>NC_143553.1:7157500-12157500 GCF_054136105.1 Typopeltis vanoorti
ATACATATATATATACATGCATATATACGTGGGCTGTTCAATAAGTAATAAGACTAATTTTACTATGGCAAAACCACTCATCACAATATTAATTTCTGTGGAATAAAGAAATGTTGCTGTCTGTATTAACAAAAGAGGTTGATACATGGCATATACGGGCTGATGTGCCAGAGTGTCACGTGACTAAACACAAGTGCTCATTGGCGCACCTACGAAGCGCGACCAGTGTTCGAAATGGAAGCGTCTTTGGAACAGCGTTATGTGACTAAATTTTGTGTGCGCTTGCAAAAATCGGCATCGGACACTTTTGACATGATACGCGAAGCTTTCCACGATGAAGCAATATCGAGGGCAAGTGTTTTTCACTGGCATAAAACTTTTAAGGAAGGAAGGCAAAATGTGGAAGATCTTGAACATGAGGGAAGACCTTCAGTGTCCATCACAGAGACGATGATCAACACAGCAGCGATTATCATCAAGCACGTCAAAAGGAAGCGTCCATTGCTGAAGAATGGCTTCTTATTGCACCACGATAATGCAAGGCCACATATTGCTGGTTGTGTAGTGGACGTTTTGCAGAAGATCAACACAGATATCCTACCACACCCTCCATACAGTCCTGATCTCGCACCGTGCGATTTCTGGCTGTTTCCTCAGCTCAAGAAACCACTAAGAGGCTGCCATTTTGAAAGCAACAAAGCATGTGTAAAAGCTGCAGAGGCGGTTTTGAAAGGACTCTCAAAAAACGGACTCTCACATGTGTTTAAGAAGTGGACGCAGCGTTGGGACAAATGCATTGAGTCTCATGGTAGTTACTTTGAAAAAGACCGTGTAAATGATGACGATTAAAGGTAATCTGTTTTCTGTATAGATATAGTCTTATTACTTATTGAACAGCCTACATATATACATATATATACATACTTACATATATATATGCATACATACATACATGTATATGTATAATTTAAGCTACAATTTGCCTGATTCCCATAGCGCAGTAATCCAATACTGGCACTCTAAAATTAGCTGTCACACACACACATTCAACTCATGCCAACAGTAGCACGTGGTCACCTATTCAAATATGACTGGTATTATTTTGCTTCTTTTTATTAAGCTGGAAAGTCCATGTTTTTTACCTTCTCATTTTTATAAGTCTTATGTTATTTCTTACTCACCTGAAGAAGTCGGAACACCGATGAAATTAGTTGTGATTTATTAAAGGTTTTTGTTATACTTTCTCGGGTTCTAGTCAGTTAAATTTTAATATTATAAATGTATACATCCTGAGTCAATCCTAATTACAATATTTATATATACACACATACATACATGTATATATACACACACGCACACACATGTATATACACACACACACATACATGTATATACACACACACCCATACATGTATATACACACACACACATACATGTATATACACACACACACACATACATGTATATACACACACACACATACATGTATATATATACACACATACATACATGTATATATACACACACATACATATATATACGCACACATACATACATGTATATATACACACACATACATACATGTATATACACACACACATACATGTATATATACATACACATACATACATGTATATATATGTGTGTGGGCAATAATGAATGCAGATGATGTCAGAATTTTGCAGGATGATTTGGATAGATTGGAGGACTGGGCTAAGGTGAATGGACATCAATTTAATGTGGCAAAATGTAAGGTTATGCATTTTGGGGTGAAAAGATTAGCAGCAGTATACCACATTGGTGGAATGGTACTCCAGGAGATTGATGAGGCCAGGGATTTGGGAGTGTTGGTGGATAGGGAGTTGAAGTTTAGGGGGCACATTGCACAAGTGGCTAAATCAGCTCATCAAATCACTTGGCTGCTAAAAAATACATTGACGAGCAGAGACAAGCAAGTTATTGTTCCTCTATATCGAGCCTTGATAAGACCCCATCTCGACTACTGTGCCCAGATTTGGTCGCCTGGGTTTCTTCTAGATGGGGCGGAGGTGGAGAGGATCCAGAGGCGAGTGACCAAGATGATAGCAGGTCTATGGAATGAACCTTATGAAAACAGGTTGAAGATTTGTGGGTTCAGAAATTGGTTGATAGGCAGAAAAGGGGGGATATGATTGAGACATTCAAATTACTGAAGGGTTTCTATAGGATTAATTCAGAGGATATTTTTGAGAACAGGACTGGTGGTGGGAGGACTAGGGGCCATCCATGGAAGCTGGGCAAGAGTGTGGTTAGTAAGGGTGTTAGAGCTAGGTTTTTTACTTTTAGGGTGGTGAATGAGTGGAATAAGCTGCCTGAGTCTGTTGTAGATGCTATGACTGTGAATGAGTTCAAGGCAAAGTATGATAGATACTGTGTGAATGTTGAATAGTTGATGAACATGATGTTCAGGGCCTCCCTCGATGAGTCTAGGGACTCCTTAAAGTTGCCCGTAATAATAATAATAATAAAAATATATTACACTATCCACACTGATACTTGCTTGCTTTTTTTTTTTTGAGTGGATTTTCCACCACTAGTATATATTATGGAATTTCTACTGAGATTACCTTATATCAGCATAAAATAGTTTTAAGTGTAAAATAAAGTCAATGTTTAAAATGAACTGACATTTCCTAATATCAAAATATTCTATATAATCCTTACTAACTTACCATATCGTCAATTATAATAGTTAATTCATTATATGAAGTGGGAGCTTATGTAATATTAATAATCATATTTAAAATTTAATTAACACTATTGTTATTGATATTCCAAAGATTGGGGAATTTATTATCTATGTCTATGGTTTCTGTTCACGGAATGAGTTGCTGCTGAGATTGAATCCCACTATCACATATCATTGTGAAAATCTTTAGATAGTAGATGATTTTTATTACAAGGTTACATTTTAGCAAAACTGTGACAGTGGACAATGGCACATTTCCATGTTTCATTATACTGTGATATACCACATAAACAAAACAAAACACTTGGTAGACTCTTGCATGGGAACAGCAGATCAGGTTTTTCTTTAGAGAATGTAGGAAGAAAGAAGTCTTAAAAATCAACCAGAATATGAGTTGTAGATATATAAAACAATGGAACCCGGCTGATTTCCTAGTACACACCAAAATACATGGAATGACCCTATGAATGACTTCTCTAGGAGACAGACTCCTGCATGGGATAATGGATCAGTTTGGAGAACATGGAAAGAAACTAAATATCTATTTACTTTTGAATTATATATTGTATTATTTTATTTATTTTTATAATACAGTAACTCATAAAAAATATTGCTGACACCTAAGCCTTTCTACACATTTACACCTACATCAAACAGTTATTAGAATATGAAATAGTTAAATAAAGAGATAATACAATTATCTTCCAATTTCCAAATTTATACCATATTAGGTGATTATAAATCCAGATGCTCTGTAGTTTTTTTTTTTTTTTTACCTCCTTCTCTCCAATAAATTAATATCTAGTGTTTTCATTTTTCATGAACATTTTCATCGATAACACATTAAAAACTTTTGTTTTGAGGCAAAAGCAGGTGAATGTGATTAAATTTGAAGTGCTGAATTTGAATATTAACTTATCACCCTTTAGTTTTTTAGAAATCAAAATGATATGCTATAATAGTAATTGCATTTCATGTGTATGGCATGTGTGTGTTTACTTCATTTAAAAAAAATTATCCTTGAAATTATGCAATCAAAGAATCCACTAATGCTAACTAATAGCTGGCAGTAGTGGATTCATTGATTATGAACCAATACATTCAGCAAAAATAATTAAATTGTATGGGAAAGAAATGCCATGTTGGAATTGTTTATCATATTTGTCACTAACAGGACCCAAGTTAGGAGGGAAGGAATTCAAATGTTAATGCAGAAAGTGTATCTTTCATGACATGTAGAATTCATATTTTTTTGTAGTAAGTCTTTTTCTATAATGTCTTTTACCAGATCACTATAATTGTCACTTAAGATTCTAAAAAATATCTTTTAAAGACACTCTTTCATACTTCTTTTTCAGTTATTATTTTGATGTTAAAAAAAAAAGTCCTATATAAGTGGGCCAAAATTCTTTAACTTTTGCATAACTTCGTAGCATGGAGAATGTACTTCACTCATTAGGTCACTTGTAAGTAGACTGATATTGGATAATAACCCAAAGCCTAGTCTGGATTCAGGTACATCCCTTCATGCTTACAGTTTATCTAACAACAGTTACTTCCGGCAGGATAATGCACTAAATCACAAAGTGCTGACCATTCATAAAGTTCCAGAAGCATGAGAGTAACTTTACCATATTTCAGTTGCCTATTTAACACTGGATTTTTAACCTGAATGAGCATATTTTAAATGTGATGACTTACTAAATCACCTAAGGAATTGACAACGTAGATAACAATATAAATTAAATTACACTTTAGTAAATATTTCCGATATTTCGGCAACGTCATGTTGCCATCTTCAAAAGGAACTTACAAAAAAAGGCATGTGCACGTAGGCACTAAAACACAGTAACTGAGAATGAAGTGATGAAGCTATTGTTCTCCTAAAAGTCCTGATGGTGCTCCCTAGTGGGCTAAGTAGGTGTTCTTGGCCGTTGGGCTGAAGGTCTGCTGATGTAAGCCTCCCAAATTTGAGGCAGTCTCATACAACCAAATTTGTTGAGGTTTGGAGAGTTTCTTAGGGCTGAGGCTGATTCCATGAATAGTCTTTCGAATTTGTATTTACTACGGTATATTATTGTAGCTTTCTTCCACCATATTCTGTGGCGTGTATCCAGAGCATGGTCTGCAAGACCAGAGTGGCTGTACTTGTGAAAACGGATGTAGTCCTTGTGTTCCGAAATTCTAATATTCGCTGTCCTGCCTCTTTGGCCAAAGTAAGACAGTTTACAGCTGCAAGGGACCTGGTATACACCAGGTAGGTCTTTAGTGGAGCATATAAGGGATGCCCATTTTCTGTATGGTCTGTAACAGGAGGTCAAGTCATGTTTTTTTAAGATTTTGGTAATTTTTTCCGAGGTGCCTCGGATGTAGGGAATGGTGATGGATTTAGAGTAAACCTTGTTGTGGAGGGGTTGTGGTTTGTTGGTTTCAATATTTTTTGGATTTTTTTGGGGGGTAGCCATTGGCAGAGAAAGTGTTGAAGATGTGATTTGGTTCATTGTTTAGGGCCTTGTCATTAGAACAGATTAGTTTAGCCTATTGTATAGTGTTTTCACCACTCCATATTGTTGTGGGGGGGGTGATGGGATTGTTAGTGAATGTACCTGCCTGTATGGGTGAGTTTTCTATAAACTGAGAAAACCAAGGTTCCATCAAGCTGGCAGGTGACTAGTGTGTCTAGGAGAGGGAGGCTGTTGTTTTCCTCTTTTTTCATGGTGAACTTGATTCTGGGTGTTGGTTGTTTAAGCATGTTAAGAAGGAGAGGAGTGTATCAGAGCCATGTAGCCAAATAGCGAACACATCATCAACGTAGTGAAGCCATATGGTTGGTTTTTGTGGGGCAGAGGCTAAGGCTTTTTCTTCAAAGGTCTCCATAAAGAAACTGGCCAAGGGAGGGGAGAGTGGTGAACCCATGGCTGTCCCCTCTATTTGTTTGTAGAATTTTCCCTGCCAAACGAAATAGCCTTAGTTCATTGTGAACTGAAATAGGGCCGAGATATCGGGAGAAAATTTAGCTTGGATTAGCTCTAAAGTTTCCTTGAGTGGGACATTTGTGAATAAGGAGGAGACGTCAAAGCTGACCATTACGTCAGTATGTTGGAGTGTAAGGTTTTCTATGCTGGCTTTGAAGTGGGCTCAGTTTTTTATGTGTGATGGTGTGTTGCCAGTATAGTGTGTGAGCGCTTTGGCCAAATATTTAGCTTATTTGTATGTGGGGGAATCAATGCCATCCATTATGGGACATAATGGCACATTTTCTTTATGTATTTTTGGGAGTCCATAAATATGGGGGGGAGGTATAGAGTTAAACGGTTTTAAGCACCTTACTGGCCATTAAAGATCAAATACGCATCCTCATACGCTTCGTATCCATCATATATTTCAATGTAATATCAATGGTATTACAATTTTAATATGCACTTCGCATGCATGGTAATGTGGACGTATATATACGTCCTGGCCGGTAGCGTGGTTAATCTTTTGATAACTTCTACAGGCCAAGAAGTGACTTTCTTAAGGAGCCTGTGAAGTTTTCTGATTTGTGAGTTGGTGGGATTGTATTCGATAGGGAGGTAAGTAGCCCTCCATCTAATCCGATCTAACAGAAGAGCATTAAGCTTACCTATGTAGACCTTTTGGTTAAGTACTACAGTTGCATTTCCCTTATCCACTTTGGTGATAACTATTTCTTTATTATTCCTCATTTCCTGCAGAGCTTTATATTCCTTGTTGGATATGTTGGTTTTTGGTGGTCTTGCTTTGGAGAGGACATAAGCTACATCCAGTCTTACACTGTTGGCGATTTGATTCGGAAGAGGTAGTGGATTCCGCGTTTGATCTGGATCATAATATCGCAGTTGAATGTAAGAATGAATATAATATGCCAGAGCAAATAAGGACAACAAATCTGAGTGGGATAGTTAATATAAGGCATCAAGGTAGGGTTGGAGCTAATGGGGGTCTTAAATTCATGTACACTAATACTAGGAGTATTAGGAACAAGAAGGAAGAGTTTTTGGCCATAGATGATATAACTAGTGGGATTGAATGTGATGGGTATAGTGTGTTCAGGAATGACAGAGAGAATAAAATGGGGGGAGGAGTATTGTTGATGATAGCTGATGAGCTCCAGCCAAGGAGAATAGAAGTTGAATTGCAGGATAGAGACAAGAGCACATTTGGTGTGAGATTGTGGCTAGCAGAACTAAATATACAATTGGGTGCTGCTATAGACCAGGTGATGGAAAAGATGGTGGTGACAGTATGCACAAGCAAATAGAAGAAATGGGTGGAAGGAGGGTGATTATTATGGGAGATTTCAACTATGGTCGCATTGATTGGAATGAGGAGAGGACACACGGAAGGAAGGAACTGGATTTTATGCGGTTATTAAGGGATAACTATCTGCGACAGCATGTAATGGAAAATACTAGGGGTCAGAGAGTGCTTGACCTAGTAATTACATCTGAGGATTTGGCTGTAACAAATATGACCACATTGCCACCAATCGGTGAGAGTGATCATAGGGTCTTAACTTGGGAGGTGGCTAAAGGTGTAGAATTTTCAATTAAGACAGGGTACATGTGGAATTATCGGGCTGGAAAGTATGACAAGCTTAGGAGTTTGATTGGCTCAGTGCCATGGCATGTACAACTGCAAGGACTAGAAGTTGATAGTGCATGGGAGGTAGTTAAGAAGTGCTTGCATGAAGCAATGGCTGACTGTATACCTAGAGTCCGAATAATAAATCAAGTAGGGGTTAAATGGATGAATAACACCATTAAGCTTGAGCTGCAAAAAAAGAAACAACTATCGAGGGAATTTAAGGAGAAGGGTGACCGGCAGGCACATGAACGGTATAAAGCGCAGGCCAGAAGGGTGACGAGTGTGGTAAGAAAAGCAAAAAAGGATTACGAAAGAACATTGGCCATGCAGGCTAAAGAGAATCCTAAACAGTTTTTTAGATATGTAGCAAGTAAAAGGAAAAATGTACATGGCAGATTGATTTTAAAGAATGCCGATGGTAGGGAGGTAACTGAATCAGTTGAGATAGTTGAGTTACTGAGTGAGCACTTTGCCAGAGTATATCATCCAGGTGGTGACACTGCAGAAACGAATAAACCAGTAGATTATACGGGAATTGTGGTTAATGAAGTGGAGGTGAGTAGTCTATTGCATAACCTCAATGTCAATACATCTGTGGGATTGGATAGTATACCACCTCGTGTTGTACGAGAAGCAGCTAAAGAATTGTCAGTACCCTTGACCATTTTGTTTAATTTGAGTCTTGGGTCTGGGTTAGTCCCGAGCGGGTGGAAAGAGGGGAAAATAGTTCCACTGCATAAAGGTGGTTCCAAGACTGCTGTTGTAAATTACCGACCGATTAGCATATCAGGAATCATTGTCAAGGTCTTAGAGAAATTAGTCAAGAAAAGAATACAGGATTGGATAGATGAAAATGGGATATTGTATGGGGGACAACATGGTTTTGTGAAAGGTAGATCATGCCTCAGTAACTTGCTCACGTTTTATAACACAGTGACGGCTGAACTGGATAGGGATAATGGGTTTACAGTGATACTACTGGACCTTGCCAAGGCCTTTAATAGGATACCACATGGAACCCTAATCAGTAAACTGGAGCAGATGGGGATAGATATAGGGATGGTGAGATGGATAGGAGGGTGGTTGAAGGAGAGATATCAAAGAGTGGTTTATTCAGGAGTGGAGTCTAAAAGACGTCTTGTGACTAGTGGAGTGCCACAGGGCTCTGTTCTTGGACCACTGCTTTTCAATTTGTTCATCAATGAAATTGGAAAGGATCTGAGAGGAAGTGTTCACTTGTTTGCTGATGATGCAAAGTTGGGTAGAGCAATTGTGAGTGCACAGGATGTCAAAATTTTACAGGATGATTTGGATAGTTTGGAGGACTGGGCTAGGAAAAATGGATGTCAGTTTAGTGTGGCAAAGTGTAAGGTTATGCACTTTGGGGTGAAAAGAATAGCAGCAGTATATCGCTTTGGTGGAACCATACTCCAGGAGATTGATGAGTTTTAGCAAAAGTAACTAAAACAGCTCACCAAATCACTTGGCTTATGAAAAATACTTTAACATGCAGAGACGAACAAGTTGTTGTTCCTCTGTATCGAGCCTTGATAAGACCCCATCTGGACTTCTGTGCCCAGTTATGGGCACCAGGGTTTCTTCGTGATGGGGAGGAAGTGGAGAGGGTCCAGAGACGAGTGACCAAGATGATAGCAGGTCTGTGGAATGAACCTTATGAGAATAGGTTGAAGATTTGTGGGTTGCAGAAATTGGATGATAGGCAAAGGAGGGGTGATATGATTGAGACATTCAAATTACTGAAGGGTTTTTATAAGATTGATCCAGAAGATATTTTTGAAAATATGACTGGTGGTGGGAGGACTAGGGGCCATACATGGAAGCTGGGCAAGAGCGTGGTTGACAAGGGTGTTAGAGCTAGGTTCTTTACTTGGAGAGTGGTAAATGAGTGGAATAAGCTTCCAGAGTCTGTTGTGGGTGCTACGACCGTGAATGAGTTCAAGGCAAGGTATGATAGATACTGTGTGAATGTTGAATAGTTGTTCCAGACATGATGTTAGGGCCTCCCTCGATGAGTCTGTCGACTCCTTGGAGTTTCCCGGAACAATAATAATAATAATAATAATAATAATATCCTCACTAGGTATTTTTCTGGGAGCAATGGCGAAGTTGTGGCCACGTGAAAGTGCGTTGAGTGCTTCAGGCTTCAGGATGACTGAAGAATGGTTTATTATGGTGTTGGTAGGAAGTTTTGGATTGATGGTAGAGTTCTTTTTTAATTTTTCGGATTTTTTGATCTGTCGACCTCGTATTTTTTTCAAATTCTTTATCTGCAGCGGTATGCGAGATGTCATGTAAAATTGACCAAAGCTTGTGATTTAAAGTGCACGAAAAGCTCTTCTTGAAAAGCACAAATAGCTTTGTTAATGTCCGCCAAGAGAAACCGCTTGACGGCGATTTGTTCCCGAAGTAAAGCGTAGATGGCGTGGTTATAGATACGAAGAGCTTTTTGTGAAACAAAACGGTGCTTGAATTTTACACAATTTGGAATTACCTGATTATCCCAGCAGCATTTTAGGCTAGACGATTTAATTGTCTAGATAACTTCAAATTCGTTTTACCGTATTGGCAGGCCTTCCATGCGATGGCATCTCTGTGGATGATGGTAATTCTCGTAGACAGGCTTATACTTGGTTATGCATTACTAAATCACTTAAAGAATTGACAACATAGGTAACAATATAAATTAAATTACACTTTAATAAATATTTCCGATATTTCGCCGTCACATTGCCATCTTCAAAAGGAACTTACAAAAAAGGCACGTGCACGTAGGCACTACAACACAGTAACTGAGAATGAAGTGATGAAGCTATTGTTCTCCTAAAAGTCCTGATGGTGCCTCCTAGCAGGCTAAGTAGATGTTCTTGGCCATCGGGACTTTTAGGAGAACAACAGCTTCATCACTTCATTCTCAGTTACTGTGTTGTAGTGCCTACGTGCACGTGCCTTTTTTGTAAGTTCCTTTTGAAGATGGCAACGTGATGTTGCCGAAATATCAGAAATATTTATTAAAGTGTAATTTAATTTATATTGTTATCTACGTTGTCAATTCCTTAAGTGATTTAGTAATGCATAACCAACATATAAGCCTGTCTACGAGAATTTAAATGTGATGGAAAAAGCAATTTGCAATACAGATCTGCCAGAAGTCATTCTGTAGGATAAACTAAAGATACCAAGAAATGATATACTTGGTGTAAACCTTTATCCAATTGTAAGCAAACAAGTTTGTGCCTGAACTATTTTCATGACTGGGGCAACTCGTATATAGGGGCTGATGACTTCACATCACTTGCCTTAGTATCCCATAATGCACATCTCCTTGCAGATATGTATAATGCTATGCATTATAGGAAGAGTCACTACTCAGACCAGTGTCGACCTTTCTTGAGGTCTCATCAGTGGGAGCCAGACCCAGAGGTGATACTAAGGTTGAAGTAATGCAGAATTCATATTTTCATATAGGAGTAGCCAAAAGGTGTCACACATTCCTGGCAGAGTCGAATATTACACAATAATTGTGAAAAAATCTGACTTATTCTATCAAACTATCTATGCCTCTTCTGATCCTCCCATTCTGAGCATTCTAATTTCCACTTTTATCAATGTTGATTTTTCTCCAGCTGAGTTTTCCTAATATCAGTAGTGATCTTAAGTTTTTTTATGTACACAATTTCAAATGCCTCCCCTTTCCTAAATGCATTGAACCAGCAAACAAATGGTGCTCATCAGTGAACCTTCTAAGAATACCTGGATGATGTACCTTGTTCTGTAGGTAATTCAGATCATATCCTATGTTTGTTTCTTCTCTCTTTCTCTCTATTGGAATATTTTTTCCAATCCATTGATCCAAACACCAACAAACAATGCACATTGCCAAAATAATTTCGAAATTGAATTTGCAGAACCGGAAAAGTGCTACATGAGCATCACTGAGATGAAGAAGACAAAAACAGGTGAGATACTAAGTATAAGAAATAACAAGTATAGGACGTTGTATTTAGACAATAACAATCAAAGAAAGGAAGGAGTAGTGATAGCATTCAACATTGAAGATGAACATAAACTTCCTGATTAGAAGGGAATTTCAAATAGGGTTATGTGGGAAAACTTCAAAATGGGCAAATGGACAATTAAACTTATTTGTGCTGATGATCCCAGAAGATTTGCCTAAGGAAGAAGTGGAGGAATTTTTAGAGTCATTAGAGCAGGTGGCTGACTTAAAGAAAATGAAAAATGGTCCTTATTTGAGATATCCAAACAGCAGAATAGGAAATGATCCCACCAGAATTTGGAAAAAAAGAGCAAAGTTAATAATAATAGTAAGTACCTGATGAATTTCTGCTCAGGATGCAGACTAGTCATTACTAAGATCATGTTCCAACAGAGATGTGCACAAGTTCATGTGGAGAGAAGACAAAAGAAAATAAGAAAATCCTAATTGACTATGTCAACTGTTAATAGTGATATCTTCATTCTCAGAATACAAGATTATATTATTATTATTATTATTTCCCAAGACCTCATGGAGTCAAAGACTCATCTGGGAGTTATCACACACACACACATCTCATCATGCCGTGTCTTAAACACACTCAAACTCCTTGCAGACAGATAGAGCATTTGAAAGACAGATTGAGACAAATACAGCATTTGAAATTGGCAATGACTATCACTTACTTTTGAGTAGAATAAAAATGAATATCATATATCTAAAAAAAAGAGGTATGTAAGAAAGTTTTAAAAAGAATTAAATTTGAGCTGCTTTTACAAACTGCTCAACTATACAAGCATTACTGAAGGAAAATTGAAATAGTTCAAAAACAAGAACCAAACTTTTGAGTCTAGTCTCAGTGGCAAACACAAGAAAACATTGATTGATTCAAATAGGGAGGTAACTGGAGGTTGTCTGCAAGAACAGAAAAATAAGAACCAAAGATATTAAAGAAGCAGTCCTGGAAAAGAAGAAAACATACCAAAAGTTCCTAGCAAATAAGTCAACAGATTGCTGAAAATAATACAGAGAAAATGTAAGAGAGCTAAGCTAAGCTATGGGTAAAGGTAACTAACTATACAAAAATCATGGGAAGACTTCATTAAGAACATAAACATCAAGAAGGTGACAAAATGTTCTGGAGGCTAGTGAAAAAGCTTAGAAATGAAGAAAAGAGTACTGTGAAATAAATAGAAGATGATAAAGGTGACATTAAAATTGAAGACAAGGATAGATTAAACGTCTAAGGTGATGACTTTGAAAGATGTTAAATGAAACAATCAGTGACAGAATATTAGTAGAATATTTTTGACAGGAATGCAAACAGGAGCACTTAATGCTTGAGACAGAAAAAGGTGTCAAAAACTTTAATTGTGGAATGGCAGCTGGAGTAGATGGTATTTGACCAGAAATGGTGAAACATGGAAGTATAAAAGTTTTGCAGTGGCTACGCTGCATAATTAACAGGGGAAGGTCAGGAGGTCAAATTCAAGCTCTCATACAAGCATACATGAAAAGAGACTGAGAAAGGTTGTGGAAGAGAAATGTGGAGATGAACAAGCTGGGTTCAGGCCAGAGGTTATCAAGATCGGATTTTAACTTTACAATAAATAGTTGAGAAATCATAACAAGGAAATATGTTTAAGGTTTGTAGATCAGGAAAAGGCATACAGCAAAGTGTGCAGAGAAAATCTTTTCAAAACGCTATAATTATATGGGATAAATGTCACATTATACAGAGCAATAAGTAGTGTATATTTAAGTTGTAAGTCAGCAGTTAAAATTGTAGGAAATACAGGAAGGTAGTTTGATGTAAAATCAGGTATAATACAGATATGCACATTATCTCTGCTTTTATTCATCATCTACGAGTATATAGATCGCATTATTAAAGAACGTCACATTAAACCCGATATTAGAATTAGATATCAAACTTAGTTCTGCTTTATGCAGATGATGTTGCACTTCTAAACATATCCAGTTCAAGTCACCAAAATTCTGTAACTAAATTGAATAACAGCTGTAACTAATTTGGAATGAAAATCAGCAATACAAAGACTAAAACTATGAAAACACACAGGAGCATAGAAATGAAACATTCCCAGTTCCACTTTAACTTCATATTCCTATCATTTTTCCAAGCAGTGTGTGAAGGCTATTCAAGTTACATTCTTAATGTAACCTATAGAACAAGTAAAATATTTCAGCTATTTAGGAATGTTTTTTAGTGAGGATAGCAAATTAAATTTGGAAATGGACAATAGAATAAGCAAAGTTGGTATAGCGCAGAGCCAGTTGAATAAATTTATAATGAATAAGAGAGATATTAGCCAAAACACTAAACTAGCAGTGTACAAGACAGTGTTCAAATCAATTTTAAGTTATGGACCTGAGAGGTGAAATAAAGCACTTGACTCAAGATTAGAGACCACAAACATGAGAATTCTGTGAAAAATTAAGGGCCTGAACAGATGGCAGAATCCTACTAAAATGAAGATAGTTGACATTGTTGGTATTCAAGAATCTGTAGGTAGGGCCAATCTATGGTTATATAATCACTTAAACAGAATGGGAGAAGGAAGGTTAGAGTTTCATGCTAAGATGGCAGGAGGAAGACCAAATGCTAGGTAGACTGATTCATTCAGAAGTGCCTTAGATGAACAAAATGTTAGTTACAACATTGGAGTGATAATAGGTAAGAGACTAATTCAGAGGAAAATTGTTGATAGGGGATTAATAATAATAATGTAAACTTAATGATGTAGAGTTGCCATAGTAGCCTGAGCACCTGCAGGAAAAAGACCCAAAGGAAGACCAAAGTGTAGGTGGATTGATTCAGTCAGAAGTGCCTTCGAAGACAAAATGTTAGATATGACAATATTGGAGTACTGATTAGTAATAGACTAATTTAGAGGAAATTGATGAACAAAGATTAATAATAATGTAAACTTAATCACACAGTGCTGTCATAGTACCCTATACACTCCATGAGGATACACATCAGGAAATTGATGATAATGATGGAAACATTCCCAATTCCACTTTAACTTCTCATTCCTATCATTTTCCAAGCAGTGTATCAGGTCTATTCAGAAGAAGAATCCAACATAACTTGCTTTCATCACAATGCCCTCTATTTCAAACTCATGATACATTCTGCCTAAAGTTCAAATTAGATGAAAGAAAACTATCAATGCATCTAAAGCTGATTTTGAAAGAGCCAAAAGCATCATGTCTAAATGCAAAAATTGTTATTGTTGCACGAGTCCTAAGACCCATCATGGGAGATTCAAACTATCAACACAATATCTTATTGTGCCTCTCCTTGAAACCATTAACAGATAAAGCACTCACAACTGAACTTGGGGAAATCATTCGATTCATTCACCACTCTCCAAGCAAAAAATCTAGTCCTCACGTCCTTGTTAACCACACTCTTACCCAACTTCCAGGATGACCTCTTGTTCTGCTGCTTCTAGCAGAATGTTGAAACATTTCTCCTGCATCTTCTTCTTCTTTCGCTATGCCTTATCCCATGTAAAACAGGGTCGGCGTTCCCATCTTTAATCTTCTTCTTCCAGATTCTCCAGTCCAGGGCATCTTCCCGACTCCATCCTTTCTGCCTAAGATCCTCTGCCACCTTATCCCTCCATCTGAGTTTGGGCCTGCCTCTTTTCCTCCTTCCCTCCACCTCCATACGCTCCACTCGTTTACCAACATACTCCTCACTCCTTCTCTCTACATGACCGAACCACCTCAGCCTGCTTTCTTGTACCTTCTTACCGATCGGTCGTAGTCATTCCTTATCCTGTCCTTCTTTGTCACACCACTCATCCATCTCAACATCCACATCTCCACCACCTCCATCTTCCTCTCCTGTGCCTTTGTTATAGGCCACTTCTCCGTGCCATGGAGCATCGCCGGCCTCACTACCATCTTATACATCAATCCTATAAAATCTTCTAAATAACTTAAATGTTTCTTTCATATCCCCCCTGTTATGTCTATCAACTAACTTTTGCAACCCACAAACCCTCACAGACCATTCACCATGTTGGTCAGTCGCCTCTGGATCCTTTCCACCACCTCCTCATTCCCAAGAAACCCAGGTGCCCAGACCTGAGCATAGTAATCTAGATGTGGTCATATAAATAGAAATGATAACTCCATTATCTCTGTTTGTTAGTGTGTTCTTCAATAACCAAGTAATCCTGTGAGCTACCCTGGCTACTTTAACACTGTGCCCTCTAAACTTCAGCTCTCTATCTACTACTACCATCAAATCCCTGGATTCATAAATTTCCTGTAGTACAGTTCTCTCAATGTGGTACACAGCTTATAATCTTTGTATCCCAAAATGCATGAATTTACCCTTTTCCATTAAATCGACACCCATTGTTTTGCCAATTCTGTCAGCCTATTCAAATCATTCTGCAAGCTCTCTACATTACCTTGATTAACTATTACTCAACTTTGTATCATTAGCAAACAACCGAATATCTCACTGCAGATTATTTCCAATATCATTTATGTACAAATTAAATAGCAGTGGTCATAGCAAGGAACTTTGTGGCACATCAGTAGTAACCTGCCTTCTCCTGGATTCTGCTCCTCCATATGCTACTTTTTGGTATCTGTCCATGAGCCATCCTTTTATCCATATCACCAGTTTCATACCCATCCCCATTTGTTGCGGTTTGCATAATAGAGTTCCATGTGGTACCCTGTCAAATGCTTTTGCAAAATATAGCAGTATCATCATGTAGCCATTCCCTTTATCCAACTCAGCTACCACCCTATTATAAAAAGTTAGTAGATTATTAAGGCATGACCTATCCTTCACAAAGCCACTGCTGCCTCTGATAGAGTATCATATTATTATTATCCTCTCATTCCTGAATTCTTTTTTGACCAACTTTTTCAGTACTTTTGCACCCCCCCCCCCCCGAAGTACTGATTGGTCTATGATTTGCTACCACAGACTTAGATCCCCATTTATGCAAAGGAATTACTTTGCCCTCTTTCCATGCTCTTGAGACTTTGCCAAAATTAAACAGCCTAGTCAAAGGCATCACCAGTTCTCTTGCACATTCTCTTAAAATGTCAGCCAATATCCACCCAATCCCACATCTGTATTTGCATTTAGATTCTGCAATATCTTAAGTGCCTCCAATTCATCAACCTCTGTTCTTACATCAGTTCCTGTCACCTCTGTCATAACATTATCTTTATTTGTATGATATACCCTTGCAAAATGATCTCTCAGTAGCTCAACAATTTTGTCTGTCTCTGCTACCTCTCTACTATCTGCACTCATTTAAGTTATCCTTCCATACTTATTCTTCCTCCTACTTACCACATAAAAACTTCTGGGATTTCCTTTCCACTCTTTGGCTCATTTCTTCTCATAATCTGATTTTGTCTTCCTTACCATGCTGATCACTTTTCTTGCATAATCCTTGTACTGTTCATGAGTTAGCTGGTCATCTTTCTCCTTATATACCCTCCACAACATTCTTTTTTTTTCTTTTTTTTGCATCTCATGCTTAATGATACTACTCATCCGTCTAACTCCTACCTAATTTAACCTCCTGATCTTGGGTATACAGTGTGATACTGCTTCCTCCAGATATTCCTTGACTATTCCCCATGCACTGAATATCCCTCCCTTGCAGATCTTTATGCTTTCTAAGTGTCTGATAATCACCTGCCTTATAGTTCCCCATATACTCTTCTTAACTGGAATTTCCACTACCTCCAAAGTCAAGACCACATGATCACTTTCCCCAAATGGAGGCAATGTTGCCATATTAGTTATGGACAGGTCTTCTTATCCTGTAACAAGATCCAACATTCTCATATCCCAACTCCCATCCATCACATTCTACTTCGAGTAATCATCTCTCAAGTAAGCACATAAATTCCATCTCCTTCCTGCCATGTGATCTTTCCTCCTTCCAAGCTTTGTCTCTTAAGTTTAATTCCCCCCTCCCCCCCAATAATAATTACTTGACCTGCACTCATCGTACTAATCTGTTGATGCATACCTTCTACATCATCCTTGATGACACCCTCCTGGCTTATAACAGCAACCAGTTTTATATTTCGTCCTATTGGCCTCGATTTCATGCTAAATTGACTGAAAAGAATTGCCATCTGCCCGACTGACTCCTAATCTTGTTGGCTGCAATTCATCTGCTATCATCAGCAGTACTCTACCTGCTGTCCTGTTATGTTTTCAGCCTTCCTAAAGCTATTTTGCTATAGCTTTTGTTTGCACTACTTTTGCCCACTCTTTGCACGTGGACTGTATGGCATCATTACCCATAGAGATAAACTAGTCGTCTGGATTTTCCCTTCTCCCTCTAAAATTCTCACAGTAATAAACTCAGTAAAAGTCTTACTATTGCAAACTCATGACATTCCTTTCTCCTTTTGTATTGCCACAAAAAAGATAGAGGAACCGTGTTCCACATGGATATCAAAAATGTCTCTGAAAATCATCTGTAGGACTGAGGATTACCTAGAAATTCTTGATTTAATACAAAGGAGAGTAAATGACCCATTTCTTGCTGATTACTCCACTCTCTCTTTTCACACAGATATGCATGTTGTTTATTTTTTAACGGTATATATTAGAACACAGAAACTAAGTAAATAATTAATTTATTATTTTGAAAGTTTATTTTTCACTTGGTTAGAGTATAATAAATTTAGTTTAATCCTTTATCCAAGTGTGAGCAAACAAAGTTTACGCCTGAGAGTATCTTCAGAACTGGGTTAAGGTGGTACGACACCAGGGCAACTCATTGCAAAGGTGGAGCAAGCTACCAACACTCCTATCTCAGTATCTCCTATAATGCAAAACACATCTCCTTGCGGATATGTCTAATGTTATGCATTAAGGGAAGGGCCACTACCCAGACTAGTTTCGACCTTTATTGAGGTCTCTTCAGTGGGAGCCAGGCCCAAGTGGAGATATCAGGCAGAAGCATTAGCAGGTCATCTCTACCTATAGGAATTGCTAATTGGTGTGCCACCCTTTTTTTAATAATTTACTCTGGATTTAGAGAAAGATGTTCAAAGTTTATTTTTCACTTGGTTAGAGTATAATACCTCAATAAAGGTCGAAACCCAGACTAGTTTCGACCTTTATTGAGGTCTCTTCAGTGGGAGCCAGGCCCAAGTGGAGATATCAGGCAGAAGCATTAGCAGGTCATCTCTACCTATAGGAATTGCCAATTGGTGTGCCACCCTTTTTTTAATAATTTACTCTGGATTTAGAGAAAGATGTTGAAAGTTTATTTTTCACTTGGTTAGAGTATAATAAATTTAGTTTAATCCTTTATCCAAGTGTGAATAAAGGATTGCACCTGAAAGTATCTTCAGAACTGGGTTAAGGTGGTACAACACCAGGACAACTCGTTGCAAAGGTGGAGCAAGATACCAACTGGGTAGTGACCCTTCCCTTAATGTATAACATTAGACATATCCGCAAGGAGATGTGTTTTGCATTATAGGAAATACTGAGATAGGAGTGTTGGTAGCTTGCTCCACCTTCGCAATGAGTTGCCCTGGTGTTGTACCACCTTAACCCAGTTCTGAAGATACTTTTCAGATACTTGGATAAAGGATTAAACTAAATTTATTATACTCTAACCAAGTGAAAAATAAACTTTCAACATCTTTCTCTAAATCCAGAGTAAATTATTAAAAAAAGGGTGGCACACCAATTGGCAATTCCTATATCTCCACTTGGGCCTGGCTCCCACTGAAGAGACCTCAATAAAGGTCGAAACTAGTCTCTGAAGAGACCTCAATAAAGGTCGAAACAACATCTTTCTCTAAATCCAGAGTAAATTATTAAAAAAAGGGTGGCACACCAATTGGCATTTCCTATAGGTAGAGATGACCTGCTAATGCTTCTACTTGATATCTCCACTTGGGCCTGGCTCCCACTGAAGAGACCTCAATAAAGGTCGAAACTAGTCTGGGTAGTGGCCCTTTCCTTAATGCATAACATTAGACATATCCGCAAGGAGATGTGTTTTGCATTATAGGAGATACTGAGATAGGAGTGTTGGTAGCTTGCTCCACCTTTGCAACGAGTTGCCCTGGTGTTGCACCACCTTAACCCAGTTCTGAAGATACTTTCAGGCACAAACTTTGTTTGCTCACACTTGGATAAAGGATTAAACTAAATTTATTATAAAAAAAAAAAAAATTAATTTATTAACTTATTGCTGATATTTCGCTGGTGTTATAACCAGCATCTTCAGAGCACAAAAACACAGTTTGTCACAATACGCGAGACTATAACAACATTGTGTAATCAACAGACTAGTTAAACAAAATTGTAGCAGCAACACAAAGACTAGAGTCCTGATTTTTGGCACCCTCTATCTTGAAAAAAAAAAAAAAAACTGTAGCTATCACATAAGACTAGAGTCCTAAAAAAAAAAAAAAAAAAAAAAAAAAAAAAAAAAAAAAACCTAGTTTTTTCTTAAGATGACTGTCTCCCAGATCTTAGGCAAATTAATACAGCCATATTTGTTGAGATTTGGGGTGTGATTCAGGGCTTCTGTCGCCTCTAAGAACAATCTCTCTGACTTGTAAGAGCTTCTGTGTAGTACTTTTGTGTTTTTCCAGTTGATCCTGTGTGCAGGGGTATCAAGAGCATGGTCTGCTAGGCTCGACTTGCCACAGTGATAATTCCTGACGTATCTTTTGTGTTCGCTGATGCGGATGCTCACAGTTCTTCCTGTTTGACCGTAGTAGGCTTGATTACATGAGCAGGGTACTTGGTAGACTCCTGGATGTGATAAAGGGGGAATGCTGTCCTTGGGTGAGCGGATAAGGGTTGCTAATTTGCTACATGGTCTAAATGTAGTGCGTAGTTTATGTTTATTAAGAATTCTTGAAATCTCATCGGATGTGCCTTTAATGTATGGGATGGTGAGTGTTTTGTTGTAGTTCTTTGTGGTGGATGGTGGGAGGGGTTTCTTAAGAGCGTTTAGTATTTTGTTTATCTTATGTGGATTATAGCCATTGGCCAAGAAGGTGTGGCGTAAGTGAGCCAGTTCAGCAGCAAGAGCATTGTCATTGGAACAGATTGCTCTCACTCTATGGGTTAGCGTTTTTAAAATGCCATATTGCTGAGAAGGATGATGGTGTGATTGTTTGTGTAAGTATCTCCCTGTATGTGTGGGTTTTCTAAAAACTGAAAATGATAAGGAACCATCTGGAAGACATGTGATAAGTGTATCCAGGAAGGGCAGACAGTTATTAGCTTCCAGTTCCATTGTAAAGTGGATTTTTGGATGTTGGCTATTTAAATGCACTAAGAATGTTTCCAATGTCTCTGGGCCATGTATCCAAATAGCAAGCACATCGTCAACATAGTGTAGCCAACTACGTTTGAGAGTACCCAGCCACTCTCAAACCAAAGTAGCATTCGTTGGTTTGAGAGTGGCTGTATTGATTGCTAGTTTTTCCAGGTTTTCCATGTAAAAGTTGGCTGGGGGGGGAAGGGGGGAGCCCATGGCTGTACCATCTATTTGTTTGTATATTTTCCCTTTCTATGTGAAATATCCTGCATGTATTGTGAATTTGAATAGTTCAAATATATCATGGGGGGGAAGTGTGACTTCAGTAGATTGAGGGTTTCTATTAGTGGTACATTTGTGAATAGTGAGGTGATATCAAAGCTTACTATTAAGTCTGAGCTTTTTAGGGTAAGGTGTTGTAAGATGCTTTTTAGGTGGGCTGAATTTTTGACAGAGGAGGGAGAATTGTTTGTGAGAGTGGCTCGTAGCTTCACTACATGTCTAGTCAGTTTGTATGCGGGACTATTTATGTCCACAATAGGGCATAAGGGTGTATCTTGTTTGTGAATTTTTGGTGTGCTCCATAGATCCTAGGTGTTTTAACATGGAAGGGCTTGAGTTTGTTAACTGTGTCTTGGGGCCAGGAAGTGACTTTTTTCAATAATTTTCGTGCCTTATTCTTTTGTGTGTTGGTGGGATTGCGATCTATAATTTTGTATGTTGACTGATCTTGTAACAGTGTGTGCATTTTGTTTTCATATGCTGTTGTGTTCATCACCACGGTAGCATTTCCTTTGTCTGCTTTTGTTATGATAATCTGGCTGTTGTTCTGTAGCTCTTTTATAGCAATGATTTCCTTATGTGGGATATTATTTTTGGGAGGCTTGGACTTGATTAGGATGTTGGCCACATCTAAACGTATTTGTTGGCTATTGTTGGAGGCAGGTCGTATATTCCTCATTCGATGGACGCCATTATTTTAGCTTTTGGAACTTGTTTGGGAGTCATGGCAAAATTGTGCCCTCGACTTAAAGCACTAGTGGCTTCTTTTCTTAAGGTGAGCGATGATAAATTCACGACGACGAGGTCTTGTTGTAATTGCGGTCGTTGTGTAGTGTTGCATTGTTGAAGATTTTCAAACTTATTTTGGTGCCGGTTTTTGACTCTGTTGAATTCTTTTTTAGCCGTTACGTCGGTGATGTTATCTAGGATCTCCCAAAGTTCCGTATTGAGAATATTATAAAGTGATTCACATAGTGCGTTGATGGTTGAATTTGATTTTGCTAATTCTAGACGAGTGGCATTAATCTCTTCACATAATAGCGCTACACTCGCTCATTTATAAATGCGTTGGGCTTTGGCCGAGTGGAACTTGTTTTTGATTTTAAAACAGTTCGGTATTAAATTGGTGTCTCGGCACCTCTTTAAGAAGGCTAACCTGTTCAGTTGCCGTGCCAATTTTAACTTCCACTTACCATATTGTCCTATCTTACGTACGATATCGTCTCCGTGAAGAATCCTTAAACGTGTGGACAGACTTATGCGTTCGTCGAACATGTTGTTTATTTATTTTTTTTCAAGTCCAAGCCTCCCAAAAATAATATCCCACATAAGGAAATCATTGCTATAAAAGAGCTACAGAACAACAGCCAGATTATCATAACAAAAGCAGACAAAGGAAATGCTACCGTGGTGATGGACACAACAGCATATGAAAACAAAATGCACACACTGTTACAAGATCAGTCAACATACAAAATTATAGATCGCAATCCCACCAACACTCAAAAGAATAAGGCACGAAAATTATTGAAAAAAGTCACTTCCTGGCCCAAAGGCACAGTTAACAAACTCAAGCCCTTCCATGTTAAAACACCTAGGATCTATGGAGCACAAAAAATTCACAAACAAGATACACCCTTACGCCCTATTGTGGACAGTATAAATAATCCCTAATACAAACTGGCTAGACATTTAGCGAAGCTACTAGCCACTCTCACAAACAATTCTCCCTCCTTTGTCAAAAATCCTACCCACCTAAAAAGTATTTTAGAACACCATACCTTAAAAAGCTCAGACTTAATGGTGAGCTTTGATATCACCTCACTATTCACAAATGTACCACTAAAAGAAACTCTCAATCTACTGAAGTCACACTTCCCCCCCTGATATATTTGAACTATTCAAATTCACAATACATGCAGGATATTTCACATGGAAAGGGAAAATATACAAACAAATAGATGGGACAGCCATGGGCTCCCCCCCTCCTCCCCTCTAGCCAACTTTTACATGGAACACCTGGAAACACTAGCAATCAATACAGCCACTCTCGAACCAACACTTTGGCTACGCTATGTTGACGATGTGCTTGCTATTTGGCCACATGGCCCAGAGACATTGGAAACATTCTTAGCGCATTTAAATAGCCAACATCCAAAAATCCACTTTACAATGGAACTGGACGTGATAAGTGTATCCAGGAAGGGCAGACTTAACTGTCTGCCCTTCCTGGATACACTTATCACACGTCTTCCAGATGGTTCCTTATCATTTTCAGTTTTTAGAAAACCCACACATACAGGGAGATACTTACACAAACAATCACACCATCATCCTTCTCAACAATATGGCATTTTAAAAACGCTAACCCATAGAGCGAGAGCAATCTGTTCCAATGACAATGCTCTTGCTGCTGAACTGGCTCACTTACGCCACACCTTCTTGGCCAATGGCTATAATCCACATAAGATAAACAAAATACTAAACGCTCCTAAGAAACCCCTCCCACCATCCACCACAGAGAACTACAACAAAACAGTCACCATCCCATACATTAAAGGCGCATCCGATAAGATTTCAAGAATTCTTAATAAACATAAACTACGCACTACATTCAGACCATGTAGCAAATTAGCAACCCTTATCCGCTCACCCAAGGACAGCATTCCCCCTTTATCACATCCAGGAGTCTACCAAGTACCCTGCTCATGTAATCAAGCCTACTACGGTCAAACAGGAAGAACTGTGAACATCCACATCAGCGAACACAAAAGATACATCTTGAATTATCACTATGGCAAGTCGGGCCTAGCAGACCATGCTCTCGATATCCCTGCACACAGGATCAACTGGAAAAACACAAAAGTACTACACAGAAGCTGTTACAAGTCGGAGAGATTGTTCTTAGAGGCAACAGAAGCCCTGAATCACACTCCAAATCTCAACAAATATGGCTGTATTAACTTGCCTAAGATCTGGGAGACAGTCATCTTAAGAAAAAACTAGTTTTTTTTTTTTTGAGATAGAGGACGCCAAAAATCAGGACTTTAGTCTTTGTGTTGCTGCTACGATTTTGTTTAACTAGTCCGTTGATTACACCATGTTGTTATAGTCTCACGTATTGTGACAAACTGTGTTTTTGTGCTCTGAAGATGCTGGTTATAACGCCAGCGAAATATCAGCAATAAGTTAATAAATTAATTATTTACTTAATTTCTGTGTTCTAATATATACCGTTAAAAAATAAACAACATGTTCGACGAACACGTCTGTCCACACACTGATATGCAGTTTCTACCTCTTGCATTTTCTAGATTTTACACCAGTAATTCCTTCCTTATTCTCTTAAAAATTTACTAATCATTATAACTTCAGAGTTCAACTTTGAACTCCCAGGACATTTTGTTCCTCTACATTCATTCTCTTTACTCTATCCTTTGGAAATAGCTCACCTTCTTCATGCAAGATATAATCCACAGTTTCGTGCGATATATCTACAAGGAATGCACCAGATTATAATAGTCCCATATAATATTTCATGACTAGTTTCACATCAACAATTTTCTTCTACACCAGTCTATGTTGTCAGATCTCTATCAGGTTTCTGCATATTTCCTAAAGAAAATATAATCTGCAGGTTTTCATATCCAATCTTCCTATCAGCAGCATTCTTCTAATCAAGTTTTCCTTTGTATTTCCCATAATGCAAAATACTTTCTTCTCATACATCTATACATTATGGTGAGAACTGCTATCTAGACTGGATTTTTTTACCTTTATAGAGTAGCAAAATTTGTACAAAAACCTACCACCAAGTTTCCAAAAAACAGAGTTGTAGAACTTTATCATTGCTCTATGAACTTAATGAGTGATCTGAAAAGATAATTATCATCAGACCTCCATGGAGTCTAAAGACTCGTCACAGTAGGTCCACACTCTCATGCAAAGAGATCATCAAATCCTCCCATAAATTCATTCACAGTTTCTGCACACACACCACACTTTCAGGCAATGCATTCTACTCTCCATGCAAAGAACCTGTTCACACCTTCCAGAAATAGACTTTTACCCTTGTCTACCTCTACTCTGAAAAATCTCCACATTAATCTGATAACAGGTCCTCACCAACTTATACATCTCAGACATGTACCCCTCTCCTTCTGTTAACAAGGCTCTGCAAGTTGCATTCCCTCACTCTGGCATGTCCCACATTCCATAGACCGGAAACTGGTTTTGTGAACCTTCTCTTGATGAATTAATCTCTTCTCATCTCCTTGAAAACCAGGCAACTAAATCTGTGCACAATAATCCATATGCGGCCTGTTCAACCTTATACAAGGGGGACATAATCTATTTGCTTCTGAATGTTAAGGTCCCCCCTTGTCATTACCATAATCTGTTGTAACGATCTTGCAATTATAGCAATGCATCCCCCAAACTTTAAGTCTCTTTCCACCAACACTCCCAGATCTCATCTCTTTAAAATTTCTCCATTAGTTGAATACTCTGCATCTCAGCCTTGTATACCAAATTTCAAGACCTTGCATCTTGCAACAGTGAACTGCTGATCATTACAGAGAACATCACTATTATCAGTCTAATTATGAATCCTAGTCCTTATCAATGTTGCAAGGCTACAACATCTGCTCTCTTTATAGTTCTTCTCAACTATTACATTCTCGTAGTACATAAGCAGATTTCTAAAACATGATATCCCCTTAACAAAACCCATGCTGGTCATTATAGAGAGCATCACTATTATCAGTCTAATTCTGAATCCTAGTCCTTGCCAATCTCTGTAACACTAACAATAACTACAAATACACATACTGACCTATAATTTGTAGCTACAGGGATGTTATCCTACCCCCCTTTTTCCTCCACTTTCCATTGGAACATGCCATGATGCATGTCCAAAGGTGCTGTTAATTCCCTAGAGCAGGGATTCTCAACCTATGGTATGCATACCACTGGTGGTACGTGAGCCACTGCCTTACTGGTACATCTAATATCTTGAATTAGATATAGTGGTATGCCACTGGAAAAGGTTGAGAACCTCTGCCTTAGAGCATTCTTTCCAAACATCGCTGATATATTGTCAAGTCCTACTGCATTATTAACATCAAGATTACTTAATTGTTCATATACCTCCTGGTTACTCACATTCCTCCTGCACCATGCTCTCTACACTCTGGCTTCTCATGATGTCACCTTCACGGGGATGAAATATCCTGATAAACTGCTTATTGAATACATCAATCTCCAATCTATGCCATTGTCATCAACTATCATCATCCTCCAATAGTCATTCTTTTTTCTACTTGCCATATGTTGAAATAACTCACTAGGATTTTTCTCGGCTTGATTGGCTAATTTCTGCTCTTTTTTGCTATCTTCACCAACCAAGTCATCTTCCTGGCCTGCTCCTTGTACTCTTCATGCAACCGATTATTAGCAACATTCATTTTGTGTTGCCTCCACAGTGTCTTCTTCTTTGATGGGGTGCCTCCTTCTTTCAGATTTCATGCTTAATTCCTTCATTTGTCCATTTTACTTATTTAGCCTTTTCACCTTTGGAATATATTCAGATACTGCTGCTGTTAAATAGCTCTTGATCAATGCCTAAGCAGCATCTATCTCCTTTCCACCCAACTCCTCTTGACTAGCAACAATGCAGGTGATCACTTCATGGTCACTCTTGCCAGCTAAGGGAAGATGAGATACTCCATTCACAAGCACATCCTTTGATATGATCAGATCTAGGCCTCTCAACCCTCCATTATATATTGCCTAAGATGGTTTTCTCTTAAGAACTCAGGAAATTTATTTTCCTTATTCTCTGATGTTATGTCTTCATTTTAATTAATACTGACATAATTAAAACCACCCATATTGATCACCCTTCTTTTTACTCACTAAACCAAGCTGCCTATTCCCAGTCTATAGTGACACCCAACTAAATATCTCATTCTATCAACCTCCACCTCAAATTTTACTGCTTCAATACCATTGCTACTATTTCCCCCCCCCCCTCTCTCATTTCTCAACTTCGTGTGGTCATCCCTACTATCATCAGCATCACTTTGCCTTCCTTCTTGCCCTTCCTATCCTTTTAAAAAACCTTTCTGTTTCTGTTCCTTTCAGGATATCATTCTCAGCTCTTATTCACTTATTCCAACTATTTGCAGTAGAGTAAACTCAATGCAGCAATTTTTCATCCCCCTTATTTCTGACACACTAGCATTTTAAATAAGCATAACAATTCATTTATTGGTCTATAACCAGTCCTACCCATGCTTCTACCCCCATCTGTTTTAAATAAGCATAACAATTCATTTAATGGTCTATAACCAGTTCTCCCCCGCCTCATCTGTGACTTCTCCACACATGTACTGCCTGCTCAATACCCCCCTCCCAGACTTAACTATTCCCCATGTATTATCACTGTTTCATTCCTGTGCTGACCATCCCTATACATGCATTAATTTTACTGCTTCCAGGATCTGTTCTCTTTACAGTGTCTCCCAAGCTCACTCTAGATTGCTCCAGGTTTTTCTGTTTTTTTTCTACTGCTAAAGAGCACTGTGAACCAATTCTCGATTCCCCTCATTAGTGGACAAGAACTTCCCTCCACAGTTGGATCTCTAATTACCATTATTTTGAATTTGTCACTAGTAGCTAGACCTGTGGAGAGCTAACTCAACTGTGGAAGTTATATTTTCATATAACTTCTTTCATATAGCATTTTCATAAGAAGGAAAATGGTATACTTGTTAATATAGCACTCTGAATTAGAGATAGCTCTGGCAAAGTTTTTATTGTTAGTAACAAAAGTACTTGACTAATTATCATCTTACTCCTGTAATGTTAGGTGAAATGGTCTCTCATGGCCAAGTAACTTTGCTTTGTAGAAGCCAAACTAATGCAGTGGTTAATCCTACCTACATAGGATTAACCACTGCAGTCTACTATCTGTCACTTATATATGAATTCTCTGGATTTGTATGTCTTGCAGGACTAAAAATACAATTTTCTAGGATTAAAAAAAAAAACATAAAATAAAAAACCCTCTGTATGAGACTGGCTAACTCACCTTAAAATGAACCCCTCCCTCTCCCCAATTGGTCCTTACATCTTAGATGGGATTCAAACCGAGGTCTTTCCAACCAGAGTGCATTGCCATTACTGAGTTATAGGGACTTTGACAAGAAATTATATTCTTATTTTTCATCTTTTTTATTAACTAGCCCAAAAACAAAAGTCTGCATGTGAAATATCTTCAAAACTAGGCTCTAATACAGAGAGCAGTTGACTTCATGAGGTTACCTGTGTCCATCATGCATAATACCGTGCATTGTGGTGAGTCACTACCTAAACCAATTTCACCTTTATTGAAGTCTCATCAGTGGGAGCTAGATCTAGGAGATACTAAAAGGGAACTCAGGTGGCAAGTTATGTTTTCATATATAAGTAGAAAAATGGTGTATCACTATATTATTACAATACTCTGAATTTAAGATCGTTTTTCATATGTAATTATTTGCTTCCATGCACTTAGGTAAAATAAGGATAAAAACAATAATATAATTTCTTGTCAAGTATGATTTACTTTGGTTCCTAACAGAGGTGGAATAGAAATGTTAATAATGGTTAATAATACTTATTATTAGAACATAAGTTATCTGTTACACTTGTATTCTTATTTAGTATGATGCTTTTTTATTGATAAAACATTTATTTATTAATAACAATATGGTGTCTTGACATCATGTTTAAAAAATCTCATAAAACGGTAATCAGTTTATGAAAATCCAAGTTGATTTATTTACAAAAGCTGATAATCATCAATATATTTTAATTTTTTTAAGAGTAGAAGATATATATATTTCAATGTGCATTTTTTCCTTGTCAAATATATATATGAAAAGGTATTACATTCTTTCTTGCTTCAGCCACTTTGCTGGTGCTATAACAATTTTTTAACAGAGACATAACACTGTGAGGACTATACACTTCCTTCACTCTTGGTGGTAAGACTACACAGCCCATACTGGACATGGAAACAGGAAGTTGAGCCAGGGGTTGCACATTTTTCTGATAAGGTGTTACAAGATTAGTATCAGCAGAGACATTCTCTTGTTGACTGCATATTCCTCCCATAAGATAGAGACCTTCTTCTGTATAATTATATAGAAATATTTTTTTCATTTCTACCTCATTTCATTAATGCTAACCAAACTTAAACAATATTCTAATTCAGTAAGTAATTTAATTTGAATAGTGCTTCCTAGTTACAGTAGTGGGGTGGTTGTTGAGAGACATACATTAGTGTTAATCTGCAACATAAAAAGAAATCCCACTCCTATACATTGATGCTGTATGACAGATGTCATAAGCAAGAAATACAGGAAGATAGATATACTCTCACACACACACACACACACAACTGATCATGACATTGACTTGGCTGTTCAATGAAAGGTTCGCATATATGTTGAGTAAGAGCATTCCATTACATAAGAGCAGTAGTAAAATGGAAGTATCAGACTGATTTATTCCTAGTCAGTTGGCATCTCTTCATTGGCAATGAGGATTCTGAAAAAATTACTAAGGACTTGTATACAGGATTTGATAAAATTGAGATTATTTGGATTTTAAGGAATGCTGTATTATAAAATTATTATTATTATTATTATTCAAGCCTCCATGGAGTCAAAAGACTCATCGCGGGAGGTCCTTCCTAGGAAACACAAAGTCTATCAGGAATAGTTGTGGGAGGTCCCTCTTAGGAAACACAAAGTCACTCATACCACTCCTTAAACTCATTGACCATTCTCACTCTCACCACTCTATCAGGCAATGTATTCCACGGTTCAACCACCCTCCATGCAAAGAAACCACTCCTCACCCTCTTTCTCACAGTTTCTTTCATAACTTTCAGGGATGGCCCATGTCATCACTCCTTCACTCTGTTCAACCAAGCGAAAGAACTCCCCAGTGTCAGCCCTGTAACCACCTCTCAACAGCTTAAAAGTCTCAATTATATCACCACTCCTTCTTCTATCCACTAAACTCTGCAGTCCACATTCCCTCAGCCAATCCTCATAACTCACATTGTACAGTCCTGAAACTATCTTTGTTATCTGCCTTTGTACCCTTTCCACAGTTAATTTATCCCCTTCAAATCCTGGGGACCAAATCTGTGAACAATAGTCTAAGCGTGGTCTGATCAGAGTCTTATACAACGGAATGATAACTCTTTTATCTCTGCTGGTCAGTGTCCTTCTCATTATTGCAGCAATCCTCTGTGTTACCTTCACCACCTTTGCAATATGTTCCCTAAATTTCAGGTTTCTATCAATCATCAACCCCAGATCTCTTGTCTTCCCTACTTTCTCCAGTATAGCTCCTCCAAATGTGACCAGATTACTGAAACAAAATAGTAAATGAGGGAGATACACATTAATTTTTCCAGATATTATCAGGGTTGATAAGCTCATTCATTTTAACTTATCATGTGGCAATCTGTCAAAATGCTCTTCCATTTTATTTCTTTCTTTCCATGAATCTTATTCATAAAGGCATGTACACTCACTGTATCTCCAGTACCATGGGCAGGCTAATTGAAAATCCATAACCTGTGCTCGACCAAATGCAGAACTTTTGTGGGACAATTCACCACTCTATAGACTAAATCTGAATTTCAGGTTTCATTTCTATTACCTGGTGTGACTTATCACTCTACTTATATGTGGTCTGAATTGTCCCACAAAAGTTCTACATTTTGGTCGAGCACAGGTTATGGATTTTTTATTAGTACTGGAGATACAGTGAGTGTACAAGCATTTATAAATAGGATTCATGTAAATAAATAAATAAAATGGAAGAGCATTTTGAGAGATTGCCACATGATAAATTAATATTGAAGTCACATTTGAACGAGCTTAGATATTGGAGTAGTTGGATTTGGTGATATTGAAAGTGGAGATATTCAGTTGTTTACAGAGTACATGAACTGTGAAAGGCTTATTAGGAATGGTACTGATGTGATGACTCTTCAGAAGTTTTATAATATGCTGGAAGGATGTATAAATGAATTGGGCATACTTGGAGAGATAGGCAGGACTGTACTAGAGAAAGGAAGTAAGGTAAAGGAGGATCAGAAGATAATGGAAGTCGAGATTCTGGTAAGGAGGAATATTGTAAAGATGGTAAATTTAGTCAACTCAGAAGATTGTAGCAGTTGTGAGAATATCAGAATTATGTAATGTAGGCTCTGCTGATAAACTGAGAGGACTGATACAATGTATAAATTGTTGTAAGATATTTACTGGACAGACTCTAAGGAGATGTTCCATAAAAGACATTTTTGCACAGAAACTGAGCATATGATATGAATCACATAAGAGGGGGGGGGGAGCAGTTGCACGCACTAAATGAGTGTGACTGTAGTATGCTCGACTTTGTGGTGCTAAGAGTAGACATCCTCAAACACTAGCTCAACAGTAACAAAAAAGAATGTATAAAAATTTCTAAGATCTGGTCAACCTTCCTACTTCATTGCCGATTTATGGATAAATCGGCAATGAAGCATTGGCATCATAATGATAGTCTCAGTAGACTAACCAGATACATAATATCTTCAATCCAAACCAGTCTCCTCCCCAAAATAGTTAACACCGGGACTTATTAGCATAAGACTTCCATAGATCGCATTGATCGCATTGATTGGAGTGAGGAGAGGACACACGGGAGGAAGGAATTGGATTTTATGCGGTTATTAAGGGATAACTATCTGCGACAGCATGTAATGGAAAATACTAGGGGTCAGAGAGTGCTTGACCTAGTAATTACATCTGAGGATTTGGCTGTAACAAATATGACCACATTGCCACCAATCGGTGAGAGTGATCATAGGGTCTTGACTTGGGAGGTGGCTAAAGGATTTTTCAATTAAGACAGAGTACATGTGGAATTATCGGGCTGGAAAGTATGACAAGCTTAGGAGTTTGATTGGCTCAGTGCCATGGCATATACAACTGCAAGGACTAGAAGTTGATAGTGCATGGGAGGTAGTTAAGAAGTGCTTGCATGAAGCAATGGCTGACTGCATACCTAGAGTCCGAATAATAAATCAAGTAGGGGTTAAATGGATGAATAACACCATTAAGCTTGAGCTGCAAAAAAAGAAACAACTATGGAGGGAATTTAAGGAGAAAGGTGACCGGCATTCACATGAACGGTATAAAGCGCAGGCCAGAAGGGTGACGAGTGTGGTAAGAAAAGCAAAAAAGGATTACGAAAGAACATTGGCCATTCAGGCTAAAGAAAATCCTAAACAGTTTTTTAGATATGTAGCAAGTAAAAGGAAAAATGTACATGGCAGAATGATTTTAAAGAATGCCGATGGTAGGGAGGTAACTGAATCAGTTGAGATAGCTGAGTTACTGAGTGAGCACTTTGCAAGAATATATCATCCAGGTGGTGACATTGCAGAAACGAATAAACCAGTAGATTATACGGGAATTGTGGTGAATGAAGTGAAGGTGAGAAGTCTATTGCATAACCTCAATGTCAATACATCTGTGGGATTGAATGGTATACCAGCTCGTGTAGTACGAGAAGCAGCTAAAGAATTGTCAGTACCCTTGACCATTTTGTTTAATTTGAGTCTCGGGTCTGGGTTAGTCCCGAGCGGGTGGAAGGAGGGGAATATAGTTCCACTGCATAAAGGTGGTTCCAAGACTGCTGTTGTAAATTACCGACCGATTAGCATATCAGGAATCATTGTCAAGGTCTTAGAGAAATTAGTCAAGAAAAGAATACAGGATTGGATAGATGAAAATGGGATATTGTATGGGGGACAACATGGTTCTGTGAAGGGTAGATCATGCCTCAGTAACTTGCTCACGTTTTATAACACAGTGACGGCTGAACTGGATAGGGGTAATGGGTTTACAGTGATACTACTGGACCTTGCCAAGGCCTTTGACAGGATACCACATGGAACCCTAATCAGTAAACTGGAGCAGATGGGGATAGATATAGGGTTGGTAAGATGGATAGGAGGGTGGTTGAAGGAGAGATACCAGAGAGTGGTTTATTCAGGAGTGGAGTCAAAAAGACATCTTGTGACTAGTGGAGTGCCGCAGGGCTCTGTTCTCGGACCACTGCTTTTCAATTTGTTCATCAATGATATTGGAAAGGATTTGAGAGGAAGTGTTCACTTGTTTGCTGATGACACAAAGTTGGGTAGAGCAATTGTGAGTGCACAGGATGTCAAAATTTTACAGGATGATTTGGATAGTTTGGAGAACTGGGCTAGGAAAAATGGATGTCAGTTTAGTGTGGCAAAGTGTAAGGTTATGCACTTTGGGGTGAAAAGAATAGCAGCAGTATATTGCATTGGTGGAACCGTACTCCAGGAGATTGATGAGGCCAGGGATTTGGGAGTGATGGTGGATAGGGAGTTGAAGTTTAGGGGCACATTACAAAAGTGACTAAAACAGCTCACCAAATCATTTGGCTTATGAAAAATACTTTAACATGCAGAGACAAACAAGTTGTTGTTCCTCTGTATCGAGCCTTGATAAGACCCCATCTGGACTTCTGTGCCCAGTTATGGGCACCAGGGTTTCTTCGTGATGGGGAGGAAGTGGAGAGGGTCCAGAGACCAGTGACCAAGATGATAGCAGGTCTGTGGAATGAACCTTATGAGAATAGGTTGAAGATTTGTGGGTTGCAGAAATTGGACGATAGGCGAAGGAGGGGTGATATGATTGAGACATTCAAATTACTCAAGGGTTTTTATAAGATTGATCCAGAAGATATTTTTGAAAATATGACTGGTGGTGGGAGGACTAGGGGCCATGCATGGAAGCTGGGCAAGAGCATGGTTGACAAGGGTGTTAGAGCTAGGTTCTTTACTTGGAGAGTGGTGAATGAGTGGAATAAGCTTCCAGAGTCTGTTGTGGGTGCTACGACCGTGAATGAGTTCAAGGCAAGATATGATAGATACTGTGTGAATGTTGAATAGTTGTTCCAGACATGATGTTAGGGCCTCCCTCGATGAGTCTGTCGACTCCTTGGAGTTTCCCGGAACAACAATAATAATAATAATAATAATAATACCTTGCACTCATTTACTGATTCCAAACTCTCAGGCAATGCATTCTACTCAGTCACTCTCCATGCAAAAAAACTCATGCTTGCACCCTCCTTATACATCTTCTAGTGATGGTTCTCTTCTATCCATGTTTACCCATACTCCTTGAAAATTTTCTTACACATTAATCTGATAACTGTTCACTCACTGATGTCTCAATCATATTACCTTTCCTCTTGCTCACTAAGCTTTACAAATGGCTTTCATTCAACCTGTTCTCATACTCAACATTACATTAGTTACCACTTTCTGGACCTATTACAAAATATCTTTATCTTGTTAAAAACCAGATAACATCATCATAGCATTAAATATGGACACAGATCTGTTCTGGTCTAATTTTTAATCTAATAGCCTGTTTTGAGTTCTACTCAGCCTTCTCTTCCCAATTGGTTTATATTTGATTAATTATTTAGTATATTGGGTTTTGCCCATTCAGTTTACGTATTCTATCCAATTCTGTATATATTTGTGTAGTTTTTCTTCTATTGATTTTATTTTTAGTTCTTTTAAAATACCTTCATTTCTTTTTTTTTTATTATCTAATAATGTGTAATTTACAGTTCTCCTCATTAATCTCATTTCATTCGTTTTTATTCTTTATCATGTTTATTTATTGCCCAAATTTTGCTGCTATATATTATTATTATTACCACCACAAGACCTCATGGCGTAAAAGACTCATCTGGGAGGTCCTTTTATCACACACACAGCTCATCATACCGTGTTTTAAACACATTCAAATTCTTTGCAGCCACTACTACATTCTCAGGCAAAGCATTCCAATCATTCACAACTCTGAACGAAAAAAACCTGATTCTCAATCCCCTACTCACACCCTCTTTATACAGTTTCCAGGGATGACTCTGGTTCTCCCCGATCTCCCACTATTCTCTGTAAAACTTTTCCAACATTGATCCTATAACAACCCCTTACCAACTTGTAGGTCTCTATCATATCTCCCCTCTTCCTCCTGTCCACCAGACTCTGCAAATTACATCTTCTCAATCTTTCCTCATACTCGACATTCCAGAGGTCAGAAACTACCTTAGTCAGTCTCCTTTGGACCCTTTCCAACATCTCTTCATCCTTCTGAAAACCAGGTGACCAAATCTGGGCACAATAGTCCATGTGTGGCCTAATCAAAGCCTTATACAACGGAACAAAAATCTCCCTACTTCTACATGTCAGTGTCCTCCGCATCATTCCCAGAAGCCTTTGTGTTGCCTTCACAATCTTGGCGATGTGTCCCCTAAATTTTAGATCTTTATCCACTATCACTCTCAGATCTCTTATTTCCTCTACCTCCAACAATATATTCTCACCAAGCATAAATTCTGCATCGCATCTTTGTTTTCCAAATTTTAAAACCTTACATTTTGCAGCATTGAACTCACATCCCCATCTGCTTGCCCAATCACTCAATCTATTCAAGTCTTCCTGTAAGGCCACAACATCTTCACTACACTTCATGGTTCGTCCCAACTTTGCATCATCTGCAAACAACTGAATATCTCCATCCAAATCTTCACCTATATCATTAATATACAAGTTAAATAGTAATGGCCCTAAAACAGACCCCTGAGGCACTCTACTAGTGACTTTCCTTTTCCTGGATATCGCTCCCCCATACACAACTTGTTGATACCTATCAGATAGCCAGTCTCTAATCCACTGCACCAATCTAATATCCAACCCCATCTGCTCTAGTTTGACTGTCAACCTATAATGAGGTACGTTATCAAAAGCCTTTGCGAAATCCAAGTATATTACTGTGTATCCTTTTCCTCTGTCCAAGGAAGCAGTCACTTTATTGTAATAAGTAAATAGATTACTAAAACATGACCTCCCTTTAGCAAATCCATGCTGTCCATCAAAGATAATAATACCATTGTTATCAACCCAACTCTGGATCCTAGTTCTCACAAGCTTCTCCAACAACTTAACCACAACACCTGACACACAGATAGGCCTAAAGTTTGATGCTTGAGTTCGATCACCTCCTTTATGAAGTGGCATAATCTTGCCCTCCTTCCACTCCTTAGGAACTTGACCGAGTTTAAAAAAAATGTCAAGGCAGGTGTCAACTCCCTGGCACATTCTTTCAGAATACGTGGTGATATATTATCGAGTCCCACAGCCTTATTAATATCTAGTTTACTCAACTCCCCATACACCTCTTGCTCACCTACAGTCAGTCTCTCCTCCCCATCATCAACTGCTCTCAATCCCTCCATGAAGTCACATTCACAAGATTGAAAGATCTTTATGAACTGCTCATTAAGTATCTCCACCACACATTCTGCATCAGCTCTCTTTATACCATTTTCTCCAATCAATGTCATCCTTCCATAATTATTCTTTCTTTTGCTGGCTACATATCGAAAGAACTCCTTAGGATTCTTTTTGGCTTCATTAGCCAACTGCTGTTCATACCTCACTTTAGCTACCCTCACCAACTAAGTCACCCTCCTTGCCTGGTCTTTGTAGACTTCATGGAATTGGTTATTTCCACTTTTCTTATGCTGCCTCCACAATGCCCTTTTTCTCTGTATTGCATGCTTAATCTCTTTATTTATCCATCTCACACCCACCTTATTTAACCTTCTCACCCTTGGAATACATTTACACATTACATCTACTAAACAGTTTTTGAAAATCCCCCAAGCTGCATTGATCTCTTTTCCAGCTAACTCCTCATTCCACGCTACACCTGCAAGCTGTCTCCTGAGCTCTTCATAACCACCCCCCCCTTGTAGTTCCACATATACCCTTTTCTCACAGGGGTCCTCGTACTGCTGGAAACCAGCCAGGTAATCACCTCATGGTCACTCTCATCAATTGGTGGATGACTTGATACCTCATTTATAATTACATCCTCTAATGAGATGACCAAATCCAAGACCCCCAATCCTCATGTGCCCTCCGTTACATACTGTCTGAGGTAGTTATCCCTCAAAAACTCAAGAAACTCATATTCTTTACTTCCAGTTGCTATCTCATCATTCTAGTCTACATTGCCATAATTAAAATCACCCATAATGATCACCCTTTTCTTATTTACTTGGCTAATTTGATTGTACATTTCATTATCACCACCATCCACATTACCTGGTCTATAACAACATCCTACCAAGTATTTGATTCCATTCACCTCTATCTCACACCATATTGCCTCAAAACCACTGGCACTATTTCCCTCTTGCATCTCTACTTTATATGGACATAACTCTTTCTCTATCATCAATAGCACTCCCACCTCCCTTTTTACCCCTTCTGTCCTCACGAAAAACATCATACCCTTTTATCTCTACTCCTGTCAGGATGTCATCCTCTTCCAACCATGTCTCACTTATTCCAATAATCTTTGGGTGAACAGATGCAATTAGTGCAACCATTTCATCTGCCTTGTTTCTTATACTTCTAGCATTTGTATACAAACACAACAGTTCATTTCTGGATCTACAGCTAGTTCCACTGATACCACTCACTCGATGTGATCTCTCCATGCTCAACTAGGGCCATTTCCCTTTCTGCTTCTTCATTTTAAAACCCTTTTCAATTTCAACTCTTGATCCCTGGTCATCCCATTCCTTTCCTGCCTACACATGCTCTCACCTCCTCTTGGAGCATCCACCTTTCTCATGCTGTGTACCCCTGTCCACCCTGAGCCTCCCCATTTCCCTGCTCCTCTTGCACACCCATTCTCTCATTTTCAATACTCATACCACTCACTTCCTCATTCATAACCATCTCGTCAATCTCTCTTGTCTTACTCTCCCGCTCTTCCACATCACTTCCCACTCGATCTGATTCATTCTCCCTATTCACTTCTCTACCTTCCAGCAGCAGTCTCTACAAGCAACAATTTACATATAATAATGTAAATATTGTATATTTTTAAGCATGTTTCTTCTTGTACAAGATACTTGAGGCTTGGATAAAGAATTTAAACTAAATTTATTATAGTTATATTTATCAGCCCTATAACTTGTAAAAATATTGAAGATTTAATTTAATATCCTTTTTCTCCTTCATATGATATTTCACATCCAAGATAAAAGTATTTATCTACTCTATAATTAATAATTATTTTACTTCTAACTGGAGTTTGTCTACAAAATTCCATTGTTTTAGTTTTATCTATAGATATTTTCATTCCAAACTAATCTACTATAATGTTTAAATTATATATTGCTCTTTGTAAATTGTCTTTATTATTATTAATGACCAAATCTATGCAAATTAATCGATATGTGGCCTTGTACTAAATCAGGCCATATAAAGTAGAACCACAGTATCTTTCCTTCTATATGTCGATGTCGTCCTCATCACTACTGTAATATGTTGTGTTTACCTAACAGGCCTACCAATGCAACCTCTAAATTTCAGGTATTTATCTTTACCACTTCCTTATAGATATCCCAACAAATGTGTATGTTGAATCTCATCCTTGCATTCCAAATTTCAGAAATTTGCTTCACAACATTCACTTTCTGTTTAAATCTTATTCTAGATCCACATTTGCTTCATTCTCATAGTCTACTCCAACTCTGCATCAATTGCATATCCCAATTTAAATCACTCCCAGTATTATTAAACTAGCAGCCATATAAACAAACCTCCTGTGGCCACTACTAGTAAATTTCTTATTCCCAGATGTTCTCCTCATACACTGAAATCAATGGCCTCTTAAGTTGTACTTAAGAGGCCATTGATTTCACATCAATTGTCTTAGTATCCCACAGTGCCAAAACTTTACGGGAAGGACCACTACCCAGACCAATTTCAATGCTTTATTAAGTGGGAGCAAGATCAGAAAGGTACCAAGATTAAATCAATGAAGATGTCATATTTTCTATATGATGATTACTTTCCTTTCATCCATACAGATGGTGGGGGCAGCTATGCTAACATACTAGGGAAGTGACTATGAAAAAGGTGGTTTCCTGTTATCTTCCTTGCTGTACTATATCCTATGGCTGTATCCTATCTGTTCATGGGTCCGGTTTGCCTCTTTATGGGATGAAAAACCCCGGAATAAACTGGGGAAAAAACCCTACTGGCCACGCCCAAGACCGGCTAAGGCTGAGGAAGATCCTTCAGCTCCTTATGTACGTCTCCGACGGGAATCGAACCTAGAACACTCCTTCCCCAGGCATATAGTTGCGAAGCGCACAGCCACTACGCTAACCACACGGACTATTTTCTATATACAAGTACTGAAATGGTATATCATAATCAATCCTTATCCATCCATTGCTGGATGATGATTGCCTCAATATTTTTACTCCATATGTCATAGCTGGTATGATTCATTATTCATATGCTTTTCTCTTTAGGCAGATAGGTATGTTTTCTTTAAATATTTTATTGTATTTTCCAAATTATCTCCATCCTTGGTTTATTCTTTGTTTTATTTCATGTTCCCAGTTTCTATCTAATGTTAATTATTTGGCCTAGATATTTGAATTTAGTTACATTTTCTATTTCTCTGTCATTTATTTCTATCTTTTGGTTGTAGTTTGTATTTTTGTTGTACATTATTTTAGTTTTATCAATATTTATATTGAGACCAGACTTGCTTTCTTTCTTAATTCATTAAACATTTCTTTTAGCTCTCCAGGTGTTTTAGAAAATAGTACAGTCATCTGCAAATCTTAAATTGCTTAGATAGCCTAGATTTTTAAATATTTCTTGTAGGCAAGCATTGAATATTATTGGTGACATTGTATCTCCTTGTCTTATTCGTCTATCAATTTTAATTTTTGCTTTTAGATTATTTAATTGTATATTACTTGTTGCATTCTAGTATACATGTTGTATTAGTTGTATGTACGGTTTTTCAATACCTTGGTTATTTAGTGCTTCTATTATTGCTGTTCTTTCTAGTGTATCAAATGATTTTCATAATTGATAAATGCCTACATTTTGTAGTCTATTTGTTGGTTTATTGTATTCATTTGTTTTTTCTATTATTTAGTTAATAGTTTGGAGGTGGTCATTAATTGAATATCCATTTCCGAATCCTGCTTGGTCTTTTTTTTTGTGAAAACTCTTAAGCTTGTTTTTCATCCTATTGACTAGTATTTTGGTGAATAATTTATACATATGTAAAAGCAGGCTGATTAGTCTGTAGTTTTTTTTAGATCTCGATGATCTCTTTTTTTGTATCTTAAGACTGTTTGTGCTTTGTTCCAGTCATCTGGAATTTTAGACTTTTTGTCAAGCATTTATTAAAAAGTATTTGAACCTTTTTTTTAAGTAATTCTATTCCTCCATGTCTTATATCTGCTGTAATTTAATCTGGTCCCACACTTTTATTATTTGGCATTTCTTTTAAAGTTTTTTTCCATTTCTTCAATCAGTCTTGCCAGCCTGGTTGGCCGAGTGGTTAGCGTATCTGCTCTCCAGCCAAAAGGCGGCAGGTTCGAATCCTGGTGATGGCAGGATTAATGGATGGTGTTGATGTAAGATGATGTGGTTTGCTGTAGGTGGTGGATTGAGAGGTGGAGACAGAGAGTTGTGGAGTAGGTGCCATCCCTCGATGAGTCTTTGGACTCCTGGGAGGTGTCACGTAATAATGATAATATTGATGGTACTTCCCTCATAGTGGATTTCAATGTCCTGATTGGGTTGTTTAGAATTATATATTTTTCTGCAGAATTCTTCACTTCTTTCTATTATTTGTTGTCTTTCCTGGATCAATTTACCATTCTTGTCTTTAATATTGATTATTTGTACTTTTCCTTCATGTACTATTCTCATAGTAGTTTTGATGCTTTGTTTCTTTGTGTTATATTGTCTTATTTCTTTTCTTATTCTCTTTTTGATGGTTTTGTTTACTTCCACCTTTTCGATTTGATTTAAGTTTTGCTTCAAGTTTCTTCTTTTTTCAATTAGGTTCAGAGTTTCTTTTGTTAGTTTGTGCTGTTTTTCTTTAGTTCTTTTTATCTTATATAAGCTGTTTATAATTATATCTATAATATAATATCTTGGTTTAGAGCATTAAATCTCTTTCTTCTTTTGCTTCCAATATCCCTTTATTTATTTCCATATGATATATTTTTCTATTCTGTTTCTTTTGTATAAGTTTCTTCTTTTTACTCTCATATTTATAGTTATTCTTCCTCTTAGTATTCTATGGTAATTTACTGTGTTGAATTTATTTAAGACACCTACATCTTTGATTATATACAGCCAGCAAAAGTCGGTTGATTGGTAGAGCCTCTGCTATTAATGGCTCACACAAAAAGTTAATCAAGTTTTAGAGCGTTTAGTAGTTGGAAGGGGATTAATCGTTCAATGCTGTTGGCACACTCTCCCTCGATGAGTCTTTGGACTTCCTGGAGGTGTCACATAATAATAATATTCATTCTGTTCGTTAGGATGTAATCTGTTTAATTTTTTGTTATATCATTTGATTCTTTCCATGTCCATCTTTGTTGAGGTCTTTTCTTAAAGAAGATGCTGGCTATTTTTAGCTGATTTTTGGTTGCAAATTCGATTAATCTTTCTCTATTTACACAATCTATCTTCCTGTATTTCCTTCAATTCTAACTGATGAATGACAACTTAAATATAGACTTAAATGTATTGTTCTGTATAATATTCCATTCACCTCATATAATTGTAGTGTTTTGAAAAGCTTTTCTCTGGGAACCTTGTTGTATGCCTTTCCAGATCTACAAAACTGAAGTACAGATCGTTGTCACATTCCCATGATTTCTCAACTATTTGTCGTAAAGTGAAAATCTGATCTTGACAACCTGTATCTGGCCTGAACCCACCTTGTTCTTTTACAAGTTTCTTTTCCACAATCTCTTTCAACTTCTTTTCAATTATGCTTGCACAAATCTTACCTGAAACACTTATTATTATTATTATTCAGGCCTCCATGGAGTCAAAAGACTATTTGTGGGAGATCCTTTCTAAGAACACAAGTCTATCAAGACTCATCGAGGGAGGTCCCTCCTAGGAAACACAAAGTCTATCATACCACTCCTTAAACGCATTGACCGTTCTCGCTCTCACCACTCCACCAGGCAATGCATTCCATGGTTCAACCACCCTCCATGCAAAGAAACCACTCCTCACCCTCTTTCTCACAGTTTCCTTTCGTAACTTCCAGGGATGGCCCCCTTGTCTTGACTCCTTCACGCTGTTCAACCAAGCGAAAGAACTCCACAGTGTAAACCCTGTAACCACCTCTCAACAGTTTAAAAGTCTCAATCATATCACCTCTCCTTCTTCTGTCCACCAAACTCTGCAGTCCACACTCCCTCAACCAATCCTCATAACTAACATTGTACAGTCCTGACACCATCTTTGTTATCCACCTTTGTACCCTTCCCACAATTAATTTATCTCCTTCAAATCCTGGGGAACAGATCTGAGAACAATAATCGAAGTGTGATCTGATCAGAGTCTTATTCAACGGAATGATAACCATTTTATCTCTGCAGGTCAGTGTCCTCATAATTGCATCAATCCTCTGTGTTACTTACCTTCACCACCTTTGCAATATGTCCCCTAAATTTCAGGTTTCTATCAATCATCAACCCCAGATCTCTTGTCTTCCATACTTCCTCCAGTATAGCTCCTGCCATAGAGTATGCAGCATCCCATCGATGTGTCCCAAACCTCAAGACCTTACATTTTGCTGCATTAAACCACACCCCCATTCATTTGCCCATCTATCTAACTTATTCAAATCCTCTTGCAGGGCTACCACATCTGCACTATTACTAATAACCCTTCCAAGCTTCACATCATCCGCAAACAACTGAATATCCGCTTGCAATCCACAGACAATGTCATTGATATAAAGGTTAAACAATATAGGTCCCAGTACTGAGCCCTGCAGAACCCCACTTGTAACCTTCTGCCTCTTTGATATTGCTCCACCATACACAACTCTTTGATACCTATCAGACAACCAATCGTGAATCCAGTTGACAAATCTGACATCCAGACTCATGTTCTGCAACTTGAATATCAGCTTATCATGTGGCACCCTGTCAAATGCCTTTGCTAAGTCTAGGAAAATGGCAGTATATGCCTTTCCCTCATCTAATGCTCTTGTATCATAAAAGGCTAGCATATTGCTAAAACAAGAGCGCCCCTTCACAAATCCATGTTGACTCTCACAGATAACATTACCCTCATCTGTTCGATGCTGTATACAGTCCCTCACTACTTTCTCCAAGATCTTACTAACTACTGATAACACACAAACTGGCCTATAATTAGATCCTTCCAGTCTGCTACTGCCCTTATGCAATGGCACTATCCTACCTTCCTTCCATTCCATGGGCACCTTTCCCGCAGCCAGATTTCATTGAAAACCCAGGTCAAGGCACTGTCAGTTCCTTAGCACATTCTCTCAAAACTCATGGTGAAATACCATCCTGTCCCACTGCTTTAGTGACATCCAGAGTACTCGGTATTTGGAACACACACTCCTCCTGCACCTCTAAACTTCGGAGCTGCCCTATCCCTTGAGTATTCAAATTGACTCCTCCAGGATGAAATACTCCAATAAAGTGTTCATTGAACAATTCCACTATGTCCTCTGCATCAGTCATTCTATTCCCATTTTTATCCCACAATGTCATTCTTCCACAATCATTTCTCCACCTACTGGCAAAATAGCTAAAAAATTCCCTAGGATTTTCCTTGGATCTAAGGACCAATCTTTTCTCATATTCCAGTTTTGCCTTCCTTACCATACTAGTCACTCTCCTGGCCTGTGTCTTATATTCTTCATGCATCTTCTCTTCACCTGTCTTCTTATATCTCTTCCATAACCTCTTTTTCGCATGCAGTTCCTGTTTAATATTGTTTGTTATCCACTCTATTCCAAATTGTGTCCTCTTCTTCCCTCGTGGAATATAGCTTACCATTGCTGCTAACAAATATTCCTTCACAATTTCCCAAGCACTAATGATATCCTGGCCTTCCAATCCCTCCCTCCACAAAACTTCCCCAAGTTGACGTCTTAGACTATTATAATCACCTGCCTTATAATTCCACATACGTTCCCATCTCTTTGAGACTCCTGCATGTCTATTCATTTTCCAAATCAAAACCATATGGTCACTCTCAGTTATTATCAACTCTTCTGATGCTATAACCAAATCCAAAACTCTTGAATCTCTTGTTCCCTCTGTTACATGTTGCCTAAGACATTTGTCCCTCAAGAATTCTAGAAATTCCATTCCCTTATTGCTACATGCATCTTCCTCTCCCCAATTTATACTGATCTAGTTAAAATCTCCCTTAACAATCATTCTTCTTGCACTTGCCACGCTCAACTGTCTCAACACCTCTTGGTACCCACCCTCTGTGCTCCTTGGTCTATAGCAACACTCCACTAAATATCCTGTCTTGCCCACCTCCACCTCACACCTTATGCTTTCAAAATCATTAGTGTCAAAAGAAATTCCTCTGTAATTCTCCCATTCAGTTTTATTCCCTTTTTTTATAGATGGGTACTATAAGAACTCTACTCCAATCATCATGAATTCGATCTTCGACCAGGCCCATTCATTGTAACTATATAATATAAACTAAAATTATCACTCGATATTTTAACCACATTAAGATCATCATCTGGAGTATACATATAAGTCTGCACGGTTAGCCTAGTGGCTTTGCGCTTCGCAACTATATGCCTGGGGAAGGAGTGTCCCAGGTTCGATTCCCATCGAAGACGTGAGGAACTTGAGGATCTTCCTCAGCCATAGCCAAGTTAGCTGGTCTTGGGCACGGGCAGTAAGGTTTTTTCCACCACTTTATCTGACGTTTTTCATCCCGCAAGCAGGCAAACCGGCCCCGTGAACATATGCTTCTACAGTCAAAAATATATCCTCCCAGCGGCAGGCTAGGCAACGGGTCGGTTGGGAGTGGTACTAACAAGAAGTCACATCTAAGTAACACGCAGACCCTGCATAGGAAGCTGAAATAATGCGTAGTGAAAGAAGACGATCTGGAGTATACACATATATGTTACCGGCAAAGTGTGAAAACCGGCATTCTATAGAATGCCAAAAGTGGGATGTCAAAGTATGAAACGCTTAGATTTCACACATTTCCTAGGCATTCTATAGAATGCCAAAAGGCAAATCTGCAAAGTATAAAATACTCCTGGCAGTGACTTTTAATGTCGCAACGCAAGTGACGTGACTTTCGACGCACGCCTCAAACAGAGAGCCAGAGCACTTCCTAACCTAACCTAAATCTAACCTAACCAGAAATGGTTAGGTTAGATTATATTTGAGAACAAGATATGATTTGGTTTAGACTTGCTGACACCCTAAGCTATACAAAACCCAGAGGCCCCCCTACTGTTTTAAATTACATCAGCTGGTATCAGAAAAATTTAAAATATATACGCCTTTTTAATATATGAAAATATAGTCTTTAATTTTTATTAGAAAAATAATAAAGTATGCGTTTACAAAATCACAGAAATAATTATATAATTAAAGGGTTTTAAAAACGATAAATAAGGCTCAAAAAAAAAAAAAAAGAAGACAAAATATCTCAATCACTTTTACAATGCACCAAAATTATTTTAATGTTATATTTTGTATATTTAAAATTATTTAGAAATTATCATCTTTATATGTCTGACTTCATTTGAGTGATTTTTCTACGAATATTTTTTTTATCTACTTTTATATTTTTTTGTTTTTTTTTATTTGAGGCCCCGGCAGATTGCGAGGCCCTAAGCTGTAACTTTTTTAGCTTATACGCAAATCCAGCACTGTATACACACTTTATACAACTCAGCAGACGTCTTGATGGAGCTGCGAGCCCGGTGTATTCAGTGGCTGGGGCACCTGTACCGTATATGGGCCCTGAAAGGACTGTGAGACAAGTGTGGGAGGCCCGGTCAGGGAGACCGAGAAGGAGATGGGCAGATCAGGAGAAGGAAGACCTGCAGGCTGTTGGGCTGGAGACCAGAACGTGGTGGACAGTCGCAGAGGGCCGTGCCCAGTGGCGACATGTGATGCTTGAGGCCAAAAGTACCCCCTAGGCTGATAGCACCTGGCTAATATAATATATAATATATAAGTTAGGTTCATGCCGCCTGTGGACATGAGAGTAAAGATGATGGAAATGAGAAAATAGAAGGTTAAGATGTTAATATTTTATGTACTCTTTGCTTCAATATTGAGAATGCTGCTGAAGGTAAAATTCGATCTAAATTGAATCTGCAAATACAGGCCAAAAAAATTAAAATGGATTCCGACAATAAATTTCCTCCTGCACCTTTGGGGACCACTGTGCGAGTTCCTATCCCATACATTGACAAGGGACGGAGTGACTCACGCAATCTGCTGGCGGTTGTTATGAGTGTGACAGACGATGGTTTTTACCGACTTGGAACTGCTGAAGGAATTTTAAATCAACTCTATGCCAGATCACAATTCACTTTATGTCCCAAGGAGTTACTGAGAGTTGGAGACATTCCAGACTACGAAATAGTTCTCCGGTCAGCTGCTTCCGCTCTGCTCATGGGTAGTGGCCAAGGGTTCGCGAGGTGTACTTGCAAGACTAAGTGCCTAAATCTGAAGTGCTTTTGTATGAAAAAGGCAGTTAAGTGCAATTCAAAATGTCATTCCATTCTACCTTGTAGCAACAAGTAGTTCAGCACTGGTCTTTTTCTCTTTCTATAGAAAAATCCGGTATCTTACATTTTGTACTTCTTACATTTTCACATGCATCTTTTCAATAAAAGTCTTTTTCATACTTTGCCAAAATAGTATTTGTCATTCTATATAATGCCTAGGGAAAGTATGTAAAATATTAAAATAAAACAGACATTTCATACTTTGCCTAAAAACATCATGCATTCTATAGAATGCCTGCTTTTCACACTTTGCTGGTAACATATACAAAGAAACAAGCTACATTACAATCTAATATTTAGTATGCTAAAGTTACATTAATTTGGTTCAACTGTTAAACTACCAGCCTGACCTCTAGTGGAAAAAAAACCCTTTACTACATCAAATCAAATAAGTTGGTAAGGGATTCTACTAGGTTACTGGGAAAGCTATCTTCTGTCTCATTGGCAGAAGATATTTTTCCTAATATTTTCTTCCTAGACACCAACAGAATAGCAAGGAAAAACAGCCATTCCCAAAAAGTTGTAATTATATAAGGAGGATGGGAACAAGGGAGTGAGAGGTGTAGGTTTTTTTGATAAAGGTAAGTGTGATACAAGTGGAGAAATAATACACATTTAAGGTATGGTTTCAAGAAAACATGGTCCTTGACTGAGGACTTCCCAGAATGAGTATTGATATCATGGTGGTCTGATAATAATAATAAACCCATAATAAGAATCTGCCACACTTAAAAAAAAATTAAAGGGAGTAACAGAGGAATATAAAGATTATTTTTCAATAAACTATAAATATCTTTTATTCTTTGATGTTTAAAAAAGAAACTCACCAATTACGGCTGCAGAGAGACAATGTCTTGGCCACTGTAATGTATATTTTTGATACCACTGTTTCAAATTGTGGTCTAGTATCCAGATGTCCCCTGTACTTCTTAATTTACTATGATGAGAAGTGGCACCTCCACAGAGATAAATATGCCCAGAAACAATCACAGCTTCACTGAATGCAATAGGTTTTTTCAAATCAGGTCCATTTCTCCACCTTTGAAAAAAAAAAAAAAATAGGGATTATTGGATTGTTTTATGACCATAAACCCAACAAAGCAACTGATGCTTATTTTACAACCAAATTTGAACCAAGTCTGTCTAATTGACAGACTGGAATTTGTATAACTTCCATAATTCACCATAATATATAACAGCTGAGTCACTCCATGCAGTTATTTTATTCAACTAGGTTGTACTACTTTTTTTTTCTTTTTTTTTTTAACTGTAGCTGAATTACAGTGTCCAATCTGGAGCTTTTGGATATGTTATTCATATTGATCCATGTGTATTTTTCATCACCAGAAATGAAGTAGCTTTCACACTATTCAAACAAGTGATACAAGAGAATTTTCCAGTGTTGTGCATCCACAACCTAGTCTTAATTTAAACTAGGGATCAAAACTCTCCAACATTTAAAGACCATCATACCTTGTATGATGATCTTTAAACATATAACTGAAAAGATTATTATTATTATTATTCAGGCATCCATGAAGTCAAGAGAATCATCACAGGAAATCCTTCCTAAGAAACACAAAGTCTATCATACCACTAATTGAATTCATTGACTGTTCTTGCTTTCACCACTCTATCAGGTAATGCATTCCATGGTTGCACCACCCCTCACACTCTTGCTCACAACTTGTTCATAACTTCCAGGGATGGCCCCTGATCATCGCTCCTTCCTGCTGCTCCACCAAGCAAAAGAACTTCCCAGTGTCCACTCTGTAACTTCCTCTCAACAGTTTAAAAGTTTCGATCATATCACCACTCCTTCTTCTATCCACCAAACCCTGAAGTCCACATTCCCTCAGCCGATCCTCATAATTAACATTCCACAGTCCTGAAACCATCTTTGTTATCCATCTCTGCACCTTTCCACAGTTCATTTATCTCCTTCAAATCCTGGGGACCAAATTTGAGAACAATAGTCTAAGTGTGGTCTGATTAGGGTGTTATACAATAGAATGATAACTGTTCTATCTCTGCAGGTCAGCGTCCTTCTCAGTATTGCAGCAATCCTGTGGGTTACCTTCATCACCTTTGCAATATGTCCGTGAATTTCAGTTTTCTATCAATCATCACTCCCTGATCTCGTCTCCCCTACTTTCTCCAGTACAGTTCCTCCAGTTGCGTATGCAGCCTCCCATCAATGTATCCCAAACTTCAAGACTTTACAGTTTGCTGCATTAAACCGATCCCCCCATTCATTTGCCCATCTATCTAGTTTATTCAAATCCTCTTGCAGGGCTGCCATATCTGCACTATTACTGATAACCCTTCCCAGCTTCACATCATCCACAAACAACTGAATGTCTCCCTTACAATCCATTGACAGTACCATTGATATAAAGGTTAAACAATACAGATCCTAGTACTCAGCCCTGTGGAACCCCCACTTGTAACCTTCTGCTTCCTTGATATTGCCACACCATACACAATTCTCTGATACCTATCAGACAACCAATCCCAAATCCAGTTGCCTAACCCGACATTTACCCATATGCTGTAACTTAAATATCAGCTTACCATGTAGCACCCTGTCAAATGCCTTTGCAAAATCCAAAAAAATGTCAATGTATGCCTTTCCCTCATCAACTGCTCTTGTCACTTTATTATAAAAGGCAATCACAGTACTTAAGCAAGAGCATCCCATAACAAATCCATGTTGATTCTCATAGATAACATTACCCTCATCTGTAAAATGCTGTATATAGTCACTCACTAATTTCTCCAAGACCTTAACAAATATTGATGACACAAAAACTGGCCTATAATTTGACACTTTCAGTCTGCCACCACTCTTATGCAATGGCACTATCTTACCTTCCTTCCATTGTTTGGGTACCTTTCCCATAGCCAGATTTTCATTGAAAAGCCAGGTCAAAGGAGCTGTCAATTCTTTAGCACATTCTCTCAAAACCCATGGTAAAATACATTCCAGTCCCACTGATTTACTGACATCCAGAGTACTCAGTATTTGGAACACACTCTCCTCTTATACCTCTAAACTTCGAGCCTGCCCTATTTAAAGGAAAATCTATTCCTTTAATTACAATTAAAGGAATGGATTTTATTTTTAAGTAATTTTGAATTATACTAAACTGTATAATTTTATCGATAATAAACAATATTTTTTCATGTTTAATTTTTTTAAATTTTTACGATAATTTTGATATTTTATCCAAACAAGTATACACTGTACTTACAGTGTATACTTGTATATACTGTAAGTACAGTGTATACAAGAATACACTGCATACTAAATATAGTGTGTATGTATATTTCAAAAATTGCAGCACCCCCACGATTTCAAGCCACGAGCCGCCACTGCTCCTTACATCTCTTTTTCACCTGCAGTTTCTGTTTGATGATATTGTTTGTCATCCACTTTATGCCAAATTGTCTCTGCTTCTTCACTCGTGGAATACAGCTTACTATTGCTGCTAACAATTATTCCTTCACAATTTCCCAAACATTAATGATAACCTGACCTTCCAATTCTGCCCTCCATGGAATTGCCCCAAGTTGATATCTAAGACTATTATAATCACCTGCCTTATAATTCCACATGTTTCCTTTTCTTTGATACTCCTGCATGTCTATTCATCTTCCAAGTCAAAACTACGTGGTCACTCTCTTCAACTGGAGGAAGAGATGTCATCTCACTTATTATCAGCTCTTCTGATGCTATGACCAAATCCAAAACTCTTGAACCTCTTGTTCCCACTATTACATGTTGCCGAAGACATTTGTCCTTCAAGAATTCCAGAAATTCTATCCCCCTTCTTACTACTTGCATTTTCCTCTTCCCAGCTTATACTGCTGTAGTCCCATAACAATCATTCTTCTTGCACTTGCTAAGCTCAACTGCCTAAACATCTCCTGCTACCCACCCACTGTACTCCTTGACTTGTAGCAACACCCCACTAAAGATCCTGTCTTGCCCACCAGAGGTGGACAGGACAGGATATTTAGTGGGGTGTTGCTTGACCACATCACTGCCTTTCAAAGCCTCCACTCTTAGAGGACATAAGTCATCACTTATCATAAGCAGTATTCCACCACCACGTTTTCCCCTTCTATCCTGCCAAAAAATGCTGTACCGTGCTACTTCTGTTCCTGTTATTATATCATCTTCCATCAACCATGTCTCAGTGATCCCGATAATTTTTGGCCAGGATGACGCTATCTCTCTCTCTCTCTATGTTCACTGGGCATCTACAGATGCGTATGGTCACTCCGATGCTCGATGATGTTCTACAACAGGTCTCGCCATGTAGTCCTGTTGTTTGCTTTTCTGGCAGCCTCAACTCTCTGAAGATCAGTCACTCCACACATGCCATCCATCCATCTAATTGATGGTCTACCCCTGCCTCTTTTTCCAGGAACTTTACCTTCTATTACTGTTCTGAGAAGTCCTCCTTCCATCCTTTCTATGCGTCCAAAATATTTTAACTTTATTCTGTCAATATCCTTAAGGAGCCTTAAGGTTCTACTAATCTTTTCTAACACCCATTCATTTGTATGCCTTTCAGTATATGATATCCTCAACAGCCTTCTGTAACACCACATCTCAAAACCAGATATCCGTTTCTTATCTGACTTCTTTAGGTTCCAAGTCTCACATCCATAAGTCGCTGTTGGTAAAACAACTGCATCTAAAATCCTCAACTTTGTTCCCATGGAGATAGATCCATCCTTCCAGATTTTAGACAGGTCTCTGACTGTTGTTTTAGCCATTCCTAACCTTTTTCTGACATCTTCTGAACAGCAATTCTTCACATTAATAATGGATCCCAGGTACTCAAACGATGACGCTATCAGCACGACTAATTTCTCCTTTACTCCAGAGACTCCTGACATTAGTATAAAGCATAAAAATGTCGCTGCTTCTATACTAATCATTATCCCCTCCAGACCCCACTGGACTCAGTGTTACTTGATGTCACCCCCCCCCCCTTCCCACAAGAGGCCACCCCTGCTACCAATCTACCCTGCTAATTCTAGTTTCCTTGCATTGACAGGCCGACTCATTCAGAAAACAGCAATCTCTCCAGATGTTTATGTCCTTCATCATTCAAATGTAAGTGGTCTCTCACATACAGTTCCTTTCTGTCCTCAAATGCCCTCGAAGCAGGGCCAGTGGAAGCGGGCATGAGAGCATGTGGGCGGCGCTATGAAGGGGCGATGCCGCCAGGGTACGGTTCATAAGTTAATTTTTAAGAAACAAAATTTTTGTCATAAAAACAAAAAATTTAATATTAATCATTCTTAGAATGATCAATATTAAAATAAATAAGGCCGGATACACCGCATAAAAAAAAAAGTATATTGCCGTCTCTTTGATCAACCGGCTGTTTACAATTTTGCAGCGAGAGAAGGCTAAATGCTTGCCTGCAGGATGTTGTGTCTACTGCAGTCTATCTAAAGTGAAACGGTGAACGGTTTTTATGTGCTGAAACGAATTTTTGTACAAAACATTTGTTGCTAGGTGAACCATTCATATGGTACGCATCTCAGTAGGCTACTGACAGTAGCGCAGTGCAGACTATTATTTCATCTCTGTGTCGTGTTGTGTAATAATTTCTTGTGGGTATAAAATAGAAATGGAATCAAAAATTAATAAAAAGTAAATCGGTGCACAAAATCATAAGCATCATGCTGCGAAAGAAGCAGATATTAAGAAACAAACTGGGGCTCTTAATAAATTTGTTAAAATATTCTGATACAGATTGTAACCAACTCGATACATCACAAATCAGGGTTGAAGAACCATGCACATCATCCAGTTTTCATGAAAGTACTATTGCAACTATTGAACAAGATAACAAGACGGATGATTTAAGTGAAAAACAGTTAGGAGAAGATTTAGTTGTAGTTGACCACGGAATTAATACATTGTTAGTCTCTGTGAATTTAAAAGATCCAGGTGAATGGGGAAATATTGATGAAAATTTATGAGTTGTTTTAATTGAAATGGGGCCTGTTCAAAAGAAAAATATAATATATCCCAGAGATATATATGGTCTTAAATTTGGCAACACGTATTATAATAGAAAAATGGAAAATGGGGAGCTCATGCCAAGAATATGGCTCATTTATTTCGAAACTTTAAATTCTGTTTTTTGCTTTTGTTGCAAACTTTTCACACCTACTGAATCAAGTAGTCTTGTAGAAGGTTAAAACGATTGGAGAAATGTAAGTACAACTTTGCATAGACATGAGACTAGTTTAACTCACATGAAAAATTTCTTAAAATGGAAGGAACTTGATAAAAACTTAAAAAACAAAACTACTATTGATTGCCAGACTCAAAGCATGTATGAAATGGAAAAGAAACATTGGACGTGTGTTTTAGAACGCTTGATTGAAATGATAAAATTCCTTGGTAGCCAAAATTTAGCTTTTCGCAGATCATCTGATAAATTATATGGAAGGAATAACGGCAATTTTTTAAAATTAGTCGAACTGTTTGCAAAATTTGATCCCGTTATGGGAAATCATGTTGAAAGGGCCCTACAACGAAACAACAGAGTACACTATTTGAGTAAAGACAGTCAAAATGAAATCTTGGAAACTTTAAGTAACGCAATCAGGGATAGAATTTTATTATCAATTCGAAAATCTAAATATTATTCCATAATTTTAAACTGCACACCTGATGCAAGTAAAACAGAACAAATGACCATTATTATTCGCTTTGTTTCGTGTGACAATGGAATTATCAAGATCAGGGAAAACTTTTTAGGTTTTGCAGATATATCAGATTCCACAGGATGTGCAACAATAATGGAACAACTGGAAAAATGGAACATTCCCATTGAAGACATGTGAGGTCAAGAGTTGAAAAGGAAAACATATAGGCTTCAAAATTTGCTTTTGAACAGAAATCCTCGATCTTTTTACGTGCCATGTGCTGCTCATACTCTAAATTTAATCATTAACGATTCAGCCAAAGTGAATGCAGATACAATTAGTTTCTTTGCAATTATTCAAGAAATATACAATTTCTTTTCATTCCCTTACAAACGTTGGGCAATCCTTTTAAAGTTTGTAAAAAAATTAACATTGAAACAGCCATCAGAAACGCGATGGGAAAGTAAAATTAATGCAATCCGCATTCTACGATATCAGTTAGGAGAAATTTACAATGAACTTTTGAAATTTTAAATAATGAAAATTTTAATAAAGAAACTCAGCATGAAGCACAAACATTATGTACTAAAATAAAGAACTAAAATTTATTTGCTCTCTTATAACTTGGCATGATTTACTTAACAGAATAAACTCTGTGAGTAAAATGCTTCAAGACAAAAATATGAACATTATACTTGCTTTAGAATCTATCGAAAACTTAAAAATATTCTTACAAGAGTATCGATCAGATACAAATTTTAAAGAAGTTCTAAAAACGGCAAAAGAACTGAGTGAAGCGGTAGATGGAGAACAAGAATTTAAAACTGGTACGGAATTTCGGCGATGAAAGAAGACACGACAATTTGACTACGAGCATCATGACGAAACGCCCCAATCGCCAGAAGATAAATTTAGAATGAATGTGTTTTATACACTTCTAGACATTGCAATGTGTTCGTTAATAGAACGTTTTGAACAACTAAATACATATTATGATAATTTCAATTTCTTGTATAGATTACTACAAATTAATAACGAAGATTTAGAGATTCTCTTGAAGGACAGCGAAATAAAGACGTAAATGCAATAGAACTATATGACGAGTTATGTGCTTTCCGGGATATTTTTCGGAAGGATAATTTAAATATTCAAAAGCCCTTTCGATATTCTTAATTTTATTGTGTCCAATAATTTATCTTTCCCTAACTTTTCAATTGCTTTAAGAATACTATTAACCTTACCTGTTAGTGTAGCGAGCGGTGAACGTTCCTTTTCCAAGTTGAAATTGATTAAAACCTACTTAAGAACAAGTAGGTCACAAAAAAGGCTTGTTAGTTTGGGCGTTAATAGCTATTGAAAATTATATATATGTGTGGAATTAGACGTTAAGACCATTATTTCTAATTTTGCGAACATGAAATCAAAAAACCTAAAATTTTAATTAAAAAAATTTCAAGTATATTTATGTAATTTAATTTCTGCTATTCTGTAAAGATGTCATTTTTTGAATACTTATATTAAATGTTCTAATTATTTCTGAATTCTTTTCTTATTTTCTCATCTATCTTGAGTTTCTTTTATTTTCCTAAAAGATAGTTCCACTTATAAAAATTATTAAAAAATTTTTACAAGTTACTAAATTCTTAATAACTTGTAAAATGCAAGAATTTTTCAAACTTTAGTTCAAATAAATTTTTAACTTTAATTAAAATTCATTTTAATTTTGTTAGTGATTCGGGTCGGTGAGAAGGCTATAATCCCTGTATCATTATATTCAACGATTAAAGTGAAGTGGCTTTATCAAAATTTGCTTAAACTTTTGAGAATTTTTTGAATCTTCATGTTTATAACTATTATCCTGCCTAGTCAACACCCCCTGGTTCATTACATTTAGTGAACCAACGTGTGGCTGTTCTGTCAAAATTTATTTAAGAAATTTCAAATAATTTAAATTTTTATTATTGTAAAAGAACCTCACACGCCCGGATCGTTACAGGGACACTTAGATAGAAATTGCATGCGGGCAGCAAAGACCCTAGTGCCGGTTCTGCCTCCAAGCATCCACATATTCCAATCCTCTTTTCTGACACATCCTGACTATTATGTTATTCATTATTACTGCTCTTCTGCTAAGCTCCTCATTATCATACCTGGGTAACTCACACACATACTATCTTTCCTCTCCGTTTTCTTTTGTACAACCTCAAGCATGAATCTCAGATCTCTCACCACTGAATTTGCACTGCCTCTCAAGTCATTCCCACCATCTCAAGTCGTGCCCACCATCACAATCATTTCATCCACCCTTTCACCCCATTTAATTGCCGTAGCCACACTTTCTATCGTTCCTCTAGGCAAACATTCCTCTTTCATCCTATCTTGCACACCATGGATCATTGAGTCTCCATACATCACACTTCTTACCACTCTGTTCAAACTAGATGTTCTGGTTTAATTTGCATTTATTTATCCTGCCATCAAAATGGGCAGTTTTATGGAGGTCATTTTCTTGGTTTCGTGGAGTCATAAGACTCACCATGGGAGGTCATCACTAGACAATACCAGTCTATTTCCATGCTCCCATCATTTTTCATGAAAAAACCCCACTTCTTACCCTCTCACTACTTCCTTTTGCAACTTTCAGTGATGTCCCTTGTTCTTGTTCCTTCCTCTCGCTTTAGCATATGAAAAATCTCCCCAGTATCAATCCGATAATCATTTTTCAACAGCTTAAATGTCTCCATCACAAACCCTCTCATCTTCTATTCACCAAACTCTTTAGTTTACATGCCTTCAGTTCTGTTCTCATAACCAACATTGTGCAGTCCTGATGTGATTTTCATTATCTATCTCCACACTCTCTCAAAGGTAATTTCATTCCCTTTAAATCCCAGTGACCAGATCCAAACACAGAAATCCATTCGTGGTCTCATCAAAGCTTTATGCAACAGAGCCACTATCCTTGTATCTCTTGTGGTCAATGTCCTCTTCAGTATTGTGCAATTCTCTGAGTTGCTTTCACACCTTTTGCTATATGCTCTTGGAACTTCAATCTCCATCAACAATCATCCCAAGATCCCCCTTCCAATAAACTCTGCCTAGTGAATTAATCCCATTAATGGAACTCAAATTTCAAAATCTTATATTTAGTTTCATTAAAATGATATCTCCATTCATTTGCCCATATATCCAGCTTATTCACATTCTCTTAAAGAGCCAAAACATAATCACTGTTACTAAATAACCCTCCCAAGCTACACATCATCTGCGAGTAACTGAATATCTTCCTGTAGTGTCAATATCATTGACAAAAGTCAAAAGTGTTTTATTAATTTTCCAGAGACATTTCATTTCAAAGGCTCATAGAAATATGACTGAATCATAGAGCTTCAGTTTCAAACATCTAGATCATAGCTTTTTCGGGCCATCGCCCACTTTGCAAGACATAAATTTTGTAAAGTCCCCCATTTTTACAATAGCAAAAAATGAATAAATTTTTTAAGTATATAAAAAATAGAAGTTAAAATATCCTGTATGACACGTTCAATTTTTTATTTTGCACGCAAGCGCATTTTGTTCGTCCGACCACGACATTGTCCGAATAATTATAAATAATAATTAATAAATAAAATAATTATACAAGATATAAACAACAAACCTACAAAACATAACCACAGAAAACAGTATAATAAGTTTCGAATAATATTTGCTTTGTTTTTCCTCTCTAGTTAGCAATATAATTTAGTACTAACTAGGCTAACTAAAATTTACGATTTTATTTCTTTTTTTATTATTATTATTATTATTCAGGCCTCCAAGGAGTCAAAAGACTCATCGAGGGAGGTCCTTCCTAAGACATAGAGTCTGTCAAGACTCATCGATGGGATGTCCCCCCCCCCCCCCTGAGAAACACAAAGTCTATCATACCACTCTTTAAACTCACCGACCGTTCTCGCTCCCACCACTCAATCAGGCAATGCATTCCACGGCTCAACCACCCTCCACACAAAGAAACCACTCCTTGCTCACAGTTTCCTTTTGTAACTTCCAGGGATGGCCTCTTGTCATCACTCCTTCCCGCTGTTCAACCAAGCAAAAGAACTCCCCAGTGTCAACCCTGTAACCACCTCTCAACAGTTTAAAAGTCTCAATCATATCACCTCTCCTTCTTCTATCCACCAAACTCTGCAGTCCACATTCTCTCAGCCGATCCTCATAACTAACATTGTACAGTCCTGAAACCATCTTTGTCATCCGTCTTTGTATCCTTTCCACAGTTAATTTATCCCCTTCAAATCCTGGGGACCAAATCTGAGAACAATAGTCCAAGTGTGGTCTGATCAGAGACTTATACAATGGAATGATAACCCTCTTATCTCTGCAGGTCAGTGTCCTTCTCATAATAGCAGCAATCCTCTGTGTTACCTTCACTACCTTTGCAGTGTCCCCTAAACTTCAGGTTTCTATCAATCATCAACCCCAGATCTCTTGTCTCCCCTACTTCCTCCAGTATAACTCCTCCCATAGAGTATGCAGCATCCCATTGATGTTTCCCAAATCTCAAGACCTTACATTTTGCTGCATTAAACTGACACCCCCATTCATTTGCCCATCTATCTAGCTTATTTAAATCCTCTTGCAGGGCTACCACATCTGCACTATTACTAATAATCCTTCCCAGCTTCGCATCATCTGCAAACAACTGAATATCCCCCTGCAATCCACTGGCTATGTCATTGATATAAAGGTTAAACAATATAGGTCCTAGTACTGAGCCCTGTGGGACCCCACTTGTAACCCTCTGCCTCCTTGAAACTGCTCCACCATACACAACTCTCTGATACCTATCAGACAGCCAATCCTGAATCCAGTTGACCAATCTGACATCCAGACCCATGTGCTGCAACTTAAATATCAGCTTATCATGTGGCACCCTGTCAAATGCCTTTGCCAAGTCTAAGAAAATTGCGGTATATGCCTTTCCCTCATCTAATGTTTTTGAAACTTTATTATAAAAGGCTAGCATATTGCTAAAACAAGAGCGTCCTTTATCAAATCCATGTTGATTCTCACAGATAACATTACCCTCATCTGCCCAATGCTGTATACGGTCCCTCACTACTTTCTCCAAGATCTTAAAAACTACTGATGACACACAGACTGTCCTATAATTAGACACTTCCAGTCTGTTACCACCCTTATGCAATGGCACAATCTTACCTTCCTTCCATTCCCTGGGCACCTTTGCCAAAGCCAGACTTTCATTGAAAAGCCACGTTAAAGGCACTGTCAATTCCTTAGCACATTCTCTCAAAACTCGTGGTGAAATACCATCCAGTCCCACAGCTTTACTGACATCCAGAGTACTCAGTATCTGAAACACACTCTCCTCCTGTACCTCCAGACCTCGAACCAGTCATATCTCTCTAGCATTAAAACTGACTCCTCTAGGATGAAATACTCCAATAAAGTGTTCATTGAACAATTCCACTATGTCCTCTGCATCAGTCACTCTATTCCCATTTTTATCCCACAATATCATTCTTCCACAGTCATTTCTCCTCCTACTGGCCACATAGCTAAAAAATTCCCTAGGATTTTCTTTGGATCTTAGGGCCAGTCTCCTCTCATATTCCAGTTTCGCTTTGCTTACCACACTAGTCACTCTTCTGGCCTGTGTCTTATATTCCTCATGCATCTCTTCACCTGTCTCCTTATATCTCTTCAATAGCCTCTTTTTCGCATGCAATTCCTGTTTAATATTGTTTGTCATCTACTTTACTCCAAATTGCGTCCTCTTCTTCACTCATGGTATACAACTTACCATTGCTGATAACAAATATTCTTTCACAATTTCCCAGCCATTATTATTTTTACTTGTAATATTAAATTATATAAAATTAGGTTTATTTTTGTACAAATCAATTAGAAAAGTGGTTTTATATATTTTATATATATTTTGAAATGAAATATAACGAATATATTTGCTACTGTAACATAACCTATTATACACACATATATACATGCTGTATTTTCTCATTGACATAGAAAATTGACATCTATTTCTATCTGACATGGTAAATTTTCAAATGATTAAATAGTTGAAATAGAAAATTGATAAAAAAAATGATCATGTAAGATGGGCATAAGATGAATTAAAATGCAATATTTAAATTTTAAATGATTATCTAATTGCAAAATCACGAAAATAATTAATTTTTAAATATATATTATTAATTTCTTCTATAAAGAGCCACTGACCCCTAGACTGCCTGAACGCCCCCAAATGCTTCTGATCCCACTATAGCCCCCCCCTAGAAGGCTTCAGCGCCCACTGGGGGGGCGGTACCGCCCACTTTGGGAACTTATGATCTAGATAAACAAGCTAGATGAAAGCAACTAGATATGAAGACAGATTGAGGAAATGCAGTTTGATATGATTGAGACATTTAGGTTAGTAAAGAGTTCTTAATGGATTAATGCAGGAGAAATTTTTCACAGAATGGGAGAAGGGAGTAGAATAAGGAAACTCTGGAAAATGTATAAGGAGGGTGTGAGCAGAGACATGAGGAACAAGTTCTTTGCACAGAGAGTGGTTGATTGATTTGTCATTTTATGGCACAAAGACAATAAAGGTCATACTGCACCATCACACAGATTACAGCAGTATACAGGATATTAATAAATAAATAGTTAAACGGAATAAATTAGTGAATAAGATAAAATGCATGTACAAAGTATTATCTGCATATTAATGGTATTAATATATAGTTATCAGGACTGATAAATAAAGTATATGTACAAAAAATATAGTATATATGTATTAAAGGTATATATATACAAGTATTAATAAATAGAATGAGATAAATAAGAGGATAATGTGGTATCTACATAAGCTATTTGATCAAAAGTATTCGGACACCCCTCTGTAATTCGTAAACTGATATTTAGATGTCACTACAACCTCACTTACCGGTATAAAAGGAGGCACGGAGCTGTGTGTTGTTCAGTGATCAGAAGTATGAGCAGAATGGGTAGGTCAAGGGAGCTCAGTGACTTCGAATGGACTAGTTATCAGTTGCCACATCAGTAAGAGAGTTACCTAAGTCAACAGTTGGTGATGTGATTGTGAAGTAGAAATGTGAAGGCACAACCACAACAAAACCACGGTCTGGTAGGCTGTGGTTAATGACAGCCAAGGACCGTCGAGCATTGAAGGTGGGAATTCATGGAAATTGCCAGACATTGAGTGAAACAATCACCTGAAAGTTCCGCAGTGCTATTAACTATCCAGGAAGCACCATGACTGTGCGTCGGGAGTTAAGAGGAATAAGGTTCCATGGTCGAGAAGCTGTCCATAAACCAAACATTTCTCCTGTGAACGCTAAGCACCGGCTGCGGTGGTGTAAACAGTGACGCCACTGGACAATGGATAACTGGAAACGTGTGATTTGGAGTGATATGAATCATGCTTTACCATGTGGCAGTCCAATGGGAGGGTCTGGGTGTGGCTGGGAATGCCTTGAGAACAATTCCTGCAAGCGTGTGTAGTGCCAGTAGTGAAATTTGGAGAAGGTGGCATTACAGTGTGGGGGTGTTTGATGGAATGGACTTGACCCTCTTGTAACACTACACAGAAATCTAAATGCAGAAGGGTACAAGGACATTTTGACCCACTGTGTACTGTCTACGATAGAAGATCAATTCGGTGATGACTATTGTCTCTATCAGTATGATAATGCTACCTGCCATAAAGCAAGGTCTGTGAGGGAATGGTTTGTGGACAATAACGTTCCAGAAATGGACTGGCCAACTCAGAGCCCTGACCTGAATCCCATAGAACACCTTTGGGATGAATTAGAACACCAACTTCGCTCCAGACCCCCCAATGACCCACATCACCAACTGCTCTGGCTACAGCTCTTCAGGAAGAATGGGCTGCCATTCCTCCAGAGACATTCTGACATTTGCTAGAAAGTCTCCCCAGCAGAGTTTGAGCTGTCATAGAAGCAAAGGATGGACCCACCCCGTATCAATTTCCACTACTGGAAAGTGTGTCACAGGGAAAGTCTGATTACAGTTTCAAGTTGGTGTCTGGATATTTTTGATCAGATGATGTATAAACAAATTTATAATTAAACGTGCCTGAATAAATTAATTCTTTACAAAAATATAAAAACATCATACAATGCGAATGAGTCTAATAACATCTGCCAGCCTATAGGAAGCCAGATAAGTAAAAATGCCATTCCCCTCTCATATGAAGTGCAGGAATCCCACCAAAATATGACTACTGTGAGACATGTATTGCATTTTTTGCACATGGGAGGGTCATCCGCCATCAGTAAATAAGAATGCGTAAGATGACTGTGACCTATGCAGAGCCTAGCAAGAACAACCTCTCCTCTGTCATTAAATAGACTGACAATGCTTAATTTCATGCAATTTGTTTGTTAGTGTCCTGCCAGGAGTATTGCTTCAGTTAATCATTCTAAATATGGAATTGCAACCTAATACCTCCTGAGATATTGAGAGTTGTGAACTCATGACAACGAGTTACAATAACATCATATTCTCAACAACTATCCAAATAGCTGACACCATAGTCATTAACATCTATAAACCTCTGAATGCTACTTAGCCTCTAACCTATCTACAACATCCATGTGTGATACTGGGAGATTTCAATAGCCATCACAATTTATGGGGTTATAATGAAAATGATAGTAACGGTGGAAAGATTGTGGAATGGATGGAAGATGAGGACCTTAACTTAATATATGACGTTAAAAATGCCTCTACCTTTTTTTCAGTTAGATGGCATAGATGATACACTCCAGATCTTTGCTTGTAACCAAGGATCATCATCAAAGTCTCAGCATAAATAGAAAAGTTTTTGGGCCCTTCCGAAGTAGTCAGCACAGACCAATATTATATTCTCTAGGAGTTCGATCTAGGATTTGGGACAGACAATGTCTGTCCCAAATTCTAGATGGCACTTCAATTAAGCAAACTGGAAGAACTTTGCTGAACAAGTAGATGCCAATATTAGGTGAATAATAAAAAGATGAATAATAATCAGTTGCATGAAGAGTATAAAGAGCATGCCTAAAGAGTGACTCGGTAAGGACAACAAAAGTGCCAAGAAAAAATGTCATGAGTTTTCTCGATATGTGACAAGTAGAAAGAAGAATGATTATGGTAAGCTAATGTCAATGGATGAAAGTGGGAGATTGGTAACTGCTGTAGAGGACATAGTCGAGGTATTCAGTGAGCAGTTCATCAGGATGTTTCATTCTCAGTGTGAAATCAGAAGCTCAAGTATAGAGAATGAAATGAGAGAAGATCTATCTTAACTCCTCATATACCTCTTGCTCACTGAGCATTTAAATCTTTCCTCGTTTCATTCTCTACACTTGAGCTTCTGATTTCACACTGAGAATGAAACATCCAGATGAACTGGTCACTGAATACCTATCATCAGTTTTCTCCTACCTGTTTAACAGCATGAGTCCCAAAAGAGTGGAAGGAAGGCAAAATTGTTCAATTTCACAAACATGGTGATAAACAAATTATAAGTTGTTGTTAAGGTGTTAGAGAGGTTGTGAGAGACAGAATACAAAAGTGGATTGATAATAGTGGTATTCTTTATGCTTGTCAGCATGGGTTTGTTAAAAGGGAGGTCGCATTTTACAAACCTGCTTATGTAAATAAAAAGATAGTCTCAAAGCCTTTGTTATGTCAAATCAGTATGTTGTAACATAATGATTTTGCAACATCCTGTCACGAAAAATGAAAAAGGGGAAACACTTATTTGATTTCTTTACAGAAATCAAATAAGTGTTTCTCCCAGTACAGAAATATATATGCACCTTCCCAGACTACTTTACTAAAAATTATATGGATTAAATATTAATGAGGAAATCTTCAGTAAACAATGTACCCTTTGAAAAATTAAATTTAGGCATAAGAAACATGAAACTTTTAGTATTTAACATTGAAGTCACCTTCTATCCAGAAACAAAGAAGAAATATAGAAACATATAACTACTGAGAAGAGTGATGTAGAGAAAAGCTGAAAAAAAAAAAAAAACATTATCAATATTGCAAACAACTGCCTAGGTCAAATAAACCTTGAATAATTATTATCATCATCATCTTCAGAGTCAAAAGGCATCATAGGAAGTCCCATTATCTCTCTCTCACACACACACACACACACACAAACAGAATCATACCACGCCTTAAATTGTATTCACTGTTCTCTTCATATTCAACATTTCTGAAACCACCTTAATTAACTAGACTCTTTCCAATATATCTTTATCCTTACAAAATCCAATTGACCAAATTAGTGATCCATATGTGATCTGATCAAATGCTTATACACTGAAATCATAACATTCTTGCTTCTACAACACTATCCTCTGCATTATTGCCATAATGCACAGGCTGTTCTCACAATTTTATCAATGTATCCCTGAAATTTTAGGTCCCTGTCCAGTCATATGCTGTACCACACCAGCATGTCACGAAGCAATCAAAAGCATTTGCAAATTCTAAATATACTACTGTGTATCATTTGTCCAAAGCATTTGTCACCTTGTTATAAGTAGATTTCTAAAACACAATCTTCCTTTCGCAAATTCATGCTTCCCATCATCAATCCAATTCTGAATCTTAGTCCTCGTTAACCTCTATAACACTTTAACCAAAACTTTAAATATTTAAAAATTTTAAAACTTAATAAGGCTTTAGTCTTATCACCTCCCTTATGAAGTGTAACAATTTTGCCTTCTTACCACTCCTTTGGAATATAGACCTTTCTGTGACTCATGTTAAAAAGGTATGTCAAAGATGTTAACTCCTTTACTCAAATCATGTGAAAGTATTTCCCCTCTTTTCCATCCAGAGGGTAAATAGTTCCATTGCATAAAGGAGGCTCCAAGACTGAGGTAGCAAATTACTGCCAATCAGCATCTCAGGAGTCATGGTCAAGATATCACAGAAGTTGGTTAAGAAAAAAATAGAGGAATGGGTGGACAGGAATAGAATACTGTATGAGGGCAACATCGTTTGGTGAAGAGTAGATCATGCTTCAGTAAGTTACTCACCTTTTGTAATATAATGACAGCTGAGCTGGATAAAAGTAATGGATTTACAATGATACTGCTGTACTTGACAAAGGCTTTTGACGGATACTGCATGGAATTCTAATTAATAAATTGCAGCACAAAGGGATGGATATAAAGCTGGTGAAGTCAGTAACAGGGTAGTTGATGGAGAGCTACTAGATAGTAGTTTATTTGGGAGTAGAAGGCATGCTGCAAGGCTCTGTCCTTGGGCCACTACTATTTAATTTGCACAATAATGATATAGGAAATGATGTGAGAGGAACTATTCAGTTATTTGCTGATTATGCAGAATTGGGCAGAGCAATAGTCAATAAAGATAATGTTAAAATTTTTTAGAATGATTTAAATAGATTGGCAGTATGGGCAAAGGAAAATGGATATCAGTTGCACATCCATTTTCCTTTGCCTTCTCTGATGTTAAATTCATAAGGAGGAAATACCTCTATGAGTTGCTCATATGCAATAGGTTCATTTAATCATTTCCACCAATCATTATCACCAGACGTAATCATTCTTTCTTTCTTCTACTGACCACATTGTTATTATCATTATCTTCATGGAGTCAAAGACTCAGCATAGGAGATCCCACTGTCACACACTCGCGCACACGCACACACCATACAGTGCCTTTTGTGAAAGTCACAAAAGATAGTCTCAAACTCATCGCTACATGGGACATTGTTATTACAATCATTCTTTTCTTGTTTTCTACCCTAACTGGACTTAAGTCATCCAATATTAGTAGTACCCCCCCTCTTAAAAATAGTATACCCATTAAACTTAATCCCAGTTACTATATCTGATTCTGATAGCCAGGTTTCACTAATGCCAATAATCTTATCCCACATCATATTCAATAAAGCAATGAATGCAACCCCTTTGTTTCTGATACTCCTGGCATTTCTATATAGACATAACAAAATTACCACTTAGCCTATTCTTATGATTAGATATGCAGTCCATTTGGCCTTGTTGTAGAACTTTCTTTTCCAACCCCAGACATACTCAAAAGGTCTGAACCCAAGTGTATATTCCCACCCTTTTGCCAGATGCATAACAAGGTTCAAAGACATTTATATCTTTATCACATTTGCATACTATAGCTGAACTTTCACACAAATTTTTCATACTCCTTCCTTGATGATCTAGTTTCCCTGATTCTATGTGCATTAGGCATCATCCAATAAGTAATTTTTCATGTTCCTGATGCCAAATGAATTCAAGTGCAGGCCATCCCGTTTATACGTCTTTTCTGCCATCAAATACACGTCACATATATAAAAACCCATGTCCATTTCTTCTACACAGCCTATGCATGGAATTATTTGTTATCGTTGCCTTCTTCTTCACTTGGTACTGCCTTATCTGAATAGCAAACCTACAATTTTTACTCTTTCACATCTTTTAACAGATATTTCATATCCTCTCTCATACTATATTTATCACTACCTAAATTATTAGTACTGTTGGTTCTTGTTCTCTCATCCAAACTTATATTTGCTAGCTGTTGTTTGACCCCACTTTCAAACATAAAGAAAATTTTTATTATACTGTGCCACTCTATGTTTGGAATCACACAATTTTTGTGAGGGAATCAAGCACCAATTAGCACTACAGCTATGAGAACTTACTACAGGCCGAAATCGTCTTACTTATATATATATAGGGTTTCCCCGCAAGATTCGTATTTTAATGAGCGGTGCAATGAAACTGAAATTAGGCAAGCATAAGAATCAAGATATTTAATTCTCTCACAAAATTATTCTTACATAAGAAACAAGAACTCTATTAAGATCAATACAATTAGAAAACAATTTATGCATTCTATAAAGAAATTAGATTCTACTCAGCTGAGTATATCATTTACTGCTAGAACATATATATAAGGCTTTCACAATTCTCATCCGTTAGGATTTCAGCCTAGTTTCACTTTAAACAATATCAATATTCAGCAAAACACTTAAAAATTAATTCTTTTTAGTCTCACAGAATAATTATAAACTTCAATTTTTATCAAACACTTAGCTGGGATTATCAGTATTTATCAGAAGATTAAAATAGTTCTTAAAAGGCTCAGTCTTGAATTTACATATACATTGTCAGATAACACATTCAAACACGAACTAATTCTTCAATGAAGTTTCTCACATTAGTTTCACAAGGAAATGTTTTATAATATCACTCATTCAGGCTTGACTAGCTGGCTCCAGCAACACGAAATATGACCAGGTTCTCCGGACACAAGTAACACTATCACATGTTAGTTATAGAATAGATATTCTTACCGGTATGATCTTCATAGCTTGCACATTATGGAAAATTCTTACAACACTTCTAGGCACTCGATAATCTTCCACTATAGGCAACACAAAACTTATAGTATCCCTAAGCTGAATAACTTATTTGTTAAGACTGGAAAAGGTATTTTCTTGCTCGTAATAACTTGTCTTATGATAAATCTTGATCATATTATTATCCTTTCACTCAGGTAAATTCCTTTACAAGGTGACAGGAAACTATAAATAAATATGAGTTTGAAGTAAGATTCATTACAATCGGAACAAGCTTCCAAATCTTTGTTGCGACGTTCAATCTCAGGTTAGGCCACATCTCACTACCTATCTACACTCACTCCATTTTCCCTCTGGTTCCTTCTTCCTCTATCTCATAAATCCTGTCTCCTTTTCCTGCCCAAACGTTTTTTTTTTTTTCCCACTCATTCAGTTCTCAATCAAATTCCCACATGATCGTTATACAGTTCCTTACGCCAGGCATGCGTTATCTAAAATTAACTTAGTTTTCTGACAGCAGCCAATCAAATCACATTAGCAGAGTCCGTTAGAAATGCTTTCACTTTCCGTAACAACAAATAAAATGCATATATTACAGTTCACTTAGGATACATTTACAAGTTATATAAAGAATTTATACAGAATAAATAACAAAAAAAAAAAAAAGATTACAATTATTATTTCAATGAACAAATAACAGTGAATGTTTCAATTACAATTTACATAGGAGCAAACTTAGCTCAGAAAATGCAATTCATGTTAAATCATGAATGAAGTATTAATAAATCATAAAAATTCTTCATTCACAATTTAACAGTACCTACCAGAACTACTCTCGCTTTTACTTTTCTGTTTTTCAATTACATTTGTCATATCTTTAATTTTTGCCCTTGGGAAAGTATTAGTAGTGACTCCCTCGGCAGGCCCAAATTTTAAGATTGAATCACCATACCATTGATTGATAGTATTTAGCCTTACGCTGTCTGGGGGTAGCTATATATGCCACCATCTAGGTAAATGATTATGAGCAAGGTGGTTTCCCTTTGCCTTCCTTGCCGTACTATATCCTATGATTGTAGCCTGTGTGTGTTCACAGGGCCGATTTGCCTGCTTGCAGGATGAAAACCCCAAATAAACTGGTGGAGAAAAACCTGCTGTCCACACCCAAGACCGGCTAACTTGACTATGACTGAGAAAGATTCTTAAGCTCCTCATGTCGTCACAGGAATCGAACCTAGGACACTCCTTCCCCAGGCACATGTTTGCGAAGCGCATAGCCACTAGGCTAACCACGTGGACCCATCATACCATATCACCTCTTTTTTCTTAGATTTTAATTCACTTACCTTGTGGTTATTATTATTGTGACTTCAAGTTCAGTGCTTTCCTGTCTCTTCTCAGTCTGATCCTTTCAAGTTTTGTTAAAAGTTTTTCACTTTTTCTAATTCTCTGGTTGATTTTCTAATAATTTCTTTTAATCGGGATATTTGCAATGTTAGGTTATTCTCAGATATATTATTATCATAACTACACCAATGCTTCTGCTCATCAGGACAAAGTTTCTCCTTAGTAGTAACAACTTTCAGTTTTGCTTTAGACACTGCTCTATTGTGATGAATTTTCTGCACCATTTGTAAGAGTAGTAAAAACTTATCACATTAATGCTGTAGTACAATAAAAAGCACTGTTAAAAATGTAAGTGTTCTCTGCCCAATAATTAGCCTGTGTGCAGGATGAAAAATCCATGTTTCCTGGAATAAAACCTACTAACTTTGTATGAAATCAGTTGACTTACTTTCAGTTGAAGTCCATATAAAAATTCCTCTTTTCATGACAAAAATCAAACTTGGTCTTTTCCAATCAAATAGACATTAACCCATTGTTCTTCTAAGTACTAAGGGACTTGATTCAAGTGAAATATTTCTGTCCACCCATTCCTGAATTGAATTCTATCTTCTACTAACTTCTGGAATACCTTAACCACAGCTCATCAACTCAGGTAATTAATGTGAAGGTAACAGCATCTATTTACAAACAGATTAATCATTAAGATATTTCACATCCAAACTTTGTTTGCTTAGTCTTGGGTAAGTATTAAAATATGAATATAATTGCTTATTAGACTGAGGATATATTATATTTTTAATGGGGCCAGTGGTTTTGAGGCAGTATGGTGTGAGATAGAGGTGAATAGAACCAAATACTTGGTGGGATGTTGTTATAGACCTGGTAATGTAGATGGTGGTGATAGTGAAATGTATAGTCAAATAAGCCAAGCAAATAAGAAAAGGGTGATCATTATGGGTGATTTTAATTATGGCAATATAGACTGGAATGAAGAGATAGCAACTGGAAGTAAAGAAAATGAGTTTCTTGAGTTTTTGAGGGATAACTACCTCAGACAGTATGTAACAGAGGGCACAAGAGGATTAAGGGTCTTGGATTTGGTCATCTCATCGGAGGATGTAATTATCAATGAGGTATCAAATCATCCACCAATTGGTGAAAGTGACCATGAGGTGATTACTTGGGTGGTTGCCAGCAGTGTAAGGACCCCAGTGAAAAAAGGGTATATGTGGAACTACAAGTGGGGTGATTATGAAGAGCTCAGGAGACAGCTTGCAGGTGTAGCATGGAATGAGGAGTTAGCTGGAAAAGAGATCAATGCAGCTTGGGGGATTTTCAAAAAATATTTAGTGGATGCAATGTCTAAATGTATACCACGGGTGAGAAGGTTAAATAAGTTAGGTGTGAGATGGATGAATAAAGAGATTAAGCATGCAATACAGAGAAAAAGGGCATTGTGGAGGCAGCATAAGAGAAGTGGGAAGTAACCAATTTCATGAGTTCTACAAAGACCAGGCAAGGAGAGTGACTTGGTTGGTGAGAGTAGCTAAAGAGAGGTATGAACAGCAGTTAGCTAATGAAGCTAAAAAGAATCCTAGGGAGTTCTTTCGATATGTAGCCAGCAAAAGAAAGAATGATTATGGAAGGATGACATTGATTGAAGGAAATGGTATAAAGACAGCTGTTGCAGAATGTGTGGTGGAGATACTTAATGAACAGTTCATAAAGATCTTTCAATCTTGTGAATGTGACTTCATGGAGAGATTAAGAGCAGTTGATGATGGGGAGGAGAGACTGACTGTTAGTGAGGAAGAGGTGTTTGGGGAGTTGAGTAAACTAGATGTAAATAAGGCTGTGGGACTTGATAATATATCACCGCGTATTCTGAAGGAGTGTGCCAGAGAGTTGACACCTGCCTTGACATATTTTTTTAATACGAGTCTTGCACTTGGTCAAATCCCTAAAGAGTGGAAGGAGGGCAAGATTGTGCCACTTCATAAAGGAGGTGATCGAACTCAAGCATCAAACTATAGGCCTATCTGTGTGTCAGGTGTTGTGGTTAAGTTGTTGGAGAAGCTTGTGAGAACTAGGATCCAGAGTTGGGTTGACAACAATGGTATAATCTTTGATGGACAGCATGGATTTGCTAAAGGGAGGTCGTGTTTTAGTAATCTACTTACTTATTACAATAAAGTGACTGCTTCCTTGGACAGAGGAGAAGGATACACAGTAATATATTTGGATTTTGCAAAAGCTTTTGATAGAGTACCTCATTATAGGTTGACAGTCAAACTAGAGCAGATGGGGTTGGATATTAGATTAGTGCATTGGATTGGAGACTGGCTATCTGATAGGTATCAACAAGTTGTGTATGGGGGTGCAATATCCAGGAAAAGGAAAGTCACTAGTGGAGTGCCTCAGGGATCTGTTTTAGGGCCATTACTATTTAACTTGTATATTAATGATATTGGCAAAGATTTGGATGGAGATATTCAGTTGTTTGCAGATCATGGAAAGTTGGGACGAACCATAAAGAGTAGTGAAGATGTTGTGGCCTTGCAAGAAGACTTGAATAAATTGAGTGATTGGGCAAGCAAATGGGGATGTGAGTTCAATGTTACAAAATGTATGGTTTTAAAATTTGGAAAACAAAGATGGGATGCAGAATTTATGCTTGGTGAGAATATATTGTTGGAAGTAGAGGAAATAAGAGATCTGGGAGTGATAGTGGATAAGGATCTAAAATTTAGGGGACACATCGCCAAAATTGTGAAGACAACACAAAGACTTCTGGGAATGATGCGGAGGACACTGACGTGTAGAAGTAGGGAGATTCTTGTTCCATTGTATAAGGCTTTGATTAGGCCACACATGGACTATTGTGCCCAGATTTGGTCACCTGGTTTTCAGAAGGATGAGAGATGTTGGAAAGGGTCCAAAGGGTCCTTAGGAATGAGTAAGGTAGTTTCTGACCTCTGGAATGTCGAGTATGAGGAAAGATTGAAAAGATGTAATTTGCAGAGTCTAGTGGAGAGAAGGAAGAGGGGAGATATGATAGAGACCTACAAGTTGGTAAGGGGTTGTTATAGGATCAATGGTGGAGAAGTTCTACAGAGAATAGTGGGAGATCAGGGGAGAACCAGAGGTCATGCCTGGAAACTGTATAAAGAGGGTGTGAGTAGGGGAGTGAGAGGCAGGTTTTTTTCGTGCAGAGTTGTGAATGATTGGAATGCCTTGCCTGAGAGTGTGGTGTCTGCAAGGAGTTTGAATGTGTTTAAGACCCGGTATGATGAGATGTGTGTGAGATAAAAGGACCTCCTAGATGAGTCTTTGACTCCATGAGGTCTTGTTTAATAATAATAATAATAATAATAATAATAATTTGCTAAGTATAATATAGTTAGAAACCAACTAGTAAAACTTTCCACAATTATCTTGGATCCAAAGTATGTAATAATATGGTGATACACCATTTTACTACTTACTATTTTTTGCCTTATAAGATGTGCTTTTTTGCACCTAAAATTTATCTGAAAATTAGGATGCGTCTTATAAACTGGTGCATCGCTTGTTGGTAATGCGTGATCAGTTTGAATAGTTGCATGGTTGTTAACGATCACACATTTACACTATTCCATTATTTATTTATTTATTATTACATTAATTAATACATTATATTTAATTTTTTTTATAGCCCATGGATACTACGAAACACAGACATAGCTATACGATTGCGTTTAAGCATAATGTGATTGAGTATGCAAAAAAGAATTGTAATAGGGCAGCAGAGCAAAATTTGGGCCTCCACCTACAGAAAAACGGTGTGAACTTGAAGGAAACAAGAGCAGCAATTAACCACACTACCGGCCAAGACATCTATAGACGTCAAGGTTATCATGGATGCGAAGTGCATATTAAAATTATAATAATGCCATTGATATTACATTGAAATATATGATGGATACCAAGTGTATGAGGATGCGTATTTGATCCATAATGGCCAGTAATAGAAGCAAATTCTAAAAAACACAATCTCAGCATAAAACTGGCAAAATGGCCAGAAATTGAAAATGAATTAAAAACTTGGATAATGGATCAAAGAAGATCGGATTGCTGCTTATCTACAATCATTTATCTACAAAAATGATTATTTAATGACCAAAATTATTGGCAACAGAAAGAAATATCATTAATTTTACACAGTTACCATCACGGTGCTTTAGATTTATGGAGAGAAACGATTTATGCATGCATGCAAAAACGAAAATACCACAAAAAATGCCAGATGAATTTGAAATTAAAGTTAACGAGATTTTAAATTATTGAAAAATTTCACAGATTCATCATAAATGCTAGAAACAAGATAATTTTGAACTTTCAAAGATAGCTAATGTGGATCAAATGCCTCTGACTTTTGATGTGCCCTGAAACAAGACTGTTGACTCCAAAGGTAAAAATTTATTATTTTATTTAGCATATGGCGATCTACATGCAGTTATAAAGGTACATAAGTCAAATTAAATATATATATAAAAAGTCAGTGACAAACAATTAGAATAAAACAAAGACATACTTTCAACAAACAAAACACTTATAGGTTAAGATCAAGTTGTCTGATCCAGTCTATAACAGGTGGGATCGCCTCCAGGAAGTCGTTTCTTTGACCTGTGTATGCACGAAGACTGCACTCAGTAGAGATGTGGTGGATTGATTGATTCGGGTGCCCGCAGTCACATTCCGGTGAGGGAATTTTTCTCCACTTGTACAGAGAGCTTGCACATCTTCCATGTCCGGTGCGAATCCTGTTCAGTGCTGTCCATGTCTTTCGGCTCAGTTCCATACCTGGGATGTTGAGACGATGCCTATCAAACCAAGTTTGGAGTTGAGCATTGGTATTTATGCTCCATGTTCGTTTCCATTGTTCTTTGGTATTATAGTTGGTCATTCTCAGGTTTTTAGCTTCACAGAGAGGGGGGACTTTCTTGATTTCAGTCTGTTGAGCTGTAGTTCTAGTATGTCATTGTGTATAGGCAATCCAGTATTTCTGAGTATTTTATCATATTCACATAGTAGAGCATCATGTCTTCGTAGGTTTGGTGGTGTTAGTTATGTTACTCAGCATTGGGAGCCAGTAAATAGGAGTTGTTTTTATGCTTCCAGTGATAAGTCGCATTGTGGTGTTAACCTGGCGGTCAATTCGTTTGGTATGGCAGCTGTTGAGCCAAACAGGAGCGCCACCGAAAAAACCAATCCGAGTGCGGATGTTCTTAATGTGATTGCTGCTGCAACCCAAGAAGTGCCACATAATTTCTAGATAATATTATTTCTAGTTCTTATTTTTTAAGCTGTGTTTTCAGCATGTTTCTTATATGATAAGGTGCGATCAAGTGCAACTCCTACGTATTTAGGATATTTGTTATGGTGTAGAACTGAATTTTCAAATCGGATGTTCAGCTCGTCATGTGCCAGTTTATTGCTGAGATGGAATGTTGACACTTCAGTTTTACTTTGGTTTGGTTGCAGTCTCCATTTTTTAAAGTAGTTTTGCATAGCAGCAAGGTCATTTGTGAGAGTTTCCTCCGTCCATCTTAGTTCTCTCTTTCTGGTGGCTAACGCTATGTCATCTGCATAGCAGAATTTTCTAGATGCTGTATCTGGCAGGTCAGCTATGTATAGGTTAAATAAGAGAGGGGCTAGTACTGAGCCTTGTGGTAGGCCGTTGTTGAGTTTCTTCTAATTACTGATATTTTCTCCAAGGAAAACACAGAAATATCTATTGCTGAGCATATTATTAACAAGCTGTACTGTTCTTTGGCATGGTAGTACTTTCATTAGTTTATACAGCATGCCCTCTCTCCAGACAGTGTTGTATGCAGCAGTTAAATCAAGGAAAACTACGGAAGTTTTTAGATTTTGTTGAAAGCCTGCTTCAATGTATGATGTCAGCGCCAGAACCTGATCAGAACAGCTGCGATTGGGCCTAAAGCCTGCCTGTTCTATCGGAATGTTCAAGGATGGTGTTGCTTATGCAGTTGTACAGTAGTCTTTCCAGTAGTTTATATGTGTAGCTTAATAGTCCAATTGGACGATAGTTTTGTGGATTGTCAGTTGATTTTCTGGGTTTGGGAAGGGCTATGATCTTAGTTCTGTTAAATTCCTTTGGCAACACACTGGTGTTCATTATTTCCGAGAAGAAATGGGCGAGCCATTTTTTGGTATTTTTGCCAGCATGAATAAGAAATTCCGGGTGAACTCCATCAAACCCCGGGGCCTTTCCCGTATTTGTATCAGCTAGTGTATTGTTGATCTCCTCATCGCTGAAGGGTCTTGCATATTCTGATTCGTCTTATAGTTTTGCCTTCAAGTCTCTGACTTCTCTTATTTAAATGGTATGGTTTCTATCACATTGGCATCTCGAGATTCTAGCAATGTGGTTAGCAACTTGGTCTGGTGTGATATCTGTCTTTTTGTAGTCATCATTGTAGCACCTCCTAGCTTCCGTAATACACTCCAGGCCTTCCTGCTGGAGTGCCTGAGGTCCAGTCCCTCAACTGTTTCGATCCAGTGTTGTTGTCTTGCTGCGTCCAAGTCGTGGAGGAGATCCTCTGTGATTTACAGATCACCGCTTTCCATAAATTTCTTGTAGAGCTATTCACTCCATTCATTCCATCCAGGGATATACTCCTTTCTGTAGCCCCCTCAGGATATGTTTTTTATCTTTAGAGATGACAACAACTTCTACAAATCGATTGTAGTTATTGGGTACAGGAGGTATGAAACGAACACACTTGTCAAGGTCAGTGGTATATTTTTCCTAGTCGGCTCTTCAAAGATTCCATCTCTGGCAGGGAATTGATCAGACAAGGGGTATTTTTATGCCCACTTCAAAGAGGACCGGGCGATATTGGCTGTGAGGGAAGTCACCGAGAACTCTTTTTTGAGCAGGTAGAGGTTTATTCATGTTGTTAGAGGTGACGAAGCAGAAGTCAGGATTATAGTCTCTTCTCCATGCTGCTGATCTGAAGGTGCCACATTCTTTAGCATCAAAGACCAAGTAGATGGAGGTCTCAGCCCAGTCGGCGAGGGCTATGCCACATTCATCATTCTGAGCATACTTCCATAACTCATGGTGACTATTGAAGTCTCCTGTATATATAGTTGGGTGGCTCAAAAGAGGGAGGACTTGTTGAGGCCAAAGGTAAAAAAAAATATTGTTAAAACTTCTGGTCATGAAAAAATCCACTATGCTGTTGTTTTTCATGCTGTGTGCAGAACAAAATTGCCACCTTTTTTTAATTTTTAAAAGAAAAACAATGCCCAAAGAAACACTTCCCAAAAGAATTTACATTCATATTCATCCAAAAGAATGGATGAATAGGGGATGGATGGATGAGGAAGAGACAAAGTTATGGATAAAGAAGGTGTGCTCCAGACATCCTGGCAGTTTATGTCAGAAACCTGCTTTGTTAGTATGGGATCAGTTTAGATGCCATAAAACCAAAGCTGTTAAGAATGAACTTTGCAAAATAAATCTAATAGCTGTAACCCCAAGAGGACTCGCCGCCTCACTTCAACCTTTAGATATATCAATAGACAAACCATTTAAAGGATTTATGAGGGGAAAATGGATTAATTGAATGCTATCTCCACATTTTGAGGAAACATCTACAGGTAAGAGCAAGAAGGACATAATTTCACAGGTGTGCAAACAGGTAAAGAATTCATGGAATGAAGTGAAGCCTGAAATTATAAAATCTTTTCAAAAGTGGGATTTGGAATTCTCTTGATGCTACGAAGGATAACTTATTTCAAGACAGCAATGACACAGTTTCTGATGAAGAATCAAGTTAACAAAATCTTGAGTGAAGTAGAATAAAGATTTGAAAAGAAGATTAAAAAATATTTTGTTTATATTATTATATATAGCCACTAGAGGGCTATATGGTATGTAGTGTCTGAAGATAGCTCCTGACCAGATAAGTCATATTTTGAGTAAAAATTGATGAATTTGCATAGTATTGTTTACTTTTAGTATTTTAACGTGTCTGGGTGATTTTTGTGTGTTTTTCGAGTATTTTAATAAGTAAATTGATAGATATGATTATCTGTGCACATGGCTCCCATAAAGAAGAATACAAAGATGTTGTCCAGGTCACCATATTTGTCTGAAAATCTTAACTTAAAAGACTTGATTCAGTGTACCGTTTACGAAATGTATGCATTGTGGAGAGTGGCTGGAATCTGGTTAAACAACGATAGTGGAGTGAATGTGTGCAAAAGGTGTAAAGAATGTGAGGATTTAACGAGTGCTTCAGGTCGTGTGAGTAATATCGTTGTCGAAAGTGAGAATCTAGATAACAGCGATATCCGAGGTATGAATGATGATATTTGCAAGGTAGTACCTGATAGCTGTGAGAGTGGCGTTGAAAGAGAGAGAGAGAGAAATTAAGCATACAGAACGATTGAATGAATCATCGGAGAATAAAAATGATGACACTGATGCAATGAGTGAAATAGCACTATTACGCAGAGCAATACATAGAGTAAATCAGCAGCTGGAGCATTGGCAAAAATCTTTAACAAGCGTACCGATTAATAATCGGCAAAAGTATGATAGAAAAAATAAGGGTATGAAAGTGAGTGTAAACAAAATGAAAGAGCATGTGTTGTATGGAGATTCCTTAGTAAGAGGTGTGTTAGTTGAGAGTTTAACAAAATCATACCAACCCGGTGAGAACTTAAAGAATGTAAGCGAGTCAATTAGAATGCAAAAACAGCGGGTGAAGGAATTGATAGTGGTTGTGGGTACAAATGATTTGAAAGGAAACAAAAAGGCTATGAGTGAGGATGTGAAGGAATTGCTTGAGGTAGCAAAAGAAAAGAGAGAGAGAGAGAGTTAGGATAGTGAGTCTGTTGCCGTGGTATGTAATGCAATAATTGCCAATGACTTAATGTGTGAATTATGTTTGATGAGTGGTGTGGAATTTGTGGATGTGTGGAATGAGTTCGATGGGTGAAAGGAGTTATATAAAATGGATGGTTTACATTTGAATGGATTTGGTGTAAGGAGACTTGAAAAGGTGTTGTCGAATGTAGTGGAAGTGAATGTACAGAACCAGGGAAACTAGAGTTATTAAGGAGGGGGGGGGGAGTAGATATGCAGATTTTAGGGACAGTTGAGTGTGTGAATGTGTGCAATATGCCCAAGCGAGTAGACCATGAATCAGAATGGGATAGTTAGTATAAGGCATCAAAATAGGGATGGGACAAATCGGCTTCTGCAATTCATGCATACAAATGCCAGAAGTATTAGGAACAAGAGGGAAGAATTTTTGGCCTTGGTTGGCACTTCCAGACCACACGTTATTGGCATTAGTGAAACATGGCTGACAGAAGATGACACAGCTAGTGGGATTGAATGTAAGGGGTATGGTGTGTTCAGGAGAGACAAGGAGAATAAAATGGGGGGAGATGTGTTATTAATGATAGCGGATAAGCTACAGCCAAGGAGAATAGAAGTGCAACTGCAGGATGGAGAAAAGAGCACATTTGAGGCTATTTGGTGTGAGATTGAAACTAGCAGAACAAAATATACAGTTGGGTGCTGCTATAGACCAGGTGATGGAATAGATGGTGGTGATAGTATGCATTAGCAAATGGAAGAAATGAGTGGAAGGAGGGTAATTATTATGGGAGATTTCGACTATGGTAACATTGATTAGAAGGAGGAGAGGACACATGGGAGGAAGGAATTGGATTTTATGCGGTTATTAAGGAATAACTATCTGCGACAGCATGTAATGGAAAATACTAGGGGTCAGAGAGTGCTTGACCTGGTAATTGCATCTGAGAATTTGGCTGTAATGAATATGACCACGTTGCCACCAACTGGTGAGAGTGATTATGGGGTCTTGACTTGGGAGGTGGCTAAAGATGTGGAATTTACAATTAAGACAGGGTACATGTGGAATTATCGGGCTGGTAAGTATGACAAGTTTAGGAGATTGACTGGTACAGTGCCATGGCATGTACAACTGCAAGGGCTAGAAGTTGACAGTGCATGGGAGGCAGTTAAAAAGTATTTGCATGAAGCAATGGCTGACTGTATACCTAGAGTCTGAATAATAAATCAAGTAGGAGTTAAATGGATGAATAACACCATTAAGCTTGAGCTGCAAAAAAAGAAACAACTATGGAGGGAATTTAAGGAGAAAGGTGACCGGCAGGCACATGAACAGTATAAAGCCCAGGCCAGAAGGGTAACGAGTGTGGTAAGAAAAGCAAAAAAGGATTACGAAAGAACATTGGCCATGCAGGCTAAAGAGAATCCTAAACAGTTTTTTCGATATGTTGCAAGTAAAAGAAAAAATGTATATGGCAGAATGATTTTAAAGAATGCCGATGGTAGGGAGGTAACCGAATCAGTTGATATAGTTGAATTACTGAGCGAGCACTTTGCAAGAGTATATCATCCAGGTGGTGACATTGCAGAAATGAATGAACTAATAGATTATACAGTAATTGTGGTGAATGAGGTGGAGGTGAGTAGTCTATTGCAAAACCTCAATGTCAATACATCTGTGGGATTGGATGGTATACCAGCTTGTGTTGTACATGAAGCGGCTAAAGAATTGTCAGTGCCCTTGGCCATTTTGTTTAATTTGAGTCTCGGGTCTGGGTTAGTCCTGAGGGGGTGGAAAGAGGGGAAAATAGTTCCACTGCATAAAGGAGGTTCCAAGACTACTGTTGTAAATTACCGACCGATTAGCATATCAGGAATCGTTGTCAAGGTCTTGGAGAAACTAGTCACGAGAAGAATACAGGATTGGATAGATGAAAATGGGATACTGTATGGGGGGCAACATGGTTTTGTGAAGGGTAGATCATACCTCAGTAACTTGCTCATGTTTTATAGCACAGTGACGGCTGAACTGGATAAGGGTAATGGGTTTACAGTGATTCTACTGGACCTTGCCAAGGCCTTTGACAGGATACCACATGGAACTCTAATCAGTAAACTGGAGCAGATGGGGATGGATATAGGGTTGGTGAGATGGATAGGAGGGTGGTTGATGGAGAGATACCAGAGAGTGGTTTATTCAGGAGTGGAGTCCAAAAGATGGCTTGTGACTAGTGGTGTGCCGCAGGGTTCTGTTCTTGGACCACTACTTTTCAATTTGTTCATTAACGATATAGGAAAGGATCTGAGAGGAAGTGTTCACTTGTTTGCTGATGATGCAAAGTTGGGTAAAGCAATTGTGAGTGCACAGGATGTCAAAATTTTGCAGGATGATTTGGATAGTTTGGAGGACTGGGCTAGGGAAAATGGATATCAATTTAATGTGGCAAAGTGTAAGGTTATGCATTTTGGAGTGAAAAGATTAGCAGCAGTATATCACATTGGTGGAACCGTACTCCAGGAGATTAATGAGGCCAGGGATTTGGGAGTGTTGGTGGATAGAGAGTTGAAGTTTAGGGGGCACATTGCAAAAGTGGCTAAATCAGCTCATCAAATCACTTGGTTACAAACAAGTTATTGTTCCTCTATATCGAGCCCTGATAAGACCCCATCTGGATTACTATGCCCCGATATGGGCGCCATGGTTTCTTCTTGATGGGGAGGAGGTGGAGATGATCCAGAGATGAGTGACCAAGATGGTGGCAGGTCTGTGGAATGAACCTTATGAGTACAGATTGAAGATTTGTGGGTTGCAAAAATTGGTTGATAGGCAGAAAATCGGTAATATGATTGAGACATTCAAATTACTGAAGCTTTTCTATAAGATCAATCCAGAAGATATTTTTGAGAATAGGACTGGTGGTGGGAGGACTAGGGAAGCCATACATGGAAGCTGGACAAGAATGTGGTTAACAAGGGTGGTAGAGCTAGGTTTTTTACTTGGAGAGTGGTAAATGAGTGGAATAAGCTGCCAGAGTCTGTTGTGGGTGCTATGACCATGAACAAGTTCAAGGCGAGGTATGATAGATGCTGAGTGAATGTCAAATAGTTGTTCTTGACATGATGTTAGGGCCTCCCTCGATGAGTCTGTTGACTTCTTGGAGTTGCCCGAAATAATAATAATAATAATATATATTATTATATGTTAGATTTTTTAATGGATTGATGATTTTTTTAAGAATAATCGTTTTCAATCTAATAAATGGATAATACATATATTAAAATTTAAAATAAAAAAAATTAATATTTACATGAAAAATGTGTTACATTATTCATGATGCATTATGCATCTTATACTGTGAAGAATATTTTTTTTCCCAAAAAAAATTCACCATGAAAATTATGATGCATTCAATACAATGGTACATTTTATAAGGTGAAAAATACAGTATATATATAGAAAACATATGAATTCTAATCATGATTTAACCTGGGTCTGTCTCCCACTAATGACATTTGGGAATATGGGCAAGATAAGTACATATATTTTTTTTTTCTTTTTTTTGCTCTGATATTTTAATTTTGTTGGTGCTGGTTGTTGTATCCCCCTCCACTGACATGGGATTATTTAAGTTAATATTAATAAGATTGCTGGTGGTGCAGTTACTATCTTCATTACAGGATTATATTGGGCTGCATCATGACCACTGTAATTTTATAGTAGCTCAATGACAGCATTTGCTTTGTGGTGTAGAATTATTTCTATATCACAGGATTATTTAATTTTCAGTCTTATAACTGAGATTTCTTTTATAACTAAATGAGAGTTTTTAGTTTTTCTTTCTCTGAGATGATGGTACCAATTCTTCCAAGGGTGTGAATTTCAGGAATTGAAATTTCAGGATGTTAAGAGTAACTATGATTTTAAAAGAGACAGCAGGGGGTAGCAAGATTTAATCTTTCACATCATATGGAAGAGGTAAATATTTAGTTGTTGTTAAACATGTGGAAACCAGGTATAAACTATTCCTTGGTTTTACATTCCAAGGTAGCACAGTAATTCCTGTAATGGTAGGAAGCCATGTTAAATTAAAATTGAAAGATTTCCAAGGAAATATATTGAAAACAGTAATGAACTCCTCACTTATACATTCACAAAATGGGGTAAAACAATAACACATGAAAAAGTGTCTCAACCAAAGATCCCAACTGGTTTACTGGTGATGTAAGTTTTTCCACTTGGTTATATTATAAATTAAAGATACCAAGAAATTGTATTCTTGATTTAATCCTTTATCCAAGTGTAAGCAAACAAGTTTGTGCATGAACTATTTTCAGGCCTGGGGCAACTTGTATAAAGAAGCTAATGACTTCACATCACTTGCCTTAGTATCCCATAATTACAAGTCACTACTGGTCTGGGTAGTGACCATTCCCATAATGCACAGTATTATACATGTCTGCAAGGAGATGTGCTTTGCATTATGGGATAGTATAAAAACTTTATATATATAAAACATAGATATAAAAACTTTAACAAGTCCTCACTTCTTTCTTATTGGAGCTTTGGAAGGTTTAACAGGACTAGAATAGGGATTCTTATTCTCGTCATCCTTCCTTAAGACATTCTTTAATATCTAAAAGAGTATAGAAGGGTGAATTTTGACAATACACTGCAAATACTGTAGATGTGTAATAAGGTTATATAAATGTTTATCATTCAGTGGAACAGTTAGATGAAAATTCTTCAGGAATTGTAGCCTTATTTATAATAATATGGAACAAGTAGAGATCAGTTCCAGACCATGGAAATTTTCACCAAATTTCTCAGTGACTAAAACCAAACTTTGCATCCTCTGTTCAAACTAGAATAATGTTACCTGGAACAGGGATGCACAGTCAAAATTCAAACAAGTAATAAAACAGAATATGATAAAATGGGGAAAGAAAACTTTCCACATAAGAAAAAAGTTGAATGACCTGTATAAAGAGAGAAGCTGGTTTATAGCAAACCAATGCAATAGAATGCAGCAACATCATTAGAAACATCAACCCAGATATAGAACTTGAAAGGCAAAAACAAAAAACAAGTGAAAGAAAGAAAATTTTAAAATAAGAATACAAGCAACATTTAGCAGATAGCTCTTCAGCTGCGTTCTTCAGTAGACAGTTCACCAAATTCCATGAAGAAAGGACTATCACTCAATTCTGGGTAGATGGTGAAGACATGTACACCATGCACGACATCCTTAAATCCTTTCAAAAACACTAAAAATCTATTTGAAGAGTTTAGTGCTGTGGCAAACTAACTCTTGTTTGTTTGCCACAGCACTCATTTTTACAACAGTTAGTTTGTGGCAACCAAACTAACTGTTGTAAAAAGTTACAATAGCCTATAAGAACGTTATGTTAAAGATACCAAGCAATTTTAAACCTGGTTTTACTCCATTTTTCCTAAGTAAGCAAACAAGGGTAGTGGCCCCTTGCCTTTAATACAAAACATCATACATCCCCTTCTTGGAGATGGGTTTTGGCATTAAGGGTAAATATTAAGATTAGTGATCGGAGCTTGTTCCACCTCTACCACGAGTTGCCTTGGTCTTGCACTACCTGTAGGATCAGCTAGTCTTGCATCACTTGCAGGTGCAAACTTGACATTTTTGTCTGTTTGCTTACTTGGGAAAAATGGAGTAAAACCAGGTTTAAAATTGCTTGGTATCTTTAACATAATTATACCCAAGGTAAAAATACTTTCTAAGCCTATAAGAACATCAGAGAAGAAAATCCCAGGGACTAGATGGTCTAGGGACAAACCTTTACCTCAAGGCCTGGAATTTTATTCTTCCCATTCTAGTTGTTCAGTTTGATTCTTTTCCTCTACAGGTCACATACCAAGTGAATTTGTAGCAAGCCATACCATCCCAATTCCATAACCTAATAGAGATCAAACTCTTAATCAATAATTGGAGGCCTATTTTTCTATCTAATATTGCCAGAGCATATTTTTCTGCATTAACAATAACAGGCTGAAAGTAGGAATAAGATATATAATTATTATTATTATTATTATTAAAACAAGACCTCATGGAGTCAAAGACTCATCTAGGAGGTCCTTTTATCTCACACACATCTCATCATACCGGGTCTTAAACACATTCAAACTCCTTGAAAAATTAAAAGAACACAGATGTATAGAGTTTCAGGCTAAGCAGTAGAATTTAATTGGTTTCTGCTACATGATCTTCTCTGCTTAGTTAATGTGAAAAAGCAGCCAATGGCAGTGATGGGAACATTTGGAATGTCCCACATTTTCAAATGCTTGAGTGAGGGCTACTGATAGCATTTGAAAATATCCCACATTCCTTTCTTTTCCATATCCTCCAGCAAATAGGTGTGAGCAAAAGATTGCTATCCATTATTAAAGCACCTACATGAATACAACTAACCACCTATCAGACCCAGTTGAAATTCAAAAAAGGAACCAAGCAAGGCTGCCTTCCTAGTCCACTGCTCTTTGCATTGGTATTTGAAGATTTTTTGTGGGGGAGTTAACAATTTTTGTATTGTGTGAAGGATAACAGTTCCCTCAACAACAATGAAGGAAAATAAAATATTAACATACTGTGCAATTATGCTTAATATTTAAAAATGACGAAACTTGGACTATTGTGCTCAAATTTGGTCACCTGGTTTTCAGTGTAATGAAAACCAGAGAGGGTCCAGAGAAGTGACTAAGACAATATCAGGTGTTTGGAATGCTGGCTATTGAGAGAGGTTGAAGAAATGTGGATTGCAGAGTTTGGTGGACAGGAGGAAAAGAGGTGACATGATAGAGACATTTAAGTTAGTGAGAGAATTTTACTGGATGAATCCAGATGGGATTATAAAAAGAGTAGAAGGTGAAAGGGGAAAAACCAGAGGCCATCCCTAGGAGTTATGTAAGAGTGTGGTGAAGAGAGGTGTGAGGAGCGGATTTTTTACATGGAGAATTGTCAGTAAATGGAACACATTACCAGAATGTGTTGTTAATACAAGGAGTGTTAAGGATTTTAAGATTTGGTATGATATGTTGTCAGTTGAATGATCCTCCCACAATGAATCTGCTGACTCCATGGAGGGTGCAATAATAATAATAATCATAATAATAATATGTTGATCATGTTGTAGCAATTTGAGGGATAATGATTCCATATATTTCTTTTTGGGTATTTTGGAAAAATTCAGCAAAATCAGTGGACTGCCAATACTGAAAGATAAAATTAAAAGTTTTTGGAAAATGGGATTTGGAGGGATGTTTGGACTAACCCCTAAGAGGGGGTTAGTCTAAAGAGTCCCCTTTGAAAAGGCTTAACACCTAGGTGGTTAAGATTTTCAAAGTTAAACAACTATAAGTAAAATCAAGATAACTGGAACTGATCTTTTCTCTGTTCAGCTGCAGGAAACCTGTGAAAAGAAAAAAAAATATTGCCTATCTTTTCTATCCTAACATTATCAGTATAGACAGGTTATGAAGATACTTCACACATGCCCACACAAACTTTGTTTATGCTTGGGTAAGAGATTAAAACAAGTATAATTTCTTGTCGAATATAATATAAAACTTACATGATAATGGCTCCAAGATAGATCCCCTGCAACAAACTACTAATGATTTTCCTCTTTTGGTATATGGCTCCTCTATGCACAACTTGGTTATAGTAATCACTCACCCAACTTAATAATCTAGTATCAAACTCCATCCATTCCAATTTAGTTACAAACTTGTCATGTGGATATCTATCAAAGGCCTTTGCAAATCTATGTATACCAGTACATGCATTTTCCTTGTGAAATGCATTCATCACTTTGTTGCAGTACATAAGTAACTGATAAAATATGACTTCTCTTTAACAAATCCATGCTGACCATTATAGAGAACACTGTTGTTATCAACCTAATTTTGTATTCTGGCTCTCATCCTCATGACAAGTTATTTCACCCGCATGACAACCTCGCCAACACCTTACCCATGACTCTTGACACATAGATTGGCCTAGAGTTTGTAGCCTCAGTCTTATCACCACCTTTGTGAAATGAAAAAAATTTATCATCTTTCTACTCCTTGGAGACTTGTGCTATTCCAAGACTCTCATGTATGCTTAGACTGCCATTAACTCACTGGAGCATTACTTGAACACACAGTCATATGTTATTAAGTTATACTATCTTATTAACACCTAGTTTCCTTAATTTCTCATAAACCTCCTGCTCACTCACTGTCAGTTCTTCCTCCATCATATCTGTATAACTCAAGCTCCTCACAGTGTCAGATTCACAAGGATAAAATATCCCAATAATCTGCTCAATGAATATATCCTCTGCAGTAGTTACTAATCTATCATTTTTATCTACTAATATGATTCTCTCATAATCATACTTTCTTCTATTGCCCTCCCAGTAGTATTCTATAATTTTTTCTTGGCTTGATTGGTTAATTTTTGCTTGTGTTACACTTTTGTAGCCCTTTGTACTCCTGATATAACTAATTAATACTATTATTCATCTTGTGCTTTGCTTCAAGATTACATGTTTGATCTTTTTATTATTATTATTTAGGCCTCCAAGGAGTCAAAAGACTCATTGTGGGAGGTCCTTTCTAAGAAACACAAGTCTATCAAGACTCATCGAGGGAGGTCCCTCCTAGGAAACACAAAGTCTATCATACTATTCCTTAAACGCATTGACCGTTCTCACTCTCACCACTCTATCAAGCAATGCATTCCATGGTTCAACTACTCTCCATGCAAAGAAACCACTCCTCACCCTCTTGCTCACAGTTTCCTTTTGTAACTTCCAGGGATGGGCCCCTTGTCATCACTCCTTCCCACTGTTCAACCAAGCGAAAGAATTCCCCAGTGTCAACCCTGTAACCACCTCTCAACAGTTTAAAAGTCTCAATCATATCATTATTATTATTATTGCACTCTCCATGGAGTCGACCAACTCATTGTGGGAGGTTCATTCAACTGACAACATATTTATCATATAGAATCTTGAAGTCCTTAACACTCCTTGCATTAACAACACATTCTGGTAATGCATTCCATTCACTGACAATTCTCCATGTAAAAAAAATCTACTCCTCACACCCTTCTTCATCATACTTTTACATAACTTCCAGGAATGACCTCTGGTTCTTCCCCTATCACCTTCTACACTTTTTATAATCTCCTCTGGATTAATCTGATAAAATCCTCTCACTAACTTAAACATCTCTATCATATCACCTCTCTTCCTCCTATCCATCAAACTCTGCAATCCACATCTCTTCAATCTCTCTCCATAGCCAGCATTCCAAACTCCTGATATTGTCTTAGTCACTCATCTCTGGACCCTCTCCAATGTCTCCACATCATATTGAAAACCAGGTGACCAGATATGAGCACAATAGTCCAAGTGTGGTCTGACAAGTGCCTTATACAGTGGCTCAACCACTTCCTTATCCTTGCATATTAGAATACTTCTTATCATAGCAGCACTACAATGTGCAACCTTAGCAATATGCCCTCTAAACGTCAGTCTACTGTCAACCATTGCTCCCAAATATCTAATCTCATCCACTTCCGGCCATGTAGTATACATATGTCAATATAGCACATAGCCTTATATTCTGCACTTGAAAATGCAACACTTTGCACTTATTGATATTAAAACTACAACCTCCACTCTTTTGTCCAAGTAAAAAATCTATTTAAATCTTCCTGAAATGATTCAGCATCAGCAGTGCTACTTATACTTCTTCCCAACTTTGCATCATCAGCAAATAATAACTGAAGATCCCCAGTCAGTTCACATGATATATCGTTTACAAACAAGTTAAACAGCAGGGGCCCAAGAACAGCACTGTGGGGCACGCAACTGGTTACCCTTCTTTTTTGAAACACTGCTCCATCATACACAACCTGCTGGTATCAATCAGAGAGCCAATCTCTGATCCATCTAACCAATATACTGTCTATTCCCATCCTCTGCAGCTTGTACACCTACTTATCATGTGATAATCTATCAAACGCTTTTGCAAAGTCTAAGAATATCACTGTATATGATTCTCCCTTATCTAACACACTTGTCACCTTATCATAAAATGTAAGTAAATTACTGAAACAGGACCTACCCTTTACAAATCCATGCTGACCATCATAAAGAATGCTATGTCCATCAACCCAATTCTGTATTCTATTCCTGATCAATCTCTCCAACACCTTGACCACAAGTGCAGTTATACAGACTGGCCTGTAGTTGGAGACTTCTGTCTTAGAACCATGCTTGTGGAGTGGTACTATTTTATCCTCTTGCCACTCTTTAGGAACCCTACCCACTGAAAGACTTACGTTAAATAACCAGACAAGGGCATAACCAAATGTGGTGCACATTTCTTAAGCATACATGGTGATATGTCATCCATTTCCACAGCCTTATTCACATCTAATCCAACCAACATCTGATACACCTCTGTTTCTTTCGCTTCCAATTCTTCTAATATTGTCTCTCTTCTATATATTGTACCAGATAATTTATACTAGTATGATATACACTAATAAAGTGCTCCTGCAATAATTCCACTATATCCTTTGCAGCTGTTAGTCTGCTACCATGACTATTCACCAATGTTAGTCTGCCATAATTATTCTTATTCTTGCTTGCCATGTAGAAGAAAAATTCCCTCAATTTCACCTTGGCCTGACCAGCCAATTTCCTCTCATACTGTACCTTTTCTTTCTTTACCATGCTCATCACCTTTCTAGCCTGCACCTTATACTCGTTATGGATCTAATCACCACCAATCGTCTTGTACCTCCTCCGTAACATTTTCTTTTCCAACACAGCTTGCTTGATTTTGCTGTTCATCCATTTCACTCCCACTCTATTTACTCGCTTAACCCTCGGTATGCAGTCATACATTGCTTTTGTCAGATACTGCCTTATGAGTTTGCTCATCCAATTTACACCTGCCGCCTCATTTACCCTTTTGACCTTTGGAATACATTCAGACATTGCTGCATTTCTTTGCCAGTCAACCTGCAATCTCTTTTGTTAACTTTGCTCAAAGAAATTTGTGAACGTTATCTTTCTGTGTTTCTTTTATATCAAAATATACATTCCTGATCGTTCATCATCATACAGAATTACAAAATGGTAAGGATTACCATTTTGTAATTCTGAAAAATGAAATCAAACTTCCTAGAAAATTCTTTCATTAATAGCAGTTCCAACAAAGCATTGCAGTAAATAAATAAATAAAAATAATAATAATAACTCCAGAGATCTCCAGACTCTCATACAACTTAATTTTTAAAACCGATTTTATAAGTGCACTCACCATTCTATATGTGCATGTTATAGCAGAAAGCTAAAAACATATTAAATATGCGCTAATTAATAGCTTTTAAACCACCCCTACCAATGTAGCTTCTTTTTCATTCATTCTATAAACGACTGCTATGGCCTATCATTTGCTGCTGTATACCTTCTTTCTTGTACATAAACCTGAACAAAAATGACAGATTAATCATTCCAAGAATGTGGAGGACCCATCTGCAACCCTTATAACAACTGGAACAAGCCCAGAAGAAAATCTCAATACAAGAGGACTTTAGAAATGTCTAATGTAGTTCGGTTTTTATTTATTGTTTAAAAATATTTTATGTGTTTATTTTTTATTTATTTTAATTTATTTTTATATTCATCTGTGTTTTTAATATAATTTTTTAATGTATTTATTTTTTTAAATTTAATATTAATTTAGTTTTTCCACAAGAGGTCAGGCTAGGTAAAAGATTAATAAGCAATTAGATTCATTTTACCTTTGCGCAGTGCAGGAGCACATAGCTTGTATCTTATACATATGTACTTTCCTGATGATGACCTCAATACAGAGGTCAAAACGTCAAATGTTACTTTCCTAATATTAAGTAAAGTAATTATTTTAACATGTGTGTTGTGTCTCCATAAATTCTTAACTATGAATGCTGACCACCACCACCATGTAACCTTGAAAGAAAGAATTTTACAGTCATGCTGTCCCTATAAAGTATCATATTTCTATCCACCCATTCTAGAATTTTACTTTTAACCAACTTTTCCAATACTTTAACCACTACTCCAGGGATACTAGTTGGTCTGTAATTTGCTACTTCTGTCTTGGAGACACCTTTATGTAATGGAAATATCTTACCCTCTTTTCCACTGCCTTGGAACCTTGCCAGAGCTAAGACTTAGATTAAACAACTTCGTCAGAGACACTACCAGTTCACTTGCACACTCTCGTAGCACACAAGCAGACATGCTGTCCAGATCCACTACTGTATTTATATTGATATTTTTCAATATACTGAGTACCTCCAGTTCACCTACCTCAATGCTCACATCAGTGTCGGTCACCTCAGTAACTGCCAAGTCATCACCTGGATGACATACCCTTGCAAAGTGATCACTCAGTAACTGAACTACTGAGTTTTCTGCTATCACTTTGCTACTATCAGCAATGAGTAAAGTTAACTTTCTATAATCATTTTTGCTCTTACTTGCCATGTAGCGAAAAAACTCGTTTGAATTTACTTTGGCCTTAGCTAATCTTCTCTCAAAATCTGATTTAGTCTTCCTTGCCATACTAGTTATCCTTTTTGCTTGTGCTTTATACTGCTTATGTGAATGCTGATCACCTTGTTGTTTATATTCCTTCCAGAATGCTTTCTCTTTTTTCCAACTCCTGCTTTATATTGCTAGCCATCCATTTAATCCCTAATTGGTTATCCTGTTGACACTGAGTATGCACCTGATACTGCCTCGCTCAAACAATCCTTGACCACTTCCCATGAACTAATGACATTCATTTCATGTAGTTTCTTATGCCATGGCACTTCTCCAAGTTGCCTCTTAAGTTTGTCATAATTAACAGCTTTGTAGTTGCACATAAACCCTTTCTGGACTGAAATTTTCACATGCTGAGCATATGAAGATTTCCAGACAAGACTGCATGGTCACTTTCCCCAATAGAAAGTAGAGTTGCTACTGCAGTTATAGATAGATCTTCCGATGCTATTACCAGATTCACTGGGGCCAAATTCCTGGTTACATTATCCTTGGAGCCACTTACCATCATGCACATGGCCTTGCCACCTATGTATGTAGTACCTAGAAGATTCCCACCTCATTACAACTAGCATTGTTGGCAGCATGCGTCTGATAACAACTATGATAGGGAACATAACCATTACCAATGTGTATAAACCCCCTGCCCTCTTATGGCCTCCACAAGTTCTACCAGTGTACAACCACCCTGCGATGCATATAGGTGACTTTAACAGCCACCACACACTATGGAAATATGCTTCCAACAACAAATGCACAGAGACGTTGACTGAATGGGCAGAAATCACAACATGCACCTAATTTTTGATGCAAAAGATAGATCTTCCTTCAGGTCAGCAGCTTGGAACAGGGAGTACAACCCCGACCTTTGTTTCATCACTCAAGACAACAATAGATGACCATGACCTACATCAAGAAGAGTTCTCTCCAACTTTCCCCGAAGTCAACATAGACCAATTATATTAGCGATAGGTCTGCAGGTATCCCTTGTCAGATCCATCCAACGTCCCAGCTGGAACTTCCAGAAAGCCGACTGGGATACATTTGCTGCCTGACAAATATCTTGACAAATATCTCCATTGGATCCTTCCAACAAGCAATAATTATAAGAGATTCGTGGGAGCTGTATTAGCTGTAGGTAAGAAGACCATACCAAGAGGCTTCCAGAAGGAATATATTCCTGAATGGGACGATGACAGTAATAAACTGTATCAAGAATACCTAGAGTGTGGCGATCCTGACATTGCAGATGAACTCATTCACAGCCTTGACACCAGCTGACAGAAGAAATGGACTGAGACAGTAGAAAGACTCGATTTTTGGCACTCCAGTAGAAAAGCATGGAGCCTTCTAAGAAAACTAGGTAGTGGCACCCTGACTGCCAGGGAACAATCAGCTATTTCTCCTAATCAATATGCATCACATATTGCCAGCACATCAAGATATACCACCAAGGCAAACAACACAGTCTTCAAATAAAAAGAGAACTTACATATTTGAAAAATAACAGACCATCAGATCCTTTATATTTGCGACCTTTCATTCTTGAAGATATTAACACTGCTCTAATGGATATGAAACCAGGCAAGGCTCCAGGTTTCGATGGAATTCATCCTTATTTCCTGTTGAAGACAGGCCAAAAAGCTCAACAGTGGTTGGCTTGCTTTTTCTCTGACATCCTCTAGACTGGTAGACTTCCGAAAGAGTTTAAGAGGACAAAAATTATCCCCATCTTAAAACCAGGAAAACGAACAACAAACCAGAAAACTACCGACCAATCGCCCTGCTTAGCACCTGTTATAAGCTCCTAGAAAGGCTCATCCTCAATAGAATTGCCCCTAAGATAATAGAACAAAACACCTGTAGCTTTTGTAGATCTTACCACAGCTTATGATACAGTCTGGAGGCATGGCGCAGTCTACAAGTTGCTTCGTGCAGTCCCATGCAGAACAATAGCAAAACTAATCGTTAACATGCTAAGCAACCGCCTGTTCCAAGTATGTACGGACAAGAACAAAAGTAAACAAAGAATACTGGATAATGGATTACCACAAGGGTCGGTTCTGGCTCCCAGCCTTTTTAACTTATACATCACAGATTTGCCTAATACAGCCTCCAAGAAGTTTTGCTGATGACACTGGTCTAGACACCACACACACACGCACCAATTTTACTACAATAGAAGATACACTAACAAATGACCTTGCAGTCCTAGATGAATACTTCAGCAAATGGAAATTATGCCCAAATCCTAGCAAAACAGAAGTTTCATGCTTCCACCTGAACAATAACCAGGCTAACAAAGAACTCATGGTCTACTTCAACCATAAATACGCTACAGCAGATTCCTGAAATATCTGGGCATCACTCTGGATAGAACTCTATCTTTTAAACCACATCTCATTAACACAGCATCCAAGCTAAAAACAAGAAACAATATACTGCAAAAACTATGTGGAACAACTTGGGGTGCCTCAGCAACAACACTTCACTGCACTGCTCTTGGCCTCATTTACTCTGCAGCTGAATACTGCTCACCCGTATGGCTGAACAGCGCTCATGTGTATTTGGTTGATACTCAGCTTAACACCACTATACACCTTATCTGGAACTGTAAAATCAACTCCAACCTACTGGCTCCCAGTGCTAAGCAGCATCCCACCTCTACAGATCCAACTTTCTTCTACATGAATACAGCAAAATCACTGAAATCCAAAATCTTCCAATCCATGAAGACATCCCACCCCTAGAAATAAACAGGCTAAAGTCAAGGCACCCTCCAATCTTAACAGCAAAAAATCTTGCAGAGATAAATTTCAACATGAAAGAGAAGTGAAAAGAGTCCTGGTGTAACACTTCAACAGGGGTCTTCCATGAATTAGTAGGCCTTAAGCTTTTGACCTACCTCAGAAAACTCGGTCTACCCTTAACTAAATCCACACCAATCATGGCAGATGCGCCCACCTTTACAAATGGGTATGATTGTCTCACCCAGGTGTGACTGTGGATCACCCCATCAGACAATTAATCATATTACAGCAGAATGTGTCTAATGTGCATACAGTGGAACCCTGTTAGACTTCATCCATGCTACATCAAGTGCAATTGACTGGATAATCAACCTAGACATACAGTTGTAGCCTATTCTTAAGTGTCTCTTTTATGACTGTATTATGTCTTATTATTGAACATATGTCTATTCCTATGTCCATATATATATATATTAAGAATTAATGTAATGTAATTTTTCATGTGTGAGCCATATGCTAAATAAATAAATAAACCAGATCCACTCTAAAACTCCTGGTCCCTTCTATCACATGCTGTTTCAGGTATTTAACCCTTATTAACTGTATAAATTCCATTTCCATTTTGCCAAGTGCCCTTTCCTGCTTTCAGTCTATATCACCATAGTTGAAGTCTCCCATAATAACCTATACTCATTGTTCTAATCTGCTGATACATGCTGTCCACATTTCCTACTGGACCCCCAGGTCTATAGCAGCAACCAACAATATATTTTGTCCTATTGGCCTCTATCTCACACCAGACAACCTGAAATGAACCAATTCCATCAGATCTACAATCTTCCTTAATTTCTATTTTTTTGGTTGAAGTTCTTACGCTATTAATAATACCTCTCCTCCTGCCTTATTTCTTCTACCTTCTCTCAAAATACAATATCCATTACATTCTATCACTGTAACTACATCATTCTCTGACAACCAGGTCTCACTCATGCCAAGACTTTTTAGCGAATTTGAGCTGATTGATGCAGAAAACTTCTCTCCTTTATATATGATACTTTGGGCATTTGTGTACATGCATTTCAACATCTTCTTGGGCCCACAGTTACCCTTACATAATGTCATTACCTACCCATTCAGATTTGAAACCTCAGAAACTGCACCCAGCTCTTTGTAATCATTTCTGCACTCATACTTATCTATTCAAGGGGTGGCTAGACACATGTTTGACTGCTTCTCCCTTAATATTTGTAGTTTCCCTGTTTTTGCACTTCCAACCTTTCACTGAACAATACTTTCTCCACGCACCAAACTCCAATATTATTTAAATGCAGTTCATCAGGCATATGGATCCTTATGTCCATCAAATTCACTCCACACATCTATAAACTGTACACCATTCCTCCTGCACAATCTACTCATTGACAATCATGGCCCTTCTTCTCAGTTCTATCATACCAAGGCAAAAGACTCACAATCTTTACTTTCTTATTCTTCATTTTTGCTTCTTCTAACAATTCTTTCATATCTTCTCTCATTACATATTTCTCACCTTTCAAATCATTTGTGCCTGCCAAAATATTTAATTCTTTTGATTCTTTCTTCTGCAAAATCAAGGCTTTGCTAACATCAGTTCTAAAGCCGGTACAAGATCTAGAGGGAATCTGCAATTTTTGTATACCAATGCTAGAAGCATTCGAAATAAGAGAGAAGAATTTTTGGCATTAGTCAGTGAAATCTCACCAAAAGTTGTAGGCATTAGTGAAACTTGGCTGTCAGCAGAAGATGTGGTCACTGGAATTGAATGTGATGGGTACGGTATTTTCAGGGAGGATAGAGAAGATAAAACAGGAGGAGGAGTACTGTTGATGATAGCTGATGTGTTGCAGCCAAAGAAAGTAGTATATCATGATGATAGACATGTGAATGAGAGTTCATCTGAGGCAGTCTGGTGCGAAATAGTGACCAACGCAACCAAATATACAGTTGGATGCTGCTATAGGCCAAGGAGTACGGGGGGAGATATTGAATTCATGCATCAGCAACTTAGTGCAATGAGTGAAGGCTTAGTGATTATTATGGGGGATTTTAATTATGGTGATATCAATTGGAAGGAGGAAATATCACGTAGCAAAAAGGAAATGGAGTTCATACATCTTCTACGAGATAATTACTTGAAACAGCACGTAACTGAAGGGACACGTGGTGTGAGAGTGTTGGACCTGGTTATTGGTTCAGAGGTTATATGCATAAGTAAGGTGTCCTCGTTACCTCCAGTTGGTGAAAGCGATCATGTGGTATTGACTTGGGAGGTTGCAAAATCTGTGGATTTTTCTATTAAGAAGGGGTATGTACGGAACTACAGGTTAGGCAATTATAACAAGCTTCGGAGTGAGCTTGCAGTCATCCCATGGCAGAACATATTGCAAGGGAAAGATGTTAGCAGTGCTTGGGATAAAATCAGCGGGTATCTGAGGAAAGCAATATCAGATTGTGTCCCCATGGTCAGGAGGTCAAACAAGGCAGGCATTAGATGGATGAGCAGTAGTATCAAGCTTGAACTGCAAAAAAATAAAATGTTATGGAGAATTTACAAGGAGAAAGGCGATCAGGACAACCATGAGCAGTACAAGGCTCAAGCTAGGAAGGTTACCAGCATAGTAAGAAAAGCTAAATCAGATTATGAGAAGACCTTAGCCAAAGAGATCAAGGGTAATCCCAAAGAGTTCTTCCGCTATGTGGCAAGTAAGAGGAAGAATGACTTCGGAAGGATAACCTTAGTGGGTGCTGATGGTATTGAGGTGACAAAATCAGAGGTAATAGTCGAGTTACTGAGTGATCACTTTTCAAAAGTCTATCACCCAAGTGAGGATATCTCTATACCTATAGCAATACCTAATGTGAGAATTGAAGCTAAAAAATCAGAGGTATTAAATATATTGCAAAACTTAAATGCAAACACTGCGGTAGGCTTAGATGGAATATCAGCTCGGGTGTTGCGTGAATGTGCAAATGAATTGTCAACCCCTCTTACCTGGATATTTAATTTAAGTTTGAACTCTGGTATGGTCCCTAGGGAGTGGAAGTTAGGCAAAGTGGTTCCTTTGCATAAGGGTGGCTCTAAAACAGCGGTATTGAATTACAGACCAATCACCATCTCAGGAGTAGTGGTAAAAGTATTGGAAAAGTTGGTTAAAGACAAAATTCAAGAATGGGTGGATCAGGATATGATACTCTATAGAGGCCAACATGGTTTTGTTAAAGGTAGATCCTGCCTTAGCAATCTATTAACTATTCATAATAGAATAACATCTGAGTTGGACAAAGGAACTGGCTACACAGTGGTACTTCTAGATTTTGCTAAGGCTTTTGACAGGATACCCCATAGAACACTGTTACGCAAATTGGAGCAGATGGGAATGGATATTAAATTAGTGATATGGATAGGAGAATGGCTCAGGGAGAGATACCATAAGGTGGTGTATGGAGGAGCCGAGTCCAGAATGAGGCAGGTGACCAGTGGTGTGCCTCAGGGCTCTGTGCTTGGGCCAATGTTGTTTAATTTGTATATAAATGATATAGGAAACGGCTTAAAGGGAGATATTCAGTTGTTTGCTGATGATGCAAAGTTGTGTAGTGCAATAAAAAATCAAGCTGATGTTGAAAGTTTGCAGGAGGATTTAAATAAGCTGGTAAAATGGGCAAAAGAAAATGGATATCAGTTCAATGTGGAAAAGTGTAAAGTCATGCATTTTGGGATTAAAAGATTACCAGCTGTGTACTACATCGATGGAAAGGTACTCCAAGAGATTGATGAGGCTAGGGACTTAGGGGTATTGGTAGATAGGGAGATGAAGTTCAGAGGACACATTGCTAAGGTGTCCAAGATTGCACATAGGATTACTTGGTTGTTGAGGAACACACTGACATCCAGAGATAAAGAGGTTATTATTCCCCTTTATAAAGCATTGATACTTCCACATTTGGATTACTGTGCTCAGGTCTGGTCACCTGGATTCCTTGGAGATGAGGAGGCTGTGGAGAGGGTTCAGAGAAGAGTGACCAAGTTGGTGAGTGATATAAAAAATGCTCCCTACATTGATAGATTGAGAGCTTGCGGATTGCAGAGATTGGTTGATAGGCGAAGAAGAGGGGATATGATAGAAACATTCAAATTACTAAAAGGTTTTTATAGGATTGATGCAGAGGAAATGTTTCAGCTGTGTGATAGTGATGGAAGAACAAGAGGTCATCTCTAGAAATTAAAGAAGAGTGTGGTTAACAAAGGTGTCAGAACAAGGTTTTTTGCCTGGAGGATGGTGAATGAGTGGAATTCATTGCCTGACTTAGTTGTGAGCTCTTCGTCTGTAAATGAATTCAAGAAGAGATATGACAGATATTGTTTTGCTAGTTTGGGTCTCCCGCGATGAGTCTACTGACTCCATGGAGATACCCGTAATAATAATAAAAAAAAAAAAACATCCTTTATCTTCATAACTGGAAAACATGCTTTTGTGACTTCCTCTTTAAGTATACCTCATATTATTGAATCCCCATAAAATACTATCTAATTTCTCCCAGTTTCTTGCACTTTTATGCTTTTTCCATTTACTCTTTCTATTATTCTCCATCCTTCTGTACCACATGTCAATCATTTCTCCAGTCACTTGAGCTCACATTTTGTCTTGTGAAAAGTCTGCAAAAGCATGCAGTTTCTTTCTGCTCTATCATCTCACCATCCACATTACTTTCAATCACTTCCTTCAAACTCTCATTCATATTTCATGTACTATCATTCACTGCTTCCACTACATTCTCCACAACACTTTGACAATCCTGCTTTATGTCCATAATATCAGTCACTTCATTCTTCTGCTCCTGACATGACTCTCATTTCTTATACTCACTTATGAAACATTTCTGACAAATATTTTCCCCATTCTCACTCTTATATTGCAAACCATTCACCCTTTGCAACGAATACATTAAACACATGCTTCACACTAAATCCCACATGTTGATATCAGTCAATATCAATGACTTGGTCATTATTTTTCTCATATGCATTGGTGCCATAATGGAAAACATTTTTGAAAGAATATTGTGTAATAATAGTTGACTAAACAACACAGTCAAAAATAAACAAAATACCACCAATTATATATAACAACATCGCTAATATCTACTAAAAAATAATGACTTATCTGAGCAACACATGTAAGGATGATGCTAACACCCTCCGCAATCTCCAAAAATATATACATCCAAACTTGTTTTGTTTCTGGCAAGTTAGGGGTCTTTTTTTACATGCATGACAAAGCCAATGACTCAAGAGCAGCACAATATGGAGATTCTAATATAAAAGGTAAGGGTGTACGAGATCTATTTTCCAGGATGGATGATGAACAGGATGGAGACGTTGGATATGAGAAGTAAGTGTGTCAGTGAGTTAGGTTGAAATGAATAATCTGGTTGGGCATAGGGAGAATGTGAGGGTAGATAATAGGAGATTACTGAGGAAAGTGAAAGACAACAGTAGTTTGTGTGTTTCCCAGGTATAACAATGATGAGTTGCAGCAGAGAGCAAAAATCTTTACTGGAAACCAACACATACTGGCCAGTATATACACATAAACTCCTACCACCAGTCAACACAAAAACTAGGCATCATTAATACTCTAAAAACAGGGCTTTGAAGATTTGCACCAATGAACAAGCTTAAAGATGAATTTAAAGTTATCAGCAATACTTTCCTAAAAAATGGTTACAGCCAAAACACTATTAACAAAATTCTCTACAAGACCTCAATAAAAAACAAAGATAAACCAGACTACAATAAAACTATAACCATTCCTTACATTAAAGGGACATCAGATGAAATAAATAGAATACTACAGAAACACAACCTCAAAGCCACCTTTAAACCTCCTGCAAAATTAAAAAGCTTACTCAATTCATCCAAAGATCCACTCCCTCTACTGGCCCACCCTGGAGTATACCGTATTTATTGCACCTATAATCTACCATATATAGGGGAAATAGGACGCACAATTCCTATCAGACAAAAAGAACATAAATGACACATTAAATATAATAACTATGGTGAAGCTGGCCTTTCTGATCATGCCCTGAACCCTTTACATAGAATTGACTGGAAAAGCACCTGTTGTTTACATCACATTAAAACTGGTATGAACATAAATTTAAGGAGGTCTGTGAGATTCTTATCAACCACCCTCATCTTAACAATAATGATGGTCTAAAAATCCCAAGAATATGGAAGGCACATATTCTACCCACAGAACCTTTCTCCCTAGGAGTTAACTATAAACAAGACTGTAGATAATCCAGAATCTTAAATCTAATATACAATTGTCATGTTAAACTAGAACATCATTGTTACGATAAGAAAACTATCTATGTGAAAGACCGTTTCTCTTATGTTATCTTAAATAGAATTTAGCTTTGATGTATTTTCTAAATAATTAATTAATTTTATCTGTTGTTTTTTATATTATATATATATATATATATATATTTTAATATATTATACTATATTTTCACTAGAGGTCATGCCAGTGGAATAATCATTGATCAAATCATTGTCTCTTTAGCATACTGTGTGAAATGTAACTCAGCTTGTCCTTGTATATTTGTATATACTCCAGGTGACCTTCATATGAAGGTCGAAACATTGGGAAATTAAAATAGTTATTTATAACACGGTTTAAAGTCCATAATTTCTAAAATGAGTAAAATGAATCTTAAATGGAATGTTAGCAAAACACGAAGAGCAATGAGTACAGTATGTGAATATGTAGGATGAGTTTGAAGGACGAATGTAACTGTATGAGAGTGAGGGACTGCATCTAAATGGTTTCAGAGTGAGTCATCTGGAAAGGCTGCTAGAAGGAGGTGTAACAATTGATGTAAATAAGGTATCAGCAGAAGTCAGAGAGATGATGTTACTCAGCAAGGTGAAAACAATGTGATTATGAATGGACATCAGAATGTGAAAATAGGAATTCAAGTTGAATAGAGAAACAGGATGAGTAAGGAAGACACCATGTAAAGAGATTGTATTCTGAAAGCAGTAATGTTTGCATGTATGAGAATGGTTAGCATAGGAATGGAATGGCCTGGAACACATGAAGAGTAGTTGAATTTAGGGAGGGGACAGTATGGGACAGATGGTAAGAATGAATAGGGCAGAAGCAAGTGCAGAGAAGTTACAGATGAGAGGCAGCATGGGTAGCACTGGTTATAGACCAATAAATGAATTGTTATGCTTATTTATGAATACCAAGAATATCAAAAATCAGGATGAAATTGATGCATTGAATTTATTCACCTTCAAATAGTTGGAATAAGTGAAACATGGTTAGGTGAGAATGATATCCTGACAGGAATAGAAATGGAAGGGTATGATGTCTTCCAGGAGGATAGGAAGTGCAAGAAGGAAGGTGAAGTGATGCTGTGATAGTGGAGGAATTATGACTACAGAAGGTTGAGATACAAGCAAAAAAATAGTGGCCATGGTTTTGAAGCAGTATAGAGTGAGATAGAGTTGACAGAATGATCTATTTAGTTAAGTGTTACTATAGGGTAAGGAATGTTGAGGAGGAGAACAAAGAAATGTATAGGCAATCTGGCTTAGTGAGTAAGAGAAGGATGATCATTATGGGTAGTTTTAATTTTGGCAATATTGATTTGGAATAAAGATATAAGGAGAATAAATTACATGAATTTTTAATGAACAACTATCTTAAACAATATGCAATGGACAATACATGAGGGATGAGAGTCTTAGGTCTGATCATATCATTAGAGATGCGATTGCAAATGGTGTCTAATATTCCCCCCCCCCATTAGCAAGAGTGACAATGAAGTGGTCACCTGGGTTGTTGAAAGTCATATGTGAACTTCTATGAAGAAGAGATATGTGGAACTAGAAGACCAATAATTATGAAAAGCTTAGGAGACAATTTGGAGCTATGGTATGGAAAGAGTAGCTGAATGGAAAGCAGACAGGTGTTGCTTGCTCTTACTCACCATTGATCAAGAGCTATTTAACATCAGCAATGTCTGACTATATTCCAGAGGTGAAAAAGGCTAAATAAGGTAGGAGTAAAATGGGTGAATAAAGAGATTAAGAATAAAATCTGAAAGAAGAAGGTGCTGTGAAGGCAACACAAGATGAATGTTGGTAATAATCACTTGCATGAAGAGCACAAAGAGGAGGCAAGGAAGGTAACTTGGTTGGTAAAGACACTTTTGCTGTAAATGTAGCATGAGCAGAAATTAGCCAATCAAGCAAAGAAAAATTCTAGTGAGTTATTTCAATATGTGGTAAGTAAAAGAAAGGATGACTATTTGAGGATGATGTTAGTTAATGACATTGGTAGATTGGTAACTGATGCAGAGGATATAGATGAAGTATTCAATAAGCAGTTTATCAAAGTATTTCATCCTTGTGAAGGTCACACCATGAGAAGATGGAGTGAAGAGGATATTGTGGAGGAGAGACTGGTGGTGAGTGAGCAGGAGGTAGATCAAGAATTAAGTAATCCTGATGTTAATAAGGCAGTATGACTTGGAAATATATCACCACATCTTGAAGAAATCCTCTAGTGAATTACCAACATCTTATGCACATCTGTTTAACACGAATCTTGCAACAGGGAGAGTCCCTAAAGAATAGAAGATGGGAAAAATAGTTCTATTTCACAAAGGGAGGGGTATAAGACTGAGGCTACGATTATAGGCCAATCCGTGTCTATGGAGTTGTTAAGTTGTTAGGGAAGTTGGTGAGGACTACAATTCAGAAATGGGCTGATAATAGCAGAATTATTTTTGGTGGTCAGCATTGGTTTGTTGGATGGGGAGTGGGGGGGGGGTATGATTTAGCAGTCTGTTTACATATTACATCTAGGTGACAAATTCACTGGATAAAGTAGATGAATATTATGTAATGCATTTACTCTTACTACTATCCATCCTTAAAACTTACTTCTTACCCTCCTTTTGAAATGCATATAAAGATGCATATAAATACTTCATTTCATAATGAAAGCACTTTCGCAAGGCCCCCCCCCACACACACCTCTTTCTTTCATCATTTACTGCACCAAAGGCATTTTCAGAAAATAAGCCAGGTGAGAATGAAGTGAATTTTCAGTGACATGCTGACTACTATTATGATATCTTGTAGTACGTTGTTATAATGACATGACTTTTTGTTGTTTTCCTGCTATTTCCATATGCATCAAAAGTAGCAGCATTTTGTAAATACACTATCTGAACAAAAGTATCCGAACATCCCTCTGTAATTCGTAAACTGTCTTCTAGATGTCACTATGACCTCACTTACTGGTAAAAAAGGAGGCAAGGAGCTGTGTGTGTTGTTCAGTGATAAGAAGTATGAGCGGAATGGATAGGTCAAGGAAGCTCAGTGACTTTGAACGTGGACTATTTATTGGTTGCTGCATCAGTAAGAAATCTTCAGAGGCATTTCAACCCTCCTCAAGTTCCACAAGTCAACAGTTGGTAATGTGATTGTGAAGGCACAACCACAAGAAAACCACGGTCGGGTAGGCTGCGTTTAATGACAGACAGGGACTGTCGAGCGTTGAAGAAGGCGGTTCGTGGAAATCACCAGACATTGAATGAAACAATCACCCAGGAGTTTCACAGTGCTACTAACTGTCCAGCCAGCACCATGATTGTGCATCGAGAGTTAAGAAGAATGGGGTTCCATGGTCAAGCAGCTGCCCATAAATCAAACATTTCTCCTGTTAACTGCATTGGAGTAATGAATCATGCTTTACCATGTGGCAGTCAGATGGGAGGGTCTGGGTGTGGTGAATGCCTGGAGATGATTCCTGCAAGCATGTGTAGTGCCAACAGTGAAATTTGGAGGAGGTGGTGTTACAGCGTGGCGGCGTTTTTCATGGAATGGACTTGGCCCTCTTGTAACACCACACAGAAATCTAAATGCGGAAGGGTACAAGAACATTTTGACCTATTGCATGCTGTCTACAGTACAAGATCAATTTGGTGATGAATATTGTCTGTATGAGCATGACAATGCTACCTGCCATAAAGCAAGGTCTGTGAGGGAATTTATTTATTTTTTTTTTGTGTGAACTACAGAAAAGCAGTGACATTTTTATGCTTTATATTAATGCCAGGAGTATCCAAAATAAAGGAGATGAATTTGTGGAGTTGGTAGCATCAGACTGGCCAAAGATTATTGGGATCTCTGAGACATGGTTGATGGAAGATGATATAATAACAGGAATTGAAGTAGCAGGGTACAGCATTTTTTGGAAGGATAGGAAAGGAAAATGTGGTGGTGGAGTACTGCTTATAAGTGACGACTTATGTCCTCTAAGAGTAGAGGCTTTGGAAGGCAATGACACTAATGGTTTTGAAAGCATATGGCGTGAGGTAGAAGTGGCCAAGACAGGATATTTAGTGGGGTATTGCTACAAGCCAAGGAGCAGAAAGGGTGGGGAGCAGGAGATGTTTAGGCAGTTGAGCTTGGCAAGTGCAAGAAGAATAATTGTTATGGGACTACAACAGTATAAGCTGGGAAGAGGAAAATGCATGTAGTAATAAAGGAATGTAATTTCTAGAATTCTTGAGGAACAAATGTCTTAGGCAACATGTAATAGAGGGAACAAAAGGTTCAACAGTTTTGGATTTGGTCATAGCATCAGAAGAGCTGATAATAACTGAGATGACATCACTCCCACCAGTTGGAGAGAGTGACCATGCGGTTTTGACTTGAAGATGAATAGACATGCAGAGGTATCAGAGAAAAGGGAACAATGTGGAATTATAAGATAGGTGATTATAATAGTCTTAGATATCAACTTGGAGCAATTCCATGGAGGGTGGAATTGGAAGGTCAGGATATCATTAATGCCTGGGAAATTGTGAAGGAATATTTGTTAGCTGCAATAGTAAGTTGTATTCCATGAGTGAAGAAGCAGACACAATTTGACATAAAGTGGTGACAAACTATATCAAACAGGAACTGCAGGTGAAAAAGAGATTATGGAAGAGATATAGGGAGAGGGGTGGAGAGCAGATACATGAAGAATATAAGACTTAGGTCAGGAGAGTAACTAGTATGGGAGGAAGGCAAAACTGGAATATGAGAAGAGATTGGAACTAAGATCCAAAGAAAACCCTAGGAAATTTTCTAGCTATATGGTCAGCAGGAGGAGAAATGATTGTGGAAGAATGATATTGTGGAATAAAAATGGGAATAAAGTGACTGATGCAGAGGACATAGTGGAGTTGTTCAATGAACACTTTATTGGAATATTTCATCCTGGACAAGAAGGTTTTACTACTAGAGGGGAAGAGCAAGTTCGAGGATTAGAGGTGCAAGAGGAGAGTGTGTTCCAAATACTCAGTACTCTGTATGTCAGTAAATCAATGGGACTGGATGGTATTTCACCATGGATTTTGAGAAAAGGTGCTAAAGAATTGACAGCTCCTTTGACCTGGCTTTTCAATGAAAATCTGGCTATGGGAAAGGTACCCAAGCAATGGAAGGAAGGTAAGATAGTGCCATTACATAAGGGCGGTGGTAGACTGAAAGTGTCTAATTATAGGCCAGTTTTTGTGTCATCAGTAGTTGTTAAGGTCTTGGAGAAATTAGTGAGGGACTATATACAGCATTTTGCAGCTGAGGGTAATGTTATCTATGAGAATCAACATGGATTTGTTATGGGGTGCTCTTGCTTAAGTACTATGATTGCCTTTTATAATAAAGTGACAAGAGCAGTTGATGAGGGAAAGGCATATACTGTAATTTTTTTGGATTTTGCAAAGGCATTTGACAGGGTGCCACATGATAAGCTGATGTTTCAGTTGTAGCACATCAGTTTAAATGTCTGGTCAGTCAACAGGATTCAGGATTGGCTGTCTGATAGGTATCAGAGAGTTGTGTATGGTGGGGCAATATCAAGGAAGCAGAAGGTTACAAGTGGGGATCCACAGGGCTGAGTACTAGGATCTGTATTGTTCAACCTTTATATCAATGACATTGTCAATGGATTGGAAGGGGATATTCTGTTGCTTCATATGATGTGAAGCCTGGAAGGGTTATCAATAATAGTGCAGATGTGGCAGTCCCGGAAGAGGATTTGAATAAGCTAGACAGATGGGCAAATGAACAGGGGTATCGGTTTAATGCAGCAAAATGTAGTCTTGAAGTTTGAAATACATCAATGGGAGGCTGCATACCCAATTGGAGGAGCTGTACTGGAGGAAATAGGGGAGACAAGAGATCTGAGGGTGATGATTGATAGATAACCCTGATCAGACCACACTTAGACTATTGTTCTCAAATTTGGTCCCCAGGGGGTTTGAAGGGGATAAATTAACTATAGAAAGGGGGTACAGAGGTGGATAATAAAGATGGTTTCAGGACTGTACAATGTTAGTTATGAAGATCAGCTGAGGGAATGTGGACTGCAGAGTTTGGTGGATAGAAGAAGGAGAGGTGATATGATCGAGACTTTTAAAGTGTTGAGAGGCAGTTACAGGGTGGACATTGGGGAGTTCTTTCTTTGTTGAACAGCAGGAAGGAGCGATGACAAGGGGCCATCCCTGTAAGTTACGAAAGGAAGCTGTGAGCAGAGGGTGAAGAGTGGTTTCTTTGTGTGGAGGGAGGTTGAACCGTGGAATGCATTGCCTGAGAGAGTGGTGAGAGCAAGAACAGTCAATGAGTTCTAGGAATGGTATGTTAGACTTTGTGTTTCCTAAGAAGGACCTCCCAGAATGAGTCTCCTGACTCAACAGAGGCCTGAATAATAAAAATAATAATAACTGTGCCCATCATCTTATTTTATACAAAATAAATCCTTAATTAAAATCTCCATATCTAGTAGCGCTCTGCATCACTCAAACAAAAAAATCTTTTACCACTGGAAAAGATTTGATAAAACCTCTTTTAATAAATGTGTATTTTGTAATATTTGGATCGATAGCTGCTGACAAACTCAAATTAATTCTCCTTTCCAATGACACAATAGGACACCGAATTGTAACATTATCTGAGAATGTTGAACATCAATGAATTGAAAAAATAAAAAAAATCAATATTTGTAATACAAATTGATGAATCAGGAGATGTTTCTAAAAAATGTATGTTGCTTTGTTATGCTTGATACATAGATTATATCATTGAGGATATAAAAGAAGACTTTTTATGTTGTTTAAAATTAGCTTCACATGCATCAACTTTAAAAATTTTTTAAATGTTGAATGCATATATTTGCATACATTGAACATAATTTGGAGTGGAAATACTGCTTTGGTATAAGTACTGATGGAGCAGCTAATATGACGGACAAATATTCAGGACTTACTAAACAAATTCAAGAAATATCTTCATCAGATATTTAAGTTATGCATTGCATTATAAATCATGAGCATTTAGCAGCCAAAAATTTATCACCTTAATTGAATAACATTGTTTCACAATTCCATAAAAATTGTTAATTTCATTAAGAACAGTGATCTTGATTCCTGATTGTTAATAATACTTTTCCAAGAAGTAGTTGCAGAACATGAGCACTTATCTTCATGCTGAAGTAAGGTGGTTATCCCACAGTAGAGTACTAACCAGATTGTTTGAATTAAGGACAGAAGTACAAACATTCTTGATTGAAAGAAAGTCTCCATTCTCAGCATGTTTTTCATACAAAGAGTAGATTGTGAAATTAGCTTATTTAAGTGATATATTTTCCTATGTCAATGACCTAAATTTAAGTTTGCAAGGAAGTATGACAAATATATTCCATTTATATAACAAATTTGATGGATTTATAAAGAAACTGAGATTTTTGACAATGAAGATTAACATCTACCATTTAATCAACTTATTTGTGCAAATCAGGATTCTCAGCAATGTCAACTATGAAAACGAAGTTAAGAAATCATTTAACCGTAGGTGCACCTCTTCGCCTAGCTTTAACAAATTTGCAACTGAACACTGACGTAACTGTTGAAAGGGAGTAAGAACAAAGAAGCCATTAAATTTAGTATGTTTATTTCCTCATTATTATATACCTACTTTATAAGTTGCAATGTGTGACATGATGAATGTATTATATTCAAAGTGCAATTTATGTTCTTACAATACGTTTTTTTGTACTTTTAATACTGTGAGGCCATGAAAAATTATCTGAGATTTAACTGGTCTACAATAGAAAAAAGGTTGAGAAATATTGTGCTAGACTGTATTTTCTCAACCTCCCTTCATACTCAACATTTCAGAGAGAACTATAGTTAATCACCTATGGACTCTAATATTTCTTCATCCTTTTGAAAACTAGGTGACCAAATCTGTGCACAGTAGTCCATGTGTAGCATAATCAAGGCATTATACAATGGAACCATAATCTCCAAACTCCTAGTCCGTGTCCTTTGATTCATTGCAAGAATTCGTTGTGCTGTCCTTACAATTTTAGCAATACGTTCTTTAAATTTTAGGTCTTTATCTATCATCAGCATCATTTCCTCCACATCCTTCTACTTCTTAAGGAGGGTGACTTGGTTGGTGCGGGTAGCTAAAGTGAGGTATGAATGGTAATTAGCTAATGAAGCCAAAAAGAATCCTAAGGAGTTCTTCCGATATGCGGCCAGCAAAAGAAAGAATGATTATGGAAGGATGACATTGAATGGAGAAAATGGTATAAAGAAATCTGTTGCAGAATGTGTGATGGAGATACTTAATGAGCAGTTCATAAAGGGCTTTCAATCTTGTGAATGTGACTTCATGGAGAGATTGAGAGCAGTTGATGATGGGGAGGAGAGACTGACAGTAAGTGAGCAAGAGGTGTATGGGGAATTGAGCAAACTAGATGTTAATAAGGCTGTGGGACTTGATAATATATCACCACGTATTCTGAATGAACGTGCCAGGGAGTTGACACCTGCCTTGACATATTTTTTTAATGCTAGTCTTGCACTCAGTCAAGTTCCTAAGGAGTAGAAGGAGGGCAAGATTGTGCCACTTCATAAAGGATATGATCAAACTCAAGAATCAAACTATAGGCCTATCTTTGTGTCAGCTGTTATAGTTAACTTGATGGAGAAGTTTGTGAGACCTAGGATCCAGAATTGGGTTGACAACAATTGTATTATCGTTGATGGAGAGTATGGATTTGCTAAAGGGAGGTCATGTTTTAATCTACTTACTTATTACAATAAATTGACTGCTTCCATGGACAAAGGATAAGGATACACAGTAATGTACTTAGATTTTGCAAAGGCTTTTGATAGATTACCACATGATGAGTTGATAATCAAACTGGAGTGGATGGGATTGGATATTAGATTGGTGTATTGGAATGGGTCTCCATTCCAATACACCAATGGCTATCTGATAGGTATCAACAAGTTGTGTATGGGGGAGCGATATCCAAGAAAAGAAGTTACTAGCAGAGTGCCTTAGGGGTCCGTTTTAGGGCCATTACTGTTTAACTTGTATATTAATGATATTTATTAAAAGAACACGTAAGATTACAGTAATAACTTTTAATTAATAAGGTACAGATATTTCATACTAAAACTAATAGGACATCTTCAGTGTCACAAACAGCATAGGAATGGAATACAAGTAATGCACATTTGGGGGATCACGTATTAAAATATATTGTTGCTGTGCGCTAGTAAATGATAGAAAATAATAATTAATTAATATTTAAGATAACTGTTTTTTTTTGTTTTTTTTTAATGATTACATAAAATAAAAGTCTCCCAGATCTTTGAGAGAGAGAGAGAGAGAGAGAGAGACAGAGTCATTTCGATTTAAATTCGGTCGGTGTAAAATAGTTTCACAACAAAATAAAGACTTATTGTTACATAGACCATATATTTATAACGTACTTAAGTTCTTACAAATTGCCTACTGGTTTCGCTAGTAACTGACTAGCTTTCTCAAGGCTTGCATAGTACAAAAAAAGGTAAATGCAAAAAAGGTTTAAAAATACAAAGAACCGTTAGTATCTGTTAGGTAGCTAGGGTGACACGTTCGCGTGACATAACTACTCAGCATCACGAACACGCGTTACATGCAAACGCGTAATATGATTATTCGCGTACTGTAGCTCTGTTGAACTGAGGGAGTTAATTAGATTTTTCCAGGTATCGTTCAGAATGGCCCCTTGATTTCTGTTTAGGTTACTTCCCATACGTAGTACAACTGCCGCTTCTTTAAATACTCTATGTCTGTAATCCTCGTCTACGTAGGGCATGGAGCTGTTATTCCAGTCTATAGTGTGGTTCGAAGTTGAAAAGTGATGTGCCAATCCTGAGGTGATCGTTCTGTTGTGATTAACATCGCCTACATGTTCTTTCTGTCTTATTTCCAGGCTTCTCGAAGTCTGTCCAATGTAGGAAAGACCGCACGTGCATGGAATATCATACACACCTGGATATTTATAAAATGGCACACTATCTTTAGGAGATCATAGGACCTGTCTTATGCTATTTGTTGGTTTAAATACAACCCTGATGTTATGTGTCTTTAACAATCTTGCAATTTTTGTGGAAGTTGAACCTATAAAGGGGATGACTGCTGTTAAAATTTGTGGGCGACTGTTCTTTCTTGTTGGTTATCTTTGTATAGCAATTTGTTAATGATGTGTCTAGGATAACCATTTTGTGATAGAGTTGTAGCTATTTGAGACAGTTCTGTTTGAACTTCTTCCTTGTCAGAGATAAATTTTCTAGCTCGATTTCTTAGCATGTGGATGATGCTGCGTTTCTGTGACCTATGATGGTTAGAAGAGTAATGTAGATATCTTCCAGTGTCCGTTGGTTTTTTGTAAATCGACAGTTTGATACTGTTTCCTTGTCTTTTTACTAGTAAGTCCAAGAAGTGTAGCTGTTCGTTATTTTCTACTTCTAGAGTAAATTTTATTTTATTGTGGAGTGCACTGATTCTGTTAACAAACATATGTAGGCTTTCTAAGTTGTCTTTCCATATGATGAAGATGTCATCCACATATCTCCACCATATAGAAGGTTTAGGAGTAGTGCTGGTGAATATTTCATCTTCAAATTTCACCATGAAAAGGTCTGCACATGGTGGCGACAGAGGACTGCCCATGACGAGGCCTTCTAATTGTTTGTATATCTTCTTAACTTTGAAAAAATTTGATTGTAGGCAATGCTTGAACATCTTTGTGATATCTGCAGGAAAGAGATCTTTGATAATGTTCATTACTTCTTCTACTGGTACATTCGTGAACAAGGACACTACATCTAGGCTGGCCATTATGTCTGTTTGTGTAATTTTTACGTTTTTTTTAGTTTGTCCACAAAGTGTTGAGAATTTTTTAAGTAGGACTCTGTTTGTCTAATTTTTCCTTTAAGTAAATTTTCTAGGTGCTTAGCCAATAGGTACGTTGGGGAGGACCTGCCATCCACGATCGGACGAAGTGGCACTTCTTCTTTATGCACTTTAGGCGCCCCGTACAGTCTAGGAGTAATGGGATGTGAGGATTTAAGTTTTCGTTTTAGTTCTTCAGGCCAAGTATTCATGTTATGGATCAGGAAGTTTGTCTCATTGTGATTCTTCATTGTAGGATCTCTGGTGAGGATTTTGTACGTGGAACTGTCAAATAGTAAGTCGTTTAACTTCTTAATGTAGTCTTTTGACTACATTAAGAAGTTAAACGACTAATTAAGAAGTTAAGGATAAAGGTGGCATTCCCCTTGTCTGCTTTCATAATTATTATTTCTTTGTTCTTCCTTAAGTCCCGAATAGCTTTCCTATCATATGGAGTGGTATTCAGTTGTGTTTGGTTTGCTGTTGCTAGGATGATAGTGATTTTGAATCTAATGTCGTTGGCTACACCTTGTGGTAGTGGGTAGAGACTTTTTTCAATTCCACACATAAAGTCCATTTTTGGGACCTATATTGTTTAACCTTTATATCAATGACATTGTCTGTGGATTGCAAGGGGATATTCAGTTGTTTGCAGATGATGCAAAGCTGGGAAGGATTATTAGTAATAGTGCAGATGTGGTAGCCCTGCAAGAGGATTTGAATAAGCTAGATAGATGGGCAAATGAATGGGGGTTTCAGTTTAATGCAGCAAAATGTAAGGTCTTGAGGTTTGGGAAACATCAATGGGATGTTGCATACTCTATGGGAGGAGTTATACTGGAGGAAGTAGGGGAGACAAGAGATCTGGGGTTGATGATTGATAGAAACCTGAAGTTTAGGGGACATATTGCAAAGGTGGTGAAGGTAACACAGAGGATTGCTGCAATTATGAGAAGGACACTGACCTGCAGAGTCATTCCATTGTATAAGTCTTTGATCAGACCACACTTGGACTATTATTCTCAGATTTGGTCCTCAGGATTTGAAGGGGATAAATTAACTGTGGAAAGGATACAAAGACGGAGGACAAAGATGGTTTCAGGACTGTACAAGGATAATTATAAGGATTGGCTGAGGGAATGTGGACTGCAGAGCTTGGTGGATAGAAGAAGGAGAGGTTATATGATCGAGACTTTTAAACTGTTGAGAGGTGGTTACAGGGTTGACACTGGGGAGTTCTTTTGCTTGGCTGAACAGTGGGAAGGAGTGATGACAAGAGGCCATCCCTGGAAGTTACGAAAGGAAACTGTGAGCAAGAGGGTGAGGTGTGGATTCTTTGCGTGGAGGGTGGTTGAACTGCGGAATGCACTGCTTGATGGAGTGGTGAGAGTGAGAACAGTCAATGAGTTTAAGGAGTGGTATGATAGACTTTGTGTTTCTTAGGGGGGACCTCCCCTTGATGAGTCTTGACAGACTTTATGTTCTTAGGAAGGACCTCCCATGATGTCTTTTACTCCATGGAGGCCTGAATAATTATTATTAGCTTTATTATTATTATTATTCAGGCCTCCATGGAGTAAAAGACATCATGGGAGGTCCTTCCTAAGAACATAAAGTCTGTCAAGACTCATCAAGGGGAGGTCCCCCCTAAGAAACACAAAGTCTATCATACCACTCCTTAAACTCATTGACTGTTCTCACTCTCACCACTCCATCAAGCAGTGCATTCCATGGTTCAACCACCCTCCACGCAAAGAATCCACTCCTCACCCTCTTGCTCACAGTTTCCTTTCGTAACTTCCAGGGATGGCGTCTTGTCATCACTCCTTCCCACTGGGGGATGCTGCATACTCCATGGGAGGAGTTATACTGGAGGAAGTTGGGGAGACAAGAGATCTGGGGTTGATGATTGATAGAAACCTGAAGTTTAGGGGACATATTGCAAAGGTGGTGAAGGTAACACAGAGGATTGCTGCTATTATGAGAAGGATACTGACTTGCAGAGATAAGAGGGTTATCATTCCGTTGTATAAGTCTCTGATCAGACCACACTTGGACTATTGTTCTCAGATTTGGTCCCCAGGATTTGAAGGGGATAAATTAACTGTGGAAAGGATACAAAGACGGATGACAAAGATGGTTTCAGGACTGTACAAGGATAGTTATGAGGATTGGCTGAGAGAATGTGGACTGCAGAGTTTGGTGGATAGAAGAAGGAGAGGTGATATGATTGAGACTTTTAAACTGTTGAGAGGTGGTTACAGGGTTGACACTGGGGAGTTCTTTCGCTTGGTTGAACAGCAGGAAGGAGTGATGACAAGAGGCCAGCGACAAGATGCAGGTTCAAATATGAATGCCTTGTTAAAGGAAGTTGTGAAGCTATTTTACACCGACTGAACTTAAATCGAAATGACTGTCTCTCTCTCTCAAATATCTGGAGACTTTTATTTTATGTAATCGTTTAAAAAAAATAAATAAATAAAAATTATCTGAAATAAAAATTAATTATTATTTTCTAACATTTCCTAGCCCGCGACAACGATGCATTTTAATAGGTGATCCACCAAATGTTCGTTACTTGTATTCTATTCCTATAACTGTTTATAACACTGAAGATGTTCTATTAGTTTTAGTATGAAATATCTGTACCTTATTAATTAAAAGTTATTACTGTGGTCTTAAGTGTTCTTTTAATAATTATACTATGCCACAGGTACCGCTAAAAATAAATATATTAATGATATTGGTGAAGATGTGGATGGAGATATTCAGTTGTTTGAAATGATGCAAAGTTGGGACGAACCATGAAGAGTAGAGAGGATGTTTTGGTCTTACAAGAAGACTTGAATAAATTGAGTGATTGGGCACGGAAATGGGGATGAGAGTTCAATGTTGCAAAATGTAAGGTTTTAAAATTTGGAAAACAAAGATGGGATGCAGAATTTATGCTTGGTGAGGATATATTATAAAGGTGGAGGAAATAAGAGATCTGGGGGTGATAGTGGATAAGGATCTGAAATTTAGGGGACACATAGCCAGAATTGTGAAGACAACACAAAGGTTTCTGAGAATGATGCGGAGGACATTGACTTGTAGAAGCAGGGAGATTCTTGTTCTGTTGTATAAGGTTTTAATTAGGCCATACATGGACTATTGTGCCCAGATTTGGTCACCTGGTTTTCAGAAGGATGAAGAGATGTTGGAAAGGGTTCAAAGGCGACAGACTAGAGTATTTTTTGACCTCTGGAATGTCGAGCATGAGGAAAGATTGAGAAGATGTAATTTGCAGAGTCTGGTGGACAGGAGGAAGAGGGAGAGATATGATAGAGACCTACAAGTTGGTAAGGGGTTGTTATAGGATCAATGCTGGAGAAGTTCTACAGAAAATAGTGGGAGATCGGGGGAGAACCAGAGGTCATGGTTGGAATGCCTTGTCTGAGAGTGTTTAAGACACAGTGTGATGAGGTGTGTATGTGTGTGTGTGTATGATAAAAGGACCTCCCAGATGAGTCTTTGACTCCATGAGGTCTTGGGGTAATAATAATAATATATTCTCACCAACTGTATATTCTACATCCCATTTTTGTTTTCTGAATTCTAAAATCTTATATTTTGTAACATTGAACTGGTAACCCCAATCATGTGCTCTTTCACTCAGTCTAATCATGTCCTCTTGTAAAGCCAAAGCTTTTGCTCTATTTCTCATAGTTATTTTCAACTTTGCATCATCTGCAAACATCTGAATATCTCCACTCAAATCTTCTCCAATATCATTAATAAACAAGTGAAATAGCAATAGCCCTAAAACAGATCTTCTGAAGCACACACAACTAGTGACTTATCTCTTCTAGGATATTGCTCCCCCATACACAACTTGCTGATACCTATCAGATAGATAATCTACAATCCAAAGCAATAATCTATCCAACCCAATCTGTTTCAATTTAACTATCGACTTATTTAGCAATCTATCAAAAACCTTTGCAAAATCTAAGTATATTACTATCTGCATCTCTCCTGTCTAGTGTAGTGCATCTATCACCTGATTGTATTATTATATACGGTATCTCCATGGAGTCTGGAAAATGATCATGGGAGAACCACACTTACTTTTATACAGACAAAACCTATCATACAGACAACTAATTCTGGCAATGCATTCCACTCATTCACCATTCTCCACACAAAAAAAATCTAGTCAGCACAACCTTACTAAGGACACTTTTATACAACTCCCACAGATGACCCTAGTTCTATGACTACTTGTCACATAATGAAAAATTTCCTTCGTGTCAATTTTATAAAATCAATGCAAAGGAAATTTTTTTATCTTATTAAAAAAAATTTAAAGAAATTTTAATATCTTATAAGTTTCTATCGTCTCCCCTCTTTTCCACCTATCAGCTAAACTTTGTAACCCATACACCTGCAACCTATCCTCATAGAGAGCATTACACAGATCTGTCACCAGCTTGGTCACTCATTTCTGAATCCTCTTTATCACCTCATGATCCCCAAGAAACCAAGGTGACCAAATCTGTGCACAGTAGTCAAGATGCAGTTGAATCTTATAAAGAGTGATAATAACTTCCTATTTTTATTTGTTAGCATGGTTTTCAACATCCAAGTAATGCTTCAAGATCTTTTTCCAATATGCCCTCTGAACTTCAACTCTCTATCCACCATTATCCCATGTCTCTAGCCTAATCAATTTCATGCAATCCTGTACTATCAATGTGATATACAGTATACAAACCTTTTCAACACAAAGTAATAACCTTACATTTTGCAACATTAAATTGACAATCATTATCTTTTTCCTACAATGCTAGTTTATTTAAATCATCCTGAAGGATGTCTACATCACCTTTATCATCTATTGCCCTTCCAGGTTTTGGATCATCTGCAAACTGAATATTCCCTTTTAAATCTTTCCCTATATCATTCATATACAAATTAAGAGTGACTTAGTGGTCCTAGTACAGAACTCTGAGGTACTCCACTAGTCATTCTCATTCTCCTAGATTCTAATTCACCATATACTATTCTCTGGTGTCTGTCTGTTACTGTCAGTCCCCACTCTATTAATGCTACCAGCTTTACATCCATTGTCATTTGCTCTTTTGTAATAGTTTTCCATGTTGTATTCTATCATGCCTTGCAATATTCAACAGTATCATGATGTAGCCATTTCCTTTGTACAGATCCACTGTCACTTCATTATAAAATATGAATAAATTACTAAGACAGGACCTAATATTTACATAGCTGTACTGCCCACTATAGAGTATCATATCCCTATTCACCCACTGTTGGATAGTACCATTAACCAACTTTTCCAATCACTCCTGAAATATTAAGTGGTCTGTAGTTTTCTACTCCTGTCTTGGAGCCATCTTTATCTAATAGAACTTTTTCACGTTTTTCCACTCCCTTGGAACCTTGTCAGAGCTAAGACTTAAACAACTTTGTCAGAGGCACTGCCAATTTTCTTATACATTCATGTAGTACACAGGATGACATATCGTCTGGTCCCGTTGCTGTATTCACGTTGATAATTTTCTGTATGCTGAGCACATGGTGTTCATCTACTTCAATTTTGACACGTGTTTCTATCACATCAGCCACTTCAAAATCTCGACCTGGATGATATACCTTTGAAAAATGATCCCTCAGTAACTTAACTATTTCTTTTGCCTTTGTCACCTTTTTACCATCAGCACTGATTAAAGTCATCCTCCATAGTCCTTCTATGTCTTACTTGCTACATAACAAAAAAAACTATATTGAATTTACTTTGGCCTGTTAGCTAATTTTCTCTCATAACCAGATTTGCCTTTCCTACCATACTAGTCACCCTTCTTTCTTGCACTTTGCACAGCTCATGAGTTCTTGCTTTATATCTTTTCTCATCCACTAAATCCCCACTTGGTTTATCCTCCTGAATTTGAGTATGCAGTGATACTGCTTCTCTCAAACAATCCCTGACCATTTCCCATGCACTACTCACATTATTTCCTTGTGGCTTCTGAAGTCACTGCTCTGCTCCAAGATGCCTTCCAAGTCTGTCTTAATTACTAGCTTTAGTTTAAATTAAAACTTTTGTTGACAGAGAATTCCATGTGCTTAGCAACTTACCAGATGCTATCTGCAGGTCTAGCACTCTCAATCTCCTAGTCCTCTTTATAACATGTTTCAGGTAATTATTCTTTAGTAATTGTATAAATGCCACTATCATCTTGCCATGCTCCCTACTATGTCCTCTAATAAGTAAGCAGATTACTAAAACGTGATCGTCTTGTTGCAAACCCATGCTGTCCATGAAAGTGAATGTCGTAGTTACCTTGGTCCTCATTAATTTCTCCAACACTTTATCAATAAAACCTATCATTTAGCCTATTTGAAGCTAGAGTCTTATCAGTTTTGCCTTCCTTTCCCTCCACTAGACCTTGACAGAATAGAAGATTCACATTAAACAAGTATATGAAGGTAGGTATATACTCCTTGGCACATTCTCTTAGAACATCATCAAGAACATCTGTCATATATCATTGAGATCCACAGTCTTATTAACATCACATTTACTTAATTCTCCATATGCCTCCTGCTCAATTGCAATCAGTCTCTCCACTTCACTCAAACTCTACATAATGTTTCATTCACGATGAAATATCTTTATAAACTGCTCATTTAATAACTCAACTTCATAGCAGTTATCCGTTTTCACTGTCCAATATCATCATTCCATAATAATAATAATAATTCTTTCTGTTACTAACTACATATTGAAACAACTCCTTACGGGTGTTTTTTGGCTTCATTGGCTAAGTGCGCTCATACTTTTCATATTTCCACTCATGCTGTCTCCATAAGGCTTCTTCCTTCAGATTGCATGCTTAATCTTTTCATTCATCCATTTCACATGTTATTTAACTTTCTGATCCTTGGAATACATTTAGACATTGTTTTTACTGGATAGCTCTCAAAAAACATCCAAGCAGCACTGATCTCCTTTCCTTCCAACTCCTTATTCTATGATAGAGCTGAAACCTGTCTCCTGAGCTTTTCATAATCACAGCTGGCAATCACCCAGTTAATCACTTCATAGTTGCTCTCAACAACTGGAGAGTGATTCAGCACCTCATTCATAATGACATCTTCTGACAGATGATCAAATCAAAGAACTTCAATCCCTGTATGCTCTCTGTTGCATATTGCCTATGGTAGTCGTCCCTCATGAACTCGAGAACTTCATTTTATTTAATTATGATTGCTATCTCCTCATCCTATTTAATATTAATATTAATACCAAAATCAGAATGCACTGGTCATGAAGACACAGAAGTCAGTTGACACTAGCTGTTAAAAAAAGGTAAGTATTAGTAGTAAGGATGATATTGTTGTGTTCATTTCATTACCAATACTGGTTTTTAAGTTTGCAATATTGAAATGGATAATTTTTTATGATTGTGTTGTCTTTTCTAAGAATTTTATCATCTCAGTATTGTATTGTATTGTATTGATCATATTCAACATGGCAGCTGCTAGTTCTAACACATTATTGCCCAGCTCATCATCATTTAAAGACTACATTATTCATAGCATAGCTGATGAATAATGTAGTCGTAGCTTGTTATGCATGTTGCACAATGGGATTTTAAACAATTTTTGCACAATGGGTTTTAAACAATGGGATACATAACATGCAACCCATTGTTTAAAAATGTGGCAGGTGAGGAACAGAAATGTGTACGTGTATCTGAAATGTTAGCAGTCTGATGGCCATGACCAGGAGACAAGTATTTCAATCTCTAGGTACTTAACAAAAGCAGCAAAGATTTGATCATGTTCTTTGAAAATGGGTGAATTTAAATTTGTAAATACCAGTAGTGTAAATACCAATATTGAAATGGATAATTTTTTATGATTGTGTTGTCTTTTCTAAGAATTTTATCATCTCAGTATTGTATTGTATTGTATTGATCATATTCAACATGGCAGCTGCTAGTTCTAACACATTATTGCCCAGCTCATCATCATTTAAAGACTACATTATTCATAGCATAGCTGATGAATAATGTAGTCGTAGCTTGTTATGCATGTTGCACAATGGGATTTTAAACAATTTTTGCACAATGGGTTTTAAACAATGGGATACATAACATGCAACCCATTGTTTAAAAATGTGGCAGGTGAGGAACAGAAATGTGTACGTGTATCTGAAATGTTAGCAGTCTGATGGCCATGACCAGGAGACAAGTATTTCAATCTCTAGGTACTTAACAAAAGCAGCAAAGATTTGATCATGTTCTTTGAAAATGGGTGAATTTAAATTTGTAAATACCAGTAGTGTGTAGGATGGGGAGAATGTGAGATGGTTTGTCTGATGGCCATGACTGTGTGTGTGTGTGAATGTTAACTGAAAGCAGGATGTGCATGTGGAGACAAAAATAGAACTACTGAGGAAGAAGATGAAAGGAACAAAGACTGAGTTGAGGAGGGTGAATGCTTAGGAGGCTGGAGAGGTTGGCTAGTGCAAAAAAACAAGAGTTGGTATGAGAGAATTCTGGGCATCATAGAACAAGGGAAAGAGAAAGGCACAGGAATGGGAGACATATGAGAAGAGAGGAAATTGAAGAAAGTCAAAGAAAGTGAAGAAAGAGAGTAGAATCAAGGGATGGAAAGATGGGAGGAAGGAGGGAAAGTGGGAGAGAGACTGGAAGCAGAAAGTGCCAGGGATGCCAGTGAGAGAAAGATGAATGAATCTGTTTGTATTACAAGAGGGGAGTATTGTAGGGGCACAGCCAGTAATGAAGTTTAAGGTTTGGTGTGACAGACATTGTAGCAGTTAGGTATGGACCTATTCTGATGATTCTTTTCACTTCATGAAAGTCAGTTTAAACTGATCAACTAAAGATAACCTAAAATTATGAAAAACTTACTTTCTGGAAATGGGATTGTATCTTATCACTCTGTGTAGAACAGAGTAACTAGGACGGTTTGTAATACCTCCAATTATCCATATATCCTCCAGAAAATACACTACAGCTGCCCCCATGAGAGGATAAGGAAGGGGATCAGAAGTATTCCATCTGTCTTCAACAGGATCATATACTTCCACTGATGATAACAGTCTAGGAACATAACAATTAGTGAAAGTAAATATGCGTTTTTTTTTCTCTTACTGTATAGAATAAATTGTCATTTTATTATATTAAATTTGTATAATTGCAAACAGCTCCTCTTTTGCACTCAGAATCATCAAGCTCATTAGAATAAGGTTTCCTACAATGTACAGAAAGCATTTTTCAGAGGAATACCGAGTCCATACAGACTCATTTATATATTGCAGCTGTCTCAGACTAAGTAGAAGATAACATCTACTATATTGTCATTGTTTTTCACTTCAAAAACCTGTCCTGATCTCACTAAATATGAGAGAGAAACAAGACAAGACTATCTTCACGTGTTAATGAAACATCATATAAAGGAAACTGAAATTCAAAAAGCATGCTTGCCACCATAAAAAACAAAATGAGTGCCTTTTTAAGGAAGCTGCATTGGTGGGAAGAATGCTTAAATAGAATGACAGTCATCACTTAACAGCATTTGATCACCTACTTAGGGTCCTATTTGATAAAACAGAGTTTGGTTTTCAGGTTCTTCACCAAGATCTGTTTTTTTGCATAAACAGTATGAATGCATGTTAATACAAGACACAAAAGACAAGTCAGATATTGAAGCTTTTAAAATATTGAGTCCTCCTCAAAACTGTTAATTATTGTTTTACTTTGTGAATTTTGTATTTCTTGGAAAAACTGGAAAGGATATAAGAATGATAATAGTTAAGTAAACATTAAAAAGTTCAATCTGACTATTGAAACATAGAAAAATGATAGAAAAAGTTTTGGGGTTTAATATGTGAAATCCAATAATATATATATTTTATTGTTACAATGACAACCTGAAAAAAAATTATGTTACAAAACCTTTGAAATAAATATAAAGGTGCTGATAAGCATTGCCATCAGCCTGTATGCTGTTGTTGTTATCATTAATATCAGTATCAGAACTCCATGAAATCAAAGGATTCATTGAAGGTCCACACTTTCATGCATGAGATTATCATACTGTTGCCTTAAACTCAATCACAGTTTCTGCATTGACCACAATTTCAGGCAATATGTTACACTCACCAACCATTCTACATGCAAAAAAAACTGCTCCTCATTTCCTTGCTCACTCACACCCTCCATTACACAGCTTACAGGGATGGCCACTTGTGATACTCTCATTATGAAAAATCTCCATCACATTACTCCAGTAACAACCCTTCACCAGCTTATGTGTCTCAATCATATCTACTTGCTTTTTCTATTCAAGGTTCTTCAAGTTGCACTCCCTCAATCTGTCCTCATTTCACATATTCTACAGGGACAATGATTTAGTAAACATTCTCTTGATCTTCTCTAAGATATCCTCATCCCACTGAAAACCAGGCAAACAAATCTGTACATATGCAGCTCTGATAAGGCCTTATATACAGAAACTATCACCTCTTTGCTTCTGCATGTTAAGGTCCTCCTCGTTGTTGCTATAATCCATTGTGATGCTCTTATAATTTTAGCAATGCAACTACTAAACTTCAAGTATCTGTCCACTATCACTCCCAGATCTCTAATCACTTCCACCTCCTTCAAAATTTCTCTATTAATTGTATCCCAACCTTGCCAACTAAATTTCAAGCCCTTTGCAACATCAAACTGAGCTCTGCTTTAGATCCTCTTTCAAGATCATAACCTGCTCTGCGCTTCATAGTTCTTCCCAACTTTGCATCATCAGCAAATAGCTCCATATTTCCAGTGAAGCCTGTCTCATTAACATACACGTTAAACAGTAATGGGCCAAAACAGACCTCATGGCACTCTGTTAGTTCCCTCCCCCCCCATCCTTCCCCCATACACAACCTGTTGATGCTTATCTGACAGCAATTACCTATCCAACTAAATAGTTTCTTATCCAAGTCCATCAATTTCAATTTAGTTACCATCATGTCATGTGCAATCCATCAAAGTCCTTTGAAATACCCAAGTATACCACTATATATTATTATTATTACCCCAAGACCTCATGGAGTCAAAGACACATCTGGGAGGTTATTTTATCACACACACACACAGCTCATCATACCATGTCTTAAACACACTCAAACTCCTTGCAGACACCACATTCTCAGGCAAGGCATTCCAATCATTCACAACTCTGCACGAAAAAACCTGCCTCTCACTCCCCTACTCACACCCTCTTTATACAGTTTCCAGGGATGACCTCTGGTTCTTTCCCGATCTCCCATTATTTTCTATAGAACTTCTCCAGCATTGATCCTATAACAATCCCTTACCAACAGGTAGGTCTCTATCATATCTCCCCTCTTCCTTCTGTCCACCAGACTCTCCAAATTACATCTTCTCAATCTTTCCTCATACTCGACATTCCACAGGTCAGAAACTACTCTAGTCATAATAAATTTAGTTTAATCCTTTATCCAAGTGTGAGCAAACAAAGTTTGCGCCTGAAAGTATCTTCAGGACTGGGTTAAGGTGGTACACACCAGGGCAACTCGTTGCAAAGGTGGAGCAAGCTACCAACACTCCTATCCTAGTATCTCCTATAATGCAAAACACATCTCCTTGCGGATATGTCTATTGTTATGCATTAAGGGAAGGGCCACTACCCAGACCGGTTTCGACCTTTATTGAGGTCTCTTCAGTGGGAGCCAGGCCCAAGTCGAGATATCAGGCTGATATCTCGACTTGGGCCTGGCTCCCACTGAAGAGACCTCAATAAAGGTCGAAACCGGTCTGGGTAGTGGCCCTTCCCTTAATGCATAACAATAGACATATCCGCAAGGAGATGTGTTTTGCATTATAGGAGATACTAGGATAGGAGTGTTGGTAGCTTGCTCCACCTTTGCAACGAGTTGCCCTGGTGTGTACCACCTTAACCCAGTCCTGAAGATACTTTCAGGCGCAAACTTTGTTTGCTCACACTTGGATAAAGGATTAAACTAAATTTATTATACTCTAACCAAGTGGAAAATAAACTTTCAACATCTTTCTCTAAATCCAGAGTAATTTATTAAAAAAGGGTGGCACACCAATTGGCAATTCCTATAGGTGGAGATGACCTGCAAATGCTTCTGCCTGATATCTCGACTTGGGCCTGGCTCCCACTGAAGAGACCTCAATAAAGGTCAAAACCGGTCTGGGTAGTGGCCCTTCCCTTAATGCATAACAATAGACATATCCGCAAGGAGATGTGTTTTGCATTATAGGAGATACTAGGATAGGAGTGTTGGTAGCTTGCTCCACCTTTGCAACGAGTTGCCCTGGTGTGTACCACCTTAACCCAGTCCTGAAGATACTTTCAGGCGCAAACTTTGTTTGCTCACACTTGGATAAAGGATTAAACTAAATTTATTATACTCTAACCAAGTGGAAAATAAACTTTCAACACTACTCTAGTCAATCGCCTTTGGACCCTTTCCAACATCTTTTCATCCTTCTGAAAACCAGGTGACCAAATCTGGGCACAATAGTCCATGTATGGCCTAATCAAAGCCTTATACAATGGAACAAGAATCTCTCTACTTCTACAAGTCAATGTCCTCCGCATCATTCCCAGAAGCCTTTGTGTTGTCTTCACAATTCTGGCTATGTGTCCCCTAAATTTCAGATCCTTATCCACTATCACCCCCCAGATCTCTTATTTCCTCCACCTCCACAATATATCCTCACCAAGCATGAATTCTGCATCCCATCTTTGTTTTCCAAATTTTAAAACCTTACATTTTGCAACATTGAACTCACATTCCCATTTCCATGCCCAATCACTCAATTTATTCAAGTCTTCTTGTAAGGTCACAACATCTTCACTACTCTTCATGGTTCGTTCCAACTTTGTATCATCTGCAAACAACTGAATATCTCCATCCAAATCTTCACCAATATCATTAATATACAAGTTAAACAGAAATGGGCCCAAAACTGACCCATGAGGCACTCTACTAGTGACTTTACTTTTCTTGAATATCACTCCCCCTTACACAACTTCTTGATACCTATCAGATAGCCAGTCTTCAATCCAATGCACTAATCTAATATCCAACCCCATCTGCTCTAGTTAGACTGTCAACTTATCATGAGGTACTCTATCAAAAGCTTTTGCAAAATCCAAGTATATTACTGTGTATCTTTCTCCTCTGTCCAAGGAAGCAGTCACTTTATTGTAATAAGTAAGTAGATTACTAAAACATGACTTCCCTTTAGCAAATCCATGCTGTCCATCAAAGATAATACTACTGTTGTTAACCCAACTCTAGATCCTAGTTCTCACAAGCTTCTCCAACAACTTAACCACAACACCTGACACACAGATAGGCCTATAGTTTGATGCTTCAGTTCGATCATCTTCTTTATGAAGTGGCACAATGTTGCCCTCCTTCCTTCTTAGGAACTTGACCAAGTGCAAGACTCGTATTAAAAAAAATGTCAAAGCAGGCGTCAACTCCCTGGCACATTCCTTCAGAATATGTGGTGATATATTATCAAGTCCGACAGCCTTGTTAACATATAGTTTACTCAGCTCCCCATACACCTCTTGCTCACTTACAGTCAGTCTCTCCTCCCCATCATCAACTGCTCTCAATCTCTCCATGAAGTCACATTCACAAGATTGAAAGACCTATATGAACTGCTCATTAAGTATCTCCACCACACATTCTGCAACAGCTGTCTTTATACCATTTTCTCTAATCAATGTCATCCTTCCATAATCATTCTTTCTTTTGCTGGCTACATATCGAAAGAACTCCTTAGGATTCTTTTTGGCTTCATTAGCTAACTGCTGTTCATACCTCTCTTTAGCTACCCTCACGAACCAATTCACACTCCTTGCCTGGTCTTTGTAGATCTCATGGAACTGGTTATTTCCACTTCTGCTGTGCTTTACCGAATGAGCTAGTCAGGCACTCATATATGCATCTCCCTTATCCAGTGAATTCGCCACCTTGTTAAAATTCATAATGAGGTTGCTAAAACATGACTGCCTCTTGATGAACCCATGCTGACCATCATAGAGAATACTGTTATCATCACCCACTCACTTTTTGAAGCAGACAATTTTTACCCCTTTCCACTCATTTGGTACTTGCCCCATTGCAATACAATATGCATGTTAAATGGGTATGCTAAGGGTGCCATTAGTTCACTGGGTCACTCCTTGAAGACACACAGTGGCATCTTGTCAAATCCTACTTGTCTTATTAACATCAACTTTACTTAATTTCTTCTATACCTCCTACTCACTCACTCACTATCAGTTCCCCCTCCCCACCATACTATCTACACTCCAGCATCCCTTGGTATATCGTTCAGATGAAATACCCTGATGAACTGTCTGTTGAATACTTCAGCTATATCCTCTGCATCAGTTACCAATCCACGATTGTATCAACTAACGTCATCCTTCGATAGTAATTCTTTCTTCTACTTGCCACATGTTGTAAGAACTGTAGGATTTTTCTCGGCTTGATTGGCTGATTTTTGCTGTCTTTGTTGCCTGAGTCACCTTCCCAGCCTGTTTACTGTACTCATTATGTCACTGATTATTACTAGTTCATCTTATGCTATCTACTCAGTGTTTTCTTCCAGATTTCATGTTTAATCCCTTTTCATTCATTGATTAATTTTACTCTTACCTCATTTAGTATTTTCATTTTTGCAATACACTTAGACATTGCTGCTGTTAAATAGCTCTTGATCAATGTCCATAGCATCTGTCTCCTTTACACTCAAATATGCTTTATTCATAAGATTTCATAATCACTAGCCATGTAGTTTCACATATATCACTTCTTCACAGAAGCTCTCATATGACTGATGACAACCCAGATGATCACCTCATAGTAACTCTCATCAAATGAGAAAAGCTTAGAACACTCCATTCACAATCACATCCTCTAATGATAAGTCTGATCTAAGACTCAACCCTCATGTGTCCTCCATTACATATTGGCTAAGATAGTTGTACCTTAAAAATTCAAGAAATCCATTCTCCTTATTCCCTGATGCAATCTCATCTGTCCAATCAATGTTGCCATAATTAAAATCACCCGTAATAATCACCTTTCTCTTGCTAATTTGACTATATATTTCTTTATCTCTACCTTGCTCCTTCCCTGGCCTACAGCTACCAAGTGAAAAAAGAGACTATAGTTATCAAGCAAAAATATTTTCTATAACTAACTCTAATCCAAAGTATTTTAATAATAAAGTGATGGTGATGCACCGTTTTGCTATTTGTATATGGGAAATATATGACTAATGCATTAATTCAACTTTGGTATCTCTTTTGGGTCTGGTTCCCATTCATGATGCTATGCTTGCTTTCTGGGAAACAGACAGGCACTTCTAAGTGGTGGGCTTTTGCCTGTCACTGAGTGGAGCCACCACTGAGTTTCCTGTCCTGGAGTAATAAGTTTAGTAGTGATTCTTTAGGTTGAATTGCTGAGCAATCCCATGCCGAGAAGGCCAACTCAAGGTGGTTAACTTAAGGTCTAGACATGTGTGATGAGTCTGCAATGTTTTATGTGTTTTTGATGCTGTGTTCTTAAATAGCAGAATTTTGACATTGAAAGCCCAAAACCTCCATGATTCTTTGATAGTTGAAAATATTCCTTTTAACTTCTTGGTATCGGCCTGACCAAAAAAAAATTGCACCAGTTTATTATATAATTGTTTTTCTTCAGCTTCTATAATGTTTGTAATATTTATTATGTACAGCTGAGAAAAGAAAATTATGGTTTTAAGTACTATGGCTTTAGAAGAAAAGAAAAGTGGCCCAATTTTCCAGTCTTCTAAGATTTCAATGTTTTTGTATAAGTTCGTGAATTGGTAATATTGGATAGGTAGAGAAGGGAATTCCAAATATAGTGAGAGGTTCTCTCTCTCAGAGATTAGTTTAGTCCAAAGGGAATGCCTCTGAGAACCCAATTTTTGAATACTTGTCAGGGATCACATTGGTGAGTACAGGCATGGAAAACTCGAGATACCTGAGCTGGACCCAATTTTACTTCTTACAGTATCATGTCAGTAGACTGCTCTTCTATTCTTCTTTTCTGTACTCTCTTCTACTTCTTAGTGCCCCCACCCCCATGCTATTAGAGCAATTCGAGAGTGAGGAGGTGACTTTTTCCTCTCAAACTGTAGTATCCACTACCTACTAAAAGAGACAAGCCTAGTTGCCATAAGGTGGCAGTCCCACCATCTATCCTATTGTCATGCTAGTAACTTTCCCCCAAAGTTGCTAATTGGAAATGGTTAGCAACTTTGGGGGAAAAAAATGTGGTGCAATATGCCACATTGAACATTAGAAGCACAGCACATAAAAAAGAGGAATTGGATATAATTTTAAATGAAGAAAACATAGAAATTTCAGTTCTTACAGAAACAAAACAAACTTAAAGGAATAAAAGAAGCAACTATCATATCATGTATAATGGAGTAGACAAAGGAATACATGCAAAAGTTGTCATAATGATTTGGATCCATAAATCAATTAAAGAAAAAATAACTCATTTTACATACTCAAACGAGAGAATACCAGAAGTGCAATTAAAATTAAATAAAGCAAATTTTAAAGTTGTTGGAATGTATGTCCTTGAATCAGGAAAAGAAGAAAATAATGACCTTTACAAATAGTTACAAGGAATATATGAAAAATTAAATAAAACAGATAACATGATTACAGCTGGAGATCTCAATGCCAGAATAGGAATGAAAAAAAAATTAACAATAATCTAGAAAAATTTGGAGAACTAACAATAAACAAAAATGGAAAGTAACTTGCTGATTATATAATAATTTAAAAATAATGAATACATTCAATAAACATAAAATATACATAATATACACTGTTTGGAAAGAAGTCAACAGACACCATAGTGTGAGGAATAAACAGTCATGGTGCCTACCTTAATAAGATGTAAGACTAATTTGCTACGATGACTGCAGTAATCAGGCATACTTTCCACAAGCATACGATAGCAATCAATAGGAATTTTGGACTATTCTTCCTGTAGGCATTCAAGGGATGTCTGCCCACAACAGTCCAGGACATCATATCATTACATCCCACAGATGTTCAATAGGGTTGAGATCAGGGCTCTGTGGAGGCTAGTCAAGGGTGGTGACCATGTCCACAAACCATGTACTTACAGCAACAGCCTTATGACATGGTGCATAGTCTTTCTGATAGATAATCGTCAGTTCTGTAAAAATGCCATGTTGTCCAGAATGTTTAGTGGCATCACAAACAGAGATCCAAGGCCCAAATCAGGAAAAGCAAGACCATACAATCACACCACCACCTCTGAATTTCATAGTTGAGCTTATGCCCTCTAGTAAGAGATGTTCACTAAGCATCTGCTACACCCACACTCCTCCATCTGCTTCATAGGTGTGAGTGATTCTTCACTCCACAATACAGCTTTCCAAGCTACCACTGTACACACTCTTTGCACCACTGAAGATGACACTGCATGTTGGTTCAGGTAAGGTGGGGTTGCATATTGCAGTCCTAGTCCTACCATGGCAACCCATGTTGTGAGCCTTCTTCAGTTCTGAATGCTTTTGTGCAAATTCATGTTCCATTCAATGCCCATCACTCAATTCATTGGCCAATGAATGGCCGTCTTTACATATTATTCTTCATAGCACCCTACAGTCATGTTTGTGAGTGTGGGGGTTGTCCACTGTGGGTAGCAATTGCAGTTGACTCCCTATACTTCCATGTCAGTATAGTATCACTGATTATTGACATGGAATAGCCCAATTTGTCAACAATTAGGCCTGCAACATGGCACTCCACTGTAACGCCTCTTTCAAACTCCGTCAGCTCGCTTCTCTCAGCCATTTCACCTAGAAACAGTTGCAATGACTTGGGAGCATCATATCTCTCCAATTTATACTGGCTACAAACATGTCTTGTTACATGGCACAATGCACCTTGCTTATGGAGTGTCTGTTGACTTCTTTCCAAGCAGTGTACATGGTGTTCAAGAGGATAAAAATCAATAATAGACAACTTTATAGCAAATGAAAAAAAAAAGCAGTAAATCCTAGATCTGACAGTCAGGAGAGGACTATAAATAAATAGAGATCATTATTTAGTGCAGGGAAAATGAAAGTTTCCATCAAACTGATTACAAAAAATACCAAAAAAATAAACAAACTAGAGAAATAAAATCTAATTCCAAAGTAAGATTACTAAATGATTTAAATATAAAAAATTATACCAACGGAGGATTAATAACTATTTACAGAAAATACAAGAAAATGAAAACATCAAGAAAGAATGGACTATTATGAAAGAAATTATTGTATCAGCAGCATATGAAAGTCTAGGGCAGGGGTTCCCAATCTTTTTGTTTCCTGGAGCACATTCTAAAATACCGGTAGGTCGACGGGCACCATCTATTTTTTCAAGCAAATTTATTGAATTCTTTTGTTAAATGAATACATACAAAGTCTTGTATTGTATTGCTGACATAATCTCACGTTTGTTAGAAAATCCCTCAAATAAACAATCAGCAACAGTCAAAAATGCTTCTTTTAGCAACTCGCCATCTTGGAATGGTTTTTTCTTTTTTGCTAGCATGTGAGAAATTTTTGAAGAAGCAATGGTGGCATTTTTAAATGTTACCACGTCTATTGAAAACCGACTGTTGGGCAGTTCTTATTTCAGATTTAAGTGAATAATTCGTATTAAAAGTGGCATGCACTGTCTGGAAGTGATGTTCAATATTATGTTTTTTCGGAATTGCAATGCTACTGTTGCACAACAAACAAACACAATTATCTTTAAAATTAACGAAACAAGATGTTTCCTCCCAGTCAGTGTTAAAATTATAGGTTCGTTGTCTTTTACTTGATTCACTCATTTTAGGATTAAAAATCAAAATATTTCAAAAATTTAAGTACAAGACACCGTTAAAATCATGCGCATATAACTAGCAACAGATAATGACATTGTATGCATTTAATACTCATCATGTGTCATTAACGCATACGTCATATAACATGCCATGAATTGTTGCGTGATGTCCACGTGATTATTTCAAACTATACGGCACACACAAATTGGTCGACGGTCGCCATGGTGCCCGCGGGCATAGAATTGGGAACGCCTGGTCTAGGGACACGAAAAATACGACAATGAAGTATAAACAATTGAAAATAAAAAGCTGGCCTTTTAAAATATGGTTAAGTAGTAAAAAAACAACAAAATGAAAGCGACTATATAAAAAAGACAAACAAGAGTCAATAGAGAAACCAGAAAGAGATACATAAAAACCCGGGAAAATCTGCATTATACCTATAAAATGATATATACAAAATATCACCCATATACTAAAACACATTACTTTAGTATATGGGTGTTATATGGAAATTGTATATGGGTTTTATGTCTGCACAGAGCATGCAGACATAATGCGATACAGAGAAAAATGGCATTATGGAGGCAGCATAAGAGAAGTGATAATAACCAATTCCATGAGGATTACAAAGACCAGAGGCAAGGCGGCGGATGACTTGGTAAGGGTAGCAAAAGTGAGGTATGAACAGCAGTTAGCTAATGAAGCCAAAAAGAATTCTAATCAGTTCTTTCGATATGTAGTCAGCAAAAGAAAGAATGATTATGAAAGGATGACACTGACTGGAGAAAATGGTATAAAGACAGTTGTTGTGGAATGTGTGGTGAAGATACTTAATAAGCAGTTCATAAAGGTCTTTCAATCTTGTGAATGTGACTTCATGGAGAGATTGAGAGCAGCTGATGATGGGGAGGAGAGACTGACTGTAAGTGAGCAAGAGGTGCATGGTGACTTGAGCAAACTTGATGTTAATCGTGTCCGGACAATTCATCGCGAGGAAAATTCATCGTGGATATATGTGAAAAAAATTTCCCATATAAGAAATATTTAAAAAAATATATATTTCTTTTAAAAAATATTTTTTAAAAAAATTAGGAAATATTTTATATACAGTGGTACCTCACAATTTGACGTCCTGCAATTCAACAGTCTCACAATTCGACAGTTGAATTATGCGGGCCGACGCATGCGTGTGCATGAAATTGTGCAATGTCATTTGTTGTCATTTCTTGTTAGGCTGCGTTGGTGTTTGCTCGTGTTGTTTGTGCTAATTTTCAATTCTGCATTTTTCAGAAAGTAAAAATTTTGTGCATCCACAGTTATTATTATTTTTTGAGTGAAATTTAAGAATGGGTCCAAAGAGAAGTGAACAGAGGAATAATTCAGGAAAGAAGCACACTTGGTTGAGCATAGAGAGGAAGAAAGAAATTGTAGATAAAGTGCAAAAAGGTAGAACACTTACAGATGTAGCTCAAGAGTATGGCGTTCCTAGGTCAACTGTGGCAACTTTTTGCCAACAGAGAGAGAAGATTATGCTAGGTTGTCTGCTGGTGCAATGAAGATTTCTGACAAGAATAGATCTTCAATCAATGATCAATGAAGGGATGGAAAAGCTGCTTATTACCTGGTTTAGAGAAAGACAGATGAAGGGAGATCCAGTAACTCAGGCAATGATCTGTGAGAAGGCTAGGTTAATTTTTGAAGAATTGTAGAAGAAAACTCCAGCATGTACCTCAGATCAAAGTGAGGAATTCAAAGCAAAACAAGGCTGATTTCACAGATTTCAAGGTAGAACAGGCATCCATAGTGTTCTAAGACAGGGAGAAGCTGCTAGTGCAGATAAAGAGGCTGCAGAAAAGTCTGTGCAAAAATTTTAAGATTTAATCAGGAAGGAAGGCTACCTGCTACAGCAAACTTTTAATGGGGATTAAACTGGGTTATTTTGGAAGCGCTTGCCAAATCGAACTTACATAAGCCTATGAAAGATAGGCTTACCTTGTTATTGCAAATGCAAGCAGAGACATTAAACTAAAGCCACTTCTGGTCTACCACTCAGAAAATCCTCGGTGCTTTGGGAAGAAAATCATTAAGTCCAAACTGCCAGTGATGTGGAAATCCAATGCGAAAGCCTGGGTAGACCACCAAGTTTTCAAAGATTGGATTTTTGAGGCGTTTGCCCTGAGCATGAAGAAGTTCCTCACTGACAACAATTTGCCTTTGAAAGCACTGCTGATCCTTGACAATGCTAGTGCCCACCCTCAAGACTTAGAGGACAGTCTTGAAATTGACTTCATCAAAGTCCAGTTTTTGCCTCCAAACACGTCACTGAACCAACCCATGGATCAAGAAGTGATTGCATGTTTTAAAAAGCTTTACACCAAGACTTTGTTCTCACAGCATTTCATGTGACTCACTCTTCTGACAATACACTGAAGGACTTCTGGAAGACCGAGTTCAACATTCTCCATGCCATTTCCTTTATTAAAACTGCCTGAGATGGAGTGACACAGAGAACCCTTCATGCATCATGGAAGAAACTCATTCCTAATTTTTCTCAGGATGACAACAGTGCAGACTAAGCAGCTGGAGAATCAGAAGCAGCTACAGCCATGCGAGATGGTGGAGAATCTGTATAACTGATGATTTTGAGAAGAAAGTGAGTACACATTCAACTTTTCGACTCATGTGTAAAGGGTCACATGGTAGCACTCAACAGGATAAAAGACAAAAGGCTGTGCTAAGCGAATTGTGTGTGAAGGAAGCTCTTTTCATAAAGGAATAAAGTTGCAAACTTGGATGTCTTGTAATGTCTCAAAGACATCATGTCACATGGGGAAGAACTGGAAAGCTTGAAGAAGGCTGCAGAAAATACTGATATTGCCAGAGAGTTTGGAATCTCACATAATGTTGTATCCAACCTCTGGAAAGCATTTCAAATCAACGGAACGTGTTCCAGATGTTTGCTAAGAGGTCGCCCTCACTCTACCATGGAGCATGAAGACAGATTTTTGGCTATAACAGCAAAACATAATCAACGCACCACAGCAGGTCAGCTCTATTTAAGCACAGGTATAAGTCTCAACCCCATAGAATATGTCTGGGATGTAACAGGGAGACACACTGCTGTTGAAATTCATCCTCCAGAAAACAAACAAGGCATTCTTATCCTTGCTCTGAAGGATAAGGCCTTGTTTCCTGAATTACTTGGTGATAAGCATGGTACAACATTATGAGTGCCATTATAGTCACAGTTTGGGGTGGATATTCCATACTGAAATGTCTCTCCACATAGTTTTCTGTAAGCACTGTATATTAATTCCTTAGCTACATCTTTAGAAAATTTGTAAACTTTGCCAAAAACATATTGCAATTTACTTTGTACGAAATTTAGAATACATTTTTTGTGTAATATAGTTTATTAGTATGCTGGCAATAAATTTATGTCCACGTTTGGTTGTGGTCATAAACATTTTTTCATATACAGATAAAACGGCAGTTTGTCCTTAGCTTTCAGACACCAGTGTAGTACATAAGAAATCGGTAAACCATGAACTCTTCTCTAACAAATCCATGCTTGCTGAAAATCAGAATGCCGCTGTTACACTGAACAATACATAATTTGCCTCTGAAATGAAAATAGCAATTCTTTACTAATTTCGATGTGCTGAACACGAAAGTAACAACAAAATATGTTGATTGGCTCTTGTTTAGGAGAGACTCAGTCCACCATTATGTACATAGGTATCATTTGGCAACGCTGCATTTCAATCTCCTGAATGCAACATGTTACATCATCTTGCATCTGCCAATCCTACACAATGTCCCCAGGAGCTATTGCATCATTGGCTGATTCAATGCAGTTGAGTCATGACATCACTGTCATAAGATGATGCAATCATTAGTATAAAGTGAAGTCTCATAGGGTGAGAAAGTGTTTGTGTGACTTCCTGGGCTACACACTCCCATTTACTTCTGTGTCATAAGTACTGCACAAGTGATCCCTGCAGTGTAAATCCAGCAATAGTGATGCCTTGTACTTGTATTAATAGGGCAAATAACTTTTGTTACAGTTGTGGGGAAGAGATGTTTGCAAACCAGAAAAAGGCCATCACTCTGTTAGTGAAAAAGGCATATCAGCTTTGTTTTGGATGTAGGATTAGGGACCAGGACAGGGCCTGTGTCCCACACATATGCTGCAGTATGTGTGGTAGAAATCTTCTGAAGTGGTGGTAAAGGTGGTAAAGGGGTGTAAAGGTGGTAAAGTGTCAATGCCGTTTGCATTTCCTATGGTTTGGAGCCCAGCAATCATGCAAATGACTGCTACTTCTGCATGGTATCACCTGTTTTGGGAGGCATCACAAAGAAAAAGAAGTGGACAATAACGTACCTGCATATACCATCTGCAGTCCGACCAGTTCCACACAGCGAAGAATTTCCCACTTCCGAACCCCCCCCGAAATAATTTTCCACCAATTCAGAGAACGAAACAGAGGTGAATTGATGTCAGGTTCTCCTGAGCCTTTGGTGTCTAATGATGATCCATATGTCAGCCACGGTGCGTCATCTGTGCCACACATCTTTACACAAGATGAACTGAACGATCTTGCTTGCGATCTGAAGCTGTCCAAAAGCAAAGCGGAGTTAATTGAATCAAGACTTCCACAATGGAAACTTCTCAAGGAAAATGACTGAGTGACTTTGCACTATGAGCAAGAACTTTGCACTATGTGAAGAGAGACTGGGCTGCAAGGAAATCTTTGAAGGGTGAAAAGAAGAATGTGCAACACCCAGCATTGGCAGAAATGCACAAAATTCAGCTACCATCCCTATACATCAAACTCAGGCTAGTAAAAAAACTTCATAAAAGCCATGGACTGGACTGGATTAGCTTTCAAGTACCTGGCTGACAAATTCCCTTGGCTCAGTGAAGCAAAAATTAAAGAGGAAGTTTTTGTGGCTCCTCCGATCCAAGAGATCTTCATTGGTGAGATGTTCAACAACCTGCTACAGGATGATGAGAAAAAAGCTTGGGACATGTTTTGTCTGGAGTCAACTAACTTCTGCAGAAATGTCAGTGCAGAAAACTACAAGGAACTGGTTGAGGACTTGTATCTGTATCACAAAACTTGGTTGCAATATGTCCTTAAAAATACACTTGCTCTATTCCTACTTGGATTTCTTCCCCAACAACTGCAGCATGGTTTGTGATGAACATGGTGAATGCTTCCAGAAAATTGCAACGATGGAGAAATGATACCAGAGAAAGAGGTCCACTTCCATGTTGGTTGACTACTGTTGGATGCTCACTAAGAGATGATCCTGAGCAGCTATACAAGCGACATTGGACATAGAAGCATATATTTACTGGTATATGTGATAAGTACGTATTACTCTATTATGTATAAGAAACTATAGCGCATCTCTCACAAACCATAGCCATTTTTGCATTTTCATCATCATATTGATGTTCAGCACCTCAAAATCTATAAGAAATGACTAAAATATAAAAAATTAATCTGGGGGGGGCATGACTTTTGTAATTTGTTGTCCAGTGTTATCAACCCATTTCTGTATCCTAGTTCACACCAATCTTTCCAATACCATAACCACAATTCCAGATATACAGACTGGCATATAATTTGTAGCCACAGCCTTATTACCACCTTCATTCATCAATTTGACACCTACTTTACTCAGCCTTTTGACCTTCAGAATACATTCACACACAGATTTATATATATCTTGGTCAGTTCCCATGCAGCATTTATCTCCATCCTGCTTAACTACAGCCTTGTAATTCTACATATGTCCTTTCCTTCAGTCTTCATATGGCTGGCCACTACCCAGGATTCCCTCATCATTTTCACCAACCAGGGGAAAATGTGACACCCTACTCACAATCACATCCTCCAATGAGATGATTAGATGTAAGACTCTTGATTGTTGCATGCCCTCCCTTACATACTGCCTAAGATAGTTTTTTCTCAAGAATTCAAGAAATTCATTTTCCTTATACTCGGGGAAAGGTGGCGATGAAAAAATGTATAAGCAACTTGGTTGTGAGCGATTTTAATTATGGTTCATTCTAATCTATATTACAATAATTAAAATCACCCATAATGATCACTCTTCCTTTCTTCACTAACCTAATTTGTTTACATTTCTTCATCACCACCCTCCACATTCCCTGGCCTATAACAGCATCTGAGTAAATATCCCTTTCTGTCAGCCTCTACCTCCCACCATACCAATTTAAAACTATTGCTGCTATTTCTGTTGTGTATCTATACTTTGTGCAGGCTTAATTTACCTGCTGTCATCAACATTATTGTGATGATAGAGGATGCTGATTATGGTAGATGATAGCTAGGAAGTACAAAGCAAGGAACATGGTTCCTTGCTTTGTGCAGCAATGTGAAAGGCATTTTTGCCTTAATCCTTTATACTGTACAAGATATACAAGTCTGAGTATGAAAAGAAACTGGCTCTGCATGCTAAAGACAACCCACAAGAATGTTATCGATATGCTGCAAGTAGAAGAAAGAATGAATATGAAAGAATAACTCTTCTAATTCCTGATGGCATGAGGGTTACATATGCAGAAGAGGTTGTTCAGTTAATGAATGCCCATTTTGTTAAAAGCTATCAACCTGATGTACACAACATTGAGCTCACTGTTATCTCTTCACAGATGAAGAAATGCTGGTGTATGAGGACAAGGTATTAGAACTATTGCACAAATTGAATAAGAATTCAGCAATAGAGATTGATGGGATATCAGCACGTGTGCTAAAAGAGTGTTCAGCTGAACTGGCCATTCCTTTGACCAGGCTGTTTAATATGAGTCTCAGAGCAGGGAAGATTCCTCAGGAATGTATGATAATTCCATTGCACAAAAGTGGTGCAAAGACTGATGTATCCAACTATCAACCGATTAGTATCTCGGGAGTGGTGGTGGTGAAGATTTTGGAAAAATTGGTTAGGGCTCACATTCAGAAATGGGTTGACAGTGAATCTCTACTTTGCAATGAACAACATGGGTTTACTAAGGGAAGGTCGTATTTTAGCAACTTGCTCACATTCTATAACAATGTAAACATTGAACTAGAAAAGGGGAATGGATACACCATGATGCTTTGGGATGTTGCTAAGGCTTTTGACAGAATAGAGCATGACAGACTGCTGCATAAATTGGAGAAAATGGCTCTAGGTTATAGAATATTAGCATGGATAGGATGGCTGACTGACAGATATTTAAAAGTGGTATACCGAGGAATGTGAGTCTGCAAGATTTAAGGTAACTAGTGGTGTACCACAAGGATCAGTTCTTGGTCCACTGTTATTCAATCTGTATATTAATGATATTGGGAAGGATTTGACATGCGATATAAAAGCTATTTGCTGATACTGCAAAGATAGGTAGGGTAATCAGGAATGCTGCTGATATGCAGTACTTGCAGAATAATTTGAATAGGCTGGAATTGTGGTCATGGAAAAATGGGTTTCAGTAAATGTAAAGTCATTCATTTTGGCATGATTAGATATCCAATGCTGAATTATGTTGGTGTAATTAGGCTAGAAGAAACTGATGAGGCTAGGGATCTTGAGGTGTTAATAGATAGGAAGTTGAAGTTCAGGGGTCATGTGGCACAGATTGCAAATACAACTCAAAAGATAATTGCAATGCTGAAACGAATGTTCACATGTAAAGATAAGGATGTTATTTTGCCTCTTTACAAGGCGTTGATAAGATTTCACTTGGACTATTGTGCACAGGTCAGATCTCCTGGTTTCCGTTGTGATTCTGATATACTGGAGGGAGTATAAATGAGTGTTAAAAATGATATCAGGATTGTGGAATACTGAGTATGAAGACAGATTGAGAATTTGTAGACTGCAGACACTAGCAGACAGGAGAAAGAGTGGGAGATATGACTGGGACTTACAAACTTCTGAAAGGATCATATAGGATTTCAGTTGATGAAATTTTTCAATTTACGTAAGGTGGGGAAAGGACAAGAGGGCATCCTTGGAAGCTGAGAATGAAGGCTGCTAAGAAGGGGGTGAGGACTAGATTTTTCTCTCATAGGGTGGTGTGTGATTGGAATGGATTGCCATTGGATGTTGTGAGTGCAAGCAGTGTGAATGAATTTAAGAATAAGTATGATAGCTGGTGTGTGTGTGTGTGTGTGTGTGTGTGTGTGTGTGTGTGTGTGTGTGTGTGTGTGTGTGTGTGTGTGTGTAGTATGTGGCCTCCCTTGATGAGTCTCTGACTCCCTGGAGGTCTCTCTTAATAATAATAATAATAATATCTCCAAGGTGGATATTATAGTTGATGCAGAAAGAAGGCTGGAAAGATCTATGAGATTCAAGCTGACCTAATCCACCTCCACAGAGTATCTTTGTTACTTTAAGCAAAATTACCAGCAAGAAATATTCAAAAAATGGAACTGGCTGCACTAAAAAATGATATCTAAACATCAACATGTTATTAAAGGAAATACCACAGCTGTCATGGATTTTATGGGCTACATCACCAACATGAATAACCTACTAGACAACAACACATATGTTACACTAGATGCAGACCCAACTTGGCATGCGCACGCGCACGTACACACACACACACACACAATAAGACAAATGTCTTGATAAAAAAACTTTACAACTTGGCCAGAAGAAGAAGTAAAAAGCCATCTCACTCACAAGTACCTTCTAGTTCCAAGAATTTATAAAATACCAGATTCATCAACTGGAAGTATTGATCCATTGAGACCACCTGTAGATGCCAGAGATTTACCTATCTTCAATCTGGCCAAATAGCTATTTCTTCACATGGCACTGCATGTAAGAACAGAATCATTCATCACAAACAGCTTACACTTCATTGAGAGAATGAAGGAAATAGTAATAGACTGAACCATTATACTCTATATCAAGCTTATACATTGCTAACCTCTTCACGTCATAGCATAAAAGTGGCATTCACCCCACCATACAAGATCTCCAGATTCTGAAATCTCCTCATTCTTCCCATAAGAAGCCAGGTGCCTACAAGATTCATTTCATGAGGTATTTTGGAGAATTCTGCATATTTGAACATTTTAAAGATGTCAAAAAGAAAAGAAAACAGATCTGGTTTAACTTCTATCAAAGCCAATGAAGGCCATCTGATACTTTGGCTAAAAACAGACAATTTGCTTTTTCATCTGCTGTATTTTTTTTTATTGCTTACTGTGATATGTTTTACAATAAAAATGCTCCTGATGATGTGCACCTTGCCAGCACACAAAACTCGTTGAGCACTTGTAGGTTAAATAAAGCTTTTTTAATATAAGTGCTCATCATGTAATCATTATTCTAGACTTTTGAAGAATGAATATAGCCTTGTTTCCATTCTGTGCATTAAATGTCAAATGAGTAGGAAAGATTTAAAAGGTGACACAGGATAAGTAATTCTGGAACACAAAAGAAGGGATACCTTCAAGACCAGATGACTTGATGGCATTGAAGTAATTTAGGATTCTTCTGATTTCTTTCTCACAAAAGACTAGAGGAAGCATGAAGTGAACTGCTGTTAGTTATGTGGGATGCACTTTGCCATGATTGCAGGACAAATTGCAATCATGGCAAATCTCATCCAATTTCTACACTAGAAATTGGATGAGAGGAATGATTCCAGATTTGTTTAATCTGTGGGTGATATTGCAATTTTGTACCATAAGGATAATTAAAGGATGAAATGGCATAAGTTGCTTTTAATTTCCCTGACAAGGGAGCAAAAGGCTTCACATTTAAAAAGGTGTATTTTTTTATTTAGCCTCAAACTACTGCAATACAGGCTAGGTGTAAAGATAGAATTTGAGTTTTGAGCCACTTGAGATTTTTTTTGCCTTGGTACACTTGGGGAATTAAAATTTTGATAAAGTGTTCATTCTGGTGGGTTTCTGTTAAATTTTTAATATTTTGTTTAGATTTTTTAAGTTATTTTAGGATTGTTTTGTTAAAGATTCTATGTGATTTGCAGTAAAAAAAAACTATTTCATTATTTTATCCTTCATTATTGATGGGAGGAAGAGCTCAATAAAGCATAAGGGCATATAGTGGGAGACAGGAGAATGATAATCAGTGGAGTGCCTCGGGGCTCTGTACCAATACCACTACTCTTTAATTTATATATTAATGATATAGGGTATAATTTAAGGAGGAATATGAGTAAAGATGATGTAGATATCCTGTAGGATGATTTAAATAAATTTCCATTGTAGGTGGCAAGTAATGGTTGTCAATTTAACATTTCAGAATGTAAGGTTATGTATGTACTTTGGATAGAAAAAAATTACATAGCATGTATCACGTTGATGGTACTGAATTGTAGGAAATTGATGAGGCTAGGGACTTGAGAGTAACAATGGACAGAGAGTGAAAATTCAGTAGTATCTTGCAAAAGTTGGGAAAATAGCTCAAATGAATATTCAGATGTTGAAAAACATACTAATTAGTAAAGATAGGGAGATTATTATTCCTCTTTATAAGGCTATTATTCAGCCACATCTTGACTACGGTGCATAGATTTAGTCACCTGATTTCTTGAAAATCAGGATGTAATAGAGAGGATTGGATTCAAAGATGAGCAACCTAGCTGGTTACAGATCTATGGAATGCACCCTGTGAGGATAGGTTGAAGGTGTGTGGGTTACAAAGTTTAATTAATAGAAAGAAAAGAGGGGACATGATAAAAACTTATAAGATATTAAAAGAGTTCTATAAGTTGACACAAAAGAAAATTTTCAATGTTTGACTTAGAGAGAGAACTAGGGATCACCTCTGAAAGTTTCATACCAGTGTAGTTAGTAAGAGTGGGCAGACTAGATTTTTGCTTGGATGGAATGCGAATGGGTGGAATGGATTGTGAGAAGTAGTTATAAGTGACCTAACAATGAATGAGATTAGGAGAGATATGAGAGATATTGTATGTATAAAGGATAGTGTTGGTCTCCCATGATGAGCCTTCTGACTCTAAGGAGATACCCATATAATAATAACAATAAAGGCTTATGATCATGCCATCCACACAAAGAAACCAGTCTCATGCCCATGCATGGTCTCTACAATTCTCAGTGTGTACCATCATACTTAAGCTCACTCCAGGCATTATATGGAAGAGCAAATGGCAACAGATGTGACTACCTGCTCAGAAATCCCTGGATTTGTTGCTATTAGGTTTGATTTTGTATTATCTAGTGGCCAGCCTGCAGAACCACTTTACTACTACACCTTCAAACTGGAGGTTATCTAGGTCTCCAGAGTGTACCTGGAATGCCCCTTAAAGATGTTACTTGCATTGCATGTGAGAAGGAAGAGACCATAGCTGGAGTCCTTGTTGTGGAAACCAAACATTGGTTGCAGGTAACTTCAAGCCTCTTATAAGGAAGGTGGTGGTTTTTCATCACCTAGTGGATATGCCTTTGCAACAGAAATACTTGCTGTATTTATAGCAGTAAATACTTGAGTCCTGTCTGTGGAAACTGACTATACCATGAGAAGGTGTACTAAGCTAGAAGATGCTTTATTCTGTACATCACTAGTCCTTTAGTAGCCCATGATGCATCATCATTTACAAACATCCAAACCTATTTCTGACTGAACCTCAAATATCAAATTCAACAATGGTGTACATCTTGACTGCCCAAAATCTATAATTTCTTCCACTATAAAGGTTGCATTTGAGCCTTCATGAAATCCAGCATTTGAAGCCAGAGTATGTCAAATTTAGCCTCTGACCTTCTTTTAATGTCACTTCAAGTAGTTTCTTGTCCCATTCACTAACATTATGCTGCTGCCTTTACTTCTCTGTGAATTCTGAAAATCACTAACCTCTTCAGCTTTTCATCCATACAGGAAGTCAAATGTCCATATAACACCAACTAGCTTCTCTTTTCCAGTTCCACTGACCAAATTAGAAGAGATGCAGAAGTATTCATCCATCTAACAGTCAAAATACTATGTTGGAAGTTTTTCCACTTGGTTATCTATAAATTAAAGATGACAAGAAATTATATTCTAGGTTTAATCTTTTATCAAAGTGTAAACAAACAATGTTCGCACCTGAAGTAACTTCAGGACTGCAGAACTCATATATAGAAGCTAATGACTTCATATCACTTGCCTTAGTATCCCATAATGAAAAGCACACATCATTACGGACATGTATAATGCTATGCATTATCGGAAGGATTTACCCAGAGCAGTTTAGACCTTTATTGAGGTCCTATCAGTGGGAAGCAGACCCAGAAGGGATACCAAGGTTGAAGTAATGCAGAAATCATATATGGAAAAACTTCCATCTATCTCTAATCCAGAGTATTTTAGTAATAAGGTGTGAACACCTTTTGGCTACTCGTATATGGAAATATGACTGCTGCATTACTTCAACCTTGGTATCACTTCTGGGTCTGGCGTCCACTGATGAGACCACAATAAAGGTCGAAACCAGTCTGGGTAGTGCCCCTTCTCGTAATGCATAGCATTATATACTTACATTATCCTTATGGACATGTAAGGATATGTGCTTTGCATTGTGGAATACTAAGGCAAGTGATGTGAAATCATTAGCTTCTATATACAAGTTGCCCAGTCCTGAAGTTACTTCAGGTGCAAACTTTGTTTGCTTACACTTGAATAAAGGATTAAACCAAGAATATAATTTCTTGGCATATTTAATTTATAGTCAAAATACTAGAAAAATTTCTCCTTGCTTTCACAAGACCCTTGATCTTTTCTTACCCATTTCTTCCAAGTATACTATAAATAATCATCTCTCTCTCTCCTCTCTGTAATTCACACTATAATCGCATGTATTTTCAAATATGGTTGAAAAGAAGTCCTGGAGAATCATTCCACAAGGATGTGGGACTTCTATTTTCCTTTCTATATGCTACTGTTAGTACCATTCTCTTGATCCATAACTCTGCTCCATGTGAGTTACAGAAATTAGTTTTGCTAGAATTATCCATTTTTCCTTCATTGAACACTCCATTGAACAATTACCAAGAAATTAGAAGAATCTTAACTTCTCTACCATAAACTTCTTCTAACCATGATGTTACATCCCCAAATTGAACTTAAAAGTTATACTCTGGAACTAACATTCATCCTGTATTATTTTACATTTTTTTTTATACTCAACATGAAAGCATGCATATATTCAGCCCATTCCAATAAAGGGAAAATAAAAATCTGCCATTAAACTAACATTTCATGGTGCTCGCCTCATTCTATTCAAAAATAATGGAGAAGGTCATCACTAGTCAGCTTGTTCACTACCTGAAAAATCTACCAGTTAATCAATGACTATCAACTTCTAAATCCACAGTACATCCCCCTGGCCTATGATACATCCACCTCTGAACACATGGAAAAGTTTAGAGAAATGTGCTGTTGTTTTTTCAAGAGAATTTGATATTGAGTTAACATCAAAACCTGTTCAACACATTGCCATCCTTTGGTCCACCTTTCACTTTCAGTAATTAGGTATTTAGTTTCTCTCTGGTCTATCACTATACATAATAGTGAATAGTGTACTCCCTTTAAATTCCCCTACTAATACAAGAATACCCTAAGCCTCTGTTCTGTTATATATAAATGACCTTCTCTGAGTATAACCTTATCTAGTTTTGCTGAATAGTAGGCTCTAATCCTCCTATTCATTTGATAAGCTAATCATTTTAAATTTATCTTCTTTCTTGTAAATAAATAAATCTCAGTTCACGTTTCTTTTCCGTTGATAGTATCTGAATCATCATACAAGATTTGGTATCTATATGAACTGACCTCTAGCTTTCGAGGCACAAATACATCATATTAGAAGCTTATCAGTCCCTAAAAGCTTGACATCCTTTTCTCCTGAAAATGGTACTTTTCAAAAAAATGGTACTATCCAGCTACTATGTAAAAGTTTCATATGTACCCATTCTTTCAACTACAAACATGAGAACTTTCTTTCATATTTACACCAAAAATCTCCCACTGATGTTGTCCAGAAGAGGACATTTTGGCATACGATCTCTTTCAACCTCTCTCTCTCTCCTTTTTCTTCTCTCACTGATTCATTTCAACTTCTATCTTACATATAGTGTGTTTTTTGCTTTATGCCTTTTCTACAGCTATTTCCATTGGTGCTGTTCTAATGAACTGGAATTCACTTTCTAGTAAAGCTGAAATCACGAGAAGGAGTTTCTCATGATTTCAGAATTTTCCTCTTCATGCCATCTCTTAAACTACTTTCTTCATAAAGTATGGTAAGGAAGACGAAACTGGAATATGAGAGGAGATTGGCCCTAAGATCCAAAGAAAATCCAAGGGAATTTTGTAGATATGTGGCCAGTAGGAAGAGAAATGACTGTGGAAGAATGATATTGTGGGATAAAAATTGGAATAGAGTGACTGATGAAGAGGACATAGCGGAATTATTCAATGAACACTTTATTGGAATATTTCATCCTGGAGGAGTCAGTTTTAATGCTAGAGAGATAGGGCAGGTTCGAGGTTTAGAGGTACAGGAGGAGAGTGTGTTTCAAATACTGAGTACTCTGGATGTCAGTAAAGCTTTGGGACTGGTTGGTATTTCACCACGAGTTTTGAGAGAATCTGCTAGGGAACTGACAGAGCCTTTGACCTGGCTTTTCAATGCAAGTCTGGCTGCAGGAAAGGTGCCGATGGAATGGAAGGAAGGTAAGATAGTGCCATTGCGTAAGGGTGGTAGCAGACTGGAAGTGTCTAATTATACGCCAGTTTGTGTGTCATCAGTAGATAGTAAGATCATGGAGAAAGTAGTGAAGGACCTTATACAGCATTGGGCAGATGAGGGTAATGTTATCTGTGAGAGTCAACATGGATTTGGGGAAGGGGCGCTCTTGTTTTAGCAATATGCTAGCCTTTTATGATAAAGTTACAAGAGCAATAGATGAGGGAAAGGCATATACTGCAATTTTCTTAGACTTAGTGAAGGCATTTGACAGGTTACCACATGATAAGCTGATATTTAAGATGCAACACATGGGTCTGGATGTCTGATTAGTCAACTGGATTCAGGATTGGCTGTCCGATAGGTATCAGAGAGTTGTGTATGGTGCGGCAGTTTCAAGGAAGCAGAGAGTTACAAGTGGGGTCCCACCGGGCTCAGTACTGGGACCTATATTGTTTAACCTTTATATCAATGACATTGTTAGTGGATTGCAAGGGGATATTCAGTTGTTTGTGGATGTTGGGAAGGATTATTAGTAATAGTGCAGATGCGGCAGCCCTGCAAGAGGATTTGAATAAGCTAGATAGATGGGTAAATGAATGGGGTTTTTGGTTTAATGCAGCAAAATGTAAGGCCTTGAGGTTTGGGAAACATTGATGGGACACTGCATACTCTATGGGAGGAGTTATACTGGAGGAAGTAGAGGAGACAAGAGATCTGGGGTTGATGATTGATAGAAACCTGAAATTCAGGGGACATATTACAAAGGTGGTGAAGGTAACACAGAGGATTGCTGCAATAATAAGAATGACGCTGACCTGCAGAGATAAAACAGTTATCATTCTGTTGTATAAGACCTTGATCAGACACACTTGGACTATTGTTCTCAGATTTGGTTCCCAGGATTTGGAGGGGGATAAATTAACTGTGGAAAGGGTACAAAGGCAGATAACAAAGATGGTTTCAGGACTGTACAATGATAGTTATGAGGATCGGGTGAGGGAATGTGGACTACAGAGATTGGTGGATAGTAGGAGGAGAGGTGATGTGATTGAGACTTTTAAACTGTTGAGAGGTGGTTACGGAGTTGACACTGGGGAGTTCTTTCGCTTAGTTGAACAGCAGGAAGGAGTGATGACAAGAGGCCATTCATGGAAGTTACGAAAGAAAACTGTGAGCAAGAGGGTGAGGGGTGGTTTCTTTGCATGGAGGGTGGTTGAGCCATGGAATGCATTGCCTGATGGAGTGGTGAGAATGAGAACGGTCAATGAGTTTAAGGAGTGGTATGATAGACTTTGTGTTTCTTAGGGGGACCTCCCCTCGATGAGTCTTGATAGACTTTGTGTTTCTTAGGAAGGACCTCCCACGATGAGTCTTGACTCCATGGAGGCCTGAATAATAATAATAATAAAAATATTATTTTCTAAAAACAAAAACAAGTTCCAGCTGTTCAAGAAGACCATCAATAGGTTCCTTCTCCCATAACTTTTGCTTACACATGAAACTTATAGTTTCTGCACTTGTCTGTATGTATAATGTTGCTTTCATATATAAAGACAAATCCTGCATCACAACACAATGGACTTTCCTCTTCTAGTATACTATTCTCAATCTGATATAGTTTGCTAACACCTATCAAATTCACTTCTGCATTATCAAATTCTATCTACTTCAATTTATATAGCAACTTGACATGTGCCATAGTTTTTGCATGCATGCATTATGTTTTGTAAGTTTGAAAACAGGACTAAATGAAACATGTATACAGTTTCTCAGGTTCTGAACATGAAAGCAACAACCATTACAAGGTGCAAAAGTAGTTGTGAGTGCAAAATAATATTGTAATTCATGTATATGTCACAAGAATAAGGAAGAGGAGTTTATGGAATTGGTCAGTTCAGCTTGGTTAAATGAGAAGATGTGTCAATCACATCTCTTCACAAGGCTCTGCAAATTGCATTTCCTGAATCAGAATTCATATCCATATTCCAGACACCTGACACTGACTCAGTGAATCTGAATTCTTCCTGAACCCTCTCTAAGATATCTTCATCTCCTTGAAAACCAGGTGACCAGATTTCCACACAGTAGTCTACATGAACTCTGCTCTCATCTTATATAAAAGGAAACCATAACCTCTTTGCTTCTTCATGTCAAGGTCCTATTCATCATTGTCATAATCTATTCTGATGTTCTCACATTTTAACAATGTGATCCCTAAACTTTAAGTTTCTATCTAACACCACTCCCAGAGTTCTCAACACTTCTTCCTCCCTCATTTCTTCATTAATTGTTTACTCTATCATCTGTAAACAGGTGCATATCCCCAGTAAACCCTGTCCCAATATCACTAACATACAAGTTAAACACAGGGGTCTGTTCCCAAAACAGACCCTGTGCAGCAGATGGCTAATGAACTTCCTCTTTTAAGATACATTTCCCCTATACACAAGCCATTGACATCTCTCTTGCAGACAATCACCCATCCAACTTGCTAGTCTCTTAACCAATATCATCTGTTCCAATTCATTTATCAGTTTATTGTGTAGCAACCTCTCAAAGGTGTTTGAAAAATCCAAGTACTATTGTGAAGCCATCACACTGAATTATGGCAATGATTCATATGACCTTAACATATGGTTCCATGTATAAGGCCTTAATCAGGAATCATAGGATTATTGTACACAGATTTGGTCACCTGGTTTTCATGGTAATAAGGATAAATTGCAAACAGATCAGAGAAGATTGAGAAAAGATTGGTAACAGGATTTAGAATTTGTAGTCTGAAGAAAGATTGAGGGAATACAAAGCTTTGTGAATAGAAGGAGGAGAGGAAATATGATTGGGAAATTTAAGCTGGTAAGGGGTTGCTACCAAGTAAATGCAGAATAATTTTTTCATATAATGGAAGATCCCTGAAAACTGTATAAGGAAGATATGAGCAATGGAGTAAGAGGCAAGTTCTTTGTATGGAGAGTGGGTGATGAGTTGAATGCATTGGCTGACAGTGCAGTGAATGAGAATACATTGAATGAGTTTAAAGTTATTATTTATTATTATTATTATTTAGGCCTCCATGGAGTCAAAAGACTCATCGTGGGAGGTCCTTCCTAAGAACATAAAGTCTGTCAAGACTCATCGAGGGGAGGTTCCCCCTAAGAAACACAAAGTCTATCATACCACTCCTTAAACTCATTGACCGTTCCCGCCCTCACCACTCTATCAGGCAATGCATTCCACGGCTCAACCACCCTCCATGCAAAGAAACCACTCCTCACCCTCTTGCTCACAGTTTCCTTTCGTAACTTCCAGGGATGGCCTCTTGTCATCACTCCTTCCTGCTGTTCAACCAAGTGAAAGAACTCCCCGGTGTCAACCCTGTAACCACCTCTCAACAGTTTAAAAGTCTCAATCATATCACCTCTCCTTCTTCTATCCGCCAAAATCTGCAGTCCACATTCCCTCAGCCGATTCTCATAACTATCCTTGTACAGTCCTGAGACCATCTTTGTCATCCGTCTTTGTATCTTTTCCACAGTTAATTTATCCCCTTCAAATCCTGAGGACCAAATCTGAGAACAATAATCCAAGTGTGGTCTGATCAGAGACTTATACAATGGAATGATAACCCTCTTATCTCTGCAGGTCAGTGTCCTCATAATTGCAGCAATCCTCTGTGTTACCTTCACCACCTTTGCAATATGTCCCCTAAACTTCAGGTTTCTATCAATCATCAACCCCAGATCTCTTGTCTCCCCAACTTCCTGCAGTATAACTCCTCCCATAGAGTATGCAGCATCCCATCGATGTTTCCCAAACCTCAAGACCTTACATTTTGCTGCATTAAACCAAAAACCCCATTCATTTGCCCATCTATCTAGCTTATTCAAATCCTCTTGCAGGGCTACCACATCTGCGCTATTACTAATAATCCTTCCCAGCTTCGCATCATCTGCAAACAACTGAATATCCCCTTGCAATCCACTGGCAATGTCATTGATATAAAGGTTAAACAATATAGGTCCTAGTACTGAGCCCTGTGGGACCCCACTCTCTCATCTGTGAATTCTTCTTGTGCTCATCTTTATAACTCTTTTATTCCATATGTCTCCCTGACTCAACTACTCCCCATTAATCCCCATGCCATTTTTAGGCTGACCATCCCCATAATGCATTCATTACTGCTTCCAGAAACCACTATGCTTGAGCTGTGTCTTCCTATCTATCCTAACTTCCCTTGATTTCCTACTCAGCTTTCGTAATAGGCTTCACGGTATAATAAGAACACAGATGGTTAAGAAAATAACTATTTATTAACTTAAAAGCTAATATTTCACTGGTATTATATCCAGCATCTTCAAGAGCACACAACACAAAGTTTGTTACAAAGGCAAAATAACCACAATCCAGTGTAACAGTGGGGCTAGTAAAAGTGATTGCAGCGTGCAACACAAGACTAAAGTCCTAATATGGCACCATCTAGGTAAAAAAAAGCCTATCCATGCATACTCAGCTTTCATTCCTGTTCTCATCTCTCACACTACTGTCCTCTTTCTTCCTGAATACTTTGGTCTCAAGTGTTGCACACTCTCTGCTTGTTTACGTAACCTCTGACTTCCTCTTACACATGGATTGATGAACTTTTTGCATGAAAGAGTATGGAGCTCCTGCAATGAGTCCTTTGACTCCATGGAAAGATTTAATAATAATAAAACTTGCTTGTAACAGTCTATCCAGTTATTTCACAACAAATCCATTTAAATGCAATCTGCCTCTTGTATAATAGCAAATATATAACTTGTATATATTTGCCCCTCAAATGCATTCCACACATCAACAAACTGCATACTTTCTCCTCACATGGCTCTGCTTAGTATACTATTCATGATTTTTTTGTTCACTATCTCAACTCAACCTATTGTTTTGTTTACTCCTAAAAACAATATTTTTTCATTATTGTTTTTAGGAGTAAACAAAACAATAATCTCACATGTATGAATAAGTGGGCAAGTTATCAAGGTAGAATAAGGATGGCTGTAATTTAGAGACATCATATTGTTTTTGTTCAGAATGCAAATTCCTCTGAAATTTCAGAAATACCATAACAGCTGCAACAATACCACTGATTATTAAAAACCTGCTTCTAAGTTGCAGCCAGCATCTGCTTCTTTCAATATTTACATTTTAATTTCTTACACGTGATTTTTATTAAGTATATTTTGCATATCTCTAATATGTCACTAATCCATCCATTCAAGTGCCATCTCCTATCTAGGAGATGGACTACCATGATTTGACTCATGGTTAGCTATGGGCATTACAACATGTGGCAAGGACCCTCTTCCACATATTGTTGTATGTATTCATGGCTGTAAATTTGTGTGTGTTCATAGGGGTGGTTTGCCTGTTCTGAGGGACAAAAAAACCCGAGTTTCCAGGCAAAAATACCTTCTGCCTCCATATGAGACTGGTGTATGGATGGTCTTTCTGATCAAAGGGCTTCTTCTATACCAACTGAGCTATGGCAGCTCTAATACTGGGCTTGAAATTAAGAATTTGTATTCTGCTTTATTAACTAACCAGTAAAGTGAATAAAGATATTTAACTATAAAAATAGATTTGTTCAAATACACCAACTTTTCATTATTATTCCATCCTCCTATTATGTAAACTGTTCTGTCTAATACAGCAGTTCCATGGAAAGCTCTGGCATGTTTCATGCTAGCTCTTCTTTCCCACTGTCTATTTGCAATATCATATGCTGCCACATGTTTTATTGCTAATCTTCTCTTTTGAGTTACCATGCTGTAATCATAACCACCTGTAAATTTATGAGTGCCTATTACATATATATCTGATATAGTAAATTTAATATAAATTCACTCTTAATTAAAGAAAAAAAACAACTTCAATAATCACTAAAAAACACACGTACTAACGACAGTGATAAGTTTTAATACGTAAATATTTCATCCCAAGTATCTTGGGACATCCTCAGTACAGTAATTCAAACAATACTAAGAATAGCATACAGTTAGGCAGTTAGGGTGCATGATTACAATGGAATCTCAATATGCATACAGAAAAATGTTATAGAACTAAATTAAAATATAACTGAACAAAAAAAAAAATATATATATATATATATACAGGGTGTTCGGGATAAATTTGACAGTTTCGTAAGGAAAAAGAAAATCTTCTTTGTATCTATTAAATTTAATGAATTGACAAAAAAACATTACAGGCAGAGTTAATTACAATACTATCAACAAGATTTACTCAAAATAACCACCATTAGCATCGATCACAGCTTCAATTCTGCTTCGGAACCTCGAACAAGCTGATGCTACAGTCTCCCTGGGAAGGGCCGCAAAAACTGTTTTAATTTTATTCATTAACTGGGCTTTTGTATTACTGGAAGTGCGATTGGTGTCTTTTTCAACTGCGCCCCATACAAAATAATCCATGGGGTTAAGGTCTGGGGAGTTTGGAGGCCAAACATTTGGACTGGTGAAGTCGTAGAAATTTTCAGACAACCATTTTTGACTTTTCCCAGAGGTGTGGCAAGGGGCCGAATCCTGCTGCCATACATACGGCCTACCATTGGCTACCCTTGTTATCCAGGGCTTGACTACAGTTAGCAACTCCACGAACAAAGCCCGAATTCCAATGCCAGGGTTCTTCAACACCTGTTCCTGCAGATTTGCGAGGAATTCTGCTGTACGAACGCAATCAGATCGTCTGCTAGGGATCTTTCTTCTTGCTACATCCTCGTAGTCACCATTGCAAGTCTCTAGTTCATGCCTGATTGTTTTTACTGTATTCAGGGAGCATTGGGCAGCAGTCGTAATATCCTTATTTTGATGGCAGGCACGAATCATCATGATACAAGTTATTCTCTTCCATGATTCAGGTGGGTTCCAGCTATCCATCCTTTCTGACATCTTGTATATGAATGAAGAAGGGTCCAAACTTTTAAATGAAGAGAAGTGTGTGTTAATACATGTAACTTACGGAAAAATATAATTAATTATAAATATGTCAAATTTATCCCAAACACCCTGTATATATAATAACATATATAAAGGGATTATTTTACACAATTTTGTATGACAATTTCCCATACTTTAGGAATAGTAAGAACGTCGTTGCAGTTTAAATTTGGTCTGTGTAGTAGGAATTCAGCACTTTCTTTATATAAACGTTCATGTTTATATAAACATCTATGTAAAAGTTTCGACTTTTCCCAATGGATCCTATGGTTTGGGTTTTCAACTCCATGTTGAGAGAGACCAGATTTCTGCAGTTTGAAAAGACGAATGTGGTCTTGATGTTCTGAGATGCGTTTCTGAACAGATCTACCTGTCTGTCCAAAGTAAGACAACTTGCAGGAGCATGGAATCTCATACATGCCAGGTAACATCAGAGGTGAGAGTTTGTCCTTAGGAGAAGGTAACAATTTATAGATCTGATTGATGGGTTTGTAAGTAGTGGCAAAATTGTATTTCTTCATAATTTTTGAAAGATGCTCGGAGATGCCTTTAACATAAGGTATGGGAATCCTATGGGCTTCTTCTTGTCTAGGTTGATGTGTGGGGAAGTGACTGATGATTTTTTGAGTTGTTTTAAGATTATATCCATTTAGTATGGCTGTATTTTTGATTATTTCTAGTTCTTGGTTTAGAAATTCTTCAGAGGAGCAGAATTTGTGTGCTCTGGTAACTAGTGATTTAATGATGCCAAATTTCTGAGATGGATGACGAGCGGAAGAATTGTGAATGTAGCGACCTGAAAATTTAGGCTTGCGATAGATAGACGTAGCGATGGAACTGTCTTCTTTTCTTTGAATGTGTAAATCCAGAAAGGAGATACCTTTAAAAGAATCTCCACAGGGTATCTCCTTTCTGGATTTACATACTCAAAGAAAAGTAGACGGTTCCATCACCATGCCTGTCTATCGCAAGCCTAAATTTTCAGGTCGCTACATTCACAATTCTTTCGCTCGTCATCCATCTCAGAAATTTGGCATCATTAAATCACTAGTTACTAGAGCACACAAATTCTGCTCCTCTGAAGAATCTCTAAACCAAGAACTCGAAATAATCAAAAATACAGCCATATTAAATGGATATAATCTTAAAACAGAAAATTGGGAAAAATAGAAAGAATGAATGAAAGTGAAAGTTGAACACATGGACAGAAAGTACAGAAACTCAAAAGGATGAATCAGAGTGAAAATGTGAAGCCCGAGTCGAGAGTTCGAAAATTAGAAAGATTGAATGATAGAGAGAATGTGATTTGCAATTCAAAAGTTGAATTGGGCTGAGAGGCAAGAGATGAAATGGATGTGGAGTGAAATTAAGAAAAATCGGGTGAAAACAATTAAAACAAATCAAGTAGGCATGAAAGAGTTAACAAAAGACAAGAGAGTGGCGTTGTATGGCGACTCCATTATTAAAGGTGTGCTGGATGAGAGGATGCACAAGGTATGTTTTCTAGGCGGTAAAATGAGTAGAGTGATTGAGGCTTTGGATATGAGGAGGGAGCAAGCGAAGGAGTTGATAGTTTTAATAGGTACAAATGACTTGACAGAGGACAAAGAGCACGTCCGAATGGATATCAGGAGGCTGTTTAGATGGAAAAAAGAGAATAGCGTGACAGGAAGGGTAGTAAGAGTGTTGCCTAAGTAAGGCTGTGGTGAGATGAGATGGAGAGCAAGGATTATGAATGGTATGTTGGCTTAAATATGTGAGGAGAGGGGAGTACAATTTGTTAATGTGTGGAATGAGTTTGAAGGAAGAAGTGAACTGTATGGGAGTGATGGACTGCATTTGAATGGTTATGATGCGAGTCATTTGGAGAGACTGTTGCTGGAAGGTAGAGAAGAGAGTATAGAGAATGGATCAGATCAAATGGGAAGTGATGTGGAAGAGCATGAGAGTATGATAGGAGAGATTGAGGAGGTGGTTATGAATAAGGAAGTAAGTGGCTTGAGTATGGAAAATGAGAGAATGGGTGTGCAAGATGAACAGGGAAATGGGGAGGCTCAAGGTGGACACGGGTACACAGTGTGAGAAAGGTGGATGCTCCAAGAGGATGTGAGAGCATGTGTAGACAGGAAAGGAATGGGATGGGATGACCTGGAATCAAGAGGAAACAGTTGGAATTGAAGAGGGTTCTAAAATGAATAAGCAGAAAGGGAAATGGCACCAGTCGAGCATGGAGAGATCACATCAAATGAGTGGTATTTGTGGAACTAGCTGTAGATCCAGGAATGAGCTGTTGTGTTTATATACAAATGCTAGAAGTGTAAGAAACAAGGCAAATGAAATGGTTGCACTAATTGAGTCTGTTCACCCAAAAATTGTTGGAATAAGTGAGTTAGATGAGGATGACATCTTGACAGGAATAGAGATGGAAGGGTATGATGTGTTTCGTGAGGAATAGAAGGGGTAAAAAGGGAGGGGGAGTGCTATTGATGATAGAGAAAGAGTTATGTCCATACAAAGTAGAGATGCACGAAGGAAATAGTGCCAGTGGTTTTGAGGCAGTATTGTGTGAGACAGAGGTGAATGCAGAGCAACATTTACCATTAAGCGCAAGATGGGGGCCTCATTTTAAAACCTTACTCCTCACAAAGAACAATAAAAAAACAGCATAGTTATAGTTGCAAAATAAAATACTTATTTTTAAAATATTAAATTCATAATATAAAAATACAGGCCGCTGAAAAATTTGTGAGGCTTCCCGCTTCCATTTGAAATACATTGTTCTTTCCTTAGAATATAAAACTAACAGGAACTCTGTATTCCATAAAATTCATGTATGTAAGCATACCATTTCTTTGCTGGACGTGTATATACGTCCAGCAAACCTGGATAATATTCTGTCCAACTGTTGAGAGAACATGGATAAGAAGTGTAGTTTGACCGTCATGTCCATTAGAAGGTGCAATAATCCTTCTCGTTGAAAAGAACACTTAACTACATTACCTGGCGTACGTAGTAGCTACGTTCTGTGGCCTACAGCAAGAAATGCAGTTGCTTGCCGTTTGCTTGGTAACAGGAATCTAAGTTATATCGGACTAAATACCTATGAGTTATATTCATTTTGCTGCTTGTTTTTATCGTATAATTATAGTTTTTAATGCCAGCATAAAATAAGAAATCCTTTCATACTTTCTTCACTTCATATTGTATCACTTTGGAAGATCAATGTCACTATCAATTTTTTTGCTAATTATTTTAATCGCCAATACATTTTAAAATTCTCCAAGAACTTGATTGAAGATAATTATTTTTGTCAAACAATTATTTTATAAATTCATGAAAATCTGAATCTAAAAATGAATACAGTCTCCATCTGTTCCAAATTAAGTTTCCTATTTTATTCATAATCTTAGTTCGAAGGTTAGTTATCATATGTAAATCTTGAATCATATCATATAATGCATAATTTTGAATGATATAATCACGTAATCACAAGAAAGATATTTAACCAAATATTTCGGTCTGGAAATAGCAGACCATCGTCAGTGGTATTACAAGAACAGTTTAAAAAATACAAGCTAGAATACTAACAATAGATCGTTAAAATTAGAACACGCCGCGTGATGTTATATCACTAAGTATGAAACAGAATATTTTGAAGTAGAAACATGATTGAATTTGCTATTTAAAAAAAAAAATATAAAAAAAAATTAATGAGTAATCTTGATTAGACTTTCCCAGATTTTTGATATAGATATACAGTCATTACGACTGAAACAACAAATGCATAATTTTTATAACGTAATCTGTTAGTTTTTGCATTTCAACTTTCTTGGTTTTCCCCCTAATCACTAACTACAAATAAACGGCAGTTATGAAGTCAACTGTTATGTACATATTTTCGGCTAATTTCGTTATTATGTGGCAGGTTTGAAGTAGTGATATTTTCCCTACAGTTTATCTTTTGAAACATGTGTAGGTGCATGCATCAAAATGAAATTTTATTTCCAAAATTTTCATAACAGAATTAATTTGCCTTTAATGGCTAACCCCCCCCGCTCCCAAAATTATCACCACACACACACAAATACTGCTAGATAACATGTGCACACTTTCTTTTTGTTTGAATTCGTTATTTTTCCAAAGTAATTGTACTGTTGCAGTTTGAAGCACAAGACAAAGGCGTAGAATCTCTGATAAAATACCATTGGATATAAATTAAAAAGACTCACAATCGGAAACCCCCGAGTAATGCAGTTTAACACCATTTGTTGTTTATTTATTTTCGCACATGTGAAATTCATTTTTATTTGGGAAGAGACACAATAAGTAAATTGTGCAGCAAAAAAGGGTCAATCCAAGAAATACAGCGCACATAACTACAATAATCCGTTAATGGCGGGGATGGGGTGGTAATTGCATTTTAACAGATAGAATGCTGATGAAGTTTCATCAGCATTCTGCCTTTTTATTAGGCCAAAGTGATTTTGAGTATATTTGCAAACAGATATATTCAACATAACTTAGCCAGTTTTGTTGTAAAAAGTGCCACATTTGAAGAAATATTAGCGGCATAATAATAAAATAGCAAAATTCATAATGCTTCAGAATAACTTGATAATTTTGATAATACCAAAACAAGATGAGACACATCTGTAGAAATCTATTATTATTATTATTATTAGAGTCCTTTTAATTATGAACTGTATAAAGATATACTTAATAAATTTGTATTTTTATGTTTTTAAATAAATAAACTAGTTTCATGTTGTTACAGATGGTTTTCGCTGGACTACCTGGACTTTTAGACTATTGTTCTTATCAATATTGTAAAAACTCGACTGTAGCTTAAATATTCCAAAGCACATTATATCGATTTTTTACTTAGGTCAAGTCTCATAAGAATGTTGTAAAAAATAACCTTGTTTGTCTCTGTATATTTTGTATTAGATATTTTTGTAAATAGCCCTTTGGAAATTAACTGTATATACTTCTTTAATAAAAATATGTTAGAGTGGTAAAAACAAAGGCAATGTTTTTCGCCGGAGCTGTATGTAATAGATCTACATGGCGGCATTAGAAAGGTTGTTTATTAAATTTTTGTATGAGAAAGGCTTACAAGCTCTGCATGTAAACACCTCCGAAATCAGTCAGAAAGGTTCAAACAACTTTCCGATGGTCGGCAACTTACAATCAAAAGAAGGCACAGAAGAGAACAAAGAACAGGCTGAACTTGAAACTTAAGATGAAAGAATCATGCCAAATTCTTTGGGGGTTACAAACTTCATGAGAGGTCTCAGAGAAGGCATAATAAAAGGGGACAGAGCCAGGCATATAGGGCTTCCCAGATCCAGAAGTCGCTAGAGAGAGAGGAGCTTCCCAGTTCCAGTCTTAAGAGAAGGCTTTGAGTTGCCGAAAGGAGATGTTCCAATAGCCGGAGAAAAGCTTCCAGGCTAAAGAGGAATCCCGGTTGACAGTTGGCGGCAGAAAAAGGAGGCAGTCGTCCAGGCATTTTTGGCGAGCCCAAGAAGAGGAGAAAAGGCAAGACAAATTACCCAAAGCACCTTCACTCGGAAGTTTTTCTTTTCACTGTGGGAGAATAACTATTTTGCCGGAGCTGTATATGAGTACCGCAGGGCGCAGTTCACAGTCCGCTATTTTCCCAATGAGATATTTCTGAAGCCAGATTTCCTGAAGGAAGCTCAAGATCTGAGATGAGAGAATTGCCTTAGAACTTTTTGTGCTAGACCTTTGACTAAATGTGCGATACAGAGCTTTTGTAAGTTATATACCTTTGTACAATTCCTCTTATAATGTGTTTTATTTGGACAATTAAGATTTAGATTAACCGTAACAAGAAATGTCATTAAGAGAATCTATTGGCATATTTGAAGTTGATATACAGTTTGAAAAAGTAAATTAATAGAGAGTTAGCTACCCTCTCTGCAAGTATACTAGAAGTTTAATAAGTGGAAATTGCAAACAGAGTAAATAAGTTTTTGTGATCATTTTGAAACACGTTCCAGAGACAACAGAGGTTTTTTTGTGTACTGCTGCTATTTGTATTAATTAGTTGGGTAAGAGCAGTTTCTATGTCACGTAAATAGAGCATTTGAATTTGAAGTTTATTATTATTTATAAATTAAATTGATTTTTCACTTCATTTTTTTGTGCATCAAGATTCTAGTCATTTGAGGGTAAAATGTCGAGTAAAAAAGTGGATGTTAGAGAGCATAGCAAGTTATCATTACTATTTATTGCCTCTATGTTTTAACTAAAGCAGGAATTATTATGCTTATTACTGTAACTTAAAAAAATCAAAGCTGGAGTTGAATAAATCTTGTAATAAATAAATGTTGTAATTCCATAAATATGATGATTTTTGCTATAATTTTTATTACCGTAAATTCAAAATTTTTATTTTTAGTGAGAATATCTGAACTTTACAGTTCATGAAGTTCCAATTTTTACCTTGATCAGCAAGCTTAATTTGATTGCATTTAAATTCTTTTTTTATAAAAAAAAAATCTTTTATCCTTATATTAAATTATTATCATACCTTTTAATATTTTTTCTGTATTCAGAATTTTTGTAGCAACTATGATGCTTGTCAAACAAAATCAATAATCAACAATGCAATTGAAATCTTTCACAGAAAGATTTTAATTACATCTTTCTTTAAATTAATTATGATTCAATTACATGGAATATTTAAAAGTGTAAATAATATATATATTTAGAAAATTTAATATCAAATATAAAGTATCGTAGAAGTTGCATAATTATTTATAATCCATTGATATAAATTAGTCATTTATTTATATAAAATGACTTACAAGGTTGCTAGTTTAATATTACCAAGATTTTTTTAATATTAATATTTATTGTATACATGTGAAATTCTTTTATATTTTTAGGAAGAGACACAATAAATAAATTGTGCACCAAAAAGAGTCAAATATCGTAGAACAGTAAAGGAAATTCCACATGTATACAAATGTGGAATTTCCAATTAATGGTAACTCAACTGATAGTTTAGTTACCATTATTTGGCGAGTACTTGTAAAGCAGTATACTGTATACAAATGTATATACCTAATTATATGGTCAAAGTAGTTGTCGCAGTCGGTAAGAATATATTATTCAATTAATTATTATTCTTATTTTACTGTTACTCGTTTATTTTAACAAAACCAAGATACTATTGTTTCTATTTTTGCATTTTTTAAGTTTTAACGTAATTGTTTATTTTATTTATATGTTTATTTTGAATTTAATAAATATTTATTTCGCTTTTGATAGATCAATACACATAATGATGCCAAGAAAATGTGAATCCGGAGCTAGTAAAAGAAAACAATTTAGAGAAAATGAAAAACTGCTAAATGGTCAAAAGGGGGCAATTTTGTCTTTCTTGCGTTCTGAAAATGAAGAATTTCATACAACTGAAGTTGTACTTCACAGTTCTTGGAATGAAAACGAAACATTGGTATCATTATCAGGAGGAGATGAAAGTGAAAATGAAGATCAAAATGATGTGGAAAAACATAGGAGAGAAAGAAGTAAATGAAACAAATCAAGAGGATTCTGAAGAAAATTTTCAATTGGAGTCTGTACTTACCAGCAAGCTATCTCTTATCCTATCGATACAGCAGTATGACCACTTACTATTAATGAACAGTTTATCCAGCATATTTTAATAAATATGCCCAGAATGTTGGTAAAATCGAAAATTTAAAAAAAGAATACACAGAACGCAATAGAATATATGTCAGAAATGAAAATTATTATTATTACCCCAAGACCTCATGGAGTCAAAGACTCATTTGGGAGGTACTTTTATCACACACACACATCTCATCATACCGTGTTTTAAACACATTCAAACTCTTTGCAGACACCACATTCTCAGGCAAGGCATTCCAATCATTCACAACTCTGCACGAAAAAACCTGCCTCTCACTCCCCTAATCACATCCTCTTTATACAGTTTCCAGGGATGACCTCTGGTTCTCTCCTGATCTCCCACTATTCTCTGTAGAACTTCTCTACCATTGATCTTATGACAACCCCTTACCAACTTGTAGGTCTCTATCATATCTTCCCTCTTCCTCCTCTCCACCAGACTCTGCAAACTACATCTTCTCAATCTTTCCTCATACTCAACATTCCAGAGGTCAGAAACTACCTTAGTCAGTCGCCTTTGGATCCTTTCCAACATCTCTTCATCCTTCTGAAAACCCAGTGGCCAAATCTGTGCACAATAGTTCACGTGTGGCTTAATCAAAGCCTTATACAATGGAACAAGAACAAATATATCACATTTTTATTGCAGAAAGGCGAATGGAACAAAGGAGAAACGAGAATGGCTAATTTTTTCAGAAACCAGCAAAGCAATTTACTGATTTGTTTGTAAATTGTTTTCTAAGTCAAATAATAGCTTAATGAAGGGTTTTAATGACTGGGGAAATATAACACGAACCTTATGTGATCACGAGCATTCTACTGAGCATATATGAGCGATGTGCACATATCGCAAAAGAAAATCAAGTTCTGTAAATAGTCAATCTAACAGATAAGCTTAGGTGTTGATGGTTATTCATGACTTATTTTTCACGGTATTAACAACACCACAAACACTTTTAACAACAAAGATGTTTTATTAACGCTAATATTTTGCTGATTTTCAACTCAGCATCATCAGAGCACAACACACATGTAAACGCGACAGTGAGTGAGTGAAACAATATAATTGCAAAAGACAAAAGATCTAGTCCTATTTTTGGCGCCCTCTAACGAAAAAAAAAAAAACACAGCAGTTATCCAGGAGTTTTTCTTAGGATAACTGTCTCCCAAATTTTTGACAAATTAATGCAACCATATTTGTTAAGGTTAGGAGAATTCTTCAAAGCCATTGCTGACTCAAAAAATAATCTTTCAGATCTATAACGACTCCTAAATACACATTCGTTTTCCTCCATCTAATCCTGTGTGAAGGAGTGTCCAAAGCGTGGTCTGCCAGTCCCGACTTGCCATAGTAATAGTAGCGAATGTATCTTTCATGTTCTTCCAGGCGGATGTTCACTGATCTTCCTGTTTGCCCATAATAGGCCAAGTCACAGTCACATGGAACTTCATACACTCCTGGGTGTGCTAAAGGGTGAAGTTTATCCTTTGGTGAGCGGATCAGAGTTGCCAGCTTGACATGAGGTTTGAAGGTGGTGCGAAGGCCATGTTTCAACAATACTTTGGCTATCTTTTCCGATGTACCTCTGATATAGGGAATAGCAATGGTCATGTTGTATTCTTGTGTATTAGGGGAGGGTATTCTTGTGTATTTAGGTAGGTGACAAAAGCACGCTTTTGTCACCTACCTAAACAGCCAACACCCCAAAATTCACTTCACAGTAGAAAAAGAATCAAATAACTGTTTACCATTTCTTGACACATTAGTCACCTGCCTTTCAGATGGATCACTATCTTTTTCTATTTACAGAAAGCCTACACACACAGGAAGATACCTACATAAACAATCACATCATCATCCAGTCCAACAGTACGGCATTTTAAAAACACTTACACACAGAGCCAGAGCCATTTGTTCTAACGATACAGCTCTGACCACTGAACTCCAGTACCTGTGCCATACGTTCTTAGCCAACGGCTACAATCCCTACAAAATAGATAAAATACTAAATAGGCCCATTACTCTGCCCTCCCCTAATACACAAGAATACAACATGACCATTGCTATTCCCTATATCAGAGGTACATCGGAAAAGATAGCCAAAGTATTGTTGAAACATGGCCTTCGCACCACCTTCAAACCTCATGTCAAGCTGGCAACTCTGATCCGCTCGCCAAAGGATAAACTTCACCCTTTAGCACACCCAGGAGTGTATGAAGTTCCATGTGACTGTGACTTGGCCTATTATGGGCAAACAGGAAGATCAGTGAACATCTGCCTGGAAGAACATGAAAGATACATTCGCTACTATTACTATGGCAAGTCGGGACTGGCAGACCACGCTTTGGACACTCCTTCACACAGGATTAGATGGAGGAAAACGAATGTGCTATTTAGGAGTCGTTATAGATCTGAAAGATTATTTTTTGAGTCAGCAATGGCTTTGAAGAATTCTCCTAACCTTAACAAATATGGTTGCATTAATTTGCCAAAAATTTGGGAGACGGTTATCCTAAGAAAAACTCCTGGATAACTGCTGTGTTTTTTTTTTTTTCGTTAGAGGGCGCCAAAAATAGGACTAGATCTTTTGTCTTTTGCAATTATATTGTTTCACTCACTCACTGACGCGTTTACATGTGTGTTGTGCTCTGATGATGCTGAGTTGAAAATCAGTGAAATATTAGCGTTAATAAAGCATCTTTGTTGTTAAAAGTGTTTGTGGTGTTGTTAATACTGTGAAAAATAAGTCATGTGTAAATAGTCAAATTGATTCTGAATTGATCAAACAAATACAATCTGAAGAAAATTATTGGAGAGAGGTTTTAAAAAGAATAATAGCTACCATTAAATTACTGAGTAAACTAGGACTAGCATTTAGAGAAAATACAAATGATATTTTTTCTGATTCTTGCGGAAATTATTTATCATGTTTACATTATTTAAGTGAATTTGATGATTTTTTAAAACATCACATGAAAATATACGCCAACTGTGGTTCTGGCCGATCAAATTATCTTTCTTACCATACTTGTGATGAATTATAGCGTTAATAGCTAAAAAAAACCAAGAGCAATATTAATATCAGAAATTAAGGAAACTGCTTATTTTGCAATAATATTCAATTCAATGCCAGATATTGCCCATAATGACCAACTAGCTATGATATTTAGGTATGTTGCCGCAAATTCTGACATTAGAGAAACATTTATTGGGTTCATCAGAATTACACAACATAATTCCTTATATTTAGAAGAGGTAGTATAAAAAAATTAGAAGAATTATCTTTGGATATAAAAATGTGCAGCAGGCAAAGCTATGATAACACTGCCAATACGAAAGGTATCTATACAGGTTTACAAGCCAGGCTGAAAAAACGTAGTCCCTCTGCACATTATATACCTTGCTCTAGTCATTCCTTAAATTTAATTGGCAACTATGCTGCGGAATCTTGTCCGGAAGCAGTGCAATATTTTTGTTTTATTCAAAATATATATAATTACTTTTCATCTTCAACAAGAGGATGAGGTATACTCCATAAACATTTAGAAAAAAATCTTTAACAATTAAAACTAAGTGAAACGAGGTGGTCTGCAAGAGCTGATGCTATATTGGCTTTGAAACGTGGATATAAACAAATTAAAGATGCATTACTCGAACTATCCATTTCTCCTCATGAAAAACCTATTTCTAAATTAGCGAGCTCATCATTGACTGAACATTTTGACAAACCAGAAACAGCAATTTTAACAGTTATGTGGGACAAAATTTTGTTGCAAAATAAAACTTTACAACGAATAAATGCTACTAGTAAATCTCCACGAGATCCCGATATGGATTTGTTTTTGGCTAATGATTTGTTACACTCTTTAGTTGATTTTATTTTAGATATAAGAAATAGTTTTGCTGTTGTTAATGAAGAAGCGAATTTATTAACAGATGAGACAAAATTTAAAGATGAAAAGGAAAGAGTTAAAAAACGAAAAAAAAAAAAAAGAGTGACGAAGTTTCACAATCTAACAATGAAATTATATTACATGGGAAAGAAAATTTCAATGTGAATACTTTTAATGTCATTTGCGATAAGCTAATTTTGGAAATTAATGAAAGAACAAAAAGCTATTTCGACATATTAGATATGTTTGACATTTTTTGAAGGAAGATATAGATCAAGACAAGTACAAGACAAGTATTAATAAAATTTTACAAACTTATGGGACTGATATTGATCAAGAAAAATTTACTGATGAAGTTAAGCAATTTTTAATAATGTTAAAGGAAGAAAATTCTTCAATTAAAAATATGTATAAATTTATAAACAATGTGTTAAGGTCTACTTTTCTGAACATAGAAACAATTTTAAAAATATTTTTGACAATGCCTATTTCAAATGCAAGTGCTGAACGCTCATTTTCAGTGTTGAAATGAATAAAAAAATATTTAAGAAGCAACTTGCACCAAAATAAAACAAGTGACCTATCGTTATTATGCACTGAATCAGATGTAATGCACTTGATCAATTATGATGACATTATAGATATATTTGCTACAACCAAAGCCAGAAAAAAAACTTTTAATTATTAATTTTTTTATTTAAATTTGAACTGATTTATTTTTATACTTTTTTTAAAATGCAAATATATATAAACCAATGCTGTATTGTGTTATTAAAATGAGTTATTATGGAAATGGTGACTTTTATTTTCAATAAACTAAAAAAATGCTTATTTTTGAGGGCCTCATAATGATGTTGTGCCTTGGGCCTCCAAAAGTATAAATACAGCCCTGGGTGAATGGAATGAAATACTGGGTTGGATGTTGTTATAGACCAGGAAATGTGGATGGTAGCGACTATGAAATGTATAATCAAATTAGCCAAGCAAATAAAAAGAGTGATCATTATGGGTGATCTTAATTATAGCAATACAGACTGGAATGATGAGATAGGAACTGGATGTAAATAAAATGACTTTCTTGAGTTTTTGAGGGATAACTACCTCAGACAGTATGTAACAGAGGACACACAAGGATTGAGGGTCTTGAATTTGGTGATCTCATCAGAGGATGTAATTATAAATACAGTGTGTAATTACCAACCAATTGGCGAGAGTGACCATGATGTGATTACCTGGGTGGGTGCCAGCAGTGTGAGGACCTCTGTAAGAAAAAGATATATGTGGAACTACAAGCGGGGGGGGTGATTATGAAGATCTCAGGAGACAGCTTGCAGGTGTAGCACAGAATGAGGAGTTAGCTGGAAAAGAGAGATCAATGCAGCTTGGAGGATTTTCCAAAATATCTAGTCGATGCAGGGTCTAAATGTATTCCAAGGATGAATAAGGTTAAATAAGGTACATGTGAAATGGATGAATAAAGAGATTAAGCATGCTATACAGAGAAAAAGGGCATTATGGAGGCAGAATAAGAGAAGTGGAAATAACCAATTCCATGAGGACTACAAAGACCAGGCAAGGTGGGTGACAAGGTTGGTGAGGGTAGCTAAAGAGAGGTATGAACTGCAGTTAGCTAATGAAACCAAAAAGAATCCTAAAGAGTTCTTTCGATATGTTGCCAGAAAAAGAAAGAATGATTATGGAAGGATGATACTGATTGGAGGAAATGGTATAAAGACAGCTGTTGCAGAAGGTGTGGTGGAGATACTTAATGAGCAGTTCATAAAGGTCTTGTGAATGTGACTTCATTGACAGATTGAGAGCAGTTGATGATGGGGAGGAGAGACTGACTATAGGTGAGCAAGAGGTGTATGGGGAGTTGAGCAAACTAGATGTAAATAAGGCTGTGGGACTTGATAATATATCACCATATATTCTGAAGGAATGTGCCAGGGAGTTGACGCCGGCCTTGACATTTTTTTTAATACGAGTCTTGCACTGGGTCAATTCCTAAGGAGTGGAAGGAGGGCAAGATTGCGCAACTTCATAAAGGAGATGATAGAACTCGAGCATCAAACTATAGGCATATCTGTGTGTCACATGTTGTGGTTAAGCTGTTGGAGAAGCTTTTGAGAACTAGATCCAGAATTGGTTTGATAACAATGGTATTATCTTTGATGGACAGTATGAATTTGCTAAAGGGAGGTCATGTTTTAGTAATCTACTTACTTATTTCAATAAGGTAACTGCTTTCTTAGACAGAGGAGAAGGATACACAGTAATATACACATATTTCGCAAAGGCTTTTGATAGATTACCCCATGATAAGTTGATAGTCAAACTAGATCAGATGGGTTGGATATTAGATTGGTGCATTGGATTGGAGACTGGCTATCTGATAGGTATCAACAAGTTGTGAATGGGCGGAGCGATATCCAGGAAAAGGAAAGTTACTAGTGGTGTGCCTCAGGTGTCTGTTTTAGGGCCATTACTGTTTAACTTGTATATTAATGATACTGGAGAAGATTTGGATGGAGATACTCAGTTGTTTGCAGATGATGCAAAGTTGGGACGAACCATGAAGAGATGAGAAGATGTTGTGGCCCTACAAGAAGACTCGAAAAAATCGAGTGATTGGGCACGGAAATGGGTATGTGAGTTCAATGCTGCAAAATGTAAGGTTTTAAAATTTGGAAAAAAAAAATTGGATGCAGAATTTATGCTTGGTGAGGATATATTGTCAGGGGTGGAGGAAATAAGAGATCTGAGGCGACAGTGGATAAGGATCTGAAATTTAGGGGACACATGGCCAAAATTGTGAAGAGAACACAAAGGCTTCTGAGAATGATGCAGAGGACACCGATTTGTAGGGAGATTCTTGTTCCATTGTATAAGGCTTTGATTAGGCCACACATGGACTATTGTGCCCAGATTTGGTCACCTGGTTTTCAGAAGGATGAAGAGATGTTGGAAAGGATCCAAAGGCGACTGACTAAGGTAGTTTCTGACCTCTGGAATGTTGAGTATGAGGAAAGATTGAGAAGATGTAGTTTGCAGAGTCTGGTGGAGAGGAGGAAGAGGGAAGATATGATAGAGACCTACAAGTTGGTAAGGGGTTGTCATAAGATCAATGGTAGAGAAGTTCTACAGAGAATAGTGGGAGATCAGGAGAGAACCAGAGGTCATCCCTGGAAACTGTATAAAGAGGATGTGATTAGGGGAGTGAGAGGCAGGTTTTTTCGTGCAGAGTTGTGAATGATTGGAATGCCTTGCCTGAGAATGTGGTGTCTGCAGAGAATTTGAGTGTGTTTAAAGCATGGTATGATCAGCTGTCGATCAGATAAAAGGACCTCCTAGATGAGTTCTTTGACTTCATGGGGCCTTGGGTAATAATAGTAGTAATAAAACTGCAAAGGTCATACTTTACCACAGTAAAGGTTACAGTAATACACAAGATCAAAGGTTACAGCAATATATGAACAGTAAAAGAAACATTGTAAATAATATGCATATACCAAAACAAAGCCAAGCAATGCAGTATATACATACACTGAGTTCGCTTTGCAATAGGAACTCCCACTTAATAATGCACTGTTCCACCTCTCTGTGCAATCACAGCTCGTAGATGCTAGGAAAAGCTGTTGAACATCCTCCATGCATAACTTGACCCATATTCGCTGCAGCAACTCTGTCAGTTCACTTTCATTCTGTGGAGGTAGATCAGCAGTTCTCACACCCTGTTCTAGCATATCCTACATGTTTAGTTGGGTTACAGTTAGTTTGGGGACCAAAGAATGTGGCAAATTCATTGTTGTGTTCATGCAAAAACTCAGTTAACCAATGGACTTAGGACATGATAGGGAAAAGATCCCCAGACCATAACACCACCTCCAATACTCTGTTGAACCCCAACTGTGCAGCAAGGGGATAGGGCTTCATGATGTTTATTCCAAATGCAAACCTCACCATCAGCATGGTGCAGCAGGAAAAGGAACTCATCACTCCAGATGACCTTCTTCCATTGCTGACATTCCTTGGCCTATGCAAAGCATTCTTTGTGATGCCTGGCTGTCATCATGGGAACCTTTGTTGGTCTTTGCCTGTGGAACCCTAGGCGAAGCAAGGTATTGGTGCATGAAGCATGTGGAAATGGGTCAAATTGCCCCACTGTTGTATTGGTGGGTGAGCTGTGCAATTGTTGTTGAGATACCAGTCGTGACACCTGATGCTCACCTCTAGGATCAACAATGCATGGCAGACCAATGTAAGCCCTTCTGCTGGATATCTGTTCATGGTTAATCCAGTCCTGATACATCCTTAATACAGTAATATGGGAACAACAAGAACTGCAGTTGTTTCTGAAATACTGGCACCTACCCTCTGGGCACCAACTATTTGCTCATGGTGAAATTATCTCATGTCACCACATTTTCCCATTACTGGCAACTGTTTACTGATTATTATTATTATTATTATACAGACACCTCCATGGAGTCTGAAGACTCATTGCAAGAGACCCAATTTATCCACACAATCTATCATACCTCTCCTTGAATCCATTAACAGAAAAAGCACTTACAACTGAATCTGGCAATCCATTCCATTCATTTGACATTCTCCAAGCACAAAATCTAGTAATCACATCCCTACTGACCACACCTTTATTCAACTTCCAGGGATGACCACTTGTTTTGGTCCCTCAAGCCAAATGCTTAACCATTTCCTCCTGCATCTATCCTATAAAACCATTTAAGCAACTTAAATGTTTCTATCATATTCCTTCTTTCTTTCCTATCAACCAACTTCTGCAATCCACACACCTTCAATATATCCTCATATATTGAAGCACATTCCACAGACCACTCACCATCTTGGTCACTCAGCTCTGAATCCTCTCCACCACTTCAACAACCTCAATAAGCCCCGGAGACCAGACTTGAGTACGGTAATTCAAATGTGGGCATATCAAGGCCTTATAAAAAGGAATTATAACTTCCTTATCTCTATTGTTAATGTGTATTTCACTTGCCAAGTAATCTTATGTGCTACCTTAGCAATATGTCCTCTCAACTCTAACTCCCTATCTACCACCGCCGCTAAATCTCTAGCTTCATTTTTTCTGGAGTACAGTGCAATAAATGTGATAAATGGCTTGTAATCTATTTATCTCAAAGTGCATAACTTTACATTTCTCGACATTAAATTGATTCCCATTAGCTTTTGTCCATACTGACAGCATATTTAGATCGTCCTGGAAACTCTCCACATCATCTTGATTAATTGTTACTCTACCTAATTTTGCATCATCAGCAAGCAATTGAATATTTCCTTTCAGGTTATTTCCTATATCATTTGTGTACAAATTAAACAGCAATGGTCCCAGCACTGAACCTTGTAGCACACCACTAGTCACCTGTTTTTGCATGATTCTGCCCCTCCATATACCACTTTTAGATATCTGTCCAGCAGCCACCCTCTTATCCACTTAACAAGTGTCATATCCATTTCCATTTGTTGTAATTTGCATAACAGTGTTCCATGTGGTATTCTGTCAAATGCTTTTGCAAAATCCAGCAAAATCATCATCATGTAGCCATTTCCTGCATCCAACTCAGCTGTTACTTTATAAAAAGTTAGTAAATTACTAAGGCATGACAGAACCTTTACAAAGCAATGCTGACCCTCATATAGTATCATATTTTTATCTAACCATTCTTGAATTCTCTCTTTTATCAATTTTTCTAGCACTTTTACCACCAACACCTGAGATACTGATTGGTCTTTAATTTGCTACTGTAGTCTTTGAATGTCCCTTATGCAAAGGAATAATTTTGCTCTCTTTCCACTCCCTTGGAACGCTACCAGAGCTGAGACTTAAATTAAACAGCTTAGTCAAAGGCACTGCTAGTTCCCTTGCACATTCTCACAAAACCCTAGCTAATATCCCATCTAATCCCACAGCTGTATTTACATTGAGATTCTGCAATATCGTAAGAACCTCCAATTCATCCATCTCTATTCCCAAATTAGTGTCTGTCACATAGGTTAAAGCAGTAACATCACCAGTAAGATATATGATTGCAAAAGTGGTCACCCATTAATTCAACTATTTTATCCACTTCTTTCTCCTCATGACCATCATCACTCATTAAGGTTAATATTCCATAGTCATTCTTCATCTCACTTGCCACATAACGAAAGAACTCTTTGGGATTTCCTTTGGCCTGCTTGACTAAATTCTTCTCATAATCTGATTTTGCCTTTCTTGTCATGCTGGTCACCTTTCTTGACTGAGCATTGTACCGTTCATGAGTTTGCTGATCACCTTTCTCTTTATATAACTTCCACAGCATTTTCTTCTTCTGCAACTCATGCTTAATGATATTACTCATCCACCTAACTCCTACCTGATTAATCCTCATATCCTACATATACAATACTGCTTCCTCTAGAGTACCCTTAACTATATCCCATGCACTACTATCATCCTTACCCTGCAGTGTTTTATGCCTTGGTACAGATTTAAGCCTCTTCCTAAGCTTGTCATAATCACTTGCCTTGTAGTTACACAAATATTCCTTCTTGATAACATATTCCTCATGTTTTACAATATTCCAAGTCAAGATTGCATGGTCACTTTCACCAAAATGGATGCAATCTTGTCACCTTGGTTATTGATAGCTCTTCTGATTCCATGACCAGGTCCAATACTCTGCCACCTGTGGTCCCCTCTATCACATGCTGCCTTAAGTAATTATCTCTCATCAGGTGTATAAATTCTATTTCCTTTCTGCCATGTGATCTTTCTTCCTTCCAGTCTATATCTCCAAAGTTGAAGTCCCCCCATAATAATCACTCGAACTGTACTCATTGTATTTCTTGATTTGGCTTTGTTTACTGATTGAAAAGGTCTTCTCATAGCTATTATTTATCATTCTATCTAAAAGGGACCATAGGTTTTGGTCTAAAGTACAGGAGATATCCTCGTAAATCTGATAACACTGAATGGTCCCAAAACCAAAAATGGAACCAAAACCTATGGTCCCTTTTAGATAGAATGATATATAATAGCTGTACTCATTGTACTAATTTGGTGATCATGACTTCCAGATCATCTGTAGTCTTACTGGTCTTAATCAACCACCAAATTACTTCAAGTGAACAGCCACCCTCTCACCTGTCTCCTATTCTTTTTGGTTGCAATTCATCTGCTATCATCAGCAGTACTCCTCCCCCCCCCATCCTATCTTCTCTATCTTCCCTGTAAATGCTAAACCCTTCACATTCAATCCCTGTAACTACATCATCTGCTGTTAGCCAAGTCTCACTAATGCCTATAACTTTTGGCAAGGATGCACTAATCAATGCCAAAGCTCCTCCCTCTTGTTCCTCATATTTCTGGCATTAGTATATAGAAATGGCATCCTTTTATTCACCCCCCACCTTTACTTTCTGAATTGACTACCCTATTCAATATTTTTACTTGAGAGACTAAATTCCTCACTTGGTCAGTCTCACACTCACTCGCTTGCTTCCATCCTAATTTCTGAAGTTTCCATGAATTTGCATGTAAACATGCTCGGTGAAGAAAGCTCTCTCCAGACACCGAACACCAAAACCATTCAGGTGCAGTCCATCTGCATCAAACAAATCTTTCTTTATGTCAAACTGAGACAAAGGATCCACAAATTCTACATCATTTCTTCTGCACAATCTACGTACAGTCTCGTTGACTATCAATGCCATCCTCTTCAGTTTGCATCTATCATAGCATGGTAGAACACTTGCAATCTTCACCTTTTCGCTCTTCTGTTTTGTCTCTTCTATCAACTCCTTTGCATCCTCTCTAACAGAATACTTCTTGCTTCTCAAATCATTGGTACCAACCAAGACAATCATTTCCTTCGACTTACTTTTTTGCAACCAGATGGCTTGGCTCATATCGTGAATTTTTGATCCAGGGAAATATGATTTTGTTATACTTTCATTAAGTACTCCCCTGATTATTGAGTCTCCATACATAATTTTCTACTTAATTTTTTTTTTTTTTTTTGTTTGTTCGTTGGTCTTTATTGTTCTTTCAGATTATTCTGAAAGAACATTCTTTATTGTTCTTTCACTGACGTGTAGAAGTAGGGAGATTCTTGTTCCATTGTATAAGGCTTTCATTAGGCCACACATGGACTATTGTGCCCAGATTTGGTCACCTGGTTTTCAGAAGGATGAAGAGATGTTGGAAAGAGTCCAAAGGTGATTCACTAAGGTAGTTTCTGACCTCTGGAATGTCGAGTATGAGGAAAGATTGAGAAGATGTAATGTGCAGAGTCTGGTGCACAGGAGGAAGAGGGGAGATATGATAGAGACCTACAAGTTGGTAAGGGGTTGTTATAGGATCAATGCTGGAGAAGTTCTACAGAAAATAGTGGGAGATCGGGGGCAAACCAGAGGTCATCCCTGGAAACTGTATAAAGAGGGTGTGAGTAGGGAAGTAAGAGGCAGGTTTTTTCATGCAGAGTTGTAAATGATTGGTATGCCTTGCCTGAGAGTGTACTGTCTGCAAGGAGTTTGAATGTGTTCAAGGCAAGGTATGATGAGCTGTGTGTGTGTGTGTGATAAAAGGACCTCCCAGTTGAGTCTTTGACTCCATGAGGTCTTGGGGTAATAATAATAATAATAATTGCCTGCATATTTCTTTTTTCAGTCCTGCTTAACTCTTGCTGCTTCTGCAGTTTCTTTTTTATGTAGAGAGGATAGGTGTGCCGATTTATAGTAGCCGCATGTTCGTTGATATCAAGTGTACTTTGTTATAATGCAAAATATGAGGGTGGTCTGAAACGTTCTCTGAACTCAACCATAGATGCCACACTATCAGTAAATTTTTTTTTTTTTAAGTTGGTACATCTGTCATAAGGATCATGTAAAATTGCAAGTCATTCTAACAAGTAGTTTGTTTTATACAGCTGTCTAAAACAAAACTGTTGTCTGTATCCCTTGAAATGGATAAAATTGAGTATTGTGCGGTTATAAAATTCTTTGTAAAAGAAGGTTTAAAGCCAAAAGAAATTCATTCGAAGTTCATAAAAGTTTATGGGCACTCTTCTCCTTCGTTTTTGACAATTAAGAATTAAGAAATAGGCTGCCGAGTTTAAATGTGGCTGTACCAGCCTTGAAGATGATCTACGTGAAGGACGTCCAAAAAGTGTAATCATTGATCCAGAAATCATTGATCAAGTGCACGATATGGTATTGGATGACTGGCAAGTCAAAGTGGGTGAAATTGCTGAGACTATAGACATTTCAAAAGAACATGTAGGATATATTTTGCATGAAGAATTGCAAATGAAAAAGCTTTGTGCAAGACGGGTGCCATGCTTGCTCACAGCAGATCAAAAATGCACTCGCATGAAAATCTCTGAACAGTGCTTGGAGCATTTTAAGCATTTTTGCAGCAGTCAAAACAGTAGACAGAAGCTGGCTGTTCAGCACCAAAGAAGACAAAGTCAGTTCCATCAGCAGGAAAGGTCATGGCATCGGTGTTGTGGGATGCTAAAGGCATTTTGTTTATTAATTATCTTGAAAAGGGAAACACAATAACTGGGGAATATTGTTCTGATCTTTTAACGAGACTAGACAAAAACATTAATGATAAAAGAACCAGTTTGCAGAAGAAAAAATCATATTTCATCAGGACAATGCACCTAACCATAAAGGTGCTTTGACAATAGGAAAATTGAGGAATCAGCACTATGAATTGTTGGAGCATCCACCCTATTCCCCAGATTTGGCTTCCTCTGACTTCTATCTCTTCCCAAAACTAAAACTTTTCCTCGTCAGCATTTTTCTTCGAATCAAGAGGTGAATGCAGCTGCAGAAGGGTATTTTGCAGATCTTACTGAGAACCACTACAGGGATGGGATAATAGTGCTGGAGCATCGCTGGAATAAATGTATTAGTTTTAAGGGAGATTATGTTGAAAAATAAAAATAATTTTGAAATTATAAATTCATTTTTCCATTATTAGGCCGAGAACTTTCAGACCACCCTCATATGTAAATCAGAGGTGTTCCTAATGCAATGCTAACTTAGTGTATAAATGAAATTGTTATTTTTATTATTATTAAGAGAGACCTCCAGAGAGTCACAGACTCATCGAGGGAGGCCACATACTACACACACACACCAGCTATCATACTTATTCTTGAATTCATTCACACTGCTTGCACTCATAACATCCAATGGCAATCCATTCCAATCACACACCACCCTATGAGAGAAAAATCTAGTCCTCACCCCCTTCTCAGCAGCCTTCATTCTCAGTTTCCAAGGATGCCCTCTTGTCCTTTCCCCACCCTCCATAAACTGAAAAATTCAATCAATTGAAATCTTGTATGATCCTTTCAGAAGTTTGTAAGTCTCAATCATATCACACCCTCTTTCTCCTGTTTGCTAGTGTCTGCAGTCTACAAATTCTCAGTCTGTCTTCATGATCAGTATTCCACAATCCTGATATCATTTTTAACACTGTCCTTTGTACTCCCTCCAATATATCAGAATCGCAACGGAAACCAGGAGATCAGACCTGTGCAAAATAGTCTAAGTGAGGTCTTATCAAGGCCTTGAAAAGAGGCCAAATAACATCCTTATCTTTACATGTGAACGTTCATTTCAGCATTGCAATTATCATTTGAGTTGTATTTGCAATCTTTGCCACATGGCCCTAAACTTCAACTTCCTATCTATTAACACTCCAAGATCCCCAGCCTCATCAGTTTCTTCTAGTTAATCCCACCAATATAATACGATATTGGATATCTAATCATGCCGAAGTCAATGACTTTACATTTACTAATATTGAACTGACACCCATTTTCCCATGCTCACAATTCCAGCACATTCAAATCATTCTGTAAGTATTGCATATCCCCAGCATTCCTGATTATCCTCCTATCTTTTCATCATCAGCAAATAGCTGTATGTCGCTTGTGAAATCCTTCCCAATATCATTAATGTACAGATTGAATAATAGTGGACCAAGCACTGATCCTTGTAGTATGATACACCACTGGATATATATATATATATATATATATATATATATTTTTTTTTTTTTTAAATTAATCTTTGTATGGGCAGTACTACCCTTACACCATGTCCAGACTTGATATAGGCATAAGCCTTTACTAGTGTTTTACCCTATGCTTGTTCTTGTTATCATTGTAGTCATTCTCTGGTGGCAATGCCATGCCACCATTGTGCCCTGTAGGGCCCTCAAGGAAAGAACTTTTATATCCTTCTGAGTAAGCCCAAGTTGTTTTAAGTCCTTATAGCTATATGCCATGTAAAGAGATGGTGGCGCTGGTTAACCGCGGAGTTGCCCCATGATCCTTCTTTATCTTAGTAACTAGATCTGGTTCTTTCTTTTAGTGTTGAATGGTGATCAGCATTCATTTTAGAAATTATGGACTTTAGAACCATGTTATAAATAACTCTTTTAATTTCCCGACGTTTCAATTGAAGTATTTTAGAAAAGTTATCAGCAATACTTTTCTAAAAAAATGGTTACAGCCAAAACACTATTAACAAAATTCTCTACAAGATCTCAATAAAAAAAAAAAAAAAAAAAAAACCAGACTACAATAAAACTATAACCATTGCTTACATTAAAGAGACATCAGATAAAATAAATGGAATACTACAAAAATACAACCTCAAAGCGATCTTTAAACCTCCTGCAAAATTAAAAATACTCAACTCATCCAAAGACCCACTCACTCTGCTGGCCCACCCTGGAGTATACCATATTTATTGTATTTGTAATATACCATATATAGGGGAAACAGGATACACAATTCCTATCAGACAAAAGGAACATAAACGACACATTAAATATAATAACTATGGTGAAGCTGGCCTTTCTGATCATGCCCTTAATACTTTGCATAGAATTGACTGGAAAAGCACTAGTTGTTTACATCACACACAAAAAATGATGGTATGAACTCAAATTTAAGGAAGCCCGTGAGATTCTTATCAACCACCCCAATCTGAACAATAATGATGGTCTAAAAATCCCAAGCATATGGAAGGCATATATCCTACCCACTGAACCTTTCTCTCTATACTTAGAGATAAAGGTTTTATAAACAGGACTGTAGGTAATTCAGAATCCTAAATCTAAAATAACAATTGTAATGTTAAAAAAATAGAACATCATTGTTACTGAAAGAAGACTATCTATAAGAAAGAATATTTTTCCCATGTTATCTTAAACAGAATTTTTCTTTGATGTAGTTTCTAAATAATTAATTAATTAGTATATAAGAAAGAATATTTTTCCCATGTTATCTTAAACAGAATTTTTCTTTGATGTAGTTTCTAAATAATTAATTAATTAGTATTTTTTTTCTTCACTAGAGGTCATTCCAGTAGAATAACCAGTGATTAAATCATTGTTTCTTTATCTTACTGTGTGTAATGTAACTCAACTTGTCCTTGTATATTTGTACATACTCAAGATGATGATCTTAATATGAAGATTGAATGCCTGGAAATTAAAAGAGTTATTTATAACAATGTTGTAAAGTCCATAATTTCTAAAATAGATCTTGATTATTCTTATAATAGTTTACCTTATTATTATGGCTATTGGGTGCCATGTTCCCACCACCTGGGCATCAACTACCCAAATTATAATTAAAAGAAACACGCGTATTAACCATAGTGAAAATTATTTAATTGTAAATATTTCATCCTAAGTATCTTAGGACATCATCAGTACAGTAATTTAAAACAATAATAGGAATAACATACAGTTAGGGCGCATGATTACAATAGAATCTCATTAAACATGCGTAACGTGTTACAGAAGTAAAAAAAAAAAAAAAAAAAAAACTAATAATTATTTTACACAATTTTGTATGACAATTTCCCATACTTTAGGAATAGTAAGAATGTCGTAGTGGTTTAAATTTGGTCTGTGTAGTAGGGCTTCAGAACTTTCTTTATATAAATTTTCATGTTTATATAAATATCTATGTAAAAGTTTAGATTTTTCCCAATGGATCCTATGGCTTAGATTTTCAATTCCGTGTTGAGAGAGGTCAGATTTCTGCAGTTTAAAAAGACAAATGTGGTCTTGATGTTCCGAGATGCGTTTCTGAACAGACCTACCTGTCTGTCCAAAGTAAGACAATTTGCATGAGCATGGAATCTCATAAATGCCAGGCAACATCAAAGGTGAGAGTTTGTCCTTAGGAGAAGGTAACAATTTATAGATCTGGTTGATGGGTTTGTAAGTAGTGGCAAAATTGTATTTCTTCATAATTTTAGAAAGACGTTCAGAGATGCCTTTGACGTAAGGTATGGGAATCCTATGGACTTCTTCTTGTCTGGTTTGATGTGTGGGAAAGTGACTGATGATTTTTTGAGTTGTTTTAGGATTATATCCATTTAAGATGGCTGTATTTTTGATTACTTCTAATTCTTGGTTCAGAGATTCTTCAGAGGAGCAGAATTTGTGTGCTCTGGAAACTAGTGATTTAATAATGCCAACACAGATGGTTAAGAAAATAATTATTTATTAACTTAAAGCTAATATTTCGCTGGTATTATATCCAGCATCTTCAGAGCACACAACACAAAGTTTGTTACAAATGTAAGACAACCACAATCCGGTGTAACAGTGGGGGCTAGTATAAGTGATTGCAGCGTGCAACACAAGACTAAAGTCCTAATATAGCGCCATCTAGGTAAAAAAAAAAAATCAAAGTTTTGAAATAGTAGTCAAAAAAATTCAAATTGAAAAAATATAAATTAAAAAATATTAATTTGGTCTTAGGATGACTGTCTCCCAAATTTTTGGTAGATTTATACAGCCATACTTGTTAAGGTTTGGAGTATGTTTTAAGGCTTCTGTTGATTCCAGGAACAACCTCTCTGACTTGTAGAAGCTTCTGTGCATTACTTTTGTTTCTTTCCAATTGATCCTGTGTGCAGGGGTATCCAAAGCATGGTCTGCCAGACCCAACTTACCATAGCGAAAGTGTTGGATATATGTCGGATTGTGGTTGTCTTACATTTGTAACAAACTTTGTGTTGTGTGCTCTGAAGATGCTGGATATAATACCAGCGAAATATTAGCTTTAAGTTAATAAATAGTTATTTTCTTAACCATCTGTGTTCTTATTATACCGTGAAACCTATTACAACATGTCTGATGAACACATAAGCCTATCCACGCGTAATAAAGCCAAATTTCTGAGAGATGATGAGCAAAAGAATTGTGAGTGTAGCAACCTGAGAATGTAGGCTTGGGGAAGACAGATATGGCGATGGAACCATCTTCTTTTCTTTGATGTGTAAATCCAAAAAGGAGATACCCTGTGGAGATTCTTTTTCTAACGTAAAGTTCATACGATGATGAATTTTGAAAAATGATGATAAAGAAGGTTAATTTTATCTAGAAACAGTTGTAATTCATGTTCGGGATGATCCCAGACTACAAATATGTCGTCGACATATCGTAACCAAATTTTTGGTTTGGGTTCAAAAGTGAATATTTTTTCCTCAAGGTGTTCTAGAAACAAATTTGCTAGGTTTGGTGATAAAGGAGATCCCATTGCTGTTCCTTTTCGAACCCAGGGAGGAGTCTGGTGCCATCCCTTCTCCAATCATGCTGGGGAGGCATCAAATATGACTCTTTCGTTATTTAAAAAAAAACTACCCAAATGTCACCATCTTTTTAATCACTAAGTCTGGCTTATGCAAACCCACGGGGGTCCTAAAATGTGGTTCCAGTGCGGTCTCCCAACCTTTGTTCTTAAAGCAGTTATTCAGAATTGAGACCACAGTGTCATGCATCTGCATGCAGACCCCATGGGTGCAGAAGCAACACTGGGTTATATGAGACAATGTCTCACTGTAGTGGCAGCCAGCCCTACAGTCTGAGTCGTCACTATCCAATCGAGCTGTGCGGGGCTCAAGTGGGCAGGGCATTGATCCTCATCCTGATAAGGTCAATATACTCAAACCCAGTGAGGAGTCTGGTGCCATCCCTTACCCAATCATGCTGGGGAGGCACCAAATATTACTCTTTTAAAGGAGCACCATCTCGTGTTCGGTGGGTGCTGACTCAATTAAGGTACCTTGATAATGAGACCAGCCTTTAGCCCACCTAAAGTCTTCTTGTATTAATGGGCTATAGAAAGCCTCTCTGCAGATAGGGGAAGAAGATAGTTCTAACTTCACGATTCTGGACAGCCACAGGCTTGGGATCAGCCATCTAAGCGATGGAACCCTGAGCCTGCCGTCCTTCATCCTCGCGTGGAAATATGCAGTAGGGGTGTCAGGCGGCAGTTGGAGCCATGATCTCACAGCTGAACGGATAGCTCTGTTCATTCAGGACAGTACCAGGATATAAGTCCTACCAAGCACCAACTTGTGGTAAAAGCGAGGTAGGAGATAAGTGAGAAAGGAGAAACAGTGTTTGCTGGGGCTTGAGAGGAACTTTCCCTCAAAGAAGCAATCCCAGCTTCTAGGATAGAAAGGACAGAAGACGTTCCCTTTGGGGTGAACATGATACCGAGGCATCTCCACTCTTCCAGGATGGTCAAAGCATGCATCAGCCTCCCATGCAGGGAAAACTCTATAATCTCGACCTTAAGCTTCTTGTCACAACCAGAGCTAAAGAGCAGGACTTCTCTTCATTAATAGAAAGACCTCAAATAGAGAAAAAGTCAACTGCCCAGTCGAAGAGTTCCTTCCTGCAAGCCTACCTTAGTAGAGGCTAAGAGAATAAGATCGTCTGCAAAGGCTATAGAATTAAAGGAAGTGCTTAGATCCTCTATCTCCCCTCTGGCGAACACCCTGCATGGTGGGAATAGAAGTCATACGGGACCCTGTAGTGATAGTGATGGAGAAAAAAAGGGTTCTGGACATCCAGCAATAGACATCACTCGAAGGAGAGCAGAAAGGGAGATGCTATCAAAGGCCTTTTGGAGGTAGCGACGCCATATATATAGGCTCAAGGCGGCAGGAAATCAGAGAGAGAGAAGAGAAGAAAGAAGATATATATTCTCAGCACAGCCATCTGAAGGGATAAAAGCTCTCTGTCTATAATCATGCTGTATATGTTGCTGAAGTCGCTTAACTGAGATTTTATGATAGTGTCTAAGTATCACAGGGGAGATGGTAATGTCTAAAGTCTGAGGCACAGCTTGAAGTTTCTTGAAGCATGTAGGTATGGTGGTATTGCTTACTGGAAAGGAGAATGTCCAATAAGTCTTGAAGAATCTTCAATGGCACCTTCCAAAGCCTAGCCACAGGAAACCATCAGGTCCGGAGGCAGAGAAATTGGATGGAAGAGCTGCTTTGATCTCCTGGATGGAGACAGGCTGGTATATTTGAAGGGCAGGAATGTACCTCAATATTGTAGGTTGGTCATCATCAGGGAAGTGTGGAGGTGGAGCAGAAAAGACTGTACTCCATAATTTAACAAAATCATCATGTAAGTCTGCTAGAAGTGAAGGGGAATCACCGTGAAGACTCAGATCCCCCATATACCACTTTTTGATATCTATCAGTCAGCCATCCTCTTATCCATGCTAATGTTGTATAAGCCAAACCCATTTTCTCCAATTTATGCAACAGTCTACCATGCTGTATTCTGTCAAAACCTTAGCAAAATCTAAAAGTATCATGTTGTATCCATTCCTCTTGTCTAGTTCAATGGTAACATTGTTATAGAATGTGAGCAAGTTGCTAAGACATGATCTTCCCTTAGTAAACCCATATTGTTCATTGCAAGGTAGAGATTCACTGTCAACCTATTTCTGAATGTGAGCCCTAACCAATTATTCCAAAATCTTTACCACCATTCCTGAGATACAAATTGGTTGATACATTGGTCTTTGCACCACCCATGTGCAATGGAATTACCATACATTCCTTCCATTCCTGTGGAATCTTCCCTGTTCTGAGACTCATATTAAACAGCCTGGTCAAATTACAACAAATATTACAATAGTGCATATATATACTTAAATAGAAATTAGTAAACAATATGCATGCACAAAAATTAAGTTTCATGATACAGTATCTACATAAGGTCAAAAGTCACAGCAGTGCATAAATAGCCAACACTACAATATAGTAAACAAAATGCATGTACAAAAACTGAGCCAAGGAATGGAGAAAACTGAGTATCTACCATATAAAGAAAATTACAGAATTATAACAGAAGTACATAATTTTATTTTTAATTTTATACATGCATAATTTTATACATGCATAAAATTTAAGTTTAGCAATGCAGTATCTATATATAAACAAAATTACAACAAGGTTACACAAACAAGCAAGGTCAAAGGCTACAGCAATACATAAATAGTCAAAAATAAACTAGTAAATAATATGTATGTACAAAAGTTAATTTAAACAATCCAGCATCTACATATAAACAAAATTACCGTCAAATGTGTTTGTACAAATTCATTTTTTGTAGATCATGCAAGCTGTCTGAGTCTGATAACATCTGCCTGATTGTATATGGCTTGGCTAGATAGTTAAAAATGTGATTCCTCTCTCATGTAGGCACTCCACCAGAATATGACAAACAGTGAGACATGTATTGCATTTTTCACACATGGGAGGGTCATCAGCCCTCAGTAAATAAGAATGTGTAAGATGACTGTGACCTATGTGGAGCCTAGCAAGAAACAACTTCCTCTCTACTCTTTATACATTGACTAGGATGCCAATGCTTAATGCCATTAATTTGTTTGTCAATGCTTCCTGCCATGATGACTGCGATTGAGAAATTAGCTTTGACCTTATAAAATGTCTGTGGTCTCTATATGGCATTGTCAAACAGTACATGGAGCAAGTATGTGCTGATCTAGCAGTGGCATCTGCAGTCTCATTTCCCTCAATTCCAATCTGAATCGGAATCCAGCTGAACACAGGAAACACAGGAAAACAGCTGAACATCAAAATTAAGGGTTTTCATTTTATATAACAGGTGTAACACCTCATACAACACTGGATGTGGATTATATACAGAAGAGGAGATAGCCGGTAAAGAGCTCAATGAATCTGTATAAATGACACTTTTGGTAGCAGTTTTATTTTATATGCACAAGTGTAAGTTGAGTGGCATGCAACTCTACTGCATAATTACTGCAATCAGGTGGGATCTGGCTGGAGATAATAACATCAGGAAACAAACATCAGCACAGCCAGCATAGGTATTGGTTTTTAAACCATCATTATAGATGGGCAAGAAGTCAGAGTAGACTGCTCTGCATGCATTAAACAATTAGACTGATGGAAGGTATGAGATGTCTGTAGATGACAAATTGAGAGGTTACAAGATGGAGTGCAAACCTATGAATTGTTGGTATGAATGTTGTCAACATTCATACCAACAGCTTGCATAGTCTCTTTAACACGCATACCAGAATGATGTATGGCAATCTGAAGTGTGTGATATTGAGCTTCCCAATGCAGAGAAAAGAAACTAGTCCATATAGGATGATCTGGGAGAGACTATCTTTGGGGCACAATCAAGAGACAAATGTTTCCGTCTAAGTGATAGAGTTGGTTTATTTGCTTCAACATAAAGACTTTGAGTGGGTGATGTGTGAAAGGCACCAGTAGCTATCCGTATACCCTAATGATGGATGGGATCCAACCATCACAGGTTATTCTGTCTTGTAGAACTATAAACTTGAGACCCATAATCCAGCTTTGAACATATAAGTTTACAATGAAGACAAAGCAATGAAGATCGATCGGCACCTCACTCAGTTGAGAATAGAGTGCAAAGAGGGGTTCAATGTTCTCTTGCACTTTTCTCTTAGTTGACAAATGCATACATGGAATGTAAGTTTTATGTCAAAGATGAGTCCTAAGAACTTGGCTTCTGTAGCCACTGGAATAATAGATCATCCCATTCTTAATTCATGATCTGGGTGAAGAGTGCGTTTTCAACAGAAGTGTACACAGACACTTTTTCTGTTGAAAACCTGAACCCATTACTAAGAGCCCACAGAGAAATATGTTGAAAAAAATGCTTGTTGAAGTTTTCTTTCAATTACCCTCATGTAATGAGAGTGACAGTAAATTGTGAAGTCAACAACATATAGAGAATTGTCTACAGTGGGAAGAAGCCATTCAGTGATTGAGTTAACTTTGATAGCAAAAAAGTGTCACACTCAGGACACAGTCTTTGTGAATACTCTGTTCTTGATGATATGGCCAAGATAGTGTACTTTATTATTTGACACCTCCAGGGAGTCCAAAGGACTCATGAAGGGAGGGCACCTGCTCTACAACTCTGTCTCCACCATTCAATCACCAACTGACCTCAACTACACCAACACTATCTACCGCCGACCACCATTGGTATTTTCACAGACAATCACAAACATCCATGCCCATGGTAGGATCTGAACCTGCAGCCTTTTGGCTGGAGAGCAGATATGATATCCACTCGGCCAACCAAGCTGGCAAAAAAAAAACTGTAAAGTGTAAGATAGTGTACTTCTCACTCTGACTTTGAAAGTTCTCCTGGACAGAAAATTTTTAATAAATACAGGAAGGTGAATTCTGAGACTCAGGTTAGAGAGCTCTTTTAATATGCCATATCTCCAGGCCATGTCATAAGCTTTTCCATGTCAAAGAAAACTTAAACCAGATGTTCTTGCTTCAGAATACATTTATTATATTTCTGAAGCACCTGAATAGAGATGTTTCTAATCTCTTTCTAAACAAAGCAAATAGTCTAAAGTTGAGCAATGTCTACAGAACCCACATTGTGTATTGGAGAGAAGATTGTTGCTTTTGAAATACCAGAGAAGTCTGGCATTAACCATTTTCTCTTGTATCTTACAAAGACAGCTGGTCAGAGCAATAGGTCGATAATTATTTGCTTGTGTTGGATCCTTTCCCGTTTTGGGATAGCAATGACAACTGACTTATACCAAGAATCCGGAAACTCTTACTCTGCAAATATTCTATTGTATATTATGAGAAGATCCATAGAATATGATGGTAGATCATATTCTATGGTAGAATATGATGGTATATTGATCCTGGCTATGCATTTTCCAAAGCAGAGGACAAAGTAGCGCAAGACTACTAGGATCCCCCTTTCTGAATTTCCATGGGTCTCACCACATGGCAAACACAGTGGCAGGGCATTGGATCTAATGATGATGATCTGGAAAAAAACAAGAGCAAAACAAGACTCAGAAGGAGTAGAGCAAAGAGTACAGGAAGAAAATTCCCATATTGTTTCTACATTCTGCCTTTCTTCCACTCCTTTGGAACTTAATCCATTGTGATCAGTGGTGAGCTATAAGGGGTTCGTGGGGGCTCGCCCAATGCATTGTTAAATTTTTCTCAAATTTGAGAGCTGCTTGTTCTTCTTGTTTACCTTTTTATTTTTTCAAAAAAAAAAAGAAGAAAAAAACCCCATAATTTTTTGAAATATATTAAACGAAAAACTCATACAGCAACCTAACAAAGTGATTTTATTAAATAAAATATTATAGTTACTGTTACTACCATTTTACAAATAAGATTCACTTTTGGTAATCGCATATAAATAAATAGGACTATAAAATAATGCCCATTGATTATCACTTGAAGTATAAAAACAAAAGAGAAATATAACGTACTTCAATATTATTGTGTTTAGATAATATTTATTTATTATTTATAGATTGTTTGTCATAAAAACTTCTATTGCAAACAAAACAAAATTATTTTGTTTATAAAAAATGCAGATTATTTCATATGTGCGATTATAAAAGGTTTTATTCTTATTATATTTTGATAGTTAAAAAATGTTTTTCTTATGTAATATAAATTAACACAGATGATTGTGTGCAAATATTTCATGTTTAGATCATGAAATATCTGTTTAAAAATGATAGCCTTTACAGGATGATTGTCCCTTCATACTTTCTGATTGGCATTTGTACACAAGCTGTATTAATAAACGTTTTTGTGTGAAATACGGCTTTTTTTTTGCTCGACGATGTGAGCCCTTTGTTAAAATTTCTATTGCTCACCACTGATTATGACTCAAACAAATATGTCAAGGCAGATGTGAACTCCCTTACACATTTCTTCAAAATACATAATCCTGGTCCCCAGGATTTGAAAGGGATAAATTAACTGTGGAAAGGATACAAAGACGGATGACAAAGATGGTTTCAGGATTGTACAAGCATAGTTATGAGGATTGGCTGAGGGAATGTGGACTGCAGAGTTTGGTGGATAGAAGAAGGAGAGGTGATATGATTGAGACTTTTAAACTGTTGAGAGGTGGTTACAGGGTTGACACTGGGGAGTTCTTTCGCTTGGTTGAACAGCGAGAAGGAGTGATGACAAGAGGCCATCCCTGGAAGTTATGAAAGGAAACTGTGAGCAAGAGGGTAAGGAGTGGTTTCTTTGTGTGGAGGGTGGTTGAACCGTGGAATGCATTGCCTGATGGAGTGGTGAGGGCGAGAACGGTCAATGAGTTTAAGGAGTGGTATGATAGACTTCGTGTTTCTTAGGGGGGGATCTCCCCTCGATGAGTCTTGACAGACTTTATGTTCTTAGGAAGGACCTCCAACGATGAGTCTTTTGACCCCATGGAGGCCTGAATAATAATAATAATAATAATAATTCTTCTAACTCTCTGGACACAATCTGATATTGTATCATTTAAGTATTTTTTAAATGCTTCCCATCCAGCAACTGACAACATTGCACTGAACTCAGAATACCCCTCATTGGTCATAATTTCCTGCTTTGTTGTTCAGCATGTAACCTTTTCTCAATGGAACATTCATAAACATAGTCAATTCCCAAGTGAGTACAGCATGATTACTGTCACCAACCGGAGACAGAAAACTTGTCTTTAATTGAAATGCCCTTGACACTATAAACAAATTTAATACTCTTTGACCTTGAGTTCCTTCTGTCACATGCTGCTTATGGAAGTTGTCTTGCAACAGCTCAATAAATTCAGTTTCATTCTCCTCATCAGATTTTACTGCTACCTAATCAATGTTTGGATAATGAAATTCTCCCATTACTCTTTTTGCACCCATTGTCTTTATTTGAGAATTTCTTCATCACTAGCAACCAATCCACCAGTTCTGTAAGAACACCCTTCTATGCATTTCATCATGTTAGATTCCACCTCACACTAGATTGCTTAAAACTCCCTACCACATGAAAAACTGTTACTAGTTTTACCATCGCAGATCGCAATAACCGAATTCAAGTGATCTGATATGATTAGCAAAAAGATTCCCTCCTCTCCTATCCTGTCTATCCTTCCTAAAAATATTGTATCCTCTACATTCAATACTAGTTAGTATATCTGAGACTGATAGCCAGGCCTTACTAATGCCTGCAATCTGAGGTCCTAAGATAATGATCAATGCAACCAACTCTACCCCTTTGTTCCTGATACTCCTAGCATTCATAAGCTACCTGCATGTTTTCTTGTATACTCCTCTCTGTAGTCTGTGTGACACAGCTGGACAACTTGAAGATCTCATTCTGCTCTAGTGCCTTATATATGCAGGCATCTTTGCACACATTTGATGGGTCTGAACCAGGTGGAACACAAAATCAGTCGCTCTCTCCTCATAATCATTTCCATGATAATGACCATTCCTGTCATTAAGAGTTACATAATATATTACTCTTAAACACAGATTCTCACCATTCCTCCCATTATAATTTAGTTTCCCTGACTCTCTGAGTAAGGTCTCATGCCAGTTATTAGTTTTTCAAGACTCCTGCTATTCCTTCTACACAGCCTATGCATCGAATTATTTGCCATCATAGTTCTTTTTCTTAAGTTATTATTATCATATCGAGGTAATATAATTATAATTTTCATTTTCACACTCTTCACTCTCACTTGTTTCAACTTCCTCTCTCATATTGACCTTATCTAGTTAAGTTGTTAGTACATACTACAATTATGATCTCTTTACTGTTCTTTTCTGTTTTTGAATTACATGTGTAAGTTTTTTATTTTTTTGCACTGGGAAAACTTGAAGTTATAACCATATCATCAACAGCATGTTTTTTGATAGAGTGACCATACCAAATAATATCCTTCTTTTTACAATCAATGTTACTTACCTGATTTTTGCTACTTACTAATTTACCTGATTCAGTGCTTTGCTGTTTCTTCTTTGGCTGCTTAATTTTCTTATCCTCCCTATGTTATTTCAAATGCTATTGGAATTTTTGTAATTCCTGCACTGTCTCTTTAATAATCTGCTTTAATTCCACTATTTTGAAGGTTTTTACAGTAACCTCCTTAATATCTTCAGTATCCTCTTTAATGGGGTAAACCTTCTTATTCTCAACTTCACTGCTCTTCTTGGTGTTAATGGGTTTACAGTGATATTACTGGACTTTGCAAAAGCCTTTGACAGGATACCACATGGAATTCTAATCGATAAACTGCAGCACATGGGGATGTGCTTCAGGGATCCTTAGGGGTCTCATGCCAGTCCCAAGCCTGGATTAAGGAGGAGGGTCAGTCAGATGAGAGTGTCAATGCTCTGAATGTAAAGAAAAAACATGATTGTTATTTGTTGCCTATGTTACATGATCAACAGTTAAAACATACTGGCTCAGACATCACCCGAATGAACAAGGTCTGCAATACCAATCGAGCTGGATCAGAAAAGTAGGATACTGAAAGGAAATGGAAACAGAAAGTGGCAGAACTATTATCAATAGCGACATGGAATGTATGGACTTTGGATGTCAGGAAAACTGGAATTACTTCATGAGGAAAAGTAGAGATATCAGTGTGATATACTAGGACTGGCAGAGATGTGATGGACATCATCAGGAGAGATAAATGGATGCGAAGTCATATGGTCAGGGCATGACACCAAGCATGAAGCAGGAGTTGGTTTCCTTCTTAACAAAACAACTAGAGAGGCACTGTTAGGCTACAAACCAGTCAATGAACAAATCATAGTAGCAAGATTTCAAGCAAAACCATTTAATATATCAAAAGTCCAGATATATGCACCCACACCTGACAACACAGATAAGGATATTGATTTATTTTACAAAGATCTGACAAAGACAATAGAAACAATAGCAAAGAAAGATGTACTAATTATTGAAGGAGACTGGAATGGCAAAGCTGGAATAGAAATTGATGGTTGGGAAAGCATCATGGGAAAATACAGTTTTGGAGAAAGAAATGAATGAGGTGAGAAAATGCTAGAATTTGTTGTGGACCATGAGATGGTCTATAACACAAGATTCCAGCGAAAAAAGAGTGTAGAAAATGGACGTGGTGATCAAATGATGGGAAAAACAAAAACATGATTGATATGATTATGATTAAAAGATGGATAACATTGGTACAGCAGTGCTGAACTTTTCAAGGAGCAGATATAGATTTGGATCATAGCTTAGTGAATGCAAATATCAAGTTGAAATTAAAAAGAAAATATAAATCCCATCATCAGAAATGAAGAGATACAGCAAGCTAATTTGAATTTAAAAGTGAAAGGAGTAATGAGAATGAATGAGATGAAATGGTTAGAAGCTCAATGCAATAATACATAATAACACTATGGAGAGCATAAAACTAGGGAGGTGTACAAAATGATCAGAACCATCAATAGAATGTGGCAATCAAAACAGATTACAATTAAAGATGAAAAGGGCAAAGTATTGATGAATAAACATAAAATTGTACAGTGGTGGACAAATTACTGTAGTGAGTTATATGAAGAAAAACTAGATGTAGATAGAGTTGGAAAACTGATTGAAGAATTGAAGCAGATATCACCACCAGGCAATGAATATGATGTGGACATTTTACGAGGAGAGGTAGAAAAAGCAATAGGATGGATGGCTAAAACACAACAAGAGTTCTGGAAATGATAACATCACTTGAGAAATGATTAAATATGGTGGTGAAAGTATGGTTATAGAAATACACCAATTATGTAATATGGTATGGAAGGAAGGGAAAATGCCAGAGGAGTGGGTGAAATCGATATTAGTGACATTACACAATAAAGGAAATAAGCTAGAATGTAAAATTATAGAACAATTGCTTTGACAAGTCACTTTGGTAAGGTGATGACGACGATATTGACAGAAAGATTGAGAACACAATTGGAAATATACCTTGCAGATGAGCAAGCAGGATTTAGGAAAGATAGAAGTACTATTCAACAGATTTTGATAATGCAGTTAATAGCAGAGAAAGCTAGGACAAAAAACAAGAAGCATTTGACAGTATTGACCAGAAAGTGAAGTGACATTAGCAGTGTTAAAATCATATGGAATTGACAGAAAACTAATAGCTATATTAGCAGATGTTTAAGAATGCAGTGGCAGCAGTCAGAATAGGTGATGATATGGGGAAATAGTTTAGAACAAACAGAGGTACTAGACAGGGGGACTCAATATTACCAAGCATATTCATTGTACATTTAGAAAGAGCAATGGACAAAATGAAGGAAGATGTAAAAGGAATATTAGTACATGGGATGACAAATAACAATCTGAAATTCGCAGATAACATTGTTATCATTGAAGATGATAAAAAAGAACTACAAAAAACACTGAAACTGTTAAATGAGGCAGGGAAGAGATTTGGACTTGTTATGAACTTGTAAAAAACAAAGACAATGGTATTTGGTGAAAAAAAATGAAACAAATGATACAAGTGGATGGAAATGATATAGAAAATTTAGAACAATTCACATATTTAGGTAGAAAAATAACATATAACTTGGAGTGTAAAAAAGAAATAAAGATCAGGATTGCAAAGGGAAGAAAACAAATATGAAGGCCATGGATAACATTTGGTAAAGTAAAGTGATCAGCCTGCAAATGAAATCAAGAGTACTAGAAACATGCATCTTTAGTGGTGTACTGTATGGATCTGAAATGTGGGTAATAAATAAAGAATCAAGAAAAAGAATTTTGGCATTTGAAAGAACTTGTTAAAGGAAAATTCTTAGAATAGGATGGTTACAGAAAATCACAAATGAGGAGATCTATTGGAAGATACAATAAAAGGAGAATTTAATGCAGAAGATTATACAATGTAAACTGCAATTATTCTGACACATCTGCAGAATGGGCAAGAACTGGAAGATAAAGTAGGGTTGCTAGATTTTGGAAAACCAAATACAGGACATGGGTCATCCATGTCTTGTATTTGGTTTTCCGAATACGGGATGATTATGGTGAGTCTGAAAATATTATAGGAACAAGTCTGCTGCTGCAATCATTAGAATTAAAAGAATGATGATGCTTTATGCAATAGTGTTGACAAAATTTTGGCAGCAATAACTTTTCTTTCATTGCTGGTATTTGGTTTTACAAAATAAGTATCAATACTTTGATACTTATTTTGTAAAACCTATTTTGATTATGAAGAGCTCAGGAGACAGCTTGCAGGTGTAGCATGGAATGAGGAGTTAGCTGGAAAAGAGATCAATACAGCTTGGGGGATTTTCAAGAACTGATTAGTAGATGCAATGTTTAAATGTATACCATGGGTGAGAAGGTTAAATAAGGTAGGTGTAGATGGATGAATAAAGAGATTAAGCATGCGATACAGAGAAAAAGGGCATTGTGGAGTCAGCGTAAGAGAAATGGAAGTAACCAATTTCATGAGGTCTACAAAGACCAGGCAAGGAGGGTGACTTGGTTGGTGAGAGTAGCTAAAGAGAGGTATGAACAGCAGTTTGCTAATGAAGCCAAAATGAATCCTAGGGAATTCTTTCGATATGTAGCCACAATAAGAAAGAATGATTATGGAAGGATGACATTGATTGGAGAAAATGGCATAAAGACAGCTGATGCAGAATGTGTGGTGGAGATACTTAATGAGCAGTTCATAAAGATCTTCCAATCTTGTGAATGTGACTTCATGGAGATATTGAGAGCAGTTGATGATGGGGAGGAGAGACTGACTGTAAGTGAGCAAGAGGTGTTCAGGGAGTTGAGTAAACTAGGTATAAATAAGGCTGTGGGACTTGATAACATATCACCACATATTATGAAGGAATGTGCCAGAGAGTTGACACCTGCCTTGACATATTTTTTTAATACGAGTCTTGCACTTGGTCAAGTTCCTAAAGAGCGGAAGGAGGGCAAGATTGTGCCACTTCATAAAGGAGGTGATCGAACTCAAGCATCAAACGTTAGGCCTATCTCTGTGTCAGGTGTTGTGGTTAAGTTGCTGGAGAAGCTTGTGAGAACTAGGATCCAGAGTTGGGATGACAACAATGGTATAATCTTTGATGGACAGCATGGATTTGCTAAAGGGAGGTCATGTTTTAGTAATCTACTTACTTATTACAATAAAGTGACTGCTTCCTTGGACAGAGGAGAAGGATACACGGTAATATGGAGGTAACATTAGTGATGGTAAGACGCTCATTGTAATCAGTTTGGCTCATGTTTCCAGACTAGCAACTAAAGTCGCCGCTAGATGAATTCGTAATGTGTAGTGTTCGTGCAAGCTCCAGATAAGATAAGTATCATTTTCAGTTATCGATACAAATTACTTAATATTGTGTAGTTTTGTTTTGTTTGCCTTGCGTATTTTAGTGCGTCTATTTTTGGTGTGTTATAACATATAATTTGACAAAACACGTTGCAAATAAGTATGGCACCTGTGCGAAGGAAAATGGCGGCCAGTAATGAAGGTTCGCCATCGTTATCAAAGAACGGTAGCATAAAAGAAATGAGTCAGTGTACTAGCTGTGAAATGTATGCTTTGCGGAGTGCGGTTGGAGTGTGGTTAGATGATAATAAAGGATTGAATGTGTGTAGAAAATGTAGGGAGAATGAGGAATTGAAGTGTATTTCGGATCGTGAGTGTGATATTTTTGTCAACCTTCAGAATTAAAGAAATAGGGATATGACAAGAAACGGCAAGGTTGTACATGAAAATTGTGAGAGTGTGAATGTAGAAAGTGTGAATGATAGTATAAATGGTTTCTCAGAGAACAAAAAAGATGAGATAGATGCATTGAGTGAGATCGCGTTGTTGAATAGTGCGATAGAAAGAGCAAAACAGCAGCTAGAGTGCATGAACAAAAGTAAACTGAATGAACCAACCAATAATAAAAGGTATGACAGGAAAAATAGACGTATGAATGTGAACATGAACAAAATGAAGGATAGAGTGCTGTATGGAGACTCGTTAGTACGAGGTGTGTTAGTAGAGGATTTGACAAAATCGTACCAACCTGGTGCGACCATAAAGGATGTAACTGAGTCTATTAGAGAGCAAAAGGAAAGGGTGAAAGAAATGATTGTTGTGGCAGGTACGAATGATTTGAAAGGAGATAAAATGGAAATGATAGAAGACCTGAATGAATTGTTTGAGGTAGCAAAAGAAAAGAGCGAGAGAGTTAGAATGATTAGTCTTTTGCCACGGTAAGACAGTGAAATGTTTAAAAGGAGGGCTATAATTGCGAATGACTTTATGCGTGGGTTATGTATGACGAGTGGTGTGGAATTTGTGGATGTGTGGAGTGAGTTTGATGGGCGAAAGGATCTATATAAGATGGATGGCTTGCATTTGAATGGTTACGGTGTAAGAAGACTTGAGAAAGTGTTGCTGAATGTAGTGGATGTGCAAATTCAGGGAAACTAGATTTGTTAAGGGGGGAGGGGAGTAGAGATACAGTCCTTATGGAGGCAGTTGAATGTAAGAATGAATATAATATGCCAGAGCAAATAAGGACAACAAATCTGAGTGGGATAGTTAATATAAGGCATCAAGGTAGGGTTGGGGCTAATGGGGGTCTTAAATTCATGTACACTAATACTAGGAGTATTAGGAACAAGAAGGAAGAGTTTTTGGCCATGGTTGGCACTTCCAGACCACAGGTTATAGGTATTAGTGAAACATGGCTGACTGTAGATGATATAACTAGTGGGATTGAATGTGATGGGTATAGTGTGTTCAGGAATGACAGAGAGAATAAAATGGGGGGAGGAGTATTGTTGATGATAGCTGATGAGCTCCAGCCAAGGAGAATAGAAGCTGAATTGCAGGATAGAGAAAAGAGCACATTTGAGGCCATTTGGTGTGAGATTGTGGCTAGCTGAACTAAATATACAATTGGGTGCTGCTATAGACCAGGTGATGGAAAAGATGGTGGTGACAGTATGCACAAGCAAATAGAAGAAATGGGAGGAAGGAGGGTGATTATTATGGGAGATTTCAACTATGGTCGCATTGATTGGATTGAGGAGAGGACACACGGGAGGAAGGAACTGGATTTTATGCGGTTATTAAGGGATAGCTATCTGCGACAGCATGTAATGGAAAATACTAGGGGTCAGAGAGTGCTTGACCTAGTAATTACATCTGAGGATTTGGCTGTAACAAATATGACCACATTGCCACCAATCGGTGAGAGTGATCATAGGGTCTTAACTTGGGAGGTGGCTAAAGGTGTAGAATTTTCAATTAAGACAGGGTACATGTGGAATTATCGGGCTGGAAAGTATGACAAGCTTAGGAGTTTGATTGGTTCAGTGCCATGGCATGTACAACTGCAAGGACTAGAAGTTGATAGTGCATGGGAGGTAGTTAAGAAGTGCTTGCATGAAGCAATGGCTGACTGTATACCTACAGTCCGAATAATAAATCAAGTAGGGGTTAAATGGATGAATAACACCATTAAGCTTGAGTTGCAAAAAAAGAAACAACTATGGAGGGAATTTAAGGAGAAGGGTGACCGGCAGGCACATGAACGGTATAAAGCGCAGGCCAGAAGGGTGACGAGTGTGGTAAGTAAAGCAAAAAAGGATTACGAAAGAACATTGGCCATGCAGGCTAAAGAGAATTCTAAACAGTTTTTTAGATATGTAGCAAGTAAAAGGGAAAATGTACATGGCAGATTGATTTTAAAGAATGCCGATGGTAGGGAGGTAACTGAATCAGTTGAGATAGTTGAGTTATTGAGTGAGCACTTTGCAAAAGTATAACATCCAGGTGGAGACATTGCAGAAACGAATAAACCAGTAGATTATACGGGAATTGTATTTAATGAAGTGGAGGTGAGTAGTCTATTGCATAACCTCAATGTCAATACATCTGTGGGATTGGATGGTATACCAGCTCGTGTTGTACGAGAAGCAGCTAAAGAATTGTCAGTACCCTTGACCATTTTGTTTAATTTGAGTCTCGGGTCTGGGTTAGTCCCGAGCGGGTGGAAAGAGGGGAAAATAGTTCCACTGCATAAAGGTGGTTCCAAGACTGCTGTTGTAAATTACCGACCGATTAGCATATCAGGAATCATTGTCAAGGTCTTAGAGAAATTAGTCAAGAAAAGAATACAGGATTGGATAGATGAAAATGGGATATTGTATGGGGGACAACATGGTTTTGTGAAGGGTAGAACATGCCTCAGTAACTTGCTCACGTTTTATAACACAGCGACGGCTGAACTGGATAGGGGTAATGGGTTTACAGTGATACTACTAGACCTTGCCAAGGCCTTTGACAGGATACCACATGGAATCCTAATCAGTAAACTGGAGCAGATGGGGATAGATATAGGGTTGGTAAGATGGATAGGAGGGTGGTTGAAGGAGAGATACCAGAGAGTGGTTTATTCAGGAGTGGAGTCAAAAAAGACATCTTGTGACTAGTGGAGTGCTGCAGGGCTCTGTTCTTGGACCACTGCTTTTCAATTTGTTCATCAATGATATTGGAAAGGATTTGAGAGGAAGTGTTCACTTGTTTGCTGATGACGCAAAGTTGGGTAGAGCAATTGTGAGTGCACAGGATGTCAAAATTTTACAGGATGATTTGGATAGTTTGGAGAACTGGGCTAGGAAAAATGGATGTCAGTTTAGTGTGGCAAAGTGTAAGGTTATGCACTTTGGGGTGAAAAGAATAGCAGCAGTATATTGCATTGGTGGAACCGTACTCCAGGAGATTGATGAGGCCAGGGATTTGGGAGTGATGGTGGATAGGGAGTTGAAGTTTAGGGGCACATTACAAAAGTGACTAAAACAGCTCACCAAATCATTTGGCTTATGAAAAATACTTTAACATGCAGAGACAAACAAGTTGTTGTTCCTCTGTATCGAGCCTTGATAAGACCCCATCTGGACTTCTGTGCACAGGGTCCAGAGACCTGTGACCAAGATGATAGCAGGTCTGTGGAATGAACCTTATAAGAATAGGTTGAAGATTTGTGGGTTGCAGAAATTGGACGATAGGCGAAGGAGGGGTGATATGATTGAGACATTCAAATTACTGAACGGTTTTTATAAGATTGATCCAGAAGATATTTTTGAAAATATGACTGGTGGTGGGAGGACTAGGGGCCATGCATGGAAGCTGGGCAAGAGCGTGGTTGACAAGAGTGTTAGAGCTAGGTTCTTCACTTGGAGAGTGGTAAATGAGTGGAATAAGCTTCCAGAGTCTGTTGTGGGTGCTACGACCATGAATGAGTTCAAGGCAAGGTATGATAGATACTGTGTGAATGTTGAATAGTTGTTCTTGACATGATGTTAGGGCCTCCCTCGATGAGTCTGTCGACTCCTTGGAGTTTCCCGGAACAATAATAATAATAATAATATACTTAGATTTTGCAAAAGCTTTTGATAGAATATCTCATGATAAGTTGACAGTCAAACTAGAGCAGATGGGGTTGGATATTAGATTAGTGCATTGAATTGGAGACTGGCTATCTGATAGGTATCAACAAGTTGTGTATGGGGATGTGATATCCAGGAAAAGGAAAGTCACAAGTGGAGTGCCTCAGGGTCTGTTTTAGGGCCATTACTATTTAACTTGTATATTAATGATATTGGCGAGGGTTTGGATGGAGATATTCAGTTGTTTGCAGATGATGCAAAGTTGGGACGAACCATAAAGAGTTGTGAAGATGTTGTGGCCTTGCAAGATGACTTGAATAGATTGAGTGATTGGGCAAGCAGATGGGGATGTGAGTTCAATGTTGCAAAATGTAAGGTTTTAAAATTTGGAAAACAAAGATGGAATGCAGAATTTATGCTTGGTGAGAGTATATTGTTGGAAGTGGAGGAAATAAGAGATCTGGGGGTGATAGTGGATAAGGATCTAAAATTTAGGGGACACATCACCAAAATTGTGAAGACAACACAAAGACTTCTAGGAATGATGCGGAGGACACTGACGTGTAGAAGTAGGGAGGTTCTTGTTTCACTGTATAAGGCTTTGATTAGGCCACACATGGACTATTGTGCCCAGATTTGGTCACCTGGTTTTCAGAAGGATGAAGAGATGTTGGAAAGGGTCCAAAGGCGACTAAGGTAGTTTCTGACCTCCGGAATGTTGAGTATGAGGAAAGATTGAGAAGATGTAATTTGCAGAGGTTAGTGGAGAGAAGGAAGAGGGGGGGATATGATAGAGACCTACAAGTTGGTAAGGGGTTGTTATAAGATCAATGGTGGAGAAGTTCTACAGAGAATAGTGGGAGATCAGGGGAGAACCAGAGGTCATCCCTGGAAACTGTATAAAGGGGCTGTGAGAGGCAGGTTTTTTTTGTACAGAGTTGTGAATGATTGGAATGCCTTGCCTGGGAGTGTGGTGTCTGCAAGGAGTTTGAATGTGTTTAAGACACGGTATGATGAGATGTGCATGTGATAAAAGGACCTCCCAGATGAGTCTTTGACTCCAGAGGTCTTGTTTAATAATAATAATAATAACTTTTGGAACTGGAACTCGAAATGCTCAATTTGTGTTTCTGAGTGTTAATATGTTGTGCATATCTGATCATCCTCTATGGTGCAATTGTCTACAGATTTTGCATTCAACTTCATCATTATGTTTTCCTTTTGCAATAAAATTCCATTCTTTTGAATAATCATTGTTAAAAACGCACTTTTGTTTTGGCAGTGTTAAGGGCTTAAGGAAAGAAACAAAATTTAATTTACCTTTGTATAATTAATAGAGAAAATAATTTATCTTTAATGATATATTTTATGTATTAACCAAATATCACACATTCAAAAGAGACAAAGACAAGATGATATTTTTTAATAATTATTGAAATAACATCCACATACTTTACAGTACTGCACCGCATAATGTCCAAATAAGAACTTTTTGAAAATAAGCAAATGCAATATATCTGTACAGAATTATAAATAAAATGCTTATACTAAATAAAAAGCTTATACTAAATAAATACGTCGCTGCCATGCCATCGCCGTAAACACAATTCATTTCCTCGAATTGTCAGTTTTTATGGCTTACAAATTAATTTAAGTTGGATTATTCAAAAAGAATATTGAAAATTATAATTGCTTAAAATAATATTTATAATTTTATCTTTTCATTAAAATACAGGATAGCAAAATTCAACATAAAATATGGGACGTCTGGCAAGCCTAAGATAAAGACATTCATGTTTGATGTTATTGATGGTGTAAACAGAAGAGTTGGGCGATACAGAGAATGGATAGACGACATAAAGGACTGGTGTGGAATATGTATACAGAAACTGTGACACTGTGCACTGGACAAAGAAAGGTGAAAGAAGATAGTGAAGAAGGCATCAGACACCAGTGGGCAGTGTGCCCGTGGTTCATGATGATGATGATGATGACATGCGTATGGATATAGGATTGGTGAGATAGATAAGAGGGTGGTTAATGAAGAGATATCAGAGTGTAGTTTATTCAGTAGAGCCCAGAAGAAAGCATGTGATTAGTGGTATGCCACAGTGCTCTGTTCATGGGCCAATACTATTTAATTTGTACAATAATGATATAGAAAAGAATCTGAGAGGACCTGTTCAGTTGTTTGCTGACAATGCAAAGTTAGGTAGAGCAATAGTTAATACAGATGTTAAAATTTTGCAGGATGATTTGGATAAAATAGCAGTCTGGGCAAAGGAGAATGCATGCAGTTTAATGTGGCAAAGTGTAAGGTTATGCATTTTAGGGTGAAAACATTACCAGCTGTATACTACACTGATGGAACTGTACTCCAGGAAAGTGATGAAGCCAGAGATTTGGGAGTGTTATTGGATAGGGAGTTAAAGTTTAGGAGCACATAGCAAAAGTGGCTAAAGCAGCTCATCAGATCACTTGGTTACTGAAGAATACTTTGACGAGCAGAGACAAGCAGGTATTGTTCCTTTTTATTGAGCCTTGATAGGACCCCATCTTGACTACTGTGCACAGATATGGTCACCTGGAGTTCTTGAAGACGAGGACGAGGTGGAGAGGATTTCCAGAAGTGAGTGACCAAGATCGTTGCAGGTCTATGGAATGAATCTTAGGAGAACAGGTTGAAGATTTGTGGGGTACAAAGGGATGATATGATTGAGACATACACATTACTGAAGGGTTTTTATAAGATTAATAAAGAGGAAATTTTTCAGAACAGGTCTGGTGGTGGAGAACTAAGGGCCATCCTTGAAAATTGAGTAAGAGTGTAGTAACCAAGGGAGTTAAAACTAGATTTTTCTTGGAGAGTTGTGAATGAGCGGAATAATTTGCCCGAGTCTGTTGTGAGCACCATGACTGTGAATGAGTTCAAAGCAAAGTATGATAGATACTGCACAAATGTTTGGATCGAGTGAGACCTTAAACTTCATGCTTGGCATGATGTTTAGGGTCTCACTCGATGAGTCTAAGGACTCTATGGAGTAGCCCATAATAATAATAATATTAATACTATAAAACACTAATTTTTTAAGGGAAAAACAATAAAACAGAAAACATCATCAATTTTACATGTAACCTTGAACCCAGTCTGAATCAAATATTAAATATTATATTTAATTAAATAGAATATTTTGAGATATTAATTTATTGTCAAAATATTGGTTTTATTATATTGGCAGGTCTATAAAATAGTTCTGTTAAAAAACTATTTTCAAAAATAAAATACTTTCTAAAGAAAATAAAAACAATAAAACAAAAATAAAAAAAACTTCATTATATTGATTATCTAAGCATTAAAAAATAACATAAGCAGAATAATTGTTCTTGGTAAATATTCATATTTTAATCAGTTTATTGGGTGTATCTATCTCTAAAACAATGTTACCAGTATTTTTCTGGAGAATGGCTTTTTTATATGATATTATTTTTAATTTTTATGATAAATTTTTGAACTCTTCTACCAACTTGGAGCACACTGTTTTATCAGCGAGTACTCTGCATGCTGTCTTTAAAAAGAAGTATTAGCTACATTTCTCCAGGAAAAAGAAAATAGTGTTAAAAAAATAAAAATCTGGAACAAATGCTAAAGCAGACAGGATGCTGAGACAACAGGCATAAACTGGGACAATTCCAGTCAAACCAGGATACATGGTCACCCTACTAATAAGGAATACTTAAGCATTCTGTTATGCTTAATCTTTAACTATTTCAGAAGTCTTGAAATAAATTTTTTTAATAACTAAGATAAAATGAATTTTACCTATGATATAAATCCTTCCGTTGCATAAAAACGTACTGTGATGGCAGTGTGGTTCTGGCATGAAATCTACAAACTCCCAACAATTTTTAAATGGAAGAAATCTCAGTATCAGTTTGCCTGTAAAAAAGAATAGTACAGTTACAAAAAAAAATATTCTGTATTGCTATCTCTTACTTAGGCAGCTGGTACTAAAAGTAACATAGAAGAAAACAAAACAAAAAATACCATGGCCCATCTTGGTATTTTTTGTTTTGTGGCAATTAAGAAGTAAAATTATTTTGTAATTAATAAATTTACATTATCATTAAATAAAATATACTGATAAAAATTTAATTTGAAGATAGTTCAGGGTTACAAAATACAACGTCAACATTGAACGTAAGGATTTCAAATATATTTCAAATTGTGGAAATATATGTTGGAGGAGACCAGATTAGGGACCCCAGGATTAGGGATGTCAGAAATGATAATTGGAAATGTAATATTCAAACCATGAGAACTGCAAGTAAAACAACAGATTAGGATGCTGATGAGAAGGATAGTGACATATACAAATCAAGATATTCCACTTCACTGTACAAGACATTGATGGTTACATATGGATTGACGTGTGCAGATTTGATCTCTTGTTTACAAGATGAAGAGATGTCCAGAGTACAGTGACTGAGAAGTGTCAGATGTCTGGAATTGACCATGATTACAGAATGAGAGAACATCATTCCAGAGTATAGAGAAGGAAGAGTAATATTATTGAGACAAATCATCTCATAAGGATTTTGTACTAGATTAATGTAGAAGAAATATTTGGAAACAGAGAAAGAATGGCAGACCATCCCTGGAAAATGTATAAAGGAGGATGAGCAACAATCAGGAGTAGTCAGAAGTTTTATTCTTGGAGGATGTAGGGAAGTGGGATGCTTTACCTGAGAGAGAGAGTAGTGAGTGCAAAAGTAATATAAAACCTAATGAGTACTATCTCCAAAGATGAGTCTTTTGATTCCAGGAGGATATATGACAATCACAATTATTAACCAACACCCCTGGAGTCATCTCATTGTGGGAGAATTCATATTTTATTATTATTATTATTATTTTCCTGATCCCAGTGAAGTGAAGTCACAAGATTCATCGTGAGAGGTCAACACTAGTGAACACAAAGTGTATTATACCACTCCTTAAAATCATCCACAGTCGGCATGTTTACCACCCTCTCAGGTAATGCATTCCATACTCCTACCACTCTCCATGCAAATAATTTACTTCTTACTCTTTTACTCATCACCTCCTTTTGCAACTTCAAGGGATGGCCTCTTGTTCTTGTTCCTTTTCTCTCACTCTACCATATTTAAAATCTCCTCAGTGTTAATACAATAATAATCCTTCAACAGCTTAAATGACTATCATATGCCCCTTTGCCTTCTATCCACCAGACTCTGCAGTGCGCACGTCCTCAGTCCATCCTCATAATCAACGTTGTACAGTCCTGACATAATTTTTGTTATCCATCTCTGCACCTTCTCCAAGGCTATTTCATCTCCAAATTCCAGCGATCAGATCTACGCACAGAAATCCAGATGTAGTCTCATCAAATGGGACCAGCACACTTATCTCTCATGATCAATGTTCTTCTCAACATTGCTGCAATTCTCTGAGATATCTTCACAACCTTTGCGATATGTCCCCCAGAATTTGGGGACATATTGCAATGAATGCCCCATCCCGAGATTCCTTGCTTCCTCCACTTCTTCCAGTATAACTTTACCAAGTGAGTATGAAGCATCCCTTCTGTGGATCCCCAATTTTTAAAACCTTACATTTAATTGCATTAAGCTGATGTCCCCATGACTTTTTCCACCCTTCTAGCTTATTCAAATCCTCTTAAAAAGCCCAAACATCAGCACTCTTCTGGATAACCCACTCAAGCTTCACATTTGCAAATGACGAACATCTACCTACACTTTCTGTCCAAAAAGAAACCGAACTTTTCAAAAATAGAAGAAACTAGTGGCGCTACCTGTTGTATCTCTTGTTTTGTAGAAAGCAGCAACCTTCATTAGTCTTGTGTCAACTGTTTATGACGTTTGTTTCATTAGAAGCCGAGTTATAGTGCCAAGAGTGTGTTTTGATGAACAGTCGGAAAGTTTCAAACAGTGAGCTGTGATTGATTTTTGTGTTAAACTTGGTAAAAATTTTACTGAAACTCATTGAATGCTTCAAAAAGCATACAGTGATGAATGCTTATCCTGTACTCAAGTTTACGAGTGGTCTAAGCAATTTCAAAGTGGTTGTGAGATGAGATACTTGAGGACGACGAAAAGCTGGGCCATCCAAAAACTGGACTGAGCAAAGTTAACATCCAAAAAGTGCATGATTTTATCAAAGAAAACCCAAAATCGTCTGTGCGATTGATTGAAGATGAATTGGGGATTCCAAAATCAACTGTGCACAACATTTTGAGCCTTCGTAAATTGAATTCGCGATTTTTCTCCACAAGTTGACCGATGACCAAAAAATGTATGAAATTGAACACTGCAAGGACCTCATTAAAATGGCTCATAAGGATTCAAACTTCCTTGAAATGATCGATACTGGTGAGGAAACGTGGTGTTTTCTGAAACAAAGTGCCAGAGTGCTGAGCGGTGACTACCATCCAAAAAAAAAGTCGCTTGGAGAAGTCAAAGGTAAAGAGAATGCTGATTTGTTTCTATGATTCCAAGGGCATTATCCACAAAGAATTCGTTCCACCTGGCCAAACGGTCAATGGCGAGTTTATCTCGAAGTTTTGAAATGATTGATAGTGAGAATTCGACGCATATGGCATGAATATCGTGATGCAGGCAACTGGTCACTTTTGCACAATAATGCACCATCTCATCGTTTGAACATTGTGAGACAGTTTATGAGCAAAAACCAAGTTTGTGTGTTGGATCACTTGCAGTATTCACCTGATTCAGCACCCTGTGACTTCTTTCTCTTCCCCGAACTTCATTTGCCGATGAAGGGAAAGCGATACGACACCATTGAAAACGTTCAAGCGGCAATAACCACGACCCTCAACAGTATCCCAAAAACCAATATAAAAAACTCATTTAATGAATTAATTGCCGTGCCAACCGCAGTATCAAAGCTGGGAGAGTATATTGGTTGAAATAAATTATTTGAATAATTATAATTGGCCTGTGTTTTATTTTCTAACAAAAGTTCAGTTTCTTTTTGGACAGAGGGTGACATATATAATCCTGTGACAATGCCATTGACATAAAGATTGAACAGCAATGGTACCAGGACTGAACCCTGTGGAACTCCACTTGTAATCTTCTTACTCCCTGATACTGCTCCTTCATGTACAACTCTGATATCTATCAGAGAGCCAATCACCAATCCAATCCACTTATCTGATATCTAAACCCATTTGATGCAACTTAAAAATCAACACTGACCATGAAAGATAAAAGTGTGCTGGTCCCACTGTTCCCTGCAGTGCGTTATTCAAGTACAATTTATCTGTATAAATGTAAAACAGGAAATTAGAAATGACAAAGTGAAGACAAGAATGTTAATATGAAGATACATGTTTCAGAGTGAATTTTGAATAAATGAGTGCTAAATAAACTCAGCTTATCATGGAATGATGATGAGCAATGAGTGAAAGAAATTAGAACAAGTGAATGATTAAAAGACATCTAAAATAGATGTGCAACTGCACAGCACAGCACAGGATAGACGATAAACATGATAAGAGGTAAATAAGAGTGGTAAAACCGTGGGAAGTGCTGGAAGTTTTAAGGAAAAGGTACAAGATATAAGTCTAAGATCAGAAGCAGTATGGAAAACTGACATGCATTAAGGAATGAAAAAAAGTGTAACATGAAAGGACATCAGCTTAGATCAAAGGAAATTGTATTAGTATTATTTCTAGGCTTCACCAGAATCAGAAGACTCATTGCAAAAAGCCAGACTCTCACAAACTACAGCACACATCATCCTACCACCCTTGAAATCATTCAGATTTCATTGAGCATTTGCTACCCACTCTGGTATTGCGTTCCACCCATTCTTCATTCACCAACCATACAAACAAATTCCTTTTCTCTTCCATACTCACATGACTTAGTTTCCAGATTTACTGCTCATTCTCAAAACTGCTGTTAACCTCCCTACCAGTAAAAGTGGATAAATTACACAAACCACATTAGGATTTTTTTAAAGGTTCAGAAGATCAAAACATGAGTGGCTTTCTACCTTTTATGGTGTAATTACCCTTCTCTGCCATTAACTGATTAGCTGTAATAGCAGAGAAATCTTTTTTTGTCCACAGGCCTGGTTGGCCAAGTGGTTAGTATATCCGCTCTCCAGCCAAGAGGCTGCAGGTTCGAATCCCACTGTGGGCATGGATGTTTGTGATTGTTTGTGGAAATACTAGTGATGGTGGTCAGAAGTAGATGGCGTTGGGGTACATGATGAAAGTAGTTGTTGGTGGATTGAGTGGTGGAGACAGAGAGTTATGGAGTGGATGCCCTTCCTTGATGAGTCTTTGGACTCCTGGAGGCATCATGTAATAATAATAATACTATTTTACATGGAATTTCTTTTATTGTCCTTCAGTATTTTAACTTTTTGTTGGACAATTTACTGTGTTATTCCAAAAGATAAAAACGAATTTCGCACATGTGAAATTAACATAAATAAATCATCTATTTTGAAATGTGACAAGGGGTTACCCATAGCAATGTATTCATTTTATATGTTTTACATCCATCTTTTATTTTTTAAAATCAGTGAAATGGAACAAAATAACATTCTTTACATTGTATTGCAGAAATGATTTCTGCACTATTTTCAAATGCTTGCATCGAAAATCATTAAGTTAAATATTTATAAATACAAAAAACAGCTAACATCTTTTATTTTCTTAGATAGAGATATGTGATGTCATTTTAGCCTTATCTAACTTTTGGAGACAGAGTGGGCAGTTCAATCTCCACTGGAAGCCAATCAGAGATAGCTAGCCCAAGACTATCACTAATTTTAAGCAGCATCCAGTGAAGAGAGACAGCTTACAAGTGCTGCCATCTTGTGGTCCACAACCCTAACATACTATTTTTAATGTCTGAAATAGCGGCTCATTTTCTTGAGATTATGAGACAAAAAAAAAAACACACTTTCCCCAGCCAGAGATCAAATAACTTGGGAACCATTTAAAGAAAGGCTTAGAAAAAGTTCTAGTCAGCAACTAGAATCAAACTTAAGTCATTCTTCAGGCAGCCTAGTACTGTGGAGTGCAAATGGGACTTCCACTGAGTTACATAGGCTCTTTATAATACCATTGTTTTCAAATAACATTTGTTGAAATAAATGCCATTTGAATCTTTTTTTTTTTTTTCTTTCCTTACAAAATACCATTATATTGATCGTCGTGCTTCAGTATTAAAAATGAGATTTCCTGGAAAAACAAATAATGTTAATTACATATTTGCTGTATGATCGTGGGACTTTTTTTAAATATCAGAAATTTATCCAACAAGATTCCAGCAATATCTCAGATGCTTTTACATATAGCTGAAAATTACAACAGAAGTTTTTTTTTTAACTTTTTATAGGATGCAGTGAAAATGTATGAAACATATCCTATATAGAATGATTAAAAATTTATGCTCATTTTGAACATTTCTAATTGCATCCCCTCTTCTCTAAATAGCCATCTTTGTCTAATCAAAATTAATTATTTCATTTTATCATTTTGACAAAAGAAATAATACCATTGTATCTGTACTATACCCTGAAGCAAAAATTAAAAATATAATGCAAGTGATTCATAAACAGAAGAGAAAAGTAAACCATATCGTAAGTGTAGTGTGTACTAATGACTTAACTAGTGATAAGTTCAGTATGAGACAGGACATATCTCAAAAGGTTGCTGGAAGAGGTGAGAGTGAAGAGAGAGAAAGTGAAAATAGTTGGCATATTACCTCAATATGATAAAAATGAATTAAGAAAAGGGATATGATGGAAAATGATTTGATGCTTATGCAGTGTAGAAGGAATGGATGCGAGTTTTTGGATGTGTGGAGTGAGTTTCAAGGAAGATTGAATTTGTATAAGAGAGACGGCCTACACTTGAAGGTATATAGTATCAGGAGTCTTGAAAAACTAATAACTGGTATGAGATCTACACAGAGAGTCAGGGAAACTAAAGTATATTTGATGGAATGGTGAGAATATGAGTGTAAGAGCAATGTTATATAACTGTGTTAATGATGGAAATGGGCTTTATCATGGAAATAATTACGAGGAGAGAATGATTTCGACTTTGTGTTCATCCAGTTCAGACCCATCAAACATGTGCAAAGATGTCTACATTATTAAGGCACTAGAGAATAATACAGATCTGCATGTTGTCCGACTGTGTCATGCAGACTGCAGACAAGAGTATACAAAAGAACATGCAAGTAGATTATTACGTCTGTACATGAATGCTAGGAGTATCAGAAACAAAGAGGTAAAGTTTGTTGCCTTGGTCAATATGTTGGCACTTCAGATTGTATGCATTACTGAGACCTGGCTATCAGAATCAGACATACTACTTCATATTGAGTATAAAGGGTACAGTATTTTTAAGAAGGATAGACAGGACAGGACTAGAGCGAGTGTGCTGCTAATGATATCGGATGACTTGAATCCAGTTAGAGTTGAGGACTATGACTGTAGTACTAGTAACATTATTTCATGTGCCAGTGAGTTTGAAGCAATCTGATGCGAGGTGGAACATAACAAGATCAAATACCTAGTGGGGGTGTTTACAGACCTAGTGGATCACTTGCTAGTGATGACAAAATGCATCACCAAATAGAAATGACGGGCATGAAAAGAGTAATCAGAACGGGAGACTTTAATTATCCAAATATTGCTTGGGTAACAGTAAAATCTCATGACCAGAATGAAACTTAATTTACTAAGCCATTGCAAGACAACTTCCTTAAACAGCATGTGACAGAAGGAACTCGAGATTAAAGAGTATTAGATTTGATTATAGTGTCAGAGGGCATTTCAGTTGAAGACTTTACTATTCTGCATCCAGTTGGTGACAGTGAGCATGTGGTACTCATTTGGGAAGTGAGTATGTTTATGAATGTTCCATTGAGAAAAGGTTACATGATGAACAACAAAGCAAGAAATTATGACCAACTGAGGAGTATACTGATGTAGAAAGTTTTTTAACTTGGGTATATTATGTATTCAAGACACCAAGTAATTTTATATAAACTTGGTTTTAATCCTATTTCCCAAGTGAGCAAACAGACAAGTAAGTCAAGTTTGCACCTGCACATAGTGCAAGTCTGAGGCAACCAAGTTTATATAAAATTACTTGGTATCTTGAATACATAACAAACCCAAGTTAAAAAAACTTTCTACATCTATCTCTCATCCTGAGATTTTATTTAATAAGGTCAAAGCACCTTGTGGCAAACTTGTTTAGGTAAAATTCATATAAGCTCTGCATTACTTCAACCTTAGCATTGTTTGGTCTGGCTCCCACTGACGAGACCTCAATAAAGGCCAAAACCAGTATGGGTTGTGAAATATCACAACCCTACTTATTAGAAACCTGAAGTGGCTAAGCCATGTTTGGCCTCCAGAATAGGAGATTGTAGTTAACCCCCCCCCCCCAAATCTCCATGCAAGTATAAGTAGCACCTTTCAAGAACATGACAAATATACTCAGAGACCCACAACCTTCTCCATTTTCAGGGTAAAATGGTGATGGTGAACCACAGGTATCATATGGTACATGAGCCTGAACCTATCAGTAGATTCAAGAGGCTTTCTGGTCAGGTGGTGCTGCCACATACACTTCAAAGTTATGTCTGAAGAGGGAGTTGAATTATTGGTATGTGGGAAAACCGTTGAGGCCACATTATGACAAGGAGTATGGTTACTCTTTGTATCAGATTAATTGTATTGAAAATTAATAAAAGATGGCTGAGTTGTGAGGCAAAGGGGGGGTTCAATTTGTAAATCTGTGGAGTGAATTTGAAGGGAAGTTGAAATAGTATAAAGCTGATGGATTACATTTGAATGGGTTTGGTGTTGGGCATTTAGAAAGGCTATTGTTTTCTGAGAAGGCACAAAGTCAAGAAATTAATGTAGCAAATGATCAGAGTCTACCTAAGAAGCAGGATAGCTCAAATCAACAGATTGTATGGCACGAGGAAGATGGATATGAGGTTGAAGATGTGGATGAAACAGCACAAGAAGATGGAATGCAGAGGATGAGACAGGTAGGAATGGAAATCAGAGTCAGGATCAGGGAAATGGGAGTGGTCAGACTAAAGAGAGAGAAGTGTGTCGTATAGCAGCTAGAATAGAGAATGTTGGTGCTGGTAGAATGGCCTCAAACACACAGCGATTGTTATGTTTATACACAAATGTAAGGAGCATTCGAAACAAGAGAGCTGAGTCTGCTGTATTGATTGAAACAGTATGCCCAAAAATAATTGGAATAAGCAAAACTTGGTTGTCTGAGGAGGATGTGATGTTGGGAAGAGAACCAGAAGGATATATAATTTTACGGAAGAATAGCAATGTGAAAAGCGGAGGGTGAGTGCTGAGTTGATTGTGCATGCACAGATTTTGAATCTGTGTGGTGTGAAGTTGAAATAAACAGGTTAGTATATCTGTTATAGGCAAAGGAATGCAGAGAATACCGATTTTGAAATGTTTAAGCAAATTAATTTGGCATGTAAAAAGAAGGTGATCCTGATGGGGGACTTTATTTACAGAACTGTAAGGAGGAGATAGTGTATGGGAACAAGGAGAGCGAGTTTGTGGAATTTCTGAGAGATAAGTATCTTAAGCAGCATGCAATTGAAGCCACTAGAGGCTTAATATTTTGGATTTGGTGATAACTTCACAAGATGTAGTTGTTAATGAGGTGTTCACATTGCCACCGGTTGGTGAGAGTGACCATGAGGTACTTGTTTGGGAAATGATGAAACAAGAAAAGGTCACTGCCAAAAATGGATACATGTGGAAGTATAAAGCAGGTGATTATAAGAAGCTTTGTAGTCAGTTAGCATCAGTACGTTGGGTAGATGAGCTGAGCAGAAAAGATGTTGACAATGCATGGAAACTCACAAGGCAGTATCTGACAAAAGCAATGTATGACTGCATACATTGCTTTTGTCAGAAGATTAAGTGAGTAATATATTGCAAGGGTTAAGTTAGTAAATCGAGTAGGAGTGAAATGGATGAACAGTGAAATTAATCAAGCTGTGCTGGAAAAGAAAATGTTAAGGAGGAGAAAAGGCAGTTGGAGGTGATCGGACCTATGAAGAGTAACATGCAGGCTAAAAAGGTGATTAGCATGGTAATGAAAGAAAAGTGCAGTATGAGCAAAGATTGGCTGGTCAGGCCAAGGTTAACTCAAGGGAATTTTTCCGCTACATGGCAAGCAAGAGGAAGAATACTTATAGCAGATTAACACTGGTGGATAGTCATGGCAGCAGACTAACAGCTGGAAAGGATATAGGGGAATTATTGCAGGAGCATTTTATCAGTGTATATCATACCAGTATAAATTATCTGGTACAATATATAGAAGAGAGACAACTATTAGAAGAATTGGAAGCGAAAGAAACAGAGGTGTATCATATGTTGGTTTGATTAGATGTGGATAAGGCTGTGGAAATGGATGACGTATCACCAGGTATTCTTAAGGAATGTGCATAACAGTTGGTTATGCCTTTGACCTGGTTATTTAATGAAAGTCTTGCAGTGGGTAGGTTCCTAAGGAGTGGAAAGAGGGCAAAATAGGGTTTCAACAAGATGGTGCCACATGCCATAAAGCCCGAGAAACAATTCAATTACTGCATGAGTCATTTCTTGGTCGTGTAATTTCCCGTTTTGGTGATCAGAATTGGCCGCCCAGATCATGTGACTTAACGGCGTTGGACTTTTTTCTTTGGAGTTTTTTGAAATCTAAGGTTTATGCCAACAAGCCCACGACCACCCATGCCTTGAAGGAGGAAATTGAGCACTGTATCAACGAAATTCAGCCATATTTATGCAAAACGGTCATGGAAAATTTCGACAAAAGAGTGCGTATGTGCCAGCAAAGCCATGGAGGCCATTTACCCGATATGCTATTCCATGCATAACCCTATACTGTATACTTTATGAATCAATAAGAAATTACATACATAATAAATAACGGAAAATAAATACGTGAGTTTTTCCGTTATTTATTATGTATAGTTATGTCTACTCACGGTTTACCTCTTTTAAAACTTATAAGAAATTACAATTTTTAATTAAAAACCTGTGTTTTCTATCAAAATTACTTCTTGCGTGAATTTTGGAACACCCTGTAGAAGTAGCTCTGACAGCACTGGCATGTACAAAAAAAATAATGGTGTTAAACGTTCCCTCCAAAATTTAACATCAACTCCTCTAAGGAATATTAACAAGATACAGATCAGTTACCAGAAAAATATCTACACTGTCAGCAGCCACAACTAAGTCTGAGTTTGCATACATCAGAAGCTTTTGAAGACAAGCTCTTATGCATTTTGCTAATAGCAGTGTACTAAGTAACTAACTGCATAAGTCATCCAGCTAATTCAAGGTGGGATTGTTAAAACTACAATCCCACCTTGGGATTGTAGTTTTAATATTAAAAAGTGCCAAGTGTTGCATTTTGGAGTGCAGACACATAAGATTGTGTACCATACTGATAGCGCTGTACTGCAGGAAGAGGATTAGATTTAAGATTTCGGAGTGATGGTTGAGCGTAGACTAGAGTTCAGAGAGCATATTGCAAATGTTGCAAAGACTGCACATCACAGTTCTACTATGATAAGAAGTACACTGACTAGTAGGGGATATGAAGGTGGTTGTGCCACTGTATAAAGCACTGGTCAGATCATACTTGGAGTACTGTGCTCTCAGATACAGTTATCTGGTTTTCAATATTATTACATAACACCTCCAGGGAGTCCTAAGACTCATCAAGGGAGGGCTCCTACTCTACAACTCTTTGTCTCACCAATCCACCAACTGCAACTACCTTCATCATCTCCATCGATGCCATCTGCCACTAGCCACCGCAACTAGTAGTTCCACAGACGATCACAAACATCCATGCCCACAGCAGGATTCGAACCCGCAGCCTTTTGGCTGGAGAGCGGATGTGCTAACCACTTGGCCAACCAGGCCAGCATATGATGTGAAAACATTGGAGAGAGTCGAGACGAGTGACTAAGACAATATTAGGACTCTGGAATGTTGGATATGAAGAGAGGTTAAAGGACTGTGGATTGAAGAATTTGGTGGGTAGGAAGAAAAGAGGTGAAGCGATAGAGACATTTAAATTAGTGAGAGGATTTTATCAGATTAATCCAGAGGGGATTATAAAAAGAGTAGAAAGCAAGAGGGGAGGAAGAACTAGAAGCCATCCCTGGAAGTTATGTAATTATTGGTAGATAGCGTATAATATATCTATCTTTAATTCAGAGTATTTTATTAATAAAGTGTGACACCTTTTGGCTACTTGTATATGGAAATATGACTTCTGCATTACTTCATTCTTGGTATTACTTCTGGGTCTGGTTCACAGTGATGAGTACTCAATAAAGGTCGAAAGCAGTCTGGGTAGTGACCCTTCCCAAAATGCATAGCATTATATATGTTCCATGAAGGACAAGCCTTCATGGAACATGTATAATGCTATCCCATAATGCAAAGCACATATCCTTAAGGATATGTGCTTTGAATTATAGGATACTAAGCAAGTGATGTGAAGTCATTAGCCTCTATTTATATGAGTTGCCCAGTCGTGAAGTTACTTCTCGCGACTACAGACTTTGGTCAACAGGAGAAAGAGGGGTGATATGATAGAGGTCCATAAACTTCTGAATGGGTGTTATGGGATATTGTCTGATGAAATTTTTCATTATATGGAAGGTGGAGAGAGAGAGAGAAAGAGAGAGAAATTGGGAGCATCCATGGAAGCTAAATTTGTTTGCAGTCAAGAAAGAAGTAAGAGAGAGATTTTTCTTTCACAGAGCAATTAGTGAGGGGAATACTTTGCCTCTTGAAGTGGTGAGTGTATCTCATGAATGAGTTTAAGAGAAGGTATGACAGCTGGTGTGGGTGAGATATATATATATATATATATATATATATATATATAGAGCTTGATGAGTACCTGACTTCCTAGCAGTCTCATAATAGTAATAATAATAGTCAGTATGGATTTTTCTAAGATTAGTCTTTAATTAATCTTAGAAAACATTAGTTGGTGTTTGGTGCAGGCAAAGAGGGGGTTTTCTTTCTCCAGAAAACTGAGGTTTTTAACCTGGCAAAACTAACCCCAGAGTTTGCATTATTTCAGACAATACAAATAGTTAAATTTGAGGAACATGACATGATGGCAGTTGACTGTATAGACTCTTCTCTAAAAGTCATCAAAAGCATAAAGTAACCATGAACTAAACTATCAATAACAACTATGAGTGGAGAATAAAAGCATTCCACTTATTCTCTTTGAAGAAAAATAGGTATTAGAAGATTTATTTTGTTTAAATTTTTTGCATAGCAGGCTTGATTTGTTCTCTGCTTGGTATGGATAAACACAAGGATGTAACGTCTGTGGTCTAAAGTATATGTAGTATAAAAATATACAGTAATAGCAACTAATTTTTACAACTGTTTATGTATACATTTAAAACTATTGTAATTTCAGAAAGAAAGTAATTTATAAAATTTACAACATTTATAAAACACATCAGTATACTTCATAACAAACCTAATGTTTCATTGCATGTCTTTGGATCAATTCCACCAAATATTACAATTGTTGGTACAGCTTGATCATAAAATGTAAATATCTGAGTGCAAAATTTCTGCAATTTTTTGCCTTCCACGAAGCCTAAAGATCTAGATAATTAAAAAGAAAAAAAGGAAAACCATATAATTAAAAGTTATATTATGCAAAATAAGCACAAAGAATATTCTGAAAAAATTAGAAATATGGCAATAAAGCTATGTGTGCAGAGTAGACTACCTGAGTCACTATAGTTTATACACTGAGTTAGCTTTGCATTAGGACACCCATTTAATAACGTTGCTCCACCTCTTTATGCAATCACGAGTTGCAGACACCTCGGAACAGATTCCACAAGGGGTCAAACATTCACCCCATGTGTAACTCGATCCCATGTCCATTGCAGGAACTCTGTCAGTTCATGCTCTTTCCATGGAGGATCAGCACTTCTCACACCCCATTCTAGCATATCCCACATATGTTCAATTCTATTACAGTCAGGGGAGTTCGGGAGCAAAGGCAACATGGCGAATTTGTTGTCATGTTCCTCCAACCACTCAGTAGTTGTACGAGCCCCAATGACTATGTGCATCGTCCCGTTGAAAGATGGCACTGTGGTCGGAATAGACCTCCTGTAGATATGGATGGAAATATTCAGCTAAGAGGTCCCTGTAGCAGTCACTATTGTATTTGTGTATGGACCTAGTGTATGCCAGGGAAAAAGCTCTCCAGACCATAACACTACCTCTGCCAGCCTGTTGAATCGCAACTGTGCAAACTGTGATAGGGCTTCATGCTGTTTATGCAAAATCTTGGCCATCAGCATGGCTTAGCAGGAAATGGGACTCATCACTCCAGATGACATTCTTCCATCTGTCAAGGGTCCATTGCTGATGTTCCTTGGTCCATGCAAGGCATTGTTTGGACGTCATCATGGGTTCCCTTGTTGGTCTCCAGCTGTTGAACCCCAGACAAAGCAAGGTACAGCACATGGTGAATGTGGAAATAGGTCGAACTGCCCCGTGATTGTACTGGTGAGTGAGCTATGTGACAGTTGCACGTCACGGCTGAGATACCAGTCGTGACACCTGACACTCATCTCTAGGATCAATGAAGAATGGTTGACCAATGCAAGACCATCTGCTGGATGTCTGTTCATGATTAATCCAGTCATGGTACACCGTTGATACAGTAACAAGGGAGCAACCAACACATCTGGTTGTTTCTGAAATACTGGCACATTCCCTCCATGCCCGAACTATCTGCCTGCAGTCAAAATGGCTTGCATTGCCACATTTCCCCATTACTGGCAAATGTTTACTGATTATGTACAGAAGATAGGTGTGCCAATTTATAGTAGCCACATGTGATGTTGATATCACATGGTACTTCATTATTGCACTGAATATGCAATTTAGGGGAAGTGTTCCTGATGCAAAGTTAACTCAGTGTTTTTTTTTTTTTTTCTGCACATAAAAAGAATATCGATATCTGTTTGAACTCATTGTTTGGCAATTAATGGTTGTCTTTTAGGTTTACTGACTTCTGTGGATTGATTTTTAAGGAGTATGTGTGTGTGTGTGGGGGGGGGAAGAATGGGTTAGAAGGGAAAATGATTTTTTTTTTTTTTTTTTAAGGTACAGGAAGCAAAGAGTTGGTGAAAGGGAGGGGCTGAGGTTTTATTCTTTTCATGTCTATTATTATTATTATTATTAGAGACCTCCAGGGAGTCAGGGACTAATCAAGAGAGGCCACATACTACATGCACCAGCTATCATACTTGTTCTTGAATTCATTCAACAAGTTTGCACACATAATATCCAATGGCAATCCATTCCGGTCATGCACAACCTCATGAGAGTAAAATCTAGATCTCACCCACTTCTTGGAGACATTCATTCTCAGCTTCCAAGCATGCCCCTCTTATCCTTACCCCACCACCCATAAAATAAAAAACTCCATCAAATGAAATCCTGTATGACTCGTTCAGAAGTTGGTAAGTCTCAATCATATCATCCTTCTTTCTGCTGTTTGCTAGTGTCTGTAGTCCACAAATTCTCAATATAACATTATTTTTAACACTCTCCGTTGTACTCTCTCTACTGTATCAAAATAACCAAGGAAACAAGGAGACTAGACAATAGTGCAAGTGAAGTTTTATTAAGGTCTTGTAAAGAGGCAAAATGACATCTTTATAGGTCAAAGTTTGTAATTATCCTCTGAATTATATTTGCAGTCTTTGCTATATGGCCCTTGAACTTCAACTTCCTATCTACTAAATCCAAGATACCTAGTCTGATCGGTTTCTTCTAGTATAATCCCACCAATATAATAAGACATTGGATATGTGATCACACCAAAGTGCATGACTTTATATTTATTATTATTATTACCCCAAGACCTCATGGAGTCAAAGACACATCTGGGAGGTCCTTTTATCACACACACACACACACAGCTCATCATACCATGCCTTGAACACATTCAAACTCATTGCAGACACCACACATGCAGGCAAGGCATTCCAATCATTCATAACTCTGCACGAAAAAAACTGCCTCCTACTCCCCTACTCACACCCTCTTTATACAGTTTCCAGGGATGACCTCTGGTTCTCCCCGGATCTCCCAATATTTTCTGTAGAACTTCTCCAGCATTGATCCTATAACAACCCCTTACCAACTTGAAGATCTCTATCATATCCCCCCCCCTCTTCCTCCTGTCCACCAGACTCTGCAAATTACATCTTCTCAATCTTTCCTCATACTCAACATTCCAGAGTTCAGAAACTCAATTAGTCAGTCGCCTTTGGACCCTTTCCAACATCTTTTCATTCTTCTGAAAACCAGGTGACCAAATCTGGGCACAATAGTCCATGTGTGGCCTAATCAAAGTCTTATACAACGGAACAAGAATCTCCCTACGTCTACAAGTCAATGTCCTCCACATCATTCCCAGAAGCCTTTGTGTTGTCTTCACAATTTTGGCTATGTGTCCCCTAAATTTAAGATCCATATCCACTATCACCTCCAGATCTCTTATTTCTTCCACCTCCAACAATATATCCTTACCAAGCATAAATTTTGCATCTCCTCTTTGTTTTCCAAATTTTAAACCCTTACATTTTGCAACATTGAACTCACATCTCCATTTCCGTGCCCAATCACTCAATTTATTCAAGTCGTCTTGTAAGGCCACAACATCTTCACTACTCTTTATGGTTCGTCCCAACTTTGCATCATCTGCAAACAACTGAATATCTCCATCCAAATCTTCACTTATATCGTTAATATACAAGTTAAACAGTAATGGCCCCAAAACAGGCCCCTGAAGCACTCCACTAGTGATTTTTCTTTTCCTGGATATCACACCTCCATACACAACTTGTTGATACCTATCAGATAGCCAGTCTACAATCCAATGCACTAATCTAATATCCAACCCTATCTGCTCTAGTTTGACTGTCAACTTATCATGATGTACTCTATCAAAAGCCTTTGCGAAATCCAAGTATATTACTGTGTATCCTTCTCCTCTGTCCAAGGAAGCAGTCACTTTATTGTAATAAGTAAGTAGATTACTAAAACATGACCTCCCTTTAGCAAATCCATGCTGTCCATCAAAGATAATACCATTGTTGTTAACCCAACTCTGGATCCTAGTTCTCACAAGCTTCTCCAACAACTTAACCCAAAACACATGACACACAGAAAGGCCTATAGTTTGATGCACAATCTTGCCCTCCTTAGGGACTTGGCAGAGTGCAAGACGCGTATTAAAAAAATATGTCAAAGCCACCGTCAACTCTCTGGCACATTCCTTCAGAATACGTGGTGATATATTATCAAGTCCCACAGCCTTATTAACATCTAGTTTACTCAACTCCCCATACACCTCTTGCTCACTTACAGTCAGTCTCTCCTCCCCATCATCTACTGCTCTCAATCTCTCCATGAAGTCACATTCACAAGATTGAAAGACCTTAATGAATTGCTCATGAAGTATCTCCACCACACATTCTGCAACAGCTGTCTTTATACCATTTTCTCCTATCAATATCATCCTTCAATAATCATTCTTTCTTTTTCTGGCTACATATCGAAAGAACTCCTTAGGATTCTTTTTGGCTTCATTAGCTAACTGCTGTTCATACCTCTCTTCAGCTACCCTCACCAACCAAGTCACCCTCCTTGCCTGGTTCTTTGTAGACCTCATGGAATTGGTTATTTCCACTTCTCTTATGCTGGTTTTTGAAAATACCCCAAGCTGCATTGATCTCTTTTTTTATAAATCCTCATTCCATGCTACACCCACAAGCTGTCTCCTGAGCTCTTCATAATCACTCCCCCTTGTAGTTCTCACAGAGATCCTCACACTGCTGAAAACCACCCAGGTAATCACTTCATGGTCACTCTCACCAATTAGTGGATGATTTATAATTACATCTTCTGATGAGATGACCAAATCCAACACCCTCAATCCTTGCATGCCTTCTCTTACATACTGTCTGAGGTAGTCATCCCTCAAAATCTCAAGAAACTTAATTTATTTACTTCCAGTTGCTATCTCATCATTCCAGTCTATATATTGCCATAATTAAAATTACCCTTTTCTTATTTGCTTATACATTCATTATCGCCACCATCCACATTACCTGGTCTATAACATCCAACCAAGTATTTGATTCCATTCACCTCTACATCACACCATACTGCCTCAAAACCACTGGTACTATTTCCCTCTTGCATCTCTACTTTGTATGGACATAACTCTTTCTCTATCATCAATAGCACTCCCTTTTTACCCCTTCTATCCTTATGAAACACATCATACCCTTCCATCTCTATTCCTGTCAGGATGTCATCCTCTTCCAACCATGTCTCACTTATTCTGACAATCTTTGGGTGAACGGACGCAAATAATGCAACCATTTCATCTGCCTTGTTTCTTATACTTCTAGCATTTGTATACAAACACAACAGCTCATTTCTGGATCTTCAGCTAGTTCCACTGATATCACTCACTCGATGTGATCTCTCCATGCTCGACTTGGACAATTTCCCTTTCTTCTTATTCATTTTAGAATCTTTTCAATTCCAACTGTTTCCTCTTGATCTACACATGCTATCACCTCCTATCGGAGCATCCACCTTTCTTACGCTGTGTACCCCTGTCTACCCTGAGCCTACCCATTTCCCTGCTCCTCTTGCACACATTCTATCATTTTCTATACTCATACCACTCACTTCCTCATTCATAACCACCTCTTCAATCTTGCCTGTCTTACTATCCTGCTCTTCCACATCACTTCCTGCTTGATCTGATTCATTTTCTCTCAGTCTACTCACTTCGCTACCTTACAGCAGCAGTCTCTCCAAGTGACTCACACCATAACCACTCAAATGCAGTCCATTGCTCCCATACAGTTCACTTCTTCCTTCAAACTCATTCAACACATTAACAAACTGTACTCCCATCTCCTCACACATTTCAGCCAGCATATCATTCATAATCCTTGCTCTCTGCCTCATCTCACCACAGTCATACCTAGGCAACATGCTGACTACCCTTCCTGTCACACCATTCTCTTTTATCCTTCTAAGCAGCCTCCTGACATCCATTCTGACTCACTCTTTGTCCTCTGTCAAATCATTCATGCCAATTAAAACCATCAACTCCTTTGCTCGCTCCCTCCTCATATCCAATGCCTCAATCACTCTACTCATTTCACTGCCTCGAAAACATACCTTGTGCATCCTCTCATCCAGCACACCTTTAATAATGGAGTCATCATATAACGCCACTCGCTCATCTTTCGTTAACTCTTTCGTGCCATCACGATTAGTTTTTAATAGTTTTTACCCGAATTTTATTAATTTCATTCTGCATCCATTTCATCTCTTTCCTCATCCAATCCAATTCAACTTCCAAATCTCATATCACGTTCTCTCTATCATTCATTCTTTCTAATTTTCTAACTCTTGACACCCTCTTCTCACTTTCACTCTCATTCATCCTTCTGTGCTTCCGTACTTTCGGTCCAACATCTGTCCAACTTTCACTATCATTCATTCTTTTGATTGTTTCCACTTTCGATTCCTGCATCACACCATTTCCAGTTTCATTCGTTCACTCAATTTCGTTTCCTTCCGCCATTCTCGCCTCACTTTTGTCCTTATTAACATCCGTTACTATTTTTAAATCACTCATTTTCTTTTTTACTGATTTTTTAACATTCTTTCACCTCTCTTTCACACCCTCCTCTTTCAAATGTGCACTCATTTTCCCCACAACATTCTCACTACTAACACTTTCTGTCATCAATTTCATATTTGCATTCATCAATTCCTCGTTCGGGTCGCACTTCACCCCCCCCTCTTTCCATCTGCCCTAAACATCCACAAATCATTTATGTAATCAAAAGAATACATATAACACACCTCACACTTAACGTAACACAAAAATGAGACACAAATTATATAGCCTGATCAAGGGAATAGCCAGTTCAGCTGATCACTCTTTTAGCATCCATGTTCATATCACATCAGTTCCTATTGCAAAATTCTTATTCAGTTTGTGCAACAGATCTAGCACTTCCTCCTCATCCACATGAGTGTCCTTATATGGTGAAGAGGTAGTGGTGAGTTCAATGCTGCATATACCAGGTTGATAGCTTTTAGTAAGATGGCTGCTCATTAGTTGAACAATCACTTCTGCATCAGTCACCCATATACCATCTGCATTCAATAGAGTTATTTTTTTCAAATTCATTCTTTATTTTACTTGTAGCATAACAATAGAATTCTTTTGGGATGTTTTTAATTTGCTGAGCCAGTTTCTTTTCATATTCTGTCTTAGCTTTACATAGAACACTTGTGAATCTTCTTGCCTGCTGCTTATAATTTTAATAACAGACATCATCCTTATGCACACAGTATTCCTTCCACATCATCCTTTTCTTTTCTAATCTCTTGCTTGATAAGATTACACATCCATTTGACTCCTACTCCATTTATTTTTCTAACTCTTGGGACAAATTCTGATATTGCATCATTTAAGTATTTTTAAAATGCTTCTCATACACTGTTGATAATTTTCCCATCCAGCAACCAATACCATTGCAATGAACTCAGTATACAGCTCAGTTGGTCATAATTTACTGCTTGTTGTTCAGCATGAAACCTTCCCTGAATGGAACATTCATAAAGTTAGCCACTTTCCAAGTGAGTACCGCATGATAACTTCACCAATCAGAAGCAGAATAGTTATGTCTTTAACTAAAACACGCTTTGACACTATAATGAAATCTAATACTCTTTGACCTCAAGTTCTTTCTGTCACATGCTGCTTGAATTGTGTCACAACAGCTGAATAAATTCAATTTCATTATTCTCGTGAGATTTTACTGCTATCAATCAATGCTTGGATAATTTAAGTCTCATTATGATTACTCTTTACATGCCAATCATCTTTATTTTGTGCATATTGATGCATTTCTTCATCAATAGCAACCGATCCACCAGGTCTTTAACAACATCCCAATTATTAAATTATTTAAATAATTATTAATGAAATCATACTAAATAGTAATACTTAGTGAGTAATAAACTCATACTTCATCATAAACACTATCTATGTCTATCTATGTCTCATTGTGGTATAGGTAGGTATAAAAGTATATGGACTGATATATATTTCAAAGTCAATTGTGTAATCTTTATTATAGCTTAAACTTCTGACTTAAACTCGTGAAAAGGCTTATGTGTTCACAAGACTTGTTATTTATTTTTAATAGTATAGATGACAACACAGAAAGATAAGAAAATAATATTATTTTTTAACTTATTTGCTGATATTTCGTTGGTATTATATCCAGCATCTACAGAGCACAAAAACAGTTTGTCACAGTACATGAAACAATAACATTTGGTATCAGTGGGACTAGTTTAAAAAAAAAAAAAAAAACTGTAACAGACAAGACAAGGAACTAAAGTTCTAATTAGGTGCCATCTGTGTTGGAAAAAGAGACAAAACAAATATTAATTATTTAAGTTAAGGGATATTATATCCCATATTGTTTCTTAGCCGAATAAGAAACTCAAAGAGTTTCATGCTGAACATAGAAACTATATAAAGTTCGACAATTCCAAGCATAAGAAAATACCTGGATAGTGCAGCATCTGATCCATTAGGTAGTGCAAGCTGAGGCAACTCATAGAAAGGGTGGAGCAAGTTATGATCACTATTCTTGATATTTACCCATAATGTGAACTTAGCTCCTAGGAGCTGTATTGTTGTTCAACATTATGAGAGAAGGTCACTACCCAGACTAGTTTCAACCTTTTTTGAGGTCTCATCAGTGAGTAGGTAGACCTAGTTAAATACCAAGTTTGTAGCGAAGAGAACTTACATCCTTTTTATGAGAATTGCCAAGAAGGTGTCCTAATAAATTACTAATTATATGACGAGCCAAAGGCTTCAATTCGGCGAGATAAACTTATTTAAGTTAAGGGATATTATATCCCATATTGTTTCTTAGCCAAATAAGAAACTCAAAGAGTTTCATGCCGAATATAGAAACTATAAAGTTCGGCAATTCCAAGCATAAGCAACTACCTGGATAGTGCAGCACCTGATCCATTAGGTAGTGCAAGCTGAGGCAACTCATAGAAAGGGTGGAGCAAGATCCGATCACTATTCTTGATATTTACCCATAATGTGAACTTAGCTCTTAGGTCACTATCAAGAATAGTGATCGGGGCTTGCTCCACCCTTTCTATGAGTTGCCTCAGCTTGCACTACCTAATGGATCAGATGCTGCACTATCCAGGTATTTGCTTATGCTTGGAATCGCCGAACTTTATATAGTTTCTATATTCGGCATGAAACTCTTTGAGTTTCTTATTTGGCTAAAAAACAATATGGGATATAATATCCCTTAACTTAAATAAGTTTATGTCGCCGAATTGAAGCCTTTGGCTCTTCATATAATTAGTAAAATATTAATTATATCTTAAAATGACTGTTTCCCAGATTTTTGGTAAATTTATACAGCCATACTTGTTGAGGTTGGGGGTATGTTTTAAAGCTTCTGTTGATTCCAAAAACAATCTCTCTGACTTATGACTTCTATGTGGCACTTTTGTTTTTGATCCTGTGTGAAGGGATAACCCAGACATGGTCTGCTAGACCTGACTTGCCATAATGAATATGCCAGATGTATTTTTTATGTTCACCAAGGTGGGTGTCAACAGTTCTTCCTGTCTGCCCATAGTAAGCCTGGTCACAAGAACACAGCACTTCATAAACTCTTGGATGTGATAAAGAAGAGAGTTGGTCCTTAGGTGAACAGATGAGAGTTGCTAATTTGACATAAGGTTTAAATACAGTGCATAGCTGATATTTATTCAGAACCCTAGATATCTTTTCAGATGTGCCTTGAATGAATGGGATGGTAATAGTTTTGCTGCCATTTTGCATGGTAGGCAATGGAAGGAATTTCTGGGAGCATTTAGTATTTTCTATATCCTATGGAGATTATAGTCATTGACTGAGAAGGTATATTTGTCATACTATATCATAAAATTCTCAACACTCCTTACGAGCAAATTCTTATGAGCCATTATGGCTTGTAAGAATTTGCAGTGGTGGAGCTGCAATGCTACCAGCCCAAACTGCACGTAAATCACGTGTTATCTCCACTAGGTAGCGGTTTGGTGCAGTCTGCATTGAATGCAGCTCAAGCGTTGAGCATACTAGCCAGTACTGATACTAGCCCTAGCCCACACAGCACATTGACTATTGCAAAATACAACTATTGCTACAAAATGAATATATAAAATACTATCGAGCAGCATTGTATTACAAACAAGAAAATAATGGTTTTTAGATAAATATATAAAAATTTAAGAATGGTGATAATAAATGGGAATTTTCATTTTATACTGGAGGGGCTGCAGCCTTTATGGATGAGCCACCACTGCTCGTTACATTAATAACATATTCCAGTAATGGGTTCCATTCACCCACAATTCTCCATGTTAAAAAACTACTCCTCACACCTTTTTTCACAACGTTTTTATACAACTTCCAGGAACGGCCTCTGGTTATTTCCCTCTCATCTTCTACTCTTTGTACAATCCCCACTGTATTAATCTGGTAAATTCCCCTCACACTAGCTTAAATGTCTCTATCATAACACCTCTTTTCCTCCTATCCACCAAACTCTGTAATCCAAGTTCCTTTAACTTTTCTCCATAGCCAACATTCCACATCACAATGAAAACCTGGTGACCAAATCTGAAGATTTGAAGTGCACTAACTGGTGTTTTATACAGCAGCACAACTACTTCCTTATCCCTACATGTTAGTGCACTTCTTATCACAGTGGCATTAAGATGTGCAATCTTTACAACACTTACAATATGCTCTCTAAACTTTAGTCTACTGTCAACCATTGCTCCTAGATCTCAAATCACACCTGCTTCCTGCAATATAGTTCCATCAATATAGTACACAGCCCTATATCTCTTAACTCCAAAATGCAACACCTCGTGTTTATTAATATAAAAACACAACCCACAACCCCATTCATTTGTTCAAGCTAAAAGTACATTGAAATTTTCTTGGAGAGAATTAACATCAGGCAGTGCTCCTTATAATTCTTCCCAACTTTGCATCAGCAGCAAATAACTGAAGATCCCAAATCCATCAACATGAAATATCATTTACAAATAAGTTAAACAGCAGGAACTCAACAACAGAAAATCCTGAGGCACACCACATCATCTTTGTTTTCTGAAACACTGCTCTTTCATACACAACTTCCTGGTTTCATTCAGGACTGGAAAAAAAAAAGTATAAAATCATACATATATAAGAAATTAAATAAAATTGACAATTTATATACAAAAATTTAACCTAGACAATTGTAGTTCTTTTTCTCATCAAGCATCAGGCATTTGCTTGTTCTTGCTTCCTTTTTTCATTTGGTCTTTATTTATCCACTTCTTTTGGTAGCCAATATTTCCATCCTACATAAATGCTCTTTTGGTTTCTCTCCATATTTCCTGATCTTTTTATTTCAATTATAAATATATAGCTTTCTTCTAATGTCTTCACTTCATAATATAGTATAATGTTCTGTGCCCTTTAATGATCCCTAAAAATCTCACTTTTGATATGTTTCTAATATTCTTCCATTGAATAAAGGCAATGATAAGGCTGTAGCTTCAAATTATAGACCGGGCTGTATATTTGGAGTTGTGGTGAAGGTCCTGGAGAGATTGGTGAGAAGTAGGATACAGAAGTGGGTTGATAACAGCAGTATTCTCTGTGGTTATCAGGATGAGTTTGTTAAGGGGAGATCATGTTTCACTAACTTACTTATGTACTATAACAAGGTGACAAATACTTTGGATAGAGGAGATGCATATACAATGGTGTACTTTGATTTTGCAAAGGCTTTTAATAGACTGCCACATGTGCATGTGTTATGTTCCATTGAGTCGTTTCCGACTCCTGGCGACTCCATGAACATACACTCTCCATTCCGATCTTTCCCTGACCATGTCTGTCAGAATCTCCAAGCGCACTCCAGCTGCTTCTTTAACTCCATCCACACATCTAATTCTTGGTCTTCCTCTTCTCCTGCTTCCATCAACTTTAGCAAGCATCATCATTTTCTCCAGACTGTCATCTGCTCGCATAATATGTCTGAAGTATGACAATTTTTGCTTGATGATCATAGCTTCTGGTCTGGCTTTATTCTGTCTATCACTGATTTATTGGTTTGCTTTGCAGTCCATGATATTCTTAGTAAGCGTCTCCAAACCCACAATTCAAATCAGTGATGCACCCAGGATTCAATCTTGGAGGGGGGCCGAGCACTCAAGATTTAATCTTGGGGGGGGGAGAGTTAAGTATACGATTTGAGAATACACACTACGCATTGCATACGAGCTATGACTGAGCATCTGCAGTGATCGCCAATACATGATACCCATGATCTCCTTTGGCCGGGCTTGGGCAAACGAAGTAGCGCTCGGTCCGATGGAGTAATACTTCGTTCACCTCGCATTCAACAGTGGCCATGATTCCCGAGAGCTATAGGCTATTCCCACCTTATGTGACAGCTAATTCATAAGTAGTATAGAAATAGAAGACACGACACAACATAAATTTAAAAAAAATCATTTTAATTAGGAAAAGATTTCTGGAAAATTTTCTAGTGTTTTTTCCTTTTTCTTTTGGGGGGCAAGGGCCCCTTGGTCCCCTCCCTGGGTGCGCCACTGATTCAAATGCATCTATCTTCCTTCTTTCACTCTTTCTCAGGGTCCAACTTTCACATCCATACAGTACCACAGGGAATATCATTGCTTTCACGAATCTGATTTTTATTTAAGCAAGATCTTTATCTTTAAAGATCTTGCTTAAATGCTTAAATTTGTCATTGCTTTCTTTCCAAGTAATAATCTTCTTCTAACTTCTTCGGTATAATAACCATCTTTATCAATTCGGGATCCTAGGAGCAAAAATTGTTAACTGCTTGCATTTTCTCTCCATCTACTTTAAAATCATTAAATTCACATGTTGCCATAACTTTCGTCTTTTTGAGGTTAAGTTTATGACCATATTTAGCACTTGGTGATTTGATCTCTTGTTCCTCTGCCTTTTCGAAATCCTGCCTGTTCATCTGGCATTTCTCTCTTCATGAATGGTTCCAGTCTTTTCTGAATGATCTTAAGTAAGACTTTACTTGCATGAGAAATCAGTGCTATAGCTCTGCAATTTTTGCACTCTCTCTTGTATCATCTTTCTTCAATAAAGGTATATAAACTGATTTTTTCCATTCCCTAGGCCATGTAATTGTGATCCAAATTCGCTGACATAGAGCTGTTAAAATTTTAACTGCCTCTTCTCTCACGACTTTGAGCAGCTCAATGGGTATTCCATCTCCTCCTGGTGCTTTCTTACTGGATAGCTGTTGCAGTGCCCACCTCACTTCACTCTCCAGTGGTACTGGCTCTTGTATATAATCCTGCTCTTCAAATTTCTCAGTAATTTTGGAGTCCTTTCTGTAAAGGGCTTCTGTATACTCTTTCCATCTTTCTTTGATGTCTGCAGCTTCTGTAAGATATCCTTTGTGTTTACTTTTCAATATTGTCACCTTGGCACTAAACTTCCCTGTCAGTTTTCTGATCTTTTTGAAAAGATCTCTTGTTTTTCCTTTCTTGTTTTGGTCTTCTATTTGTTGGCATTCCTGGTTAAAGTATTTTTTCTTGTCTCTTCTGGCTTGTCGTTGAAACTGCATTTAAATGCCGTACTTCCTGCAAATTTCCGGTGGCCTTCATTTTCCTCCTTTCCTGAGTAGTTTTGATGGCATCTTCTGACAGCTATTTGGATTTCTTACAAACTGTTGGAATATTCTTCTTTGCTTCTGTTTTAATTATATTTTTAATCTCTTCCCATAGTTCATCTGGTTCTCTTTCACACAAATTGAGTATGTTGAATCTGTTCTGTATGCTAATATTGTATTCAGCTGGTATGTTTCCAAGATCGTATCTGATTGACATTTGTGTTGTTTTCAGTTTCTGTAGTTTCACATGTATCGTAGCCACTAATAACTCATGGTCTGATCCACAGTCAGCACCTGGAAAAGTCCTGACAGACTGAATTGCACTTCTCCATCTTCTTTGTCCAAGTATATAGCCAATTTGATTTCTGTATTGTCCATCAGGCGATGTCCATGTGTACAATCTTCTTTTATGCTGTTTAAAGCAGGTGTTAGCAACAAACAAAGAATTCTCTGCACAAAACTCAACTAGTCTCTTCCCTGCAGTGTTACTAATACCTAAACCAAAATGACCTGTTATTCCTTGTTCCTCAGTCTCTCCCACTTTTGCATTCCAATCTCTGATAAGTAGCCATAAATCTTGCTTTGGTGCTGCATCTATCACTTCTTGTAATGTGCCATAAAATTCTTTAATGTCTTCTTCTGACGCCTCTGTATTAGGTGCATAAACCTGAATGATGGTCATATTCATTGGATGTCCACTAACTCTGAGAGAAATGATTCTGTCACTCACTGGATTACAATCCAATACATACCTAGCCATCTTTTTCCTCAGTAAGAAAGATACTCCATTTTTATGACTTGTCTCATGTCCTGAGTAATACATCATATAGTCCCCTGACTGAAAATGGCCCATTCCTGTCCATCTAATTTCACTTATTCCCAATATATCCAGCTTCTTGCGCTCCATTTCCATCTTTATTATTTCCAGCTTACCTTGGTTCATACTTCTAACATTCCAAGTTCCAATCCTGTAGTTTCTTGTGAAACAGGGAGCCTCCCTTTTCCAATCAGCAACATCCGTGACCAAGCTTCCTTCCGGTTTGACCTGGACACATCATAAAAACTAGTTCTACTTGTGGAAGTCCTCTGTTCTTCCCCAGCTGCATGTTGGATGCCTTCAGGCGCAGGTCTTACCATCCAGCACCATATCGTACTTTCTCATTTTTGGCATGTTCATGGAATGTTCTTGGCAAGGTACAGAGGTGGTTTGCCATTGCCTTCCTCTGGAATATTTTTTGACTTTCCAGTCTAGGTCCGACCCGTTCTGTGAAAATGGGGGCATCTCTGGAAGGATGTGACTCTTCACCACGCAGTGCAGTCTTGGTAAAGAAGAGGCTAAGTTTCTGTAATAGAGATGTATTGCACATATCTTTACCTTGGAATAATTCCCTGTAAAGAAAATTATCCCTTACCCCCTACTGCTACATGACAAGCTTTTAAATTGAAACAGATGGGATTGATAACAGACTTCTGTGTTGGATCAGTGACTGGCTGTCAGATAAGTATTAGAAAGTTGTATATGGGGGTGCAGTATCTCGAAAGAGAAAGGTCACCAAAACTGACCCCTGTAGTGTGGGCCATTGTTGTTCAATTTGTATGTTAATGATATTGGGTTGGGTTTATCTAGTGATATCCAGCTGTTTGCAGATGATGCTAAACTGGGGAGAGCAATGCACAGTCAGGCTGATGTTAATTCCTTACAAGAGGACTTGAATAGATTGCATGAATGGGCAGGTAAGTTTAACTATCAGTTCAATGTTGCCAAGTGTAAGGTTTTGAGATTTGGTATGCAATTACCCACCAAGTATACACTTGGTGGGTAAACTTTAATAGAAGTAGAGGAGATGAGAGATCTAGGAGTGATGGTGGACAAGGACCTGAAATTCAGGGGCCACATTGCACAAGTTGTGAAGACATCACATTGAATAATGGCAATGATGTGGAGAACCCTGACATGTAGAAATAGAGAGGTTATGATTCCATTGCATAAGGCCATGATCAGGCCTCATATGGATTATTGTGCACATATTTGGTCGCCGGGTTTTCATGGTGACGAGGATATGTTGGAAAGGGTACAGAGAAGATTCACAAAGGTAGTCAGTGGTCTTTGGAATGTAGAGTACGAGAACAGATTGAGAGAATGTAAGTTGCAGAGCCTCACGAATAGGAGGTAGAGGGGGGGGGATATGATTGAGACAAATAAACTGGTCAGGGGTTGTTATCAGGTAGACATGGAAGAGATTTTTCATAGAATGGGAGTGGGGAGTAGAACAAAAGGCCACTGCTGGAAACTGTATAAGGAGGATGTGAGCAAAGGAGTGAGAAGCAGGTTCTTTGCATGGAGGGTAGTTGGTGAGTGGAATGCATTGCCTGAGTTTGTTGTGGATTGGACACATTGAATCAGTTTTTTAAGATGCGGTTGGATGAGCATTGCATGCCATAGTGAGTACCTCCCACGATGAGTCTCTGACTCCATGGTCGGGTGTTGATAATAATAAAAATAATATAATAGAGTGAGTGTGGAAATTATTTACAAAATTTAAGCTCGGTTTCTGGTCCTTTTAATTATTCTGCAGATTTTCTGAAATGTATTTATTCCTCATCTATATTATTGTCTTTTAGATATGTTATCATGTAACTGAAATAATTAAATTATGTCTTGTTCTATTATTTTAACTTCTATAACCATTTTTGATCTAATATGATTTCTATTTGTTGATAATTAGAAAGTAAAGTATGAAAGAGCAAAAGTATGAGAATAAAGATTGAATTTTGTATGGTGATTCATGAGTGTCTGAGGAGAGTGTGAAAAATCATATTTCCCAAGATTAAGGATGCTAGTGATGCTGTAAAGATGCAGAAGGTGAATGAGAAAGAGATGTGTTATTTTGGCTGGTACAAATGATCTAGCGGGTGACTAGTCTGGTATGCGAGAAGACATGAAACATTTATTCTTACATGTGAAAAAGAAGAGTGAAAAATAAAAGTTGCGAGTTTGTTGTCACAGTATGATAGTGGTGAGCTGAGACAGGGAACTATGATCACAAATAAGTAGTGCACAGATTGTGCAAGAGTAGTGGTGTGGATGTATGGAGTGAGTTTGATGGAAGGAAGATTTTTTATAAGGTGGATCAAGTAGTGCACAGATTGTGCAAGAGGAGTGGTGTGGATGTATGGAGTGAGTTTGATAGAAGGAAGATTTTTTATGAGGTGGATCAATGAACTGCACATGAATAGATTTGGGATAAGGAGTCTTGAGAAAGTATTGTTCAGTGAGATTTTGGAAACTAGAATGCTTAGGTGGAATGCAGGTGAATGTCTGTCCAGGCAACCTAGAGGTTTGTAACTGGGAATGTGATCACACAATGCTGAATGAAGCTCCCCAGATTCTTAATTTTAGTAGGCTAAGCAATACAAGGTATATGGGAAATTATGGGATGAAGATGGTGTTACAGTTTATGTATAGTAAAGTTAGAAATATTCAGAATAAGGGCGAAGAATTTTTGGCATTGGTTAGCTCAGTGTAGTCAAAAGTTATAGGCATTAGTGAGACTTGGTTGACTGAGGATGATACAGTCATAGGAACAGAATACAAAGGATATAGTATCTATAGAGAGGACAAAAGGAACATGATGGGGTAAGGGGTTTTGCTAATGCTAGCAGAAGAACAGAAGCCAAAATGAGTAGAAGTATGTCAGCAGGACAGAGGGCAGTTCATTTCAGTCTATCTGGGGGTGAAATAGAAGCCAACAGGATAAAATATATAACTTGTTGCTGCTTTAATCTGGGGGGGGGGGGATATAAATGTGACTGTAGATGGCATGCATTGGCAAACTTGCAGGATGAGTACAGGTTCAGTAATTATTATGGGAGATTTCAATTATGGGGATTTAGATTGTGAAAAGGAATGGCCACAGGAAGGAAATGGAATTTATACAGCTGCTAAGAGATAATTACCTGAGAAAGCATGCAATGCAGGGTACAACATTTGAGAGTGATGGATCTGGTTATAGCATCAGAGAACTTAATAGTATTTAGGTACTTAACCAATTTACCTATGCTGCCTCTGCTTGGAGAAAGTGATCATGTAGTCTTGATTTGGGAGATAATCATACATGTAGAATTTTCTATTAAGAAAGAATATATGTGTAATTACAAAGCAGGTTGATTATGACAAACTGAGGAGTCAGAATTCAGCAGTGCCATGGCTGAACAATTTAGAGGGGAGAAATGTTGGTGGTGCATGGGAGGTAGTCAAGAGGTCCTTAAAGAAAGCAGAATTGAACTATATACCCAGAACAGAAAAATAAATCAGACAGAAGTTAAATGGATGAATAGCATCATTAGCCAGGAGTTCCAGATAAAGAAAAAGTTGCAGAGGGAGTGTACAGAAAAAGTGATTGGTATGCCCCATGATCATAGCATCAGAAAGCTTAACAGTAACCCATTTAGCTACACACACACCCTCTACTAGGAGAAAGTGATCATGTAGATTGCCAGACATGCAGAATTTTCTGTTAAGAACTTATATATGTGGAATTACAAAGCAGATGATTGTGAAAAGCTGAGCATTCAGCTTTCAGCAGTGCCATGAAATAAGAATTGGGGGGGGGGGAGAGACAGAGATGGTGGTAGTCATGGGAGGTGGTCAAGAGGTTGTTTGAAGAAAGCCGTATCAGAATATATACCCAGCCTGGGTATATATCAGTTTTGGTGGATAAGAATTTAAAGTTCAAAGGTCACATAGCAAAAGTTGCAAATACAACTCAGAGGATAATTGCTATGTTGAAGTGAACCTTGACATGTAAGGATAAGGAAGTAATTTTGCCTCTTTGTAAGGTTTTGATAAGACCACACTTGGATTACTGTGCGCAGATTTGGTCTCCTCGGTTCCAAGGGGATAAAGAAGCTGTGGAAAGGGTGCAAAAAAGAGTTAGAAAGATTATATCTGGATTATGGGATTTAGATTATGAGGAGAGATTGGGAGCATGTGGATTACAGAGACTCTGGTTAACAGGAGAAAGAGGTGATATGACAGAGGTCTATAAACTTTTGAATGGGTGTTATAGCATTTCAACTGATGAAATTTTTCATTATATGGAAGGTGGGGAGAGAGAACATGGGGGCATCCATGGAAGTTAAATATATTATTATTTTTCAAGCCTCCATGGAGTCAAAAGACATCGTGGGAGGTCCTTTCTAAGAAACACGAGTCTATCAAGACTCATCGAGGGAGGGTCTTCCTAGGAAACACAAAGTCTATCATACCACTCCTTAAACGCATTGACCGTTCTCGCTCTCACCACTCCATCAGGCAATGCATTCCATGGTTCAACCACCCTCCATGCAAAGAAACCACTCCTCATCCTCTTGCTCACAGTTTCATTTTGTAACTTCCAGGGATGGCCCCTTGTCATGACTCCTTCCCGCTGTTCAACCAAGGCCTAAGAACTCCCCAGTGTCAACCCTGTAACCACTTCTCAACAGTTTAAAAGTCTCAATCATATCACCTCTCCTTCTTCTATCCACCAAACTCTGCAGCCCACACTCCCTCAGCCGATCCTCATAACTAATATTGTACAGTCCTGACACCATCTTTGTTATCTGGCTTTGTATCCTTTCCACAGTTAATTTATCCCCTTCAAATCCTGGGGACCAGATCTGAGAACAATAATCGAAGGGTGGTCTGATCAGAGTCTTATTCAATGGAATGATAACCATTTTATCTCTGCAGGTCAATGTCCTTTTCATTATTGCAGCAATCCTCTGTGTTACTTTTACTAAATTTGCAATATGTCACCTAAATTTCAGGTTTCTATCAATCATCAACCCCAGATCTCTTGTCTCTCCTACTTCCTCCAGTTTAACTCCTCCCATAGAGTATGCAGTGTCCCATTGATGTATTCCAAATCTCAAGACCTTACATTTTGCTGCATTAAACTGAAACCCCCATTTATTTGCCCATCTATCTAGCTTATTCAAATCCTCTTGCAGGGCTACCACATCTACACTATTACTAATAATCCTTCCCAGCTTCGCATCATCCACAAACAACTGAATATCCCCTTGCAATCCACAGACAATGTCATTGATATAAAGATTAAACAATATAGTTTAAACAAAAGGTTAAACGATATTATTTGCAGTCAAGAAAGGGTTGGGTCAAGCTGGGTTGGGTAATTTACTGCCTCCCTCGATGAGTCCTTGACTCCCTAGAGGTCTCAGATAATAATAATAATTCTGTCAGAAGGATAAATCAAGCATAAGAATGAAGTTAGATGGATGATTAGTATCACGAAGCAGGAGCTGCACAAACAAAGAAAAAGTTGTGGAGGGAATATAAAGAAAAAGATGATCAGCATGGCCATGAGCAGTAAAAGGAACATGCAAGAAGGGTGACACGTAAGAAAGGCCAAAGCTAATTATGAAAGAAGCCAGCTGATGAGGACAAAAGAAATCCTAAAGAATTATTTCACTATGTTGCAAGTAAAAGGAGGAATGACTATGGAATAATGACTTTAAAAAATGGTGAACAAAACCAAACCAAATAGTAGAGTTATTGAGTAATAATTTTGCAAGGGTATATACTATCTAGGTGGGATACTGCAATGACAGATTGATGTGAGAATAGTAGTTGAAGCAGTGAAGCTTATAATATTGCAGAACCTCACTGAGAACATAGCCATGGGATTAGATGGCATATGAGTGGACAACAGTATAGAACTGTCGATTTCAGTGTTTTCAAGTGTAAGGTTCTAAAATTTGGTAGGCAACAACAGGATGCAAAATATACATTTGGCAGAGAAATTTTGAAGGAAGTTGAATTGATACGAGACCTTGTGATGGTGGCAGACAAGGATATGACATTCAGAGGTTATATTGCACAAGTTGTGAAGTAATCAGATCAGATTATGGCAATGATGCAGAGGACCTTAACTTATAGAAATAAAGAAGTTCTGGTTCCATTGTATAAGGCCTTGTATGGATTATTATGTACAGATTTGCTCCCCTGGTTTTTATGGTGATGAGGATATATTGAAAAGAGTTCAGAGAAGACTAAGATTGTAGGTGGTCTTTGGGATGCGAGGACAGATTGAGGGAATGCCATTTGCAAAGGCTCGTGAATAAGAGGAAGAGAGGAAATATGATTGAAACATTTAAGTTGGTAAAGGGTTGTTACCAGGTTAAAGCGGGAGAAAAATTTTTTTGTAGAATGAGAGAAGGGGTAGAAGAAGTGGACAAGAGAAAATAGGTAGAAGAAATAGTTTGATGGGCTTTGTGTGTAAATGTATTTGTCTCCTGCGATGAGTCTTTTGACTCCATAGAGGTCTGGTATTAATAATAATATTAATAATAATATTGGCCTGAGTATTATGAGAATGTGCAAGGGAATGATCATCTTCTTTGACAAAGCTGTTTAATTTAAGCCTCAGTACCAGGAAGGTGCAAATGGAATGAAAAAGAGGGCAAAAACATACCTACTACATAAAGAGAGAAGAATGAACTTAAAGGCCAATCACTATTTCAAGAGTGGTACTTAAGATACTAAAGAAATTGGTAAAAGAATTCAGGATTGGATGAATAGAATATGACAGTTTATAAGGGGCAACATGGTTTTTTTTGAAGGGTGGGTCTTGCTTTAGTAATTTGCTTACTTTTTTATAATAAAGTGACAATGCAGATGGATAAGGGAAGTGGCCACTCAGTAATACTGCTGAACTTTGCAAGACATTTTAAAGGATTCCCACAGAACTTTGTTGCATAAATTGAAGAAAATTGGGATGGATATCAATCTAGTGATTTGGAATAGAGGGTAGCTGATTGACAGATATCAAAGAGCAAAATTAAAAATGACAAGAAATTAAATTCTTGTTTCATCCTTTATCCAACTGAAAGCAAACAAAGTTTATTTATGAATATATAAATATTCATAAATAAACTTTGTTATAAGTTTATTTATGAATATATAATAATAATGCAAAGCACAAATCCTTTAGGGTGTGTATAATGCTATGCATTATGGAATACTAAAAATAAAGGTTGAAACCAGTCCGAGTAGTCGTCCTTCCCATAATGTATAACGATATGGATGGCTTTGCCAGGATCAGATAACTATTGGCCTTGATTGCAAGGGTCAATGGTGTCACAGTTAGTCACTCACCCCCATGATCCAGGCTCAGGACCTAAGACTTGCCGTGGTGCTGGTATAGCATCAGAGGTAGCCCTGGCATTCCACTCCTGAGCAAAGTCACTGCTTGCCAGTAAGGTCAGTGGGTGAGGAGCTCTGGTGCTGAACCAAAGCCCCTTTGAGTATAAAGTGTTCATCTTCAAATATTTCAGGGACCCTCACAAGGCCATAGCCAAGTACTGATACCAGAGATACAGCATATGGTAACAGAAGTAAGAAACAAAAGATATGTGATACCAGTATAAATGTACCAGTGTTTCTGATCATTCATGCAACATGTAAAAAGCCAGCAGGGAAAATGTCACTCTTCTTTATTCAGAAGGGGTTTAGAAGGACTGGCAGTATCTCCCAGATCACTTAAAATACTATGATCTGGTGAGATCCTCATGGAAAGTCAGCAGCAATCCAAGAAACTGCTGAGAGAAATATCAATATGTCGAATACTGATCACAGTAACACTTCATAAAACATTCAATTCTTGTAGAGGAGTAATATCAAAATGGGATCTCCTTGATGTTCATGATGAGGAGATATGTTCAGAGCTTAAAGATCAGGGAATGACAGGTGTGAGGTGCATCCAAATATGCTGGGAAGGTTACCTGGTTCCTACCAGAACATTATCCTTACTTTTGATACACGTAAGTCTCCAACATATGTAAAAGCAGGGAATCTCAACTGTCCTGTTAGGATTGTCAATGTCAATTCAATTCAGCTACCATGCATTGTCAGTATGGCGGCAATGCATGGTAGCTGAATTTATGTGATTTTGTAGAGTGCAGTGTGTGTGTGTGTGTGTGTGTGTGTATCTGTGTGTGTGTGTGTGAGAGAGAGAGAGAGAGATGTATTCTTGAATTAAGGGATTTATGGAAGGAGATTGAAACAGATATATGAGTTTGTATTAAGTGTTTCGAGAGCGAGTGCTAGTTAGGTGGCAAGAACAAAGTGAATGTTAGTAGAGCAGATAGCATCAATGGTAAAATGAAAAATAATGCCGGAATTAGTATTGAACATGCAATGGTGCCAATAAGGAAATAGCGCGTTTGAATGTTATCCTTCACAGGACAAAGCATGAAATTGAAAAGTTGCAGAAGTGGCAACAGATTAGTAAGGCAGAGAAGAGAAAAAAAGCAGATGGTTTGTGGTAAAAATGAAGATCACATCATCTTCAAATGAGAAAAACATGGTAAAGAGAAAATTATGTATGGTGAGTCAATGATCAGAGGAGTGCTTAACGAAAGTATAACAAAATCATGTTCCCCTGGTGCAAAAATTAATCATATTAGTTACGCCATCCAGATGCAAAAAAGGAAAGGTGAAAGAACTAACTGTCTTGGTTGGCACTAATAATCTCAGAGGTGAGAGGTACTCTATGAGGGGTGTATGTGAAGGAGTTGTTGGATGAAGCAAAAATGAAGAGTGAGAAGTTAAAAACTGTAAGTCTCCTGTCATGCTATGATAGAATCAAATTGAGGAAGAGGAAGGTGTTCGTAGCAAACAAATGAATATACAGGTTGTGCAGAAAGAATAATGTAGAGCTTGTGGAACTATGGCCTATGTTTGACAGAAAGAAGGATTTGTATAAAGCTGATGGACTGCATCTAAATGGTTTTGGTGTTAGGTTTTAGAGATAGCTTTCTTCACCAAGAATGCTGAAGTGCCTACAGGAAAACTTAAGCAATTAGGTTGGATGCAGGTGAATGTGTGTGTGTGTGTGTGAAAGCACCCATGATATGAGCGAGTGTGAGAATGGCTAACAAGTGCAGATCTAGTCTCTCAAGCCAACTGAATATCTATTGAACAGAATACTCAATTCAGGAAGTAAAGATTGTTAGAGGCCTAAAGGAATGTTACAGTTTCTATATACTAATGCCAGAAATATCAGGAAGAAGAGGGAGAAGTTTTAGGCATTGATTAGTGCAACCTTGCCAAAAGTTATAACCATTAGTGAGATGTAGTTATAGGGATAGAATATGAAGGGGCTAGTATTTTCATGGAAAAAAGAGAAAACAGGATTAAAGGAGGGGGGGGGGGGAGTTACTGGTGATGACAGCAAATGAGTTGCAGCCAAAACTAATCAAAGCTAGGCAAGGAAGGGGGGGGGGGCGTTCATTTGAAGTCTGGTGTGAGATCAAGGTCAATAACACAGAATATACAGTTGGTTGCTGCTACAGGCCAGGGGGAGTTCCAGGTATGATATCGAAGACATGCATCAGCAAATTAGTACATCGAGTGCATGTCGAATGATTATTATAGGGGACTTCAACTCTGGACATATAGACTGGAAGAAAGATATCACATGGCAGGAAGGAAATGAAATTTCTACACCTAATGAGGGATAATTACATCAGGCAGCATGTGATGGAGGAGACTTGAGGTCCAAGTTTATTGGACCTGATCACAGGATCAGAAGAGCTACGTATAACTAAGGTGGCCACATTGTCTCCAATTCAGGAAAGTGACCATGTAGTCTTGACCTGGGAGATTGTAAAAAATTAGGAATATTCTATCATGAAGGGAATTACAAGGCAGGTGATTATGACAAGTTTAGGAAGAAGCTTGAAACTGTGGCATGGCATAAAACCCTGAAAGGGAAGGATGTTAGTAGTCATGAGAGATAGTTAATGGGAATTTAGAGAAAGCTATATTAAATTGTAAACTGAAGGTAAGGAGGTCTAATCCAGTAGGAGTTAGATGGATGAGTAATATTATAAAGAACAAGCTTCAGAAAAAGAAAATGTGTGACCAGCAAACTCATGAACAGTACAAGGGTCAAGCAAGAAGGGTGACCAGTAAATAGTTAGGAAGGCAAAATCAGAATACGGGAAGAAATTAGCCAAGCAAGCCAAGGGAAATCTCAAAAAGTTCTTTTGCTATGTGACAAGTAAGAGGAAAAATAACTATGAAAGAATGACCTTAATGAGTGTACGGTCACAAAGTGACAGAAGCAGATAAAATAGTTGAGTTAATGTGTAATCACTTTGCAAGGGTATATCATACAAGCAAGGATAATGCTGTGGCATATCTGACAGATATTCATGTGGAAACAGAGAAGGATGACTTGAAGGTTATTGGCATATTGCAGAATCTCAATGTGAGATTAGATGGGATATCAGCTCATGTTTTAAGGGAATGTGCAAGGAAAATTGCATGAGGCAACAGTAGTGGCGGTGTGTAAGAAGAGCTCCAGATTCAGATAAGTTATTCTTGCAATAATTAATTGTATATGAGTGATTGTTTGAGTGAGAGCTGTTTTAAAAGTTATGCGCTACTACAATTATTAGCGTGTGGGATATTTTGCTTAAACTTAATTACAAATTCGTTGTTCTTGGCCCTTAGAATAGTAACCGGCAGAGGAAAGATGGCGGCAGCTTTGTTAGTGCATGACTTTAACTTAGACTTCAGTCATTCTGTGAAGTCCGAGGTGTGCTACATGTATTCTTTTGATTACATGGATGGTTTGCGGACATTCAGAGCTGATGGAAGGAGGATATGTGCGAAGTGTGAGCTAAACGAGAAACTGATGAGTGCTAACATGAATTTGATGACAGAAAGTGTTAGTAGCGAGAATGTTGCAGGAAGAATGAGTGCTCATTAGAAAGAGATGCATGGTGTGAAAGAAAGCCAAAAAATTGTTAAAAAAATCAGTGAAAAAGAAAACGAGTAATTTGTCAAAAGAATGAAAGTGAGACGAATGTGGTGGAAGGAAATGAAATTGAGAGAACGAAAGAAACCAGAAATAGCATGACGAAAGGATTAAAAGTTGGAAAAATCAAAATGAATGAATGAATCCGGAAATAGTGTGATGCAAGGTTCGAAAGTGGGAAAAATAGAAAGAATGAATGAAAGGGAAAGTTGAACGCATGGACCGAAAGTACAGAAACTCAAAAGGATGAATGAGAGTGAAAGTGTGACGCGGGATTCGAGAGTTCAAAAATTAGAAAGATTGAATGATAGAGAAAATGTGATGCGAGATTCAAAAGTTGGAAATGGGCTGGATGAGGAAAGAGATGAAATGAATATGGAGTGAAATTAAGAAAATTTGGGTGAAAACGATTAAAACAAATCAAGTAGGTACGAAAGAGTCAATGAAAGACGAGTGAGTGGTGTTGTACGTGACTCCATCTTAAAGGTGTGCTGGATGAGAGGATGCACAAAGTATGTTTTCCAGTCAGTCAAATGAGTAGAGCGATTGAGGCATTGGATATGAGGAGTGAAGGAGTTGATGGTTTTAATAGGTATGCATAACTTGACAGAGGACAAAAAGCATGTCAGAATGGATATCAGGTGGCTGCTTAGATGGATAAAAGATAATAGTATGACAGGAAGGGTAGTATGCGTGTTGCATAGATATGACTGTAGTGAGATGAAGTGGAGAGCAAGGATTATGAATGATATGTTGGCTGAAATGTGTGAGGAGAGGGGAGTACAATTTTTTAATGTGTGGAATGAGTTTGAAGGATGAAGTGAACTGTATGAGACCGATGGAATGCATTTTAGTGGTTATGGTGTGAGTCGCTTGGAGAGACTGTTGCTGGTAGGCATAGAAGTGAGCAAAAAATGAATAAGATCAAGTGGGAAGTGATGTGGAAGAGCAGGAGAGTATGACAGGAGAGATTGAAGAGGTGGTTATAAATGAGGACGTGAGTGGCATGAGTATGGAAAATGAGAGAATGGGTTGAACAGAGAATGGGGGGATGACCTGGAATCAAGAGGAAACAGTTGGAATTAAAGAGGGTTAAAATTAAAATAAATAAGCAGAAAGAGAAATGGCCCCAATGGTGTGTCTCAGCGGTCTGTTTTAGGGCCATTGCCATTTAATTGTATATTAATGATATTGGTGAAGATTTGGATGGAGATATTCAGTTGTTTGCAGATGGTGCAAAGTTGGGAAGAACCATGAAGAGTAGAGAAGATGTTGTTGCCTTACAACAAGACTTGAATAAATCGAGTGATTGGGAATGGGGATGTGAGTTCAATATTGTGAAATGTAAGGTTTTAAAATTTGAAAAACAAAAATGGGATACAGAATTTGTGTTTTGCTATATTGTCGGAGGTAGAGGAATAAGAGATATAAGGATTGATAGTGGATAAGGATCTGAAATTCAGTGAGAGATCACATCGAATAAGTGGTATCAGTGGAAGTAGCTGTAGATCCAGGAATGAGCTGTTGTGTTTATATACAAATGCAAGAAGTGTAAGAAACAAGGCAGATGAAATGGTTGCACTAATTGAGTCTGTTCACCCAAAAATTGTTGGAATAAGTGAAATATGGTTAGATGAGGACGACATCTTGACAGGAATAGAGATGGAAGGGTATGATGTGTTTCGTGAGAATGGAAGGGTTAAAAAGGAGGGGGGGGGGAGTGCTATTGATGATAGAGAAAGAGTTATGTCCATACAAAGTAGAGATGCCACAGGGAAATAGTGCTAGTGGTTTTGAGGCAGTATGATGTGAGACAGAGGTGAATGGAATAAAATACTTGGTTGGATGTTGTTATAGACCACGAAATGTGGATGTTAGTGACTATGAAATGTATAATCAAATTAGCCAAGCAAATAAGAAAAGAGTGGTCATTATGGGTGATTTTAATTATGGCAATATACACTGGAATGATGAGATAGTACCTGGAAGTGAATAAAATGAGTTTCTTGAGTTTTTGATGGGTAACTACCTCAGACAGTATGTAACAGAGGGCACATGATTATTGATTATCTCATGAGAGGATGTAATTATAAATGAAGTGTCAAATCACCCACCAATTGGTAAGAGTGATCATGAGGTGATTACCTGGGTGGTTGTCAGCAGTGTGAGGACCTCTGTAAGAAAAGGGTATATGTGGAACTACAAGGGGGAGGGGTGATTACTGAAGGGCTCAGGAGACAGCTTGCAGGTGTAGCATGGAATGAGGATTTAGCTGGAAAAGAGATCAATGCAGCTTCTGGGATTTTCAAATACTATCTAGTAGATGCAATGTCTAAAATGTATTCAAAGGGTGAGATGGTTAAATAACATAGGTGTGAAATGGATGAATAAAGATATTAAGCATACGATACAGAGAAAAAGGGCATTATGGAGGCAGCATAACAGAAGTGGAAATAACCAATTCCATGAGGACTACAAAGACCAGACAAGGCAGGTGACTTGGTTGGTGAGGGTAGCTAAAGAGAGGTATGAACTGTAGTTAGCTAATGAAACCAAAAAGAATCCTAAAGAGTTCTTTCGATATCTAGCCAGCAAAGGAAGAATGATTATGGAAGGATGACATTGATTGGAGAAAATGGTATAAAGACAGCTGTTGCAGAAGGTGTGGTGGAGATACTTAATGAGCAGTTCATAAAGGTCTTTCAATCTTGTGAATGTGACTTCATGGAGAGATTGAGAGCAGTTTATGATGGGGAAGAGAGACTGACTGTAAGTGAGCAAGAGGTGTGTGGGGGGGAGTTGAGCAAACTAGATGTAAATAAGGCTGTGGGAATTGATAATATATCACAATGTATTCTGAAGGAATGTGCCAAGGAGTTGAAGCCGGCCTTGACATTTTTTTTAATACGAGTTTGCACTGGGTTAAGTTCCTAAGGAGTGGAAGGAGGGCAAAATTGTGCCACTTCATAAAGCAGGTGATAGATCTCAAGCATCAAACTATAGGCCTATCTGTGTGTCAGGTGTTGTAGATAAGTTGTTGGAGAAACTTGTGATGACTAGGATTCAGAATTAATTGACAACAATGGTATGATCTTTCATGGACTGTATGGATTTACTAACGGGAGGTCATGTTTTGGTAATCTACTTACTTATTACAATAAGGTGACTGCTTCCATGGACAGAGGAGAAGGATATACAGTAATATACTTAGATGTCGCAAAGGCTTTTGATAGATTACTGCATGATATGTTGATATGGGAAAAGTTGGTCAACCATTGCCAAGAACAGAGATAGGTGGAAAGAACTGGAGGAGGCCTTCGTCCAGCAGTGGACAGAAAATCGCTGAAAATAAAGAAGAAAAGATGTTGATATTCAAACTAGAGCAGATGGGGTTGGATATTAGATTCGTGCATTGGATTGGAAACTGGCTATCTGATAGGTATCAACAAGTTGTGTATGTGGGAGCGATATCCAGAAAAAGGAAAGTTACTAGTGACGTGCCTCAGGGTTCTGTTTTTGGGCCATTGCTGTTTAACTTGTATATTAATGATGTTGGTGAAGATTTGGATAGAGATGTTCAGTTGTTTGCAGATGATGCAAAGTTTGGACGAACCATAAAGAGTAGAGAATATGTTGTAACCTTACAAGAAGATTTGAATAAATTGAGTGATTGGGAATGGGGATGCGAGTTTGATGTTGCAAAACATAAAGTTTTAAAATTTAGAAAACAAAAATAGGATGCAGAATTTATGTTTAGTGAGGATGTTTGTCGGAGGTGGATGGAATAAGAGATCGGGGGGTGATAGTGGATAAGGATCTGAAATTTAGGGAACACATAGCCAAAATTGTGAAGACAACGAAAAGGCTTCTGGGAATGATGCGGAGGACACTGACTTGTAGAAGTAGGGAGATTCTTGTTCCATTGTATAAGACGATTAGGCCACACATGGATTATTGGGCCCAGATTTGGTCACCTGGTTTTCAGAAGGATGATGAAGAGATGTTGGAAGGGGTCCATAGGCGACTGACTAAGGTAGTTTCTAACTTTCGAATGTCGAGTATGAGGAATGATTGAGAAGATGCAACTTGCAGAGTGTGGTGGACAGGAGGAAGAGGGAAGATATGATAGACACCTGTAAGTTATTAAGGGGTTGTTATAGGATTAATGCTGGAGAGGTTCTACAGAAAATAGTGTGAGATCAGGGGAGAACCAGAGGTCGTCCCTGGAAAGTGTATAAAGAGGGTGTGAGTATGGGAGTGAGAAGCAGGTTTTTTTAATGCAGAGTCGTGAACGATTGGAATGCCTTGCCTGAGAGTGCGATGTCTGCAGAGAATTTTATTGTGTTTAAAGCACGGTATGATGAGCTGTGTGTATGATAAAAGGACCTCCTAGACGAGTTTTTGACTCCATTCGGTCTTTGGTAATAATAATAATAATAATGTCTCTGAATGCTCTTTAATTTGTCTCAGCTCTGGTAGAGATCCAAGGGAGTGAAATGATGGCAAAATAATTCCCTTGCATAAGGGAGGTCCTAAGAATGGAATAGCAAATTATAGACTAATCAGTATCTCAGGGGTGGTAGTAAAATCACTGGAAAAATTGTCAAAAAGAAAATCAGGAATGGATCGATAGGAATACGATACTCAATGAGAGGCAACATGGCTTTGTGAAGGGTCATCATACCTCAGTAATTTATTAATTTTTTATAATAGAGTGACAGCAGTATTGGATAAGGGAAATGGCTACAATGATGACTCTTCTGAATTTTGCAAAGGCATTTGATCAAATAGCATATGGAAGTCTAGTATGCAATTCAGAACAAATGGAGATGGATATGACACTGGTTATGTGGATAAGAGGATAGCTGCGGACATATATCAAAAAGTAGTATATGGAGGAGCAGAATCCAAGCAGAAGCTGGTGACTAGTAGTGTGCACCAAAGTTCAGTGTTATGACTGCTACTATTGTTTAATTTGTACATAAATGATAACCTGAAATTAATGATGCAATATTAGATATGGTAATAGTTAATAAAGGTGATGTGGAGAGAACATGGCAGCATGAAAGGTAGGAAAAATTGTTCCACTTCGCAAAGGGTGGAGATAAGACTGAGACTACAAATTATAGGCCAATCTGAGTATCTGTGGAGTAGTTGGCAAGGTGTTAGAGAAGATGGTAAAGGCTTGGATTCAGAAATGGGTTGATAATAGCAATATTCTTTATGATGGTCAGCATGAGTTTGTTAAGGAAAAGTTAGGTTTTAGCAATCTGCTTATATATTATAACAAGGTGACAAATTCACATGATAAAGGAGATGCATGTACAGTATGTACTTGATAGACTGTTACATGACAAGCTAGTAGGTAAATTCAAACAGATGGGATTAGATTACACACTAGCGAGTTGGATAGTCGATAGATGGCTGTTAGATAGATATCAGAAAGTTGTGTATAGAGGAGTGGTATCCTAAAAGAGTAAAGTCACAAGTGGAGTTTCACAGGGATCTGTTATGGGATCATTATTGCTTACCTTGTATGTTAATGACATTGGGACTGGCTTAACCAGAGATCTGCAGCTGTTTACCAATGATGCAAGGTTGGGAAGAACTATGAGAAGTAAAGCAGATGTTGTGACCTTGCAGGAGGATCTGAATAGACTATGTGAGTGGGAAAATGAGTGGAGCCATCAGTTTAATGTTGCAAAGTGCAAGGTCATGAAATTGGTATGCATGGTTGAGATGCAGACTATGCAAATTAATGGAGAAATTTTGGAGTTGGTGGTGGAAGAGATGAAAGATCTGGGAGCGATGGTGGACAGAGACTTGAAGTTTAGGAGTCACATCGCTAAATTTGTAAGGACATCACAATGGATTATAACAATAAGGAGGACATAGATATGCAAAAACAAAAGAGGTTATGATTACCTTATATAAGGCTTTCTTATTCAAGCCACAAATGGATTACTGTGCAAAGATTTGGTCACCTGATTTTAAAGGGGATGAGAATGCATTAGAGAGGGTCCAGCAAAGGTTTACTAAGTCATTGTCAAGTTAGCAATTCTTTGAATTGTTTTGTAAATCCTGGTCAGATGATAAAAATATCAGCAACATACAGAGGCCGAAGTTACTATATAACTATCTCTCTTGTCCAATAGCAAACTTGTCACCCTATCATAAAATGCTATAAGGTTATCGAAAATAAACCTTCTCTTAATAAATCTTCACTGCTCCTTAAAAGATGTCTATTCTCATCAATCCTAAGTTTGTATTCTATCTTGAATCAGTCAGTCTGTCACACCTGATACACAAACTGTAACACTAACATGTCAATGGTGACTGTAACACTAACATGTTGCAGTCACCATTCACAGATGCTTGTTGAATCACCAATTCTCAGATCCCAATTCAGTACAGCAGCCTTAACATCAAGTTTATTTAAAATTTCATATGTTGTTTTGCTTTCTTGAACTACTGGTCTCCTCTCTTCCAGTGGTATGCAACCCTACTCTCCCAACTTGAAATACACTGGCAAAAGACTCACTGAATGTTATAATAGATTTAGTTTAATCCTTTATCCCAGTGAGAGCAAACAAAGTTTGCGCCTGAAAATATCTTCAGGACTAAATATAGTGTTGTACTATCTTATCCAGTAAGTAGTGCAACACCAAGGCAACTCGTGGCAAAGGTGGAGCAAGCTACCAGGCACTTCTTAGAAGTTAGCTACCAGGCACTAGTTAGAAGTGCCTGGTATCTTGCTCCACCTTTGCCACGAGTTGCCTTGGTGTTGCACTACTTACTGGATAAGATAGTACAACACTATATTTAGTCCTGAAGATATTTTCAGGCGCAAACTTTGTTTGCTCTCACTGGGATAAAGGATTAAACTAAATCTATTATAGTCTAACCTAGTGATAAATAAATTTTCAACATCTTTCTCTAAATCCAGAGTAATTTTTAAAAAAGGTGATAAACCTTTTGGCAACTCCCATAGGCACAGATGACTTGCTACTGCTTCTGCCTGGTATCTCCAGCTCTGGGCCTGGCTCCCACTGAAGAGACCTCAATAAAGGTCGAAACTAGTCTGGGTAGATGGCCAATCCCTTTAATGCATAACAGTATACATATCCACATAGGAAATGTGTTTTGCATTATTATGGGAGATACTGGGTTAGAAGTGCCTGGTAGCTTGCTCCACCTTTGCCACGAGTTGCCTTGGTGTTGCACTACTTACTGGATAAGATAGTACAACACTATATTTAGTCCTGAAGATATTTTCAGGCGCAAACTTTGTTTGCTCTCACTGGGATAAAGGATTAAACTAAATCTATTATAGTCTAACCTAGTGATAAATAAATTTTCAACTTCGACTCACTGAATGCTTTTCACTATAACTTCAGTGTGTGTGACCTGTGTGTGCCATCTCCAGTAGCTAACGTTAGGGTTCTATATTCAGCTTTTCTTCCACTAGAAGAAAGGCTGAACATAAGAACTATATAATTCTCTAGGATTTTTTCTGTTGCCTCAGCCAGTCTCATTTTTCCTTCTCCCCTAATCTCAACATCTACCTAGCCCATGCCTTCCATTTCTTACATTTTTGTATTTTGTTTCTCAGCAGCTTCTGCATCATTTTACGATTCATCCAGTTTAGCCCCACTTTATTTGTCCTCTTTGCTTTAGGATTGCAATATGACATTGTCAGTAACTAATTTTTAACAAAATCCCAGGTATTAGTAATTTCTTTCTCCTTCAAATGATCATGCTATGAGGAAGTCACCCATCTGTTTCAATACTGTCATAGTTTCCTGCTCTTTAATTCCATGCAAAATATCTTTTGTTCTGAAACTTTTAACTTCTCTAGATAGCTCCCATGTTACAGTTGCATAATCACTCTCGTCAACTTCATCTATTTATCAACATATGAAATATCATAATTAAATGCAACATTCATGTCTAACATATCACTTCCACCACATTTAAAGTCTCTAAGCAGGAGAAGAAGTTCTCCTTATTTATCCATGTTATTTACTGCTTCCACTCCATGCTTCTATAGTTAAAGCTAGCCATTATTATAACCCACTTGTTACTCACCAAATCTCATGTCCCCTAACCATTTTAAAATCATCTCCTTATATATTCCCAGCACTATAGTAACATTTCATTAAATATCTAAAATTCTTCCTCACCTCAACCAACATCACCACAACTAGAAGTTAGTACAAAATAGTAATTTTGTACTAACTTCTAGTGGCTTATGATTTTTTATGAGTATTTCCTTATCCATTGCAAAATTTTTTTGTGGGGAGAGGGATGTTATTACAAAAAAAGCTACCACTTCTATTAATATATATTGCTTGTTATGATACAGTGAATACTAGTACAACATACTTTCTACACATTTAGAAAGTATATTCAGAGGGGTACCAGAAATCTGGAGAGAGAGAGAGAGAGAATAAGAAGTATGACAGAGAAGGTTGAATGTCAAAAAAGAAGTAAATGTTAGCAACATTGCTGGAGAAATTGTTCTTAAAAATAAGGTGGCAAAAGCATGCAAAGAAGAACAAGGTATGAGCAAACATATGAAGGAAAAGGTAGAAGATGAGAAGAATGATGAGATTGTAAGAGATAGTGTGCTTGTATAGAGTCCTGCACAGAACAGAATGAATGTGGGATAGAATTATCTAGCGAGAAATGTCTAGCATATGGAGATTCCTGATAAGAGGAGTACCTAAGGTGAATGTGATGAAATTGTGTTTTCCTGAGACAAAGGTCAGGGATTTTAGTGATGCTATTAGGATGAATAGAAGGTATAGTGAAAGAGATAATTATACTAGAAAGTACAAACGATCTCACAGGTGACAAGTATGTTATGTGAGAGGACATGAAAGAGTTGTTAATGTCAGCGAATGAGAAAGAGGGAGTAAGGATTGTGTGAGAAGTATGACACAGGTGAGTTGAGAAGGGCTATGATTGCAAATAATTTGTCAGATAGGTGGTGCAAGAGGAATGGTGTGGAGTGAGTTTGATTGATGAAAGGACTTATATAAGGCTTTGAGTTAAGTATCCTGAGAAAGTGTTGTTCAGTGAGAGTTCTGAAGAACTCAGGGAAAATGGAAGTTTTTTTTTCTGGGGAGGGGGGGGGGGTGGAGACCAGATAAGAGTGAATGAGTGAGCGAGAGAGAGAGAGAGAGAGAGAGAGAGTGGGCCTTCTCAAGGCAAATGAGTAGAAGAATGATCAGATAATGCTGAATGTAACTAAAATTTCTGTAGATTCAGAAATTGAGTTGGATAGAAAACACAGTGTGAAGGAGGTTGTGAGCCAAAGGGGTGGGGTAGGGGGAATACTGCAATTTATTTATTTTAATGCCTAAAGCATCTGAAATAAGTGGGGAGGAGTTTTTGGCATTGGTTGGTTCAACTTGGCAAAAGATGATGGACATTAGTACGACTTAGTTGAGAAAATGATATACTATTTTTGAGATGACAAAGAGAACAGGATATAGGGTATTTTGCTAGTGACAGCAAAAGAATTGAAGCCAAAAAAGAATAGGAGTTCAGCAGAAGCAGGATTAAATATAGTTGGTTTCTTGCTGCTGGTACTATAGGGCAGAGGATATAATGGAAGATGCAGATGACAGACATCAACTAATTAGTACTACAAGCACAGGTGAAGTAGTTAGTAGGTGGAGACTTCAACTATGGGACAGGCTGGAAGGAGGAACAGTCACAGGGAGGGATGGAAGTGGAATTTATACATTGGCTAAGATATGGTGGCTCCATAAGTTTCTAGCCTGACTAACTTTTAGAGGTGATAGAAAGAAAACAATTGTGTCACTTTTCAACATAATCTCCCTTTACAAAAATTCCAAAATAATCTAAAAATTGAGTTTCACAGATTCATCATAAATGCTAGAAAACAAAACAATTTTGAACTTTCACACTAATATGGATGAAGTGCCTCACTTCATCCATATTAGTGTGACTTTTGATGTGTCTTCAAACTGTTGACTCAAAAGGTAAAAAAATATTATTATTAAAACTTCTGGTCATGAAAAAACCCACTATACTGTTGTTTTGTTGTGCTTGGAACAAAATTGCCACCTTTTTTTAATTTTTAAAAGAAAAACAAAAACTCCACAGTCAAATGTAGTCCAGGAGGGGAGGGGTTATAAGTAGGTATAGGAATATTAATCATGCAGTAATGCTTCTCTAAACAAATGCAGGAAGCAGGGATAAAGAGAATGAACTGGTGACATTAACAGCTTCAGCCTGTTCAAAGATTGTTGGAATCAGTGAAATGTGGTTGGCAGATGAAATCCTCACAGAAATAGAAGTTACAGCATATTTCTGCAGGACAGGAAGTGTAAATAGAATGATGAAGTGTTACTTATGATAAGTGATGAATTTTGTCCCCCTCAGAGGGGAGAATTTGGAGCTGATGGTTTTGAGAGCATATAGTGAGAGGTGGACAGATTGGGAAATTAGAGATTCTGTTATCGACACTTATAGACACCAGGGAACACGTTGTGTGAAGATCAAATGTTTAGGCAGTTTAGTTTGGCAAGTACAAAATGAGTGCTTATTGTGAGAGATTTTTATGATATCATTATGGGAACAGTATAAAATGGGAAGAGGAAATGACATGTAGTAGAAAGGGAACAGAATTTTGGAAATTTTTGAGGAATGAACGTTCTAAGCAACATGAGGTAAAGGGAACATAACATTCAAGAATTTTGGATTTGGTCCGATTGTAACCGAGATGTTATCCTTGCCCCCTGGTTGGCGAGTGTGACCATTCTTGACTTGGAGAACGAACAGACATGCAGAAGCATCAAGGAGAAAAGAATTCACGTGGAATTGTAAGGTGGGGAATTATAATAATTTTATAAATCAGCTTCGGCAGTTACATGGATAGAAGAATTGGGAGAGATATCACCAGTGCATGGAAGCTAGTGAAGAAATATTTATTAGCAGCAATGACTAGTTGTATGCCTCAAGTGAAAAAGATAATGCATTTTGGTGTAAAGTGGATGACTAATAAAATCAAACAGGAGCTGCAGATGAAAAGAAAAGGTTATGAGAAAAGTATAAAGAGAGGGGGTGGAGAGCTGTTGCATGAGGACATAAGACTTATGTCACAAAAATTACTAGTACAGTAAGGAATACAAGACTGAAATATGAGAAGAGATTAGCCCTGCAAAATAAGTGTAATCCTAAGAACTTCTTTCATTATCTGGCTAGTAAGAGGAGAATTGACTGTGGAAAAAGAATAACAAATGTTACATAAAAATGGTAGTTGAGTGTCCAATGCAGATGACTTATTGGAGTTGTTTAATGCTTATTTTACAGGTTATTTCATCCTGGAAAAGTGAATTTTATTGCTAGAAGGATGGCAGGAGATTAAGGTTTAGAGAACATGAGGAGAATGTGCTAAAGAACTGACAGCCGCAGTGACCAGACTATTCAATGAAAATCTGACTAGGAAAGGTGCTCAAGTAGTGGAATGAGGGTAAGATGGTGTCACTGCATAAGGACTAGAATGAAGGTGTCAAACTATAAGTCAGTTCGTATTTCTTATGTTAAGATTTTGGAGAGATTGTATACAAAACTGTGCAGATGAGTGTAGTATTATCTGTGAGGGTCAGCATGGATTTGTCAGCATCAGTGCATTTAACAGAATGCCTCATATAATAAAAGAGCAGTTGACGATAAGCTGATATTTATCATGATAAAAAAAAAAAACATATATTGCTGATATTTATCATGATAAAAAAGTATACAGGTATCCCTTGATTAATGCAGTTAATTAATCCCTCAATGTTACCACGTATATCAAAATCGCATCAATCAAATCTAATAATCAATGGTAAAAAGTACAATTTGTCCCTGATCGATTACTGTACTAATAGTTCGTTTTATATGGTACTCTTTTAGGAAAGATAAAAAATGAATGCAAAGTAAATGTTTAATAAATGCTTGTACCTACATTATTTACTACAATTTTTTATCAAAAGAAGTCATCGAACAGTCATTTGAACAGTTTTAGTTTTTTTCTTATCAGCATAAATTCTATGATAACAAGCAAAATGACTCTCCAGACCTCGGCATAAAAACAATAAAACATAAAGAAAAAACACTGAAAATATAATTCACGATGGTACAAATTAAGTGGATATTGAATCCAACGTTATTTCATAGCCGAATATAGAAACTACAAGAGTTTCGTGCCGAATATACAGAAACTAAATGTTTCGGCGGATGCAAGCATAACCAACCTTATGGGCAACCGCAGTAAAGGTGGAGTTAAGCTCCTGATCACTTTTGCTTAGTATTTTCCATAAATGTAAAGTAAATCTCCTAGAGAACATGTATGATAAATAAGTCTTTGGCTCTCTATTGTAATAAATGGTTTATTTATTTTCAGTTACAATCTAAAAATTATTGAACAAAAAAAAAAAAAAAAAAAAAAAAAAAAACTAAACCATACTGTACTGACATCAGAGGTCGTGGTATCTCTCAGATACAGTTTACTGTCAAATATCACAAACCTTTAAATAACATGTGTTAAACCAAACTGACAGCAAAAAAACAGTGCGGAATATCACTCGTAACATATGAATGCACAGCTACTCATGACCTACAAGCTATACACTGAATTGTGTGAGAATATTTATATTAAGCATTTTGCTTGTATCTGTCAGATCAGCTGCGAGCTCCTCAGAGTTAATCAAAACTCTTGCCGCGTATATCAAGGGATTGCCCCAATTAATTTCGCCGCGGTAATCAAAACCGCGTTAAGCAAGGGATACCTGTATACTGCTTTTTTTCTCATGATAAGCTGATATTTAAGTATTTATTTAAGTTATAACATATGTGTTTAGATATTGGACTAGTGAATTAGATTAGAGATACTGCCTAATAGAAATCAGTGAGTTGCACACATGAGTGAGCAGTATCAAAGAAAAAGAAGGTCAGAAGTGGATTTTCATAGTGTTCAGTACTGGGACCTACTGTTTTATCTTTATGTCAATGGCATTATCAGCTGAAGCTCGAAAGAGTTATTAGAGATAGTGCCAATGTTGTGTGGTCTTGCAAGAGAATTTGAATAAGCTGGATAGGTGCAAATGAATGGGTATATCAGTTTAATGCAATGAAGTCTTGAAATTTATGAACCACTGATAGAAAGTTGCATACCACATTGGTAGAACTGTGCACTACTAGAAATAGAGGAGGCAAGTGATACTGACATGATGATCAGAACACATCCGGATTACTATGCTCAGATCTGATCACTGAAATTTCTAGGGGATAAATTATCCTTGGAGAAGTTACAGAGACAGATGACAAAACAAATATTAGAATAGTGCAATGTTAGTTAGAGGATAGACCCAGGACATGCAGATTGCAAAGTTTGGTGGATCAGAAAGTGAAAAGATAATATGATTGAGACATTTGAATTACTGAGAGGTATTTATAGGAGATCTTTCATATGATAAAATTCTGGGAAGATTTTTCAATATGGTAAAACATGGGGACGGAGCAAGGACAAGAGGCCATTCTTAGAAGTTGCAAATGTGATAAGTAAGAGGATGAGAAGTGGCTTTCTGTTTTTTTTTTTTTTGGAAGGGTGGCTGGACAATGGGATGTATTGCTTGATGGGGTGGTGACAGCACAAATAGTGAATGAATTTGAGGAATGGTACGATAGACTATGTTGTCTAAGATGGGCCTCCCACAATGAGCCTTGTGACTCCATGGAGGTCATGAATAATGACAACAACAATAGTAATAATAGGAAAAACTATTACTGAAGTAAATAAAAAATCTTATTTAACTCCTTGTATCGATATGTTTAATTATAAGTTTTCTTCTTTATCTTTTTCCTTATTCTTTTCTCTAAAAGCTTATTCACCTGGTTTTACTGAAATCTACTGCCTAAGAAATATGTATCCAATATTCATCTCCTTATTTCTTCCAAAATTTATAAAGAAATTTCTACATTTTTATCACCAGATTATCACCAAGTCAAAGGGTTCATTATAGGGGATTCTCACTATCAAATCATATTCTCAACAAGCTTTCATATTTAGCTAAATATTAAAATATATATAATCAATAAATCTTGAAAGACAAAAATAATGAAGGATAGATATGCAAATCTACCCCTCTCATTCCCCACAAAAATGAGTTAAAACCACTATAGAGTTGAAACTACTATAATTCAAGATATGTTTTGTCAATAACAAACATGAGCTATAACAATACCACTCTGTATACTTACTTAATCAACTCTGTTTCATTTGATCCTGACAGCAAACCAAGATGTGGATCCAAGAAATCTGGAAAAATATTCTCTTCCTGAAGATATTGTCCAGTTTCATCAGAGGAGCCAAATGTATTCATGTGCCCTTGAGCTTTGTAAGTTATGCATTTTATCAGTGGCTTCCAATTTACATAGATGGAATCTAATCTATCATCTTGTTCTTCAATTTTAAATTTATCCTTTGGTAAGAAACAGTTTTAGTCTAATTTAAATCGTATCTTTTTTTCTTTTTTTTTTATTCTGTGCAATTTTAACAAAAAACAGAACTTTGTATATGTTCAAAAGTAATCCCTCAATTATTTGTCACTTAAAAAAATAAAAAACAGCTAATATCCATCGCTTTGGGAAGCCAATTTACTGATCAAATAATTGAAAATGGGGGTAAATGAAAGGATGTACACCACAAATCAGCTGACATGCAATTCATTCAAGTACGTTAACTAAGGGCATGGGATAATTTCAGGTCATATAATTGAGAGATCACTGCATTTGGTTTCTCAAATTTCATAACACTGGAAAAAAAATAAGTGTATAAAATGATGTGTAACAAGTTGAATTCAGAAAGATAACTGCTATCATCCATAAATTATAAAGATGGGTGTCTTTACCAAGACCCTTTAAAGAGGTATAATAACCTGCTTGTTTTTCTCATCAGGGTGTTCTTCAATAACCAAGTAATCTGATGAACTAGTATATTATTATACTAGCAGCTCCATGGAGGCTGCAGACTCATCAAGGGAAGCCCTAAATACGATGTCAAGCACTATCCAATATTTGTACAATATCTATCATACTCTGTTTTGAATTTACTCACAGTCATGGCATCCACAACAAGCTGTGGCAATCTGTTCCACTCATTCACCACTCTCCAAGCAAAAGATTGTTCCTCACATCCTTGCTAACCACAGTCTTGCTCAGTTTCCAAGGATGGGCCCCCCCCAGTTCTCCAACTGCCAGACCTGTTTTGAAAAATTGCCTTTATATTAATCCTGTAAAAATCCTTCAGTAATTTGTACATCTCAATCATATAAGCATCCCTTTTCCACCTGTCAGCCAATTCTGTAACCGACAAAACTCCAACCTATCCTCATAAGGTGCTTTCCGAGACCTGCCATGATCTTGGTCACTCACCTCTGGATTCTCTCCAGGTGACAATGTCAAGATGGGGTGTCTTTACCAAGACCCTTTAAAGAAGTATAATAACCTGCTTGCTTTTCTCATCAGGGTGTTCTTCAATAACCAAGTAATCTGATGAACTGTTTAAGCCACTTTTGCAAATATGCCCTCTAAACTTCAACTCCCTATCTACTAACATCTCCAATTTCCTGGAGTATACAGTTCCAACAATGTGGTACAAAGCTGGTAATCTTTTCACCCCAAAATGCATAACCTTACACTTTTCCACATCAAATGGACAAGCATTCTCCTTTGCCCAGACCGTATCTAAATCATCCTGCAAAATTTTAACATAATCTTTATTGATATTGCGCTACTCAATTTTGCATCATTGACAAACAACTGAATAGGCAAGACCTATAGCACATTAGTGCTGTGTATGGCAAAAAGAATAGAAGAAAGGAGGAATTTGTTCACATTTTGCTTGAATAGCTATGGGTTGTAATCTTTGGGGAAGGCAGAGTGTGGGAGACTGTTCCAAAGGACAGAAGTAGATGGAATAAAAGAGGAATAGTTAAGTTGTTTCGGTGAGGTTTAAGATGGACTGGAAAAGGGTGTTGGTTTGCAGTGGCTCCTGTTTTGATGATTTTAGAGGAGAGTGGAGGAATAATAGTGGCCAATTCAGCAGAGCAGTGCCCATGAAAGTATCTGTAGAAGACATAAGGCAGAATCTGAACATCTGAGAGGGACTGAAGTGAGTCTCTGAGAGAGGATCAATAATTAGCCAAACTGCCCTCTTCTGGATAAAATCAAGCAATCTTAGAGAGGATTTTTATGCACTACTGCAAATATGGGAGCAATATTGCATGGATGGGCAATTTTGGGCTTTACATAGAGTTAGCAGCTGTAAAAGGTGTGAAGTAGTGTCTTGTGCAAAAAAAGTACACCAAGTTTTTTGGCAGCTACAGAAGCTATAGTTGAAATATGGTTGCGGCAGGAAATATCAAAAGGTGCAAGTCAGTCCAACAAGAGAAATCTGATCGTGTTTGGATATCTCAGTATTACTGAAGATAACGGGGGGAAGGATGCAAGCACTTTCTTGCAAGAGATCAGAAGTTTACAATGTTGTCCTTGTAAACTTCTGATCTCTTCAATGCCTTGTAAAGAAAGCATTGAAGTTTACAAAGTTGTCCTTGCCCCACTGGGATATAGCTAAGAGATCTCAGCTCAGGTCCCTGGTCGTGGCAGATCTTAAGGATTCTAATACTTGAATACTAACAGGTTTGTCAAATGAAAAGGAGGAATGGAGTGTATTGTGATCGGTAAAGCTAGATAGGATTGGAAGTCTGTGAGAGTATATAGCTATTTAGTCTTTTATATACAAGAGGAAGAGAGTGGGTGAAAGAACAGAACCCTAGGGTACTCCTGGATTAGTGGGGGAAATCTGAGGAGAGTAAGTCATCCACCATGACACACAGTGAGTAACCAGTGAGAAAGTTGGCAATCCAGATGCAGAATGAGGAAGGCAGACCATAGGATGGCAGTTTAGTGAGTAGGCACCTGCCAAACCCTGCCTCTGAAATGCTGAAGGTAACCACGAGTTTCTCCAAATTTGTCCATTAAGAAAAAGAAAACCAGGACATCCTCTTAAATGATTCAATGATGACTTCTAAGGCCGGAACAGGCCATGCTAGGCCTAAATCCTTGATATGCATGATGATGATGATTTGGAAGAGTAAAAAAAAAAAGAAGATTGAGAGTCTGCTGCCTCGATATGACAGGACAGAACTGAGCAGAAGGGCCACAACTGCCAATGAGTCGATGAGAAGATTGTGCAGGAGGAATAGTGTGCAGTTTATTGATGTATGGAGTGAATTTGATGGATGCAAGAACTTTTATAGGTCCAACAGACTATATTTAAATAGTTTTGGGGTTAGATGTTCGAAGAAAGTGTTGTTAAGTGAGAGAGGGTACTAGTGCAAAACCAGGGAAACTAGAGATATTAGGGAGGATCTATCCACTTCTGTGATAAATAAGCATGGGTACAGTAATGATTACGCGATGTCGAATGGGATTTCAAAAGTTTCTGATTCGAATGAGTTGGTAATGACATTACACAAGGGTAACTATGAGTACAAAGGGATGTTAAAATGCATGTACATGAATGCAAGAAGAATCAGGAATAAGGGTGAGAAGTTTTTGGTCAGTGAAAAGATCAGCTTGACCTGGCCAAAAATTATTGACATCAGTAAGATCTGGTTAACTGAAAATAATATAGTTACAGGGATAGAATTTTCAGGAAGGATAGAGGGAAGAGGACAGGAGTTGGAGTATTGCTGATGATAGTTCAAGAATTATAAACAACAAAATTAGAAGTTAAGGAGAATTTTAGGTCTGAAGAAGATGGTTCATTTGAAGCTGTCTGGCATGAGATAGTCAAATAGGAAAAAATACGTTGTTAGGTGCTGCTATAGACTAGAGAGTCTATAGCAGACCTCAATAAAGGTTGAAACCAGCCTGGATAGTGGGCCTTCCCATAATGCATAGCATTATACATGTCCAAAAGGATATGTGCATTGCATTATGGGATACTAAGGCAAATGATGTGAAGTCATTAGCCTCTATATACAAATAGTTCAGTTGCGAAGTGACTTCATGCGCAAACTTTGTTTGTTTACAGTTGGATAAAGGATGAAACCAAGAATATAATTTCTTGGCATCTTCAATTTATAGTATAACCAAGTGAAAAAACTTTCAACATCTGTAATCCAGAGTATTTTAGTAATAAGATGTGACACCCTTTGGCTACTTGTATATGGAAATCACTTCTGCATTACTTCAACCTTGGTATCCCATCTGGATCTGGTTTGCATTGCAGAGATCTGTTTATGCTCCATCAGATGGAACAGTTAGATAAAAATTCTTTCAAGAATTGGAGCAATATTTATATAGTACCCACTATGTTACAGCAGCAGGAGACTGGAATTTTATCGAAAACCCCAACATTAGACAAAACTTTACACAGGCTTACACGTACTGGAATTTTATTGAAAACCACAACATTAGACAAAATAGAAGGCCACCCTAGGAGTGGAAAAGTGGGATACACACACTTAAAAACATGTCTCGACAATGCTCAACAAGTAGACATATAGAGGATTTGCAATAATAATCTCCAGGCTTACAAGTACATGAATCAAAGTATTGGTACTTGTCTAGATCAAATTTATATCTCTTCTTCCCTCATAGGATGATTCAGTTAAAGCACCTTGACATCAACATGTCAGATCATAATCTAGTTCTGCTTAAATTCTGCTGCTTGGAACAAGTAGAGATCAGTTCTGGACCATGGAGGTCTCCATGGTCCAGAACTGATCCATCAAATTTTTTATTGAGCTTTTCAATTCAAATTCCTGACCCTTTTTTAAAACTCTTTTCAAACTTGGGTATGTGGTTAAAATTCAAACAAGCAGTAAAACAGAATATGATTGAATGCAGAAAGGAACAGACCTGTATAAACAGAGAAGCTGCTGTTTGGGCAAACCAATGCAATGGTATAGAATGTAGCAACATCATTAGAAACATTAACACAGAGATAAAAGAGGAAATTCAGAAACAAGGAGAAAAAAGAAATTTTAAAATAACAATACAGCAGCACTTAGCAGCTAGCCCTTCAACTGCATTCTTCAATAGACATTTCACTAAATTACACAAAGAAAGGACTCTCACTCAAATCTGTATTAATGGTGAAGACATGTCCACCATTCAAGACATCTTTAACTCCTTTCAAAAACACCAAAAATCTGGTTAAAAACAATAGTACTTTGGGAAATTATAATTCCTGGAACATTATTGGCTTTCCTGTTCAAATCCAAGATGGGCTTAACAGTCCCATCACAACATCTGAAGTAACCACAGTCTATAAAGAACGACAGACAAGAAAATCTCCAGGAACTGATAGTCTAGAGATAGACCTTTACATCAAAGCATCAAGTTGCAGCACATGGGTCTGGATGTCAGATTGGTCAACTGGATTCAGGATTGGCTGTCCGATAGGTATCAGAGAGTTGTGTATGGTGGAGCAATATCAAAGAGGCAGAAGGTTACAAGTGGGGTTCCACAGGGCTCAGTACTGGGATTGTCCGTGGATTGCAAGGGGATGTTCAGTTGTTTGCGGATGATGCGAATCTGGGAAGGGTTATTAGTAATAATGCAGATGTGGTAGCCCTGCAAGAGGATTTGAATAAGCTAGATAGATGGGCAAATGAATGGGGGTCTCGGTTTAATGCAGCAAAATGTAAGGTCTTGAGGTTTGGGACACATCGATCAGATGCTGCATACTCTATGGGAGGAGTTAAACTGGAGGAAGTAGTGGAGACAATTGATAGAAACCTGAAATTTAGGGGACATATTGCAAAGATAGTGAAGGTAACACAGAGGATTGCTGCAATAATGAGAAGGACACTGACCTGCAGAAATAAAATGGTTATCATTCCGTTTCATAAGACTCTGCTCAGACCACACTTAGACTACTGTTCTCAGATCTGGTCCCCAGGATTTGAAGGGGATGAATTAACTTTGGAAAGGGTACAAAGGCAGATAACAAAGATGGTGTCAGGACTGTACAATGTTAGCTATGAGGATCGGCTGAAGGAGTGTGGACTGCAGAGTTTGGTATCATTATTATATTATCATTCCGTTATCTGATCCCCAGGATTTGAAGGGGATGAATTAACTGTGGAAAGGGTACAAAGGCAGATAACAAAGATGGTGTCAGGACTGTACAATGTTAGCTATGAGGATCGGCTGAAGGAGTGTGAACTGCAGAGTTTGGTGGATAGAAGGAGGAGAGGTGATATGATTGAGACTTTTAAACTGTTGATAGGTGGTTACAGGGTTGACACTGGGGAGTTCTTTTGCTTGGTTGAACAGGGAAGGAGTCATGACAAGGGGCCATCCCTGGAAGTTATGAAAGGAAACTGTGAGAAAGAGGGTGAGGAGTGGTTTCTTTGCATGGAGGGTGGTTGAACTATGGAATGCATTGCATGATGGAGTGGTGAGAGTGAGAATGGTTAATGCGTTTAAGGAGTGGTATGAGAGACTTTGTGTTTCCTAGGAGGGACCTCCCTCGATGAGTCTTGATAGACTTGTGTTTCTTAGAAAGGACCATCTTTGGAGGCCTGAATAATAATAATAATAATAATTTCTTGTCAATATACATTTCTATCAAACTGTGTATAATTATCTCTGATCTGGAGTATAATCATATTGTGATACACAATTTTACTGCTTGTATAAAGAAAATATATGATTTCTGCACTGATTTCATTTTGGTATCTTCCAGAGTCTGGCTCTCACTTTTGAGACCTCAAAAGTTGAAACTATTCTGGATAGTGACTGTTCCCATAATGTTTTTGCTTTATGAGATACTGAGGCAACTGGTGTGAAGTCAACAGCCTCTACACATACAGGTAGCTTAATTTGCTTACACTTAGGTGAAGTATTAAAACTAGAATATAATTTCTTGTCAAGTATAATATGCTTGTAACCTGGCAAAACTATTGAGGAGGAGGGTGGGAGAGAATATGATTGTAACATAAATTGGTAAAGGATTATTACCAGATTAATATGGATAAAGTTTTTCGTAGAATGGAAAAGACAGTGGGAGAACAAGAGGCCATCTATGGAAGCTGTGTTAGGAGAGCGTGAGCAGGGAGTGAGAATAGGTTTTGCATGGTGAGTGGTGGGTAATGAAATGCATTGCCTGGGAGAGTAATGGAGATGATCAGTGCATTCAAGACATTTTATGAACTATGTGAATGACTTTTTTTATTTAAAGAATACACCCAAAAGTTGCTAGAAAATTAGTGTAAAATTTCACCAAAAAAATTCAGTATTCCTACAGTGAAATTAAGTACCAGTTCTCTAAAATTAGAGAAACTTTGGCTATACCCCAAAAAAACGTTGGAGCATATTATTATTATTATTGTTACATGACACCTCCAGGGAGTCCAAGGACTCATTGTGGGAGGGCACACTACTCTACTATGTTAAATATATTTCATCCTCTCCATTACTACTTAGTTCTCCAACTATGACAATCAACGCCATCTATCACCCACAACAGTATTTTTTTCCCGTAAATTGAGTGTTCTGAAGGCTAATTTGTCTGTACGCGGCATGAAAAACCCTGCTACCGCCATATGAGATTGGCTAACTCACTGTCAATTGAAAAAAACCCATATAAGGACTCCACTTGTCATGACGAGAATCGAACCCCGGTCATTTCCAATCGAAGGGTGCAATGTTCTGCTGTTCTTCCAATTGCGCTATGGCAGCTTCAGCCACCATAGTGCAATTGAATTGGAATATATGGCAAGGGCTTTGAACTACAGGTTGGATAAGCCAGGATACATTTAGATTCCATGCATTGAATCTGACCACCCCTTTATCAAAAACTTCAAACTGCAAGATATCATTTGCAATATTTGTTATGACAGCATAATTTTTTCAATAAATATCTGCCAACCTGATTGACAACACAGATGATATCTCTGCTTGCTAACTAACAGCCTGTGGATTGGTATCCAACAGCAGCAGCAGCATGTTTATCTCAAGTGTCTTTAGGTTGTAGATGATTGTCACTGCTTAATGAGACCACCACCACTACTAGGCCTGCTCACTGGATGCCTGATATAGCTTGAAAAATGTTTAGAGTGTAGAGCAGGATTTCTGGGTACTTCTTAGCTCACATGTGTATGGTAAAAATGTGGTATAGGTTTCCAACCTTTCATGAGTAGGATTGACATCAGAAAAAAAAGTCAACAGTAGCATGATTTTGGGGGAAAACCTGTATTTTGTACAAATTACAAACGGAACAAATCAAATCCTTTTTGTTAAACTTTTGTTTACAATCTTTTTAAAGTACTTAAAATCTTACTTGTTTAAAATTTCTAGGATATAATTTCAATGCAGCTGCACCAGTAGTGACAACAGGCAATGCTGGAATGATAGTCACTAATCCAGAAGAAATGCTGTGAAGTTCCACTTCAGATAATGGCTGGCAAAACACAGAACTCATACCACCAATAATGTAAACATATGAACCTAAAAATGTGAGTAAAACAACTAAGATCTCAATATATTTGTAGACATTAAAAAAATATATTTAAAACATAAAAGAAATTAATAAATAAACGATAGTAAGGATGTGTTTTGTATTTAAAGCATGTCGTAGCAAGACATTATAGAAATTATGCAAACAATCGGGAAGAGGGGAGACATTCTAGTATAGTTAGCTTGGTTGGTTGACTGAATAGTATCTCCACTGACCAATAAACAGGATCTAAATTTTACTGTGTCAAGGATGTTCATGTAAGTTTTTAGGCAACAAGACCAAATTTTTTTTTTTACAGCTGAAAGAAGTGCTAGAAGTGTTTTGCCATGTATGCTCCATATGGAGCCGAAAAGGATCTTCCACAATAGGTTATGAAACTTTTAACTTTTTTTGAGAAAAAAAAAAATACTATATTTTACAAGCTGTGCATATATTTTTCTTAATATTTGTATGTAGTTCATCAAATGTGAAAGTTAATTTGAAACTGAGATCTAGAATGATCCTCAGATCAAATAAGCTGAACAGTTAGCATCTTAAGATATTCAGATGTAAACAGTCAACATACATCTATAGAGAATGTATATTATAGTACACCTGTACAGAGATGCTTACTAAAAGGATGAATAAAAGGAATGAGAATGTAGGAAGTGTGATATTATTATTATTATTATTATTACCCAAGACCCCATGGAGTCAAAGACTCATTTAGGAGGTCCTTTTATCAAACACACAGCTCATCATACTGTGCTTTAAACACACTCAAATTCTCTGCAGATACCACACTCTTAGGCAAGGCATTCCAATCATTCACAACTCTGCATGAAAAACCTGCTTCTCACTCCCCCACTCATACCCACCTTATACAGTTTCCAGGGATGACCTCTAGTTCTCCCCCTGATCTCCCACTATTTTCTGTAGAACCTCTCCAGCATTAATTCTATAACAACCCCTTAATAACTTGTAGGTCTCTATCATATCTCCCCCTCCTCCTCCTCCACCAGACTCTGCAAGTTGCATCTTCTCAATCTTTCCTCATACTCGACATTCCACAGGTCAGAAACTACATTAGTCAGTTGCCTCTGGACCCTCTCCAACATCTCTTCATCCTTCTGAAAACCCAAGTGACCAAATCTGGGCACAATAGTCCATGTATGGCCTAATCAAAGTCTTATAAAATGGAACAAGAATCTCCTTACTTCTACAAGGCAGTGTCCTCTGCATCATTCCCAGAAGCCTTTGTGTTGTCTTCACAATTTTGGCTATGTGTCCCCTAAATTTCAGATCCTTATCCACTATCACCCTCAGATCTCTTATTATCTCCACCTCCGACAATATATCCTCAACAAGCATAAACTCTACATCCCATTTTTGTTTTCCAAATTTTAAAACCTTACATTTTGCAACATTGAACTCACATCCCCATTCCCATTCACTCAATTTATTCAAGTCTTCTTGTAAGGCCACAACATCCTCTGTACTCTTCATGGTTCGTCCCAACTTTCATCATCTGCAAACAACTGAATATCTCCATCCAAATCTCCAATATCATTAATATACAAGTTAAACAGCAATGGCCCCAAAACAGACCCCTGAGGCAACTAAGATCTCAATATATTTGTAGACATTAAAAAAATATATTTAAAACATAAAAGAAATTAATAAATAAACGATAGTAAGGATGTGTTTTGTATTTAAAGCATGTCGTAGCAAGACATTATAGAAATTATGCAAACAATCGGGAAGAGGGGAGACATTCTAGTATAGTTAGCTTGGTTGGTTGACTGAATAGTATCTCCACTGACCAATAAACAGGATCTAAATTTTACTGTGTCAAGGATGTTCATGTAAGTTTTTAGGCAAAGTTTTTTCCTTTTCCTGGATATTGCTTTACACAACTTCTTGATACAAATCAGACAGCCAGTCTCCAATCCAATGCACCAATCTAATATCCAACCCAGGTCACCTGAGACGCATTTCCGGTAAACTAAGGCACAAAAAGCTGCTGCTGAGGCAGTAAAGACAGCAAAGCAGAAGGCTTGGGAATCCTTTGGAGAAAGATTAGACTCATCCTATGCAAATGCAAACAAAGTATTCTGGCAGACTATCCAATGCTTTCGAGGGAGGAAATCGTGCTCAGCAAAGGCAATTAAGGCCTCTGATGGTGCACTTTTAACAACCGAGAAGGATATCCTCCACAGATGGAGGGAATACTTTGAGAGCCTTCTTAACCCAGGTGGCCCAGCAGTTGTGGACATCCAAGAGGTGCAGATCGGGGTGATGACTAGTCTCACAACAGAAGAGGTCCATTTAGCAATAAAATCGCTAAAATCGGGCAAGGCTGCTGGTGATGATGAAATTCGGCCCGAAATGCTAAAAGCCTTAAATCGAGAGGTGGATCTCTTGCTGACTCAAACCAGAGAACCCCGTCAGGCTGCTTGGATATCTGGGCGAGCACCAAAGCAATGGCAGACAGGCATAATAATACCGGTCTTCAAGAAAGGAGACTAGAGAGATTGCAGCAACTATCGTGGCATCTCTCTTCTCAGCCTGCCTGGGAAGAGAAATCTTGGGAATATGCCAAGACTCTCTACACATGTTTTGTGGACTTGGAGAAGGTATATGACTGGGTTCCTCGGGATAAGCTTTAGCAAGTAGTACAGGAGTATGGAGTGGATGGCCAACTATTAGCTGCCATCAAGTCCCTGTATGAATGCCCAGAGTTTTGTGTCAGGGTAAACAGCACAAAGTTTGAACCTTTCACAGTCCCCGTTGGCTTCCACCAAGGGTGTGTTCTGTCAGCCCTCCTTTTCATAATATTTATGGACTGGATTTATAGGCTAGGCATAGCCGAGGCAGTGATTGTGTCAGAATTGGAAGATGTAGCATTGGATGTCTGCTTTTTGCAGATGACCTAGTTCTGCTTAGCTCTTTCACAGATGACCTCCAACAGACCCTGGATAAGTTTGTAGCTGTTTGTTCAGAAGCTGGAATGAAGATCAGTGTGGCCAAAACTGAAACATTTGTGGTCTCAAGACAACCATCCGAGTGCACTTTACATGTGAGTGGAGTCCCACTGAGGCAGGTGGAGAAGTTTAAATATCTTGGGTCCATATTCACGAGTGATGGAAAGTGGGACAAAGAGCTACATCCTCGGATTGTACATCCTTACTCCTTACTCCTTACATCCTTAAGGATGTAGGGATTGTACATCCCTACATCCTTAGCTCTTTCACAGATGACCTCCAACAGACCCTGGATAAGTTTGTAGCTGTTTGTTCAGAAGCTGGAATGAAGATCAGTGTGGCCAAAACTGAAACATTTGTGGTCTCAAGACAACCATCCGAGTGCACTTTACATGTGAGTGGAGTCCCACTGAGGCAGGTGGAGAAGTTTAAATATCTTGGGTCCATATTCACGAGTGATGGAAAGTGGGACAAAGAGCTACATCCTCGGATTGGCTCAGCAAGCGCAATATTGCAGGAGCTTGGACGTTTGGTAGTACTGAAGCATAAGCCAGAAGGCAAAGCTGGCTGTCTTCAATACAATCTATGACCCCATCCTCACCTATGGTCATGAGAGTTGGGTAATGACCGAAAGAATGCAGACATGAATCCAAACGGCTGAAATGAGGTTCCTTCGAGGGATTGCAGGGCTGACAAGACTCGACAGAGTCAGAAGCTCTGCAATTCGGGAAACCCTCAATACTCAACTGTTACTTCTCCATGTTGAGAGATCACAGTTACATTGGTATGGGCACCTGGTCAGAATGTCACAAGAGAGGCGTTCCCATTAGGCCCTCTTTGCCAAGTCAGAAGGTGGGAGGCCACGTGGAAGGCCAAGGACTCGCTGGAGTGATTATATCCAAAACCTTGGGTGGACACATTTGGGAGTCCCACCAGAACACCTGAGCTTGGTGGTGGAGGATCATGACCATTGAAAGTTCCTCTTGTAGCTGCTGCCCCCACAACCCAGTTAGGAATGGTGGACGTTGAAGATGAATGAATGAATGAAAATGAATCTCTACTTTGTATACTATCAGACTATTTTGCACCCTAATACTAACTACTGTAGGCCTATGATGAACAATCCCTTTACTTTAAAAAAGCTGAAGGCCTTTTACTCTATCTCTGATACTATCTATTGGCTTTTCTTTCTCCTAATACTATCAGGCTGTTTTGCACCCCTATACTAACTACTCTAGGCCTATGATGAACTACCCCTTTACTTTTTCACTTCAATAAACATCAAAACTGGTCTGGGTATTGGCCCTTACCATAATGCATAGCATTATACATGTCCTTACAGACATGTGCCTTCTTGCTTTATGTCAGGGATGGCCAACCTATGGCTCATGCGCCAAAAGTGGCGCATTGCATGATTAGAAGTGGCGGACTGAACCCCAGAGAAAAATTCTAAAAAAATTTGTATACGATTTATATATATATATATATATATATATAAGGAAATTAAATGACTTTATACCGAGAATGACAAATTTATTGTTAAGATATGACTAGTTTCGTTGAAATACAACTTCTTCAGGTATCATTGGCAAAGAATAAAATAAAAAATAACAGACATGAAAAAATACATTAACAGATCTAGTATAAAACACATAAGTACATTTAAAAAAGGAATGTGTGCTAGAGTTCCAGTTGAAGTTGACTACGTGCGTGAGCTGGTATTAGTGTGCCAGTATTGGACAGTGGCAATGTGCGCATCAGAAATATTATAGCTAAGGCTGTTATTTATATGAGACGAATCAAGAATCAAGCGATATTTCTCTAGATTCGATTATTCTTCTTTCCAGTTCATCATAGCACACATGGATATTAGAGGTTTTTTGCCAGTCAACAATGTGTTGGTGGCCATCATCTGAGTTGATGGAGAAGAGAACGTGGCTAGAGAGAGAGCGCTGGCTCTGTTTCTGTTGTAAGAAATGTCTCTTTGATGTTCTTCCATGCGTAAAAGGATGGATTTATGGATTTAGCAGTTTGGCCGTAATATGGTTTGCCATAATCACACAAAATCTTATACATAATCTTATATATATATATATATTAGCCTTATATATATATTTTTTATATACAGTTCTACCGAGTAAATAATGAACATTAATATATATATATATATATTAGCCTTATATATATTTTTTTATATACAGTTCTACCAAGTAAATAATGAACATTAACATATATATATATATATACACACAATTAACCTACCACTGAATTCTAGAGTGCGCACCTATTATACTTGTTTAGTCATGAAGCGACAGGCACTGGCAAATGCTGACATGTGTCACCATTTACTCAATCAGTTTACAGCTGATTCTCGTGTCATAACGTTCAATGAACTTCTGATTCAATGTGAGTGAACAATTCTGTGTTTTCGAACTTATGTGTTTTTATTAACAGTTCTTTAAGTTTAAGATAAGATTTCTGTTTTCATGAAGGCTTAATATAGTTCTGTAAATTTAAAAATAAATGTTTTCATTTTGAACGCATATGTCAAGTTCTTGCCCGCTCCCCTAATTTGCTGATTACTGAAACTGTAATTATTCGGTGTATTTGTATGTGTGTGTTTTTATGTTTTTTAATACAATATCTTTCCTTTTTAATTATGTATAGTAGGTTTATTCCTAAAATTTAACTGATCATCAGCAACGCTTTTGTAATGAGGATGTTTGGGTTGTATGTGTGATTGCCAGCTGATCAACTGTTTTATGGCAGGAAGCGATCTCGTATTTCATTGGACATAATATATTACGAGAGAGAGAGAGAGAGAGAGACGAAAACTCTATGAAAAAAAAAATATATAAATGATTTTTAAAATTAGAGAACTGTATTAGGCTTCATGAAAACAGGAATCTTATCTTAAACTTGTAGAACTGTTTTTGAATGTTCATAATGTTTAAAACGATAAAATAATTTAAATAAATTATTTACTAATAAGCTTTACTTTTTGAAATATTTTTTTTTTACAGTCAGTTACCCCATTACTTTGCAAAAGAAAATGAGCAGAAGAAAAGCAGAAGGTGATAGCAAGCGCCAGTTTTATGAACTGTGGCAAAGTGCATTCTTATTTATTGCAGGTCCTTTAGGAAAACCGTTGCGCATTGTTTGTGAAAGCACTCTCTCAGATAATAGAAGACATGATCTTAACAGACACTATAGAAAATATCAAGCTGAATTAGAAGAAAAACTGAAGTTAGTTCCTGGGTCTGAGTTGCAGAAAGAATATGTGATTAAGAAAAAGGAAGAAATAAAAAAGAGACAAAATATATTTGTGAAACAAAGTTGTGAAAGTGTGGCAATGCTGAAGGCATCTTATGAAATTGCCTTTGTGTTGGCTAAAAAAACATAAGCCTTTCTCTGATGGAGAGGAAGTTGTTAAGCCCTGTCAAAAAATTTTTTGCAAAATGTCTTGGTGATAATAATGTTGAACGAAAAGTAAACCAAATTGCTCTGTCCAAGCAAACAAATACAAGATGCATTGAGGAACTTTCCCATGATGTTACTGAGCAATTGAAAGACCATGTTCATTCTTGTTCTTTCTTTTCTTTAGCCTTGGACGAATCTGCTGACATATGTGATGTAGCCCAATTAAGCATTTTTATAAGAGGAACTGATGGTAATTTTAACATCTTTGAAGAACTTATCGGTCTTGAGTCACTTCATGGAAAAACCAGAGGGGCAAACATATTTGTCAAAGTAAAGTCATGTCTAGAAAATCAACAACTAGATTCTAATAAGCTCATCAGTGTTTGCACTGATGGAGCACCGTCAATGGTAGGCAGAGTTTCTGGGACTGTAACTTTACTTGTAAGGTTTTTAGGTCATTCTATACTAAAGTATCACTGCATTATACATGAAGAATTTCTGTGTGGAAAAACTCTAAATGAGCATGTTATGATACCAGTTGTAAAGTGTGTGAATAAAATTAGAGCAAGAGAAGAGGATTAAACAGAATAGAATTCAGAGGATATTGTTTACTGCTAGATACGGAATATGGTGATCTCATCCTTCATTGTGAGGTGCGCTGGCTTACTAAAGGACAAGTTCTCAGTTGATTTTGGAAGCTGAAAGAAAGTGTTCATAATTTTCTGGTAGAGAAGGATGAGCTGCATGAGGTAAAAGCCCTGTTGTGTGATGAGAAATGGCTATTTGATTTAGCATTTTTAGTTGATGTTACCAGCCACCTCAATGATCTAAATTTGAAACTGCAGGGCAAGAACAAATTGTTCCCTAGATTAGTAAATGACATCAGTGAATTCAAAATGAAATTAAAACTGTTCATCTCCCAGTTAGAAAACAGGGATTAAAGTCAATATCCACATTTAAAAGAACATAGTGAATCTGTTGAAGATAATGGCAACTTTATAGAATATACTGAGAAACTCAGATTATTACAAGAGTCCTTTAACAGTCGTTTTGGCGATTTTGCCAAAGAAGACTGCATACTTGCATTTATAAATCCCTTTTCACTTACTGAACAAAAAATCTTGATGATGCCTAGTAACATACAAATGTAACTTATTGATCTCAAAACCAATTCTTTATTGAAAATGAAATTTAATGAACTTCCATCACTCCCAGATGCTTCTGATATAATTAATTTCTGGCATGTGAACATTTTCCAGACCTGAGAAAATTTGCTCAGAGTTATATCTGTCGTTTTGGAACTACATACATATGCAAACAAGCATTTTCATCAAAGAAATTGATTAAGAACAAACTACAGTCGCCATTGACTGATTCAAATTTGAAAAACTATTTGATGCTTTCTGTAACTGATTTAATTCCAAATATTTGAAATTGCTTTGCAAAAGCAAAGCAATTTCAAAAGTCTCAATAAAATAATTAATGTTTATCTTGTCTTTATAAGAAATCCTTTTATTTAAAACTGCTAAAAGTGTCTCTATTATCATATATATAATAAATCATTTTATGCAAAACTCTTAAATATATCCATATTACCATATGTTAAAAGGGCTGAAAAGTGGTATAAGTTTGTATGGCGCATCTTAACTAAATAATGAAAAAATTGATGCATGAACTATAAAAGGTTGGCCACCCCTGCTTTATGGGATACTAAGGAGATTGACATGAAGTCATTGGTCTCTCTATACAAGTAGCCCAGTCGTGAAGTTACTTCACTCACAAACTTTGTTTGCTTACACTTGGATAAAGGATGAAACCAAAAATGCCATTTCTTGGCATCTTTAATTTATAGTATGACCAAGTGGAAAAAACTTTCAAAATCTATCTCTAATCCAGAGTATTTTAGTAAGAAGTTGTAACACTTTTTGACTACTTCCATATGGGAAATATATGACTTCTGCTTTACTTAAACCTTGGTATCTCTTCTGGGTCTGGATCCCACTGATGAGACCCCAGATTTTGGCAAGATAAGTACTTTGGTCTTCTTTCATTTGTTTTCACTTTCATTTATTTTACTGGTGCTAGAGGTGGTTTTGCCCCCACTATCACTAGGTTTTTTAAGTAAATATTAAGACTGCTGATAGTGTAGTTAACATCTGCATTAAGGGATTGCTTGACACTCGATTATCTTTTTATAGTATAGTATCTTAAATATAGCATTTGCTTGTGGTGCTGCATTGTTTATATATCATGACATTATTTAATTACTTAAGCATGAAATCTGGAAAAAGAAAGTACTTTGGAGGAAGTACAAGATGATTAATGATAATCAGTCACATGAAGAATATAAAGAACAAGCCAAAAGAGTGACTCATTAGTAAGGAAAATAAAAGTAGAGTATGAGCAGAAATTGGCAAATCAGGCTAAGAAAAACCCTAGAGCTTTTTTTAGATATGTGGCAAGTAGAAGGAAGAATGATCATGGAAAGATGAAGTTAAGGGATGAAAGTGGTAGAATGGGAACTGCTGCAGAAGACATTATTGAGGTATTCAGTGATCAGTTTTTGTGTGTTTCATCCTTATCAGGGTGGAATCATGAGGATCTTAAGTGTAGAGGACATAGGAGAGGATAGCTTAATTGTGAATGAGTAGGAAGTATTTGACGAAATAAATAACCTTCATGTTAACAAAGAGATAGGATTTGATGACATATCACCAGGCATCTTAAGAGAATGTTCCAGTGAACTGGCAGTAGCACTGGAATGCCTGTTTAATAAGAGTTTTGCAACAGCATAGGTTCCAAAGGAGTGGAAGGAGGGTAAAATTGTTCCACTGCATAAAGGCAGTGATAAGGCTGTAGCTTCAAATTATAGGGCCAGTCTGTATATCTGGAGTTGTCGTGAAGGTCCTGGAGAGATTGGTGAGAAGTAGGATGCAGAAATGGGTTGATAACAGCAGTATTCTCTGTGGTTATCACCATGGGTTTGTTAAAGGGAGATCATGTTTCACTAACTTACTTATGTACTATAACAAGGTGACAAATACCTTGGACAGAGGAGATGCATATACAATGGTGTACTTGAATTTTGCAAAGGCTTTTGATAGACTGCCACATGACAAGCTCTTAAATAAATTGAAAGGGATGGGATTGGATAACAGACTTCTGTGTTGGATAAGTAACTGGCTGTCAGATAGATATCAGAAAGTTATATATGGGGGTGCAATATCTTGAAAGAGAAAGGTCACCAAAACTGACCCCTGTGGTATGCCACAGGGGTCAGTTTTGGGCCATTGTTGTTTAATTTGTATGTTAATGATATTGGGTTGGGTTTATTAGTGATATCCAGCTGTTTGCAGATGATGCTAAACTGGGGAGAGCAATGCACAGTCAGGCTGATGCTAATACCTTACAAGAGGACTTGAATAGATTGCATGAATGGGGCAGGTAAGTGGAACTATCAGTTCAATGTTGCCAAGTGTAAGGTTTTGAGATTTGGTAAGCAACGATGGAATGAAAAGTTTCCCCCACCAAGTTTACACTTGGTGGGGGAAACTTTAACAGAAGTAGAGGAGATGAGAGATCTAGGAGTGATGGTGGACAAGGACCTGAAATTCAGGGCCACATTGCATAAGTTGTGAAGACATCACATCGAATAATGGCAATGATGTGGAGAACCCTGACATGCAGAAATAGAGAGGTTATGATTCCATTGTATAAGGTCTTGATCAGGCTTCATATGGATTTTTGAGCACAGATTTGGTTGCCAGGTTTTCATGGTGACGAGGACATGTTGGAAAGGGTACAGAGAAGATTCATAAAGGTAGTCAGAGGTCTCTGGAATGTGGAGTAAAAGAACAGATTGAGAGAATGTAAGTTGCAGAGCCTCGTGAATAGGAGGGGGAGGATATGATTGAGACATATAAGCTGGTCAGGGGTTGTTATCAGGTAGACATGGAAGAGATTTTTCATACAGTGAGAGAGGGGAGTAGAACAAGAGGCCATTGCTGGAAACTGCATAAGGAGGGTGTGAGCAAAGGAGTGAGAAGCAGGTTCTTTGCATGGAGGGTGGTTGGTGAGTGGAATGCATTGCCTGAGTATATTGTGGATGTGGACACATTGAATCAGTTTTTTAAGATGCGGTTGGATGAGCATTGTAAGCAATAGTGAGTACCTCCCACAATGAGTCTCTGACTCCATGGAGGTCAAATGTTGATAATAATAATAATCCAAAAATCTCTAAAACACCGAGTAAGAGCTATTCACGGCTGAAGTGCAATCTATGTATAGAATAAAATAATGTCAGAGATTATACCATCTACATGAGAGTGTGTGTGTGTGTGTATGAGAGAGAGAAAGGTGTAGGAATATGAATGGGAAGATGCTATACCCAATTGCCTTTCCAAAGGTGCACAAGGCTCAACTGCCATTTGGACAAGAGACAGGGTCGCTGTCCTTAGCCCTTTCAAATCTGATTTGGATTTGGTGGTGATCTTTTTTGTGGCTGCCATAGTGCAATTGAATGTGAAATTGAATTTTTGGTTTTGAGCCACTGAGTAATATGCTACATTTTTTTTTTACTTGGACTGCTTTAGAACAATTGATGGAAAAGAAAATTAAAACTTAGATAACAGTTTGGTGTTTTAAGGAACGGGATTAAGGCCTTCATTATAGTAAGAATTATTTCAAATTATTCGATTGGCAGGCTTGGATCAGAAAAGTGAAAACAGTAATCAGTCCAAGTAAAAGAGGAGTAGAAACCATGGAAGTTATCCCATTTGGCACCACTGGATGCCAAAGGTCACAAGAAAGAGTGAGGTGAGTGACTAAAGAATGTTCCCCAGAAAAGGAAATTTGAATGATATTATGGTCTGATATCATTATGGAGAGTTGTCATCTATAGTATATTTGGAGGTTCTTCTTCCAAATATACTGTGGTTGTCAGTAACTCTCCTCTTGATAATGTTACTGCATATTTGGAAGAACTGGCTAAGATCAAGGACTGGGAGAACATGAGAAATTCATCTGATATTTTGGATGGTGAATGAATGATTTGTGTTAAAATGCTGTTTAGAATAAATATCTAACATCCAAATTATGCATGTCAAGAAATTATATTCTTGTTTAATCCTTTTTAACTAACATCATCTCTTTCAGCTTTATCAATGGAACTGATGAAGGGAAACTAGTTTGAGTTGCAAATATTGAACTTCAAATGAAGATTCCCTCAAAATTTGGGTATTTGGACTACAAAAAATCAAGACTCTGATGGTGAAGACCACGTTCTCATGTGGAGTGCAGTACTGACCAATGGCCATACTCCTGTTCGTGTTTTTGATAGGGGCAGATGTACCGAGAACAGATTCTTAAACATGATGTACAACTTTGTAGAAGTGCAGTTGGCCTAGATTTTCTTTTCATGCCAACAATGCCACTGCCCATAGAGCTCAAGTGGTTAAGGAGTATCTTAAAACCGAAGACATTCAGAGACTGCTGTGGCCAGCAGGATAAAAATATTTTAATCAGATCAAAATGTGCTTGGCCACTGTACTGCACACAAACAGCCACTAGCACCTGATAAGCTAAAGTCTGCTCTAGTAGAAGAATGAGATTTTTTTCCCATAGAATCTAATACCAAGCATGGTCCACCACTGTCAGAACTATTTAGCTACTACAAGGGATCACATACTATACTAATGTTATGTGACTATATTTTTGAATATATCATGATATAGTAACTTGATGTTTCTGATAGTGCTCAATTTCATTGTTGTTCTATTGTATACCACCATACCAAATTTTGTTCTGCTTCATTGCAAACTGCACCACATTTTTTTGCAATGTACCACTAACAAACCATAGCTCACCATCAAAGAGAAAACTACTATTATCAATCCAATTTTGGATTCTAACCCTCACTAACCTTCAACACCTTAACACAACTTCAGACACATGTTATATAATTCATAACTTCAGTTTTATCACTCCTTTGTGAAGCAGAACAATTTACTCTGCTTTTTTTTACTTGTACATGTTGAAACAGCCCTCTAGGAGTAGTAATATATATAAAATGGTTAACATATGGAAGGAATGTGGAAGGAATACCATTTGCATAAGGATGACGTCCATCATGAACATTATAAGCAGCAGGCTAAAATAGTCACAACTGTTGTATGGAAAGCAAAGTCTGAGTATGAAACGAAACTGGTTCAGTGAGCTAACGACAACCCACAAGAATTCTATCGATATGCTGCAATTAAAAGAAAGAATGAATATGAAAGGATAACTCTTCTAAATCCAGATGGCATGAGGGTTACAGATGCAGAAGAAGTTGTTCAGCTAATGAGTGCCCATTTTGTTAACAGCTATCAACCTGGCGAACGCAACACTGTTACCTCCTCACTACATGAAGAAATGCAGGTGTGCAAGGCCGAGGTATTATAGCTGTTGCACAAACTGAATGAAAATATCAGCACGTTTGCTAAAAGAGTGTTCAGCTGAATTGGCCATTCCTTTGACTAGGCTGTTTAAAATGAGTCTTAGAACAGGGAAGATTCCACAGGAAGGAAAGGAATGTATGGTAATTCCATTGCACAAGGGTGGTGCAAAGCCTGATGTATCCAACTATCAACCAATTAGTATCTCAGGAGTGGTTGTGAAAATTTTAGAAAAATTGCTTAGGGCTCGCATTCAGAAATGGATTGACAGCGAATTAGTTTGAAATGAATAACATTGGTTTTTACTAAGGGAAGGTCATGCTTTAGCAACTTGTTCACATTTTATAACAATATTACCATTGAACCAGACAAGGGGAATGGATACACCATGATATACTTCTGGATTTTGCTAAGGCTTTTGACAGAATATAGCATGGTAGACTGTTGCATAAATTGGAGAAAATGGGTTTGGGTTATACAATATTAGCATGGATAAGAGGATGGCTGACTTGACAGATATCAAAAAGTGGTATATGAGGGATCTGAGTCTGCAAGGTTTAAGGTAACAAGTAGTGTACCAAAAGGATAAGTGCTTGGTCCACTATTATTCAATCTGTACATTAATGATATTAGGAAGGATTTGAAAAGCTACATACAGCTATTTGCTGATGATGCAAAGATAGGTAGAGTAATCAGGAATGCTGCTGATATGCAGTACTTGCAGAATGATTTGAATAGGCTGGAATTGTGGACAGGGAAAATGGGTGTCAGTTCAATGTGAGTAAATGTAAAGTTACTTTTCACTTCGGCATGATTAGATATCCAATGTTGTATTATATTCGTGGGATTAGGCTAGAAGAAACTGATGCAGCTAGGGATCTTGGAATGTTAATACATAGGAAGTTGAAGTTCAGGGGCCATGTGGCAAAGATTGCAAATACAACTCAAAAGATAATTGCAATGCGAAATGGGCGTTCACATGTAAAGATAAGGATGTCATTTTGCATCTTTACAAGGCCTTGAGAAGACCTCACTTGGACCACTGTGTGCAGGCCTGGTCTCAAGGTTTCCATTCTGATTCTGATATATGACAGAGTACAAAGGAGAGTGTTAAAAATGATATCAAGATTGTGGAATACTGATTATGAAGACAGATTGAGAATTTATAGGCTGCAGACACTAGCAAACAGGAGAAAGAGGGGTGATATGATTAAGACTTACAAACTTCTGAAAGGGTCATACATGATTTCAGTTGATGGAATTTTTCAATTTATGGAGAATGGGGAAAGGACAAGAGGGCATCCTTGGATGCTGAGAATGAAGGCTGCCAAGAAGGATGTGAGGGCTAGATTTTTCTCTCAGAGGGTGGTGAGTGATTGGAATGGATTGTCTTTGGATGTTGTGAGTGCAAGCCGTGTGAATTCAAGAATAAGTATGATAGCTGGTGTGTATAGTATGTGGCCTCCCTCAATGCGCCTCTGACTGCCTGGAGATCTCTCTTAATAATAATAATATGTAAGGGAAATTAGAACTTAATCTCATCTTATATGTATTTTGCAACAACTTACATGTATGCATTTCAGGGGGAATGCAAAAGACTGGTTGCACATTCAAATATGAAACAAAAGAATGTGTCACAATGAGCATACTTCCTCAAGTCACAAAAGCTTATAATGGCAATGCCACTGTTCCAAATCATACTATGGAGTAAAATCACAATGTTTCCCTAAGGGACAGATCAACCTACAGTATAATCAGCAGAGATCCAACTCCGAGAGTCAAATTAACAAATTAAATAAATTATTGAACCAGACATTTTTCTTAGATGTTAACAGTATTGAAAATTGAAAATTCATCATGCTCATCCCCCATGCACAGAATGCATTGGCTCTCCAACTTATTCTTTAATTAAATATTTTTTCTATCTTCTTTAAAACCTCACTGGCCAGACGAGTTCTTATATCAAAAAAAGTACTTGCTTGAAAGAGAAAATTAAAGTGCTTTGTTTGCTGGACAGTGAAATTTTGGTTTCCTTTCATTGGGTTTCTCTATTTGCAATAATACTGCTTAAAGAAACTACAATTTTTTGTGTTATGATTTCCCTGAGGACATTGTGGTTATGTGCCATCCAGTTGTTTTCCACTCTTGGTGATCTCGTGAACAAACGCTCTCCAACCCACTTGGTCTCTTGTCTTTTCTTTCAGTAATTTTAAGTTCAACTTAGTAAGTTCTTTTATGTTGTCCATTCAACTCCTTAGTGGTCTTCATCTTATTCTCTCAATCTTCCCCAACATAACTGCCTTTTCTAATGATTCATTAGCTCGCATAATATGACCAAAGTAAATCAACTTTTGTTTAGCAATCATTGCCTCTAAGGAGCATTCTGCCTTTATCTTCTCTGAAAACCTTCTTAGTAGTCATTCTTGCAGTCAATGGGATTATTAATAGTCTCATCCACACCCATAATTCAAATTAATAAATTCACTTTCTGTCTTTCTTCTTAACAATCCAGCTTTCACATTCACACATCACTACTGGAAATGCCATTGCTTTGACAATTCTAACTTTCGTGGCCTTACTCGCAGCTCCATCTTTCATATTTGTTAATTTATTTTTAACAGTATTAATGAGAACACAGACTGATAAGAAAATGATAACTATTTATTAACTTATTGCTGATATTTTGCTGGTATTATATCCAGCATCTTCAGAGCACATAAACAGTTTGTCATAGTATGCAAAACACAACAATCTGGTATAGCAATGGGACTAGTTTAAACAATTGCAACAGACAACACAAAGTTTAAAGTCCTAATTAGGTGCCATCTATGTTGAAAAAAAAAAAAAAGAGAGTAAAAACAGGTATGAATTAAGTCTTAAGATGACTGTCTCCCAAATTTTTGGTAAATTTATACAGCCATACTTGTTGAGGTTTGGAGTATGTTTCAAGATGTCTGTTGATTCCAGAAACAATCTCTGTGACTTATGACTTCTGCATAGCACTTTTGTTTTCTTCAATTGATCCTGTGTGCAGGGGTATGTAATGCATGGTCTGCTAGACCCAACTTGCCATAACGAGAGTGCCAGATGTATATTTTTTTATGTTCACTGAGGTGGATGTCCACTGTTCTTCCTGTCTTTCCATGGAAAGACACAGTTATTAAGGACAGAAACTTTTTTTTTCAATGGAAACATACTCCAAACCTGAACTTCTTCTTTGGTGCATCAATCCGAAGATTGGTAATTATAGCAGCACATCATAACATCCTGTCTTGTGACCTCCTTTTTATCTCTTCATAACTCATAGTGCCAGTTAGCATCATTAAGTTATTCATATATGAAATTCTTGGTCTGCCTAATGGCCTCTTTCCTTCTACAGTCCCCTCCATTATTTCTGTAATCAATCCCCCATGCCTCAAATGGTGTCCAGTTAGGCTTTTTCTTCTCTTATTGATGTGTTTCATTGATGACTGCTCTTCATGAACTATATTTAGAACTTCTTCATCACTTTTTCTTTCTGTCCAACTAATTTTCATCATCTTTCTCCAGCACCAAAGTTCAAATGCCTCCAACTTTTTGATGTTGGATACCTGTTGTTTTTTTTTCGAGGTTTTATTTTCATTGGATTTGTTTTACTTGTAATTAATAATTTTGTTTTCTTATAAGAATCAAAATACTCTGATAGTCTTTCTTGACTTTTAGAAAGCCTTCGATAGTATTGACTGGAACCAAATGTTTCACCTCCTAAATACAATAAAGGTAGATTGGAGAGATAGAAGGCTCATATTTAATCTTTACAAGCATCAAAGTTGGTCGATTGGTAGAGCCTCTGCTACTAATGGCTTAAGCAAGTTTGAGCGTGGTTAGTAGTTGGACGGGGAACAATCGTTCGATGCTGTTGGCACACTCTCCCTTGATGAGTCTTTGGACTCCCTGGAGGTGTCACATAATAATAATAATAATAATAATAATAATTAATTTTTAGGCTGTACTGTGTGAAAATTTCTTCCATCTTTGTCAGGGTGGCTTTCAGTTTATTTTTGTTATTAGCTATAACTGCTATATCATCCACAAACCATAGCCAGTTAATATCAATTCCATTTATCTTAATTCCTGTTTCTATTAGTTCTTTCAATTTATTTATTGCATCTTCAATGTACAGATTAAACAATATGGGTGAAAGAGAGTACCCCTGTCTTACACCTCTACATATTTTTGCTATTGCGATTTCTGTTTTATTGCTGGCTGCTTCTATTAGGGCTGCTTGATGCTTGTAAAGATTAAATATGAGCTTTCTATCTCTCCAATCTACCTTTAGTGTATTTAGGAGGTGAAACATTTGGTTCCAGTCAATGCTATCGAAGGCTTTCTAAAAGTCAAGAAAGACTATCAGAGTATTTTGATTCTTCTCAAATCTTCTTTTGATAACTGTTCTTAGAGCTAGGATTGCTTCTCTTGTTCACTGCTGTTTCCTGAATCCAAACTGGTCATTGCCAACATATTCTTCCACCTTCTCGGAAACTCGGGTTTTTCATCCAGCACACAGACAAATTGGCCCTTCAGAACACATGCAATTTACAGACAAAAAATACCAGCAGAAGTGGTGGTGGTTGTGGGCAGTTGATGTAGGTGATTGGTAATAGAGGTTCTGTGTAGTAGCGGAGATGGAGAGTTGTACAGTAGGTGTCCTCCCGCGATGAGTCTTCGGACTCCTTGGAGGTGTCACAAATAATAATAATAATAATTCTTTTTTGTATAATTTTTAGTAGTATTTTCGAAGCATGTGATATTAAGCTTATTGTTCAATGATTTTCACACTTGTTTGCATTATTTACTTTAGGAATAGGTATGATAGAGCATTGTGTAAAATCTTTGGGTATGATCTCCATTTCATAAATATCCTTCATGATCTTGAAAAGGTATGACTTAGTTATATTTCCTGAGTATTTCAATGTTATCAATGCCTGGTGCCTTGTTGGTTGACAATTCATTCAGTGCCCATTCAAATTCATATTTTAATATAATTGGACCAATTTCTTTCACATCAAGTCTTGTTTCATCTTCTATAGCCTTGGTGTCTAGATCTTTTCCACTATATAGATCCTCTAAGTACTCCTTCAATCTTTCCGAAATTTCTTCCTTATCTATAAGTATGTTCCCCTGTTTATTATTGATAATTGTACTTGTCATGTTTTGCTGGCTTATTCCTTTTATAATGTTATAAGCTTTATCGATTCTCCCAGTCTTTGTAAGATCTTCTATTTCTTTACATTTCTCTGTATACCATTGTTCTTTTGCTTCTTTACACTTTCTATTTATTGTATTTTTTATATGTTTATATTTGTCTTTGCTTTCTTCCTTTAGGGAGGTTTTGTATTTCCTTCTTTCATCTATCAGATCTAGAATGTCTTGCATGATCCATGGCTTTTTTTTATTTGCTTGTTCCTTAATTCTATGCAGTCATTGGCAGCCTTGATTATTGTATCCTTCAAATGAGTCCATTTTTCCTCTATGTTTTTCTTTCCTCTCTCTCTCTCCGGTTTTAATGTTTTCATCAGTTTGCTGTTTATAGTTTCTATGGTTTTCCTCTGTTTTCCATTTGGGCCTTTTCCTTGGTTGTGACAGCATTTTAAATTTTACACCATCCAGAATTACATTTCAATAAAACCAAATTGTTATCACTGTCAACATCAGCTCCCAGGTAATTTTTGCATGATTTTACTTGATTTTTAAATCTATTTCTTGTCATAATATAATCTATTTGGTACCTTCCTATATCCCTTGGCATCTTCCAAGTATACCTTCTTCTTTTTGGCACCTCATACCAGGTATTAGTAATGATCAGATTGAATTGGTGGCAGAACTCCAAAAGTCTATCTCCTCTTTCATTTCAGCATCCAAGTCCATACTTTCCCACCTCTTTACCATCATTGCCTTCACCAATGACTGCTTTCCAATCACCCATGACAATAAGATTATCTTCCTTTTTGGTGAGTTTCATTAGATTCTCAATATCTACATATACTCTCTCAACTTCATCATCACTGTGGTCACTAGTAGGCATGTAAGCTTGTATTATTATAATATTTATTGGTTTTGCTTCTAGTTTTACCATTATCAATCTGCTACTACATTTTACTGAGTTCATTACTCTTCTTCCCCATTCCTTATTGAGAACCACTGCGACTCCATTTTTTGCTGCCTCATCACCTGAATAAATGATTCAGGTGATGAGGCAGGTTAAACTCCAAAAGTCTCCAGTTCTATTCTATCTCATTTCAGTAATTCCCAATATGGCTATTTTAAATCTATCCATTTCTCTCTTCAAATTTTCCAATTTGTAGGAGGGTTCTCACATTCCACATCCCAATGAATGTACAAGGATTTTGCTGGTTTACAACCTGGGAGGCCTTGCTTCTTCCCCTTCCTTGCACAAGTATTGAGCCATTGTGCACTTTACTATCTTTTAGAATGTCCATACATACTGCTATCTTACTAGGGAAAAATAGAACAAGGTGGTATCCCCTTGCCTTCCTTGTCCAGCAATAGCCTTCTAGAGAGGCTCAGTGTGCTAGCTGTTTCTCATTCTTCATGATTATCCATCTACCACAGTATCTTTTACACCATTGTCATTTAACTCCTGAACAAGTAAGGCTGTATAAATTTACCAAAAATTTGAGAGACAGTCATCTTAAGACCTAATTAATACCTGCTTTCTCTCTCTCTCTTTTTTTTTTTCAACATAGATCGCACCTAATTAGGACTTCAGTCTTTGTGTTGTTCGTTGTTGTTCATCCCCATCTGCTCTCAATAATCCCACTGACATACAACAGCTCCAGGAGCTTTTCCTTTTGGAAGCTGTTCATTGCTGATATCACTTCACTTTTCATTTTCATGGGCTCCTCAACAAATTCTCTCCTTTCAAACTGTCCTTCAATATTATTGTCTTTCTTATACAAATATTCTACATACGTTTTACATCTTTTTTTCACTGCTTCTTCTTCTTCCATCAAGCATTTTTCCAAATTACTTTTTAAACTTCTAATCTGGAGATAAACTTCCCTGTAACATCATTTTTTTTCTTCTAAAATATTGTTCTACCCATAATATTGCTTTCTTCAATTTCCTTGCACCTTTTGTTTAGATGTTTTCCCTTATCTTTCCTAGTCTGTCTTTGGAAATCTGCAATCAGATATCTAACTTTCTTTGTTTCTCTAAAGTTTCATTTTTCTTCTTTCCTCTGCTATTTGAATAGCTTCTTCTGGCAACCATGTAAAATCTTTCTTTCTTGTTGCTTTATTTAGATTCTTCTTTGCTGCTTCTATGACTACATTTTGTTTCTTCCCACAGTTCTTCTAATTCACTTCCTGTCTTCTCCAAACTTTTTGATTTCTTACCGACTTCTACTTTAAATGCTTCATTTATAGGACCTAAATCACATCTGATACTGTCCTTTTGTTTCTTCTTAGTCCTTAATTTCAATTTAACTTCAACTATCAATAATTCATAATCTGTCCCACACCAGGCAGTGTTTTTCTACTTGGATAGCACTCCCCCCATCTTCTGTTGGCAACAATATAATCTATCTGATTTCAGTATCCTCCATTAGGTGAAATCCATGTGTACAATCTTCTTTTATGTTGTTGGAAGCAAGAGTTTGCAATAAAGCAACTGTTCTCAACACCAAACTCCAACATTCTTTCTCCTGCTTCATTCCTCAGTCCTAAACCAGATTTTACAGTGATACCTCGTTCTTTTTCACCCACTTTTGCATTCCAGTCACCCAATATTAAGAGAAAATCTGTTTTATCAATACTGTATACTACTTATTGCAAGTTGCTGTAAAATTCTTCTATCTCATCTTCACTTGAATCTGTAGTGGGTGAATACACTTGTAATGAGTGTAATATTCACTAGGTATGTCTTTATTCAGATTAGAATTATTCTATTGGACACTGGGTAACCCAAAATGTATTTTCTTTATTCTCTTCTAACTATGAATGCTACTCCATTTCTTTGAAGGTGTTCATGTTCAGAGTAATACATCATGAAATCATCAGTATCAAAGTGACCCATTCCTATTCATCTCAGTTCGTTGATTCCTAACATCTTAATTTGAGTTCTTCTCATTTCTTTCTTCACCAGTTCCAGTTTTCCTTGATACATGTTTCTTATATTCCATGTTCTTATTTCATGTAAATCAGTAAAGCAGGGGCATCTTCTTCTAAGATTAATTCTATCAGAAGTTGAACTTCCAGAAGGCTTCAATCCACCTTCATCATTCTTGTTAACTTCATTGGAAATTCCTCTCTGCTGTTCCCCAGTAGCCATTTCAGTGCCTTCCGACATGGGTGTCCCATCTTCCAGCACTATATCACAATAACATAAACCTCTGTTCATAAGATTTTCTTGGCAAAATATATACAGAATGGGTATGCCATTGTCTTCTTCTGTGTTTGTTTAGCTTACAAGGTAAGGCTAAACAAACTGTAATAGATGGCTGAGTGGTTAGCGTATCTGCTCTCCAGTCAAAAGGCTGCAGGTTCGAATCCTGCCATGGCATGGATGCTTGTGATTGTCTGTGAACATACTAGTGGTGATGGGCAGTAGATGGCATTGGTGTAGATGATATGGTTTGATGGATTGAGTGGTGGAGACGAAGAGTTGTCCTGGAGGTGTCAAGTAATAATAAGATTGGACCATGTCTTATTTCATATTACATGAAATAAGGCATGGTCCAGCATCAGGTACCTCGGATTCGCCACTCCCGTGCTCACTAAAGTGAGTCTTTGAGTGAAGGACATTGTTAACTTGTTTAAATTTACTTTCCATGCAGGACACTTCACATGGATGAATAAATTATACAAGCAAATAGAAAGAATAAACACAGGCAGTCCTCTTTCACTAGTTTTGATTGATTACTTTATAGAACATCTAGAAAACCAACTTTGCAACATTATTTATCCTCAACCTCATATCTGGCTTCATTTTATGGATAATATCTTCATATAGTGTGGTCCCATTTTACAGCAGAAATACTTAAACTTTTGGACAAAATAAACTCCTTAACACCAACATCAAGCTCACTACTGAACATGAGTCCAACACAGGGGCAGATTAAGCCGGCTGTGGGGGCCCCCTGGCAGTAAAAGTTATGGGGATCTTAAAAAAATTTCTACATTTGGAAAAGTTGAGGACATTTCTCTTTGCAGCTTGGTATACTTGTATGGCAATATTGAATTTGTCTTTATCTTCTTTTAAAAATAGTAGAAACGGTTCCAGTTCATCATCAAAATGCATACTATCTATATTGTTCTTATAGATCTCTTTTAATTCTTCCACATCCACAAGATTGGGGCTCCTGCCTGCCAACAGGTCCAACACCTGCTTGATCCACCTCTTGTTTAACAACAGTCTTCTCTTTCTGAATACCTTAATAATCTGTAATTCTACTGTAATTCTTAGAAAAATGTGAAGAAAAAAGAATACTAAAAACAAAAATAAACAGATATACCTCAGAAGAAAACAAGAAGAAATACAAACAACTCAAAAACGAAATTGATAAACTCTGCAGACAGGCTAAAGAAAACTGGCTAAACAAAAAAGCAGAAAAATGCAATGTGGCATATAAACACCATAACTCAAAAACATTACATAACACAATTAAAGAAATTACAAAAAACTTTTCAAACTTTTTAGTGCATTTGGATTTTCAGGAAACCCAAATGCACTAAAAGCAATATGGATGGAACACTACAAGAAACCTTTAAGAATGAAAGCAATAACTACCTACTAACAAAGCTCCACACTGACTCAAGACATGACGCCTCCTTAATGATCCTTTCATCGGAAGTGGAGAATGGTCTAAAGCAAATGAAATCTGACAAAGCACCATGGATAGACCAAATTCCATCAGAACTCTGGACAGAAGGAAAGCTAACAACTTTAAGATTCCTTATCACACTTTTCAACAAAATCATTAAATCAGGAGAAATACCAGAAGACTGAAGAACAGGAATTATCATACCAATTTACAAGAAAGGTGATAAGAAAAATTGTAAAAATTACAGACCAATCACATTACTCAGCCTTGCTTACAAAATATACAAGAGTATTACAGAACAGAATAAAGAGCACATATGAGATCATTCTTAGTGAAAAACAGGCAGGATTCAGAAAGAATCGCTCCACACCAGATCAGACCTTCGTAATACAAAGACTAGCAGAATTATACTGGAACCAAACAAAAATATCTATTACTGTTTTATAGATTTTAAACAGGCATTCAACTCAATAAACAGAGTAACTTTATTAAGAATATTAAAACAGAAACAAATCGATTAAGATACTCTAGACTTCTTAGAAAAATATTATGCTTTCACAGAAGCAATAATTAAATTCAACAGTATAACAACATATAAAATAAATGTCAGTAAAGGAGTAGCCCAAAAATGTGCCATCTCCCCATATCTTTTTTAACATCTACCTAGAGGATATGGATATCTGCTATCATTACAATGGATGACATTGTAATGATAGCAGACACAAAAGAAAAGATGGTGAATCTAATAATCAAACTAAAGAAATCTGCATGACCATAAATACAGACAAAACAAAAATCTTGATAATTGGAAAAAACAAAGAAAAGTAAACTTCTCCTCGAATGGATCAACAATTGAACAAGTAAAACAATTCAACTATTTAGGAACAGTAATAACAGAACACTTAGATACCATGATCACTATTAAACATAGAATATCAACTGCATGGCCATCATTTAATAAGTTAGGAAAATTCTGGAAAAATTATAAAATTTCCAAAGTTCTAAAAATAAAATTATATAATGCAACTATAATACCCACTGTACTATATATTTCAGAAACTTGGACACTCAAGAAGACACAGATGCAAAAACTGGAGGCTTTTGAGATGAAATGTCTTAGAAAAATAAATAAAACAAAATGGACAGTAAAGAAAACAAATGAAACTGTAAGACAAGATCTAAAATATACAGACTCATTAATAGAAAAGATCAAAAGAAAACAACTTCAATGGTATGAACATATCGAGAAAATGCCATCAAAAAGGCTACCCAACCTTGCTCTGTATACAAAATTAAAAGAAAAAAAAAAAAAGGAAGACCAAGAACTAAATGGATAACATCAATAAAGGTCAACTCTGGATTACATACATATAGACAGCTCACCAGCCATGCAAGAAACGAGACTCCTGGAGGTTGTTGTGGAAACACGGAAGAGGATAGGAAGTAAGTAAGTAAGTAATTCTACAGGCAATATTGAATTTTCCATTTACAGGAAACCTTCCTTCTCTGGCAGGCATATCCACTCAGATTCATATCACCATCCATCACAAAAAAGACAGGTATTATTAAGAGTCTAGTTCACACAATTTATTTTTTCGGATTCTCTTATATCAAAAGAATTCAATAAAATAAGAATCATGTTGGTGTCTAATGAGTATAATGAAACCACCATCCAGAAAATATCAATAATTATCATCCTACAGCCAGACTATAATCTGATATTTAAAGGATTTCAGTACCATGCCTTAAAGGGACTTCTGAATAAATAGAACAAATTCTTCATACATAGTATCTATACTCTTCTTCTTCAGCTTCATTCTCACTTAAGTAGGATCACAGCAGCAGATCAACTTCCTCCACTCAATTCTGTCCAAGGCCATTTTCTCCTCTAATCTGAGGTCCCCTCTCAAGCTGTCCAAGCCATTGTTGTTTAGGTCTTCCCTTACTTCTTTTGCCTGGTGGCTTCATCTCCAGCACTCTCCTTCCCACATAGCTTTTATCTCAATGCATAACATGACCAAACCATCTCAGCCTTGATTCCCCAATCTTTCGGGATACTTAGGTTACCTTCACTGTTCCCCTAATCAGCGAGTTTTTGATCTGGTCCAGTCTTGTTACACAACTTGCAAGCCTCACCATTCTCATTTCATTTATGTCCATTCTCTTCTCATCTGCCAGGTTTCACTGCTATACATCAGTGCAGGTCTTACTACCATTTTCTAGATCTTTTGTTTTAATTTGCTAGACACCTATGTATCATGCAAGATACCTGAAAACTTTCTCCAGTTTATCCACCCTGACTGGATCCTTCTACTGAGTTCTAAATCCAGGTATTCATCACTTTGGATACATGATCCTAGATATGTGAACCTAGACATTTATATATACTATCTGTACATTATTTTCAAACCTGGTTCATTTGAATGTTGCAACCAGTCTTTTTGCATTCTCCCCTGAATGACATTCATGTTACAGTGAGCAAAATATGTAGCAGCTGATATTAAATTCTAATTTCCCTTACATATGTTAATTGTTTTATAATATATGGCTATATCTACCACACATATTTCTATAAAATATTTGATAATGTTCTAGGATTTTTCATGCCATTATGTAATTTCTGTTCATACTTATTTGCAGCCCTTTGACAACTGAATCAGTCAACTTTATGGCCTGCTCTTTATACTCTTCATGCAAATGATTATTACTATTCACTTTATGCTACCACCATAATGATCTGTTTGATTAATGATACAAAAATGATACAACATGAAGGAAAGGATAATGATTTCTTTTTTTCCAGATAGCATGAATAATCTCTTCATATATTCACTACACACCTACCTTATTTAGCCCTTTGTCTTCTGGAAAAAATTCAGACATTACTATTGTTAAATAATCCTTGATCAGCATTCAAGCAACATTTATCTCCTTTCCATCTAGCTCTTCAAGGCTAGTGATTACGCTAATCACTAGCCTTGTAGTTTCACATGCATCTTTTCCTCACTGCTTAAGTCTTCACATCACTGGATACTACCCAGGTAATCATCTCATGGTTGCTCTTGCCAAAGAGAAGAAGATTCAATATCCCATTCACAATCACATACTCTGATTATATGATCAGATCTACGACTCTAGTCCCTGTGCACATTTTGTTAGATGTTACCTAAGATAGTTGTTCTTGAAGAAATTTATTTTCCTTATTTCCATTTGGTGATTCTAATCTGTATTGTTAAATTGTGAATGAAACTATGTTGTGTAATTTATTTTTTTTTATTCACATTTAACATTGCATATTATGTATTAATCATAATTTGTATAAAGATTATTTATTGTTCCTTAATTAAGGATTACTATTTAAATATTTATTCTAAACTTAACCTACTATTAATTTATTAAATAATAATATGTGTAGAAATTTATGATAACTAAATATATATGTAAAGTAACGAAAAGTGTATTATAAATAATTGTATACGTAATGAAAGAGTTGATTAAGTAGCTCAAATATTCTGTTTATTCTTATTTGTGAAAATTTAACGTTATGTAATCACTTATGTAAGAGTAGAGCGTTCTGTTACATTAGCGAAATGTTTACGTTCATGCGTTGTCATGGAGACGCATGAAATAAACAAGCACGAGTCGAATACAGCGTGACCTTCGGACTAAAAGGGTTGGAAAAGAAATAAGAGAAGATTATTAATTAGAGAGAAGAGAAGATTTTTAATTAGAGAGAAGAGAGGAAGTTTTTGCAGAACGAAAAGGAAGGTAGGATACAAGCAAAGGAAGTGGAAGAAAATTATAAGTTCTCTAGGGCAGAAATTCATGAGAATAGTGTTTAGAAGTGAGCCAAAACATAGTGAATCATATACTTAGCTGCAAGTGAAGTCAGCTGTGTTGTAAAGGAAAATTAATGCCGTAACCGGATAAATAAAGAACTGGACATTCAATGGAAAATTCTGATTAGTTCCAGTTAGTCTAGGATTACGTCTTAATTCTATGTTGCCCTGAGAAGAATTTATTGAAATTAACTAGTTTCAGAAAAGTAAACAAGGAAAGATATCAGTGCCTTATTGATGTGTTTTTTTTTTGAGTAGTGAAGCGCAATTAACAGTGGTTCAGCTAAAATCGTTGAGAATTTTTATTAATGTGTTCCGCTAACGTAAATAAGTTAATTCATAAGTGTGCTCACAATTAATTGATGTATTGAAGATTGTATCTGGTAAGAGTAGTCATACTTGTTTGTTTGTTCTAACATTAACATGTCTTCGAAGTTCAAAGTCCGGAATAAGATTGCATGGAATATTATCTACCTTGATTAGTGCCTGCTGTGAATTTAAACATTAAGTACAACTGATAGATATGTGCAGACTGATCAAATGAGAAGTTTAGTTTTATTAACTTGAGTTAAGAAGGCGTGTGATTTTAAAGCTGTGAATTGTATGTGAAAGTTTAGAACATTGAATTGGCATGAGTGACTTAGCAAGATGTATTAAGTTGATAGTATTGTTTCATTTAAAAGCAGAATTCTTGTATTTGTTATATATCATATATTAAATGTTTTATTTTGTTAATCTAAATATTGTGTTTGCCTGAATTCCTTTTTATTGCACCGTTCATAAATATTCGAATCTTGCGGGAACCCCAAGTGGAATAGTAAATAATTCGGCCTAAACTAATGAGAAGACTGCTAACTTAATTAAGAATTGATCCTACTATATTATATAGACTAATCTAAAGATAGGGTGGCGCAGTATAATTATAAATTTCTCTATTTTTTGGATCGGTGATCAATTTGCGATTAAGTGTTATATTGATAAGAGTGACTTGAACCAAGATGGTGGATTTAGAACATTACATGAAAATAGAACGTCACGACAGTATTATAGTTCGCCCACCGATTAGAGATACGTCCACACTTCTGCGCATGTCAGAAAAAGGAGAATCAATCTGTCTTCTGGGATGTGTTTATTATTACAGGTTGGAAAATTTAGCTTTTCTTTTACAAACATTGTAGTTTTTAAAGTGTAACTATTTTGCTTGTATAACAGTTGGAAAAATGTATGTCGAGTATTAACAAAATTAAAAAAGGTATAGCTTAAAACAAAAATTTAACTAAGTTTATTTTTAAGAAAGTTTTCTATAAAATAAAAATAATTATACAGAGAAACAGAAATTTTTTCAAATGAACTTAGATATTCTAAACTTACAGTTGAGAGAACCGAGACACTTTAATGTCCTAAATCGATTAATTATTTATGACTTGTTGCGACTATTTTAACAAACCCATGCAAAAAAAGGTTGAAAAAAAATACCATTATCAAATCCTTTTAATCTTCATAGTCATCTGAATCGGTGTCCGAATCGCCATCACTTTCACTTAAACTGATCACCAAAGGTTCACATTATTCTTCGATAATTCCGTCTCTGTCCCAATACATATTTTCCAATGAGGTGCCATGAAAGCAATATTTTCCCCAGTTTTGAACTGTAATACTTTTAATCGCCTGTTCTGAAAGCTTAAAAAGTTTCGACATGTCAATATCTCCAGTTACGTTGTGATGGCGAATGAAACTTTTCACTTCTGCCCAAACATACTCAATAGCATTAATATCGCAATGATATGGTGGTAGCCTCAAAGCTAGAAATCCATGCTATTTGAGCATCATGTCGAATTTAAATAGTTTAGTTGTGGGCGAGTTTCTTTTGACCAAATTAAGCAATTCAATTTTTCGCATGTCTGGGGAATGAGAAATGTTATTTGCAGAGAGCCAATCCATAAGAACTTGCTTCTTATTAGACGAATTTGGAACTTTGTTTGATCGAATAGAGTGATATGAAGCGTTATCAATTATAACAACGGCATTTTCAGGAGGGTTTGGAATCAGTTTTTCTTCTGCCCACTTTTCGAAGATCGTAGAATTCATTTGCCTATGGTAATTGGCTTTGTATAGTAAGTTTGAATTCGGTAAAAAACCCATCTCTCTGCCCGCACACAAAATTATTATGCACTGTGAGGTATTTCCTGTTTGTAGCACTCCACATTCTTCTTTAGACTGCCAACATTTTCCATAAGTTAAATTACTATCAATCCAAGTTTCATCTAGATACACAATCAGTTTTTTCTCCTCCCTGAAACGTCTTATTGCTTTCAAATACTGCGTTCTAGATAAAACAATGTCACTTCGCTCCATGATAAGTTTCCTTTTATTCTGGGACTTTTTAAAACAAAATCCGATTTCATGAAGTTTTTTCCTTAAAGTTTCTCTTTTCCAAGGAAAATTAATTTTTTCTTTAAGCACAGGAATCAATTTCGGAACAGCTGTCACTCTTTTCTCGACCATGTAAAATTTGAATAGTTCTTCTTATAACGTCTACATCAAAATCATTCACAGCTACGGTTTCGATGGTTTTCTTTACTCTGGCACTTTTTTTAGGAGATTTAAATTTTGGCTTACCTTCACCTTTTGATTCCCTACGAATTCTTTTAACAGTCAACCCCGATACGCCCGCAATTGCACTTGCACGTTTTATGACTTGAGAAAGGGGAACAAGGAGACGATTCTTTTTTGCAGAATGTCAGCACATCATTCAATATTCTTTTGCAAGAGCTACTGAAATGTTTAACAACAGAACTTGTTGACTGTACCAGATCCATCATACAAATTAATAATAAAAAAATAATGCAAAAAAAGTGACAACAAAAATCAAGCTAGTACTAGTACAGCGACAGACAAGAAAGCACGTGATTTCGCATGTTGGCGAACAATTTGTACATCCTTCATTTCTTTCTCCCCTTCAGCATGAATCGACTATTCTTGGCAAAATGCCAAGGAATGATCTACAAACGGTGGGCGAATTATACCACGATTAAAAGTAACTCAATGATCACTATGTCACTGAAAAAAATATCCTGTGATGAATATTTTGACTTCATGGAGTCAAAAAATAATCACATATAATAATAAACAATAATACCTTATAGACACTTATTTCAGTGATCAATTACTCATAATTAATTCAAGGAATATTACCTTAAATCTTACCTAAAGTGACTTTCATTACACACACAGACACTGAAACAAATTTAATGCCACCCTAAAGAAGTAATAATTTATGATGATTACAGTTGCAATCCATTATGCATAATACTTAAAGTACAAAATGATTAAAATCACTGCTTGAAAATACTGCTCTGAAGGTGATAACATAAACTTGGCTTCCTCACCAGATATACACCTAGTGCAAGGAAGCATATAATACCAATAATGTAAAAACAAATAAATAAAATACTCCTATTCAACGGAGGGATGGTTACTCAAATAAAGCACATTAGAGAAATCCACTGTAAATTCTCAAGTATGAGGATGGAAGTATTTACCTTTTTGCCTTCAGCTTTACTGTAAGGATTTTTTTCAAATTTGGAAGGAATTCTTAAAAAGGGCAGGGGAACAAATTTCAAAATGTTCAATTTGGTACAATTAGTCAATAATAAAATTAAGAAATATCATTTTACTTTAACAACATATTTGCACTTAACTATTGTATATGTGTAATATGAGTAAAATATAATAATAATGCAATTATACTTCTATACAATTGATAAATTAACATTTTTATGTAAGATAAACAAAAGAAAAATGATAAGAAAAATACATAATATATGCAGAGATAAAGTTTTTTGTTTTTGTAAATTTAATTTTAAAACGACTATGTTAAAAAATGGCTAATTTTGAATAATGATATTAATAAAATGGTAATAACTGTTTTTGTATGTAGTAAAAAAAAATGCAGAACATATACCTGATTTTGCTACTGCTGTTGCATGTTTGGGTGTCGAAAGCTGTACTGAGTGTTGCCAGCTACCTCTGTCAGATTCATATACATCCACTAATCCAGTGCTACACAATTCCCAGTCTCTTCCAAATTTCTGTAAACTGCATCCACCATATACCCAAACATCATTTCCTAGCACAGTAGAACTACAAAATGCCCTAGGACTGAGTAATGGTGTTTTTTCTTTCCACCTATTAAATATACAAAGACATTCATGCATGCATACATACACGTACACATGTGTGTGTGTTGAAGGATTCATGTGGTATTATATTTTGAAAAGGGACATATTATGAAATATAAAAATGTAAGAAAAAAAACATATTCAGAGTAAATAAATTATGGAATTCACTTATATTGGAAATAAATATCTATTAGGAGTAAAATTTTTGATCTAGTTTCAAGAGCTCAATGTGAACAGATAAACAGACAAAAGACAATAGAATTGTCTTAGGATGCAAAGGAGTTGTTAGAAGAGGCAAAACTGAAGAGCAAGAAGGTGAAGATTGTAACTCTCCTACTGCATTATCATAGTGGCAAACTGAGGAGGAGGGGAATTGATAGCTAATGAGTTTCTACGTAGATTATGCAAAAGGAATGATGTGGAATTAATTTGTGGATCTGTGGTCTCTGCTTGATGAAAAGAAGAATTTGTAGAATGCTGATGAACCGCATCTAAATGGTTTTGGTGTTAGATGTCTGGAGAGAGCTTTGTTCACCAAGCATGCTGAAGTGCAAATTCAGGAAAACTTAAGCAATCAGGGTAAAATCAAGTGAGTTTGTGGGAAGGCACCCACGAAGTGAGCGAGTGTGAGAATGACCAAGTGTGGAATCTAGCCTCTCAAGCAAAAATATTATTATGATTATTATTAACACGTTCGCTGCCAACTATGAGTATACTCGTAGTTCGTATACACAAGCCAGCTACGAGTATACTCGTATGACGCTTACTGCTGGCAACAAGATTACTGTACTGACCTTGAAGAAGTGAAAATGCTTGGCTTGTGGAGCTAGCAGAAAAACTGTGTATACTCATAGATGGTAGGTGCTCTGCACAAGCCAACTACAAGTATACTCGTATGACGCTTACCGCCGGCAATGAGATTACCGTACTGACCTTGAAGAATTGAAATTGCTCTGCGTACGGGAACAGACTATGCCGAAGTAGCGTGGCAACGAACAGTGTTAAAGACAGACCTCCAGGGAGTCAGAGACTCATCGAGGGATGCCACATACCACGCACACCAGCTATCATATTTATTCTTGAATTCATTCACACTGATTGCACTCACAACATCCAATGGCAATCCATTCCAATCACCACCCTCTGAGAGAAAAATCTAACCCTCACCCCTTCTTAGCAGCCTTCATTCTCAGCTCCAAGGATGTCCTCTTCTCCTTTCCCCACTCTTCATAAATTGAAATTCTGTATGATCCTTGGAGAAGTTTGTAAGTTTGTAAATTCTGTATGACCCTTGGAGAAGTTTGTAAGTCTCAATCATATCATCCCTCTTTCTCCTGTTCGCTAGTGTCTGTAGTCTATAAATTCTCAATCTGTCTTCATAATCAGTATTCCACAATCCTGATATCATTTTAAACACTCTCCTTTGTACTCTTTCCAATATATCAGAATCACAATGGAAACCAGGAGAGAAGTGGTCCAAGTGAGGTCTTCTCAAGGCCTTGTAAAGATGCAAAATGACATCCTTATCTTTACATGTGAATGTTCGTTTCAGCATTGCTATTATCTTTTGAATTGTATTTCCAATCTTTGCCACATGGTCCCTGAACTTCAACTTCCAATCTACTACCACTCCAAGATCCCTAGCCTCATCAGTTTCTTCTAGCATAATCCCACCAATATACTACGACATTGGATATCTAATCACACCGAAGTGAATGACTTTACATTTACCACACATTGAACTGACACCCATTTTCCCATGCCCATAATTCCAGCCTATTCAAATCATTCTGCATGTACTGCATATCAGCAGCATTCCTGATTACAATAGCTATCTTTGTATCATCAGCAAATAGCTGAATGTCGCTTATCAAATTCTTCCCAATATCATTAATGTACAGATTGAATAACAGTGGACCAAGCACTGATCCTTGTGGTACCCCACTTGTTATCTTAAATGTTGCATACTCACATTCCCCGTATAACACTTCTTGATATCTGTAGTCAGCCGTCCTCTTATCTATGCTAATATTCTATAATCCAAACTCATTTTCTCCAATTTATGCAAGCATCTATTATGCTGTATTCTGTCAAAAGCCTTAGCAAAATCTAAAAGTATCATGGTGTATCCATTCCCCTTGTCTAGTTCAATGGTAACATAACATTGTAATAGAATGTGAGCAAGTTGCTAAAACATGACCTTCCCTTAGTAAACCCATGTTGTCCATTACAAAGTAGAGATTCACTGTCAATCCATTTCTGAATGTGAGCCCTAACCAATTTTTCCAAAATCTTCACCACCACTCCTGAGATACTAAGTTGGATAAATCAGTCTTTGCATTACCCTTGTGCAGTGGAATTACCATACATTTCTTCCATTCCTGCAGAATCTTCTCTATTCTGAGACTCATATTAAACAGCCTGGTCAAAAGGAATAGCCAATTCAACTGAACACTCTTTTAGCACACGTGCTGATATCCCATCAGTCCCTATTGCTGGATTCTTATTCAATTTGTGCAACAGTTCTAATACCTCGTTCTCATACATACACCTGTGTTTCTTCATCCAGTGAAGAGGTAGCTCAATGTTGTGTACACCAGGTTGATAGCTTTTAACAAAATTGGCACTCATTAACTGAACAACTTCTTCTGCATCTGTAACACCTCACGCCATCTGGACTTAGAAGAGTTATCCTTTCATATTCATTCTTTCGTTTACTTGCAGTATATCAATAGGATTCTTGTGGAATGTCTTTAGCACACAGAGCCAGTTTCTTTTCATACTCAGACTTTTCTTTCTGTACAACACTTGTGACTATTCTAGCCTGCTGCTTATAATTTTCATAAAGGACATCATCCTTATGCACACGGTATTCCTCCCACATCGCTCTTTTCTTACGAATCTCTTGTTTAATAAGATTACAAATCCATTTGACTCCTACCCTATTTATTCTTCGAACTCTCGCAACACATTCTGATATCGCATCATTTAAGTATTGTTTCAATGCTTCCCATGTACTATCAATATTCTTTCCAGCCAGCAACCGATCCCATTTCACTGAACTCAGTATACTCCTCGGTTGGTCATAATCTCCTGCTTTGTATTCAGCATGTAACCTTTTCTGAATAGAACATTCATTCACTTATTAGTCACTTCCCAAGGGAGTATTGCATGATCACATTCACCAACCGGAGGCAGAATTTACATCTTTAACTGAAATGCCCTCTGACACTGTAATCAAATCTAACACTCTTTGACCTAGAGTTCCTTCTGTCACATGCTACTTGAGCAAGTTGTCCTGCAACAGCTTAGTAAATGCATTTTCATTCTTTTCATGAGTTATTAAATAGGGGTAGTCAATTCAGGAAATAAAGGTGGGGGGGGCCTAAAGGTTTGCTACAGATTCTACATACCAATGCCATAAGTATCAGGATCAAGTGGGAGTAGTTTTTGGCATTGGGCAGCAAAACTTCGCCAAATGTTAGAGGCATTACTGAGATTTCACCAACAGCAGATGATGTAGTTACAGGGATTGAATTTGAAGGGTTTAGTATTTTTAGGGAAGATAGAAAAGATAGGATGGGGGAAGAGTTAGCAGGTGAACTGCAGGCAAAAAGAATAGGAGACAAAGAGGTGTGAGATGAAGGCCAGTAAGACAAAATATGCAGTTGGTTGTTGCTATAGGCCAGGAAGTTCTGCAGATTATCTGGAAGATATGCATTGCCAAATTAGTACAATGAGTACTAATTTGAGTGATTATTATGGGGACTTCAACTATGGAAATATAAAATGGAAGGAACAAAGATCATGTGGCAGGAAGGAAATAGAATTTATACATGTAATAAGAGATAATTACTTAAGGCAGCATGTAATGGAGGGGAACTAGGGGTGGGAGGGTATTTATGACCTGGTTACAGGATCAGAAGAGCTATCCATAACCAAAGTGACAAGATCGCCTCCAAATCAAGGTGAGAGTGACCTTGATTTGGGAGATTGTAAAACATGAGGAATATTCTATCACGAAGGAGTATTTGTGGAATTACAAGTCAGGTGATGATATGCTTAGGAAGAAGCTTAAATCTGTACCAAGGCATGAAACACTGTAAGGTAAGGATGTCAGTAGTGCATGAGATATAGTTAAGGGTCATCTGGAGGATGCAATATTAAATTGTATACCTAGGATAAAGAGGATTAATCGGGTAGGAGTTAGATGGATGTCCACACGGTTAGCCTAGTGGCTTTGCACTTTGCAACCATATGCCTGGGGAAGAAGTGTCCTAGGTTTGATTCCCGTCGCCAACGTGAGGAGCTTAAGGATCTTCCTCAGCCATAGCCAAGTCAGCCAGTCTTGGGCATGGACAGCAGGGTTTTTTCCACCAGTTTATCTGGGGTTTTTCATCCCACAAGCAGGCAAACCGGCCCCGTGAACACACAGGGATACAGCCAAGAATACTTCGAGGAATAGGAGTGACCATTCTATCCCGTATTTCGGTTACGAAATTCAAGCATGCTTGGAAGATTGTGGGCCATAAAGGCCTGTTAAAGCCATTGGGAGGATAGTTAGATGGATGAGTAACATCATTAACCATGAGCTGCAGAAGAAGAAAATGATGTGGAGGGTATATAAAGAGAAAGGTGACAGCAAATGCGTGGTTAATGATGTAGTACAAGGCTCAGGCAAGAAAGGTGATCAGCATGGCAAGGAAGGCAAAATCAAATTATGAGAAGAATCTAGCCAAACAGGCCAACGGAAATCCCAAAGAGTTCTTTTGTTATATGGCAAGTAAGAGGAAGAACGAATATGGAAGATTAACCTTAATGAGTAATGATGGTCACGAGGGGACAGAAGCAGATAAAATAGTTGAGTTACTGAGCAACCATTTTGCAAGGGTATATCATCCCAGTGAGGAAGCAATTGTGTGAAAAACAGACATTAATGTGGGAAAAGAGATGGATGAATTGGAGGTTCTTAGGTTACTGCAGAATCTCAATGTAAATAGATGGGATATCAGCTATGGTTTTGCAAGAATGTTCAAGGGAATTAGCAATGGCTTTGACTAGGCTCTTTACTTGAAGTCTAAGCTCTGGTAGAATTCCAAGGGAGTGGAAAGAGGGCAAAATAATTTCTTTGTGCAAGGGAGATTCTAAGACTGCAGCAGCAAATTATTGACTCTCAAGCGTGGTGGTAGACTAACAAAATTTGTAAAAAAGAGAATTCAGAATGGGTAGATAAAAATATGATACTGTATGAGGGTCAACATGGTTTTGTGAAGGTTGGTAATGCCTTAATAATTTATTAATTTTTTATAATAGAGTAACAGCTGAATTTAATAAAGGAAATGGTACACAATGATTTTATAGGATTTTGCAAAGGCATTTTACAGAATACTACATGGAACTCTGTTATGCAAATTAGAACAAATGAGGATGGACATGACACTGGTTAAGTGGATAATAGGGTGCTGCTGGATAGATATCAAAAAGTGGTATATGGAGATATAGGATATAGTGATATAGGAAATGATCCGAAAGGAAATATTCAGTTGTTTGCTCATGATGCAAAATTAAATAGGGTAATAGTTAATCAAGGTGATGTGGAGAGCTTGCAGGATGATTTAAATGGACTGTCAGTATGGGCAAAATTAATCGTTGTCAATTTAATGTCGAGAAATGTATAGTTATGCATTTTGGGATCAATAGATTACAAGCTATATATTACATTGATGGCACTGTACTCCAGGAAATAGATGAAGCTAGAGATTTGGGGGGGGGGGGGGTAGACAGAGAGTTAAAGTTTAGAGGCCATATTGCTAAGGTAGCTCATAAGATTACTTGGCTATTGAAGAATTTGTTAACAATTAGAGGTAAGGAAGTTATTCCTCTTTATTATTATTATTATTATTATTATTATTATTATGGGCAACTCCAAGGAGTCCTTAGACTCATCGAGGGATGCCCTAAACATCAAGTCCACACAACTATATGACATTCTCACAGTATCTATCATACCTTGCCTTGAACTCACCGTCATAGCACCCACAGCAGACTCTGGCAGCTTATTCCACTCATTTACCACTCTAAAAGTAAAGAACCCAGCTCTAACACCCTTGCTAACCACACTTTTGCCCAGCTTCCATAGGTGTTCTCTAGTTCTCCCCCCACCAGTCCTGTTCTGAAAAATATCCTCTGAATTAATCTTATAGAAATCCTTCAGTAATTTGAATGTTTCAATCATATCATCCCTTTTCTGCCTATCAACCAATTTCTGCAACCCACAAATCTTCAACCTGTTCTCATAAGGTTCTTTCCATAGACCTGCTATCATCTTGGTCACTCATCTCTGGATCCTCTCCACCTCCTCCCCATCAAGAAGAAACCCTGGCACCCAGATCTAGGCACAATAGTCAAGATAGGGTCTTATCAAGGCTCGATACAGAGGAACAATAACTTGCTTGTCTCTGCTCTCTATCTTAAAGAAATATGGAAAACCAGGTCTGCAAATAAACTGCATGGATATCATTCTCATTAAATACTATACAATATTATTATTACTGCAGAATCTAGAGTGCAATTGGAAAAGACAATAAAAATTGTAAATGAAGAGTGCAAAACTTTTTGAATTGAAAATCAATCGAAGCAAAACAAAAACAATGAAAATAAGAAGAGATGAGGGAAAAAAATTAATTAATAAACTTAGAAAATCGTTGAATAAGTAAAGCAATTTACACATCTTGGCAGTCTCATTACTCACAACCTCGACAACACAGAAACAGTAAAATACAGAATTAACAAAGAATAGTCTAATATGAATACATAACAAAATATGAAAAAATAACAGTATTTCAAAAAGCTCAAACTAAAACTGTAAAACCATTATTATACATATGGCAAGATTTGGAGCTGATACATGGAGATACAATCAGAAAGAAATACAGAAAATCAGAGCATTCAAAATGAAATGTTTAAGAAAAACAAGACTCACTGGTCCAAACACAAAACAAATTTGCAAGTCAAACATGAATTAAACTATCATAGCTGTAATTCTTAAAAAATAAGTTGATTTGGACATCTCCAGAAAATATTCTCTCGGAGATTACCAAATATTGTCTTGAATGGAATCATTGGAAGAAGGCGATCAAGAGTCAGATTTGGCTAGTCTTTGAAGGAATAGTCATAATTATTGAGCTTCAGAGAGATGACAAGAATGGTCAGAGGTAGAGCCAGATGGTAAAAATTTGTTCATAGGGAAACTCAACCTGTCACTGAACAGATGAGAAAAAAGATGGATGGATGGTAGAAAAGAAAACGATTTGAAGATGGTGCATAGATTATACTTGTGAAGAACTGATGCTGCTTGTTCGGATGTTCCTTTAAGGTAGAGTATGGAATCTTTTTTTTTTTTTTTTGCATTTGATTTCACTCTTGTTGGGAATGGTTTTTTTTTTTTGTTTTTTTTTTATTAATGGTAGTTTAGTTAAATTAGTATTCTTGGATGGTGATTGATCTTGCTTCATATGCCATACCATATTCAGAGCTCTTTGGAATCAAAAAAAAAAAAAAAAAAAAAATTTACACTCAAATTGATTGCATTCCTGCCTCAAAGTTTCGGGAATTAATCATGATTAACACTTCATTTTTTTTTTTTAATTATGATTATGTACCCTGTATTTGAATTACAAAAACTAACCATTGTTTCCTAACATTCTAATAATGTATTCTTCTGTTTGCTCAGCTGTCACTAAAAATGCCATGTGACTCATGTCTCTTTCAAATATTATCTACTGATCTCCTCTCTCTGATGATGTCCTTGTAACAACGAAGAAATACACAAGGAAAGAAGTCAATGCACCCCCCCCTCCATGGGCAAGGTGCATTGTGCCATGTAATGAGTCACTTTTTTGCAGCCAGTATAAAATAGAGGAATATGATGCTCCCAAGTCATTGCAACACTGCATCTAGGTGAAATGACTGCGAGAAGGGAATGATGGAGTTTGAAAGAGACATAATAGGATACCATATTGCAGGCTTCTCTGTTCAGCGAATTATTCACAAATTGGACCATCCCAGGTCAACAATCAATGATACCATACTGAGATGGAAGCACAGGGAGTCAACTGCAACCTGCAGTGATTGACTCACCGAATGTGAGTCACTATGAAGGATAAAAACTGTCATTCATTGGACAATACACAGAATGCAGAGTCCTGGACATCAACTGGAACACAAATCTGCACAAAAATATTCTCAACTGATGCTCACAACATGGGTTTCCATGGGAGGTCCAAAATATGTAAGCCCCACATTACCCAAACCAACATCTTCAGTATAATTTTTAGTTCATGCAAAGAGTGAGTACAGTAGGACATGGAAGCTTGGAAAGCTGGCATGTATAATGCTATGCACTATGGGAAGGGTCACCACCCAAACCGGTTTGGGTGGTGACCCTTCCCATAGTGCATAGCATTATATGATAGCATAGCATTATAGTGCATAGCATTTATGAGGCCTTGATACACCCACATCTGGATTACTGTGTTCAAGTCTAGTCTCCTGGGTTTCTTAAAGATGAGGAAGCAGTGGAGAGGATTCAGAACCGAGTGACATAGCATTATATGATAGCATAGCATTATAGTGCATAGCATTTATGAGGCCTTGATACACCCACATCTGGATTACTGTGTTCAAGTCTAGTCTCCTGGGTTTCTTAAAGATGAGGAAGCAGTGGAGAGGATTCAGAACCGAGTGACCAAGATGGTGAGTCGTCTGCAGAATCTATCCCTAGGATGATAGATTGAATGTCTGTGGATTGCAGAAGTTGGTTGATAGGAGAAAAAGAGAAAATATGATAGATATATTTAAGTTGCTTAAAGAGGTTTATATGATAAACCTTAAGTTGCTTATATGATAGATGAAGGGAAATGTTTCAGCACTTGGCTAGAGGGACCAGAACAAGAGATCATCCCTGGATGTTGAATAAACGTTTGGTTATTAGATCTGTGAGGAGTAGATTTTTTGCTTGGAGAGTTTTGAATGAGTGGAATGGGTTGCCAGAGTCAGTTGAGTACTTTGTCTGTTAATGGGTTCAAGGAGAGGTATGATTGTGTGGACAGATTTAGTCTCCCATGATGAGTCTTCGGACTCCAGGATGTGCCCTTATAAGAATAATAACAATTGAAAATTATTGAGCATGATGCAATATTAATTGCAAAAGGAGAGCTCAATCTGTAACTTAGGATTCAAGGAGAGGACAACAAAATTATTATCCATTAATAAATTATTTAATACCATTATAAGGGATACAATGTATAACTTCTTACTGAATACTCCTCATGACTTAAATAATTACTGCATATATAATCTCATATTACTTTCAAACTATACATTCAGCTAGCTACTTTCATTATTTCTGCTAAGGATCAGCTACATCCTCTTTCACATCCTGGAGTGAAATTCCCTGTGTCGAAAGCTTTGGCCTACTTTGCACAGACTGCTAATCTGATAACATCTGACTCGAAGAACACAAAAACTATATTTGTGATCATCTGAATGGCAAACAAGGACTTGTGATAAGAGTCATGATTCTTCAGAAAAATAACTGAATACATTTGAATAAGAATAAGACAAATTTTTTTTCCTTCTCATTATTATAATTCTAGACCTCAATGGAGACAGATTCATCACAGAAAGACTATTTTAGACAACACTAAGTATATCATATCGCTCCTTAAACCCAACGGCACATTCACCACTCTATCTGGCAAAGAATTTCATGGTAGTACAACCACCCTCCATGCAAATAAGCCACTTCACCCTCCTACTTACCACTTCATTGGCCTCTTGTCCTTTTTATAACCCCCCCCATGTCAATCCTGTAATACCTCTCAACAGTTTAAAGGTCTCAATCCTGTCACACCTTCATATTCTATCCAACAAACTCTGTAGTTTGTATGCCCAAAGTCTATCCTCATAACTATCATTGCAGAGTCCTGATATCATTCTGGTTATCTGCCTCTGTGTCCTCAACAGGGTTAATTTATTCTCTGAAAATCCCAGTGATTAGATCTGTGCACAATACTTCAAAAGTGGCCTGATCAGGATTTTATACAATAGAATCATCACTCTTTTATCTCTAATGGTCAAAATCTGTCTTAGTATTAGCAGTCTTCTGGATTGCCTTCACTTCCATTTCAATATGTGCCCAAATCTTCAAATTTATATCCTATATTACTCCAAGATCTCTTGTCTCATGCACTTCCTCTGATAGAATCCACCACTAGGGTATACAACCTCCCATCTGTAGATCCCAAAGATCAAGACCTTACATTTAGCTGTATGACATTCCCATTCCACCTTTCTAGCTTATGCAAATTCTCTTGAAGAACCAAAATCAGCACAATTACTAATAACTCTCCCAAGTTGCAAGATATTCACTTATTTGCAGATGATGATCTCAAAATTACTGAATATCTCCCTGAAACCCAGTGATAATATCATTGACATAAAGGTTAAAAAAAAAAAGCAAAGGTCCAAGTACTGATCCCTGTGGAACCTCATTTATAACCTTCCTCTTTTTTCTATTTGTATCCTTGTATTTGTATCGTACTTGATACAGCTCTCCATACACAACCTTCTGATATCTATCAGGCAGCCAATTTCCAGTTCACTTCACTAATCTGATGTCTAACTCCATGACACCCAATCAAATGCATTTGCAAAATCAAAACAAAAAAATCACTATATGCCATTTCCTTGTCAACTACTCTTGTCACTATTATAAAAATCAAGCAGCTAACTGAAATAACAGTGCCCTTTAACAAATCCATGCTGGATCCCCTACTACCTACTAATTTCTCCAAAACCTTAACTGTAGAAGAAATAAATAGCCTGATGATTGCATTCTACCACCACTCTTGTGCAATGACACTATCTGACCCTCCTTCCACTCACTGAGCACTTTTCCAGTAGCTAGGCTTTCATTGAACATTTCATTGAGCCAGGTAAATGAAGCTGTTAGTTCTTTAGCATATTCTTTCAAAGCATGAAGTAAAATCCAATTTAGTCCTGCTGCTTATTCACCTCCAGAGTATTTTGTATTTGAAAAACCTTTTCTTTATATACTTCTAAGCCTTCAATCCTTCCCATTCCTCCAGGAATAAAATTTATTTTTCCAAGAGGAAATATTCCAAGCTCCACTGTATCATCTATACTAGTCACTTTACTTTTCTTTTAACATTTTATTATGTCTCAGATAAATTACATACATGCATATAATAATTTTATATATATATATAATATTTATAATACATTCATGAACACAACAGTGCATAAAGATACTTGCACGCAAATAATATTTTTTTAAATAATAATCATTGTTTACAATATATTATTATAATATTAACAATGATGATTATTACATTTTTTTTGCATTTTTTACACTATATATACAATAACAATATATATATATATAATTTCTTTATGTGTCTGTGTAGCTCAGTGGATGTGGCATTTGCACACCACGGCGCTTGGCTGCACGAAGGAAGACTTGGTTTTGAGTCTAGTCGGCGACTAGAGGAAATTTTTCTAAGCCTTTTTTCGACCGGTTCCCGAGTTAGTCGATCTCTGGCATGGGCAAGCGGGTTTTCCCTCCCGGAAACTCAGGTTTTTCATTCCGTAAACTCAAGAAAATCGACCGTAGAACCCACATTATTTCAGACATTAAATATATTGTGTTAGGACCACGAGATGGCGGCACATTTGAGCCATCTCTCTTCACCGTGTACCGCTTAATTAGTGATAGCCTTGGGCCATCTATCTCTGATTGGTACCAGTGGAGATTGAACTTCCCACTCAGTCTCCAAAAGTTAGATAGGGCTAAATGGCCTCGCCTACTCCCGTATACGGGAATAAAAAAAAATAAAAATAAAAAAAAAAATGGCGTTAGCTGATAATTTCTTTATATAATATTTTTTTTTTTTCTGTTATCACCATACAGAGTATTTACATATGTACAATTAAGATATTTTATATTTTCTGCTCTGTACAAAATTCTGTGTGCAGTTTAAAGTACCTTATTTCTTTTTAATAGTTTTTTCTTTAAATATAAATACACATAATTTATTTTTTTTTCATATCAGTGTCATCATTTATTATTATACACAGCATTGACATATACAGTACAATAATTTGCAGTCTATGATTATGAGGATTAGTTGAATGAGGTGAGCTAATCCCCCCCCTACTTTGAAGCTAGGGTTAGCTCTTATGAAGAGAGTATAATTAGCCTTCACTATTTATGTTGTTTGGTACTGTTTATGGATGGAATATAGGCATTGGACGCTGGTGATTTGTCATGTGTATATAAGTGTTAATACTATATTAACTGTGTTGGTATAGTTTCCAGAGTTCGTGTTTTAATGTTCTGTAGTTGTCTATGTGTTTTAAATTTCTTGGTAGGTTGTTGAGTAGCATGGGTATCAGACGCGATCTCACAAAAGAACCATATGAGTTGTTGAAGGGTCTAGGGATGTAAAGAGTTGTTGTGGGTCGTGTTATACGATATGTGTCTCTGTTGTTACAATAGGTGATGTTGAAGTAATTTCTTAGTAACATTATGCAATATTTCAGATTTTTAATGCTCAGGATTCTGTGTATTACCATAAGCAGTTCAGATATTGGCTGTTGTGTATAAGGTCTCCAAATCACTGTTGACATGATTTTCCTATGTAATGTATGGTATAACGGTGGCATAGACCGTTATACTGTACCTGAGTATAGATTCACAGATACTGTGATACAGTTTTTTTATGTTAGATAGAATAATTTCTTTTACTTGGAAGAGTTTGGCTGCGATGATGCGGAGGTTAGTATGTAGGCAATCTGTATGTTTCGTCCATTTAAGGTGGCAAGCTATGTAAAGGCCAAGATATTTTGCATGAGTTGCAGGTTTGATTTCAGGACAGTGGCAGGTATTTTTATTGTTAATGCAGCGATATGTGTGACAGTATAATATAGTGTAGCGATAGTGGTACGGGGCACGTGATTCTCGGATTATGTATTATTAACATCTGTGTCTTGGTACCGTTGATTGCAATTGAGTTTTGGTAGAAGTATGTTGTGATTTCATTTAGGTCTTGTTGTGCTTTGGTGAGAGCCATGTTTATATCTGTATGAACTGCTATTGGCTTGGTGTCATCTGTGTACTGAAATATTTGACTTTGTGTCGCCAGGTTATGAACATCATTAATGTGTATGTTGAATAGAGCAGGTGATAATATGGTGCCTTGTGGGACACAGTGTTTTAACTGTATACCCCGGCTGTAACATGAGCCTATTTTTGTTACTTGAGTTGTGTTCTGTTTTAGAGATAGTTCCTGAACCAGGTATGCAGTGTTCCTCTTATCTCGATTGAGTATAATTTAGTCAGTAGTATGTCATGTTGAAGTGTATCAAAAGCTTTGGTTATGTCAAGCAGTATAAGGACACATACTTGTTTTTATTGAGGGCTTTGTTTATGGCGTCGGCAATGTCTTCTAATAAAGTGATGGTGCTTTGTTTTCTGAAAGCTGTATTGGTTTGTGAGATGTTGTACTTCTGTAAATAGTTCTGTAGCCTGGTGTGTGTCATTTTTTCAAGAATTTTTAATAGACAGGTAATTTTTAATTTAATTAATTTTTATTAAAATTAATTTTAATTTTAATTAATTTTTAATAGATAGGTAATTTTAAAAAACAGCTAATTTTTGAAATGACAAGTTTTGAAATTTTCCCATCAAATAAGGTAATTCATATACTATAATTCTCCTTCCACAGGCCTCATAGTGAAAGAATTCCTGGGCCTTTTACTTGGATTGTAAAGCTAATCTCTCAACATATTCCATTTTTGTCTTCCTGACTCTTAGTAAATCTTTTGGCTTGAGTCTTACCTTCTTCATGCAACTGCTCTCTGATTATACTTTTTCTCCTAATTTATTTTTCATCTGCACTTTCTGTTGGATTTTATTAGTCTTACACCAAATTGTATTACCTTTTTTCACTTGAGAAATTTTATTTGCTATTACTGTTGATAAATAATTCTTCACTAACCCTATACCAGTGGCGTAGCTAGGGGGATGCAGAGGGGACGGTCTGCCCCAGGCGGCACTCTGAACCTTTTTGAACTTTTGCAGTTAATTCTAAAAAAATAATCTCGAGAACTCAGTTCTGTTGAATCGTACATCCTGGCTTTGAATCCACCACCTTGTTAGAATGTAGTTCTTATTTAAATTATCTGTTTTTTTATTATCTTAATTAATTGTTGGTTGATTACTAATCCAAATATAGAGAAATTTATATTATCCTGCATCACCCTATATTCAGATTAGTTATATAATATAGTGGAATCAATCATCAACTAACTTTAGCAATCTCACTTTTCTACAGGCCGAGTTTAAAATAAATATTTAAGGCTTCCGCAAAGTCCGATAAACTTTATAAGCGGTGCAATGAAGAAAAATCAGGAAAACAACAAACTGAATCCAATAAAATAAACATTTAATACAGGGTTATAGAACATGTACATTTAAGTAAAACTTTAAAAACAAGAAAATGCAAACCAGCTTAGTCCAAATACTCATAACAAACATAAAACATTAGGAAATTGCACATTCAGCTGTCAATACTATATTCATCCGAATAATTGAAGATGGTCCACACAGTTCAATGTTACAGAATCTGACAGTAATTATTCTTAAAGTAGAATTCTCTAATTCTCTCTTAGTCAACTAACACTTAATTTAATTATGAGGCAGTTATCATTTCAAGGGGGAAACACTTTAAAGCTCCATACTTCGGCTATGTTTAGTAGAACGCCACAGTTAATGTTAAGATATATCAGGCAGCGCTAACTCTTATTTCTTCGCACTGAAATACAAAAAGGACTGCTCTTACCGGGTTACACCTTTTACACACTGGATTTACTATAGGCACACTTAAAACTATTGCTTTGAAGCAACACTATTCAAAAGAAATCTTCACTATAATAACTGAAATATTAAACATAGGGTTTCACAAATCGTGACGCACTCATTTTAGGTAATCTACTTATTCCTTATTTTCTTCTATGCATTAAATTCAGCTTTGCACTATTCTTCCTAAAACAATTGGAATCCGTCGTAATTTTAGAATTCCGTAGAAATATTCCGAATTGCTTATTAATTTTCCGGTCCTTTCTTAATCTATTTACGGCATTTCCCAAATCCCTTTACTGCCACCCGTTACTTCACTCCTTACTGCCCTGAACGCTTCTCCCCTGCTTACTTTCGTTTTCCAATAAAATACCTTCATTCTTCCTGCCAAAATCCGGTTCTAGCTAGTTCAGCTTATATCAACTTGTTCTCCCTTCAAATACCATAGCTAACACTCCACGCATGCGCTATCTAAAATTAACTCTGCTTTCTTGACAACAGCCAATCAAATCCAATCAGAAGAATTACATAAAATTACTTTCTCTTTCAGTAATGATAAATAAAAAAAAAATCATAGTTCACATAGGGTACATTAAACTTACATATATATACATTCTCTTTCAGAAATACAAATAAAGAAATAATCCATAGTTCATATAAATCACATTCAATTATAATAAACACAAATTCTATAACATACATGCACAGCTTCTTATAATATTATTATATAATAAAGTAAATTAAAAGAATACTATTTTTATACAGAGCCTTTTTATTACTATTACATTATTTAAGATAATATTATTAAATTATAATAAACAAAATTCAAGGCAATTATATGAATAACACACTATAAGCAAGAGACAAACAATAAATAATATTTACAAGTCTTGCCTTTGACATGAAGGATTATGTTGGATTCTGAAAGAAGTATTAACAATTTTCATTTCTCTTCATTTAGAATCCAATAAAGGCTTACTCTTCCTTTGAAAAATTTTTCTATAAAGAAAAATTTTTCACACAGGTCATTCTTGCTGGGGATCTAGAAAACCTAATTTCTTCCTTTTTTTTTCCCCCCCCTATTTGACTTGTGCATGCATTCTTATCTACTATTTCATTAAAATTACTATCACCCTTATTACCGAGATCAGCATGTCTATCATACCTGCAGTTAGGGAAAGTCTCTTCAGAATAAAATTTATGTTCTCTACCGCTAGTATTGTGTCTTGGATGTTTTGTTCTATTTGTGTCCTCTCTGTAATCACTCATTCAAGGATAATTCTTTCCCTTTCTTCTCACAGTCTCTGGTGAATCTCCTAGGAAAACTACTCAGTTAGGCCTGCTTCTTCTTTTCTTTCTCTTCCTGTTTCATTAGATCTTGTATGAAGAGTAGTTGTCTTGGCAAAGTGAACTTCAATTGCTAGTTGATCTGTACTGTCAACTTTTATTTCAGATGTGGGTATCTGTTCTTTTAATGCATTGTCTGTGCTGAATTGAGTTTCAAGCTTATCCAGTATATCTAAGTCATCACTACTATTATGCTCAATTAATTTATCATTATGTGATTGTATTTTGCTTGGGGGGTTGTGCATTAGTTGACTTATTAAACCTTTCTGTTAGTATCTTCTTTCCAATGTATAAAGGCTCATTATTGTGTCTAATACTTCTTTTTCTGTTCATCAGGGATATTTCTCCCCTTGAATAATCACATGAAAAGTGACACTTTTCCATGAAGTTAGTTTCCCAAGATGATATGAGAATCTGGGTTAGATGTTGAAGGAAAGGAATAACCAGTAAATTCTGCCAGACACTTAGTCCAAAGCTTGGTAGATAAATTCTTGCACGAACCTTCTCATAAGTTATAAATTTGGAGTCAGACAGAGTGGTAATTCTCACAGGTCTCCTTAATTGAGCTATATGTTTCCTTAATCTATGCTTTATTTGTAGGAAACAGTCTCTACTAATAGTTGAAGCATTACAGCCTGTGTCTAATAAAATATTACACTGGAATCCTTGGATATTTTCTTTAATCTTCATCATTGACTCATCTGATTTGAGGGAATTTTGATAACTACTGTATTTTCTGTGAGGGATATATCCAAAATTAGAATCCCATGTGTTGTTGGAGTATTTTCCTCTAATATAAGAGGAATTTCTGGCAATGTGTCCAGTTTTGTAGCACCTGAAACATTTAGGAGGATCTCTAAGGGTTGAGAGATATTCCTTCCTTTCCTGAGATTGAGAGACAGTTGGCACTTGTTGATTAATACCCTCTAATTTTTGCATCAGCTTATCCAGACTTGTTAATATGGGCAGATTTTGTCTTTGTACTTCCTGTTCTATCATCTCATTGATTTTATCTGTTGAGAGGTTGTGATTCTCATGAGATTTTAAGATAATATTTGCTAGTAGTGTCACCACTTGATCAAGACGATTTATTATTGGTCGCTGCAACCTCTCCACTTCATGGTGAACCAGAGTTTTCACTTCCTCCATTAATTTCCCTTTGTTAGATTGATCTTCACTGTCTGACACTTGTTTTAAGATTTATAGAATTTTCCTCAATACCTTTCTTCTTTCCTTTCTCCTTTTTATTCTCACTTTTAGTTTCAATTATGTTAGAGGAACAATCAGTTCTTTCTAAGACATTTACATGGCATAGATTGGATGAGGGAGAAAAGTCTCCTATCATTTGCTCTTTTTCCTTCACAGCTTTAAAACACTCTTCTAATGTGGCAATTCTCTTCTTGTAGGCTGTTTCCCTTAATTCTTGTCTAACACCTTGGCGGAATTGCTGGAACACAGCCCAATCTAAGTAAGGTTTATCTTCATTAGTCACATTTAAACTATTGGATAGTGTCAACAAACGATTGTAAAAATCTGTGACAGTTTCTCTATCTTTTTGTGAGACTCTCTGTAGTTTCCATAAGTTGCTGCCAATACTTCTTAATTTGGAATACTGCGAAATTAAAACATCCTTAAATTTCTGATAATCTAATGTTTCCTTGAGAATTGGGGATGAATATAAAAATGTCCTTGCTTTACCAGTCAACTTACTTCATAGTAATATTAGTAATTGGAAAGTAATTAGTAATTCATATATAATAAAGTAAATTAAAAGAATAATATTTTTATACAGAGCCTTTTTATTACTATTACATTACATAAGATTATATTATTAAATAATAATAAACAAAATTCAAGGAAATTATATGAATAACACACTATAAGCAAGAGACAAACAATAAATAATATTTACAAGTCTTGCTTTTGTCATGAAGGATAATGTTTGATTCTGAAAGAAGTATTAACAATTTTAATTTCTCTTCATTTAGAATCCAACAGTTCCAAATATTGTAATACTACTACGTATTTTCCTCACAATTGCAGTAAATGTTGCTAGTTGTGAGAGGAGATTTTCTAAATTAAAATTGATTAAAAATTACCTACATTACTATGAAATAGACTTTGCCAATGTCATTGACGAGTGTGCTAACAGAAAAGCAAGAAAAATAACATATTAGAATGTTGAAATTCAAGTTTTACTTAAAAAATGAACATAGTTTTAATTTATTTCCCTCTATGTCGTTTTGACTTTTTGTAGTATTTTTGGTATGTATTGAGAGGGACGGCAAAATCAGAGACTGCGCCAGGCGGCAAAAGCTCTAGCTATGCCACTGCCCTATACACAACTGACATCTCTCCCTTGCAATTTTTCCATCTATGAAACCACTTAAGTTGATTTCTAAGATTATTATAGTCTTCTGCTTTACAATTCCAAATTCCTTCCTCCCGGAAACTTCTGTGTCTATTCAGCCCCAAGTCAGGACTGCATAGTCACTCTCACCAAAGGGATGAGATTGACATCTCAATTACAATCAGCTCTACTGATGTTGGAAGTTTATTTTTCGCTTGGTTAGACTATAATAAATTTAGTCGAATCCTTTATCCAAGTGTAAGGAAACAAAGTTTGTGCCTGAAAATATCTTTAGGACTGGGGTAAGGTAGTGCAACACCAGGCAACTCCGAACAAAGGCAGACCAAGCTCTCATCGCTCCTTGTCTCAGTATCTCCCATAATGCAAAGCACATCTCCTTGCAGACATGTATACTGCTATGCCTTAAGAGAAGGGCCACTACCCAGACCAGTTTCAACCTTCATTGAGGTCTCGTCAGTGGGGGTCAGACCCAAATGTGGATCTCCATGTTCGGGTCTGCCTCCCATTGACGAGACCTCAATAATGGTTGAAACCGGTCTGGGTAGTGGCCCTTCCCTTAAGGCATAGCAGTATACATGTCTGCAAGGAAATGTTCTTTGCATTATGGGAGATACTGAGACAAGGAGTGATGAGAGCTTGGTCCACCTTTGCTTGGCGTTTCCTGGTGTTGCACTACCTTACCCCAGTCCTGAAGATATTTTCAGGCACAAACTTTGTTTGCTTACACTTGGATAAAGGATTAAACTAAATTTATTACAGCTCTTCTGATGTAAGGACCAAATCTAAAACTTTCGATCCTTGTGTTCTACTACGTGATGTCCGAGACATTTGTCCCTCAAGAATTCCAAAAATTCTATTCTCTAACTAGTATATGCAGCTTCCTTGTCCTGTTTATACTGCTATAGTCAAAATCTCACATAATTATCATTCCCTTTGCACCTGCAAAACTTATCTACATGAACATTTCCTGCTCATCATCCTCTGTGTTCCCTTGCCTATAGCAATGTCCCACTAAATATCTCTTCCTGCTACCTCTACCTCATGCTATAGACTTTCAAAACAATTAGTGCCTTCTAATTTTCCCACTCTGAGAGGACTCGATTCATCACTTATCATAAGTAACACTCCACCATCCTGCTTGCCCTTCCTCTCATGCCAAAATATGCTATACACTTCTACCTTTATTCTTGTCAGGACATCATCTTCAGTCAACTACATTTTCCTGATTCCGATAATCTTAAGACAGGCTGAAGCTATCAATGCCACCAAATTCACTTCCTTTATTCCTGATATTCCTGGCATTTGCATAAAGAAACATTAATGCACTGTCACCATTTCTGTACCTATTATTATTCCTGTATACTCCACTGGATTCTGCAATATACTGTACATCCTCCCATCTCCCAAGTGACTATACTCACAAGAGGCCATCACTACTACCATCCAAAGTGCCATCTCTATTTTCCCTGCTCTAACACTCTCGCTTTGCCTGAGCACAATAATCTCTCCAGATACCTATGGCATTCTGTGTTCAAATTCAGTCCATCTCTTTCATACAGCTCTTTTCTCTTCTCCTGAAATGCACTCCAAGCATCTGCATATTCCAGACTTCTCTTTCGACACATCCTTTTTTTTTTTTTTTTTTTTTTTTTAGTTTTATGTTGTTAGTCAACCTATAGCACATTAGTACCATATATGGAAGAGAACTGGGAAACAAATAACTTGTTCACATTGGATTTGAAGGCCTGTTCATTGTATTCCTTGGGAAACACATGGGAGGAAAGGCTGTTCCATAATGCTGCTGCTGCAGCAGCAGTAATGAAGGAGGAGGAGGAAGCAAAACTTGTTCTATGAGTTGGAGTTTGACTATGAAGGGGTGTTGGATGGTAGCTGCACATGTTTCAATGGATATCATCATCAGATCTCCAAGTCAAGAGACTCATCACAGGAGGTCCCACTCTCACATGCACAGCTTGTCATACCTTTACTTCAATGCATTAAATGTCTCTGCACTCACTACACATTCAGACAATTCATTCCAATCACCCACCACTCTCCCTGCAAATGCTTCTTCAATCCTCAATTCTATCCACTAGGCTCTGCAATTTGTATTCTCTCACCTTATCCTCATACTTCACATTCCGTAGACAGGAAGCCAACTTAGTCAATCTCCAACAACTCACCATCTGTTTTAAAACCAAATCCATGCACATTAATCCTTATGTGGCCTGATAAAAGCCTTGTACAATGAAATCAGTGCATCATTATTTCTACATGTTAAAGTCCACTGCATCATTGCCATAATCTGCTGTGTGGTCCTCACAATTTTAGCAAAATGTCCCCAAAATTTCAAGTCCCTATCTGCAGTGAGCTCAAGATCTTTCATCTCTCCACCTATTCTAAGATATCCCCACCAAACTTATACTCTACATCCCATCTTTGCTTCCCATTCACCCTGTCTATACAAGTTATCTTCCAAGGCTACAATATCCGTTCTACTCCTCATCTCTCCCCCAACTTTGCATCATCTGCAAACAACTGTACATCACCATTCAAGCCCATCACAATGTAATTTACATACAAACTAAACAACAACTAAACCAAACAGACCTGGGGCACACCACTAGTGGCTTTCTTTTTATGGGATATTACTACCCCCATATACATCTTGCTGATACGTATCATACAGACAATCGCCAATCCAGTGCACTGATCAACCATCCAATTTCATTGGATCCAGTTTAATTACCAGCTTATCATTGTTAAAACAAGTAAGCAGACTGCTAAAACATGATCTTCCTTTAACAAACCCATGGTGTCCATCAAAGAGAAATCTGCTGCTGTCAACCCAATTCTGAATCCTGGTCTTCACTAGCATCTCTAACACACTGGCCACAACTACAGACAAGCAGAATGTCCTATAATTTGAAGACTGCCTTGACCCTTTATGAAGCAGAACAATTTTGCACTCTTCCTACTGCTTTGGAACTTGGGCCAGTCCAAGACTCAAGTTAAAAAGTTAAGTTAATGCTGTTATTAACTTCCTGGAAATTTCCTCATGACACATGGTGATATACCATGAAGTCCTATGGCTTTATTGATATCAAGTTTAACTACTTTCTCAGATTTCTTCTGTCACCAGTAGTGGTTCTTCACCACATCCTATTGCTCCAAGTTCTACATCTTACATTCACTTAGACTGATTACCTTAATGAATTGCTTCATTTAACCTCTACTATGTCCTCCTTAGTGGTTACCATTCTACCATTATCAATGACCAATATCAACCACCCATAATCGTTCTTTCTTCTACTGGCCACATATTGAAAAAACTCCTTACGATTTCTTAGCCTCATTTGCTAACTACTGTTCATACTGCACTTTTCGTACTGTTACCAAGCAAGTCACTTTCTTTGTTTGCTCTTGGTACTCTGCATGTAACTGATTATTGCTACTCATCTTGTGCTGCCAGCCTCCACAATGTTTTTTCTTCCGGATTACCTGCTTCACTTCTTCAATCATTCATTTTACCTACCCCTTATTTAATCTCCTGACTTTTGGAATACACTCAGTTCACTGCTTCTGCCAGATAGTTCCTAAGGACCAAGCAGCATTGATTTCTTTCCCATTCAATTCCTCATTCCATGATATGGCTGCAAACTGCCTCCTGAGTTTATCATAATCATCTGCCGTATAGTTCCTCATATAACGCTTTCTCACAAGATAATGATCACTTTCACCAAATGGAGGAAGATTTGACACTTCATTTACAGTAATATTCTTACTAAACATTTCATCCTGTCCACCTCCACTTCACATCATACTGCTTCAAAACCACTGACTATTTGTTCCTTGCATCTCTACCTAAGATGGGCACTTTGCCATGATCAACAGCACCCCTTCCCTTTCTACCCTGTTTGTCTTTGTGAAAAACTACATATCCCTCAATCTCCATTCCTGTCAGAATGTCATCTTGATTGAACCACATCTCTTATTCCAATTTTTTGATAAATGAACTCTCAATGCTACAATTTTGTTTCACTTGTTTTGAATACTTCTAGCATTCATAAACATACACACTAGCTCATTTCTGTTTCTTAACAATTCCCAGTGACCCCACTTCTCAGATATAACTCCTTCATAAACCCCCTCGCTCCCAGCAGTTACTCTTTATCATCACTGATATTACACTTTTCTCCAGACTTAAGTGTTACCCTCGCATCCTTGACTATCTTAATTTCCTCCAGCTGATTCACACCAAATCCATTTAAATGTAGCCTATCTTTTATACAGCTTCATGTATCCATCAAATTCATTCCACACATTCATATAATGAACTCCATTCTCCTCGCATAACTCTGCTAGCATAACATTCATAATCTTCGCTTCCCTTCTCAACTCATCATTATTATACGTGGGCAACATGCTGACTATCTTGTCTGCCACACTATTTCCCGATCCATCCTTGCACTGTCCATGTTATCAACCAAATCACTTATGTCAACTACCGCTATCAACTCTTTTGCTTGCTTACTCCTTTTATCCAATGCTTCAATCACCCTGCTCAGTCTACCTCCTGGTCCTTTCCAGTAAAGCATGATTCCTAATTTTTATGTTACACATTCTTCTGATTTTTTTTTCACCCCACTTAGTCATATTATATCCTGTTTCATTTTTAAGTTCAATTTTTTTATCATCTGTTATTATTCTTACATTGTATTTTGCAACCATGAAATTAGTTTTCATTCATTTGTGTTTATTATTTTGTTTTGGAGTAGTTTGTCTTGTCTGATAAATCTGTTTCTACCAAACTGGGTTCTTCATAATTTTAATGCCCAACAATGTCAGATGCTGTGGACTCATTCTTGTATGCTGCATATTCATAGACTGTAATGGAGAGGATGGTATCTTTCTCTCACAATAATGAATCAACTTGTAGCATCTATATACAGAACCAAACTCAAATAATATTGAACAATACATGAATTTGAAAGTAGATGAAGAGCTTGCTAACTTTGGAATCATATAAAAATATAGGAACATATCCTTTTTTTATCATTACAGAGCATTATAAGAGTAATGACTAGGATTTAAGATAAAAAGAACATCCAATAAAATTATATAAACTATTACTCTCACCTGGCTGAGTAAGGAGAATAACTGAAAACTGTTGAAAGAATGGAGTTTTTTAAATTATGCTGAGGAAATGTCATGCCTCCAATGATCCAGATTGTATCTGTAAAGCACATAGCAGCAGCACCCATTCTTGCTTCAGGTAAATCAGACACTTTACTCCAAATATTCCGTTCTGGATCATATACCTCTACAGAAGACAGAATTCTGTGATTAAAAGATAGCAAATAATTAAAGGTTTCCTAATATCAGATTGCAAGATGTTTCTTTATATTTAGTAAAGATATGTTTACTACTTGGATGTAAAGTATGTTTTATTTGCAGCACATAACTCCAAAGAAACAAATTTACTTAAAACCCTTTTCTTGAATAAAAATTCAATACTTCTATGTATTGCATTATTAACAAATCAACATTGTTGTTTGTTAATTAGACAGGAATCATTTTATTGTGTTTGGTTAATTTTAAACAGAAAATGTCCAGGTAATTAATTTCCGTGAACAATACATATATATACACATCACCAAAAAAGTCAGTACAAATGAAACACCAGGAAATTTAGTAAATATAGTAACCTCCTATATTTACCTAGGACAAAAGATCACAGTAGAGGAAGGCTGTGAAAAACTGAATTCAACTTAGTTGGATAGCCAAGAAAACTTTGGAAAACACCATGAAGAACTTAAAGGAAACATCCCAATCTGCCTTAAAAGAAAAATATCAACAGTTGTATACTTCCGGAAGTGAAATGTGGATTTGACAAAAAAATTGACCAATGAGTTGCGAGGATTACCCAGAGGCAAATGGAAAGATCAATACTTTCTATCTAGAATGGTATTACCATTTTAAATAGAAAGAACAATACCTGGGTCAGAGTTCAGACTAGCATGACAATTATATCCGTCATTAAAAAGATCCAAATCGCAATGGGCAGGTCACATTGCAAGAAGTAATACTCAAAAACAGACAAAGTTGATCACTGAATGGTATTTCCAGAAATGGAAAGAGCTACAGGAAGACCACAGAAACAGTGAGAGGATGAGATTAAAGAAAAGGCTGGAACTCAGTGGCAAAGAAAGGTTCAAGACAGAAATGAATGGAGGACTTTTGGGGAGGCCTTCATCCAGCAGTGGACAGAAAATGACTGAAGAAGATGTGTTCAGTGATTTGGTTTATTCACTGTTCACTCAGTAAAAATTAACAATGTTAATGTAATATTTTAAAGATACAGAACCACTAAACAACAAAGTATACAAATTTTTAAAAAAATATTCATATCAAGAAATGTTATTCCATATGCTGGAAACTTAATCCATGCACAAAGGAATGTGAATGTTACTCTTTCCCCAGAAGTGATATTATGGGAAATGGGGAATTATTCCGAATAATCCCCCCCCCCCCGTTTCTTCTGACTGCTTGCATATCTTTAAATTTCCAAGAAATTTGCTTAGTACTCTATAAACTGAATCATGCCCAAACTTATCTTTATTTAAAGGAATAGAAATTTTCATTGTACCATCATTCTATAGTTTGGTACAATATATTATCATATCCTGTACACCCCTTGAGGGTACGTGGCAGGAATTTGATGCCGATGATGAAATTTTCAATAATGGTAACCTGCTCTTTTATATATATGTTTTTTTTTTTTAATTATTATTATTGTATATGTGTTTACAGTGTTCAGATTATTCTGAGGAGCATTTTAGGAAATCAGACTTGTCATACTCATAATTTATAATCTTTATTCACACTAAATTATAATCTTGACTTCTCGTTCATTCTTCCTATTAAGGTCATTCTGTAGAGAACTGAGATAACTAGAACAGCTTGCTTTTCTCTGGCTTCATGTCATCAGCAAAGAGTGAAATTTTACTCTTAATATTTCAACCCAAATTAATAATATGTTAACCAACAAGGACTTCAAATCAAATCTGGGATATTCCAATCCTAACCACCTAATTTCAAACCTCTAAACACTACTTCATATCACCTACCTATCAACTAATTTCATACAGATCTCACTAAATAACTGCCACTATCCTTTAAATGCATGTTAATTATCAGATTCATATTTGGAACAAACACTATCGCACCTTTGCCAATAGCTAAATACAACGAATCATACCATAATTTATTTCTCTTGGAACTACTCTATGAGGAGTAAAGTGTGTCAAATCATCGATTAATATTAATGCAGCTGCTCTCTCTCTCTCTCGTTTTTTTTTTTTTTTTCTTTCTTTGTAAAGGCTGGACTCCCAAAATAATTTAGACAAGATCAGAGAAGTCTGGATACTAGTGAATTCAAATTTGGGAACTACAATCAGTAAGGCAACCAGCAAAGCTCAGAAAATTATAGATATTACATTATTAGATAGACAGTTGTGGTCAAGTGCTTAAAAGATACATTTTTATGACAACTGATAGATGCATAGAAAACTATTGTTATTATACATGTATCTTCATGGAGTCAGAAGATTCATCATGGGAGATCTATTATTTAAAAAATATCATCATACCTCTCCTTAAACTCATTTGCTGATAAAGCACCCACAACCACCTCTGGCAATTCATTTCACCCATTCACCACCCTCATAGCAAAAAATCTAATCTAGTCCTAATACTCTTGCTTAACACACTCTTACACAACTTCCACTCGTGATCCCTTGTTCTCTCCTTTCTTGCCATGTATTGGAAAAAAGTCTTCAGTATCAATCCTATGAAACCCTAATGACTTAAATGCTTCTATCATGTCTGCTCTTTTATCGCCTATCAGCTAATTTTTGAAGCCTGCAGATCATTCTATTCTCATAGGGAGCATTCTGCAGACCTGCCACAATCTTCGTCACTTGCCTCTTGATCCTCTCCACAACTTCTTCATCGCCATGAAATCTAGGAGTCCAGATCTGTGTGCAATAGTCCATATGTGACCTTATTAAAGCCTTATATAGGGAAACAATTACCTGTCTCTCCCAGCTCATTCTTCAACAACCACATAATCTGATGTAATGTTTTGGTAAATCCTTTGCAATATGCTCTCTGAACTTAAACTCCCTATCCACAATCACACCCAAAGCCCTGGCCTCATCAGTTTCCTGCAATTCAGTTCCATCAACATAGTACACAGCTTCTGATATCTTCCAAAAGTGCATCACCTTACACTTGACCACATTAAATAGGCAGCCTTTATTTTTACAAATAATGCTAGTCTGTTTCAGTCTTCCTGCAGAATCTCTGTATCACTGTCATTTACAATTGCTCTTCGCGGTTTAGCATCATCAGCAAATAACTGAATATTTCCATTTGAAATCATTTCCTATATCATTGATATACAAATTAAACAAAGAGGACCAATTATTGAGCTCTGTGGTACACCACTGGTCGCTTGCCTTCTCCTGGACTCATTTCCTCCATAAACAACTCTTTGACATCTGTCCATCAGCTACCCTTGAATCCAAATCGTCAGACTCATATCCATCTCCATTTACTCCAATTTATGCAACACAGTTGTATGCAGAATAATGTCAAAGCTTTTGCAAAATCTAGCAATAACACTGAGACCGTTTCCCTTATCCAACTCCATTGTCACTTGATTATAAAAAGTAAGCAAATTGACCTCCCTTTAGTAAATCCATGCAGTCTATGAAAGATAATGCTATTGTTGTCAACCCAACTCTGGATCCTAGTTCTCACAAGCTTCTCCAACTACACCTGACACATAGATAGGCCTATAGTTTGATGCTTGAGTTTTCTATCACCTCCTTTATGAAATGGCACAATCTTGACCTCCTCCCACTCCTTAGGGACTTGACCGAGTGCAAGACTCGTATTAAAAAAATATGTCAAGACAGGTGTCAACTCCCTGGCACATTCCTTCAGAATAGGTAGCGATATATTATCAAGTCCCATAGCCTTATTAACATCTAGTTTACTCAACTCCCCAAACACCTCTTGCTCACTTACAGTCAGTTTCTCATCTCCATCATCTACTGCTCTCAATCTCCCCATGAATTCACATTCACAAGATTGAAAGACCTTTATGAATTGATCATTAAGTATCTCCACCACACATTCTGCAACAGCTGACTTTATACCATTTTCTCCTATCAATGTCATCCTTCCATAATCATTCTTTCTTTTGCTGGCTACATATCGAAAGAACTCCTTAGGATTCTTTTTGGCTTCATTATTAACTGCTGTTCATACCTCTCTTTAGCTACCCTTACCAACCAAGTCACCCTCCTTGCCTGGTCCTAGTAGACCTCATGGAATTGGTTATTTCTACTTAAATTATGCCTCCACAATGCCCTCTTTCTCTGTATTGCATGTTTAATCTCTTTATTCATCCATCTCACATGTACCTTATTTAACCTTCTTACACTTGGAATACACTTAGACATTGCATTTACTAGATAGTTTTTGAAAATCCCCCAAGCTGCACTGATCTCTTTTCCAGCTAACTCCTCATTCTATGCTACACCCGCAAGCTGTCTCCTGAGCTCTTCATAATTACCACCCTTGTAGTTCCACATATACCCTTTTCTCACAGAGGTCTCACACTGCTGGCAAGCACCCTGGTAATCACTTCATGGTCACTCTCACCAATTGGTGGATGATTTGACACCTCGTTTATAATTTCATCCTCTGATGATTTGACCAAATCCAAGACCCTCAATCCTCGTGTGCCCGCTGTTACATACTGTCTGAGGTAGTTATCCCTAAAGAAATTAATTTTCTTTACTTCCAGTTGCTATTTCATTATTCCAGTCTACATTGCCATAATTAAAATCACCCATAATGATCACCCTTTTCTTATTTGCTTGACTAATTTGATTATACATTTCATTATCGCCACCATCCATATTACTCAGTCTATAACAACATCCAACCAAGTATTTCATTCCATTCACCTCTATCTCACAACATACTGCCTCAAAACCACAGGCACTATTCCCCTCTTGCATCTCTACTTTGTATGGACATAACTCTTTCTCTATCATCAATAGCACTCCCTCTACCTTTTTACACCTTCTATCCTCACAAGACACATCATACCCTTCCATCTCTATTCTTGTCAGGATGTCGTCCTTTTCCAACCATATCTCACTTATTCCAACAATCTTGGTAAACAGATGCAATTAATGCAACCATTTCATCGCCCTTGTTTCTTATACTTCTAGCATTTGTATACAAACACAACATCTCATTTCTGGATCTACAGCTAGTTCTACTGATACCACTCACTCGATGTGATCTCTCCATGCTCGACTGGGGCCCATTTCCCTTTCTGCTTATTCATTTTAAAACCCTTTTCAATTCCAACTGTTTCCTCTTGATCCCAGGTCATCCCATTTCTTTCCTGTCTACACATGCTCTCACCTTTCTCACGCTGTGTACCCCTGTCCACCCTGGGCCTCCCCATTTCCCTGCTCCTCTTGCACACCCCTTCTCTCATTTTCTATACATATACCACTCACCAATTCATTCATAACCACCTCTTCAATCTCTCCTGTCTTACTCTTCTGCTCTTCCACATCACTTCCCGCTTAATCTGATTCATTCTTTGTCACTCTACTCACTTCTCTACCTTCCAGCAGCAGTCTCTCCAAGCAACTCACACCATAACCACTCAAATGCAGTCCATCGCTCCCAAACAGTTCATTCTTCCTTCAAACTCATTCCACACATTAACAAACTGTACTCCCATCTCCTCACACATTTCAGCCAGCATATTACTCATAATCCTTGCTCTCCGCCTCATCTTGCCACAGTCATACCTAGGCAACACGCTGACTACTCTTCCTGTCACTCTATTCTCTTTTATCCTTCTAAGCAGCCTCCTGACCTCCATTCTGACTTGCTCTTTGTCCTCTGTCAAAATCATTCGTGCCAATTAAAACCATCAATTCCTTTGCTCGCTTCCTCCTCATATCCATTTTACCGCCTGGAAAACATACCTTGTGCATCCTATCATCCAGCACACCTTTAATAATGGAGTTGCCATATAAGGCCACTCGCTCATCTTTTGTTAACTCTTTCGTGCCATCATGTTCTTAATTTCATTCCGCATCCATTTCATCTCTTTTCTCATCCAATCGAATTCAACTTCCAAATCTCGCGTCACATTTTCTCTATCATTCATTCTTTCTAATTTTCTAACTCTCGACACCCTCTTCTCACTTTCACTCTCATTCATCCTTCTGTGCTTCCGTACTTTCGGTCCAACATGCGCCCGACTTTCGCTATCATTCATTCTTTCGATTTTTTCCACTTTCGATTCCTGCATTAATCACGCCATTTCCAGTTTCATTCGTTCTCTCAATTTCGCTTCTTTCCACCACTCTCGCCTCACTTTTTTCCTTATTAACATCCGTTACGGTTTTTAAATCACTCGTTTTCTTTTTTACTGATTTTTTAACATTCTTTCACCTCTCAAATGTGCACTCATTTTCCCTGCGACATTCTCGCTACTAACACTTTCTGTCATCAATTCCTCGTTCAGGTCACACTTCGCACACACCCTCCTTCCATCCGCCCTAAACATCCACAAATCATTTATGTAATTGAAAGAATACATATAACACACCTCACACTTAATGAAACGACTGAAATCTAAGTTAAAGTCATGGAATGACAAAGCTGCCACCATGTTTAATCTGCCAGTTAACAGTCTAAAGTCTAATAATAACAACGAATTCGTAATTAAGTTTAAGCAAAACAAAATCCCCCACACTACTAATAATGGTAGCACACAACTTTTACACCATCTCTTACTCAAACAAACACTCATATATACTTAATTAATTCAAGAATACTTATCTCAATCTGGAGGTCTTCTTACACACGTGCTGCATGCTTGAATCATGAGCTATGTGCTTTGCATTATGGGATACTAAGGCAAGTGATCAGAACTTATACCATCTTTATCACAAGTTGCCCCTGTCCTGAAAATACTTCAGGTGCAAACTTTGTTTGCTTACACTTGGATAAAGGATTAAACCAAATATATAATCACTACTTGATATTGTCTGCCAATCAAGAAGACTAGCCTCATATTTAGTGTTAAATACTATAGCTACTCCTTTTCCCTGATTGTTATTCTGAATATAAAATTATATTCTGAATGCTTGAATATAAGATTTTGTATTTATTGCTTAGCAAGATCTCACTAGATTTTGTCTTTTTGTTTCAGCCATTCCTCTTATGTCGATCTGGTTGCTATCCAATTCTTCTGCTAGTTCCAATTATTTGCCATTCAGGCATCTTATGTTGATAGTGCCGATCTTGAACTCTGGTGATGAGTTGGGATGTGTTTCAAGATTTGTTACAGTAGCTGACTTCTCGCTGTTTGCTCTGGTTCCCTGGTGAAAACAACAGGGGGGCCTTGTTTAACTGGGCAATGCCCCAGCTGGCATGAAATATATATACTTGGTTTAATCCTTTATCCAAGTGTAAGCAAACAAAGTTTGCGCATGAAAAATTCACATCACTTGCCCTAGTATCCCATAATGCAAAGAACATATCATTATGGATATATATAATGCTATCCATTATATACAAGTTGCCCTGTCATGAAGTTACTTCACATGCAAACTTTGTTTGCTTACACTTGACTAAAGGATTAAACCAAGAATATAATTTCTTATCATTTTAATTTATAGTATAACCAAGGGCAAAAACTTTCAACAGCTATCTCTAATCCAGAATATTTTAGTAATAAGGTGTGATATCTTTTTTCTATTTGTATATGGAAATATGACTTCTACATTACTTCAACCTTGGTATCACTTCTGGGTCTGGATCCCACTGAGGAGACCTCAATACAGGTCGAGTGTAGTGACCCCTTTCATAATGCATAGCATTATACATGTACGTAAGGATGTGGTGCTTTGCATTATGGAATACTGAGGCAAGTGGTGTGAAGTCATTAGCCTCTATATACAAGTTGCCCAGTCATGAAGTTATTTGATATGTAAAGTTTGTTTGCTTACATTTGGATAAAGGATTAAACCAAGAATATAATTTCTTGGCATCTTTAATTTATAGTATAACCAAGTGGAAAAACTTTCAACATAATTCCCCTACCTATCATCATCAACAACAACAACAACAATCCCTCTCTCCCTCTCTCTTTCTCTATCTTCCCCCCCCCCCCCAAATATCTTGAACTTTCTATCTCACATGAGAGATAGGTGCACCTCTAGTTCTATTCCCATCAGAACATTATCCTTATGTTTCACTTATCTACCTCAACTTTACACATACTGCCTCAAAACTAATGCAATTATTCCCCTCCATCCCTTGCTCCACTTCACACAGACATAATTCCACTACTGTTATCAATGACAGCGATCTCTCTCCCTCTCTTTTCTTGTTCTTTTTATCCCCCCCCCCATGAATGATAAGTGCACTTCTATTCCCATTAAGACATCATCCTTATTGAAGCATGTTCTACTTATTCCAACAATTTTTGAGTGAAAGGACTCAATCGGTTCAACAATTTTCTCTGCTCTATGTTTGAAACCCTTGGCATTCATAAAAAATAACACAGTAACATACTTATATAGATGGCACTAGCATATAAAGACATATGCAGTTTGTCAATGTGAGCTATTAAAAAAAAAAGACCAGTATTAGTAATAAGGAAGGAAGGATTTTATTGTAATTGCTTTGTTAGCAATATTGATTTTTAAGTCTGTACTATCGAATTAATGCTTTTTTCATTATTGTGTGGTCTTTCGTGAGGATAACTATTGTCTGTGTATCATATCCAATTGTATTTATTGTATTATTATGGCAGCTGCCAGTTCTAACATTTTTGTTGTCCAGCCTGCTACTATTTAAAGACTGAATTATTCACAGCATAGTTGAAAATTTTGTATCTCACTATGTATGTGGCATATACTCATCTCTTGATTTAAAAATACAGGTGAAGAACAAGAATGTGTATGTGTACGTGAAATTTAGGCAGTGCAAAGCACTGGAAAATACCAATCACAGGATTCAGCAGCAGTGGAGATACTGCTTCAGAAATGGGTGAATATCCATTTGTGGATACCAGTAGCATGTCAGAAGGTGAAGAGAATATGAAACACATACATAAGGATTTGGCCTTCAGCATGGCAGAGAGAGAGAGAGAGAGAGAGAGAGAGAGAGAGAGAGATGCTGTATATGTCAGTTAAAGGCAGAATGTCTAGAGAGAGAAACAGAACTGCTGAGAAAGGAGATGAAGGGAATAAAGACTGAGTTGAAGATGGTGAATGAAGAGATTAGGATGTTGGCTAGTGCGAAAATACAGACACACACACCTTGTATAAACATGAATGTTTATACAAGGAGAGTGTGTTATACAAGGGCTTCATTATTATTATTGTTGCTAGTAGTAATATGCGACTTCAATACAGCAATTATTATGGGATGAATTTTACTCAGATTCGCTATTTGAAACTTTTACAAGAAAATTTCGAATCTTTCTAGTTTTGAGTTCAGCTATATTCAGGGCGACAAAGAAATAATGTGTCCAAATTATGTACTGGATTACAAAAACTCTCTCTGACTTGGCAGAATTAGTATAAGTTGCAGTACAAGAAGCAGTCTGCATGGTTAAGTTTTTTGTTCTAAATGGATTATTTTACCGTAACATTATCGAAAATTTAAAATTTTCGGTGAATTGTTTTTCGATGAATTGCATTTTCGACGAATTGTCTTTCGATGAATTTTCCTGTAACTGCATAAAGGTAGTGGTAGAATGAAGGTAGCAAACTATCAGCCTGTTTGTATTTCTTCTGTAGGCGTTAACATTTTGGAGAAATTAGTGACAATTTAGATACAGAATTTGACAGAAGAGCATTATTATTTATGCAGGCTAACATGAATTTCTGAAGAAGCACTTGTTTTAGTAATCTGGTTACCTTTTACAACAGAGTAACAAGAACGGTAGATGAGTATAAGGCATACACTGTCTTTTTTTTTTTTTTTTGCAAAGGCACAGGTGATACATGACAAGTTGGTTTTTACATTGCAACATATGGGTTTGGATATCAGTTTAATGGAAAGTAGTATCGAGTAGGAGGAAGGCTACCAGTAGAGTTCTACAGGGTGCAGTATTGGGACCATTACTTCTTAGGGAACTACAGGGAGATGTTCAGATTTTTGCCAATGATGTGAGGTTTGGTAGGATTGTTAGTAATAGTGCTGATATTTTGGCTCTTCAAGAGGAAATGAATAAGCTGGAAGGGTGGGCAAAAAAATGGGATATCAATTTAATGCAACTAAATTTAAGATTTTGAAATATGGAATCCACAAATGGGATACTCCATACTCACGTGGTGGAGTTATACTGGAAGAACTGGAGGAAGCAAGGGATCTTGGAGTGATTGTAAAGAGAAATGTGAGGTTCAAAGAACAAACTGTAAAGATATCTCAGCGTATTTCTGCAATATTGAGAGAGATAAAAGGGTAGTAGTGCCTTTGTATAAAAGTTGCATCAGACCACATTTAGATTTCTGTGCTCATATCTGTTACCCAGGATTTGAAGGTGATGAAGTAACCTCAGAGAGGATAGAAACAGATAACAAAAATATCAGGAACATACAATGTTGATTATGAGGACATAAAGATTGCAGAGTTTGGTGAACAAAGGTGGGGAGGAGGAATTATATGATGGCAACATTTAAGCTGCAGAAGGTTTATTATTGGATTAACACTGAGAGGGACTTTTCACATTGTAGAACAAAGAGAAGTAAAAAGGACAAGGGGCCATTCCTGAAAGTTGAAAAAGGAATAATAAGTAAAAGGATAAGAAGTAATTTTTTTTGCATGGAGAGTGGTAAGAGCATGGAATACATTGCCTGAGAGGGTGTAAAAGTGTAAACAACAGATAAGTTTAAGGAGTTGTATGAAAGATTGTTTTGACTAGTGTTGGCTTCCCATAATGATCAAGAAAATAATAATAATAATAATAATATTCATGACTTATTTTTCATGGTATTAACACCACCAAACAAACTATTTTATAAAATTCTGTTTTATTAACTTGCTTATATTTCACTACATTTCAAATCAGCGCCATCAGAGCACAACACAGCATGTACACGTGACAGTGAGTACGTGAAAGAATACAATTGTAATGAACAAAAGATCTGAAGTCCTGTTTTGGTGTCGAGATATAGTATATCTTGACTAAAGTTTACTTGGAGAGTAGTGAATGGGTTGATACAGTCAGTCATGATTGCTCTGCTTTTGAATAAATTCAAAAATATGAATAATGGTTATTGTGTGAATGATAAATATTGTGTAAATAATGGTTAATGAGGCCTCTCATGATGACTCCAAGAAATTAATAATAAGAATAAAATAATGTTAATTGGAACAAAATTAAATCTCTGCATTTCATTCTTTATAATAAGGTCAGCATCAGGAGTAAAGAACATGATCAAAAAAAAAAAAAAAAAGATAACAAGGACAGGTTAAACATGAGTATTCATTGATTAATCAGGTAACTAACCTGACATCCGATGTCAAGTTAGTAAACTTGACAACTTATGTCTCGATCATGTCCCCCATCCTTCTTCTATCCACTAGGCTCTGCTTTGCAATTTGCATTCCCTCAATCTGTCCTCATATTCAACATTCCAGAGACACAAAATGCTCTCCAATTCATCCTTTTGAAAACCAGGTGACTAAATCTGTGCACAGTAATACATATGCAGTCTGATCAAATCCTTGTATAATGGATTCACAACATCCTTACTTCTAGATTGCCTTACTTCCTTATCATTGCCATAATCCATTGTACTGGCCTCACAATTTTAGCAAAATTTCAGGTCCCAATCCACAATCACCTCAAGATCTTATCTCCACCTCCTCTAAGATAGCCCCACCAAACTTATAATCTCCATCCCATCTTTGCGCTTCCTAAATTTTAAAATCTTACACTTTGCTACACCGAAACTGAAATCCCTTCCACACTCACACTCGCTCATTCACCCAATCTATCTTATAAGTTTCTACCATATTTCTATCTCTCCCCCCCCCAATAAACTTTCGTAACCCACATAGATTCAGATTTTCCTCATAGTGAGCATTCCACACCAATCCAATCATCTCCAACATCTGTTCTACACTTCATAGCTCTCACCAACTTTGCATTACCTGCAAACAACTGTACATCGTCACTATTCTAGCCCTTCCCAATGTCATAGACATACAAATTAAATAATAACGGCCTCAAAAATTAATAATAATATCAAAAATGACAACAGCGAGCAATAACTTGGCAGAGTGGACAAGGATAATGGTTGTCAGCTTAATGTAGCAAAATGTAAGTTAATGCATTTTGTATGCAAAGATTACATACTGTATCTTACAGTTACACTATTTATCTGTAGGAAATTGATGAGGCTAAGGATTTGGCAGGTGATAGTGAACAGAGAACTGAAGTTCAGAGAGCATATTGTAAAAGTTAGCACTTTTGCAATGGTTCAAAAGATTTACTTTTTTCTTTCTTTTGCTGCTCTGGAATATTTATGGTAATTCAAGCCAGTCCAATCCTTAATGTCTTCAAACCACATTCTCCTGGATCTACCTCTCCCTCTTTTTCCATCCAGTTTCCCTTCTAATATTAATTTTTGAATGTCTTCTTGCCTAATTAGATGTCCAAAATATTTAAGTTTTTGTTCCTCAATTATTTTCATTAATGTTCTTTTCATTTTTGCTTTCTTTAAAACATCTTCATTTTCTCTGTCCGTGATATTTTCAACATTCTTCTGATAGTCCACCTTCCGAAAGCTTCTAATTTTTATTCTCCTTGATTTCGAGTCCATATTTCTATGTTGAAGAGAAGACTTGACCAGATATAGCATTTTATTAATCTTTTTCTTGTGTCTATGTTAATTTCTCTGGAAGTTAGAACAGTTTTCATATCAATAAAGCCTTTCTTGCTATTTCTGTTCTTCTTTTTATTTCTTTAAGGGAATTTCCTCCATCTCTAAACATTTGTCCCAAATATATAAAAGACTGAACCTGTTCAATTTTCTTTTTGTTAACAGCTATGTTTAATTTCTTATTTATTGGTTCTTTTGATATAATCATGCACTTTGTTTTCTTTAGGTTAATAATTAATCCCATGTCTAAGCTTCTGTTGTAAATTTCTGTGACTAAGTTTTGAAGATCATCTTCAGATTCAGCTATAAGGACTGTGTCATCTGCATATCTGAAGTTGTTGAAGTTCCTGCCCCTGACTTTTACACCCTTCAATTCTAAAATATTTTTAAAAACTTGCTCATTATACATATTACACAGTAAGGGTGATAAGACACATCCTTGTCTTACCCCTTTTTTTGATTTCAAAGTTGTCAGAATATGCACTTTTATATCTTGGATTCTAAAACATTCAAAACTTGGATTCTGAAACAAACAAAGACTGGAAGCAGCACAGATGAAGTTTCTAAGACCTCTCCTGGGACTCACTAGGTTAGATAAAAAGAAAAACACAGAAATAAGATAACGATTAGATATAAAAAACATCATACAAGAAATAGAAGAATAGCGGACGTCCAAGATTAAGGTAGAAAGATCAACTTCATCTGTGGAGCAGGAACAGGATATAAAAAACCTATACCTGAATTGCTCAGACGATGACGACAACGATATGAAGCTAGGGATTTGGCAGGTGATAGTGAACAGAAAACTGAAGTTCAGAGGGCATATTGCAAAAGTTAGCAAAATGGTCCAAAAGATTTATGGATTTGTAATTCAAGCCAGTCCAATCCTTCAAACCACATTCTCCTAGATCTACCTCTCCCTCTTTTTCCATCCAGTTTCCCTTCTAATATTAATTTCTGAATGCCTTCTTGTCTAGTTAGAAGACAAAATTCTAGAATGGGTGGATCAGGATATGATACTCTATAGGGACCAACATGGTTTTGTTAAAGGTCGATCCTGCCTTAGCAATTTATTAACTTTTTATAATAGAATGACATCCGAGTTGGACAAAGGAAATGGCTACACAGTGGTACTTCTGGATTTTGCTAAGGCTTTTGACAGGATACCCCATGGAATACTGTTGCACAAATTGGAGCAGATGGGGATGGATACTAAACTGGTGATATGGATAGGAGAATGGCTCAGGGAAAGATACCAGGAGGATCAGAGTCTAGGATGAGGCAGGTGACACCCAGTGGTGCCTTAGGGCTCTGTGCTTGGGCATTGTTGTTTAATTTGTACATAAATGATATAGAAATGGCTTAAAGGAAGATATTCAGTTGTTTGCTGATGATGCAAAGTTCTTTCCACTCTGTTAAAAATTTATGTTAAAAATTTATGTCAAAGCTGTTGTTAACTCCCTGGAACATTCCCTCAAGACATGCAGTGATGTAACATCAAGTTCCATGGCATTGTTGACAACAAATTTACACAATTCTTCATATACCTCCTTCTCACTCACCATCAGTGGTTCCTCCCCCATTCCCACTGCTCTCAAGCACTGCATTATGTTATAATAACAAGGATGGAATACTTTAATGATCTGCTCATTTAACAACTCTACTATATCCTCCTCATTGGTTATCATTTTCCCATTATCACTCACCAACATCATCTTCCCATAATCATTCTTTCTTCTACTGGCCATATATCGAAAAAAACTCCCTAGGATTTCTTTTAGCGTCATTTGCTAACTGCTGCTCATACCATTTTTTTGCTACAATTACTAAGTGAGTCACCTGTCATGCTTGCTCTTTGTACTCCTTATGTAAATGATTATAATGCCTTTCTCTTCCAGATTGCATGCTTCACCTCTTCAGTCATCCCTTTTACACTTACCTTATTTAATCTCCTGACCTTTGGAATACACTCCATGTTTGCTGCTCAGGAAGTATCTGGGTAAAGACCAAGTAGAATTGATTTCCTTCAAATGCAATTCCTTATTCCATGATATCTCTTCAAGTTGTCTCCTGAGTTTGCCATAATCACCTGCCTTATAGTTCCGCATATATATCTCTTTCTCACAAAAGTCCTGATATGGCTGGCCACCACCCAAGTGATCACTTCATGGCCACTTTCACAAACTGGAGGAAGATGTGACACTTCATTTACAACAATATCTTCCAATGAGATAATCAAATCCATGACCCTCAATCTACATGTGGCTTCTGTTACTTACCGAAGGTAGTTATCCCTTAGAAACTCAAGATATTCATTCTTTGGTTCCTGATGCTATCTCTTCATTACAATCTATATTACCATAATTGAAATCACCCATAATGATAACCCTTTTCTCATTAGCCACACCAATTTGTCTAAACATTTCCTTCTCACTGCCTTCCACATTACCAAGTCTATAGCAACACCCTAATAAACATTTCATCCTGTCCACTTCACACCATACTGCTTCAAAACCACTGTCAGTATTTGCTCCTTGCATCTCCATCCTAAATGGGCACAACTCCTCTGCCATTATCAATAACACTCCTCCTCCCTTTCTGTTTTGTCTATCTTCATGAAAGACTACATATCCCTCCATCTCTATTCCGGTCAGAGAGTCATCCTCGTTCAACCATATTTCCTTTATACCAACGATTTGGGTCAAATTAACTATCAACTACAATTTCATTCCCCTTGATTTTAATACTTCTAGCATTTGTAAACATACACAATAGCTCATTTCTCTTTCTCTAACAAGTCCCACTAACCACACTTGTCAGATCTGACTGCTCTACACTCTCTCCTATCCATTCCTGTCTGTCATCACTGATATTACACCCCTCCCTAGACCTAAATGTCACCTCTATATCTTTGACTATCTTAATTCTATCTTATGCACACATCTACTCCTGAAACCATTCATCTAAACTTTTCATGCAGTGTCCCCCCTGTCATTTTCCTGTCCACTCTGAATTTCTTCTCTCTTATTCTCTTCAATCATGCCATTCAAATCTCCATTCACAAACTTGCCTACTTTATTCTCCTGCTCTGCCACAACACCTCTTGCTTCCTCAGGTCTTACATTCACTATAGTCATTCTCTCTCTCTCTTGATTCAACAGTTTCTCCAACTGACTCACACCAAATATCCATTCAGATGTAGCCTATCTCTTTTATACAGCTCTATCCACCCCTCAAACTCATCCCACACATTCAAAAAATGAACTCCTTTCTCCTCACGCACCTCTGTTAGCATACCATTCATAATCTTTGCTCACTTTCTAAATTATCATACTACCTGGCAACATGCTAACTACCTTACCTACCACACTGTTATCTTTTGCTCTCCTTTACAGCTCCATGATATCTCTCATTACATTCTTCTTGTTACCAGTCAAATCATTTGTGCCAACTACCACTACCAACTCTTTTGATAGCATACTCCTCTTATCTAATGTTTGAACTACACTGTTCATTCTATCTCCCGGAAAACAAACCTTGTGCACTTTTTTTCACTCACCACACCTCTTATCATTGGATCTCCATACACACTGCCACTCTGAAACCATTCAATATTTCTTTCAAATCTTTCATCTCATTCTTCCTCACATTCCCATACAAATCTGTAATTCTCCTCAGTTCATTCCTCATAAGTTTAATCTCTTGTCACATCCTTACCAACTCTGCTTTCATATCTTCAATTAGTTTTTCAGTTGCATTTATGCAAATTGCATTTTCACTACCTTGCACGCCCGCTATCTTACCATGCACTGCTGCTAGCTCACCACCAGCTCTCTTACCACTTACTGCCACAAACTCCAGCTGCCATCTATGACCTGCAGCACTGTCTTACCAATCAACATCGCATATACAGTATTATGGAACAATTTACATGACTAATGCCACTCTTAACAGTAAGATTAATAAAATTCTGAAATTGGTGCTCTAGGAATGAAAGCAAATTCAAACGTAGTAACAACTTTAAATTTTTGTTTGTCCAACCTAGCATATGGATATGTGCTTACAAACAGGCTAATACAAAATATACAAAAAAAAAAAAAACTTGCCTTCCATTCTCATCCTGTCCTCCAAAAGTATACAACTTTCCATGAAATGTGACCATTGCATGACAAGCACGTGCTTCAATCATATTGGAACACTGATGCCATGTATTGGAATTTAAATCCAAATAAATAACAGAAGAGGTAGCAACCATCACTCCAGATCTAATCTTCACTGGACTGTATCCACCTTAAAAAACAGAGAGAAAGAGTATACTTTAAAATATTCCTTAAATATTCAAGGAAATACTGAAGTATTTTAATATAAAGTATATTTTAACATATTCTGTTTATCTCCAAACTAAGAATTTTTGTTGGAAGATAAACAGTACATTATTAGTATTTAAGTAAAATAAGTATATATAAGTTCAAAGCTGAACTGTAAATGGATATTGACCATTTTACTGTTTTGGAGGAAAGTAGAGCAACAATGGTTACCAGTTCAGAATAGTATTTGTAGATTAGGTATGGGGCAGAAACTAAACAACAATGAGAGAAAGATTGTAATGGATCTCTTTGTGTGTGTGGAGAGAGAGAGAGAGATCATCAATTAACCAAACTGCTCTCTTGGATAGAATGAAGTAATCTTAGAAAAGAGTCTGGTACTCTAGTGCACTACTATTTCTAAAGTGTGAGCAATATTCCATGGTTGGATTTGGGATTTTTACAGAGTTTGCAGCTGTACAGATGAAAATGAAATGAGCATGTAAAAAGTGACCCTTGTTGGAGATATAAACAGCAGTAGAGTAGGAAACGAATCCCAGACACGTAGTAATGTGTTGAGAAAATTTGGAGAAGAGAGCAAAGCTAATAATAATAGTATGCAAGTATTTGCTGTACTTTTGCTCACCAAAAGGACTAGTCATTACTACCACCATATTCAAACATAAAGATGTGCACAAGTTCATGTAGAGAGAAGACACAAGAAATTAAAAAACCTCATTGACTATATCATTATTGATAGTTACATATTCATGTTGGTTCAGGATACAACAGTATACAGAGGATTTGAAATCGGAAGCAACTATTACTTAGTGATATGTAGGAGGGAAATTAATATCACATTGAAAAGAACAGTATGTAAGAAAGTTTTAAGAAGAAATTAAAGTTCAACAGTTTTTATAGGTAAACTGCAGACTCGACTATGGAAACATTATTGAAGAAAAAATAAACAGATTGAAAACTAGAACCAAACCTTAGTCTCAGTGACAAACTCCAAAGAAGACATTCGTTTATTCAATATATATGGAGGTAGGCGGTGGAGTTGTCTGCAGCGATAGAAAAATAAGAATCCCATAGTGGATACAAGAAGTTCAAGAAGCAGTTCTGGAAAAGAAGAAAGCATACCAAAAGTTCCTAGCAAATAAGTTGGTAGATGCCCGAAAAGAATACAGAGAAAAATGTAAGATAGCTCAGCTGTGCATAAAAAGTAGCTAAAAAAAGTCATTGGAAGACTTTGGTAAGAATATAGAAAATAAATATCAGCAAGGTGGCAAAACCTGGTGGAGGATACTAGAATCGTGGAAGAACACGGCAGTACATTTGAGCTGTGCTAAAGAAAAAGTGTTTTAAATCAGTTTATTGTATGGTGGCGTTTGTTTGTTTTTGGTTTATTCTTACCGAGAGGGCGAGATCAGAGTCAGACAAGTTCTGCAGTAGAACAGAAGAAAATGATAAGTTTTTTGTTACTTAGTATATTTTTGTTATTTTGTATAGTATAGTTTATACTTATATAAGTTTATAGTATCGTGTAAGTATAGCTTATAGTATAGCGTATAATATAGTAGAGTGTTTAGTATATACAGTGGTATCTCGCTAATCCGAACTAATAAAAACCGTGCTCGCTCGGATTAGCGAAATTCCCCCCCAAGAGACAATAATAACTGCGTTTAAGACAAAAATAATCAGATTCCAATAGTACATCAATTTAATTCTGTAAATAAATGAAGTAACTGATAGAAAAAAGCTACTGTACTGTAATGTAAAACTTAAAAAATAATACAGTACACAAATTTATTTTAGTAAAAAAATTAGTTTGCATGTACCTGTATTGTGGAGGATTCTGATTTAATAAAATTGCATAGTTCAGTACATAACTTAATTTGCGTAAAAAATATCACTTTCTTGTACACAACACAAAACATTTCACAAAATAACACACACACAAAAAGCTTTTTTTTTATTTCTTTGTAAAAAAGTCACTGATTTTCTTTTGCTTATTAGAAGCAAAAGAAAATCAGTGACTCTCGGAGCTGCATTAGCAATAAAATTTTGTGGAATGGCATACCATTCTGCTTAGCACATTCTATACGCATGTTAAAACTGTCAACTGCCTCTTCACGTTTTACTTTTTTTTTTCTTTCAGTTCTTTATCATCTTCTAATTCATTCTGCAGCATCATATTTATAATTTCAGCATCTGATTTGATTTCGACTTCACTTTCGGTTCTACCTGTAATCCATTCCGTAAACATCTGTTTGTGAAATTTCAACATCTGGATTTATATTTTTAACAAAATTATGCACGTTTTGAATTTTCCCTTTTTGTGTATCACCGTAGTTATCTTGGTAAATTCTAGAAGGCCACAGTTTTTTCCATGACACTCGAATTGCTTCAGGTTCAATGGCTTCCCAAGCAGCAGCAACTGAGAATGCTACATCCTTCAAATTTATATTTTTTATTGATGTGGTAACGTTATAATTTTGGGAAATTATATTTAAAAGCAGGTCTTTACAATATTTGAATTTAATGGATTGTATTATGTTCTGATCCATTGGTTGCAACAATGGAGTACAGTTTGGAGGCAAAACATAGCTGTAAAATTTCCGTCCTCAATAATCAATTCATATGCCAGAGGATGTCCAGGACAGTTATCCAATAATAAAAGTGCTTTCTATTCTAAATTCTGAGATTTTAAATAAGTTTTAACAGACGGTACGAAATCATTGTGAAACTAGTTTGAACAAAGACCACTTTCGTCCGCGTTATAAATTTGATCATCGGTTAAATTTAATTCAAGAATTTTTCTAAAAAAGCTTTTTTGGAATAGTTCTACAGCAAAAACGTCACTAGACAGTTTTCCCCCTGATATTGATAGATACCGAATACCGTGGCATTTTTTAAATTTTTCTAGCCAACCATCACTTGCTTTGAATTTCTGATCTGGGTAAATTTGTGAATGGAAATGCTTAGCTTTCTGCTTTAAAATATCTCTGAAGATGGGACTATGACGACGTCTTTCTTAAAGAAACTACGTGTAAAGAGTAGAAACTAGAATCAAATAAATAAAAATCACTTGTTTTCAGAGTTTGTCTATTAAGGACCAAGGCTTGCTTGGTCCTTCTTTTTTTTTTAAAAAAAGAGACAGGATTAAAATCCTGTCTTTTATGTCACTGACTGTAGATTTGCCGACATTGTATTCAGCAGCAAGTTAGCCGCGTCACCCTTTACTAGACGCTGAATTATTCTACACTTATCCAACAAGACCTGGAGCGAAATAAATTTTAATTCATTTCGTTTTTATTTTATTTTATTTTTATTTTAATTTTTAATTTATTCGTTATTTTAATGAAATAAATTTTAGATTTAATTTAGAGTAAAATAAAAAAATGACATTAATGAAAAACTGAAACAATCATTAATCATTCACTGAAAACTTACGAAAACACAAAAGAATAAACGACAACTCAGAGAATGTTTCATTTGAATAATCAAAGAAAAACTGAGTGTTATATACAACCAGGCTTTACGCTAAGTCGTTTTTGTTGTTGAAGGGAAGATACATAAACATTGTGCAACAGTGGTGACTAATCAGTTCATTAACAACAGCGGTGATTCATGCCGACAATACAGTACATACTGTACAGTATAAAAAAGAAAACGTGAACACACACAATAAATCAAAATAGGCTCACAATATAATCGTACAATCGACAGTATGAAAGAAATACTGTATTGTAATAATAATAAAATAAATAATACTATTTAAAATAATAATTATTTAATAAAAAAATAATAGTACGCAAAATAATAATACGTAATAAACAAAACTTTTTTTTCTTTCAAACCGCAGTTCGGATTACTGGAGGGTTCGGACTAGCGAGATATCGCTGTAGTTATAGTAGTTCCTAGTACTTGGCACTATTTCAATCATGGTGAAAGCCTCAGCTCAAATTACAAATGATGTGTGTCACCAAGTCCTCCCCCATTTAAAGGATCACATTTTGTGAAGGACTACATTTTGTGAAGCATACTACAAGATTTTGTGGTATGTACGCATTCCAGCATTGGGTATGTGGCAGGTGAGAGAAGGGGGATTACATATATGCAGGAAATGGAAAGAACTTTGTGAGTTATTGCATCAGAGGTGGAAGAATATCGAACTAGAGAAAGGAGTAGTGTGATGGGGGTAAGAATAATAGGCAAAATATAAATGAAAAAATAAGCATGGGGAGTGTGAAAGTTTGAATAATTGTGAAGTTTTTGAGATGGCCTTAATTGGGAGGATGAATAGTGAGCAAGAGTGGGTAGCTTGCAGAGAAAGAGACAAATGAACTGAAAGAGGAGGTGGAATGTCTCGGGAATGAGTTGAGAAGTGTGAAAGATGAGATTAAACAAATGGAAGAGATGAATGCAAGGAGAATCAGAATAGAAGTGAGAGAGTTATGGGAATGACAGAAAAGGAGAGAATAGAAACAATAGACAAGAGGAAATGAGAGAGTTATGAGAATGATAGAAGAGGAGAGAATAGAAACACTAGGAGAGAGGGATGAGAAGAATGTAAGGGAGTACTAGAACCAGGGATGCAGAGATGCCAAGATGGCAGGTAATTAGGGGAATATGGAGAGAAAGTATTAGAGGAGAGAGATAGAGAGAGAGTGAGGGATGCAGGTGAGCAATCAAGGAACAGAGTGATAAGAGGTGTGACGCATGGAGACTCTACAATTAGTGATGTGCAAGATAAGATACTAGAGGACTGTTTGCCTGGAGGAATGACAGAAAGTGTGGCTATGGCAATTAAGCAGGGTGAAAGGGTGGATGAGATGATTGTGATGGCGGGCACGATTGACTTGAGAGGTAATGTAAATCGGGTGGCAAGTGATCTGAGATTCATGCTTGAGGTAGTATGTGTTGCCCAGGTATGATAATGAAGAGCTAAATAGAAGGGCATTAATAATGAATAGCATGATATCCAGAATGTGTCAGAAGAGAGGATTGGAATACGTGGATGATTGTAGGGCATTTGAGAACAGAAAGGAACTGTTTGCAAGAGACTATTTGCATTTGAATGAGGAAGTATATAGGCATTTGGAGAGATTGCTGTTCTCTGAACGAGTCAGTGTGTCAATACAGAGAAACTAGAATTACCAGGGTGGATGGTAATGATAGTGTGACCTCTTGAGGGAATAGGTGCTTGGGAGAGGGGGAATACATCAGGTAATGCCCAGACCAGTGGAGTCAGGAGGGTATAAGGACAGGTATAGAAACAGTGACATTTTTAAGCTTTATATTAATGCCAGGAGTAACTATAATAAAGGAAATGAATTGGTGGTGCTGAGAGCATCGGCCCATCTGAAGATTATTGAGATCTTTGAGAAGTGGCTGATGGAAGATGATATAATAACAGGAATAGAAGAAGCAGGGTGCAGCATTTTTTGAAACGACCATAAGTGAAAATGCAGTGGTGGAGTACTGTTTATGATAAGTGATGACTTATGTCCTCTAAGAGTGGAAGTTTTGGAGAGCAGTGACACTAATGGTTTTGAAAGCATATGGTGTGAGGTAGAGTGGGGTGTTGCTATAAGCCAAGGAGCACAGATGAGGAGGAGCAGGAGATGTTTAGGCAGTTGAGCTTGGCAAGTGCAAAAAGAATAATTGTTATACGAGATTTTAACTACAGCAGTATAAATTGGGAAGAGGAAAATGCATATAGTAATAAGTGAATGGAATTTCTAGAATTCTTGAGGGACAAATGTCTTAGGCAATGTAACAGAAAGAACACATGGTTCAAGAGTTTTGGATTTGGTCATAGCATCAGAAGACCTGATTATAACTGAGATGGCATTTCTTCCCCCAGTTGGAGAGAGTGACCACATGGTTTTGACTTGGAAGATGAATAGACATGCAGGAGTATCAAAGAAAAGGGAATGTATGTGGAATTATAAGGTGGGTGATTATAATAGTCTTAGATATCAATTTGGGGCAGTTCCATGGAGGACAGAATTGGAAGGCCAGGATATCATTAGTGCTTGGGAAATGGTGAAGGAATATTTGTTAGCAGCAATAGTAAGCTGTGTTCCGTGAGTGAAGAAGAGGACACAGTTTGGTTTAAAGTGGATGACAAACAATATCAAACAGCAATTGCAGGTGAAAAAGAGGTTATAGAAGAGATATAAGTCAAGGGATGGATAGCAGATGCATGAAGAATATAAGACTCAGGCTAGGAGGAGTGACTAGTAAGATAAGGAAGGCAAAACTGGAATAAGAGAAGAGATTGGCCCTAAGATCCAAAGAAAATCCTAGGGAATTTTTAGCTATGTGGCCAGTAGGAGGAGAAATGATTGTGGAAGAATGACGTTGTGGGATAAAAATGGGAATAGAGTGACTGATGCAGAGGACATAGTGGAGTTGTTCAATGAACACTTTATTGGAGTATTTCATCCTTGCAGGTTCAAGGTTTAGAGGTGAAAGAGGAGAGTGTGTGTTTCAAATACTGAGTACTCTGGATGTTAATACAGCTGTGGGACTGGATGGAATTTTGCCATGGGTTTTGATAGAATGTGCTAAAGAACTGACAGTTCCGTTGACCTGGCTTTTCAATAAAAGTCTTGCAACAGGAAAGGTACTCAAGGAATGGAAGGAAGGTAAGACAGCGCCATTGCATAAGGCAGTAGCAGACTGGAAGTGTCAAATAATACACCAGTTTGTGTTTTATTAGTAGATAAGATCTTGGAGAAATTAGTGAAGGACCATATACAGCATTATGCAGATGAGAGTAATGTTATCTATGAGAATCAACATGAATTTGTTAAAGGGTTCTCTTGCTTTAGTAATATGACTGCCTTCTATAATAACGTGACAAGAGCGGTTGATCAGGAAAAGGCATATTGGCATATTCTGCCATTTTTTTGGATTTTGAAAAGGCATTTGACAGTGTGCCACATGATAAGCTGGTAGGTATCAGAGAGTTGTGTATCGTGGTGCAATATGAAGGCAGCAGAAGGTTACAAGTGGGATCCCACAAGGCTCAGTACTGGGACCTGTATTGTTTAACCTTTATATAAATGACATTGTCAGTGGATGGCAGAGGGATATTCAATTGTTTGCAGATGATGTAAAGCTAGAAAGGGTTATTAATAATAGTGCAGATGTGGCAGCCATGCAGGAGGATCTGAATAAACTGGACAGATGGGAAAATGAATGGGATGTCAGTTTAATGCAGCAACAGACAACAGAATAAATTAAGTATGTAGGTAGGGAAGACAAGAGATCTGGGGAGGATGACCGATAGAAACCTGAAATTCAGGGAACATATTGCGAAGGTGGTGAATGCAACCCAGAGGATTGCTGCAATACTGAGAAGGATGCTGACCTGCAGAGACAAAAGAGTTGTCATTCCATTGTCCTGATCAGACCACACTTGGCCTATTGTTCTCAAATCTGGTCCCCAGATTAGTGAAGGACCATATACAGCATTATGCAGCATTATGCACCATATACAGCATTATCCTTCTCAAATCTGGTCCCCAGATTTGAGAAGGGAAAAATTAACTGTGAAAACGGTACAGCGGCAGATAACAAAGATGGTTTCAGGACTATACAATTTGGTTATGAGGATTGACTGAGGTAATGTGAACTGCAGTGTTTGGTAGGAGGAGGAGATGTGATATGATTGATACTTTTAAACTGTTAAGAGGTAGTTACAGGGGTGACACTGGGGAGTTCTTTCGCTTGGTGGAACAGGGGATAGGAGGAGGATAAGGTGCCATCTCTGGAAGTTATGAAAGGAAGCTGTGAGCAAGATTGTGAGGAGTGGTTTCTTTGCATGGAGGGTGGTTGAACCATGGAATATATTGCCTGACAGTGGTGAGAGCACAAACGGTCAATAAGTTCAAGGAGTGGTATGATAGATTTTGTGTTTTCTAGGAAGGATCTCCCACAATGAGTCTTGATTCCATGGAGGCCTGAATCATAATCATAACAATAATGATAATGTTCTAAAGGCTATTGAAAAAGCTCAGAAGTGGAGGAAATAGTATTATAAAAGGAATCAGAGAATGATAATCATTTATTATTTCTTGATGCCTCCATGGAGGTCCAAGACTCATCGAGGGTGGGCACCTACTCTACAAATCTCCATCTCCAGCACTTAATTCACCAATAAAGGTAACATGGAAAGTGACAATAAGGATATGCTAGATGTGTGGAGTAATTACTTTGAAAAACTGTTAAACGAAACAAACAAACAGTGACAGAACCATTTTAGAACATTTTCAAGAGGAATGCAAAGAGGAGTACATATCAATACTTTAGGTAGGAAAAGCGATCAAAAACTTGAAATGTGGAAAGGCAGCTGGAATAGATAATATTTGACCAAAAATGCTTAAGTATGTACGTATAAAAGTTTTGCAGTGGCTATACTGCATAATTTGCAGCTCCTGGTCAGAAGGTTGAATTCTAAACGACTAAGCTACTTTTATATAAAGGCTAATGACTTCATATTAATTGCTTCAGTATCTCATAATGCAAAGCACACATCCTTATTGGATGTGTTAAACTTAGTTCTTTGCTTTATACAGATGATATACTCCTAAACATATCTAGTGAAAGTCTCCAGGATTCTCTAACTAAATGGAATAACAGCTGAAACAAATTTGGCACGAAAATCAGCAATAAAAAGACCAAACTATTTAAATGGGCAGGAACACAGAAAACTTCAGCTGCATTCTTAATGGAGATCCTATAGCAGTGGTGTTCAACCTTTTTTACTACACAAGCTACTTTTCTATAAAAAGTTATTCGGCGATCTACTCTCTTATAAGTTATTTGGCAATCTACTCTCTTATATAGATCACATTCCCCCAACCTGATATCTGATTACACACAAATAAACAACTAAAAATAAAAAACTAAAAAAAAATACACAACTAAAAATTTTATTTGTGTATTTAAAAATTTGTCACTTTTAATCATTTTAATACAACAAAAAAAAAAACAAATATATTGGAATAAAATATTTATTTCTCTATTTTGTAAAACCAAAGTTAGAAAAAACAGCAGATTGATTACAAACTCACAAGTTACCGGAAAAGCTGGTTGATTAAAAAAAAAAAAAGTTAATGTGAAATTTGGCATTGTTTGAACCTCGCAATATTTTCATAGTCAAGTTGATATGAAGACGTGGCCAATCGCAGACAATCATCCAAATGATCATTTGTAATTTGGTTTCTTAATTGATTTTTTTTTGACAGTCATATTTGAAAAAGCGGATTCTGACAAGTATGTCGAGCTGAAACACGACAGAATTTTTTGCACAATATCAGTTAATATTAGGAATTTTTCATGTGCATACTTCCAAATGATTCATTGTTTATTGATTTTAAATGTAAACTATTCTGAATGTTTATTATCTCAAGTTCTACTTCAGCTTGGTCAATCAAACAGCCCACTAATTTTATTTGAAATTTCTGTGATGTTCAAGTTTTCTTGAAACAAATTATTGATAAAAGATACAATCATTTCAGTTTTATTAAAATCTTTAAATCTTGAATTTATTTCTTCCTCAACTAATTCTATTTCACGAATAAATTCTTTTATATCACAGCGAAGCATTTCTTGATTTTGTTCAAAAAATTTTAATAAATATGGGAGATGTCTAAATTCACGGTCATTTATATTTTTCTTTAATGAAAGTAAGTATTGCTGGAAAGTTTTTATTGAACTTAACATGTCAATTAAATTGTTATCTCTACCTTGTAACTCTAAATTTAAATTGCTTAATTTTGTACAGAAATCTACTAAAAATGATGTGTAACAACCATCTTTTATCACTCAATTGTGGATAAATATCTCCTTTTTCATCAAGAAAAAATTTTATATCGTTTATTAATACAAGAAATCTTTCTAAAAATTGACTTCTGCTGAGCCAGCAAACATTATTGTACAACAGAAGTTCCCTATCATCATCTGCTTGTAATTTAAATAACCGCCATTGCAGGGATTTTCCTCGAACAGAATTTGCGATTTTAAATGTAATATCCAAAACATCTTTTGTGTTTAATCTTTTACTACACAGAACTTGTTGGTGAATAATACAGTGATACGTTAAAAAATCTGGATATCTGTCATCGTTTTTACATAATGAAATGAAGCCTGATTTATTACCTATCATTGCAGGAGCACCATCAGTAGTAATAGACACAAGTTTAAAAAGCAGAAGTTTGTGTCGTTTCACAAATTCATCAAATGCCGAAAAAATGTCTTCTCCAATAGTCCTTCCCAATAATGGAATAATTTTAAAAAGTTCTTTACTTGAATAATCTTGAAATACCATGCGAATAAATACTATTAATTGAGCAATATCAGTGAAGTCGTTTGATTCATCAAATTGTAATGAAAATGCAACACACTGGTGAATGTCTGACATTAACCTGGCCTATAAACTTTTCTCCCACAATTGGAACTCTTCCTTTTGGCAATTTGAAACCTTGTCTGCGGCCTAGAAGTAGTCTCTCTAGCGACGTCTCAAACCGAGAAGCTCTTTTCTGGAAGCAGGAAACTCCTCTCTCAAACAATGTGGATCTGGGCAGTCTCTCTGACGGCGACTCTGGACCGGGTGGCCTCCTCTCTGAAAGCAATTCTGGAACCAGGACCCTTTCTGCTTGCTTCAGTCCCTTTTTATTAGGTCTCCTCTGACAGCTCACATGAAGTTTGGCAACCCCAAAAGAATTGGTATGAGTCTTTCATCTTAAGTTTCAAGTTCGGCACACCTTTTGTTCTCCTCCGCTTTCTTTTGATTGTAAGTTGCCAGCCATCGGAGAGTTGTATGAACTCTTTCTGACTGACTTCGGAGATGTTTACACTTAGAGCCTGCAAGCCTTTCTCATACATACAAGTTTCAATAACAATCTTTCTAATGCCGCCATGTACGGCTTCGGTGACAAAAACATTGCCTTTGTTTTTAACAGTCTAACATATTCTCATTAAAGCAGTATATACAGTTAGCTTCAAAAGAGTTATTTATAAAAACATCTAATACAAACTATACTGAGACAAACAAAATTCATTTTTTTACAATATTCACATGGGACTTAACCTAAGTAAAAAATCGATGTAATGTGCTTTGGAATATTTAATATTTAAGCTACAATCGAGTTTTTACACTTTGCTTATAATCGTATTCACTCGGCTCGCTGTTTGACTTCCACTGATCCAAATTAATTCATTTACTCGGACTTATAAGAAAATTACTGATTTGATAATTTTAACGTAGTGAATTAAAAATAATACAAAATAATGATAAATAAAATATTATGTTTTCAGTTTTAATTATATTTGTAAGTAAGGAGGAATACACAAGAGATCGACCAAAAATCGCTTCACGATCGACGGGTTGAACACCCCTGTCCTATAGCAACAGCTGTAACAAATTTGGTTTGAAAATCAGCAATAAAAACAAACTATTCAAATAAGCAGGGACATAGAAAACTTCAGCTGCATTCTTAATGGAGACCCTATAAAACAAGTAAAATATTTCAGCTATTTAAGCACAGTTTTTAGTCAAGATGGCAAGTTAAATCTGGAAACGGACAACAGAATAAGCAAAGCTGGTATGTTGGGTAGCCAACTGAATAAATTTATATGGAATAAGAGAATTATTAGCCAAAACACCAAACTAGCAGTATACAAGACAGTGTTTAAACTAGTTTTAAGTTATGAACCTGAGAGCTGGATTAGAAATAAAGCACTTGATCAAAGACTAGATACCACAGATATGAGGGCTCTGAGAAAAATTAAGGGAGTGAACTGATGGTAGCAATGGCAGAATCATATTTAAAATAAAGACATTAGAAAGGAACTTGATATTGTTAGGATTCAAGTATGTTTCAGCAGAACTAAGATAAGGTAGTATGTTCACTTAAATAGAATGGGTAAGTAAAGGTTAGCAAAACAGGTGTTTGATGCCAAGATGGCAGGAAAGAGACTGAGAGGAAGATCAAGGTCTAGTCAAACTGATTCAATCGGAAGTGCCTTAGAAGCACGAAGTGTTAGATATGACAATATTGGAGTGCTGACAAGTAATTGACTAATTTGAAGGAAATCATTGATAAGTGATTAATAATAATGTAAACTTAATCATGTAGTGCTGTCATAGTAACCTGAACACCCTTTGAGGGTACATATCAGGAAACATGTTAATGATGATATAAATATGAGGATGGTTCATGGATGGTATAAAGGGTAGTATATGAAAGAGAAGAATCCCAAAGGCAGGTAGCTACCAGTGTATTGCAAGGCTTTAGAGGACTGCTGGTATTTACTTTGTGCATTAATTTTACAGGAAATAATTTCAGGAAATATTCAGTTGTTTGTGGATGATGCAGAATTGGGTAGTTAATCAAGTTAATCTCTGTAATAGATTGTCTTGATTAACTAATTAAGCAAGACAATGCAGTGATCAGTATGATTTAAATAGACTCAGAGTATACGAAAGGAATAATGGATGCCAGTTTAATGTGAAAACTAAACGATGATGGACTTCGTGATGAAAAGATTACAAACTGGGTGGTCTGCAGGATACCCTCTACATTTGATACGACCAGAAAACTGATAAGCTAGGGCTTTGGAGTGATGAGTGGATAGGGATTAATGTTCAGAAGACATTGTAAAAGTAGCTAAAGTAGCTCACTTGTCTATTGAAAACATACTGTCAATGTTCATCCAAACTGGCATCAATAATCTCCTATGAAATCCATTGAAACATATGCAGCAACTATTAAACACTCCATTACAGTTCAACTCCAAGCCCATAGAACAAACCTCTTCTCCTCATTTATCCCTTCTACTGCTGCCTTCTGGAAAACAGCCTACCATCCTATATGTTTTCCAGGGAATTGTTATTATGTGACACCTCCAAGGAGTCCAAAGACTCATCGAGGGAGGCCACCCACTCCACAGTTCTTTGCCTCCACCACTCAACCCATCCACTACAGCAAACTGCAAATACCATCATCATCTACACCTGTGCCATCTACTGCCCACCACCAGCATTTTTCACAGATAATCACAAACATCCATGGCTGGAATTGAACCTGCAGCTTTTTTGGTTGGAGAGCGGATATGCTAACCATTTGGCCAACCAGGCTGGAATATGATCCACAGCTCTTCAAACTAAATGTGAAGAGGTTCCTTCTTTTCCATTAATGGTACTAACATATGATAGGTTGCCCAGCCTCTCATATATGAGATTATCATTAAAAACAGAGATACAGATCGTAAGGCTTTGACTTGTCCACATGTGAATTAGATTATATGCACAGATGTAGTTATCCGAGTTTCATGGAGATGAGCAACTCATGAAAGGATCCAAGGACGAGTGACCAAGATTTTGGATGGTGTAAGGAATGCTCTTTACAAAGATAGAGTGAAGGGTGGTAATAGAGAAAAGAGGGGATGTGATAGAAACATGTTACTAAAAGGGTTTTATAGAATAGATGCAGAACAAATTTTTCAGTTCAAGACTAAATGGGGGGGGGGGGGATGGGAGAACAAGAATTCATCCATGGAAATTAAGCAAGTGTATGGCAAGAGCCTCAGGACTAGATTTTTTTGATTGAAGAATAGTTCATTTATTTATTAAATGTATGGGGGAAAATACAAGAAATTAAGGAACTAAACCACATACAGACTGAGAGTTCTGTTAACCAATCAGTGGCACTATCTGGGAGTCAATTGCAAATTCCTGAGGCCTCCAGGGAAAGAGCGTATGTGGGGCAATCACCAGCGATATGATGCATAGTCTGCACAGCACCACACATGCAAAAGTGGTGACTGGGAAATGCCCCACAGATGTAATAAGTAGGCACAACAATTGGAGAGTGGTGAATGAGTGGAATGGACAAAACACTCAGCGAGTTCAAGGAGAGGTAAGATAAGTATTATTGGGAGTAAAGTTGGTTAGAGACCTCCCATGATGAGTCTTCAGGCTATGTAGAGATACCTGAGTAATGCTAATAATAATAATGATTATTATTATTGGGTTTAATCTTCATTTAATGCAGGGATGGCCAATGCGGCACTTTTAGCACATGGGTAACCATGTGCTAAAAGTGGTGCATTGGATCCCAATGACAATAATAAAAAGTGAGTCAATTTATGCATAAAGTATTAACCAAAAGTATTAGTCATTATTTTTAGCAATTTTATTGTTTCGTGCACATCTTTTGCACATTCACTTGCTTTATTCTGAGGCACCAAGTGTTAGCAACAATAGTGCATCACAGATTTATGTCAGTCAATTTACAACTGATACTTATGCGCTACAGAGTTGTACATTGTTTGTTCTTTGTGAGCATTTGCAGTTTTGCACTTTTTTTGAAAATTAACCCTTGTTTTTACATTCAGTTACCCATCACACTGCAAAAGAAAAACAGGTAACAGGAACTGTGAATTCAATGAACAGTGGTAAAATGAGTTCTTATAACGAATCCGTCAGGAAAACTGTTGTGAATTGTTTGAGAAAACACTTTCTGGCCAATGTTGTTTAATTTGTATATAAATGATATAGGAAACGGCTTAAAGGGAGATATTCAGTTGTTTGCTGATGATGCAAAGTTGTGTAGTGCAATAAAAAATCAAGCTGATGTTGAAAGTTTGCAGGAGGATTTAAATAAGCTGGTAAAATGGGCAAAAGAAAATGGATATCAGTTCAATGTGGAAAAGTGTAAAGTCATGCATTTTGGGATTAAAAGATTACCAGCTGTGTACTACATCGATGGAAAGGTACTCCAAGAGATTGATGAGGCTAGGGACTTAGGGGTATTGGTAGATAGGGAGATGAAGTTCAGAGGACACATTGCTAAGGTGTCCAAGATTGCACATAGGATTACTTGGTTGTTGAGGAACACACTGACATCCAGAGATAAAGAGGTTATTATTCCCCTTTATAAAGCATTGATACTTCCACATTTGGATTACTGTGCTCAGGTCTGGTCACCTGGATTCCTTGGAGATGAGGAGGCTGTGGAGAGGGTTCAGAGAAGAGTGACCAAGTTGGTGAGTGATATAAAAAATGCTCCCTACATTGATAGATTGAGAGCTTGCGGATTGCAGAGATTGGTTGATAGGCGAAGAAGAGGGGATATGATAGAAACATTCAAATTACTAAAAGGTTTTTATAGGATTGATGCAGAGGAAATGTTTCAGCTGTGTGATAGTGATGGAAGAACAAGAGGTCATCTCTAGAAATTAAAGAAGAGTGTGGTTAACAAAGGTGTCAGAACAAGGTTTTTTGCCTGGAGGGTGGTGAATGAGTGGAATTCATTGCCTGACTTAGTTGTGAGCTCTTCGTCTGTAAATGAATTCAAGAAGAGATATGACAGATATTGTTTTGCTAGTTTGGGTCTCCCGCGATGAGTCTACTGACTCCATGGAGATACCCGTAATAATAATAATAATAAAAGACATGATCTTAATGGACATTATAAAAGACAACATCAGACCAAAACAGAAGGGAAAACTGAAGCTAGAGCTTGGGTCTGAGTTATGGAGAGAACATGTGATTAAGAAAAAGGAAGAAATCAAAAGAAGACAAAATATGTTTATTTTATGTTTATTTTCTAGGCATGATTTCACAAGAAAGTGAAATCATGCCTAGAAAATCTACAAGTAGATTCTAGTAAACTCATCAGGCTTTGTACTTATGGAGCACAGTCAATGACAGGTCAAGCCACTGGGACTACAACTTGAAAACTTTTTCTGTCGTTCTTTACTAAAATATCACTGCATTATGCACCAAGAGTCAATGTGTCAAAAAACGTTAAATTTGCAGCAGGTTATTCTACTGGTTGTGAATGGCATGAATAAAATTAGAACAAGAGGATTAAACAGAAGAGAATTCAGAAAATATGGTGAAATGTTGGATTTGGAATATGCTGATCTCGTTCTTCATTGTGTGATATGCTGGCTTTCTAGAGAACAGGTTCTGAGTAGATTTTGGATATTGAAAAATACTGTTCATAATTTTCAAGAAAAGAAAAATGAGCTGCCTGAGGAAAGATCTCTTTCATATGATAACAAATGGCTGTTTGATTTAGCATTTTTAGTTAATGTTACCAGCCATCTAAATGATGTAAATTTGAAACTGCAGAGCAAGAACAAATTATTTCCTAGCTTAGTAAATGATATCAATGCATTCAAGATTTCTGCAGTTAAAAGAGCAGAGTGAATGCGCTAAGATAATGGCAATTTTACAAAATATATAAAAAAATCAGGTTATTGCAAGTCAGTTGAAAGTTGTTTTTGTGATTTTGCTAAAGAAAAGGACTGCTTACTTCCATTTATAAATCCATTTTCATTTAGTGAACAGAAAATTATGAAGATGCCTGGTAACATACAAATGGAACTTACTGACTTGAAAACACATTCATTACTGAACATGGAATTTGATGAGCTTCCCCTAGTTCCAAATGCTTCTGATATGATTAATTTCTGACAATCATTGCCAGAATTAAGAAAATTTGTCCAGAGTTATAGCTCTCATTTCGTAACGACACAAATGTGAACGAGCATTTTCAGCAATAAAATTGATTTAAAAAAAAAAGAATGAGGCTGCAATTAACTGATTCAAATTTGAAGAATTCTCTGCTACTCTCAGTAACTAATTTAACTCCAAACTTTAAAAGTTTAGCAAAATCAAAACAGACTCAAAAGTCTCATTAAGGTAAGTAATGTTTATCTTGTTTTTATATTAAATCAATATATCATGTCAAAATGATGTTCCCAAGTCAGTGCAACTGTCTCCGGCTGTGGCTGTGAGAAGGGAACTGACGAAGTTTGAAAGAGGAATTGTGATAGGATGCCATGTTACAGGTCTATCTGTTTGGTAAGTTGCTGACACAATGGCAATTCCAGGTCAACAACAAGTAATAGCATACTGGGATGGAAGTGCAGGGAGTCAACTGCAAGTGCTGCCCACAGTGGACGACTCACAACACTCACCGAACGTGACCATATGGTGCTACAAAAAATAATATGTAAAAACTGCCATTTGTCAGCCAAAACATTGAAGTGGATTTCCAGGCATCAACAGGAACATGAATCAGCACATTTAGAAAAAACATTTGGAACCAAGGCGCACAACATGGGTTTCCATGGTAGGCAACATGAAAGCTTCACATTATCCAAACCAACATGCAGTGTCGACTTTAGTGGTGCAAAGAGCATATACAGTAGGACATGAAAGTTCAGAGAGCTGTGTAATGGAGCAATGAATCATCCTACATCCTTTACTGAGCAGACGGATAGGTGTATGTGTGGCAGATGCCTGGTGAACATCTGTTACCAGACTGCATAACCCCAATGCCTTGGATCTCTGTTTATTGTGCCACGAACAGGAATTTGAACATTCTGTACAATGCAATGCTTCCTACGTTGTGGCATTTTTATGGAACTGACTTTTTCATTATGAAAGTTATATTTAGTCTTTTATTAAGATTAACACATACTATTTGGATTACAACACCATAGGTTTTAATACACATATATACAAAAAATGTCTACTAGTTTCGCTAGCTGACTGACCAGCTTTGTCAAGACGAGAAGGTAAAAACTACTAGTAAATGCAAAAAAACAAAGGAATGCAGTAAAGGTTAACAACAGACAAAATTGGAAGGCTCGCGTGACATGATACGCATGAAGTGTGAAGAATCAGTCATTGTTACAAAGTCACGTTACATAATTTTTGGCATAATGTAGCTCCGCTAAACTTAATGAGTTGATCAGATATTTCCACATATCCTTTAATATAACCCCTTGGTTTCGATTAAGGTTATATCCTTTCATAGAACTACTGCACCTTCTTTAAATGTTCGACAACTGTAATCCTCTTCTATATAAGGCATGGAGCTGTTATCCCAATCTATTGCGTGGCTTGAAGTTGAGAAATGATGTGCCAAACCTGAGGTGTCTGTTCTGTCGTGATTGACATCACCTACATGTTCCTTCTTTCTAATTTCTAGGCTTTTCGAAGTTTGGCCTGTGTAGGATAGTCCACATGTGCATGGTATACTATAAACACCTGCATATTTGAAGAAAGCTACGTTATCTTTAGGGAATCGTAAAAACTGTCTAGTGGTACTTGTCAGTTTAAAAACATCTCTGATGTTATAAGGCTTCATAATTCTAGCTATTTTTGTGGAGACCGATCCAACATAGGGTAAGACGATGGATAAAATGTACTGAGTTGCTATACGTTGTCGTTGTTGTTGTTGGAGGTTGTTACTGTAGAGAATTTTATTGATGATGTTTTGAGGATAACCATTCTGTGATAGAGATTTAGATACAAGGGAAAGTTCTGTAATTACCGAAAGTCACAGAAATATAGTCACAGTGATCTGTAATCACTGACTATATTTCGGGCTCTGTTTCTTAGCATATGTATACTGCTGCATTTCTATGTATGGTGATGATTAGAAGAATAATGGAGACCCCATCCAGTATCTGTAAGTTTTCTATATATCGTAAGTTTGATGTGTTCATTCTCTTTTCTTTGAACTAGTACATCTAAAAAAAGTAGTTGACGATTGTTTTTCAATTCTAAAGTAAATTTGATTTTATGATGGAAAGAGTTCATTTTTTGGAGGAACTCAAGTAAGCTGTAGCTTCTTTGTCTTTCCAGGTAATGAACATATCGTCGAAATATCTCCACCAGACTGATGGTTTTGGGTTTATATTAGCTAGAATGTCATTTTCCAATTTCTCCATGAACAAGTCCGCAATTGGAAGTGACAGGGGACTGCCCATGGCTAAGCCTTCTAATTATTGATAAACTATATTGTTAACTTTGAAGAAATTGGACTTGAGACAGTGATGGAATAGTTGTGAGATATCACTTGGAAAAAGTTCTTTTATAATCTCCATGACTTCTTCAACTGGTACGTTAGCAAACAAAGAGGTGACATCAAGACTTTCCAAAATGTCTCTGTTGGATAAATTGATGTTTTTAAGTTTCTCAACAAAGTGTTGAGAATTTTTTATATAAGAATCCAATTTTCTGATTTGTTCTTTTAATAGATTTGCGAGATGTTTGGCTAGTAGATATGTTGGGGAGGATCTGCCATCTACGATCAGGCGGAGTGGAACTTTGTGTACTTTGGGTGCACCGTAAAGGTGAAGTGTTATAGGATGTAAAGATTTTAGTTTTCTTTTTAACTCCTGCAGATCCGTCCATATTGCGAATCAGAAGATTGGTCTCGTTGTGGTTCTTCATGGTTGGATCCTTATTTAAAATTTTATATGTGGACTGATCAGATAGTAAAGTATTTATCTTCCTAACATAATCTTTGGTGTTCATAATGACTGTGGAGTTCCCTTTGTCTGCTTTGGTCACTAATATGTCCTTGTTTCTTTTTAAGTTCCAAATTGCATTCCTATTTGAGGAAGTGGTATTCTGTTTTGGTGGTTTAGCTGTAGAGAGGATTAAGTCCTTTCTCAATATTACATATGAAGTCCATTTTTGGGATGTAGTTAGGAGCAATGGAAAAGTTAAAACCCTTTTTTAGAATTTCGGATTCTTGTTTAGAAAGGTTGTAATCCGACAGGTTAAAAATAATAAAGAGCCAAGAGGCTATTTTTTCCGGTGACATAAATTAAGTTAAGGCCCTTTACTTAATTTACGTTGCCGAAAAAAATAGCCTCTTGGCTCTTTGTTGTAGTAATAATATATGGGTACACCTTTCTGGCAATTCGACCTACTCACTGATGAGACCTCAATAAAGGTCGAAACCGGTCTGGGTAGTGACCTTCCCTCATAATATAAAACAGTAATACATCTCCTAGGAGCTGCATTTTACATTATAAGAAAATATTAAGGACAGTGATCGAAACTTGCTCCACCTTTGCTCTGAGTTGCCCTAGTGTTGTACTACCAGGTGTTGACTTACGCTTGGATTTGCCGAAAGTTCTTCGGCATGAAACTCTTAGATTTCGAATTTTGAGTTTCGTATTCGGCTTTGAAATAATGAGGGATTTATCATCCCCTTAACTTAAGGCTAAAAATAACTTTGTCATCCAGGAGACTGGGTCTAGAAATGTATTTTTTCTTTTGGAAATCCTCAAATATTTTATTTGAGTTATTTTGCTAGACTGGAAATGTTTTATTATAACTATTGTGTATCATGTGGTCTATAACATTCCATGTTGAGTATTCTATGTTATTTGAAATATCATCTGAACTGTTCCGGCATTTAAGGTTAATTTTATTTAATTTGTATCTGATATGCTGGATCCTCTCTCTAAGTAGTGCTAAAGGAGTTTTATAATATATTTGTTCGGCTTGTTTAGACCAAATATGTCCTTTGACAATAAGGAACTTGGGGATGATAGCATGTTGTCTACACCGTTTAAGGAAAGTAAGATGGTTCAGTAATTTCACCTTTATCTTTTTCTAGGCAACGTACCTTATGTTTCATATATCCATTTAGGTTGTTCATGATGAAAGTTATATTTGGTCTTTTTTTAAGGTTAACACATACTATTTGGATTACAAGACCATAGGTTTTAATACACATATATATATACAAAAACGTCTACTACTTTCGCTAGTGTAACTGCTTTGTCAAGATGAGAAGGTAAAAAACTACTAGTAAATGCAAAAAAACAAAGGAATGCAGTAACGGTTCACAACAGTTGGACAAAATTGGAAGGCTCGCGTGATATGATATGCGTGAAGAGTCACGTTTCATGCGTGACTAACATAAACCCAAAACCATCAGTCTGGTGGAGATATGTCGACAATATGGTCATTATATGGAAGGAAAAAGTAGACAGCTTACATGAGTTCCTCCAAAAAATTAACTCTTTCCATCATGAAATCAAATTTACTTTACAATTGGAAAACAATCGTCGACTATCTTTTTTAGATGTACTAGTTCAAAGAGAAGAGAATGAACATATCAAACTTACGATACATAGAAAACCCACAGATACTGGACGATATCTCCATTATTCTTCTAATCTTATCACCATACACAGAAATGCAGCATTATACATATGCTAAGAAACAGAGCCAGAAATATATCATAGAAGAAGAAGAAGAAGTACGTACAGAACTTTCCCTTATATCTAAATCTCTATCACAGAATGGTTATCCTCAAAACATAATCAATAAAATTCTCTACAGTAACAACCTCCAACAACAACAACAACAATGTATAGCAACTCAGTATGTTTCATCCATCGTCTTACCCTATGTTGGCTCAGTCTCCACAAAAATAGCTAGAATTATGAAGCCTTATAACATCAGAGATGTTTTTAAACCGACAAGTACCACTAGACAGTTTTTACGATCCCCTAAAGACAACGTAGCTTTTTTCAAATATGCAGGTGTTTATAGTATACCATGCACATGTGGACTATCCTACACAGCCCAAACTTCGAGAAGCCTAGAAATTAGAAAGAAGGAACATGTAGGTGATGTCAATCACAACAGAACAGACACCTCAGGTTTGGCACATCATTTCTCAACTTCAAACCACGCAATAGATTGGGATAACATATGCAGTAGTCCTACAAACAGGATATAACCTTAATCGAAACCAAGGGGTTATATTAAAGGATATGTGGAAATATCTGATCAACTCATTAAGATTAGCGGAGCTACATTATGCCAAAAATTATGTAACGCGATTTTGTAACAATGACTGACTCTTCACGCAGTAATGGTTTAATGTTGTTAACCATTACTTGTTAACTGTGTTAACCATTACTGCATTCCTTTGTTTTATTGCATTTACTAGTAGTTTTTTACCTTCTCGTCTTGACAAAGCTAGTCAGTTACAGCTAGTGAAACCAGTAGACATTTTTGTATATATGTGTATTAAAACCTATGGTCTTGTAATCCAAATAGTATGTGTTAAACTTGAACTGACTTTTTTTTTATACTTTTTTTTTTTTAAAAAGTTCCATTGATTGCTTTGTACACTCATGGAAAGTATGCCCCATAAGATTTCAACAGTCATTACAGAAAGGAGATCCTACATCTTATTAAGGTGGATGTTATTTCTTTCAGAAGATAATGCACAATGTCATAAGGCTGCTGTAACTAACTGTGTGGTTTGTGGACATGAACATCACCACACTTAACTGGCCTCCACAGAACCATCTCAACCCTACTGAACATCCTACAACCCCATTGTGGGATGAACTGGAGTGCCAGATGAAGTCAAGGTACATCTGCCCCACAATAGTCCAGGGCCCCATTCCATGCCTACAAGAAGAATGATTCAAAAGTTCCACTGATTGCTATTGTACACTCATGGAAAGTATGCCCCATAGGATTTCAGCAGTCATTACAGAAAGGAGGTCCTACATCTTATTAAGATGGATGCCATAGATGTTTGTTCCTATGGTGTCCATTGGCTTCTTTCCGAGCAGTATATATGAAAGGATTATGCTATACTTGAAATGAGCATTGAAGTGTGCTTATTAATACTGCTGTGTGAAAATAGGTTGAATATGAAGCACAGAGACTCCAGACAAGGATATAATAGCATGGATTTTATTTGGATTTTTATTGCATTTACTAGTATTACTATGAAAAGGATATTTGGGAAAAATTATTGGATAATTTTAAGATGGAAAGGATATTTGTGAAAAATAATTGGATAATTGGTTGCAAGATACGGTAGAAATTTCTAATGCTTTTGGATTCATACATAAAAGCATGAGTTTGTAATCTTAGGAGATTTAATTTGTTAAAGAAATGACTGGTGTTTATAAAACACTGTCGATTGAGGATAACATTATTGAAAGGGACTGCTTATTTGGAATTATGACTGAAGAAAATGAGGTTGTGAGGCTATATTACTGTTAACTGCATGTCTAGGCTGATTTATCTGTTTCAAGGGGATTATACGTCATAATTTCAGAATATTTAGTGGAATGTTGCTATAAGCCTGGAATTACAGAGAGTGCAGATCAGATGTTCACATAGTTGAGGTTGGCAAATGCAAAACCAGTGATCATTATGGGATATTTTAACTTCAGCAGTATAAACTGGGAAGAAGAAACAGAATGCATTAGCACAGGAATGAACTTTCTGGAATTCTTGAAGGACAAATGTCCATAGGCAACATGTAGTAGAACCAGGTTCAAGAGTTTTAAATTTGGCTGGCATCAGAGGATTTGATCGTAACTGAGATGTCATTCCTGCTCCCAGCTGGAGAGAGTGACCAGAGAATCTTGACTTTGGGGGATAAACAGACATGCAGATGTATCTAGTAGAATGGAATTCCTGTTGAATTATAATGCAAGTGATTATAATGATCTTAGAAATCAGCTTAGTGAAACTCCATGGATGGACGAACTGGAAGGGCATAGTATAATGTTTTAGAGGATGGCCTAAATATGTCATGGGCTTCAATTAGGGAGAAGGCAGAAGCCTTGGTAACAATATTTAAATTATGAATACAATAATGAGTCATACAGCATGTGTATCACATCTTGGTCATAGCTCCACAAGTAGGGGAAAACACTATTAGACTTCAGATAAGTGGATATAGATGAATAATTAATTAATTATAATAAATTTAGTTTAATCCTTTATCCAAGTGGGAGCAAACAAAGTTTGCGCCTGAAAGTATCTTCAGGACTGGGGTAAGGTGGTACAACACCAGGACACTCCTTGCAAAGGTGGAGCAAGCAAGCAAGAGATGCGTTTTGCATTATGGGAGATACTGAGATAGGGGTGTTGGTAGCTTGCTCCACCTTTGCAAGGAGTGCCCTGGTGTTGTACCACCTTACCCCAGTCCTGAAGATACTTTCAGGTGCAAACTTTGTTTGCTCACACTTGGATAAAGGATTAAACTAAATTTATTATACTCTAACCAAGTGAAAAATAAACTTTCAACATCTTTCTCTAAATCCAGAGTAATTTATTAAAAAAGGGTGGCACACCATTTGGCAACTCCTATAGGTAGAGATGACCTGCTAATGCTTCTGCCTGGTATCTCCACTTGGGCCTGGCTTCCACTGAAGAGACCTCAATAAAGGTCGAAACTAGTCTGGGTTGTGGCCCCTTCCCTTAATGCATAACATTAGACACATCTGCAAGGAGATGTGTTTTGCACTATGGGAGATACTGGGATAGGAGTGTTGGTAGCTTGCTCCACCTTTGCAAGGAGTGCCCTGGTGTTGTACCACCTTACCCGAGTCCTGAAGAGGACTGGGGTAAAGTGGTACAACATGGATGGACGAACTGGAAGGGCATAGTATAATGTTTTAGAGGATGGCCTAAATATGTCATGGGCTTCAATTAGGGAGAAGGCAGAAGCCTTGGTAACAATATTTAAATTATGAATACAATAATGAGTCATACAGGGGTTTGTTTGCTCACACTTGGATAAAGGATTAAACTAAATTTATTATACTCTAACCAAGTGAAAAATAAACTTTCAAAATTAATTAATTAAAAATCAACTATTAGATCAAGCATATTCCTTAGATATGAATATTTTTGAAAAGTTATAGATCATCATGCTCATCCTCCATATATTTATGGCCTTCCCAAAATGCACAAACCTGATTATATATTGCATCCAATAATTGTTTTTATAGGAGCTCCTCCTTATTTTCTGGCAAAATATATTTCAAGACTTCTATGAATCTTTACTGGAAAAACCACCTCTTATATCAAAAATAGTTTTGACTTAACAGAAAAAAATTAAAGATCTTTATCTTCAAGAGTCTGAAATTATGGTTTTCTTTGATGTAGTTGTTGGAAGTTTTCCCACTTGGTTATACTATAAATTAAACATACCAAGAAAGTATAATACTGGGTGTATACTGAATTAAACATACCAAGAAAGTATATACTGGGTATATATTTTCTTGGTATGAAAGTGTATACAAAGTTTGCACCTGAAGTATTTTCAGGACTGGACAACTCGTATACAGAAGGTGTCACACCAGCCAAAAAATCGAAGCATTATACATACCCATAAGGATGTGCTTTGCATTATGGGATACTAAAGCAAGTGATGTGAAGTCGTTAGCTTCTATATACGAGTTGTCCCAGTCTTGAAAATACTTAAGGTGCAAACTTTGTTTGCTTACACTTGGATAAAGGATTAAACCAAGTATATAATTTCTCTTTCTCTTATTTTATTTTATTTTTTCTCTATATTTTAATCTCCCGCTGTGGTCCGTAATTTATGAGCAAGTGCAACAGAGAAGAAAATCAGGCAAGTCACCAGTTAAACAAAAAGAACAAAACATTTAATTCAATTGAAACATTGTACATACTATGAATTCACGCTTAATATATAATCTGCAATTGCTAATGAATGAGCACTAATTTACTTAGATTCTCAATATCTATCTTAGCATGCATGACAAAGAACTTCAGTTAAGGCTTACAATCTACACTTGAAAAATTCCACTTATCATTAATACTAAGGACAATTATTAGCTGAATTACTAAACTAGCTTCATGTGTGCTCTTATACAATTTCTTCTCACAAAATGCTCATAACCCTTTCTATCATTAAAAGACAATTCTTAGGCACCATGTGCTCTCAATTAATTTACTTAATAAAATACTCAAAATTCTCATTATTACTCTATCATTCAAAGAAACATTCTCTAGAGTTTTCCTAAAGTTTACATATATTCTTCTAATACACATATACACATAATAAAATATGGATTGTATGTTACCAATTGCTGGGGAATTATCTGGCCACTTTACACATCTCGTCTGGACAATTACTTTCGACACCATGTTCCTTCTGCTTTCCCTAAGGCATTCTTGAAAGGCTCAATCTGCACTTACTTCTGCCACCGAAAATAGGTAGATGGTGAACTCGTTCAACATCTGCGTAAGCATCGGTGAATACCTTCTGCTGGGCTGGTCGCCGACCGGTAAATTGTTGGGAAATCTACGGCAAAGTTGCTCCGTCATTGTCTCGAATCCGCTAGGAACGAGGGGACGCCACGAGGAGGCTCCATACACATCAGCAAGACCGCCCGAAAACTCCACACAAGAGTAAGTCTAAAACTCAGCCTAAAAGAACAAGAGCACAAGAGGGTCTCCTAGGCGCTGCACGACTTTTTAAATTGCAAGCCACACATTCACTCCACGTCATCGATTACTCCTCCCATTTTTCTCAGCATCACCTCACGTCACCCAGTACTGCACGCCACACACGGAAATCTTAGCCTACTCTTCTGCGCATATGAGTGTGCGTGTGTGTGTGGGGGGTGAACTTACTTGCTTACGAAAGGGTGCACCTGTACTCTTTGATGCGCGTGTTTCGATTCCGACCATTTCTATTTTATTGGATTATCTCTTTCTCCCAGCAATTTATAAGTACTTACACTTAAGCAGTTTAGCAATTCTCAAATACTTTATAATATCACATATTAAATGAAGGATTCTCAGCTTAGTAACATTTTAGTGAAATTTACAAGAGTCTAGTAGATTCTGGTACATCGATAATTGATTCAAAATTGCAAGCCCATGTTAAGTCTGAAGGAAACGTAAATTAATTTAATTTTTGTTTAATTCAGAACTTAACACAAGCATATTCCTTAGATATGAATACTTTTGAAAAGTTATAGATCATCATGCTCATCCTCCATATATTTATGGCCTTCCTAAAGTGCACAAACCTGATTATAAATTACATCCAATAGTTGTTTTTATAGGAGCTCCTCCTTATTACTGGCAAAATATATTTCAAGACTTCTATGAAACTTTACTGGAAAAACCACCTCTTATATCAAAAATAGTTTTGACTTCACAGAAAAAAATTAAAGATCTTTATCTTCAAGAGTCTGAAATTATGGTTTCCTTTGATGTAGTTGTTGGAAGTTTTCCCACTTGGTTATACTATAAATTAAACATACCAAGAAAGTATATACTGGATATATACTGAATTAGACATACCAAGAAAGTATATACTGGGTGTATACTGAATTAAATATACCAAGAAAGTATATACTGGGTATATATTTTCTTGGTATGAAAGTGTATACAAAGTTTGCACCTGAAGTATTTTCAGGACTGGGCAACTCGTATACAGAAGGTGTCACACCAGCCAAAAGGTCGAAGCATTATACATACCCATAAGGATGTGCTTTGCATTATGGGATACTAAAGCAAGTGATATGAAGTCGTTAGCTTCTATATACGAGTTGTCCCAGTCTTGAAAATACTTAAGGTGCAAACTTTGTTTGCTTACACTTGGATAAAGGATTAAACCAAGTATATAATTTATTGGTATCTTTAATTTATTCCTTTGATGTAGTTTCACTGTTTACAAATCTACTACTTCAAGAAACTCCATAGCTTTTACAAATAGATTTCCCTGATGATATTGCTAGATTATTCAAATTTACTGTCAATGTTGGTTTTACTTGGCATAATAAATGGTTAAGAAATTGAGGGTACTGCAAAGGGCAGTTCTGTATCACCTGATTTGGCTGATTATTGTATGGGGCATTTTTAGAGGATTATATTTCTAACACCATTTCTCCTATACCTCATGTTTGGCTTTGTTTTGTGGATAATATCTTTGCAATCTGGTCTCTCTCTACAGAACTGCTTCAATTTCTGGATAAAATCAATTCCTTATACCTTCACATTAAATTCACTACTGAATATGAATCTATCAACAGGCTCCACTTTTTGGATACTTTGATACATTTGAACTCTGCTGGTAATATTGAATTTTTTGTTTAAAGAAGCCAACCTTTACAGACAGATATATGCATGCATCATCACATCATCATCCTTCACAAAAAATAGGTATTATCAAAAGTCTTGTGCACATCTGAACAATTAGTAAGGATTTTTTGCAGATACAATCTGTATATCACCTTCAAACCAGGCCAAAAGCTGTCATCATTCTACTGACTATCAAAGATCCATTATTATCTCTATCTTTGCCTGGCATTTATCAAATACCATGTTCTTGTCATCTTTGCTACTTTGGACAGACTAGCCATTCTGCTATGATCAGAAACCAAGAACATCAAGATTATATAAGATTTTTGGAATCTTAAAGTTCATGCCTTGCTTCTCATACCATCGACACTAGACAGAGTTCACTAGAACCACCTCAAGATGCTACACTACAGAAGGTTCAAACTTGATCATCTATTTTTTTAATTGTGTGAAGCACAACACCACTGACCAAATCTTAATTAGAAAGACTGTATACCTATCTTTATGTTTAGGGAAGTGACTGCAGTAATTGCTTATAATAATTTTTTAATTAATTAATGATACATTTATACCAAATTCTCTGAACTCTAATAGTGTTTCCTCTTACTGTACAGCTGTGATTTCGACATATGATATTATATGCATGCTGTATGACTCATTCTTGTATTCATAATTTAAATGATGTTCCCAATTCTCCCTGAATGAAGCTTATCACATACTGAGCAAAATATACATGTGTATATTATACTATAGTGTATGCTATATGTATAAAAGATATTACCGGTGCATGGGAACTAGTGAAGAAATATTTATTAACAGCAATGGCAAGATGTTTACCTCAAGCGAAGAAGAGAACATGATTTGAGGATGACAAAAAATATCAAATGGAAATTGCATGATGAAAAAGGTTATGGAAAAAGTATAAGGGAAGGCTGAAGGGTAGCTGTATGAACAATATAAGATACAGGCCAAGAAAATGACTATTATGAAAAGGAATGCTAAACTCGAATATGAGAAGTATAGTGACTGATGCAGAAGACAAAGTGGAGTTATTTAATGATTATGATTGGGATATTTCATCTTGAAAAAGCAGGTTTTATTACTAAAGGGATAGAGAGAGTTCAAGGTTTAGAAATGAATAAGTGAGTATAAATTACAGATACCAAGAAATTATATTCTTTGTTTAATCCTTTATCCAAGTGTAAGCAAACAAAGTTTGCACTTGAAATAACTTCAAAGCTGGGCAACTTGTATATAGAAGCTAATGACTTCACATTACTTGCCTTAGTATCCCATAATGCAAAGCACATATCCTTACAGACCCAGAAGTGATACCAAGGTTGAGGTATCAACCTTGGTATCACTTCTGGTCTGATTCCCGCTGATGAGACCTCAATAAAGGTCGAAACCAGTCTGGGTAGTGACCCTTTCCATAATGCACAGCATTATACATGTGCATAAGGATATAACCAAGTGAAAAACCACCTTCCAACAAGCATGAAGTGAGTGTGCTTCAAATACTAAGTGCTCTGGATGGAAATTTTTTTTTATGTTGAGCCCATACACGAGAGGTTGGTTAATCAACCTATAGTACATTAGTACCGTATATGGGTAGTGGGTTGGGAAAAGAGGAACTTGTTTACATTTGATTTAAAAGAATGTATATTGTATTCCTTGGGAAATGTATGTCATGAGCAAGAGGGTGAGGAGTGGCTTTTTTACATGGAGGGTGGCTGGACAGTGAAATGCACTTCCTAATAGGGCATTAAGAGCATGAACACTGAATGATTTAAAGAAGTGGTATAATAAACGGTGTTATCTGGCATGCACCTTCCACGATGAGTCTTGTGACTCCATGGAGATCCTGAATAATGAAAAAATAATAAATTTAATATAAATGTTGTGACTACTCATAGTGAAGGTAGAAATATAAAAGCAAAGTATTATGCCTAAATATTTCTAATAAAAATAACACTCCCTTCTTTCTTTCTCTCTCTCTCTCTTTCATTCCCATTCACTTATAATTACTGATCTATCTTACCTGTGATATAAATATAAGAGCCAAGCAAACTAACAGCATGATAACAGCGGGGTTCAGGCATATTATCATAATGACTCCATAACTGTTCTCTGCAGTGAAATCTGAAAACAGATCCTCCTGAAAATGATATAGTAATATTAAGCAAAATAGGCATCAAATATAAGATGATGCACTTTTGCTATGAATTCTATATCAATAACATGTATGAAAATTGAAATTTTAAATAAAAGGATTTTTTTTTTTCAAAATAAAATAAACATATACAGTATGATTGAAACTACTAGCATGCAAAAACAGATGCAGCACATAAGTAGTGTTAGTAGGAAGGAAAGATATCACTGTGTTTATTTCATTGTCAATAGTGGTTTTTAAGTTTCTGCTATTCAAATTATTATTATTATTCAGGTCTCCATGGACTCAAAAGACTCATCGTGGGAGGTCCTTCCTAAGAAACAAAGTCTATCATACCACTCCTTGACCGTTTTTGCTCTCATTACTCTATCAAGCAATGCATTCAACAGTTCAACCACCTTCCATGCAAAGAAACCACTCCTCACCCTTTGCAAACAGCTTCTTTTCATAACTTCCAGGGAAGGCCCCTTTTCATCACTCCTGCCTGCTGTTCCACCAAGCAAAAGAATTCCCCAATGGCAACTCTGTAACTACCTCTCAACAGTTTAAAGCCTCAAATATATCACATCTTCTTTTCCTATCCACCAAACTCTGCAGTGCACATTATTTCAGCCATTCCTTATAACTAACAGTGTACAGTCCTGAAAAAATCTTTGTTATCTGCTTCTATATCCTTTCCACAGTTAATTTATCTCTTTCAAATCCTAGAGACCAAATTTGGAACAATAGTCTAAGTGTGGTCCGATCAGTGTCTTATACAATGGAACAATAACTCTTATCTCTGCAGATCAGCGTCCTTCTCAGTATTCCAGCAATCCTCTGGGTTACCTTCACCACCTTTGCAATATGTTCCATGAATTTCAGGTTTCTATCAATCACCACCCCCCAGATCTCGTCTCCCTTACTTCCAGTACAGCTCCTCCAATCTAATATGCAGCCTCCCATCAATGTATACCAGATTTCAAGACTTTACATTTTGCTGCATTAAACTGACACCCCATTCATTCGCCCATCTGTCTAGTTTATTCAAATCCTCTTGCACGGCTGCCGCATCTGCATTATTACTAATAAAGTTCACATCATCTGCAAAGAACTGAATATCTCCCTGCAATCCATTGACAATATCATTGATATAAAGGTTAAACAATACAGGTCCCAGTACTGAGCCCTGTGAGACTAAATTGTAACCTGACTCCTTGATACTGCCCCAACATACACAACTCTCTGATACCTATCAGACAGCCAATCTGAATCCAGTTGACTAACCCAACATCTAATCCTATGTGCTGCAACTTGAATATCAGCTTATCACGTGGCACCCTGTCAAATGCCTTTGCAAAATCCAAAAAATTGTCAGTATATGCTTTCCCTCATCAAATGCTCTTGTCACTTTATTATAAAAAAGGCAATCATATTACTATCAAATCCATGTTGACTCACACAGATAACATTACTCTAATCTGCCCAATGCTGTATATGGTCCCTCACTAATTTCTCCAAGATCTTAACTACTGATGAAATGCAAACTGGCCTATAATTAGACACTTCCAGTCTGCTACCGCCCTTATGCAATGGCACTATCTTACTTCCTTGGGTACCTTTCCCATGGCAAGACTTTCATTGAAAAGCCAGGTTAACTGAACTGTCAGTTCTTTAGCACATTCTCTCAAAACCCATGTTGAAATAACATCCAGTCCCACAGCTTTATTGACATCCAGAGTACTCAGTATTTGGAACACACTCTGCTCTTGCACCTCTAAACATTGAACTTGCCCTATCCTTCTAGTATTAAAACTTACTTCTCCAGGATGAAATACTCCAGTAAAGTGTTTACTGAAGAACTCCACTATGTCCTCTGCATCAGTCACTCTATTCCCATTTTTATCCCACAATGTCATTCTTCCACAATCATTTCTCCTCCTACTGGCCACATAACTAAAAATTCCCTAGGATTTTCTTTGGATCTTAGGGTCAATCTCTTCTCATATTCCAGTTTCACTTTCCTTACTTTACTAGTCACTCTCTTGGCCTGAGTCTTATATTCTTTATGCATATGCTCTCCACCCCTCTGGCTATATCTCTTCCATAACCTCTTTTTTTCACCTGCAATTCCTGTTTGATATTGTTTGTCATCCACTTTAAACCAAACTGTGTCCTCTTCTTCACTCATGGAATACAGCTTACTATTGCTGCTAACAAATATTCTTTCCCAATTTAACAAGCACTAATGGTATCCCGGCCTTCCAATTTTGCCCTCCATGGAACTGCCCCAATTTGATATCTGAGACTATTATAATCACCTGCCTTATAATTCCACATACATTCCCTTTTCTTTGATACTCCTGCATGTTTATTCATCTTTCAAGTCAAAATCTCATGGTCAGATGGAGTTGGTGTAGTTGCAGTTAGTTGTAGTTGGTGGATTGAGTGGTGGAGACAAAGAGCTGTAAAGTAAGTGTCCTCTCTTGATGAGTCTTTGGACTCCCTAGAGGTGTCAAATAATAATAATAATCGTTGAGGCTGTGGAGCGTAACAATGTGTATAATATGCCCAAGTTAGTATAATGCGTCAGGATAGCTGTGGGTCTAAGGGGCTTTTGAACTTTATGTACACTCATGCCAGGAGCATTCAGAACGAGCAGGAGGAATTTTGGGCATTGGTTTCCTCGTCCGCCAAAGGTTATTGGTATTAGAGAGACATGGCTAACAAAAGATGATATAGTTAGTGGGATAGAATGTGAAGAGTATAGTGAGTTCATGGAGGATAGAGAGAAAAGAATGGTGGGGGAGAAGTGTTATTGATAGCCTATGAACTGCAACCAAAGAGTAGAAATTCAACTGTAGGCCAGTGAAAATAGCACATTTGAAGCTATCTCATGTGAGATTGAGGCCAGCAGAACAAAATATACATTTGGATGCTGCTATAGACGGAAAAGATGATGGAGATAGTATTCATTGGAAAATAGACTCAATGAGTGGAGGACAGGTAATTATTATGGGGGATTTTAACTATGGGAACAGATTGGAAGAAGGAGAGGATACATGAGAGGAAGGAAATGGATTTTATGCAGTTACTAAGAGATAACTACCTGAGACAGCTTGTAATGGAATATACTAGAAGTTTGAGAGTGCTCGATCTAGTAACTGCATCTGAGAATTTGTCTATAATGAATATAACCATGTTACTACCTACTGGTGAGAGTGATCATATGGTCTTGACCTAGGAGTTGGCCAAATGTATGGGATTTTCAGGGAATTACACAGCTGGTAAGTATGACAAACATAGGAGATTGCTTGGATTGGTGCCATGGCATGTAAAACTACAAGGGCTGGATGTTAATAGTTCACGGGAAGTGGTAAATGAGTTTTTGAGGGAGATAATGGCAGATTGCATATCTGGAGTTAGTGGGAGTTAATGGAAGAATGACATCATCAAGCTGGAGTTGAAAAAAAAAAAATTGCAGAGGGAATTTACGGAGAAAGGTGACCTACAGGCACATGAACAGTACAAGGCACAGGCCAGAAGGATAACTAGTGTGGTAAAAAAGGCAAAAGTAGATTATGAAAGCAAGTTAGCAATGAAGGCTAAAGAGAATCCCATAAAGGAATGCCAGCAGTAGGGAGGTCACTGAATGTCAAAATAGTAGAATTACTAAGTGAACACTTTGCAAGAGTATATCATCCAGGTTGTGATAGTACAGGAATAAGAGAGCCAAAGACTTATACAGGAACTGAGGTAAATGAAATGGAGGTGCATAGCATATTATATAACCTTAATGAGAATACAGCTGTGGGATTGGATTGTATACCAGCTCAAGTCTTACGGGAAGCAGCGAGGGAACTCAATGGTATCCAGTCAAAGGGCACTGACTGCCCTTTGACTAGATACCATATTGTTTAATCCAAGTCTCAGCTCTGAGTTAGATTAAGGGGTGGGGGAAAGAGGGGGGAAATAGCTCCATTGCATAAAGGAAGCTCCAAGACCGATGTAGCAAATTACTAACCAATCAGCATATCAGGAGTTGTTCAAAGTATTGGAGAAGTTAGTCAAACCAAAATACAGGAATGGATAGATGGAAATAGGATACTCTGTGTGTGTGTGGGGGAGCATGGTTTTCCTAAGGGTAGGTCATGCCTCAGTAACTTGCTCATAGTTTATAATACAGTGACAGCTGAGTTGGATAAAGGTAATCAGATACTGCTGGATTTTCAAAGGCCTTCTACAGGATAACACATGGAATTCTAATCAGTAAACTGCAGCACATGGGGATGGATATAGGGTTGGTGAGATGGATAGGAGGGTTGATGATGGAGAGATATCAAACAGTAGTTTATTCAGGAGTAGAGTCCAAAAGAAGGCCTGCAACTAGTGGTGTGCTGCAGTGTTCTCTTCTTGGACTGCTACTATTTAATTTGTTCATTAGTGATATAGGAAGGGATCTGAGAGGAACTGTTCAGTTATTTGCCAATGATGCAAAATTGGGTAGAGCAATAGTTAATACAGATGATGTCAAAATTTTGCAGGATGATTTGGATAGATTGGTAGACTGAGCAAAGGAGAATGGAAGTCAGTTTAATATGGCAAAGTGTAAGGTTATTTATTTTGGGGCGAAAACATTACCAGCTGTATACTATATTGATGGAACTGTACTCCAGGAAATTGACAAAGCCAGAGACTTGGGAGTGTTGGTGGATAGGGAGTTAAAGTTTAGGGGGCAGATAGCAAAAGTGACTAAAGCAGCTCATCAGCTGCTTTAGTCACTTCTTTAGTTGCTTCAAAATATTTGAAGAATATTTTGTAGCAGAGACAAGCAAGTTATTGTTCCTCTTCACTGAGCCTTGATAAGACCCCATCTTGACTACTGCATGCACACACACACACACACACACACACACACACACACACACACACAGATCTAGGGGCCAGGATTTCTTATTGATGAGGAAGAGGTGCAGAGGCAAGTGACCAAGATGGTAGCAGGTCTATGGAACAAACTTTACAAGAACAGGTTGAAGATCTGTGGGTTACAGGAACTGGTTGATAGATGGGAAAGGGATTATATGATTGGGACTTACAAATTACTGAGGAATTTTTATAAGATTAATTCAGAGGAAATTTTTCAGAACAGGTGTGTTAGTGGGAGAATTAGGGGCCATCCATGGAAACTGAGTAAGAGTGTAGTTGGCAAGGATTAGAACTAGGTTTTTTGCTTGGAGAGCGGTGAATGAGTGGAATAGGTTGCCAGCAGTGGCATTGTGTGCCCATTTCGGTTGGATGTGCTGTCGTGGCTTATGCAGCCTGCACTACAAAATTATGTCAGTTTGACCATATGATTGCATTTTTATCGATGTATAAAAGTTTTAAGAGTGTATAGCATATCAGTGCTCATCTTAATTGTTCTAATACAATTAATTGTAGGATAACTTTGAATACTTTAATTTATCAATCAATTGTAACCAAATCTGTATTTAGAAAACAATAATGAAGAAGAATGCTATATTTGGTTGGCATATTTGAATTACTCAAAGGTGTAAAATATGAAAGAGGAAAACAAGGATTATCTCCTTCGACTACAATACTGTTTACCATTGTAAATATGGGCAAAAAAGTTATAAATTTATCAAAAATTATATATAAAAACTTGCCTACCAAGTCAATTCACACTTCACGCACGCAAAACAGATGAAACTCAGAAAACAAAAACAGCAATCATGAAAAATGACAATGTTCGATTGGATGACACAATCAATCACACCCTCTAGGTGCTATTTCTCAGAGCTCACCCTGCCTTGCCTTCTGAGTGGTTTAAAACTACTAGAATGCTAAGAATTTGACCCACTGTGTCATCTAAACATCTTTTCAAAGGCTCAAAGGTGTATGTATTTTGAACATACACCCGGGCTATTAATGCGAATGTGATGCAATGTTTATGCATCGAAAAGTGACCTCTTCATGAAGCATGAGTATATTATGATATTTACTTTCAGGAATCACGCAAAGTCTGGAAACAATTAGGGGAGTCTTTGAAGGGAATAAATGCAAAAATATAATATCAGTGATATTGCTATTCGGTGGATGAGCACTGCACACCTGGAATATTTACTCCTGTTTGCCAGAGTGCTGTGGTGCCATAACTGTGAATGAGTTCAAAGCATAGTATGATAGATACTATGCAAATGTTGAATAGTTCTTGACATGATGTTTAGGGGCTCCCTCGATGAGTCTAATGACTCCTTGTAGTTGCCCGTAATAATAATAATAAAGTTAATAATAATTATAAAAATTAATTATAAAAACTATAACTTCTACCAGAGCAGATTGCTGCCACCCACATTCTCCTGACTGATACCAATGAAGCTATTCGTGTGCTAGAAGTAAAGGTTGCTGCTACACTGAACATCAAACCTTTTGGACGATCCTTTCTGACATCCTGAGTGCTTCAGCAGAAAAAGAAGTTGAAAGAATAAGATGTCAGCACATTAAAAAATTTGAAAATTTATGAAGGAACTCAGCTTCCAAACCTCAACTACCTCTCAACACAGTAATAAAGCTATCATCAATTACCCTGAAGCAATCGTGCACTCGCACGTAGCCGCAACTTCACTATTGCACCTAAAAAGATCCCTGCAAAAGAAATACTGATACAGGTAGAAAGAGGTATCTGCAGCCTTACCAACCATATTGCCAACACTATCAGACTGGATGTACTGGATGTATCATACTAGATGAGCAGATTAAGGGAAATGCCACTGTGGTTCTAAATCAATCAGATTACACAGGTAAGCTTGCCTCTTTTCTTTTAGATCATTCTACCTACCTCCCTATAGCCTTTGAAAGTAACTAACAGACTAAAACCTTTTAACTCCAGACCCCCTCCCCCCAGAATATATGGACTACCAAAAATCCATAAGCAAAATATACCATTACTTCCCATTGTGGATGGCAATGATCCTCGCCACAAACAAATTAGCCAAAGTGCTCACTCAATATAGTGGCAACACACTTTCACACATAAAAAGCTTAGCACACTTCAAAGTCAGTATACAAAACCTCTCACTCGAACACATTGACATAATGGTCAGTTTTGATGTATCATCCTTATTCAACCAATGTCCCACTCAAAGATACCTTAGACCTCATCCAAGCCAAATTTCCTTCCAATATCCCAGCCCTATTTCAGTTCACCATGAACTCAGGCTATTTTGTTTAGCAAAAAAAAAAATTGTACAAACAGATAGAGGGGACAGCCATGGGTTCCCTACTCTTGCCACCAGTGGCCAACTTCTTTATGGAGGCCTTTGAAGAAAAAGCCTTAAACTCTGCCCCACATAAATCCACTGTTTGGCTATGCTATGTGGATGATATGTTTACGATTTGGCCCCATGGTCTGGATACACTCTACAATTTCTTAGCACACTTAATCGACATCCCAGGATCCAGTTTATCTTGGAAAAGGAAAGCAACAACAGTCTCCCTTTCCTAGATTATATCCCAACCTGATGGATCCCTGGCTTTTTCTGTTTACAGAAAACCTATACATACACGTAGATATATTCACAAGCAATAATAAGTTTAGTTTAATCCTTTATCCAAGCGTGAGCAAACAAAGTTTGCGCCTGAAAGTATCTTCAGGACTGGAGTAAGGTAGTACAACACCGGGAAACTCGTTGCAAAGGTGGAGAAAGCTCTCATCACTCCTATCTCAGTATCTCCCATAATGCAAAGCACATCTCCTTGCAGATATGTGTAATGCTATGCATTAAGGCAAGGGCCACTACCCATACCAGTTTTGAACTTTATTGAGGTCTCATCAGTGGGAGCCAGGCCCAGTAGTGGAGACACCAAGGCAGAAGCAAAGGGAGATATTATGGGATTGCATTATGGGAGATACTGAGATAGGAGTGATGAGAACTTTCTCCACCTTTGCAACGAGTTTCCCGGTGTTGTTTACCTTACCCCAGTCATGAAGATACTTTCAGGCGCAAACTTTGTTTGCTCACGCTTGGATAAAGGATTAAACTAAACTTATTATATTCTAACCAAGTGAAAAATAAACTCTCAACATCTTTCTCTGAATCCAGAGTGATTTAATAATAAGGATGTACACCCTTTGACAACTCCTATAGGTTGGGATGACCTCTCATTGCTTCTGCCTTTGTGTCTCCACCACTGGGCCTGGCTCCCACTGATGAGACCTCAATAAAGGTCGAAACCGGTATGGGTAGTGGCCCTTGCCTTAATGCATAGCATTACACATATCCTCAGGGAGATGTGCTTTGCATTATGGGAGATACTGAGATAGGAGTGAAGAGAACTTTCTCCACCTTTGCAACGAGTTTCCCACTGTTGTACTACCTTACCCCAGTCCTGAAGATACTTTCAGGCACAAACTTTGTTTGCTCACACTTGGATAAAGGATTAAACTAAACTTATTATAGTCTAACCAAGTGAAAAATAAACTCTCAATATTCAGAAGCAGTCACACTGCCCCCCCCTCCCAGCAATATGGGATTATAAAAATTTTATACAACAGGACAAAATTAATCAGTTAAAATAACAAAGCCTTAACTATTGAACTTAATCATATTCTTAACACCTTCTTAGGCAATGGCTAAAACCCCCAAAAAATATTAAAACCAATTATGGATAGCTCTTCTGTGCCTATAACCAGGTTCAATACCCTCCTATCCCTAGTCACCTCCATCACATTCTGCTTTGAGTAATTACTTCTTAGTGAATGTATAAATTCTATTTCCTTCCTCCATGTGATCTTTCTTCCTTTCAGTCTCGACCTGTATTCATTGTGCTAATTTGGCAATGCTTGTCTTCCAGATCATCTGTAGAATTCCCTGGCATATTGCAACAAACAACTGTATATTTTGTCTTATTGGCCTTAATTTCACACCAGATTGTTTCAAATGAACAGCCACCTTCCCTCCACTCTCCTATTCTTTTTGCTTGCAATTCATCTGCTAACATCAGCAGTATCCCCTCTCATCATGTCTTCTCTATCTTCCCTGAAAATACTAAACCCTTCAAGTTCAATCCCTATAACTACATTATCTGCTGTTAGCCAAGTCTCACTAATGCCTATAACTTTTGGCAAGGTTACACTATCAAATGCCCCAAACTCCTCCCTCTTGTCCTTGATACTTCTGGCATCAGTATATAGAAATGGCATCCTTTTATTCCCCCCCCCCCACCTTTACTTTTGAATTGACTACCTATTCAATATTTTTGCTTGAGAGAGACTAGATTCCACACTTGGTCATTCTCACACTCATTCAGTTCATGGGTGTGTGGCTAATATCATGAATTTTTGCACCCGGAAAACAGGATTTTGTCACACTTTTATTAAGTACTCCCCTGATCATTGAGTCTTCATACATAATTTTTGCCTTACTTGTTTTTCTTGTTTGTTCAGTCAGTCTTTATTATTCCTTTGGACCACCTGCTTCTTTCTCATTTCAGCCCTGCTAATCTTTTGCCACTTCTGCAATTTTTCAATTTTGCACTTAGTCCTATGAAGGATAACTAAAGCATGCTATTGGAAAAGACCTTGGTTTGATTCTCATTGAGACAAAGAGAATCCTTATATGGGCTTTTTCAATTGAAGGTGAGTTAGCCAATCTCATATGGAGGTAGCAGGGTTTTTTTTTTTCCCACAAACTCAGGTTTTTCATTCTGTGTACAGACAAATCGGCCTTCAGAACACATGCAATTTACAGACAAAAAATACTGTTGTTGGTGATGATGGACCGTAAATGGAGTTGATGGCAGTAGTATTGTAGTAGGAGAATTAAGTATTAGTGGAGAGGATGAGATGTATTTAGTGAAGTAGAGTGCCCTTCCGCGATGAGTCCTTAGTGAAAGTGACTGCTGCAGAAGATATTGATGAGGCATTCAATAATCAATTTATAAGAGTTTTTCATCCTGATCAGAGTGGAATCATGAGGAATTTAAGTGTAGATGACATAGAAGAAGATAACTTAATTGTGAATGAGCAGGAGGTACTTGAGGAAATAAACTGGATGTCAATAAGACGATAGGATTTAATGACATATCACCATGCATCTTAAGGAAATGTTCCAGGGAAATGGCATGCCTGTTCAATAAAAGTCTTGCAACAGCACAGGTTCCAAGGGAGTGGAAGGAGGGTAAAATTGTTACACTGCATAAAGGTTAATTGGATGTGTTTGTGTTGTTTGTTTAGGTGGCTAAGGAATGTATTTAGTGCTTCGTGGCTGTGGGGCAAATGGCGAAAATATCATCAACATATCTGAGCCAAATTTTGGGCTTTAGGCACGCTGACTCTAGAGCTCATTGCTCAAAGTCTTCCATATAAAAGTTAGCTATGGGGGGGGGGGGAGCCCATGGCTATACCTTCTTTTTGAAGGTAAAAATTATTTTGCTACACGAAATATCCGGAGGGAGTATGTGGGTAAAGAGAGCCTTGATGTTGTGTGGAAATATGTTCTGTAGGAGCATAATAGTATCATTGATCGGGACATTGGTGAAAAGGGCAGTTATGTCAAAGCTGACTAATAAATCTTGGTCGTTGAGTGTAATGTTTTTAATTTTGTTCATGAAATGTTGTGTATTTTTTTATATAGGAAGGGGAATGACCTACCAATTCCTTGAGTGTGGCCGTTAATTTTTTGGCTAAATGGTAATTTGGGCTGTTGTTTCCTTCAACAATTGGACGTAGTGGTATGTTTATTTTGTGCATTTTTGGCATGCCATAAATTCTGAGCATACGGGCATAATGAGGTATCAGTTTTTTTGGTAGTTTCTTCTGGCCATGTGTTAACAGATTTAATTAATTCAGTTGTTTTCTTTTTGATACGTTTCATGGGGTTATAGTTTACCATTTGGTAGGTATTGTGGTCTGATATCAAATGGTTCATTTTTTCTATGTAGGTTGTCCGATCAAAAACAACATTCCCTTTATCTGCTTTTGTGATTATAATGTCCTTTTTATTTTATTTAGGGATTTGACGGCCAGTTTTTCCGTTTTGATTAGGTTACTGCTTAGTTTTTTGTTTGAGTTTAGTATGCAAGATGTTTCCATACATATTTTGTCAGCTAGATTGATGGGGAGTGATCTTAGACCTCTCTCAAGATAAAAGATATCCGTTTGTTTACTGACCTCGGTGCAATGGCATAGTTTAGGCCTTTTTCCAGGAGTGACAGTTCACCTTGGGTGAGGTTGTAGTTTGATTTGTTGATAACCAGGCCATGGTCCAATGGTGGTTGGTTGGTTGCTCCTAACTTCATTTTGAGAGTGATTGGCTGCTCTTTGTGATGTCGGTTTGTGACTGGCTGTTTCTTTGGTTATGGCATCCTGCTGTTTTAGTGCTTGGAACTTCATTATTAATTTTTCCTTGTTTTTGAGTAATAGGTGCATGGCCAAGCATAAGAGGAGATCACGTTTCACTAACTTATTTTTATTAGTAATTTCCATCTGTAATTTTTTTTTTTGATTCTTACAGCAATGCATTGTTTTATTATTATTATTATTAAACAAGACCTCATGGAGTCAAAGACTCATCTAGGAGGTCCTTTTATCTCACACACATCTCATCATACCGGGTCTTAAACACATTCAAACTCCTTGCAGACACCACACTCTCAGGCAGGGCATTCCAATCATTCAGAACTCTGCACGAAAAAAACCTGCCTCTCACTCCCCTACTCACACCCTCTTTATATAGTTTCCAGAGATGACCTCTGGTTCTCCCCTGATCTCCCACTATTCGCTGTAGAACTTCTCCACCATTGATCCTATAACAACCCCTTACCAACTTGTAGGTCTCTATCATATCTCCCCTCTTCCTTCTCTCCACTAGACTCTGCAAATTACAACTTTTCAATCTTTCCTCATACTCGACATTCCAGAGGTCAGAAACTACCTTAGTCAGTCGCCTTTGGACCCTTTCCAACATCTCTTCATCCTTCTGAAAACCAGGTGACCAAATCTGGGCACAATAGTCCATGTGTGGCCTAATCAAAGCCTTATACAATGGAACAAGAATCTCTCTACTTCTACACGTCAGTGTCCTCCTCATCATTCCCAGAAGTCTTTGTGTTGTCTTCACAATTTTGGCGATGTGTCCCCTAAATTTTAGATCCTTATCCACTATCACTCGCAGATCTCTTATTTCGTCTACTTCCAACAATATATTCTCACCAAGCATAAATTCTGCATCCCATCTTTGTTTTCCAAATTTTAAAACCTTACATTTTGCAACATTGAACTCACATCCCCATTTGCTTGCCCAATCACTCAATTTATTCAAGTCTTCTTGCAAGGCCACAACATCTTCACTACTCTTTATGGTTCGTCCCGACTTTGCATCATCTGCAAACAACTGAATATCTCCATCCAAATCTTTGCCAATATCATTAATATACAAGTTAAATAGTAATGGCCCTAAAACAGATCCCTGAGGCACTCCACTAGTGACTTTCCTTTTCCTGGATATTGCACCCCCATACACAACTTGTTGATACCTATCAGATAGCCAGTCTCCAATCCAATGCACTAATCTAATATCCAACCCCATCTGCTCTAGTTTGACTGTCAACTTATCATGAGGTACGCTATCAAAAGCTTTTGCGAAATCCAAGTATATTACTGTGTATCCTTCTCCTCTGTCCAAGGAAGCAGTCACTTTATTGTAATAAGTAAGTAGATTACTAAAACACGACCTCCCTTTAGCAAATCCATGCTGTCCATCGAAGATTATACCATTGTTGTCAACCCAACTCTGGATCCTAGTTCTCACAAGCTTCTCCAACAACTTAACCACAACACCTGACACACAGATAGGCCTATAGTTTGATGCTTGAGTTCGATCACCTCCTTTATGAAGTGGCACAATCTTGCCCTCCTTCCACTCTTTAGGGACTTGACCAAGTGCAAGACTCGTATTAAAAAAATATGTCAAGGCAGGTGTCAACTCTCTGGCACATTCCTTCAGAATACGCGGTGATATATTATCAAGTCCCACAGCCTTATTTACATCTAGTTTACTCAACTCCCCAAACACCTCTTGCTCACTTACTGTCAGTCTCTCCTCCCCATCATCAACTGCTCTCAATCTCTCCATGAAGTCACATTCACAAGATTGAAAGATCTTTATGAACTGCTCATTAAGTATCTCCACCACACATTCTGCAACAGCTGTCTTTATACCATTTCCTCCAATCAATGTCATCCTTCCATAATCATTCTTTCTTTTGCTGGCTACATATCGAAAGAACTCCCTAGGATTCTTTTTAGCTTCATTAGCTAACTGCTGTTCATACCTCTCTTTAGCTACTCTCACCAACCAAGTCACTCTCCTTGCCTGGTCTTTGTAGAACTCATGAAATTGGTTACTTCCACTTCTCTTATGCTGCCTCCACAATGCCCTTTTTCTCTGTATTGCATGCTTAATCTCTTTATTCATCCATCTCACACCTAACTTATTTAACCTTCTCACCCATGGTATACATTTAGACATTGCATCCACTAAATATTTTTTGAAAATCCCCCAAGCTGCATTGATCTCTTTTCCAGCTAACTCCTCATTCCATGCTACACCTGCAAGCTGTCTCCTGAGCTCTTCATAATCACCCCCCTTGTAGTTCCACATATACCCTTTTTTCACAGGGGTCCTTGCACTGCTGGCAACCACCCAAGTAATCACCTCATGGTCACTTTCACCAATTGGTGGATGATTTGATACCTCATTGATAATTACATCCTCCAATGAGATGACCAAATCCAAGACCCTTAATCCTCTTGTGCCCTCTGTTACATACTGTCTGAGGTAGTTATCCCTCAAAAACTCAAGAAACTCATTTTCTTTACTTCCAGTTGCTATCTCTTCATTCCAGTCTATATTGCAATAATTAAAATCACCCATAATGATCACCCTTTTCTTATTTGCTTGGCTTATTTGACTATACATTTCACTATCACCACCATCCACATTACCAGGTCTATAACAACATCCCACCCAGTATTTGATTCTATTCACCTCTATCTCACACCATACTGCCTCAAAACCACTGGCCCCATTTCCCTCTTGCATCTCTACCTTGTATGGACATAACTCTTTCTCTATCATCAATAGCACTCCCCCTCCCTTTTTACCCCTTCTATCCTCACGAAACACATCATACCTTTCCATCTCTATTCCTGTCAGGATGTCATCCTCATCTAACCATGTCTCACTTATTCCGACAATCTCTGGGTGCACAGACGCAATTAGTGCAACCATTTCATCCGCCTTGTTTCTTATACTTCTAGCATTGGTATACAAACACAACAACTCATTTCTGGATCTACAGCTAGTTCCACTGATACCACTCACTCGATGTGATCTCTCCATGCTGGACTGGGGCCATTTCCCTTTCTGCTTCTTCATTTTAGAACCCTTTGCAATTCCATCTGTTTCCTTTTGATCCCTGATCATCCCATTACTTTCATGCCTACACATTCTCTCACCTCCTCTTGGAGCATCCACCTTTCTCACGCTGTGTATCCCTGTCCACCCTGAGCCTCCCCGTTTCCCTGCTCTTCTTGCACACCCATTCTCTCATTTTCTATACTCATACCACTCACTTCCACATTCATTTCCACTCCTTCAATCTCTCCTGTCCTACTCTCCTGCTCTTCCACATCACTCCCCTCTCGATCTGATTCATTCTCTCTATTCACTTCTCTACCTTCCAGCAGCAGTCTCTCCAAGCGACTCACACCATAACCACTCAAATGCAGTCCATCGCTCCCATACAGCTCACTTCGTCCCTCAAACTCATTCCACACATTAACAAACTGTACTCCCATCTCCTCACACATTTCAGCCAGAATATCATTCATAATCCTTGCTCTCTGCCTCATTTCATAAATTCATTTTTGATAAATGTTAGTTATTGCTGAGAGCAGCTAATTTGGAATGTTAAGTTACCTTCTTGGGTATGATTAACAGTTAGTTCCTTATGACTTTGTCAAATATTAAAGGTTTTCCTTTAATCTACAAATGCTATTATGTTTCCATGTTGTATTCACAATGCTTTTTCATTAGAATTTTTAATGTTAAAGCTGAGTCAATACATGATCATCCTTTTGGAAGCTATTCTGTTCTTCAAAAAGTTTATCCTTTGCATATGATTTGAATTTTGAAGTTAATATTTATTTTTTTAAACTTATTTAGGAGACTTTCTCCTTGATAATTTTCACAGTTACACTTATCACCTTATATATATTAGTGGAATGATAATGGCCTTATTTCAACTTTCTAGTGTTTGTTTCTTACTGCCAGATATTTTTTTAATAGTTTTATAATTTTAGTAGTCAACTGATAAACAGGATATCTGTGTATTTAATAAGTTCTATATTTATTCCATCTGCTTCAGAGAATTTTCCTAATCTACTTTGATATATTGCTCGTTGAATTTTTTGTAACATTACTTCTTCCACTATATAGTTTAGCATTATACCCGTTTTAGTTTCATTACTATCTTTAACTATTTTAGAAATCTAGCCAGGTTTTCTTTTTGATTATTTCAAGTTTAACTTTTACTTTCTCATTCATTTTCTTAAGCTTTTATGTATTTGTTCTCTTCACTATAATATTTCTTTCTTGCGATGAAGTAATCTCATGTTTCTCTATTCTTTTTTCTGCATGTTTTTGTGTGTGTGTGTGTGTGTGTGTGTGTGTGTGTGTGTGTGTGTGTGTGTGTGTGTGTGCGCGTGCGTGCGCTATCGCATTTTTGTGTTTATAATTAATTTCTGCTTCTAGTGATTTTGATTTTATTATTATTTTCCTGACCTCCATGGAGTCACAAGACTCATCGAGAGAGGCCACCACTAGTGACAAAATATCATACCACTTCTTAAAATCATCCTCAGTCTACATGTTCACCACCTCTCAGGCAATGCATTTAATGCCCCCACCACTCTCCATGCAAAAAAACTTACTTCTAACCCTTTTACTCACCACCTCCTTTTGCAACTTCCAGGAATGGCCTCTTGTCCTTGTTCCTTTCCCTCATACCATATGAAAAATCTCCTCAGTGTTATTAATAACCCTTCAACAGCTTAAATGTCTCAATCATATTCCCCCTTCATCTCCTATTCACATGCTTTCCTATTCTCTGCAGTCCACATGCCCTCAGTCTATTTTCATGATTAACATTTTATAGTCCGGATATCATTTTGTTATCTTTCTTTACACCTTCTCCAAGGTTACTTCATCTCCTTCAAATCCTTATTTATTTAACTTATTTGCTAATATTTTGCTGGTATTATATCCAGCATCTTCAGAGCACAAACACAGTTTGTCACAGTACATGAAATTGCAGCAATCTGTTATAACAGTTGGACTAGTTTTAAAAAATTGTAATGGACAACACAAGGAACTAAAGTCCTAATTAGCACCATTATTGTTGGATGGAGAGAGAGAGAGAGAGAGATCTTCTCACAGATGTTTGATAAGTTGATACAGCGTACTAGTTGAGGTTTGATGAATGTTTAAAAGCTGCTGCTTTTAAATCTTATTAATATTATTGCACCCTCCATGGAGTCAGCAGACTCATTGTGGGAGGTTCATTCAACTGACAACATATTTATCATACTGATTCTTAAAATGATTAACATTCCTTGCATTAACAACATATTCTCGTAATGTGTTCCATTCATTGACAATTCTCCATGTAAAAAATCTACTCCTCACACCCTTATTCACCACATTCTTACACAACTTCCAGGGGATGGCCTCTGATTCTTCTTATCTTGCCTTCTACTACTTTTCATAATCCCATCTGGATTAATTCATTAAAATCTTCTCACTAACTTAAATATCTCTATCATATCACCTCTTTTCCTGCTATCCACCAAACTCTGCAATCCACATTTCTTCAACCTCCCTCTTTCTCTCTCTCTCTCCATAGCCAACTTTCGAAAGTCCTGATATTGTGCTAGTCACTCATCTCTGGATCCCTCTCCAATGTTTCCAACATTACACTGAAAACCAAGTGACCAAATTGAGCACAATAGTCCATGTGTGGTCTGACCAGTCCTTTATACAGTGAAACTTTATACAGCAAACACTGAACAACGTAATAATGCTGCTGTGATAAGAAGTACTCTAACATGTAGGCATAAGGAAGTGGTTGTGCCTATATGTTAGAGTACTTCTTATCACAGCAGCATTACAATGTTCAGTCTTTGCAACATTTGAAATATGCCCTCTAAACTTCAGTGTACTTTCAACCATCATTTTCAAATCCCATCTACCTCCAGCAGTACAATATACCATCAATATAGTACACAGTCATATTTCTGCACTACAAAATACAATGTCGTGCACTTATTAATATTAAAACTACAACTCCACTCCTTTGTCCAAGTCAAACATCTATTCAAACCTTTCTGAAGGGAAATGACATCAGCAGTGCTACTTATAATTCTTTCCAACTTTGCATCATTGGCAAACAACTAAAGATCCCCAGTCAGTCTACACAATATATCATTTACAAACAAGTTTAACACCAAGGACCCAAGAACAGAACCATTGGGCATGCCACTGGTTACCCACCTTTTTGGAGACATTGCTCCATCATACACAACTTGCTGGCATCATTCAGAGAACCAATCTTTGACCCATCTAACCAATATACTATCTATCCTCATCTTCTGCAGCTTGTACACCAATTTATCATATGGTAATTAATCTAATGCTTTTGCAAAGTCCAAGAATATCACTGATATGATTTTCCCCTATCTAACATGCTTGTTACCTTATTATAAAATGCAAGTAAATTGCTAAAACAAGACCTAAATTTTACAAATCCATGTTGACTATCATAAAGAATGCTATGTCCATCAACCCAATCCCGTGTTCTATTCCTAACCAATATCTCCAATACCTTGGCAGTTATACAGACTGGTCTATAACTGGAAACTTCTGTCCTAGAACCATGTTCATGGAGTGGTACTATTTGGCCTTCTTTCCACTCCTTAGAAATCCTACCCACTGCAAGACTGTGCTGCACATTCCTTAAGAATATGTGGAGATATGTCATCCATTTCCACAGCCTTATTAATATCTAACTCAACCAACATCTGATATGCCTCTGATTCTTTCACTTCCAATTCTGTTAATACTTGCCTTCCTTCTATATATTGCATGGCATCATTTACATCAGTATGATATACGCTGATAAAGTGCTCGTTCAATAATTACACCATATCCTTTGCAGCTGTTATTCTGCTGCCACGACTATCCACCAGTGTCACCCTGCCATGTTTATTCTTTCTCTTTCTTTCCATATAGTGGAAAAATTCCCTTGAGTTAACCTTGGCCTGACTAGCCAATCTCTTCTCATACTGCACCTTTTCTTTCTTTACCATAATCACTTTCCTAGCCTGTACTTTATACTCTTCATGGAAAACAATAGCAATAGCCTTGCTATTGTGTTCTGATCTTACTATTCATTATCTCTGCTCTCCTTCTCAATTCACTATTGTCATATCTAGACAACATGCCAGCAACACTGTTATGCTTTACCTGCCACAACAACTTCCTCAAATCTCTATCGACTTTTTTTTCCCAAGTCATTTGTGCACATTTTCACTAATTTTGATGCTCGCTCTTTCCTTTTCTGCAATGCATCAGTTATTTGTTTCTTTGTTCCCCCAGGAAAGCATGCTTTGTGCACTTTATTAGTCATCACACCTCTAATGATATAATCCTCATACAAATGATATATGACTATTCTTTGACTCTTTCTTCATAATACTTTCTCCTTCTCATCAGCCAATCTCTTCTTTAAATGTTTAATATCCTCTTCCAAATGTTTCATTTCGCTTTTCATTTTCACTAACTCTTGCCTAAGTTGCTACAGTCCGAACTCTTGCTCCCATTTCTAATTGCTCTAATCTATCAAGACACTTTCCATATACATTAATGCTTTCCTTCTTTTTGTTTACCCAAACAGTTCACAAATCTTTTACATTTTTTGGTGCATACATATAGCAGTTTTTGCAACACATCTACTGTGAAAAATCCAAGGTAAAACTCGATCTACATCATACCGAAGCTTTCTGTGTGGCCGACGTGTGCTTCTTTACAGAACACCATTTTCGATAAATTTTCAAAGAATAAACAAGTAGCAAAACACAATATAAACAAAAATTCCAATAACAGCACTACTGAAGGACACTTGTATCCATACTAAAAAAATTCAGCACAATTTCATGTGTAAATATGGTCAGGAGATTGCACAATTGCACAATGGTCTGGCCACCAGTTGCTCTAGCTCTTTAGCATAACCCAGGGTGCACCACGAGGAGGCGAGCTAGATTTGCATTATGATTTCTACGCAGCATATTTGTTTTCTTACATTTGATCCTGTGTGAAGGGGACATCTAAGACATGGTCTGCTAGTCCCAACTTGCCATAACGATAGTGGCAAATGTATTTTTTATGTTTTCCAAGGCAGATGTCAATAGTTCTTCCTGTATTATATGCTACTGGATGTGAAAAAGGAAAGAGTTTACCCTTAGGTGAACAGACGAGAGGTACCAATTTGACATATGGTTTATATGTGGTGAGGAGCTGATATTTATTAAACACTTCATATATCTTTTTGGATGTGCCTTAAATGTATGGGAATGGAACAGTTTTGCTGTTCTTGTGTATTAAGGTAATGGAGAGGATTTCAGGGGAGCATTTAGTATTTTTTATGTTCTTTGAGGATTATAGGCACTTGCTAAAAAAAAGTGTGACATAAGTGAGTTCATTAATAAAAGTATTATCACTGGAACAGATAGTTCTAGCACTCTAAGTTAGCATTTTTAGTATACCATATTTTTGAGGTGGATGATGGTGTCACTGTTTTTGTACAAATATCTCCCTGTGTGTGTAGTTTTTCTATACACAGAAAAAGATAACGAACCATAAGGAAGGTATATGAATAGTTTACCTAGGAATAGCAGGCAGGCAGTTTCCTGTTCCATCATGAAATGGATTTTAGGGTGTCTACTATTTAAATGCACTAAAAATGTGTCTAATGGGTCTTGGCCATTTGGCCAACAGCAAATATCAACATGGCAGAGCCAAACCACTAGTTTGAGAGTGCTGTACTCATAGATAGGTTTTCTAAGTGTTCTATGCAGAAATTGGCTAAAGGGAGAGAAAGAGGAAGACCATTGCTGTCCCATCTAGTTGTTTGTATATCTTCCCTTTCAATGCAAAATATCCTGCATGTACTGTAAATTTAAAAAATTCATATATATCTGGGGAGAAATGTGACTTTAGGAAATCAAGGGTTTCAATCAATGTTACATTGGTAAACAGTGAAGTAATATGGGAACTAATTATGTCTCATTTTTCTAAAATAGTTTTTTTAATATTTATTTTTTAAGTGAACAGAACCATATCTTAAAAAATTCAGACATTATTATTATTATTATCCCAAGATCCCATGGAGTCAAAGACTCATATAGTAGGTCCTTTTGTCATACACACAGCTCATCATACTGCACCTTAAACACGCTCATATTCTCTACAGGCACCACACTCTAGGAAGGCATTCCAGTCATTCAGAACTCTGCATGCAAAAAACCTGCTTCTCACCCTGCTGCTCACACCCTCCTTATACAGTTTCCAGGGATACCCTCTGGTTCTCACCTGATCTACCACCATTTCCTGTAAAACCTCTCCAACACTGATCCTACAACAACCCCATTACCAACTTGTAGGTCTCCATCATATCAACCCTCCTCCTATCCACTAAACTGCAAATTGAGCTCAACCTATCCTCATATTCAACATTCCAGAGATCAGAAATTACCTTAGTCGCCTCTGGACTCTTTCCAACATCTCTTCGTCTTTTTGAAAACCAGTTGACCAAATCTGGGCACAGTAGTCAATGTGTAGACTAATCAAAACCTTATACAATGGAAGGTTCTGAGAGTCTCCTTGCTTCTACAAGTCAGTGTCCTCTGCATCATTCCTAAAATTCTTTCTGTTGTCCTCACAATTTTGCCGTGTCTCCTAAATTTCAGATCTTTATCCACTATCACCCCAAGATCCCTTATTTCCTCCACCTCCAACAATATATCCCCACCAAACATAAATTCTACATCCCATCTTTGTTCCCCAAATTTTAAAACCTTACATTTTGCAACATTGAATTTGAATCCCCATTTCTATGCCCATTCACACAATTTATACAAGTCTTTTTGTAGAGCCACAACATATTCTACTCTTCATAGTTCATCCCAACTTTGCATCATCTGCAAACAACTGAATAACTCCATCCAAATCTTTGCTAAGATCATTAACATACAAGTTAAAAAGCAATGGCCCTAAAATAGACCCCAGAGGCACACCACTAGTGACTTTCCTCTTCCTGGATATTGCTCCTACACAACTTGCTGATATCAATCAGATAGCCAGTCTCTGATCCAATGCACTAATCTAATATCCAACCCCATCCACTCTAATTTGACTATCAACGCATTATGCAGTAATCTATCAAAAGCTTTTGCGAAATCTAAGTATACTACTGTGTATCCCTCTCCTCTGCACAAAGAAGCATTCACTTTATTGTAATAAGTAAATAGATTACTAAAATGTGATCTCCCTTTAGCAATTCCATGCTGTCCATCAAAGATAATATCATTGTTGTCAACCCAACTCTGGATCCCAGTTCTCACCAGCTTCTCCAACAACTTAACCACAACACCTGACAAACAGATAGGCCTATAATTTGATGCCTGAGTTCTGTCACCTCCCTTATGAAACGGCAGAATCTTGCCCTCCTTCCACTCCTTTGGAACTCGACCTAGTGCAAGAATATTAAAACTCATTAAAATGATATGTCAAGATAGATGTCAACTCCCTGGCACATTCCTTCAGAATACGTGGTGATATGTTATCAAGTCCCCACAGCCTTATTAACATCAAGTTTGCACAATTCACCATACACCTCTTGCTCACCTACAGTCAGTCTCTCGTCCCCATCATCAACTACTCTCAATCTCTTCATGATGTCACATTCACAAGAATGAAAGACCTTTACAAACTGCTCATTAAGTAACTCCACTATATCTTCCACAGCAGCTGTCCTTGTACCAGTTTCTCCAATCAATGTCATCTTTCTAAAATCATTCGTTTTTTTTTGCTGGCTACATATCAAAAGAACTCCCTAGGATTCGTTTTGGCTTCATTAGCTAACTGCTGCTCATACTTTGCTTTTGCCACCCTTAACCAGGTCACCCTCCTTGCCTGGTCTTTGTAATCCTCATGGAATTGGATGAAGGAAGAGAATTAAGCATGCAATACAAAGAAAAAAGATATTATGGAGGCAGCATAAGAGAAGTGGTAATAACCATTTCACACCTACCTTATTCAACTTTCTCACCGTTGGAATACACGTAGACATTGCTTCTACCAGATAGTTCTTGAATATCCTCCAAGCTGCAATGATCTTTTTTCCAGCTAACTCCTCATTTCATGCTACACCAGAAAGCTGTCTCCTGAGCTTTTCATAATCACCAGCCTAGTAGTTCCACATATACCCTTTTCTCACAGATGTCCTCACACTGCTGGCAACCACAAAGGTAATCACTTCACGGTCACTCTCACCAATTGGAGGGTGATTTGACACCACATTTATAATTACATTCTCTGATTAGATGATCAAATCCAAGACCCCCAATCCTCATGTGCCCTCTGTTATATACTGTCTGAGATAGCTGTCCCTCAAAAACTCAAGAAACTCATTTTCTTTAGTTCCAGTTGTTATCTCATCATCCCAGTCTATATAGTTAAAATCGCCCATAATAATCACCCTTTTCTTATTTGCTTGGCTAATTTGATTATACATTTCATAGTCACTATCATCCACATTACCAGGTCTATAACAACATCCAACTAAGCATTTCATTTTATTCACCTCTATCTCACACCATACTGCCTCAAAACCACTGGCACTATTTCCCTCTTGCATCTCTACTTTGTATGGACTTAATTCTTTCTCTACATCAGTAGCACTCCCCCCACTCCCTTTTTACCCTTTCTATTCCTCACAAAACACATCATACCCTTCCATCTCTATTCCTGTCAGGATGTCATTCTCATCCAACTATGTCTCACTTATTCCAACAAATTTTGGATGAACAGACTCAATTAATGCAACTATTTCATTGCCTTGTTTCTTACACTTCTAGTATTTGTATACAAACACAGCAGCTTATTCTTTGATCTATAGTTAGTTCCGCTGACTGATGGAAATGTGCGAGAAGAAAGGAGTGCAGTTTGTTAGTGTGTGGAATGAGTTCGAAGGATGAAGTGAACTGTATAGGAGCGATGGACTGCATTTGAGTGGCTTGGTGTGAGTCACTTGGGGAGATTACTACTGTAAGGCAGAGAAGTGAGTGCAGAGAATGAAGCTGATCAAGTGGAAACGATGTGGAAGAATGGGAGCATAAGACAGGAGAGATTGAAGAGGTGGTGCAACTTTTCTGTGCTTAACTCGAGCCATTTCTTTTTCTCCTTATTCATCTTAGAACCTTCTTCAGATCCAACTCTTTTCACTTGATCCCAGGTCATCCCCTTCCTTTTTTGTTTACACATGCATTCATATCCTCTTGCCGCATTTACCTTTCTCATGCTGTGTTCCTCTGTCCATCCTAAGCCTCCCCGTTTCCCTGTCTGTCTGTCTTGCACACCTCTTCTCTCGTTTTCTATACTTATGCCGCTCACTTCTTCATTCACAACAACTTCGTCAATCTCTCTTGTCTTACTCTCCCGTTCTTCCACATCGGTTCCCTTCTCTACATTCTCTGCACTCATTTCTCTACCATCCAGCAGCAGTCTCTACAAGTGACTGACACCAAAACCACTCAAATGCACTCCATCACTCCTATACAGTTCACTTCGTCCTTCTAACTCATAGCACCACCACATCTATCCCTTTCAAGAACATTCTCATGATAGTAACCAGTACCACTTTCACACCAGACCAAGTGCCACCTAGAATCATAGGAAAGACTAAAATGACTCATCTGTAAAGTGTACATTAGTCCATTGGTTTCTTGTCAATTTTTATGGATACAACACCACTGAAAATATGCTCTGCAATGAGCTGTGGATAATGGGATGAAAATTACAGGTCTTCATGTGTATAGGCCTATTTGTTGCAGACATCTTGCCACAGTTTGTCGAGATATCTACATACCTGTGATTGAATGGATCAAACTTGCAAACTGACCTGCTGCAGTGTATCAATTACATTTTGCTGTTATAGCCAAAAATCTCTCTTCATGCTTTGTGGAAGAGCAAAAGCAACCTCTTAGCAATGATCTGGAACACATTCCATTGGTTTGAAATGCTGCCCAGAGCCTGGATACAGTGCTATATGAGATTCCAAACTCTCTGGCAATATCAGTAATTCTGCTGCTTTCTTCAAGCTTTCCAATAATTCTTCCCATGTGAAACCATGTGAAGGCATTACAAGACGCCCAAGTTTGCAATTTTATTCTTTCATGAAAAGAATTTCCTTCAAACACAATTTGCTTAGCACAGCCTTTTGCCTTTTATCCTTTTGAGTGTTACCACATGATCCCTTTGCGTGATTCTAATACAAATTGGTACAAGCTGATTCATCTGAATTTGTGGTTGTAATTTTCAGAAATAGTGATCATTCTTGGGTTTTGGATACCAGTGTATATTACCTTCAGTTAGTCAAGTTTTCTATATGCCAATTATCCTTGGACAAATCAACTCAATCAATGCCCTAAACTTATTCATTCCATCTTTTGTACTCATTGGATTAGTAGGTCATTTATAAAAATAGCTTTTATTTTTTATATTTATCCCAGAGACAAGAGGTACAAGAACATCTAGCACATCAGCGGCATGTGAGAGGTGCAGACAAGAGTTGAGAAAGAAGAAACCTATTAACATTCTTCTTAAAAAGCTGTAGGTTGAAATTGTTGGGAAACATATTATGAGGAAGACTGTTTCAGAGGACAGAGGTATATTATTATTCAAAGGATATGGAATAAACGAGGAAGAGGAGAAGCAGATTCGATGAGTTTGCAGTTATACTGTAAAGGGATTCTAATACATGTTGGAAAGCAGCTGCTCTTGTGTTAACAGGCCTCACAGCAAGTGCAGAAATGATGTTTGCCAATTCACTGTAGCAGTGACTGTGAAAGTACCTGTAGAAGAGACAAAGCTGAAACATTGTATCTCTGAGATAGAGGTTGAAGTGTAAATTAAAGATGCCAAGAAGTTATATACTTGGTTTAACCCTTTATCCAATCCAAGTGTAAGCAAATAAAGTTTGTGCCTGAAGTATTTTCAGGACTGAGGCAACTCGTGGTAAAAGTGGTATGACTTCACATCACTTGCCTTAGCATCTCATAATGCAAAGCACATCACCTTGCAGATATGTATAATGCTGTGCATTAAGGGAAGGGTCACTATTCAGACCGGTTTTGACCTTTATTAAAGTCTCATCAGTGGGAACCAGACTTAGAGGTGATACCAAGGTTGAAGTTATGCAGAAGTCATATTTTCATATACAAGTTGCCAAAAGGCGTCGCACCTTATTATTATAATACTCTGGATTAGAGATTATTATTATTATTATTACATAACACCTCCAGGGAGTCCAAAGACTTATCGAGGGAGGTTAGATCACCTACTCTACAACTCTCTGTCTCCACCACTCAATCCAGCAACTACAACGAACTGCAACACCATCATCATCATCTACACCAATGCCATCTACTGCCCATCATCATCACTAGTATTTTCACAGACAATCACAAACATCCATGCCCACGGTAGGATTTGAACCCACAGCCTTTTGGCTGGAGAGCGGATACGCTGACCACTCAGCCAACCAGGCTGACAAGAGATAGAGATAGCTAATAGAGATATACAATTCAGAAATAGAGATAGCTAATTGCTGAAAGTTTCTCCACTTGGTTATACTATAAATTAAAGATACCAAGAAGTTATATACTTGGTTTAATCCTTTATCCAAGTCACAAACTTGGATAAAGGTTGGATAAAATACTTGGATAAAATACTTCAGCCTCAAACTTCGTTTGCCCCTGAAGTATTTTCAGGACTGGGGAAACTCGTGGTAAAGGTGGTATGACTTCATATCACTTGCCTTAGTACCCATAATGCAAAGCACATCTCCTTGCAGACACGTATAATCCTATGCATTAAGGGAACGGTCACTACCTAGAACGGTAGAAGTTATCGAGCGACCAGTCGACCTTCTCGGTCGACCTTTATTGAGGTCTCATCAGTGGTAGCCAGATCCAGAGGTGATGACCCAAACATTTATGCCATGCTTCTGCATGGCATAAATGTCTGGGTCATCACCTGCAGCAAGCTTACATTTTTTATTCAACTACTTTCATACATCCTCTGTCGAATTAGGGCTCAGAAGTGGGTGAGAATTTTGGATGGAATGAGGGATGAATACCTTCATGCCATGAGGATGATTTCTGTGACTCGCTCAGCACAGATGTCTATGTCAGACGAGTGGAAGCAGTAGTCATGCCATGGGAATAGCAGTAGTTTCGGAGATCATCTGACTTTGTACCATTGTAGTGCCATAGGACATGAGATTGGATATGTTCGGAGAGGGATGTTCTATGAGACTGGAAACTTGCACTAGATTATGGTCTAGTTACCAAGAGGAGAGGTAACTTCTACAGTGTGTGTGTGTGTGTGTGTAGAAGAAGAACCAGTTAAAAAAAAAAAGATAAAGGGTATTGGGAGAGTGGAGGGGATTATCTGAAATTTGGGTAGGTAACTGATTTGTGTTAGATTGTTGCTTATAGCAAAAAGTTCTGCTTCCCATCCAACTTGATCTGTAGTGTTGGAAAACAGGAGCCAACTGGAGCTGTGGACATTCAGGTCACCTAGGACAATGACTTCACTGTTCGTGTAGGTGGATTGTAGTCAAGTTTCCTGGATAGGAAGGTGACGAGGTCTTTGTGTTTTCAGAGTCTGGACACTAGAAAATGCAGCAGATGAATGATACTATGTGGGGCAAAGAAACCTTCAGCCCAGCGTAGATCAAAAGCAGGGGATTCTAAATTTGGTATTCTCCAGCAGGCAATGTTAAAACGTACAAAAGGCACTAATGCCACCTTTGTGGAACCCATGCTTTGTATGTTCTAACATTGTACATGTTTTTGTACATATGTATATTTGTACATATTTATATAAAAACTAAAAAAAAAAGTATATAAGGTATCACAAGGAATTCTTCAAAACAATAACAAATTTAAATTTCTTACTTCTGCTCTAGACTGAAACAAAACTTTTACCTAATAAATAATCACCAGGCTGGTAAGGGTTGAGACCACCAAACACCACAATTACAGGATCCCATGTAGCCTGTAGATGAGAAACTTCTGATATTTTGCTTGTAACACCAAATGACTTCTGAATTTTGTGCCTACATACATAATGTTAATGAAAAATAATTACAAATGTGTGCAGTTTATGCACTAATAATAACAAGCAGTTTATTTTCATACTTAAAAAAATGGCTCAGGTGTCGTTCATTATTTATAATAATGTTTAATGGTATAAACACCAAGAGGAAAAAAATATCAGTAACTTTTAAGTATATTTTGTTATTATTATTATAGGATCCCATGTAGCCTGTAGATGAGAAACTTCTGATACTTTGTTTGTAACTGAGTCTCTGACTCCCTGGAGGTCTCTCTTAATAATAATAATTATTATTATTATTCAGGCCTCCATGGAGTCAAAAGACTCACCATGGGAGGTCCCTCATAGGAAACACAAAGTCCACTACCCCCCCCCCCCACCGAACCCACCAACCACTCTCACCACTCAATGCATTCCATGGCTCAACCACCATCCATGCAAAGAAACCATTCTTCCCCCTCACACCCCACAGCCCCCCCCCACCAAGCGAAAGAACTCCCTAGCGCCAACCCTTGAAATATTCATTTCAACTTTTTTAAGTTAAAACAAAAATTTCTGGAGCATACTTGATGAAGTGAACCAGATATTTATGATCCAAAATAATTACTATTTTACTAATTTATTATTATTATTATTATTACTGTACATTCCATGGAGTTGGCATACTCATTGTGGGAGGTTCATTCAACTGACAACATATATCAGAACTAAAGGAGCTGTGTTTGCAGCACTGATTGAATCAGTACGCCCAAAAATAATTGGGATAAGGGAAGCTTGGCATAACGGAAGCCTGACATACTATCAGGACTTGAAATGGTAGGATATAGAATTTTCTGAAAGGATAGAAAGATGAAGAGAGGAGGGGAATATTGTTAATGGTAGCAGAGGAATTGTGCCTTTCAAGAGTCGCAGTGGATAACAGAAGTATGTGTGAATATTTTGAAGCTGTTTGCTGTGAAGTTGAGGCTAATACAATAGTATATCTAATAGGATGGATGCTGTTATAGGCCTGAGAATGTGGAGAGTATTGACTGTGAAATGCTTAAACAAATTAGTTGGGCAAGTAAAAGGAAGATGATCCGAATGGGAGATTTTAATTATAGGAATGTGGATTGGAAAAAAAGAAATAGTGTATAGTAACAAGGAGAGTGAATTTTGTTGAGTTTCTGCAGGATAACTATCTGAAGCAGCATGTGATGGAAGCAACACAAGGTTTATCGGTGTTAGATTTGGTGATGTCCTCACAGGATGTTGTTGTGAATGAGGTATCAACATTGCCACCTGTTGGTGAAAGTGATTATGAGGTATTAGTTTAGAAGGAAGTGAAACAGGAAAAAAGTTGTTACCAAGAAGGTCTATATAGGAACTATAAGGTGGGTGATAAATTGTGTAGAAAAGATGTTGACAGTGCAAGGGAAATGATAAGGCAGTATCTAACATAAGTAATGCATAACTATAAACCAAGAGTTAAATAGAGTAGGAGTGAGATTATTATTATTATTATGTGACACCTCCAAGGAGTCCAAAGGCTCATCAAGGGAGGGCACCCACTCCACAACTCGCTCTATCCACCACTCACTAAATCCACCAACTGCAGCAAACTGCAACAACCGTCATCATCTACACCCATGGCATCTAATGGCTACCGCCACTAATAGCATTTTCACAGACAATCACAAGCATCTATGCCCATTACAGGATTCGAACCCACAGCCTTTTGGCTGAAGAGTGGATACACTAACCACTTAGCCAACCAGGCCAGCATGAGATGGATGAATGGTGAAATCAAGCAAGCAGTGTTATAAAAGAAGTTATTATGGAGGAAATACAAGACAGTAAACAGATGCATAAAGAATATAAAGTGCAGGCCAGAAAAGTGACAACCATGGTTAGAAAAGAAAAATAGAATACGAGAGGAGATTGGCCAGCAGATCAAAGCTAATCCGAAGAACTTTTTCTGCTATGTGGCAAGCAAGAGGCAAAAACAATTGTGGCAGGTTCATGCTGGTGAATAGTTATGGTAGCAGAGTAACCATAGCAAATGATATAGTGGAATTAATTAGCAAATACTTCATCAGTGTATATTATAGTGGTGTGAATGATACTGAGCAACATGTAGAATGGAGACAAGAATTAGGAGAATTAAAAGTGAAAGAATCAAAAAGTGTATCAAGTGTTGCTCGGGTTACATGTTCATAAGGTTGTGGGAAAAGATGACATGTCACCACGTATTTTTAAAGGATGTTCGAAAGAGTTTGCAATGCTGGTGTTAGATAAGAATGTGTTAGATAAGGGAGAATCATATACAGTGATATTCTTGGACTTTGCAAAAGCATTTGATAGATTACCACATGATAAGTTGGCGTACAAGCTGGAGAGGATAGAAATAGATAGTATACTGGTTAGATTGATCAGAGATTAGCTCTCTGAATAATACCAGTAAGTGGTGTATAATGGAACCATGTCTCAGAAAAAGAAAGGTGACAAGTGGTGTGCCTCATGGTTCTGTTCATGAACCTCTACTGTTTAACCTGTTTGTTAATGATATTTCTTGTAAATTGATTGGAGATCTTCAAATGTTTGCTGATGATGCAAAGTTAGGTAGAATTATCAGAAGTGTACTGTATATTACACTCCCGATAATTCTCCACATGAAGATTTGAATAGGCTTTTAGTTGGGACAAATGAATAGGGTTGCAGTTTTAATGTTAATAAATGCACGATGTCACACTTCGGGATACAGAGACATAAGGCTACAGACTGTACTGGTGGAGCTGTACTTCAGGAAGTGGATGAGATCTGGTATCTTGGAGTGATGGTGGAACAGTGGACTGAAGTTCCAAGGGCACATCACACATGTTGCAAAGACTGCACATCATATTGTTTTTCTGATAAAAAGAATATTGGCAGGGATAAGGAGGTGGTGGTGGTGCATCTATAATAAGGCATTGGTCAGATCACATATGGACTATTGTGCTCAGATTTGGTCACTTAGTTTTCATTGTGATGAGAGAGGGTCCAAAGTGATATCAGAATTATGTTTGTTATGAAGAGCAACTGAGAGAATGGGGATTACAGAGGTTGATGGATAGGAGAAAAAGACGAGATGTGATAGGGACCTTCAAGTTAGTTAAAGGATTCCAAGAGATTAATACAGAAGATATTATAGAAAGAGTGGAGTTAAGATAGGAAGAACGAAGGGCTATCCTTGGAAGTTGTATAGGGATGTGAAGAAGAGTGCGAGGAATAGATTTTTTACCTGGAGAGTTGTTAGTGAACAGAATGCATTACCTGAGTGCAGGTAATGTAAATAACTTCAAAGCTCATTACAACAGACATGATACTAGTTGATTGGGCCTCCCACAATAAGTTTGTTGACTCCATGGAGTTACCATACTGTAAAAACTGTACAAAAATGTATAAAGAGGGTGTGAGCAGGGGAGCAGGTTCTTTGCATGGAGAGTGGTTGGTGAGTGGAATGCATTGCCTGAGTGTGTTGTGAATGTAGATGCATCGAATCATTTTAAGGCATGGTTAGATGAGTATTGTGTGCAAAGTGTGTACTTTCCACGATGAGTCTCTGACTTCATGAAGGTCAGATGTTAATAATAATAATAAATATTTATCATACTAAATCTTAATATCCTTAACGCTCCCTGCGTTTACGAGACATTCTTATAATGCATTCCATTCACTGACAATTCTTCATATAAAAAACCTACTCCTCACACCCCTCTTCACCACACTCTTACATAACTTCCAGGGATGGCCACTGGTTTTTCCCCTCTCACCTTCTACTCTTTTTATAATCCTATCTGGATTCATCCAATAAAATCCTCTCACTAATTTAAATGTCTCTATCGTATCTCTTCCTCCTATTCACCAAACTCTGCAATCCACATTTCTTCAACCTCTCTCTCCATAGCCAGCATTCCAAAGTCCTGATATTGTCTTAGTCACTTGTCTCTGGACACTCTCCAATGTTTCCACATGAGATGAAATTTGAGCACAATAGTCAAAATGTTGTCTGACCAATGCTTTATACAGTGGTACAACCACTTCCTTATCCCTACATGTTAGAGTACTTATTATCATAGCACCACCATGATGTGCAGCCTTTGCAACACTTTCAATATGAGCTATAAACTTCAGTCTACTGTCTATTATCACTCCCAAATCTCGAATCTTATCCACTGCCTGCAGTAAGGCACCATCAATATAGTACACAGCCTTCTATTTCTGCACTCCAAAATGGACTTATTTTGGACAACTTGGACTTATTAATATTAAAACTACAACCCCACTCTTTTGTTCAATTCAAAACTCTATTCAAATCTTCATGGAATCAATTATCAGCAGCATGTTACTTATAATTCTACTTTGCATCATCAGCAAATAACTGAAGATCCCCACTCAGTCCACATGATATATCATTTACAAACAAGTTAAACAGTAGGGGCCCAAAAACAGAACCATGGGACAAGTCACTGGTTACCCTTCTTTTTTTTGAGATACTGCACCATCATACATAACTGTTTATCAACAACTTTCCTCCAAACTGATGTATTAATTATCAGGTTTCCCATTTGATCATATTTTACATTTTCAACTTCTGAAGTACTCCTAACTTCATCAGTCCATCTGATCTTCCTTTTTTTTTTTTTTTTTTTTTTTTTTTTACCCAACTTGATATCTATCAGCCAGCCAATTCCCAATCCAATTCATAAGCTGACATCCAAATCCATGTGCTGTAACTTAAATATCAGCTTACTATGTAGCATGTGGCACTCTGTCTAATGCCTCTGTCTTTTATTTCCATTTCCAGTCTACTACCACCCTTATGAAGTGGTGCTATCTTACTCTACTTCCACCTACTTGACCACCTTTCCCATTGCCAGTCTCTCACTCTCAGCAGGTCATCAGTTTTCTAGCACATTCTCTTAAAACTCATGCCAAAATCTCATCCAGTCCCATTGCTCTCCTTATTCCAAAACCTCTTTTTCACTTGCACTTCTCATCTGATACTGTTGGTCATCCACTTTACACCAACTTGTGTTCTTTTTTTCAATTGCTGTATATGACTTTCCATTGCTGCTAATAGATATTTTCTTTTTACCAGTTCCCAAGAACTGATAATATCTCACCCTTTCAATTATTTAAATTAAGGGGATATTAAATCTCACATTGTTTTAAAACCGAATAAGAAACTCAAAGATTGGAATCAGAGAGTTTCATGCCGAATATAGTATAATAAACTATAAAAGTATCGGCGACTACTAGTGTGAGCTAATGCAAGTAATCCAAGTACGTAGTACAAACTCGAGCAACTCACAGCAAAGGTGGTAAAGTTCTGATCGCTATTCTTGGTATTTTCCATAATGTAAAACACATTTCCTAGGAAATATATGCTGTTATTACATTATGGTGGGAGGTCACTATCCAGACCGGTTTCAGCCTTTATTGAGGCTTCGCACACAGCTACTCACTGATGAAGCCTCAATAAAGGCTGAAACTGGTCTGGGTAGTGACCTCCCACCATAATGTAATAACAGCATACGTTTCCTAGGAAATGTGTTTTACATTATGGAAAATACCAAGAATAGCGATCAGAATTTTACTACCTGTGCTGCAAGTTGCCTGAGTTTGTACTACGTACTTGGACTACTTGCATTAGCTCACGCTAGTAGTCGTCGATACTTTTATAGTTTATTATACTATATTCGGCATGAAACTCTCTGATTCCAATCTTTGAGTTTCTTATTCGGGTTTAAAACAATGTGGGATTTAATATCCATCATCATCATCAAATTCCTGCCATGTACCCTCAAGGGGTGTACAGGATATGATAGTACTACATGAAAAAAATTACATTGTTACCAACTTCCTATCTACAATTTTCCTCCAAATCAGTCTGTTACTTGTCAATGACATTTTCAAATAGGCAGAATCATTGAAAATGTCAACTGTGTTGTGAATGGAGAACCTGTGGAACAAGTAAAACATTTCAGCTACTTAGGCACGATTTTTACTGAAGATGGTAAATTAAATATAGAAATAGACAACAGAATCAGCGAAGCTGGTATGGTGGGAAGTGAATTGAATAAATTCATATGGAATAAGAGAGAAATTAGTCGGAACACTAAATTAGCTGTATACAAGACAGCGTTCAAACCAGTTTTAACTTATGGATCTGAGAGCTGGGTCAGAAGTAAAACACTTGACCAAAGACACCACAGATATGAGAGTCCTGAGAAAGATTATAGGCGTGAACAGATGGCATCAATGGCAATATCATATTAAAAACGAGGATATTAGGAAAGAACTTGACATTGTCAGCATCCAGGAATGCGTTAGAAGAGCTAATTTCAGGTGGTATGGTCACTTAAATAGAATGGGAGAGGGAAGATTAGCAAAACAAGTGTTCTCTGCCAAGTTGGCAGGAAAACGACCCAGAGGAAGACCAAGATATAGGTGGATTGATACGGTACAAAGTGCCTTAGACGATAGAAATATAAGATCTGATAATGTTGGAGTCTTGACAAGTAACAGACTGATTTGGAGGAAAATTGTAGATAGGAAGTTGGTAATGATGTAATTTTTTTTCATGTAGTACTATCATATCCTGATTTAATATCCTCTTAATTTAAATAATGTTTATATCGCCAAAATGGTGAGATTACTTAAATATAAAGAGCTTATTGGCTCTTTATATTTAAGTAATCTCACCCTTCCAATTTCTCCATCCATGGAATTGACCCACTGATTTCTAAGTTTATTATAATCACCTACCTTATAATGCCACATTCTTTGATACCTCTGCATGTCTGTTCATCTTCCAAGTTAAAACCTCATGGTCCATCTCTCCCACGGGGGACAGAGATGCCATCTCAGTTATAATCAGTTCTTTCGATGCTATGACCAAATCCAAAACTCTTGAACCTCATGTTTCTTCTACTACAGGTTGCTTAAGACATTTGTCCCCCCAGAAATCCCATTCTCTTACTACTACAAGCAGTTTCCTCCTTAAAATTTATACTGCTGTGGTTAAAATCTTCCATCACAATCATTCTTTTTGCACTTGCCAAGCTCAATTGCTTAAACATCTGCTCTTTACCCTCTATGCTCCCTGGCTTATAGCAACACACCAATAAATATCCTGTCCTGCCTACCTCTAACTCACACCATATGCTTTCAAAACCATTAGAACCATTGCCTTCCAAATCTTCCACTCTGAGAGGACATAACATCATTTATCATAAGCAGTACTCCACATTTCTGCCCTTCCTATCCTGTTGAAAAATGCTATACCCTACTACTTCTATTCCTGTTATATCATCTTCCATCAACCATGTCTCAGAGATCGCAATAATATTTGAACAGGCTGATGCTATCTGCACCACCAATTCATCACCTTTATTCTGGATACTCCTAGCATTAGCATAAAGAATCAATGCATTGTCACTGTTTCTATACCTCTCATTATCCCCTCCAAACAGCACTGGATTCAGCAGTACATGATGTATTTCCCCCCCCACCCCTTCACACAAGTGACTAATAACACCAGAGGTCACCCCATGATACCATGCAGCCTGATAATTCTAGTTTCCCTGCATCGACACTCTGACTTGTTCAGAGAACAACATTCTCTCCAGATGCTGACACCATTCCTCATTCAAATGCAAGCCATCTCTCGAATACAGTTCCTTTCTGTCCTCAAATGCCTTGTAATTCTATCGATCTGTTGATTGGACCTCAACAGATGCCATATGGTCATTCAGATGCTCAGTGATGTGCCACACCAGTCCTCACTGTGTGGTATTGTTGCCTCTGAAGATCAGGCTTCGATGAAGGCTTCGAGTCTCTGAAGATCAGGCACTCCAGACACAAACCATCCATCTCTTTGACAGTCTACCTCTTTTTCCAGAAACTTTGCCTTCTATTACTGTTTTGAGAAGTCCTCCTTACAACCTTTCAATATGTCCAAAGTATTTTAGATTTCTTCTGTCAATATGCTTAAGAAGAATTAAAGTTCTACTGATACTTTCTAGCACCCATCCATTTGTCGACCTTTCAGTATATGATATCCTCAACAGCCTTCTGTAACACCACATTACAAAAGCAGTTTTCCTTTACGTTTTTCTATCAGACTTCTTCTGATTCCAATCTCACATCCATAAGTTGCTGTTGGAAAAATAGTTACAATCCAAAATCTTCAACTTGTTTCTGTGGATATAGATTCATCCTTCCAGATTTTAGACCAGTCTCCAACTGCTGTTTTAGATATTCCTAATCTTCTTCTGAACAACAATTCTTCACATTAATAATGGATCCTAGGTACTCAAACTTGCTGACCTCCTCGATTCTTTCTCCATTAAGATACACTTGTTTCTCAGGAACTTCCCTATTTGTATTTCCTTTGAGAACCAGAATCTTTGTCTTGCTAGGATTGAGCTAAAGTCCTATGTTCTTACTGATCTCGTTAACTTTGTCAAGGATTTATCCTGGTTCTTTCTTGTTATTACAAAGGAGTACTGTATTATCAGCATACCTCAGATTACTGATCAATCTACCACCTATCCTAATTCCTGTAATGAACTCATCCAATGCTACAGGCATGATGTCCTCAGCATAAATACTGAACAAGTGTGGAGAAAGTAAGCATCCCTGCTTAACTCCCTTTCCAACCTGAATCCAATCAATTAATCCAACACCTGTTCTTACCGTGGCTTCTCTCAACACAAGTTAGCTATCAAGACTCATTTTCTTTACTTCCTGTTGCTATCTCATCATTCCAGTCTATATTGCCATAATTAAAATCACTCATAATGATCACCCTTTTCTTATTTGCTTGACTAATTTGATTATACATTTCATTATCACCACCATCCATATTACCTGGTCTGTAATAACATCCGACCAAGTATTTGATTCCATTCACTTCTAACTCACACCATACTGCTTCAAAACCACTGGCACTATTTCCCTCTTGCATCTCTACTTTGTATGGACATAACTCTTTCTCTATCATCAATAGCACTCCCCCTCCCTATTTACCTCTTTTATCCTCACGAAACACATTATACCCTTCCATCTCTATTCCTGTCAGGATGTCGTCCTCTTCCAACCATGTCTCCCTTATTCCGACAATCTTTGGGTTAACAGACGTAAATAATGCAACCATTTCACCTGCCTTGTTTCTTATACTTCTAGCATTTGTATACAAACACAACAGTTCATTTCTTGATCTGCAGCCAGTTCCACTGATACCATTCACTCGATGTGATCTCTCCATGCTAGACTGGGGCCATTTCCCTTTCTGCTTAATCATTTTAAAACCCTTTTCAATTCCAACTGTTTCCTCTTGATTCCAGGTCATTCCATTTCTTTCCTGTCTACACATGCTCTCACCTCCTCTCGGAGTACCCACCTTTCTCATTCTTTGTACCCCTGTCCATCCCGAGCCTCCCCGTTTCCCTGCTCCCCTTTCACACCCATTCTCTGAATTTCTATACTCCTACCACTCACTTCCCCATTCATAACCACCTCTTCAATTTCTCCTGTCTTACTCTCCTGCTCTTCCACATCACTTCCCACTCGATCCGATTCATTCTCTCTATTCACTTCTCTACCTTCCAGCAGCAGTGTCTCCAAGCGACTCACACCATAACCACTCAAATGCAGTTCCATCGCTCCCATACAATTCAATTTGTCACACAAACTCATTCCACACATTAACAAACTGTACTCCCATCTCCTCACACATTTCAGCCAGCATATCATTCATAATCCTTGCTCTCTGCCTCATCTCACTACAGTCATACCTAGGCAACACGCTGACTACCCTTCCAGTCACACTATTCTCTTTTATCCTTCTAAGCATCCTCTGCATCGCTCCCTCCTCATATCCAATGCCTCAATCACTCTACACATTTTACCACCTGGAAAACATACCATGTGCATCGTATCATCCAGCATACCTTTAATAATAGAGTTGCCATATAACGCCACTCATTGATCTTTCGTGCCATCATGATTAGTTTTAATAGTTTTTACCCGAATTTTCTTAATTTCATTCCGCATCCATTTCATCTTTTTCCTCATCCAATCCAATTCAACTTCCGAATCTCACGTCACATTCTCTATATCATTCATGCTTTCTAATTTTCTAACTCTTGAACACCCTCTTCTCACTTTCACTCTCATTCATCTTTCTGTGCTTCCATACTTTCAGTCCAACAAGCCTCTGACTTTCGCTATCATTCGTTCTTTCAATTTTTTCCACTTTCAATTCTGCATCACGGCATTTCCAGTTTCATTCGTTCTCTCAGTTTCGCTTCCTTCTGCCACTCTCGCCTCACTTTTGTCCTGATTAATATCCATTACAGTTTTTAAATCACTCGTTTTCTTTTTTACTGATTTTTTAACATTCTTTCGCTTCTCTTTCACACCATCCTTCTCTTTTGAATGTGCACTCATTTCCCCCGCGACATTCTCACTACTAACACTTTCTGTCATCAATTTCATATTTGCATTCATCAATTTCTCGTTCAGGTCACACTTCGCACACACCCTCCTTCCATCTGCCCTAAACATCCAAAAATCATTTATGTAATCGAAAGAATACATATAATACACCTCACACTTAACGAAACAACTGAAATCTAAGTTAAAGTAATGGAATGACAAAGCCGCTGCAATATTTAATCTGCCAGTTACCACTCTGAAATCTAATAATAACAACATATTTGTAATTAAGTTTAAGCAAAACAAAATTCCCCACACTAATAATAATGGTAGCACACAACTTTTACATTTAGAGAGGTCAGAAGAGTCTGATGACTTTTCTGACTTCTCTATGTAATAAGACTATTACACTTTTTTATAAAATCTTTATCAAGTAGCTTTATTTTTATCCTCCTACATGTTTCGCCAATCTGTTTCTATTGGCATCCTCAGGGAATACAAATCAGTAAGCACAAAATGAAGGTTACAGACTAGGTTATAACCAATGGTTCTAAATCATACAAAAAATTGGTATTGTGCGTGACAATGTGCGTGTCTCGTTAACGTGATTTATTCGTGATGACTCATGACTTAATAGTTATGAAAGTTCATTTCTTTGATATTTAATGATCTGATAAAAGTTTTCCAAATTTCTGGTAAAATTAGACCTTGATTCTTGTTTAGGTTTTCAGTTTTACGGACGACTGTAGCTGCTTCTTTAAAGGTTCTTGAATGGTAGTTATCTTCTATGTATGGCATAAGGCTCTTATCCCACTCAATGTGATGGTTAGTAGAGGCAAAGTGGCATGAAAGGCCTGAAATGTCTTGTCTGTTATTTCTGACATATCCTATGTGTTCTTTCTTTCTCGTTTCGAAGCTTCTAGATGTCTGACCTACGTAACTAATACCACATGAGCAAGGAATATTATATACTCCAGAGTATTTGTAGAATGGGTGAGGATCTTTCAGTGATCTTAAAAATTTCCGAATAGTATTGATTGGTTTGAATGCCACTCTGATCTTGTATGGTTTTAAAAGGTTAGCTAATTTTTTGGAAAGGTTGTTGACAAAAGGAATTGTAATTGTACTGATGTATTGAACGTCATCACGTTGTCGATGTGGTATATCAGTAAATAGAATCTTGTTATAGAGTCTTTTAGGGTAACCATTTAAAGAAAGTTCTCTGGATATTGTGGTTAATTCCGTTAGTAGGTCATCCTTGTCTGTCGTATACTGTATAGCTCTTTTCTTGAGACTATAGATAATGCTAAGTTTCTGAGCTATGTGATGAGCTGAGTTGAAATGAAGGTAACGTCCAGTATTTGTAGGTTTTCTGTATACAGATAGGTTGATACTATTATTGGATTGTTTCTTTATTAAAATGTCAAGGAATGGCAGTTTTTTATCTTTTTCCATTTCTAATGTGAATTTGATGGTATTGTGGAAACTATTGATTTGGTTGAGGTAATTCATTAGTTCTTCTTTTGTATGATCCCAAATGATAAAGATGTCACTACATATCTGTACCAAATTTTCGGTTTTGGAAAGATCTGGGTTAAGATTTTTTTCTCTAGATCTTCCATGAATAAGTCAGCACAAGGAGGTGAGAGGGGGGCTACCCATAGCTAATCCAGTGAGTTGTTTGTAGATCGTTTCTTGCCAAAAGAAATAGAAGTTAAACAGTGATTGAACAAAGTAGTGATGTTTCTTGGGAACAATTTGTCTAAGATGTTGATGACTTCAACCACTGGAATGTTAGTAAACAGAGATGTGATGTCCAGGCTTGCTAGTATATCCTCTTCAAAAATACGGATGTTTTTTATTTTATCTATAAAATGTTTTGAGTTTTTAATATAAGTATCCGATTCTATAAGATTCTCTATGTAATCTTTTATATTCTTCAGTCCCTGTGTCTCTTTGTTTTTCCAACTGCCTTCTTTTGATTAGGTCCCAAGTCAAATCTGATATCCATGAGTCTCTTGATCTTCTTATTGGGCCAAGATATTTGTTGGCTGTATCCTGTATTATAACCTTGACTCATTCCCGAAGAATTTCTGGTGAGTTCTCAATTAGTCTCCAAAAAATCATCCAACCGAGTTGATGTTTCTTCTGTGGATCTCCCCCTCCCCTTCAGGAATTACTCTGACATCCAGTCTAGTGGGATGTACCTAACTTGGAAGGTTTCAGAGTCTTAGTTTGGCTCTTACTAACTGATGGTCTGTACCACAGTCTGCTCCAGGACAAGTATGCACATCAGAGATGCTTGTCTTCCATTGTTGGTGAGCCAGGATGTAATCAATCTGGTGCCTTGACCTATCAATGGTAGATTTCCAAGTATAGGTCTGTCGTGGGCATTTCTGGCAGAAGTATTGGTAATAACTAATCTGTTCACCGAGACCAAATATGCCACACTCAGGTCTAAATTATCAAGTACATCTCTTCTTGGTAGGCAGTCCAAAACAATCTAAGTTTTCATAGAATTCCTCACTCTCTTCATCAGTCCTATCGGTGTAGGGTGCACAAACTACCACAATTGACACATTGGTAGGATGAGCCTTAAGTCTAATACAAAGTAGCCTGTCACTAAGGCTGGCCTGGTTGGCCGTGTGGTTAGTGTATCTGCTCTCCAGCCGAAAGGCTGCGGGTTCAAATCCCGCGTTGGGCATGGATGTTCGTGACTGTCTGTGAAAATACTAGTGGTGGTGGTGGTTGGCAGTAGATGGCGTTGGTGTAGTTGGTGAATTGAGTGGTGGAGACAGAATTGTAGAGCAGTTGCCCTCCCTCAATGAGTCTTTGGACTCCCTGGAGGTGTCACGTAGTAATAATAATAATAATAGGATTATAAACCAAGGAGGACTCTTGCCTGAACTATCTTCAATATCACAATTATCCCATGAGTCACTTCCTGGATAAATGTAACAGCTTACCATGCTGTCCTTTGAATTGATCTTCTCCATTCCATCTGATCTCTAATTCAATTTATCTTCTAATGTCAATTTTATACCTCACCATTACTTTACAGACAATATCAAGAGTAGTCGTTTGTACACCCCCGTGCATTCCATGTGCCTATGTAACATTTCCCTCTAAGATTAATCCTATACCTTTTGTATTCTTCATTCAAAATATCACTGACTTTTGTTGGAGACTGTAATATACTTCTTGAACAGGACCCTCTCCCGAAGTTCTGAACATGGCTCTGATTATTCTGTGCATAAGCAATGTATTATGATGCACAGCCATATTAGCATTTTGGAATGAAGTCACTGCAAGAAAAAAAAAGTGGTAGGATTGTAGAGGCCCTTTCCACATATCTGGGAAGTTTTGTTCCCCAATTCATCCCACATTGGCCAGGTAGGTTGGGACTCTCACTTACTAGGTAAGGCAAATACCTAGGAGAGAAGGCAGACTACCGCTGTATAAGACAAAATGAAATAGCAAAATAGGAAACATTCGCCCCTAATCTTCAAATACTCTAATAGCATTGGGGGGAATCAACAAGAAGAGAAGAAAAGAAAGAAAGAAAGAAGGGGGAGGGACCAGTCTACAGATAATATAACAGATGTATATTACATGAAGTAGCCCTTTAGGTATTGTCAATGGATTGCAGGGAGATATTTGGTTGTTTGCAGATGATGTGAGGATTATTAGAAATAGTGCAGATGTGTAAGCCCTTCAGGGGGGATTGGAATAAGCTGGACATATGGGTAAATGGAATAGGGGTATCAGTCAAATGCAACCAAATGTAAGTTATTGAAATTTGGGATCCATCAATAGAAGGTAGCATACCTTATTGGAGTAACTCTACTAGAGGAAGTGGGGGAGGCAAGAGATCTTGGGGTGATGATTGATACAAACTTGTGTACGAAATTAATCCTGAGCCCTTACAAACTTGAAGTTTAGGGGACAAAAGAAGGTAAGTCACAAAGCTTCAAGTTTTCTGACTTACCTTCACAAAATTGGTGAAGGTAAGTCAGAAGATTGATGTAATACTGAGAAAGACACTGACCAGCAGAGACAGAAGAGTTGTGATTCCATTGTAAAACACCCTGATCGGACCACTTCTGGATTATTAGATTCAGATATTGATGACTAGGATTTGAAGGAGATAAATTAACCTTGTAGAGGATACAAAGATGAATAACAAAAATGATATCAGCAATGTATACTGTTAGCTGTGAAGACAGACTGAGACATGCAGACTGCAGAGTTTGGTAGATAGAAGGAGAAGTGATATGACTGAGACATTTAAAATTTTGCAAGATAGTTACAGGGTTGACACTGGGGGAGTTCTTTCATATGGTAGAACAAGAGAAAGGAACAAGGACAAGAGGTCATTCCTGGAAGTTATGAATGGAGGTGGTAAGTAAAAGAGTAGTAGTAGTAGCTTTTTGGCACAGGTTGTGGTTGACCTGTGGAATGCACTGCCTGATAGTATGGTGAGAGCATGAACAGTGAATGAGTATAAGGAATGGTATGATAGATGGGGGTTGCTTGAGATTGTTTTGTATGCTTGGCATTGTTTAAGATGGGCCTCCCACAAAGAGTCTTTTGACTCCATGGAGGGGCTGATTAATAATAATTGTAGCTATCGATATAAGCGCTTTTCTGATGAAAGTATGATCCACATATGTGTGTGTGTGTGTGTGTGTGTGTGTAGAACAATAAGTGAATGATTATGGAAACTCAGAGATAATTTAGAGAAGTAGCACTGAATTAAAAATACTGCTTAAGCGCTAATCAAGAAATATTTATCATCAGCAATCTGAATGTATTCCAGAAGTCAAGAAGCTAAAGAGAGCTGGTATAAAACAAATGAATGGCAAATCAACCTTACCATTCGTTTGTTAAGCAAGGATTTTTTTGTTGTCATCATGAATGCATTAATTATACTGACATGTGCTAATCAGTCACATGAGGACTATTAAAAGCAGATTACAAAGGTGATATAGTTGGTAATGAAACTGAGAGTGCAGTAGGAGCAATTTGCCAATCAGGTCAAGAAAAATGCCAGAGAGAGATCTTTTGATTTGTGTCCATTAGAAGAAAGAATATTTATGGGAGGATGATTTTCAGTGATGAAAATAGTAAAAGTTGACTGAGGAGGAAATGTTATAGGAGGAACTAGTGGTTACGTGAGGAGGAATTAAGGAAAATGATTTGAGATAGCTGTCCCATGATTTAAGAGGATGTTTCAAGGTTTCAGGAAATTAACTTACATACTTGACATACTTGTTAACAAAAGGATCTCAAACAAATTGAAGGAATGTAAAATTGTTCTGCTTCATAAAGTGAGAGAGGCTGGTTTTTTGTAACTGAAGTAGTGATTAAAAGCATTAGAGATGCTGGTGAGGCATAGACTGGGATGACAACAGAAATCTCTGATGGTCAGCATCACCTTGTGAAGGGGAAATCATGTTTTAGTAATTTACTTATTTATGCAAACCTTAAATCTAGGACTAATAGCGTTCAATAGTAAATTGATGAATTGGCTGTCTGATAGACACAGCAAGTTATGGAGGAATAGCATTCTGGAAGTATAAACTCACTAGAAAGTGCAGCAGGGATTTGTTTTATAACCATTAATGTTTAACTTATATCAATGATAAGGTAACAAGTCTGTTAGATAAGGGAGAATCATATACAGTGATATTCTTGAGCTTTGTAAAAGCATTTGATAGAGTACCACACAAGTTGGTGCACAAACTGCATAGGATGAAAGTATATAGTATACTGGTTAGATGGATCAGAGACGCTCTCTGAATGATACCAGAAAGTTGTATATGATAAAGCAGTCTCAAAAAGGAGGGTAACCAGTGGCATGCCCCCAGGTTCTGTTCTGTTCTTGGGTCCCTGCTATTTAACTTTTTTATAAATGATAAATCATGTGGACTGATTGGGGATCTTTAGCTGTTTTAATTATAAGTAGCACTGCTGATGATAATTCCCTTCAGGAACATTTGAAGACTTTGACAAAAGGAGTGAGGTTTTAGTTTTAACATTAATAAGTACAAGGTGTTGCATTCTGCAATGCAGAAATATAAGGATGTGTACTATATTGACAGTGCCATAATGCAGGAAGTAGATGAGATTAGAGATTTGGGAGTGATGGTTGACAGTAAACTGAAGTTTAAAGGTCATATGGCAAGTGTTGCAAAGGCTGCACATCATAGTGCCTCTATGATAAGAAGTACTCTAATATGTAAGGATAAGGAAGTGGTTGTGTCACTGTATAAAGCACTAGACAGATTACACTTGGACTATTGTGATCAGACTCGGTCACCTGATTTTCAGTGTGATGTGGAAGCATTGGAGAGGGTCCAGAGACCAGCGACTAAGGCAATATTATTATTATTTCATGGCACCTCCAAGAAGTTCAAAGATTCAATCATTGAGGGAGGACACATACTCTACAACTCTTCATCACCATCATCTACACCAATACCATCTACTGTCCACCACCACCACTAGTATTTTTTTGTCTGTAAATTGCATGTGTCCTGAAGGTTGATTTATCTGTATGTGGGATGAAAAACCCAAGTTTCTGGGAGAAAAAATCCTGCTACCTCCATATGAGATTGGCTGACTTACTTTCAATTGAAAAAAATCCATATAAAAGATTCCTCCTGTCACAACAAGAATCGAACTTGGGTCTCTTTTCCAATCAAAGGACGTGACATACCATTGTTCTTCCAATTGCACTATGGAGGCACATGCCTCTCCCCACAGTCAGTATTCCAGAGAATGATATTACCTTAGTTAGTCCATGCTGGATTCTCAACATAGTTCCCTCATCATAATGGAAGCTATTGATCAAATTTGTACATAACAGTCCATGTATGATTTGCTCAATACCTTGAGCAGCAGTAACAAGTAGAGAAACCTACTTGTTTCTGTGCTCCTTATTAACAACAGTAATGAATTAAGCAGTCTTGGCAACACTTGCAGTGTGCTCTTTGAACTGAACTTGATCATGACCATGAAATCTCATCCACTTCATGGACCACAGTTCCACCAATACATTACACAATTCTACACTTCAAGATGCAGAGATGAGCATCTCAGCATTCCAAAGTACCACACTTTATGCTGCTTCTTAACATTAAATTAACTTGAACAACAACAAATATGTTACTCATAGCATAGATGATGATTTCATAGATTGCTGTGAATGAGGCATATATGCATCCTATGGGTTAAAAATGTGGCAGGTGAGGAACAGGAATGTGCATGTGCACATGAAATGCAGGCAGCAGGAAGAACTAGGAGACATAATTATTTCGAACTCAAGATTTAGAAGCAGCAGAGATAGTGCTTCGGAAATGGGGGTGAATACCAATTTGTGAATACCAGTAGTTCATTAGAAGAGAATGTGAAAGATGTACATTTGGTTTTGAGCTTGGCCAGTGCAACAGAAGGAGATGGTTTATCTGATGGCCATGATCATGTGTATGAACGTCAGTTGGACCCAGGATGTGCAGAGAGAGAAAAATGGAACTGCTGAGAAAGGAGATGGAAAGCATAAAAACAGAGAATAATGATAATAAGAGGCTTGAGAGATTGGCTAGTGTCAGAAGAGTAGGTGAGAGAAAAGGGTGTGTGTGAGAGAGAGAGAGAGAGAGAGAAACAAAAGAAAAAGAGGAAAGTGAAGGAAGTTGAGAGAGTGTGAAAGCAACAGATAGAGAGAGATGAGAGAAATGAGGGAATGTTGGGGAGAGATTGGGAGCAGAAAGAGACAGGGATGGCAGTGAGAGAGGGATGAATCAATCTGTCTGGAGTATCACATGTGGATATTCAATGATTTAGGGTGTGCAGAGTAGAGTGTGAAAGGAGTGCTTACCAGTGAGAACAGAGCACAGACAATGGCAGTGAAGAGAGGTGAAAATATAGAGGAGATGATAGTAATGGCTGGTACGAATGACCTGAGAGAGAACGAATCATGCAGCGCAAGATTTGAGATTCATATTCATGACAAAATTTCATGCCGGATGGGGCATAGCCCGGTTAAACAAGGCCCCCGTTGTTTTCGCCAGGGAACCAGGGCGAACAGCGAAAAGTCAGCTACTGGAACAAATCTGAAAACAAACCCCAACTCAACATCACCAGAGTTAAAGATCGGTACTATCAACGTAAGAAGCCTGAATGGCAAAGAAAGGGAGCTAGCTGAGGAATTAGATAAGTACCAGATCGACATAATAGGGGTAACTGAAACAAAAAAGACCAAAACTGGTGAGATCTTACTGAGCAATAAATACAATATGTTATATTCAGGCAATAACAATCAAGGAAAAGAAGGAGTAGCCATAGTATTCAACACAAAATACGAGGCTAATCTTCTTGAATGGCAGTCAGTCTCAAGTAGAGTAATGTGGGCAAATATGAGAATGGGGAACTGGACAATGAGACTTATTTGTGCCTATGGTCCCACAGAAGGCTCTACTAAGGTAGAAGTGGAGGAATTTTTTGAGGATTTAGAAAAAGCAACTGACACAATGAAAAAGGAAAAGTTGGTCCTTGTTGGGGATCTAAATAGTAGAGTAGGAAATGATTGTGAGACACACAAAAATATTTTGGGAAAATTTGGAGAAAAGAGCAAAGCTAATAATAATGGCAAATATCTGTTGGATTTCTGCTCAGGACATGGACTGGTTATTACTAACACCATGTTCCAACATAAAAATGTGCACAAATTCACATGGAGAGAAGAGGCTAGGAATAAGAAAAGTCTCATTGACTATGTTATTGTTGATAGTGATGTTTTCTCCCTGGTGCAGGACACCAGAGTGTACAGAGGATTTGAAATTGGAAGTGATCACTATTTAGTCTTGACCAGGATAAAATTGAATTTCATATTGAAAAGAATAACATGTAAGAAAGTTCTAAAGTGAATAAAAGTTGAGCAGCTCTCAGATGTAAACTGTAGACTAAAATACAGAAATATTATTGAAAAGAAAATGAAAGAGTTTGAGAACAGGAATCAAACCTTGGAGATTCAGTGGCAAACTCTGAAGGAAACATTGATTGATTCTGCCAGAGAGGCATGTGGTGAGGTTGTGTGCAAAGATAAAAAAATCAGAACTCCCTAGTGGACACAGGAAGTTAAAGAGGCAGTGAAGGAAAAGAAGAAAGCATATCAAAAGTTCCTGGCAAATAAGTCAGCTTTTACTCTTACAGAATACAGAGACAAATGCAAGAATGCTAAACAGTGTGTAAAACTATCTAAACAAAAGTCATGGGAGGACTTTGACAAGAATATAGAAAATAAATATCAAGAAGGTGGCAAAATATTCTGGAGGTTGTTGAAGAAGCTTAGGAATGGAGGAAAGAGTGCTGTAAAAGGAATTAGAGATGATAAAGGTGAAATGAAAACAGGAGAAAAAGATATCCTTGAAGTATGGAGTAATTACTTTGAAAAACTGCTAAATGAAACAAGCAGTGATGACAGCACAGTGATAAAAAACACTGACCAGGCATGCAGTCAGGAATACATATCCATACTTGAAGTAGAAAAAGCCATCAAAGGCTTGAAATGTGGAAAGGCAGCAGGAGTAGATGATATTCGACCAGAAATGCTGAAGTATGGTGGTATAAGAGTCTTACAGTGGCTGCACTGCATAGTTCAGAAAGCCTGGACAGAGGGACGAATTCCCGATGATTGGAGTAGAGCTCTCATAGTACCCATATATAAAAAGGGAAATAAAACTGAATGTGAGAATTACAGAGGTATTTCCCTATGGAGTGTTCCTCGCAAGATCTATGCAAGTATACTTGAGAAACGGTTGAGAAGAATTGTGGAAGAAAAGCTTGGTGAAGAACAAGCTGGATTCAGGCCAAATAGAGGTGGTCAGGATCAGATCTTCACTTTACGACAAATAGTCGAGAAAGCATGGGAATATAACAAAGATCTGTATTTAAGTTTTGTCGATTTGGAAAAGGCATATGACAAGGTGCCAAGAGAGAAGCTATTCAATACGCTGCAGTTATATGGTGTCAATGGGGCATTATATCAAGCAATACTTAATCTTTATTTGAGTTGTGAGTCAGCAGTTAGAATTGAAGGAAGTACAGGAAGATGGTTTAATGTTAAATCTGGTGTGAGACAAGGATGTACATTATCCCCTCTGTTATTCATTATCTATATGGATCACATTATGAAGGAATGTGGTATTAAACCTGATATCAAAATTGGAGATGTTAATGTCAGCTCTTTGCTTTATGCGGATGATGTTATACTTCTAAATAAATCTGCTACAAGTCTGCAAGATTCTCTGACTAAATTGAATAGCTGTTGTAATAGATATGGTATGAAGGTCAGCAATAAAAAGACAAAGACAATGAAAATAGGCAGAATCATTGAAAATGTCAACTGTGTTGTGAATGGAGAACCTGTGGAACAAGTAAAACATTTTAGCTACTTAGGCACAATTTTTACTGAAGATGGTAAACTAAATATAGAAATAGACAACAGAATCAGCAAAGCTGGTATTGTGGGAAGTCAATTGAATAAATTCATATGGAATAAGAAAGAAATTAGTCGGAACACTAAATTAGCTGCATACAAAACTGTGTTCAAACCAATTTTAACTTATGGATCTGAGAGCTGGGTCAGAAGTAAAACACTTGACCAAAGACTAGAGACCGCAGATATGAGAGTCCTGAGAAAGATTAGAGGCGTGAACAGATGGCATCAATGGCAATATCATATTAAAAATGAGGATATTAGGAAAGAACTTGACATTGTCAGCATCCAGGAATGCGTTAGCAGAGCTAATCTCAGATGGTATGGTCACTTAAATAGAATGGGAGAGGAAAGATTAGCAAAACAAGTGTTCTCTGCCAGGTTGGCAGGAAAACGACCCAGAGGAAGACCAAGATATAGGTGGATTGATACGGTACAAAGTGCCTTAGACGATAGAAATATAAGATCTGATAATGTTGGAGTCTTGACAAGTAACAGACTGATTTGGAGGAAAATTGTAGATAGGAAGTTAGTAATGATGTAATTTTTTCATGTAGTACTATCATATCCTGTACACCCCTTGAGGGTACATGGCAGGAATTTGATGATGATGATGATGATCAAGGATAGTGCAGCAGAAATGTGTCAGAGGAAAGATAATGAGAGTATTAAGTATTATAATGCAGAGTGGAGAAGAAGAGCAGTGGTAACGTATGAGACGTGTAGAAAGCGAGGTCTGGAATATGTGGATGCATGGAGTACTTTTGAGAATAGAAAAGCAGTACAAAAGAGATGTATTACATCTGAATTCAGAAGGATGAAGGCATTTGGAAAGACTTATCTTCTAGGCAAGTAAGTGTGTCAGGTAAGAAAATACAAAAGTGTAGTAGGGATGGCGTCATGTGTTAGGAAAATTAGCTAGGCAAGTGATCCTTATGAGAGACTTCAACTATAGCAATATAAACTGGGACGAGGAGTCAGCATGTAATATTAAGGGAACTGAATTTTTGGACTTCTTGAGGGACAACTGTTTTTATTATGATTATCATCCAAGATCACATGGAGTCAAATACTCATCTAGGACCTTTTATCATACACATAGCTCATCATACCGCACTTTAAACACACTCAAATTCTCTGCAGACACCACACTCTCAAAGCAAGGCATTCCAGTCATTCACAACTCTGCTTGTAAAAACCTGACTCTCACTCCCCTGCTCACACCCTCTTTACACAGTTTCCAGGGGTGACCCCTTGTTCTCCCGTGATCTCCCACTGTTTTCTGTAGAACCTCTCCAACACTGATCCTATAACAACCCTTTACTAACTTGTAGATCTCCATCATATCTCCCCTCTTGCTCCTATCCACTAGACACTAGGATTGAGAAGATGCAGTTTACAATCTTTCCTCATATTTTACATTCCAGCGGTCAGAAACTACCTTAGTCAGTTGCCTCTGGACCCTTTTGAACATCTCTTCATCCTTTTGTAACCAAATCTGACACAGTAGTCCATGTGTGGCCTAATCAAAGCCTTATACAATTGGAACAAGAATCTCCCTACAAGTCAGTATACTCTGCATCATTCACAGAAGTCTTTATGTTGTCTTCACAATTTTGGCAATGTGTCCCCTAAATTTCAGATCCTTATCCACTATCACTCGAAGATCTCTTATTTCCTCCACCTCTGACAATATATCCCCACCAAGCATAAATTCTGCAACCCATCTTTGTTTCCCAAATTTTAAAACCTTACATTTTGCAACATTGAACTCACATCCCCAATCACTCAATTTATTAAAGTTTTCTTGTAGGGCCACAACATCTTCTCTACTCTTCATAGTTCTTCCCAACTTTGCATCATCTGCAAACAACTGAACATTTCCATCCAAATCTTTGCCAATATCATTAATATACAAGTTAAACAGTAATGGCCCTGAAACATACCCCTGAAGCACATCACTAGTGACCTTCCTTTTCTGGGATATTGCTCCCCCATACACAACTTGCTGATACCTATCAGATAGCCAGTCTCCAATCCAATGCACTAATCTAATATCCAACCCAATCTGCTCTATTTTGACTATCAACTTATCATGCAGTAATCTATCAAAAGCCTTTGTAAAATTAAGCATATTAAGGCAGCATATCATGGAGGGAACATGAGGATCAAGAGTTTTGGATTTGGTAATAGCATCAGAGGATCTGATTGTGACTGAGATGTCATACTTACCCACAGTTGGTGAGAGGCGCCATAATTTGGAGGATGTATAGGCATGTAGTTATTGAAGGCAGAAGAAATTTACATGGAATTATAAGGCAGGAACTATCATAGACTTAGAAACCAGCTTGCAGTAATAAAATGGATGAAAGAATTTGAAGGATGAGAGGTCAGTATTTCATGGGAGACAATAAAAAGATTGTGACAGTAATGGCAGATTGTATACCTCAAGTAAAGAAGAGAGAGTAATTTTGAGTCAAATGGATGGCAAAAATGACAAAAGGAATTAAAGAGGAACTGCAAATGAAGAAGAGATTGTAGAAGAAATATAAAGACAAGTGGAGAATAGTTGCATCAGAGGAACATACGGCTCAGGCTAGAAAAGTGACTAGCATTGTAAGAAAAAAAATAGAATAAGAAAGAAGACTAGCACTGCAATCCAATTTATTTATGTTATTTTTTTGGTGAAGAGCAGGATGAAAAATGAAAACTTGCTCAATGGAGATGGGACCCAGCTGACCAAGGCAGATGACACGTTTAACAATTTAACGAATACTTTATTTGAATGTTTCATCATGGTACAGCAGGCTTTGTTCCTAGAAGAATAAGGAGTGGTGAAGTGTTACAAGTGACTGAAAAGGATGTATTCCAAAAATTGAATATGCTAAATGTCCACAAGGCAGAGAGACTTAGATGGAATTTTGTCACATTTTAAGGGAAAATGTGGTTGAACTAACTATTCAACAGCACTTTCAGCACAACTAACTTGGCTTTTTAATGAAAGTCTTGCAACAGGACAGGTGCCTGAAGAGTGGAAGGAAGTGAGATAGTGCCATTGCATAAAGGTGATGGTAGAACGGAAGTACCAATACATATTTCTTCTGTACTTGTTAAGATTTTGGAGGAATTGGTAAGAACTCATTACAGAATTGGCCAAATGAGGACAAGTTATTTATGCAGACCAGCATGGATTTGTTAAAGGACACTCTTGTTTTAGTAATCTGGTTACTTTTAGAAGAGAGTAAAAAGAGCAGAGGATGAGAGTGAGGCACACATTGTCATTTTTTAGGATTTTTCAAACGGCATGTGACCTAGTGTCACATGACAATATAGGTTTGGATATCAGTTTAGTAAAGTGGATGAGTAACTAGATTTTACTCTTATAGAGAGAATAGGAACAATAGTAGAGGAGAGGAAATGAGAGAGAGAGAGAGTTATGGGAATGGTAGAAGAAGAGAGAACAGGAACAGCAGAAGAGAAGGAATGAGAGAGAGTTGTATGAATGACAGAAGAGGTGAAAATAGGATAAGTAGAAGAGAGGGAATGAGTGTCAGATATAGGAATGATAGAAGTGGAAAGAATGGAAATGGCAGGAGAGAGGGAATGAAAGAAATGCAAGGGAGCACAGAGACTAGAGATAGAGTGATGTCAGGAAGGCAGGGGAGCACAGACAGAAACTGTTACAGGAGAGAGAGAGAGGGATGCATGTGAGCGATATGGTAAGAGGTGCAATGCATGGGGACTCAATGATCGGTGGTGTTCAAGATAGGATGCGTGAGGAGTGTTTGCCAGGAGGAATGATAGAAAGTGTGGCTATGGCAGTTAAGAGAGGTGAAAGGGTGGATGAGATGATTGTGATGGTGGGAACAAATGACGTAGTGGTGTAAATAGGGTAGTGAGAGATATGAGATTCTTTCTTGAGGTTGTACGAAAGACACAGGGAGGAAAGACAGTGTGTGTTGCCTAGGTATGATAGTGATGAGCTGATCAGAAGAGCAGTGATATTGAATGGCATAATAGCGAGAATGTGTCAGAAGAGAGGATTGGAATATGTGGATGCTTGGAGTGCATTTGAGAGCAGAGAGGAATTGTATGTGAGAGACCACTTGCATTTGAATGAGGAAGGACGTAGGCATCTGGAGACATTGCTGTTCTGAACGAGTCAGTGTGTCCCAGTGTGGATAACAGCAGGGGTAGCCTCTTGTAGGACTGGGTACTTGGAAGAAGGGGGATGACATCAGGTAACGCTGAGCCCAGTGAAGTCTAGAGGGGGTCTAGAGGGGATAATGCTGGGTATAGAAACAATGGCATTTTTATGCTATATATTAATGCCAGGAGTATTCAGAATAAGGGAGAGGAATTTGTGGCACTGATAGCATCAGCCTTGCCAAAGATTATTGGGCTCATAGAGACGTGGTTGACAGAAGAGGATATAATAGCAGGAATAGAAGTCGCTGGGATAGCATTTTTCAGCAGGATAGGAAGGGAAAGCGTGGTGGTGGAGTACTGCTTATGATAAGACGACCTATGTCCTCTAAGAGTGGAGGCTTTGGAAGGCTGTGACACTAATGATTTTGAAAGCATATGGTGTGAGGTGGAGGTGGGTAAGACAGGACACTTAGTGGGTGTTGCTACAAACCAAGGAGATGTTGAGACAGTTGCATGTGACAAGTGCAAGAAGAATGATTGTTATAGGAGATTTCGACTACAGCAGTATAAATTGGGGAGAGGAAGATGCATGTAGCAATAAGGGAATGGAATTTCTAGAATTATTTAGGGACGAATGTCTTAGGCAACATGTAACAGAGGGAACAAGAGGTTCAAGAGTTTAGGATTTGGTTATAGCATCAGAAGAGTTGATAATAACTGAGATGGCATCTTTCCCACCAATTGGAGAGTGTGACCATATGGTTTTGACTTGGAAAATAAATAGACATGCAGGAGTATCAAAGAGAAGGAAACGTATGTGGAATTATAAAGCAGGTGATTATAATAATAGAATTGGAAGGCCGGGATATCATTAGTGCTTGGGAAATTGTGAAGGAATATTTGTTAGCAGCGATGGTAAACTGTATTCCATGAGTGAAGAAGAGGACACAATTTGGAATAAAGTGGATGACAAACAATATTAAACAGGAACTGCATGTGAAAAAGAGACTATGGAAGAGATATAAGGAGACAGGTGAAGAGAAGATGCATGAAGAATATAAGACACAGGCCAGTAGAGTGACTAGTATGGTAAGGAAGGCGAAACTGGAATATGAGAAAAGATTGACCCTTAGATCCAAGGAAAATCCTAGGGAATTTTTTAGCTATGTGGCCAGTAGGAGGAGAAATGACTGTGGAAGAATGACATTGTGGGATAAAAATGGGAATAGGGTAACTGATGCAGAGGACATAGTGGAATTGTTCAATGAACACTTTATTGGAGTATTTCATTCTGGAGGAGTCTATTTGAATACTAAAGGGATAGGGCAGGTTCTTGGTTTAGAGGTGCAGAAAGGGAGTGTGTTCCACATACTGAGTACTCTGGATGTTAGTAAAGCTGTGGGACTGGATGGTATTTCACCACGAGTTTTGAGAGAATATGCTAAGGAACTGACAGTGCCTTTGACCTGGCTTTTCAATGAAAGTCTAGCTGTAGGAAAGGTGCCCTTGGAATGAAAGGAAGGTAAGATAGTGCCATTGCATAAGGGTAGTAGCAGACTGGAAGTGTCTAATTATAGGCCAGTTTGTGTGTGATCAGTAGTTAGCAAGATCTTGGAGAAAGTAGTGAGGGACCGTATATAGCATTGGGCAGATGAGGGTAATGTTATCTGTGAGAGTCAACATGGATTTGTGAAGGGGTGCTCTTGTTTTAGCAATATGCTAGCCTTTTATGATAAAGTTACAAGAGCATTAGATGAGGGAAAGGCATATACTGCCATTTTCCTAGACTTAGCAAAGACATTTGACAGGGTGTCACATGATAAGCTGATATTCAAGTTGCAGCACATGAGTCTGGATGTCAGACTGGTCAACTGGATTCAGGATTGCCTGAATGAAAGGTATCAGATAGTTGTGTATGGTGGAGCAATATCAAAGAGGCAGAAGGTTACAAGTGGGATTCCACAGGGCTCAGTACCGGGACCTATATTGTTTAATCTTTATATCAATGACATTGTCCGTGGATTGCAAGGGGTTATTCAGTTGTTTGCGGATGATGCGAAGCTTGGATGGGTTATTAGTAATAGTGCAGATGTGGTAGCCTTGCAAGAGGATTTGAATAAGCTAGATAGATGGCCAAATGAATGGGGGTGTCCGTTTAATGCAGCAAAATGTAAGGTCTTGAGGTTTGGGACACATTGATGGGATGCTGTATACTCTATGGGAAGAGTTAAACTGGAGGAAGTAGGAAAGACAAGAGATCTGGGTTTGATGATTGATAGAAACCTGAAATTTAGGGGACATATTGCAAAGGTAGTGAAGGTAACACAGAGGATTGCTGCAATAATGAGGACACTGACCTGCAGAGATAAAATCGTTATCATTCCGTTCTATTCTGATCAGACCACACTTAGACAATTGTTCTCAGATCTGGTTCCCAGGATTTGAAGGGGATAAATTAACTGTGGAAAGGATACAAAGGTGGATAACAAAGTTGATGTCAGGACTGTACAATGTTAGTTATGAGGATCAGCAAAGGGAGGTGGACTGTAGAGTACACTCCCTTTGCTGTAGAGTTTGGTGGATAGAAGGAGAGGTGATATGATTGACTGTTGAGAGGTGGTTACGGGGTTGACACTGGGGAGTTCTTTCACTTGGTTGAACAGCGGGAAGGAGTCATAACAAGGGACATCCCTGGAAGTTACGAAAGGGAACTGTGAGAAAGAGGGTGAGGAGTGGTTTCTTTGCATGGAGGGTGGTTGAACGATGGAATGCATTGCCTGAAAGAGTGGTCAGAGTGAGAACGGCTAATGCATTTAAGGAGTGGTATCATAGACTGTTTCCTAGGAGGGACCTCCCTCGATGAATCTTGATAGACTTGTGTTTCTTAGAAAGGACCTCCCAAGCTTGCAAATGGAGTTCCACAGGATTTAGTACTTGGAACATTACTATCCAATGTTTATGTCTATGGTAGTGTTACGGGACTGCTCAGAAATTATTATTATTATTACCCCAAGACTTCATGGAGTCAAAGACTCATCTGGAATGGTCCTTTTATCACACACAGAGCTCATCATACCATGTCTTAAACACACTCAAACTCCTTGCAGAAACTACACTCTCGGGCAAGGCATTCCAATCATTTACAACAAATATTTGGTTGTTTTCTGATGATGTGAAAGGAGGATTATTAGTAATGGTGCTATTTATTAGCATTAATAATAGTGTGTTTAACTCTTGAAAAAAATTTGAATAAAGGTGAGCATATGCATGGGAATATCAGTTTAATGCAACTAAATGTCATCATCATCATCAAATTCCTGCCATGTATCCTCAAGGGGTGTACAGGATATGATAGTACTACATGAAAAAAATTACATCATTATTAATTTCCTATCTACAATTTTCCTCCAAATCAGTCTGTTACTTGTCAGGACTCCAACATTATCAGATCTTATATTTCTATCGTCTAAAGCACTTTGTACCGTATCAATCCACCTATATCTTGGTCTTCCTCTGGTTCTTTTCGCTGCCAACCTGGCAGAGAACACTTGTTTTGCTAATCTTTCCTCGCCCATTCTGTTTAAGTGACCATACCACCTGAGATTAGCTCTGCTAACACATTCCTGGATGCTGACGATGTCAAGTTCTTTCCTAATATCCTCGTTTTTAATATGATATTGCCATTGATGCCATCTGTTCACGCCTATAATCTTTCTCAGGACTCTCATATCTGTGGTCTCTAGTCTTTGGTCAAGTGTTTTACTTCTGACACAGCTCTCAGATCCATAAGTTAAAACTGGTTTGAACACTGTCTTGTATACAGCTAATTTAGTGTTCCGACTAATTTCTCTCTTATTCCATATGAATTTATTCAATTCACTTCCCACCATACCAGCTTTGCTGATTCTGTTGTCTATTTCTATATTTAATTTACCATCTACCATCTAAATAGCTGAAATGTTTTACTTGTTCCACAGGTTCTCCATTCACAACACAGTTGACATTTTCAATGATTCTGCCTATTTTCATTGTCTTTGTCTTTTTATTGCTGACCTTCATACCATATCTATTACAACAGCTATTCAATTTAGTCAGAGAATCTTGCAGACTTGTAGCAGATTTATTTAGAAGTATAACATCGTCTGCATAAAGCAAAGAGCTGACATTAACATCTCCAATTTTGATATCATGTTTAATACCACTTTCCTTCATAATGTGATCCATATAGATAATGAATAACAGAGGGGATAATGTACATCCTTGTCTCACACCAGATTTAACATTAAACCATCTTCCTGTACTTCCTTCAATTCTAACTGCTGACTTACAACTCAAATAAAGACTAAGTATTGCTTGATATAATGCCCCATTGACACCATATAACTGCAGCATATTGAATAGCTTCTCTCTTGGCACCTTGTCATATGCCTTTTCCAAATCAACAAAACTTAAATACAGATCTTTGTTATATTCCCATGCTATCTCGACTATTAGTCGTAAAGTGAAGATCTGATCCTGACAGCCTCTATTTGGTCTGAATCTAGCTTGTTCTTCACCAAGCTTTTCTTCCACAATTCTTCTCAACCGTTTCTCAAGTATACTTGCATAGATCTTGCGAGGAACACTCCATAGGGAAATACCTCTGTAATTCTCACATGCAGTTTTATTTCCCTTATTATATATGGGTACTATGAGAGCTCTACTCCAATCATCGGGAATTCGTCCCTCTGTCCAGGCTTTATGAACTATGCAGTGCAGTCACTGTAAGACTCTTATACCACCATACTTCAGCATTTCTGGTCGAATATCATCTACTCCTGCTGCCTTTCCACATTTCAAGCCTTTGATGGCTTTTTCTACTTCAAGTATGGATATGTATTCCTGACTGCATGCCTGGCAGTGTTTTTTTACCACTGTGCTGTCATCACTGCTTGTTTCATTTAGCAGTTTTTCAAAGTAATTACTCCATACTTCAAGGATAACTTTTTCTCCTGTTTTCATGTCACCTTTATCATATCTAATTCCTTTTACAGCACTCTTTCCTCCATTCTTAAGCTTCTTCAACAACCTCCAGAATATTTTGCCACCTTCTTGATATTTATTTTCTATATTCTTGCCAAAGTCCTCCCATGACTTTTGTTTGGCTAGTTTTACACAGTGTTTAGCATTCTTGCATTTGTCTCTATATTCTCTAAGAGCACAAGCTGACTTCTTTGACAGGAACTTTTGATATGCTTTCTTCTTTTCCTTCACTGCCTCTTTAACTTCCTGTGTCCACCAGGGAGTGCTGTAAAAGAGTTCCTTTTACAGCACTCTTTCCTCCATTCTTAAGCTTCTTCAACAACCTCCAGAATATTTTGCCACCTTCTTGATATTTATTTTCTATATTCCTGCCAAAGTCCTCCCATGACTTTTGTTTGGCTAGTTTTACACAGTGTTTAGCATTCTTGCATTTGTGTCTATATTCTCTAAGAGCACAAGCTGACTTATTTGACAGGAACTTTTGATATGCTTTCTTCTTTTCCTTCACTGCCTCTTTAACTTCCTGTGTCCACCAGGGAGTTCTGATTTGTTTATCCTTACAGACAACCTCACCACATGCCTCTCTGGCAGAATCAATAAATGTTTTCTTCAGAGTTTGCCACTGAATCTCCAAGGTTTGATTCCTGTTCTCAAACTCTTTCATTTTTTCTTCAATAATCTTTGTGTATTTTAGTCTACAGTTCACATCTGAGAGCTGCTCAACTTTTATTCGCTTTAAAACTTTCTTACATGTTATTCTTTTCAATATTAAATTCAATTTTATCCTGCTCAAGACTAAATAGTGATCACTTCCAATTTCAAATCCTCTGTACACTCTGGTGTCCTGCACCAGGGAGAAAACATCACTATCAACAATAACATAGTCAATGAGACTTTTCTTATTCCTAGCCTCTTCTCTCCATGTAAATTTGTGCACATTTTTATGTTGGAACATGGTGTTAGTAATAACCAGTCCATGTCCTGAGCAGAAATCCAACAGATATTTGCCATTATTATTAGCTTTGCTCTTTTCTCCAAATTTTCCCAAAACATTTTTGTATGTCTCACAATCATTTCCTACTCTGCTATTTAGATCCCCAACAAGGACTAACTTTTCATTTTTCATTGTGTCAGTTGCTTTTTCTAAAGCCTCAAAAAACTCCTCGACTTCTACCTTAGTAGAACCTTCTGTGGGACCATAGGCACAAATAAGTCTCATTGTCCAGTTCCCCATTCTCATATTTGCCCACATTACTCTACTTGAGACTGACTGCTATTCAAGAAGATTAGCCTCGTATTTTGTGTTGAATACTATGGCTACTCCTTCTTTTCCTTGATTGTCATTGCTTGAATATAACATTTTGTATTTATTGCTCAGTAAGATCTCACCAGTTTTGGTCTTTTTTGTTTCAGTCACACCTATTATGTCGATCTGGTACTTATCTAATTCCTCAGCTAGCTCCATTTCTTTGCCATTCAGGCTTCTTATGTTGATAGTACCGATCTTTAACTCTGGTGATGTTGAGTTGGGGTTTGTTTTCAGATTTGTTCCAGTAGCTGACTTTTCGTTGTTTGCCCTGGTTCCCTGGCGAAAACAACGGGGGCCTTGTTTAACCGGGCAACGCCCCAGCCGGCATGAAATTCTGTCATTTTGTACCATCATTTTTTATTTTGGTTTAACCAATAAGAATACAATTTGGTTGGCTAAATCCCAAATTGCCAGCCCATCCTCGTTCGTTCAGCATCCAAGTAGATACCCAACAGGGTGCACCACGAGAAGGTGAGGATTGAACATTAGGTCAGAAGCCTTGGTCGGTTCTCCATTCCTTTAAAGGCTATGTGGAGGTCTCCTATCAGTTATACAGCTTTGACCCTTAAGCACCCCACAACTAAATGTAAGGTTCTGAAATTTGGGAGCCATAAATGGGATGCTTCATACTCCCTTGATAGAGTTATACTGGAAAAAGTGGAGGATGCAAGGGATCTCAAGGGATCTTGAAGTAATGTAAACAGAAATTCGAATTAAGAGGACATATGGCAAAAGTTGTGAAGACATCTCAAAGAATTGGTGAGGAGGAAGATGATCACAATGCCAATATTTTTTTTGTATGGAGAGTGGTACAAGCATGGAATGTACTGCCTGAGAACAAAGTGAAAACAGTGGATGAGTTTAAGGAGTGGTACAATAGACTTTGTATTGACTACTGTTGACCTCCCATGGAGTCTTTTGACTCCATTGAGGTGAAGAAAATTATTCTTTTGATTTGTTCAAACTAAACAGTCATTTAAATCTTCCTGAAGACACTTTACGTCAGTACCACTACTTATAAATATCTTCAACTTTACATTATCAGCAAATAACTAAGTATCCCTGTTAATCTAAATAAAATATCCTTAACAAATAAGCTGAATGGAGAGGGCCCAAGAACAATGAAGCATGCCACTGATTGCCTGCTTTTTCTATGACAATGTCCCAACTACAACTTGCTAGTATTATTCAACCAGCCAATCTGCTATCCATTTGAACAGGCTATTATCTATTCTCATCTCCAGCTAGTATACCAACTTTCCTTTGAAAGATTTCCAAGGGAAAATCTTTCAAAATGCCTTTACAACATCCAAGATGTCTGTACGTGTATAATCTTATGTGTATTAGCACACCTTATGTGTATCATCCCAATCCTGTATGCCATTCTTAACCACTCTTTCCAGTACCTTACCAGAAATGCATATATACAGACTGGTGTGAAAACTGGAAATGCTGATTTTTTCCAAGTGAATGGTTATGTATTTTAGACTGAAGACATTGCAGGTGAAATTTTTTTTTTTTTTTTACTTGAGAGAATTCATAATTCACTGTAAGCAGTTAAGTAGTTGATATTCAAGATCATATTAATAACTCAGGTGGTATAAGTGTTCACAAGAACAACTAATGTCAATAAGAACAATATCTGTTTGATATGAACAATATCGTCTGTTCACCCAAAGATTGTCGGAATAAGTGAGACATGGTTGGAAGAGGATGATATCCTGACAGGAATAGAGATGGAAGGGTATGATGAGTTTCGTGAGGACAGAAAGGGTAAAACGGGAGGGGGGGGTGCTATTGATGATAGAGAAAGAGTTATGTCCATATAAAGTAGAGATACAAGAGGGAAATAGTGCCAGTTGTTTTGAGGCAGTATGGTATGAGATAGAGGTGAATGGAATCAAATACTTGGTGGGATGTTGTTACTAGACCAGGTAATATGGATGGTGGTGATAATGAAATGTACAATCAAATTAGCCAAGTAAATAAGTGTACTATTAAGTGTGATCATTATGGGTGATTTTAATTATGGCAATATAGACTGGAATGATGAGATAGCAACTGGAAGTAAAGAAAATGAGTTTCTTGAGTTTTTGAGGGATAACTACCTCAGACAGCATGTAACAGAGGGCACAAGAGGATTGAGGGTATTGGATTTCTTCATCTCATCAGAGGATGTAATTATAAATGAGGTATCAAATCATCCACCAACTGGTGAGAGTGACAATGAGGTGATTACCTGGGTGGTTGCCAGCAGTGCGAGGACTTCTGTGAGAAAAGGATATATGTGGACTACAAGGGGGAGTGATTATGAAGAGCTCAGGAGACAGCTTGCGGGTGTAGCATGGAATGAGGAGTTAGCTGAAAAAGAGATCAATGCAGCTTGGGGAATTTTCAAAAACTATCTAATAGATGCAATGTCTAAGTGTTTCCAAGGGTGAGAAGGTTAAATAAGGTGGATATGAGATAGATGAATAAAGAGATTAAGCATGCAATACAGAGAAAAAGGGCATTGTGGAGGCAGCATAAGAGAAGTGGAAATAACCAATTCCATGAGGTCTACAAAGACAAAGCAAGGAGGGTGACTTGGTTAGTGAGGGTAGCTAAAGAGAGGTATGAACAGCAGTTGGCTAATGCAGCCAAAAAGAATCCTAAGGAGTTATTTCGATATGCAGCCAGCAAAAGAAAGAATAATTATGGAAGGATGACATTGATTGGAGAAAATGGTATAAACACAGCTGATGCAGATTGTGTGGCAGAGATATTTAATGAGCACTTCATAAAGATCTTTCAACCTTGTGAATGTGACTTCATGGAGAGATTGAGAGCAGTAGATGATGGGGAGGAGAGACTGACTGTAGGTGAGCAAGAGGTGTATGGGGAGTTGAGTAAACTAGATGTTAATAAGGCTGTGGGACTTGATAATATATCACCACGTATTCTGAAAGAATGTGCCAGGGAGTTGACACCTGCCTTGACATATTTTTTTAATATGAGTCTTGCACTCGGTCAAGTTCCTAAGGAGTGGAAGGAGGGCAAGAATGTGCCACTTCATAAAGGAGGTGATAGAACTCAAGCATCAAACTATAGCCCTATATGTGTGTCAGGTGTTGTAGTTAAGTTGTTGGAGAAGCTTGTGAGAACTAGGATCCAGAGTGGGGTTGACAACAATGGTATTATCTTTGATGAACAGCATGGATTTGCTAAAGGGAGATCATGTTTTAGTAATCTACTTAATTATTACAATAAAGTGACTGCTTCCTTGGACAGAGGAGAAGGATGCGCAGTAATATACTTAGATTTTGCAAAGGCTTTTGATAGAGTACCTCATGATAAATTGATTGTCAAACTAGAGAAGATGGGGATTGGATATTAGATTGGTGCATTGGATTGGAGACTGGCTATCTGATAGGTATCAAGAAGTTGTGTATGGGGGAGCAAAATCCAGGAAAAGGAAAGTCACTAGCGGAGTGCCTCAGGGGTCTGTTTTGGATCCATTACTGTTTAACTTGTATATTAATGATATAGGTGAAGATTTGTATGGAGATATTCAGTTGTTTGCAGATGATGCAAAGTTCGGATGAACCATAAAGAGTAGAGAAGATGTTGTGGCCTTACAAGACTTGAATAAATTGAGTGATTAGGCACGGAAATGGAGATGCGAGTTCAATGTTGCAAAATATAAGGTTTTAAAATTTGGAAAACAAAGATGGGATGCAGAATTTATGCTTCGTGAGAATATATTGTTGGAGGTAGAGGAAATGAGAGATCTGAGGGTGATAGTGGATAAGGATCTAAAATTTAGGGGACACATATCTAAAATTGTGAAGACAACACAAAGGTTTCTGGGAATGATGCAGAGGACACTGACGTGTAGAAGTAGGAAGATTCTTCTTCCGATGAATAAGAATACTCGACATTCCGCTGACCTCTGGAATATCAAGTATGAGGAAAGATTGAGAAGATGTAATTTGCAGAGTCTGGTGGAGAGAAGGAAGAGGGGAGATATGATAGAAACCTACAAGTTGGTAAGAGATTGTTATAGGATCAATGCTGCACAAATTTTACAGAGAATAGTGGAAGATCAGGGAAGAACCAAAGGTCATCCCTGGAAACTGTATAAAGAGGGTGTGAGTAGGGGAGTGAGAGGGAAGTTTTTTTCGTGCAGAGTTGTGAATGATTGGAATGCCTTGCCTGAGAATGTGGGGTCTGCAAAGAGTTTGAATGTATTTAAAACACGGTATGATGAGCTGTGTGTGTGATAAAAGGACCTCCCAGATGAGTCTTTGACTCCATGAGGTCTTGGGGTGGTAATAATAATAATAATGTGTAGGGAAAAGGAAGTCATTATTTTCCGTTTATAAAGTTTTGATTATGCAACATTTGAAATACTGTGAAGATACTGTCACCTATCTTTTTCAAGGATGAGGAGTGTTCAAGAGATGAATAATTCCAATAATACTGGTCTTGTGAAATGTTACAGACTTAATGAGTGAACAAGGGCTTGAAATTTAAGTTAGTAAGAACATTTTTGCATTAGATACAGAGAAAAGGTTCAATTTATTCAAAGAAGCAAGAGAACAAATGGTTATCCTTTTGTGTTCTCATTTGTTTAATGACCTTGATATTTACTTATAATTCATTTTATATATATATATATATGTGTGTGTGTATATTCTGCGGTAAGTATTATACGGCTCCAGGAAAATCATTGAAAACAGTTAAAAGACAGTTTTTTAAATAGCAATTCATCAAGTGATAATTCATCAAAAAAGTAATTCATCAAATAAACAATTAAATAAACCAAATTTAACGAATAGCATTCACTGAAAAGGCAATTCGTTGCAAAAGCAATTGATCAAAACAATCCACCAGTAATCTTTCTATGAATTCCTTTCATAATTTATCAAAAGAGTAATTTTTCTTGCAAAATGTTGTTTAAAAGTATTCAATAACAATACTAAACACTACCCAAGATGCAAGCAACATAAGTATGTGGTCATTCAGACTTTTGATGATTATTTTGTTGTGTTTTGAACATTGGTTCTACTTAATTTTTTTTTTTTTTTTTACAATAATGGTCAGATTAAAATCAGAACATAAATTTTAATACAGATCTTAACTACAAAATTTCTTTAAATTTTGTAATTAAGTGATGGAAATCACTTTTAATCATATTCATCCAAAGTGAAATTATTAATAACATTGTGAAGCCTCTTTGCAAAAATTTTCATATAAAAGTGAGTTAGTTTTAACTAAACTGAACAATGCAGACAACTTCATGTATGTTTCCCAAATCTGTAAGTTTATCGAATTCCACTAAGTCAAAGATTTATTGAAATATGTAAGTTTTTTAAGGGATTCAAATACCAAATCTAAGTAAAATTCATCAAATAATAACTGTTGTATGAGTATCAAGTAATTATTATTAGTATTATCATTATTTAATCATGTACCTTTTATTAAGAACTCAAGGATCTCATGTGATGATGCATCCAGGACAATATATTTTTATACCATCCTGGGTTTTATATCACCAGTATAGTCCACAAGAAATATACAAGGGGAATAATATGTATGTAAGCTTCAACAGCATTGCAGTTAATCCAATAAAAACTGAATTATGATAAACAGACACTACACACCTTATAATTCATTTTTCAGTGAATTGCTCATTCAATGATTTGCAATTTCAATGAATTGTAATTTTTCGATGATTTGTTGGTTTCTGATTAATTGCCTTTCCATAAATTGTCTTTCTGATGAATCACTGATCAATGAATTGATTTTTCAAGGAACTACCTTTCAATAAGTTGTAAATTGAGGAATTATTTTTTCATAGGAACCATCTTTTGATGAATTGATTTTTCCCATTAACTGTTGTTTGATTAATTGTTTTTTCAATAAATTGCCTTCTGGTCAATTGTATACAATAAATTGTCTTTTGATGAATGGCTTTGGTGAATTTTCTGCATGCTATTTTATACATCTTACCTCCTTTCAGAATTTACAAGTGGGAGGCGAGGCACACATCCTAAGTTCGGATCCAACCACTTTGGCAGTTTCTGGTATAATGGTACAGAAAGAAAAAAAGTACTATAGTATGAAATATCATCGTGGTCTAATGGATTCTCTTGTAGAGACTGAAGTGACAAATATTCTTTATAATCCGATTGTGGTGGGATAAAATCTTTTGTTGGTAATTCTTGAGAAGGATACATGTTATGCTCATCTTGTGAAACTGCCTTTTAAGTTGATATCATGATGCTGCTTTTGTATCTTTCTTCTGTAACTGACCTAAAATTATGTAATTTAATTAATTTTCAATTAACATCACACTATATTAATTTTCTTTTCCACTTAAGATGAACAACATTATAGAAAAAAGATGTTAAAAATTAACAAACAATTTTTAGATTACCATGGTTATTCAACTGCAAATTCTATAACAATGCAATTCAGATAGAGTGCTAGATTTTCCTACAGATACAAGGTGCATACGCTTAAGGACTTGTGTCCTTAAGTGTCATGCATTTCCTTATGTCCTTTAACAAAAACTCTAATAATAATAAAATGATGTTTAGTTATTAAATAAGTATTCCTGTCTTTTTACTTACTGACGATATGTAAAAAAAAAAAACTTTTTAAACATCCAACCAATTTATCTAAACATATCACAATCTATGATCTTTACATTCACAGGACTAAAAGAAAATCCTAATTTAGATCTATTATTCAATTTATTTCAACCTCAACACCAAATGGCCTCATCACATGAACTGAAAGGAGAATATAGGGTATGGAAACAATGACAGAGAATTTGCTGAATTTATGAAGGATAATTATCTTAAGTAGCATATAATGGAAGCAATATGAGGTCTTAAGTGTTGGATTTGTTGATATCCTCACAGAATGTGGTATCAAGTACAGTTACCTGTTGGTGAGAGAAGTTATGAAAAGCCCTGTAGTCAACTAGCATAAATAGTACTGGTTGATATTCTGTAGTGAAAAGAGACAGGGCATGGAAATTGATTATGAAACATCTGACAAAAGTACAACTGCATACCATGAGTTATGCAAACACACAGAGTAGGAGTGAAATGAATGAACAGTGAAATATATATGTAAATATATAAATGAACAGGAACATACAGTATAATTCAAGGGAATTCTTCCATTATGTGGCAAGAAAAGGAAGAATACTTATGAAAGGGTGACAATGGGTGAATGGGTGACGATTATGATAGAGTGGCCATGGCAAAGGACATAGTGAAATTATGTCATTTGTATTTTATCAGCATATATTACATTAATGTAATTATGCTATCATACACCTAGAAGTGAGGCAAATAATACAGGAATAAGATGTGAAAGAATCATGTACATCATGTGTTAGTTGGGCAAGATGTTAATCAGGCTATAGCGTAAAGAATATATGAAAGAATTAACTGTGCTCTTGACTTGGTTATTTTAGTGGGAATGGGTAGAAGGCAAGACAGTAACAAAATTTTTAATTATAAACTAGTCTGCAATCTGCAGCTGTAATTGGACTGAAGGATAAAGAATTTTGTATGATGATGATTAGTATGGAATTGTGAGGGGTCATGTTTTAGCAATCTGCTTGCATTTTACAATTAGGTGATGAATTTGTTGGATAAGGGAGATTCATATACAATGATATTCTTGGAGTCTGCAAAGATATTTGATAGACTGCTGCATGACAACTTGGTGTCCAAGTTGCAGAAAACGGAAATGGAGATTAGCTATATGGATTGGATTTGGCTCTCTGAACAATACCAGCAAACTGTGTGTCATGGGACAGTGTCTCAAAAAAGTAAGGTAACCAGTGATGTGCTCCAAGGTTTTGTTCTCAGGTGTTTAACCTATTTTTTTGCATAATAAGACATTTATTATACAATTTAACTTATTTGTTAATGACTGGGAATTTTCAGCTCTTTGTTAATGATGCAAAGTAGTGAAAAACTTATGAGAAGAGTTGCTAATGTTAATTTCCTTCAGGAAGATTTGTATAGTGCAAGGTGTTCTACTTTGGAGTGGAGAGATAAGAATGTGTACTGTACTGGTGGAACTATGCTTCAGAAAGTAAATGAGATTTGAGATCTTGGAGTGATTGTTGACAGACTGAAATTTAGAGGGCACAGCAGAAGTGTTGCAAAGACAATGCATCACAGTGCTGCTATGGCAATGACAAATAGGGATAAGGAGGGTGGTTTGTACACTGTATAAAGCATTGGTTATCACACATGGACTGATGTGCTCAAATTTGGTCACCTAGTTTCCACTGGGATGTGGAAATACTGAAGAGGATCCAGAAATAAATGGCCAAAGCAATATCACGATTCTGAAGTGTCTGTTATAGGGAGAGGTTGAGAGAATGTAAACTGTTGCAGAGTGTGATGGATAGACAGGAATGAGGGGACATGAGGAAGTTGTTTAAGTTAGTGATTAGATTAATTATTAGATTAATAGAGAAGGATTAATAGAAAAAAATAAGATTTCCCTGAACGATGTGTAAAAGTGAAATGAAAAGGAGTGTGAAGAGTAGATTTTTAACATAGAGAGTGGTGGGTGAGTGGAACCCACTACCAGAATATGTTAGAATCATGTACAACACATGATGTACTTGATTCTTTCACATCTTATCCCTGTATTATTTGCCTCACTTCCAGGTGTTTGATAGCATAATTACATTAATGTAATATATGCTGATAAGTGGACCTCCCACAATGAGCTTTACCAACTTCATGGAGATAGCATTAATAATATTTACTTTCATTTAGTATTACACGGTGATCAGCATTCATTTCAGTAAAATTATGGAGACTACAACAATGTTAAGAATAATTACTTTAATTTACAAATGTTTCGAACTTCATATTAAGGTCATCATCTCTTTACCAGCAAAGGTTGTTCAATTGGTAGAGACTCTGCTACTAATGGCTCACGCAAAAAGTTAAGCAAGTTTGAGCGCGATTAGTAGTAGTTGGAAGGGGGTTAACAGTTCAACGCTGTTGGCACACTCTCCCTCGATGAGTCTTTGGACTCCCTGGAGGTGGCACATAATAATAATCTGGAGTACACACACACATATATGTCATTTAAATGAAATTAATAAATATATATATATATACACACAAACATATACATAAGCTATATTACATTTCAAACAGTATGCCAAAGTCACAATGATTTCATCAACTATTATTCTAGTGGTCTGACCTCTAGTAGGAAAAAAAAAAAAAAAACTACATCAAAGCTATATTCTATTTATAACATCATCAGAGAACAAATTTATATAGATAGTTTTATTTATATATTTATATAGACAGATAATTTATACAGATAGTTTTAATACAACAAAAGTGGTGGCTTAATCCATAATTTAACATGAGCATTGTTATATTAGAGAGAGATCGATGAACTGAAAGAGGAGGTGGAATGTCTCAGGAAGGAGTTGGGAAGTGTGAAAGATGACATTAAGCAAATGGAAGAGGTGAATCAGAGTAGGAGTGAGAGAGAGTTATGGGAATGATAGAAGAGAGAATAGAAGCAGTAGGAGAGAGGGAATGAGAATATTACAAGGGAATGCTGGAACAGGGGAAGAGAGATGCCAAGATTGCAGGTAAGCAGGGGAACATAGAGAGAAAGTGTTAGAGGAGAGGCTCTTTAATTTTGCCAAAAGCCAATTATTTTTTCCCATCATGTTACCTTTCCATCTGTTCCAATGCCTATTAACCAAACACAAATTGTAATGGAATGTCTCTTTGAGTTTCCAATTTTTATCTATATATAACTCATATAATGGACAACTTTCTCCTCATTTGAAATATCTGTAGAAGCAACTAGAAGAAGCTTCACTCTATTGGAGTCCCTGATTTCCTTAACTAATTATTTGAATTAACATCAGCAATAACTAACATGTCATTTTCATACTTGCTAAATAAATTTAATAAGTTAATTCTTAATTACATAAGATGCTATTTCCTGGATGGAAATTAAGCTTCTTTAACAAATTCAGAGTTCAAGATCAGTACTATCAATATAAGAAGCCTGAATGGCAAAGAAATGGAGCTAGCTGAGTGGAAAAGTGTAAGGTTATGTATTTTGGGATTAAAAGATTACCAGCTGTGTACTACATTGATGGAACGGTACTCCAAGAGATTGATGAGGCAAGGGACGTAGGGGTGTTGGTGGATAGAGAGATGAAGTTCAGGGGACACATTGCTAAGGTGTCCAAGATTACACATAGGATTATGTGGTTATTGAGAAACACACTGACATCCAGAGATAAAGAGGTCATTATTCCCATTTATAGAGCGTTGATACTTCCACATTTGGATTACTTTGCTCAGGTCTGGTCACCTGGATGATTCCTTGGAGATGAGGAGGTTGTGGAGAGGATTCAGAGGAGAGTGACTAAGTTGATGAGTGATGTAAAAAATGCTCCCTACATTGATAGATTGAGAGCTTGTGGATTGCAGAGGTTGGTTGATAGGCAGAGAAGAGGGGATATGATAAAGACATTTAAGTTACTAAGGGGGTTTTTATAGGATTGATGCAGGGGAAATGTTTCAGCTGTGTGATAGTGATGGAAGAACAAGAGTTCATTCGTGGAAATTAAAGAAAAGTGTGGTTAACAAGGGTGTGAGAACAAGGTTATTTGCCTGAAGGGTTGTGAATGAGTGGAATTCATTGCCAGACTCAGTTGTGTGTTCTTCATCTGTAAATGAATTCAAGAAGAGATATGATAGATATTGTTTTGCTAGTTTGGGTCTCCCGTGATGAGTCTACTGACTCCATGGAGATACCCGTAATAATAACAACAACATAATAGGGGTGGCTGGAACAAAAAAGACAAAATCTGGTGAGATTTGTCTGAGCAATAAATACAAAAGGTTATATTCAGGCAATGACAATCAGGGCTGGCCATTCAAGAAGAATGGCCAGCAATATCAAGTAGAGTGATGTGCGAAAAAATATAAGAATGGGGAATTGGACAATGAGACTTATTTATGCCTATGGTCTCACAGAAGGTTCTACAAAGGTAGAGGTGGAGGAATTTTTTTGAGGCTTTAGAAAAAAACAACTGACACAATCAAAAAGCAAAAGTTGGTCTTTGTTAGGGATCTAAATAGCAGAGTAGAAAATGATTGTCAGATATACAAAAATATTTTGGAAAAATTTGGAGAAAAGAGCAAAGCCAATAATAATGGAAAATACCTGTTCGATTTCTGCTCAGGATATGGACTAGTTATTACTAAGAGTGTACTAGTGTAAGAGTTATTACTAGAGTGTACAGAGGCTTTCAAATTGGAAGTGATCACCATTTAATCTTGAGCAGGATAAAATTGAATTTTATCCTGCTCACCACATTCCTCTTTGGCTGAATCAATCAATGTTTTCTTCAGGATTTGCCACTGACTCTCCAAGGTTGGTTCCCTACAAGGACAGAAATCAGAACTCCATGGTGGATACAGAAAGTTAAAAGAGGCAGTGAAGGAAAAGTAGAAAGCATATCAAAGGTTCTTGGAAAATAAGTCAGCTTGTGCTTTTAGAGAATACAGAGATAAATGTAATCAAGCTAATTAAACACTTTGTAAAATTAGCTAAACAAAAGTCATGGGAAGACTTTGCTAAAAACATATAAAATAAATATCAAGAAGGTGGCAAGATATTCTGGAGGTTGTCGAAGAAGTGCAGAAATGGAGGAAAGAGTGCTGTAAAAGGAAAATTAGAGATGATAAAGTTGACATGAAAACTGGAAAAAAAAAAGATATCCTTGGAGTATGGAGTGTGTACTTGGAAAAATTGCTAAATGAAACAAGCAGTGACGAAAGCAGTAGTAAAAAACACTCGACAGACATGCCAATCAGAAATACACATCCATACTTGAAGTAGAAAAGCCATCAAAAGCCTGAAATGTGGAAAGGCAGTGGGAGTAGATGATATTCGACCAGAAATGCTCAAATATGGAGGTATAAAAGTCTTACAGTGGCTGCACTGCATAGTTCAGAAGGCCTGAACAGAGGGACGAATTCAAGATGATTGGAGTATAGCTCTCATAGTACCCATATATAATAAGGGAAATAAAACTGAATGTGAGAATTACAGAGGTATTTCTCTATGGAGTGTTCCTGGTAAGATTTATTCAAGTATACTTGAGAAACGATTGAGGATTGTGGAAGGGAAGCTCGGTAAAGAACAAGCTGGATTCAGGCATAATAGACAATGTCAGGATCAGATCTTCACTTTACAACAAATAGTTGAGAAATCGTGAGAATATAATAAAGATCTGTATTTACGTTTTGTAGATCTGGAAAAGTCATATGACTGGGTGCCAAGAAAGAGAAGCTCTTCAAAGTGCTACAATTGTATGGTGTCAATGGAGCATTATATCAAGTAATACTTAGTCTTTATTTGAGTTGTAAGTCAGCATTTAGGATTGAAGGAAGTACAGAAAGATGGTTTTATGTTAAATCTGGTGTCAGACAAGGATGTGCATTATCTCTTCTGTTATTTATAATCTGTATGGATCACATTATGAAGGAAAGTGTTATTGGACCTGATATCGAAATTGGAGATGTTAATCTCAGCTCTTTACTCTATGCAGATGATGTTATATTTCTAAATAAATCTGTTACAAGTCTGCAAAATTCCCAGACTAAATTGAATAATTCTTGTAATAGATTTGGCATGAGGTCAGCAATAACAAAACAAAGACAATGAAAATAAGCTAAGCAGAAGCACTGAAAATATCAACTGCATTGTGAATGGAGAATCGAAAGAACAAGTAAAACATTTCAGCTACTTAGGCACGATTTTTAGTGAAGATGGTAAATTAAATATGGAAATACACAACAGATTCAATACAGCTGATATGGTAGGAAGTCAACTGAATAAATGTTCTGTATATGGAATAAGAGAGAAATTAGTCAAAATGCTAAATTAGATGTATGTATAGAAGGCAATGTTCAAACCAATTTTAAATTATGGATCTGAGAGCTGGGTTAGAAATAAAACACTTGGTCAAAGAATAGAGACCACAGATACGAGAGTCCTGAGAACTATTAGAGGGGTGAACAGATGCCATCAGTAGCAATATCATATTAAAAACAAGGATATTAGGAAAGAACTTGATATTGTTAGCATCCAGCAATGTGTTAGTAGAGCCAATCTCATGTGGTATGGTCACTTAATCAGAATGGGAGGGAAAGATTAGCAAAACGTTTTTTTTTTTCTTGCGAGGTTGGCAGGAAAAAGACCCCAGAGGAAGACCAACATATAGGTGGTTTGATACAGTAAAAAGTGCCTTAGAAGATAGAAATATAAGATGTGATAATGTTGAAGTCTTGACAAGTAACAGATTGATTTGGAGGAAAATTGTAGATAGGAATGGTGTAAGTTTTTCATCCAGTACTATCAGGAATTTGATGATGATGATGATGATGATGATAATAATATCATTATTATTTAGGCCTCCAAGGAGTCAAAAGACTCATCACAGGATGTCCTTCCTAGGAAACAGAGTTCTATCAAGACTCATTGTAGGAGTTCCCTCCTAGGAAACACAAAGTCTATCATACCACTCCTTAAACTCGTTGACCATTCTCGCTCTCACCACTCTATCAGGCAATGCATTCCATGGTTCAATAACTCTCTATGCAAAGAAACCACTCCTCACCCTCCTGCTCACAGTTTCCTTTCGCAAATTCCAGGGATGGCCTCTTGTCGTCACTCCTTCCTGCTGTTCAACCAAGCAAAAGAACTCCCCAGTGTCAACCCTGTAACTGCCTCTCAACAGCTTAAGTCTCAATCATATCACCTCTCCTTATGCACGAAACTCTGCAGTCCACATTCCCTCAGCCGATCCTCATAACTAACATTATACAGTCCTGAAACCATCTCCGTTATCCGCCTTTGTACCTTTTCCACACTTAATTTATCCACTTCCAATCCTGGGGACCAAATCTGAGAACAATAGTCTAAGTGTGGTCTGATCAGGGTCTTATACAACGGAATGATAATTCTCTTATCTCTGCAGGTCAGTTTCCTTCTCATCATTGCAGCAATCATCTGTGTTACCTTCACCACCTTTGCAATATGTCCCTTGAATTTCAGGTTTCTATCAATCATTCACCCCAGATCTCTTGTCTCCCCTACTTCCTCCAGTATAGCTCCTCCAATAGAGTATGCAGCGTCCCATCGATGTGTCACAAACCTCAAGACCTTACATTTTGCTGCATTAAACTGACACCCCCATTAATTTGCACATCTGTCTATCTTATTCAAATCCTCTTGCAGGGACTACCACATCTGCACTATTACTAATAACCCTTCCCAGCTTCACATCATCCGCAAACAACTGAATATCCCCCTGCAATCCACTGACAATGTCATTGATATATAGGTTAAACAATATAGGTCCCAGTACTGAGCCCTGACATCCAAACCCATGTGCTGCACATGAAGTATTTTCACAACTAGGTTATGTAAATAGAGCTTGTTAACTTCACATCACTTGCCTTAGTATTGTCACAATGTAAAGCACACTTCCTTTTGGACATGTTTAGTATTAATATTTATTAATTTATTATTTATTAATAATAAATTCATTGGCAACCACATCTGATCAAATAACTTGACAGTGAATGAGATGTTTCAAAATTTAAAAAAAAAAAAAGTGTAATTTATGCAAAGAAAATAATATATTTTAAATGCATTTAGAACTAGGTTGAAAATCACTCAGTACTTGTCTTTAATAATTTTCCTGTGGTGAGTAGGTGAGTGGATTTCTGGAGCCCTGCTGAGGAGTTCTTTCGAATGGTAGATCAAGAATAAGGAGCAAGGACAAGGGAGCCACCTTTAGAAGTTACAAATGGAAATGGTGAGCAAGAGGATGAAGAGTGGCTTTTTTTCATGGAAGGTTGTTTGACTGTGGAATGCATTGCCTGATAAGGTAGTGAGAGCACAAAAAGCAAATGAATTTAAGGAATCTATGACAGACTGTGTTGTTTAGCGTGGGTCATTCATGATGCTTGGGACTCCACAGAAGTCCTGAATAATAATAATACTAAACATGTCCAAAAACTCACCGAAGACCCATCCCTGTTTTGGATTTACTCCAATAAGTCACTAGGAGTTCATAAAGTGATTAGCAGTGCTGTGTCATTGTTGGGGACATTTCCTTTGTATAAGGTGCCATTCTAAAGAAGGAAAAGTCAATAAATAATAAGAACAAAAAGAACAATAAAAACAACACAGAATTTTTGGAAAATATTTGAGAAAATATTAATTCCCGTGCTCAGTCTCTGACTCCATGAGGTTGGATGATGATAATATAATTCTCATCTCATCTCATTCTCATTTTACCCTCTTTTACCTTGTGATGTCGAGGTTTTTTTTTATTAATCATAGGACCTCAAACCGTTCACAGGAAAAGGTGGTCAGCCCTACGTCCCAGTGTATCCTATGTCCATAGGTTGAGTTCTCAAGGCCAGTTTGCCTGCTTTGCAGGATGAAAAACCCCAGGATAAACTAGGGAAAAAACCCTACCATCCATGCCCAAGACCGGCTAACGTGACTAGACTGTGGAAGATCCTTCAGCTCCTCACGTCACCAACGAGAATTGAACCTAGGACACTCCTTCCCCAGGCATATGGTTGCAAAGTGCACAGCCACTAGGCTAACCGTGCAGATAATATAATTTGTTACATTAATTTTTTTTTTACTAGAATGGCCCTTTACATTACACATATTCTTCTATGTTTTCTTAAAGTTAACAAAAGATTTTGTTTAGAAGGAGTTATTTTTATTCATTAAAAAATATTTTCATTTATCCCGTCTGCAGCTACATTCCAGATAGCAACAATTATCTCTTTGGGTACTCTGACTCAGCCAGTTCCACAAAATCAACTACCTTATTTTTGATACAATTTACATTAACATACAAATATAACAATGCGTGTGCAGCTTCATAAGTCATATTCATCATTCCTCTGACTGCTTTACTAGTCCATGGCTTACCAAATTTTCCTTCTAATCACTATATATGTTTCCAGAGATGACCGATCCTACTCTATCGCTCTGAGGCCATTCCACTAACTCTTGTCACTGTAGCTATTATTACATTAGATTACATGTTATGTCTCTCTCTCTCTCTCTCTCTCTCTCCCATTGTTACACTAATTTCATTGCTCCTTAGAGTCTCTTGCTTTCTGACTATTCTTGATTTGCACGTGCACCTTCCACCTGTTCTTTCACAATCTGCTTTTCATGTTTCTCTTTCTCTCTAATATTCAGCCACACTTTATACAACATATACATGAAAACACAAGTATTATTTATATTGCATCCACACACACACACATACACACCAAACAGCATTCACTCTATTCCAAAATGTCCAACACCAAATCTATTCAAATGCAGTATATCTCTTAAATCACTTTTTAAATTCACTCCATACATTCATAAATTGTATGTCATTTGCCTCACATTTTCAACTATGCCATTAATCTTCAGCTTTCACAAGTTATTCTAGTCTCTTTCAAAATGTTTTTTTTTCCACCTTCCAAATCATTTGTGCCTCCATCAACCACTAACTCCAAAGTCCCTTTGTTTCTTCCATGCAAAGCCTCAGTTCTTTGTATTATTAAGTCACCTGGGCAAACATTTTATGCACTCTGTTATTCATTATACTCATAATGACTGAATCTCCATAATATCAAACAAAGGGACTTTAGAGTTAGTGGTTAATGGAGGCACAAATGATTTGGAAGGTGGAAAAAAAAGTTTTTTGAAAGAGACTAGAATAACTTGTGGAAACTGAATATTAATGGCATAGTTGAGAATGTGAGGCAAATCACACAGGATAATTATTATTATTATTATATGGGAACCTCCATGGAGACCAAAGACTCATCACAGGAGACCCAATCTATCCATACAATCTGTCATTTCTCTCCTTGAACCCGTTAACAGATAAAGTACTCACAACCGACTCTGGCAACCCATTCCACTCATTCACAACTCTCCAAGCAAAAAAATCTGGTCCTCACACCCCTGCTAACCACCCATTGTTCAACTTTCAAGAATGACCCCTTGTTCTGGTCCCACTAGCCAAGTGTTGAAACATTTTCCCTGCATCTATCCTATACAACCCTTTATGCAACTTAAATATCTCCTGTCATATACCCTCCCTCTGGCAGACAGAGAGTTAACTAACTCTCTATCTGCCACCACCCCTAAATCTCTAGCTTCATCTATTTCCTGGAGTACAGTGCCATCAATGTGATGCACGGCTTGAAATCTATTTATCCCAAAATGCATAACTTTACATTTCTCGACATTAAACTGACACCCATTAACTCTTGTTCATACTGACAGTCTGTTTAAATCATCCTGCAAACTCTCCACATCGTCTTGATTAATTATTACTCTACCTAATTTTGCATCATCATCATCAAACAACTGAATATTTCCTTTCAGGTTATTTCCTATATCATTTATGTAAAAGTGCATATTAATTGGTGAATAGTCAGTTTTTTCTACGTGTTTGTAGTGCTAAGTTCTGGAATACGAGTATCCATCAGTGGTTGTTTTTTGAAGTTAGTTGTCGCGATTTTGTGTATTTTGGTTACCGAGAAGACGGGGTCGGAAACGAATGCATAACAGTGGAAGACAAGACGAAGGATAAGTTTTCATTATTTAGTTATTTCATTTCATTTTATTTATATCTAGTTTACTTAAATGTTCTGTTTGAAATTGTTTGTACTTATTTAACGTTTCTTTTTTGAAACTGTTTGTACTTATTTAACGTTTCTTTTTTGAAACTGTTTGTACTTATTTAACGTTTCTTTTTTGAAACTGTTTGTACTTATTTAGCATTTATTTTTTGACACTAATTAGCGACACTATTTTAAATAATGGCGGCAGTGGCAATTAAAATTACAAATGGCGTATCATCAAGTCCCCCCCCTCCATTTAAGGACTCCATTTGGAACGATATCATATGGGATTTTGATGCACACGGGACTTGCGGAATGTATGCGTCCTGGCAATTGTATATGTGGCAGGAGAAAGAAGGGGAAAAAAGTATATGCGCAAAATGCAGGCAATGGGAGGAACTTGGTGATTTAGAAATGACCATAACTGACCTCGTTGAGTCAGAGACGGACGATTCTCCAGGTAGAGAGATGATGGGTATGATAGAGGGTGAGAGAAGTATGAATAAAATAATAAGAGTGGGGAGTATGGAAAGGTTGAATGATTCTGAAGTTTTAGGAGATAGTCTCAATTGAGAGGATGAATGGTAAACAAGAACGGCTGACTTACAGAGAGAGAGAGAGATAGATGAGCTGAAAGAGCAAGTGGAATGTCTGGGGAATGAGATGAGAAGTGTGAAAGATGAAATTAAGCGAATGGAAGAGACGAATGCAAGGCAAATCAGAGGAGGAGTGAGAGAGAGTTATGGGAATGAGAGAAGAGGAGAGAATAATAGTAGAGCAGAGGGATTGAGAGAGAGTTCTGGGAATGGCAGAGAGAATAGGAACAGTAAAAGAGAGGGAATGAGAGAGTTATGGGAGTGATAGAAGAGGTGAGAATGGGAACAGTAGAAGAGAGGGGATGAGAGAGAGTTGTACGAATGATAGAAGAGGTGAAAATAGGATAAGTGAAAGAGAGGGAATGATAGAAGAGGAAAGAATGGAAACAGCAGGAGAGAAGGAATGAGAGGAATGCAAGGGAGCACACGGACTAGAGATAGAGTGATGTCAGGAAGGCAGGTAAGTAGGGGAGCACAGAGAGAAACTGTTACAAGAGAGAGAGCAAGGGATGCATGCGAGCAATCGAGGAATATGGTGGTAAGAGATGAAATGTATGGGAACTCAATGATCCGTGGTGTTCAAGATGGGATGCATGATAGGATGCTTTCTATCATTCCAGGAGGAACGATAGAAAGTGTGGCTATGGCAATTAAGAGAGGTGAAAGGGTGGATGAGATGATTGTGATGATGGGAACAAATGACTTGAGTGGTGGTGTAAATAGGGCAGCAAGAGATATGAGATTCTTGCTTGAGGCTGTACGAAAGAAGACACAGAGAGGAAAGATAGTGTGTGTGTTGCCTAGCTATGATAATGCTGAACTGAGCAGAAGAGCGGTGATATTGAATGGCATAATAGTGAGAATGTGTCAGAAGAGAGATGAGTACACATGCAGGAGTCAAAGAGACGGGAACGTATGTGGAATTATAAAGCAGGTGATTATAATAGTCTTAGATGTCAACTTGGGGAAGTTTCATGGAGGGAGGAATTGGAAGGCCAGGATATCATTAGTGCTTAGGAAATTGTGAAGGAATATTTATTAGCAGCAATGGTAAGCTGTATTCCACGAGTCAAGAGGAGGACACAATTTGGAGTAAAGTGGATGACAAACAATATTAAACAGGAGCTACATGCGAAAAAGAGGCTATGGAAGAGATATAAGGAGACAGGTGAAGAGAAGATGAATGAAGAATATAAGACACAGGCTAGAAGAGTGACTAGTATGGTAAGGAAGGCGAAACTGGAATATGAGAAAAGATTGGCCCTTAGATCCAAAGAAAATCCTAGGGAATTTTTTAGCTATGTGGCCAGTAGGAGGAGAAATGACTGTGGAAGAATGACATTGTGGGATAAAAATGGGAATAGGGTAACTGATGCAGAGGACATAGTGGAATTGTTCAATGAACACTTTATTGGAGTATTTCATCCTGGAGGAGTCAATTTGAATACTAGAGGGATAGAGCAGGTGTTGGATTGTACTTCCTTATTTTTGATCCGCCATGTTGTTTTAACTCCGTTCTTAAACAAGTAATAAGTTGCTGGTTGATTACTAATTTAAATATAGAGAAATTTATATTTTTAGACTGTGCCACTCTATACCTAGATTAGTCTAATGAAATGTAGTGAAACCAACCATCAACTAATTTTATATCATTATTATTTCTTACGTAGACCGAGTTTATTTCTTATGTTTGAAGTTCCCGCTAGGTCCAATAATTTCATGAATGGTGCAGTATAGGAGATTCAGGCAAACACAATTTTAAAATCATCAAAACAAAACATTTAATTCTGGATTATATATTATACATATAAACTCAACTCTGAGAACAAGATAATATAAATGTCTTAGCTTAACTGGTCACAACATCTTACAGATTCAGTCTATGGGCATTCTGCTATCAGACTTATAGCTTTCACAATATTAAAAAAAATCTTTTAATAGAGTTCAATATCACAAAATCTCTTAGTAACAAATTATGCTATTATCACAGAGTCAGTGAAATCTCAATACATTAATGGTGGCAACAACTGCTTCATGAGTATACACTTTCATACTTCATACTCCAGCTGATTTCAGCAAAAAACATTATAGTTAATGTGGGGAATAACAGGAGGAATTACACATATATCTCTGCACTGAAGTAACATAAAATTGGACAGTTCTTACCACATAAATCCTTTGTTCATCAATTTCACTATGGGCACACTTTATAACTATATTTACTTAGCACACTATGGCAACACTATTTAGAATAAATCTTCTCAATGATAAATGAACTATTAATGGTCGCACTTCACGTGTATAGATGTACTTGGATAAAGGAAAATGCTCATTCCTTCTTTAACACTATTCGACCAATTCAACTCTCTGTTAAAGTTCCATGAAACTAATAGAACTCGTAGTAATTCTTTAACTTCTAGAATTATTTTCAGTTGCCTATTACTTTCCCGGTCTTCAGACAGTCCGATTACAGCACTAAAGTTCTAAACACAGCAATCCTTTGCATTCACTTTGCTGCCTCTCAGTAATCTCCTCATCCGTCTGTGCTATACTCAATGCTCTCGTGTCCCACACTGGTCGGTCCAGAAAAATAGAAGAGCCTCGGTTTTCTCCACTTATATACCTCCCTTCTTTTTTCCCCAAAAATTGTTTCTCACGCTCTAGCTTATGTCAATTCTTTCCCTCCGTTGAATACCATATCTCGCGATCCAAGCACGCGCTAGCTATTTCTAGCCGTCTCCATAGTAACAAACAAAATAAAATAAAAACAGAAATATTGCATAACATTATACCTTTACATACTGGTAGTGATAAATAAAAAATTAAAATATTATAATTCACATAAGGTATATTAAACTTATATACAATTCCTCATATTATTAAATTAGGAATAATCAAAATAAACAGAATAATATTTCAATACAAGGTCCTATCATTGCTAACACATATTTTAGATTAATTAATAAAATTTAATAATTAAACTCAGGCAATTACATGAATAATAATTTACAATCATGGGATTAATATCAAATAATTTTTTTACAAGTATAGCCTTTGGTATGGTGGATTATGTTGGATTCTGAAGGGAGTATTAATAATTTTAATTTCTCTTCATTCAGAATCCAACACAGGTTCGAGGTTTAGAGATGCAGGAGGGGAGTGTGTTCCACATACTGAGTACTCTGGATGTTAGTAAAGATGTGGGACTGGATGGTATTTCACCACGAGTTTTGAGAGAATGTGTTAAGGAACTGGGCCCTTGACCTGGCTTTCCAAAAAAGCTGGCTGCGGGAAAGGTGCCCATGGAATGGAAGGAAGATAAGATAGTCCCTTTGCATAAGGGTGGTAGCAGACTGGAAGTGTCTAATTATAGGCCAGTTTGTGTGTCATCAGTAGTTAGTAAGAGTGAGGGACAGTGAGGGAACATATACAGCATTGGGCAGATTAGGGTAATGTTATCAGTGAGGGTCAGCATGGATTTGTGAAGGGGCACTCTTGTTTTAGCAATATGCTAGCCTTTTATGATAAAGTTACAAGAGCATTAGATGAGGGAAAGGCATATACTGCCATTTTCCTAGACTTAGCAAAGACATTTGACAGGGTGCCACATGATAAGCTGATATTCAAGTTGCAGCACATGAGTCTGGATGTCAGACTGGTCAACTGGATTCAGGATTGGCTGTCCGATAGGTATCAGAGAGTTGTGTATGGTGGAGCAATATCAAAGAGGCAGAAGGTTACAAGTGGGATTCCACAGGGTTCAGTACTGGGAATCTTTATATCAATGACATTGTCCGTGGATTGCAAGGGGTTATTCAGTTGTTTGCGGATGATGCGAAGCTTGGATGGGTTATTAGTAATAGTGCAGATGTGGTAGCCTTGCAAGAGGATTTGAATAAGCTAGATAGATGGCCAAATGAATGGGGGTGTCCGTTTAATGCAGCAAAATGTAAGGTCTTGAGGTTTGGGACACATTGATGGGATGCTGCATACTCTATGGGAAGAGTTAAACTGGAGGAAGTAGGAAAGACAAGAGATCTGGGGTTGATGATTGATAGAAACCTGAAATTTAGGGGACATATTGCAAAGGTAGTGAAAGTAACCCAGAGGATTGCTGCAATAATGAGAAAGACACTGACCTGCAGAGATAAAATGGTTATCATTCTGTTGTATAAGACTCTGATCAGACCACACTTAGACTACTGTTCTCAGATCTAGTCCCCAGGATTTGAAGAGGATAAATTAACTGTGGAAAGGGTACAAAGGCGGATTACAAAGATGGTGTCGGGGCTTTGGTGGATAGAAGAAGGAGAGGTGATATGATTGAGACTTTTAAACTGCTGAGAGGTGGTTACACGGTTGACACCGGGGAGTTCTTTCGCTTGGTTAAACAGCGGGAAGTAGTCATGACAAGGGGCCATCCCTGGAAGTTAGAAAGGAAACTGTGAATGGTTTCTTTGCATGGAGGGCAGTTGAACTATAGAATGCATTGCTTGATGGAGTGGTGAGAGCAAGAACGGTCAATGCATTTAAGGTGTGGTATGATAGACTTTGTTTTTTCTAGGAGGGACCTCCCTTGATGAGTCTTGATAGACTTGTTTCTTAGAAAGGACCTCCCACGATGAGTCTTTTGACACCATGGAAGCCACAATAATAATAATAAAAATCAAACATCAATGGTCCCAGCACTGAACCTTGCGGTACAACACTAGTCACCTGTTTTCCCCCCAATTCTGCCCCTCCATATACCTCCTTTTTGATATCTGCCCAGCAGCCACCCTCATATCCATCCCTATTTGTTCTAATTTGTGTAATAAAGTTCTATGTGGTATTCTGTCAAATGCCTTTGCAAACTTCAGCAAAATCATAACTGTAGCCATTTCCTATACCCAACTCACCTGTTACTCTATATAAAATGGCCTGGTTAGCCGAGTGGTTAGAATATCTGCTCTCCAGCCAATAGGCTGCAGGTTCAAATCCTGCTGTGGGGAATGGAAGTTTGTGATTGTCTGTGAAAATACTAGTGGTGGTGGTGGTGGGTAGTAGATGCCGCTAGTATAAATGATGCAGTTCACTGGTGGACTGAGTGGTGGAGATGGAGAGTTGTAGAGAAGATGCCCTCCCTCAGTGAGTCTTTAGACTCCTTGGAGGTGTCACATAATAACAAAGGAAAGTGATGTGAATTCAGTCCAACTTTGTCACGAGTTGCCCCAGTCCTGAAGATACTTCAGGAGCAAACTTTGTTTGCTTACACTTGGATAAAGGATTAAACTAAATATATAATTTATAGTCTAACCAAGTGAGAAAAAAAACTTCCAACATCTTTCTCTAATCCAGAGTAATTTAATAATAAGGTGTGACACCTTTTGGCAACTGGCATATGGAAATATGACTTCTGCATTGCTTCAACCTTGGTATCACCTCTGGGTCTGGCTCACAATGAAGAGACCTCAATAAAGGTCGAAACCAGTGTGGTTAGTGACCCTTCCCATAATGCATAGCACTATACATGTCTGCAAGGAGATGTGCTCTGCATTATGGGATATTAAGGAAAGTGATGTGAACTTGGTCCACGAGTTGCCCCAGTCCTGAAGATACTTCAGGCGCAAACTTTGTTTGCTTACACTTGGATAAAGGATTCTTCTTCTTCTTTGAGTGCCATCTCCTATCGGAGGTCGGTGACCACCTTGGCAAATTTTGAGCAATCCTCAGCCACTCTAAATAGTCCCTCAGAGCTCATGCCAGTCCACTGTCTGTCTGCCAGCCAAGATGTTCTTTGTCTTCTTGTCCTCTTCTTCCATTTATCTTCCCCTTTATAAGCAATTGCAGTATTTTATATTTTTCATTACGAAGTAGGTGACCAAGATATGCAGTTTTCCTTCTTTTTATGGTATCTAAAAGTTCACGTGATTTCCCTATTTGTTCCAGTACTTCTTGATTGGACGTTTTTGCTGTCCATGGGATTTTTAACATTTGTCTGTATAATCGCATCTCAAAGGCTTCAATTTAACCATGCGTACTCTAAGCTCTAAGTTTAAGTTGCGGTTAAACAGTGTTAATTTCATCAGGAGAAAATTTTTTCTTGCCATTTCAATTCCAACTTTTATTTCCATTTCTGGATTGCATTCTTCATTTAAACAGCATCCGAGATATTTAAACATTGTCACTCTTTCTATTCGTTTTCCATTTAAAGAAAGTGATGAATTAAGAATTGGTTTCTTGCTTATGACCATGAATTTAGTTTTGGTGATATTTATTTCTAATCCCATTTTTTCACTCTTTTCATTCACTAGTTCCAGAAGATTTTGAAGATCCTGAATACTGTCAGCCAGGAGAGCTGTGTCATCAACATATTGGATGTTACCGATAATTTCACCATTTACATTAATCTCTTCCTTTTAAGATTTTTTGAAATATGGCTTCTGAGTATATATTAAAAAGAAGAGGTATCAGCACACATCCTTGCCTTACTCCTCGTTTGTTGTTAATGGGGTCTGTAATAATGTCATCAACTTGAACAGATGCCTTTTGGTTCCAATATAAGTTTTGAACGATCCTGATGTCTTTACCATCTAATCCAATTCTCTTCAATAGTGCAATCATTTTAGTATGTTGGACTTTATCAAATGCTTTCTCAAAGTCAATGAAGCAAATGAATACTTCCTTATTTTGATCAATACATTTTTGGAATAAGATTTGAGAGCAGAAAAGAGCCTCTCTTGTTCCCAAACCGTTTCTAAAGCCGAACTGGGTATCACTGATGGTGTCTTCACATTTTCTGTATATTCGTTTTTGAATTATTTTCAGGAACATTTTGAGAACATGACTCATTAGGCTCATCATTCTATAGTCATTACAAGTTTTCGCATTTGCTTTTTTAGGTAGCATGATGAAGGTCGACTGTAACCAGTCTTGTGGGAATATGCCTGTATCATAGACCTTATTAAATAGCTTTACTAATATAGCAATGTTGTTACCTTCCAATAACTTTACTATTTCTGCTGGTATTCTATCAGGGCCTAAGGCTTTACCATTTTTAGCCAAGTTCAGCACACATTCTACCTCTGATCTTAGAATGCATGGACCGTCCATCTGTTCATAAGTATTTTCTGGGTTCTGTCTGTTATCAGAAAACAGTTCTTCTACATATTTCACCCATTCTTGTATTTTGTCATCTTTTCTGGATATTATTTCTCCCTTTTTGTTTCAAAAGACACATAGTTGTTTTTTCTTAAATATACCTGAGGTCTCTTTCAGCTTTCTATGTAGATTAAAACTGTCATGCTTTTCTTGTAGAATTTCAATTTCTCTACATTTTTCATTCATCCAGATTTCTTTTGCTTCTTTGATCTTGCCTTTAATAATTTGTTGAACCTCTTTATATTTTGTTGGACTGTGATTTTTATATGATCTGCGTTGATCTATGAGAGAAAGAATTTCGTCAGTTATCCAATCTTTCTTTTTTACTGCTCTATCAGGATATGAGGTATTGGTACATTTCTCTATAAAGACAGATTTTAATTTGTCCCATGATTCATCAACCCTCATGACATCATCATTCTTGATAAGTGCTATCTCTTGATTCAGATCTTGACTCAATTTGTTTCTTATCTCTGGGTTTTTTAACTTTCCTAAATTAAACCTTTTTTGTTGATGTTTCTGAAGTATAGCTTTCAGTCTAATTTTTAACACTGTCACCAGTAGATTATGATCAGAAGCAATATCCACACTAGGATAGGTTTTTATGCTCTTTATGGAACTTCAAAATCGTTGATTAATTAGCAAGTAATCAATATGGTTTCTCACTATATTTGTATTATTATCTTGTGGTGATCACCAAGTATATAGCCTTCTGGATGGTAGCTTAAACCATGTGTTTGTGACTATTAGCTCCTCTTCTTGGTAGAATTGAATAAGATGGTCTCCTCTCTCATTTCTTGTTCCCAGTCCATGTTCTCCAACTATATCTCCACTTCTACCTTTTCCAACTTTAGCATTGAAATCACCCATGATGATGTTAATATCATGTTTTTTTTGTGTGTTTTTCATTAGTTCTTTTAATTGGTCATAAAATTCTTCGATCTCAGTATCACTTGTCAGCAGTAGGGGCATAGACCTGTATAAAATTAATATCTAGTGGTTGACCTTTTAGTTTTAATAACATCATCCTATCTGAGTAGGGGATGAAGCTGAACAGTGACTTATTGGCATCTTTGGAAGTTTATTTCGCACTTGGTTGTTTAATATTATTCCAACTCCATTTTGATGGTTGTTTTCACTACTTCCAGAGTGGTACATTGTCATGTCATTAACTTGAGTTTTGCCTGATCCTGCCACCTAACTTCACTCATTCCTAAAATCTCAATTTCAAGTCTTTTCATTTCCTGATAGCATTTCTTAGCGTACCTGCTTCATACAGGGTTCTGACATTCCAAGTTCCTAGTTTTAGTGAACGCACTATTTTGAGCCTGGAGATTCTTCGCACCCCTCTCCCATTTAAGAGACACCGGGAACTCAGGGCCATTTGTGTAGATTTGCTCACCATGGTGGTTAGTCTGGAGAGAATAGAGCAGTAGTTTCTCCATTTGCTTTCTGCTCCGCAGTATTATAGATGTACATAATAAACTGTATTGCCATCTGCAATTTTCTAATCACAAGCTTTACCGTCATCATGAGACTTCAACCTTGTGCAAGTACTGACAAAGCTGCTTCCCTTTGTCAGAAGATTGAATCCTTTAATTTTCCTTGTAATCCTAGGTAGGGCCCTAAACAGGTACTGACAGCTGGAGCCAGCTGAGCTCGGGTTGTTTATAGAGGCCTGCTCCTCTGAAGATTCTTCCGCACATTTCACCGTTGGGACATGAATCCTCCTCTGCTGATTTGTCCGTTGTTCTTCACTGAGGTCCGTTAGCATTCTTGTAGGGAGTATACCTTACAGAAGGTCCCAGGGAACATGACGGGAACATGGACTTGCCTCACTCCCCGGATAAAGGATTAAACTAAATACATAATAAATAATAATAACAAAGTTAGTAAATTACTAAGGCATGACCGACCATTCACAAAGCCATGTTGATCCTCATACAGTATCATATTTTTATCTACCCATTCTTGAATTCTCTTTTTTACCAATTTTTCTAGTGCTTTTACCACCACAACTGAGATACTTATTGTTCTATAATTTGTCATTATAGTCTTAGAACCTCCCTTATGCAAGGGAATTATTTTGCCCTCTTTCCACTTCCTTGGAACTCTATCAGAGCTGACACTGAAATTAAAGAGCCTAGTCAAAGGCATTGCCAGTTTCTTTGCACATTCTCATAAAACCTTAGCTGATATCCCATATAATCCCACAGGCTGTATTTACATTGAGATTCTGCAATATCCTAAGAACCTCAAATTCATCACCTCTGTTCCCACATTCCTGTCTGTCACATAGGTTAAAGCAGTAACATCACTAGGATGATATACCCTTGCAAAGTGGTCTCACTCAGTAACTCAACTATTTTATCTGCTTTGTCTCCTCATGACCATCATCACTCATTAAGGTTAATCTTCCATACTCATTCTTTTTCTTACTCGTCACATAATGAAAGAACCCTTTAGGATTTCCTTTGACCTATTCGGCTAGATTCTTCTCATTATCTGATTTTGCCTTCCTTGACATGCTAGTCACCTTTCTTGTCTGAGCCTTTTACTCTTCATGAGTTTGCTCATCATCTTTCTCTTTATATACACTCCATAGCATTTTCTCCTTCTGCAGCTCATGCTTAATGATATTACTCATCCATCTAACTCCTACTCGATTAAACCTCCTTAACATAGGCATACGATTTAATACTGCTTCCTCTAGATGACCCTTAACTATATCCCATGCACTACTTACATTCTTACCCTGAAATGTTTCATGCCATGATATAGACTGAAGCTTCTTCCTAAGCATGTCATAATCACTTATCTTGTAGTTCCACAAATACCCCTTCTTGATAGAATATTCCTCATGTTTTACAATCTCCCAAGTCAAGACAGCATAGTCACTCAATTAGAGGCAATGTTGTCAACCTTGGTTATGGATAGCTCTTCTGTTCCTATGACTAGGTGCAATATTCTCCTGCCCCCTAGTGCCCTCCATCACATGCATCCTTAAGTAATTATCTCTTAGCAGGTGTATGAATTCTATCAATTCTACTAAATTCTATTAATCCTTTGATACTACTATATCTTCGTCTTATAACTTCCTCCCTATCACTGACACAGTTAATTTTTTTTTTTTTTACATTTGATTTCTCCCACTCCCCTCCATCTTTTCACTCTTCATTTCACTTTTCACTCTTATTTTCTCCAACCTGTGCCTACATTCTATGCTCAAGTGATGGCATGTGGAGTTATATACCACAGAATGAGGAATTCGGTGGGAGGGAGATAAGTACTGCACTATTCAAAAACTATTTAGTGGAAATAATGTAAAAGGGTCAGTAGATAAAATAAGGCAGGTGAAATAGGTGAATAAAGAGGTTAAGCATGCACTCTTGAAGAAGACCTTCTTGCGGAGGCAGCATAAAATGAGAGGTCATAATCAATTGCATGAGGAGTACAAAGAGATAGCCATTATGGTTGATATTCACTTGGTAAAAATAAAAAATATAATAAGAACAATGGCTAGTGTCATGACGAGATATAGTGGTGCATTAGATTGGTGCTACAAAAATATTTTTTTTCCCTTAATTATATAGTAGTCTGCGCGGTTATCCTAGTGGCTTTGCGCTTCACAACCACATGCCTGAGGAAGGAGTGCCCTAGGTTTGATTCCCCATCGACGACATGAGGAGCTTTAGGATCTTCCTCAGCCATAGCCAAGTTAGTCGGTCTTGGGCGTGGACACCAGGGTTTTTTCTGCCAGTTTATCTGAGGTTTTTCATCCTGCAAGCAGGTAAACCGGCCCTGTGAACACACAAGGATACAGCCAGGAATACTTCGAGGCATAGGGGTGACCATTCTATCCTCGTATTTCGGTTACGAAATCCAGGCATGCTTGCATGGCTGTGGGCCTTAAACGCCTGTTAAAGCCATTGGGATAGGATTAATTATATAGTGTAATTGTATCACACAAAAGCACTATTGTATAATAGTGCTTTTGTGTGATAGCCTGACTGGATATAATCATTGTACTGTGGTATTGTGGTTTTAAAGTATTTGTTTCAGTCATTATTTTGATTAAAATGTTCAAAAAAAATCAGTAAAAAAGAAAACGAGTGATTTAAAAACCATCACTGATGTTAAAAAGGATGAAAGTGAGGCAAGAATGGTGAAAGGAAACAAAATTGAGAGAACGAATGAAACTAGAAATGGTGTGATGCAGGAATCGAAAGTGGAAAAAATCAAAAGAATGAATGAGAGTGAAAGTTGGAACGAAAGTACAGAAGCACAGAAGGAAGAATGAAAGTGAGAAGAAGGTGTCGAGAGTTAGAAAATTAAAAAGAATGAATGATAAAAAAATGTGACGAGATTCGGAAGTTGAATTGGATTGGATGAGGAAAGAGATGAAATGGATAAGATGAAAAGAGATGAAAAGAGATGAATTAAGAAAATTCGGGTAAAATATATTAAAACAAATCATGATGGCACGAAAGAGTTAATGAAAGATGAGCGAGTGGCGTAGTATGGCGACTCTATTATTAAAGGTGTGCTGGATGATAGGATGCACAAGGTATGTTTTCCAGGTGGTAAAATGAGTAGAGTGATTCAGGCATTGGATACGAGGAGGGAGCGACCAAAGGAGTTGATGGTTTTAATCGGTACGAATGATTTCACAGAAACAAAGAGCACGTCAGAACGGATATCAGGGGATTGCTATGAAGGATAAAAGAGAATAGAGTGACAGGAAGGGTAGTCAGCGTGTTGTCTCACTATGACTGTGATGAGATGAGGTGGAGAGCAAGGATTATGAATGATATGCTGGTTGAAATGTGTGAGGAGACGGGAGTACAGTTTGTAAATGTGTGGAATGAGTTTGAGTGACAAATTGAACTATATTATTATTATGATTATTATTACCCCAAGACCTCACGGAGTCAAAGACTCATCTCGGAGGTCCTTTATCACACACACACACACATCTCATCATACCGTGTCTTAAACGCACTCAAACTCCTTGCAGACACCACACTCTAAGGCAAGGCATTCCAATCATTCACAACTCTGCACGAAAAAATTTGCCTCTCACTCCCTACTCACACCCTCTTTATACAGTTTCCAGGGATGACCTCTGGTTGTCCTCTGATCTCCCACTATTCTCTACAGAGAATAGTGGGAGAACAGGGGAGAACTTTTCCACCATTGATTCTATAACAACCCCCTTACCAACTTGTAGGTCTCTATCATATCTCCCCTTTTCCTCCTGTCCACCAGACTCTGCAAATTACATCTTCTCAATCTTTCCTCATACTCGACATTCCAGAGGTCAGAAACTACCTTAGTCAGTCTCCTTTGGACCGTTTCCACCATCTCTTCATTCTTCTGAAAACCCGGTGACCAAATCTGTTGTCTTCACAATTTTGGCGATGTGTCACCTAAAGTTTAGATCCTTATCCACCATCACCCCCAGATCTCGTATTTCCTCTACCTCGAACAATATATTCTCACCAAGCATAAATTCTGCATCCCATCATTGTTTTCCAAATTTTAAAACCTTACATTTTGCAACATTGAACTTATATCCCCATTTCCATGCCAATCACTCAATTTATTCAAGTCATCTTGTAAGGCCACAATATCTTCACTACTCTTTATGGTTCATCCCAACTTTGCATCATCTGGAAACAACTGAATATTTCCATCCAAATCTTCGAAAATATCATTAATATACAAGTTAAACAGTAATGGCCCTAAAACAAACCCCTGAGGCACTCCACTAGTCACTTTCCTTTTCCTGGATATCGCGTCCCAATACACAACCTGTTGATACCTATCAGATAGCCAGTCTCCAATCCAATGCACTAATCTAATATCCAACCCCATCTGCTCTAGTTTGACTGTCAACTTATAATGAGGTACTCTATCAAAAGCCTTTGCAAAATCCGAGTATACTACTGTGTATCCTTCTCCTCTGTCCTATGAAGCAGTCACTTTATTGTAATAAGTAAGCAGATTACTAAAACATGACCTCCCTTTAGCAAATCCATGCTGTCCATCAAAGTTAATACCATTGTTGTCAACTCAACTCTGGATCCTAGTTCTCACAAGCTTCTCCAATAACTTAACCATAACACCTGACACGCAGATAGCCCTATAGTTTGATGCTTGAGTTCGATCACATCCTTCATGAAGTGGTAAAATCTTGCCCTCCTTAGGAACTTGACCAAGTGCAAGACTCATATTAAAAAAATATGTCAACTCCCTGGCACATTCCTTCAGAATACACAGGGATATTTTATCAAGTCCCACAGCCTTATTTACATCTATTTTACTCAACTCCCCAAACACCTCTTGCTCACTTACTATCTGTCTCTCCTCCCCATCATCAACTGCTCTCAATCTCTCCATGAAGGCATATTCATAAGATTGAAAGACCTTTATGAACTGCACATTAAGTATCCCACCACACAATCTGCATCAGCTGTCTTTATACCATTTTCTTCAATCAGTGTCATCCTTCCACAATCATTCTTTCTTTGGCTGGCTACATATTGAAAGAACTCCCTAGGATTCTTTTTGGCTTCATTAGCTAACTGCTGTTCATACCTCTTTTTAGTTACTCTCACCAACCAAGTCACCCTCCTTGCCTGGTCTTTGTAGACCTCATGGAATTGGTTATTTTCCACTTCTCTTATGCTGCCTCCACAATGCTCTTTTTCTCTGTATCGCATGCTTAATCTCTTTATTCATCCATCTCACACCTACCTTATTTAACCTTCTCACCCTTGGAATACATTTAGACATTGCATCTACTAGATAGTTTTTGAAAATCCCCAAATCTGCATTGATCTCTTTTCCAGCTAACTCCTCATTCCACACTACACCCACAAGCTGTCTCCTGAGCTCTTCATAATCACCCCCCCCTTGTACTTCCACACATACCCTTTTCTCACAGCAGACCTCGCACTGCTGGCAACCACCCAGGTTATCACCTCATGGTCACTCTCACCAATTGGTGGATGATTTGACACCTCATTTATAATTACATCCTCTGATGAGATGACCAAACCCAAGACCCTTAATCTTCGTGTGCCCTTTGTTATATACTGTCTGAGGAAGTTATCCCTCAAAAACTCAAGAAACTCATTTTCTTTACTTCCAGTTGCTATCTCATCATTACAGTCTATATTGTCATAATTAAAATCACCCATAATGATACCCTTTTCTTATTTGCTTGGCTAATTTGACTATACATTTCACCATCACCACCATCCACATTACCTTGTCTATAACAACATCCCACCAAGTATTTGATTCCATTCACCTCTATCTGCCTCAAAACCACTGGCACTATTTCCGTCTTGCATCTCTACTTTGTATGGACATAACTCTTTCTCTATCATCAATAGCACCCCCCCCCCCCTTTTTTTTTTACCCCTGCTATCCTCAAGAAACACATCGTACCCTTCCATCTCTATTCCTGTCAGGATATCATCCTCTTCCAACCATGTCTCACTTATTCCGACAATCTTTGGGCGAACAGACAATGGTATGGGAGCGATGCACTGCATTTGAGTGGTTATGGTGTGAGTCGCTTGGAGAAACTGCTGCTGGAAGGTAGAGAAGTGAATAGAGTGAGAGAGAATGAATCAGATCAAGCGGAAAGTGATGTGGAAGAGCAGCAGGGTAAGACAGGAGAGATTGAAGAGGTGGTTAGGAATGAGGAAGTGAGTGTAATGAGTATAGAAAATGAGAGAATAGGTGTGCAAGAGGAGCAGGGAAATGGAGAGGCTCAGGGTGGACATGGGTACACAGCATGAGAGTAGGTGAGAGCATGTGTAGACAGGAAAGGAGTGGGATGACCTGGGATCAAGAGGAAAGAGTTGGAATTGAAAAGTGTTTTAAAATTAATAAGCAGAAAGGGAAATTGCACCAGTCTAGAATGATGAGATCACATTGAGTGGGTGGTATCAGTGGAACTAGCTGTAGATCCAGAAATGCATTTGTATACAACCACAACAGTATAAGAAACGAGGCAGATGAAATGGTTGCATTAATTGCGTCTGTTCACCCAAAGATTGTCAGACTAAATGAGACTTGTTTGGAACGTATAAGTAGCCTTCCTTCCTATGGAAAAAATCTCAAGATTCCTACATCCACCAAAACCACCTCATCATCCTCTTAAAAAACCAGGAGTATACAAAATCCATTGCTCTTGCAGGATTTGCTACGTAGGACAGACAGGAAGATCTTGAGAAATACACATAGCTGAACACCAAAAAGACGTACAATACAAAAAGAACAAAACACGGGTCTTGCTTACCATGCCACTTCCACTGGACACGATGTACTCTGGGAAAAAACGACAATGTCATACATAGAAAACAACTGCTACATAAGAAAATTTAAAGAAGCTGCTAATATGTTGAAAAACCCAACCCAATGCAATAAAAATCAAGGTTTAATTCTCCATCAAGTGTGGTCAGCTCTAATAAAAAATCTACCTCAATCTGAGCTCGGACTGTATGAACGAAAACAAGAACACATGACATCATCCAGTATTGTTCAAAGTCAATAATGTTTTATATCTACATTCTGCTATTTGAGTTTATGAATAGCCAGACGGTTATGATTTGTATTTATTAATTTCTCTTCTTTAAACTTTAAGTTATACTATTTACCCCTGAAGATGTAAATCCTACGATTTACGAAACTTGTCGGGAACTATTATTTTAGAATGTTGTATAACTGAATAATAAAAAAAAATGTGGTGTAATCACTGAAATATGTCTTATAAATGAGGTGTCAAATCATCCACCAATTGGTGAGAGTGACCATGATGTGATTACCTGGGTGGTTGGCAGAAGTGTGAGGACCTCTGTGAGAAAAGGGTGTATATGGAACGACAAGGGGGGGGGGGTGATTATGAAGAGCTCAGGAGACAGCATGCGGGTGTAACATGGAATGAGGAGTTAGCTAGAAAAGAGATTAATGCAGCTTGGGGGATTTTCAAAAACTATCTAGTAGATGCAATTTCCAAATGTATTGCAAGGGTGAGAAGGTTAAATAAGGTGGGTGTGAGATGAATGAATAAAGAGATTAAGCATGCGATACAGAGAAAGAGGGCACCATGGAGGCAGCATGAGAGAAGTGCAAATAACCAATTCCATGAGGACTACAAAGACCAGGCAAGGAGTGACCTGGATGGTGAGAGTAGCTAAAGAGAGGTATGAACAGCAGTTAGCTAATGAAGCCAAAAAGAATCCTAATGAGTTCTTTCGATATGTAGCTAGCAAAAGAAAGAATGATTATGGAAGGATGCCATCCATTGGAGAAAATGGTATAAAGACAGCTGTTGCAGAAGGTGTGGTGGAGATACTTAATGAGCAGCTCATAAAGGTCTTTTAGTCTTGTGAATTATGACTTCATGGAGAGATTGAGAGTAGTAGATGATGGGGAGGAGAGGCTGACTGTAAGTGAGCAAGAGGTGTATGGGGAGTTGAGTAAACTAAATGTTAATAAGGCTGTGGGACTTTATAATACATCACCATGTATTCTGAAGGAATGTGCCAGGGAGTTGACACCTGCCTTGACATATTTTTTTAATATGAATCTTGCACTCGGTCAAGTTCCTAAGGAGTGGAGGGGGGGCAAGATTGTGCCACTTCATAAAGGAGGTGATCGAACTCAATCATTAAACTATAGGCCTATCTGTGTGTCAGGTGTTATGGTTAAGTTGTTGGAGAAGCTTGTGAGAACAGGATCCAGAGTGGAGTTGACAACAATGGTGCTATCTTTGATGAACAGCATGGATTTGCTAAAGGGAGGTCATGTTTTAGTAATCTACTTACTTATTACAATAAAGTGACTGCTTTCTTGGACAGAGGAGAAGGATGCACCATAATATACTTAGATTTTGCAAAGGCTTTTGATAGAGTACCTCATGATAATTTGATAGTCGAATTAGAGCAGATGGGGTTGGATATTAGATTAGTGCATTGGATTGGAGACTGGCTATCTGATAGGTATCAACAAGTTGTGTATGGGGGAGCGATATCCAGGAAAGGGAAAGTCACTAGTGGAGTGTCTCAGGGGTCCGTTTTAGGGCCATTAACTTGTATATTAATGATATAGGTGAATATTTGGATGCAGATATTCAGTTATTTGGAGATGATGCAAAGTTGGGATGAACCATGAAGATGTGGCCTTACAAAAAGACTTGAATAAATTGAGTGATTGAGCACAGAAATGGGGATGAGAGTTTAATGTTGCAAAATGTAAGGTTTTAAAATTTGGAAAACAAAGATGGGATGCAGAATTTATGCTTGGTGAGGATATATTGCTGGAGGTGGAAGAAATAAGAGATCTGGGGGTGATAGTGGATAAGGATCTGAAATTTAGGGGACACATAGCCAAAATTGTGAAGACAACACAAAGGCTTCTGGGAATGATGCGGAGGACACTAACATGTAGAAGTAGAGAGATTCTTGTTCTGTTGTATAAGGTTTTGATTAGGCCACACATGGATTATTGTGCCCAGATTTGGTCACCTGGTTTTCAGAAGATGAAGAGATGTTGGAAACCGTCCAAAGTCAACTGACTTATGTATTTTCTGATCTCTGGAATTGAAAGTTTATTTTTCACTTGGTTAGAGTATAATAAATTTAGTTTAATACTTTATCCAAGTGTGAGCAAAGAAAGTTTGCGCCTGAAAGTATCTTCAGGACTGGGTTGTCGAAACTAGTCTGGGTAGTGGCCCTTCTCTTAATGCATAACATTAGACATATCTGCAAGGAGATGTGTTTTGCATTATAGGAGATACTGAGTTAGGAGTGTTGGTAGCTTGCTCCACCTTTGCAGCGAGTTGCCCTGGTGTTGTACCACCTTAACCCAGTCCTGAAGATACTTTCAGGCGCAAACTTTGTTTCCTCACACTTGGATAAAGGATTAAACTATATTTATTATGATCTCTGGAATGTCGAGTATGAGGAAAAATTGAGAAGATGTATTTGCAGTCTGGTGGACAGGAGGAAGAGGGGAGATATGATAGAGACCTACAATTTGGTAAGGGGTTGTTATAGGATCAAAGGTGGAGACGTTCTACAGAAAATAGTGGGAGAACCAGAGGTCATTCCTGGAAACTCTATGAAGAAGGTGTGAGTAGGGGATTGAGACGCAGGTTTTTTTTCGTGCAGAGTTGTAAATGATTGGAATGCCTTGCCTGAGAGTGTGGTGTCTGCAAGGAGTTTGAATGTGTTCAAGGCACGGTATATGATGAGCTGTGTGTGTGTGTGTCTGATAAAAGGACCTCCCAGATGAGTCTTTGACTCCATGAGGTCTTGAGGTAATAATAATAATAATTAATGTGGAAGTGCTAGTTGACATGACAAAAATGGCACCAGTGGCAGCAAAGAAGCACACTCCAGAAGCGAGGAAGGTCTCAACTCTGAGATCACATTTTTCCCTTGGACTTTTTGCAGTGGATAAGTTGCAACAACTGCTTTATGTATGTGTTCAAAAACGTTGAAGACTTATGGAGTGATAGATTGAATAATAAAAAGGAACATATTATAGCATGTGATGAAGTGCGATGAAAGATTAGAACATTCCAAAAATGATAACGGTGTTACCAGGAATAATCAGGAAATGGATGGGAGTGCATGCAATGGCAATAATAAAAGTTACATGGAAGAGCTTAGGCAAGAATTAATGCAAATAAAGAGTTCAGTTTAAATTTATGGAGAATGAAACTGAATGTTTAAAGAAGAGCATAACTGATATAAATGACAAGGACATCAATAAGAATTATTATATGATAGGGATGAAGAAGAATTATCTAAAGATGATAGGGTTGCTTTATGTGGTGGCTCAATCATTAAATGTGTGGTAAAAAATAAAGTGCACAAGATATTACAGGTGGTACAATAAAATGAATATCAGATGCTTTGCATAGAAATGAACAGAGAGACAAAGAATGTGGAAAGGGATTTCAAGAAGTTTTTGTAGGAAGTGTGGATAATGGTGCCATTGGGAAAGAGACGTGCACTAAAGCATTGTGTTGCTGCGATGGCCTCAGAGAATGGAGAATTGTTATGCTTGTATACTAATGTACAGTGCATCAGAAATAAACAGGCTGAGTTTTTAGCAGATTGAATCAGTATGCCCAGAGATAAATGACATAAGCGAAACGTGGTTGACTGAGAACATGTACTGTCAGGACATGAAATGGTAGGATACAGAATTTTCCAAAGACATAGGAAGATGAAGGGAGGAGGGAGAGTATTCTTAATGGTAGCAGAGGAATTATGTCCTTCAAGAGTCTAAGTGTAAAACAGTAGTATGTGTGAAGATTTTGAAGCTGTTTGGTGTGAAGATCAATACTATGGAGGACATGAAATGGTAGGATACAGAATTTTCTGAAGACATAGGAAGATGAAGAGAGGAGGGAGAGTATTCTTAATGGTAGCAGAGGAATTATGTCCTTCAAGAGTCGAAGTGAAAAACAGTAGTATGTGTGAAGATTTTGAAGCTATTTGTGTGAAGATCAATAGAATAGGTTGCTGTTATAGGCTAAGAAATGTGGAGAGTATTGATTGTGAAATGTTTTGACAAATTAGTTGGGCCACTATCTAAAGCAGCATGTGATGGAAGCAACATGAGGTTTATCAGTGTTAGATGGTGATATCCTCACAGGACGTGGTTGTGAATGAGGTATCAACACTGCCACCTGCTGGTGAAAGCGATCATGAGGTATTGCTTTGGAAGGTAGTCAAACAGGAAAAAGTTGTTACTAAGAAGGTCTATATGTGGAACTATAAGGTGGGTGATTATCAGTAGCTCCGTAGTTAACTAGCATCAATACATTGGGTTGATGATTTGTGTAGAAAAGATGTTGACAATACATGGGAAATGATAAAGCAGTATCTTTATCATTTCCTACATGACTGCATACCAAGAATTAAGCAAATAGAGTAGGAGTGAGATGGATAAAACGGTGAAATCAAACAAGCCGTGTTAGAAAAGAAGTTATGGAGGAAGTACAAGATGGTTTGCAGTGAACAGGTGCATGAAGAATATAAATTGCAGGCAAGAAACGTGATAAGCATGTGTGAAAAGAAAAAACATAGAATGAGAAGAAATTGGCCAGTCAGGTCATAGCTAATCCAAGGGAATTTTTCTGCTATGTCAAGCAAGAGGAAAAATAGTTACGGCAGGCTGATATTAATGGATAGTTATGATAGAAGAGTAAAAATAACAAATGATATAGTGAAATTATTTAATGAACACTTCATTAATGTATATCATAGTGTTGTGAATGATACTGTGCAACATGTAGAAGGGAGGCAAGAATTAGGAAAATTAAAAGTGAAAGAATCAGAGGTGTATCAAAGGTTGCTTGGGTTAGATGTTAATAAGGCTGTGGAAGTGGATGACATATTAACCAAGTATTTTTAAAGAATGTGCAAAAGAGTTAGCGATGCCCTTGTTGAGGTTATTTAATGAAAATCTTGCAGTGGGGAAGGCTCCAAGGAGTGGAAAGAAGGTAAAATAATACTTTTCCATAAGCATGGTTTGAGAACAAAAATTTCCAATTATAGACGTCTATATTATTATTATTATTGACACCTCCAAGAAGTCCGAAGACGCATCGTGGGAGGACACCTATTGTACAACTCTCCGTCTCCACAACTACACCAATCCTCTACTACCAATCATCTACATCAGCGCCATCCACCGCCCACCACCATGGCTAGTATTTTTTGTCTGTAAATTGCATATGTTCTGAAGGGCCAATTTGTCTGTACGTGGGATGAAAAACAAGAGTTTCCGGAAGAAAAAACCCTGCTACCTCCATATGAGATCGGCTAACTCACCTTTGATTGAAAAAGTCCATACAAAGATTCCTCCCGTCATGACGAGAATCGAACTTGACCTTTTCCAATCGAATGGCACAACGTACCGTCATTCTTCCAATTGTGCTATGGAGGCGTTTATATCTGCAGTTGTGATCAAAGTGTTGGAAAAATAGGTTATAAATATTTCTCACCAATTTTTATTGGCCAATTAGAATACAGTGGTACCTTGAGATATGAGTTTAATTCATTCTATGACCGAGCTCGTAAGTCAAAATGCTCATATCTCAAATCAATTTTCCCCATTGAAATTAATTAAAATGAGATTAAGTACCAGCCCCCCCAAAAAACACTCCAATTTTTTTATAATAATGTATTTATAATGAACAAATATTGTATACATGTAAAAGAGAATCTAAAGAAATAAACAGATGTTGGTGGAGCCGATTAGCGTATGGTATTAATTTTTTCTTTCACTTCTCTTTTGCTTAACTTAATTTTCTTTTTTGCCATGGTTTCGCCACTTTCGTCCATTATGTAAGTTTTGTTTGGCATCTTCTTCCAGAAGAGCCCTGTCTCATCACAGCTGAAAACTTGTTGGGGGGATGTATCCTTTGGCTTCGATCATTTCGGCAAAGGTTTTTACAAATTCCTCAGCTGCCTTAGAATCAGAGCTCGCTGCCTCACCATGCCTGACAACGTAGTGAATGCCGGTCCTTTTTCGGAAATTTTCGAACCACCCAAGACTGGCTTTGAACTGCTCTTGTGAAGCCTCCTGTGCTGAAGTATCTGGGGTCTGCTGCAGCAAATCTGCATAAATGGCTTGTGCCTTCTCGCAAATTATAGTCTCTGTCACAGTGTCTCCTGCGAGCTGCTTCCCTGTCAACCATAAAATCAGCAGGTTCACCATCTTTTCATGGACAGAGTTGCGTAGCTTTGAAATAATTTTAACACCCTTAGCTGAAGTTATAGCCTTTATCGAGTCCTTCTGCTTCAGAATAGTACATATCGTAGAAATAGTGCGATTGTACTGTGTTGCCAAGTCTATTACTCTTATGCCTTGCTCATGTTTGTCTATTATCTCACGCTTTAATTCCATGGATATGACCTTTTTCCTTTTCTCACCACTGTTCTTTACATTTACCTTCTTTGGACTCATTTATACGGGTTATACGAAAAAAAATTAGCTAAATAACTGTACATACAAAAAAAAAAAACAAAATTAAAACTCAACACGACAAAATGAACGAATGAACGAATGAACTGAACGACGTGCAAGACTCGGGAATCTGAGCAGAGTGGTGGTTGTGATGTCACCGAAGCAGGCTCGTATCTCAAATTCTGGCTCTTAACTCAAGGCAAAAAATTGACCTAGTGACGGCTCGTATCTCAAAAAACTCCTATGTTGGGGCACTCATATCTCAAGGTACCACTGTACTTCAAATTAAATATGGCAGGTCTTGTTTTAGTAATCAGCTTATGTTTTATGATAAGGTGAAGAATGTGTTAGATAAGAGAGAATCATATACAGAGATATTCTTGGATTTTGCAAAAGCATTTGATAAATTACCACATGATAAGTTGGTGAACAGGCTGCAGAGGATAGGAATAGAGAGTATGTCGGTTAGATGGATCAGAGACTGGTTCTCTGATCCATCTACCATCTCTGAACAATACCAACAAATTGTGTATAATGGAACAGTGTCTCAGAAAAGGAAGGCAACCAGTGATGTGCCTAGGGGTTCTGTTCTTGGGTCCCTACTGTTTAACTTATTTGTTAATGATATTTCATGTGTATTGACTGTGGATCTTCAAATGTTTGCCAATGATGCGAAGTTAGGTAGAATTATTAGGAGTAGTGCAAATGTTAATTATCTATAGAAAAATATGAATACTTTCAGCTTGGAAAAATAGGTTATAAATATTTCTCACCAATTTTTATTGGCCAATTAGAATACTTTTTTTTTTTTCAATTGAGACCTTCTAATTCTTACATTAGTCTAGTGTTATCTTTAATTGAATTTATAAATTAAGATTGTTGTATGAAACTGTGAATCGATACCTATAATTTATTCATCACTCTGATGAAATTTACCTCTCTTTAGTGTTTAGCAACGTAGCATCACACGGCTTGTTCTACTTTTGAATGATCAATTGTTTGTATTCCACCGTGTAAAAACTGTTCCTATCAAGCCACTGATGATAGTCTGTTAATTTCAGACTGAAATATTTGGCAAATATTAAAATATTCTTGTGCTAACGTGTTGATAATTCTTAATTTCAGCTTGGAAATGAGTTGGTTGGTTAGATGGTCGGAAATGGGTTGCAGTTTTAATATTAATAAATGCAGAGATATAAGGCTACATTCTGTATTGGTAGAGCTGTAATTTAAGAAGTAGATGATATTCAGGATCTTGGAGTGATGATAGAGCCTCTGCAGCTCGTCAGTATAGACTAAGTCCTTTGGTCGGAAAGACCTCGGTCTGATTCCCGTCAGTGACGTGAGGAACCTTTATCTGGTCTCTTTTGACTAAATGTGAGTTAGCTGGTCTCATACAGAGGTAGGGAGTTTTTTCACCTGGAAACTTGGGTTTTTCATCCCCTAGAACATGCAAACCATCCCTGTGAACACATGTGAATTACAGTTCTTGAATACGTCCCAGCCATATGCCAGTCCCCCAAGCCTGAATAAAATTGGGGGATTGGGGGAAAGCAATGGTGAACTACCCTGTAAAAATTTCACCAGGAATACTTTGTGGGCAATGCCTACAAAGTCACCTACGGTCAGAAATGACTGAAAGGAAAAACTAGAGTGATGGTACACAGTGGACTGAATAAAAAGCACACTGATGTGTAAGGATAAGGAGGTGAGGGCGCCTCTATTAAGGCAATGGTCAAACCACATATGGACTACTGTGCTGAGATTTGGTCACCACTAAGTGACCAAATCTTTCATTGTGATGTGGAAACACTGGAGAGGATCCAAAGACAAATAACCAAAGTGATATCAGGACTCTGGAGTGTTGGTTATGAGGAGCATTTGAGAGAATGTGGATTAGAGATTGGTGGATAGGAGGAAAAGAGAAGATATGATAGAGACCTTCAAGTTAGTTAAGGGATTCTATTAGATTAATACAGAGAAATTATAAAAAAAAGTGGATGTTAAGATGGGAAGGAAAAGACGCCATCCCTGCAAGTTGTAGTGAAGAAGGGTGCGAGGAGTAGATTTTTTACCTGGAGAGTTGTTAGTAAGTTGAATGCATCACCTGAGTGCAGGTAGTGTAAAGCTCATTATGACAGACATGTTGCTGGTGACACCATGGAAGTTACCAAAATAATAATAATTAGCTAATGAGACAAAAAAAAATCCAAATAAATCTTAAGTATCGTTATCATCTCCTGGTATAAAACATCAATGGGTGTTGTGTAATTGCTATTATAAGTCGAACACAAAAATTCATGACTAGTTTCTGATGAACAGCTCCCTTACACACTGATATACCTTAGATGAAATTTCTAATTTGATCAGGTATTATACATTATACTTCAATATTCTAAGGTAATCTTAACTAGATCAACTTCTTTTTTTGACTGTTTTTTTTTTTTAATTCAAGAACTTGAGCTAATCATTTGTCTCTTTTTCAGCTTAAGTGAACAAAATGCTCATCTGAACGGAAAAGGTGATGAATGATTTGCACAGCTTACTGAAATATCCTTGTTATTAATATTAACAATTTAACTCCAGTTTGGAGTTGGCAAAAGATTCATCGTAGAGGCCCACGCTCTCATACAAAAAGAATAAACTGTACCTTAAACACATTCCCAGTTTCTGCATCCACCATGTTTTAAAGGTAATGCATTCTGCTCACCAACAACTCTCCATGCAAAGAACCTGCTCCTCACTCCCATGCTCATACCCTCCTCAATACAGCTTCCAGGGATGCGGCCTCTTGTTTTTGCCCTTGTACTCTATGAAAAAATCTCCATATTAATACTCTTACCAAATTATGTCTCAATTATATTTCCCTCTCCTATTTAGAAGGCCCTGACAGAAGGCTTCCCTTAATCTGTCCTCATATTCCACAGATCTGACACTGACTTAGTGAACCTTCTCTGAATCCACTCCAATATATCCTCATCCCCCATGAAAACCAGGTGACCAAATCTACACGTAGTAATCCATATGTCCTATCCTATCCCAATGGCTTTAACAGACCTTTAAGGCCCACAACCTTCCAACCTCCCTGTGTGTTCATGGGGCCGGTTTGCCTGCTTGCGGGATGAAAAACCCCAAATAAGCTGGTGGAAAAACCCTGCTGGCCATGCCCAAGACCGGCTAACTTGGCTATGGCTGAGGAAGATCCTTTAGCTCCTCACGTCATCGACAGAAATCGAACCTAGGACACTCCTCCCACAAGCATATGGTTGCGAAGCGCAAAGCCACTAAGCTAACTGCACGGACAATAATCCATATGTGATCTGATCAATTCCTTACACAAGGGAATCATAACCTCTTTGCTTCTGAATGTCAACATCATCCTTATCATTGCCATAATCTGTTGCGATGCTCTTTCCAATTTTAGCAATGTGACCCCTAAACTTGCTGTCTGCTATCACTCCCAGATATTTCATTTCTTCACAATGCCTTCAAAATTTCCCCATTAACTGTATAATCTGCATCCCAACTGTGCCTACCAAATTTCAAGAACATATTTTTGCAACATAACTGATACCTCCTTCACTTGCCCATTCACATAGTCTATTGAAATCCTTGTGCAATGCCACATCTGCCCTACTCATCATACTTCCTAACTTGCATCATCAACAAATACATATTTCCAGTTATACAAGTTATAATATTATTAGCATACAATAATGGTCCCAAAACTGACCCTTACAGAACTCTGCTAGTAGCATTCTTCTTTTGGGATACCACTTCCCCATACACAACTTGCTGATACATACCTACCAGCTATCACCTATCAAACTCACTTGTCTATCATCCAATCCCATGTTTCAGTTTAGTTACTAATCATGTGGCAGTCCATCAAAATAAAAATCATTTGAAAAATCCAAATACACTACTGTATATGTATCTCCCTTCCCCATGAATTCATCACGTTACTGTAAAACATAAGCAGAGTGCTAAACATTACCTCCCACCAAAAATAATCGATGCTAGCCATCAGAGAGTATGCTGCTATTATCATCCCAATTCTACATCATAGTCCTCACCTCATCCCAATTCTACATCCTAGTCTCACATCTTAACAACTCCAGACACACAGAATGGCTTATAATTTGTAGCATCAGTATTATTCTCCCACCCTCACACTATGACAAGTGGAACAATTGTTTCCACTTTTCACTCCTTTGGGACCTGCTGAAAGACAGGTTAAACAGGTGTGCCAAGGATACTGGTTAATTCCCTACAGCATTCCTTCAAGATAAGAAGTGATATACTATCAAGTCTTCCTGCCTATTCAGGGATTCTACTACCTATTTAGAGATCTGAGGCATGTATTAGCTCTAGAATTACCAGAATTATCCAAGGTAAATAAAAGGCATGATCTAAGGCAGTCATTCTCCAACTGTTTCAGACTGTGGCACACTTGGCAATGCAAATTTCTGTCACAGAACACCTGTGTTCTTAATGCTGGACTCTCGTGTAATTATCCATAAATAAATTATTATTATTATTCGTGACACCTCCAAGGAGTCCGAAGACTCATCGCGGGAGGACACCCACAACTGCCTCAACCACTACACCGAACCTCCACTACGAATCATCTCCATCAACGCCATCTACCGCCCACCTCACCACTACCACAACTAGTATTTTTTGTCTGTAAATTGTGTGTGTTCTGAAGGGCCGATTTGTCTGTATGCAGGATGAAAAACCCGAGTTTCCAGGAGAAAAAACCCTGCTACCTCCGTATGAGATTGGCTAACTCACCTTCGATTGAAATCGTCCAGACAAAGATTCCTCCTGTCGCGACGAGAATTGAACTTAGGCCTATTCTAATCGAAGGGCGCAATGTACCGTTGTTCTTCCAATTGCACTACGGAGGTTATACAATGAAACTATAGCATTTTATAGTTTACACTACATACATTGACTATATGCAAATTATATTACAATATATTTTATATAACAGCCCATGGTACTTGATGCCTAATAATTTTGTATTACAGTTGGTCAATTGGTGTCGCACTTCAGTTTAGCATTCGCAACGAAACAAACCAATGTTACATAAATATGGCTAGCAAAAGTTTTTATACAAATTAATTGTATAAACAGGCAAAAGTGTGCAGTAATTTGGATGAAAATATATTTTACTATCAAAATTTGGCAGTACACCATTTGAGAAACACTGATCTAAGGAACCCTGATTTAATGAGTCATTCACAATTTCACATTGCTAGACATGTACATGTCTGAAAGATTAAGCCATGCTAGACATGCATGGCTTAATCTTTCAGACAAGCATATGACTACTGGCAGGATCAACCAGGTAGCACTCAAATGCCAAGTGCCTTTCTGATATCTTCATTTATAACAGATTCTGTCAATGTTGTGCCCTGTTTATCTTTCAAAACTCAAATTTCTCTAGACTTTGATCCACTATTATTTTCTTAACCCACTTCTCAGATCTATATGTTAAAACTGATTTGAACACCACTAAGTTGTTTTCATTCCTAATTCATATAAGTTATCGAAACTGTTTTTACAAGGAAACTGTTTTACATCATCATTATCATGATTTTAATAACTTGACAAATCAAAACATAAGACATGATAATTACTTACACATAATACAGTTTTACTTATAAAAATATTTTATTGGCATAAGCTTTGATTAGGCCACACATTGACTACTGCGCCCAGATTTGGTTACCTGGTTTTCAAAAGGATGAAGAGATGCTGGAAAGGGTTCAGAGGCGACTGAGGTAGTTTCTGACCTCTGGAATATTGAATATGAGGAAAGATTGTGAAGATGCAATTTACAGAGTCTGGTGGATAGGAGGAAGAGGGGAGATATGATAGAGACCTACAATTTAGTAAGGGGTTGTTATAGGATCAATGTTGGAGAGGTTCTACAGAAAACAGTGGGAGATCAGAGGAGAACCAGAGGTCATCCCTGGAAACTGTATAAAGAGGTTGTGAGCAGGGGAGTGGGAAGCAGGTTTTCTGCGTGCAGAGTTGTGAATGATTGGAATGCCTTGCCTGAGAGTGTGGTGTCTGCAGAGAATTTGAGCGTATTTAAAGCATGGTATGATGAGCTGTGTGTATGATAAAAGGACCTCCTAGATGAGTCTTTGACTCCATGGATCTTGGGTAATAATAATAAACTTTCACTCTAGTATCAAGGGCATGTTCAGTATGACTGGAACAGAAACCAATAGATTCAACAATGAAAATGAGTCAACTGCAAGTACATGATGTAAAGTGTCATGGTCTAAATACATGAAGGCTCTAGTAAAAAAACAACAACAAGAGATTTAAAAAATAGATAAAATAAAATTTAAATTAATTTTGGAACTTGTAAAGAAGAGGGATATTTTAAGTCAATCGCTTTTATTTAGATTCAGTTGATGTTAGCAAGATTTCACAACTTTCTTTGTAAATGTTCTAAGAGATTAGAACATTGCGCCCTTCAATTGGAATAGGCCTAAGTTTGATTCTCGTTGTGACGGGAGGAATCTTTATCTGGACGATTTTCAATCGAAGGAGAGTTAGCCGATCTCATACGGAGGCAGCAGAGTTTTTTTCTTCTGGAAACTCTGGTTTTTCATCCCACATACAGATAAATCAGCCCTTCAGAACACACGCAATTTACAGACAAAAAATACTAGTTGTAGTGGTGGTGGAGGTGGGCAGTAGATGCCATTGATTGAGATGATTCGTAGTAGAAGTGTGGTGTAGTGGTTGAGACAGTTGTAGGTGTCCGATGAGTCTTCGGACTCCTTGGAGGTGTCACGAATAAGATTATTACTTTTATGAAGAACCTTAATTTTGTTCTGGCTCATGGAACATAATGTAGTCTAAACATTCATCAAGACACACATATGCCGATCTATCTGTTTAGCCAAAATACAATAATCCACGCTGGCATGGAATTTGGTATATTTCAGGATTGGTGTCTTGTGATAGGGCAAAAGGCCACTTGTAGGCTAATAGATCTATATAATTTGGCTATACCTACTGGGACACCTCTAACATAAGGAATAGTAGCACAATGAACCACCTCTGTATCACTATCAACAGTGGGAGGCAGATTACAGGGAAACTCTATAATTATTATCTTGTTGACATAAGATTCAGTAAAGGCATTAGCAAGGAAGATAGACCTGATGTGATTTTCTTCTTGAAAGAGCAGCATTTCAGTAGAGATCTGAGGCATGTATTAGCCTCAGATCTCTACTGAAGCTAATACATGTGATAGAGAGTGTGTGTGTGTGTGTCTGTGTGCTCGATGTACCCAAGTCTTAATTGTTCCAGATTTTTGAAAATTATAATGGTGTGAAAGAGGATGAATCTAAAGTCCACTACATTTCTTTCTAAAAACTGAGATATGAAGGTTACTTTGGTTGATAAAGTAACAGAAGATCTAAAAAGGCAATTAGACTGTTCTCTTCTAACTCAAGAGTGAACTGGATATGATGGTAAAAAGTATTGATCTTACTGACGAACTCTTGTAGATCTGTATGGAATTGTGCCAAACTAAAAAAACAACATCTACATATCTGTACCATAAAGGACCATTTAGGAAAGACACTATTTAATATTCATTGCTCAAATTATTCCATGAAACTACTGATATATACTCTCAATTTGTCAGTAAAGTTTATTTTGGCAAGACACAATATCTAGGCTGAAAACCAGATCACCTGGACAAAGACAAAGTTCAAATATCATTTCTTTTGAAATGATTTTAATAAAAGAAGAAAACTTTCCAGTGAATAAAGAAAGCAATTTAGAAAGGTGTTTAACAGTTTTGTAGCATGGAGAGCCAATGCTGTCCACCACAGGGTGTAACGGAATATTTTTGCTTTGTGGACTTTTGGAAGTTCACATAAATGAGGAGGTTGCCCATTGCAGCATTTGAGTTTCTTCTTGGTTTCCTCACCCCCAATTAGAACACTGTCTATAATTATTATTATTATTACGTGACACCTCCAGGGAGTCCAAAGACTCATCGAGGTAGGGCACTTATTCTACAACTCTGTCTCCACCACTCAATCCATCAACTATACGACAAACTGCAACTACCATCATATCTACACCAGCGCCATCTACTGTGCACCACCACCACCACCACTAGTATTTTCACAGACAATTACAAACATCCATGCCCATGACGGGATTTGAACCCTCAGCCATTACTGGAGAGTGGATATGCTAACTACTCAGCCAACCAGAAGAGAGTGTTTAATTTCCTAATTTGGTCATCATAGGATCATTAGCAAGAGGATGATATGTAGAATAGTCATGCGAGATTAAAAATTAAATTTTCTATAGTATTCATTTCGATCTTGAACTAATAATGCTTTTCCCTTATCTGCCTTTATGATATTGTTCTTCTGCAGAGAGAGTAAGGCCTTCATTTCTGAAGAACACAAATTTTAAGGAGGAGGTTGGGACTTGAAAAATATTTTTGCTATTTGGAACTGAACCCAGATAGCAATATCGGAAGAAATATCATATGGTGCTTTGTCAACCACCAGAAAAAAAGTTCTTTACTGGAATGACTTGGTGCCATTGCATAATATGGCCCTTTAGAAAGTGCATTTTAATCTACTATTTAGACTTATGTGGTGGGCTGAAATTCATTACAAGGTTTCATTGAATAAAAACACCGCAAATAAATAATTAAACATATATTTAATCAATCCTATATTTCATCTCTGTCACTGAGACATTGGTATTTTTGTATTTTTAGAATTTTAATATTGTTTCCCTGCCAATGTAAAAGTGACTGACAGAATAAAGGATTGATTAAACATGTGTTTATTTATTTGTGCTGTTTTTATTCCATCAAATCTTACAATGAAAGTGCATTTAATTTCTTAGTAGAAAGAAGAAACCCTGAAATATTAATAACTGTCTTTCAAGGATCTTCAGTAAATGACAAAGAAAGCTGATGATAACTGGCAAGATGATTTAATTTTTGCATAAAATTTTCCTTTGTAGCAATAAATGTTTTGTCTATTCCTGTTCCTGTCCTGTCAGGTGTCTTCTCCCTCCAGGAGATTGACTACCATGTGTCTCCACCATGTCCTATTCTGCACCTCTCTGCTGCATTCCTCATATGAGAGATAGGTCCAGTCTTCTATATTTTTCATCCACTCCAGTCTTTGTCTTCCTCTTTCCCTCAACAGTTCCTTCGAGAAGTGTCCTTTGTAAGCAGTTATGTCTCAGAATATGTCCAAAATATCTGCCTATTCTCTTTTTAATTTCTTTCATCAGGCTCCTGTTTACGCCTGCCATCTCTAGTACCTCTTCATTTGTCTTTTTGTCTTTCCATGATATTCTCATAATTCTTCACAGCATCCACATTTCAAAGGCCTCCAGTTTTTTCACACTCAGATTGGAGAGTGTCCATGTCTCTACTCCATATAATAATGTAGCCCATATGTAGCATTTGGAGATTCTTAGTCTTGTTTTTAGATTTAATTCTCTAGATGTTAGATTTTTCATCCTGTTGAAAGTTGGCTTCTGTCCTGCCATTTTCTGTGATCAAGTGCCCGAGGTATATGTATCCTGTTCTAATTTATTTCCTTTTATATTGATGCATATTTTTGGTATTTTCTTTTCTCTTGAAATTATCATGACTTTTGTCTTTTTAAAGTTGAAACTGAGGCCATACTGTTCACTATACTTGAGGGTTTCATCTATAAGAGTTTTGAGGTCATATTTGTTTTCAGCTAGAAGAACCGTGTCATCTGCATATCATAGGTTATTAATATTTCTGCCCCCTACAGTGATTCCTTTGAGGTTACTAATTTTTATTAAATATTTCTTCTGTGTACAGGTTAAAGAGAATCAGAGAAAAGACACAGCCTTGTCTCACACCTTTCTGAACTGGGAATTCTTCTGAGGTCTCTCTATTTATTCTCAAAGATGCAGTCTGTTCCCAGTAAAGATTAGTTAATAGCCTAATGTCTTTTCCATCCATGCCTATTTTTGAATGGATTTCAATTAATTGTTCATGTTGGACATTGTCGAATGCCCTTTTGTAATCTATAAAGCAGAGGTACACATCTTTTTGTTTTTCTAGATATCTTTCTATGATGGTTCTGATGTTGAAAATACCTTCTCTTGTACCTACATTTTCCTTGAAGCCACTTTGTGTATCATTTATTTCTATGTTTATTTTTCTTTTATTTCTTTCAAGAATAACGTATAGGAGGACTTTTGATACGTGACTGATGAGGCCGATTGTCCTGAACTCTTCACATCTTGTAGCTTTAGGGGGGAACTGGAACAAAAATTGAGTGATTAATATCTTTGGGTAGAAATCCAGTCTCGATATTTTATTGCATAATTTTGTTAGAAATTTCAGTCCTCCTTCATCGAGATCAACCATTCTGCCAAGATGTTATCTATTCCTGCAGCTTTATGTGGTTTTAGATTTTTGACGGAATTTTCAACTTCATAGAGTAAAATGGATGGTCCTTCTAAATCAGTTTGTTCAGGAATATCAGTTCTTTGTTGTTCATATAATTTCCTTGTGTATTCAATCCATCTTTCCATGATTTCTTTTTTATCCATTAGAATATGGTCTCTTGAGTCTCTAATGATACTTGCATGGTTTGCTGTATTTGTCCTGCTTGTCATTTCTCTGATCTTTTCATGCATTTCTCTGCTTCTGTGTTTTCTATCAAGGTTTTCTATATCTATACATTTATATTTAATCCATTCCTCTTTGGCTTTCCTGCATTCTTTTTTTATTTCTTTATTCATGCTTTTATATTCAGGTTTGTTCTTTAACTTTTTTCTCTGTTCCATCAACATCAGTATTTTTTCATTCATCCAAGGTTTATTCCTTTTCCTTTTTAATTGTGGGAGTGTATTATTCGCTGTTTCATTGATGCTATTCTTGAATGTTTGCCAGTTCATGTTAATTTCATCAACTGGTGTTCTATTTTCTGTGTGAGTTGTGGTGTCAGACTTGTTAAGAGATTTTGTGAATTCTTTTATAAAGCAGTCTTTAACTTCTTGGTTGTTAAGTGAGTCTGAATTATAAGTTTCTCTTATGAATGGTTGGCTTGGTATCTTAAGTTTTATTTTGATTTTTGCAATCACTAGGTTGTGGTCCAATCCTATGTCTGCTCCAGGATATGCTTTGGTTTGTGTTATTGCATTTCGGAATCTTTTGCTTATTATTATAAAGTCAATTTGGTTTCTATAGATGTCCCCAGGGCTTTTCCAGGTATATAGTCTTCTGGGAGGATGTTTAAACAGTGTGTTGGCAATTATTAGGTCATTGGTTTCACAGAATTGAATTAATCTTTCACCTCTTTCATTTCTGATTCCAAGCCCTTGGTTTCCCATGCAAAATGAGATTTTTTCTGAGCCCACTTTTGCATTTAGGTCGCCCATCATTATAATAACATCATCTGACTTAGCACTGGAGATTGCAGTTCCAACTCTTCATCTGGGTGATCTTGGGTTGGCACGTATGCTTGTAAAATATACAGGTTGAATGGTTGTGCAGTTATTTTGGCTGTTATGATTCTGTCATTTATGGGCCAATATCCCTGTAGAGATTTTGCAATTCTATTACTCAGGACAAGCACTACTCCATTAAGGTGTAAGTCACTGCCAGAGTAGATTATAGTGCGATTTTTTCTTCTTATTATGCCTGTATCTGTCCACCTCACTTCACTGATACCTGCAATATCGGCCTTCATCACTTCTAATTCCTGGAGTAGGTTATCTAATTTGCCTGCCTCGTAGAATGTTCTGACATTCCATGTTACTATTTTCAAGAGATTGCTTCTGGTTTTCAGACAAGGGACATCTGAGAATATCCTCCCTGGAGGGTTTGGGATATTATCTTCATACACTACCTTAGTAGTTCTTGTCTTACAATTCCCTGTTTCAAGCTCTTCTTCCCTGTAGCTATAAGAGATGCAGGGGTCTCAACTACATCTCTAACTTTTCTTTTAGGCATCTCTAACTTCATATTGTGACATGGTGTGGTTCATGATTGACGATAGATAAATACGTGGTGAGGCTCCGATCTCTTCCACGACGGCTGGCCACAAGTCCCTTAGATGTCAGAAGTGTGCCCTCAATGTGCCACACATCTTGCTGTCATGCCCTTGATCAGTCAGTGTTGATTCTTCTGCCATCTTGACCATTCCAGACTTCGTTCACATAAAGGGTGACATTCCCTATTTATAGCATTCTTTATTGCTGATACCCTCACTTAGTTTAGTCTGCCAGCCAAGGCGGTTTACCAGGGTGTGGCCGCTGGTGTGCACTACCAACCTCTTGGAGCCATAAGTGAGAGTTGAGTGTATGTGAGGACGAGAGCCCAACATCCTGACCCTGAGATCAGCGGCTGACATCGATACTAAGGTGCTACCTCTCCATACATCCCATACACCCTTTTTGTCTATAGAAAGAGTAAAAATTCAACCATAAGGGCTATTTAAATCAGAGTAGGGAAAATGGCAGCACACAAGTGACATGGATGTTGAGGATGATTCTGTGAAACTGATAGCGAAGCAAACACTGTGAATGACCATAAGGAAGTGTGTGAGAATGACAGTAAAAAACAGGGTGCAAGTAATGGTAAGATGACAAATAGACTGATGGAATAAAAAGCATGTGCAAATGACAATAAAACAGTGAGAGAGAATGATAGCAAAAAAAGGATGCAAGATATGAAAGCAGAGTAGTGAAGATAAGGAAAGAGATGGAAAGGATGCAGAGTGAAATTAAATGAATTGTGGAAATGGAGGAGCAAAGTAAACTGAAATGAATGATGTCTGAATGAAAGAGGTGATGAAAGACTTGCAAGTGGCACTGTATGATGAGAAGATGCATAAGTTTTATTTTCCAGGATGTAGAGTGATGAGTAGTAACCAAATAGATATTATTATTATTATGTGACACTCATCAAGGGAGAGCATGCCAACAGCATCGAACGAATGAACCCCTTCCAACTACTAACTGTGCTCAAACTTGCTTAACTTTTTTCGTGAGCCATTAGTAGCAGAGGCTCTACCAATCGATCAACTTTTGCTAACCAAGCAAAAAAGTTGGTAATGGTAATAGGAACAAATGACTTACCTGGAAACAAGAAGAATGTAAGACTGGATATCCAGAGGGATGTTAAGAAGAATAAAAGATAATAGTGGGTTAGGAAAGTAGTCAGCATGTTGTCCATATATGACAGTGATGAGATGAGGCAGAGAGCAATTATTATGAATGATATGTAAGTAGAAATGTGTGAAGAGAAAGGAGTGCAGTTTGTAAATGTGTGGAGTGAGTTTAAAAGGATAAATGGAATTGTATGAGTGATGCACTGCAATTGAACGGTTTGGTATGAGGCATTTGAAGAGGCTACTTTTGGAAAGGAATGCAGAGAATGGATCTGAGCAATGTAGAAGAATAAAGAAGGAGAGATTGAAGTGGTGCTTATGAATGGAGAAGTGGGTAGCATGAGCATTTCAGAATAAGAGAACAAATGTGCAAGACAAACAGTGAAATGGAGAGACTCTGGGTGGAGGGGAACACAGCATGAAAACGGTAGATGTTTAAAGAAGAAATGAACATGTGAGTAGACAAGAAAGCAATGGAATGTAGGGAGAACAGCTGGGTTTGATGAAAAGGGTACTAGGATGAGTAATGACAGAGAGGAATGGCTCGAGGAAGGCATGGAGAAGTCACATCTCATAACTGGTATCAGTGAAACATGTTACAGATCCAGAAATTAGCTGTTATGTTTGTATCAGAAACAAGGGGAAATTGATGATGCATTGATTGACTTCATGGTTGGATGAGGATGACATACTGACAGGAATACAGATGAAAGGATGTGAAGTTTTTTGTGAAGAATAAAAAGGTAAAAAAAAAGGCGGGGGGGGGGAGTTTTTCTGTATCACAAAAATTACTTACTTACAAAAATATTACTTACAAAAAAAACTTTATTGGAAAATAAACTGACATCTTTCACTACTTTTCTACATAATTTCTGCCATTGTTCAGGCAGTTATCATAATGAAGCACCAAGAGTTGTATACCTTTGCCATAGAAGGTTGCCACCTGTGATGCAAATCATGTATTGACTGCTTCTTTGACCGCGTTGTCGTCTTGAAACCGCAGGCCACCAAGGAAAGATTTCAGGTGTTTGAACAGGTGAAAGTCGCTTGGCACAAGGTCAGGACTATATGGAGGATGAAATTGTTCCCAGCTGAAGGTGGAGAGAAGTTGTGTTATGCCGGCCGTGTATGTGTGTGTGTGTGTGTGGACGGCCATTATCATGAATCAAAACAATGCCCCTGGTAAGCATGCCACGTTGTTTATTCTGGATCGCACAACGCAGTTTCTTAAGGATTTGGCAGTACATACTCGTGCTGATTGTGGAGCCTTGACCCAAGAAGTCTACCAGCAAAATTCCTTGTCTGTTCCCAAAACACAGTGCACATGATTTTCCGAGTGGAAACCGTTGTCTTCAATTTCGTCTTGATTGGTGATGAGGTGTGCCTCCACCCAATGGACTGTTGTTTGGATTCAGGGGTTGCATGCACACCCAAGTCTCGTCCCTGGTGACAAGTCTGCTCAGGAAAGCATCACCACCCTCATGGTAGCGTGTCAAGAATTCCAATACACTGCCCAGCCGATTCACTTTGTGTTGTTCTGTAAGCAACTTCGGAACCCAGCGTGCAAACAATTTCCAATAATTCAGTTTCTCCGACACAATATGAAGACATAAACGTGAAACTTCTGGAAATTGCAGCAAGAGTGACATCATAGTGAATCCCCTATTCTGTCGAATCTTCTCTTCAACTGAACACACCAAATCGTCAGTCACTAAAGATGTTTGTCAGCTCCGTTCATCATCGTGCACACCTGTCCTTCCTTCATTAAAAAGTCTTAAACATTTTCATACCATTGAATCACTCACTGCATATTCTCCATAAACCTCAATAATCTGCCGATGAATTTCAGCTACTTTAATGTTCCTCGCATTCAAGAAACGGATAACTGATCTAATTTCATATGCGGCTGGTGATTCGATTTTCTTAGACATTATAAACACACACCAAGAAAAGTACACAAAGTGCCGAGAATCTGAAAATGCCACCAACACCTTGCTAAGGAATAAACAAACTCAGCATGCATGCACACCATTGCAATCGCAGCACTGCAGTGAAAATATTTAAAAATGGAACTTGCTTTCTGGACATCCCTCGTATTTTTTCATACTTCCTAAGACACATGCTGGCTTACTAGCCAGGAACTCTGTAAATAGGTTATTTTTTTACAGGTGACTTCATTCACTTCCTGGTACCCATCATTCAGATTTTACATTTTGTCTGTGCAGATAGTTACAATGTAAATAGGAACTCTGTAAATAGGTTATTTTTTTACAGGTGACTTCATTCACTTCCTGGTACCCATCATTCAGATTTTACATTTTGTCTGTGCAGATAGTTACAATGTATGTCACATTACCAGAGACATTCAATGTTTTTGATATTTAGATCTGAAGTCTTCAGGCTTTGTTCTTTATTTCTAACTTATTTTTGATCCTGCATGCAGACAAACCAGCCAGAGAACACAAGCCATTAAGAGACAAATATATTATTACTGGACAGTAGATGACACTTATAGATGGTGGAGGGTAACATAGTAATGAGGATTATGCAGAGTATATGGCGAGTCGTGTTGAGAAATGCCCTACTGTGATGAGACCTTGAACTCCTCAGAGGTGTCAGATAATAACTCTCTCACTTTTTCAACAACTGATGCTACTTGAGTGAATTTTAGTCCCTTTTCCTTACACAATTTTTATGCCAATAAGGTCACAAAAGAAAAACTGATATCAAAACTATCATATATGATATTTAATTAGTTTTGATTCATTTCAAAAACTTTTTATAATTATTATTATATAGGATCTATATAGAGTCAGAAGATTCATGATGAAAAACCAACACTAACCTTTATGCACACAACATCTATCATATTTCTCCATGAACTCGTTCACTGTCAAGGTACTCACAACTAATGTGGCAGATGTGGCAGCCCTGCAAGAGGATTTGAATAAACTAGACAGATGGGCAAATGAATGGGGATGTCGGTTTAATGCAGCAAAATGTAAAGTCTGAAGTTTGGGATATATCGATGGGAGACTGCATATTCGACTGAAGGAGCTCTACTGGAGGAAGTAGGGGAGAAAAGAGATCTGGGGTGATGATCGATAGAAAACTGAAATTCATGGAGCATATTGCAAAGGTGGCGAAGGTAACCCAGAGGATTGCTGCAATGCTGAGGATGATAAAAGAGCAATCATTCCAATGTATAAGACCCTGATCAGACCACACTTGTTCTCAAATTTGGTCCACAGGATTTGCAGGGAATAAATTAACTGTTGAAAGGGTACAGAGGCAGATAACAAAGATGGTTTTAGGACTGTACAATGTTAGTTATGAGGATCGGCTGAGGGAACGTGGACTGCAGAGTTTGGTGGATAGAAGGAGAGGTGATATGATCAAGATTTTTAAACTGTTGAGAGGCAGTTACAGGGTTGAAATTGGGGAGTTCTTTCACTTGGTGGAACAGTGGGAAGGAACGATGACAAGGAAGCTGTGATTAAGAGGGTGAGGAGTAGTTTCTTTGCATGGAGGGTAGAGAGAGTGGTGAGAGCAAGAACGGTCAATGAGTTCAAGGAGTAGTATGATAGACTGTGTTTCCTAGGAAGGACCTCTCACAATGAGTCCCATGAAGGCCTGAATAATAATAATTATAATAATAATAATTCTGTCAACCTATTTCTCTCATTTACCACTCTCCAAGCAAAAAAATCTAGTCTGCACACCTTTACTAACTACACTCTTATGCATCTTAAAGGGATGATCCCTTGTTCTTTCCCTGCTCATCATGTATTAAAAATTTTTTCTGTGTCAACATTTATAGAATCACTTTAATAATACCCTCCCCTCTACCAACTGTTAACTGAACTCTGTAACACACACACCTTCAGTCTATACTCACATGGAGCATCCAACACACCTGTCCAAGCTTGGTCTCTTTGTTTCTGAATCCTCACCACCACCTCCTGATCTTCAATGAAACCCAGGCACCCAAATCTATGCATAACAATCAAAACATAGTTGAATCATAGCCTTATATAGGAGGAATAACAATCTCCATATTTTTACTTCTCAATATATTCTTCAACATCCAAGTAACTCTTTGAGGTATTTTGTAAACATTTGCAATATGCTCTATGAACTTCAAATATCTGTCCACCATTAACCCCAAATCCCCACATTTGTCAATTTCCTGCAATCCAATACCATCAATATGATAAAGTATGTGATATTTTCATCCAAAAGTGCACAATATTACATTTTACAACATTAAATTGATAACAATTATTTTTTGGCCACGATTTCAATTTATTTAATTCATTCAGAGTGTCTACATTACATTTAACTATTGTTCTCCCCAGTTTTACATCATCAGAAAACTGAATATCTACCCACTTGAATCATTCCCTATATCACTAATATACAAAGCAAAGAGTACTATCTGTAGTACAGAATTCTGAGTCCCTCCACTAGTCACCCTCATTGTCCTAGATTCCACTCTGCCATATACTACTCTCTGTCTGTCAGTCACCCCCCCCCCTCCCAACCACACCACCAGCTTCATATCTATCCATTTCTATTTGCTCCAACTTTTGTAATAGTTTTCCCATGTTGTATTCTGTGAAATGCCTTTATAAAGTCCAGCAGTATCATGGTGTAAACTTTCCTTGAACCAATTCTGCTCTCATTTTATTATAAAGTATGAATAAATTAGTAAAGGGCAAGATATACCTTTTTACAAAACTATGCTGCTCCCATAGAATAGTACGTTTCTATTCATCCTTTCCTGGATTTTAGCTTCAACCACCACTCTTGAAATACTAATTAGTCTGCAATTTGCTACTTCTGATTTGCAGTCACCTTTATCTAGCAGAACCATGTCACACTCTTTCTGCTATCTAGAAACATTGCAAGAGCTGAGACTTACATTAGACAACTTTGGCAATGCCAGTTCTTTTGCACATCCTTGTAGCACACAGGCTGACATGCTATCCAGTCCCACTGCTGCATTCACACTGATATTTTTTTTAATATGCTGAGCACATACAGTTTCTCTATCTGAATTCTCACAGTAGCCTGTTGCATCAACAACTACAATTTTGTAGTTGTTGACAGACTCCACCTGGATGATACACTCTTGTAAAGTGATCACTTAGTAACTATTTCCTTCACCTTCCTACCATCAGTATTGATTAAAGTTATCCTTCCATAATCATTCTTCCTTTTACTCACTATATATAAAAAAAAAAAAACTTTTTTGGATTAACTTTGGCATGCTTAGCTAATTTCTCTCATAATCTGATTTAGGCTTTCTTACCATACTAGTCACACTTCTTGTTCACAGTTTGTACTGATCATGACTAACGCTGACCATCTTTTCTTTATATTCCATCCACAACGTTTTTTTTTTTTTTTTTTTTTTGTGAGTGATGTTTTCTTATTGGTTCAGGACAATAGTGTACAGAGGATTGGAAATGATCACCATTTAGTCTTCAGCATGATAAAATTGAATTCTATATTGAAAAGGAGCATGTAAGAAAGTTTCAAAGCAAATTAAATTTGAGCAGCTCTCAGACGTAAACTGTAGACTAAAATATACAAACATTATTCAAGAAAAAATGAAAGAGTTTGAGAACAGGAACCAAACCTTCAAGATTCAGTGGCAAATCTTGAAGAACACATTGATTGATTCAGCCATAGAGGCATGTGATCAGGTTGTCTGCAAGGACAGAAATCAGAAGTCCATTGTGGACACAGGAAATTAATGAGGCAGTGAAGGAAAAGTAGAAAGCATATCAAAAGCTCCTCGCAAATAAGTCAGCTTGTGCTCTTAGAGAATACAGAGACAAATGTAAGAAAGATAACTAAACATTGTGTAAAACTAGGTAAACAAAAGTCATGGGAAGACTTTGGTAAGAACATAGAAAATAAATATCCAGAAGGTGGAAATATTCTAGAGGTTATTGGAAAAGCTTAGAAATGGAGGAAAGAGTGCTGTAAAAGGAACTAGAGATGATAAAGGTGAATGGAACATGAAGAAAAAGATATCCTTGATGTATGGAGTAATTACTTTGAAAAATTGCTCCATCATCATCATCAAATTCCTGATATGTATCCTCAAGGGGTATACAGGATATGATAGTACTGCATGAAAAACTTACACCATTACTAACTTCATGTCTACAATTTTCTGTTACCTGTCAAGACTTCAACATTATCACACTTATATTTCTATCTTATAAGGCACTTTTTACTGTATCAATCCACCTATATCTTGGTCTTCCTCTGGGGTCTTTTTCCTGCCAATCTGGCAAGGAAAATACTTGTTTTGCTAATCTTTCCTCTCCAATTCTGTTTAAGTGACCATACCACCTGAGATTAGCTCTGCTAACACATTCCTGGATGCTAGCAATATTAAGTTCTTTCCTAATATCCTTATTTTTTTAATATGATATTGCCATGCTGCCATCTGCTCACCCCTCTAATCATTCTCAGGACTCTCATATCTGTGGTCTCTAGTCTTTGGCCAAATGTTTTATTTCTAACCCAGCTCTCAGATTCATAAGTTAAAACTAGTTTGAACACTGTCTTGTATACAGATAATTTAGTATTTTGACTAATTTCTCTCTTATTCCATATTTATTCAATGTTAAATTTATTCAATTGACATCCTACCATACCAGCTTTGTTGATTCTTTTGTCTATTTCCATATTCAATTTACCATCTTCACTAAAAATCGTGCCTAAGTAGCTGAAATATTTTATTTGTTCTATAAGTTCTCCATTCACAATGCAGTTGATATTTTCAATGCTTTGGGCTATTTTGATTGTCTTTGTCTGGTTATTGCTGACCTTCATAACAAATCTATTACAAGTTATTCAATTTAGTCAGGGAATCTTGCAGGCTTGTCGCAGATTTATTTAGAAGTATAACATCATCTGCATAGAGTAAAGAGCTGAGATTAATATCTCCAATTTTGATATCAGGTCCAATACCATTTTCCTTCATAATGTGATCATACAGATAATAAATAACGGAAGGGATATTGTACATCCTTGTCTGATACCAGATTTAACATAAAACCATCTTCCTGTACTTCCTTCAATTCTAACTTCTGACTTACAACTCAAATAAAGACTAAGTATTACTTGATATAATGCCCCATTGACACAATACAACTGTAGCACTTTGAACAGCTTCTTTCTTGGCACCTTCTCATATGCCTTTTCCAGATCTACAAAACATAAATACAGATCATCATTATATTATCACGATTTCTCGACTATTTATGGCATTGATGGAGATGATTGGTAGTATAGTTCGCCCACCGTTTGTAGGTCTCTGCTTCGCGACTTTCCAAGAATAGTCGATTCATGCTGAAGGGGAGAAAGAAATGAAGGACGTCCGAATTGGTCGCCAACACGCGAAATCACGTGCTTTATAGGTAAAATTTTCCAACTGTTATACAGCAACATAGTTAACTACAATAATCATAAAAGAGAAGTTAATTTTCCGACGTGTAATAATAAACAACTCATCCCACTATATGGACTGATTATCCTATTATCGGAATGGATTCTCCTTTTTCTGAGATGTGCAGAAGTGTCAAAGGATCTCTAATCGGTGGGCGAACTATAGAGGTTCGGTGTAGTGATGGAGACAGTTGCATAGTGGGTGTCCTCCCGCGATGAGTCTTTGGACTCCTTGGAGGTGTTACGAATAATAATAATAATAATAATTTGTGTAACGTGAAAATGTAATCCTGAATGCCTCTATTTGGCATGAATCCAAATTGTTCTTTACCATGCTTTCCTTCCACAATCCTTCTCAAATGTTTCTCAAGTATACTTGATTAAATCTTACCAGGAACACTCAGTAGAGAAATCCCTCTGTAATTCTCATATTCAGTTTTATTTCACTTGTAATATATAGGTACTATGAGAGCTCCACTCCAATCAACTGGAATTTGTCCCTCTGTCCAAGCCTTCTGACTATGCAGTGCAGCCACTGTAAGACTTTTATACCTCCATACTCAAGCATTTCTAGTAGAATATCATCAACTCCCACTGCCTTTCCACATTTCAGGCTTTTGATAGCTTTTTCTACTTCACATATAAATATGTATTCCTGATTGCATGTCTGTTAAGTGTTTTTTACTACTGTGCTGTCATCACTGCTTGTTTCATTTAGCAATTTTTTGAAGTGATTACTCCATAACACCCAGGATATCGTTTTCACCAGTTTTTATGTCACCTTTATCATCTCTAATTCCTTTCACAGCACATTCTCCTCCATTTTATTGCCTCCGTAGCGCAATTGGAAGAATGACTGTACATTTCAGCCTTCGATTCGAAAAGGCTTGAGTTCAATTCCCATCGTGATGGGAGGAATCTTTATATGGACTTTTTCAATTGAAGATGAGTTATCTGATCTCATACGGAGGTAGCAGGGTTTTATCTCCTGGAAACTCAGGTTTTTCATCCCACATGCAGACAAATCAGCACTTCAGAACACATGCAATTTTCAGACAAAAAATACTTGTGGTGGTTGTGGGCGGTAGATGGCACTGATGTAGTTGATTGGTAGTAGTGGTGGAGATGGAGAGATACAGTGGGTGTCCTCCTGCGATGAGTCTTTGGACTCCTTTGAGGTGTCATGAATAATAATAATTTCTGAGCTTTTTCAACAACAGCTTGAAGAATATTTCCACCTTCTTGATATTTATTTTCGATGTTCTTACCAAAGTCTTCTCATGGCTTTTGTTTAGCTAGTTTTACATAGTGTTTAGCTTTTTTTCTATTTATCTCTGTATTCTCTGTCCAAGCCTTCTGACTATGCAGTGCAGCCACTGTAAGACTTTTATACCTCCATACTCGAGCATTTCTAGTAGAATATCATCAACTCCCACTGCCTTTCCACATTTCGGGCTTTTGATAGCTTTTTCTACTTCACATATAAATATGTATTCCTGATTGCATGTCTGTTAAGTGTTTTTTACTTCTGTGCTGTCATCACTGCTTGTTTCATTTAGTAATTTTTTGAAGTGATTACTCCATAACACCCAGGATATCGTTTTCACCAGTTTTTATGTCACCTTTATCATCTCTAATTCCTTTCACAGCACATTCTCCTCCATTTTATTGCCTCCGTAGCGCAATTGGAAGAATGACTGTACATTTCAGCCTTCGATTCGAAAAGGCTTGAGTTCAATTCCCATCGTGATGGGAGGAATCTTTATATGGACTTTTTCAATTGAAGATGAGTTATCTGATCTCATACGGAGGTAGCAGGGTTTTATCTCCCGGAAACTCAGGTTTTTCATCCCACATGCAGACAAATCAGCACTTCAGAACACATGCAATTTTCAGACAAAAAATACTTGTGGTGGTTGTGGGCGATAGATGGCACTGATGTAGTTGATTGGTAGTAGTGGTGGAGATGGAGAGATACAGTGGGTGTCCTCCTGCGATGAGTCTTTGGACTCCTTTGAGGTGTCATGAATAATAATAATTTCTGAGCTTTTTCAACAACAGCTTGAAGAATATTTCCACCTTCTTGATATTTATTTTCGATGTTCTTACCAAAGTCTTCTCATGGCTTTTGTTTAGCTAGTTTTACATAGTGTTTAGCTTTTTTTCTATTTATCTCTGTATTCTCCAAGAGCATGAGCTGACTTATTTGCCAGGAAATTTTGATATGCTTTCTTCTTTTCCTTCATTGCTTCTTTAACTTCGTGTGTCCATTATGGAGTTCTGATTTTTCTATCCTTGTAGACAAGCTCACCACATGCCTCTCTGGCTGAATCAATCAATGTTTTCTTCAGGATTTGCAACTGACTCTCCAAGGGTTGGTTGCTGTTCTCAAACTCTTTCATTCTTTCTTGAATAATGTTTGTGTATTTTAGTCTACAGTTTACATCTGAGAGAGGCTCAACTTTTATTTGCTTCAAAACTTTCTTACATGTTCTTCTTTTCAGTATGAAATTCATTATCCTGCTGAAGACTAAATGGTGATCACTTCCAATTTCAAATCCTCTGTACGCTCTAGTGTCCTGCACCAGTAGGAAAACATCACTATTAACAATAACATAGTCAATGAGACTTTTCTTATTCCTTGCTTCTTTTCTCCATGTAAATTTGTGCATATTTTTATGTTGGAATGTTGTGTTAATAACAAGCAGTCCATGTCCTGAGCAGAAATCGAACAGGTATTTCCCATTGTTATCGGCTTTGCTCTTTTCTCCAAATTTTTTTGTATGTCTGACAATCATTTCCTACCCTACTATTTAGATCCCCAACAAGGACCAGTTTTTGCCTTTTCACTGTATCAATTGCTTTTTCTAAAGCCTCAAAAAATTCCACCCCTTCTACCTTAGCAGAACCTTCTGAGACCATAAGCACAAATAAATCTCATTGTCCCATTCCCCATTCTGATATTTGCCCACATCACTCTACTTGATGTTGCTTGCCATTCAAGAAGATTAGCCTCATATTTTGTGTGCAATACTATAGCTACACCTTCTTTTCCCTGATTGTCATTGCCTGAATATAATATTTTGTGTTTATTGCTCAGAAAAATATCATCAGATTTTGTCTTTTTAATTTCAGTCACCCCTATTATGTCGATCTGTTAATCCAATTCCTCAGCTAGCTCCATTTCTTTGCCATTCAGGCTTCTTCTGTTGATAGTACCGATCTTGAACTCTGGTGACCAGTTGGGGTGTATTTTAGGATTTGGATTTGTTACAGAATCTGACTTTTTGCTGTTCGCCCTGGTTCCCTGGCAAAAACAACAGGGACTTTATTTAACTGCCCAACGCCCCAGCCAGCATGAAATTCTGTCATGTTGTACCATCATTTCATATTTTGGTTTAAGCCAATAAGAATACAATTTGGTCAGCTAAATCCCAAATTGTCAGTCCATCCTTGTTCATTCAGTATCCAGGTTGATACGTAACAGAGTGCACCATGAGAAGGTGAGGATTGGACATTAGGTTGGAAGCCCTGGTTAGCTCACTTAAAGGCGATGTGGAGGTCTCCTCTCAGTTACACAGCTTTGACCCTTAAGTCCCTGAACAATTGCTAAATGAAACAATCAATGAGAGCACAGTTAAAAGACACTCAACAGGCATGCAAACAGGAATACATATCCAAGCCATCAAAAGCCTGAAATGTGGAAAGGCAGTGAGAGTAGATGATATTCGACCAGAAATGCTCAAGTATGGAGGTATAAAAGTCTTACAGTGGCTGCACTGCATAGTTCAGAAGGCCTGGACAGAGGGACGAATTCCAGATGATTGGAGTAGAGCTCTCATAGTACCCATATATAAAAAAGGGAAATAAAACTGAATATGAGAATTACAGAGCTATTTCTCTACTGAGTGTTCCTGGTAAGATTTATGCAAGTATAGTTGAGAAAGATTGTGGAAGAGAAGCTTGCTGAAGAACAAGCCAGATTCAGGCCAAATAGAGGCTGTCAGGGTCACAATTTCACTTTACAATAAATAATTCAGAAATTGTGGAAATATAACAATGATCTGTATTTAAGTTTTGTAGATCTGGAAAAGACATATGGCTAAGTGCCAAGAGAAAAGCTATTGAAAATTCTACAGTTGTATGGTGTCAATGGGGTATTATATCAATCAACACTTAGTCTTTATTTGAGTTGTAAGTCAGCAGTTAGAATTGAAGGAAGTACAGGAAGATGGTTTAATGTTAAATCTGGTGTCAGACAAGGATGTATATTATCCTCTCTGCTATTCATTATCTATATGGAACACATTAAGAAGGAAAGCGATATTAAACCTGAAATATCAAAATTGGAAATATTAATTTCAGCTCTCTACTTTATGTAGATGATGTGATAATTCTAAATAAATCTGGTACAAGTGTGCAAGATTCCTTGACTAAATTTAATAACTGTTGTAAGAGATATGGTATGAAGATGAACAATAACAAGTCAAAGAATTGAAACTATCAACTGCATTGTGAATGGAGAACCTATTGAATAAGTAAAACATTTCAGCTACTTAGGCACAATTTTTAGTGAAGATGGTAAACTAAATATGGAAATAGACAACAGAATCAACAAAGCTGGTATGGTATGAAGTCAACTGAATAAATTTATATGGAATAAGAGAGAAATTACTCAAAACATTAAATTAGCTGTATACCACTGTTCAAGCCAATTTTAACTTATGGATCTGAGTGCTGGGTTAGAAATGAAACTTGACCAAAGACTAGAGTCGACTGATATGAGAGTCCTGAGAAAGATTAGGGGCATGAAAAGATGTGCAATATCATATTAAAAACGAGGATATTAGGAAAGAACTTGATATTGTTAGCACCCAGGAATGTGTTAGCAGAGCTGATCTCAGGTAGTATGGTCACTTAAACAAAATGGAAAGGAAAGGTAAGCAAAACAAGTGTTCTCTGCCAGGTTGGCAGGAAAAAGACCCAGAGGAAGACCAAGATATAGGTGGATTAATACAGTAAAAAGTGCATTAGAAGACAGAAACATAAGATCTGATAATTTTGCTGTCTTGACAGGTAATAGATTGGAGGAAAATCGTAGATAGGAAGTTAGTAATGATGTAAATTTTTCATGTAGTACTATCACATATCCTGTACACCCCTTGAGTTTACATGTCAGGAATTTGAATTTTTTTTTTTTTCCAGCTCCTGTTTTATATCACTATTTATTCACTTAATCCTTACTTAGCTTATCCACCTAAATCTTCATATACAGTCTGATGCTGCTTCTTTCAAATAGTCCCTGACCACTTCCTATGCACTGTTGATATTCTTTCCTTGTCACTTCTGATGCCAAGGCACTGCTCCTAGCTGTCTCCTCAGTTTGTCGTAATCACCAGTTATTTAGTTTCTCATAAGCCTTTTTCTTGACTGAGAATTCCACATGTTTAGCAACCTCCCAGAACATGACTGCATGGTTACTACACCAAATCACAGGTAGTGTGTTTGCTTTGGTTATGGATGTGTCTGATGCTATTACTAGATCTAGCACTCTCAAACCCCCAGGTCCTCTCTGTGACTGGCTATTTCAGGTAATTAACTCTTAGAAAGTGCACAAATTCCTTTCAGCTTCAACTGAAATAATCTTATCAACTGCATTATTTCATTATTTCAGTCTTCTTCATATATTGAAGACACTGAAACACCACAGTTTTCTCCTGGATTCCTTTTCAACTCTATTGACATCTGAATGCCTAGCAATATCCTTTTTGCTCCCATGCATGCTCAAAATTGCAATCGAGAAACTTTGGCTTGTCATGTGGCACCATACAACACGTTCCAGCATTGGACTTGAAATGACGAAGTTCCTTTTTCATAGTGTAGAAAAGTTTCTTTGATTATATATTCGCTAGGAAACAGTTTTTCATTCCACAATCTTTTATGCACTGCGGTCTTCTTAGGTACATCAATCCAAAGATTGGTTGGTAGTAGCAGTGCGACATAGTCCTATCCTGTGCTCTGCTTGTTATTTCTTCAGAGCTTTTAGCTCTAGTTATTATCGTTAAGTTGTTTATATAGAACATTATTGGTCTGCCTCTTGGCTTCGTCCCTTCTACTATCCCCACCATTATTTCTGTAATCAGTCCTCCATGCCCCAGGTGGTGTGCAATTAGGCTTTTTCTTCTCCTAGTAATATGGTTCAGTAGTAACCACTCTTCTTGAACCATGTTTAGGATCTCTTCTCATTAGTCTTTCTTCCTATCCAACTAATTCTCATCATCCTTCTCCGGCACCAAAGTTCAAATGCCTCCAACTTTTTGTTGTCTTCATTTGTGAATATCCAAGCCTCACAACCATCTAATGCTGTGCTCCATATATACAGTATGTTTTTCAGCAGTCTCTCTCTCTCTCTCTCTCTCTCTTTTTTTTTAAGTTGAATGCAGAGTCCTTTATTAGTAAAAAGGTTTCTTCTATTGTAAAATGCCTTTTGGCCAAGCTTATTTTTGCTTTTATATTTTATTGGCATCCTCCATCTTCTCTGATGAGACTCCCAAAGTAGGTATTTAAAGGAAGTTACCTGTTGTGTTGAGTTGTTATTTATTTCAAAGTATATTTTTATCAGATTTCCTTTACTAGTGATTAGTAGTTTGGTTGTCTTGCAATCAGTGCTCCCCCCCCCCCGTGAAGTTTTAAGTGGGGGTGCTGCCTATACAAAATAATTTTTAAAAAAATCAATTCTTTTTTTCCTAATTAGTAACCAATTTATTCATAAATAAATTGGTTACTAATTAGGAAAAAAAGAATGATTTTTTTAAAATTTTGTATAAGCAGCACACCCACTTAAAACTTCATGGGCCGTCACTGCTTGCAATTAATATTTAGACTGAACTGTGTGAAAATTTCTTCCGTCTTTGTCAGGGTGGATTTCAGTTGTCTTCATTGTCAGCAATAACTGCTCTATCATCAGCAAAGCATAGCCAGTTAATTCCATTTATCTCAATTCCTGTTTCTATTAGTGCTGTTTATTGCTTCTTCAATATAGAGATTAAACAGTATTGGAGAAAGAGAACATGTTATCTTACACCTTTATGTATCCTTGCTGTTTTTGTTTTTCTGTTTATTGTTTCTATATGGGACTTCTTGGAGCTTGTAGAGATTACATTTCAGCCTTCTATCTCACCAACAGTGGCGGCCGGTGAAAATTTTAAGTGGGAGTGCTGCATATACAAAAAAAAAAAAAAAAAAAAAAACTTTCCTAATCAGTAACGAATTTATTAATAAACAAATTTACATATTAAAAATTGCTTTATTAACCTAACCTAACCATGCAATATATCTTGCAATTTTCCAAAGGAGTCAAACACCGTCCAAACCAAGATAGGGAGCCTCGGTAAACAAGCCGCATATTCGCCCAAGCGACCGTATCGTAACCAGAAACATACGAGGACCAAGGCCGCTATCCTACTCACAGGCGGAGAGAGAGCCAAGCGTTACTGACGTAACGCTTGGCTCCAAGTGACGTCAACCTGATGTTATTTCCGTTTCATCCCCGTTCAGGTGACGTCTCTTCCAGTAGCGAACGAAGACGAGATACCCGCTCACGCATTAGTGCGTCCGCTGCGGTCTCCCATAGGCTACCATGTTAAAGAACCGGCCGTTGGAAAGGAAGGAGTCCGATTTTCATAATGGATCAATTCCCAAACCTGAAACGAGCCGGAATTTTAGTAAGTTGTCTATTCCCACTAAAAGGTAAGAAATTACATGACATGCTAATTTCGGAAATTTCGTGTCGAGACATTCTTTTTCAAGTTTTGTCCATTTGTTTCGTGTAACGATAATTGAAAAAATATAATTATTTTCAACAGTGACACTCGTCATAATTCTCCTTGTATCTATAATAAATAAATAATTATATGTTATTTTAACAAAATAAAATTTACAAAAAATAGTTCACCACAGCACAAGCACCAATAATAAACGTTTCATATCTCACAGAAATAAGGCGCGTAAGCATACTAAAAATACACTGCTGTTTGAGCAGTTACAGTTGGGAATGACTAACGTGCAATGACAAGAGCAAAACAATATCGGCGTTATATCGTAATGCATTTGTTTCGTAATCTAAAGCGTTAATCGAACAATTCCAATTATTAACTATTCAATCAATGTCAAAACATAAGCTGTAACCTTTAACATGTCGTACTGCATTTATATAATGTTGTAAGCATTGTTATTATTTATAAACACAAACAAAATTTAATTTTTTCCTTGGGGGTGTCGCAGTGCTTATGTACGTGCCTCCACTGCTCTCCAATTTACCCATATTGTTTTTATGATTTGGAGCATTTGGTTCCAGTCAAGGCTGTCAAAAACACTCTCCAGATCAAGGAAAACTATCCGAGTATTTTTATTCTCAAATCGTCTTTCTGTGATTGTTATAAGATCTAGGATTGCATTTCTTGTCCCATGTTTCATTATTTTAGGAATTGCAATGACAGAATATTGCATAAAGTCGTTGGGATTGATTCCAGTTTCATAGATATCATTTATGATCTTGAATAAGTGGAATTTAATATATTTCCTGAATATTTTATTAATTCTGAGGGAATGTTAGCAACCCCTGGTGCCTTGTCAGAAGACAGTTTGTTTAGTGCCAATTCAAATTCATCTTTATTATTAGAAGAAACACACGTATAAACCACAGTGAAAATTATTTAATTGTAAATATTTCATCCTAAGTATCTTAGGACATCATCAGTACAGTATTTAAACAAAATTAGGAATAACATACAGTTAGGGTGCATGATTACAATAGAATCTCATGAAAACGTGCTAAAGTAGTACAAAAAAAAAAAAAGTTAATTATTTAACACAATTTTGTATGATAATTTCCCATACTTTAGGAATAGTAAGAACGTCGTTGCGGTTTAGGTTTGGTCTGTGTAGTAGGGCTTCAGAACTTTCTTTGTATAAACGTTCATGTTTAAATAAAGATCTATGTAAAAGTTTAGCCTTTTCCCAATGGATCATATGGTTTGGATTTTCAATTCCGTGTTGAGAGAGGCCAGATTTCTGCGGTTTAAGAAAACGAATGTGGTCTTGATGTTCCGAGATGCGTTTCTGAACAGACCTACCTGTCTGTCCAAAGTAAGATAATTTGCATGAGCATGGAATCTCATAAACACCAGGTAACATCAAGGGTGAGAATTTGTCCTTAGGAGAAGGTAATAAGTTGTAAATTTGGTTGATAGGTTTGTAAGTAGTGGCAAAATTGTATTTCTTCATAATTTTAGAAAGACGTTCTGAGATGCCTTTAACATAAGGTATGGGAATCCTATGCACTTCTTCCTGTCTGGTTTGATGTATGCAGAAGTGACTGATGATTTTTTTTAGTTGTTTTGGGATTATATCCATTTAGGATGGCTGTATTTTTGATAACTTCTAATTCCTGGTTTAAAGATTCTTCAGAGGAGCAGAATTTGTGTGCTCTGGAAACTAGTGATTTAATAATGCCAGATTTCTGAGATGGATGATGAGCAGAAGAATTGTGAATGCAGCGACCTGAGAATGTAGGCTTCCGAAAGACGGACGTGGCGATGAAACCGTCTTCTTTTCTTTGGATGTGTAAATCCTAAAAAGGGATATCCTGTGGAGATTCTTTTTCTAACGTAAAGTTGATGCGATGATGAAGAAGGTTAATTTTATCTAGAAACAGTTGTAATTCAGGTTCGGGATGATTCCAGACTGCAAATACGTCATCGACATATCTTAGCCAAAATTTTGGTTTGTGTTCAAAAGTGAATATTTTTTCCTCAAGGTGTTCTAGAAACAAATTTGCTAGGTTTGGTGATAAAGGAGATCCCATTGCTGTTCCTTCCTCTTGCTTGTAAATTTGACCTTTCCAGGTGAAGTAACCTGACAATAACAAACTTGAACAATTCAACTATATCTAAGATATGTCGATGACGTATTTGCAGTCTGAAATCATCCCGAACCTGAATTACAACTGTTTCTAGATAAAATTAACCTTCTTCATCATCGCATCAACTTTACGTTAGAAAAAAGAATCTCCACAGGGTATCTCTTTTTAGGATTTACACATCCAAAGAAAAGAAGACGGTTATATCGCCACGTCCGTCTTTCGGAAGCCTACATTCTCAGGTCGCTGCATTCACAATTCTTCTGCTCATCATCCATCTCAGAAATCTGGCATTATTAAATCAATAGTTTCCAGAGCACACAAAATCTGCTCCTCTGAAGAATCTTTAAACCAGGAATTAGAAGTTATCAAAAATACAGCCATCCTAAATGGATATAATCCCAAAACAACTGAAAAAATCATCAGTCACTTCTGCATACATCAAACCAGACAGGAAGAAGGGCATAGGATTCCCATACCTTACGTTAAAGGCATCTCAGAATGTCTTTCTGAAATTATGAAGAAATACAATTTTGCCAATACTTACAAACCTATCAACCAAATTTACAACTTATTACCTTCTCCTAAGGAAAAATTCTCACCCTCGATGTTACCTGGTGTTTATGAGATTCCATGCTCATGCAAATTATCTTACTTTGGACAGACAGGTAGGTCTGTTCAGAAACGCATCTCGGAACATCAAGACCACATTCGTCTTCTTAAACCGCAGAAATCTGGCCTCTCTCAACACGGAATTGAAAATCCAAACCATAGGATCCATTGGGAAAAGGCTAAACTTTTACATAGATCTTTATTTAAACATGAACGTTTATACAAAGAAAGTTCTGAAGCCCTACTACACAGACCAAACCTGAACCGCAACGACGTTCTTACTATTCCTAAAGTATGGGAAATTATCATACAAAATTGTGTTAAATAATTAACTTTTTTTTTTTTTGTACTACTTTAGCACGTTTTCATGAGATTCTATTGTAATCATGCGCCCTAACTGTGTGTTATTCCTAATTTTGTTTAAATACTGTACTGATGATGTCCTAATATACTTAGGATGAAATATTTACAATTAAATAATTTTCACTGTGGTTTATACGTGTGTTTCTTCTAATTATGAACGCACCACAGGTTTCGTTATTTAAAAAAAAATAAAAAAATTCATCTTGTAATATGGTTCAGCCAATTTCTTCAGCATCAACCATTGTTTCATCTTCCATGGCCTCGTTATCTACTGTAGATCTCTTCTTTTATAGAGTTCTTCCAAGTACGTACTCCTCCCGTCTTTCAGAAATTTCTTCCTCATCTATAAGAATGCTCCCATGTTTATTTTTATTTTTTTGTTTTGTTTTGTTCTACTGGCTCATTCATTCTATTATGTGATATGCTTTATCGATTCTCCCAGTCTTGGCTAAATCTTTCTTTGCACTATTCTATGTACCTTTTTTTTATTGTATTTTCTATTTATCATTTTTCCTTACTTTCTTCATGCTGAGATGTTTTGTATTTTCTTCTTTCATCAATTAGTTTCAGAATGTCTTTGGTGATCTAAGGTTTTTTTTGTTGATCTGTTTTTAAATCCTATGCAGTCACCGATTGCTTTGATAATTTTGTCCTTATGAGTACACTTTCCTTCTGTGTTTATTTTCTACTTTTCCCATTTTCATTCCAGTCTTCTGTTTATATATTATTTGATTTTCTTGTATTTTCAGGTTATCCAAGTTCCATTTTCGATTATATTGCTGTAACTTTCTTTTCACTCGCTATTGACAAAAACATATCGAAAACAACGTTTAGCAACATACAAACATTACAAAACTTTTGACAGCTCATCCAAAAATACCACTTCGCTAATATCTAATTTAAACAAATTTATTTCACATTTAAGCAAGACTTCAGTAGCTGAAATATTACAATAACATTGCAAAACGTCTTTTTCGTGATGTACAAAAATAAAACAGGTTAACTATTTACAAAATATGATCTTATTACTAACTTCTTAACTTTAAATTAATTCTTTTTATATTTTTAACTTGTGGGATAAATGCATTTTAATACAAATATCCTATGGATGTTTTTTGCCAAAAAAACTATAGGAATTATACTGTATTCCAGGGGCGATTTCTCCATGCTTGCTGCGCAAGCTCATTAATTGAGAAAGAAGTAATATTTATTTGTTAATAAATGCATGCATTTATAAGCATTCCATTTATGCTTTTATTTTTGTAGACAGAAGACATCTTAAGCTTGCGCGGCAATGATTGAGCTTTGCATTGGGTATCGAAGGTCGATGCTTGCTCGTCTAGTCAAAGCTACCTTGGCTTGCTCGGTTGTAGGAGCTTCCAGGTCCTCGCAGCAGCACTGTGTTTTCATGTGGGCGCATAGCCCTTTCACGTCGTCACTCTGTTGCTTAAACCACAGGCCATACGCAGTCAACGTAGCTCTAGCCAGTGAGTTTCAGTCAGCCTTTATAAGTTTGCGTGTTGCTTGGGAAAATTAAGTTACAACCAACTTTTTATGACGATGTGATTGACCAGTTCATAAAGAAGAACCGTAGGATAGAATTTGTATTATAAGCATGCTAAATTGAAAAAAATAGAATATCATTTGTAAAATAAATGCTGTATTTGCATGATTAAATGTACATAAATTTCTAAATATATAGTTTTAAATGGTCAGTAATTCATTATTTTGCTAATCAGACTTCAATCACACCTCTCACTCCCTGGATGATAACAAGAGCAAGCCGAATTTCAAGACCGGCATTCGCCCCTGCTGTATTCAGATTCTGCTAATGTAGAAGGTAATTTGCCTTGGTCATCTATGCAGGATCTATGGAGAAACATTGTTGCCAAGGTCACGAGTCCTCAGTCATGAGATCAATGAAGAACCTATGCAGGAGTTGGAGGAAAATAGATGGCAGGAGAACAGAATTTATTTTTTGGCGCTGTAACAGTGGTGCCATCTCGATGAGTGAGAGAGAATCAGAAGTTCCACATAATGGTCTTGGCAAGGAATCAGAAGTCACCAGAGGGGAAGGGCCCCTTTGCCCCCACAAAAGAAAAAGGGGAAAAAAACACTAGAAAAATTTCCAAAAGATCTTTTCCTAATTAAAATTCATTTTCTTTTGTTTATGTTGTGTCGTGTCTTCTATTCCTATACTACTTATGAATTAGCGATCATTGCAGATGCTCAGTCATAGGTCGTATGCGATGCATAGTGTGTATTCTCAAGTCGTCTACTTAACTCGCCCCCCCTCCCAAAGATTAAATCCTGAGTGCTCAGTCATAGGTCGTATGCGATGCATAGTGTATATTCTCAAGTCGTCTACTTAACTCCCCCCCCCCCCTCCCAAAGATTAAATCCTGAGTGCGCTACTGGAAGTCACAGCTTTCATTTATACAGGACACCCTGCTGTTGACCTTTATGAAATCAAATATAGATCTGCTGATGACTGTTTTGCATAGGCTGAGTATGAGAATTTGGGGTATCAAATTACTCAGGATCTTGATGCAAGCCATTTATGGTTAGCCTGAATTTTTTTTCTTATACAGCTTTAGTACATTTTCTTTTGAACCAGATCTTGGAAAGTTGATGAGAATTTGGGGTAGAATGGAGAATGAATATTCATGCTAGTGCAGCTCCAAGCAAGACAGAAATTATTTTAATGGTAGTACGCAATTTGCCTTGGCTATCTATGCAGGAGTTGGAATAAGAGTGATGTAAAATCATATGTTACCTGTAAAACCAATCAACCAAATTGACAGTTTGTTACCTTTCCAAAAGAAACTCTCAGCACTGATGTTACCTGTCATACACGACAGGTATACTCCAAGTCCATGTTCTTGTAACTGGTCTTACTATAGACAAACAGGAAGATCCTTAAATAAGATCCTTTTCTTTTAACATCAAGACCACATCCGTCTTATCAAACCTCACAAATCTGGTCCCGCGCAACATGGAGTTGAAAATGCTAAACACAGGATCCAATGGCAACACACCAAGCTACTAGATAGATCCATATATAAATATGAGCGTTTGTATAAAAAGTGCTGAAGGCTTACTTTTGCAGACCCGATCTTAACTGTAACGACTATCTATCCCAAAAATCTGGGAAATTGTTATTGTAAACTGTATAAAATAAATTCATCAGTTATATTTTAATTTAATTACAGCCCAATAGTTTTTAATCCTTAAACACGCTACAGAATGCACAGAGATTTCAATGTAAGCATGCTGACTAACGTTTTTTTGAATGAAATTCCTATTGTTGCTTAATAACTGTACTGATGATGTCTTATGATACTTAAGACGGAATATTTACATATTTTTAAAAAGTTAATTACCGTGGCATATTTGTGAATTTATAGTTATGAATACTGCACAGGTTTCTCTCTATATAAGAAATATTCAGTACTGATACCATGGGATCAAAGATAGTATACTCCTAAGTTGATCATAATTTCCAGCTTTGTAATTTAGTATGTAACCTGTTCTAATGGGAGCATCAATATCATTAGATACTTCCCAAGAAAGTATAGCATGATCACTGTCACCAACTGGTGGTAAAATGGTCATATTCTTAACAGAGACTATGAACAAATCAAATGCTCTTTAAACTAGAGTTCCTTCCTTCACTTGCTGCTTGAGAAAGTTGTCTCATAACAATTCAATAAATTAAGATGAAAAGCCAAACGGCTATTTTTCTTGCGACCTTAATTAAAATTAAGTGGATAAAAATCCCTTGTTGTTTTACAGCCAGTAAGCGACACTCTAAGATCGAGGACTACGATCTATGAGTTTCATGCCAAAGAACTATCGGCGAATCCAAGCGTAAGGGACCACTTGGTAGTACAACACCAAGGCAACTCGAAGCAAAGGCGGAGCAAGCTCCCTCACTAGCCTTGATATTTTCTCATAATGTAAAAACACAGCTCCTAGGAGATGTAATACTGTCATTACATTATGAGGAGAGGTCACTACCCAGACCGGTTTCAACCCTTTTTGAGATCTCATCAGTGAGTAGGTAGATATAATATATAGGCACACCTTTAGGTTATATAGGTTAGTTATAATATATAGGCACACCTTTATGGCATTCGTATAGTGAAGGTATGCAAGTTCTTTTCACTTGAACTTTGATATCATCCAGGTCTACCTACTCACTGATGAGACCTCAAAAAAGGTTGAAACCGGTCTGGGTAGGGACCTCTCCTCATAATGTAATGACAATATTACATCTCCTAGAAGCTGTGTATTTACATTATGAGAAAATATCAAGGATAGTGAGGGATCTTGCTCCACCTTTGCTTCGAGTTACTTTGGTGTTGTACTACCAAGTGGTCACTTACGCTTGGATTCGCCGATAGTTCTTCGGCATGAAACTCATAGATCGTAGTTCTCGATCTTAGAATTTCGCTTACTGGATGTAAAACAACAAGGGATTTTTATCCTCTTAATTTTAATTCAATAAATTCTTGTTAATTTTTATCATGAGATTTCTATTCTACCCAATCAATGCTTGGATAATTACACAATGATCACTCGTTTAGTACCCATAAGGTTAAATTGGTGTTGCATTTCTTCGTACCCTGCAACTGAGCCACAAAGTCTGTAGCAACACCTTACCATATATTTCATTTTGTTAGCCTCTACTACACACCAGATAGCCTGAAACTCACTGCTACATTGGGACATTGTTCTATCATTGTTTTCTTGCGTATCTATCCTAACCTAACTGGACATAATTCTTCTGATATTATTAGTAGTAATCCCCCTCCTCTCCTACTTCTTCTGTGAAAACAGTATTCCCATCACACTTGATCACAGTTACCATATCTGATTCTGATAGCCAGGTTTCACTAATTCCAACAATATTAGGCCACGTCGTATTCAAAAAAGCAACGAACTCAACCCCTTTGTTTCTGATGTTCCTGGTATTTGTGTATATACATAACAAATTACCACCTAGCCTATTCTTATAATTAGATATGCAATCAATTTGGTTTTCTTGTAGAACTTTCTCTTTTCCCTCCCTAGACATACTCAAAAGGTCCGAACCCAAAGCATATTTATCCATCCCATTTTTGCATACCGTAGCTAAACTTTAACATATTTTTCCTATTCCTCCCTTGATGATCTAGTTTCTCTGACTCTCTGCATTAGCTCTTATACCAATAAGTAATTTTGTCAGGCTGCTGTTGCGAAATGAATTCAGATTCACTCTGTCCCTCTTATACAAGGCTTTTTTCTCATCAAACACACCCCACGCATCTAAAAATTCGCATCCATTTCTTCTGCACAGCCTGTGCATGGAATCATTTGCCATTACAATTTTACTCTCTCACGTTTCTGTTTCGGTTCATCCAACAGACCTTTCATGTCCTCTCTCATTCTATATTTGTCGCTACTTAAATTATTACTACCTATCAGAACTATCATCTCTTTTACTTTACTTTTCTGTTTTTCAATTATGTATATCATACTTTAATTTTCTTCCCCAGGAAACTAGAAGTAGTGACTCCCTTGGCAATCGCAAATTTTAAGATTGAATCACCATACCATATCACCTTGGGTTACCTTGTTGTTATTAATATTTTGATTACATTACCAAGTTTGGTGCTTTCCTGCTTCTTGTTCTGATCTTTATCTCCTCCTGTTTAAGCATCGTTAAACGTTTTTACACCTTTTCTAATAATTTCCTTTAATGGGGATAATTCCAATGTCAGATTATCCTCGGATAAATTATCATCGTTACTGCAGCAACGCACATCGGGACAAACGTTCTCCTCGGTAGTAATAACTTTAACTTGGGCTTCAGACACTGCTCTATTGTGACCAGTTTTCAGCGCCATTCTTAAGAACAGTAAAAATTAATAAGATTTCTATAGTTATGCCAGTAAATGCTGTAGTACAATAAATACACTAACAACTACAATAATATGCTAAAATACACAATAAATCTAAGAAAACACTCAAGGAATCAACAAAAATCACCGCTTTTCAAGAACTTCATAACCTATATCAAACTGGCAAGCTTCATCAGTACACCCAAGGACAAACTGTATCATTTATCACAGCCAGGATTATATGAAGTGCGTTGTACCTGTGACTTGGCTTATGAACAAAGAGTAAGATCGGTTGACGTCCCCTTAGGAAAATATAAAAAACACATTCGTACTATCACTATGGTAAGTCGGGATTGCTTTGGCAACCTCTTCACAACGATTTTAATGGAAAAGCGTGCTAAACAGAAGTAGGGGAAAGAGTTTTCGGAATCAGAAACAGTAAGAAATATTCCCAAACCTCAAAAATTATAGCTATCGATTTTTCAAAATCTGGGAGACAGTCATTTTATAATCAACTTAACACACATGTCCTGCAAACAGGCGCCAATTCTAAGTGTTGTCCGTTACAATTTTAATCTGTTCTCATTATTAACTAATTTTCGCTATTTGCGCTCTGATAATGCTGATGATAAAACAATTAAAATATCAGCAACTAAGCATTTATTTATTGTAAATTAAACATGCCAAAAATTATACTCTTGTGTAATATTTTATTCAAATATAAGCAAACAAAATTTGAGTGTAATATCTTCCTGACATTTGTAGCTAAACTGCCTAAAGAAAGAGCATCAGAAGTTCTATTATAGTCAGAGACCAGAGGAGTTTTGCTAAATTTTTTTTTCGACCGGTTCCTGAGTCAGGCGATCTCTCGCACGGACAAGTTGGTTTTATTTTTTTTTTTTTTCTCCCGGACACTCTGGTTTTTTGTCCCTCAAACTCAAGAAAACTGACCGTAAAACCCAGATTATTTTCACAGACTAAAAACATAGTGTTACGATTAGTGCCCACGAGATGGCGGCACATCTTAGCCGCCTCTCTTCACCAGAGGCCATATTTAATTAGTGATAGTCTTATGCCAGCTATTTCTGATGGCTACCGGTGAAAAATGAACTATCCCCTCAATCTCCAAATGTTAGATAGGGCTGAAAGAGCCTCGCCTACTTCCTACACGAGAACAAAAGCCATTGGTTGATTTTTTATCTTCATGACTAGGCTAATTGTATACAGAGGATAATGACTTCACATTCCTTAATATATGGCCATACTATTTATTTAACTGTTTTGCTAATAATTAAAGACGGACTGCCGCCAAATAAGCCTTCCTAGACGTCTAAAACCTATGACCAGATCTTTCTGACACACCATTTACTGTGCTACTCTTATATAGAAGTGAAATTTGATCCCTCTTAAAAGAAGTCGCTGGTATTTGAGGTGCTAGAAAAACCTACAAATACGACACAGCGATATATCAGAAATTCAGAAGTGAGGCAAAGAATCAGTTCTTTCACCAGTCCAGATAGCATCAAAGATTCCATTTCTTTTAGCTTGGCGCTCGAACAGAAGAAGATCGAAAATAAACTAAATAGATCATGGGTTCTCAACCTTTTCCAGTGGTGTACTACTATATTTAATTCAGGATATTAGATGTACCAGTAAGCAAATTTATTCTGGAAAAGCGTGATTTGTCCCAGGGGCAAAATAACATTTCCCTACAATATTAGTGACTTATTTAGTTATTTATTATTTTATTCAGATATTTATTGGAGAAATAGATACTCTTTGAATCTGTTCAATGGATTGTTCTGTAAAATGTGCAATTTTTAAAAATTAAAATAATAATGAGTGAATACATAAACAAATTTTGACAAACACATTCCTGATAATGGTACTCCAGTTCTCAAATAAATTTGCAATCAGTACAAGCTATAAATGTAACATGTTTTTAATTACAGAACTCATATTCTTGTTTCAGCGCGAAGGTTGTGCTTGTTTAGCTAAACACAGCTTCTAGTTTCAATTGACTTATTTTGAGTCTTAAATGGGGTTCAACATTTAACTTATTCCTGTACCCGTTTTTGATATAAATGAGAGAAGAAAACTCACATTCACAAAGGTAAGTAGTTGCAAACACCAAGAGAAATTTTAGAGATCACTGAGATTTCTGAGATCACTGAAATTAATATTCAGTGATCTCAGAAAAAGATCACTGAATATTAATTTCTTCTTGTACCAGAAGTTTGTTAAATCCATCCTCTTGATCGCTTGCCTGAGACTTCCGTCTCAGGAGAGCTTGATCAGTTCATCTTTCTCGGAAGGAGTTAACGTTTCTGGTAAGGTGTCATCAATGGAAAACGGCTCTCTAATCCAAAATTCTGAAGCCAGGTTTTCAGGGAAGTATTCCTTGAAATCTGTGATTAGACTCCCAAGATGATCCTTTATATTCACTGCCAGTTCACTATGAAGAAGAATTTCATTCTCAGTTAAGAAAGCATCCAATAATGGAAAGGAACAAGTGTTTCCAGTATCGATTTCTTTAATGAAGCCAAGTATTTTCCCTAACAGCAGCAGTTTTATCCTGCACCAAGAATAAGGAAGTATGCGCACACTGCAAGTTCGTGTTCAGCTCGTTGAGGTGGCAAAATAAATCTGCCAGGTAAGCCAACCCGGCAAGTCACAGTTCATCAGTGAAATAATTCAAGTCTGAGTCTGAGGATTTGTCAGAGAGAAAAATCTGCACTTCTGAATGAAGTTCAAACAGGCTGCTCAATAAATTTTCCCTCGACACCACCTAACTTCGGTGTGAAGTAAAAGAGAATCATGTTCAGCACCCATTTCATTGCACAAAATGGAAAATAGTCGTGAATTCATAGCTCTGGACTTAATGAAGTTAACAATTCTCTCACTTTCATTCAAAACTGTCTTCAGAGCAACAGACATATTTCGTGCGGTTAAAGCTACAATGTCCAAATTTTGCTTGTGGAGCTACTTATTTAATTTATGCAACAAATGCACTGTTTTCCCAACCATTGCACGTGCTCCATCAGAAAAAACACCAACACATTTATTCCATTCTATATCATTCAGTTTCATAAATTGGTCTAATTTTGAAAATATTTCACTTGAGGTTGTTTGAGCAGGCAGTGGTTCACAAACCAGAACTCTTCCTTCACTGTTTTCTCATCTATAAATCTTATATACGTAAGAAGATGGGCCCTGCTGGTAATGTCAGTAGTTTCATCCAATTGTATGGAAAAATATTTACTAGCCTGAACTTTTTCTATTAACTGCTCCTTAACATTTGAAGACAAAGCTGAAAGTCTGTTTATGAACTGGCCCGTGATGGTGTTATTGGATAATAGAATCATTTCAAGTTGTTTTGCTGCCTTTTCCCCCAAAATTATTCTAACCATATCTGTAGCTGCTGGTAATATTAATGACTCTCCGATCCTGTGAGGTTCTCCTGCCTTAGCTATTCTTGAACTGACTTCATAAGATGTCTCCAAAGCCTTCGTGTTAAATCCTGAAAATTAGGATATTTGTTTTTTCCTTGCTGACAAATCGGACAGTTTTCTTTGGAAATATTCCAAAGTTTTAAATCGCCATGCTTGGTTTCAAAATGACGTTTTAGAAGGGAAGGCTTCGTCGAATGTTTTGATAGCGTTTCATAACAAATCACACACTGGGGAACAGGTGCAGTTTCTTCTCCAATATATGTGAAACCATATGATAAATAACTAGATTATATTTACGTTGTGCTGTACGGGGCTTTTTGTTGCATTCTTATACAATGATGTCCTCCGTCGGTTGGTTAGGATTCGAAGTAGTGGCTTCTAACAGAGAAAAATTGTTTCCCCTGCTTACACTCATTTCTCCCTCCTTCGATCTTTTTGAGGACCCTTTCGTTAACTAGTTATTCATGTTCCGGTTTCTATCCTCTGGCACAAACTACATATAAATATGACAATTTTGCAAATAAAATCTCACATTCAAAGACGATAATCTAACACCACTCCTTTGTTAACTATAACTGCGGCTCGCGGCTAAACAAACGACAACGGACAAACTGTTTCCCATTGGTGTCCGATATCAAATATATTTGAGTTACTTTCTGTCATTGTCATTTGAAAAAAAAAATCAGCTAACGCCAATGTTGTTCCCATATAGGGAGTAGGCGGGGCCGTTTACCCTATCTAACTTATGGAGACTGAGTGGGCAGTTCAATCTCCACTGGTAGCCAATCAGAGAGATAGCTGGCCCAAGGCTATCACTGATTCATCTGTACGCAGTGAAGAAGGCGGCAAGCTAGTGCCTCCATCTCGTGGTCTCTAACCCTGACACAATATTTTTAATGTCTGAAAATAGTGTGGGTTCTACGGTCGATTTTCTTGAGTTTACGGGACGAAAAACCCGAGTTTCCGGGAGAAAAACCCGCTAGCCCATGCCAGAGATAGACTAACTCGGGAACCGGCCGAAAAAATGCTTAGAAAAATTTCCTCTAGTCGGCGACTAGATTTGAACCACCAAATCCTTTCTTCATGCGGTCAAGTGCTGTAGAGTGCAAACGCCACTTATCATCACGCGACCAGCCTAGATTTAAAAAAAAAATTGTATAAACGAATAGAATTCACTTGTGATATGGATGCATATTTTTGCCATTAATATTTCTCCTTGGTACACACATTTTTCTTTTTATGGAATCAATAACGACTTCAGCAAACGCAAAACAATCAGAGATTGTACTTGTCTGGGATCGAACCTGAGACCTTCTGGGTGTTAGGCAAATATGTTAATAGCTATACCACAGGTACCTTCTACTGAGCTACACAGGCTCTCTTGATTAATACTTATTAAATTCAAATTGAACTTCCGTATTATTTTTGTATATTATTATACAAACGTTTTTAATGATAATGTAAAATCTAATTGTTTTCATTTAGTTACATGAAATATTTTAAGTAGAACTTAAATATTTGTGCCATACATTTTTAATTCTCAACTCATGTTGCAAGTAAAAAAGATGTTAATTTACCCTTTTATTTTATACTCTGTTTTCGTACCACCCCGCAGTGGCTCACGTACCACCAATGGTAGGCGTACCATAGGTTGAGAATCCCCGAAATAGATAATATAGGGGGGAAATGAATAGGTTATTTACAGTGTTAAGTGTTAATCAAGAACTGACTCGAAGATTTCTGAGGAAATATGAGATATTCTATTCAGTTCTCCTGTTATCTTCTGGAATTACCCGTATACACTTCGATATCAAGACATTACTAATTATTAGCTCCTCCACAGCGCAACGGGGAGAATGATGGATGCGCCATTCGGTTGAAAGCAACTGCGTTCGATTCCTGTCGTAAGGAAAAGAATAATTATTACTATCAAATTCCTGATATGACTTTAGGAAGGAAGAGGACGTGTACACTGCTTGGAAGAAGTCAACAGACATCATTGTGTGAGGAAAAAACAGCCATGGCGCTCACCTTAATAAGATATAGGACTTCCTTTCGCTGCTTGTGGAAAATATACCCTGCAATCCTACAGGGTATATTTTCCACAAGCATACAATAGTGATCAATGGGAATATTGGATCAAACTTCCTGTGGTATGCAATGAGCTACTGGACTGTTGTAGCGCAGATGTCCCTTGGCTTCTCCAAATGCTCCAATTCATCCCACAGATGTTCAATAGTGTTGAGATCAGGATTCTGTAGAGACCAGTGAAGTGTGCAGTTCATGCCTACAAACCACGCAGTTACAGCAGCAGGCCTTATGACATGGTGCATTGTCTTTCTGAAAGAGATAACGGTCAGTTCCGTAGAAACACCACATTGAAGCATTGAATTGTCCTGAATGTTTAAATACCTCTCCGAGTTCAATCCTCGAGGCACCACAAATAGAGATCTGAGGCTAAACCAGGACCATACCATTACACTGCCACCTCCGAATTTCATAGTTGGGATTACGCATTCAAGTAAGAGACGGTCACCTGGCATCAGCCACACTCACACTGTCCTTCTGCTAGGTAAATGTTGTGAAGTGATTCCTTGCTCCATAGCACAGCTTTCCAAGCTTCCACGTCCCACTGCACACCTTCTTTGCACCACTGAAGGTGACGCAATTTGGGTAATGTGGGGCTTGCATATTACGGTCCTACCATGGAAATCCATAAGTGTGAGCTTCAGTTCTGAATGGATTGGACAGATTCGTGTTCTAGTCGATGCCCGGAATTCCTCATTCAACGTGTCGGCAGAAGAATGACGGCTTTTACATATTATCCTTCGTAGTACCCAACAGTCCCATTCGGTCAGTGTAGCGGGTCGTCCAATGCAGTTAGCACTTATTGACTCCCTGTCCTTTTGTCTCAGTATGATATCACTGTTTGTGGACTTGGGATGACCTAATTTGTCAAACAGATAGGCCTGCAACATGACATCCTATCACAACACCTCTTTCAAACTCCATTAATTCCCTTCTAATGTGTTAAGTTCAGGGTTACCTTAGTTGCTGGTCAACTTTCTGCTGTTTTCCTTCACTGTTCTCTTCTCGTTTTGTTCCTATTGACTATGTATTTGAAGCGAGTATTCTTTTCTCACCTTGTTGCTAGGTGGACTAACCCTAACTGGGGATGGTTGGAGTCCAAGTGACTGGTCCCTTCCCGACCAAGGAAGGGACCAGTCGAGCAGGCCTGCTCTACCCGGTTTCGTAATCCAATCATCTACTGAAAGCTAGATCTTGTTAATTTTGGGATATTTTCCTTCCTTCAGGGCATAAGCAGACAGAATTTGGTTTCCCCTCTTCGTATTGTGCAGTGTCGGGGGGGGGATGTACCATATTGGCTTAAACTTATCTTCTTTGTAGTAAGAATTTCCTGACTGAACTATAAAGTATTCGTAAATGGAAGCATATCCTATGTTAGCATCTTTAAAAAAGAGGGGACACTTCTTCCGGATTTTCCAGATGTGAAAGTTTAGCTCATTTATTCTAATTTTGTCTGTTTTCTTAAGTGACCAGGAGAATTGTAAATAGGGCACCTCTTCCATTGTTAGCATTAGTATTCTGCTTCTTTCGTAGAGTCTTTCCCAGATCTTTGTGGCCAAGGGACATTTGAAGAAGGTATGTTCCACGGTGTCAAGTAGCGGACATGCTTCACAGTAGGAGTCTCCTTTGCCCAGGTTCATCACCCAATCATCCCTGGAAAGGGAGATCCTGTGTACTGCCATCTGTTTGCGTTCACTGGCAGTTTCCCATACCCAATTCTCTGCTCCGGATTTTTCCTACTTAGGTAGCTATTGGCTTCTGCCAGATTGGAGAACAGAATGGCATTGTTTGTCCCTAGTTGTGGTTCTTCTGTTCTTAGGAAATCGAATATACATTCACAACAGCGTTAGCTTGAGGTCTCGTCTAGACTGTTTACGCCCACACAGGGGTTATTATAATGGCAAGATTTCAGCTTTAGGTCCTGCTAGCTCTCTGATGTTAAAGTCTAAGATTATGGCCTAAAAGTATTTCACTAATTGACTCAGGTGGATTGAGTGCAGCGATTTCCTAAGTATGCAAATTGTATTGCTGAGATATTTGTAACGGGAAACATACGTATGACATACGTATCCCAATTTTTTGCGGGTAGTTGTAGGAACTTTGTTTCTGCTTCTTTAAACTAGGGTTTTTCCCATAGTTAATAAGAAGCAGAAACAATTGTTCCAGGAGAATTGTAGGGGCTGATTGTATAGCCATCGTTCTTCTGTTTATGAGATGCCTGTTATATTAGCTACATAATTGAAAAGCTGGAAAAGCTATTGTTTTTACGGCAATAGCTTGCACTGTTAGATTCGAGGGAGGCAATGTTCCAGTCTTCGATGATGTTTGCGATTCCCTCTTTTAATTTGCTTATAGATAGCATAGGAACGTCTAAAAAGGGTACTCCTAGGCAGGGCCGCCGAGAGAAATTTTCGGGCCCGTGACAAATATGTGATCCAGGCTCAACTTAAAAAAGTGCATCACTTTTGTTTAATAAAAAAAAAGTTATATAAAACCTTAAACATTTATTTTAAAAAAGTGTACAATAAATTCAAAATTCGATACATTATAATGTGATGTATCGAATTTTGTTCGATTTTTTATTGCCTCATCCACTCCCTCACTTTATGGTTAGCGAAATCTTTAATCACCTCGTCATAATCAATTTTCATTCCCAGGTCATGTTCTATTGATAGCAAACAAACACAAAGCTTCGTCTATCAAAATAGTAACAAGGATGAAGCGTTCTTGCAGGGAACATTACTGTGAATGCAATTGCTAGCTAGCGCAGCCGACTGCAACGACCTTAAACGAACGCCTATTGACGTCATCACTCGCTATAACTACAGCTAAGGCTCTAAGCGCCTTAACTACAGCGATCCGTACGGAAAGAATCAGTGTGGTATTTCCTTTATCAGCCCTAGTAATGATTAGATTTTTGTTACTAGAGCTGATAAAGGAAATACCACTGTGGTTCTTAATACCAATTCATATGACTGAAAAATGAATTTATTTCTTCGAGATCGTAATACTTACTCCCAATTCGATTTTGATCCTACGAATCGTCAACTCAGAAAATTAAATAAGCTACTTAATGAAGCTTCCTCCTTAGATGAAGAAACAATCAAAAAACTTAAGACATACCATGCAAGACCTCCTAGAATTTATAGCTTACTTAAGCTACACAAAACTAATGTTCCACTTAGAACTGTCGTAGACTGTATCGGCTGTCCAACGTACAAGTTATCAAGATTCTTATCTAACCTTCTCCGCCCCCACATAGGCCAATCAGTCTCTTCAATCAAAAATTCTACTGAGTTTCACACAAAAATTAAAGACATTCAACTATCAAAAACTGACTTGTTAATCAGCTTCGACATTGTCTCCCTCTTCACTAACATTCCCCATAAAGAAACAATAGAATTACTAACTCAAAAATTTCCGTCTGATATAGTTGAATTGTTCAAGTTTGTTATTGCATCAGGTTATTTCACCTGGAAAGGTCAAATTTACAGGCAAGAGGAAGGAACAGCAATGGGATCTCCTTTATCACCAAACCTAGCAAATTTGTTTCTAGAACACCTTGAGGAAAAAATATTCACTTTTGAACCCAAACCAAAAATTTGGCTAAGATATGTCGATGACGTATTTGCAGTATGGAATCATCCCGAACCTGAATTACAACTGTTTCTAGATAAAATTAACCTTCTTCATCATCGCATCAACTTTACGTTAGAAAAAGAATCTCCACAGGATATCTCTTTTTTGGATTTACACATCTAAAGAAAAGAAGACGGTTCCATCGCCACGTCCGTCTTTCGCAAGCCTACATTCTCAGGTCGCTACATTCACAATTCTTCTGCTCATCATCCATCTCAGAAATCTGGCATTATTAAATCACTAATTTCCAGAGCACACAAATTCTGCTCCTCTGAAGAATCTTTAAACCAGGAATTAGAAGTTATCAAAAATACAGCCATCCTAAATGGATATAATCCCAAAACAACTCAAAAAATCATCAGTCACTTCTGCATACATCAAACCAGACAGGAAGAAGTGCATAGGATTCCCATACCTTATGTTAAAGGCATCTCAGAACGTCTTTCTAAAATTATGAAGAAATACAGTTTTGCCACTACTTACAAACCTATCAACCAAATTTACAACTTATTACCTTCTTCTAAGGACAAATTCTCACCTCACCCTTGATGTTACCTGGTGTTTATGAGATTCCATGCTCATGCAAATTATCTTACTTTGGACAGACAGGTAAGTCTGTTCAGAAACGCATCTCGGAACATCAAGACCACATTCGTCTTCTTAAACCGCAGAAATCTGGCCTCTCTCAACACGGAATTGAAAATCCAAACCATAGGTTCCATTGGGAAAAGGCTAAACTTTTACATAGATCTTTATTTAAACATGAACGTTTATACAAAGAAAGTTCTGAAGCCCTACTACACAGACCAAACCTAAACCGCAACGACGTTCTTACTATTCCTAAAGTATGGGAAATTATCATACAAAACTGTGTTAAATAATTAACGTTTTTTTTTTTTTTTTTTTGTACTACTTTAGCACGTTATGCACGTTTTCATGAGATACTATTGCTAAACTTTTACATAGATCTTTATTTAAACATGAACGTTTATACAAAGAAAGTTCTGAAGCCCTACTACACAGACCAAACCTAAACCGCAACGACGTTCTTACTATTCCTAAAGTATGGGAAATTATCATACAAAACTGTGTTAAATAATTAACGTTTTTTTTTTTTTTTTTTTTTGTACTACTTTAGCACGTTATGCACGTTTTCATGAGATACTATTGTAATCATACGCCCTAACTGTATGTTATTCCTAATTTTTGTTTAAATACTGTACTGATGATGTCCTGAGATACTTAGGATGAAATATTTACAATTAAATAATTTTCACTGTGGTTTATACGTGTGTTTCTTCTAATTATGAACGCACCACAGGTTTCGTTATTTAAAAAAAAAAAAAATGTATCTTCAAAGTAGCTTGCAATCACCATAACTTCATTGGGGAAGTCATCAGCTTCAACTAAATCTTCAAATGCTTGAATAACGTTAGCAAGAGGAATAAATGTTAATGCCGGAATCATTCGAACTCAACGAGCAAATTCATGGTCTTGTTCGTATCAGGCTTTTAAACCTTCATTCTGTACCTTTCGCCAAACGCTTTGGGAAAGATGAAAAAAAAAACAACAACCGGTATTTACAATACTAGGAAATTCTTGTTGGAAGGCTTGCATGGCACTTTGTTCGAAATCTGTCATAAGTCGCTGGGGTTGGAGACCCGTTGGTAGATTTTTAACTTCTTGAAGCAACTTGACGTATGTGGGACGAGTTTTGTTTGGCAGAAGCGCGTAGACCACTGGAATAACTGCATTGAATTGAACCAGATGAATTGTATAAAGCTGCTGGAAATGTGTGGGTACTGTGCGAAAAGTTGCTTCAGAAAACCACTCCTGGCTATGCGCTAATAATTGAAGATTGTTACTAGCGGAAAAAATAAGCATGCGACCTGAGAGCAGTTCGTCCTGAGAATCATACATCAAAAATTGTTGTACATTGCCATCGATAATAATTTCTTCATAATTTTGTGGAATTACTAGGTCCTGGAAATTGCTCGGTAAAGCAGGAGTACCATTGTTGCATCGAACATGACGAATGGTTCGTTTAAGTGGATCCTTTTTAGAAAGTAATGCCGTGACATTGGCATGAGCCTCTGCAATTACTGATACAACAATTTGCTGTGGCCGTTCGTTCGTGGTTGTTGCATGTTGCCGTATTTGACCAATCAATTGCAATGCTTCTGACCTTGCAACTTGAGCTGCATGGTTATGTTTAGTTACGACTTTCACAACTGGGCCTTCCAAACCGTCTGTCCAAACACGCCCTTTGCTGGTGGAACGTTTTTCACAAACCCAAATACTATGTTGTTCATCTACAGTTCTCTTTGAAAACACGTAAATGTGGTTGTCATCATTTACCAATTTTCTTTTGCCTCTTATTAACGGAACACTTTTTGCCATTGTACACACAGGATTAATCAATCAAGATGCAAAAATAATATGTAGATATTGCACTGCCTGCGACGCTCAGCTTTCTCAATGCGATGCACCATCGATAATGAAGCGGCGAAAACAGCAAACGGGTGCTGTCCACTGTTCCCCCCCCCCCATGTCCGTCACGAACCACGTGACTATCGCCCTCTTGGTCGAGTATGTATTCTTTCCATTGTGAAAGGATTAACAGTTCCAGTTAATACTTCCACAATGGAAAGACATACAAAAGGGAAGAAATTAGTTTAAAAGCTGCGTGACAATTTGTACACGAATGTAATTTTAAAAATTTGATCAGAAATGTTAGCGTTATCGGAAGTTCGGTTCGAGTAATCGAGAGTTTAACATAGAATCTCCACTAAAGGGGCTGGAACTTCATTAAAAATTCGAGTTATCGAGAGTTGACTGTATTGACATTTTTGTAACCTACTCATTATCTGCAGGAGACGAAATGTGGTGGGAGAGACTTTTCCGTAAACCATTATAAACACAGTTATGTGACACGTCGGGGCCCGACAGTCGGACACTTTTCGATGCCGAGCCCGTGACAAATGTCTCAGATGTCACCCCTTCTCGGTGGCCCTACTCCTAGGTAATGAATTGGTTCAGTGGCCATTGATATTCTGGGGTAGGGGGATCTCCTGCACCTTCCAATTACCATAGGTTTGCAACCTGGTTTAATCTGAAATAATGCAAAGTCCACTGATGTTTGAAAATTTCTCAAAAATAGCTAGGAACACGTATATGGAGCATTGTCTCTTAGAGATGCTATTTTAGAGTTCCTATTACATCATCTCCGTAAGCTATTACTTTGCTCTTCTTTACTGAGAATGAGATATCGATGCCTCGCACTGCATATGCATTGTCTATCATTTTCAAGAATAGTTCTAGTGTCAGAATAAACAGTAGGTAGCTAGCTCAGTGGATAGCGTTGCTTTACCCTTTTCCAGATTGGGATCGGCTATGTTGACTAATAAGCGCATGGAGGTGTTTTCATAAGCACTTTTAATGATGTCACCTAATTTCTCTTTCGCTCCCACCTGCTCTAAAATGTAAAATGAGTAGGGTGGTACACGCTGTAAACAGCTAAGTCCACCGAGAGGATGGCCATGGATTGTTTTTGTTGACGACTAGTTCGATTAGATCTCGATGCAGAAGCAGATTGAATTCTGCAGCTTGGCCTGGGATCCCGTAAGTTTGGGTACTTTGAATAACGCTTTCTATTCCCACCTTTAATAAACTGGTCCAATTCATCATCAAAATGCATAATACCTATATCGTTCTTGTAGATCTCTTAATTTTTCCACAGAGCTCGGGGAAAAAATTAAGTATGTGGGATCTGGCGGCCGGCAGGTCTGACACCCGCTTGATTCGCTTCTGACTACTTCCCTGCTGAAAAGGCTGCTTTTGGTATGTCAGCCAGTCTCTGATAAGTTATGTTCTTGTGGTTTTTTTCTGTTCCATATTTTTGATTCTCCCCTTCCTATATCCACATGGATGCTTCTTATGATGTTAGAGCAATCTATCCCATTGTGCTGGTTGGCCTCAGACCAGCTCCATGTATAAATTCCTTAGCTTTGCTCGCTTTTCATATGCTAGGTTCTCTACCGATTCTGCTATTTTATTTGATTGCGATTTTGAAGTGAGCATAGTTGCTCCAGCTCCAGTTCCTTATTTTCTAATATTCACAAGCTTGTAGTTTGTCACAGAGAATCGCTGGAAAATTTGAATCAAGCCTCCGGTGCCTATTTCGATACCTGTTACAGGTCGAAGCTTCAGGATGACTAGGTACTACCAAAGGCGTTTGCATGCTTTTCGTGCCATATATATTAGTTAATTGGAATAATTTCAGACATCACGCAGTTGTGGTATCCTGATGTACACCTTTATGAGGTAGCCCCTACCTTGTCAACTTGCGATCGGCTCTTGGGATCACAAGTTGATTGTATGAATTTCAATCACCTCCGACAACTGAATGGTGAAAGCCGTGCAAATGGGGCTGTAGGAGCGGTAAAAACCCTGGGCGTTTGTCCTGTCCGCTGGTGTGTAGACGTTCATAAGTCTGATGGTGATGTCTTGGTTTTCCCAATTGATGTTTAACACTTTTCCTGCTGTGTCCTTTTGGATGTTACAGAAGATTCCTAGGACAGGAGGAGAATTGAAATCCCTACTCCAGTGTGTACACGCCTTCCGAAACTCCATATGGAAATGAGCGAATGTTTGCTCTCTAGTCTCCAGATGTCTTGGAAACCACAGAAATTCATTCCTTGCAGGAAGAGGAAACGGATGTTGTGTTTCAGCATCAATTCCCATACAGCCGTTTTTAGGAGTTGCGCAATCCCCTCACGTTCAATGTGGCAATATCGAAAGGGAGCTACATATTTCACTAGCAGGTGAAAAGATCTTAACATCTAAATTTTTAACTAGTCTAATTAATGCTTCAATATACGGGGGGAAAGACGTGTAGCCAGCTTCTCGCTAGTCCTTCTGTAGCTTCGCACAAGCATTATTTTGATTTCGAACTGGTGATCTGCATTTATGATTTGAAAGCTGGTTACATCATCTGTTTTTATAAAAAATAACTATTTAATTGCTCGTCTGTATATTCTTTGATATTTGCAGTGATAGGGTCTGCCGGCGCTTCCACCTATAAGGAAACCTCTTCCAATTCCATTCCCTCTGCAGAATCAGGTGAGTCCTTGTAGTGTGACTTGTGTTCTTCTCATGGCTTGGGTTTTTGCTGGCTTTTTTCTTTCTTGGATTTCAGCTCCAAAAAATCAGCTAACGCCTTTTTATTCCAGTATAGGGAGTAGGCGAGTCCGTTTAGCCCTATCTAACTTTTGGAGACTGAATGGTCAGTTCAATTTCCACTGGCAGCCAATCAGAGATAGCTGGCCCAAGGCTATCACTAATTAAGCGGCACGGAGTGAAGAGAGACGGCGCAACAAGTGCCGTCATCACGTGGTCCCTAACCCTAACACAATATATTTAATGTCTGAAATAATGTGGGTTCTACGGTCGATTTTCTTGAGTTTACGGGACAAAAGAACCGAGTTTCCGTGAGAAAAAACCTACTTACCCATGCCAGAGATCGACTAACTCGGGAACTGGTAGAAAAAAGACTCAGAAAAATTTCCTCTAGTCGACGACTAGATTCAAAGCAAAGTCTTCCTTCATGCGGTCAAGTACCATGGTGTACAAACGCCATGTCCACTGAGCTACACAGGCTACCTTGATTTCAAATTTATTATTTTTATTTTTTGCTTTTCTTCGAGTTTTTTTTATTTTATTTTATTTCCTCTTTCCCTTTCGTTTACCTAGTAGGCATTTTAAGAACTCTGATTTTTCTTCTTCAAGCCTATTTTCGTCTTAAGGGTGTGTGTGTGTGGGGGGGTATCTTCCCTTAATTGCTTGCATGTTGTTTCGCTGAGCATAGCAGGCTCTGGCTTTTTTTCTTTTCTTTTGTGATCTTTCCCAGCGAAGTCGAGGTCAGTTGAAACGTCTTGGGCTTTAATTTTGGAAACTGCTCATTGTTAATTTTAAGAGGTGTTGTTTTTGGAGTGTCGGTTCTCCTGATGCGCCAACGCATTCTGCACAGATTCTCTGCCGGCACGTGGTGTACTTGTGCTCCGTGCTTTCGTACATCCGGCATGGCTTTTTGCACTGATTCGAGATGTGCCTAGATAATTGAAGCACTTTGATTTTGGGTAGCTTCCTCCTAGGTAATCTGTGGAGCCACAATGGAGACATTGTTTTTGGACTCCTGGGTAACTGACTATCACAGACGAAGTCCCAGTGTTGGACAAAACTGGGGACAGGAGTCTTCATCTCCTTTGTAAAAGTGACATCGCTGGGTACTACCGTATTTACTCGAATATAACACTCCACTTTTTTTCCAAAAATTAAAGCTAAAAAATTGCAGGGAGAGATATATAAGGGGATTTTCGTCAACTAACGTTTTAGAAAAACACTGAAAATGGGTATGACTTACCAAGAATCACCTATTCGCTATCACTACTTCCGGCCTCAAGAACGGTTTCCTTGTGTGCATCGTCAAAGTCATCTACTCAAATTGCATCATCTTCTTTCCTGGCAAAAATTACCAGTAATTTACAAGACCTGAGATACGTAATGAACAGTCCTTCACGAATACCTAATGAGAAGTTAAAGCAGAGTGCAAAACAGATAGCAATAGTGTGCCTTTTCACAGTAGAGAGATAGAGCAGCTATGAAGATGTGCAATGATTTGTGCGGTATTAACAAAAACAAAGCAACCAACAACAGTTAAGGTGAAATGCTAATTCTCTTCAACAGAATTCCATGATATCTGAAACTGCCATAACAATATTCACTATATATTTCTTAGTTGAGCCTGTGTAGCTCAGTGGATGTGGCGTTTGCACACCACCGCGCTTGGCCGCACGAAGGAAGACTTGGTTTCGAGTCTAGTCGGCGACTAGAGGAAATTTTTCTAAGCCTTTTTTCGACCGGTTCCCGAGTTAGTCGATCTCTGGCACGGGCAAGCAGGTTTTTCTCCCGGAAACTCGGGTTTTTCGTCCTGTAAACTCAAGAAAATCGACCGTAGAACCCACATTATTTCAGACATTAAATCTATTGTGTTAGGGTTAGGGACCACGAGATGGCGGCACATTTGAGCCGTCTCTCTTCACTGCGTACTGCTTCATTAGTGATAGCCTTGGGCCATCTGTCTCTGATTGGGTACCAGTGGAGATTGAACTGCCCACTCAGTCTCCAAAAGTTAGATAGGGCTAAATGGCCTCGCCTACTCCCGTATACGGGAATAAAAAGGCGTTAGCTGATTTTTTATTTTATTTTTTATTTCTTAGTTTTAACACGTTCACGATGGGGTGGTGTTTTGCCCGTTTATCGTTCCGACAGAACTTCTCATTACCAGCAGGCTCAACTCACAAAGTTTCAACCCTTCAGTTGAATTTTATTGCTATTTGTTTGCATTCAAGCTGGCTGGCAAAGTCGCATACATTATATGGTATGTTTCAGTTCGTGGTAGAAATTTATTTGAAGTTAGCCTTTGATCCGTCATAATGACATCGAAAATTTCAAATGTAATCAAACAAACACTTATTTCATTATTAATAATAATGAAGACCCAAAGGCTTCAATTCGGCAACATGAACTTATTTAAGTTAAGGGATATTATATCCCATATTGTTTCTTAGCCGAATAAGAAACTCAAAGAGTTTCATGCCGAATATGGAAACTATATAAAGTTCGGCGATTCCAAGCATAAGCAAATATCTGGATAGTGCAGCACCTGACCCTTGAAGGTAGTGCAAGCTGAGGCAACTCATGTAAAAGGTGGAGCAAGCTCCGATCACTATTCTTGATATTTACCCATAATGTGAACTTAACTCCTAGGAGCTGTATTTTGTTCAAAACATTATTTTCAAAGGCCGAAGAACTATCGGCGAATCCAAGCGTAAGGGACCACTTGGTAGTACAACACCAAGGCAACTCGAAGCAAAGGCGGAGCAAGCTCCCTCACTAGCCTTGATATTTTCTCATAATGTAAAAACACAGCTCCTAGGAGATGTAATACTGTCATTACATTATGAGGAGAGGTCCCTACCCAGACCGGTTTCGACCTTTTTTGAGGTCTCATCAGTGAGTATGTAGACCTAGTTAATACCAAGTTTGTAGCGAACAGAACTTGCATCCCTTCTATGAGAATTGCCAAGAGGTGTCCTATTAAATTATTAATAATAATGAAGAAGCCAAAAAAGTTCACATTATGGGTAAATATCAAGAATAGTGATCGGAACTTGCTCCATCTTTTACATGAGTTGCCTCAGCTTGCACTACCTTCAAGGGTCAGCTGCTGCACTATCCAGCGATTTGCTTACGCTTGGAATCGCCGAACTTTATAAAGAGTTTCATGCCGAATATAGAAACTATGAGTTTCTTATTCGGCTAAGAAACAATATGGGATATAATATCCCTTAACTTATATAAGTTCATGTCGCCGAATTGAAGCCTTTGGCTCTTCATTATTATTAATAATTTAATAGGACACCTCTTGGCAATTCTCATAGAAGGGATGTAAGTTCTGTTCGCTACAAACTTGGTATTAACTAGGCTCTTGATTCGGATATAAACAGAAAGTGAGAGTAAACATGGCAGCTCACATAGTAGTCTCGCATAATGGTTGTTGTTGCAAAGAATGTTTTTGATTTCAGTGGTGATTAGTGAGTTTTAGATTTTTGATTTCAGTGGTGATTAGTGAGTTTTAGATTTTTGATTTCAGTGGTGATTTGTGAGTTTCAGATATTGTGAAACTTCTTTGTTTGCGGAATACAAGATAATCTTTGACTTTTGATACAATTTTCTGGCCCTAGCCCGTTCTCTTTGCCATTGTAAATATTTCATACCTCATTGTACACAAGAATGGAGAATGTAAACGATATCAAGGACGCCATTCAACAGTTAAACAAATATGTCACTTGACATGCTCAAATTCATCCTTAAGAAATTTGATACAGACTATCCTGGTTGCTGGAATCTCTTCACTCAAGTAAATGACACTGAAGATGATGATTTGGATATCGAAGAGGACATTACACCTGTTCCTCCTACAAAGTTTACCTGACAGTTCGATTGTTCACATGAGGAACAATCTAAGAAAAGACGCAGAACATCGGAAGGTGGAATGGAAGATGATGAAACAACTCAACAAAAACAGATCACCCAAGATAGAAAAGAAAAGGTCCCTCCAGTTATCCTTCGAGATAAAGACAAATGGACCTCAGTCTCAAGATCCCTAGGAGAACAAAATATCAAATTTTTCTGGGCAAGAAATACTGAAGAGTGTGTAAAGATTCACCCTACCACTGTCACAGATTATCGCATGATGACGAAAATGCTGGACAACTCTAAATTGCCCTTCCACACCTTTGCGCTAGCAAGCGAGAACTTAAAAGTAGTTCTAAGAGGAGTGGCTGAGGGCATCACAACTGATGAGATCACAGCTGACCTCATCAATCAAGGATTGACTCCAACCAAAGTCAGAATGTTGAGGTCAATAAAACACCAATGCCACTGGTGTTGGTCGAAATCTCCAACACACAAAAAAGCATCTATGAAGTTACCGACATTTGTAAGCTTAAAATTACAACCGAAACTCTAAGGAAGAAGGCATCGGCAGGGTAGTGCCACAGATGCCAGAGGTTTGGACATGCCCAAAAACTGTGCAGAGCTGCATAAGGATGTCTAAAATGCGGTGAGGGTCACCAAACTAACTCCTGCACCAAACCCAGATCCACACCTGCCTGCTGTGCCAATCATAGAGGACCACATCCCTCTAATTACAAGGGTTGCCTTTTCCATCCAAAAAACCGTGGATCAACAAGAACCTACCACGCTCCTCCAAGCAATGACACAACCAAGCAGTTCGCCCTCCAGATCATAATACCTCACATTCGACAACACAGGAAGGCACTCGACCCTCATCCATGTCCAAATCATATGCGGATGCGGTAAGAACCCAGACTCTTTCATCGCAAGAGCGAACAAGCTCTAATCTCACATCAGCTTTAACCTCGTCACTTGCAACAATGCTGCATGAATTCAGCAAAGCAAGCACCTCACCATCCTCCAGAAGAAGATTCTACCTAGAAACCTAATCCATATTAACATCTCTCTATAATGTTTAAAAAATTTAAACCAAATTCTCTCATGATAACAGCATGGAATGCCAATGGCTTAACAAATAAAATTCTCGAGCTGCAAGAATTTGCAAAACGATACAATCCAGACATAATCTTGATCAGTGAATCCCACCTCAGACCATTAAACAACCCAAAACTAAGAAGTTATATTTTATACAGGACGGACAGACAGACTTAACTCTAGTGGAGGCGGCACAGCTATTTTCATCAAAAATTATTTAAGCCACAACTTGCTGACCAACCCCCAAACTCTAAACCTTGAGGTGACGGATGCAGAGGTGCACACTAATAACGCAGGCAAACTCAAAATCTACGCAGCGTACAATCCTCCCAGCATTCCACTATTGACAGCAGGATTAGACTCCATCCTCGGCTCCAAGGATTCCATAATTACAGCAGGAGACCTAAACTCGAAACATACAGCCTGTTTCAGTTCGTCAATCAACTCCAAAGGTCATACTTTATTCAATTACACGTTACTCAACTCATCAATAGTAGCTGGACCCACTGAGCCCACCCACTACAGCCCATTAGGAAGTTCTGATGTATTAGACATAGTTATCCTCAGAAACATTCAATATCAATACCAGCTGGAGACAGTAGAAGAGCTTAACTCAGATCATAATCCCATCCTGCTCAGGTTAGGACTTCAAGATCAGCTCTCTCCCCATCATTCTTTCATACCATGGGACAAGCTCTCTAAGGTTCTCCCAGTCCACATCGGTCCACCTCCATGTCATTCATAATAAAAAAGAAGAAAGAGACCAAGCTGTAAGCAATTTAACTAGGCAAATCAACACAGCAATAGCATCAGCCACTCAAACCACTGTCTTCCACGCTCCTAATTGGATCCCAGAAGAGATAATGGACCTGATTAGGGCCAAAAATAAAGCCAGAAAGCGATTCACAACACCAGAGCCCCGCAGGACAAAGCAACCTTCAACACCTTGAACAGACAGGTTCGAGAAGCCCTCCAGATCCACAGGAATTCCAAATGGGAATCCAAACTCAAGGAAATCAACCCATAAGATAACTCCATGTGGAAGTTTGTAAAATCTTTCGTACCAAAAGACAACCATTTCCCTCTTTAAAGATCAATCTTGGAATTGTACACTCAGATGAAGAAAAAGTAGAAGCCCTAATTGACAATCTGGAAAATCAATGCAGCCGATCTTATGCAAACTTAAATTTCAATCTTATTTACAAAGTTCATTGTAAAGTTAGAAATGCACTAAGTCAGCCTAATGATGATTCAGAAACCATCACCCCCACATCGCCAACAGAAATAATAAATATCATTTCCCATCTGAAGAATAAAAAGACCCCCGGCTCTGACGGCATTACCAATAGAATAATAAAGCTACTCCCACGGAAAGCCATAATACATCTAGTTAATATTACCAATTCCAGTTTAAGATTCCAGTACTTTCCCACAGATTGGAAAATCGCGGACATTATACCTTTGAAAAAGCCTGGTAATAACCCACAACTTCCCCAAAGCTACAGGCCCATCAGTCTTCTTTCCTGTCTTGGCAAAGTAATAGAAAAGGTCATCCTATCAAGACTACAATCAGCAGTGGACCAACAGAAAATAATCCCAAATGAGCAATTTGGGTTTCGCAAAGCTCACAACACGGTGCAACAAATTCACCGACTAACAGAACATATCACTCATGGTTTTAACTGGCACCTTCACACTGCTGCTGTATTTTTGGATGTTGCCAAGGCCTTTGATAAGGTCTGACATCAAGGCCTTATCTTCAAACTAATTGAAAACAATATCCCAATTAAACTAGTGAAACTCATATATTCATATATTAATGAAAGATACATGCAAGTGAAATTCAATGGAATTGTGTCATCAAGGCGCAAAATCCTGGTGGGAGTACCTCAGGGTTCTCTTCTGGCCCAATACTTTTCACAACTGACATGGCAGATATCCCTCTCAATTCAAGAACAACTACTATGGCCCTTTATGCCGACGACACCGCTATTCTAGCTAGATCACTCACTCCTCGCCTAGCAATCACAAGACTCCAAAGAAGTAGCAATGAGCTAGCAAACTGGTTAACCAACTGGAGGATTCAAGTGAACCCCCTGAAAAGCTCAGCCATGGTGTTTTCAAGAAGAAAGATCTGCAACAAAAAAGACATCCTGCTCTCTGGTCATAAGATCCCATGGCAATCAGAGATCAAATATCTTGGGGTATTGATGGATAAGAAACTCCTTTTTAACAAACTCATCAATTTCATTTGCTCCAAATCTTCCAAAGTAATAGCACAGCTCTACCCATTGATCAACTGCAAGAGCAAATTGAACCTACATAATAAATTGCTTCTTTACCGGATGGCAATACGTCCAGTCATTAAGTATGCCTCACCAGCATGGAGTCACACTTCAAGATCAAATATTTAAAAATTACAGAGAATCCAAAACAAATGCCTTAGGATGATTCTGGATGCACCGTGGTTCATCAGAAATTCACAGATTCACCGAGAAACCGGAACTCCATACATCTCCTCCCTTCTTCGTGATCTTGCAGAAAAATTCTTGGTGAAGTCAAGTTCACATTCAAACCCACTAATCGTACAAGCTGTCAATTACACTGAGACTGATTACTACACACACAAAAGATCGAAGGCTATTCTTCTCTCAACCGATCATAGCTAACATAACTGCCCTCAGAGGGCGAGCTTAACTGCTCACAAACCTCCCATTCCCAAACAACTCTCATCACAGATAAAGGGGAATATGAAAAGCACTAGTGCTTCACCCATCTTGTCAGTAATGTTAATGGTTAAATGGTTGGTATTAACTAGGTCTACCTATTCACTGATGAGACTTCAAAAAAGGTTGAAACCGGTCTGAGACCTTCTCTCATAATGTGAAACAGCAATGCATCTCCTAGGAGCTGTGTTTTACATTATGAGAAACCGGTCTGGCAATGCTGTAGCCAATGAAGTTTAACTGATGCTCGGCTATTGCTAATATGAGTTCGCTCTCTTAAGGTTTAGCCTTAAGGGAGCAATTTGAGTCTCCGGGGTAAGTGTTTTCCGGTAAGGTCCGGCGAGGGGCTTTATCAATGAATGCTTTTCTCCAGAATTTGAGCGGTTCTGCTCGGTGGTGGTGGTGGTGGGTGGAAGGCCATCACTGAGTGGATGGCCTTCCACCCAGATGGACGGTCTTTCGCCCACTATTGAGTGGCCTAGGGATCGTCCGAATTTTTTAGAGATGGCTTCACTTATAAGGTCGAAACCGGTCTGGGTAATGACCTTCTCTCATAATGTTCAACAAAATACTGCTCCTGGGAGTTAAGTTCACATTATGGGTAAATATCAAGAATAGTGATCGGTTCTTGCTCCACCTTTTACATGAGTTGCCTCAGCTTGCACTACCTTCAAGGGTCAGGTGCTGCACTATTCAGGTATTTGCTTACGCTTGGAATCGCCGAACTTTAGTTTCTATATTCGGCATGAAACTCTGAATTTCTTATTCCGCTAAGAAACAATATGGCCCTTATTTCATGTAATCGAAAAATTGGACAACAGTTTTCAGTTAGACGGCATTTCCGGTACAACATATGATTTTGCTTGATTCTATACAGCATTGTTTCTGTGGAAGGGGACATGTGACTCATTAGTTAGTGCTGTTTTTAACTCTACTGCTCTAATTGCAGTATTTGTTAAGAAATATATTACACAGACTGTAAATGTCACTGTACCTTATTCAGTGATACAATAAAACTACATGTACTTATTTTTCTTGCATCTGCAGTATAGTAGCTGTTGGGGAAGGCCTCGACGTGAACGTGTTTAAACCTTTTTTCATGTGCGAGGTATATGTGAAACTTTACTTCTTTTTTCGTAAAGTAAATTCAGGGATGCGAGTTATACGCGAGCCGAGGGCAAGTTATATTCGAGTAAATACGGTACTTGGGATCTTAGAGGAAAAATACCCTTCTTCACATAGAGACGTTTCCCCATTTTGCAAAGGTTTGTGCTAATATATCGTCGTTTGACTCTATATATTCCATTTGGAATCGTTCTATTTTTATCATCTTCACCTGACTTACTATCAATAAGGACCCTATTTTTTATTTTTCATGACCGGCTAATAATTTGTCTCCTGTTTTTGTGTCTTTTACTACCACTATTAATCCCCCTTCCAGGGGCGCGCCGGCCATATGTGCAATGTGTACGACGCACACAGGTGACAAGATAGTAAAGGCGCCAAATATTTTGTTATGATATTTTAAATGAAGTGAATTTTGTCAGCAAAATACTGCAGTCTTCATCTATGAATCTCCAACTTACTTTAGATGCATTGAATGATCTAAATGAATTTTTAAATGATTATAGGTCTGATGAAACTTTCAAAGAAATTCAAGGGCGAATGGTGATCTTGAAATTCACCTTGCTCTTGTTATCGTTCAGGGAGCGAGAGGCGTGATTGAAGTCTGATTAGCGGAGTAATGAATTACTGACCATTTAAAACTATATATTTAGAAACTTATGTACATTTAATTATACAAATACTACATTTATTTTACAAAATGATATTCTATCTTTTTCAATTTAGCTACTTGAATACAAATTCTACCCAACGGTTCTTTATGAACTGATCAATAACATCGTCATAAAAAGTTGGTTGTAACTTAATTTTCCCAAGCAGCATGCACACTTGTAAAGGCTGGCTGACGCTCACTGGCTAGAGCCACTTTGACTGGATGTAGCCTAGTGTTTAAGACGACGTGAAGGGAGCGGAAATGGCTATGCGCGCGCATGAAATCACACTATTGCAGTGAGGACCTGGAAGGTCCTACAACCGAGCAAGCCAAGGTAGCTTTGACTAGACGAGCAAGCATCGGCCTTCGATACACAACGCAAAGCTCAATTATTGCCGCGCAAGCTTAAGACGCCGCCTTCTGTATACAAAAATAAAAGCCTAAATGGAATTCTTATAAAAATGCATGCATTAATTTGTTAATGCATAAATGCATTAACAAATAAATATGACTTCTTTTTCAATTAATGAGTTTGCACAGCGAGCATGGAGAATTCGCCACTGAAGAAATTGTAGAAAGCTAAAATTAATTGTAGCAAAATTTGACGCAGAATCTGTATTTTGTAGTAGTAGACCACTAAGGTGACATAAAAAGACAACACAGTTTGATTACGAACATGAAAATGAAAATATAGTAGATCCTGAAAATTCATTTAAAGTAATTTTTTTCCTCTGCATAATAGATCAAATATTACAATCTGCAGGAAAGATTTAATATTAAAAGAACATATGAATTCCATTCAGTTGTATTAGTTAAGTACTTCACAAAATAAATATTTATTATCTCGTTGTAAAAAGTTACGACAAAAATTAACACATGAGAATCATTCAGACATTGAGATAGACGATTTCTGCTAAGAAATTTTACACTGTGAACCATTTATTTCTAATTTTAAAAACGATTTATATCAGATAATTCAGTATATTTATTCAAACGACTTAATCACAGTTTATCCAAACTTTACAATTGCTCTTTTCGGATTCTTTTGTCATTACCGGTATCTGTAGCATCTGCGGAACGATCCTTTTCTAAACTTAAAATGATTAAAAAATACTTGCGCCCCACAATGGTACAAGACAGACTTTCAAATCTTGCCATTATATCAATAGTCAGATATTTTGGATCAACTTGATATACATGATATTTTTCGGGAATTTTCATTAATGAAAACTAGAAAAGTTCAATTCCCCAAGTGACTTTTTCTTTCTGTTTAAATATTTATTTAACTATTTCTTTACCCAATAATGTTTAATATGTTCCTATTTTATATACTTGAGTAGTAGGGGAGGCACTTCTGACCAGATCAAGATCAACATAAGATAAGGAATCGTGACGTGTTTGGTTGATGACGTCATTGTGTGCGTCGCTTCATGGGTGTGGAATGTTTGGAATTTCCCTGTGGGCATATGTGTCACTGGCTTCAGTTCTTGTGTTTTGGTTCGCGTATGGGATTATGGGTGATGGTAGAGATAAGGAATCGTGTTGTGATTGGTGGGACAGTTTGTACCAGATGAAGATCAAGATAAGATAAGGAATCGTGACGTGAATGTTTGTTGTTATAGAGAATAGAATATTATGAATTTCCCTGGGGGTATATGTGTCAATGGCTTCAGTTCTCGTGTTTTGGTTCGCGTATGGTGTTATGGGTGATGGTTGAGATAAGGATTCGTGTCGTGATTGGTGGACACTTCTGACCAGATGAAGATCAAGATAAGATAAGGAATCGTGACGTGAATGTTTGTTGTTGTCAGATGAATATCAGTGACGTCATTTCTTAGTTGTAAATAAGTGACATTGTTGTTTTGAATGGAAAAAGGGAGATTTATTAGTGTATAAGGAATCGTGTCGTGATTGGTGGACATTTTAAACAAGATCAAGATAAGATAAGGAATCGTGACGCGAATGTTTGTTGTTATGATTGAGTTTGGAATTTCGCTGGGGCCCTTGTCTGTCGGGGACATCACGTGGTGTGTTTGGTGATATTTAGAGATAAGAATCGTGACGTTATGTCTTTGTGTGGTATTTTGGTTTGGCTATGGAATTGTGGGCTATGTTTTGAGATAAGATATCTTTGAATTTTCCCAGGTTGACACACATCCGTTATTGTCGTCTGTGGGAATTCTTAGAGTATGTCGTGATGGCGACAGTCTTTCGAAGTTTTCTGAATAATTAATTATATACTGGTGTCACTCAAACATACAGTTTTTTTTTTCTATAGATGGTTGTACTAATTTTCCAATACATTTGGGGTATTTGTTTCCTGTTAAAGGGTGGGAATTCTTAGAGTAAGTCGTGATGGCGGCAGTCTTTCGAGCTTTTCTGAATAATTAATTATATACTGGTGTCACTCAAACACACATACTTTTTTTCTATGGATGTTTGTACTAATTTTCCAATACATTTAGAGGTATTTCTTTCCTGTTAAACGATGGGATTCTTAAAGTGAGTCGTGATGGGGGCAGTTCAATCTCCACTGGTACCCAATCAGAGACAGATGGCCCAAGGCTATCACTAATTAAGCGGTACGCAGTGAAGAGAGACCGCTTTTTTTTTCAAATGTGCCGCCATCTCGTGGTCTCTAACCCTAACACAATACATTTAATGTCTGAAATAATGTGGGTTCTGCGGTCGATTTTCTTGAGTTTACAGGACGAAAAACCCGCTTGCCCGTGCCAGAGATCGACTAACTCGGGAACCGGTCGAAAAAAAGCTTAGAAAAATTTCCTCTAGTCGCCGACTAGACTCGAAACCAAGACTTCCTTCGTGCGGCCTACCGCGGTGGTGTGCAAACGCCACATCCACTGAGCTACACAGGCTCTGTACATATTCTAATCAAGTTCATATTTTATTCATAATTCATCCGAATATTTTGATTTGTCGAAAATTAAGATCTTAAAATTCAATAAATAAATAAATAAACAAATCGTGTTCTGAATAATTTAATTATACTGGTGTCCCTTAAACATACATAACACATCAAAGACACTGATTGTTCTTTTAAGTTTACATATTTATTTCACAGATATTATTTACAATGCAATATGCAGAAATAGGAATTTACATATATCACCATACTGGTGTCCCTTAAACACACACACACACACACATTAGGCATGAAAAGTCGCTAATGTGTCCATGTTGATACTCTAATATACCCTGTGATTATTCTCATGAAAAAAAAAAAAAAACGTTCAGTTTTAGAATTACGTTTACTAAAAACATATGACCAATGATTATTGCATTACATTATCAATTGTTATGTTTAAGTTAAAAATTCACTTATATTTCTTTCCAGAATGAGAACATCTTGGTACTATCTAGGTTTTCTGAATATTCCAAATTGTTGATTTTTAACATATATTCACAGCACAGAACACAAAGACAACTCTGAAATCCATTTGACTTTTTCATTATAGGTTTTACTTTTTAAAATTCAGTTAACTACATATTATAACCAGAATAACTGAGTAAAATAAATAAATTGTGTGTGAATTATTTTCCCACACTGTTAATTTTCATTAACCTTATTTGTAGATAACTGAGTGACTCATTTCCGGTCAGCGAATCATCGTTCTTTTCTTAGCCTATTTCCTTAGCGGTTTCTTCAAAAGGTAAAATTTTTCTCAGGGATGTGTATTAGTCATCTTTCTGATGTGACTAATGTTTAGACTAGTGTTAGGTAGCAAAGGTTCGTAATTTGACCTTGTGTGATTGTTGAAACTAATTTGTTCGCATCACTTCCTTTCCTACACATATGGCACTCAATCTTACTGTTGTGACTAAGCGTTTTCGAGGTGTTACACTACTGATGGGTAGCAAAGGTTCGAAATTTGACCTTGTGTTATCGATGAGAACTAAGTTATTCATTCTCACATGATGTGATGATTATTGGTTTTCCATTGGTTCTAATTTTTTTATAAATAGACTAAAGGGTCGCTCTTTGGTTCCAATTTGAGTTTCTAGTAGTAACTTTCTAGTAGTATTTGTAACAGTTGTATGCATTCAGAAGATTATTATAGTTTCAAAATGAGTTTTTCTGGAGAAAAAGTAAGTTAATTTTGTCATTTTATAGCAATGTCATATGAATTTTAGTGACTACATTAGCGATTTTTGTCTATAAAGTTATAAGGTGGTTTTTGCAATGGAAAAATAAAAATCATGTTCATGATATTCATTCTGTTTTGTGTTAAGTGAAATCAAATAAGTCATATATATATATATATATATATTTTTTTTTTTTTTTTGATTGTGAAAAGATATTAAGTGTGGTTATTTAGTAATATTGTGTTAGTGAAACTCTTATGTAATATTGAAATTTGCTAAAATCACCTTGAGTTTTTATTTCTAAAAGATATTTCTGAAATCTAGAAAGTAATTTTTTTTTTAATAGCGATCATCTGTTATTCGGTTTGTTGATGGTAATGGGAATATATTCAATCATCAACCCAACATTGTAGAGGTTGATTTGACAAGAGAAAATGATTGCGAAAGTGAACAAACCATAGGACGTGGTATTAATTCTAATGTAACAATTGCTGGTGTGGCTGGAGGAAGTCGCCACCCTCCCCAAAATTTATATGATTCACATTCAGTTACTGGATGTGAAACTAAACTCTCTACTTCTACTACTATTGAACCCTCACTCTACAGGGACTTTTATACTGTTTCGGTGGCCCAATCACGTAAATCTATAAAGTATCAAACTCGACAATTGGAGTATCAAGTTCGATTTCGTGATCTGGAACTCTTTTCACCAGAGTGTTTTTTTGATATATTTCGAGATATGCTTAATGAGATCATTCAGCGTTTATCGGGTTCTGGAACTTTTTCTCACATTCGGTTGGGCTTTAGTGCATCCAGTTTAGAAAGTAACATTAACTTACCGTTCATGTTGCTTTCTGAACTAACTATCCAAAGGACAGTTGATGCTTGTTATGCTGCCGCCAAATCGAAACTTGAGTTTCTTTTGGCAAATGATCTGATTATATATGTCGTACTTATTAATATCAGTAACAATGGTGGTGGAAGAACCAATGTTAAAAGAAGAACGCTGCTTAGCCTGGATGAGTTTCTGAAAAAAAAAAGCTATTGTGGAAATTTCTAACAAAGACAATCTTTGCATGGCTCGAGCACTTGTTCTGGATGTTTCTTCACATGCTGATGATGCCAAAACATAGACAAGTGCGATTAGATTGCAAAAAGATACAAACAAAGAGGGTTTTAGCTCTGCACAAAATTGTAGGGTTTCAACTTGGTTCTTGTGGTATTCCAGAAGCAGATCTCTTTCAAAAGCATTTGACTCCGGAATACCAAATCGTAATTTTTTCGGCAGATGCTGAGTTTTCTGTGGTATTTCAGGGTCCAAATGCAAGTAAACAGATCTGTCTTTTATACCACAACTCTCAGTTTGATTTAGTGCATAGTGTGCCTGCTCTGTTTGGGAATAAATATTATTGCCCCAGTTGCTTTCGGACATACAGCACTTCTATTAAATTGCAAATGCGTAGATGCAAAAATATATGCATCCGTTGTTGCATAAACGCCAGTCATAGTGTGCATAACCTTCTTTTGTGCAAGTTATGCAATAGATTTTTCTACGGCAATGAATGTCTGAATTTTCACATACAAAATAATATTTGTTCAAAACTCTATCGTTGCGGACAATGTTTGGCTACTTTCTCTACAGATAAAAGCCATGTCTGTCCACCTGAAAATTTCTGCATTCACTGTAAATCAGTTCACCCAAAACAGAAATGCTTTGTGCAAAAATCGGAGGTCTCAAATAAACAAGTTTCTATGGTTTATTTTGAGACAGAAACTGTAGCTAAAAATCATCGTCATGTACCAGTCTTATGTATAGCTGATTTTGGTAGTCACGAACGAGAGTTCTGGGGTGAAAACTATGTTGGTCAATTCCTAGACGAAATGTTTTCTGTCAAGAATATCATGAAACGGGGACAAGATGACAGGATCCTTCAGACTGTCAAACCAAAATATGAAAATGTCCGTGTGATTGCACACAATTTTCATGGTTTTGACAGGTACTTTATTTTGGAATATCTTTTTTCAAAAAATTTCCAACCCCGTGTAATGTTTGACAGATCGAAGATACTTGCTATCTATTATGACCCATTAAACATCATATTTCTTGAGTTTTTCCTACATTAGTGTCACTCTTAGGAAAGTACCATGTTCGATCTCCCTGAAGTTTGTAAGGGTTTCTTTTCTCATAAGTTTCACACATCAGATTCTCTGGATTATCGTGGAGACATCCCCGAAAAATCATATTTCCAGCCAGAATTTATGAATAAAGAAACTCGTACAGAGTTCGAGACTTGGTACGAAAATCAGCTAGACACTGAATACCGTCTGAAAGCAGAACTTTTAGCTTATACGAAAGATGACATGCGTGTTTTGCGAGACAGTTGCAACACTCTTCACACTCTCTTCATACAGCTCACCCAGATTGATCCCTTTCTCAATGACATTACAATTGCAGGAGTATGTTTGAGAGTATTTCTCCAAAACGTTTTGAAACCTAACACACATTGGCCATACTTCCTGTTCGGGGTTACATAGGGGCAAACGTACAAAGTCGAAAGGCTTTGGCTTGGCTCAAATGGCAAGAACAACAGAACAGCATAACCATACAACATGCATGTTCTGTGAGTGGGGAAGTCTGCATCAGACCTTATTTTGTCGATGGGAAATGTGGAAGCATATTATATGATTTCTATGGCTGCTTTTTCCACAGTTATCAAAACTGCTCTAGAGCAAATACATTCCAACCATACAGAAATACAAACATGATAACCCTTTTTGAGCAAGCAAAGGATCGCTAAAACTATTTTCATAGCCAAGGATTCAATGCGATCTCAATTTGGGAATGTCAGTTTAATGCAGAAATTTCTGAAAACACAGCCTTGAAAAACTTTATTGCTGCTCTTAATATTCCAGATCCCTTTTTACCTCATAGTGCTCTGCATGGTGGCAGAACTGACTGCTACAAAATGTATCACAAAATTCAGTCAGAAGGAGAAGTTATTTGCTATTTGGACTTCAATAGCCTTTATCCATGGGTAATGAAATACCAGGTATTTCCTATAGGGCATCCCGAAATTATTATCTATAATTTCGACTATTCTCCTGGGGTATACTTTGGTATTTGCCATGCAAAAGTGGAAGCACCTACTGATCACTTTTTACCGGTTTTGCCCATCACAGTTAACGAAAAATTAATCTTCCCCCTATGTGGAAAGTGTGCTTCCGAAATGGCTCCATTATGCTCTCATACAGACCGATCATTTACAGGTTATTGGTGCAGTCCAGAATTAGATTTAGCACGTTCTCGCGGTTATAAAGTTATTGAATTTTATGAGGTGTAGCATTTCTCTCAAAAATTTGAAGGGGAAGAAAACTTCTTTGCTCACTATATTGATACCTTTCTGAAAGCTGAAACAGGAAACATCTGGATGGCCTGAAGGTCAAAACCGACAAGCTTATCAGGACGAGTTTTTGCTAAGGGGAGGTGTTATGTTAAATAGTGAACACATTAGTAAAAACCCTGGTAAACGTTCACTTGCTAAGCTTTGTTTGAATTCTCTACGGGGAAGGCTTGTCATGAGAATGTTAAGAACTCAGACCCGGGTGATTTCCTCTTATGAAGACCTCGTAGAACATTGTTTAGATAACAGTAAAGTTATCCAAGATGCCAGGTTAGTTTCAGAAGAGCAGATGATGGTTGCCTACTCTCCTATTGAAGGCACTGAGCCTGAAAATAGGAAAGGGAATGCTGTCATCTCCTCATTTGTAGCTGCATATGGTAGGATAAAGTTATACGAGGTCATAGAACCTTTGCAAAGACGGCTTTTATACACAGATACTGATTCTGTCATTTTCATTGAAAAACCACGCGATTACTCACCGTCCATTGGTCACTACCTTGGGGAGCTAGGTGACGAACTCGACGGTGACTTTATTGTTGAGTTTGTTATGACAGGTCCCAAATCTTATTCCTACAGAATGCGGGGGGTGTAAGATTGTGACTAAATGCAAAGGCATTACTTTAAATTCTCGCGCGGCCACTGAGATTAATCTGGAATCTATGATTGAAGCAGTAAGGGGTGAGCCACAAAACATCCAAATTCCTGTACCATTTTCTGTCCACAGAGACAGATGGAGCTGTCAACTCAAAACGACCTCTGTAACAAAAAGATTTGGATACACTTTTGCAAAGCGCATACTATCAACAGACACATACACTTTTCCCTATGGGTATTTTAAAGGATAATTCCTTACACTTACATACCCCATAAGCAAAATATGCCATCTATGAGAGAGACAAATAGAAAACTAAACAACATTCTACCTGGTAGGTAAAAATCCATGGTTGTTTCCCAACACGGTGATTTGCAGTGTCGCCCTTCACTTGTACATTTTCACATCAATGTTATTGTTACTATTATTCCACAATAGCTTTTTTTCTTCTTCTTAGAATTAAAAAAGAAAAATTTCGTCTTGGCATGATTACATGGTGACTGTGATAAAAAAAAAAATGTTGACAAGGAGATTTTTTTTATATTAAAAAAACTATCTATTTGTTTTTACATGATCTCTGATTATAAAAAAATAATCACAGTCTTATTTTGTTATCATTTTCGATATGTTCATACATCCATTTACATGTATAATTTCGGGAGCTACTCAGTCAGGAAAAACAACATTCGTGTTGTCTCGCATAGAACATTGTAATCAACTAATCAAACCACCACCAGAACGAATCGTTTACTGTTATAGTGAAAATCCAGATAAATTTAAAAAATTTACTAATATAGAATTCGTGAATGGTTTGAAGTTACCTGAATTTGATTCTAATGTGAGAAATTTACTTATAATCGATGATTTGGTTCACTAGGCTAAAGACAGCACGGAAATAGCTGATGTATTCATAAAAAAGGTTCACATCACCATAACCTTAGTGTCATTCTACTGACACAAAATTTATTCTGTAAAGGTACACATTTTCGTACAATTTCTCTCAATAGCCATTATGTTATTGCTTTTAAAAATCCCCGAGACTCTTTGCAGTTTTCTCATTTAGCTTCCCAAGTATTTCCAGGACAAACGAACGTGTTAGTTCAGATTTATAAAAATGCAACACGCGAACCCCATTCATATTTAGTTTTAGACTTTAGACAGGAAACACCTGATATTTTATGCTTGAGGTCACGGATTTTGCCAGAAGAACCCAATACAGTATTTATCCCTGAGTGGCTGATAGACTCAAACGCTATGAATATCTCATCAAGTACTTATCTCATTCCTCTCCCAAACAAGCAAATGATGCTTTAAAACATTGCACCTCCAGCCAAATCACCACACTCTGTGAAATATGCAAATGTTTTATGTGGAAATATTCCACTAAAACATAATCAGAAGTCACGCCTACGAAGGGAAAAAAAAATTATAAGAGCACTAAGTAACAAATCGCTTCCCGTCATTACCAGAAGAAAACTGGTTTTACAGCACGGGGGAGCACTATTCCCATTATTAGGCAGTATCATTGTTCCTTTATAGACTTCACTTATTAGAAAATGAATATGTTTAAAAAGTTTACTCTTCTCCATTCACCAGAGGAGCGTGAACTTTACACACTCGACGATGAAATGAGTGCCATTCATTTTTTTTAATTATTTTTTTTATTTTCAGTAAATGATCTGTAACAGCATTAGTTACTACAATATCATTTAACCACAAATCCTTAGAATAACATTTGCTAATAATATTTTGCATAGAAAGACCACGACATCTCAATATGAAAAAATACACACAATGCAAACCACACGTGACAGATTCCTTAGCTTGTACAGCTACAGAATTATAATGCCATTTATTAGTGTTAATATTCAGAAAGTTAACAATATCGTTTTCGGGTGGACGACCGAAGCTACCGTGTTTGTCTTTAATATAGATAGCTTGCCAATGTTGTCCTGGCAACCAGGTCGGATCTGTGTTCACGACGAACATCGACGTTTTCTGATCGGATATTTTGGCAATTCATCACGAGCATAAACTCCTAAACCCACTTTTCTTGTGGTGGGTTCTAACTCTAGTATGCTTACTAATTGTTCAGTGTTCATAGTCCAGTAACACAGAACGATCATTTGTTACGGATAACGTACACTCAAATTCTGCATAAAGAACCACTGTGATGTTTTCAGGAAGAGGTTGAGCAAATTTAACTTCGAGTCGCACACTTCCTCTTCTTAACAGGCTGACATGGTGGGCAACGGCATTTTGACCTGGCGATAAGTCAAATCCATAGAGAATGTTTCCCTTTACGTATTCTTCATAAGAAATGTCATTACCACAGTCTCTGTTCCATTTACCTAGTGATGTGAACAGTGACATGTAGCATCTGCTGTAATGCCTTTCTTTGAAGTTCGGAGTCAAAGGTTGTGAGGGATACTGAATACCGTCAGCTGTCACTACAAGAAAATTCAGATTGAAATGATGAAAATTAAATGGATTTTTGTTGAAAGTGCCATTAAATCCATCACTAGCGACCAGTCCAATAATTAATCAAGATGGTATTTCACCTAGATACAGATTGTCTCGTGTGGCATCTGACATACCCTTGGGAATCGAAAAATAAGACACTTGCACACGATTGATGGGATATATCATGTTTGACTTGTCTGACACTGACAGGTGAGCCAGTTGAATCTTTGAATATATTTTGACTTTGCGGACAAAAAGTGTAGCATCTTCAATTTGCACTTTTGCCTTAGAATCAGCATTTGCAGTCAGTAAACAAAATTCGGGAGAACTGGGAACCATACGAACATGAACAGTAACGTTATTGATCAAGTACCGGTCTTGATGCATGATGTCAGCGTGTATTCGCCCAAGCATCTTGACACTTTTCGATTGGTTAATTCGAGCTTGTCGTCTACGCATCCCACATTCACTTTTGGTAAACATATCACTAACATTAGCCACATCATCTTTAACAAATAGTTCATTTGTGAGTTGATTGTTTTTAGCATCTCTGTCATAATTTAGTAGGTTTTCAATATAAGCTCTATAAGGATACGTGTCTGATGCCACATTCACTAGTTTATCTTGGAGAAAAACGTCAAATTGACTGAACAGGGAATGGAAAAAATTATTCACAACACCAACGGAAGAATCTTCGATAGGTTTATTATCATTGTCAGTGATGCGCACACGAACACGTAGGTATGACTTTCCCAAATCCAAGTATTCTTCAGATGTATCTGGTATGCAAAATTCCACAGGATCTCCACTGTCAGTACTGGATATTGGTTGGTAGGTAACATAAGAACTTCTTTCCACACACATGTTGACACGAGGATGGGAAAAAAGATCTCTGACATCATATCCTCAGCAAAAGATGTCATCTCGCTTGCGTTTTTTAGTATTCGTTTTTTTCTTCTTGCTTCCTTGACCTCTCTGAAGTAATCGACTCTGAGCCTTTTCAGCAATGGTTTTCCCAGATTCTGATGCTCTGTTTATAAAGGCTCGACGTACAGGTACCCCTTCCAATACATCTCCTATCATATGCTGACCGGCTTTTAAGGCTTGACGACCGACAAATTGAGCTGCAGGTTTTAAAAGTGGACTTAGAAAGGAGAAGGCACTTCTGAAAATGCTACCTAATCCGTACCCACGCTGTATTGGGGGGCCCGTAAACATTTGAGCCCCGCCTGCTTGCAGTGTGTAATATCTGAGATAATCAGTCATCCTTCACTTGTCGGAACTGTAATTTAACTATTGTCTTGCCACCACGAAAGTGAAATAGTTCGCCGCTGTCAGAACAAATTTCAATGCTAATCGACTGAAATGTTTGTTTTCGTAACGGATAATAATCAGGTTGAGCAAAAACGAAGGAACACTTAGTGCTGCACTGAACAACTCGTAACAATGGTGCACAAGTATCACCAACTATCTGTTCTTGTATTAAATCAGAATAAACAAAATATGCGGCTACACCCCTCTTTATATCAACTGGATATTTCCCAGTGATTGTACCTTTCAGTTTAACACCAATCTGATTAAAACCTAGTAGAAGACCCAAACCCGAGGCCTCCTTGGGAAACACAGGTTGTAATCTTTTGGGACTGTCAGAGAAATGGTGTTGTTTGGGTTCTTTTTTCCAGTAATCACAGAACTCACATCAAACATTGCTTGAAGAAGTTCAGAGGGTGAATTGTAACTGCCATGGGGAATCTTGTACACTTTGTAAAATCCTTCTTTAGACTTTTCGAAAACTTTATTTCCTGTGATGTTGTTGTCAATATTGTTGACTCCTCCTCCAATTGCACGTATCATATGACACTCATCGTAACCGGAATCTATATTATTAAATTCTCCCGGAAGATGAATTTCGGCAAGAGCAACTTCCCATTTACCTTTAAGTCTGATCTTGTGTGGTAATTCCACTTGAAATTTCGTTTGCGTGTTTGTAGGAAACATTTTCATACTGGCATTACTGGGAAGGGTTAAGTAAAACATCTTCGCTACGAACCCAAGAATTATACGATGAGGGATAACCGAGCCACTTAACAAAATACTGAACCTTTCCTTTCTGTTTGCGCTGCTTAAGTACTTGTTCGATTAGATACACATCTTCCGGAAGTTCATTGGGAATATTAGCCTTTTGCAGTTGAGGTTCATAGAAAGTTCCCTCCACTATCTCTCCATCCCGACTACGAACTCTATATACTACAGGGTTTTTATTAATAACCTGAGCAATAGTGAACAATTCTCGTGTCCATTACCCCAATACCCTTTTCTAAATTTGTGGGTATCATCACTTAAAACCACACTGTCACCTACTTGAAATTTTGGTTTGCTAGCCTCCTCTTGGGTTCCGCACAAATATTTCCAAACACGATCCTCGTTGTGAAGGTTAACTTGCGAAGGAGCCATACCAATAGTACGGTGTGGTGTGAGGTTATAAGTATGTACAAGAGTCGGCAAAACTTTCGTATAACTTTTACTTTTAGTATACGTCATCCATTTGTAGATCTTTGTTTTCAAGGTTCTGATAAATCTTTCTGCAATGGGTGCTTTCATTTCACTCCTGGTCGTGTAGAAATGAATATTATGGTTTTTAAACATTGTACGAACTTTCTTGTTGCAAAACTCTTTTCCTTGATCAGTGTTTATGTAACATGGCACTTCCTCTTTAAAAATAGACTCGAAAGCATTAACAACATCGTCTGCTGATTTCTTCTTCAGTGTTCGAACCCACGCAAATCGTGAAAAACAATCAATGCATACAAGAAGGAAACACACCCCCATTCTCTTTTGCAAGGGATGACATATCTGCCAAATCACATTGAAAAGTGTGTAAAAGTGTCGGGACTTTGATTTGATTGCGTTTAAACTTTCTTCTAATGGGTTTATGTCTCACATAAGTAGGTTGTGTTGCTAACCAACTTTTCACGGTTTCATGTGGCAAATTTGTATGTTTCTGTAATGCTTTGATACTTCCAAAACTAACTACTGTATTAGGATTATAGTAATCTGCTAACTTTTCCATTACTATCAATGATTTTTTTTTTCTTTGCAGGTGAAAATCAAGAACTATCGCAAAAGTGCCAGATACTTGCTTTTATAGCAGTACTGGTAATATTGGTGACCGCTGAAATTGCCATAATCATCTGGGAAGCAGTATCAAAATCAGGCAATCAAACTTGCCTCATCAAAGAAATGTTACGACAAGAAAAACACAATTTGCATTGGTGATATATGTAAATTCCTATTTCTGCATATTGCATTGTAAATAATATCTGTGAAATAAATATGTAAACTTAAAAGAACAAACAGTGTCTTTGATGTGTTATGTATGTTTAAGTAAGAACACTTTTGAAATAACCGTGAATACACACACGATTTGTTTATTTATTTATTTATTGAATTTTAAGATCTTAATTTTAGACAAATCAAAATATTCGGATGAATTATGAATAAAATGTGAACTTGATTAGAATATGTATATAGAAGAAAATACAGATGAGGTATGGAAAAAAAAAGTATGTGTGTTTGAGTGACACCAGTATATAATTGCTTTTCTGAATAATTAATTATATACTGGTGTCACTCAAACACACATACTTTTTTTTTCCATACCTCATCTGTATTTTCTTCTATATACATATTCTAATCAAGTTCACATTTTATTCATAATTCATCCGAATATTTTGATTTGTCTAAAATTAAGATCTTAAAATTCAATAAATAAATAAATAAACAAATCGAAAGACTGCCGCCATCACGACTTACTCTAAGAATTCCCACCCTTTAACAGGAAACAAATACCCCAAATGTATTGGAAATTTAGTACAACCATCTATATAAAAATAAATAAAAAAAAAAACCGTATGTTTGAGTGACACCAGTATATAATTAATTATTCAGAAAAATCTAATCACACCCGCCATCACGACATACTCTAAGAATTCCCACAGACGACAATAACGGATGTGTGTCACCCTGGGAAAATTCAAAGATATCTTATCTCAAAGCATAGCCCACAATTCCATAGCCAAACCAAAATACCACACAAAGACATAACGTCACGATTCTTATCTCTAAATATCACCAAACACACCACGTGATGTCCCCGACAGACAAGGGCCCCAGCGAAATTCCAAACTCAATAATAACAACAAACATTCGCGTCACGATTCCTTATCTTATCTTGATCTTGTTTAAAATGTCCACCAATCACGACACGATTCCTTATACACTAATATATCTCCCTTTTCCATTCAAAACAACAATGTCACTTATTTACAACTAACAAATGACGTCACTGATATTCATCTGACAACAACAAACATTCACGTCACGATTCCTTATCTTATCTTGATCTTCATCTGGTCAGAAGTGTCCACCAATCACGACACGAATCCTTATCTCAACCATCACCCATAACACCATACGCGAACCAAAACACGAGAACTGAAGCCATTGACACATATACCCCCAGGGAAATTCATAATATTCTATTCTCTATAACAACAAACATTCACGTCACGATTCCTTATCTTATCTTGATCTTGATCTGGTCAGAAGTGCCTCCCCTACTACTTACTTGTAAGTTACTATTATTTATTCATCTTATTATTTATTTACTTTATTTTTGTTTTCAAATTATTTTTGTTTTAGTACCCTTCTTTTTTTGCAATTTCTGCTTTTTGTTCAATAAACTTATAATTAATATATTTCGTATTTCATTTTAACTCACTGATTCGTTTTTATAAAGTGCTTTTTTATTGGGGGAGGGGTATAGGGGCGCCAACTAAAGTTTTGCACACAGGCGCCTGACACTACTGGCGCGCCCCTTTCCCCAGTAAGGAGTGAAGAAAAAGATATTTTCCTTCTCCTGTACTAGGAGTAGTACTAGCAATAATTCTGCACTAGTGATTTAGTGCCAGCAGTTTATTATCTCCGCACCGCGCGGTTAGCCTAGTGGCTTTGCGCTTCGCAACCATATGCCTGGGGAAGGAGTGTCCCAGGTTCGATTCCTGTTGTAGACGTGAGGAATTTGAGGATCTTCCTCAGGCATAGCCAAGTTAGCCGGTCTTGGGCGCGGTCAGTAGGGTTTTTTCCGCCAGTTTATCTGGTGTTTTTCATCCCGCAAGCAGGCAAACCGGCCCGTGAACATACGCCTTTATAGTAAAAAAAAATATCCCCCCCCCCCTCAGCGGCAGACCAGGCGACGGGCCGTTTGGGAGTAGTACTAACAAGAAGTCGCATCTAAGTAACACGCGGACCCTGCATAGGAAGCGGGAATAACGCGTAGAAGAAGAAGAAGTTTATTATCTCCGCATCGACTAATTCTTTAAGTAATTTCTTCAATCTCCTCGGCTCTTCTACACCTGGAATTTAAATTCCTACAGTCTTCGGCCTGGGGGTGGGGGGAGTCTGACTTCGGAACATCATATTCCTTCAATTTATTATCGGCTACAAACACGTGACTCATTAAATGGCAATGTACATGCGGCGTCCATTGACTTATTTCCTTGCAGCGTAGCTTAATTGGGAATATAACAAAGAAAGCAAAATGAAATTTCAAAAAAAAAAAAAAAAAAAAAACAGACAAAAATAGGCAGCGACATGTCTTTCTTTCAGGGATGAATGGTTACCTCTTTAATGTCGATTTCCCCTTTTCATTCATGGGAATAGCCCTGTTACTCGGAATCTCCTTCAGCTATACACCAATCCAGTTTGCAACAAATTTCTTTGGTATCTTTTCTAAACATTTTGAAAAATGTTACGGATTTTGTGGTCTTCCTTCACTCGATAGATACGATCATCACATCATTTCATTATCAATAAATTAATTCCATAAATTAATAAAAAGATAGTTGTACAGCCTTAGCTAAGTGTACTTAATTAGCTGCATTGCTCTGGTTAGATTCCGATCCGCTTCCCAGTGTCAAACGTGGAATGACATTAATGGAAATTACCTTGTAATGTCTTGATTTAGTAATTGAGATAAATGTCAAAAATTCTCCTGTTGTATATTAAATACCGTAACCCCCCCCCCAAAAAAAAAAACTTTAAATGATTTATTGTTCCATACACTGCACTCTTTAGAATTTGTCATTTTTCTTACACAAGTTATATGCCTTTATTCAGCTTCAGACAAATACACCTGAGTAACATTCTTACGAACTAATATTAATATTCCCAACCTCTCTTATCTTGAATCTCCATAGACATACCAGCACTCAGAGTAACAGTCAATTAAGGGATAAAATTTTTCTGCGCGTCAGATTCATCTACCAAAATCCTGCTACTTTTCCCACGTTATGCCTACAAGTATTTATCTGAATTGTTGCTTTCAATCCTGAAACACTTAACCTCTACTAAATCGCTTTCTACTGAATTCATCAGCCTCTAGATAACCCAGACATTGTATCTCCTGCTCTGAATATTTTTATTTTATTTTGTTCAGTGAGTCAATGAGCACACTTAGTGTCATGACATAAATAAATCGAATATTAGAATAATGAAAGTAAAACTTGTGGTCCGAAATATACACTTCTATAATTAGGCCTAACAATTCATAAGAAGAATTAAATCAGCTTTTGTATTCTTTACATGGGGATATTTGAACGGAATTGCGTATTCTTACAAATATTTTTTTCTTTTTTTTAAAAATACAACTGTATATTTTTACATAGCGAGATGGGCGAAACAAAAATGTAAAAAATATATACGGTACCATGTTTTAATGAAAGAAACAAACAACACTGTTAGAAATCGGTCATTGCAGCTAGAAATCGGTAAAGCGATCTTATCCATAAAACGAGCGCAAACTTCGTGTAATAAAAAAAGCTACAGGAATCATGTCGGCAACTTAAATGCAAACTGAAGGTAATTAACATTGGATGTCTTTCTGACCGCTTCTAAGAAATAGCTAAATAAAAACAAATATGCTCTCAATTTTTTATGACTTACCTGTTGCTTCCTTCAAGTTTTATTATTATTATTATTGAAATTAATATTTCAATATTGCATTTAGGAAAGTACAATAAATTTCAAGAACATATAACATTTTTTTTTCTTCAAATTTTCAATTTAGTTGCTGATGCTGCTGTTAGTTTAGTGGAACCCATTTCTAATTCAAAAAAACACTAAGCAGGAAACAGTCGACAACAATAGAACTCGGCATTAAAATTAATTAATAAATCGGCAACTGTAAATAAACTATTAAAATATACTTGATGTTTAAGGAAATATATACATTCTGTTATATATTTCCTTAAAAATCGTATTTATCACAAATTATTCACTCAATTTTTATGAATAATTGGATTTAAAAAAAAAAATCTATTATCTGATATTATTGGAGTCTCCGTAGCTAAGTTGGTTTAGACGAGTCCTTGGGGCGGAAAGACCTGTGGAGTGAAACCATTTATGACGTACGAACCTTTACTAGGTGTTTTCAATCTAATGGTGCGCTAGCCGGTCTGACACGGTGTTTTTTTTTTCTCCCTTTCCCGGAAACTCGAGTTTTTAGTCCAACAAAACAGATAAACAGGCCCGCAGGGTTTCACGAGATGTGCCGTACCTCATGGCCGATATATCATCATACAGTTGAATTAAGTAATAAGGTTTCGTTCGTAAACTTTCAAAGTTGAGGAATCTATACTTCAACCCAGTTCCTTGAAGGCCAATCAGGAAGAAGAGATCTATGATTGCTTAAGTCATATTGATGTGAATAAGGCTATTGAACTAGATGGAATTTCACCAGGTGTTATGAAAGAATGCACTATGAACCTGACACTTCAGATGACTCGGTTGTTTAAAGAGAGTCTAGTGTCCTCAACAATCCCTAATGAGTGGAAAGAGGGCAAGATTGTTCCATTGCATAAAGGTGAAGCAAAACGGATGTTTCAAACTACAGACCAGTTTGCATTTCTGGAGTGGTTGTTTTAGTTAGGAATAGAATACAAGATTCCGTGGACAAGGAAAAAAATTGTGTATAGTGGTCAGCATGGGTTTGTTAAAGTGAAGTCTTGTTTTACAAATTTGATTACAATTTATAATAAGGTGACTAGTGTCCTGAATAGGGGTGATTCTTATACGAGTGTGGTCTGAAAAGTTCTCGACCCGGACCATACATGGCAACACTACCGGGATGATTTTTTTCTAAGTTGGTACATCTGTCATAAGTATCCAAGTGAAATTCCAAGTCATTCTATCAAGGTTTCTTTTATACAGCTGTCTGAAGCAAAAGTGTTGTCTGTATCAATTGAAATGGATAAAATTGAGTATCGTGTGGTTATAATTTTTTTTTGAAAAAGAAGGTTTAATGCCAAAAGAAATTCATTCGTGGTACATAAAAGTTTATGGGCACTCTTCTGCTTCGTTTTCGACAATTAAGAAATGGGCTGCCGAGTATAAACGTGTGCCTTAAAGATGAACCACGTGAAGGACGTCCAAAAAGTGCAACAACACCAGGAATCTTTGATCAAGTGCACGATATGGTATTGGATGACCGGTGAGTCAATGTGCGTGAAATTGCTGAACCTATAGGCATTTCAAAAGAACGTGTAGGATATATTTTGCATGAAGAATTGCAAATGAAAAAGTTTGCGCAAGGTGGGTGCAGCGCTTGCTCACATCAGATCAAAAACGCACCCGCATGAAAATCTCTGAACAGTGCCTGGAGTGTTTTAACAAGAATGAAACTGATTTTGTGCGTCGATTTATTACTATGGATGAGACTTGAACTCACCATTACACTCCAGATTTCAAACAGTAGTCAAAACAGTGGACAGAAACCGGTTGTTCAGAGCCAAACAAGACAGAGTCGGTTCCATCAGCAGGAAAAGTCATGGCATCGGTGTTTTGCGATGCTAAAGGTATTTTGTTTATTAATTATCTTGAAAAGGATAAAACAATAACTGGGGAATATTATTCCGATCTTTTAACCAGACTAGACGAAAAAGGTTGTGAGAAAAGATCCGGTTTTCAGAAGAAAAAAATCATCCTTCATCAGGACAATATACCTGACCACAAAGGTGTTTTGGCAATGGGAAAATTAAGGGATCCGTACTGTGAATTGTTGGAACATACACCCTATTCCCCAGATTTGGCTTCCTCTGACGTCTGTCTGTTTATTAATTTCAAGATAATTAATAAACAAAACGCCTTTAGCATCGCAAAACACCGATGCCATGACTTTTCCTGCTGATGGAAACGACTTTGTCTACTTTGGCGCTGAACAACCGGTTCCAAAACTAAAACTCTTCCTTGCTGGTCAGCGTTTTTCTTCGAATCAAGAGGGGTATTTCGCAGATCTGACTGAGAACCACTACTGGGACAGAATAATGGCGCTGGAGCATCGCTGGAATAAGTGTATGAGTCTTAAGGGAGATTATGTTGAAAAATAAAATAATTTTGAAATTATAAATTCGTTTTTTCATTGTTAGGCCGAGAACGTTTCAGACCACCCCCGTATTATGTAGTAGCCTGTCAAATGCCTTTGCAAAATACAGAAATATCATTGTACGAGGGTGGTCTGAAAAGTACTCGGCCCAACAATGAAAAAACGAATTTATAATTTCCAAATCATTTTTATTTTTCAACATAATCTCCCTTAAGACTAATATATTTATTCCAGCGATGCTCCAGCGCCATTATCCCTTCCGTGTGGTGGTTCTCAGTCAGAACCGCAAAATCCCCCTCTACAGCTGCAATCCCCTCTTGATTCGAAGAAAAACGCTGACCAGCGAGGAAGAGTTTTAGTTTTGGAAACAGATGGAAGTCAGAGGAAGCCAAATCTGGCGAATAGGGTGGATGTTTCAACAATTCATAGTGCAACACCTTTAATTTTCACATTGCCAAAACACCTATGTGGGAAGATGTATTGTCCTGATGAAAGATGATTTTTTTCTTCTGCAAAGCGGGTCTCTTCTCACGAATTTTTTCTTCTAGTCTGGTTAAAAGATCGGAATAATATTCCCCAGTTATTGTTTTACCATTTTCAAGATAATTAATAAACAAAATGCCTTTAGTATCCCAAAACACCGATGCCATGACCTTTCCTGCTGTTAGAATCGACTTTGTTTTCTTTGGCGCTGAACAACCGACTTCTGTCCACTGTTTTGTCTGCCGTTTGGATTCTGGTGTGTAATGCTGAATCCAAGACTCATCCATAGTAATAAAACGCACAAAATCAGTTTCATTCTTGTTAAAACCCTCCAAGTTCTGTTCAGATATTTTCATGGGATTGCGTTTTTGATCTGCTGTGAACAAGAGCGGCACCCATCTTGCACAAAATTTTTTCTGCAATTCTTCCTGTAAAATATATCCTAAACGTTCTTTTGAAGTGATTATAATCTCAGCAGTTTCAAGCACTTTGACTCACTGGTCATTCAATACCATATCGTGCACTTTTCAATTGATTTCTGGTGCTGTTACAATTTTTGGACATTCTTCACATGGATCATCATCAAGGCTGGTACGGCCACGTTTAAACTCGGCAGCCCATTTCTTAATTGTAGTAAACGAAGGATGCCCATAAATTTTTATGACTTCGAATGAATTTCTTTTGGCGTTAAACCTTCTTTTACAAAGAATTTTATAATCTCACGATACTCAATTCTATCCATTTCAAGGGATATAGACAACACTTTTGTTTCAGACAGCTGTATAAAACAGAGTATTTGATAGAATGACTTGCAAAGTCACATTGATTCTTATGACAGATGTACCAACTTAAAAAAGAAATCTTGCCGATAGTGTTGCCATCTATGGCTGAGGTCGAGAACTTTTCAGACCACAAGCTGGTCTGAACTTCGTAAACTGGTATATAAGAGTTAATGCAAATGGGATTGGAAAATCAGTTGGTTAATTGGGTAGACTGGCTTTCTCATCGATATCAAACGGTTTCCACGTCTCTCAGGAAGTGAGGTACCAGTGGAGTCGCAAAGGGCCACTGTTCTAGGGTTCTAGGTTCAATGTTATAGGGCCACTGCTGTTCAATTTGTTTGTTAATGATATTGCAGTGGTCTGCAAGCTGACATTCAGCTGTTTGCAGGCGATGCTAAGCTAGGAAAAGTTATTAGGGATGATGAAGATGTACTGGTGCTTCATAGCGATTTGAGTAAAGTGGCTATGTGGACAGACAAGTTGGGATGTCAATTTAACACCAGTATGTAAGGTTTTGCACTTTGGATCTCAAAAAATTAGAGCTGCGTGTCATATTGGAGGCGTAGTCTTACAGGAGGTGGAGGAAGCGTGTGATCTTGAGATATTGGTGGATAAAGAATTGAATTTCAAGGGACATATTGCAAAAAAAAAATAAATACAGCACAAAAAATGCTTGAATACTAAGAAGAACACTGACAAGTAGAGATAAGGATGTGGTCATTCTATTGTACAAGACTTTGATTAGACCACATGTGGACTACTGCGCATCGATTTGGTCACCTGCGTTCCTAGCAAGCTGTGGAAAAAGTTCAGAGGCGAATAACTAAAGCAATATCAGGATTGTGGACTACTGACTATGAAGACAAGCCAAGAGAATGTGGATTACAGACGCTAGTCAATAGGTGGAAGAGGGGCGATATGATTGAGTCATATACATTGCTGAGGGGTGCTTATCAAATAGATACCGAGGATATTTTTCAAAGGGCTGAAGGACGGAAGGGGGATAAAGACAAGAAGTCATTCTTGGAAGTTGTATAAAGGTGTGGTACATAAGAGAGTGCAGCATGACTTTTTTTGCATGGAGAGTGGTTGGTGATATTACCAAATGAGACTGTAAGTGCGGAAACATTGAACCAATTTAAGATGAGGTATTATAAACATTATCTCTGTTAGAATGCATCTTACTATAGCCTCCCTTGATGAGTCTTGACTCCAGGATGTGTTTTTATAATTATAATAATAATAAAAGTAATTTCGACTGACGAACACTATAAATACCTAGGAATGTTAGAAGCCAATGATATTCTCCACTCGAATGTTAAACAACAGGGAGCATCAGAGTACATCAAAAGAGTTAGAAATATTCTGAAAACAAAATTAAATAGCTTAAACACAATCAGAGCAATGAATTCTTGAGCTATACCAGTGATCCGATACACAGCTGGCATAATAGATTGGACAAAAGAAGACCTGGTCAAACTGGCCCAGGTCTTCTTAAAACTAGAAAATTAATGACTATGCATCATGCATTACATCCACGAAGTGATATTGACCGGTTGTACCTACCATGGAGAATAGGTGGACAGGATCTGCTGCAAGTGAGACAGACTTTGGAAGAAGAAGAAATTAGTTTTCGAGTTTACATAAGAAGTTACACCGATAATAGCTCTGAGCCAATGCTTCAAGCAATTACACAAGAGGGCCTTCTAAAAGCAACAGGAAACAAATCCGATTACAAAAAGAAACAACAAAATAACCGATATGTGCGCTGGAAAAATCAACCTTTGCCTGGCCAATTTCTTCGAGATACTAAGGACAAATTTGACGTGAACAAGACGTGACAATGGTTACAATATGGATATATTAAAAGAGAAACAGAAGGATTTATTCTAACAGCTCAAGAACAGGCATTACAAACTAATGCAATAAAAACAAAGATTTTGAACATCAATAATAACAGCAAATGCAGATTATTCGATCAGAAAGATGAGACTGTAGACCATCTAATCAGTGTCTGCAGCAAGATAGCGCAAACTGATTATAAATACCGCTATGATCAAGTGGCCAAAAGAATTCATTTTCATATGCAAAAAATATGGATCTCCCACTTCTGATAACTGGTGGCAGCATAAAATAGAGACAGTATTGGAAAACGAAACAGCAAAAATTCTCTGGGACTTTAGAATACAAACTGATCGGCATTTGGAACACAATTGACCTGACATCAGAATTATCGAACATCGACAGGTTTGGATTATTGATATCGTATTATTATTATTATTGATATCGTATTATTATTATTATTGATATCGTATTATTATTATTATTGATATCGTATTATTGATATTTTACTTAATGTTTCACTGGGTGAAACATTAAGTAAAAAAAGAACTGGCAAAAATGACTAAATATCGAGATCTGGCAATCGAAGTTGGTCGGCTGTGGCTTAAACACACCAAAGTCATCCCAATAGTTATCGGTGCACTTGGTGCAACTTCAAAGAAGCTATCCAACTATTTACAGCAATTAAACATCAACGAAGTGATCCCATATGACCTAGAACAGTCCTCGACGAGTCTAAGGACCAGAGTGACCACCCAACAAAAATATTTCGTACTAACTTATGCAGGAAAAAGATACTAGATCTGAAAAAAAAGTACTAAATTTTCATTTGCTTTTGTGTTTCACTCTATCTAAGACATTTTATGATATTACTACCTTATATCATAGATGAACTCAATGTAATTCCGCTAAATTAACAGATGCACAACAAATATGAAAAGAAAAAAAAGTCAAACTCACCTCACTGTAGTCACCTATGAGTCCAAGAGCTGCAGTTATCAATCATCATAACAGAAGTCCCAATTGTAACTCTAGCACTTAACATGTGTATTAATTTACCATATAAATTTTGGTCTCATTTTAGTGTTTAAAATAATGTAACATTAAATTTTCAGTTATTTAATTTGCTATTTGCATATATATGCAGGGGTTCCCACTTCCAGTGTTTTTCTGGTAGGAAAAACACTGGAAGTATTTATTCATTATTTTTATCAGATTTTGCTAAATTAATTAACTCTTCAGAAATAGTAAAATCTGTAGCTGATGAATGTTTCAATTTTTCTTTTGTCAAAACGAGTCGATTCACCAAAGGAGGTTATTTTTTTTTTGAGATTTCATTACGTGAATCTACAGCCAACGCATTTTTTATAAGGTAGTTACATTTAGTGCGTCCACACTGTATTTTCTTAGCAATTTCACCATCAGTTGCAATTGTTTTCAATAGAGTTGGAAGAGTATCCATAAGTCACAAAAGCAAATTGTGTTCGGCATCCAGGGACGTTCCTTTGGTTTGCGCCTCCTGAGTGCAAAAGTTTTGTGCCCCTTTTCCATTAAAAATTAAAGGATCCCGAAGTACTATAACACGTGACGAATCATTTTATTATACTGCACATTAAGAGGAATGAATATTAAAATAAAGAAATAAAAAACCCAAATAGTAAAAAAACCTTATTTTTATATAATAAACAAACACATTCCTATAATGTAACATGGAACACGACAAGAAAAGAAGAAAAGACTCTCAAAATAACTCAGCGTGCAATGGAACGTAGGATTTGTAACATCAACAAAATGGAACATGTTAGAATCACGGAACTAAGAAACAGATCAGGCATAAAAGATATGGTAATTGAAGTACAGTATATGAGAGCAGGATGAGATAGGCAGATTACATAGTCAGACTCAGGAATAACAGATGGATATATAGAATATTCAACTGCCAACAAGAATAAAGAGAAAACCAGGAAGACCACCTACAAGATGAGAAGATCCACTCGTGAAATCTATGGGTATAACATGGAAGAGAGAGGCTCAAGATCGAGATCGTTGGAGGCATCTTTGTGACCTGCGCTCATGGAAAAATACTGAGTGAAATACAGGTCCATCAAGAAGAAAACTCAAGAAATTCCTAGAATGTCTGTTCAGTGTGCTGAGAGCAGTGAATAAAGTAAGTTGTGTTGAAGCTCGTACCATTTATTTAACTACCCAGTGACTCAGCCCCTCACTGAAATCTCTCACATTCGAAGGTGACAAATATGCACAAACATCTCAGTGTATTATTTATTCCCTATTTTTTATGAACGTGTTCGATTATATCGCCCCTAAATTGTGCCGCCCGGGTTCTTTGCACCCCTGTACGAAAGGGGTGCACCCTGTCTGCATCATATTACCATAATCTTAATTCTGCCTCTTTAATTTATTTTTCCGACTGGTATTTGAGACGGGATTTAAACAATGACATTATACATGGTGAGCTTGTTTTAGATTCTACATTCTGCTAGTCTTTTGGAGTGTTTGCATAATGATTCAATAGACATTTCCTACAAGTAATGCTTATATCACAAAATTTACAATAAGCAGTGTGTCCTTTACTTTTACTTGAATAAATCCAGGATTTAAGAATTGGATCGTCCAACCATTCTTCTTTGAATTTTTGCTTATATGATTTTTTCATCTTTTTAGATGAACCTTGCAAACCTGAATTTGAATCATAACTAGCATCACTTTCTCTTTTATCTGAATTACCTGTGTGAGAAGTGGTTTCTTGTGAGTGGGAAGGGCTGGAATTGAGATCTTCACTTTCAATAGCTCGTTTATGTACTTGACTGACTCATGCACTACACATTTTCCCCTGAGATTTAGAATCAAATTTAAATTTAGAAAGTTTTTTTGTCAGTTGTCCATGTTTAAAAATAAAATCTAAATAATAATATTTTCGATGAAGAATTAAATAAGTTTTTGTTAATAAAAACACTGGACTTCTTATAACGCTCGAGAAGTGTTTGAACAGAAAAGAATATATTTTCATTGGCTAATGCTAGTCGGATTGCGTGACGGGGGGGGAGAAGACTAGCGAACAGTGAGAGGGGTAGGAAAAAAAGAGAAAACATATTCTTGTGTCACTGAATGTGACATATGGGGAGGTCGGAAAAGAGAAAAATATTCAGAGAAAAAAAAAATCAGCTAACGCCTTTTTATTCCCGTATATACGGGAGTAGGCGAGGCCATTTAGTCCTATCTAACTTTTGGAGACTGAGTGAGAAAAATATTCAACTCATATAACTCTCATGTTGTTGTTGTTATTATTATTCGGAAGGGAAAAAGTACTACATCTGTTGGTGAACGTACTAGAACACTAAAAATTTAGATCTAGTACGAAAGTACTAGATGTGGTCACGCTGCTAAGGACTCCTTGTAGTAATACTATTTTAGGACGCTACCTGACGGACTATTCTTAGATTCTTGAACAAGACTCTAAGAATGATATCTTGTTTTGACTGTGCATCAATGTGAATAAAATAATAATAATAATAATAAAATCTTTTTTTGTTGTTGTTGTTGTAAAATGCTGTTTCATATGCAGAATGGTCTCCTACTTCCCTGCTTATTGGAGGTGAGATCTATCACGTTCATCTATCACGTATCTTACAGTAGTTAATGTAGCGATGTCACAAGTTTTGCGATCACGCTGGCATTGCAATGTAAGTTAAGTGCAATATTATTTATGGAAGAACAAATGGAAAAGGCATAGAGGAGTTTCAAACCACATTTCTTCCAGTGAATGAAGCAACGAATTATTAATCCGATTGACTGCTCTCTCTCGAATGAATAACACTGAGAATTCTTAAAGGTATTTTATAGCAACATCCCAAACATGTAAGAAATACTTTTCAGTGCTGGAGGACCACAGACCTATAGAGTATGGTCAGTTGCTTAGAGGGTGAAGGAGTAGTATTGGGAATCTACAGGGTGATTATAAAATAACGTCAAGTGTTCAGGGCCCTTTAGCGAGTAATGTATTGGACGAAACACACCAATATTCGGTAGATGTACACAGTGGAACATGGGGATTCGATTTAACGAGAAAAAAATTACCAAAAGTCACCAACAGGGGAAATTTTGGTGCAGCCAAATTAATTTTAGTAGGTGTAACTAATGAATGAGTAAATGGCAAATGAGAGACAGCACACATCAATTTCATGACGTTTATTGTTAATTACAAATGAGGTTCAATATGACCACCATTCTGATGTTCCAGGAACCGCATTCGGTGCACGACATTTTCCACAGTGGCTGGAAACATATCAGAATTGATTTGCCTCACGTGTAACGTTATTCGATCTTTCAAAGTTGGACTATCGGGTACACGTCCTTGATACACAATGCTTTTAAGAAATCCCCACAGCCAAAAGTCACACGGATTGAGATCAGGCGATCTCGGTGGCCATGGCGTGGGAAATGCATGACTAATGATTCTTCTGTCAGAGAAATGTTGTCGCAAAAGACGCTGTACCTGAAGTCCGATGTGGGGTGGTGCACCAACCTGCATGAAGATGGTCAAATCGAGACATCTTCATTGCTGCAGTTGTGGAACCACAAAGTTCTGTAGCATATTGGCATACCTGCTAGCATTGACGGAACAGGTCAGTGGTCCATTTTAGCGATTTTCCTCGTAAAAGTATGGACCGATGATAAAAGATGCCGTCAATCCACACCACACTGTTACTTTGGGCGAGTGGATAGGCAACTGCAGACACACGTGCAGATTAGTTGCAGCCCAAATGCGACAGTTGCATGTGGTAAAATCGCCGTTCAAATAAAAGTGCGTTTCGTGACTCGATAAAATCTGCCACGGCCATGCATCATCCACTTCCATGCGCGCTAAGAATGTGAAAGATAAGTCGATTCCTGTGGTTCATCACCAGGGCGCAATTCTTGAACATGACTGATTTTATAGGGGTAAAACTTCAACATCTGATGTAGGATTTTCCACACCGTTGTGTATGCGATCCGTTTGCCGGGATATTGCTCGTGCACTGCTGGTACCCTGCACATTTGTCATCTCCTGTTCCACAATAGCAGTTGCAACTTGTTTAACTCGTTGGTGATTGATTGGTTTGCGTCCCCTGCCTACGTGCACTGCTGGAGTTCCAGTAGTTTCAAATCGTCGAATCAGTTTTCGTAAGTTTGTTACGCTAATCGGTCCGTTTCGTAAATTTTTCATAAGCCGAAAATCACGAAGACAAGCACTGGCATTATTGTTCCGCTGATAATAGAGTTTGACTAACAAAGCACGCTCACATAAGATAAGAGGCATCGAAAAGCAGTTCGTCTACGAATGATAAGAAATCTCACAGGCTTTCCTTTTATTGCATGATCGCTCACAAGAAACGCGATAATGCAAATTAATGCATTTTACTCGGTAAACAGCGCCAAAATTTCCCCTGTTGGCGACTTTTGGTACTATTTCTTTTTCCCGTTAAATCGAATCCCCATGTTCTACTGTGTACGTCTACCGAATATTGGTGTGTTTCGTCCAATACATTACTCGCTAGAGGGCTCTGAACACTTCACGTTATTTTATAATCACCCTGTATTTTGATTGTGAGGGTACCTATGAATGCTATATATTTATTCAAATATTAACAGTTATTGTTAATCCCAGAAGGGATGCGAAGGTTCGTCATTAATGTAGACCTCAAAGGAAGACAAGATTTTACACTGCAGTGTTTTTACCAATTATTATTATTATTACAGGACACTTCCAGGGAGTCCGAAGATTCATCGGAGGGCACCTACTCTACAATTCTCTGTCTTCACCACTCACAATCCACCAACTACAACGAATCGCAACTACACTAACGCCATCTACCGCCAACTACCACCATTAGTATTTTCACAGACAATCACAAACATCTATGCCCATGTCGAGATTCGAACCCGCAGCCTTTTGGCTAGAGAGCGGATACGCTAACTACTCGGCCAACCAGGCTGGCTTGGTTGAAATTAGTTTGGTAGAAATCGAAAGATGATTATTCATGTGCAATAGGAAGAGATATGGAGGGGGGGGAAAGAAAAGAAAACAGAACAAAAGGCAGTCCAGCGCTAGGGGAATATAGAAGATCATACGTAGACAATAGGATACACTAGAAAGACAACAGAAAGAGGTTTCTTCAGTAGATATTTGTGCAAACCTTGATCGCTAGCTCTGCAATTATCAGGATCGACAATTTGAGTTTCCTCCATATTTTATTTTCTTCACAACATTTGCCGAGAGATGGATAATTAGGTATGGTTATGGAATTAAAGACTGGAGCAATAAGGGTGATCCCTGTTAATGATGTCTATTAATTACACGTTTTCTCTCCACTTTGAGAGATGAAACTCCTCCCCAGAGAGCTAACCGTTTTACCTCTGTATGATCATTTGAAAATCATATTTTTAGCGCCATTGGCAAATTCATAGCTATGTATATTTTTTGTTATTTTTATTTCGACAAGTGGATAATTAGAAATATATCCTGTTACTGGAGTCCTTCTGTAACCGGTGCCCTTGCAGTTGCTCCAGTGTCATAGCGTTCCTATGCCTTTGACAGGCATGAAGATTCTAGATAGCTTTCCACAGAAATCAGAAGTTAGCAATAGATTTCTTCATTATAGATTTCTTCTTCTGAAGAGAGAACAACATGTTGTTAGTTGGACGGGTAAGTTATAAACTAACTCCTATGTTGAACGTTTATAAACTATAGCATAGCAAAGTTTAAACATTGATTTAAAACTTATCACCACTGGTTATCACTGGGTTGATAACTTGAGTGATATCGTGAGTGACCTGATAGATACACAATAATTTGCTGATGATGCAAGATAGGCAGGGCATGGAGAATGTTACTGATATACAGAACCCAATAGCATAATCTGAATAAGTTGAAACATTGGGCAAACTATAATTACTACCAGTTCCATGTTAGTAAGTGTCAAGTTATTCATTTTGATTGAGATTTACAGTAACATATTGTATTGGCGGGATTGTGCCTCGTGAAACTGATGAAGCCAAAGATCAAACTTCAAAATAGCATTTAAGGAATGTCGAAAAGAGTTAGCAATGCCACAACCTGTTTATTTAATGAAAGTCTTGCAGAGGGAAAGATCAAAAAGAGTGAAAAGAAGGCAAATAGTATCACTACACAATAATGATTCTAGGAGAGAAGTTTACAATTATAAACTGGTATGTATATCTGCAGCTGTGGTCAAGAAATTGGGAAAACTAGTTAAAAAAAGAATACAGCAGTGCATTCATGAACATACAGGGTGTCCCAAAATTCACGCAAGATTTAAATTTAGCGCCATTTTTGCGGTAAAGTGTTGCCAACGAGAAAAAAAAAACAGCGTGACAGCTGACAGTTCAGGGTTATTAAAAATGACCACGCACAGCGAAGAGAGTTCGTTGAATGGATTATGGAACAACAACAAGTAGATACTTATTTTTCGAACAAAATCATCTTCAGCGATGAGGCTCATATTCATCTTGATGGCTTCGTTAATCGACAAAATTGTCGCATTTGGGGTTCAGAAAATCCACGAGTGATTGTTGAGAAACAAATGCATCCACAACGTGTTTGGTGCGGATTTTGGGCTGGAGGCATCATCGGTCCATTCCTCTTCGAAAATGTGGCTGGTAAGGCAATAACAGTTAATGGTGTTCGCTATCGCGACATGATAATCCAGTTTTTTTGTGCCTAAATTGCAAGATATGGATGTGGACGACATGTGGTTTCAACAAGACAGTGCCACATGCCATACAGCCCGAGAAACAATTCAATTACTACATGAGTCATTTCCTGGTCGTGTAATTTCCCGTTTTGGTGATCAGAATTGGCCGCCCAGATCATGTGACTTAACGGCATTGGACTTTTTTCTTTGGGATTTTTTGAAGTCTAAGGTTTATGACAACAAGCCCACGCCTTGAAGGAGGAAATTGAGCGCTGTATCAACGAAATTCAGCCACATTTATGCAAAACGGTCATGGAAAATTTCGACAAAAGAGTGCGTATGTGCCAGCAAAGCCGTGGAGGCCATTTACCAGATATGCTATTCCATGCATAACCCTATACTGTATACTTTATGAATCAATAAGAAATTACAATTTTTAATTAAAAACCTGTGTTTTCTATCAAAATTATTTCTTGCGTGAATTTTGGGACACCCTGTAGAATGTTCTTATTGATTGCTAGCATGAATTTGTAAAGGGCAGGTCTTGTTTTAGCCATCTGCTTACATTTTATGATAAGCTAACAAATGTAATGAATATGAAAAATTCATATGCAGTGAGATTCTTGGACTTTGCATGCGTATAGTATTCAACAGTAAATATGGCGATGATCTTAAATGGCAGGTAATATCAAGTAAAGTGATGCAGGCAATATCAGAATGGCAACTGGAAAATGAAACGTATTTTTGCTTATTGTCCCAGAGAAGGCTTGGGAAGAAGTGAACGAATTTTTCGAGTGATACGAGAAGGCAGCTGAACACAAGGAAAAATAAAAAGTAATCCTTGTTGGAGATCTAAAACAGTAGAATAGAAAAACAACAACAACATTACTGACCTAAAGGGCGAAGCAAAATGCCTTTCATATTCCCTGCTATCTTAAGAGAAACTCTGAGTGGAGATAGTTTTATGAGCTAATTGCTCGCCCTGAGTGGGCTTGGAGATTAGTCCTCAGTGTTGTAGTTTAGGATGGCTTTTGGTCTTTTATATTTGAAATAATCCATTGCGTTATAATCTGCAGCCAGTTGGATCAGTTTGTTAGGGTGCACAGATGCTGATGCTTTTGAAAAGAATTTGGTTGCTCTAGTCTGCATGAAAGTGCAAATATAGGGGACATTTGTGTCGCGATGAAGTTGCACAGTATATACGACCCATGGGGCGTTCAGGATCATTCTGAGACACTTGTTTTACACGTTGCAACTTAAGAATATTAGTATTAGTGGTATGACTCCAGGCCGGAGAAGTATAGGTGAATATTGGGCAAACCATCAGTTTATATATATAAGTAGTTTGATTCTGGTGCTCAGTTTACTGTTCCTGTTAATTAGCGGGTAGAGCTGGGCTATGATTATGATGTATTTGCACAGAGAGTCCTGATATAAGAGCTAAAAGTCAGTTTTCTGTCCAACAGTACGCCAAGATATTTGATCTCAGTTAGCCATGCGATTTTAGTGTTGAATAGGAGGATATCTTCTTTAGGAAGCATTGATATTCTAGAGAATAGGACAGCTACGCTCTTCAGGGGATTCACTTGGAGTAGCCATTTGGTGAAATATTGTTCGATTAGCAATAGGTTTTCTTGCAGTTTCTTGATGGCTAGGTGCGGCTTTAAAGATCTGGTCAATATCGCTCTATCATAAGCGTACAGGGCTTTGATTGATGACAATGGGTTGTGCGGGATATCATACAAGTATATGGAAAATAGAATCGGTGCTAATAAGGATCCTTGTGGAACTCCAGCCAAGATGCGTTTTTGTGTCGAAACTATCCCACACATTCTAACTTGCATGCGCCTATCGGAGAGGTATGCCTTGCTTAGATGAATGATTCCCACTGGTATACCAGTTAATACCAATTTGTATAACAGACCATAATGCCAAACCTTATCGAATGCACTGGCTATGTCAAGGAAAACAGCCCCAGTGCATTGACGCCAGTTAAAGCCTGTGGTGATATATTCTACTAATTTGTATATTTGTTGCGTGGTGCACTATGAAATTGGCATAAGCCAAACTGCTCCTCAGGAAGGATATTTAGTTGGTGTACTGATTCTTGGAGTCTGATAAGAATTACCTTCTCGGCAATTTTACCGAAGTTTGAGATGAGGCTGATTGAGCCTGTAACTTTGAGGCAATCCAGGGTCTTTTCCAGGTTTATGGATTGATATTATGTCCACAGTTTCCAATAGGAAAGGAAATATTTGTAGTAGAGGATTTAGTTAATTATATTTGTCAGATGCACAATATCTCTACGTGGTAGTAGCTTTATCACCTTGTTGGAGATAACATCAGGCCCCGGGGGGGCCTTTTTGTTCTTAAACGTCTTGATTATATCATATATTTCAGCAGGTGATGTGGGAACAATTTGAGTGGAATATGTGACAGCAGATTTGAGTGAGCATATGACGTGATGGTGGATCTGTATATGTGATTGAAATCCAGTTGATCATAGTAAGGTTTACGTTGCATTTCTAAATGTTTTGCTATTGCTTCAGCTTTATCTGCATCGGTGTGGATAAGACCTGAATCTGTTTGGAGGGGGGGGAAGAAATTTATTTCTGTTTTTAATCTTTCTGATAAGATTCCATATGGAGTGGTTATCAGGAGAAATGAAGGTCAATTTTTCTTCCCAAAGCTGACTTCTATGAGCTGTGGGGGCATCTCACTAAGGAGTTGAATCTATTTAAAATTCGTTTGTCTTGTGGCGCCCTAGTGTTGTGGTTGGTATCTTTTCCTTTCTTTGTTCTTTTCCGTGATTAGATTCATAATATCTTCTGGCAAGTGGTTGGATCTGCGGTAGTTGCGGAGATAGTAACTGCTGCACAGGCTGCATTAATCTGTTCAGTTAGATATTTTACAGCTGTTTCAATTACTTCTTTGGATTTTATGATGGGTGCAGAACCAATATATTTCGGGAGTACCTTGGAGAGCCTTTCCCAAGGAATGAACGAGTGAGAGGGGAGGGAGACAGTTTTTCTAAGTTTCCCAATTTTAACAATATTGGATTGTGATCAGATGATAGATCATTAATCGTCTTTATATTGCATTGGAGTTTGATATGCTGTAGTATGGCTATGTCCAAGACATCAGCCTAACCATAAGTGTTGTGATGGGTGGGCTCAGTGGGACCTACCACAAGCAGGTTGTTGAATCCAGCATAGTTATCTAGTATGTGTCCGTTTTTGTTGGTAGGCTCACTGGCATCCAATATAGCGTTCAAATCAGAGGACAGTAATATTTTTTTGTGAAGGATTATATGCTGTGAAGATTTTTAGTTTGCCAGCAGAACTCGTGAGAATCTCAATGCCGGTGACTTCGAGGTTAGTGGTAGGAAGGATGTTTATAGAGTGATGTAATTTTTAATGAAAATAGCAGTGCCTCCTCTGTGGGACAGTCTGTCTGCTCTGTACAGTTGATATCCCCTAATTTTTGGGTTATCTGAGGGTCTTAGATGCGTTTCATTTAGTAAAAGGACATCCGGCTGATGTCTTCGGGCGAAGTCCTGGAGTTCTAAGATCTTATTCTCAGTCCGTTCGTATTCCACGTGATGATCTCCAGCGAGTCTGGTTTTAATTTATTACTGTTCATTAGTGAGTGCTGAGATGATAGTTTGTGTATCCTTTAGGAAGCTTTTGGTGGAGGAAAGTGAGCGGTTGGATCTACTAAAGTCCAGCAGCATATTTGCTAGAGAGGCGGTGATGATAGCAGTCAAATTAGATGGTGACGCTGGTTGAATCTTTTCCTGGGTTGAATTTTTTGTACGAACTGCGTCTGCATATGTCTTTGACCGATTGTTGAGATGATCGTTTAGAGATCTCTGGTTGTAGAGGATGGATTTCTGAGCGTTTCTGGTTGTCCGTGGGGGGTTGTGGGGTTGTGGTCTCTGCGATAGGTCTGCTGGGGGAGGAAGAGAGTCTACCAGCTTCTGACTGTTTGTTTTTCTAGTTTTGGATACAGCCTCTATAATTAGCAGTGTGAGGGCCGCCGCAGTTGGCACATTTTGCCAGAGTAGTTTTTGGTTTTGTGCATGTGTTGGTAGGGTGGCTTTTTGAACATTTAAGGCATTTGAACTCTGCCTTGCAGAGTCTCTGAGCATGACCGAATCTTTGGCATTTCCCAGTTGAATCCTTCTTTCTCAAAACCTCTGGGTGATTCGGAGACCACATACTGATTTGAGGTGATAGATGTTTTTATAGACTTGATGTATCTCTATTAAAACTAGAGGCATGAGAGTTTTGTTCGCCCTAGTCATCCTGCTAATCTTGATGTGAGGTAGGTCCTGGAGGCGGAGTCAGCCTCTATTTCGTCAGAGGTTATATCCTCTGAGAGACCTCTTAGGACCACCTTCAAATTTCTTTCCAAGCCGAGAGAGAATGTATGGTATTGAATATTATTTGAATCCAGTTCTTTTGTAAGTTTTCTAAAGTCTGTTACAGTAGCAAGCTGAATCCTAACGCCATCATCCGTATTTTTAGCCGAGACATACTGTATCTGTAGGTTTGACATGATAGACCTCAATTGTGTCCATTTCCTTTTTTCCGGGAGGACAATCAGAGGTACCCTCTCTTTGGGGGAGACTGTGAGATCAAGATTGGGAGTGTCCTGTTCCATACTTAAATCCATGAGAGGTTCAATGTCAGAGGTTTTACGTTTCTTGTGAGCACGAGTTTCAACATAGTCTGTAGAAGGGGAAATCACCAAATCGAGATTCTCCTCAGTCTGGGCAGTGTCTTCACACTCTTCGATTTCAGTAGGTAAGTAGTAGAAATTAAGACTGCCGGGCCAATCATTTTCAACTTTTTTTCAGTATCTTTTTGAGAATGCTAATCAGACGTCGTTTGGTGCTGAATGATTTAATATAAGCATCATCATCTTCTTCTTCTTCACACATTGTGAAGAATTTAGTAGGGTAAGCCAGCAATGGCAGTTAGGCCCAGCAAAATGCACTCTTATAAATACAGTTCACTTACCTGTGTGCGTTTAGTTTTAATAACCAGAAGCACTGATATACTATTAAGTCTTGCAGATACTGGTTACTAAACTCACTGACTAAAGATACGCGTGAACTACGTTTAACTACATTAAAAAACCAATTCCAAAATTCATAATCAAAACATCACTCCATACGCGCCAAACCACGTACGTCAGACATGATCGCAGAATAGAAAAGGTTTACCATATATATGTATGTAAATGTTCTGGAAAATTTGGTGAAAAGTGCAAAGATAATAACAGTAAGTGCCTGCTAGATTTCTGTTCAGGACATGGATTAGTTATTACGAAGACCATGTTCCAACATAAAAATGTGAACAAATTTGCTTGTAGAAAGCGAATATGCAATAAATAAGAAAAATCTCATTGGCTATGTTACTGTTGACAGCGATGTTTTACCACTGGTTCAAGACATAAGAATATTTGAAATTGGAAATTATTACCATTTACTCATTACAATTACCATACCATGCAACAGCGTGAAGGAGTGATGACAAGGGGCCTTCCATGGAAGTTACAAAAGGAAGCTGTGAGCAAGAGGGTGAGGAGTGGTTTCTTCGCATGGAGGGTGGTTGAACCGTGGAATGCATTGCCTGAAAGAGTGGTGAGAGCAAGGACTGTCAATGAGTTCAAGGAGTGGTATGATAGACTTTATGTTTCCTAGGACGGTCCTCCCACGATGAATCTCTTGACTCCATGGAAGCCTGAATAATAATAATAATAATTTACCGTTGAGCAGGATAAAATTGAATTTCATATTAAAATTTAAAATGAATCAAAGTTGAGTAACTTTCAGAAGTGAACTGAAGATGGACATATGCAAGCATTATTCAAAAAAATAAAAGAGCATGAAAACAAGAATGAAACTTTGGGGATTCATTGGCAAACCCTGAAGAAAACATTCATTGATTCAACCAAAGAGGATAGTAAGGCTTACTGCAATGGTAGAAAAATCTGAACTCTATGGTGGATCAGGAAGTTAAAGAGGCGGGGAAGGAAAACAAGAAGAAAGCATATTGAAAGTTCCTGGCAAGAGAACACAAAGCAAAATGTAAGAAAGCGAAGCACTGTGTAAAAATAGGTGAACAAAAGTCATGGGAGGACTTTGGTAAGAACATAAAAAATATATCTGGAAGGCAGTAAAATATTCGGGAGGCTATTGAACAATCTCCGAATTGATGAAAGAGTACTATAAAAGGAATAAAAGTTAATAAAGGTGACATGAAAACTGAAGATAAAGAAATTCTAGATGTCTGGAATAGTTACTTTGAAAGATTGCTAAATAAAATAAGCAATGATAGCATGGTGGTAGAAACATTCAAAAGGAATGCAGTCAGGAATACATATCTATATCTGAAGTAGAAAAAGTTATGAAAAATGTAAACTGTAGAAAGGCAGGTGGAGTAGATATTATTCGAACAGAAATGTTCAAAAATTGAGATGTAAAAGATTTACAGTGGCTACTCTGCTTAATTCAGGCCTGGCAGAGGCTCAAGATTCAAATGATTGCATTAGAACACTCATATAACCCATCTATAAAAAAGGGAAATAAAACAATGTGAGAACTGCAGAGGAATAAGATTTATGCAAGTAGAGTTGAAACAGTTATGAAAAATTGTGGAAAGGAAGCTTGGAGAAGAACAAACTAGATTCAGGCCAAGTAGAGGTTGTCATGCACAGAATTTCACTTTAAGACGAACAGCAAAATCTTGGGGAATATAATAAGGATCTGAATTCACGTTTCATTAGATATGGAAAAGGTATATATGATAAGGTGTGAAGAGAAAAGCTGTTCAAAATTTTCCAGTTATATGGTGTAAATGGGACATATGGATCGCATTAGGAAGTGGTATTAAATCTGATATCAAAATTGGAGATATTAATTTACAAGACACACATATTCACAAGAACAAACAATACTTTTTATAACTTCAAATATTTCTACCAGAATGTAACTGGTCATCATCAGTGTATCAGAATAATCACAAGATGATTCTAAAATAAAGAATATTAATACTATTTATAGAGCTGAGCCACATTCCGAAAGTCACCTTGCAATTGGTAACAAAATAAAATAAGATTAAAAAAAAACAGCTAACACCTTTTTATTCCCATATGGGGAGTAGGAAAGGCCGTTTTAGCCCTATCTAATTCTTGGAGACTGGCAGCCAATCAGATAGCTGGCCCAAGGTTATCACTATGTTAATCACCTCACAGTGATGAGTCAGCTAACAAGTACCGCCATCTCCTGATCCCTAATCCTAACACAATATTTTTAATGTCTAAGAATAGTGTGGGCTCGACAATTGTAAACTCAATTTTCTTGAGTTTACAAGACGAAAAACCCGCTTGCCCGTGCCAGAGATCGATTAACTCGGGAACTGGACAAAAAAGGCTTGGAAAATGTTTATCCAGTCGGTGACTAGATTTGAACGCACGTCTTCATTCATGTGGTCAAGTGCAGTGGAGTGCAAACACCTCTTTTACTGAACTACACAGGTTCATATAAGATTACATATATGTAATCTTATATAAGCTCATACAAGATTTGGGAACTCTACCAGTCACACTTATTCATCTTGATTTCATTCCACCATACACCACCCTCTGATGTCTGTCTATCAGCCCCCCTCACCCCTTCCATGTAACCAACCTCATATCCATTACTGTTTGCACCAACTTATGTAAATGTTTCGATGCAGTATTCTCAAATGCCTTTTCAAAGTTTGTAAATGCCTTTGATGATATATCACCCTGTATTTTAAAGGAATGTGTCACAGAGTTGACATATGCATTGACATACTTGTTTAATGAGTCTTACAATAGGTCAAGTTCCTAGGAGTGGAAGGAAGGCAAGAATGTACCGCTTCATAAATGAATAGGTGGCGCTAGCATCGCCGTAGCATGTGGCGGTGAATTTGAGCTGTGCAGAAGAAAGTGATTTTTAATTGGTGAATAGTCCGTTTTCCCCCCCGTTTTTCTACGTTTTTTTGAGTGCTAAATTGTTTCTCTGAATACGAGTGTACTTCAGTGGTTGTTTTTTGGAAGTTAGTTGCTGTCGCGATATAATATATTTTGGTTACCGTCGGAATCGAATGCATAACGGTGGAAGACAAAACGAAGCTAAGTGTTCATTACTGTATTTATTATTATTATTATTATTATTACGGGCAACTCCAGGGAGTCATTAGACTCATCGAGGGAGGCCCCAAATCATATTCATCACAGCTATTCTACATTCATACAGTATCTATCATACCTCGCCTTAAACTCATTCACTTTCACAGCATCCATCACAGACTAGGAGCGCATTCCACTCATTCAGCACTCTACAAGTAAAGAACCCAGCTCTAACCTTTACTAACCACACTTTTGCCCAGTTTCCATGGATGTCCACTAGTCTTTCCACAACCAGCCCTGTTCTCAAAAATATCTTCTGAGTTAATTTTATAGAAACCCTTCAGTAATTTGAATGTCTCAATCATATCTCCCCTCCTCGGCCTATCAACCAATTTTTGCAACCCACAAATCCTCAACCTGTTCTCATATGGTTTATTCCACAGACCTGCTATCATCTTGGTCACCCGCCTTTGGATCCTCTCCACCTCCTGCCCATCAAGAAGAAACCTAGGTGACCAAATCTGGGCACAGTAGTCGAGATGGGGTCTTATCAAGGCTTGATACAGAGGAACAATAACCTGCTTGTCTCTGCTTGTCAACGTATTCTTCAGCAACCAAGTGATTTGATGATCTGATTTGGCCACTTTTATAATGTGCCCCGTAAACTTCAACTCCTTATCCACCAACACTCCTAAATCTCGTGCCTCATAAATTTCCTGGAGTACAGTTCCACCAATGTAGTAATCTGCTGCTAATCTTTTCACCCCAAAATGTATAACCTTACATTTTGCCACATTAAATTGACATCCATTCACCTTAGCCCAGACCTCCAATCTATCCAAATCATCTTGCAAAATTTTCACATCATCTGCATTCGCTATTGCCCTACCCAACTGTGCATCATCCGCAAACAAATGAACTGTTCCTCTCAGATCCTTTCCTATATCATTAATGAACAGATTAAACAGCAGCGGTCCAAGAACAGATCCTTGTGGCACACCACTAGTCACAGGCCGTCTTGTGGATTCTAGTCCTGAATAAACCACTCTCTGATAACTCTCTGTCAACCACCCTCCTATCCATCTCACCAACCATATATCTATCCCCATATGCTGCAATTTATTGATTAGAATTCCATGTGGTATCCTGTCAAAGGCCTTAGCAGGGTCCAGTAGAATCACTGTAAACCTATTACCCTTATCCAGTTCAGCCGTCACTGTGTTATAATACATGAGCAAGTTACTGAGGCATGACCTACCCTTCACAAAACCAGGCTGTCCCCAATACAGTATCCCATTTTCTTCTATCCAATCTTGTATTTTCCTCTTGACTATTTTCTCCAAGACCTTGATAATGATACATGTTATGCTGATTGGCCAGTAATTTTCAACAGCAGCCTTGGAACAACCTTTATGCAGCGGAACTATTTTCCCCTCTTTCCACCCCCTTGGGACTGACCCCGACCCGAGGCTCAAATTAAACAAAATGGTCAAGGGCACTGACAATGTTTTAGCCGCTTCACGTATGACACGAGCTGGTATACCATCCAATCCCACAGATGTATTGACATTGAGGTTCTGTAATAGACTAGTTACCTCTACTTCATTCATCACAATTCCAGTATAAGCTGTTGGTTCTTCCATTCCTGCAATGTCACCACCTGGATGATATACTCTTGCAAAGTGCTCGCTCAGTAATTCCACTATATCGACTGATTTGGTTACCTCCCTACTCTCAGCATTTTTTAAGATCATTCTACCATGAACATTTTCCCTTTTACTTGGAACATATTGAAAAAACTGTTTGAGATTCTCTTTAGCCTGCACGGCCAATTTTCTTTCATAATCCGCTTTTGCTTTTCTTACCACCCTTGTTACCATCCTGGCCTGAGCTTTATACTGTTCCTGCGCCTGCTGGTCACCTTTCTCCTTAAATTCCCTCCACAATTGTTTCTCTTTTTGCAGCTCAAGCTTAATAGTGGTATTCATCCATTTAACCCCTACTTGATTTATTATTCGGACTCTTGGTATACAGTCAACCATTGCCTCCTGCAAACACTTCTTAACCACCTCCCATGCACTATCAACATCCAGCCCTTGCAGTTTTACATGCCATGGCACTGAACCAAGCACACACCTAAGCTTGTCATACTTACCAGCCTTGTAATTCCACATGTACCCTGTCTTAATTGTAAATTCCACTCCTTTAGCCACCTCCCAAGTCATGACCTTATGGTCACTCTCACCAGCTGGTGGCAACATGGTCATGTTCGTTACAGCCACATTCTCAGTTGCAATTACTAGGTCAAGCAGTCTCTGCCCCCTGGTATTTTCCACTACATGCTGCCGCAGATAGTTGTCCCTTAATAACTGCATAAAATCCAATTCCTTCCTCCCATGTGCCCTCTCCTCTTTCCAGTCAGTGTTACCATAATTGAAATCACTCATAATAATTACCCTCCTTCCACTCATTTCTTCTATTTGCCTTTGCATACTATCCCCACCATCGATTCCATCACCTGGTCTATAGCAGCACCCAATTGTATGTTTTGTTCTGCTAGATTCTATCTCACACCAAACAGCCTCAAATGTGCTCTTTTCTCTATCCTGCAGTTCAACTTCTATACTCCTTGGCTGTAACTCATCAGCTATCATCAATAACACTCCTCCCCCGTTTTTATTCACCCTGTCACTCCTGAACACGCTATACCCGTCGCATTCAATCCCACTAGCTTTATTATCTTCTGTCAGCCATGTTTCACTAATACCAACAACCTGTGGCCTGGAAGTGCCAACCATGGCCCAAAACCCTTCCTTCTTGTTCCTAATACTCCTGGCATTAGTGTACATGAATTGCAGAATCCCATTTGTCCCATCCCTACTTTGATGCCTTATACTAACTATCCCATTCTGATTTATTGTCCTTCGTACTCGCTCGGGCATAATATACTCATTCATACACTCAACTGCCTCCCTAAAGTCTGCATATCTACTCCCCCCCTCCTCTTAATAAATCTAGTTTCCCTGAGTCTGTACATCCACTTCCACATCATTCATCAACACTTTTTCAAGCCTCCATACACCAACAACATTCAAATGTAACCCATCCATCTTATATAAGTCCTTTTGCCGATTTAGTTATATTTCGTTTTATTTAGTGTACTTAAATGTTTTGTTTTGCTTGTAATTGTTTGTACTTTTTTTTCTATTTATTTAACGGAATTTATTAATTGAATAATTAACGATTAAGCTACTCGGCAGTAAGGAATAATGGCGGATTCAGCTGCAGTTGCAAGTGGCGTATCGCCAGGTCCTCCGCCATTTAAGAACTCGATTATAAGAAATATAAGGGACTTTGTGGCATGCAGTTCTTGCGGCATGTATGCGTCTCGAGAATTAGATATGTGGCTTGTTAAAGAGAGCGGAGAGCGTATGTGTGCAAAATGCAGGCAGTGGGAGGAAATAAGTGTCGAATTATCAATATCCGACCTTGTTGCTCCAGGAATGGGGGAATGAATGTAGGAAGACAAGTAGCGTGATAGGAGAGAATGAAAAAAATATATGTATGAATGAGAAAATAATAGTTGATAGTGTGGAAGGCATGAGTGACTGTGAAAGTTTAGGAGATGGTTTTGTTTGGGAGAGTGAATTTAGATTAAGAGTGACTGAGTTGCAGAGGGAGATAGATGAGCTGAAAGAGGAGGTGGAATGTCTTGTGAATGAGTGCAGAAGTATGAAAGATAAGATTAGGAGAATGGAAGAGATAAATGCAAGCCGAATCAGAGTGGGGGAGGGAGAGAAATTTGGGAGTGTTAGAAGAGGAGAGAAAGGAAACAGAAGAGAGGGAATGAGTGAGAGGTTTGTGGGTGCTAGAAGAGGAGAGAATGGAAACAGTAGAAGAGAGGGAATGAGAGAGAGGTATGGGAATGCTAGCAGACGAGAGGATGGAAACAGTAAGAGAGATGGAATGAGAGACAGATATGAAAGTGCTAGAAGAGTAGAGAATGGAAACAGTAGGAGAGATGGAATGAGAGAGAGAGATATGGGAATGCTAGAAGATGAGACGATGGAAACAGTAGGAGAGACGGAATGAGAGATGGATATGGAAGTGCTAGAAGTGGAGAAAATGGAAACAGTAGGAGAGAGGGAATGAGAGAGATGTACGCGAGTGCTAGAAGAGGGGAGAATGGAAACAGTAGGAGAGAGAGGTATGGGAATGCTAGAAGAGAGAATAGCAGTAGAAGAGAGGGAATGAGAGAGACCTATGGGAATGAAAGAAGAGGAGAGAATGGAAACAATAGGAGAGAGAGAATGGTAAGAGGTATAATGTATGGTGACTCAATGATCCGTGGTGTTCAAGATACGATGCGTGAGGAGTGTTTGCCAGGAGGAACAAAAGAAAGGGTGGCTATGGCAATTAAGAGAGGTGAAAGGGTGGATGAGATGATTGTGATGGTAGGAACAAATGATTTGAGTGGTAATGTAAGTCGGGCAGCGAGAAATATGAGATTTTTGCTTGAGGCTGTATGGAAGAAGACAAAGGAAAAATAGTGTGCGTATTGCCTAGGTATGATGATGAACTGAGCAGAAGAGCGGTGATATTGAATGGCATAATAGTGAGAATGTGTGACAAGAGAGGACTGGTATATGTGGATGCTTGGAGTGCGTTTGAGGAAAGAGAGGAATTGTATGCGAGAGACAACTTACATTTGAATGAGGAAGGACGTAGGCATCTGGAGAGGTTGCTGTTCTGAACGAGTCAGTGTGTGTCAGGGAGGATGATAGCAGGGGTGGCCTCTTGTGGGAATGGATACTTGGGAGAAGGGAAATGATGTCAGGTAGCACTGAGCCCAGTGGAGTCTAGAAGGGATAATGCTCGGTATAGAAACAATGGCATTTATATGTTTTATACTAATGCCAGGAGTATCCGGAATAAGGGAGAGTAATTGGTGGTGCAGATAGCATCAGCCTGGCCAAAACTTATTGGGATCACTGAGACGTGGTTGACAGAAGGGGATATAATAACAGGAATAGAAGTCGCTGGGTGTAGCATTTTTCGTCAGGATAGGAGAGGAAAGCGTGGTGGTGGGATACTGCTTATGATAAGTGATGACCTATGTCCTCTAAGAGTGGAGGCTTTGGAAGGAAGTGAGACAAATGATTTTAAGAGCATATGGTGTGAGGCAGAGGTAGGCAAGACAGGATATTTAGTGGGGTGTTGCTACAGACCCAGGAGCACAGAGGATGGGGACCACGTTTAGACAGCTAAGTTTGGCAAGTGCAAGAAGAATGATTGTTATTGAGGATTTTAACCACAGTAGTATAAATTGGATTGAGGAAGATGCATGTAGCAATAGGGGAATGGAATTTCTAGAATTCTTGAGGGACAAATGTCTTAGGCAACATGTAACAGAGGGAACAAGAGGTTCAAGAGTTTTGGATTTGGTTATAGCATCAGAAGAGTTGATAATAACCGAGATGACATCTCTCCCACCAGTTGGAGAGAATGACCATATGGTTTTGATTTCGAAAATGAATAGACATGCAGAAGTATCAAAGAGATGGGAACTTATGTGGAATTATAAAGCAGGTGATTATAATAGTCTTAGACGTCAACTTCGGGAAGTTTCATGGAGGGCCGGGATATTGTTAGTGCATGGGAAATTGTGAAAGAATATTTGTTAGCAGCAATGGTAAGTTGTATACCACGAGTGAAGAAGAGGACAAAATTTGGAGTAAAGTGGATGACAAACAATATTAAACAGGAATTGCATGCGAAAAAGAGGCTATGGAAGAGATATAAGGAGACAGGTGAAGAGATGATGCATGAAGAATATAAGACACAGGCCAGAAGAGTGACTAGTGTGGAACGGAAAGCGAAACTGGAATATGAGAAGAGGTTGGCCCTAAGATCCAAAGAAAATCCTAGGGAATTTCTTAGCTATGTGGCCAGTAGGAGGAGAAATGACTGTGGAAGAATGATATTGTGGGATAAAAATGGGAATAGAGTGACTGATGCAGAGGACATAGTGGAATTTTTCAATGAACACTTTATTGGAGTATTTCATCCTAGAGGAGTCAGTTTTAATGCTAGAGGGATAGGGCTGGTTTGAGGTTTAGAGGTACAGGAGGAGAGTGTTTCAGATACTGAGTACTCTGGATGTCAGTAAAGCTTTGGGAGTGGATGGTATATCACCACGAGTTTTGAGAGAATGTGCCAGGGAACTGACAGTGCCTTTAACCTGGCTTTTCAATGAAAGTCTGGCTTCGGCAAAGGTGCCCAGGGAATGGAACTAAGGTAAGATAGTGCCATTGCATAAGGGTGGTAACAGACTGGAAGTGTCTAATTATAGGCCAGTCTGTGTGTCATCAGTAGTTGTTAAGATCTTGGAGAAAGTAGTGAGGGACCGTATACAGCATTGGGCAGATGAGGGTAATGTTATCTGTGAGGGTCAGCATGGATTTGTGAAGGGGCACTCTTGTTTTAGCAATATGCTAGCATTTTATAATAAAGTTACAAGAACATTAGATGAGGGAAAGGCATATACTGCAATTTTCTTAGACTTAGCAAAGGCATTTGACAAGGTTCCACATGATAAGCTGATATTTAAGTTGCAGCACATGGGTCTGGATGTCAGAATGGTCAACTGGATTCATGGCTCTCTGATAGCTATCAGAGAGTTGTGTATGGTGGAGCAGTTTCAAGGAGGCAGAGGGTTACAAGTGGGGTCCCACAGGGCTCAGTACTAGGACCTATATTGTTTAACCTTTATATCAATGACATTGCCAGTGGATTGCAAGGGGATATTCAGTTGTTTGCAGATGATGCGAAGCTAGGAAGAATTATTAGTAATAGTGCAGTGCAGATGTGGTAGCCCTGCAAGAGGATTTGAATAAGCTAGATAGATGGGCAAATGAATGGGGGTGTCAGATTAATGCAGCAAAATGTAAGGTCTTGAGGTTTGGGAAACATCGATGGGATGCAGCATACTCCATGGGAGGAGTTATGCTGGAGGAAGTAGAGGAGACCAGAGATCTGGGGTTGATGGTTGATAGAAACCTGAAGTTTAGCAGACATATTGCGAAGGTGGTGAAGGTGACACAGAGGATTGCTGCAATTATGAGAAGGACACTGAACTGCAGAGATAAGAGGGTTATCATTCCGTTGTTGAAGTCTCTGATCAGACCACACTTGGACTATTGTTCTCAGATTTGGTCTCCAGGATTTGAAGGGGATAAATTAACTGTGGAAAGGATACAAAGACGGATGACAAAGATGGTTTCAGTACTGTACAAGGATAGTTACGAGGATCGGTTAAGGGAATGTGGACTGCAGAGTTTGGTGGATAGAAGAAGGAGAGGTGATATGATTGAGACTTTTAAACTGTTGAGTGGTGGTGGTTACAGGGTTGACACTGGGGAGTTCTTTCGCTTGGTTGAACAGTGGGAAGGAGTGATGACAAGAGGCCATCACTGGAAGTTACAAAAGGAAACTGTGAGCTAGAGGGTGAGGAGTGGTTTCTTTGCGTGGAGGGTGGTTGAACCGTGGAATACATTGCCTGATGGAGTGGTGAGAGCGAGAACGGTCAATGAGTTTAAGCAGTGGTAGGATAGAATTTGTGTTTCTTAGGGGGGATCTCCCCTCGATGAGTCTTGACAGACTTTATGTTCTTAGGAAGGACCTCCCACGATGAGTCTTTCGACTCCATGGAGATCTGAATAATAATAATAATATACCTCCTCAATATGTAGAATTTATTCTTGTGTGTGGGGGGGTATATCATTGGAGGTGGAGGAAATAAGAATCTTGGGGTGATGGGAAATAATGATCTAAATGTTAGAGGACATATTGTCCAAATTGTGAGGACAAATTCTGGCAATGATGTGGAGGACACAGACTTGTATAAATAAGGCAGTTCTGGTTCCATTGTATAAGATTCTGATTGGGCCGCATATGGACTATTGGGCAGCACAGATTTGGTCACCTAATTTTCAAAATGATGAAGAGATGTTGGAGAGGATCCAGAGGTGATTGACTAAAATAGATTCTGGAATGTTGAATATGAATAACAATTAAGGCTAACTAACAGTACCCATAGAGGTTGCTCCTCATGGGACTTTAGACTTTTAGTATAATTTTTTCCGCTTATTCCTTTGAGTGCTTTTGTGTGTGCTTTTGCAATTTTAAGATTGTAAATTATTATTATGAGTGGCGTCTCATGCCTATTTCGGTTGGGTGTGCTGTTGTTTGGGTTATGCAACTCGATCAACAAATTGACATCAACAAATTTCATGTCAATTTTACCGTATGAATGGGCTTCCGCAGAACATTTTCCAGAGGGGAGGGGAAGCTTGGAGACAAATAATTACATCAATAAATTTTTATAATTATTTATGTAATTAAATAATTACATCAATAAACATCTTTTAGTTTTTGATGTAATTATTTGCCGATGTAAACTATGAATACATATTTTTATTTTAAATCGATTTTAATAATAATCCTTAATTCTTGGATAAAAAAGTGTTCGGAAATAGTACAGTTTTTAGCACAATTTCATATATAAAAAAAATTGATCGGTATATTTTATTAAAAATCAACTAATTAATTAATCCCCAAAACCTAAATTAAATTATTTCAATTTAAAAGCAAAAAAATTATAAAACTAACAAATAAAATAATATTAAATTACATACACTTACCTTTTAAAAATGTATTTTTCTGTTTAAATCTGTTTCACTGTAAATTTGCAATTCACACTTCACTCAGTGATTCACCAGACACAGAGGGAACACGAACACTGGTCGCTGTTCATAATAGTACTGAACATTTTTTTTTTCACAAATCAGAAAAAGATGAACCAAAAACAGGAACAAGTGCTTTATTGCTGCAATAAAACGTGTGTTCTATAGCTACCATGCCATAGGCGGAAACAGGCCAACCCATCATAATACAATTTTAAGACAGAAAAAGCGTCCCATTGTCAAGGGTGTAAGGTTACATATCTCAATCACTTTTATGATTATAATTTGTGGAATTTTTTACTCGATCTTGGGTGGGGGAAGTTCCCTGTTTGCCCCCGCCCCCCCGCGTGGACACAGATGACCGTATGATTGCATTTTTGCCAGTGTATGAAAGTTTGAGAGTGCATAGCGCATCAGCACTCATCTAAATTGGTCCAATGCAATTAATTGCAAGATAACTTTGAATACTTCTGCAGTGGGGGAACAATCGGTTTGTTTTAGGATTTATTAGAAAACAATAATGAAGGAGAATGCTATAGTTGGTTGGTATATTTGAAATACTCAAAGATGAAAATATGTGAACCATCATTTATAAGACATGTTAGAATAGGAAATGAAAAGAAAGACTAAGTGTGAGTAGAAATACTTTCATTAATGCTAAACGAATTGTTAATAATTAACATTTGTGATAGGTGTGTCCTATAAGTTGCTGGGTAGAGCAAATAGCACGAACCTATAAAGTCTAGACATGAATAAGTGAATTTATGATGGCATAATTAAAAAAAAAACTTACGAGGAGACAGAGAATGGCAGGAATAAATATGGTTTGTTGGAGCAGCCAATCATTTTGTAAAATGTGTTCTCCATGTTATGTGCATATCTCTGGTTTGAGTATATTTTGCTCCATTTTCCAAGAATTTTCTTTTGTTTACAGAGAGTCAGTATACATAGCATCCGATCATTATTCGAATTATCCACACTTTCAGGAATCCTACATTCATTAGGTTTTTTTTTAGTATCAGCAGTTCAGCTTCTTATCAATCTCATATGCTATTTTTTTGTAGATCAACAATAGCATATTGCATATGCTATTTTTTTGTAGATCAACAATGTCTTATAATACACAGAATATTCATTTTTATTCAGGAATAGATATTTTTACTGTCTGTTGTTTCCGAAGACTAGAATAAAAATGTGTCTATACCATTAAAAATCTTTGCAACCTCAACAGATGCTATACTGCATAGCAAGAGAAACATTTAGGTTTTTTTTCTCCTAACATCCACTTTCAAATTTTCAGTTCCAGAAAATATGTGTAACAGCTATTTGTAATACAGCCATCGGATACAGAAGGTGCTCAACTCATGACAAGTGACAACTTTCGGTTGGATTGGTTGACAAAATAACTACAAGGCTGGTAGTTATTTGTCTCACTGGGTGACAAATAACTACCAGCTGGTAGTTATTTGTTAATTGTTACTGGGTGACAAATAACTACGAAAAACCTCACTGGGTGAGCTCCTAGCTCACCCAGCCTTGCCTTCTGAGCGGTTTAAAAATACTAGAACACTAAGAATTTGACTCACTGTGCCCTCTTCACATCTTTTCAAAGGGCACAAAGGTGTATGCATTTTGAAAGCACACCTGGGCTATTAACACGAATGTGATGCAATTTTTAAGCGTCGAAAAGTGCCCTCTTCATGGAGCATTAATGCTTCATTATCCTTGTGAAGAAGACAATGAAGCATTAGTATATTGTGTTTAGTTTTAGAATCATGCAAAGTCTGCAAACAATTAGGGGAGTCTTTCTTCTTCTTCTTCTTCTGCTGCAGCTTCTCCCACTTAAGTGGGGTCACTGTTTGTTATGAGTCTCCTCCACACCTTCCTGTCTTGGGCTGTCACCACATCCAAGTTCTTCATCTTCAAGTCCTCTTCTACCAGCTCCCTCCATCTCCTCTTTGGCCGCCCACGCTTCTGCCTTCCTTGCACATCCATCTGCATGACCCTTCCCACATATTTGTCCTCCCTCCTCATCACATGACCAAACCATCTCAACCTTGCCTCCTGTATTTTCGCTCCTAAGTTCATAACTTTCACTGTTCCCCTGACATAGTCATTTCTCAGATGATCCTTTCTGGTTACACCGCACATCCACCTAAGCATTCTCATCTCTGCTACTTCCATCCTGCTAATGTTATTTTTCCTCAGGGCCACAGTTTCTATAGCATATGTCATAGCTGGCCTCACTACTGTCCTATAAATTTTGCCTTTCAGATTGATCGGCACCCTCTTATCGCATAACACTCCAGCCATCTCCCTCCAGTTCCTCCAACCCGCTTGTATCCTGCATCCCACTTCCTTCTCAGCTCCTCCATCTTCTTCCACTGTTGAACCTAAGTATCTAAAGTCTCTCACCTTCCTGATGACATTTCTTTCCAGCTCCAGATCTGTCTCCTGGCCACCACCCACTGCGCAACACATATACTCTGTCTTACTTCTGCTCAGTCTCATACCTCTCTCTTCCAGTACTTTTCTCCATCTTTCCAGTTTAGTTTCCGCTTCTTCTCTTTAATCTACACACAGCAAGATGTCATCTGCATACAACATTGTCTAAGGTGCATCTTCTCTCACCTCCTCTGTTACCACCTCCATCACAATATTAAATAGAAACGGTCTTAATGCTGACCCTTGATGCAAGCCAACTGTTACTTGAAAACTTTCTGTCTGTCCCAAACAGGTCCGAACACTTGTCTTCACATTTCTGTACATTTCCCGCACCAACCTGACATATTTCTCCGGCACCTTCTTCTCCCTCAGACACCTCCAGACTTCTTGCCCTGGCACTCTATCGTATGCTTTCTCCAGATCAATAAATACCAGATATAGCTCCCTTTGTTTCTCTCGATATTTTTCCATCATGTGTCGTAACCCAAAGATAGCATCTGTTGTTGATCTACCAGGCATGAAGCCAAATTGTTCCTTTGCAATCTCCACCTCCTCCCACAATCTACCATCAAGAACCCTTTCTAGGATCTTCATTGTGTGGGACATCAACTTTATTCCTCTGTAATTTTTACAGTCTTGTGCATCCCCTTTACTCTTGTAGATGGGAACAAGAGTACTCTCCCTCCATTCCTCGGGTATATTTTCCTGTTGGCAAACTTTCATGAACAGGTCCCACAGCAGGTCAATTCCCTCTTCCCCCTTCCCATTAAAGACTCCCGAAATTAGGGGAGTCTTTAATGGGAATAAATGCAAAAATATAATATCGGTGATACTGATATTTTGTGGATGAGCACCACACACCTAGCACAACCAGAATATTCACCTCTGATTATTATATTCATTCAACTCATACTGCATCCATAATGCATTCTTCCTTCAGACTTTAACTCTTCATTAATTTCACACCATATTTAATCTTTGGACCTTGGAATATATTTAGACACTGCTTCTACTAGATAGATAGTTCTTCAGTTGAACACAAGCATGATTGATTTCTTTTTCAACCAACTCATTCCATGATATAGCTGCAAGCTGTCTCCTCTGCTTCTCATAATCACCAGCCTTGTAGTTTCAACATCATATCCTTTCATCACAAAAGCCATTTAGCTGGCCTCTACCTAGGTAAGAACTTTATGGTTACTCTCTCACCAACCAGATTGAAAATTGACACCTCATTTATTCTCTGATGAGCTGATCAAATCCAAGATCCTTGATCCTCATGTGGCCTTTTGTTATATATTAAGGTAGTTGTCCCTCAAAAACTTGAGAAATTCATTTTCTTTACTTCTGGATGCTAATCTACTTATTGTAATCTATATTATCATATTAAAATCGCCCTTTTTGCTATTTGTTTGGGTAATTTGCTTATACATTTCACTGTCACTGCCCTTCATATTATCAAGTTTACAGTAACATCAAACTAAATATTTCATTCTGTTCACCTCTACTTGACACGGTGCTACCTCCATACCAGTGCTATTATTTCTCCTTTGCGTCATCTTGCATGAGCATAAATTCTGTTAATCATCAAAAGAACTCCGCCTCCCATTTTCCCCTTCACAAAAAACATCACACTCGTTCATTGTATTTAAGATTTCATTAGAGACTATCAGACTTAGATTTTATAGATCATAGAATTATTCATTTTTATTTACTAAGAGGAATTTTTACTTACAGTGCAATGAAAATGTATGCAGTAAATATCCTCCTACACAGACATAAACAAAACATAAAGTAAATATATTACTGAGCAGGAGGGACTGATTCTGGATGGATACGATATTCTCCATTTAAATACCTCATTTGTGCCAAATCGAAGCCACTTGCTCCTATACTTTAGTCTAAGGTGCAGAATTTTTTTTCTAAGAATTTACGAAGATCTTGCATCTGTTCATTCTGTTCTTTGACCTTAACAAAGAAAACAGAGTTAATTTCCAGGAAAAACCTGGTTAATCTTGATAGATAGTATTTTATTTAGAGTATTTTAAGGTAGAGCTTTTGATAGAGTATCTCATGATAAGTTGACAGTCAAACTAGAGCAGATGGGGTTGGATATTAGATTAGTGCATTGGATTGGAGACTGGCTATCTGATAGGTATCAACAAGTTTTGTATGGGGGAGCGATATCCAGGAAAAGGAAAGTCACTAGTGGAGTGCCTCAGGGGCCTGTTTTAGGGCCATTACTGTTTAACTTGTATATTAACGATATAGGTGAAGATTTGGATGGTGGTATTCAGTTGTTTGCAGATGATGCAAAGTTGGGCCGAACCATGAAAAGTAGTTAAGATGTTGTGGCCTTACAAGAAGACTTGAATAAATTGAGTGATTGGGCACAGAAATGGGGATGTGAGTTCAATGTTGCAAAATGTTAGGTTTTAAAATTTGGAAAACAAAGATGGGATGCAGAATTTATGCTTGGTGAGAATATATTGTTGGAAATAGAGGAAATAAGAGATCTGGGAGTGATAGTGGATAAGGATCTAAAATTTAGGGGATACATAGCCAAAATTGTGAAGACAACACAAAGACTTCCAGGAATGATGCAGAGGACACTGACATGTAGAAGTAGAGAGATTCTTGTTCCGTTGTATAAGGCTTTGATTAGGCCACACATGGACTATTGTGCCCAGATTTGGTCACCTGGTTTTCAGAAGGATGAAGAGATGTTGGAAAGGGTCCAAAGGCGACTGACTAAGGTGGTTTCTGACCTCTGGAATGTCGAGTATGAAGAAAGATTGAAAAGATGTAATTTGCAGAGTCTGGTGGACAGGAGGAAGAGGGGGAGATATGATAGAGACCTACAAGTTGGTAAGGGGTTGTTATAGGATCAATGCTGAGACGTTCTACAGAAAATAATGGGAGATCAGGAGAGAACCAGAGGTCATCCCTGGAAACTGTATAAAGAGGGTGTGAGTAGGGGAGTGAGAGGCAGGTTTTTTTCATGTAGAGTTGTAAATGATTGGAATGTCTTGCCTGAGTGTGGTGTCTGCAAGGAGTTTGAGTGTGTCTAAGACACAGTATGATGAGCTGTGTGTGTGTGTGTGTGATAAAAGGACCTCCAAGATGAGTCTTTGACTCATCTTGCAGTAGTAAAAATAATACTCCTAAAAGATTAGCAAGGTTTATTGTGTTTTTTGGACATCACCTGAAGAATAAAGAATTGTAAAGCGTTATGCAAAATATGTGTTTCCAAACAAATTATCAGATTCTTGTGCTTTACCAGGTTTGGAATGTGAAAAAATATATCAGATGATATTGAATTTTTTAACCAAAATGATCATAATCATGAATTTCCTGATTTATACCCCCAAGGGGTGTTCAGGTTACTATATCAGGACTACATGATTAAGTTTACATTATTATTAATCTCCTATCAACAATTTTCCTCCAAATCAATCTTTTACTTGTGAGCACTCCAGTACTGTCATATCCAACATTTTTCGCTTCTAAAGCACTTCTGACTGAATCAATCCACCTAGACCTTGGATCTCTATCCTACCATCTTGGCATCAAACACTGTTTTGCTAACCTTTCTTCACCCATTATATTTAAGTGGCCATACCACCTTAGATTAGCCCTGTTTACATATTCTTGAATGCTAACAATGTCAAGTTCCTTTCTAATATGATTCTGCCATTCATGCCATCGGTTCACTCCCCTAGTTTTTCTCTAAACCCTCATATCTGTGGTCTTTAGTCTTTCATCGAGTGCTTTATTTCTAACCCAATTTTCAGATCCATAACTTAAAACTGGTTTGAACACTGTCTTGTATACTCCTAGTTTGGTCTTTTGGCTAATTTCTCTCTTAATCCATATAAATTTATTCAGCTAGCTACCCACCATACCAACTTTGCTTATTCTGTTGTCTATTTCCAGATTTCACCTGCCATCTTCACTAAAATCTGTGCTTAAATAGCTGAAATATTTTACTTGTTCTATAGGATCTCCATTCAGAATGCAGCTGAAGTTTTCTATGCTCCTGCCTATTTTCATAGTTTTGGTCTTTTTATGACCGATTTTCATGCCATATTTGTTACAGATGTTATTCAATTTAGTTCGAGAATCCTGGAGACTTACACTAGATGTGTTTAGGAGTACAGCATCATCTGCATAAAGCAAAGAGCTAAGTTTGACATCCCCAATTCTAATATCAGGTTTGATGTCACTTTCTTTTATAATGTGATCCATATAGATGATGAATAAAGTGGAGATAATGTGCATCCTTGTGTTACCCATGATTAAATCATGCCATCTTCCTGTATTTCCTTCAGTTCTAACTGCTGACTGACAACTTAAATATAGACTATGTGTTGTTCTGTAGAATGTTCCATTCACCCCATATAATTGTAGGGTTTTGAAAATCTTTTCTCTAGGCACCTTGTTGTATGCCTTTTCCAGATCTATGAAACTTAAGTACAGATCCTTGTCACATTCCCACAATTTCTCAACTATTTGTCTTAAAGTGAAAATCTGATCTTTGCCTGAATCCAGGTTGTTCTTCTCTAAGTTTCTTTTCCACAATCTTTCTCAACCTCTTTTGAAGTATGCTTGCAATAATAATAAATCTTACCTGGAATACTTAGTAGAGAAATTCCTCTGTCTCACATTCAGTTCTATTCCCTTTTTAATAGATGAGTACTATGAGTGCTCTACCCCAATCATTGAAAATTCAACCTTCTGACTGTCTCTGAATTATGCAGTGTAACCGCTGCAAAATTTTTATACGTCCATACTTAAGCATTTCTTGTCGAATATCATCTACTCCATCTGCCTTTCCACACATTTCAAGTTTTTCATGGCTTTTTCTATCTCAAGTATTGTTATGTTCTCCTCTTTGCATTCTTCCTCTTGAAAATTTGTGGCATGGTTCTGCCACTGCTTGGTTCATTTAACAGTCTTATAGGGTAATTACTCCCTCATAGGGAGTAATTACCCTTATAGGGAGAGGATGTTGCGAGTGGGAACACTGAATGTTGGAAGCATGACTGGAAGGGGAAGAGAGGTGGCAGACATGATGAGGAAGACGAAGTTGGACATTTTATGTGTGCAGGAGACAAGGTGGAAAGGGGGAAAGGCAAAGGAACTGGGAGATGGATATAAATTGTTTTACTCTGGAGCGAATAACGAGGGAAGAAATGGTGTAGGAATTGTGGTGTGTGGCAGAATGAAGGGTGAAGTACTGGACGTGGGTAGAAGGAACGACAGGATCATGCAAATGAAATTGGGTCTTGGAGAAGAGCGGGTGGTCGTATTATGTGTATATGCCCTGCAAGTTGGTTGTACAGCAGAGGAAAAAGATGAATTCTGGAATGTGTTAGATGAAGAAATGAGGGAATTGGAAGAAAATGAGATGGTGATTGTCGGAGGAGACTTGAACGGGCACATAGGAAGACAGAATAGAGACTGTGAAAGGGTGCATGGTGGCCACGGAGTGGGAATGATGAACCAGGAAGGAGAGAGGGTTGTGGACTTTGCAGTAGCGTTTGATCTGGCAATTGTGAACTCGTTTTTCTTCAAGAGGGAAGAACATTTGATAACATTTAGAAGTGGTAACAACAGCTCACAAATTGACTACATTTTGACTAGAAGAAAACATCTTAAGGTTGTGACAAATTGTAAAGTAATTTCAACAGATCAAGTAGCACAACAACACCGACTGCTGTGCGCAGACTTTAAAATAAGATCGAAGATAAGAACTTCTGGTTGCCATGGGATGAAGACAATTAAGTGGTTTCACTTAAAAGAAGAGAGTGTGAGGAATCGTTTTAGGGAGAGAGTGTTAGAGAGGATTTCGGATGGACTGGAAAGTGTACAAGATTGGTGGAAACATAATTCAAAAGTAATCCTGAGCTGTGCAATCGAGGTGTTTGGTGAGACATCTGGAAAGATTAGAGAGCAGAAGGAGGGTTGGTGGTGGAATAATGATGTACAAGTGGCAGTGACAGCTAAGAGGAAGGCAAAGCAGAAGTGGGATGAATCAAGAGTGGAAGAGGGATGAGTCAAGAGTGGAAGAGGACAGAGAGGTGTACAAAGAGAGAAAGCAAGAAGCCAAGAGAGTTGTGGCACAATCGAAGGCCATGGCATCAAGATCTGTATGATCAATTAGAAACAAAGGAAGGACAGAGAAAAATTTACCAACTAGCGAAATGTAGAAATAAAGCAGCTAAGGACATCTTACATGTGAGGCAGATCAAAGATGCTGAAGGAAGAGTATTATGGAGGGATGTGGACATAAGAAACAGATGGAAAATATACTTTGAGGGACTTTTGAATGAGGAAAATGCAAGGACTCACAGAGGAGATGGGCAGCCTTCTGAGGGGATGGTGCAGAACATCAGTAGAATGGAAGTGACGGAGGCCATGAAGAGGATGAGGAATGGAAAAGTGGTGGGCCCCGACAGAATTCCAGTGGAGGCATGGAAGGCACTGGGGGAAGAGGGAATTGACCTGCTGTGGGACCTGTTCATGAAAGTTTGCCAACAGGAAAATATACCTGAGGAATGGAGGGAGAGTACTCTTGTTCCCATCTACAGGGATGAAGGGGATGCACTGGACTGTAAAAGTTACAGGGGAATAGGGTTGATGTCCCACACAATGAGGATCCTAGAAAGGGTTCTTGATGGTGGATTGAGGGAGGAGGTGGAGATTGCAGGGGAACAATTTGGCTTCATGCCTGGTAGATCAACAACAGATGCTGTCTTTGGGTTACGACAGATGATGGAAAAATATCGAGAGAAACAGGGGGAGCTACATCTGGTATTTATTGATCTGGAGAAAGCATACGATAGAGTGCCAGGGCAAGAAGTCTGGAGGTGTCTGAGGGAGAGGAAGGTGCCGGAGAGATATGTCGGGTTGGTGCGGGAAATGTACAGAAATGTGAAGACAAGTGTTCGGACCTGTTTGGGACAGACAGAGTTTTCGGGTAACAGTTGGCTTGCATCAAGGGTCAGCATTGAGTCCGTTTCTGTTTAATATTGTGATGGAGGTGGTAGCAGAGGAAGTGAGAGAAGATGCACCTTGGACAGTGTTGTATGCAGATGACATCTTGCTGTGTGTAGATTCAAGAGAAGAAGTGGAAACTAAACTGGAGAGATGGAGAAAAGTACTGGAAGAGAGAGAGAGGTATGGGACTGAGCAGAAGTAGGACAGAGTGTATGTGTTGTGCAGTGGGCGGTGGCCAGGAGACAGATCTGGAGCTGGAGGGAGGTGTCATCAGGAGGGTGAGAGACTTTGGATACTTAGGTTCAACAGTGGAAGAGGATGGAGGAGCTGAGAAAGAAGTGGGATGCAGGCGGGTTGGAGGAACTGGAGGGGGATGGCTGGAGTGTTATGCGATAAGAGGGTGCCGATCAATCTGAAAGGCAAAATTTATAGGACAGTAGTGAGGCCAGCTATGATATATGCTATAGAAACTGTGGTCCTGAGGAAAAATAACTTTAGCAGGAAGGAAGTAGCAGAGATGAGAATGCTTGGGTGGATGTGCGGTGTGACCAGAAAGGATCATCTGAGAAATGACTATGTCAGGGGAACAGTGAAAGTTACGAACTTGGGAGCGAGGATACAGGAGGCGGGGTTGAGATGGTTTGGTCATGTGATGAGGAGGGAGGACGAATGTGTGGGAAGAGGGGTCGTGCAGATGGATGTGCAGGGAAGGCGAAAGCGTGGGCGGCCAAAGAGGAGATGGAGGGAGCTGGTAGAGGAGGACTTGAAGATGAAGAACTTGGATGTGGTGACAGCCCGGGACAGGAGGGTGTGGAGGAGACTCATAACAAACAGTGACCCCACTTAAGTGGGAGAAGCTGCAGAAGAAGAAGAAGATAGGGTAATTACTCCAGACATTAATGATATCCTTATCTTCAGTTTTCATGCCACCTTTATCATCTTTGATTACTTTTACAGTATTCTTTCCTCCATTTCTAAGCTTCTTCAATAGCCGCCAGAACACCGACCTGGTTGGCCGACTGGTTAGCATATCGTCTCTCCAGCCAAAAGGCTGCAGGTTTGAGTCTTGCCGAGGGTATGGATATTTGTGATTGTCTTTAAAAAATACTAGTGGTGATGGTCGGCAGTAGATGGCTTTGGTGTAGATGATGAATATAGTTGTGGTCGGTGATATGAGTAGTGTAGATGGAGAGTTGTGAAATAGGTGACCTCCCTCAATGAGCCCTTGGACTCTTTGGAGGTGTTACGTAAAAATAATAACATTTTACCACCTTCCTGACATTTTTAATATTCTTACCAAACTCTTCCCATGACTTTTGTTTAGCTACTTTTATATACAGCTTAGTTCTCTTACATTTTTTCCATATTCTTTTAGAGCATCTGCTGACTTATTTGCTATTAACTTTAAGTATGCTTTCTTCTTTTCCAGAACTGCATCTTTAACTTCTATCCACCATGGTGTTCTTATTTTTCTATCCTTGCAGACAACTTCACCATATACCTCCCTAGCTGAATCAGTCAGTGTTTTCTTCAGAGTTTGCCAGTTAGACTCCAAGGTTTGGTTCTTGTTTTCAATGTTTAATTTTTTTTTGCAATAATGTTTGTATATAGAGTCTACAATTTACTTCTAAAAGCTGCTCAACTTTAATTCTTTTTAAAACTCTCTTTAAAACAGTATGTATCCTGTTCTTTTCCATGTGATATCCATTTTTATCCTGTTTAGTACTAAGTAATGGTCACTTCCAATTTCAAATCCTCTGTACATTTTTGTATCCTGAACAAGCATGAAGATATCACTGTCATCAATGATATAGTCAATGAGGCTTTTCTTATTTCTCGGACTTCTTATTTCTTCTGCTCAGCATAGTAATACTGAATACTATCATTACTCCTTTTCCTTGATCCTTATTTCCTGAAAATAACATCCTATACTTATTATTTAGTAAGATCTCAGCTGTTTTTGTCTTCTTTGTTTCAGTAATGCAAATTATGTCCACACGGTACTCATCCAATTCTTCTGTAAGTTTGATTTCCTTTCCATTAATATTCCTTATATTCATGGCTCCTATCTTCAGTTCTGATGTGGGTTTATTCTATTTCTAGATGTTGAGCTGGAACTTGTTCCAGTTGCTGACTTATCCCTGGTTCCCTGACGAAAACAGCGAGTGCCTTTTTTAACTGGGTGATGCCCCCAGCAGGCATGAAATCTCATTATGTTGTACCATCATATGTATTTGTGGTTTAAGCTAATAGAGAATACAATTTGGTCAGCTAAGTCCCAAATTTCCAGCTTATTCTTGTTTGTTCAGTACCCAATAGATACCTACTAACAGGATGCACCATCTGAAGGTGATGATTGAACATTAGGTCAAAAGACTCAGTTGGTTCTCTGCATTCCTGAAAGGCAATGTAGAGATCTCCTTCCAGTTATTTGGCTTTGACCCTTAAGCGAGTGACCCCCGATATAAAAAAGAAAGTATCTGTTATTTTATGAAAGGAACAATGATTGTGATTTTCTATAGAATGTTTGATTTATTTCTGATGATTGTAGAGGAAAATAAGAACAAAAACCATATTTATAAAAATTAATATTCAGCACCAGTATATAAAATAAATGCAAGTGTGCCTCCAAATTTCTAGAAATAAGAAGGGGATAATAATGGCTGCAATGATTGGTTTTATTTTCTTTTAATTTCTTTGTAGATAATATGCAGTGGTAAAACTATAAAACAGAAATATCACTAGATAGCTGTTTAAGGCCTGGTGGTGTGCCATTCAGTGATCCAAATGATGCGAAACTTTGCAAGAATACACAGTGTGAAGAAGTGATATCTGAGAAAAAAAAATTTGTTCCAAAATTCACTGCTGTAAACACCAAATGCATGGAATTTGCATATCATGCAGCTTGGCAGGTGACAGGAGGGTTGAAAATATTGGACAGGATTTTTGCCTTTATTCTGGTTGTTAATACTGTCCACAGTGATAGTACTAACCTTTCCCCAGCGTGCTTTGCTTGTGAAACTGTACTACCTAAAATAATGCTGTTGCTGCACTCAATGCATTTCGTTGCTGGAACAAACATTGATGAGGTTCACTATCTCCTCCATATGCTCTGCCATAAATGATTAGTCATTTTGAAGAAACAGGATTATTGGGAGTTAGACCTGGCAGAGGTCCGAAACCAATCAGTTCGCAACAAGTGAATGAAGTTGCTACTGCTGTTGTGGAGCAGGCCATGAATAACAGCGTTGGTTCCTGCATTGCACATGCTGTATCAAGATTCATCGATGTGCCTTACACAAATTGTCTGGAAAATTCTACAGAAGATTCTGCATTTCTATCCAGTCAAGATAACCCTGACACAGGAGTTGTGCCTGCAGGACTTTGAAAGTCGTCTGATAATTGCTTTAGCATTCCTTGTTTTTTTTTTTTTTTTTTTAATTTTTTTTTTTATCATCCACACACAAGAGGCCACAAGACTCATAGTACATTAGTGCAGTGTGTGTGTGTGGGCAAGAGAAATAGAAGAAAGGAGGAATCTGTTTGCATTTTTCTTGAACAGCTGAGGGTTGTAATCTCTGGGGAAGACAGAGTGGGAGAGACTGTTCTAAAAGACAGAAATAAAGCAGATGCTCGAGTGGAGTTGAACGCTGTTTGGCTGTGGATAATTTTGTGGGGTGATGAGGCTCACTTTCACCTGAACAGAGCTATGAATATCCACAATTGCTGATATGGGCTATGCAAAACACACATACAATCCAACAGGTTCCTTTGCATTCACCCAAAGTTACTGACTGGTGTCGGTTTACAGCTTTGTTTATCATTGGACCATTCTTCTTTGAGGGCATTTGCCAGTCAGGTCCTGTGACCTGCTCAGCCGAGAGGTATTGTGATATGATAAAGAATTTTGTTGTGCGACAACAACAGCAGCACCTATGCATAGTTTCAGTCTTTTTCATGGAGGATTGGGCCCCTCCACACATTGGTCAATCTGTACAGGAGGTTCTTTGAGAATAGTTCACAGAAGCCAGAATGACCTGCTATGCATTTCCCACATGACCACCTCATTCACTAAAGCTGACCCTCACTTCTGGTGCTGGGGATTTTTCAAAAACAGGTTTTATCAGGATCATCCTGATAACTTGTCAGCACTGAAAGACAGCACAGCACAGTGTGTGCAACAACAGTCCCGACCAGCTGCATTCTGCAAATGAACACACTGTGCAAAGGATACAGTTTGTGGTATACTGGGAAGGGCAGCTCAAACACTACAGCCTGTGAATGCATAATGGAAGTGAATAAATGTGTTATTTATACTTGTGTTGCTTTTCTCTTTCTTACAGACACAGAAAACTTACTACTTCTACATTCAGTACATATCAGTTTAACCTTTATATCAATGACATTGCCAGTGGATTGCAAGGGGATATTCAGTTGTTTGCGGATGATGCGAAGCTGGGAAGGATTATTAGTAATAGTGCAGATGTGGTAGCCCTGCAAGAGGATTTGAATAAGCTAGATAGATGGGCAAATGAATGGGGGTGTCAGTTTAATGCAGCAAAATGTAAGGTCTTGAGGTTTGGGAAACATCGATGGGATGCTGCATACTCTATGGGAGGAAGTAGGGGAGACGAGATCTGGGGTTGATGATTGATAGAAACCTGAAGTTTAGGGGACATATTGCAAAGGTGGTGAAGGTAACACAGAGGATTGCTGCAATTATGAGAAGGACACTGACCTGCAGAGATAAGAGGGTTATCATTCTGTTGTATAAGTCTCTGATCAGACCACACTTGGACTATTGTTCTCAGATTTGGTCCCAGGATTTGAAGGGGATAAATTAACTGTGGAAAGGATACAAAGGCGGATAACGGATATGGTTTCAGGACTGTATAATGTTAGTTATGAGGATCGGCTGAGGGAATGTGGACTGCAGAGTTTGGTGGATAGAAGAAGGAGAGGTGATATGATTGAGACTTTTAAACTGTTGAGAGGTGGTTACAGGGTTGACACTGGGGAGTTCTTTCGCTTGGTTGAACAGTGGGAAGGAGTGATGACAAGAGGCCATCCCTGGAAGTTACGAAAGGAAATTGTGAACAAGAGGGTGAGGAGTGGTTTCTTTGCGTGGAGGGTGGTTGAGCCGTGGAATGCATTGCCTGATGGAGTGGTGAGGGCGAGAACGGTCAATGAGTTTAAGGAGTGGTATGATAGACTTTGTGTTTCTTAGGGAGGGACCTCCCCTCGATGAGTCTTGACAGACTTTATGTTCTTAGGAAGGACCTCCCACGATGAATCTTTTGACTCCATGGAGGCCTGAATAATAATAATCATACAGAACCTGTGGTGAATTTTGGAACTATTTTCTTTTTCCTCAGATATTGATTCTGCACGATGCCCTATGTATTTTTGAAATTTTGCAGCATTTGAATCACTGGGTGGCTCCATAAGGCCTTAAACAGGAATACATTAATTTTGATGAACCTTTATTTTTATTTTATTTTATTTTTATGTTGAGCCAATACACGAGAGGTTGGTTGATCAGCCTACAGTACATTGGTACCATATATGGAAGGGACATGCTATAAGCCAGCTACTGCCAGATGTGCAACACATGTGAAATATAGCCCTGCATGAATGCATTGATTCAAGTCTTGGTTCTGATAAGATGCCTAGGGAATAGAATGACAAAATAGTTCCATTGCATAAAGAAGGCTCAAAGACAGAGGCTGCAAATTACAATCCAATCTGTATCTTTGAAATGGCAGTGAAGGTTTTGGAGAAGTTGGTAAAAGGCAGATTTCAGGACTGAGTGAACAGAAATATGTTATCCTATACACAGGTATGGTTTTGTGAAGGAGAGGTCATCATCATCAAATTCCTGATATATACCCTCAAGTGATATACAGGATATGATAATACTACATAAAAAACTACATCATTACTAACTTCCTATCTACAATTTTCCTCCAAATCAGTCTGTTACCTGTCAAGACTCTGGCATTTGGCAGGATACTGCACTGAATATTATCAGGTCTTATATTTCTATCTCCTAAGGCATTTTTTACCATATCAATCCACCTATATCTTGGTCTTCCTCTGGGTCTCTTTCCTGCCAACCTAGCAGAGAACACTTGTTTTGCTAATCTTTCCTCTCCCATTCTGTTTAAGTGACCATACAACCTGAGATTAGCTCTGCTAACGCATTCCTGGATGCTGACAATGTCGAGTTCCTTCCTAATATCCTCGTTTTTTAATATGATATTGCCATTGATGTCATCTGTTCATGCCTCTAATCTTTCTCAGGACTCTCATATCTGCGGTGGCTTGAATATTGTCTTGTATACTGTTAATTTAGTGTTTTGGCTAATTTCTCTCTTATTCAATATAAATTTATTCATTTGACTTCCTACCATACCAGCTTTGTTGATTCTGTTGCCTATTTCCATATTTAGTTTACTATCTTCACTAAAAATCGTGCCTAATTAGCTGAAATGTTTTACTTGTTCTACAGGTTCTCCATTCACAATGCAGTTGATATTTCCAATGTTTCTGCCTATTTTCATTGTCTTTGTCTTTTTAATGCTGACCTTCATACCATATCTATTACAACAGAAACATCTCCAATTTTTGATATCAAAAAGAAATGCCAAGAAAGCTATAATGCTGGACTCTGGCATTTGGCAGGATATTGCAATGAACTCATTATGTTATATAAATCGGAGCAAATGGGGATGAATTTGAATATAGTGATATGTATAAAGAGTTGGGCTGATGGAACAGCAATTATTATTAATATTCAGATCTCCATAAAAGACTCATCGTGGGAGGGCCTTCTTAGGAAACACAAAGTCTCTCATACCACTCCTTGAACTCCTTGACCGTTCTTGCTCTCACCACTCTAACAGGCAATTCACATCTTCCAGGGATAGCTCCTTGTCATTGCTCCTTCCTGCTGATCCACAAAGCGAAAGAACTCCCCAGTGTCAACCCTGTAACTATCTCAATCATGTATCACCTCTCCTTCTTCTATCTACCAAACTCTACTGCCCACATTCACTCAGCCGATCCTCATAACTAATATTGTACAGGCCTGAAACCATCTTTTTTATCCACCTCTGTACCCTATCCACAGTTAATTTATCCCTTTCAATTCCTGGGGACCAAATTTGAGAACAATAGTCTAAGTGTGGTCTGATCAGGGTCTTATACAATGGAATGATTGATCTTTTATCTCTGCAGCTTAGCGTCCTTCTCAGTATTGCAGCAATCCTCTGGGTTACCTTCACCACCTTTGCAATACCTTCCCTGAATTTCAGTTTTCTATCAATCATCACTCCCAGATCTCTTGCCTCCCCTACTTCCTCCAGTAGAGCTCCTCCAATTGAGTATGCTGCTCCGATTGATGTATCCCAAACTTCAGGACTTTACATTTTGCTTCATTAAACTGAAATCCCAATTCATTCACCCATCTGTCTAGTTTATTTAAATCCTCTTGCAAGGCTGTTGCATCTGCACTGTTACTAATAACCCTTCTCAGCTTCACATCATCTGCAAACAACTGAATATCCCCCTGCAATCCATTGGCAATGTAATTGATATAAAAGTTAAACAATACAGTTCCCAGTACTGAGCAATGTGGGGACCCCCGATTGTAACCTTCTGCCTCCTTGATATACCTATCAGAAAACCAATCCAGTTGACTAATGACATCTAAACCCATGTGTTGCAACTTAAATATCAGCTTATCATGTGGCACCCTGTTAAATGCCTTTGCAAAATCCAAAAAATGGTAGTATATGCATTTCCCTCATCAACTGCTCTTGTCACTTTATTATAAAAGGCAATCATATTACTAAAGCTAGAGCATCCCTTAACAAATCTATGTTGACTCTCACAGATAATATTACCCTCATCTGCCCAACCCAGTATATGGTCCCTCACTAATTTTTCCAAGATCTTACAACTACTGATGAAACACAAACTGGCCTATATTTAGACACATCCAGTCTGCTACCGCCCCTTATTCAATGGCACTATCTTACCTTCCTTCATTCCTTGGGTACCTTTCCCATAGCCAGACTTTTATTGAAAAGCCAGGTTAATGGAGTTGTTAGTTCTTTAGCATATTCTCTCAAAACCAATAGTGAAATTCCATCCAGTCCCACAGCTTTACTGACATCCAAGGTACTCAGTATTTGGAACACACTCTCCTCTTGCACCTCTAAACCTCAAACCTTCCCTCTCCCTCTAGTATTAAAACTTACTTCTCCAGGATGAAATACTCCAGTAAAGGATTTATTGAACAACTCTGCTATGTTCTCTGCATCAGTCACTCTATTCCCATTTTTATCCCACAATGTCATCTCATACGGAGCAGATCTCATACGAAGGCAGCAGGGTTTTTTCTCCCGGAAACTTGGGTTTTTCATCCTGCATACAGACAAATCGGCCCTTCAGAACACACGCAATTTACAGACATAGAATGCCAGTTGTGGTGGAAATGGGCGGTAGATGGCGTTGATGGAGACGATTTGTAGTAGAGGTTCGGTGTAGTGGTTGAGACAGTTGTAGGTGTCCTCCCGCAATGAGTCTTCGGACTCCTTGGAGGTGTCAGGAATAATAATATAATAATGGCATTCTTCCACAATCATTTGTCCTCCTACTAGCCACATAGCTAAACAATTACCTAGGATTTTCTTTGGATCTCAGTGCCAGTCTCTTCTCATATTACAGTTTTGCCTTCCTTACCATATTAGTCAATCTCCTGGCCTGATCATAAAATCTTCATGCATCTGTTCTCCACCCCTCTCCTTATATCTCTTCCATAATCTCTTTTTTACCTGCAGTTTCTGTTTGATATTGTTTGTCATCCACACACCAAATTGTGTCCTCTTCTTCACACATTGAATACAGCTTACTATTGCTGCTAACAAATATTCCTTCACAATTTCCCATGCACTAATGATATCCCGACCTTCCAATTCTGCCCTTCATGGAACTTCCTCAAGTTGATATCTAACACTATTATAATCACCCGCCTTATAATTCCACATACATTCCATTTTCTTTGATACTCCTGCATGTCTATCATCTTCCAAGTTAAAACCACATGTCAATCTCTCCAACTGGTGGGAGAGATGTTATCTCAGTTATTATCAACTCTTCTGATGCCATAAACAAATCCAAAACTCTTGAACCTCTTGTTCCCCCCTATTTCATGTTACCTAAGACATTTGTCTCTCAAGAATTCTAGAAATTCCATTCCCTTATTGTTAAATGCATCTTCCTCTCTCCAATTTATACTGCTGTAGTTTAAATCTCCCATAACAATCATTCTTCTTGCACTTGCCCAAGCTCAGCTGTCTAAACATCTCCTGGTCCCCATCCTCTGTGCTCCTTGGTTTGTATCAACACCAGACTAAATATCCCGTCTTGCCCACCTCTTCCTCACACCATATGCTTTCAAAATCATTATGTCACTGCTTTCCAAAGCCTCCACTCTTAGAGGACATAAGTCATCATTTATCATAAGCAGTACTCCACAACCACCACGCTTTCCCTTCCTATCCTGCCAAAAAAGGCTGTACCCTGCTACTTCTATTCCTGTTATTATTTCTTCTTCTGTCAACCACATCTCAGTGATCCCAATAATCTTTGGCCAGGCTGATACTATCAGTGCCACCAATTTCTCTCCTTTATTCCCGATACTCCAGGCAATAGTATAAAGCATAAAAATGCCACTGTTTCTACACCTAGCATTATCCCCTCTAGACTCCACTGGGCTCAGAGTTACCTGATGTCGTCCCCCCTCTCCCAAGCACCCATTCCCACAAGAGGCCACCCCTGCTACCATCCACCCTGGGTATTCTAGTTGCCTGAATATTCTTAGATGCCAACAGGCTGTGGATTCACCTTTAACTATGGGCATGCATTTTGTGAACGAGTTTTAGGGAAGAAATGAATTTCAGTGCCTTGTTACTGAATGCCTGAAGTGGCTTGAAAAAGTTCTATATATTTGGTCTCCACACTAGGGGTTTCCATATTATGTTTAAAAAATAATAAGTAAACAAATAATAATAATAATAATAATAAAAACCTAACCAACCTTCAGCAGGAATGAACTATGGATTTATGACCTTTTGTGGGTGGGGATCTTATAAAAAATAAATATAATTACAGTAGTTTCACAGCAAAACATTTATGTTTCCTGTTGTTGAGAACTACAATTAGCAGTGTCCTTGTAATATATAGTAATGACTTTTTTTGCCTTTCTGCAGAATAATGAGTGAAGAGAGTTGGGTAGAAGTCAGATGGATGTTATCAATGTTGATCTTGATGTTTATATTAATTATGAGTAAGCATGTATTTAGGTTCGGTTGCTGGTTAAAACTTATGTTGTAATGGCATGAGTACATTCCCTTTTCTTTGATACTCCTGCATGTCTATTCATCTTCCAAGTCAAAACCACATGGTCACTCTCTCCAACAGGAAGGGGAGAGATGTCATCTCAGTTATTATGAGTTCTTCTGATGCTATGAACAAATCCAAAACTCTTGAACCTCTTGTTCCCTCTATTAAATGTTGCCTAAGACATTTGTCCCTCAAGAATTCTAGAAATTCCATTCCCTTATTACTACATGCATTTTCCTCTTTCCCGCTTATACTGTTGTAATTAAAATCTCCCATAACAATCATTCTTTCCCCAAGCACCAATTCCCACAAGAGGCCAATGCTGCTACCATCCACCTTGGGAATTCTAGTTTCCCTGCACTGATGCACCAACTCATTCAGAAAACAGCAATCTCTCCAGATGCCTACATCCTTCCTGATTCAAATGCAAGTGGTTTCTTGCATACAGCTCCTTTCTGTCATCAAATGCCATCCAAGAATCTGCATATTCCAATCCTCTCTCCTGACACATTCTGGCTATTATGCTATTCATTATTATGCTCTTCTGCTCAGCACGTCATTATCATACCTGGGTAACACACACACTATCTCTCCTTTCTGCGTTTTCTTTTGTACAACCTCAAGCATGAATCTCAGATGTCTCGCCACCCAATTTACACTGCCTCTCAATTCATTCATGCCCACCATCACAATCATCTCATCCACGCTTTCACCTTGCTTAATTGAGTTGTAGGTGAGTCAAATTTTAGATTGTATATTGCAAAGGTGGGCAAAATGACACATCAGATTACTTCACTGTTGAAGAACATGATAACAAGCATGAATAAGGGGATTATTATTCCTCTTTATAAGGAGGCTTTATCTGGACTAATGCATGCAGATTTGGTAACCTGAATTCCATGGGATTGAGTAAGCGGTGGTGGAGAGAATCTAGAGGCAAGTTATCAAGATTTGGCAAGTCCGTGAAATGCTTCCCATGAAGCATTTCATGGACCTGCCAAATAGATAAGGAGATAAGTAACAAAGATGTGATGTGATGTAAACTTATCAGTTATTAAAGGAGTTTATAGGATTGACATCGAGGACTTTTTTCCGTACATGGCATTAAGGGAGAAAACAAGGGGTCATATCAACAAATTGTGTAAGAGTGTAGCTAGCAAGTGTTAGGAACTAGTTTTTTTGCTTAGAGGATGACAAATTGGTGGAATAGATTGCCATGGGTGTTATGAATGAGTTCAAGGAGAGGTAAACAAGTATTGTGGGAATAATGATTATTGTAGGCTTCTCATGATGAGTAACTAACTTCATTGAGTCAGTGACTCATCATGAGCAAATAATATTAAAAAATAACACCAACAGATTTTGCTAATAAATTGTTGAACTTATTGCTGGATATTTGTGTGTCTTGAATGAATTTTCCTCTTCAGAGCTCCAATATATGAATTACAATATCAAACATATTCAGGTTGAAGTTATATCTTTTAATTTTGATTTTAAATTACACTTAAGTGTTGATATAGGTGATTTACATATTAAACATAGTTGATAGCCATGTTTAATATAAACTAACTTCTATTCTGGTGAAAACTGTACTTCCTATATATAAAACTGATTACTTGTACAGATTATATTTTTCATAAATTTTATTCACTGAATAAAAACGAATGAAAATTAACATACATGTTGTGCCAATTTTTTCTAAGAAACTGATGAGAATAATTGAAAAATAAAAATTTCCTGTGGTAATACAACATTTTGCAAACTAATAACTGAAAACTGTTTATTTATTTATTGTTGTTGTTTCTGAATCTGTACAATATATAAATTAATTCTTTCCACAACATGGTCACAATTGCTTCTTTCTTTATTATCTTATATATTCGGAATAAAGACCAATATAAAATATGAATGAAATATTAATTTACTTAATAAAAACTAGTACACAAGTACATTCAACAAGTGTGTTGGGATACCAGAAATTCAATTGAGCAAATAAAGATTTTACCAATCAATTTTACAGTGTACACAGCAGTTAAATGCAAATATATTGAAATCAACGAGACATATACATCAGTATATATAATATAATAAAATAAAAAGTCTGCAAAAAAGTTCAATATAAGATGTAGTGATTGTGACAATCATAGTTATCAAAGTTAGAAAACTCTGAACACATGGACATTTGTTTTCTAACAGTTACAAAATATAGTTTCAAGCTCATATTTATTGTGAACACAAATTTTATAGTAGCCACAAGTACAATGTGCTGAGTGAATGATAATTATGTGGACAAATGCATTTATAGCAAAACAGTGTCCTCAAATAATCCATTCAGAAATACTGAATTTATATAGTTACCTAAAAAATGTATGTCTAATTCATTTTAGTAAAATTATGGAGACTACAACTGTGTTAGGAATAATTACTTCAATTTCCTGATGTTTCGACCTTCACATGAAGGTCATCATCTGGAGTATATACATGCATATACAAAGACTTTTCTAAATGATTTTCTAAATTATAAATCTTAATAATATGCAAACTATCTCAGACAGAAAGTAATAAAATAAAATAAAAAATGAAATTCAAATTACAAAAGAAAGGAACATCTTGCCTGTAGATTTATTTTTGGTTTCTGTAGTTTTTTTTGGCTAAAGAATATTATCCTTTAGGCATGTAATAGTGTGTGAAAAACTGAGAGTAAAAAACAATGTATAATAAGTAGAGGAGTCGCATCAAAAGCCTGAGCATTTGTTCACATGCAAATAGAAAAGCAGCTGGCGAGACAATGAACATTAAAAGACAAAGATACATCACAAAACCTTTTTTGATGTTGACCTGTACATAAAACTTCAAAGCTTGGTAAATAAATGAAAATTTTTAGATTGCAATCTTTTGCAATTTACTGAAAGCAAAAGCAAAGTACAAATTATAATGGCATTGGTGCAGCTATAGTAATGTGAAAATATCAGTCAAGAAGTGGAATATTTTAGTTTTTGTAAATGCAAATTTTCAAGGGGATAAGTTAACCTTGGTGTTATATCAGGACTGTACAGTGTTAGTTATGAGGATAGACTGAGCGAATGTCGACTGCAAAGTTTCATAGATAGGAGAAGGAGAGGTGATGTGATTGAGACATTTAAACTGTTGAGAGCTAGTTACACAGTTGACAGTGGGGAATTCTTTCATATAGAAGAACAAGGGGAAGGAGAGAGGATGAGGGGTCATCCCTGCCAGTGCAAAAGGAAGTCACGAGCAGAGGGTGAGGAGTGGATTCTTTGCAATTGAACCAGAAATGTATTGCCTGATAGGGTGGTTAGAGTATGAATAGTGAATGAGTTTAAGGAGGGGTATGATAGACTTTGTATTGTCTAGGATGGGCCTCCTGCACCAAATCTTGTGACTCCATGGGAATCCTGAATAATAATAAAATGTAATAATAAAACTTTGGATATAAAGGAAAAAATCTGAATGTCAGATTGGTCAACTGGATTCAGGATTGGCTGTCCGATAGGTATCAGAGAGTTGTGTATGGTGGAGCAATATCAAAGAGGCAGAAGGTTACAAGTGGGGTTCCACAGGGCTCAGTACTGGGACCTATCTATATTGTTTAACCTTTATATCAATAACATTGTCCGTGGATTGCAAGGATATATTCGGTTGTTTGAGGATGATGCAAAGCTGGGAAGGGTTATTAGTAATAATGCAATGTGGTAGCCTGCAAGAGGATTTGAATAAGCTAGATAGATGGGAAAATGAATGGAGGTGTCAGTTTAATGCAGCAAAATGTAAGGTCTTGAGGTTTGGGATGTTGCATACTCCATGGGAGGAGTTAAAGTGGAGGAAGTAGGAGAGACAAGAGATTTGGGTTTGATGATTGATAGAAACCTGAAATTTAGGGGACATATTGCAAAGGTAGTGAAGGTAACACAGAGGATTGCTGCAATAATGAGAAGGACACTGACCTGCAGAGATAAAAGGGTTATCATTCCGTTGTATAAGACTGATCAGACCACACTTAGACTATTGTTCTCAGATCTGCTCCCTAGGATTTGAAGGGGATAAATTAACTGTGGAAAGGGTACAAAGGCAGATAACAAAGATATAGTGTCGGGACTGTACAATGTTAGTTATGAGGATTGGCTGAGGGAGCGTGGACTGCAGAGTTTGGTGGATAGAAGAAGGAGAGGTGATATGATTGAGACTTTTAAACTGTTGAGAGGTGGTTACAAGGTTGATACTGGGAGTTCTTTCACTTGGTTGAACAGCAGGAAGGAGTCATGACAAATGGCCATCCCTGGAAGTTACGAAAGGAAACTGAGAAAGAGGGTGAGGAGTAGTTTCTTTGCATAGAGGGTGGTTGAACCATGGAATGCATTGCTGATGGAGTGGTGAGAGCGAGAACAATCAATGCATTTAAGGAGTGGTATGATAGACTTTGTGTTTCCTAGGAGGGATCTCCCTCGATGAGTCTTGATAGACTTGTGTTTCTTAGAAAGGACCTCCCACAATGAGTCTTTTGACTCCATGGAGGCCTGAATAATAATAATAATAATAATAATAATTAAGTTTCCATTAATTGTTTTGACAATAATTAGTGATGCAAAAAAAATGACTTTCCTCTTCATTTAAGTTGAAAGGAAATTAAAACTGACAAAAAGAACAAAAAATGTTCTTAAAATGCATCCATTTGACAGATGAGACCTTTTTGCACTGAAAGAAAGAGTTTTGAAGATTATATTTAAGAGTTTTACTTTATTATTATTATTATTATTAACATCTGACCTCCATGAGTCAGAGACTCATTATGGGAGGTGTACACTATTGCACAAAATGCTCATCCAACCATGCTTTAAACTGATTCAATGCATCTACATTCACAACACACTCAGAAAATGCATTCCACTCACCAACCACTCTCCATTCAAAGAACCTTCTCCTCACTAGAGTTTTGGATATAAGAGTTGCACTTATTAAATTTATTATAATTAAGCTACATAAATATAACTATTTCTTACAGGATGAAATACTTTGTGAAATTATACTTTTTAAATATAAGAAAAAAAACTCTTTCTTTTTATACATTTTTGCAGAAATTAAAAATTTCCATTCATCTTCAGCACTTAACTTAGCACCATAACTTATTCATTTAAAATAACTATTATATAAAATAAGATTTTTTTATAAAATACTCAAATATCAACAAAAGAAATTGATTCTAAAAATTTATTTTTCATCCCAGTGCTGATTATTAAAACACTTCAAATTATTTCTTTCTGAGAAATCTGTATTCTTATTTTACATATTAGTATTTTAAAAATAATACATTTTTTAAAATACCTTTCTGATCATTTTATAAAAATTATGTAGCTATTTAATTTCAGTATTTTTAACTCATTTTGAGATAAATTTTAATAAATAACCTGAAAATAAGATCTTTTTAAGGCAGATCAGTCTGGTAAGTGCAAAGCGAGTGATAATTATAGGAGATTTTAACTATATCACTATAAACTGGGCAGAGGAAACGTCATACAACAGTAAAGGAATGGAATTTCTGGAATTCTTGAGGGACAAATGTCTCAAGCAATATGTGTGGTAGAGGGAACATGAGGATCAAGACTTTTGGACTTGGTCCTTGGATCAGATCTGATTATAACTGAGATGCCAGTCTTACTCCATTGGTGAGAGTGATCAATGGAGCTTGATTTGGAGGCTGAATAGACATGAAGAAGCATCAATAAGAAAGGAATTCATATGGAATTATAAGGCAGGTAACTATCAGAATTCACTTGAAGTAGTTACATGGATGGAAGAATTGGAAGGAAAATATATCAGCAGTGCATGGGGGCTAGTGAAGACATATTTATCAGCAGCAATGGCAAACTGCATTCCTCAAGTGAAAAAGATAACATGATTTAGTGTAAAGAGGATGACTAATGAAATCAAACAGTAACTATAGATGACAAAGATGTTATGGAAAAAAGTATATATATATATAGAGAGAGAGGGAGGGGGGGGGAAGTATTTGCATGAGAAATATAACTCAGGCCAGGAAAGTAGTTAATATTGTAAGGAAGATCAAAATGGAATACGAGGAGAGATTAGCACTACAGTCCAAGGAAAATTCCAAGTTCTTTCATTATGTGGGCAGTAGGAGGCCAGATAATGAAAGCCATTAAGATTTTGGAAAAATTAGTGGGAGATCATATACAAAATTGGGTAGATGAAGGTAATATTATACATGAAAAGCACCATGAATTTGTTAATGGGCACCTGTTTCAGTAATTTTCCTTGTTTTCTATTAAAAAAAAATGACATGAGTAGCTGAAGAGTGGAAGGCTTATTATACCAATATTTATATATTATAATAATAATTATTATTATGTGACACCTCCAAGCAGTCCAAAGCCTCCTTGAGGGAGGGGACTTACTCTACAACTCTCTGTCTCCACCACTTAATCCATAAACTACAGCAAACTGCCACTACCATCATTACCTAAACCAATGGCATCTACTGCCCACCACCACCACCACTAGTATTTTTTTGTCTGTAAATTACGTGTGTTCTCAAGGCTGATTTGTCTGTATGCGGGATGAAAAACCTTGCTACCTTTGTATGAAATTGGCTAACTCACCTTCATTTGAAGGAAACTAATATAAAGATTCCTCTTGTCACAACAAGAATCAAACTTAGGCCTTTTCCAATACGATGGAATGTACCATCTTTCTTCCAACTGCGGTAATTCTTATTATTCTTATTAACACCAGACCTCTGAAAAGACTCTGGGAGCTAAACACTGTTATACACAAAGTCCATTGTTTGCCATAGGCATGCTTTAAACTCATTCAGTGTACTACATTCATCACAATGTCAGGCAAAGCATTCCACTGATCAACCACTCTCCTCACAGAGAACCTACTCCTTATACAATTTTCAGGTATGTCCCTTCTTCTATCCACTTTCCCCATTCTACAAAAAAATTTTTCCACATTAATCTGGTAACAATCCTTTACCAACTTAAATGTCTCAATTATATCCTCTCTCTTGCTCATATTCACAAGGCTTTGCAAACTGTATTCCCTCAAACTGTTTTCATATCCCACATCTGTAGGACCAGTTATGACCTTAGCCAGTCTTCTCTGGACACTTTCCAACATATCCTCATCACCATGAAAACCAGTGGACCAAATCTGTGCACATTAATCCATACAAGGCCTCATGCAATGGAATCAGAACCTCTTTATTTCTACAAGTTAAGGTCCTCTGCATCATTGTCATAATCTGATGTGATGTATTCATAACATATGCAATGTGACTTCTGAATTTCAGATCCTTGTCCACCACCACTCCAAGGTCTCTTATCTCCTCAACTTCCTCCAAAATTTCCCTGCTAAGTGTATACTTTGCATCATATTGTTGAATACCAAATTTCAGAACTTTACACTTATTATATTAAGCTACACCTCCAAGGAGTTCAAAGACTCATCGAGTGAAGGTGCTGTACTTCACAACTCTCCATCTCCACCAACTACAACCTCAACTACCATCACATCTACACCAATGCCATCTACTGCCCCCCCACCACCACTAGTATTTTCACAGACAATCACAAACATCCATGCCCATGGCAGGATTCGAACCTGCAGCCTTTTGGCTGGAGAGTGGATATCCTAACCACTCAGCCAACCAGGCTGGCAAAAGAAAAGTGTGTGCATGTGTGTATAACCAATGCAACAATCAGCTTGTCTAAAATTTACATAACACTGCTAGCTGATGCCAGGCTTTGAAAATACAGCTTCTTTAACAAGTAGTGTAGGACAAGCGAAAAATTCTTGTTTTTCGCTAAGAGCTGCCATTGACAAAATAATAACCAATTAACAGTGGATCTGCTCTCGAGCATTGCACGGGCTTTCTTAGACCAGCAAAAGTTATTCAAACATCGTTGCACAAGCATCACAGATGAATCCCAAATACCGGAGTATCTTACGTCACACGCTATGGTCAACAGAGGAAGACTCTTTTCACGTTTAATCGATTCTTCACATGTGGACTCCTTACAAGACAAAAAGAGAAATCATCAGTTACTGTAACAAGCCACTTACAATTTCCTCCTTACCTTTCCAGGCACAAACATTGCTTTTCCGTCAGAAAGCATAAAATCTATGCATGAAGAACAAAGCTCGGTTTCCAAAATGAATCTTATGATTAATCACGGCCATTACCTTGCATGCATTCATTAAACATTATTAAAATATCATTTGAAGTCCCTCAACCCATTCATCACATCTTCAAACAGCTTGTCTCTTCATCTCGCAGAGCAGAATGGGGTCAGGGGATCATCCGATTTTTTTTCTTTTCCTCTTGTCAGTACGGTGCAGTCAGCCAACAGCTTTGATCTAATAGCCTTTATATCAAATTATGATTTTTAATGCCGCATGCTGCCTTCATGGCCAGGGCTCATTCGGCGAAAATGACACGGTACAATTCAGTGTCGCAGATAATCATTCATCTCAGGCATTGGTGATGCTGATTTAAGAGGATTTCATTGCTTAGCAACATTAAATTGACAGTTCCATACTGTTACCTACTTATACAATCTCTTCAAGTCCTCCTGTAAGACCACAACATCTGCTTGATTCCTCATCACTCTGCAGTTTTGCATCATTTGCAAACAGTTGTATATCACCAGTTAAACCTATCCCAATATTATTATTATTACGTGACACCTGAAGGGAGTCCAAAGACTCATCGAGGGAGGGCACCTACTCTACAACTCTCTGTCTCCACCACTCGATCCACCAAAAAATATATTGGTATTATAATATTATAATACCAATATATTTCTTCATTAATTCCTGTTAAAGACTTCCCAAATTGTTTTCCTGGCTTCGCCTGATTCCTAAAATTAATTGCAATATACTAATGCTTCATGAAGAGGACAATTTTTGATGCATAAACATTGCACCACATTCATTAATAGCCCAGGTGTGCAATCACAAATACATAACCTTTGAACCATTTGAAAAGATGTACAGATTCCAATATCATTAATATACAAATTAACTAACAATGGTCCCAAAACTTACCCTTGTAGCACACCACTAGTGACTTTCCTGTTTTGAGATAGTGTCCCCCATGTGCAACTTGCTGATACCTATCCAAAAGCCATTCACCTATACAACTTACTAGTCTATCTCCCAATCCCATCTGCTTCAGTTTGGTGACCAACTTGCAGTGGAAATCTATCAAAAGCCTTTGCAAAATCTATATGTACTATTGTGTGTATATATATATCCTCCTTGTTCAACACATTTGTCATCTTGTTATAGTACATAAGCAAGTTGGTAAAACACAACCTCTCTTTAATAAACACATGCTGACAAGCACAGAGAATACCACTGTTATTAACCCACTTTTGTATCCTATACCTAATATCTTAACCACAATTCCAGATATACAAACTGGCTTATAATTTGTTGCCTAAGCTTTATCACCACCTTTATGAAGTAGAACAGTTTTTCCTTCCTTCCACCCTTTTGGACTTGTGCTGTTGCAAGTCCCAAAGGAGTGGAAGACGTGGAAAACATCGATGGGATGCTGCATACTCTATGGGAGGAGTTATACTGTAGTAAGTAGGGGAGACAAGAGATCTGGGGTTGATGATTGATAGAAACCTGAAGTTTAGGGGACATATTGCAAAGGTGGTAAAGGTAACACAGAGGATTGCTGCAATTATGAGAAGGACACTGACCTGCAGAGATAAGAGGGTTATCATTCCGTTGTATAAATTTCTGATCAGACCACACTTGGACTATTGTTCTCAGATTTGGTCCCCAGGATTTGAAGGGGATAAATTAACCGTGGAAAGGATACAAAGACGGATGACAAAGATGGTTTCAGGACTGTACAAGGATAGTTATGAGGATCGGCTGAGGGAATGCGGACTGCAGAGTTTGGTGGATAGAAGAAGGAGAGGTGATATGATTGAGACTTTTAAACTGTTGAGAGGTGGTTACAGGGTGGACACTGGGGAGTTCTTTCGCTTGATTGAACAGCGAGAAGGAGTGATGACGAGGCCATCCCTGGAAGTTACGAAAGGAAACTGTGAGCAAGAGGGTAAGGAGTGGTTTCTTTGCGTGGAGGGTGGTTGAACCGTGGAATGCATTGCCTGATGGAGTGGTGGGAGCGAGAACGGTCAATGAGTTTAAAGAGTGGTATGATAGACTTTGTGTTTCTTAGGGGGGGGGACCTCCCCTCGATGAGTCTTGACAGACTTTATGTTCTTAGGAAGGACCTCCCACGATGAGTCTTTTGACTCCATGGAGGCCTGAATAATAATAATAATAATAATGTGGTGATATGTTATCAAGTGCTATTGCCTTATTAACATCTAGCTTAATTCCTCATGTACCTCTTGCTCACTCACCATTAAGTCTTCTCATTTCATTCTCTACGCTTCAGCTTCTGATTTCATGCTGAGGATGAAACATCCTGATGAACTGCTCACTGAACACCCTGACTGTCTTTTGCAGTACTGCCATTTTTTTTTTTTTTCCAAAGAAATTGCTGAAAGCAATTTTGCAGCATGAATTGGTTCACTTAGAGTCATATTAATTATGGATAGAGAATTGTTGTTTAGTAACTTCAAACAGCGTTTTGATCTTAAGAAAAATTATGATGGATGTCTAGATGGAGTTACGCCCACAGATACGAGACCCTTCGACATTTCTGCCCATGTCAAAAGAAGGAGAATCCATTCTGATAATGGGGTAATCATTCTCTCTAGTTTTGCATCATCTGCAAACAGTTCTATATATCTCCAGTTAAACCCATCCCGATATCATTCATATACAAGTTAAATAACAGTGAGCACACCACTGGTGACTTTCCTCTTCCAGGATGCCACACCACCATACACAATTTGCTGATACCTATCTGAGAGCCAGTTACCTATCAAACTTACTAATGTATCATCCAATCTCATTTGCTTCAGTTTGGTTATCAACTTGAGGTGTGGCAATCTATCAAAAGCTTTTGCAAAATCTAAGTATACTACTGTATATGCATCTCCCTTGTCAATAAATTTGTCACATTGTTATAGCATAAGTAAGTATTTGGCAAAACATGACCCTCTTTAACAAATCTATCCTGACAAGTCCAATACTACTGTTAGCAATCCACTTTTGTATCTAAGCTCACCAACCTCTCCAATACTGTAACTATAATTCCAGATATACAGATTGGCCTATAATTTCTTCTCTAAGCCTTATCACCACCTCTGTGAATTGGAACAACTGATAAAGTTGTTCCTTCCTTCCATTCCTTTGGGACTTCCTGCTATTGCAAGATTCCTAAGCTTCTCAGATTCAGAATCACCAACCTTGTAATTCCACAAATATATATCCTTTCCTCACAGAAGTCTTTATATGGCCAGACACAACCCAGGTGATCACTTGATCAGATGAAATCATAAAATCTAAAACTCTTGATTCTCACATGCCTTCACATACACATGACTAAGGTAGTTGTCTTTTGAGAACTCAAGGAATTCATTTTTTTTATTACTAAATGTTATCTCTTCATGCCAATCCATGCTGCCAAAATTAAAATCTCCCATAACAATCACCCATCCCTTATTCACTAACACAAGTTGTTGATATGTATCTTAATTGTTACCCTGTACATTCCCTGGCCTATAGCAATATCCAAATAAATTTTCTTCCTGTCAACCTCTTCCTCACATTACACTGCCTGAAAACCATTGCCACTATTCTTTCTTGCATGTCTATCTTATGTGGATATAATTCCCCCTGCTATCATCAGCACCGCTCCCCTCCTCGTCCTTTCTATCCACTGTGCCTTTCCATTTCTATACTCATCAAGATATCCTCATTCAACCATAATTAATTTATTCCAGCAATGTTTGGGCAAATAAACTCAAGCATATGAAGATCTCTCCTATGCTGTATCTCTCTCCCCCCCCCCCTCCATTTTTCTGTTTATCAAACATTTCTATTCTCTCTTCCATTCTTATATGGGATTTTTTCAATCGAAGGTGAGTTAGCCAATCTCATACGGAGGTAGCAGAGTTTTTCTCCTGGAAACTGGGGTTTTTCATCCCAGTTTGTGACAAATCAGCCTTCAGAACACATGCAATTTACAGATAAAAAATACTGTTGTTGGTGATGATGGCACTGATGATAGTAGTGTCATATTAAGAGAATTAAGTAGTGGAGAAGATGAGATGTATTTAGTGAAGTAGAGTAGTTTACCTTCCCACGATGAGTCCTTGGACTCCCTGGAAGTATCATGTAATAATAATTCTAATTTATTCATTGTGATCATATCATGTATTGTCTCCATCCAGGAGGTTGACTGCAATGATGTGACTCACGGTTGATTATGGGCATAATGTGGTAAGGATCCTATCTCTTCCACACTGTTGTAAGTATTCATGGCTGTAATCTGTGTGTGATGGGACCAGTTTGCCTGTTCTGAGGACTGAAAAATCCCTCTACCTCCATACGAGACCGGCTAACTCACTTTTAGTCAAAAGAGACCAGATGTAGAGTGGGAGCTCTCCCTCGATAAGTCTTCGACTCCCTGGAGGTGTTTGTAAAAAAAATAAAAAATAAAGGTTCCTCACATCATGGGTGGGAATCGAACCCAGATCTTTCCAACCAAAGGGCTTTGTCTATACCAACTAAGCTAAAGAGGATCACTCTCATTTACTACTACTACTATTTCTAACCAGCACCTCAGTCTCATCTGTTCCTTTCACCTGATTTTTCACTTTGCTTCTTATTTCCTCTGATCTATTGCTAGCATTTCTCACTTCCCTTTGTTCTAGCTATAGTTTCTTCTGTTCACTCCCACCGAAGTCATTCAAATGCAATCAGTCACTTCTGTATAATTTCATTCTTCCCTCAAATTCATGTCAAACATCTACAAACTGTACTCCCTCCTCTTTACATAACTCTGCCAGCATACCATTCATGATTCTGGCTCTCCGTCTCAGCTCATCATTGTCATACCTCGGCAACACACTGCCAACCATTCCAAATATACTGTTATCTTTCACTCTGCTAAATATCCTCTTGATATTCATCCTTACATCTCCTCATGTTCAAGCAAATCATTTGTTCCCACAACCACCACTAACCCTCTTGCTCATTTCCTTTTCATATCCAAAGCATGAATCATCTTGCTCATTCTTCCTCCCGGAGAGCAGACCTTATGGACTTGCATTAACCATACCTTTAATAACAATGCTATTTTTGAATCATTCATCACCTGTTTTGATTTATGTTCCTTTTTCTCATTTTCATTCCTTGCCATGAAACATCTAACATTACTTTGCATATCCTCATTTTGAACAATCCATTTCAAATCTCGCATTCCAGCAATTTCATTCGTTCTCTCCTGTTCTGCCATTCCTTTCTTCCATTTTCTCATCCCTACTTTTTTTCTTGCTTTCGTATTACCTACTTTTGTTTCTTTATTTGTACGTTCTTTCACTCCCTCATTCTCATATGATTTCAGTCTGTTATTCATGCAGCCTTTTGCACCCACATTTATGCGACTTTCATTCCTTCACTCTGTTTCATATTCATTGATAACTCTTAGTCTAACAAAGCATTGTACTTTCTACCAATCCATACTTTCTCTCATCTCCTTCAGTCTCGCTACAAACATATCATTCAAATTTTGCCATGCATACATGTCATTCTTGAAAAGTCTACTTCATTAATAACATTTGATCTTTGCACTGCATCTTGTATTTGTACAAATCTCATTTATACTACCGTTTTGTTCAAGGTAAGATTCAAAATTCAGTGGGAAAAAAAAGTCAGCAACAATTCCACAAAGCCCAACAGTCATACCTTTTTGACTTAAATAATTCTTTGCCTGGCAATCTCTCGGATCAGTACTAGTGGTGTTGATAGCACTACATGATGGAAATGATTATGAAGTGGTGAGAATGAGTTAACGGAGAGGGGCTTGACAAGTGTTTTGTGTATAAAGGATAATGTGGGTCTCCCATGATGAGTCTTCTGAGTCCAGAGAGATATCTATATAATATAATAAGAATCGATGCATATGGCCTTCAAGAGTTGAAGTGGAAAATAGTGGTACGTGTAAAGATTTTGAAGATGTTTGGTGTGAAGTTGAGATCAATAGAATAGTATATCTAATAGGATGTTGTTATAGACCAAGGAATGTGGAAAGTATTGATTGTTAAATGTTTAAACAAATTAGCTGGGCAAGTAAAAGGAAAATGATCCTAATGGAAGATTTTAATTATAGGAATGTAGATTGGAAAGAAGAGATAGTGTATAGTAACAAGGAGAGTGAATTTTTTAAGTTTCAGCGGGATGACTATCTGAAGCAGTGTGTGTGTGATGGAAGCAACACAAGGTTTATTGGTATTAGATTTGGTGATATCCTCACATGTTGTTGTTGTTGTGAATGAGGTATCAACACTTACCTGTTGGTGAAAGTGATTATGAGGTATTGGTTTGGAAGGTAGTCAAACAGAAAAACGTTATCAAGAAGGTCTATATAGGAACTATAAGGCAGGTGATTATCAGAAGCTCCGTACTCAACTAGCATCAATACATTGGGTTGATGAACTGTGTAGAAAAGATATGGACCGTACATGGGAAATGATAAGGTGATAAGGCAGCATCTAATACAAGCGATGCATAGCTGTATACCAAGAGTTAAGCTAATAAATAGAGTAGGAGTGAGATGGATGAACGGTTAAATCAAGCAAGTATTGTTACAGAAGTTGTTATGGAGAAAGTACAAGACAGTTTGTAGTAAACAGATGCATGAAGAATATAAAGAGCAGGCCAGAAAAGTGACAAGCTTGGTTAAAAGAAAAGTAGAATATGAGAAGAGATTGGCCAGCCAGGTCAAAGCTAATATGAGGGAATTTTTCTGCTATGTGGCAAGCAAGAGGAAAGATAATTATGGCAGGTTGATGCTGGTGGATAGCTATGTTAGCAGAGTAACCATAGCAAATAATTAACATTTCATCAATGTATATCGTAGTGGCATGAATGACTCTATGCAACATGTAGAAGGGAAGCAAGAATTAGGAGAATTAAAGGTGAAGAATCGAAGGTGTATCAAGTGTTGCTCAGGTTAGATGTTAATAAGGATGTGGGAATGGATGACATATCACCATGCATTTTTTAAAGAATGTACAAAATAGTTAGCCATGCCATTGTCCTGGTTATTTAATGAGAGTCTTGCAATGGATAAAGTTCCTGAGGCATGGAAAGAAGGCAAAATAATACGTCTCCACAAGCATGATTCGAAAACAGAAATTTCCATTTATAGACAGTTCTCTGTGTTTGCAATTGTGATCAGAATGTTGGAAAAACTAGTTAAAAATAGAATACAGGATTGGGTTGATGAACATAAGATTCTCTATGATGGTCAGCATGGGCTTGTGAAGGGCAGGTCTTGTTTTAGCAATCTGCTTATGTTTATGATAAGGTGACAAATGTGTTGGATAAGGGAGAATCATATACAGTGATATTCTTGGACTTTGCAAAAGCATTCGATAGATTGCTACAACTTATCTATCACACGATAAATAAGCTGGTGTATAAGCTGCAGGGGATAGGAATAGATAGTATATTGGTTAGATGGATCAGAGATTGGCTCTCTGAATAATATCAGCAAGTGGTATATAATGGAACAGTGTCCCAGAAAAGGAAGATGACAAGTGGTGTGTCACAGGGTTCTGTTCATAGGTCCCTACTGTTTAACTTGTTTGTTAATGATATTTTTTTTGAATTGATTGGAGATCTTCAAATGTTTGGCAATGATGCAAAGTGAGGTGGAATTATCAGGAGCAGTGCTGATGTTAATTCTCTACAGTAAGATTTGAATAGGCTTTTAGCTTGGACAAATGAGTGGGGTTGTAGTTTTAATGTTAATAAATGGAAGGTGTTACACCTTGGGATAGAGAGATATAAGGCTACATACTTTATTGATGGAGCTGTACTTCAGGAAGTTGATGAGATTCGGGATCTTAAAGTGATGGTGGACAGTGGACTGAAGTTCCGAGGGCACATTGCACGTGTTGCAATGACTGCACATCATATTGCTGCTATGGAGGAAATAAGAGATCTGGGGATGATAGCGGATAAGGATCTGAAATTTAGGGGACACATAGTCAAAATTGTGAAGACAACACAAAGGCTTCTGGGAATGATGCGGAGGACACTGACATGTAGCAGTAGGGAGATTCTTGTTCATTTGGCTTTGGTTAGGCCACACATGGAATATTGTGCCCAGATTTGGTCACCTGGTTTTCAGAAGGATGAAGAGATGTTTGAAAGGGTCCAGAGGCGACTGACTAAGGTAGTTTCTGACCTCTGGAATGTCGAGTATGAGGAAAGATTGAGAAGATGTAATTTGCAGAGTCTGGTGGACAGGAGAAAGAGGGGAGATATGATAGAGACCTACAAGTTGGTAAGGGGGTTGTTATAGGATCAATGCTGGAGACGTTCTACAGAAAATAGTGGGAGATCGAGGAAGAACCAGAGGTCATCCCTGGAAAACTGTATAAAGAGGGTGTGAGTAGGGGAGTGAGAGGCAGGTTTTTTTCGTGCAGAGTTGTAAATGATTGGAATGTCTTGCCTGAGAGTGTGGTGTCTGCAGGGAGTTTGAGTGTGTTTAAGACAAGGTATGATGAGCTGTGTGTGTGATAAAAGGACCTCCCAGATGAGTCTTTGACTCCATGAGGTCTTGGGGTAATAATAATAATAATGATAAAAAGTATATTGATACATATGGGATTCTATCAGATTAATACAAAAGAAATTATAAAAGGAGTGGATGTTAAGATGGGAAGAATGAGGGGCCATCCCTGAAAGTCTATAGGGATGTGGTGAAGAAGGGAGCGAGGAGTAAATTTGTTATATGGAGAGTTGTGAGTGGAGCGCATTGCCTGAGTGCAGGGAGTGTAAATAACTTCAGAGCTCATTACGATAGAAATGTTGCTGGTTGAGTAGGCCTCCCACAATGTGTCTGCTGACTCCATGGAGGTTATCAAATAATAATAATAGCAGCAATTTCATGTATGTTAAGAGTTTCTGTGCTTCTCTTGGTAATAATAATGCTCTTTTGTTGGAAAGACCTGGGTTTGAATCCCATCTAGGATGTAAAGAATCTTTATAAGGGTTTCATAAAGCTTCCATAGCCTTCTTTGCTTTGGCCATAATTCATTCTGATCACCATAATTCAGTCGGGTATGCTTTCTCTAATCGATATTCTCTTATTTCTTCTACTGAGATTATCTTAGTTCGGTTCCAATGTATTACATAGTATCAGGCTTTCATGAGAAGGAATTCCTTAAAAAACCTGACCAACTTGACAAAAAAAACATTTTATTTTACAATGTTCTCCATATGCCCAGGCTGATAACAATATACTATTAGATATATAAATAAATAAAAAAATCTTATCCCACGCAAGATGTTAATTTTAAAACCTTTTATGGGTGGAAGTCACATAAACATCCTGAAAGCCATCATGTATTATATTCTTTTATTGTCACCTTTAATTGGCATAATTCCTTTACTGTTATTAACAGTATTCTTTCCCCTTTCGTTCTTTCTGTTCTCTTAGAAAATGTGTATATACATAATCCTCAGCTTAACCATGTTTTGCATATGTCAGATTAATGTAGACAGGTGATCATATCTGCAATCTCTCTCTGTCCATACTAGTTACTGCACTATATATGTTATCTCTCTGTTGTTTCCTGCTCTTTATGCTGCCTTTCTTGGGACACCATTTTGTCAGTATTGACAATACTGAATTGACATCTATTATTGACTGCCCACGTCACCAGTCTTTTCAGATCAGAAACTTACATCAGGATCATTTCTAATCACCCTACCAGATTAGTTTTTTGAGTGGACAGCATACCTACCCTCCATCCAACGGACTGCAAGTTTGAATCCATAATAGACATGAATGTTTGTGAATCTTTTGGTAGAAGATGTCTACTGTGAGATTATTAGACATCTTTGAGATCTAACAGCTATTTTCAGATTATTATTATTATGATAAATTTAGTTTAATCCTTTATCCAAGTGCCCTGAAAATATCTTCAGGACTGGGGTAAGGTAGTACAACACCGGGAAACTCGTAGCACAGGTGAACCAAGCTAACATCACTCCTATCTCAGTATCTCCCATAATGCAAAACACACACTTGGATAAAGGATTAAACTAAATTTATTATAGTCTAACCAAGTGAAAAATAAACCTTCAACATCTTTCTCTAAATCCAGAGTAATTTAATAAAAAGGTGGCACACCTTTTGGCAACTCCTATAGGTAAAGATGACCTCGCCATTGCATCTGCCTGGTATCTCCACTTCTGGACCTGGCTCCCACTGAAGAGACCTCAATAAAGGTCTAAATGCATAACATTATACATATCCGCAAGGTGATGTGTTTTGCTTTATGGGAGATACTGAGATAGGAATGATGTTAGCTTGGTCCACCTTTGCTACGAGTTGCCGAGTGTTGTACTACCTTACCCCAGTCCTGAAGATATTTTCAGGTGCAAACTTTGTTTGCTCACACTTGGATAAAGGATTAAAGTAAATTTATTATAGTCTAGTCTAACCAAGTGAAAAATAAACTTTCAACATTATTATTATGAGTTTTACACACACACACACACACACACACATCTCATCCACAAAAATATTGTAAACTATTGCAACATTAGTATTGTAGGTTGGCTAAGATTAGATAATCTTCTTTCCCTTCTCTAGAGACCAGACATGGTATTTTTTCAATCTACAATTTGAAGAGTTGTCTCCCGTCAGGCAACAAAAATTGTCACCTAAAAACACACAAACGTCTATGCCACATGGGATTTGAACTCATAGCCTGAAGGTTGGAAAGTGGATTACTATTCATTCATCCAACCAGATTGGCTTAATAAAAACCAATCAGGTTTCTTGAAAATTTTTGTTGTCCTGGTTTTTGTTGACCTGGCTACCATTTAATACCTATTCACAGATGTCTTACTACTCTTTACATAGAGCTCTTGTCTGCTGTGTTGTTTTCACTTTGGGTCACCAGAAGAGCAAATTCTCTTCAAGTCAATCTGGTGGCTCTGAGTTTCTACAAATCACCATGTTGATGCCATGCTTAATGAATATATATCTGATCAACATTGAGCACCTGTTTAGCACAATTGGAAGAATAGTAAAATATCGCACTAATCAATTGGAAAAGACCTGCATTCGATTCATTTCATCCTGCATACAGGCAAATCAGCCATGAGAACACACACAAATTACAAACAAGAAATACTATTGTTCTTGGTGGCAGGTAGTATTAATTGGAGAATTAAATAGTAAGGGAGACAGTGAGACGTGCATTGCAGAGTAGAGTACCCTCCCACGATGAGTTCTTGGAGGTGTCACATAATAATAACAACAGTTTAATTAAAAAGCCATTTGACATATTACCTAGGCATAACAGCAGTGAGTTGATGAAAAAGAGCAGTGATGATGATCAAGATGACTGCACCGTGAGCTGAAAGGTGTGCAGTTTGTGAATGTATAGCATGAATCTGAGAATCAGTAGCAAGAGATGGACTGCATTTGAATGGATTTCATATTGGAAGTTTGGAGTAGTTGTTGTGTTCATGAGAGAGAGACTGGGGAAGGGCAGAGAGTGGCAATGTTTGTGTAATGTGTGTGTATATACACACACACATACCAGGGGCATATATTCCAAGTGTATACCCACAGAATAGCAATATCACTCATATTTTTGCATTTATTCCTGTTAAAGATTCCCTTAATTATTTCCTGGCTTTGTGTGATTCCTAAAATTAAACACGATATACTAATCCTTCATAAAGAGGACACTTTTTGACGTGTAAATATTGTATCGCCGTGTTAATAGTCCAGGTGTGCGGTCACAAATACCGACACCTTTGAGCCCTTTAAACAGACGTATAGATGGTGCAGCGAGTCAAATTCTTAGCATTCTAGTGGTTTTAAACCCCCTGAAGACGAGGGAGGATGTGTGCTGAGACAATAGCACCCAGAAATCAGTGACTATGATTAGTTATTGTGTTAACCAATCCAATTAAACATTGTCCTTTGTCATGAGTTGCTGGTTTTGTTTTCTGAATTTCATCTGTTAAGTTACTTAATGTATAATTTTTTATAAATAATTTATAACTTTTTTGCCCATATTTACAATGGGAAACAGTGTTGACAATCCACTAAATGTCCTGTTTTCTGCCAGAGCTTTCGCAGATTGTATAATTATAGTCGAAGAAGGTTGGAACTTTTGTATAAATAAGTAAAACAAGTTATTTCAGGCTTTCTTTGGTTCAACTCAGAAAATTAATAATTTCCCAAGTGATTACTTTTGCCAGTTTCTGTGTTTGGAAACTTTATATGGCTGTATTTAAAAATCATATCAAAATTCGCATTATCTGTGTCTCACTCTAATATTTGCCAATGATAATCTAATCTGACTATGAAGCATAATGAAGCATAAAGCGTTCGTGCTTCTCACATAAATGGGGCATGTGTGAAGCAGAGCTATTGTTCGTTTGACCTTTATGCTTTCCATATTTAAAATTATATTAATTGATAAATTAGTGTTCAAAGTTATCCTACAAATAATTGCATTGGACCAATTAAGATGAGGGCTGAAGTGCTATGCACTCCTTTCATACATCAGTAAAAATGCAATTATATGGTCAAGTTGACATGAATTTTGTAAGTGCAGGTGGCACAAGTCACACGACAGCACACTCGACCTAAATGGGGATGAGATGCCACTGACACACACACACACACATCATGTTGGAGGCTTAATGGATTGTATACAACACTCAGAAAGGATTAAAAACAGAATTTAATTCTTCCTATATTTCATCTCAGTCACTGAGACATCTTCAGGGATTACAAAAAAACTAATGTAACATAAAAACAAATGACAAACAATACTAAGCCCAACAATGTGGGTGACACTAAAGTCATATCTAGGTAGAGCACCCTCTAAGAGCGGTTGTAGGTGGCCTGGAATGTAAAGTGGGACCTCTGGTGATAAGCATTTCCTAAATCTTAGGAAACTTAATGCAACCATATTTGTTAAGATTTGGTTGATTCCTGAGACCTGCTGCTGATTCTAAGAATAGTCTTTCTCTTTTGAATTTGCTATGGTGGAGCATGGTGGTTTTTTTCCATGAGATCCTGTGAGTTATATCCAAGACATGGTCAACTAGGCCTGACTGACCATAGTCGTGCTTGCAGATGTATGAATTATGTTCCTCCAGGTGGATAGTAGCTGATCTGTCTGTCTGTCCAAAGTTTTCCAGTTTACAGGAACAGGGTACTTTATAGCCTCCAGGCACTGAGAGAGGAGGGAGCTGATCTTTTGTAGAGCAGATAAGGGTAGCAAGTTTGCGGTGGGGCTTAAATGCTGTGTGTAGGCTGTACTTTTTTAAAATCCTGGCTATTTTTTCAGATGTGCCACGGATGTGGGAACATCTGAAAAAATGATAACGCTGAATGCTAAAGACGTCAAACACATAAAGATAAGTAAATTATGCTGCTTCTGTTCAAAGCCTTGATATAACTTCATCTGAACCTCTGCTTAGATCTAGTCTACAGAGCTTTGAAAGGATGAGAAAAACAGTGAGAAGATCATGACTAGTAACCAAGATGAGGCCTGTGGAAATGATGATCAAGTATGAAAGAGATTAAGGGAATGTGGGCTATAAATCCTAGAAACAGACAAAGATAAGGTCCTGGATAGAAAAAGAAAACTAATTATCTGGGTTTCTCTATCAATAATCAGTTTTCTCAGTTTTTTTATTTGATGATAAATCCACTGATATGGCCAGCATACTGTCATTTATACTACTGGCTGTTCATGTTTACTACAGGAGTTTAGGATCATAATTTTAAATTCCTTGTCTTCTTAATTTTGTTTTATCATTTTATTATCCTTCTAACTAATATATCTTTATGCTTATGTATTCAGTTTTTTTATACTTCTACAATGTTTTCCATTCTCATTATTTTTGGACTCAATTTTAATTACTGCATTAAATATCACCTGATCTTCAAAATTATCCCAGATATGTCTGATTTGTTATTCTTTCTAATTTAAAAAGTTTGAATTAATTGGGTTTGGAGATCATTGACACAAAGACTACACTGGTAGTTGGTTGCTTAGGAGTTGCAGGCTATGCCTTTGATACCTGCCACGGAAGCAGCTAAAAGAAGAAGGTCACCTTGGAGACTGAAGAAAATAAAGTTTGAACTGTTTCTCGAAGAGGGAAATTTGACGTTGATGAAATATAGGAAATAGTAATTAAATTTATTTAAATTATTATAATATCTACTTTTTGTCATCTGCTTCCTAAAAATACCATTATGGGTAATAATCAACATAAAAGGTTAAATGCCAGAAGAAGAGTTATAATAAGTTGGTAAAGGGATTTTATAAGGCAGAGATAGAAATCTTTCAGTAGACTGTAGGAGAAGAGAGGGAGAAACAGTGATTCCTGGAAGTTAAGTAGGAATGTAGCTAGGATGTGAAGATTAAATTTTTATCTAGGCAAATTGTGAGCTTCATTCATGAATGAATTTAAGGAGAGTTCTGGTGAGTATCCAAGACCCATGATGAGTCCAGGATATGATGGAAGTACCTTTACAATAATAACATACCACTGCTGAAACGGTGGCCAATTATGGCATAGTAAAGTCTAATATCTATAGTCGCTATTTGTATTTTATGTTCTCTAAGGATCTATCTGCTTAAAAGAAAATACTGAATATATAGATGCTTTATTTTCTATTATGTGTATCCATATACAGCTAGGTCTCAATTAGTGCAGATAATGAATCCCATGAAGTGGTTGCATTATTTGAATTTGCACTGTTTGAGCTTATAATTATATGTAAAACATGGTAATTGATTCTGGCTTGATGGAAATAGACAATAAAAAATGTAAACATGTTTTTATATATTTATTAACAAAATATTACAGTAAAGGATAAAAAGAATATACTAATTCTTTTTATCATCCTATTTTAGAGTTTTGCTATAACCAGGTTTATGTTGTTCAATCACATCAAAATTTTGCTCTAATGTAATAAAGAGCCTCTTCTTTTTTGTGCTTGTAGAGTTTTTATCTGAAAGAATCTTCCTTTTGTCCATTTTTGTTAAGTACTTCTTAAAACAATTAAAACAAATCACGAAAACTAACGTTATTACAGCAGGCAGCAGCACATGCACATGCCAAGATAAACAAGTGCAGACTGAAGTAGCAGCATCTAAAAACTCCAATGGTAACCTGGTAACCTCAACCGTGCATGTGTTAACTCACATTAACTGAATTTTGGTTTGCATTAAATGTGACCTGGCATCATTGTACTGTTTGCATTAAACTGAATATCACATTATTTGAACTTGCATGAATCATGTCCTAGCTGTACTTCAGTCTACAAGTTTTCCTTACAATGTCCGACATGTAATGTTGAGGCAAAGTAAAATTATATATATCTTTTGTCATACTGCTTTGTAATATGACAGAATTAATAACTGAATTTTATTATAATAGGATTTATTTTGAAATTAATTATATTATTACTCTAAAATAATATTCCTTTGTTCCTCTACTTTTAATATCTCATTCAGATCCTAAAAGGTTCCTATGTCTTTTTTTTTAAGCTTTTTTACTTGTAATTTAAAATTGCATTCTGTGAATCATCTGTTTGACAAAGGCATCACTAAATATAAGGAATTTTATAAATAAAAATTCAGCCAGCCCTCATCTTAAGATGTATGCAACTTATGACGACTCATACTTACACGATGACCATCCCATAACACGTTCATTAAATAATACCTCACTACTGAAACACGTTATTACTGCTGTTTTCAAGGCATATTATTTTTATTATTATTATTATCTGACTTCCAGGGAGTCCAAAGACTCATTGAGGGAGGACACAACTCCATCTCCACCATTCAATCACCAACTGACCGCAACTACACCAACACCATCTACCGCTGACCACCATTTCCACAGACCATCACAAACATCCATGCCCAATGCAGGATTCGAACCTGCAGCCTTTTGGCTGGAGAGTGGATACGCTATCCACTCGGCCAACCAGGCCGGCAATATTTAAAAAATGCTTTTGATCAAGCTATTATTGATAGTGAGCATGAGAAAATTCTCAGGCCTTTTGAAGAAATATAATAACCTGGACTGCATTGCATAAAGAATATAGATGCAGTATGGAGTGAGGTAATGGCAGAGTGTATTAATGGTGTTTGAAAGTAACTGCCGAAAATATGTTTATACATTCACAATATTTGACAAAGTCTTACAAGAGACTGCTGACAAGATAGTACTGCTGGCTAAAAAGTTGGAGGTTGACAGTGAAGATGTAGAGCAGATGGTGGAAGCTGTGGAAGAAGAGTTCTCAAAAATACCTCGCAGAGCTAAAGGAACTGAAAGTTAGAGAGAAAAAAAACAGAACAAGAAGGAGCCAAGTCATCAAACAGTTTATAGTGAAAAAATTAGTACAGGCATTTGCTTATGATAATAAGTCGATTTTGTTGTTTGAAGAAATTTATCTTATCATGGGAGAAATTTAGCAAAGCAGACAGAATGATGCAAGCTGCATTTGCTTACTATAGAGAAATTTCTGTAGTAAAGGCTAACAGAGTAGACAAAGTTGGATGTAATGTACAAGTTTTTTAAAAAGCTCATTCATGCTGTTATCTTATTCTCTGATGATAAGCCTAAACCTTCCAGAACTTATGCATCTGATGAATTTTTCTCAGAACACTTTGTTGCAATTCCTAAATTTCAAGAATTTGATGACTGGCCTCCCCTACCTCCTGTGATGAATTGTCTAAGTAATAAAGCTGCAGTTTTGAAGAATTTCTCTTGCTCCATGTTTCCAGCTGATTCTTTTACTGATTAATGTACAGGAACACTGTGCACTCATGTGCATTTCATTATTTATTACAATACAGTATCTATAGTAATTTTATGTTATAGTATGTACATTGCATTATTTCATTATAAACAAAGAGTAAAATTAGTTAAAAATATAACAAAACAAATCTACTCATTTTAGTAGATTTCATTTTAGTTAGCATTCAGGAATGCTAATTGTTAACATATCCCTTATGGTTCATATAGCAATTTCTGACTTACAACCATTTAGACTTATGATGAGACCATTGGAACGGAACTCTGTCATAAGTCGAGGATTGACTGTATTAACAATTTGTAATAAAACTGATAAAGTACTATAACATAATTTATGACACAATAAAGCTTTGGATACTTAATCTAGTTCGCATAACCAGATTAACTTTCACTTCAGAAAAACTATTATTATTATTTCTCATTTTCATGGAGTGAAAGACTAAAAATTTCTCTCCATCATGGGAGACCCACTTTAACCATTATTCATACAACATCTATATGCTTTTCCTTGAACTCATTCAGCACTCACAACCACCTGTAGCAATCCATTCCACTCATTACTAACCTCCAAGCAACAAAATATAATAACTTATATGTTTCTATCATGCCACATCTTTTTTGTCTATCGTCTAGTTTTCTGAAGCCACAAACATTCAGTCTATTCTCACAGGGAGAATTACATAGACCTGCTGCCATCTTAGACACTCACCTCTAGATTCTCTTCACTGCTTTTTTATTTCTATGAAATTCAAGTAACCAGATCTGTGCACAGATATTGTTGCCTGGATTTCATGGGGATAACAATGTGTTCCTTATTAAAGCTTCATAAATGAGAATGGTAATAATAATCTCCTTGTCCTTGCTTCTTAGTGTGTTCTTCAACAGCCACGTAATCTGATGTGCTGTTTGTCATTTTGTAATATGTCCTCTGAACTTCAACTCCCTATCAACAATCACCTCCAGATCATTGGTTCAATTTATTGCAGTTCAGTTCTATGAGACAGTTCAATTACACAGCTTGTGATCTCTTCATCTCAAAGTACATTTGAATGACCCCAAATGACCTTACATTTAGGCACATTAAACTGGTAGCCATTATCTTTTGCACATATCTGCCAATCTATTTAAGTCTTCCTGCAGGCTCTCTATGTCATCTTCATTGATTATTGTTCTTCCTGTCTTTGCATCATTAGCAAACTGAAAATTTCTTCTCAAATCATTTAAATGATGCCTAGTCCTCAAAAGGTTATTGCAATAATCTGTCATCTTCATTGATTATTGTTCTTCCTGTCTTTGCATCATTAGCAAACTGAAAATTTCTTCTCAAATCATTTAAATGATGCCTAGTCCTCAAAAGGTTATTGCAATAATCTGTCATCTTCATTGATTATTGTTCTTCCTGTCTTTGCATCATTAGCAAACTGAAAATTTCTTCTCAAATCATTTAAATGATGCCTAGTCCTCAAAAGGTTACAAAAGTTGTCAACTCTTCAAACTAGTTACAAAAAAAAATGCCAGTTTGACTTCAGAAGGATATAGTTATAGTTTTTGAGAACATATCACTCATTTAGCCCAGCATTGCAAAATACTTCTAATGCTGGGACAACTAGGGGTATATAGCATTCACTTGACCCTCTAACTTTCTATACTCTGGACAAATGACTAGACAAACAGACTAGACCACTAGAGATCAAAACTTCAGAAACATAAAAATTATAAAATATCTGTATCTTAAGCCAGTCAAGTATTTGGAAAATTATCAAAATCTTCAGGCCCAATATCAGTATGAAATATACTTCAATCAAGCAGGCAAAGATTATCACAAGCTGTCTCTACTTAAAGAGAAACAAACTGCCTAAACACTATTATTATTATTATTAACATCTGAGATTCATGGAATCAAAGGACTAATCACAGGAGGACTATATTCTCTTGTGCAAAAACAGTCATCCATTCACAGTTTTTGCACTCACCACACTTTGATGCAATGCATTCCACTCACCAGTCACTCTCCATGTAAATAACCTGTTTCTCACTCCCCTCTACACATCATCCTTATACAAATTCCAGGATGGCCTCTAATTCTATCCCTGCCTCCCTCTACTCTAGGAAATATCTCATCCACATTAATCTAGTAACAACCCTTCACCAACTTATGTCTCAATCATAACCTCTCTTCTTCTATTCACAAGGCCCTGTAAGCTGCATTCTCTCAATCTCTCCTCATATCTGACATTCCATAGACCTGACACTAACTTAGCAAACCTTCTCTAAACTCTCTCCAATACATTTTCATTGATCTAAACACCAGGCAACAAAATCTGGGCACAGTAGTCCATATGTCACCTGATCAATGGCTTATACAAGGGAACTATAACCTCTTTGCTTCTGCATGTCGATGTCTCCTCATTATTGCAATAATCTACTGTGATGTTCTTATTCTCTTAGCAATGTGATCTCTAAACTTCAAGTTTATGCTAGCCATCACTCCCAGATCTCTCATCTTCTCCACCTCCTTCAAAATTTCTCCATTAATTGTATACTCTGCATTCCAACCATGCCTACTAAATTTCAAGATCTTGTACTTTGCAATATTAAACTTATTGCTCCACTCATTTGCCCACTCACATAGTATATTGAGATCCTTCTACAAAACCAGAACATCTCCTCTACTTCTCCTAGTTCTAACCAACATTGCATCATCGGTAAACAGCTGCACATCTCCAGTTAAGCCTGTCCCAATGTCATTAATGTACAAGTTAAACAATAATAATCCAAAAACAGATCCCGCTGGCACTCCACTAGTGATCATCCTCTTTGGGATACCACTCTCTTCCATATACAACCAGCTATCTAACTCACTAGTCTGTTATCTAATCCCATCCATTTCAATTTAACTACTAGTTTGTCATGTGGCAGTCTATCAAAGGCCTTTGAAAAATCCAAGTCAACCACCATACATGCATCTCCTTTGAGTGGATTTGTCACCTTGTTGTGATATGTAAGCAGACTGTTGAAACATGACCTTCCCCTAACAAGTATGTAGAAAGTTAGCTAATTCTCTTTTTACACGGCTTTTTTTTACACGATTTTGAAATAACACAGTTTAGAAAACAAAAGCAATTCTATTTTTACACTGTATATTTTGATTTAACATGGTTCAAATGGCACTTATTTTTAAAATTTCTGTTTGAATTCAGTTCTGTTAAAAAGGGTATTTCCATTATAATTATCATTTCCTAGTATGGTACATATGTACTTAAACTTGAATTTTGGGGAACCTCCTCGATGTTTTAAATATCAAGGATTACTCTACGCTACAGAATGTAGACGAATGCCAAGTAGAACTTATAAAGTGAAATCACAAAAAAGTGTTGGTAGCTTTAAAGCAGCTAAGGATCGTGTGACTATTATTTTGCAGCAATGCTTCAGGAGATCGTATATTAAAACCTTACTCATTAATCAATCCCTAAGACTGCAGGCAATGAAAGGTGTGGATTTTAACATGTTACCAGTGCATTGGAAGGCAAATAAAAAAAAGGGTGGGTTACAAAAGAAATTTTAATGAATGGTTCCATCAATGTTTTGTTCCAGTAGCTAAACACTATTTGATGGGAAAAAATCTGCACTTTACAGTTTTATTGATTATAGACAATGTGCCTGTCCATCCTGTTTAAGAACAGCCAAATGTGGAATTTTGTTTTTTTCCCCCTAATACAACATCCTTAATACAACCACTAACCAGAGTGTGATTGCTACCTTCAAAACTTACTACATAAGAAGAACATCCCAATACATTTTAGATAACCTAGATAAGGATAATTTAACAGTTATTGATGCAAGGAAGAAATTTTCTATTTTGGATTGAATCAAACTTGCTAAGTTTACATTATAAGAATTGAAACCAACTTTAAATGCATGTTGGAAAGCTAATTCCAGCATGCATTTAAAGCCAGAATGTGTTAAAAAGAAAAACCCTGTACAACTGAATACAACTGAATATCCCAATATCATCAGATTAGCACCTGCAGTTGGTGGAGAAGGATTTGATTTTTCGTCTGCAGATATTGAAGAATTGATAGTTGACAAGGCTGTTAGTGATGATGAAAAATAATAGAAGCTGTCCTTGAGAATCTCGATAAAAAAGATGATGATGAAGAGATTCTACTCACTGTAGAATTAATTAAAGAAAGGCTTCAAATAGCTAGTGAAATTGCAAAGTCATTTTCTTACACATGATCCAAATACTGAAGGAGCTGAACAGTTTAAACGTTAACTGAAGTCATGTATGGTGCGATATGGAGATTATACAAAGATCTCGTCAAAACAGGATTTCAACCATTAATTACAGAGTTCAGGGTAAAAAAAAAAAAAAAATCAACCTTCAGAATTATTGGGAATTAGTGTTAATTTAGTTCTTTTACTGAAGAAAATGTTTTGCAATTGCAGTATGAACAGGATGGCCAAAGTGCTTGATGGAAGTGATTTAATTCCAGTCTCTCACAAAATATTGTGGCTGCTATCACAAAGTGACAGTGAATAAAATTTAACTGATAACCATATCTGTGGGTGTATTTGGATCTTTTTGAATTTCTGTTTCATTAGTGACACTATTTTCTTTAAGAGATGCATATATATATATATATATATATATATATATATATATATACAGGGTGTTTGGATAAATTTGACATATTTATAATTAATTATATTTTTCCGTAAGTTACATGTATTAACACACACTTCTCTTCATTTAAAAGTTTGGACCCTTCTTCATTCATATACAAGATGTCAGAAAGGATGGATAGCTGGAACCCACCTGAATCATGGAAGAGAATAACTTGTATCATAATGATTCGTGCCCGCCATCAAAATAAGGATATTACGACTGCTGCCCAATGCTCCCTGAATACAGTAAAAACAATCAGGCAGGAACTAGAGACTTGCAATGGTGACTACGAGGATGTAGCAAGAAGAAAGATCCCTAGCAGACGATCTGATTGCGTTCGTACAGCAGAATTCCTCGCAAATCTGCAGGAACAGGTGTTGAAGAACCCTGGCATTGGAATTCGGGCTTTGTTCGTGGAGTTGCTAACTGTAGTCAAGCCCTGGATAACAAGGGTAGCCAATGGTAGGACATATGTATGGCAGCAGGATTCGGCCCCTTGCCACACCTCTGGGAAAAGTCAAAAATGGTTGTCTGAAAATTTCTACGACTTCACCAGTCCAAATGTTTGGCCTCCAAACTCCCCAGACCTTAACCCCATGGATTATTTTGTATGGGGCGCAGTTGAAAAAGACACCAATCGCACTTCCAGTAATACAAAAGCCCAGTTAATGGATAAAATTAAAACAGTTTTTGCGGCCCTTCCCAGGGAGACTGTAGCATCAGCTTGTTCGAGGTTCCGAAGCAGAATTGAAGCTGTGATCGATGCTAATGGTGGTTATTTTGAGTAAATCTTGTTGATAGTATTGTAATTAACTCTGCCTGTAATGTTTTTTTGTCAATTCATTAAATTTAATAGATACAAAGAAGATTTTCTTTTTCCTTACGAAACTGTCAAATTTATCCCGAACACCCTGTATATATATGTTTTGTTTGAAAATAACTTATTGTTTGTATCAGGTTTTCACATCTGGAACCATTCTTCTATTTTTTTTATGTGCACTGTATTATTTTTTACACAGTTTTCATTTACACGCTTTTTTCTGGAACCAATCTAATGCGTAAATTGCCTTAGTATGTATCCCATAATGCAAAGCACCCCCCTTTTGGGCGAATGATGCTATGCATAATGGGAAGGGGCACTACCCAAACCGGTTTCGACCTTTATTGAGGTCTCCTCAGTGGAAGAAGTCAAACCCAGGAGAGATACCAAGGTTGAAGTATGACAGAAGTCATATATATATCTCATATACAAGTAGCCAAAAGGTGCTTGACCTTATTAATAAAAAATCTCTGGATGAGAGAAAGATGTAGAAAGTTTTTTACCTTGGGTTTATATTAAAGACACCAAGAAATTATATACAGTCATACCCCGACTTACACTACCCTGACTTCCGCGGTTTCTTATATGTACGTATTCCCGTCCCACTTCACGCCTCACCACTAGTCGTATCTTTCTGGCACCGGCTGCATTCGCCAGTGTCCCACATGCTGTGAACAAGCACTGACGTGTTTCGCACGGTCTCCATTCATACACGATTTTTATAGTCTACAAACCTTGCGATTGTTTAATGTTATGTTCTTGATAAAAATTTTATCACATAAAAAATAATAAAGTCATTCAAAAGAAGCAAGTCCGATTCTTCTACAGCTAGCAAGAAAAGAAAAACATTGACTTTGGAAGCAAAACTCAACATCATTAAGGATTTTGAAGGTGGAATGAAAATTTGTGAGCTAGCAAAGAAGTTCGATCTACAGGAATCCACAGTAAGAACAATCATAAAAGAAAGGTTTACAGATTTTGGAGGACATACATTCTAATGAGGAATGAATTGTAGCCACAAGGCAAGGAATAAAAAAATCATTAGCTTGCTATGAAGAAATTTTGTGTGACAAGAAAATGACATGCTGTCAGATGAATCTATTAGATTTTATGAAACCGTCGACATTGAAATAACTTTCTTTTTTTTTTTTTATGTACGAAAAACTACAATTATGATTATATTTCTTAAAAAAGATAGGTGTTTTTGTAAACCTTTGGTCCCAATTGTATGTTTGTATATATAAATTACATGCAAAATTATACCCCGAGTTACACGAATTCGACTGATGCGCTTTGAGTTGGTCCCACCTACTGCATAACTTCGGGGTATGACTGTACTTGGTTTAATCCTCTTCCCAAAGAAACAAAACAATGTTTTGTGTGTGAAATATATTCATGTCTAAGCTACTTGTATATAGAAGCTAATGGCTTCATATCACTTGCTTTAGTATAGTATATATCCCATAATGCAAAGCACATCCCCTTTTGGATACATATAATGTATAATACCGGTTTCGATCTTTATTGAGGTCTCCTCAGTGGATCTGACTCCCACTGAGGAGACCTCAATAAAGGTCAAAACTGGTCTGGGTAGTGGCCCTTCCCATTATACATAGCATTAAACATGCCCAAAAGGTGGGTGTGCTTTGCATTATGGGATACATACTAAGGCAAGTGATATGTAGTCATGAGCCTCTATATATGAATAGCTTATACGTGAATATATTTAATGTGCAAAGCATTGTTTTGTTTCCTTGGGAAAAGGATTAAAACCAAGTATATAATTTCTTGGTGTCTTTAAACTTCCCCTAACAAATCCATGCTGATAATCATAAACAATGCGGTTATTATCAACCCACTTCTGAATCCTAGTCCTCACCAACTTCTCTAACACAGATTGGCCTATAATTTGTAGCCTCAGTCTTATACCCCCTCCTTTTTTTGTGAAGTAGAATAATTTTTCCCACTTTCCATTCCTTTGGGGCTCATTCTAGTGCAGGACTCATGTTAAACAGAGGTGCCATTAATTCCACAGAGCATTCCCCTCAAGACAATTGGCGATATACTGTCAAGTCCGATTGCCTTATTAACATCAAGGTTGCTTAATCCTTCATATACTTCCTGCTCATTCATCATCAGTCCCTTCTCCACCATATCTTCTACACTTCAGTTTACCATGATTTTATCTTCATGAGAATGAAATACACTGATAAACTGATCATTAATACTTCGCCTATATCCTCTGCATTGGTTACTAATCTGCCAGTGTCATCAACTGGCATCATCCTCCCATAGTTATTTTTTCTCTACTTGCTACATATCAAAAGAAATACTAGGCTTTTTCTTCTCATACTGCACTTTTGCTGCTTTTACCAATCGAGTCACCTTCCTATCTTGCTCTTTGTGCTCTTCATGGAACAGATCATTACTAACATCAGCAAACAGCTGCACCTTTCCAGTTACGCCAGTCTCAATGTCATTAACGTACAAGTTTAACAATAATGGCTCCACAACATATCCATAGATACAGTCTACAACCTTTGTCCACCATAATTGGCATTCAAATAACTAACCCCTCCCTCATTATACCTCAGGTACATCTTATAAACCTAACTATTAAGACTCGTTTCCAGCATACACTATTGTTCTATATGCCTTAGCACCACCACTTTCTAGTTTTAGCACTTCCTGTGCAACAAAATTAACATGTTTTTGAATGTTAATCACAAAACTTTCTTTCAAAAGGTCTGGCAGTAGAACTCTTGTTTCTCATTACATAAAGTGGTATGCTGATTAGTTTGAATATCTAAACTAAATGTTTGATTTACTATAATGCATATACAGTATGAGGACTCCAGGTGAGATAAGATTCCAATAATGAAAAAAAAACAAGATTTTAATTGAGGATCAGGATTCAAAGTTTTATTTTATTTTTTTATAAATATTTTAAGTAAGACTTCAATGTACCTCCCCTCAGTCAACTCACAAAGAATACTCAACACATAAAATGGAAACAGCAGTTCTTTTTACATCCTTGGTGCATCAGCTGAGTTAACTTAGCTGATTTCCATACCAATATAAAACACAAAAGGTGACTGATAAGGTATTGAAATGCTGACATAATTACTTCTACATATAATTATTATATCAAATATGCCTAGGGTCTCCAAAAGCTTCATTATTATAGTGTTCTAGCACATGTTTCAAACAAGAACTTAATGATTTATAATTTTCATTGTTTGCAGAATGAAAATGACATGTTATGTGGACTGAACTGGTAATTTTCAGTTGTTTGCTGATGATGCAAAGTCAGAGAAACTTATAAAGAGTGATGCTGATGTTAATTACCTTATGGAAGCTTTGAATAGACGTTTAACTGGGACAAATGAGCATGATTTCAGCTATAATGTTCATAGGTGCAAGGTGTTTGCACTTTGATGTGCAGAGATATATAAGCTTGTATACTAAATTGGTGGAACCAAGCTTCATGAGGTGAATGAGAGTTGAGATCTAAGAGGATGAAGGTCAACAACTATCCAAAGTTGAAAGGGCCCACTGCAAGTGTTGAAAAGACTACACTGTACATTGCTACTATGATAAGGACCAAAATGAAAAGCAACGATAAAGTGGTGATTGCTGAGACCACAGGTGAACTACTGTGCTCAAATTTGGTCATTTAGTTTCCATTTTGATAAGAACACTCTGGAGAGGATCCAGATACGAGTGACTAAGGCAACGTCAGGACTGTAGAATGTTGTGGCGAGTTGAGAGAATGTAAGCTGCAGAGTTTGGTAGATAGGAGTAAAAAATTTATAATAAGACATTTAAGTTAGTGAGAGATTTTTTCAGGATTAATACAGAAGTGATTATAAGATGAGAATTGGGGGGGGGGGGGGAAGAGGCCATCCCTGGAAAGTGTGGTGAAGAGAGGTGAGTGAACAGAATACATTGCCCAAATGTTTGTGAATACTTGGAGTTGTAAATCAGTTTAATGTTCAGTATGATAGATATGTTGCTCATTGAGTGAGACATGATATAGCAAGTCAGTTGGCTGCATGGAAGTTGTGATAATAATAATAATATAACATCTTATAAGTATATAACTCTACATAACTAAGCCAGTGATCCAAACCCTCTTCCTTAATAAAGTCTCACTTTTTAAAGAAGAACAAATTTTGCAAAATCTCACTCTTTCCATATTTACTATTTATTCACTTAACAAAGTGTTCAACATTTTTTAGTATTTCTTAATCATATTCCTGCCAATATTTTTCATTATGCTTATTCATTAGACTTATTAAAATTACAGGCAACTCCAAGGAGTCCTCAGACTCATTGAGGGAGGCCAACTATTCAGCATTTGCACAGTATCTATCATACTTTGAACTCAGTCATAGCACAAAGACTGTGGCAGCTTATTCCACTCATTCATCAAGTAAAAAACCTAGTTCTAACCCCCCTTGCTAACTACTCTTGCTCAGTTTCCATGGATGGCCCCTAGTTCTCCTACCAGACCTGTTCTGGAAAATTTCCTCCAAATTAATCTTACAGAAACCCTTCAGTAATTTGAATGTCTCAATCATATCACCCCTTTTCCACCTATCAACCAATTTCTGCAACCCACAAATCTTCAACCTGTTCTCATATGGTTCATTCCATAGACCAGCTATCATCTTGGTCACTCACCTCTGGTTCCTCTCCACCTCCTCCCCATCACCAAGAAATCCTGGTGCCCAGATCTGCACACAGTAGTCAAGATGGGGTCTTATCAAGGCTCAATAAAGAGGAACAATAACCTACCTGTCTCTGCTCATCAAGGTATTCTTCAGCAACCAAGTGATCTGATGAGCTGATTTAGCAACTTTTGTTATGTGCCCCCTAAATTTCCTATCCACTAACGCTCCCAAGTCTCTGGCTTTGCCAATTTCCTGAAGTACAGTTCCAATGTGGTATACAGCTAGTAGTGTTTTTACCGAAAAATGCATAACCTTACACTTTCCCACATTAAACTGGCATCCATTGTCATTGGCCCAGTCTGCCATCTATCCAAATCATCCTGCAAAATTTTGACACTATCTATATTAACTATTGTTGTACCCAACTTTGCATCATCAGCAAATAACTGAACAGTTCCTCTCAGATCCTTTCCCATATCATTAATGAAAAAATTAAACAGCAACAGTCCAAGAGCATAACCCTGCAGCAAAGCACTAGTCAAAGGCAATTAACAACTCTGATATCTATCAACCACCATCCTATCCATCCCCCATGTGCTATAGTTTACTAATTAGAATTCCATGTGGTATCCTGTTAAAGGCCTTTGCAATATTTAATAACAATATTCCTTTTATTAATTGGTCAATTCTAGGTCACTACTCAAGACAACCAGCATCTTAAAATGCTTCAATCAAATGGCAATAAGCATAAGAACCATGACAATGAAAAAAAATTTACCAAACAATAGCTTAACTTTCACACTAGATACTGATCAGATACCAAACAGAAGCGCAACTTAATTCAGATTACCTTAGTAACTGCCTACTTTTAATCAGCACTTAAAATTAACAGGCTATAAAAAAAGAACATTAATTTAAAATTAAAGATTCATGAAACAGAATATGGCAAATTAAATGTGGAAACAGAATTGGTAGGGTCAACCGAATTTATATGGAATAAGAAATTAGTCAAAATGAAAAAGTAGCTGAATGCAAGACTTAAAATTAGTTTGAACTAAAGAAGGATAAAAAAAAAAAAGCACACAGAAAGAGTTACTGCTAACAGCAGTATCATCCTAAAAACAAGGATGTTAAGAAAGAACTTGTTAGCATTCAGGAATGTGCTAGCAGAGCTAATCTGAGAGTTACTACATAAGGACAGGGATGGCTGGCAAAACAAGTTATTTACACCAGAAAGATCAGATCTAGGTAGATTGACAGAGAGTGACAAGCAGAAATTATACTAAATCACTGACATGTTCCATGCATGCCTTAACTAGTCATGTGAGCATCACATGAGCAATGCATGATGGTAAACATGACAGTAACTAAGAACAAATGAACATGTGTAGGCAATGGAAGTTTTGATGCAATGAAGATGAACCAAGCAACATAATCCTGAAGTCTTCACAGATAACATTAAAGTTTTAAATGCAAGTAGTCTTATTTCAAATTGAAATTATGCTCTTTCATTCCATCTATTTCGGTCCTTTGAAGATTTCCCCAAAGATTATCCTTTGATCCCTTTCTTCTATTCCTCTTGCCCAAACATAGCACTAATGTCAAGTGGCCCAGATATGTGTGGATCAGATATATCAGATAAGACTGACATGCTACACCAACTGAGTAATTTTTTCAATTATTATATTAACAAATAAGTAAAGACTTATTAAGATAAATTTTGCCCTTTTTTTCTGAAATAAATACTATTAGAATAGTAGTATTGTTGCTGTTTGTTCTTAGTCTCCCTGATTAATTTGATGAGGCTTTACATCAAGCTAAAAAGTTGATAAAAAATTAAGCATAAGCAAATTTTATATATAATATATTTTTATCTCACTGCATGCACAATAGCAAGATGAGGTAAATGGAATATAGCAATTCGAGTTTAGAAATATTATTGCTTATATAATATAAATAGTGTAATATATTACTTATGCAGAGAATGGAAGTAGTTTGATATCAATAATTTATATACGAGCAATAGTTTATGTTATTAAAAGTGAAAGGACAGAACATCAAATATACTGTAATATGTTTATGTAAACACAGCTAGATCTGTCACCTTATTACAAAGGTATTTTTTAAGCATATAAAATGATAAAAGAAACCACTTACAGAGAATACATAAAACATAGTGTTAACAAATATGTATTAGGTAGGATTATGGTAATTTAAAATGAAAGTAGATGGATAATTGTTTTTTTTTGGAAGCATCGTCGTCATGTGCATCAAGGATTTAGGCCTAGCATGGCCTGTTCTGGCCTTAGAAGTCATCGTTGAATTGTTTAAGAGGATGTCCTAGTTTTCTTTTTCCTAATGGCTTGTACTTTAAGGCTTGTTTTGGTAATCTTTCTGTTTTCATTCTTTGAACATGTTCCATCCATTTATGTTTATATTTTTTAATTTTTTCTATTACTGGTTCTTGGTTTAATTCTTTCATAATATCTTTGTTTCTTTTATGATCAAATAGGGTATACTTTGCAGTTTTTCTCATAAACTTCATTTCTGCTGCTGTTAATCTTTGTTTGTCTTTTTGTTTTATTGTCCAGATTTCGCTTCCAAACATTAAGACTGGTAGGGCTAATCTATTGTATACTTTTAGCCTGGTTTGTTTTTGAACTAGGTTTGGTTTAAATATAGAGTTAATTACACCTGTTATTTTTAAATATTTTGCAATTTTTACGTTTATATCTGTTTCATTTTCATATGTGATCATACATCCTAGGTAGTTAAATGAATTCTAAGATCTTGTTATCTATTACTATTTTAGTTCTTGCTGGATCTTGTCCTTTAAAGGCCATAGTTTTTTTTGGAAGCATTGAGACAAAATTCTTGAATTTACCATTCAGATGCAAATGATTTAGATGAATGACTGTCAGATTTTCCTTTCTGTCTTGCCATTCAGATGCAACATTCCAGATTATTGGTGTCTCTTTTTGTTAGGCCATCATTCAGGATAGCAAAGGATCATGTGTGTTAAGAGCTTTAAGAGCTGTGGCCTCACAGCTGTAATATTTTTTGATTTTTCATATGCTTTGTGATCTGTTACTTGATAGATTTTCCCATGTGTGATAGTATGGGGCATTATAGTCACACCATAGATGATAAAAACCAGTGGCTACATTTACACTTAAGAAAAAAAAATTAAGGATTGTATTTTGATTATATGCTAAGAAATCTGGAAGAGAAATAACCTCTAATTTCTTTATTGTGAGGTAGGTGTGTGTGTGTGTGTGCACGTGCGCGCGCACTGAGTTTGATGGTTGGAAAAAAGTCTCAAGATGGTCCATTTTTCATCACCATTTTGTAGTAAAGTATTAATAAGTAATTGGAGTTATATGGCTTACTCATCTTCATTACTGATAAGGGAGTGAGCGCATACTCCAAGGATTGAAACAATTCCAAATTTGTGAGATTTATAATGGTATAAGTTATTTGTGTGTGGATGGGTGGGTTTCCTGTAGATAGAGATGTTAAGCTTTTCAGACAATCTGGTCAGTTTTTTATCCAGGAAAGGAAGTGAACCATTTAACTCTAGTTCAACAGTAAATTTTAAATTAAAAAATTGAGAAAGGTTGTTGACCATGGCACCATATTAAAAAGAAATCATCAATATATCTTTTCTAGCTTATATTTCAGTATGCTTCTAAATGCTTTCATAAATGTTAGTAAGAACAGGCTTCCCATAGTTAGCCCTGAATTCTACTTTTATTTGGCATTGTTATATTTGAAATAACCTGATATTATGCAATATTGAAGTAAGGTCATGAATTTTTTTTTTTTTTTTTTTTTTTTTTTTTTTTTTTGAGAGTTTTATCCACTGGCAGCATCATAAGATCTTCAGTTGGTATACTGGTGATAAGTTGATTAGCTTGTTGTGATGTCTTGTTCTTTAAGATGGTTGATACAAAGTGCTCAGAATTTTATATGAATGGCAATAACTGACTGTTAGACTCTTTATTAGTCTGTTAGCCAGATTATAAGTTTGAGAAATTATGCTTGAATAACTTATACCATTAGAAGCATGTTCTTGTGAATTTTGAGAGCTTTATAAAGTTTAATAGCCAAACTTGCATCATCTTTTGAATTGATATGCTGTTCTAAGAAGGTTATTTAGTATGGCTTTGAAATTCCTTTCTGGAATCATGATTTAATGCAAAATACAAGTTGAAGATTACTGTAGCAAATATGACTAGTTTGCATTCTACTATACATATAAAAGCATTTTGCAGATCAGATCATACAATGTGAAAAAAATCTAATAAAAAAGATAAGCAGAGATGATTATTCCCCAGTAATGTTATTACCATATTTAAATGTTTATTTGATATTTTGAAAAATTGAAACAAGTTTTACGTAGCTGTTGTAGATAAATAAATAAAAGCTAAGTTCCATTAACACAAAGCTTATCTTTTGCTCATTCATTTGATTTTTTTTTTTCTCTAAAAACATCAAACATTTAAATTTGGTAACAACATAAATTGGGAAAAAAGAATGCTGTTCTGCTTATTTATTTATTATTATTTTATTAGTTATTTTTTCAAACATGTATGAGTAAGGTATACAAATTTTATATCTTTCAAAAAATTACAATGATATGTGTATGTATCTCATTTTTTAAAACAGTCACAATTATGCTTTTTTTTAAAAAAAAATCTTAAATTTCTCGAACTATAGATTAAATAATCAAATGCTGAATGAATACTGCATGGAAAGTTTTGCTATTTCATTACAAATAATATGATAAACTACAAATAGAATCACAAAAATAAAAGACTACTACTAAAGAATGATTTTACTGGTGACTAAGTAACAGATTTTTTTTTTTTTTTCCATTTCTATGGTACAAATATACAGTAGTAAAAAGTGTATCATTGTACCTCTTTACTTATTAGTTTTTTTTTTTTTTTGGAAGCATCCTTTCTGAAAGAGGGAAAACAATTATAGAGTGTGATGCAATTTTGCTTTCTGTATTTTAAAAATGCATTTATAGCACTGCTCTTGTGGCTACTAGAGGCAAAATGCTTAGTATAATCGACTAAGGTTGATCTGCAACTTTGCCTACTGCTTTAAATGCTCTTAGGAACATAGTCATGTTTAGCTTTTTGTTCTTTACAAAATGCAAGACATGAAACATGCTTTAAATAATGTATTCAACAATAAATAGTTTTATCACACAACATAAACAATGGTACACCTGTAAGAGCAGGAATGTTTTTAGACCACATCTTACTCAGAAAATAAGGCAAAAATTTGATGTCTCTAGCTCGGCAAGTTATTGAATTCTGTACACATTTCCTAAGAATGCTATAAAATTGGTGACAACTACAGTCTATGCAGATCAATGAAATGGCATCATAATGAATGCAAAGCATCACACTTATATAAAGCTGAGATTCTTTACACATGGCTATCTGCATTAAATTTAACATTAATCCACCAACTACAAAATTGTTGCTAAAAGCTGGTAAAAATTTCAATAAACTTAACAGAAAAACAAATAAGACCTAAATTGTATAAAACTTTGCTCTGTGTTTGTATTTCTGTACAGCATGTTTTATTTTGTTAAGTGTAAATATAACTTTGCAAAATAAATAAGAACTTATATTAATTTATAATTACCATTCAGTTTTCCACAATAGCTGTTCCACAAACTATCAATCACATGTCCATTTCCAAATTAGTGGTTTGTGGATTAAAGCTATAATTTAATGAAGACAACTGTCTCTACAGGCACAGAACAAAAAGGACAGGACTGTCCTGTGCCATTTGCAACTAGTGGAAGAACAGTGAAGTCTGTGCTAAGATCAAAAATACTCTGCAGATTAGACTGACTATGACACATGTTCTAACACTGGCTTCTCTGCTACTGCTGTTCGATAATGCTGTTCACCACTTCTGCAGGAGTTAACCAGAGGGGAAAAAAAAATCAGATCACATCAGTTGTCTAGTCAGAGTTTGATAAACAATGACAAGTCATTTGTATTCCAGTTTTTTTCACATTTGTAACTTGGCTACCAAATATTCAGTAGCTGTTCACAGAAGTCAATATTACACAAAAGTTGCTAGAGCAGAAGGCGACGTTGATTCTTCTTCCTTTTTTTTTTTGGCACCATACTGACCAATAAAAGACCCATCTTCAGTAAATTTGCTTGCTTCACCTTCTCCATATTCTACCATACTATCTGTCTCACTTTCAGGTCCTTTCAGACTGCTGTTGAGAGATGTACGACTACCTTGAGTTTTCTGTTGATTATCTACCCTATTTGATAGAAAAGACAAATTATATTTTATAATATTTTATAAGACATATAATTATGTTTAATGACACATTGATAATATTTAAAAAAACAATATATTTCAGTAATTATTATTATCATCATCAATCCTCCATGGAGTCAAAAGCCTCATCAAGGGAGATCCATCATCTTATGCAAACAGATCTTTGAACTGCCTTAAACTCATTCACAGATTCTGCACTCACCATTACTCTCAGGCAACACATTCCAACCACTCTCTATGTAAAGAACCTGCATAGAGAGTTATACTCTCCAGGGATGGTCTCTTGTTCTACTTTTGTCTCCCTCTACTCTATGAAAAATCTTCTCCACATTAATCTGGTTACAACCCCTTACCAAGTTATATGTTTTAATCATATCCCCACTTCTATTCATGAGGTTATGCAGTTTGCATTCCTTCAGTCTATCTTCATACCCCATAGTCCACAGATCAGACATCAACTTACTGAAACTTCTCTGGATTCTCTCAAAGATATCTTCATCCCTCTTGAAACCAGATGACCAGATCTATGTACAGTAGTCCATATGCAATATAATCAAGGCCTTACATAAAGGAACATAACCTCTTTTCTTCTGCACAACAATGTTCCATCATCACTGCCATAATCCATTGTGATATTATCACAACTTTAGCAATGTGATCCCTAAACTTCAAGCCTCTATTCACCCCTCCCCTCCCCTTCCAGATTCTTATCTCTTCAACTTCCTTCAAACTTTCTCCATTAATTGTGTATTTTACATTCCATCATTGCCTACCAAATTTCAAGACCTTACACCTTGCAAAATTAAATGGTCAGCTCCACTCATGCAGTCTATTCAATTCTTCCCATAACATCTGCTCTACTCCTCATAGTTCTTCCAAACTTTGCATCATCGGAAAACAGGTGCATACCTGCAGTTTTCCCAATACTATTAACATGCAAATTAAACAATAATGGTACCAAGGCGCACCCCCCCCCCCCTACACAGCACACTGCAAGTGACCTTCAACTTTTTGGAATATCACTATCCCATACACAACCTGCTGATACTTATCTACTAGGCAATAGCATCTGATTCTATTACCAGTTTGTTGTGTAACAATCTATCAAGGCTTTTGAAAAATCCAAGTATACCACTGTATATGATCTCCTTTATCCAGTGAATTTGTCACCTTTTTACAGTACATAAGAAGACTGCGAAAACATGACTTGCCTGTAACAATCCCATGCTAACCATCAAAGTTATTTGTAATCCTACCTCTCGCCAATCTCTCCAACACTTTAACCACAGCCATACAAAGAACCAACCAAAATTTATAGCAGCAGTTTTATCACCCCCATCTTGTGAAGTAGAAAAATTTTATCCTCTTTCCACTGCTTTGGGTCTTGTGCTGATGCAGACCCATGTTAAACAGTTCACCAAGGGCATTAACTCCCTAGAGCATTTCTTTAAGACATGCAGTGATATGTTGTCAACTCTACTGCCTTATTAACATCAAGTTTACTTACTTCCTCATATACCTCCTGTTCATTCATTATTAGTCCCTCCTCCAGCATGCCTTCTACACTGTAGCCATACATAATGACATACTCTGATAAATACTCTGATAAAGTGCTCATTGAATCCATTAACTATATCTTCTGCAGCAGTGACCAATCTACTCTACCATTTTCATCCACCAAAATCATCCTTTTTATCATTCTATTTTTCTTGGTTTGAGTGGATAATTTTTGCTCATGCTGTACTTTTTCTGTCCTTATCAACTGAGTCACCTTCCTGAACTGCTTTTTGTAGTCCTTGTGTAACTGATTATCAGCTTCATCTTATGGTGTCTCCATAAACCCTTCTTTTTCCAGGTTTTTATTTTTATTTATCTAATTTTTATCTAACTAACACCCACAAAAGGTAACAAACCTATTGTATATTAGTACCATGGATGGGCTGTTTTTTTCAATTCTTATTATTATTTATACTGTATATTCGTTATTCATTTTTTTACTTGGTCTGGAAACTCTGCTCTAGAGACCAAATATGGAACTTTTTCAACTTTCAGGAATCCAGTGAGCATGGTTGTGGTCTTGCATCAGGGGATGAAATTCTACCAAGATAATTACTGTGCAAGATTCAAACCCACAAGCTGTTGGTTGAAAAGTAGATACACTAACTACTCAGTCAACCAGTATGTTTTCATTTTTTATTTATACTTATTTTATTTCATAGTGTATATTTTATATTGTATACACTACTTTTTGCTTTTGAAATACACTCAGACATTGTAGCTGTTAAATATCTCTTGATCAGTGCTCAAGCAACATCTGTCTCCTTTCAACCCGAACCCCTCTTTCCATAGCATGGATAAGAGGATGGCTGACTGACAGATATCAAAAAGTGGTATATGTAGGATGTGAGTCTGCAAGGTTTAAGGTAACCAGTGGTGTACCACAAGGATCAGTCGTTAATGCATTGAATTCACGCTGTACATTAATGACACTGAGAAGGATTTGACAGGTGATATACAGCTATCTATCTGCTGATGATGCAAAGATGGGTAGGATGTGGCTGATATGCAGTACTTACAGAATGATTTGAATAGGCCGGAATTGTGGGCATGGGAAAATGGATGTCGGTTCAATGTCAGTAAACGTAAAGTCATACACTTTGGTGTGATTAGATATCCAATGTCGTATTATGTTGGTGGTTATGCTAGAAGAAACTGATCAAGCTAGTGATCTTGGAGTGCTAGTAGACAGGAACTTGAAGTTCAAGAACCATGTAGCAAAGATTGCAATTCCAACTCAAAATATAATTGCAGTGCTGAAACGAACTTTGACATGTAAAGATAAGGATGTCATTTTGCCTCTTTACCAGACTTTGATAAAACCTCACTTGGACTATTGTGTGCAGGTCTGGTCTCCTGATACAGTGGAAAGAGTGAAAAGGAGAGTGTTAAAAATGACATCAGGATTGTAGAATACTGATTATGAACAGATTGAGAATTGGTAAACTGCAGACACTAGCATACAGGAGAAAGAGGGATGATATGACTGAGATTTACAATCTTCTGAAAGAATCATACAGGATTTCAGTTAATGGAATTTTTCATTTTATGGAGGGTGAGGAAAGGATGCGAGGGGTCATCCTTGGAAGCTGAGAATGAATGAATACAGTGGTGTGATTGTAATGGATTGCCATTGGATGTTGTGTGTGCAAGCAGTATGAATGAATTCAAGAACAGGTATGACAGCTTGTGCATGTAGTATGTGGCTTCTCTCGATGAGACCCTGACTGCCTGGAGGTCTCTCTTAATAATAATATTATACCTCTCGTTTTATCACTCAAGTTTTTTGTAATCTCCAGCCTTGTAGTTTCACATATATCCTTTCCCCACAGAAGTTTTATATAACTGGCTACAATCCAGGTAATCATCACCTCATAGTTACTCATGTCAACTAAAGCAAAATTACACATTTTTGGTTATGATCACATCCTCTGATGATATGATCTAAGACCCTCAATCCTCATATTCCCTCCATTAAATATTACCCAGGACAGTTGTCCCTCAAGAGCTCAATATTCCATTCTGTTAACCTCCACCTCACCAGTGCCAGATTACCAAATAGGCAGAGTAGGCACTGGCCTATGGGCCCCACGACAAACGATCAAAATAATATTGATTTGATCTTGAAAGAAAATTACACTGAAGCTTTCTTAAGTTGTTTCCAAAAGATAGAAAAAATAAATCAACTCAAAGAAATGAAAAAATTTACATTGTTATCCCACTAGACCACGCACACAAGAAACCTCCAGAAATGAAGTTTTGTTTGTTTATTAGAATTAAATATTCCTTACTTTTTGTTTAATAACTTTAGTAATTGTTAATGTTTGTTTTTTGTAATAAAATTGGTTTATTAAAATTGTTGGTTGGTAAAATTAAAAACGTATTAGGAGATAATTTGCAAGGGGGGGGGGTCCCAAGATTTCAACTAGGGCCTCCATAGGGTTTAATCCGGCACTGCACCTCGCACTGTACTGCCTGTCAGATTATTAGAGTAATTTCTAAGATTATACTATTAAGTATAGTTGCTGGGAAAATTCCCATGTTACTCCTCTTAAACACTATTAATATAATTACGGCTATTATAGCCTGTTTTTGTTTAGGAGTGTCGCTTATTTTAATACATTGGCTAACATTACTCAAAAAAGGGTTATATATATTTTTTTAGGGCATTATGGATGGAAAAGAGGTGAAAATTTTTCCACCTCTTTTATTCTGCCATAATTGCCTTCTATACTCACCCATAATGCCCTAAAAAAATATATATATATATATATATACACCCCTTTTTTGAGTAATGTTAGCCAATGTATTAAAATAAGAGACACTCCTAAACAAAAACAGGCTATAATAGCCGTAATTATATTATACTATTATTTTTATTACTATCGACTATGGAGTTGCAGGACTCATTAGGATATCCATTTTGGATGCACAAAGTCAACTGTAGCATGCAGTTGACTTTGTGCATCCAAAGTTGTGAATGTGAATGGCTTGAATGTTGTGAATGGCTTGAAAGTAAATTATACATGACAAGATTATATATTATTGTTTTAATCCCTCACCCAAGTATGATTTAAAACATTTTGTGTAAAGTATCTTCACAAGTAGGCTAGCTGTATACAGAGGCTTGAACTTCACATCAAACTGTTTCAGTATCCAATAATGCAGCAAACCTCTTAAGGTAAAAACCAGTCCTTTCCCATAATGCATGACAATATTATTACTATTACAGGCTACTCCATCCAACTTTGTTTGCTTACACTTGGATAAAGGACTAAATTTATTATCATGTCAAGCACTATCCAACATTTGCACAATATCTACTTTACATATTGTAAAGTATCTATACACAATATCTACTTACAAAGTAAGGTTATGCATATTGTATACCTACTAAAGTATACAATATGCATAACCTTACTTTCTCTCATAACTGACATTTTGAAGTCATGATACCACCACCTTAGTTACTTAACTCTGAATCCTTTCCTAGGATTCAGAAATACAACAAAAATACAATAGTCCCAGATATGGACTGATCACGAGAAATTACTTTATTTATCTACGTTTACACACTATCACCTTCAAAATAGTCCCCTTGCATATCAATACAGTGCTTCCACGTTCTTGCCACTTCTGGAATGTGCCCTGGAAGTCTTCTTTTCAAAGCATGTCAAGCACCTTCTGTGATTCGCCCTGGATCTCTGCAATGGTGTCAAAACGGTGACCTTTGAGCTGGATCTTGAGCGCGGTTAGTAGTTGGACGGGGACCAATCGTTCGATGCTGTTGGCACACTCTCCCTCGATGAATCTTTGGACTCCCTGGAGGTGTCAAATAATAATAATAATAATCATCATCTTTGGGAAGAGGCGAAGTCTGCAGGAGCCAAATCTGGCGAGTAGGGTGGGTGTGGAAGTGAAATCATGTTGTTTCAGGCAAGAAACGTGTGAGGAGAGCTCGGTGACAGGGTGCATTGTTATCGTGGAGCATCCAGTTTTTCGTGCACCACCGATCTGGTCACTTTTGCTGAATGTCCTCCCTCAGACACCTTAAAACCTGGCAGTAGAACTCGCTATTGACAGTCTGGCCCCTGAGGACAAATTCTCGATGCACAATGCCGCGAATGTCAAAAAAGACGATGAGCATGTACATGGTCAAGCTGCAGACCTGCCTCGCCTTTTTCGGTCGTAGAGATGATGGGCTTTTCCACTGTGAAGACTGCTGCTTCATCTCAGGGTCGTACCCATACACCCAAGTTTCGTCACCGATAATGATCCTCGAATTTCACGTTTGCTCTTTGTTCTAACTTGCTGTCCATGATGAAATCGCAGATGTGGTAATGCAGGTGGTCAGAATACCAACAGTTGCACAGCTCCCGATGTACACAGGATGATGTCTTTTGGCACACTGACTTATGAAGGTAGGTGCTCCCTGTGATTGTGCGTGCAACCTTGTGCTGCCATCTGTTGGCGTGTTACAAACCTAGTCTCGAAACCTTTTGATACCACCTCGTATGTAACAAGAAACACAGACTTTAACTTTCTTATTGATCTGTCTGGAAATTAAAAAAGTTTTGCAAGATCCTATTACTGGATCAGTTAGAACATGAAGAACAATTATTGTATAAAGACACTCAACAAGCAGTTCATTATTATTTATACAGAAGGCATTATAAAAAAGAATGGAGAGAGGGAAGAAAGAGGCCATCCCTGGAAGTTGTGTAGAGATGTGGTAAAGGACGTTGCATGAGGAGTAGATTTTTTACATGTAGAGTGGTGGTAGTGAGCGGAATGCATTGGCATAATGCACTGTTAAGTTGGCTTCCCACAGTGTGTCTACAGAGACTCCAGTCTGAATATTACAGAGAGAGAGAGAAAGAGAGGTAGCAAAACTATAAAACAATAATGATGTGTATGAGCAGATAAATGGGGAGAAAGAAAGAATCTATTAATAGTATTTGTTGAGAATGCAATTGGCATAGTGTGTAAATGAGAGGATTAAATATACAAACAGTAAATTTTATGGTATACAGTGTCATCCTGTGATGAGTCCTTGGAGCTATCATGTAATAATAATAAAAATAACAATATTGAGAAGCATGGTATGATAGGGAAGGATATGCTAATAAACAAAGGTAGGTGGAATAAAAAAACAGAGAATGAGAATTTGGTTTGAAAAGTTTTGGATTAAAAAACTTATATGGGTATTGACTAGTAGCTTCTTATATTTTCATATGATTAGAGAAAAGCAGAGGGATGATGGTAGCCATGAAAATACCTATTAACCACCTTGCCGGCCATTATGGATCAAATACGCATCCTTATATGCTTTGTATCCATCATATATTTCAAAGTAATATCAATGGTATTACAATTTTAATATGCACTTCGCATTCATGATAACGTGGATATATATATATATACGTCCTGGCCGGTAGCATGGTTAAAGATATAATACAGAACAATAGCATTTATGAGAATGTGAATGAAAGAAGTTTGTGAGAAAGGGATCATCTTCAAGCCCTCTTCTAGAAGCAGATAGTATATCTTAAGGATATCTTATTTTTGTATGTCAATATCCCTCCTCCCTTGCCAAACATAAAATATAATTATCAAATGAAAAACCATATTATTTAAAAAAAAAAAAATGATAAATAGCAACCACAGCAGCTTCAGAATCCAATTTGTCTGGTTTTGGAATTTGTACATTTTTATATTAAAATTACTGTGGCATTTAGTTCTGCCCCCCCCCCATGGTGTGTGTGTGTGTGTGTTGCTTTCAAACCACCCCCTCCAACTTTTTTTAAATGATAACACCATAAGTAAAAAACTGCAAGCCAATAGCAGATTAGCACATTATTATTATTTTAATTCAGGACCTCCATGAAGTCACAAGACTTAAAAACAGTCTATCATATCACTCCTTGAACTCATTCACCGTTTGTGCTTTCACCATTCTATCGTGCAATACATTCCACGGTTCAACCAACCTCGATGCACTGAATGATAGAGTGGTTGAAAATGATATCAGGACTGTAAAATGTTAGTTATGAGATAGACTAAGGGAACGTGGAATGCAAAGTTTGGTAGATAGAAGGAGGAGGGATATAATCGAAGTAGAACAAGTAGAAGAGCAAGGAGGGGCCATCCTAACCCTCTTGCTCATGACTTCTTTTCACAACTTCCAGGGATGGCCCCTTATCCTCGTGCCTTCTTCCTGTTCCACCAAACAAAAGAACTCCCCAGTGTAAACCCTGTAACTACCTCTCAACAGGTTAAAGCCTCAATCATATCACCTCTCCTTTCTCTATCTACCAAACTCAGCAGTCCATATTCCCTCAGCCTATCCTCATAACTAACATTGCACAGTCCTAATATTATCTTTGTTATCCAACTCTTTCCACAGTTAATTTATCCCCTTCAAATACTGGGGACCAAATCTGAGCACAATAATCTAGATGTGATCTGATCAAGGCTTTATATACTGGAATAACAACTGTTTTCAGAGTATGCTGCCTCACATCAATGTATCACAAACTTCCAAGACTTTACATTTAGATGAATTAAACTTTCACCCCATTCATATGCCCATCTGTCCAGTTTATTCAAACCCTCTTGAAGGGCTACCACATCTGCATCATTACTAATAACCCTTTCCAGCTTCACATCATTTGCAGACAACTTTATATCAATGACATTGCCAGTGGATTGCAAGGGTATATTCAGTTGTTTGCAGATGATGCGAAGCTGGGAAGGATTATTAGTAATAGTGCAGATGTGGTAGCCCTGCAAGAGGATTTAAATAAGCTATATAGATGGGCAAATGAATGGGGGTGTCAGTTTAATGCAGCAAAATGTAAGGTCTTGAGGTTTGGGAAACATCGATGGGATGCTGCATACTCTATGGGAGGAGTTATACTGGAGGAAGTAGGAGAGACAAGAGATCTGGGGTTGATGATTGATAGAAACCTGAAGTTTAGGGGACATTTTGCAAAGGTGGTAAAGGTAACACAGAGGATTGCTGCAATTATGAGAAGGACACTGACCTGCAGAGATAAGAGGGTTATCATTCTGTTGTATAAGTCTCTGATCAGACCACACTTGGACTATTGTTCTCAGATTTGGTCCCCAGGATTTGAAGGGGATAAATTAACTGTGGAAAGGATACAAAGACGGATGACAAAGATGGTTTCAGGACTGTACAAGGATAGTTATGAGGATCGGCTGAGGGAATATGGACTGCAGAGTTTGGTGGATAGAAGGAGAGGTGATGTGATTGAGACTTTTAAACTGTTGAGAGGTGGTTACAGGGTTGACGCTGGGGGAGTTCTTTAGCTTGGTTGAACAGCGGGAAGGAGTGATGACAAGAGGCCATCCCTGGAATTTACGAAAGGAAACTGTGAGCAAAAGGGTAAGGAGTGGTTTCTTTGCGTGGTGGGTGGTTGAACCGTGGAATGCATTGCCTGATGGAGTGGTGAGGGCGAGAACGGTCAATGAGTTTAAGGAGTGGTATGATAGACTTTGTGTTTCTTAGGGGGGGGATCTCCCTTCGATGAGTCTTGACAGACTTTATGTTCTTAGGAAGGACCTCCCACGATGAGTCTTTTGACTCCATGGAGGCCTGAATAATAATAATAATAACTGATATCCTCTTGCAATTCATTAACAATCTCATTGATATAAAGGTTAAACAATACAGGTTCCAGCACTGAGAGCTCCCTCATACACAACCCTCTCATACCCATCAGACAGCCAACCCCCAACCCAATTCACTAACTTGACATCCATACGCATGTGATGCAACTTAAATATCAGCTAATAATGTGACAACCTGTCAAATGCCTTTGCAAAATTGAAAAAATGGCAGATTATGCTTTTTCCTCATCAACTGCTCTTGTCACTTTATGATAAAAGGCAATAAGATTAAGAAAACAAGAGCACCCTTTAACAAATCCATGCTGACTTCTCATTTCCCCAACGTAGTAAATGATCACTCACTAATTTCTCCAAAATGGATGGTGAAATACAATTCACGATGATGAAATCTATTGATGAAATACAAACTAGTCTATAAACCGACACTTCCATTCTATTAACATCTTTATACAATGGCACTATCTTACTCTCCTTCCACTCCTTGCACACCTTTCCTGTGATGACCATACTGTCACTGAAAATTCAGATTAATGGAGCTGTCAGTTCTTTAGCGCATTCTCTCCAAACCTGTGGCTCCATTTAATCCCATTGCTTTATTGACATTCAGAGTATTCAGTATTTTTAACACATTCTCTTCTTGCACTTCTAAATCTTGAACCTGCTCAATCACTTTAGTATTAAAACCTACTTCACCAGGATGAAATACCCCAACAAAGTGTTCAATGAACACTTCACTATGTCCTTTACATCATTTGTCCTTCTACTGGTCACATAAAAGAATTCCTTAGGATTTTCATTGAATCTCAGGGCCAGTCTCTTCTCATATTCCAGTTTTGCCTTCCTTACCATACTAGTTACTATCCTGGCCTGCATTCTATATTCTTCATGCATCTTCTCCACACCCATTTCCTTATATCTCTTCCATAGCCTCTTTTTTACCTGCAGTTCCCGTTTGATATTGTTTGTCATCCACTTGATACAAAATTGTGTTTTCTTCTTCACTCTTGCATACAACTTACTAATAAATATCTCTTTACAAGTTCCCAAGTACTAATGATATCTTGCCCTTCTAATTCCTCTATCCACGGAACTGCCCCAAGTTGTTATCTATGACTATTATAATCACTTGCCTTATAATTCTACATACATTCCTTTCTCTTTCATACTCATGCATGTCTGTTCATCTTCCAAATCAAAACCACAATGTCACTCTCTCCACCCAGGGGCAGAGATGCCCTTTCAATTATAATCAGATCTTTTGAAGCTTTTATCAAATCCAAAACTCTTTAACCCCATGTTGCCTAAGACATTTGTCCCCCCCCCCCCCAGAATTCCAGAAATTCTATTCCCTTACTACTACATACAGTTTCCTCTTCCTAATTTATACTGCTGTAGTTAAAATTTTCCATAACATTAATTCTTTTTGTACTTGCTAAGCTCAACTGCCTAAACAATCTTCACTTCCTGCTCTTCACCCTCTGTGCTCCCTGGTTTATAGCAACACTCCACTAAATATCGTGTCCTGCCACTTCCACCTCACACAATATGCTTGCAAAATTATTAGTGCCATTGCTATTTGTGGTATGCTGCAAGCACAGCATACCACAAAATCCTGTAGCATGCTGTGTAGAATGAGTCCTTAAATGGTGGAGGACTACATTCTACCCAGCATTTGAATAATGTTGCCATTATTCAAACACTGCACAAAGAATACTAACAAACTATACTAAAATATTATATTTAAATATAAATTCTATCTAGCTTAGATTCTCTGTAAATTTAAAGTAAAACTAATAAATTATAATGAAAACATCTTTTTTTTTGCTGCTACCTCATAACACATACAAATATAGGGTGGAATAGAGTGGGATAAATGCTACCCAATATTTTACTTTTCAAGCTAATTCAAGAGGAAAAGCAAAAAAAGCATTAAAAAAAAATGAAAATTCACTTGGAGCTATATTTCTGATGGATGGTAATAAAAAGTTAATAACTATTCATGCCAACTTCCACAGAGAACTTTTATCAGAAACATATATGAATTCATTTTCTTTGAAAAAAGACAATATTTTTTTCTTTTTTTTTCTGTCTTGCAAGAAATTCCCATTCCCATCTTACCCTCCTTTCATTCCTTGGAAATGGAAGGAGGTAAGATAGTGCCATTTCATAAAGGTGGTAGCAGACTGGAAGTGCATAATTATAGGCCAGTTTGGTTGTTGCAGATGTGGGTAATGTTATCCCTGAGGATGACCATGGATTTGTTAAGAGGCTCTCTAGCTTAAGTAATATGATTACCTTTTATAATAAAGTGACAAGAGTTGTTGATGAGGGGAAGGCATATACTGCCATTTTTTTTTGGATTTTGCAAAGGCATTTGACAGGGTGCCACATGATAAGCTGATATTTAAGTTGCAGCACATGTGCGTCTGAATGTTGGGTTAGTCAACTGGATTCAGGATTAGCTGTCTGATAGGTATCAGAGTTGTGTATGTTGGGGCAATATCAAGGTGGCAGAAGGTTACAAGTGGGGTCCTACAGGGCTCAGTACTGGGACCTGCATTGTTTAACCTTTATAGCAATGATACTGTTAGTGGATTGCAGGGGGATATTCAGTTGTTTGCAGATGTGGCAGCCCTGCAAGAGGATTTGAATAAACTAGACAGATGGGCAAATGAATGGGGATATCGATTTAATGCAGTAAAATGTCAAGTCTCGAAGTTTGGGATACATCTTTTTTTTGGGATTGGGGTAGCTCTACTGGGGGTAGAAAGAGATCTAGGGGGTGATGATTGATAGAAAACTGAAATTAAGGGAAGATATTGCAAAGGTGGTGAAGGTAACCCAGAGGATTGCTGCAATACTGAGAAGGATGCTGACCTGCAGAGATAAAATAGTTATCGTTCCATTGTATAAGACCCTGATCAGACCACACGTAGACTATTGTTCTCAAATTTGGTCCAAAGGAATTGAAGGGGATAAATCATGTGGATAGGTACAAAAGCAGATAACAAAGATGGTTTCAGGACTGTACAATGTTAGTTATGAAGATTGGCTGAGGGAATGTGAACTGCAGAGTTTGGTAGATAGAAGAAGAAAAGGTGATATGATCGAGACTTTTAAACTGTTGAGAGGTAGTTACAGGGATGACACTGGGGAGTTCTTTCACTTGGCAGAAGAGCAGGAATGGAAGATGACAAGGGACCATCACTGGAAATTATGAAAGGAAGCTGTGAGCAAGAGGGTGCAGAGTGTTTTCTTTGCATGCAGGTGGTTGAACCGTGGATGCATTGCCTGAGAGAGTGGTGAGAGCAAGAATGGTCAATGAGTTCAAGGAGTGGTATGAAAGACTTTGTGTTTCCTAGGAAGGACCCCCCATGATGAGTCTTTTGATTCCGTGAAGGCCTGAATAATAATAATAATTATTATTATTATTATTATTATATAATAATAATAATAATAATTGTTATTATTATTAAATAAGACCTCTTTTTAATTATTATTATTAAAAACAAGACCTCTGGAGTAAAAGACTCATCTGGGAGGTCCTTTTATCACACATACATCTCATCATACTGTATCTTAAACACACTCAAACTCCTTGCAGACACCACATTCTCAGGCAAGGCATTCCAATCATTCACAACTCTGCACGAAAAAACCTGCCTTCCACTCCCCTATGCACACCCTCTTTATACAGTTTCCAGGGATGACCTCTGGTTCTCCCCTGATCTCCCACTATTTTCTGTAAAACTTCTCCAACATTGATCCTATAACACCCGCTTACCAACTTGTAGGTCTCTATCATATCTCCCCTCTTTCTCCTGTCCACCAGACTCTGCAAATTACATACTTCTCAATCTTTCCTCATATTCGACATTCCAGAGGTCAGAAACTACCTTAGTCAGTCTCCTTTGGACCCTTTCCAACATCTCTTCATCCTTCTGAAAACCATGTGACCAAATCTGGGCACAATAGTCCATGTATGGCCTAATCAAAGCCTTATACAACGATACAAGAATCTCCCTATTTCTACACATCAGTGTCCTCCGCATCATTCCCAGAAGCCTTTGTGTTGCCTTCACAATTTTGGCGATGTGTCCCCTAAATTTTAGATCCTTATCCTCTATCATCCCCAGATCTCTTATTTCTTCTCCTCCAACAATATATCCTCACCAAGCATAAATTCTGCATCCCATCTTTGTTTTCCAAATTTTAAAACCTTACATTTTGCAACATTGAACTCACATCTCCTTTTCTGTGCCCAATCACTCAATCTATTCAAGTCCTCTTGCAAGGCCACAACATCTTCACTACTCTTTATGGTTCGTCCCAACTTTGCATCATCTGCAAACAACTGAATATCTCCATCCAAACCCTCGCCAATATCATTAATATACAAGTTAAATAGTAATTGCTCTAAAACAGACCCCTGAGGCACTCCACTAGTGACTTTCCTTTTCCTGGATATCGCACCCCCATACACAACTTGTTGATACCTATCAGACAGCCAGTCTCCAACCCAATGCACTAATCTAATATCCAACCCCATCTGCTCTAGTTTGACTATCAGTTTATCATGAAGTACTCTATCAAAGGCTATTGTGAAATCTATGTATATTACTGTGTATCCTTCTCCTCTGTCCAAGGAAGCAGTCACTTTATTGTAATAAGTAAGTAGATTACTAAAACATGACCTCCCTTTAGCAAATCCATGCTGTCCATCAAAGATTATACCATTGTTGTCAACCCAACTCTGGATCCTAGTTCTCACAAGCTTCTCCAACAACTTAACCACAACACCTGACACACAAATAGGCCTATAGTTTGATGCTTGAGTTCGATCACCTCCTTTATGAAGTGGCACAATCTTGCCCTCCTTCCACTCTTTAGGGACTTGACCAAGTGCAAGACTCGTATTAAAAAAATATGTCAAGGCATGTGTCAACTCTCTGGCACATTCCTTCAGAATACGCGGTGATATATTATCAAGTCGCACAGCCTTATTTACATCTAGTTTACTCAACTCCCAAACACCTCTTGCTCACTTACAGTCAGTCTCTCCTCCCCATCAGCAACTGTCTCAATCTCTCCACGAAGTCACATTCACAAGATTGAAAGATCTTTATGAACTGCTCATTAAGTATCTCCATCACACCTTCTGCATCAGCTGTCTTTATACCATTTCCTCCAATCAATGTCATCTTTCCATAATCATTCTTTCTTTTGCTGGCTACATATCGAAAGAACTCCCTAGGATTCTTTTTGGCTTCATTAGCTATCTGCTGTCCATACTTCTCTTTAGCTACTCTCACCAACCAAGTCACCCTCCTTGCCTGGTCTTTGTAGACCTCATGAAATTGGTTACTTCCACTTCTCTTATGCTGCCTCCACAATGTCCTTTTTCTCTGTATCGCATGCTTAATCTCTTTATTCATCCATCTCACACCTACCTTATTTAACCTTCTCACCCGTGGTATACATTTAGACATTTCATCTACTAAATAGTTCTTGAAAATCCCCCAAGCTGCATTGATCTCTTTTCCAGCTAACTCCTCATTCCATGCTACACCTGCTAGCTCTCTCTCCTGAGCTCTTCATAATTCCCCCCCCCCTTGTAGTTCCACATATACTCTTTTTTCACGGGGGTCCTTGCATTGCTGACAACCACCCAGATAATCACCTCATGGTTACTTTCACCAGTTGGTGGATGATTTGACACCTCATTTATAATTACATCCGATGAGATGACCAAATCCAAGACCCTTAATCCTCGTGTGCCCTCTGTTACATACTGTCTGATGTAGTTATCCTTCAAAAACTCAAGAAACTCATTTTCTTTACTTCCAGTTGCTATCTCTTCATTCCAGTCTATATTGCCATAATTAAAATCACCCATAATGATCACCCTTTTCTTATTTGCTTCGCTTATTTGACTATGCATTTCACTATTACCACCATCTACATTACCAGGTGTGTAACAACAACCCACCAACAACCAACAATCAAGTATTTGATTCTATTCACCTCTATCTCACACCATACTGCCTCAAAACCACTGGCCCTATTTCCCTCTTGCATCTCTACCTTGTATGGACATAACTCTTTCTCTATCATCAATAGCACTCTACCTCCCTTTTTACCCCTTCTGTCCTCACGAAACACATCATACCTTTCCATCTCTCTTCCTGTCAGAATGTCGTCCTCATCTAACCACGTCTCACTTATTCTGACAATCTTTGGGTGCACAGATGCAGTTAGTGCAACCATTTCATCCGCCTTGTTTCTTATACTTCTAGCATTGGTATAGAAACACAACAGCTCATTTCTGGATCTACAGCTAGTTCCACTGATACCACTCACTCGATGCGATCTCTCCATGCTGGACTGGGGCTATTTCCCTTTCTGCCTCTTCATTCTAGAACCCTTTGCAATTCCATCTGTTTCCTCTTGATCCCTGGTCATCCCATTTCTTTCCTGCATACACATGCTCTCACCTCCTCTTGGAGCATCCACCTTTCTCACGCTGTGTACCCCTGTCCACCCTTAGCCTCCCCGTTTCCCTGCTCCTCTTGCACACCCATTCTCTCATTTTCTATACTCATACCACTCACTTCCCCATTCATTTCCACTTCTTCAATCTCTCCTGTCTTACTCTCCTGCTCTTCCACATCACTCCCCTCTTGATCTGATTCATTTTCTCTATTCACTTTTCTACCTTCTAGCAGCAGTCTCTCCAAGCGACTCACACCATAACCACTCAAATACAGTCCATCTCCCATACAGCTCACTTCGTCCCTCAAACTCATTCCACACATTAACAAACTGTACTCCCATCTCCTCACACATTTCAGCCAGCATATCATTCATAATCCTTGCTCTCCGCCTCATTTCCCCACAATCATACCTAGGCAACACACTGACTACCCTTCCTGTCACACTATTCTCTTTTATCTTTCCAAGCAGTTTCCTTACATTCATTTTGACATGCTCTTTGTTCTCTCTGAAATCATTTGTACCAATTAATACAATTAACTCTTTTGCTCGCTCCCGCCTCATATCCAATGCCTCAATCACTCTACTCATTTTACCGCCTGGAAAACATACCTTGTGCATTTTATCCTCTAGCACACCTTTAATAATGGAGTTGCCATACAACGCCACTCGCTCATCTTTCATTAACTCTTTCATGCCATCATGATTTATTTTAATAGTTTTGACCTGAATTCTCTTAATTTCATTTCTTGCCTCATCCAATCCAATTCACCTTCCAAATCTTGCGACACATTCTCTCTATCATTAAATCTTTTTAACTTTCTAACTCTCGACCCCCTCTTCTCACTTTCCCTCTCATTCATCCTTCTTTGTTTCCGTACTTTCAGTCCAACATGCGTCCAACTTTCACTATCATTCTTCCCACTTTCACTCTCATTTATCTTTCATTGTTTCCGTACTTTTTGTAAGATGAAAAACCTGACTACCTATGTATGGGATCAGCTAACTCACCTTCAGCTGTAAAGCATTCATAAAGGTTTTTCATATCCAAAACAGATTTCAAACCTAGGTCTTTCCAACCAAAGACCATTATCAAAACTGATTGAGCAGCAGAAGCAGATCTTCTTGAAAGACATAGGAAAGATAATTTTTTTTTATGTGAATTCCACCCATGAAAGGTTGTAAATGTATCATACATTGATATCATGGATAGGCTAGGTGTTAAATAAGCCAGAAACCATACCCTAGACTAAATCTTCAGAGTCAGGAGAATAAAGTACGTAGGAGTTAAACTGCTAAGTGGCAATATAAAGCAGGATCTGCAAAAAACTGTTCAGCATACTCATGAGCAATAGAAAAATGCAGGAAAAAAGGGTGACCAGCATGGTAAGGAGGGCAAAATCAGATTATGAAATAAAATTAGCTAAGAGGAACTTAAGATTTTTTTTTTTTGTTACTTAGACTAGTAAGAGAAAGTGATTATGGAAAGATGACTTTAATCATTGTTAATGGTAGGAAAGCAATAGAGAAAAACAAATTGAGTTACTAAGTGATCACTTTACAATGGTATACATATCATCCGGGTGGAGATATTAGTCACTATGCAACACAAAAGAATGTCATTGTGAATGAAGCAGTGGGATTGGATGGCATGTCAGTCTGTGTTATGAGCAGTGACTAACTAAGTTGATTAATTTAAATCTCAGTTCTGACAGGGTCCCAAGGGAGTGGAAAAGGATAAGATATTTCCATAACATAAAATAGACTTCAAGAAAGAGAGAGAGAGAAAAGTAACAAATTACAAACCGGTCAGTATCTCAGAGTGGTGGTTAAGGTATCAGTAAAGTGGTTAAAGGTAGAATTTGGGAATCGGTGGAATAGGGATATGATACTCTATGGCAGGCAGCATGGCTTTGTAAAAGTCGTTCCTGCCTTAGCAAGTGCCTCCGTAGCGCAATTGAAAGACCAACGGGAGATCCTTTGACTGGAAAGGACCTAAGTTTGATTCTCATTGTGATAAGAGGAATCTTTGTGTGGGCGTTTTTAATTGAAGGTACACTAGATGATCTCATATAGAGATAGTAAGATTTTTCATCCCCACACAGGCAAATTGACCATAAGAATACACACAGTTTACAGATAAAAAATGTCAAAGGGCATCAGAAAATACAAAAAAAATCAGAAAATACTACCGTTGATGGTGGTGGGTAGTAAATGGTTTTTTGTGCTAATGGTGGTAGTAGTTGTGTGGTCGGAGGACTTAGTAGGGGAGACATGAGTGGAGTGGACTGGAGTAGAGTAGAGTGTCCTCCCACGATGAGTCCTTCGACTTGGAGGTGTCATGTAATACACAGTCTTGCTATAAATACTGTTACAACTTCTGCACACCACTGCACTGCACACAGAATTGTGCAAGCCTGGTTCCATTAATGGCTCTGTGTGCAGCCAACATTCGCATGTATATCAGCAGAGAGAGAGAGTAATCTAGCTGTATGGGTTAACAGGCAGTGGGGGAGATTATGAGAACTGTGCAGCTGTAATAGCACTTCACAACAATGGAATGCAGCACCTCTTATTTTGAACACGTTAAAAACATTCAGGATCAATAGGATGTTTGTGTATTGGATATTATCAAAAAATATGCAAATCAACTTTATTCTCTTAAAAACAGAATTTTCAAATTTGGGGGACTAGATGGTACCATTAACTCCCGTAAAAAGGGGAGAACTCTGTATCATCACAGGGAATTTATTTATTTATTTATTTATCAGAAAATTTCCAAAAAAGTTGGGTGGAAGATATGTACTGATCAGAAGAGTGGACTACGAATTTTTAATTATGTATAGTAATTTGTTTTAAGAACAAGATTGCATTGCTCAGGCAAGTCCTGCCCTCTTTCACTAATGCTCTCAAATCTGATTTAATGAGCTGAAAATAAATGCTCTACCCTGGTTTGAGTAGAGTGCAAGGCAACCACCAGACATTTCTGAAAATAATATGTGCATTATTTAAAAACCACTCAATGGTTTAGCCATTAAAAAAAAAAAAACAATAACATAGGAAACAAAAAGAACACTGAAATGAAAACTATACCATGAAGCATCAAAGCTTATGTATATGTGCCACCCTCATGATTTTGACTGACAAAGTTAGTTGGAGCCACAAAGCTTTCTTTTTACTGGCTCTGGCACTAGAACCCTGATGCTGAGTAGGGGTAGAACTAGGATTTATCCCTGGAAATTGTGTAAGAGTGTGGTGAGAAAGTGTGTGCTAACTAGATTTTTCTTCAAGAGTGATGAACAATTGAAATGGAATGCCTGACGTAGTTGTGAGTCAATGGCAGTGAATGATTTTAAGGAGAGCTATCATGAGTATTGTGTGAATAATATTTAGTGTTGATCTTCCATAGTCTTCTGACTCTGTGGAGATATCTGTATAATAATATTAATGCTAATAATAAACATGAAAATTTTTCAAGTCACTTGAGGCTTTCAAATAAACCAAGTGGTGGTCTCACATCAGGTGATGAAATTCATCTAAAGATATAAATATTCATGCCACAGTGGAATACAAATCCATAACATGCTGTCTGTTCAGCTAATGTGGTACACATCTACTCAACAGTCAAATGCACATCTATTCAATGTTCAAACTGAAGTATGAATTAGGCAGCAATTTCATTACTATATAAAATCAGAAAATTGTCCATGCGGTTAGCCTAGTGGCTTTGCGCTTCGCAACCATATGCCTGGGGAAGGAGTGTCCTAGGTTCAATTCCCTTCAATGACATGAGGAGCTCAAGGATCTTCCTTGGCCTCAGCCATAGCAAAGTTAGTTGGTCTTGGGCATGGACAGCAGGTTTTTTTTCTGCCAGTTTATCTGGTGTTTTTCGTCCCACAAGCAGGCAAACCGGTACAAGGATACACACGGATTACAATCAGGAATACTGACCCAGCCATAGGTCTGATTCATAAGCCTATGCCGGTTCCGGAGCCCAGATAAAATTTGGGGGGACTAGATGGTACAATGAACTCCCGTAAAAAGGGAGAACGCTGCATCATCAGAGGGAATTTATTTATCAGAAAATTTCCAAAAAAGTTGGGTGGAAGATATGTACTGATCAGGAGTGGGCTGAGAATTGCCTGTCTAAATTGGAAAAGCCGATACATCTGTAAACCAATAATCTGTGTAACACATGATTGTTTAGCTGTGATCCCCCCCCCCTTTCAGTTAGGAAACATTGGACTGCTTCTTATTATTGCATTAGTTCCTATTCCCACCATTCCTGATGATTCTTAGTCTATCTCAGATATTATTATTAATCGTGACACCTCCAAGGAGTTCGAAGACTCATCGCAGGAGGACACCTACTGTACAACTCTCTGTCTCCACCATTACACCAAACCTCTACTACTAAATCATCTAAATCAGCGCTATCCACTGCCCACCACCACAGCTAGTATTTTTTGTCTATAAATTGCATGTGTTCTGAAGGGCTGATCTGTCTGTATGCAGGATCAAAAACCCAAGTTACAGGGAGAAAAATCCCTGCTAACTCCAAATGAGATTGGCTAACTCACCTTTGATTGAAGAAGACCATATAAAGATTCCTCCCATCATGACGAGACTCAAGCTTAGGCCTTTTCCAATTGAAGGGCGCAACGTACCGTCGTTCTTCCAATTGCGCTATGGATATAACTGACTAAGTTTTTGTTCCCTCTATATCACTACTACTTTGCCAACTTTGAGATATATTCACTTCCAGTTATATATTTGGTTTAATCCTTCATCCAAATGTAAGCAAACAAAGTTTGCACCTGAAGTATTTTCAGGAACTGGGGCAACTCATGGTAAAGGTGGTATAAGTTCTCATCACTTGACTTAGTATCTCCCATAATGCAAAGTACATCTCCTTGCAGACATGTATAATGCTATGCATTAAGGGAAGGGCCACTACCCAGACCAGTTTTGACCTTTATTGAGGTCTCATCAGTGGGAGCCAGACCCAGAGGTGGATATCAAGGTGGAAGTAATGGAGAAGTCATATTTACTTATACCAGTTGCCAAAAGGTGTTATACCTTATTATTAAAATTCTCTGGATTAGAGATAGGTAAATATGACTTCTGCATTACTTCCACTTTAGTATCATCAACTCTGGGTCTGGCACGCACTGATGAGACTTCAATGAAGGTCGAAACCGGTCTGGATAGTGGCCGTTCCCTTAATGCATAGCATTATACATGTCTGCAAGGAAATGTGTTTGCATTATGGGAGATACTAAGGCAAGCGATGAGAACTTATACCACCTTTACCACGAGTTGCCTCAGTCCTGAAAATACTTCGAGCACAAACTTTGTTTGCTTACACTTGCATAAAGAATTAAACCAAATATATACGGGGAGGCTCAGGGTGGACAGGGGTACACAGCGTGAGAAAGGTGGATGCTCCGAAAGGAGGTGAGAGCATGTGTAGACAGGAAAGGAACGGAATGACCTGGGATCAAGAGGAAACAGTTGGAATTGAAATGGGTTTTAAAATGAATAAGCGGAAAGGGAAATGGCCCCAGTCGAGCATGGAGAGATCACATCGAGTGAGTGGTATCAGTGGAACTAGCTGTAGATCCAGAAATGAGCTGTTGTGTTTGTATACAAATGCTAGAAGTAAAAGAAACAAGCCATATGAAATGGTTGAATTTTAATTACGTCTGTTCACAAAAAAGATTGTCGTAATAAGTGAGACATGGTTGGAAGAGGACAACATCCTGACAGGAATACAGATGGAAGGGTATGATTTGTTTCGTGAGGATAGAAGGGTTAAAAAGGGAGGGGGAGTGATATTGATGATAGAGAAAGAGTTATGTCCATATAAAGTAGAGATGCAGGAGGGAAATAGTGCCAGTGGTTTTGAGGCAGTATGGTGTGAGATAGAGGTGAATGGAATCAAATACTTGGTGGGATGTTGTTATAGACCAGGTAATGTGGATGGTGGTGATAATAAAATGTACAATCAAATTTGCCAAGTAAATAAGAAATGGGTGATTTTAATTATGCCAATATAGACTGGAATGATGAGATAGCAACTGGAAGTAAAGAATATGAGTTTCTTGAGTTTTTGAGGGATAACTACCTCAGACAGTATGTAACAGAGAGCACACGAAGATTAAGGGTCTTGGATTTGGTCATCTCATTGGAGGATGTAATTATAAATGAGGCGTCAAATCATCCACGAATTGGTGAGAGTGACCATGAGGTGATTACCTGGGTGGTTGCCAGCAGTGCGAGGTCCGCTGTGAGAAAAGGGTATGTGTGGAAGTACAAGGGGGGGGATGATTATGAAGAGCTCAGGAGACAGCTTGTTGGTGTAGCATGGAATGAGGTGTTAGCTGGAAAAGAGATCAATGCAGCTTGGGGAATTTTCAAAAACTGTTTAGTAGATGCATTGTCTAAATGTATTCCAAGGGTGAGAAGGTTAAATAAGGTAGGTGTGAGATGGATGAATAAAGAGATTAAGCATGCGATACAGAGAACGAGGGCATTGTGGAGGCAGCATAAGAGAAGTGGAAATAACCAATTCCGTGATGTCTACAAAGACAAAGCAAGGAGGGTGATTTGGTTAGTGAGGGTAGCTAACGAGAGGTATGAACAGCAGTTGGCTAATGAAGTCAAAAAAGAATCCTAAGGAGTTCTTTCGATATGTAGCCAGCAAAAGAAAGAATAATTATGGAAGGATGACATTGATTGGAGAAAATGGTATAAAGACAGCTGTTGCAGAATGTTTGGTGCAGATACTTAATGAGCAGTTTATAAAGGTCTTTCAGTCTTGTGAATATGACTTCATGGACAGATAGAGCAGTAGATGATGGGGAGGAGAGACTGACGGTAAGTAAGCAAGAGGTGTTTGGGGAGTTGAGTAAACTAGATGTTAATAAGTCTGTGGGATTTGATAATATATCACCACGTATTCTGAAGGAATGTGCCAGGGAATTGACACCTGCCTTGACATATTTTTTAATATGAGTCTTGCACTCGGTCAAGTTCCTAAGGAGTTGAAGGAGGGCAAGATTGTGCCACTTCATAAAGGAGGTGATCGAACTCAAGCATCAAACTATAGGCCTATCTGTGTGTTAGGTGTTGTGGTTAAGTTGTTGGAGAAGCTTGTGAGAACTATGATCCAGAATTGGGTGGACAACAATGGTATTCTCTTTAATGGACAGCATGGATTTGCTAAAGGGAGGTCATGTTTTAGTAATGTACATACTTATTTCAATAAAGTGACTGCTTCCTTGGACAGAGGAGAAGGATACACAGTAATATACTTAGATTTCACAATAGCCTTTGATAGAGTACTTCATGATAAACTGATAGTAAAACTAGAGCAGATGGGGTTGGATATTAGATTAGTGCATTGGATTGGAGACTGGCTATCTGATAGGTATCAACAAGTTGTATATGGAGGAGCGATATCCAGGAAAAGGAAAGTATCTAGTGTAGTGCCTCAGGGGACTGTTTTAGGGCCATTACTGTTTAACTTGTATATTAATTATTAATGATATTGGTAAAGATTTGGATGGAGATATTCAGTTGTTTGCAGATGATGCAAAGTTGGGACGAACCATGAAGAGTAGTGAAGATGTTGTGGCCTTACAAGAAAATTTGAATAAATTATGTGATTGGGCACGGAAATGGGGATGCGAGTTCAATGTTGCAAAATATAAGGTTTTAAATGGAAAACAAAGATGGGATGCAGAATTTATGCTTGGTGAGGATATATTGTTGGAGGTAGAGGAAATAAGAGATTTGGGGATGATAGTGGATAAGGATCTAAAATTTAGAGGACACATCGCCAAAATTGTGAAGGCTTCTGGGAATGATGCGTAGGACACTGATGTGTAGAAGTAGGGAGATTCTTGTTCCGTTGTATAAGGAACAAGAATCTCCCTTGGGCCACACATGGATTATTGTGCCCAGATTTGGTCACCTGGTTTTCAGAAGGATGAAGAGATGATGGAAACTGTCCAAAGGTTACTGATTAAGGTAGTTTCTGACTTCTGAAATGTCGAGTATGAAGAAAGATTGAGAAGATGTAATTTGCATTGTCTGGTGGACAGGAGGAAGAGGGGAGATATGATAGAGACCTACAAGTTGGTAAGGGGTTGTTATAGGATCAATGCTGTAGAAGTTCTACCGAAAATAGTGGGAGATCGGGGGAGAAGCAGAGGTTATCCCTGGAAACTGTATAAAGAGGATGTGAGTAATGGAGTGAGAGGCAGGTTTTTTTCGTGCATAGTTGTAAATGATTGGAATGCCTTGCCTGAGAGTGTGGTGTCCCCAAGAAGTTTGAATGTGTTCAAGGCACAGTATGATGAGCTGCGTGTGTGATAAAAGGATCTCCCATATGAGTGTTTGACTCCATGAAGTCTTGGGGTAAAAATAATAATAATATAACTGGTAGCATAGCCAAATGAAAAACTTCCATCAATATATGCAGTTTATCCCAAATTCTTGGCACTGCATCTTTTCCCTTCCCTGATGTTTGTGATTTCTCTGTTTTATTTGCTTTCTTACACTCACAAGATTTTTATTTGCACTTTTATAACAAGTATTGTACCTCTCTAATTCACAATTTTTTCATTATGTTTTTGTTTCCAATTTTTTATGCTGGCTGTTTAAAGAGCAATGTATCTTCCTAAGCTTCCACATTCACACTAATTTTATGCAACAGAATCAGTATTAACCTTTGTAAACCATTTCATATAGTAGATTTTTGGAATCTATTACTATTACTTTATGAAAGAAATGAGATTTACCTGTATGTTTTAAAAAAAGAAGGCTATTTAATATAGTAAGACAGGAGAGATTGAAGGAGTGGAAATGAATGTGGAAGTGAGTGGTATGAGTATAGAAAATGAGAGAATGGGTGTGCAAGAGGAGCAGGGAAACGGGGAGGCTCAGGGTGGACAGGGATACACAGCGTGAGAAAGGTGGATGCTCCAAGAGGAGGTGAGAGAATGTGTAGGCAGGAAAGTAATGGGATGATCAGGGATCAAAAGGAAACAGATGGAATTGCAAAGGGTTCTAAAATGAAGAAGCAGAAAGGGAAATGGCCCCAGTCCAGCATGGAGAGATCACATCGAGTGAGTGGTATCAGTGGAACTAGCTGTAGATCCAGAAATGAGTTGTTGTGTTTGTATACCAATGCTAGAAGTATAAGAAACAAGGCAGATGAAATGGTTGCACTAATTGCGTCTGTGCACCCAGAGATTGTCGGAATAAGTGAGACATGGTTAGATGAGGATGACATCCTGACAGGAATAGAGATGGAAAGGTATGATGTGTTTCGTGAGGATAGAAGGGGTAAAAAGGGAGGTAGAGTGCTATTGATGATAGAGAAAGAGTTATGTCCATACAAGGTAGAGATGCAAGAGGGAAATGGGGCCAGTGGTTTTGAGGCAGTATGGTGTGAGATAGAGGTGAATAGAATCAAATACTTGGTTGGATGTTGTTATAGACCTGGTAATGTGGATGGTGGTGATAGTGAAATGTATAGCCAATAAGCCAAGCAAATAAGAAAAGGGTGATCATTATGGGTGATTTTAATTATGGCAATATAGACTGGAATGAAGAGATAGCAACTGGAAGTAAAGAAAATGAGTTTCTTGAGTTTTTGAGGGATAACTACCTCAGACAGTATGTAACAGAGGGCACAAGAGGATTAAGGGTCTTGGATTTGGTCATCTCATCGGAGGATGTAATTATCAATGAGGTATCAAATCATCCACCAATTGGTGAAAGTGACCATGAGGTGATTACTTGGGTGGTTGCCAGCAGTGCAAGGACCCCTGTGAAAAAAGGGTATATGTGGAACTACAAGGGGGGTGATTATGAAGAGCTCAGGAGACAGCTTGCAGGTGTAGCATGGAATGAGGAGTTAGCTGGAAAAGAGATCAATGCAGCTTGGGGGATTTTCAAAAAATATTTAGTGGATGCAATGTCTAAATGTATACCACGGGTGAGAAGGTTAAATAAGTTAGGTGTGAGATGGATGAATAAAGAGATTAAGCATGCAATACAGAGAAAAAGGGCATTGTGGAGGCAGCATAAGAGAAGTTGAAGTAACCAATTTCATGAGTTCTACAAAGACCAGGCAAGGAGAGTGACTTGGTTGGTGAGAGTAGCTAAAGAGAAGTATGAACAGCAGTTAGCTAATGAAGCTATAAAGAATCCTAGGGAGTTCTTTCGATATGTAGCCAGCAAAAGAAAGAATGATTATGGAAGGATGACATTGATTGGAGGAAATGGTATAAAGACAGCTGTTGCAGAATGTGTGGTGGAGATACTTAATGAGCAGTTCATAAAGATCTTTCAATCTTGTGAATGTGACTTCATGGAGAGATTGAGAGCAGTTGATGATGGGGAGGAGAGACTGACTGTAAGTGAGCAAGAGGTGTTTGGGGAGTTGAGTAAACTAGATGTAAATAAGGCTGTGGGACTTGATAATATATCACCGCGTATTCTGAAGGAATGTGCCAGAGAGTTGACACCTGCCTTGACATATTTTTTTAATATGAGTCTTGCACTTGGTCAAGTCCCTAAAGAGTGGAAGGAGGGCAAGATTGTGCCACTTCATAAAGGAGGTGATCGAACTCAAGCATCAAACTATAGGCCTATTTGTGTGTCAGGTGTTGTGGTTAAGTTGTTGGAGAAGCTTGTGAGAACTAGGATCCAGAGTTGGGTTGACAACAATGGTATAATCTTTGATGGACAGCATGGATTTGCTAAAGGGAGGTCGTGTTTTAGTAATCTACTTACTTATTACAATAAAGTGACTGCTTCCTTGGACAGAGGAGAAGGATACACAGTAATATACTTGGATTTCGCAAAAGCTTTTGATAGAGTACCTCATGATAAGTTGACAGTCAAACTAGAGCAGATGGGGTTGGATATTAGATTAGTGCATTGGATTGGAGACTGGCTATCTGATAGGTATCAACAAGTTGTGTATGGGGGTGCAATATCCAGGAAAAGGAAAGTCACTAGTGGAGTGCCTCAGGGATCTGTTTTAGGGCCATTACTATTTAACTTGTATATTAATGATATTGGCAAAGATTTGGATGGAGATATTCAGTTGTTTGCAGATGATGCAAAGTTGGGACGAACCATAAAGAGTAGTGAAGATGTTGTGGCCTTGCAAGAAGACTTGAATAAATTGAGTGATTGGGCAAGCTAATGGGGATGTGAGTTCAATGTTGCAAAATGTAAGGTTTTAAAATTTGGAAAACAAAGATGGGATGCAGAATTTATGCTTGGTGAGAATATATTGTTGGAAGTAGACGAAATAAGAGATCTGGGAGTGATAGTGGATAAGGATCTAAAATTTAGGGGACACATCGCCAAAATTGTGAAGACAACACAAAGACTTCTGGGAATGATGCGGAGGACACTGACGTGTAGAAGTAGAGAGATTCTTGTTCCATTGTATAAGGCTTTGATTAGGCCACACATGGACTATTGTGCCCAGATTTGGTCACCTGGTTTTCAGAAGGATGAAGAGATGTTGGAAAGGGTCCAAAGGCGACTGACTAAGGTAGTTTCTGACCTCTGGAATGTCGAGTATGAGGAAAGATTGAAAAGATGTAATTTGCAGAGTCTAGTGGAGAGAAGGAAGAGGGGAGATATGATAGAGACCTACAAGTTGGTAAGGGGTTGTTATAGGATCAATGGTGGAGAAGTTCTACAGCGAATAGTGGGAGATCAGGGGAGAACCAGAGGTCATCCCTGGAAACTATATAAAGAGGGTGTGAGTTGGGGAGTGAGAGGCAGGTTTTTTTCGTGCAGAGTTGTGAATGATTGGAATGCCTTGCCTGAGAGTGTGGTGTCTGCAAGGAGTTTGAATGTGTTTAAGACCCGGTATGATGAGATGTGTGTGAGATAAAAGGACCTCCTAGATGAGTCTTTGACTCCATGAGGTCTTGTTTAATAATAATAATAATAATAATAATATGTGCATTATTTATTCCAGTGTTTATAAGACATGGGCAAAGACTGAAAAACAGAAAGACAAGTTACATGTGTCCCAATGAGCCTTAGAGAGAATATTGCCCCACATAAGAAAGAGATAAAATTTTTTATTTTATTTTATTTATTATTATATCAACCCTACACTTGAGAAGTGCCAAGACTTGTGATATGACTGTGCTGTGTGTGTGTGGGGTGTCTGAAGCAGAGAACATTGTAAAGTATGTAAATGCATTGGAAGTTTATTTTGCAGTTGGTTAGTGTATAATAAATTTAGTTTAATTCTTTATCCAAGTGAAATCAAACAGTTTGCACCTGAAAATATCTTCAGGACTGAGGTAAGGTGGTACATCCCTTGGCAACTCGTAGCAAAGGTGGACCAAACTCTCATCACTCCTTGTCTCAGTATCTCCCATAATGCAAAGCATATCTCCTTGGAGACATGTATACTGCTATGCATTAAGGGAAGGGCCACTACCCAGACCGGTTTCGACCTTTATTGAGGTCTCATCAGTGGGAGGCAGACCCAGAGTGGTGATACTAAGGCAAAAGCAATGGAGAGGGCAACTCGTATAGGTAAATATGACCTCTTCATTGCTTTTTCCTTAATATTATCACCACTCTGGTCTGCCTCCCACTGATGAGACCTCAATGGGAGGCAGACCTTATTAAACTAATAAGTTAAAATTAAACTAAATTTATTAAACTAATAAATTAAACTAAATTTATTATGTAAATTCATATGAGCTGGCCATATTAACAATCTCATCAATCAGATGAGAGATGGGCAAAATTAAGCACTGAGAAGATACAAAGAGAACGGAAGATTGCCAAAGAAGAACACAGAGGAGGATCTAAAATGGTTTGGCATGCGATGGCAGACATTAGCTAAAAACAGAAACAACTAGAAAGTTGAGGAGAGGGTGGTTTATATTCAACAGTAAGTAGAAAAGGAAGACTAACAGAACTAAAAACTACAGAGAGGTTGAGTAGCCAAATCCCCACTGAAGGCCATAAGTGTTTTTACAAAAGTCATCACAAAAGTTTTTGGATGGTGAAGGATTTTCATTGTCCAGTATTTATTGTTACTATTATTATTACAGGTTACTCCATAAGTCCTTAGACTCATTGACGGAGATCCTAAACATCACGCCAATCACTATCCAACATCACATTATCTATCATACTTTGCTTTCAATTCATTCACAGTCATGGCATCCACAACAGACTCTGGCAACCCATTCCACTCATTGACCACTCTCCAAGCAAAAAACTTAGTTTAACACACTTGCTAAATACTCTCTTACTCAGTTTCCCTATTCTTCTACCACCAGACCTGTTGTAAAAAATTACTTTGGAAGTAATCTTGTAAAACCCCTTCAGTAATTTGTACGTCACTATCATGTCACTCCTTTTCCACTTATCAACCAGTTTCTGTAACCTACGAATCCTCAACTTGTTCGTGTAAGGTTCATTCCATAGACCTGCTACCATCTTGGTGACTCACCTCTGGATCATCTCCACCTCATTGTCAAGAAACCCAGGTGACCAAATATGCACACAGTAGTCAAGATGGGATCTTACCAAGGCTCAATAAAGAGAAATAATAACCTACTTGTCTCTACTCATCAAAGTATTCTTCAGTAACCAAGTAATCTGATGAGCTACTTTAGTCACTTTTGCTATGTTCCCTCTAAACTTTAACTCACTATCCACTAACACTCCCAAATCTCTGGCTTCGTCAATTTCCTGGAGTACACTTCCATCAAAGTAGTATACACACCTGGTAATCTTTACACCCCAACCTGCATAACCTTACAATGTGCTACATTAAACTGACATCCATTTTCCTTTGCCCAGCCTTCCAGTCTATCTAAACCATCCTGCAAAATTTTAACATCATCTGTATTAACTATTGCTCTACCCAACTTTGCATCATCAGCAAATAACTAAGCAGTTGCTCTCAGATCCTTTCATATATCATTAATGTACAAAGAAAACAGTAGTGACCCAAGAACAGCCTCCTGTGGCAAGCCACTAGTCACAGGCCTTCTTCTGGACACTACTCTTGGATAAACTGCTCTCTGATACCTCTCCATCAACTACCCTCTTATCCACCTCACCAACCCTATATCCATCCCCATGTGCAGATTTAGAGATTATAACTTTGCAAAAGCCTGTCAAAGGCTTTTGCAAAGTCCAGCAGTATCAATGTAAACCCATTAGCTTTATCCAGCTCAGCTGTTACTGTATTATAAAACATTAGCAAGTTACTGAGGCATGACCTACTCTTCACAAAACATGTCCCCCCCCCCATACAGTATCCCATTTCCATCTATCTATTCCTGTATTTTGCTCTTGACCAAATTCTTGAGTATCTTGACAACAACTGTTGATATGCTGATTGGTCAGTAATTTGCTATATCAGTCTTTCAGCCTCCTTCATGGAATGGAACTATTTTCCCCTCTTTCCACCCCCCTTGTATTAACCCATAGCTGAGACTTAGATTAAACAATATGGTATCCAGTCAAAGGGCACTGACAATTTTTTAGCACCTTCTTGTAAAACTCGAGCTGCTATACCATCTAATCCTATATGCACCATGCCATGCACCTCCATTTCATTTACCTTAGTTTCCATAATATGCCTTTGCCTCTCTTTTATTACTGCAATATCCCCACCTGCATTACATACTTTTGCAAAGTGTTCACTCAGTAATTCTACTATTTTGACTGATTCAGTTACCTTCCTACATTGTCATTCATTAAAATCATTCTGCCATAAACATTCTTTCTTTTACTTGCAGCATATCGAAAGAACCTGTTTGGGATTATCTTTGGCCTGCACTGCTAATTTCCTCTCATACTCTGCTTTTGCTTTTCTTCTACACTGCTTATTCTCCTAGCCTATGCTTTGTACTGCTCGTAATCCCGCTGGTCATATTTCTGCTTGAATTCCCTCCACAATTTTTTTCTTTTTTTTTTGCAGCTCCAGCTTAATGGTGACATTCATCCATTTAACTCTTACTTTACTCTCCTGAGTTTAGGTATGCTGCCTGCCATTACTTCTCTCAAACACTCCTTTACTACTTCCCATGCACTTTAACATCCAGCCCCTGCAGTTTCATATGCCATAGCACTGATCCAAGCAATCTCCTAAGCTTGTCATTCTTATCAGTCCTGTAATTCCACATATATCCTGTCTTAACTGAAAATCCCACAAATTTGGCCACCTCCCAGGTCAACGTGGTTGTATTCGTTATAGACAAATTCTCAGATGCAATTACTAGCTCGAGCACCTCTCAAACCTCTAGTATATTCCATCAAATGCTGCCTCAAGTAATTATTCCTTAGTAACTGAATAAATTCCATTTCCTTCCTCCCATCTGCTCTCTCCTCTTTCCAATATATTCCTATAGTAATTACCTACCCTCCATTCATTGAGCTTATTTGCCGATGCATACTATCCCCATCATCTTTTCTTTCCCCTGGTTAGACTATGGAAGCATCTAATTGTATATTTTGTTCAGCTGTCCTCTATCTCACACCCGATATCCTTAAATGTCCTATTTTCACTGGCCTGCAGTTGCACTTCTACTCTCTTTGGTTGCAGTTCATGAGGTATTATTAATAAGACTCCTCCACCCATTCTCTCTCTATCCTCCCTGAACACACTATACCCTTCACATTCTATCTCACTAACTATATCATCTTCTCTTTGACCAGGATAAACTAGCCAATGCCAAAAATTCCTCACCCTTGTTCTAAATGCTCCTCGCATTAGTGTACATAAAGTGAAAAAGCCCCTTAGGCCTACTGCTATCCTGATGCTTTATACTAATCCGAATGTGAGGACACGAAGGTGTTATGGTGGTTATCTGCTTAACCTGACACTGATTATACTGTGACATCAGCACTGTTATTATTTTTAAATACAAAATTAATAATGGAAAAACTCACGCAAAAAGATTATTTAATAGTATAATTTTCGCCTGCATGTGACAGGCATCTTCAGTACATTTTAAGCTAAAATTAAACAATAACTGACATTTCCAAAAAGCACCACCTAAGTAGCTAATATAAGATAACTAAAAAGGTCAATAAATTTCCTAATAAAAATAAAAATTATATACAATAAAAAGTTAGGAAAGATTAGCTGATTTATAAAGTACTATCTCCTATAAAGGGGATAACCATCGGATCTGTTTAAGTCAGGAGAGTGAAGAAAAGTTTCACATGTTTCTTTATAAAGCCGTTCCATGAGGAACTGACTTTTGTGAAGGACTCTTGTCTTCTTTTAATGAACTCTATGTCTAGTGATGATGGAATGTTCTGCAAGTCCAGACTGTTCAGGCTCAAGGTATTGAATATAAGACTTGTGTTGTAGCTGAATAAAAGCAGATCTTCCTGTTTGTTTGAAATAAGATAACCCACAAGAGCAAAAAATCTGGTAGATACCTGGATAATTAAGATGTGGAAGCCTGTCCTTAGGAGAAGTGAGAAAGGTGGAGATTTTTCTGAATGGTCGAAAGGCAACAAAAATATTCAGTGGGTTTAAAACTTTTGCTATACATTCACTAATGCCTTGTACATAAGGGATAGGAATGCACATTATTTCTTCTGTATTTGAAGAGGAAGACATTAAAACTACTCAAAGCTCTTTTGATGAAGGATTTCTTATATCCATTAGATAGAAAGGTAGAAATAATATACTGCATTTCTTTCTATAATAGATTGTCTGAAGAACAAAAGGAGTGGGGGCCTGATGAACCAGTGTTTTAATAGTTCCTGCCTTTTGAGTGGGATGGTGATGAGATTCAGCATGGATATAATGGCCTGTATGAGTCTTCTTTCTATAGACTGAAAATTCAGTCTATAGAAAGGATCAGTTTACCCTAGAAGTAGAAACAAATAAGCAGTTAACCTTTTTAGATCTTGTAATTCTTCGACAACCAGATGGTAACCTACATTTCTCAGTCTATAGAAAGAAGACTCATACAAGCCATTATAGCTTGTGGATTATCTTTTTTCGGACAAACAGGAAGATCTGCCTCCATTCAGCTAGAAGAACACCAATCTTATATTCAATACCTTGAACCCGAACAGTCTGGACTTGCAGAACATCCCATCATCACTAGACATAGAGTTCATTAAAAGAAGACAAGAGTCCTTCACAAAAGTCGGTTCCCTCATGGAACGGCTTTATAAAGAAACATGTGAAACTTTACTTAGCTCACCTAACTTAAAAAAATCCGATGGTTTACATCTATCCCCTTTATGGGAGATAGTACTTTATATATCAGATAATCTTTCCCAACTTTTTATTGTATATATAATTTTTATTTATTTTTTTTTAGTTAGGAAATTTATTGACCTTTTTAGTTATCTTACATTAGCTACTTAGGTGGCGCTTTTTAGAATTGTCAGTTATTGTTTAATTTTAGCTTAAAATGTACCGAAGATGCCTGTAATATGCAGGTGAAAATTATACTATTAAATAATCTTTTTACGTGAGATTTTCCATTATTAATTTTGTATTATTATTATTATTATTGCCACCCCAAGATCTCATGGAGTCAAAGACTCATCTGGGAGGTCCTTTTATCACACACACACACAGCTCATCATACCGTGTTTTAAACACATTCAAACTCTTTGCAGACACCACATTCTCAGGCAAAGCATTCCAATCATTCACAACTCTGCATGAAAAAAACCTGCCTCTCACTCCCCTAATCACACCTCTTTATACAATTTACAGGGATGACCTCTGGTTCTCCCCTGATCTCCCACTATTCTCTGTAAAACTTCTCCAACATTGATCCTATAACACCCGCTTACCAAGTTGTAGGTCTCTATCATATCTCCCCTCTTCCTCCTTTCCACCAGACTCTGCAAATTACATCTTCTCAATCTTTCCTCATACTCGACATTCCAGAGGACAGAAACTACCTTAGTCAGTCTCCTTTGGACCCTTTTCAACATCTCTTCATCCTTCTGAAAACCAGGTGACCAAATCTGGGCACAATAGTCCATGTGTGGCCTAATCAAAGCCTTATACAACGGAACAAGAATCTCCCTACTGCTACATGTCAGTGTCCTCCACATCATTCCCAGAAGCCTTTGTGTTGCGTTCATAATTTTGGCGATGTGTCCCCTAAATTTTAGATCCTTATCCGCTATCATCCCCAGATCTCTTATTTCCTCTACCTCCAACTATATATCCTCACCAAGCATAAATTCTGCATCCCATCTTTGTTTTCCAAATTTTAAAACCTTACATTTTGCAACATTGAATTCACATCCCCATTTCTGTGCCCATTCACTCAGTCTATTCAAGTCTTCCTGTAAGGCCAAAATATCTTCACTACACTTCATGGTTCATCTACTTTTGAGAATTAATAAACCTTGCTTTTGATTCTAACAAAGACTTTCTATGATTTCTGGAATCTGATGCATTTCTTATAAAATATTAATGCGAACCTATGCGGGATATTAGAAACAGGTATATTTTGGCCATGTCTGCAGAGTTGATAGGTATCATTAAGTACTGTCCTGCGATTACCTCTTGGTTGTTAATATTAATAATCTAATAGCGCTAAGTGCCTCAGCGAAACAAATAAATTTCTTGGCATTTTACGAGGGGTAAATCTCGGACACTCTGATGCTCTGGTACTGCCTCGATCTCGAGGAAATTCCATTGTCCCTCAGAGGTACCATGTGTGACCCGATAGAGTGTATTACGGAGATATAGCATAGAGGTTGAAAATAGTTGTAAATGTAAGAAAGCGACACAACAGTACTCTATCAAAAGCCTATGCGAAATACAAGTATATTACTGTGTATCCTTTTCCTCTGTCCAAGGAAGCAGTCACTTTATTGTAATAAGTAAGTAGATTACTCAAACATGACCTTGATATTAGCAATTCCATACTATCCATCAAAGATAATACCATTATTATCAACCCAACTCTGGATCCTAGTTCTCACAAGCTTCTCCAACAACTTAACCACAACACCTGACACACAGATAGGCCTATAGTTTGATGCTTGAGTTCGTTCACCTCCTGTATGAAGTGGCACAATCTTGCCCTCCTTCCACTCCTTAGGAACTTGACCGAGTGCAAGACTCTTATTAAAAAATATGTCAAGGCAGGTGTCAACTCTCTGGCACATTCCTTCAGAATATGTGGTGATATATTATCAAGTCCCACAGCCTTATTTACATCTAGTTTACTCAACTCCCCAAACACCTCTTGCTTACTTACCGTCAGTCTTTCCTTCCCATCATCAACTGCTCTCAATCTGTCCATGAAGTCACATTCACAAGATTGAAAGATCTTTATGAACTGCTAATTAATTAACTCCACCACACATTCTGCAACAGCTGTCGTTATACCATTTTCTCCAATCAATGTCATCCTTCCATAATTATTCTTTCTTTTGCTGGCTATATATCGAAAGAACTCCTTAGGATTCTTTTTTCGCTTCATTAGCCAACTGCTGTTCATACCTCTCTTTAGCTACCCTCACCAACCAAGTCACTCTCCTTGCATGGTCTTTGTAGACCTCATGGAATTGGTTATTTCCGCTTCTCTTATGCTGCCTTCACAATGCCCTTTTTCTCTGTATCACATGCTTAATCTCTTTATTCATCCATCTCACACCCACCTTATTTAACCTTCTCACCCTTAGAATACATTTAGACATTGCATCTACTAAACAGTTTTTGAAAATCTCACAAGCTGCATTGATCTCTTTTCCAACTAACTCCTCATTCCACGCTTCACCCACAAGCTGTCTCCTGAGCTCTTCATAATCAACCCCCTTGTGGTTCCACATATACCCTTTTCTTACAGAGGTCCTTGCACTGCTGGCAACCACCCAGGTAATCACCTCATGGTCACTCTCACCAATTGGTGGATGATTTGACACCTCATTTATAATTACATCCTCTGATGAGGTGAGCAAATCCAAGAACCTCAATCCTTGTGTGCCCTCTGTTACATACTGTCTGATGTAGTTATCCCTCAAAAACTCAAGAAACTCATCTTCTTTACTTACAGTTGCTATCTCATCATTCCAGTCTATATTGGCATAATTAAAACCACCCATTTCTTATTTACTTGGCTAATTTGATTGTACATTTTATTATCACCACCATCCACATTACCTGGTCTATAACAACATCCCACCCAGTATTTGATTCCATTCACCTCTATCTCACACCATACTGCCTCAAAACCACTGGCACTATTTCCCTCCTGCATCTCTACTTTATATGGACATAACTCTTTCTCTATCATCAATATCACTCCCCCTCCCTTTATTACTCCTTCTCTCCTCACAAAACACATCATACTTTTCCATCTGTATTCCTGTCAGGAAGTCATCCTCTTCCAACCATGTCTCACTTATTCCAACAATCTTTGGGTGAACAGACGCAATTAGTGCAACCATTTCATCTGCCTTGTTTCTTATACTTCTAGCATTTGTATACAAATACAACACTAATACCACTCACTCGATGTGATCTCTCCATGCTCGAATGGGGCCCATGCTCACCTCCTTTTGGAGCATGCATCTTTCTCATGTTGTGTACCCATGTCCACCCTGAGTATTTATATGTCTACTCACGGTATTCCCTTATTATAACTTGTTATGATTTTTCTTTTGGAACACAAAAAAAAAACCATGGTTAAATCTACTTGACTGTGATTTTTTGAGTCATGCTATTGCTTTCAAACAAATAAAATTAGGTAATACTTGTTAGTACCAGCAAAACACTGAATGCACAGTATGTCATGCTATAAAATAATTAAACAGAAATGTGCACTTAAATATAATTAACTTATTATAACATGTAAATTAAGTATAAAAAATATAAAGCATTTAATATAAATATTTCATGCTAAGTATCTCATTACAGTAACCAGTGATATACTACATATACTGCATATGTATAAATATCTATATAGGTATTTATATTTATGAATTTAGGGACACAAAACACGTGTTGAAAAGATTATTTTACTGATTAATAATAAAATACTATAATAATATAATATAATAAAATAAAATAAAAAAATAAAAAAATAATCAAATAAAATATAATAATAATAATAAAATATATATAGGTATATATCTATCTATATCTATCTGTTAAAGTTTTATATCTGCAGAGGTATATTTCTTGCAGTAAAAAAAAGCCTCATATTCTGGTTTAGCATGTTTCCATATAGCTTCTTGTTTAACTTGCTTGTGGAATCCTCATACATTAATGAGGCTGAAAGGAGATGATATGTTTAGTGGAGTGTCACTGGTAAGTCTTTAACTTCTAGATTTTGGATCCTCAATCTGTGAATGAGCCATTGTGTAACCTGCTTCTTGTAAATTGATGTACAGTTGCTTTCCATTATTCCAGTTTCATGCCTAGCATTCTTGATTTGGAAGCTAGTTAACGCAGGCACTGCCTCTGTACTCCAGGATAGCTCACCATAACTCGAGTTATCTGATGTTGAAAAAATTTGGTACAGGAATATCCATTATTATTATTATTATTATTATTATAGGACCTCCCAGATGAGTCTTTGACTCCATGAGGTCTTGGGAAATAATAATAATTATCACTGCATTAACTCTACCTGAATGATATGACCTCATAAATTTAAAACATATTCATAATTCCTTTTTGTCTAAATAAAATGAGTACACACACACACAAATATTTAAGCTTCTTTTTTGAAATAGTAAGTGAAATTTTAAGCTGATAACAGAGTGCATACCATTTTGGGAAACATTGATGGGATTATTTAATTTTCAGTCTTACAACCGAAAGATTTTTTCTTCTCTTACAATGAAATGTAGAAGTTTTACCCCCCCCCCCACGATAATGGTACCAAATTCCCCAAGGGTGAAAACTCTAGGAATTGAATTCCAGGATGTGAAGAAGCGAGACAGCTGACTAAGGTTTTAAAAGAGATATTTGGGACTAGTAAGATTTATTCTTTCATGCCATATGGTGGAGAGCTATATTTGATTGTAGTTAAAGATGTGGAAACAAGGAATGAACTATTACATGATTTTACATTCAAAGGTAGCACAGAAATTCCTGTAATTGTAGGAAGCCAGGTTAAAACAGTAGAAATCACATGATTTCCAAAGGAATATATAGAGAACAGTAATAAAATCCTTATCCAGGCATTCTCAAAATGGAGTATAAGCAGTAACATATGAAAGGATATATCAAGTGAAGTTTCAGATTGGATTGGTTTTCTAGTGTGGTCACCTCCAGTCTGGTTAGCCGAGTGGTTAGTGTATCCGCTCTCCAGCCAAAAGGCTGCGGGTTCGAATTCTGCCGTGGGCATGGATGTTTGTGATTGTCTGTGAAAATAATAGTGGTGATGGTGGACAGTAGATGAGGTTGTTTGTGGATGAGATTGAGTGGAGGAGAGAGAGTTGTAGAGTAGGTGCTCTTTCTTGATGAGTCTTAGGTCTCCCTGGTGGTGGTAAAATAATTATTATTATTCAGGCTTCCATGGAGTCCAAAGACTCATTGTGGGAGGTCCTTCCTAAGAACATAAAGTCTGTCAAGATTCATCGAGTGGAGGTCCCCCTTCATTGACCTCATTGACCATTCTCGCTCTCACCACTTCATCAGGCAATGCATTCCACGGTTCAACCACGCTCCACGCAAAGAAACCACTCCTCACCCTCTTGCTCACAGTTTCCTTTCGTAACTTCCAGGGATGGCCTCTTGTCATCACTCCTTCCCGCTGTTCAACCAAGCAAAAGAACTCCCCAGTGTCAACCCTGTAACCACCTCTCAACCGTTTAAAAGTCTCAATCATATCACATCTCCTTCTTCTATCCACCAAACTCTGCAGTCCACATTTCCTCAGCCGATCCTCATAACTATCCTTGTACAGTCCTGAAACCATCTTTGTCATTCGTCTTTGTATCCTTTCCACAGCTAATTTATCCCCTTCAAATCCTGGGGACCAAATCTGAGAACAATAGTCCAAGTGTGGTCTGATCAGAGACTTATACAACAGAATGATAACCCTCTTATCTCTGCAGGTCAGTGTCCTTCTCATAATTGCAGCAATCCTCTGTGTTACCTTTACCACCTTTGCATTATGTCCTCTAAACTTCAGGTATCTATCAATCAACAACCCCAGATCTCTTGTCTCCCCTACTTACTCCAGTATAACTCCTCCCATAGAGTATGCAGCATCCCATCGATGTTTCCCAAACCTCAAGACCTTACATTTTGCTGCATTAAACCAAAAACCCCATTCATTTGCCCATCTATCTAGCTTATTCAAATCCTCTTGCAGGGCTACCACATCTGCACTATTACTAATAATCCTTCCCAGCTTCGCATCATCCGCAAACAACTGAATATCCTCTTGCAATCCACTGGCAATGTCATTGATACAAAGGTTAAACAAAATAGGTCCTAGTACTGAGCCCTGTGGGACCACACTTGTAACCCTCTGCCTCCTATCAGACAGCCAATCCTGAATCCAGTTGACCAATCTGACATCCAGACCCATGTGCTGCAATTTAAATATCAGCTTATCATGTGGCACCCTGTCAAATGCCTTCGCTAAGTCTAAGAAAATTGCAGTATATGCCTTTCCCTCATCTAATGTTCTTGTAACTTTATTATAAAAGGCTAGCATATTGCTAAAAGAAGAGCTCCCTTTCACATATCCATGTTGACTCTCACAGATAACATTACCCTCATCTGCCCAATGCTGTATACGGTCCCTCACTACTTTCTCCAAGATCTTAACAACTACTGATGACACACAGACTGGCCTATAATTAGACACTTCCAGTCTGTTACCACCCTTATACAATGGCACTATCTTACCTTCCTTCCATTCCCTGGGCACCTTTGCCAAGGCCAGACTTTCATTGAAAAGCCAGGTTAAAGGCACTGTCAAGCCAAGTTATAGGATATAGACAACGTCTATATTATATAGATGTTGGAGCAAAGGTCAATTAGCGTTGGTTATTACTTTACCAGCTAATTTTGGCTGAACTATTTGTAGATTCTCAGTTAAATGTTTCTCTGAAGTATGTGTTTATATTTTTGTGTGAGGTATTTTTATTTGATATAATTGGTTTGTATTTGACATCAGATTGTATGAGTATAGAATCTTTGCCGTTAAGCCTAATGTTACTATTGTGGTAGTGATGTTATTAAGCCTAATCTTGCTATTGTGATCCCGTTGTAGTTGTTAAGCCTAATCTTGTCATTCTCTGAGCATGTGTACTGGGTGTTAAATTGAAAACTATTGATTATAAGTGTATAATACTGAGATGATTATTGGAATCAACGCATTTTTATTGTTTATTATTGTCTGTGTCATGATGTGTTTGATGAAGCATTTTGGCAATTCCTGCAGTTTTTTTAAGTAGTTAGCGGCATGGTACTTTAAAGAATCCTAATTCTCTGGTTAAAGAATACTAATATGAATTTATTATTTTAATGCTAGTTCAGAACTCAATATAATAAGATCTCAGAAAATTTGCTTGAAAGAGCACAATCACAAAGATGATTATTATTATTATTCTGGCCTCCATGGAGTCAAAAGACTCATCATGGGAGGTCCTTTCTAAGAAACACAAGTCTATCAAGACTCACCGAGGGAGGTCCCTCCTAGGAAACACAGTCTATCATACTACTCCTTAAACGTATTGACCGTTCTCACTCTCACACTCTATCAGGCAATGCATTCCATGGTTCAACCACCATCCATGCAAAGAAACCACTACTCACCCTCTTGCTCACAGTTTCCTTTCATAACTTCAAGGGATGGCCCTTTGTCATGACTCCTTCCTGCTATTTAACCAAGCGAAAGAACTCCCCAGTGTCAATCCTGTAACCACCTCTCAACAGTTTAAAAGTCTCAATCATATCATAATATATTAAGTGCTTTTGTAACATGTGGATATAACATTATTTGTAACATGTGGATCATTCCCTCATACGATAATGTGGATGTAACATTATCGTATGAAGGAATGATCCTTAAGGCTCACAAAGTAGTTCTATCTGCAAGCAGCTCTTTTCTATACAGCTTATTTTTAGGGAACTCAAGTAATCATCCTGTTGTGACATTAAGTAATATAAACTTTAATGACTTAAGGTTGATGGTCCAATATATGTACCATGGAGAAATTAATATTTCACAGGATATGCTTCCATCATTTTTAAAAGCTACAGAGTTGCTAAAAATGAAAGATGTTTTGGAAGTTGCTAATAAGCACTGTGATTCTGTGGAAGGCACACAGCAGGAAGCTTCAGGTAATGAACGTCAGGAAGCAGGGTAACCGATCATGCATAGTCATATTGTATCCGGCCAAAGAAAACGGCATTTAAAGAAGGAAAAACACAGATAAGTAAGAGTCAACAAGGGGAATCATCAAAAAGTCCTATGATGGAGTTAGATCTGAACGTTACAAAGAGTCAAATGGCCAAAAAGTCCGATATAGGTAATGTAAGGCAGCTGTTGTCAGAGATTAAACATCTTGAAACGATGGTTTTTATCCCACTTAATAAAATTAAACTAGGTAAATATTTGAAAACAACATCTGACAACTCAAGTGACACTGTTATAGATGACTTGGTATCATTAAAGGATAAGGAGTCAGACTTGCCAAATGAGTATGGTCATCAGTGGCAACTGGTGACAATAGAAACAGGTGGGGCCAGGGGCCAAAAACAACTTAATTTTTTTATATTTATATAGTGGGTTCTATTATTGATTTGCCAATAATGTTTAGTCAGAATCCAGTGATGCACTGAGCTATTAATTTTTTTAAATTGTTAGGACGTAACATATACGGGCTCAACGTATTAATAACATGAAAACTCAAAAGATTTGCAGTTGCGGGCATAGCTCAACAGACTAGGGCAAGAAAAAAAAAAGAAGCTCAATGGACTAGAGCAGTGAATTGGAAATCCAAAGCCACAGGTTTGACTCCAGCTGGCTGCCCCGAAAAATGTTTTCATTTTTCAAGTGTTAAAACAAAAAAGTTATTATTTCTATTATTTATTTTATAAATCAGTGTCAAAACTTCCGAGATTCCGAGAAACATGTTTCCAATAAACTATCGATTTTGTTCATAGTTAAAATGTATTGTTTACGTAAGTAATAAAAATTTAAAACTTTAAAATAAAATATAACAAAACACGACAACAATAATTAAACACACTAAAACAGATCAACAATGAGAATAAATAATAAGACAATGAAAGAATCTCCAGCTATTTACGTACAAACGCAGTGACTGGGCCAGACTAAACTGGCCCCAAGATAAATGTTGTGCCTGGTAAACAAACACAATCGCTAGTGCACATGCTTCACAAAGAATCGTGCGCTATGTACATACGTGAAAATATAGTGACTAGGCCAGACTAAACTGGCCTTAAGATAAGCGTTGTGCCTGGTAAACAAACACAATCGCTAGTGCACTTGCCTCATACATGCCCTGTGTTCTACACATATAAAATAGGGCCAGCCGTGGCTGGCCCCAGAGACCGTACCAAGTTGCATTATACAATATTGCCACAAAATACTAGAGTAATTTTTTTATTAAACAATAAAATGTGTTGGAAATAGATCAAAAAATAATAATTACAAGAAACATATTTTTTAAAACTACAATTATTGGGCTAGTTATACAAATATAGGTGGGGCCCGGCTCCTATGGCCCCTACAGATGAGCCACCCCTGATGGTCATCTAAATCAATATTTAAGTGGCCTTGATCTGGATGCTGAAGGCCAACTATCAGGTGAATGTGTATATACCAGTGTATTGTCCCATTCAGTTTCTGATTCTTCAGCTAATTCTCACCTGCCAATCAAAATCTTGGGTAGTGATGACATCATCCCTTTATTTTCTAGTTTTGATATGTCATCTGAGTCAACCATTTCTTCTGTAGTTGCTAGGGATGTCAATCCAGATTACTTAACATCTTTATCATCTTGTGTGTCTATGGTATCATTTCTTGAATCTGATGTCAAGGTAGAAATGAAAGATAATGTAGTCCATTTCACATCTTCTAATGTATCAACTGTTTTGCCTGTATTAATTGACTCGTATAAACACAGAAGTTTTAGCGTAATATATGATGATACATCTGGTTTCTCTACTGTCCCAAGTTTATGTGATCATCAAGACCTCACAGTTACGTGCCATCAGTCTCATAGGAAACATTCCTTTTTTATACAGCCATATCCCAATGTAACTGATAGAAGCATGTGGAGTAAACTGTGTTGTGCAAGTTCTCCTGAGATATTTTTAAATGACTGTAATATATTTTATAATTTTGATCTGACCAAATTGTATAGTCTGTCTTTCAGCATTCCAATATGTTCTAATATTTTTTATGGAATAGAAAGTATGGGAGGAATGAGAATGACAGATTATTTAGTAATGGATTAAATGAGTATGTGCATGAAATAAATAGCAGAAATACATACACAGAGATTGCTGAGCGATATACAAAAGAATGTGGGAGAAGATCATGGATAAAAACAAGCATCAGTGGGGGGTAAAGGATGTCAAGTTAAAAAGGAGCAGAAAAGCTATTGTGCTGTATGAGGATTCTATAATTAAGGGTATGAAGGATGGTAGAGTAATTAAAGTGTGTTATCCTGGGCCAAAGATTAAGGATATAACTGAGGCTGTGAAATTGCAGAAAGGTAGAGCGAGTGAGATTATTGCAGTTATAGGGACGAATGATCTATTTGCGAATGATTCTAGGCAGCGAAAGATTTTCTGTGAGACAGGATTTGAAGGATTTAATGATAGCAATGAATGTAAAGAGTGAGAGTGGAAAGATCATGAGTGTGCTACCAAGATTTGATAGTGATGAATTAAACAGAAGAGCAATTATAGTAAATGGAATGATGTCAAGATTGTTTAAAAGCTTCTGCAAAGAAATGAAACTGAATATTCATTTTATGAATGTCTGGGATGAGTTTGATAAAAGGAAGGAGTATTTTAAGAGAGATGGTTTGCACTTAAATGGATTGGGCACTTGGCATTTAGAACATTTATTGATAAAGGATAGAGTAAATAGTCAAAAACAGGGAAACTGGATTTGCTAGGGAGGCAGGTGATAGAGTCGACTGTAAATAGTACTGAGGTCATTAAACGCTTTGAATTTGAGATTAATTGTTTGCAGAAAATTAACAGTATAGAGAGTCGGCTAATTCAGACACAGGGAGATTATGGGAGGAAGAGAGTATTTCGTTTATGTATACTAATGCTCGAAGTATTCGGAATAAGTGCGAAGAATTTTTGTCATTACTTAGTACAACTTGGCCAAAAATTATAGGAATTAGTGAGACTTGGTTAACTAAGAATGATATAGTTATAGGGATTGAATGTAAGGAATACAGTATTTTGGGGCAAGACAGAGATGATAGAATGGGGGAGGGATTTTACTAATGATAGAAGAAGCGTTAAAGCCAAAAAAGGTAGAAATGCCTCAAGGTGACAGGTATGTAGAGGGTAGTTCATTTGAAGCTGTTTGGTGTGAGATAGAGATTAACAAGGCGAAATATGTAATCGGTTGTTGCTATAATCCAAGGGGTATAAGGGAGAATGTAGATAGTATGTATTGGCAAATTAGCACGATGAGTGAAGGTCGAGTAATTATTATGGGGGATTTTAACTTTGGGGACATAGATTGGGAGAAGGAATGGTCTCAAAGAACAAAGGAAATGGAGAAACATTTCCTTTGTTCAAGAAACAAAGAAAAAGTTGTTAAGAGATAACTACCTGAGACAGCATGTAATGGAAGGGACAAGAGATTCTAGAGTGTTAGATCTGGTCATAACATCGGAGAACATATCAATAAGTAATTTAATTACACTGTCTCCACTTGGGGAAAGCGATCATGTGATCTTGACATGGGAGATTGTAAGATGTGTTGAATATTCTGTTAAGAAGGGATATATGTGGAATTACAAGGCTGGTGATTATGACAAGCTGAGAAGTCAGCTTTCAGCAGTGCTATGTCATGAGAATTTGAAAGGGAGAGATGTTGATGGTACGGAGATTGTTAAGGAGTATTTAAAAAAAGCTGTATCAGAATGTATTCCCAGAGTCAGAAGGAGAAATCAAGTGGAGTAAGTATCAAGAGAAATAGGGAGTAAGAGGGATGAATAATATTATTAAGCAGGGGTTGCAGATAAAGAAAAGGTTGTGGAGGGAGTATAAAGAAAAATGTGATGAGCGTTCCCATGAGCAGTACAAGGTACAGGCAAAGAGAGTAACCTGTATGGTAAGGAAAGCCAAAACTAATTATGAGAGGAAGCTAACTGATGAATCCAAAAGAAACCCTAAAGAGTTCTTTCGCTATGTGGCAAGTAAAAGGAAGAAGAATAACCATGGAAAGATTACTTTAAAAAGTGCTGATGGTAGGGAAATTACAGAAGCAAATCAAATAGTTGAGTTGCTTAGTGATCATTTTGCGAAAGTGTACCATCCTGGTTGTGCTAGTGCAGTGTCAAATGTGTCATTGACTGATGAGAGTCTAGAGATAGACAAAATAGAGGTGCATAATATATTACAGACCCTTAATGCTAACACTGCCATTGGGTTAGATGGCATATCGGCCCATGTGTTATGAGAAAGTGCAAGAGAATTAGCACCTCCTCTAACTAGGCTGTTAAATTTAAGCCTCAGTTCTGGTAAAGTTCCAATAGAGTGAAAAGAGGGTTAAATAATTCCACTGCACAAGGGAAGCGCCAAGCCTTGAGGTTGCAAATTATAGACCAATCAATATATCTGCAGTGGTGGTTAAGGTTTTGGAGAAATTGGTAAAAATTAGAATTCAAGACTGGATGGACAGCAATATGATACTTTATAAGGGGCAACATTGTTTTGTGAAAGGTAGGTCTTGCTTCAGTAACTTGCTTACTTTCTATAATAAAGTAACAATAGAGTTGGATAAAGGAAATCCTTACTCAGTGATATTGCTGGACTTTGGATTAGAGGGTGGCTAGTGGATAGATACCAAAGAGTGGTTTATGAAGGAGTTGAGTCCAGGAGAAGGCAAATGACTAGTGGTGTACTTCAAGGCTCAGTGCTTGGTCCTCTATTGTTTAATTTGTACATCAATGATATTGGGAATACTTTGAAAGGAAATATCCACTTGTTTGCTGATGATGCAAAATTAGGAAGAGCAATAGCCAATTCAGATGATGTAGATATCTTGCAGGATGACTTAAATAGGCTGACGGCAGGGACTAAGGTAAATGGCTGTCAGTTTAATGTGGCTAAGTGTAAGGTGATGCACTTCGGGAGGATGAGATCACATGCTGTTTACTGTATTAACAGAACTGAACTGCAAGAAGTTGAAGAGGCAAGGGACTTGGGAGTTATTGTGGACAGAGAACTTAAGTTTAAAAGGCATATTGCAAAGATTGGCAAAATATCACATCAAATTACATGGTTGTTTATGAACACACTAACAAGTAGGGATAAGGAAGTTATTGTTCCACTTTATGAGGGATTAATAAGACTGCATTTGGACTATTGTACACAGATCTGGTTTCCTGGATTTCTTGGTGATGAAGAAATGGTGGAGAGGATTCAGAGGCGAGTTACAAAGGTTGTTGCAGGTCTGTGGAATGTTCCCTATAAGGATAGATTGAAGATCTGTGGGCTCCAAAAACTAGCTGATAGATGTAGGAGAGGAGATATGATAGAAGCATATAAATTATTTAAAGGATTTGGACTATTGTGCACAGATCTGGTCTCCTGGATTTCTTGGTGATGAAGAAATGGTGGAGAGGATTCAGAGGCGAGTTACAAAGGTTGTTGCAGGTCTGTGGGATGTTCCCTATAAGGATAGATTGAAGATCTGTGGGCTCCAAAAACTAGCTAATAGAAGTAGGAGAGGAGATATGATAGAAGCATTCAAATTATTTAAAGGATTTTACAGGATTGATACTGATGATATTTTTAAGACCAGTGCAGGAAGGGAGAGAACGAGGGGCCATCCCTGGAGATTATGTAAGAGTGCGGTTAACAAAAGGGTGTTAGGACTAGATTTTTTACTTGGAGGGTTGTGAAGGGGTGGAATGCATTGCCAGAGGTGGTTGTGAATGCTTCGTCTGTGAATGAATTTAAGAAGTATGATAGGTATTATGTAAATAATGGTTAGTGTGTCAATGTGGGGGTCTCTCCCGCAATGAGTCTTTTGACTCCATGGAGACACTGTTATTATAATAACAATAATAGTGCCAAGAGTGACAGCATGTTTTAACGAATGATCGGTCGTCGCGATATTCATGCCATATGCGATGAATTCTCGCTATCAATCACTTCAAAACTTCGAGATAAACCATTGACCGTTTGGCCAGGCAGAGCGAATTCTTTGTGGATAATGCCCCTGGAATCGTATTAACAAATCAGCATTGTCTTTACTTTTGACTTCTCAAAGCGACTTTTGTTCGGATGCCTCTCTTCTGGTGGTTTCCACTCAGCACTCTGGCACTTTGTTTTGGGCTCATACTCAAAACCATGTTTCGTCAACAGTAACGATCGTTTCAAGGAAGTTCGAGTCCTTACGAGAGGTTTTAATGAGGTCATTGCAGTGTTCAATTCATTTTTTGGTCGTCGGTCAACTTGTGGGGAACAAATCACGAATATTCAATTTACAAAGGCCAAACTCTCGGTCAAAATGTTGTACACAGTTGATTTTGGAATCCCCAATTTATCTTCAATCAATCTCACAGACCATTTCGGGTTTTCTTTGATGAAAGCATGCACTTTTTGGACGTTAACTTTGCTCAGTCCAGTTTTTGGGCGGCTTGACATTCCGTCGTCCTCAAGCGTCTCACGACCACTTTGAAATCGCTTAAACCACTCGTAAACATGAGTATGGGATAAGCATTCATCACTGTATGCTTTTTGAAGCATTTGATGCATTTCGGTAAAACTTTTACCAAGTTTAACACAAAAGTCAATCACAACTCTGTTTGAAACTAATTTTCTGACCGTTCATCAAAACACACTGTCACTCTTGTCACTATAATTCGGCTTCTAATGAAACAAATGTCATAAACAGTTGACACAACACTAATGAAGGTTGCTGCTTTCGATAACAAAAAAGATACAACAGGTCGCTCCACTAGTTTCTTCTATTTTCAAAAAGTTTGGTTTCTTTTTGGACAGAGGGGTGTATATCTGTTAAAGTTTTTATATCTGCAGAAGTATGTTTCTTGGAGAAACCAGAACCTGATATTATGGCATAGCATAAATTTCCATATAGTTTCATGTTTAACTTGCCTGTGGAATCCTTGTTCATTTAATGAGACAATGCAGAACGGAGATAATTCTAGATTTTGGATGAACTGATGAGATCTTCAATCTGTTAAGGAGCAATTCTGTAGCCTGCTTCTTGTAAACTGTTTTCCAGTTTTTTCAGTTGCAATCCATTATTTCAATTTCATGCATATTGTTTTAGATTTGGAAGCTAGATATTTTCTTTTCATGTAGATGATAATCATACTGAGAAAATGTTGAATCAGTAAACTTTATTATTTTTTCTTTAATTGTATATCTCTTGATTTCCCTTTATTAGCATGAGTTGGTTCTACATAGTCCATAAAGTTTTCAGAGCATGATGTCTTCATTTGATGATCTGCAACCTTCTCTGTCTTTACATTTTTTTATTATTTCTTTTAGATTTAGTTCCTTCTTCTTAACATCTTTTAATTTTTCTTTTTTATACTGAATTTTTTTTATATTAATTAAAGTTTTCTTTTTGATGATCTTGTCTGCATATTAAGTTCTTTCAGCTGTCTTACTTGGTTTTTTATTTCATCTCCGCTTTCTCCTTATAGAACAGTTTCATGTGTTTGCATTTCATCTTGATCTCTTCAGTTGTTATACTAGGTTCATTATTGGTAATTTCAACTGATGTTGTTCCATCCATATTTGACCTTTATTGAGGTCTCATTGGTGGGAGCCAAAACCAGAAGCAATACCAAGGTTGAATTAGTGCAGAAGTCATATTTCCATATACATGTAGCCAAAACGTGTCACACCTTATTACTAAAATACTCTGGATTAGAGATAGATGTTGGGAGATTTCCCACTAGGTAATACTATAAATTAAAGATGCCAAGAAATTATATTCTTGGTTTAATCCTTTATCCAAGTGTAAGCAAACAAAGTTTGTGCCCGAAGTCACTTCAGGACTGGGCAATTCGTATATAGAGGGTAATGATTTCATATCACTTGCCTTAGCATTCCATAATGCAAAGATCCTTATGGACACGTATAATGCATAGTATTATACATGTAAATTATACATTATACATATAACATTATACTATAATGAGACACCATAGTTTGCAAACTGTAAGCAAACACAGTTTGCATGTGAAGTCTGCATTCCTTCAACCTTGGTGTCACTTCTGGGTTTGGCTCCACTAATGAGACTCAATAAAGGTTAAAACTGCTCCTGGTAGTGACCTCCCATAATGCATAGGATTATACATGTCCATAAGGATATGCACATTGTATTATGGGATACTAAGGCAAATGATGTAAAGCCATTAGCATCTATATACAAGTAGCCAAGTTGTGAAATGACTTTACACAAAAATTTGCGTACACTTGAATAAAGGATGAAACCAAGAATATAATTTCTTGGCATCTTTAATTTATGTGTCAATGATTATGTTTACAGTTTCCAACTTATAGTATCATGTGAACGTCCAGAGAGTGGTAGAAAGAAAACACTCTGTAACATCTGTTGTCATTCCATTCTGGCTTCATGTGTATGCCTGTTCTTTTTCTGTATTTGTTTTGATAATGTGATGAGATACTCATGAAATATGAGTATTTTACACTAAATGTTTTATTTTTCTTTCATATTTTATGTGTATAGTAAGCTTATCAGCACATTTCTTGGTCATAACCAGTCCTATTCATGCCATTCTTTATCTTTGACTTCTCACCTGCTCATGTCAACTTACCTTTATGATTACTTTTTTTTTTTTAATGTTGCTCCCACCCATGAAAGGTTATTTTGTAAACCTACAGTAAATGTAGGTTTACTGTAGGTTTTGTACCATGAGTGGACTTAGTTTTTTTTTTTTTTTATCAATTTTATATATATTTTTGTATTTTTCATTTTTTTTTTTTTTTACATAGTCTAGAGACCAAACATGGAACTTTTATGTATTCAACATAAAAATTTAAGCCGCTTCAAGCCTTCAATAAGCGGGGGTGGTTGTCTCACACTAGCTCTCCAACCAGCCTGTTGGTTGGAGAGCAGGTATACTAACCACTCAGCTGGCACTTACTCCCAGATTTAACTATTCACAAGGGATTAGAGCAGTGTTTCTCAATGTGGGGCGCATGCCCCATGGGGGGGGGGATTTGAAGATTTTGAGGGTCAATTAGAAAATGTACATGTACATATTTATATTATACTTTTTCAGAATTTGGCTGATAATTATACTGGGGTGGGGCATCAAAATCTTTGAGACGTTGAGGTGGGGCATGATCCAAAAAAGGTTGAGAAACACTGGATTGGAGGGAGCCAAAGGTGATGTGAAAGCGTAGTAGACTGATATGAGATGAAGTGAAGATTATTCACATGAATTCCAGGCATCTCCTTCCTATGCTTCCCATCTCCATACATATGTTCATTACTGTTTCCAGAATCCACTCTCCTTATACTGTTTTACTGTCTACCTAATCACTCCCTGTCCACCTTGTATTCCTGTGCTGACACTCGTCTCTCAACACTGCTCTCATCTCTATTCACAAACACTTTGGTGGCTCTAATTCCTTGGCCACATCATTCATTATATTCTTTTCTAGTAATAGTTTCTCCAGTTGATTCATAGCAAATCAATTTAAATGTGATCCATTACTTTAATTCCATTTGACCCCTGAATGTTCACATTCCACACATCACTAAACTGCACTCCGTTCTTTTTATACAGAGACAATGAGCAAAATACATGAATGATATGCTCTGTTAGCATACAATTCATGTTTATACTTGCTGTCTCAACTCACCATTGTCATAGCTGGGCAACACACTAACTACCCTATCTGCCACAATGTTTTTTTTGTCACTCTCCTGAATAATAAGGAAAGTGACAAAAAAAGTGAGTATTTTACTCCATGGGGTCTTGGATAATAATAATAATAATTTTCTGATATCTATCCTCATATTCATCTTGTGCCCAGTCAAATCATTTGTTTCCATGATCACCAATAACTTCCTTGCATTTAATTCTCAAATCCAAAGGATAACTGGACTGTTCATCCTACATTCTGGAAAACAGACCTTGTACACCCTCTCATCCACTATACCTTTAATAAGGGAATCTCCTTACAGCACTAATCTTGAGTCATTTGAAACTTATTTTTTTCTACTAGCTTTCATTTTATTCTTTTGCACCTTTTTTGTTATTATCTACAAAATCCCTAATTTCAGTTCTCACACAGCTTGCAAACACTACACATTAGACCACACTTTGACTGTTGTGCTCAAATCTGGTCACCTTATTTTCAGTGTGATGTGGAGACATTGGAGAGATTCCAGAGGCGAATGACTAAGACAATGTCAGGACTTTGGAATGCTGGCTAAGGAGAGAGTTTGAAGAGGTGTGGATTACAGTTTGGTGGATAGGAGGAAAAGAGGTGATATGATAGAGACATTTAAGTTAGTGAGAGGATTTTATCAGATTAATCCAGAGGGGATTATAAAAAGAGTAGAAAGTGAGAGGGGAAGAACCAGAGACCATCCCTGGAAGTTATGTAAAAGTATGGTGAAGAGGGTGTGAGGAGTAGATTTTTTACATGGGGAATTGTCAATGAATGGAACACAGTACTAGAATGTGTTGTTAATGCAATGAGTATTAAGGATTTTAAGATTCTGTATGATAAATATGTTGTCAGTTGAATGAACCTCCCATGATGAGTCTGCTGACTACATGGAGTGTGTAATAATAATAACAACAACAATTACACAAAGCAAAATTTCATTGAAATGCATATAATTTTGCCAGTATTCCAGAAAATTAAACTAATCTTGGCTTAAGCAGTTCTACTGGCAGTCTTCCTTTAATGTCACCTCGTGACTTTTAGGAGTGACTCCATGTTCTTTCTCTCCCTTCCTGTTGAAAAATGTCTTCTGCATCATTCCTATAAACCCCTTAAAAGCTTATGTCTCTCATATCCTCTATTTTCTGCCTACCAACTAGCCTTTGTAATCAACAAACCCTCAACATATCCTCATAATGTTGGTAAGGAGCTCTGGAAAAGATAAGTGGATTTAGAGTAATAATAGACATTATTCTTGAATTTTAGTGTTGTACTATTTATTTTTGAGAATGAAGTGTTAGATTAAATTGTTAGATTTATTATTTATTAAACAGAATACAATGGCAGTATTCATGAGGTCAACCACACAGGTGTCGACCAGTACAACTAAGTGAGCACAACAAAAATCAAAAAACCTTAATGAAATAGACTTTTCAAAGTTGATTTGATGTTGTGAGCGTAATATGTATGCATGGCAGAGTGTAAGGAATTGGTTTGTGGAGAGGATGGATGGGCAAAGAGGGAAGGTATGGATTTGTAGGAAGTGCAGTTTATTATTAAACCACGACACAATAAATGCAAAGCAGATTGAAAAGATAAAAGATGGCATAAATGAAAGAAATAGAAAGGAAATGAAAGTTAGTGAAAATGATAAAGTGAAAGAATGTAGAAGAGAAAGAGTAAAAGTATTGAACGAAAGAATAGTAGGACTGATGTAAAGAATGAAGAGTTAGTGGCAATGAGGGAGATAGCTTGGTTGCATAGGGTGAAACGTGAATTGGAGCGAATGCAGAAATGTCTGGTGAGTGGATTATCTGATAACAAAAAGAAAGAAATGCGAGATAAGAAAAATGAGGGCTTAACCAAGAGTGAAAGAAAAATCAAGGAGCAAGTGTTGTACGGTGATTCACTCATGCTTTCCTGGTGCAAAAATTACTGATGTTAGTGAGGCTATTAGAACACAAAAGGGTAGAGTGAAAGAAATGATTGTAGTGGCTGGAACGAATGCTTTAAAAGGAGAAAAGTATGGCATGAAAGAGGACATGAAAGAATTACTGGAAGTAGCAAAAGAAAAGAGTGAGAAAGTTAAGATAGTGAGTCTGTTGCCACCATATGACAGACTAGAGCTGAGAAAGAGGGCTAAAATAGCGAATGACTCAATGTGTAGCTTATGCAGAAGGAGTGGCGTGGAGTTTGTGGATGTGTGGAGTGAGTTTGACGAGCAAAAAGACTTATACAAAAAGGATGGATTCCATGTGAATGGATTTGGTGTTTGGAAATTGGAAAAAGTGTTGTTGAATGAAGTGAAAGTGGATGTTTAGAATCAGGGAAACTAGAGCTTTTTTTTGGGGGGGGGGGAGGAACACTGTGAAGTGGATATGCAGACATCAGTGAGGCAGTTGAGTGTAAGAATGTGTATAATATGCCTAAGTTAATACCACTGGTAACAAACCAGAATGGGATAGTTAGTATAAAGCATCAGGATAGTGGTGGGCCTAGGAGCTTTTGCACTTTATATATACTAATGCCAGGAACATTCGGAACAGGCAGGAGGAAATTTTTGCATGTTGGCTCATCCTGGCCAAAGGTTATTGGCATTAGTGGGACATGGCTAACAGAGAATGATATAGTTAGTGGGATAGAATGTGAAGAGTATAGTATGTTCAGGAAGGATACAGACAAAAGCATGGGAGGAGGAGTGCCATTAATGATAGCCAATAAATTACAACCAAACAGGGTAGAAGTTCAACTGGAAGCCAGTGAAAATATCACATTTGAGGCTATCTGGTGTGAGATTAAAGCCAACAGAACAAAATATACAGTTGGATGCTGCTATAAACTATGGAGATGGAAAAGATGGAAATAGTATGCATCGGCAAATAGACTCAATGAGTGGAGGACAGGTAATTATTATGGGGGATTTCAACTATGGGAACATAGATTGGAAGGAGGAGAGGATACATAGGAGGAAGGAAATGGATTTTATGCAGTTACTAAGGGATAATTACCTGAGACAGTATGTAATGGAATATACTATGTGTTCAAGAGTGCTCGATCTAGTAAATTGCATCTGAAATTTGTTTATCATGAATATGATCACATTCCCACCAACTGGCAAGAGTGATCATATGGTCTTGACCTGGGAGGTGGCCAAATGTTTGGAACTCTCAGTTAAGATGGGGTATATGTGGAATTATAGAGCTGGTAAGCATGACAAGCTTAGGAGATTGCTTGGATCAGTGCCATGGAATGTAAAATTGCAAGGGAATGTAAAATGTTGATAGTGCATGGGAAGTGGTAAAGGAGTGTTTGAGGGAGGAAATGGTAGACTGCATACATAGAGTCAGGAGAGTAAATCAACTAGGAGGGTGGACAGGGGTACAGAGCATGAGAAAGGTGGTTGCTCCAAGAGGAGGTGAGAGCATGTGTAGGCAGGAAAGAAATGGGATGACCAGGGATTAAGAGGAAACAGATGAAATTGAAAAGGGTTCTAAAATGAAGAAGCAGAAAGGGAAATGGCCCCAGTCCAGCATGGAGAGATCACATCGAGTGAGTGGTATCAGTGGAACTAGCTGTAGATCCAGAAATGAGCTGTCATGTTTGTATACCAATGCTAGAAGTATAAGAAACAATACGGATGAAATGGTTGCATTAATTGCGTCTGTTCACACAAAGATTGTCAGAATAAGTGAGACCTGGTTAGATGAGGACGACATCCTGATAAGAATAGAGATGGAAGGGTATGATGTGTTTCGTGAGGATAGAAGGGGTAAAAAGGGAGGGGGAGTGCTATTGATGATAGAGAAAGAGTTATGTCCATATAAAGTAGAGATGCAAGAGGGAAATAGTACCAGTGGTTTTGAGGCAGTATGGTGTGAGATAGAGGTGAATGGAATCAAATACTTGGTGGGATTATAACATAGATTGAAAGCCAAACAGCTATTTTTCTGACAACCTTAATAATAATGAAGGAGATATGATTCTTTTGATGTTTAACTGCCAGTAAGCGAAACTCTAAGAACTCTAAGATCTATGAGTTTCATACCGAAAAACTATCGGCAAATCCAAGTGTAAGTAACCACTTGGAAGTGCAAGTAACCTGCACTACCAAGTGGTTATTACTCCTTCATTACTTGGTGGGGATGTTGTTATAGACCAGGTAATGTGGATGGTGGTGATAGTGAAATGTATAGTCAAATAAGCCAAGCAAATAAGAAAAGGGTGATCATTATGGGTGATTTTAATTATGGCAATATAGACTGGAATGAAGAGATAGCAACTGGAAGTAAAGAAAATGAGTTTCTTGAGTTTTTGAGGGATAACTACCTCAGACAGTATGTAACAGAGGGCACATGAGGATTAAGGATCTTGGATTTGGTCATCTCATCAGAGGATGTAATTATAAATGAGGTGTCAAATCATCCACCAATTGGTGAAAGTGACCATGAGGTGATTACCTGGGTGGTTGCCAGCAGTGCAAGGACCTCTGTGAAAAAAGGGTATATGTGGAACTACAAGGGGGGGGGGGGTGATTATGAAGAGCTCAGGAGACAGCTTGCGGGTGTAGCATGGAATGAGGAGTTAGCTGGAAAAGAGATCAATGCAGCTTGGGGAATTTTCAAAAACTGTTTAGTAGATGCAATGTCTAAATGTATGCCAAGGGTGAGAAGGTTAAATAAGGTACGTGTGAGATGGATGAATAAAGAGATTAAGCATACGATACAGAGAAAAAGGTCATTGTGGAGGCAGCATAAGAGAAATGGAAGTAACCAATTTCATGAGGTCTACAAAGACCAGGCAGGGAGGGTGACTTGTTTGGTGAGAGTAACTAAAGAGAGGTATGAACAGCAGTTAGCTAATGAAGCCAAAAAGAATCCTAGGGAGTTCTTTCGATATGTAGCCAGCAAAAGAAAGAATGATTATGGAAGGATGACATTGATTGGAGGAAATGGTATAAAGACAGCTGTTGCAAATTTTTTGTTAGAGATACTTAATGTGCAGTTCATACAGATCTTTCAATCTTGTGAATGTGACTTCATGGAGAGATTGAGAGCAGTTGATGATGGGGAGGATAGACTGACTGTAAGTGAGCAAGAGATGTTTGTGGAGTTGAGTAAACTAGATGTAAATAAGGCTGTGGGACTTGATAATATATCACCGTGTATTCTGAAGGAATGTGCCAGAGAGTTGACACCTGCCTTGACATATTTTTTTAATATGAGTCTTGCACTTGGTCAAGTTCCTAAAGAGTAGAAGGAGGGCAAGTTTGTGCCACTACATAAAGGAGGTGATCGAACTCAAGCATCAAATTATAGGCCTATATGTGTGTCAGGTGTTGTGGTTAAGTTGTTGCAGAAGCCTCTGAGAACTAGGATCCAGAGTTGCGTTGACAACAATGGTATAATCTTTGATGGACAGCATGGATTTGCTAAAAGGAGGTCATGTTTTAGTAATCTACTTACTTATTACAATAAAGTGACTGCTTCCTTGGACAGAGGAGAACGATATACAGTAATATACTTGGATTTCGCAAAAGCTTTTGATAGAGTACCTCAAGATAAGTTGACAGTCAAACTAGAGCAGATGGGGTTGGATATCAGATTTGTGCATTGGATTGGAGACTGGCTATCTGATAGGTATCAACAAGTTGCGTGTGTGGGTGCGATATCCAGGAAACGGAAAGTCACTAGAGGAGTGCCTCAGGGGTCTGTTTTAGGGCCAATACTATTTAACTTGTATATTAATTATTAATGATATTGGTAAAGCTTTGGATGGAGATATTCAGTTGTTTGCAGATGATGCAAAGTTTGGACGAACCATGAAGCGTAGTGAAGATGTTTTGGCCTTACAGGAAGACTTGACTAGATTGAGTGATTGGGCACAGAAATGGGGATGTGAGTTCAATGTTGCAAAATGTAAGGTTTTAAAATTTGGAAAACAAAGATGGGATGCAGATTTTATGCTTGGTGAGAATATATTGTTGGAGGAAATAAGAGATCTGGGGTGATAGTGGATAAGGATCTAAAATTTAGGGGACACATCGCCAAAATTGTGAAGACAACACAAAGACTTCTGGGAATGATGCAGAGGACACTGATGTGTAGAAGTAGGGAGATTCTTGTTCCATTGTATAAGGCTTTGATTAGGCCACACATGGACTATTGTGCCCAGATTTGGTCACCTGGTTTTCAGAAGGATGAAGATATGTTGGAAAGGGGTCCAAAGGAGACTGACTAAGGTAGTTTCTGACCTCTGGAATGTTGAGTATGAGGAAAGATTGAGAATATGTAATTTGCAGAGTCTGGTGGAGAGAAGGAAGAGGGGAGATATGATAGAGACCTACAAGTTGGTAAGGGGTTGTTATAAGATCAATGGTGGAGAAGTTCTACAGAGAATAGTGGGAGATCAGGGGAGAACCAGAGGTCATCCCTGGAAACTGTATAAAGAGGGTGTGAGTAGGGGAGTGAGAGGCAGGTTTTTTTCGTGCAGAGTTGTGAATGATTGGAATGCCTTGCCTGAGAGTGTGGTGTCTGCAAGGAGTTTGAGTGTGTTTAAGACACGGTATGATGAGATGAGTGTGTGTGATAAAAGGACCTCCCAGATGAGTCTTTGACTCCATGAGGTCTTGGGTAATAATAATAATAGTAATAAATGAATGAATATCATTATCAACCTGGATGACAAAGAAAGAACAATTGTGGAGGAAATTTAAGGAAAAAGTGACCTGCAGGCACATGAACAGTACAAGGTACAGGCCAGAACGGTAACTAGTGTGGTAAGAAAAACAAAAGCAGAGTATGAAAGGAAATTAGCATGACATGCCAAAGATAATCCCAAACAGTTCTTTCGATATTCAATATGCAAGTAAAAGAAAGAATGTTTATGGCAGAATGATTTGAATGAATGCCAATGGTAGGACTGTAACTGAATCAGTCAAAATAGTGGAATTACTGAGTGAACACTCTGCAAGAATATATAATGCAGGTGGAGATACTGCAGTAATGAGAGAGAGGGAAAGGCATATTATGGAAACAGAGGTAAATGAAGTGGAGGTGCATAGCATATTACAGAACCTTGATGCGAATACGGCTATGGGATAAGATGGTATATCAGCTTGAGTTTACAAGAAGATGTAATTGGCAGAGGAATTGCCACTGTCCTTTCACCACATTGTTTAATCTAAGTCTCAGCTCTGGGTTAGTCCAAGGGGGTGGATAGAGGGGAAAATAGTTCCATTGCATGAAGGAGGCTGAAAGACTGATGTAGCAAATATTGACCAATCAGCATATCAGGAGTTGTTATAATGGTATTGGAGAAGTTGGTCAAGAGCAAAATACAAGAATGGATAGATGGAAATGGTATACTTTATGGTGGGAAACATGGTTCTGTGAAGAGTAGGTCATGCCTAAGTGATTTGCTCACATTTCATAATACAGTGACAGCTGAGTTCGATAAAGGTAATGGGTTTACATTGATACTGCTGGACTTTGCAAAAGCCTTAGACAGGATACCACATGGAATTCTAATCTGTAAATCTGCATGTGGGGGTGGATAAGAGGGTGGTTGATGTAGAGATATCAGAGAGTAGTTTATTCAGGAGTAGAGTCCAGAAGCCACAGGGCTCTGTTCTTGGGCCCCCATCCTTTAATTTGTACATTAATGATATAGGAAAGGATCTGAGAGCAACTGTTCAGCTGTCTGCTGATAGTGCAAAGTTTCGTACAGCAATAGTTAATGCAGATGATGTTACAATTTTGCAGGATGATTTGGATAGACTGGCAGTCTGGGCAAAGGAGAATGTATACCAGTTTAATGTGACAAAGTGTAATGAATTTTGGAAAGGGGTTATGTATTTTGGGATGAAACGATTGCCAGGTGTATACCACTTTGATGGAATTGTACTTCAGGAAATTGGCGAAACAAGATATTTGGGAGCATTAGGTTGGTCGATTGGTAGAGCCTCTGCTACTAATGGCTCAGTTAAGTAAGTTTGAGCACGGTTAGTAGTTGGAAGGGAACCAATCGTTTGATGCTGTTGGCACACTCTCCCTCGAGTCTTTGGACTCCCTGGAGGTGTCAAATAATAATAATAATAAAAGTTTAGAGAGTACACAGAAAAGTGACCAAAGCAGCTCATCAAATTACTTGTTTACTGAAAAATATTTTGATGAGCAGAGACAAACAGGTTATTATTTCTCTTTATTAAGTCTTGATAAGCCCCATCTTGACTACTGCATGCAGTTCTTGTCACCAGGGTTTGTTGGCAATGAAGAAGAGGTGGAAAGGATCCAAAGGGAAATAACCAAGATGATAGCAGGTATATGGAATGAACCTTGCGAGATAAGGTTTAAGATTTGGGGGTTACAGAAACTGGTTGATAGGCAGAAAAGGGGTATTTTCTGCCTATTCTGAAATTTTTCAGAACAGGTCTAGTGGTGGGAGAATTAGGGGTCATCCTTGGAAACTGGGTAAGAATGTAGTTATCAAGGTTTTTTATTTAGACATTGGTGAGTGAGTGGAACAGGCTACCAGAATGTTGTGGATGCCATGACTGTAAATGAGTTCAAAGCCAAGTATGATAGATACTGCACAGATGTAGGATAGTGCTTGATATGATGTTTAGTGCCTATCTCGATAAGTCTAAGAATTTCATGGAGTAGCCCGTGATAATAATAATATTATCTGCAAAAGTCAAGAGCTAAGATTAACATCACCAATTCTGATATTAGGTTTAATACCAATTTTCTTCATAATGTGAATGTGCACCCTTGTCTCACAACTGATTTTATCTCAAACCATCCTACTGTAACTCCTTCAATTCTACCTGCTGACCCACAGCTTAAATAGAGACTATGTTTTGAGTCGAGTTATAGAGACTAGGGTTTTGAAGAACTTTGCTATTGGCCACCTTGTCATATGCCTTTTCCAGATCAACAAAACTTAAATACAAATCATTGCTATATTCCCAAGATTTCTCAACTATTTGTCTTCAAGTGAAAATCTGATCTTGACAACCTCTGTTTGGCTTGAATTCAGCTTGTTCTTCACCAAATTTCCTTTCCACAATTTTTCTTAGCTGTTTCTTAAGTTTACTTGCATAAATCTTACTAGGAAATTCAGCAGGAAAATACCTCTGTAATTCTCACATTCAGTTTTATTTCTCTTTTTATAGATGGGTACTATGAGAGCTCTGCTCCAATCATCTGGAATTCAACCTTCTGAATCATGAAATGCAGCTACCTTCATCTTTGAAGCATTTCTGGCAAAATTCATCTACACTTGAACTAGAAAAAGTCATCAAGTAGATGACTTTTTCTAGTTCAAGTATGTATATTCCTGAGTGTATTCCTGTTGGGAGTTTTCTATAATCATGCTGACACTGCTTATTTCATTTAGCAGTCTTTCAAAGTAATTACTCCAGAGATCTAGAATATCATTATCCTCAGTTTTTATGTCACCTTTGTCATCTCTGATTCATTTTATAGTACTTTTTTCTGCATTTCTAAGCTTTTTCCAATAGTCTCCAGAATATTTTGCCATTTTCCTGATATTTATTTTCTATATTCAATATATTCCAAAGTCTTCCCAGAACTTTTGTTTAGCTGGATTTACATTGTGTTTTGCTTTCTTACATTTTTTTCTGTACTTTCTAAGAGCACAAGCTGGCTTACTTGCCAGGAACTTTCAATATGCTTTCTTCTTCTTTCCTTCACTGCTTCTTTAACTTATTGATTCAACCATGGAGTTCTGATTTTTCTATCCTTATAGACAACCTGACCATTATGCCTCTCTGCCTGAATCAATCAATGCTCTCTTCAGGATTTGCCACTGAATCTCCAAGGTTTGGTTCGTGTTTTGAAATTCTTTCACTTTTTCTTTAATGATATTTGTGTATTTGAGTCTACAGTTTACTTCTGAAAGCTGCTCAACCTTGATTCATTTTAAAACTTTCTTACACATTCTTCTTTTCAATATGAAATTCAATTTTATCCTGCTCAAAACTAAATAGTGATCACTTCCTATTTCAAATCCTCTGTATACTCTCTTGTGTCATGGAACCAGTGGGAAAACACTGCTATTAACTATAACATAGTCAATAAGCCTATTCTTATTTCTTGCAACTTCTCTTCATATCCTGAATGGAAATCCAGCAGGCATTTATCATTATTATTAGCTTTGTGCTTTTCTCCAAATTTTCACAAAACATTCTTATATATCTGGTATCTTGTTTTGCTGTTTAGATCTCCAACAAGGACTAACTTTCCCATTTTCATTGAGCCAGCTGCCTTCTCTAATACCTCAAAAAATTCTGCCATTTCTTCCTTGGTAGAACCTTCTGTGGGACCATAAGCACAAATAAGTCTCATTGTCCATTTCTCCATTCTGATATTTGCCCAAATCACTTTACTTAATATTGCCTGCCATTAAAGAAGATTATCCTCACATTTAGTGTTGAATACTACTAACTACTCCCTCTTTTCCCTGATTGTTATTGCCAGAATATAGCATTTTGTATTTGTTGCTAAGAAAGATCTCACCTGTTTTTGTCTTCTTTGTTTCAGTCATGCCTATTATGCTGATCTGGGATTTATCCAGTTCTTCTAGTTCCATTTCTTTTCCATTAATGCTTCTTATGTTGATAGTACCAATCTTGAACTGTTGATGTTGAGTTGGGATGTGTTCTGGAATTTGTTTCAGTAGCTGACTTTTTGCTTTTCGCCCTGGTTCTGATGAAAACAACAGGGGACTTGTTTAACTGGGCAATCCCCCAGCCAGCCTCCTCTATTTGTTCGTTTTTTTTTTATCTTAATATTATTATTATTGATTCAGGCCTCCATGGAGTCACAAGATTCATCGTGAGAGACCCACCTTAGAAAAGACAAAGTCTATCATATCACTCGAACCCACTGACTGTTCATTCTCTCACCACTCTCTTGGTAGAACCTTCAGGGATCATAAGCACAAATAAGTCTCATTGTCCAGTTCCCCATTCAGATATTTTCCCAAATCACTCTGCTAAATATCGCATCCAACATGCTGTAGGCTTAGATGGAATATCAGCTCGGGTGTTGCGTGGATATGCAAATGAATTGTCAACCCCTCTTACTTGGATATTTAATTTAAGTTTGAACTCTGGTATGGTCCCTAGGGAGTGAAAGTTAGGCAAAGTGGTTCCTTTGCATAAGGGTGGCTCTAAAACTGCGGTAGTTAATTACAGACCAATCACCATCTCAGGAGTAGTGGTAAAAGTATTGGAAAAGTTGGTTAAAGACAAAATTCAAGAATGGGTGGATCAAGATATGATACTCTATAGAGGCCAACATGGTTTTGTTAAAGGTAGATCCTGCCTTAGTAATCTATTAACTTTTCATAATAGAACGACATCTGAGTTGGACAAAGGAACTGGCTACACAGTGGTACTTCTGGATTTTGCTAAGGCTTTTGACAGGATACCCCATAGAACACTGTTACGCAAATTGGAGCAGATGGGAATGGATACTAAATTGGTGATATGGATAGGAGAATGGCTCAGGGAGAGATACCATAAGGTGGTGTATGGAGGAGCTGAGTCCAGAATGAGGCAGGTGACCAGTGGTGTGCCTTGGGGCTCTGTGCTTGGGCCATTGTTGTTTAATTTGTATATAAATGATATAGGAAATGGCTTAAAGGGAGATATTCAGTTGTTTGCTGATGATGCAAAGTTGGGTAGCGCAATAAAAAATCAAGCTGATGTTGAAAGTTTGCAGGATGATTTAAATAAGCTGGTAAAATGGGCAAAAGATAATGGATGTCAGTTCAATGTGGAAAAGTGTAAAGTCATGCATTTTGGGATTAAAAGATTACCAGCTGTGTACTACATTGATGGAACAGTACTCCAAGAGATTGATGAGGCTAGGGACTTAGGGGTGTTGTTAGATAGGGAGATGAAGTTCAGAGGACACATTGCTAAGGTGTCCAAGATTGCACATAGGATTACTTGGTTGTTGAGGTACACACTGACATCCAGAGATAAAGAGGTTATTATTCCCCTTTATAAAGTGTTGATACTTCAACATTTGGATTACTGTGCTCAGGTCTGGTCCTGGATTCCTTGGAGATGAGGGGGCTGTGGAGAGGGTTCAGAGAAGAGTGACCAATTTGGTGAGTGATGTAAAAAAATGCTCCCTACATTGATAGATTGAGAACTTTTGGATTGCAGAGATTGCAGAGGCGAAGAAGAGGAGATATGATAGAAACATTTAAATTACTGAAAGGTTTTTATAGGTTTGATACAGGGGAAATGTTTCAGCTGTGTGATAGTGATGGAAGAACAAGAGGTCATCCCTGGAAATTAAAGAAGAGTGTGGTTAACGAGGGTGTGAGAACTAGATCTTTTGCCTGTAGGGTGGTGAATGAGCGGAATTCATTGCCTGACTTAGTTGTGAGCTCTTCATCTGTAAATGAATTCAAGAAGAGACATGACAGATATTGTTTTGCTAGTTTGGGTCTCCCACGATGAGTCTACTGACTCCATGGAGATACCCGTAATAATAATAATAACATTAAACCTCATATTTAATGTTGAATTATTATTATTATTATCTCAGGGAACTCCAAGGAGTCGACAGACTCATTGAGGAAGGCCCCAACATCATGTCAAGAACAACTATTCGACATTCACACAGTATCTTTCATACCTCGCCTTGAACTCATTCACAGTCATAGCACCCACAACAGACTCTGGCAGCTTATTCCACTCATTCACCACTCTCCAAGTAAAAAACCTAGCTCTAACACCCCTGTTAACCACATTCTTGCCCAGCTTCCATGTATGGCCCCTAGTCCTCCCACCACCAGTCCTATTCTCAAAAATATCTTGTGGATTAATCTTATAGAAACCCTTCAGTAATTTGAATGTCTCAATCATATCACCCCTTTTCCGCCTATCAACCAATTTTTGCAACCCACAAATCTTCAAACTGTTCTCATAAGGTTCATTCCAGGCCTGCTATCATCTTGGTCACTCGTCTCTGGATCCTCTCCACCTCCTCCCCATCAAGAAGAAACCCTGGTGCCTCTATCTGGGCACAGTAGTCCAAATGGGGTCTTATCAAGGCTCAATACAGAGGAACAATAACTTGTTTGTCTCTGCTTGTTAAAGTATTTTTCAGCAACCAAGTGATTTGATGAGCTGATTTACCCACTTTTGCGATGTGCCCCCTAAACTTCAACTCCCTATCCACCAATACTCCCAAATCCCTGGTCTCATCAATCTCTAGGAGTACGGTTCCACCAATGTGATACACTGCTGCTAATCTTTTCATCCCAAAATGCATAACCTTACACTTTGCCACATTAAATTGACATCCATTCCCCTTAGCCCAGACCTCCAAACTATCCAAATCATCTTGCAGAATTTTGACATCCTGTGCACTCACTATTGCTCTACCCAACTTTGCATCATCAGCAAACAAGTGAACACCTCCTCTCAGATCCTTTCCTATATTGTTCATGAACAAATTGAAAAGTAGTGGTCCAAGAACAGAACCCTGCGGCACACCACTAGTCACAAGCAGTCTTTTGGACTCTACTCCTGAATAAACCACTCTTTGATATCTCTCCTTCAACCACCCTCCTATCCATCTCACCAACCCAAAATCCATCCCCATATGCTGCAGTTTACTGATTAGAATTCCATGTGGTATCCTGTCAAAGGCCTTAGCTAGGTCCAGTAGAATCACTGTAAATTTGCACATTACTCTTATCCAGTTCAGCCATCACTGTGTTATAAAACGTGAGCAAGTTACTGAGGCATGATCTACCCTTCACAAAACCATGTTGTCCCCCATATAGTATCCCATTTTCATCTATCCAATCCTGTATTCTTCTTTTGACTAATTTCTCCAAGACCTTGACAATGATTCCTGATATGCTAATCAGTCGGTAATTTACAACAACTGTCTTGGAACCTCCTTTATGCAATGGAACTATTTTTCCCTCTTTCCACCCCCTAGGGACTAACCCAGACCCGAGACTCAAATTAAACAAAATGGTCAAGGGTACTGACAGTTCTTTAGCCACTTCACTATTCCTATACTATAGAATACTATAGCTATTCCCCTCTTTTCTCTGATTGTTATTGCCTGAACATAACATTTATATAACATTAATATAACATATATGGTCTGTTCTTTTAGTGTATTCTTCACTCTGTTGATGATGAGATACTCATCATTAATTAAGAATTATATTTCTTATTTTCCTTACATAATTTTCATGCATAGTCATTTAATCATGTTTATGAATTACATTACTATTGACAATAAAATTCACATCCTTCAAAAAACCATGCTGCTCTCCATAAAGGTTCATATTTCTGTCAACCCATTCCTAGATTCTGCCTTTTACCAGCTTCTCCAACACATTAAACACCATTCCTGTAATTTTCTACCTCTGTCTTTGAGACTCCTTTATGCATTGGAACCATTTTGTCTTCTTTTCACTGCCTTGAGACCTTCCCAGAGCTGAGAAGGTGTCAAGGCAGTGAGTCAATTCCCTCATACATTTCAGTAATACACAAAGTGGTATTCCCTGACCTATTTGCATAAGGTAATGCAATACTCTACAAACTTCCAGTTCATCTAGAAGTAGATGAACTAGAAGTTCTCACATCAGTCACTCACATCTGGCACTGCAATATCACTGCCTGAATGGCACACTCTCGCAAAATGAAATCTCAGTAACTCAACTATTTTGTGTACTTCTGTGACCTTTTGCCAGCCTGGCTGGCCGAGTGGTTAGCATGTCCGCTCTCCAGCCAAGAGGCTGCGGGTTCGAATCCCACCGTGGGCAGGGATGTTTGGGATTGTCCTAGAAACTTTGTGTGGAGAGGGAATCTGAGACCCTACCACTTATTCTAGCAGAAGACATAATTTCCAAAACCATGTGAGGTATGGCGGTGACCATACAGCGTCTATGGACGTCAAATGTGAAAAAAAAAAAAAAAAAAGACCTTCCAGCCATCAGCATGCATTAACATTTTTCTTCCATGGTCATTCTTTCTCTTACTCACCACATAGCAAAAGAACTTTGGGGATTTTCTGTGGCTTGCTCAACTAGCTTCTTCTCATAACCTGCATTTGCTACAGCTTTTTTCGTTTTTTACAACTCCTGCTTAAAATGCTACTCATCCATCTTTCTTCTGCCTAATTTATCCACTGAATGCTGATAAAGTCTGATGCTGCATTCTTCATACATGACTTGAAAATCTCCCATGCACTATCTACTGCTTTCCCATTGAGATACATGGTAAGAATTTGGATGGGAAAGAGGAAAATGCTCAAGCAGGCTCCTCTTGTCATAATCACCTGCTTTCTAATTAAACATATATTGCTTTTTAAATGAAAATTCCACATATCTGCTCCTCAATGAGATGATGTGGTTACTAACAAGATTTCTGATGCATCACCAAATCTAGCACCCTTGAACCCCTGAATCCTTTCCTTTACAAGGTCCTAGTAATTAATCCCTCAGAAGTTTCTTCCTTCCTTGTGACCATTCCTTCTTCCCATCTATGTTCCCATAGTAGAAGTTTTCCATAATAATTCTTTGCTGGAAAATTGGCATAATGAGTCCATAACACTTGACTCATTATACCAATTTGCTGATATATGCCATCCATGTTCTTTCTTATAGTCCTTGGCCTAAAGTAGCAACCTGTATCTTTCATTTCATCTTATTTGCCTCTAACTCACACCAGATAGGCTCAAATACACTGTCTGTATCCTCCTGCTGAACTGCTAGATCTTCAGACATCATTAGTATCTACCCCTTCCCTGTATTCTTTCTAAAAACCAACTACCAAACCCTTTGCATTCTATCCCTATTACTATATCATTATTATATGACACCTCCAGGGAGTCCAAAGACTCATCGAGGGAGGGCACCTACTCTACAACTCTGTCTACTCTACTGCTCCTTCTAACCACAACTACATCAACGGCATCTACCACCCACCACCACTAGTATTTCCGCAGACAATCAGAAACATCCATGTCCACAACAGGATTTAAACCTGCAGCCTTTTGGCTGGAGAGCGAATATGCTAACCATTCAACCAACCAGGCTAGCTGTCAGCTATGTCTCACTAATGCCCGACTTTTGGCTAAGTTGAACTTACCAATGCATAATTCTTTCCCCCCCCACACACACACTTATTATGGATGCTTCTGGCATTAGTGTACATGAGCTGCAGCATCCCTTTTAGTCCAAAAACTCTTTCACACCTTAACTATTGGTAAATCTGAAACCTGATGAGCTACATTTAGCATCATTTGCTTGATCTTCTACTTTGATTGCATGCCTGCACACATTTTTTGCATCCCTCTACTAAAAATCCTACTTTCTCTGAGTAATTCTGTTCTCTCAGTGAACTAAACTTTGCTCAAGAGACCTAACTCCATAGCCATTCAAATGTAAACCATCAGACTTTAATTCATCAAATTCACTCCACTAAATCCAAACCATTCCTACAGCACAACCTATGTATTGAATCATTTGCAGTCATAGCTATCATTCTCAACTCACCTCTATAATACCATTACAGCAGACTCACCATTTTTACTCTCTAACACTTCATCAACTCAGACATTCTGAAGTCTCATCCTTTTTGGAATCCCTCATGTACAAACCAGAAGATGGCAATTGCAGTAGAGGAAGACCATACAAACAATTTTGGCAATACATCTGTGAAACCATCAATGGACTGAACTGTAAAACTCCATCTGACATCCACTAGTTAGCTCAAGAAGATGGCAATCGCAGTAGAGGAAGACCATATAAACAATTTTGGCAGTACATCTGTGAACCATCAATAGGCTGAACTGTAAAACTCCATCTGACATCCACTAATTAGCTCAAGATAGAGAGATCTGGAAGACCACAATTTGCAATCTTTAATTTTTAATGTAAATCTCTTTTCCCTTTTCACATTGTATCATATTGTGAATAAACTATGATGAACTGTTCATATTGACTTTTATGAGCAACTTTTTCATATCCTCTCATATACTGCACTTCTCAAATCATTTGGTCCTGTGAAAATAATCATCTGTTGGACTTTCCCTCTATACATTGCAGCATAACAGAATCACTAAAATCCTTAATCAGTGCTCCATAGAAACACACTCTCCTCTAGCATTTCTCTTTGTTCATTATCTCCTTCTCATTACCATCTGTCATGCTACATTCACCTTGCTCACTTTCACAATTTTATTTTCAAGAACAATCAGATCAACATATTTGCATACATTTTCCCCTCCTTTGTCATTCAATTCTCTACTGTCATATTTCTTATTCACTTCACACTTCTGATATTCACTTTCAAAATTTTTTTACAGATACATCAGTCTCACTCTTTCCACAAATCTTTCACTTCAACAAATACATTTCATCAGCACTGCAGTGAATAAAATCTTAATGATTAAATCTGCCTGCCATTGTTATACTTCACATTGCCATAAACACATACAACATATAAGTAACAGCTTTTTTTTTATAATAGCTACACAAGAAAACTCTTAGAAATAAATAAGTAAACACTCATAAAAACAATAAATGACTAAAAATACATATCATGTGAGTAACATAGAAGTGAAAATAAGGAAAATAAAACATTCTATAATCATATATGGTTGTGACTGTGTCTGTTGAGAATGAGGTATCAACGCTGCTACCTGTTGGTGAAAGTGATCATGAGGTATTGGTTTGGAAGGTAATCAAACAGGAAAAAGTTGTTATCAAGAAGGTCTATATGTGGAACTATAATGTGGGTGATTATCGGAAGCATTGTAATTGACTGGCATCAATACATTGGGTTGTTGAATTGTGTAGACAAGATGATGAAAGTGCATGGGAAATGATAAGGCAGTATCTAACACAAGCAATGAATAACTGCATACAAGGAATTAGGAGAATAAATAGAGTAGGAGTGAGCTTGATGAACAGTGAAATCAAGCAAGCAGTGTTACAAAAGGAGATGTTATGGAGGAAGTACAAGACAGTTTGCAGTGAACAGATGGATGAAGAATATAAACTGCAGGCCATAAAAGTAACAAGTATGATTAAAAAAAGAAAAAGTAGAATGTGAGAGGAGATTGGCCAGTCAGGTCAAAGCTAATCCAAGGTCTTTTTTCTGTTATGTGGCAAGCAAGAGGAAAAATAATTCTGGCAGGTTGACACTGGTGGATAGTTAGCAGAGTAACCATAGCAAATGATATTATTATTAAAAGAGACCTCTAGGGAATCAGGGACTCATTGAGGGAGGCTACACACACCAGCTATCACACTTATTCTTGAATTCTTTCACACTGCTTGCACTCACAACATCCAATGGCAACCATTTCAATCACGCACACCCTATGAGAGAAAAATTTAGCCTTCACAACCTTCTTAGCGGAATTCATTCTCAGCTTCCAAGGATGCCCTCTTGTCCTATTCCCCACTTCCATAAATTGAAAAATTCCATCAATTGAAATCCTGCATGACCCTTTCAGAAGTTTTGTAAGTCTCAATCATATCACCTGTCTTTCTCCTGTTTGCTAGTGTCTGCAGTCTACAAATTCTCAATCTGTCTTCATAATCAGTATTCCACAATCCTGATATCATTTTTAACACTTTCCTTTGCACTCTCTCTAATATATCAGCATCACAACAGAAACCAGACCTGCGCACAATAGTCCAAGTGAGGTTTTTAACAAGGCCTTGTAAAGAGGCAAAATGACATCCTTATCTTTACACATGAACATTCATTTCAGCATTCCAATTATCTTTTGAGTTGCAATCTTTGCAACATGGCCCCTGAACTTCAACTTCCTATCTACTAACACTCCAAGATTCCTAGCCTCAATAGTTTCTTCAAGCATAATCCCACCAATGTAATACAACATAGGATATTTAATCACGCCAAAGCGAATGACTTTACATTTATTGACAATGAACTGACATCCATTTTCCCATGCCCACAATTCCATCATATTCCAATCATTCTGCAAGTACTACATATCAACAGTATTCCTGATTACCTATCTTTGCATCATCAGCAAATAGCTGTATGTTGCTTGTCAAAAACTTCCCAATATCATTAATGTATAAATTGAATGCAGGGGTGTGCCAGTAGTGTCCAGCACCTGTGTGCAAAACTTTAGTTGGCACCCCTATACCCCTTCCCCCGATAAAAAATCACTTTATAAAAACGTATCAGTGAGTAAAAATGAAATATGAAATATATTAATTATAAGTTTACTGAACAAAAAGCAGAAATTACAAAAAAAAAGTATAAAAAACAATAAACATACAAGAAGGATATAAAAATAACAAAAGTAATTCGGGAAAAAAATAAAGTAAATAAATAATAGTAACTTACAAGTATATAAAATAGGAACATATTAAACATTATTGGGTAAAGAAATAGTTAAATAAATATTTAAACAGAAAGAAAAATCACTTGGTGAATTGAACTTGTCTAGTTTTCATTAATGAAAATTCTCGAATAATATCATGTATATCAAGTTGATCCAAAATATCTGACTCTATGGCAAGATTTGAAACTTTGTCTTGTACCATTGTGGAGCTCAAGTAGATTTTAATAACTTTAAGTTTAGAAAAGGACCATTCCACAGATGCTACAGATATCGGTAATGACAAAAGAATCTGAAGAGCAATTGTAAAGTTTGGGTAAACTGTGATTAAGCCGTTTGAATAAATATACTGAATTATCTGATAGATATCATTTTTAAAATTAGAAATAAATGGTTGACAGTGTAAAATTTCTTTGCATAAATCATCTGCATCAATGTCTGAATGATTCTCATGTGTTAATTTTTGTCGTAACTTTTTATAATAAGATAATAAATATTCTCTATTTTGTGAAGTACTTAACAAATAAAAAAACAAATGAATTCATATGTTCTTTTAATAAAGTAAATCTTTCCTGCAAAGATTGTAATGTTTGATCTATTATGCAGAGAAAAAAAATCACTTTAAATGAAATTTCAGGATCTACTATATTTTCATGTCCATAATCAAATTGTGTTGTCTTTTTATGTCGCCTCAGTGGTCCACTACTACAAAATACAGATTCTGCGTCAAATTTTGCTGCAATTAATTTTGAGCTTTCTACAATTTCTTTGAAAGTTTCATCAGATCTATTTTGATTTAGATCATTCAATGCATCTAAAGCAAGTTGGAGATTCCTAGATGAAGACTGCAGTATTTTGCACAAAATTCACTTTATTTAAAATATCACATCAAATCTTTGGCGCCTTTACTATCCTGGTGCCTGTGTGCATTGCACACGTTGCACATATGGCCGGCGCGCCCCTGATTGAACGTATAATGGACAGTGATATAGCGAAGTTATTTAACAAACACATCATTCAGTGTATATCATAGTGATGTAATTGATGCTATGCAACATGTAGAAGGGAGGCAAGGATCAGGAAAATTAAAGGTGAAAGAATCAGAGGTGTATCAAGTGTTTCTTTGGTTAGATGCTAATAAGACTGTAGAAATGGATGACATATCACTATGTATTTTTAAAGAAAGTGCAAAAGAGTTAGCTATGCCCTTGACCTGGGTATTTAATGAAAGTCTTGTAGTGAGAAAGGTTTCTAAGGAGTGGAAAGAAGGCAAAATAACACCTATCCACAAGCATGGTTTGAGAACAGAAGTTTCCAATTATAGATTGGTCTGTATATTTGCAGTTGTGATCAAAGTGTTTGAAAAATTGGTTAGAAATAGAATACAGGACTGGGTTGATGGACATAAGATTCTCTATGACAATCAACATGGGTTTGTGAAGATAGATCTTGTTTTAGCAATCTGCTTACGTTTTATGATAAGGTGATGAACATGTTGAATAAAGGAGATTCGTATACAGAGATTTTTTGGACTTTGTAACGATATTTGATAGATTCCCACCTGACAGATTGGTGTATAAACTGCAGAAGATGGGATTAAATTTGGTTAGATGGATTGAAGAATGGCTTTCTGAAAGGTACCAGCAAGTTGTGTATGATAGAGTAGTGTCTCAAAAAAGGAAGGTGACCAATGGTGTGCCTTGGGGGTTCTGTTTTTGGGCTCCTGCTATTTAACTTATTTGTTAATGATATTTCATGTGGATTGACTGGGGATCTTCAAACATTTGTCAATGATGCAAAGTTAGGCAGAATTATCAAAAATAATGCCGATGTTTATTTTCTATAGGAAAAATTTGGTTAGACTTTTAGCTTGGACAAATGAGTGGGATTGTAGTTTTAATATTGGGTGAGTAGAAGGAAGATGATCCTAATGGGAGATTTTAATTATAGGAATGTGGACTCGGAAGAAGAAATGATGTATTTTAACAAGGAGAGTAAATTTGTTGAATTTCTGTGGGATAACTATCCAAAGCATCATGTGATGGAATCAACATGAGGTTTATCAGTATTATATTTGGTTATTTGGTGATATCCTCACAGGATGTGGTTGTGAATGAGGTATTAACTCTTACACATGTTGGTGAAAATGATCATGAGGTATTGGTTTGGAACGTAGTCAAACAGGGGAAAAAGTTGTTATCAAGGTCTATATGTGGAACTATAAGACAGGTGATTATAAGAAGCTCCGTAATCAACTAGCATCAATACATTGGGTAGATGAATTGTGTTAAAAGATGATGATAGTGCATGGGAAATGATAAGGCAGTATCTAACATAGGTAATGAATAACTGCATACCATGAGTTCAGTGAATAAATAGAGTAGGAGTGAGATAGATGAATGTTGAAAACAAGCAAGCAGTGTTACAAAAGAATTTGTTATGGAGGAAGTACAAGACAGTTTGCAGTGAACAGATGCATGAAGAATATAAACTGCAGGCCAGAAAAGTGACAAGCATGGTTAAAAATGAAAAAGTATGATTGTCAGCATGAGTTTGTGAAGAGCAGGTCTTGTTTTAGCAATCTGCTTATGTTTTGTGATAAAGTGATGAATGTGTTGGACAAGGGAGAATCACATACAGTGACATTCTCGGACTCTGGAGAAGAATTTGATATTATTATTATACATACATACATACATCTTCAAGGCCCACTCTTCCTAATTGGGTTGTGGGGGCAAAAGCTGCAAGAGGAACTTCCAACGGTCACGATCCTCTGCCACCAAGTTCAGGTGTTCTGGTGGGATTCCCAAATGTGTCCACCCAAGGTTTTGGATATAATCTATCCAGCGAGTCCTTGGCCTTCCACGTGGCCTCCCACCCTCTGGCTTGACAAAGAGAGCCTTCTGAGGGAGCCTCTCTTGTGGAATCCTGACCAGGTGCCCGTACCAGCGTAACTGTGATCTCTCAACACGGAGAAGCAGCGGTTGAGTATTGAGGGTTTCCCGAATTGCAGAGCTTCTGACTCTGTCGAGTTTTGTCAGCCCCGCAACCCCTCGAAGGAACCTCATTTCAGCCGCTTGGATTCGTGTTCACATTCTTTCGGTCATTACCCAATTCTCATGACCATAGGTGAGAATGGGGACATAGACTGTATTGAAGACAGCCAGCTTTGCCTTCTGGCTTAACTCCAACTTCAATACTACTGAACAGCCAAGCTCCTGCAATATTGAGCTTGCTAAGCCAATTCGAGTATCTAGCTCTACGTCCCATTTTCCGTCATTCGTGAATATGGACACAAGGTATTTAAACTTCTCCACCTGTCTCATTGGGACTCCACTTACATTTAGAGTGCACTGGGATGATTGTCTTGAGACCACAAATGTTTCAGTTTTGGTCACACTGATCTTCATTCCGGCATCTGCACAAACAGCTACAAACCTATCCAGGGTCCGCTGGAAGTCATCTGTGGAAGAGCTAAGCAGAACTAGGTCATCTGCAAAAAGCAGACGTCCAATGCTACATTTTCCAATTCTGACACTCACTGCCTCGGCTGTGCCTATCAATCCAGTCCATAAATATTATGAAAAGGAGGGGTGACAGAACACACCCTTGGTGGAGGCCAACAGAGACTGTGAAAGGTTCAGACTTTGTGCTGTTTACCCTGACACAAAACTCTGGGCATTCATACAGGGACTTGATGGCAGCTAAGAGTTGACCATCCACTCCCTACTCCTGTACTACTTGCCCAAGCTTATCCTGAGGAACCCGGTCATATGCCTTCTCCAAGTCCACAAAACGTGTAGACATTCTTGGCATATTCCCAAGATTTCTCAAAGACTTGCCTTAAAGTGATGATTTGGTCAGTTGTGCTTCTACCAGGACGAAAGCCACATTGTTCTTCCTGGAACTTTGACTCAACTATGCTCCTGCACCGTCTTTCCAAGCACTTAGCATACACTTTCCCAGGCAGGCTGAGCAGAGAGATGCCACGATAGTTACTGCAATCCTTCTGGTCTCCCTTCTTAAAGACTGGTATTATTATGCCTGTCTGCCATTGCTTTGGTGCTCGCCCATTATTATTTATATTATTATTATTATTATTATTCAGGCCTCCATGGAGTCAAAAGACTCAGTGTGGGAGATCCTCCCTAAGAACATAAAGTCTGTCAAGACTCATCGAGGGGAGGCCCCCCCCCTAAGAAACACAAAGTCTATCATACCACTCCTTAAACTCATTGACCGTTCTCGCTCTCACCACTCCATCAGGCAATGCATTCCATGGTTCAACCACCCTCCATGCAAAGAAACCACTCCTCACCCCTCTTGCTTACAGTTTCCTTTCGTAACTTCCAGGGATGGCCTCTTGTCATCACTCCTTCCTGCTGTTCAACTAAGCGAAAGAACAACCCTGTAACCACCTCTCAACAGTTTAAAAGTCTCAATCATATCACCTCTCCTTCTTCTATCCACCAAACTCTGCAGTCCACATTCCCTCAGCCAATCCTCATAACCAAAATTGTACAGTCCTGAAACCATCTTTGTCATCTGTCTTTGTACCCTTTCCACAGTTAATTTATCTGCTTCAAATCATGGGGACCAAATCTGAGAACAATAGTCTAAGTGTGGTCTGATCAGAGACTTATACAATGGAATGATAACCCTTTTATTTCTGCAGGTCAGTGTCCTTCTCACAATTGCAGAAATCCTCTGTGTTACCTTCACCACCTTTGCAGCATGTCCCCTAAATTTCAGGTTTCTATCAATCATCAACCCCAGATCTCTTGTCTCCCCAACTTCCTCCAGTATAACTCCTCCCATAGAGTATGCAGCATCCCATCGATGTTTCCCACACCTCAAGACCTTACATTTTGCTGCATTAAACTGATACCCTCATTAATTTGCCCATCTATCTAGCTTATTCAAATCCTCTTGCAGGGCTACCACATCTGCACTATTACTAATAATCCTTCCCAGCTTTGCATCATCCGCAAACAACTGAATATCCCGTTGCAATCCACTGGCAATGTCATTGATATAAAGGCTAAACAATATAGGTCCTAGTACCGAGCCCTGTGGGACCCCACTTGTAAACCTCTGCCTCCTTGAAACTGCTCCACCATACACAACAACTTTCTGATACCTATCAGACAGCCAATACTGAATCCAGTTGACCAATCTGACATCCAGACCCATGTGCTGCAACTTAAATATCAGCTTATCATGTGGCACCCTGTCAAATGCCTTCGCTAAGTCTAAGAAAATTGCAGTATATGCCTTTCCCTCAGCTAATGTTCTTGTAACTTTATTATAAAAGGATTACCACATGATAAGTTGGTACACAAGCTGCAGAGGATAGGAATAGATAGTATATTGGTTAGATGAATCAGAGATTGGCTCTCTGAACGATACCAGCAAGTTGTGTATGATGAATCCGTATCTCAGAAAACGAAGGTGACCAGTGGCATGCCTCCAGGTTCTGTTTTTGGGCCCGTACTGTTTAGCTTATTTGTTAATGATATTTCTTGTGAATTGATTGAAGATCTTCAAATGTTTGCTAATGATGCAAAGTTAGGTAGAATTATCAGGCTGATAATTCTACCTAATTGTCAGGCTGATATTAATTCTCTACAGGAAGATTTGAATAGACTTTTAGTGTGGACAAATGAGTTGGGTTGCAGTTTTAATATAATAAATGCAAGGTGTTACACTTTGGGATACAGATATATAAGGATATGTACTGTATTGGTGAATCTGTACTTCAGGAAGTAGATGAGATTCGGATCCTTGGAGTGTTGGCAGAGGTAGTACTGAAGTTCAAGGGGAAGATCATGTGTTGCAAAAACTGCACATCATATTCCTGCTATGATAAAAAGTACACTGACATGTAGGGATAAGGAGGTGACAGTGCCTCTATTAAGGTATTGGTCAGACCACATAGTGATCAGATTTGGTTACCTAGTTTTTCATTGTGATGTGGCAAAACTAGGTAAACAAAGAGATATCAGGACTCTGGAGTGTTGGGTATGATGAGTGTTGAGAGAGAGAATGTGGATTATGGTAATTGGTGGATAGGAGGAAAAGAGATATGATAGAAACCTTCAAGTTAGTTAAGGGATTCTATCAGATTAATAGAAAATAAATTATAAAAAGAGTGGATGTTAAGATGTGAAGAACAAGAGGTTATTCCTGGAAGTTGTACAAAGATGTGATGAAGAAGGGTGCGAGGAGTAGATTTTTTACGTGGAGAGTTAAGTGGAATTGCTGGAGTGCATTGTGAATGTAGGCTGTGTAAATATCTCCAAAGCTCATTATGATAGACATGTTGCTGGTTGAGAGTGGGCTTCCCACGATGAGTCTTTTGACTCCATATGGGTTACCAAAATAATATTGTTCCACATACTCAGCCAAATGGGGAAAAAATGTGTAACTTTGAATCATGGCCAAATTTTGAAGGTTTGAACTCACCAAACAACTATGAACTCACCAAACAAGTATGAAACTGAAGAGTATAGGTAGAAGAGGTAGTTGTCCCTCAAAAACTCAAGAAACTCATTTTCTTTACTTCTAGTTGCTATCTCATCATCCCAGTCTATATTGCCATAGTTAAAATCATTCTTTTCTTATTTGCTTGGCTAATTTGTTTATATATTTCATAGTCAATACCATTCACATTACCAGGTCTATAACAACATCCAACTAAGTATTTCATTCTATTCACCTCTATCTCATATCATACTGCCTCAAAATCACTGGCACTATTTCCCCCTTGCATCTCTACTTTGTATGGACTTAACTATTGGTGTTGCCAAACGAACTACCAAGAGATTTTAGGAGAGAATATATCCCTGGCTGGAATAGTGACAGTGAAAAACTGTATAAAGAATTCTTTACTAATAATAATAACCCTACAGTTGCCACTGAGCTACTGAAGTCTCTTGACAATGCTAGAAAAGACAAATGGATTAAAACAATGAACAATTTTAATTTTACCCATTCCAGTCTAAAAGCTTGGTCCCTGATTAGGAAGCTCGACCCTAATACAAGGACTTCTGGTAAACTGCCCGTCATAGATCCAAAACACATTGCAAAGCATATAGTCTCAATGACTAAATATCCTCAAGATAAAGTAGCTACAAGAGAGGTGAAACAAAAACTAAAAAATCTCAAAACTGATCTTCCACCATCATCACTATCTCAGGCTTTCACTTCCCAGGAACTTAACTCATTGAGGACTGGGAAGGCGGCTGGACTCGATAACATCTACCCTGAATTCATTAAGAACTGTGGACCAAAAACTATTCAATGGCTTACTGCTATATACAATAATATCCTGGACTCTGGCATACTTCCATCAATTTTTAAAAGATCTAAAATCATTGCTGTCTTAAAACCTGACAAAGACCCTACAATTGCTTCCAACTACCATCCTATTGCCTTGTTAAGTATCTGCCTGAAGCTTCTCGAAAGAATGCTATACAACAGAATTTCTTCAAGTATACATAACAGAACTCCACAGGAACAGGCTGGCTTCAAACCTGAGGGAAGTTGTTGTGATCAAGTACTAGTCTTGACAAACTTTATAGAGAAGATTATGAAAAACAATTGAAAACAATAGCAGCATTCGTGGACCTGTGGAGAGAGGGTCTTATCTTAAAATTCCTAGAAACTATCCAAGCACCAAAACTAGCCAACCTAATTAATCAAATACTAGCAGACAGATGGATACAAGTATCTCTCAATGAATCGCAAAGTAAATTCTTTAAGATTAAAAATGGCCTGCCTCAGTTCTTGGTTAAAGAGCAATGGGGTCAGTTCTTGCCCCATTGCTCTTTAACTTATATATTAGTGATATCCCAGAGACAGCATCACGGAGATTCATGTATGCTGAGAATACCTTAACTGAATATCTGCCTGTACTTGATAAATACTTTAGACGATGGCGATTACAACCTAACCTGAACAAAACTGAAAAATCACATCCTTTCATTTAAGTAATATCCAGGCTAACTATATCCCAAAACTTTACTTCAGAAATAAACAGGTGAAATTTAACAATCATCCAAAATACCTAGGAGTTACTCTAGAAGTTTGACATTCAAATATCATCTAGAAAATATTGCTGGGAAATTAAAAACTCATAGTAATATAATGCATAAACTTGCTGGTATTTCTTGGGGTGCTGATGTTGGCATCAGCACCCCAAGAAATACCAAAAAATGCTATATGTTGAAACCAATACTCTCCCCATGACTCGCATAGGTCGAAGTTCTGGTCATTTATTTGTATTGCAGTCCTCCAGGCAGGGTGTGGAAACAGTTCCTTGCCTATCCACCAAGACATTTCCTTCCATACTTCACAAAGACTGAAATCCAGACACCCTGCCTGGAGGACTGCAATACAAATAAATGACCAGAACTTTGACCTATGCGAGTCATGGGGAGAGTATTGGTTTCAACATACCTCCAATCTTCAAATACCCATCACAAATCCGACATCTCATCTGGAGGGCTTCAATCTTCCTAGACATGAATGGACCACTTTAAATCAGATCAGAACAGGACATGGGAGATGTAAGCATCTCTTGCATAAATGGAACTGGTCCGATACTCCAAACTGTGAATGCGGAAGAGGGATCCAGACTATCAATCATATTGTGCTTGAGTGCCCTATCTACTCATTCTCGGGTTCTAAAGAGGACTTTTTTAACTGACCCCAGAATCCCTGGAATGGATCTGGGATTTAAGGATTAAGCTCTGACTCCTGATTCTTAATTTTGATGTTTAATAATTTCAACTTAGTGTACCCCTTTTAATATGATTTTTACAATTGTTTTTATGCTGTTTTATGTAATTTGTATGTTTTATTCTGAGATCTGTACATCATACGCTAAATAAATAAAATGGACTCAACTCTTTCTCTATCATCAATAGCACTCCTCCTCTCTTTTTACCCTTTCTATCCTCACAAAACACATCATACCCTTCCATCTCTATTCCTGTCAGGATGTTGTCCTCATCCAACGTCTCACATATTCCAATAATTTATGGGTGAACAGACTCAATTAATGCAACCATTTCATTTGCCTTGTTTCTTACACTTCTAGCATTTGTATACAAACACAGCAGTTTATTCCTGGATCTATAACTAGTTTCACTGATACCACTTACTTGATGTGACTTCTCCATACTAACTCAAGCCATTTCTTTTTCTCCTTATTCATCTTAGAACCTTCTTCAGATCAACCCTTTTCACTTGATCCCAAGTCATCTCCCTTCCTTTTTTGTTTACACATGCATTCACATCCTCTTGGAGCTTTTTCATCACCTTTCTCATGCTGTGTTCCTCTGTCTGTTCTGTAGGTCATTTGGATAAATAAGTGCAATATAACTATTGTACTCTCCTCTTGCTCAAGGAATAAGTTCCTTTCTTCATTGTGATCCACAAAAATTTTATGTACCTATTATCCTCATATCTTTGTGATTAAATATTTATAGCTTTTTCTTATTTAATTCTTTCTTTCAGTTCACTTTTTTTTTACTGTTCTACTTTCTCCTCATCAGTTACAGATAAACATATATTCTTGCTCATTGAAACTCTGACATGCATAGACACCAATAATAAATATTAATTTATTATTATTATTAATAATAATATTAGTTTTACTGACACCAGACCACCATGAAGTCAAAAGACTCATTGTAGGAGGCAAACACTGTTACACACAACAAGCCCATCAAACTGTGCTTTAATTAAACTCATTTAATGTATCTGCATTCACCACAATGTCAACTGAATCATTCCATTGACCAACCACTCTCCATCCAAAGAACCTACACCTTATGCTCCTGCTCACACCCTCCTTATACAACTTCAAAGTATGTCCCCTTTTACTAATCCCTTCATAACTTATATAATTTACTTTTATTTTATATTAAATAAAATTAATATAAATTTATCTCCTGTTCCTTCAATGTCAGATCATGTAGATTGACAGCAAATTTCGGGTGGCTTTACTTTAATCTTCATTATGCAACAACTCAATGAGAAAGTGTAGTAATTTAAATTGCTTATTCCATTATAAGAAATGGAATCCATTTGGAATAAAATTTTGAAACAAGATTAATATCAAAGTATTAATTTTTTTGATAGCTATCTTAACATTATACTAATTTAATTAGTATAATGGGGTGCTTAAGGGTCAAAGTTGTAAAACTGAAAGGAGACCTCCACATAGCCTTTAAAGGAATGTGGAGAACCGACCATCCTCACCTTCTCGTGGTGCACCCTGTTGGGTATCTACCTGGATACTGAACGAACGAGGACGGGCTGGCAATTTGGGATTTAGCCGACCAAATTGTATTCCTATTGGTTAAACCAAAATATAAAATGATGGTACAACATTAAAAAAATTTCATGCCCGCTGGGGCGTTCCCCAGTTAAACAAGGCCCCCGTTACTTTCGCCAGGGAACCAGGGCAAACAGCGAAAAATCAGCTACTGGAACAAATCTGAAAACACAACATCACCACAGATAAAGATCGGTACTATCAACATAAGAAGCCCGAATGGCAAAGAAATGGAGCTAGCGGAGGAATTAGATAAGTACCAGATTGACATAATAGGGGTGACTGAAACAAAATAGACAAAAACTGGTGAGATCTTTCTGAGCAATAAATACAAAATGTTATATTCAGGCAATGACAATCAAGGAAAAGAAGGGGTAGTCATAGTATTCAACACAAAATACGAGGCTCATCTTCTTGAATGGCAGGCAGTGTCAAGTAGAGTGATTTGGGCAAATATCAAAATGGGGAAACTGAACAATAAGACTTATTTGTGCCTGTGGTCCCACAGAAAGTTCTACTAAGGTAGAAGTGGAGGAATTTTTTGAGGCTCTAGAGAAAGCTACTGACACAATGAAAAAGGAAAAGTTGATCCTTGTTGGGGATCTAAATAGCAGAGTAGGAAGTGATTGTCAGACATACAAAAATGTTTTGGGAAAATTTGGAGAAAAGAGCAAAGCTAATAATAATGGCAAATACCTGTTGGATTTCTGCTCAGGATGTGGACTGGTTATTACTAACACCATGCTCCAACATAAAAATGCACAAATTCACACGGAGAGAAGAGGCAAGGAATAAGAAAAGTCTCATTGACTATGTTATTGTTGATATTGATGTTTTCTCCCTGGTGCAGGACACCAGAGTGTACAGAGGATTTAAAATTGGAAGTGATCACTATTTAGTCTTGAGCAGGATAAAATTGAATTTCATATTGAATAGAATAAACATGTAAGAAAGTTTTAAGGCGAATAAAAGTTGAGCAGCTCTCAGATGTGAACTGTAGACTAAAATACACAAAGATTATTGAAGGAAAAATGAAAGCGTTTGAGAACAGGAACCAAACCTTGGAGATTCAGTGGCAAGCCTTGAAGAAAACCCTGATTGATTCAGCTAGAGAGGCATGTGGTGAAGTTGTCTGCAAGGATAGAAAAATTATAACTCCATGGTGGACACAGGAAGTTAAAGAGGCAGTGAAGGAAAAGAAGAAAGCATATCCAAAGTTCCTGTCAAATAAGTCAGCTTGTGCTCTTAGAGAATACAGAGACAAATATAAGAAAGCTAAACAGTGTGTAAAACTAGCTAAACAAAAGTCATGGGAGGACTTTAACAAGAACATAGAAAATAAATATCAAGAAGGTGGCAAAATATTCTGGGGGTTATTATTATTATTATTCCTGATACCTCCAAGGAGTCCAAAGACTCATCGCGAGAGAACACTTACAGCTGTCTCAACCACTACACTGAACCTCTACTATGAATCAACGCCATCTACTGCCCACCTCCACCACCACAACTAGTATTTTTTGTCAGTAAATTGTGTGTGTTCTGAAGGGCCGATTTGTCTGTATGCAGGATGAAAAACCCGAGTTTCTGGGAGAAAAAACCCTGCTACCGCCGTATGAGATCGGCTAACTCACCTTTGGTTGAAATCGTCCAGATAACTAAGTGCCTTAGACGATAGAAATATAAGATCTGATAATGTTGGAGTCTTGACAAGTAACAGACTGATTTGGAAGAAAATTGTAGATAGGAAGTTAGTAATGATGTAAATTTTTCATGTAGTACTATCATATCCTGTACACCCCTTGAAGGCACATGGCAGGAATTTGATGATAATTAGTATAATAATATTATAACTATTATAAAACTATTATTAAACATTAGATATTAGTAGCTACTTTTCTCTCATTTCTTATACCTTTTTAAACAAATTATTGGAATTTAAATATTTAAAAGCTAATCAAAAGAATATAATATCTGATTAGCAAAGCATTATAAAATTACTTACGGTTTACTGTATTCATTAAAACCACCATCATCAGGATAATCCAAGTCTCTTCCTTGCGCTGCTTCTTTTTCATGTACGGAATATTTTCCTCCTCTATTCCTCTTGATCAGGCATACAATTATTAAAAGCAGTAAGAGAAGAGCAATTGCACACATCATACCAATAAACCAGGCAGCTGTGGCAAAATTTTCAGTCGATTCTGGAGCAGCTACTGCTGCTTGGGGACCAAAAGATAAAATAAAATAATCTGATACTTATATAGATAATTAGAACAAAAATAAACATATCAGAATTCACTGAGTATTTATCTAAGGATCAAGTTCAATATATATTTGTAAATTTTGTTAATAAATTATAATAATGGAATAAACTCATATCAAATATTATTTTATTAGTATAATTTTTGGCTAAGTATCAAAGACATCTTCAGTACATGTAAATAAAAAGCTAATCAAACAATAACTGACAATTTCAAAAGGCACCACCTAAGTAGCTAATGTAAGATAACTAAAAAAATTCATTAAATTTCCTAACTTATTTAAAAAAAAAAAAAAATCTATATGTGTGCGTATACCTTTAAATAAAATAAAGTTAATAAAGATTAGCTGAGTTAAAGGGAGATGGTAAATCCCGTTTTATTTTATAGCTGGGTACGAAACTCGGATCAAAATCCATCGAATCCATAGAGTTTTTTTCGGCATGCAACTCTATCGATTCGATGGATTTCGATCCGAGTTTCATACCTGGCTATAAAATAAAACGGGATTTACCATCTCCCTTTAACTTATGTAGCCAGTAAAATAGCCTTTTGGCTTATTATTAATAAAGATTAGCTGATTTAAAAAGTACTATCTCCCACAAAGTGGATAGATGTAGACCATTGAATCTATTTAAGTTATGAGAGTGAAGAAAAGTTTCACATGTTTCTTTATAAAGCCGTTCCATGAGGAACTGACTTTTGTGAAGGACTCTTGTCTTCTTTTAATGAACGCTATGTCTAGTGATGATGGAATGTTCTGCTAGTCCAGACTGCTCAAGGTATTGAATATAAGACTTGTGTTGTAGCTGAATAAAAGCAGATCTTCCTGTTTGTCTGAAATAAGATAACCCACAAGAGCAAAGAATCTGGTAGACACCTGGATAATTGAGATGTGGAAGCATGTTCTTTGGAGAAGTGAGAAAGGTGAAGATTTTTCTGATAGGGCGAAAGGCAACAAAAATATTTAATGGTTTTAATATTTTTGCTAAGCGTTCACTAATGCCTTGCACATAAGCGATAAGAATACGAGTTATTTCTTCTGTATTTGAAGAGTGTTAGAGATGCCAAAATTGTTCAAAGCACTTTTGATGACAGAATTCTTATAACCATTAGAAAAAAAAGTGGAAATCATGCAATAGTTCATCTGAAGAAAATGAGGAGCGGGCCTGATGAACAGTATTTTAATAGTTCCAGCCTTTTGACTGAGATGGTGATGAGATTCAGCATGGATATAATGGCCTGTATGAATCGTCTTCTGAAAAACTGAGAAATGTGGGTTACTATCTGGTTGACCAAGAATTAAAAGATCTAAAAATGCTAACTGCTTATTTACTTCTTCTGCTAGGGTGAATTGGATCCTTAGATGAAGTGCATTTAATTTAGAGAGAGAAATTGTTGTAATTCATAAGAAGAGCCATTCCAAATAGCCAAAACATCATCTACATATCTGAACTAGTGAGAAGGTCTAGGTGAAATGTTTTTGAAAATACATCATTCAAAGTGCTCCATAAGGAAGTTGGCGATAGCAGGAGAAATGGAATTGCTCTTCCTTCGATTTGTTGATACAACTTGTTTTTAAAGGAAAAATAACCAGAACATATTACAAAATCAAATATTTGAACAATGTCTGAAGTAGTAATTGTTGTATTAGTAATTCTTGTTGTAGTAATTCAATGCTGTCAGATAAAGGAACATTAGTAAATAATGAAACAACGTCTAAACTAATCATAATACCCAAAGCTTCCAAATGAAGATCCAAAATTTTATTTTTGAAATCCAAAGTATTTTTTATATAAGTAGCAGTTCTTTAGTTGAAGAAGTGAGTAAATTTCACCTAGACCTACTCACAGGTTCAGATATGAAGATGACATTTTTGCTATCTGGAATGGCTCTTCTTATGAATTACAACAGTTTCTCTCTAAATTAAATGCACTTCATCCAAGAATCCAATTCACCCTAGCAGAAGAAGTAAATAAGCAGTTAGCCTTTTTAGATCTTTTAATTCTTTGTCAAGTAGATGGTAACTTACATTTCTCAGTTTTTTGGAAGAAGACTCATACAGGCCATTATACCCATGCTGAATCTCATCACCATCCCAGTCAAAATGCTGGAACTATTAAAATGCTAGTTCATTGGGCCCACTCCTTATGTTCTTCAGATGAACTATTGCATAAAGAATTGCATCATATTACTACACTGTGCACCTACCTCAGCTAGATCTATTAAAAAACTCTGTTTTTTTTTTTGCTTGACAGTGGGTGGAGGTGTGCTTCAGAAATGCAGTAATACATGCTTAAACGTGCACCTCTTCTAAAAACTAGGGTGATTCTCCAGATCACCCAACCTCAATGAGTGATCTGAGAAAATCATTTAAACCATTAAATCTTGATCACTCAAAAGATAAACAATAGTTTTACTCAATGACAGGCTCACTCTACCACCAAGCAGAACCACTCATCACCCAAGGAAAAGTATCCACTGAAGCAACCCCAATAAGGGCCATGTCAGCAGAATATCTGCATAACACGACATTAGTGGGAGTCAGAGCCAGAAGATATACCAAGATTGAAATAATGCAGAAGTCATAAATAAATTTGTGAATGTATGGAGTGAATTTGAATGGAAGTTAGAGTGGTTTTAAACTGAAGGACTGCATTTGAATTGGTTTGATGATATATGTAGAACTATAAGGGTGGTGATTATGACAAGCTTAGGAGCAGCTTGGAGCTATTGCATGGAATGGGAGTTGAGTGGTAAGGAAATAAATGCTGCTTGGGAAATGACAAAGAAATACATAACTGCATCAATGTGGGAATGTATTCCAAAGGCCAAAAGGTTTAATAAGGTAGGTGTAAAATGGATGAATGAGGGGCTTAAGCATGAAATCTGGAAGAAGGTACTTTGGAGACAGTACAGGATAAATAATAGTAGTAATCAGTTACATGAAGCATATAAAGAACAAACCAGGAGAGTGACTCAGTTAGTAAGCAAAACAAAAGTGTGGTATCAGCAGAAATTGGCAAATCAGGTGAAGAAAAACCATAGAGAGTTTTTTTTAGATATGTTGCAAGTAGAAAGATCATAAAATGGTAGAATGGTAACTTCAACAGAAGACATCGTTGAGGTATTGAATGATCAATTTATAAGGGTGTTTCATCCTGATCACCGTGGAATCATGAGCAACTTAAGTGTAGATGACACAGGAGAGGATGGTTTAATTGTGAGTGAGCAGGAAGCATTTGAGGAAATAAATAACCTTGATGCCAATAGTAAGGCAATAGGATTTGATAACATATCACCACACGTTTTAAGGGAATGTCAAGTGGATGGTAACGTAGATGGTCAAGTAGGGGCCACATTGCACAATGTTCCAGGGAATTGTCATGCCTGTTTAATAAGAATCTTACAACGACACAGGTTCCAAGAAAGTGGAAAGAAGGTAAAATTGTTCCACTGCATAAAGGTGGTGAGATAAGGCTGTGGCTTCAAATTATAGGTGAATCTCTATATCTGGAGTTGTGATGAAGATACTACATAGATTGATGAGAAGTAGGATATAGAAATAGACTGATAACAGCGGTATTCTCTGTGGTTATCAGCATGGGTTTGTTAAAGGGAGATCATGTTTCACTAACTTACTTATGTACTATAACAAAGTGACAAATACCTTGGACAGGGGAGATGCATATACAGTGGTTTACTTGGATTTTACAAAAGCATTTGATTGACTACCACATGACAAGCTGGTAAATAAATTGAACCAGATGGAATTGGATAACAGACTTGCGAGTTGGACCTGTGACTGACTGTAAGATAGGTATCAGAAAGTTGTATATGGGGGAGGGTGCAGTATCCTGAAAGAGGAGGGTCACTAGTGGTGTGCTGCAGGGTTAGTTTTGGAACCATTGTTGTTCAATTTGTATGTTAATGATATTGTGATAGGTTTAACTAGTGATATGCAGCTGTTTGCAGATGATAAAAAACTGGAGAGAGCAATGCAGAGTCAAGTGGATGTTATAGCCTTACAAGAGGACTTGAATAGATTGCAGGTATGTGGAGCTGCAGTTTAATGTTGCAAAGTGTAAGATTTTGAGATTTGGTAAGCAATGATGGGATGCAAAGGAAAGCTTTAAAGGAAGTACAGGAGATGAGAGATCCAAGAGTGGAGGTGGTGGTGGACAAGGACCTGGAACTCAGGGGCCACATTACACAAGTAATGAGGACGTCACACCGGATAATAGTCACATGGTACAATGATGAGGAAGACCCTGACATGCAGAAATAAAGAGGTTATAATACCATCGTATAAGGCCTTGATCAGGCCTCATATTGTTTGGTCAACAGATTTTCATGGTAACAAGGATATTTTGGAAATGTTCCAGAGAAGATTCACAAAGGTGGTCAGTGGTCTTTGGAATGTGGAGTACAAAGACAGATCGAGAGAATGCAAGTTGCGTAGTCTCATGAATAGGAAGAAGAGGGGGGGGGATATGATTCAGACATATAAAGTAGTCAGGGGTTGTTATCATTTTGACATGGAAGAGATTTTTCAGAGCAAGGGAGAGGATGGTAGAACAAGAGGCCACTGCTGGAAACTGTATAACGAGGTTGTGTGAACAGAGGAGTGAGGAATAGGTTCTTTGCATGGAAGAGATTTTTCATATCAAGGGAGAGGATGGTAGAACAAGAGGAAATGGTATAAAGACAGCAGTTGCAGAATGTGTGGTGGAGATACTTAATGAGCAGTTCATAAAGATCTTTCAATCTTGTGAATGTGACTTCATGGAGAGATTGAGAGCAGCTGATGATGGGGAGGAGAGACTGACTGTAAGTGAGCAAGAGGTTTTTGGGGAGTTGAATAAACTAGATGTAAATAAGGCTGTGGGAGTGATAATATATCACCACATATTCTGAAGGAATGTGCCAGAGAGTTGACACCTGCCTTGACATATTTTTTTAACATGAGTCTTGCACTTGGTCAAGTTCCTAAAGAGTGGAAGGAGGGCAAGATCGTGCCACTTCATAAAGCAGGTGATCGAACTCAAGCATCAAACTATAGGCCTATCTGTGTGTCAGGTGTTGTGGTTAAGTCGTTGGAGAAGCTTGTGAGAACTAGGATCCAGAGTTGGGTTGAAAACAATGGTATAATCTTTGATGGACAGCATGGATTTGCTAAAGGGAGATCATGTTTTAGTAATCTACTTACTTATTACAATAAAGTGACTGCTTCCTTGGGCAGAGGAGAAGGATACACAGTAATATACTTGGATTTCGCAAAAGCGTTTGATAGAGTACCTCATGATAAGTTGACAGTCAAACTAGAGCAGATGGAGTTGGATATTAGATTAGTGCACTGGATTGGAGACTGGCTATCTGATAGGTATCAACAAGTTGTGTATGGGGGGTGCGATATCCAGGAAAAGGAAAGTCACTAGTGGAGTGCCTCAGGGGTCTGTTTTAGGGCCATTACTATTTAACTTGTATATTAATGATATCGGCGAAGATTTGGATGAAGATATTCAGTTGTTTGCAGATGATGCAAAGTTGGGACGAACCATAAAGAGTAGTGAAGATGTTGTGGCCTTGCAAGAAGAAATTGAGTGATTGGGCAAGCAAATGGGGATGCGAGTTCAATGTTGCAAAATGTAAGGTTTTAAAATTTGGAAAACAAAGATGGGATGCAGAATTTATGCTTGGTGAGAATATATTGTTGAAGGTAGAGGAAATAAGAGATCTGGGGGTGATAGTGGATAAGGATCTAAAATGTAGGGGACCCATCGTCAAAATTGTGAAGACAACACAAAGACTTCTGGGAATGATGTGGAGGACACTGACGTGTAGAAGTAGGGAGATTCTTCTTCCATTGTATAAAGCTTTGATTAGGCCACACATGGACTATTGTGCCCAGATTTGGTCACCTGGTTTTCAGAAGGATGAAGAGATGTTGGAAAGGGGTCCAAAGGAGACTGACTAAGGTAGTTTCTGACCTCTGGAATGTTGAGTATGAGGAAAGATTGAGAATATGTAATTTGCAGAGTCTGGTGGAGAGAAGGAAGAGGGGAGATATGATAGAGACCTACAAGTTGGTAAGGGGTTGTTATAAGATCAATGGTGGGGAAGTTCTACAGAGAATAGGGGGAGATCAGGGGAGAACCAGTGGTTATCCCCTGGAAACTGTATAAAGAGGGTGTGAGTAGGGGAGTGAGAAGCAGGTTTTTTTCGTGCAGAGTTGTGAATGATTGGAATGCCTTGCCTGAGTGTGTTGTGTCTGCAAGGAGTTTGAGTGTGTTTAAGATATGGTATGATGAGATGTGTGTGTGATAAAAGGACCTCCCAGATGAGTCTTTGACTCCATGAGGTCTTGGGAAATAATAATAATAAATAATAAAAAGAGGGCACTGCTGGAAACAGTATAAGGAGGGTGTGAACAGAGGAGCAAGGAGAGTGGTTGGTGCATGGTGTATATTGCCTGAGTGTGTTGTGAATGTAGACACATTGAATTAGTTTAATGCGTGGTTGAATTAGCACTGTGTGCAATAGTGTGTACAGCCATGGCTTAACAAGATGTAGGACCTACTTTTGTTGCAATGACTACAGCAATCCTATGGAACATACCTTCCACAAGTGTATGACAGTGATCAGTACGAATTTTAGACTACTCCTCCTATTGGTATGTAATAAGGGCCTGGACTGTTGTGGGGTGGATATCCGTTGATCTCACCCAATGCTCCAGTTCATCCCACAGATGTCCAATAGGATTTAGATCAGGACTCTGTGGAGGCCAGTTAAGTGTGGTTACGTTCATATCCACAAACCACACAGGTACAGCAGCAGCCTTATGACACAGTGCATTGTCCTGCTGAAGGAGACAATGGTCACCACAAACAGAGGTCCAAGGCCAAACCAGGAAAAACAGAACCATACTATTACATTGCCACCTCCAAATTTTGTAGTTGGGGTTACACATCCTGGTAAGAAATGTTCATGTGCCACCCATACTCATTCATCTGCTCATTAGAGAGTGTGGCATGATTTGCGCTTTATAACCACAGTCATCTAAGCTTCCACCTTTCACTGTACATGCTTTTGCACCACTGAAGATGACATTACATGTAGGTTCGAGTACTGAGCAGCTTGCATATTGTGGTCCTACCATGGAAATCCTCATTTAATGTGTTAGCCGACGAATGGTGGTTTTTACATATTATCCTTCATAGTATCCAAAGGTCACATTCAGGGAGTGTGGTCTATTGTTCACTGCAGGTAGCACTTGTAGTTGACTCTCTGCACTTCCATCTCAGACAATTTATACCAGCTACAAACATGTGACTTGTTACATGGCTTGATGCACCTTACCTATGGTAAGTGTGTGTGGGTGGGTGGGTGTGCACACACACTGAGTGTCCGCCCAGTGTATATAAATACACACACAAAAAAATACACCATTTCTTTATGTATTTATCCCTAGGTTCCATTAAGTCTTTATAAACCTAAATATATGGGATAGTAAATTTCCTCTCCACAATGTTCTATATATGTCCACGTGTCTCTTTTGTGGTCCTTCTGCCTTGTGTATGAGATCAGCTACATAATTTTTTACTTTGAAAACTATTAAAAAATTTCTTGCATCCTAGATGAGATCTGAAGTGTTTCCAACGTTTGTTGCTATTAACTGTGCTTAAGAAAGCAATATCAGATATTAAATGCTTAATTTTGTTATTAAAAATAACCACACAAGATCATCAATAGTATTCTCAAAGTCTTGTTTTCTGGGGTGCTTAAGGGTCAAAGCTATATAACTCTACATAGCCTTTAAAGGAATGCAGAGAACCGACCAGGGCTTCTGACCTAATGTCCAATTTTCCCCTTCTCGTGGTGCACAGTGTTGGGTATCTACCTGGATACAGAACGAACGAGGATGGGCTGGCAATTTGGGATTTAGCCGACCAAATTGTATTCTTATTGGCTTAAACCAAAATACAAAATGATGGTACAACATGACAAATTTTCATGCCGGCTGGGGCATCGCCTGGTTAAACAAGGCCCCTATTGTTTTCGCCAGGGAACCAGGGCGAACAGCGAAAAGTCAGCTACTGGAACAAATCTGAAAACACACCCCAACTCAACATCACCAGAGAGTTAAGAAGCCTGAATGGCAAAGAAATAGAGCTATCTAAAGAATTACATAAGTACCAAATCAACATAATAGGGGTAACTGAAACAAAAAACACAAAAACTGGTGAGATCTTTCTGAGCAATAAATACAAAATCTTATGTTCAGGCAATGACAATCAAGGAAAAGGAGTAGCCATAGTATTCAACACTAAATATGAGGCTAATCTTCTTCAATGGCAGGCACTCTCAAGTAGAGTGATGTGGGCAAATATGAGAATGGGGAACTGGACAATGAGACTTATTTGTGCCTATGGTCTCACAGAAGGTTCTACAAAGGTAGAAGTGGAGGAATTTTTTGATGCTTTAGAAAAAGCAACTGACACAATGAAAAAAGAAAAGTTGGTCCTTGTTGGGGATCTAAATAGCAGAATAGGAAATGATTGTCAGACATATACAAATATTTTGGGAAAATTTCGAGAAAAGAGCAAAGCAAATAGTAATGGCAAATACCTGTTGGATTTCTGCTCAGGACGTTGACTAGTTATTACTAACAACATAAAAATGTCCACAAATTCACATGGAGAGAAGAGGCAAGGAATAAGAAAAGTCTCATTGACTTTGTTATTGTTGATAGTGATGTTTTCTCCCTGGTGCCGGACACCAGAGTGTCCAGAGGATTTGAAATTGGAAGTGATCACTATTTAGTCTTGAGCAGGATAAAATTGAATTTCATATTGAAAAGAATAATATGTAAGAAAGTTTTAAAGAGAATAAAAGTTGAGCAGCTCTCAGATGTGAACTGTAGACTAAAATACACAAACATTACTGAAGGAAAAATGAAAGAGTTTGAGAACAGGAAACAAACCTTGGAGATTCAGTGGCAAGCCTTGAAGAAAACCCTGATTGATTCAGATAGAGAGGCATGTGGTGAAGTTGTCTGCAAAGATAGAAAAATTAGAACTCCATGTTGGACACAGGAAATTAAAGAGGCAGTGAAGGAAAAGAAGAAAGCATATCAAAAGTTCCTGGCAAATGAGTCAGCTTGTGCTCTGAGAGAATAGAGACAAATTTAAAAAAGCTAAAGAGTGTGTAAAACTAGCTAAACAGAAGTTACGGGAGGACTTTGGCAAGAACATAAAAAATAAACATCAAGAAGGTGGCAAGATATTCTGGAGGTTGTTGAAGAAGCTTAGGAATGGAGGAAAGAGTGCTGTAAAAGGAGTTAGAGATGATAAAGGTGACATGAAAACAGGAGAAATAGATATCCTTGATGTATGGAGTAATTACTTCGAAAAATTGCTAAATGAAACAAGCAGTGATGACAGCACAGTGGTAAAAAAACACTCAACAGGCATACAGTCAGGAATATATATCCATATTTGAAGTAGAAAAAAGCCATCAAAGGCTTGAAATGTGGAAAGGCAGCAGGAGTAGATGATATTCGACCAGAAATGCTAAAGTATGGTGGTATAAAAGTCTTACAGTTTCTGCACTGCATAGTTCAGAAAGCCTTGACAGAGGGACACATTCCTGATGATTGGAGTAGAGCTCTCATAGTACCCATATATAAAAAGGAAAATAAAACAATGTGAGAATTACAGAGGTATTTCCCTACTGAGTGTTCCTGGTAAGATTTATCTAAGTATACTTGAGAAACGGTTGAGAAGAATTGCGGAAGAAAAGCTAGGTGAAGAACAAGCTGGATTCAGGCCAAATAGAGGCTGTCAGGATCAGATCTTCACTTTATGACAAATAGTTGATAAAGCATGGGAATATAACAAAGATCTATATTTAAGTTTTGTCGATCTAGAAAAGGCATACGACAAGGTGCCAAGAGAGAAGCAATTCCGCTAGTCATATGGTATCAATGGGGCATTATATCAAGCAATACTTAGTCTTTATTTGAGTTATAAGTCAGCAGTTAGAAGTGAAGGAAGTACAGAAAGATGGTTTAATGTTAAATCTGGTGTGAAACAAGGATGTACGTTATCCTCTCTGCTATTCATTATCTATATGGATCACATTATGTAGAAAAGTAATCTTAAAAAGTAATATTAAACCTGAAATATCAAAATGGGAAATGTTAATTTCAGCTCTCTACTTTACGCAGATGATGTGATACTTCTAAATAAATCTGCTAGAAGTCTGCAAGATTCCTTGACTAAATTGAATAACCGTTGTAATAGATATGGTATGAAGGTCAGCAATAAAAAGACAAAGACAATGAAAATAGGCAGAATCGTTGAAAATGTCAATTGCGTTGTGAATGGAGAACCTGTGGAACAAGTAAAACATTTCAGCTACTTAGGCACAATTTTTAGTGAAGATGATAAATTAAATATGGAAATAGACAATAGAACCAACAAAGCTGGTATGGTAGGAAGTCAACTGAATAAATTCATATGGAATAAGAGAGAAATTAGTCAGGACACTAAATTAGCCGTACACAAGACGGTGTTCAAACCAATTTTAACTTATGGATCTGAGAGCTGGGTCAGAAGTAAAACACTTGACCAAAGACTAGAGACCGCAGATATGAGAGTCGTGAGAAAGATTAGAGGCATGAACAGATGGCATCAATGGAAATATCATATTAAAAATGAGGATATTAGTGAAGAACTTGATATTGTCAGCATCCAGGAATGCATTAGCAGAGCTAATCTAAGGTGGTATGGTCACTTAAACAGAATGGGCGAGGAAAGATTAGCAAAACAAGTGTTATCTGCGAGGTTGGCTGGAAAACGACCTAGAGGAAGACCAAAATATAGGTGGATTGATATGGTAAAAGTGCCTTAGGTGATAGAAATATAATATCTGATAATGTTGGAGTCTTGACAAGTAACAGACTGATTTGGAGGAAAATTGTAGATAGGAAGTTAGTAATGAGGTAATTTTTTCATGTAGTACTATCATATCCTGTACACCCCTTGAGGGTACATGGCAGGAATTTGATGATGATCATGATGAAGTCTGTTTTCTACATATTTCATAAAAGTTCCTGAATTATGCATAGAATTAATACCTAAGTCTATCTATATACATTTATATGAAATATGTATAGATAGGCTTAGATAGGCACAGAGCTTCATAAGTGAAGCCGATTCTAAAAATTGTCTCTCATACCTACAGCAACTTCTATACAGCATAATTGCCTTCTTCCATATAATCCTCTGTGAAGGAATGTCCTGAGCATAATTTGCCAGTCCAAACTTGCCATATGGATGATTACAGATGTTCTTCAAGGTGAATATCAGAGATATACCAGTCTGTGCAAGCTAAGTTGCAAAGAACTTTATACATTCTAGGATAAGTAAGAGGATGAAGCTGATTCATCCTTAGGAGAATGGATGAAGGTTGTAGTTGCATGTGTGGTTTGAAAGTGGTACAGAGATAATATTTCAGGAGTTTAGTTATCTTTTTTAAAATACCATGAATATAAGGGATGGGAATCATTTTGACTGTGATCATGCATGCTGGTTGCAGTTAACCACAGAAAATGAAACTAATAATTGCCTCCATTTATGGCATGTCAAGACTGGCAACACAAACCACACATGCTCTGGACATTCACTCACACAGGATGAAATGGCATAAGACAACTGCTGCATAACAGTTGTTATACATCCACATAGAAGTCATTATAGGGCTGAGAAACTATTTTCAGAATCAGCATTGGCTATGAAGCACTTTCCCATTCTCAATCCCTTTTCTCTTTAAGAGATAAGATTTATTTATAATGCAAATTTGTATATAGCACTTGCAAAAAACATTTTATGCACACTGTTAAGGCAATACCATAAATCTACATTAATATTAATTATTTCTAAATAAAGATATATTATTATTATTCGTGACACCTCCATGGAGTCCGAAGACTCATCGCGGGAGGACGCCTACAACTGTCTCAACCACTACACCAAACCTCTACTACGAATCATCTCCATCAACGCCATCTGCCGCCCATCTCCACCACTACCACAACTAGTATTTTTTTGTCTGTAAATTGCGTCTGTTCTGAAGGGCCGATTTGTCTGTATGCAGGATGAAAAACCTGAGTTTCCAGGAGAAAAAACCCTGCTACCTCCGTATGAGATTGGCTAACTCACCTTCGATTGAAATCGTCCAGACAAAGATTCCTCCCATCACGACGAGAATCAAACTTAGGCTTATTCCACTCGAAGGGTGCAATGTACCATTGTTCTTCCAATTGCGCTACGAAGGCTATATTTTTCAATTTTATTTGTCTTTCATTCAATCTCTTAACTTATTATAATAATAATATCCTGGATCTGAATCTGTGATATTAACAACTTAGGCAGGTCTGTCTTTTCCATGGTGGGATTATTCTCTCTCACTCACTAATCGAACTTTATCTTCAGAAGTACAGTCTTTGTGCAACTGCATTACCACCCACCACTACTAGTGTTTTCACAGACAATCACAAACATCCATGTCCACGGCAGGATTTGAACCAGCAGCCTTTTGGCTGGAGAGCGGATACGCTAACCACTCAGCCAACCAGGCTGGCATATATCCTACACAAGTAGCCCAGTCGTGATGATACTTCAAGTGCAGATTTCTTTCGCTTACACTTGGATAAAGGATGAAACCAAGAATATAATTTCTTGGCATATTTAATTTATAGTATAACCAAGTGAAAAAACCTTCAACATCTGTTGGAAGAAGAGAGAAAGAAATGTGAGAGAGTAAAAATTGTAGGTTTGCTACCCAGATATGATGGTACCAAGTTAAGAAGGATGGCAATGATAGCAAATGATTCCATAGGCAGACTGTGTAGAAGAAATGGATGCAGATTTTTGGGTGTGTAGAGTGTGTTTGATGACAGAAAAAAACTTATATAAGAGGGACGACCTGCACTTGAATTCATTTGTTATCAGGAGAGTGAAGAAATAACTTATTGATATGAGACCTAATGCAGAGAGTCAGGGAAACTAGATCATCAAAGGAGGAATGGGAAAAATGTGCTTGAAAGTTTAGCTATGGTATGCAAATATGATAAAGATATTTAATGATCCTGGCATTTATGCATAGACATAACAAATTACCACCCACCTAGCCTATCCTGTTCTTATAATTAGATATGCAATCTATTTGGCGTTATTGTAGAACTTTCTCTTTTCCCATCCCAGACATGTTTATGCATCTGGCAAAGGGGTGGAAATATATGCTTTGGATTCAGACCTTTTGAGTAAGTCTGGGGAGGGAAAAGAGAAAGTTCTACAACAAAGCCAAATAGATTGCATATCTAATTATAAGAATAGGCTAGGTGGGTGGTAATTTGTTATGTCTATGCATAAATGCCAGGATCATCAAATACAAAGGGTTGAGTTTGTTGCTTTATTGAATACAATGTAGCCTAAGATTGTTGGTATTAGTGAAACCTGGCTATCAGAATCAGATATGGTAACTGGGATTGAGTATAATGGGTACACTATTTTTAGGAATGACAGAAGAGATAGGAGAGGAGGATGAGTACTACTACTGATATTTGACGACTGTAAGTACATTTAGGACAGAAACACAAGGAAACAATGACGTTAACAGTGACCCATATAGAAGTGAGTATGAGTCGATCTGGTGTGAAGTGGAGGCTAACAGAATTAAATATATGGTGGGGTTGCCACAGACCTTGCAGCTCAGTTGCAGGGGGCGAAGAAATGCATCACCAATTTAGCCTTATGGATATTAAACTAGTGATCATTATGGGTGACTTTAATTATCCAAATATTGATTGGGTAGAAGAGAAATCTCATAAGAATGAAGAGGAATTTGTTGAAAATGCTGTGTGACATGTTCTCAAGCAGCATGTGAAAAAGGAACTTGAGGTCAAAGAGTGTTAGATTTGTTAATAGTGTCAGAAGGGGCCTCTGCTATTTGACAAATAAGAATTTGACTATTTTACCAACAGTTGATGATGGTGATCATGTCGTGCTTTCTTGGGAAGTATCTAATTATATTGATGTTCCCATCAGAACAAGTAACATGCTGAATTACAAAGATGGAAATTATGATCAACTTAGGAGAATTCTATCTTTGGTTCCATGGTATCAGTTACTGAATGGGAAAAATCTCAGCAATGCATGGGAATCTTTTAAAAGTGTTTAAATGAGGTGGTATCTGAATATATCCCTAGTGTTTGAAGAACAAATAGGTTGGGAGTGAAATGGATGTGCAACCCTATTAAGCAAGAGATCCTAAAGAAGAAGATGATGTGGAAAGAATATTGTGAGAATAAGAGTGAGAGGCATTATGAAATATATAAAGCTTAGGCCAGAAATGTAACGATGTATTGTGTGGAAAGCTAAATCGGAGTATGACAAGAAACTGGCTATGCAAGCTAAAGGCAATTCAAAAGAATTTTATCGTTATGCCATAAGCAAAAAGAATGAATGAGGAAGAATAGCTTTACTGAATGCAGATGGTACTCTAAATGACAGAAGTTAATGAGACTGTTGAATTCATGTGCTCACTTTGCTAAGATATATCAGCCAGGTATGCTTGACATGGTAAACAGTGCTAATGCTGCATTGGATGAATAGTTAGAGGTGTAGGAAAATGAGGCTGACCAGTTAGTGCATAAACTGGATAAGAATTTGAAAGAGGATTTGAATAAGCTAGATAGATGGGCAAATGAATGGGGATATCAGTTTAATGCAGCAAAATGTAAGGTCTTGAGGTTTGGGAAACATCGATGGGATGCTGCATACTCTATGGGAGGAGTTATACTGGAGGAAGTAGGGGAGACAAGATCTGGGGGTTGATGATTGATAGAAACCTGAAATTCAGGGTACATATTGCAAAGGTGGTGAAGGTAACACAGAGGATTGCTGCAATTATGAGAAGGACACTGACCTGCAGAGATAAAGGGTTATCATTCCGTTGTATAAGTCTCTGATCAGACCACACTTAGACTATTGTTCTCAGATTTGGTCCCCAGGATTTGAAGGGGATAAATTAACTGTGGAAAGGGTACAAAGATGGTTTCAGGACTGTACAATTTTGGTTATGAGGATCGGCTGAGGGAATGTGGACTGCAGAGTTTGGTGGATAGAAGAAGGAGAGGTGATATGATTGAGACTTTTAAACTGTTGAGAGGTGATTACAGGGTTGACACTGGGGAGTTCTTTCACTTGGTTGAACAGTGGGAAGGAGTGATGACAAGAGGCCATCCCTGGAAGTTATGAAAGGAAACTGTGAGCAAGAGGGTGAGGTGTGGTTTCTTTGCATGGAGGGTGGTGGTTGAACCGTGGAATGCATTGCCTGATGGAGTGGTGAGAGCGAGAACGGTCAGTGAGTTTAAGGAGTGGTATGATAGACTTTGTGTTTCTTAGGGGGGACCTCCCCTCGATGAGTCTTGACAGACTTTATGTTCTTAGGAAGGACCTCCCACGATGAGTCTTTTGACTCCATGGAGGCCTGAATAATAATAATAATAATAATAATTTGTCAATAGGGACAGATGGAATATCAGCAGATTTGCTAAAAGAGTGTTCAGCCAAACTGGCTAGGCCTTTCACTTGTTTGTATAACTTGAGTCTAAGCTCAGGAATGTTACCACAGGAATGGAAGGAATGTATGATGGTTCCATTGTACAAGGGTGGTGCAAAAACTGATGCGTCTAACTACCGACCTATCAGTATCTTTGGTGTGGTAGTGAAAATTTTAGAGAAGTTGGTAAGAACTTGCATACAGAAATGGGTAGACAAACAAGCTATACTCTGCAAGGAGCAAAATGGGTTTACTAAAGGTAGGTCATGTTTTACTTTTACTGTTGATCATGGGTTAGAGCTGCACTATTACTTTGGATGTCTCTGAACTTATGTGTTTTATATGACTGGTGAATTGTAGTTTTTTTTCGAGAATTACACTGAGATATTTGACTGTATTCTGCCATGGGATCTTAACTCCTAGTAAATTTATACTTTCCTTGATTTGAGGCTTCTTTCTAGTGAACAGTATGGCTGAACTCTTCTGTGGGTTTGCTTGGATCCTCCAGTCCATCAACCATTTTTACAGTGTGTGAATACTGTTTTGGAGTCTTTTGATAGCTAGTTTGGGGCTGAGAGATCTTGCTAATAATGCAGTATCATCTGCATATAATGCAGTGATTGTTGAGCTTGGGTTTTGAGGGATATCAGCTATATAGATAGAAAACAGCAAGGGGGCCAGGAGTGAGCCCTGTGGATCTGTTGAACGGTGGTGTGGTTATTAGCTGGCCTGAGATGTGTTTCATTTACTAGTATTATGTCTGGATTGTGTCTCTGAGTGAACTCTTGCAGTTCTAGGATTTTGTTAATCAGTCATTGGCATTCCATGCAGTGATCATGAGAGAGTTGGGATGGAATTTTCATTATTCATTATTGAGGGCTGTCAGAATTTAGTGGGTACCTTGTAGGAATCTTTTCGTGGAGGATGGCAAAGGATTTGTCATGCTGAAATCTTGTAACATGGTAGCTAGTGAGGCAGTTAATACTAATGTTAAATTTGAGTTTATTTGATCATGGGATGGAGCAGCCTTTGTTCATGCTGCCTCTGCATAAGTTTTGGGCATTTGTTTCCTTTCCTGAGTTGTCAAGTTGGAGATAATTTGGACTGGGGTGTGACCTGCATGGTTGTCTTGAGCATCATTGAAATGTGTTGGAAGGGTAGTTTTTGCTGACCCTCGGTTCTTTGGGTGTGTAATGCATCCCTTGTGGTTGGCAGGGTGAGGTCCACGGTTGGCACATTTAGCTGGTGTGGATATTGGCTTGGTATATGTGACGGTCTGGTGGCCCTCGCCGCATTTCAAACACCTGTAATTTGCCTTGCGAAGTTTCTGGGCATGGCCAAACCTTTGACACTGCCCAGCTGATGACTTTTTCCTTAGTGAGTGGCTCGGTAGATATTCTGAGGCCACAGATCACAGTCAGTTCATATATCTCTTTCTGTGCCTTGTCAATTTCTACGAGCACGAGTAGCATTGGCCGTTTATCTGACCTGAGCATCTTGCTCACTTTTACTGGTGTTAGGCCCCGACTCATAAGGTCAGCTGTGATTTCTTCAGAGGTAACACCTTCGGTTACCCCATGAAATACTACTTTGAGATTCTTTTCACTGGGTAAAGCAAAAGTGTGATAAGCAAGATTTTTGTTGTTCATTAGTTTTGTTAATTGTCTGTAGTCAGTGACTGAGGCCGGCTGGATTTTGACTCCTTCATCTTGATTTTTGGCCCAGGAATATGAGATTTTATGTTCCCTAAGGGCTGATGTGACAGTGGTCTATTTGTCCTTGTCCCTTAGGATAACAGGTGGAACCTTTTCGGTGTTCCTCGGGACATCTGGTGTTGGTGAGTCTTCATCCATCTGGCCCTCTGTAGTTCTTCTTTATTAGAATGCTCTCTCTGAGAGTTGTTTTGACAGGGGGATTTTGGTGCTAGAGCAGCAATGAGTTCTTGTGATATCTCATTCTCTTGCTCCATCCTGATCATTTGAGTGAATGTACTGTTTTATGAAACCCGGCCAGTCAGATTCGAGTTTGCCTATTATGAGTTTCAGTACCTCCAGGGACTGCTCCTTATTAAGGATCTGGATCTACTCTTTGATGTTTTCCATATCAATGTGGCAATCTCCTGCCAGCAGAAATTTTTAACAGCAGTATAAATAATCCTGCAGGACTAGGGGCCTGCCAGCAAAAGTATCCTGTAGACCTAGATGGACTACTAGCAATATATAATCCCACAGGGCTAGGGGCCTGCCAGCAAAAAATCCTGCAGGCTGAGTTGGTCTACTAGCAAAATTAGTCTTGTTGTGACCTACTAATTGGGGAAAGGAGTATTAGTATCTCACTTGGCCACAGATTTGAAAACCTACCTCCCTATAAAACCTTAAATCCACCACTGGTCCTCATTGCGAGTGGGGCCTGCCAGCCATTTGACCTCTTGCATGTTTCGTGCAGAGGGAGAGACAGTAGGAATCAAACTGTGTCAGCGCCAGTGCAATGTGAGATTACTGAGAAACCTTGTATGCAATGTAATCATGCTCAGTCTAAAATAATACGTCCGTTCTCATCAAAAGACAAAAGCAGATTCATTATTATTATTCTTTTCCTGTCACGTTTTTTGTCCGGCATATAATATAACATATATTTTTAACATATATTGGTGTGAGTAGTGTAATTATTTTTATATAAAAAATTTAAGGAAAATAATATATTTTTTTTAAAATAGAAAAATATTAAACGTTGCACTATTTTTATATAATACATTTTTTTTAATAGAAAAATATTAAATGTTGCACTATTTTTATAGATACAGTAAAACCCCGAAGTTATGCGGTAGGTGGAACCAACAGAAAGCACCTAAATCGAATTCGTGTAACTCAGGGTATAATTTTGCATGTAATTTATATATACAAACATACAATTGGGACCAAAGGTTTATAAAAACACTTATATTTTTTAAGAAATATAATCATAAGTGTAGTTTTTCGTACATAAAAAAAGAAAGTTATTTCGATGTCGATGGTTTCATAAAATCTAATAGATTCGTCTGATGGCATAATGTCTTTTTCTTGTCACGCAAAATTTCTTCATAGCAAGCTAATGATTTTTTTATTCCTTGCCTTGTGGCTATAATTCATTCCTCATTAGAATCTATGTCATCTAAAATCTGCAAACATTTCTTTTATAATTGTTCTTACTGTGGATTCCTGTAGATCAAACTTCTTTGCTAGCTCACAAATTTTCATTCTGCTTTCAAAATCCTTAATAATGTTGAGTTTTGTTTCCAAAGTCAATGTTTTTCTTTTCTTGCTAGCTGTAGAAGAATCGGACTTGCTTCTTTTGGATGACATTATTATTTTTTATGTGATAAAATTTTTATCAAGAACATAACATTAAACAGTCGCAAGGTTTGTAGATTATAAAAATCGTGCATGAATGGAGACTGCGCTAAACACATCAGTGCATGTGCGACACTGGTGAATGCGGCCGGCGCCTGAAAGATACGACTAGTGGTGAGGCATGAAGTGGGAAGGGAATACGTACATATAAGAAACCGCATAACTCCGGATTCGCGTAAGTCGGGTTATGACTGTATTTTTAATTATATAAGACAAAGCTGATATTGAACAAAAATGGCTGTTTTCAAGTCTTAGTAAGTGGTGCAACAACAAGGCGACTCACGGCAAAGATAGAGCAAGCTCTTAGCATCTGATCCAAAATTAACCAGCTTACCAGCCTGGAATTTGGGGGGGGGGGCAACGTAGGTGACAGGGAGGGCAGATCCCCCTAGTAATAATAATAAATTACTTAAAATAATTTAAGTAATGATGATTAATTAATTACTTAAATGATTAATTTATTGGATCTGCATCTCTTATTTTCATCCATTTTTATGCATATAGGATTCAAATATTTAATATATTCACCAAATTTTATATAAGTATTAATTTTTTGATTTTAAATGTGCAACATAAAAAATATTTATGATCCCATAATAGAATTTAAAAACTAGGTAATATGACTTACCAAGTCCTCCAGTTTCAATCTCTTCTATTTTACTAGGAGTCTGAAATTGCCCTTCCACAGCCCAAACTCTCATTTCGTATAAAGAACCCAGATTAAGTCCTTTAACAGATATAGTATCCTGATTTTTTTCTGTTGGTGTACTTTCCCACTGATCTTCACCTATATGAAATGTTTTAAGTAAATTGGAAAAACAGTTTGATATAAGTGATTATGATTATCTTAGTTGTACTGAAAAGTTCAAACTTAAAAAGTTTTAAATTTCAAAACTACAATGCTAAACTTAACAGCTGTATTTTTTACTAGTATATTCGAAATCTGTGTGCAGTGCCAGATTTACGTATAAGCTAAAAAAGCTACAGCTTAGGGCCTCGCAATCTTCCGGAGCCTTGAATAAAAAAACAAAAAGACCAGCTGATGTAATTTAAAACAGTAGGAGGCCTCTGGGTTTTGTATAGCTTAGGGCCTCAGCAAGTGTAAATCCGGCCCTGTCTGTGTGGTAGGATATATGTAGAAATTTTAATTCATATATATCTTTGATTAGTAACTTTGCAACTTTTTCGTCAAAAAAAAAAAAAAAGAAAAAAAAAAGAGCATGACATAAACTAAGATTCCAACTGCTCATCAGAATTACTTTTTATTATTATTATTCAGGCCTTCATGGAGTCAAGAAACTCATCGTGGGAGGTTCTTCTTAGGAAACACAAGGTCTATCATATTCGGTCTACTCATTGACCAGAAATCATTTGAAACACTAACCCATTCAAGAGTTATTTAAATGGAGATTCATTTGTTTGAAGATCAAATAATTTGAGAGATTATTTCCCTATATATATCATTGACCGTTCCTCCTCTCACCACTCTCTCAGGCAATGCATTCCATGGTTCAACCACCCTCCATGCAAAGAAACCACTCCTCACAGCTTCCTTTCGTAACTTCCAGGGATGGCCCCTTGTCATTGCTCCTTCCCACTGTTCCACCAAGCGAAAGAACTCCCCAATGCCCACTCTGTAATTGCTTCTCAACAGTTTAAAAGTCTCAATCATATCACCCTCCTTCTTCTATCCACCAAACTCTGCACTCCACATTCCCTCAGCCAATCCACATAACTGATATAAGTAATAATAGTAGTATAAAATCTGATGTCAGGAAATAAAACTGAAATAGCACTGACATCAGAACACAAAAGGAACCTTCAAGAGCAAAATGCTCCTGATGGTCTCATACAATTAACAGTAAATATACATAATAAAGTCGCAACAAAAAATTTTCACAGAGGGTTCTGCTTGCATCTAAGCTAAACATTTCCAATAAAACTAACGTACCTGAGCAAAGTACAAAGAATATCGGTTGCGTCTCTTTATCATATCTATATCTTTTCTAAGATAGAAACTCCAAACTTAAGTGCAGTATTCTAAGTGATGTCTGACCATTGTTTTGTATAGGGAAATAATCTCTCAAATTATTTGATCTTCAAACAAATGAATCTCCATTTAATTAACTCTTGAATGGGTTAGTGTTTCAAATGATTTCTGGTACAGTACAATGTCAGTGTACCTTTAGTTGACCAACCCCTCAATTAACTGACAGGCAAATAATAACTTTTCAGCTTGGTTTGATAATTAAGGGATTACTAACAAAGTTCCTGCAAATTAATCAAAGAATCCCATATGCAGTCCTGGCTAACTCTAGAAAATTTCATACTAAACTATAATTCTTAAGTCCTTTTCATCTTCCACTGTTCAGTTCATCGTCAGGTTTAATGAAATGAAAGCAGCATAATGAAATAATTAAGCACAACTTTAATAGTTCCATTATTTTGTTTTGGTCACAGAAACATCACCTGGGATATAATAAAGATTGTATCAACATACAGACAAAAACACACAAACAATAAGTGGAAGATGTTTGCCTAGAAGCTAAAATCCTAAGAAGTGCAATATCCATGATTGATGGTAGCTAGAGAAGGTCTAAAAATAACTGTTTCTCAAATGGTGGAAAGTTCCACAGAACCATATTTATTCAGATTTTTTTTCTTCTTTTTAAATTACTACTGAATCAAAAAACAAACAAACAAAAAAATCTTTCAAGTTTGTTTTTGCTGTAGTGAAGCATGGTAATTTTTCCCATCTGAGTTTGTACAAGGTGCCCAAGGCTTAGTCAGCTAGACCTGATTAATTGTATTTGTGGTGATGGTATGGTATGGTATGTAATTTCTCGTATTCCACAAAGTAGATGTTGGCAGTTCTCCCAGTTTGACCACAATATGACAAGTTGCAAGAACAAGAAACCTTGTATTACAACTGGAATAGAAAGAGGAGGAAGATGAACCATAAGAGAGTGGATAAGGGCAGTCAGCTTCATATGAGGTTTTGCTATACCCTTTGGTATTAATTTGGTCTAGCTACTCATTGATGAAACCTCAAAAAAGGCTGAAACCGGTCTGGGTAGTTACCTCCCGCCATAATATAATAACAGCATACATTTCCTAGGAAATGTGTTTTTACATTATGGAAAATACCAAGAATAGCGATCAGAACTTAACCACCTTTGCTGTGAGTTGCCTGGTATTGTACTACGTACCAAGACTACTTGCATTAGCTGACGCTAGTAATCGCCGATACTTTTATATAGTTTACTATATTCGGCATGAAACTCTCTGATTCCAATCTTTGAGTTTCATATTCGGTTTTAAAACAATGTGGGATTTAATATCCTCTTAATTTAAATGATGTTTATATCGCCGAAATGAAGCCTATTGGCTCTTTATATTATTATTATTATTATTAAACAAGACCTCATGGAGTCAAAGACTCATCTGGGAGGTCCTTTTATCTCTCACACATCTCATCATACTGCGTCTTAAACACATTCAAACTCCTTGCAGACACCACACTCTCAGGAAAGGCATTCCAATCACTCACAACTCTGCATGAAAAAAACCTGCCTCTCACTCCCCTACTCACACCCTCTTTATACAGTTTCCAGGGATGACCTCTGGTTCTCCGCTGATCTCCCACTATTCTCTGTAGAACATTCTCCACCATTGATCCTATAACAACCCCTTACCAACTTGTAGGTCTCTATCATATCTCCCCTCTTCCTTCTCTCCACTAGACTCTGCAAATTACATCTTTTCAATCTTTCCTCATACTCGACATTCCAGAGGTCAGAAACTACCTTAGTCAGTCGCCTTTCGACCCTTTCCAACATCTCTTCATCCTTCTGAAAACCAGGTGACCAAATCTGGGCACAATAGTCCATGTGTGGCCTAATCAAAGCCTTATACAATGGAACAAGAATCTCTCTACTTCTACACGTCAGTGTCCTCCGCATCATTCCCAGAAGTCTTTGTGTTGTCTTCACAATTTTGGCGATGTGCCCTCTAAATTTTAGATCCTTATCCACTATCACCCCCAGATCTCTTATTTCGTCTACTTCCAACAATATATTCTCACTAAGCATAAATTCTGCATCCCATCTTTGTTTTCCAAATTTTAAAACCTTACATTTTGCAACATTGAACTCGCATCCCCATTTGCTTGCCAAATCACTCAATTTATTCAAGTCTTCTTGCAAGGCCACAACATCTTCACTACTCTTTATGGTTCGTCCCAACTTTGCATCATCTGCAAACAACTGAATATCTCCATCCAAATCTTCCCCAATATCATTAATATACAAGTTAAATAGTAATGGCCCTAAAACAGATCCCTGAGGCACTCCACTAGTGACTTTCCTTTTCCTGGATATTGCACCCCCATACACAACTTGTTGATACCTATCAGATAGCCAGTCTCCAATCCAATGCACTAATCTAATATCCAACCCCATCTTCTCTAGTTTGACTGTCAACTTATCATGAGGGGTACTCTATCAAAAGCTTTTGCGAAATCCAAGTATATTACTGTGTATCCTTCTCCTCTGTCCAAGGAAGCAGTCACTTTATTGTAATAAGTAAGTAGATTACTAAAACACGACCTCCCTTTAGCAAATCCATGCTGTCTATCAAAGATTATACCATTGTTGTCAACCCAACTCTGGATCCTAGTTCTCACAAGCTTCTCCAACAACTTAACCACAACACCTGATACACAGATAGGCCTATAGTTTGATGCTTGAGTTCGATCACCTCCTTTATGAAGTGGCACAATCTTGCCCTCCTTCCACTCTTTAGGGACTTGACTGAGTGCAAGAATCGTATTAAAAAAATATGTCAAGGCAGGTGTCAACTCTCTGGCACATTCCTTTAGAATACGCGGTGATATATTATCAAGTCCCACAGCCTTATTTACATCTAGTTTACTCAACTCCCCAAACACCTCTTGCTCACTTACAGTCAGTCTCTCCCCCCCATCATCAACTGCTCTTAATCTCTCCATGAAGTCACATTCACAAGATTGAAAGATCTTTATGAACTGCTCATTAAGTATCTCCACCACACATTCTGCAACAGCTGTCTTTATACCATTTCCTCCAATCAATGTCATCCTTCCATAATCATTCTTTTTTTTGCTGGCTACATATCGAAAGAACTCCCTAGGATTCTTTTTAGCTTCATTAGCTAACTGCTGTTCATAACTCTCTTTAGCTACTCTCACCAACCAAGTCACCCTCCTTGCCTGGTCTTTGTAGACCTCATGAAATTGGTTACTTTCACTTCTCTTATGTTGCCTCCACAATGCCCTTTTTCTCTGTATCACATGCTTAATCTCTTTATTCATCCATCTCACACCTGCCTTATTTAACCTTCTCACCCATGGTATACATTTAGACATTGCATCTACTAAATATTTTTTGAAAATCCCCCAAGCTGCATTGATCTCTTTTCCAGCTAACTCCTCATTCCATGCTACACCTGCAAGCTATCTCCTGAGCTGTTCATAATCACCCCACTTGTAGTTCCACATATACCCTTTTTTCACAGGGGTCCTTGCATTGCTGGCAACCACCCAAGTAATCACCTCATGGTCACTTTCACCAATTGGTGGATGATTTGATACCTCATTGATAATTACATCCTCCAATGAGATGACCAAATCCAAGACCCTTAATCCTCTTGTGCCCTCTGTTACATACTGACTGAGGTAGTTATCCCTCAAAAACTCAAGAAACTCATTTTCTTTACTTCCAATTGCTATCTCTTCATTCCAGTCTATATTGCCATAATGATCACCCTTTTCTTATTTGCTTGGCTTATTTGACTATACATTTCACTATCACCACCATCCACATTACCAGGTCTATAACAACATCCCATCCAAGTTACCCTTGGATTTTTGCTATGTAGGTGAAGAACATTCCTGAGACCAAATAAGATATCATATTTAAGTCAACATAAAGCAATAGTCTTTGATCTTCGTTATTACCATCCCTACCCATTTAGTGTTATTTGCATTATGACATCAAACTTTTAATTTCATTATCAATACTAACTGATAATGATTGACCTAGTACCGATCCTTGTGGACCCCCCCAATCCAGGTGCTTTGTCTAATTTTGTTGACTAGCATTCTCTCACTACACTCTTATAATTTTCCTAGAAAAAAATAAATCCATTACCCTTAATTTTCTTTCTCTTGTAGCTTTATAACACATACTCCAAGGAATAATATTGTCACTACCTGCGATAACTCAGTAATATCCCTTGCAGTAGCCATCACCTGATGGCTACTATAGGAGATATTATTGAGATCTATTATGTGAAAGGTGATCAGAGACATCTTTCACATAATTACTTCTCTTTATTACATAACAAAAAGGAATTCTTTAGATATTAGTTAGTACTATGCATACTATGCTTCCTTTCTCATCATGTGACATTATAGGTCCGTTATGCTAATTTCTAAATCACAAAGTTCTTCCCATTTGTTACATTTCCTGATCTCTCACCTGCAACATTTCTAACTGCCGAGATGCGTACATGATGCAAGTACCACATCCTACAAAATCCCATAGTGTGTAGCTGTGTAAAATGTAGTCCTTAAATGGGGGAAGACTTGGTAATAAGCTAGTGGCAAACTGAGTTGTGGCTGTAGTCATTATTTAAACACTGCAACTAAATACTAAAAACTTAAATACTATAAACTATACTGAAATATTACGTTTAACCAACTGCAAACTACCCACAGATTATACATTGTAATTAGCTTAGATTCCCCATAATTTAAAGTAAGAACTCTAATAAATAATAATAATAAAATACTAATAATAACAACAATGACAAAAACTAATAATAGCTTACCCCCCCCCTCCCCCAAGCTGCAGTTGGGCTGATTTTACACATCTAATCTCATTTCATTCAACAACACTTTTTCCAAACTCTGAACACCAGATCCGTTTAAATGCCAAGTTATCTACCTTGTATAAGTCATTTTGTCCATCAAATTCACTCCACACATCCACAAACTCCACATGGCTCCTAATCCATAACCTATGCATTGATTCATATACCATCATGGCCTTCTTTCTCAACTCAACTCTATCATACCATGGCAACAGACCGACTATCTTTACTCTCTCTCAGTGTTTTCTTTTCTTACATTGAGTAACTCTTTCATGTCCTCCCTCATACCCTACTTGTCTCCTTTCAAATCTTTTGTTCAGCCAAAAATATTTCGTCACACTCTCATCAAGCACACCTCTTATAATACAATTCTAATTTTTCTTCCTCTATTAGTCCAACATTCCTTTATCTTTTCTTGTACCTCTTTTTTCTGTTCTCAGTTGAACCACTCACCAGATATTTCTGCATTCATTCTAGCTCAAGCTTTGTCCTATGTAATATATATATTTTCCATTTATTTATTTATTTATTTTTTATGTTGGGCCCATATACAGGAGGTTGGCTGGTCAACCTATAGTACGTTAGTACCGTATATGGGTGATGGGTTGTGAAAGGAGAAACTTGTTTACATTTGATTTGAATGCCTGTATATTGTATTCCTTTGGAAATACATCAGGGGGAAGACTGTTCCACAGCACTGCAGTAGCAGGGATGAATGAGGAGGAGAAGAAACTTGTTCTGTGGATTTCTAGGTGTACTGTAAAAGGATGTTGGGCAGCAGCTGTATGTGTTCCAATGGGCTTGGTACAGGGTGGAGGAATTATTGATGCTGTTTCAGATGAACCTTTCCCGTGAAAGTATTTATAGAATATACAGATTGCAGAGACTAAGTATCTATGAGAAAGTGGGGGGAGTGAGTTGGTGAGGGATGGGTCATTTATTAGTCTAATTGCTTTCCTCTGTATTGAGTCAAGCATTTTGAGGAAGCTTTTTGGAGCCCCACTCCAGATGTGAGAGCAGTATTCGAGCAGTATTCATATAGTATTTCAACCATCAACATCAGAACATTGTACAAACCTGGCAAAGTAAAACTGATAGAGATAGAACTTGAACTGTTCAAATGGGAAATAGTAGGAGTTGCAGAGACCCACTGGACAGGCGAGGGAAAAATTGATATAAAAAACGCAAGCATATTTTACTCAGGAAGGAAAGATAACCATCACAGAGAAGGTGTAGCACTAATAATTAAAAAATGTCTCTCTCCTAAACTCAATAGTTGATGTAAGCCCAATTTCCTCTAGAATCATCTCAGTAAGATTCAAAGCAAAAGAAAAAGGAATATATATAAAAATAATAGAAGTTTATGCCCCAGACCAATCACATGAAGAGGAGGAATATAACCAATTTCTTGAACAACTGCAAGAAGAAATCAGGCGAACAAGTACAAGAGATATCCTGATTATTATGGGAGATTTTAATGCAAAGATCGGTCAGTACCCTGAAGATAAAACAGAAGTAATGGGAAAATTTGGTCATTGAGAGATGAATGAGAGAGGACTTGATTAATTTTTGAAAATAAATCAACTGTTAATCACAAATACGTTACTACCACAGGCCACAACACAAATACACCTAGACATCACCAAACAATGAAATCAAAAACTGTATAGACTACTTATATATAAAGAGCCAACAGGCTTCATTTTGGCGATATAAACATTAATTAAATTAAGGGGATATTAGATCCCACATCGTTTTAAAACCGAATAAGAAACTTAAAGATTGGAATCAGAGAGTTTCATGCCGAATATAGTATAAAAAACTATAAAAGTATCCTAGGAAATATATGCTGTTATGGTGGGAGGTCACTACCCAGACCAGTTTCAGCCTTTTTTGAGGCTTCATCAGTGAGTAGCTAGACTTTCTCCACCTTTGCAACGAGTTGCCTGTGTTTGTACTACGTTCTAGGACTACTTGCATTTAGCTCACACTAGTATTCGCCAATACTTTTATAGTTTTTTATACTATATTCGGCATGAAACTAAAGAGTAGTTTCCTTAGATCCCACTCCACCATATACTACTCTCTGGTGTCTATCTATCAGCCACTCCCTATCCTGTACTAGCTTCATATCTATTCCTATTTGCTCCAACTTTTGTAATAGTTTTCCATGTGGTACTCTGTCAAATGTTTTTGCCAAGTCCAGAAATATCATGGTGTAGCCATTTCTTTTATCCAATTTTGCTGTTACTTTATTACAAAATGTTAATAAATTACTAAGAGAGGACCTAGCCTTTACAAAGCTGTGCTGCCTACTACAGAGTATCACATTCCTATCCACCTACTGTTGGATTTTACCTTTAACCCACTTTTCCAATTCTTTAAAAAAAATACTCCTGATACATTAATCAGTTGATAGTTTGCTACCTCTGTTTTGGAGCCACCTTTATGCAATGAAACTATCTTCAAGACAAGGCAATTGATATGAAGTCATTAGAAAATAGAAAAAGATTAGTCATAGAAAACTAATAGCTATATTAAAAGATGTGTATAAGAATGCAGTTGCAGTAGTTATAATTGGTGAATGATTTGGGGAAATGGTTTAGAACAAGCAGAGGTACTAGATGGGGGGGGGGACCCAATATCACCAAGCATTTTCATCGCACATTTAGAAAGAGCAATGGATAAAATGAAGGAAGATGCAAAAGGAATATCAGTATATGGGATGACAATTAACAATCTGAGATTTTCAGATGACATTGTTATAAATGAAGATGAAAGAGAACTGCAAAAAAACATTGAAACTGTTAAATGAGGAAGGAAAGAGATTTGGACTTGTTATGAACTTGCAAAAAACAAAGACAATAGTATTTGGTGAGAAGAACATGAAACAAAGGATATGAGTGGATGGAAATAATATAGAAAATGTAGAACAATTCACACATTTGGGAAGTAAAATGACATATGATTTGGACTTAAAAAAAAAAAATAAAGATCAGGATTGCAAAGGGTAGAACAAATCTGAAGGCCATAGATAACATATAGAAAAGTAAAGTGATCAGTCTGCAACAAAACTAAGAGTGCTGGAAACATGCATCTTTAGTGGTGTACTGTACGGATCTGAAACGTGGGTGATAAGGAATCAAGAAAAAGAATTTTGGCATTTGAAAGAACATGTTACAGGAAGATTCTAAGAATAGGATGGGTACAGAAAATTACAAATGAAGAGCTCTATCGAAAGATACAACCAAAGAAGAATCTAATGCTGAAGCTTATAAAACGGATGCTGCAATTATTTGGACACATTTGCAGAATGAGTAAGGACCGTAAGATAAAGACATGTTTAGTATTATGGATGGTGTAAACAGAAGAGGTAGACCATAAAGAGAATGGATAGATGACAAAGGACTGGTGTGGAATAGGTGTACAGCAAATGTGATACTGTGCACTGGACTAAGAGCATTATTTCAACCTAGGTAACACTTCTGGGTCTACTGTGCACTGGACAAAGAGCATTATTTCAACCTAGGTAACACTTCTGGGTCTGGCTCCCACTGATGAGACCTTAATAAAGGGTGGAACTAGTCTGACCAACAGGCAGTGAGCCCATGGTTCGTGATGATGATGATATCCAAATGGAAAAACTTTCAACATCTATCTCTAATACAGAGTATTTTAGTAATAAGGTGTGACACCTTTTGGCTACTTATATATATGGAAATATGGCTTCTGCATTATTTCAACCTAGGTATCACTTCTGGGTCTGGCTCCCACTGATGAAACTTCAATAAAAGTTGGAACTAGTCTAGGTAGTGGCCCTTCCCATAATGCATATCATTATACTTGTTCGTAAGGATATGTGCATTGCATTATGGGATACTAAGGCAACTGATGTGAAGTCATTAGCCTCTATATACAAGTAGCCCAGTTGTGAAGTGACTTAACATGCAAACATTGTTTGCTTATATTGGATAAAGGATGAAACCAAGAATATAATTTCTTGGTATCTTTAACTTATAGTATAACCAAGTGGAAAAACATTCAACATAATTCCCAACTGATTTATCCTGTGACCTTGGGTATGCAGTCTAATACTGTTTCTCTTAAACAACCACTTCCCATGCACTACTGATATTTTTTCTTTGTAGCTTCTCAAGCAATGGCACTGCTCCGTGATGCTGCCTAAGTCTGTCACATAATTACCAGCTTTATAGTTCAACATAAACCCTTTCTTGAGAAAATTCCACATGATTGGCAACTTTCATAACAGGCAGCATGGTAACTCTCCTCAATTGGAGGCAGTGTCTACCTTGGTTATGGATATATCTTCTGATGCTATTATCAGATCGAACACTCTCAAACCCCTTGTCCCCTCTATAACACATGTTTTTTTCATGTAATTATTCCTTAGCAACTGTATAAATTCCATATCCATCAATTCTTGTCAAGTTCTCTTTCTTCCAATCTATGTCTCCATAGATAAATTCCATATCCATCAATTCTTGTCAAGCTCTCCTTCTTTCTTCCAATCTATGTCTCCATAGATAAAGTCTCCAATAATAATAGTTTGAATATTACAACATTTAATATTAATGGTAAATATTTTATTTAAGATTTTATAACATAATTAATTCAATTTAGACATTCGAAAAACTGTTCTCAGAAAAAAAAATAAAATACAGGATAAGAAATGAAGTGAGAAATTTATTAATTTTCTAAACAACCACAAACACAGAACATATGGAGAGCAATGATGAAGATATCTGGTAACTACATGCAGAAGTAGGTGGTATGAGTAAATTCATATTATATTAAATGGAAGAGTCTATTAGTGGATCTCAATGCCTTGCTCTACTTGTAAGTATTATACCATACAATACTACTTAAAAATAAGTGTGAGTTGGTTTCCTATAAACTGAAAAGATGGAATTTTAAATTTTCTACAGAGACAAACACAAAACATATGAGAACAATGATGCAAATATCTGGTGATACCTGCAGTACTAAGTGGTATGAGTGGATTCATATTATGTTAAACGGAAGAGTTTATTAATGGACTATACAAAATACAATACTATTTACAAAACTTCATGCCTTACTGCTAGAAACATACAATAGTAGTTACCTTTATTTTTGTATTGCACATAAAAATGACTACCAGGACGACCACCATCTACAGCTGGGACCCAAGTCACCCTCACACCTGCTTTTCCTTCTGCATCAGTCAGATGAGACCATACAAAGTCTGGGACATCTGGTGCTGTTCCATATAAAAAGAATTATTGTTATTATTATTACAGGATCAGACTGATTGTGGGATGCCCCATAACTAATAACACACCTATCCTACAGAATCTTGAAATAATTTATGCTTCCCACATTCACAACATCTGGCAGTGCATTCCACTCACCCTTGCTCTCTACGTAAAAACTCTACTCCTCACATCATCCTTCTTAACAACACCTTTACACAACTTTCAGGGATGACTTTTCATCAACAATATAAAAGAGTTTGATACAAGGATAAATAAAAAAAATTTAAATAATGGAAATTTTAACAGTCAAACTACTGTCAAAAATATACAGAAGGCAACTTATTCTCATAAATATATTCATTCTTGTGTAGGGCAAAAATCTACATCAGAGAATGTTTCCAATACTTTCTTTAAAGTGCATTAGTATATTTGTTTCGAGTTGCCTTGGTGTTGTACTACTAGGTGGTCACTTACGCTTAGATTCTCCGATAGTTCTTCGGCATGAAACCTTTAGATTGTAGTTTTCGATCTTAGAGTTTCGCATAGTGGCTGTAAAATAATAAGGGATTTTTATCCCCTTAATTTAATTAACTTCGCCAGAAAAAATAGCCGTTTGGATTTTCATCCTAATGTCTTGTTTTGTTGTCAATTATGTCCTAAATAGAAATACTGAGATTTCTTTTACAGTCTGATACAATGTTTATGTCAAAATAATTTCTTAATTTATAATAATCACAATTTCACTTTTATTATCGAAAACTTATAAATTATTTGATGCAGCTATTTAAGAAATAAATAAATATTTGATTAAAAAAAATAGGTTCATGTGTGTCCATCTTTTTTTTTTTGGGGGGGGGACCCACCTATTCATCCTGCTGATGTTTGAAATAATTTATTTTCAAAATCATTCACAAGATAATTGTTATAAACATAAATCACTTGGGGAGCATACTCGTACATTTTAGTGTAAAACAGTAGTAAAAGTATAGCTACCTCACAACCTATTTAAACTAACAGTAAATGTCTTTTCCAAATATGCGACGATTTCTTCTTTGCATTAAAAGAAAATGTCCTTTTTCTTTTTCACTGATTAGAGATTTCAGAATGAAGTGTGATATATAAGGAGTCATCCCTGGAAGTTGAATAAAGGTGTGGTCAGTAGGGGTGTGTGAGGACAAGATTTTTTGCTTGGAGAGTGGTGAACAAGTGGAATGGGTTGCCAGAGTTAGTTGTGAGTGGTTTGCCATCTAATGGGTTCAAGGAGAGGTATAATAGATTGTGTGGATAGTCTGGGTCTCCTGCGATGATTCTTTGGACTCCATAGAGATGCCTATATAATAATATAATAATAATAATTTACTTTCTTTGTGTGTTTTTTTTTAAAAAAAAGTGCATGTGATTATTTTCTTGCTATTTTTGTCAAGTGAGCATTGGAAATAATGAGAATGACTAACTGTAGCAGATTTGTAGCAGATATATATATATATATATATATATATATATATATCATCATCCATTGTCGATCCACTGCCGGATGAAGGCCTTTCCAAGATTACTCCAAAAGTGTCTGTCCATGGCTCTCCTTTCCCACGTCACTCCTGCAAATCTGATGATATCATCAATCCTCCGTGATTTAGGTCGGCATCGTGGTTATTTTTCTTCTCGTGGAATCCAATCTAGTACTTCTTATATCCATATTTGATCTTCTCTTTGAGCAATATGCCCAATCCATTGCCACTTCAGGTTTAACTCTTACAATCATGTCAGAGACTTTGGTTTGATTTCTTATTCATGTATTCCTTTTGTGATCCAGTCTTGTGATATCAAGCATACTTCTTTCTATGCTGAATTGTCGGCCTGGTTGGCAGAGCGGTTAGTGTATCTGCTCTCCAGCCAAAAAAAAAGCTGCAGGTTCAAATCCCACCATGGGCATGGATGTTTGTGATTGTCTGTGAAAATACTAGTGGTGGTGGTGTAGGTGATAATCGTAGTTGCAGTTCATTGTAGTTGGTGGAGACAGAGACCTGTAGAGTAAGTGCCCTCCCTCGATGAGTCTTTGGACTCCGGAGGTATTATGTAAGAATAAATTGTGTTTTTCTTAATTTTTGAATTTCCTTTGCATTTAGTGTCCATATTTCACAGCCATATGTCAATATAGAAAGAATACATTGGTTAAAAACTTTTCTTTTCAGGCATAATGGTAGTTGGCTTTTGAATGATGAATGTAAGTTTCCAAATGCTTTCCACCCAAGCACCATGCATCTTTTAATTTCATCCATGATATTTGGTTCCATTGATATCTGTTGTCCTAAGTATATGTAATGATCTACTTGTTTAATTTCATCATTACTGATTTTTATTATTTCTCACTGGACATATTGAACATAACTTGGGTCTTCTTTAGTCCAGCTGTTCTGCTAGAAATTTGGAGTTCTTGGATACGAATCTGTAATTCATGTGCAGTTCAAGTAAAGATAACTATGTCATCTGCAAAGTGTAAAGGACTTAAATATTTTCCATTTATCATCAGACCTTTCCTTTCCCAATCAAGAAGTTTGAATACTTCTTCTAGGCATGCTGTGAATAAAATCGGAGACTGCATCGATGCACTAGGACCCCTAGAGCCAGCACTGAATATATAGAGGCTAATGACTTCACATCCTTAGTATCCCATAATGCAAAACACATATCCTTACAGACATGTATAATGCTATGCATTATGGGAAAGGTATGTGCATTGCATTATGGGATACTAAGGATGTAAAGTCATTAGTCTCTATATATTCAGCGCTGGCTCTAGGGGTCCTGGTGCCCTGATGCAATCTTAAGTTGACCATTACTTTTTTTTTTGATGTACTTAAAATTTAAAGGTTAAAAAAAATCAAAACACATATTTTTATGTAAAATTGTGTACTTGGAAAAATACATATATTAACCTCCCTGTTGTAAGAACATGGATAAGAAGTGCAATTATGCATCAGTACATAAATTAAAGATGCAGAAATTATATACTTGGTTTAATCCTTTATCCAAGCATAAGCAAACAAAGTTTGCACCTGAATTATTTTCAGGCCTGGGACACGTATTTAGAAGCTAATGACTTTACATCGCTTTACCTTAGTATCCCATAATGCAAAGCACACATCCTTGCAGATATATGTTATATATGTCATAATATGCATTATGAAAAGGGCCACTACCCAAATCGGTTCTGGCCTTTATTGAGGTGAAAAAGTAAAGGGTTGCTCATCATATGCCTAGAGTAGTTAGTATAGGGGTGGAAGATAGCCAGATAATATTAGAAGAAAGAAAAGACAGATATCATGAGAGAAAGAGAAAAGGCCTCAACTCATTTATATCATCATATAGCCAAAGACTATAAATTTTCCTTTTTCACCAATCTCATATAGATGAACACCCAAAAGACCAACACAAACTATAGCAGAAAGATGACTGATACCCAAGTGGGGCAGTTAACCCCATCTGGGTTAGCTGCCTTGAATTTGCCTTCTCTACCTGGGATTGCTCTCAGTCATCCCTGCAATTGACTATAAGACCACATTGAACTAAGAGAATGGAACTATTTTAAAAACCTCTCATAGCAAGAATAGACAGAATTTTATCTCCTCCTGGTGAATATTGCATAATGTGGGTGGTTGAAACCATCTAGTCATAAATTTGATATCTGCTAGAATGCTTCTTTCTAAATGCAAACGTCTGACTGAACAAGAAAATTTCCATAATACAATACACTATTATAAAGTATTTGTATGTCATATTGCTGGTTTTCAAATCCATGTTTCCTTCTAACCTTCAATAAATGGTATTTTAATTCACTAATTATAAAAATCCAAATTCTCTTCCCATTGCACAGGTTGTGGGTATTGCAAAAAAATAACTTGTTCTGTTGTAAGCAATGGAATTCCCAACACATTAAATAATCTGTTCCAAATACACAGGGCAAGAGGACAGCTGTAGAATCATGTTTTACTGTTTCCAATCAGTAACAGATGTTACAGATTGGATCTCCGATATTAAAGTACCTCCATTTGAACTGCGCCACAAAAGAGATTAAAGATCTCTTTATACCAAATTTTACTTTTTTTAATGGAAAGTATGTCAATTCCAGAATGTTTTAGGTCTTAGAGTTAAGCACAGATTGTTGTAGTATTCAGAAACGATCTTGGATTTTGGACTATTATAATCATTAACTCCAAACAGGGGAAGATTTAAAACCCAGGTAGTACAGGAGAAGTTCTGTACATGTGTGATTAGTCTGCAATATTTTGTGGATTTTTGAAGCTGCATTGCTTAAATAGCAATGCAGGTTTCAAGACTCAATTTCAAGTCCAAATCCTCCATGCTTTTTTGATAGTTGAAGAAATTCCTTTTCAACTTCTTGGTATCAGCTGGACCAAAAAAATTGCAGAGGTTTATTATATAATTCCTTTTCTTCATCTTCTGTGATGTCTGTAATATTTATTATGTACAACTGAGCAGGAAAGATTATGGTTTTGAGTACTATGGCTTTAGGAGAAAAGGAGAGTAGCCTTATTTTTCAGTCTTTTAACATTTCAAAGTTCTTGTCTATAAGTTCTTGGACTGGTAATATTTGGGTAAGTGGAGAAGGGAATTCCAAGTATAATGAGGAGTTACTCCAAAAACTTTTAATTTTGTCTAGTCTGTTAATTCTTAGTCCACTGCTCTTTGCATTTGTTCTTGAACCTTTCTTACAGGAAGTTATTCCTCGCACACATGCTGTGCAAGGAATAACAGTTCTTTCAACTATAAAGGAAAACAAGGAATTAGCATATGCTGATGATGTAGTGGGAACTTTGAAGGATAATGATTCCATATATTTTTTGGTATTTTGAAAAAATTCAGCAAAAGCAGTGAATTAACTATTAATGCAGACAAGACAAAATTAAAAGTTTTGCCTTGACCCAGGAAGACAAAAAAGACCCAGGAACCCATTAACTAAGAGGAGGATAGTTGAATAGGCATAGGCTCCTTTGATAATGGATAGCAGCTTTCTATTTACACTAGTTTGCTGGAGGATGTGGATCAGAAAGGGATGCCAGATATCTTATACTTGAGTAAGGTCTACTGATAGCACTGCCATTGACTGCTTTTTTGTGTTAACTAAGGGGATTAGATCACATAGCAGAAATAGGTTAAATTCTACTGCTTGACCTGGTATACTCCATACTAGAATGGGAAGAATAAAATCCCAGGCCTCATGGTAAAGTTTTATCCCTAGACCAACAAGTCCTGGGGATTTTCTTGACTGGTTCTTTATAGGCTGTGCTAACCTCAGATGCTGTAATGGGTCTGCAAAGCTCATCTTGGATATAAACAGGAAAGGCATTAATGTTCCACGAGTTATAATTTCCAACAGTACTATTGTCAAACAGATTTTTGTAGTGTTTTTGAAAGGAGTCAAGGATGTGAGTTGAGGACATGTCTTCACCATCAACATAGATTTGAGTGATAGTCCTTTCTTCATAAAATTTAGTGAAGTGTCTATTGAAGAATGCAGATGAACAGCTATCTGCTAAGTGCTGCCATATTCTTATCTTAAAATTTCTTTCTTCTACTTGTTTCTGCCTTTTCACTTCTATGTTAATGTTTCTAATAATATTGCTACATTCTGTACCATTGTACTGGTTTGCTACGAACCAGCTTCTCTCTTAATACAGGTCTTTCAACTTTTTGTTTTTGAGGAAAGCCTGTTCCTTTCCCCATTCAATCATATTCTGTTTTACTGCTTGTTTGAATATTAACCACATATCCCAGGTCCAGGTAACATCATTCCAATCTGAACAGAGGGTCTGGAATTTGGTTGAAAAGATCAATGGAAAATTTGGTGGAAGTCTCCATGGACCAGGACTGACCTCTACTTCTGAGCCTGAAGAGTTTTCATTTGATGATCCACAGCCTTCTTCATCTTTACATTTTTTATTACTTCTTTTTCTTTTAGATGTAATTCTTTTATTAATTTTTTTTGTTTAGTCTCGATTTTTTTTTATTAATTTAACTTTTCTTTTTGATGATCTTGTCTGCATATTAAGTTCTTTCAGTTGTCTTACTTGCTTTTCTGTTTCTTCTCCAGTTTCTCCATATAGAACAGTTTCATGCTTTTGCATTTCATTTTGTACCTGTTCAGTTGTTATACTAGGTTCATTATTGGTAATTTCAACTGATGTTCCATCAGTATTTGAGTGGGAAAGTCGCTTCTGCAGATCTGGAATACTGGGCTAATTTCTAGCTGATTTGGTTGTGCACTTTTTGTGATTTTACCAAGTGTAGTTTGTTTAAAAGCGCTGTCTTTACTAATAAGTAAAGACGCCGCTTTTAAGACTGAATTGGAAGATCCTGTAACTCTTCATTATGCCTCTCTTATATATATATATACAGTGTTCTAATTGGCTCTACCGGTGCTCCCACTTGTTCAGCAAAAGTTCTAAAAGGACAGGTGTTAATGCACTGTTCAGAACTTTCGCATTTCTGATGATCTTGAAAAGGCACCAATTAGCAATATGTCCAATATCCATGAAGTTGAAACATTTAGATTTGGGGCAGTTACCACCCAAGTGATCGCTTGAACCACAACGCAGACATTGCCATTGTACTCCGGGATAGTTTACCATAAATCGGGTCATACCAATGTTGACAAAATTTGGTACGGGCATCTTCATTTCCATTGTGAAAGTGACATCACCAGAAAACCAATTTGGGTCTTTACCTGATAAACCCTTGTGCATATTACTAATCTTACCTCATTTCGAAAATATCTGTATAAGAATTTCATTACAGTTCTCTATATATTCCATCAGAAATCTTTTGATTTTTACTATTTTTATCTGGCTCCTGACCATTACAGGAATAACTGCTGCCTTCAAAAATAAAACCCTGTAATAGTTTGTTCTTTCCTTCCACATCTTTAACTACAATTAAATATTTCCCTCCACCATAAGGGGTGAAAGAATAAATCTTATTTGCACCGACTATCTCTTTCAAAACATTTAGTTACCCGATTCACTTTTTCACATCCGGGAATTTCAATTCCTAGAATTTGCACCCTTGGAGGAATTGATACCATTATCTCAGGTGGAGAAAAGACTATAACCTCTGTGTTTGATTGTAAGAGAAAATAAAAACCTTTCATAAGACTGAGAATTAAATAATCCTGGATACAGAAATAATTCTACACCAACAGCAAATGCTTTATTTGAGCTACTATAAAATGGTTGCCGTGATACCACCAGAAGTAATCCCGTAATGCAGATATTAACTGCGCTACCAGCAATCTTAATATTTAGTTTAAAAAAACCCAGTGCTAGCAGGGGTGAAACCACCACTAGCACCAGTAAAATAAAATTATAGTGAAAAAAATGAAAGAAAACCAAAATGCTTATCTTGCCAATAGCCAAGATCTCGTCAATGGGAGCTAGACCCAGAGATGATAGTAAGGTCGAAGGCAGAAGTCATATTTTCAATATACGAGTAGACAAAAGGTGTCACACATTATTATTAAGATACTCTGGATTAGAGATAATTGTCGGAAGTTTTCACTTGTTTATACTATAAATTAAAGATACCAAGAAATTAAGCAAACAAAGTTTGTGTCTGAATTATTTTCAGGACTGGGGCAACTCGTATACAGAAGCTAATACATGTCTGTAATTGCCTTAGTATCCCATTATCATATATCCTTACAGACATGTATAATGCTATGCATTATGGGAAGGCCCAGTAAATGTCTGTAAGGATATGTGTTGCATTATGAGATACTACAGCAATTGATGTGAAGTCATTAGCCTCCATATACAAGTTGACCTGTCATAAAGTTACTTCATGTGCAAACTTTGTTTGTTTACACTTGGATAAAGGATGAAACCAAGAATATAATTTCTTGGCATCTTTAATTTGTAATATAATCAAATGGAAAAACTTTCAACATAAGCTTCCTTAGTTGGAGGAAATGTCAACTTAACCTCTAGATGTCTTTCACTGCCTGATGAAATACCACTCCACCTTATTTACTAGAGGCCTGAAGTGGTTTGCAGCCATGTTTCATTGCCAGAGTTTTCATTGCCAGTCTGTCTCACATTTAGTGTGGGTGATCATGGACATGCCAATAAAACTGTTTGGACTCAGAGACCCACCCCTGCATTCCAGGGTGCAATAGTAAAAAGTTCCATTGGCTGATCACCACATAGTACAATAGACCAAACCCTGATAGCAGCAAATCAGAGACTTAATCTGCCAGATTCTTACCATAAGTTGGCTTGGCTAAAGTGAAGTCAGAAATCATTTTAAAGAGTAGGTTTTCATTATTATTAACATCTGACCTCAATGGAGTCTCTACTGATGATGAGTCACGATGGTCTCTACTCATCATAATAGGTACACACTATCACACATAAAGCTTTCCAACCTTGCCTTAAATTCATTCAATGTGTCTATATTCAAAACACATTCAGGCAATGCATTCCACTCACCAACCACTCCATGCAAAGAACCTGCTCCTCACTCCTTTACTCTCGTCTAGTTTCTGGGGGGGGATGGGCTCTACCCAATCCTCTCCCATTCTTTGAAAAATTTCTTCCATGTTAACCTGATAACAATCCCTGACTAACTTATATGTCTCAATCATATTTCTCTCCTCCTCCTGTTCATGAAGCTTTTCAATTGACATTCTTTCAATCTGTCTTCATGCTCCACCTTCACAAGACCACTTACCACCTTGGTGAATCTTCTCTGGACCCTTTTTAAGATATCCTCCTCACTACGAAACCCGGTGACCAAATTTGAGCACAGTAATCCATATGTGGCCTGATCAAGTGCTAATACAATGGAATCATAACCTCTTTATTTCTGCATCAAGGTCCTCCATAATATTGCCATTATTCAACACGACAACTTCACAACTTGTACAATATAGTCCCCAAATTTCATGTCTTTCTCCACCACCATTCTCAGATCTCTCATCTTCTCTATCCCTTTAAAGTTTCTCCAACAGGTGTATACTTTGTATCCCATCATTGCTTACCAAATTTCAAAACCACATGCTTTGCTACATTTACTGACAGTTCTATGCTGATGCCCACTCATACAATCTATTCAAGTTGCTATGTAAGGCCACAACATTTGCTTGAATCTGCACTGCTCTCCCCAGTTTTGCATCATCTGCAAACAGTTGCATATCACCAGTTAAACCCATCTGAATATCATTAACATACAATTGAACAACAATGGCGCCCAATACAGACCCCTGTGGCATACTGCTAGTGCCTTTCCTCTTTCAGAATACTGCATGCCCATACACAACTTTCTAATACCTGTCTGACAGCCAGTCACAGATCTGACTCACTAATCTGTTATCCAAATTGCTATCCAATCTGTTATCGCATTTTGACCTTCAAAATGGAGAGCTTTTGTTGCTTCCGAATGTCTTTCATTAGGTAACTCTTTAATTGTGTCATCTTACTTGATTCATAAGATTCTTGTAAAGAGGATTTGCATGTTTCATCATTCTGTTAATTCCCATCTGTTAGTTTTTCTCTCTCTCTCTTTTGTGTAGTATTTCTGCTTTTCTAAGTGATCTGTCTTATCAGTTAGAAAAGAAGAAATTTTTTTGGCAAAGAAGCATCCAATAGGGAACACACTTGCTTAGAAGAAGTACGTTGAAAAATGTCAATCTGGTTTCCTTTTTTTAACCACTTAAAAATATTAAGATTCTTCACAGACTTTTTGCAAGCCATCTCTTACACACAGTATTTCAAACTGTATCTAAATTAAAGGAATATCATCCAGTCAAGCGAGGTCCTTTCTTCAGGTAATACATTTAGTGAAACCCATTTTAATTATTCTAGGACAGATACTTTGCTTTCTTGCATGCACTGACCTATTCTCCATATATTTGTTCTAATTTCACATGTTTTAGAACATTCAGCACAAAATAGTTCCTTAAAGGTATTATAATCATTAGCATCCTTTAGAAGTGGTGAGTTATAAAAAAAAATGTTGCTTCCCTTATCTTACAGCAAATAACACTGGCCAACAAAAAAAAATGTTTTTTTTCTGCTGACTTTTATATGAGACTTGTTTTTTACTAATTTGGGTGCGCTGATTTCAAATATCAAACCCATTTTTCTCTATCATGTCAGGTGTTTCCTCTATGGCATTTTCTTTTTGCTAATTTGTAAGTTTTTGATAGTTTTTAGGAGGCAGTACTATTTAGAGGATCAAAAAAATCGATTTTTTAATATTATTTTCTAAAAGTATGTACTTTTAAAAATCTGTTCCTAACTTTTTATCAAGACATTCGAAAAATTCCCGAAGATATAGCCTATTATTCAAAGCGGTGCGCAGATCAGAATCGGAGCGCTCACCGCTCTCGCTTGTTAGTAAACGAATAAATGCATAAGAATCTGCAACGGCATGTACTGGCGCTTTGAATGCGAGAGAGGCCAATAACCGACCTAATACATTTAGGTGATGAAAAGTAGGCTGACAACTGCCTAAAACAAATGAATGCTATATGCGTCATAGCGGACAAAGAATGATTGAAATCAGTCAATCGTTAATCGATCGTGAAAGTATGATGAGCGCTTATAACATTTCAATAAAGTCTCTGGTTTTTTTTGTCTTGTTAATTGCATGTTAGTCGGCAGTGAAGAAAATACATCATGTCTACTACTCGAAATTGTGTCAATAGTGTGGATTCCTTCTGCTACATTTGTGACAGCTTTACTGTTCCCAGTCAAAGGACAAATATCACTGATTTTGTTAAGAAAGTGTACTTTGCATACTTTGATGTAAAAATTGCAGATCAGGACAAGTCATGGGCCCCAAATAAAGTGTGTAAGTCATGTGTAGAAAATTTACGACAGTGGAGCAAGGGAAAACGCCAAAAATTAGCTTTTGGCATTCCAATGATTTGGCGTGAACCGAAAAATCACGTAGATGATTGCTATTTTTGTTTAGTTCAGACTTCTGGTTATAATAAGAAGAATAAGAAAAAATTGTGTATCCAAATCTCGTCAGTTGCTCATTCCAATGAAATAGCCATGCCAATTTATAAAGGACTTCCTTTACTGGAGAACGAGCATGATCGGGATATGCCAGATGTTCTTGAGGAGCAAGACCCGGATGTTGATTTAGACAATGAAAATTTAATTTCTAGTTCTGGACCGCAACGTTTTACTCAAGCGGAATTGAATGACTTAGTAAGAGATTTGGGCCTATCAAAGGAATCATCGGAATTGTTAGCTTCAAGATTAAATGAAAAAAACTTACTGGAGCAAGATACGAAGATAACTTTTTATCGTAGCAGGGAAAGTAATCTTGTACAATATTTTAAACACGAGTGTGAGTTTGTTTACTGTAAAATGTGTCAGGTTTACTTACTGAAATGAGTGTTGTACAATATCGTCCAAATGAATGGTGTTTATTTATCGACAGTTCAAGCAGAAGTCTCAAGTGTGTCTTACTACACAATGGGAATGTATATGGCTCAATTCCTATTGCTATTCAGTCCACTTAAAGGAAACATATGAGGATATTAAAAAGGTTCTGAAGTTATTAAAATATACAGACCATAACTGGATCATCTGTGTGGATCTTAAAATGGCGAACTTTTTACTTGGCTTTCAAAGAGGATATACAAAGTTTCCGTGTTTTCTATGCTTCTGGGATAGTCGAGCTGGAAACCAACACTGGAGTCAGAAACATTGGCCTCTTAGAATATCCTTAAATGTTGGAGAACAGAATATTATAAATCAACCTTTAATCGACAAAGAAAAAATCATTTTTCCACCTCTACACATCAAACTAGGTCTTATGAAGCAGTATGTTAAAGCTTTAGATTTACAAGGTGACTGTTTCCAATACATATGTGAAAAATTTCCATGACTTAGTTATGAAAAAATTAAAGCCGGTGTAATTTGATGGACCGCAAATTAGAACTTTAATGAGAGACCCAAATTTCATCAACTCTATGAACGAAATTGAGAAAGAGGCCTGGACTTCATTTACGATGGTTGCGAATAATTTTCTTGGAAACAAAAAAGTGTGCAATTACAAAGATCTAGTGAAAACAATGCTTGAAAATTTCCTGCGGCTAGGTTGCAACATGAGCATAAAGCTTCATTTCCTATACAGTCATCTTGATAGATTTCCCGAGAATTTAGGTGCTGTAAGCGATGAACAAGGCGAAAGATTTCATCAAGACTTGAAAACTATGGAAGATCGGTACCAAGGAAGATGGGATTCTCACATGATGGCTGATTACTGTTGAAGTATTCAAAGGGATTGCCAAAACAGAACACACAGCAGAAATTGGTACACACAAAAATTTATTCCCTGAAACTCATGTGTAAGTAAAATTGTTATTTTTTTATAAATATTGTTAAATAGTTATGTATCTAATTATCGGCCTCTCTTGCATTCAAAGCGCCAGTACGTGCCGTTACAGGTTCTTACGCATTTATTCCTTTACTAACAAGCGAGAGTGGTGAGCGCTCTGATTCTGATCTGCGCACAGCTTTGAATAATAGGCTATATCTTTGGGAATTTTTCGAATTTCTTGATAAAAAGTTAGGATACTTTCAGAAAATAATATTAAAAAATCGATTTTTTTGATCCTCTAAATAGTACTGCCTCCTTAAAACTATCAAAAACTTACAAATTAGCAAAAAGAAAATGCCATAGAAGAAACACCTGACATGATAGAGAAAAATGGGTTTGATATTTGAAATCAGCGTACCCAAATTAGTAAAAAACAAGTCTCATATAAAAGTCAGCAAAAATTGTGTTGGGCTGTGTAATCATTAAACAATGGACTAATGTCCATTTTTCCAAATATCTAACTCTTTCATCTTGTTCAAAAAATATTTCTGTTGAATGATCACATCAACAGTAAATTTAGGCATCATAAAAATAGGATTAACTGATTTTATAAATTCATCCTCTTTTATAGGTTTCCACTAACACCACTACTTCACAGTAGGTCAATTTCTAAAATCTAAACAAGATTAGCCTTTGTCACCTTTCACTCTCGACTATTCACAATCAATTATAATCTTGTTAGCCATGCCATTTAAGTTATGGCATAGGCAGGTCGTAACATAAAGTACACAGCTGACCCAAAATCAATGGCAGAATTATAAACAACTGAAAATATGTGGTTGCCACCTATGCAAGGAAATGCATAGAAACACAAAAAGATCTCTGAAAGGTGGGATAAAAATTTTGACCATCCAATGTAGTTGAAAGAGCATTTAAAGAGATTTCAGGATTCATGTTAGTAGTAGGATGCTACATAAAGAGATGTACAGTTTTGGTTTCTATGAAAGGGAAGCTACATGTCAAGAAAAGAATTTGAATGCAGCAACTACATTGGCATAAATAACATCTTGACCTGAAACCTGACTCTGAAAGTTCATGATGTGGAGCAACAAATCATGCTACAGTGTTTTTTATTCATATGGGTGAGTATATGAAATAAGTTTGCCAAATGCTGCCGTGGGAATGCCTTATGCCTCAGTGTATCATACCAGATACAAAGTTGGTGGAAAAGGCACAATAATCTGGAATGTTTCTCTTGTATGCATAGTTTTCCATTTGAAGGTAAGTGAGATGGTCATAAACAGGTGGCTAGGCTTCCTAGCTTAGAAACTCAGGTTCCTGTTCCTTTTTCAAAGTGGCACATGGCACATAAACTAGTATGGCAATGCACATGGTTGAAATCAAAAATACATTTGTTGAATGTATTTCTGGAATAAAGTTGAAAGGATTGTGGAGCACTGTGTGTATGTGTATGCAGTGGAAGAAACACATATTGGAGTTTGACAGATCTGTCAAATTATAATAATTTTATCTAAATGATACTGATATTCAATCATTTTTATTCTAATATTTTCATATATAAGTAGAGAATGAATGAGGAGAATATTCCAAGAACATGAACATACTGACTAATTTCTAATTTGCATGCATGTGAAAAAGAGAGACATATTCAAGAGTCAATAGAACACTCATCCAATACTGTTTTATTGATTAACTGTTATTTTTATCATGCAACAACTGAAACTGAAAGTAACTGAAAATATACTTACCGCTTTCGGAATGCTCATTAGTTTTTGTTTCTATGAAATAGCTTACACCTTGCCCTTTACTTGTAGTGGCCACAATAGTGACTCTATATTTGGTATTGGATTTTAGTCCTACTAATTTTGCTCTAGTTTCACGAGGATCTGTAATTGGAGGTTGCCTTTCTGCTTTTTGACCCAACTCTGTCCCATTAACTATATATATATATTTAAAAAAATGCTTAATAGTAACGAAGAGTAATAATAAAATTTTATAATTAAAACAAAAATATTAATACAGTTAACTCTCATTCTAGCAAACACCATTATAGTGAGCACTAGCACTATAAGAGAACACTGTTATAACCAATTCTCATCATGACAAACTACTGAAATGTCCAAAGCACATCAATGCTATTTTTTCTAAGGAAAATTCATTATACCAAAGTTTCCATTCTAACAAACTATTTCTTTGTTTTCCATGGTCTGCTATATGAGAGCTGTCCATATTAGAATCTGACGTTCAGTTTTTATTATTATTATTATTATTCAGGCCTCCATGGAGTCAAAAGACTCATCATGGGAGATCTTTCCTAAGAACATAAAGTTTGTCAAGACTCATCGAAGGGAGGTCCCTCCCCCCTAAGAAACACAAAGCCTATCATACCACTCCTTCAACTCATTGACCGTTCTCGCTCTCACCAGTCCATCAGGCAATGCATTCCATGGTTCAACCACCCTCCACACAAAGAAACCACTCCTCACCCTCTTGTTCACAATTTCCTTTCGTAACTTCCAGGGATGGCCTCTTGTCATCACTCCTTCCCACTGTTCAACCAAGCGAAAGAACTCCCCAGTGTCAACCCTGTAACCACCTCTCAACAGTTTAAAAGTCTCAATCATATCACCTCTCCTTCTTCTGTCCACCAAACTCTGCAGTCCAAAATTGTACAGTCCAGAAACTATCTTTGTCATCCGTCTTTGTACCCTTTCCACATTTAATTTATCCCCTTCATATCCTGGGGACCAATCTGAGAACAATAGTCTAAGTGTGGTCTGATCAGAGACTTCTACAATGGAATGATAACCCTTTATCTCTGCAGGTCAGTGTCCTTCTCATAATTGTAGAAATCCTCTGTGTTACCTTCACCACCTTTGCAATATGTCCCCTAAATTTCAGGTTTCTATCAATCATCAACCCCCCAGATCTCTTGTCTCCCCTACTTCCTCCAGTATAACTCCTCTCATAGAGAATGCAGCATCCCATCGATTTTTCCCAAACCTCAAGACCTTACATTTTGCTGCACGAAACCAAAAACCCCATTCATTTGCCCATCTATCTAGCTTATTCAAATCCTCTTGCAGGGCTACCACATCTGCACTATTACTAATAATCCTTCCCAGCTTCTCATCATCCGCAAACAACTGAATATCCCCTTGCAATCCACTGGCAATGTCATTGATATAAAGGTTAAACAATATAGGTCCTAGTACTGAGCCCTGTGGGACCCCACTTGTAACCCTCTGCCTCCATGAAACTGTTCCACCATACACAACTCTCTGATACCTATCATACAGCCAATCCTGAATCCACTTGACCAATCTGACATCCAGACCCATGTGCTGCAACTTAGATATCAGCTTATCATGTGGCACCCTGTCAAATGCCTTTGCTAAGTCTAAGAAAATTGCAGTATATGCCTTTTCCTCATCTAATGTTCTTGTAACTTTATTATAAAAGGCTAGCCGATTGCTAAAACAAGAGCGCCCTTTCACAAATCCATGTTGACTCTCACAGATAACATTACCCTCATCTGCCCAATGCTGTATACGGTCCCTCACTACTTTCTCCAAGATCTTAACTACTGATGACACAAAAACTGTAGTATAATTAGACACTTCCAGTCTGTTACCACCCTTATGCAATGGCACTATCTTACCTTCCTTCCATTCCATGGGCACCTTTCCCGCAGCTAGAATTGCATTGAAAAGTGAGGTTAAAGGCACTGTCAGTTCCCTAGCACATTCTCTCAAAACTCATGGTGAAATACTATTCATTCCCAAAGCTTTACTGACATCCATCCAGAGTACTCAGTATCTGAAACACACTCTCCTCCTGTACCTCTAAATCTCGAATCTGTCCTATCCCTCTAGCATTAAAACTGACTCCTCTAGGATGAAATACTCCAATAAAGTGTTCATTTGAACAATTCCACCATATCCTCTGCATCAGTCACTCTATTCCCATTTTCATCCCACAATATCATTCTTCCACAGTCATTTCTCCTCCTACTGGCCACATAGCTAAAAAATTCCCTAGGATTTTCTTTGGATCTTAGGGCCAGTCTCCTCTCATATTCCAGTTTCGCTTTCCTTACCACACTAGTCACTCTTCTGGCCTGTGTCTTATATTCTTCATGCATCTTCTCTTCACCTGTCTCCTTATATCTCTTCCATAACCTCTTTTTCGCATGCAATTCTTGTTTAATATTGTTTGTCATCCACTTTACTCCAAATTGTGTCTTCTTCTTCACTCGTGGTATACAACTTACCATTGCTGCTTTCAAATATTCTTTCACATTCACAATTTCCCATGCACTAATGATATCCCAGCCTTCCAATTCCTCCCTCCATGAAACTTCCCGAAGTTGACGTCTAAGACTATTATAATCACCTGCTTTATAATTCCACATACGTTCCTGTCTCTTTGATACTCCTGCATGTCTATTCATTTTCCAAGTCAAAACCATATGGTCACTCTCTCCAACTGGTGGGAGAGATGTCATCTCAGTTATTATCAACTCTTCTGATGCTATAACCAAATCCAAAACTCTTGAACCTCTTGTTCTCTCTGTTACATGTTGCCTTTTGTCCATTTGTCCCTGAAGAATTCTAGAAATTGCATTCTTCTATTGCTACATGCATCTTCCTCCCTCTAATTTATACTACTGTTGTTAAAATCTCCCATAACAATCATTCTTCTTGCACTTGCCAAACTTAACTGTCTAAACATCTCCTGGTCCCCATCCTCTTGTGCTCCTGTGTCTGTAGCAACACCCCACTAAATATCCTGTCTTGCCCACCTCTACCTCACACCATATGCTCTAAAAATCATTTGTCTCACTGCCTTCCAAAGCCTCCACTCTTAGAGGACATCGGTAATCACTTATCATAAGCAGTACCCCAACACCACGCTTTCCCCTCCTATCCTGCAGAAAAATGCTGTACCCAGCAACTTCTATTCTTGTTATTATATCCTCTTCTGTCAGCTTCGTCTCAGCGATCCCAATAATTTTTGGCCAGGCTATCTGCGCCACAAATTCCTCTCCTTTATTCCGGATACTCCTGGGATTTTTTTTTTTTTTTCGAGCAAAAGAAGAGAATTAAAAAAATTCCAGAACATAAAATATTGCATTACAGCAAATGAAGCAGTATCCAACACAACTAGTTTTAAGATATTTTAATTTCCTTATTTCTTCTTTAGCAGTATTATTATTATTATTATACTGTACCTCAAGAACCCCGAACTTACATAGCACCTAAGTAGTTATACCATCAATATATTTATTAAATGTATTCAAGGAGAATATATTCACTGATAAACTTTTCACAGATCTCACTGCCCATCATTCTATTCCACTGACTTGTCCATGGTAGGAAAAAATTCAAGTTGAATTGGATTTTCTCCATAGTAGGAGAAAATCCAAGTTGAATGTTTGTTGATCACACACTTGCTCAGCTTCCAGAGATGATGCTTGTTATTTCTCCCTCTCTATTTCTCTACCTACCAGGAAATGAGAAAAAATCTATCCTCATACAAACTTGCATATTTATATCACACACCTCCCCCCTCTCTCTCTCTCTCTCCCCCTCCTTCATATATTTATCAAACTTTGAATCTTCATTCCATCTCTGTTCTAACATACAGCATTCAAAACAGTAAGATAATATATTGATTATCTGCTTTAAAACTTTTTTTCTTGTGTCCTCATTTGTATGGAACCCATGAAAAATTATTTAGTGAGTGGACAGATATCCACTATGACACTGTTCACTTCATCAGTTAATTTTAGCAATTAACTAACAACTGAACTTTTATTAGTTATTAATTTCTTAAAAGTAATTCACTTATTTACTTTGGTTTATTTTTAATCCAAACAAAAGCAGCTATAGTTGCAACAATTTAATTCATAATTTAAGAGCACCTTAATAGTGCAAATTGAAAAATAATGAGTCAAAGAAACCTTCAGCTGGAAAATACCTAACTTTGATCACAGCCATAAACAGAGAACCATTATATGGACCTCTTTCATATGTATCCTTCTGTGAGAAGTGGATGAGTTCAAATAATGAGTGATTACTTCACTAAGACCTATCAACTAACTGTATGTAATATGGTACTCAGTGCTACCACTACATTGGATAGAGATAGAGATGAATAAGAATTCAACAACAGGGACAAATGGAATATTGGCGCATATTATCATCATCATCATCATCATTATTATTATTATTATTCAGGCCTCCATGGAGTCAAGAGATTCATTGTGGGAGGTCCTTCCTAAGAAACACAAAGTCTATCATAACACTCCTTGAACTCATTGACAGTTCTTGTACTCACCACTCTATCAGGCAATGAATTCCACGGTTCCACCACCATCCATGCAAAGCCACTCCTCACCTGCTCGCAGATTTCTTTCATACTTTCCAGGGATGGCCCCAGGTCATTGCTCCTTCCCGCTGCTCCACCAAAACAAGCGAAAGAACTCCCCAGTGTCCACCCTGTAACTGCCTCTCAAAAGCTTAAAAGTCTTGATTATATCACCTCTCCTTCTTCTATCCACCAAACTCTGCAGTCCACATTCCCTCAGCCGATCCTCATAATTAACATTGTACAGTCCTGAAACCATCTTTGTTATCCACCTTTGCACCCTTTCCACAGTTAATCTATCCCCTTCAAATCCTGGGGACCAAATTTGAGAACAATAGTCTAAGTGTGGTCTGATCAGTGTCTTATACAACGGAATGATAACTTTTGATACTCCTGCATGACTATTCATCTTTCATATCAAAGCCACATGGTCACTCTCTCCAACTGGGGGGAGGGGAGATGTTATCTTAGTTATTATCAGCTCTTCTGATGCTATGACCAAATCCAAAACTCTTGAACCTCTTTGTTCCCTCTATTACATGTTGCCTAAGACATTTGTTCCTCAAGAATTCTAGAAATTCCATTCCCTTATTACTACATGCATTTCCCCCTTCCCGGCTTAAACTGCTATAGTTAAAATCTCCCATAACAATTATTCTTCTTGCACTTGCCAAGCTCAACTGCCTAAACATCTCCTGCTCCCTACCCTCTTTACTCCTTGGCTTGTAGCAACACCCCACTAAATATCCTGTCTTGCCCACCTCTCCCTCACACCATATACTTTCAGAACCAGTAGTGTCACTGCCTTCCAAAGCCTCCACTCTTAGAGGACATAAATTATCATCGCCATACTAGTCACTATCCTGGCCTTAGTCTTATATTCTTCATGCATCTGCTCTCCACCCCTCTTCTTATATCTCTTCCATAATCTCTTTTTCACCTGCAGTTCCTGTTTGATATTGTTTGTTATCCACTTTACACCAAATTGTGTCTGCTTCTTCCATCATGGAATACAGTATACTATTGCTACTAACAAATATTCCTTCACCATTTCCCAAGCACTAATGATATCCTGGCCTTCTAATTCTGCCCTCCACTGAACTGCCCCAAGTTGATATCTAAGACTATTATAATCACCCACCTTATAATTCCACATGTTCCCTTTTCTTTGATACTACTGCATCTATTCATCACGTTTTCCCCTCCTATCCTGCCAAAATATGCTGTACCCTGCTACTTCTATTCCCGTTATTATATCATCTTCCGTCAACTATGTCTCAGTGATCCCAACAATATGCTAAAAGAAAATTCTGCTGAACTGGCTAAGTGCTTGTCATGTTTGTTTAACTTGTGCATCAGCTTAGGAAAGATCCAATAGGAATGGAAAAAAATGTATGATAGTTCCATTGTAGAAGGTGATGCAAAAACTGGATCTAATTAGTGATCATTACCGGTATCCCTGGGGTAGTGAAGATTTAAAGAAGATGGTAAGAACTCACATACAGAAATAAGTTGAAAAACAAGCCACACATTGCAAAGAACAGCATTGGTTTACTAAAGATAGATCATGTTTGAACAATTTGGTCATATTTTATAATAATGTTATAGATGAGTTGGATAAAAGGAATGGATACACTTATGATACTTCTGGACTATGCTAAGGCATTTGATAGAGTATCACATGAAAGGCTGCTGCATAAACTAGAGAATATTATTATTATTACTCCAGGCCTACATGGAGTCACAAGACGCATCATGGAAAGTCCACCTTAGACAACAAAGCCTATCATACCACTCCTTAAACTCATTTGCCATTTACATATTCATCACTCTATCGGGCAATGAATTCCACAGTCCAACCACCCTCCATAGAAAAAAAGCCACTTCTCACATTCCTGCTCACCACCTCCTTTTGTAACTTCCAGGGATGACCTACTGTCCTTGTTATATGCCTCTGTACCCTCTCAGAGTTAATTTATCCACTTCATATTTCAGTGACCATATCTGAGAACAACAGTCCACATGGCCTGATCAGGGCTTTATGTAATGGAATAACCACTCTCAAAGTCATCTTAGAAATGCAGCAATTCTCTGGGTTGTCTTCCCGACTTTTATAATATGTGCCCTAAACTTCAAATATTTATAGACAATCACCCCAGAATCTCTGACCTCATCCACTTGGATCCACCAGTACAGTATGTAGCCTCTTACCTACTGATCCCAAATTTAGCTTCATTACACTGAAATCCCCATTCATTTAAAAATCCTTCCAGCTTATTTAAATATAAAGTATAGGCTTCATTTCGGCAATATAAACACTATTCAAATTAAGGGGATATTAAATCCCACATTGTTTTAAAACTGAATAAGAAACTCAAAGATTGTAATCAGAGAGTTTCACGCTGAATATAGTAAACTATAAAGTATCGGCGAATTACTAGCGTGAGCTAATGCAGTAGTCCTAGTACGTAGTACATTCTTTGGCAACTCGTTGCAAAGGTGGCAGAAGTTCAGATCGCTATTCTTAGGTATTTTCCATAATGTAAAAACACATTTCCTAGGAAATGTGTTTTTACATTATGGAAAATTACATTACACATTTCCTTCCAGCTTATTCAAATCCTCTTGAAGAGCCAAACCAACATCACTATTACTAATAACCCTCCCAAGCTTCACATCATCTACAAATAATTCAATATCTCACTACAACCCAGTGACAGTATCATTGACATAAAGGATAAAAACCAAGGTCCCAGTACTTATCCTTGCTCAACCCCACTTGTGACTTTTGTCTTTCTTGATATAGCTCTTCCATGCACAACCCTCTGATATCTTTCAGACAAGATCTAATTTTCAATCCACTTCACTAATCTGATATCTAACCTGATGTATTGCAATTTAAACATCAACTTATCATGTGGCATCCTATCAAATACTCTTGTAAAATATCCCCAAAATTGCCTGTATGTGCATTTCTGTCATCAACTGCTCTTCTTACTTTATTATAAGAGGCAACAAATTACTGAAACAAGAGCACCCTTTAATAAATCCATGCCGACTTTCACAGATACCATTACCCTACTCTGCCCAACTTTCTATATGACCCCTTACTAATTTCTCCAAAACCTTAACAACTACAAAAGAAATACAAACTGGTCCATAGTTTGATGTCTGCATTCTACCCCTTCCACCCTTGTTCAATGGCACTATCTTGCCCTCCTGCTCGTTGGGCACTTTCCCAGTACATAGGCTTTCACTGAACAGCCAGGTCAAAGGAGCTGCCAGATATTCTCTCAAAGCACACTGTGAAATCCCATTCATTCCCACTGCCTTATTGACTTCAGAGTACTTAGTATTTCAAACATATTCTACTCAGGCACATCTAAGCCTTCAATGCACCATTTATTTCCACCACTCTCACATCTCAAAATAACATAAGATTTGAAAAGCAAGGTTGGTGAAGATATGGAAAGAGATCAGTGGATGCAGACTGCAATGAAGAGAACTGTAGATATGTATGCATGAGTGAAGAACACTGAAAAAAAATGATGTTCAAATGAAAGCGGTAACGAAAGACTTGAGAACATTGCATGGGATTTGATTATTATGGAGGTGGTGAACAAAAAGTTGCAGAAGTTGCACAGTGTTTATTTTCTGGGAGGTAGAATGAGTAGAGTGATTGAGGCATTACCAAGGAATGATGGTGATGAGATGAAGCAGGGAGCAAGAATTATTATTATTTATGCAAGTACACTATGGAGTCAAAAGACTAATTTCAGGAGATCCATACTATCCATTAACACAATACCTATCATACATCTTAAACTTATTCAGTGTTGGAGCACTCACAACCACCTCTGGCAACCCATTCCACTAACTTCCCTTTCTGCAATCTTATAGAATCCCGTTAGTAACCTATAAGTTTGTTATATTCCCTCTCCTCCAAATGTCAGCAAAATTCTCCAACACACACACCTTCAATCTATCCTCACAGGGAACATTCCACAGACCTGTCACCAGCTTTGTCACTTATCTCTCTCTGAATCCTCTCCAACACCTTACAGTCCTCTAGAAATGCAGGTGACCAAAACTCTGCAAATTCATCAACAGGTGGCAGAATCATAGCTTTATAAAAAGGGATAATAACCGGCATATCTTTACTTGTCAATGTGTTCTTCAACATTCAAGTAATCCCTGAGCTATTATGCCAATTCTTGCAATATAATCCTCTGAATTTCAAATCTCTACTCACCATCGCTCTCACATCCCTACTCTCATCAATTTCCTGTAATCTAGTATCATCAGTATGATATGAAATATTCAATCTTTTCATCCCAAAGTGTGTTAACTTACATTTTACAACATTAAATTGAACACATTGTCCAAATCCTCACAGGACTGTGTGGTCATTTTCCCTGATTGGAGGATGAGTTACTACTGTAGTTATGGTATCCAGAGAGTTCATCAAAAAGGCAATTCATCGAACGACATTTCGTCGAAAATGCAATTCACCGAAAATTTTAAATTTTCGAAAATATTAAGAGAAAATTGATCCATTTAGAACAAAAACTGAACCATGCAGAGTGAGATAGCAATGCTACTTTAATAGGAAAAAATTATAGAACAATATAGTTTCTTATAGTCTTTCTTGTCCGAAAACTGTTTCATGTCTGTTTCCGGGAGGAAAAGCCCAGCCATCTCCGTATTAGCCTGCTAACTTACCTTTAGCTGAACAGGACTGATAAAAATTATGCACGTCGTAAATGGGATTCCAACTACCTAAGTCTTTCTAACTAAACGGTTTCGTTTATACCGACTGAACTATGCAGGCTCCATTATTATTATTGTTGCTGCTAGTAGTAATATGCGACTTCAATACAGCAATTATGGGATGAATTTTACTCAGATTCGCTATTTGAAACTTGTAAAAGTTTCAAATAGCGAATATAGCTGAACTGTCAAACAGTTCCAGTTTATCAGTTTGGCTATATTCGGGGCGACAAAGAAATAACGTGTCCAAATTATGTACTTATTACAAAAACTCTCTGACTTAGAGGAATTAGTAGAGGTTGCCAGTACAAGAAGCAGTCTGCATGGTTAAGTTTTTGTTCTAAATGGATCACTTTTATCATAATATTATCGAAAATTTAAAATTTTCGGTGAATTGTTTTTTCGATAAATTGCATTTTCGACAAATTTTCGTTCGATAAATTGCATTTTCGACAAATTTTCGTTCGATGAATTGTCTTTCAATGAATTTTCATGTAACTGTAGTTATAGATAGATCTTGTGATGCTATTGCCAGATCCAACACTCTCAAACTCCTGGTCCTCCTCCAGTAATAAAACCTGAATTTTCCAGGATAAACTGATAATTAAACAGCTTCACTATATCATCTGCACTGATCTCTTTACCTCCTTTTTTATTAATAGGTTCATTCATTCATTTCTTTTTCTACTGGCCACATAATATAAAAATTCCTTGGGATTTTCCTTGGACTGTAGAGCTGATCTCTCCTCATATTCCATTTTTGTGATCATTACTCAACTATTCATTTTCGTGGCCTGAGTCATATTTCTAATGGAAATGCTTTCCACCTCTCTCATTGTATGTTTTTCACAACCTCATTTTCATCTGCAGTTCATGTTTTATTTCATCAGTCGTCCACTCTACATCAAATCATTTTATTTCTTTCACTTGAGGAATACTATTTTCCATTGCTGTTGATAAATATTTCTTTGCTAGCGTTATGCACTAATGACTATCCCTTGCATTTCTTTCATCCATGGAAACACCCTAAGCTGATTTCTGCCTTGTCTAATTCCACATAAATTTCTTCCTATTCAAAACTCCTGTATGTCTATTCAATCTCCAAGTGAAGACTGCATGGTCAGTCACTCTCACTAATGGGGGTCAAGATTGATATCTTGGTTACAATGAGCTCCTATGATGAAAGGACCAAATCTAAGACTCTTGATACTTGTGTTCCCTCTACTATGTGTTGCCTGAAACATTTGTTGAAGAATTCCGGAAATTCCTTTCCTTTATTACTATATGCTGCTTCCTCTTCCCAGTTTATACTGCTATAGTTAAAATCTCCCATAATGATCACTTGCTTTGCACTCACCAAACTGATCTGCCAAAATATTTCCTGCTTGTCACCCTCTGTGTTTCCAGGCCTATAGCAACATCCAACTAAAAATCTTGTCCTGCCTACCTCCACCTCATACCATACACTTTCAAAACTATGATTTGATTACCATTTCCTTCCAAATTCTCCACTCTGAGAGGACTCAACTCATCACTTCTCATAAGTAACACTCCACCACTGTTTGTTGTTACTATCCTGCCAAAATATTCACCTGGATAAGGAATTGGTCAAAAATTGTATTTTTTTTTGGGGGGGGGGGGAGCATGCATCTGTCAGATTTAAGGTGACTAGTGGCATAACCCCTTGGATCAGTCCTTGGACATCGCTGTTCAATCTATACATTAACGATATTGGGGAAGACCCGACAAGAGATGTTCAACTGTTTGCTGATGATGATGCAAAGTTAAGGGGCAATCAGGGATATTACTGATGTACAGCACATACAGAATGATTTAAAGAGGTTGGAAATAAGAGCAAATGATAATGATCTTCAGGAATGTTAATAAGTATAAAGTTATACACTTTGACAGATGAGATTTCCAACAGCATATTATATTGGTGGAATTATGCTTAGAGAAACTGATACAGCTAGGGATACTGGAATTTGAAGTTCAACAGGCATCTAGAAAAAACTGCAAATACAACTTAGAGAATAATTGCAATTCCAGAAATGAACACTGACATGTAACAATAAGGAAGTCATTTTGTCTTATTACAAGGCCTTGATATGACCACACCTGGACTACTGTGCATTTGGTCTCCTGTGTTCTAAAGGGATATAGAAGCCATGAAAAAGGTGCAAAGACCAACGATGATACAATTATGGAAGTAGATTACAAGAACAGATTGAGAGTATGTGGAATGCAGACACTTTTAAACAAGAGAAAGAGGAACTTCTTAAAGGGTGTTATAAAATATCGCATAATGAATTTTTTGTTAATATGGAAGGTGGTGAAAGACAAGGGGCATCCATGGAAGACAAGTTTATGTACAGTTGAGAGTTAGATTTTTCAGAGAAAAATCTAGCTTTCAGCAGTGGGTAAGTGGAACAGTTTGCTAGTTGAAGTAATGAGTGCATCTAGTGTGAATGAGTTTAAGAGAAGAAATTACAGCTGACGTATGGCCTTCCCTCGATAGTCCTTTACTCCCTGGATGTCTCTGATAATGATAGAGAAAATAAGAATATTTCAAGTGAAGGTTACTTAGCTGATCTCATATGGAGATACCAGAGTTTTTTTACCCTCCCAAAAACTTGGGGCTTTACATTCTGCATAAAGGCAAATTGTTCAGAGAACACATAATTAACAGACAAAAATACTATTAATGGTGAAAGATGGTGTAACATGGGTGATTATGTAGTGTATTAGTGAGTAGTAGATGGCAGCAGGTTGTGTAGTGTAAAGTGCTTTCCAGCAATGAGACTTTGGACTCTTTGGAATTGTAAAATAATAATAATAATAATAATTATTATTATTATTATTATCATCATCATCATCATCATCACATTAACTTCTATGGAGTCAGCAGACATTGCGGTAGGTGCACTTAACCAACAGCATATTTATCATAATAAACTTTAAAATCCATAACACTCTCAGCATTTCACAACACATTCATAATGTGTTCCATTCATCCACAATTCTCCATGTAAAAAATCTACTCCTCACACCCTTCACTACACCTTCATACAACTTCCAGGGATGGGCTTTGTCTTTTCCTCTCACCTTCAAGTCTTTTCATAATCCACTCTGTATTAATCTGATAAAATCCATCACATCGCTAACTTAAATATATCTATCATAAAATTTCTTTTTGCCTATCCACCAAACTATGACATTTACATTCCTTTCTCTCTCCATAACCAATTCCAGAGTCCTGACATTGCCTTGGTCATTCATCTCCCCCTTTAAAAATTTCTACATCAGTGAAAACTGGATGACCAAATCTGAGCAGAACAGTCTAGGTGTGGTCTAATCAATGCTTTATAACCAACTCTTTATCGCTACTGGTCAATATACTTCTTATCATAGCAACAATGAGATGTGCAGTCTTTTCAGCAGTTGTAATGTGATGTCTAAACTTCAGTCTTGTTATATCTTTAGACAACAAATTGCAACAACTTGTGCTTATCTATATTAAACTTATATATTTTATCCATATATCTTCACTCACTGGTCATCCAAGTGAAAAGACCATTGAAATCTTCCTGAAGGGAATTAACATCACCATGTGTGTTATAATTCTTCCCAAATTTGCATCATCAGAAAACAACTGATTCTCAAACCTTTTATCTGGCTGAGATACATTGATGATATGTTCTCAATTTAACCACATGGCTCAGACATACAGTATTAGACTCTTCCTTCTGCACCCCAACAGACAGCACTAGAATCTGGTTCACTATAGAAATAGCAAATAATACTCTGCCTTTTCTAGATACTCTAATCACGTATCTTCCCAATAGCACCCTTTCCTTTCTAGTTTACAGAAAATCCACCCACATAGGTTGATATCCCCATCCCTCAACCATATGGTATTGTTAACTCTTGTCAACAGAGCCTCCAACCTCTGTTTCAATCAAGCTTCCCTCACCACCGAAATTCATTCATTTATTTATTATATATTTTTTATGTGGTTATTATTATTACAGGTATCTCCATGGAGTCAGTAGACTCATTGCGGGAGACCCAAACTATCAAAACAATATCTATCATATCTCTTCTTGAATTCATTTACAGACGAAGAACTCACAACTGAGGCATTCCACTCATTCACCAGCCTCCAAGCAAAAGATCTAGTTCTCACACCCTCGTTAACCACACTTTTCCTTAATTTCCAGGAATGACTGATTGTTCTTTCATCACTATCACAAAGCTGAAATTCTTTCTTTTAAGGTTACACAGTGATCAGAATTCATATTTATGAATTTAGGGACACAAAACACGTGTTAAAGATTATTTTACTGATTAATAATAAAATAATAACTTGATGTTTTGACCCCTGTATTGATGTCATCATTAGAAGGATACATGTGTATAAGAACCAAGCTACATCCTGTTGCACTCTATACAGGTAAATTACATCTACGTTGTTAACCAATCTTTTTTTCTTAGCCTGCCCCCTAGTGATTTAAAAAAAAAAAAAAAACCTCCGGTAAAGTCCTCACGTACTAGGATTCTTCTAGAATCATACAGTTCATATTGTTATATTACGATTATCTTCTGGATTTGTACAGTAAGGTTGCTATTGAATGTTCAGGGGAAAAAAAAAAAAAAAACACTTCACCAAGTCTTCTCATATTGAGATTTTTCTTTGTGGTTGCTATGTAGGATGCAGATGGGTCCTCCACATTCTTGGAATTGTTAGACCATCATTTTTATTCAGATTTGGATCATGTTTGAGCATTTCACATGCTTCATTGAATTTCTGCTCGAACCAGGTTTTGGTGCGGTGTAGGGACTTGGTACCTTTCCAATCAATTCTGGAAAGGTACCAATTTTGGATATGTTTGGAGTGCATGGTCAGAAAGGCCGGTTTTTCCAAAATGTAGGTATTTTATGTCGTTTATGTTCATCCTTCCTGATTGGGATGATTTGCCCTGTTTCCCTTATGTATGGTATGTTACATGTGCATAATATATGTGCCAACATGTGCCAAGTATATGTTGCACATGTAATATACCATACATAGGGGAAACAGGGCGAACCATCCCAATCAGGAAGGATGAACACAAACGACTCATAAAATACCTCCATTTTGGAAAAACTGGCCTTTGTGACCACGCACTCCAAACATACCACAGAATCGATTGGAAAGGTACCAAGTCTATACACCGCACCAAAACCTGGTTCGAGCAGAAATTCAAGGAAGCATGTGAAATGCTTAAACATGATCCGAATCTGAATAAAAATGATGGTCTAACCATTCCAAGAATGTGGAGGACCCATCTGCAACCTTCATAGCAACCACAAAGAAAAATCTCAACACGAGAAGACTTGGTGAAGTGTTTTTTTTTTTCCCCTGAACATTCAATAGCAACCTTACTGTACAAATCCAGAAGATAATCGTAATATAACAATATGAACTCTATAATTCCAGAAGAATCCTAGTACATGAGGACTTTAGCAGAGTTTTTTTTTTTTTTTTTTTTAATCACTAGAGGGCAGGCTAAGAAAAAAGATTGGTTAACAATGTATATGTAATTTACCTGTATAGAGTGCAACAGCATGTAGCTTGGTTCTTATACACATGTATCCTTCTGATGATGACATCAATACAGGGATCGAAACGTCAAGTTATTATTTTATTATTAATCAGTAAAATAATCTTTTCAATACGTGTGTTTTGTGTCCCTAAATTCATAAATATGAATACAAAGCTGAAATATTTTCCCTACATCAATCTTATAAAAACTTTTTAGAAATTGAAATGTTTCTATCATATCCCCTCTTCTCCACCTATCAACCAACCTCTGCAATCCACAAGCTCTCTCAGTCTATCAATGTAGGGAGCATTTTTTACATCACTCACCAACTTAGTCACTCTCCTCTGAACTCTCTCCACAACCTCTTCATCTCCAAGGAATCCAGGTGACCAGACTTGAGCACAGTAATGCAAATGTGGAAGTATCGATACCTTATAAAGGGGAATAATAACTTCTTTATCTCTGGATGTTAGTGTGTTTTTCAATAACCAAGTATATGTGCAATCTTGGACACAGCGATGTGTCGTATGAACTTCATCTCCTATCCACCAATACCCCCAAAGTTCCTAGCCTCATCAATCTTTTGGAGTACCGTTCCATCAATGTAGTACACAGTTAGTGATCTTTTAATCCCAAAATGCATAACTTTACACTTTTCCACATTGAACTGACATCCATTACCTTTTGCCCATTTTGCAGCTCATTTAAATCATCCTTCAAACTCTCAACATCAACTTGATTTTTTTATTGCTACCCAACTTTGCATCATCAGCAAACAACTGAAAGGTTATTAGCAAACCTATAGTACACATTTGTACCATGGATGGGTTAAAGATTATTTTTTCCCCATTTTTATCAATTTTATATATATGTATATATTGTATTTTTTTATTTATTTTTATATAGTCTGGCAAGGTGATAGTCTCTTACACTGAGTAATGAAATTCGCCTCCTATTTACTATATCCTCCTGTCCAATGGCTACAATGCCAAAAAATTAATAAAATAGTTGTTCCTCTCATATCATAACATTCCTCCCAACATGCCGATTACAATAATACTATTACTATTCCTTATATTTTAAACACCTCAGAAACATTAGGTAGAGCATTAAAGAAATATAATCTCTGACGAATTTCAAACTGCATTTAAAGGCAGCTGGCTGCCCTTATCTGCTCTCCTAAGAATCCACTTCTTCCCCTTTCCCCTTGTGTTTATAAGGTTCCTTGTTCTTGCAACTTATGTTATGGTTAAACTGGAATATCTGCCAACAACCACCTGAAGAATGCAAGAAATACATACACCATGACAACTATGGTCAGTTGGGTCTTGCTGACCATGCCATGGAAAATTAAATGAAAAAAAAAAAAAAAACTACTGTGCTTCACGGCAACAAATACAAACATGAAAGTCTGTGTTTAATTAATTCTCTATGCTGTATTTATTCCATTAAACCTACTTATGAGTATATTTATCTATTTCTGTTCTCCTCAACTCATTATTATGATAATTTATGACCACATTTATCACTTCCGTTGCCTATTCCCTCTTTCCATGCAACTCACCAGTTATTTGAGGATAAAAAAAAAGTAGTATAAATTGAGGAGAGAATGATGCATGCAGCAATAAGGGAATGAAATTTCTAGAATTCTTGAGGGACAAATGTCTTAGGCAACATGCAATAGATGGAACAAGAGGTTCAAGAGTTTTGGATTTGGTTATAGCATCAGAAGAGTTGATAATAACTGAGATGACATCCCTCCCACCAGTTGGAGAGCGTGACCATATGGTTTTCACTTGGAAAATGAATACACATGCAGGAGTATCAAAGAAAATGGAATGTATGTGGAATTATAAGGCGGGTGATTATAATAGTCTTAGATATCAACTTGGGTAAGTTTCATGGAGGGAGGAATTGGAAGGCCGGGATATCATTAGTGCATGGGAAATTGTGAAAGAATATTTTTTAGCAGCAATGGTAAGTTGTATACCACGAGTGAACAAGAGGACACAATCTGGAGTAAAGTGGATGACAAACAATTGCATGCGAAAGCAAGAATTGCATGTGAAAAAGAGGCTATGGAAGAGATATAAGGAGACAGGTGAAGAGAAGATGCATGAAGAAGAATATAACACACAGGCCAGAAGAGTGATTAGTCTGGTAAGGAAGGCGAAACTGGAATATGAGTGGAGACTGGCCCTAAGATCCAAAGAAAATCCTAGGGAATTTTTTAGCTATGTGGCCAGTAGGAGGAGAAATGACTGTGGAAGAATGATATTGCGGGATAAAAATGGGAATAGAGTGACCAATGCACAGGACATAGTGGAACTGTTCAATGAACACTTTATTGGAGTATTTCATCCTGGAGGAGTCAGTTTTAATACTAGAGGGATAGTGAAGGTTCAAGGTTTATATGTACAGGAGGAGAGAGTGTTTTAAATACTGAGTACTCTGGATGTCAGTAAAGCTGTGGGACTGGATGGTATTTCATCACGAGTTTTGAGAGAATGTGCTAGGGAATTGACAGTGCCTTTAACCTGGCTTTTCAATGAAAGTGAGGCTGCGGAAAAGGTGCCCACAGAATGTAAGGAAGGTAAGATAGTGCCATTGCATAAGAGTGGTAGCAGACTGGAAGAGTCTAATTATAGGCCAGTTTGTGTGTCATCAGTAATTGTTAAGATTTTGGAGAAAGTAGGGAGGGACCGTATACAGCATTGGGCAGATGAGGGTGGTGTTATCCGTGAGAGTCAACATGGATTTGTGAAGGTACGCTCTTGTTTTAGCAATATGCTAGCCTTTTATAATAAAGTTACAGGAGCATTAGATGAGAGAAAGGCACATACTGCCATTTTCTTAGACTTAGTAAAAGCATTTGACAGGATGCCACATCATAAGTTGATATTTAAGTTACAGCACATGGGTTTAGATGTTGGGTTAGTTTAGTCAACTGGATTCAGGATTAGCTGTCTGATAGGTATCAGAGAGTTGTGTGGAGGGGCAATATCAAGGAAGCAGAAGGTTACAAGTGGGGTTCCACAGGGCTAGTACTGGGACCTGCATTGTGTGACCTTTATATCAATGACATTGTCAGTGGATTGCAAGGGTATATTTAGTTGTTTGCGGATGATGCGAAGGTGGGAAGGATTATTCATAATAGTCCAGATGTGGTAGCCCTGCAAGAGGATTTGAATAAGCTAGATAGATGGGCAAATAAATGGGGATGTCGGTTTAATGCTGCAAAATGTAAGGTTACAAAATGTAAGGAAACATCGATGGGACGCTGCATACTCTATGGGAGGAGTTATACTGGAGGAAGTAGGGGAGACAAGAGATCTGGGGTTGATGATTGATAGAAACCTGAAATTTAGGGAACATTTGCAAAGGTGGTGAAGGTAACACAGAGGATTGCTGCAATAATGAGAAGGGCACTGACCTGCAGAGATAAAAGGGTTATCATTCCGTTGTATAAGTCTCTGATGAGACCACACTTAGACTATTGTTCTCAAATTTGGTCCCCAGGATTTGAAGGGGATAAATAAATGGAAAGGGTACAAAGGCAGATAACAAAGATGGTTTCAGGACTGTACCATGTTAGTAATGAGGATCGGCTGAGGGAATGTGGATTGCAAAGTTTGGTGGAGAGAAGAAGGAGAGGTGATACGATTGAGACTTTTAAACTGTTGAGAGGTGATTACAGGGTTGACACTGGGGAGTTCTTTCGTTTGGTTGAAGAGCGGGGAGGAGTGATGACAAGAAGCCATCCCTGAAAGTTATGAAAGGAAACTGTATGCAAGAAGGTGAGGAGTGGCTTCTTTTCATGGAGGGTGGTCAATGAGTTTAAGGAGTGGTATGATAGACTTTGTGTTTCTCAGGAGGTACCTCCACTCAATGAGTCTTGATAGACTTTGTGTTTCTTAGGAAGGACCTCCTATGATGAGTCTTTTTGACTCCATGGAGACCTGAATAATAATAATAAAAATAATAAAATTATATCATTATCAAATTCCTGCCATGTACCCTCAAGGGTTGTACAGGATATGATAGTACTACATGAAAAATTTACATCATTACTAACTTCCTATCTACAATTTTCCTCCAAATCAGTCTGTTACCTGTCAAAACTCCAACATTACCAGATCTTATATTTCTATCGTCTAAGGCACTTTGTACCATATCAATCCACCTATATCTTGGTCTTCCTCTGGGTCATTTTCCTGCCAACCTGGCAGAGAACACTTGTTTTGCTAATCTTTCCTCGCCCATTCTGTTTAAGTGACCATATCATCTGAGATTAGCTCTGCTAAAGCATTGCTGGATGACGACAATGTCAACTTCTTTCCTAATATTCTCCTTTTTAATATGATATTGCCATTGATGCCATCTGTTCATGCCTGTAATCTTTCTTAGGACTCTCATATCTGCGGTCTCTAGTCTTTGGTCAAGTGTTTTACTTCTGACCCAGCACTCAGATCCATAAGTTAAAACTGGTTTGAACACTGGCTTGTATACAGCTAATTTAGTGTTCAGACTAATTTCTCTCTTATTCCATATGAATTTATTCATATGACTTCCTACCATACCAGCTTTGTTGATTCTGTTGTCTATTTCCATATTTAATTTACCATCTTCACTAAAAATCGTGCCTAAGTAGTTGAAATGTTTTACTTGTTCCACAGGTTCTCCATTCACAACACAGTTGACACTTTCAATGATTCTGCCTATTTTCATTGTCTTTGTCTTTTTATTGCTGACCTTCATACCATATCTATTACAACAGTTATTAAATTTAGTCAGAGAACCGTGCAGACTTGTAGCGGATTTATTTAGAAGTATAACATCGTCCGCATAAAGCAAAGAGCTGACATCAACATCTCCAATTTTGATATCATGTTTAATACCACTTTTCTTCATAATGTGATCCATATAGATAATGAATAACAGAAGGGATAATGTACATCCTTGTCTCACACCAGATTTAACATTAAACCATCTTCCTGTACTTCTTTCAATTCTAACTGCTGACTTACAACTCAAATACAGACTAAGTATTGCTTGATATCATGCCCCATTGACTCCATATAACTATAGTGTATTGAATAGCTTCTCTCTTGGAACCTTGCAATATACCTTTTCCAAATTGACAAAACTTAAATACAGATCTTTGTTATATACCCATGATTTCTCCACTATTTGTTGTAAAGTGAAGATCTGATCCTTACAGTCTCTTATTGACCTGAATCCAGCTTGTTCATCACCAAGCTTTTCTTCCAATCCTTCTTAAACGTTTCTCAAGTATACTTGTGTAAATCTTACCAGGAACACTCAGTAGAGAAATACCTCTGTAATACTCATATTCAGTTTAATTTCCCTTAATTTACATGGGTACTATGAGAGCTCTACTCCAATTATCTGAAATTCATTCCTCTGTCCAGGCTTTCTAAACTATGTAATTCACGCACTATAAGACTTTTATACGACCATACTTCAGCATTTCTGGTTGAATATCATCTACTCCTCCTGCCTTTCCACATTTCAAGCCTTTGATGGCTTTTTCTACTTCAAGTATGGATATGGATTCCTGCATAGCATTCAAATGTTGATAATAATAATTACTCCATACTTCAAGGATATCATTTTCTCCCATTTTCATATCACCTATATCATCTCTAACTCCTTTTACAGCACTCTTTCCTCCATTCCTAAGCTTCTTCAATAACCTCCAGAATATTTTGCCACCTTCTTGATATTTATTTTCTATGTTCTTGTCAAAGTCCTCCCATGACTTTTGTTTAGCTAGTTTTACACACTGTTTAGATTTCTTACATTTGTCTCTGTATTCTCTAAGAGCACAAGCTGACTTATTTGCCAGGAACCTTTGATGTGCTTTCTTCTTTTCCTTCACTGCCTCTTTAACTTCCTGTGTCCACCATGGAGTTCTAATTTTTCTATCCTTGCAGACAACTTCACCACATGCCTCTCTAACTGAATCAATCAGGGTTTTCTTCAAGGCTTGCCACTGAATCTCCAAGGTTTGGTTCCTGTTCTCAAACACTTTCATTTTTCCTTCAATAATCTTTGTGTATTTTAGTCTACAGTTCACATCTGAGAGCTGCCCAACTTTTATTCGCTTTAAAACTTCGTTTTAAATATTGTTTAATTTTTAGAATGCATGGTGCTTTGTAGTATTTGTGATTGGAATGTGGTGAATGATTAAATATTAGACAATGTTATTTTCAAGTTTTGTTTTTTTGAAGCATTGAATGAGGAGTAAGTAAACAAAAGAGATGGTAGTAGGAGTAGGAACAAATGATTTAACTCACAACAAGGAGAATATAAGATTAGATATCAGAAGAATGTTGAGAAGAATAAAAGATAATAGTGTGATATGAAAGAGTGTTTTTGTGTGTTGCCCAGATATGACAGTGATAATATGAGGCTGAGATCAAGGAATATGAATGATATGTTAGCAGAACCATGTGAAGAGAAAGGGAGTTTAGTTAGTTATTGTGTGTGTGATGGGATAAGTTTGAAGGATGAATGAAATTGCATAAGAGTGACGGACTGCATTTGTATGGTTTTGGTATGAGTTATTTGGAAAGGCTGATGCTGGAATGGAGAGCAATGAGTGCAGAGAATGGATCAGTGCAGGTAAGAAGTGAAGTGGAAGAGCAGAAGAGTAAAGAAGGAGGAATTGAAGTGGTGCTTATGAGTAAAGAAGTGAGTAGGATGAGTGTAGAGAATGAGAAAGCAAGTGTGCAAGACAGACAGGAAAACAGGGAGTGTCATGTTGGATGGGAACAAAGCATGAGAAATGTCAACGCTAAAAGAGGAAGTGTGAGTAAACAAGAAAGGAATGGTAGGGCCTGGGATGTAGAGGAAACAGATGGGTTTGAAGAGGATACCGGGATGGGTAATGAGAAAGAGAGGAATGGCTCGAGGAAGGCATGGCAAAGTCGCATCTAATAAATGGTATCAGTGAAACTTATTATGGATTCAGAAATCAACTGTTAGAAATATCTGAAATGCGTAGAATGAAACTGTTGCATTGACTGAGTTCATTCATTCAAAAATTGTAGTAATAAGGACCTGGTTGAATGAGGATGACATCCTGACAGGAATAGAAATGGAATGGTATATTTTTCGTGAAGGCAGAAATGGTATAAAAAGGTGATGGAGTACTGTTGATGATAGAAAAGAATAAATTAAAGAAATTATATTCTTCATTTCATCCTTTATTCAAGTATAATTAAACAAAATTTGTGAGTGAAGTCACTTCACGATTGGACTACTAAACTCATTGCTTCTTATCTAAATCATTCCAGGACACAAAACTCAGTGATAGTTGCATTCAGTGACATGAAAAAACTTGCCACTGAGCAGAGCCCCATCTACTTCCTAGGAAGAAAGCAAACTCAAAGATGAACATTAAATGTCATCAGTGGGAGCAGGCACAGAAGTGATACCAAGGTTATAGTAATGCAGAAGTTATATTTCCATATACAAGTAATCTAATGATGTCACACCTAATTACTAAAATACTCTGGATTAGACATAGGTGTTGAAAGCTTTTTCACTGGTTATGCTATAAATTAAAGATGCCAAGAAATTATATTCTTGGTTTCATCCTTTATCCAAGTGTAAGCAAACAAAGTTTGCACGTGAAGTCACTTCATGACTGGGCTACTTGTATATAGAGGCTAATGACTTCATATCAGTTGTCTTAGTATCCCATAATGCAATGCACATATCCTTCGGGACATGTATAATGCTATGCATTATGAGTCATGGCCCTTCCCACAATGATTCAGCATGGGAGCAGCAAGAAACTCAACTACTCAAAATTGCAACAAAAATCCATCATTGGTTTTATCAGAAATTGAACTTGAATGATAGTTGGTTAAATAGACCCCATGTGACTAATTAAAGGTTAACACAGCAAGTAAGATGCAGCTAACTAAAACTGATATTAAAACAAGTCAGAACTCCACCATACAAAACAACCCATACCCAAATCAAAAATTCTAAAAACAATGCAGATACTGATTCTTTCTCAAATCAAAAACTCAAATCAGAATGTAATGTTAAACAAGCTACATTTAGGATTCACAATGCACAAATTTTCATCTCAATATTTTAAATAGATATGTAAAACATTCAGCTAATTTTCAAATGATATATGTATGCTTTGCATTTACACTTTGATTCCCTAACAATACTGTTTAACAGAATTCAAGAGAAGTTTATTGAATAGGCTGGAAATTTGGGAAAACGAAAATGGCTATCAGTTTAACGTTAGTAAGTGTAAACTTATGCACTTTGGCGTGATGAGATTTCCAGTGGCACATTATATTAGTGGGGTTATGCTATAAGAAACTGAGGAGGCAAGGGATCTTGGCATATTGATGGATAGGAATTTGCAGTTCAAATTCCTATTCATCAAAAGTCACACAGCAAAAGTTGCAAATACAACTCAGAGGATGATTGTGATGTTGAAACAAACCTTGACATCTAAGGATAAGGAAGTCATTTTGCCTCTTTATAAGGCAAAATGACTTTATAAGACTTTGATAAGACCACACCTGGATTATTGTGCAGAAATTTAGTCTCTCGGATTCCAAGAGGATAAAGAAGCGTTATAAAAATTATATCCGGATTATGGGATTTAGATTATGAGGACAGATTGCGAGTATGTGGATTACAGACTCTGGGTAACAGGAGAAAGAGGGGTGATATGATAGAGATCTATAAACTTTCGAATGGGTGTTATAGGATATCGTCTGAAGAAATTTTTCGTTATATGGAAGGTGGGGAGAGAAAACGGGGGGCATCCATGGAAGTTAAGTTTGTTCACAGTCAGGAAAGGGGTAAGAGCTAGGTTTTTCTCTCACAGAGCAGTGAATGAGTGGTGGAATAGTTTGCTTTTTGGGGGTAGTGAGCGAGTGATTCATAGCTGCCCTTGATGAGTCCATGACTCACTGGAAATCTAAGCTAATAATAATAATAATTTTACTTTGTAATTTAAAATGTATTAAAATCTTACCCTCCTCATAGTAAATCCTGTATCCTGTCAAAATACCATTTGGTTCTAAAGGTTTCTTCCAAATTAGATAAAGAGCCTCGGAACCCATAGGAAATGCATCAAAATTTGCCACTGGTCCTGGTGCTGTAAAGAAACAACAACAAAAAAAATCACTCCTTGAAATTATGAACTGCTGTTATGAAAAAAAAAAAAAAATAATAATGATAATGAAACAGTATAATGTAAATTATCTTAAACCAAGATAGTATACAGAAAAGTTCCTATCTAACGGTGAATATCCTCTAATAATATCAATATTATGATGCAGATTCTGCCATGGTTTCAAGTATTTATTGGCAGCAAGCTCCTTTTAGTCACTCATGCCTCCTTCATATCTCTCCTTGAATACATTCACCCAAGATGCACTTGCAACATCTAATTATAGCTCTTTATAAACACAAACACTCCATATGAGAAGAACATGTACCATCCTCCTCGCATCATATGATTCCTAAACTACAGCCTTAGTCATATTTCATGGATGACAGAGTTCTACTAGCACCAGTCTTAAACTATGAAATCTCATTTTTACCCATACTGTAAGCCTTTATCAATACCTTTAATAAAGTACGAATAACACTACACAGCACTGCAGAGAAGTACTATCATCAGTTGTAGCCTTACTGGACTGCATTGTTGAAAAGAACACTAATTATTATTACATGACACCTCCAAGGAGTCCAAAGACTCATCGAAGGAGGGCACCTGCTCTACAACTGTCTCCATCACTCAAACCACCAAATGGCCGCAACTACACCAATGCCATCTACTGCTGACCACCACCACCACTAGTATTTCCACAGACAATCACAAACACGTATGCCCAGGTTGGGATTCGAACCCGTAGCCTTTTGGCTGGAGAGTGGATATGCTAACCACTCAGTCAACCAGGCCGGGAAGCTTTTAAGACTAACTTTTAAGAAAAAGGAAGTTATCTGATGTGATCACTTACCCACCTCTTAACTAGCTTAGCTATGTAGTCCTCACACTTACAATTAAGTTGATAATAACCTTCAAGTCTCTAGCTTTGTTGATTACTTGCAGCAAATTACCATTAATATAATATTCTGTGTGCAGTTTCCTCAGTCCAAAATACATAACTTGACATTTGGTAATACCTGATATTGTCATTTACCCAGAGAACCAGTCTGTTCTAGTCAACCTGAAAGGATGCTATAACATTTATATCTTTCTTTTAAGGTAACACATATGTGATCAGCATTCATATTTATAAATTTAGGGACACAAAACACTGTTGAAATGATTGTTTTATTTATTATTAATAAAATAACACAGATGATGATATGTCATCATCAGAAAATTACATGTGTATATGAAGACAAGTTACATGCTCTTGCACTCTACAAAGGTAATTTGAATCTATGCTGTTAATTGATCTTTTACTTAGCCTCCCCTCTAGTGGTAAATAAAAAAAAAAAAAAAAAACTGCTAAAGTCCTCCCATACTAAGCTTTTCTTCAAGACTTGTACAGTTCAGGTTGCTATACTAAGATTTTCTTCTGGACTTGTACCGTTCAGGTTACTATTGAATGTTAAAGGGAAAAAAAAAACTTCAAGTCTTCTCATATTGAGATTTTTCTTTGGCTTGTTCTGGTTGCTATAATGGTTGTAAATGGGTCTTCCACATTCTTGGAATGGTTAGGCTGTCATTTTTGTTCAGATTAGGATTGTATTTGAGCATTTCACATGCTTCTTTAAATTTCCTCTTGAACCAGGTTTTGGTGCGATGTAGGAACTTGGTACCTTTCCAATCAATTCTGTGGTATGTCTGGAGTGCATGGTCTGAAAGGCTGGTTTTTCCAAAATGGAGGTATTTAATGTCGTTTGTGTTCATCCTTCCTAATTGAGATGGTTTACCCTGTTTCCCCTATGTATGGTAAGTTACATGTGCATTGTATTTTGTAAACCCCTGGGTGGAAGAGGATCTTTGGAAGAACTGAGTAGGTGTCTTAATTTTTTTGGGGGTTTAAAGGTAGTTTTGATGTTATATTTGTGTAGTGTTCTGTCTATTTTTTCTGAAATGTCTTTAACATAAGGAATGGCAATGGCATTCTTGAAATCTTTTTTGGTTTTCAGTGGTGTCTCTGTGGCGGAGCTTGTGAATAGTTTTTTTTACTGTATCCATTTTTTTTTATAAATGTATGGTTGATGATCTCGTATTCCTGGTTTAGAGCTTGCTCATTTGAACAAAGTTAGAGCTCTGTGTTTAAGGGTGCTTATGACACCTAGTTTTTGTGTTGGATGGTGGTAAGAATTTTTGTGTATGTACTAGTCTGTGTATGTGTGGGTTTGAATAGACTGAGAAAGAGAGTCTTGCCTCAGGCTGTCTCTCCTTCTCAGTCTACTGCAACATGTGCCAAGTGTGTCTAGGAAAGGAAGAGAGTTGTTTTTTTCTATTTCAATGGTGAATTGGATACATTTGTGTTGTTTGTTTATTTGGCTAAGGAATGTATTTAGTGCTTTGTGTCCATGTGGCCAAATGGCAAAAATATCATCAACATATCTGAGCCAAATTTTAGGCTTTAGGCATGCTGACTCTAGAGCTTAAAGTTAGCTATTGGGGGGAAAGTGGTGAGCCCATGGCTGTACCTTCTTTTTGAAGGTAAAAATTGTTTTGAAACATGAAATATTTGGAGCAGAGTATGTTCCACATAACATCACGGCCCTCTTTGCCCATGTACTCCACTCTGGATATTTCGTGTTTTTTTTTTTTTTTTTTTTTACCACTAGAGGTCAGGCTAAGTAAAAGATCAATTAACAGCGTAGATTCAATTTACCTTGTAGAGTGCAAGAGCATGCAGCTTGTCTTTATATCTACATGTATTTTTCTGACGATGACCTCAATACAGGGGTTGAAACGTCAAGTGTTATTTTATTAATAATAAGTAAAGCAATCATTTCAACATGTGTGTTTTGTGTCCCTAAATTCATAAACATGAATCTGTTTCTCTTATCACCTTCCCCAATTTATCATCATCAGCAAATAACTGGATATTGCCAACTAGACCAATGTTTCTCAAAGTGTGGTATGCATATCCCAGGGGTAAGTGCAAGGTCCTTAGGGGGTTCAAGGCACTTTTTTAAATTTTGATTCCATTTTTTAATTTTTATATTTTTGTTGCAGTTAAGTGAAGTTTTCTTCTGTAATTAATTTTTTTCATTTGATTGGTTCACCACCCATGTGTGGGCATATATATTTTGACTTGTGTTTGTGTCACACAAGTTGTGACAGATGTCGGTTATACACTGAGGATAATATTCTTACTTTTTTAACAGTTCTGTTGTTAATTATAAAATCTTGAAGTTCAATGGAATAATAATTAATATTAATATATTTAATATCCCTTTGTATATCTTAAGTTCTTTAATATGGATCACTGGTTAAAAACACAGTGTCTGAAAAGCATAACAGAAAACGGTGAAGGAAATGAAAATAACTGTTATAATAACTGTGAGAAAGAACATGTGGATGCATCAGAATGAAATATCTGTAATGAAAAGTAATGAGTGTCAGCTATTAATTCATTCTAATGCAAGTATGTCTGGGGAGGGAAAAGAGAAAATTCTAGAACAAGACCAAATACATTGCATATCTAATTATAAGAATGGGCTAGGTTGTAATTTATTATGTCTATACACAAATGCCAGGAGCATTAGAAACAAAGGGGTTGAATTTTTTGCTTTATTGAATATGATGTGGCCTAAGATTGTTGGCATTAGTGAAACCTGGCTATCAGAATCAGGTATGGTAAGTGGGATCGAATGTAACGGATATACCATTTTTAGGAATGACAGAAGAGATAGGAGAGGAGGGGTGCTACTAATGATATCAGATGACTTAAGTCCAATTAGGATAGAAATACAAGAAAACAATGATGGTAACAATGTCCCATGTAGCGATGAGTTTGAGTCTATTTGGTGTGAAGTGGAGGTTAACAGAATGAAATATATGGTTGGGGTGTTGCTACAGACCTGGCAGCTCAGTTGCAGGGGACAAAGAAATGAATTGCCAATTTAGCCTTATGGGTACCAGGTGAATGATCATTATGGGTGACTTTAATTTTCCAAACATTGATTGGGTAGAAGAGAAATCTCATGATCAGAAAGAACAGGAATTTATTGAATTGTTGCGAGATAACTTTCTCAAGCAGCACGTGAAAGAAGGAACTCGAGGTCAAAGAGTGTTGGATTTGCTCATAGAATCAGAAGGGATCTCTGTCAAGAATATGGCTATTTTACCACCAATTGGTGACAGTGATCATGCTGTTCTTTCTTGGGAAGTATCTACTTGTATTGAAGCTCTGATTAAATCAGGCTACATATTGAATTACAAAGCTGGAAATTATGATCATCTTAGAAGAATACTATCTTTGGTCCCATGGTATCAATTACTGAATGGAAAAAATGTCAGCAATTTTTTCCATTCAGCATGGGATCTTTGAAAAAGTGCTTAAATGAGGTGGTATCTGAATGTATCCCTAGTGTTTGAAGAATAAATAGGTTGAGAGTGAAATGGATGTGCAGCCTTATTAAGCTAGAGATCCACAAGAAGATGATGTGGAAAGAATATCGTGAGAATAAGAGAGAGAGGAGTTATGAAATATATAAAGCTCAGGCCAGAGAAGTAACGAGTATTGTGAGAAAAGCTAAAACGGAGTATGAAAAGAAATTGGCCATGCAAGCTAAAGGCAATCCAAAAGAATTTTATCTTTATGCCGCAAGCAAATGAAAGAATGAATGTGAAAGAATAACTTTATTGAATGCAGATGGTACACGAGTGTCGGAAACTAAGGAGGTTGTTCAGTTAATGAGTGCTCACTTTGCTAAGATATATCAACCAGGTGTATGTAGTATGGTGCATGGAGCTACTGCTACGTTGGATGAAGAGTTAGAGGTTCATGAAAATGAGGTTGAAGAGCTCATGCATAACCTGGATAAGAATTTGTCAATAGGCACAGATGGAATATCTGCCCGTTTGTTAAAGGAATATTCAGCTGAATTGGCTAAGCCTTTCACACATTTGTATAACTTGAGTATCAGCTCAGGAATGATACCACAGGAATGGAAGGAATGTATGATAGTTCCATTGCACAAGGGTGGTGCAAAAATTGATGTGTCTAACTACTGACCTATTATTATCTCTGGTATGGTAGTGGAGATTTTAGAGAGGTTGGTAAGAACTCGCATACAGAAATGGGTAGACAAGCATTCTATGGTCTGCAGGGAACAGCATGGGTTTACTAAAGGAAGGTCATGTTTTAGCAATTTGCTCATATTTAGGGCCAAGTTGGATAAAGGGAATGGATACACTATGATAATGTTGGATATTTATAAGGCATTTGATAGGATACCACACGGCAGGCTGTTGCATAAACTAGAGAATATGAGATTGAAATATAATCTATTGACTTGGATCAGGGAATGGTTGACAGACAGATATCGAAAAGTGGTATACAGTGGGTGTGAATTTGCCAGATTTAAGGTAATCAGTGGTGTACCTCAGGGTTCAGTCCTTTGGCCATTATTGTTCAATCTATACATTATTGACATCAAGCAGGGTCTATCATCAGATTTCCATTTGCTTGCTGATGATGCAAAGATAGGCAGGACAATCAGGGATGCTACTGATATTCAGCAATTACAAAATGATTTGAACTAGAGATCTGGGCAAACAAAAATGGCTGTCAGTTTAATGTTAGTAAGTGTAAAGTTATGCACTTTTGTGTGATTAGAGTTCCAGCGGCATATTATATTAGCGGGGTTATGCTACAAGAAACTGAAGAGGCAAGGGATCTTGGTGTATTGGTGGATAAGAATTTAAAGTTCAAAGTTCACATAGCAAAAGTTGCAAATACAACTCAGAGGATAATTGCTATGTTGAAGCGAACCTTGATATGTAAGGATAAGGAAATAATTTTGCCTCTTTATAAAGCTTTGATAAGACCATACTTGGATTACTGTGCTCAGATTTGGACTCCCTGGTTCCAAGGGGATAAAGAAGCTGTGGAAAGGGTACAAAGAAGAGTTACAAAGATTATATCCAGATTATGGGATTTAGCTTATGAGGACAGATTGCAAGTATGTGGATTACAGACTCTGGTTAACAGGAGAAAGAGGGGCTGATATGATAGAGGTCTATAAACTTTTGAATGGGTGTTAGAGCATTTCAAATGATGAAATTTTTCATTATATGGAAGGCGAGGAGAGAACACGGGGCATCTAGAAGTTAAGGCTGTTCTCAGTCAAAAAAGGGTTAAGAGCTAGGTTTTTCTCACAGAGAGCAGCGAGTGAGTGGAATAATTTGTCCTTATGGGTAGTGAATGCATCTAGTGTAAATGAATTCAAGGGAAAGTTTGATAGTTGGGTTGGGTAATTTACAGCCTCCCTCGATGAGTCTTTGACTCCCTGGAGGTCTCAGATAATAATAATAATATATTTTTTTTCCAAACTGCCTTTTACTGAGAAGGGGAGGTACACTGATATCACTAAAATTTTAAAAGGGTATGCGAGTTTTGAGAGTTTGGGAAACACTAATATAGATCACTATTCCTATATTGATAATATTTTTTTTTTTTAAATGAAGAAAAAAATCTATTCCAAATGAATTTTGGACTGAACAACTATAAAATAAAATAAAAATTATTATTATTATTATTATCCAGGCCTCCATGGAGTCAAAAGACTCATTGTGGGAAGTCGTTTTTAGGAAACGCAAAGTTTATCATCCCACTCCTTGAAATCATTGACTGTTCCCGCTCCAACCACTCTCTCAGGCAATACATTCCAAGGTTCAACCACCCTCCACACAAAGAAACCACTCCTCACCCTCTTATTATTGTTCTGGGCAACTCCAAGGAGTCGACAGACTCATCGAGGGAGGCCCTAACATCATGTCAAGAACAACAATTCGACATTGACATCTATCATACCTTGCCTTGAACTCATTCATGGTCGTAGCACCCACAACAGACTCTGGAAGCTTATTCCACTCATTCACCACTCTCCAAGTAAAAAACCTAGCTCTAACTCCCTTGTCAACCACGATCTTGCCCAGCTTCCATGCATGGCCCCTAGTCCTCCCACCACCAGTCATATTTTCAAAAATATCTTCTGGATCAATCTTATAGAAATCCTTCAGTAATTTGAATGTCTCAATCATATCACCCCTCCTTCGCCTATCGTCCAATCTCTGCAACCCACAAATCTTCAACCTATTCTCGTATGGTTCATTCCACAGACCTTCTATCATCTTGGTCACTCGTCTCTGGATCCTTTCCACTTCCTCCCATCACGAAGAAACCCTGGTGCCCATAACTGGGCACAGTAGTCCAGATGGGGTCTTATCAAGGCTCAATACAGAGGAACAACAACTTGTTTGTCTCTGCATGTTAAAGTATTTTTCAGAAGCCAAGTGATTTGATGAGCTGATTTAGTCACTTTTGCAATGTGCCCCCTAAACTTCAATTCCCTATCCACCAACACTCCCAAATCCCTGGCCTCATCAATCTCCTGGAGTACAGTTCCACCAATGCGATCTACTGATGCTATTCTTTTTACCCCAAAGTGCATAACCTTACACTTTGCCACATTAAATTGACATCCATTTTTCCTAGCCCAGTCCTCCAAACTATCCAAATCATCCTGTAAAATTTTGACATCCTGTGCACTCACAATTGCTCTACCCAACTTTGCATCATCAGCAAACAAGTGAACACTTCCTCTCAAATCCTTTCCTATATCATTGATGAACAAATTGAAAAGCAGTGGTCCAAGAACAGAGCCCTGCGGCACACCACTAGTCACAAGCCGTCTTTTAGACTCCACTCCTGCATAAACCACTCTCTGGTATCTCTCCTTCAACCATCCTCCTATCCATCTCACCAACCCTATATCTATCCCCATCTGCTCAAGTTTATTGATTAGGGTTCCATGTGGTATCTTGTCAAAGGCCTTGGCAAGGTCCAGTAGTATCACTGTGTTATAAAACGTGAGCAAGTTACTGAGGAATGATCTACATTTCACAAAACCATGTTGTCCCCCATACAATATCCCATTTTCATCTATCCAATCCTGTATTCTTTTCTTGACTAATTTCTCTAAGACCTTGAGAATGATTCCTGATAAGCTAATTGGTCGGTAATTTACAACAGCAGTCTTGGAACCACCTTTATGCAGTGGAACTATTTTCTCCTCTTTCCACCCCCTCGGGACGAACACAGACCCGAGACTCAAATTAAACAAAATGGTCAAGGGTACTGACAATTCTTTAGCTGCTTCTCGTATGACACGAGCTGGTATACCATCCAATCCCACGGATGTATTGACATTGAGGTTATGCAATAGACTACTCACCTCCACTTCATTCACCACAATTCCAGTATAATCTACTGGTTTATTCGTTTCTGCAATGTCACCACCTGGATGATATATATATTTGCAAAGTGCTCACTCAGTAACTCAACTATATCAATTGATTCAGTTACCTCCATACCATCGGCATTCTTTAAAATCATTCTGCCATGTACATTTTTCCTTTTACTTGCTACATATCTAAAAAACTGTTTAGGATTCTCTTTAGCCTGCATGGCCAATGTTCATAATCCTTTTTTTGCTTTTCTTACCACACTCATTACCCTTCTAGCCTGTGCTTTATACCATTCATGTGCCTGCCGTCACCTTTCTCCTTAAATTCCCTCCATAGTTGTTTCTTTTTTTGCAGCTCAAGCTTAATGGTGTTATTCATCATTTAACCCCTACTTGATTTATTATTCGGACTCTAGGTATACAGTCAGCTATTGCTTCATGCAAACACTTGCAGTTGTACATGCCATGGCACTGAACCAATCAAACTCCTAAGCTTGTCATACTTTCCAGCCCGATAATTCCACATGTACCCTGTCTTAATTGAAAATTCCACACCTTTAGCCACCTCCCAAGTCAAGACCCTATGATCACTCTCACCGATTGGTGGCAATGTGGTCATATTTGTTACAGCCAAATACTCAGATGTAATTACTAGCTCAACACTCTCTGACCCCTAGTATTTTCCATTACATGCTATCGCAGATAGTCATCCCTTAATAACCGCATAAAATCCAATTCCTTCCTCCCATGTGTCCTCTCCTCACTCCAATCAATGCGACCATAGTTGAAATCTCCCATAATAATTACCCTCCTTCCACTCATTTCTTCTATTTGCTTGTGCATACTGTCACCACCATCTTTTCCATCACCTGGTCTATAGCAGCACCCAATTGTATATTTAGTTCTGCCAGCACAATCTCACACCAAATGGCCTCAAATGTGCTCTTTTCTCTATCCTGCAATTCAACTTCTATTCTCCTTGGCTGTAGCTCATCAGCTATCATCAACAATACTACTCCCCCATTTTATTCTCCCTGTCATTCCTGAACACACTATACCCATCACATTCAATCCCACTAGCTATATCATCTACAGTCAGCCATGATTCACTAATACCAATAACCTGTGGTCTGGAAGTGCCAACCATGGCCAAAAACTCTTCCTTCTTGTTCCTAATACTCCTAGCATTAGTGTACATGAATTTAAGACCCCCATTAGCCCCAACCCTACCTTGTTGCCTTATATTAACTATCCCACTCTGATTTGTTGTCCTTATTCGCTCGCATATTATGTTCATTCATACATTCTCTTTTCATACATACTCTTGCGCACAGCCTCGTTTCGTAACTTCCAGGAATGGCCCCTTGTCATCGATCCTTCCTGCCGTTTTCCACCAAGTGAAAGAACTCTCCAGTGTCTACTCTGTAACTGCCTCTCGACAGTTTAAAAGTCTGGATCGTATCACCTCTCCTTCTTCTATCCACTAAACTCTGCAGTCCACATTCCCTCAGTCGCCTCATAACTCACATTGTACAGTCCTGAAACCATCTTTGTACCCTTTCCACAGTCAATTTATCCCCTTCAAATCCTGGGGACCAAATCTGAGAACAATATCTAAGTGTAGATCAGGGTCTTATACAACAGAATGATAACTCTTATCTCTGCAGGTCAGCATCCTTCTCAGTATTGCAGCAATCCTCTGAGTTACCCTCACCACCTTTGCAATATGCTTCATGTATTTCAGTTTTCTGTCAATCATCACCCCCAGATTTGTCGTCTCCCCTACCTCCTCCAGTACAGCTCCTCCAATCCTATGCATCCTCCCATCAGTGGATCCCAAACCTCAAGACTTTACATTTTACTGCATTGAAAATATACCTTCATCATTTGCCTATCTGTCTAGTTTATTCAAATCCTCTTGCAGGGCTGCCACATCTGCACTATTACTGATAACCCTTCCCAGCTTCACATCATTCGCAAACAAGGGAATGTCCCCTTGCAATCCATTGAAAATATCATTGATATAAAGTTTGAACAATACAGGTCCCAGCAATGAGCAGAACCTCACTTGTAACATTCTGCTTCCTTGATATTGCCCCACCATACACAACTCTGTGATACTTTGTGCAGCCAATCCTGAATCCAGTTGACTAACCCGGCATTTAAATCCATGTACTGCAACTTAATTATCAGCTTATCATGTGGTACCCTGTCAAACGGCTTTGCAAAATCCAAAAAAGGGCAGTATATGCCTTTCCCTCATCAACTGCTCATGTCACTTTATTATAAAAGGCAATCATATTACTAAAGCAAGAGCTTCCCTTAACAAATCCATGTTGATTCCTACAGATAACGTTACCCTCATTTGCCCAATGCTGTATATAGTTCCTCACTAATTTCTCCAAGACCTTAACAACTACTGATGACACACAAACAGGCCTATAATTAGACACCTCCAGTCTGCTACTGCCCTTATGCACTATCTTACCTTCCCTCCATTTCCTGGGTACCTTTCTGGCAGACAGACTTTTATTGAAAAGCCAGGTGAGCTGAGCTGTCAGTTCTTTATCACATTCTCTCAAAACCCTTTACTGGTATCCAGAGTACTCAGTATTTGGAACACACTCTCCTCTTACACCTCTAAACCATGAACCTGCTCTATCCCTCTAGTATTAAAACCTCCTCCAGGATGAAATACTCCAATAAAGTGCTCATTGAACAACTCCGCTATGTCCTCTTTATCAGTCACTCTATTCCCATTTTTATCCCACAATGTCATTCTTCCACAATCGTTTCTCCGCCTACTGGCCACATAGCTAAAAAATTCCCTAGGATTTTCCTTGGATCTTAGTGCCAATCTCTTCTCATATTCCAGTTTTGCCTTCCTCACCATTCTGGTCACTCTCCTGGCCTGCATCTTATATTCTTCGTATATCTGTCCTCCACCCCTCTCCTTATATTTCTTCCATAATCTCTTTTTCAACTGCAGTTCCTGTTTGATATCGACAATGTAAGGATAGGGTATTATTGAGCTATAAGCTCTGATCATGGCAGGAGGGTAACAGCAATTGTCATCCACTTTACACCAAATTGTGTCTGCTTCTTCACCTGTGGAGTATAGCTTACTATTGCTGATAAGAAATATTCTTTCACAATTTCCTAAGCACTAATGATATCCTGGCCTTCCAACGCTGCCCTCCATGGAACTTCCCCTAGTTGATACCTAAGGCTATTATAATCACCGCCTTATAATTCCACATACGTTCCATTGAGGGACATGCTGCCAAAGACATTTGTCTCTCAAGAATTCCAGAAATTCTATCCCCTTCTTACTACTTGCATTTTCCTCTTCCCAGCTTGTAATGCTGTAGATAAAATCTCCCATAACAATCATTCTTTTTGCGCTTGCCAAGTTCAACTGCCTAAACATCTCCTGGTCCCCACCCTCTGTGCTCCCTGGTTTATAGCAACACCCCACTAAATATCCTGTTCTGCCCACCTCTACTCACACCATATTTTCAAAACCATTTGTGTCACTGCCTTCCAAAGCCTCCACTCTTAGAGGACATAAGTCATCACTTATCATAAGCAGTACTCCATCACCACGTTTACCTTTCCTATCCTGCCGAAAAATGCTGTACCCTGCCACTTCAATTCCGGTTATTATATCATCCTTCGTCAACCACGTCTCAGAGATCCCAATAATCTTCGGCCAGGTTGATGCTATCAGTGCTACCAATTTGTCTCCTTTATTTTGGATACTCCTGGCATATAGAGAATAAAAATGTCACTGCTTCTATACCTATCATTGTCTCCTGTCGATCCCCCTGGGCTCAATGTTACCTGATGTCATCCCCCTTCCCCCAAGAGGCCACCCCTGCTACCATCCACCCTGGGAATTCTAGTTTCCCTGCATTGACACACACTGACTTGTTCAGAGAACAGCAATCTTTCCAGATGCCTTCATCCTTCCTCATTCAAATGCAAGCAGTCTCTAGCATACAGTTCCCTTCTGTCCTCAAACGCCCTCCAAGCATCCACGTATTCCAATCCTTACTTCTGACACATTCTGGCTATTATGCGATTCAGTATTGCTGCTCTTCTGCTCAGCTCGTCACTATCATACCTGGGCAACACACATACAATCTTCCCTCTCTGCGTTTTCTTTTGCACAACTTCAAGCAAGAATCTCGGATCTCTTGCCTCCTGATTTACACTGTCGCTCAAGTCATTCGTGCCCACCATCACAATCATTTCATCTATCCTTTCACCCCTCTTAATTGCCATAGCCACATTTTTTATCATCTCTCCAGGCAAACACACTTCTGACATCCTATCTTGCACACCAGATCGAATCTCCATACATCACACCTCTAACCATTCTGTTCCTTGATTGCTCACCTGTATCCCTCACTCTCTCTCTCCTATAACTCTTTCTCTCAGTGTTCCCCTACTTACCTGCTGTCCTCACATCACTCTGTCCCTGGTTCCAGCACTCCCTTGCATTCTTCTCATTTCCTCTCTCTGACTGTTTCCATTCTCCCCTCCTCTATCATTCCCATACATCTCTCTCATTCCCTCTCCTCTATTGCTCCTATTCTCTCATTCCCTCTCTCCTACTCTTTCTATTCTCTCTTCTAGCATTCCCATACCTCTCTCTCCTTCCCTCTCTCCTACTGTTTCTATTCTCTCCTCTTCTATCATTCCCAAAATTTCCCTACTCTGATTCGCCTTGCATTTATCTCTCCATTCTCCTAATCTCATCTTTCATACTTCTCATCTCATTCTAGACATTCCACCTCCGCTTTCAGCTCATCTATCTCTCTCTCTACAAGTTAGTCACTCTTAATCAAAATTCATTTTCCCAAACAAAACCATCTCCAAAACTTTCACAGTCACTCACGCCTTCCACACTATTGACTATTATTTTCTCATTCATATTTCTTTCTTCATTCTCTCCTATCACACTACTCGTCTTCCGATATTCATTTTCCATTCCTGGAGCAACTAGATCAGTTATCGATATATCTAATTCATTTATTTCCTCCCACTGCCTGCATTTTGTGCACATATGCACTCCCCACTCTATCACCAGCCACATATCCAACAAGGGTCATTTTTCTTGATATGTGTGTATGTTACAAATTTCAAAACATTCTATTGCAAAGAAAGTCATGGAAACAAAATTAGCAACAAAATGCACGTTTGATTTGAATCATATCAAAGATGCATTTTCTTGCTAATCAGCTTAATTTTGTTAAAGAGAAGGGACAACTTGCACAGGGGATAAGTAAATAAAATATTTTATCCTACCTGTAGGAAAGTGTGCATTAATGCACTGATTTTTATTTATGTATTTCATCATTATTATTATTATTTTATCAGAAGGCATTCTATCATTGCCACTATAGACAACTATAGTTCCAAAATAAACAGAATATATAAATAAACTATAAATGGCCTATTGAATCTTAAAAATTAAAATTATTGAAACACTGATCTATCCAAGCATTCATAATAACCTGCAATAACACTTCAGGGTTTTAGATTTGTGATATAGAATATTTAAAGGTATATGCTATTTTTTTTTCATGATTTTAGAAATTATTTTAAATATTTAAAAAAATTGAACTTAAAATTATGAGAGAAAATTAGTGACATCATTATTTCAGAGAAAAATGATATAAAACAAATTACATCAGTAAACCATGTAGAAGTAATATGTATATCACTTTCTTCTAAAAAAAAAAAATATATTTTTATAAGAAAAATATATATAAACATCTGATAAACACCTAGAACTTTAATGATATTAAAGTAACTAATATAACCACAAGAAAGAACATATCTTAAAACTCTTTAACCCCCATGTTTCATCAAATTATAATGATTTGTTCCTTTTCTTTTAGGATATAAAAGAAGAATGTCATTTCCTTCATGGTGATTATCACAATTTTCAGCACACCCTTTGTGTGTGTCACCTAATGTGGGATATTAACAATAGTATTGAGAAATTCATTTTTCTATATATACAAGTTTTTTTCAATACTTTAACATTAAGATTTTAGTGGCATAGCTAGTTTTGAACAGGAAATGCATTAAATCAATAGGCCTTTAAATCCTATAGAATAAATTAGATCCAGTTCTTTTAAATTTAGTAATTTCAAACTTCCATGTTAGAAAGTTTGTTATAATAATATAGAGCAGTGTTTTGCAAAGTGTATTGTGTACCACTGGGGAAGCATGGAAGATCTTTACAAGGGTTTTTTTTTTTTTTTTTTTTTTTTTTTTTTGTAATTTTGATTATATATATATATATATATATATATATATATATATTTTTTTTTTTACTTTGAGATTTTTGTTTACATAAGTGTAGGTCTATTATGTAATTAATTTTTCAATAACTGAAACATCTAAAGGAATTTAAGCAATATGTCTCCTGGAAAGATTGCAGAAAAATCTTTGCCAGTATTTTCCTTAATTGGATAACAATTTTGTAGAGATACGAAACTCATGTAATATTAGTGTTGAAACAATGCAAAAGAACTTTTCACAATCAGAAGAATGACTATTAGAACAGGCTTTAGGTGGCATTCTCAAAATTAATCATGACTAGATTATATCTTCTGCCTTTTCATCATTCATATCTTTGCAAAGTTTGACTTATCTGAGATTGAAGAATTAAAAAAAAAAAGGTTCTTGACTTGGAGCCCCATCTAAAGCTAAAAATAACAAATATAGAATTTGATTTCACTAATCTAATTTCTTCTCAACTGAAAGAACTTCATTCATCTCAGTACATTTTTTTTATTATCGGAAATTTAAATTTCATAATTTTTGTTTCTGCAGTATATATACATTGGATTCGTATATTATAACTAAAATGTATTTAATAATTTAAAGAAATGTTTCACACGTTTGTATTTTGTTATAATGCAAATGTTAAATTGTTAACAATTTTATAAAATTATAAATGTTAGCGCCTCCATAGCGCAATTGGAAAAATGATGATATGTGGCGCCCATCAATTGGAAAAGGCCTAAGTTCGATTCTCGTCATGACAGGAGGAATCTTTATATGGATTTTTTCCATTAAATGTGAGTTAGCCTATCTCATACGGAGGTAGCAGGGTTTTTTTCTCTCCCAGAAACTCAGGTTTTCCATCCTGCATACAGACAAATCAGTCCTTCAGAACACATGCAATTTACAGACAAAAAAAAATTAGTGGTGGTGGAGACAGAGTTGTAGAGTAGGTTTCCTCCCTTGATGAATCTTCGGACTCCTTGAAGGTGTCACGAAATAATAATAAAATAAAATTGTTAGGACAATGTTAAATTAATGTTAAATTTAAAATGATAAATTTTTAGGACAACGTTAAATTAATGTTAAATTTAAAATGATAAATTATTAGGATAATGTGTCCTCTAAATTTTGGCAATAATGCAGAAGACACTGACTTGTAAGAAGATTCTGGTTCGATTGTATAAGGTCTTGCTTAGGATACATATGGACTACTGACCAGATATTTGGTCACCTGGTGTTCAAAAGGATCAAGAGATATCAGAAAGGGTCCAGAGATGATTGATATATGGTCCCTAAAATGTTGAGTATGAAGAACAGTGGAGAAGATGCAAATTATAGATTCTAGTGGATAGAAGGAAGAGTGGTGATATGATAGCAACGCCCTCCTTACACAGGCAAGATGAAACTGTGTAAAATAAATTTTAGTTTAACTACACAATTTCAGCCTATTAGAAGAAACAAATAATTTCTTGATATACATGTTGACCAAAATTAAGTGCAGTTATTGAATTTAAAAACTGACAACCCCATGCTTTCCATTACAAAACATTGTCAAAGTATGATAATATTTTATAACATAAGCTAGAGTTAACAGACAGTTGGTGATGACTGGATCTATGAAGAGTATCAAGTGCAGGCTAGGAAGGTGATAAACACAGTAAATAAGAAAAAGTGCAGTATGAGAGGAGATTAGGCTGGTCAGGCTAAGACTAAATCAAGGGAATTTTTCTTCCATATGAAAAGCAAGAGAAAGAATATTTATGGCAGGTTGATAATGATGGATAGCCATGGCAGCAGAGTGACTGTTGCAAAGGATGGAGGCAAGAATTAGGAGAAGCAGAAGTGTATCAGGTGGTTATTGGGTTAGGTGTTCATAAGGTTGTGGGAATGGATGACATAACACAATGTGTTCTTAAGGAATGTGCACAACAGTCAGCTATGCCCTTGACTGGTTGTTTAATGAGTCCTGCAGTGGGTAGGATTTCTAAGGAGTAGAAAAAAGGCAAAATAGCAACACTCCACAAGCATGATTCTAGGACAGAAGTTTCCAAATATAGACCAGTCTATATAACTGCAGTTGTATATCAGGCAACAGTAAGTGGCAGTGTGTAAGAAGAGCTCCGGATTCAGATAAGTTATTCTTGAAATAATTAATTGTATATAAGTGAATGTGTGAGTAAGAGCCGCTATAAAAGTTGTGCGCTACTAGTATTATTAGTGTGTGTGGGATATTTTGCTTAAATTTAATTATAAATTCTGTGTTTTTGGCCCTTAGAGTAGTAACCGGCAGAGGACAGAAGGCAGCAGCTTTGTCAGTGCATGACTTTAAGTTAGACTTCAGTCATTTCGCGAAGTGCGAGGTGTGCTACATGTATTATTTTGATTACATTGATGGTTTGTGGACATTTAGGGCTGATGGAAGTAGGGTATGTGCGAAGTGAGAGCTAAACGAGGATTTGATGAGTGCTAATATGAATTTGATGACAGAAAGTGTTAGAAGAGAGAATGTCGTGGGAAGAATGAGTGCTCGTTCGAAAGAAAAGCATGGTGTGAAAGAAAGCTGAAAAATTGTTAAAAAATCATTGAAAACGAAAATGAGTGATTTGAAAATGTAATGGATGGTGAAAAGAATGAAAACGAGGCGAATGTGGTGGAAGGAAACGAAATTGAGAGAACGAAATAAACCAGAAATAGCATGACGAAAGGATTGAAAGACTGAATGAATCCAGAAATAGTGTGATGCAAGGTTCGAAAGAGGAAAAATGTAAAGAATTAATGAAAGCAAAAGTTGGATGCATCGACGGAATGTACAGAAACTCAAAAGAATGACTGAGAGTGAAAGTGTAAAGTGGGAGTCAAGAGTTCGAAAATGAGAAAGACTGAATAATTGAGAGAATGTGACGCGAGATTCGAAAGTTGAATTGGGTTGGATGAGGCAAGAGATGAAATGGATGCAAAGTGAAATCAAGAAAATTCGCGTGAATGTAAAAATTACCAAGCTATTTTAAACCTGGTTTTACTCCATTTCCCAAGTAAGCAAACAGACATACAAGTCAAGTTTGTGCCTGCAAGTGTTACAAGTCTAGCTGATCCTACAGGTAGTGCAAGACCAAGGCAACTCATGGTAAAAGTAGTATAAGCTCTGATCACTAATCTTAATATTTACCCTTAATGCAAAGCACATCTCCTAGAGGAGATGTATGATGTTTTGTATTAAAGGCAAAGGGGGGCAACTACCCAGACCAGTTTCAACCTTTATTGAGGTCTCACCAGTGGGAGCCAGGCTAGAAATACCAAGATTTTAGTAATGCAGAGTTCATAAGTATTATACCAGAAGAAGTTACCATAAGATGCTTTAACCTTATTAAATATCAGGAGGAGATATAAATGTAAAAGTTACCAAGCTATTTTAAACCTGGTTTTACTCCATTTCCCAAGTTAGCAAACAGACACACAAGTCAAGTTTGCGCCTGCAAGTGTTGCAAGTCTAGCTGATCCTACTAACTTCTTCTGGGTAAGGTAACTTCTTCTGGTAAAATACTTATGAGCTCTGTATTACTAAAATCTTGGTATTTCTAGCCTGGCTCCCACTGGTGAGACCTCAATAAAGGTTGAAACTGGTCTGGGTAGTTGCCCCCCTTTGCCTTTAATACAAAACATCATACATCTCCTCTAGGAGATGTGCTTTGCATTAAGGGTAAATATTAAGATTAGTGATCAGAGCTTATACTACTTTTACCATGAGTTGCCTTGGTCTTGCACTACCTGTAGGATCAGCTAGACTTGTAACACTTGCAGGTGCAAACTTGACTTGTGTGTCTGTTTGCTTACTTGGGAAATGGAGTAAAACCAGGTTTAAAATAGCTTGGTAACTTTAACATTTATTATACCCAAGGTAAAATACTTTCAAAATTCGGGTGAAAAGATCAAAACAAATCAAGTAGGTACGAAAGAGTTAATGAAAGACGTGCGAGTGCCATTGTATGGCGACTCCATTATTAAAGGTGTGCTGGATGAGAGGATGAACAAGGTATGTTTTCCAGGCAGTAAAATGATTAGAGTGATTGAGTCGTTGGATATGAGGAGCGAGCGAGCAAAGGAGTTGATGGGTTTAATAGGTACAAATGACTTGACAGAAGTCATTTGTACATCAGAATGGATATCAGGAGGCTGCTTAGACAGTTAAAGAGAATAGTGTGACAGGAACGGTAGTAAGCGTGCCTAGGTATGATGTGGTGAGATGAGGCAGAGAGCAAGGATTATGAATGATATGCTGGCTGAAATGTGTGAGGAGACGGGAGTACAGTTTGTTAATGTGTGGAATGAGTTTGAAGGACAAAGTGAACTATATGGGAGCAATGGACTGCATTTGAGTGGTTATGGTGTGAGTTGCTTGGAGAGACTGCTGCTGGAAGGTAGAGAAGTGAGTAGAGAGAATGAATCAGATCAAGTGGGAAGTGATGTGGAAGAGCAGGAGAGATTGAAGAGGTGGCTATGAATGAGGAAGTGGCATGAGTATGGAAAATGAGAGAATGGGTGTGCATGATGAACAGGGAAACGGGGAGGCTCAGGTTGGACAGGGGTATACAGCATGAGAAAGGTTGATGCTCCAAGAGAATGTTAGAGCATATGTAGACACGAAAGGAATGGGATGACCTGGGATTAAGAGGAAACAGTTGGAATTGAAAAGGGTTCTAAAATGAATAATCAGAAAGGGAAATGGCCCCAGTCAAGCATGGAGAGATCACATCGAGTGAGTGGTATTAGTGGAACTAGCTGTAGATCCAGAAATGAGCTGTTGTGTTTGTATACAAATGCTAGAAGTATAAGAAACAAGGAAGACGAAATGGTTGCACTAATTGAGTCTGTTCACCCAAAAATTGTTGGAATAAGTGAGACATGATTAGATGAGGACGACATCCTGATAGGAATAGAGATGGAAAGGTATGATGTGTTTCATGAGGATAGAAGGAGTAAAAGGGGTGGGGGTGTGCTATTGATGATAGAGAAAGAGTTATGTAAATACAAAGTAGAGATGCAAGAGGGAAATAGTGACAGTGGTTTTGAGGCAGTATGGTGTGAGATAGAGGTGAAGAGAATGAAATACTTGGTGGGATGTTGTTATAGACCTGGTAATGTGGATAGTGGTGATAGTGAAATGTATAGTCAAATAAGCCAAGCTAATAAGAAAAGGGTAATCATTATAGGTGATTTTAATTATGGCAATATAGACTGGAATGATGAGATAGCAACTGGAAGTAAAGAAAATGAGTTTATTGAGTTTTTGAGGGATAACTACCTCAGACAGTATGTAACAGAGGGCACAAGAGGATTGAGGGTCTTGGATTTGGTCATCTCATCAGAGGATGTAATTATAAATGAAGTGTGAAATCACCCACCAATTGATGAGAGTGACTATGAGGTGATTACCTGGGTGGTTGCCAGCACTTTGAGGACCTCTGTAAGAAAAGGTTAGCTGGAAAAGAGTTCAATGCAGCTTGGGTGGATTTTCAAAAACTATCTAGTAGATGCAATGTCTAAATGTATTCCCAAGATGAGAAGGTTAAATAAGGTAGGTGTGAAATGGATGAATAAAGAGATTAAGCATGCCATACAGAGAAAAATGGCATTATGGATGCAGCATAAGAGAAATGGAAATAACCAATTCCATGAAAACTACAAAGAACAGGCAAGGTGGGTGACTTAGTTCTTGAGGGTAGCTAAAGAGAGGTATGAACAGCAGTTAGCAAATGAAGCCAAAAATAATTCTAAGGAGTTCATTCGATAAGTACCCAGTAAAAGAAAGAATGATTATGGAAGGATGACATTGATTGGAGAAAATGGTATAAAGAGTGCTGTTGCAGAAGGTGTGATGGAGATACTTAATGAGCAGTTCATAAAGGTCTTTCAATCTTGTGAATGTGACTTCATGGAGAGATTGAGAGCAGTTGATGATGGGGAGGAGAGACTGACCTGTAAGTGAGCAGGAGGTGTATGGGGAGTTGAGTAAACTAGATGTTAATAAGGCTGTGGGACTTGATAATATATCACCACGTATTCTGAAGGAATGTGCCAATGAGTCGATACCTGCTTTTACAGAATTTTTTAATATGAGTCTTGCACTCGGTCAAGTGACTAAGGAGTGAAAGGAGGGCAAGATTGTGCCACTTCATAAAGGAGGTGATTGAACTCAAGCATCAAACTATAGGCCTATCTGTTTGTCAGGTGTTGTGGTTAAGTTGTTGGAGAAGCTTGTGAGAACTAGGATCCAGAGTTGAGTTGACAAGAATGGTATTATCTTTGATGGACAGAATGGATTTGCTAAAGGGAGGTCATGTTTTAGTAATCTACTTACTGATTACAATAAAGTGACTGCTTTCTTGGACAGAGGAGAAGGATACACAGTAATATACTTGGATTTTGCAAAGACTTTTGATAGAGTACCTCATGATAAGTTGACAGTCAAACTAAAGCAGATGGAGTTGGATATTAGATTAGTACATTGGATTGGAGACTGGCTATCTGATAGGTATCAACAAGTTGTGTATGGGGAAGCGATATTCAGGAATGGGAAAGTCACTAGTGGAGCCTCAGGGGTCAGTTTTGGTGCCATTACTATTTCACTTGTTTATTAATGATATTGGTGAAGATTTGGATGGAGATATTCAGTTGTTTGCAGATTATGCAAAGTTGGGATGAACCATGAAGAGTTGTGAAGATGTTGTAGCCTTTCAAGAAGACTTGAATAAATTGAATGTTTGGGAGCCGATATAGTGATGTAAGGTTTTAAAATTTGGAAAACAAAGATGGGAGGAAGAATTTATGCTTGGTGAGGATATATTGTTGTAGGTGGAGGAAATAAGAGATCTGAAGGTGATAGTGGATAAGGATCTGAAATTTAGGGGACACATAGCCAAAATTATGAAGACAACACAAAGGCTTCTGGGAATGATGCGGAGGACACTGACGTGTAGAAGTAGGAGATTCTTGTTCTGTTGTATAAGGCTTTGATTAGGCCACACATGAACTATTGTGCCCATTTGGTCACCTGGTTTTCAGAAGAATGATGAGATGTCGGAAAGGGTCCAAAGGCGACTGACTAAGGTAGTTTCTGACCTCTGGAATGTCGAGTATGAGAAAAGATTGAGAAGGTGTCATTTGCAGAGTCTGGTGGACAGTAGGAGGAGGAGGGGAGATATGATAGAGACCAAAGACATTGGTAAGGGATTGTTATAGGATCAATGCTGGAGAAGGTCTACAGAAAATAGTGGGAGATTGGGGAAGAACCAGAGATCATCCATGGAAACTGTATAAAGAGGTTGTGAGTATGATAGTGAGAAGCAGGTTTTTTTCATGCATAGTTGTTAATGATTGAAATGCCTTGCCTGAGAGTATGGTGTCTGCAAGGAGTTTGAGTGTGTATAAGACACGGTATGATGAGCTGTGCGTGTGATAAAAGGACCTTCCAGATGAATCTTGGGGTATCAATAATAATAATAATAATGTTGTCAACATTTATACCAACAGCTTGCACAGTTTCTTTAACACACATACCAAAAGGATATATAATAGTTTGACGTGTGTGATATTGAGCTTCCCAATGCAGAGAGAACATACTAGTCCATGTAGGATGATCTGGGAGAGATTATAATTTTATTGCATAATTAAGAGATAACTGTTTCCATTGAAGTGATAGAGCCAGTTCCTTTTCTTGAACATAAAGACTTTGAGTGGGTGATGTGCGAAAGGCACCAGTAGCTATTGGTACACCCTGATCATGGATGGAATCTAACCATCGTAGGTTGCCCTGTCTTGCAGAACCACAGACTTGGGACCCATAATCCAGCTTTGAACGTATAAGTGCACAATAAAGATCGAGCAATGAAGCTCGATCAGCACCCCACTCCGTAGAGGATAAAGTGCGAAGGAGGTTCAAAGTTTTTTTGCACTTTTCTCTTAGTTGACGAATATGTGACGAAGATGAGTCCCACGAACTTGGTTTCTGCAGCTACTGGAATAACAATATGTCCCATTCTTAATTCAGGATCTTTGTGATGAGTGCATTTTCGACAGAAATGTACACAGGCACTTTTTTCTGTTGAAAACCTAAACCCATTATTAAGAGCCCACAGAGAAACATGATCAATTGCTTGCTGAAGTTGTCTTTCAATTATCCTCATGTTACGTGAGTGACAGTAAATTGGAAAGTCATCAACATATAGAGCATTGTCTATAGTGGGAGGAAGCTGTTCAATGATCGAGTTAATTTTAATAGCAAAAAGGGTCACACTTAAGACAGAGACTTGGGGAACACCCTGTTCTTGATGATACGATCGAGATAGCATACTTCTCACTCTGATTTGGAAAGTTCACCTGGACAGAAAAATTTTAATAAATACGGGTAGGTGTCCTTTGAGACCTAGGTTATAGAGGTCTTTTAATATGCCATATCTCCAGGCTGTGTCATAAGCTTTTTCCATGCCAAAGAATACTGAAGCGAGATGTTCTTGCTTCAGAAATGCATCTTTTATACAAGTTTCTAAATGAACCAAATGGTCTAAAGTTGAACGATGTCTGTGGAAACCACATTCTGGAGAGAAGATTGTTGCTTTCTAAATACCAGAGAAGTCTGGCATTAACCATTTTCTCTAGTATCTTACAAAGACAGCTGGTCAGAGCAATGGGTCGATAATTATTGGCTTGTGTTGGATCTTTTCCTGGTTTTGGGATGGCAATGACAATTGACTTATTCCAAGAATTTGGAAAATCTTCCTCTGCAAGTATTCTGTTGTATAGTAAGAGAAGGAGATCCAGCGAAGATGATGGTAAATGTTTTATCATTTCATAATGGATGTCATCAGGCCCAACTGCACTAGGGTAAGAATGTAGGAGAGTTCTCTTTAGTTCCTCCTTAACAAATGGCTGATTATATGGCTGAAGAATGTTGGTAGAAAAATTAAACCTTTATTTCTCTTGCTACTCTTCCATTATTAAAAATTCAGGAGAATATGAAGCTGTTGCTGAGATTCTATCTCAAAGTGTCTGCAATAGCTTTGGGATCAGCAATAACACTTCCATTATGTTCTAAGGTAGACAAACAATGTGTATTATATCTGCCTTTCATTTTCTGGATTTTATCCCATACAATTTTTGGACTGGTCATTTGATTAATTGATGTAGTAAATTGGATCCATGATTTTTGATTCTGATGGCTCATATAAAATGCTTTGGCTTAAGTATGCTTGAAAGCTATTAAGTTTGATGTGGTGGGATATCTACGAGATATGCCCCATGCTCTGTGTTGATCTTTTTTGGCAGTCTGACATTCTGGATTCCACCAAGGCTTTGGATAGAATGGAAACCGAGATGATGTTTTCGGGATGGAGGCTGCTACTGCCTGGACATTGCACTCTATTATATGCTTTACCGCTTCATTGATAGGTGTTTGATTGATAGCATCAGCATTAAATTTTGTAAGATGAGAAATACTATTCCAATCAGCCTGCTCCATTTTCTATATAGGTATTCGTGTGGGTGAACATGGTTCTTGTGAGGACATTGCAAAGAACCGGGAAGTGATCCTTCCGTTTCTTCCGTATATGTTCTCTTCAACATCCCATGTGAACAGTGGAAAAATGGAAGGGGAACAGATTGTAAAATCAATTGCAGAATATGAACAGGTATTCATATGAAAGAAAGTATTAACTTTATTATTTAAAAAGGGAGAGGTTATTATTATCAAGGACTCTTTCACTGATTCGACCTCGTCTGTTAGTGTTGGCAGTAACCCACAGAGCATTGTGACCATTAAAGTCACACATCAAAAGTATGGGTTCAGGCAGTTGCAAGTTAAGATTGTCAAGATCAACTCATCACTCGGTGGTGGTAAATAAATTGAACATACTGTAACAAGAAATCCCACAGAGAGCCGAATCGCTACTGCTTCCAGAGTAGTATTAAGCTGGACATGGTGGAAAGGAATATGACTGCCCACTAGGATAGCTACTCCTCCACAAGCAGGACCACCTCCAGTTCTGTCCTTAAGTACAACAGTGAATTCCTAAAGGTGTGGTCCTCATTGGGTCTTAAGTACGTTTCCTGTAGACAGAAACAGAAAGGTTTGTGTTTCTGCAACAACAGAATATCATCGATATTCTGGCAAATCCCACGATAGTTCCATTGTAAAAATTTCCTATTGTCTTGATTTTATTGACTTGTCTGGTTTTCGGGATGTTGAGGACTTACCTTTGTCAGGTTTATATTTATCCATTGTTTTAGGGAAGTATTGACGGCCAGTGTCCATCTCTTCCTCTGGTAGAGTGTTCAAAACATCAAATGTGTTAGGGTCAGTTGGTAAGTTTAGTTTACTTTAAGTGGGTACCGAGGTATCCATTTTTTCTGTACGAGTGTCTGGTGGTTTATCTTTGAGTGATAACTCCACCATAATTTTTTTTGACAGGTGAGTTTTCATCGACTGGGACCATTTTTGAAGTTTTCTCTGGAGTAAGGCCATAGGTCTTGTGATTAATGCACTCAACAGAGAAGCACTTGCAATCATAAAGTTCAGGTATGGTGAAATTATCAGATGGTGGAACAGACATACATGTTTTGAGTTGCTGTTGGCACTTTTTTAATTGTTACTTTTTCAGCATAAGAGGATCTCAGACCAGGTGTAATGGTGGCCAACTTTCTTTTTGCATCCTGATATGTTATGTTTTGTTCTGTTTTAATTTTTTGTATCTCTTTTTCATCTTTCCATTTCTGACATGCACGAGAGTAAGCTGGATGATCTCCCCGACAGTTGACACATTTAGCTTTTTTTGCACAGCAAGATTTAGGAGGTCAGGAGGGTAGGAGGGGAAGAACCAGAGGTCATTTCTGGAAGTTATGTAAAAATGTGCTGAAGATGGGTGTGAGGAGTACAATTTTTACAAGGAGAATTGTCAGTGAATGGGATGTATTACCAGAATGTGTTGTTAATGCAAGGAGCGTTAAGGATTTTAAGATTCTGTATGATAAATATGTCATCAGTTGAATGAACCTCCCACAATGAGTCTGTTGACTCCATGGAGGGTGTAATAATAATAATAATAATATTATAATCCATTACAAGTTTTGGAGTGATAGAATAATACAAATGAGAATTAAAATAGACAGAAACTATATGACAATAATTGGAACTTATGCACTTGAAAAAGGAAAAGAGGAAGACTTAAAAAACTTTTACACACAACTGCAGAACATTTTAAATAAGACCAAGCATAAGGATCACATCTTAGTAATTGGTGATATTAACACAAGAATTGCAATAAAACCATATAAACCAAACATAGGACCTATGTTTGGTTTATATGGTTTTATTGCAACCACTCGGCCACCCAGGCTGGCCGGGTGATTAGCGTGCATTTAATAAAATTATCAGAAAAAAACTATGGGAAATCCTGGAAGAATATGAAATTCCAAACCAACTCTTTAGAGCCTTATTTAATATATATCAAGATAATAAAATATCTGTGAAGTACAATAATTTAACATCAAGCTGGAAACCAATAACTAGAGGAGTACGTCAGGGTTGCCCTCTCTCACTGGTTTCATTTAATATATACATAGATAAAATCATAAAAGAATGGAAGATAACTAATGAAGGAGGATTCAAGATAAACCATAACAACAGATTAGCTACTCTATTTTTTTGCTGATGACCAAATAATTCTTGGAAACAATGAAGATGAACTACAAAAATCATTATGCAGTCTAAATAATCTGATAAAAACATATGGTATGAAATATCAATATATAAAACAAAAGTTATGGCCTTCAAAGGTGCTAATCCAATAAGAAGCAAAATAGTAATAAACAACAAAAGAATAGAGCAAGTAAATACTACACTCAAATATTTAGGATGCACAATGTCATATGAAAATAAAGCTGATATAGAACTGAAGATATCAAACTTTTTAAAAGTAACAGGCATTATTGGTTGAACAGCAGGAAGGAGTGATGACAAGAGGCCATCCCTGGAAGTTACGAAAGGAAACTGTGAGCAAGAGGGTGAGGAGTGGTTTCTTTGCGTGGAGGGTGGTGGAATACATTGCCTGATGGAGTAATGAGAGCAAAAACGGTCAATGCATTTAAGGAATGGTATGATAGACTTTGTGTTTCCTAGTTAGGACCTCCCACGATGAGTCTTTTGACTCCATGGAGGCCTGAATAATAATAATAATAATAATTATAAATAAAATTTTTAAACCCAGTTATCTACAAAAATACACACAAATAAGAATATACAATACAATAGCTAAACCTATCTTACTTTATGGCAGTGAGATATGGACAATAAAAAAAAAAAGCAGATGAAAGAAGAATTGAATCATCCAAAATGAAATTTCTGTGCAGAACTGAAGGAATCACAGTAATGGATAAAATGAGAAAGCAGCGAAATCAGAAATAAATTCGGAATTACAAACTCCCTAAATGAAACAGTTATTGCTATAGAGAAAAATGGAAAGAACATATACTGAGAATGAATAGAAGCAGAAAACCTAAAGAAATTCTAAATTACCACCCAAAAAAGTACCCAATGCAGAGGAAGACCCTTAAAAATATGGAATTGAGTCTGGAACAAGCCACTTGGCCTATAAGCCTGGAAAGGAAGAAAATGAATAAAAGATGTATACATATATTGCTATGTTGATAAAATGATGTTTGTCAAAAATGATATTTTGCTGTAAGAAGGATATAGAACTGTGCTTGTTTCGCTATTGACAGATGACTAGTGAAGCTGTTAAGCCTAACCATGTCTCATTGTTTAGGTCATTGATGGAAACAGTTTTTTATTTGGCAGCAGCAACAAGAAGAACAGGCAAAACATACATATATTCTGACCTTGTTGAAATTAAAATATCTATAGACTTTTCCTGTTGGCTACATGAAACAGACATCAAGTAGAAAACAGCTAGGTATTATAAACATTGCTGTTTATAATACCTAGCTATTGTGACATAAACACAGTCACAAATGGAAAGGAAGGGGTATAAATGATTTCTTTAAGAAATAAAGAAAATAAATACTAGGAATGAATGGTGATTTTCTGTGGATTCTTATTAAGTTTCTCTTGAGAAGTTATCATATCTTAGCAGCAGAAGAACAGGCAAAACGTACAATCGGTATTGTGAAATGTTTTTTGTGATTAAAGATTGGAAAGAAAACCATACCAGTGGTGCATCCAGAGGGGGGCTTCACCCCCAAACGAAAAAGGAAAAAACACTTGAAAATTTTCTAAAAATCTTTTCCTAATTAAAATTCATTATTTTCATTTATGCTTTGTTATGTCTTCTATTTCTACTTATGAATTAATGATTATTGCAGATGCTCAGTCATACATTCTATGCAATGCGTAGTGTGTATTTTCAAATCGCCTACTCAACTTTCCCCCACCCCCACCCCAAGAATAAATCCTGAGTGTGCTACTGAACCATACAATGTGTTTATGGAACTGAAAACTTTCCAATCAAACATAGTAACATGCATAGTAATGCAACAAGTAGAAGAAAGAAAAATGATTATGTCAGGATGATGTTAGTGGTTGAAAATTATAGATAGCTAACAAGCTCATAGTTTTAGTTCAGTGTAGTTACAAGGTTGGCAGTGGGAGTTCTTTTGTATGGTAGAACAAGTGGGAAGAAGCGCAGAGAAGCAGCTATAAAACTTCCTTTCCTTTCGCAATCTGGATGTTAGTAAAGCTTTGGGACTGAATGGTATTTCACCACAAGTTTTGAGAGAATGTGCTAGGGAACTGACAGTGCCTTTAACCTGGCTTTTCAATGAAAGTCTAGCTGCGGGAAAGGTGCCCAGGGAATGGAAGGAAGGTAAGATAGTGCCATTGCATAAGGGTGGTAACAGATAGAAGTGTCTAATTATAGGCCAGTTTGTGTGTCATCAGTAGTTGTTAAGATCTTGGAGAAAGTAGTGAGGGACTGTATACAGCACTGGGCAGATGAGGGTAATGTTATCTGTGAGAGTCAACATGGATTTGTGATAGGGCACTCTTGTTTTAGCAATATGCTAACCTTTTATAATAAAGTTACAAGAACATTAGATGAGGGAAAGCCATATACTGCAATTTTCTTAGACTTAGCGAAGGCATTTGACAGGGTGCCACATGATAAGCTGATATTTAAGTTGCAGCACATGGGTCTGGATGTCAGATTGGTCAACTGGATTCAGGATCGGCTGTCTGATAGGTATCAGAGAGAGTTGTGTATGGTGGAGCAGTTTCAAGGAGGCAGAGGGTTACAAGTGGGGTCCCACAGGGCTCAGTACTAGGACCTATATTGTTTAACCTTTATATCAATTACATTGCCAGTGGATTGCAAGGGGATATTCAGTTGTTTGTGGATGATGCAAAGCTGGGAAGGATTATTAGTAATAGTGCAGATGTGGTAGCCCTGCAAGAGGATTTGAATAAGCTAGATAGATGGACAAATGAATGGGGTTTTTGGTTTAATGCAGCAAAATGTAAGGTCTTGAGGTTTGGGAAACATCAATGGGATGCTGCATTCTCTATGGGGGGAGTTATACTGGAGGAAGTAGGGGAGACAAGAGATTTGGGGTTGATGATTGATTGAAACCTGAAATTTAGTGGACATATTGCAAAGGTTGTGAAGAGGATTGCTGCAATTATGAGAAGGACACTGACCTGCAGAGATAAAGGGTTATCATTCTGTTGTATAAGTCTCTGATCAGACCACACTTAGACTATTGTTCTCAGATTTGGTCCCCAGGATTTGAAGGGGATAAATTAACTGTGGAAAGGATACAAAGACGGATGACAAAGATGGTTTCAGGACTGTACAAAGATAGTTATGAGGATCGGCTGAGGGAATGTGGACTGCAGAGTTTGGTGGATAGAAGGAGAGGTGATATGATTGAGACTTCTTAACTGTTGAGAGGTGGTTACAGGGTTGACACTGGGGAGTTCTTTCGCTTGGTTGAACAGTGGGAAGGAGTGATGACAAGAGGCCATCCCTGGAAGTTACGAAAGGAAACTGTGAGCAAGAGGGTGAGGAGTGGTTTCTTTGTGTGGAGGGTGGTTGAACCATGGAATGCATTGCCTGATGGACTGGTGAGAGCGAGAACGGTCAATGAGTTTAAGGAGTGGTATGATAGACTTTTGTGTTTCTTAAGGGGGACCTCCCCTCGTGAATCTTGACGGACTTTATGTTCTTAGGAAGGACCTCCCACGATGAGTCTTTTGACTCCATGAAGGCCTGAATAATAATAATAATAATAACTTCCCTAAAAGTTGTGAAAGGGAAGGAATTCGTGAGCAAGAGAGTGAGGAGTGGTTTCTTTGCATGGAGGGTGGTTGAGCAGTGGAATGCAATGCCTAACATGTATGGTGAATGAGTTTAAGGAGTGGTATGATAAAATATGTTGTCTAGGATGAGCCTTCCAATGAGTCTTGTAACTCCAAGGAAGTTGTGAATAATAATAATGTAGTCAAGGTATTCAGTGAGCAATTCCTCAAGATATTTCATCCTTATCTGAGGAGTTTGAGTGTAGAGAGTATGGTGGAGCAGGTCTACAGAAGAGGGTATATGAAGAATTACAATTGGTGTTAATATGGCAGGATTACTCGATATTTCAAGTGGTTTGAGGGAATGGTCCAATAAGTTAACAGCAGACTTGACATTCCTGATGATAATAGGTCATTTTGTGAATGTGATGAAGAATGGGTGAAGGTTAGGATTCAGAATTAGGTGATAACAGCAGCATGTAATATTAGTCAGCATGGATTTGTTAAATAGAGGTGATAGTGTTTTAGCTATCTACTTATGTATTTCGACCTTGTTGAAATACATTGCAGAAATAGTGAATGAGTTTAAGGCACTGTTTGATGAGCTCTGTGCATGACAGTGGGAATGTCCTGTGATGAGTCTTTTGACTCCATGAAAACCTAATGTTAATAATAATGATAACAAACAATAATAAAATCAGTATATCAAATTAAATCACTAATTATTCATTTAGGAAACTTTGCTACCATGGTTTCCTAAGTGGATAGCTTATTTGTTCTCCAACCTTCAAGACATGCTTGAATATTTGTGAAAATGTTTTAGGAGGCAGATGAATTTTGTTGCTCAGTGTGAGACCACACTGTGATTACTGCAGTCCTGAAGTGACTTGAAGTTCCATATTTGGTTACAAGAGAAGAGCTTCTGAATCATTAATACTCAGTCAACCCATGCTACTAATAATACTAAAGTACCATAGATTACAACCTGTTGTGGATGGGATTAACATTAAACATAATGGAAATTAATATATTAAATATCAAGATTTACAATTTTACTATTAACATTTTGGTTTTCTATGAACTAGCAATTCATTGTAAGAACTGATATGCATTTATACCTATTCCAAAATGAATCTCTATGACTTACTGCCTTCAGGTGTTGTAAATTCAATCACATCAGAAGGGGGTCCATTGTACATATCATTGAAAGCAAGTACTCTAACCAAATTACGAGAAAATGGGCGGAAGATAGTTACTAAAGCATTAGTAACATTTGCTTGCAACACCACTTCTCTCTGTCGTTCTTCTCCTTCATCAGGTGTCCAAGTTTGGATCTATAATATTGTATATAATGGAGAATTATACTATGAACATGGAACATTTAATAATTGCAAATTGAATATATTTTAGCACTAAGCAATACATAGCAATCAGCACAAAGGCAAACAAAGTCTGTCATTCCAGATAGCATGTAGACCTTTTTTTAAACAAGATTCCCTTAAGAAATGAGGAAGATTGTTAAATTCCCAAGTAGTTGAATTTAATTTGCAAATGCAAACAATGCAGTGAGAAATGTTTTAAAATTCTTTTAGTAATGTGCTTCCAAAGTGCAATGATAGAAAACAGATGAAATATTTTAAAACTTTACTTGTTCATTTGTGTTATACTGTATAATTTCATGAATAAATACATCCAGCAGAAATGTAGTTTTGATAATATCTTAATTGCTTTAAATTCAGTAAGGTAATGTTATATAAGAATTACAAAACTATATACGAAACACTAGAGTGATATAATTATAAAATAAACTGGGTTTTATTTGGTAGTAAACACAAAGATAATGAAACCTACTCATTTCATCACTAATACTTGTGGCTTCTTCTGGGATAAAAATACATATAAATAAATGAAATAAGGGCAAAGATGAAATATATTATTTTATATTCCGTTGTATAAGTCTCTGATCAGACCACACTTAGACTATTGTTCTCAGATTTGGTCCCCAGGATTTGAAGGGAATAAATTAACTGTGGAAAGGGTACAGAGACGGATGACAAAGATGGTTTCAGGACTGTACAATTTTGGTTATGAGGATCGGCTGGGGGAATGTGGACTGCAGAGTTTGGTGGATAGAAGAAGGAGAGGTGATATGATTGAGACTTTTAAACTGTTGAGAGGTGGTTACAGGGTTGACACTGGGGAGTTATTTCGCTTGGTTGAACAGCGGGAGGGAGTGATGACAAGATGCCATCCCTGGAAGTTACGAAAGGAAACTGTGAGCAAGAGGGTGAGGAGTAGTTTCTTTGCATGGAGGGTGGTTGAACCGTGGAATGCATTGCCTGATGGAGTGGTGAGAGCGAGAACGGTCAATGAGTTTAAGGAGTGGTATGATAGACTTTGTGTTTCTTAGGGGGGGACCTCGCCTCAATGAGTCTTGATAGACTTTATGTTCTTAGGAAGGACCTCCCACGATGAGTCTTTTGACTCCATGGAGGCCTGAATAATAATAACAATAATAATTATTATTATTATTAAAAAGCAATCCACGTAGGAACTGTTACAATGTGATCTGTATTTCTTCGGCTGTGTTATTGTTATATCCTTACTTTCATATAATGTTATATCGTAAATCGTAAGTTCAATCCTATTATACATTAACTTACTGTCTCTAGAATCTATCCTTTTGCTTACTCAAAACTTTGTACAATCAAAGTCCTACCGGCTACTCTATTGTTATGTCGCTATCTCTCTATATTATATCTTATTCTACCTCTATAATAACTCTCCTTCTAATCTATTGTCGTGCTCTTAAAATACTAATTCAGATTTATTTCCTCTTCGGATATTGGCAAAATTTATATTTCGCTGCGCCAGCCAATATCCTATAACAGAAGAGACTCTTGTTCAGGGAAATAATTCAAAATTTAAAAAGATACACACAATAATTTATCTCATGCTAGCGCTGTGCAGATTCACTTAGCAGTTGTAGACCGAATCTCACTTAAACAATTATATCTAAATTCCTTTCCGCCAAAAGGTTCAATTTCATAAGTGGTGGTTTGAATTCGTAATCAGGCATAACTCAGGTATAAGGTACAAAACATGTTTATTGGAAAAACATAAAACATTTACAGTTATATAAGTTTAAATACTCAATGAATCAGAGCAAGTTAAATCCTTCAATTATGAAAGGATTAGGTTTAAGCAAAATACTACTATATAACTCCTTTGACAAGTTACTCACAGAATACTTATTGAACACCTTCATTAATACTCTATCAATGATTATCTTAATTCTAAATTTCATTTTTAGCAAGTCTAGTCATTCACAAATTACGCCTATTTAACAACTCTTCTTTGTTCCACAAGGGCTTAATTAATTCAGTCAAATTCTCACTAAAAGTTCTCTACTAGTGTCCTTTAGTTACAACACACACAAATTTCTTGTTCTTCTAAACAAAATTTTAACATAGAACGAAAACTCTTACATTACCGGATCCTTTCAGATTTCATGCCGCCATCTCATGTAGGTCTGGATTACTGTACTGCATGTTCTTCGGCTGTCTTTGCGCCTGGCGATGTACTACGCTTTTTCTTCTAATCGTTTCCGACTGTTGCATGCTGTCTACTGCTCCGCAGGAAACTTTCTACAATGGGACATTCTGCTAAGGCTTGATTCCACATGGGCCGTCATATCGCGATCAGCTCCGCTTGAAAATCTTCAAGCATTCTCAAGAAAAGAACCTGCCGTCCGTCATTACCGTAGCCGACCCACTGCTCTCTCACGAATCCTCCGACAAACTCCCCCTAAAACTCGAATTCGGCACCTGAAGATCAAAAAGGTCAAAAAAGCCCCTTAAAATGGCGTGCTTCATCTTTTATTCGCCCTATTCGGGCACCCTCTATTCAATGCGGTTTTCACCCACGAACCCCATCGTTCATGCCCCTTGGGTGATCCTACACTCTCGCTAACCTTTCCGGTTACATTATTCTAGGAAGGCGCTCTGACATCATATTTCCGCATAGGTATAGCCTCCATCGCTACGCTCGACTTGTACCAATTATACGCGATTATTCCGGATTACTATTATAAACTTTTCTCGGAATTTCGCAAAGTACTAGACAGCTTACTTGGGAATTACAAATAACCTAGCAATAACCCTTACTATATCGCACACATGGACTATACATTATTACAAAACATAAAACAACACTTTATAATTATTAGCTGATGTGCAGATATCTCCTTAATTAGTAGTAGTTTATTATGTTAAATCCTGAATGAAGAATTTGCTTGTAAAGCTCTGCATTCAGGATCTAACAAATGCAAGCTGAAACAAAACCATATGATAGTTAACTGAAAAGTTGAAGTCTGACATTACAATAAATATTTTCTAAATATTACACCAGATTAATCCTTGGTTCCTATTAAGTGTGCATTGTATAAAAATGTCTACATAGATTTTTCATGTTGCAAGTAGTAAAGTTGTCTTCTATGTAAGGCATGGAACTCTTATTTCACTGAATGTTGTGGTGTGTTTGGGAGAAATGAAAAGCCAGGTCCAAGTTGGCTTTGTTATTGCTGACATATCCAATGTGTTCTTTCTTTTTTATTTCAAAACTTCTAGATGTCTGGCCTATGTATTTTACTGATCAATGCATGCATGGAGAGTAGTTCAACTTGGGGAGTTATATGGAAAACAAGGGGTAAAGGCGAGCAAGACAGGAGAAGGGATTGAAAAGTCACAGATGAGGAATAGCATGGGTAGGACTGGTTATAGACCAAGAAATCAATAGATATGTTTATTTACAAAGGCCAGGAGTATCAGAAATAAGGGAGATGAAATTGATGCAATAATTGGCTTGATTTCTCTGAAAATAGTTGGAATAAGTGAAACATGGTTGCATGAGAATAATATCCTAATAAGAATAGAAATAGAAGGATGATGTTTTTTTTTTTTATGAGGACAAGAAGGGCAAGAAGGGAGGTATGGTGTGAGGTGGAGGATGACAAGATAAGAAATTTAGTTGGGTGTTGTTACAGGCCAGAAAATGTGGAGGTTGGAGGCAACATGGTTTAGTGAACAAGAGAAGGGTGATCATTATGAATGATTTTAATTATGACAATATTGACTGGAATAAAGAAATATTATCAGAGAATAATGAGAATGAATTTCTTGAGTTTTTTTAAGAGAGAACTGTCTTTGGCATTATATAATGGAGACATATCAGGGTTAAGGGTCTTAGATCTGATCATATCATCAGAGGATGTACTTATGAATGGAGTGTTTAATCCTCCCTCAATTGGTGAGGGGTGAACAAAAAATGATCACCTGAGTTGTTACCAGTCATAGGAGAAGTAGTTTAATGTAATGGCTTAAAAAAAGGATATATGTAAAACTACAGATCCAGTGATTATGAAAGGTTAAGAGACAATTAGGAGCTATAGCACGGAAAGAGGAGTTGACTGGAAATGAAACTGATGCTGTTTGAGCATTGATCAAGAGCTATTTAACAGCAGCAATGGGAGTGTATTCCAAAAGTGAAATAGGCTAAATATGTTAAGAATAAAATTGATGATTGAAAGCATTAAGCATGATATCTGGAAGAAAAAGCCACAGGGAGGCAACACAAGATGAATACAGGTAAAAATCAGTTGCATGATGAGTGAAGGTGACTCAGTTGGTAAAGAAGGCAAAAGTGCAGTATGATGACCAGAAATTAGCCAATCAACCATGAAAAATCCTACTGAATGCTTTTGATATGTGGCAAGTAGAAAAATGAATGACTATGGGAGGATGATGTTAGTTAATGACAATGGTAGAATGGTAACTGATGCAGATGATATAGTTGAGTAATTAATGAGCAGTTCATCAGGATATTTCATCCTTGTGATGGCAATATCATGAGAAGTTAGAGCATAGAGGGTATGGTGGAAGATCGATTGATGGTGAGCAAGCAGGAGGTATAAAAGGATTCAACTAAACCTGATATTATTATTATTATTAGATTGACATGCTAACATTGGTTTGAATGTTGTCTTGCATACTAGCAAGCATCAGGTTTCAGCAGATTTCTTGCTTTTTTGTTTCAATGACTCCCTACTATGCCAGCTTCTATTATTATTAAAGGTATCTCTATGAAGTCAGAAGACTCATTGTGGGAGATCCATTTATTCACACACAAGCCATCATTCAACACAATACCTATCAGACTGCATTCACTGATGAAACCACTACCTCTGGTAACTAATTCACTAGCCTTAAAGAAAAACACCTAGTCCTAATGCCCTTGTTGACCACACTCTTATACAACTTCCACTGGTAACCTCATGTTTTCTCCCTTCTTGCCATGTACTGAAAAAAAAAAGTTTTCAGTGTCAATCCAATAAAACCCCTTTAATAACTTAAATGCTTCTATTGTGTCACCTCTTTTTAGTCTATCAGTTAATTTTTGAAGCCTACAGACTGTCAATCTACTCTCATAAGAAGCATTCCAAAGACCTGCCACAATCTTTGTCACTTGCCTCTGGATCCTTTCCACAAATTCTTCATCACCATGAAATCTGGGAATCCAGATCTGTGTGCAGTAATCCAGATGTGGCCTTATTAAAGCCTTATACTGGAGAAAGTAACCTCTCTATCCCTGCTTGTTAGTGTGTGTGTGTTCTTCAACAACCATGTAAAAACAGCAATGGGCTGTTTTGGCCACCTTTACAATATGCTCTCTAAACTTCGATCACCATAATATATCTATAATGTTTTGAAGGAATACTCTAATGAATTAACAGCACATAGTTAGCATGAGTCTCACAACAGGGTAAGTCCCAAAGAGGGAATAAGACTGAAGCTATAAATTATAGACCAATCTGTGTGTCTGGGATTGTTGGTAAGGACCAGGATGCAGAATAAGGTTGAGTATTCTCTGTGATGGTCAGCATGAGTTTGTTCAGGGGAAGTCATGCTTTTACAGTCTCCTTATGCATTACAATAAGGTGGCAAATTTACTGGGTAATAAAGATGCATATAGTGGTATACTTGGATTTTTCAAAGGCTTTTAATAGAATGCCACAAGACAAGCTGTTAACTAAATTGAGATAGCTGGGATTGGATAAGAGATTAGTGAGCTGGATAGGTGATTGGCTCTCAGACAGGCATCAGAGGGTTGTGTATAGGGGATGGTATTCCCAAAGAGGAAGGTCAATAGTGGAATAGTCTTGCTTAACTTGTAAGTTAATGACATCAGGGCAGGCTTAACTGTAGATATGTAGCTGTTTGCAGATGATGCAAGGTAGTGAAGAACTATGAGGAGTAAATGTGGCCTTACCGGAGGATCTCAATAGATGATGTGAGTAGGCAAGATAGTGGAGCTATCAATTTAATGTCACAATGCACAAAGTAGAGATGCAGAGTATACAATTAATGGGAAATTTTAAAGGAGGTGGAAAATATGAGATATCTGGGAGTGATTGTAGACAGAGACTTGAAGTTTAGGGGGTCACTTCATTAAGACTGTAAGAACATCACATGGATTATAGCAATAATAAAGAGGAGACCTTGATATACAGAAGCAAAGAGGTTATGATTCTCTTGTATATGAGTCTTGATCAGTTGATCAGGCAGCATATAGACTACTGTACACAGATTTGGTTACATAATTTTTAAGGGGGATAACGACATGTTGGAGAGGGACTAGGAAAGGTTCACTAAGTCGGTTTCAAGTCTATAGAATGATGGATATGAGAAGGGAATTATGGAATGCAACTATTGCAAAGCCTTGTGAAAAGAAGGAGACAGGATATGATTGAGAAGATGTATAAGTTAGTGAGAGGATGTTTCTAGATTAATCTGGAGAAGATTTATCATAGAGTAGCTGGACAAAGAGCAGAATAACAGGCTATTTCTGGAAGCTGCATAAAGAAGGGTGTGAGCAGGGGAGTGAAATGCAGATTCTTCACATAGAAAGTGATTCATGAGTGGAATTCATTGCATGGAAATGTGGTGAGTGCAGAAACTGTGAAACAGTTTAAAGTACAGTCAATTATCTTTTTGCATGAGAAAGTGTGGACCTCCCATGATGAGCCCTTTGATTCCATGGAGGTCTAATAATAATAATAATAATAATAAATTTAAAAATCACTCAGAATGTACTCTGATCTTTGGTGCAATCTAGAGGGAACAATGTTTTCTGAATACTCACTCTTCATACACTGGTATGAAGAGTATTCAGAAATTCCATAAATTAAGGAAGAAAGAGAAAAATCATGATAACTCAATAATTGTATGATGAATTTTTATTGGGGTGCTTAAGGATCAAAACTGTATAATTGAGAGGAGACCTCCACATAGCCTTTAAAGGAATGCAGAGAACCAACCAGGTCTTCTGACCTAATGTCCAATCCTCACCTTCTTATGGTACATCCTGTTAGGTATCTACCTGGATACTGAATGAATGAGGATGGGTTATCAATTTGGGATTTAGCCAACCAAATTGCATTCTTATTGGCTTAAACCACAATATAAAATGATGGTACAACATGACATATTTCATGCCGACTGGGGCATCGCCCAGTTAAACAAGGCCCTTGTTGTTTTCATCAGGGAACCAGGGTGAACAGCGAAAAGTAAGCTACTGGAACAAATCCTAAAACACGCCCCAACTTGACATCACCAGAGTTCAAGATCGGTACTATCAACATAAAAAGCCTGAATGGCAAAGGAATTGGAGCTAGCTGAGGAATTGTATAAGTACAGATTGACATAATAGGGGTAACTGAAACAAAAAAAACCAAAACTGGTGAGATTTTTCTGAGCAATAAATACAAAATGTTACATTCAGACAATGACAATCAAGGAAAAGAAGGAGTAGCCGTAGTATTCAACACTAAATACGAAGCTAATCTTCTTGAACTGGACAGAGACTTATTTGTGACTACGGTAACACAGAATATTCTACTAAGGTAGAATTGTAGGAATTTTTTGCAGTTTTAGAGAAAACAACTGGCACAATGAAAAAGGAAAAAAGTCAGTCCTTGTTGGGGATCTAAATAGCACAGTAAAAAATGATTGTCAGACATACAAAAATATTTTGGGAAAATTTGGAGAAAAGAGCAAAGCTAATACCTGTTGGATTTCTGCTCAGGACACGGACTGGTTATTATTAACACAATGTTCTAACATAAAAATGTGCACAAATTCACATGAAGAGAAGAGGCAAGGAATAAGAGAAGTCTCATTGACTATGTTATTGTTGATAGTGATGTTTTCTCACTTGTACAGGACACTAGAGTGTAGAGAGGATTTGAAATTGCAAGTGATCACCATTTAGTCTTGAGCAGGATAAAACTGACTTTCCTACTGAAAAGAAGAACGTGTAAGAAAGTTTTAAAGCGAATCAAAGTTGAGCAGCTCTCAGATGTGAACTGAAAAACACAAACATGATTGAAGAAAAAATGAAAGAGTTTGAGAACAGAAACCAAACCATGGAGATTCAGTGGCAGGCACTGAAGAAAACACTGATTGATTCAGCCAGAGAGGCATATGGTGTGGTTGTCTGCAAGGATAAAAAAATCAGAACTACATGGTGGACACAGGAAGTTAAAGAGGAAGTGAAGGAAAAGAAGAAAGCATATCAAAAGTTCCAGGGAAATAAGTCAGCATGTGCTCTTAGAGAATACAGAGACAAATGTAGGAAAGGTAAACACTGTATAAAACTAGCTAAAAAAAGTCATTAGAATACTTTGGTAAAAACATTGAGAATAAATATCAAGAAGGTGGCAAAATATTCTGGAGGTTGTTGAAGAAGCTCGGAAATGGAGGAAAGAGGTGCTGCAGAAGGAATTAGAGATGATAAAGGTGACATAAAAACTGGAGGGAAAAAAGATATCTTTGAAGTATGGAGTAATTACTTCAAAATATTGCTAAATGAAACAATCAGTAACAGCACAGTGGTAAAAAACACTGACCAAGCATGCAATCAGGTATACATATCTATATTAGAAGTAGAAAAAAAACCATCAAAAGCCTGAAATGTGGAAAGGCAGCTGGAGTAGATGATATTCGACCAGAAATGCTCAAGTATGGAGGTATAAAAGTCTTACAGTGGATGCACTGAATAATTCAGAAGGCCTGGACAGAAGGACAAATTCTAGATGATTGTAGTAGAGCTCTAATAGTACTCGTATATAAAAAGGGAAATAAAACTGAATGTGAGAATTACAGAAGTATTTCCCTACTGAGTGTTCTTGGTAAGATTTATGCAAGTATACTCATCGAAACAGTTGAGAAGGATTGTGGAAGACAAGCTTGGTGAAGAACAAACCAGATTGAGGCCAAATAGAGGCTGTCAGAGTCACATTTTCATGTTACAACAAATAGTTGAGAAATCATGGGAATATAACAAAGATCTGTATTTAAGTTTTGTAGATCTGGAAAAGATAAATGGCAAGATGCCAAGAAAAAAACTTCAATATGCTACAGTTACATGGTTCGATGGGGCATTATATCCAGCAATATATTTAGTCTTTATTTGAGTTGTAAGTCAGCAGTTAGAATTGAAGGAAATACAGGAAGATTGTTTAATGTTAAATCTCGTGTCAAACAAGGATGTACATTATCCCCTCTGCCATTCAATATCTATATCGATCACATTATGAAGTCAAGTGATATTAAACCTGATATCAGAATTAGATTTGTAATCTCAGTTCTTTACTTAAAGCAGATGATGTTATACTTCTAAATAAATCTGGTACAAGTCTGCAAGATTCCTTGACTAAATTTAATAACTGTTGTAATAGATATGGTATGAAGATCAGAAATAAAGTCAAAGACAATGAAAACAGGCAGAAGCATTGAAAATATCAACTGCATTGTGAATGGAGAACCTGTTATTATTATTATTATTATTACCCAAGACCCCATAGAGTCAAAGCCTCTTCTAGGAGGTTCTTTTATCAAACATACAGCTCATCAAAATATGCTTTAAACATACTCAAATTCTCTGCAGGCACCACACTCTCAGGCAAGTCATTCCAATAATTAACAACTCTGCATAAAAAAAATCTGCTTCTCACTCCCCTACTCACACCCCCTTATATAGCTTCCAGGGATGACCTCTAGTTTTCACCTGATCTCCCACTATTTTCTGTAGCACCTCTCCAGCATTGATCCTATAACAACCCCTTAATAACTTGTAGGTCTCTATCATATCTCCCCTCCTTCTCCTGTCCACCAGACTCTGCAAGTTGCATCTTCTCAATCTTTCCTCATACTCGACATTCCAGAGGTTAGAACCTACCTTGGTCAGTCGCCTCTGGACCCTATCTAACATCTCTTCGTTCTTCTCAAAAACCAGGTGACAAATTCTGGGCACAATAGTCCATGTATGGCCTAATCAAAGCCTTATATAACAGAACAAGAATCTCCCTACTTCTACAAGTCAGTATCCTCCGCATCATTCCCAGAAGCCATTGTATTGTCTTCACAATTTTGGCCGTGTCCCCTAAATTTCAGATCCTTATCCACTATCACCCTCAGATCTCTTATTTCCTCTACTTCCGACAATATATCCTCACCAAGTAATAAATAAGTCTTTATACCATTTTCTCCAATCAGTGTCATCCTTCCATAATTATTCTTTCTTTTGCTGGCTACATATCGAAAGAACTCCTTAGGATTCTTTTTGGCTTCATTAGCTAACTGCTGTTCATACTTCTCTTTAGCTACCCTCACCAACCAAGTCATCTGCCTTGCCTGGTCTTTGTAGTCCTCATGGAATTGGTTATTTCCACTTCTCTTATGCTGCCTCCATAACGTCCTTTTTCTCTGTATCGCATGCGTAATCTCTTTATTCATCCATTTCACATCTATCTTATTTAACCTTCTCATTTTTGGAATACATTTATACATTGCATCTACTAGATAGTTTTTGAAAATCCCCCAAGCTGCATTGATCTCTTTTCCATCTAACTCCGCATTCCATGCTACACCTGCAAGCTGTCTCCTGAGCTCTTCATAATCAGTCACCTTGTAGTTCCACATATACCCTTTTCTTACTGAGGTCCTCACACTGCTGGCAACCACCCAGGTAATCACCTCATGGTCACTCTCACCAATTGATTGGTGATTTGACACTTCATTTATAATTACATCCTCTGATGAGATGACCAAATCCAAGACCCTCAACAGATCAAGTAAAACATTTCAGCTACTTAGGCACAATTTTTAGCAAAGATGGTAAAATAAATATGGAAATAGACAACAGAATCAACAAAGTTGGTATGGTAAGAAGTCAACTGAATAAATGTATATGGAATAAGAGAGAAATTAGTCAAAACACTAAATTAGCTGTATACAAGACAGTGGTTAAACCAATTTTTTCTTATGGATCTGAGAGCTGGGTTAAAAGTAAAACACTTGACCAAAGATTCGAGACTGCAGATATGAGATTACTGAGAAAAATTAGGGGCCTGAACAGATGGTATCAATGGCAATATCATATTAAAAACGAGGATATTAGGAAAGAACTTGACATTATTAGCATCTAGGAATGTGTCAGCAGAGCCAATCGCAGGTGGTATGGTCACTTAAACAGAATGGAAGAGGAAAGATTAGCAAAACTATTGTTCCCTGCCAGTTTGACAGGAAAAAGACCCAGAGGAAGACCAAGATATAGGTGGATTGATACGGTAAAAAGTGCCATAGAAGATAGAAATATAAGATCTGATAATGTTGGAGTCTTGACTAGTAACAGATTGATTTGGAGGAAAATTGTAGATTAGAAGTTAGTAATGATGTAGTGCAAGCAGTTAGCCTGGTGGCTATGTGCTTCGCAACCATATGCCCGGGGAAGGAGTGTGCTAGAGTGTTCGATTCTCGTTGATGGCGTGAGGAGCTTAAGAATCTTTCTCAGCCATAGCAAATTTAGCCTGTCTTGAGCATGAACAGTATGGTTTTTCTCCCCAGTTTATCTGGAGTTTTTCATCCTGCAAGCAGGCAAACCGGCCCCATGAACACACAGGCTACAGTCATAGGATATAGTACTTAATCCCTCATTAAGAGGGCACAACCAGTCGTAAAGGGCGATCGAGGAATGGCAGGGGGAACCACACATGAATAAAAAAAAAGTAATGATGTGAATTTTTCATGTAGTACTATCATATTATGTACACCCTTTGAGGGTACATGTCAGGAATTTTATGATGAATTTTTATACAATTTGGTGAAAAGTAGTATGATATGAGATGTAAAAGAAGCACCTAAAAAAATTGTAATAGTTTAATTCAGTAACAAATGGTAATATGTGAAGACAATAGTTAAAAACAAGAGGTCACAACGAAATTGTCAAAGTGCTTTAACAAGGAATGCAGTCACTTTTCACTGCAACACAGCATTTAGGCAAAAATATTTGGTTAGCCTAAATTTCAAAACATGCAACTATATTAGTTTGAAATGTTTTATTGTGTTTTTCCCTTAAAAAATCAGTATTTTATAGTATGCTTATATATATTAGCATACATTTTTGTGTTTTTATTGTTTTATAACATATTTTTGTTAGGATATTGCAATATTAAATATAGTTAGAATGGTGCCAAAAATGCACAAGAAACATAATGCTAAGAAGTGCTGCGAAATCGAGAGTAAGAAGGCTTGCCCTGCTAAGGAAGATATTGATGACATTGAGGAGGTTATTGAAAATGAATTAACCTTCAAAATAGCGAAGTTAAAGCATATTATTAGAGAGACGATGCAGGGAATTACAGAAAGTCAAGCGGCATTTGAATGAATATAGGGAGGATAAGAAAATTAGAAGCAAAATAAAAAACAACCAAGCAGAGAATCAGGTAAGTTAATAAGTAACAAAAATCTGGTAAGTAATATTGATTGTAAAAAGAGAATATTATTTGGTATGGTGACTATCATAAAACATGCTGCTGATGAACAGTTAGAACTTCAAGATTTCCTGGAGCAAAATTAAAAAACATAGCACATGCAATTCAAAAACAGAAAAGAAAAGTAAACAAGATCGTAATTTTTTTTTTTTTTTTTTTTTAAATAACGAAACCTGTGGTGCGTTCATAATTAGAAGAAACACACACATAAACCACAGTGAAAATTAATTAATTGTAAATATTTCATCCTAAGTATCTTAGGACATCATCAGTACAGTATTTAAACAAAATTAGGAATAACATACAGTTAGGGTGCATGATTACAATAGAATCTCATGAAAACGTGCTAAAGTAGTACAAAAAAAAAAAAAAAAAAAAGTTAATTATTTAACACAATTTTGTATAATAATTTCCCATACTTTAGGAATAGTAAGAACGTCGTTGCAGTTTAGGTTTGGTCTGTGTAGTAGGGCTTCAGAACTTTCTTTGTATAAACGTTCATGTTTAAATAAAGATCTATGTAAAAGTTTAGCCTTTTCCCAATGGATCCTATGGTTTGGATTTTCAATTCCGTGTTGAGAGAGGCCAGATTTCTGCGGTTTAAGAAGACGAATGTGGTCTTGATGTTCCGAGATGCGTTTCTGAACAGACCTACCTGTCTGTCCAAAGTAAGATAATTTGCATGAGCATGGAATCTCATAAACACCAGGTAACATCATGGATGAGAATTTTTCCTTAGGAGAAGGTAATAAGTTGTAAATTTGGTTGATAGGTTTGTAAGTAGTGGCAAAATTGTATTTCTTCATAATTTTAGAAAGACATTCTGAGATGCCTTTAACGTAAGGTATGGGAATCCTATGCACTTCTTCCTGTCTGGTTTGATGTATGCAGAAGTGACTGATGATTTTTTGAGTTGTTTTGGGATTATATCCATTTAGGATGGCTGTATTTTTGATAACTTCTAATTCCTGGTTTTTTTTTCCCAAATTCTTTGAGACAGTTATAATTAATTGTAGCAATTCTTGATTTAACGTATTTGACAGAGCTGATAAAGAAAATACCACTGTTGTTCTTGATACCAATTCATATGACCGAAAAATGAATTTACTTCTTCGAGATCGTAATACTTACTCCAAATTGGATTTTGATCCTACGAATTGTCAACTCAGAAACTTAAATAAGCTACTTAATGAAACTTCCTCCTTAGATGAAGAAACAATCAAAAAACTTAAGACATACCATGCAAGACCTCCTAAGAATTTATGGCTTACCTAAGCTACACAAAACTAATTTTCCACTTAGACCCATCGTAGACTGTATCAGCTGTCCAACGTACAAGTTATCAAGATTCTTATCTAACCTTCTCCGCCCTCACATAGGCCACTCAGTCTCTTCAATCAAAAATTCTACTGAGTTTCACACAAAAATTAAAGACATTCAACTATCAAAAACTGACTTGTTAATCAGCTTCGACATTGTCTCCCTCTTCACAAACATTCCCCATAAAGAAACAATAGAATTACTAACTCAAAAATTTCCGTCTGATATAGTTGAATTGTTCAAGTTTGTTATTGCATCAGGTTATTTCACCTGGAAAGGTCAAATTTACAAGCAAGAGGAAGGAACAGCAATGGGATCTCCTTTATCACCAAACCTAGCAAATTTGTTTCTAGAACACCTTGAGGAAAAAATATTCACTTTTGAACCCAAACCAAAAATTTGGCTAAGATATGTCGACGACGTATTTGCAGTCTGGAATCATCCCGAACCTGAATTACAACTGTTTCTAGATAAAATTAACCTTCTTCATCATCGCATCAACTTAACGTTAGAAAAAGAATCTCCACAGGGTATCTCTTTTTTGGATTTACACATCCAAAGAAAAGAAGACGGTTCCATCGGCACGTCCGTCTTTCGCAAGCCTACATTCTCAGGTCGCTACATTCACAATTCTTCTACTCATCATCCATCTCAGAAATCTGGCACTATTAAATCACTAGTTTCCAGAGCACACAAATTCTGCTCCTCTGAAGAATCTTTAAACCAGGAATTAGAAGTTATCAAAAATACAGCCATCCTAAATGGATATAATCCCAAAACAACTCAAAAAATCATCAGTCACTTCTGCATACATCAAACCAGACAGGAAGAAGTGCATAGGATTCCCATACCTTACGTTAAAGGCATCTCAGAATGTCTTTCTAAAATTATGAAGAAATACAATTTTGCCACTACTTACAAACCTATCAATCAAATTTACAACTTATTACCTTCTCCTAAGGAAAAATTCTCACCCTTGATGTTACCTGGTGTTTATGAGATTCCATGCTCATGCAAATTATCTTACTTTGGACAGACAGGTTGGTTTGTTCAGAAACGCATCTCGGAACATCAAGACCACATTCGTCTTCTTAAACCGCAGAAATCTGGCCTCTCTCAACACGGAATTGAAAATCCAAACCATAGGATCCATTGGGAAAAGGCTAAACTTTTACATAGATCTTTATTTAAACATGAACGTTTATACAAAGAAAGTTCTGAAGCCCTACTACACAGACCAAACCTAAACCGCAACGACGTTCTTACTATTCCTAAAGTATGGGAAATTATCATACAAAATTGTGTTAAATAATTAACGTTTTTTTTTTTTTTTTTTTTTTTTTTGTACTACTTTAGCACGTTATGCACGTTTTCATGAGATTCTATTGTAATCATGCGCCCTAACTGTATGTTATTCCTAATTTTGTTTAAATACTGTACTGATGATGTCCTAAGATACTTAGGATGAAATATTTACAATTAAATAATTTTCACTGTGGTTTATACGTGTGTTTCTTCTAATTAAGATCGTAATTGTAGTAAGTATTAATGACTTAACTAGCAACAAGTTCAGTATGAGAAAGGATATGAAAGGGTTATTGGAAGACTTGAGAGTGAAGAGTGAGAAAGTGAAAATTGTAAGTATATTACCTTAATATGATAAAAATGAAGAAATTAATGCAAGTTTTTGGATGTATGGAGTGAGTCTGAGGAAAGATTGGGTTTGTATAAGAGGGACAGTCTACACTTGAATGTGTTTGGTATCAGGAGTTTTGAAAAACTAATAACTAGTATAAGACCTAACATAGAGAGTTAGGGAAACTAAATTATAATGGATGGAAAGGTGAGAATACGAGTGTAAGAGTGACAATGTTATATAACTGTGTTAATGACAAGAATGGACATTATCATGGAAATGATTACAAGGAGAGAGCAATTTCGACTTTGCATATGTCTGGTTCACACCCATCAGACATGTGCAAAGATGTCTATATAAGGCACTAGAGAAAAACAGAGATCTGAAAGTTATCCGATGTGTCACAAGAGTATACAAAAGAACATGCAGGTAGCTTATTATGTCTGTCCACAAATGCTAGGAGTATCAGTAACAAAGAGGTAAAGTTTGTTGCCTTGGTAATATATTGGGACCTCAGATTGTAGGCATTAGTGAAACCTGGTACAAAAAAGAGTACAGTATTTTTAGGAAGGATAGACAGGACAGGAGAGTAGGGGATGTGCTGCTAATGATATGGAATGGCTTCCATCAGTTAGTGTTGAGACCCATGATTGTAATACAAGTAACAGTATTTAATGTGGCAGTGAGTTTGAACCCATCTGGTGTGAGGTGGAGTCTAACAAAATCAAATACATACCGGAGTGTTGTTACAGACATGGTGATCAGTTGCTAGTGATGAAGAAATGCATCACTAAATAAAGATGATGAGCTTGAAAAGAATAATCATAATGGGAATTTTAATTATCCAAACATTGATTGGATAGCAGTAAAATCTCATGAGAAGAATGAAACTGAATTTATTGAGCTGTTGTGAAACAACTTCCTCAAGAAGCATGTGACAGAAGGAACTTAAGGTCAAAGGGTGTTAGATTTGATTATAGTGTGAGAAGATGTTTCAGTTAAAGACATAACTATTCTGCCTCCAGTTGGTGACAGTGATCATGCAATACTCACTTGGGAAGTGTAACCTTTTCTGAAAGTTCCATTCAGAAAAGGTTACATGCTGAACTACAAAGCAGGAAATTGTGACCAACTTAGGAGTATACTGAATTCAGTGCAATGGTATCGGTTGCTGGATGAGAAGAATATCGACAGTGCATGGGAAGCATTTAAAAAATACTTAAACAATGCAATATCAGAATGTTTCCTGAAAGTTCGAAGAATAAATAGAGTAGGAGTCAAAATGGATATGTAATCTTATCAAGCAAGAGATTCATAAGAAAAGTATGATGTGGAAAGAATACCAGGTGCATAAAGATGATGTTCATTATGAAAATTATAAGCAGCAGGCCAGAAAAGTCGCCACTCTTGTATGGAAAGCTAAGTCTGAGTACAAAAAGAAACTAGCTCTGCAAGCTAAAGATAACCTCAAAGATTCTATTGATATACTTCACGTAAAAAAAAAGAATGGATATAAAAGAATAACTCTACTGAATGAAGATGGTGTGAGGGTAACAGATGCAGAAGGGGGTTGTTCAACTAATGAGTATCCATTTTGCTAAAAGCTCTCAACCTGGTGTATGCAACATTGAGTTCACTGCTACCTCTTCAATGGATGAAGAAACTCAGGTGTATGAATAGGAGCTTTGACAGGTGTATGAAGAGGAGCTTTGAGGTGTTGCACAAACTGAATAAGAATTCAGCAATAGGGACTGATGGGATATCAGCACAGGTGCTAAAAGAGTGTTTAGTTGAGCTGGCTATTTCTTTGACCACTATATAATTTGACTCTGCAGAAGTGGAAAAAATGTATGGTGATCTCATTGCACAAGGATGGTGCAAAGACCGATTTATACAACTATTGACCAATCAGTATCTCAGGAGTGGCGGTGAGGATTTTGGAAAATTAGTTAGGACTTGCATTCAGAAATGGGTAGATAGAGAATCTTTACTTTGCAATGAACAGCATGGGTTTACTAAGGGAAGGTAATGTTTTAGAAACTTGCTCACATTCTATAACAATGTTATCATTGAACTAGACAAGGGGAATGGATACACCATGATATTTTTGGATTTTGCAAAGGTTGTTGACAGAGTACAGCATGGAAGACTGTTGCATAAATTGCAGAATATGGGTTTGGAATATAAAATATTAGCATTGATAAGAGGAATGCTCACTGACAGATATCAAAAAGTATAGGACATGTGAGTCTGCAATATTTAAGGTAACCAGTGGTGTACCACAAGGATCAGTCCTTGGTTCACTATTATTCAATCTGTATATTGATGAATTGGGAAGGATTTGATAGGTGACATACAGCTATTTGCTGATGATGCGAAGATAGGTAGGGTAATCAGGAATGCAGCCGATATCCAGTACATGCAGAATGATTTGAATAGGCTGGAATTGTGGGCATGGGAAAATGGATGTCAGTAAATGTAAAGTCATGCACTTTGGTGTGATATCCAGTGTCATATTATATTGATGAAATTATGCTAGAAGAAACTGATCAGGCTAGGGATCTTGGAGTTTTAATAGATGGGAAGTTGAAGTTCAGGAGCAATCTAGCAGAGATTGCAAACCCAACTTAAAATATAATTGCAATGCTGAAACAAATTTGGACATGTAAAGATAAGGATGTAATTTTGCTTCTCTACAAGACTTTCATAAGATCTCACTTGAATATCGTGCACAGATCTGGTCTCCTGGTTTCTGTTATGATTCTGATACAGTAGAGAAAGTGCAAAGGAGAGTTTAAATATGATATCAGAATACTGATTATGAAGACAGATTGAGAATTTGTAGACTGCAGACACTACCAAAGAGGAGAAAGAGGGGTGATATGATTGAGACTTACAAACTTCTGAAGGATCATATAAGATTTCAGCTGATGTAATTTTTCATTGGGGAAAGCAAAAGAGGACATTCTTGGAAGCTAAGAATGAATGAATGTCAGTAAGAAGGGGTAAGGATTTTCTCTCATAGAGTGGTATATGTTTGAAATGGATTAACCAGTATGATAGCTGGTGCATGTAGTATGTGGCCTCCCTTGATGAGTCCCTGGCTTCCTGAAGGTCCCTCTTAATAATAATAATTATAATTATTATTATAATAATAATTAGGAATTTTAGTTTATTACCTTATAACCCCTGAAATGTCCTCTAACAGATTCTGGAGATACAGGATCCCATGAAAACATGGCTGAACGATCATCTTTAATTGACAATCTTTTAAAATTCTTTGGAGGTAATTGGGGTACTGAAATACAAGAAAAAATCAAAATAAGTATTATTTTACTTTGTTATCAATGTATTTACATAAGTTAAACCTAAAGCAGCTGAAGATTCTAACAGTGTATTTATAAGAAAAGGATAGTTGGTTTAGATATGACCAAAATTTCAGCAATGTTCTGCTGAATGATTGAGTGATATATAGTAATTACAATTTATGCCTGGTAGTTTGGATTTATCCACTTAAGGGGCTCACTTTAGTGAGTACGGGAGTGCCAAACGTGGGGTACCTAATAATGGATCATGTCTTACTTCACTTAATATACATCCTTTATGTTATCGGTCCCTAATCTTCTTTCTTTATTTTCTTCTTGCTCCTTCCCCCAATGCTATTAGAGTATATTATTATTATTTGACACCTCCAGGGAGTCCAAAGGAGTCTTCGAGGGAGGGCACTTGCTCTACACCTCTATCTCCACAACTCAATCCACCAACTGACTGCAACTACACCAACGCCATCTACCGCCGATCACCACCACTAGTATTGTCACAGAAAATCACAAACATCCACGCCCATGACGGGATTCGAACCCGCAGCCTTTTGGCTGGGGAGTGGATACGCTAACCAAGGACTGAGGTGAATCTTTTATACTATATTTTTTCTCCTCATGCAGTGTGAGTCTCCCTTCTCTCCTAGGTATTTTGCCATACCTAGTAGGCTGAATCCCAAGATGACTGGTCAGCATGGAAGGATTGATCAAACACCCCCACAAACCTAAAACAAATTGGGTTTATAAGAACTGAAGGCTGTAGTAGCCAAGGCTAAAATTGCACATGTCATCTTAAATGTGATATCTACTTGACTAAAGAAAGAATTGACTCAAACCCTAATGGGAAGTCCTTTCTGGATAGTACATCTGTAAAAAAACACCCTGATAAGGAAATTGAGCATCTGTACTTATGTCTGAACTTTGAAAGGAAAAGAAAAAGAGAGCTATGTAAATCACTGTCAAAAAAAAATTGGGATATTCTTGGATTTTCTGAAACAGAATAGAAGAAAAAATTACTGAAACAAGCAATTATATTTTACATGCTGCTGGAGGAGATCATGGTTAAGGAGGAGTTGAAATTATGGACCGTAAAAGATGGAATTTAAAGCGGTCTCCAAGAGAACTACAACTCTTAGATTGAAAATCAATAAGCAGTGTCACTTGAGTATAATACAAACATATATACCACCCTCCAGTCATTCTGATGAAGAAATTAATAATTTCTACAAGGATCTCTTGAACACTTTCAGAGATAGTATATGTCACTGGAAAATTATAATGGGCGACTTTGACTGTAAAGGGGGCATGAAACAACAGGGAAAAAGTGTGCAAGGTATTGTATTGGTGAAAAAAAATATCACTAAATGGAGTTTTTATTGAAATTAATTATTATTTTACAGTATTTCCATGGAGTCTGGAAATACTGTAAAGTGTTTCCAGACTGTGTGGGAGACCCAAACTATTATATACACAAACCTTATCATACCTCTCCTTAAACTCATTCACTATCAGGGAAATCGCAACTAATTCTGGCAAACCATTCCACTCATTCACAATTCTCCATGTAAAAAATCTAATCTGCACCCATCCATACTGACCTCATTCTAACACAACTGCCAGAAATGACTGCTAGTTATATGACTATTTGTCATATACTGAAAATTTTCCTTTGGATCAATTTTATAAAATCCCTTGAATACCTTATTATATCCCCTCTTTTTTGCATATCAACTAAACTTTATAACCCACATGCCTTAAACTTATCCTCATAGGGAGCATTCCAAACACCTGCTTGGTCACTCTCTGAATACTCTCTTCCACCTACTTATCCCCCCCCCCCCAAAAAAACTTCAGGTGACCAAATCTGTGCACAGTTCTCAAGATGCCCAATCATAGCCTTATCTCAGATATAGCCAAGTTTAAGCCAGTCTTGGGTGTGGACAGCAAGGTTTTTCTCCCCAGTTTATCTGCTGCTTTTCCTCCTACAAGCAGGCAAACCGGCCCCATGAGCACACATGGATTACAGTCAAGAATGCATAAGTCCCAGCCATAGGCCTGATTCATGAGCTATGCCAATCCTGAGCCTGGATAAAATTTGGGGGGATTGAGGTGGTTAAGTACTTCCCCATAAAAGGGTCCTTACAGCCATTATATCATCATATGCTATAAATAAACCTGCTAGTAGTTTCATATCATTCCCATTAGCTCCAATTTTTGTAATAGTTTTCCACATGGTATTCTGTTAAATGCCTTTGCAAAATCCAGCAGTATTATGGTGTAGCCATTTCCTTTATCCAATACTACTCTCACTTTATTATAAAATGGAAATAAATCACTAAGACAGGATACACTCTTTACAAAGTTATGCTGCACACTGTAGATTACTGTATCCCTATCCACTCACTTTTACATTTTATATTTAACCAACTTTTCACATACTTTAACACCACTTCTGATATATTAATTGGTCTGTAGTTTGCTACTTCTGTCTTGGAGCCAACTTTATATAACGGAACTATCTTACCCTCTTTTCATCCCGTGGAACCCTACCAGAGCTGAGACTTAGACTGAAAAACTTCATCAGAAGCAATACCGATTCTCTTGCACATTCATGTAGCACTGAGCTTACATGCCATGCAGTTGCACTGCTGTGTTTACATTCATATTTTTCAGGATGCTGTATACTTCCTGTTCATCTACCTCAATTTTGATATGCATTTCTGTGATATCGGCAACTGCAAAATTTCCATCTGGATGCAACACCTTTGCAAAATAATCACTTACCAAATTCAACTATTTCTTTTGCTTCTGACATCTTACAATAAGCATCATTTAAAGTCATCCTATCATAGCACATGACATCAAAGGCTAATTCAAGGTACAACTGACTGGTAAAAATTAGTCCCTTTAAAGTACTAAAAAATGGATTACCACAGGGCTCTGTGCTAGCTCTGCTCCTCTTTAATTTATGCATTAGTGATATGTCACAAACCTCATCTCGAAGGTTCACATACGCAGACAATCTGGTGTTGGCAACTCAGACTAAACACCTGAAAGAGGCTGAGACTGTGCACATTTCTGATCTTGAAGTTCTGTACAACTATTACACCAAATGGCATCTCTTCCCAAATTCCTCTAAAACTGAAGTTTGCACATTTCACTTGAACAATCATCAAGCTGATAAACGGCTGAAGGTCTCATTCAAAGGAGAAACTTTGAAGTACAACCCCCAACCCAAAATATCTCAGAGTCACCTTAGATGACTCTTTAACCTTCAGGAAACACCTGGAAAATGTCTACCGAAAGCTAAAAACTAAGCATAATATCATCAGGAAGCTTTTGTGTTTGGGCTGGGGAGCAGGAGCCAACACTTTAAAATCTACTAAGCGTACTTAGCGTACTCTTGTGCAGAATACTGTGCTCCAGTGTGGTATTCGAGTCACCAGGTCAGCAAGGTTGATGTGCAACTTAATGATACCATGAGAATTATCATGGGTTGCATAAAGTCTACACCTGTTGAGTGGTTACCAACATTCTCTAACATCATACCACCAATAGACATAAGGAGGAAAATTGCTGCTAACAGAGAGTGGATGAAACGTATAGGAAATAACTTACCCATCCATTAGGACCTCCAAAATGTACCACCTATTCGCTTCAAGTCCCGATCTGAAAAATTAAGCAACCAGATACATATTCTCCTGAAACTGAATGGAAGAATAGCTGGCTTACTTCAACAATAAAAAATGGACACCTCATTACAGACCCCACAACAGAGGCCCCTGGCTTTGACCTGCCCAGACCATGCCGGATGTGCTACCATGATGTACAAGTGGGGCTTGCGTCAATCCCCAACATGTGACTGTGGCGCTGATTAACAGACTGTCAATCATATTATCCAGGACTGCCCACTGCAGAGTTTTAAGGGCACATTTGACGGACTATGTTCAATCGATTAGAGACAATCTGAACTTAAATTTGTGATTTTTAGTATCTAGTTTTAGTATATATATATATATATATATATACAGGGTGTTCGGGATAAATTTGACATATTTATAATTAATTATATTTTTCCGTAAGTTACATGTATTAACACACACTTCTCTTCATTTAAAAGTTTGGACCCTTCTTCATTCATATACAAGATGTCAGAAAGGATGGATAGCTGGAACCCACCTGAATCATGGAAGAGAATAACTTGTATCATGATGATTCGTGCCCGCCATCAAAATAAGGATATTACGACTGCTGCCCAATGCTCCCTGAATACAGTAAAAACAATCAGGCATGAACTAGAGACTTGCAATGGTGACTATGAGGATGTAGCAAGAAGAAAGATCCCTAGCAGACGATCTGATTGCGTTCGTACAGCAGAATTCCTCGCAAATCTGCAGGAACAGGTGTTGAAGAACCCTGGCATTGGAATTCGGGCTTTGTTCGTGGAGTTGCTAACTGTAGTCAAGCCCTGGATAACAAGGGTAGCCAATGGTAGGCCGTATGTATGGCAGCAGGATTCGGCCCCTTGCCACACCTCTGGGAAAAGTCAAAAATGGTTGTCTGAAAATTTCTACGACTTCACCAGTCCAAATGTTTGGCCTCCAAACTCCCCAGACCTTAACCCCATGGATTATTTTGTATGGGGCGCAGTTGAAAAAGACACCAATCGCACTTCCAGTAATACAAAAGCCCAGTTAATGGATAAAATTAAAACAGTTTTTGCGGCCCTTCCCAGGGAGACTGTAGCATCAGCTTGTTCGAGGTTCCGAAGCAGAATTGAAGCTGTGATCGATGCTAATGGTGGGTATTTTGAGTAAATCTTGTTGATAGTATTGTAATTAACTCTGCCTGTAATGTTTTTTTGTCAATTCATTAAATTTAATAGATACAAAGAAGATTTTCTTTTTCCTTACGAAACTGTCAAATTTATCCCGAACACCCTGTATATATATATATATATATTCATTTTTTTTGTTTTTATCTTTCTATTTGCACAAATCCAACCCATACAAAATGTATACGTATGCATGTATCCTATCATAGTCAATTTTTCTCTTATTTGTTACAAAACAAAAAAACTCTTTTGGGGTTTACTTTGGCTTGTTTAGCTAATTTTCTCTAAATTTAATTTGATGTGGACTTTCTTACCAAATTAGTCACCCTTCTTGATTGCACTTTGCACTGCTGATGAGTATGCTGATCACCTTTTACTTTATATTCCCTGCACAGTGTTTTCTTTATTTGCAGCTCTTGCTTTCTATCTCTACTCATCCATTTAATTCCTACTTGGTTTATCCTGGTGACCTTGGGTATGCAGTCTGATACTGCTTCTCTCAAACAACCTCTGATCACTTCTCATGTGCTACTGACATTCTTTCCTTGTAGCTTCTCGAGCAATGGCACTGCTCCAAGATGCCTCATAAGTCTGTCATAATTGCCAGCTTTATAGTTCAACATAAACCCTTTCTTGACACAAAATTCCACACATGTTTGGCAACTTCCCAAAACAAGACTGCATGGTCACTCTCACCAATTGGAGACAGAGTGTCTACCTTGGTTATGGATATTTTTGTGAATGCTATTACCAGATCGAACACTCTCAAACCTCTATTCCCCTCTATAACATTTCAGTTAATTATCCCTTGGCAACTATTATCCCTTCCATCTTGCCATGCCCCATTTCCTCACTCCAGTCTACATCATCATAGTTGAATTCTCCCCATAATAATTGCATGGCATCTTCCTGTAGACCTCTTGGTCTATAGCAGCAACCAATAATATTTGTCTCTATCTCACACCAGACAGTCAAATCCTCTTGACAGCAAGGAAAAAAATGAACATCAAGAAGGAGCGATTGAAATTATTAATGAAAAAAACCACACTAAAAGGTGAACATAACATGAGGTGATTACCTGGGAGGTTGCCAGCAGTGTGAGGACCTCTGTGAGAAAAGGGTATATGTGGAACTACAAGGGGGGGGGTGATTATCAAGAGCTCAGGAGACAGCTTGCAGGTGTAGCATGGAATGCAGAGTTAGCTGGAAAAGAGATCAATGCAGCTTGGTGGATTTTCAAAAACTATTTAGTAGATGCAATGTCTAAGTGTATTATAAGGGTGAGAAGGTTAAATAAGGTAGGTGTGAGATGGATGAATAAAGAGATTGAGCATGCGATACAGAGAAAGAGGGCATTGGAGGCAGCATAAGAGAAGTTGAATAACCAATTCCATGAGGTCTACAAAGACCAGGCAAGGAGGGTGACTTGGTTGGTGAGGGTAGCTAAAGAGAGGTATGAACAGCAGTTAGCTAATGAAGCCAAAAAGAATCCTAAGGAGGTCTTTCGATATGTAGCCAGCAAAAGAAAGAATGATTATGAAAGAATGACATTGATTGGAGAAAATGGTATAAAGACAGCTGATGCAGAATGTGTGGTGGAGATACTTAATGAGCAGTTCATAAAGATTTTTCAATCTTGTGAATGTGACTTCATCGAGGGATTGAGAGCAGTTGATGATGGGGAGGAGAGACTGACTGTAAGTGAGCAAGAGGTGTATGGAGAGGTGAGTAAAGTAGATGTTAATAAGGCTGTGGGACTTGATAATATATCACCACATATTCTGAAAGAATGTGCCAGGGAGTTGACACCTGTATTGATATATTTTTTAATACGAGTCTTGCACTCGGTCAAGTCCCTAAGGAGTGGAAGGAGGGCAAGATTGTGCCATTTCATAAAGGAGGTGATCAAACTCAAGCATCAAACTATAGGCCTATCTGTGTGTCATGTGTTGTGGTTAAGTTGTTGGAGAAGCTTGTGAGAACTAGGATCCAGAGTTGGGCTGACAACAATGGCATTATCTTTGATGAACAGCATGGATTTGCTAAAGGGAGGTCATGTTTTAGTAATCTATTTACTTATTACAATAAAGTGACTGCTTCCTTGGACAGAGGAGAAGGATGCACAGTAATATACTTAGATTTCGCAAAGGCTTTTGGTAGAGTACCTCATAATAAATTGATAGTAAAACTAGAGCAGATGGGGTTGGATATTTGATTAGTACATTGGATTAGAGACTGGCTATCTGATAGGTATCAACCAGTTGTGTATGGGGGAGCAATATCCAGGAAAAGGAATGTCACTAATGGAGTGCCTTGGGGGTCTGTTTTTACAGTTTAACTTGTATATTAACGATATAGGTGAACACTTACTTGGATGGAGATATTTAGTTGTTTGCAGATTATTCAAAGTTGGGACGAATCATGAAGAGTAGTGAAGATGTTCTGGCCTTACAAGAAGACTTGTATAAATTGAGTGATTGGGCAGGAAAATGGAGACGTGAGTTCAATGTTGCAAAATGTAAGGTTTTAAAATTTTAAAAACAAAGATAGGATGCAGAATTTATGCTTGGTGAGGATATATTGTAGGAGGTGGAGGAAATAAGAGATCTCGGGGTGATAGTGGATAAGGATCTGAAATATAGGGGACACAACCAAAATTGTGAAGACAACACAAAGGCTTCTGGGAATGATGAGAAGGACACTGACGTGTAGAAGTAGGGAGATTCTTGTTTCATTGTATAAGGCTTTGATTAGGCCACACATGGACTATTGTGCCCAGATTTGGTCACCGGGTTTTCAGAAGGATGAAGAGATGTTGTAAAGGGTCCAAAGGAGACTAACTAAGGTAGTTTCTGACTTCTGGAATGTTGAGTATGAGGAAAAATTGAGAAGATGTAATTTGCAGAGTCTGGTGGAGAGGAGGAAGAGGGGAGATATGATAGAGACCTAAAGTCGGTAAGTGGTTGTTATAGGATCGATGCTGGAGAAGTTCTACAGAAAACAGTGGGAGATCGGGGGAGAACCAGAGGTCATCCCTGGAAACTGTATAAAGAGGGTGTTAGTAGGGGAGTGAGGGGCAGGTTTTTTTTTTCGTGCAGAGTTGTAAATGATTGGAATGCCTTGCTTGAGAGCGTGGTGTCTGGAAACAGTTTGAATGTGTTCAAGGCACGGTATGATGAGCTGTGTGTGTGTGTGTGATAAAAGGACCTCCCAGATGATTCTTTGACTCTATGAGGTTTTGGGATAATAATAATAATAACATAACCATTGTTTTTTGTGATTCCTGATGATGGCAATGTAGCATTGCTGAAATATAGGAAGGTATTAATTAAAATTTTTTATAATTAATATTCTAGTATATGTTGTCAATTCCCGAAAAATTAAAAGATATCCAAAGGCTTTTTCAAAACAAACATTAGATATGTAGGAAGGTATATTCATTTGCTTTTTTCTATTACTTGGTTAATAATGTGGATATGATCTTTTGTAGGGAATATTTCTCTAAATTCCTGCTTGTTCATATGACTGAGCATCATCCAAGTTCATTATGATCCAATTCAATATAATGGATATGAATATTTTGTACAGTTGTGATAGCAAACTGATTGGCATATAGTTATCGATGTCATCTCTGCTGCCCTTTATGTAATAAGACAAGTATTTATGCAGCTAAACTGGAATTTTTTCTGTAGTTAAAATATCAATGAGCATATCCATTATGAAACTGTGAACCTCCTGATTTTATGGATTCTGTTTATATGTCATCTTTTCCAGGACTTTTATTACTCCTTGCTGACTTGAGCATTTTCCATAATTCTTCTATCACGATGGGTGATTCTGCATGAGACTCATCTAAATGTAGTAGAGGATTTGTATCTGTTTCCTTGACTATGTATAAATCCCTATAAAACTCATACATATTTCTCTATTGTATTCTACTATTCCTTGCTTATTTTTCAATTTTGGAATCCATATTTTCATTCCGTGTAACCCTTGTTTGATAATTTTCAGAGATTTGTTTTCTTTTATGTACTGAATTGTTCTTAAATTATATTTTCAGATGCCATTTTTGATTTCTTTTCTTTCACATTTCCACAAATTATATATATTATCTCTATGCCTCCTTTTCCTTAATTGTTCTCTTTTTTTTTTTAATTAGATGAAGTGTCTGTAAAGTAAGTTTTTCTCTAGAAGTTCTATTTGCTGGTAATGATGATTTTCTTAAACTTTTAGTAACTTCTATTATCGTTGAAGCTATTTCCTCCATTCTTTCAGATAAGTCTGATGCATTCACACTTTTCCCCCTTCAAACTTTCCTTCCATTATTTCCTGAAATTTTTCTTTATCTGAAAGAATCGAGGAAATAGCTTCAACAATAACAGAAGTTATTATTATATTTAACAAAAATCTTAAGGAAATATGACCTTACAACCAGTTACAGACTACTTAAGAAACTGATATCTCTTATCTGCTCCACCAAAGACCAGCCACATCCCCTAGACCTACCAGTAGTATACCAAGTCCCTTGCAGTTGAAAATTATTCTACTATAGCCAAATAGGTAGGACAGCCAATATCAGGATATGTGAACACAAAGAATACATCCAGTTCCATCAATATGGACACTCAGGACTAGCTGATCATGCTTTGGACACCCAATACAGGATATGATGGAAGAAGGCCACTTTATTGCACTGCAGCAAAGTATGTAAAACTATTCCTCAAATCTGCCTCAGCTCTGAAAATCTTTCCAAACCTCATCAAATTTCGGTGCATGAGACTACCACAAATTTGGGGAGCATATGTTTTAAGGTCATCAGCCCAATTTAGATCACTAGGAGGCACTGTTTGAACTCTAAGGTGACTTCTGTTGCTTTCATTTAGCCTCATTTGCTCAGTGTTAGTACAGGCGTGCACATATCACTGTTTTTTGATCCTTGATAATGGCAATGTAACACTGCAATATATTGGAAGGTATTAATTAAAGTTTTCTATAATTAATATTCTAGTATGCATTGTCAATTCCTGAAAAATTAAGAGCTATATGTAACAAACATTTATGCTTACGTACAAGAACCTTTGAATATCTATATCATTCAGAAATAATAAACAGTTTAAAACAACATGCCATCTCCCAAAGTATATTTGATTATTAAAACTTGGATATTATTATTATTCAGGCCTCTATGGAGTCAAAAGACTCATCGTGGGAGGTCCTTCCTAAGAACATAAAGTCTGTCAAGATTCATCGAGGGGAGGTCACCCCTAAGAAACACAAAGTCTATCATACCACTCCTTAAACTCATTGACCGTTCTCACTCTCACCACTCCATCAGGCAATGCATTCCACAGTTCAACCACCCTCCGTTCAAAGAAACCACTCCTCACCCTCTTGCTCACAGTCTCCTTTCGTAACTTCCAGGGATGGCCTCTTGTCATCACTCCTTTCCGCTGTTCAACCAAGTGAAAGAACTCCCCAGGGTCAACCCTGTAACAACCTCTCAACAGTTTAAAAGTCTCAAGCATATCACCTCTCCTTCTTCTATCCACCAAACTCTGCAGTCCACATTCCCTCAGCCGATCCTCATAACCAAAATCGTGCAGTCCTGAAACCATCTTTGTCATCCGTCTCTGTACCCTTTCCACAGTTAATTTATCCCCTTCAAATCCTGGGGAACAAATCTGAGAACAATAGTCTAAGTGTGGTCTGATCAGAGATTTATACAACGGAATGATAACCCTTTATCTCTGCAGGTCAGTGTCCTTCTCATAATTGCAGCAATCCTCTGTGATACCTTCACCACCTTTGCAATATGTCCACTAAATTTCAGGTTTCTATCAATCATCAACCCCAGATCTCTTGTCTCCCCAACTTCCTCCAGTATAACTCCCCCCATAGAGAATGCAGCATCCCATCAATGTTTCCCAAATCTCAAGACCTTACATTTTGCTGCATTAAACCAAAACCCCCATTCATTTTCCCATCTGTCTAGCTTATTCAAATCCTCTTGCAGGGCTACCACATCTGCACTATTACTAATAATCCTTCCCAGCTTCACATCATCTGCAAACAACTGAATATCCCCTTGAAATCCACTGGCAATGTCATTGATATAAAGGTTAAACAATATAGGTCCTAGTACTGAGCCCTGTGGGACCCCACTTGTAACCCTCTGCCTCCTTGAAACTGCTCCACCACACACAACTCTCTGATACCTATCAGACAGCCAATCCTGAATCCAGTTGACCAATCTGACATCATCCAGACCCATGTGCTGCAACTTAAATATCAGCTTATCATGTGGCACCCTGTCAAATGCCTTCGCTAAGTCTAAGAAAATTTCAGTATATGCCTTTCCCTCATCTAATGTTCATGTAACTTTATTATAAAAGGCCAGCATATTGCTAAAACAAGAGCGCCCTATCACAAATCCATGTTGACTCTCACAGATAACATTACCCTCATCTGCCCAATGCTGTATACGGTCCCTCACTACTTTTTCCAAGATCTTAACAACTACTGATGACACACAGACTGGCCTATAATTAGACACTTCTAGTCTGCATTTTTGAAAATTATGGAGACAACTACCGTGTTTGAATAAAAACTTTAGTTTAATATAACAAAAATCTACATTCAACGTTTCGACCTTTATGTCAAGCTCATCTTCTGGAGTACAACTATACACAGAAAACAAGCTATACTACAATCAAACTGGTTTGTTAAAGACACTGACCAACCGCTACAACAATTGTTGGCCTGACCTCTGGTGAAAAAAAAAAAAAAAAAAGTTATACATCAATGCTCGTGTCCTATTATTAGTGTTATCTGTTGGTTGTAGAAATACATTGGGCGCAACGCCACGTATCTATCTATATACATATATTAACATCATGATTATACTTGTACATTCCACCCAGTTGGTATGGGATGGTTTCTAATACTGGCTGAAGAGTGGCTAGAGTCCTGACTTATGCTGGATCTTATATATTAGGTAGGCTGAATGTGTGCTATCCAGATCCTTGGAATTTTCATGCCATCTTTGTTGTTGATATTTGGGTGGTTTATCAGGATTTCACAGGCTCCCTTAAATTTCCTTTCAAACCAGGTTTTTGTATGGTGTAAAGAGTGGGTGATTTTCCAGTTGATTTGGTGTAAGGTGTTGAGCACGTGGTCTGAGAGGCCTGCTTCACCATAATGGTTGTATTTAACAATCTGATGAATAATCATCTCTCATTAGGTAGTTTGGGTCTCTCGATTAATAATCTCTCTCTCTCTGGAATTATATATTTTCAATTAATTATCTCCCATCCCCCATAAAAATATCCTTTGAAAAACAGAGCTCCTTTATATCACAGGCTGAATGTTTATGGTAAAAGAATTACTGAAATGAGATGTCTGCTATGTGAAAACATCAAATGGCTATTAAATTGTACTATACCAAACAATTAATTAAAATTACTGAAGTCTTCAGCTTACCATCTTCCCCAGAATAACCAATTACTTCTGTAGCTGCTACATGTGCCTGTCCTTTGCGATTATGAGCTTCGACTTTGATTCGATAAGGTTTGAAAGTTGGTTGGTCTTCAATAACTAGTTGGCTTTGTTTCCAATCTTTAATTTCCTTCACTTCCCAACTAGCTTTTGGGATGTCTTCTCTTTTATAAAATATTTTATAGAAGAATTCAGGAGCATTCTGCTCAATTAAGGGCATTGGCTAATCAAGAAACAGAAAAAAAAAAAAAAACATGATTAACAATAAATTAATACATACAAAACTGTCAGTTCTAAAATATGTGATGCAGATAGTAATCACATAAAAGAAACAGAGAAATAAGCACCACTGGAACAGGGCACATATAAATTCCTTGTATTTTGTATATACTCTTAAATAAAACAAAGAGAAGATTGAGACACAAAGAATAGGATAAAAATCACAAGCTATCTGATAGAAATGGATGGGGTAGGGATTTGAGATTAACTATGCAGAGGGATTCGAAGTTTACAGGCTATATTGCAAAAATGGTCAAAATGGCTCACTAAATTGTCTGGATGCCTTATTAAAGAGGAATCATAACACTTTGTTATCTCTGCATGTCATTGCATTATTCTGCATCTAGACAATTTAGTGAGCCATTTTGACCATTTTTGCAATATAGCCAGTAAACTTCGAACATAAGGCATCTAGACAACATGGATCAGGTCATCTGGATTTCTTGGGAATGAGGAAGTGGCGGGGAGGGGGGGGGGGTTCAGGTACAATTATCCATAAAAAGCCCCTGACGAACAGATACTTAATGTTTAGGGGTCACATTGCTAAAATTATTATTATTATCCTAAGACCTCCATGGAGTCAAAGACTCATTTGGGAGGTACTTTTGTCATATACACAGTTCATCATGCCTTGCCTTAAACACATTCAAATTCTCTGCAGATACCATACATTCCAATCATTCACAATTCTGCATGCAAAACTCCTATGTTCACACTCTCCTTATACAACTTCCAGGGACGACCTTGTGTTCTCCCCTGATCTCCCACCATTTTATGAAAAAACTCTTCAACATTGATCCTATAACAGCCACTTACCAACTTATATATCTCGATCATATCACCCCCCTCTTCCACTAGACACTGTAAATTGCATCTTCTCACCCTTTCCTCTTATTCACCATAGCAGAGATTAGATGCTACCTAAGTCAATCATATCTGGACCCTTTCCAACATCTCTTTGTCCTTTTGAAAATCAGGCAATCAAATCTGTGCACAGTAGTCCATATGTGGTCAAATCAAGGGATATGATTGAGGCATAAGTTGGTGAGGGGGATTGCTACCAGATTAATTTGGAGATTTTTCATAGAGTAGAAGGAAATGACGGTAAAACTACAGGCCATTCCTGGAAACTGTATGAGGTTTTGAGATGCAGGTTCTTTGCATGGAGAGTAAGTGGTGAGTGGAATGCACTGCCTGAGAGCATGGTGTGCAAAAACTAGGAATGGATTTAAGGCACAGTTCAAGGATCTTTTTTGCATGAGTATGGACCTCCCACAATGAGCCCTTTGAATCCATGGAGGTCAGATGTTGTTGTTAATAATAATAATAATCCAGAGCCTCTGTAGCTCAATCAGTATGGGAGCCATTCCAACCAAATGAAGCCATTTGGTTGGAAAAACCTGGGTTCAATTTTTATCCATGACGTGAAGAACCTTTATCGTGTCTTTGACTAAAGATGAGTTAACCAGTCTCCTACAGAGGTATGGTTCACTTACTTTTATGTTCAATACCTCAATCACTCTACTCATTTTAGTTCCCTGAAAACAAACTTTGTGCATCTTCTTGTTCACCACATTTCTAATAATTGAATCTCCATACAGTGCCACTCATGAGTCTTTCATTACCGCGTTCATTCATATATCATTCATTTCAGTCTTCTTCATTCTTCCATACACATCCATTTTCTCTTGCCTCATCTTCAATTCAGTCTTCAAATCATGTCATTTTTTTGCTATCATTCTTGTTTAATATTTTACTGTCAGTTGCACATGCTTTTTCTTCATCAGCCTCACTTTTCATATTACTGTTACTTTCACTCTGCTTTTCACTCTCATTCCTGCCTACTTTCTTATGATTATTCACACTGTTTCCTTTGCCGTCATTTTCACACATTTTTTAATATACAGGTGGTCCCCGGGTTATGGACGACCCGACTTACAGCATTCTGTACTTACGGATGGGCTCCCAAGGCTCCCCATAAGGATAATAATTAAATACTAAATCATTTGGGAACTAGTTTCTTTCACGTGTAAACAAACCTGCACTTTGCAGCATTATTAAAGCAGCTCTTCCTGTTATTTGGAAGTCAAATTTAGTCACACTTGCCATGTTCGAAGACTGGTTCTTGAACTGTTTTATTCCTGCTGTAGAACATTATTGTTCGTAAAAGAAAATTCTCTTTAAAATTCTGCTTGTGCTGGACAATGCTCTTGGACATTCAACATCTTTAGATAACTTTCACCATAATGTAAAGGTTGTATTTTTACCATCCAAAACTACATCGTTACTACAGCCAATGAACCAGGGAGTAATTTCTGCATTTAAGGCTTATTACTTTATACCATTCTTTTATATATTCCTCCAAGCATTCAGGGCTATGATGATGTGATGACCTTGATAGAGTTCTGAAAGAATTACAACATCTATAATGCCATCAAAAACATTGCTGATTCTTGGGAAGAAGTGAAGCAATCAACAATTAAAGGGGTGTGGAAGAAACTGTGCCCTCAATTCTGTGATGATTTTCGTGGCTGCACAGAAGACATCACCGAAGCCAGAAAAGCTGTGGTGGATAGTGGCAGTGCACTGCAATTGAACATCAATGAAAATAATGTCATTGACTTAAGTCCCATTCACAACAACTAACTAATGAAGAACTTATGGAGATAGAGAAGCAGCTGATAGAAACACAAGAATCAGAAGATCCAGAGCCAACAAAGTTTACAACAAATGAATTAGCCGAAGCCTTTTGTCTCATTGAAGCAGGATTTGCTGAGCTTGAGGAGCAAGATCCTAACATTTAGCAGTTCACAAAGGATTACCATGCAGTTAGTGAGAACATCAGCTGCTACAAGTCCATTTATGATGAAAAAAAGAAAAAGGCTGTGCAAAGCTCAGGAGACAGCTTGCGGGTGTAGCGTGGAATGAGGAGTTAGTTGGAAAAGAGATCATTGCAGCTTGGAGGATTTTCAAAAACTATCTAGTAGATGCAATGTCTAAATGTATTCCAAGGGTGAGAAGGTTAAATAAAGTAGATGTGAGATGGATGAATAAAGATTAAGCATGTGATACAGAGCAAAAAGGGCATTATGAAGGAAGCATAAGAAAAGTGGAAATAGCCAATTTCATGATGTCTACAAAGACCAGGCAAGGAGGGTGACTTGGTTGGTGAGAGTAGCTAAAGAGAGGTATGAACAGCAGTCAGCTAATGAAGCCAAAAAGAATCGTAGGGAGTTCTTTCAATATGTAGCCAGCAAAAGAAAGAATGATTATGGAAGGATGACATTGATTGGAGAAAATGGTATAAAGACAGCTGTTGCAGAATGTGTGGTGGAAATACTTAATGAGCAGTTCATAAAGATCTTCCAATCTTGTGAATGTGACTACATTGAGAGATTGAGAGCAGTTGATGATGGGGAGTAGAGACTGACTGAAAGTGAGCAAGAGGTGTTTGGGGAGTTGAGTAAACTAGATGTAAATAAGGCTGTGGGACTTGATAATATATCTACGTGTATTCTGAAGGAATGTGCCAGGGAGTTGACACCTGCCTTGACATATTTTTTTAATACGAGTCTTGCACTTGGTCAAGTTCCTAAGGAATGGAAAGAGGGCAAGATTGTGCCACTTCATAAAGGAGGTGATCGAACTCAAGCATCAAACTATAGGCCTATCTCTGTGTCAGTTGTTGTGGTTAAGTTGTTGGAGAAGCTTGTGAGAACTAGGATCCAGAGTTGGTTTGACAACAATGGTATTATCTTTGATGGACAGCATGGATTTGCTAAAGGGAGGTCATGTTTTAGTAATCTACTTATTTATTACAATAAGGTGACTGCTTCCTTGGACAGAGGATAAGGATACACATTGATATACTTAGATTTTGCAAAGGCTTTTGATAGAGTACCTCATGATAAGTTGACAGTCAAACTAGAGCAGATGGGGTTGGATATTAGATTAGTGCATTGGATTGGAGACTGGCTATCTGATAGGTATCAACAAGTTGTGTATGGGGGGGGTGCGATATCCAAGAAAAGGAAAGTCACTAGTGGAGTGCCTCAGGGGTCTGTTTTAGGGCCATTACTGTTTAACTTGTAAATTAATGATATAGGTGAAGATTTGGATGGTGGTATTCAGTTGTTTGCAGATGATGCAAAGTTGGGATGAACCATAAAGAGTAGTGAAGATGTTGTGGCCTTACATGAAGACTTGAATAAATTGAGTGATTGGGCACGGAAATGGGGATGCGAGTTCAATGTTGCAAAATGTAAGGTTTTAAAATTTGGAAAACAAAGATGGGATGCAGAATTTATGCTTGGTGAGAATATATTGTTGGAGGTAGAGGAAATAAGAGATCTGGGGGTGATAGTGGATAAGGATCTAAAATTTAGGGGACACATTGCCAAAATTGCGAAGACAACACAAAGACTTCTGGGAATGATGAGGAGGACACTGACATGTAGAAGTAGGGAGATATATATCAAAGCCTTATACAACTTGTTCCATTGTATAAGGCTTTGATTAGGCCACACATGGATTATTGTGCCCAGATTTGGTCACCGGGTTTTCAGAAGGATGAAGAGATGTTGGAAAGGGTCCAAAGGTGACTGGCTAAGGTTGTTTCTGACCTCTGGAATGTCGAGTATGAGAAAAGATTGAGAAGATGTAATTTGCAGAGTCTGCTGGACACGAGGAAGAGGGGAGAAATGATAGAGACCTACAAGTTGGTAAGGGGTTGTTATAGGATCAATGGTGGAGAAGTTCTACTGAGAATAATGGGAGATCAGGGGAGAACCAGAGGTCATCCCTGGAAACTGTATAAAGAGGGTGTTAGTAAGAGAGTGAGAGGCAGGTTTTTTTAATGCAGAGTTGTGAATGATTGGAATGCCTTGCCTGAGAGTGTGGTGTCTGCTAGGTGTTTGAGTGTGTTTAAGACACGGTATGATGAGATGTGTGTGATAAAAGGACCTCAGAGATGAGTCTTTGACTCCATGAGGTCTTGGGGTAATAATAATAATACCTTTTTCAAGAAATTGACTTCAGTGGTAAGCTCCCCTACTCCAGCAACAGAATCAAATCCGGTTTCTCCAGCACCAGGCCCATCCTACTCTTCCAGTTAATGTTTGCCTACCTTCTTGCCTCAAAATTGTCCCTTCCAGTAAGCAAGACTTTAATATTCTTTTTTGAAATTTTTCCTATCTAAACTTTTTGTATGAGTTTGTTTTTATGTTCTGTTTGTTTGAATTAAAATAAAGAGCACAATAGTTTCTGTAACTTATTATTACAGTACAGAGGTATTATTATTATTATTATATTACACTGTATAATTATTGCCACATATGAGCCATTATAGTATTGTTGTTGTTATTATTATTACCGCTGTTCATCAGGGATCCGAGTCACATACAAATCTGACTTAAAGACATTCTCAGGAACGTATTTTGTTCGTAACCTGGGGACGCCTGTATTTGCAAAATCTTGTTCAACAACCATTTCACTTATGCTATTGTGTTCCCTACTCTGATTCAAACAAGTGGTCAATCAGCATTTCGCTCTTCATGCATACTCACATTCTTGCTTTTATCTCATTCAACCTCTTCATATAAACATCAGCAACATCTCCCATACATACATGCATACATACATGTTACACTCATGGAACCACACCATTCTCAAAAAATTCATGATATTCATTTTAATTGTCTTTTACGCCTGTAGTTAACCATGAGTCACATCATGATAGTCAACTTCCTTGAGAGGAAATGGTACATGAATGGAATCTTTTACTCCAACCTACATATTAACTATCTCACTTTCACTGCCATATTGTTCAAAAAGCAGTATGCAAGAAACAAAGAATTTAAAATAACATTGCTAAAATATTTAATCGAACACAACATTCCAATCACAAATGTCACACAAGAACACTCAAACTAAAAATTACACGGTACTGGTATACAATAAATCTAAATAACTTAATTACCACAGTAATAAGTTTTAATAAGTAAATATTTCATCCTAAGTATCATAGGACATCGTCAGTATAGTTAAACATACAGTTAGGGTGCATGATTACAATGGAATCCCAGTATGCGTGCAGTAGTGTATTATAGAATTAAATTAAAATATATTTGGAGGAAAAAAAAAAAGATTACATCAAAATAAGATAACATATATAAAAATTATTTTACACAATTTTGTATGACAATTTCCCATACTTTAGGAATAGCAAGAACATCATTATGGTTTAGATTTGGCCTGTGAAGTAGGGCTTCAGCACTTTCTTTAGATAAATGTTCATGTTTATATAAAGATCTATGTAGAAGTTTGTCTTTTTTCAATGGATCCTATGGTTTGGGTTTTCAACTCCATGTTGTGCGAGGCTAGATTTCTGTGATTTGATAAGATGGATATGGTCTTGATGTTCCGAAATGCGTTTATGAACAGATCTACCTGTGTCCATAGTCAGAAAATTTAAAGCAGCATGGAACCTCGTACATGCCACGTAGCGTCAGAGGTGAGAGTTTGTCTTTAGGAGAAGGTAACAAGTTATAGATCTGGTTGATTGGTTTGTTGGTAGTAGCAAGTTTGTATTTCTTCATAATTTTTGAAAGACGTTTGGATATGCCTTTGACATAAGGTATGAGAATCCTACAGGCTTGTTCTTATCTAGGTTAATGTATGGGCAAGTGACTAACGATTTTTGAGTTGTTTTAAAATTGTATCCATTTAGTATGGCTGTATTTTTGATTATTTTCAATTCTTGGTTTAGAGATTCAGCAGAATCTGTGTGGTCTGGTTACTAATGATTTAATGATGCCAAATTTTTGAGATGGATGATGAGCAGAAGAATTGTGAATGTAGCAACCTGAAAATCTTGGCTTGCGATAGATAGAAGTGGAGATGGAACTATCTTCTTTTCTTTCGATGTGTAAATCCAGAAAGGAGATACCCTGTGAAGATTCTTTTTCTAGTATGAATTTGATGCAAGGATGAAGAAGGTTTATTTTATCTAGAAACAGGTGTAGTTCTTACTAAGATGAAAAGCCAAACGGCTATTTTTTTCTGGCGAGGTTGATAAGTTAAGGGGATAAAAATCCCCCATTGTTTATCAGCCAGTAAGCGAAACTAAGATCGAAAACTACGATCTATAACGTTTCATGCCGACGAACTGTCGGCGTATCCAAGCGTAAGTGACCACTTGGTAGTGCCACACCACGGCAACTCGTTGCAAAGGTGGAGCAAGCTCCCCCCCACATTATGAGAAAATATCAAGAACAGTGAGGGAGCTTGCTCCACCTTTGCAACGAGTTGCCGTGGTGTGGCACTACCAAGTGGTCACTTACGCTTGGATACGCCGACAGTTTGTCGGCATGAAACGTTACAGATCGTAGTTTTCGATCTTAGTTTCGCTTACTGGCTGATAAACAATGAGGGATTTTTATCCCCTTAACTTATCAACCTCGCCGGAAAAAAAAAAAAAAAAAAATAGCCGTTTGGCTTTTCATCTTAGTTATACTATGTTATAATATAATATAATATAATATAATATAATATAGTGACACACCTTTCTGGCAATCGTATAGCAAAAGTATGTAAGTTCTTTTCACTTAAACTCTGATATGCTAGGTCTAGCTACTCACTGATGAGACCTCAAAAAAGGTTGAAACCGGTCTGGGTAGTGACCTCTCCTCATAATGTAAAACAGTACTACATCTCCTAAGAGCTGTGTGTTTTTACATTATGAGAAAATATCAAGAACAGTGAGGGAGCTTGCTCCACCTTTGCAACGAGTTGCCGTGGTGTGGCACTACCAAGTGGTCACTTGCGCTTGGATACGCCGACAGTTCGTCGGCATGAAACGTTACAGATCGTAGTTTTCGATCTTAGTTTTGCTTACTGGCTGATAAACAATGAGGGATTTTTATCCCCTTAACTTAGGTGTAGTTCTTGTTCGGAATGACCCCAGACAGCAAAGACATCATCAACATATCGTAGCCAAATTTTTGGTTTGGGTTTAAACGTGAAACTTTTTTCTTCAAGGTATTCTAGAAACAAGATGGCTAAGTTTGGTGATAAGGGAGACCTCATTGCTGTTCCTTCCTATTGCTTGTAAATTTTCTCTTTCTAAGTGAAGTAACCGGACGTAATAAGAAATTTGAATAATTCAACAATACCAGATGGAAATTTTTGAGTTAACAAGTCTACTGCTTCTTTATGGGGAATATTAGTAAAGAGGGAGACAATGCCAAAACTAATTATCATGTCAGTTTTCAACAGTTGAATGTCTTTTATTTTTGCATGAAACTCTATGTTGAATTTTTAATTGATGAGGCTATGTGGCCTATGTGAGGACGGAGAAGATTAGATAAAAATCTTGATAATTTGTAACTCGGGCTGCTAATAGAATCCACGACGGGTCTGAGTGAAACATTATTCTTGTGAAGCTTAGGTAAACTGTATATTCTTGTAGGCCTAGCATGGTATGTCCTGAGTTTTTTATTGTTTCTTCAACTAAGGAAGTTTCATCAAGTAACTTGTTGAGTTTCTTGAGCTGTCTTTTGTCTGATGATGTCCTATGATACTTAGGATGAAATATTTACTTATTAAAACTTATTACTGTGGTTATTACATGTGTTTGTTTAGTGATGAATTCTTCACAGGTTTCATTGTACAATAAAATAAATCTAAAAATTACATAGTATTGGCATACAATAAATATCAAAGTAACCTATCTTGCTGCAGCCCATACAACAAGCAATGTGTTCTACTTGCTACCTAGTGGCCTGATGTATACTCTACAACTCCCCAAAATAGTAAGAAGTTGTAGAGTTCTCTCCCTTGAGTCATTGGAGGTGTCACATAATAATAATAATATGAAAGATACAAAAAAATCAAATAGTGTATGTCAAACATTTAAGGTACTCACTGCCCATGAAATGACTAGATTATCCTTTTGTGTTCCTCTTCCCATAACCTTATCTGGATTTTTATATGGAACATTTTGAGGTGTTGTACATCTTTCAGAATGTCCACTTGGCAAACTAGGACCAATTTTGTTTCTTGCTATTACACGGAATGTATAGTTGGCCCAAGGAGTCATGGATACCTATAAGGGAATTACAAACAAGTATCGATTTATTTAAATGTTTAAGTACAAAAGCAATCAATAAAATATGTTTTAATGACAGCATTTTATTCCACAAAATGGCAAATACTCTTAGTAATACAACCCTATTTCATCAGATTGTATATTAAAATTTTACAAATTTAATTCAATATTCTTTAAATAAAAAAATAAACAAATAAATAAAAAAGAGGAAGCTGAAATTCAGACAGGGAACTGTTTATACAGGAAACTTGTAACATATCACTAATATCACTATATATACAATTTTATCCAGTGGCGGCTCGTGGCTTGAAATCGTGGGGGTGCTGCAACTTTCGAAATATACATACACACTGTAAGTACAGTGCATACTTGTTTGGATAAAATATCAAAATTATGATAAAAATTTAAAAAAAAATTAAACATGAAAAAATATTAATAAAATATATTAAAAATAATTAATAAAATAAAATATATTCTTCTTGTGATATTTCATGAAAAAATAGTTTATTATTGATAAAATTATACAGTTTAGTATAATTCAAAATTAATTTAAAATAAAATCAATTCCTTTAATTGTAATTAAAGGAATGGATTTACAATTTTTGGACATTACAATTAAATCCTTTAATTGCAATGTCCAAATATTTAGAGAGATGGAGTAAACACGATAAGCACTACGAACACTCTACTACTGATGCAAACTGCACATAAACGACAGTAGTAGAACTGCACGACTGACAGTGCCACATTACGTTAATAGCTCACATCTCACTATGATGTGCATATGCTTGCGAGTAGCCATATGACACTGTGGTAAACACAGTGCTGCTAGCATCCTTTGCCCTCCTAAGTGCTACAAGATGGATTTTTATTATTTTTTTATACAAAATAAGAGAATTGTATAGGATTGTTGATGATAAAATAAAATATTACAAGAAAATATAAATAAATTAATAAATATATTTATATATCGAGAAAAATTGGGGTGCTGTAGTTCTGCAGTGTCTATGCACGAGCCGCCGCTGATTTTATCTAACCAGCTCTTTTCCTGTAAAAGGAGTAGCTGAAATATTTTCTAAACTAAATCAAGGACTTCAGCTACTCGAAAATATGGATCAAGACACTGATCGCTTCGCCAAAGTCGAAAAGCAAATTCAAGAAGCAGTCAGATATTATCGCAAAATACATGAACTAGAAAAGGGAAGAAAAAAAAACAAACAACATTAACCAATTTTCTGATTAAAAAAGCTACTCCTGATCACGAGAAATAATCATATATCGTCCAAATGAATTACAGTAACTCACCTGTTTAATTAAAGACATCATTAATAAGTTTTTTGTTTATGTTAACTAATATTTAAAGGAATTTCAAAAATGCATCATTTTTGATATGTGTTTATGTATTTTTTTATTAAATTTTTCTTTCTTAATTTTGTATTTATTTATATGTATATGTGCTAATAAATAATTTATAAATGTTTATGTAAGTTTATATATTTTTAACCATTTTAAGTTAAATAGAAACCTAATTTATGAAAATATAACCGAAATCAAACAAATCAAGAATTTAAAAAAGTTCTCGACTTACGACGGAGACGTTGGAATGGAACCCCGTCATAAGTCGAGGAATACCTGTATTTTATAATCTAAAATAAAGTCTTTATTTCTTATATTGAATTTAAAAATAATAAAACATGGTGAAAAAAATAAATAATATACTCAAATAGAGGTTTTTACACTTGAACTTTATTCATTAAAAAGTATTACCTTGAAGCGTGTATCTGGTGCAGGAATATTCACAAATGCATCCTCCCATGTTTCTGGAGTAAAACTTGTATTGTACTGAATTGTATAGCTCAGTATTGGTGCACGTCTATCTCCACTTGGTTGCCATTCAACCAAAGCTGTTAATCCATCACACTGGACTCCCATTATATTAGGAGGGTTAGGTACATCTACAAAATTTTTAAAGGAAAATATAAGTATTTGATATGTAAATGATTACTACATATACTGATTAAATTTATCTTACTTATGTACTAATTTTGTCTTTTGCAGTATAAGATGTTGGCTAAAATACAGAATTACAGTAAACTAAGTCTACACGGCAGGCATACATACAGAAAGAAAAACTCTGCATCTCCATATGAGACTGACCAATTCATCTTCAACTTAAAAATCCTCATAAATATTTCTTGCATTTTGGAATTCAAATTTGAATCTTACCAATAAAAAAAAAAAAAAAAAAAATTATAAATACTTCTAGATAAAGTAAGTTCAAACCTAGTTCTTTCCAAACAGATGGAATGGATCATTCTTCCAAATGCACTGAAGGAACACTACTGTATTGCTATGATGTGCATAGTTTAATAAAATGTTATTATAAATATGATCTGCATTTATAATCATAAAGATTAAATATGAAACAATGACAGTGAAACATAAGCAAAAATTTTAATGCTAAAGGGAACCTATGTATCATATCAAAAAACAGAAAAATCTTAAAGAATATGCAGTCATTTTAATTAAAAAAACAAATTACATGATAACCACAGCAATTAACTTCATTGAAAGTACAGATATTTCATAGTGAAAATAAAAGTACACCATCCGTGAGTAGAAGCAAATCAAAGAAAGGAATACAAGGTACATACAACAATTGGTTAATTAATTAAAAACAGTTGCTGTGAGCTAGAAATTAATATATTAATAAATAATATTAAAACTATTTTAGATATTTACATAAAATGAGAATCTCCCAAACTGGTGAGGGAGGTAGAGAGAGAGAGAATTGTTCCGATTCTCTAACAGTTAACCACTGTGGTTATTGTGTAATTTGTTGTTAAAGATTAGTCTTAATTGTGGTACATATTGTGAAAATTGTAACAAGTTCATTTTTAATCAGTAATCCCAATTACAATAGATTCAGAACTATGGCATAATAGTACAAAGTGTTCATTTAATTTAATTTATTTAATGCCTCTCTGAATGCCAAAATGTGTTAATATATATTTCATTTAATTTCTTGGTAGAGAACACATTTTAAATAATACCACAACAAATGAAATTAATCAATATAATCAGTCAGCTTTATTATTAACACCAGAACTCCATGGAGTCAAAAAGACTCATCACAGGAAGATGCTCTTACATACAGAACCCATCAAACAGTGCTTTAAACTCATTCAATGGATCTGTATTCACTACAATATTAGGCAATGCATTCCACCCACTAACCACTATCGAAGTAAAGAACCTGATCCTTACGACGCTGCTAACACCTTCCTTATACAGCTTCCAGGTCTGTCCCCTTGTTCTATCCCCTTCTTCCATTCTATAAAAAAATTTCTGCCACATTAAACTAGTAACACCCCTTTACCACCTTAAATGTCTGAATATCCCCCCCCCCCCATGCTCATATTCCACATCCCAAAGACAAGGTAAACTACGGGACCAAATATGTGCACAGTAATCCATATGAGGCCTGATCAAGGCCTTATACAATGGAACCAAAGCATCTTTATTTCTACAGTTAAGGTCCTTTGCATCATTATCAAAATGTGATGCGATTTCTTCACATCTTGTGCAATGCAACCTCTGAACATCAGATTTCTGTGCACACTCCAAGGTCTCCTCTGATCTCCTCAACTTATTCCAAAATTTCCCTACCAAGTATATACTTTGCATCCTATTGTTGTCTACCAAATTTCAGAACCTTATACTTTTCAACATTGAACTGACAGTTCCATACTTTTGCCTACTCATCTTTTCAAATCTTCCTGTAAGGCCACAATATCTGCTTGATTCTTCATTACCCTCCCCAGTTTTATATTATCTGCAAACAGTTGTATATCACCATTTAAATCCATCCAAATATCATTAGTATACAAATTAAATAACAATGGTCCCAAACCAGACCCCTTGTGGCACACCTCTAGTGACTTTTCTGTTTCGAAATAGTACCCTTATACACAACTTTCTGGTACATATCTGATAGCCAATCACCTATCCAATTGACTAGTCTATCATCCAATCTCATCTGCTTCAATTTAGTTACCAACTTGTGGTGTGGCAATCTAGCAAAAGCCTTCGCGATATGCAAGTATTTCAGTGTACATGCATCTCCCTCATTCAATACATTTGTCATCTTGTTATAGTACATGGTATCCACATTGGGCTTCCCTTGCTTCAAAGAGTGGTAAAAAATTTGAAATTTGGAAATATGTAAGGTTTGGGTTGTGCAAATGTTAGAGACTCTACAAGTTTCATCCAGAATTATTTTTACAAAAACTTGGTGAGTGTTCCTTCTCATTTGTACAATTTTGACACCATGGTTCATACACTTAAGTAGTAGTAACACGTTGAAACTAGAGAGGTCCAATGTGGACACTCTGTACATAAGCAAGTTAGTAATACATGATCTCACTTTATTATTATTACCCCAAGACCACATGGAGTCAAAGACTCATCCGGGAACAAACCCTGCTGACAAGCACAAAGAATACCACTCTTATCAACTCATTTTTGTATCCTATCTCTCACCAATCTCTCTAATACCTTAACAACAACTCCAAAAGATATACAGATCAGCCTGTAATTTGTTCCCTTAGGCTTATTACCACCTTCGTGAAGTGGAACAATTTTGTCTTTCATCCTTTGGGAGTAGGGCTGTGACAAGGCTCTTGTTAAACAGATAAGCAAAGATTCATGATAACTCCTTGGAACATTCCCTTAAATCATAGGGTGATATGTTATCATATCCTATTGCCTTATTGACATCTAGCTTACTTAGGTCTTTATATAATGCTTGCTCACTCACCATAAAGTATTCTCTCATATCATTCTCTACACTTAAACTTATTATTTCACACTGATGCATACCTCAACTATGTCCTCTCATTCTTCTTTCTACTTGTCTACTATTTCTACTTGTTCTACTTTCACATACTGAAAAAACAGATGAAGGTATTTCTTCGAATTTCTGCTCGTACTGCACATTTGTTGTCCTTACCAAATGAGTCACTCTTCTGGCCTGTTTTCTATCACTATCTTACCTTCCTTCTATTCCTTGAGCACCTTTCCCGTAGCCAGACTTTCATTGAAAAGCCAGGTCAAAGGAGCTGTCAGTTCTTTAGCACATTCTCTCAAAACTCATGGTGAAATACCATCCAGTCCCACATCATATCTCTTCTTGAATTCATTTACAGACGAGGAACTCACAACTGAGTCAGGCAAAGCATTCCACTCATTCACCACCCATGGGGCAAAAAATTTCATTCTCACACCCTTGTTAACCATACTTTTCCTTAATTTCCAGGGATGATCTCTTGTTCTTCCATCACTATCACACAGCTGAAACATTTCCCCTGAATCAATCTTATACAAACCTTTTAGTAATTTATATGTTTCTATGATATCCCCTCTTCTCTGCCTATCAACCAACCTCTGCAATCCACAAGCTCTCAATCTATCAATATAGGAAGCATTTTTTACATCACTCACCAACTTAGTCACTCTCCTCTGAACTCTCTCCACAACCTCCTCATCTCGAAGGAATCCAAGTGACCAGACTTGAGCACAGTAATCCAAATGTGGAAGTATCAACACTTTATTAAGGGGAATAATGACCTCTTTATCTCTGGATGTTATTTGTTCCTCAATAACCAAGTAATACTGAGTACTCTAGAAGACAGTAAAGCTGTAGGACTGGATGGTATTTCGCCATGAGTTTTGAGAGAATGTGCTAAAGAACTGACAGTTCCTTTGACCTGGCTTTTCAATGAAAGTCTGGCTACGGGAAAGGTGCTCAAGGAATAGAAGGAAGGTAAGATAGTGCCATTACATAAGGGTGGTAGCAGACTGGAAGTGTCTAATTATAGGCCAATTTGTGTGTCATCAGTAGTTGTTAAGATCTTGGAGAAATTAGTTAGGGACTGCATACAACACTGGGCAGATGAGGGTAATGTTATCTGTGAGAATCAACATGGATTTGTAAAGGGGTGCTCTTGTTTTAGTAATATGCTAGCCTTTTATAATAAAGTAAAAAGAGCAGTAGATGAGGGAAAGGCATATACTGCCATTTTCTTGGATTTAGCGAAGGCATTTGACAGGGTGCCACATGATAAGCTGATATTTAAGTTTCATTACATGGGTTTGGATGTTAGGTTGGTCAACGATCCAGGATTGGCTGTCCGATAGGTATCAGAGAGTTGTGTATGGTGGGGCAGTTTCAAGAAGGCAGAGTGTACAAGTGAGATCCCACAAGGCTCAGTACTGGGAACTTATATTGTTTAACCTTTATTTCAATGACATTGTCAGTAGATTGCAGGGGGATATTCAGTTGTTTGCGGATTATGTGAAGCTGGGAAGGGTTATTAGTAATAGTGCAAATGTGGTAGTCCTGCAAGGGGATTTCAATAAGTTAGACAGATGGGCAAATGAATGAGGGTCGGTTTAATGCAGCAAAATGTAAGGACTTGAGGTTTGGGACACCGCATTGGAGGAGCTATACTGGAGGAAGTAGGGGAGACAAGAGATCTGGGGGTTGATGATTGATAGAAACCTGAAATTCAGGAGACATATTGCAAAGGTGGTGAAGGTAACACAGAGGATTGCTGCAATAATGAGAAGGATGCTGACTTGCAGAGATAAAAGAGTTATCATTCCGTTGTATAAGACCCTGATCAGACCACACTAAGACTATTGTTCTCAGATTTGGTCCCCAGGATTTGAAGGGGATAAATTAACTGTGGAAAGGGTACACAGGTGGATAATAAAGATAGTTTCAGGACTGTACAATGTTAGTTATGAAGATTGGCTGAGGGAATGTGGACTGCAGAGTTTGGTGGATAGAAGGAGAGGTGATATGATTGAGACTTTTAAACTGTTGACAGGTGGTTACAGGGTTGACACTGGGGAGTTGTTTCACTTGTTGAACAGCAGGAGGGAGTGATGACAAGGGGCCATCCCTTGTCATCACTCCCTCCTGCTGGGAGTGGTTTCTTTGCATGGAGGATGATTGAACCTTGGACCTGATAGAGTGGTGAGAGAGCGAGAATGGTCAATGAGTTTAAGGAGTGGTATGATAGACTTTGTTTCCTAGGAGGGACCTCCCACAATGAGTCTTTTGACTCCTTGGAGGCCTAAATGATAATAATAATCTTTCCATTTCTATTCCTGACATCACATCATCCTCAGACAACCAACTTACACTTATACCAATTATCTTTGTGTATAGTGACTCAATCAGTTCAACAAATTCAGCTCTCTTATTTCGAATACTCCTTACATTTGTGTACAGACATAACAATCCCTCTGTCTTTGAGGCCATTCTCTATTCTAATGCCTTTCTCTTCGGTATGAGCACTTCCATTTCCTGATCCTGATTGCCATTCATACCTGCCCTCATCCTCATCTTTATGCATTCCATCACCTTGGACTGCTACAACCACATTTTCAACCTGGTATCCATCTTCCTCCTGTCATACCACCAGTTTAGCTTTGCTATCCTGCTTAACTAGTACCAGTAATCATTAGCTATATTAATTTCCCTTGATTCTGTGCCTTTCTAGCAAACAATAGCCTTTCTAAATACCTGACATGAAACCCATTCAAATGCAATTCATCAGCAAACCATTCCAACTTTTCTTCCATTTCACTCCAGAGATTCACAAACTGAACCTCCTTTGTTCCCACAACTCAGCCATCTTGCTATTCATTATCTCTGCTCTTCTTAATTCACTATTGTCATATTTGGGCAACAACTAACTACTTTTCCAACAACACTAGTATCCTATATCTGCTTCAATAACTTTCTGAAGTCTCTATCAGCATTTATTTTTTCACCATATCATTTGTGCTCACAACTATCACTAATTCATGCTTGCTCTTTCCTTCTCTGTAAAGCATCATTTATTTGTTTCATTATTCCACCAGGAAATCGTGATTTGTGCACTTTATATGTATGACACCGCTGATGATCGAGTCCCCCATAGCATATTATACAATTATCCTTCGACTCTTTCTTCATAACACTAACTTCCTCCTTTTCATTCACATCAGCCAATCTATTCTGTAGGTGTTTAATCTCATTGTCAAGAAGTTTCATTTCACTTCTCACTTTCATGGACTCTTGCTTAAGCTCCTCTACTAGGGTCCAAACTCTAACTACTATTTGTATTTGTAATTATATTGTATTTGCAATTATATTTATAATTGCTCTAAGCTATCAATATGCTTTTTACATACGTTGATGTTTTCTTTCTTTTCATTCGCTGTAACAGTTCACAAATCTTTCACATTTTTGCAGTGCATACATGAGGCAATTTTTGCAACACATCACAGTTAAATAGATATTATTTTCTTATTATTCTGCATCGTAAATTAATACTGTCAAATAAACTAACATGAACTGCCAACACACAAGCCTTTCTACTAGCTTACAGGGATATTCAGTTGTATGCAGACAATGTGAAGCTGGGAAGGGTTATTAGTAATAGTGCAGATATGGTAGCCGTTCAAGAGGATATGAATAAACTGGACAGATAGGCAAATGAATGCGGATTTCAGTTTAATTCAACTAATGCAGTGTTGAAGTTTGGGATACACAGATGGGAGGTTGCATACTTTGTTGAAGGAACTGTTTTAGAGGACGTGGGGGAGGTAATAGATCTTGGGATGATCACTGATAGACACCTGAAATTCAGGGAACAAGATCGCTGCAATACTCAGAACGATGCTCACCAGCAGAGAGATAAGAGTTGTCATTCCATTGTATAAAGCACTTATCAGATCGCACCTGGAGTAATGTGCTCAAATTAGATTCCAAGGTTTTGAAATGAATAAATTAACCTTGGAAAGAGTGCAGAGGCAGATAACAAAAATGATATGAGGTCTGTACAATGTTAATTTTGAGGATAGACTGGGGGAATGTTCACTGCAAAATTTGGTAGATAGAAGAATGAGAGGTGATATGATGAGACATTTAAACTGTTGAGAGGTCGTTACAGGATTGACACTGGGGAGTTTTTTTTCAACTGGTGGAAAAGGGGGAGAAGGAGTGAGGACAAGTGGCCATTCATGTAAGTTGCAAAAGGAAGTAATGAACAGAGTGAGGAGTGGTTTCTTTGCATGGAGGATTCTGGTCCATCCATCCATCCAACAGTGGTTCTAACAGGCACTTAAGCACCCAAGACCTTCCAAATATTCTTGGACTTTGGAAGTGCAACCATAACTCAAGGATAAGGTGGTTAGCCCTATGTCTGTAGATGCATGTGTTCGTAGGGCCGGTTTGCCTGTTCTGGGGGACGAAAAACCCGAGTTTCTGGGTGAAAAAAAAACCCCTACCTCTGTATAAGATCGGCTAACTCACTTTTCATCAAAAGAGACCCAGATAAAGGTTCCTCATCTCACTAACGGGAATCGAACCTAGGTCTTTCTGACCAAAGGGTTTCATCTATAACGACTGAGCTACTGAGGCTCTGAGGATACTAGTCAACCATACAGAATTCTCTGATATCTATCAGAATGTGTGTTACCAATTCAAAAAATCCAATCCACTACTCTGAGCCATATGTTGCAATATGGATCAGGTTGTACTCTATCAACTAACCAAACCCATATGTTGGAACTTAAGTACAAACTTGTCATTTGGAATCCTATCAAATGTCTTTGCAAAATTCAAAGTGACCTCACTTTTTGAATTTTGTCATCTACTCTTGTTTCTATATTGTAAAAGGCAACTAAAACAGGAGTATATCTTATGTCAGTATGCATAAATCATATTACTCTCACCAGCCAAATTCTGTACATGAGTTCTTACATATTTTTCCAAAATCTTAACAATTGAAGAAATATAAACAGGTCTATAGTTTGATACCTGCCCACCTTTATGCAATGGCATGGTTAATATCCTTTTAATTCTGTCATGCTGAACCATTTTAAATGTTTGCTCCTTTCTATACTCAGCTGTAGGATTTCTCTATCTATTATAACAGCTGCATCATTTGATGGGAATTCTCTAAATGAAATAATAGCAGTAAATCTTCTTTAACACACACACACACACACACAAAGTTGACAATACTCCTGCCTATTAAAGCAGGCTATCCACCACATTAATGATTTATTACACTTTTCACCTAATTTGAGTAACCTTCATGAAGTCAATGGGCTCAACAGACCCACAAAACCAGCAACATGTCTATCATAATGAACTTTGAAGTTATTTACACATGCTGCATTCACAATGCACTATTGAAATAAATCACACTCACCAGCAACTTTCCACATAAAAAATATACTCCTCACAGACATCTTCACAGCATCTTTATTCAATTTCCAGGATGGCCTCTTGTTCTTCCCATCTTAACATCCACTCTATTTATAATTACTTCTGTATTAATCTGGTAAAATTAATTAACTTGAAGGACTTCATCATATCTCCTATCCACCAAACTCTGTAATACATATTCCCTCAAATGCTCTTCATTACTAACACTTGAGACTCCTGATATCTTTTGATCATTCAGCTTTAAACCCTTCTCTAATGTTTCCACATCACAATGAAAACCAAACGACCAAATCTGGGCACAATAGTCCGTGTTTAGTCAGAGATATGCCTTATATAGAGGTACCACCACCTCATTATCCCTACGTGTCAACGTACTTTTTATCATAGCAACACTGTGATGTAGCCTTTGCAACACTTGCAATATGCTCTCAAAACTTTAGTCAATGATCTACAATCACTCCAAGATTCCGAATTGCATTAATTTCCTGAAGTACATTCTTTATGATTCTCCACCAATACAGTATGCAGGCTTATATCTCTGTACCCTAAAGTTTAACACCTTGCATTTATTAATATTAAAACTATAACCCCACTCATCTGTCCAAGCCAAAAGTCTATTCAAATCTTCCTGTAGAAAATTAACATCAGCAATATTCCTGATAATTCTACCTAACTTTGCATCATCAGAAGACATCTGATGATCCCTACTCAATCCACATAAAATATCATTATCAAGTAAGTTAAATAGTAGAGGCCCAACAACAGAACCCAGAGGCACACCACTGGTCACATTCCTTTTCTGAGACACTGCTTCATCCTACACTATTTTCACTATTTTAGTCCATGGTCTACAATCACTCCGAGATCCCAAATTGCATCCATATCCTGATGTATATTCTTTATGATACTCCACCAATATAGTAAGCAGGCTTAAGCTCTGTAGCTTAAAGTTTAACATGTTGCATTTATTAATATTAAAACTATGACCTCTGAAGTACATTCTTTATGATACTCCACCAATACAGTATGCAGACTTATATCTCTGCACTCTGGTATATTTCAGAAAGCTAACCATTAATCCATCTAACCAATCTGTTATCTTTCCATTCATTCCATCTTTAATTATTACACCTTCCATGGAGTTGGCACACTCATCATGGGAGGTTCATTCTGCAGTTTACATACCAATCTGTCATGTTATAAACTATCAACTCACTTTGCATAATCCTAATCCAAGAAAATCACTGTATATGAATCTTCCTTATGTAACACATCTGTCATCATATAATAAAATGTAAGCAGATTGCAGAAACACGATCTGCCCTTCACAATCCCATTCTGACCATCATAAAGAATCTTATGTCCATCAACTCAAACCTATATTCACTTCCTAACCAAATTTCTCAATATAAAGAATCTTATGTCCATCAACTCAAACATATATTTAGTTCCTAACCAAATTTCTCAATATATTTACCATAATTGCAGATATACAGACAATGCAGATATAATTGGAAATTTGTGTCCTAGAATCATGCTTGTGAAGAGGTAATATTTTGCCTTTTTCCAATCCTTAGTAACCTTACCCACTGCAAGACTTTCATTAAATAACAACATCAACTGCATGGCTAACTCTTTTGCACATTCTTTAAAAATATGTGGTGATATGTCATCCATTCCCATAGCCTTATTAACATCTACTCTAAGCAACACTTGATATATACTCCTGATTCTTTCATCTTTAATTCTCCCAATCCTTGCATCCCTTCTACACATTGTAGAGCTTCATTCTCACAACTATGACATACACTGATGATGTGTTAATTAAATAATTCCACTATATCATTTTATTATTATTATTATTATTCAGTCCTCCATGGAGTCAAAAGACTCATCGTAGGAGGTCCATCCTAAGAACATAGTCTGTCAAGACTCATCGAGGGGAGGCCCCCCCCCCCTAAGAAACACAAAGTCTATCATACCACTCCTTAAACTCATTGACCGTTCTCGCTTTCACCACTCCATCAGGCAATGCATTCCACGGTTCAACCACCGCCCATGCAAAGAAACCACTCCTCACCCTCTTGCTCGCAGTCTCCTTTCGTAACTTCCAGGGATGGCCTCTTGTCATCACTCCTTCCTGCTGTTCAACCAAGCAAAAGAACTCCCCAGTGTCAACCCTGTAACCACCTCTCAACAGTTTAAAAGTCTCAATCATATCACCTCTCCTTCTTCTATCCACCAAACTCTGCAGTCCACATTCCCTCAGCCGATCCTCATAACCAAAATTGTACAGTCCTGAAACCATCTTGCTATGATTACTCTGCTAACATAACTACCACCAGTTTTAACTTGCATTAATTATTTTCCCTCTTGCTTGCTACATAACAGAAAAATTCCCTTGGATTAGCTTTGACTGAACTGGCCAATCTCCTCTCATATTCTACTTTTTCTTTTTAAACCATGCTTGTCACTTTTCTGCCATGCAATTTATATTATTCATGCATCTGTTCACTTCTGTCAGTCTTTTACCTCCTCCATAACTTCTTTTATAATACTGCTTAACTTGATTTCACTGTTAATTCATCTCACTTCTACTGTATTTATTTGCTGAATTCTTGGTATCCAATTATGCATTGCTTTTGTTAGATATTGCTTTATCATTTCTCATGCACTGTCAACATCTTTTCTGTACAATTCATCAACCCAATGTATTGATGCTAATAGGACTATGGAGCATCTCATAATCACCTACCTCATAGTTCATATAGACTTTGGTAACAACATTTTCCTGCTTGACTACATTCCAAACCAATACCTCATGATCACTCTCTCACCAATAGGTGGCAGTGTTAACCATGCTACCAGCCAGAACGTATATATACGTCTAGTTTCCATGGATGCGAAGTGCATATTAAAATTGTAATACCATTGATATTACATTGAAATATATGATGGATATGAAGCATATGAAGATGCGTATTTGATCCATAATGGCCACAAGTGTGGTTAATATCTCATTCACAACCACATCCTATTAAGATATCACCAAATCCAATGCAGATAAATGTTGTGTTGTTTCCATCACATGCTGCTTTAGATGGTTATCCCACAGAAACTCAACATGTTCACTCTCCTTGATACCCTACACTATCTCTTCTTTCCAATCCATTTTCCTATAATTAAATTTTCTAATTAGGATCTTTTGTTTCTAGTTAGGATCAGTTATTTGTCTTACTATCTAAGTCATTTGAGCCCAACTACTACCACTAATTCTGATGCATGTTGCTTCCTCATATGTAAAGAATCTGATATATGCATTTTATTGTACCATATAGAAAACATGTCTTATGCACCTTATTTACCACACCTTTAATGATTGAATTACCATATAAAGCCATCCTATCATCTTTAGCCCAGTCGCTGGGCTGTCACGGCACATTGGGGCATCCCCTCGGGTGTGGATGAGGGGGGGGGATGGTCGGGAGAACTACTTTGTAGGTCTCCCGGCTAGGTCATGGGACCCACTAACCAACGACAGCTGTGGTCCTCCATTCATATTGAGGGTTGGATGGTTCTGGCAGCTCATTCCGTAAGACATGCCGCTATGTAAAGCATCATGTCTACACAGAAAAGAATTAGAGCCCGGGTAGACTCAATATGCCCGGAACAGTGGTGCCAAGGTGATATAGCAGGCTCTGTGGTATTGTCAGTCAATGATTGCTATAAAGAAGCTCGACACAGAAATTGCTTGTATATTGCTACTTGGAATGTAAGAGGATTGAATAAATGCAGGAAATTGGCTAATGTGATGAGAGAGGTGGAGAGATTGAATATTAGTATACTAGGAATAAGTGAAACTTTTTGGAAGGGATCATCAGATTTTGAGTTGAAACTTCGAAATGGCAAGATATATAAAATATATATCAGGTGGTGAAATATCAAGAAGAGGTGTAGCATTTATTGTAGAGAAGAAAACTAATAAAAACATTATCCATATAATCAAAAAATCAGATAGCGTAATGGCAATTCTAGTGAAATCTAAACCTAGAGATATGCTGATCATTCAAGTATATGCTCCTACAGAACAGAATGAGGAAGCAGAAATAGATATCATGTATGATGAAATAGAATGGTGTATAAAGGAAGTTGGAGGCAAGAAAGATTGAGTTATTTGTGGTATGGGTGACTGGAATGCAAAAGTTGGATCAGAGAGAACACCTACACACGTGGGTCCATTTGGACTAGGAATGAGGGAGGACAAAAGCTGATTGATTTCTGTAACATGCATAGTCTCATCATAACTAACACTTATTTTGAGCAAAAACTAACAGCATGTTACACATGGGAAAGTCCAGATGGAAGATGCAAAAATCAATTAGACTATATTGTAGTCAGTAAATTTACTTCAATGGAATATGGAACTCAAAGGTGATGCCAAGTGCTAACTGTGGATCTGATCATAGACTGGTCTTAATGAAGATGAAATTTCGCCTGAAAACAATAAAATTTAAAAGAAGTCAACCCCTAAAATGGGATCTGCAAATGGTACAAAATCCAATAATAAAATCAAAATTCAATGAAAATATTTCAGAACTGCTGTCTGCACAGTTGCAAAACGAAAATGAGCCCTCTCAGTGGAATAGACTACAACCAGCTATCATAACATTTGCTAAAAACCACATCAATAAAAATGAAGAAAAAAGAAAAAACCATGGATAACTCAAGAGGTAATCAACCTTATTGATGTAAGAAGAACATGGAAAAGAGGAGCAAATGAAGAAGAAAGGTTAAGATATAAAACTTTGGATAAAAGAATCAAACAGTTATGTAAAAATTTTATATCGAAAGAAAACTGGATAAATAGGCAGTGCACTGAGATAGAAGAATTACAAAATAGGAACAAAACCAGGGAGGATTCCTGAAAGTAAAAGAACTAAATGGAAAAGCAAAACATACACAGTCTAATAACATCGAGGACAAAGATGGAAACATACTCATTGATAAGGAAAAGATAAATGGAAGATGGGTAGAGTACTTATCAGACCTCTATGATGATGATAATGGTAACATGTTAGATGATTCACGACACCTTAAGTTAAACGTAACAAGAGATACCACTCTACCAACAAGAAAGGAGACAGAATACGTAATTAAGAATCTTCCTAATAATAAATCCCCTGGGTGTGATAATATTCCGGCTGAGCCGTTGAAAGCTTTGACTGGCAATAATAACAAATATTTAGTGGAATCCATTCAGGATATCTATAAAACAATACAATTACCTGAAGTTTTTACAACATCTATCTGCATACCAATTCCAAAGAAACATAATGCACAAAATTGCGAGGATTACAGAACTGTGAGCCTAATATCCCATGCATCTAAAATTATTTTAACATTGTTAACAAGCAAACTGAAAGAGCAATATACGGAGAATTGAGCGAACAACAGAAAGGCTTCAGAAGAGGAATGGGAACCATTAATGCTATCCTGGAACTAAAAATATTAACAGAAAGATCACTTGAAAGAAATAGGAACATTTACATATGCTTCATAGACTTTCAGAAGGCTTTTGACTGGGTAAAACATAATAAAATGTTCAATATATTAGATAAATTAGACATAGAAGATCATGTACTTAAGATTATAAAAATGATTTACACCAAACAGAAAATGCAGCTGTTTAACAATGAGACCTCAGTAGTGAAAATAAAAAGAGGAGTTAGATAAGGTTGTATCCTTTCACCAAATCTATTTAATATCTATAGTGAGACAGTGATGAAAAAGATTGAAAAACAAAAAATAAGAATTAGTATCGATGGTATCAAATACAACAATCTTAGGTATGCTGATTATACCATTCTAATAGCGGAAAACAGAAACAAATTAATCAAATTACTGCAGCTACTAATTGAAGAAGTTAAAGTATTTGGATTAGAAAGTTTATTTTTCACTTGGTTAGACTATAATAAATTCAGTTTAATCCTTTATCCAAGTGTGAGCAAACAAAGTTTGCACCTGAAAATATCTTCAGGACTGGGGTAAGGTAGTACAACACCGGGAAACTCATAGCAAAGGTGGACCAAGCTAATATCACCCCAATCTCAGTATCTCCCATAACGCAAAACACATCTCCTTGTGGATATGTATAATGTTATGCATTAAGGGAAGGACCACTGCCCAGACTAGTTTCGACTTTTTGAAGTCACTTCAGTGGGAGCCAGGCCCAGAGGTGGAGATACCAGGCAGAAGCAATGGCAGGTCATCTTTACCTATAGGAGTTGCCAAACAGTGTGCCACCTTTTTATTAAATTGTTTTGGATTTAGAGAAAGATGTTGAAAGTTTATTTTTCACTTGGTTAGACTATAATAATTTTAGTTTAATCCTTTATCCAAGTGTGAGTAAACAAAGTTCGCACCTGAAAATATCTTCAGGATTGGGGTAAGGTAGTACAACACCGGGCAACTCGTAGCAAAGGTGGACCAAGCTAACATCACTCCCATCTCGGTATCTCCCATAATGCAAAACACATCTCCTTGTGTTTCTTGTGTTCTCCTTGATCTTAGAACAGGTGAATTCATTTAACTACCTAGGATGTATGATCACTTATGAAAATGAAAAAGATATAAACATAAAAATTGCAAAATATTTAAAAATAACAGGAGTAATTAACTCTATATTTAAACCAAACCTAGTTCAAAAACAAACCAGGCTAAAAGTATACAATACATTAGCCCTACCGGTCTTAATGTATGGAAGCGAAATCTGGACAATAAAACAAAAAGACAAACAAAGATTAACAACAGCAAAAATGAAGTTTATGAGAAAAACTGCAAAGTATACCCTATTTGATCACAAAAGAAATGAAGATATTATGAAAGAATTAAACCAAGAACCAGTAATTGAAAAAATTAAAAAATATAAACATAGATGGATGGAACACGTTCAAAAAATGAAAACAGAAAGATTACCAAAACAAGCCTTAAAGTACAATCCATTAGGAAAAAGAAAACCAGGACGTCCTCTTAAACGATTCAACGATGACTTCTAAGGCCGGAACAGGCCATACTAGGCCTAAATCCTTGATACGTATGATGATGATGACATCTCCTTGTGGATATGTATAATGTTATGCATTAAGGGAAGGGCCACTACCCAGACTAGTTTTGACCTTTATTGAGGTCTCTTCAGTGGGAGCCAGGCCCAGAGGCTCCTGAGATTGGAGTGATGTTAGCTTGGTCCACCTTTGTTACGAGTTGCCCAGTGTTGTGCTACCTCACCCCAATCCTGAAGATATTTTCAGGTGCAAACTTTGTTTGCTCATATTATTATAAATGCAAAAAAGACCAAATTTATGAAAATCTCAAAAGAAAGCAGATCCGAGCCAGGAATATTCATAAACAATACAAAAATTGAACATACAACAGAATAGAAATATTTCCTAGGCACCTACTTTACTGCAGATGGAAAGCAAGATAAAGAAATGAAAATAAGAACAGCCATAGCTAAAGATGCATTCTGAAAAAATAAAGATCTGCTCAGAAGTTCTGTGGGTATCGAGACAAAGAAAAGAATGATAAGAACATTAGTGTGGCCAATTTTCTCATATGGAAGTGAGACCTGGATATTCAAGAAGGGATTAAGGCCACAGATAATGGCCTTTGAAATGTGGTGCTATAGGAGAGCTCTGAAAATCCCATGGACAGAACAAGTGACGAATACAAATGTCCTACAGAGATCTTTATTACAGGAAATGATCCAGAGAAAGACGAGATTGGCAGGACATGTACTGAGAGGTTCAGCAGGACAGAGGATACTAACAGTTTTAGAAGGAAAAATTATGGGAAAAGGATCAAGAGGTAAAAAACGAAGAACATGGCTTGAAGATATAAGATCATGGATGGGATCACATGGCTATTCAGAAAGAAAAAGGAAAGCCACCAACAGATAGAACTGGAAAGACATGGTCCTGCACCCTCTCACTGAGGAAGCTACATGAAGAAGAAGAAGAAGATCATCTTTAGATACTTGCCTCTTCCACATAACCCCCTTCTCATTTACATCTGCTAATCTCTTCTTTAAATATTCAATTTCCTCTATATATTTATTTAACCTGACTTTTCATTTTTATAAATTCTGGCCTAAGCTCTTCAACGTCACTTCATTATTATTATCACAATCACTTCCATCCAGTTCCTCATTATTCCTGTAACACAGTGCTCATTTTTGGAAAGCTCTAATCTTTCATCGCATTTCTTATACACTATAATACATTATAATCATTTAATTCAACACACCATAAGTTTTTAATGTTTTTGGGCACATACATAAAACAACTGTTTATTCATTATTATTATTGCAAGCATTTCCATCCAGTTCCTGATTATTCCTGTAACACAGTGCTCATTTCTGGAAAGCCCTAATCTTTTATCATGTTTCTTACATGCTATAATACACTATAATAATTTAACGTTTTTGGGCACATGCCAGCCTGGTTGGCAGTGTGGTTAGCATATATGTTGGGTGGTAGATAGAGTTGGTGTAGTTGCAGTTCATCGTAGTTGGTGGAGACAAAGTTGTAGAGTAGGTGCCCTACCTCAATGAGTCTTTGGACTCCCTGGAGGTGTCACGTAATAATAATAATAGTGATACATAAAACAACTGTTGCATCATATCCAATGCAAAAAGTCCAGGGAATAAATCAATCTCTGTGCATTGCTGGCATATATTTCTTTACTGCTGCCATTTCTGTAAGTTAACTAGTACTTCCATGTTAATCAAAATAACAACCTAAGAAAACTCTTTTAGAACCACACTACACCAGAACAATGTTTATATCCAGTCTGACTATCCCACAAAAGTACTATTATAAAAATCTACATGATATAATTAAGAAAAATAATACAATTTTCATATCATTGATCAAATACACTGCTACTTCTCTTCACAACACTAGTGACACTATGTCTTATGACACAAATTCTTTGACAAACAGTGTCTTATCAACATAACAATGGTTTGTCCTTTATTTCAGTTGTGTCATCAGTACAAGAGAGATGCTAGAATCACTAGTGAAAAAATAAGTTTTATTTTTTTAATATTTTCAAAAATTTGTATGCATTTTTCCAAAAAATTATTTGTTACTAATAATTAGAACTGAAATGCTTTGTAAATTATTCAGATTGTTAGTAAGTTTATAGAAGACTTTGTATAATATACTACCATTAATGAAGAAAAAATGGCAATTAGAGCCAGTGCAACTAGACATTCAGCGTGAAAATGGAATGTGGTGAGTGATGTGGACTTTTAGGTGGATTTTGCTAAGATAGTTCATTGTTGGTAGTGTAACATGTATACAAGGGCAAATGTGGTAGATGTGTTTATTGAAAGTTGAACAAGAGAAATAAGAAGGTGAGGGCCTGCAGAAAGTGTAATATTTTAATGGACTGTGATTGAAATGAAGATCCAGAACAAGAAGTGAAGACTATTAGAAGACAGTGAAGACAGGCTGAAGACCGTGAATGACATCAACCAGAAGGATGATGCAGGGAATGCAATTGTGAATACAGAAATGACCAAAAAAAGCAAAAAGTAAGCATGCTTGCAAGAAAAAAAAAATTTACAAAATTGATAAACATGGCAGAAAAAAAAAAAAAAAATTCTTAGCCTACCCATTGTATACAAAATGTACTATAGGTTAATGGTAACGTTTTGTGGGTGGGAACCACACACAAAAAAAGTGAGTCTGACTGATGGAGCAAAAGTGTAAAGGACTGTGGGAATAGAAAAAAAAAGCCTGTCTGACAGAGTAAAAGCATGAATGAATTGCTGACATGAAGGAGAGCTCAAGTGCTAGAACGAAAGATGAAGAATGAAATGATTAAGATAAGAAATGAGATGAAGCGTATGCAAAATAAATTAGACAAATGGAGAATAGGAGAGGAAGAGTGCAAAAGAATAAAATGAAATACAGTGGAAAAAAAGAAGTGGTAAATGATACAATAGTAACACTGCACAGAGATTCTATTATAAAAGGTGTGGTGGATGGGAGGTTACAGAAGGTTAGTTTTCCAAGAGATGGAGGATGAACAGGGCAACTGATGCTCTGAATATGAAAAGCAAGCATGTGAGGTAGTTAGTGATGATAGTAAGGAATGAATGATTTGAATGATCATATGGAGAACATGAGGATCAATATCAGGAGATTATTGAGGCGAGTGAAAGTCAACAGTGTGGTAGGAAGAGTAGTTGGTGTGCTGCAAGTTATGACAATGATGAACTGAGATGGAAAGCAAAAATCAAGAATCACATGCTAGTTGCTAATTTTAGAAAAATCGGTACAATGTTGATATGGGGAATTCATTTGAGGGATGAATGCACTTGTATAAAAGGGGTGGATTACGTTTAAACTGATTTGGTGTGAATCAACTGGAGAGGCTGTTGCTAGAAGGAATTGTAATGAGTATTTTATTTGCATTTATATGGAACAGGAATGCAAGTTGGACAGAGAAATGGGAGGGGGGGGGAATGGAAGTTGGAGACAGTGTAAGGAGAGCAGATTGTGGAAGCAATAATGAATGCATGCATGGATGGAGATGGTCAACATAGGAATGTAATGGTGTGGGATGTATGAGAGTAGTTGAGTCAGGGAAGATATATGGGACAAAGAGTAAAGCTGAGCAGACAGGAGCAGAAAGAGGTGATGTGTGGCATAGATAGGACTGGTTATACACCAAGAAATGAATTGTTATATTTATTTACAATATTAGGAGCATCAGAAATAAGGAAGATGAAAGTGTTGCATTAATTGAGTTTATTTACTCAAAAATAGCTGGAATAAGTGAAACATGGTTCTTGATAGGAAAGGTAGAGACAAAGAAATACAGTGGTATCTCGTTAATCTGAACAAATAAAAACCGTGCTCATTCGGATTAGTGAATTTTCCCACAAGAGACAACAATAGCTAGCGTTTAAAATGAAAATAATCTGATTCTAATGGTACATCAATTTAATTCTGTAAATAAATGAAGTAACTGATAGGAAAAAAAAGCAACTGTACTGTAATGTAAAATTTTAAAAATAAACCAGTACACAAGTTTATTTTAGTAAAAAAAAATTAGTTTGTATGTACTTGTATTGCTGAGGATTCTGATTTAATAAAATTGCATAGTCCATAACTGGTAATTAGTTTACGGAATTGCATAGTCCAGTAGATAACTTAATTTGGGTACAAAATATCACTTTCTTGTACACAACACAAAAAAAAAGTTTTGTTTTATTTCTTTGTAAAAAAAGTCACAGATTTTCTTTAGCTTCTTGGAAGCTAAACTTTTTTCGAATGCTTCTTCTTGGAGCTGCATTAGCAATAAAATTTTGGAATGGCATATCATTCTGCTTAGCCTATTCTATACACATATTAAAACTGTCAACCGCATATTCATCTTTTACTTTTTTTTCTTCGAGTTCTTTACCGTCATCATCATCTTCTAATTCATTCTGTAGCATCATATTTATAATTTCAGCATCTGATTTAATTTCGAATTCACTTTCGGTTCTACCTGTAATCCATTCCTTAACATCTGTTTGTGAAATATCAATATCTGTATTTATATTTTTAACTAAATTATGCACGTTTTGAATTTCCTCTTTTTGTATATCACCATAGTTATCTTGGTAAATTCTAGAAGGCTACAGTTTTTTCCATAACATTTGAATTGCTTAGGTTCGAAGCTTCCCAAGCAGCAACAACTGAGAATGCCACATCCTTCAAATTTATAATTTTTATTGATGTGGTAAAGTCATAATTTTGGGAAAATACATTTAAAAGCAGTTCGGATTACCCGAGGGTTCGGACTAAAGAGGTTCGGATTATCGAGATACCACTGTATATAGACAACTTTGCTCAGTGAGCAAGCAAAGAGTGATCATTATCAGTGATTCACAATTATGGCAATACTGATTGGAATGAAGAGATAGAGTCAGGAAATAAGAAGAATGAATTTCTCGATGTTTTAAGATAGACAGCAATCTCAGGCAAGATGTAACAGAGGGCACACAAGAGTTAAGAGAGTCTTAGATCTGATTATATGATCAGAGGACGTGATCGTGAATGGAGTGTCTAATCTTCCTCCATTTTATGAGAATGACCATGAAGTGATTACCTGGATTGTCACCAGTCACATGTGAACTTCTGTGGAGAAGAAACATATATATGTGGAACTAAAGGGCTAGTGATTATGAAAAGCTTAGGAAACAACTAGAGTGGAAAGTGGAACTTCAGTGGAAAAGAGATGGATGCTGCTTAGGCACTGATCAACAGCTATTTAACAGCAGCAATGCTTGAGTGTATTTCAAAGGTGAAAAGGCTAAATAATGTAGGAGTAAAATGGATCACTGAAGAGATTAAGTGTGAAATCTGGAAGAAGGCACTGTGGAGATAACACAAGATTAATGTTTGTAATAATCAGATGCATGAAGAGTAACAAAGAGAAGGCCAGAAAGATGACTCGGTTGGTAAAGATAGGAAAAGTTCTGTATGAGTAGAAATTAGCCAATCAAGCTAAGAAAAATCCTAATTGGTTTTTATGATATGTGGCAAGTAGACGAAACTATGATTGTGGCAGGATAATGTTAGCTGATGACAATGGTAACTGGTAACTAATGCAGAGGATACAGTTGAAGTATTCAGTGAGCAGTTCATCGGATATTATTTGAAGGCAACATCATGAAAAGATGGAGTTTGGAGGGACCAAATGGTGACTATGCAGGAGGTATATGGAGAATTAGGCAAACTTGAAGTTAATAAAGCCAGCAGAACTTGACTGTATATCATTGCCTCTTGAAGGAATGCGCTAGGAAATTAAAAACACCCTTGGAGCACCTGCTTAACATGTGTCTTATAACAGAGCAAGTGCTAAAAGAGCACAATGCAGAAAAATTGTTCCATTTCACAAAGGGGAAGGAGGCCTGAGATCACGCAAATTATAAGCTGATAGTTGTGTTTCAGAAATCAGACATAAGTTACCTGCATGTTTTTTTTTTATATTCACTTTTGCAGTTTGCATGACCCAGCTGGATAATCTTCAGATCTTTATTCTTATTTAATGCCTTATACAGACATCTTGCACATGCTTAATAAATACAAAACCAGATGAAAAGACAGTTCATTGAGTGACGCTCTCAAACAGACCTGTCATTTTCTCAGGATTTTTTAATAAGCTATTAAATGTAGATATTAAATAATTATTTTACAGTGGATATTTGAAGATAATATGAATTTAATTAATATTTTTTCACACATTTCACATCTCTTAAAGAATACTTTTAAATTTTAAGACAATCACTGTTTCACCATATTATCATTATTAATAATATACAGACAACTCTATGGAGTCCAAAGACTCATAGCAGGAGACCTAAACTATCCAACACAATCTATCATACCTCTCCTTGAACCCATTAAACCAAGGAAAACTGTTTCAACAGTGATTTGGAGGCTTTATATACAACAGCCAATATCCGAATTGCTTATGGAGATACACAAAATCCTGAATGTTAAAAATCTAAAACACTACATAATGTTACTAAGGAATTACTTCAACAACACTTATCGTAACAACAGAGACACATATCACATAACACGATCCACAACAACTCTTTACATCGATAGACCCTTCAACAACTCATATGGTTCTTTTATGAGATCACATCTGATACGTTACTCAACAATCTACCAAGAAATTTAAAACACATAGACAACTACAGAACATTAAAACACATAGACAACTACAGAACATTAAAACACATAGACAACTACAGAACATTAAAACACGAACTCTGGAAGCTATACCAACACAGTTAAAATAGCATTAACACCTATATACACTTCACAAATCACAGATACAAAGCCCTACATTCCATCCATGAACAGCAGAAATGAACATAAATAGTGAGGCTAATCCCACTCTTTTCATAAAAGCTAACTATAGCATTGAAGTAGGTGGGATTAGCCCACCTCAATCAACTAATCCTCATAATCAAGATTGAAAATTATTGTAATGTATATGTAAATATGGTGTATAATAATAAATGAAGATACCGATGAAAAAAAATAAGTGTATTAATATTCAAAGAAAAAATTTACTAAAATAAATATCCAAAGCATGTTGAGAGAGTTGAGTGTGGCAAGTGCAAGAAGAACGATTGTTATGGGAGATTTTACCTACAGCAGTATAAATTGGGGAGAGGAAGAGGCATGTAGCAATAAGGGAATGGAATTTCTAGAATTCTTGAGGGGACAAATGTCTTAGGCAACATGTAACAGAGGGAACAAGAGGTTCAAGAGTTTTGGATTTGGTTATAGCATCAGAAGAGATGATAATAACTGAGATAACATCTCTCCCACCAGTTGGAGAGAGTGACCATATGATTTTGACTTGGAAAATGAATAGACATGCAGGAGTATCAAAGAGACGGAAACATATGTGGAATTATAAAGCAGGTGATTATAATAGTCTAAGACGTCAACTTGGGGAAGTTTCATGGAGGGAGGAATTGGAAGGCCAGAATATGCTTGGGAAATTGTGAAGGAATATTTGTTAGCAGCAATGGTAAGCTGTATTCCACAAGTGAAGAAGAGGACACAATTTGGAGTAAAGTGGATGACAAACAATATTAAACAGGAACTGCATGCGAAAAAGAGGCTATGGAAGAGATATAAGGAGACAGGTGAAGAGAAGATGTATGAAGAATATAAGACACAGGCCAGGAGAGTGACTAGTATGGTAAGGAAGGCGAAACTGGAATATGAGAAAAGATTGGCCCTTAGATCCAAGGAAAATCCTAGGGAATTTTTTAGCTATGTGGCCTGTAGGAGGAGAAATGACTGTGGAAGAATAACATTGTGGGATAAAAATGGGAATAGAGTGACTGATGCAGATGACATAGTGGAATTGTTCAATGAACACTTTATTGGAGTATTTCATCCTGGAGGAATCAATTTGAATACTAGAGGGATAGAGCAGATTCAAGGTTTAGAGGTGCAGGAGGAGCGTGTGTTCTACATACTGAGTACTCTGGATGTTAGTAAAGCTGTGGGACTGAATGGTATTTCACCACGAGTTTTGAGAGAATGTGCTAAGGAACTGACAGTGCCTTTGACCTGGCTTTTCAATGAAAGTCTGGCTGCGGAAAAGGTGCCCATGGAATGGAAGGAGGGTAAGATAGTGCCATTCCATACAGGCGGTAGCAGACTGGAAGTGTCTAATTATAGGCCAGTTTGTGTATCATCAGTAGTTAGTAAGATCTTGGAGAAAGCAGTGAAGGGATCATATAGAGCATTGGGCAGATGAGGGTAATGTTATCTATGAGAGTCAACATGGATTTGTGAAGGGGCGCTCTTGTTTTAGCAATATGTTAGCCTATTATGATAAAGTTATAAGAGGATTAGAAGAGGGAAAGGCATATACTACCATTTTCCTAGATTTAGCAAAGGCATTTGACAGGGTGCCACATGATAAGCTGATATTCAAGTTGTAGCACATTGGTCTGGATTCAGATTGGTCAACTGGTTTCAGGATTGGCTGTCCGATAGGTATCAGAGAGTTGTTTATCATGGAGCAATATCAAAGAGGCAGAAGGTTACAAGTGGGGTTTCACATGGCTCAGTACTGGGACCTATATTGTTTAACCTTTATATCAATGACATTGTCCGTGGACTGCAAGAGGATATTCGGATGTTTTTGGATGATGCGAAGCCGGGAAGGGTTATTAGTAATAGTGCAGATGTGGTAGCCCTGCAAGAGAATTTTAATAAGCTAGATAGATGGGCAAATGAATGGGGGTTTTGGTTTAATGCAGCAAAATGTAAGGTCTTGAGGTTTGGGAAACATCGATGGGATGCTGCATACTCTATGGGAAGAGTTAAACTGCAGGAAGTAGGAGAGACAAGATATCTGGGGTTGATGATTGATAGAAACCTGAAATTTAGGGGACATATTGCAAAGGTAGTGAAGATAACACAGAGGATTGCTGCAATAATGAGAAGAACACTGACCTGCAGAGATAAAATGGTTATCATTCCATTGTGTAAGACTCTGATCAGACAACACTTGGACTATTGTTCTGAGATCTGGTCTCCAGGATTTGTAGGGGATTAACTGTGGAAAGGGTACAAAGGCAGATAACAAAGATGGTGTTGGGACTGTACAATGTTAGTTATGAGGATCGGCTGAGGGAGTGTGGACTGCAGAGTTTGGTGGATAGAAGAAGGAGAGGTGATATGATTGAGACTTTTGAACTGTTGAGAGGTGGTTACAGAGTTGACAATGGGTAGTTCTTTTGCTTGGTTGAACAGCGGGAATGAGTCATGACAAGGGGCCATTCCTGGAAGTTACGAAAGGAAACTGTGAGAAAGAGGGTGAGGAGTGGTTTAACCATGGAATGCATTGCCTGATAGAGTGGTGAGAGTGAAAATGGTCAATGCATTTAAGGAGTGGTATGATAGACTTTTTGTTCCCTAGGGGGGACCTCCCATGATGAGTCTTTTGACACCATGGAGGCCTGAATAATTTTTTTTTAACGTTACATACATTTGTTACAGTTATTACATACATTACTTACATTTATTTACATATGAGACTTACATTACATACATTTGTTTAGATATGAGACTTATATTACGTACATTTATTTACATATAATACTGTTGGATCCTACTTTCTACTCCGATGTATATTCTAGCTTTTGATTGACTCCACATTCGAACACAGAGAATGTTTATTTTTAACTGTGCCACTCTATGTTCAAATTTGCATGAGCAAAGTTGAGGAATCAACCATCAACCAATGTATATTATTACTAACTTAATTTTAGGCCGAGGTTCTCTTTATTATATAAGTTCCTGCTAAGATTCAAAATATTTTAATGAGCGATGCAATGGAAGAAGTCAGGCAAACACAAGATTCAATTCAAATAAAATTATTTAATGCAGTGTCACATAAATTTACATCAAAACAAAGATTTCTAGTAGGGAAAATACAGTTAAACAATAATTAAGTTTTCATTGAGATAGTAGCAAACTACTCAGATTACGATTAGAACTTATGCATACAGATTCTATTCTTATTATCATCAAGGATTCTTATCACAACTTCACTCTAATCAGAGTGAAGTTGTGATATAAGTTGTGATTATTATTGAATAATAACTTTAATCAAAGTTATTATTCAATATAGTTTAAATATCAACTCAGTTTAACCATTCAGAACAGTTTATAAACCATCAGACATTCATTTGAAGATTTCAAAGTTCTATCAACCTAGCAAAATAGTTCGCAGAATTTTCAGTTTGCAATATTACATTAAGTTTCTTACAACAGACTTCTCTATATCACACTTTCAGTCTTGAATCATTAATCCAAATGGTACAATATTCGGCACGTCAAGAGGGAAATGTTTCACTATATCACACATTCGATCTTGAATAGTTAAATACAGCAATAAGGATTAAATTATGTTTGCCGGAGATAAGTTCGCTACTTCACACTAGGCATAGAAAAGATAATCTTAGTGATATAAGCAGTATAGCTTCTTCACATCGAGAATCCAATGAACACACTTAAATTCTTGTTGACGTTCACTTTGAAACTACACAAACTTAAAAGAATCTTCTGTTTACGTAACTGATTAATAGACTCGGGAGAATATATCCTTTTGCACTGGTTCAACTTAACTTCCAATGTCTCTCTTTTCTTATTCTTATTATCCTTTGTCCTGCATTAATTCACTGCAAGGCGATAGGAAAATATAATAGAATTAAGACTCCGAAAAAGGTAAGTCAAAGTGCCAAGCGATTTACAGTGCTTCCTACTTCGTTCATGCCATGTCAATCGGCCACCTCCCTTGCCTGTTTCCTACTGTGTGTGTCTTTCTTTTTCATGTACTGCTTATCAAATCCTACTCTCCTTTCCTGCCAAAATCTGGTTCTAACTAGTTTAGTTCATATCAAACTCACTTCTGCATCCTGGACAGTAACACACGCTAAGGCACGCGCTAGCTAAAAATAACATAATTACTCATAGCAGCCAATCAAGTGCTATCTTAAGGAATTTCCTGGATACATTATAAATGCACATATTACAGTTTTTAACATTATATTAAAGGAATTAAATTCACAAAATAAATGATATTTTAATACACAGCTTTTCATAACTATAATTTATCCCAAAAAATATAAATAAATATTGATCAACATAACTTGAAAGAAATCACATAAATAGCAAATTATGAGCATTGGACTATTTAGTTTAAAAAAAAACAAATTTTGCTCAGGGAATGGTAGATTATGATGGACTCTGAATGATGTATTAACAATTTCCATTTCTCTTCATTCAGAATCCAATGTACATTTGTTTACATATGAGACTTGCATTATGTACATTTGTTTACATATAATACATACATTGATTTTCTTGTGATACGTACTTTACATGCATTTGGTTATTTAGTAAGCCTTTGTTGGATTCTGAAAGAAGAGAAATTTCATGAGCCAGTCTGTGATCAGATTTATGTCATGTTGCATATTTGTTTGGGCTATGCTTGCATTATTATGGATGGATATTATAGCTGTATAGTCTGCTCATTGGAGTATCTTACATTTGAGGGGTAGCTGATTATTATCGTGCATATAAATGTTGTATAGAGTGGGGGAGAGTACAGCTCCCTGTGGCACTCCACAGGTTACTGGTAGCTCTCTACTTCGGTTTGACCCGATACGTGTGATATGCTTTCTATTTTGGAGATAGTTTTTAAACCCTGTGAAGAGGCCCATCTATTCCAACATGCCTCAGCTTTTCTAACAAGGTTTGATGTGTGTGTATCAAATGCTTTAGTTATATCAATAAAGACTACCATGGCAATTTTGTTTTTATCTAAGGCGCTATTAATTACGTCTGTAAAGTCTTCCAAGAGAGATATTGTTCCCTTATTTTTCTGAAAACCATATTGTGTTTTGGGGATAATATGAAAGGTGCCGTATATGCTGTGAGTTTCTTCAGTACGATCCGCTCCATAATTTGATTGATAATTGGTAATGTTGCTATGAGTTTGTAATTGCTGATTAAATTTCTTTTTCCATGTTTGTATATGGGTGTGATTATGGCGGTCTTTAGCATGCTTGGTATCTGTCCTGTTTTAAATATTTTATTTATTAATTTTAGTAGGATAGGACCTAAGCTAGTTGCATGTTGCTTGATATCCTTAGGTCTTATACCATCAATTCCTGGGCCTTTGTTTAGTTTTATTTGATGTATTACAGAGAGAAGTTCTGCTTCTTTTATGATTGGGAACCATAATGTCTGTTTTGATTGTGGTGCAAGTGGAGGATCACGTTTTGTGAATGGGGGAATATTTCTGTGTAGTTCTTGTATGGAGTCTGCAAAGTATTGGTTAAAGTCATTTGCTAGTTGTTGGATAGGTTTTTGCGTCTTTCATGAAGCTGTGTTTTATGGTTTCGGAGGCGGTGTTGTTGGGAGCACAATCTAGCATCTCGTTGATCAGATGCCAGGTTTGTTTCATGTTGTTTTGTGCAGAGGTTAATTTGTCTCTGTAGTAGTTTCTTTTTGCATTTCTTATTTGTGTTGTAAGATAATTCCTTGTTATCTTATATTCAGTTTTTAAAGCTGTGTTATTTGGATATCGTTTTATTCTTTCCATAGAGCGTGCTTTCTGTGTATTTCTAGGATTAAGTTTTGTGTTATCCAAGGATTTTGGGTTGTTTTTGAGTGAATTCTGATTTTCTTTGCAGCTTTCTTATATATTTCCTCAAGTGTGAGTTTAATGTTGTTGTATAAGATATCTGATGCCATGTGTTCCCAGTTAGTGTTTCTTATTTCGTGGTTGATATTTCTTCATCTATTATTGTTTGTGTTGCTTTTCTTCTGTGGGGCATTGCATGGATATTGTCTTAGTGTGCAGGTTTAGAGCCGTGAAGTAATGAACTGCTACTTCGCATTTTATGACCGATGCAGTGTAACTGTTTGGTGGTGCTCGGATGTTTATGTGATCTAGGCAGGGAGCAATGATAGTATTTCTGAATATTTCTTCTCTAGTACATGATGCTATTGTTGGTATTAGATTATACAAGGATAGCCTGTCTAGGTATTGTACAGTGTTGTTCTGGTTTTTGTTTGCAATATTTATGTTTATGTCACTGATTATCATTAGGTATTCGGTTGAGCATAATTCATGGCGTGAAAGCCAGCAATTGAGTTCGTGATAGAATTTTAGCATGTTTAAGTTTGGTGGCCTGTAAATTGCATTTAGTATTATGGGATGCTGTCTATTTAGATTGAGGAAGGAGGTGGAGATTGCAAAGGAACAATTTGGCTTCATGCCTGGTAGATCAACAACAGATGCTATCTTTGGGTTATGACAGATGATGGAAAAATATCGAGAGAAACAAAGGGAGCTACATCTGGTATTTATTGATCTGGAGAAAGCATACGATAGAGTGCCAAGGCAAGAAGTCTGGAGGTGTCTGAGGGAGAAGAAGGTGCCGGAGAAATATGTCAGGTTGGTGCGGGAAATGTACAGAAATGTGAAGACAAGTGTTTGGACCTGTTTGGGACAGACAGAAAGTTTTCAAGTAACAGTTGGCTTGCATCAAGGGTCAGCATTAAGTCCGTTTCTGTTTAATATTGTGATGGAGGTGGTAACAGAGGAGGTGAGAGAAGATGCGCCTTGGACAATGTTGTATGCAGATGACATCTTGCTGTGTGTAGATTCAAGAGAAGAAGCGGGAACTAAACTGGAAAGATGGAGAAAAATACTGGAAGAGAGAGGTATGAGACTGAGCAGAAGTAAAACAGAGTATATGTGTTGCGCAGTGGGCAGCGGCAGCCAGGAGACAGATCTGGAGATGGAAGGAAATGTCATCAGGAAGGTGAGACACTTTAAATACTTAGGTTCAACAGTGGAAGAAGATGGAGGAGCTGAGAAGGAAGTGGGATGCAGGATACAAGTGTGTTGGAGGAACTGGAGGGAGATGGCTGGAGTGTTATGCGATAAGAGGGTGCCGATCAATCTGAAAGGCAAAATTTATAGGACAGTAGTGAGGCCAGCTATGACATACGCTATAGAAACTGTGGCCCTGAGGAAAAATAACATCAGCAGGATGGAAGTAGCAGAGATGAGAATGCTTAGGTGGATGTGTGGTGTGACCAGAAAGGATCGTCTGAGAAATGACGATGTCAGGGGAACAGTGAAAGTTACGAACTTAGGAGCGAAAATACAGGAGGCAAGGTTGAGATGGTTTGGTCATGTGATGAGGAGGGAGGACGAATATGTGGGAAGAAGGGTCATGCAGATGGATGTGCAAGGAAGGCGGAAGCGTGGGCGGCCAAAGAAGAGATGGAGGGAGCTGGTAAAAGAGGACTTGAGGATGAAGAACTTGGATGTGGTGACAGCCCAAGACAGGAAGGTGTGGAGGAGACTCATTATAAACAGTGACCCCACTTAAGTGGGAGAAGCTGCAGAAGAAGAAAAAGAAGGATGCTGTCTATTTGTGGTATTAGTGACATCGAGGCAAAGGGTTTAAGCATGCTAAAATTGATAGGCCGTTTCTTTTGCTATTAATTTATGTTCGATAAATATTAATATTCCACCTTCTCTTTTTGTTTGGCGGCATGATCTATGTTGTTGGAAGCCTGGAATTTTGAAAGCATTCGCTTCGTCATTAGTTATGGATACTTCTGTTAGGACCAATATATCAATAATACTGGTGTAATTCCTCAGATAAGCCTGTAACAATAACCAGTGTTTTCGAATACTTCTGATGTTAATATGCAAGATTGAGAGTCCTCTCACTTGTACTGTGTGTTGTTTCCATGTATCAAGCGAGTCGAAAGTACAATTGCTGATGTATTCTGGTGTAATTACATCTATCTGATGGTTCACACTCATTTTTGTTGTGTTGAGGTCTTCTTTTTGAACTTTCAATCCTCTTGCATGGCTGCCACATATGTACTATTACTAATAACCCTTCCCGGCTTCACATCATATGCAAACAACTGAATTTCCCCTTGCAATCCATTAACAATGTCATTGATATAAAGGTTAAACAATACAGATCCCAGTACTGAGCCCTGTGGAACCCCACTTGTAACCTTCTACTTCCTTGATATTGTTCCACCATACACAACTCTCTGACCTATCAGACAGCCAATCCAGTTGACTAACCTGATATCTAAACTCATGTTTCTGTAACTTAAATATTAGCTTATAATGTGGCTTCCTGTCAAATGCCTTTGTAAAATCCAAAAAAATGGCTGTGTATGCCTTTCGTTCATCAACTGCTCTTGTCACTTTATTATAAAAGGCAATCATATTACTTAAGAAAGAGCGCCCCTTAACAAATCCATGTTGATCCCCACAGATAACATTACCCTCATTTGCTGAATGCTGTATATAGTCCCTCAATAATTTCTCCAAGACCTTAACAATTACTGATGACACACAAATTGGCCTATAATTAGACACTTCCAGTCTGCTAACACCCTTATGCAATGGCACTATCTTACCTTCCTTCCATTCCTTGGGTACCTTTCCCATAGCCAGACTTTCCTTGAAAAGCCAGGTCAAAGGAGCTGTCAGTTCTTTAGCACATTCTCTCAAAACCCATGGTGAAATATCATCCAGTCCAACTGCTTTACTGACATTTAAAGTACTTAGTATTTGGAAAGCACTCACCTCTTGCACGTATAAACCTCGAACTCACAATTTCCCTCTAGTATTAAAACCTTCTTCTCCAGGATGAAACACTCCAATAAAGTGCTCATCTAACAACTCCACCATGTCCTCTGCATCAGTCACTCTATTCCCATTTTTTTTGCCACAATGTCATTCTTCCACAATCTTTCAATCTCTTCTCATATTCCAGTTTTGCCTTCCTCACCATACTAGTCACTCTCTTGGCCTGAGTCTTATATTCTTCATGCATCTGTTTTTCCCCCCTCTCTTTATATCTCTTCCATAATCTCTTTTTCACCTGCAGTTCCTGTTTGATGTTGTTTGTCATCTACTTCACCATTTCCCAAGCACTAATGATATCCTGGCCTTCCAATTCTGCCCTCCATGGAACTGCCCCAAGTAGATATCTAAGACTATTATAATCACCTGCCTTATAATTCCACATATGTTTCCTTTTTTTTGATACTCCTGCATGACTATTCATCTTTCCTATCAAAGCCACATGGTCACTCTCTCCAACTGGGGGGAGGGGAGATGTTATCTTAGTTATTATCAGCTCTTCTGATGCTATGACCAAATCCAAAACTCTTGAACCTCTTTGTTCCCTCTATTACATGTTGCCTAAGACATTTGTTCCTCAAGAATTCTAGAAATTCCATTCCCTTATTACTACATGCATTTTCCACTTCCCAGCTTATACTGCTGTAGTTATAATCTCCCATAACAATCATTCTTCTTGCACTTGCCAAGCTCAACTGCCTAAACATCTCCTGCTCCCCACTCTCTGTACTGCTTGGCTTTTAGCAACACCCCACTAAATATCCTGTCTTGTCCACCTCTACCTTACACCATATGCTTTCATAACCATTAGTGTCTTCCACTGCCTTTCAAAGCCTCAACCCGTAGAGGACACAAGTCTTCACTTATCATTAGCAGTACTCCACCACTACGATTTCCCCTCCTATCCTGCCGAAAAATGCTGTATCCTGCTACTTCTATTCCTGTTACTATATCATCTTCCATTAACCATGTCTCAGTGATCCCAATAATCTTTGGCCAGGCTGACACTATCAGTGCCACCAATTCTTCTGCTTTATTACGGATACTCTTGGCATTAGTATAAAGCATAAAAATGTCACTGCTTCTATACTTATCATTATCCCCTCCAGGCCCCCAATTGACTCAGTGTTACCTCATGTCGTCCCCCCTTTGCCCAAGCAAACAAGAGGCCACCCGTGCTACCATCCACTCTGGAAACTCTAGTTGCCCTGCATTGACACACTGACTCAATTCAGAAAACAGCAATCACTCCAGATGTCTACGTCCTTCCTCATTCAAATGCAAGAGGTCTCTCGCGTACAGTTCCTTTCTGTCCTGAAATGCCCTACAAGCATTCACATATTCCAATACTCTCTTCTGACACATTCTGGCTATTATGCTATTCATTATTACTGCTCTTCTGCTAAGCTCCTCATCATATCTGGGTAACACAGACACCATCGTATTATTATTACTTACTAATTATTATTATTGATTAAAAAAATAGCAATGTTAAAAAGTGAAATTAATTCATTCAGTATTCCCTAATGATAAGAAAAAAAATAAATAAAGAAACCGTAAATATAATTTGCGAATTAAAATGAACTGCAGATTGATATATAAATGTAAATGGCAAAATGCAAAAATGAATTAAATATTAATATAAAATTATTTCACAACCAATATCATTAATATGAAATCTCTCTCTCTCTCAACACATTGAATGAATCATTGTAAATATATATATGTGAGAAAAAAAATGCAAAATATATTTTTAGTATTATTATTTATACACATTTAAATAAGAGAATCCAGGTATTTGCTTACGCTTGGACTTGCCGAACTTTATATATTTACTATATTCGGCATGAAACTCTTTGAGTTTCTTATTCGGCTATGAAACAATATGGGATGTAATATCCCTTAACTTAAACTATTATAATACAGCTATATCGCCTGCTTCAGTTTAGGAGTACCCCTGTTTAAATGTCATTGGCTATTTACTCATGGGTTCTTAGGGCATTATGAGTGTAGATGTACTAAAAAGTATGTGTAGCTTAAGGAATAGAAATTGCACATACCTTTTTCTGGGTGTTGTGGCTTTTCCTCTGTCTGCGATGTCGAGAACTGCAGAGTGTGTGTGTGTGGGGGGGGTAGGCAGTTTGGTAGAATAAGTTAGAAAAACCCGGGTTTTTTTCGTAATATGTAGAAACATATACTTTTATATAGGGTGGGGAAAAAGGTGAAAGGGTTAATTTTTTAAAATAGGGAGGGGGAAGGGGAAAGTTGGTTGACGGGGTGTGGACCGTTTCGACTATTCGTGGTCATCATCGGAACATATTGGGAAAGTGGAAGCTATGTCAGGTCGGGTGGGTGCTTCAGAGGTGTTTGTGTTGTCTCCTATTGGTCTCCTATGTCTCCTATTGGTATAAGACAATGAAACAATGCTCAGAATATCGGAAACAATAGCTATAAAGTGTGACGCGAACTCGATCAACGTACACAGGCCCTACATAATCTCCGAGGTTTGGAAGCTTCACAACATTAAATTGAGGTCACAATCCCGACCAATAGGAGACAACACAAACACCTCTGAAGCACCCACCTGACCTGACATAGCTTCCACTTTCCCAATATGTTCCGATGATGACCACGAATAGTCGAAACGGTCCACACCCCGTCAACCACCTTTCCCCTTCCCCCTCCCTATTTTAAAAAATTAACCCTTTCACCTTTTTCCCCACCCTATATAAAAGTATATGTTTCTACATATTATGAAAAAAACCCGGGTTTTTCTAACTTATTCTACCAAACTGCCTACCCCCCCCCCCACACACACACACTCTGCAGTTCTCGACATCGCAGACAGAGGAAAAGCCACAACACCCAGAAAAAGGTATGTGCAATTTCTATTCCTTAAGCTACACATACTTTTTAGTACATCTACACTCATAATGCCATAAGAACCAATGAGTAAATAGCCAATGACATTTAAACAGGGGTACTCCTAAACTGAAGCAGGCGATATAGCTGTATTATAATAGTTTATAATGAGGAGTAACATGGGAGTTTTCCCAGAAATAATATACATAATTTTCTTGTGTCTTATAACCATACAACCCCTAACATTGGCTCTCTACTCATAATTCCCCCACCAACCCCCAACCCCCCCCACCCTCGATCACAAACACCATTAAAATTAGCCTTCACCTAACGCACATACCAACATAAGCTTATGTCATGGTCGCACGTCACATGTTCAATGAATGCATAAACTTTACAAAAAGTACATACCAAAAAACCATCCTAACATACACCGCTCAAAAAATACACATAACTTTCCTCAAAAAATGCCTCGATCACAACATCACACCAAAATTCGCGACGGTACGCTGCAACAGCACAATTCACGGAAATAAACAAATCTGCTACCGAGCATCCCGTGCCCTCATAAAACAAGCCATAAACAACAGATTTAAAAAGAAACAACAAGCATATTCATACATTCACAAAACAAAAAACAGATTGAAAAAGCTACTAACCACTAACGAATGGGCAGTTTTTTGGGATAATACCCAATCGCACATCAACGACTACACGCTATTATTAGAAGATCGACACGCAAAGAAATGGTACACACTAACAAACACCCAATACAACAATCGCGCTGCTTCCAACCCTTCGGATATTTCCGCCTTAGAACACACAAAAAACAATTCCATTATCAATCTATCACACTACAATCTCACGCCCGACGAAATCACCATCCTGAACAAAGGATTAAACTTTGGTGTTTCCCCAAAATACATACAAAACAGAGACATCATTACCGAAATGCAAGCGAAATTAGAGTACGACCCTAACAAAGAAACTATATTCCACAAAATTAACAACATCATAAACAGTAAAATAATAATTAAACCCAACATCACCCCCAACCTACAAGAAGCCCTTCTATCCCTAAAGAAGAACCCGAACATTATTATCAATAAAGCAGACAAAGGGGACACCGTAGTCATCACAAACCAAGCCGATTACCACAACAAGATAACAGCCATCTTAACCGACCCACACACCTACCGAAAAATACAAATTGACTCCACCTCCGACCTCATAAAACAAATCAACGATACCCTACACATACTAAAAAATGAAAATGAAATTGACAAAACCACACTGAAAAACACAATCCCCCGCACCACACGCACCCCTTGTATGTTCGGACAAATAAAAACCCACAAAGACGGGTACCCGATGAGACCAATAGTCTCCTACAAAAATACCACCACAGCCCCTTTATCAAAATTCGTAGCGAAACTCCTCAAACCACTAACCACAACGTCAAACTTCATGATAAAAAACACAGACGACCTTTTCAATAAAATAAAAGACCTAACCCTATCCCAAGAAGATATCCTCACTTCTTTAGATGCGGCCTCTTTATACACTAACGTGGACGTCCCCAGAACTTTAGACATCGTACACACACACTACTCACAGAAGACCACACCCTACACACTCGTACTAAACTAACGCCCATTGACATTATTAACTTAATAAAACTAGTAATCTCGGCAAACTTCTTCAAGTTCAACAACAACATGTACATACAAATCTTCGGACTCCCCATGGGCCAAAACATCAGTGGACAACTAGCGGAATTATTCCTGGCACATATAGAATCACTTCTACTCCACCCTTCCCTTCCCCCTGGCATCACCTTCTATGGCAGATACGTGGACGATATTCTGTGCATTGGTAATCCCACACACATCACCACCTTAAAAACATCCCTAAACAGCTACAGCAACAGGTTAAAATTCACCACAGAAACCGAACAGAACAAATCCATCAACTTCTTAAACTTGACATTAACCAGAACACACAACAAAATAGCCACGAAAATATACCACAAACCCTCACACATCGGAAACTACCTCCATTTTCACTCATACCATCCGTATTCTGTTAAAAAATCCGTCATCTTATCACAATTCATAAATGCTCACAAATTTTCAACCAATCAAAATAGTCTACACGCTGAAATAAAAAAACTAACACAGATCTTCTTAAATCGTAACTATCCTACACAACTGATTAACTACGCAAACAAGACGGCAAAAAACCGCCAAAACAACCCAAGTACCAAAACGAACTTCCCTACACAAAAAATTATCAAACTACCATACACCCAAAACACATACAAAGCCTATAAATACATCTTCAAACATACTGACTACAAACTGGTATTCACCACAAGCCAAAAACTGGCTAACCTCCTAAAATCCACCAAACCTCACACACAAAAAGATATATTTGAACAGCACAATGTAGTCTATAAATTTCCCTGCCAAAAAGACTGTGACATCACCTACACAGGTTCCACCATCAGGTCCTTATGGGCAAGACTACAAGAACACTTCCGTGACTGTAACATCCCTATTCCAGAACATTTAAACACTAAAAAACGCAACATTAAAAAGAAAAATCGTATACAAAGCACAGGAAAAACGGAAATAGCTGTTCACGCCCTTGAACAAAAACACACCCCGCAGATAGACAAGGCCATCATAATAGACAGACAAGACAATGAAACAATGCTCAGAATATCGGAAACAATAGCTATAAAGTGTGACGCGAACTCGATCAACGTACACAGGCCCTACATAATCTCCGAGGTTTGGAAGCTTCACAACATTAAATTGAGGTCACAATCCCGACCAATAGGAGACAACACAAACACCTCTGAAGCACCCACCCGACCTGACATAGCTTCCACTTTCCCAATATGTTCCGATGATGACCACGAATAGTTGAAACGGTCCACACCCCGTCAACCACCTTTCCCCTTCCCCCTCCCTATTTTAAAAAATTAACCCTTTCACCTTTTTCCCCACCCTATATAAAAGTATATGTTTCTACATATTACGAAAAAAACCCGGGTTTTTCTAACTTATTCTACCAAACTGCCTACCCCCCCCCCCACACACACACTCTGCAGTTCTCGACATCGCAGACAGAGGAAAAGCCACAACACCCAGAAAAAGGTATGTGCAATTTCTATTCCTTAAGCTACACATACTTTTTAGTACATCTACACTCATAATGCCCTAAGAACCCATGAGTAAATAGCCAATGACATTTAAACAGGGGTACTCCTAAACTGAAGCAGGCGATATAGCTGTATTATAATAGTTTATAATGAGGAGTAACATGGGAGTTTTCCCAGAAATAATATACATCCCTTAACTTAAATAAGTTTATATGTCGCCGAATTGAAGCTTTTGGCTCTTCATATAATTAATAGTTTATTAGGACACCTTCTTAGCAACTCTCATAGTAGGGTATAAGTAAGTTCTGTTTGCTACAAACTTGGTATTTCTAGGTCTACCTACTCACTGATGAGACCTCAATAAAGGGTGAAACCGGTCTGGGTGGTGACCTTCTCTCACTCATAATGTAAAACAGTAATACAGCTCCTAGGAGCTGGGTTTCACATTATGGGGAAATATCAAGAATAGTGATTGGAGCTTGCTCCACCCTTACCATGAGTTGCCTCAGTGTTGCACTCCCTAAAGGGTCAGTTATAACACTATCCAGAGGATAGTGTTACAACTGACCCTTTTTTTGACATATTTGCTTATGCTTGGACTCGCCGAACTTTATATATTTACTATATTTGACATGAAACTCTTTGAGTTTCTTATTTGGCTATGAAACAATATGGGATGTAATATCCCTTAACTTAAATATGTACTGAATATTTGTAGTGAAAAAACGTAATAGTAATACTTCAATTGTATATTTGTAAATATTCTGTAATTTAATATTGCTTCCTCCAAATGACCCATTAACTATCTCCCATGTTTTTATGCCATGACACAGATTTAAGCTTCTTAAGTTTGTCAAAATCAGCTTAAGAAGATTGTAGTTCCACATATACCCCTTCTTTACAGAATATTCCTCATGTTTTATAATCTTCCAAGTGAAGACCACATAGTCACTTTTGCCAATTGGAGGCAATGTGGCCACCTTGGATATGGATAGCTCTTTTAATCCTATGACCAGGTCAAATACTCTCACAACCCTATTACCCCCCTCCATTATATGCTGCCTCAAGTAATTCTCTCTCAGTAGGTGCATAAATTCTATTTCCTTCTTGCCATGTGATCTTTCTTCCTTCCAGTCTATATCTCCATAGTTGAAGTTCCCATAATAATCACTTGATCTGTACTCATTGTACTAATTTGCCAATGCATGTCTTCTAGATCATCCATTGAATCCCCTGATCTATAGCAACAACTAACTGTATATTTTGTCTTTCTGGCTTTAATCTCACACTGGACTGCTTCAAATGAACAGCCACCCTTCCACCTATTTGATTCTTTTTGGCTGCAATTCATCTGCAGTACTCTTCCTCCAATTGTATTTTCTCTATCTTCACTGAAAATTTTAAATCCTTCTCATTCTATCCCTGCAACTACATCATCTACTGTCAGCCAAGTATCACTAATGCCTATAGCATTTAGCGAGGTTGCACTAACCATTTCCCAAAATTCCTCCCTCTTGTTCCTGATACTTCTTGCATTAGCATATAGAAACAGAAGAATTCCTTTTGGCATCCACTCACCTTTCCTGAAGTGACTACCCTATTCAATATTTTTGCTTGAGAGACTAGATTCTGCACTTGGTCATTCTCCCACTCACTTGCCTCATGGATGCCTTCACACCAACTCACCTGCTTCCATTATAATTGTTTAAGTTTCCTAGATTTGAACTTCAGCATGATTGGTGAACAAAGATCTCTAGACACCTAATGCCAAATCATTTAAATGCAGTCCATCAGCATTATAAAAATCCTTCTTTCCCTCAAACACAGAGAACAGATCCTACATCATTTCTTCTGCACAACCTATATATTGATTTTGTAGCTAAAAATACCCTCCTCCTCAGTTCACTTCTATCATAGCATGGCAGGAGTCTTGCATTCTTCACCTTCTTGCTCTTCAGTTTTGCTTCTAACAACTCGTTTTCATCCTCTCTCATAGAATACTTTTTGCCTCTCAACTTGTACCAATCATGATAATTAGTTTTTTGCCTTACCTTTTTTTTGCATCCAGATGGCATGACTAATACTGTGAATTTTTTAACCAGGGAAACACAATTTTGTTACACTTTCATTAAGTACTCCCCTGTTCATTGAGTCTCCATACATAATTTTCTCCTTAACTTGTTTTTCTCATTGGTTCACTTGGTCTTTATTATTACTTCAGACCACATGCTTCTTTCTCTTCTCAGCCCTGCTAATCTCTTGCCACTTTGGCAATTTTTCAATTCCGTGCTTTGTACTGTGAAGAATAACATTTAAGCGCACTATTTCTTTATTAATGTCCATTTTGTTCTCCTCTATTTCCACGGCTGCACGTTTGACATTACTAACATCATTTTCCATTGTTCCGTCAATACTGTCCACTCTAATAACATGTGCTCCATTCTCCTCACCTAATAAGCACTCACTTTTGAAATATTTAATATATACTCTCTCTCTCTCTCTCTCCAGTTTGAATTTCCTTTCACATATCCTTTAATTTTTGTGACAAAAACAGCTCACACACACACACACATTGCACTGCACAAAATCCCGTAAATTCTAATCATCTGACAATGTAATCATTACCATCATTGTTCTACTACGCATTAGCACCATACCAACAATATCGTATTTAAACAAAAAAAATACAAGGGATTTACTTACAATCTAAAATAACTCAGTCAATTGCACACCTGTTTAAAACAAAAACTACAATAGGTTAACCTAATATTACCAACTAAAATTACTTGTCCTTCAGGAGCGCTAATAACCACAAAACACACACAATACGCCACCTAACTTTTTTTTTTTAATCTTCAGTACTATTATAAAATAATCAAAAGAAAGTACCATCTTAGCTTACTCATTAATTGTTGAATTGGATTTTAATACTATTGATGCAAACAGATTCTTAAGAAAATAACTATTTAATATTTCACTGGTATTATATCCAGCATCTTTAGAGCACATAAACACAGTTTCCACACGGTTACTCATTAATTGTTGGAGGTATTAGTATTAACTGAGATGACATCTAAAAAAATTTTTTTCCACAGTAATTGACTCTGCTTTCAAAGATCAGGTTCTTGCATATTACAGTCTTTAACATTGTACACTTTTTAATGTTTTTCATTAAGTCTTGAAAAATGCCTTTTTTGTGTGTGTGTGAGGGATACTACTTGAAGACTAAAGAAATTACAGAAATCTCCTGTTTATAAAGCAAATAAGCTGAATGAGTGGAGGGCAGGTAATTATAATTATGGGGAACGTCAACTATGGGAACATAAACTGGAAGGAAGAGAAAACATGTGAAAGGAAAGAAATGCATTTTATGCAGTTACTAAGGAATAATTACCTGAGGCAGCATGTGGTGGAATGCACTAGGAGTTTGAGAGGGTTAGATATAGTAACTGCATCAGAGAATTTGTCTATAGCCAATATGACCACATTGCCACCATTTGGTGAGAGTGATCACATAGTCTTAACCTGTGCTAATTAGCTAAATGTGAAATTTTCATTGTAGAAGGGTATATGTGGAATTACAAGGCTGGTAAGGATGACTAGCTTAGGAGATTGCTTGATCAATGGCCTGGCATGTGCAATTGCAAATGATGAATGTTGATTTTGTATGTGAAGTGGTAAAGGAATGATTGAGTGAAGTAATAGCACACTGCATACCTAGAGTTGGGAGAATAAATCAAGTGGGAGTTAAATGGATGAATACTATCATTAAGCTGGAGCTACAAAAAGAGGAAAATCTGTGGAGGGAATTCAAGGAGAAAGGTGACCAGCAGGCACATGAGCAGTACAAAGCAAAGGCCAGAAAAGTAACCAGTGTGGTAAGAAAGACAAAAGCAGAATATGAGAGGAAATTAGCGGTGCATGCCAAAGATAATCCCAAAGAGTTTTTTTCAGTACATTGCAAGTAAAAGAAAGAATGTTCATGAATTTTAATGAATTTTGGTGTTGATGGTAGGGATTTAACTGAATCAGGAAAAATAGCAGAATTACTGAGTGAACACTCTGCAAGAGTATTTCATCCAGGTGGAGATATCGCAGTAAGAAGAAAGGCAAAGGCTTATATGGAAACTGAAATAAATGAACCGGAGGTACATAGCATATTACAGAACCTTGATGCGAATACAGCTATGGAATTACAGGGTATACCAGCCTGAGTTTTACAAGAAGGTGCTAGGGAATTGGCAGTACCTTTGACGATGTTGTTTAATCTGAGTTTCAGCTCTGGGTTGATCCCAAGGGAGTAGAAAGAAGGGAAAATAGTTCCATGGCATAAAGGGAGCTCCATGACTGATGAAGTAAATTACTGACCGATTAGCATACCAGAAGTCATAGTCAAGGTACTGGAGAAGCTGGTCAAGAGAAAAATACAGGAAAGGATAGACAGAAATGGGTTATATGGGAGGGGGAGAACATGGTTTTGTGAAGTGCAGGCTTTGTCTCAGTAACTTGCTCATGTTTTATAGTAACAGCTGGATAAAGATAATGGATTCACAGTGATACTGCTGGAACTTACAAAAGCTTTTGACAGGACACCACATGGAATTCTAATCAGTAAACTGCAGCACATGAGGATGGATATAAAGTTGGTGAAGTGGATAAGAGGATGGTTGATGGAGAGAGAGAGAGAGAGAAGAGAGTAGTTTATTCAGGAGAAGAGTGAAGTAGAAGCCCTGTGGCTAGCAGTGTGCTGCAGAGCTTTTTTCTTGGGCCACTACTATTTAATTTGTTCATTAATGATAGAGGAAGGGATCTGAGAGGAACTATTCAATTGTTTACCGTGTTTACCGATGATGAAAAATTGGGTAGAGCAATAGTTAATACAGATGATGTTAAAATTTTGTAGAATGATTTAGATAGACTGGCAGTCTGGGCAAAGGAGAATGGATATTAGTTTAATATGGCAAAGTGTAATATTATGCATTTTGTGGTGTGTGTGTGTGTGGGGGGGATTACCAGCTGCATACCACATTGATGAAACTGTACTCTAGGAAATTGATGAAGCCAGGAATTTGGGGGTTTTAGTGGATAGGGAATTAAAGTTTTAAGGGTATATTGCAAAAGTGGCTAAGCCAGCTCAATGGATTACTTGGTTACTGAAGAATACTTTGACAAACGGATTATTATACCTCTGTATAGAGCCCCCCCATGTTGACTGCTGCAAGCAGATCTGGTTACTTGGGTTTCTTGGGGGGATGAGGAAGCAGTGGAGAGGATCCGCAGGCAAGTGATCAAGATGGTATCAGGTCTATGGAATGAATCTTATGAGGACAGGCTGAAGATTTGTGGATTACAGAAATTGGTTGACAGGTGGAAAAGGGGTGATATGATTGAGACAAACAAATTACTGAAGGGTTTTTACAAGATTAATACAGAGAAAAATTTTCAGAACAGGACTGGTGGTGGAAGAACTAGGAGTCAACCTTGGAAACTGAGCCAGAGTGTATTTAGCAGGAATGTCAGGACTAGATTTTTTGCTTGGTGAATGATGAATGAGTGGAATAGATTGCAATCTGTTGTTGGTGCCATGACTGTGAAAGAATTCAAAGCAAAGTACGACAGGTACTGAACGAATGTTAGACAGTGCTTGGCATGATGTTTAGGGGACCTACTTAAATGAGTCTAACTCCATGTAGTGGCCCACAGTCAGGATAATAATATAGGTAACTTGCTTATGACTTTCACTTTCTTCACTGTCACTTCTTCCAAAAATCCTTTCATATCTTTTCTCATAGTGAACTTATCACTAGTTAAAAGTTAAATCCTTGGCAATCTCAATGTCCACAATTAAAACTGACTTCTCTACTCAAACATCACAGACCAAGCAAGATGAGAAGCAGAAGTATTTGCTAAAAGAAAAGACTTAATTGTACATCTACCTACTTGAATCCCTGATAAACCTCTTCACTTTCTCCAAAATCTCCTCTCTCTCGGAACATCCCTCCTCCAACCATTCTCAACTTTACATCCTCTGGAACTAAAATGGAGCCAAGTGGGACGACCTCCTGACCCTAACACCTGCTGTAAACAAGTCACTGCAATTATTCTCACTGGTATGAAGGCCTTTGTGCACCATTCAGTCCATAATTCACATCCACTTTCCGAGCCCTGGTTCAGCTAAAATTGTGTCAAAGCAGTCAGAGAAAAAAAATCCAGCTTACCTCATGTGACTTGCATCAAGAACTCCAGCTTCATGCTCTGCTTTTTTGCCAAAGTATGCAACATATGCAAATCAGTCAATAGTAGATCCAAATCTGATTTCATAAAGGCCACCAGCAGAAGATTTGCCTTCTGTCCAAATGGAAGTCATTGCTTCTGGTGGTTTGCGAAGGCCACTGGACGCAATTTCTGCTCTTCTGCACTTCCACTTCTTTCTCATCCTGATGGTACCACTGTTGCTTCACCTGAAGATAATGCTGATCTCCTGGCATTATTCTTTTCCTCAAACTCCTGCACAGATTACCAAGAGATATCACCTCCTACCATATCAGAATCCACGTACCGAATGCCTGCTATAGTTTATCAACAAAAATTCATCAGAAAAACTGATAAATAACTTAGATAGTAAAAAGTCTTCTGGTTCTGAAGGCATCTCCCCAATTATTCTCAAACATTATGCATCACGGCTAACACCTTCCCTGCATCATCTCTATAATTTATTATACATATCTGGTACTTATCCCAATGTATGGAAGCAATCTCATATCCACCCTATTCCAAAAAAAAGGGTGACAGAAGTCTACAACCAGCCCTCACTTCTGTCCTCTCCAAAATAATGGAAAAAGTCATCAATAGCCAACTTCTCCACTACTTAGAGGTCTGCAAATTAATCAGCGACCACTAGAACAGATTCTGCCATTCAAGATCTACAGATGACCTTGTAGCATACACCAAACAACTACAACTCTTCAAAAAAAAAAAAAAATAAAATAAACTTCTATCTCAGTCCTCTTCTACACACCTCACATAAGGTACTGATACGCCTATAGGTCCCTCAACCTTTTGTGTATGGGATCAATATAAATTTCAATCAATTTTACTTTTCTCTTCTGTTTTTTATTATTATTATTATTATTATTGTGTTTTGTGTTTGTTATGTTTTTATTTATTTATTTTTTTGGTCCAGTAAAGCAATTTCAAGCCTTTGAAATAATAACCCAGACATCAATGGTCATTATGATGGAATAGCCATACCAAATAACATCCTTTTTTTTATAATTGACCTTTACGTTCCTGATTATTTTGTTATCCAACATCAACCATTCAGTGCACTGTTGTGTCTTATTTTGCTGCTTAACTTTCTTGTCCCCTCTATGTTCCTTTAAATGCCTCTAAACTTTCTGTAATTCCCTATTAATAATCTACTGTATTTTAATTTTGCAATTTCAGGTTGTAATTCATTTTTAGTAATCTCAAGTTTCTCTTTAGGGTGGCAAACCTTCTTGTTACATACAGATACACATATTATTATTATTACACCCTCTGTGGAGTCAGCAGACTCATCATGGGAGGTTCATTTAACTATCAGCATATTTATCATACCGAATCTTAAAATCCTTAACACTCCTTGCATTAACAACATATTCTGGTAATGCATTCTATTCACTGACAGTTTTCCAAGTAAAAAATCTACTCATCACACCCCCTCGTCATTGTCTTTTTAGACAGCTTCCAGGGATTGTCTCTAGTTCTTCCCCTCTCGCCTTCTACTCTTTTTATAATCCCCTCTGGATTAATCCAATAAAATCCCCTCAGAAACTTAACTGTCTTTATCATATCACCTTTTTTCCTCCTATCCACCAATCTCAACAATCCACATTTCTTCAACCTCTTTCCATGGCTTTCCAGAGTCCAGATATTGTCTTAGGCACTGATCTCTGCACCCTCACCAATGTCTTCACATCATATTTAAAACCAGTTGATCAAATTTGAGCATGACTATCCAAGTGTGGTCATGCTCAATGTAGAATTACTATATGTAGAATTACTATATACATGGGTATATAGTAATTCTACTATATACTCATGTATATAGTAGAATTACTATATACACGGTATATAGTAATTCTACACACACATATACATAAAAACTATTAAAGCATGGTTTATGACTGGGATAACTGAGTGTGGATAACATGTCTTCTAACTATCCAGTATGGTGTAGTTTCAAATTTTACTGTTGGTATTGATATGTCTGTAAATGTCTTTAGCTGGGAGATGAATTTTTTCATTAATGTGAGACCATGACTACTTACAGGTGGCTTGAAGTGGCTTCAACTAGTTCCATGTATGGTCTCTGTGATTCCACAACACTACCTCTGTGTTGGAACCTCTTTTATATCAATGCAGATCATCTCTTGTTCCTGCCATTGTTGAGGCAACTCTGGTAATCATGTGAAATTCCAATAACCCATCCTAATCTCAACAATAATGATGACCTAGAAATCCCAAGAATATGGATGGCACACATTTTTTTCCTAACAAGTCATATTAATTAGGACTGTAGGTTTCTAGCGTTCTTTACTACAAAACTCAGGTTAACAATTACTTCAGACATTAATTTGATAATAAAAATCTCATCCCTATTTAAACTACTGATTAGGTCAATGCTAATGCTTCAGCACTTACCAGTACTTTTGCATTTGATTTATGGTCATAAAAAACTAGACTACAGTTTTGATGTAGTTTTTTTTTTTCCGAACAGAGGTCAGAAATTAGTAATGCTTTGGCATATTGTGTGAATTATCATATAAATTGCTCCTCAGTGTTTTACATATGTTTGCACCCCATGTGGTGACTTTAATATGAATTTCAAGACATTCAAAAATTGAAGTTATTATTTCAATGCAAATGTAGTCTACAAATACCAATGACTGTGTAATAATGAAAGCAAGTAAGGAGATAAATTATTTTTTTATGTCACATGCCATATAAGAGCAAAATGCTTTTGGTAACAACTTCCTTGTTTGCCTGTTCTTTCCTAAGTTATTTTCTTTATCTTTCAGAACATGCAACATAACATTTTACTAAAATAAAGAGCCAAAAGGCTTCATTTCAGCGATGCAATTCTATAAATCAAGTGGATATTAAATCCAGCATTATTTCAAAGTCGAATGTAGAAACTTTCATAAAGAAGTTGACCAGAGAGCTCACAGGATTACTCACCAGCATTTACGAGTTGCCCTAGTGCAGAAAATATAGAAGACAGGCACTGCCCAGGTGTATATATGTGGCTTTTATTGGCCCATTTTGATAAGGTTTCACTGGCCTGACAGCTGTTTCAAACTGGTTGGTTCTCTTCAGAGACCAGGCAGAAACCTTAAGAGAGCAAAAACTGCCATTCAGTACTAAGGAACTCGAAGTGTCAGAGAGGTGTATTTCACATAAGCAAAGTCTCGGTTGGTGCGTAAAGTATTTGCTAAAATAAAGAATTCGCTTACAAAAAATACACCTCAATGACACTTCAAGTTCCTTAGTACTAAACAAGAGTTTTTGCTCTCTTAAGGTTTGCCCAGTTTCTGAAGAGAACCAATCAGTTCAAAAGAGCTGTCAGGCTAGTGAAACCTTATCAAAATCGACCAATAAAAGGCAAATATATAGATGCTTGGGAGGCACCTATGTCTTCTATATGGTCTGCACTAGGGAAACTCGTAAATGCTGGCAAGTGTATTCCTGTAAGCTCTCTGATCAACTTCTTTATGAGACTTTCATAGTTTCTACATTCAGCTTTGAAACAATGCTGGATTTAATATCCACTTGATTTATATAAATGCAATATAACAGTTTGACAATTTTTTACACATTTAAAGTGATAATATTCAGTATAAAAATATAAACACTTTTTTTTTTATGATGAAATTCATTAAGATGACAAAGAATGGAACTCAAGCAGTCCTGTGTTGAAACTGCTCTCTTCTAGTGAGGATTAAAAAGACACTAAACATCAGAAAAATCACTTTTCCAGCATACAAAGTGTAAAGATTTCCGAACATATTGTTAAGTTGCTGTATATAAATTTATTTTGAGAATTTCTGAAATGCAATGACAAAAACACCTCATTAAATCCAATTGAAATCTATGTAGTAGTAGTTGTCTATGGTCTATAACTTGATGAAATTTTGTGTGATATCAATCACACAGCAATGAAGGTTTAGCCATATTACATAGTGTAAATAAAATAAATATAAAGAAAAGAGAAATCTTTCACTATTTTACATTTATCATTAAAAATATTACCTTGAACAGTGAGAGTTGCTGCTGCTTCATCCTGATCAAGTTCTGTTTTTGCTACACATGTATATACACCAGAATCTTGTTCGACTGTTTTGGTGATAGTAAGTGAATTATCAGATGCTTGTACCATTCGTGGATCCCGATCAAAATCAATTGGTTTGTCATTAAAGAGCCACATAATAGATAATTCCAGTGAAGGATCAGCTTGTGCACTACATCGAAATGTTGCTGATTTACTTGCAGCAACTTCATAGTTCTGTGGAGGTTGAGTTACTTTTGTCTTAGCTAAAAAAAAAAAAAAAAATAATATATATATATATATATATTCAGATTATAGAATAACTTCTTGTTTTCTATATTTCAATACACGTTAATAAAAAGGTCATGCTTAAAATTATGATTAAAATTGTAATCATGATTTTAGGCACTTTTTTTTATGAGTTATGAAAGTCGAAATGAATTAGTCTGAATTTTCAATGATTTATTTTAGTTTCATACTGAATTCTTTCTTTTGTCATTTATTTATATGTTTCATGTTCATTGGTGCCAACCACGAACTTAATTTTTTTGAAAAAGTATATATGGCAATGAAGAAAAAGATCAAAATGTGGGCGAGATGGTTGCAATGAATTTTAAAAGTACTGAGGAGTAAAAGCTTTGTGAGCAACTATGGGGCATGTGCAGCAGAAAGAAAAGTGAAGGGAGAGGATAATAAGTGTGCTATGTTTAGTATGATAATATGTTTAGCGTGATATTTGAGAACTGAGGAGACAAGAAGTGACCGCGCCGTTAGCCTAGTGGCTTTGCGCTTCGCAACCATATTCCTGGGGAAGGAGTGTCCCAGGTTCGATTCCCGTTGTAGACGTGAGGAATTTGAGGATCTTCCTCAGGCATAGCCAAGTTAGCCGGTCTTGGGCGCGGTCAGTAGGGTTTTTTCCGCCAGTTTATATGGCGTTTTTCATCCCGCAAGCAGACAAACCGGCCCCGTGAACATACGCCTCTACAGTCAAAAATATACCCCCCCCCCAACGGCAGACCAGGCGACGGGTTGGTTGGGAGTAGTACTAACAAGAAGTCGCATCTACGCGGACCCTGCATAGGGAGCGGGAATAACGCGTAGAAGAAGAAGAAGAAGGAGACAAGAAGTGATACTAAATGACATAATAGCTAGAATATGTAGTAACAAAGGTTAGGAATGCATGGATATCTGAAGTGCATTTGATGGTAGAGAAGAAATGGATTCAACAAATAGCTCATATCCAAATAGAAAAGGATGCAGGCATTTGAAAACTTACTATTCTCTAAGCAAGCAACAATGTTGGAGAAGGGAAAATTGCCAGGGTTGAAGGTATCAGTGATAACCGTGTGTGCATGTGAGAGGGTGGCAGTTTAGGTGATGGGAGAATGCCGGCAAAGGTTGGTCGATTGGTAGAGCCTCTGCTACTAATAGCTCAGTTAAGTAAGTTTGAGCGCGGTAAGTATTTGGAAGGGGACCAATCATTCGATGCTGTCGGCACACTCTCCCTCAATGAGTCTTTGGACTCCCTGGAGGTGTCAAAATAATAATAATAATAATAATAATAGAGTAAAGTAGAGACTGGGAGGGGGGGGGACGAAGGCAATAATAGAAAACAGACTAATGGGAATACTGACAATGCACTACTTTTTCTATATACAAATGCAGGAGGATCAGCAATAAGGAGAATGATTGTGAGGCCTTGAGACTTGCTATCATGAATATTACAGGTATCAGTGAAACAGGACTGAGAGAAAAGCAGAGAATCTTTTGGGGAAAACAGGGAGAAGAAAATGAGGTGGTGGAGATTTACTTGTGATATTGGCTAATGTGCCCTCTCAGAGTAAACAACTAAGTAAGAAACAACGGTGAGGACTTTGAGAGTATACATATATGGTGTGAGAGCAAGGCCTTTGCCAGATTAGATCATGCCTTGAAGCAAACAATTAAATATCGCCCCTGGTGGATTATAAAACAAATATAAGAAAATCACCAATTGATATTTTGTTTTTATTACAAGAGAAACATTAATGCAAAACAATTACATAATAATATTAATTAAATGTTTCCTCTATGGGGATATCACACAATAAAACTATTTTTAAGCTCTTCTAAATTTAAATGATAAGCAATGTCTGCCTCTATCGATACAATTGCTAGACCAACTACAGGAATTGTTAACACTACCCTTAGGGCAGTGGTTACGTTGGGATATATATCTACAAGATTTTGGTTATATATATATATATATGATAAAATTTGGTGAGGACCACTTTTCTCTTGTATTACTGTTGAGAGAATTTTCAATTCTTCAAATAAATCTATTGCATCTACATCAGGTGTAAAATATCTTGTTGCTGTAATACGAAGCCTACAGCAATATGGCTGAACAAGCACCTTTATTAAACAGTGCTGTGAGGCAGGCTGCCTCTATGCTACACCCTGTCGCTGGTATGTGTGTGTGTGAGAGAGAGAGAGGTGTACAAAGGGATTTTGTGGGATGCTGCTTTAGGCCAGAAAACAACAAAGTGAAATGATGAAAAATCTTTAGTCAAATTAACTCAGAAAATGTGAAGGTGATGATCCTGTAAGATTTCATCTGTCACATAACAGTAAGAGTGTTATATGCTCAAACAGGAAGCAAGAAGCATATACTCCATAAAGCAATATGAAATCTAGAGTAAAATTATTTTCCTTGGAATCATTTTTGGAATTCTCATTTCAATATTATACTCCTATTGTCAGAGCAAATATCTTTATGTTCAATTCAGCACAGGAAAGAAAGCTGTCTTTTTCATCAAACCAGCTCCCAAGATGATATATGCGAGCATGGACTAGGGATCTTTAAATGTTTGCTAATTATTCACAGTTAGGTAGAATTATCAGGAATGGTGCTTATGTTAATTCTTTACAGGAAGTTTTGAATAGACTTTTGCTTGGACAGATGAGTAGGATTATAGTTTTAATATTAATAAATGTAAGCCATTACACTTTGGGGTATACAGAAGTATAAGCTGGCATACTTAGCTTGCTTGGACAGATGAGTAGCGTTATAGTTTTAATATTAATAAATGCAAGGTTACACTTTGGAGTACAGAGTGCATAAGCTGGCATACTGTATTGGTGAAGTTATATTATTATTATTATTATTATTTCCCAAGACCTCATGGAGTCAAAGACTTATCTGGGAGGTGCTTTTATCACACACACATCTCATCATACCGTGTCTTAAACACACTCAAACTCTTTGCAGACACCACACACTCAGGCAAGGCATTCCAATCATTCACAACTCTGCACGAAAAAAATCTGCCTCTCACTCCCCTACTCACACCCTCTTTATACAGTTTCCAGGGATGACCTCTGGTTCTCCCCTGATCTCCCATTATTCTCTGTAGAACTTCTCCACCATTGATCTTATAACAACCCCTTACCAACTTGTAGGTCTCTATCATATCTCCCCTCTTCCTTCTCTCCACCAGACTCTGCAAATTACATCTCAATCTTTCCTCATACTCAACATTCCAGAGGTCAGAAACTACCTTAGTCAGTCGCCTTTGGATCCTTTCCAACATCTCTTCATCCTTCTGAAAACCAGGTGACCAAATCTGGGCACAATAGTCCATGTGTGGCCTAATCAAAGCCTTATACAATGGAACAAGAATCTCCCCTTCTACACGTCAGTGTCCTCCGCATCATTCCCAGAAGTCTTTGTGTTGTCTTCACAATTTTGGCGATGTGTCCCCTAAATTTTAGATCTTTATCCACTATCACCCCCAGATCTCTTATTTCCTCTACCTCCAACAATATATTCTCACCAAGCATAAATTCTGCATCCCATCTTTGTTTTCCAAATTTTAAAACCTTACATTTTGCAATATTGAACTCACATCCCCATTTGCTTGCCCAATCACTCAATTTATTCAAGTCTTCTTGCAAGGCCACAACATCTTCACTACTCTTTATGGTTTGTCCCAACTTTGCATCATCTTCTCATCCACACAAATCTTCGCCAATATCATTAATATACAAGTCAAATAGTAATGGCCCTAAAACAGACCCCTGAGGCACTCCACTAGTGACTTTCCGTTTCCTGGATATCGCACCCACACACGCAACTTGTTGATACCTATCAGATAGCCAGTCTCCAATCCAATTCACTAATCTAATAATCAAATCCCATCTGCTCTAGTTTGACTGTCAACTTATCATGAGGCACTCTATCAAAAGCCTTTGCAAAATTCAAGTATATTACTGTGTATCCTTCTCCTCTGTCCAAGGAAGCAGTCACTTTATTGTAATAAGTAAGTAGATTACTAAAACATGACCTCCCTTTAGCAGATCCATGCTGTCCATCAAAGATTATACCATTGTTGTCAACCCAACTCTGGATCCTAGTTCTCACAAGCTTCTCCAACAACTTAACCACGACACCTGACACAGAGATAGGCCTATAGTTTGATGCTTGAGTTCAATCACCTCCTTTATGAAGTGGCACAATCTTGCCCTCCTTCCACTCTTTAGGAACCTTGACCAAGTGCAAGACTTGTATTAAAAAAATATGTCAAGGCAGGTGTCAACTCTCTGGCACATTCCTTCAGAATATGCGGTGATATATTATCAAGTCCCACAGCATTATTTACATCTAGTTTACTCAACTCCCCAAACACCTCTTGCTCACTTACAGTCAGTCTATCCTCCCCATCATCAACTGCTCTCAATCTCTCCATGAAGTCACATTCACAAGATTGAAAGATCTTTATGAACTGCTCATTAAGTATCTCCACCACACATTCTGCAACAACTGTCTTTATACCATTTCCTCCAATCATTGTCATCCTTCCATAATCATTCTTTCTTTTGCTGGCTACATATCGAAAGAACTGCCTAGGATTCTTTTTGGCTTCGTTAGCTAACTGTTGTTCATGCGTCTCTTTAGCTACTCTCACCAACCAAGTCACCCTCCTTGCCTGGTCTTTGTAGACCTCATGAAATTGGTTACTTCCACTTCTCTTATGCTGCCTCCTCAATGCCCTTTTTCTCTGTATCGCATGCTTAGTCTCTTTATTCATCCATCTCAGACCTACCTTATTTAACCTTCTCACCCTTGGAATACATGTAGACATTGCATCTACTAAATACTTTTTGAAAATCCCCCAAGCTGCATTGATCTCTTTTCCAGATAACTCCTCATTCCATGCTACACCTGCAAGCTGTCTCCTGAGCTCTTCATAATCACCTCCATTGTAGTTCAACATATACCCTTTTTTCACAGGGGTCCTTGCACTGCTGGCAACCACCTAGATAATCACCTCATGGTCACTTTCACCAATTGGTGGATGATTTGACACCTCATTTATAATTACATCCTCTGATGAGATGACCAAATCCAAGACCCTTAATCCTCGTGTGCCCTCTGTTACATACTGTCTGAGGTAGGTATCCCTCAAAAACTCAATAAACTCATTTTCTTTACTTCCAGTTGCTATCTCTTCATTCCAGTCTATATTGCCATAATTAAAATCACCCATAATGATCACCCTTTTCTTATTTGCTTGGCTTATTTGACTATACATTTCACTATCACTACCATCCACATTACCAGGTCTATAACAACATCCCACCAAGTATTTGATTCTTTTCACCTCTATCTCACACCATACTACCTCAAAACCACTGGCCCTATTTCCCTCTTGCATCTCTATCTTGTATGGACATAACTCTTTCTCTATCATCAATAGCACTCCCCCTCTCTTTTTGCCCCTTCTATCCTCACGAAACATATCATACCCTTCCATCTCTATTCATGTCAGGATGTCGTCCTCATCTATCCATGTGTCACTTATTCCGACAATCTTTGGGTGAACAGATGCAATTAGTGCAACCATTTCATCCCCCTTATTTCTTATACTTCGAGCATTGGTATACAAACACGGCAGCTCATTTCTGGATCTACAGCTAGTTCCACTGATACCACTCACTCGATGTGATCTCTGCATGCTGGACTGGGGCCATTTCCCTTTCTGCTTCTTCATTTTAGAACCCTTTTCAATTTCATCTGTTTCTTCTTGATCCCTGGTCATCCCATTTCTTTCCTGCCTACTCATGCTCTCACCTCCTCTTGGAGCATCCACCTTTCTCTTTCTCTGTACCCTTGTCCACCCTGAGCCTCCCCGTTTCCCTGCTCCTCTTGCACACCCATTCTCTCATTTTCTATACTCATACCACTCACTTCCCCAGTCATTTCCACTTCAATCTCTCCTGTCTTACTCTCCTGCTCTTCCACATCACTCCCCTCTTGATCTGATTCATTCTCTCTATTCACTTCTCTCTACCTTCCAGCAGCAGTCTCTCCAAGCGACTCATGCCATAACCACTCAAATTCAGTCCATCACTCCCATACAGCTCATTTCGTCCCTCAAACTGATTCCACACATTAACAAACTGTACTCCCATCTCCTGACACATTTCAGCCAGAATATCATTCATAATCCTTGCTCTCATACGTAGGCAACACACTGACTACCATTCCTGTCACATTATTCTCTTTTATCTTTCCAAGCAGCCTCCTGACATTCATTCTGACATGCTCTTTGTTCTCTCTCAAATCATTTGTACCAATTAATACAATTAACTCTTTTGCTCGCTCCCGCCTCATATCCAATGCCTCAATCACTCTACTCATTTTACCGCCTGGAAAACATACCTTGTGCATGTTATCCTCTAGCACACCTTTAATAATGGAGTCGCCATATAACGCCACTCGCTCATCTTTCTTTAACTCTTTCATGGCATCATGATTTATTTTAATAGTTTTGACCTGAATTCTCTTAATTTCATTCCACATCCATTTCATTTCTTGCCTCATCCAATCCAATTCACTTGCCGAATCTCACGACACATTCTCTCTATCATTAAATCTTTCTAACTCTCGACCCCCTCTTCTCACTTTCCCTCTCATTCATCCTTCTTTGTTTCCGTACTTTCGGTCCAACATACTTCCAACTTTCACTATCATTCTTCTCACTTTCACTCTCATTTATCTTTCTTTGTTTCCGTACTTTTGGACTAACATGCGTCCAACTTTCGCTATCATTCTTCTCACTTTTACTCTCATTCATCTTTCTTTGTTTCAGTACTTTCAGTCCAACATGCGTCCAACTTTCACCATCATTCATTCTTTTTTCGCTATCATTTATTCTTTTGATTTTTTTCACTTGTGATTTCTGCATCATGCCATTTCTACTTCCATTCATTCTCTCAATTTCGTTTATTTCCACCACTCTCACCTCACGTTCGTCCATTTTAACATCCGTTACGGTTTTCAAATCGCTCTTTTTCTTTTTTCCTGATTTTTTGACATTTTTTCGCCTCTCTTTCTCACAATCCTTCTCTTTCAAACGTGCACTCGCGCCACGATCGTTAACATTTTCTATTATCAATTTCATATTTGCATTCATCAGTTCCTCATTCAGGTCACACTTCGCACACACCCTTCCTCTATCCGTGCTAAACATCCACAAATCATTTATGTAATCGAAAGAATACACATAACAGACCTCACACTTAACGAAACGACTGAAATCTAAATTAAAATCATGGAATGACAATGCTGCCGCCATTTTTTTTTTTTCCCTGCAGGTTACTAGCTCTAATAATAACGATTTCGTAATTAAGTTCGTAATTTTAAATCGTTACGATTTCGTAATTAGGCGTAATTTTTGTAATTAGGCAAGAAAAATTCCCCACACTAATAATACCAGTAGCGCACAACGTTTACAACCGCTCTTACTCAAACAATTATGCATATATAATTAATCATTCCTAGAATAACTTATCTGAATCAGGAGCTCTTGTTAGGTTCGTCCACAGCGCTTCAATTAACCCTTTAATATTTCAGGAAGTGGATGAGATTCGGAATCTTGGGGTGATGGTAGAAAGTGGACTGAAGTTCTGAGGGCACATTGCACATATTGTAAAGACTGCACATTGTTTTGCAGCTATGATAAAAAAGTACGTTGATAGGAATAAGGAGGAGGTGATGCCTCTATATAAGACATTGGTCTGACCACAAATGGACTATTTTTATCAGATTTGGTTGTTTGGTTTTCATTGTAATGTGGAAACCTAGAACAGGTCCAAAGATGAATGACCAAAGTGATATCAAGACTGGAATGTTGGTTATGAAGAGAGTTTTAGGAAATGTGGATTACAGAGTTTGGTGGATAGGAGGAAAAGAGGTGATATGATAGAAACCTTCAAGTTAGCAAAGGGATTCTACCAGATTAATACAGAAGGAATTATAAAAAGAGTAGATATTAAGATGGGAAGAGTATAAAGATTTTATCTTTATCTCCACAGAGATTTTTTATGTGGAGGGTTGTTAGTGAGCGGAATGCATTGCATGAGTGTGTTGTGAGTGCAGGTAGTATAAATAACTTCAAAGCTCATTATGATAGATATGTTGCTGGTTGAGCGGGCCTCCCATGATGAGTCTGTTCTCATACAGAGGTAGCAGGGTTTTTCCTCGCGGAAACTCAGGTTTTTCATCCCGCATTCAGACAAATCGGCCCTTCAGAACACACGCAATTTACAGACAAAAAATACTAGTTGTGGTGGTGGGTGGTAGATGGCGTTGATTGGTAGTAGAGGTTCGGTGTAGTGGTGGAGACAGTTGTGTAGTAGGTGTCCTCCCGCGATGAGTCTTCGGACTCCTTGGAGGTGTCATGAATAATAATAATAATAATAAAAAGTTCTTTTATTGTTATCTAAGGAATTTGAGAAGTAAGACTGAATGAATGAAAAAAATAAAAAGAACAATAAAGGAAAATAAAGAAACAGTGATATGTCCTAAAATTCCCATAAAGTCAGCTGAAACTATAGAACTTTTAGCTGAATTAATAGCATTCCCATTTTTGGATATTTGAAATAATTCCTCAGAAATGAATTTACAATGAGAACTCTGATTACATACCAGCCTGAAATATCATACTGGTATGTAATCAGAGTGTCTAGAGACTGTTGATTTCCTTTTCTAAGGTGAACTGCATCCTGGGATGTTGACTGTTTGGATGTGTTAAGAAAATATTGAGGGTATCAAGAATATTTGGCAAATGGACAAAACATCATCTACGTAGCATAGTGAAACAGTGGATTAAGGTGGGACATAGTTTAAGGCTTCATCTTCAAAGATCTGCATGAAGTAGTTGGCCATCAGTGGAAAAAGTGGGGAACTCATGGCTGTAGCTTCTATCTGTTTGTAAAATTTCCCTTGCCAAACAAAATAGCCAGAGTTTATGATGAACTGAAACAGGACTGAGATATCAGGAGGAAATGTAGCTTGGATAATGTGTGAGGCATCTTTAAGTGGAAAAATAATGGAGAGAAGAGATCAAAACTGATCATGATATCAGTGTGTTGAAGTGTGAGGTTTTCTACACTGGCTTTAAAGTGAGCTGAGTTTTTTATATGTGAAGGAGTGTTGCCAGTATATTGTGAGAGCACTTTAGAGTTAAATTTTTCGCTAATTTGTATGTGGCCAGATCAATGTCATCATAAGAGGTGAAATTTTTAAGGAGCTAGTGTTTAAAGTGTTCTGTGTATTGGTGGGATCATGGTCTAAATCAGGGATTGGCAAACTTTTTAGACCATTGACCACTTCATGGAATCCTTGATTCCTCATCGACCGCCATCGTGTTAAATAAATGAATAAATGTTAAATAAATAAATGTAATAAATTTCTGAATTTAAAAATAATTCCTTCACCCTTTTACTTTATTATTGCTTCTCGATAAGAAATATTTAAAGAAATTTAAAGAAAATACTTAAAGAAATTTATAAAGAACATTAAAAATTACTTACACATTAATGGTTTACTTGGAATGGTTAATGAGAAGGATGTGTTTGATGAACAGTAGCCAGTTGGCATTGCATGTTTACTGGGTGTTACTCAAAACCATTTTAGGCGTTTATTGACCCCTGGACATTTATCAACCCATTGGATAGCCACATCGATCCCCAGGGGTCGATATTGACTACTTTGCCAACCCTGGTCTAAAGGAAAGTAGGTAGAGCGATCTCTAAGCAGGGAGTCACACCAAGGTTAAAAACTACAGTGGCATTTCTCTCATCTGTTTTTTTTTTTTTTTTTAAATACTATTCTATTGTTGTTGCTTATCATTTTCAATAGCGCTTCATATTCTTTCTTTGAGAATTGCTGTTCAGTGGATTTGCATATGTGAATAGACTGGTGGAAATATGAGTAGCTAGAATGAGAATACCTCATTCTACTTAGATCATAATTTCTTCTGCAGCAATTTTTTTCCTAGATGCAAAGTGCATAGCAGTAGCCTTGAGCAAGTGCACTAATTGCTTCCAGCTTCGAGGTGAAAGATAATAAGTTTACAAAATGGTGTTTTTTTGAGGCTTGAAAGCTGAGTTTTAAAACAGACCATCATACCTGATGATGTACTGAATCTTATTATTTGAAAGTGGTTGGTATGGGTAGAAAACGTAAAGTATGAGCAAAAGTTAGCTAACGAAGCCAGCAAAAAAAAAAAAAAAGAAAGAAAGAAAGAAAAAAAATTATTATGGAAGGATGACACTGATTGGAGAAAATGGTATAAGAACAACTGCTGCAGAGGATATAGTTGAGATATTTAATGAACAGTTCATAAAGGTCTTTCATTCTTGTGAATGAGACATCATGGAGAGTGTGAGAGCAGTCAATGATCAGGAGAGACTGACTGTAAGTGAGCAACAGATTATTGTTATTATTATTATTATTCAGGCCTCCATGGAGTCAAAAGACTCATCGTGGGAGGTCCTTCCTAAGAACATAAAGTCTGTCAAGATTCATCAAGGGGAGGTCCCCCTTAAGAAACACAAAGTCTATCATACCACTCTGGAATTGAGTAAACTTGATGTTAATAAGGCTGTGGGACTTGATAATATATCACCGTGTATTTTAAAGGAATGTACATATCACCATGTATTTTAAAGGAATGTACCAGAGAGTTGACATCTGCCTTGACATATTTGGTTGATAGGAGTCAAGCACTGGGTCTAGTTCCAAAGTAGTGGAAGGAAGGCAAGACTGTGCTGCTTTATAAGGAAGGTGGCCAAATGCAAGCATCAAATTACAGGCATATCTGTGTGTCAGTTGTTGTGGTTAAAGTGTTGGAGAGACTCATCATGGGAAGTTCATTCAACCGACAACATATTTATCATAACGCATCTTAAAATCCCTAACACTCCTTGCATTTACAACACATTTTGGTAATGTGTTCCACACTGACAATTCTCCATGTAAAAAATCTATGCCTCACACCCCCAGTTCACCACATTATTATATAACTTTCAGGGATTGCCTCTGGTTCTTCCCCTCCTGCCTTCTACTCTTTTTATAATCCCATCTGGATTAATCCAATAGCATCCTCTCACTAACTTAAATGTCTCTATCATATCACCTCTTTTCCTCCTATTCACCAAACTCAGCAATCCACATTTCTTCAACCTCTCTCCATAGCCAGAATTCCAAAGTCATGATATTGTCTTAGTCACTCATCTCTGGCCCTCTTCAATGTTTCCATATCACACTGAAAATTAGGCGACAAACTTGAGCACAATAGTAATTATATTCTTGGTTTCTCAAAGTGTAAGCAAAGAAAGTTTGTGCGTGAAGTAATTTCGCAACTGGGCTACTTGTATATAGAGACTAATGAGTTCGCATCAATTGGCTTAGTATCCTGTAATGCAACCTATTGAGGTATCATCAGTGGGAGCTAGGCATAGAAGTGATATCAAGGTTGAAGTAATGCAGAAGCCATATTTCCATATACACTTGTTTGCTTATACTTGGATAAAGGATGAAACCAATAATATAACTTCTTGACATCTTTAATTTATAGTATAACCAAGTGAAAAAACTTCCATATATCTCTAATCCAGAGTATTTTAGTAATAGGGCGTGATACCTTTTGATTACTTGTATATGGAAATATGACTTCTGCATTACTTCAATCTTGGTATTACTTTTGGGACTGGCTCCCACTGATGAGACCTCAATAAAGGTCAAAACCAGCCTGGGTAGTAGTCCCTCCCATAATGTACATCACTATACATGTCCGTAAGGATATGTACGTTGCATTATCAGATACTAAGACGATGTGAAGTCATTAGACATATACAAGTAGCCTAGTCCAAGTGTGCCCTGACCAGTGCTTTATACAGTGGCACAAGCACTTCCTTATCTTAAAATGTTAGAATACTTCTTATCATAGCAGCATTATGATGTGTCTCCAAAAACGTTAGGGCTAAAACTGTCTCACCTACTCTCTATAACATCTCTTTTTTTTTTTTTTTTTTTCTTGGACTTTGCAGAACCATTTGATAGAATGGTTCTGCAATAGAATTTGAAGTCTTTACAACACTTGCAATATGCCCTCTAAACTTCAGTATGATACCATCAATATAGTACACAGCCTTATATTTCTGCATTCCAAAATGCTAAACCTTGCACTTATTAATATTAAAACTTCAACCCCACTCCTTTGTCTAAGTCAAAAGTCTATTCAAATCTTCCTGAAGGGATATGACTTCGGCATTGCTACATATAATTCTCCCTAACTTTGCATCATCAGTAAACAACTGAAGATTCCCAGTCAGTCCACATGATATATAATTTACAAACAAGTTGAACAGCAGGGGCCAAGAACAGAACCTTGGGGCACGCCACTGGTTATCTTCCTTATTTGAGACACTGCTCCATTATACATAACTTGCTGATATCGTTCAGAGAGCCAATCTCCGATCCATCTAGTCAGTATACTATCTTTTTCCATCCTCTACAGTTTGTACACTTATCAAGTAGTAATCTATCAAATGGTTCTACAAAGTCCACGAAAAAAAAAAAAAAAAAGAGATGTTATAGATAGTAGGCGAGGCAGTTTTAGCCCTATCATTTTTGGAGACTGAGTAGGCAGTTCAATCTGAACTCATAGCCAATCAGAGATAGCTGGCCTGAGGCTGTCAATAATTTAAGTATCATGCAGTGAATAGAGAGCTTACAAGTGTCACTATCTTGTGGTCACTAACCCTAACACGGTATTTTTAATGTCTGAAATGGTGTGGATTCTATGGTCGATTTTCCTCAGTTTATAGGATGAAAAACCCATGTTTCCAGGAGAAAAATCCCAGAGATCAACTAACTCGTGAACTGATCAACAAAATGCTTAGAAAAAAGTTTCTTTAGTTGGCACTCATGAACTCGTAATGCTCTTTCTTCAGGTGGCCTAGCAGTGAGAGTGCAAACACCTCTTCCACACTGAACTACACAGGCTCTAAAATTAGTGCCAAAATCCTGAACCCTGTTATTTTTCTTAATTAGCCAAATATACTGTAGATATTAATTCTCCTCTTGGTAACTCAGACCAAAATCTTATCCAAGTTTCCTTACCATAGAATGCCACTCAATCAATTCTAAAACTTTACTTGGTTAATTCTCATTCCAAATGAATGATGACTAATAAATGTGAAGAGTTTTGGAACTTTGGCTCATACTTTGCATTGTGTGATTACCATTCTATTCTGCCTATCCAAACAACTATCTTTACAGCTTCATCTACTAGATGAGGTCGTAAGCCTACTAGATGAAGACGACTAAATTACTTCATCTGCTAGACGAAGTTTTAAGCTTCGATGAAGACACCATAGAAAACCTTAAAACTTATTTTGCTAGACCCTGCATCCCCCCCCCCCCAGGTTCTATGGTTTACCACAGAACCTAGGGTTAAGATATTAAGAAAGACATTCCTCTTCGTCCAATTGTTGACTGCATAGATTCACCTACACAGTCAACTTACCGAATAGCCAACTTGCTGAATTTGAAAGCTTAGATTGGTAGCTCCCTCATTTATAACAAATTCTTCCGATTTCTAGATAAAGTGAAAAATGGCTTTTTATTTCCTATAATCCCTACACGCCACTGATATGATTGTTAGCTTTGATATAGAATCTCTCTTCAGAAATATCCTCTTGAGGATATGCTACATCTACTTTCAGAAGCATTGGCATGATATTCAGTTGTTTGCGGATGATGCGAAGCAGGGAAGGATTATTAGTAATAGTGCAGATGTGGTAGCCCTGCAAGAGGATTTGAATAAGCTAGATAGATGGGCAAATGAATGGGGATGTCAGTTTAATGCAGCAAAATGTAAGGTCTCGAGGTTTGGGAAACATCGATGGGATGCTGCATACTCTATGGGAGGAGTTAAACTGGAGGAAGTAGGGGAGACAAGAGATCTGGGGCTGATGATTGATAGAAACCTGAAATTTAGGGGACATATTGCAAAGGTGGTGAAGGTAACACAGAGGATTGCTGCAATTATGAGAAGGACACTGACCTGCAGAGATAAAAGTGTTATCATTCCGTTGTATAAGTCTCTGATCAGACCACACTTAGACTATTGTTCTCAGATTTGGTCCCCAGGATTTGAAGGGGATAAATTAATTGTGGAAAGGGTACAGAGACGGATGACAAAGATGGTTGCAGGACTGTACAATTTTGGTTATGAGGATCGGCTGAGGGAATGTGGACTGCAGAGTTTCGTGGATAGAAGAAGGAGAGGTGATATGATTGAGACTTTTAAACTGTTGAGAGGTGGTTACAGGGTTGACACTGGGGAGTTTTTTCGCTTGGTTGAACAGTGGGAAGGAGTGATGACAAGAGGCCATCCCTGGAAGTTACGAAAGGAAACTGTGAGCAAGAGGGTGAGGAGTGGTTTCTTTGCATGGAGGGTGGTTGAACCGTGGAATGTATTGCCTGATGGAGTGGTGAGAGCGAGAACGGTCAATGAGTTTAAGGAGTGGTATGATAGACTTTGTGTTTCTTAGGGGGGGGACCTCCCCTCGATGAGTCTTGACAGACTTTATGTTCTTAGGAAGGACCTCCCACGATGAGTCTTTTGACTCCATGGAGGCCTGAATAATAATAATAATAATGATATAGTGAAATTATTCGACTTTGTTATGCATTCTGGATATTTAGTCAAAATAAGTTTTATAGTCAAGTTGAATGAAACACGATGGGAAGTCAACTCTCTCTCTCTCCCATACTTGATAACTTTTATTTAGAACATTTAGAAAACATCCTTTTCTCATCCATATAACCCCAATTTCATTTTGGGGATGTTTTATATAGATAATGTTTTCGCTATCTTGTCCCATAATTAAGACATTACCTACTCTTTTATGTAATATAAACAATCTACATCCACAAATTAAATTTACTATGAAAATGGATAAAGACAACAAATTGTCCTTTTTAGATATTTTACTCCTCTGCTCACCATCAGGTGAATTAATTGCTTCCATTTATTGAAATCCCATTTTCACTGGACGCTACATTCAACTGCAATCGGTTCACCATCCATCACAGAAGACTAGAATTATAAAAACTTTATTACGATGTGCTCATAACATTCATTCTACACCTCAGCTATTACAGCAGGAACCATTAAATATCAAACAATGCATGAAACTCAATAGCTTCTCAGAAAGGACCATGCAGCGGCATTTTAATTCCTATAATCCCAGTTCAAATAACAAGGAAATAGTATGTTGAGTTCCAATCCAATACATTTCTGGTATCTCAGAATTCATTTCCAGAATTCTTAATTAGCCACTTTTCTTCTTATCAACAAATTGGTTTCCATCTTCAAAAGATAAATGGTTTCCTCTAGCTTTCCCTGGTGTCTATCAAGTTCCTCGGGACTTTCATCATTCATACCTTGTACAAATTGGATGCTCTGTAGAAAAAAAGAATACAATTTACTGTTGTTAATATTAGATTGGTGTTCTTGTATTCTATATATTCTGTATTCTTGTGTTCTGAAAAATATGGTTTGGCACAGCATGGAATAGATACAGATAACAACATCCTATGGTCTGAAACACACTTACTTAATCGATGTTGGTATAAATTTAAATGCTTGTTTAAAGAAAGTACTGAGGCCTTACTTCACCAGCCTCTTACTAATATATGTGAAGTTATTTTAATTATATCATTAATTTTTTTTTTTTTTTTGAAATAGCTAATGAATAATTAATATTGTAATATTTCCTCAGTTATACTATTACATTATTTCATGTATTATATAACATCATATGGCTCTAAATTTTTTAAATCAATCCACTGTTCGTGTTCTACTTTGTAATTAATTATTGTCACCACTCATGATGGTCTGTATTATTCAGACAGAAATATAAGATATTAAATAAATAGTATTACTTATTCTTTGTTATACTTATTACTAATTAATAAGTATACTTATTACTTATTCAAGGGTCTAAAAGCCATGCTGCCGGTCTGCTGGAAATGGAACTAGAAAGCTTGGATTATACATGACGTTTTTATAGATTGGTACAAAAATTATTTTTGTCCTACCGTGCTTCGCTTCTGTAAAGAAAATTATTTGCCAGCCAAGGCATTACTTCTCTTGGATAATGCCCCCTGAACCACAAAACCTTGCTGAAGTAAGAATACCACTGGATGTCAAGGTTGTTTACATGCCCCCAAACACAACATCGCTTTTGCAACCAATGGATCAGGGGATTATATCAATCTTCAAAGCCTATTACCTACGTATAACATTTATGGAAATGGTAAGAGTCTTGGACACTTCAGAAAAAAACTATTAAAGACTATTGGCGGTCATTCAATATTTAGAAGGGCATTAACAACATCAAGGCAGCCTGATACGAAGTGTCAGCAAAGTGTTTAAAAGGAGCACGGCAAACACTTCTTCCAGCATTTATGCACGACTTCGAGGAATAAGAGCAAGAGGAGAATGTTACTGAAGACGTTACCAAGCTTGCACGAGAGGTGGGATTGGACAATATTACATCTGAAGATCTGACAGAAGTCTTAGAGAGCCATGATAAACGGCTTTCCAATGAAAACTTAAAATAATTAGCCAAACAATTAAGTCAACATCCAAAGGAGGAGAAAGAAAACGAAGAAGGTCCTCTGAGAGATATAAAAAGGGCCGATTTACAGCTTATTATTGCAAGCATAGAGAAATTAACTGATGAACTCTGCAAAATGGACCACAATTGGGAACGGAGTGCGAACGTAAAAAGGAGTGTAATCGCATCTATTCAACCTTACACAGAACTTCTTAAAGAAAGAAAAAGAAAATCTAGGAAGTTAACACTGGATACTTTTTTCAAAAAAAAATTCAGGTGATCTGAAACCAGGAACTTCAACATAGAAATAAGTAATATCTTTTGGAAGTTTCATATTTTTTGTATATAATTTTGTTTTGTTTTTGTTATTAATAATTTTATTTTAACAAATATATATGTATGTATTATCAAAGTTTTAAATATAATAATGTTACACATACTTCATGTGCATATTTTTTGACTGCGCAGAACATAACTTTGTATCTCCCATTAAAATTAGGTTCGTTTTACGGCGATTCGGTTTATGCCCATTTTTTCAGAAACAGAAGTGAGGCATAAACTGAGGGCTGCCTGTATAGGCTAATCTGTATATCCAGAAGATACAGCAATGGATTGATAACAGCAGTATCTATGTGGTTGTCAGCATGGGTTTGTTAAAGAGAGAGATCATGTTTTACTAACTTAGTTATATACTCCCACAATGTGACAAACGTCTTGGACAAGGGAGATGCACATACAGTTGTTTTCTTAGATTTTGCTAAAGGTTTTGATAGAATGCCACATAAGCTGTTACATAAATTGAAATGAATTGGATAACAAACTAGTATGTTGGTCAGTGAATGGCTATCAGAAAGTTGCATATAAGTGTGCAGAATCCCAAAAGCGAAAGGAAGTCACTAGTGGTGTGCTGCACAGATCTCTATTGGTGCCCGTAGTTGTTCAATTTTTATATTAATGATATTGCCTGTTGCATATCACCCATAACTGGTGATATGCAACTGTTTGCAGATAATGCAAAATTGGAGAGAGAATGTTGTAAAGTGTAAGGTTTTGAAATTCAGTGAGCAACGATGGGATAAAAAGTATACACTTTGTGAGGAAACTTTAAAAGAGGCAGAGGAGATGAGAGATCTGGGAGTGTTGGTTTGGTGGACAAGGATCTGAAATTCAGGGGCCACATTGAACAAGTTGTGAAGTCATCACATCAGATAATGGTAATGATGCAGGTGACTTGGATGTGCAGAAATAAAGGGGTTATGTTTCCAGTATATAAGACCTTGATCAGGCCCTATATGGATTATTGTGCACAGAATAGGTCACTGGGCTTTCATGGTGAAGAGAATATGTTAGAAAGGGTTCAGAGCAGATTCACAATGGTAGTCAGTGGTCTTTGGAGTATGAAGACTGATTGAAAGAATGTAAATTGCAAAGACTCGTGAATATAAGGAGGAGGGGGGTAGAACAAGAATCCATCTCTGGAAACTGTATAAGGAGTGTGTTAGCAGAGAAGTGAGGAGAAGGTTCTTTGCATTGAGAGTGATTGGGTGAGTGGAGTGTGTTGTGAATGTAGAGACATTGAATCATGGTTTTGACATTGAATGATTGTCAATCAATGATTCTAGACACTGAATTGTAGTCATGGTTGGATGAGCTTTGTGTGAGAGAGTATGTTTCTCCCATGATGAGTCTCGACTCTATGGAGGTCAGATGCTAATAACAATAATAAATGTTTTAAACTCTAATATCCTAGTTATTGTTTAGTAGGGCAAGGATATCAATTTAAGTTTCAAGTTACTGAAACACAGTCCTGTCTAATTTTCCATAAGAAAGATCTCACTTCAGATGTCCTTACTTTATAATATCCAGAACTATAAACAGATGAGACCAAATTTTCTTCAATGAATGACTTACACTTCTAGCTTTCCCAGTACAACACATAGTCATATCTTTTTCAGCCTCCACAAAACTAGATGTACTTTATATCTTAAGTCGATATTTCACACCTGTATAGTATATAAATCCCAAACATTTACAGTATATAAATCACAAATCCTTCTAATTTTGGAAGAGTTCTCACACATTTGAAATAATGTACCAGAAACCTCTCTGAGAATACTTGATATTGCCCAGAAGAGGACAGCATATTTCACACAGGAACCTTCTCACTCTATCTCATACATATTCTGTTTCTTCTTTATACCTCTTTTATAGTTATTTTCATGGATGCCACTGCACTAAACAATATACCTTGAACATATGAAAACAAACTTGTTGAAAAAAACCAGTGCAATAGGTTTGTTTCAATAAGGAAATACCTTATAGAAATTATAATACCAGAATAAACTCGCATAAAATATTCTTTTTACATGTACTGAGATGCCTTTGATACTTAGGCAAAAATTATACTAATAAAAAGAATATTTTATGGGCTTATTCAGTGTAATTATTATTATTATTATTATTTAATTTAGACTTTTAGTGAGTCTTTGACTCCAAGACCTCATGGAGTCAAAGATTCATTGGGAAGGTGCTTTTATCACACAGCTCATCATACCATGTCTTAAACAAGCTCAAACTCCCTGCAGACACCACACTCTCAGGCAAGGCATTCCAATCATTTACAACTCTGCACTAAAAAAAACCTGCCTCTCACTCCCCTACTCACATGCTCTTTATACAGTTTCCAGGGTGAAGGTTCTCCCCTGATCTCCCACTGTTTTATGTAGAACTTCTTCAGCATTGATCCTATAACAATCCCTTATCAACTTGTAGGTGTCTATCATATCTCCCCTCTTCCTCCTGTCCACCAGACTCTGCAAATTACATCTTCTCAATATTTCCTCATACTCGACATTCCAGATGTTAGAAACTACCTTAGTCAGTCACCTTTGGACCCTTTCCAACATCTCTTCATCCTTCTGAAAACGTGTGGCCTAATCAAAGCCTTATACAATGGAACAAGAATCTCCCTACTTTTACACATCAGTATCCTCCACATCATTCCCAGAAGCCTTTGTGTTGTCTTCACAATTTTGACTATGTGTCCCCTAAATTTCAGATCCTTATCCACTATCACCCCCAGATCTCTTATTTCTTCCACCTCCAACAATATATCCTCACTAAGCATAAATTCTGCATCCCATCTTTGTTTTCCAAATTTTAAAACCTTACATTTTGCAATATTGAACTCATATCCCCATTTCCATGCTCAATCACTCAATTTATTCAAGTCTTCTTGTAAGGCCACAACATTTTCACTACCCTTCATGGTTCGTCCCAACTTTGCATCATCTGTAAACAACAGAATATCTCCATCCAAATCTTCACCTATATCATTAATATACAAGATAAACAGTAATGGCCCCAAAACAGACCCCTGAGGCACTCCACTAGTGACTTTCCTTTTCCTGGATATCGCTCCTCCATACACAACTTGTTGATGCCTATCAGATAGCCAGTCTTTAATCCAATGCACTAATCTAATATCCAACCCCATCTGCTCTAGTTTGACTGTCAACTTATCATGAGGTACTCTATCAAAAGCTTTTGCGAAATCCAAGTATATTACTGTGTATCCTTCTACTCTGTCCAAGGAAGCGGTCACTTTATTGTAATAAGTAAGTAGATTACTAAAACATGACCTCCCTTTAGCAAACCCATGCTGTCCATCAACGATAATACCATTGTTGTCAACCCAACTCTGGATCCTTGTTCTCACAAGCTTCTCCAAGAACTTAACCACAACGCCTGACACACACACAGATAGGCCTATAGTTTGATGCCTGAGTCGATCACCTCCTTTATGAAGTGGCACAATCTTCCCCTCCTTAGGGATTTGACCGAGTGCAAGACTATTAAAAAATGTAAAATATATTAAAAAAATATGTCAAGACAGGTGTCAACTCCCTGGCACAATCCTTCAGAATATGTGGTGATATATTATCAAGTCCCACAGCCTTATTAACATCTAGTTTACTCAACTCTCCATACACCTCTTATAACAACTCCTACAACAATATCCAACCAAGTATGTGATTCCATTCACCTCTATCTCACACCATACTGTCTCAAAACCACTGGCAGACATTATGGAGAGCATGGACAAGCAGTGACAAAAAAAAGAGGGGTTGACTCTGGATTATTAATTGAGATCAGATAAAAGGCAGTTTGAGCGAGTGTTACAAAAGGGGCAGTGGCATATAGATAGGTGGTTTTATTTTAGAAAATATTTTAAAATATTGCTGATCATTATTTTTATATTTTTTGCATGTTTTATGATTGATATTTTTTGTTTGTTTCTTTATATTGTATAAACAGCATTTTAAATGGCAGCAGTATGAACAACAGAGCTGTTTAAAGAATTTAACATAATGGATTTTGTGTAGCATAATGTGTACTCAATGTACTCATTGCCAACAGTGAATAGCTTATGGTGTGAAAAGGAGAGAGAGAGAGAGAGAGAAAGGTTTGTCAGAAGCATTTCATGAGTAAATGCTAGGAATAGAAGATGTGCCAACAGAAGAAAAATGAAATGATGAATGTTGTTAATGAAATGAGCAAAAATCAGTGCCATTGAGAAGATAGGTGGAGTGAATGATACTGGACAAAATATTAATGTGAATATGAAAGAAGTAGTGGAAAATGATGTGAATAATGAGGCAGCAGTTTTGAGAGATATTGTGTGCTTATGCAGGGTACCTGACAGGAAAAATCCTGGGCTTTTGCAATCTGAGAAGAATTCCTGGTGTAGCAGGGAGAATAGTAAAAGGAAAAGTGAGCAAGAAAATAATGAAAGAGTAAGAGAGGCAGAATAATAGGGAGAGAAAGTTGTAAGGAGAAACTATGTTTCCTAGGGTTGGTGCAAAGATCAAGGAATGCTGTTGTATATTGGAAGTGTATGCAGAAAGTGAAAATAAAAGAGGTGAGTGTTTTGGCAGGAACAAAAAGGTGAGAAATAAGAAATGAGAGTTGACATGAAACTTTCTGAAAGAAGTGAAAAGGAGAGTGAGAGAGAGAGCAGATTGTTGGTCTGCTGCCATAGAATGATAAGAATAAACTGTAACAACTGCAAATTAGTCCATGAGAAGTTGAGAAGAAGTAAGCTGTAGTTTGTAGACATCTGAAGAGTGAATATAATGCATGAAAGGACTTGAATGGCTTTCGAGTTAGATGTTTTGAGAAAGTGTTGTTCAATGAGAGGTTAAAAGTGCAGAATTAGAGAAACTAGAATTGATGGGGAAGGAGAGAAAGCAGTCAAATATGTATCAGGGTACCCTGGGACAAATCATTTCTGAATACAGAAATGATCATGCAATGCCAGGTGCAGATTTGAAACTTTAGAATCTGAATGGGTTGGTAATTACATTGCACAAGGGTAACTGTGGACCAAAAGGGATGTTGAAATGCATGTATACTAATGCCAGAAGTATAACAAATAAAAGAAGGAGATTCTGGCATCAGTGTCTGTGTGACTTGACCAATAATTATAAGTATCAATGACACTCGGAGGAATGCAGTTCAACTGAGGAAATCAGGTGAGAGATAGATGTCAAAATATGCTATTGGTTGCTGCTGCTGTAGACTGGGGGGGGGGGGGGGGGACGGAGCAAGATGTGAATGCTATGCATCAGTAGATTTGCATGAAGTACAGGTTGAGCAATTTTATGTGATACTTCAACTATGGGAGCATGATTGAAGAGTGGAGAAGATGTGGAAATGTCAAAATGGAGAGTTACTAAGGAATAATTACCTGGAGCAGCATGTGAATGAGGAGAACCAGAGTTGGAGAATACTGGATTTGGTAACTGCATCAGAAGAGATGCTGTTATCTATAATCAAGGTAGCCAACTACTCTCCCTCCATTCGGGAATAAAGTAACTATGCAGTCTTTATTATTATTATTGTACTGGCATCTCCATGGAGTCTGAAGACTCATTGAAGAAAACTCAAATTATCCACACAATCTATCATACCTCTCCTTGAACCCATTAACAGACAAAGTACTCACAACTGATTCTGGCAACTCATTCCATATATTCACAACTTTCCAAGCAAAAAATCTTGCTTGGAAAGTTGTGCATTTCTACACCTTTATTCAACTTCCAGGGATGACCTCTTCTTCTGGCCTTTCTAGTCAAGTGCTGAAACATTTCTCCTACATCAATCCCATAAAACCCTTTAAGCAACATAAATGTTCCTATCATATCCCCCTCTTTTTCTCCCATCAGTACACCTTCTGCAATCCACACACTCTCAATCTCTCCTTATAGGGAACATTCCATAAATCACTTACCATCTTGATTTCTCATCTCTACTGCTTTTTCATCCCCCCATGAAACCCAGGAGATCAAACCTGAGCATAGTAATCCAAATGTAGATGTATCAACACCTTATCTCTACTTGTTAGTGTGTTCAACAGCCAAGTAATCTTATGAGCAACCTTAGCAATATGTCCTCTAAACTTTAACTCTCTGTCCACCGCTGCCACACCCTTTAAATCTCTAGTTTCATCCATTTCTTGGAGTATATTGATAATATGGTACAGAGTTCGTAATCTATTTATCCCAAAATGCATAATTTATATTTCTTTACATTAAACTGATACCCATTATCTTTTTCCTCATACTGACAGCCTATTTAAATCATCCTACAAGCTTTTCATATTGCTTTGATTAACTATTACTCTATCTAAGTTCACAACATCATCAAATAACTGAATATTTCCTTTCAGGTTATTTCCTATATCATTATTGTAAAATTAAAGTTCTGTACTAGTGGTCTTTTCACTGAATCTTGCAGCACACTACTAGTCACCAGCTTTTGTCTGGATTCTGCTCCTCCATATACCATTTTTTGAAATATATCCTGAAAGGTTGTTAAACATGTAAAATTTTCAATTAAGAAGGTTATATGCGAAACTACAAAGCTAATTATAACAACAAACTTCACAATTTCATAGGCGGCATGGGGAAGCAGTACAGTGACACGAGAAGTTACACAAAAAGAAAGTTAGTAGTACATTAGAAATAGTCAAGGATATTTGAGGGAAGCAATATGACACTGTGTATTCAAAATCAGAAGGATAAACCATATAGGAGTTAAATGGATAGAGCAGCATCATGAACAGGAGCTGTAAAAAAAAATACTGTTGTGGGAATAAAAAGAATAGGTAATCAGACAAACAAAGTGCTCATAACAGGAATAGCTAGAAAAGTAAGGAGGTCTAAATCAGATATTAAAAAGATACTGTTTAGCAAGTGAAAAGAAATTTTGCACTCTATAGTGAGTAAGAAGAGAAGAAGAAGAATGATTATGGAATGACATTTAGTTGAGTTACTAAGTGATCACTTTTGCACAGTATGTCATGCAGGTGGAAATAACACAGTTGCCAAGCTAAAAGAGACTGATGTGAGAATGAAGGTAGATGCAGGCACTCTAAATAAATAGCAGTATGAATAGAGAAATAGGATTGGATGCACGTAGACCTGTGTGTTATGAAAAAGCAACAGAAATAGCACATCCTCTGACTAAAGCTTTTTAATGCAAGTCTCAGCTCTGGCAAGCTCCTGCAAGGGACAGGGCAGCTCCATTACATAAAGGCTCCAAGACAGAAGTAGCAAATTACAGACTGAATAATATCTCACCAGTGATGGTTAAAATATTGGAAAAGTTAGTTAAATGCAGAATTCAAAAATGAGTGAATAGTAATTTAATACTTTATGATGAACAGCATGGCTTTGTGAAATGAAAGTTCTAACTTAGTAATTTACTCACTTTGTATGACAGAGTAACATCTGAGTTAGATAAGGAAAATGGCTACACCATCATACTTTGGAACTGTGCAAGACATCTGACAGAATGCAACATGGAAAACTATTACATATGTTGTAGGAGGATGGCTGGCATTTAGACACCAATGAGTAGAATATGTTAGAGTAAAATCCAGGAAAATGAGCGTAACTAGTGGAATACATCAGGAATGTGTACTATGGCCACAGTTATTTAATTTCTATATTAATGATAAAGGAATGATTTTAGAGTAAGTGTCCAGAGTACATAACCTTATGGATAGAGCATAAGGCTAATGTACTCTGGGATGAAAAGATTATATTATGCTATTACACTGATGGGTATTAGACTGTAGGAAGTTGATGAGGTTAGAGATACGAGGATGATGGGCAAAAGGGATTAAAGTTCTGAGGACATATTGAAAAAGTGGGTAAAGTATCTTAAAAGGATTACTTGAATGTTGAAAAACATATTGAAAAGTAGAGATTGAGAGGTTATTATCTCTTTGCAAGGCTATGATATAAGTGCATTTTGACTACTGTGCACAGGTTTAGTTGCCTGGATTTTTTGGAGAGGAGATCTGAAGAGAACCCAGAGTTAAGCAATCAAAATGATGATGTGGAATGCTTATTACGAAGATGTGTTGGTTGCAAAGTTCATTTGATAGAAAAGAAAGAACATAATAGAAACTTAAGTTATTAAAAGGGTTTGACCAAGTTTGACACAAATTAATTTTTTCAATAAATGATGAGTGTGAAGAGGAAATGGTGGAGTCACCCCTGGAAGTTGTTTAAGTGTAGAGATAGTAAAGGTGTTTGCACTAAATATGAATTTGAATTACTCAGTGATCATTTTGCAAGGGTGCACCATCTAGTTGGTGATACTGCATTCCAGGATGTGACATTGACTGATGGGAGAATACAGGCTGAAGAAATGGAGGTGCTTAGAATAGTGTACAATGTCAATGCGATTAGATTAGATAGCATATCAGCCCATGTATTACAAGAATATGCAAGGAAATTATCAGCTCTTCTGACCAAGCTGGTTAATTTAAGCTGCAGTATTAAGAAGGTGCCAATAGAATGGAAAGAGGGCAAAATAGTTCGAAAGGTTCCAATACAGAAGTAGCAAATTATAGACCAGTCAGTATCTCAAGATTAATGGAGAAACTGGTAAAAGACAGAATTCAGGACTAGGTGGATAAGAATATGATACTTTATAAGGGACAACATGGTTTTGTGAAGGTTAGGTCTTGCCTTTGTAATTTGCTTACTTTTTATAATCAAGTGACAATGGAGTTGGATAAGGGAAATGGCTACTCAATGATACCGCTGGACTTTGCAAAGGCATTTGACAGAATTCCACATAGAACTCTGTTGCATAAATTGGAGCAAATGGAGATGGATGAACTGGTGATTTGGATTAGAGGGTGGTTGATGGGAAGATATTAAATAGTGGTTTATGTAGGAATTGAGTCCAGGAAAATACCACAGGGCTCAGAACTTGGTCCTTTGTTGCTTAATTTGTACATTAGTAATATAGGAAATGATTTGATGGGAAATATTTAGTTGTTTGCTGATGATTAAAATAGCTGTGTACTATACTGGTGGAATTGAACTGCAATAATCTGATGAGGCTAGGGGTGACTGTGGACAGGGAGTTGAAGTTTAGAGGGTATATTGCAAAAGTAGCCAAAATATACATCACATTACATGGTTGGTGAAGAACACACTAACAAGCAGGGATAGAGAAGTTATTGTTCCCCTTCATAAAGTCACATCTGGAATACTGCATGCAGATCTGGTCACCCAAATTCCATGGGATGAAGAAGTGGTGGAGAAACACCAAGATGACTGAAAAATATTGTGGTAGGTCTATGGAATACTCTCTATGAGAACAGACTGAAGATCAATGAGCTTCAAAAACTACTTGATAGAAAAAAAACAAAAAAGAAAAAAAAGAGGAAACATGACAGAGGCATTAATAAATATGTTATTAAGGGTTTCATAGGATTGACACTGAAAACTTTTTTTTTTTTCAGTACATGGCAATAAGGAAGAGACAAAGCACTCACAAGAGGTGCTTGTGAGTGCTTTGTCTATGATTGAGTTTAAGGAGAGGTGAGAGATCTCCCAAAATGAGTGTTCTGACTGCATGAAGACGCCTGTATAATAATAATAATTTTTTGCTTGGTGTTGAATTACTGGAATGGATTGCCAAATGTCATTGTGAGTGCCATGAACAGCGAATGAGATTAAGAAGTATGACAGTTATTGTGTGAATAATGGTCACTATAGCCCTGCTGCAATGTGTCTTCTGACTACATATGGAGATGCCCATGAAATAATGAGAGTAATAATAAATCTTCATAACAATCAGAGAATTGCCATCTTCACCATAAGACTGTTTATGAGACATGAGTCTTCTGTCCTCTCTCTGCAAAGAAAAATCAAAGAAAAATTGCAGACTTCAGCATTTAATGCTGAAGTCTGCAACATTAGAACAGTTACCAAAATCAGCACATGGCATGAATTTGAATTAAAATAATAATTGAGAAGAATGATTTTTTTGTGGCGAATGATATAACAGAATTATCTGTGTGCTAAAGAAGTGAAATTAGAGTTGGACAAAAAGTTGAATAACTGCAATTGATATTGACAAGAGAGGCCTGGTTACAATTTGGACACAAGGTAAATTTTCTGATTTTTGTCCTTTCAAAATCAATTTTGTAATATTATAATTACAAAATTTTACATCACGTATTTCCATATAAACATTACTTACTATTTGCATTTAGGTAGCTGGATCTCAGAGAAAGGAGCTTCAGAGTTGGACATTAGAAATAGAATAGGCAAAGCTAAATCGGCATTTATGGAAATGAAGAGAATTTTAATAAACAAGAATATTAAAATAGATGTTAGAGTTGGAATAGTTAAAGCAACAGTTTGGAGTATTGCAAGTTATGGAAGTGAGTCATGGACACTAAGAAAGAGAGATATGGAAATAATTAATGTATTGGAAATGCGGTGTTATAGAAAGATGGAAAAGATTAGCTATATAGAGAATATCAAATCAAGAAGTTTTAAGAAGAGTTGGGATGGAAAGAGCACTGCTCAAGAATATTATGCAAAGAAAGACTATATTTGCAGGACATCTTCTGAGAGGTTCTTCAGGGCACCTGACAAGAACTATATTACAAGGGAAAGTTGAGGGGAAGAGAAGATGTGGAAGACCAACTAGAGAGTGGTTCAATTACATCGTGGAACGGACTGGTTCAAGAATGACGGAGCGACAGACCGAGAGAAATGGCGAAGAGCTGTTCGTCTGCTGCAACCTTCTTGTTAGAGGATGCTACCAGATGACGACAACTATTTGCAACATATTAATTCATAAAATATATCAATAATTTTACAAAGCATCTCTTTAGCCTAGATCAGAGCAAGCGAAAAGGAAAATCAGTGGGAAATGTGAACATTTAAAGAAAGTAAATTAACAAGTTCAAACTGTTTTTGGTATATAGATATTTATATATCTATGCATCACTTGTCCACACATGGACATACCTATGCATTATATGTGGGGGGGGGGGGGGTAATAGTTAAGAAGAAAGGTGGCATCAATTGATTGTCTTCTAGAACATTTAACGGTAACAATCCTTGTTGGGGTACATTGTGAGCAGGATACTCTTCCAGAATGCAAGCTAGATGAAAGACAATGACAAGAATTTGATTTATAATTTGAAAATAGATTTCTACTATATTCATCATTATTTTTTAAATAAAAATATTACCCTACAAGCTTTTCTTTACCTTTAACTTCCAATCTACCCATAGCTTCTGCATCACCAAATTTGTTAGTAGCATAACAGGTGTACACCCCTTCATCAGTTGATAACACATCACTTATTTCCAAATCACCATTACTTAGGTTCTACAATATATAATATGTAATTTATAAAACATTTCAATAAATTTATAAAATTATCTTATAAAATTATTTTATGAGAAATAGTGTTTACATAGTAAAATCAATAACATTTAGAAATTTTATTATGCTATAATTATTTTGCTATCTCCACTTGCAGACGCTCACACTAACCCACCAAATGCCTCTTAAATCATTCACTGACAATGCACTTGCAACTCTCTCTGGCAACTGATTCCATTCATTCTGCATGAAACGAAAGATATTCCATATCCTTGCACATACACTTAATTTCCAGGGATGACCTTTTGTAACATTTGTTTCTAGTACAACTCTTTATCACTTAATTTTGCAATCTTCATAGTGGACATTTCACAATCAAGTCATTATCGTCACCTCTAAAACCTCTCCACTACTTTATCCTGTTGAACAACAGACAATAAATCTGAGTATAACATCCCAGATAGGACTGTACAAAGACTCATAAAGAGGGACAATAACACCATAACCTTCTTTAATTCCACTTAGCTGTCAGATAGCAATCAGTAGATTGTGCATGGGAGAGTGGTATTCCAAAAGAGGAAAGTCACTAACAGAGTAATGCAGGGGTCTGAGTGGGATATTATTGTTTATTAACATGTATATTAATGATATTGGAACAGGCTTAAGTGGAGATATGCAGTTGCTTGCCAATGATGCAAAGTTGGAATGAACTTATGAGGAGAAGAGCAAATGTTATGTTCTTGCAGGAGGATCTCAATAGACTAAGTGGGCAAATGAATGGAGCTATTAGTTTAATGTTGCAAAATGCAAGGTCTTGAAATTTATTAGGCAAGGTTAGGATGCAGAGAATACAATTAATGGAGAAATTTTAGAAGAGGTGGAAGAGAGATGAGAGATCTGTGAGTGATAATGGACAGAGACTTGAAGTTCAGGGATCACATTACTAAAACTGTAAAAGCACTGCAATAGGAGGAAATTGACATGCAAAAGCAATGATGTTATGGTTCCCTTGCAAACAGGCCTTGATCAGGCCTGAAATGGACTACTGTGCACAGATTTGGTTGCCCGGTTTTCAAGGGATGAGGACATATAAATCACACATTTGTGACTTATGGGCCACCCTGTATAACAGAGTAAGTGAAATATTATTATTATTAATATTTTGGTAACTTCCATTGAGTGAATGGACTCATCATGGGTCAACAAGCCCACTAAACCAGTAACGTCTATCATAATGAACTTTGAAGTTATTTACACTTCCTGCATTCAAAATGCACTCTGGCAATACATTTCACTCACCAACAACTCCCCACATAAAAATTCTACTCCTCACACCTTTCTTCACCACATCTTTGCACAACGTCTGGGGATGGCCTCTTGTTCTTCCCATCTTAACATCCACTCTTTTTATAATTGCTTGTATATTAAACTGGTAGAATCGCTTATTTATCCTGAAGGTTTCTATCATATCTCCACTTTTCCCCCATCCATCAATTTGTGTAATCCATATTTCCCCAACCCTCTTCATATCCAATACTCCAGAGTCCCGATATCGTTTTGGTCATCTGGTGACCAAATCTGAGCACAATAGTCCAAGTGTGGTCAGACCAATGTCTTACATAGAGGCTCCACCACCTCTTTATCTCTACATGTCAATGTAATTTTTATCATAGCAGTAATACGACATTCTTTGCAACACTTGCAGTATGCCCTAGTGCACAGTCTACCATCACCCGAAGTTCCTGAATCTAATGCACCTCCTGAAGTATACCTCCACCAATACATCTTATATCTCTGCCACCCAAACTGTAACACCTTGCATTTATACTAATATATTAATACTAAAACTGCAACCCCACTCATCTGTCTAAGCTACCAAATGTCTTTGCAAAGTAAGAAAATTACTGTATATGAATCTCCCATATCCAACACATTAGTAACCTCATCATAAAATGTAAACAAATTGCTCAAAGCAAGACCTGCCATTCAAAACCCAATGGTTTGTGAATGGCAGGTCTTGCTAACCATCATAGAGAATCTTATTTCCATCAAAATCCAACCAAATCCTGTATTCTATTCCTAAACAATTTCTCCAACAATTTGACCACAACTGCAGATAGACAGAATGGTCTATAAGAGGAAATTTCTTTCAACTCATAGAAATTTTCCCCACTACAAGACTTTCATTAAATAACCAGGTCAAGGGCATGGTTAACTCTTCTGCACATTCTCTTAAAATATGTTGTGAGATGTCATCCATTCCTACAGCTCGATTAACATCTAAAACAAGCCACACTTGACACACCTCTGATTCTTTCACCTTTCATTCCCCTAATCCTTGCCTACCTTCTAAACTGTTGGACAGCATTATTCACACCACACTATGATATACTTTGGTGAAGTGTTCATTAAACAATTCCAGTATATCATTTGCTATGGTTGCACAGTTACCATAACTATTCACTAGTGTCAGCTTGTCATTATTATTTTACCTGTTGCTTGCCATATAACAGAAAAATTCCCTTGGATTAGCTGTGACTTGACTGGCCAATCTCCTCTCATATTTCACTTTTTCTTTTTTAACTAGGCTTGTCACTTTCTGGCCTGCAATTTATATTCTTCGTGCATCTGTTCACTACAAACAGTCTTGTACCTCCTCCATAACAACTTCTTTTGTAATACTGATTGCTTGATCTGTTAATTCCTTTCACTTCTACTCTATTTATTTGCTTAATTCTTGGTATCCAATTATGCATTGCTTGTGTTAGATATTGCTTTATTATTTCTCATGCACTGTCAACATTTTTCTGCACAATTCATCAACCCAATATATATATTGATGCTAATAGACTATGGAGTTATTCATAATCACCCACCTTATAGTTTCACATATAGACCTTCTGTATAACAACTTTTTCCTCCTTGACTACCTTCCAATCCAATACCTCATGATCACTCTCACCAATAGGTGGCAGTGTTAATATCTCATTCACAACCACACCCTGTGAGGATATCACCAAATCCGACACAGATAAATGTGTTACTTCCATCACATGCTGCTTTAGATAGTTTTCCCACAAAAACTCAATCCATATTCTTATAATTAAAATCTCCCATTAGAATCATCTTCATTTTACATGCTCCAGCTAATTTGTCTAAGCATTTCATAATTAATACTCTCTAGGTTTCCTGGCCTATAACAATATCCTATTAGATATACTATTTTATTGATCTCAACATCAAACCAGATAGCTTCAAAATCCTCACACATACTACTATTTTCCACTTTTGTTCTTGAAGGATACAATTCCTCTGCTATTATTAATGGTACTTCTTCCTGTGGCGGCCAGTGAAAGTTTTAAGTGGAGGTGCTGCATATAAAGAAAAAAAAAAAAAAAAAATTCTAATCAGTAACAAATTTATCAATAAATAAATTTACATATGAAAAATTTCTTTATTAAAAATATTTCATCCTCACCACGAACAAGCACCAATAATAAAAGTTTCGTATCAATAGCAATGACAAGCACAAACGAACATCGCCGTTAGATCACAGTGCATTTGTTTCGTGTAACGATAAGTGAAAAAATATAATTCTTTTTATATTTTCAACAGTGACACTCATCATAATTCAGCCTTGTATCTATAATAAATAAATAATTATATGTTATTTTATCAAAATAAAATAAGATTTACAAAAAATAGCTCAACCACGCACACACAGTGTCGTATTTAGGTATTTCCCCCTCCTAAGCCCACAGAAAGTGCTGCCCCCCCCATATTTAATGAACATGTTGATTTACATGCATAACCTATTTATATCTTAAATTCATAATATAAATACAATTACAAAAATGAGAGCCAGGAAATTTACACTGCCCCTCAAAATTTGCCGCTCTAGCCCCGGGCCTCTACCTAAATATGCCACTGCGCACACTCACCAGTAATAAACATTTCATATCTCACAGAAATAACGTGCATAAGGATACTAAAAATACACTGCCGTTTGGACAGTGTGGGAATGATGCAACGTGCAATAACAAGCGCAAACGAATATCGGCGTTAGATCGCAGTGCATCTGTTTCATAATCTAAAGTCTTAATCGAAGAATTCCAATTATCAACTATTCAATCAATGTCAAAACATAAGCTCTAACCATTAACATTTTGTACTGCATTTATATAATGTTGTAAGCATTGTTATTATTTATAAACACAAACAAAATTTAAATTTTTCATTTTTTCCTTGGGGGTGCTGCGGTGTCGTAGTGCTTATGTACAGGCCGCCACTGGGTACTTCCCTCCTTTCTTCACCTTTCTATCCTTTCAGAAAATTTTATATTCTACCATCTTTGGGAACATTGATTCAATCAATGCTACAAACTCAGCTCCATTATTTCTAATATACTCTGTACGTTAGTATAAAAGCATAATTCTCCACTCTGTGGGGGCCATCCAACATTCATCATCACCATCACTCCATACTCTCTGCTATGTACACCTCTCTCTGCATTCTAACCATCCTCAAATCTCTGATCCTGACTCTGATGTTCATTCATATCCTTATCATCCCCAACGTTTTTGCATTGCATCACTTTGCACTGCCATAATCACTTCCTCACCTTTATATCTTCTTCCTGTCCTTCCACAACTTGCTTCCCAACCTCTCTCTGATCTTTCTTCTTCATGTAGCTTCCTCAGTGAGAGGGCGCAGCACCATGTCCTTCCAGTTCTCTCTGTTGGGCTTTCCTTTTGTTTCTGAATAGCCATGTGATCCCGTCCATGATCTTATATCTTCAAAGCCATGTCCTTTGTTTTTTACCTCTTGATCTTTTTCCCATAATTTTTCCTTCTAAAACTGTTAGTATCCTCTGTCCTGCTGAACCTATCAGTACATGTCCTGCCAATCTCATCTTTCTCTGGATCATTTCCTGTAATAAAGATCTGTGTGTTTTCATTCTCTGTAGGACCATGTGATCCTACAGAGAATGTTTATGTATTTGTCACATGTTCTGTCCATGGTATTTTCAGAGCTCTCCTATAGCACTGCATTTCAAAGGTCATTATCTGTTGTCTTACTCTCTTCTTGAATATCCAGGTCTCACCTCCATATGTGAAAATTGGCCACACTAATGTTCTTATCATTCTGTTCTTTGTCTCGATACTCACAGAACTTCTGAGCAGATCTTTATTTTTCCGGAATGCATCTTTAGCTATGGTTGTTCTTATTTTTCTTTCTTTATCTTGCTTTCCATCTGCAGTAAAGTAGGTGCCTAAATATTTCTATTCTGTTGTATGTTCAATTTTCATATTGTTTATGAATATTTCTGGCTCGGATCTGCTTTCTTTTGAGATTTTCATAAATTTGGTCTTTTTGCATTTATATCTAATCCAAATTCTTTACCTTCTTCAATTAGTAGCTGCAGTAATTTGATTAATTTGTTTATGCTATTAGAATGAAATCATCAGCATATCTAAGATTATTGTATTTTATACCACTGATACTAATTCCTATTTTTTGTTTTTCAATCTTTTTCATCACTGTCTCACTATAGATATTAAATAGATTTGGTGAAAGGATACAACCTTGTTTAACTCCTCTTTTTATTTTCACTACAGAAGTCTCATCGTTAAACAGTTGCATTTTCTGTTTGGTGTAAATCAGTTTTATAATCTTAAGTACATGATCTTCTATGTCTAATTTATCTAATATATTGAACATTTTATTATGTTTTACCTAGTCAAAAGCCTTCTGAAAGACTATGAAGCATATGTAAATGTTCCTGTTTCTTTCAAGTGACCTTTCTATTAGTATTTTTAGTTCCAGGATAGCATTAATGGTTCCCATTCCTCTTCTGAAACCTTTCTGTTGTTCACTCAATTCACCGCTTATGGCTCTTTCAATTTGTTTGTTAACAATGGTTAAAATAATTTTAGATGCATGGGATATTAGGCTTACAGTTCTGTAATCCTCACAATTTTGTGCATTATGTTTCTTTGGAATTGGTATGCAGATAGATGTTGTAAAAACTTCAGGTAATTGTATTGTTTTATAGATATCCTGAATGGATTCCACTAAATAGTTGTTATTATTGCCAGTTAAAGCTTTCAGCAGCTCAGTTGGAATATTATCACACCCAGGGGATTTATTATTAGGAAGATTCTTAATTATGTGTTCTACCTCCTTTCTTGTGGGTAGAGTGGTATCTGTTGTTATGTATAACTTAAGATCTTTAGGAATATTAATTTCATATGAATCCTGTGAATTCTTAGTAAACAATACCTGATCGAAATGACCAACACCAAATCTATTCAAATGCATTCCATTGGCTTTGAACCATTCTAACTTCCCTTCAAATTCTTTCCATCCATTCACAAATTGAATACTCTTTGCCTGACAATTCAGCTATCTTCTCATTCAGTATCATTGTTCTCCTTCTCAGTTCACATCATATCTGGCAACAAACTAACCAATTTCCCAATGACACTATGATACTTCATCTCCTTCAGCAACGTCTTCAAATTCCTTTCCATATATTTGTCTAACTCTCCAAGTTGTTTCGTGCCCACTGCAACGACTAATTCTGATACCCATTCCTTCTATGCAGAGCATTTGATATTCTTTTTATTGTACTATTTGAAAAACATGCATTATTCACCTTATTATTTACTACACCTTAAATGACTGAATCACCATACAAAGCCACCATATCATCTTTAAATACCTGCTCCTTCCTATTAACTTCCTTGTCATTTAAATCATTTGCTTCTTCCCATTAAATTCTTTTACATCAGTTAGTCCCTCCATATGTATAACCAGACTCTTCATTTTCATCTTGCCTGAGCTCTTCCATGTCCGTTCTATTATTATTGTCCAAGAACTTCCATCTATTTCTTGATTATTCCTGGTAACAGAGTTCTCATTTTTGGAATGCGCTAACCTTTCATCACACTTCTCACACACAATAAGAAATTCCTTCTTATCATTTAACGTAACACTCCATACTTCTTTTTTTCTCACCAGAGGTCAGGCCAACAATTGTTGTAGCAGTTGGTCAGTGTCTTTAACAAACCAGTTTGATTGTAGTATAGCTTGTTTCCTGTGTATAGTTGTATGCTCCAGAAGATGACCTTGACATAAAGGTCGAAACATCGAATGTAGATTTTAGTTATATTAAACTAAAGTTTTTATTCAAACACGGTAGTTGTCTCCATAATTTTCAAAAATGCATTTGGATCACCGTGTAAGCCTAAAAGAAAAGCATACTTCTTTAACATTTTGTTGTGCATACATAAGACAATTTGTGTATCATATCCACTGTGAAAAGTCCAGGGAAAAACTTAATCACCGAGCTGAAGAATTCTGTTACTGACATATGCTTCTTCACTGCAACCATTTTAGTAATGTTAATTAGCACTTCCAAGTTAATCAAAATAACAACCAAAGTGAACACTTTTAGAACCATAATACCACATCACAATGATTATATCTGGTCTTCCTTTCACACAAAAGTGCAATATTATAAAAATCTATGTGATATAATTAAAGATAATAAAAACACTTTTCATAAAAACCATTCAAATACAATGTTACTTCTCCTAGTGACACCAGCAACAATATTCCATTATAAGTCCAGTTTTTTTCTTTGTTTGTGTTACTTGTTTTCTAAATAGGCATACTTAATACAACATTAAAGAACAAACTAATGTGAAAAATTATTATGGGGTAAGAAAAGTTTCCTAAATTTTCAACTCTAAAACTTGTCATAGTCCAATTGTTAATTTCAAAAGATTCTAGGAATACATCAGTCTTGAGCAGGATAAAATTGAATTTCATATTGAAAAGAATAACATGTAAAAAAGTTTTAAAGAGAATAAAAGTTGAGCTGTTCTCAGATGTGAACTGTAGACTAAAATACACAACTATTATTCAAGAAAACAATGAAAGAGTTTGAGAATAAGAACCAAACCTTGGAGATTCAGTGGCAAGCCCTGAAGAAAACACTGGTTGATTCAGCCAGAGAGGCATGTGGTGAAGTTGTTTGCAAATATCTTTGCAAACAACTTCACCAGATTCACCAGAGATGATTCGAGTTGAGCTCTAATAGTACTTATATATCAAAAGGGAAATAAAACTGAATGTGCGCACTCCATGGTGGACACAGGAATTTAAAGAGGCAGTGAAGGAAAAGAAGAAAGCAGTTCAAAAGTTTTTCACAAATAAGTCAGCTTGTGCTCTTAGAGAATACAGAGACAAATGTAAGAAAGCTAAATACTGTGTAAAACTAGCTAAACAAAAGTCCTGGGAAGACTTTGGTAAAAACATAGAAAATAAATATCAAGAAGGTGGCAAGATATTCTGGAGGTTGTTGAAGAAACTAAGAAATGGAGGAAAGACTGCTGTAAAAGGAATTGGAGATGATAAAGGTGACATGAAAACAAAAAAAAAAGATATCCTTGAAGTATGGAGTAATTATTTTGAAAAATTACTAAATGAAACAAGCAGTTTTTTTTCCACTGGGATGACAGCAAAGTGGTAAAAAACACTGACCAGGCATGCAGTCAGGAATTCATATCCAAACTTGAAGTAGAAAAAGCCATCAAAAGCCTGAAATGTGGAAAGACAGGAGTAGATGTATTTGACCAGAAATGCTCAAGTATGGAGGTTGGAGGTATAAAAGTCTTACAGTGGCTGCACTGCATAGTTCAGAGGACTGGACAGAGGAACGAATTCCAGATGATTCGAGTTGAGCTCTAATAGTACTTATATATAAAAAGGGAAATAAAACTGAATGTGAGAATTACAGAGGTATTTCATTATTGAGTGTTCCTGGTAAGATATATGCAAATATACTTGAAAAACAGTTAAGAAGGATTGTGGAAGACAAGTTTGGTGAAGAACAAGCTAAATTCAGGCCAAATAGAGGCTGTCAGGATCAAATTTTCACCTTACGACAGATAACTGAGAAATTATGGGCATATAACAAAGATCTGTATTTAAGTTTTGTAGATCTGGAAAAGGCATATGACAAGGGGAAAAGAGAGAAGCTATTCAAAATGCTACAGTTTAATGGGGCATTATATCAAGCAATACTTAGTCTTTATTTTAGTTGTAAGTCAGCAGTTAGAATTGAAGTACAGGAAGGTGGTTTAATGTTAAATACAGTGTCAGACAAGGATGTGCATTATCCCCTCTGTTATTCATTATCTATATGGATCACTTTATGAAGGAAAATGGTATTAAATGTGATATCAAAATTGGAGATGTTAATGTCATCTATTTGCTTTATGCGGATGATGTTATACTTCTAAATAAATCCGCTACAAGTCTGCAAGATTCCCTGACTAAATTGAATAACTGTTGTTGTAATAGATATGGTATGAAGGTCAGCATTAAAAAGACAAAGACAATGAAAATAGGCAGAAACATTGAAAATATCAAGTTTATTGTGAATGGAAAACCAATAGAACAAGTAAAACATTTCAGCTACTTAGACATGATTTTTAGTGAGGATTGTAAATTAAATATGGAAATAGACAACAGAATCAACAAAGCTGGTATTGTAGGAAATCAACTGAATAAATTTATATGGAATAAGAGAGAAATTAGCCAAAACACTAAATTAGCTGTATACAAGACAGTGTTCAAACCAATTTTAACTTATGGATCTGAGAGTTGGGTTAGAAGTAAAACACTTGACCAAAGACTAGAGACCGCAGAGAGAGTCCTGAGAAAGATTAGATGCATGAATAGATGGTATAAATGGCAATATCATATTAAAAATGAGGATATTAGGAAAGAACTTGACATTGTCAGCATCCAGGAATCTCAGCTGGTATGGTCACTTAAACAGAATGGGAAAAAAAAAGATTAGTAAAACAAGTGTTCTACTAATCTTTTTTTTTCCCATTACTGCCTCAGAAGACAGAAATATATAAGACCTGACATTATTGGAATCTTTACGGGTAACAGACTGATTTGGAATAAAATTGTAGATAGGAAGTTAGTAATGATGTAAATTTTTCATGTAGTACTATCATATCCTGTACCCCTTGAGGGTATATATCAGGAATTTGATGATGATGAGGAATAATCATGAATAAGATGTTCTCCGGATTTCTAATAGCAACACTTAACTTAGCTATGTATCTGAAAAGTAATACATGCTTATTTCAAAAATATTATATATTTTGAATGCTGAAACCATTGAAGTACCTGATAACGTCCTCCAGATAATTCTTGTCCTTCTCTTATCCATTTCACCTCTGGCTTTGGAGCACCAAACACTCGGCACTTTAGAGTTACAACAGATGTCACCACAGTCATCGTTTTTGGTTTTGGTCTTTCAGTAATGGTTGGAGCAAGGGCTAAAAAATGTATAATTATTATACAGCAAATGATGTAGCTGCAGCAATATAAGAACAAACTTTATCTAAATATGCTGTATGCAGTCATTACTGCTTTCAAAGAAGCAGCATTACTGCATTCTAAATTATGTAGTTTATAGGCAACAAGCTTAAAGTGACTAGAAAATATTATCACTATATGAGCAGCTGAATGTAGTCTGAAGACTCATCATGGGAGCCCTTCTGTAACCATTATTCACATAATATTCATATTCATATAATTCTTACCATACCTTTGCTTAAACTATCTTCCTTATTAACATGTACTCAAAAGTTTGTTCTCCATCACTCCTATAAAACCTTTAAGTAGTGAATGTATGTGTGTTTCTCTAATGTTTCATCTCTTCCACTAAACATATCTTCAATCTATCCTCATACAGAACATTCTACAAATCTGTGATTATCATTTACCTCTGGATTCTTTCAACCTTTCTCATCCCCGAAAAACAAAATCTTTGCAGTAGTCCAGATGTGACAGTTATCAAAAAATTTTATAAAGAATGATGAATATTAACTTCCTTATTTCTATTTGTCAACTTATTCTTCAGTATCCAATAGATACTTTAAAGTATTTTTCCCACATTTGCAGTATAAGTATACTCTCTCAACTTCAACTCTCTTGATAAATTTAGTTTAATCCTTTATCCAAGTTTACCCCCCCCCCCCACACACACACCCAAGACCTGGGTGACAGCAACAGCCAGGCCTCAGTTAAAACTTCATGGGCTACAGCATTGCCATTCATCATCCAAGCCTCCAACCGGTTTCGACCTTAATTGAAGTCTCGTCAGTGGGAGCCAGACCCAGAAGTTGTGATACTAAGACAGAAGCAATGGAGAAGTCATATTTACCTATATGAGTTGCCAAAAGGTGTACCACCTTATTATTAAATTACTCTGGATTTAGAGAAAGATGTTGGAAGTTTTTTCCCACTTGGTTAGACTATAATAAATTTAGTTTAATTCTTTATCCAAGTGTAAGCAAACAAAATTTGCACACAAAGTTTACCACGAGTTGCTTCAGGACTGAAGCAACTCGTGGTAAAGGTGAACCAAGCTCTCATCACTCCTTGTCTCAGTATCTCCCATAATGCAAAGCACATTTCCTTGCAGACATGTATAATACTGTGCATTAAGGAAAGGGCCACTACTCAGACCAGTTTCGATCTTTATCGAGGTCTTGTCAGTGGTACCAGACCCAGAAGTGGTGGTCCTAAAGATACTTCAGGCGCAAACTTTGTTGGCATACACTAGGATAAAGGATTAAACTAAATTTATTATAGTCTAACCAAGTGGAAAAAAATTTCCAACATCTTTCTCTAAATCCAGAGTAATTTAATAATAAGGTGGTACCTTTTGGCAACTTGTATAGGTAAATATGACTTCTCCATTGCTTCTGCCTTAGTATCATCACACTTTATAAAGAATGATGAATATTAACTTCCTTATTTCTATTTGTCAACTTATTTTGAAAGTTTATTTTTCACTTGGTTAGAGTATAATAAATTTAGTTTAATTTTTTATCCAAGTGTGAGCAAACAAAGTTTGCGCCTGAAAGTATCTTCAGGACTGGGGTAAGGTGGTACAACACCTATAGGTGGAGATGACCTGTGAATGCTTCTGCCTGGTATCTCAGCTTGGGCCTGGCTCCCACTGAAGAGACCTCAATAAAGGTCGAAACTAGTCTGGATAGTGGCCCTTCCCTTAATGCATAACATTAGACATATCCGCAAGGAGATGTGTTTTGCATTATAGGAAATACTGAGACAGGAGTGTTGGTAGCTTGCTCCACCTTTGCAACGAGTTGTCCTGGTGTTGTACCACCTTACCCCAGTCCTGAAGATACTTTCAGGTGCAAACTTTGTTTGCTCACACTTGGATAAAGGATTAAACTAAATTTATTATGTCAACTTATTATTCAGTATCCAATAGATACTTTAAAGTATTTTGCCCACATTTGCAGTATAAGTATACTCTCTCAACTTCAACTCTCTTGATAAATTTAGTTTAATCCTTTATCCAAGTTTACCCCCCCCCCACACACACACCCAAGACCTGGGTGACAGCAACAGCCAGGCCTCAGTTAAAACTTCATGGGCTACAGCATTGCCATTCATCATCCAAGCCTCCAACCGGTTTCGACCTTAATTGAAGTCTCGTCAGTGAGAGCCAGACCCAGAAGTTGTGATACTAAGAAGCAATGGAGAAGTTATATTTACCTATACGAGTTGCCAAAAGGTGTACCACCTTATTATTAAATTACTCTGGATTTAGAGAAAGATGTTGGAAGTTTTTTCCCACTTGGTTAGACTATAATAAATTTAGTTTAATTCTTTATCCAAGTGTAAGCAAACAAAGTTTGCATACACCTGCAAATGCCCATAGAAGGCGCACCACCTAGATAGGACTTTAGTTTCACTTTGTATTGTATTTGTGTGTGTGTTGTTACAAAAAGTTTTTGTAATCCCCAAAGATGTCTCTGTGACAGAGACAAAACATTGGAAGTATTAAAATTAGTTTTAATCCTTTTTCAGTGCTGTTAATATTCCGTTAAACCTCTAAAATGAATTATTCACAGCACTTAAGCCTCAACACATGTATCATTTTACTGTTGAAAACATGTAAAGTACTAAAAGAAGACATCCTTCACACAACCATGATGATCGCCCATAGAGCAGTGTTACTGTAATGGAGAATAGTTCCATTTAAGCAATGGAACTATTCTGTCCTCTTTCCACTCCCTTGGGACTCTGCCAAAGATGAGATTTAAATTAACACGTTCGCTGCCAACTACGAGTATATTCGTAGTTGGTAAACCAGCCACACAAGCCAGCTGTGAGTATACTCGTATGACGCTTACCGCCAGCAACGAGATTACTGTACTGACCTTGAAGAAGTGAAAATGCTTGGCTTGTGGAGCTAGCATCAAAACTGTGTATTCTCATAGAAGGTATATGTTCTGCACAAGCCAACTACGAGTATACTCGTATGACGCTTACCACCGGCAACGAGATTACCGTACTGACCTTGAAGAAGTGAAATTGCTTGGCGTACGGGAACAGACTATGCTGAAGTAGCGTGGCAGCGAATGTGTTAATTGACTTCAGAGGGATTGCTAATTTCCTTGCAGTCGTGTAACACATGGGACCAATAACCTAACAAATATGATATTAGTTTTCACATACATATTCCATAATATTCTAAGACTTCTAATTCATCTCTCTCTCTTTCTTCTTCTGCTGGGTCCTGTTACATTAGTAACTGCAATATCTTGAAGAGGGTGATATACCCTCACAAGCTGATGGCTCAGGAACTCGGTTATTTCAATACATTTTGTCACATTCCTACCATTACAACTCATTAAAATCAGCCTTTTATAATCATTCTTTTACTCACCACATGACAAAATAATACTGGGGATTTACTTTGTTTGCTCAGTTTATTTCCTTTCATAATCTGATTTTGCTTACTATATTAGGCTGTTCATTCTTTTTGCCTATGATTTGTACTACTCATTAGCCTGTGGAATACCTTTTACTCCACATTCCTTCTGTAACATTTAGCTTCTACTTAATGATGCTACTTAACTGAAAGCAATGTTTAACAAATGATTTAGCAGGTGACAAGTATGATATGCAAAAAAATATAAAAGAATTGCTAGTACATGCAAAAAAAGAATAAGAGAGTAAAGGCTATGACTCTGTTGCCATGGCATGATAGAGGTGAGCTGAGACAGAGAGCTATGATTGTGAATGAGTCAGTGTACAGAAGAATGGTGTGGAGCGTGTGGAGTGAGTTCGATGGAAGGAAGGATTTATTTAAGGTGGATGGCTTGCATTTAAATGAATTTGGGATTAGTCTTGAAAAAGTGTTGTTTGGGAAGGAAAGTTCAGAAGTGCAGAGTCAGAAAAACTACAATGTTTAAAGAGGGATGCAGGTGAGCATGGGTCCTGGCAACCTAGAGGTTAGTGAGTGACAGAGTAATGTATATAAGGATATTTGCTTTGCATTATGGGATATTAAGGCAAGTGATGTAACGTCATTAGCCTCTATATATGAGTTGCCCATTCGTAAGTTACTTCACACACAAACTTTGTTTGCTTACCCTTTGATAAAGGATTAAACCAAGAATATAATTTCTTGGCATCTTTAATTTATAGTATATGCAAGTGAAAAAACTTTCAACATCTATCTCTAATCCAGAGTATTTTAGTAATAAGGCATGAACACCTTTTGGCTACTTTATATGGAAATATGACTTCTGCATTACTTCAAACTTGGTATCACTTCTGGGTCTAGCTCCCACTGATGAGAACACAATAAAGGTTGAAATCGGTCTGGATAGTGGCTCTTTCCATAATGCATAGCATTATACATGTCCATAAGGGTATGTGCTTTGCATTATGGGATATTAAGGCAAGTTATGTGAAGTCATTAGCCTCTATATAAGAGTTGGATATTAAATACAACATTATTTCAAAGCTGAATGTTTGTAGAAACTATGAAAGTTTTGTAAGTCGACCTGAGAGCTTAAGAGAATACAAATCTCAGCATCCCTGAGTTGCTTTAGATTGGACTACTTAAAATGCATGAGTACTGCCCAAGCGTCCAATATATTCATATTTTATTAGTCCATTTGATAAAAGTTTCACTGGCCACTATGTAATTTTACATTACCGAAACACAGCCTTTTGGCTCTTTCTTTAGTGATTACATTTAGTTCATCATTTCATAATGATACAAAAATGGCAGCAGTGACAGTAAAATCAAGCTGTTCCTTGGACTTTTTTGCAGTAGATATGTGACAATTGTTTTATCCATGTGTTCACAAATGTTAAAGATTTATGGAGTGTTAGATTAAACGATAAAAAGGAAAACATATTGCAGTAAATGAGAAGCACAATAAAAGGTTAGGACGTTCCAAAAATGAAACCAGCGTAACCAGGAATAATCAGAAAAAGGATGGAATTGCTTGCAATAGCAATAATAGAAGTTATGTGAAAGAGGTTAGTCAAGAGTTAATGAAAATGAAGAGTCAGGTTAAGTGTAAGGTGGAGGAAATTAAATATTTAAAGAAGAGAATAACTGATGTAAATGAGAAGGAGGTTAATAAGAAGGAAGACGTATCTAAAGATTATAGGGTTGCTCAATCATCAAAAGTGTGATAAAAAATGCCGGCAAAGGTTGGTCGATTGGTAGAGCCTCTGCTACTAATGGCTCAGTTAAGTAAGTTTGAGCGCGATTAGTAGTTGGAAGGGGACCAATCGTTCGATGCTGTTGGCACACTCTCCCTCGATGAGTCTTTGGACTCCCTGGAGGTGTCAAATAATAATAATAAGGTGCAGAAGACATGTTTTACAGATAGTACAATGAAACAAATATCAGATCAGGGGCAAATGCTAGTCTTGAAATTCAGGCTTGCTCTTGTTATCTTTCAGGGAGTGAGAGGTGTGATTGAAGTCTGATTAGCAGAATAATTAATTACTGACCACTTAAAACTATATATTTAGAAATTTATGTACATTTAATCATACAAATACAACATTTATTTTACAAATGATATTCTATCTTTTTCAATTTAGGTACTTGAATACAAATTCTACCCTACGGTTCTTTATGAACTGGTCAATAACATTGTCATAAAAAGTTGGTTGTAACTTAATTTTATCAAGCAACACGCACACTCGTAAAAGCTGGCTGAAGCTCACTGGCTAGAGCTACTTTGACTGCGTATGGCCTGTGTTTAAGAAAGGAGTGGAAATGGCTATGCACGTGCATGAAATCACAGTGCTGCAGCTAGGACCCGGAAACTCCTACAACCGAGCAAGCCAAGGTAGCTTTGACTAAACAAGCCTTCGATATACAATGCAAAACTCAATTATTGCTGTGCAAGCTTAAGACATCTTCTGTCTACAAAAATAAAAGCCTAAATGGAATGCTTATAAATGCATGTGCATTTATTAACAAATAAATATTATTTCTTTCTCAATTAATGAGCTTGCACAGCAAGCATGGAGAATTTACCACCGTATTAGATGCATTGCTTGGAAGGAAGGAATAGACATCAGAACAAGTAGTAGACACAAATGACTTGGATAGTGAGACAAAAAATGTGGAAAAGGATTTGAAGAAATTGTTGGGAGGTGAAGGATAATATTGTCATTGGGAAAGTTGTTAGCTTTTGCCCAGATATGACAGTAGTGAATTGAGAAGGAGAGCAATGATGCTAAATGACAAGATGGCTGAATTGCATCAGGCATAATGTTCAATTTTTGAATATATGGAATGAATTTGAAGGGAATTCATTATGAATTCCCTTTAGAATGGTTCAAAGCTGATGGAATACATTTGAATTGGTTTAACGTTGGTCAAATGGAATGATTGCTGTTTTCTAAGAGAACACAGTGTTCATATGAAATTAATATTGATAAAAGTGAGAGAGAGAGAGAATGAGAAGCAAGTTGTGGAAGGACAGGAAGAGGATGGATACAAAGGAGAGGAAGTGATTATAGCAGACAGAGTGGTGCAGTGCAAAAATGGTGATGTGAGAAGAAATGGTGATATGAAGGACACAAGTCATTCCACTCTTGAAGGACTTGTGTCCTTCAAGAGTGGAATGATGTGAAGTTGAGATCAATAGAATAGTTTATCTGATAAGAAGCTGTTATAGGCCAAGTAATGTGGAGAGTATCAATTATGAAATGTTTAAACAGATTAGTTGGGCAAGTAAAAGGAAGTGGATCCTAATGGGAGATTTTAATTATTATAGAATTTAATTATAGAAATGTGGAATAGAAAGAAGAGTTAGCGTATAGTAATAAGGAGAGTGAATTTGTTGCTGAGAGTTTGTTGAAAGTGCATGGGAAAGGCATATCTAACACAAGCAATGCATAACCGCATACCAGTAGTTAGGAGAGTAAATAGAGTAGGAGCAAGATGGATGAACATTGAAATCAAGCAAACAGTGCTACAAAAGAAATTATGGAGGAACTACAATACAATTTGCAGTGAACAGATGCATGAAGAATATAAGCTGCAGACCAGAAAAGTGACAAGCATGGTTAAAAAATAAAAAGTAGAATATGAGAGGAGATTGGGCAGTCAGGTTAAAGCTAATCCAAGAGAATTTTTCAGCATTTAGCAGGCTGACTGGTAAATAGTTATGATAGCAGAGTAACCATCACAAATGATATAGTGAAATTATTTAAATAACACTTCATCAATGTATATCAAAGTGATATACACTGCTTAGTGATATTCAAAGAATTAATGGTGAAAGAATCACAAGTGTATCAGTGTTGCTTTGGTTAGATGTTAATAAGGCTGTGGGAATGCAGAACATATCACCACATATTTTTAAAGAATGCCCTTGACCTGGTTATTTAATTATTATTATAATTATTATTATACAGGCACCTCGATGGAGTCTGAAGACTCATTGCAGGAGACCAAATCTATCCACACAATGTATCATACCTTTCCTTGAACCCATTAAGAGAAGAAGCACTCACAACTGACTCTGGCAACCCATTCCACTCATTCATCACTCTCCAAGCAAAAAATCTAGTCCTCACACCCTTACTGACCACAGCTTTATTCAACTTCCAGGGATGACCCCTTGTTCTGGTCCCTATAGCCAAATGCTGAAACATTTCCCCTGCATATATCATATAAAACCCTTTAAGCAACTTAAATGTATCTATCATATCTCCTGTTGTTTTTCTCCTATCAATCAACTTCTGCAATCCACACACCTTCAATCTATCCTCCTAGGGAACATTCCACAGTCGCCATCTTGGTCACTCACTTCTGAATCCGCTCAACTGCTTGCTCATCCCCATGAAACCCAGTGAACCTGACTTGAGCACAGTAATACAGATGTAGGTGTATCAAGGCTTTATAAAGAGGAATCACAACTTCCTTATCTCTACTTGTTAATGTGTTCTTCAATAGCCAAGTAATCTTATGGGCTACCTTAGTAACCTTAGCAATATGTCCTCTACACCAGTGTTTCCCAAACTGTGAGCCACAGCCCCCGTAGGTTTTGTTGAGGAGGGGAAGTGGGCATGAAATAATGAAAACAAATTTAAAATGTTTTAAGACTAAGGTATTTTTTTTATTTAAAAGAAACGTATTTAATTTTTATTATTTCTTTTTTGTTATTTATTAATATTTTAATGGAAAAAAAATCACACATTGGTGTTGGTTCACAAATTTTGCTTCCCGCACATTTCGGCACTTAATGAATATTAGTAAATATATGCTTATTCATATAAGTTTCATTTTAAAGCAGAAATCTAAGAATTGCAGTTTCAAATATTTCATCTGATATTTTGGTATAGCAGTATTCAAACACATCCATCACATTAAATTGTTATTAAACTTCTTTTATGTTTTTAATTCTTTCTTTATTACTAATTATTATTATTATTATTATTATTATTATTTCCCAAGACCTCATTTAGTCAAAGACTCATCTGGGAGGTTATCACACACACATCGCATCATACTGTGTCTTAAACACACTGAAACTCCTTGCAGACACCACACACTCAGGCAAGGCATTCCAATCATTCACAACCCTGCATGAAAAAAACCTGTCTCTCACTCCCCTACTCACACTCTCTTTATACAGTTTCCAGGGATGACCTCTGGTTCTCCCCTGATCTCCCACTATTCTCTGTAGAACTTCTCCACCATTGATCTTATAACAACCCCTTACCAACTTGTAGGTCTCTGTCATATCTCCCCCTCTTCCTTCTCTCCACCAGACTCTGCAAATTACATCTTCTCAATCTCTCCTCATATTCAACATTCCAGAGGTCAGAAACTACCTTAGTCAGTCGCCTTTGGACCCTTTCCAACATCTCTTCATCCTTCTGAAAACCCGGTGACCAAATCTGGGCACAATAGTCCATGTGTGGCCTAAATCAAAGCCTTTTCAATGGAACAAGAATCTCCCTACTTCTACACGTCAGTGTCCTCCGCATCATTCCCAGAAGTCTTTGTGTTGTCTTCACTATTTTGGCGATGTGTCCCCTAAATTTCAGATCCTTATTCACTATCACCCCCAGATCTCTTATTTCCTCTATCTCCAACAATATATTCTCACCAAGCATAAATTCTGCATCCCATCTTTGTTTTCCAAATTTTAAAACCTTACATTTTGCAACATTGAACTCACATCCCCATTTGCTGGCCCAATCACTCAATTTATTCAAGTCTTCTTGCAAGGCCACAACATTTCACTACTCTCTTTATGGTTCATCCCAACTTTGCATCATCTGCAAACAACTGAATATCTCCATCCAAATCTTTGCCAATATCATTAATATACAAGTTAAATAGTAATGGCCCTAAAACAGACGACCCCTGAGGCACTCCACTAGTGACTTTCCTTTTCCTGGATATTTCACCCCCATACACAACTTGTTGATACCTATCATATACCCAGTCTCCAATCCAATGCACTAATCTAATATCCAACCCCATCTGCTCTAGTTTGACTGTCAACTTATCATGAGGTACTCTATCAAAACCCTTCGAAATCCAAGTATATTACTGTGTATCCTTCTCCTCTGTCCAAGGAAGCAGTCACTTTATTGTAATAAGTAAGTAGATTACTAAAACATGACCTCCCTTTAGCAAATCCATGCTGTCCATCAAAGATTATACCATTGTTGTCAACCCAACTCTGTATCCTAGTTCTCACAAGCTTCTCCAACAACTTAACCACAACACCTGACACAGAGATAGGCCTATAGTTTGATGCTTGAGTTCATTCGCCTCCTTTATGAAGTGGCACAATCTTGCCCTCCTTCCACTCTTTAGGAACCTTGAACAAGTGCAAGACTCGTATTAAAAAAATATGTCAACGCAGGTGTCAACTCTCTGGCACTTTCCTTCAGAATACGCGGTGATATATTATCAAGTCCCACAGCCTTATTTACTTCTAGTTTACTCAACTCCCCAAACACCTCTTGCTCACTTACAGTCAGTCTATCCTCCCCATCATCAACTGCTCTCAATCTCTCCATGAAGTCACATTCACAAGATTGAAAGATCTTTATGAACTGCTCATTAAGTATCTCCACCACACATTCTGCAACAGCTGTCTTTATACCATTTCCTCCAATCGATGTCATCCTTCCATAATCATTCTTTCTTTTGCTGTCTACATATCGAAAGCACTACCTAGGATTCTTTTTGGCTTCATTAGCTAATTGCTGTTCATACCTCTCTTTAGCTACTCTCACCAACCAAGTCACATTTCTCATTATTTCTCATTTTAAACAAGGTACAACAAATTTCTACAAAACTTTCAGATGTTCTCATCAAAGCTTGGTGCAGCGGTGTGACATAAATACCTCTAATCCTTATCATAGGATGAATGTGCTGTATGGCCTTCATAACGCTTTGTAATATGCTCTCTGAACTACAGATGACTTCAGTTGATTATCATTTCCTCGCCAGATACCAAAGGAAATATTGTTCCATCATATGAAATAAACACACAGCTTAAAAAAATAAATAAGTACATAAAAACTTCTAAATTTGATCTGTTAACATATATATTGTGACTAATAAAATGTTAAAAAAATAATATAAAAAACATTGCACTACCTAAAACATTAAGATAGAAGTCACGGAATGCATAACCATGATTATTTGAAGCATTGCATTGAAATACAGCAGTATCTGACTTCTGCAACTTTTTAATAGTAAGTATATTACTGCGGCTATCCAGTTTTCTTCTCGAGTTAGATTCTGCATCTGAAAAAAAAAAAAAAATATATATATATATATATATATGTGTGTGTGTGTGTGTGTGTAGAAAGTGTTTTACCTTGGGTATAATATACGCTAAAGATACCAAGCAATTTTATAAATTTGGTTTTAATCCTTTTTCCAAGGTAAAATACTTTCTACATCTTTCTCTCATCCTCAGATTTTTATTTAACAAGATCAAAGCATCTTGTGACAACTTGTTTAGGTAAAATTTAAAAGCTCTGCATTACTTCAACCTTGACATCTCTGGGTCTGGCTCCCACTGACGAGACCTTAATAAAGGTTGAAACCGGTCTGGGTAGTGGCCCTTTCTTTTAATGCATAGCATCATACATCTCCGTAAGGAGATGTGCTTTGCATTAGGGGAGATACTAAGGGAAAGTGATCAGAGCTTACCCCACCTTTACCATGAGCTGCCTCAGATGCAGACTTGACTTACTTGTCTGTTTGCTGACTTAGGAAAAAGATTAAAACCAAATTCATAAAATTGCTTGGTATCTTTAACACACACACACACACACACACACATATATATATATATATATAATTAGTTTGAATGACTATATACCAAGAATGAAAAAGAATAAGGTTTAATGTTACGATACCACTAGTTTCGTTGAATAAATCAACTTCTTCAGGTATCACAGACAAAGAATTATATAAAATAACAGAAACATGATAAAATTACATCAATGTATGGCATTGATGTATGGCAACGATAAAAAAGCTCTTGGGGGAGAACAATCTTTGGGACTACTAAACACTGACACTTACTCTGAACTAAATAGTGACCCTACAAAAGAACTGCACAGTAGGACCAACAATTTACTGAAAACCACCTCAGAGTTACCAAGAAACATCCGTCTTTCCCTCATGTTGATTCATCCGCTAATCCCACAATTATATGAACTCCCAAACATCCAAAAATTAAACTCTCCACTCAGACCAATCATTGAAGGCATAAACTCCCCTACTTACAACCTATCTAAATACCTCGCATCCTTTTTAAAAAGCCTATCTGGAAATTCCTTTTCTCATAAAAAAAATTCAGCTGATTTTGTGTCCAAAATCAAAGACATCAAACTCAACAAATCAGATTTAATGGCAAGTTTCGATATAGTTTCTCTCTTCACGAATGTACCTTCTCAAGAAGTCCACCATCTTCTCCAGAACAAACTTTCCAAGAAATTCTTTTCCTTGCTCTCTTCACTGTGTGAATTCAGGATACTTCAAATTCGAAAACAAGATTTACAAACAGAACTCAGGATTGGCTATAGGCAGTCCATTCTCTCCGATTCTTGCTGATATATTTCTTGAGGATTTTGAAGAAAAAGCAATTAATTCCTCAACTCTTAAACCCAAAATATGGTATCATTATATAGATGATGTATTCCTCATCTGGGAACACTGTCAACAACCTCAATTTTTTTCTAGACCAACAAGTTTCATGAGAAAATAAATTTTACCTATGAACTGGAATCCAACGACTGTCTCACTTTTCTGGAATTAAAACTTATGAGATGTGCTGAAAATATCAAAATCTCCATTTTTAGAAAACCCTCACACACAGACAGATACCTTCATGCTTCTTCCCATCACTAACTCTGCAAAAATTTCATATTATTTCAACTCTGGCATATCGAGCCAGGGTTGAAACAGATCTTTACTAACAGATGACACAGAAATTGAAAATGAACTCCATTTACTAAAAAGGACTTTTGTCAACAATGATTTCTCTCTTAAAAAGATTGATAAATTTTTCTCTTTCCATCGCTCAACTGCTGTTGAAGATTCTTCTTCCCCAAGAGCTTTTATATCGTTGCCATACATCAGCTCTCTCTCCCCAAAACTGGCAAAAATTCTTAAGAAATTCAACATTAAAACTTGCTTCACTACGTTTCCAAAACTTCGCTCCATATTAAGTTAGACCTAAAGTGAAACATCTCCCTATTCAGTATCCAGCAGTCTACAAGATTTTGTGTGAATGTGGCAAACCATATTACGGCCAGACAACTAAATCCATCCTTTTACGTATGGAACACCAAAGAGACATATCCTACAATACGACCAGGGCCAGCGCTGTCTCTAGCCACATTCTCTTCTCTATTAACTTGGATGTAGGTCGCCAACACCTCATAGACTGGCCACAAACTTCTAATATCCATGTGTGTTATGATGAACTCGAAAGAAAGATTATTGAATCTAGAGAAATATCCCTCGATTCATCCCATATTAACAACAGCCTTAGCTACAATCTTTCTGATGCACACATTGCCACTATCCAGTATTGGCGCACTCGTGACAGCTCACGCACGTAGTCAAATTTAGTTGTAATTCCAGCACGAATTCCTGTTTTAAATCAACTAGATCTGTTGATGTAATTTTATCATGTCTCTGTTATTTTATATAATTCTTTGCCTGTGATACCTGAAGAAGTTGATTTATTCATGAAACTAGTAGTATCTTAACATTAAACCTTATTCTTTTTCATTCTCAGTATATGGTCATTCAAACAAATTTTTTATAACATTATCTACAGAGTAAATATGAACGATAATATATATATATATATATATATATATATATATATATATATATAATACTTGTCATTAAAATTTAATCTATATGAAATATGAGATATGAAAAATAAAAAATAAGCAAGTGAAAAGACTGAATTATAGTGTACATAAGATAATAACCACCTTCAAAACAATCACTATAATAAATTCTAAATGGCCGACAGGAAGCGTTTCATTAGAATGTTTATGTAAAGAAACATTGAGTAAACAAACCTATCTGAAAACCCATTTCAGATAGGTTTTTTTGGAATATCATCATTACCATCAAATTCCTGACATGTACCCTCAAGGGGTGTACAGGATATGATAGTATTACATTAAAAATTTGCATCATTACTAAGTTCCTATCTACAATTTTCCTCCAAATCAGTCTCTTAAGAGACTGATTTGGAGGAAAATTGTAGATAGGAGGAAAATACTGATTTTCCTCCAAATCAGTCTCTTAAGAGACTGATTTGGAGGAAAAATAGAATTCCTGTTTTATCCTCCAAATAGAATTTCCTCCAAATCAGTCTCTTAAGAGACTGATTTGGAGGAAAATCAGTATCAAGACTCCAACATTAACAGATCTTATATTTTTATCTTCTAAGGCACATTCTACTGTATCAATCCACCAATATCTTGGTCTTCCTCTGGGTCTTTTTCCTGCCACCCTAGCAGAGAACACTTGTTTTGCTAAACTTTCCTCGCCCATTCTGTTAGTAGCTAAGGCTGTTGTTAAGTCACCATACCACCTTAGATTAGCTCTGCTAATGCATTCCTGGATGCTGACAATGTCAAGTTCTTTCCTAATATCCTCGTTTTTAATATGATATTGCCATTAATGCCATCTGTTCACCCCTCTAATATGAGAGTCCTGAGAAAGATGTGGTCTCTAGTCTTTGGTCAAGTGTTTTATTTCTAACCCAGCTCTCAGATCCATAAGTTAATGGTTTGAACACTGTCTTGTACACACTAATTTAGTGTTTTGACTAATTTCTCTGTTATTCCATATAAATGTATTCAGTTGACTTCCTACTATACCAGCTTTGTTGATTCTGTTGTCTATTTCCATATTTAATTTACCACCTTCACTAAAAATCATAGCTGAAATGTTTTACTTGTTCTATAGGTTCTACATTCACAGTGCAGTTGATATTTTCAATGCTTCTGCCTATTTTCATTGTCTTTGTCTTGTTATTGCTGACCTTCATACCATATCTATTACAACAGTTATTCAATTCAATCAGGGAATCTTGCAGGCTTGTAGCGGATTTATTTAGAAGAATAACATCATCTGCATAAAGTAAAGAGCTGAGATTGGCATCTCCAATTTTCATATCAGGTTTAATCCTACTTTCCATCATAATGTGATCCATATAGATAATGAATAACAGAGGGGATAATGTACATCCTTGTCTGACACAAGATTTAATGTTAAACTATTTTCCTGTATTGCATTTCCTTCAATTCTAACTGTTGACTTATAACCCAAGTAAAGACTAAATATTGCTGGATATAATGCCCCATCGAAACCATATAACTATAGCATATTGAATAGTTTATCTCTTGGCACCTTCATATGCCTTTTCTAGACCTACAAATCTTACATAATCTTTGTTATATCCCATGATTTCTCAAACATTTGTCGTAAAGTGAAGATCTGATCCTGACAGCCACTATTTGACATGAATCCAACTTGTTCTTCACCAAGCTTTTCTTCCACAAGCCTTCTCAACCGTTTCTCAAGTATGCTTGTGTTAATCTTACCAGGAACACTCAGTAAACACCTCTGTAATTCCCACATTCAGTTTTATTTCCTTTTTTTTTGGGGGGGGGAGGTACATTGAAGGAGCTTTCTCATAGACTGTGTTATATACAAAGGCGATCACTCAGAAATCACAATAGGGCATACCCTAGGCAACGTTGAAACTCAATGTTGGCTAATCCTTCAGCTACTGGAACAATCATGCGAACTATAAATCAGCTTTCTTCAAGGCTAGCTTTTAAGACGACTTCAATAAATATTGAAGGACTGTCATCCGAAAGGGAAGTTTTATTAGCAGATATGTGTGATACATGCAAATGTGATGTTTTAGTTATCCAGGAGACACATCGAGGGGTAAACAGCAGTAGACCAAAAATTCATGGCATGAAATTAATAGCTGAGAGACCATACGAGCAAATATAATTAAAAATAAAAACACAAAAATGGACTCGGAAAGTAAGTAAGTATTTCCTTTTTTTATATACGGGTACTATGAGAGCTCTACTCCAATCATCCGGAATTCGTCCCTTTGTCCAGGCTTTCTTAACTATGCAGTGCAGCCATTCCAAGACTCGTATGCCTCCATATTTGAGCATTTCTGGTCAAATATCATCTACTCCTGCTGCCTTTGCACATTAGGCCTTTGATGGCTTTTTCTACTTCAAGTATGGATATATATTCCTGATTGCATGCCTGTTGAGTATTTTTTTACCACTGTGCTGTCACAGCTTATTTCATTTAGAAATTTTTCGAAGTAATTAATGAAATTATACATGCGTGATGGGTTGCATTTAAATGGCTTTTGAGTGAGTGTGCTGGAGAAAGTGTTGCTGGATAAAAGTATAGTATGTGGAAGTACAATGCGTGATGAGTGCCAGAGATCAGAAGGAGGAGATGAAGAGAAAACTCAGGAGAGTGGTACTGAAGAGACAGCAGTACTTGGCAGTGGAAACAGTAGTAGTGTGAGAAAGGAAGAGAGAACAGAAATAGACGAGGAACAGGAAAACGGGGGGGGGGGGAGCTCAGGTGGACAGGGAGACATGGCATAGAGAGACTGAATGTTGAAAGTGGCAGTGAATGTGTGTATGAAGATGGAGTATATTGCAATGTGGGTGGAGAAGTGGAGACTGAGCAGGTATATGTGGTAAGCAGATATAAAGGTGATTTAGCAGGTGTAGTGGGGAAATCACAATCAACATATGGCTTGGATATGACTGGCTATAGACCCAAAAATGAACTGTTGTGTTTGTTTACAAATGTCAGAAATAAAGGGGATGAAATGGTTTCAGTGATCGAGTTTATTCACCCCTAAATCATTGGAATAAGTGAAACATGGTAGAATGAAGATGATATCGTAACAGGAATAGAAATGGAAGTGTACAATATTTTTCATGAGGATAGAAAGGGCTGGAAGGGAGGGGAGTGCTGCTGATGATAGCAGGGGAATTAAGTCCACATAAGGTAAATGGTAGACATGAAAGGGGGAAATAGTGGCAATGGTTATGAGGCAGTGTGGTGTAACGTGGAGGTTGAGAGGAAGACATATTTAGTTAGATGTTGCTATAGGCCTGGGAATGTGGAAGGTGGTGATGAAGAAACATATAAACAACTTGGATTAGTGAACAAAAGAAGGGTAATTATTATGGGCGATTTTAATTATAGCATGATTGAAATGAAGAGATAGCATTTAAGAATAAGGAAAGGGAATTTCTCGAGTTCTTGAAAGATAACTATCTCAGGCAGCACGAAAAGGAAGGTATGCGAGGATCAAGAGTACTAGATCTGATCATTTCATCAGAGGATGTCATTGTTAGAGGGGTTTCACATTTTCCTCCAGTTGGTGAAAGTGATCATGATGTAATCACCTGTGTTGTAGCTAGTCATATGCAGGCTTTTGTGAGTAAAGGATAAGGAAATAAATGTTGCATGGGAACTTACAAAGAAATATATAACAGCATCAATGTGTTTAGCTTTCTTACGAATGTATCCCGCAGGCCAAAAGGCTGAATAAGATAGGTGTAAAATGGATTAACGTGGAGCTTAAAAATGAAATCTGAAAAAATTAAGTACTTTGGAGGAAGTACAAGATGAATAATGGTAATCAGTCACATGAAGAATATAAAGAACAAGCCAGGAGAGTGACTCATTTAGCAAGGAAAACAAAAGTCGAGAATGGGCATAAATTGGCAAATCAGGCTAAGAAAAACCCTACAGAGTTTTTTTAGATATGTGACAAGTAGAAGAAAGAATGATCATGGAAAGATGAAGTTAAGGGATGAAAGTGGTAGAATGGTAACTGCTGCAGAAGACATTGTTGAGGTATTCAGTGATCAATTAATAAGTGTGTTTCTTCCTGATCAGGGTAGAATCATGAGGAACTTACGTGTAGAGGACATAGGAGAGGATAGCTTAATTGTGAGTGAGCAGGAGGTATTTGAGGAAATAAATAACCTTGATGTTAATAAGGCGATAGGATTTGATGACATATCACCATGCATCTTAAGAGAATGTTCCAGGGAACTAGCATTAGCATTGGCATGCCTCTTTAATAAGAGCTTTGCAACAGCACAGGTTCCAAAGGAGTGGAAGGAGAGTAAAATTGTTCCACTGCATAAGGGCAGTGATAAATCTGTAGCTTCAAATTATAGGCCAGTCTATATATCTGGAGTTGTGGTGAAGGTCCTGGAGAGATTGGTGAGAAGTAGGATACAGGAATGGGCTGATAACAGCAGTATTCTCTGTGATTATCAGCATGGGTTTGTTAAGGGGGAGATCATGTTTCACTAACTTACTTATGTACTACAACAAGGTGACAAATACCTTGGACAGAGGAGATGCATATACAGTGGTGTACTTGTATTTTGCAAAGGATTTTGATAGACTGCCACATGACAGGCTCTTAAATAAATTGAAAGAGATGGGATTGGATAACAGACTTCTGTGTTGGATCAGTGACTGGATGTCACATAGGTATCAGAAAGTTGTATATGTGGGTGCCCTATCTCAAACGAGAAAGGTCATCAGTGGTGTGCTGAAAGGGTCAGTTTCGGGGCAATTGCTGTTCAATTTGTAAGTTGATGATATTGGATCGGGTTTAACTAGTGATATCCAGCTGTTTGCAGATGATGCAAAACTGGGGAGAGCAATGCACAGTCAGGCTGATGTTAATGACTTATAAGAGGACTTGAATAGATTGCATGAATGGTCAGGTAAGTGGAACTATCAGTTCATTGTTGCCAAGTGTAAGGTTTTGAGATTTGGTAAGCAAAGATGGGATGCAGAGCATACACTTTGTGTGGAAACTTTAACAGAAGTAGAGAGGAGATGAGAAATCTAGGAGTGATGGTGGACAAGGACTTGAAATTCAGGGACCACATTGCACAAGTTGTGAAGACATCACATCGAATAATGGCAGTGATGCAGAGAACCCTGATATGCAGAAATAGAGAGGTTATGATTTCATTGTATAAGGCCTTGACCATGCCTTATATGGATTATTGTGCACAGATTTGATCACCAGGTTTTCATGGTGATGAGGATATGTTGGAAAAGATACAGAGAAGATTCACAAAGGTAGTCAGTGATCTTTGGAATGTGCAGTATGAGGACAGATTGAGAGAATGTAAGTTGCAGAGCCTCGTGAATAGGAGGAAGAAGGGGGGGGGGGGGGGATATGATTGAGACATATAAGCTGGTCAGGGGTTGTTATCAGGTAGGCATGAATGAGATTTTTTATAGAATGGGAGAGGGGAGTAGAACAAGAGGCCATTGCTGGAAACTGTATTAGGAGGGTGTAAGCAAAGGAGTGAGAAGCAGGTTCTTTTCATGGAGGATGGTTGGTGAGTGGAATGCATTGCCTGAGTGTGTTGTGGATGTGGACACATTGAATTAGTTTATGGCATGGTTGGATGAGCATGGAGTCAGATGTTGATAATAATAATAATAATAATTACTCCATACTTCAAGGATATCTTTTTCTCCAGTTTTCGTGTCAACTTTATCATCTCTAATTCCTTTTACAGTACTCTTTCCTCCATGTTTGAGCTTCTTCAACATCCTCCAGAATATCCTGCCATCTTCTTGATATTTATTTTCTATGTTCTTACCAAAGTATTCCCGTGACTTTTCTTTAGCTAGTTTTATACAGTGTTTAGCTTTCTTACATTTGTCTCTGAATATTCTAAGAGCACAAGCTGACCTATTTGCCAGGAACTTTTGATATGATTTCTTCTTTTCCTTCACTGCCTTTTTAACTTCCTGTGTCCACAATGGAGTTATGATTTTTGTATCCTTGCAGACAACCTCACCACATGCCTCTATGGCTGAATCAATCAGTATTTTTCTTCAGGACATGCCAATGATTCTCCAAGGGTTGGTTCCTGTTCTCAAACTCTTTCATTTCTTCTTGGATAATGTTTGTGTATTTTAGTCTACAGTTCATATCTGAGAGCTGCTCAACTTTTATTCACTTTAAAACTTTCTTATATGTTCTTATTTTCCATATGAAATCCAATTTTATCCTACTCAAGACTAATTGGTGATTACTTCCAATTTAAAATCACTCTACTGTCCTGCACCAGTGAGAAAACATCACTATCAACAATAACATAGTCAATGAGACTTTTCTTATTCTTTGCTTCTTCTCTCAATATGAATTTATGCACATTTTTATGCTGGAACATTGTGTTAGTAATAACTAGTCTATGTCATGAGCAGAAATTGAACAGGTATTTGCCATTGTTATTAGCTTTGCTCTTTTCTCCATATTTTCCCAAAATATTTTTGTATGTCTGAGAATCATTTCCTATTCTGTTATTTAGATTCCCAACAAGGACAAACTTTTCCTTTTTCATTGTGTCAGTTGCTTTCTCTAAAGCCTCAAAAAATTCTTCCACTTCTATCTTAGTAGAACCATCTGTGTTATCATATTTACAAATAAGTCTCATTGTTCAGTTTTCCATTCTGATATTTGTCCACATCACTCTACTTGAGACTGCCTGCCATTCAAAAAGATTAGCCTCATATTTAGTGTTGAATACTATGGCTACTCCTTTTCCTTGATTGTCAAAGAGTTGATAGTGGTAATAGGGAAAAACGACAACCAGAAGTGTCCTAAGACTCGGTTCCTAGGACAACTGCTCAGAGTCTGCCAGCTAAATATAGAATGTATCAGCAGGACTAAGAGTGAATGTCTTACTAGCCTTCTTAATGACAACAGAATTGACATTGCCATCATACAAGAAACCCATGCAAGCAATGAGTTACAATTACGAGAAAGAGGCTGCATTCCTGGTTTCAATCTTATAGGAGCAACATACCATCAGATGCATGGGGTAGCCACCTATGTCCAAAATTCACTTACTATGGTCTGTTTCACAGTATGTGAATTTTGGTGCATTGCCTGAGAGAGTGGTTAGAGCAAGAACAGTCAATGAGTTCAAGGAGTGGTATGATAGACTTTGTATTTCCTAAGAAGGACCTCCCGTGATTGGTCTTTTGACTCCATGGAGGCCTGAATACTAATAATAAAAAGATTGTTGGCACTGTTCCATCTAACCAAGTTAAAAGTGCAGTTATCCTTGGAATCAAAAATCAGGTGTATGTTGTTTGCATCTCCCCAATCGGCTAGCTTGGCTCCATTTTCACCTGTTTCTCTATAACCCCACTGGGTATGATGACTGTTAAAGTCTCCAATATAAACAGCAGGGTGCATTAAGGCTGGCAAAAATTTATCAGGCCAGCTTGTAGATGGTGGCTTGTAGACATTAATTATTTTTAAGTCGTTAACTTCTGATTCAAACATACCTATCGTTATCATAGACGTTAACGACTTAAAAATAATTAATGTCTACAAGCCACCATCTACAATCTGGCCTAATAAACTTTTGCCAGCCTTAATGCACCCTGCTGTTTATATTGGAGACTTTAACAGTCATCATACCCAGTGGGGTTATAGAGAATAATAAATTTAGTTTAATCCTTTATCCAAGTGTGAGCAAACGAAGTTTGCGCCTGAAGTATCTTCAGGACTGGGGTAAGGTGGTACAACACCACCTTACCATAGTCCTGAAGATACTTCAGGCGCAAACTTCGTTTGCTCACACTTGGATAAAGGATTAAACTAAATTTATTATACTCTAACCAAGTGAAAAATAAACTTTCAACATCAAAAAACTTTCAACGGGGTTATAGAGAAACAGATGAAAATGGAGCCAAGCTAGCCGAGTGGGCAGATGCAAACAACATACACCTGATTTTTGATTCCAAGGATAACTGCACTTTTCATTTGGTTAGATGGAACAGTGCCACCAAGCTTTTTATTATTATTATTCAGGCCTCCATGGAGTCAAAAGACCAATCACGGGAGGTCCTTCTTAGGAAATACAAAGTCTATCATACCACTCCTTGAACTCATTTACTGTTCTTGCTCTAACCACTCTCTCAGGCAATGCATTCCACGGCTCAACCATCCTCCATGCAAAGAAACCACTCTTCACCCTCTTGCTCACAGCTTCCTTTCATAAATTCCAGGGATGGCCCCTTGTCACAACTTCTTCCCGCCGTTCCACCAAGCAAAAGAACTCCCCAATGTTTACCCTGTAACTGCCTCTCAACAATTTAAAAGTCTCAATCATATCACCTCTCCTTCTTCTGTCCACCAAACTCTGCAGTCCACATTCCCTCAGTCGATCCTCGTAACTGACATTGTACAGTCCTGAAACCATCTTTGTTATCTGCCTCTGTACCCTTTCCACAGTTAATTTATCCCCTTCAAATCCTAGGGACCAAATTTGAGAACAATAGTCTAAATGTGTGTAATCTTGACTTATGTTTTCTTACAACCAATCAAAGGGGCCTCTCAGTGATGACCAGCTGTTGTGTTATAGGAAGATTCCCACACAATCAACACTGCCTTGTCTTTATTGAGATGGGCTTTCAAATCTCAATTACTGAAACTATACCAATTCCACGTGAGAATTATGCTAAGGCAAACTAGAACAACTTCTCATCAGATCTAGATAAAAATGTGCAAGGGATTCCATTACAACCTTGTAACCACCAAAGATTTGTGAAAATAGTAATTTCTACAGCCAAAAAACACATCCCTAGAGGTGCTAGAAAAGAATACATACTTGGCTGAAGCAAAACCAGTGAAGCACTTTATAACGACACTTCTGAATAGCAGAAGTGTCGACACTGAGAATGATCTTATTGACAGCTTAAATGAAGCTAGAAAGAACAAATGGATTGACACTATTGAAAGGCTGAACTTTAAACATTCAAACAGGAAGGCATGGAGCCTCCTTATGATGACAATGTCATCACCTCCGAAGCAAAGCTGCTGTTAGGATCAACTGTATTGCCAATCAGATAATGAATCTGTGCAGGGCTAAATCAGGAAAAAACCACACTAAAATAATTAGGAAGGAATTGACCAAACTTAAAGAAGGTTGTTCTGAAGTGACTGTTCTATCAAATCCATTTGCTAAAGAAGAATTTCTTGCTGCACTCCAGGGAGTAAAAACTGGTAAAGCACTTAGATCTGATAATATTCACCCTGAATTTTAAAAAAACTCTGGACCAAACACAATGGTATGACTGACAAAATTCTTCTCTAATATCCTACAGAGCAGCAGATTACCAGCAGAATTTAGAAAATCAAAGATAATAGCCATCCTGAAACCTAGAAAGCTCACTGATAAATCTGAAAGTTATAGACCTATAGCACTGCTCAGTGTCTGCCTTAAGACATTCGAAAGACTTATTTACCATAGAATTAGTACTGTTATTATTAACACTGTCCCTCATGAACAGGCCAGTTTCAGGCTTGGGCATAGCTCTGAAGATCAAGTTTTGGCCTTAAATCTCATATAGAATCTAGTTTGAAAAATGCATTAAAACCGGTGCAGTCTTTATAGACTTGATGGCTGCATATGACATCATATGGAGGAATGCCAGGATCTACAAGGCCTTTAAAATACTGAAATATAAAAAAAATGACCCATATGATCAATGCTATTCTGTCTAACAGAATATAGGTAGTTATAGACAAGGCTGTATTCATGGGTATGTGAACTGTGCAGTGGCACAGGGCCCCGCAAAGCGCAAAAAAATTGAAAAAAGAAAATCAATAATTTTTTTAATTATTATCTAAATTAATATTTTAATTATTATATAAAAAAATATTATATAGAAAAATATATGTATATAATTTTACAACCAACTGTTAAATTGTGAATGAAGATATTCTGTATATTATAATACTTCATTTGTATTTAACATTTGTATGGAGACGCGTTAGTACGAGGTGTGTTAGTAGAGGATTTGACAAAATCGTACCAACCTGGTGCGACCATAAAGGATGTAACTGAGTCTATTAGAGAGCAAAAGGAATGGGTGAAAGAATTGATTGTTGTGGCAGGTACGAATGATTTGAAAGGAGATAAAATGGAAATGATAGAGGATCTGAATGAATTGTTTGAGGTAGCAAAAGAAAAGAGTGAGAGAGTTAGGATGATTAGTCTTTTGCCGCAGTATGACAGTGAAGTGTTTAAGAGCAGGGCCATAATTGCAAATGACTTTATGTGTGGGTTATGTATGACGAGTGGTGTGGAATTTGTGGACATGTGGAGTGAGTTCGATGGGCTAAAGGATCTACATAAGATGGATGGCTTGCATTTGAATGGATACAGTGTAAGGAGACTTGAAAAAGTGTTGCTGAATGTAGTGGATGTGCAAAATCAGGGAAACTAGATTTATTAAGGGGGGGGGAGTAGATATACAGACCTTAGGGAGGCAGTTGAATGTATGAATGAGTATAATATGCCTGAGCGAATAAGGACAACAAATCAGAATGGAATAGTTAATATAAGGCATCAAGGTAGGGATGAGGCTAATGGGGGTCTTAAATTCATGTACACTAATGCTAGGAGTATTACGAACAAGAAGGAAGAGTTTTTGGCCATGGTTGGCACTTCCAGACTACAGATTATTGGCATTAGTGAATCATGGCTGACTGTAGATGATATAGCTAGTGGGATTGAATGTGATGGGTATAGTGTGTTCAGGAATGACAGGGAGAATAAAATGGAGGGAGGAGTATTGTTGATGATAGCTGATGAGCTGCAGCCAAGGAGACTAGAAGTTGAATTGCAGGATAGAGAAAAGAGCACATTTGAGGCCATTTGGTGCGAGATTGAGGCTAGCAGAACAAAATATACAATTGGGTGCTGCTATAGACCAGGTGATGGAAAAGATGGTGGAGATAGTATGCACAAGCAAATAGAAGAAATGAGTGGAAGGAGGGTAATTATTATGGGAGATTTCAACTATGGTCACATTGATTGGAGTGAGGAGAGGACACACGGGAGGAAGGAATTGGATTTTATGCGGTTATTAAGGGATAACTATCTGCGACAGCATGTAATGGAAAATACTAGGGGTCAGAGAGTGTTTGACCTAGTAATTACATCTGAGCATTTGGTAACAAATATGACCACATTGCCACCAATTGGTGAGAGTGATCATAGGGTCTTGACTTGGGAGGTGGCTAAAGGTGTGGAATTTACAATTAAGACGGGGTACATGTAGAATTATTGGGCTGGAAAGTGTGACAAGCTTAGGAGTTTGGTTCAGTGCCATGGCATGTACAACTGCAAGGACTAGAAGTTGATAGTGCATTGGAGGCAGTTAAGAAGTGTTTGCATGAAGCAATGGCTGACTGTATACCTAGAGTCCGAATAATAAATCAAGTAAGGGTTAAATGGATGAATAACACCATTAAGCTTGAGCTGCAAAAAAAGAAACAACTATGGAGGGAATTTAAGGAGAAAGGTGACCGGCAGGCACATGAACGGTATAAAGTGCAGGCCAGAAGGGTAACAAGTGTGGTTAGAAAAGCAAAAAAGGATTACGAAAGAACATTGGCTTGGCCATGCAAGCTAAAGAGAATCCTAAACAGTTTTTTTCGATATGTTGCAAGTAAAAGGGAAAATGTATATAGCAGAATGATTTTAAAGAATGCCGATGGTAGGGAGGTAACTGAATCAGTTGATATAGTTGAGTTACTGAGTAAGCACTTTGCAAGAATATATCATCCAGGTGGTGACATTGCAGAAACGAATGAACCAGTAGATTATACGGGAATTGTGGTGAATGAAGTGGAGGTGAGTACTCTTTTGCATAACCTCAATGTCAATACATCTGTTGGATTGGATGGTATACCAGCTCGTGTCATACGAGAAGCGGCTAAAGAATTGTCAGTACCCTTGACCATTTTGTTTAATTTGAGTCTTGGGTCTGGGTTAGTCCCGAGGGAGTGGAAAGAGGGGAAAATAGTTCCACTGCATAAAGGTGGTTCCAAGACTGCTGTTGTAAATTACCGACCGATTAGCATATCAGGAATCATTGTCAAAGTCTTAGAGAAATTAGTCAAGAAAAGAATACAGGATTGGATAGATGAAAATGGGATACTGTATGGGGGACAACATGGTTTTGTGAAGGGTAGATCATGCCTCAGTAACTTGCTCACGTTTTATAACGCCGTGACGGCTGAACTGGATAAGGGTAATGGGTTTACAGTGATTCTACTGGACCTTGCCAAGGCCTTTGACAGGATACCACATGGAACCCTAATGAGTAAACTTGAGCAGATGGGGATAGATATAGAGTTAGTGAGATGGATAGGAGGGTGGTTGAAGGAGAGATACCAGAGAGTGGACTATTCAAGAGTTGAGCCTAAAAGACGTCTTGTGACTAGTGGAGTGCCACAGGGCTCTGTTCTTGGACCACTGCTTTTCAATTTGTTCATCAATGATATTGGAAAGGATCTGAGAGGAAGTGTTCACTTGTTTGCTGATGATGCAAAGTTGGGTAGAGCAATTGTGAGTGCACAGGATGTCAAAATTTTACAGGATGATTTGGATAGTTTGGAGGACTGGGCTAGGAAAAATGGATGTCAATTTAATGTGGCAAAGTGTAAGGTTATGCACTTTGGGGCGAAAAGAATAGCAGCAGTTTATCGCATTGATGGAACCGTACTCCAGGAGATTGATGAGGACATGGATTTGGGAGTGTTGGTGGATAGGGAATTGAAGTTTAGGGGGCACATTGAAAAAGTGGCTAAATCAGCTCATCAAATCACTTGGCTTCAGAAAAATACTTTGACATGCAGAGACAAACAAGTTATTTTTCCTCTGTATCGAGCCTTAATAAGACCCCATCTGAGCTACTGTGCCCAGTTATGGGCACCAGGGTTTCTTCGTGATGGGAAGGAAGTGGAGAGGATCCAGAGACGAGTGACCACGATGATAGAAGGTCTGTGGAATGAACCTTATGAGAATAGGTTGAAGATTTGTGGGTTGCAAAAATTGGTCGATAGGCGGAAAAGGGGTGATATGGTGATAAGTTATTGTTCCTCTGTATCGAGCCTTGATAAGACCCCATCTGGACTACTGTGCGCAGTTATGGTCACCAGGGTTTCTTCGTAATGGGAAGGAAGTGGAGAGGATCCAGAGATGAGTGACCAAGATGATAGTAGGTCTGTGGAATGAACCTTATGAGAATAGGTTGAAGATTTGTGGGTTGCAAAAATTGGTCGCTAGCTGAAAAGGGGTGATATGATTGAGACATTCAAATTACTGAAGGGTTTTTATAAGATTAATCCAGAAGATATTTTTGAAAATGGCACTGGTGGTGGGAGGATTAGGGGCCATGCATGGAAGCTGGGTAAGAATGTGGTTAACAAAGGTGTTAGAGCTAGGTTTTTTACTTGGAGAGTGGTGAATGAGTAGAATAAGCTGCCAGAGTCTGTTGTGGGTGCTACAACCATGAGTGAGTTGAAGGCAAGGTATGATAGATACTGTGTGAATGTCGAATAGTTGTTCTTGACATGATGTTAGGGCCTCCCTCGATGAGTCTGTCGACTCCTTGGAGTTGCCCCGGATAATAATAATAATAATAATAACAATCCACCATGTCATAAGCAAGTCTTGTAAATATTATTTATTGTTAGTCTTTTACTTGTAATATATTATTCATATAAATGCTTTCAGTTTTGTTTGTTTTTAATTAATTGTATAACCTTAGCATATTTAATAGTAATAAAAACACTCTATATAAAAAGGACATTCAATTAATTTACTTAATTCTGTAAAATTTATTATAAGAAACTGTGTGTATATAAATTTAAATGTACCTTATGTGAACCGTGATATATATTTTTTGTTATTTCTATAAGTAAAGGTATTTTACTTATAGAAATTCTACTAATAGAATTTCTATAAGTTTTACATAGAATTCTACTAATGGGATTTGACTGGCTACTGACAGCGAAACGGAGTTTGTTTTAGTTAGCTCGTGCTGAGAGCGTGAGCTACTGTGTATAAAGAGAAAAGCCAGTTGATATAAGCTGAACGGATTAAAACCAGATTTTGGCGGGAAAAGGAGAACGTATTTGATTGGAAAGAAAAAGTAAAGAGAGATGCCCTGCAGACAGCATAGAGAACGGTAGTGAGTGGCAGAAGGGGAGTTGATATATGCCGAAAATCGTCTAGGAAAGGACAAGTAATTAATAGGCATTTAGAATTACTTCTATAGGAGTTTTGATACCTCAATAATTTCCTAATGGTTAGTGGAAGAATAGTGCAGAACTGAAGTCAATACATAGAAGAAAATAAGGAATCCGTGAATAACTTAAACCAAGTACATCAAGTCTTATGTATTTCCGTGTCTATAATTCAGTTAATATGGGCAAATGAATGGGGATGTCAGTTTAATGCAGCAAAATGTAAGGTCTTGAGGTTTGGGAAACATCGATGGGATGCTGCATGCTCTATGGGAGGAGTTATACTGGAGGAAGTTGGGGAGACAAGAGATCTGGGGTTGATGATTGATAGAAACCTGAAATTTAGGGGACATATTGCAAAGGTGGTGAAGGTAACACAGAGGATTGCTGCAATTGTGAGAAGGACACTGACCTGCAGAAATAAAAGGGTTATCATTCCGTTGTATAAGTCTCTGATCAGACCACACTTCGACTATTGTTCTCAGAATTTATCCCCATGATTTGAAGCAGATAAATTAACTGTGGAAAGGGTACAAATACAGATGACAAAGATGGTTTCAGGATTGTACAGTTTTGGTTATGAGGATCGGCTGAGGGAATGTGGACTGCAGAGTTTGGTGGATAGAAGAAGGAGAGGTGATATGATTGAGACTTTTAAACTGTTGAGAGGTGGTTACAGAGTTGACACTGGGGAGTTCTTTCACTTGGTTGAACAGCGGGAAGGAGTGATGACAAGAGGCCATCCCTGGAAGTTACGAAAGGAAACTGTGAGCAAGATGGTGAGGAGTGGTTTCTTTGCATGGAGGGTGGTTGAACCGTGGAATGCATTGCCTGATGGAGTGGTGAGAGCGAGAACGGTCAATGAGTTTAAGGAGTGATATGATAGACTTTGTGTTTCTTAGGGGGGACCTCCCCTCGATGAGTCTTGACAGACTTTATGTTCTTAGGAAGGACCTCCCACGATGAGTCTTTTGACTCCGTGGAGGCCTGAATAATAATAATAATAATATTTATGATATGATTCATCCAATTGGATAGAGAGAACTATGTGAAAGAAATACTAAAGCTTTAGAATTAAGAAATGTCAACATTAGTCACAATCCACAAACCTAACTTAGAAGTTACTATCTGAATATGTATTCTTGTAAATTTTAATTGGATAACTTTTTGCAGATAGTTATACTTGTATGTTTATGTTGTACCATTCCACATTAAATGTTTTCTTTTGTTTAACTAAACTTGGTGTTTGCCTGATTTTCTTTCATTGCACCGCTCATAAAATTAATCGGACCTTTGTTAAAGCCTTAAATGCTATTAACAACCTCGGCCTGAAAATAAAGTGTGAATATAAATATAGTTCATGATTGATTCTTCTATATTATTTGCACTAATCTGAATATAGGGTGGCGCAGTATAATTTAAATTTCCTTATATTCAGATGAGCATCAATCAACAACTAACGAAGAAGAAGAACGGAATTTAAAGAGGTAAAAATAAGTTTAACAAACCATCACAATTGGAACAGCTAGTTAAGTGGGACTTTCCAACACAACTATTGTTGTTATAGTAAGCGAAATAAGATCGTAGCACTAGAGTGGTAATATTTGAAACTACTCTAAGATATATAACAATATCGTACAACAGTGTTAAATAGGGAAAAGCGCATTTTAAAACAGGTGTTTTTAATAATTTTAAGGAGTTTTTTGATTTTAGTTTATGATTTTATGAACAAGTATATACATGTACTGTCATGGCAATTTTTTTATGTGACATTACTTGCAAAACATCTTAAAAAATATATTTTGTACACTGGTTTTAGGTTATCCGACATCAGAATTTTTCTTCAATAGCAGTTTTCAATCTATATTAGATTTATTTATTTCTAATATTATCTATTTTAGATATATTTTATTTATCAGGTAAGTAATTTTGTTTTAATTTATTAATTTATTTTATAATTAAATCTATCGTATTTAATTCTAGAGTATGACTAGTCATGAGAGAGATTATTATGGAAGAAAATATCCAAGTGGGCATGAAAAACAAAAGCGAAAACAAGAAAAAGAAGCGGCTATGGAACATCAAAGAAATTCACTGTTTAAATTTATGAAGCTGAACTCCTATATTTGTTCAGATATATCAGTTGATAACGGTAGTTCTGAAATAACTACAAACAGTTCTTCGGCTTCAACATTAATTAATAATGAGAGTTCTGAAATACTTAAAGGAAGCGGAGAACATGACACCTTTGGTCAAACAATGAGTATGGATGATCCTAAAACTGAGATACCAGAGGGAGGTGAACTATTTACTAATGATGATCCAGCAACATGGCCCAAAATTTTGAACAATGCAATACTAACACAAATTGTGCAACGTGGTCCACCGTCTCCTCCGCTGAAAATGATTTTCCAAAAGATGGCAATAAGAGGTGTTTTTCCACTTAGGACAATTGCAAATGGAGAGAAGCAAAACAGAAGATGGCTTGTATATTCAAACTCTTCTAACTCTATTTTTATCTAATAATGGCTTTTCTGACTGGCGACATGTAAGTGAAAGATTAAAGTCACACGAAATCCAGTGCACATGAAATGCATGTATTCATGGACACAAATGGAATGTAATTTAAAAAATCACAATTGATCAGACAAATCAAAAGTCATAAAATTTGAAGTAGAACGGTTAAGAAATGTTTTAAGATGAACAGTAGCAGCAATTATTTATTTATCCAAACATAATTTAGCTTTTAGAGGTAATTTTGATACTTTGTACACAGCCCATAATGGTAATTTTCTTGGAATCACAGAATTAATTGCAGAATTTGATCCACTTTTAAAAGATCATTTAATGCAATGTTCAGGAAAAAAAAGTTATAGGTAAGACACAAAATTCATATCTATCACCCATTGTGCAAAATGAATTAATTGTTGATATGGGAACCAAAATTCAACAAAATATTGTAAACATGATACGACAAGCAAAGTACTATTCAATAATTCTCGATTGTACTCCTGATGTTATTCATCAGGAGCAAATTTCAGTAATTTTTAGATTTTTACATATATTTGAAGCAAATATTGAAATTTGTGAACACTTCTTGACGTTTTTAACAACTAATGACACTACTGGTAAAGGTATATCTGAAAATATAAAATCACTTTTGAATAAATTAAATCTTAAATTGTCAGATTGTAGAGGGCAAGGGTATGATAACAGAGCGAATATGAAAGGGGTATATAAGGGAGTTCATGCTTAATTTTAAATGAAATCAAAAAGGCATTTTATACTCCTTACACCTGTCATAATTTAAATATGATTTTAGGGGATGTTGCAAAATCATCAATTATAGCAATAAATTTTTTTAATGTTATACAAAAAATATATACATTATTTTCTGCCTCAAATTCATGTTGGGACATATTAAAGAAATTTGTTAAACAATTAACTCCAAAACCGTTATGTGATACAAGATGAGAATGTAGAACAGTATCAGTTAGAACTGTATGTTTTCAAATTACAGAATTTTTAAATTCACTAAAAGAATTATTTAAAACTGCATCAGATAATACTATCAAAGTAGAAGTCGTTTCAATATATGAACAAATAGATTCATTTGAGTTTATACTAAGCTTTGTAATTTGGTATGAGCTTTTGTCAAAAGTTAATTTAATAAGTAAAGTATTACAAAATGCAAAAATTCCCATAGATGTAGCAACTAAGCATATTAAAGAGTTAGTGCAGTACTTTGAAGAGCAGAGAATATCAGGATTTGATAGCTGTTTTGAGATTGCTAAAGAACTGTCAAATCTATTAGAAATAAAAATTAAATTTAAAGAAAGTCGAGTACGTCGAAGAAAAGTATTTTTTGATTATAAAACGCCTGATGAATCACACATAGGTGATTACAAAGATAATTTTAGGATAAATTTCTTTTTTTTGTAATTTTAGATACTGCTCTACAATCTGTCAAAAAAAGATTTGAATTGTATGAAATTCACGAAAAATCATTTAAATTTATGATATGAAATTAATAAGAAAAATGGCAGAAAATGAATTAAAATTTTGCTGCAAACAGCTGTATCAAAAATTAGATACAGATATTGATGAATCTGAATTTTACAACGAATTAATTATTTTTAAAAATATTGTTCCAGAAGATGCACCCATTAATATTTTAAAATTCATAATTGCAAATAATTTGCCAGATATTTAACAAGTCCAGTTACAGTCGCATCAGCAGAAAGGTCATTTTCCAAATTAAAATTAATAAAAACCTATTTGTGATGTCTCAAGAACGTTTGTCATCTCTGGCAATAATATCTATAGAGCATGAAATTGCAAAAAATTTGAATTTTGATAGCACTATAAATGATTTTATTGATAAGCGCATTAGGTTAAATAAAATTTAATATATTAAGATTTCTTTTAAATCTTATAAGTTGTTATACATATATTTCATTCTTTATATAAAAATGGATTTTTTTTGATATTTTTAGATTATTAAATAAATAATTGTTCTTGCGTATTTATTATTATTATTATTCAGGCCTCCATGGAGTCGAAAGACTCATCATGGGAGGTCCTTCCTAAGAACATAAAGTCTGTCAAGACTCATCAAGGGGAGGTCCCCCCTAAGAAACACAAAGTCTATCATACCACTCAGACCTATCAGACAGCCAATCCTGAATCCAGTTGACCAATCTGACATCCAGACCCATGTGCTGCAACTTAAATATCAGCTTATCATGTGGCACCCTGTCAAATGACTTTGCTAAGTCTAAGAAAATTGCAGTATATTCCCTTCCCTCATCTAATGTTCTTGTAACTTTATTATAAAAGGCTAGCATATTGCTAAAACGAGAGCGCCCTTTCACAAACTAGTGACTTAGAGGAGCTAAACCATTTTGAGAAGTGGCATCTTATTCCAATCACAACCAAGACAGAAACATGTTGTTAATACCATCCTAAATCAGACAATGTGTATCATTTCTGGAACAATAAAGACTACTACATCATATTGGTTACCAGTTCTGAGTCATATACAACCACCACAACCATGATGCCAAGACAACTTGACTTGTGAATATAACAAAATTTGCCGGAATCCATTGTTTCCTGTACACTCTGATATTGAAAGCTTTACATCAGAGAGACTTAAGTCAAGACACCCACTATTACAGTGGCACAACTTGTCACTGAGGGCTATATAATGCAACAACAGCATGGCACACAGAATGGACTGTAATCTGACAAACTGTCTTTAACCCAAACCACCCTCCATCAGGATTTGACCTACCTTGAAAAATATGGACCTCCTTAAATAGGGTCTCCACCAACCATGGTAGATGCAGAGCTTCCTTATTTACTTGGGGGATAAGACCAAACTCATCTTGTGACTGTGGCGAGGATAACCACACTATACACCATATCACATTTGAATGTCCTCACAGAGCCTATATTGGACCTGTAACTGACTTTATAACAGTTTCTACAGATGCTGTTGATTGGCTGTCAAACTTAGACATTCAATTTTAATTTTATGCTTGCTTGTATATTTTTATATGTATATATGACTATAGTGTCACTTCATACTTTTATATCCTTTTATACATCTCTTATATATTTTTTTGTCTTGCATGTCCTTCTTTTGTGTGTGTGTGTGTGGCGGCATATGCATGTATTCTTCCAAACGCTAAATGAATAAAAGCTGTTCCAGTTATTTAAAAAAAAAAAAAAAACTGTCAGCTGCACCATTGGTTTTATTTATCATTTTTCATCTCTGTAAACAGATTGTTTAACACATAGTGTTTAGTATTTACACAAGAGTTTATTCCAATTGGTGCAGTGACTTATTGACTATTTCTTTTAGAAATATTATATTATATACCAAATTATATATTATATATGCCAGCCTGGTTGGCCAAGTGGTTAGCGTATCAACTCTCCAGCCAAAAAGCTGCAGGTTCGAATCCATACGTGGGCATGGATGTTTGTTTCTGAAAATACTAGTGGTGGTGGTGGTCGGCGGTAGATGGCATTGGTGTAGATCAGGGGTTCCCAACTCTATGCCCACAGGCACCATGGCACCCGTTGACCAATTTGTGTGTGCCCGCCGCTGTTCAACCGTGTGCCATATAGTTTGAAATAATCAACCAACAATTCATGGCATGCTATATGACGCATGCGTTAATGACACATGACGAGTATTAAATGCATACAATGTAAAGTAGACGTGCATTCGAAGTTGTTCACTCCATTTTAAGAACTGGAATATCATCATATTCTCCTAATTATGAAGCACTGGCCAATGAAATGGAATGCCAAAGATCACACTAACTTACATATATATATATTTAAATTTTAAATAATGTAAACTTTTAAGCAATAAAACATTTGATTATAATGTAAACTTTGTATGTATTCTTTTAACAAACGAATTCAAAAAATTTGCTTGAATAAATAGATGGTGCCCGTCGCCCTATCGGTATTTTAGAATGTGCTCTAGAAAACAAAAAGTTTGGGAACCCCTGGTGTAGATGATGAAGGTAGTTGCAGCTGGTAGAGTGGTGGAGACAGAGAATTGTAGAGTAGGTACCATCCCTCGATGAGTCTTTGAACTCCCTGAAGGTGTTATGTAATAATAATAATAATAAATAATATTATATTATACTATTAAATACTATTATATATTATATATTAAATAAAATTACATGACTACAAAAATAACTGGATCCAAGGATCAAAGTGCCCATATATTCACCACCTATTGGTCCATTTTGATAAGGTTTCACTGGCCTGACAGCTGTTTCAAACTCATTAGTTTTTGTCAGAAACCAGGCAGAAACCTAAGAGAGCAAAAGCTCTCAGTACTAAGGAACTCGAAGCATCAGAGAGGTGTATTTTCCATAAACTCTCATTTGGTGCATCGGTGTGAAAACCAATGAGTTTGAAACAGCTTTCAGACCAGTGAAACCTTATCAAAATGGACCAATAGGAGGCGAATATACGGGCACTTTAAGCATTCGTGTCACCTATAAGGTTCGGCAAGGGCAACTCGTAGTAGTATGGCGGCGAGTGTATTCCCACAAGCTCTCTGGTCAATTTCTGCACGAAACTTTTATAGTTTCTGTATTTGGATTTGAAATGATGTTGGATTTAATATCCACTTAATTTATATAACTTTACATTTAGTTCCATTAAACTAGTATCCCCATTTCTTTGCCCACCTTTCTAGATTATTCAAATCCTCTTGAAGAGCCAGAACATCAGCACTGTTACTATACTAATAACCCTCCCAAGCTTCACATCATTTGCAGATAACTAAACATCTCCCTGTAGTCCTGTGACAATATCATTGACATAAAGAATGAAGATTAATGGTTCCAGGACCGAACCCTGTGAAACTCCACTTGTGACCTTCCTACTCCCTGATACTGCCCCTCCATATAAAACTCTCTGATATTTATCAGAGTGCCAATCACCAATCCAATCCATTAACCTGATATCCAGATCCATCGATGCAACTTAAAAATCAACTTGCCATGTGGCATCCTGCCAAATGCCTTGGGTAAAATCCAAAAAACAATGACAATGTATGCTTTACCTTCATCCACTGCTATTATTACTTTATTATAAAAGGTAACCAGATTACTAAAACAAGAGTGCCCTTTAACAAATCCATGCTGGCCTGCATAAATAATATGCAGGCCAGCATGCATTAATAATATGCAGGTTTGATACCTCAATTCTATCACCACCATCCTTATGTAATGATACTATCTTATCCTCCTTCCACTCTCTAGAAACCTGCCTCATTGGAAGACTTTCATTAAACAGCTAAGTTAATGGTACAGTTCCAGTTAATAACTATTTATTAACTTAAAAGCTAATATTTCGCTGGTATTATATCCAGCATCTTCAGAGCACACAAACAAAGTTTGTTACTTTGTTTGTGTGCTCTTTATCTGTGTTCACATAAATACTGTTTAAATCCAATTCAACATGTGTGACGAACACATAAGCCCAGTGCTTTTTTTCTGGAAAAAAGGTGCCGGTACTCACCATGAAGATGTTACAACAACTTCCACACTTTTAACATATCCTCCAATATACCCTTGTCGTCTCTAGATCGCTTCTTGCTTTTGATATCAACTGCAGAATGACGATCTCGGAGCAGCCATGAGTCCACATATTTGCTAGGGTTGAAATGAGTGAGAGGAGGTCCAACTATCCTGAAGAACATCAGTGCAGAAGTTGTCCATACAAGCAGAGATGACCTAGATGAAGTTACTATAAGACTCATCTGAGAGAAACCCCTTTCACATTCACTGGAAGATATTGCAATTGTGCCCAAAGTGTGCTTTAGAGGAAGTAGTATGTCCGAGACTTTATTTTCTTGAAGATATTACGGAAACCAAACTGCTTCTCTTTCATTTAAGAGACATTTGTGTGCTAACGTTTTAATTTCAGCTTCACCAAATGTCAGATGCTTCCCAGGATTTTCTAGCCAATACCTGGAATCTAAAATCTTAGCACATTCAGGCAAATCAGCATCATTTCCTTCAAGCAGATGCTTTCCAACAGCTTCTTTCCGACTTTTATAGAAAGCAGATGAACTAATTGCAGGACTGTGTCTTTCATTTTTGTGGAGCTCAATCCCTTTGAACTTCATGTTCTTCTGACTTTGAAGAGAAATACTGTAGTACGAACCAGGATTTTCAATTCTTTCTTCAAAAAGTTGAACTGTATTCTTTATCTTCCTGTCTGCTTTGTACAAGTCAATATTTCTTTCTTGTAAATCTAGACTTCTTGAACTAAGTTCTTAGTGAGCATCACACATAAGGCCCAAATCAAAAACAAACTCGCATGATGTTATTTTTCTTAAAAGGCCATCATAAAGAAAGCGATCTGTTTTACTTCTTCTGCTGTCTTTGTTTGCCTCCAGAAAATGATGGACAAGAGCTTCAAAGTCTTGCCACACTGCAGAAACAGTGCGAAAGCTAGATGCAACCCAGTGAGTGCTTAAAATTCTGCCAATTTTAAGAAGTTGAAGTTCTAGAGTTGTTGCACATTCCTGCAGTTCCTTAGCGTTCTTAGGTGAAGCATTATAAGTCACATAAAGTTTGTCCATGAAACTTTTAAAGCGATTCACTCCTTCCACATTCTTCATTGTGTCACTAATAGACAATTCAATGCAATGGCTAGCACAATGCCAGAAAATAACACTAGGAAACTTCTCTTGCATTGGCCTCCTTACACCATTACGCACACCAAACAACATGGCTGCACCATCACAAGTTACAGACAATAAATACTCCTTGAAGTAATCTTCAGATCATCCTAAACACTCAAGACAACTAATTAAAGAGTTTAGAATTCCTCTAGCAGTTACATCTGATAATTCGATCAGATCTAGGAAAAGACTCACAGGAGCCGAAAGTTCAGGAAGAACTACACGAACAATAACAATCAATGTTGTTGTGTTACTCACAGTTTTCGATTCATCAACAAGTAACGACATTTGTTCTTGGAGTTCACTTAATGTTTTTCACATTTCATTTGCGATATGGCTCACAATGTTAATGCAAGCATTTGCAGAATGAAGAATGTATCCCATGTCTAGGCCATTAAGTTCCTGTAAATTTATTTCCTCTTGAAAGTTGTTAAATGATTGATTTCTCCTCGTAACTTTGTAAGTGGTTTGAAATACTTTTCCTGTTACATCTTTTTTTATGGGACAAAGTATTTAGGAAAACTTTCTCTAATGTTTCATTTTTTTTGCTTCAGATTTTATTTTTTGGCACGCTTTGTGTGCTGCACTCTCCTTATGATAGTAAATAGTAAATATTTTTTCTTGATGACATTAAATGTTCTTGGCGAGATTCTCCAAAATGACGAATTTTACCATTTGCTAACTCTGCTGAAATTTATGTTCCCATGTGTTTATCAATGGCAAGACTTCCGACATCACAACACACTTTACAGCCCAACATTTTATTCTTGACATACAGCCACTCGTTTTTCTCGCAGAAGTCATTTTTCTGCAAAAGTGTCCAACAACATTCGGGCTAATCATTATCAGAATCTGCTTCCTTTTGATCTTCGGTCTTGGTTTCGTGATCCTCTTCACCAAGTGTATTTTCGGTGCTAGTCTTCTGTTTTACAGGATCACAAGCAGATTCAATAATTTCTGCTTCTTCAGCATTCCTTTTTTTACTCATTAGCATAAAGTAACTACTTATTGTACTCATTTTGAACAATGATTGCACTGTATAAATTGTACATGTTTTTGGTCATAAAATGTTACAAAATATAAGACTTATTATTAAATTGACCATATATTTAAAACGTACTTCTGTTCGTACGAATTGCCTATTTTGTTCGTACAAATGTTCGTGCCTTGTTCGTACAAATAACCGTTAGTACTCAGGTACTAACGGTTCTTTGTATTCTTAAACCTTTTTGCATTTACCATTTTTTGTACTGTGCAAGCCATGAGAAAGCTAGTCAGTTTCTAGCGAAACCAGTAGGCAATTTGTACGAACAGAAGTACGTTTTAAATATATGGTCAATTTAATAATAAGTCTTATATTTCGTAACATTTTATGACCAAAAACATGTACAATTTAAATAGTCTAATGAAACACAAAGTACAGTGCCTAGAAAAGGAAAAATGCAGAAAGGCCAAGCTATTGAACCATTTAACTTTCCTAAAAAGGTGCAGGGATTTCTCTATCACCCCTAATTTTCTTATAATCAAAGGACATATTCAATCCATACAAGCCAAAAGAATTTACCACAGGACGTCATTGGTACTACTCAGAGAAAGAATCCAACACATCAGATATGATTTGAATATAAGTGATATTAATTGCTGCAACTATTTTGATGACATTTCCAATAGTCTAGATTATACGACCTGGAATTATATAGACCACATGATAGAACAGAGCTACGAGAAAACTTTCCAGTTCAATAAAGCCAAACAAATTAGAAAATTTAATGAACTGTACAAGAAAAAATACCAGACACACACAAAGACCTCCCAGTTAACAAAGTGATTTTCAACTTGTCGAATCACTGCCTTTCGAAACATGAATCAGAGATTCTAAAGAAAGGCTTTAACTTTTCAATCACTCCTAATTACATACCAAAAATGGACTTTATGTGTGGAATTGAAAAAAGCCTCTACTCACTACCACAAGGTGTAGCCAACGATATTAGATTCAAAAGCACTATCATCCTACCAACAGCAAAACAAACACAACTGAATACCACTCCATATGATAGGAAAGCTATTCGGAACTTGAGGAAGAACAAAGAAATAATAATAACGAAAGCAGACAAGGGGAATACCACCGTTATCCTTAACTCAAAAGACTATTTTAAGAAGATAAACGACTTACTATCTGACAGTTCCACGTACAAAATCTTCAACAGAGATCCCACCATGAAGAACCACAATGAGACAAACTTCCTGATCTGTAACATGAATACTTGGCCTGAAGAACTAAAACAAAAACTTAAATCCTCACATTCCATTACCTACGCAGAGCCTGTGTAGCTCAGTGGATGTGGCGTTTGCACACCACTGCGCTAGGCCGCACGAAGGAAGTCTTGGTTTCGAGTCTGGTCGGCGACTAGAGGAAATTTTTCTAAGCCTTTTTTTGCGTGGCGCCGTGGCTTAGTTGGTTAAAGCGCCTGTCTAGTAAACAGGAGATCGTGGGTTCGAATCCCACCGGTGCCTGTAAAATTTTTTTCAATATCATAAAGGACTTTGTGGCATGCAGTACTTGCGGCATGTATGCTTCTCGGGAATTACATATGTGGCTTGTTAAAGAGAGTGGAGAGCGTATGTGCGCCAAATGCAGGCAGTTGGAGGAAATAAATACATTAGATATATCGATATCCGACTTTGTTGCTCCAGGAACGGAGAATAGGAAGACAAGTAGTATGATAGGAGCGAATGAGAAAATAATAGTTGATAGTGTGGAAGGTGTGAGTGACTGTGGAAGTTTAGGAGATGGTTTTGTATGGGAGAGTGAATTTAGATTAAGAGTGACTGACCTGCAGAGGGAGATAGATGAGTTGAAAGAGGAGGTGGAATGTCTAGTGAATGAGAGCAGAAGTATGAAAGATAAGATTAGGAGAATGGAAGAGATAAATGCAAGGCAAATCAGAGTAGGAGAGAGAGAGAATTTAAGGAGTATGAGTGAGAGGTATGGGGGTGCTAGAAGAGGAGAGAATGGAAACAGTAGAAGAGAGGGAATGAGAGAGAGGTATGGGAATGCTAGCAGACGAGAGGATGGAAACAGTAGGAGAGAGGGAATGAGGGAGATGTATGGGAGTGCTAGAAGAGGAGAGAATGGAAACAGTAGAAGAGAGAGGTATGGGAATGAAAGAAGAGGAGAGAATGGAAACAATAGGAGCGAGGGAATGGTAAGAGGTATAATGTATGGCGACTCAATGATCCGTGGTGTTCAAGATAGGATGCGTGAGGAGTGTTTGCCAGGAGGAACAATAGAAAGGGTGGCTATGGCAATTAAGAGAGGTGAAAGGGTGGATGAGATGATTGTGATGGTAGGAACGAATGACTTGAGTGGTAATGTAAGTCGGGCAGCGAGAGATATGAGATTTTTGCTTGAGACTGTACGGAAGAAGACAGAGAGAGGAAAAATAGTGTGCGTGTTGCCTAGGTATGATAATGATGAGCTGAGCAGAAGAGCGGTGATATTGAATGGCATAATAGCGAGAATGTGTGACAAGAGAGGACTGGTATATGTGGATGCTTGGAGTGCGTTTGAGGAAAGAGAGGAGTTGTATGCGAGAGACCGTTTACATTTGAATGAGGAAGGGCGTAGGCATCTGGAGAGATTGCTGTTCTGAACGAGTCAGTGTGTCCCAGGGAGGATGATAGCAGGGGTGGCCTCTTGTGGGAATGGATACTTGGGAGAAGGGAGACAATGTCAGGTAACACTGAGCCCAGTGGAGTCTAGAAGGGATAATGCTGGGTATAGAAACAATGGCATTTATATGCTGTATACTAATGCCAGGAGTATCCGGAATAAGGGAGAGGAATTGCTGGCGCAGATAGCATCAGCCTGGCCAAAAATTATTGCGATCACTGAGACGTGGTTGACAGAAGGGGATATAAAAACAGGAATAGAAGTCGCTGGGTATAGCATTTTTCGTCAGGATAGGAGGGGAAAGCGTGGTGGTGGGGTGCTGCTTATGATAAGTGATGACCTATGTCCTCTAAGAGTGGAGAATTTGGAAGGAAGTGAGACAAATGATTTTGAGAGCGTATGGTGTGAGCTAGAGGTAGGCAAGACAGGATATTTAGTGGGGTGTTGCTACAGACCCAGGAGCACAGAGGATGGGGACCAGGAGATGTTTAGACAGCTAAGTTTGGCAAGTGCAAGAAGAATGATTGTTATGGGAGATTTTAACTTCAGTAGTATAAATTGGAGAGAGGAACATGCATGTAACAATAGGGGAATGGAATTTCTAGAATTCTTGAGGGACAAATGTCTTAGGCAACATGTAACAGAGGGAACAAGAGGTTCAAAAATTTTGGATTTGGTTATAGCATCAGAAGAGTTGATAATAACTGAGTTGACGTCTCTCCCACCAGTTGGAGAGAGTGACCATATGGTGTTGACATGGAAAATGAATAGACATGCAGGAGTATCAAAGAGACGGGAACTTATGTGGAATTATAAGGCAGGTGATTATAATAGTCTTAGACGTCAACTTCGGGAAGTTTCATGGAGGGAGGAATTGGACGGCCGGGATATCACCAGTGCGTGGGAAATTGTGAAAGAATATTTGTTATCAGCAATGGTAAGTTGTATACCACGAGTGAAGAAGAGGGCGCAATTTGGAGTAAAGTGGATGACAAACAACATTAAACAGGAACTGCATGCGAAAAAGAGGCTATGGAAGAGATATAAGGAGACAGGTGAAGAGAGGATGGGTGAAGAATATAAGACACAGTCCAGAAGAGTGACTCGTGTGGTAAGGAAAGCGAAACTGGAATATGAGAGGAGATTGGCCCTAAGATCCAAAGAAAATCCTAGGGAATTTTTTAGCTATGTGGCCAGTAGGAGGAGAAATGACTGTGGAAGAATGATATTGTGGGATAAAAATGGGAATAGAGTGACTGATGCAGAGGACATAGTGGAATTGTTCAATGAACACTTTATTGGAGTATTTCATCCTAGAGGAGTCAGTTTTAATGCTAGAGGGATAGGACTGGTACGAGGTCTGGAGGTACAGGAGGAGAGTGTGTTTCAGATACTGAGTACTCTGGATGTCAGTAAAGCTGTGGGACTGGATGGTATTTCGCCACAAGTTTTGAGAGAATGTGCTAGCGAATTGACAATACCTTTAACGTGGCTTTACAATGAAAGTCTGGCTTTGGCAAAGGTGCCCAGGGAATGGAAGGAAGGTAAGATAGTGCCATTGCATAAGGGTGGTAACAGACTGGAAGTGTCTAATTATAGGCCAGTCTGTGTGTCATCAGTAGTTGTTAAGATCTTGGAGAAAGTAGTGAGGGACCGTGTACAGCATTGGGCAGATGAGGGTAATGTTATCTGTGAGAATCAACATGGATTTGTGAAAGGACGCTCTTGTTTTAGCAATATGCTAGCCTTTTATAATAAAGTTACAAGAGCATTAGATGAGGGAAAGGCATATACTGCAATTTTCTTAGACTTGGCGAAGGCATTTGACAGGGTGCCACATGATAAGCTGATATTTAAGTTGCAGCACATGGGTCTGGATGTCAGATTGGTCAACTGGATTCAGGATTGGCTGTCTGATAGGTATCAGAGATTTGTGTATGGTGGAGCAGTTTCCAGGAGCCAGAGGGTTACAAGTGGGGTCCCACAGGGCTCAGTACTAGGACCTATATTGTTTAACCTTTATATCAATGACATAGCCAGTGGATTGCAGGGGGATATTCAGTTGTTTGCGGATGATGCGAAGCTGGGAAGGATTATTAGTAATAGCGCAGATGTGGTAGCCCTGCAAGAGGATTTAAATAAGCTAGATAGATGGGCAAATGAATGGGGGTGTCAGTTTAATGCAGCAAAATGTAAGGTCTTGAGGTTTGGGAAACATCGATGGGATGCTGCATACTCTATGGGAGGAGTTATACTGGAGGAAGTAGGGGAGACAAGAGATCTGGGGTTGATGATTGATAGAAACCTGAAGTTTAGGGGACATATTGCAAAGGTGGTGAAGGTAACACAGAGGATTGCTGCTATTATGAGAAGGACACTGACCTGCAGAGATAAGAGGGTTATCATTCCGTTGTATAAGTCTCTGATCAGACCACACTTGGACTATTGTTCTCAGATTTGGTCCCCAGGATTTGAAGGGGATAAATTAACTGTGGAAAGGATACAAAGACGGATGACAAAGATGGTTTCAGGACTGTACAATGATAGTTATGAGGATCGGCTGAGAGAATGTGGACTGCAGAGTTTGGCAGATAGAGGAAGGAGAGGTGATATGATTGAGACTTTTAAACTGTTGAGAGATGGTTACAGGGTTGACACTGGGGAGTTCTTTCGCTTGGTTGATCAGCGGGAAGGAGTGATGACAAGAGGCCATCCCTGGAAGTTACGAAAGGAAACTGTGAGCAAGAGGGTAAGGAGTGGTTTCTTTGTGTGGAGGGTGGTTGAGCAGTGGAATGCATTGCCTGATGGAGTGGTGGGAGCGAGAACGGTCAGTGACTTTAAGGAGTGGTATGATAAACTTTGTGTTTCTCAGGGGGGGACCTCCCCTCGATGAGTCTTGACAGACTTTATGTCTTAGGAAGGACCTCCCTCGATGAGTCTTTTGACTCCTTGGAGGCCTGAATAATAATAATAATAATAATAATAATAATTACTCCTAGACTGTATGGGGTGCCTAAAGTGCATAAAGAAGAAGTGCCACTTCATCCGATTGTGGATGGCAGGTCCTCCCCAACACACCTATTGGCTAAGCACCTAGCGAACTTACTTAAGGGAAAAATTAGACAAACAGAGTCCTACTTAAAAAATTCTCAACACTTTGTGGACAAACTCAAAAACGTTAAAATAACACATTCAAATAGGTACTAACGGTTCTTTGTATTAAACCTTTTTGCATTTACCATTTTTTGTACTGTGCAAGCCTTGAGAAAGCTAGTCAGTTTCTAGTGAAACCGGTAGGCAATTTGTACGAACAGAAGTACGTTTTAAATATATGGTCAATTTAATAATAAGTCTTATATTTTGTAATGATTGCATTGATTTAACTTAGATTAATTCAAAACTCACATGAACACCTGCCTGTTTCAGAGTGAGTATAGAACTGATAAACTGATATTGGAAGCAATCGGAAGTGAACACAACTTCCTGTTTCAGGTTGCATACCAGCCTATGAAACAGGAAAGCAGGGTAGCAACTTTCAAGTAATCAAAACTGAAAATTCAATTCGTGAACACAGTACTATCTACCAGAATATTTATAATACATTTTGCTGTCAATAAATCACAAATTTTTAAAAACTTAAGAAAAAAGGTGCCGGTACTGCGTACTGCAGGAAAAAAGCACTGCATAAGCCTATCCACGTCAAGTTCCAAACACAAGTTGCAGTCAGTTCCAAAGCATGTTCCATTAAAGCACATGGTGAATTTTCACCTAACCTTCCCCCACCCCCCCAGCCTATTGACATTTAGTATATTCTGTATTTGGAATACATCCTCTTCATTCACTTCACCAGGCATTATGCTTCTAGGAAAAAGGCCTGTTGTACCAGGATGGAAAACTCTAATAAAGTGAAATTAAATAGCTCAACTATGTCATCTGAATTGCTAACTAGATTCCCATCTTTTCACTTTTCACAGTTATTCTTAGGTATATTTAATTTATTTTTCTATTTGGTTCTAATTTACATAATATTGGTTCCTTTTCAGTTACCATTGTTTTTGATTTCCCTGTTGATATTTTCATGTTAAAACTGTTAGAATTTTAATAATTGGTTTTGGAGATCACCTTCATTTTCTGCAAGTAATGTCATATTATCTGCATATCCAACCAAATTAATTTTTTTTAATTTATTCAGTTTAATTTCTCTTTCTTAAATTCTGTTATTATTTTGTGTGTAATTATGTTAAATAAACATGGCTTTTAAGAATCATCTTGTCTGATTCACTTATAGGAAATTTTTTGTGTATTTGGTATTGTGATATCTTATTATGTATATCTTTCACAGTTTCGATAACTTGTCGTTGTAATGTAGCGATCATGTTGGAGGCTTAATGGATTTTTTACAACACTCAAAAAGAATTAAAATAGAATTTAATACTTCCTATATTTCGTCCTAGTCACTAGGACATCTATGGGGATTACAAAAACAATTAATGTAACATGCACACACAAATCTTACAATACTAAGCCCAACGACGTGGGTGACACTAAAGTCCTATCTAGGTGAAGCACCCTCTAAGGGGCGGTAGTAGGTGTGGCCTGGAATGTAAGGTGGGACCTCTGGTGATGAGTGTTTCCCAAATCTTCGGAAGCTTAATGCAACCGTATTTATTAAGATTTGGTTGGTTTCTGAGAGCTGCTGCTGCTTCTAAGAAAAATCTCTTTCTTGATTTTGCTGTGGTGGAGCATGGTGGTTTTCTTCCATGATACTCTGTGAGTGTGTGTCCAAAACATGGTCAGCCAAGCCTGAATTCAGGCTTGGCTGACCTTCAGGCCACCTACTACCGCCCTTAGAGGGGTGCTTCACCTAGATAGGACTTTAGTGTCACCCACGTGGTTGGGCTTAGTATTGTAAGATTTGTGTGTGCATGTTACATTAATTGTTTTTGTAATCCCTGTAGATGTCCTAGTGACTAGGACGAAATATAGGAAGTATTAAATTCTATTTTAATTCTTTTTGAGTGTTGTAAAAAATCCATTAAGCCTCCAACATGATATCCTCACAGCACTTAAGCCTCTACACACGAAGTAATGTAGCGATATTTATGCAATTCAAGTTGAAACGGTTGCAATACTGGATATGACACTGATGGTACTGGACTGCAGGAAAATGATGAGACTAGGAAATTGGGGATAATGGTGGACAGAGAGGTTGAAGCTCAGAGGATATATTGCAATGGTTGGTAAAACAGCTAGGATTATTTGGATGTTGAAAAACACATGCTGAAAAGTAAAGATAGGGAAGTTATTATTATGATTCAGCTGCATCTTGACTACTGTGAACAGATTTGATCACCTGGGTTTCTTGGGGATCGAGAGGTGGTATAGAGGATTTCAGAGATAAGTGATCAAGCTGGTGACAGGGTCTGTAGAATGCTCCATATGAGGATAGGTTGAAGGTGTGGGTTGCAAAGTTTAGGTAATAGGCAGAAAAGAGAGGAGATGATAGAAACATAAGATATTAAAGGGGCTTTATAAAATTGAAGCAAAGGAAAATATTCAATATAATTCAAATAGTCAGGGAACTAAGGGGATCATCCATGGAAGTTGTATAACATGCAGGGCGGTTTTATCATTAGGCGAACCTAAGCAATCACCTAGGAGCGCTAGGCTTCGGGGCACCAGATTTTGCTACATTGTACAGGGAAAAATATTACTATTATTAAGGCCTCCATGGAGTCAAAAGACTCATCATGGGAGGTCCTTCCTAAGAAACACAAAGTCTATCATACCACTCCTTAAACTCGTTGACCGTTCTCGCTCTCACCACTCCATCAGGCAATGCATTCCATGGCTCAACCACCCTCCATGCATAGAAACCACTCCGCACCCTCTTGCTCACAGTTTCCTTTCGTAACTTCCAGGGATGGCCTTTTGTCATCACTCCCTCCCACTGTTCAACCAAGCAAAAGAACTCCCGAGTGTCATAGTGGAGCCTAAATTTTCTTTGCCTAGGGGCATCAATACTCTTGAACCGGCCCTGATAACATGGTGGTTAGTAAGGGTGTGTGGACTAGATCTTTTGTGTGGGAGAGTGGTAAATGAGTTGAATGGATTGACAGAATTAGCTAGGAGTGCTCTGACAGCAAATGAGTTTGAGAGGTAATAACATGTTTTGTGTGTATAAATGTTAGTGTGGGTCTCCATAATAAGTCTCCAGACTCCATAGATATACCATACAATAATAATATATTCTTGATGATAGTACTTCTGGACATCCTGTAATTTAATTCTGTCAAAATCCTTTATTTATTTATTACCATGTTGGCTGTCAACCACAAGATAACTCATAACTGCCATCTATATCAGGACACCAACTACAAGTTATCTTATATCGTATTTATTTTATTTTTTTTTTGTATTGAATATTAGTATACCAATCTTGCACTCACTATCTGCATGGGACTAAAATCTTCCAACCAATAATGTAATCACATGAGCTTTGAAAACTTTTTTTTTACTAAAAAAGTTCACATTTATAGTGACATGAAAATTTATCTTTGAAGGGAAAATACTAACAACCTATTGGCACTGGCAGTAAATTTACACATTAGGCCAATGGCATACAACATGTTAAATACAATTAATTTGTAAACTTTCTGTATAATCATGGTTTCTCTATGATGTTTGTTAAATATCTCTGAAGTTCCCATTAATATGTTTTTGATTTTACCTTGAAGAGGTACTCCATTAATATACCACATAATTTGTGGAGGAGGCACTCCACCAGCGACACATTCGAAAGACACTGTTTCATCTTCTGCAGCATTTGTGTTGTTAGGAGCATTAATCCAAAATGGTGCAGCTAGGAAGAAGTATTAAAAAAAATGCTTATTTTATTTCATTAAATTATGCCAATTTGTATAATAAAGCTGTACACATGGTACTGCTTAATAATGACCTATCTTCTGTTGTTACTTGATTTCTGAATAAAATGCTTTTAATTATATACTCACATATAATAAAATCAATGTCATATTTTATATACAAAATCTAATGTTTATCCTTCACATACTTAAGAGGCAAAAAAAAAAAAAAAAAAAAAAAAAAACGTACATTGTTCAGTAGGTTTTACAACAATATGAACATATTTACAGCAATATGTTGGTTAATGTTATTAACATTGCATTAACCAACTCTACATAAATAAAAGCTTGATAGTATTTGAATTTTGATATATAGGCATAAAACTAACCTCTGTATGATATCAAACTAAATTTGTGATTTTTACTAAAGGTCATATGCATTCATTGACCTATTAAATACAAATTCACAAATATTTATACAGATTACACATGTAGAAAAATATACAATTTTATGCAGTAATTCCTATGTATGTCATCCAGTGTAACATGCACATCATCAGGAAGAACAACTAGTAATTACATTCAAAAACATGAACCATAAGAACAATCTTACTATGTTTCAGTCATAGCTGAGTTGACAGGATTATGCTTTTAGAGCTCAAAGGAACAATTGTAAAAGTTTATGCATACTTAAAAAAAAAAAAAAAAAACAATTAATAGCAACCAGTTCCCAAAACTTGAAGATTGGAATACATTTAGAGTGGGTAAAGTTTGGATGATTTTGTAGCATTTTGTCTGAACCTTAACTGTTCATATCCATAAACAAAGACCAACAAAAAAGCTTACAACATTTACAATCGGACTTCAACATAATCACCAATCGGCTTGTGTAATTCTATCATAATAAATAGCAATGAATCTCAAGTCATCATATTTAGAAACTCTCGGATGGCTATAGATCTCACACACATATCACTGAAATGTCATACCCCACATTGCCTCAAGAAAACAAAAACTCGTCTTTGCCCTACAGTCTAGCTAGTTACAAATCTCAAATACACCAGCCTGGTTGGCTGAGTGGTTAGTGTACCTGTTCTCCAGCCAACAGGTCACAGATTTGAATCTTGCTGTAGGCATGGATGTTTGTGATTGTCTTACCTTGTGTGCTGCTATAAACTTTGATATGGCACAGTATAACCTTTGCTGTCCTTGTGCTATTAAAAACCATCGAACATCATCAAATCAAATACTTAGGCCTGCACTTTGATTGCGATGGCACAAACACATTAACTATAGATACAAAAAACTGTGCATATTATTTTATAAAATGCACTACTTACAAGGCAAGTTATCTCCAACCTTCAATATGCTAACCACTTTGGAAACTAATCAAAGCGTGCAAGAGAATAGAATGAAAGAAAAAAAAAGAGTAAAAGATGTGACAAATGATTCCAGGATAGCAATATATGGAGATTTCATAATAAGAGGGCTAGTTACCAAGAGAGTCCATACGGTGGTCTGCTATCCAGCTGGGAGAATGAGTAGGCTAATTAAGAATTTGAACTTAGGAAAAAATGAGCAAGAGAGTTAGTCATGATTGTAGGGATGAATGATCTAAGTGGACATAAGAAGGATGTGAGGACAAATATCAGGAGACTATTGAGAAGAGTGAAAAATAACAGTGTAGTAGGAAAGGTTGTCAGTGTGTTGCTGAGGTATGACAATGATGAGTTGTGCTTGAGAGGCAAAATCATGAATGGTATGCTAGCAGATCTCTGTGAGGAGAAGGGAGTGAAGTTTGTGGATGTATGGTTTGTGGATGAGGAACTTAAGCGTAAATAAGACTATAGGATTTGATGACATATCAACACATATCTTAAGGGAATATTCAAGAGAATTGGCAGTGGCATTGACATGCCTGTTTAACAAAAGTCTTACAACAGCACAGATTCCAATCGAGTTGATGGAGGGTAAAGTTCAACTGTATAAAGGTGGTGATAAGGCTGTAGCTTCAAATTATAGGCTGGTCTGTATATCTGGAGTTCTGGTGAAGTTACTGGAGAGACTGGTGATAAATAGGATACAGAAATGGGTTGATAACAGCAGTATTCGCTGTGGTTATCAGCATGGGCTTGTTAAGGAGAGATCATGTTTCACTAAATTACTTATGTACTATAACAAGATGACATATACCTTGGATAGGGGAGATGCACTTATAGAATTTGATGCAGTAAGATTTTTTCTCTTCTTTGCATCGACTTTTACAGAGGTCACAACTTGTAAACAACGTAAATAATTCTGTATTAACATTGCAAATTTTGTGAAAACCCATGTAGCTAACTCTAAGAAAATTAACATGCAAGTTTATGCAGAAACTGTAAATATCAAACAAATGTTTAAGTTGTATGATTCAAGGACAAAGCCATAGAAATCGGCACAGTATCGATGTAGTTCAGTTTTGAAAGAAACAACGTAGGAATTGTATACACTAAGCAAGTGCTTTTAATTGTGCTCAGTGTCAGCCAAATGCAAGCTTCAAAGACAGTGTCATAAAAGGCAGTTTAGATCTTAAGCAATTCCGCTTTTTGTAAACAAGATTATATATGTGTGTTCCATGAACATTAGAAGTGAACATTAACATTGAAGGTCAAGACCATTTTGCACGGGAATATTTGGGGGCCTCGAACCTTAGTCTAGGGACCTGAGGAGCCATATATAGGAGGTCCTCTAAGTTACAGAAAGAAAGAGAGAGAACTCCGGATCCAATCCTTTTGGCGCACGTCGTGTTTATCGGCCCGTTTGAAGTCGGGAGAACATAGTTGTGACGCTGTGAAGCCATCAAAGGAGCAAGAAAAGATGGACCAGCATGCCTTGCCAGTGAGAGAACCTGCAACGTGCATCGGTAAAGACAAAATCCCCGTGTGCAAGTCAAAACCTGAAACGGATAGGCAACCAAGGAACCTGCAAAGGAACTTGGAACTGGTATAGAGTTGTGTGTTAACGAAGATATGTGAGTACATTTTATTGTGTTTATCTAGGATGTGGAATGTTGACTGAAAGTCCACAGTCATTTTTTTGTCTAAACATAGTTCATTGTTCCGGACTGAGAAATAAAACTAAGGATTAATTGTACACAAAAAAATAGAATTGGAGATAGTTTACCATAAAATTTATAGAGAACGATAATCTTGGTATTGTGAAAGGATGACAGTTTTCTTCATATGTCATAATAGTGCATGATTCAATGTATATACAAATATTAAAATTATAGGCTTAGAGTAGAGATAAGAAAAAAATCTTTTAATAGTGTATGATCTTGTATATTTGTCTTTTAGTTTGAAATAAACATGTTTGTTTTGTTAAAGAATTGTAATGCCTGATCTTTATGCAATGCACTGTTCCCCCCCCCCCCCCAAAAAAAAAAAAAAAAAAAAAAAAAATTCTTACGGACCTGTGAGCAAAAGTATTAAATATTAGCCATGACTGTTAATTAAGCTTTAGGATAATCTCAGGGTAAACTCTACTGGAAGTCTTAAATATATCTGATACCATAAGGAGAACCCTGGTGGTGCAGTCGTTAACTCTATATAAATTTTCCAGAGTTTTCCCAGTAGCAGAAATAGATAACCTGTAGAGATGAGTAAGAAAAAAATATAAACCCACGTGAGAGGGGATATTACACATATACAGTGGTGTTTTTATATTTTGAAAAGGCTTTTAATAGACTGCCACATGACAAGCTCTTATATAAATTGAAACAGATTAAACTGGATAACAGACTTCTGAGTTGGACCAGTGACTGGCTCTCGGATAGGTATCAGAAAGTTGCATATGGGGTGTGCAGTATCCTGAAAGAGAAAGGTCACTAGTCGTGTGCTGCAGGCATGGCCCCCACAAGGGTGGGGCTGACAGGGCTCTAGCCTGGGGGCCCATCTTGTTGGGTCAGCCAGTTAAGTGAGACTAACAAAAGACAAAAAGAAACTTTATAAAATATGAATGAATATATGCCGAGAGGGACTACTAGCTTTTGCAATTGTTTCCAACCCATTATCCATCTTTTCAGACTTCTGGTTACTCTTCTGAACTTCCCATTCGAAAGGATTTACTTTAGTTTTCAGTTTTCGTTCGCCTGTCTCGCTTTCTTCTTCAACACTGAACACAATTAAAGACTTGAAAAAATATTTCAGATCTTATAAAGGTATGCTAATGACAATGTTTTGGCACAAAATATTAGCAAATATTGACATTAAGAACATTATTACAAAGTAAAGGAATATCTCTTGTGGTCGAGTCCACACTTATAATAGAATTAGTGCAAGAGATACAACACTTATGTGACTCGTGGGAAAGTGTTGTCCAAGAAGCAAAAGTAGTTGCTGAAGCAATCAGTGTGCAACCTCAATTTTGCGAAAATTGGGAAACTACTGTAGAACCTGAACAAGATTCCGAAATTTTCGTAATTTATCCAGTATAGGATTTCGTTATTATTATTATTATTTGTGACACCTCCAAGGAGTCCGAAGACTCATTGCAGGAGGACACCCATTATGAATGATTTAAAAACAAGGTTTGAAGCAGCAGATAATATATGTGAATTATTCGCACCTATTTTAAATTTCCACAACTTGGATGATGGTCAACTTATCGCATAAGCAGCAAAACTTCTGAAAAAAGATCTGTCAGAAGAGTTATTGAATGAAATTCTTCACCTTAAAAGTAGTTTTTGGTAAGATAGTTTTCATAAGATAGATTTTGGCAGAAACAAGTCTGGTGGGACTTCTGAACACAATTTATGACAAAAACCTGCAAGGTATATTTGCCAATATCTGCCTCGCCATTAAACTATTTTGCACAATACTGGTTATTGTTTCTTCAGCTGAGAGATCATTCAGCAGACTGGTCAATTCATTGAAAACATGGCAAAGAAGCACAAGTAGCCAAGAACGATTCAATCACCTAGCAATTCTGTGCATCAAAAATGATTTGGCTAAGCGAGTTAATTTTACTGACATTATTGATAAATTTGTGTCGACAAAAGCTAGAAAATTCGAAAAGATTGAAAAATGGCGCCTACCATTAGTCGGCATGATGTTTCTGTGGAAAGTTTGTGGTTTAAGTATGTATTAACCACTGTTGCTGCTTCGTGTGCTGAAACAGTCAGGTTTCTCTTAATGTTAAAACCCATAAAATTATTTCCATCAAAATAAAAATCATATTGTATAAAATAATGCAGTATACAAATAACTTTGTGGACCTGCTGTTTATGTGAATTGCGATTTAATACTTAGAATGGTATCTTGATAAATGGAAATGTGCAGCTATACATGTCTGCGTATCAGCGACTTTATACCCAGTTGGCAAGGCTTGCTCTCACTTCCCTTCATGAAGTTTAAAAAGTAACTGGATCAAGTTGGTGAACTTTTCCAGATCAACAAGATCTGCATAAATTGCAGTTCTTGAAGACTCGCTACTGTACTCCAAATGCAAGAGATATTTCATCTTTCTTATCTACATGTGTGTGTAGAAAAGGATTAATCTTTCTCACAGAAATGTCCTGATTATGGTGTACCAGTATACCAGGTCGTGGGTGTAACCATTTGCAGATCCTTGTTATTTAAGATGGTAAGAGGATAATGCAGGAATGAAATTTCATGTGCAGAGCCTACAAAAATTTTTGAAACAGATGAGGTCAACACTTTCTTCTTCTCAAGTAACTTCTCCAATTTGGAAGTTAGCAATCATGGTTTGCCAGACTGTCCGATCCTCTGCCATTCTTTTGATCTCATAATAGCTCTTGGTTACCCATCCATTTCTTTACATCATCAACACAAGAAGTTCTTAGTCTACCAGGAGATATTCTTCCCTCTTATTTTCCTTCCAGTATTTCTAGAGATGTTTTCCCTGCTGAATCTCTTAATATTCAACAGGGAAATTCACCTGATCTGGCTGGCCGAGCGGTTAGCATATCCACTCTCCAGCCAAAAGGCTGCGGGTGGACAGACTTATGTGTTCGTTGAACATGTTGTTTATTTTTTAACGGTATATATTAGAACACAGAAACTAAGTAAATAATTAATTTATTAACTTATTGCTGATATTTCGCTGGTGTTATAACCAGCATCTTCAGAGCACAAAAACACAGTTTGTCACAATACGCGAGACTATAACAACATAACAACATGGTGTAATCAACGGACTAGTTAAACAAAATTGTAGCAGCAACACAAAGACTAGAGTCCTGATTTTTGGTGCCCTCTATCTAAAAAAAAAAAAAAAAAAAAAAAAAAAAAAAAAAAAAAAAAAAACTGTAGCAATCACATAAGACTAGAGTCCTTAAAAAAAAAAAAAAAAAAAAAAAAAAAAAAAAAAAAAACTAGCGACAGAAGCCCTGAAACACACTCCAAATCTCAACAAATATGGCTGTATTAACTTGCCTAAGATCTGGGAGACAGTTGTCTTAAGAAAAAACTAGTTGTTTTTTTTAGGACTCTAGTCTTATGTGATAGCTACAGTTTTTTTTTTCAGATAGAGGGCACCAAAAATCAGGACTCTAGTCTTTGTGTTGCTGCTACAATTTTGTTTAACTAGTCCGTTGATTACACCATGTTATTATAGTCTCGTGTATTGTGACAAACTGTGTTTTTTTGCTCTGAAGATGCTGGTTATAACATCAGCGAAATATCAGCAATAAGTTAATAAATTAATTATTTACTTAGTTTCTGTGTTCTAATATATACCGTTAAAAAATAAACAACAAAAGGCTGCAGGTTCGAATCCCGCTGTGGGCATGGATGTCTGTGAGTGTCTGTGGAATTACTAGTGGTGGTAGATGGCGTTGGTGTAGTTGTGGTCAGTTAGTGGATTAAGTAGCGGAGACAGTTGTAGAGCAAGTGCCTCCCTTGATGAGTCCTTGGACTCCCTGGAGGTGTCAAATAATAATAATAATAATAATAATATCCTTTGAAGTAATTTTGAATATTATTATTAGTTTGTTTTGTTTTGTACCAGTCTTTAAGAAGGGAGACCAGAAGGATTGCAGTAACTATCGTGGCATCTCTCTGCTCAGCCTGCCTGGGAAAGTGTGCTAAGTGCTTGGAAAGGCGGTGCAAGAGCATAGTTGAGTCAAAGTTCCAGGAAGAACAATGTGGCTTTCTTCCTGGTAGAAGCACAACTGACCAAATCTTCACTTTAAGGCAAGTCTTTGAGAAATCTTGGGAATATGCCAAGAATGTCTACACATGTTTTGTGGACTTGGAGAAGGCATATGACCGGGTTCCTCGGGATAAGCTTTGGCAAGTAGTACAGGAGTATGGAGTGGATGGTCAACTATTAGCTGCCATCAAGTCCATGTATGAATGCCCAGAGTTTTGTGTCAGGGTAAACAGCACAAAGTCTGAACCTTTCACAGTTTCCGTTGGCCTCCGCCAAGGGTGTGTTCTGTCACTCCTCCTTTTCATAATATTTATGGACTGGATTGATAGGCACAGCCGAGGCAGTGAATGTGTCAGAATTGGAAAATGTAGCATTGGACGTCTACTTTTTGCAGATGACCTAGTTCTGCTTAGCTCTTCCACAGATGACCTCCAGTGGACCCTGGATAGGTTTGTAGCTGTTTGTGCAGACGCCGGAATGAAGATCAGTGTGGCCAAAACTGAAACATTTGTGGTCTCAAGACAACCATCCCAGTGCACTCTACATGTAAGTGGAGTCCCAATGAGACAGGTGGAGAAGTATAAATACCTTGGGTCCATATTCACGGATGATGGAAAGTGGGACGTAGAGCTAGATACTCGAATTGGCTTAGCAAGCTCAATATTGCGGGAGCTTGGCCGTTCGGTAGTATTGAAGCGGGAGTTAAGCCAGAAGGCAAAGTTGGCTGTCTTCAATACAGTCTATGTCCCCATCCTCACCTATGGTCATGAGAGTTGGGTAATGACCGAAAGAATGCAGACACGAATCCAAGCGGCTGAAATGAGGTTCCTTCGAGGGGTTGCGAGGCTGACAAAACTCGACAGAGTCAGAAGCTCTGCAATTCGGGAAACCCTCAATACTCAACCACTGCTTCTCTGTGTTGAGAGATCACAGTTACGCTGGTACGGGCACCTGGTCAGAATGCCACAAGAGAGGCTCCCTCAGCAGGCCCTCTTTGCCAAGCCAGAGGGTGGGAGGCCACGTGGAAGGCCAAGGACTCACTGGATAGATTATATCCAAAACCTTGAGTGGACACGTTTGGGTATCTCACCAGAACATCTGAGCTTGGTGGCAGAGGATTGTGACCATTGGAAGTTCCTCTTACAGCTGTTGCCCCCACAACCCAATTAGGAAGAGTGGGCCTTGAAGATTTATGTATGTATTATTAGTCTGTATTATGTAGTTGTTGGTAGTTTTTTAAATAAATATTACTTTTGTGTTATCATTTAAACTAATTGATCCTAAACCATGGAGACTGTATAGCAATGCGTTGTCCTTAACCTGAGCGACAGGTAGGGGGCACGCAAAAAATCCTGGCCTGGGGGCCCACTTCAGGATGTGGAGGCCATGGCTACAGGGATCAATTTTGGGGCCGTTGTTGTTCAATTTGTATGTTAATGATATCAGGATGAGTTTAACTAGTTATATGTAAATGATGCAAAACTGGGGAGAACAATACAGACTCAAGCAAATGTTATGGCCTTACAAGAGGACTAGAATGTATTACATGAATGGGCAGGTAAGTGGAACTATCAGCTCAATGTTGCACTGTATGTTGTTTGGTGTACGGTCTTGAGATTTGGCAAGCAATGATGGGATGCAAAGGATTTACTTTGTGGGGAAAGTTTAAAGAAGGTAGAGGAGATCTAGGAGTGATGGCGGACAAGGACCTGAAATTCAGTGTCCACACTGCACAAGTTGTGAAGACGTTACATCCAATAGTGAGCTATGGAAATTTTAACAAAGGGCTTGCATCGTTGAGCAAAAAAAAAAAAAAAAAAAAGACCTAACTTAGCCCTTATAATACTTATATTGCGACTTTGTAGAGCAATATAATAAAATTTTGATACCAAGGTCTTTTGCAATTGTATTTAATTCTCATTGATTTTTTGGTGATTGATGATAAAAAGTATATAATTTATCCATGAATATTACAAAATGATTTATTTCTCTAATGTTTTTTATCGAATCGTCTAATGCTAAGTGTAAACGATGAGTGCAATGCCAAATCACAATGTTAAGAAATTTTTTAGAAGTTTGATTGCAACACCTGATTTGTTTCCTAACATTACACTAGCTCCATCAGAAGAAAATGCAATGAAATGATTTTTTATATAGTTATCGTAAAATCCATATGAATTTAAAGTAGCAATTATACATTCCACGGTGGTATTTTCTAGTTCTACAAGATTATTAAACAAGAACAAGGGGCTCGCAAATTTGAGGAAAATTTAACAAAGGGCTTGCGCAATTCCACCGCAATCCCCTTATAGCTCACCACTGGTCACATCTGATAATGGCAATGATGCGGAGGACCCTAACATTAAGAAATAGAGAGGTTATGATATCAGTATAAGGCCCTTAATCAGGCCTCATGGTGATGAAAAGTTGAAAAGGATCCAAAGAAGATTCACAAAGCTGGTCAGTGGTCTTTGGAATGATAACCTGTAGAGATGAGTAAGAAAAAATATAAACCCACGTAATAGGGGATATTACACATATACATGTGTAATATGTAAGAGGACCGATTGAGAGAATGTAAGTTGCAGAACCTCGTGAATAGAAGGAAGGGGGGGGGTACGATTGAGACATATAATATTGTTAGGGGTTGTTATTGTGTCAACACAGAGGAGATTTTCATAGAATGGGGGGGGCTAGAAGTCATCGCTGGAAACTATAAGGAGGGTGTGAGGAGTAGGTTCTTTGCATGTAGAGTGGCTGGTGAGTGGAATGTATTGTCTGAGTGTGTTGTGGGTGTAGACACATTGAATCAATTTAATGCACAGTTGGATGAGCATTGTGTGCAAGAATGTGTACCTTCCACGATTAGTCCCTGCCTCCATGAAAGTCAAATGTTAATAATAATAATAATCACTATTATCCTTTACCTCCCATAACATCCTCCTCATATCCCTATCTAAATTCAATCGTTTTTTTTTTCACCATCTAAATCATTTGTGTCCTCAAGTACCACTAATTCTGATGCCTTCCTTCTTTTCTTCCCTTCAAAGCAATCAAGCAATCAGTTACTTGTTTCACTATTTCACTAGGAAAGTATGTTTTCTAAACTTTCGCACCTCTCATGATTGAATCCTCATACAATGGTATACGATTATCCTTTAATTCTTTCTTCATAATACAGTCATCCCTCAACTTATGTCCGTGATCACATAAGGGAACAAATAACTTGCTTGCTTGCATTGAAGAAGATGCAAGTGAGCAAGCATAAAGTAAAAAGGTTTCTATTTAGCAACAATGCATCATGCGCAGTGGCAACAGTGCATTCAGCGACAATCTCCCTCAGCTGTCGGCACCTGTCTTCAATAATTCCTCTGTTGATTTTTTTTTTTTTTTGAGAAATAGGTTATTTGTGTATTTATCGTTAAATATTTCGTAATATTTTGTACAAGATGGCCCCTACACACCCAATCAAAAACCTAGTGAAGGATCCCAGAAAGAGAGGTGAGCAATTGATCTTGAAATGAAGTTGCAAGTTATAATGCAACAGGAAGCTGTGATCGCACATGACTTCGGATGGTCTCATTCTACAGTGATGACCATTTTGAAAAATAAGGATAAAATTGTACAGGCTGTGAAAGGATCAGCTTCCATTAAATTGACAATAGTGACAATGCAACAATAAAGTCCTATCAGTGACATGGAAAAACTACTTGCATCATGGAGAGAGGACCTGAATCAAAAGCACATACCCCTTAGCACTATGACCATAAACACTAAGGCACTGAGTCTCTTCAGCATGTTGAAGGAGAAAGCAGGGCCTGAATACGACTACGAATTCAACGCTTCTTCCTGTTGGTTCAGGAGATTCAAGCAGAGTTTTGTGCAGCATAACGTGAAAATGTCTAGTGAATTTGCAAGTGCTGATAAGAAGCCTACCAAGGAGTTTGTATAGAAATTTGATAAAACTATTACAAAGGAAAATTATTTGGCATAGCAAATATTTAATATGGATGAGACTACTTGTTTTGAAAAAAAATGCCCGAGCAGCCATTCATCCACTAAAAGCTAAAATCTATGCCTGGTTACAAAGCTCTTAAAGACCACATTACGATTCTGTTAGGGAATAATGTGACTAGATATAAACTGAAACCATTTGTGATATGGCACAGTGATAATCCACAAGCCTTCAAACACATTAGGAAGCATACTCTTCCAGTTCATTATCAGAGCAATAAGAAGTCGTGGATGACTCAAATTGTTTGAGGATGCGTTAATCAACTGTTATGCGAGTGAAATGGAAAGTTCTTGTGTGAAAGAAAATGTAGAATTTAAAATTTTATTAATTCTAGATAATGCTCCAAGTCATCTGTCTTATATCAGTGATCTTCGCTAGGTTCAAGGTCATGTTTCTCCCTCCAAACACTACTTCATTGATCCAACAGATGGATCAGGGAGTTCTTTCAGTGTTTAAGGTTTATTATCTATGGAGAACTTTTTCACAAGCCATTTCTGCCATTGAAGGAAATGACCAGACTCTCATGCAATTCTTCAAAGCATTCAATATTTATCATGCTATTAAAAATATTGCTGTGGCTTGGGATGAAGTGACCTCCCAATGTATGAGTGGAATATGGAAAAAGACAGTAACACGTTCACTGCCAACTACGAGTATACTCGTAGTTGGCATATGAGCCTCACAAGCCAACTACAAATATACTTGTATGTCGATTACCAACTTCTATGCCAAGATCAAGTTAACCAGTAGTATAAGCACCTTAATTTGGACCCTTGGCTTGTGAGTAAAGCGGAGAGCATGCCTTGGGGCTTGGTAGAAGGAAAATAATTTCAGCAAAAGTATAGTATATTATATATGAGCCTCACAAGCCAACTACGAATATACTCGTGTGTCGATTACTGACCTCCTGTGCCAAGCACGAGTTAACCCATAGTATAACCCATAATTTGTAAATTAAATTACGAATGGTACACTTTAAAACAATTTTCTATGCACAATGGTGGTTTTTCCTGGCACACAGAACAATAATAACATGTTTCCTGTCATTTATTTATTTTTATTTTAATTTATGTGCTGCGAGTAATAAGCCGGCTATGAGATTACTCGTACTGACCTTGAAGAAGTGAAAGTGCTTGCCGTTCGGTAACAAACTATGCCCGAGGAGCATGTTAAAAAGGTTTGTGCATGATTTTGGAAGTTTTGGAAAAAATGAAGACCTGTAAATTGAGTGAAGAAATAGTAGGCCTAGCAAACAATCTGAATCTTAAAGTGAATGATGACGACATAACTCAACTCATAGAAATTGCTCCTGAAGAGTTGATCAATGAAGAATTGGTCGAACTGGAGGAACAACATGTTGCAGAAGAGGAAGAACGAGAAAAGGAAGAGGGAAAAGAGAAACAAGAAGCGGTAGTTAAACAATTTATAGCAAAGGGTTTTGCAGAAATGTTCTCTGCAGTTAGCGATGTTCTCAAAATGGCTGAAGATATGGACCTCAATGCTGAATGCTACTTGTTAGTAGAAAGGAAAGTACATCATGCATTTGTTTGCTATAAACAAATTTATGATGGAAAGAAGAAGAGGAATAAGCAAAGCATATTGGACACTTTAATCAAAAACACAAAGCTCACACCAGAAGAACCATAGCCTAGTCCTTCCAATAAGGAAGGTAATGAAGATGTGATTATGGAGGAAGATTTGGGTGATTATTTTCCTGTTTTATAGTAGCAGTAATGCACAGTACAGTTTTATAATAAAGTTTAAAAATTAAAATGACACAGTATATTTATTATGGTTAAGTCCCTAACACCTATAACTCTGTTGATTTAATGTACTGACTTACGTCTGACCGACTTATGTCCTGCCGGATGGAACAGAACCTAAACGTAAGTCGAGGAATGACTGTACTACTACCTTCCTGTTTCTCATTCACATCAGCCAAACTCTTCTTTGGACATTCAGTCTTATCTTCCAAATGCTTCATTTCACTCTTAATTTTCAACAGCTCATAATTAAGCTCTTTCATTTTCCAATTCCCTTTGTTATTAATACTAATACTTCCATCTGATCTGTGCACTACCAGCAACGCTAGCTACCATTTCGAAATACCCTAGCCTATCATTACACTTCTCAAATTCATAACATTAATTAATAATTTCCTTCTTTTTGTTCACAAGAAGAGGCCACATATCCTTCACATTCCTGATCTCTGGAATGTTGAGTATGAGGAAAGATTGAGAAGATGTAATTTGCAGAGTCTGCTGGAGAGAAGGAAGAGGGGAGATATGATAGAGACCTACAAGTTGGTAAGGGGTTGTTATAAGATCAATGGTGGAGAAGTTCTACAGAGAATAGTGGGAGATCAGGGGAGAACCAGAGGTCATCCCTGGAAACTGTATAAAGAGGGTGTGAGAGGCAAGTTTTTTTAGTGCAGGGTTGTGAATGATTGGAATGCCTTGCCTGAGAGTGTGGTGTCTGCAAGGAGTTTGAGTGTGCTTAAGACATGGTATGATGAGATGTGATAAAAGGACCTCCCAGATGAGTCTTTGACTCAATGAGGTCTTGGGAAATAATAATAATATAAAATAATTCTCACAATTCATCCACTGATAAAAGTTCAGAGCAAAATTTGATCTTCGTACCTAAGCTTTTTGCACTCCAGACGTGCGCTTCCTTATGGATGTTATTTTCAGAAAGCAGCAAGAACACAGATGAACAAAAGTAGAATAACAAAGACCATTGAAGAAAATTCAAATTCAGCATGAGAAAAATGAAGCACAATTATAAGAAAAAAATCCACACTAACTATTTAAAGCACTGTTTTCTTAGCACAGTTCAAATATGCCACTATATTAATTCAAGTCACTAGCAATTCAATATCCCATCCAATCACGAGAATCATCAGCCTAACATTCTAGATCCAGTTATTTCCTTAGTTATTCACATTTGGATCATCTCCAAAATTTCCTCACCACAAGAGCAAATAAATTTGCAGGCAACAGTTTAGGCAGGCTAATGTAGATCTTGTACAGTAATATGAAAACCTCCTTATCACTACAGTAAAGACTCATTGTGTGAAACCTACACTATCCACACACTATCATACCCCCCCCCCCCTTGTATCCATTAGTAGACAAAGCACTCAACTAATTCTGTCAACCCAATAAAATTGATTCACAACACTCAAGCAAACAAACATTTTCCCCATACCCATGCTAACCACACTCTTTCACAATTTCCAGGGGTGACCTCTTGTCCTGTCCCCTCCAGCCAAGCGCTGAAATATTTCCTCTACATTAATTCTGTAAAATTATTTTGTAACTTAAATATTTCTATTATATCCCTCTTTTTTGCCAACTTTTGCAGACCCTTAATCTCTACTCATAGGTAGCATTTCACATATCATCTTAGTCATTCACCTCTGGATCCTCTCCACCACTTCTTCATGCTAAAGAAACCAGACTTGAACACATTAATTCCAATGTGGTCATATTAAGGCTTTATACACCCTCTGTCCAAAAAGAAACCGAACTTTTGATAGAAAATAAAACACAGACCAATTATTCAAATAATTTATTTCAATCAATATACTCTCCCTCAGCTATGAAACAGCGTGGTCAATTAACTCGTTAAATGAGTTTTTTTATGTGGGTTTTTGGGATACTGTTGAGGATCGTGGTTACTGACACTTGAACGTTTTCAATGGTGTCATAGCACTTTCCTTTCATCGGCAAATGAAGTCAGGGGAAGAGAAAGAAGTCACAGGGTGCTAAATCAGGTGAATACGGCAAGTGATCCAACACACAAGCTTGGTTTTTGCTCAAAAACTGTCTCACAATGTTCGAACGATGAGATGGTGCATTATCGTGCAAAAGTGACTAGCTGCCTGCATCACGGTATTCTTGCTATCAATCACTTCAAAACTTTGAGATAAAACTCACCATTGAATGTTTGGCCAGGCGGAACGAATTCTTTGTCTGTCTATGATCCCTTGGAATCATAGAAACAAATCAGCATTGTCTTTACTTTTGACTTCTCAGCGACTTTTTTTTTTTTTTTTTTTAAAGGCCCTCTTCTGGTGGTCTCCACGCAGCACTCTGGCATTTTGTTTTGGTCTCAACCTCAAAACATCACGTTTCATCACCAGTAACAATCATTTCAAGAATGTTTGAATCCTTATGAGTGGTTCTAATGAGGTCCTTGCAGTGTTCAATTCGACACATTTTTTGGTCGTCGGTCAACTTGTGGGGAATAAATCGTGAATTCAATTTACGAAGGCCCAAACTCTTGGTCAAAATGTTGTGCATGTTGAAAGTTTATTTTTCACTTGGTTAGAGTATAATGAAATTAGTTTAATCTTTTATCCAAGTGTGAGCAAACAAAGTTTGCGCCTGAAGTATTTTCAGGACTAGGGTAAGGTGATACAACACCAGGCAACTCGTTGCAAAGATGGAGAAAGCTACCAACAATCCTATCTCAGTATCTCCTATAATGCAAAACACATCTCCTTGCGGATATGTCTAATGTTATGCATTAAGGGAAGGGCCACTACCCAGACCAGTTTCGACCTTTATTGAAGTCTCTTCAGTGGGAGCCAGGCCCTAGTGGAGATACCAGGCAGAAGCATTAGCAGGTCATCTCTACCTATAGGAGTTGCCAAATGGTGCGCCACCCTTTTTTAATAAATTACTCTGGATTTAGAGAAAGATGTTGAAAGTTTATTTTTCAGTTGGTTAGAGTATAATAAAATTAGTTTAATCCTTTATCCAAGTGTGAGCAAACAAAGTTTGCGCCTGAAGTATCTTCAGGACTAGGGTAAGGTGATACAACACCAGGGCAACTCCACCTTTGCAGCGAGTTGCCCTGGTGTTGTATCACCTTACCCTAGTCCTGAAGATACTTCAGGCGCAAACTTTGTTTGCTCACACTTGGATAAAGGATTAAACTAATTTTATTATATGTTGTGCATGGTTGATTTTGGAATCCCCAATTCATCTTCAATCAATCTCATGGGTGATTTCGGGTTTTCTTTGATGAAATCATGCAATTTTTGGATATTAACTTTGCGCAGTCCAGTTTTTGGATGGCCCAGGTTTTCGTGGTACTCAAGCGTCTCACGACCACTTTGAAATCGCTTAAACCACTCGTAAACTTGAGTATGGGATAAGCATTCATCACTGTATGCTTTTTGAAGCATTTGATGCGTTTCGGTAAAATGTTTACCAAGTTTAAAACAAAAGTGAATTGCAGCTCTCTGTTTGAAACTCATTTTCCGACTGTTCATCAAAAGACACTGTCACTCTTGGCACTGTAACTCAGCTTCTAATGAAATAAATGTCATAAACAGTTGACACAACACTAATGAAGGTTGCCGCTTTCACCAACAAAAAGATACAACATGGCGCCACCGGTTTCTTTTTGGACAGAGGGTGTAAATGGCCTGGTTGACCGAGTGGTTAGAGTATCCTCTCTCCATCCAAAAGGATGTGGGCTCAAATCCTACCGTGGGCATGGATGTTTGTGATTGTCTGTGGAAATACTAGTAGTGGTAGGCAGTAGATGGCGTTGGTGTAGTTGCAGTTGGTGAAGAGTTGTAGAGTAATTGCTCTCCCTCAATGAGTCTTTGGACTCCCTGGAGGTGTTACGTAATAATAATAAAAATAATAATAATAATAAAGAGGAATGAAAACTATCTTATTATTATTATTAAGAAGTAAAGATGAAGAGTTGCATAATAGGTGACTTACTTCGATGAGTCTTTGGACTCCTTGGAGGTGTCAGAAAATAATAATGATATTAATATTAAGAACTTTTATTGCTAAAATACCATAAGAAATAATGATAAAATATACAAAGAGCCAACAAGTTTCACTAGCCACTGTCTAGCATTTTCAAGGTTGTACTGGTGTGAAAACAAATGCATCAAGTTACATGTAAAACATACACTTTAGTAACTGCTAGGCCGTTACATTTGATAATTCAAATGTAAGAGTATCAAAATATCAGAAACAGACATTATGGCTAGTCTTGATGTAGTGTCCTTATTCATTAATGTACCGATCGTAGAGGTGGTCAACATTCTTAAAGATCTCTTCCCTCAAGACATGACACAGTTGTTTCATCATTGCCTGAAATCAAATTTCTTCAAAATAAACAACATAGTATACAAACAATCGGAAGGTCTAGCCATGGGTATCCCCCTGTCACCACCATGTGCAGACCTTTTTATGGAAAAACTTGAAAAGGATATTCTTTCCACCATTTCACCAAAACCGTCGATTTGGTGGAGATATGTCGATGACGTGTTCATCATCTGGAAGGATACCATAGAAAACCTTCGTGTTTCTTAATAAAATCCACTCACTACACAATAAGATCAAATTCACTATGGAACTGGAGAAGAACAAAGAAGTACCTTTTCTTGACATCCTCGTGAGGAGAGAAGATAACAATATCCGACTGTCCATTTACAAGAAACCCACAGATACAGGTAGATATCTACATTATTTGTCTAACCATCATAGATCACAAAAACACAGCATCATTCATATGCTCCGTAATAGAGCCTTAAGGTCTATTTCGAAAGAAGCAGATGTACAGAGAGAACTGTCACTAATAGCTAACACTCTCTCTCTGAATGGATACCCTTCTAACATTTTAAACAAATTGCTATTTAAAGACAACCTCCAACAACATGTTACGATGTCCCAATATGTGTCCACAGCTGTCATTCCATATATTAATTCAGTTTCCACAAAACTGGTGAGAATGTTAAAAGCTCATAACATCAGAGTGGTTTTTAAACCAACTACCATGATCAGACAAATCTTAAGATCACCCAAAGATGAGGTACCTTTCTTCAAATTTCCTGGAGTATATGAAATTCCATGCACATGTGGCCTTTCTTACATTGGTCAGACTTCTAGAAGTTTTGAAATAAGACAGAAGGAACATGTGGGGGATGTCAATCACAATAGAATCATCACATCTGGTTTAGCTCATCATTTCTCAACATCAAATCATGTTATAGATTGGAAAAACAGTTTTATGCCTTACATCGTACAGACACAGAACTTTCAAAGAAGCAGATGTGGTGCTACGCACAGGCAATTATTTAAATAGAAATCAAGGTACTATTCTTAAAGACATATGGAAAAATCTCATCATTTCTCTCAGTTTAACAGAACTACAATATGCAAAAAACTACACAACACGTGGTCATGTACCGGATTATGACTGAAGCATTTGAAAGCATGCACGCCATCAAACGAATTATCAAATGTAACGGCCTAGCAGTTACTAAAGAATCATTCATAACTCTCAATTCATTACATGTAACTTGATGCATTTGTTTTCACACCAGTACAGCCTTAAAAATGCTAGACAGTGGCTAGTGAAACTTGTTGGCTCTCTGTATATTTTATCATTATATCTTATGGTCTTTTAGCAATAAAAGTTCTTAATTTTAATATATTAGACCAAATATGTACAATTTAAATGATATTAATAATAATAATAATAATTATTATTATTATTATCATCATCCTAAGATCCCATGGAGTCAAAGACTCATCTAGGAGGACCCTTTGTCATAAACACAGCTCATCATATCTTGCTTTATACACATTTGAATTCTCTGCAGACACCACACTCTCAGGCAAGGCATTCCAATCATTCATAACTCTCAATTCATGCAAAAAACCTGCTTCTCACTCCCTTGTTCACATCATCCTTATACAGCTTTCAGGAATGACCTCTTTTTCTCCCCCACCCCCAATCTCCCACCATTTTATGAAAAACCTCTCCAACATTGATCCAATAACAAGCCCTTACCAACTTGTACATCCCTATCATATCACCCCTCTTCCTCCTATCCACTAGACTTTGTAAATTACATCTTCTCAACCTTTCCTCATATTCAAACATTCTAGAGATCAGAAACTACCTTAGTCAATTACCCTTTCCAGCATCTCTTCGTCCTTTTGAAAACCAGGTGACCAAATCTGTGCACAGTAGTCTATATGTGGCCTAATCAAGGTCTTATACAATAAAACAAGAATTTCCTTACTTCTACAAGTCAGTGCCATCTGCATCATTCCCAGAATTCTTTGTGCTTTCTCACAAAGCGGACACACAAAGCAAAGTGTCCTCTAAATTATTTTCTGGAGTTGTCAGAAAATAATAATAATGATATTAATAATAATAATAATAATAATAATAATAATTATTATTATTATTATTATTATCCTCTAGATGATGATAATAGACTGTAAATTACATCTTCTCAACCTTTCTTCATATTCAACATTCTAGAGATCAGAAACTACCTTAGTCAATCACCCTTTCCAACATCTCTTCATCCTTTTGAAAATCAGATGACCAAATCTGTGCACAGTAGTCTATATGTGGCCTAATCAAGGTCTTATACAATAAAACAAGAATTTCCTTACTTCTACAAGTCAGTGCCATCTGCATCATTCCCAGAATTCTTTGTGCATCCTCACAAAGAGGACACACAATGCAAAGTGTCCTCTAAATTATTTTCTGGAGGTGTCAGCAAATAATAATAATGATATTAATAATAATAATAATTATTATTATTAATATATCTTTATCCACTACCACCCCAAGATCTCTTATTTCCATCACCACCAAGCATAAATTCTACATTCCACCTTTGTGTCTCAAATTTCAAAACTTTGTATTTTGCAACATTGAACTGGCATCCCAATGCCTGTGCACAAATGACTCTGTCTACTGAAGTCTTTATCACTTCTGGTTCTGGCTCTCACTGATGAGATCTCAATAAAGGTTGAAAATGGTCTGGGAAGTGACCCTTCCCATAATGCATAGTATTATACTTGTCTATAAGGATATGTGTGTTGCAACATGGAATACTAAGACAATTCACATGAAGTCATTAGCCTCTATATAAAGGGTGTCCCAAAATTCACTCAAGAAGTAATTTTGATAGAAAACACAGGTTTTTAATTAAAAATTGTAATGTCTTATTGATTCATAAAGTATACAGTATAGGGTTATGCATGGAATAGCATATCGGGTAAATGGCCTCCATGGCTTTGCTGGCACATATGCACTCTTTTGTCGAAATTTTCCATGACCGTTTTGCATAAATGTGGCTGAATTTCGTTGATACAGCACTCAATTTCCTCCTTCAAGGCATGGGTGGTCGTGGGCTTGTTGGCATAAACCTTAGACTTCAAAAAACCCCAAAGAAAAAAATCCAGTGGCATTAAGTCACATGATCTGGATGGCCAATTCTGATCACCAAAACGGGAAATTACACCACCAGGAAATGACTCATGCAGTAATTGAATTGTTTCTCGGGCTGTATGGCATGTGGCACCGTCTTGTTGAAACCACATGTCGTCCACATCCATGTCTTGCAATTTAGGCACAAAAAAAAACTGGATTATCATGTCGCGATAGCGAGCACCATTAACTGTTATTGCCTTACCAGCCGCATTTTCGAAGAAGAATGGACCGATGATGCCTCCAGCCCAAAATCCGCACCAAACAGTGACACGTTGTGGATGCATTTGTTTCTCAACAATCACTCGTGGATTTTCTGAACCCCAAATGCGACAATTTTGTCGATTAATGAAGCCATCAAGATGAAAATGAGCCTCATCGCTGAAGATGATTTTGTTCGAAAAATAAGCATCCACTTGTTGTTGTTCCATAATCCATTCAATGAACTCTCTTCGCTGTGTGTGTGTGTGGTCAGTAGGCTTCAGTTCTTGAGTCAATTGAACTTTGTAAGCATAAAGATACAAATCTTTCGTGAGAATACGCTGTAGAGAGCTTCTCAAAATGCCCAATTCAAGACCACGGTGCTGAATTGATGTTCTTGGACTCTCAGCAACACTCTCACAAACTGCTTCTATGTTTTCTGTTGAACGACTTGTTGAAGGACGGCCAGAGTGTATAAGATCACTAATTGATCCAGTTTCTTTGAATTTTTTAATTAATCTTTTCACAGTTGATGAAGTTAAATCACTATTCCGACCATATTTTGTACAAAAATTGTGAACTGTAGCTGCCAAACCTTCATTATTTTTAAAATATTGCTCAACAATGAAAATGCGTTGTTCTTTCATGTAGCGCTCCATTTTTAATAACCCTGAACTGTCAGCTGTCACGCTGTCTTTTTTTCCTCGTTGGCAACACTTTACCGCACAAATGCCGCTAAATTTAAATTTGTGTGAATTTTGGGACACCCTGTACAAGTAGCCCAGTTGCAAAGTGAAATTCACATGCAAACATTGTTTGTTTACACATGGGTCAAGGATGAAACGAAGAATATAATTTTTTGGCATCTTTAATTTTCAGTAAAACCAAGTGGAAAAACTTTAACATGCCATCACTTTATTGTAATAAATAAGTAGATTACTGAAATGAGATCACCCTTTAGCAAATTCATGCGGTTCATCTAAGATAATACCACTGTTGTCAATTGGTTCTAGAACCTAGTTCTCACCAGCGTTTCCAAAACTTTAACCACAATAACTGATACACACATAGGCCTATAATATGATGCTTGAGTTCTGTCACCTCCCTTATGAAGTGGCACAATCTTGCCTTCTGTCCACTCCTTTGGAACTTTACTCAATGGAAGACTTATATCAAACAAATACCTCAAGGCAGATGTCAACTCCCTGCCACATTCCTTCAAAATGCATGGTGATATATTATCAAGTCCCAGAGCCTTATTTTCATTTTTCTCAATTCTCGATGTACCTCTTTGTCACTTATAGTCAGTCTGTTCTCATCATCCACTGCTGTCAAACTCTCCATTATGTTACATTCACAAGAATGAAAGACCTTTATGAACTGCCCATTAAATATCTGAACTACATCCTCTGCAGCAGTTGTTCTTATATCATTTTCTCCAATCAATGTCGTCCTTCCATAATCAATTTTTTTTCTTGATATATATGTGGCCTAATCAAGGTCTTATACAATAAAACAAGAATTTCCTTACTTCTACAAGTCAGTGCCACTTCAATCTTGGAAAATGAATAGACATGCAGGAGTATCAAAGAGATGGGAACATATGTGGAATTATAAGGCAGGTTATTATACTAGTCTAAGACGTCAACTTGGGGAAGTTTCATGGAGGGAGGAATTGGAAGGCCAGGATATCATTAGTGCATGGGAAATTGTGAAAGAATATTTGCTAGCAGCAATAGTAAGTTGTATACTACAAGTGAAGAAAAGGACATAATTTGGAGTAAAGTGGAGGAAAAACAATATTAAACAGGAATTGCATGCAAAAAAGAGGCTATGGCAGAGATATAAAGAGACAGGTGAAGAGAAGATGCATGAAGAATATAAGACACAGGCCAGAAGAGTGATTAGTATGGTAAGGAAGGCGAAACTAGAATATGAGACGAGATTGGCCCTAATATCCAAAGAAAATCCTAGGGAATTTTTTTAGCTATGTGGCCAATAGGAGGAGAAATGACTGTGGAAGAATGATATTGTGGGATAAAAATGGGAATAGAGTGACTGATGCAGATGACATAGTGGAATTGTTCAATGAACACTTTATTGGAGTATTTCATCCTGGAGGAGTCAGTTTTAATACTAGAGGGATAGGGCAGGTTAAAGGTTTAGAGGTATAGGAGGAGTGTGTTTCAAATACTGAGTACTCTGGATGTCAGTAAAGCTGTGGGACTGGATGGTATTACACCACGAGTTTTGAGAGAATGTGCTAGGGAACTGACAGTGCCTTTAACCTGGCTTTTCAATGAAAGTCTGGCTGCCCATGGAATGGAAGGAAGAAAAGATAGTGCCATTGCATAAGGGCGGCAGCAGACTGGAAGTGTCTAATTATAGGCCAGCTTGTGTGTCATCAGTAGTTGTTAAGATCTTGGAGAAAGTAGTAAGGGACCGTATACAACATTGAGCAGATGAGGGTAAGGTTATCTGTGAGAGTCAACATGGATTTGTGAAGGGGTGCTCTTGCTTCAGTAATATGCTAGCCTTTTATGATAAAGTTACAAGAGCATTAGATGAGGGAAAGGCATATACTGCCATTTTCTTAGACTTAGCGAAGGCATTTGACAGGGTGCCGCATGATAAGTTGATATTCAAGTTGCAGCACATTAGTCTGCATGTCAGATTGGTCAACTGCATTCAGGATTGGCTCTCCAATATGTATCCGAGAGTTGTGTATGGTGGGGCAGTTTCAAGGAGGCAGTGGGTTACAAGTGGGGTCCCACAGGGCTCAGTACTGGGAACTATATTGTTTAACCTTTATATCAATGACATTGCAAGGGGATGTTCAGTTGTTTGTGGATGATGCGAAGCTGGGAAGGATTATTAGTAATAGTGCAGATGTAGTAGCCCTGCAAGAGGATTTGAATAAGCTGGATAGATGGGCAAATGAATGGGGGTCGGCTTAATGCAGCAAAATGTAAGGTCTTGAGGTTTGGGAAACATCGATGGGACGCTGCATTCTCTATGGGAGGAGTTATACTGGAGGAAGTAGGGGAGACAAGAGATCTGGGGTTGATGATTGATAAAAACCTGAAGTTTAGGGGACATATTGCAAAGGTGGTGAAGGTAACACAGAGGATTGCTGCAATAATGAGAAGGACACTGACCTGCAGAGATAAAAGGGTTATCATTCCGTTGTATAAGACTCTGATTAGACCACACTTAGACTATTGTTATCAGAATTGGTCCCCAGAATTTGAAGGGGATAAATTAACTGTGGAAAGGGTACAAAGGCAGATAACAAAGATGGTTTCAATACTGTACAATGTTAGTAATGAGGATCGGCCAAGGGAATGTGGACTGCAGAATTTGCTGGATAGAAGGAGGAGAGGTGATATGATTGAGACTTTTAAACTGTTGAGAGGTGGTTACAGGGTTGACACTGGGGAGTGCTTTCGCTTGGTTGATCAGCGGGAAGGAGTGATGACAAGAGGCCATCCCTGGAAGTTACGAAAGGAAACTGTGAGCAAGAGGGTGAGGATTGGTTTCTTTGCATGGAGGGTGGTTGAACCATGGAATGCATTGCCTGATGGAGTGGTGAGAGCGAGAACGGTCAATGAGTTTAAGGAGTGGTATGATAGACTTTGTGTTTCTTGGGGGGGACCTCCCCTCAATGAGTCTCGACAGACTTTGTGTTTCTTAGGAAGGACCTCCTGCAATGAATCTTTTGACTCCATGGAAGCCTGGATAATAATATCGAAAGAACTCCCAAGGATTTTTTTTTTTTTTGGCTTCATCAGCAGCTACTGCTCATACTTCATTTTTGCTACACCTCAGTCACTCTTCTTGCTTGTTCTTTGTATTCTTCATGGAAATGATTATTACCACTCCTCTTATGTTGCCTCCATAATGCCTTTTTTCTCTGTCTTACATGTTTAATCTCTTCATTCATCCATTTCATTCCTCGCTTATTTAACCTTCTGACACTTCTAATACATCAACCAACTTTTGCAATTCACAAACCCTTAATCTATACTCATAGGGAGCATTTCACATATCATTATAGGCCTATATGTATATCAGTTACACTGATTCTACTAGATAGACAATTCTTGAATATCGCCCAAGCAGCATCTATCATCTACCATGATAGAGCTGCAATCTGTCTCCCGAACTTCCTATAATCACCAGCTCTTTAGTTCCACATATAACCCTTTCTTCATGGAACTGCTCACATGGTTGGCAACCACCCAGGTAATTACTTCATGGTCACTCTCACCAAGTGGAGGGACATTTGACACCTGATTTATAATAATATCGTCTGATGAGATGATTAAATCCAAGACCTTCAATCCTCGTATGTCCTCTGTTTATATTACCTGAAGTAGATGTCCCTCAAAAACTCAAGAAACTTATTTTCTTTACTCATTGCTATCTCATCATCCCAGTATATATATATTGCCATAATTAAAATTTCCCATAATGATCACTCTTTTCTTATTTGATTAAATATTAGATTATACATTTCATGGTCACTACCATCCACAGTACGAGATCTATAAGAACATCCGATGAAGTATTTCATTCTATTCACTTCTATCATGCCATACTGCCTCAAAAACCACAGCCACTATTTCCATTTTGCTTCTCTACCTTGTATGGACAGAACTCTTTTTCTATCATCAATAGCACTCTCCCCCCCCTTTTTTTTTTACCCTTTCTATCTTCACGAAATTCATCATACCCTTCCATCTCTATTCCTGTCAGGTGTCATCCTCATCTAACCAAGTCTCACTTAATCCAACAGGTTTGGGTGAACAAACTCAATCAATGCAAACATTTCATTTGCCTTGTTTCTTATACGTCTGGCATTTGTATACAAACATAACAGCTCATTCTTGATCTATAACAAGCTTCACTGGTACAACTTATTAGATGTGACTTCTCCATACTTAACTTGAGCCATTTCTTTTTCTCTTTATTCATCTTAGAACCTTCTTCAAATCCAACTGTTTTCCCTACATCCGAGGTCATCGTCTTTCCTTTTTTTCTACACATGAATTCACATTCTCTTGGAGCATCAAACTTTCTCAAGTTATACTTCCCTGTCCATTCTGAATCTTTCTGTTCCCCTGGTTGTCTTGCACATTTGTTCTCTCATTCTCTACACTCATGCTATCCACTTCTTCATTCATAAGCACCACTTCATTCTCTCCTTCCTTACTCTCCTGCACCTTTAAATCTCTTCTTACTTGATCAGATTCATTCTCTGCACTAATTTCTCTATCTTCCAGCAGCAGTCTCTCCAAATGACTCAAAAGATATTCAATGTAGTCCATCACTGTTGTACAGTTCATCCTTCAAACTCATTCCACACATTAACATACTGCACTCCTTTCTCCTCATACAATTCCACTAACATATCATTCAAAATCTTTGCTCTCTGTCTCATTTCATCACTGTCATACCTGAGCACCACACTGACTATTTTTCCTATCGCACTCTTATCTATTATTCTTCTCAAATACCTCCTGACATCTAATCTTATGACTATTCCCAGTCAAGTCAAGTCATTTATCCCTATTTCCACTACCAACTCTTTTGGTCGTTTACTCCTCATATCCAATGCCTCACTCACTCTATTCATTTTACCTGCAGGAAAACAAACCTTGTGCATCTTCTTGTTTACCACACCTCTAATAATTGAATCCCCATATAATACCAGTCGCACACCTTTCATTATGTCTTTCATTACCTCTTTCATACCGACATCATTTGTTTTAACTTTCTTCACTCTTCCATTCATATCTACAATTTTCTTCATTTCACTCTTCAACTGTTATACATCTTTCTTCATCTTGGCGAACTTTCAAATCTCGCATCATTTTTTCAGCATCATTCACTCTCTCAATTTTATCACCAGTCATACAGGCTTGTTTGCGAGTTACCTTTCTGTTAACTGCACTCTGTTTTTCATCTTCCGCTACATTTGCATCACTTTTGGCATTCTTACTATCATCGATTGTGAAGTTCATCAGATCGCTCAAATCACTTTTTCAAAACAGCTTTTTTTACCAATTTTTCACTCCTCTTTTACAGTCTCTCTTTACTATCAGACGAACATTCATCCTTCTTGTGATATTCTCACTAGTAACACCTTCAGTCAGCAATATATTACCACTCATCAAGTCCTCGTTCAGATCACACTTTGCACACATCCTCCTTCCACCCACCTTAAATATTCATAATTTATCTACATAATCAAACAAATACATATAGCTTACCTCACATTTCAGAAATCAAAATTAATCTGTTGTAAAGACAAAACCACTGCCATCTTTCCTTTGCTGGTTACTATACTCCACTCTAAGTTTAATGATTTTGTAAACAAACATAAGCAAACAAGTTTGCACACTAGAAACACTGTAAGTACACAACTTCTACTGCAACTCTTACTCATTTACAATTATTTAGTCAAAATAACTTTCTGAAATGGGAGCCTTCTTTACACAAACCGTCCAATGATATACCTCCTAGTATCCAGGTGTTAACGGTGGCGCATTATTGTGTTCTTCAAAAACAAAAACCAAGTAATCCTGTCAACAGCCATGAAAACATCCTTATCAGTCCACATGAAATAATATTAACAAATAAGTTAAAAACTACTGATGACCAAAAAACAGAAATGTAAAGCACCCACTAATTATCTTTCTTTCTTTTGTAGGATGTAACTTCCTATCTTCTTACAAAGCTTAATGGCATCTCTCCATCTAACAATGCATAGAACCAACCTCAATCTAAAAATGGCAAGGTAGTTTTGAGATGGAGATTGGTAAAAAATTGTCAAATGCCTTTGCAAAGGTCTTTTATTCATCAATCTCCTACAAATGAATTTTTATACAAAAAGTCACCTAGCATCCTTCAATTATTTTTCTCACTTCCACACATCAGCTTATCTCTTCTTCAATTTTGTGATTTCCTTCTCTACTCCAATTTATTCACACCAACTGTTGATTGTGTTCATCCAAAGCACATTACTTACCTCCATTTTTTTCTTTCTTCTTTCCTCATTCTTGGTCGCATTATTCACTTTCTTCAAACAATTCATTTTATCATTAATCTCCTTGAATTTTTTAATAATTTCAATCTCTTTATTTGTGTGCTCTCCCTTTCTGTGAAACATTATTTTTCATTTTCCAGTGCATATGTGTAACAATTTTTAAAGCTGACCTTTAAAAATTTTTAAACTTTGAAAAACTTGATCTCAAAAAGAGTATACATTACAAAAATAACAAATTAGCAATGAATGAACTAAAAGCTCTGATTTCAATAGAGCATGTGGTTTGAATCTCCTTTGCAGGACCCTATAGATTAGATGCAAAGGAGATTTTTAACTCATGGAAAGAGCATACAAAAATGAGGAGTGATCCAAGAAGTTGCACAGAAGTGCAATCAGCAAGAAAAGTGGGAGGAGCATTTCCTCATGCTGAGTGGGTGAAATGTATTACCTGAAATTGAAAGAGATCAGAAAGTATACTGATAATGAATGATTTTAAGGAACAGTAAAATAAGCATTGTGTGAACTATAATGGAAATCTAGTGATAAGTCACAGGACTATATGAAGATATCTAAATCATAGTAATAACAATGTGTTTCATTACACTGGAGAGGGAGGGAGGTGGCAAGGTTTAATTCTGATAATTACCACTTAAGAACTGAAACTCTGCAACAAAAATGTTCATTAATGTCACAAAGCTTATATTTTTTCTAGGCTATTTATGACCAAAGCCATTTGATTATCTAAGAGGCTGAGGTTCCGTTCTACCACCCACCCTCTACTCTATCCTAAATGCTGGGCTTTATCAGTTGAAGGTGAGTTAGCCAATCTCATACGGTGGTAGCAGGGTTTTTTTTCCCAGAAACTCGGGTTTTTCATCCCACGTACAGACAAATCGGCCTTCAGAACACATGCAGTTTATAGACAAAAATACTGTTTTTGGTGATGATGGGCAATAGATGTGTTGATGGTAGTAGTGTCGTAGATGGAGAATTAAGTAGTAGTGGAAAGGATGAGATGTATTTAGTGAAGTAAAGTAGTGTGCCCTCCTGTGATGAGTCCTTGGATTCCCTGGAGGTGTCATGTAATAACAACAACAATAAAAATAATAATAATATTTTTCAGAAACACACTAAAGATGATCAAAAAATATTTTTAAATTAAGTATATTATTTCTGGGAAAACTCCCATGTTACTCCTCATTATAAACTATTATAATACAGCTATATTGCCTGCTTCAGTTTAGGAGTGGCACTCCTAAAGGGGCATAGGGGCACTCCTAAACTGAAGCAGGCAATATAGCTGTATTATAATATTTTTAAATTAATTTTTTAAAAAGAAGCAAGTAAAAGATTTATTGAATTATGTATTAAGAAGATGAAATTCAATAAAAGGAATAATAATAATCCATAGATTAAAATAATAATTTGCAATACTAACCTTGTACAGTAACGGCCATTGATTGAGTCTCAGCTATTCCAGCTCCATTTGCTGCAGTACATTCATATGTACCTTCATCTTGAAAATCCACTTGCTTTATTTTAAGTGTTTTTCCATAGTTTGCATATATCACTCTATTCGATTGAAGGCTACCACCTTTTTTGCTCCATGTAATTTCTGGTACAGGTCTACAAAATACGAATGCTATTGTTATTATTCAGGTACCTACAGGGAAGTCTAAGTATTCCTTGCAAGAAAACAACTCATCATGTGCCACTCTTCAAATCTATTTACAGTGATATAAATAATTTATTCTATACACTCATCACAACGCAAGAGAAAAAAAAATCTAGTATTCACGTCCTTGCTATAACCTATTCTGGTTAATTTTCAGTGCTTGATCCCTTTCTCTCTGCCCTACTACTATTATTTATCTTTGACTCACAGATAAATAATAGTAGTAGAACAGTAGTGAGGTTGTCTTCCTTAGGAACTTGAGGATGATCAAGTTCCTAAGGAAGACAACTTTATGTCCCCAAGGAAAGCCACCTTAATGTTCGGGTATTTGGTTTGGCATCGGTTAATGCAACCTCACAAAAAGTAATAAACATTAATGAGATTTGGCAAACAGCAGATGATATAGTTACAGGTATATAATATGACAGGTTTATTTTTTTTTGCTAGGACAGAATACAGATGATGGGGTGGGGAGAGGATATTGTTGATTATAGCAGAGGAATAGCAGCCAACAAGAGTAGGAATGAATATCATTGAGATGGCAGTTCTTTTGAGGCAATATGATGTGAGATGAGGCCAATATGACAAAATATAAGATTGGCTGCTGCTATAGGCTAGGGAGGGGGACCATGGAAGATGTGGAAGACATGCATCAGCAGATTGCAAAAATGAGTGCAGATCGAGTAATTATGCAGGAACTTCCACTTTGGAGACATAGACTGGAAGTAGGAAAAAATTACATGACAGGAAGGAAATGAAATTTATATACTTAGTGAGAGCTAATTACTTGAAGTATCATATGATGGAGTAAGATTGTTGGATCTGGTTATAGGATCAGAACACCTGATCATAACTAATGTGGCTACATTGCCTCCAGTTAGGAAGAATGATCGTATGGTTTTGACTCGGGATCTAGCAAAACGTGAAATTGTCTGTTAAACAGGAGTATATGTGGAACTACAATGCAGGTGATTAGAACAAGCTTAGAAAACACCTTGAAGCAGTGCCCTGGCATAAAAATCTACAAGGGAAGGATCTCACAGTGCATGGAGAATAGTCAAGATGTATCTAGAGGAATCAATATCAGACTGTATATACCCAGTGTCAAGAGGGTAAATCAGACAGTGGGTAGATGGATGAGAATCATTAAACATGAGCTACAAAAAAAAAGAAAAAAAAAAAAAGAGGAAATGTTGTGAAGGGTACATAAGGAGAAAAGTGACCATCAAGTTCATGAACAACACAAGAGTTAGGCAAGGATAGTAACCAGAATGGTAAGAAGGCAAAATTAGATAATGAGAAGAAATTAGCCCAGCAGGGTGAATAACATGTCAAAGATTCTATCATTATGTGGCAAATAGAAGGAAGGATGACTATGGAAGGATAACTTTAATGATTGTTGATGGTAGAGAGGTAACAGAGGCACATGAAATCACAGAGCTACTCTGCAACAGAAGCTGATGAATTATGGAGGTAGGTACATAGGATATACATATCAAGGCTTTATCTTAGTAGAGATAAAGCCTTGGTATGACCACATCTGGATTACTGTGTTCAGGTCTGGTCACATGGATTTCTTGGAAATGGTGGAGAAGATCCAGAGTGACCAAGATTGTGAGTTGCCTTTGGAATGCTCCCCGTAAGTATATATTGAGAGTTTGTGGATTGCAAAAGTTGGCTAAACAGTGAAAAAAAGAAGTAACAGTAAGAGGATAGAGACATTTAAATTACTTGAAGGTTTTTATAGGCTTGATACAGGGGAAATGTTTCAGCATTTGGCTAGAGGGAACAGGATAACAGATCATAGCTGGAAATAAGAGTGTGGTTAGCAAGGCTGTGAGGCCTATAATTTTTGCTTGGAGAATGGTAAATGAATGGAATGGACTATCACAGTCAGTTGTGAATCCATTTGAATCCAGTGCTTTGTCTGTTAATAGATTCAAGGAAAGGTTCGATAGATATTGTGTGGATAGTTTTGGTCTTTCATGATGAGTCAAAACCTCTTCAAATGGGGGCTGCCTCACTGGACCAGATAATTGTGAGTGTGGAACAACCCAGTCCATGGAACACCTTCTTTCTTGCCCCCTTCTTCAATCACCTTGCACAAAAGAAGACCTTATATCCTGCATAAAAAGAGCAGTTGATTGTGCAAGATTCTGGAGGAACATCTAACCACATTTATTGTATATAACTTACGTATAGTTTCTTTTTCCCTTCATAATTTACTTATTATTCCCTGTGTAATTTACTATTATTTATTATTATTGTTCCGGGCAACTCCAAGGAGTCGACAGACTCATCGAGGGAGGCCCTAACATCATGTCAAGAACAACTATTCGACATTCACACAGTAGCTATCATACCTTGCCTTGAACTCATTCACGGTCGTAGCACCCACAACAGACTCTGGAAGCTTATTCCACTCATTCACTACTCTTCAAGTAAAAAACCTAGCTCTAACACCCTTGTCAACCACGCTCTTGCCCAGCTTCCATTCATGGCCCCTAGTCCTCCCACCACCAGTCATATTTTCAAAAATATCTTCTGGTTCAATCTTATAGAAACCCTTCAGTAATTTGAATTTCTCAATCATATCACCCCTCCTTCACCTATCGACCAATTTCTGCAACCCACAAATCTTCAACCTATTCTCATAAGGTTCATTCCACAGACCTGCTATCATCTTGGTCACTCGTCTCTGGATCCTCTCCACTTCCTCCCCATCACGAAGAAACCCTGGTGCCCATAACTGAGCACAGTAGTCCAGATGGGGTCTTATCAAGGCTCGATACAGAGGAACAACAACTTGTTTGTCTCTGCATGCTAAAGTATTTTTCAGAAGCCAAGTGATTTGGTGAGCTGTTTTAGTCACTTTTGCAATGTGCCCCCCTAAACTTCAATTCCCTATCCACCAACACTCCAAAATCCCTGGCCTCATTAATCTACTGGAGTACGGTTCCACCAATGCGATATACTGCTGCTATTCTTTTCACCCCAAAGTGCATAGCCTTACACTTTGGCACATTAAATTGACATCCATTTTTCCTAGCCCAGTCCTCCAAACTATCCAAATCTTCCTGTAAAATTTTGACATCCTGTGCACTCATAATTGCTCTTCTCAACTTTGCATCATCCAAACAAGTGAACACTTCCTCTCAAATCCTTTCCTAAATCATTGATGAACAAATTGAAAAGCAGTGGTCCAAGTACAGAGCCCTGTGGCACTCCACTAGTCACAAGCCGTCTTTTAGACTCCACTCCTGAATAAACCACTCTCTGGTATCTCTCCTTCAACCACCCTCCTATCCATCTCACCAACTCTATATCTATCCCCATCTGCTCCAGTTTACTGATTAGGGTTCTATGTGGTATCCTATCAAAAGCCTTGGCAAGTTCCAGTAGTATTACTGTAAACCCATTACCCCTATCCAGTTCAGCCGTCACTGTGTTATAAAACGTGAGCAAGTTACTGAGGCATGATCTACCCTTCACAAAACCATGTTGTCTCCCATACAATATCCCATTTTCATCTATCCAATCCTGTATTCTTTTCTTGACTAATTTCTCTAAGACCTTGACAATGATTCCTGATATGCTAATTGGTCAGTAATTTACAACAGCAGTCTTGGAACCACCTTTATGCAGTGGAACTATTTTCCCCTCTTTCCACTCCCTCGGGACTAACCCAGACCCAAGACTCAAATTAAACAAAATGGTCAAGGGTACTGACAATTCTTTAGCCGCTTCTCGTATGACACGAGCTGGTATACCATCCAATCCAACAGATGTATTGACATTGAGGTTATGCAAAAGAGTACTCACCTCCACTTCATTCACCACAATTCCCGTATAATCTACTGGTTCATTCGTTTCTGCAATGTCACCACCTGGATGATATATTCTTGCAAAGTGCTCACTCAGTAACTCAACTATATCAACTGATTCAGTTACCTCCCTACCATCGGCATTCTTTAAAATCATTCTGCTATATACAGTTTTCCTTTTACTTGCAAACATATCGAAAAAAACTGTTTAGGATTCTCTTTAGCCTGCATGGCCAATGTTCTTTCGTAATCCTTTTTTGCTTTTCTTATTACACTCGTTACCCTTCTGGCCTGCGCTTTATACCGTTCGTGTGCCTGCCGGTCACCTTTCTCCTTAAATTCCCTCCATAGTTGTTTCTTTTTTTGCAGCTCAAGCTTAATGGTGTTATTCATCCATTTAACCCATAGTTGATTTATTATTCTGACTCTAGGTATACAGTCAGCCATTGCTTCATGCAAACACTTCTTAACTACCTCCCATGCACTATCGACTTCTAGTCCCTGCAGTTGTACATGCCATGGCACTGAACCAACCAAACTCCTAAGCTTGTCATACTTTCCAGCCCGATAATTCCACATGTACTCTGTCTTAATTGAAAATTCTACACCTTTAGCCACCTCCCATGTCAAGACCCTATGATCACTCTCACCGATTGGTGGCAATGTGGTCATATTTGTTACAGCCAAATCCTCAGATGTAATTACTAGGTCAAGCACTCTCTCACCCCTAGTATTTTCCATTACATGCTGTCGCAGATAGTTATCCCTTAATAACCGCATAAAATCCAATTCCTTCCTCCCATGTGTCCTCTCCTCACTCCAATCAATGCGACCATAGTTGAAATCTCCCATAATAATCACCCTCCTTCCATTCATTTCTTTTATTTGCTTGTGCATACTGTCGCCACCATCTTTTCCATCACCTGGTCTATAGCAGCACCCAATTGTATATTTAGTTCTGCTAGCCACAATCTCACACCAAATGGCCTCAAATGTGCTCTTTTCTCTATCCTGCAATTCAACTTCTCTTCTCCTTGGCTGCAGCTCATCAGCTATCATCAACAATACTCCTCCCCCCCATTTTATTCTCCCTGTCATTCCTGAACACACTATACCCATCACATTCAATCCCACTAGCTATATCATCTACAGTCAGCCATGTTTCACTAATACTAATAACCAGTGGCCTGAAAGTGCCAACCATGGCCAAAAACTCTTCCTTCTTGTTCCTAATACTCCTAGCATTAGTGTACGTGAATTTAAGACCCCCATTAGCCCAACCCTACCTTGATGCCTTATATTAACTATCCCGCTCTGATTTGTTGTCCTTATTTGCTCGGGCATATTATATTCATTCTTACATTCAACTGCCTCCCTAAGGACTGTATATCTACTCCCCCCCCTTAATAAATCTAGTTTCCCTGAATTTTCACATCCACCACATTCAGCAACACTTTCTCAAGTCTTCTTACACCATAACCATTTAAATGCAAGCCATCCATCTTATATAGATCCTTTCGCCCATCGAACTCACTCCACACGTCCACAAATTCCACACCACTCGTCATACATAACCCACGCATAAAGTCATTCGCAATTATGGCCCTCCTTTTAAACATTTCACTGTCATACCATGGCAAAAGACTAATCATTCTAACTCTCTCGCTCTTTTCTTTTGCTACCTCAAACAATTCATTCAGGTCTTCTATCATTTCCATTTTGTCTCCTTTCAAATCATTCGTACCTGCCATAACAATCATTTCTTTCACCCTTTCCTTCTGCTCTCTAATAGACTCAGTTACATCCTTTATGGTCGCACCAGGTTGGTACGATTTTGTCAAATCCTCTACTATCACACCTCGTACTAACGAGTCTCCATACAGCACTCTATCCTTCATTTTGTTCATGTTCACACTCATACGTCTATTTTTCCTGTCATACTTTTTATTATTGGCTGGTTCACTCAGTTGACTTTTGCTCATATGCTCTAGCTGCTGATTTGCCCTTTGTATCGCACCATTCAACAACGCGATCTCACTCATTGCGTCTATCTCATCTTTTTTATTCTCAGTAAAACCATTAATACTATCATTCACACTCTCACAATTCTCTGGTACAACCTCGCCATTTCTTGTCATATTCCTATTTTCTTCATTTTGAAGTTTGACAAAAATATCACACTCACGATCCGAATTACTCTTCAATTTCTCATTCTCCCTACATTTTCTACACACATTCACTCCTTTATTATCATCTAACCACACTCTGACTGCACTCCACAAAGCGTACATTTTGTAGCTAGTACACTGAATCATCTATTTTATACTACCGTTCTTTGATAAAGATGGCGAACCATCATTACTGGCCGCCATTTTCCTTCGTACTGGAACCATACTTACTTGCAATGTATTTTATCAAATTATAACACACCAAAAACACACAAAAAGATGCACTAAGAGACGCAAGGCAAACAAAACTACGCAATATTAAATAAATTTATCAACGATAACTGAAAATAATACTTATCTTATCCGGAGCTTTCACGAACACTACACACTACGAATCCCTCTAGCGGCGACAGCCCAATTAAATATGTTATAAAGACACACAAAATACTCTAAAAACATGAAAATCATTCTAATATACTATAACCAATTTTCTAAGGAAAAACACACACAAAAAACACCAAAAATCACCAATTTTACACGAGCGCTAAATTACACCGACTCACCATATAACCTCGAATCTACTAAATTTACCTACTAAATTTAAGCTGTTGTCATTTTTAATGTATCCTAATTTGTTGTAAATAATGTTTTACCTATTACTTACTATTGTACCACTTGTATTTGAATACGAAATAAATAAATTAGTTATTGTTATTAATCTCTTACTGTGCCTAATTTATAAATTAAACTTCATCATAGGTACATATGTATAGGAAAAAACTTAGTATATATAGGATTCAGTACTATCCACAGGGTGTCTTGGAACATATCTCCCCCAGGGATAAGGGGGGGGGGGACTACTGTATATCCCATTTAAGTTACAACAGTGCCAAATGGATGATCTTCATGCTTCACTCCTTACTCCTTTACCTGGTCTGACTACTACAATATGGCACTAAAAAATCAGTACTGAATAACTAAAACGATATATGTTATGGAGCAAATGGATTTATTAACAAAGAAATATATGTTTACACATGATGATATGTACATCCACAACTATCAGTGGAATCTTGGTTGAATAAAGCATTAAATACAGTAGATTACATGCTCGAAATGAGTACCTTGTCTTTCAAGACAGGTTTCATAACACATCATGCGAAGGTTCTCTGTCATCTTGGAGAACAAGGTTTGAGATATCTGCTAGACATATGTAATTTTATCCCTTAGTTAATCAAGGGTTGAAGGTGGGTCATGGTGGAATACCCATTCCTTCAACATACTCCAAACTAAGGCATCAAGTGATGCGAGATCAGGAGAATATGAAGGGTACAAGAATTCTTTGAACCTCAAAATGTGCCTGCTGGGGAAGTGTTCTGATAAATAGGCTCTAGAACCACATGATGTGTGAGAGGCTGCTCATTCCTGTTGGAATGCCTGTACACAAAATAGAATTTTTTTTGCACAACAAATCCTATGAAAATCCTGGGGGAATAGAACCAACACACTTTCGATGTAGCATTTGCTATTCAAGGTCACAGGTACACCACCCTCTTCAAAGAAGTAGTGCCTAATTATGCCATGGCCAGGAGTCAAACATCCGTGCGGTGACCTTGCTGTGAAGAGGTTTCTCTTGGAAAAATTCATCTTGGACAAATTCAGATCTTGAGAAACAAAGAAACTTATAAGTCTATCTGTTTACATGACCACTGATAGAAATGCTCTTCATCCAGGAACCAAACATTATGGAGGAAGGATGGATCTTCACAGACATTGGCCAGCATGCATGCACAGTATTCCCACTGTGCAGGTTTAACTGCACAGTGGGAATCCCAAGTTTAACTGCTGTTAGCCGTTGACAGCATTTTGGAGACTAACACTTGCTCCAGTACATGCCTATGATTCTCAATTGTGCTAACAGTTTATTGTCTCCCCAAATGCAGTTTGCATTGCAGCAGAACACTCCTGGTACATCGGAACCTCTCGATTAAAGCAATGATGACATTATTGCTTGGGACATGCTTACAGAAATGATGAACAAACTGCTCACAAGCATGTTGTAGGCTTCGAACATTTGCTCTACCAACTCCATATGAACAAATATAATGCTCAACAATAAACGTGGTTTCTTTCAATGTCAATGGCATTTCTACAGCTAAATGTAATAGCAATGACTTTACATGTGCTCTTCTATTAATGTGCATGTAGTCGAATGGCATATCTAATAGCACATGTACTGAAGGATGTGTCAAAGTTCAATACTTTTTTTTTTTTTTTTTAATATAATTCAAGTATCAATTTGGCATATCACAAGTTGCTTAAAAACAAAAGTCCAGCATCCCATTCAGTCTACAAGAGCTGGAAAAAAAAAAAAAAAGAGCCAGTCCAAATCAGAACTTTGAAAGAACTAAGTAAAAAATCTTGCATCCTGCTCAAACATCAGATAAGCATTTCTTCATCAAGGAAATCAGACAACTTCTATCTATCCATGTTTTTACCTCTTTTACATTCAGATGGTACCATCATGCAAACACAAGGCTGATCTCAAGGCATCATAATTAAGCACAGATGATAAAGATTACATATCCCCACTTTACTAAGAACCATTCACTATATACTTACTCTAGTATTTCATCAGAAAGGTAGAAAAATTCTGAATAGTTTGGATAATAACAAATCTAGTTCTGCTGGTCTCTCTCTCCAATTGTGCTTAAACTTGTGCTCCTGAGTTAGCATATGATGATAAAACAGCTGTGAAGCCCATATAGGCAGGTATATTATTATTATTATTATTACCCAAGACCCAATAGAGTCAAAGCCTCATCTGGGAGGTCCTTTTATCATATACACAGCTCAGGGGAGAACCAGGGATGACCTCTGGTTCTCCCCTGATCTCCCACTATTTTCTGTAGAACCTCTCCAGCATTCATCCTATAACAACCCCTTACTAAATTGTAGGTCCATCATATCTCCCCTTTTCCTCCTGCCCACCAGACTCTCCAAGTTGCATCTTCGCAATCTTTCCTCATATTCGACATTCCAGAGGTTAGAAACTATCTTGGTCAGTCGCCTCTGGACCCTTTCCAACATCTCTTCATCCTTCTGAAAACCAGGTGACCAAATCTGGGCACAATAGTCCATCTATGGCCTGATCAAAGCCTTATACAATGGAACAAGAATCTCCCTACTTCTAGAAGTCAATGTCCTCCGCATCATTCCCAGAAGTCTTTGTGTTGTCTTCACAATTTTGGCTATGTGTCCCCTAAATTTCAGATCCTTATTCACTATCACCACCAGATCTCTTATTTCCTCCACCTCTGAAAATATATCCTCACCAAGCATAAATTCTGCATCCCATTTTTTTTTCTCCAAATTTTGAAACCTTACATTTTGTAACATTGAACCCATATCCCCATTCCCGTGCCCAATCACTCAATTTATTCAAGTCTTCTTGTAAGGTCACAACATCTTCTCTACTCTTCATCGTTCATCCCAAATTTGCATCATCTGCAAACAACTGAATATCTCCATCCAAATCTTCACTAATATCATTAATATACAAGTTAAACAGTAATGGCACGAAAACAGACCACTGAGGCACACCACTAGTGACTTTCCTTTTCCTGGATATTGCTTCCCCATACACAACTTGTTGATATCTATTAGAGACCCAGTCTCCAATCCAATGCACTAATTTAATATTCAACCCCATCTGCTCTAGTTTGACTATCAACTTATCATGCGGTAATCTATCAAAGCCTTTGAAGGAAATAAGTTGCGAAATCTAAGTATATTACTGTGTATCCTTCTCCTCTGTGCAAGGAAGCAGTCACCTTATTGTAATAAGTAAGTAGATTACTAAAACATGACCTCCTTTTAGCAAATCCATGCTGTCCATCAAAGATAATACCATTGTTGTCCACCAATTCTGGATCATAGTTCTCACAGGCTTCTCCAACAACTTAACCACAACACCTGACACACAGATAGGCCTATAGTTTGATGCTTGAGTTCGATCACCTTCTTTATGAAATGGCACAATCTTGCCCTCCTTAGGAACCTGACTCAGTGCAAAACTCGTATTAAAAAAATATGTCAAGGCCAGTGTCAACTCCTTGCCTCATTCCTTCAGAATACATGGTGATATATTATCAAGTCCCACAGCCTTATTTACATCTAGTTTGCTCAACTCCCCATACACCTCTTGCTCACTTACAGTCAGTCTCTCCTCCTCATCATCAACTGCTCTCAATCTCTCCATGAAGTCATATTCACAAGGTTGAAAGACCTTTATGAACTGCTCTTTAAGTATCTCCACCACACCTTCAGCAACGGCTGGATTTATATCATTTTTTCCAATCAATGTCATCCTTTCCTAATCATTCTTTCTTTTGCTGGCTTCATATCCAAAGGACTCCTTAGGATTCTTTTTGGCTTCATTAGCTAACTGATGTTCATACCTCACTTTAGTTACCCTCACCAACCAAGTCAATACCAAAAGACCAGGCAAGGTGGGTCTTTTGGTATTGAACAACATCTTATGAAACCAATATAGAGTATTGATTGTAATGTGTTTTTTGTTCTGTCAATTGCATGTGCTCTCCTGGTTCTGGGGAAAGAAACCCGAGTTTCTAGTAGGAAAAATTCTATCACCTCCATATGAGACAGCTAACTCACCTTTAAAATGAAAAGTCCTGATAAAAGTTCTTTGCTTCCTAAAGGAATATGAACCAGATTATTCCAACTAAAGCACATTGTCAAAACTGACTCAACTATGGAGGCTCTTATTGTGCTCCTGAAATAATGCTCAAAAAGCCTACATGAATGTAAAGATGCAAGGTATTAACTGCATTAGGTTTAGTCACATTTCATCAAAAACCTGCAATCTCTGACACTCTTCTTAACATGTTGCTAGCCAGCATAATACAACATGAATGCCATGTGCACACACTCATTACCATTGTTAGTCTATTTCAAATAGTCTGTGTTAGTGTTACCATTAATTTTCTTGTTTCTTAATACAGGCATCGTAATTTTTTTAATCACTCTCCTGATGATGTGTACTAAAATGTACACAAAACTAGTAGATGTTTAAACTTAATAAAATAATTGGTCAAATAGTTTCAATGCAAATTTATACCAAACTTAAATTAACATATTTCCCATCCATAGATGTTCAGAAACAATAATAGAAAAAGTCGTGAACAGTCAACATCTTCATCACCTAGTAGCCCACCTGTTAACCAGTAACTACCAACATGGATTCTACCACTCTTAGTCCACAGAAAATCTCCTGATAAACATATTTCTATGGATTCACTGAAACCCATACAGTTGCTCTAATCATACTCTACTCTAATTTTACTTGAGAATGTCGGAATTAAGATTTCATTACTGCTTTCTATGTATTAGAAATCTCTAAATTTTTACTGTTCTCACTTTTCTTTGTACTATTATGGGTATTACTAGGCTAATTTGGAATGTAAATCTCATATAGTTTGTTATTTGTTTTTGCATCTTTGACTACAACTAAATATTTTCTGCTGCCATATGGAATAAAGGAAAATATCTTATTAAGCTGTAACTCTTAAAACAGTAATTTAATGTCTCTTTGCATCCTGGGAGGAAGTGTAAAAATCTCACATAATCATTTTACTTACTATGTTCACTTTTTACACTATTATAAACACTGAATTTGTTATATATGAAGCTTGAGGGTGCTTTGTTATACTCTTTATCAGCTGTATAATTATCTTATTCCCCACCTATACAGGGTGTTCGGGATAAATTTGAGTTTCGTAAGGAAAAAGAAAATCTTCTTTGTATCTATTAAATTTAATGAATTGACAAAAAAACATTACAGGCAGAGTTAATTACAATACTATCAAGATTTACTCAAAATAACCACCATTAGCATCGATCACAGCTTCAATTCTGCTTCGGAACCTCGAACAAGCTGATGCTACAGTCTCCCCTGGGAAGGGCTGCAAAAACTGTTTTAATTTTATCCATTAACTGGGCTTTTGTATTACTGGAAGTGCGATTGGTGTCTTTTTCAACTGCGCCCCATACAAAATAATCCATGGGGTTAAGGTCTGGGGAGTTTGGAGGCCAAACATTTGGACTGGTGAAGTCGTAAAAATTTTCAGACAACCATTTTTGACTTTTCCCAGAGGTGTGGCAAGGGGCCGAATCCTGCTGCCATACATACGGCCTACCATTGGCTACCCTTGTTATCCAGGGCTTGACTACAGTTAGCAACTCCACGAACAAAGCCCGAATTCCAATGCCAGGGTTCTTCAACACCTGTTCCTGCAGATTTGCGAGGAATTCTGCTGTACGAACGCAATCAGATCGTCTGCTAGGGATCTTTCTTCTTGCTACATCCTCGTAGTCACCATTGCAAGTCTCTAGTTCATGCCTGATTGTTTTTACTGTATTCAGGGAGCATTGGGCAGCAGTCGTAATATCCTTATTTTGATGGCGGGCACGAATCATCATGATACAAGTTATTCTCTTCCATGATTCAGGTGGGTTCCAGCTATCCATCCTTTCTGACATCTTGTATATGAATGAAGAAGGGTCCAAACTTTTAAATGAAGAGAAGTGTGTGTTAATACATGTAACTTACGGAAAAATATAATTAATTATAAATATGTCAAATTTATCCCGAACACCCTGTATATTCAACCTTTTAGTTAAAGTTAGTTGTGGAGAGTAAGTGTTTTTAAATAGTGTATAGTGTGGCTTTTTATTGTAAATTATGCTACATTTTTTTTTTTTTTGCTTCAGGTATGCACTGAAAAATGTGAAAGATTTATGGACTGTTAGGGTAAATGAAAAGAAGAAAAGTATTAATCTATATGAAAAATGTGTTGATAGATTAGAATGATTAGAAATGGGAACATGCATTGGAACTGTAGTAGAAGAGACAAGAGTTAGTGAAAATGAAAAGTGAAATAAAACATCTGGAAGATGATATTAAACATCTAAAGAAGAGATTAGTTGATGAGAATGAGAAGGAGGAAATTTGTACTAAAAAGAAAGAGTTAAATGATAATTGTATATCATTATATTGGGACTCTATCATTAGACGTGCAATGACCAATAAAGTGCCCAAAACATGCTTTCCTGGTGCAACAATGAAAGAAATAACTGATGAATTGCAGAGAAGGAAAGGGTGGACACCAAATTTAGTGTTAATTGTGGATAAATGACTGAGTTTTGAAAAAAATGTTCTTAAAGACTTGAGGAAGTTGAGGCAGGTAAAGGATAATAGCGTTGTTGGAAAAGTCATTAGCATGTTGCCCAGATATGACAATAGTGAACTGAGAAAGCAAGCAGAGATAATAAATAAATGAATACTAAGATGGCTGGGCGGATTCAGTTTGTAAACCTGTGGAGTGAAATTGAAGGAAAGTTGAAATGGTTTCAAGTTGATGGATTGCATTTGAATGAGTTGGTTGTTGGATATTAAGAAAGGCTACTGTTTTCTGAGAAGGCACAAATCAAGAAGAAAAGTAGCAAATGATCAGAGTCTCTAATTATGAGGATAGTACAGCTAAACAGATTGTATGACAGGAGGAAAATGGATATGTGGTTGAGGCAGCACAAGGTGATGGAATATATAAAGGTGAAAATGAGACAGGTATAAAAGGAAATCAGAGAAACGGGAGTGGTCAGAGAGAAGAGAGAGGTGTGGTATGGCAACTATAATAGACAATATTGGTGCTGGTAGAATGACCCCAAAGACATGGGGATTGCTATATTTGTACAGAAATGTAAGGAATATTCAAAATTAAAGAGCCGAGTTCGTTGTATTGATTGAGTCAGTATGCCCAATAAAGTTGGTTGTCTGAGGATGATGTGATGTTAGGAATAGAAATAGAAGTACATACAATTTTCCAGAAGGATGGGAAGTTGAAAAGATGAGGTGTGTGCGGGAGGAGAGTGCTGTTAATGATTGCAGAGGAATTGTGTCCACAAAGCATGGAAGTTTATAGTACATGAACAGATTTTGAATCTGTGTGGTGTGAAGTTGAAATTAACAGGCTAAGTTTATCTAATAGGATGCTCTTTATAGGCCAGGAAATGTAGAGAATACTGACTGTGAAATATTTAGGCGAATTGGTTTGGCATGCAAAAAGAAGGTGATCCTGATGGGAGAAGACTTTAATTACAGGAATATACACTAGAAGGAGGAGGAGATACTATATGAGAACACCAATAGTGAGTTTGTTGAATTTCTGAGAGAGAATTATCTTAAGCAGCATGTGATTGAAGCAATTAGAGGCTTTAATGTTTTGGATTTGGCGATAACTTCACAGGATGTGTGTTAATAAGGTATTAACACTGACATCAGTTGGTAAGAGTGATCTTGAAGTGGTGAAAACTGCTAAAAACAGATATACGAGGTTGGTCTGAAAAGTTCTCGGCCTAAAAATGAAAAAACGAATTTATAATTTCGAAATTATTTTTATTTCGCAACATAATCTCCCTTAAGACTAATATAGTCTCCCTTAAGACTAACCCATTCCTGTAGTGGTTCTCAGTAAGATCTACAAAATACCCTTAGACAGCTGCAATCACCTCTTGATTCGAAGAAAAATGCTGACCAGCAAGGAAGAGGTTTAGTTTTGGGAAGAGAAGAGATAGAAGTGAGAGGGAGCCAAATCTGGGGAATAGGGTGGATGTTCCAACAATTCATAGTGCAAATCCCTTAATTTTCCCATTGCCAAAACACCTTGGTGGGCAGGTGCATTGTCCTGATGAAAGATGATTTTTTCTTCTGCAAACCGGATGTTTTCTCATGAATTTTTTCGTCTAGTCTGGTTAAAACATCGGAATAATATTCCCCAGTTATTGTTTTATCATTTTCAAGATAATTAATAAACAAAATGCCTTTAGCATCCCAAAACACTGATGCCATGACCTTTCTTGCTGATGGAACTGACTTTGTCTTCTTTGGCACTGAACAACTGGCTTCTGTCCACTGTTTTGACTGCTGTTTGGATTCTGTTGTGTAATTGTGAATCCAAGTCTCACCCTTAGTAATAAATCAACACACAAAATCAGTTTTATTCTTGTTAAAACGCTCCAAGAACTGTTCAGAGATTTTCATGTGAGTGCATTTTTGATCTGCTGTGAGCAAGTGCGGCACCCATCTTGCAGAAAGCTTTTTTCATTTGCAATTCTTCGGGTAAAATATATCCTACATGTTCTTTTGAAATGCCTATAGTCTCAGCAATTTCAGCACTATGACTCACCGGTCATCCAATACCAGATCGTGCACTTGATCAATGATTTCTGATGTTGTTACACTTTTTGGACGTCCTTCACGTGGACCATTTTTAAGGCTTTTACGGCCCCGTTTAAACTTGGTAGCCCATTTCTTAATTGTCAAAAACGAAGGAGAAAAGTGCATAAACTTTTATGAACTTCGAATGAATTTCTTTTGGAGTTAAATCTTCTAACAGAAGATTTAACTCCAAATCTTCCGAATCCGAATTTTATAACCGCATGATACTGAATTTTATCCATTTCAAGGGATACAGACAACACTTTTGCTTAAGCAGCTATATAAAACAAACTACTTTATAGAATGACTTGCAATTTCAAATGGATGCTTATGAACAGACTGTATAGAAGAAGACAGAGAGAGGAAAAATAGTGTGTGTGCGTGTGTTGCCTAGGTATGATAATGATGAGCCGAGCAGAAGAGCGGTGATATTGAATGGCATAATAGCAAGAATGTGTGACAAGAGAGGACTGGTATATGTGGATGCTTGGAGTGCATTTGAGGAAAGAGAGGAATTGTATGCGAGAGACAGTTTACATTTGAATGAGGAAGGACGTAGGCATCTGGAGAGATTGTTGTTCTGAACGAGTCAGTGTGTCCCAGGGAGGATGATAGCAGGGGTGGCCTCTTGTGGGAATGGATACTTGGGAGAAGGGAGACGATGTCAAGTAACACTGAGCCCAGTGGAGTCCAGAAGGGATAATGCTGGGTATAGAAACAGTGGCATTTATATGCATTATACTAATGCCAGGAGTATCCGGAATAAGGGAGAGGAATTGGTGGTGCAGATAGCATCAGCCTGGCCAAAAATTATTGGGATCACTGAGACGTGGTTGACAGAAGGGGATATAATAACAGGAATAGAAGTCGCTGGGTATAGCATTTTTCGTCAGGATAGGAGGGAAAAGTATGGTGGTGGGGTACTGCTTATGATAAGTGATGACCTATGTCCTCTAAGGGTGGAGGCTTTGGAAGGAAGTGAGACAAATGATTTTGAGAGCATATGGTGTGAGGTAGAGGTAGACAAGACAGGATATTTAGTGGGGTGTTGCTACAGACCCAGGAGCATGGAGGATGGAGACTAGGAGATGTTTAGACAGCTAAGTTTGGCAAGTGCAAGAAGAATGATTGTTATGGGAGATTTTAACTTCAGTAGTATAAATTGGAGAGAGGAAGATGCATGTAGCAATAGTGGAATGGAATTTCTAGAATTCTTGAGGGACAAATGTCTTAGGCAACATGTAACAGAGGGAACAAGAGGTTCAAGAGTTTTAGATTTGGTTATAGCATCAGAAGAGTTGATAATAACTGAGATGACATCTCTCCCACCAGTTGGAGAGAGTGACCATATGGTTTTGACTTGGAAAATGAATAGACATGCAGGAGTATCAAAGAGACGGGAACTTATATGGAATTATAATGCAGGTGATTATAATAGTCTTAGACATCAACTTCGGGAAGGTTCATGGAGGGAGGAATTGGAAGGCTGGGATATCGTTAGTGCGTGGGAAATTGTGAAAGAATATTTGTTAGCAGCAATGGTAACTTGGATACCACGAGTGAATAATAATAGTGTCGGCATTTATGGCCGAGGACGAGAACCTTTCAGACCTCCCTAATATGTGGAAGTATAAGGCAAGTGATTATGGGAAGCTCTGTAGTCAATTAACATGAATATGTTGGGTGGATGAGCTGTGCAGAAAAGATGTTGACAATGCATGGAAATTAATAAGGCAGTATCTGACACAAGCAATGTGTAACTGCATGCCAAGGGTTAAGATAGTAAATACAGTAGGAGTGAAATAGATGAACAGTGAAGTCAAGCAAGCTGTGTTGTAAAAGATTGGTGGTGATCAGATCCATCAAGGGTATAAGGTGCAGGCTAAGAAGGTAACAAGCATTGTAAAGAAAGAAAAGGTGCAGTATGAGAGGAGATTAGCTGGTTAGGCCAAGGCTAATTCAAGAGGATGTTTTCGCTATATGACAAGCAAGAGAAAATTATTTATGGCAGGTTGGTTGACACTGGTGGATAGTCATGGAAGCATAGTGACCATTGCAAAGGATAGAGTGGAATTGATCAAGAACTTTATTAGTGTGTATCATACTCATGTAATATATAGTGTAAATGATGCCATGCAATATACAGAAGGGATGCAAATATTAGAAGAATTGAAGTGAAAGAATGGGATGTGTATTAGGTGTTGATTAGGTTAAAGTTAATAAGACTATGGAATGGATGACATATCACTACATATTCTTAAAGCTTGTGAACAACATTTAGCTGTGCCCTTGATATGGTTGCTTAATGAAAGTCTTGCAGCAGGTTAAGGATCCTAAGAAGCGGAAAGAAGGCAAAATACTACCACTCCATGAACATGGTTCTAGGATAGAAGTTTTCAAATATAGATTAGTGTGTATAACTGCAGTATTTTAAGTAGTCAGATTCAGGGTGTTGGAGAGAGTGGTTACAAATAGAATACAGGTGTGCATTGATGAACATAGCATTCTTTATGATGGTCAGTGGATTTGTAAAGGGTAGGTCTTGTATTAGCAATTTACTTGCACTTTTTTGATAAGGTAATATACAGTGATATTCTTGAACTTTATAAAAATGTTTGACAGATTATCACATGATAAGTTGGTGTACAAGCTGCAGAGGATAGGAATGGATAGTAATAATATATTGGTTAGATAGATAGGGCTGCAGTGCAAGCTGGGGCCACATTTTAAAACCTTACATTTGAACAAACATTTGAAAATTCTTCTATATTGTCAGTAAAGTGAAAGAACATAAAGCTGTCTTGTTCCGTAGTACTGATCTGAAGAATAAAAGACAACAAATTTACTATTACTAAATAGATTCATTGCAAAGACTGATCTCTGGTCATTTCAGAGTTGATTATTTTTGCACATGTGAAATTTCTTTTTATTTTTGGGAAGAGATACAATAAATAAATTGTGCAGCAAGAAGGGTCAAATATCATAGGGCAGTAAAGGAAATTCCAAGAAACACAGTACATGTAAAGACAGTGACACAAAACAACTTTAAATTTTTCAGGAAATGACAACATATGCCAACTTGAAACAATACCTTCCTATATTTCGGCAATATTACATTGCCATCTTCTGGGAACATAAAAACTATGATATGTGCATGTCGGCACTAACAACAAGCAAATGAGGCTGAAGAAGACAAGCACTGGTCCTAGAGTCCTAAAGGTGCCCCCTAGTGGGCTAAATTGGGTTGTCTTGCTGTTGGGTTGATGTTCTAAAGATGCAAGCTTCCCAAATTTGTTGAGATTTGGGAAGGTTTTTAGAGCTGAAGCTGATTGCAGGAACAATCTTTCATATTTGAGTAGCCTCTAGCGCAACCGGTTAGTGCGTTCGGCTGTTAACCGAAAGGTTGGTGGTTCGAATCCACCCAGGGGCGGGTTAATATGTTTTGCCAGCAAAAGTTGGTCGATTGGTAGAGCCTCTGCTACTAATGGTTCACAAAAAGACAAGCAAGTTTGAGCACAGTTAGTAGTTGGAAAGGATCAATCGTTCGATGCTGTTGGCACACTCTCCCTTGATGAGTCTTTGGACTCCCTGGAGGTGTCACATAATAATAAATAAATTTATATTTGCTACAGTGTAGTAAAGTGGCTTTCTTCCAGTGTATTCTGTGGTGGGTATCTAGTGCATGGTCTGCACGTCCTGAGTGGCTGTATATTGGTGAAACCAGATGTAGTCTTTGTGTTTGGATATCCTGATATTAGCTGTCCTGTCTATTTGTCATAGTAGGACAGTTTACAGCTACAAGGGACCTGGTATATCCCAGGTAGGTCTAGGGGAAGTGGCTGATATCTTTAGTGGAGCGATAGACGATGCCAATTTCTTATGTGGTTTGTAACAGGTAGTCCGGTCATATTTTTTAAGGATTTTTGTGAGCTTTTCAGAAGTGTCCCAGATATAGGGAATGGTGATAGATTTAGTGTAATCTCTGTTAAGAAGAGGGAGGGGAGGGGGAGATTGTGGTTAACTGGTTTTAATATTTTAAAACCAGTTAACATCTGGATTTCCTGGATTTTTTTAGGGATTGTAGCCATCGACTAAGAAGGTATTAAGGATATGGTTAAGTTCAGTATTAGGGCATTAATTTAGCCCTATTATATAGGGTTTTTATAATCCCATTTTGTTGTGTGTGGGGAGTGATTGTTGATGAATGTATTTACCTGTATGGGTTGGTTTTCTGTAAACAGAGAAAGCCAGGGATCCATCAGGCTGGCATGTAATCAGTGTCTATAAAAGGGAGACTGTTGTTGTTTTATTTTTCCAAGGTGAACTGGATTCTGGGGTGTTGATTGTTTAAGTGTGTTAGAAAGTTGTGGAGTGTGTCTAAGCCATGTGGCCAAAGAGAAAGAATACATCATTCATGTAGCGTAGCCAGACAGTGGGTTTTTTTGTGGGGCTGAGTTTAAGCCTTTTTCTTCAGAACTCTCCATAAAGAAGTTTGCTATGGGAGTAAAGAGTGAAGAATCCATGGCTGTACTTGTATATTTGTAGAATTTTCCTTGCCAAATGAAATAGCCTGAGTTCATGGTGAACTGAAATAGGGCTGAGATATCAGGAGGAAATTTGGCTTGGATGAGATGTAAGGTATCTTTGAGTGGGACATTTGTGAATAAGAAGGAGACATCAAAACTGACCATTATGTCAGTGTGTTGGAGTGAGAGGTTCTCTATACTGGCTTTAAAGTGAGCTGAGTTTTTAATGTGTGATGGTATGTTGCCAGTATATGTGTGAGCACTTTGGCTAAATGTTTGGCTAATTTGTATGTGGGGGAATCAATGCCATCCACAATGGGACGTAATGGCACATTCTGCTTATGGATTTTTGGTAGTCCATATATTTGGAGGGGGTCTAGAGTTGAAAGGTTTTAGTCTGCTGGTCATTTCCTCAGGTCAAGAAGTAACCTTCTTAAAGAGTTTTTGGAGTGATCTGATTTGGGAGTTGGTGGGATCATATTCATTGGGGAGGTAGGTAGAACGATCTAACAGTAAAGTTGAAAGCATACCTGTGTAGTCCATTTGGTTGAGAACCACAGTGGCATTTCCCTTATCCATTTTGGTGACTACTATTTTGCTGTTGTTCTTCATTCCTTGCAGAGCTTTTAGTTTTTCTGTAGATAGGTTGGTTTTGGGTGGTTTAGCTTTGGTAAGAATTCTGGCTACATCCAGTTTGATATTGTTAGCAATATGGATGGACAGGTTGTGAATACACGTCCTACTTGTATCATTATTTCTTCAGATAGTATTGTTTTTGGTGCTATGGCGAAGTTGTGGCCAAGTGCAAGCTTCAGGCTTCTGAAGAGAGCTTCAGGGTAATGGAAGAAAGGTTAATTACTGTGTTGAGTGGTATTTGAGGTTTGGAGGCACAGTTCTTTTTTAGAATTTCAAACTTTTTTTATGTGCAGACTTCATATTTTGATAAATTCTTTCTCTGCTGCAGTGCGAGAGACATCTGAGAGGATTGTCCAAAGGTCATGGTTCAACATAGCAGCAAGCTCTTCCTCTAATGCACGAAGAGCCTTGTTTGTGTCGGACAAGATAACGCAGTTGTCGGCGATTTGTAAACGTAATAGGGCGAAGCTAATGTGGTTATAAATGCAGAGAGCCTTTGGTAACGTGAAACTTTGTTTCAATTTTGGTCAGTTGGGGATCAATTTATTATCCTAACAGCATTTTAAGAAGGTCAAACGATTCAGATGTCTTGAAATCTTCAGTTTTAATTTGCAGTATTGGCAGGGCTTGCGTGTGATAGAATCTCCGTGGATAATCATAATTCTTGTAGCTAAACTTATACGTTGGTTACATGACTTTAAATTTTTCAGGAAATGACAACGCATGCTAAAACATTAATTAAAAAACTTTAATCAATACCTTCCTATATTTCGGCAATGTTAAATTGCCATCTTCTGAGAACATATGGATATTTCCTTTCAGGTTATTTCCTATATCATTTATGTATAAATTAAACAGCAATGGTCCTAGCAATGAACCTTGGGGCACACGACTAGTCACCTGCTTTTACCTCGATTCTGTCCCTCCATATACCACTTTTTGATATCTGATAGTTGTCTACCAAATTTCAGAATCTTATGCTTTGAAACATTGAACTGACAATACCATACTCTTTCCCAAGCATACAATCTATTAAAGTCCTTCTGTAAGGAAACAACATCTGCTTGATTCCTCATCTCTCCCCAGTTTTGCATCATCTGTAAACAGCTGTATATCAACTATTACAATATCATAAATTTAGTTTAATCCTTTATCCAAGTGTGAGCAAAAAATTTTGCGCCTGAAATTATCTTCAGGACTGAGGTAAGGTGGTACATCCCTTGGCAACTCGCAGCAAAGGTGGAGCAAGCTAACATCACTCCTATCCCAGTATCTCCCATAATGCAAAACAAATCTCCTTATGGACATGTATAATGTTATGCATTAAGGGAAGGGCCACTACCCAGACTAGTTTCGACCTAGTCTGGGTAGTCTCTTCAGTGGGAGCCAGGCCCAGAGGTGGAGATACCAGGCAGAAGCAATGGCAGGTCATCTTTACCTATAGGAGTTGCCATGTACAAATTAAGTAACAATGGTCACAAAATAGCCCTCTGTGGCACAACCTTACACAACTTGTTCAGATGCCAACCAGAATAGCAGATAACCCAAACCCCTCCCCAAACCCTAGATCTCTTCCTCACCAATGACCCCTCCAAATACACAGTGAAAGTAGTGAGCCCCCCCCCCCCCCCCCCAGGTAATTCTGACCGCAATCTAGAGCTCATCTCCTCCCCCATGCAACAACGCTTACACAGACACTCCCATACAAGAGTAGTTTGGCATTATAACAGTGCCAAGTGGGACAGCCTCTGCAACTTCTATGCCAAATTCCCATGATTGGACTATTGCTTCCCACCCTTATCATACCCAAATGGCTCTATTGCATCATCACCCATAGAAAAAGCCAATCTTCTGGCTTCACACTTCTTCCAATGCATGCATAACTGACGATGGTAAATGTCCTCCAACAATTCCAGGTACCCAACATACAATGTCCCCTATATCCTTTTGCTAGGATTAGATCAGAAAAATACTGTCCAAATTAGACACAAAAAAGTCTCATGGACCTGATAGCATTCCTCGAATTGTCCTGAAAGTTTGTGCACCAGAATTGACTCCTGTCCTATGTCGCCTATATATACCCTCTTACTCCACTGGAATCTATCCCACAAACTGGAAATTGACATGTATATTCAGCCCATTCCCAAGAAGGGTGACAAGTCACTGCCATCCATCTACTGCCCTATCTTTCTTACCTCAGTCCTGATAAAAGTAATGGAAAAAATCATCAATTCCCAACTCCTACACTACCTTGAAGACACCCACCTAATAAACGACCGTCAGTATGGATTTGGTCACTGCTGATCAACAGGAGATCTGCTCACATAATGTCACCCATCTCTGGACAAATGCCATGGAGAAGTTTGGCAAATCTCAAGTGGCTGCACTTGATATCTCCAAAGCCTTTGACTGGGTCTGGCACAAAGGTTTACTAAGCAAACTACCAAGATTCGGTCTGACCCAGGACTTCTGTAGTTGGATTGCCAGCTTTCTGTCTGGACACACACTGTGTGTATGTGATGGTGGATGGCTCCCGATCCTCTCACCATTCAATAATGCTGGGGTTCCACAAAGTTCTCTCCTCTCACCAACCCTCTTCCTGCTATATATCAACAACCTACTTCAGTTGACCTCCAACCCAATACACAGTTTTGCAGACAACAGCACACTACACTCTTCACTTTCATTTGATAAACCTTACTCTACACAACTCACCTCAACCTACAGAACATCAACCACCACCCCCTCAATTCCAATCTCCAAGCCATCCTACAATGGAGTTGGGATAATCAATCAATTTCATCAATTTCAATGCTAATAAAGCCCAGTTCTGTCCTGTTTCCCATAAAAAAGAACAATTTTTCCCCAGTATCCTTTTTGACGATACCTAAATTTCCAGGCAGTCTGAGATCTCTCTTCTTGGAATTACCCTCACATCAAACCTCTCCTGGAATAAACACATCACAACCGTTGCATCCTCAGCTTCAAAAAAACTAGGATTTCTCTTTCGCTCAAGACATTACTTCACCCCTGAAGAGCTGTTAACATCATACAAATCATAAATTTGCCCAGCTATTGAATACTGCTCCCACATGTGGGGGTGGGGCCCTAAAAGCTCTCTCAAAATGCTTGAATCCAGAGGAAAGCAATTAGACTTATTAATGACTCATCTCTTACCAACTCTCCCCTCCCCCACTTTTGCACAGATGTTTGGTTTCTGCATTATATATATTCTACAAATATTTCCATAGGAAATGCTTATCTGAAATAACATCGATAATTCCTCTGCTCAGTACTAAACTCGTTGGAACATGTGCAGCTGCTGCTCAACATTCCTTCACAGTACACCTAGACAGAACAAATTTCTTTTCCTCCTCCTTCATACCTGCAACTGCTGCACTGTGGAACAGTCTCCCCACTGGAGGAATCCATACACAAGAGGTTGATCAGCCAACCTATTGTGTATGGACACAACATAAAAAAAAATAAATAAAATATTAAAAAAACAGCTAGTGACTTTAATCTTCCAGGACACTATCACCACACACAACTTGATGATACCTATCTGAGAGCTAGTTACCTATCAAACTCACTAATCTATCACCAATCCCATCTGCTTCAGTTTAGTTACCAACTTGTGCATATACCATTGTATATGCATCTCCCTTTTCCAATACATTCATCACCTTGCTATAGTACATAAGCAAGTTGGTAAAACATGACCACTCTTTAACAAAACCATGCTGACAATCACAAAGAATACCACTGTTATCAACAAGCTTTTGCATCCTCTCACACGAACCTCTCCAACACTTTAACTACAACTCCAGATATACAGACTGGCCTATAATTTGTAGATTTGCCTTATCACCCATTTTATGAAGTGGTACAATTTTACCTTTCATCCACTCCTTTGGGACTTCGGCTGTTGCAAGACTTTTGTTAAGCAGGTAGGTCAAGACTGATGCTAACTCCTTGGAACATTGTCTTATGATATGTGGTGATATGTTATCAGGTTCTATTAACTTCTTGACATCTAGCTTACTTAATTCCTCATACCTTGCTAGCTCATCATTAAGTCTTCTCTCATTTCCTGCTCTACACTTCAACTTCTGATTTCACATTGAGGATGAAACAGCCTCATGAAATAAATATGGAAAAAATTCCCAAGGATTATTTGTGGCATGATTTGCTAATTTCTGCTCGTACTGTACTTTTGCTGTCCTTGAAAACTGAGTTACTTTCTTGGCTTGCTCGTTATACTCTTTGTGAAACTGATTATTACCATTATTCATCTTATGCTGCCTCCAAAACTCCTTCTTCCTCCAGATTTTATGCTTAATCCTCTAATTCATCCATTTTACCCGTACCTTAATCAGCCTTGTAACTTTTGGAATACATTCACACACTAATTCTGTTAATTATTTCTTTGGCAGTTTCTAAGCAGCATTCATTTCTTTTTTGCTCAACTCCTCATTTCATACTATAACTCCAACCTGCCTCTTAAGCTTGTCATAATCACCAGTCTTTACTTCCACATATATCCTTTCCTAACAGATATTTTCATATGACTAGCCACAACCCAGTTGATTACTTTATCATTAATCTCACAACTGCAGGGAAGTGCAAAACCTCACTCACAGTTGCATCCTTCTGATGAAATTATCAAATCTAAAACTCTTGATCCTTGTGAATCCTCCTTTACATACCATCTAAGATAGTTGTTTCTCAAGAACTCATGAAATTCATTTTTGTTATTCCCAAAGGCTATCTCTCCATTCCAATCTATACTGTCATAAACTCACTCATAATAATCAACCTTCCTTTGTTCCCTAACCCAAGTTGCTTATAACCACCCTCCATATTCCCTGGCTTATAAGCAACATCCAGTTAGGGATTGACAGGAAAAATCTCTTCCTGTCAATCTCTACCTCACACCACACTTCCTCAAAAGGAGGAATAATTCCTCTTATTATTCAAATTCCTTAGAATACTATAAAAGTTAAACATCTCACTTGACTAATATACTTGCATATGTCTTCTAGTAAGTAAGTCTCCTTAAAGCATCTTTCTTTCATTTGGCTGAAGTAGACATAAAGAATGATTGCTCTGACAATGAAACTGGACTAGTCAAGTTCCTTGTTTATCCAACATGAAACTTCACTACATTTAACATTGCTCCTTGTGACATGTACAGCTTCAGCTTGCTTCTAATTAATCACATAACATTTTTGTAAATATACGAAGGCTTGATGCATTATACTATTTTTCAATATGAACGTCACAGTTCCTCCTTGAAGAGAATATAATGATACATATAAAACTTGGCCAAGAACACAGAAATTAACTTAGTAGTTTTTTTTTTTACCCTTTTTGGCTTTCCTTGCTGACTCTTTGCTTGTAAGAGTTCTTGGTACCTAGCTGTTCTAAAAACATAAATGCACTTGTCCATTACTGAGATTCAAAGCGAACCTCAAGTGACAAAATGGCTGCCATTACTACAGTGCATGCATGTTGTTCAGTAATAGTGTGACATATACTGACTGTCTTGGCAATGATTTATATAAATGGAATAAATTATAAATGGAAAAAAGTTTTACTAGGAATAATTAAGTATATATGCGTAATTGTTTGAGTAAGAGCAGCTGTAAACGTTGTGCGCCACCGGTATTATTAGTGTGAGGGATTTTTCTTGCCTAAACTAAATTACGAAATCGTTATTATTGGACCTGGTAACCTGCAGAGAAAAAAAAATGGCGGTGGCATTGTCATTCCATGATTTTAATTTAGATTTCAGTCGTTTCGTTAAGTGTGAGGTCTGTTATATGTATTCCTTCGATTACATAAATGATTTGTGGATGTTTAGTACGGATGGAAGAAGGGTGTGTGTGCAAAGTGTGACCTGAATGAGGAACTGATGAATTCAAATATGAAATTGATGACAGAAAGTGTTAGTACCGATTGTGTCGCGAGTGCACGTTTGAAAGAGAAGGATGGTGGGAAAGAGAGGCAAAAAAATGTTAAAAAATCAGAAAAAAAGAAAAACAGCTATTTGAAAACCGTAACGGATGTTAGGGACGAAAGTGAGGTGGAAATAAACGAAATTGAGAGAACGAATGAAAGTAGAAATGGCATGATGCAGAAATTGCAAGTGAAAAAAATCGAAAGAATGAATGATAGCGAAAAGAGAATGAATGATGGCGAAAGTTGGACCCATGTTAGTCCGTAAGTACGGAAACAAAGAAAGATAAATGAGAGTAAAAGTGAGAACAATGGTAGTGAAAGTTGGACGTACTTTGGACCGAAAGTACGGAAACAAAGAAGGATGAATGAGAGGGAAAGTGAGAAGAGGGGGTCGAGAGTTAGAAAGTTAGAAAGATTTAATGATAGAGAGAATGTGTCGCAAGATTCGGAAAGTGAATTGGATTGGATGAGGCATGAAATTAAGAGAATTCAGGTCAAAACTATTAAAATAAATCATGATGGCATGAAAGATGAGCGAGTGGCGTTGTATGGCGACTCCATTATTAAAGGTGTGCTGGAGGATAAAATGCACAAGGTATGTTTTCCAGGCGGTAAAATGAGTAGAGTGATTGAGGCATTGGATATGAGGCGGGAGTGAGCAAAAGAGTTTTAATAATATTAATTGGTACAAATGATTTGAGAGAGAACAAAGAGCATGTCAAAATGAATATCAGGAGGCTGCTTGGAAAGATAAAAGAGAATAGTGTGACAGGAAGGGTAGTCAGTGTGTTGCCTAGGTATGATTGTGGTGAAATGAGGTGGAAAGCAAGGATTATGAATGATATTCTGGCTGAAATGTGTCAGGAGATGGGAGTACAGTTTGTTAATGTGTGGAATGAGTTTGAGGGATGAAGTGAACTGTATGGGAGTGATGGACTGCATTTGAGGGGTTATGGTGTGAGTTGCTTGGAGAGACTGCTGCTGGAAGGTAGAGAAGTGAATAGAGAGAATGAATGAGATCGAGAGGGGGAGTGATGTGGAAGAGCAGGAGAGTACGACAGGAGAGATCGAAGAAGTGGATATGAATGGGGAAGTGAGTGTATGCGTATAGAAAATGACAGAATGGGTGTGCAAGAGGAGCAGGGAAATGGGGAGGCTCAGGGTGGACAGGGGTACACAGCGTGAGAAAGGTGGATGCTCCAAGAGGAGGTGAGAGCATGTGTAGGCAGGAAAGAAATGGGATGACCAGGGATCAAGAGGAAACAGATGGAATTGCAAAGGGTTATAAAATGAAGAAGCAGAAAGGGAAATGGCCCCAAGCATGGAGAGATCACATTGAGTGAGTGGTATCAGTGGAACTAGCTGTAGATCCAGAAATGAGCTGTTGTGTTTGTATACCAATGCTAGAAGTATAAGAAACAAGGCGGATGAAATGGTTGCACTAATTGTATCTGTTCACCCAAAGATTGTCGGAATAAGTGAGACATGGTTAGATGAGGTCGACATCCTGACAGGAATAGAGATGGAAAGGTATGATGTGTTTCTTGAGGATAGAAGGGGTAAAAAGGGAGGGGGAGTGCTATTGATGATAGAGAAAGAATTATGTCTATACAAGGTAGAGATGCAAGAGGGAAATAGGGCCAGTGGTTTTGAGGCAGTATGGTGTGAGATAGAGGTGAATAGAATCAAATACTTGGTGGGATGTTGTTATAGACCTGGTAATATGGATGGTGGTGATAGTGAAATGTATAGTCAAATAAGCCAAGCAAATAAGAAAAGGGCGATCATTATCGGTGATTTTAATTATGGCAATATAGACTGAATGAAGAGATAGCAACTGGAAGTAAAGAAGTTAGCTAATGAAGCCAAAAAGAATCCTAGGGAGTTCTTTCGATATGTAGCCAGCAAAAGAAAAAATGATTATGGAAGGATAACATTGATTGGAAGAAATGGTATAAAGACAGCTGTTGCAGAATGTGTGGTGGAGATACTTAATGAGCAGTTCATAAAGATCTTTCAATCTTGTGAATATGACTTCATGGAGAGATTGAGAGCAGTTGATGATGGGGAGTAGAGACTGACTGTAAGTGAGCAAGAGGTGTTTGGGGAGTTGAGTTAACTAGATATAAATAAGGCTGTGGGACTTGATAATATATCACCACGTATTCTGAAGGAATGTGCCAGAAAGTTGACATCTGCCTTGACATATTTTTTTAATACGAGTCTTGCACTTGGTCAAGGTTCCTAAAGAGTGGAAGGAGGGCAAGATTGTGCCACTTCATAAAGGAGATGAATGAACTCAAGCATCAAACTATAGGCCTATCTCTGTGTCAGGTGTTGTGGTTAAGTTGTTGGAGAAGCTTGTGAGAACTAGGATCCAGAGTTGGGTTGACAACAAAGGTATAATATTTGATGGACAGCATGGATTTGCTAAGGGGAGGTCATGTTTTAGTAATCGACTTACTTATTACAATAAAGTGACTGCTTCCTTGGACAGAAGAGAAGGATACACAGTAATATACTTGGATTTCACAAAAGCTTTTGATAGAGTACCTCATAATAAGTTGACAGTCAAACTAGAGCAGATGGGGTTGGATATTAGATTAGTGCATTGGATTGGAGACTGGCTATCTGATAGGTATCAACAAGTTGTGTATGGGGGGGATATCCAGGAAAAGGAAAGTCACTAGTGGAGTGCCTCAGGGGTCTGTTTTAGGGCTATTACTATTTAACTTGCATATTAATGATATTGGCAAAGATTTGGATGGAGATATTCAGTTGTTTGCAGATGACGTTGTGGCCCTGCAAGAAGACTTGAATAAATTGAGTGATTGGGCAAGTAAATGGGGATGTAAGTTCAATGTTGCAAAATGTAAGGTTTTAAAATTTGGAAAACAAAGATGGGATGCAGAATTTATGCTTGGTGAGAATATATTGTTGGAGGTAGAGGAAGTAAGAGATCTGGGGGTGATAGTGGATAAGGATCTAAAATTTAGGGGACACATCGCCAAAATTGTGAAGACAACACAAAGACTTCTGGGAATGATGCGGAGGACACTGACGTGTCGAAGTAGGGAGATTCTTGTTCCATTGTATAAGGCTTTGATTAGGCCACACATGGACTATTGTGCCCAGATTTGGTCACCGGGTTTTCAGAAGGATGAAGAGATGTTGGAAAGGGTCCAAAGGCGACTGACTAAGGTAGTTTCTGACCTCTGGAGTGTCAAGTATGAGGAAAGATTGAGAAGATGTAATTTGCAGAGTCTGGTGGGGAGAAGGAAGAGGGGAGATATGATAGAGACCTACAAGTTGGTAAGGGGTTGTTATAAGGTCAATGGTGGAGAAGTTCTACAGAGAATAGTGGGAGATCAGGGGAGAATTAGAGGTCATCCCTGGAAACTGTATAAAGACGGTGTGAGTAGGGGAGTGAGAGGCAGGTTTTTTTCGTGCAGAGTTGTGAATGATTGGAATGCCTTGCCTGAGAGTTTGGTGTCTACTAGGAGTTTGAGTGTGTTTAAGACACGGTATGATGAGATGTGTGATAAAAGGACCTCCCAGATGAGTCTTTGACTCCATGAGGTCTTGTTTAATAATAATAATAATAATAATAATATGAACACTACTATAAACAAACATACAATAATATACATACAGCATTATTTGTATTTAAATTCTGAAGGATTACAACATCTGGTAAGCAAGTTTACTACTTATAACTACATTTAAGTTTGCCTTTATTTTTCTACTGCATAATAATAATATTATTAATACAATTATATTAATAAATGTGAACACACACATTTTAAAGTTTTCTTCATCATTTAACAAAATGTATTACTCATTAATGAAATTTTCACTCAACATATATAATACTATACAAAACCAACATAACAAGTAAAACAAAGGTGCCCAAATGGAAGCAGTTTTAATTAACTAAAAACATGAACATTTTAAAGAAAAAGGAATAAAAATAAAATAAAATACAAATGCCTGGAAACTATTCCATGCCACTTTTGGTATCAGGGTTTGTTTAGGTTTATTTGATTTCAGGAATTCCAGATCATGTAAAAAACACAAAAAAAAATATATAAAATTAATTTAAAAAAAAATCCATAGCACATCACAGTGTAAATGTACTGTATGCTTACAAAAAAATGTTCATGAGTGGAAGTTGTATTAAAAACATAATTAAAAAAAAAAAAAAAAAAAAAAAAATATATATATATATATATATATATATATATACAACTTAATGACACTGGCTCCTGAACACAAGCCTAGTATACCACCTATCACCCTCCTCTTTTGAAACATTTCTCTGCATTATACAACCACCAGCTGGCTTTATCAGCCAACTATTTCATTTTCTGTGTTTCTTTTTATTCTCCTATGTGATGTCCTTGTAACAAAGATGAAATATAGGAGTTGACATATCTATGTTTTAACTTCTTTTTATTTTACATATTTAATTATTTTTTCATTTATATTTTTTCACATCTGTTGACCATTATTTACTTCATAAAAATGCCATTATTAAATGAGTTTCTAATGGCACTTGTAACATAGGATAATGATTATTAGAAACACATATCACAAGAATAAACAAGAACACCAAGGATAATAAGAAAAAAGAGGACGATGATACATTAGGAAGTGTTAAGTGGTGGTAGCAAAATAAGAAAAGTGCAATATAATTTATTTAAGTTTTAACACGAAACTTATAAGGAGTCTAATCTAGATAGAAAATATTGTCTGTGAATAGTTTATGCTTGTAGATTTGTCTTTAACACAATTTAGTATATTTTGTTTCTTTATTTACTTTATTTTATGATGAGCCCATACACGAGAGGTTGGTTGATCAACCTATAGTACATTAGTACCATATATAGGTGGTGGGTTGGGAAAGGAGGAACTTGTTTACATTTGATTTGAAAGAATGCATAATGTATTCTTGTGAAACACAACATGGGGAAGACTGTTTCACAATACAGCAGTTGCAGGGATGAAGGAGGAGAAAAAGAAACCTATTCTGTGGGTTTCAAGGTGCACTGTGAAGAGATGTTAAGAAGCAGCTGCATGTTTTTCCCAATGAGCTTAGTACTAAGTGGGGGAATTATTGATGCTATTTCAGATGAACATTTCCCATGGAAATATTTGCAGAATACATAGTGCAGAAACCAAACGTCTGGGCGAAAGTGCAGGGAGTGAGTTGGTAAGAGATGGGTCATTAATAAGTCTAATTGCTTTCCTCTGTAGTGAGTCAATTATTTTTAGGGAGGTTTTAGGGATCCCATCCCATATGTGAGAGCAGCAGCAGCATTCAATTGTGAGCACAGTATGAGAGCAGCATAAAAAAAGATAAAAAGAAAATAAAAAGATAGACTGATGGAACATGCACTGCAGAGTTTGGTTGATAGAAGACAGAGAGGTGATATGATTAAGGCATTTAAAGTGTTAAGTAGTTACAGGAGGTTGACAGTGTGGGGGGGAGGGGGTCTTTCATTAGAACAAGGTGAAGGAGCAAGTACATGTGGCTCTTCCTGGAAGTTGCAAAAGGAAGTCATGAACAAGAGACTGAGGAATGGTTTCTTTGCATGGAGGGCATTGAACTGTGGAATCATTGTCTTATAGGGCGATGAGAGCATAAACAGTAAATGAATTTAAGAAGTGGTATGACAGACTGTTGTCTACAATGGCCTCTCGCAGTAAGTCTTGTAAGTCCATGGAGGTCCTGAATAATAATAATAAATATTTTGGCCTGAAACTAACAGGCCAAAATATTTATTTGGGGCTGTTAATGTTATTGTACTTTTGCATCATCAGTGCAAAAGTACAATAACAAAGAAGTCATCAAATTGCCAGGGCTCATTGTATTTATGTTAGTGTTAGCCATGACTTTCTATGTAATAAACTACAAGCTGCCAGGTGGGATCTCACTCATAACATTCCTGACATCTCAGAGTTTTAAGAGGCAGTATCCAGATCTTAGACACAGAAATTTTCAGCATAGTTCTAGGCATCTCTAGACAGTGTCTTTGATAATCTTACAATAAACATACCCATGACTGCAAGTTGGACTCCCTTGTAAAGAAACAAAAAGCAGCCAAAGTTTTTGCTTCTGTAAAAGCCCCATTGTGTTGTGAGTTCCTCATAGTAATGCTGCATACCTCTACATCTCTGATAAAAACAAGCATCCCTCCATAGATGTTTGTTCCTATCTAGTTGCCTCCTATATAAAAACCCAAATTTGCATAACAACTCATACAATGATAATAGAAAAAATTATCATAATAACAACAGATGGTGAGCAATTCTGTGGTTTTTCATTGATCTTTATCTGGCTACTGTATTACCTTCATTACATGTTGAATAATGTAGTCATCCCTAAGCAACTCAGAAAACTTTCCTCTTTCCTCACACATCATATCTTATCTTTCAAGCAATTCTTCAATAGCTAGTCATTCTTCATTATGCCCTATGTTACTAACCAATTTCATGTGCTTGAACAAAATGGCCTTCCCCACCCCCTAGCCAACAGCAACACTATTAAATATCTAAAATCCCTGTTCAACTCACTCTCACACCAAACAGTCTCAAGGCCACTATCACTGTTACTTCCTTGATCTCCAGTTGAATGAGACAAACTCTTCAAAGATATTGAGTACTACTTCGCCTTCTTTTTTTATTATTATTATTATTAACAGAGACCTCCAGGGAGTCAGAGACTCACTGAGGGAGGCCACATACTACACACACACCAGCTATCATACTTATTCTTGAATTCATTCACACTGCTTGCACTCACAACATCCAAAGGCAATCATTCCAATTATGCACCACCCTCTGAAAGAAAAATCTAGCCCTCACCCCTTCTTAGCAGCCTTCATTCTCAGCTTCCAAGGATGTCCTTTCCCCACCTTCCATAAAGTGAAAAATTCCATCAAATGAAATCCTGTATGACCCTTTCAGAAGTTTGTAAGTCTCAATCATATCACCCCTCTTTCTCCTATTTGCTAGTGTCCACAGTCTATAAATTCTCAATCTGTCTTCATAATCAGTATTCCACAATCGTGATATCATTTTAAACACTCTCCTTTGTACTCTCTCTCTCTCTCTCCATTATATCAGAATCACAACGGAAACCAGGAGACCACACCTGCGCACAATAATCCAAGTGAGGTCTTATCAAGGCCTTGTAAATTGCTTATCTTTACATGTGAACGTTTATTTCAGCATTGCAATTATCTTTTGAGTTGTATTTGAAATCTTTGCCACATAGCCCCTGAACTTCACCTTCCTATCTATTAATACTCCAAGTTTCCTAGCCTCATCAGTTTCTTCTAGACTAATCCCACCAATATAATATGACATTCGATATCTAATCATGCCAAAGTGAATGACTTTACATTTACTGACATTGAACTGACACCCATTTTCCCATGTCCACAATTCAAGCCTATGCAAATCATTCTGCAAGTACTGCATATCAGTAGCATTCCTGATTACTCTACCTGTCTTTGCATCATCATGAAATAGCTGTATGTCGCTTGTCAAATCCTTCCCAATATCATTAATGTTCAGATTGAATAACAGTGGACCAAGCAGTGATCCTTTTATCCTTCCAGTCTTCTTAAAAAACTGCTGTATCTATTATGTTCCACATATATTATATATTTAAACACCTCCATAACACAGTTGTCAGTGTTTTGTCTGGTTTAAAGGAGATGCATGATAGATATTGTGTTGAATATTGAATGACATAATAGCTAGAATGTGTGACAAGAGAGGACTGGTATATGTGGATGCTTGGAGTGTGTTTGAGGAAAGAGAGGAATTGTATGCGAGAGACGGCTTACATTTGAATGAGGAAGGACGTAGGCATCTGGAGAGATTACTGTTCTGAACGAGTCAGTGTGTCCCAGGGAGGATGATAGCAGGGGTGGCCTCTTGTGGGAATGGATACTTGGGAGAAGGGAGATTACATCAGGAAACACTGAGCCCAGTCGAGTCTAGAGTGGATAATGCTAGGTATAGAAACAGTGGCATTTATATGCTTTATACTAATTCCAGGAGTATCCGGAATAAGGGAGAGGAATTGGTGGCACAGATAGCATCAGCCTGGCCAAACATTATTGGGATCACTGAGATGTGGTTGACAGAAGAGGATATAATAACAGGAATAGAAGTCGCTGGATACAGCATTTTTCGGCAGGATAGGAGGGAAGTGACGACCTATGTCCTCTAAGAGTGGAGGCTTTGGAAGGCAGTGAGACAAATGATTTCGAGAGCATATGGTGTGAGGTAGAGGTGGGCAGGACAGGATATTTAGTGGGGTGTTGCTACAGACCCAGGAGCACAGAGGATGGGGACCAGGAGATGTTTAGACAGTTAAGTCTGGCAAGTGCAAGAAGAATGATTGTTATGGGAGATTTTAACTACAGTAGTATACATTGGAGATAGGAAGATGCATGTAGCAATAGGGGAATAAATTTCTAGAATTCTTGAGGGACAAATGTCTTAGGCAACATATAACAGAGGGAACAAGAGGTTCAAGAGTTTTAGATTTGGTTATAGCATCAGAAGAGTTGATAATAACTGAGATGACATCTCTCCCACCAGTTGGAGAGAGTGACCATATGGTTTTGACTTGGAAAATGAATAGACATGCAGGAGTATCAAAGAGATGGGAACTTATGTGGAATTATAAAGCAGGTGATTATAATAGTCTTAGACGTCAACTTCGGGAAGTTTCATGGAGGGAGGAATTGGAAGGCCGGGATATCATTAGTGCGTGGGAAATTGTGAGAGAATATTTGTTAGCAGCAATGGTAAGTTGTACACCACGAGTAAAAAAGAGGACACAATTTGGAGTAAAGTGGATGACAAACAATATTAAACAGGAATTGCATGTGAAAAATGAGGCTATGGAAGAGATATAAGGAGACAGGTGAAGAGAAGATGCATGAAAATATAAGACACAGGCCAGAAGGGTGACTAGTGTGGTAAGGAAAGTGAAACTCGAATATGAGAGGAGATTGGCCCTAAGATCCAAAGAAAATCCAAGGGAATTTTTTAGCTATGTGGCCAGTAAGAGGAGAAATGACTGTGGAAGAATGATATTGTGGGATAAAAATGGGAATAGAGTGACTGATGCAGAGGACATAGTGGAATTTTTAAGTGAACACTTTATTGGAGTATTTCATCCTAGAGGAGTCAGTTTTAATGCTAGAGGGATAGGGCAGGTTCAAGGTTTAGGAAGAGAATGTGTTTCAGATACTGAGTACTCTGGATGTCAGTAAAGCTTTGGGACTGGATGGTATTTCACCACGAGTTTTGAGAGAATGTGCTAGGGATCTGACAGAGCTTTTAACCTGGCTTTTCAATGAAAGTCTGGCTGTGGGAAAGGTGCCCAGGGAATTGGAGGAAGGTAAGATGGTGCCATTGCATAAGGGTGGTAACAGACTGGAAGTGTCTAATTATAGGCCAGTTTGTGTGTCATCAGTAGTTAAGATCTTGGAGAAAGTAGTGAGGGACTGTATACATCATTGGGCAGATGAGGGTAATGTTATCTGTGAGAGTCAACATGGATTTGTGAAAGGACGCTCTTGTTTTAGCAATATGCTAGCCTTTTATAATAAAGTTACAAGAACATAAGATGAGGGAAAGGCATATACCGCAATTTTCTTAGACTTGGCGAAGGCATTTGACAGGGTGCCACATGATAAGCTGATATGTATGTTGCAGCACATGGGTCTGGATGTCAGATTGGTCAACTGGATTCAGGATTGGTTGTCTGATAGGTATCAGAGAGTTGTGTATGGTGGAGCAGTTTCATGGAGGTAGAGGGTTACAAGTGGGTTCCCACAGGGCTCAGTACTAGGAGCTATATTGTTTAACCTTTATATCAATGACATTGCCAGTGGATTGCAAGGGGATATTCAGTTGTTTGCAGATGATGCAAAGCTGGAAAGGATTATTAGTAATAGTGCAGATGTGGTAGCCCTGCAAGAGGATTTGAATAAGCTAGATAGATGGGCAAATTAATGGGGATGTCATTTTAATTCAGCAAAATGTAAGGTCTTGAGGTTTGGGAAACATCAATGGGATGCTGCATTCTCTATGGGAGGAGTTATACTGGAGGAAGTAGGGGAGACAAGAGATCTGGGGTTGATGATTGATAGAAACCTGAAGTTTAGGGGACATATTGCACAGGTGGTGAAGGTAACACAGAGGATTGCTGCAATTATGAGAAGGACACTGACCTGCAGAGATAAAAGGGTTATCATTCCGTTGTATAGATCTCTGATAAGACCAAACTTAGACTATTGTTCTCAGATTTGGTCCCCAGGTTTTGAAGGGAATAAATTAACTGAGGAAAGGGTACAAAGACGGATGACAAAGATGGTTTCAGGACTGTACAATTTTGGTAATGAGGATCGGCTGAGGGAATGTGGACTGCAGAGTTTGGTGGATAGAAGAAGGAGAGGTGATATGATTGAGACTTTTAAACTGTTGAGAGGTGGTTACAGGGTTGACACTGGGGAGTTCTTTCGCTTGGTTGAACAGCGGGAAGGAGTGATGACAAGAGTCCATCCCTGTAAGTTACGAAAGGAAACTGTGAGCAAGAGGATGAAGAGTGGTTTCTTTGCATGGAGGGTGGTTGAACCGTGGAATGCATTGCCTGATGGAGTGGTGAGATCGAGAACGGTCAATGAGTTTAAGGAGTGATATGATAGACTTTGTGTTTCTTAGGGGGGGCCCCCCTTGATGAGTCTTGACAGACTTTATGTTCTTAGGAAGGACCTCCCACGATGAGTCTTTTGACTCCATGGAGGCCTGAATAATAATAATAGTTTGGATCTCCCACAATGAGTCTTGGGATTCAATGGAGATGTCCATGCGTGAACAATAGTAATAATAATGAATTTCCTTTAGAATATCATTATGAGAAGTGACTTTAGGATTTTGGTTGGGGCTTTTTATCATAATGGTGTTAGCTATAGAGAAAGTCAATTGTATCCCCTTTTGTAATTCATATTTCAACTAATTGACACACTTAGCAATTTAAGAGCAGGTAACCTTTATGATAAGCTTTAATTGTAAAAGCAATAAATGGTAAGACCTGTGACTAACTGATGAAGCATGTTAACTTAATGAAATATAAGAACAAAAACAAAAAGGTATATAAAAAAACTTCAGAAAAATAAAACTGTATATTCAAATTAATTACTTTTTATATACACATATAAATAGAAAGATCTAAATTTTAAGAGAAATGTAATCCTTACGTTCCACCAAATATACAACTCAACTCCAGTTTATTTCCTCTGAGTGCTATGATACTAGGAGAAGAAACATACTGTTTAGTTGGAGGGTAGCTTCCTTGTGCAGGTGCTAGAAGAATGAGATGAAACGAGTCATAGAAGAAAAGACCTAATCATTATATATAAAAAATCAATTTAAAAGGAAAATATTTTAAAACTATCTATGATCGTTTTTGCTTGATATTTTATCCTTTAGTGATAAATTATCCAAATTTCATTTTTTAATAAATTTAAAACGTGTAAAGTCAAGGTTTGTTAACAACTGGGTTTGAGTGGATAATCCACTCGAACCCAACTGCTAAACAAGTGTTGACTTTACACTTTTTAAATGTTCATTAAAATACATTTTTGATAATTTATTAATCAATAGATGCACTTGCAACACAATAGCATATAAAGACATATTCACCAAACATCCAACTATTATTCTCATCTGAAACACTAATCCTTTCTGTATGCATTTGGCATACAAGAATGAAAGTGAAAAGATAGAGAGAGAGAGAAACTAAATTTGCATATTGTGGACTTGTAAGATAATTTTTATCTTACAAGTTCTAGGGAAAAGTGTAAGAGAGCATCACATACTCTATCTTACCAAAGTTCATGGACCTTCCCTCTGATTGCATAAAGATAAATGCAGCCATGTTATATCAATATTTAGTGGTATACAAAAAGAGATCAGTATATCACTTAAAGTCATGTCAAATTCATACATTATTATTTTTTTTTCTGACATTCATGGAGTCACAAGACTCATCATCATGAGAAGCCTGTGCTATGCAGTATAAATTTAATTGTACCACTCCTTAAACTTATCTACCATTTTCACCACCCTCTCAAGAAATATGATCCATGCTTTTACCACTTTCCATGCAAAAAACTATTTCTTATCCTTATACTCACTACTTCCTTTTGTAAGTACCATGGATGGTCCATTGTCCTTGCTCCTTCCCCTCATTCTACAATATGAAAAATGTTCACAGAATCAATCTCATTACCTTTCAACAACTTAAATGTCTCGATCACATCCCCCTCCTTTGTCTTCTTACCCACCAAACTGTAGTTTGCACACCTTCAGTCTGTCCTCATAACCAACATTATACAGTTCTGATATCATTGGTTATCCATCTCTGCATTCTCTCCAGGATTACTTCATCATCTTCAAATTCCAGTGACCAGATCTGATTGCAGAAATTCAAATGTGGTTTAATCAAAGATTTATACAGTGATATCACTACTCTTTTATTCTTATGGTAAATGTCCTCTGCAATACTTCAGCAATTCTGTGATTTTCACAACCAATACAACATTTCCTCTGAACTTCAAATTTCTATATATAATCATGCCAAGATTCCTTGCTTCCTCCACTTTTTCCAGTATAATTCAACAAAGTGAGTATGAAGCATACCATCTGTGGATTCGAAATTTCAAAATCTTACATTTAGCTGCATTAAACTGATAGCATCATTCACTTGTCTACCAATGAACCCTTTCAGCTTATTCAAATCCTTTTGAAGTGCAAAACATTAGTACTCTTACTAATAACTCTTTCAAGTTTTATAACATCATCTGCAAACAAAACAGTATCTCTCTGTAGTCCTGTGTACTGACCCTTGGGAATCGAATTTTCTGAATAATCTTCCTACCTCCCGATATCTAGAAGAAATCCAGTTAATAGCACAATCCACTAACCTGATATCCATTAACCTGATATCCAAATCCTTATGTTTTAACTTAAAAACAAATTGTCATGTGGCATGTATCAAATGCCATTGGAAAATAAAAAAGAAATTACAGTGTATGACTTACCTCATCCACTGCTCTTGTTACTCAAATTAAAAAAAGTAACCAGATTATTAACAGAAAAGCATCCTTAATAAATCCATGCTGGCCTGCATAAATAATATTGTCTTCATCTTCCAAATTCTGTGTACAAGTTCCTATCAATTTAACCAAAATATTAAGAACTATAGAAAATATACAACCTCACCTATAGTTTGATGCCTCCATTCCACCACTACCTTTTATGCCTGGCATCATCTTATACTACTTTCCACTCTAAAGTACTTTGTCCCATTGCAAGACTTTCATTTAACAGCCAGATTAATGGGACAAAGTTCCACAGGTCCAGAAGTTCTGAAGTTCCAGAATAAGTTTCACAACACATTCTCTTAAAACGTGGTGAAATTACATCTAGTCCCTCTGACTTACTGACATCTAGTGTACTCAGTATTCGGAACAGATCCTTTCCATTGAATTCTCACATTTCACTTTGGAGCAGCATGATGTTTGCTTGTCCTTGAGCCAATAAACTTCTAATCTAATACACCACCACTCCTTCTCCTTCTAGAATGTTCCATCCAGCATTATCAGGATGGAAAATTCTAGTCAAGTCATCATTAAATAGCTAAACTATTCATTTATTACTATTATTAACATCTAATAATAATGATAATAATATCAGAGACTCATCGTGTAGGAGATACACACTATTGCATGCAATGCTCATCCAACCATGTTTTAAATTGATTCGATGTGTCTACATTCACAACACACTCCGACAATGCATTCCACTCACCAACCACTCTCCATGCAAAGAACTTGCTTCTCACTCCTCTGCTCACACAGTTTCCAGCGATAGCCTCTTGTTCTACCCCTCTCTCATTCTATGAAAGATCTCTTCCATGTCAACCTCCTATTGCCTTATTGACATCAAGTTTATTTATTTCCTCAAATACCTCCTACTCACTCACAATTAAGCAATCCTCTCCTATCTCCTGTACACTTAATTTCCTCATGATTCCACCCTTATCAGGATGAAACACACTTATAAATTGATCACTCAATACCTCAACAATGTCTTCTGCAGCAGTTACCATTCTACCATTTTCATCCATTAACATAATCTTACCATGATCATTCTTCCTTCTACTTGCCATATATCAAAAAAAACTCTAGGGTTTATATTCACCTAATTTGCCAATTAATGCTCATACTGCACTTTTGTTTTCCTTAATAAAAGAGTCACCCTCCTAGCTTGTTCTTTATACTCTTCATGTAACTGATTATTACCATTATTCATCTTGTACTTCCTCCAAAGTACTTTCTTTTTCCAGATTTCATGCTTAAGCTCCAATTTCATCCATTTTACACCAACCTTATTCAGCCTATCATTTTAACTCTTTTCTGACTACTGAATAATTGTTTATCCTGCAAACTTTATGTCTATTTTTACAGGGAGCATAAATATCATCCTCTTGATATTTATATTACCCATAAATATTATGGGTAATATAAATATTACCCATCACTTCATTATCCTCAAGAAACCCATGTGACCAAATCTTCCCATACTACCAGGGTATGGGAAGTCACATCAAATCCTTATTGAAGGATGAGAAAAGAACTTCCTCATCTCAACCTTGTCAGTGTGTTCTTCAATATTTACAAGGGTGGTCTGAAAAGTTCACGGCCTCGACCATAGATGGCAAAACTATTGGCAAGATTTTTTTTTCTAAGTTGGTACATCTGTCATAAGCATCCATTTGAAATTGCAAGTCATTCTATCAAGTAATTTCTTTTATACAGCTGTCTGAAGCAAAAGTGTTATCTGTATCCCTTGAAATGGATAAAAATTTCGTGCAGTTATAAAATTTTTTGTAAAAGAAGGTTTAACGGCAAAAGAAATTCATTCGAAGTTCATAAAAGTTTATGGACACTCTTCTCCTTCGTTTTCAACAATTAAGAAATGGGCTGCCGGGTTTAAACATAGCTCTACCAGCCTTGAAGGTGATCCACGTGAAGGATGTCTAAAAAGTGTAACAACACCAGAAATTATTGATCAAGTGCATGATATGGTATTGGATGACCGATGAGTCAAAGTGCGTGAAATTGTTGAAACAATAGGCATTTCAAAAAAATGTGTATGATATATTTTGCATGAAGAATTGCAAATGAAAAAGCTTTGCACAAGATGGGTACTGTGCTTGCTCACAGCAGATTAAAAATGCATTTGCATGAAAATCTCTGCAGTGCTTGGAGCATTTTAACAAGAATAAAACTGATTTTGTGCATCGATTTATTACTACAATGAGACTTGGATTCACCATTACATACCAGAATACAACCAGCAGTCAAAACAGTGGACAGAAGCCAGTTGTTCAACGTCAAAGAAGACAAAGCCGGTTCCATCAGTAGGAAAGGTCATAGCATCGGTGTTTTGGGATACTAAAGGCATTTTGTTTATCAATTATCTTGAAAAGGGTAAAACAATAACCGAGGAATATTATTCCGATCTTTTAACCAGACTAGATGAAAAAATTCATTAGAAAAGACCCAGTTTGCAGAGGCAAAATTAAGGGATCTGCACTATGAATTGTTGTTGGAACATCCACCCTATTCCCTAGATTTGGCTTCCTCTGACTTCTATCTCTTCCCCAAACTAAAATTCTTCCTTGCTGGTCAGTGTTTTTCTTTGAATCAAGAGGTGATTGCAGTTGTAGAGGGATATTTTTCAGATCTTACTGAGAACCACTACAGCGAAGGGATAATGGTGCTGGAGCATCGCTGGAATAAATGTATTAGTCTTAAGGGAGATTATGTTGAAAAATAAAAATAATTTTGAAATCATAAATTCATTGTTAGGACAAGACCATTTCAGACCACTCTCGAATGTCATGCTTTGTGTTACTTTATCTAATTTTGCAATGTCATATGAACTGCAATCCTCATCTATCACTAGTACTAAATGCTGAGCCTTATTGATATCTTGCAGTGCAGTCCCATTGAGTAATATAACATCATGTAACATTTCTAGTACAAATTGCACATTTTTACACTTTACCAGATTGAACTGGTGACTATTATTATTATTATAATTTAGGCCTCCATGGAGTCAAGAGACTCATTGCAAGAGGTCCTTCCTAAGAAACACAAAGTCTGTCATACCACTCCTTGAACAAGTTGACCTGCTCTCACCACTCTATCAGGCAATTCATTTCACAGTCCCACCACCACCTTCCACGCAAAGAAATCGCTTCTCACCCTTTTGCTCACAGCTTCCTTTCATAACTTCCATCGATAGCTTCTTATCACTCCTTGCAGCTGCTCCACCAAGCAAAAGAACTCCCCAGTGACTATCCTGTAAATGTCTCTCAACTGTTTATAGGTCTCGATCATATCACCTCTCCTTCTATCCACCAAACTCTGCAGTCCACATTCCCTCAGCCGAGCCTCATAATTAACATTGTACAGTTCTGTACCTCTTCCACAGTTAATTTATCCCCTTTAAATTCTGGGGACCAAATTTGAGAACAATAGTCTAAGTGCGGTCTGATCAAAGTCTTATACAACGGATTGATAACTCTTCTATCTCTTCAGGTCAGCATCCTTTTCAGTATTGCAGCAATCCTCTGGGTTACCTTCACCACCTTTGCAATATGCTCCCTGAATTTCAGTTTTCTATCGATCATTACTCCCAGATCTCCTCTCCCTACTTCCTCCAGTACAGCTCTTTTAATCACGTATGCAGCTTCCCATCGATGTATTCCAAACTTCAACACTTTACATTTTGCTGCATTAAATCGACACTCCCATTCATCTGCTCATCTGTATATTTTATTCAAATCCTCTTGCAGGGCTGCCACATCTATACTATTAGTATTAACCCTTTCCAGCGTCACATCATCTGCAAAAAACTGAATATCCCCTTGCAATCTATTGACAATGTTATTGATATAAAGGTTAAACAATACAGGGTCCCAGTACTGTGTGTGTGTGTTGTGGAACCCACTAGAAAAAACCTTCTGCTTCTTTGATATTACCCCACCCTACACAACTCTCTGATACCTATCAGAGAGCAAATCCTGAACCCAGTTGACTAACCCAATATTTAAACCCATGTGTTGTTACTTAAATATCAGCTTATCATGTGGCACTCTGTCAAATGCCTTTGCAAAATCCAAAAAAATGGCAGTGTATGCCTTTCCCCTCATCAACTGCTCTTGTCACTTTATTATAAAAGGCAATCATATTACTTAAGCAAGAGCACCCTTTAACAAATCCATGTTGATTCTCACAGATAACATTACACTCATCTGCCCAACGCTGTATATAGTCCCTCACTAATTTCTCCAACACCTTAACAACACAAACTGGATTATAATTAGATACTGCCAGTCCTACCACCCTTACGCAATCACACTATCTTACCTTCCTTCCACTCCTTGGGAACCTTTCCTATAGCCAGACTTTTATTGAAAAGTCAGGTCAAAGGAGCTCTCAGCTCTTTAGCACATTCTCTTAAAACCTGTGGTGAAATACCATCCAGTCCCATTGCTTTACTGACATCAAGTCTACTCAGTATTTGGAACACCCTCTCCTCTTGCACCTCTAAACATCGAACCTGCCCTATCCCTCTAGTATTAAAACCTTCTTGTCCAGGATGAAATACTCCAATAAAGTGTTTATTGAACAACTCCACAATGTCCTCTGCACCAGTCACTCTATTCGCATTCTTATCCCACAATGTCATTCTTCCACAATTATTTCTCCTCCTACTGGCCACATAGCTAAAAAATTCCCTAGGATTTTCTTTGGATCTTAGTGCCAGTCTCTTCTCATATTCCAGTTTTCCCTTCCTCACCATACTAGTCACTCTCCTGAGTGTTATATTCTTCATGGATCTGCTCTCCACCACTCTCCTTATATCCCTTCCATAATCTCTTTTTCAACTGCAGTTCCTGGTTGATATTGTTTTTCATCCACTTTACACCAAATTGTGTCTGCTTCTTCACTCGTGGAATACAGCATACTATTGCTGCTAACAAATATTCCTTCACCATTTCCCAAGCACCAATGATATCCTGTCCTTCCTATTCTGCCCTCCATGGAACTGCCCCAAGTTGATATCAATCTAAGACTATTATAATCACCCAATTTATAAATCCACATGTTCTCTTTTCTTTGATACTCCTGCATCTATTCATCTTCCATGTCAAAACCACATGGTCACTCGCTCTCTCTCTCTCTCTCTCCAACTTGGGCAAGAGATGTCATCTCAGTTATTATCAGCTCTCCTGATGCTAGAACCAAATCCAAAACTCTTGAACCACTTGTTCCCTCTGTTACATATTGCCTAAGACATTTGTCCCTCGAGAATTCTAGAAATTCCACTCCTTATTACTACATGCATTTTCCTCTTCCCAGCTTATACTGCTGTAGTTAAAATCTCCCATAACAATCATTCTTCTTTCACTTGCCATGCTCAACTGCCTAAACATCTCCTGCTCCCCACCCTCCTTGGATTGTAGCAATACCACACTAAATATCATGTCTTGCCCACCTCTACCTCACACCATATGCTTTCAAAACCATTAATGTCACTGCTTTCCAAAGCCTCCACTCTTAGAGAAAATAAGTCATCACTTGTCATAAGCAGTACTCCACTACCATGTTTTTCCCTCAAATTCCGCCGAAAAATGCTGTACCCTGCTACTTCTATTCCTGTTATTATATCATCTTCCATCATCCACATCTCAGTGATTCCAATAATCTTTGGCCAGGCTGACACTATCAGTGCCACCAATTCATCTCCTTTATTCCGGATACTCCTGGCAATAGTAGAAAGCATAAAAATGTCACTGTTTCTATACTTATCATTATCTCCTTCAGATCCCACTGGACTCAGTGTTACCTGATGTCATCCCCCTTCCTCCAAGCACCCATTCCCACAAGAGGCTACCCCTGCTACCATCCACCCTTGGAATTCTAGTTTCCCTGCATTGACACACCGACTCGTTCAGAAATCAGCAATCTCTCCAGATGTCTACGTCCTTCCTCATTCAAATGCAAGTAGTCTCTCGTATACAATTCCTTTCTGTTCTCAAATACTCTCCAAGCATCCACATATTCCAATCCTTTCTCCTGACACATTGTGGCCATTATGCTATTTATTATTACTGCTCCTCTGCTAAGCTCCTCATTATTATGCCTGGGTAACACACACACACACACACACACACACACACAATCTTTCCTCTCTGTGTTTCTTTCTACAACCTCAAGCCTGAATCTCAGATCTCTCACCACTCGATTTACACTGCCTGTCAAGTCATTTGTGCCTGCCATCACAATCATTTCATCCACCCTTTCACCCTGCTTAATTGCCATAGCCACACTTTCTGTTGTTCCTCCAGGCCAACACTTCTCTAGCGTCCTATCTTGCTCACCACAAATAATTAATGCCAGCAGCACCTACGGTTACCAGTTTTTCACCCTCCCAAGTACTAACTAGGCTCAGGTTTGCTTAACTTCAGTGAACAGATGAGAAATGGTGCTTTCGAGCCGATCTGGCCACTGAGGCTTATTCTTTGCTAACACTGAGAGTCTATTTAAATAATTCTGCATGAAGGTAATCGTTAACTGTTAGCACCAGCAAACAACTAAATATCCCCCCCCCAAGTCATTTCTGATGTCATGAAGCCTGATGGTTAAAATGATACAAATATTAAAATTGAAGAGCAAACAAATTAAAGAGTAAAGGCTAGGTTCAGAGCCCTATAACATACCACTAGTTACTTCCCCTTTCCTTGGTTCTGTGCTACTGCATACTACTCTTTAATGTTTATTCATCAATCTATATTGCAAGCTTCATATTCTTCCCATATATCCCTTTTGATTTACTAAATTTATATTTGCATTCTTTTTTACTAATACCTTGATAGTGCTGGCAATCTTACCCCACTGACACAGAATATTTTCTTGAACTACAGGATTTACCTTTTGCTAGTGGTTTATAGAATGAGAATATTCTTAATATCAGACAGTTAACTGAAAATCTACTCTGTGCTTCTTTATAATGCAGAGTTCAATTTTTAAGCACAATAATGGTTCCAATTCCTCCTACAATATGAATTCTTGGAATAGAGATGCTAAGATCTGAGCAGCCAGGGGTTATTACCAAAGTTTTAAAAGTGGCTGTGGGTGCTCTGAACAGGAAACCAAGTAACACTTGTTTGGTTATAAGTCAGGTGCAAATGATTAAAACTGAAGAAGTTATCTTGAGGATTACTGACATCAAGATCTATGGGGGATGATATCTTAATTCAAGCCTTTCTCAAATTCGGGAAAAGTGAGTAACATAAAAAATTAATATCTTATACAATCTGAGCTAGAACTCCTGTAAACATTCATCATGGCTATGAAGTTACAAATACCCAACTTCATCAACATTGGAACTTAGAATGGTGGTAAATGCTTAGTGTCGCGAGAGAAACAGCAGAGTGTAAAGAAGGGTCCCATTTTGAATAAGTTTTGGTGAATAATTAATTGAGAGTGAGTAAGAGTTGCTGTGAAAGTTCTGCATTTGTAGTGTTTTTAGTGTGTGGGCTTGTTTGTTTAAGTTTGTTTATGGATTCGTTAAAATTAGGGTTCAATATAGTAACCAGTGAAGGAAAGATGGAAACAGCTTTGTCCATGCAGGAATTTAAGTTTGCTTTCAGTCATTTCATCAAACGTGGGATGTGTCATATATATATATATATATTTGTTCGATTACATAGATAAATTATGGATATTTAAAGCAAATGGAAGGAGGATATGTGCAAAGTGTGAGCTGAATGAGGACTTGATGAGTGCTAATGTGTTGATAAATGAAAGTGTCAGTAGCGAGAATGACGAGAGTAGGATGAGTGCTCATCTGATAGAAAAGAGAGACAGTGTAAAAGAGCAGCGAAAAAATGGCAAAAAAGTTTTGAAAAAGAGAATGAGTGATCTGTAAAGTTAACAATCAATGGTAAGAAGGACGAAAGTGATACGAATGTAGCAGAAGTTAAAAAACAAAATGCAGTTAAAGGTAAGTTGGAGAGCAGCATTGTCTGCGAATAAGCATGTATGGCTGGCAACAAAATTGAGAGAGTGAATGAGAGTGAAAATGTGATGCAAGATTGGAAAGTTGAGTTGGTTAAGATGAAGCAACAGATGAAATGAATACGGAATGAAGTTAAGAGAATACGATATATGTATGGAAGAGTGAAAATGATAAAAACAAATAATATTGGAATAAAAGAGGTAAAGAAAGTCCCACGAGTGGTGTTGTGTGGTGATTCAATTATTAGAGGTGTGCTGGATGAGAGGATGCACAAGGTTTGTTTTCCTGGAGGCAGAATGAGTAGTATGATTGAAGCCTTGTATATATTCTAAGAAGGTTCTAAGATGAATAAAGAGAAAAAGAAATAGTCTGAGTTATATGTGGAGAGGTCACATCTAATAAGTGTATCACTGAAGCTGTTACAGATCCAGGAATGAGTTGCTATGTTTGTATACAAACGCCAGGGTGTAAGAAACAAGGGAAAAAATGAAAAGGTTGCCTTAATCGAGACTGTTCATCCAAGAATTGTTGGAATAAGTGAGACATGATTGGATGAGGATGACATCCTGACAGGAATAGAGATGGAAGGTTATGATGCGTTTCATGAACATGGAAAGGTTAAAAGGGGAGGGGGAGTGCTGTTGATTATAGAGAAAGAGTTACGTGCATACAAGGTATAGATGCAAGAATGAAATAGTGCCAGTGGTTTTGAGGCAGTATGTGTGAAATAGAGGTGAATCACATGTTGGTATAGACCTGATAATGTTGATAGTAGTGACTATGAAATACATAATAAAATTTGCCAAGTAAATAAGACAAGGATCATCATTATGGGTTTTAATTAGGCAATATAAACTGGGATGAGATAGCAACTGGAAGTAAATAAATGGAGTTTCTAGAGTTTTTTAGGGACAACTACCTGAGGTAGTATGTCATAGAGGGCAAACGAGAATGGAAGGTCTTGGATTTGATCATCAAGGTGGCGATTATGAGAAGCTCAGGAGACAACTTTCAGGTGTAGCATGGAATGAGAAGTTGGGGAGGGAAAAGCAGATCAATGCTGCTTGGCTGATATTTAAGAACTATCTAGTAGAAGCAATGTCTAAATGTATTCCAAGGGTCACAAGGTTAAATAAGACAGGTGTGAAATGGATGAAAAAAGAGATTAGGCATGTGATACAGAGGAAAAATGCATTATGGAGGCAACATAATGCCTCATGTAATAACTGATAACATTGTTAACATAAGATGAGTGGTAATAATCAATTTCACAAGGATTACAAAGAACCGGCAAAGGGTGAAACGCGGTTGATGAAGGTAGCAAAAGTGTAATATGAGCAACAGTTAGCTGAAGCCAACAAATTCCTAAAGAGTTCTTTTAATATGTAGCCAGCAAACAAAAGAATGATGGAAGGATGAAAATGGTAAAAGAACAACTGCTGTGGAGTATATAATTGAGATATTTAATGGCAGTTCATACTTTCATTTTTATCAATGTGACATCATGGAGAGATTGCAAGCAGTGGATGATGAGGAGGAGAGAATGACTAAGTAATTATTGTTATTATGGGTATCTCCATGGAATCAGTAGACTAATCGCGGGAGACCCAAACTATCAAAATAATATCTATCAGATCTCTTATTGAATTCATTTACAGACGAAGAACTCAACACCTCAGACAGTCAATGCATTCCACTCATTCACCACTCTCCATGGGAAAAACCTCTTTCTCAAACCCTTGTTAACCACACTTTTCCTTAATTTCCAGGGATGACCTCTTGTTCTCCCATCACTATCACACAGCTGAAACATTTCCCATGCATCAATCTTATAAAAACCTTTTAGTAATTTAAATGTTTCTATCATATCCCATCTTCTCTGCCTATCAACCAACCTCTGCAATCTACAAGCTCCCAATCTATCAATATAGGGAGCATTTTTTTTTTACATAACTCACCAACTTAATCACTCTCTGCTGAACCCTCTCCACAACCTCCTCATCTCAAAGGAATCCAGTGACCAGACCTGTGTAATCTAAATGTGGAAGTATCAACACTTTATAAAGGGAAATAATGACCTCTTTATCTCTGGATGTTAGTGCGTTCCTCAATAACCAAGAAATCCTATGCGCAATCTTGGACACCTTAGCAATGTGTCCCCTGTCATCTCCCTATCTACCAACACCCCTAAGTCCCTAGCCTCATCAATCTCTTGGAGTACCGTTCCATCAATGTAGTACACAGCTGGTAATCTTTTAATCCCAAAATGCATAACTTTACACTTTTCCACATTGAACTAACATCCATAACCTTTCGCCCATTTCACCATTTTATTTAAATCATCCTGCAAACTTTCAACATCAGCTTGATTTTTTTTATTGCACTACTCAACTTTGCATCATCAGAAAACAACTGAATATCTCCCTTTAAGCCATTTCCTGTATCATTTATATACAAATTAAACAACAATGGCCCAAGCACAGAGCCCTGGGGCACACCACTGGTCACCTGCCTCATTCTGTACTCTGCTCCTCCATACACCACCTTCTGGTATCTCTCCCTGAGCCATTCTCCTATTCATATCATCAGTCTAGCATCCATCCCCATCTTCTCCAATTTGTGCAACAGTATTCCATGGGATATCCTGTCAAAAGCCTTAGCAAAATCCAGAAGTACCACTGTGTAGCCATTTCCTTTGTCCAACTCAGATGTCATTCTATTATAAAAAGTTAATAAATTGCTAAGGCAGGATCGACCTTTAACAAAACCATGTTGGCCCCTATAGAGTATCATATCCTGATCCACCCATTCTTGAATTTTGTCTTTAACCAACATTTCCAATACTTTTACCACCACTCCCGAGATGGTGATTGGTCTGTAACTACCGCAGTTTTAGAGCCACCTTTATGCAAAGGAACTACTTTGCCTTTCTTCCACTCCCTAGGGACCATACCAGAGTTCAAACTTAAGTTAAATAACCAAGTAGTATGACGAAAGATTGAGAAGATGTAATTTGCAGAGTCTGGTGGACAGGAGGAAGAGGGGAGATATGATAGAGCCCTACAAGTTGGTAAGGGGTTGTTATAGGATCAATGCTGGAGAAGTTTTACAGAGAATAGTGGGAGATCAGGGGAGAACTAGAGGTCATCCCTGGAAACTGTATAAAGAGGGTGTGAGTAGTGGAGTGAGAGGCAGGTTTTTTCGTGCAGAGTTGTGAATGATTGGAATGCTTTGCCTGAGAATGTGGTGTCTGCAAAGATTTTGAATGTGTTTAAAACATGGTATGATGAGCTGTGTGTGTGATAAAAGGAACCTTCCAGATGAATCTTTGACTCCATGAGGTCTTGGGGTGGTAATAATAATAATAAGTTGACAATTCCTTTGCACATTCATGCAACACCCGAGCTGATATTCCATCTAAACCTAAAGCAGTGTTTGCATTTAAATTTTGTAATATACTAAGTACTTCTGATTTCTTAACTTCAATTCTCACATTAGTTATTGCTACAGGTACACAGAAATATCCTCACTTGGGTGATAGACTTTTGAAAAGTGTTCACTCAGTAACTATACTATTACATCTGAATTTGTTACCTCAATACCATCAGCACCCACTAAAGTAATCTTTCCGAGTAAGCAAGAGGTATATGGGGAATCGTACAAACTTGATGTTAATAAGGCTTTCGAAGTTGATGATATATCCCCCTGTATTTGAAAGAATGTGTCAGGGAATTGACATGCGCCTTGACATATTTATTTAATATGAGTCTTACACTGAGTCAAGTTCCAAAGGAGTGGACAGAAGGCAAGATTGTGCTACTTCATATGAGAAGTGAGTGACAGAAATCAAACATCAAATTATAGGCCTATCTGTGTGTCAGTTCTTGGAGAGCTGGTGAGAACCACAATCCAGAATTGGGTTCACAACAGTGGTATTATCTTTGATGGACAGCATGGATTTGCTAAAGGGAGATCATGTTTTAGTAATCTAGTTACTTATTACAATAAGGTGACAGCAGCATTTGGTGTGGGAAATGGATGCACAGTAGTATACTTAGTGACTCATGGGAAAAGACGTTGAAGAAATGGAGGTGCTTTGAATATTGCAGAGCTTCAATGTGAATGTGGCCATGTGATTATATAGTATATCAGCCCATGTATTATGAGAATGTGCAAGTGAATCATTAGCTCCACTGCCAAGCTGTTTAATTTAAGCCTCAGTAGCAGGTGCCAATGGAGTGGAAAGAGTCCTACTACAGAAAGGAGGCTCCCAATACAGAAGGAGCAAATTATAGGCCAATCAGCATCTCAGGAATAATGGAGAAATTGGTAAAAGACAGAATTCAGGAGAGGGAGATAGGAACATGATACTTTACAAGGGTCAACATGGTTTTGTGAAAGGTAGGTTTTGCCAATTCTGCTCCTACTGTATGCAGATCTGGTCACTTGCAATCAATCTGCAGATGAAGTGGTAGAGACATCCAGTGAAGAAGACTTGGCAGTTAATGGAATGCTCTTTATGAGAATAGATTCATGATCTGCAGGCTTCAAAAACTAGCTGATAAACTAAAAAGAGGGAACATGATAGAAGGATATTAGCTATTAAAGGGGTTTTATACAAATGACACTGAAGATTTTTTTCAGTACATGGCAGGAAAGGAGAGGAGGAGAAGTGACACCTATGGAAATTGTGTATGTAGTTAGCAAGGGTATTAGGACTAGATTTTTTGCTTGGAGAGAGGTGAATCTGTGGAATGGATTGCCAGAGGTGTTTGTGAGTGCTTCATCAGTGAATGGGTTTAAGGAGAGGTATGATAAATATTGTACAAAGGTTAGTGTGTGAATAATGGATCTGCCACAATGAGACACCATGGAGATACCTGTATAATAATATTTTACTTACTCAAATTCACCGTACACTTAATTTAATTTTTATTAAATTAAGTGTAATTAATTAGGTTAATTTTTATGGGAAGAAAAAATATATAGAAAAATGTACAAGCAACTAGAATGAATTGCATTGGATTCTTCCTTTTAACCCACTAGCCAATTTCTACATATAATTTACAGAAAGTGAAGCTCTTAACACCACTACATGCAAACCAACAGTCTAGCTAAAACTATGCAGGTGATGTGTAACTAATTTGTATAGAAAGATAATACAGTGTTGTCAAAACACACGTCCACATGCACACACATGCTACCTGTTCTAATAAGAGCACCCTCGCTACAGAACTCAGTTATCCTTGGGATACTTTTTTTAGATAAAGCTGCACCCTCTATAAAATAGACAAAATACTGCATGCCCATTAATTCCACATCTAATACACAAGATCACAAGAAAACAATTTGCATCCCCCTATATCTGGGGTAAATCTATAAAAGCTAAAGTTCTTCATAAATATAATCTCAGTGCAACTTTCATACCACATATCCAGTAGCAACCATCACCTGTTCTTCTAAGGATCAGTTTCATCCTCTTGTGCATCTCAGAAGAGCATATAAAGTTCCATGTGCCTACAGCTTAGTCTACTTCATACACTTTAATCAGAGCATGGACTGGCAATCAGGACTGCCAGTCCATGCTCTTGATACCACTTCACATATATTTAAATGGAAGAAGACTGCATAGTTGTCTTTTTCCATTTAAATATATGTGAAGTGGTATCCAGAGTATGGACTGGCAGTCCTGATCACTACAGGTCTGAGAGACTACTGTATTTTTAGAATCAGCACTGGCTATGAAATGCTCCGCTAACCTCAATAAGTATGGCTGCATTAATTTGCCTAAGATTAGAGTCAATCATTCAATGACCACATTTAGCTTGAGTTCTCTGAATTAAATTCATTTTTCATCCATTTCTTAGAGGGTGCCTTGTTAAAACATTAGTTTGTTTTCAGCTACAATCTGTATTGTTTCTGCAACGATCTAATTTTTGCAGTGCTGGTCATAATTTTGAAGCACTATTATGAGTAACCACAAACACCTAAGCTTATGACTATGAGATATAGTTGTACTTTACATATTTGTTCTTTATATTGATAAAAATCCCCTGGGAGATTTAGCCTAAACAGACTAAACTAAAAGAAGGGGAATATATCCTTATCAGACATCAAGTACAGGTCATATGATTCAACTGTTTTTTTTTTTCAACTAATTTGAAATATAGTAATTTCTTACATTCTTTAAGATCTCCTGATAATTTTTGCTCAATGGAGTTTTTGCTCAGACAGCACTACAGATTGCATTATTCAATCAGTTTTGACCAGCTGTTTATTGCCTGTTTGACATGTTTCACCTAAAAAAAATTAAGTAATATCTCATAAATAAATAAAAAAAAAACACACCTCATATTGTCAAGAAGCAAGCTAAATCCTAAGAACAGAAGAGGTTTCTTCAATTTAAAAGCAGCACCCTCAGCTGACATTATTATTTTTGTCTGAGAAACTAAATTTCCCTCTGAAATTTCCCATAACAGCAACAAAAACAATGCCACAAATCAATAAACATAACGAAATAAAGTAGTTGTCTCTAAACTGCAGCAAACCTGCTGAATTCCTCAGTATATTACTCACCCACCCACCACGCTTTCTTGAAAGCCATTTTAAAATTGCTATAATGTTTTATAGTCAACACATATACTTTAAAAAACAACTAAATATTGAGTTTTTTTAGGTCTCTTCTTCTTAAATTATGCTACAATTAAAGGAGTACTAATTATCTGAATATTCATTTCATAAGTCACAATTATTTTAGGTGCTTGCACATACTTGCAGAAGGCTCCACTCTTAAAATGATCTTGTTACCAAGCTTGTATTCATTTCTGAAAACTGAAGAAGCACTACATGCATACATTGCTTCATCCAAGGCATCAGTAAGAGTTACATTTGAAAAATGAAGATCACCCTCTGGATCAACTGTGATACGAGAGCTAAAACAGAAATGAAATCTGTAACTATATGTTAAAATATATAAGTCAAATAAAAAAAAAATAAGCAACTATATCTATTCATTAAATGTCTTATTAAAACTAGCAAATAATATGCTCCTTGATGGTACTTCACCTTGTAATGGTGAGGAACTTGCAAGTACCAATGATCCAGTGAGCTACAGTATACTAGTGGTAGTGTACTGTGTAGAAAGGATTATGTGTTCGTCATACGTGTTGTTTAATTTTGACAGTATATATCAGAACACACAATTATAAGTAAATAATTATTTATTGACTTATTGCTGATATTTCCCTGGTGTTATAACTGGCATCTTCAGAGCACAAAAACACAGCTTGCCACAGTATGCGAAACTACAACAACATGGTGTAACAAAGGGACTAGTTTAACAAAATTCAGCTTTTGGAACTTAAGCTGAAATAATGGCGTCCATCGAACGGGGAATATATGACCTGACTCCAGCAATAGCCAATAACATAAGTTTAGATGTGGCCAACATCCTAATCAAGTCTAAGCCTTCCAGAAATAATATCTCCCATAAGGAAATCATTGCTCTAAATAGTTACATAATAATAACCAGATTATCATAACAAAAGCAGACAAAGAAAATGCAACTGTGGTTATGGATACAACAGAATATGAAAACAAAATGCACACGCTTTTACAAGATCAGTTAACATACAAAATTATAGATTGCAATTCCACCAATACACAAAAGAATAAGGTGGGTAAATTACTAAAAAAGTCACTTCCTGGCCCAAAGAAACAGCAAACAAACTCAAGCCCTTTCATGGTAAAACACCCAGGATATATGGAGCACCAAAAATTCACAAACAAGGTAAACCCTTAAGCAATATTGTAGATAGTATAAATAATCCCACATACAAACTGGCTAGACATTTAGCCAAGCTACTAGCCACTCTCACAAACAATTCTCCCTCCTTTGTCAAAACTCCTGCCCACCTAAAAAGTATTTTAGAACACCATACTGGTTGCCGTAGCACGTGGCGGTGAATTTGAGCTGTGCAGAAGAAAGTGATTTTTAATCGGTGAATAGTCCGCTTTTTTCAACGTTTTTCTGCATTTTTGAGTGCTAAATTGTTTCTCTGAATACGAGTGTACTTCAGTGGTTGTTTTTTGGAAGTTAGTTGCTGTCGCGATATAATATATTTTGGTACCGTCGGAATCGAACGCGTAACGGTGGAAGACAAAACGAAGCTGAGTTACTGTATTTAGTTATATTTCATTTTATTTAATTATATTTAGTACTTAAATGTTCTGATGTTTGTACTTTTTTTCCCTCTTATTTATTAATTGAATAATTATTAAAGATTACGCTACTCGGCAGTAAGGAATGATGGTGGATTCAGCAGCAGTCGCAAGTGGCATAACGCCAAGTCCTCCACCATTTAAGAACTCAATTATTAGCAATATCATAAGGGACTTTGTGGCATGTATGCATCTCGGGAATTACATATGTGGCTTGTTAAAGAGAGTGGAGAGCGTATGTGCGCAAAATGCAGGCAGTTGGAGGAAATAAGTATATTAGATATATCGATATCCGACTTTGTTGCTCCAGGAACGGGGAATGAATGTAGGAAGACAAGTAGTGTGATAGGAGAGAATGAGAAAATAATAGTTGATAGTGTGGAAGGTGTGAGTGACTGTGAAAGTTTAGGAGATGGTTTTGTTTGGGAGAGTGAATTTAGATTAAGAGTGACTGACCTGCAGAGGGAGATAGATGAGTTGAAAGAGGAGGTGGAATGTCTTGTGAATGAGAGCAGAAGTATGAAAGATAAGATTAGGAGAATGGAAGAGATAAATGCAAGGCGAATCAGAGTAGGAGAGAGAGAGAATTTAGGGAGTATGAATGAGAGGTATGGGGGTGCTAGAAGAGGAGAGAATGGAAACAGTAGTAGGAGAGACAGAATGAGAGAGGGATATGGAAGTGCTAGAAGTGGAGAAAATGGAAACAGTAGGAGAGAGGGAATGAGAGAGATGTATGGGAGTGCAAGAAGAGGAGAGAATGGAAACAGTAGAAGAGAGAGGTATGGGAATGAAAGAAGAGGAGAGAATGGGAACAATAGGAGCGAGGGAATGGTAAGAGATATAATGTATGGCGACTCAATGATCCGTGGTGTTCAAGATAGGATGCGTGAGGAGTGTTTGCCAGGAGGAACAATAGAAAGGGTGGCTATGGCAATTAAGAGAGGTGAAAGGGTGGATGAGATGATTGTGATGGTAGGAACGAATGACTTGAGTGGTAATGTAAGTCGGGCAGCAAGAGATATCAGATTTTTGCTTGAGACTGTACTGAAGAAGACAGAGAGAGGAAAAATAGTGTGCGTGTTGCCTAGGTATGATAATGATGAGCTGAGCAGAAGAGCGGTGATATTGAATGGCATAATAGCGAGAATGTGTGACAAGAGAGGACTGGTATATGTGGATGCTTGGAGTGTGTTTGAGGAAAGAGAGGAATTGTATGCGAGAGACCGTTTACATTTGAATGAGGAAGAACGTAGGCATCTGGAGAGATTGCTGTTCTGAACGAGTCAGTGTGTCCCAGGGAGGATGATAGCAGGGGTGGCCTCTTGTGGGAATGGATACTTGGGAGAAGGGAGACAATGTCAGGTAACACTGAGCCCAGTGGAGTCTAGAAGGGATAATGCTGGTTATAGAAACAATGGCTTTATACTAATGCCAGGAGTATCCGGAATAAGGGAGAGGAATTGGTGGCGCAGATAGCATCAGCCTGGCCAAAAATTATTGCGATCACTGAGACGTGGTTGACAGAAGGGGATATAACAACAGGAATAGAAGTCGCTGGGTATAGCATTTTTCGTCAGGATAGGGGGGGAAAGCGTGGTGGTGGGGTACTGCTTATGATAAGTGATGACCTATGTCCTCTAAGAGTGGAGAATTTGGAAGGAAGTGAGACAAATGATTTTGAGAGCGTATGGTGTGAGGTAGAGGTAGGCAAGACAGGATATTTAGTGGGTTGTTGCTACAGACACAGGAGCACAGAGGATGGGGACCACGAGATGTTTAGACAGCTAAGTTTGGCAAGTGCAAGAAGAATGATTGTTATGGGAGATTTTATCTTCAGTAGTATAAATTGGAGAGAGGAAGATGCATGTAGCAATAGGGGAATGGAATTTCTAGAATTCTTGAGGGACAAATGTCTTAGGCAACATGTAACAGAGAGAACAAGAGGTTCAAAAGTTTTGGATTTGGTTATAGCATCAGAAGAGTTGATAATAACTGAGTTGATGTCTCTCCCACCAGTTGGAGAGAGTGACCATATGGTGTTGACTTGGAAAATGAATAGACATGCAGGAGTATCAAAGAGACGGGAATTTATGTGGAATTATAAGGCAGGTGATTATAATAGTCTTAGACGTCAACTTCGGGAAGTTTCATGGAGGCAGGAGTTGGAAGGCCGGGATATCACCAGTGCGTGGGAAATTGTGAAAGAATATTTGTTATCAGCAATGGTAAGTTGTATACCAAGAGTGAAGAAGAGGACTCAATTTGGAGTAAAGTGGATGACAAACAATATTAAACAGGAATTGCATGCGAAAAAGAGGCTATGGAAGAGATATAAGGAGACAGGTGAAGAGATGCATGAGGAATATAAGACACAGGCCAGAAGAGTGACTAGTGTGGTAAGGAAAGCGAAACTGGAATATGAGAGGAGATTGGCCCTAAGATCCAAAGAAAATCCTAGGGAATTTTTTAGCTATGTGGCCAGTAGGAGGAGAAATGACCGTGGAAGAATGATATTGTGGGATAAAAATGGGAATAGAGTGACTGATGCAGAGGACATAGTGGAATTGTTCAATGAACACTTTATCGGAGTATTTCATCCTAGAGGAGTCAGTTTTAATGCTAGAGGGATAGGACTGGTTCGAGGTCTGGAGGTACAGGAGGAGAGTGTGTTTCAGATACTGAGTACTCTGGATGTCAGTAAAGCTGTGGGACTGGATGGTATTTCACCACGAGTTTTGAGAGAATGTGCTAGGGAATTGACAGTGCCTTTAACGTGGCTTTTCAATGAAAGTCTGGCTTTGGCAAAGGTGCCCAGGGAATGGAAGGAAGGTAAGATAGTGCCATTGCATAAGGGTGGTAACAGACTGGAAGTGTCTAATTATAGGCCAGTCTGTGTGTCATCAGTAGTTGTTAAGATCTTGGAGAAAGTAGTGAGGGACCGTATACAGCATTGGGCAGATGAGGGTAATGTTATCTGTGAGAATCAACATGGATTTGTGAAAGGACGCTCTTGTTTTAGCAATATGCTAGCCTTTTATAATAAAGTTTCAAGAACATTAGATGAGGGAAAGGCATATACCGCAATTTTCTTAGACTTGGCGAAGGCATTTGACAGGGTGCCACATGATAAGCTGATATGTATGTTGCAGCACATGGGTCTGGATGTCAGATTGGTCAACTGGATTCAGGATTGGCTGTCTGATAGGTATCAGAGAGTTGTGTATGTTGGAGCAGTTTCCAGGAGGCAGAGGGTTACAAGTGGGGTCCCACAGGGCTCAGTACTAGGACCTATATTGTTTAACCTTTATATCAATGACATACCCAGTGGACTGCAGGGGGATATTCAGTTGTTTGCGGATGATGCGAAGCTGGGAAGGATTATTAGTAATATTGCAGATGTGGTAGCCCTGCAAGAGGATTTAAATAAGCTAGATAGATGGGTAAATGAATGGGGGTGTCAGTTTAATGCAGCAAAATGTAAGGTCTTGAGGTTTGGGAAACATCGATGGGATGCTGCATACTCTATGGGAGGAGTTATACTGGAGGAAGTAGGGGAGACAAGAGATCTGGGGTTGATGATTGATAGACACCTGAAGTTTAGGGGACATATTGCAAAGGTGGTGAAGGTAACACAGAGGATTGCTGCTATTATGAGAAGGACACTGACCTGCAGAGATAAGAGGGTTATCATTCCGTTGTATAAGTCTCTGATCAGACCACACTTGGACTATTGTTCTCAGATTTGATCCCCAGGATTTGAAGGGGATAAATTAACTGTGGAAAGGATACAAAGACGGATGACAAAGATGGTTTCAGGACTGTACAAGGATAGTTATGAGGATCGGCTGAGAGAATATGGACTGCAGAGTTTGGTGGATAGAAGAAGGAGAGGTGATATGATTGAGACTTTTAAACTGTTGAGAGGTGGTTACAGGGTTGACACTGGGGAGTTCTTTCGCTTGGTGGAACAGCGGGAAGGAGTGATGACAAGAGGCCATCCCTGGAAGTTACAAAAGGAAACTGTGAGCAAGAGGGTAAGGAGTGGTTTCCTTGTGTGGAGGGTGGTTGAGCCGTGGAATGCATTGCCTGATGGAGTGGTGGGAGCGAGAACGGTCAGTGAGTTTAAAGAGTGGTATGATAGACTTTGTGTTTCTCAGGGGGGGGACCTCCCCTCGGTGAGTCTTTTTTGACTCCTTGGAGGCCTGAATAATAATAATAATAATAATAATAATAATATACCTTAAAAAGCTCAGACTTAATGGTGAGCTTTGATATCACCTCACTATTCACAAATATACCACTAATTGAAACCCTTAATCTGCTAAAGTCACACTTTTCCCCAATATCTTTGAACTATTTAAATTCACAATACATGCAGGATATTTCACATGGAAAGGGAAAATATACAAACAATTAGATGGGAGAGCTATGCCCCCCCCCCTTAGCCATCTTCTACATAGAACACCTGGAAAAACTAGCTATCAATACAGCCACTCTCAAACCAACACATAGCATAGCCAAAGTGTTGGTTTGAGAGTGGCTGTATTGATAGCTATGTGCTTGGTGATTGACGATGTGCTTGATATTTGGCCACATGGCCCAGGCACATTGGTTACATTCTTACTGCATTTAAATAGCCAACATCCAAAAATCCACTTTACAATGGAACTGGAAGCTAATAACTGTCTGCCATTCCTGGAAACACTAATCACACATCTTCCAGATGGTTCATTATCATTCTCAATTTTTATAAAACCCACACATACAAGGAGATATTTACACAAACAATCACACCGTCACCATTCTCAACAGTATGGTATCTTAAAAACGCTAACCCACAGAATGAGAGCAATCTGTTCCAATGACAATGCTCTTGCTGCTGAACTGGCTCACTTGTGCCACATAAGATAAACAAAATACTAAATGCTCCTAAGATATCCCTCCTACTATCCACCATGGAGAACTACAACAAAAGTCACCATCCCATACATTAAAGGCACATCGGAAAAGATGTCTAGAATTCTCAATAAACATCAACTACGCACTGTATTTAGATTGTGTGTCAAATTAGCAACTCTCATCCGTTCACCCAAGGACAGCATCCCTCCTTTATCCAGGAGTCTACGATGTAGTACCCTGCTCATGTGATCAAGCTTACTACGGTCAAACAGGAAGAACTGTGGATATTTACATCAGTGAACATAAAAGATACATCCGGCACTAACACTATGGGAAGTTGGGCCTAGCAGACCATGCTTTGGACACCCCTGCACAGAGGATTAACTGGAAGAAAACAAAAGTAGTGCACAGAAGCTTTTAAAAGTCAGAGAGATTGAAACATACTCCAAATCTCAACAAATATGGCTGTATAAATTTGCCTAAGATCTGGGAGACAGTCATCTTAAGACATAACTAATACCTGCTTTCTCTCTCTGTTTTTTTTTTTTTTTTTTTTAGGACTTTAGTTTTTGTGTTGTTGCAAAAATTTTGTTAAACTAGTCCATTTGTTACATCATGTTGTTGTTGTAGTCTCACGTACTGTGACAAACTGTGTTTTTGTGCTCTGAAGATGCTGGTTATAACACCAGCAAAATATCAGCAATAAGTCAGTAAATAATTATCTAATTATAATTCTGTGATCTGATATATACCGTCAAAATTAAACAACATAGTGGCAGTGTAGTTGCTGGTAGGATAAACCTAGCTAGACAGGTCAAGGCAGAGGTACCAGACTAAGAGAAATATCTTGTATCCTTCATACTAGTTGGTGGGAGTGAGAGGACGAGGCTGGTAACCTCTTCCTAAATACATAGACATATTCTGCAGAACACAAAGAAAAAGCAGAACAGATTTAATGGAAGGATTGGTAGCAAGAATAAGGGTAAATGATTTGGAGTAATGGATATATAAATTTCACCACTTGGAATATTAGGACTTAGCTAGGAAAGGAACAGAACTGAGTGATCAGTTGAAAGAGAAAAGATAATTACACCAGTACAAACTGAAAGTGAAAAACACTTAAGGAGAGCTACAGAAATGGAATATTATAAAATGATATACAGTGGTAATGAGTACGATTAAAGATTAAGTTTTATTATTATTATTACGTGACACCTCCAGGGAGTCCAAAGACTCATCGAGGGAGGGAACCTACTCTACAACTCTCTGTCTCCACCACTTATTCCACCAACTACAACTAACCACAACTACACCAATGCCACTAGTTTTAGTTGCAATGATGACTCAATATGGAAGACTAGAATAAAGAGCAATACTTATTAATGAAACATCCACAAACTGTAAAAGATTGAAAAGAGGCTACCTAACATTGATGAGATTTTATGCCCTAGTAGAAGAAGAATGGAGAGATGAAATTAAACCATTTTACAGTGACTGAGAAAATGTGATGAGATCCTGTAATAAAAATGATTATTTGATAATTACCAGATTATCAATATGGAACTCAAACAACCATAGGCTGAGAACTTTGTCACCACTGTATTCGTTTAAATTTTGGTAAAATAGATATCCATAAATACATATGGAATTGCCAGAAAATTGTGATCAATGATACACCATATATCATTAACAAAACACTATCTTCAAGAGAAAGAAAGAAGAGTTTTCAGAGGCAATGATATATACACAGACATTTTCTGATAATCTCAAAAATAGTAAAATGGGTAAGATGGAAATACAAGCACACAAGATCCTAGAGATGAGAAATAAACAGAGTTTATTTCTCATCTCCACTCCAATATGACAGTATTAGAAATATATGTCAAAAATAACTAACTCAGTGCCATCTCTAATTGACATTTCTTCAGACATAAATGAAGAGCGGAGAAACAAATGAATTAAACAGCCGAGGAAAGTATTAGTCAGGATAAAGATTAAAAACATTAAAAATTTGAAATACTAAAGTAGCAACAGCTATACAAGAAAAACAAAAACTTGATAAGCAACACTTGCCAAAAAATAAGAAAATAAAATAAATTAATGAAGCATTTCAAAGAACTAGAAAATATTATTATTTTTATCTTTATTAACTCATCGAAATGGAGTCAAAAGACTCATTCATGGAAGGTCCTAGTGTCACACACCTAATTCATCAAACTGTGCCTTAAACACATTCATTATTCCTACTCAGTAAATTCTCATGTAATGTATTCCAATCCCAAAAAGTCAGCTACTGGAACAAATCCTAAAATGCACCCCAACAAAACATTACCAGAGTTCAAGATCAGCACTATCAACATAAGAAGCCTGAATGGCAAAGAAATGGAGCTAGATGAGGAATTGAATAAGTACCAGATCGACATAATACTGAAACAAAAAAGACAAAAACTGGTGAGATCTTTCTAAGCAATAAATACAAAATGTTATATTCATGCAATGATAATCAAGGAAAAGAAGGAGTAGCTGTAGAATTCAACATTAAATACAAGGCTAATCTTCTTGAATAGAAACAGGCAACATCAAATAGAGTGATGTTGGCAAATATCATAATGGGGAACTGGACAATAAGACTTATTTGTGCCTATTGTAACACAGACAGTTCTATTAAGGTAGAAGCTGAGGAATTTTTTGAGGCTTTAGAGAAAGCGACTGACACAATGAAAAAGTGGTCCTTGTTGGGGATCTAAATAGCAGAATAGGAAATGATTGTCAAACATACAAAAATATTTTGGGAAAATTTGGAGAAAAGAGCAAAGCAAATAATAATGCAAATACCTGTTGGATTTTTGCTCAGGACATGGACTAGTTATTACTAACACAATGTTGCAACATAAAAATGTGCATAAATTCACATTGAGAGAAGAAGCAAGGAATAAGAAAAGTCTCACTGACTATGTTATTGTTGATAGTGGTGTTTTCTCACTGGTGCAGGATACTAGAGTGCACAGAGATTTTAAATTGGAAGTTATCACCATTTAATCTTGAGCAGGATAAAACTGAATTTCAGGTTGAAAATAAGAACATGTAAGAAAGTTTTAAAGCGAATAAAACTTGAACAGCTCTCAGATGCAAACTGTAGAATAAAATACACAAATATTATTGGGAAAAAAAATGAAAGAAATTCATTGGCAAGCCCTGAAGAAAACACTGATTGATTCAGTCAAAGAGGCATGTGGTAAGGTTATCTGCAAGGATAGAATAATCAGAACTCCATGTTGGACACAGGAAGTTAAAGAGGATGTGAAGGAAAAGAAGAAAGCATATCAAAAGTTCTTGGAAAATAAATCATCTTTTGCTCTTAGAGAATAACAGAGACAAGTATAAGAAAGCTACACACTGTGTAAAACTACATAAAAAAAAAAAAAAAAAACATGGGAAGACTTTGGAAAGGAGATGGAAATTAATATCAGGAAGGTGGGAAGATATTATAGAGGTTGTCAAAAAAGTTCAGAAATGGAGGAAAGAGTGCTGTAAAATGAATTACAGATGATAGCAGTGACATTAAAACTGAACTTTAATGTATGGAGTAATTACTTCAAAAAATTGCTAAATGAAACAACCAGTGACAGCAAAGTGGTAAAAAAACACTCAACAGGCATGCAATCAGAAATACATATCCATACTTGATGCAGAAAAAAGCCACATAGTATTTAGCTATGAGGAGATCAAACCCTGAAATCTTGAAGGCAGCAGGAGTAGATGATTTCAACCAGAAATGCTCAAGTATGGAAGTATAAAAGTCTTACAGTCGCTGCACTGCATAGTTCAGAAGGCCCGGACAGAGGAACGAATTCCAGATGTTGAAAGTTTATTTTTCACTTGGTAAGACTATAATACATTTAGTTTAATCCTTTATCCAAGTGTGAGCAAACAAAGTTTGTGCCTGAAAGTATCTTCAGGACTGGGGTAAGGTGGTACAACACCGGGCAACTCGTTACAAAGGTGGAGCAAGCTCACAACACTCCTATCTCAGTATCTCCCATAATGCAAAACACATCTCCTTGCAGATATGTATAATGTTATGCATTAAGGGGAGGGCCTACCCAGACTAGTTTCGACCTTTATTGAAGTCTCTTCAGTGGGAGCCAGGCCCAAGTGGAGATACCAGGCAGAAGCATTAGCAAGGTCATCTCTACCTATAGGAGTTGCCAAACGGTGTGCCACCTTTTTATTAAATTACTCTGGATTTAGAGAAAGATGTTGAAAGTTTATTTTTCACTTGGTTAGACTATAATAAATTTAGTTTAATCCTTTATCTAAGTGTGAGCAAACAAAGTTTGCACCTGCAAGTATCTTCAGGACTGGGGTAAGGTGTACAACACTGGGCAACTCGTTGCAAAGGTGGAGCAAGCTAACATCACTCCTCTCTCAGTATCTCCCATAATGCAAAACATCTCCTTGTGGATATGTATAATGTTATGCATTAAGGGAAGGGCCACTACCCAGACTAGTTTCGACCTTTATTGAGGTCTCTTCATTGGGAGCCAGGCCCAAGTGGAGATACCAGGCAGAAGCATTACCAAGGTCATCTCTACCTATAGGAGTTACCAAATGGTGTGCCACCTTTTTATTAAATTACTCTGGATTTAGAGAAAGATGTTGAAAGTTTATTTTTATAATTTTTATTATAAAAATTTTAGATTTAAACTAATTTTATTTTTAAATTTAATTTTAAATTTAAACTAACCAAGTGAAAAATAAACTTTCAACATCTTTCTCTAAATCCAGAGTAATTTAATAAAAAGGTGGCACACCATTTGGAAATTCCCATAGGTAGAGATGACCTTGGTAATGCTTCTGCCTGGTATCTCCACTTGGGCCTGGCTCCCACTGAAGAGACCTCAATAAAGGCCAAAACTAGTCTGGGTAGTGGCCCTTCCCTTAAGGCATAACATTATACATATCCGCAAGGAGATGTGTTTTGCATTATGGGAGATACTGAGATAGGAGTATTGGTAGCTTGCTCAACCTTTACAACGAGTTTCCCGGTGTTGTACCACCTTACCCCAGTCCTGAAGATATTTCAGGTGCAAACTTTGTTTGATCACACTTGGATAAAGGATTAAACTAAATTTATTATAGAATTCCAGATGATTGAAGTAGAGATCTCATAGTACCATTATATAAAAGGGGAAATAAAACTGAATGTGAGTATTACAGAGGTATTTCCCTATTGAGCATTCCTGGTAAGATTTATGCAAGTATTATTATTATTATTACCCCAAGACCTCATGGAGTCAAAGACTCATCTGGGAGGTCCTTTTATCACACCCACACACACAGCTCATCATACCGTGCCTTGAACACATTCAAACTCCTTGCAGATACCACACTCTCAAGGCAAGGCATTCCAATTATTTACAACTCTGCATGAAAAAAGCCTGCCTCTCACCCCCCTACTCACACCCTCTTTATACAGTTTCCAGGGATGACCTCTAGTTCTCTCCCGATCTCCCACTATTTTCTGTAGAACTTCTCCAGCATTGATCCTATAACAACCCCTTACCAACTTGTAGGTCTCTATCATATCTCCCCTCTTCCTCCTGTCCACCAGACTCTGCAAATTACATCTTCTCAATCTTTCCTCATACTTGATGCTCCAGAGGTCAGAAACTACCTTAGTCAATCGCCTTTGGACCCTTTCTAACGTCTTTTCATCCTTCTGAAAACCAGGTGACCAAATCTGGGCACAATAGTCCATGTGTGGCCTAATCAAAGCCTTATACAATGGAACAAGAATCTCCCTACTTCTACACATCAGTGTTCTCCGCATCATTCCCAGAAGCCTTTGTGTTGTCTTCACAATTTTGGCAATGTGTCCCCTAAATTTCAGATCCTTATCAACAATCACCTCCAGATCTCTTATTTCTTCCACCTCCAACAATATATTCTCACCAAGGATAAATTTTACATCCCATCTTTGTTTTCCAAATTTTAAAACCTTACATTTTGCAACATTGAACTCGCATCCCCATTTCCGTGCCCAATCACTCAATTTATTCAAGTCTTCTTGTAAGGCCACAACATCTTCACTACCCTTCATGGTTCTTCCCAACTTTGCATCATCTGCAAACAACTGAATATCTCCATCCAAATCTTCACCAATATCATTAATAATTAATGTACAAGTTAAACAGTAATGGCCCTAAAACAGTCCCCTGAGGCACTACACCAGATGCTTTCCTTTTCCTGGATATCGCTCCCCCATACACAGCTTGTTGATACCTATCAAATAGCTAGTCTCCAATCCAATGCACTAATCTAATATCCAATCCCATCTGCTCTAGTTTGACTATCAATTTATCATGAGGTACTCTATCAAAAGCCTTTGAGAAATCTAAGTATATTATTGTGTATTATTATTCGTGACACCTCCAAGGAGTCCGAGGACTCATCAAGGGAGGACACCTGCTATTATACAACTGTTTCAACCTAGCACTACACCGAACCTCTACTACCAATCATATCCATCAATGCCATCTGCCGCCCATCTCCACCACCACCACAACTAGTATTTTTTTGTCTGTAAATTGCATGTGTTCTGAAGAGCCGATTTGTCTGTATGTGGGATGAAAAACCTGAGTTTCCGGGAGAAAAACCCTGCTGCCTCCATATGAGATCGGCTAACTCACCTTCGATTGAAAAAGTCCACATAAAGATTCCTCTCGTCGCGACGAGAATCGAACTTAGGCCTATTCCTATCGAAGGGCGAAATGTACCGTCATTCTTTCTCCTCCGTCCAAGGAAGCAGTATACATGAGAAACATTTGAGAAGGATTGTGGAAGGGAAGCTTGGTGAAGAACATGCTGGATTCAGGCCAAACAGACACTGTGAGAATTAGATTTTCACTTTACAACAAATAGTTGAGAAATCCTGGGAATATAACAAAGATCTGTATTTACATTCTGTAGATCTGAAAAAGACATATGACAAGGTGCCAAGCTATTCACAATGCTACAATTGTATGGTGTCAATTGGGCATTATATCATGCAATACTTAGTCTTTATTCAAGTGGTAAGTCAGGAGTCAGAATTAAAGGAAATACAAGAAGATGGTTTAATGTTAAATATGGTGTCAGACACATATGTGGAATTATAACACAGGTGATTATAATAGTCTTAGATACCAACTTGGGGCAGTTCCATGGAAGGCCGGGATATCATCAGTACTTGGGAAATTATGAAAGAATATTTGTTAGCAGCAATAGTAAGCTGTATTCCATGAGTGAAGAAGCACACACACAATTTGGTATAAAGTGGATGACAAACAATATTAAACAAGAAGGTGAAAAGAGGTTATGGAAGAGATATAAGGAGAGGGAGGGAGAGCACATGCATGAAGAATATAACACTCAGGCCATGAGAGTGACTGGTATGGTAAGGAAGGTGAAACTGGAATACGAGAAGAGGTTAGCACTAAGATCCAAAGAAAATCACATGAAAGTTTTTAGCTATGTGGCCAGTGGGAGGAGAAATGATTGTGGAAGAATGACATTGTGGGATAAAAATGGGAATAGAGTGATGACTGATGCAGAGAACATAGTGAAGTTGCTCGATAAACACTTTATTGGAGCATTTCATCGTGGAGAAGTAAGTTTTAATACTACAGGGATAGGGTTCGAGGTTTAGGGTTGCAAGAGAAGAGTGTGTTCCAAATACTGAGTACTCTGGATGTTAGTAAAGCTGTGAGATCGGGTGATATTTCACCACAGGTTTTGAGAGAATGTGGTAAACAACTAACAGCTCTACTGAACTTTCTTTTCAATGAAAGTCTGGCTATGGGAAAGGTATCCAAGGAATGGTAGGAAGGTAAAATAGTGCCATTGCATAAAGGGAGTAGCAGACTGGAAGCGTCTAATTATAGGCCTGTTTTTGTTTCATCAGTAGTTGTTAAGATCTTGGAGAAATTAGTGAGAGGACCATACACAGAGTTGGGCAGATGAGGGTAATGTTATCTGTGAGAGCCAACATGGATTTGTAAAGCAGTTCTCTTGCTTTAGTAATATGATTGCCTTTTATAATAAAGTGACAAGAGCAGTTGATGAGGGGATGAGAGAAAGGAATATACTGCCATTTTTTGGCAGTATATGGAGGAAAGAAGAAAGTAGGGGAGAGAAAAGTTGTGGGGGTGATAACTGATAGAAAACTGAAATTCAGGGAACATGTTGCAAAGGTGGTGAAGGTAACCCAGAGGATTGCTATAATACTGAGAAGGATGTTGACCTGCAGAGATAAAAGAGTTATCATTCCTCTTGTATAAGACACTGATCAGACCACACTTAGACTATTGTTCTCAAATTTGGTATCCGGGATTTGAATTGGATAAATTAACTGTGGAAAGTGTACAGAGGCAGATAGCAAAGATGGTTTTAAGACTGTACAATGTTAGTTATGAGGATCAGGTGAGGAAATGTGGACTACAGTGTTTGGTGGATAGAAGAAGGAGAGGTGATATGATTGAGACTTTTAAACTGTTGAGAGGTAGTTACAGGGTTGATATTGGGGAGTTCTTTCACTTGATGGAACAGCAGGAAGGACCGATGAGAAGGCTCCATCCTTGGAAGTTACAAGGAAGCTGTGAGCAAGAGGATGAGGACTGGTTTCTTTGTATGGAGGGTGGTTGAACTTTGGAATGCATTGTCAGATAGTGGTGAGAGCAAGAACGGTCAATGTGTTCAAGGAGTGGTATGATAGATTTTGTTTTTCCTAGGAAGGACCTTCCACTATGAGTCTTTTGATTCCCTGGAAGTCTGAATAATAATAATATGGATCCCATTATGAAGGAAAATAATATTAAACTTGATATCAAAATTGGAGATGTTAATCTCAGCTCTTTACTTTATGCAGACAATGTTATACTTCTAAATAAATCCTGTACTACTCTGCGAGATTCCCTGACTAAATTGAATAAATCTTGTAACATATATGGTATGAAGGCAATATCAAGGCAAAGACAATGAAAATAGTCAGAGGCATTGAAAATATCAACTACATAGTGAATGGAGAACCTATATAACAAGTATAACATTTCAGCTACTTAGGCACAATTTTTAGAGAAGACGATAAATTAAATATGGAAATTGACAACAGAATCAACAAAGTTGGTATGATAGGAAGTCAACTGAATAAATTTATGTGGAATAAGAGAGAAATTAGTCAAAACAGTAAATTAGCTGTATACAAGGCAGTGTTCAAGCCCATTTTAACTTATAGATCTGAGAGCTTAGTCAGAAATAAAACACTTGACCAAAGACTAGAGACCTTAGATATGAGAGTCCTGAGAAAGATTAGGAGTGTGAACAGATGGCATCAATGGCAATATCATATTTAAAATGAGGATATTAGGAACAAACTTGACATTGTTAGCATCCAGGAATGTATTAGTAGAGGTAATCTCAGGTGGTATGATTACTCAGTTGGATAAAAGACCCAGAGATGTTAATCACTGGGTCTTACCACCAAGATATAGGTGGATTGATACAGTAAAAAGTGCCTTAGAAGACAGGAATATAAGATTTTATAATGCTGGAGTCTTGACAGGTAATAGATTGATTTGGAGGAAAATTATAGATAGGAAGTTAGTGGTGGTGATGTAAGTTTTTCAAGTAATTCTATCATATCCTGTACACCCTTCGAGGATATATGTCAGGAATTTGATGAATATGTATTCCAATTACCTACTACTCTCCATACAAAAAGTTTATTCCTCACTCCCTTGATCGTGCCTTCCTCATACGGCTTCCAGGGATGCCACATATACCCTTTGTTTCTCTCCCAATTCTATTATGAACTTTTTCTACATTCTTCTTCATCTTTTCAGCCATTTTCTGTCCACTGCTGGACGAAGGCCTCCTCCAGTTCTTTCCACCTTTCTCTGTTCTTGGCAATGGTTGACCAATTTTTCCCAACAAATTTTGACAGTTCATCACTGCACCTTTTTTTAGGACGTCCTTGGCCATGTTTCCCTTCTTTTGGAATCTAGTTTGTTAGTATAGTGGTCTATCACTCAACTTCTCTCTTGGATAGATATCTGGCCCATTTCCATTTTAGTTGCTTATGGTGAAGAATGATGTCAGTTATGTGAGTCTGGCTTCTTATCCAGGTGTTTCGCTTCTGATCTTTTAATGTGATGCCTAGCATCAACCTCTCCATTTTTTTTTTGAGTTGTTAGTTTATTTGCCAGTGCTTATGTTAGCAACCAAATTTCACAACCATATGTGATGACTGCAAGTGTACACTGGTTAAATGTCTTCCTCTTTCAACAGAGTGGGACATCATTGTTTTGAAAAATGCTTTTCAATTTTCTGAATGCACCCCAGGCAAGTTGAACTCTCCAATTTATTTACTTTTGGAGTTCACAGTTTAGATCAATGAGATGACCTAAGTATGTATATGAAGAGACTCTTTCCAATAAATTGTTTTCTGTTATTATGTTTTTTGGTGTTACAAAATGATTAAACATGATTTTAGTTTTTTCTCTGTTTATTTTTAGACCGACTTTTCTGGTTTCATGGTATAGTTCTTCTATCATTACATTAATCTTCTGGAGTGTTTGCAAAAATTATGATATCATCTGCATATCTTAGGTGTGTTAAGTTTCAGTTATTAATTTTTATACCAAGGTTTGTCCAGTTTATATTATTAAATATTTCTTGAAGGACTGCTGTAAAGATTTTGGGTGATAGAGAGTCTCCTTGTTGGACACCATTTTCAATTGATATTTTATTGCTACTTGTGTGAAGTTGGATTGTTGCTGGTGCAGTGTGGTATATTTCCTGGAGGAGGTCCATATATTCTCCAGGAACTCCCTAATTCTGGAGTGCTTTGATTACTAGATTAGTTTTGATGGAATCGAATGCTTTTTTATAATTAATAAAGGCTAAACAGAGAGGCACTTGGTTTTCTCTGCTTTTTCTATTATTTGTTTTATTGCATGAATATGATCAATTGTGTTAAAGCTTTTACGGAATCCTGCGTGTTCTATGGGTTGATTTGAGTCTAGAAGAAATGTTAACCTGCGTGTTATTACTTTTGTGAGAATTTTGTACACATTTGAGAGAATACTAATTGGTCTGTAGTTCTTTATTTCTTCTTTGTCCCCTTTTTTAAATAACAGTATCAGAGTAACATTTTTCCAGTTCTCTGGTATCTTCCCTTCTTCTAGGCATAGATTTAGTAAGTTTGTGACATTGTGAATGATATTATTTCCTCCCCATTTAATTAATTCTGTGTGAATTAGATCTTCACCAGGACATTTTCCATTATTAGATTGTGTCCCCATGGTCAGGAAGAAAAACAAGGTAGGCGTTACATGGATGAGCAGTAGTATCAAGCTTGATCTGCAAAAAAAGAAAATGTTATGGAGAATTTACAAGGTGAAAGGCGATCAGTACACCCATGAAAAGTACAAGGCTCAATTGGTTATGTGGTTTCCTAAATTTTCTAAAATAGAATATGCAGAACTATGTAAAACAATCAGGAAAAAGATAAGAAATCAAATAAGATCTTATAACACAAAAAACAATAAAAGAAATAATTGAAAACAATAAAAATATTAAAATACTAAGAAAACATTTATCAGTTGGCAAAAGTCAAATATCTGTAACTTCACCCAAAGATTGTCAGAATAAGTGAGACATGGTTAGATGAGGTCGACATCCTGACAGGAATAGAGATGGAAAGGTATGATGTGTTTCTTGAGGATAGAAGGGTTAAAAAGGGAGTGAGAGTGCTATTGATGATAGAGAAAGAGTTATGTCCATTCAAAGTAGAGATGCAAGAGGGAAATAGTGCCAGTGGTTCTGAGGCAGTATGGCGTGAGATAGAGGCGAATGAAGTCAAATACTTGGTGGGATATTGTTATAGACCAGGTAATGTGGATGGTGGTGATAATGAAATGTATAATCAAATTAGCAAAGCAAATAAGAAAAGGGTCATCATTATGGGCGATTTTAATTATGGCAATATAGACCGGAATGAGGAGATAGCAACTGGAAGTAAAGAAAATTAGTTTCTCGAGTTTTTGAGGGATAACTACCTCAGACAGTATGTAACAGAGGGCACACGAGGATTGAGGGTCTCGGATTTGGTCATCTCATCAGAGGATGTAATTATAAATGAGGTGTCAAATCATCCACCAATTGGTGAGAGTGACCATGAGGTGATTACTTGGGTGGTTGCCAGCAGTGTAAGGACCTCTGTCAGAAAAGGGTATATGTGGAACTAGAAACTGAAAAAGAGATCCATGCAGCTTGCGGGGATTTCAGAAACTATCTAGTAGATGCAATGTCTAAATGTATTCCAAGGGTGAGAAGTTTAAATAAGGTAGTTTTGAAAATTATGGAGACAACTACCGTGTTTGAATAAAAACTTTAGTTTAATATAACTAAAATCTACATTCGACGTTTCGCCCTTTATGGCAAGGTCATCTTCTGGAGAATATAGGTATACACAGGAAATAAGCTATACTACAATCAAACTGGTTCGTTAAAGACACTGACCAACTGCTACCACAATTGTTGGCCTGACCTCTGGTGAAAAAAAAATTACAAATAAAAAAAAAAAATTAAAAAAAAAAAATAAAAAAAAAAATAATACATCAAGGCTAGAGTCCTATTATTAGTGTTGTCTAATATATATATATATTAAAATCATTCCAGCCAGCTGGTATGGTTTCTAATACTGGTTACGGATTGGCTAGAGTCCTGATTTATGCTGGATCTTTCATATTTGGAAGGCTGAATGTGTGCCATCCAGATCCTTGGAATTTTCATGCCATCTTTGTTTCCAAGGATCTGGATGGCACACATTCAGCCTACCTAATATGAAAGATCCAGCATAAGTCAGGACTCTAGTCAATCCGTAACTAGTATTAGAAACCATTCCATACCAACTGGCTGGAATGATGTTAATATATATATATATATATTAGACAACACTAATAGGGGTGCTTAAGGGTCAAAGCTGTATAACTGAGAGGAGACCTCCACATAGCCTTTAAAGGAATGCGGAGAACCGACCAGGGCTTCTGACCTAATGTCCAATCCTCACCTTCTCGTGGTGCACCCTGTTGGGTATCTACTTTGATACTGAACGAACGAGGATAGGCTGGCAATTTGGGATTTAGCCGACCAAATTGTATTCTTATTGGTTAAATCAAAATAAAAAATGATGGTACAACATGACAAAATTTCATGCCAGCTGGGGCTTCGCCCGGTTAAACAAGGCCCTCGTTGTTTTCGCCAGGGAACCAGGGCGAACAGCGAAAAGTCAGCTACTGGAACAAATCTGAAAACAAACCCCAACTCAACATCACCAGAGTTAAAGATCGGTACTATCAACGTAAGAAGCCTGAATGGCAAAGAAATGGAGCTAGCTGAGGAATTAGATAAGTACCAGATCGACATAATAGGGGTGACTGAAACAAAAAAGACCAAAACTGGTGAGATCTTTCTGAGCAATAAATACAAAATGTTATATTCAGGTAATGACAATCAAGGAAAAGAAGGAGTAGCCATAGTATTCAACACAAAATACGAGGCTAATCTTCTTGAATGGCAGTCAGTCTCAAGTAGAGTAATGTGGACAAATATGAGAATGGGGAACTGGACAATGAGACTTATTTGTGCCTATGGTCCAACAGAAGGTTCTACTAAGGTAGAAGTGGAGGAATTTTTTGAGGCTTTAGAAAAAGCAACTGATACAATGAAAAAGGAAAAGTTGGTCCTTGTTGGGGATCTAAATAGTAGAGTAGGAAATGATTGTGAGACATACAAAAATATTTTGGGAAAATTTGGAGAAAAGAGCAAAGCTAATAATAATGGCAAATATCTGTTGGATTTCTGCTCAGGACATGGAGTGGTTATTACTAACACCATGTTCCAACATAAAAATGTGCACAAATTCACATGGAAAGAAGAGGCTAGGAATAAGAAAAGTCGCATTGACTATGTTATTGTTGATAGTGATGTTTTCTCCCTGGTGCAGGACACCAGAGTGTACAGAGGATTTGAAATTGGAAGTGATCACTATTTAGTCTTGAGCAGGATAAAATTGAATTTCATATTGAAAAGAATAACATGTAAGAAAGTTTTAAAGCGAATAAAAGTTGAGCAGCTCTCAGATGTGAACTGTAGACTAAAATACAGAAATATTATTGAAAAGAAAATGAAAGAGTTTGAGAACAGGAATCAAACCTTGGAGATTCAGTGGCAAACTCTGAAGGAATCATTGATTGATTCTGCCAGAGAGGCATGTGGTGAGGTTGTGTGCAAGGATAAAAAAATCAGAACTCCCTAGTGGACACAGGAAGTTAAAGAGGCAGTGAAGGAAAAGAAGAAAGCATATCAAAAGTTCCTGGCAAATAAGTCAGCTTTTACTCTTACAGAATACAGAGACAAATGTAAGAAAGCTAAACAGTGTGTAAAACTAGCTAAACAAAAGTCATGGGAGGACTTTGGCAAGAATATAGAAAATAAATATCAAGAAGGTGGCAAAATATTCTGGAGGTTGTTGAAGAAGCTTAGGAATGGAGGAAAGAGTGCTGTAAAAGGAATTAGAGATGATAAAGGTGAAATGAAAACAGGAGAAAAAGATATCCTTGAAGTATGGAGTAATTACTTTGAAAAACTGCTAAATGAAACAAGCAGTGATGACAGCACAGTGGTAAAAAACACTGACCAGGCATGCAGTCAGGAATACATATCCATACTTGAAGTAGAAAAAGCCATCAAAGGCTTGAAATGTGGAAAGGCAGCAGGAGTAGATGATATTCGACCAGAAATGCTGAAGTATGGTGGTATAAGAGTCTTACAGTGGCTGCACTGCATAGTTCAGAAAGCCTGGACAGAGGGACGAATTCCCGATGATTGGAGTAGAGCTCTCATAGTACCCATATATAAAAAGGGAAATAAAACTGAATGTGAGAATTACAGAGGTATTTCCCTACTGAGTGTTCCTGGCAAGATCTATGCAAGTATACTTGAGAAACGGTTGAGAAGAATTGTGGAAGAAAAGCTTGGTGAAGAACAAGCTGGATTCAGGCCAAATAGAGGCTGTCAGGATCAGATCTTCACTTTACGACAAATAGTCGAGAAAGCATGGGAATATAACAAAGATCTGTATTTAAGTTTTGTCGATTTGGAAAAGGCATATGACAAGGTGCCAAGAGAGAAACTATTCAATATGCTGCAGTTATATGGTGTCAATGGGTCATTATATCAAGCAATACTTAGCCTGTATTTAAGTTGTAAATCAGCAGTTAGAATTGAAGGAAGTACAGGAAGATGGTTTAATGTTAAATCTGGTGTGAGACAAGGATGTAAATTATCCCCTCTGTTATTCATTATCTATATGGATCACATTATGAAGGAATGTGGTATTAAACCTGATATCAAAATTGGAGATGTTAATGTCAGCTCTTTGCTTTATGCGGATGATGTTATACTTCTAAATAAATCCGCTACAAGTTTGCAAGATTCTCTGACTAAATTGAATAGCTGTTGTAATAAATATGGTATGAAGGTAAGCAATAAAAAGACAAAAACAATGAAAATAGGCAGAATCATTGAAAATGTCAACTGTGTTGTGAATGGAGAACCTGTGGAACAAGTAAAACATTTCAGCTACTTAGGCACAATTTTTACTGAAGATGGTAAACTAAATATAGAAATAGACAACAGAATCAGCAAAGCTGGTATCGTGGGAAGTCAATTGAATAAATTCATATGGAATAAGAAAGAAATTAGTCGGAACACTAAATTAGCTGTATACAAGACTGTGTTCAAACCAATTTTAACTTATGGATCTGAGAGCTGGGTCAGAAGTAAAACACTTGTCCAAAGACTAGAGACCGCAGATATGAGAGTCCTGAGAAAGATTACAGGCGTGAACAGATGGCATCAATGGCAATATCATATTAAAAATGAGGATATTAGGAAAGAACTTGACATTGTCAGCATCCAGGAATGCGTTAGCAGAGCTAATCTCAGATGGTATGGTCACTTAAATAGAATGGGAGAGGAAAGATTAACAAAACAAGTGTTCTCTGCCAGGTTGGCAGGAAAACGACCCAGAGGAAGACCAAGATATAGGTGGATTGATACGGTACAAAGTGCCTTAGACGATAGAAATATAAGATCTGATAATATTGGAGTCTTGACAAGTAACAGACTGATTTGTAGGAAAATTGTAGATAGGAAGTTGGTAATGATGTAATTTTTTCATGTAGTACTGTCATATCCTGTACACCCCTTGAGGGTACATGGCAGGAATTTGATGATGATGATGATGACAACACTAATAATAGGACTCTAGCGTTGATGTATAATTTTTTTTATTTATTTTTTTTTTTATTTGTAATTTTTTTTTTTTTTTTTTTTTTTTTTTTAACAGAGGTCAGGCCAACAATTGTGGTTGGTCAGTGTCTTTAATGAACCAGTTTGATTGTAGTATAGCTTGTTTCCTGGAAAGGATACAAAGATGGTCTCGGGACTGTACAAGGATAGTTATGAGAATCGGCTGAGGGAATGTGGACTGCAGAGTTTGGCGGATAGAAGAAGGAGAGGTGATATGATTGAGACTTTTAAACTGTTGAGGGGTGGTTACAGGGTTGACACTGGGGAGTTCTTTCGCTTGGTTGAACAGCGGATAGGAGTGATAACAAGAGGCCATCCCTGGAAGTTACGAAAGGAAACTGTGAGCAAGAGGGTAAGGAGTGGTTTCTTTGTGTGGAGGATGGTTGAGCCGTGGAATGCATTGTCTGATGGAGTGGTGGGAGCGAGAACGGTCAGTGAGTTTAAAGAGTGGTATGATAGACTTTGTGTTTCTCAGCGGGAGACCTCCCCTCGATGAGTCTTGACAGACTTTATGTCTTAGGAAGGACCTCCCTCGATGAGTCTTTTGACTCCTTGGAGGCCTGAATAATAATAATAAAAAAAATATCTATATGCTCCAGAAGATGACCTTGACATAAAGTTAAAAACTAGATTTTACTTATATTAAACTAAAGTTTTTATTCAAACACGGTAGTTGTCTCCATAATTTTCAAAAATGCATTCGGATCACCATGTAAGCCTAAAAAAAAGGATTAAATAAGGTAGGTGTGAGATGGATAAATAAAGAGATTAAGCATGCGATACAGAGAAACAGGACATTGTGGAGGCAGCATAAGAAAAGTGGAAATAACCAATTCCATGAGGTCTACAAAGACCAGGCAAGGAGGTTGACTTGGTTGGTGAGGGTAGCTAAAAAGAGGTATGAACTGCATTTAGCTAATTATTATTATTATTATTATTATTATTAATGAATCCAAAAATAATCCTATGGAGTTCTATTGATATGTAGCTAGCAAAAGAAAGAATGATTATGGAAGGATGACACATTGATTGGAAAAAATGGTATAAAGACAGCTGTTGGGGAATGTGTGGTGGAGATATTTAATGAGCAATTCAAAAAGGTCTTTCAATCTTGTGAATGTGACTTCATGGAGAGATTGAGAGCAGATGATTATGGGGAGGAGAGACTGACTTTAAGTAAGAATGAGGTGTATGGGGAGTTCAGTGAACAAGATGTAAATAAGGCTGTGGGACTTGATAATATATCACCATGTATTCTGAAAGAATGTGCTGGGGAATTGACACCTGCCTTGACATATTTTTTAATACGAGTCTTACACTCGGTCAAGTTCCTAAGGAGTGGAAGGAGGGCAATATTGTGCCACTTCATAAAGGAGGTGATCGAACTCAAACATCAAATTATAGGCCTACCTGTGTGTCAGGTGTTGTGGTTAAGTTGTTGGAGAAGCTTGTGAGAACTAGAATAAATAGTTGGGTTGACAACAATGGTGTTATCTTTGATGGACAGCATGGATTTGCTAAAGGGAAGTCATGTTTTAGTAATCCACTTACTTATTACAATAAAGTGACTGCTTCCTTGGACAGAGGAGTATAATATACTTGGATTTTGCAAAGGCTTTTGATAGAGTACCTCATGAAAAGTTGACAGTCAAACTGGAGCAGATGGGCTTGGATATTAGATTAGTGCATTGGATTGGAGACTGGCTATCTGATAGGTATCAACAAGTTGTGTATGGGGGAGCGATATCCAGTTAAAGGAAAGTCACTAGTGGAGTGCCTCAAGGGGTCTGTTTTACTGCAATTATTGTTAACTTGTATATTAATGATATTGGTGAAGATTTGAATGGAGTTATTCAGTTGTTTGCAGATGATGCAAAGTTGGGATGAACCATGAAGAGTAGTTTATTTATTTATTCATATGGAGTTTCCTCCCTTTTTCTCCCCCATCCCTATTGGGGTGAGTTGAGCCCCCCCCCCCTCATGGGGGGGGGGTTCAAGTATTTATGGCTGTAAATCTGTGAGTGTTCACGGGGCCGGTTTGCCTGCTTGCAGGATGAAAAATGCCAGATAAACTGGTGGGAAAAACCCTACTGCCGCATCCAAGATCAGCTAACTTGGCTATGGCTGAGGAAGATCCTCAAATTCCTCATGTCTTCAGGAATTGAACCTGGGACACTTCTTCCCCAGTCATATGGTTGCGAAGTGCACAGCCACTAGGCTAACCGCGCGGAATGAAAAGTAGTGAAGATGTTTCTCTCTTATTCCATATAAATTTATTCAGTTGACTTGCTACCATACCAGCTTTGTTGATTCTGTTGTCTATTTCCATATTTAACTTACCATCTTCACTAAGAATCGTGTCTAAGTAGCTGAAATGTTTTATTTGTTCTATAAATTCTCCATTCACAATGCAGTTGATATTTTCAATGTTTCTGTCTATTTTCATTGTCTTTGTCTAAATTATATATATATATATATATATATAATTTTTTATATATATAAAAAAAATTATTTTTTTATATATATAAAAAAATAAACTTATTTTTTTTTTAAATAAGTTAGCAACAGAAAAAAACAACAACAGATAAATAAATCCAGCAAAGGTTGGTCAATTGGTAGAGCCTCTGCTACTAATGTCTCCCAAAAAGTTAAGCAAGTTTGATCGCGGTTAGTAGTTGTAAGGGGTTCAATCGTTCGATTCTGTTGGCACACTTTCCCTCGATGAGTCTTTGGACTCCCTGGAGGTGTCACATAATACTAATATATATATATATATATATATATATATATATATAATTTATTTATTTATTTATCTGTTTGATGTTAGATACTTAGGTGGTGCCTTTTGGAATTGTCAGTTATCGTTTAACTTTTTTACATGTACTGAACATGCCTGTGATACTCAGGCAAAAATTTTACTAATAAATAATATTTTCATCATCATCATTAAATTTCTGCCATGTACCCTCAAGGGGTGTACAGGATATGATAGTACTACATGAAAAATTTACATCACTTACCTAAGTAGCTGAAATGTTTTACTTGTTCTATAAGTTCTCCATTCACAATTGCAACATGTACAACACGCAGTTGATATTTTCAATGTTTCTGCCTATTTTCATTGTCTTTGTCTTTTTAATGCTGACCTTCATACCATATCTATTACAACAGGTATTCAATTTAGTCAATGAATCATGCAGACTTATAGCGGAGTTATTTAGAAGTATAACATCATTTGCATAAAGCAAAGAGCTGACATTAACATCTCCAATTTTGATATCAGCTTTAATAGCAATTTCCCTTATAATGTAATCCATATAGATAATGAATCACAGAGGGGATAATGTACATCCTTGTCTGACACTAGATTTAACATTAAACCATTTTCCTCTACTTCCTTCAATTCTAATTGCTGACTTACAACTCAAATAAAGACTATCTGATGCTTGATATAATGCTCCATGCCCCACTGATACCATATAACTAGCATTTCGAATAGCTTTTCTCTTGGCACCTTGTCATATGTCTTTTCCAGATCTACAAAACTTAAATACAGATATTTGTTATATTCCCATGATTCCACAACTATTTGTCGTAAAGTGAAAATCTGATCCTGACAGCCTCTATTTGGTCTGAATCTAGCTTGTTCTATACTAAGCTTCACTTCCACAATCCTTCTTAACCGTATCTCAGGTATACTGGCATAAATCTTATCAAGAACACTCAGTATGGAAACAACTCTGTAATTCTCACTTTCAGTTTTATTTCCCTTTTTATATATGAGTACTATGAGAGCTCTACTCCAATCATCGGGAATTCGTCCCTCTGTCCACGCCTTCTGAACTATGCAGTGCAGCCACTGTAAGACTTTTATACCACCATACTTTAGCATTTCTGGTCAAATAATATCTACTCCTGCTGCCTTTCCACATTTCAAGACTTTGATGGCTTTTTCTACTTCAAGTATGGAAATGTATTCCTGACTGTATGCCTGTTGAGTGTTTTCTACCACTGTGCTATCACTGCTTGTTTCATTTAGATTTTTCGAAGTAATTCCATACTTCAAGGATATCTTTTCCTCCTGTTTTCATGTCACCTTTATCTCTAATTCCTTTTACAGCACTCTTTCCTCCATTTCTGAGCTTCTTCAACAACCTTCAGAATATCTTACCACCTTCTTGATATTTATTTTCTATGTTCTTGCCAAAATTCTCCCATGACTTTTGTTTAGCCACTTTTACATAGTGTTTATCTTTCTTACATTTGTCTCTGTATTCTCTAAGAGCACAAGCTAACTTATTTACCAGGAACTTTTGTTATGCTTTCTTCTTTTCTTTCAGTGCGTCTTTAACTTCCTGTGTCCACCATGGAGTTCTGAATTTTCTATCCTTACAGACAACCTGATCACATGCCTCTCTGGCTGATCAATCAGGGTTTTATTCAAGGCTTGCCACTGAATCTCCAAGGTTTGGTTCCTATTCTCAAACTCTATCATTTTTCCTTCAATAATGTTTGTGTATTTTAGTCTACAGTTTACACCTAAGAGCAGCTCAACTTTTATTCGCTATAAAACTTTCTTACATGTTCTTCTTTTCAAAATGAAATTCAACTTTATCCTACTCAAGACTAAATGGTGATCACTTCCAATATCAAATCCTCTGTACACTCTGGTGTCCTGCACCAGGGAGAAAACATCACTATCAACAATAACATAGTGAATGAGACTTTTCTTATTCCTTGCCTCTTCTCGTCATGCGAATTTGTGCACATTTTTATGTTGGAACATGGTGTTAGTAATAACCGGTCCATGTTCTGAGCAGAAATCCAACAGATATTTGCCATTATTATTAGCTTTGCTCTTTTCTCCAAATTTTCCCAAAATAGGTATCTACCTGATGTTGAACAAACGAGGATGGGCTGGCAATTTGGGATTTAGCTGAACAAATTGTATTCTTATTGGCTTAAACCTAAATACAAAATGATGGTACAAATTATATTTTATGTGAGTTAAGTCAGTTATTATAATTTTAATTAATATATCTACTCACGGTATTTCCTTACTGAAACACATATCTCTGAATTCAATTCCCTATTCACCATTACATTGAAGTCCCTACCCTCATTAATCTCTTGCAATCCAGTACCATCAATGTGATGCACAGTATGTAACCTTTTCAACTAGAAGTGCATCACCTTACATTTTGCAAAATTACAGTGACAATTATTATCCTTCACCCACAACACTAATTTACTCAAATCATTGTGTACGATATCTATATAACCTTTATCAGTTATTGCCCTTCCCAGTCTTGCATAATCACCAAACAATTGATGAAGAGGGCGCTAGTGGGTCAAGCACTACGGACGTGTTTTGAAGAGCTCCTGATTCAGATAAGTTTTACTAGGAATAATTAAGTATATATGCGTAATTGTTTAAGTAAGAGCGGCTTTAAACGTTGTACGCTACCGATATTATTAGTGTGGGGTTTTTTTTCTTGCTTAAACTAAATACGAAAACGTTAATATTAGACCTAGTAACCTGCAGAGAAAAAAAAAAATGGCGCCGGCATTGTCATTCCATGATTTTAATATGGATTTCAGTCGGTTCGTTAAGTGTGAGGTCTGTTATATGTATTCCTTCGATTACATAAATGATTTGTGGATGTTTAGTGCGGATGGAAGAAGGGTGTGTGCGAAATGTGACCTGAACGAGGAATTGATGAATGCGAATATGAAGTTGATGACAGAAAGTGCTAGTACCGATTGTGCCGCTAGTGCACGTTTGAAAGAGCAGGATGGTGAGAAAGACAGGAGAAAAAATGTTAACAAATCAGGAAAAAAGAAAAAGACCGATTTGACAACCGTAATGGATGTTAAAAGGGACGAAAGTGAGGCGGAAAGAAACGAAATTGAGAGAACGAATGAAAGTAGAAATGGCGTGATGCAGAAATCGCAAATAAAAAAAATCGAAAGAATGATAGCGAAAAAAGAATGACTGATGGCGAAAGTTGGACGCATGTTGGAACGAAAGTACTGAACCAAAGAAAGATGAATGACAATAAAAGTGAGAAGAATGATAGCGAAAGTTGGACGCATGTTAGTCCGAAAGTACGGAAACAAAGAAAGATATGTGAGAGTGAAAGTGAGAAGAATGATAGTGAAAGATGGGCGTATGTAGGACCGAAAGTACGGAAACAAAGAAGGATGAATGAGAGGGAAAGTGAGAAGAGGGGATCGAGAGTTAGAAAGTTAGAAAGATTTAATGATAGAGTGAATGTGTCGCGAGGTTCGGAAGATGAATTGGATTGGATGAAGCAAGAAATGAAATGGATGCGGAATGAAATTAAGAGAATTCAGGTCAAAACTATTAAAATAAATCATGATGGCATGAAAGAGTTAACAAAAGATGAGTGTGTGGTGTTGTATGGCGACTCCATTATTAAAGGTGTGCTAGAGGATAAAATGCACAAGGTAGGTTTTCCAGGAGGTAAAATGAGTAGAGTGATTGAGGCATTGAATATGAGGCGGGAACGAGCAAAAGAGTTAATTGTATTAATTGGTACAAATGATTTGAGAGAGAACAAAGAGCATGTCAAAATGAATGTCAGGAGACTGCTTGGAAAGATAAAGGAGAATAGTGTGACAGGAAGGGTGATCAGTGTGTTGCCTAGGTATGATTGTGGTGAAATGAGGCAGAGAGCAAGGATTATGAATGATATTCTGGTTGAAATGTGTGAGGAGATGGGAGTACAGTTTGTTAATGTGTGGAATGAGTTTGAGGGACGAAGTGAGCTGTATGGAAGCGATGGACTGCATTTGAGTGGTTATGGTGTGAGTTGCTTGGAGAGACTGCTGCTGGAAAGTGGAGAAGTGAATAGAGAGAATGAATCAGATCGAGAGGGGAGTGATGTGGAAGAGCAGGAGAGTAAGACAGGAGAGATTGAAGGAGTGGAAATGAATGTGGAAGTGAGTGGTATGAGTATAGAAAATGAGAGAATGGATGTGCAAGAGGAGCAGGGAAACGGGGAGGCTCAGGGTGGACAGGGATACACAGCATGAGAAAGGTGGATTCTCCAAGAGGAGGTGAGAGCATGTGTAGGCAGGAAAGTAAAGGGATGATCAGGGATCAAAAGGAAACAGATGGAATTGCAAAGGGTTCTAAAATGAAGAAGCAGAAAGGGAAATGGCCCCAGTCCAGCATGGAGAGATCACATCGAGTGAGTGGTATCAGTGGAACTAGCTGTAGATCCAGAAATGAGTTGCTGTGTTTGTATACCAATGCTAGAAGTATAAGAAACAAGGCGGATGAAATGGTTGCACTAATTGCGTCTGTGCACCGAGAGATTGTCGGAATAAGTGAGACATGGTTAGATGAGGTCGACATCCTGACAGGAATAGAGATGGAAAGGTATGATGTGTTTCTTGAGGATAGAAGGGGTAAAAAGGGAGGGGGAGTGTTATTGATGATAGAGAAAGAGTTATTTCCATACAAGGTAGAGATGCAAGAGGGAAATGGGGACAGTGGTTTTGAGGCAGTATGGTGTGAGATAGAGGTGAATAGAATCAAATACTTGGTGGGATGTTGTTATAGACCTGGTAATGTGGATGGTGGTGATAGTGAAATGTATAGTCAAATAAGCCAAGCAAATAAGAAAAGGGTGATGATTATGGGTGATTTTAATTATGGCAATATAGACTGGAATGAAGAGATAGCAACTGGAAGTAAAGAAAATGAGTTTTTGAGGGATAACTACCTCAGACAGTATGTAACAGAGGGCACAAGAGGATTAAGGGTCTTGGATTTGGTCATCTCATCGGAGGATGTAATTATCAATGAGGTATCAAATCATCCACCAATTGGTGAAAGTGACAATGAGGTGATTACTTGGGTGGTTGCCAGCAGTGCAAGGACCCCTGTGAAAAAAGGGTATATGTGGAACTACAAGGGGGGGGGTGATTATGAAGAGCTCAGGAGACAGCTTGCAGGTGTAGCATGGAATGAGGAGTTAGCTGGAAAAGAGATCAATGCAGCTTGGGGGATTTTCAAAAAATATTTAGTGGATGCAATGTCTAAATGTATACCACGGGTGAGAAGGTTAAATAAGGTAGGTGTGAGATGGATGAATAAAGAGATTAAGCATGCAATACAGAGAAAAAGGGCATTGTGGAGGCACCATAAGAGAAGTGAAAGTAACCGATTTCATGAGGTCTACAAAGACCAGGCAAGGAGGGTGACTTGGTTGGTGAGAGTAGCTAAAGAGAGGTATGAATAGCAGTTAGCTAATGAAGCTAAAAAGAATCCTAGGGAGTTCTTTCGATATGTAGCCAGCAAAAGAAAGAATGATTATGGAAGGATGACATTGATTGGAGGAAATGGTATAAAGACAGCTGTTACAGAATGTGTGTGGTGGAGATACTTAATGAGCAGTTCATAAAGATCTTTCAATCTTGTGAATGTGACTTCATGGAGAGATTAAGAGCAGTTGATTATGTGCAGGAGAGACTGACTGTAAGTGAGCAAGAGGTGTTTGGCTGTGGGACTTGATAATATATCACCGCGTATTGTGAAATAATGTTCCAGAGAGTTGACACCTGCCTTGACATATTTTTTTAATACAAGTCTTGCACTTGGTCAAGTCCCTAAAGAGTGGAAGGAGGGCAAGATTGTGCCACTTCATAAAGGAGGTGAATGAACTCAAGCATCAAACTATAGGCCTATCTGTGTGTCAGGTGTTGTGGTTAAGTTGTTGGAGAAGCTTGTGAGAACTAGGATCCAGAGTTGGGTTGACAACAATGGTATAATCTTTGATGGACAGCATGGATTTGCTAAAGGGAGGTCATATTTTAGTAATCTACTTACTTATTACAATAAAGTGAGTGATTCCTTGGACAGAGGAGAAGGATACACAGTAATATACTTGGATTTCGCAAAAGCTTTTGATAGAGTACCTCATGATAAGTTGAGAGTCAAACTAGAGCAGATGGGGTTGGATATTAGATTAGTGCATTGGATTGGAGACTGGCTATCTGATAGGTATCAACAAGTTGTGTATGGGGGTACAATATCCAGGAAAAGGAAAGTTACTAGTGGAGTGCCTCAGGGATCTGTTTTAGGGCCATTACTATTTAACTTGTATATTAATGATATTGGCGAAGATTTGGATGGAGATATTCAGTTGTTTGCAGATAATGCAAAGTTGGGACGAACCATAAAGAGTAGTGAAGATGTTGTGGCCTTGCAAGAAGACTTGAATAAATTGAGTGAATGGGCAAGCAAATGGGGATGTGAGTTCAATGTTGCAAAATGTAAGGTTTTAAAATTTGGAAAACAAAGATGGGATGCAGAATTTATGCTTGGTGAGAATATATTGTTGGAAGTAGAGGAAATAAGAGATCTGGGAGTGATAGTGGATAAGGATCTAAAATTTAGGGGACACATCGTCAAAATTGTGAAGACAACACAAAGACTTCTGGGAATGATGAGGAGGACACTGACGTGTCGAAATAGGGAGATTCTTGTTCCATTGTATAAGGCTTTGATTAGGCCACACATGGACTATTGTGCCCAGATTTGGTCACCTGGTTTTCAGAAGGATGAAGAGATGTTGGAAAGGGTCAAAAGGCGACTGACTAAGGTAGTTTCTGACCTCTGGAATGTCGAGTATGAGGAAAGATTGAAAAGATGTAATTTGCAGAGTCTAGTGGAGAGAAGGAAGAGGGGAGATATGATAGAGACCTACAAGTTGGTAAGGGGTTGTTATAGGATCAATGGTGGAGAAGTTCTACAGAGAATAGTGGGAGATCAGGGGAGAACCAGAGGTCATCCCTGGAAACTGTATAAAGAGGGTGTGAGTAGGGGAGTGAGAGGCAGGTTTTTTTCGTGCAGAGTGGTGAATGATTGGAATGCCTTGCCTGAGAGTGTGGTGTCTGCAAGGAATTTGAATGTGTTTAAGACCCGGTATGATGAGATGTGTGTGAGATAAAAGGACCTCCTAGATGAGTCTTTGACTCCATGAGGTCTTGTTTAATAATAATAATAATAATAATAATAAATGAATATCCCCATCCCCTTAAATCTTTCCCTATATCATTAATATACAAATTAAAGAGTAGTGGCCCTAGTACAGAACCCTGAAGTACTCTGCTAGTGACTCATTCTCCTAGATTCCACTCCACCATATATTACTCTCTGGTGCCTGTCTATAAGCCACTCCCCTATCGATGCTACTAGCTTCATATCTATTCCCATTTGCTCCATCTTTTGTAACAGTTCTCCATATGACTTGAGTGGTAATGTAAGTCGGGCAGCAAGAGATATGAGGTTTCTGCTTGAGACTGTACAGAAGAAGACAGAGAGAGGAAAAATAGTGTGTTTGTTGCCTAGGTATGATAATGATGAGCTGAGCAGAAGAGCGGTGATATTGAATGGCATAATAGCAAGAATGTGTGACAAGAGAGAACTGGTATATGTGGATGCTTGGAGTGCGTTTGAGGAAAGAGAGGAATTGTATGCGAGAGACCGTTTACATTTGAATGAGGAAGGACGTAGGCATCTGGAGAGATTGTTGTTCTGAACGAGTCAGTGTGTCCCAGGGAGGATGATAGCAGGGGTTGCCTCTTGTGGGAATGGATACTTGGGAGAAGGGAGACGATGTCAGGAAACACTGAGCCCAGTGGAGTCTAGAAGGGATAATGCTGGATATAGAAACAATGGCATTTATATGCTTTATACTAATGCCAGGAGTATTCAGAATAAGGGAGACGAATTGGTGGCACAGATAGCATCAGCCTGGCCAAAAATTATTAGGATCACTGAGACGTGGTTGACAGAAGAGGATATAATAACAGGAATAGAAGTCACTGGGTATAGCATTTTTCGTCAGGATAGGAGGGAAAAGCGTGTTAGTGGGGTACTGCTTATGATAAGTGATGACCTATGTCCTCTAAGGGTGGAGGCTTTGGAAGGAAGTGAGACAAATGATTTTGAGAGCGTATGGTGTGAGGTAGAGGTAGGCAAGACAGGATATTTAGTGGGGTGTTGCTACAGACCCAGGAGCATGGAGGATGGGGACCAGGAGATGTTTAGACAGCTAAGTTTGGCAAGTGCAAGAGGAATGATTGTTATGGGAGATTTTAACTACAGTAGTATAAATTGGAGAGAGGAAGATGCATGTAGCAATAGTGGAATGGAATTTCTAGAATTCTTGAGGGACAAATGTCTTAGGCAACATGTAACAGAGGGAACAAGAGGTTCAGGAGTTTTAGATTTGGTTATAGCATCAGAAGAGTTGATAATAACTGAGATGACATCTCTCTCCCACCAGTTGGAGAGAGTGATCATTTGGTTTTGACTTGGAAAATGAATAGACATGCAGGAGTATCAAAGAGACAGGAACTTATGTGGAATTATAATGCAGGTGATTATAATAGTCTTAGACGTCAACTTCGGGAAGTTTAATGGAGGGAGGAATTGGAAGGCCGGGATATCGTCACTGCTTGGAAAATTGTGAAAGAATATTTGTTAGCAGCAATGGTAAGTTGTATACCATGTGTGAAGAAGAGGACAAAATTTGGAGTAAAGTGAATGACAAACAATATTAAACAGGAATTGCATGTGAAAAAGAGGTTATTGAAGAGATATAAGGAGACAGGTGAAGAGAGGATGCGTGAAGAATATAACACACATGCCAGAAGAGTGACTGGTGTGGTAAGGAAAGCGAAACTGGAATATGAGAGGAGATTAGCCCTAAGATCCAAAGAAAATCCTAGGGAATTTTTTAGCTATGTGGCCAGTAGGAGGAGAAATGACTGTGGAAGAATAATATTGTGGGATAAAAATGGGAATAGAGTGACTGATGCAGAGGACATAGTGGAATTGTTCAATGAACACTTTATTGGAGTATTTCATCCTGGAGGAGTCAGTTTTAATGCTAGAGGGAGGGCAGGTTCAGGGTTTAGAGGTACAAGAGGAGAGTGTGTTTCAGATACTCAGAACTCTGGATGTCAATAAAGCTTTGGGACTGGATGGTATTTCACCACGAGTTTTGAGAGAATGTGCTAGGGAACTGACAGTGCCTTTAACCTGGCTTTTCAATGAAAGTCTGGCTTCGGCAAAGGTCCCCAGGGAATGGAAGGAAGGTAAGATAGCGCCATTGCATAAGGGTGGTAACAGACTGGAAGTATCTAATTATACACCAGTCTGTGTGTCATCAGTAGTTGTTAAGATCTTGGAGAAAGTAGTGAGAGACCGTATACAGCACTGGGCAGATGAGGGTAATGTTATCTGTGAGAGTCAAGATGGATTTGTGAAAGGGTGCTCTTGTTTTAGCAATATGCTAGCCTTTTATAATAAAGTTACAAGAACATTAGATGAGGGAAAGAGATATACTGCAATTTTCTTAGACTTAGCAAAGGCATTTGACAGGGTGCCACATGATAAGCTGATATTTAAGTTGCAACACATGGGTCTGGATGTCAGATTGGTCAACTGGATTCAGGATTGGCTGTCTGATAGGTATCAGAGAGTTGTGTATGGTGGAGCAGTTTCAAGGAGACAGAAGGTTACAAGTGGGGTCCCACAGGGCTCAGTACTAGGACCTATATTGTTTAACCTTTATATCCATGACAGTGCCAGTGGATTGCAAGGGGATATTCAGTTGTTTGCAGATGATGCGAAGCTGGGAAGGATTATTAGTAATAGTGCAAATGTGGTAGCCCTGCAAGAGGATTTGAATAAGTTAGATTGATGGCTAAATGAATGGGGGTGTCAGTTTAATGCAGCAAAATGTAAGGTCTTGAGGTTTGGGAAACATCAATGGGATTCTGCATACTCTATTGGAGGAGTTATACTGCAGGAAGTTGGGGAGACAAGAGATCTGGGGTTGATGATTGATAGAAACCTGAAGTTTAGGGGACATATTGCAAAGGTGGTGAAGGTAACACAGAGGATTGCTGCAATTATGAGAAGGACACTGACCTGCAGAGATAAGAGGGTTATCATTCCGTCTCTGATCAGACCACACTTGGATTATTGTTCTCAGATTTGGTCCCCATGATTTGAAGGGGATAAATTAACTGTGGAAAAGATACAAAGATGGATGACAAAGATGGTCTCGGGACTGTACAAGGATAGTTATGAGAATCGGCTGAGGGAATGTGGACTGCGGAGTTTGGCGGATAGAAGAAGGAGAGGTGATATGATTGAGACTTTTAAACTGTTGAGAGGTGGTTACAGGGTTGACACTGGGGAGTTCTTTCGCTTGGTTGAACAGCGGGAAGGAGTGATGACAAGAGGCCATCCCTGGAAGTTACGAAAGGAAACTGTGAGCAAGACGGTGAGGAGTAGTTTCTTTGCATGGAGGGTGGTTGAGCTGTGGAATGCATTGCCTGATAGAGTGGTGAGGGGGCGAAAATGGTCAATGAGTTTAAGGAGTGGTATGATAGACTTTGTGTTTCTTAGGGGGAACCTACCCTCAATGAGTCTTGACAGACTTTATGTTCTTAGGACGGACCTCCCACGATGAGTCTTTTGACTCCATGGAAGCCTGAATAATAATAATAATAATAATAATAATATAGTATTCTCTCAAATGCCTTTGCAAAGTCCAACAGTATCATGGTGTAACTATTCCCCTTACCTGCTTTCACTCTATTATAAAACATTAGCATATCATGTACATCATGCACTTTAATTGTCAATTGCTATTCTATTGTATTAAAAGGCTCTTTAACTGTTCACTGCAAAATTCCTCTTAAAACTAGACTTTGAAAAAGAAAAATTTATTTCTAATATAAATGACAATTTAATTTATCTGCTTCAACATATGTGATGTTTCTATATTTCATAATATTTTTAGAGAATATTCATTGTGAGGCCATACTCATTCAATGCATACTTATTCATTGTTTTAGGTCATGTTTTAGTAATCTACTTACTTATTACAATAAAGTGACTGCTTCTGTGGACAGAGGAGATGGATAAACAGTAATATACTTGGATTTCGCAAAGGCTTTTGATAGAGTACCTCATGATAAGTTGACAGTCAAACTAGAGCAGATAGGGTTGGATATTAGATTATTATATATCACACACATCTCATCATTCTGTGCCTCAAATAAGTTCACATTCTCTGCACTCACCACATTTCAAGCAATGCATTTCAATCATTCATCACACTCCATGGAAAATACAGCTTTCTCCATTATCACCTACCATTCTATGAATAACAGCTTTGATGATAATTTGAAAAAAATCACTTACCAACTTATATCGTTAGAATATTCTCCCCCCTTTCTCTTCCTCCTAATTAAATTCTTCATTCTCAGGATTCCAGAAACCACCACAGTCAATTGCCTCTGGATACTTTTCAATACCTCTTGATCCTTTCGAAATACAATCTGTGCACAGTAGTCCATATCTGGCTCAATCAAGGACTTATACGATAGAACCATAAACTCCTTACTTTCTATAAGTCAGTGTCATCTGTATCATTGCCAAATGTTGTTGTGCTGTCCTCATGTATCCTCTAAATGTTATGTTACTATCCAGCATCACCATGAGATCTATTATTTCCTTCATCTCCTCTAATATATTCACACCAAGTATAAACTTTGCATCCAACATTTGTTTCTGAAATTTTAAAATCTTAAATTTTGCAACTCTGAACTAGTAATTCCACTCCCAATCCCATTCACTTCAAGTCCTCTTGTAAAGCCACATCTGCTCTACTCCTTGTAGATATTCCCAGCTTTGCATCATCTAAAAAAAAAAAAAAACTGAATAAACTAATGCAAACCTGTTGTGCAATATTAACTGCCCATGCAATTAATACACGAGTTAAATAGCAGTGACCTTAAAACACACCCTTGATGAATGACTAGTGACTTTTCGCTGCCACGATGCTGCTCCTGATATGTAACTTTCTGATACCATCAGATAACCAATCTAATGCAATATTATTATTATTACACCATCCAAGAAGTTAACAGACTCATTGTGGGAGGTTCATTAAATTGACAACATATTTATCATACAGAATCTTAAAATCCTTAACACTCCTTGCATTAACTACACATTCTGGTAATGCATTCCATTCACTGACAATTCCCCATGTAAAAAATCTACTCCTTGCACCCTTCTTCACAACACTTTTACATAACTTCAAGGAATGACCTCTGGTTCTTCCCCTCTCACCTTCTACTCTTTTTATAATCCCCTCTGGATTAATCTGATAAAATCCTCTCTCTAACTTAAACATATACATCACATAACCTCATATATGATGTATATACATCATATAAGCCCGCAAGTTTGGTCGATTGGTAGCACCTCTGCTACTAATGGCTCAGTTAAGTAAGTTTGAGCACGGTTAGTAGTTGGAAGGGGACCAATCGTTCAATGCTGTTGGCACACTCTGCCTCAATGAGTCTTTGGACTCCCTGGAGGTGTCAAATAATTATAATAACCTCTCTTCCACCTATTCAAACTCTGCAACCCACATCTCTTCAGCCTCTCTCCATAGCCAGCATTCCAATCTCCTGATATTTTCTTAGTTGCTCGTCTCTGAACCCTCACTAATATCTCCACATCGCATTGAAAACCAGATATGAGCACAATAATCCAAGTGTGTTCTGACCAGTGCCTTATACAGGTTCACAACCACTTCCTTATCCTTACATGTTAGAGTACTTTTTATCATAGCAGCACTATGATGTGCAACCTTTGCAACACTAGAAATATGCCTTCTAAACTTCAGTCTACTGTCAACCATCACTCCCAAATCTCTAATCTCATCCACTTCCTTGCAGTGTGGAACCATCGATATAGTACACATCCTTATATTTCTGCATTCCAAAATGCAGAAATATAAGGTAATTCAGCCTTATATTTCTGATGCATGAAGTAATTCAGCATCAGCAGTGCTACTTATAATTCTTCCCAACTTTCCTTCATCAGCAAATAATTGAAGATCTCCAATCAGTACACATGATATATTTTTACAAGCAAGTTAAACAGCAGGGAACCAAGAACAGAATGACTGGGGCACTGGTACCCTTCTTTTTTGAGACACTTCTTTATCATACACAACCTGCTGGTATTGTTCAGAGAGCAAATCTCTGATCCATCTAACCAATATACTGTCTATTCCCATCTTCTGCAGCTTGTACACCAGCTTATCAAAAATAAGCTGGTGTAAAAATATCTTAGACTTTGCAAAAGCGATAAGCTTTTGCAAAGTCTAAGAATATCACTCTATATGTTCTCCCTTATCTAACACACTCTTCACCTTATCATAAAATGCAAGTTAATTACTGAAACAGGACCTATCCTTTACAAATCCATGCTAACATCATAAAGAATGCTCTGTCCACGAATCCATCCAATTCTGTATTTTATTCCTTACCAATTTCTCCAACACCTTGACCACAACTGCAGTTATACAGACTCGCCTATAGTTGGAGACTTATGTCTTTGAACCATGCTTGTGGAGTGGTACTATTTTGTTGTTTTAAGGATACTTGCGACATAAGACTGAATGATATAATCACGTAATCACAAGAAAGATATTTATTTAACTAAATATTTCGGTCTGGAAATAGCAGACCATCGTCGGTGGTATTACAAGAACAGTTTAAAAAATATACAAGCTAGAATACTAACAATAGATCGTTGAAATTAGAACATGCCGCGTGATGTTATATCACTAAGTATGAAACGAAATATTTTGAAGTAGAAACATGATTGAATTTGCTATTAAAAAAAAAAAAAAAAAAAAAAAAAAAAAAAATTATTAATGAGTAATCTTGATTAGGCTTTCCCAGATTTTTGATATAGATATGCAGTCATTACGATTCAGGTTGGGATGATGGAGCAAGGCCTCCACGCTTTCCTTGAACAAACGTTCGAACCTATAACGGGATCTATGTAAGAGGCGCGTTTTGGACCAAAGGATGCTGTGGTCAGTGGTTTGGCTCAACACGGGATTGAAACTGACCACAGCATCCTTTGGTCCAAAACGCGCCTCTTACATAGATCCCGTTATAGGTTCGAACGTTTGTTCAAGGAAAGCGTGGAGGCCTTGCTCCATCATCCCAACCTGAATCGTAATGACTGCATATCTATATCAAAAATCTGGGAAAGCCTAATCAAGATTACTCATTAATAATTTTTTTTTTTTTTTTTTTTTTTTTTTTTTTTTTTTTTTAATAGCAAATTCAATCATGTTTCTACTTCAAAATATTTCGTTTCATACTTAGTGATATAACATCACGCGGCATGTTCTAATTTCAACGATCTATTGTTAGTATTCTAGCTTGTATATTTTTTAAACTGTTCTTGTAATACCACCGACGATGGTCTGCTATTTCCAGACCGAAATATTTGGTTAAATAAATATCTTTCTTGTGATTACGTGATTATATCATTCAGTGGTACTATTTTGCCTTCTTTCCACTTTTTAGGAACCCTACTCACTGCAAGACTTTCATTAAATAACCAGGTCTGGAGCATAACCAACTGTGGTGCACATTCCTTAAGCATAAGTGGTGATATGTCATCCATTCCCACAGCCTTATTCACATCTAACCCAATCAACATCTGATTCACCTATGTTTCTTTCACTTCCAATTCTCCTAATACTTGCCTCAGTTCAATAATTCCAGTATATCTTTTGCAGCTATTAGTCTGCTGCAGACCAATGTTAGTCTGCAATAAATATTCGTCCTCTTGCTTGCCATGTATCGGAAAAATTCCCTTGAGTTAACCTTGGCCTGACCAGTCAATCTCCTCTCACTCCACTTTTCTTTCTTTATCATGCATGTCACCTTTCTAGTCTGCACTTTATACTCTTCATTGATCTGATCACCACCAACTGTCTTGTACCTCCTTCATGACATTTTCTTTTCCAGCACAGCTTGCTTGATTTTGCTGTTCATCCATTTCATTTCCACTCTATTTACTTGCTTAACCCTTATGCAGTCATGTACTTCTTTTGTCAGATACTGCCTTGTGAGTTTCCATGCATTGTCAACATCTTTTCTGCTCAGCTCATCTACCTAACATACTGATGCTGACTGACTACAGAGCTGCCTATAATCACCTGCTTTATACTTCCACATGTATCTATTTTTGGCAGTGACCTTTTCTTGTTTCATCACTTCCCAAACAAGTACTTCATGATCACTCTCACCAACTGGCAGCAGTGTGAACACTTCATTGACAACTGCATCTTATGAAGTTATCACCAAATCCAAAACACTAAAGCCTCTAGTTGTTTCAATCACATGCTGCTTAAGATACTTATCTTTCAGAAATTCCACAAAGTCGCTCTCCTTGTTCCCATACACTGTCTCCTCCATCCAGTCTATATTCTTGTAATTGAAGTCTCCCATCATACCTTCTTTTTACATGCCCAACTAATTGCCTAAACATTTCACAATCAGTATTCTCTGCATTCCCTGGCTTATAACATCATCCTATCAGATATACTAATCTGTTTATTTCAACTTTGCACCACACAGATTCAAAATCTGTCCATGCACTATCAACTTCCACACTTTGCAGATACAGTTCTTCTGCAATCATTAACAGCACTCCCTTCTCCTCTTTTCACATCTCTATCCTTCGGGAAAATTATATATCCTTCCAATTCTATTCCCGACATTTCATCCTTCTCAGACAACCAAGTTCACTTATTCCAGTTATTTTTGGGCATACCATCTCAATCAATGCAACAAACTCAGCTCTCTTGTTTTGAATACTCCTCACATTTGTGTATAAACATAACAATCACTGTGTGTTTGAGGCCATTCTACCAGCACCAACATTCTCTATTCTAGCTGCAATAAAACACCTCTCTCTTTTGTCTGATCACTCCCTTTCCCTAATCCTGACTGTGATCGTCATTCTTACCTGTCTCATCCACACCTTTATGCATTCCATCACCTTGTGCTGCTGCAACCACATCTTCAACCTCATATCCATCTTCCTCCTGCTGTGCAATTTGTTGATTTGTGCTATCCTGTTTCACAGGTAGACTCTGATCATTTGCTCCATTAACTTCTTGACTCTTGTGCCTTCTCAGAAAACAATACCCTTTCTAAATGCCCAACACCAAACCCATTCAAATGTAATCTATCAGGTTTATACCATTTGAACTTTCCATTAAATTCACTCCACAGATTTACAAATTGAACCCCCTTGACTCACACAACTCAGCCATCTTATTATTCATTATCTCTGGTCTCCATCTCAATTCACTGTTATCATATCTGGGCAACACGCATATGACTTTCCCAAACAACACTATTCTTCTTTACCTGCTGCAACAGCTTCCCCAAGTTTCTATCAACATTCTTCTTCTCCTCCAACTAAGTCATTTGTGCCCACAACTACCACTAATTTTGACACCTGGTATTTCCTTTTCTGCAACACTTCCTTCATTTGCTTTATTCTTCCACCAGGAAATCATGTTTTATGCACTTCATTAGTAATCACACCTCTAATGATTGGGTCCCCATACACTGATATCCGACTATCCTTTGATTTTTTCCTTATAAGATTAACTTCCTTCTTCTCCTTATCATCAGCCAATCTCTCTTTTCGCTGTTTAATATCCTCTTCCAGATGTTTCATTTCGCTTTTCATTTTCACTAACTCCTGTCGAATGTCTTCTACTAAGGTCTCAACAGTTGCTCCCATTTCTAATTGCTCTAATCCATCTAGATACTTTTCACATACGTTAATGTTTTCCTTCTTCTCGTTTATCCATACAGTCCACAGATCTTTCACATTTTTTCAGTGCATACATACAGCAGTTTTTGCAACACATCCACTGCAAAAATTCGAGGTAAAGCCAGACTTTCATACAGAAACCTTCCATGTCACTGACATACGTTTCTTTATGAACACCATCTTTAGAAGCTGAAGTAGTTCAACAAATAAGTAGCAAAACACAATATAAACAACAAAAAACTTCAACAACAACACAGTTGAAAGCCACTTGTATCAAAACCTAAAAAATAGAGCACAATTTGCTACAAAAAGCCAAATTATACACTAATTAAAAACATGTTTTTTTAGCATAGCTCAAAACTACCAATATGTTTACTTGTGACACTAGTGCCACAGTTATCCAATCCCATCCATTACAGTTTAACTATCACCTTATGATGTGGTAATTATCAACAGCCTTTGCAAAATCTAAGTATACCATTGTGTATGCATAATGGTTTAGATCAGGGGTTCCCGACTTTTTTGTTTCCTAGAGCACATTCTAAAATACCAGTAGGGCAACGGGCACCATCTACTTTTTCAAGCAAATTTTTTGAATTCGTTTGTTAAATGAATACATACAAAGTTTACATTATATAAAAATTTAAATATATATATATGTAAGTTAGTGTGATCTTTGGCATTGCATTTCATTGGCCAGTGCTTCATAATTAGGAGAATATGATGATATTCCAGTTCTTAAACTGGAATGAACAACTTCGAATGCGCGTCTACTTTACATCGTATGCGTTTAATACTCGTCATGTGTCATTAACACATGCGTCATATAGCATGCCATGAATTGTTGAGTGATTATTTCAAACTATACGCCACATGGTTGAACAGCGGGGGGCACCCACAAATTGGTCGACGTGTGCCATGGTGCCCGTGGGCATAGAGTTGGGAACCCCTGGTATAGATAATGGTATACCTTTGTGTATGCATCTCCCTTGTCCACTGCATCTATTCCTTTAGATTACTAAAACATAATCTTCATTTAGAAACCCAATGCTGTCCATTAAAGAGAATGCCACTGTTGTCAACTCAACAGTGGCATTCTCTGTGTGTCATTGGATCTTGGTCTCACTAACCTCTCCAACACTTTAACCATCAGCTGCAGGTGCAAGATGTCACAAGACCTGACGTAGATTACTTTATAATTTGAAGCTCGAGACTTCTGTAAGCTTTTTCACTTGGTTAGAAAGTAAATTTTACTTGCCAAGAAATTATATTCTTGTTTAATCCTTCATCCAAGTGTAAGTAAACAAAGTTTGCATGTGAAGTATTTGCAGGACTAAGCGACTGTATACAGAGGATGATGACTTCACATAATTATAACACTGGAGGAAAACTCATGTAAAATACTTTATTAGTGTAGAATATTTTGCTTAAGTATCATACGCATCATCAGTATAATATCACAAAATGGCAAATGAACAATAACAGACAATTCTAAAAAGTGCCACCTTTTTAGTCATTACTGAAACAAATGACTTTATATAATTTGCATTAGCATCCCATAATGCAAAACACACTTCCCTTCAAAAGTGTATAATGCTATGCATTAATGGATGGTCACCATGCAGACCACTTTTGACCCTCTTGAGGTGTCATCAGTGGAAGCCAGACCCAGGAATATACAAGGTCGAATTAATGCAGAAGTCATGTAATTCTTGTATATATGTAGCAGCAGTTTATTATTATTATTACTAACATCTCACATCCATGGAGTCAGAAACTCATCGTGGGAGGTACACACTATTGCACACAATGTTCATCTAACCATGCCATTAACTGATTCAATGTGTCAACATTCACTACACACTCAGGCAATGCATTCCACTCACCAACCATCCTCCATGCAAAGAACCTGATTCTCACTCCTCTGCTCACACCCTCTTTATACAGTTTCCAGTGATGGCCTCTTGTTCTACCTCCATCTCCTATGCTATGAAAAATCTCTTCCATGTCAACCTGATAACAACCCCTGACTAACTTATATGTCTCAACCATATCCACCCCTTCCTCCAATCCACGAGGCTTTGCAATTTACGTTCTTTCAATCTGTCCTCGTACTCTACATTCCAAAGACAACTGACCAAGAGAAAAGTCACCTTTGCAAATCTTCTCTGTACCCTTTCCAACATATCCTCAACACTCCACATGAAAACCCAGTGACCAAATCTGTGCACAATAATCCATATGAGGCCATGATCAAGGTTTTATACAATGGCATCATAACCTCTGCATTTCTGCATGTCAGGGTCCCCTGCATCAATGCCATTATACAATGTGACATCTTCACAACTTGTGCAATGTAGACCCTGAATTTCAGGTCCTTCTCCACCATCACTCCTAGATCTCATCTCCTCTACTTTCTTTAAACTTTCCCCACCCAGTGAATCCTGTAAGGTCCTTAAACTTTCCCCACCCAGTCCTCCTGTAAGGTCATAACATCAAACTCTGTTTACACTCAGATAAAGAATTAAGCAACTATATTCCATAATGAGTCCTGTGACACCATGGGGGTCAGTAAAATAATAATAATAATAATAATAATAATAATAATTGAACCCCCTTGCCTCAGACAACTTAGCCATCTTATTATTCATTATGTCTGTTTTCCTTCTCAATTCACTGTTATCATATCTGGGCAACATGCATACGGCTTTCCCAACAACACTATTCTTCTTTACCTGCTGCAAAAAACACTCCTCAAATTTCTATCGACATTCTTCTTCTCCCCAACTAAGTCATTTGTGCCCACGACTACCACTAATTTTTACACCCGGTATTTCCTTTTCTGCAATGCATCGGTTATTTGTTTTATTGTTCTACCAGGAAAGCAAGTTTTGTGCACTTTATTAGTATTCACACCTATAATAATTATTATTATCATTATCATTATTATTACCATTATTACGGGCTACTCCAGGGAGTCCTTAGACTCATCGAGGGAGGCCCTAAACATCATGTTCACACAACTGTTCAACATTCTCACAGTATCTATCATACCTTGCCTTGAACTCACTCACTGTCATAGCACCCACAACAGACTCTGGCAGCTTATTCCACTCATTTACCACTCTAAAAGTAAAGAACCCAGCTCTAACACCCCCTGCTAACCACGCTCTTGCCCAGCTTCCATGGGTGTCCCCTAGTTCTCCCACCACCAGTCTTGATCTCAAAAATATCCTCTGAATTAATCCTATAGAATCCTTTTAGCAATTTGAATGTCTCAATCATATCTCCCCTTTTCCGCCTATCAACTAGTTTCTGCAACCCACAAATCTTCAACCTGTTCTCATATGGTTCATTCCATAGACCTGCTATCATCTTAGTCACTCGCCTCTGGATCCTCTCCACCTCCTCCCCATCAAGAAGGAACCGAGGTGACCAAATCTGGGCACAGTAGTCGAGATGAGGTCTTATCAGGACTCGGTACAGAGGTACAATAACTTGCTTGTCTCTGCTCGTCAAGGTATTTTTCAACAACCAAGTGAGTTGATGAGCTGATTTAGCTACTTTCGCAATGTGCCCCCTAAACTTCATCTCCCTATCCACCAACACTCCCAAGTCCCTGGCCTCATCAATCTCTTGGAGTACAGTTCCACCAATGCGGTATACTGCTGCTAATCTTTTCACTCCGAAATGCATAACCTTACATTTTGTCACATTAAATTGACATCCATTCTCCTTAGTCCAGAACTCCAATCTATCTAAGTCATCTTACAAGACTTTGACATCTTCTGCATTCACTATCGCCCTACCCAACTTTGCATCATCAGCGAACAAATGAACTGTCCCACTTAGACCCTTCCCTATATCGTTAATGAACAGATTAAACAGCAGTGGTCCAAGAACAGAACCCTGTGGCACACCACTAGTCACAGGCCGTCTTTTGGACTCTACTCCTGAATAAACTAATCTTTGATATCTCTCCATCAACCACCCAGCTATCCATCTCACCAACCCTATATCCATTCCCATATGTTGTAGTTTACGGATTAGAATTCCATGTGGTATCCTGTCAAACGCCTTTGCCAGGTCCAGCAGTATCACTGTAAACCCATTTCCCTTATCCAGTTCAGCTGTCACCTTGTTATAAAAATAATATTATTATTATTATATAATAATAATAATAACAACAATAATTTCTTGGTAAGTATAATTTACTTTCTAACCAAGTGAAAGATCGGCCTAGATCTGTCTCTGATTCAGAATATTTTTAAAATAATATGATACATCTTCTCTTTGCTATATGTTTCTGTATTAATTCAAGTTTGGTGTCTTCCTGGGTTTCTCTCAAACTGATGACACCTTGGAATTTTGGGAAGATAGCTTTTTTTTTTATTCAAGACAGGATATTTAGTGGGGTGTTGCTACACCCCACTAAATATCCTGTCTTGAATAAATATCCTGGAGCAAAGAGGGTGGGGATCAGGAAATGTTTAGACAGTTGAGTTTGGCAAGTGCAAGAAGAATGATTGTTATGGAAGATTTTAACTACAGTTGTATAAATTGGGGAGAGGAAGATGCATGTAGCAATAAGGGAATGGAATTTCTAGAATTCTTGAGGGACAAATGTCTTAGGCAACATGTAATAGAGGGAACAAGGGGTTCGAGAGTTTTGGATTTGGTTATAGCATCAGAAGAGTTGATAATAACTGAGATGACATCTCTCCCACCAGTTGGAGAGAGTGACCATATGGTTTTAACTTAGAAAATGAATAGACATGCAGGAGTCTCAAAGAGACGGGAACGTATGTGGAATTATAAGGCAGGTGATTATAATAGTCTAAGATGACAACATGGGGAAGTTTCATGGAGGGAATTGGAAGGCCGGGATATCATTAGTGCGTGGGAAATTATGAAAGCATATTTGTTAGCAGCAATGTAAGTTGTATACCATGAGTGAACAAGAGGACACAATTTGGAGTAAAGTGGATGACAAACAATATTAAACAGGAATTGCATGTGTAAAAGAGGCTATGGAAAAGATATAAGGAGACAGGTGAAGAGAAGATGCATGAAGAGTACATGACACAGGCCAGAAGAGTGACTAGTATGGTAAGGAAGATGAAACTGGAAATATGAGAGGAGATTGGCCCTAAGATCCAAAGATAATCCTAGGGAATTTTTTAGATGTGGCCAGTAGAAGGAGAAATAAATGTGGAAGATTGATATTGTGGGATAAAAATGAGAATAGAATGACTGATGCAGAGGACATAGTGGAATTGTTCAATGAACACTTTATTGGAGTATTTCATCCTGGAGGAGTCAGTTTTAATACTAGAGCGGAAGAGCAGGTTCGATATTTATAGGTACAGGAGGAGAGTATGTTTCAAATACTGAGTACGCTGGATATCAGTAAAGCTGTGGTACTGGATGGTATTTCACCACAAGTTTTGAGAGAATGTGCTAGGGAACTGACAGTGCCTTTGACCTGGCTTTTCAATGAAAGTCTGGCTGTGGGAAAGGAGCCCATGGAATGGAAGGAAGGTAAGATAGTGCCATTGCATAAGAGCAGTAGCAGACTGGAAGTGTCTAATTATAGGCTAGTTTGTGTGTCATTAGTAGTTAGAAAGATCTTGGAGAAAGTAGTGAGGGACCATATACAGCATTGGGCAAATGAGGGTAATGTTATCAGTGAGAGTTAACATGGATTTGTGAAGGTGCTCTTGTTTTAGCAATATGCTAGCCTTTTATGATAAAGTTACAAGAGCATTAGATGAGAGAAAGGCATACTGCCATTTTCCTAGACTTAGCGAAGGCATTTGACAGGGTGCCACATGATAAACTGATGTTTAAGTTGCAGCACATGGGTCTGAATGTCAGATTGGTCAACTGGATTCAGGATTGGCTGTCCGATAGGTATCAGAGAGTTGTTTATCGTGGAGCAATATCAAAGAGGAAGAAGGTTACAAGTGGGGTTCCACAGGGGTCAGTACTGGGACCTATATTTTTTAACCTTTATATCAATGACATTGTCCGTGGATTGCAAGGGGATATTCAGTTGTTTGCGGATGATGTGAAGCTGGGAAGGATTATTAGTAATAGTGCAGATGCAGCAGCCCTGCAAGAGGATTTGAATAAGCTAGATAGAAGGGCAAATGAATGGGGTTGTCAGTTTAATGCAGCAAAATGTAAGGTCTTGAGGTTTGGGAAACATCGATGGGACACTGCATACTCTATGGGAGGAGTTATACTGGAAGAAGTAGGGGAGACAAGAGATCTGGGGTTGATGATTGATAGAAACCTCAAATTTAGAGGACATATTGCAAAGGTGGTGAAGATAACACAGAGGATTGCTGCAATAATGAGAAGGATGCTGACTTGCAGAGATAAAACGGTTATCATTCCGTTGTATAAGACCCTGATTAGACACATTAAGACTATTGTTCTCAGATTTGGTCCCCAGGATTTGAAGGGCATAAATTAACTGTGAAAAGGGTTTCAGGACTGTACAATGATAGTTATGAGGATCAGCTGAGGGAATGTGGACCAGTGTTTGGTGGATAGAAGAAGGAGAGGTGATATGATTGAGACTTTTAAACTGTTGAGAGGTGGTTACAGGGTTGATACTGAGGAGTTCTTTCTCTTGGTTGAACAGCGGGAAGGAGTGATGACATGAGGCCATCCCTGGAAGTTACAAAAGGAAACTGTGAGCAAGAGGGTGAGGAGTGGTTTCTTTGCATGGAGGGTGGTTGAATCATGGAATGCATTGCCTGATGGAGTAGTGAGAGCAAGAACGGTCAATGAGTTTAAGCAGTGGTATGGTAGACTTTGGGGGGACCTCGCCTCGATGAGTCTTGATAGACTTTGTGTTTCTTAGGAAGGACCTCCCACGATGAGTCTTTTGACTCAAAGGAGGCCTGAATAATAATAATAATAATAATAATAATAATAATAATAATAATAATAATAATTTCTTCCAAGGATGCAAACTCTAGAAATTGAAATTACAGGATGTGAAGAGCTAGAAAGATTTACTCTTTCATGCAGCATGGTGGAATCAAATATTTTGTTCTACTTAAAGATATGGAAAATAAACTATTACAGGATTTTATTTCATATTAATCCCTATAATGGTAGGAGCTAAGTTAGAACAGTGAAAATTGAAAGATTTCCAATAGAATATTAGAAAATAGTGATGAAATCATTGATGGGATAATATCAATAACATAAGAAAGGGTATCTCAAGAAAAAATCCCAACTGGTTTTCTGGTGAGGTCATCTTCACAATGAATGTGAAGACCCCCCCCCCCTTTACCAAATTTTGTCAACCTCAGTACAACTTGAGTTATGATGGTAAACCATCCCATAATGCCGAGACAGTGCCTGCATTGTGGTTCATAGGATTGCTTCAGAAGCAACTGCCCCTGAGGCTAAATTATTATTATTATTCCTGACATCCCCAAGGAGTCTGAAGACTCATCACTGGAGGACACCTACAACTGTCTCAACTACTACACCGAACCTCTATTACGAATCATCTCTGTCAACGCCATCTACCGCCCACCTCCACCACCACCACAACTAGTAAGCTATGTCTGTAAATTGCATGTGTTCTGAAGGGCCGATTTGTCTGTATAAATTTGTCTCTAGACAGTAAAATGTTTTAACTGTCTAGAGATTGGACATAAAAGTGTCTTAATCTCTCTCAGAAATGCAAAAATTCTGAACACAACATCACATTACTGCTTGTCATTTTAAAACTTTTACCAAAAGAGTTAGGAGCACTGGTAAAATCTATTAGAATAGCATATACGTTGAAAGCAAATAAAGAAGAGTCCATAGATGTTCTAAGTCAGTTTAACATGGAGGCACTTTCAAACAAACTATACTTGATAAAATCACAAAACATGCACAAAAGTATCAACCTGAGAGTAGCCCAAAAATTCCAGAAGAGTAAGAGCCAATTAGGCCACACATGGACACAACAGTCCATGTGTGGCCTAATCAAAGCCTCATGCAATGGAACAAGAATCTCCCTACTTCTACACATCAGTGTCCTCCACATCATTCCCAGAAGCCTTTGTGTTGTCTTCACAATTTTGGCTATGTGTCCCCTAAATTTCAGATCCTTATCCACTATCACCCCCAGATCTCTTATTAGGTATTGACATTCCCAAAAAAGTGGAATTATAAGGGATGATTAATGGAAGCTCTGTAGTTAACCAACATCAAAACATTGAGTAGATGAGCTGTGCTTGAAAGATGTTGACAGTGCATGGAAATTCATAAGGCAATATCTTACACAAGCAGTGTATAACTGCATAACAGGGGTTAAGCAAGTAAATAGCATAGGAGTGAAATTGATGAACCATGAAATCAAGCAAGCTGTTGGAAAATAAAATGCTATGGAGGAGGTACAATACAGTTGGTGGAGATCCGTGAAGAGTATAAAGTACAGACCAGTTAATGTTAATACTTTATCAGCATATACTATACTGTTGTAAATGAAGCTGAGCAGCATATAGGAGGCAAGTATTAGGAGAATTGGAAGTGAAAGAATCAGAGGTATATCAGGTGTTGATTGGATCAGGTATTAATAAGGCTGCGGGAATGGATAAAATATTGTCACACATATTGTGAAGAACATGGTAAAGAAAGAAAAGGTGCAGTACGAGCTTAGATTGGCTGGTCAGGCCAAGATTAAATGTAGGAAATTCTTCTGCTATATAGAAAAAAGAGAAAGAATAATTATGGCAAGTTGATGCTGGCAGATAGTCATGGCAGCAGAGTGATCATTGCAAAGGGTATAGTGGAATTATTGAATGACCATTTAGTAATACTTGATTATTAATAACTTTATATGCTGATAATGTGCTGATAGTGAGCACTTTATCAGCATGTACCATACCGGTGTAAATGAAGCTGAGCAGCATACAGGAGACAAATATTAGGAGAATCAGAAGTAAAAGAATCAGAGGTGTATCAGGTGTTGATTGGATCAGGTATTAATAAGGCTGTGGGAATGGATATTGTCACATATTCTTAAGGAATGTGCACAACACTAGTTTTGTCCTTTAGCTGGTTATTTTATGAAAGCCTTGCAGAATATAAAGTTCCAAAGAAATGAAAAGAAGGCAAAATAGTACCACTCCACAAGTATGGTTCTATGACAGAAGTTTCAAATTATATATGAGTCTGTATAACTGCATTTGTAGTCAAGCTATCAGAAAGATTGGTTAGGAATAGAACACAAGACTGTGCTGATGAATATAGCATTCTTTATAATGGTTAGCATTCATTTGTAAAGGATACGTTTTGTTTTAGCAATTCACTTGCATTTTATGAGAAGTGACGAATATGTTAGATAAGGGAGAATTATATACAGTGATATTCTTGGAATTAGCAAAAGTATTTGGTAAATTACAACGTGTGAACCCAGAATTCTGTTCTTGGGTCATTGCTGTTTAACTTGTTCGTGAATGATACATTATGTTGACTGACTTGGGGATCTTCTGTTATTTACTAATGATGCAAAGTTGGGGAGAATTATAAGTAGCATTGCTGATGTCTATTCTCTCTTCAGGAAGATTTGAATAGACTTTTAACTTGGACAAAGGAGTGGAGTTACAATTTTAATATCAATAAGTGCAAGATGAACTAGCAAAAAGAAAGAAAGCTGCATGGCTATCATTCAACAGACTAAAAGAAACACTTACTGATCCAAATCTTGACATCTCTGCGAAGGCAAAACTATTTAATAGTGACATTCTTTCATCACTCACATATGGATCAGAAACATGGAACATGACAAGAAAAGAAGAAGACTCTCTCTCAGAATAACTCAGTGTGCAATAGAATGCAGGATTTGTAACATCAGCAAAATGGAACATGTTAGAAACACGGAACTAAGAAAGAGATCAGGCATAAAAGATGTGGTAACTGCAGTATATGAAAGAAAGATGAGATGGGCAGGTCACATAGCCAGACTCAGAGATAACAGATGGACATATAGAATACTCAACTCGCAACCAAGAATAAAGAGAAAACCTGGAAGTTCACCTACAAGATGGGAAGATCCACTAGTGAAATCTATGGGTATAACATGGAAAAGAGAGGCTCAAGATCGAGATCATTGGAGGCATCTTTGTGACCTGCACTCATGGAGAAATCCTGAGTGAAACAGAGGTCGATCAAGATAATCAAGTGCAAGATATTGCATTTTGGATTGCAGGCTGTGTAATATATTGATGGTGCTGTACTGCAGGAAGTGGATGATTATTAAAAACAACACGTAAGTCCACAGTAATAACTTTAATTAATAAATTATTATTAATATTATTCAGGCCTCCAAGGAGTCAAAAGAATCATCGAGGGAGGTCCTTCCTAAGACATAAAGTCTGTCAAGACTCATTGAGGGGAGGTCCCCCCCCAAGAAACACAAAGTCTATCATACCACTCTTTAAACTCACTGACCATTCTCGCTCCCAACACTCCATCAGGCAATGCATTCCACGGCTCAAACACCCTCCACACAAAGAAACCACTCCTTACCCTCTTATTCACAGTTTCCTTTCGTAACTTCCAGGGATGGCCTCTTGTCATCACTCCTTCCCGTTGTTCAACCAAGTGAAAGAACTCCCCAGTGTCAACCCTGTAACCACCTCTCAACAGTTTAAAAGTCTCAATCATATCACCTCTCCTTCTATCCACCAAACTCTGTAGTCCACATTCTCTCAGCCGATCCTCATAACTATCCTTGTACAGTCCTGAAACCATCTTTGTCATCCGTCTTTGTATCCTTTCCACAGTTAATTTATCCCCTTCAAATCCTGGGGACCAAATCTGAGAACAATAGTCGAAGTGTGGTCTGATCAGAGACTTATACAACGGAATGATAACCCTCTTATCTCTGAAGGTCAGTGTCCTTCTCATAATAGCAGCAATCCTCTGTGTTACCTTCACCACCTTTGAATATGTCCCCTAAACTTCTGGTTTCTATCAATCATCAACCCCAGATCTCTTGTCTCCCCTACTTCCTCCAGTATAACTCCTCCCATAGAGTATGCAGCATCCCATCGATGTATCCCAAACCTCAAGAACTTACATTTTGTTGCACTAAACCGATATCCCCATTCATTTGCCCATCTATTTAGCTTATTTAAATCCTCTTGCAGGGCTACCACATCTGCACTATTACTAATAATCCTTCCCAGCTTCGCATCATCCGTAAACAACTGAATATCCCCCTGCAATCCACTGGCTATGTCATTGATATAAAGGTTAAACAATATAGGTCCTAGTACTGAGCCCTGTGGGACCCCACTTGTAACCCTCTGCCTCCTTGAAACTGCTCCACGATAAACAACTCTCTGATACCTATCAGACAGCCAATCCTGAATCCAGTTGACCAATCTGACATCCAGACCCATGTGCTACAACTTAAAAATCAGCTTATCATGTGGCACCCTGTCAAATGCCTTCGCCAAGTCTAAAAAAATTGCAGTATATGCCTTTCCCTCATCTAATGTTCTTGTAACTTTATTATAAAAGGCTAGCATATTGCTAAAACAAGAGCGTCCTTTCACAAATCCATGTTGATTCTCACAGATAACATTACCCTCATCTGCCCAATGCTGTATACGGTCCCTCACTATTTTCTCCAAGATCGTAACAGCTACTGATGACACACAGACTGGCCTATAATTAGACACTTCCAGTCTGTTACCACCCTTATGCAATGGCACTATCTTACCTTCCTTCCATTCCCTGGGCACCTTTGCCAAAGCCAGACTTTCATTGAAAAGCCATGTTAAAGGCACTGTCAATTCCCTAGCACATTCTCTCAAAACTCGTGATGAAATACCATCCAGTACCACAGCTTTACTGATATCCAGCGTACTCAGTATTTGAAACATACTCTCCTCCTGTACCTATAAATATCGAACCTGCTCTACCGCTCTAGTATTAAAACTGACTCCTCCAGGATGAAATACTCCAATAAAGTGGTCATTGAACAATTCCACTATGTCCTCTGCATCAGTCACTCTATTCCCATTTTTATCCCACAATATCATTCTTCCACAGTCATTTCTCCTCCTACTGGTGACATAGCTAAAAATTTCCCTAGGATTTTCTTTGGAACTTAGGGCCAATTTCCTCTCATATTCCAGTTTCGATTTCCTTACCACACTAGTCATTCTTCTGGCCTGTGTCTTATATTCCTCATGCATCTCTTCACCTGTCTCCTTATATCTCTTCCATAGCCTCTTTTTTGCATGCAATTCCTGTTTAATATTGTTTGTCATTCACTTTACTCCAAATTGCATCCTCTTCTTCACTCGTGGTATACAATTTACCATTGCTGATAACAAATATTCTTTCACAATTTCTCATGCACTAGTGATATCCCGGCCTTCCAATTCCTCCCTCCATGAAACTTCCCGAAGTTGACGTCTAAGACTATTATAATCACCTGCATTATAATTCCACATAAGTTCCCGTCTCTTTGATACTCCTGCATGTCTATTCATTTTCCAAGTCAACACCATATGGTCACTCTCTCCAACTGGTGGGAGAGACGTCAACTCAGTTATTACCAAATCTTCTGATGCTATAACCAAATCCAAAACTTTTGAACCTCTTGTTCCCTCTGTTACATGTTGCCTAAGACATTTGTCCCTCAAGAATTCTAGAAATTCCATTCCCCTATTGCTACATGCATCTTCCTCTCTCCAATTTATACTACTGAAGTTAAAATCTCCCATAACAATCATTCTTCTTGCACTTGCCAAACTTAGCTGTCTAAACATCTCCTGGTCCCCATCCTCTGTGCTCCTGGGTCTGTAGCAACACCCCACTAAATATCCTGTCTTGCCTACCTCTACCTCACACCATATGCTCTCAAAATCATTTGTCTCACTTCCTTCCAAATTCTCCACTCTTAGAGGACATAGGTCATCACTTATCATAAGCAGTACCCCACCACCACGCTTTCCCCTCCTATCCTGATGAAAAATGCTATACCCAGCGACTTCTATTCTTGTTGTTATATCCCCTTCTGTTAACCACGTCTCAGTGATCACAATAATTTTTGGCCAGGCTGATGCTATCTGCGCCACCAATTCCTCTCCCTTATTCCGGATACTCCTGGCATTAGTATAAAGCATATAAATGCCATTGTTTCTATACCCAGCATTATCCCTTCTAGACTCTACTGGGCTCAGTGTTACCTGACATTGTCTCCCTTCTCCCAAGTATCCATTCCCACAAGAGGCCACCCCTGCTATCATCCTCCCTGGGATACACTGACTCGTTCAGAACAGCAATCTCTCCAGATGCCTACATCTTTCCTCATTCAAATGTAAACGGTCTCTTGCATACAATTCCTCTCTTTCTTCAAACGCACTCCAAGCATCCACATATACCAGTCCTCTCTTGTCACACATTCTCGCTATTATGCCATTCAATATCACCGCTCTTCTGCTCAGCTCATCATTTTCATACCTAGGCAACACACACACTATTTTTCCTCTCTCTGTCTTCTTCCGTGCAGTCTTAAGCAAAAAAGGTAAATATTTCATACTAAAACTAATAGTACTTCTTCAGTGTTACAAACAGATAGGAATTGAATACAACTAACAAACATTTGGTGGATCACCTATTAAAATACAATGTTGTCGCGAGCTAGGAAATGAAAGAAATTAATAAATAATTAATATTTAAGATAATTAGTTTTTTAATGATTACATAAAATAAAATGTCTCCCAGATCTTCGAAAGAGAGAGAGGCAATCATTTCGATTTAAATTCGGTCGGTGTAAAATAGCTTCACATCTTTCTTTAAAGAGGCATTCATATTTGAACCTGCATCTATGAAGGAGAATTGCTTTATCCCACTGGATATTATGGGTAGTGGTAATACTGTGTTGTGCTAGACCAGACTTCTGAGGTTTGTTATAATCAATATAATATTGATGTTCTTTAATTCTTTTTTCCACAGAACAGCCAGTTTGTCTAAAATAAGAAACATTGCAATCACAAGGAATTTGCTAAATGCCAGCCAAAACCGGGATGACAGTTTATCTTTTGTAGAAGGCAATAAGGGAGAAATTTTGTTGATAGGAATATAAGTAGGAATCAATTGGTACTTTTTTAAAATTCTACCTATAGGTTCTGAGATTCCTGGAATGTAGGGGATTGGAACTCTGCGAACTGTTGAAGAAACCTCAGGTATTGGAACATAAGATTCAATTATATGTTGGATTTGATTAGGGTGGCAATTATTAGATTCCATTAACTTTTTAATGATGGAAAGTTCTTTCGGAAGATTTCTGGAGAAGAGCAAACTTTATGTGCCCTGTTAATTAGAGATTTAAGAATGCCAAATTTTTGAGATGTGTGGTGAGCAGACTTTTTATGAATGTATCTGCCAGTAAATGTGGGCTTTTGAAAGATGCTTGAAGATAAGGTACCAGAAGCGAGTAAGCAGGATGTCCAAAAATGATAAAGTACCAGCATTTTCCTTTTCCATGGTGAATTGGATATGAAGATGAAGGCTATTTATCTGTTGCAGAAAGCTCATCTTCAGTGTGTGACCAAACGGCAAAAACATCATCGACATAACGATACCAAAGAGATGGTTGAGGGTGAATAGATGAAAACGTAGTCTCTTCGAATTGTTTCAAAAAAACTTTACAAGGTAAACTTCGAGCACGTATTTCCTTCCTCAAAAAATGTCGTGATACGCAAGTTATTCCTACATTTGCTAGGTTTAAAAAAACAATTCGGTCTCCTGGAGCCCACTCTGTTTACATTCGTGCAAGTTTCTCCTTAATTCATATCCAACTTCGTACTGCCAAAAAAGAATTAGCTTCTAATATCAAGTCAATTTTGGATCTCTATGAAGAAATTTCAACTGTTCTTAATGATGAATTACTAAATATTGTTCTTCGTTTATCAAAGAAATCTGTAACTCGTTCTTACAAAAGAAAGTTTCACAGACTTATGCAAAAATATAATTCTTTATATCACAGGCAAAAGAAAAACTTAACCTCTGACATCACTTCTACTAAAAAATGGATGCAGGTTCAAAAGGCCTTGATTTTGCAGTTATTCCTACACGCATTCCGTATCTTGACATTTTATATAATATAGAACGCAATCTGTCTGGACTTTCTAGCGACGATGCTAATAAACTTCGTTTTGAAGTTGCGACTTCGTTATTTAAAAGCAAATTAACTCCATGCAATTTATCAAATGCTGAAATCAAACGTCTAACTTCTTTCGGAAGAGATAATAATATATCTATTTCTAAGGCCGATAAAGGAAAAGCTATTGTAATCATGAATAAGACTATGAGACAAAAGTATCCAGTCTTTTAGAAGACACCTCTACCTACAAAGAGATCATGCATAATCCTACAAATTCACAGATTAAACAATTAAATAAATTACTTGATGAGGTCATCAGTTGGGACCCAAATTATGTGGATAAATTACGCACCTACTTTGGAAGATCTCCCTGTCTATATGGTCTCCCGAAAATCCATAAAGAAGGCTACCCAGTATGACCAATCATGAATTGCATTGATTCTCCTACTTATCGAATTGCAGAAGTCTTGTCTCATTCTTTAAGTGCTCTCACTGGACATTCCAGATCCTACATAAAAAATTCAACAGATTTCCTGAAAAAAATCAAGGATTTAAAAATCAAAGAGTCTGAGTTGTTAGTCAATTTCGACATTGTATCTCTGTTTACCAATATCCCATTAGCCGACACAGTCATACCCTCCAGATATCGCAAAGATTTTCGAATTTGTTATCCACTCAGGTTATTTTAGTTGGAAAAATAAGTTGAAGGTACTGCCATGGGTAGTCCTTTGGCTAACTATTTTTTGAAACAATTCGAAGAGACTATGTTTTCATCCATTCACCCTCAACCATCTCTTTGGTATCGTTATGTCGATGATGTTTTTGCCGTTTGGTCACATACTGAAGATGAGCTTTCTACAACAGATAAATAGCCTTCATCCTCGTATCCAATTCACCATGGAAAAGGAAAATGCTGGTACTTTATCATTTTTGGACAGCCTGCTTACTCGAACTTCTTCTGGTACCTTATCTACAAGCATCTTTCGAAAGCCCACATTTACTGGCATAAAAAGTCTGCTCACCACACATCTCAAAAATTTGGCATTCTTAAATCTCTAATTAATAGGGCACATAAAGTTTGCTCTTCTCCAGAAATCTTACACAAAAACTTTCCATCATTAAAAAGTTAATGGAATCTAATAATTACCACCGTAATCAAATCCAACATATAATTGAATCTTATGTTCCAATACCTGAGGTTTCTTCAACAGTTCGCAGAGTTCCAATCCCCTACATTCCAGGAATCTCAGAACCTATAGGTAGAATTTTAAAAAAAAGTACCAATTGATTCCCACTTATATTCCCATCAACAAAATTTCTTCCTTACTGCCTTCCACAAAAGATAAACTGTCATCTCTGTTTTTGGCTGGCATTTACCAAATTCCTTGTGATTGCAATGTTTCTTATTTTGGACAAACTGGCCGTTCTGTGGAAAAAAGAATTAAAGAACATCAATATTACATTGATTATAACAAACCTCAGAAGTCTGGTCTAGCACAACACAGTATTACCACTACCCATAATATCCAGTGGGATAAAGCTATTCTCCTTCATAGATGCAGGTTCAAATATGAATGCCTCTTTAAAGAAAGATGTGAAGCTATTTTACACCGACCGAATTTAAATCGAAATGATTGCCTCTCTCTGTCTCTCTCGAAGATCTGGGAGACTTTTATTTTATGTAATCATTAAAAAACTAATTATCTTAAATATTAATTATTTATTAATTTCTTTCATTTCCTAGCTCGCGACAACATTGTATTTTAATAGGTGATCCACCGAATGTTCGTTACTTGTATTCTATTCCTATCTGTAACACTGAAGATGTACTATTAGCTTTAGTACGAAATATCTACTTTATTTATTAATTAAAGTTATTACTGTGGACTTACGTGTTGTTTTTAATGATTATGCTATGCCACAGGTTCCTCTAAAAATAGGAAGTGGATGACATTTGAGATTTCGGAGTGATAGTTTGATAGTAGACTGAACATTAGAGGGCACACTGCAAGTGTTGGAAAGACTGGACATTATAGTGTAGCTGTGATACTTTATATGGTGACACAATTGTGTCATGGTATAAAGCACTGGTCAGACCACGCTTGGATTATTGTGCTGGGATTTCATCACCTGGTTTTCAAGGTGGTGTGGAAACATTGGAGGCTTGGTTCAGAGACAATTGACAAAGACAATATCAGGACACTAATACTGGTTATGGAGAGAGTTTGAAGAAATGTGGATTGCGAAGTTTGGTGGATAGGATGTGTTGTTAATACAGGGAGTATTAATAATTTTAAAATTCAGTATGATAGATTTGTTGTCAGTTGAATGAATCTCCCACCATGAGTCTGTTGACTCCATGTATTGTACAATAATCATAATAATAATAAGATGGAGAATGTTGTGGATCATAAACTCACACTTAGAAGAATTTCTGGATTATGAGGAACCATTTCATACAATTTAAGAAAAAAATAACAAAATCACTGACAAAAAATTCTCTTATCATGATGACTATCTATATGACAAGAAAATAACTAATCTCCAAATCAAGAACAGTAGCTATAAAACTGAAATGATGGTCAGGAACTGCAAATAGCTAAATTTATAAGAAGCAGGATACACGATTGCTCCTTCACAAATTGGAGCCCTCATCAGATTCATTCAAAATCTAGTATAATCTCCAATTATACTTTTAATCATATCATCCCTTCTGCATCTCATTAAATGTATGAGGATTCCACAGTTCTGTTCCTACACGATAATATCAGGTTCTTTCTTCTCCAAGAGACATATTTCTGCAGACATATGGATCTAAAATCCTTAACAGATAGATACCTACTTCTGTCTCATTGGAGCTTTTGAAGATGTAATAGGGCCGGAGTAGGGAATTTTATTCTTCAATCCCCTTCTTGGGTCATTCTTAAACATTCAAAGCTATGAAGAAGGGTGAATCTTAACAACAGAGTAGAAATATGGATGTGTAATAAAGTTTATAAATATATATGCTCCATACATTGGAACAGTTAGATGAAAGTTATTTCTGAAGGTCACCATATAAGCCATACTTATATGGTGACCACTATATCATAACAGCTAGAGATTGGAAATCTAAGGAACTCCACATTAGAGAAAACAGGAGGTGACCCCAGGAGTGGTAAACTAAGATACATACAATCATGCAAAGGTTTTTGTGGTTAAGAAGTTCAATTGAATTATTCCGGTTTTGTGACCACATTTTTATTTTTTAAAAAAAAAAACTGTTTTTTAAAACTAAACAAGCACTAATAAACAAACCCGACAAGTTTCATTAGTCGTCAGACTAACATCTTCAGGGGTAAAGAGAACTAACAGTTTAAAGCACAAACTATAAGAAATTACGAAAAAACAAGTTCATTTGTTGGTATTATGAACATCAAAAAAGTTTGTTAAAAAAAAAAAACTAACAACATCTATACAATTGTTAATCCGTATTAGCTGGAAACAATGCTATTTGATGTTGTGTTCTGTGGTTCACTTTCACTCTGTCCGAGGTCTGAACTGGGTAAATTTTTAATAAATGATGACCAAACTTGATTTAAAATCAAACCTTGGTTTTTGTTGCATTGTGTAGGAATTTTAATCATATTTGCTGCCTCTTTGAATTTGCTTTATCTTTATGCTTTATCTCTTTACCCCTGAAGATGTTAGTTTTTTTTTTATTTAATTAAATGAACTTTTTTGATGTTCATAATACCAACAAATGAACTTGTTTTTTCATAATTTCTTATAGTTTGTACATTAAACTGTTAGTTCTCTTTACCCTGAAGATGTTAGTCTGATGACTAATGAAAACTTGTCGGGTTTGTTTTTTAGTACTTGTTCAGTTTTAAAAAAACAGACTTTTTTAGTACAAATGTGGTCACAAAATTAGGATACATACAGTAAAAAATATGACTTGACAATGCTCAACAAGTATTGTTCAGCATATGGAGGATTTCAATCCAAATCTATAGGTTTAGACTTACATTAATCAAGATATCGGTTTCTGTCTTGATCAACTTTATATCTCTTCTTTCCTCACACAGTGAATCTTGATAACATGCCAGATTATAATCTCCTATCCTATCTTTGGCTTTAACAGTTACCTAAGTGCCCACAGCCTTCCAAGTATCCTTGGATTTCCTAACCGTAATATGAGGATAAGGCAGTTGCCCCCTATGCCTCTAAGTATTCTTGTCTGTAAATTGCATGTGTTCGACTGGCTGGTTTGCCTGTTCTGAGGGACAAAAAACCCGAGTTTCCGGGAGAAAAAAAACCGTCTACCTCCATATGAGACTGGCTAACTCACCTTTAGTTTGAAGAGACAAGATAAAGGTTCCTCGCATCACTGACGAGAATTGAACCTAGGTCTTTCCAACCAGAGGGCTTCATCTAATTTCCACCAAACTCCATATGCTCTGTTCCAATTGGAATGATGTTATCTGGGACTGGGATACATTCCTGAAATTGAAAGAATCGATAAAACCAAACAGAACATGATTGAATGGAGAAAGGAATATGCTTTCCTCAAAAGGAAAAAGTTAAAAGACCTGTATAAACAAAGAAGCCAGTTCATAGCAAGCCAACACAATGGTATAGAATGACAATATCATCAGAAACATCAATGTAGAAACAGAACCGGAAAGGCAGAAACAAGTGGAAGAAACAAATTTCAAAAGAACACAGTCGAAATTAGTGCATAGCCTTTAGCTGCTTTTTATAGTAGACAGTTCAATAAATTCCATGAAGAAAGGACTATCACAAAATTCTGTGTGGATGGTGAAGACAGGTCCACCATACAAGATATCTTGACTCCTTCAAAAACACAACGAACATCTGTATGACGACAACGGTACTGAGAGAAACTGTAATGCTCGAATATTAATGCTTTTCTTGATAAGCATATCCAAGATAAGCTCAACAGACTTATTACAGCAGTTGAAGTTACTACAGCCTATAAAAAATGTCAGACAAGAAAATCCCCAGGACCTGATGGTCTAGGGACAGAACTTTATTGAAACTAGGATTTTATTTTTCCAATTCTAGTTATACTCTTTCTTTCCTCTCTACAGGTCATACAACAAGTTAATCTGTAGCAAGCCATACTATCCTCATTCAAAAAGCTAACAGAGATTATACTTTAATCAACAACTGGTGGCTTAATTCGCTGTTTAATACTGACTAGAAGATTTTTTTTCACATTATCAACAATAAGATAAAAAGTAGGAATAAGATAAATAATTAAAAGCGCACAAGTGTGTATTGAATTACATGCTAACCTATAAAATTTAATTTGTTTCTGCTACATGATCTACTCTGCCTAGTTAACATGAAAAAGCTGCTAATGGCAGTACTCTCATTGGATCTTACTTAAGCATTTTATAATATCTGGCATTCCTCTCTGTTCCACATCTTCCAGCAAACAGGAGTGGACAAACGATTACTACCTGTCATTAAAGGAGCCTGTGCCAACACAACTACCCGTCTCTTAGTTAATTACATGGATAATTATTACAATAATTACATTGATGTGAAGTTGTTATTGAAGTTAATATAACATCCATATAATTATTCTAATAATTATCCATGTAATTAACTGGATACTATTATAATAATATGGAAATGAAGCTGATATTTTTGATATATTTTATCTGTGGGTTCCTATCAAACCCAGTCAAAATTCAAAACAGGAGGCAAGCAAGCTCCCATGCTCTTTGTATTAGTTTTGAAACCATTGTTTGCAAGAAGTGGACAATTTGTATGCTGTGCAAGGAATAACAGATCTTTCTCTACTCTGAAAGAAAAAGCACATGTGTACAATGCATTACGAATTTTGAAGGCTAATGATTCAACAGACATCTTATTTGCAAAAATAAGATATTTTATTTGATGATTTGATAAAAATTCAGCAAAATCAGTGGACTAACTGCTAATACGGATAAGACAAAATTAAAAGAGTTTGGAAGATACGATCTCAGAGGCATCATCTTTTGTATTAATCCCCAAGAGAGAATCCCTCACTATACTTGAAATTCCTCTCTTCACCCATCCAATATTACCAGTTAAAGAACTTATACACAAAAAACACTGAAACCTTAGAAGACTGAAAAAGTAGACAACTCTCCTTTTCTTCTAAATCATAATACTTAAAACGATAATCTTTCCTGCTCTGCTCTATATAATAAATATTACAGACATTACAGAAGCTGAAGAACAACAATTATATAGTAAACCTCTGCAATTTTGTTGGTCTATCCAATACAAAGAAGTTAAAAAGAATTTTTTTCAATCAAAGAAGCATAGAGTCTTAAGGTTTCCAGTATTAAAATTCTGATATTTAAGCAATAGAACCTCAGAAATCCATAAAATATTACAGACTAATCATATAAATGCAGATTTTCTCATATACTTACTACTGAGTTATCACCTTCAGCTATTTTTATTATTATTATTATTTAGGCCTCCAAGGAGTCAAAAGACTCATCGCAAGAGGTCCTTCTTAGGAAACACAAAGTCTACCATACCACTCCTTAAACTCATTGACCGTTCTCTCTCTCACCACTCCATCAAGCAATGCATTCCACGGTTCAACCACCCTCCATGTAAAGAAACTCTCCTCACCCTTTTGCTCACAGTTTCCTTTCGTAACTTCCAGGGATGGCCCCCTTGTCATCACTCCTCCCCGCTGTTCAACCAAGTGAAGGAACTCCCCAGTGTCAACCCTGTAACCACCTCTCAACAGTTTAAAAGTCTCAATCATATCATATCACCTCTCCTTCTTCCATCCACCAAACTCTGCAGTCCACATTCCCTCAGTCAATCCTCAAACTGTCTTTGTTATCCACCTCTGTACCCTTTCCACAGTTAATTTATCTCCTTCAAATCCTGGGGACCAAATCTGAGAACAAAGTCTAAGCGTGGTCTGATCAGGGTCTTATACAATGGAATGATAACTTTTTTTTATCTCTGCAGGTCAGCGTCCTTCTCATTATTGCAGCAATCCTCTGTGTTACTTTCACCACCTTCGCAATATGTCACTTGAATTTCAGGTTTCTATCAATCATCAACCTCAGATCTCTTGTCTCCCCTACTTAGTAGACAACTCTCCTATTTGTAATAAAAGATTACAATGACTTAAGTGCTAAGGTTGTTTTTGAATATTACAGCATTCTGTGCTTAACTGTAAGGCTGCAACAACATTCTTTCCTGTAATAACAGTGGAACTCTGTATTAGAAAATAGTTAACCTGTTAGAGCACAAAATTCCACAGTGTTGTACTAACAATGACACTCTGTTCGATAATTTACTGAAGTATGAAGAAGACCCTAAAATGAGGGATAATGTTTGGAGAACTGCATATAGCAATTGCATTAGTGAGTTGGATAGGTAATTAGCGCTCTCAACTAGCAACTAGGTATGAGCAAGTTGTGTATGGGAGTGCAGTATTGTTATTCAATTAGTATATTAAAGATATACTAATTGCTGGCCTGGTTGGCATATCTGCTCTCCAGCCAAAAGTCTGCGGGCTTGGATCCTGCCATGGGCATGGATGTTTGTGATTGTCTGTGAAAATACTAGTAGTGGTGGGCAGCAGATGGCATTGGTGCAGATGATGCAGTTCACTGGAGTTGGTGGATTGAGTAGTGGAGACAGAGAATTGTAGAGTGCTCTCCCTTGATGAGTCTTTAGACTCCTTGGAGGTGCCACGTAATAATAATAATAACATTGAGATTGGTTTAACTGGTGATATATAACTGTTTGCCAATGATACAAAACTGAGGAGAGTGATGAGGAATCAAGCAGATGTGGACTTACAGGAGGACTTGAACAGACTGCATGTGTGGGAAATAGTATAGTATTGTCAGTTCATATCAATGTTGCAAAGCATAAGGTTCTAAAATTTGGTAAACAAAAGTTTTTGGGATGTAAAATGTATACTTTGCATCCTCAAGTATAAACTTGATGGGAAAATTTTGTGGGGAAAAGAGACCTTGGAGTTCTTAACGTGCAGAAATAATGGAGGTTGTGAAGGCCTCGTCAGCCCTTATATTCATTACTGTGCACAGATTTGGTCCACTGGTTTTCATGGTGATGAGAATATATATATATATATATATATATATATATATATATATATATTGAAAAGGGTCCAAAGAAAATTTAGGTGGTAACTGGTCTTTGGGATATGGTGACAGATTGAGAGAATGCCATTTGCAAAGCCTTGTGAATAGGAGGAAGAGAGGGTGTGTGTTTGAATCATTTAAATTGGTAAAGGGTTGTTACCGGGCTGATGTGGAAAAAATTATTTATAGAATGGGAGAAGGGTTTTAAAACAAAGGGACATCCCTTTGTAAGTAGGGACATAAAGAGTAGGTTCTTTGTATGGGTTTGTGAGCAAAATCCTTTGTCTGGCAGATACATCAAATTACTTTAAAGCATGGTTTGATGGGCTTTGTGTGTAACAGCATGTATCTCCTGCAGTGCGTCTTTTGACTCCATGGAGGTCTGATATTAATAATAAGGATTTTTTTTTTTTTTCAAAGAATGGAGAGAGAAAAAAATAGAAGTAGAATATGAGGCCATCCCTAGAAGTTTTATAAGAAGGCTATGAGCAAGGAAGTGAAGAGCAGGTTTGTTGCATTTGTGGAAAGTGGAATGCATTCCCTGAGAGTGTGGTATGTGCAAAAATACTAAACGTGTTTAAGCCACTGTCTGATGAATGATGTGTGTGTGAAATTAGGATCTCCCTCAATGGGTCTTTCAACTCTGTAGAATTCTGATGATAATGATACAGTAGAAATAATAAAAAAATAGTAAAAGGAAGCAGTGTTACATGATATTTCCTATTTTCCTCCAAAATATTTCCTATTTTACATATTTATGCTATGAAGGAGGTCTGCTATATGAATGAATAATTAATGCAAAAAAGATTTGGCTGGATAATCTGCTATAATTAATGCATTTGTGTCTTGTTCCCAGACACAAATTTATTAACTGTCACACACAATTCAAATAAATAAAAATCTTTTACAATCAGTATATTATATGACTACAGTTGCATACTACTATGCTGGTACAATTCTAGTACAAAGAGGAAAAGAAGGGGAGAGTGATATATAAAAAATTATATGCAGTAAGGTACTCAAGAGGCTCACTAGAGATATGATGTAAGAGAAAGCATCTATTACTGTTACAAATATACTATATGGTGCTTTGAAAACACAGTATTTCTATAAATGAGGTGCTACCCAAAAGTTTGGGTAATTTGACCATAAAAAAAAAAAAAAAAACCTAATGCTTAGTTTCCACTATCTTATTCAAAGTAGTCTCTTTGGGATATACATATAGCGATCCCAGCAGTTTTTTTCCATGATTTCAAACATCCCTAGAAGTCCTCAAGTGTGACTGTGTTGAGCATCTCATGCAATTCTGCCTGGATCTCCTCATTTGAATCAAAATAACACCCTTTCAGCCAGAATTAAATCTTGGGGAATAGAAAAATGTTATAGGGGGAAGGGTCAGGCAAATAAGGAATATGGGGAATGAGCATCATGTTTTTAGAAACCAGGAACTGTTGAATAATGAGTGATATGTTGTCATAGTGGAGAACCTGGTCATTGTTTCACTTTTCTGGACATTTGTGTCAAATGCTCTTCCATAAGTACTTCAAAACCTCACAGTAAAATTTGCATTTTGCAGTTAGATCAGGAGAAAGGGGAGGAATTCCCACCAGACAATTCCTTGGATGAAAAAAAAACATTGATAACATTGTGGCAAACTTGACGACCTTTTCTTTTTTCAGCCCAAATGATTCCTTAAGCATTTGGTGGTTTCTGTAGAAGATTTTTTGATGCTGATGCAAAATTTGATGCAAATTTTTTGCTTCTTAAAATCTGCCATTTCAATTGGAGAAGAGCATCACAAAATTTCACATGACCCAAGAACCCAGCCTCTCAGCTTGCCAGCTGTTGGCATACTGATTCAGAAAGGATACTGATCACCCCGTATAGTGGCAGAAGGCTGTACTGCAACCAGTTCGTGCACACTATTCAAATTCCCCTAACTTCATAGTAGCACCTTATATTATATAGTTTTAAAAAATTGCAGTAAGCCCAGAAAGAAGTAATAAAATAAAAAAGAACTAAAAAAAAAAAAAAAGATGCTCTTGCATGAATAATGTTCAAATTTTAAAATGCATTTGTGTTTTACCTATTTATACTACGTAGGGCTCCACTATTTGACAGAATAATCCAAAAGATTGTAGGTTTAGGGAAACCAGAAGGAGGATTGCAATCTAAAGTGAGAGGATCTCCTTCCATTACATACACTTCTTTGGGATCTTCATCAGGAAAGGAATTGAGTTCTGTAATTTAAGAGAAGCAAATGATTAAAATAGTTTTCATGGAATATTCTCCATTATTCTAAAGTGACACATACCATTATAACATGTCTTACTATGGACAAACAGGAAGATTTCTAAATAAACCATCTCTGAACATCAAGACCACATCCATCTTATCAAACCTCACAAATCTGGTCTCGTACAACATGGAATTGAAAATAGTAACCACAGGATCTAATGGCAACACACCAAGCTACTACATCGATCCATATATAAACATGAGTATTTGTATAAAGAAAGTACTGAAGCCTTATGGCACAGACCCAATCTTAACCGTAATGACTATCTCACTATCTCAAAAGTTTGAGAAATTGTTATCCTCAACTGTATAAAATAAAATTATCGGTTTTAATTTAATTTAGTTACAACCCAATAGTATTTAGTCCTTAAACATGATACTGTATACATAGAGGAATTCCAATGTAAGTATGTGCACTAATGTTTTTTTTTTTACTGTAATTCCTATTGTTGTTTATAACTGTACTGATAATGTCTTATGATATTTAAGATGAAATATTTATATAATATTAAAAAGTTAATTACTGTGGCATATGCATGAATTTATAGTTATTCCATTTGTTATTCACTCACAAGCAAAAATTCTACCTTACCATTCTTGCTAACCATTCTTATTAAACTTTTGGTGTCCCCTTGTTCTCTTCCCTCCTGCCATGCACTAAAGAATGACCGCTTCATCTAACCTATAAAATCCTCTTCGTAACTTATATAATGCTATCATAACTTCTGTTTCTGCCTATTAACCAAATGTTGCAACTGAAAAGCTAACCTTCTATCTATTCTCATACTGAGCATTCCACAGACTCAAAAGCTTCTTCTTCTTCTGCAGCTTCTCCCACTTAAGTGGGGTCACTGTTGATAATGAGTCTCCTCCACACCTTCCTGTCTTGGGCTGTCACCACATCCAAGTTCTTCATCCTTAAGTCCTCTTCTACCAGCTCCCTCCATCTCTTCTTTGGCTGCCCACGCTTCCGCCTTCCTTGCACATCCATCTACATGACCCTTCTTTCCTCCTCATCACATGACCAAACCATCTCAACCTTGCCTCCTGTATTTTTGCTCCTAAGTTCGTAACTTTCACTGTTCCCCTGACATAGTCATTTCTCAGACGATCCTTTCTGGTCACACCGCACATCCTTATCTACAATATCTATATCTACAATCTATATCTACAAGATGGTTTCAGTACTGTACAATGTTAGAAAATTACAGAGACATATTCATAATATGTCTCCATAATTTTCAGACTCAAAAGCAGATAACCATAAATATTAATCCTTTCTTTTAAGCTTACATGGTGATCCGAATGCATTTTTGAAAATTATGGAGACAACTACCGTGTTTGAATAAAAACTTTAGTTTAATATAACTAAAATTTTAGTTATATTAATTTATAATTAATAAGTTAATTATAAATTTATAAAATTAAATTATATATAAATAAAAAAATATATATATAAATAAAATTATATTAACTTATTAATTAATAAGTTATATTATATTAATTAAGATTTTAGTTATATTAAACTAAAGTTTTTATTCAAACACTGTAGTTGTCTCCATAATTTTCAAAAATGCATAAATATTAACTTCTCATCTCCATAAAACCCAAGACCAGATCTGAGAAAAATAATCCAGATGTGGACATATCAAAGCCAACTTTCTAGAGAAGGATTATCATTTCCTTATTCCTATTCAACAGTGTGTATTTTTCAACATGTAAGTAATACTTTGTTCATTTAATCCACTCTTGCATCAATTCCAAAATAGGAGAGCATTCCTATTCAGGAATTAAGGCAAAAAAAACATCGCTGGAAAGTAAATGGTTATAAAAACTAAGCATGATAACAGAATTAACCTTTTTTCAAAACTTTACCAGAGAACACTCCTATACACCATTAATGAAGAAATTAATGAAATATGTAGGATACTTGTGACATAAAGACTGCATAATATAATCACATAAACACAAGAAAGATAATTAATTAACCAAATATTTTGGTCTGGAAATAGTAGACCATCTTCAGTGGCACTACAAGAACACTTTTAAAATATATAAACAAGGTGGAATACTAACAATAGATCTAATAACTAATATTTAAGGAATTGACAGCGTATACTGGAAATATAGATTAAATAAACTTTAATATACACTTTCCGATATTTCGGCGAACGTCACGTTGCCATCTTCTTGGGAACTTACTAAAAAGACACGTGCACACAAGTACTAATACAACAAATGAGACTGAGGCTAGGACGCTAGCGTTTTCCTAAAGTCCTGATGGTGCCCCCTGGCGGGCTATATTGGTAGTTCTTGGCCTTTGGGCTGAAGTTCTTTTGATAAAAGTTTCCCAAATTTGGGGCAGTTTCATGCATCCAAATTTGTTGAGGTTTGGCATGTTCCTAAGGGCCGAGGCTGATTCCATGAATAGTCTTTCATACTTGAACTTGCTGCGGTGTATTACTGTGGCTTTCTTCCATCTTATTCCGTGGCGAGTATCCAGAGCATGGTCTGCAAGCCCAGAGTGGCTGTACTGGTGAAATCGGATGTAATCCTTGTGTTCTGAGATTCTGATATTTGCTGTCCTGCCTGTTTGGCCAAATAGGTCTCCTCCCTATTCACGAATGTCCCTCTCAAAGAAACCTTAGAGCTAATCCAAGCTAAATTTCCTCCCGATATCTCAGCCCTATTTCAGTTTACAATGAACTCAGGCTATTTCGTTTGGCAGGAAAAATTCTACAAACAGATAGAGGGGACAGCCATGGGTTCACCACTTTCCCCACCCTTGGCCAACTTTTTCATGGAGATGTTTGAAGAGAAAGCCTTAAACTCAGCCCCACAAAAACCTACCATATGGCTTCGCTATGTTGATGATGTTTTCGCTATTTGGCCACATGGCCCGGATTCACTCCTCTCCTTCCTAACACACTTGAACAACCAACACCCTAGAATCAAATTCACCCTGGAAAAAGAGGAAAACAATAACCTCCCCTTCCTAGACACACTAGTCACCCGCCAACCTGATGGAACCTTGGTTTTCTCAGTTTATAGAAAACCCAACCATACAGGCAGATACATTCACCAACAATCCCCCCCCCCCCTCACAACAATATGGAGTTATTAAAACATTATTCAACAGGGCAAAAATAATCTGTTCTAATGATCAAGCCCTAACCACTGAACTAAATCACATCCGTGACACTTTCTCAGCCAACGGCTACCCCCTCCAAAAAATCCAAAAAATACTTAACCCAGTTATCCACAACCCACCACCCCCCTCCCCTTCACAAAAAAGATTACTCTAAATCCATCACTATTCCATACATCAGAGGCACCTCAGAAAAAATCAATAAAATCTTAAAAAAACATGACTTGACCACCTGTTACAGACCACATAGAAAACTGGCATCCCTTATCCGCTCCACCAAAGACCAACCACTTCCCCTAGACCTACCTGGTGTATACCAGGTCCCTTGCAGCTGTAAACTGTCCTACTTTGGCCAAACAGGCAGGACAGCAAATATCAGAATCTCAGAACACAAGGATTACATCCGATTTCACCAGTACAGCCACTCTGGGCTTGCAGACCATGCTCTGGATACTCGCCACAGAATAAGATGGAAGAAAGCCACAGTAATACACCGCAGCAAGTTCAAGTATGAAAGACTATTCATGAAATCAGCCTCGGCCCTTAGGAACATGCCAAACCTCAACAAATTTGGATGCATGAAACTGCCCCAAATTTGGGAAACTTTTATCAAAAGAACTTCAGCCCAAAGGCCAAGAACTACCAATATAGCCCGCCAGGGGGCACCATCAGGACTTTAGGAAAACGCTAGCATCCTAGCCTCAGTCTCATTTGTTGTATTAGTACTTGTGTGCACGTGTCTTTTTAGTAAGTTCCCAAGAAGATGGCAACGTGACGTTCGCCGAAATATCGGAAAGTGTATATTAAAGTTTATTTAATCTATATTTCCAGTATACGCTGTCAATTCCTTAAATATTAGTTATTATGTCTAACCAGCGTATAAGCCTCTCAACAAGAATAACAATAGATCATTTAAAAATAGAACAAGCCGTGTGATGTTATATCACAAATTTCCGTTGTATAAGACCCTGATCAGCCCATACTTGGACTATTGATTTCAGATTTGGTCCCCCAGGATTTGAAGGGGAGAAATTAACTGTGGAAAGGGTACAAAGGCAGATAACAAAGATGGTTTCAGTACTGTACAATGTTAGTTATGAGGATCGGTGAAGGGAATGTGGACTGCAGAATTTGGTGGATAGAAGAAGGGGAGGTGATATGACTGAGAATTTTAAACTGTTGAAAGGTGGTTACAGGGTTGACACTAGGGAGTTCTTTTGCTTGGTTGAACAGCGGGAAGGAGTGATGACAAGAGGCCATCCCTGGAAGTTACAAGAGAAAACTGTGAGCAAGAGGGTGAGGAGTGGTTTCTTTGCATAGAGGGTAGTTGAACCATGGAATGCATTGCCTGATGGAGTGGTGAGAGAGAGAGAGAACGGTCAATGAGTTCAAGGAGTGGTATGATAGACATTGTGTTTCTTAGCGGGGGGGGGGGGGGGAACCTCTCCTCGATGAGTCTTGATAGACTGTGTTTCTTAGGAAGAACCTCCCACGACGAGTCTTTTGACTCCATGTAGACCTGAATAATAATAATATGTGGAACTACAAGGCAGGTGATTATGATAAACTAGGAAGGCAGCTTGAAGCAGCACCATGATATAAAGATCTGCAAGGGAAGGATGTTCACAATGCATATGCATAGGGGATAGTCAAGGGTTATCTGGAGGAAGCAGTATCATACTGTATACCCAAGGTCAGGAAGGTAGGAGTTAGATGGATGAGTAATATCATTAAGCACGAGCTTCAAACAAAGAAAATCTTGTGATGGAGAAATGTGACCAGCTAACTCAAGCAAGAAAGCTGACCAGAATGGTAAGGATGCAAAATCAGATTATGAGAAGAGATTAGCTGAATAGGTGAAAGGAAATCCCCATAAGAGTGGGTTTTTTTTCATTTATGTGGAAAGTAGGAGGAAGAATGAATTTCAAAGGATAACCGTAATGAGTGCAGATGGTAGAGCAGTCACAGAGGTGGACAAATTGTTGAGCTACTGAGTGATCATTTTGCAAGGATATAGCTTCCATTAAAGACAATGTTATAACAGAGGGTGACAAGGACTTATGTGAGAACAGAGGTTCATGAATTGAAGGTACTTAAGATATTGCACAATCTGAATGCAAATACAGCTGTGGGATTGGATAGGATAACGGCTTGGGTTTCACAAGAATGTGCAGGGGAAATGGAGATAACTTTGACTAGTCTTTTTAATTTAAGTCTGAGTTCTGGTGAAGTCCCAAGAGAGCGGAAGAAGGGCAAAATAAATCCCTGGCATACAGGAGAATCTAAGTCTGTGGTAGCAGATCATAGACAAATTATAGTATCTCAGGAGTAGTGGTAAAAGTACTGGAAAATTTGGTTAAAAAGAGCATTCGGGAATGGGTGGATAAGAATATGATATTCTATGAGGGAGCGCATGTCTTTGTGAAGGGTCAATCATGCCTTAGTAATCTACGATTTTTTTATAATTGAGCGACAGCTAGTTGGATTAAGACTCAGTGTTTCTCAACCTTTTTTAGATCATGCCCCACCTCAACGTTTCAAAGATTTTGATGCCCCACCTCAACATCTCAAAGATTTTGATGCCTCCCCCTCTAGCATAACAGTCAGCTAAGTTCTGAAAAAGTATAATATAAATATATATAAATATGTACATGTAATTCAAATATATTAAAAATATATTTGAATTATTCAAAATATTCAAATTCCCCCCCCCCCCGTGTGGGGTCGTACGCCCCACGTTGAGAAACACTGGATTAAGTGAATGGCTACACAATGATACTACTGTATTTTGCAAAGTCTTTTGACAGGATACCGTGTGGAACTCTGATCCCTCTGTTGAGTAAACTGCAACAAATGGGGATGGATATGAAATTGGTGATAAGGATATTGGGGTGGCTGGACGGATACCAAGAAGTAGTATATAGAGCAGAATCCAGGAGAAGGCAGGTGACTAGTGGTGTAATGAAGGGCTCTGTGCTGGGACTACAGCTGTTTAATTTGTACATAAATAATATAGGAAATAATTTGAAGAAGATATTCAGTTGTATGCCGATGATGCAAAGGCATAAGTTATGCATTTTGGAATACAAAGATTACATGCTGTAGACCTTGAGGGAACTCTACTCCAGGAAATTGATGAAGACAGGGATCTGGGGGGTTTTAGTAGATAGAGAGCTGAAATTTAGAAGACATATTGCTAAAGTAGCCATGGTCACTCACAGGATTACTTGGTTATTAAAGAACAAATCTAGATTACTGTGCTTGGGTCTGGTCACCTGGGTTTCTGAGAGATGTAGAAGTGGTGGAGAGGATTCAGAGGCGAGTCACCAACATAGTGAGTGATCTGTGGAAAGTTCTCTATGAGGATAAATTAAGGATTTATGGATTGCAAAATTTGGTTAATAGGTGAAATAGGGGGGGGATATGACAGAAACATTTAAGTTACCTAAAAGATTTTATAGGACTGATGCAGGGGAAAATGTTTCAGCACTTGGGTAGTGGAGGTAGAACAAGAGGTCATCTCCGGATTTTGGGTAAGAGTGTGGTTAACAAGAGTGTGAGGACTAGATTTTTTTTATTGGAGAGTGGTGAATGAATGGAATGGGTTGCCTGAGTCAATTGTGAATGCTTTGTCTGTTAACAGTTTCAAGGTGAGGTATTGTAGATATTGTGTTGACAGTTATTATTATTATTATTCAGGCCTCCATGGAATCAAAAGACTTATCGTGGGAGGTCCTTCCCAGAACACACAAAGTATAGCATACTACTCCTTGAACTCATTTACCTTGAATTCATAAATAATATCAGAAGCTACCAAAGTGATCATGTCTCCCTAAAAACCTATGAACATTGGAACCAAATTTGCAGACTTCACAGATCATCGACTTTACAATATGATGACACTATCAGGAAAGAAATAGGTCTTGATCAGCTAAATGTCCACATAAACAAAGAACCTCTATTTTCCAGTCCTTTACCTTCAAATACCTTCATAAATCTAAACCTTACCAAACTCTGTACAAAAAAAGAACCAAAAGAAATGCTTAAAGAAAAAGGCCTAAATACCATCAACCTTCTTTCATCCTCCAAACAGGTTATTTGTTATACCGATGGATCATCAGACACCAATATGATTAATGGAGGCGCTGGTGTTCTCCTTCTACTCCCGAAAGGTGAAAAACTTTCAATAAAAGTTGGATCTTGGAGAATCGCTTCCAATTTTACCAGCGAACTCTACGCAATAATTAAAGCACTAGAAGCCTACTTAAATCTATCATCATCTCAACAATCTGAAGGAATTATAATTTACAGTGACTCAAGATCAGCTATGGAGGCAATCAAAAATGGCAATACCAAGCTCACACAAGACATCCATAAACTCTTAAATCATCTAAAGTGTTTAGGTAAAAGTTGCATTCTACAATGGATTCCTGCTCATGTAGGCATTGATTACAACGAAGCAGCTGATAAATTAGCAAAAGAGGCCAGAGAACTCAACCAAGAAACTCATATGATAACTCTTGCTGATGCCAATGCACTAGCAAAAGCTAAACTAATTCCATTGAAATCAGTGATACAACATCAAATTCCCGAGATCAATGCTGACAGAAGGACCTCCACTACGATAGCAAGACTACGAACAGGACATTATAGAGGAATGAAGATCAATACAGATGATACGAGAACATATAGAAACTGCAACAACTGCCCCAATACGGAACTGACACCCACTCACATCTTTACCTGTCCAGCAATTACAGCAGCCTTGCAAGAAATAGATCCTAATCCTGAACAACAGCTCTATACAAACAAAATCACAGACATAGCCAAAGCAGTACAAAGAGCGCACGGAAACATCTAAGACTCTTCAAAGGACAAGACAACAACAACAACAACTCATTTACCGGTCTCACTCTCACCACTCTATCAGGCAATACATTCCATGGTTCAACCACACTCCATGCAAAGAAACCACTCCTCACCCTCTTGCTCACAGCTTCCTCTTGTAACTTCCAGGGATGGCCCCTTGACATCGCTCCTTCCCGCTGTTTCACCAAGTGAAAGAACTCCCCAGTGTCAACCCTGTAACAACCTCTCAACAGTTTAAAAGTCTCAATCATATCACCTCTCCTTCTTCTATTCACCAAACTCTGCAGTCCACATTCCCTCAGCTGATCCTCATAACTAACATTTTACAGTCCTGAAACCATCTTTGTTATCCACCTCTGTACCCTTTCCACAGTTAATTTATCCCCTTCAAATCCTGGGGACAAAATTTGAGAACAATAGTCTAAGTGTGGTCTGATCATGGTCTTATACAACGAAACGATAACTCTTTTATCTCTGCAGGTCAGCATCCTTCTCAGTATTGCAGTAATCCTCTGGGTTACTTTCACCACCTTTGCAATATGTTCCCTGAATTTCAGTATTTTACCGATCACCAGATCTCTTGTCTCCCCTACTTCCTCCAGTATAGTTCTGCCACTCAAGTATGCAGCCTCCCATCAATGTATCCCAAACTTCAAGACTTTACATTTTGGTGCATTAAACCGATACCCCCATTCATTCGCCCATCCCTCTAGTTTATTGAAATTCTCTTGTAGGGATACTGCATCTGCACTATTACCAATAACCCTTCCCAGCTTCACATCATCTGCAAACAACTGATTATCCCCTGCAATCCACTGACAATGTCATTGATATAAAGGTTTCAGTATTTAGCCCTGTGGGACTTCACTTGTAACCTTTGCATCTCTGACAATGATTCTCAAGACTCCATGGAGGTGCCCGTGCAATAATAATAATAACTTGACATTGTTAGCATTCAAGAATGTGTGAGCAGGGCTAACATAAAGTGGTATAGTCACTAAACAGAGTGGAAAAAGAAAGGTTAATAAAACAGGTGGTTGATAGGAAGATGGCAGGAAAAAGACCTGGAAGAGGATCAAGATATAGTTGGAGTGAATCAGCCAGAAGTGTCTTAGAAGATGTCAGAGTGCTGCAAAGTAACAGACTAATTTGAACAGAAATTGTTAATAGGAGATTAGTAATAATCTTGTTACTACTGCTGTTTATTAAAACTTAGTAATGGAGTACTGTAATAGTAGCCTGCATACCCCTTGAGGATACATAGCAAGAAATTTATGATGATGAGAGATTTTTTTTAACAGTGCAAAACACAGCAGGGTCTAACTTCGATGCTAAAATCTCAAGATATTAGGTGACTGTCTGATTAATGACAAGGTCTCAGTTTTAGCCAAAGGCCAGGATTATGCACATCTTCTCATAAAAATGTTTATATTATGGATTTTCTTTATATCACTAAACTAGAATCAATGCCTACAGAAGAACCAAGCATCCATATTACATGACTACAAAATTATTTAAAAAAAAGTGCAAAGAAATGGATTTAAAACTCTGCTATGTAAGAAGTAATGGAAATCTAACTATGACCTTGGTTTTCAAATGTCAAGCAGTGGTATCAAACAAACAAAGAATATATATATGTTTTTTTAAGAATTAAATGACTGGATACTGAAGGATAAAAGTAAAATATAGTTTATTAGCGCAACTAGTTTTGTCTTTTAACAGACTTCTTCAGGTGCATAAAAACAGAGACAACCAGGCAAAAAATTCGAAGGAATAAACTCTAAACAAACAAAGTATTAGCATACACCATTCGTTATTAAAGCATTGGCGTTTGGACATTTAAAACTGTTCTCTGGATAAACTCATTGTTGGGCATGTGCATGCATTCAGAATCATCTCGTGAATGTCAAAGTTGGATAGCAGCACAATGACAGTCTGATAGGTTATAACTAAAGTTATTATTAAGATGTATAGAATTAAGGATGATTTCTTTAGATTCCATTATCCTTCTTTCTAGTTCGTCGTAGCAACAAAAGATATTATTTGATCTCTCACATAGAACTGAATGGATTAGGTTTTCTTCATTTGTTCTTTTGTAGGTTTTTAGACATTCTGATGGAGAGATGTTGTTGGCAGTATATAATAATAACAAAGATATAATAATCCTTCTGGCTGATAAAGGTAACGCTATGGTGGTGGTGCTAAATATTGAAGATTACGACAACAAAATGTTGGACATACTATGAACAGACACTTACTCAGTCCTTGAAAGGGATCCTAACCATGAACTCCATAATCATACTCACAACCTTCTGAGAACAACAACAGAATTTCCAAGGAACATTCATCTGTCTTTTCAATCCCTTCATCTGTTAATTTCTAGATTATATGGATTACCAAAAATACATATAGAGAACACTCCACTATGACCAACTGTAGAAGGAATCGACTCACCCACTTATAACCTTTCAAAATACTTAGCAAAATTTCTTAAATGTTTTTCTGTCACGTCTTCATTGTTTATTAAAAATTTGGTTGATTTTGTCTCAAGTATAAAAGATATTTCCATTAAACAAGACGAAATCATGGCCAGCTTTGATATAGTCTCCCTCTTTACTAATGTATCTACAGAAGAAGTTCTCTTACTACTGAAAGAAAAATAAAATTATCAAAAATAGGTCATGTCCTCATTAACTCACTGTATTCATTCTGTTTATTTCAAGTTTAAAGAAACTATCTAGAAACAAAATTCTGGTCTAGCCATGGTTTGCTAGAATAAGCCATTATCGCTTATTCTAGCAAACATTTATCTAGAATATTTTGAAGAAAAGGCTAGCTCTTATTTTCCTTTAAAACCAAGAATATGGGAAAGATATATTGACGTTTTTTTAATATGGAGCCATGGCCATGAATCTCTTCACGTGAATTTCTTAATCAGAAATTCCTTGACCACCTGAATAGTCAACACCCAAACATAAAGTTCACTTTTGAATTAGAAGTTAATGGTTCTGTTCCTTCTTTAGATGTTAAACTCACTTGCTTCTCTGAAAAATTAAAAATCTCGATTTACCAGAAACCTACTCACACGAACAGATATCTCCACACTCAGTCCCACCATTATCCACTTCAAAAACTTGGAATCATCTCGACGGTAGGAAATCGTGCTCGCTCCCTTCTTTGTGAAGAGGAGGGGATTAACAAAGAGCTTAAATTTCTTTGCACTACTTTCCAACAGAATGGTTATTCCAAGAAAACAATTAATAAATTACTTTTAAATCCTCTCTCACACCATAGTGAAGACAACTATAGTATAAAAGGTCATATTTCTCTACCATGTGTCAGCTCTGTTTCTCCAAAATTGGCCAAAGTTTTTAAGAAATACAACATCAAGATGTTATTCACTCCACTTCCTAAACTCCGTTCCTTACTGAGCCGACCAAAACCAAGGCATGACAATCTTAAATATCCCGGCATCTACCAGATCTGGTGTAACTGTGATAAACCATACTTTGGCCAGATTGAGAAGACCATTGAGTTACATATTGAAGAACACAAGAGGTACGTTACATACAGCAGAACACGGGCTAGTGCTCTGTCAAACCACTTTCTGTTTTCTGCTGACACTAAAGAAGAAAACCTAATCCATTCAGTTCTATGGGACAGATCAAATAATATCTTTCATTGCTACGACAAACTAGAAAGAAGGAAAATGGAATCTAAAGAAATCATCCTTAATTCTATACATCTTAATAACAACCTTAGTTATAACCTATCAGACTGTCATTGTGCTGCTATCCAACTTTGGCGTTCATGAGATTCTAAACGCATGCACGCCCAACAATGAGGTTATCAAGAGAACAGTTTTAAATGTCCAAAAGGCAGCACTTTAATACTGAACTGTGTATGCTAACGCTTTGTTTAGAGTTTATTCCTTCAAGTTTTTTACTTGATTGTCTCTTTTTTATGCACCTGAAGAAGTCTGTTAAAAGACGAAACTAGTTGTGCTATATTTTACTTTTATCCCTCGGTTTCCAGTCATTTAACTTTTATAAAACATGTCTCTCCACTGAGTAAACTAGTCATGTCACATATACACCCTCTGTCCAAAAAAAGAAACCAAACTTTTCAAAAATAGAAGAAACTAGTGGCATCAACAAAAAGATACTGTTGTATCTTTTTGTTGTCGTTTCGTTTTTGTTTATGACATATGTTTCATTAAAAGCCGAGTTATGGTGCCAAGAGTGACAGTGTGTTTTGATGAACGGTTTCACGATATTCATGCCATACGTGACGAATTCTTGGTATCAATCACTTCAAAACTTCGAGATAAAACTCACCGTTGACCATTTGGCCAAGCATAATGAATTCTTTGTGGATAATGCCCTCCAAATCATAGAAACAAATCAGCATTGTCTTCACTTTTGACTTCTCCAAGCGACTTTTTTTTGGATGCCCCTCTTCTGGTGGTCTCCACTCAGCACTCTGGTGCTTTGTTTCAGGCTCATATTCAAAACACCACATTTCGTCACCAGTAATGATCATTTCAAGGAAGTTTGATTCCTTATGAGCGGTTTTAATGAAGTCCTTGTAGTGTTCAATTCGATATTTTTTGGTCATCAGTCAACTTGTGGTGTACAAATCGCGAATTTAATTTACGAAGGCCCAAACTCTTGGTCAAAATGTTGTGCACAGTTGATTTTGGAATCCCCAATTCATCTTCAATCAATATCACGGTTTTCAGGTTTTCTTTTCTGTGATGAAATCACTCACTTTTTGGATGTTAACTTCGCTCAGTCCAGTTTTTGGATGGCCTGGCTTTTCGTCGTCTCATGTCGTTTCAAAACGTCTCACGACCACTTTGAAATCGCTTAAACCACTCGTAAACTTGAGTATGTGATAAGCATTCATCACCGTATACTTTTTGAAGCATTCGATGCGTTTCAGAAAAATGTTTACCAAGTTTAACACAAAAGTCAATCGCAGCTCTGTTTGAAACTCATTTTCCCACTGTTCTTCAAAACACATCGTCACTCTTGGCACTATAATTCTGCTTGTAATGAAAAAAATGTCAAATGTTGGTGGATTGAGTGGCAGAGAAGAGCTGTAGAGCAGGTATCCTCCCTCGATGAGTCTTTGGACTCTCTGGAGGTGTTTAATAATAATAATAATAATAATAATAAACAGTTGACACAACACTAATGAAGGTTGCCACTTTCGACAACAAAAAGTTACAACAGGTGGCGCCACTGTGTTCTTCCATTTTCGAAAAGTTCGGTTTCTTTTTGGACAGAGGGTGTATATATATATATATATATATATATATATATTAAAGAAACAACTTAATTTTTACAGGATCATTCTATGTGGCAATATAGCATCAGATTAGCAAACTAAATTATTATTAACATCAGATTTCCATGGAGTCAAAAGACTCATCACGGAAGGTAAACACTTTTACAAAGCCCATCAAACTGTGCTTTAAGCTCATCCAATGCATCTGCATTCACCAGTGTCAGGCAATGCATTCCATTGATCAACCACTCTCCATGCAAAGAACCTACTCATTATGCCCCTGCTCACAGCTTATACAGCTTTCAAGTATGTCTCCTTGTTCTACCATCTTCTTCCATTCTATGAAAAATTTCTTCAACATTAAAATTCACTCAATCTATCCTTATATCCTGTTGGATTGTGAAAGAGTGGAATTTTATGAACTTCTATCTTATCACAATCTAAATGCTTTCCCAAACAAAAAAGGGAGATAAATACAGTAAATTGCCTCTAAGTGTAAAATAAGTAATATGTATATCAAGTATATTCTGTTATGAAAAGGTTAAATAAGTATATATTTTGTGCCATTTGCGAATGGGGTAAAATTAATATTGAAAATGTAAAACATTACCGGAGCTTTATAAATTAACATGTATAAAAGAATTATGGAATGTAAGCACAAATTCAACAATTGGGGTGAGTGAAGTCCATAGGTCACGGAGCTGTACGCGAGGGAGTGGCTCGCCCAAGCAAACAACGTGACGTCAGCGTACGTGCGATAGCGGGGGGAGAGGATGGACCCTGTGATGTAATAGCACGCGAGAGTTCGCTGGACATCGAATAGGGCGAGAAATGCCGAGAAGAAAAGAGGGAAATATAAGGGTCATGCGACCCTGAAACAAGGCTTTTTGTTCCTGGATCTCCTGTGTGTTCGTCTCTCGTGGTGGCGTGGGGTGCCAGTGCCCCGTACCGGAGGGATTTCGACTAAGGCAGTCGCGGTTCTCGGCGGCCGTATTCTCCGCGAAAAAAAAACAAGTCCGGCTGTCCACAGAAGGCCAGTTTCCTGTGAACTTATGATGCCATAAAGAACCATAAAGGAAGATAAGTAGACTTTGTTTGTGTTTCACTGAATATGAATGAAAGATTTGTGCCACGTTAATATGTTGTAAAAAAGGAACATTAATGCTATAGGATAAGGTTGTATTGCTATCAACTTTAGAAGGATATTGAATTTAGTCTTATTGTCTGTCGATGTGTTAAAGTTCGCTTTTATATTGAATGAAATTAGGGATATGTTTAGAGTGATGAATTGACAAATTATAAAGAGATTGTGAAAGATATGAATGTTATCTTGAGTAGTCTGACAGAGCTACGGAGTTTTAGAATAACTGTGATAATAATACATAAATAATGCATTCTTACTTTAGATAGCTGCTACATAATATGTTATAAGTATAATAGTAGTGTTTGAATGTTTTATGCTTTGTATGGATCTCCCTTAAGATGGGATTTGAATTAATGTTATTAAGTGTATCTACTTTTGAGAATTAATAAACCTTGCTTTTGATTCTAACAAAGACTTTCTGTGATTTCTGGAATCCGATGCACCTCTTATAAAATATTAATGCAAACCTATGCAAGATATTAGAAAAGGGTATATTTTGGCCACATCTGCAGAATTGATAGGTATTATTAAGTACTGTCCTGAGATTACCTCTTGGTTGTTAATATTAATAATCTAATAGTGTGCTAAGAGTGGCCCAGCGAAACAAATAAATTTCTTGGTGTTTTACGAGAGGTAAATACTGTAATGGGTTTACAGTAATACTACTGGACCTTGCCAAGGCTTTTGATAGGATACCACATAGAACCCTAATCAGTAAACTGGAGCAGATGGGGATAGATATAGGGTTGGTGAGATGGATAGGAGGGTGGTTGAAGGAGAGATACCAGAGAGTGGTTTATTCAGGAGTGGAGTCTAAAAGACGGCTTGTGACTAGTGGAGTGCCACAGGGCTCTGTTCTTGGACCACTGCTTTTCAATTTGTTCATCAATGATATAGGAAAGGATTTGAGAGGAAGTGTTCACTTGTTTGCTGATGATGCAAAGTTGGGTAGAGCAATTATGAGTGCGCAGGATGTCAAAATTTTACAGGATGATTTGGATAGTTTGGAGGACAAGGCTAGGAAAAATGGATGTCAATTTAATGTGCCAAAGTGTAAGGTTATGCACTTTGGGGTGAAAAGAATAGCAGCAGTATATTACATTGGTGGAACCGTACTCCAGGAGATTGATGAGGCCAGGGATTTGGGAGTGTTGGTGGATAGGGAATTGAAGTTTAGGGGGGGGCACATTGCAAAAGTGACTAAAACAGCTCACCAAATCACTTGGCTTCTGAAAAATACTTTAACATGCAGAGACAAACAAGTTGTTGTTCCTCTGTATCGAGCCTTGATAAGATCCCATCTGGACTACTGTGCCCAGTTATGGGCACCAAGGTTTCTTCGTGATGGGGAGGAAGTGGAGAGGATCCAGAGACAAGTGACCAAGATGATAGCAGGTCTGTGGAATGAACCTTATGAGAATAGGTTGAAGATTTGTGGGTTGCAGAAATTGGTCGATAGGCGAAGGAGGGGTGATATGATTGAGACATTCAAATTACTGAAGGGTTTCTATAAGATTGAACCAGAAGATATTTTTGAAAATATGACTGGTGGTGGGAGGACTAGGGGCCATGAATGGAAGCTGGGCAAGAGCGTGGTTGACAAGGGTGTTAGAGCTAGGTTTTTTACTTGGAGAGTAGTGAATGAGTGGGATAAACTTCCAGAGTCTGTTGTGGGTGCTACGACTGTGAATGAGTTCAAGGCAAGGTATGATAGATACTGTGTAAATGTCGAATAGTTGTTCTTGACATGATGTTAGGGCCTCCCTCGATGAGTCTGTCGACTCCTTGGAGTTGCCCGGAACGATAATAATAATAATAATAAATCTCGGACACTCTGGTACTGCCTCGATCTTGAGGAAATTCCATAGTCCCTCAGATTTACCACGTGTTACCCTATAGAGTGTATTACGGAGATATAGCATAAAAGGTTAAAATAGTTGTGTAAATGTAAGAAAGAGACGCAACAATCCCACATCCCAAAGATTACAACTTTAGCCAGTTTTTTCTGGATCCTTTCCAGTATATGTTCATCACTATGGAAACCAGGGAACCAAATCTGTGCACAATAATCCACATAAGGCCTGATCAAGGCATTATATAATGGAACGAGAACACAACTTGCTGATACCTGTCTGACAGCCAGTTACCTATCTAACTCACTAGTCTGTATCAAAAGCATTTGCAACATATATCACTGTATATTCATCTCCCTTGTCCAATATATTTATCACCTTGTTATAGTACATAAGCAAGTTAATAAAACATGACCTCCCTTTAAACACCCCATCTGACAAGCACAAAGAATACCATTGTTATCTGTCCATCTTTGTATCCTCTTATCAAATTCTTCAATACCTTAACTACAACTCTAGATATAAAGATCAGCCTATAATTGGTTGACTTAGCCTTATCACCACCTTTGTGAACTGAAACAATTTTGCCTTCCATCTACTCCTTTGGGAGTTGTGCTGTTGCAAGACTTGTTAAACAGATAGGCCACGACTGATGCTAACTCCTTGGTGCATTCCCTTAAGACACATGGTGATATCTCATGAAGTCCTTCTCTTGCCTAATTGACATCTAGCTTCTTAACTTCTCATATATCTCTTGCTCCCTCATCATTAAGTCTTCTCTCATTTCATTTTCTATACTTGAGCTTCTGATTTCACACTGAGAATGAAACACACTGATGAACTGCTCACTGAATACCTTAACTATGTTCTCTGTAGCAGTTACCAATCTCCCACTTTTATCCATTAACATCATCTTACCATAATCATTCTTCTTTCTATTTGCCACATACTGAGAAAAGCTGACAAGGATTTTTCTTGGCCTGATTTACTAATTACTGCTTGTGCTGCACTTTTGTTGTCCTTACCAACTGACCCACTCTCCTGGCCTGCTCTTTATACTCTTCACACAACTGCTTATTACCATTATTCATCTTGTACAGCCTCCAAAGTGCCTTTTTCTTTCAGATTTCAAGTTTAACCTCCTCATTCATTCCATTTTACTCCTACTTTATTTAGTCATTTGACCTTCAGAATACATTCACACAATCATGCTGTTATACATTTCTTTGTCACTTCTCAAGCAGCATTTATTTCCTAACTGCTCAACTCCTCATTCCATGCTATAGCTCCAAGCTGTCTCCTAAGCTTGTCATAATCACCAGGTTGTTTTTCCACATATATACTTTCCTCACAGAGGTCTTCATATGGCTAGCCACAATCCTGGTGATCACTTTCACTAATGCTATCTCTTCATTCCAACATAGACCACAATAATTAAAATTACCCATAATGATCACTCTTCCCTTGTTCACCAATCCAAGTTGCTTATACATTTCTTCATCATCACCCTCCACATGCTGGCCTGGTTGGCAGAGTGGTTAGTGTGTCCGCTCTCCAGCCAAAAGGCTGCAGGTTCAAATCCTGCCATGGGCATGAATGTTTGTGATATTGTCTGTGAAAATACTAGTGGTGGTGGTGTTCGGTGATAGGTGGCATTGATGTAGATGATGAAGGTAGTTGCGGTTGGTGGAGTAGTGGAGACGGAGAGCTATAGAGTAGGTACCCTCTCGATGAGTCTTTGGACTCCCTGGAGGTGTTATGTAATAATAATAATTCCCCTGCTATCATCAGCAGCACTCTTCTCCTCTCTTCTTGTTCTTTCTATCCTTGCAAAAATCACTGTGCTCTTAGATTTCTATTCCTATTAAGATATCATCTTTATTCACTCATGTTTCACTTATTCCAATAATTCTGGGGTGAATAAACTTAATCAGTGAAACAATTTCATCTATATTATTTCTGATTCAAGACAAAGTATGATGCTGTGTGGATGTTGAATAGTTGTTCTTGACATGATGTTTAGGGGCTCCCTCGATGAGTCTAACGACTCCTTGCAGTTGCCGGTAATAATAATAATAATAAAAAAAAAAATAATAATAATAGATGGAATATCAGCTAGGGTGTTGTGTGAATGTGCAAAGGAATTGTCAACCCCTCTTACTTGGTTATTTAACTTAAGTTTGAACTGGGTATGGTCCCTAGAGAGTGGAACGAAGGCAAAGTAGTTCCTTTGCATAAATGTGGCTCTAAAACTGCGGTAGTTAATTACAGACCAATCACCATCTCGGGAGTGGTGGTAAAAGTATTGGTAAAGTTGGTTAAAGACAAAATTCATGAATGGGTGGATCAGGATATGATACTCTATAGGGGCCAACATGGTTTTGTTAAAGGTCGATCCTGCCTTAGCAATTTATTCGCTTTTTATAATAGAATGACTTCTGAGTTGGACAAAGGAAATGGCTACACAGTGGTACTTCTGGATTTTGCTAAGGCTTTTGACAGGATACCCCATGGAACACTGTTGCGCAAATTGGAGCAGATGGGGATGGATACTAAACTGGTGATATGGATAGGAGAATGGCTCAGGGAGAGATACCATAAGGTGGTGTATGGAGGAGCCGAGTCCAGAATGAGGCAAGTGACCAGTGGTGTGCCTCAGGGTTCCGTGCTTGGGCCATTGTTGTTCAATTTGTACATAAACTAAATAGGAAATGGCTTGGGGGAGATATTCAGTTGTTTGCTGATGATGCAAAGTTGGATAGCGCAATAAAAAATCAAGCTGATGTTGAGAGTTTTCAGGATGATTTAAATAAGCTGGTAAAAATGGCAAAAGGAAATGGATGTCAGTTCAATGTGGAAAAGTGTAAAGTTATGCATTTTGGGATTAAAAGACTACCAGCTGTTTACTACATTGATGGAACAGTACTCCAAGAGATTTATGAGGCTAGGGACTTAGGGGTGTTGGTAGATAGGGAGATGAAGTTCAGGGGACACATTGCTAAGGTGTCCAAGATTGCACATAGGATTACTTGGTTATTGAGGAACACCATCCAGGGATAAAGAGGTTATTATTCCCCTTTATAAAGCATTAATACTTCCATATTTGGATTACTGTGCTCAGGTTTGGTCACCTGGATTCCTTGGAGATGAGGAAGTTGTGGAAAGGGTTCAGAGGAGAGTGACTAAGTTTGTGAGTGATGCAAAAAATGTTCCCTACATTGATAGATTGAGAGCTTGTGGATTGCAGAGGTTGGTTGATAGGCAGAGAAGAGGAGATATGATAGAAACATTTAAATTACTAAAAGGTTTTTATAAGATTGATGAAGGGGAAATGTTTCAGTTGTGTGATAGTGATGGAAGAACAAGAGGTCATCCCTGGAAATTAAGGAAAAATGTAGTTAACAAGGGTGTGAGAATGAGGTTTTTCACCTGAAGGGTGATGAATGCATTTCCTGACTCAGTTGTGAGTTCTTCGTCTGTAAATGAATTCAAGAAGAGATATGATAGGTATTGTTTTGATAGTTTGGGTCTCCTGCGATGAGTCTACTAACTCCATGGAGATACCCACAATAATAATAATGCAATATATCTACACTTGAGATTCAAGACAGAAGTCTTCACTACTAAAATAATCTACAGTTGCAAGGAACAGTGCAAAATAATTCAAGAGATATATTTTCAATTCTGAAAATATTTTAGTAACTGAAATTGAAAAACAAAAAATAAAACAAAAAAATTAGTTTTGATCATAATTATCCTATACACTATTATCTTATAGCTATAACTTTATAAAATGAATAGAAATGTTGCTACTCCAGAAAATTATATATATATTTAATCATTAAGTAATTACTACTAACCTGATTTTCTGAGGAAGACAGCATTAGAAACAGCAGTTCCATATTCATTTTTGGCATAGCATCTATATATACCTTCATCTATATCATCAGGTTTTGTAAAAAGCAAAGTTCCCACATCCTGTTGTTGAGTGATGCGACTCTCAGCATAATGAAATTCTTCATCATCTTTAGTCCATCTGTATCTAAATAATTAAAAATTATGTTAAGTATATTAAAACAATATCATTGAAAGGGTAAGAGCAATGTACTGATGTATCTTTATACAAATTCCAGGAGTAGCAGGAATAAATTTAAAAAGTGAATTTGTGGCATTGATAGTCTCAGCCTGTCCAAAGATTATTGGAATGAAGAAAGTGTAATCAACAGAAGATAATGTCCTGACATGAACAGAAGTAGAAAAGGTATAGCATATTTTGTCACAATTGGAAAGGCAAACAGGTTGATGGAGAGTCACTTATAAGTGATGAGTTGGGTCTTCTCAGAGTAGAAAATTTGGAAGGAAATAATACTAATAGTTTTTAAAGATTATGATGTGAGGTAGAGATAGGCAGAAAAAGATATTTAGTGAGATGTTACTATAGGCCAGGGAACACAGAGGGTGATGAGCAGTAAATGTTTAGGCAGATCAGTTTAGCAAGTGATCATTATGGAAGATTTTAACTATCGCAGTATAAAATGAGCAGAGAAAACAGTAGTATACAGTAGGGTGTTTTCTCTGTTGAGTAGTAGTAAGGGAATGAAATTTCTGAAAGGAATTTCCGGAGTTCTTGAGGGGGCAAATGTCTCAGGAAACATGTAGTAAAAGGAAACATAAGGCTCCAGAGTTTTGGATTGGCTCCATTCAGGGATCTGATTGTAACTGATATGTCTATCTTGTTCTCCCATTAGGGAGAGTTTTGCCCCTTGAAGTATTGATTGAATAGACATGCAGAACTACCAAGGAGAAAATAATTTATGTGGAATTATAAGGCAAGTGACTGCAATAATCTTAGAATTCAACTAGGGGCATTTCATGAATGCAAACATTGCATGGGAGCTAGTGAGGAAATATTTATCCACAGCAATGGCAAACTGCATTCCTCAAGTGAAAAAGATAACGACTTGGTGTAAAGTGGTTGATTAATGAAATCAAAAAGAACCTACAGATGAGAAAGTAGTTATCGAAAAAGTAAGAGAGAAGTGGAGAGCAGTTGCATAAGTAATATAAGACTCAGGCCAGGAAAGTGACTAGTATAGTAATGAAGACAAAAATGGAATACAAGGAGAGATTAGCTCTGCAGTCCAAGAAAAATCCAAAGGAATTCTTTCATTATGTGGCAAATAGTAGGAAAAATGATGGTGGATAAATGACCATATTAGATGAAAAATAAGGTAAAGTGGCCTGTGCAAATGATGAAGTGGAGCTGTTCAATGATGGATCTGCTTAATTTATTTGATTATTTAATTTCATCCTGGTAAAGCAGGTTTTATTTCTGAAAGGATGAGAAGGGCTGAGGGTTTAGAAGCATATGAGGAGAATGTGTTTCAAATACCACATACTCTGGAAGTCAATAAGGCAGTGGAATCAGATGGGATTTCACTACATGTTTTGAGACAATGTGCAATAGAGATGACAAGAAGGGTAATAGAATGGTAGAATGCAGGCTTAATTCTTTAGGCCAGTTTATATTTCTTCTGCAGTTGGTAAGATTTTGGAGAAATTAGTGAGCATTCATACACAAAATTGGAGAGATGAGGGGAATGTTATCTGTGAAGGTCAGCATGGATTTGACAAGAGTGGCTGATCAGGGAAGGGTATATGCTGGTATTTTTTTGGATTTTGCAAAGCCATTTGATAGTGTGTCATATGATGCTGAAATTTAAGTTGCAGCACATGGGGTTATTATTATTATTTATTATTATTAAACAAGACCTCATGGAGTCTAAGACTCATCTAGGAGGTCCTTTTATCTCACACACATCTCATCATACCGGGTCTTAAACACATTCAAACTCCTTGCAGACACCACACTCTCAGGCAAGGCATTCCAATCATTCACAACTCTGCACGAAAAAAACCTGCCTCTCACTCCCCTACTCACACCCTCTTTATACAGTTTCCAGGCATGACCTCTGGTTCTCCCCTGATCTCCCACTATTCTCTGTAGAACTTCTCCACCATTATATATCAGGTTAGTGAATTAGATTGAAATTGGCTAACAGATGTGTGTATGAAGGGGAGGGGAGCAATATCAAAGAAAAGGAAGGTCACAAGTGGAATTCCAGGGATAAATACTGGGACCTATGCTTCTGAACCTTTATGCCAATGATATTTTCACTGGGTTGCATGAAGACAGTTATTTTCAGATGTGAATCTTGGAAGGGTTATTAGTAATAGTGCTGATATTATGGCCCATCAGGGAATTTGAATAAACTGGACATGAATGTGAATGAATGGAGATGTCAGTTTAATGCTTCTAAATGTAAGGTCTTGAAATCTGGTATCGACTGATGGAAGACTGCATACTCTATTGGTGGATCTTTGATAGGGTAGAGAAGCAAATAATGAAAATGATATCAGTGCTTTAGAGAGTAGCCAGATATGACAAATTTCCACTCACCTTCCATGGTTGAGTGCAGCAGTACACAATTACTGATCTTGAAGCTGAGGATGCATGACATCGACAAGGTTCAAGACTGGATACCTAAGGGCATGGATAGAACTTCCTTAATGGCCATAGTAGTGCGATGCTGAAATCAAGAGGGGGGGAGGGGGAAGAACTACTGCATTCAACCTCCCCAGACCAACCACTATGGCAAACACAACAAAAACAATCCTTTCTTTTAGGCTTACATGGTGATCTGAATGCATTTTTGAAAATTATGGAGACAACTACCGTGTTTGAATAAAAACTTTAGTTTAATATAACTAAAATCTGCATTCGACGTTTCAGCCTTTCGACCTACATAGCCATCCCATACATTAAAGGGTTATTGGAAAAAATCAACAGAATCCTACAACATTATAACCCCAATGCCACCTTTAAACTACCCACTAAACTTAAAACCATATTCAACTCCTCTAAGGATCCTCTCCTCCCATTAGCACATCCTGGAGTCTATTGCATCCGCTGCACCTGTAACTTATCGTACATTGGTGAAACAGGATGGACAATCCCTATACGTAAGAAAGAACACATTAGACACATTAAATATAACCATTATGGTGAAGCAGGCCTCTCAGACCATGCACTCAACATCTTACACCAAATCAACTGGAAAAGCACCTGCTCTTTACACCGCACAAAAACCTGGTGCGAAAGGAAATTTAAGGAAGCCTGCGAAATCCTGATAAACCACTATCAACAACAAAGATGGCATGAAAATTCCAAGGATCTGGATGGCACACATTCAGCCTACCTAATATATAAGATCCAGCATAAGTCAGGACTCTAGCCAATCCTCAGCTAGTATTAGAAACCATTCCATACCAACTGGCTGGAATGTGTACATGATGTTAATATATGTATATAGATAGATACTTGTTGTTGTGCCCAATGTATTTCTACAACTAACAGATAACACTAATAATAGGACTCTAGCATTGATGTATAATTAACTAATTAATTAATTTATTTTTATTTATTTTTCCACCAGAGGTCAGGCCAACAATTGTTGTAGCGGTTGGTCAGTGTCTTTAACAAACCAGTTTGATTGTAGTGTAGCTTGTTTCCTGTGTATAGTTGTATGCTCCAGAAGATGACCTTGACATAAAGGTTGAAACGTCGAATATAGATTTTAGTTATATTAAACTAAAGTTTTTATTCAAACACTGTAGTTGTCTCCATAATTTTCAAAGACAACAAAAACAATGGCCCCCGAGTTCCCAGCATCCCTTAAATGGGACAGGGGTGCTAATAATCTCTGGTGAACCAATCAAAATAGGCATGTGGAATGTAACAACTATGTTTGAAGCTGGAAAGCTGAGAAATGTTATTGAAGAAATGAGAAGACTAAAATACAAATCTTAGGCCTGAGTGAAATAGGATGGCCAGGCTCAGATAAATGTTGCTCCAACAATATGACCCTATATTACTCTAGAAGCAGTAATAATACTCACCGACATGGAGCAGGAATATTAATAAATAAAGAAACATCCAAAAGTGTACTCAACTTTATTCCATTCTCCAATAGTTAATGCTCCTACAACTCAAGGGCCAAGCATTCCACATCAATATTATACAAGTATATACACCAAATGCAGACAAGGATGATGCGGAAATCGACTTTTTCTATTCTCAACTGAAAGAAGTTCTCACAATGGCAAAGAAACATGACATCAACATTATCACTGGAGACTATAACACAAAAGTAGGGAAAGGATCATCAGAGTAGGATAGTTTGGACTTGAGATAAGAAATGGCAGAGGAGATCGCTTAATAGAATTTTGTCAAGAAGAAGACCTAATAATTACAAATACTAGGTCTGAGCTTCCAAACAGAGGAATAACAAGGAAATTTCCACAAGACAATAGCAAGAGTATAGTCAGAAACTAAACTGATTATATCTTAGTCAATCAATGTTTCAGAAGTAGTGTAAGGAGTGTAAAGACCTATCCTAGTGTTGACATTGGTTCAGACCATAATCCACTAGTAGCAGAACTCATACTGTGACAAAAGAAAATCCAGAAAACAAAACAGATGAAAAAACTAAATTTAAGAAACTTAAAGAATGCAAAAATAGAAAAAGAACTTAAATTAGAACTTAATAGAAAAATTACTTGGAACTCCAATGATGACAAACTAGAAGTAAATGAATTATGGAAGAACCTAATACATCTCATGTACATCTCACAAGCAGAAGGATTGGATGACTGCTGAGATCTTATCCCTTATGGACCAACACTGAATGCACAAAGATACTATAAAATAAAGAGATAAAGGTCAAGATATAATCTAAAATAAAAGAAGCCAAAGAAAACTAGATGAAACAAAAATGTAATGAAATTGAGGATCTACAAAAAAAAAAAAAAAAAGACTTCAATTTTCACAAAAAAAAAAATTAAAGAATTATTGGGATTGATGAAAAAATGGCATCCTATGCTACTTAGAAGTAATGAAGGAGAGATAATCCTAGAAACATCTAAAAAAGAACGTTTGGCCTGAATATGTTAAGGCACTATTTGCTGATAATAGACAAGATTTAACAAATTCAAGGAATATAGTCACAGGCAGGGCCGGATTTAGACTTGCTGAGGCCCTAAGCTATACAAAACCCAGAGGCCCCCTACTGTTTTAAATTACATCGGCTGGTCTTTTTGTTTTTTTATTTAAGGCTCTAAGCTGTAGTTTTTTAGCTTATACGTAAATCAGGCACTGGTCACAGGCCCACCTATCTTGAAGTCTAAAGTAGTAAAGATGATCAAATTATCAAGAAATGGTAAAGCATGTGGACCCAATGAAACACCAGCAAAAATAATTAAACTAATCAATGACAGTAATATTGATAAAATTGTAAAATTATTCAATACAATTTATGATACTGATAAATTACCCTCTGACTGGATGATCTTGCCCTTCACTCATTACCTAAAAAACGTAATACAAACACTTGTGATGATTTCAGATTGATTAGCCTAATGAACCAGACTCTCAAAATATTCCTAAAAATTATTCATAACAGAAATACCAAAAATATGATCTCATTAGTGAAACTGAGTCTGGTTTCAGAAATGGCCTAGAAACAAGAGAAGCACTTTTCTACTCATGTATCTTAGTACAAAGAGCAGAGAACAACAAACTGACCTTTATATTACAGATATGATAGAGATATTTAATTTAGTAAGAGGATTTTATGAGATTAATGGAGAGGGGATTATAAAAAGAGTAGAAGGTCAGAGGGTAAGAACCAGAGGTCATCCCTGGAAGTTATGTAAAGGTATGGTGAAAATGTGAAGATAGTATGTAAAGATGTGAGGAGTAGATTATTTACATAGAGAATTGTCAGTGAATGGAATGCATTACCAGAATGTGTTGTTAACACAAGGTGTCTGAAGAATTTTAAGATTCTATACGATAAATATGTTGTCAGTTGAATGAACCTCCCACAATGAGTCTGCCAACTCCATGGAGGGTGTAATAATAATAATAATAATAATAATATTTGTTTTATTGATTTTATTATTATTATTATTATTAATGTACTGATACTGATACTCCCCACCATATATTAAGTTTTTACAAAAATTATTTACAATACTTTGGACCATATTCACACATTAAGACAGCTCATTGAAAAATCAATTGAATACAATAAACCCTTATGTCTGGCCTATATAGACTATGAAAAAGCATTTGATTCAGTTAAAACATCTGCAACACTAAAAGCACTTGAAACCCAGGGAACTGAGAAACCATATATTGAAACACTAAAACATATTTACAATAATGCAACTTCTGTTATTAAATTATATAAAAACAGTGAAAATTCCCAATACAAAAAAGACATCCGGCAAGGCGACACCATATCTTCCAAATTATTTATAGCTGCACTAGAGGAAGTCTTTAGAAGCCTTGATTGGGAAACAAAAGGAATAAACATAAATGGAGAAAGGCTACATCATCTGAAATTTGCAGATGATATTGTCCTGATAGCGGATAATCTTGAAGATCTGGAAGAAAGGCTAAATCAGCTAAATGAAGCCTCCAAAGAAATTGGATTAAAAATAAATAGAGAAAAAACAAAAATAATGATGAATAAATACATAAACCATAGAACTATTAAAGTCGAAAACCATGAAATAGAACAAGTTACTTCATATGTATATTTGGGCCAATTGTTATCCTTTCAGGAGTGCCAAAGAAAAGAGATTGAATGAAGAATTCACCTTGGATGGATGGCTTATGGGAAAATGAGAGACATATTCAGAAGTGACATCCCTATGAGTCTAAAAAGGAAAGCTTTTGACCAGTGCATACTTCCTGTCCTAACATATGGAGGAGAAACATGGACTTTAACAGAAGCCCTAAACAAAAAGCTGAGAACAACACAACATCGCATGGAAAGAAGTATGCTAAAAATAACATTAAGAGATAGGAAGACAAATATCTGGATAATATCTCAAACAGGTATCATGGATATTGTAAAATACATTAAACAGGTTAAGTGGAGATGGGCTGGCCATATTGCCAGATGCAGTGATGGGAGATGGACTAGAAAAACAACAGAGTGGAGACCAATGGATGGAGCAAGACAAAGAGGAAGACCGAGAATAAGGTGGAGAGATGAACTGGAACAAATTGCAGGAGTGAGATGGATGGGAGAAGCAGAAAACCGAGTGATCTAGAAAATCATGGGGGATGACCTTCGTCCAGCAGTGAACAGAACCAGAAGGTTGAAGAAGAAGAAGAAGAGAATGTACTGATAGTTTTAATGTGGTTCTAACTCCTGTTTTTAATTTAAAAGTGTCATAAAGTAATTCTACTTGTCACGCTGAAGACAGTGATATATAATTCATCGAAATAAGCCAAGTGGAATCCAAAATCTGAGTGTGCTGAAAATTGAAGAGTTCACCGTGGTCGCTAATGAGTATAGAACAAAGGACGTCGCCATCTTTACAGCTGTCCAAGGGAAGAAAAGTGAGTCATGAAGTGCAACAAGTGCCAGAAGGAATTGCCATCTGACAGAAGTCATATAGCCTGCAGGAAATGCTATAGAAATCTTCACTTTTGATGTTCCAGAATTTCAGAAACAACATGGCAATGCTAATCCAATGCCAAATGAGAAGAATGGAAGTGCCAAAACTGCAAAGAGAACAAAGAAACGCCGCCACCCACGCCGCAACTGATTATGCCAGAGGCAGAATCGGACGATGAACTGAATAGACAACAAAATACCGGTGAGTCTGATAATTTGATTTCCGTAAATTTATTACTAGAAAAAGGTTTAGAAAATATAAAAGCCAGCTTAGTATATCTTGTCCAAGAACTATTTGATAAACAGAATAAACAAATAACAAAAAAAAAAAATTAGTGAATATGAAGGGTTTGTTAAATTTAATAATACAACAGTCGAAGAAGTGTTACAAATGGTAAAAGACATTAAAACCAGCATTACTAATTAAATCAATTTATCACAAGACAATACACACAAATTGATAAAAGACACATCCGAACTCCGTCAAGAATTTAATTCCCTAAAACTACAATACGAACTTTTAAATCAACAAACATAAAGAAGACCTTGTCATAAACGGTCTTCCAGAAACTAAATCCACAGAAAATCTCAGAGACGTAGTTTTAAAGTTATGCTATGCAATTGACATCCCCCTACAGCATAATGATATTCAGACCATAAATCGGATTCCCAGGAAGAACAAAAAACAAGGCTCGCCACGACCTGCACCAGTCATAGTTCGTCTGACAAACATGACTACAAGAGAAAATCTCATAAAAGCCAGCAGACTGAAAAAACCAGTTGTCAAGGACTTACACGCACCACAAGACAATACATCACTCTTTCTCTCTGAGTATTTAATACCTTTCAATCAGAATCTGTTGTACCAAGCAAGATAAACAAAAAGAGAAAAAAATTATCAATTTTTGTGGATCAAAGACGGCAAGATACTCTTGAGAAAGTCACAAACTTCAAAGTCAATACAAATAAAAAGCTCAGGAGACATAGATAGGCTGCCAGAGTGAAACAAAAGACTCCAATTTAGTTCAAAAAGAAGACCTCAACACAACAAAAATGAATGTGAACCATCAGATAGATGTAATTATACCAGAATACATCAGCAATTGTACTTTCAACTCGTTTGATGCATGGAAACAACACACAGTACAAGCGAGAGGATCCTCAATCTTGCATATTAACATCAGAAGCATCTGAAAACATTGGTTATTGTTACAACTCATCTGAGGAATTACACCGGTATTATTGATATATTGGTCCTACCAGAAGTATCCATAACTAATGACGAAGCAACTGCTTTCCAAATTCCAGGCTTCCAACAACATAGATCATGCCGCCAAACAAAAAGAGAAGGTAGAATATTAATATTTATCGAACATAAATTAATAGCAAAAGAAACTGCCTATCAATTTGAGCATGCTTAAACCCTTTGCCTCGAAGTCACTAATACCACAAATAGACAGCATCCCATAATACTAAATGCAATTTACAGGCCACCAAACTTAAACATGATAAAATTCTTGCATGAACTCAATTGCTGGCTTTCACGTCAAGAAATATGTTCAATCGAATACCTAATGATAATTATTATTATTATTATTCATGACACCTCCAAGGAGTCCAAAGACTAATCGCAGGAGGACACCTGCAACTGTCTCAACCACTACATCGAACCTCTACTACGAATCATCTCCATCAATGCCATATACCGCCCACCTCCACCACTAATAATCGGTGACATAAACATAAATATTGCTAACGAAACCAGAACAACACTGTACAATACCTAGACACCCTATCCATGCCAGGTCTGTTTCATGTTGTTTTGTGCAGAGGTTAATTTGTCTCTGTAGTGGTTTCTTTTTGCATTTCTTATTTGTGTTGCAAGACGATTCCTTATTATCTTATATTCGGTTTTTAAGGCTCTGTTATTTGGATATCACTTTAATTCTTTCCACAGAGTGTCCTTTCTGTGTCTTTCTAGGATGAAAGATGCAAACCTATCCAACAACTAGCAAATGACTTTAACCAATACTTTGCAGACTCCATACAAGAACTACACAGAAATATTCCTCAATCACAAAACCATGTCTGTTTTGATTGTGGTCCAAGCGGATCCTCCGCTTGGACCACAATCAAAACAGACATGGTTCCCAACCATAAAAGAAAACATCTCTCTTGGAAGACTTTACAGACATAATTAATACCGCCTTACACAAAAACAAAATTGCTATGGTAGTCTTTATAGATCTAACTAAAGCATTTGATACACTCACACATCAAACCTTGTTATTAAAGCTGAGGCATGTTGGAATAGACGGGCCTCTGCATAGGTGGTTTACAAACTACCTCCAAAATAGAAAGCTTATCACACGTATCGGGTCAAACCGAAGTAGAGCGCTACCAGTAACCTGTGGAGTGCCACAGGGAGCTGTACTCTCCCCAACTCTATACAACATTTACACGCACGATATTAATCGGCTACCCCTCAAAGGTAAGATACTCCAATACGCAGATGATACAGCTATAATATCCATCCATAATAATGCAAGCATAGCCCAAACAAATATCATGACATAAATCTGATCACAGACTGGCTCACAAAAAACTCCATACACCTAAACTCAGATAAGACAAAATTAATGATATTCAGAAATCCACTGACTCGACCAGTTGATAACAAATATATAACCATCCAACAGGTATGACTGTGGTGAAATGAGGTGGAGAGCAAGGATAATGAATGATATGCTGGCTGAAATGTGTGAGAAGATGGGAGTACAGTTTGTTAATGTGTGCAATGAGTTTGAGGAATGAAGTCAGCTGTATGGGACCGATAGACTGCATTTGAGTGGTTATGGTGTGAGTCACTTGGGGAGACTGCTGCTGGAAGGTAGAGAAGTGAGTAGAGAGAATGAATCAGATCGAAAGGGGAGTGATGTGGAAGAGTAGGAGAGTAAGACAGGAGAGATTGAAAGTGGATATGATTGGGGAAGTGAGTGGTATGAGTATAGAAAATGAGAGAATGGGTGTGCAAGAGAAGCAGTGAAACGGGGAGGCTCAGGGTGGACAGGGGTACACAGCGTGAGAAAGGTGGATGCTCCAAGAGGAGGTGAGAGCATGTGTAGGCAGGAAAGGAATGGGATGACCAGGGATCAAGAGGAAACAGTTGGAATTGAAAAGGGTTCTAAAATGAAGAAGCAGAAAGGGAAATGGCCCCAGTCTAGCATGGAGAGATCACATCGAGCGAGTGGTATCAGTGGAACTAGCTGTAGATCCAGAAATGAGCTGTTGTGTTTGTATACCAATGCTAGAAGTATAAGAAACAAGGCAGATGAAATGGTTGCACTAATTGCGTCTGTTCACCCAAAGATTGTTGGAATAAGTGAGACATGGTTGGAAGAGGATGACATCCTGACAGCAATAGAAATGGAACGGTATGATGTGTTTCGTGAGGATAGAAGGGGTAAAAAGGGACGGGAGTGCTATTCTTGATAGAGAAAGAGTTATGTCCATACAAAGTAGAGATGCAAGACGGAAATAGTGCCAATGGTTTTGAGGCAGTATGATGTGAGATAGAGGTGAATGGAATCAAATATTTGGTGGGATGTTGTTATAGACCAGGTAATGTGGACGGTGGTGATAGTGAAATGTATACTGAAATTAGCCAAGCAAATAAGAAAAGGGTGATCATTATGGGTGATTTTAATTATGGCAATATAGACTGGAATGATGAGATAGCAATTGGAAGTAAAGAAAATGAGTTTTTTGAGTTTTTGAGGGATAACTACCTCAGACAGTATGTAACAGAGGGCACACAAGGATTGAGGGTCTTGGATTTGGTCATCTCATCAGAGGAAATAATTATAAATGAGGTGTCAAATCATCCACTAATAGGTGAGAGTGACCATGAGGTGATTACCTGGGTGGTTGCCAGCAATGCAAGGACCCCTGTGAGGAAAGGGTATATATGGAACTACAAGGGGGGGGGTGATTATGAATAGCTCAGGAGACAGCTTGTGGGTGTAGCATGGAATGAGGAGTTAGAAAAGAGAAAATGGAAAAGAGATCAATGCAGCTTGGAGGATTTTCAAAAACTATCTAGCAGATGCAATGTCTAAATGTATTCTGAGGGTGAGATGGTTAAATAAGTTAGGTGTGAGATGGATGAATAAAGAGATCAAGCATGCGATACAGAGAAAAAGGACATTGTGGAGGCAGCATAAGAGAAGTGGAAATAACCAATTTCATGAGGTCTACAAAGACCAGCCGAGGAAGGTGACTTGGTTGGTGAGAGTAGCTGAAGAGAGGAATGAACAGCAGTTAGCTAATGAAGCCAAAAAGAATCCTAGGGAGTTCTTTCGATGTATAGCCAGCAAAAGAAAGACTGATTATGGAAGGATGACACTGATTGGAGAAAATGACATAAAGACAGCTGTTGCAGAATGTGTGGTGGAGATACTTAATGAGCAGTTCATAAAGATCTTTCAGTTTGTGAATGTGACTTCATGGAGAGATTGAGAGCAGTTGATGATGGGGAGGAGACACTGACTGTAAGTGCGCAAGAAGTGTTTGGGGAGTTGAGTAAACTAGAAGTAAATAAGGCTGTGGGACTTGATAATATATCACCGCATATTCTGAAGGAAAGTGCCAGAGAGTTGACACCTGCGTTGACATATTTTTTAATACGAGTCTTGCACTTGGTTAAATTCCTAAGGAGTGGAAGGAGGGCAAGATTGTGCCACTTCATAAAGGAAGTGATCGAACTCAAGCATCAAACTATAGGCCTATCTGTGTGTCAGGTGTTGTGGTTAAGTTGTTGGAGAAGCTTGTGAGAACTAGGATCCAGAGTTGGGTAGACAACAATGGTATAATCTTTAATGGACAGCATGGATTTGCTAAAGGGAGGTCATGTTTTAGTAATCTACTTACTTATTACAATAAAGTGAGTGCTTCCTTGGACAGAGGAGAAGGATAAACAGTAATATACTTGGATTTCGCAAAAGCTTTTGATAGAGTACCTCATGATAAGTTGACAGTCAAACTAGTCAAACTAATGGAATTGGATATTAGATTAGTGCATTGGATTGGAGACAGGCTATCTGATAGGTATCAACAAGTTGTGTATGGGGATGCGATATCCAAGAAAAGGAAAGTCACTAGTGGTGTGCCTGAGGGGTCTGTTTTAAGGCCATTACAATTTAACTTGTATATTAATGATATTGGCGAAGATTTGGATGGAGATATTCAGTTGTTTGCAGATGATGCAAAGTTGGGACGAACCATAAAGAGTAGTGAAGATGTTGTGGCCTTGCAAGAAGACTTGAATAAATTGAGTGATTGGGCTCGTAAATGGGGATGCGAGTTCAATGTTGCAAAATGTAAGGTTTTAAAATTTGGAAAACAAAGATGGGATACAGAATTTATGCTTGGTGAGAATATATTGTTGGAGGTAGAGGAAATAAGAGATCTGGGAGTGATAGTGGATAAGGATCTAAAATTTAGGGGAAACATCGCCAAAATTGTGAAGACAACACAAAGGCTTTTGGGAATGATGTGGAGGACACTGACGTGTAGAAGTAGGGAGATTCTTGTTCCGTTGTATAAGGCTTTGATTAGGCCACACATGGACTATTGTTCCCAGATTTGGTCACCGTGTTTTCAGAAGGATGAAGAGATGTTGGAAAGGGTCCAAAGGCGGCTGACTAAGGTAGTTTCTGATCTCTGGAATGTTGAGTATGAGAAAAGATTGAGAAGATGTAATTTGCAGAGTCTGGTGGACAGGAGGAAGAGGGGAGATATGATAGAGACCTAAAGTTGGTAAGGTGTTGTTATAAGATCAATGGTGGAGAATTTCTACAGAGAATAGTGGGAGATCAGGGGAGAACCAGAGTTCATCTCTGGAAACTATAAAGAGGATGTGAGTAGGGGAGTGAGAGGCAGGTTTTTTTCATGCAGAGTTGTGAATGATTGGAATGCCTTGCCTGAGAGTGTGGTGTCTGCAAGGAGTTTGAGTGTGTTTTTTTCATGCAGAGTTGTGAATGATTGGAATGCCTTGCCTGAGAGTGTGGTGTCTGCAAGGCGTTTGAGTGTGTTTAAGGCTCGGTATGATGAGATGTATGTGTGTTAAAAGGACTTCACAGATGAGTCTTTGAGTCCATGAGGTCTTGGGGTAATAATAATAATAAACACAGAAAACCACTACAATCACTCAGATTGATACAATATGATATAGTTTGCCAACCATTTTTAGGTCCCTGCTTTGAGTCTTTCCAAGAATAGTCGATTCATGCTGAAGGGGAGAAAGAAATGAAGGACGTCCGAATTGGTCGCCAACACGCGAAATCACATGCTTTATAGGTAAAATTTTCCAACTGTTATACAAGCAACATAGTTAACTACAATAATCATAAAAGAGAAGTTAATTTTCCGACTGTTAATAATAAACAACTCATCCCACAATACGGACTGATTACCCTATTATCGGAATGGATTCTCCTTTTTCTGAGATGTGCAGAAGTGTCGAAGGATCTCTAATCGGTGGGCGAACTATACCTTGGAATTTACTTCGATGCAGATATGAGCTGGAATAGCCACATAAATCATCTACACAACAAACTCCAAACAATAACTGGCAAACTCTACAGGTTAAAAGACATAGTTTCCACACGTCTAAAAACACTAATATAGAAAGCACTATGCCAAAATATGCTAAGATATGCTATAACAACGTATGCTTTCTGTACATCCTACAAACTAAATAGATTAATTTCGTTACAGTACAAAATGATAAAACTGATGTTTTGGGAACAAAGAGACAATAATGACTTTATATACACTGCAATGTCAGAACACAAAATACTGACAGCAAAACATTTATGTCACTATGCAGCTTTGCTAAATAATTATTTTGATGCCAACTACAGGAGAGTCAGAAATACATACCATATAACAAGACCTCAGATAACTAATTATATCAATATAAATACAATAATCACTACGGAAAGGCCACACGAAACTTCTACATCCCAGACATGATAAACAAATTACCTTTCGAATACAGAAACCTTACAAACTACAATAGCCTGAAAAGAGCTCTAAGGATGTACTATGAACAAGAAACACGCACCCAAAATACCATACAAACTTAATGAAACACAATATATTCGTTTAGGCTTCCAGTTCAGTGACGCATCAACACATTCCAGGTCATCGTGTGTGTGTGTGTGTGTGTGTGTGTGTGTGTGTGTGTGTGTGTGTGTGTGTGTGTGTGTGTGTGTGTGTGTGTGTGTGTGTGTGTGTGTGTGTGTGTGTGTGTGTGTGTGTGCGCATTGCGCGCATTTCTCAGTCATAGATTTCGTAGCTTCCTAACACAGCAAACAAACCAATAAATAATAACCAACTGGTGTCATCCTCAGATAAGTTTTGAGGATGAAAGTTGAGAAATTACATCTCATCCAAGACAAAGAAAAAAAAAAAGTATGTTCATATGTAACCAAATGCATGTAAAGTATGTATCACATGAAAACCAATGTATGTAATGTATGTATTATATGTAAACAAATGTACGTAATGTAAGTATCATATGTAAACAAATGTACGTAATGTAAGTATCATATGTAAACAAATGTACGTAATGTAAGTATCATATGTAAACAAATGTAAATGATGTTGTATTATATGTAAACAAATGTATGTAATGTAATAAAAAATTTTTAAAAAAATTATTTGTGACACCTCCAAGGAGTCCGAAGGCTCATCGCAGGAGGACACCTACTATTATACAACTGTCTCAACCACTACACCGAACCTCTACTACAAATCATCTCCATCAACCGCCCACCACCACCACAAGTAGTATCTTTTGTCTGTAAATTGCGTGTGTTCTGAAGGGCCGATTTGTCTGTATGCGGGATGAAAAATCCGAGTTTCTGGGAGAAAAAACCCTGCTACCTCCATATGAGATCAGCTAACTCACCTTCAATTGAAAATCGTTCACATAAAGACTCCTGCCATCGCAACGAGAATCAAACTTAGTCCTATTCCAATCGAAGGGTGCAATGTACCGTCGTTCTTCCAATTGCGCTATGGAGGATTTCGAAAAGGCTTTTGATAAGGTCCAGCATAATAATCTTAAACATCTTAGAACAACTAGGCCTAGATGATACTGATGGTGACTGATATTATTATTATTATCTAAGACGTCCAGAGGGTCAAAGACTCATCGAGACAGACTATGAATCATCCAAACCAGTTGTCATACTTTCCCTTAAATTCATTCACACTAGATGCACTCACTACCCCTAAAGGCAAACTATTCCACTCACTCACCGACACCCTTTTTTTCTCATTATACAAGCTTTAAACTACACCAAATCTTTCTTTGTTGGGATCTGATAGTCTAAATCCAGTGCATTTAAACTCAATCACATCATTTTAATTAGAAAAACATCTTTTCTTCCACCTTTATCTTTGATGTTACTCAAATCTCTGGGCAAGATGAAATTCATGGGCCAACACTATCCTCTAGCTTTTTGTGACATATTGCAAGCAACACTTCTACAGTGTTCACGAAATTAGTGTTCCCCTTTTAGCTATAAATGCTATACAAATCTCAAATCCATCCAGTTATTGAATACTATTCTCATATTTGGGATGGTGCTACTAAGCGTTACATAAAAATTACATAAGCAAAGTGGATATTAGATCCAGCATTATTTCAAAGCGGAATGTAGAAATTATGAGACATTCGTAAGTTTACAGAGAGCTTGCAGGAACATTCCTCAGCATTCACAAGTTGCCTTAGTGTAGACTACTTCTTGTGTAGAGGCTTAAGTGCTGTGAGGACATTATGTTGGAGGTTTAATGGACTTTTTTACAGCACTCTCAAAGAATTAAAATAGAATTTAATAATTCCTATATTTCGTCCTAGTCACTAGGACATCTACGGGGATTACAAAGACAATTAATGTAACATGCACACAAAAACTTACAATACTAAGCCCAACCACGTGGGTGACAATAAAGTCCTATCTAGGTGGAGCGCCCTCTAAGGGCAGTTGTAGGTGGCCTGGAATGTAAGGTGGGACCTCTGGCGATGACTGTTTCCCAAATCTTCGGAAGCTTAATGCAACCGTATTTGTTAAGATTTGGTTGGTTTTTGAGAGCTGCTGCTGCTTCTAAGAAAAGTCTCTCTTTCTTGAATTTGCTGTGGTGGAGCATGGTGGTTTTTTTCCATGATACTCTGTGGGTGGTGTCCAAAACATGGTCAGCCAAGCCTGAATGGCCATAGTTGTGTTTAACGATGTACGACTTGTGTTCCTCTAGGCGGATGGATGCTGATCTGCCTGTCTGTCCAAAGTACGCAAGCTTACAGGAACAGGGTACTTTGTAAACTCCAGGCAGAGAGAGAGGAGGGAGCTGATCTTTCGTAGAACAGATAAGGGTAGCCAGTTTGCGGTAGGGCTTATATGCTGTGTGTAGGTTATACTTTTTTAGTATCTTAGCTATTTTTTCCGAAGTGCCACGGATGTAGGGTATGGTGATGGCATTTTTAAAATCTTGTTGATGAGAGGGGCGGGGAATGGGGGAGGAATTGATTATTTTTTTGATACTGTGTTCGCTGTAGCCATTGGAGAGGAAAGTTCTGTGTATGTGGTTAAGCTCAGTAGTGAGGGCGGTTCCACTGGAACAAAGATTGTGGGCTCTCTTGGTAAGGGTTTTAATGATGCCATATTGTTGTGAGGGGTGGTGGTGGGAGAGTTTGTGAATGTATCTGCCTGTGTGTGTGGGTTTTCTGTATACAGTGAAGGCAAGTGTATCATTAGGCAGGCGCGTGACTAAGGTGTCTAGGAAGGGTAAACAATTGTTCTTTTCCTTTTCCATAGTAAACTGGATTCTTCGATGTAGGCTATTGAGATGACCAAGGAAGGAATCTAACGTGTCTGGGCCATGAGGCCAAATAGAGAACACATCATCTACATATCTTAGCCAGATAGAAGGTTTGAGTGGGGCTGAGTCTATGGCTCGTTTTTTCGAAATCCTGCCTGGAGTTTACAAAGTACCATGTTCCTGTAAGCTTGCGTACTTTGGACAGACAGGCAGATCAGCATCCATCCGCCTAGAGGAACACAAGTCGTACATCGTTAAACACAACTATGGCCATTCAGGCTTGGCTGACCATGTTTTGGACACCACCCACAGAGTATCATGGAAAAAAACCACCATGCTCCACCACAGCAAATTCAAGAAAGAGAGACTTTTCTTAGAAGCAGCAGCAGCTCTCAAAAACCAACCAAATCTTAACAAATACGGTTGCATTAAGCTTCCGAAGATTTGGGAAACAGTCATCGCCAGAGGTCCCACCTTACATTCCAGGCCACCTACAACTGCCCTTAGAGGGCGCTCCACCTAGATAGGACTTTATTGTCACCCACGTGGTTGGGCTTAGTATTGTAAGTTTTTGTGTGCATGTTACATTAATTGTCTTTGTAATCCCCGTAGATGTCCTAGTGACTAGGACGAAATATAGGAATTATTAAATTCTATTTTAATTCTTTGAGAGTGCTGTAAAAAAGTCCATTAAACCTCCAACATAATGTAGACTACTTAAAAGTCATAGATGCTGCCCAAGCATCTATATATTTGTCTTTTATTAGTCCATTTTGATAAGGTTTCACTGGCCGGACAGCTGTTTTGAACCAACCAGATGCCTGTAAGCAATAATGACAGCAGTTGGGTGAAAACCCTTATTGGTATGAGAATAGAACAACTGTAAAGTCATGTTGCCTGAGAGCAACACTATCAAATAAATGGTTAAGGTGACCAGTGGTGTACCTTAGGGTTCTGTCCTTGGGCCATTGTTGTTCAATCTACACATTAATGACATTAGAAAGGGTCTAACAGGTGATTTGCAATTGTTTGCCGTTGATGTGAAAATTGGCATGGCAATCAGGGATGCCACTGATATCCAGCTCTTACAAAATGATTTCAATAGGCTGGAAATTGGGACAAAAGAAAATGGCTATCAGTTAAATGTTAGTATATGTCAAGTTATGCACTTTGGTGTGATGAGATTTCCAGTGGCATATTATATTTATGCTATAAGAAACTGATGAGACTATTGGTGGATAGGAATTTGAAGTTCAAAGGTCACATAGCAAAAGTTGCAAATACAACTCAGAGGATAATTGTGATGTTGAGGTGTACCTAGTCATGTAAGGATAAAGAAGTCAATTTGCCTCTTTATAAGGCTTTGATTAGACCATACCTGGATTATTGTGTGCAGATTTGTTCTCCTGGATTCCAAGTGGATAGAGAAGGTATAAAAAGGGCACAAAGATGAATTACAAAGATTATATCCCAATTATGGGATTTAGATCATGAGGACAGATTGTAAGTATGTGGATTACACACTCTGGTTAACAGGAGAAAGAGGGGAGATATGATAGAGGTCTATAAACTTTTGAACAGGTATTATGGGATAGCATCTGATGAAATTTTTCATTATGTGGTAGGTGGGGAGAGAACACGGGGACATCCATGAAAGTTAAGTTTGTTCACAGTGAAGAAATTGTGAATTGGATGTGCAATGAACTGGAGAATGTCCTTGATATATAGAATGAAGAGAGTAGGTGAAAGAACAGAAACTTCTAACACCCTAATTCTTCAGGTTTCTGTTCATCACAAGTGATGTGCAATCAGAAAGATAGATGACAACCAGTTGCAGAAGGAAAAGAGCAAGAGGATCATCAATTGATCGGCAGTGGTAGGATCTGTGCTGATCATTTATTAGTGAAGAGGTTTCTAGAGGTTTTAACTCATGAATGCCGAGGAAAGTATTCCCGCAAACTCTCTGTTAAGCTTACAAAACTTTCATAGTTTCTACATTCGGCTTTGAAATAATGCTGGATCTAATATCCACTTTGTTTACGTAATTTTGCATTGCTGAACTGAAGCCTTTTGGCTCTTCATTTTAGTAGTTACATAAAAATATTTGATCCACTAGGTTGAATAATGACCCATATTATTATTTCACTCCATTCTCTTTCACAAAAATTTCAGTTTTTGTAGTTTGCCATTTCTACAAACATTATCATGGTCAGTGTTTATTGGAATTGACATCATTAATATCTTCACTCTCCTCTAAATTCAAAATATTTCAAAAATATGCAGTAGATATTCAACATTCCTTCACAATTCATCTCAAAGGACATAACATAAATTTCTTCTCTGTTTAAGTATTCCCTCTATTGCTGTCTTTTGGACCACTTTCTCTTATTGTTATTTCCTAAAGAATATGATCTGCTTCAATTGGCATTAATCCAATGTTATTGGTTTTTTTCTTCCCCTCAACCTTCTACCTGTCTACTTGCTAGTATGCTATAGGTTAAACTACTTACGTAAATAACTTCCTATTACCATAAAAAAGTCATTTAATTGATAACTCTCCCCCCCACACACACAGATTCACTCCCATCAATTTTTATTATTATTATTACATGACACCTCCAGGGAGTCCTAAGACTCATCGAGGGAGGGCACCTACTCTACATCTCTCCATCTCTGTCATCATCTACACCAATACTATCTACTGCCTACCACCACCAGTATATTGATTCGAACCCACAACCTTTTGGCTAGAGAGCAGATATGCTAACCACTCGGCCGACCAAGTCAGCAACAATTATGCCCAACATGGGGCATAATTTATTATACATGATTATTGGATAATAATTTCAGATAATAATTTTAATAACACTCTTTGCCTTTGTATTATGCATTTACAACACATGTTCTAATATTAACAGTGATGATTATACAAAATTTTATTTTATTTTATTATTATTATTTTTTTTAGTGAATAACTAATATAATAATAATAATTTGGGAAGCATTTTGGGAGGCAGGCATTTCTGATTTCTTCCTCGAAGCTTTGCAGAGCTTATCTGAGGAAGATAATAGATGGTGGTGGTTTCGTGGTTATGTTTCTATACTGGTCGCAAGCCAGGTGTTGATTTTACTGTTTTTTGGTACATGCTTGGAAGGCTTCAACTGCTATTACACACTTTAACTTTTTTTTGCAAGTAGGGTTGGATTTGGACATGGTATGTTTGTTTGTGTCCTTGAAGTGGTGTTTTTTGAGAGGGGTTTGTCATAGGTTTTGTGGGGGGGGAGAGAAACAGGAATTTCTAATTTTCAATCTTGCTAAAATATTTATATAACACTTTCAGCTCTCTTCCCTAGGTTTCTGTCGTCGAACGGCAATTTGTTTATCATGTCAGGTACATAGAAGTTTCTGGTGTCTTTGCTGTGGTGATTGTTGTACTTATATGTTATGTAGTTTGTTGATTGTGGTCTTGTTATCTGATATGTTGTTCTGGTTACTCTATAGGTTGGGCTGTAGTAATGTTTTAACATGAATGTGTAGTGGCATAAGTGTTTCACCTTAAATATTTTGTGTTCTGTCCGTGCTGCCTGCATAAGTGTGGTTTGTTCCCAGAATATCAGTTTTACCATTTTATCTTGCAACAGTTGTAACCTGTTAAAAGTCTGTAGTCTGTGCAGAATGCATATGATGTGATTGCATATCTTAAAATGTTTTCAATGCTTTATAGATTAGTATTTTTATGTGTGTCAGGGCTATGTCTTTTAATCGGTATAGTTTGCTTGCTATTATCCTAAGCTTGGTGTGTAGGTAGTTTATATGGCTATTCCAACTTTGATCAGCATCGAAGTGAAGTCCGAGATAGTGTGTTGTTTTCACCTGTGCGATGGTTGTGGTTTTAGGTTCAGCGCTTTGTGTATTGGAGGGTGAATGTCGGATAGTGAGATATTTAGTTTCTATGGGCAGGGTTTGGGGGTTTTTGAATATCATTAGCTTTGTTTTTCCAGGGTTTATATATATATGCTGTTTTCGGTTAACCAGTTAGTGATTTGATTGATGTCGTGTTACATATTTGTGTAAGTGATATTTGCATTGTTGTGAATGGATACTATGGCCATGTCGTCTGCGTACTGGAATATTTTACTTTTTAAGAGAGGATGGCTTATGTCGTGAGTGTGTATATATTAAATAGAATGGGAGATAGGAGAGCTCCTTGTGGTATTCCACAGGTTACCGGTACCGCTTTGCTGAATGCTGATCCTATACATGTGATGTGCTTCCTGTTTTTCATGTATGCTTTAAACTGGAGTGGACGAACTCTGATTCCGATATGTGTTATTTTCTCGTGGAAAGGCTTAGACGTTGGTTATGCATTTTCACTGAATTATTTCAGGAAATTACAACGTACTAGGATATACATTAAAATAAATTTTAATATATTTCTATATTTCGGCAACGTCACGCTGCCATATTCCAGAACTTAGGTACAAGATATGTGCACGCAGGCACAGCACAAACAATAAATGAGTAAGAAGAATGAAGCTAATATTTCTCCTAAAGTCCTGATGGTGCCCTCTAGTGGGCGATGTTGGTATTCTTGGGCGATTTGGCGACAGCCAAATCTGAAGCAGATTCTATGAAAAGCCTTTCATATCTGTATTTGCTACGGTGTATTATCCTGGCTTTTTTCCACCGTATTTTATGGCAGGTATCCAGAGCAGGGTCAGCAAGACCAGAGTGGCTGTATTGGTGAAACCGGATGTAGTCCTTATGCTCTGAAATTCTGATATTTGCTGTCCTGCCTGTTTGGCCGAAGTAGGACAACTTACAGCTGCAAGGGACCTGGTACACACCAGGTAGGTCTAGGGGGGGAGGTTGGTCTTTTGTTGAGCGGATTAGGGATGCCAATTTTTTATATAGTTTGTAACAAGAAGTTAAGTTATGTTTTTTTAGGATTTTTGTGATTTTTTCTGAGGTGCCTCGGATGTAAGGTATGGTGATGGATTTAGAGTAATCCTTGTTGTGAGGGGGTGTGTGGTTTACTGGTTTTAATATTTTTTGGATTTTTTTTTTTTGGGGGGGGGGGTACCCATTGGCTGAGAACGTGTTGAGGATGTGGTTTCGTTCTGTGGTTAGGGCATTGTCATTTGAGCAGATAAGTTTTGCCCTGTTGTGTAGTGTCTTAATGACTCCATATTGTTGTGAGGGGGGGGGGATTGTTGGTGAATGTATCTGCCTGTATGGGTGTGTTTTCTATATACTGAGAAAACCAATTTTCCATCAGGCTGGCGGGTGACTAGTGTGTCTAAGAACGGAATGCAGTTGTTTTTTTCCTCTTCCAGGGTGAATTTGATTCTGGGGTGTTGGTTGGTTAAGTGTGTTAAGAAGGAGAGGAGTGCATCGGAGCCATGTGGCCAAATAGCGAATACCTCATCTACATAGCGAAGCCAAATGGTTGGTTTTTGTGGGGCAGAGTTCAAGGCTTGCTCTTCAAAAGTCTCCATATAAAAGTTGGCCAAGGGTGGGGAGAGTGGAGAACCCATGGCTGTCCCCTCTATTTGTTTGTAGAATTTTCTTTGCCAAACAAAATAGCCTGAGTTCATTGTGAACTGAAATAGGGCTGTGATATCGGGAGGAAATTTAGCTTGGATTAGCTCTAAGGATTCTTTGAAAGGGACATTCGTAAATAAGGAGGAGACATCAAAAGTGACCATTATGTCAGTGTGTTTGAGTGTAAGGTTTTTTATGCTGGCTTTGAAATGGGCTGAGTTTTTTTATGTATGAAGGTGTGTTTGCCAGTATAGTGTGAGAGAGCTTTGGCCAAATGTTTAGCTAGTTTATATGTGGGGGAATCAATGCCATCCACTATGGGACGTAATGGCACGTTTTCCTTGTGAATTTTTGGGAGTCCATAAATCCAGGGTGGGTATGGAGTTATATGGTTTTAGTTTGTTGGTGATTTCCACAGGCCAAGAAGTGACCTTCTTAAGGAGCCTGTGGAGTTTTCTAATTTGTGAGTTGGTGGGATTGTATTCGATGGGGAGGTAAGTGGCACAATATAACAATAGAGATTTCAGCTTACCTGTGTAATCTTTTTGGTTCAGCACTACTGTGGCATTCCCTTTGTTAGCTTTGGTGATTATTATTTTCTTGTTTTTCTTTAATTCTAATAGAGATTTAATTTCTTTACTGGGCATGTTGGCTTTAGGTGGTTTGGCTTTGGTCAGAACACAAGCTACATCCAGTCTAATATCATTGGCGATGTGGCTTGGGAGGTGTCGGATCCCACGTTAAATCCGTATCATGATATCCTCAGCAGGTATTCTTCTGGGCGCAATGGCGAAGTTGTGGCCACATGCGAGGGCGTCGAGTGCTTCAGGTTTCACACTTAGTAACGACAGATTCACTACCGTATTGGTAGGAAGTTTCAGTTTCGAGATCGCGACCTTTTTTAAATTTTTGAATTTTTTGATGTGTCGGTCTCGGACTAATTTAAACTCTTTCTCCGCTGCAGTGCACGAGATGTCATGTAAAATCGACCAAATTTCGTGGCTTAAGGTGCTACCCCCCCCCCCCCAAAAAAATCCAAAAAATATTAAAACCAGTAAACCACAACCCCCCCTCCCCCTCACAACAAGGATTACTTTAAATCCATCACCATACCTTACATCCGAGGCACCTCAGAAAAAATCACAAAAATCCTAAAAAAACATAACTTAACTTCTTGTTACAAACCATATAAAAAATTGGTATCCCTAATCCGCTCAACAAAAGACCAACCTCCCCCCCTAGACCTACCTGGTGTGTACCAGGTCCCTTGCAGCTGTAAGTTGTCCTACTTCGGCCAAACAGGCAGGACAGCAAATATCAGAATTTCAGAACATAAGGACTACATCCGGTTTCACCAATACAGCCACTCTGGTCTTGCTGACTATGCTCTGGATACATGCCATAAAATACGGTGGAAAAAAGCCAGGATAATACACCGTAGCAAATACAGTTATGAAAGGCTTTTCATAGAATCTGCTTCAGCCCAAAAAAAAAAAGCCTAACCTCAACAAATTTGGCTGCATGAGACTTCCTCAAATTTGGGAAACCTACATCAGAAGACCTTCAGCCCAATCGCCCAAGAATACCAACATCGCCCACTAGAGGGCACCATCAGAACTTTAGGAGAAATATTAGCTTCATTCTTCTTACTCATTTATTGTTTGTGCTGTGCCTGCGTGCACATATCTTGTACCTAAGTTCTTGAAAATGGCAGCGTGACATTGCCGAAATATAGAAATGTATTAAAATTTATTTTAATGTATATCCTAGTACGTTGTAATTTCCTGAAATAATTTAGTGAAAATGCATAACCAACGTCTAAACCTTTCCACGAGAATTACGATAATCCACGGAGATATTACCGCACGTAAAGCACGCCATTACAGTAAATTAAAGTTGAAGCTAGCAAGACAACTGAATCGTCTCGCCTTCCTGAAGCGCTGCCAGGATAACCAGGTAATCTCCAACTGTGTGAAATTGAAGCACCGTTTCTCTTCGCAAAAGGCACTTCGTATCTATAACCGTGCCAGCCAAGCCTTACTCAGAGAACAAATTGCCGCCACTCGCCTTTTCCTGAGTTAAGCTAACTCAGCTATACAGGCACTCGAAGACGACCTTTCAGGCACCTTAAGCCACGAAATTTGGTCGATTTTACACGCCATCACGTGCACTGCAGTGGAGAAAGAGTTTAAATTAGTCCGAGACCGACACATCAAAAAATTTGAAAATTTAAAAAAGGTCGCGATCTCTAAACCACAACTTCCTACCAATACGGTAGTGAATCTGTCGTCACTAAGTGTGAAACCTGAAGCACTTGACGCCCTCACACGTGGCCACAACTTCGCCATTGCGCCCAAAATAATACCTGCTGAGGATATCATGATACGGATTGAACGCGGGATCCGACACCTCCCTAGCCACGTTGCCAACGATATTAGACTGGATGTAGCTTGTGTTCTGACCAAAGCCAAACCACCTAAAACCAACATGCCCAGTAAAGAAATTAAATCTCTATTAGAATTAAAGAAAAACAAGAAAATAATAATCACCAAAGCTGACAAAGGGAATGCCACAGAAGTGCTGAACAAAAAGATTACACAGGTAAGCTGAAATCTCTATTGTTAGATCGTGCCACTTACCTCCCCATCGAATACAATCCCACCAACTCACAAATTAGAAAACTCCACAGGCTCCTTAAGGAGGTCACTTCTTGGCCTGTGGAAATCACCAACAAACTAAAACCATATAACTCCATACCCACCCTGGATTTATGGACTCCCAAAAATTCACAAGGAAAACGTGCCATTACGTCCCATAGTGGATGGCATTGATTCCCCCACATATAAACTAGCTAAACATTTGGCCAAAGCTCTCTCACACTATACTGGCAACACACCTTCATACATAAAAAACTGAGCCCACTTCAAAGCCAGCATAGAAAACCTTACACTCAAACGCACTGACATAATGGTCAGTTTTGATGTCTCCTCCTTATTTACGAATGTCCCTTTCAAAGAATCCTTAGAGCTAATCCAAGCTAAATTTCCTCCCGATATCACAGCCCTATTTCAGTTCACAATGAACTCAGGCTATTTTGTTTGGCAAGGAAAATTCTACAAACAAATAGAGGGGACAGCCATGGGTTCTCCACTCTCCCCACCCTTGGCCAACTTTTATATGGAGACTTTTGAAGAGCAAGCCTTGAACTCTGCCCCACAAAAACCAACCATTTGGCTTCGCTATGTAGATGAGGTATTCACTATTTGGCCACATGGCTCTGATGCACTCCTCTCCTTCTTAACACACTTAACCAACCAACACCCCAGAATCAAATTCACCCTGGAAGAGGGAAAAAACAACTGCATTCCGTTCTTAGACACACTAGTCACCCGCCAGCCTGATGGAAAATTGGTTTTCTCAGTATATAGAAAACACACCCATACAGGCAGATACATTGACCAACAATCCCCCCCCCTCACAACAATATGGAGTCATTAAGACACTTCACAACAGGGCAAAACTTATCTGCTTGAATGACAATGCCCTAACCACAGAACGAAACCACATCCTCAACACGTTCTCAGCCAATGGGTACCCCCCCCCAAAAAAAATCCAAAAAATATTAAAACCAGTAAACCACAACCCCCCCTCCCCCTCACAACAAGGATTACTCTAAATCCATCACCATACCTTACATCTGAGGCACCTCAAAAAAAATCACAAAAATCTTAAAAAAACATAACTTATCTTCTTGTTACAAACCATATAAAAAATTGGCATCCCTAATCCGCTCAACAAAAGACCAACCTCCCCCCCCCCTAGACCTACCTGGTGTGTACCAGGTCCCTTGCAGCTGTAAGTTGTCCTACTTCGGCCAAACAGGCAGGACAGCAAATATCAGAATTTCAGAACATAAGGACTACATCCGGTTTCACCAATACAGCCACTCTGGTCTTGCTGACTATGCTCTGGTTACCTGCCATAAAATACAGTGGAAAAAAGCCAGGATAATACACTGTAGCAAATACAGATATGAAAGGCTTTTCATAGAATCTGCTTCAGCCCTAAAAAACGAGCCTAACCTCAACAAATTTGGCTGCATGAGACTTCCTCAAATTTGGGAAACCTACATCAGAAGACCTTCAGCCCAATCGCCCAAGAATACCAACATCGCCCACTAGAGGGCACCATCAGGACTTTAGGAGAAATATTAGCTTCATTCTTCTTACTCATTTATTGTTTGTGCTGTGCCTGCGTGCACATATCTTGTACCTAAGTTCTTGAAAATGGCAGCGTGACGTTGCCGAAATATAGAAATATATTAAAATTTATTTTAATGTATATCCTAGTACGTTGTAATTTCCTGAAATAATTTAGTGAAAATGTGTTATTTTTGTTAATAAGGTTTGTGTGTTAGTGTTTCAAATGCTTTTGTTAGGGTTATTCTGTTTTTATCCAATGCAGCTGTTTATTAGGTCTGTGAAATATTCCAGGAGTGTTGCTGTTCCTTTATTTTTTTGAAAACCATATTGTGTTTTTGGTATGATTTGATATTTTTCAACGTATGTGGAGAGTTTGCAATGACGATGCCTTCCATGATTTGGTTGATTACAGACAACGTGGCGATGGGTCTGTAATTGCTTATAATGTTTCCTTTTCCTTGTTTGTATATGTCTGTGATTAATGCTGTCTTTAGTGTTTCAGGTATGTGTCCCATTTTGAAGATTTTATTTAACAGTTTTTGTATAACTGGACATAGGTTGGTTGAGTGTTTCTTGATGTCTTTTGGTCTGATTCCATCTATCCCCAGTCCTTTGTTAGGGTTGATTTGTTGAATTGCCAGTGATAGTTCTTTTGTTACTGTGGGGAACCACATTGACTGTGTTGCTCGTCGACCTAGTGGAGAATGTTCGTTTGTGTGAGGAAAGGTTGTTTCTTGTAGTTTTTGGACAGTTCACGAATTGCTGATTAAAGTTGTTTGCCAACTGTTTGAGGGATTTGGGGTCACAAGCAATGCTGTGTTTTATTGTTTCTGAGGCAGTGGTTTGTGTATATTGTCCGGCATTTCATTAATCAGGTGCCAGGTTTCCTTTATGTCGTTCTGAGCAGTTGTTAATTTGTTGCTGTAGTAGTTTCTTTTTGCCGTTCTAATCTGTGTTGTTAGGAGATTCCGTTTTCTTTTGTATTCAGCTTGTAAAGCTATATTGTTTGGCGACTTCTTAAGTTGTTTCCATAGGGCAACTTTTCTTTGTATGTCTGTTAATATGTTGTCTGTTATCCATGGATTCAGTTTTGTTTGGGAGCGTATTTTTATTTTTGTTAAATACTTTATTAAATGCAAGTTTAAGATTATTATATACAGCTTCAGCAGAGTCTAAAGATGCTATCTGCATCCAGTCTGCTTTTCTGATTTCGTCGTTTATTACTATTGTTTCATTTAGAATGCTATAATGCTGTTTTGCAGTCTCAGTGAGTTTTATGGGTTCTGGTTCAGTGTAACTGTAATGCTGTGAAATAATGGTCTGCCAGTTTGCATGTTATGACAGCTGCTGTGTGGAGGGCCCCGTATATTTATATGATCAGTACAGGATGAGGTTGTTGTATTTCTGACTATCTCTTATCGTGTATACGATTGTATGGATGGGGTTATGTTATATGCTGATAAGAGGTCTAGGTATTGTTCTGTGTTGTTATTTATGTTCCTAATGTTTATATTCATGTCTCCTATTATTATCAAGTATTCTGAGGTGCCTTCTTTCGTGGCTGAAAGCCATCTGCTTAGTTCATCTAGAAAATTTGTGGTGCTTAAGTTGGGTGGTCTGTGTATTGCATTTAGTATCAAGGAGTTTTCTTGTTTGATGTTTTTAATTTCGATGCATATGTTTTCTGCATATTCTAGTTAATAGTTTACTTCTGCTACTTCAAGTTTATGTTTGGTAAATATTATTATACCCTCCTCATTTAGTTTGTCTGCAGTGTTTGTATTGTTGGAAGTGTGGCATTTGGTAGATGGTTGCCTCTTTGTTTGTTGTAGATATTTCAGTCAATATTAAAATGTCTGTGTTCTCTATATATTCCTTCAGATAAGCCTGCAGGGTCAGCCAGTATTTTTTAATGCTTCTGATGTTGACGTGGAGAATAGACAGTCATTTTTTGGGGATAGTCACTTGTTTCCATTCTGTTATTGATTTCAGAATGTTACAATTATCATGTTCCGGAGTGATTACATCTGCTTGATGATCTTTATTCATGTAGGTTGGTGTGCTGTTCCCTTCTTTACGAGTCGTCTATATTCCTTTAATGTGGAAGCCTGTTGAGGTCTTCTATGGATTTTATTTGGATTGGTTTCCCATCTTGTCTTTTTAAGCAATATTTTGCTGTCTCTTATCCATATAAACTGGTAATTTTTTTCTGTTTTTACTTTCCTCATTTGGTAGAATAGTTTCTGATAAGTTTTCTAATAGTTTCAGAAGGATGAAGAGATGTTGGAAAGGGTCAAAAGGCGACTGACTAAGGTAGTTTCTGACCTCTGGAATGTCGAGTATGAGGAAAGATTGAAAAGATGTAATTTGCAGAGTCTAGTGGAGAGAAGGAAGAAGGGAGATATGATAGAGACCTACAAGTTGGTAAGGGGTTGTTATAGGATCAATGGTGGAGAAGTTCTACAGAGAATAGTGGGAGATCAGGGGAGAACCAGAGGTCATCCCTGGAAATTGTATAAAGAGGGTGTGAGTAGGGGAATGAGAGGCAGGTTTTTTTTCGTGCAGAGTTGTGAGTGATTGGAATGCCTTGCCTGAGAGTGTGGTGTCTGCAAGGAGTTTGAATGTGTTTAAGACGCGGTATGATGAGATGTGTGTGAGATAAAAGGACCTCCTAGATGAGTCTTTGACTCCATGAGGTCTTGTTTAATAATAATAATAATAATAATCCGTTAAGTATTCGGACAAGTATATTGGGGTATTGTTGTGGGCTCCATTCAGATCCTTGGCTACTGGTTTTTTAATCCTGCTAGCTTTTATAAGTGTAATTTTTGTTGGGCTGTTGGTGAATCACACCACAATGGGAGGTGGATGGAAATTATTTTCTCTTTTCCTTTTTTGTGATAACCGACGTACTGACTGGATATCTTTTGATTCAATGGGAACTCCCAATTTTTATGCTTAGTTGTATTATGGTGTCATTTAGATGTTCTGTACCAATTTCCGGGAGACCATCTAACAGGAGATCGTTTTTATACTGCTGTTGGTTTAAGAGTTCATACTGTTGCTTTAAAGAGTTTAGTTCTTATCATAGTTCCGTTGTCTCTTTAATTATATTATGCTGTCTTTCCCTTAGCTCTTTAATGCAGTTTTTAATTTCTCTAATGGTCTGTAATACATCTTCTACCGAGATGTTATCAAATTTAATAAATTCCTGATACTGGTTGAATTTTTCGGTAATCTGTATGATATGTTTTTCGAATAGTTCTCCAACAAAATCGATTAAACAGTCTTTTTTTTTAGGTTTTTTAATATATTTTCAAGTAATGCATTCAAAGTTGGCTCACCTGGGTTTCTGTTGTTGTTTTCTTCGTTTTTTGTCCCTCTGCTGTTGATTGCTGCATTATTTGTTTACTGCCTGCACTTGTTTTCAGTGTTGTCTGTTTCCAGCCTGCAGTTGAAGGCGACATTCCTTTGTTTTCTCTACACTGCTGACACTTCCATTCGTCACGCTTCGCATTTGATTTTCTCTGCCAAGTGACCTCGGACAATCTCAAACATAGAAAATGCATGTTTCTCTGGCAGCTCCTGTTATGTGGTTTTCTTCCCCCATTAAGTCTTCATTGCATTTGTAGCACTTCATATTTCTTGTTTGATGATATTGCTGTAATTTCTAATATGGAGACTTCCTTTGGTCTCTTCTCACATAGTTGACCAATGTATACTTCGAACTTTGAATACTTATAATTTACTTATTACTTAACTGATACTTACAGTTTTTATGTCAATACGTTCAGCTTGAAGAATGGAATTCACTGATACACTTTAAATTATAATTGACCATAAAAAATCTACTTTGCAACTTAAAATATGGGAGCATCATCATCATTATCATCATCAAATTCCTGCCATGTACCCTCAAGGGGTGTACAGGATATGATAGTACTACATGAAAAATTTACATCATTACCAGTGGTGGCTGGTGGCTTGAAATCGTGGGGCTGCTGCAACTTTTGAAATATACATACACATTGTATGTACAGTGTGTACGTGTTTGGATAAAATAAAATATCAAAATTATAGTAAAAAATTTTTTAAAAAAATTAAACATGAAAATATATTGCTTATTATCGATAAAATTATACAGTTTAGTAAAATTCAAAATTACTTAAAAATAAAATCCATTATCATAACATCAATAATGTTCTAAAATAAAAACTCTTAGCAAATGTTATGTCTTTAATAGTAATGTCCAAATATTTAAAGAGATGGAGTAAACATGATAAGCACTACTACTGGTGCAAACTTCATATAAACAACAGTGGAACTGCACAACGGACAGTGCCGTATTACGCTAATAGTGCGCATCTCACTATGACGTGCATATGCTTGCATGCGTAGCAATATAACACTGTGGTAAACACAGTGCTGCTAGTGTCCTTTGCCCTCCTAAGTGCTATAAGATGGATTTTTATGATTTTTTTTTCTAAAAAATAAGAGAATTGTACAGGATTCTTGATGATAAAATTAAATATTACAAGCAAATATGAATAAATATATTTATATATCGAGAAAAACTGGGGGTTCTGTAGTTCCACAGTGCCTATGCACGAGCCCCCTGCTAATTATTACATTAACTGTTCATTTAGTAAGTATCTAACTTGTAAATAATTATTAAAGTATTAATTAGTTAACAATTACTATTTTCTTCTGCCACAAGTCTTTTGAAAGTTAAAAGAAATGCAACTACATTCTAATAAGAGTGAAATCTTCCTCTAAAAATTAGGGACAAGACCAGTGGAGGCCGGTGAAAATTTCAAGTGGGAGTGCTGCATACAAAAAAAAAAAATTATTTTTCCTAATCAGTAACGAATTTATTAATAAATAAATTAAATATTAAAAATATTTCATCCTCACCATGAACAAACACCAATAATAAAAATTTCTTATCAATAGTAATGAAAAGCACAAACGAATATCAGCGCTTCATAGCAGTGCATTTGTTTCGTGTAACGATAATTGAAAAAATATAATTCGTTTCATATTTACAACAGACACTCATCATAATTCAGCCTTGTATCTATGATAAATAAATAATTATATGTTATTTTAACAAAATAAAATAAGATTTACAAAAAATAGTTCACCACGAACATGCAAAACACTTTATTGAAGTATTTCATCCTAGAGAAGTCAGTTTTAATGCTAGACGGATAGGGCTGGTTCGAGGTTTAGAGGTACAAAAGGAGAGTGTGTTTCAGATACTGAGAACTCTGGATGTCAATAAAGCTTTTGGACTGGATGGTATTTCACCACAAGTTTTGAGAGAATGTGCTGGGGAACTGACAGTGCCTTTAACGTGGCTTTTCAATGAAAGTCTGGCTTCGGCAAAGGTGCTCAGGGAATGGAAGAAAGGTAAGATAGTGCCATTGCATAAGGGTGGTAACAGACTGGAAGTGTCTAATTATAGGCCAGCCTGTGTATCATCAGTAGTTGTTAAGATCTTGGAGAAAGTAGTGAGGGACCGTATACAGCACTGGGCAGATGAGGTAATGTTATCTGTGAGAGTCAACATGGATTTGTGAAAGGGCGCTCTTGTTTTAGCAATATGCTGGCCTTTTATAATAAAGTTACAAGAACATTGGATGAGGGAAAGGCATATACTGCAATTTTCTTAGACTTAGCAAAGGCATTTGACAGGGTGCCACATGATAGGCTGATATTTAAGTTGCAACACATGGGTCTGGATGTCAGATTGGTCAACTGGATTCAGGATTGGCTGTCTGATAGGTATCAGACAGTTGTGTATGCTGGAGCAGTTTCAAGGAGGCAGAGGGTTACAAGTGGGATCCCACAGGGCTCAGTACTAGGAGCTATATTGTTTAACCTTTATATCAGTGACATTGCCAGTGGATTGCAAGGAGATATTCAGATATACCACATCTGCATTATTATTAGTAATAGTGCAGATGTGGTAGCCCTGCAAGAGGATTTGAAGGGGATAAATTAACTGTGGAAAGGGTACAAAGATGGTTTCAGGACTGTACAATTTTGGTTATAAGGATCGGCTGAGGGAATGTGGACTGCAGAGTTTGGTGGATAGAAGAAGGAGAGGTGATATGATTGAGACTTTTAAACTGTTGAGAGGTGGTTACAGGGTTGACACTGGGGAGTTCTTTCACTTGGTTGAACAGCGGGAGGGAGTGATGACAAGAGGCCATCCCTGGAAGTTACGAAAGGAAACTGTGAGCAAGAGGGTAAGGAGTGGTTTCTTTGTGTGGAGGGTGGTTGAACCGTGGAATGCATTGCTTGATGGAGTGGTGGGAGGGAGAATGGTCAATGAGTTTAAGGAGTGGTGTGATAGACTTTGTGTTTCTTAGGGGGGGGACCTCCCCTCGATGAGTCTTGACAGACTTTATGTTCTTAGTAAGGACCTCCCACAATGAGTCTTTTGACTCCATGGAGGCCTGAATAATAATAATAATAATATAAATTTATTCAGTTGACTTCCTACAATACCAGCTTTGTTGATTCTGTTGTCTATTTCCATATTTAACTTACAATCCTCACTAAAAATCGTGTCTAAGTAGCTGAAATGTTTTACTTGTTCTATAAGTTCTCCATTCACAATGCAGTTGATATTTTCAATGTTTCTGCCTATTTTCATTGTCTTTGTCTTTTTAATGCTGACCTTCATATCATATCTATTACAACAGCTATTCAATTTAGTCAGGGAATCTTGAAGACTTTCAGCAGATTTATTTAGAAGTATCACATCATCTGCATAATGCAAAGAGCTGACATTAACATCTCCAATTTTGATATCAGGTTTAATACCACTTTCCTTCATAATATGATCCATATAGATAATGAATTAAAAGAGGGGATAATGTACATCCTTGTCTCACACCAGATTTAACATTAAACCATCTTCCTGTACTTCCTTCAATCCAAACTGCTGATTTACAACTTAAATACAGGCTAAGTATTGCTTGATATAATGTCCCATTGACACCATATAACTGTAGCGTATTGAATACCTTCTCTCTTGGCACCTTGTCATATGCCTTTTCCAGATCAACACTTAAAATTCCCATGATTTCTCGACTATTTGTCGTAAAGTGAAGATCTGATCCTGACAGCCTCTATTTGGCCTAAATCCAGCTTGTTCTTCACCAAGCTTTTCTTCCACAATTCTTCTCAACTGTTTCTCAACATGGAACATAAATCTTACATGGAACACTCAGTAGGGAAATACCTCTGTAATTCTCACATTCAGTTTTATTTCCCTTTTTATATATGGGTACTATGAGAACTCTACTCCCATCATCAGGAATTCGTCCCTCTGTCCACGCCTTCTGAACTATGCAGTGCAGCCACTGTAAGACTTTTATACAACACTCTAGCATTTCTGGTCAAATAATATCTACTCCTGCTGCCTTTTCACATTTCAAGACTTTGATGGCTTTTTCTACTTCAAGTATTATTATTATTATTATTATTATTATTATTATTCCTGATACCTCCAAGGAGTCCGAAGACTCATCGTGGGAGGACATCTTCAACTGTCTCTACACCTTACCTCTACTACGAATCAACGCCATCTACTGCCCACCTCCAACACCACCACAACTAGTAATTTTTGTCTGTAAATTGCGTGTGTTCTGAAGGGCCGATTTGTATGTATGCGGGATGAAAAACCCGAGTTTCCGGGAGAAAAAACCCTGCTACCTCCGTATGAGATCGGCTAACTCACCATCGATTGAAATCGACCAGATAAAGATTCCTCCCGTCGCGACGAGAATCGAACTTAGGCCTATTCCAATCGAAGGGCGCAATGTACCGTCGTTCTTCCATTTGCACTACGGAGGCGCTCAAGTATGGATAAGTATTCCTGACTGCATGCCTGTTGGGTGTTTTTTACCACTGTTCTATCACTGCATGTTTATTTAGCAATTTTCGAAGTAATTACTCCATACTTCAAGGATATCTTTCTCTCCTGTTTTCATGTCACCTTTATCATCTCTAATTCCTTTTACAGCACTCTTTCCTCCATTTCTGAGCTTCTTCAACAACCTCCAGAATATCTTGCCACCTGCTTGATATTTATTTTCTATGTTCTTGCCAAAGTCCTCCAGTGACTTTTGTTTAGCTAGTTTTACACAGTGTTTCACTTTCTTACATTAGTCTCTGTATTTAAGAATATTGTGAAGAGGAAAAGTGTCAATGGGAGGATAGAGTGTGTGCTGCTTCGTTTTGACAATTACAAGTTAAGTAGACGAGCGATGATAATGAATGATATGATTGCAAGAATGTGCAAAAAAAGAGGTCTGGAATTTGTTGATTTTTGGAGTGTGTTTGAAGGAAAAAGACAGTTGTATGCTAGAGATGGACTGCATCTTAACATGGAAGGACATACGTGATTGAAGAAGTTACTGTTTTCTGAACAAGTTGAAGTAATTGGGCAGGGAAACTAATATTGAAAGGTTTGAGTGTAAGAGAGAGAAACTTTAGCACTGATTATATATTTATTGATCCTTATACGCAGAATAAATTGCAGAAGAGAGGGGATAAAAATCGGCATGGGACTACTGAAATTAGTGACTTATATATCAGTTCTAAATCCGGTACAAGATATAGAGGGAATCTGCAATTTTTGTATACCTATGCACGAAGCATTAGAAATAAGAGAGAAGAATTTTTGGCATTAGTCAGTGCAATCTCACCAAAAGTTGTAGGCATTAGTAAAACTTGGCTATCAGCAGAAGATGTGGTCACTGGAGTTGAATGTTATGGGTACAGTATTTTCAGGGAGGATAGAGAAGATAGAACAGGTGGAGGAGTACTGTTGATGATAACTGATGTGTTGCAGCCAAAGAAAGTAGTATATCAAGATGATAGACATGTGAATGAGAGTTCATTTAAGGCGGTCTGGTGCGAAATAGTGACCAATGCAACCAAATATACAGTAGGATGCTGCTATAGGCCAGGGAGTACAGGGGAAGATATTGAATTCATGCATCAGCAACTTAGTGCATTGAGTGCAGGCTTAGTGATTATTATAGGGGATTTTGATTACGGTGATATCAATTAGAAGGAGGAAATATCACGTAGCAAAAAGGAAATGGAGTTCGTACATCTTCTACGAGATAATTACTTGAAACAGCACATAACTGAAGGGACACATGGTGTGAGAGTGTTGGACCTGGTTATTGGTTCAGAGGTTATATGCATAAGAAAGGTGTCCTTGTTACCTCCAATTGGTGAAAAGGACACCTTTCTTATTTTTTTCCCAAGTTAGTACCACATGATGAGGTTGCAAAATCTGTGGATTTTTCTGTTAAGAAGGGGTATATACGGAACTACAGGTTAGGCAATTATAACAAGCTTTGGAGTGAGCTTGCAGCCATCCCATGGCAGAACATATTGCAGGGGAAAGATGTTAGCAGTGCATGGGATAAAATCAGCGGGTATCTGAGGAAAGCAATATCAGATTATGTCCCCATGGTCAGGAAGTCAAACAAGGCAGGCGTTAGATGGGTGAGCAGTAGTATCAAGCTTGATCTGCAAAAAAATAAAATGTTATGGAGAATTTACAAGGAGAAAGGCGATCAGTACACAAATGAGCAGTACAAGGCTCAAGCTAGGAAGGTTACCAGCATAGTAAGAAAAGCTAAATCAGTTTATGAGAAGACCTTAGCCAAAGAGATCAAGGTTAATCCCAAAGAGTTCTTCTGCTATGTAGCAAGTAAGAGGAAGAATGACTTTGGAAGGATAACTTTAGTGGGTGCTGATGGTACTGAGGTGACAAAATCAGATGTAATAGTCGAGTTACTGAGTGATCACTTTTCAAAAGTCTATCACCCAAGTGCGGATATCTCTATACCTGTAGCAATAACTAATGTGAGAATTGAAGCTAAAAAATCAGGGGTATTTAATATATTGCAAAATTTAAATGCAAACACTGCTGTAGGCTTAGATGGAATATCAGCTCGGGTGGGTGTTGCGTGAATGTGCAAATTTGAACTCTTGTATGGTCCCTAGGGAGTGGAAGTTAGGCAAAGTGGTTCCTTTGCATAAGGGTGGCTCTAAAACTGCGGTAGTTAATTACAGACCAATCACCATCTCAGGAGTAGTGGTAAAAGTATTGGAAAAGTTGGTTAAAGACAAAATTCAAGAATGGGTGGATCAGGATATGATACTCTATAAAGGCCAACATGGTTTTGTTAAAGGTAGATCATGCCTTAGCAATCTATTAACTTTTCATAATAGAATGACGTCTGAGTTGGACAAAGGAACTGTCTATACAGTGGTACTTCTGGATTTTGCTAAGGCTTTTGACAGGATACCCCATGGAACACTCTTACACAAATTGGAGCAGATGGGAATGGATACTAAATTGGTGATATGTATAGGAGAATGGCTCAGGGAGAGATACCATAAGGTGGTCTATGGAGGAGCCGAGTCCAGAATGAGGCAGGTGACCAGTGGTGTGCCTCAGGGCTCCGTGCTTGGGCCATTGTTGTTCAATTTGTACATAAACTAAATAGGAAATGGCTTGAGGGGAGATATCCAGTTGTTTGCTGGTGATACAAAGTTGGATAGTGCAATAAAAAAATCAAGCTGATGTTGAAAGTTTGCAGGATGATTTAAATAAGCTGGTAGAATGGGCAAAAGATAATGGATGTCAGTTCAATGTGGAAAAGTGTAAAGTCATGCATTTTGTGATTAAAAGATTACCAGCTGTGTACTACATTGATGGAACAGTACTCCAAGAGATTGATGAGGCTAGGGACTTAGAGGTGTTGGTAGATAGGGAGATGAAGTTCAGGGGACACATTGCTAAGGTGTCCAAGATTGCACATAGGATTACTTGGTTGTTGAGGAACACACTGACATCCAGAGATAAAGAGGTTATTATTCCCCTTTATAAAGCATTGATACTTCCACATTTGGATTACTGTGCTCAGGTCTGGTCACCTGGATTCCTTGGAGATGAGGAGGCTGTGGAGAGGGTTCAGAGAAGAGTGACCAAGTTGGTGAATGATGTAAAAAATGTTCCCTACATCGATAGATTGAGAGCTTTTGTATTGCAGAGATTGGTTGATAGGCAGAGAAGAGGGGATATGATAGAAACATTTAAATTACTGAAAGGTTTTTATAGGATTGATGCAGGGGAAATGTTTCAGCTGTGTGATAGTGATGGAAGAACAAGAGGTCATCCCAGAAATTAAAGAAGAGTGTGGTTAACAAGGGTGTCAGAACAAGGTTTTTTGCCTGGAGAGTGGTGAATGAGTGGAATCCATTGCCTGACTTAGTTGTGAGCTCTTCGTCTGTAAATGAATTCAAGAAGAGATATGACAGATATTGTTTTGCTAGTTTGGGTCTCCCTCGATGAGTTTACTGACTCCATGGAGATACCCGTAATAACAATAATAATAATAATAATAATTCTGTAAGAGCACAAGCTGACTTATTTGCCAGGAACTTTTAATATGCTTTCTTCTTTTCCTTCACTGCCTCTTTTACTTCTTGTGTCCACCATGGAGTTCTGATTTTTCTAACCTTACAGACAACCTCACCACATGCCTCTCTGGCTGAATCAATCAGGGTTTTCTTCAAGGTTTGTCACTGAATCTCCAAGGTTTGGTTCCTGTTCTCAAACTCTTTCATTTTTTCTTCAATAATGTTTGTGTATTTTAGTTTACAGTTCACATCTGAGAGCTGCTCAACTTTTATTCGCTTTAAAACTTTCTTAGATGTTATTCTTTTCAATATGAAATTCAATTTAAGGAGTGGTATGATAGACTTTGTGTTTCCTAGGAGGGACCTCCCTCGATGAGTCTTGACATACTTTATGTTCTTAGGAAAGACCTCCCACGATGAGTCTTTTGACTACATGTAGGCCTGAATAATAATAATAAAAATTTTATCCTGCTCAAGACTAAAATTTTGAAATTTCCAATTTCAAATTCCCATGTCCTGCACCAGGGAGAAAACATCACTATCAACAATAACATAGTCATTGACACTTTTCTTATTTTGCCTCTTCTCTCCATGTGAATTTGTGCATATTTTTATCTTGGAACATGGTGTTAGTAATAACCAGTCTATGTCCTGAGCAGAAATCCAACAGGTATTTGCCATTATTAACTTTGCTCTTTTCTCCAAATTTTCCCAAAATACTGTCGTATGTCTCACAATCACTTCGTACTCTGCTATTTAGATCCCGAACAAGGACCAACTTTTCCTTTTTCATTGCATCAGTTGCTTACTCTAGAGTCTCAAAAAATTCTTCCACTTCTACCTTAGTAAAGGCTTCTACTAGCCTTCTAATTTATGGCTAAACAAAAGTCATTGGAGGACTTTGGCAAGAACATAGAAAATAAATATCAAGAAGGTGGCAAGATATTCTGAAGGTTGCTGAAGAAGCTCAGAAATTGAGGAAAGAGTGCTGTAAAATGAATTGGAGATGATAAAGGTGACATGAAAACAGGAGAGAAAGATATCCTTGAAGTATGGAGTAATTACTTCAAAAATTGCTAAATAAACAAGCAGTGATAGCACAGTGGTAAAAAACACTCAACAGGCATACAATACAATCAGGAATACATATCCATACTTGGAGTAGAAAAATCCATCAAAGTCTTGAAATGTGGAAAGGTAGCAGGAATAGATATTATTTGACCAGAAATGCTAAAGTATGGTGGTATAAAAGTCTTACAGTGGCTGCACTGTATAGTTCAGAAGGCGTGGACAAAGGGACGAATTCCTGATGATTGGAGTAGAGCTCTCATAGTACCCATATATAAAAAAAGGGAAATAAAACTGAATGTGAGAATTACAGAGGTATTTCCCTACTGAGTGTTCCATGTAAGATTTATGCTAGTATACTTGAGAAACAGTTGAGAAGAATTGTAGAAGAAAAGCTTGGTGAAGAACAAGCTGGATTTAGGCCAAATAGAGGCTGTCAGATCAGATCTTCACTTTACGACAAATAGTTGAGAAATCATGGGAATTTAATAAAGATCTGTATTTAAGTTTTGTCGATCTGGAAAAGGCATATGACAAAGTGCCAAGAGAGAAGCTATTCAATACACTACAGTTATATGGTGTCAATGGGGCATTATATCAAGCAATACTCAGTCTGTATTTAAGTTGTAAATCAGCAGTTTGGATTGAAGGAAATACAGGAAGATGGTTTAATGTTAAATCTGGTGTGAGACAAAGATATCATTATCCCCTCTTTTAATTCATTATCTATATGGATCATATTATGAAGGAAAGTGGTATTAAACCTGATATCAAAATTGGAGATGTTGATGTCAGCTCTTTGCTTTATGCAGATGATGTGATACTTCTAAATAAATCTGCTGAAAGTCTGCAAGATTCCCTGACCAAATTAAATAGCTGTTGTAATAGATATGGTATGAAGGTCAGCATTAAAAAGACAAAGACAATGAAAATAGACAGAAACATTGAAAATATCAACTGCATTGTGAATGGAGACCTTATAGAACAAGTAAAACTTTCAGCTACTTAGACACGATTTTTAGTGAGGATTGTAAGTTAAATATGGAAATAGACAACAAAATCAACAAAGCTGGTATTGTAGGAAGTCAACTGAATAAATTTATATGGAATAAGAGAGAAATTAGCTAAAACATAAATTACCTACATATAAGGCAGTGTTTAAACCAATTTTAATTTATGGATCTGAGAGCTGGGTTAGAAGTAAAACACTTGACCAAAGACTAGAGACTGCAGATATGAGAGTCCTGAGAAAGATTAGGGCATGAACAGATGGAGTCAGTGGCAATATCATAATAAAAATGAAGATATTAGGAAAGAACTAGACATTGTCAGCATCCAGGAATGCATTAGCAGAGCTAATCTCAGGTGGTATGGTCACTTAAGCAGAATGGGAGAGGAAAGATTAACAAAACAAGTGTTCTCTGCCAGGTTGGCAGGAAAAAAGACCCAGAGGAAGACCAAGATATAGGTGAATTGATACAGTAAAAAGTGCCTTAGAAGAGAGAAATATAAGAGTTGATAATATTCGAGTCTTGACATTTAGCAGATTGATTTGGAGGAAAATTGTAGATAGGAAGTTAGTAACAATGTAAATTTTTCATGTAGTATTATCAATCCTGTACACCCCTTGAGTGTATATATAAGGAATTTGATGATGATGATGATGATGATATAAATGACAAATCCTTCAAAAATGAGTGCATAACTCATACAGTATATTTTGTATTTAAGTTTTTCAGATATGGGAAAAGCATCTGACAAGGAGCTATGAGAAAAACTGTTCAAAATTACACTTATATGTTGTAAATGGACATTAAACAGAAATATGCATTATATATATGTATTTGAAGTTGAAAATCAACAGTTAGAAATGAAGGAAATACAGGAAGATCATCTGATGGAAAATCAGATTTAAAATGAGGATGCCTTTTTACTGTTATCCATTATCTGTATAGATCAAATTATGAAGGAAAGTCCCATTAAATCTAATATCAGAATTAAACAAACTTAGTTCTTTACTTTATGCAGATCATGTTATAAAAAATAAATTCAGTTCCAGTGCTCAGAATCTTTTAACTAAATTAAATAATTGGTATATACCAATTAGCAATAAAAATATGAAAGCTAGAAGGGTGGCTAGATATGTGAAAGGATGGATGAGATGATTGCCATGGTGGGCATGAATGACTTGGGAGGCAGTGTAAATAGGGTGGGGAGAGATCTGAGATTCATGCTTGAGGTTGTACAGAAGAAAACTCAGAAAAGGAATATAGTGCGTGTGTGTTACCTAGGTATGATAATGACGAGTTGAGTACAAGGGCATTAATAATGAATAGCATGATACCCAGAATATGTCAGAAGAGAGGATTGGAATATGTGGATACTTGGAGGGCATTTGAGGACAGAAAGGTACTGTATGCAAGAGACTGTTTGCATTTGAATGAGGAAGGATGTAGGAATCTGGAAGGATAGCTGTTCTCTGAACAAGTCGGTGTATGTCAATGCAGAGAGACGAATTCCCAGGGTGGATGGTAGCAGGGGCAGCCTCTTGTGGGAATGGGTGCTTGGGAGAAGAGATAATACATTGGGTAATGCTGAGTCCAGTGGAATCAGGAGGGGGGATAAGGATAGGTATAAAAACAGTGACATTTTTATGCTTTATACTAATGCCAGAAGTATCTGGAATAAAGGAAATGAATTGGTGGCACTGATAGCATCAAACTGGCCAAAGATTTTTGGGATCTCTGAGACGTGGTTGACGAAAGATGAAATAATAACAGGAATAGAAGTAGCAGGGTACAGCATTTTTCGAAAGGATAGGAAGGGAAAATGCAGTGGTGTAGTACTGCTTATGATAAGTAATGACTTGTGTCCTCTCAGAGTGAAGGCTTTGGAGGGCAGTGACACCATATGCCTTCAAAACCATTTAGTGTGAGGTAGAGGTGGGCAAGACAAGATATTTAGTAGGGTGTTGCTACAAGCCAAGGAGCACAGAGGTGAGGACTGGGAGATGTTGAGGAAGTTGAGCTTGGCAAGTGCAAGAAGAATGATTGTTATGAGAGATTTTAACTACAGCAGTATAAGATGGAAAGAGGAAAATGCATGTAGTAATAAGGGAATTTCTAAAATTCTTGAGGGACATATGTCTTAGTCAACATGTAATAGAGAGAACTAGAGGTTCAAGTGTTTTGGATTTGGTCATAGTATCAGAAGAGCTGATAATAACTGAGATGACATCCCCCTCCCACCAGTTGGGGAGAGTGACCATGTGGTTTTGACATGGAAGATGAATTGATACGCAGGAGTATCAAAGAAAGGGGGACATATGTAGAATTATAAGGCAGGTGATTATAATAGTCTTAGATATGAACTTGTAGCAGTTCCATGGAAAGCAGAATTGGAAGGCCAGGATATCATTAGTGCTTGGGTAATTATAAAAGAATATTTGTTCTCATCAATAGTAAGCTGTATTGCACGAGTGAAGAAGAGAATGCAATTTGGTGTTCTTTTCTTCAGGGTGACAAACAATATCAAACAGGAACTGTAGGTGAAAAAGAGGTCATGGAAGAGATATAAGAAGAGGGGTGGAGAGCAGATGCATGAAGAATATAAGACACAGGTCAGGAGAGTGACTAGTATGGTAAAGAAGGCAAAACTGGAATATGAGAAGAGATTGGCCCTAAGATCCAAAGAAATCCTAGGTAATTTTTTAGCTATGTGGCCAGTAGGAGGAGAAATGATTGTGGAAGAATAACATTGTTGGATAAAAATGGGAAGAGAGTGACTGATACAGAGGACATAATGGAGTTGTTAAATGAACATTTTATTGGAGTAATTAATTCTGGAGAAGTAGGTTTTAATACTACATGCATAGGGCAAGATCGAGGTTTAGAGGTGCAAGAGGAGAGTGTGTTTCAAATACTGATTACTCTAGATGTCAATAAAGCTGTGGGACTGGATGGGATTTCGGCGCAGGTTTCATTGACTTGGCTTTTCGAAAGTCTTGCTACGGGAAAGGTACCTAATGAATGGAAGGAAGGTAAGATAGTGCCATTGCATAAAGGTGATAGCAGACTGGAAACGTCAAATTATAGATCAGTTTGTGTGTCATCGGTACTTGTTAAGATCTTGGAGAAATTAGTGAGGGACCATATAGAGCATTGGGCATATGACGGTAATGTTATCTGTGAGAGAAAACATGGATTTGTTGAGGAGCAGTCTTGCTTTATTGCCTTTTATAATAACGTGACAAGAGTGGTTGATGATAGGAAAGGCATATACTGCCATGTTTTTGAATTTTGCAAAGGTATTTGACAGGGCGCTGCTGATATTTAAGTTGCAGCACATGGGTTTAGATGTCAGGTTACTCAACTGGATTCAGGATTGGCTATCTGATGGGTATGTGTACAGTGGGGCAATATCAAGGTGGCAGAAGGTTACAGGTGGGGTCCCACAGGGCTCAGTACTGGGACCTGTATTGTTTAACCTTTATATAAATGACATTGCCAGTGGATTGCAGGAGGATATTCAGTTGTTTGCAGATGATGTGAAGCTAAGCAGGGTTATTAGTAATAGTGTAAATGTGACACACCTGCAAGAGGATTTGAGTAAACTGGACAGATGGGTAAATGAATGTGGGATCGGTTTAATGCAGCAAAATATAGTCTTGAAGTTTGGGATACATTTATGGGAGGCAGCATACTTTGTTGGAGGAGCAGTACTGGAGGAAGTAGGGAAGACAAGAGATCTGGGAGGTGATGATACTGTCAATATCATCAGCACCAACTAAAGTCATCCTTCTGAAGTCATTCTTCCTTTTACTTGCCACATAGTGGAAGAACTTCAGGGTCTTATACAATGAAACAATAACTCTTTTATAAGACCCTGAAGTTCTTAAACTATGTGGTAAGTAAAATGAAGAATAACTTCAGAAGGATAACTTTAGTTGGTGTTGATGGTATTGAGGTGATCAACTCAGATGTAATAGTAGAGTTACTGAGTGATCACCTTTCAAAAGTCTATCATTAAAGTGAGGATATCCCTGTACCTGTAGCAATAACTAATGTGAGAATTGAAGATAAGAAATCAGAAGTACTTAGTATATTGCAAAATTTAAATGCAAACACTGCTGTAGGTTTAGATGGAATATCAGATCGGGTGTTGCGTGAATGTGCAAAGCAATTGTCAACACATCTTACTTGGTTATTTAAATTAAGTTTGAACTCTGGTATGGTCCCTAGGGAGTGGAACGAAAGGAAAGTAGTTCCTTTGCATAAATGTTGCTCTAAAACTGCGGTAGTTAATTACAGACCAATCACCATCTCGGGAGCGGTGGTAAAAGTATTGGAAAGTTGGTTAAAGACAAAATTCAAGAATGGGTGGATCAGGATATGATACTCTATAGAGGCCAACATGGTTTTGTTAAAGGTCGATTCTTCCTTAGCAATTTATTCGCTTTTTATAATAGAATGACTTCTGAGTTGGACAAAGGAAATGGCTACACAGTGGTACTTCTGGATTTTGCTAAGGCTTTTGACAGGATACCCCATGGAACACTGTTACGCAAATTGGAGCAGATGGGAATGGATACTAAATTGATGATATGGATAGGAGAATGCTCAGGGAGAGATACCAGAAGGTGGTGTATGGAGGAGCAGAGTCCAGGATGAGGCAGGTGACCAGTGGTGTGCCTCAGGGCTCCAATGCTTGGGCCATTGTTGTTCAATTTGTACATAAACTAAATAGGAAATGGCTTGAGGGGAGATATTCAGTTGTTTGCTGATGATGCAAAGTTGGGTAGCGCAATAAAAAAATCAAGCTGATTTTGAGAGTTTGCAGGATGATTTAAATAAGCTGCCAAAATGTGCAAAGGGTGATGGATGTCAGTTCAATCTGGAAAAGTGCAAAGTTATGCATTTTGGGATTAAAAGACTACCAGCTGTGTACTACATTGATGGAACAGTACTCCAAGAGATTGATGAGGCTAGGGAATTAGGGGTGTTGGTGGATAGGGAGATGAAGTTCAGGGGACACATTGCTAAGGTGTCCAAGATTACACATAGGATTACGTGGTTATTGAGGAACACACTAATATCCAGAGATAAAGAGGTTATTATTCCCCTTTATAAAGCGTTAATAATTCCACATTTGTATACCTGTGCTCAGGTCTGGTCACCTGGATTCCTTGGAGATGAGGAGGTTGTGGAGAGGGTTCAGAGGTGAGTGACTAAGTTGGTGAGTGATGTAAAAAAATGTTCCCTACATTGATAGAATGAGAGCTTGTGGATTACAGAGGTTGGTTGATAGGCGAAGAAGAGGAGATATGATAGAAATATTTAAATTACTAAAACGTGTTTATAAGATTGATGCAGGGGAAATGTTTCAGCTTTGTGATAGTGATGGAAGAACAAGAGGTCATTACTGGAAATTATGGAAAAGTGTGGTTAACATGGGTGTGAGAACGAGGTTTGTCGCCTGGAGGGTGGTGAATGAGTGGAATTCATTGCCTGACTCAGTTGTGAGTTCTTCATCTGTAAATGAATTCAAGAAGAGATATGATAGAAATTGTTTTGCTAGTTTGGATCTCCCGTGATGAGTCTGCTGACTCCATGGAGATAGCTGTCATAATAATAATAATAATGATTTATAGAAATCTGAAATTCATGGAACGTATTGCAAAGGTGGTGAAGGTAAGTCAGAGGATTGCTGCAATACTGAGAAGGATGCTGACCTGCAGAGATAAAAGAGTTGTTGTTTCATTGTATAAGACCCTGATCAGACCACACTTAGACTATTGTTCTCAAATTTGGTCCCCTGGATTTGAAGGGGATAAATTAACTGTGGAAAGGGTACAGAGGCAGATAACAAAGATGGTTTGAGTACTCTATGTTAGTTATGAGGATCAACTGAGGGAATGTGGACTGCATAGTTTGGTAGATAGAAGAAGTAGAGTTATATGACTAATACTTTTAAACTGTTGAGAGGTAGTTACAGGGTTGACACTGGGGAGTTCTTTTGCTTGGTGGAACAGGGTTAAGGAGTTAGGAGAAGGGGCCATCCCTGGAGGTTACGAGACGAAGCTGTGAGCAAAAGGGTAGGAGTGGTTTCTTTGCTTGGAGTGTGGTCAAACCATGGAATGCATTGCCTGATAGAGTGGTGAGAGCACGAACGGTCAATGAGTTCTAAGAGTGGTATGATATACTGTGTGTTTTCTAGAACATTACTTCCCAAACTTATGGATGCCAAGGCCCTGTTTGGAAAAATTAAAATATTTCACGGCCCCCCCCATCGAAAAAACAAATCGTAATACAGACACATATTATTATAATATTTATTATATGTATATTCAATACAATTTATATTCAAGATTTTGGTTTATAATATTTTTTGTGTTGCTTATCAATAGCATTGAAATGAAGTTATATGAATAAGCATATATTTACTAATATTCATTAATCGCCGAAATACATGAGAAGCAAAATTTGTTAACCAACACCAATGTGCGATTTTTTCCATTGAAATATAAAAAAACAACAAAAAAGAAATAATAAATAATAAAATTTAAATATGTTTCTTTTAAGATTAAAAAAATCTACTGTGTCTTAAAACATTTTAAATTTGTTTTCTTTATTTCACGGCTCCCCTCAACAAAACGTACGGCCCCCAAGGGGGCCGCGGCCCACAGTTTGGGAAGCGCTGTTCTAGAAAGGACCTCCCACAATGAGCCTTTTTGACTCCATGGAGGCCTGAATCATAATAATAGTAATAATAAAAATAGTCCAGAATATGGAAAACATCACCTTCAGTCTTGATAGATAATCCATAAAACAAACAAAATGCTTCAGTTATTTAGGCAAATTTTTTTATGAAGATGGAAAATTAAATATGAAAATAAATAACAGAATACTGGTATGATGGGAAGCCATATGAATAAATTTATATGGATATTAGCCAGATCAGTATTAAAACCATTTTAACTTAGGGTTCTCTGAATTCATCATCATCATCAAATTCCTGCCATGTACCCTTAAGGGGTGTACAGGATATGATAGTACTACATGAAAAAAATTACATCATTATTAATTTCCTATCTACAATTTTCCTCCAAATCAGTCTGTTACTTGTCAAGACTCCAACATTATCAGATCTTATATTTCTATCATCTAAAGCACTTTGTACCATATCAATCCACCTATATCTTGGTCTTCCTCTGGGTCGTTTTGCTGCCAACCTGGCAGAGAACACTTGTTTTGCTAATTTTCCTCGCCCATTCTGTTTAAGTGACCATACCACCTGAGATTAGCTCTGCTAACGCATTCCTGGATGCAGACAATGTCAAGTTCTTTCCTAATATCCTCGTTTTTAATATGATACTGCCATTGATGCCATCTGTTCACGCCTATAATTTTTATCAGGACTTTCATATCTGTGGTCTCTAGTCTTTGGTCCAGTGTTTTACTTCTGACCCAGCTCTCAGATCCATAAGTTAAAACTGGTTTGAACACTGTCTTGTATACAGATAATTTAGTGTTCTGACTAATTTCTCTCTTATTCCATATGAATTTATTCAATTGACTTCCCACCATACCAGCTTTGCTGATTCTGTTGTCTATTTCTATATTTAATTTACCATCTTCAGTAAAAATCATGCCTAAATAGCTGAAATGTTTTACTTGTTCCACAGGTTCTCCATTCACAACACAGTTGACATTTTCAATGAATCTGCCTATTTTCATTGTTTTTGTCTTTTTATTGCTTACCTTCATACCATATCTATTACAACAGCTATTCAATTTAGTCAGAGAATCTTGCAGACTTGTAGTGGATTTATTTAGAAGTATAACATCGTCCGCATAAAGCAAAGAGCTGACATTAACATCTCCAATTTTGATATCATGTTTAATACCGCTTTCCTTCATAATGTGATCCATATAGATAATGAATAACAGAGGGGATAATGTACATCCTTGTCTCACACTAGATTTAACATTAAACCATCTTCCTGTACTTCCTTCAATTCTAACTGCTGACTTACAACTCAAGTAAAGATTAAGTATTGCTTGATATAATGCCCCATTGACACCATATAACTGCAGCGTATTGAATAGCTTCTCTCTTGGCACCTTGTCATATGCCTTTTCCAGATCTACAAAACTTAAATACAGATCTTTGTTATATTCCCATGCTTTCTCGACTATTTGTCGTAAAGTGAAGATCTGATCCTGACAGCCTCTATTTGGCCTGAATCCAGCTTGTTCTTCACCAAGCTTTTCTTCCACAATTCTTCTCAACCATTTCTCAAGTATACTTGCATAGCTCTTGCCAGGAACACTCAGTAGGGAAATACCTCTGTAATTCTCACATGCAGTTTTATTTCCCTTTTTATATATGGGTACTATGAGAGCTCTACTCCAATCATCGGGAATTCGTCCCTCTGTCCAGGCTTTCTGAACTATGCAGTGCAGCCACTGTAAGACTCTTATACCACCATACTTCAGCATTTCTGGTCGAATATCATCTACTCCTGCTGCCTTTCCACATTTCAAGCCTTTGATGGCTTTTTCTACTTCAAGTATGGATATGTAATCCTGACTGCATGCCTGGTCAATGTTTTTTACCACTGTGCTGTCATCACTGCTTGGTTCTCTGAATTGGGTTAGAAATAAAGGCATTTGATCAGACTAGAGACAACAGATATGAGAGTTCTGAGCAGTGGTCAAATTAAGCAGGGGCCTCCAGGGCCGACCTTGGAACTTTTTTTATGCACTGGGCCCATACCCAAAACATTTTTGTTTTGTGACTTTTCTTCCTTTACGGTAATTATGCCTACATTATTGTGTTATTATTATTCAACAATTGTTTAGAGTTTTGAATCTGTATTTAAAGCCAACATCAACAGTCACCTGATGATGAATGTGTGATGAAAGGGATGGGGAGATTTGGTGCATCCTGTAATGCGTTATCTTGCAGCGATTGACAAGTATACATTATTGCAGCATAGTGTAGCAGAATTTTGACAGACGTGTAGCGATATTTTGTTTTTCTGGTTGGTAACACTCTCAGCAACAGTCAGTAATCAACAATAGAACAGCAGATTAATAGTTGTTTATCAGAGCTTGTGATTGTGAGAAGCACAAAGAAAATCATGTGATATTTTTGTGTTTATGTATGCCTACTATTTCAACTATGGATAAGTACATTGGTACCTTCTTTAAATGGAAAAATAACTCAGATGACAGTGATAATACAAAACGAGTTTGTAATGACAGTTTGTGTGTAGTTTCTGAAGAGAAAGAAGTCTGTAACAAATCCACAAAAACACAGGATTCCCATCAATTGCGTTGCGATAATATTAATATGTTGAATGAAAGGATAGATTTGCTAACTTGCTGGACACTTGACCAGCATTCAAAGGTAAATACAATTGGTTATTTTGTAAGGACGGAGGTTTGGGGTGTATAACATGTGCAGAGGTACAGACCCTAGGAGCAAGTTCTTCACATCAGGGTAATCACTTTGCATCAGAGTGGATAAATGGATTAATATGTATTAAAGGAGAAAGGGCTAAACAATGCCAACAAAAGCAACTCAGAAAGAAAATTTCGAATATAGAGATACCAAATCTCACAAAAGTGCAGAAGCAATTATTAGAAGTGAGAATTCATTGTGACACATTGTAGAAGAACAGAACTCTTTAGCTCACGAAATCAAGTGCCACGTGTTTCGCATTGCGTATCATATTGAAAAGCATAATCATCCTTTTGTAGATCATCCAAACTTAATTGATCTTCAGATTCTTAATGGGCTAGATGTGGGGCATGCTTTACATAGTAATGTTACATGCACTGAGATAGTGAATCATATTGCAAAACAAATGAAACACAACATTGCTGACAGCATTATAAACCATAGAACAAAAATTTCTACTATTCTGGATGAAAGTACATTGATATCTAACTGGATTGTTCTGATAGTGTATGTATAGGGTGCAATAAATGGTAGTGATGTTACAACACTATTCTTTGATTTAGTTCAATTAGAAAGCACCAAAGCAATGGACATTAAGAACTCACTTATGAAGTGTCTTGAAAAGCATGGTCTGGAAAAAGAAATCCTGCAGGAAATTCTAATTGGATTATGCATGGATGGTGCCTCAGTTATGCTAGGGAAACAAGCAGGTTTGGCAACATTGATGAAAGATTTTCCAACAATTTTAACATGGCACTGTATAAATCATCGGTTAGAACTTGTTGTGCACAATTCAGTGAAAGATGTTATGACAACAAATCATTTTGTGGTGTTTCTTGATAAGATGTATTCAACTTTTAGTATGTCTCCAAAGAACTTACGTGAACTAAGGAAATGTGCAGAACAGTTGTTCTGCAGTCTCACTAAAGTGAGAAAGATGTTGTCAACTCGTTGGATTGCATCAAGTTTTCAGGCTGTGAATTCTATTTGGAATAACTATGCATCATTGCACAGTTTCTTTACACATGCAGCTCGTGATGGAAATCGAGATAGTAAAGAAAGAGCAACATTTTAAGGGCTAGCTGGTAAACTTGAAGAAACGTTCATAAACAATTTAAGAATAATGATGGATGCGTTATCTGAGCTTTCTAGCCTCTCATAATCTTTGCAAAAACAAACTGTGACATTACCTACAGCAAACCAACTCTTGCACAGAACAAGAGAAGTATTTAAAGCTCACAAAAAAAGAGGAGGTATTTACTGGAGGGAAGTTCAGAAAACTATAGAAGCAAATCAATTCAAAGGAGTTCCCTTGAAAGTAATCTGGGAGTAGTAACAACAAAATGGAAATAAATAAAGGACAATTTTATGAGAGTATAATCACAAATTTGACAAGTTCGTGCATGACAGATAAGGACACAAAGTACTCAGAAATAATAAAAGTAGTTTTACCTGAGTAATGTCCCGATGATATTGCTGTGGACTATGGTGAATAAGAATTGAGAGATCTGTGTGATTTATTTTCTCCATATTATTGTGAGGTTATTCAATCTTATAGGGATTTTAAGCATAGTGGAGGTAAGCATGTGTCAGACGCCATGAAGAAAAACTTCTGAAGTGTGTTGAAATAATACCAGTGAGCAATGCAGAGTGCGAGCAGGGATTCACCATTATGAACAATATTGTTACACCAACAAGAAATGCGCTCATGGTTGAAAATGTCTCATCTTTGCTGACAATAAATAGTTGTGGTTCACGAATTTCCCAGTAGGATCCTCTTCCATATGTTAAACACTATGTCCCAGCGTTTAACATATGGAAGAAACAGTGCCCATTGTTATTGTAAAAGGAGACTTGATGCAGAGACAGACAAATCAAAGGAAGCCTTATGGAAACTATTGTAGACCTCCTGCAACTGTTTACTAAGGGTAAGCTCCAATATTTTTGTACACTTTCCTGCATTTCACTAGTTATATTTCAAATTTAATTTACTCATATGAGTAAACACATATGTTTATCTTATTTTATCTTTAAAAAGTACAGTATTATTTTACATTATTATTATTATTCAGGCCTCCATGAAGTCAAAAGACTCATCACGGGAGGTCCCTCCTAGGAAACAGAAAGCAAAGTCTATCATACCACTCCTTGAACTCATTTACTGTTCTCGCTCTCACCACTCTATCAGACAATGCATTCTACGGTTCAACCACCCGCCATGCAGTATATTTTACAGCATATTCATTCAAATATTAATATCAATAAGATAATAATTATTCAATGTTTCTACAGTCTAAATAAGGTAAATTAGAAATTTACTAAGGATGAGTTATTTATTTCAGCATTATTGTATTTCTTTTTTTTTTTTCACTATTTTTTTTTCTGCATTTACATAACAAGATGAATAGGCCTACTGCTTCTTCATCACTCATAATACCTAATGTTATCTTAAATTTAATTATCTTTTAATATGTTAAAAGTATTACATTAATTTGTAATTTTGTATTTGTATTTAATGTTTCTGGTGGTGTGGAAGAGAAAGCCTGATGGCTTTAATTCCACCAGAATAAATAAATAAATATAATAAAAAAAATGTTGCGACAATCTAGCAATAGCCTCACATTTATGATCCTTACTTTAGGGGCCCCAGAGCTTATTCGTTTAGAATTTAACCACTGGTTTTGAGAAATTTTAGGGAATGAACAGATGACATCAATGGCAGGATCAAATTAGAAACGAAGATATTAGGAAAGTACTTGGCATTGTTCATATTTGAAAATGAGTGAGAAGGGCTAATCAAAGGTGCTATGGTAACTTAAACAGAATAGGAGAAGAAAATAAAAGAGATGTTTGATGAAAAGATGGCAGAAAAAAAAGATCTAGTTGATTGCTAAACTATAGCTGGTTTGATGCAGTCAGAAGTCCCTAAGAAAATAGACATATAAGATCTGACAATATTGTAGTCTTGAAAAAAATAGCAGATGCATTTGGAGGAAGTGACTAAACATGCACAGTAATAAGATTTTTTAATAAGTAAATATTTCATCCTAGGAATCATAGGATATCTTCAGTAAAGTTAATTCAAAGAATACTAGGAATCAAATACAGTTAGGCCGCATGCTTACAACGAAATCCCTCTATGCATGCAATAGCGGGCTATACAATAAAATTTAAATATAGCTGAAAAAAAAAGAGGGGGGGTACATTAAAATGAGATAACATATATAAAATTATTTTACACAATTTAGGATGAAAATTACCCAGACATTAGGGATAGCAAGAATGTAGTTTTTTTTTTTTTTTCCAGGTATATTTAAATTTCATTCTATAACACGCTACTGCACGCATAGAGGTATTACATTGTAAGCATGTGCCCTAACTGTATGTGATTCCTAGTATTGTTTGAATTAACTGTATTGAAAATGTCCTATGATACTTAGGATGAATATTTACCTTATTACTGTGGTTATGTGGGTATGTTTAGTCATGAATGCTCCACAGGTTTCATTATACAACAAAGCATTTGGAGAAAAATGTTTGATGAAGTTAATAATAATGTAATGTAAACTTTATCATGTAATCTATCATAGTATCCTGTTTGCGTCTTGAGTGTACATATCAGGATTTTGATGACAGTGTGGTAAGGAAAGCGAAACTGGAATATGACAGGAGATTGGCCCTAAGATCCAAAGAAAAATCCTAGGGAATTTTTTTAGCTATGTGGCCAGTAGGAGGAGAAATGACTGTGGAAGAATGATATGGAATAAAAATGGGAATAGAGTGACTGATGCAGAGGACATAGTGGAATTGTTCAATGACCACTTTATTGGAGTATTTCATCCTGGAGGAGTCAGTTTTAATGCTAGAGGGATAGGGCAGGTTCAAGGTTTAGAGGTACAGGAGGAGAGTGTGTTTCAGATACTGAGAACTCTGGATGTCAATAAAGCTTTTGGACTGGATGGTATTTCACCACAAGTTTTGAGAGAATGTGCTGGGGAACTGACAGTGCCTTTAACCTGGCTTTTCAATGAAAGTCTGGCTTCGGCAAAGGTGCCCAGGGAATGGAAGGAAGGTAAGATAGTGCCATTGCATAAGGGTGGTAACAGACTGGAAGTGTCTAATTATACACCAGTCTGTGTGTCATCACTAGTTGTTAAGATCTTGGAGAAAGTAGTGAGGGACCGTATACAGCACTGGGCAGATGAGGTAATGTTATCTGTGAGAGTCAACATGGATTTATGAAAGGGCGCCCTTGTTTTAGCAATATGCTGGCCTTTTATAATAAAGTTACAAGAACATTGGATGAGGGAAAGGCATATACTGCAATTTTCTTAGACTTAGCAAAGGCATTTGACAGGGTGCCACATGATAGGCTGATATTTAAGTTGCAACACATGGGTCTGGATGTCAGATTGGTCAACTGGATTCAGGATTGGCTGTCTGATAGGTATCAGAGAGTTGTGTATGGTGGAGTAGTTTCAAGGAGACAGAAGGTTACAAGTGGGGTCCCACAGGGCTCAGTACTAGGACCTATATTGTTTAACCTTTATATCAATGACATAGCCAGTGGACTGCAGGGGGATATTCAGTTGTTTGCAGATGATGCGAAGCTGGGAAGGATTATTAGTAATAGTGCAGATGTGGTAGCCCTGCAAGAGGATTTGAATAAGCTAGATAGATGGGCAAATGAATGGGGGGTGTCAGTTTAATGCAGCAAAATGTAAGGTCTTGAGGTTTGGGAAACATCAATGGGATGCTGCATACTCTATGAGAGGAGTTATACTGGAGGAAGTTAGGGAGACAAGAGATCTGGGATTGATGATTGATAGAAACCTGAAGTTTAGGGGACATATTGCAAAGGTGCGGAAGGTAACACAGAGAACTGCTGCAATTATGAGAAGGACACTGACCTGCAGAGATAAGAGGGTTATCATTGCGTTGTATAAGTCTCTGATCAGACCACACTTGGATTATTATTCTCAGATTTGGTCCCCAGGATTTGAAAGGGATAAATTAACTGTGGAAAAGATACAAAGTCGGATGACAAAGATGGTCTCAGGACTGTACAAGGATAGTTATGAGAATCGGCTGAGGGAATGTGGATTGCAGAGTTTGGCAGATAGAAGAAGGAGAGGTGATATGATTGAGACTTTTAAACTGTTGAGAGGTGGTTACAGGGTTGACACTGGGGATTTCTTTCACTTGGTTGAACAGCGGGAAGGAGTGATGACAAGAGGCCATCCCTGGAAGTTACGAAAGGAAACTGTGAGCAAGAGGGTGAGGAGTGGTTTCTTTGCATGGAGGGTGGTTGAGCCATGGAATGCATTGCCTGATAGAGTGGTGAGGGCGAGTATGGTCAATGAGTTTAAGGAGTGGTATGATAGACTTTGTGTTTCTCAGGAGGGGACCTCCCTTCAATGAGTTTTGGTAGACTTTGTGTTTCTTAGGAAGGACCTCCCATGATGAGTCTTTTGACTCCATGGAGGCCTGAATAATAATAATAATAATAATAATAATAATAATATAATATTAATCTAGGGTGAAATAATTAATTTCAATATACTACTTACTGTGGCTGAGGATTACCCTGTGCTTTACAGTCTAACATAAATGGTTTGTCAGCTTCTTCTTGTGTCTGAGGAACTTGGAAGAGTTGTTCATGTGGTGGCTGAAGAATTATTGTTGGTGGAAATGGCACTGTTGTAATTGCAAATATTGGTAAAAAGGGAATAAACAGCATACACAGCTGCAGGGTTGATTCTGGTAAACTTGCCATGATACTATTTTTTTTTTAACCTGCAAAGAAAGAATGACCATTTAATGTGTGTGTGAGAGAGAGAGAGAGATTGAGAAAGAAATAAGTATTAACAATATCAAAAATCAACATCAAGTTGACTTAATTACAGATTAAAAATACAATCAATACACATGCTGTATTTAATTTAATGGGAAAGTAAACAACCTGTGAGAATATAATTATTATTATTATTATTATACACCTCCAGGGAGTCCAAAGACTCATCGAGGGAGAGTATGCCAACAGCATCGAACGATTGGTCCCCTTCTAACTACTAACCGCGCTCAAACTTACTTAACTGAGCCATTAGTAGCAGAGGCTCTACCAATCGACCAACCTTTGCCGGCTAATCACACAAGCTGCCGTTTAATATTCCCTTAGCTAATATTATAATCACTAATCCAGTCCTAAGCAGAAACTATATTACTTGACTTAAAAGAATTGCTAAATCAAATTCAAGTTGTGAAGAATTTTGGGTAATGGTGAACAGGTGATTAAAGTTCCGAGTACAAATAGTAAATGGAATGCAAGTGACTGTTGCAATAACAATAAGGTTACTGAGAAGAACATGAATATCATTTAATATATCATTTATATCAAATATATTTAATATATCATTTAATAATAAACCCCACTCACAGTTACATCTGCTGACAAAATGATCAAATCTAAAACTCTCGATCCTCACATGCCCTGCTTTGTATACTGCCTGAGATGGTAGTCTCTCAAGAACTCGAGAAATTCAGTATAATTTCTGGGAAATTCCCATGCTACTCCTCTTAAACACTATTAATATAATTAACAGTTATTTTAGCCCATTTTTGTTTAGGAGTGTCCCTTATATTTAATACATTGGCTAACATAACTCAAAAGGGGTGTATATATATATTTTAGGGCATTATAGGCGAGTATAGAAGGCAATTATGGCAGAATAAAAAATGTGGAAAAATTATGTACATACCTTGTTTTTGGTTTAAAGATGCCTTCTAAATCCAAGCTCTTGTTGAAAGGTTGTGTGTAAATGGGGGGGGGGGGAAGAACATGGGGATGTACTTGAGACACGGAACCCGGGTTACTATTAATAATATATATATATATAAATATATATATATATATTATTTTGTTGTGGGGAGAGGGGGGGGAAGAAGGGGAAGGGTATCCTTATGTGGAAACTGGGGCAAATCGCCCCAGTTTCCACATAAGGATACCCTTCCCCTTCTTTCCCCCCCTCTCCCCACCACAAAATAATATATATATTCATGACCTTAATATATTCATGACCTCCTTTTCATCTGCACTTCCCTTTATATATATCTTTACTCATCCATTTTACACCAAATCTTGTTCTCTTTTTCACTCAATTTATACAACTTGGCATGTCTGCTAATAAATATTTCTTCATTAGTTCCCATGCACTGACAATATTTCACCCTTCCAATTCTTCTGCTCATGGAACTACCCAAAGCTGATTTCTAAGATTATAATCACTAGTCTTACAATTCCACATAAATTCATTTCTTCTTCTTGACAGTCTGCATCTATTTATCCCCCCCCCCCAAGTCCAGCCTGCATGTTCACTCTCTCCAACTGGGGGCAGAGATGATATTCCAATTATAGTCACATACGCTGATGTCAGGCCCAAATCTAAAATGCTTGAGCATCTTGTTATTTTTCTTCTACTACATGTTGCCTGAGGCATTTGTTCCTCAAGAAATTTGAAAATTCCATTCCTCTTCCCAATTTAAGTTGCTGCAGTTAAAATCACCTACAATGATCACTCATTTTGACATGCCAACCTAAAATGCCTAAGCATTTCTTGCTCCTCAAACTCTGTATTTCCTGGTCCATAGCAACATCCTACAAAATATCCTGCCCTGCCCACTCCCACCATGTATTCTCAAAACCATTCATGCCATTTCCCTCATCCTCTGCTCTAAGAGGATTGAACCATCACTTTTCATAAGCAATACTCTACCATCACATTTTCTCTTTATATCCTGCTGAAATACACTAACCCTTTCATTTCTATTCCTGTCAGTATATCATCTTCATTCAACAATTTTTCACTGACCCCAATAATCTTTGGAGTGGTTCAGGCTATCAGAGCAACTAATTCATCCCCTTTATACCTGATACTCCTGGCATTTGTATAAAGAAGCATCAAGTAACTAACTTGATGAAGTAACTAGAGGCTGTAGTGTTTTGGACTTGGTCATAATTTTATAATATGTAGTTATTTTGAAATCAATTGTTAATGAGGTATTAACACTGCCACCAGTTTGTGAGAGTGATCACAAGGTACTTGTTTGGAAAGTGATGAAACAAGAAAAGGTTACTGCCAAAAAGGGATATATAAGGAATTACAAGGTGGGTGATTGTGGGAAGCTCTGTAGTCAACTAGCATCAATATGATGGGTATATGAGCTGGACAACTTTCATGTTGACAGTGCATGGGAATTCATAAGGCAGTATCTCACATGACACGTCAGATGTATAACTGCACACCAAGGGTTAAGCAAGTAAATAAATAGACGTGAAATGGATGAAGAGTGAAATCAAGCAAGCTGTGTCTGAAAAGAAAACATTACAGAGGAGGTACAAAACACTTTGTGGCAATCGGATCCATGAAAAGTATAAAGTGCAGGCTAGTAGGGTGACAAGCATGGTAAAGAAAGAAAGAAAAGGTGCAGTATGAGATTAGATTGGATGGTCAGGCTAAGATTACTTCTGATATATGGTAACAAGAGGAATAATAATTATGGGATGTACATACTGGTGGAAATTCGTGACCATTGCAAAGGATATAGGGGAATTATTGAATGAGCACTTTATCAGCTTATGTCATACTGGTGTAAATGATGCTGTCAATATGTAGAAGGTAAGCAAGTATTAGAATTGGAAGTGAAAGAATCTGAGGTATATCAGGTGTTAATTAGTAATAAATTTAGTTTGATCCTTTATCCAAGTGTAAGCAAACAAAGTTTGCGTCTGAAATATCTTCAGGACTGAGGCAACTCGTGGTAAAGGTGAACCAAGCTCTCATTACTCCTTATCTTAGTATCTCCCATAATGCAAAACACATCTTCTTGCGGACATGTATAATGCTATGCATTAAGGTAATGGCCATTACCAGACCGGTTTCGACCTTTATTGAGGTTTTGTCAGTTGGAGCCAGACCCAGAGATGGTGATACCAAGATGGAAGCAATGGAGAAGTCATATTTACCTATATGAGTTGCCAAAAGGTGTCCCACCTTATTATTAAATTACTCTGGATTTAGAGAAATATGTTGGAAGTTTTTTTCTCAACATCTTTCTCTAAATCCAGAGTAATTTAATAATAAGGTGAGACACCTTTTGGCAACTCATATAGGTAAATATGACTTCTCCATTGCTTCTACCTTGGAATCACCACCTCTGGGTCTGGCTCTCACTGACAAGACCTCAATAAAGTTCGAAACCGATCTTAGGTTAGATGTTGATACGACTGTGGGAATGGATGACATATCCTCATGTATTTTTACGGAATGTGCAAAAGAGTTAGCTATACCCTAGACCTGGTCATTCAAATTTAAAATTCAAATATAATACAAAAGAACTTAACCCATCATATGACATGTAGCCAGCAGACAGAGTCCATCTTACTATCAATTAGGCCGTGTATTCGAATCATATTATAGGATGAATTTGATATTTGCAAAAGTCATTAGATGGCAATGATTTTCAATGTGACTGTGCTCACTGGAGAGTCCAGAAAAGGGGGGGGGGGGAAGCAGCAGGATTCATAGTTTATAAGCCTAGGTTCACAGAAGGTACTATTGTTATAGAAACATGCAACCGTTTGTGGACAGGACAACTGTCATAAGAAAACATAGTAGGATGAGTCTCGTGTGACAAGTGCAACTCCATACAGGTCTTTAATAATAATATCACATGAGGTAAAAATATAGATAAAATTACTGACAAATCTATATTAATTTCTTAATAGAAAGTTGGAATGGAAAGCTAGAACTCTCTTACTTGGTCTTTTGACCTTTTGCTTGAGCTTACTGTGGATTATTATTATTATTATTATATTATTATTCAGGCCTCCATGGAGTCAAAAGACTCATCGTGGGAGGTCCCCCCCCCCTAAGAAACACAAAGTCTATCATACCACTCCTTAAACATTGACCCTTCTCACTCTCACCACTCCATCAGGCAATGCATTCCACGGTTCAACCACCCTCCATACAAAGAAACCACTCCTCATCCTCTTGCTCACAGTTTCCTTTCATAACTTCCAGGGATGGCCTCTTGTCATCACTCCCTCCTGCTATTCAACCAAGCGAAAGAACTCCCCAGTGTCAACCCTGCAACCACCTCTCAACAGTTTAAAAGTCTCAATCATATCACCTCTCCTTCTTCTATCCACCAAACTCTGCAGTCCACATTCCCTCAGCCGATCCTCATAACTATCCTTGTACAGTCCTGAAACCATCTTTGTCATCTGTCTTTGTATCCTTTCCACAGTTAATTTATCCCCTTCAAATCCTGGGGACCAAATCTGAGAACAATAGTCCAAGTATGGTCTGATCAGAGACTTATACAACGGAATGATAACCCTCTTATCTCTGCAGGTCAGTGTCCTTCTCATAATTGCAGCAATCCTCTGTGTTACCTTCACCACCTTTGCAATATGTCCCCTAAACTTCAGGTTTCTATCAATCATCAACCCCAGATCTCTTGTCTCCCGTACTTCCTCCAGTATAACTCCTCCCATAGAGTATGCAGCATCCCATTGATGTTTCCCAAACCTCAAGACCTTACATTTTGCTGCATTAAACTGAAACCCCCATTCATTTGCCCATCTATCTAGCTTATTCAAATCCTCTTGCAGGGCTACCATATCTATACTATTACTAATAATCCTTCCCAGCTTCGCATCATCCGCAAACAACTGAATATCCCCTTGCAATCCACTGGCAATGTCATTGATATAAAGTTTAAACAATATAGGTCCTAGTACTGAGCCCTGTGGGACCCCACTTGTAACCCTCTGCCTCCTTGAAACTGCTCCACAATACACAACTCTCTGATACCTATCAGACAGCCAATTCTGAATCCAGTTGACCAATCTGACATCCAGACAATGTGCTGCAATTTAAATATCAGCTTATCATGTGGCACCCTGTCAAATGCCTTCGCTAAGTCTAAGAAAATTGCAGTATATGCCTTTCCCTCATCTAAAGGATCATATAAATGATCCATGACAAGACTATGAAATAATGATTTATTCCAATCAAATACCAAGCAATGCAATAATCATAATATCAGTAATAATGATATTAGTTTTATATTTTATTTCAGTCTCTAAAGCCAGTATCACTCTCACTGTTGTCATGAATACTGCATTCTGAATCTTGATGGAGTCTGAAGATTCATTGTAAGTCTACAGTAACTACTATTCATTCAGTGCCTCTTGTACATCATAAACTTATTCAGTGATAAAGCATTGTGACTGATACTGGTAACACATTTCTCCAAGCAGTAAATCTAGTCCTTATGTTATTGCTAAAGACTCCCTTACAAAATATTCAGGAATAACACTCTTTCTCTATCTCTCTCACTTTTGTCCAGTCATGTATTGAAAATTTCTCCAACATCTACTCTGTAACCAACTATTAACTAAATTTTGTAACCTAGAAACCCTCAGTCTATCCTCAAAGAAAGCATTCAACAGACTAAATTGCCATTTAGGTCACTCATTTCTAGACCCCTCCACTGCTTCCACCTCCTTACTGGATGCTTAAAGAAACCCAAACAACCAAATTTGTGCAAAATAAACACTGAGCATATCATAGCATTATAGAGGCTGTCTTATCTTTGCCTCTCAGTGTGCTTCTTAACATCCAAGTGTTTCATTGAGTAATTCTGCCACTTCTGGTCAAGAAATGTCTTGACAAATTGGTTGGGCATGTATGTAAAAGGAAGGTTATCCTAATTAAAGATTTTAATCATAGTAATGTAGATAGTGTTTAGAAACAAGGAGAGTAAATTTGTTGAATTTCTGGAGGATTTTTAAGCAGCATATGCTGGCCTGGTTGACCTGAATAGTTACTGTATCTGCTCTCAAACCAACCAGCGGCAGCTATGAATTCCGCTGTAGGCATGGATGTTTCTTAATGTCTTTAGTAGTGGAAGATGAACTTCACTCAGTGTGAATCCATCACCTACAAACTGGATGCAGCTTGAAAAAAATTCCATGTTTGATCTGTAAAGCAGGGCTTTCTAGTTTAAGTAAAAATAAATAAAAAATACAAATAAATAAATAAATATATTAATAAAAATAGAAAAAAAAATTACAGGTTTACAACCTTTCAGAGGTGGAAGTGATGGAAACAACATGAAGTTTTAGAGCATTAGATTTGGTGACACTAGTTGAATCTTCAAATTCAACTAGCATCAATAACATGGACTGATGAGCTGTGAAGAAAAGAGATTCAAAGAGTATGAAAATTGATTAGGAAGCATTTGACACAAGTAGTGCATAACTGCATACCAAGAATTATGAAAACAGAGTGCCATCAAGATGAATGAACATCTTGATGTTCATTCATCTTGATGGCAGTGAAATTAGATAAGTGGATTTGAAAAATAAGATATATTATGGAATATGTACAATATAGTCAGTGGTTATCAACATGAGAAGTGGAAAATGCAAACTAGAAAAGTGACATGCATAGTAAAGAAAGAAAAATGCATTATGAGAGGAGAGGAGAATAGCCAATTGGGCCAAATAAAATTCCAGGATATTCTTCCACTAAGTAGCAAGCAATAGGAAAAATAATTATGAAAGGATGATGAATATATATGAATAAACATCCATTATGTATGGTGACCGATGCAATAGATGCAGTGAAATCATTTAATGAGCAATTTGTCAGCATATATTATACTATGTGGAAGATACAGAGGTGTGTCAAGTGTTTGACTGTGCTACATGTTAATAAGGCTGTTAGGATGGGGACATATCACCATGTATGTTTAGGGAACATTCAAAAGAGTTAACCATGCCCTTGATATGGTTGTTTAATGAGTCTTGCAGTGGAAAGGCTTCCTAAGGAGCAGAAAGAAGACAAAATAGTGTCACTCCACAAGTATGATTCTAAAACAAAAGTTTCAGTTTGCAGATAATCTGTATGTAGAAATGTGTCAATCTATCAAATGCCCTTTCGAAAGTTCAAGAATATTACTATATATGAATCTCCCTTATCCAACACATTTTTCACCTTAAAACCTTAAGGTTTTGGAAAGGTTAAGCAGGAACAGAATTCAGGAATGGGATGATGGATAGAATTCTCCATGATGGGCAACATTATATGAATTTTATGATAAGGCGAAAAATGTGTTGGATAAGGAAGATTCATATACAGTAATATTCTTGAACTTTCCAAAAGGCATTTGATAGATTGACACATGACAAGTTCAATGATAGATTGTCACATAAGTTCATGTACAGGCTGCATAAGATGGGGATGTATAATAAATTAGATCATTTGGAAACTGGCTCTCTGAATGAAGCTGTATGTGACAGGACAGTGTCTCAGAAAAGGAAGATAACCAATGGAATCCCATAGGGTTCTGTTCTTTGACCCTACTGTTTTAATTAATTTGTTAACACCCCAACTGGCCAGGACATCTATAGATGTCCAGCTAAATCTGGATGTGATTCTGTAACACCTATTGAATAACATGGATAAGAAGTGCAATTTGGTCTCACTATTTCATCCATATTGGCCATTAGGGAGGTTAATAATCCCTGGAAGTTACGAAAGGAAGCTGTGAGCAAGAGGATGAGGAGTGGTTGCGTGGAAGGTGGTTGAACCGTGGAATGCATTGCCTGATAGAGTGGTGAGAGCAAGAATGGTCAATGAGTTCAAGGAGTGGTATGATAGACTTTGTGTTTCCTAGGAAGGTCCTCCCATGATGAGTCTCTCGACTCCATGGAGGCCTGAATAATAATAGTATGGACTGACAGGAGATCTTCAGTTGTCTGTTAATTATGCAAATTTTGAAAGAATTGTGTGCAATGCTGATGTTAACTTACTAAAGGATTAGCTTGGAAAAATAAATCAGTTTTTCATTTATAAAGTTGATAAGGGCAAAATATGGCCCTTTGGAGTGCATATGTATCAACCGTATACTGTTGTATTAGTGGAACTGTATTTGAGTGCATGATATTGGAGATTAGGGAGTGATGATTATACAGAGTGTTGTTGCTATGATAAATAAGGATAAGGAAGTGGCTGTGCACTATATAAATAGTGGTCAGAACACACATGGACTACTGCATTCAGATTTAATAACCTAGTTTCCATTGTGATATGAAACTTGAGAGAGAGAGAGAGAGAGAGAGAGAGAGAGAGAGAGAGAGAGAGAGGTGAGATGAGTAACTAAGGCAATATCAGGGGTTCTGTAATGTTCATTATGAGGAGAGATTGAGGGAATATAAACTATAGAGTTTAATGGATAGGTAATAAAGAGGTAATATGATAGACAAGCTGAATTTTACTGGATTAATAGAGAAGGATTATAACATGGAATGGAAGATATCGGGGGGGGGGGGGGAATCAATCCCTGAAAATTGTGTAAATATATGTGTCTGTGTGTGTGTGTGTGTGTGTGTGTGTGTGTGTGTGTGTGTGTGTGTGTGTGTGTGTGTGTGTGTGTGTTGTGGATGGGTGGGAACCAAAGCTAGGTGCAAAAGATATTTTGGAATGTACTGTCAGAATGTATTGTGAATTTGAGTGCAAATGAGTTTAAAGTTCAATGTGATAGTTATGTTACTTGCTAAGTAAAACCTCCAATAACGAGACTCTTGATTCCATGGAAGTATATTATAATAAGAATGGCTATGCTTCTCCAATTTAAAAACTGGAGAGGCCTAGCCATTGGCATAGGAGAAGGGTTTAGAGGGTCTGAAATTAAAATTCACCAAGAGAGCAAGAGAGAGACTAAAATTTGGAGTCCACATGACAAAAAAAAAAAGTATTGTGCAAATGTCACTATAAGAAATTTATTTCTATCACAATATCTGCATGTTTCTTTATACTTCAAAAGAAAGCAAATCTTGGTAACAAAGGAATAATAAAGCATACAGGTTTTCTTGTACTTATTAATTAATCTTATTATCATGAGACTTTCATGGAGTCAAAAAATTCATTGTAGGTGGTCCCACTCAAATACATATCTTATCACATTGCACATTAAACACATTAATCTTCTCTACAATCACCACACTCTCAGACAGTACATTCCAATTTCTCCATGCTATGAAAAAGAACATACTCTGATAACCGAAAACTACTCAGAACGGTCACAATTAAAAATATGTAATTACTAAAAGAAAGAGCCATACAGCTTCATTTCGGAGATGTAAAATTACATAGGCAAAGTGGATATTATATTCTTGTTTTATCCTTAATAAAAATTATCTGAATGTGAATGGAATCTTAGCAACCTCACTTTACGGCTTCTCTTTAGCATATCTGAATTACCAGCATCACTACTCTTGCGCTTTGGCACCATTATTAAAAGAAAGCAAATCTTGATGACAAAGGAATAATAAAAGCATACAGGTTTTCTTGTACTTATTAATCTTATTATCATGAGACTTTCATGGAGTCAAAATATTCATTGTAGCTTGTCCCACTCAAACACATATCTTCTAAACACATTAATCTTCTCTACAATCACCACTCTCAGACAGTACATTCCAATTTCTCCTTGCTACGAAAAAAAAACATACTCTAATAACCGAAAACAACTCAGAACAGCGTGCAATTAAAAACTTATGAATTACTAAAAGAAAGAGCCATACAGCTTCATTTCGGAGATGTAAACTTACATAGGCAAAGTGGATATTATATTCTTGCTTTATCCTTATCCAAGTGTAAGTAAACAAAGTTTGCACATGAAGCTAGACTAATCTTCATATCTAGGCTACTTGTATATTAGAGGCTAATGACTTCACATCAATTGCCTTAGTATCCCATAATGCAAAGCACACATCCTTTCAGGTGTGTATAATACTATGCATTATGGGAAGTGCTAATCAAATGTATACTTTGATCAAGATTAAATTTTAGAAAAAAAAATATATGTATATACACTGCTTGGAAAGAAGTCAACAGATGCCACAGTGTGAGGAACAAACATTAATGGCACCCACCTTAATAAGATGCAGATCTCCTCCTTTTGCTACAATGACTGCAGCAATACTAAGGGACATACTTTCTACAAGCGTGCTGTAGCAATCAATGAGAATTTTGGACCAATCTTCTTGTAGGCATATAATGAGGTCCTGGATTGTTGTGGGGCAGATGTCCCTTGACACCTGCCCCAATGCTTCAGTAGGGATCAGGGCTCTGTGGAGGCCATTCAAATGTGGTGATGTTCCTATCCACATACCACACACAGCAGCAGCAACCTTATGAAATGGTGCACTGTCTAGCTGAAAGAGACAATGGTCAGTTTTGTAGAAACACCACAAAGCAGGAAACATTGCATTGTCTGGAATGTTTAGATGCCTCTCTGAGTTCAAGGCCAAAAACCAGGAAAAACAGGTTTTTCCTGCAGACCAGAAAAAAAAGCAGGCAAAATCTGTTTTTCCTACTTGGCCATCTGTTTTTTCCTGGAAAAACAGATGGTAAAGCAGGACCATACCATCACACTGCCACCTCCAAATTTCAGAATTTCATGGATGCCCACCGAACATCTCTTACACACACTGGTAAGAGATGTTCAGTGGACATCTGCTGCACCTATCCATCTGCTCAGAGAGGGCTTAGCATGATTTGTCACTACATAACAAGCTTTCCAAGTTTCCATGTCCCACTGTACACACTCTTCACACCACTAAAGATGACACTACATGTAGGTTCAGGTAATGTGCGGCCTTCATATTGTAGTCCTGCCGTGGAAACCCATGTTGTGAGCCTCGATTCTGAATGTTTTTGTGCAGATTCATGTTTTAGTCAATGCCTGGATCTCCCCATTCAATGTTTATTATTATTATTATTTGACACCTCCAGGGAGTCCAAAGACTCATCGAAGGAGAGTGTGCCAACAGCATCGAACGATTGGTCCCTTCCAACTACTAACCGTGCTCAAACTTACTTAACTGAGCCATTAGTAGCAGAGGCTCTACCAATCGACCAACCTTTAATGTGTCAGCTGATGAATGGCGGTTTTTTTCACTCACCAAACATACATGACCCAAACATTATAAATTTCACTCACCAGACATGCCTGTAAGTCATGTCTGGTGAGTGAAATTTATCATCTATCTATCTATCTATATATATATATATATATATATATATATATATATATATTTATGAATCCCACAATCAGATGTAGCAAAACCTGTAGCTCATCAGAAGAAACATGTTGAAGAAAGAAGGCATTAGCTGATATGTTTCTTCAACAATTGAGGTTGTGGACTTTATGGAAAACTGAATGGAGAAGAATGCTCCAGAACAGTATAAAGCAGAGGAGAATAAAAAGATGGTTTAGTATCTTTGGAGATACACAGTGAATGGATGTTGAGAGGTACTTACTTGTGTGTTTATGGGATTGAGGAAATGTGCAGGAATGGTGTTAGCCAGTTCAGTGGAGCAGCAGCCGCTCTGTGAAAGAGCATGAAGAGCAAAAAAAGCACATCTGCTAGATATAAGGTGGGTGATTATTTGAAGCTCTATAGTCAACTAGCATCAATATATCGGGTAGATAAGCTGGTAAATTACATGTTGACAGTGCATGGGAATTCATAAGGCAGTATTTGACACAAGCAATGTACAACTCCATACCAAGAGTTAGCAATTAAATAGGGTAGGAGTGAAATGGATGAACAGTGAGATCAAGAAAGCTGTGACTGAAAAGAAAATGTTATGGAGGAGGTGCAAAACAGTTGATGGCAATTGGATCCTTGAAGAGTATAAAATGCAAGCTAGGAAGGTGATGAGAATGGTAAACAAGAAAAGGTGCATCATGAGAAGAAATTGACTGGTCAGGCCAAGGTTAATTCAAGGGAATTCTTCTGCGATATGGTAAGCAAGAGGAAAAATAATTATGGAAGGTTGACACTGGTGGCACATAGTCATGGCAGCAGAGTGACTGTTACAAAGGATATAGTGGAATTATTGAATGAGTACTTTATCAGTGTAGATTATACTGGTGTAATCTACACTGATAAACTGATATTATGTGACTCCTTGGAGCTGTCATGTAATAATAATAATAATAAAATTCTCAACAGAAGTTTTAAAATGGATATAGAGTTTTTTTATATAGCAAGTGTATGACCAGTGAGGGAGGCAAGAGAGCTTGCTAACTGTTTTGATAATTTATAGCATGGGAATCTGTAGCATTTGCTACAGGTCTTAAGGGGGAAATTGGGTTTGTGTATTTTTGGTAATCTGTATATCCAGGGGAATGAGAGTTGAGTTTTTTGTGATTTCAGGAGGCCAGGAAGAAGCTTTTTGAACAGATGTTTCAATTTATTTTTTGATTACGATTTATCTTAGATTACGATCACCCAATCTGAGATTGGGTGATCGTAATCTAAAGGTCTATATGTGGAGTCTCTGAGAATGATGTCCATTTTGGTAGATTACGGATACCGTATTCGATGTTGAACATTATATTTAGTGCTGGCACTTGTTTTGGAGCAACATCAAAATTATGATTGAGACTAAGGGCACTGACAGCAGTATCACTAAGCCTTTTTGATGTCATGTTCTACAGTATGAGAGGTTGAACTAAAAGTATGGATTTAGAATCCAGAAGACTGTTGTACTTTTTGATGTGTTTATTTTTTACTGTTAAGAATTCTTTCTGAGCAGAGGTCTCTGAAATATCAAAAAGAATGGTAGAGTTTTGGTCAATCTGGCCTTGCACACCATGTTTTAAATAAGGCTCATAGAATCAGTTTGAAAAAAAAGAACACTATGCTTCATCACAGTAAATTTAGAAGAGAAAGACTATTTTTGGAATCTGCAGTGGCTATCAAAAAATTTGCCTAATTTAAATAAATATGGTTGCATTCAACTTCCCAAAATATGGGAAACACTAATACTTTGAGATTCCAGTTTACATCCTAGGCTCCCAACAGGTGCCCACAGAGGGTGCTCCACCTAGTTAGGACTCTATTCTTTTGTCCATGTTCTTCATTTAGTTATGTGTTGCCTTGTGTGTGTGACAAGTCTCATATTGTACTCCCTGATGATGTATCAGTGACTGAGACAAAATATGTCTCAGTCACTGTTTAAGAGCTTTATTTTATACTATGTGCTGTTTAACTCCAGTAAGCTTCAAACATGAGTTTGTTTCTCCCAGCAGTTAAGCCTTAACACATGGATGGTAACCAGTGGCATATCCCAGGGTTCTTTCTTGAGCCCCAGCTGTTTAACTTGTTTGTAAATGAAGTACCATGTGGACTAACTGAGGATCTTCAGTTATTTGCTGATGATGCAAGCTTGGGAAGAATTATAAGTAGCACTGCTGATGTTAATTCCCTTCAGGAAGATTTGAATAGACTTTCGAGTTGGACAAAGGAGTGGGGGTTGCAGTTTTAATATTAATAAGTGCAAGGTGCTGCATCTTGGAGTGCAGAAATATAAGGCTGTGTACTATATTGATGGCACTGTTTTGCAGGAAGTGAATGAGATTCAAGATCTGGGACTGAAGGTTAACAGTAGACTGAAGTTTATAGGGCATAAAGCAAGTGTTGCAAAGGCTGCTCATCTTAGTGCGTTCTGCTACAATAAGAAATGCACTAACATGTAGGGATAAGGAGGAGGTTGTGCAGATATAAAGTACTGGTCAGATATTTGGACTATTGTGATCACATTTGGTCACCTGATTTTTGTTGTGATGTGGAAATATTGCAGAGTCCAGAGATGAGTGACTAAGACAATATCAGGGCTATGGAATGCTGGCTATGGAGAAAGAGAGAGAGAGAGAGAGAGATTGAAGGAATGTTGACTGCAAAGTTTTAGTGGCAGGAGGAAAAGAGGTGATATGATAGAGATATTTAAATTAGTGATGGGATTTTATTGCATTAAACAGACAGGATTATAAAGAGAGTAGAAGGTGAGAGGACAAGAATCAGAGGCCATCCATGGAATTAATGTAAGAGTGTGGGGAAGAGGAGTGCAAGGAATAGATTTTTTACATGGAGAATTGTGGGTCAATGTGTAACCAGAATATGTTGTTAATGCAAGAAGTGTTAACCCTCTCATGCATAAGGGCCTCATATGAGGACACACAAAAATGATGTCCTCAGATGAGGACATCATTTTTAACATATACAGGGCACAAATTTAGCAAAATTAATGAATTCATGGAAATACTGTAACATCAAATGGTACTGTATCAACATTATAATTTTTTATAAATTAATATAAAAATTCATGCATGAGAAGGTTAAGGATTTTAAGATTCAGTATGATTCGTATTTTATAGTCTTACATTTTGCAACACAAAATGAAAACTCCACTCCCTTGCCCACTCCCACATTCTCTTTAAATCCTCCTATAAAGCCACAACATTGTTCTACTCATGGTTCTCCCAACTTTGCATCATCTGCAAACAATTGAATATCTTCATCCAAACTTCTCCTAATATCATTAACATATAAGTTAAATAGCAAAATCGATTCCTTAGGTACACAACTACCAACTATCTCCTAGAATACTGTTTTATACACAAATTGCTGATACCATCAGTCTGTCAATACCCTATCAAACTCACTAATCTGTTATCTAATTCCAGTTTAATTACAAACTTGGCATTTTGCAATCTTTTAAAGGCGTTTGTAAAATTGACATATATACCTATATACATCTCCCTTGTTCAATGCTTGCCACCTTGTTGAAATATGTTAGTACATTAATAAAACATGACTTTCCTTTCGCCAAGTCATGCTAGCTATCTACAAGAATCCTACTATTATTAAGAGTCATGATGTCACACAAGATGGAATTCTCTAAGTAATTGTTCATTAAATACCTCCATTATATCCTCTGTAGTGGTTATCATTCTGCCATTTTTATCAACTAATATCATTCTTCCAAATAATGGCCATCTGAAAGAACTCTGAGATTTTTCTTGGTCTGATTGGCAGATTTTGCTTATATTACTTATGACCTTTTATAGCCTTTACCAAATGAGGTAGGGAATTGAGGTAAATTTTCCTCCCAGAAACCTGGATTTTTTTTTAAATCTGCAAAACAGGCAATCCAGCCCAAAGAACAAACATAACAAACTGGCCTCATAACATAGCCTTAGTTTTTTTTTTTTTTTATGTTGGGCCCATATACGAGAGGGTGGTTGGTCAATCTATAGTACTTTAGTACCGTATATGGGTAGCGGCATGGGAGAGGAGGAACTTGTTAACACTCGATTTAAAAGCCTGTATATTGCATTCCTTGGGAAATACATCATGCGGAAGATTGTTCCACAGTACAGCAGTAGCAGGGATGAAGGAGGAGGAAAAGAAACTTGTTCTGTGGGTTTCGAGGTGTACTGTGAAGGGGTGTTGGGAAGTGGCTGTACGTGTTCCAATGGGTTTAGTAGAGAGTGGGGGGATTATTAATGTTGTTTCAGATGAGCATTTTCCATGAAAATATTTGTAGAATATACAAATTGCAGAGACTAAGCGTCTTTGTGAGAGCGGGAGGAGCGAGTCAGTAAGAGATGGATCATTTATCAGTCTAATTGCTCTCCTCTGTATTGAGTCAAGCATTTTGAGGGAGCTTTTAGGAGCTCCACTCCAAATGTGAGAACAGTATTCAATAGCTGGGCGGATCTGCGATTTGTATAGGGTTAACAGTTGTTTTGAAGTGAAGTAACGTCTTCAGTGAAATAGAAAGCCTAGTTTTTTGGAAGCTGAGGATGCAATTGTTGTGATGTGTTTATGCCAGGAGAGGCCTGATGTCATGGTAATTCTGAGAAGAGAGATTTCATCTTGTCTGGGAATTTGAGTGTTATCGAAAATAATACTGGGGGAAAAAGGTTATTTTTTGTGTGAAATAAGACAGAACTGGGTTTTACTAGCATTGAAGTTAGCCCCATCAGAGGATGTTTTGGAGGTCTGCATTAAGGGAAGTTGTGGTTGATGTTCTGTGGGTTGAAGTGAGTTGTACAGGGTGAGGTTTATCAAATGAAAGGGAAGAGTGCAATGTACTGTCATCTGCAAAACTGTGTATTGGGTTGGAGGTCAACTGAAGTAGGTCATTGATGTATAGAAGGAAGAGGGTCGGTGAGAGAACTGAACCTTGTGGGACCCCGGCATTTGTTGGATAGTGGGAGGATAGGGAGCCATCTACCATCACACATAGTGTGTGTCCAGACAGGAAGTTGGCAATCCATCTGCAGAAGTCCTGAGATAGTCCAAATGATGGGAGTCTGCTTCAGTTTTAATTCAAAACTGAAATCTTATCAACTGGGTCACCTTCCCTGTTCTGCTCTTTATGCTCCTCATGAAATCAATCATTACCAATGATGTTAAGTTGCCTCCATACCTCCTTCTTCTAGATAGCATGCTTAATCTTGTTATTCATACATTTTACACCTACCATATTTAATCTTATTTCAGAATACAACATTCAAAAAATAAAGCTCTTAAATAGTTCTGGAAATGTCCAAGCACTGATCATTTTTCCACCCTGTTCATTATTCCATGTTACAACTCCAAGCCATCTCCTAACTTTTGTAACTGGTCTTGTAGTTTTGTATATATAACCTTTCTACACAGAGGTTCTCACGTGTCTATAGTCACTGCCTAGCTGATCACTTCGTGGTCATTTTCATGAACTTGAGGGAGATTCAACACCTCATTTACAATGACTTTTTCTAATGAAATTATCAAATCCAAGCCTCTCGATCCTCATACAACCTTCATTACAAACTTCCTAAGATAGTTTTCCATTAAAAACTCAATAAATTAATTTTACTCTTTTCAAGATTCCATGTCTTCATTCATAAATATTACCATAATTAAAATGACCTATAATGATCACTCCTCTTATCTGCTAGGTCAATTTGCCTATATATTTTCTCATCACTACACTCCATATTACCAGTCCTATAGCAAAATCCCATTAAATAATTTATCCTGTCTCCTCTACCTCACATCACATCACATCACACTGCCTCCATGATGTGCTAAATGAAGTGATCCTACATTGTTTAGCATATCAACAGCCCTCCTTCCTTCCTTTCTCTTCTGTTCTTCATTAAAAACATTAAATTTTTCCATCTCTATTCCTGACAGCATATAATTCTGATCCAATTGCATTTCAGTTATTCCAGCAATTTCATGCAAATAAATTTGGTCAATGCAACAATTTCTCACTTATTTCTAATACTGATAACATTTATATAATAAACACAGAAATTCTCTCAGTCTATTATCCATTCTTAACAATGACACCACCCATTTGGCACTTATCTGCACCTGTCCATTTCTCTCATTATCTATCTATATCATAATTTTCTTCAGTCAAATGTTTTTCTTGCATTCTAGGTCATCCCATCCTTTGTTGACTACCCTTATAACACAACACAATACACCTGCTACTGTTACTAGCATTTGCTTTCTTTATGTTGTGTCTCTCTATCCACCCTGACTTATCCTTATCCTGTTTTCTTACCTATAATACATTCATGTTCTCTCATTCTTCTCTCTTACACTGCTTGTGTCTCCATTTACAAATACTTCTTAATTCTCTTTTAGCCTACACTTCTACTCTTCGATATAGTCACCTCTTACTTCCTGAGATTTGTTGTTCATCTCTGACATTACTCTATCTTCCAACAACAGTTTCTCCAGCTGATATAGTAGCTACAAATCTACACCAGCTTTATGGAATCAATGCTTATGTCATGTACAGGATATTATCCATGCAAAAAAAAAAAAAAAAAAGATCAGTTGAACATGATATTCTGCAAATAGTCAAAGATCAATGCTATATTTCTGTATGTATGTGTCTTTATATATATAATAATTATGATTGCATTTGTTTCAGAATACTAAAAATGATACAGTTCAGTTTGTTTATAATTTAGAATATCTTGAGCACATCATGTAGTATACCTATATTGTTTAACCTTTATATCAATGACGTTGCCAGTGAATTGCAAGGGGATATTCAGTTGTTTGCGGATGATGTGAAGCTGGGAAGGATTATTAGTAATAGTGCAGATGCAGCAGCCCTGCAAGAGGATTTGAATAAGCTAGATAGATGGGCAAATGAATGGGGGTTTCAGTTTAATGCAGCAAAATGTAAGGTCTTGAGGTTTGGGAAACATTGATGGGACACTGCATACTCTATGGGAGGAGTTATACTGGAGGAAGTAGGGGAGACAAGAGATCTGGGATTGATGATTGATAGAAACCTGAAGTTTAGGGGACATATTGCAAAGGTGGTGAAGGTAACACAGAGGATTGCTGCAATTATGAGAAGGACACTGACCTGCAGAGATAAGAGGTGATCATTCCATTGTATAAGTCTCTGATCAGACCACACTTGGACTATTGTTCTCAGATTTGGTCCCCAGGATTTGAAGGGGGATAAATTAACTGTGGAAAGGATACAAATACGGATGACAAAGATGGTTTCAGGACTGTACAAGGATAGTTATGAGGATCGGCTGAGAGAATTTGGACTGCAGAGTTTGGTGGATAGAAGAAGGAGAGGTGATATGATTGAGACTTTTAAACTGTTGAGAGGTGGTTACAGGGTTGACACTGGGGAGTTCTTTTGCTTGGTTGAACAACGGGAAGGAGTGATGACAAGAGGCCATCCCTGGAAGTTATGAAAGGAAACTGTGAGCAAGAGGGTGAGGAGTGGTTTCTTTGCGTGGAGGGTGGTTGAGCCGTGGAATGCGTTGCCTGATGGAGTGGCGAGGGCGAGAACAGTCAATGAGTTTAAGGAGTGGTATGATAGACTTTATGTTCTTAGGAAGGACCTCCCACGATGAGTCTTTTGACTCCATGGAGGCCTGAATAATAATAAAATAATAATAATAATAATATCAATTGGCTGTTGTACATACTTCTGTTGCTAGTTTCACTAACCAACATGATATAGTTTTGCATACAATGGGTAAATTGAAAGTGAGATTTTTCCTGTGGGATTTCTCAGAATATAAGATTTCTGTTGAACGTAAGAATTTTTCTCTCTTTGTTATCATAGCAACTGCACCTACATTTTGTTTTTATTGAATCAAATGTTCAAGAAGTGAGAACATTCTCATTGGTGTCGGCTATGTTTCTAACATGCTCTTCTGTTTGTAACCATGATTTGTTGCTTTCATTCACACCAGTGTTTGCTTACTTCAGGGTACTTTATAACTGTGTGTTGGCTGGGGCTAGCAAAAGAAGAGAATAGAGTTGGATGAATGGACAGAAGGTGGTACATCTATAATATATTGGTGAATGTTGATCCTACATATATGGTTGTATCCTTTATACTCTGATTCTTCTTAAGAATGTCTTTCATTACAGTAATTTAAGTCTCTGATCAGACCACACTTAGACTATTGTTCTCAGATTTGGTCCCCAGGATTTGAAGGGGATAAATTAACTGTGGAAAGGGTACAAAGACGGATGACAAAGATGGTTTCAGGACTGTACTATACAATTTTGGTTATGAGGATCGGCTGAGGGAATGTGGACTGCAGAGTTTGGCGGATAGAAGAAGGAGAGGTGATATGATTGAGACTTTTAAACTGTTGAGAGGTGGTTACAGGGTTGACACTGGGGAGTTCTTTTGCTTGGTTGAACAGCGGGAAGGAGTGATGACAAGAGGCCATCCCTGGAAGTTACGAAAGGAAACTGTGAGCAAGAGGGTGAGGGTTTCTTTGCATGGAGGGTGGTTGAACCATGGAATGCATTGCCTGATGGAGTGGTGAGAGCGAGAATGGTTAATGAGTTTAAGGAGTGGTATGATAGACTTTGTGTTTCTTAGGGGGGGGACCTCCCCCTCGATGAGTCTTGACAGACTTTATGTTCTTAGGAAGGACCTTCCACGATGAGTCCTTTTGACTCCATGGAGGCCTGAATAATAATAATAATTTGTTGATGATTTCATTTTGATATTTACTGTTTATGAAGCACTAGTTAGATGCTCAAATTATCAGGGTGTTTCTGATTACACAAAAAACTTCAACAATTAGGCACCATATGTCAGTATGAGGCCTAATATGGATGACCATAATTTTTGTGGATGCCCATGTGGATAAAATGTGTGTGCAGGATTGAAATCAATATCAAAGTTTCTTTCTTACATGTAGTTTTCTTTCAAGAAAGAAAGAAAAAAATATTGACTTTTCCATTTCCATCATATACTGCATTGTTCTAAGCTGGGAATTGAGGTAAATAACAGATTCTAGAAGTTTGTTTTCTGTTTCCAAATTATGAATAAATCCTAATTTGGAAACATTATAATTTGGTCTACATGGGGCTGAAATAAGTACTTTGTTATCAGATGATTTCAATTAGAAATCTATCACACTCCTTGAACTCATTCACCATTAGCCCTCTCACCACCCTGTCAGGCAATGCATTCCACAGTTCAAACATCCTCCTTGCAAAGAAACTACTTCTTATTTTCTTCTCTTGTTTATGAACTTTCTTTTGCAACTACAAGGGATAGCCTTGTCTGCACTCCTTCCCTTTGTTCTACCACATGAAAGAACTCTCCCAACAGTTTAAATGTCTCAATCGCCTCTCCTATCTACCAAGCTTTGCAGTAAACATTCCCTCAGTCTATCCTTATAACTAACAGTGTACAGTCCTGATATCATTTTTGTAATCTGTATCTGTATTCTTTCCATGGTTAATTTATTTCCCTTCAAATCCTGGGTATCCAAATTTGAGCACAACGGTCCAGGTGTGGTCTTATCAAGGCTTTATACAATGGAATCACAACTCAGATCTCTGTTGGTCAGTGTCCTTCTCAGTATTGCAGTAATCCTCTGGGTTACCTGTACACCACTTTTACAATGTTCCCTGAATTTCAAGTTTCTATCAATCATCACCCCAAGATTCCTTGTCTCCTCCACTTCTTCCAGTACAGTTCCTCCAACAGAGTAAGCAGCTTCCCATCAATGTATCCCAAACTTAAGATTTTACATTTAGCTGAATTAAACTGAAATTCCCATTCATTTGCCCATCTGTCCAGTTTATTCAAATCCCCTTGAATGGCTACCACATTTGCACTATTCTTAATAACCTTTCCCAGCTTCACATCATCTGCAAACAACTTAACATCCCCTGCAATCCATTGATAATGTCATTGATATAAAGGTTAAACAATAAAGGTCCCGATAGTGAGCCCTGTGGGACATCATTTGTAACTTTCTGCTTCTTTGATACTGCTCCCTCATACAACAACATTCTGATACCTATCAGACTGCTAATCTCCAATCCAATTCACTAACCTGACATCTAAACCCATGTGCTGGAACTTAAATATTAGCTTATAATATGGCATCCTATCAAATGCCATTGTAAAATAAAATTTAAAAAAATGGCAGTATATGTCTTTCCGTCATCAACTATTCATGTTACTTTATTATAAAAGGCAATCAGATTACTAAAACAAGAGCACCCCTTAACAATTCCATGCTGATTCTCACAAATAACATTACCCTCATCTGCCCAATGCTGTATATGATAACTCATTAATTTCTCCCAAATCATAACTACTGATTAAATACAAACTGGTCTATAGTTTGACAGACATTCTACCACCCCCTCCCTTATGCAATGGGACTATCTTACCATCCTTCCACTCCTTGGGCACCTTTCCCCATAGCTAGACTCTCACTGAAATTCGTGGTCAACTTTGCTGTCAGTTCTTTAATGCATTCGTTCAAAATCCATGTTTAAATTCCATCCACTCCCATTGCTTTATTGACATCCAGAGTACTCAGTATTTGAAACACACTTTTCCAATTGCACTTCTATTCATTTAACCTGCCCATACCTATAGTATTTAAACCTACTTCTCCAGGGTAAAATACCCCAATAAAGTGTTCATTAAACAACTCTACTATGTCCTCTGCATGAGTCCTCTACTCCTATCTCTGTCTAACAATATCATTCTTCCAGCATCATTTGTTCCTCCTACTGGCCACATAACAAAACAATTTCTTAGGATTTTCTTTGGATAAGAATTCCTCTGCATTATCATACCTGGGTAACACACTCACTATCTTCCCTCTCTCAGTCTTCTGCATTACAACCTCAAGATGAATCGCTAATCTCTTGCCACCTGATTCACACTGCCTCTCAAATCATTCATACCCACCATTACAATCATTTAGTCCACTCTTTCACACTGCTTGATTGCCATAGTTACACAGTTTATCATTACTCCAGGCAAGCACTCCTCTGACATTCTATCTTGCTCCATGGATCATTGAATATCCATACATCACACCTCTTACCACTCTGTTCCTTCCTTCCTTGCTCACCTGCATCCCTTAATCTCTCTCTCTTTTTGTTCTCCCACTTACCTTCCTTCCTCTCATCTCTCCATCCCTGGATCCTGTACTGTCTCATCTTCCTCTCATTCCCTCTCTTCTCCTATTCTTTCCCCATCTATCATTTCCATAAGATATTAGGAGAGTAAATAAATTTTCACTCTCCTAATTTCTGCACTTCTTTTACAACTCTTAACTCATTCTTCATATGTTCTACTTCTTTCAGTGGATCTCTCTCTCTCTCTCTTTGCAAGCAGCCTACCCTCGCTTGACATTCATCCTCCCAATCAACACCATCTTCCAAAACTACATAATCTTTCAAACCTATTACACATCTTAATGTTATATTCTTATTCACATGCTGCTCATCTTTCTCATCCTTGATCACACTACTCAACTTTCTCATTCAGCATTCACTTGTTTCTATATAATGCTGCCAAAGTCTTATGCTAATTTTGATATCACCAAGTTCTTCCTATTTGCTATATCTTAAGCAGATATGCATTTACTGCCTCTCTCTCTCACCTGCCATGTTACTAACTGCTGGGATGTGAATATGTCACAAGCACTGAATACCACAAAACCTTGTAGCATGCTGTATAAAATACAGTTCTTAAATGGTGGAGGACTCAGCAGTAACATAATCGCACGCTGAATTGCTACTGCCACCACTATTCAAATACTTCTCAAAGAATACTAGCAAACTATACTAAAATATTACATTAAAGTACAACTTCAACAAGCTCAAACTATCCATATACTATGCATTTTAGCTAGCTTAAAATCCCTGTAAATTTAAAGCAAAAAAAGTTTTTTTTGTGACCACCTGGTAAGATATCTGACTATAACTTCACCTTTGGTGCATGAGCAGATCTAATGGGTATATCTGCAAATGCAAACCTGGGTAGATCTCTAACCATGAGGTCTACAAAAACATGCATTGCTGAATGTCAGATGTGTTTGACTAAAATGAAATCTGATAAACCCATTCAAGATCGGTGATATTCTCTGTGTGTTCTTGGTGATGTATTATATCACCACACCTGTAGCATAGGTCTGGTGATATAATACATCATCATGAGTGAAATAGCTTGCTTACATGGAGTCATAAGGACAAAGTGTGAGCTAGAGGATTTTAAAAAACATCTAGTATATGGTATGGAAGAGAAGAGACAAAAAAAGGCATTAGTGAAACTTGGCTGTCAGCAGAAGATGTGGTCACTGGAATTGAATGTGATGGGTACAGTATTTTCAGGGAGGATAGAGAAGATAGAACAGGAGGAGGAGTACTGTTGATGATAGCTGATGTGTTGCAGCCAAAGAAAGTAGTATATCATGATGATAGACATGTGAATGAGAGTTCATTTGAGGCAGTCTGGTGCGAAATAGTGACCAACGCAACCAAATATACAGTTGGATGCTGCTATAGGCCAGGGAATACAGGGGGAGATATTGAATTCATGCATCAGCAACTTAGTGCAATGAGTGAAGGCTTAGTGATTATTATGGGGGCTTTTAATTATGGTGATATCAATTGGAAGGAGGAAATATCACGTAGCAAAAAGGAAATGGAGTTCATACATCTGCTACGAGATAATTACTTGAAACAGCACGTAACTGAAGGGACACGTGGTGTGAGAGTGTTGGACCTGGTTATTGGTTCAGAGGTTATATGCATAAGTAAGGTGACCTCGTTACCTCCAGTTGGTGAAAGCGATCATGTGGTATTGACTTGGGAGGTTGCAAAATCTGTGGATTTTTCTATTAAGAAGGGGTATGTACGAAACTACAGGTTAGGCAATTATAACAAGCTTCGGAGTGAGCTTGCAGCCATCCCATGGCAGAACATATTGCAAGGGAAAGATGTTAGCAGTGCTTGGGATAAAATCAGTGGGTATCTGAGGAAAGCAATATCAGATTGTGTTCCCATGGTCAGGAGGTCAAACAAGGCAGGCATTAGATGGATGAGCAGTAGTATCAAGCTTGAACTACAAAAAAAGAAAATGTTATGGAGAATTTACAAGGAGAAGGGCGATCAGGACACCCATGAGCAGTACAAGGCTCAAGCTAGGAAGGTTACCAGCATAGTAAGAAAAGCTAAATCAGATTATGAGAAGACCTTAGCCAAAGAGATCAAGGGTAATCCCAAAGAGTTCTTCCGCTATGTGGCAAGTAAGAGGAAGAATGACTTCGGAAGGATAACCTTAGTGGGTGCTGATGGTATTGAGGTGACAAAATCAGATGTAATAGTCGAGTTACTGAGTGATCACTTCTCAAAAGTCTATCACCCAAGTGAGGATATCTCTATACCTATAGCAATACCTAATGTGAGAATTGAAGCTAAAGAATCAGAGGTATTAAATATATTGCGAAACTTAAATGCAAACACTGCGGTAGGCTTAGATGGAATATCAGCTCGGGTGTTGCGTGAATGTGCAAATGAATTGTCAACCCCTCTTACCTGGATATTTAATTTAAGTTTGAACTCTGGTATGGTCCCTAGGGAGTGGAAATTAGGCAAAGTGGTTCCTTTGCATAAGGGTGGCTCTAAACTGCAGTATTGAATTACAGACCAATCACCATCTCAGGAGTAGTGGTAAAAGTATTGGAAAAGTTGGTTAAAGACAAAATTCAAGAATGGGTGGATCAGGATATGATACTCTATAGAGGCCAACATGGTTTTGTTAAAGGTAGATCCTGCCTTAGCAATCTATTAACTATCCATAATAGAATAACATCAGAGTTGGACAAAGGAACTGGCTACACAGTGGTACTTCTGGATTTTGCTAAGGCTTTTGACAGGATACCCCATAGAACACTGTTACGCAAATTGGAGCAGATGGGAATGGATATTAAATTGGTGATATGGATAGGAGAATGGCTCAGGGAGAGATACCATAAGGTGGTGTATGGAGGAGCCGAGTCCAGAATGAGGCAGGTGACCAGTGGTGTGCCTCAGGGCTCTGTACTTGGGCCAATGTTGTTTAATTTGTATATAAATGATATAGGAAACGGCTTAAAGGGAGATATTCAGTTGTTTGCTGATGATGCAAAGTTGTGTAGTGCAATAAAAAATCAAGCTGATGTTGAAAGTTTGCAGGAGGATTTAAATAAGCTGGTAAAATGGGCAAAAGAAAATGGATGTCAGTTCAATGTGGAAAAGTGTAAAGTCTTGCATTTTGGGATTAAAAGATTACCAGCTGTGTACTACATAGATGGAAAGGTACTCCAAGAGATTGATGAGGCTAGGGACTTAGGGGTATTGGTAGATAAGGAGATGAAGTTCAGAGGACACATTGCTAAGGTGTCCAAGATTGCACATAGGATTACTTGGTTGTTGAGGAACACACTGACATCCAGAGATAAAGAGGTTATTATTCCCCTTTATAAAGCATTGATACTTCCACATTTGGATTACTGTGCTCAGGTCTGGTCACCTGGATTCCTTGGAGATGAGGAGGCTGTGGAGAGGGTTCAGAGAAGAGTGACCAAGTTGGTGAGTGATATAAAAAATGCTCCCTACATTGATAGATTGAGAGCTTGTGGATTGCAGAGATTGGCTGATAGGCGAAGAAGAGGGGATATGATAGAAACATTCAAATTACTAAAAGGTTTTTATAGGATTGATGCAGGGGAAATGTTTCAGCTGTGTGATAGTGATGGAAGAACAAGAGATCATCTCTGGAAATTAAAGAAGAGAGTGGTTAACAAAGGTGTCAGAACAAGGTTTTTTGCCTGGAGGGTGGTGAATGAGTGGAATTCATTGCCTGACTTTGTTGTGAGCTCTTCATCTGTAAATGAATTCAAGAAGAGATATGACAGATATTGTTTTGCTAGTTTGGGTCTCCCGCGATGAGTCTACTGACTCCATGGAGATACCTGTAATAATAATAATAATAATAATAATAATAATAATAATAAAAAAAGATGAGAGGGAAATGTAAGAAACATACTAATTAATGAAAGATTTAACATTGTTCTGACTCCTAAGCTATAACTTTTAAGAGGTCCCTCTACTGGATAAATATCAGGTTATCTATAATACTGAAGTGGAGGCCCTTGTAATGTGTGAGACCTGAAACTATAGCAGTGAGAGTGATCAGTGAGTGACTAAATCATGTTTGGTGCAAAAATTAAAGATAATAGTGATGCTACTAAATATCAAAAGAGTAAAAGAGTTAATTTGGACAGGACAAATTATGTAAAAGTATGGAATGTGAAACAATATGAAAGAATTACAAAAAAAAAAAAAAAAAGAGTAGGAAAGTAAACTCTGTCTCTTGTCAAGGTATGACAGCAGTGAATTGACAAGGAATTATACATACATTGTGTATAATTATAAGGAATTGACAAGTGAATTATACATACATTGTGTAGGAGAATAGTGTCAAGTTTTTAAATGTCTGAAAAGAACGAACTGGATAGATAAAGGACTTATTTTCCTCATGGACTGCACTAGAATAGATTTTGAGTTTGAAATCTAAAGAAAGTTTTTATTCAATAAAAGAACGGACATGCAAAATCAGGGAAGATGCATGTGAGCATGCTCCTTTGAAGTTGAGTGAGTGTGAAATTGAGAAAGATCATAAAATACCAAATGCAGTTTTTCAGTCAAATCTGAATATCACTCAATGAAACTTTATCTCTGAGTAAAAGAGAATATTTCAATGATGTATACTAATCACTTGAAGGTCAAAGCTAGATGAAGAAGAGACCGTCATGTAGCATTTGAAGAAATGTAGAGAATTGACCAAGGCTACTAGCCTAATGTTCAGTCCTCATTTTCTCACGATGCACCCAATTATACTGAATGAACAAGAAGGGGTTGGCAGTTTGAGATTTGGTCAATCAAACTCTATCCTGCTTTGGATTAAATCAAAAGACAATGATGCAATAAGGTGAATGTCATATTGGCTGGGCAATGCTCAGTTAAACAACTACCTCCTCCAACCAGGATGAACAGTGAAAGTCAACTGGAACAAAATGGAAAAGAAGTAAAACTGACACAAGAATTATAGAAGTAACACATTGTCTTAACAGGTATTGCCAAATCATAGGTAACAGAAACATGTGAAATTCTTCTAAATAATAAGTAACTAGAGTATTCAACACTAAACATAAAGAAAATCTTCTTGAATAGTAAGCAATTTCAATAGAAGCATATCAGCAAACATCAAATTAGGAAATTGGACAATTAGACTACCTGTGCCTATGGGCCCACAGAAGCTTCAACTAAGGAAGAAGTTAAGGAATATTGCAAGTTATTAAACAAGGCAATTTAAATCTCTAAGAAGGACCAAAAGCTGGTCCTTCTTAGAGATTTAAACAGCACAGTAGGACATGAAAACCAGGCATATAAAAATGTTTTGGGAAAATTTGGGGAAAAGAGCAATGATAATAATAAGGGTCTTACCTGCTAGGTATGTATTCAAGACATGAACCAGTAATTAGCAACATTCTATTAGAACATAAAGTGCACAAATTCAGATAAAAAGTCACAAGAAATAAGAAAAATCTTATTGATTATGTTATTGTTGATAGCAAATATCTTTATGCTGGTTGAAAACACAAGAATATACATGGCTTTGAAATAAGAAGTGATTACCATTTAGTTTAGAGCAAGATGAAATTTTTGCACATATTCTATAAAAAAGGCATAATGCAGAAACATAATATCTAGAGAATGGAGTTCTGGTTTTGATCAGTACAGACGTGTTTCTCAGCACTCTTTTTAATGCAGCAGTGATAAAAATTTTTGAGATATAATACTGATGATCAGTTCACAGTTCCTTTCTACATTAAAATAGTGATTATTTGATGTTTCTCCTGTAGCATCAACAGCGTGCTCGATCAGCAGAGCAGGTAAGACTTTTATTTTCATCTCCAAAACATTTTTCAGGCCCTCTCCTGTTCCCTGCCCTGTGCATCACTTGGTGGTTGAAGGGACAAGGCAGGTCCTGCCCCCACTTCAAGTCTAGATTTAATTATGGATTCACCATATGAGGATCTCCCTTTCAAGGAACTTGTAGCTATTTTTTGGCACATCGGTAACATTTTACACATGAAATGGCCAGGAAAGGTTGAAGTCCATCAGATTATGGAGGTCGAGACAGAAGACCCTCAAACCTCCGAACTTTCTCCCAACCTTACACATGACAGCGTCATTTCCCCTGCTACAACAACTGACGTAGATTCTAATGATTACCAGGAGGTCAGCAGAAAGAAGAGAAAGAAAGAGTCTCTTGCTGCAGAACCTGAATTAGCACCTCAAATGGACACATCAGCATTATCTGGTGCAAGAACAGAGACAGATATATTGACACAGCCCAAAGAGAGGATTCCACCAGTAATCTTGAGATCAAAAGAAAAATGGTCGTTACTTGCAGAGACGATGAAGAACAATAACAACAAGTTCTCATCAGCTAAAAACAGACGATGCAGTCTGCATACAGCCCAAAGGAGCAACGGACTACTGCCAGCTCACCAGACTTATGGATGAACAGAAAGTTCCATATCACACGTACCAACTGAAAAGTGAAAAAAAATCTTAAGGTAGTCATCAGAGGTTTAGTAGAAAACATAACATCTGAAGAGATAGCTGCTGACCTCAGATCACAAGGCTTGGAGCCGATCAATATTTCTCGCATGTATCAAGCAGACAAGCGCCCCATGCAGAGATCAGTAAAGATCAGAGAGAAATTTATGATCTTAGAATAGTCTGCAACTTGGTCATCAAGACCGAACCACTCAGAAGAAAGGCATCAGCTGGTCAATGCCATCGCTGCCAAAAATATGGGCATGCGCAAATGTTATGTAGAGCAGATTACAAGTGTGTAAAGTGCGGTGGCAACCATCCCTCGCACACTTGCGTCAAGCCACACCTGCTAAATGTGCGAACTGCAGTGGCCCACATCCTGCCAATTACAAGGGTTGTTCTCTCCACCCATCCAACCTCCAAAAATCTAGACAGGAGTTAGTCTCGCCCATTCAGAAAAATATCATGAGATCTGCCTGAAATCAAAGCATGGGTAGTTACACCAAATAAATCTTATGCTTCTGTGGTTTCCTCGCATAACACCGAGGTACTCCCTGCAACTAACAGTCAAAACTCCTCAGCAATTCTCGCTGCCTCATTAGGGGTGATGCTAACAGCCTTTAGCAAAACAAATCCAAGCCAGGCTGACACCAACAAATTCCTTAGAAATACTCAAGTCATCTTCTCCATGATTAATGACTAATCCAGCTTCAACATCAAATTCTATGCAGATAGTATTCTGGAATGCAAATGGTCTCAACAACAAAATTTTGGAATTACAGGAACGAACTTGCAGATCATTTACAAATTGATATTCTCCTCATTAACGAGACTCGCTTAAGTCCCTGCGATAATCCCAAACTCAGAAACTACTCATTACTTAGAAATGACAGACTCAATAGCAGAGGTGGAGGCACTGCCATCTTTGTCAGAAGAAACATCCACTATAATGAGATTAAGAAGACTAATACATCTAACCTTGAGGAGATAGGCATAGAAATACATACCAACAATGCAGGCAGCTTAAAGATTTATTCTGTATACAACTCCCCCCTGGCAAACCTCTCCTACCCTCTGATCTCTCTCATCTACTAGATACAAATGAAGCAATAATTGTGGCAGGAGATCTCAATTCCAAGCATCCTTTATGGAACAGCAAGAGTTTTAACAATAACGGAATGATACTCTACAATTTTGCCTTGAAGAGAAACATTGTTATTGCAGTAATCGTAATGTGTTGGCCCAATCGAGCCAACACATTACGGAGCAACCGGCAGACCTGATGTTTTGGATATTGCTATATTTAACAACATTTCTCATCAATTCCAACTTCAAGTGGTTGATGAGCTCAGCTCAGATCACAATCCAGTACTTTTAAGTTTAGGAGAGGATCCTGAGCTCATTCCCAGCCAATCACACACTAACTTTGCAAAATTCAAGGCTAAAATGAACACTATCATAGACTCAGTACCTACTATCTCCTCCCGTGAAGAAATTGATGCGGCAGTCAGCAATCTTGAATGTAAAATCCATTCTGGCTTATCCGCAGCTTGTTCTATTTCCGCCCCAACTCAAGTAAACTTACTTCCTGAAGAAATCCTTGCTCTAATCAGAAACAAAAATAGACTCAGCCGCCGCTATCACAACACGCTATCTCCGCAAGACCGTCGAGAACTAAATAGAGCGTCCAACCTAGTCCGTTATGCATTAAAAGATCACAGGAACCAGCAATGGGAGAGAAAACTCTGTTCTCTCAAAACTGAAGATAATTCTCTGTGGAAATCGACTAAAGCTCTCCGTGTGGATCGCTCTAACATCCAGCCCATTTATGGAGAAAGAGGCCTTGTTTACAGAGACGATGAAAAAGCCGAAGCTCTCACTGATGCTCTTCAACTTCAGTGCCATCCTAATTATGCGCATGCAGATTTGGTCTTCATAGAGAAAATACATCGTCGAGTTCACGCCGCGCTTCGACAGCCTTGTAGCCATAAAAATATCTGTTTCACCTCGCCTGAAGAGGTCTATTCAATCATTAGGGAGCTTACCAACAAAAAAAGCCCTGGTCCAGATGAAATTACCAACAAAACAATTAAGGCCCTCCTCACAAAGCTGTCATACATTTAGTAGCCATTATTTATGCAATGCTAAGATTAAATTATTTTCCCTCACGATGGAAACAAGCTAATATATTCCTTATTCTCAAGCCTGGTAAGGCACCTCAAATGCCACAGAGCTATAGACCTATCAGTCTTTTATCATGCCTGGGAAAAATCGCAGAAAGAGTCATTCTCAGCCGACTTAATGAGGAGGTGAATAAAAACAACATAATTCCGAAAGAACAATTCGGTTTCCGTACCGGACATAGCACTACACAGCAAATTCACAGACTGACAGAATTCATCACTGCAGGCTTTAACTGGAAACAACACACAGGAGCTATCTTTTTAGATGTTGCAAAAGCTTTCAATAAGGTGTGGCACAAAGGTCTCATCTATAAATTAATTTCAGCCAACATCCCTCTTTACCTTACTAAAATTATTGACTCCTTTCTAAAGGACCGTAAAATCCAGGTCAAGTTCTGCAGAATTCAATCCTCACTGAAAAAAATCACTGCTGGTGTCCCTCAAGGCTCGCTGCTCTCACCGCTGCTTTTTAACATCTTTGTTTCTGATATTCCTAGCACATCACTAACCACTATAGCTAGTTATGTGGATGATATGGCAATTCTTAGCAGATCTCTCAGGCTGAATATAGCTACGCAGCGCTTACAAACTGCAGCAACAAATGTAGAAAACTGGTTCAGGAAATGGAGAATATCTGTAAATGCCGATAAAAGCACGCCATTCTCTTCACAAGAAGACAAGCATCTCACTTCGGAGAAGTTAAACTTTTTAACACAGCCATCCCATGGAGATCTAGCACCCAATATCTATGCATTCAACTTGATAACCATTTAAACTTTAACTCCCACATAGTTTATGCATGCAAAAAAGCAAACTCTGCAATTGTGCAACTCTATTCTCTCCTCAATCGAAGAAGTCAAGTCAGCACTGAAAACAAACTACGGATCTACAAAACAATTATCAGACCCTTGTTAACTTATGGATCGCTGGCCTGGGGTCACGCTTCCCCCACCAACATCAAAAAGCTACAAGTTATTCAAAACAAGTGCCTCCGTATGATTTTCAACGCTCCGTGGTTTGTCAGAAATGATATCCTATATTGCGATGCCGATATTACAGATATTCCCACGTTTCTCCATAATATTGCCACTGCTTATTTTGCCAAAGCAGCTGTTCATCCCAATCAACTCATTCAAGAGTCATCTAACTATGATGAACATGACAGGTGGAAACATAAGCCCAAAAGCAGCTCTGCTCATCGGTTCAGGTGCCTCCGTACAGCCCTAAATAGGGTGAGCCAGGTGCTCGCTAACCTTTAATATAAGTCTATTTCATAGCGATGAAGGGATTGGAATCCATGGGATTGATATCCATCAAGCCTCGTGGTTTGTCAGAAATGATCATCTACTAAGCAGACTGCTATCTTCTGTATAGTATCAAGCCTTCTTGAGGTTGGAGAAATGTGGAATTTATTTAGTGTTAAGAGTCATAAGACAAAAATGTGCAGAATTGGAATGGAAAGAGATCATTCTTTTTTTTTTTCTTTTTAGGCTGGAGACATGGATGTGATATAATATATATGTTTCAGGAAAGGCTAGAAGTTAGTCCAAGAAGAGAAATCTGATCAAGATTGTAGATTGAATATTATCAAAAGTATGGGAAGTGAATTGAGATATTTTTCACACAAAGTTCAATAGGTTATCCTCACTCCAGTGAAGTCTCAATGCATAAGAATGAAGAAGAGGAATGAAATGCATTGGTAACAAAATTATTATCATTATTATACAGGTATGTCCATGGAGTCAGAAGACTTATTGTGGAAGATCCATTATTCACACACTAGCCATTAATCACAAAATACCTATCATACCTCTCCTTACACTCATTCACTAATGAAGCACTCATGACCACCGCTGACAACCCATTCCACCCATTCACCACCCTCCAAGCAAAAAATCTTGTCTTAACACCTTTGTTAACTACACTCTTACACAACTTCCACTCATGACCACATGTTCTCTCCCTTCTTGCTATGTAGTGAAAAAATGTCTTCAGCTTCACTCCTATAAAATCTCTTTTTAGATCCTTGGTTTCCAACCAGTAGTACACGTATCCCCCCGGGTGTATGTGCTGGGCCGTTCTGGGTTCACGAAAAATAATCAGTAATGGCGGAAAAACAAGTAAAGTAAACAAAATGCAAAACGTTAGTTATGGAACAATAAATGTCAGTATTTAAAAACATTTAAAAACAAGGGATACAATTTATAGAAATGGGTTTAAAAGGGATAGACAAGTGGGAAAAGGTTGGGAACCACTGATTTAGATCCTTCTATCATGTCCCCTCATTTTTGCCGATCAGCTACTTTTTGAAGCCTACAAACCATTCAATCTATTCTCATAGAGAACATTCCATATTCCTGTCACAATTTATGACACTCATCTAAAGATACTCTCCACAGTTTCTTTATCCCTGAGGAAATCTGGGATTGCAGATCTGTATGCAGTAATCCAGTGTGGCCTTATTAAAGCCCTATATAATAGAAAAATAACCTCTCTATCCGTGCTTGAGTGTTTTTTTCAACAAGCACGTGATCTGATGTGCTGTTTTAGTTACCTGTGCAATCTGCTCCATCTACTAAGCAGACTGCTATCTTCTGTATAGTATCAAGCCTTCTTGAGGTTGGAGAAACCCAGACATCAACTCCTGTCCACAATCACACCCAAGTACCTGGTCTCATCAGTTTCCTAAAGTTTAGTTCTGTCAATATAGTACACAGCTTTGGATCCAAATTGAATCCTCAGACCTTACACTCAGTACATTAAACTGGCAGCAATTTACTTCTGCCCATACTGCTACTCTGTTTAAGTCTTCCTACAGGATTTGAGCATCAGCTTCTTTTAGCATTGCTCTTCCCAGTTTAGCATCATCAGCAAACAATTGAATATTTCCTGTCAAATAACTTTCTATATCATTGATATACAAATTAAAAAACAGAAGAAACTAAGTACTGAACCCTCTGGTACACCACTGGTCACTTGCATTCTCCTGGACTCATCTCCTCCATAAACCACTCTCTGATATTTGTCTATCAGTCATTATCTAATCCAAATCACCAGATTCATATCCATCGCAGTTTGCTTCAATTTAGGCAATAACGTTCTATGTGGAACCTTGTTAACTGCTTTTGCAAAGTCTAGCAATATCACTGCATAGCCATTTCCCTTTCCAACTCCATTGTCACTTAATTATAAAAAGTAAGTAAATTACTATGGCACGAGCTACCCTTCAGAAAACTATGTTGTCCCTTATAGAGTATCATATTCCTATCCACTCAGTCCTGAATTCTGTCTTTCACCAATTTCTCCAATGCCTTAACCACCACTCCCGATTGGCCTATAATTTGCTACTTCTATCTTGGAGCCTCCTTGATGCAATGGGACTATTTTGCCCTCTTTCTGCTCCATTGGTGCCTTCCTTCAAGAGAATTATCAGAAGAGCTGATAATTCTCTTGAACATTCTCATAATACACAGGCCAATATGCCATCTAATCCCATGGCTGTGTTTGTATGAGGTTCTGCAATATTTTAAGCACTTCCATTTCTTCTCCTATCAGGGGTGTATACCACCTAGATGGTACAGTACCCCTGTAAAATTCTCACTCAGTAATTCAACTATTTGGTTTGGTTCTGTTACTTTCCCCACCATCAGCACTTCTTAAAGTTATCCTTCCATACCATTCCTCTCTTTTACTTGCCACACAGGATTTTTTAGGAACTCTTTAGGATTTTTTTTGGCTTCATCAGCTGGCTTTCTCTGATAATTAGTGCTGGCCTTCCTTACCAGACTAGACACCCTTTCTGCCTGCACTTTATACTGCTCATGGGCATACTCATCACCATTTTTCTTTATAATCCTTCCACAACCTTTTCAACACCTGCTTAATGAAGCTATTCATCCATATAATTCCTACCTGATTTATCCTTCTGACTCTAGGTATACATTCTGATACTGCTTTCTTCAAACACCCTTGACCTCCCATGCTCCAATAACATCTCTTCCTTCCAAATTCTTATGTCATTGCTTGACTGAAAGCTGACTCCTCTGCTTGTCATAATCACCTGCTTTGTGATTCCACATTATTATTATTATTTCTTGATACCTCCAAGGAGTCCAAAGACTCATCGAGGGAGGGCACCTACTCTACAACTCTGTCTCCACCACTCAATCCACCACTCACAACGAACCACAACTACATCAACACCATCTACTGGCTGCCACCACTACTAGTATTTTCATAGACAATCACAAACATCCATGCCCATGGCAGGATTCAAACCCACAGCCTTTTGGCTGGAGAGCAGATACACTAACCACCAGGTGGGCAATATCTCCCTTCTTAACAGAAAATTCTGCATGTCTGACAATCTCCCAGATTAATAGTACATGATCACTTTCTCCAAGCAGAGGCAGCATACAAGATTGGTTAGTGTTATGTTTTCTGATGCAATGATCAGATCCAGCACTCTTGAACCTCATGTCCCCTCCATTACATATCGCTTCAAGTAATTATCTCTCAGCAACTGTATAAATTCCATTTCTTTCCCTTACTGGGACCTCTCCTCCTTCCAAGTCTATATCCCTATAGTTGAAATCCACCATAACAATTACTCGACCTGTACTCATCATGATAATTTGCAAGTGCATGTCATCTACATTCTCCCTCCTACCCAGTAGTGAGCTATAAGGAGCTCGCATGAGCCCTTTGTTAAATTTTTATCAAATTTGAGAGCCTCTTGTTTACTTTTTTATTTTTTGAAAAAAAAAAACCATAATTTTTTTAAATATATTAAGCGACAAACTCGTATGGTAGCCTAACAAAAATTAGTCTATTCGGCAGTGTATAGATTATTTGGAATTATTGTTTCAACTCCTCTATAATGAATGCCCCCAAGTTTGAAAATAAAATAAGCGCATGCGCTCTCTTTACCCTTCTCCCTTCTGGTAGCTAATCGTATGGTAAAACCGTTGATTATCACTTGAAGTATAAAAACAAAAGAGAAATACAGTATAACGTATTTCAATATTATTGTGTTTAGATAATATTTATTTATAGATTGTTTGTCATAAAAACTTCTATCGCAAACAAAACAATTTATTTTGTTTATAAAAAATCTGAACTATTGCATATGTGCAATTATAAAAGATTTTATTCTTATTATATTTTGATAGTTAAAAAATGTTTTTCTTATGTAAGATAAATTAACACAGATGATTGTGTGCAAATATGTTTAGATCATGAAATATTTGGTTAAAAATTATAGCCTTTACAGGTTGATTGTCCCCTCATGCTTTTTGATTGGCATTTGTACACAAGCTGTATTAATAAAAGTTTTTGTGTGAAATATGGCTTTTTTTTGCTCGACGATGCGCGCCCTTCGTTAAAATTTTGATAACTCACCACTGCTTATATCCCTCTGAATTATAGCAGCAATCAATTACATATTTAGTCCTGTGGACCACTATCTCACACCAGATAGCCTCAAATGAACTGCCCTCTGAATCCTCATTGCCCTGATGTACCTCTAGTCTTTTGGGCTTTAATTTGTCTGCTACCATTAGCAAAAGCCCTCTCCATGTCCTGCTCCTTCTGTCCTCTCTGAAGACACTATATCCCTTGCATTCTATTCCTATGACATCCTTGGTCAACCACGTCTCACTGATGTCTATAACTTTTGGTCACGTTGTGCCAACCAATGCCAAAAACTTCTCAAATTAAGGATGATATATCTATGATCACAGAAAGAAGGTCACATGTACTAACATATAAGAGGAAAATATGTAGGACAAAAGCACAAAGCCATGGAATACTCAAGTGCTGACAGAAAAATTGAAGTCCACCATGACATACTGACAACAGAAAAAAAAACTGGCAACCCAATCACCAAGTACAGAAAGTAGACCATAACATGTTAGCATGGTAACAAGATTTCTATGCCAGACCTAATTGAATGGCCTGGAAATATCAAGAGTAACCATACCAGTTTTTCCACATCTTTCTTTGGCTTGTCAATAGTTGGATAAGATTGACCAGAAAAAACAATAGGTTACACAGAAAGAGAAAGTAAAAAGGATTGGATCTCGAATGAAGTAAAAAGGTTAAGCGATCAAAGGAAAAGCATGAAGCTAAAACAGAATTATAACAGAAATGAATATAATAGAGAAATTAGAAAACTAGTTAAAAGAGACAAGAATAACTGGTTAGAAGGAAAATGCAAAATGGCAGAGAAGCTCTCAAAAGAAAATAACCTTCATGGATTATATAAACAAATAGACCAAATTAGTAAGAGACGGACAACAAAAATTATAATAATCAAAAACAAAGAGGAACAACTAATTGAAAGTAAAACAAAAAGAATGGCCAAATGGGAAGAATACTTCAAAGATTTATATAATAAAAACAGCTCCCAGAATATTACGATTCTAGCCCTGAAATGGAAGAGGAAACAAATATCTTTATCAAAGAAATAATAGCACACAGCATAGAAAAAATCAAAACTAGGAAAGCACCTGGCATTGATCAAATACATGCAGAATTCTTAAAAGCAGGAAAGGAACAACTTTTGGAACCATTAAAAGCATTATTTGAAAGGATCTACAAACACGAAGCAGTGCCTACTGATTGAACCAAATCAGTCACAACTCCTGTATACAAAAAAGGAGATAAAACAGAATGCAATAATTACAAAGGCATTAGCCTCCTCAGTATTCCAAGTAAGGTTTTTACAAACGTAATCCAAAAACATATTAAGCCATATATAGAACTGGCACTAGGAGAAGAACAAGCCAGTTTCAGACCAGGGCGAATCACAATTGATCAACTATTCACCTTAAGACAGCTAATAGAAAAGACACTAGAGTACAACCAAAGTTGCTAGATAAATTTCATAGATTTTCGTCAGGCATTTGATTCAATCCGTAGAAGAGAACTATGGAAAACCATGGAAGAATTTGGAATTCCCAACAAAACCATAAGAATAATAAAGAATCTGTATGAGAAATCTGAAAGTGCAGTGCAAATGGAGGACACCTTAACCAACTGGTTCTACACAGAGAGCGGAGTAAGACAGGGATGCAATCTATCACCAGACCTGTTCAATCTTACACTGGAAGAAGCAACCAATAAGGCCTTAAACAATGAAGACTCCGGAATCAAAATATATGGGGAAAATGTGACAAATTTAAAATTTGCAGACGACATTGCATTACTTGCAAGCACAGAAGAAAATCTACAGCGAATTTCTGATAAAATAAAGGAGGAGTGTATAAAATCTGGATTAAACATAAATATAGACAAAACAAAAATTATGCAAATAGGAAAAAGAAGCAACAATCTGAAAATTGAAATTGATAGAGAATCTAGAACAGGTAGAAAACTTCACCTGCCTTGGAGGAGTTATTGAGTACAATGGTGAAATTATAAAAGATATAAACAGACGAAGCAGTCAAGCATACCAAACTTTTGGACGACTTAATAAAATATGGAAGTCAAGAGACATCAAATAAGTAACAAAAGTAAGAATCTATGAAACAATGGTCCTCCCAATACTCCTCTATGGAAGTGAATGCTGGAATCTCAAAAAGGCTGAAGAGAAAAAATTATTAGTTACTGAAAAATGGGTTGGCTAAGAAGATTACTTGGAGTCTCTCTTCTGGATCGACTAATAAACGAAGGCATAAGGAAAACAAGAAATAACAATAGACAAAATCCAAGAAAGAAGACTGCGATGGTTTGGCCATGTGACCTAAATACAACGATGGAAGGTAAAAGATCCAAAGGACGGCTCAGAATTAGATGGACAAACAAAATAAAAGAGGACCTGTAAACCAAATCACAATAAGCGACACCAAAATGGGCAGAATTGTTCGGACTCTCCTGGGACAGACAGAAGTGGAAAGAGTTCATTCAGCCTCATCATCATCCACATAGATGATGGAAGAGAGAAGAATTACGAAGATACTTCCATGAACAGGACTTTTTCTTATTGCATATTCAACTAGTCTTAACTTAGCTGAAAATATGCATGTTAAATGCAAGGAGTATGGAAGAAATTCTCAATGAAGCTGCTTTTACTAACTGCATTCAATATGTTTGGCCTGAGAAATAGAGTGATTTCTACTGAAGTACAATATGAGTGAGTGGATCTGTGAAAAGTATTCGATGCACAGTTATATGCTGTATTGCATCCAGAGGTGAATATGCACTGCTTGGAAAGAAGTCAACAGACACCATAATGTGAGGAACAAACAGTCACGGCTCCCACCTTAATAAGATTTAGTACGTTCTTTTTCTGCAATGAATGCAAGCAATCCTATGGGACATAATTTCGACAAACTTGTGATAGCAATCAATGGGAATTTTGGACAATTCTTCCTGTAGGCATGTAATGAGATCCTAGACTGTTGTGGAATGAATGTCCCTTGACCTCACCCAATGCTGCAGTTCATTCCACAATGTTCAATAAGGTTGAGATGAGGGCGGCTCTGTGAAGGCCTGTCAAGAGTGGTGACGTTCATGTACAAACACCATGCAGTTGCATTAGCTTTATGACATGGTGCATTGTTTTGCTGAAAGAGACAATGGTCAGTTCCATAGGAACGGCACAAAATAGGAAGCATTGTATTGTCCAGAATGTTCAGATACATCTCGAAGTTCAATGTTTGTGGCACCACAAACAGAGATCCGAGGCCAAACCAAGAAAAACAGGACCATACCATCACACAGCCACTTCCAAATTTCATAGTTGGGATTAATATTCCAAATTAATATAGTTGAGATCCGAGGCCAAACTCTAATAAGCGACGTTCACCGAGCATCCGCCGCACCCTTTCATCTGCTTGGTAAAGGGCACAACATGATTCGTCGCTCATAACGCAGCTTTCCAAGATTATACGTCCCGCTGTATACGCTCTTCGCACCACTGAAGAAGACGACGCTGCATGTTGGTTCCGGTAATGTTGGGCTTGCATATTGCGGTCCTACCGTGGAAATCCCTGTTGTGAGCCTCGGTTCTGAATATTTTTATGTAGATTCGTGTTCCAATCGAAACTCGGCTGAAGAATAGTGGTTTTTATATACTATCCTGCCAACACCCCACGGTCATATTGGTTGAGTGTAGCACAAGTAGCACTTGCAATTGACTCCCTGCGCTTCCATCTCAGTATGGTACTATTGATTGTTGACACGGGATAGCCCAATTTGTCTTTCCAACAGATAGGCCTGCAAAACGGCATCCTATCACAACGTCTCTTTCAAACTCCGCGAGTTTCTTGATGAATTTCTCAAGAAATGAAAGAAAGTATATTAATGGTGCGTAATTATACTTTCTTTCATTTCTTGAAGATGAAAATGATATATGAAACAACTGGGAATCCTCTGCAGATGTGAAAAAGAACCTGCTATACCCATGGATATATCGAATAGTGATCATAATGCTGCATTTTTTGAAGTCAGATTATCGTAGTCATTCAAAGTTGGTTGCTAAAGGAAATTGCTGTCTTCTTCTTCTACGCGTTATTCCCGCTTCCTATGCAGGGTCCGCGTGTTACTTTAGATGCGACTTCTTGTTAGTACTACTCCCAACCGACCCATCGCCTGGTCTGCCACTGGGGTGGATATATTTTTGACTGTAGAGGCGTATGTTCACGGGGCCGATTTGCCTGTTTGCGGGATGAAAAACGCCAGATAAACTGGCGGAAAAAACCCTACTGACCGCGCCCAAGACCGGCTAACTTGGCTATGCCTGAGGAAGATCCTCAAATTCCTCACGTCTACAACGGGAATCGAACCTGGGACACTCCTTCCCCAGGCATATGGTTGCGAAGCGCAAAGCCACTAGGCTAACCGCGCAGTACTAAAGGAAATTGCTGTAATAGTGTTTATTTGTTGAAGCTCATTTTAGGTCCCATTAGCACAATAAAGCATTTTACGGAGTTCCGGACTAATCCTAGCCAAAGTCTGCACCTAATTTCGCAGTAAAGAGACAATATCAGTACACCTACAATCGTGCCCTGTTCCGGTTTCGAACATAGGATCTCACCATCTGATGTCTACTTCCTCTAACCATCACGCCAATGCAATGAGGCGGATTTTGAACTTTGTGAAATAATGCGAAAGAGTTTACTGAAACGGAAAGAGAAGAAAGTTAAACGATATAATGCCTGTATTAGACAAGAGTCACGTCTGGTTAGATTTTAATAAGCACATTTAGTAACGCAGCCATTTTATTTCAAGGAAAATGCAGAATTAATTCATAAGAGGTATCGAATATAAATAAAAGAAAAACTATAGAAATTTGAAACACTGAAACCGATTTGTATAAACGGAAATTGATAAAAAAATAAAACAAAATAAAATAAACTTGAATCGAAAAACATAACAACACGGAAACCAATATTTCTAAAATCCTTTAACCGAAACTTGAACTGTTATCTTTTTTTACTTCCTGTTCCTTACTCGTATGTGAAGTCAACAAACAGCCTTTGTATACAATTGGACTAGTCATGAAGATACATCATGAATAAACTTTTTTTAGGCTTAGAGAAAGGTGGATTGAAACAAAAATACGATTTCTTGCCAAGTATTATACGAGCATAATATATTATACTAGGGGGTTACATCCCCCTGACGCCTAAGGCGCCCCCCCCCGTATTCCGGAGTGGTAGGCCGGTTCGCCTTGAATTCTGATGACTCGACACTCAGGGTAGCCCCTGAGTTTCAAAAAACGTGACATAAAAAGGCTTATCATTTTATATGTGTAGGGTAGATATCATATTATGAACTGCAGCTGCACAAATGTATGCACCGGAGTCTAGCCGTGAAACCACCTTTACAGGAATAGATCTTGAAATTAAGTTTGTTTTCAATAATTTTTACTAATTTAGACTTGAAGTAGTGTCGGAGAAAGGAGCGTGATTGGTTGCCAGTAATTGGCATGCTATCATCTCGTACATTTTATGGTAATGGTAATGCATGAATGGTGAAGGAGAAAATTGCTTGATAACTATGAAAAATAATTACTTTTCTGAGGGGTTTTTATCAGCAAAATAAATAACAGCAGAATCATTAATGGCAGAATATGTTTATTGCTTTCTGTAACGTCCATCTTTCGCATCTTCACCAAAATGGATTTGGACGAACTTTGGTATAGCGGTTCATTACTAAAATATATCCCAGGATTTGAATTTTTATTCTGATTGGAGTACAGTATATTATATCATTTTTGATGTCATGCGCTTAATTTCTTTAGCAGTCAAGTAGTATTTTTTCCTTTACTGAATCACTACTTCATAAGCCGCAATCTATTTGTGAGATCCGTGATTACCGGACTGTCACGTCCTTATATCCAGGAAAAACTTGAAAATAAGGACCCAGTCAATGAATGCTTGAAAGTCTAATACGTCATATTATTATTATTATTATTAAGGGCAACTCTTAGGAGTCCTTAGACTCATCGAGGGAGGCCCTAAACATCATGTCTGGAACAACTATTCAGCATCCACACAGTATCTGTCATACTTCGCTTTAAACTCACTCGCAGTCATAGCACCCACAACAGACTCTGGCAACTTATTCCACTCATTCACCACTCTGCAAGCAAAAAACCTAGTTTTAACACCCTTGCTAACCATACTCTTGCCCAGTTTCCATGGATGGACCCTAGTTCTCTCACCACCACACCTGTTCTGAAAAATTTCCTCTGAATTAATCTTATAAAATTCTCCAGTAATTTGAATGTCTCAATCATATCACCCCTCTTCCACCTATCAACAAATTTCTGCAACCCACAGATCTTCAACCTGTTCTCATAAGGTTCATTCCATAGACCATCTATCATCTTGGTCACTCGCCTCTGGATCCTCTCTACCTCCTCCCCATCAAGAAGAAACCCTGGCGCCCAGATCTGGGCACAGTAGTCAAAATGGGATGTTATCAAGGCTCAATAAAGAGGAACAATAATGTGTTTGTCTCTGCTCATCAAAGTATTCTTCAGTAACCAAGTGATCTGATGAGCTGATTTAGCCACTTTTGCAATGTGTCCCCTAATCTTCAACTCCCTGTCCACCAACACTCCCAAATCCGTAGCCTTGTCAATCTCTTGGAGTACAGTTCCACCAATGTGGTATACTGCTGCTATTCTTTTCACCCCAAAATGCATAACCTTCAAACTACTAAAAATTTCGGCGAATGCAAGCATAAGCAACCCTATAGGCAACTGTAGTAAAAGTGGAGTAAGCTCCAGATCACTTTCCTTGGTATTTTCCATAATGTAAAGCACATCTCCTAGAGGAGATGTATGATAAATAAGCCTTTGGCTCTCTATTTCAGGAATACATGATGATTTATTTATTTTCAGTTAGAGTCTAGAAATTATTGAACAAAGAACAAAAAAAAAAACAACTAAACCATACTATACTGTTATCGGAGGTCGCGGTGTCTCTCAGATACAATTTACTGTCAAATATCACAAACCTTTACATAACATGTGTTAAACAAAACGGATGGCAAAAAACAGTGCGGAATATCAAATATTTAACTGTGCATTCAACATATGAATGCACAGTTTAATATTTATATTAAACGTTTTGCATGTATCTGTCAGATCAGCTGCGAGCTCTGCAGGATTAAAGACGCGTTAATCAAAACTCTTGCCGCGTATATCAAGGGATTTCCGCAATTAGTTTCGCAGCGTTAATCAAATCCCGCGTTAAGCAACCTGTATACTCTAGAAAATACGATCATAATTTTCGGAAATACCTATGGTTTTTTTTTTTTGTTTCCGAGCCCACACAGTATTCCTGTGACATTTTTACAGGGTAGTTCACCATTGCTTTCCCCCCCAATTTTTATCCGGGCTCGGGACCGGCATATGGCTGGGACGTATTCATGAATGTAATCCATGTGTGTTCACGGGGCCTCCCATGTTGTGGGGGACGAAAAACCCGAGTTTTCGGATGAAGAAAAAAAAAAAAAAAACCTACCTCCGTAGGAGACCGGCTTCACCTTTAATCGAAAGAGACTAGATAAAAGTACCTCCCGTGACGACGGGAATCGAACCCAGGTCTTTCCGACCAAAGGGCTTCGTCTATAATAACTGAGTTAAGGAGGCTCTTAAATACCTCTGAAAGAAATTTATTCTAAAGAAAATAAACAGATGGGAAGAATAAATACGGGAAAAGGTGTGTTCTGCACTAAATAAACTTGCGATAAACAGCAATGAAGTTTGGTGGATGATTTGTAAAATGAGAAAGGATTAAGCAGCAAGACCAAAACTGTACACATAATTTGCAGTCCGTGTAAGATAGCGAGGATATATAGAAAAGAAAAGGGAAAGAAATAATTATCGAAAATATTAAGCAGAAGGTTTAAGGATAAACAAGCTGGACCATTTCAAATGAACAGATAAAGAGATTGTAAAGTGGGACCGAATCAATATGCTATAAATAAAATTCATTGGAAAATATGTTTACGGTGGTATTTAACACTTTCAGAAGGAAAGAGAAGCGATCTTGAAATAGTGAGAAATAATTCAAAGATGTGTAAGGACTTAAAGTGAAGAGTTTCCCCTTAAAGGATAAATAAAGAACGGAGAAGAGTAGTTCAAGAATTGATCCAAAGCCGGGATTAATTGCCAGAAACAAGGTAACATCGCTTTTAAATTGCAATCACGGCGCGATTTCGTTTGTTAGGAAAGTCAGAGAATAAACGAACGACATCAAGGCAATAAAGTAACCTGCAAATAAATGTTTAGCTATATTTAGCAAGCGAGTACTATTTTCAGAAGACGAAAAAGCATTCACACTCTTCTTCCCCACCATGAATAAGTAGCCCGATGTTCATAATATTTATGCTTAAAATACAGAGCGAAAGCAGAATCAGTTTGCTTGTTCTAAATGATATATGTATTTGGAAGGAATCATGTTTTATTCCATAATATATATTTTTATTAGGTTCGTATGCCTTAAAATATTCCCAAATTGTAAGCGTATGTTAAACGTTTCTTTTAGTTTAAGCAGCACTTGCATCTCATAAACTATGATACGAGATGTTAAATGGTATTCCGTATTACCCGAAGTATTTCTGTTATACCTTTAAAAAAATTCACTAAGATCAGAAAGAAGGAATTTTTCAAAAAAAATGACACTTTGCAAGGGCTCTTACCTTGATTTATTTTAAGAGGTAGCCGTCGCCTTAACCGTCAATTTATCTTGAAGATCGTTCAACATGGGAACCTAATCCATTAACAACAGCTTCTGTGAACATGATTATTCCTATAAAACTCGACAAATGAACTTCGTTGACACATCTGTTTATTAGTTAATTCTGTAAAAAAAATATGTAAAATTATTGAATATTGCTTATGACAGCAAGTGCATTTAGAAAAATTAGCTAACATAAGGAAAATGACAGTTGCAAATGCTCCAGTTTATTGCTTAACGCATAATGATAAGATACATTCACCTCAAATTTTCAAAAGTTTCACGTTTTTTCCGTCTTAGCCAGTCTTTAAACTTAACTAAAGCTAGTTAACTTCAATCTTGGACGGAACGAAAGGCTTTTTCCACCAGCAGTCCAATTTGTTTTTTCTTCTCACATACAACCGATAGACTAGAGGCAAGGAAAACTATCACATTCTAGTGTGAGAGGAAAATAAAATCAAATATAGCTCTTTAATGAAATCATGCATACCGGTGAAGGAATCAGCGTCAGATATTTCTCGCTGACTGGAAAGCTAAATGAAAATTGCTTGAAGCTGTAGAACACACATGTCAAGAAAACAACATAAAATCAGAATAAGTCTGGAATTGGAGGAATTAATTATTACGAGACCTCCAGGGAGTCAAGGACTAATCCAGGGAGGCTATAAATCAATTTTTTATTAAACCCAAACCAACTGTCATATTTTCTCTTGAATTCATTCACACTATACGCACTCACTACCGTAAAGGCAAACTATTCCACTCACTCATTGCTCTGTGAGGAAAAAGACCTAACTCTTACCCCTTTCTTGACTGTGAACAAACTTAACATTGATGCCCCAGTGTTCTTTCCCTACCTTGCATACAACGAAAAATTTCATTAGACGATATCCTATAACACCCATTGAAAAGTTTATAAACCTCTATCATATCACCCCCTCTTTCTCCTGTTAACCAGAGTCTGTAATCCACACACTCGCAATCTGTCCTCATAATCTAAATCCCATAATCCAAATATAATCTTCGTAACTTTTCTTTGCACTCTTTTCACAGCTTCTTTATCCCCTTGGAAACCGGGAGACCAAATCTGCGCACAATAATCCAGGTGTTATCTTATTAAAGCCTTATAAAGAGGCAAAATGACCTCCTTATAAGGATATATAAGACATGTAAGGATATATTAAAATGATATCCTTACATGTCAAAGTTCGCTTCAACATCGCAATGATCCTATTTGCAAATTCGCGGGCGACCACTCGTGAATCTTCGTTCAGCTTCGTATATGAACGTACACTGCGAGCCTGTAACAGCGCGAAGAGCATACGATAGTGACTAATAAAAAAGTACCTATATGAATCATTAGTAGATGTAATTAAGACAGTTAAGCAGATATTAATCGATGTGCTTCATTATTCGATCATATTACAAATTTGTTGTTAGTTAAAATAACGACGATTAATAGACGTACTCCTTTTACAATAATATAACTGCTTTTAATAATGTACAGAAGTTATAATACCTATAATAAATATTATAATTTTTTTAGCTTTTAAATTCTTAAGTATGAATCATTGGTTAAAGACTGGATTTATAAAACGCAAAAAAGACAGCAATACATTGCTGTCTTTTTTGCGCTTACAACTACTCGCATCTACTATAGTAGATGCGAGTAGTTGTAAGCAAAAAAGAAAACGTTGATATTTTATCTGGACCAAATGAAACTTAAGGGTGTGTCACCTGACAGAGCAGACTAGGAAGATGAAAAAACTTCGTAAGTACGATATAAATTGCTTGAAATGTTGATTTTCATTGACAGGAAATGAAGAGGAACCTATTCCATTATGTGTCATTTATAGTAAAACTTAAAAATGAAAGGATGAAACCACTTAATTTAAATCGCCATTTTGAATCGAAACATAATGAATACAAGGGAAAACCTGTAGAAGTTTTTCAAAATAAACTAAAAAATTTAAGAGAATCTCAAAAAAAGATGTCGATTGTGTCAGGAGGTGAAAATAAGAAGGCTTTAGAAACTTCATATCGTGTGTCGCTATTAACAGCAAAAAGTGGTGCAAACGGAAACAACTGGTGAAACTTTGGTCAAGCCTGCAGCAAAAATAATAGCAGAAATTATGATCGGAGATAATGCAAAAAATATCTTTTGATCGGATTTGCCTTTCAAGTAGTACTGTTCATCGAAGAATCACGGAAATGGCTGAAAAAAAAAAAAAGAAACGCATATCGATAACAATATACGTAAGAGTCGCTATTATGCGTTTCAGGTAGATGAATCTACTGACATTACACATTTTGCAAATCTTCTAGTGTTCGTTAGGTACAAAAAAAAAAAAAAAAATCAAAAACTTCATGACGGCCTTTTATTTTTCCAACTTTTGACAGAACATACAACAGGAGAAGAAACAGTAAACAATATAAATACATTTATGCATCAAAACAAGCTTGAATAGAAAAGTTGTGTTGGAATAAGCATGGACGGAGCAAATCCATGGTTGGATTCTAAAACAAAGGGCTTGTTTCAAGGATTCAAGCTAGCTATTGCACTAGATGCAAAGTCGACACACTGCTGCATACACAGGGAGACTTTGGTTACACATATGAAGTCTACAGACCTAAGAAAAGTTCTAGATGAAGCTGTAAAAATCATAAATTATATTAAAGGCCGTCCTCTAAATGCCAGACTTTTCTCCCAACTTTGCGAAGAAATGGGAAGTAATCATACATAACTTCTTTTCCATACCGATGTTCGTTGGCTTTCTCGTGGAAAAGTCCTTACTCGTTTATTTGAACTTCGGAATGAATATAAGTTTTTCTTGATGAACATTTTGAATTGAAAAAAAAAAATCACGTAATTGGAAATGGCTCAGTCAATTAGCATACCTGGCAGATATATTTACTGCATTAAATAATTTTAATTTGTCTTTACAAGGCAAGGAAATTTCTATATTTCATGTTCAAGATAAAGTGAACGCCACATTCGCAAAGACGAAGTTATGGCAAAAGCGGGTTGGTAATGGAGAATTTGACGCGTTGGCATCTCTTCATGAATTGCTCGAAAATTCAAATAAACAAATTTATGATGATATGAAAATTATCATGCAGCATTTACAAAGCTTACAAATGAATCTAGAAAGTATTTCCCTGAATTGTACATTAATATTGAGTGAATAAGATATCCTTTCAATATCAACAAATCTATGCCCAAGGGTTTGTCATCAATAGAAGAACAACTTTTAGAACTAGCTTCTGATGGTTTCCTAAAAAATAAATACAACGAGAATAAGTTATCATTTTGGTTACAAAAACAGAATGAATTTCCTGAGTTAACAGATAAAGCTCTAAGGTTCATTTTTCTATTTCCAAGTTCATATCTGTGCGAAGTTGGATTTTCGGCACCGCCATTTCACCCCTCTCATTGATGATAAATTATTTAAATTAAGTAAAAACTTATACTATCTTCATAAATTTTGTTCTATTAAAAATAATCATATTTTTGTTTACATGTACATCTAAATTCAAATTTAAAATTTAAGAAAGGGTACACGGATATCTGAAGTTTGAGAAACACTGTCATAACTCGACCGCAACAATGTTATAAAATATAAACACATTGCTAAAACATGACCTTCCATTAGTAAACCCATGCAGAGTATAGCTTGTTTGTCTACCCATTATTGTATGGGAGTTCTCTAAAATCTTCATTACCACACCAGAGATACTGATAGGTCGGTAGTTATACACATCAATTTTCGCACCACCCTTGTACGATGGAACTATCATACATTCCTTCTATTCCTGAGCTGAGACTCAAGTTATTCAAGCGACAGCGTTAGCCAATTCAGCTGAGCATTCCTTTGGCAAACGTGCTGATATTTTATCATCTCTCTCTCCCTCTTTATTGACAAATTCTTATCCACGTTATGCAACAGCTCTTCAACCTCATTTTCATGAACCTCTAACTCTTCATCCAATGTATCAGTAACAGTGTGCACCATGTTACATACACCTGGTTCATATATCATAGCAAAGTGAGCACTCATTAACTGAACAATCTCATTAGCTTCCATTACTCAAATACCATGTGCATTCAGTACAGTTATTCTTCCACATTCATTCTTTCTTTTGCTTGCTGCATAACGATAAAATTGTTTTGGATTTCCTTTAGCTTGCATGGCCAATTTCTTTTCACACTCCGATTTAGCTTTCCTCACAATACTCGTTACTTTTCTGGCCTGAGGTTTATATATTTCATAACTCCTCTCACTCATATTCTCACGATATTCTTTCCACATCATCTTCTTCTTATGGATCTCTTGCTTAATAAGGTTGCACATCCATTTCACTCCCAACCTATTTATTCTTTGAACACGAGGGATACATTCAGATACCGCCTCATTTAAGCATTTCAAAGATTCAAAGATTTTCAAATGCATGGGAATGCATGGGAATCTTTTTCAAAGATTCCCATGCATTGCTGACATTTTTCCCATTTAGTAACTGATACTATACACCAAAGATAGCATTCCTCTAAAATGATCATAAATTTTCACCCTTGTAGTTCAGCATGTAACCTGTTTTAATCGGAGCACCAATACAATTAGATACTTCCCAAGAAAGCACAGCATGATCACTGTAACCAATGGTGGTAAAATAGTCATATTCTTGACAGAGATCCCTTCTGACGCTATGAGCAAATCCAACACTCTTTGATCTCGAGTTCCTTCTTTCACATGTTGCTTGAGAAAGTTGTCTCTCGACAATTCAATAAATTCCTCTTCTTTCTTATCATGAGATTTCTCTTTCACCCGATCAATGTTTGGAAAATTAATGTCACCCATCATAATCATTCGTTTAACATCCATAAGGCTGAATTGGCGATGCATTTCTTCGTCTCCTGCAACAGAGCTGTAGCAACACTCCACCATATACTTCATTCTGTTAACCTTCACTTCATACCAGATAGACTCAAACTCACCGCTACATAGGACATTGTTTCCTCATAGTTTTGTGTTTCTACCCTAACTGGATTTAAGTCATCTGATATCATTAGTTCTCCTCCTATCATTGCTAAAAATAGTATACCAGCTCCATGCCCTACGTAGACGAGGATTACAGACATCGAGTATTTAAAGAAGCGGCAGTTGTACTATGTACGGGAAGTAACCTAAACAGAAATCAAGGTGCCATTCTGAACAATACCTGGAAAAATCTAATTAACTCCCTCAGTTCAACAGAGCTACAGTACGCAAATAATCATATTACGCGTTTGCATGTAACGCGTGTTCATGATGCTGAGTAGTTATGTCACGCGAACGTGTCACCCTAGCTACATAACAGGTACTAACGGTTCTTTGTATTTTTAAACCTTTTTTGCATTTACCTATTTTTGTACTATGCAAGCCTTGAGAAAGCTAGTCAGTTACTAGCGAAACCGGTAGGCAATTTGTAAGAGCTTAAGTACGTTATAAATATATGGTCTATGTAACAATAAATCTTTATTTTGTTTACCTTGTTGTTATTAATATTTTGATTACCAAGTTCAGTACTTTCCTGCCTGTTCTTGTTCTGATTCTTTTTCTTCTGTCTAAATTTAGTCAAACGTTTTTCCACCTTTTCCCTGGTTGATTTTCTAATAGTTTCTTTTAATCGAAATATTTCCAATGTCAACTTATCCTCAAATAAATTATCATTATCACTGCAGCAGTACTTTTGTTCATCAGGGCAATCGCTCTCCTCAGTAGCAACAACTTGAGCTTCAGACTCTGCCTTGTCACGACGAGTTTTCGGCACCATTTTTAAGAGTAGTAAAAACTAATAATATTTCCGCAATTATGTTATAAAATGATGTAGTACAATAATTACACTAAAAAACTACAATACCATACTAAAATACACGCGATTAAATCTAAGAAAACACTTAATAAATAAATCGTCTTTTCACCTGAAGATGAAAAATATATATATAGACATTAAAATATCAAATTTTGTTAAGGTAAATCGCATAATAAATAATATTTATTTCATTGTAAGATTAGATTAGACTATCAGATTATAAATTATACAATATTGGTACAAAAACACACCAGAATCAGACTATATAATGTCCAGTCTAAACTAACTTTATTAAATGGAAGTGAAACAAGAACCATAAAAACAGAAGAATGAAAAACCGATTCAAATTCAAACAGCAGAAATGATATTTCTTAGAAAAACAGCTGGATATACCAAGTGGGACCATAAAACAAATAAATTTTACAATCCCTGAATATAAAACCAATTAGCCACTGTATAAGTAAATATAAACAAAAATGGTAAGAACATCTAAATCGAATGGGCAATAGCAGACTGCCAAAAAATACTATACAGATATGAAATAAATGGAAAAAGAAGAATTGGTAGACCAAGAAAGCGATAGCATGAGACCCGAACAGGCCACTTGGCCTAAAATCTATGATAGGAAGAAGAATATTATAAGACGGCTTTCGTCGGTATTTTGTAAAGTAATTTATTAAATAGTGTTATTATGTTAATATTCATTGCACAGTTTCCAAAACAGCTGCATTAATAATAATATTCATTATTATTAATACAACTTCCATAACGATGCAAATATTATTCCACATCTCTACATGCTTATATCCAAACATATTTTATTTCATGTTTTTTAAGGTATATATGTAAATATTTGAGAAGTCCAATAAAGATGACGACGATGATAATAATAATATTACTACTACTACTAATAATAATAATACGAGCACCTAGAAGAGATAACAATTTATCCTAAAATACTGTATCTGTAAACTGGGTATGTTCCAAAAGAAAAATTAAAGTCTTCTAATTTTTATTCCCTTTTATCCTAATTTTTTTTTTTGTAGACTAGTAGGTAACCAGTCTCGGTCCTTCAAGCATTTACTGATAATGAACCATTATTCAGTCAAAGCTTTATAGGAGAAAGAGTACGGCCGACAACTGCCACATCTTGTGGTACTAAATTCTAACATTCGTATTATTGTCTGTAAGAGGGCGAGTTCTACAGTCGATTTTCTTGAGATATAGGATTAAAAACTAGAGTTTATTCGGGAAAAAAGCTTACTTGTGCGTGCTAGAAATCAACTAAGTCTGGAACAAGTCAAAGAAAGGCTAAGAAAAAGTTCCTCTAGTTGGCGACAAAAATCAAACTTAGAACAGTCTTTCTTAACGTGGCTTAAAGCTATCGATTGAGGTGCCATTTTCACAAGGCTATATAGGCACCTGGTTATGTTCAGATAGTCATACTTTTTCTGTGAGTGAAAAAGTTTTTGTTGCCTATTCTCGAAACCAACAATAATAACTCTACTGAAAAATGCGGAGTTACTGGATTGCTCCAGATATTTGAATCCCAAATTATGCGCGCGTGCACACACACACACACACCTCGTTATTAAGAGATGTAGCTTGTTTATAGATTAAGACGTACAAAGCCTAAAGAAGTCAGTCCTTCTTGGTTTGGTTTAGGTATGAGTTGGCCTTTCTATACGGCCTTTGAATGTTCGTAATTTCGACAGACATAATATTACTGCCTTGAAACATCTTCTAGTGTTAAATATATTATATATTATATATATATATATATATTATATATATATATATATTATATATTATATATATATATATATATATATATATATATATATATATATATATATATATATATATATAACAGAGGTGCTTCTACTTTGGGCAACGATGAACCCTCACTGCAATAAAATTATGATATTTTTAACTGATACCGGAATTCAAAACTTGTAATTAATCACTGTGAGAAATGGCATGCGTCAATGCTAACTTAAAATGATGATGATGTACTGAAAACATTTTTTGCTGAAAGCGAAAGTGCCGTCATTGTCGCAACGAAGGAGTTCACCTTTTAAGTTAAAGCCACAAACATATGGGACAGTAATAACACAAAGCCTCACAGTCAAATATGTGAACGAGTGCGTTACAGAAATTCAAGAAAAATGTTCCTCATCTTAAACACCCAGAAAAAAATTATCGTATTTCTAGTTGTGTTCGTTGCAGAATTGGGATTCGGTTCCGTTTTTATTACTTCCAGGAGAATACATGGTTTTTTTAATATTTCAAACAACTGTAAAATTAGTTCATGTGATAATTTAATAAATCTGCTTCAACTGTATGCTAAAACGAAGGTCAGCGTGTTTTTCCAGCAATAACGCACAATGAATATCAATGACTGGGCAGCTCAATCAGTATCTGCCGTGCTGTTCAGCTAGAAAGATTTGGGTTCAACTCCCATCTAGGACACGAAAAATCTTTTAGAATTTTTTCCATCTGAAGGTGAGTTAGTCGGTCTCATAGAAGTAGCAGATTTTCCTCCTGAAAACTTGGGTTTTTCATTCCTCAACCGGTTATTAAATTACAGACAATCAATACGCTGGCCTCGGTCACGTCAAAACATTATCCAGAAGCCCGAGAAAATAAACCGCATTATTGACATTACTTCGATAATTATCTTCATATTATAAGGTTGAAATACAAACGAATTTATTGAAGGCTCAGTTTCTGATAGTGTTGTGGTTTTGAACAACATGTTTAAAAAGCTAAATTACACCGCATGTTAGGATGGTCGCATTTGGTAATTTCAAAGCAGCTCCATCTTAGCGCCATTGCCCCCCCCCCGCCCTCCGCTCCATACAGGGAGCCAGCGCATACGAATAAAAATGCGGAAACACAAGTCATTCAACTATCAAACTACTGCGTGGGCTTCCAAATGTCAACGAAGCTTCCTCCAATGCATTATTTCCATTTCGTGCACTCGCTAATGACGTCATGGCAGCTTAGCGAAGGCGCGCAGGACCTCATCAGCAGAGAGAGAGAGACAATGGCCAAATCGATGGCGCAGGGAAGATTTAGTGCATTCCACCACTTCGCAATTAGACTGACATCATACATAGTGACAGATTCCCTTTCATGATACACATAACGCAGTGTGCATACATCTTTTTTTTTTTTTTTTGAAACAGCAAAATATTTTCAAAAGCAAAAAGACTGAAAGCGAGAGAGCAATGGAAAAGAAGGAGAAAATAATAAGAATAAATCAGGACTTCTGAAATAATGATGAATTAAATCAAACCGAAAAGAAAAAAAAATATTCGAAGTCGAAAGTAGCTACAGTTCGCAATGGCGAACAATATCTGAATAATTAGAGCTTCGATGTGAAATTTGAGACCAAAAGACGGCAAGGCGATTTCGCAAAAGGAGATTAAACACTGCGAGGCTATGGCTACATATAATAAACGTCGCACTTATCTGTGTGTGTCTTTTTCATCACAGAAACTATTTCATTATATAGAGTAACAAGAAATATAAACCACAAGGAAAACAGTTTGTTTAGAAATATTTGAATTGTTTTCCTGTATCTTTCATGTTTTACTAGATTTGTCCAGAATTAACTTTCTTTTCTGTGCTAACCAATATGAATAAAAAAATAACGAGATAAAAAACGTAGGTGATTTCTTTATATATATGAGAAAAACTAGATGAAGGAACAGAATCTTGAGTATTTCAAAACTGACAGAGAAGTACCACTCCCATTTCTATCTTTGCTAATGATAATTAGCGCAATACTGTTTTTTTTTTTAATATACAAATTACTCAAACTGAACTGAAGCTATACGTTCATAAAATTTAAGAAAAATATTCATCCAAAATACAATAAGGGATCGTATAAGAGAACTCTAGGAACAAACGTCGGAAGTACGAATATTCACACGAAATTCCAAGAGATCTTTAATACTTCAAGAGTTCTGCACATCAGTCATCTACCTTGTAACTGTATGCAGAGGTAGCGTCAGAAATCATCCTTCACAAGAGGCTTTATGATATGCCGAGTAGTTTTGTGCTGTCTTTCTACCAAATCAACTGCCGCCTTCCGTTAGTTTCAAACTGCATATTAAGGCACCACCTGCGTTTAAGCAGCTCTGTCTATCTTTAAACAAGCGTTAAATCGTTAGCATATATGGCAGAATAGATTTATTCACACGAAATAAAATTTCACTTGGAATATAAAACGTTATTTAAAATGATTTTTTCCCTTAATATGAGAAAGGAAGATTTAAGATACTCCGTACTATGAATGATACTGATAGGGTAGCTTGGAAGCACAAGAAGATGTAAGTTTGCCTCGATGACTTCAACTGATTATCAAAACAACCTTACAGGACTAATACTATACTCATTAGACTATAGAAATTTGACATAATTTTCTTCTTAGCAACTGCCTATGTCATTAACTCTTCCGGTGACTCATGGTGCGACTCTCAGTTGTATACTTAGGACAGGAGACCCAGAGTACTGATCCACGGATGTCCAAGCACAACAAATGAAGTCAACGAGGCAGTCCAATCAGTGACGTCCCCGATTCCCGACAGAATCTCCGATGAATCAGCAGTGTATTCAACTCATCTAATGATGCATACACAACAATGGTAGATCTAGGAATTGGAGAGGAATTAAGTTAATTCCTACTCACCATTAAGATTATTTTATACAAATTCGCTCATTTTTATAATTTTTTGCAACCAATATGAGACATTTATATTTTTTCCTCAAATACTTTGCACATTACTGAATAGTTCTGCTACCTAGCCAACGAAGTTTCCCCATATTAGTTCTAAAATCCTCATTAAGATCTAGTATGTATCAATTTAAGGGTTAAATGCTTTAGCTTGAATATTAGTGATATTTATCCTCTTTTGCACTCCAAAACAAACTAAATTTGCTATTTAACTGCTTATGTCATGCATGGTATTTAGACGTTGGTCTTTGATGTTATCAAATGTCAAAAACGTTCCGAGTTATATTTCCAACATATCCTATGTTGTTCCGCCTTTTTCCCAAATATGAAAGCTGAAATATAAGATTTCTTTTGTTCCCAGTTAATTGTTTTTCACCTTAAGGAGAGTGCAAATGCAGAAGCCCACTTTGCCTAACAATAATTACTTTAAATATTTAGAAATTCGAAAATCACTGAAATAAAAAGAAATATTTTTACTGCATTTCAATTGTGTTGCCTCTTAATTTCGTATGGGGGGGGGAGATCAAAACTGTCAAGGCACATCATGATTGGATCAAAGTCAATAAGTAAAACTATTTATTTATTTTTTTTGTACTTTAGCTTTTATTCATTATGAAACCCACACAAAAAAGTTGCAAAGCTTATAGAACAAAATGGCCATATATGGGCAAGTAGAAGAAAGAAAGAAAAAAAGGCTACTGATATGCGTTTTGAACGACTAAAGGTTGTAATCCTTACGAAAGAGAAAAAAAAGTACGGAAAACTGTTCCAAGGCGCACACACAAACACTCGAAGACAAAAACGAAAGAGGACGGGAAATTGGTTTGGTATGTTTCTAATTGGACAGTGAACGGATGTTGACTATTAGTTGCTCGTGTGTTTACAGACAGAAAAAGTGGAAGAATGGTGACACCCAGTTCGATGGAACAGTGGCTCCTGAAAAGTAAGAAGTATTGCAGTTTTTTTTTTAAACAAACAAACCAAATTGAAACTGCATTATGACACCAAAGTCATAATTTCAAGAGACTATGATCAAATGAATTTGGAAAGTCTACCAGGAAGCGCTTAGAAATCACTTTGACTCAATCTTTGAGAATTTTATGGCTTATACCAAAGAAAACAAAGCCATGAGAAAGATCAGCAGGCAATTTTACAGACTGAATTCAACATTCGGAAATGTCATACTGTCAAAGTTCTGTAGAATTTCTTTTAAAAAAAAGGAGAAAGAAAGAAAAAATGTAGAGCAGGACGTGACATCAGATGACGCTGCCACGGTCTGGAGGAGCATAACGTGCGCCAAGAAAACACGTCCCCCACTACTACTACCAGCTTAGTGTTCCCACTTGGTGCGATGGTTCCATTGATTCATGCATCTATCGCCATACCCTAGGTCTGCAGAATGAAACAAATGGAATGGGGAATTCGTCTGGCCAAACGACCATTTTTTCATCCTCAGGTGCCCACAGTGTGGACTGCACTCATAAATGTTTGTTTTCTTAGCAGCGGGAATGAAACTTGATGAGGTGGCTACTTCTGTACCTCATCCAAGCCAAGGTTCGCTGAAACTCTCTTTTATAGATAATGTATCCATCCATCTGTTCACTGGACATCAACAGATGCCGTATGTTCATTCAGATGCTCTGTCATGTGCCATACCAGTCCTCGCCATGTGGTCTTGTTGTATGCTTTTCTGGAGGTTTCAACTCTGAAAATCAGCCACTCTAGACACACCATACATTAATCTCATTGAAGGTCTGCCCCTTCCTTTTTTTTCCAGGAACTTTACCGGAATCATGCTGAAGATATCATATAAGCCTTCTGTAACACCACATCTCAAAAGCAGCTATCTTTTTCTTATATGACTTCTTTAGGGTTCCAAGTCTCACATTCATAAGTTTCTATAGTTGGAAACACGCACTTGTTTCCAACAAAATGCAGTTGTTGGAAAAACAACTGAATCTAAATCCTCAACTTTGTTCCCATGGAGATAGATCCATCCATCCTTCCAGATTTTAGACAAGTCTCTCTGATTGTTGTTTTAGTCATTCCTAATATTCTTCTGATGTCTTCTGAACAGTAATTCTTGACATTAATAATGGATCCCAGGTACTCGAACTTGCTGACTTCAGTTCTTTCTCCATTAAGGTGCACTTGTTTCTCAGGAGCTTTCCCTGTATGTATTTCGTTTGAAAACTATAATCTTTGTCTTGCTAGGATAGAACTGAAGTCCTCTGTTCTTACTGATATCGTTACCTTTGTCAAGAATTTGTCCTAGGTCTTCCTTTTCATTACAAAGGAGTACTGTATTATCAGCAAACCTCAGAATACTAATCAATCTACCACCTATCTTAATTCCTGTCTTCAGCTCAACCAACGACACACGCATCATGCATGGATACTAAACAAGTGAGGAGAAAGTAGACATCCTTGCCTAACTCAGTTTCCAAGCTGAAGCCAATCAGTTAATCCAACACCGTCTTACCTTGGCTTCTTGTTCTCTGAAAATACATTATTTTTATTACTTTCCATAGTTTCAGATGCTGAACAGAGTCAAAAGCTTTAGAATTGTCGATGAAACACATTGTCATAGGGAGTCTAAATTCTTTATACTTTTCTATGATCTGTCTAAGCCAAAGGATCTGGTGTCTAGTACCCGTACCTTTCCTAAAACCTGCTTGTTCTTCAGGCATCTCTGCCTAAAGCCTATTTAGAATTATCGTTAATAAAATCTTATTTGCATGCGATATTAAACTAATAGTTCTATATTTCCTATATAGAACTTTCTACATATTCTATATATTCCTTTCTATATACAGTAGTTCTATATGGGACACGGTCAACTGGGCGATGGGCCAAGTGGGCGCCGGACATCTGGGCGAAAAAATAACAGATCAAATATGCAATGCTATTTTACTGATCTACGACCAGGTAAATTTAAATATTTTTTTTGAGAAACGAGTTAAAAGAACGGTATAAACATCAAATTTGAAAAATCTCGCTTATAATTAAGTTCATTTTTATTGTGTAGAATTACGAAATTGTACAGAAGTTATATTGAAATTTCCCATGCAAAAATGAGTCGTTTATATCATAATGACAATATTAATTTTTGGTCGTGAAAGTTATACAATGTAGAACCAAAGCATGATGAATATTTGTGGATGGCACATTTTTACTTTCTCCCCCTCTTTTTGCTCAAAAATTTGTTATTTTGGCTAGAAAGGATGGAGATCCTGTTTTCCCTGTTTTATATTGTTTACTATCTAATAAGATTCTTGAAACATACAATAAATTATTTTATATCATACATGAAATGTGGCCATTACTAGATCCCGAAAATATAAATGTTAATTATGAAATTGCCATTCATCAAGCTTTACGTATAGTATTTCCACAAGCTAACATAAATGGTTGCTTTTTTTCATCTCGTACAAAATCTTCGTAAACATTTAGCTTCATGCAAACTTTTAACCAGATACAATTCTGATGCGCAATTCGCTTTAAATTCAAAAATGATCACAGAACAAGATATTATTTACGCTATTTCTGAACATGAGAATTATTTATTCAATGAATTTGAACCAATTTTAGGATGGTTTACGAATACATACATGGGTCGTCTAAGGAATAATAGAACCAGGGCTCCACCGATTTTTCCCTCAAACGCTTTATCTGTGTACCAAAGAACAATAAATGGAAGCGATAGGACAAATAATTTTGAGGAAGCCTCTTATCGGAAACTTCAATTGAGCTTTGGCAGCAGCGCAAATCACCCAAATTTATGGATTTTTATAAATGGACTACAAAAAAAATTTAAAAAAAAACATATGATGTTGATTATGAAAGAGCAGTAGCAGGTTTTCAACATCAGCACAAACGTAGACGTTACCATGAAACTGACCAAAGAATTTTGAAAAAAGTTATAAATTAATAGGGAAAATATAATAGAATAATTACATGGTATTGCATATAACTATAATATGAATTGATAAATTTAAAATAAAAATTTTGTTTTGAATTTCATATACTTTTTTGTTTAAATGTATATATGAAACATGAGTAAATATGTTTATTAATTACAAAATAATATTAATAAATGAATTAAAAAACTAGATTTTTTCTTTATTTTAATATTGTGCAATTATACCTTTTCGTTTTTAAATCATTTTCGGACCACTCTTTTTAACCATCTCGTTCTTAAATGATACTACGAATTTTGATATATGATATAGTTCTTCGAAAACAAATTATTCGAAAGTAAGTATTTCGAATGATCAGTTCTTCAAAAAAATAAAATTTTTAATTTATCGAAAATTAGAACATCAGAGGCAAATTCACGCAAGGTAAGCTTAGGTCTGGATTATTTTTAGTTTTTTTTTTCAATTATGTGGAAATAACTCATAGTTCATAACTTATAACTCATGCCTCATAAGTCTTAACCATATTTATATTTATATATATTTTACCAATATTTACGAAAAAAAAAAAAATCCACCAAATCGTATCCTTGCTTAGCGTGCAAAAATTTGTAAGTTTCTGTCGCCCACCTGGCTATCGCCCAGTTGTCGCGTACCCTCTACATTATATAGTTCTTGGAATCCTTCATATCTCCCTTATGTAGTAGTATGAAAATCGACTTCTTCAAGTCTCTAGGCCATGATCCTGTCTCCCATAGCCTTGTAATCAATCTATGAAACACTCTTATTCCTCCATTCCCTGTAGCCTTAATCGACTCTGCTGAGATTCCATCTGCACACAGGGTCTTATTGCTATTGTTAAGCTATTTAACTGCTCTTTCAACTTCATGCTTAAGTGGAGGAGGTTCCAAGTCGAAATTTTCCAAATGTCTCAGACGACAACAGATTCCATGAATGTTTCGAGACGTGCCTAATAAACTGACAACTATGTGTGTATGGTAGGGATCAAGCAACCTAAAAAGAACAAAAAAAGATATCTCGAACCTCTGTACAGGAAATATAGAGTTATATTGATATTTGCTTTCAAAAAAAAAAAAAGCAGTACGCGTTTAATATACATCACAGCTAAATATAAGCAATCCATCTTTTTTACACATATTTGTTAACCAGAAAGCGTAATGACAATGATGTCTTTCAATCGGATGCCTGGAATATGAAATTCATACTAAAGTCATGGGACTGCAGACGCTGGTGATCTGCACATTTGGGTAGTGCAGATCACCAAATCACAAGAGCTCTGACTGAGCTCTTGCTTTTCGTGCTTATGATATAATTGCTACTTTTCAAGAATTGTTGATAAAGTGGACTTTCCGTTTTATTTTTCGCAAACTAGCTTAAAAAAAGGGACAAAAATCTTTAGGAGGATTCGAACTCAGGCCTTTCCACCTAAAGGTTATCATCGATACTGACTTAGCTAAGAAGGCTCCAGCAGCTGAAGAACACATTAATGAACATTTATATCAAGATATAAAATGTGAACTTGATAAATATATATAAAAAGAATTACTGAATTCTCTGGTGTCAAAATTTCTCAGCAAATAAAAGCTGAAAACTGGCCAAGACTCTAGGGGTGACTGAATGCGTTTCAATATTTTTTAATGAAGCCTAAAAGGTATTTCCATCATGATATACTAAATTCACTGAGCTACTTTCTCTGAAGAGTCTTAATCTGAAACATTTCGAAGATAAATACAGTCGCAAGAGACATTAGTAGAAAGGTTATTTATCTTCTTGTCTATCCTGATTTTCAACCAAGTTGTTCGCTGATGCAATCAGCATCAAATCTGAGTGACTTGAACAGCCTTCATTAAACAAAAAACGACCATTAGGTAAGTGTGTGGATTGCAATCCAGGGTATCTGCTCACAGTGAAATCCGACTACAGGAAGCGCTGATAAAGCCCAATTGTCATTCTGCACTTATGAGTCTGGCTTTTTACTTCGCAGTACTTTCCAAGCAATTTAGAACACAATTATGTCGACTGGTGCGCCATGATTGAAGTTGTCGATTTTTCTTGAAAGAGAGAGGGGGAAATAATCACTTTAAGCGAAGGGAGAGAGAGAGAGAGAGAGTCAGAAATAGCAAAAATGAAAGAAAAACGAGAGAGAGAGAGAGAGAGAGTCTCGTTAGCTTATCACAAGTGAAAAAGAAATAGATTTCATAGTCTTTACAGTAGATCATATTTTGGAGTTAAAACCTTTGAAAGGTGAATTTGTAGAACGCCTAGATAGAAGATGCAATAACTACAAATATAAAGTTTACTTCCGAATAAAACCCACACCAGCATTTAATCATCGGCCCAATCACGATGAGGACGACCTCTGACATTTGTTCCGCTCATTAGGCCAAACACCAATGACTAACTTTGTGTTACTTGACATTCTACAAATATGCACAAAGAGTTTTAATTTTCTTTGTATGACTTTTTTGAAACAGTCTCTTTTAATTCTATCCTTCTGTACACTTCTTCATTTCTTCTCTTCTGAGTCCATTCAATTCGTAGAATTTTACGATAACACTTTCTTTCAAAAGCCAGTATTATTCTCTCCGATTCATTTATCATTATCAACGTTTCGCAACCATACGTACTGCTAAATATGCATGTCTCAAGAATGCTTTGTTTTTTTTAAGCTGACATTTCTACTCTTCCGAATTTTGTTCATGGATTTTAGCGCTGTTAAAGCCTTTGCAATTTACAGCATGCGTTATACAGCTTCCAAGATAGGTAAATTGTTTCACATTCTCAAGTTCCTTTCCCTCTACAATAATCTTTTTTCCAATCTCCCTTCCACCAAAAACATTGTTTTGTCTTTTCAATATTCATCCTCAATCCGTATCTTTTCCCTTCTCTATTTAAATTATGTATCATTTGCTCAAGTTTCATTTCGTCTTCTTCAAGTAAAACAATGTCTTCTGGAAAGCACAAGTGTTGAGTCTTATTCCACCAATGGAGATTCCTGTATCCTCATTTCTGATTCTCTCCGTCAATCTCTCCAGGTATGAAATGAAGATACTTGGTGATGTTGGATCTCCGTCTTGTGCCTCTATTAATGGCGAACCAGGCTCCATGTCTGCCTCCTATCTTGACAGCCGCCAGTGCATTCGTGCTGATTTCTTTCAATAGGCGACTTAGCCTGGCATCAATACCGTATGATTCCAGTATAGCCCAGATGATTTTGTTCAATGCTATCGAAGGCTTTTTAAAAGTCCACGAAACATGTAAATACTTTTTTTATTCTTTCTTTGTGCCTTTTCTGCGATAAGTCGAAGGGCTAATATCTGTTGTATGGTACTACTATTCTTCGGAACTCTGCTTGTTCATCTGCCAGATGTTTTTCAATCTGGCTTTTTGGTCGTTCAGCTTGTATAATAATCAAAACCTTACACAGGTGGCGTATCAGTGCAATGGTTCTGTAATTGTCGCATTCCAAAGCATTTCCTTTTTTATGTAAGACTATTAGCATTGACTTTCCATTCTTCTGGGGTGCAATCGATCTTCCATACTCTCGTTGCAGATTTCATACGTTACCTGTACAAGGGTATCGCCACCATTTTTTATCATTTCTCCCGTCATCATTTCCAGGACTTTGTTGTTTTTTAAAATTTCATTATTGCTTTTCTTACTTCTTCTTCCAAGATATTATTCTCAAAATCAATGATTGGCGGTGATATTTCCTTTAACCACGCTACCGGCCAAGACGTCTATAGACGTCAAGATTATCATGGATGCGAAGTGCATATTAAAATTGTAATACCATTGATATTACATTGAAATATATGATGGATACAAAGCGTATGAGGGTGCGTATTTGATCCATAATGGCCGGGAAGGTGGTTAACTCATTAGTCATCTGTGTTATAGTGTTTTGGTCGGTTTGTATTTTATAGAGGTCACTGCAGTATCTTGTCCATCTTTGTATAATTTCTTTAATGTTCATTAAGGCTGTTTCTCTCGTCTTATATTCGCCATAATATTTCTAAATGTCCTTACATTGGTTTTTCCAACCAATTGTTCTTGTTAGCTTTGCTGCTCTTCGCACCTCAAAATATCAGTCGGTCGGTTACTGTAGTTACATTTGGGTGCTTGTTTCTCCTCATTTACCAATGTTCTAACTCTTTCCAAAAGTTACTCGGACTCAGATAGGAAATCTATGATGGCAGTCTAAACTTTAGCCTTTCATTTACTAAAATATCGCCACAACACCTGCAGTATGACATACTGCATTATCAAGTTGACAGTTTATTGAATTGTTCCACAAACCTGTAATATAGCTTAGGTAATACAAAATTCAAAATTGTACAGAATATCAATATAAGGTCTATTTCAGTGATCATTTCCCCAGACACTATAGTATCTCCATACTGCACCACCACCATGTGGCGGGATGGCATTATAATCAAAACTATCGATCTGAAATGGAGAGTGTACATCCTAATTCGTCATTCCCTACTGTAGCTTTCTGACAACACTGTTCAGTCATAAGCTTAACACTGTTTTTAAGTCGACAAGTGTAATTGTCGTGGGATATTTCGGCTTAGGCAGGAGTCCTATTGAAACTGAGTGGAGTTCAGTACGTAACGTTATCAAAAAGTTAGTTGTGGATGCCTCTGAACTACTCGCCAAGTAATTCACTGATGCATATCAGGAACACACAACCCCTTTCAGCATCCTATCTTTTTTTTCTTCATTTTAAGTCGCGTACGTGTTTTTGTTTGTTTATTTCTTTTTAACAGCACTGAGTGCGAATACTCTACTCTCACAGTTGCATAAACGGATTGACGTAATCACTGGTAATAGATATTGCCGAAATCGATTATCTATAATAATAATTTTGCACCTTCTATACCATGTAGCTGAGATTTTCAGTTTTTTTTTTTTTTTAAACACAGGGTGTTTATGGCAATGCGGTCCAATGGAGAGTATTCTCAAGATATGCTTCAGAATACTTTCCCCACTCAACGAGCTGCATCGTAACTCTCTGACTAGTATTAATGATCCCGGTTATGCATTTGTTGATCGTAAGAATCCGATATGCCGTTGATGACGCAATGCACTGCATATGATTTTAGCGCATAACACTTCTTGAAAAAACGTAGCAGTGACTTTTTTTAACCTTAAGTATTTTTATATTTCTTCCACCTGTTGCACCTTTTTATGTTGTTGTTGCAATGCATCTTTTCACCGTTTTCATGGTATTCCAGCTTATTTCTCGTACTTAGTTTTCTTTCCGTTTTTCGATTCGTCTGATTATCTTTTTTTTTTTTTGTTTTTTTTTTGTTAGAGTGCTTTTGTGATTTTTTTTTTTTTTTTTTTGCTATCTACTAATTTACTGGTTGTAATGCATAGTTTTATACATATATATTTCTGTAGTTCTGATTTTATCAAATTTTATTTTTCGAAACTACAATTTTGGTATGAATTTTCATTTCATTAGAAGTGTTGAACCGTTTGATCTACGTGTCAACACCCATAAATCTTATTTGCCTTAAGCGACCACTCTTTTACTTCGTTTTCGTTATTCCTGCTCAATTAATTATGAATTCTTTAGTATTTAAAACTGCTTGTTTTGTTACTGTTCTGTTTTATTTTAATTTACTGATTGCGTGCATACTAAACACCATGTTTTGGTGTTTCTATTGGTATTTCCATATTACATTTTTGGAAAATCTGTAGGAAATGAAATACAATAATACTCCGCTTAATTTCGTTTCGTTTCGTTTGTGCTAAGAAGAAGTGTGCTAGACATGCCATCACCGCCAACATTCATTTACTTCATTAATACAACCAATGGATCAAGATTGGGAATAACATCGAATTTTAAAGCCTACTACCTCTGCCTACATTCAAGATACTCGTAACGAACACAAACAGATGATGAACATAAACAATCCATCAGGCAATTTTGGAAAGACTACGCTATGAATACTATTGATAATATTTCTGTCATTACTACAGAATTGTTACAGAGAGAGAGCTTACTGGAGAATTCCTCAGCAACATCATCGCGATCGTGTAGTGATGAATCAGTTCATATATAACTACCTTGAACTATGAAAGGAGCTATAAGGGGAAAAAAACGAGTTTTTTATATGCGATCTTACTACCGAGAAAGAACTGCATCGTGAGAGGAAACTTAAGACAAGACAAACTCATAACACCTTCGTCATCAAGAAGCCCAGGTTCGAGAAATGATCCGATCCCTCATGTAAAATACAGTATAATTCCTTTCTTAAAATTCGCTCAATAAAAGTGTGTTAATTTTCTACTATATTTGTATTTTGGCTCATCTAATAAAATATAATCATTTGCCTTTTAGCAGTGTTTCGATTAACCGACCTAATAGTAGGCTTTTCATTCCGCATACTGGAAAATCAACCAGAGAATACACGAAGTTACCCACTAATATATATATCTTAATCGTGTATTTTCTTCTCGATTTGCCAGTATGCAGGATGAAAATCCTACCATTAGATAGACTAAATCATCTACAGTTTAAAAGTCTATGTCAAGATTCCTTTCATCATGACTAGAATTGAACTCAGGTCTCTTTTCCAATCGAAGGGGGTATTTTAGGCCATTCTTCCAACTGGTCTACGTATAATACGCACATTTATACAGATAGCGAATGTGTAATGAGGTACCGCAGTAATGAAACAGAAGAAACTTAAATGGACAGCCTCATAACACCATTAAATCATAATTCATTAAATCCACCCTAATCAATATTTTAATAGATGAAATAATAATCGAGCTTAAAGATGAGCCGTTAAATGAAATAAAATTTTATCCTAATATAGTAAATCTACATCAGCTTTGCCGATTACATAGTAATGTAACAGACAAGAGATAACTTACAAAGACAAGTACAGTGATACCCCAAGTTAGCGTTCAGGATACGTTCCTAGAATGTGGCGTTGTGGTAGGTAGCTCAAACAATATAAACAGTGGAGCATGAGTACAGTGTCTTACCGTGATGATTCCTTCGACTCCATGAAAGTGTCACGTAATAATAATAATAAACATGTATAAGGCTTTATTATCTGCTTTCTTTTTACTGCTACAACAGTCAATCCATCTCTATTTAAAATATCTTTAAATTTAATACTATCGAATGCTTTCTATAAATCTACAAAAACAATAACTGCGGTGTTATATTCTGTTGATCTTACTATTATTCTTTCACTGCAAATATTGCACTCTTGCAAGATATTCTAAATCTAAAACCTATTTATCCATTATTTAATATCAGAGATTCATTTATAATTTCTTGAATAACTTTTGGATAGACTTTATGTATGGTTTAAGTATAATACACACATTTATACAGATAGCGAATGTGTAATGAGGCACCGCAGTAATGAAACAAAAGAAACTCAAATGAAGAAAGGACTTAGCCAGGGTATAATTATGTGGTAAAATGGTCAAGGTAGTTGGATCTGTTTCATTTCTTTTAAAAATGTCACTGGAATGTTTTCCGACTATTCATCTGGCTTTCTTTTTTTTTTTTTTTTTTTTTTTTTTTTTTTGCTTAGAGAAAATAAAAAACATTTTATCTTGTCTAGTCCGGCTTCTTTTCTAATTTTTCTAAATATTTTCCATTTGTTGCGATGTTATTTCGAAATCTTCATCTTTCAGGTAGTTATTTTTCTTCATCCTCACACAATTAGTAAACTGTTCTATCCACAATTTTTGATTAATTAATAGAATGTTTACATACTCACATAATTCAGCTCTTTTGTGTCTAATTAATTCCTATAACTCTGCTGATTTTTTTCTCCCTTACAAAATGTGTAGACACCAAAACATATCTCATACAATAACTTAACATAAACTTTTTGGGCAGTGATGGATAGGTTAATTATGCCAAGTCCGTTAAGGAGAAAAATGTCGGTTATGGTGGATATCAAGTAAGAAGCAGCGACTGGTTTGAGAATGTATGCATAGAAGAGGAACATTACAATTTGTTTCTGCTACAATTCATTAACTCTTACTCATTCTTCAGTATTTGGAAAAGTTTTATTCTGTGAGACTTTCTTGCTGTTAACCATCGAACAAATTCATATCTGTTAGGCGTCTGCTAAACTGATCTTGCCTCAAACAGATCAAAGTAAGATTTAATTAGAAATGCACAGCTTAGAAGAATCCGCAAAGAATCCGATCTCTGTCATGACTGTGACCAAGAAATAACCCACGGTTATATCTCGCTAAAAACGAATGGCCAGATTTTACTTTTACTTCCACTCTTTGCGAATCATGTTACTGAATAGTTTATTATACACTATTAGCATACAAATGAATCTAAATGAAAAGAAGCCTATAATAATAGTTCACTACAAGGATGATTACTTAGCTTTCTTCTGGCCAACAGAATAAAAAATGGCAGATAATCTCGAATACTCGTTTTCTAGTATTTGCACAGGCACTAGGGAAAAACCAAATCCGTAGCATTATCTGATTTAGTTTTGACTCAGAAATAAGCACGGAAAGAAAGATATTGCCTGCTCCATAATTCAGTGGGGTGAAAATTCGCAAAACCAATCAATGCAAATAAATCAATAAGTGTAATCTAAGAGAAGCGAATAGAAATAGGTCATTACGAAGTCTATTTTGATAAAAGATTCGCATAAAAGCATCTGACACGCGTCTCCGGCAAGCTTCAAATGGGACAGCTGCAAATAACTTCTATTATTTTATTCATTTTTCAGCGCAATACGATGGCAAATTACACAGAGATATGTCATATGAGTGACCATCACTTTTATTTGTTTGCAATCTTTTGTGTTGCTTGGATAATTTTATTTTATAAATTATCTCAACATTCTCAAATTGCAAAATCAGGGATAATTCTCAGCAAAAATCTATAAATGGAAAGAAATTTAATCAATGTAGATGAATAAATGTCCTCAAAGTTTCTTTGGCTACTAAATTTGATAAGCCATTACTGAGCATTCAGAAATTTATATCACACAGTAGTTCGTGCGTCAGTTTTATCTACCTGTGGGGAGCACCCGAATGATTTCACGCACAACAGTTAACGTTGTTTCTGAGTTATTGATATAATATATATTTTCTCAAGCATTTTGTATATTATTTATTGCACCTTCCTTCAGTAAGTCGGTCGAATTATTTTTCTTTGTATGTATACCGCTATATTATACTGTGTAAAACTCCCCACAAACTGTAAACGAATTCACTAACTTCGTCACGTCTACAGACACAGCTATGTCTGCTAAAGCCTCCCATTCGGCCTCTAAGTATTCTGGCGTGCTCAAAATCGATCAATACAGTAGAGTAATGGGTATCTCTGCAGGCGATTCCATTGCAGCCAGTTAACATATTTCTCTCTACTCCCTACTCTTATCCACACGGGTTTTCAGTGAAGTTGGCAATGGTATGGATTGGCACTTATGTGTATGGGCGTTTTGTGCCAAGCGACAGAAGCAAAGCGCCTGAAGAAGCCTCCAAGCTGATCTACTGCATTTCTCTTCATTTTATAGTATTATAACTTTGGAGAGAGAGAAGCAACCTCTTGTAAAATGTTAAAATGGCGAAAGAAGGAGTGGCATAAGCGAACATTGCTCGATTATGCTAGTAAATTGGGTGAGATGCGGCGGAGGTAAAACAGAAAATTACGGGATGGCTCACATGTGAAATAACTTCTCAAAATAATATGTAAAATGGTACTTTTTTAAACTAAATTAATACATGTCTACACTTGGTGCAAAAATATTCTGAAACGCTTACAATTATTTCCTGCTACATTGTATAATGACAAGTGTTGCAAGAGCATTCTGGTTGTGTAGTGATCATGCATTATCTCAGCGACCGAATCCAAAACCATTGGTATACTAATATAGATGTAATTTTGTACCGAAAAACTCGCAAATTATAATAGTGATCCAAAATACCAGTCACTCGATATTCCAGTGAGCTAAGGAGAGGTTCTGCCAATAAAAATATTGAAAGATTAGATAATTTTAATAAAAAAATTATATCGCAAATATAAAAAAAAAGTTTCATATAGCAATATCTTAAACAACAAACGAAGTGAAAAATGCCATTTCAATTAAATAACTAATCTTATTTGCATACTAGGTAAAACGGTGTTAACAATTAACGAATATAACAAATTTCTAAATGCACCGCATCCGTATGTCACTATTGATATAGGTACCCGTACGATGTACCGTCATAACTCCCCCCCCCCCAAAAAAAAAAACAGAAACTGATTATTATTACTGATCAAATTGTTCTTTAATAAAAACGGAATTATAAAGGAAAAACGATTTTTCTTCTGACATTCCTGATTCTAACACTTGTTAACCGAATGAAAATCCTTGAGCTGCACCGTACCAAATAAACATTAGGCTTAGCAGACTTTTAAATGTTTAAATGACATTCGTCTCCTCCAACCTGTGCACAGACCACCAAAACAAATCGCCTCTCTGCTATGCAAAGCATAGTTCATTGCATGAATCATCTGGTCTTTCACCAGAAGGGCGTCATCTGCAGGTCTCATGGAAAAGAGAAGAATTATGGAACAAGAGATTATGAGAGACTAACGAAATTTATTTTTGTGAATCCTACCTACAAAGGCTTATAAATTTAGTCACAGTACGTTGGTAGCGAACATGAACTAATGGTAAGAGAATCCATAGAGAACAAATACGGATGCTTAAAAGATACTTCAGGCCTCCAATAAGCAAGGTGATAGTTTCACATCGGCGATGAAATTTCATCTAACACCTAGAGACAAAGGAAATAGGATGGAAAGAAAATGCTTAAAAATTAGTTAAGAGATGTTTGAAAATGGCAGTAATAGATTGTATGTCTAAACTTAGGCGTATAAAGATCAGAATGTAGTCCATGAATAGAGTGAGTAAAAAACTAGAAGGTATAAAGATATAAAGTATAAGAATAAATCGGTATGTGGGAGGAATTCTTATTAAGTAACCAATAAGAGAAATTGATTATAATAAAATTATTTTATGAAAAATTACTCTTTTATAATCAGCGATTCTTAATGCTTGGTATACTGAGAGAAGCATTTCATTTCCCACGTGTTGAGAGAGACGAGATTAGGAATGACTGAACCGGTGGTGTTCGGAATGATAAGTATCAGTGACATGGTTGGACTAAAACAGATTTCTAGAAAATTAGTGTTTCTTCCGCTTTGTCTGATGAATTATGCAGCTAGAAAGATCCGAGAAGAATGAAAAAAGGGAGCTGCATCTGAAATCAATTGTAGAAGAGCAGTAATGAATAGTTGCGCAAGAAAAGCGAAGATGGAGAGAATGAAGCATGAAGATAAAATCAGAATGAGAGAGAATTTTTTTTTGTTATGTAGCCAGCATATAGAAGATGTTATTTAGAGAAGAAAAAAATTATATATATTAAATTCATTTTAGCAAATGGAATTTCCCAATATACTTGTAAGAAAAACTACCATTTTAGGATATACATAAAGAAGAAATTTTGAATTTCTAAAGTGAAGTACAGTATATCAAGTAAAAAAAAAAAAAACCAGATAAACAGCTTAAAAGTCTTAATAATTTCTGAGAAAGAGAGAGAGATTCTGTTAAATTTGAAAATGTTAGAAAAAGAAAGATCATGTTTTGCATAAAATTTGTTATTTTGTTAAGATTATTTTGGGCGCGTAGATGTTTGTCCTCTTTTTGATTTTGAAGAAAGGTATCGAACTGCAAATCTCCCCAGTCAATTTCACACTAGTGGAATGAATACGCTTGTGGTAATTTAGAACACATGTAAAGGAATACACTGAAATGTATTGAAATGTTTGTTTCGTAAACAAAACTGGATCACATATATCAAATTTAACCTTATCTTAACACTATTCCGTAATTATTTTCTCTTAGATATTCACAGACACGTCTCCTCAATATGAAAAAAAAAAAAAAAAAAAAAGATTTAATTCAAGCCGCTTAAATAAAATTAATTAATAATTAGAATCGCATACGAGTATTAAAATTAATAAAAAAAAATAATATTACTACAATATGAAAGAAAAAGTTCAGCTATTTTTGGCAATGAGGCAGACCCTTTTTTAACGACTAGCCTTTAAACAGTTGAATTTAATGAGGTTTAAGAAGAAAGATATTAATTAACAAACCTGTGTCTTGAAGGTAAGGATAGTAAAAACTTGACTAAAGACTTCACTGGAGCCGTGAGAGTATGCAATTTAAAGTGGCGAGTACAGGATGGTGACAAGTGTAGAACATACATGAAAATAGACAGGAATTGTAAAACCAATCACGAAAAAGTTAAAACCGAAAAGATGAATTTGTAAACTTCGGATTTCGAAAGAACTGAGGGGGAAAAAAACAACAAAAAAAAAAAAAACATTATATACATAGTAAGTCAGCAATTTCCAAAAATAATTTAGATTTTTCTTTCGTATTGTGAAGATTTTAGGAGCATCGTATGGCACTGAACATTAATGTACAGGTACAATATCAAAAGAAGAACTCGTACGGTTCACTCAAACAAAATATTTCTAAAAGTTAAAATATAATGTATATTATTTCTGGGAAAACTCCCATGTTACTCCTCTTAATAAACTATTATAATTTCGGCTATTTTGCCTGCTTCAGTTTAGGAGTGCCCCTGTTAAAATGTCATTGGCTATTTACTCATGGATTATTAGGGCATTGTAGATGTAGAAGCACTTACCCGACCTGACATAGCATCCACTTTCCCAATGTATTCAGATGACGACCAAAAATAGTCGAAACGGACCGCACCCCGTCAACCCCCTTTTCCCCTTACCCCTCCCTATATAAAAAATCAACCCTTTCACCTTTCCCCACCCTATATAATATAATATATATGTTTATATATATATATTACTGAAAAAACCCGGGTTTCTCTAATTTAATTCTCCCAAATTGCCTACCCCCCCCCCCTCCACACACTCAGTAGTTTTCGGACATCGCAGAAAGAAGAAAAGCCGCAGCACCCAGAAAAAGGTATGTGTAAATTTCTCTTCCTTATGCTACATATACTTTTTGGTAAATTTACATCTACAATGCCCTAAGAATCCATGAGTAAATAGCCAATGACATTTAAACAGGGGCACTCCTAAACTGAAGCAGGCAAAATAGCCGTAATTATAATAATAATAAAATATAATGTATATTGTAGATCCCTCAAGTAACTTGATTTCATGTAAGCCTAATTATGATGGGACGGTAATGCTATTTTCATAATGTGCTTATGTTTTCACAAAAGAATTATTTACAAACAACGGTATTTCATTTCCAACATATTTGCCAAAAATAATATTGAAATATCGATAGAGAAAAAAAAAAAAACTCTGATTAGTAGACAACCAATAAGCTAGAAATAAACAGAAAAATAATCGAACAAGCGATGATTTTTTTCAAGACAAAACAATAGAAATTTTTTTATTGTTTTGCTATATTGACAACATAGAAAAATAACATTTGCAACTACGACAAGTATATATAAAAATATGACAAGACCAATTTTAACTTATGCAATTGAAACAGGAGCTGAAATTGCTAATATCACACAAATAAGCACTACTACAGAATAAAAACGTTTAGGAATAAAATTGCAGAGAAAAAATGATAAAATCAGAAATGAAGAAATATATACAATTATGCCTTACAACCAGTAAATGAATGGATAGCAAACAGCATAATGGAATGACAAAGGAACGAAAACAGAATGCAAAAAAGAAATAATAATCAAACAAATAGAAAAATGGAAACCAAATACTAGACCAGTTCGGAGTCCACGGAAACGATGGATTACAACAAACACTGTGGCGACAGATCTGACACTTAAGACGGAAGAATGGGAAGCTTAAGTGTCATCATTTGCGTGTGTTTTCTTGGAGGTGTGCGTGTTTTGTGGAACGAAAAAACCTTCCAACGCTGCGTGAGACCGTCTAATTAATCTTTACTTGACAAAATCTTTATGAAGGTGACTCAAATCCTGGAGAGGACTGTTGCTACCGACTGAGTAACGGAATCTAAATAAACATCATCATTACATAAATTTTCTTTTGGAAAAAAAAAAAATCTGACTTACGATCCTCAAATGAAAGCTATGTGACACCCAAGATCTTCACCTGTGGGGGAGGGGTTACATTCATTTTTCCGGACATTAGCGTGGTTGATCAGATATGGAACTGGCTCGCTGATCGATATCAGATTTGGCAGTAGGAAGGAAAATAACAAATAAAGATCTACTGAACTCTACATAATCTTCATGTTAACGAGCATCTGTTGGGAGAAGATATTCAGTGATTTGCAGATTACTAGGAAAAAAAAAAAAACTAGGGAGGATTACAAGTTAAATATCCTGTAAAGGTTTATCCTAGGTGTTCAAATAATGACACGTTTCTCAATCCAGTTCCTTTTGAACTTCGTTCAAACGTTTACTAGACCGTTTAGTCCCAATTCGACCCCGAAGCAAAGAATATTTAAAATTTGATAAAATTTTGGAAGATTTTGCTTGAAAAAAATTATTTTTTTTTTTTTGCAAAGTGTAATCAATTTGCATCGTTTAATTTTAATATTGTTTAATTAATAGGATATATTACAGATACTTTACATTACATTTGGATCCCCATACTGAAATGTTCCCAATTGGACCCAGTATTTGCCGACCGGGCCTGTTTACCATAATAACAGTCAAGTTTAATTTTTGTAGCGGAAGGCAATCTAGATAATCATAAAGTACTTCCGAAGTGATGAATCAAAACTCCTTAATCCAAAAGAAAATTTTTTTACAGATTTTTTTTTCCAGACATGTAAGCTTTTTATGGTTTTTTTGGTATATAATTTTTTTATAAATTAGAATAAAATTTTAAATTCTCACTTTTCTTTAATTGGTTTTTGTAGTTGGAACTATGTAAGCTCTAGTTGGAAAATGAATTAAGGTATGGTTCGAACAGATTTGAACTTGTCTTGCATTAAGGAATATTGGGGAAAATAATCAGCTTTGGAGTTCTCACTTACGCTCAGAGATGCCGTTGAATCTATTCAGTTTATTATGCCACATAACACAACAAAAGTTGCAGCCTGTCAGACAAGCGGCACTGCTTTTATTATTGCGTGGGCAGTTCTTTCCCAAGCGTTAAGAAGCGACACAACATTGCTCGCTCTGGCATCCATCATGCCAGAGCGAGCAATGGCATCCGCTTTCCAATAAAGCTGTAAAAGCATCTGCCCATTTTTACAACCCAGCTCCAACCCACCGAATCTGCTTCTCCTCTTCGATTTCATCTGTCTCTTCTATTTCATATATACATAAGCGGTTCGACAAATTATGCAAAAGCGTACTTACTCGATATGCAAAAATTTACTAACCCCATATCCCTATCCCATTTTTTAATATGTCCCAATAAGTCAACAGGAGTAATATACAGTGATTAGCGATGTTGCATCTGAAATTATTTTGTTTAGAAAGTTATTTTTCATTCAATAAAAATACTCTTTTTTTTTCGGTATGTCTGCAGCTACTCGCCACGGGCGAGTGGGTGAACATATTTCTAGAGCCCTATATATATATATACATACACACACACACACACACACACACACGAAAATTAGGCTCTCGTTATTACTGGGCATTGTGAAAAGTTAATTTGATTTAATGAGTAAGATTTCAGTCTAATCATTTAGTTTAGAGAAAACTGTTTCTTCTGTTTAAATAATGTATCTCGACTTTCTATAAAACACAACCATTTGATTTTGTACCTAAACAGACTCAGTCATGCGGTCCGTACTTCATACTTTAGACTTTCAAGCACCTAGTCTACCACTGATGAATGATGAACCACCACCACAGTTTCTTGCGGTGACTTCTATAAAGCATTGCAAAGGCAGAACTTTTGTCAACATAAAAAAAAAAATATTTTAAAACAGAGCATGCTTACAAGAACCAAAGTTTGATTTACTATTTTAGCAAACTTGGAGTTGCAAACCGCAAAGCTGTGCCAACTGATACGATTCACTTATTGCTTTATGTCTTGCTCACTAAATATTATGAACCTGGAAGGGCTAAAGGTCAGATTATATGAGAACACGTGAGATCAAACATGTAACTTTTCAAGCCACTTCAAACTTTTTTTTTTTTTTTTGAGTGATAAATGGGGAGATTTTGAAGGCCGAAGGAGATTTGAGATCTTGCTTAGCTGGTCGAAAGCAATGTCTCTACATGTCAGTGTACTTGTTATCATATCAGCAATACGATGTGCAGTCTTTGCAACACTTGCGATGTGCCCTCTGACCTTTAGTCCACTGTTTATCATCATCTCTAGATTCCGAAGCTCCTCCGCTTCCTGAAGTACAGCTCCACCAATACAATACGCAGCCTTATATCTCTGTATCCCAAAGTGTAACACCTTGCATTTATTAACATTCAAACAAACAAAAAATATCAGCAAACATTTGAAGATATCCAGTCAATCCACATAAAATGTTTTCTGTCTTACTTTTCTGAAAACTCCTTTAGAATGTTCTCAACCATTTTTGTTATAACCGGTTTTGGAAGGATTACACTGGGGTATTCGAGTTCTTCTTTTCTCCATACTGCTAAAACTATTATATACCCTGGTTTAAATGGTTTTATAATACTAGTTTTTGCGGCGGATGGTGATGGGATTTTATGTCGGGTTGGTTTCTATAGACTGAATAGCTAAGTTTATTTCAAACTTAATAAATTCCCGGTTATTCTTTGCATGCTCTGACAAAGAAATCGTAGTGATGTAGGCCCATTCTGTATGTTTCTTTTTTAAGATGGGAAGTTAGTTTAAGTTTAAAATAAACTTAGCTATTCAGTGTATAGAAACTAACGCACACGGGGAGCTATCTCTATGCAGTCCCATTATTATCTGTCACAAAAAATCGGTATTATAAAAACCCTTCTATACAAGGCATATAACATTACCAGCAGTATGCTGAAAAGAGGTTAAGAACTGGAATACCTCAGTCTAATCCTTCTTGAAAACAAATTTCTATGTTCGAAAAAAATAGTTATAACCAAAATGGTTGAAAACCTAAAGGAGCCTCCGAGTAAAACAAATAAAACAATAATATAGAAAAGCAGTATTTCTCACTTATACGGAAAATATTAATGATACTGCGTTGACAAGGAATATAGGTTGCTTTCTCCCCGCTAAACATGCAAGTCTCCTTCGACTTCAAAAACCTTACTCACATTCACGTGGAATTTGCTATGTTGGAAAGATGGGCCGGTCAGGAGGCCATGGAAGGACTATTAGCACATACAACGAACACAAAACACCAAATGTTATAAGCGCATGCAAAAATCTCCAAATTGACTCCAATTTCCTCGTCAAACCATTCCAAGAGTCGTCAGGAATGTTTAAAAATCCACATCAACGTAAAAAGAAACAAATTTCATCCTATATTAGGATTGGTCATCTTTTATTAAACAAATGACGCACGCAGATCTCGGTTGTTTCTCTCATCACGTAGCTAGCTATCATAATACAACTTTTCTAAATTTTTTTTCATATATTTCACGTTGTTGTTTCTTGCTTACATCATTATTCTGATGAAGTGCACTAGTTTAAACTCAATAAAATGTGTGTCAATCGTTTATACCGGACTTCAACGTTTGAATGTTCGATTTACAGTCAGCTCACTGAACAGCGATGTGCTGCTGATACCGAATGGGTATTTGTCTGACACAAATTGTCTCAATTAGTAATTCATCTACATTTACTTTCATCTGTAACAAAGCATAACCACCAATTTCTTGAATATATTCCTTGGAATATTATATCTTGTTTAATTTAACTTGGATAGAAATGGCTGGGGGGTTAGAAAGCAGATTTGCAGTTTTCTTGAAGTGGATTCTTCCCTCTCCTTACCCTCCCATTCAGCATACACATCCGTCTTCTCATCTCGCTGACATTACGACGGTACCACCCTGCTTATATGAGACGTTCAACGGCTCCAACGATGCACTTCTGGAAAGAATGGATTAAAGAGGCGGAGTTTCATTATAGCAACCTTTACGACGACTAATCGCTGACCTGCACGAACGAGGCAAGCAGTACTCATCCTAGGTCAACGCACTACATAAGGTACTATTATGCACGATTCTTTCTTAAGAAAACCTACGTACGAGTAGAAACGTAATATTCAATTTACATGCAAGAAATCCTCCTCTGAGGAGAATATTTGTTGCATTACCATTTCTTATTGAAAATGAAAATAAAGTCAGTTTTGTACAGAATATTCACTTCTTGTAGTTTCATTACTCACACGCAAAGGTGAGCTGTATTAAAAAAGAAACTTATTTTAATATTAGGAAAGCATAAAGTGATTTAGAAAATGCGCTGTTTATTCTGTTTACAGCGAACTTTATCAGATAAAAGATTTTTGCAGACAAAAGATAGGAAAGAAAGTCGGAATGAATTAATACAGGAACTACAGTGCTGCACGCACTGAGAAAGGGAGAAAGCTTAGATGGGGTCAAGAGGAAATTGTCGATGAGGTCGATGAAAGCACTCGTGAGTTGAAAGCTTGTTTGGAATTGTAGGAGGGGCAGCACAATGGTACTTTGCCACAGTCTAAATGGTAGTTGCTTCGAGTGTTTTTACGAATTAGAAAGGAACGGAAGAATTAGAGATACAGCTTCAGATAAACCTTCATATTATTTAAAGAATTTTTCCCGGGAAATATCTTTAAATAAAAGCACGAAGCAGAAAATCAATCTGTGACACCGTATAATGAATCATTAAAAGTCAACTGCAGAACGCTCTTAGTATCTTAAGAGAATTGAATACGAAACGCAATAAAAAAATCCGGATCGTATGTTTTTTTTTTCTTCTCTAAAGTAATATTTATTTAATGCTTTCGCATTATAGCGTTCGCACTAATGTCGAAAACATTTGCTGTAGTTCTGTGTTTTTAACTCGGTAAATATCGCCTACGTATTTTTTTTTTTTTAAACATGATATCGAATCTTAGCTTCACTGTCAACTTGAGTCTGGGAGGAAAAAAAAAAAAACAGTCGCAGACTGATAGCTCTGGTGAGTATGAGGAATGCGTAACAACCGCCGTGAGGTTTTTGGCCAGAAATTCCTGCACAGAAAGCAGATGGGTAGTTGCATGGTCGTGGTATAATCCAATCTCTATTGAGCCATTTCTTGAGTTTATTTTTGCTTCTGATTTTCTCGCAGACTCCGCAGAATGTCTGAATTATTATTACAACTCTTCGAAGTAATAATAATAATGAAACAGTATACATATCAGAATGAAACGCACACATCTGACTTTCCTCACCGTTGATCGTTTCAACAGCTACGAAAATTTGATGTACAACACTGTTCCTGTGAGATTGCGGATCTTATTGAGAACAACAACAACAAAAAAAAAAAACTTTGATTTTCTGATTCTGCAGGAAAAAATAATTGTTATACATTTATGACAAAGGTTGTAGTTATCGATTCTAATCGAATCTGCCGATTTAGATAAAAGAATTACGTAGAGGTGATTTTTCTCAAGAAATAGGATAGGTGAATTTCACTAGCAGTGATATTATTTAGATGTTCATCTTCAAATGAAATGTCTGGAGAGAGCAGCACTTAAGGAACTGATAAATATTCTAGAAGTTTTGGTTGTTCATGTAGCGTAATGAGAAAGAAACAAGTGCAATGTGTTATCAGAAAATCTTCTGATTAGAGTATTCCTAGTCAGTCAACAGAACGCAAAAAAAAAAGCGAGTAGATGACAGAACAGAATCTTGAAGTTCTCGAGCTTTAGTTTAAAAAGTTAGAATAAAGAGTTATTTGACATGAAACTGGAAAAGGAAACTTGTTGTTATAGATAAAATATTTTATTTTATAAAAATAAAATAAAATAAAATAAAATAAAAAAAGGCGAAGCGAATGATGCACGCAAAATCATCCCTCAATCATGTGTGGACCGACTATGATGGAAATCTTTGACGATTATAAATCAAGCGAACAGTTTCGATTAATGAAAAAGTTGACTGTCAAATTTAGCTCTCCATTATTTTAGCTGAAGTTAGTAGGCGATAAAATGCTTGCTCGTTTCGCATTTTGACAGTGATCTTAATAGTTTTTTTTAAACTATTAAGAAAAAAAGATGCTACAAGTCAAGAACCGGATGTGAAGATTCTTTGTGTCCAAAAACTATTGCGTTATGATGTGTTTGTTATAGCAATCGATTTGACGAGATCGAAAACGCAGTTGTTGAAAGAAAAATAAGATGCAGTTAAATCAACTTTACATCTATAAATAGTCTTGTGACAAAAACCATCTTGAAAAAAAAAAAAAATAGGGAAACTGGCCAGAAGTTGAAACTGATTGCATTAATAACTAAACTAAATAATAACTAAAGTACCGGGTACAAAAGCTTCATTTCAAAGAAGTGAAAGTCGAGAACAGAGACCAGCTATCACGTCTCTTCAGTAGGATTTATAGCAATAACATACCGCAACATTTACAATTTTATCAACCGGTCAAATATTTATTTTATTTATTTATTTATTCATTTTTTTTAATTTTAATATACTCTGCTGATAAAAAAAAAATCCCTTTCTTCATCTAGAATTAACTTTAAAGTTTACGACTGTATTATACCTCCCTTGATCGGGACATGGTAGAACAATGATGGAACGTACATTTGCGATGGAGTCATAGCGCGGTCCTAACTGCAGGGTGACCCATAACTAATAGAACATGCTGTGGAAAGGGCCCGTCTTTGGGAAGCAACTGCATAAATTTTTAAACATCACGAGATTTTTTTTATTGCTTATGAAAAATCACATAACGTAAATACCTTCCATTTTCAGCTTCACGTAAACGGGCAATTTCTACGGAATGTTCCATGACTTACGGGCCGCCCTGTATAATCATTAGTGAAAAAAATATATAAAGATACAAAAAAAGAACTAAACAAAGTAAGCAGGAAACTTTTGCTTGCAACTTTGAATGCCATTTAAAGGTTAAAAAAACCAGCTGGTTATTTCTTAATTTCAGAGAACGCACTACGTCATAAGAGACAAAGATAAAACGGCAGTGTTCATCTTTTGCTCTCTCGAGAACCCAAGTCCAGTACGGATGAGGCCACACAAAGATTAAATTTTAGGTGATAAAAGATTGACTAAAGATACATTAACCCTGCGGAGATGGCGGCTGATCTGACAGATACAAACAAATTGTTTAATATGAATATTCTTACACATATCCAGTGTATAGCTTGGAGGTCATGAGTAGCTGCGCATGCATATATTACGAGTGATTCCATACTGTTTATGCGGCCAGTTTTGGTTTAACACGTGTTATGCAAAAGATGCGAGATATTTCTTAGTAAATTGTATCTGAGAGATACCGCGACCTCCGATGTCAGTATAGTATTGGTTTTTGTTTCTTGTTTTTTTGAAAATGGCTGGAAAAATATATCGATTGCATATTCCATCAGATGTTGGAGAGATTTAGCGATTTTCTTACTCGAGTCCGATGATGAGAATGATAGAGTCGAATGCGAAAGTGATATTTGATAGTAAATGGTATCTGGAGATACCGCGAACTCCGATGTCAGTATAGTATTGGTTTAGTTGTTTTTTTTCTTTGTTCAATAATTTCTAGATTGTAACTGAAATTAAATAAACCATTATGTATTATATTTGCGGTGTTATTTTTTTAAGTTTTATTGCATTTTAACACATACCAGTAATGAATGCATCTCTCAGATACACGCGACCTACGCTGCAATTCTTTCGACCGCGACCTCCGCAGGGTTAAACAATCTCAGTGAAAATGTATATTTCTAGTTGATCAGTAAAGCCATCGCTTACAACTCCAGGCCAGCTGTATTCTCACAATATCTCTTCCCCCCCACCTCCTCGATAAAAGCTGCTCTCATATCATAAGGAGGTGACAGGGTCTTCTCCCCTCCCCAGGTTTTTCATTACTCATAACAGCCCTCAAAGGACACACGCAATTAAGCAGACAAAATACTGTCCTACCCAACATAACCCCTCAACCAGCAATAATGTATATTTGTTGCAACAGCACTAGCTTTAATTATTTTGGTTGGGATTATTTAGAATTAAAGCGAGACGGGTGAGTCCATGATGTGCACGATATATTTGCCTACTTTACAGGAGGGGAAACAAAAAAAAAAAGGGAATAGGTTCCGGAAGGACGAAACTGTTCTTCCGGCTCCGTCTTATACCGAGTGCTTCCATAAACGCAGCAACGAGTCTATCTAATGCAAGTTCCCAACATCATTTTGATTTTATCTTGAAGGTCATTACTACATTAGTTAAAAACACTAGTTTAGATGAGTGCCACAGTAACGTCAGAAGAGATGAAAAAGCATTATTAAATATGTACTCCATTTATTCTTGAACAAAAGTTATTTTTGCATGTGAATACCAGATGCGGAGGGATATTTTTTTTTTTTATGTTCGTATCAGAAAACCACTCATGATCATTCTTACATTGAAAAATTTCACAACAGTATTTCAGGATGCAAAACAGCAATCTTCAGTTGAAAACAAACTGGAATATCTTCCCCTCCCCTCATTATTCTGTCTACTCTTACCCTAAACGTATTCCGGATGAGTAAAAGTTTCCGATTACAGCGAAAACGCCATTGAAAACTTATTCTGCTGCCCAATATACGGAAAAAAAATAAAGGAGCAGTGAGTCACTAAAGATAATTTATGTTGAAGCATTGTATGACGGAAGGGTTCTCCTCCTGCTTCACAATTTTAGGTGGTGTATAAATTTCATCGCCTGGTGTGAGATCCCCATCTTGCCTACTAGGGTCTGAAGTGGCTTGAAAAAAAATCCACGTTTGGGCTCTTGAGCACAGCTTCCTGGATTACTTAATTTAGTCCCCACCGCACTAGGGGTTTATAATCTTTCGTGGGTGGGATTTACATGAATAATCTCTGTCAAAAAATATTATTTTCGAACAGAAATGTTTTAAAATTAAAAACAGAATTATCTGAAACTGAAAGGCTCTTAAATGAGAAAATTAATTTCATTCAAGTAGCTATTCATGTAATGATAGCAGTAGACATTGCAAAGAAAAATTTCTCTGCTCAAATCAGAGACATCAACAGATCTAGAAAGAAATTATTAATAACTAATTTATTGATTTATGGATAATATAGTAGCACACATATAGTGCAATTAAAACTTCACTGCAAATTTATTTTTTCGTAATCAAAAACTTAATCCAAGTTTTACACTCCGTAAAACACCAAGCATTTAAAGAACCAAATTTCTCATTTAACATATGTAATTAACTTATACATTTATTCACACTGCCTGAGTTTAATTCGTATGTTTTAATTAATAGTTTCCCAGAAAACATCATAATTTGACCTTTTTTTTTTCTTATGTTCTCCAGTTTGGATCTAGAACTAGAAGATGTAATATTCACGATAACAGAAATGCTGCTACTGCCTACAGCTAACAAAAACGTTTCATGATGGAACAAAATGGTCTCTTTTCATTGCTAAAAAAAAAAATCAAGAAGTTTTCGTTGCAATTAAATGATCCATACCTGACAACGAGGTTATTTTGAAGTCCTTATTGGGCTATTTAAAGCATCCCAATGAGAATATTTCAAGTGCGCAAAGTTTCGTGTATGCAATTTTAACTCATGAATGGCTCAAAAAAACTAAATTGATTACATGAAATGAAAGCTAAAATGATTACAGGTGACTGAGATCCCACGAAAAATGTTTTACTTCACTGAAATGGTTTTGTCTGCATTTTATTTGTACCTCGGATGAATCCAAAATCATTATTGCAATCCGATAAGAGACTGATTTTGTTATGAAAAATTCTGCTGCAGTTTTTTTTTTCCCTGCAAGTAAGAGCAGAACATCATTTCCTGAAATGGACGCTCGCAGCAGTTTATGATAAGAGTGACTGAAGAGTCAGGCGGCTAGTCTGAGAGCAAGGGATATTAAGAGAAACGCTGCCGTAGTGCCCACCATAAAATAGAAATCATCTTAGCTGCTTAGTCATTTCATTATTTTAAACAGGCAGAAGCTTTTAACTTATCCAAAATACGCGGATATAAAATCGTTTTGCAGGTCGCTGGAATTTCTGAGTCCAGGAACGAGTGTCCCCCCTCCCATCTTAATAATTCATCATTCCTTGATGAATTTAATTTATTCCTGTGTTTCACGTGATTAGCTTATCCGCTTTCCAACCAACAAATTACTGGTTCGAATCCTATCATGTAAATTGTTGTTTTGTGAATATCTAAGTATGGGAGATGAAATTCACTGCTCGGTTGAAAAAGTTGTATGTAGAGTAGGGTTTTCGGATTAACCGAAACCGCCTACGATACAAATGTATTATAGGCCAACAGCATTTACCGGGCAAGATTCACACACATACATACATTAAAAGCTGAAGTCTTCATATTGAACCAACACAAGCAAGCAAGCATAGTTTTGTGAAACAAAGGAGACGGACAGTAAAACTAATTCAAAAAAGCATTTGTTTTCTAATAAATTCACAAACTCGTGACTGCGCATACGCGCAATAATACAGTTAATGGATTGTTAGTATTTTGTAATTAAAATAAAAAGCCAAAAGGATTGTTAGTATTTCTCAATTTTTAATAACTATTTAAGCTTACCATTCGATTTATTATTCGTTGATCAGCGTTCAATTCAACTCTTGATATCATCTTGACTGGTTATGAAATTAAGTCTAGGCTTTCTTATAGCAAATCTTATGTTTTTACTACGTCTATGCACTTAGTATCTAAAATGATACATTCTGACACGAAAACATATTTACATTTAATAAAGAAATTAAATATATGTATACATAATTAATAGCGAAATTTCTGTAGAAATGAGATATATGAAAGTATTTAACTTCAAGTGCACTGCTTAAAACCAGTGCTAATTTTCTGAAATTAAGTACAAAAAATATCATCTGTATCTCTGTTAAAAAGTAAAGAAATATTTGAAATGATGATGAATTCGTTGTCCACTCAACTATTACGATGTCATCATATATGATATCATAATAGTATAATGAACCTGTTATACTTTATGGTATATGTTATATTGATTGGCCGCGCATTCGAACGTTTTACGAATAAATTAAGCAAAATAAAAACATTAAGGGGTTCTTAAGGGTCAAAGTTGTATAACTGGTAAGAGACCTCCACGTAGCCTTTTAAGAAAGGTAGAGAACTGGCCAGGGCTTCTGACCTAGTGTCCAGTCCTCACCTTCTCGTGGTGCACCCTGTTGGGTATCTACCTGGATACTGAACGAACGAGGATGGGCTGGCAGTTTGGGATTTAGCCGACCAAATTGTATTCTTATTGGTTTAAACCACAATATAAAATAATGGTACAACATGACAGAATTTCATGCCGGCTAGGGCGTCGCCCGGTTAAACAAGTCTCCCGTTGTTTCCACCAGGGAACCAGTGCGAACAGCGAAAAGTCAGTTACTGGAACAAATCCTGAAACACACTCCAACTCAACATCACCTGAGTTCAAGATCGGCACCATCAACATAAGAAGCCTGAATGGCAAAGAAATGGAGCTAGCTGAGGGAATGGATAAGAACCAGATCGACATAATAGTGATGACCGAAAAAAGACAAAATTGGAGAGATCTTTCTGAGCAATAAATACAAAATGTTATATTCAGGCAACGAAAAATCAAGGAAAAGAAGAATAGCTATAGGACTCAATGCTAAATACGAGGCTAATCTTCTTGAATACCAGGCAGTCTTTAGTAGAGTGATATGGGCAATATCAGAATGGGGAACTGGACAATGAGACTTATTTGTGCCTATGGTCCCAAAGAAGGTTCTACTACTAAGATAAAACAACTACTAAAATTCCCCCACTTCTACTAAAGTAGACGTAGAGAAATTTTTTGAGGCTTTAGGGAAAGCAACTGACACAATGAAAAAGGAAAAGTTGGTCTTTGTTGAAGATATAAACAGCAGAGTAGGAAATAGTTGTCAGGCATACAAAAATATATTGCGAAAATTTGGAGAAAAGAGCAATGTTAATAATAATGGCAAATACCTGTTGGATTTCTGTTCAGGACATGGACTGGTTACTACTAGCACAATGATCCAACATAAAAGTGTGCACAAATTCACATGGAGAGAAGAGGCAAGGAATAAGAAAAGGCTTATGAGTATGCTATTGTTCATAATGATGTTTTCTCCCTGTTGCAGGACACCAGAGCGTACAGAGGATTAGAAATTGGAAGTGATCACCATTTAGTCTTGAGCAGGATAAGATTGAATTTCACATTGAAAATAAGAACATGTAAGAAAGTTTTAAAGCGAATAAAAGTTGAGCAGCTCTCAGATGTGAACTGTAGACTAAAATACACAAATATTATTCAAGAAAAAATGAAAGAGTTTGAGAACAGGAACCAAATCTTGGAGATTCAGTGGCAAATCCTGAAGAAAACATTGATTGATTAAGCCAGAGAGGCATGTGGTGAGGCTGTGTGCAAGGATAGAAAAAGCAGAACTCCGTGGTAGACACTAGAAGTTAAAGAGGCAGTGAAAGAAAAGGAGAAAGCACATCAAAAGTTCCTGTCATATAAGTCAGCTTGTGCTCTTAGAAAATACAGAGACGTATGTAAGAAAGTTAAACACTGTATAAAACTAGCTAAACAAAAGTCATGGGAAGACTTTGGTAAGAACATAGAAAATAAATATCAAGAAGGTGGCAAGACATTCTGGAGGCTGTTGAAAAAGCTCAGAAATGCAGCAAAGTGCTGTAAAAGGAATTATAGATGATAAATATGACATAAAAACTGTGGAAAAAAATATCCTTGATGTATGGATTAATTACTTCGAAAAATTGGTAAATTAAACAATCAGTAACAGCACAGTGGTAAAAAACCCTCAATAGGCATGCAATCAGGAATACATATCCATGCTTGAAGTAGAAAAAGCCATCAAAATCTGAAATGTGGAAAGTCAGCTGGAGTTGGTAATATTCTACCAGAAATGCTCAAGTACGGAGGTATAAAGTTCTCACAGTAGTTGAACTGCATAGTTCAGAATGCTGGACAAAGGAACGAATTCCAGATGATTGGAGTAGAGCTCTCATAGTACCCATATATAAAAAGGGAGCTAAAACTGAATGCGAAAATTACATAGATATTTCTCTATTGAGTGTTCCTGTTAAGATTTATCATATTTCTTCAGAATTCTTGAAATTGGTTCTGAAATCCCGGAAATATTTGTAACTGGAACTCGACGTATTGAATCTTTGTTGTTCTGGATTGGATTGTAGGAATCGAAAAGATGTTGGGTACTTTTTTCAGAGAAGCAATTCCATATATTTCCTGGATTTCAGAACCAATTTCAAGAATTCTGAAGAAATATGATTTAACAACCACTTATTAACAAAATATCCACCTATTTCCTCTCTTCTAAAGATAAACGCTCAACTATGTCTCTGCCTGGTGTGTATCAAGTTACTTGTAACTGCAATCTGCCTTACTTTGGACAAAGGACGCTCTATAGAAAAAAGAATACAAGAACATCAATCATACATTCTTCACAACAAATCCGATAAGTCTGGATTGGCTCAGCACGGGATAGAGACAAGCCACACCATCCTATGGTCCAATACTCGCCTTCTACACAGATGTCGCTATAAATTTGAACGCTTATTTAAGGAAAGTGCTGAGGCCTTACTTAAACGCCCTAACTTGAATCGAAAATTTCCTTATTAAAAATATCAGAAAGTTTAATCAGGATAACACATTAATTTTTTTAAATTTAGACTTGTAATTCCTACATTATGTTTTTTTATAACGAAACCTGTGGTGAATTCATTACTAAAGCGCACACGTACTAACCACAGTAATGACTATTTCATTCGTAAATATATCATCCCAAGTATCTTGGAACATCCTCGGTACAGTAGTTCAAACAATATCAGGAAACAACATACAGATAAGGAGCATGATTACAATAGAATCTCAATATACGTGCAGTAACGTGTTATAGAAGTAAATTAAATATAACAGAAAAAAAAATTATTTTACAAAATTTTGTATAACAATTTCCCATACTTTAGGAATAGTAAGAACGTCGTTGCGGTTTAAATTTGGTCTGTGTAGTAGGACTTCAGCTCTTTCTTTATATAAACGTTCATATTTATATAAAGATCTATGTAAACGTTTCAACTTCTCCCAATGGGAGAATCCTATGGTGTGGATTTTCAACTCCGTGTTGGGAGAGACCAGATTTCTGCAGTTTGAAAAGACGAATGGGGTCTTGATGTTCAGAGATGCGTTTCTGAACAGATCTACATGTCTGACCAAAGTAAGACAATTTGCAGGAGCACGGGATCTCATAAACGCCAGGTAACATCAGAGGTGAGAGTTTGTCCTTAGGAGAAGGTAACAAGTTATAGATTTGGTTGATAGGTTTGTCAGTAGTGGTGAAATTTTATATCTGCATAATTTTCGAAAGACGTTCGGAGATGCCTTTTGACGTAATGTATGGGGAATCCTATGGACTTCTTGTCTGGGTTGATGTGTGGGAAAATGACTGATGATTTTTTGAGTTGCTTTAAGATTATATCCGTTTAGTATGGCTGTATTTTTGATTATTTCTAGTTCTTGGTTTAGAGAATCTTCAGAGGAGCAGAATTTATGTGCTCTGGAAACTCGTGATTTCTGAGATGGATGACGAGCGGAAGAATTGTGAATGTAGCGACCTGAAAATGTAGGCTTGCGATAGGCAGACGTGGCGATGGAACCGTCTTATTTTCTTTGAATGTGTAAATCCAGAAAGGAGATACCTTGTGGAGATTCTTTTTCTAACGTAAAGTTGATGCGATGATGAAGGAGGTTAATTTTATCTAGAAAGAGTTGTAATTCATGTTCGGGATGATCCCAGACTGCAAATACGTCGCCGACATATCTTAACCAAATTTGTTTGGGTTCAAAAGTGAATATTTTTCCTTCAAGGTGTTCTAGAAACAGGTTTGCTTAAGTTTGGTGATAAAGGAGATCTCATTGCTGTTCTTTCTCCATTGCTGTTCCTTCTTCTTGCTTGTAAATTTGACCTTTCCAGGTGAATTAACCGGATGTAATAACAAATTTGAATAATGCAACTATATCAGAAGGAACTTTTTGAGTTAATAATTCTACTGTTTCTTTGTGGGGAATGTTCGTGAAGAGAGAGACAATGTCGAAGCTAATTAATAAGTCAGTTTTTAACAGTTGAATGTTTTTTATTTTTGCATGAAACTCTGTGAATGTTTGTTGAAGAGGCTGAGTGAGTGGCCTATGTGAGGACGGAGAAGGTTAGATAAGATACTTGATAACTTGAAAGTTGGACTGCTAATAGAATCTACGAGGTTTGAGAGGAACATTAATTTCGTGAAGCTTGGGTAAGGCCATAAATTCTGGGAGGTGCATGGTATGTCTTGAGTTTTTTAGTTGTTTCTTCATCTAAGGAGGAGGTTTCATCAAGTATCTTGTTCAATTTCCTGAGTTGATGTTTTGTAGAATCATAATCCAGTTTAGCGTAAGTATTACGATCTCGGAGTAATAAATTTATTTTTCGGTCGTATGAATTGGTATCAAGAACCACAGTGGTATTTCCTTTGTCAACTCTGGTAATGATTATATTTTTATTACGTTTTAAGGATGTAAGAGCTTTCAATTCTGATGGTGGGATATTTAAGTCCGAAGGTTTGGCATCGTAGATTACTTTTGCTACCTCGAAACGAAGTCTGTTGGCTTCAGTACTGGAAAGATGGCAGATGTTTCTCTCTATGTTATGTATGAAATCTAAATATAGGAAACATTTGGGTGAAGTCGCAAAAATCGATAAATCGATCAAAAAAGATCACTGACAAATTACCAACGGAAAAATGTGTTAAATGTGTTTGAATATGTTAACTACAACGTTTTCACGTTAAATATATATAGCGATTTTGCTGTGCTGTTCACAGTTTTTTTATCTTCAATGTTTAATGTTTTCTCTTTTCTTTTATGAAAACACCTGAAGAAGGCTGTAAAAAGCCGAAACTAGTCGTGTAATACCATTAAACCTTCTTTCCTTTACTCTCGGTTTATGTCATTCAATTCTTTTAAAATATATATATATATATTTTTTTTTTTTCAGTTATATTTAATTTACTTCTATAAACACGTTACTGCACGCATATTGAGATTCCATTGTGATCATGCTCCCTAACTATGTTTTCCCTAGTATTGTTTGAACTACTGTACCGATGATGTCCGAAGATACTTGGGATGAAATATTTACGAATTAAATAGTCATTACCGTGGTTAGTACATGTGTTTTAATAATGAATTCCTACATTAGTCTAGTTTAATGTTATATATAAATTAAGATTATTACATGAAATTGTGAATTAATACCTATAGTTTAATCATCACTCCGATGAAATTTTTCCTCTCTGTAACATCACGCGGCTCGTTCTACCTTTGAATGATCAATTGTTGGTATTCCACCTTGTTAAAAACTGTTTCTTTGTAGCCACTGAAGATAGTCTGTTATTTTCAGACTGATCTTGTGTTTACGTGACTATAATTCTTGATCATAAAGTCACAAGTGTCTCTAAAGAGTAGAATCAAAATTGGAGATGTTAATCTCAGCTCTTTATTTAATACAAAGGATGTTAAACTTCTTTTTAAAACTTCTAAAAGTCAGCAAGATTCCCTGATTAAATTGAATAACTGTTGTAACAGATATGGTATGAAGGTCAGCAATACTAAGACAAAGACAATGAAAATAGGCAGAATCATTGAAAATATCAACTGCATTGTGAATGGGAACTTATAGAACTAGTAGTAAAATATTTCAGCTACTTAGGCACGACGATTTTTAGTGAATATGGTAAATTAAATATAGAAATGGAGAACAGAATCAACAAAGCTGGCATGGTAGGAAGTCAATTGAATAAATTTATGTGGAATAAGAGAGAAATTAGTCAAAACACTAAATTAGCTGTATGCAAGACAGTGTTCAAGCCAATTTTAACTTATAGATTTGAGAGCTGGTTCAGAAGTAAAACACTTGACTAGAGACTGCAGACATGAGAGGCCTGAGAAAGATTAGGGGAATGAACAGATGGCATCAATGGCAATATCATATTAAAAACGAGGATATTGGGAAAGAACTTGCCACTGTCAGCATCCAGGAATGTGTTAGCAGAGCTAATCTTAGGTGGTTTGGTCACTTTAACAGAATGGGCGAGGAAAGATTAGCAAAACAAGTGTCCTCTGGAAAAAGACCCAGAGGAAGACCCAAGATTTGGGGGTGGATTGATACAGAAAAAAAATGCCTTAGAATACAGAAATACGAGAAATCTGATAATGTTGGAGTCTTGACAGGTAACAGATTGATTTAGAGGAAAATTTTAGATAGGAAGTTAGTAATGATGTAATTTTTCATGTAGTACTATCGTATCCTATACACTCCTTCAGGATATATATCAGGAATTTGATGATGATGATAAAAATATCAAAAATAAAGAAATTGTGATAAGAACTACGAATTTAAGATATTAAATTCACATTTTTTTTACGAAAAAAAAATAACCCACAGGGATTATTATGCGTGCGAGCTGGTGTCAAAGATGAGGAATCTAAAAATCCGGCGAATCAGTTGCGTAGCTTATGAATGATCCCCAACAGGAAACGAAATACAAAAAGTTTCTATCAAAAACATCATGAATACTTTTAAAATTAACTTTCGTTACTTTTGCCTACCACATAATATACCTGTATCCCTTATACGCTTGGAAGTTAAAATATTTCAGCATTTCCTAACCCGAATTACTATTTCAATAATCTGAGTTTCGGGTTAACTTAGACCTTGTCTCTGCTAATTACGAAATATCACCCAGATGTTTTCTCGATCACGTTGTTGTCTTATACACAATCAGCAGGGATTTACTTCCACTTTTCACCCCACAACACAAGGAAACCAACCAGTTCACAGACACAGCCTTAAATTGTTCCGGTCGTAATTCAACATAACAGCAATAACATTCGTTATTTTCTCGGCAATAAATAATTTCAGCTGATTATTGCATATCTGTTAGAGGCAGCTTAGCTGGAAAATAATTATGGTTTTATTGCTAATTTTCTTGCTCCTCATGAAAAGCAACAAGCTTCAATGACTTGTTAGTTTCGAGACAGAATATCAACTCGAATTTGCACTTTTAGTTCATCTGCTGAAACAGACCCACTGGAAAAGTGTTTCGTACAAACAGAAGGCTTTCCATTGGACTGTGATTGATCTTATGTGTTAAGAAAAGCATGGTCACTTTGCACAAATAAAGCCATTCCTGATCGAAGACACTTAAACCTACAATCAGGTGGGAGAAGAAAAGGTTTAATCTACAAAGCGAGATATATAAGTGTCTCAGAAATACAAAAAATAATGATCTTCACGCTTCCAACTAGTACAGAGATAGTAACATCACACGCAACATGATGAAAGCTAACCATGCAGAATCATTCAGTTTGGTTTGGTTGATGTTAGAGCCCGAAGTAGCTAAAGCTACGAGACCAGACATTACTGCAATGTTCTACAGTCAGTTTGCATGTTTTGCAGAGAATGAAGCCTAATTTCTGGGAGGAATAGGATCATCATCATCAAAGGTGTATTGGGGATCTTTTAACCTGCCTGTAGGTCGTCTCGGCTATTATTCTTCTATTATTAGCATTTCAAATAAATTAAAGTACACAGCCACCACGAAACCTGTCGTGAATTTCTACTTTCTACCCGAGTTTTAAGTTACAAAGAATTCAATTTAGTAAAAGCTCTAAAAATGTATGGGATCGTTTATGCATTTTGATCCACGTATTTCTGCAGGCATAACAAGCATATTTCTGAATGTCACTGATCAGAGGAGCAGCAGAAGTATTCGCAAGTTCTATTGTTCCAAGTTAGGACCACCAAATAAAGTTATAACTCGGAACTTTACATTATACATAATATAAACCCAAAACATTATATCGTTATCACGCTGTTTTTGTTTAGCGCTAGTCATGCGTGAAGTCAGTACTGCTTCAAACATTACTCATTATTTCAACTTTGTAACTCTTGACTTCTTTATATATTTGTTAAATATTCTTTGTAGCCTTCTGTAGAGGAGTGGAGCCATAATTTAAAGTATTTCGACCATAGAAAATTGTTTCAATTTAGATACATTCCAGTAATGCATTGTAATATTTGTTGTGTCACAAATATCTTAGTTTCATTCAGAAAAATATTTAATCTAAAGAAATTAACCTCACTTATTTTTTATTACATCACTAAGGTACTTAAAATCCACAGCTATTCAGGTCTCCCGCTACTGACAAAGGAGTGCGACCGCTTTGTTCAGCCAAACAATAACGTGAAGGGCACTTTTCTCAACTGAACCGAATTGTCGAATAACATTTCGAAATTAAGTGCATGTCAAGGGAAGAAGAGAGAAAAGGAAATTCAGTTCTACACAGGCGTATGTAGATGCGAAACTCTATACAGCACGCGTGCTTAAAATAAAACAGAACTGGCCACTTTAAAAGCCTGCGCTGAACGTTTGATCAAGACAATAATAGTAGAACACTCGCTGGTCTTAGGAACAATGGCCCACGTGCTAACATCTGCGATGCCTACGACTGCATTGATTGTTTACAGCTGCCATCGATCTCCGCTACTTTAATATCCGACAAACTGGTCAATGAACCGTGACGCATGGCAGATGGCGAAGTGACAGCGCTAGCAGACGTTCGCACCTGGCTAGCAGCCACCGTTAAAATGGCAAATACCGATATGGCTTTCGACGAATCGGACTTTTTGAATGACAGTTCCGTGGAGATGGAAATTGCGAACAACTCTGACCTCATCAACTGGCGAAGTTTCCGAGTGTCATCTTTCATTTTCGAATTTCAAATCGAGCGACAAAAAGCCGAAGGAATATCAAAAGGTATATCAAGACCGCGGCAGCTTAATGTATTTGCATGTATAAAATTAGATCAGCAATATCGCGGCATTTGCTAAATACATTCGGATGAAGAACTAGACCGACCGTTACTCGCCAGAAAAATCGACATTCTGATAAATACGAGAAAAAAATCTCAATCGTAGATTAAGTTAAAAACTAATCGGTTTTTTTGTTTTCCTAACGAAATAACGCATATTTAAATATAATTTTTCTGCTTCGAACTGCATTTTTTTTTTAAAGTTAATTTCTGGGAAGAGACACGTCTACCTCTTCACTTGTGTGATTATCTTGAGTTGTTTTTGGTTGTATTGAAATTATGGCTGCAGAAATTTGAGCTATACAAGGCCAGTGCGCCGTGTCTGTTATTCTGAGTGTTTCTTGTCTTCCCTATGAGAGCAGCTAACTCACGTTCAACTGAAAATTCTTAAAAAGGCTCTTGGCGTTCTGGAGTCTTACAAGGGATTCTAACCTAGGTTTTCTCAGTCAAATTGCATCGCCAATATCAGATGAGTTACGAACGCCAAGCTCACATTTAAATTTGTCCAAAAGGCAAATAAGTCCGAGATGCATGTTCTAAAAAGACTGGCCAATTGTAAGTAGCCAGATTTCGAAATCTCTCTCTTCTTAATGCAATGATTAATCGTTACAGAACCTTCTTCCACTCAATAAATAAGGTTGAAAAGCATTTCCACTAGTCAGGAAAAGACATTACCGATTAAGGCAAACAAGATACTCATTTGCCTAGTTCTGATATCGAGACAAAAGATATGTACTTGTCTTAATATAATTAAGACAAGTACATAATATAATGTATTTTATATATAATTTAATCTTTACACGTAAATTGATGTATGAAGCATAATGTGTTGCCTTCCATTTCCTTAGAAATGGAAGGTAACACATTATGCTTCATACAGATTACAGAATCATATGCTTTACAGGTTACAGAATAAGATATTCTGTAACCTTTTCAGTTAATTCTAATTAATATCTACGGCTTCTATTATGATTAGTGTAGCGCCTAGCCACTGTCCAGTTTTAGCACAAATTTAAATTTATGAAGAACTTTTTTTTTCTGTTTATCACTCGCTATGATGGTAGAACAACTTCCCTTCATTTGCACATTTCTTAGAAATTATATCTGACAGCAATCTTGCATTCCTTCCATAACTTTAGAAGCCTCCTAGCTCGGCGGGATCTTCTTGTAGTTATATGGAACTACGGAGGTAACACAGCCTGCGAGGTCAGTATCATGTTTCATAATTGTGCACGTTTTTCTCGGCGGTTTTCCTACCTTGTGGATTGAAAATCTCTTCCGCATGTGCCCGGCTAACACATCTTCAATTGCAAAACCATTAGCAACCGAAGATTCCTCGAATCCTATCTGGGTTCGAATCAGATTGATCCCAGATGATTCGAACCCAGATCATCCCAACGTTTGTTGGGATGATTTAGGTTCGAATCATCTGGGACCAACCGGCAAACCCTTTGGTTTGAAAGATCTGCGCTTCAATCTCATGCAGGACGGGAAGAACCTCCATAAGGGTTTTTCAAATGAAGATGAACCACCCGCTCAGGTCTCATGTGGATGTAGGTTTTTTCCTCTCGGAAAGTTTTTTTTCCTTCCTCAAAACAGGCAAACGGCACATAAGAGCAATTAACATACATAATCCACTGGCCTCGTAGCCATTATTGAAAACACCCTCATTCCCACTCCCAACTTTCGAAATGTCCATGGCAACAGTATATAAACTAGGCGCTCCTCGTTTCTGGAAATGCATCGCAACAGTAATAATTATAAATAAATAAAGCAAGCCCAGTTATATAATTATTCTAATAACCTTTCTTTTTTTAAACATTCATTCGTTTATTTTACACACTTCATTTGCGATTGTCACATGGCACACTTTTCATGATCCTAAAAATAATGTCTTGACTGGTTGGATGTTCTAAATAAGCTGAGAGAAAAAGTATGGGAATCCTATGGGGTTGTTCTCGTCTAGGTTGAAGTGACAAGAACAACCCCATAGAATTCCCATACCTTATATCAAAGGCATCTCCGAACGGCTCTCGAAAATTTATGAAGAAATACAATCTTACTGCCACCTACAAACCCATCAACCAGATCCAAAACTTGTTACCCTCGCCTAAAGACAAACTTTCACCTAGCTACTGCCTGGTGTATACGAGGTTCCATATGCTCCTGTAAACTCTCTTATTTTGGAGAGACAGGCAGATCAGTTTTTAAACGCATTTCGGAACATCAAGACCATATCCGCCTCATCAAACCGCAAAAATCAGGCCTCGCTCAACACGAAGTTGAAAACCCAAACCACAAGATCCATTGGAAAAAGACAAAACTTCTACACAGATCTTCATATAAATGTGAACGCTTATATAAAGAAAGTGCTGAAGCCCTATTCCACAGACCAAATCTAAACCGCAATGATGTTCGTGCCATCCCTAAAGTATGGGAAATTGTCATACAAAATTGTGTAAAATAATAACTTAACTGTAATTAATTTTAATTTAAGTAATTCAATTCAATTTAAGTTCAGGCCGCAACGCGCCACTGCACTCAATTTGGATTCCATTGAACGTACACGCCCTTTCTTTTGTCATTCCTAGTATTGCCATACTGTACTGATGATGTACTAAGATACCTAGGACGAAATATTTACGTAATAAAAAACCTACTACTGCGGTTCACGTGTATTAAATTTAGTCATGAATTCTCCACAGGTGTCTCTATATAATCAAGTTTTATCAACAGAATTAGGAAGGATTTCACTAAGCCATATGAGCATCCGCAGGTAACAGCTAATCAATTGCTCACCAGCTGCTGCTGAATGGATTCCCTAAAAGGTACACAAAAAGAAGATACTTAGAACCCCAAGTGAGGAACAAAATATGATTAACTCAGATTTCACCATCACTGCCATAAACCTATTAAAACCTAGAAAATCTGCAGGCCTTGATGATGTCTGTAATGAACAGATTAAACATTTTGGAAACAGGACTAAAGAGTGTTTATTAAACCTATACAACACTTGCCTCAGAACCCTAAGGATATGAACTATCTGGTGGCCTTTCTGAAACCAGGGAAAACTCCAACAGAAGCAAAAAATTACAGACCTATATATCACTACTCAGCAACCTCCTTAAACTCTATGAATGATTAATTTTGAATAGCCTACAATCCCTAATCGAACCCCATCTTATTGCTGAGCAGGCTGGCTTTAGACCAGGCAAATTCTGCACATCACAAATTCTCAACCTCACTCGATATATAGAAAATGGTAATGAGCAAAAACTAGCCACAGGAGCAGTCTTTGTGGACCTAACTGCAACATACGATACCATAAACCATCTCGCACTCAGAAATAAAATATACAGAATAACTAGAAACTATCGCCTTGTCCTCCTGATCCAATCACTCTTGGAAAACAGACGCTTTTATGTGGACCTGGGGGGTTAGGAAGAGCCGCTGGCACCTCCAAAAATGTGGCCTCCCCAGGGAAGTGTGTTATCACCATTACTTATCAACATCTACGTCAATGATCTCCCTATCTTTCCAAGAACTAGAAATTTTATCTATGTTGATGACCTTGCCATAGCTACTCAATCAAAAAATTTCAAGTTCATTGAAACTATTCTAACACTTGCTTTAAATAGTCTAACCACATACTCTACCAGCAATCAACTAAAACCAAACCCCTTGAAAACCCAGATTGGCCTTTTCCACCTTAACAATAAGGAAGCCAACAGGAAGCTACAGATTTCTTGGAAAGGCTCTAAAATAGAACATTCCTGGAGCCTAATCTACCTCGGTGTGACTCTCGATCGCACCTTCTCATATAAAACCCACATAGATAAAACAAAGGCAAAAGTGAATGCAAGAAACAATATATTACGAAAGCTTACCTCCTCCAAATGGGGGTGCAGACCCTAACACACTGAAATCTTCTGCCGTGGCCCTTTGCTATTCTTCTCTTGAATACACCTGCCCAGTATGGTCCAGATCCTCCCTTGCTGAAAAACTTGATCCAGCATTGAATGAAAGCTGCCGCTTAATTACAGGATGCCTGAAACCAACACCACTAAAAGACCTGTATACTTTGGGTGGTATTGCCCCCTCCCCCTTCAATTCGAAGATCTGCATTCTCAGCTGATGAAAGAAGCAGAAAAATGAATGATGAACGCCACCCACTATTCGGCCAGACCGCAGTGCCCCAAAGACTAAGATCCCGACATAGTTTCCTGGCAACTGTTGAACCACCTAAAAACCTCCCAGAGACAAGACTTCAAATGGTTTGCACTGTATCCTGAAAATAATACTGGTATTCCAATAGCCGAACATCTTACACGTGGTGCCCACTTGGAGTGGAATACTTGGAAAAGCCTCAATAGACTGCGAACAACAGGACGCTGCAAATAAAACCTCATCAAATGAGGCTATCTCTTTATATCCTGCACAGAAAGAGCAGTTGATTGTTGACTGACCATATCTATTGTATATAAGTTATATAAAGTTTCCTTTTTTCATATTTAATTATTATTTCCCTGTATAATTCACCTACCACTCTAAGCTGATCTCATTGTAATGTATCATAATTTGGTGTAAATCATGTTGTACCACTTACTTACTACTGTACTACTTGTGTTTGGATACGAAATAAATAAAAAATTAAAAGTCTGCAAATGGCTATCTACTATTTCAAACACATGCCATTCGATATTCCCTTTGATATTTTGCTTGGCATTCAGTTGATGATACCTTGCATATTCTACAAATATGTCCATGGCCATTTTTCACCACAATGAGCATCGGTAATTCCCGTACTGTCCTCTAAATCGCTAAAACTTCAATTCCAAACTCGTAAAGCGAATTTTTCTTTTTCGTTTATTCCTTCTACTATTGGTTTGTGGATTTTGAACAATCTTCTCGCATGTGTAACCCGGAACTCTTCAAATTCCTTAAGTTTATGTCCATTCATGTTACTAATGTACCACAAGTTTAATATCTTCCATAAGTAATGCCTTAAACTCTGTTCTCTTTGCCAATGATTCTTCAGAGGGAAGAGGAACAACTTAGTGTGATCCACTGCTGCCGAAACACAGTTCAGTGCTATTTCATAAGTGAGAGGGATCTCATTTCACTTCTTCCCTTTCCACTGTTAATACTCCGCTCTAAAAACAGGATCAGGTTTCACTTCTTAAGAAGACAAACTTCTAACCTTTCTTGACACGCGCGCGAGAGCAACCATATCCACTTCATCCTAAAAAAAAAAAAAAAAAGACTCCCTTTTCCGTTCCCCACAGATGTATACTTCTCAAGTCTATCTTGGAATATGTTCTCACATTTGTGACAATACACCAAGATCTCATTAACAATTTGATGCTGTCTAGAAGAGGACAATCCGGTTAATTAATAACACCTCTCTCTCTCTCTGTGAGAGAGAGAGAGACTAATCACTTATCATAGATAGAATTTTGGAGTATCTGTTGAGGGAGAGATGGCGATTCTGCTTCAAGTCTCTTTTTTATTTGCATTTTCATGGATAATGTTTCATGGATAGTGAAGAGATCACTATCGTTCCTTTCCTTAAACTCCAGCAGCTGCTGTTCAACATCCTTTTAGTGTCTATCTTTTAACTACCGAGAAAACTGCTCTTGCTCCCGTTTCATTCCACCTACCTCCACTCCAAAATTTCGAAGTCCCTTCCTCATACTGTTTTTCTCCCAAAGATTACAATCTTCAGCTTTCGCGAAAGAACAGATCTTGCATTATCATTAATCTCTTCTATACGCACGACACTAATGCGCTGCAACCTCTCGTTCAAACGATATAAACGAAAGATTGGAAACTTGTCGCTCATATTGACGTCGTGAGTCAGCTGTCGATTAGAAATCCAGAAATTCTATTTTAGAGACCAAACGTGGAATTTTTTCAAACCACTTTAGGCCTTCAGTAAAGCAGGGTAGTGGTCTTACACCGGGTGATTAAACCATCAACCACCTAAAGGCTTTCAATATCTCAATATATTCGAATCCAACAGTCTGTAGGTTGGAGAACAATATCCATTCGACCAACCAAATCGTGTGGCAACATTATACCTCCCCCTTCATTCCCTGTAATATTTGGCTATCGCGTTACTGGAAGAACGATGAGCACTGTGGAAATATTGCATACTAGCAAAGCACAGCATTACACGTCACTCCTTTATTTTCTGACCATTAAATCTCACAATCACGCCTCTGTCACCGCAGTCAAGCTGAGTACTATTTGATAAGTTCGATGACCTTTATCGATCGGTGGAGGTTCTGTTCCTGCGCGCCGCAGCTGGGAATGTGGGATGATCGGTATACATTTCGACTCAGTGCGCATAAGACCTCGTAAGTATTCAAAATATATTGAGAGTTGTAGAAGTGATAAGAATGTATACGTTTCTTTATGTATATACACAAAACAGATATATATATATATATATATATAAAATCTGTTGCAAAGCACATCTTCTTTCGACATGTATGATGCATTAAGGGAAGGGCCACTACCCAGACCGGTTTCGACCTTTGAGGTCTCGACAGTGGGAGCCAGATCCTGAGATGACAAGGTTGAAGTAATGCAGAACTTATAAATTTTATCTATACTAGTTGCCACAAGGTGCTTTGAACTTATTAAATAAAAATCTCAGGATGAGAGAAAGATGTAGAACGTTTTTTACCTTGGGTATACTATACGTTAAAGATACCAAGCAATTTTATAAACTTGGTTTTAATCCTTGGTATCTTTTACGTATAGTATACCCAAGGTAAAAAACTTTCCACACACACACACATATATACACACACACACACACACACTAGGGGGTCCTCCCCACCTCCCGAGTTCCAGACTGGTAGGCCGGTTCTCCTTGAATTCTGATGACTCGAATTTTGAATACTCGAAAGGGGGTTCTCGCCCTGTCGCCCAACTCCCCCGAGTTCCGGACTGTAGGCCAGTTCTCTTTATATTATAGCGCAGATATATAAAGAAATCGATTATCTGTATAATAAGGTGTGATGTGCATCAGTAACCGAGGAAATTAACAACTACACTCTGTATAACACAGTAGAGAACAGTCCTGGTTTTAAGAAATCCTCTCAGAGGGAAACAAGTATTTTGTAGTTAGGCGAATCTGTGATTTCTAAGGATTAAGGAGTTATTTTCGGGAAAGAAATTACACGGAACTTTCTGAATATCGAGGCAGTTACAGATGAGATATGCTGTGTTAAAATAAGCATTGGAATCCAATGTTATTAAATGAAATATACTTATGTAAATATTTTCTGTCGTCAAGCGCAATTTTATAAGGCTTTACTGATAAGCCAAATATATTCCTCATGTGCTAGGTGTGCAGTGCACACCTACGAAATAGCATTATCACTTTATTTTTATTTATTCGTATGGGGTTTCCCCGTTCCTCAACCGTCCCTTAGGACTTGTTGAGCCCTCCTAGTGAGGGATTAAGTGTGTACGCATTTATTTATAACTGTAGATCCGTCTGTGTTCACGGGTCGGTTTGCCTGTTCTGAGGGACGAAAAACCCGAGTTTCCGGGTGAAAAAAACCCGTACATCTGTATGAGAGCGGCTAATTCGTCGAAAAAGACCAGATAAAGGTTCTTCACGTCACTGACGGGAATCGAGCCCAGGTCTTTCCAACCCAAGGGCTTCGTCTATACCGACTGAGCTACGGAGGCTCTAGCAATATCACTAATATTATATTTTTGCATTTATTCCTGATTGTAGACTTGCCTAATTGTTTCCTGGCTTCACGTGATTACTGAAATAAGCATAATATACTAAATGCTTCATGAAGTGGACATGTAATAGGTTAACACTGCATCACATTCGCATTAATAGCCCGGGTGTGCGATTCAAATACGGACAGGGTGTGCGAAATCAATGGCTATGATTGGTTATTGTATCAGCCAATCCATTGAACGTTGTCATTTGTCATCAGTTGTTTCATCCAACTGATGACAAATTTCCAGAAGTTTCATCCATTTTGCGTGCGTGAAGTGTGAAGACACATGTTTAGGACACCTTCATAGATAAGTCATTTTCAATTTTCTATAAATAATTTATAACATTTTTGTCCATATTTAGAATGGGAAAAAAGTGGTGATCTACTGAATGTCCTATTTTTCTCCAGAGCTTTGACGGATTGTATGATTATAGTCGAAGGAGGTGGGAACTTGTGTATATAAATAATCAATCCGGAAAAATAATTTCCCAAGTGATTACTTTTTCCGATTTCATGGCTGTATTTAAAAGTGGTATCAAAATTCAAATTATCCGTGTCTCACTGTAGTATTTGCCTGTGATAATCTAATCTCACCACGAAGCGTAAACCCATTATACTTCCCACATAAACGGCGCGTGTGAAACATAGCTTTGACCTTCATGCTTTCCATATTTAAAATTATATGAACTGATAAATTAAAGTATTCAGAGTTATCCTACGATTAATTGCATTGGACCAATTAAGATGAGCGCTGATGCACTCTTAAACTTTCATGCATCAATAAAAATGCAATCAAAATGGTCAAACAGACATGAATTTTGTAGCGCGGGTTGCATAAGATACACAACAGCACACCCAACCTAAATGGACACGCAACGCCACCGATGACTATATATACAGAGTCATCCATAGCACATCAGTGCTGTGTTTGGCAGTTGGTGGGAAACGAAACACCTTATGAGGGTGGTTGTTCCAGAAGATAGGGGTAGGTGGAATAAATAAGAAGGAAAAGCGGGTTCGATGTGTTTGCAGTTGTACTAAAAAAGATGTCGCCAGCTGCTGCACTAGTTGGAACAAGCCCAACAGAAAGCTAAGGAATGATGGTTGCCAGTTTCCTAGAATAGCGACCATGGAAGTGCCTGCAAATGAGACAGAGCTGAAACGAGTTTGAGACAGAAATCGAAGTGAGCGAGCCTGAGAGAGAGAGAGAGATATCATCTATGTACTGAACTGCTCTCCTCTACACAGCGTCGAGAATTTTTAGGACCACCACCCAAACATACGAATGGCATTCTAAGGATAGGGAATCTGGGACTGTATAATAAGTAGCACCTCCTTGGGTGAAAAAATAGCATATTAATTGAGTAGTTATGATACGCGATCTTACGACATTCTCTTAAGATCAAGCTATTTCAAAAGAATGTCTAGTTTTTTAAGGCAGAAGAAGCTGTTGATTTGATATGTTTATGCCAGGAGACGCTGGAGGTAAATATAAATCTAAGAGTTGACGGTCTCGATTTCTAAGGACTTGCAAATAAACCTAAGCCAAACAATAGCCTAAATTACACTTAGTGGAAAGAACATCTAACTGGCCAAACAGCACTGTAGTAAAATGATGTGAAAAAACAGAACCCAGCGGAACACTCCTTGGATCAAAAAGGTAGGTCGGTGTCCACGCCAGACGAGGGCATTCAAGAATGGCAAGTGGTTGTTATTCATGTAAAATGAACACTCGTTCCAAGTATATGACTCCTATTGTCAGAAATTGAGGGAGAGTGTGCGCAAAGAGGTGAAAAGTGTAATTAGAGCAAGGAAATCCACATGCGATTCGGAAATGACCGGAATACGAGTAAGAAATCAATAATTGGATGGCATATAGATCAGTCGCGGTTTTTTTTGTTGTTGTTGTTCGTTTTTGTGAGAAATATAAGTCGAATAATAGGACGAAGTAATTTATAAAAATAGTCCGTAAATGACACCGCAATATGAGATTTAAAAAAAAAAAGATTATAAGACTATTTTGAATGATAAGACATACATTACGAGGTATGTGTCGCAGTATGTTATTTTTCACTGTCAGTTTCGTTATACTTTACATTTTTTGTACACCCGAAGAAATCATTTGTAAGAAGGTCTAACTAGTGGTGCCTACATTAAAAATAACTTAACATATTTTGTATTGGTTTAAATCACCACAAAGGAGTGGGATGAATTGTTAGTGAAGAATATCTTGAGTGTTGGTCAACTGAGCAAGGTACCGAAAATTCTGATGATTGGTGATCGCCGTCCATAGCATCTCTCACCGGGATCGGCGAAAGTACAGTATAGAGAAAAAGGAATCAGTACTTTTACTGATTTTTTTTTTCATAATGTGCAGATTCCTTTTCTGCACATTACGGTCAGAGCAAAATGACCCAGTTTGAACAGGATTCGAACCGTCTTCACAACGTGTCATTTTCGGTTTCGCAGCAAAGGTTGTCAACTCTCCAGCAGTGGTTCTAGTACTTTTAGTTAAGCTGCTGAGCACAATATCTGTAGGTATGTAGCTGAAAAATCACTCCGAACGGCAGAAAAATTATTATTCAAACACGGTCTTTGTATTCCTTTGAGAGTGAGTTTTGCTTGTACATAAATCATAGATCAGTTGACACGCGATAAATACAGAGTCCTGAAAAAGAAACAACTCGTAAGGGGAAATTGACGTGGATAACAATACAGATATTGCGGGAATTGACTGCCGTTATGTTCCTCACATAATTCCACACGATTATATCATATCAGGAACTTTTATTGTAATGCATTTGTCGATAGATATGTAACCTCCGCCAGTTTACGCTTCTTTTTGAAAGCACCACGCTAACACGGTAATTACACCAAGACTATGATTAAAATCTCATCCTCAGTGGAGATCAAGAGAAAAAAGCATGGTTGCTGCATTACTTGATTTTTTCAGAGCCAGGTAAATCTGCTTTTCCTCTTCAGCATGAGATGCAATCAAGAAGTCTGCCGAATGGACACATGAATTGCATCACGCAATTCATATGTTTATTACACACGTCAAAGCAGAAAACTGTAGCAAACGTTTCGGTTTTGTATTGTCGTTCTCCTTAACTGTCCCTCATCTGCATTTGTTCACTAAAGAGCAGTGGCCTCGTTGAAGAAAATAGGATAAAGGAAAGGAAAAGTTGGATGGTAGTGGAATCGATGTCTTTGGTAGCTATCGATGGAGAAGTTTAATAAACTATAGTTTTTCTTTACTTCAAGAAATTTTTGAATTCGTAGTCGTAACTGTGGTGCTGCTACTAGTAACGAGATGCGTTCGATAGAATGTGATTGCGGTTTGAATGTATCCTCCTTTCTTACTCTAAGTACCTTTTTATGCTTTTCATCTTCTAGCTTTCATCAGATGAACTCTTTCGGTATATTGTGAATAAACTGCAATAATCGTGTTCGCTATTGCAGCAATTATCAACATCAAATCAAAATAAATGTTACTTCGAAAACAGAAAATTCAGTTAAGATGAGAAGGGGAAAAGTACTTAAAAAAAAAAAAAAAAGAATTTGGATTTTAATATGGAATTATCCTCTTCTGGATGGCTACTGTTCCTTAATTAGAAAATGTTGTAGCCAAATTATCCAAAATTATTTAAAAGGATCTTATCACATAGATACCTGACTATCTTCGTATTTATTCCAAAACGAGGTAAGCAAAAAAAAAAAAAAAAAGGTATAAAAACCAAAATCATCAAATAAAAATAATCGTTGAAAATCTGCAAATCACAAAATAGCGAGTCGTCAACGCATTCACGTACGATGACAGCATTCGTTATCCCATTTCATCTCGTATTGTGACAACGAATGGTGTTAATGTAACAAACTGCAATTTTGTTTTTTCTAATTTTCGGATCGAAACCAAAATTCTAATACCAAATTTTACTAATTTTCTTCCAGCAGGGGGATAGAGAGAAAATTGTCTTCTTGTAGATAAGCTTATACGTTGGTGATACATAACTGTTCATTTTAAGGAAAGAACAACGTATATTATTATATTAACTAAATAACTTTAATTAATACTTCCAATATTTGAAAATAAGAAAATTTCAATAAGAAAATTGTTCATCAACCGGTCATGAACCTAAGAACAAAAAATAAAATTATATCCCGTCGTTCAACCGAATTATCTCACCTTTGTCCATTCTGGGTATTAAAAGGTTCAGAACTGTGGAGTTTCTGATGAGTTTCATTGAGGTACCATATTTTTATTAGGCGACATATAATTAACCAATCTTAATATAAAAAAATAATTGGAAAGAAATGATGTTTAATAAAACGTATATCTCCCCCCTCCTTTTACCGTAATTTATTGCACCGTCGCTGAATTTAGTGTTTAATTAAATTCACTTGTTTTTGTCTTCATAAAGATTTAGTGTCAAGAAATTCATTTTGCAAATACTTTTGTTATTAAAATAAAGTCCATTTTCGACGAAAGGAAGGGTTATGGAAACGTATTCGGAGACCAATGGATTTATATGGAAGTGATTAATTCTTTCAAGTCGTGTACGATCACGACAAGATGATCTAGAAGAAGGCCTCGAATATAGTTTTGTTGTAAGGAATAACAGCGGCTCGAAGTTTGGGCAAAGCAATTTCCAGCGTGAAGAACGTCTACGCGTCATTTATCCAAATCCTGCGTTTGTTTCCTGCCCCAATGGATGGAATGAGGATGGAACATTTCTCTCGCAGAAAGTTGTTTCTTCTAAACAGTGTTCCTCGTGATAGCGTGTGTTTTACTGAAGCAAAGAAGAAAACTTATTCAGTTGCGAATAGGAACTGTATACATGTAATGACGATTGTTTTTAGAGAAGTGTATACGGCAAACAGTTTATTCTAATGTACATGGTCTTCACGTTTTAACTTTCTGCCTGGAATGAGGTAAATATTCCTGAAGATACTTTGCACTCAAGTTACAGAGGAAGGATGCGTTCCTTAACTTGTAATGAGTGTTAACTTTGTAACCAAGGTGTGAAGAGATTCATTAATGGGAACTGATTGTATTAATACGCTTAGTTGTTTTAATACTCGAGAGAATTACTAAGGAATTTGTTTCCTTGTTTTCTTTGTTATTAGAATTCTTTATATTCCTGAATTTAAAATTCAAACGTACGAGTGTGTGAGAGAAAAATGTGATCTCTTACAGTTTTTAATGTAAATAATTATATTTATATAGTTATTCAATTAAACATTGTTTCTTTTGTAACGGGTTATAAATAGGTGGCTGTGTATGAATAACTAAACACACGAAGCAGTAGACAAACAATAAGGTTGAGTGATTACACTAAATATTAACAGAACGTTACGTAGGTGGAACCTTTCACATTATAAAAACATTCCGCATCATCCATCTAGTGGATGGTGAGTGGAATAATTAAAGAAATTATTACCATCACTTCGAAATATTTTACCAAACTTTTCCAATGAAAATGATCCAACCAAATTAAACCGAAACTGAACAACGTAGACATATTCTGGTAAGGAAAAATTCAGAATTTTATTAAATTTCACTCAAACAACAGTGGAGTTATTGCAAGATATAATTTCACCACGTTTTGTGTCTTGGCACTCCTTGGTTTGATTATAAAAAGCTCCTAAAGTCTTATGAATGTTCGTAAGATTTCCAAATTGTATAAAATTTGTCCGGAGTTCAGGAATAATTGAATAATTTTTGCAAGGAAAGATGGATAACACGAATCCGCGGAACACTCCTAGAAAGACACTTCGCGCAGTAAAGCGATGCGAATGGGGATCAGTAGAATATCGTAAATGCATTTAAAATGGATTTATTCTATTGTAATAACAAGAATGAAAAGCAATCCAGCGGGTAAAATATATTCGCTCTCCGAGAGGGAATTAACACAAGCGATTTCTATACTCATACTTTCAAATTTCCTCTTTTTGATTTAAAAAGAGAGAGGCGAGTTGTATTTATTTGTTTTTGAACTGTTTTAAAATCAACACATACTTCACAGTACAATTTTTTTATAAATCTAAATGCTAAAGCATAGCAGCAGTGGTGAGACAACGATCAACTATTATATGAATGAATCTGGAGTGGAACCAACTGATGTACTGTAGAGATAAAGAATCGTGTGCGTAACCTTTGTGAGCTCAAAGATGCGAGTGCCAACGAATGAAAGATCCTCAGTTATAGTGAAAGGTAACTCTTAAATGAACGAGTTACGGGAAGTTTTTCATGAGGGGAAACGTGTCATCTTACATCACTCAATTCCGCTTGAGTTTAAGTGGTTGTTCGTTCGGTGATTACTTAACAAATGTAAGTACGGTGTGCACCGGGGGGGGGGGGGATCATAGATATCGAAATGTACAGGAAATCGTGTAGCACACAGAATCACGATACGTAGGCAGGGTGGGTAATTCCTAAGCTGTCATTCAAGGATATACAGGTGCTCGCGCAAGACATGAAACGACTTCTTTCTCCGTACTGTTTATCATTCAACTCGGGAATGAACGAGATGCACTCCTCTTTTTTTTTTTTTTTTTTAATGTAACTAAAAAGTAAAAAAAAAAAAAAGAAAGAATTATTTTTAATCTTGCAATTTTGCATCGTCTTCTATTTAACGCCTTATTTATTTATTTTTTTTTTAGTTGCTTGTTTTGCAGTGGATAAGAAAATTAAATTTATCGATTTCAATATGCCACTACGATAATACGATGAGAAGAATGCATCCACAGAGGAAGACTACTGTGAAGGCTAAATCAGTTAATGAAGAAAACACGTGACTAAAGCACGTTCATTTAGCAGGCTAAGATCGAAGCATTTGACAATAGAGAAATGTAATGGTTAATGACGGATACATTTTTAAAGCTCACGTTGAAGCAAGTATTGGGTTCACCGTAGGAAGACGCAGTTGGTTACTTACGAGCATGAACGTGACGAGCCATACGTAACCGAGCTCACTACCTTTCGGAGTAAACAAAATCGCAAGCTAACTACACTACGGCACTTTGTATATTTTCAGTCATGATGTCGCAAATTCACATGCTGATCGTCTACAGATACAAAATAAAATTCAAAAAATCTTATACTAAGTCTGACTTTATAAGTTTTTTTTTTTTTTTTTTACTGAACTAGTCACTCCAAGTTATTCCGAATATTATATTATACACGTAATGGCCATAACTATAGCAATACCAAGCAGCCTACTCGATGTAGATAAATTTAATCAATGTTCTGCTGACTCGGGTAAGAAAAATACTAAGGGTGATAGAGAATAGATTAAAGAACAAATAGTTGATAATGATAACAGCAGTAGAAACCTGCTATGGGGCTAATATCGGATTGAGAAAACCTGACTCTGTAAGTAGATGTAATTATTACCTACACACAGATGGGTGTTGGACCATCATTCACTATCTCGATCGTGAGAAAGTTGCCTCCTATGCTGAAAATCAAAACTTCGTGCGCCCGCTTCAAGAATACCACATTATACTAAAATTTACTTCTGGGACAGTATCCATTAGACAGGTAGGCGTCAGTAAAGTTATATGGATTTAAGCTTTTGGTTTTAAAACTCTTTCTTTATGTGTATTGTAGGGCACACTCAAGGTGCGGCGAACTCAGCAGAAAATGACATCTCGATCCCCATGTCTGAAGTTGGACAGCAGAAGATGCTGTTTGGGATTAGACCTCTTCTGGTTCTACATCTGAGGACAGCATGTAGCACTGATTTCAGTGCAAAGATAGAAAAATAAAATATTTAGGACAAAGAAAGGTCCGGTACAAAGAAAAGTACTGGTCTCGTAAGGTGATGAACACTAGCATTTTTCCTTCCTCTGTAAACAGACAATTGAAAAACACGCACATTCGCACTATGCAGTAGAATTAAAGACCATGTCATTACCTAAATCGGATTTATAAGAAACCAAGCAAACACGGCCATAAAAGGAAGAGATATCTTACACAAGCGAAACCCAATATCTTGATTACGAATTGCAAGATAAAAAAAAAATTGAGCAATGTTTCACTACAGCCGAAGGCCAGGCTACAAATAATGACTACAAAATGTAACAATAAAATTCTATAGAAACAGGAACCGAGCATGTGTTTTTAATGAGCAGGCATACTCTCGTAAAGTGAAGATGTTAACTAGGCACCTGAAGGCCATTGCAAGGTCCTTGTGCAATTCGTTAAATGGGGGGGGGGGGATTTGAGTATATCAAACTTCGGTTATTATTAAACAGGAAATGTACAGTACGTAAATGGAAGACAAAAAACTTGTCACTGCGCATTTTTAAATTTAACCTATAAAATCGCAAAGTACCAGAATCTCATTAAAATGCAATATGGAAGAAACAAGTCGTTATAATGTTGAGAACTGATTTCAGATAGCGATTTTCATAACATTTCTTCAGATTTGCTCAGCCAATGTCGAAGACCTAACATTGGTGAAACAAGAATCTTGATTTGATAAAGTTCTACTTCACATTTTGAATTACTCAGATTCACCATACATGATGGTTATTTTTACATGGGGAAAATATACAAACTAGATGAGATTAATGGATCTCTCCTCTCCTACAGCCAATTTCTATATAAACTCTTCCAGAACAAAGCAGTCAAAAACTGATGTACTCAAATCAGTGCTACGCTATGTACATGTCGTGTTCACTATTTGGCCGCATGGTACAGATACGTTAAATTCATTTTTGCCATTTCAGCAGCCTAATACACTCCACAATAAAAAAAAAAAAAGAATCAAACAACTGTCTACCCTTCCTAGACACATTGGTCACACGCCTTAAAAATGTTTTTTTCTATGTATTTTTCTGTTTATAGAAAGTCAACACGTACTGTAAGATACCTACATAAACAGTCGCACCATTAGAGACAGCTCAGTAATGCAGTATCTCCAAAACACATGGATCCAAAGCTGTCTTTACTAATAAGAATTCTTGCCAAAGAACCGAGCTATTTAGCTACGATATCTTAACTAACGAATACTATATTTTCTCTTTCCCTCCTCCAATGGCACACAAGACCATAGTAAAATTATTATCACTCCCTATATCCACATTACATCTGAAAAGATAGCCGAAGTGCTGAAGTAGTATGTACGTCACTTTTAAACTACACATCGAACTGGCAGTCATCATCTGTTCACTGAGGATACTTTATCCAAGAATGCATAAAGTCCCAATCCTTGAAAACTTGTCACTTATGGACAGTAAAGATCTATCAACATCCACTTTGAACACAGAAGTACATTCATTACCATCATTGTGGCAAACCTGGACTGTCAGATCATGATTTCGATACATCACACAAAATAGAATGAAAGAAATCGTTAGAACACTGAAAAACTGTGGATTCTGCAGCTTCACTGAAGCATTCGCTCAACCTGGGATACAAATAAATAAATAAATAAACAAATAATTAGAGAAATTTTTTTCCAAAAGGGGAAAAATCTCTTTTACTCCTAAATTGCTTTTGGAAATGAGTAGATAGCAGGTCCCAACTGTAGTTATCAACAATAGTTAAGTTCATGGTTAACGACGATTAAGATGCTTTTTTGGGAGGAGGGAGGGAGTGAGGGAGGGAGGGAGGAGAGAGAGAGAGAGAGAGAGAGAGGGTGGAGAAAACTGCGCTATCGCGTTGGTTCAGACCTTGAATTACAGATAAACCAAGTTTGTGAGGTATTCAAAATGATCTGATCCCTTTTTGTCAAAAAAAAAAATTAAAGGAGATATAGAACTTGGTATATTTTAATTGCTTATGAGAGCAATTATTCATCAATGCAATAGGTTGGGGGGAGGGGATAAAAAAGCAAGACGGTGAAGCTACAGTTACTTACCTCACTCCAAGCAGTGAAAAGTGGAAGCACAGCTTGCAGAAGCCAATAGAAAATGAATAGATTTGGTGAGGAATCAAAAAGCATGACTGCTGCTTGAGCACGGATTTCTACTGCATTGATGCAGTTGAAATTTATGCTGTTTTCAATGGATGCAATTGAAAATAGCAAAAACACAACCGCTTTTGCTATTTTCGAAATCTGTTTTTGACATTTATATTTTATTCGCAAGTAATGTGAGTATAAGCAGAAACATGACGTGGAGAACAACGAAAGTCAGTACGATATGCTTGCTTGTAATTCTAGACAGCTTTGATGAATTTTTTTAAGAAATAAATAAGGGCTGATAATTTAGAGTGAAATGCATAATAAACGTTTCCATAGTACCTATAAGAACTATTCTGATGGTGCACCCAACGGAAATGTTTAGATCAGAAGATCTAAACCCAAATAAGAAAGCGAAGAACTGAAGTTGTGAACATCATCCCACTTGGCATTTGTTATAATGAAAAAAATAAAATAAATAAAATAATATAATAAGAAGCTGAGATTAACTATGCAGGTAGAACTCATGGTAAAAGAAGCCAACACCAAGTTGTACCTGAAATGCCTAGAAGATAAACCTCATCTACAGAACTTAAATGGATAATCAGTGAGCACGAGATGTTTTAAGAATGGCTGAAATTATTTCGGTATTCTGCCAGACAAGTGAATAACGGGGGGGGGGGGATATCATTCTGATAGAATATGTATCTGATTCATTACCTTATGGGTTTTTTTTTTTTGAGGGGGAGGGAAGTCATCAGGAATTGCAAATATCAAAACCTCTTAAAATGATGCTTCGATTTTTTAAATGTTTAGAATGACGAGACATTATTAGAAAGATTGATAGAAATGAATTTATTTAAATGACAGATTATTAGCTAAAAATATCCATAATGATAAGATTCTCGATTTGATCTTCTCTGACATCAGAGCACTACTCCTTTGCGACAAAAAGAAAGTGTTCACGAGTGTGCAATATGGTATTTTTTTAAGTGCACCCCATCTACAAATGCTCGCAAATCATACATTAGTACCACAGGATGAAAGGAGTTAATAGTTAGGTAATCCGGGAACCATGCTCTAGAGATCAAATATAAAACTTCTTTGAAGCTACTTCAGGCCTCCAATAAACAATTTTTAATGAAATATAATATAAAATATCAAACTCGATACGATGAAATTATATATTTCGTAGACCACGTTGACGTCGGGGAAGGTGTGTCATATCCTGCGTTTTCCTTCAAAAAGGAATTCGACTTAACGGTGTGTTGAGCGAGCGCATTTTTACAACGTTTTAAATATATACGGCATGCTAGTTTAAATGCCTTCGATTGCATTTTAGTCGTAAAATTATTGTCTTAATGATAATGAATAGTGTCTGCGATTGTGGAGTTTTTTTTTTTCCTATCATTTTCAGGGTCGGATTGACTTTTATTCCAGACGTCTCCCATTTGCACTAATTATTGCTACATACTGTATTTACTGCTACAATAAAACTACTTGCTTTCCTTGTAGCAAGTAATTTTATTGTAACCACTTGCAATATAATGTCTGTTGGTGAAGGATTAATATCTATTACTATACGAGGCCATTTTCATTCATTCTTCCGGAAGAATAGTCATAGTGAGCAAAAATCTGTTTATTTTTATGAATATAAAAGAATCATATGTTTGTTGCAAGCACACGTCTGTGGTATTAAATACATGCTTTACCTTTGCCGCGAGTTGCCTGGTGTTGTACAGCCTCAGTCCCTTCAGAGTATACCTTAAAAGTATATTGTGGTGGGTCGAGACGTAAAATATATCTTTTATTGTGGGTCGCAGTCAAAGAACTTCACTGCGTTAGAGAGAGGAAATTCTAACAGCTCGGTCAGCAATGTGATATTTGGATTATATCTTTCATTTAAACACCATTTCTGAGGCAAAATATCTAAAAAATAAAAGTAATAAACATTGTGAGAAGAGAAACTTCATATCAGCATATCGGAAGCCACTTGTTAAGTAATTTCCAATCCGTTTTCGTCATTTAATGTCGATGATTGACTGCACCGACTTTGTTATTGCTAGTTCTCTCTCTGTGTGTGTGAAAAGCACTTGCATTGCTTCACTCGAAACGATGAAACAAGGTTGCAATTTTCGAAGATCTCTTAGAACTCTTTTTCCCATTTATGCAAGGGTGTGGGCGCAGGACTCGCTGATGGATGTATCGACCGCTGCGAGAAGTACTCAGCTTGCTAGTCCTCTATTGATTTTCTGTTCTCGTTTCTGACTCCGAGCAAAAGGGCTTACCCCCACTATATCAATATAAGATGTCACATCGCAATTTCTCATTGTGAAGGCTTTGATCCAAGCAGGATATTTTCGAAAATAAGTGCAGTTTAGTTCTTTCTCTGTGAGATTAAAACAAGACTTCCATAATCGACAATACAGCACATATGGATATGCACCAAGACGATGATGAAAAATCAGGCTTTCAAATCTATTTTTCCCTCTTTTTATTTATATGTGAATCCAGCTATGAAAAGCCATTGGCTTATATTACAGCACTATTAGTGCTTTGAGTTGGCTGGATGGTTATAAAAACTGTTCTACAGACAATATAGAACTTTTCAGGCAGGATGGAGGTCTTACTCAGGACGATGAAATACATGTACCAACTCACTAATATTTACGCCTGTAGTGGTGGGGGGAGGGAAGATAATCTACAGCCTGCTGAACGGAGGGCGAATATGCTGACCAATCACAGCCAGCTAGATTAATAAAATAAAATGAAAAGTCCTCACTTCAGAAGAATTATGTAGGATATAATATCCATCTACTAGACATAAAAAAAAAATTACAAAAGAATTATGTTAGAAGTAGATGAGATCATAGGGCCTCTAAGTCTCAGAAAATGAGTTGTTTAGCAAAGATAATTAACCTGGGAAGCACCTAAGAAGCTGTCGTTTAGAAAGTAGGACAAATATTTCATCTCTACAATGAGCATTTAAGTACTTCATTTTCCCCACGGTGAAGGCGTTGCCCAGAAGCGGACAACCTCTGGCATATACATATCTTGCGGATGACAACTTTACTGGAAGATGTATAAGGACTTCACTACTAACAAGAGATCACGTTAGAACGACTGCAACAAACTGGTGGTAGTATAGCCATACTGACGTTTGTCTCAGGTAGCTCAGCGGTAGGATTCATTGCATGATTACAAACAAAGGCTGTGTGCTTTAATCCTAAGAGGCTTGTGTATGAAGGAGCCATCCTAGACCATGCAGGAAGAAAAGTCATTTCTATTCGCTTGCTAATATGGTATTTTTTATGTTACAATTTAAAAGCATTTTTTTTTTCATTGGGGTAAATTGTGAAGCTGATAATATCAAGTCTCGTTAGCAGTAGAATTTGGGAAGTGAGATGAATATTATATTATTGCGACGGTAAGTACACAAGAGTCTCTGTCTGTGCGGAGATTTCTATAAGTACAATCCCTATTACTAAAAATTATCCGCATACCGTAAAAGGGGGAAAAACCTTTCCTAGCAAAAATGTTGCCTGATACTACAAGCAAAGACATTTCGGTTACCTCATGTGTTATTTCCAAAGAGGCTGAGGTTTCATAATCCCGTAAATAATAAACAAACGTGTGAAATTGAAAACTAGGTGACCAAATCTGAACAAAATAGTCCAAGTGTAGTCTAACCAGTGCTTTTTTTATAGATAAATTTATTTTTTCATAATTTGTAAAGTTTACTCATAAAAGCTTGAGACCAGAAACCCAAAATAGATGTTTATCTGAACTGTCTTATTCGTTATTTTTTGTAATTACTTTATGATTAAAAATAACTCCTTAAAGTATGTGTGAGCGCAGAAAGCTGATTTGTAAACTTTGAAAAGGCTTCAAATTCCTCACGAATGATTTTTCTTCTTTGTGGTCGATGGTGCGTCATGTAAAGCGTGCTAGTATTCGTCCATCATTACATTCTAATCCTGGAAGGAAACGCTTTCCGAAGGGGCCTCAACTTCTGAATCACTTTCCGTTCCTCAGAGACCGGAACTTATCCACCAGATGAGCTGTCGCACGATCCATTACGTTTACTCATTATCTCGGGTGTGGGATCTGCCACTAGACATCATATCTCGTTAACGCCCCCTACTCCAATAATGAAATGCCTCAGATCTTACTTGGATAAAAGGACGTCGTTCATTTGGGAATGCCAAAAACAAGTTCTAAACTCGCACAGACTAATATATCTCATGCACACGTGAAAAATGAAAGTGTTTTATGAAAATATTCATATAAATAGAGCATCTGCTGTACTAAATAAATATCTTATATTATAGCAGAATTTTCACAAAAACAATAAATACACAAGTTTCGAATTCTAGTATAAAGCTAGCCTAATTCTAGTTATGTTAGGAGTATTTCTATGCATTCTGAATTTGGGACAAATCAGCTAAGTATGACTTGTTTATCTGTAGTTTGTTTAAAGTATACAGCATAAATTTAGCCCACACATGGCATTTATTTGTTATAAGCCTTAGGACCTCTCGTGGGTGGGAGTAACACACACACACACACACACACACACACACACACTCCTGTCATTCAAGGGAATATTACACCTACCTTTAACTTAAAGTGGACGCCTCTTGGTAGGGTGGGGGAACGAGGAGAAGAGATAAACCATTTATTAAGACATACTCATTTTGAGCGATAAAGTGGCTTATTTTGGAACAAACAAAAATGAGTATTTTAATAAAACTAATAGTTTTATAGCCGGAATGAAGCTCATTATTAGCAATTTGGCCGATTAATAAACACGTGGCCCTTTCTCCGCCTTTAAAAGCTTAAGCAGAATAACAAGTTCTGCTTGCAACGTCAGAACAATTCAGCTTTTATTGCATAATGAAGGCATTTAGCCAGTACTTAAAGAAACTTAAATGCTGCACAGTATGGCAATTTGAGCACCGAATTCCATCCTGTCAATTAAAATATCACGATTAATTTACTCCTATTTCCTTCAATCCCTGGACGGAAAATTAATGTATAATTTCTTCGAAACTATGCAATCTCATTATTTCTGTCTTTATTTTGGATCATAATCGTGGTCTCATCACTTCTTTGGTTGTTTAAGGAACTGCAAAAATTTGCGAACGAACTGAGCGATCACCATCCGATAGGAAAGAACACCATTCAGATTAGCGATGACACGAATTAATCAATTCATATTTCTCAAGCAATTCTCGTCGATTAAATCATTAATTGCTCAAGTGATGATTATAAGAGATTTTTATTTCAGAGCACTTCTGTTTTCTGTGCATAAACAAAAATATCCTAAATATCATTTATCTATCGGTAGATTCTGAATATTTCTCGAGCTGCCTTTCCATTCACATCTGGGATATGTGACAGTTTTTAAATGTTACCGATCCGCAACCTCTTATTTAGACAACGATTGGAATAGTACAGAGCAGTCGGGTAGTGACAGCATTCTTTGGCCAGAAGGATTGAACTGGGTTCGGATCCCGCATAGCATAAGAAGAATATTTATGAGAATATTCAACTGAAGAGTAGTTCATCCACTTATAGCACTGGAATCAACAGACAAATCTGCCGGAGAAAACATGTAATGATTATGTTATTATCCAAATTAGGTAGATTTTCTGAGAAGCTAAGTGCCTGCCTGGTTCACCAAGTGGATGGCGTTTCACTCTCCGGTCAACAGGTTAGGGGTTCGAATTCCGCTGTGGCATGAATGTTTTTAGGTGACAAATATTGTAACCACTAGTGTGAGATGCGAGACCATCGGTCTGCTATTAAGTAGGAGTTTTGCAAATGGCGTCTCTTTACTTGTGCACCTGGAATATGGAAGTGACGTTTCGTTTATCCGTTAGTAGAGCCGATTCGTCAAGCAAGAATGAATAAATACGAACTTACAGGTTATCACAAGAAACAATTTTAATGGAGGTCACAAGTGACTTGAAAAAATATCATGTTTAGTCTCTGGGGGAGGGTTTCTGTATTATCTGACCCTAGTAAACCTATGCACATTACTACTACGGTAGTAATGTGAATAGGTTTACAATCTTTCATTGGCGAGAGTCACATAAACTGTTATATGCCTATAAAAAGTGTTACAAGCTTTACTACGTTTAATAAGTAAAGAAGGTAGTTTCAAAGTAATGGTGTATCGTGAAATGAGAAAGAAAATAATCTATTTCTTGCCAGAAGATCTATCAACAGCTTAAAAAAAAAAGTAATTTTCGCAGTAGACAGGCTGGCCCCGGTAGAGAACATAAGCAACAGAAACAGGGGATTCTATTCTTCCCACTTGGAAATATGAATTACGACATTAAGACGTAAAAATAAGGCCAGGGGCCAAATTAGCGAGAGGATGAAGTGAATTAAAGATACTTACGACTCTGCAAAAGTTTTGCAAATGGCGTTTCTTTGTGGGCCTGGAATATGGAAGTAACGTTTCATTTATCCATTGGTAGAGCCTATTCTGAATCAAGCATGGATGAATAAATACGAACTTACGGGTTATCGTAAGGTACGATTTTAAATCCGCATGCGTGAGGGCCGTAGCAACAATTAAGGTAAAATCCAATTAGTAACTATCAAGCCACCAGTCGGATTTGAAACAAGGAGTATGCATTGGGATATGCTTCCGGTTGGGAAAAGGTTTCTACTGTAAACACAATTGAAAAGAGTCATGTTGGACGTATTCGATTTTATGAAAACGCAAAGCTTTATAAGGCTCTCCTCAGCCTAACCTCCAAGCAAATACACGAAATAAATAAAAATAAAATAAGAAAGGTCATTAGATCAAATTAGATCACAAGATAAGAAAGGTAATTTTTGATCATTTGAAGAAACTTCAAATGCTTCTTCTGCCTACTTTTCAGAGAACATTTATTGGCTGTTAAGTATACTATTGTAGAAGCATCATGCTTTGTAATACATAGAGATCAATAAATCTTTGAAACGAGTGGATGAATATCATATTCCAAAAATTGGTAAACTGCATTTGAAATGCAAGACAGTAACATGAATGGCATAACATAAGAATTAGCAATACCAATAATTTCCTTTAAAAATAAAATATTTTATTATTCTTCTCACCCGAGAAGTGCGACGAACTTGCTTCCACTTTCAGTGAAACAATTTGGGTACTTTTAGATGAAAGTAACACCTAACTTTTCATATGCCTGACGAGTATCCGAAGTCAACATAGCAACCTCCGACTTAATTACACTCGACTAACACTGTCAGCTTAGCGACGTAACAGAGCATGTGAAATGCACGAAGACGGTATATTGATTATCTCTTAGCAACTCCACAAAGAAACGAAATGGCAGAATGGGATTGGCCGTCGCAAAACTATGAATGTCGGTACAAGAAAGCATGTTTGTGTGTGTGAGAGAGAGAGGAAACGATGTCATTATTCAATTAAAACTAACACATAAATAAGAATTAACTTTAAAGAGAATAACAAAATCGCTGAATCTTCTCAACATTTGATGGATTATCCAATCGATATATTTTTTCCAGCCATTTTCAACGATATATTAAAAAAAAAAAACCGAATACTATACTGACATTGGATGTCGCGGTATCTCTCAGATACAATATACTATGAAATATCACACACCTTTGCATAACACGTGTTAAATCAAAACTGATCGCATAAACAGTGTGGAATATCACTCGTAATATATGCATGCGCAGCCACTCATGACCTCCAAGCTATACACTGGATATGTGTAAGAATATTTATATTAAACAATTTGTTTGTATCTGTCAGATCAGCCGCGACCTCCGCAGGGTTAAACGAAAGGATATTAGGAACCAATCCTTATTTCAAAGCCAAATATTTGAATCTTTGAAGTTGAAGCTGTCAGCAAGTATTTATGCGCGCGCACACAGACACGCTTAGATATCAGATGGTTCTCATTGCCCTGGGAAAATCATCGCCTTGCTCGAGTCTGAAGTGACATAAGAAAACCAGGTTTTATATCTGAATCAAAGTGTTCGGTTGGCCTAACTAATTGCACTAATGTGCTACAGGTGTCCTTCAAATCCGTGGGATCGGATTGCCATAAAAAAAAAAAAAAAAGTCGCTATCTTCACTGTTACTGAAAGTCAGAAGCAACACTATCTTGAAAGTTATCGAATTTGAGTGCTAGCCACATAGCACTATATTTGAGGTTCGTGGGACCACTTCTACGAAATTCTGTCGTATTTACCATAATTACCATTTACCATTACTCAATATATAAATATTAATACAATTTATATATTCTGGTGGGCATCTTATTAAATATAAAGCATTTAATAAGATGCCCACCAGAACATTTAATTGAATTGTATTTCATATTTGGTATATAGAAATTGTATTAATATTTATATATTGAGTAATGGTAAATGATGAATGATTAATAATGTATTTTACTTCATATTTCGAATAATTTTTGGCCAGTCCACTTGGTTAGAAAAATTTCAATGAGTCCTCACAATAACTCTCCATGTTTAAGTATGCTCTAATGAATGACTATTAGATTTTACATAAATGAATGGCAACGTAACTGCTAAACTATAAAAACTGCATAAGAATATTTGGAAGAAAATATGAAGATATTAGATGTGTCCTCACTGATGATGGAACTAAATTTTCTTTTAATGTTTTATTAATTCATCATTAGGTCATTTATAATCCCTATCAGAGAAGTGCTGATTAATATCCAAGGCTGCAAATGACCATATTACTTCAAGAAAGCTTGAAAACAACAGGATTAAGTAATCGTTATTCAGATCATTACAAAATCCAGAAGGTGGCGCACGCAAAGTGCACCTGTTTTTGTACAGAGATGGCCAAACCGATATCGCTAGTGCGCTGAAGGGCCCGTAAATAATAATAATACATCATTCGGAAGCAACATACCTTTAGTACTGGAAATAGGTAAATTTCTAATGTTGAGGCTCTTTAAACTCTAAAGAGTGTAACGACGTAGAATTGGGCTAAAATCAAATGATCTGTTTACGCAGAAGAAAGCAACGGAAAACTTAATTTCAGTGGCAGAGACGTTCAGTTTATTGGAATCGAAATTTCTGTTAAAAAGGGGCTGCTGTGACGTTATAGTTTTTAGAAAAGTAATCCGTTAAAGCCGGGGGTCGAAAAACTGACAGTCTAGAAACAACACAGGATATGCAAACAAATAACGCTGCTGATTTATCATTTTAAGTTTATCAATAATCATAAGAGGCTAATCAAGGATGCACTTTAAGTTAAACTAGCTAAGAATGTTGTTGAAAGCGACGTTGCCACGGCATGCGTTTCTATGGTAACTACTACACCCTGACGGCGAGTTCTGCAACTGCTGTAGTGACTGGTAAATAGTGGTGCCTCGGGGCATTCTAATAAGCCTCTTAATATTTCTAAATATTGTACAGAGGACTGTTTGAACGTCTTTCATTCTTCCACCACAGTCGTTTGACGTTTTGACGTTGCAAAAAAAAAAAAAAAAAAAATTGTGACAATAAATTAAATAAAGCGAGAGAAAGTTTATTTTACTAACAGTTTGTTTTCACTAATTCGTCGGTCTGGTTGGCTGAGTGGTTATCATACGATATGTTCATTCTTAAACAAACAGGCTGCGGATTCGAATTCCACTGTTAGCATGAATGTCGTCGCCTCATGCGAGACCCCGGAACCGTTTATTAGAGGCCTGGAGTAACTTGAAATAGTTCCATGGTTGGTCTTTAAAGCTGAATTTCTGGATTACGTGAAAAATCAGCGAGAAAATCTACATATTTAAAAAAGAAAAAAATCCTTAGGCCAGTACTAATGTATTAAAAGGTTTGCAATCTTTCGTTAGTGAGAGTCATAAAAAAAATATTTCGTTCAGTCTGTAATATTTTCATGCATTCGATGCGCTGAATGCTTATCAATATTACTGTATTAATATAAAGTAATATTACTTTGTCGAGTAACAATTATGCAGATTAAAATTTCGCAGCGAATAGTAATAAAGCACAATATTAATTAGGTCATAATAATAATCCTTAACATCCTCACGGGACTAGAAAATAAGAAGCCAGTCATTTAGCCTTGTCATAGACAAACTACCACATGAGATGCGATACACCGAATTTCGTCAGATGACACGATTTTCTTAATTCAGTGACGTACGGTGGGTATTCTAGTAGGTGCGCTGTGTTGAGACATTATTGAAAAATCATTAAATTTATCTATATAAAAAAAAAGTTCTTTTTATACATCACAGTTAAATCTTTCATTTCCGAGATGTAAACGCTACGTAAATTTGGAAGAGGGGCCGTGGTTTACCGTGTTTAAGAAATTTGAACTTCACTTCAAACTCTCACTTTGAAAAAGGTGTACACGAAATATCTGAACTTTTTTTTTTTCAAAAAAAAAAAAAAAAGTGCACAGTTATCTAACAGGAAACCACAAAGAATAGCCAACTACACTGCGCTTCTTGGCTGTGGGAAATCTACTGAGTAGAATTAAACTCCCTGTACTGTTGGGATTTCCTTTTAATATCTCGCAAATTTAAGTCAATGCGAATGTGCCACCGTATGTGCTGCATAATCACCGCTCTCCTTTAGCCCTTTAAAATGCACTTTGATGCCAATCGCATTATTAGTTCTTCATATATCACTAATCAAGGCGCGCTTCGACAGCAACGCTCTCCTTATATAATTTACAGTCGCACTGTGAATGTTAATATTTATAACAGTTCAAAGCCTCAAAATGAAGTGGATATTGAATACCACATTATTTCTTAGCCGAATAAGAAACTCAAAAGATAGGAAATCTAATCTAAGAGTTTCATGCCGAATATAGAAAACTATATAAAGTTCGGCGATTCCAAGCGTAAGCCAACACCTGGTAGTGCAATGCTGGGAAACACGTAGTAAAGGTGGAGTAAGCTCTAATCACTGTCTTTAGTATTTACTTTAGGTCATAATAATAATCCTTGTCATTCTCATGAAACTCTTAGATTAGATTTCCTATCTTTGAGTTTCTTATTCAGCTAAGAAATAATGTGGTATTCAATATCCACTTCATTTTGAATATTTTACTTCGCTGAAGTGAAGCTTGTTGGCTCTTATTTCAGTAAGTTCAAAGGCTATTTATTTCAAATAAACAGCTGCTCAAAAATGATTTCTTCATGAATTTTCCGGGTGTGCGGCGCACGCCTATCACATACCCACACCGGAATATACGCCTCGGTTTAAATCCTAAGTTTTAAAACACTAATTTCGATCGAATTAATGGAAGATCTGGTTCCTCTCCGTGACTACTGGGTGAAAATTCTTCATTTCCATTCTTCCACTTTCTCGCATCCAGGTCATCGTATCTCCAAAGATGGTCATGAACTCTTGCATCATTTCGTGCAGCTCCTTCTTGGTTGACTGGAGCATGTCACTTCCAAACCAGCTCGCTGCACTCTTATCTTTCATAATAGGTAGATGGTAAGAATCCTCACATCTATTGCATGGATGCGAGACTGTTCTTAGCCATTTAAAAGCTGGAGAGAGAAGAATCAGCCGTCAAGCTGTTGTCCCATTTCCCTCGTCTATTCATTAGGAAGAATGAAGAAGAATGGATCAGCAGTTGTTCAGAGACCGTCAGTATGGAGTCTGCTCTCAATCCATAGCGGATCTCCTGACTAACATGCCTAGCTTCGATGCAGACTACGGGTGAGGTTTAGAAGGAACTCGAGTCATGACATTTCCAGAACATTTAATGTGTAGCCTGGAGGCTTACTGGAAAAACTGCTATCACGTGATCTGTCTTTCCCCTTTTGTGATCAGGTAGCGAGGTTCCTTTTTGGTGGCTTACGACGTGATATGGTGGACAGCTTCCTCTCTTGAAATTACCTCACTAGTGACAAAATGTCAGAACTTTAGTACTTACTCTTCTTAACCGTAAATGACCTCTCATTGGCCTCGAGTTCATTCGACAAACATTATAGTACACAACCATTCGAAGATTAAAGAACTTCCAAAATCCCAGTTAAAAACAGAATTAGCTTTTGCGTTTTTGAAATAATCTAAGTTGAGGGGGGGGGGGTAATTACTTTATCATCCCTTCTGAAGAAACTCTTAGGCATTATTCGATCTGCAATGAAGATATCAGTTGGCGTTTAAGAACTTGTAAGGAGAGGGGAAAGAAGAAAAAACATATTTAGCTAACTTACAGGAAGTCCTTGCAATCAGCGGATGCGACTGATGAGTCAGGTCAGGGTGGAGTTAGAAGAGAAAGATTAATCTACGAAAGGAATTAAACATAATATTATATCACAGGACAGTTTCAATATAAGCCACATGTGCCATTCCATTATTTGAGGGATGTATTTGAATTAGTAGTGGTTTCTTCTGTCATTTGCTAATTGCAGAGGAAAAATTCGTTAGCATATTTAAAAGAAGGTCTTTATTTGTACGATGAAATTGCCGTGGTTTTAGTGATGTCAGTTATATGAAATATACAGAATGGCAATGCAAGTAAATGATAAGAAAAATTTTGCTGTTAATCAAAATCAAATAATAGTAACATTTTATTGATACACACATAAAAGATGCCACGAAAATTAAAATGCACGCAACAATTTGTAAATAATAACCAAAGATGTAAAAGAGGTAGAAACCGGAGAGTTGAGTAAATCTAAATCACCGAGTTGTGTATTTTTAATACAAACAAACAAATTATTGACACAATTTGTCTTGTTTTGTTTCCCATAACAAAACACAAGACTGCATCGAAAATCAGAAGTGGCATAGGGGATGAATGAGAAACAGCAGAATGCCAAACTTTCTCACTATTCCTTCAGGTTGCTTTAATTCAACCCGTTTTGTTTTTTGCTATTCTGCACGTGAGATGTTCTAGTCAGAAATGAATGCGAGTTGCGATCCAATACTTAACTTCTTTTTCTTAATTACTGCATCAAAAGCCGTTAAGACTGCTAATTTATCTAATATTAACTTTATTTTTCAGCCTTACTACTAGAATCTTTTCAGTTGTTTTGCTTTTATTCCAGTTCAATATCTGCACAGCAATCTTCTTTCACTACGCGTTATTCCCGGGTTCGCGTGTTACTTAGATGCGACTACTTGTTAGTACCACCCCCGACCGACCTGTGGGGGGGGGGGATATATTTTTGGCTGTAGAAGCGCATGTACACAGGGCCGGTTTGCGGTATGAAAAACGCCAAATAAACTGGCGGAAAAAACCCTACTGCCCGCAACTTGCTATGTCTGAGGAAGATCCTCAAGTTCCTCACATCTTCAACGGGAATCGAACCTAGGACACTCCTTCCCCAGGCATATGGTTGCGAAGCGCAAAGCCACTAGGCTAACCGTGCGGACAATATCTGCACAGCAATAGTGGTCGCTTATTCGATCACTACTCCGGATGAGTGTGCGTGTGACGTTAGGTATGAAATGACGGTAGTATAGTTCCTCCGACTTTTCCTTCATTTTCTTATTACCAACTTATATATATATATATATATATATTCATAAAACAAATCCACGTATAGGTAATGTTAAGTTGTTTAAATTTTAATCCGATGTTAATTTAAATCCAAATTACTCTATACGAGAGAGAAGTTTTTGCAAGACAGCTATCAACAATATCGAAACATCAACCAAACCTTTAAGTCAAGTGTTTAGTATATCTCCCTCTTCTCCAGCCAACAGGCTTTATATTCACAAGCTATCTACACCCAAGGCGGGAATAGTCATGGATGTTTTGTGAATGTTCCTAGGCAGGAGTGAATTTTATTGCCCTGTGTGATTTTATTGCACCTCCTTGTCTCTCGAGACCTAAGTGGTTTGAAAAAAGAGTTCCAAGTCTCTAGAGCAAGTTTTTCCACTTTATTTAACTCAGTTTTGGTAAGTCTATATATCTATATAGATCTGTTTGCTCAAATTGATAATTCCAACGACAAATGCTCTTCCCCGTTGGAGATTTAATGTTGAAACGACGATGAAACACACGCTGCGCCGCAGTTGCCGGACTCGGTTTTAATGAGCACAGGAACGCAAAAAATTGTGCTGCATAGTAGCCATTTTGCTCACAACTGACGCACGGCTATTCGCTAGGCAAGAGCTCTAGCGGTAGTATTTCTAACTTTAGGACCTCCTCTTTCAAATGTTATGTAGATCATTCGCATAAGATGTATAGTTCAGGAAATATAGCCGTACGAAATTGAGTCCATCTTTTTGAATCATCCTGTATAATACCCACCCACACATATTTATTTAAATAGTAGTTAATTATGCATAACACATACACGCGCATTCAACAACACATCTTGGCTCCCCATACCACAAAAGATGACAACCTCAACTTGAATCTGTCGTGAGTGAAGTAATCTAAAGCGTAAGCATTTTCCCTCCATCGCGTTGTGGAGTTCATGTGTTGAAAGAGTAATGTAGGCGACCAGCAAAAACGTATGATGAAATATTACTAATATTCGAAGAAAGAAATTCGGTCAAATGTCAAGGCAACATGCTGAACGTTTTTTCTGATGCCTATTATCTGATGTCAAGATTATTTTCCCCGAGACTCGCCATTAATCAAGATTTTGTTAGAGATGCATTTCATAGGAAATTTAATTGAATTGGCATTTCCGAGTCGAGTTTCTACACCATGCCGCTGGCCTTGAGGATCCAAGAATTCATAGGCAAGAAGCCCTGTTTTCCACAAATCCCTAGATGTCCAGGAATTTCTAGCAAAGTCGACTATTCCCTTACTCGCCTTATTCCTTTTCTGCTGCAATTTCTTTTCTAGGCTGAAAAGCACTATGAAGGGGAAACGATTTCAAGTGTGTGTAACTGAACAGAACATGGTCAGGTTCAGATTATTGCTAAACCGATATTCACTGAACAGAGAATTGTTACATGCAATCAGTAGGATCGCACTTTTAAAGGGTAACACTTTACCAAAGAATAAAGTGTGTGTGCGTGTTTTTTTAATGCCAAATTAAAAAAAAAATTCTGCGCGTTAGTATCTTGGTGGACTAATGATCAGATAATCTGCAGTATCCCTTAATTTCGCTATAAAGTTTTTTGTTCTGTTGACTAGATATTTATGAGCAGCCCTCGTACTATAAAAAGAAGAAATTGATGCGCCAATATAATATATGAAATCATCCGATACAACGCACCTGATTTATTGTCTACTCTCCTGAAGTAGATCTTTGTGCAAAGATTTAAATAATACCACGTACTAATACCCAAGCGCACCCAGACTGACGTGCACCAGTCATTACTTGTTACTCGAGATGATTGTGATTAGACGCCGAGTATTGCACGAAAGAACTATTCGATACTCTGAAACCCGTTTTTTTTTTCCTTTTTTGAGCGAGGCGTAGTGAAATTGATGCTTTCAGTATACATTGAATAAAATAATTTAAACTTTTTAAAAATTTACGTAAGAGTTGCAGTGATCATTTTTTAGAGGTTTAAGCTCGTGATAATACTTGAAATTTTTTTTTTTTAATAAAAAAAGAAACAAGGAAATAGACGACATCGAATGAATCGAGTTTATCTAAGAAAGCATAACATCAATCTGGCCATCCTTGTGGCAAAGATTAAATTCAGAGAAAATAATAAATAATATTCATCGCATGGGCCTGTTATGCCAAATCCATTTGAAGAAAAAAAAAAGCAGCATATCTAAAGCTTGGATGGATGTGTCATCCTCACAACTTAATTCTTTCCAACTTATTCACTGACACAAATATATAAGTTAATTTTGACATCCTTAATAAGGTATTTTAACTACGCACTTCTGGTTAGGAGCGTGTACTTTAAATACCAGGGTTATCCTAAAATATATTTACACATTTACAATCAGTATGTATGTCTGAATTGTACTTTAGGACTCTTTAGTTTGTTATATGTCAAAGCAGCGCCTACAAAACAGGGGAGAGTTTCCCCTCTCTTTCAAAAGGAGATATGCAACTTCTTTTCTTCTGCTACTCTATGTTTATTTTTTTACAAAACAGTCTTCAAATATTTATGATTCCACCTGATACAAGTATCGTACATACTTCAGATTTCTGGTAATAGTGACGTTATTTATCCGTTTGACGGGAATGGAATGGTTGTTCTGAATAGCGAAAGTTTCATATTTTTGTGCTTAATACTTTTTTCTCAAAAAATGTTCTTGATCGCTCACATCGTTCTGACTATCTTTTATTCTGTGATTGTGTTGCAGAGTGAGACTTCTAGAACTTGCATAAACACTTGAAACATGCTGTATACATCATTCTTCCGCATACCACCCAACCCAAGAATATCACATAATCTTTGACTCAAGAGCCATAAATTTGCTCACAAAAACGTCTCATATGAGAGAACATCACAAGAAGCTCTCGCGTAAGAGCTTTATAATGTTGTTTATCCAGGGGGTTTCGAGACTGCCATGTGAAAAAGATTTTTATTGTTGCCCGTACTCGTTGCACTGTCCAGTTGTATTTAAATTTATGTTTTTGTTCTCCTCTCCATAATGAGGATTTACGAGACGTAAAAAGAATATTTCTAAATGTATTAATAAAGCTGTTCACTGTGGTATACCCTGTTTTAAAACAAATATTTAGCGATTCCTCTGTTGGTATCCCACACTAGTAAGGGCAAAAGTATGGATCAACAAAAAATGGGAACGGAATAAGCTCATAAGAAAAAAGTCCAATTTAGTGAATCTGCAAAACCTCTACCACAATAAAAGCTGTTATAGAGAATCACTCAAAAATGAACTAAAAAAGTTAAAACACAGCTACAACCATCGATGATGCTAATAAAATCTTAACAAAATCTATCTTGAATTGTGCACTAGAAATAGGAGGTATAAAAAGGCACCAAAGAGAGGAAAAATAAATACAGGAAACCTAGTCATTTGTAAAACATTTTCTTTATTATTATAATACAAATAATCATAAACGCATGAGCAACGAAAATTTCGAATTATTTTATTTGATTAAAATATTATTACTTGGTGTGGTGGTTGAATTATCAAACAAGATGCTTTTTTTTGTAATTTTCCACAATAACGAATCCTCCAGGTTGAAATTAATTCGGTAAGGTGTAAGATTCTTAAGAAATAAATAAGTACTCCACTGAAATCTCTCTCGATATTTTGCATTCTTATTCGTGTTTCAGTAACAAAAAAAGTATTTACTCGGTCTGTTTGACTATCCACGCGAAGTACGCTCAGTAGGCTTCACTGTTCGGACAATAACACGATACGAAACTTTTGCACCGCTTCCACACTGCTATTGACTTCCACAAAGAGATGAAAGAAAAGTTTAGTGGTATGAAATTCATCAGATCACGAGAGCACGCTGGAAAAAAAATATATATATATATATATATATATGCACATTTGAGATGGGGGAAATTAGAGAACAGACGTTCCGCAACCGCGGAGTCGGTTTAATGTGATGGGATGATAACGAGAAACCGGCTGAGGGGTTCGTTACTCCAGAGGCCGTTGACAATTTACTTCTATAAGCTAGATAGAGTGACCAGCTAATAATACTTTCCTGTTTAGCACAGAGCGGAAATGCTCTCTTAAAGCCCGCTTTTATTCCAAGACAAAGATAACTATTGACACTCATTCCTGTTGACCACGTAGTTGCAGAAACGCTACATCGCATCCATTGTCGGTTCGAAGACCTTCACAGTTTTTCACTCCCAACAAAGTTCTGGTTTCACAGTGCAGCAGCTCTGATTGCACTTAAAGGTTAAATTTTGCGTAACAAACAAGAAGCAGTCGACCTTCGTGGGGACAGAGATAGTACAGTAGAGCATTTTGTCTCTCTCTCACAGAAGCTATTCCAGTTTGCTAACTGATATTATTTTCGAACACAAACAGCAAGATGATGCGTCCTACTACGCCGCGAAAAAAAAAAAAGAAAAAAAAAAACAAGGAACATGAGAAACTGAACCGTTTACGCAACAGATGAAACAGGAATAGCATATTTTTCATTCCGGTGATTACTGCTTACCCAGATGATGACCGAGTGTTTATTGAAGACATTTCGTTGTCCCGTCGATACATTAATTATGTATTGCAAACGAATAAGAATTTATTTTCTAATAAACTGCATGGCTTTTGTTTATGACGGAAATATTAACATACATAAAAACCGTTGACTTACAGGGAAGGGGGGGGGCGCATTTTATAATATGAATCCCAAGAAGAAAAACGTGTAAATACAAGCTCATTAATACTTTTAATGGGTTAAAGTTAAATAATAGAGACAAGATATGGCGCTTTTTCAAGCCACTTCATTATTACATTGGTGGTCGCATGCTTTCTGGCAAAACTTGAATTTTTCTGCTCTCCTCTTTTTTTTTTTTTTTTTTTGGCACAGTACCTTCATGGAGTATATCAGATATTATGATGATCTGCCACAACTCATATTTCTTACGTGGTTTCCTATCAACAACTGCGCTCCAAATTAGTTTATTACTGGTCTATCTTCTAAATTTAGCATCTGCTAACTACTGTACATGCATCCACCCATATCTTTTTCACCCTGCCGTTTTTCTTCCGCTTTTTGTTTACGTGCAGAATTTTTCGCCCTGTTTACTCTTGCTTCTTCGGTTTTAATTCAACTCCTTATTTCTCGTATTTCAAGGATGAAAATAATTCTGAGAGGATTATTCTCGATATTTTCAAAAAATATAACGATCGTTGCAAAGCTTCTCAGGTGTTGTCCTAATAATTATCAGCTCATAGTGGAAAGCTAAGGCGGTCTTGTTTTTTTTTTTTTAATATTTGTTTTCCCCTGTAGAGGAAAAAAAAAACTGGAATGTGGTATACTAACAAGTTAGCATTGCGTTTATAAATTTGACCACTGATGTTATCCACAATCAGAAAGGTTAGGAAACATGTAGTTAACTTTTTAATGTTCGTTAAAAGTCGAGAAGAAACAAGCTCTCAGTTAAAATGACTTCATGTTGTAATTTGAGATAATAATGATGAGGAAGAACTGCCACCCCGAAGCGAGCATAAAAGGGAAATTTAAAAAAATTGTTTTGCAACTTTATAATCAAAGATAGCGGCATATTATATTTATCTGTTTTGAAAGGAAAGGAGTGGACATGTCAATCAGAAAGAAAGCACTTCTGTCTCCCATACACAGTGAGTTAAATGTGTGCAGCCTCATTAAATGCAGCCTGCATAAATAAACACTTCGAGATAAGCAAAATGTGTGATATTGCAAACTCTGAGAAAGACCTGGCTGGAGCACTTGGCAAGAATGTGTGGGATCTTCTTCAACCATTTTGGTTCTGTCCACTGCTGGACGAAGGTCTCTCCCCATTATATTCCAGACCACACGGTTTTCTGCCTCTCCCATTCATTCATCTCACTCCTGCAATTTGTTCCAGTTCATCCCTCCACCTTCTTCTCAGTCTTGCTCCATCCATTGGTCTCCACTCTGTTGTTTTTCTAGTCCATCTCCCGTCACTGCATCTGGCAATATGGCCAACCCATCTCCACTTAGCCTGTTTAATGTATTTTACAATATCCATGACACCTGTTTGAGATATTATCCAGGTATTTGTCTTCCTATCTCTTAATGTTATTTTTAGTATACTTCTTTCCATGCGATGTTGTGTTGTTCTCAGCTTTTTATTTAGAGCTTCTGTCAATGTTTCTCCTCCGTATGTTAGGACAGGAAGTATGCACTGGTCGAAAGCTTTCCTTTTTAGACTCATGGCGATGTCACTTCTGAATATGTCTCTCATATTCCCATAAGCCATCCATCCAAGGTGAATTCTTTTCGAACTCTTCTTTGGCAATCCCCAAAGGATAACAATTGATCCAAATATATATGAAGTAACTTGTTCTATTTCATGGTTTTCAACTTTGACAGTTCTATGGTTTATATATTTATTCATCATTATTTTTTTCTCTATTTATTTTTAATCCAATTTCTCTGAAGGCTTCATTTAGCTGATTTAGCCTTTCTTCCAGATCTTCAAGATTATCTGCTATTAGGACATCGTCATCTGATGCAGCCTTTCTCAATTTATGTTTATTCCTTTTGTTTCCCAATCAAGGCTTCTAAAGACTTCCTCTAGTGCAGCTGTAAATATAATGTGGGAGATATGGTGTCATCTTGCCGGATTCCTTTTTGTATTGGGAACTTTTCGCTGTTTTTATATAATTTAATTACAGAAGTTGCATTATTGTAAATATGTTTTAGTGTTTCTATATATATTGTTTCTCAGTTCCCTGGGTTTCAAGTGCTTTTAGTGTTGCAGATGTTTTAACTGAATTAAATTCTTTTTCGTAGTCTATATAGGCCAGACATAAGGGTTTATTGTATTCAATTAATTTTTCAATGAGCTGTCTTAATGTGTGAATATGGTCCAAAGTATTGTAATTCTTCCTAAATCCAGCTTGCTCACAGGATTGCATTCCCTCTAGTTTAGATTTTATTCTATTATTTATAATTTTTGTGAAAACTTCTATATGGTGGGGAGTAGGCTTATAGGTCTGTGGTTTTTAATTCCTTCCTTATTGCCATTTTTAAAAATTAATATTGGAAGTGAATTGTTCCATTTTTTGGAATTTTTCTGTTTTAGGCATTTATTAAAGAGTTTAGTCAGCTGTTTGATGACAGGACTTCCTTCTAGTTTTAAGAAGTCTACCATAATTCCAACTTCTCCTGGGGCCTTTCCATTCTTCATTTCCCGCAGTGCCATTTCCACTTCACCTTGTAAGATCTCAGGGGCATCGTGTTCTTCCTCACTCGAGTTATCCATAGATGATTCTTGGATGTCTCGCTCTTTGTCTTCATAGAGTTTAGTATAAAATTCCTGAATTCTTTTGATTATTGCATCTCTATTTTTTATAAGTTCACCATTGGAAACTTTTCACTGTATTTTCAATAAAAGTATGCTTGATTAGCAATTAAATTTACAGAATAAAAATGAAACCCAGTATTTATTATCCATTTTCTATTAAAATGCAATATTTAGCAGTGTTGTATGAGATATTATGATAGTATGAAGAGCCTGTGGAGAAATTCAAGTTACCTGAGATACCACGATTCACTATATGAGAGGGTGGGCGATCTTTCATGAAAGATCGCAATACTGGAAGAAGGCGATTGTATAGCAACATGTATTTTAAGGTATGCTGTTATTGCATTTCTAACTTTAGCTGTCTCAGACGACCGCAACACCTCGCCCTCTACCACTTTCTTCGCACGAGACACTTGCCCTACCCTTCTTACCGCACTCTGAAACTGCGCTTAACGTAGAGTATATCAATGAGAGCAGAGGTGAAAGAGGTATAGAACAATAATACAATCAGCCAGTGGCATTAATATAAAGGAAGACGAATGCCTGGACAACCAGAGAGAAGATGGAAGGATGATCTAGTGGAGATGATTGAAAAATGTTGGCATTGGGAAGCCTTCAACAACAGAGAAAGATGGAGACGAATGGGGAAGCCGTATAACCAAAACGTGTGTGTGTGTATTTTATATATATATATATATTTATATATATATATATATATATATATATATATATATATATATATATATAAGAGAGAAAAAAATATGCTTATCAGTCATCCTCCTTTTTTTCCCCTTCAAATGTTATGATCCTACACTCCCTCCGTGTTTTCATTCTTTCTCCATCCGTACTTATGTAGAAGGTAAGAAATATTTCAAGCTGTAATCTGTATTATGCATTCCACTCCTCACCTCCTGCAAACGCTAACGAGGTTGTATAAAGTGAGTTATCGGGTGTCGATGAGGTCTCTCTCTCTCTAAAGCATTCGGATGCTGAAAACAGTGCAAGACATCAGCAGAAATGAATTACGAGAGAAAATACTTGTATCGCTTTGTAAACGGAGAAAAGCTTTTAACACTAATGGAAGAGACTAGCTTGAAACAAAATGGGAGTGTATTGTCTCCAGAATGACAGCTGTAATTAAAAGAAAGATAAAAAGAAATAACAGTGAGCTCGCCGCATCGATTTAAAGATTGGCAATTACAGCTAGAGATTGGTCCACTGAGAAACTGATAGATTGATTGTTTCCTCTTAGCATTGCGATGCCCGCTGAAATGATTACACTCAGCTTTATACCAATCAAAAGAATATACGGATGCATTTCTTCCAGAAGCAAGTAGCGATTTTACATATCAATAATGAAGTGAAAAAGGCAGATAGCCTGACCTAGAGTGACTCAATTTAATTGATTTTATTTTGAACGACAGTGATTCGCTCTTCTTGACTATTTCTAGCAAAACTGACTTCTCTGTTATGCTATTTCTTTTTTTTTTCTATGGCTGCAGGACATGATTTGTCGCCTACTCAACAGCTATCCCAAGAACGTGTAGTTTCTCCTCTCTCGTTTTCCTGCCTCGCCTTTCAGTCTTGGAGTGGAACATCTAACTTGGGATAAACGCAGCACTCTGAAATACTGCAAAGAGTATTTCAAAGTTTCCTTAATCCCCTCTCCGGTCAATATTTTTGAAGAATTTCTGATAGTGGGAAAAAAACAGCCTTTCAAGTTTTTGTCGCCCTAAAAAATCCGAAGAGAGTTTGGATGGGGACAGTGATTGCAAGTTTTAAGTATAAATGGGGAACACTAAAAGTATAACAGATTTCACTGTTATATCTAAAATATATTAGTTTAAGATATACAAATTAGAAGATATAAAAATTAAAAAAACCTGTGAATTTGAATAACATTTTGTTAACTGAAAGCAGAAAAGTAAATTTGGATATTGTTTTGTTTGGGATGTTCATAATTTCTTTTAAATAAACAGAAATGCTGTGACGCAGCAAAGAAAACAGTTAGCTACAAAAACATGTAAATCAACAGGAAAAAGCAGTATAGAAACAAATACCCCCTACCACCATACTTTATTTGCTTTCAAATACGGTGTTCGTTTCTAGACTGCTTTTTCCCGTTGATTTACACGTTTTTGTAGCCAACTGTTCTTTTCTGCGTCACAGCGAAGAATTTCTGTTCATTTAAAAGAAATTAATCTACAATACCTACCCAGAACGTATCCCTGCCTTCGAAACAGTGACGCAGCCACCAAACAAATTTACTACTGCTACGATCACGAGACGCAAACAATTTGCATGCCTTAAGAAAGTGCGAAGGGGTGTCCAAATCGTCCTGGGAAGGAAATAAGTATTCGTTTCTAAAATCACCTTTACAGAAATTAATTCCAAAATTAGTTTTAGCAAAACAGTTATCACCATGTGCTAAAGTTTCTTTCTTTCGTCGGATATTCCTTCACTGGTTGAGCTTTAGTCAGGAAACATTACGTATGTCATTACCGTGAAAAATAAAATAAAAAATAAAGTAGAGGCGCGATTAAAACTGACAGAAAAAAAATAATGTACACAATTAAACAAATCGTTTAGTAAGTACCGGAAACAAAATTTAGTGGAACTCGTGCTGAATATAATTCTCAAGCTAAAAAAGAAAATAAAATTTCGTTTGTTGGTCGTGCGATACCCTTAGCGCAACCGGTCTTTCCAATTGGCACTCCGTAGCGCGCGTCTCCTGGAGCGTTTTGCTCATTTTGATTATTCTCAATTTCCGCGGCCCAGTAACCAAATTCATGCCACGCTTTGAAGTGCACTGCAGCGTCGCTTTGGACGTATGCCAGCAACACACCCTGCCCACTGAAAATTCGAGACGCTGTACAGGGCCGACGTTAAGTCTCCTTCTTAAATCATGAGAAACAAAGCACATCTAAATAACATTCCAGCCTTTTTAAAGAGGAAATCCTTTATTGAAGAAACAAGAAATAGTTTCGAATGATTATCATTTCACCAAACAGTGGAAAACGTTATCCAGCGAAATAAGGATGCCATTATTGTCGGCGTTTTTCAAGTTATCGCTATTCAGCAATAATTCACATAACGCTTTCTTAACTTTGTCACTATAGCTATGTTTCTGATAATAAAGAAAATAAAAGCTGTTATTGTTTAGAAAATTCTTTCGTATGAGTCAAAGTGCTCTGAACATATTATGGTTTGGTAGACCTTCGCAGTAATATATTCCGCTTTTTTGGCTGCTGTAGGGACTGGCTCACGATATTAGAATTACAGAAAAGTATAATGAAGCAATGGACTTGGTAAAGGAGAAAAATAGGGTAAAGAAACTAAAGAAATGGATTGAGATTCGAACAGGTAGGATTCAGGGTAGGAGTGGTTCAAGTAAAGTATATGGAAGTACCTTCACTTTGTTCTGGTCTTCTACGGTAGAAAGTATGGTGGGGGGGGGGGGGAATAAATCTGCAATACCTATCCAGAATCCTTGCTTCTCTTCAAATCTCATCTAACTTGTTCAGTTCGCTTTCCTTATTTTCTCTTTCCTCTCTCAAAAACACCACACCTGTGTGCTCTCTATAATCCCAATATCGTATTAACATTAATCCCCAACGAGAGAAGATAAGGTCCAAGCAAGACGCCTTATCTACTTACTGTCCTGTTTTGAAAATGTTTAATCTATTGCTTGAGCAGAGGACCTAAGAACGAAGCACTATTAACTATAAATAGTAAATAAATAATTACTAAGATATACTACGCTTATTATTTTTACAAACGTAACATATATAATACGTTATTATATTATTAATCATAATTATTTAACATAAAATATTTACAAGGAAAATTAAGACTGTACGTACAAGTCCCTTCTAATCTGTGTTGGCCGTGAACCCGAAGTTCATTAAGAGTGAACCCGTCTTCAGACGCTGAACTTGCGAGTACAAACGATGCAGTTTTCTTTGCCAACACGTTCACTCAACTTTGACGATCACTCCTTGGGTCGGGCTTTCGTTTTGATATTACTGATTCCACAACCTTCTCTAAGTACACAAAATGCTCGTCGTTTATCTTTCTCCATCGGTAATTTTAAACTTCTTTCTTCCAGGTTACAATCGTATGTAGTTTCCTTTTCGGTTCGGAGCGTATTCATTTAAATTCACAACTCGCTCGGGTAAATTTTTGCATTTTACGTAGTTCACTGCAAGAATGATAGTTGTTCATAAAATAAAATAAAAAACCTTAGCATTTTTTTAATTAAATGCCTACTATCATTATCGACAACACTGCTAAAATCTGCACTAGACTCTGAAAGTCTCTGGATCCTGAGAGTGGAAAGTGCAGGAGAATTCCTTTCTTTAAATACTTTGCTTTCTCCCGAAGAATATTCTTTGAGTTAGCCAATTTCAGAGCACTCTTTGGATAGGAGCAGTAAATATATTCTAATAAAGCCAACCGTCTTGTTTTAGTTCAGGTATTTAAAGTACACTGCTGATGGAATGAAATTAATTATAACGATGTATTTTGAATATGTTCTGGTGTATGAAAATTTACGCTGAAAACATACTACTTCACAGAGCTCTTCAAGTTAGAACTCGAAAACTGAATCAGCTTGTTTTGCATATATATGTGTGAGAGAGAGGAAGTTGTTATATTCTAAATACCTTACCTTAATTAATGGACACTTTATACAATGCAGCTGGATAGGATAGGCAACATTATTCCTTTTTTTTTTTTTTAATGCTTGCTGATAGCACACCTTTTTTAGACGCATTAAGCCTAAGACTTCTTTTATCTGGAGCACACTGTAGTTATCCAGTCAAGATTGACAGTTGAATGCATTGAATTCAGCGGCTGGGGGAGGGGATAACAACACTTCCCTGAAGTAAATTCAGGAACTAAATGCGTGCTACTCGAGAGAATCGGCACGCCCAGTTACGGATCACAGATTTCCAGGTGCTTAGATCTTTACAGATCAGTGTGTGTTACAATTCAGTGATAACAACCAGCAGCTATGGGACAATGCAATAATGGAGACGAGTTTTCCTGATGTTTTTGTCTTGCATTTTTCTTTGCGACGATATTATCGGCAAAGTGTTGCCTACTGTTGGTGAATGAGTGAGTTGAGACTCCCTAGTTGCCAACGGCAAGCTATGGGTTAGAACCCCCGCTGTGGAAACGGCCTTTCTAAACGGTATAACATGAGATACAGAGCTGATTATTTTTAACGCATTTGTGTAATTCAAATAAATTTAAGTGAATAAATTCCTGGAATGATTTAATCTTCAATTTAATAATGAACAGGTGATAAATTATTATCATGGGATGGTATGATATCGCAATTTATTCGGAGACTGGCCTAAAAACCGTCCATATCAAGTCTCTAGGCAGAGTTTCCGGATTAGAGCCCGCCAACGCGGGTAGAATTCGCATAAAAATAATAAAAAAAATGAATAAACTGAGGCACAACACTAGCTTCCTTCTCTCTCTCGTCATCAGCGAGTTATGTTTCATGGCTCTGTGACAGAGGCATAACTGCTATTCCATTAAATGAATAGAGAACTTAAGCAGACGCTGTGAAAACTCTCAAAGGGGGGGGGGGGGGGAGATAGAGAGTCAGAAAATTCTCAAGGAGCTGCTGAAAGCCTGTTGAGGGTGGAAAGCCTGTGTACGTAGAAATCGTACTTAAGCCAGTGCTGTGTAATATTCAGAAGTGCCACATAACACCTAAAAAATTGCTTGGAACTTTTAGAGCACACGTCGTGAGCCGTAAATGAAAGAATAGCATCGGTTATGGACATTTCTTGTTTCTGTAGACATTTCCCACCAAGTCGATATGTTTAGAATATCCATTTGGTGACAAAGATCAACCGGAAGCTCTCTTACAGAAAATTCGATCGAAGATAACGTCAACACGTAGTCGTGTTTAGTCAAAATTTAGATACTGTGCATTGCATTCTGTTAGCAATAACAAGACTGCGAGCCTGAATTCCGATATTAATAAGGCACAAAATTAACTGGCAAGCACAATGCATTCAAGCAAACCTATACGTAAAAATTTCCATGATTGTCTTGTCTCGAACAGGCGTAGTAGTAGTTGGTTTGCTTCCCTTCACACGAAATAACCTTCTTCTAGAGTAAACAAAAACATAAATTTCAATGCAATATAAAAAGCAATTTACTAGAATAAGTAATGGATGAAACTCAGTGCTTCACGCAACTGAATTACCCGACGTAACCGCATCCATTACGCAGACACTAACTCGGAATCCATTAGTAATGCACGGAATTCTTCGGAAGCAAAATTTCGTGATCGGCGAAGAGAGAAATGAAATAACAGGATTAGCCTGAAAGGGATGTCTGTTATGTACAATAAAATAAAGGATATATTGGAGTCTGGTAGGCTAATGGTTGACACTATGCAATTTTTCTTAGGAAGGAAGCGCATTCAATAATGGTTGAACATCCATATTCTATAAAAAGCTCTGCCATCCGAGAGAAAATATTATGCTCACTTTAATACAGACAATGAAATAGAACAATCTGTTATGAAGGAAGCCTTTTGTTTTATTTTTATGTGTACTCCACTCGCGTAAGATTGCACACATGCATGGGTAAGGAAGCCTTGCTCTTTTGGAACTGTTTCAAATAACTTCAGATTTCCACTAATCAGAATGGTGGTCTAATGCTGAGCGATGAAAATCATCTGCCATCTAAATGGCAGATAGCCTTATATAGTTCTCCGCATCTCAGATTGGATGCTAATTAAGGTCTTTCCAACCAAACCCCCATGTTGTTCTTCGGACTACTACGTTACGGTAACACTGTTTGTAGCAAGATTTGCAGAAAGAAAGAAAGAGAGAGACAAAAACAATTATGTGTGCATGCAAATCAGAAAACAGCTATCCTATCAGGATGGTTCACTTAGAAACGCGAATCCACTTGATATGCGCAACTCATGGAACTGACGAAACACATAACATTGCCAAAGTAGCTATAATAATGTCAATATGAAATGTCTGTCTGAAAACATCTATGCATTCAAGGGCACGTTCTTCCTTTTTCATCATTTCTGATGACAAGAGATATTCCACGTCGACTTACACTTGCCTAACTCCTCTACATCAACATGGATTAAATGGGTTAAACAGAGTATTTTCCATACACAAGAGGTAGAAGAACCTATTGCACATCGCTACTGTCTGTGGACAGAAATAAGAAATCTGTTGACATTTTTCTGGAAGAGTTGGAGATTGTAGTTGCTGGGGAACATTTCAGGAGGAAGGCTGTTCCAGAGAACAGAGATAGAAGGAAAAGAAGAGGGCTACGAGAAACGATTTCGGTGTGCTAGCAGTTGTGTTGAAAAGGGATGTTAGATAGCTACGGCTCTTCATAGAAGTACCTGTAGAAAAGACAGTTGAAATAGTGAGTTTGTAGTTGAAGTGCGTCAGTGAGGGAGGGATCAGACCAATTGCTCTCCCCCGGACAGTACCGTGTATTTTATACAGGCTTCAGGCGCACCGTCCCAAACATGTGAACAGTATTTTAAGGACCAGTGAATTTAGAATTTGTGTAGAGTTAGTAGCTGGATGAATGAAAGGTGGCATGTCTAGAGAAATAATGCCTAGCTCTTTTTATTATTATTATTATTATTATTACAGAGATGAGGTAGCTACATCAGTAGCTCAGTACACCATTCATTAGCATTTAGTGCAGAATGATGACTCATCATTTATATATTTACATGATTTTTCCTTCAAAAGAAGGAAGGGAACCAACTTATGGAAATAATCTCAACTCCTCCAAAATACATTTCACATGAGGGAGTTACATTGTTTAAAAATGTTTTCTGTACTTTTATTTGATATTAACGCTAATGTAATAACAGTCCATTCTAAAACAATACATGCAATACAATATTAAACTTCTTTCCTTGTGACGTATTATTAGTTTACAATATTTACAAAAGATTGTATTATAATGTGCTCAAAATAATTTGCATAATAAATTCGTGGGCATGTTATTTATACATTTTAATACCATTGAACATAAATAATTAACAAAATTTCATTTTTCTTCTAAAGTGATTTATTCTATATGACTATGCCCAATCTTCTGGTAAAGAAGTTTTCACGCCTTGATCTTTGTTAAAGCGATTATCATGGTCCAGGAAACAAGCAAGTTTCTCGTTGAATGGTCCATAATGAAGTAATTGAGTGTATCTAGCAGTGGATGATCAAAGGTGAAACTTGTTTCTATCCTATCCCATCCCATCTCCAATATATTAACACTGTGTGAGAAAGACGTTATTCTTGATTTCCCAAATAAGTGATAGAAATATCTATTTTAGATGTATGAGGTAGTCTAAACATAACTTTATTTTACATGCGTCCGTTTCTATTTGATTTATAGTTCGTTCATATGTTGCAGCATAAGTTCAATCACTTCCTATGATTTCATTTCGATCACTGCATTTAGAAAACAACACATTATTACTAAGAGAAATACAAACTACATAGTGGTCTGTTGAATAATTTGTGACTACAGGTATCAGCACAATGAGTGTAGGAGAAATCACCAAAATAACTAGAGGTGTGACGGTCATTTCTATGCAAGTCAGTAAGAAATACTTTTAAGCAGATTTTTTTTTTTTTTTTTTTGAGTACCAACTATGAAAGGCATTTAGCCTAAAGTACACCGACATAAGTACCATGAGTAGGCTAAAGTTCAGATAATCCGAAGACCATGAACTTTTTCAAGTCACTTCAAGCCGCTAACAAGCTGGATGACTATCTCGTTCCAGGGGAAGAAATTCATCCCTCACCTCTTTAAAGACATTTCCAAAATATCCATGCCCAATGTTGGATTCGAATCGACAGCTTGATGGATGATGAGCGGATACGCTAACCATTCAGCTAGCTAGTCCTGCAAGGTCCTCTTCATTCTTCAGAAATGCAAATCACTAAACAACGAAACTAGTTAACGATTATCGTGAACTTTTTTATCTTATTATTTTCTTGTTACGATGAAATCAATGTCACCGAACAGTTTACTCTCTTCAAATAAATGTGAATGAATGCAATCTCCTGACACAACAACGACACTTTTTTTTCTCTTTCTAAGCTACATTTCAAGGGATAACGTCGTTATTATTTTACCTTATTTGATAGCCGCTATGCAAAATACCGAGGATCTGACGTGCAATCTAAACATATAGTCAGAAACTTGTCATCATTTCTCAATTGATTTTCAGCTGTTTTTTTTTTATTGTGTTCCAACACGGCTAATGATACCTTCCTTCGTCCCTTATTAAGCCCGCATTAAATATCGCTGCAATATCCAAATAAAAACATATTTCGCTGGGCTCCTCTTGGTATAATATGTTAACATCACACCATCAATTATTTTACATGCATCGGTTTCTGTTTGATTTTATGCTTCATTAACTTTCATGCATATATTTTATTGTTTCATTAACATGCTGCTACCATATATTCTCTTCATAAGTTCAGTCACTTCCTACGATTTCATTTCGATCACCGCTATAACTTTACGTATCTCAGAATTGTAATTTATCTGAAACAGTTAAGAAACATTTTCCTTTGGCTCGATCGTGATAAGTATAGTTCCATACTTGTTTTCAACTTTCGTCCCATTTTCATTCCTAATTAACCTGAAACATTCACAGTATCTGCATAAAGGTAAAGTATATAAAGCGATATTATTTTCGTTATTTGAAAAATCAAAAACTATGACACCAGGCTTTGCTACCAAAATTTACTTAGGCCTCAATAGCTAAAATCCTTGTACAACTCGTTAGTTTAAACTAAATTTACGAGTAGCTTTAATTCTACAATACTCATTTGATAAAAAAATGACTGGAATAGGAGGGGCAATAAATGGAAATTTCCAGCCTACAGTTCTAAAAAAATACTTCAAATCAGAATACAACTTTTTTTTTTCCTTTCCTGTTTTGCAATATTTTCTAAGTGTGCAAAACAAAAACATTACAAAAATACATGTGCAAAACAGGAAACGTAATATATCAGAAATTAAGATAACGGAACAATAACAGGCACTGCTATTCCATCTAATGTCACAATATTAAAATACTGTGCACTGGCCAGTTCTGAATGTAATAAGAGTGATTGAGAATACTTCTCAATCACTCTATTTTTTCATCGCAAATGCACGTGGCCATAACATATATGAAGTGAAAGATTTGAAATGTTTAAGAGCAATTATATGATTTGCTGTGAATACAACTTTAAGAAAGCACACAAGATTTCTGAATAAAAAAAAAATACACCTCCAATGGATTTCAGAGAATGCAAACAAAATCAAGAGTCTTATCTCCGGTAATTTAAGCCTCTATCAATCCGTCGCTTTGACACCGGAAATGAAAACACGACGCTTAATCTTGGATGAGAAAATGTTTCACACACTTACTAGGAAAAGTGCCACGTGAACTAGAGCAGCAATGACTGTATCCAGGCCGCTTCGATTCTGACCCTTTCTCTAAATTTCCTTCCTTCATTCATTCTTTCAGCAATGTAACGGAGCAAATTTTTGATTAAAATTTCGTTGCACTTTGAAGGGCGACGGGAAATGCGATAGGTTCTCTCTTAGCAACTCTGATAGAGCTTGCCTTTAAGATAAATAAGAAAAGCAGCTCACTTCCTGTCTGCAGTTGATAAAAAGAATAAAAAAAAAAAACTGCCGTTATAAAAGAAACTGACTAAGCCTCATTATTCCAAAAGCCTACACTTCACTGATATGCAAGTGATATTGAACGATATATCCACTAATTTCTCAGATTAAGTGGTCTGCTACTTGGATAAATATAAAAAAGTAACCCTGATGTTTATGTTTTTATTTATAATACAACATGGACATAACATTAAAAAAAATTAATAATCTGTGACGATTTTTTTACCCTTCGAATGATGTCATCAATGCTCTGTATACTTAGCATCTTTTAAGTGTATTTTTAATTAAAAAACAAACAAACAGATAACGCCTTTTTATTCCCATATAGGGAGTAGGCGAGGCGGTTTAGCTCTATTTAACTAATTATCTTTCTTCTGCGTAAGCGGACCAGAGCCCACGAAACTAATGGATATAAACAATGGATATTGTACTGTATTATGTTATGTAATAATAAAAAAAAAAAAACACAGAAACTTAAATGATACGCGGTATCATACTTCACGTTGTATTCTGTATGCTAATATTCGATCACTGACTTTTTGTGCTTAGTCTGTTAGTGTTTTTATGATCGCAAAATTGCAAACAAAATTATTATAAAATTATTATTTTATAATAATTATAAAATTCAATTATTTAAATTAAAAGTTAAAAAAAGAAACACTAAAAAATCAGCAATTTATAGGCCGAATATGAGTAAAAACATGTGAAATCAACCATCCTCAAGGCAATTATTTTTCTTATTATGGCATGAAGCCTTTGTTTTCCCTTAAAGCAGTGGTTCTACCTTTTTACCTCTGAGCCCCACCTGACAAAAGAGAAAACACTGTCAGCCCCCCCCCGCCGGTTTTATTCATCAAAATAGAAGTCATACTAAGTTTGATGTTTTATTCAGTTTATTTTGTGTTTTCTATTTAACAGTTTTTGATACAAAATAATTAAAGTATCACAATATTAGGCCTACAATAAAAATTAGTTTTAACACTTGCAATTAACCAAAATATGTATTGAAATTAAACAATATTTAACTAAAAAGCATTTAATTTTTCTCTGTAAAAATAATCAAACATTTAAATGTCAATCTAATGCCGCCGCCCCCTTTCAAGCTATTCGCGCCCTCCCTGGGGGCCACGCCCCACAGTCTGAGAACCAATGCCTTAAAGGATTATTTTAATAAAAATAATAAATACTAATAGATTCATTCCTAACTACTGTTCATATCTTGATCTTGTATATGCTGTTTAAATTTATAAAAAAATTGAATACCAAAGACAAGTATTTCGATAGGTTTTATAATGGTTACAAAGTTGCATTGCTTCCGAAGTCATTATAAAAAAATTCTCTCTCTGCTTACACATGCATATTGCAGAATCCTTCCGTATCCTGAAATATTCTAACATGCAAAGAAAGACTGATGGAATAGAACCCCCTTCGGAAAAGTGATGTGATAATACAATATGCAAATTTTGTCTACAAAGAAAAATCAGTAGTTTGCACAGAAGTTATTTTGATCTCATATGCCAAACGATGTTTAACACACACATTGGGAGGAACTTACATATGCTGTTACACTGCAATCAAGCATTTTGAAGTCCATGGTTGGCAAGTGTCGAAGAAATAGAACGCCACAGGCGACACTGAATCAAATACATATACAATCAGTTGGTAATACAACACTGCCTTATTACAGGAGCTGGACCTGTTTGAGAAGGCTAGTTATCTCATCCCTCCATCAGAAGGCAGAGATCTTTGTTTAGAGATGCGAGAAGTTGCAAGCAATCTTATAAGAGTTTCGACGACACAACAGCGAATACACAACACCGAATTTGTACCTAAGTGTTATGTAATCACAACACCAACGAAACGTGGTGCTGCTTCACAGTCTAGTTTGTGCCCAGATTCATGCTAAGGCACAATCTAGACTGTGGAGCACGGAGGGTTTTATGTACTGTTGTTATACCTTTTGGTCCATGTTATTTCGGATTTCAACATCCGAATATTGCAGTGATCAGCAGAGATCCTCCACCTGAACTTGACAGAACATCCGTGGGATGAACTAGAACTCAGAATTAATGCACAATCAAGACGGCCGTCCACTGGTGAAGCTTACTAATGCTTGAAAGGAGAAGCGAAGCAAAATACCACCAACTTTTTTCAGAAAATCACAACGCATTGAAACAGTTATTGCAGCCAAAGGTCGAACAACACGTTATAAATTTCTGTCTATAAAAGACATGTTTGCTTATATTATACAAACACTGTCCCATAAGTTCTGTAGGGTAGTGCACCATAATTGTATAGTCGTGGTGCGCAAATGTACAAAGTTATACATTTGAATAATTTAAACCTATATTATGAATCTATATTATACATTTACACTATATTATAATACAGCAACAGATGAGAGATAACTAAAAAAAAAAAAAAAAAACCCTTTTCTCAAGAGTAGTGATGAACGCACCTCTAGAAAGCGTCAATACATGTAAAGAAATTAATTTTCCTCATTTTTAATGAAATGAAGAATTGAACAATGACATATTTGTGCCTATGGTCAGACAGAAAGTTCTACTAAGAAAAGAGCGGAGGAATTTTTCAGTCAGGAGAAGGCAACTGACAAAGAAAATGGCCAACTGGTCCTTGTTGGAAATCCAAAGAGCAAAGCAGGAAGTGAATATCAGACATACAGAAATTATTATTATTATTTGACACCTCCAGGCAGTCGAAAGACTCATCGAGGGAGGGCACCAGCTCTACAACTCTGTCTCCACCACTCAATCCACCAACTGACCACAACTACACAAACGCCATCTACCGTCGACCACCAGTACTAATATTTCCACAGACAATCACAAAACATCCATGCCATCACAAACATCGCAGCCTTTTGACTGGAGAGCGGATATGCTAACCACTTGGCCAACCAGGCTGGAAAATATTCTGGGAAAATCTGGAGAAAAGAACAAAGCTAATGATAATGGTTAGTAGCTGCTGGATTCTGTTCATCACATGGAATAATCATTACTAACACCACGTTCCAACAGAAGGAAGTGTAAAAATTTCACACTGAGAGAAGACACAAGAAATAAAAAGAGTCTCACTGACTATGTTATTGTTGATAGCAATATCTTCATGCCAGATTCAAGTCACAAGAATATACAGAGGATCTGAAATAGGAAGTGAGCGCCATATAGTTTTGAGCTAGATAAAAATGAATATCTTGTTGAAAAGTAAACTATGTAGAAAGGTTTAGAAAGAATCAAAACTGAGCAGATTTCAGAAAGAAATGCAAATACTGTTCAAGAAAAAAAATGAGAGTTTGAAAATAATAATCAAATCACAGAAACCAGTGGCAGACTGAATAAAAAGTTAACTGATTCAGCCCGAAAGGCGTGTAGTAAAGTTATTTGAAAACATAGAAAAATCAGTTCCGTGGTGGATTCAGGAAGTTAAAAAAGGAAGTTTCAAGAGGAAGGAAACGAAGAAGACGTAAGTAAATCAGCATATATTCTAAGAAAGCATATGTGACTAACTTACTTCAAAGAAAACTGTAAATGTAAAAAATGCAAATCAGTATTTTATCTATTTTTTAAATAGATAAAAAAAAGTCATGGAAAGACTTTGATAAGAATATAGAAGATAGATATAGAAGATAGATATCAGGAAGACTTGCAAAATATTCTGGAGGCTATAGGAAAATGAGGGAAAATATGCTGGCAACTTTTTTCCTTCGTTCTTTAAGAATAAGTTGACATGAGCTTACCTTCATACGTTGGAATGTCTGTCAATGAAAAGGTGCAGAGATTATATAAAACTAACTTTAGTTTGAAGCATAAATTACCAATACAACTGCGAGTGGCATATCACCAAAATTAGAAGACTTTTTTTCCTTTTTTGCAATTTACAATCTTTAAAGAATCGTCTACTGGCGAAACTCAACGGGAGGAATGCAGTGCATCGTTTCTGGTATAGCAGCAATGGCGCTAGAAGGCCAGCTTGTCTTTAGACAGTGTTACGGTGTAGTACTATCTGCCAATGAGCTAGAAGGCAAAATCACTATTTGTACAAGAGCACGTTCTCTGCATTTGGCCCTTTTGAAATCCGACTGAGATTTCTTGCATTGTTCAGTACCTCGGTGTCGCCTGAAAATGAAACCGGGGTACTTTGGCAAACTACTTTTAATATGTTTTCTTTTTTCTGACCGCCTTGGCACACATGTTGGAAAAAAGGTATTAAGTGTTCAGTGCATAAACTGCTTGATGCGCCTGCAATTTTTTTCAGGCGCATTAAAGGCCTGAAAAATTTCATGCAACTAGAATACCAGGTGGTCGGTAGCATCTAGCAAGGAATGGTATCAAAAACTAGAAACAGCATCAAAAGCTCCATTTACAATTAGTCAAACAGCGATTAGACTTCTGAAAAGAGTCACAAGTGTGCATCCAGAATGCGTGGTTTCCAGCAGCTTCTTACAAAGTAACGCATATGAACCATGGAACCAAAAAAAGTTTGTAAATCTAAAAAGGCAAAAGCGATACCATGCAACGAGGAATTGAATGGGGAATGAGTCAATAATGCTTGAGAAACAGACTGTACGAAATATTCGAAACAAGGTTTTAAACCAAGTGGGAGCTGGACGAATGGAATCATTAAGCAACAACTGGAAGGGGGGGGGGAACTGAGTTGAGTTGCATAATATGTTCGCTGCCTTTGCATTCATTCTAAAGAACGGCAGACCCTGATTTCTTTTTCCCGAGCAGACCTTCGTTTGTTTCGCGGTTATGACAGTTAAGTAACTGGTTTACTTCATGATACTGAAAAAAAATTTTTTTTTTCATTTTATATTCTTCCAAATCCACATGAGACGCATTTGAAATGTCCATGCTTAACAGTAAAATAAACTCGAAAATTGCAATTTTCTCATGCGTCAAAGATGTGAGAACTCAAAAAGCATATAAGAAGGAAAAGGGGAGTGATAGCGAGGTGCGTCCTCAACTGTGTTATAAGTCAATCCAAATAGGATAATCACCGGTCCGTTCAGGAAGAACACGATGTTAATGACACTCGTTCAGCATGCGCCGTGTATTATTTCGCATATCTCCACCTTCCTGAGTCATGTTTAGCGGCCACGGGCAATATACAGGAAGCGAAGCAGTAACTATACTGTCACGTGGTCTGCAGCTATATTATCCGCCCTTGGTCGCGGATTTCTTATCTGATGTTACCGAAGAATAATTAAAAGGTGATGCGCGAGTTATTTCCGCCCTCTTTCCCCCTTCCCCCCGCATTCTCCTTCCTCTCTGCCACAAAGGCTGACACTCGTGTGGCGAAACCAGTCTACCGAGATTGTGATCTAACATCACGACGCAGTATAATCGGTGCAGTGGGGTGGCCAGGAAAGAGGACTGCCTTCCGACGGCAAACATCCCGGGGATATTCACGTGGGCATGAACGGCTACTTCACCAGCTGGATGCAGCGATTCGCGTGGGAGAGAGTGAAGAGCCGGACACGAACATCGAGACTAGAGGCTATTTTTCGCCCGAGCATGTCTCTCCCATCGGACACGTGCATGCCTACTGCGTTACGTGACTTCCTTGACCGACGTGCTGGACCTTGAGTTTAGCACGGGGAGGTGGGGCTCCCTGTAAGGCCAGACGCCGTAAAGACTAAAGAAGAGCTACCTGTTGATCTCTTTTGATGCGCAAATTGCCACAGAATTTAAAAACGCGGACATTTAAGTTGCAGGAAAAACTGAGCTCATTCCTTCGTCTAACTTTTGCTCTTCGCATTGTTTTGTGCGTTTTATCCTAATTAATTCAATCCACTACACAGAAGTGCATTCAGAATTTCTTATTAATGATCGAGGTTTATTCAGATAACCAGCATGACATCTTCAAACTTACTGGAAAAGAGGTTTTAAATCGTTAAGTAAAACTGAAGGGATAGCCTTTATTTCGAACGAAGCGGAAGCTTATACCACTACTCCGCCAAACTGACGACGAAAACAGCGATTACCGAAGTACGTGATATTTTCTAGCGATAACTCTGCTAGTTACAATCGCTAGGCACACAGTATGCACCAAACTGCACGTTTGCGACATTTACTTTAATAATGGCTGCGTTACATTTCGAAAATCAAGAAGATTTTAATAAGTTCTCATCGAAATTCGCATCAGAAATTCTCATAAACACTTTAAGAATTCGGTGTTTCGCTTAGAAATAAAATAAAACAGAAGGATATCGAAGTGTAACCTTCACTTTTGAGGAGAAGAAAATTCAAGAGTTTAAGAAATGGGACGTCTCGTGACATAAGATGTTGGTATCGTGGATTACTAGTCGAATTGTTCAATAGATTTCGTATTCTGCATTTATACATGCTGCAGAGTTAACAAATGATGAAAGGAAAATGTCGAAAAAATGGAATGGATTATTTAATGTGTTCGTACACATAAAGTGCAGCGAAAAAGAAGCGCAGATCGACTCAATATGATCACGTTTGGGAATAGCAAACGAATATTCTTATACCAAATTAGGTGGGGGATGATTTTCATCGCCGTTAAGACGATACTCCCGCTTGTTAGAGACGTAAAGTAGATAGAAAAGTGCTGCGTTGGTCTCTTGCTGCATCATCTAACCCTTCACCCACCATTGGTACGAATGTGCTATAAGTTTAATTTTCCCGGCATGCTGTACCATAAAAAAACCATTCCTTATAATTAAAAAAAAAAGTTCATTATATAGACTATTTTCTTTTCATTTGTAAAATTCCAGAATAGTAAATGTGTAGAATAAAATAAAATAAAATCCAATAGTGTTGGCTATCAAATTAAAGTACGCGAAAAACCGGTTTAATAGCAGTGAAAAATTTCAGCGAAAAAAAAAAAAAAAAAGAAAAGAAAAGGTGTTCCTACGTGGTGTGGTACGAAACGGTCGGAAATGGAAGGCGGTTCACTGACACTGCAATCAAGAAAAGAAAAGAAAAGGCCATTCGAACAAAAATACACAGATAGGTTGAGATATTGTTACTAAGCATCCCAGACAGCTTGGCAAATATCCAGGGAAAAGAGATTACGATAATTATGTTTGGTTGCGTGAGTCTGCTTTCCTGTTGACCTCCACACGTAATCGTGCATTAACACGGCTTCATACAAAATATTATTCAACTATTTAGGCGGAGGAAAAGAATTTTTTTAAAACCCAACCAGTTCCATTGTTGCTAGCATTACGTGTACACTATAATTGCTCTCAGAGTATTTTGTATAGTTACTACGATGCACGTGAATTAATAGCATAGTCACGTCATTCACAATATTATCCGGTAAAGCGAATGATATTTTGAATAATATATGAAGTAGGATGCGATTTTTATAAATCCCCAGTAGAAGTTATTGAAGCTCGTTGCTATTGGAAACTTTCATTCGAAACTATCAGTGAAACAGCCGCCGACTTGATTTGGAATCACGGCCGAAAAAGCAGACTATGCGGCAAGTATGTGATGCGTGTTAATTTGGGAGTGCTCTTCTGGCTGGTTTGTCTGTTTTGCTGGATGAAAAATACAACCGAAACTTAAACCATTGTCTTAGAACTATTTCGTGGATGGTTTCAAGTTAAAACTCCGGAAATTCTCCATAATCATATTTGAAAAACTTTCTGCTACTCTCCCATTTATAATGATAATTCTTCCTGCTCGTATATTATTTGTGCATTGGAATGGTTAAAAAAAAAAAAAAAAAAAAAAAAAAAAAAGACTTATAGACTGTGCGACCTTCAGCTCCCTTCTTTTCTTTCTATTTGCTCTTTCAAAAACTAAGCAAACTCAAACGGGAGTTTTGCATTAAGAATATTGTAGGGTTTTGGCAGTGGTTTGCGTAAACAAATTTCACTTAACTGCTGTAAATAACGCAAGGAATAGTGGACATTAATGAAGTACTTACATTAATCGCATTCTAAAACTTTAAATACTGAGAGAAACAATTGCACGCGACTCCTTGTCTGAAACAGCTAATTACAGTTGGCAACGTATAATCTTGCAGTCAGTGCCAGCATAATTAGTGTCTGCTTGTGTACTTTAAGGGCTGCACGCGCACCAATTCTGACGTGTGCCATTGTCATCGTAGAAGGTTCTTTGACCTGATGAAAGATAATCGAGGAGGGAAAGAAAGGTCACACGCTGTTGATCTTACGCTGTTACTGTTAATGTCTGCGACAGTATTTCAAAAACGCACTTATAAATTCTCTAACAGAAACAATGGTTATTTTGAAACCCAATGGAAACAAAAATATACATTCAATCGAATATTCCACATCCTCAAAATATATTCGATATAAGAAGGGATAATAATGAAAAAAAAAATTGATTTAATTCTTTGTTATTAGCAATTCATTCATGTTTCTCCACAGCATTAAATGCAAGATCATAAAATATAACTACGGTAAACACGTGACGATCTGTGTTCTGATCTTTCAAGTACCGTATATCAGTGGCGACCGATGAAAAATTTTTAAGTGGGGGTGCTTCATATACAAAAAAAAAAAAAAAAAAAAAAAATAATCAGTAATGAATCTATTAATAAATAAATTTACATATTAAAAATTGGCTTTATTAAAAATATTTCATCCTCATCACGAACAAACACCAATAATAAAAGTTTCGTATCAATAGCAATGACAAGCGCAAACGAATATCGGCGTTAGATCGCAGTGCATTTGTTTCGTGTAACGATAATTGAAAAAATATTATTCTTTTCATATTTTCAACAGTGACACTTGTCATAATTCAGCCTTGTATCCATAATAAATAAATAATTATATGTTATTTTAACAAAATAAAATAAGATTTACAAAAAATAGTTCACCACGCACACGCACCAATAATAAACGTTTCATATCTCACAGAAATAACGTGCGTAAGGATGCTAAAAATGCACTGCAGTGTGGGAATGACGTAACGTGCAATGACAAGCGCAAGCGAATATCGGCGTTAGATCGCAGTGCATCTGTTTCGTAATCTAAAGCGTTAATCGAACAATTCCAATTATCAAGTATTCAATCAATGTCGAAACATCAGCTGTAACCTTTAACATGTTGTATTGCATTTATATAATGTTGTAAGTATTGTTATTATTTATAAACACAAACAAAATTTAAATTTTTTCCTTGGGGGTGCTGCAGTGTTGCAGTGCTTATGTACGGGCCGCCACTGCCGTATATAGCAAATATTCGCGGTGCCACATTCGATTTTGGAAACTATCTACAAATAATAATAATATCAATTAAAGCTTAGATATTTCAGAATTTATAAGAAAGCTATGATATATGAATATCATTTCTTAAAAATATATGCTATTGAATTTTATGGAAGCCAAAAAATATTTAGAGAAAAAAGTACCACGTTTGTATGCTAGAGCAGGTTTACTTGGCTGACTTCTTCACAATACTAATGTGCTAACATTAGTATTGATGCGATTATCATAAGTGTAAGCGTTATTTATTTATTTATATTTTATTAATGCGACTTTTATAGGATGGCCACGGAAAATCTGCGTAGTATGAAGTCGACACTCTCTACATAAAAGTAGACTAGTCTTTAAGAGATTTCACGCGCAAACTTTGCTTATTCTTGGGTAAAGGGTTAAAACAAGAATATAAACACTACCCAGCTAATAACTGGATAATCCGCCCAGCTATTGAATACTACACTCACATACGGAGTGGAGCCACTAAAAGCTCTCTCAAAATGCTTCACTCAATACAGAGGAGAGCAATTAGACTTATTAATGACCCATCTCTTACCAACTCACTCCCCACACACACTCACACACTTTCGCACAGACGATTGGTCTCTGCAATATGTGTATTCTACAAATATTTCCATGGGAAATGTTCATCTCAAATAGCATCAATAATTCCCCCACTTAGTACTAGGTGCGTTGGAACGCGTGCAGCTGCTGCTCAACATCCCTTCACAGTGCACCTTGAAACCCACAGAACAAGTTTCTTTTCCTCCTCCTTCATCTCTGCAACTGCTGTACTGTGGAACAATCTTCCCTCCTGGTGTATTTCCCAAGGAATACAATATACATTCTTTTAAATGAAATGTAAACAAGCTCCTCCTTTCCCAATCCACTACCCTTATATGGTACTAATGTACTATAGGTTGATCAACCAACCTCTCGTGTATGAGCTCAACATAAAAATAATAATAATAATACAGTTGATTTTGTCAACAGCCACAGGCGGCTACAAGAACAAGACTGTTATTATGTATAGAGAAAAATTCATTTATTTTTGATTCCCAATTACGAAAAATGAAGCCTATAAAACAGTAGTACTGTGAATGGGCTAAATTTTTTTTTTAATATTTTAAATTTAATTTTATAATGAATTACATTTTTCTGATTTTTTATTTTTAGTCCAAAAACTGTGCTCTAGAGATCAAGCTTGGAACTTTCACACGCCACTTCTGGCGTCCAGTAAGCGGAGTGGCGGTCTTACACGAGAAGAAATTCATCTCCTACCTAAAGACAGACATCCATGCCTACGACGGAATTTGAAACGGCAACCTTTTGATTGGAGAGCGGATACTCTAGGCTGGTAAACTATATTATGTACGTAGTTTGTTGCTACAAACGTACACCATCCAGACTAATAAGCGCGTGATTTCGTGAAGAATCTGGTTATTTCTTCAGGCTGTGATCTCCATCTTTTATTGACTCATCTTCAGTGATTCTTTTATACAGTATTTTAATGTAATGTTTATTGACTTCATTTATTCAGTTATTTTCAGAAATACTGTAATTTTTTGGGACATTTGTTGGTTATTGGAACAGTAGGACAAATCAAACAGCAGGTGCCTAATTTTGTAATAGTCATTCTTCGTTTTCTGATAATTAGAATAACTATACTTAGTTTCCCCCCCCCCCCAGATGGTGTCTTTATCTTGTCGTGGTGATAGGGGGAGGGGGCTTGCGCATTCCAGTAATCTTATGAGCTATACCAACAGTAGCATTACTACCAGCAGGGCCTTCCAAGCCCAACAGGTCACAGGTGAGGGATCAGACGAAGAGAGTCACCCTGGTCCTCCAGGTTGGAGGTTGCACATGGGGCCGACAACCCCATCTCGTAAAACATGAACCAAGTAATCTTCACTACACGGACTTAAATGGATATCGACGCAGGCCTTGGAATAATGGTTTACGAATAGGTTCATGGAATGCTAGAAGCTTGTAGAGAGTTGGAGTTTTTCAAGAATCATACATGAATTAATTAAATGGACATAAAAGGGATATAGTAGCAATTCAAGAGACACGATGGAAAGGAGAAGGAAATTTGAAGAAAGAGAACCTTTAGCTACTTTATGGTGGAAACAACTCTGATAAACATGAATTTGGTTTCATCATTAGTAAAAAAACTGTGGCCATATCTGATCGAATTTGAAACCTTTAATGAAAGAATAAGCAAGCGAAGAGTACAAGCAAAATGGTTCAATATAACCCTTATTAATGCACACGCACCTACAGAAGACATTAGAACATCATTTAGAAAACCCAAAATTGCTACTAAAAAACTAGGATGACAAGGATAAATCTGAATATTTAAATGAATGTAGAAAGCACAATCAAGGGGGAAATGCCCATTTTACCATTGATAACCTGAAATTTAAAAGTGCCACCTCCTTCAGATATCTTGGAACATTGATTACTCAAGATAATAAAATTAGTACAGAAATAAAAGCTAGAATGCATGCCTCCAATAGATCTAATCATTCAGTGAAGATGTAGTGAATGACATTTACTACATCGTTTATCATCCTCCAAAATTCTACCAAGCAGGTTTTTAAAACAGAAATATACAAGACGATCGTCAGGCTTATTGTTTTGTATGGAGCAGAATCCTGGAGCATAAAAGACCAAGATGCAAAAGTGTTACAGATCTTTGAAAATAAAATCCTCAGAAAAGCCTATGGACCTGTAAGAGATAACGGAACAGGTGAATGGAAAATAATACAACCAAGAACTATATGAACTCCATAGATCCTCACTTCTAGTTGATGAGATTTGAGCAAGCAGATTGGGATGGCTTGGACATGTAGAAAGAATGGATGAGGAGAAAATGGCTAAACAAGCATTCAAGATGAAATCTTGAATGCTAGTTTAGCCTAATGGAAAGTGATCTCGAATGCCTGATGAAAAGCGACAAAGAGGTAGATCGCGGATGCGTTGGGAGAATAATATCCAAAAAGACTTGGATGAAATGAGAATTCAGAACTGGAATGAAAACGCTCAACACAGAAATGAATGGAAGAAGCTGGTGCATGCAGCTAAGAACCTTAGAGGTTGAACTAGCTAAAGAAGGAAAAAAAAGATATCAATCAGAAGAGTAAAAAGATATTTACTCTTCTGATTATAGTCGGAAAAGTACTGTTTCCATTACTAACCAACTTCCCTCGAACTGAAAAATGATAAAAATCAAGACAGAAACGAGTTCCTATTCTTAGGTTACTAAGAAATGTGAATATTTGATTTTCTTTAGTTTTTTATTATTATTATTATTTTGGAGATATATTGTGGATGTGGAAAAAAAATCATCTTTAATTCCGATATAAATGTCACTTAAATATTGCAAAGCAATGGATTTTAAGTGAAGTGATTGAAACTTTTTGAGACTAGCTGTCCACCTTCCAGCTAATTATTTTTTCTACTATTCTCATTTTATCATTTTCCTGTTTTTAATTAAATATTTTTATTTTATTTATTTACATCATCAAAAGGATGACTTCGGCTTGGCATTACCAGGATATCAGCCAATGTTCTTTTTCATGTATTGCTAAATGATTCAAATTTCTGAAAACATGTCCAAAAAGAAGATCGCTGCTCAATTCAATTTTGTCTCGGTTTTATACAAATATACATTTTCCTGTACAGAATTAAATTTATCTCAAAGCATGCGTCGTCATTTACTGACAGGGCCTCAGCGTTTTGCACAAACCATACCACATCATTAGATATATGAAGAGCCAAAGGCTTCAATTTGGCGACATATGACTTGTTTAAGCACTACCTTAAGGGTCAGTTGCTGCAGTATCCAGGTATTTGCTTACGCTTGGAATCGCCGAACTTTATATAGTTTCTACTATATTCGGCATGAAACTCTTTGAGTTTCTTATTCGGCTAAGAAACGATATGGGATGTAATATCCCTTAACTTAAACATACCACATCATATTCAAAATTCTCTTAGCACGTATTACTTAAACCTGCACCTTATAGTTTACAAATGCTGTACTTCTCCGTGCTGCCTTGGTAACTGTTCTGTGCATTCTGCATGATGCTCAGCTGAACAACTCATATTCGTTCATTCGAGAGAGAGGAATAAATAAAAGGATGTTTCGTTCCGGCAAAGACAATCAGAAAAATCCTATATTTAACCTTATCTAAGTTTCTGTCCAATGACAAAATTTTCGGTTTCAAGTCTTCGCATCCTCCCCCCCCCCCCCCCCCCAGGAAGCGAGCCCCACCAGGGACAATGTGGCGCACGACTGGAACGAGTAAGGCAGGGGGGGAATTTCTACAAGGGTGAACATCTGGCGACATCTGGACAATATCGTTTTACAGAGGAGAGTTTAAATGACGACATCCAAACCATGTCGTTGCGACAATAAAGCACGCTGTCGTGATTCTGACGCGTCCCGAAGGAAGTGAAAGCGAAATACTAAGCTAACGCTATCGATGGGATCAGATGTCAAAATAGCTTCGCATTAACGCTGTAGAACAGATTTTTTTTTTCTTCCGGTCGCCTTCTGTCATTTCTGCCTCACTCGTTTCGCAGTTTCTAAAGTTGTGTTTCATGAACTTAGTTTGAATGGTTTACTGATTTGGTTAAAACGGTCTTGAAGAAAGTGTGCAGTTCTCTTGCGATGGATCGTAAGCAAATCTATAACTACAAGGAAAGAAAAGACTCGTAATTGTCAACCGCCTATTAACACAAATAAGGACAAATATTCCGTTGATGACATCTGCGCACAATTTTGTATGACTGCACATTTTATCAAATCATAATGCGCTGAAGAGTGACTGGTAAATTGGTTCGTGTGAATTACAGAGAAACAGGACCATTCAAAAGCTTCCCCTACCCCATTATTAACGGTCTCTAATTCATCCCTCATCCAATATAAAAACTGAAAAGGAAATTTTTTCAAAGCGAAATGAAGAATGCTCATTTGAGCACTTTGTTTCCTCAGGCACCCCTAACGAAGCTAATTAATGGAAAAGTATTTCATTTCGACTTAGCTAAATGACTAGCATAAATTTTCGTGTAGCTCAACTATGTTTCATTCGCCTGTTGGGCTTTCAAATCATGAAAAAAAAAAAAAACATGAAAAAATCATGAAAAAAAAAAACATTTTGCTGACGATAACATAAAATATGTTGAATCTCTTGAGATTTGAATTAGGAGCAGTTTAGATTTGATATCCCATCCTTAAAGGCGTTTCACACCTGTCTGGAATACATTGCGTCAACGCTCTGTAGAAAGAAACGCATACGATGGTTATAAACGCATGCTTTGAAATAACCTGCACTCACTCACTCCTGGTTTGCAGTGTCACCTACTTCTCCGTTGAACAAACTCATTTAGGCGTACGGGCACCGCGGCAGACGACCTTCCCTCTAGAACAAGGAGCTATTCTCAGCGTGCGTGCGTGGGCGTACGAGCAGCCGAACAACCAGTCACGTGACACATTATATGGAGGGAATGGATATAAATTCTGCTTTTACGTGAGACGCTTCAATTGCCGCTCCGTAAAAGTTATCTGGTTTTTCGCTCCTCGGCACGCTAAGAAGGTAACTTACCCTAGAATTAAAAGGTTTGTTCTATTTAGGGAAGGTTTGCAAAGAAGAATTTGACCGACCTCGGAGTGCTTCGTTCCCTTGTATTCGATCACGCCTGGATGGCTGCTATGCACGTAAATGGCAAGTGTGAAAAGGACGCCCAAATCATTTGTAATTATAGTCGTGCTAATTAGGGATAAAAAAAACCTTGTCCTTTTGATATCTGACGCATATTTTCCAAGATATATGTCTCATTAAAATATAAAATTAACCACATCTTAACTAAACATTGCATCAGTTAAAGTAAATGTGTGTGAGAGAGAGATAAACCTGTCTTTATCTTTACGGATAGATTCGTATCTATCTTTTCAATGGCTTTGAAGTTTAAAAGAACTTCCAAATGGTTCTGTTTAATATTTGTATGAACCATCTATAAAAACCCCACCTCTCATACCAGTGACCTTCGACTTTTGCTGCTGAAATATTCCTCACTCTTCAGAACCTGCATCCTCTGGACTCTTCTTTATGGCAAGTCTATCCGACCGAGGATTCACTACTCGACTCGCTCTGGAGCACTAGTGTGTTGAAAATCTAGCGATTTAAGGGCCAATGAAAAGCGTTGGTTTTTTCTCCTACTTTCCGGAAGAAAAACAAACCCTGCGATCTTCTCATGAGACTGGCTAACTCGCCTTCAATCGAAAAAGTCCTTACTGCCTATCGGCCATAAGTTCGTACTTCACTCGTTCTTCCAGGGGAACTATGAAGACCCTTATTGTGCAGCAGCAGACTATGGACGACAGCTACGAAATCTTGCAAGCTTATCAGATGTAAATTGGAGAATGAAAACCAAAACGGAAGAGATTAGAATTCACTGAATGAACTCACACGAATGACTTCAAAAGCTGAATCGCAGTTGAGAAATTTTCAGTGACCTTTCAACGGCTTCAGTATTTTTGTGTACGCTATTTCATTTCTTGCAAATTGCGCGCGAGCACACACACATATACAGTCCAATGAAAATATTCTGAATCTGAATTTTTTCAGTCGATCGGCGAGTGTTTGAGGTGGAGAATTCAAACCTCGGACCTCCCAGTCCACGAACACCCAGAGATGTGTTCCATGGATTCAAAACCAGCGAATTTAGTAGTCATGGTAACACCTGGAAGTCGCTGGTTTTAAAGTCGTTCTCATTTTTGGCGAACCGTTCTCTAACGACGTGAAAGACTACTTGAACATGATCTGACGGGCTGTAAAAAAAAAAAAAAAAAAAAAAAAAAAAAAGCATGATTTTCTGGCACATGTTGAAAGGTAGCAATATCCAAGACAGTGCTAAATAGTGTAGACTATTTTCGAAGTCCGTCAGATCACGTTCCTGGCTCATGTTTCTTCATTCGAAGTGTCCAGCAACTTCGAATGAAGCGTTATACACCTACAGCATTACGTGTACTGGCTTTCACTATGACACGAGTGCCTCCTGGTAGAGTGAGTGGAATAGTAGACTGTGAAATGACTGAGATCATAATGTTATGAGCGAAATATTTTTAATGGGAGCTCACCCATGAAAGACTGTTAGTCTGTAGTGCATTATATATATATATAAAAACTAGGGGGGGGGATACGCCTCCCTGGCGCCTACGGTGCCCAACTGCCCGTGTTCCGGACTGATGGGCCAGTTCTCCTTGAATTCTGATGACTCGAATTTTGAACACTAGACACTCAGGGTAGCCCTGAGTTTCAAAACGTTTCCAAAAACGTGATATACAAACGCGACATAAAAAGGCTTATCATTATATATATATATATATATATATATATATAGGGTAGATAAACTTTTTTTCCAAACACACACTAAATCTGAGTTTAGTATGTTTGGACTAATTTCTTTTTCCAATTCAGCTTGCTACCAACTTTGCTCATTCTGTTATGTATTTCATTATTTAATATGTATATTTTCAATTTTAATTGGCTATCTTACTATGAATTGTGCCTAAATAACTAATAGCTCTCATATATTCACTCCTGAGAATGAAGTTAACATTTCTGTCTTATTTTCATTACTTTTAATATTTTTAAAATATTTTTATTGCTGATTTTCATACCAAATTTGTTCGATAATTATTTCATTTGGCCGAAGAATCTTGAAGGCTCGAAGCAGATTAATTTAAAAAGATAATGTCATCTTTGCAAGTTAAAGAATTCCAGGAGAAAATAAACAGTATCTAACATCCAAGTATATCAGTATATAAACAAATGTACATCGCTTAGTATACTATTAGACGCATTAGATACTAAGATACTTAGTAAACAGAAAGAGCAGGTCTCTATAAGCCGGTTTTAATTGAGGACATACTGCTTTTCATTTCTCTATTCATAATATCACCTGAAGTATCTAAATGAAAGGGGAGAAATATAAAACTCACCTTTTTTCTTTCAATGAAGAATTATCCAAAACGTTCTTCTACCCTAACAGCCAGAAGCACACACCTATAGGAAAGAAAAAAAAATTAAATAAGATTGAAAATGAGCTTTCCTAATCTTGAAGCCGGGAAGAGATAACTTATTAAATGAATCACTGGTGGTAAAGCTCTACAAATTATGATGCATTTAGATACAAAATGCATGAACGTAATCTGTACTTTTTCTTGTTTCATATAACGTCTATTAATTGCATGTACTTCTTTTTATTTTGTCTGTTTTGCAGGGGAAGAACCCTACAATTGGTGTAGGAGATAGATTAGCTAACTCATCCAAAGATGAAAATCCCTCGTTAATGCTCCACGTGTTCAAGGCGAAATCTAGGAATGTGTTTCTTAGTAACTCAGACAACTGCACACGCCATTTGTTTTCAAACTTTTTAAAGAAGCGTCATCCTTTTTTGTAAAAAAAAAATAAATAAATAAATAAATAAATCCTGCGTCCCCTACATTTTTCATAAAATAATACTGATTACTTGATGGTTTTTGAGAGCACACAATTATACTTAAAACCAACTAAAATTAAAATAGCCCACAGAGATCATTTTAAAAACTGCACATTTAATTTATTAGACAATAAAAATGTTCAATGAGCTTTCTTGCCAGCACATATTAACGATGTTATTGCTACTTGTAATTCCTTAGAATATACTGTGATGAATTTCCGAAAATTGCTCTCACGACAAACAGCTAGCAGTATTTGAAATGTAATCAGAGAATGCATTCGCAGATTAGTGGGCTAGCAAAAACAGAAGTACGATATGTAAATCCACATGTGCAGAAAACTGCGCATCGGAGAATTTAATCTTTGACTTTCAATGAAATGAAATTTTGATGATCACTGCATTGTAGTTCTGACCAGTGGCAACTTACAATGTAATAATGTTAACGAAATAAACATGTAAGTTGTATTTTTAATGCTGTGTTGCATTGAAATAAGTTGATGGAATATCGAGTAAGTGAGGGGGTTGTGCTCGAAAATAAACAATAAGATTTACACTGCTTCGCGTCCCCAGAAATGGTTCCCACAGTTTGAAAAACGTCGGCATACATACGCTAAGAGCTATAGTAAACTGTCAGTTTTTACAACCGTGTCCTTTCCGTGTGAGGATCTCCTGTTGTCTTCTAACATTTTCCTTAGTTACGAGGCTATGATATTTTATTATTTTTTATTTATTTTTTGTAAGTAGAGAGAAGCTACTGAAATACTTCATGTTTCTATTATTATCTAACATTCAAGACAAATTTATCATCAGTTCCTGACAAAGTCTACAGTGAATTTTGCACGGCAAAATTGAATGCTATCTTCGTGATTATACAAACTTTGCATACGAAACAAATTAGTGGCTTTCCCTTTACAGAATTTACTAATCGAATCAAGTAGTTGTAGAAATAAATACTGTATACACAACTATTGACGGCTGATGATTTTAAAATAGCTGCAGAATATAAACCAAACTGTGAGCATAACGACTGTTTTTTAAAAATTTCCTTTATTAAATATTTAGGAGTACGTAGGATTAATGTTGTGATAAAAGCTATATTTTACCGTGCTAATTAGTGCACATACCGTAGCTAATTACCCATGCACCTTGACCTCTTGATTAATATCATCAAGAGGTCAAGGTGCATCGGTAATAAAAAATGTTTTGAAAAATATCACTAAGACGCATTTAGCTCACATCAAAAGAATAAATTAGTTTTGTTATATATATAATTCATGTTTCGGCGAAAAGCCACGAAACAAGATTATTTCCAAAAAGACACGCGCTAACAGGGGGAAGGGGTCATTTTAAAAGATTGAAAACGCTCAAAATCAATTTTTAGTGGTGAGTATTGCTGCTTAATGTTTGTGTGTGCGGGCCTGCAATTTTAGGTTTAGGATTTAATAGCTGACGCCAAGGATCTGCGAGTGGGGAATTGTTGCTGCCAAGTCTTAACTCAAAAAGCTGCACACATTTCGCAGTCGGAATGTAAATACAGTAATACATCTCAATGAGATAAATTTTTCCCACTACGAATTTTTCTCTTCGTAGTGCTCGCACTACGATTACAAAAATTTCTGCCGCTTCTCATAGAAGTGACAGAATTTTTCTCATCGTAGTATTCCCGTCCAGAAGAATTCTGGAATTTACAAACAGAATATGCGCTTGTCTTGTAATCTAAAGAGCGAAGCAATCGACCAACCAGCCGGTATTGTGACCTACTAAACAACCACTGTTTGGTTGCTTAAATCAGGTGAAAACAATGAAGAGTATTTTGGGCGAATGCATTATATTCCACATAATACAATATATGCCCGAACTGATTGCTCTATGGCCAGTTAGCATAACATGCTAACTGGCCATAGAACATGTTATGGGATGAAAGGCTAGTTTCTAGAAAGAAAAAGCCACCGTTTCCGACTGACACTGGATAATTGACCGTTTTTTAAAAATATACTTCTCATACTACGACAGTATGCAGCGAAGGTCTTTCCATCCAAAAGGCGTCATAATACCGAATGTGCTGTGAATGAGCTTTTGCCATAAGAAAAATACTAAACACATTTCAATTACTTAAATTAAACAGTCCCTCAATTATATAATTTTCTCCCGATTTTAGGTGCCTGTAAAGGCACCTAAAATCTCAGTTGTCCAAACTTCTCCTTAAAAATGAAATTTCACCGATTACACTCTCTAGCACGCTCCGGACGCCGATAGAAACAAACTTTTTATCATATTAATGCAATATAAAGTTACTTATCTAAATGGCAAGCCTTGCAACCGCTTATCGCATAAAAGCATTTCATAAGGGAAAAAATGAACAAAGCAGTGCGAAGCAAGAGGCTGACTGAAATTGGAAGGTTACGTTACTAACTTTTTTTAAATTGGTGGCACTGCTTGAATTTCAGAGGAGAATTTAAATTTTTGTCGATTAAATCGATCAGCCAAGCAGCTGCTTCCAATTTATCCAACCTCCTACTTTCTCGGTGCTCGACTCACTTTTTATTTTATGTAGGTTTGCTTTTATGAGGTATTACTTATTTGTTTTTCTTAGTTTAAGGGGGAGAAAAGTCGAGCAATGGGTGGTTCAAATAAGTTGAATCATGTCACCTTCATCAATAGCCTTTTACTTCTTCTTCCTCCTTCACATCCCGTCCTCCACTTCAACAACTGGACAAAGTTATCAGGGGACCGAAATAAAGTAAAAATTATATTCCAAACCTGGTCGAAAACAGCTGAATAACGTAACCTCTCAGATGTATTTGAGAAGAAAAGTTACTTTTATCTAGCCTCCCCCCCCCCATTCATTTTAGTCCAGTTGGACTGAATTTCTCAGCGACCTTTAGCATGCAATAACAGCAGCTGAACTACGCGATTTGAAGCAGCGTCTGCAGATGAAGCGTTCTCTTCGAATTCCTACCTCAACCGTTTCCTCTTAGACTTATTCTGCTGAAATTTTCAGACGACCATAAACATTAGCAGAAACAGCTGTATTCCAAATTTAATCAGAATCACTTGAACGATGAGTCTTGGTGTCTGTGAAGAACACAACCCTTCCGCTATATTATTATTGTTATCTGAGACCTCCAGGGAGTCAAGGACTCATCGAGGGAGGCTATAAATCCCCCAAACCAGCTATCATACCTTTCCTTAAATTCATTCGCACTAGATGCACTAGCTACCCCTAATGGCAAATTATCTCCCCACCTTCCATATAACGAAAATTTTCATCAGTTGAAATCCTATAACACCCATTCAAAAGTTTATGGACCTCTATCGTATCACCCCTCTTTCTGCTGTAAACCAGAGTCTGTAATCCACACACTCGCAATCTGTCCTCATAATCTAAATCCCATAATCCGGATATAATCTTTGTAACCCTTCTTTACACTCTTTCCACAGCTTCTTAAACCCCTTGGAACTGGGAAGACCAAATCGATGCACTATCCAGGTAGAGTCTTATCAAAGCCTTATAAAGAGGCAAAATCACTTCCTTATCCTTACCTGTCAAGGTTCGCTTCACCATCGCAATTATTCTCTGAGTCGTATTTGCAACTTTTGCTATGTGACCTTTGAACTTTAAATTCTTATCCACCAATACACCAAGATCCCTTGCCTCTTCAGATTTTTGTAGCCTCACCCCGCTAATGTAATATGCCGCTGGAACTCTAATCACGCCAAAGTGCATAACTTTACACTTACTAACATTAAACTGAAAGCCATTTTCCTTTGCCCAAATTTCGAGTCTATTCAAATCATTTTGTAATTACTGAATATCACTATCATCCCTGATTGCCTTGCCTCTCTTTGCATCATTGGCAAACACTTTCACATCTGATGTTAGACCCTGTCTGATGTCGTTAATGTACAGATTGAACAATAATGGCCCAAGGACTGAACCCTGAGGTACACCACTGGTCACCTTAAATCTGGCAGATTCACACCCACTGTATACCACTTTTCGAGATCTGTCTGTCCACCATCCCCTGATTCAAGTCAAAATATCCATTTTTTTCTTGACTGGTCTGAATTTTCCGCGTAGCATAAACGATATAATGAAGTAGTTTTTTTTGTTATCCCAAATTTGTTCAAAATCGGTTCAGCTGGGCGACTTTTTTACAATAAAGAAGTCTCTAGGAGAAAGATTCCTCCCTCCCAATCTTCATTTTCATCCGTTTAGTTAAATTTCTCAGTGGACCTAGGAGAGTGAGAAACAGTACATAAATCTGGTAGAAATGCGTTGAACAGAAGTATCTGCGGAGTACAAGAAGTAAAACAGTTTTATTTTCGCAGTCTGTCGCCATTTTCAAAGTACCCCTTTCATTAAATGTATTTAACACATCAGATTTAGCAGGTCTTGTCCTGACAACTCTGATTCTTGGGGAAGGGGGGGGGCGGTGTCAGATTTGTTATTTATGCGTCATTTCTACAGAGATCTTAAGTTGAATATCTCTGTCAAATAATATAGAATTTTGGCTCTGATGATGTAAAGAGACTGCCGCAGTTCTTTCTATTATAAATCAGTGAAAAATCTGTGGCTCAAAAATCAGATAATGTTTAGTGCAACTGCCTTGTTCTGGCTATTTTTGCTTTCATCGCGAAAATGCTGTGACATTTGTTCTTCTGTTGAAAAAAGCTCGCGTTTGAATCTCCTGTAGCACGAGAGGAAGCTTTTCAAATGAAAACAAGAGACGGTCTCACACGAAGATGATGAGATTTTTCTGAAGAAAACTAGAAACCCAGCAGGAGAATACACTGGCTACGTAACATTAGCGGCTTTGGCCATAATTCTAAACAAATCCAACTTTATTTATTTATAACACAGAGGAAAAAAATAAAAAACACTTAGAGCTGTGTAGTCAATATATGCAGTGGTAGACGGGGTGAACACACACACACACACACACACATTATATATATATATGTTTCTCGCATCCCAAACGGGATTCGAATCTTTTTCTAACGATGGTCCTTTTACGACTGCAAACTGGCGGCCTTACTTAAACCTTAAACTGTTGGTTGGTTATTAAAACTATTAGTATGTTGAATGTTCGAATGTCAACTTTCTACTAACTGGTACAAAAAATAATTTAGTACATTTTGAAGTTAATTTGTTTTAATTAATTCTGTTCAATTTAAATGAACTTCCACCAGATGTAATTTACAAAATTGTCGTCTGCTGAAAACGCTCACTGCTGCTACTCCTCTGGGTGTGGAATCTGACAAGAAATGCGATCCGAAGGTTGATTTCAATTCGTGACCTCACTAAATGATTACTCCATTCTTACTTCAGGTGTGCTGGGTGCATGGTTGCCTAGCATATAAAGGCATAAATAATTTTATCTGGATTATGTGTGCATGAGACATTCGCTAATTTACAGGAGAAATCCATTAGATAAATGAATGTACAAGTATCATTATTACAGAAGCAACCTCCATGGAATCAGTAGATTAATGGTGGGAAGAAGCCAGCCCTACGTTCTATTCTTTATACTTTGCATTCTCCCTCCCTTGTGCCATTTCCAGCGATGTTCTTTTCCTCTGTTTGAGAAATCTACAATTCAATATTACCAGATAAATACGATACTACTAAATATCTCAATCATATCACTGCGCAGTCGTCTGTTCACCAAACTCTTCGGATCATCGTCAATCAATACCCTTAATCAATTACCATAGCTGATAGTTCATAATTCCGATATCATTTTAGTTACCTGCTTCTGTACCTTCTTCAAAGTTTCCTCATCTACATGAAATCCACGAGATCAGATCATGGACATACACAGTGGAACCAAAACAACCTTACTCTGTTGGTTAATGTCTTTCTCAGCTGTCCTCTAGGTTGTCTTCTGCCTTTGATAATATGTTCCTTGAATATCAGTTTCCTACCATCATTCAAATTTCTTCCACTCTGTTAAATTTCAGTACACAGCCTTTCTTCTGCGAATCCCAAAGCTGGCATCTCCACACTCATTCTCCAACCTTTTCAGCTTAGTCAAACCCTTCTGCAGAGCCAGTGCATCAATATTATTCCTAATAAACACCCCTAGTTTCGCATTACCCACAATAACTAAATAACGAAATGAATTTCATCACCCAGTGTGAAACTGCTGCCTTTCTTACTGAAGATTCAAGTAGCTTGAAAAGTTCTGTTTGGTCTCTAGAGCAAAATTCAAGGATTATGTAAAAAAATAATAAAATAAAAGATCTTAGTTCGCCACGGTGATAACATTATAGGTCATTTTTTCGTAGGTGAGACCTGATGGGGAAAAAAAAAAACTTGCAGCATCGTTGATATAAAGGTTGAATAGTAATTGCCTCAGCGCTGAATACTTACTAAGTGCTTGGGAACTTGAATGATATATTACAAATACTAATATCAAAACATAAACAATTTTTGTGATATGAAAATTACTAGCCAAAGAAATGCATTGACTGCAAAATCAATAAATTCTCGAACATTTTAAAATTATTCATTAACTAGTTACTGCATTTTAATAAGTAACTTCACTAAATCAGGTTGGATCTACAAAAAATTTGTAGTTCCGACGGCGAGCTCAAGTTTTGAAAATTTAACTTTTATTTTTTTTTAAAAGCACAAATGTTTTGTACTTTGAGCAAAAAAAAAAAAAAAACTGCATGAAATGACATTAAATTGTGTTTTCTGTTTGACAAAATTGTGAAGTAGAAATTCAACAAGAATATTAACAAGGAAAAAAAAAGTCTTTCCAAAATGTTACTAGAATTTCTGTTCGGCGAATGAATCTAGGGTTCACTCATAGTTTATTTTATGTACTGCTTCGTTTTCAAAAGCAAGAATTGTTAGGCTTGGGTGATGGAAGCCAAACTTTATATTTGGCGAGAGTTCGCAACTAAACTATAAGAACAGTCATAAAGATCATCATTATCTCATAATGCGAAGCAAATTTTCGTTATCATTTCACATATTTATTTATAGTTTTGTCACGTTCAACACATAATTTTGATTATTTTTTCGTGTTTTGCCAACTCATTAAGTTGTAGCCCGGGGCGAATGTTTATCCTGCCCAGTGTTGAAATACTATGAAATGATAATGATGCCCACAGATTTAAACTGAATACAGTATTTTTAGATTACCTTTATAAACACTTTAATCTGTCTCAGTACCCCTCTCAAAAATAATCACCAGGTGTTTACATTTTATTATTATTATATTTTAAACATATTTATTCAATTTGTAACCAAACTTATCTTAATCTATTACTGTCTAAATTCTTTCTTAACTGTAAATCAGGTATTGACGCAATAAAAATTATCTGCTAGTAATCGGTGATGGGATAACATAAAACTGGAAAAAGAAACACTGGAAAGGTGATTAGGTTGGTTACTTATCAAATAATAAATAAATAAATAAAAATAATAAATAATAAATAATAAATCACGCTATATCTCAAAAGAATCTCTTACTAGTAAGAATAACCGCTGCGCATCAATTTAAGGAACTTACACATCCTATACTTGATTAGGAATTCATTCAAAATCGAAAATAGGATCATCACATAACTTCAAGGCACAGAGACAGATTTTTTTTTACACTCACTTTTCCCGTAAATACCTCAGCGCACTCTCAGTCCGTGGAGAGCTCACTCCGAAAATTCAAAACTTTGAAGTATGGATAATAAGATATTGTGGGTTCCTACATAACCTCTGAAAAGAACTGACAATTGAAAACCGCTATCAGTAATCTGATAGCTGTGGTCAAGGCTCTATGTTCACAAAGGAGTGAAGAGGGATACGTAAGTATCAGATTTTTGAAACATTTAATTAAAAGTACCATAAAAGGCTCCTGAACATTCTTTTAAACAGTGCAATACCAATGCATCTCATTAGGAAGGTATACATTTTTCTAAGTTCTCGATCGCTTTGAAAACTTCTTTAAAGTCTCGAAAAGAAAAATTATTTACCTGGTGTATAAAATAAAGGTAGATTATTATCTTTTCTTTAATAATTTTAGTTACTAACTTGACGCCTTTCAAGCTGTATATTTTGGATGAGAACAAGAATGAGGTTTGGTTCACGAAGAGTAAGTGCAGTCCTTTTGCGATTCTGTTCATTGAATAAACCTTACCTTACAGCGGAGTAAAACTGCTTCATTTTTGTAGTCAAATTTTAGTATCCTGGTAAGCAATAAATCCATGATTAGGTTGAAAGCTTTTTGCAAAACACGTGCCAACCAAAAAATGCAATGTATTACTGGTGCAGGTGATGGGTGCGTAAACGGCGAAGTATTTAAGCATCTAAGAATTTAATGGATTTATGTATGAGAAAATAGAATTTCTTACATTTACTTCACTATATTTAATTACTTTCTAAGATGAGTTTTCTAAGACAATTTTCTAAGACAATTTGCAATGGTGATAATAAGATCATTTGAAAATTATTGGCTTGGGAACTGGGTTTACGATCTTCTGTAGCTCATAAATAATGGACACAGTCTGCTTCACTTAGCGATGACATGGCGAAGTTTATAATTTTAGGACATGAACCATAAAATGGTGCATATGTTCTTTTAAATATCTCAAAATAAGCAAACACGAGGGCAATAAATCTTTATAAGCTCGACATACGGGGTTGTGGTAAAGCATGAAATTGTTTGCTTCAAAATGCTACCAAACTGTGGTGATTTGTGAAGCCAGGGGAAACTACCAGATGTTCGAGATTATGTGTGATTATTTTCAGCTATTCATATAAAAATCCAGCTTTAAAATCATTACTACACTGAAAAATCTTAGGACAGTTCTGCCCAACACAGTGAGTAATAAAAAATCTCTTTGAAGATACATTTCAGTAATGCCATGCAAGGGTGTGGTTGTAGAATTAAAATGGGCTATACCTTTACTATCGATCCGTTAACTTGTCTATAAAATGAAACAACCTGAAGATCGACGAACCATGTCTTTTTGCGCATATACCACATCATCATTCTTAGGATTAAACAACGCCATCTAAGCTGATTTTATTTTTGATTAAGATATGAGATTACAAGATTTCAGAGTACAACAGCAAGACCCGATAAGAGGAAAGAGGAGGGGAGGAACTGTAAGCTTAAAAGTAGTTTAGATATTATACATTTCTTTTCTGAAGGCTTGTTCTAAACAATTACTGTACAAAGTTTTCTTTCTGATAATACGTAGAGAACTCGGTGCACAACAAATTATCACAATTTTTGAATAAGAACGACATGAAAATACACTACAATAAAATATGCTTCCAGCGATTCTGGTAGCATTGTATCTCTGGATTGAAATCGTTAATTAGTCGGTTCTAGTATGCACAAACAAACACGCGCGCGAGCGATGGAAATATCTTGGATATTACAATTATCTCTGCAGTATTTAGCTAAAGACAACAGAGATTTCAGATATGGATGCTAGGATTCTTCTACTTGAAAAAAAGGTTTTCAGAAGAAAACGGGTGGATGTGGCGTTTGCACACCACGGCGCTTGGCCGCACGAAGGAAGACTTGGTTTCGAGTCTAGTCGGCGACTAGAGGAAATTTTTCTAAGCCTTTTTTCGACCGGTTCCCGAGTTATTCGATCTCTGGCACGGGCAAGCGGGTTTTTCGTCCTGTAAACTCAAGAAAATCGACCACAGAACCCACATTATTTCAGACATTAAATATATTGTGTTAGGGTTAGGGACCACGAGATGGCGGCACATTTGAGCCGTCTCTCTTCACTGCGTACTGCTTAATTAGTGATAGCCTTGGGCCATCTATCTCTGATTGGTACCAGTGAAGATTGAACTGCCCACTCAGTCTCCAAAAGTTAGATAGGGTTAAATGGCCTCGCCTACTCCCGTATACGGGAATAAAAAGGCATTAGCTGATTTTTTTTTTAACGGGTAGTTTCTAGAAATTTCAATCTTTCTTCTCGCAAAATAGACAAATCTGCTCAATCAAAAACCTCACTTGACAAAATAACATACAGTAGTTTTATAGCCAAGGTGCTATGCGAACTCCAAATATGGAAGAGAAGAAAAAACTCAATGGACTACATGCTATGGAGATTTGTAACAATCAATTAACATTTCAACTAATCAACTATTATTATGAAACCATTATTATGCAAAATAATGAGATCGATAAAAAAATAAATAAATCCTTAGTAAATTTAGCTTATTTAATATTTTAGGAAAGTAATGTCGAAAATGTTAGCATACAAAGCACGGCGCATTGAAAACCTAAAAAAGGAAAAATGTAGAACAAGAAGAGATATCTTCATCCGTGATCGGACAGAAATGATGAAAATACACCTGTTCTCCAACTTCGTCGAAATAAGATTGAAATATGATTGCGAAATCGAAATATGATTGCGAATCTTGAACAAGAATGCACTTCAACATTTATCTGAATTGTATACATCTTATTATTATTTTTTGGTTTCATGTTTCCCTATGTGTTATAAATAAACTGATGAATTTGATTCCCGCAACCTGTCTGTCTTGGATGTTTAGTCGTTTCCACAGAATGAGGATTTGCGAATTACAATCGGGTCTTTTTATTGAAAAAACAGCACTTCAACTAAATACTAATTTAATAGATATCATATGCTTTCGCAAAAAACTCAAGGTGAAGTCAGCGCTCTTTTGTCGAGTACTCAGAAATCCGATACAGCTATGTTTCTGTTTCTCTAAGATAATGCGACGCAATGTACTGTAATCATTCTTTGTGAGTTTTATTTCCGTTACATCACACTGATGAGACATGACATCAGGGTTAACGAGAAATTCCGAATGAATATAAGAAGAATTTTCCAACTTACTCTTAGTCGATTAAAAATCGTAGGGGGAGAGAGAAATGGGAAAAAGTGTTATTTAGAAAGATTCAGTTGTCAATTCGTTGCCGAATCAGCACATCATTATCAATTTGGTGGATCAGTCAGCAAATTCGTTCAAAACTGCTGACTCTCACCTACCCTGTCGCTTTCCGCCATTGAAATAACAGGCGAAACCAACGAAACAATTGTGTCCTAGTAATGGCAAGTACTAATTGTATTAGAAGCAATTACCATTCCGCCAACAGTAATTACAGACTATACTGATGTGGTGAAGGTTATTATAGTAACACGAGTCGGCTAAACAGTGACGTGGTTCAGCCTGATTTAGGGGAGGATGAGGAGAAAGTTAGGAGAGGAGAGAAGGGAAGATGAGAAAAGTGCTAGTATATAAGTATTAATTAGGTGAAAATTAAGTGAAATCAGGGTAAATTAGGTGAAATACAGCGTGAAAGTTCTCTAATGAGAGTCCCTTAACCTTTGCTTGTATATAGTTTCATGTCGTTTACTACAAAAATCTCCGAAACTGAATGTTCTTATTCCATAAAGATTTCATCAGTATTACGTAACTGCTTCTCGTAGAAGCAAGTGCCATCTAGTGATTAAGGAAAATGTTTTCTAAACTTACTCAAAAGAGCAGGTAACAAACACAGGTTATTATTATTATTATTTGAATTTTGGCTACTTTTTAATTAAATAATAAAGCTTGATAACGACTGTATCAGTTACAAAATGTTTTTCAAATTCATCACAGTTTTACTCACAGTTATTATTGATGCAGGAGTGAATGAAAGGAAGTGAAAGAAGTAATCGTTCTTTTTCAGGATTACATGACACGATTTAATTTGACTTTCCTGGTACTCAGCCTTAAACAAAGAACTCTTTTCCCTAAATGAAGAAGTCCATAGCTCTCAGAACGTCTCCTGGATCGTTTTTGGAAATCACGTGCACTGCGTTAAAATGATATAACCGAGTTTTATGTACAGGATTTAAAAAAGAATACTGAAGATTCTTCTGAGTCGTTCATAACTCCGTTATTCGACTAAGATGTGATTTCATTTGAATTAGGATTCAGGTGACTTCATCACAGCAAATTCATCCCTTTTCTGGTCCAAATAGACACGGAAAACTAAAATCAAACATTAGAATAAACACGATGAAGATTAATAAAATCTTCCAGAAGATAAATTCTCTCATCAGTCCGCTCTATAATCACAATGAATTATCTTGAACAGGAAAGATACTAATTGTTCTCGTTTCTTAATTCGGACTTATGAGGCTCAGATTCTGAATCCTCGTTGGCTCAGTTTTCATGCGGTGCGACTTTAAACGATAAGTCGAAAGGAAAACATTTCCCGACAATAAGCTTCTCATGTCACAAAGTTTATAGAGGGGGGTTTTAATACAGTAATGCAGAGCCTGGCTCAAGACAGGCCCAGTCGATGGGTTAGACAAAAGCTCCCTTTTAATTTTTTATTGACATTAAAAATACGGAGAGTAGTAATGGGTATAACGACAACAGTTATTCTGACTTCACAGACACTAAAATGTCCGGAAATTATAGCTTTTAGCTTAATTAATGGCTATATGCGACTGCATAATGTCCTATTTTTAGGACTCAGAAAGCTACACGAAAAAAAAAAAAAAAAAAAAAAAGAGAGAAGCTTTTGTAATGTAATGAATCGGAACCGACTTGGGTATTAACTCTTTCTAAGCATCTTAGTCTGAAATAAGGTATGATAACAACCGAGTAAATAAACAAAGTTTACTTGGTTAGAGTAAACAAAACTTGAGGCTTTGATCTATTAATGGCAAATGAACGAATGATAAATGACTAGTGAGACTATATGATAGTCTCTATATCTGATATATATATCAGAAATTCCAAACTTTTTTTGAAATGGCAACTTTCTTTTTACGGGGGTTATCTTAAAGGTCATGTTCCCTTTATTAATTATGAGATGTATTTAGAATTATAATTATTAAGTTTATATTTAAAATTCATATTCAATACAACATTTTAATTATTTATAAAAAATTTGTGATTAAATTTAGATTGTAATTAAAACTTATAATTCAAATGATAGGATGCTTCTTTATGCTCGTGACAAAATATTAGATGTAATCTTAGAATTTCTGAGCACGACGTCTGAATTTTCTCTCCGAAGTTTCAAGAAGTGGATGTTTAATTGCAAAATGGTTGGTGTGAATGTGACGTTTTAGTTTTTAGGTGTTAGCAGCTTTCTTTACAAGGCGTATCAAAAACCGATATTATCTTCAGCACAACGAACAGACGTGTAACATTAATCATCGTTCAATGTGGTTTCCTGATTTTGGGTTGTTTGTTACACTTTGCCAGATCAGCAACTTTCGGTTTTAAATGAAATATTAATCAACCATATTTATTATTAGTATTATTAAAATTCGAAATGACAACAGTCGAGTCGCCTATGCAGCTGACTTCTATAATGGTAGGTTGCTAGAATAAATACCATTATCGGTTCGATTGTAGTCACCACATACAGGAACTTTTTCTTGGCCTTTTATCATCCGGTTTCCGAGTCAATCAATCTCTGGATCAGAAAAGTAGGCTCTCTTTCCCCTCGAGAAACTTGATTATTTATACTTGCAAGTCAGAAAAAAAATAAACCATAGAATTAACATTACTTTCAAACAATAATATCGTCAGGAGTAAAAACAAGAGATGGAGTCAGTTGTCGACCGTATTCCCGCTATACATAAACATACAAATCGTTGGTAACCAAGAACTCAACCACTGATGACGACTAAGAGAGTGAAAAGGTCAATTTCCAAAAGTTAGGACAGGAAAGGGAATAAACAAGAAGACAGATTTATGTATATTTTTTAAAATTTTAAATATCTTTAAAATTACAAAACTAGCCATATGTATAACCCAAAATGAGGCAGTTCATTATTACAAAATGTATAAGGGCACAGACAGATATTCCTCTTCACCCAGTCTATGTAGACCATTTGGGGGCACTATAAAGGTGACAGTTCTAACATACTCTCTCTCTCTCCAAGGGATTTCTGTCTTGGGATCTCCTTAACAAACATTTTCTAATATTATCTATTCAGGTGATTCTAGGTCGTTCCCGTTTTTTTTTAAATTTTTTTTTTACCAGAAGTCGAGCTTTCTAGTGCTATTTTAGGTAAGCTATTTGATCTATGTAGCCCAGCCACTAGAGCTGTTTCCGACGTATTTTAGTAATATTTCTTGTATTCTAGCAACAGAGAGGAATTTCCTTTTAACCTCGTCATTTGTTGTGTGTGTGTGTGTGTGTGTGCCATGTTTGGTATCTTCAAACGTTTTCTGTAGCACTTCACGTCGAAGGCTAATAGTCTTTTCTCACCTTCCTGTCCAACTTTCACAATACGTATCGTAAGACAGAGTTAACAAAGGTATCGATAAAGTAGAGGCTTGTAGTTAGCTGTATTTTATTGTACTTTCTTTCTTTTCTTTTTTCTCCTCCTTCCCAATGCTATTAGAGTATGTGAGGGCTAGGGGTGAATGTTTCCTATTTTACTATTTCTTTCGTCTCATGCAGTGTATATATGAACAGTGAAAGAGTAAAAGCTTTTCATTTTTATAGCAGTTTCAGTGACATACATTAACTATACAAGATGTTATAAAACATAAATAAATAAATAACAGGACTCCAGTACACACATCAAGATTTTCTACAGCTAGTTAACAACACTACACCTACTTACCTATCTAAAGAAGAGAGAGGTCTAGAAGAATATTGGTAGCTTGCTTAAATGAGATTAATTTCTTCTTAATGCGCTTAGAGTGTAAGAGATTTCGGGGACAATAGTAATATAGCATTTGCACATGATGTGTGTCTGTGTGCTCGCGCTCTTCCGGATCGTATATTATACTCGCTATTCTACTGAACTAAGCATCTCGTGTGCATGTTTACAAACATTTGTATTTATATAAAAATAAATAATGATATGCATACTGAAAATATACATAAATTGGGATGTTCATTTGGTTGAAATTAAACAGGCACAAATAAAATCACGAAGGCCAAGTGTAATTATAATTATTATTATTACATCTCCATGGAGTCTGACTTATTTCAGGAAGCTCCTCCACGTTGTACAACACTACACGCTGTCTGCACTATACAATCCATACATATCTTCACTACATTTCTACTACCCACTACCTAGTATTTTAATCTTTTTTGCAGGATAAAGAAACCCAGAAATTCCAAAAGGAAAAACTCAACTACTTAAGTCTGAAATTTGCTAACTCACCTTCAGTTGAAAAAGTTTATATATAAAGATTTCTCTCGTTATGCGAGAATGAACGCAGGCTTTAAATCGAAGGGCATAGTATGTCTCTCAAATGCATATATTATACAGCCACCTTTTGTGTTTTATTTGAGGTGTAAAAACTCAAATTTTCTGACAGAAAACCAATCACTTTTGTATGAGGCATGGTAACACACTTTCACCGTAAAGTGCTTATGAAGTTTCGCCTCAGGTGCAGATCGCCCTAAATGTCATGTTATTTTCGCAAACAAAGTTCGAAATTGGCAAATGAGAAAAAAATTGTAAAATACAGCTAATAAATTATTTGATCCCAAAACGAAATGAAGAATGCAGAATAACAGATAGTCAAAGAAAGTAATTCGAAGTTTTTCCATTTGGTTATACTATAAATTAAAGATACCAAGAAATTACAGACTTGGTTTAATTCTTTATCCAAGTGTAAACAAACAAAGTTTGCGCTTGAAGTATTTTCAGGACTGAGGCAACTCGTATATAGAGGCTAATGACTTCACATCACTTGCCTTGGTATCCCATTATACATATCCGTAAGGATATGTGCTTTGCATTATGGGATACTCACTACCCAGAAGGTTTCGACCTTTATTGAGGTCTCATCAGTGGGAGCCAGAGCAAGCACCTTCTGTCTACTTGTATATGAGATATATATGACTTCCATTACTTCAACCTTAGTATCATCTCTGGGTCTAGCTCCCGCTGATGAGACCTCAATAAAGGTCGAAACCGGTCTGGGTAGTGATCCTTCCCATAATGCATAGCATTATACATACCAATAAGAATATGTGCGTTGCATTATGGGATACTCAGGTAAACAATATGAAGTCATTAGCCTCTATATATGGGTTTCTCCAGTCCTGAAATACTTCAGGGCTATACTTGGATAAAGGATAAAACCAAGTATATAATTTCTTGGTATCTTTAATTCAAAGAAAGTAATTGGAATCTGCTAAAGAACTGAATACCAAAGGATAAATAGAAGGAGAGGAAGACCAAAGAGAAGATGGCCTTAAAAATGGAGGCGTCCAAAGAATTTACGCTTAATGGTGAAAAGAGGAATTTTGCGAACGCTACGAACAATAAGAATATCGTCATCATTAATTTTTTGTAATAGATTTCACAGTTTGATATGAACACAGATGGATAAGAAAATAACTATTTATTTTATTATTAGCTTTTAGCTTTTAAGTTAATAAATAGTTATTTTCTTATCCATCTGTTCATATCAAACCGTGAAATCTATTACAAAAATGTCTGACGAACACATAAGCCTATCCACGCGTCATCATTAATAATTAAGCGTACGTGCATCGCCCGCTATACAGCAGATATTCAAAGCCAAATCCGTTCTCAGTAGATTTTCCTTCAGGAAATTCGGGTTTTACACCTCACAAAATAGACAGACCAGCAAGAACACACGCAGTTCACAAACATAATAAAACATAATACGTTCATCCCCACAGCGTTGCTTTGACTGTAATCAAAAACAGCTTAATCCAACTTTTTCTTGGCTCTGCATGCGTGTGCACGTTCAGTTATATAAACTGTGCTTAACATGCGTATTAGAAGGGGATCATAATAACCATACGTTTCATTTGTAAAACGGAATGTCTTGCTATAGTATATATCGTACCTGTAAACTGCTGTTTTTTTTGTTTTTTTTACGCGTTTTTTCTTTCTCTGGTGAAAAATCACAGTTTAGCAGAAAAACTTTTTCAGGACAGTCTTCTTTTTTTCTTCCCGTCCATTTACCGCTTAGGCTACGAGGAGCCAAACAAAAACATCAGACATAAATTCGGACTGTTTTCGGACTGGACTGATTAATACGTATTATGTAACTGCCTACATGAATGAAATGAGAGGGAGGGGGGAATTCGTTCAGGCACACAGAATGTGCTGCAAAATGCTGATTAACAAACTTCGAGACATGCACATTTTTGATAGGAGAAATAAGTGTGGGAGTGCATTATGTAAATGACAGACAGAACACACTCAGTACGTGTTTATGGAGAGGAGAAAAAAAGTTATTTTCTGGCCTATCTTTATTAGAAGTAGTGGTAGGTTTGGTGATCTTATAAAAAAATAGAAAAAAAAAATTATCCCGGAGGCAAACAAAGCACACGCTACTAACTTAAGCAACGCCAACATTTCCGGCTTTCATTTTTAGCTTCACCCTACGATAGAAAAAACACGAAGTTCTACTTTTTCACAACCTTTAAATGTATCCTGCTTCCTCCAGGTGTCACCAGTATCCTGTAGGGATGGGTGCGTGATAGTCAGTCATAATGGTGCTCACTGAGGGCATCTAACAGATCTCCGGAACTGCCGGGAATCTGACGTTACGCTCTTTAATAACTTCCGCTGTTTCAAACAAAGTTTTATACACTTCTGGCATTCATTCACAGAAGGATGAGGGTTATTTTCCTAGTTTGTTGAATTTTTGTGATTAAGTACGGGAAGCTATCCTGGAAACCCAATAAATGCATCAAGAAATTACTACAGAAGAATTGGCATGATATTTAAATAATGAACCAACGTAAATCTTGGAACACTTAAATACAGAAGCTCTAAAATCAGATGATATCCTAAGTAAAATTAAGGTGCAGCATACAAAAAATATGCTAGAGTCTACTAACGGACTGTAGTGGTAAAATATCTGCAACCAAAGGGACATCTTCATTACAACAGAACTCCTCTAAATACAAGATTTTTGATCTAGAGCACATCCACAGACTCATCAAGTCCAGCAGAAATAACCTAAGTAATGCTGACTGCCAAAAGCACAGAATTATTGTTGGCATCTATCTTAAAAAATAATAATAAATAAATTTTAAAAAGTTTGAAGTCTCGTTTCTTTATAGTTTAAAATGACTCCATCAGGAGACTTTCTATTTGAATTGCACCCCATTTTCCAACAAATCTTCATCTACTTGGAAAAAAAAAAAAAAAACACTGAAAATCAGATGGTCTTTTTGGTGTGGTTTAATTGGAAGTACGACCGAAGCATTGAGACTAGTATATTATGTTAATTGCATGTGCTTTTCCCAGCTGGTTTGTGAAGAATTAAGTACCGAAGGGAAAACCTCATCCATTTGATCTTTAATCAAATGCCCTTCTAAAGGGCATTTGATTTAAGATCAATTATGCCTGGTAGGATTCCAATTCACATCTTTCCAAACGAAGAATAAATATGGTATTAACTACGAAGCGTTAAGGTAAACAGAAAAAGATGTGAAAAAATCAAAACAAATGCAGGAAGTTGGGTTTATATCGTAAGAGAAAGGTTATGAAAAGCAAGCAGAATAACGTTTCTGGTCTTTCTTTATTAGAAGTAGTAGAAGGTTTGGCGAACTTATATGAGAAATTGAGAAAAATTATCCACGAGACAAACAAAGCACACACTACGCAAAGAAGGATATGGACACATAAAATCTATTATCACAATATCATAATCAATTATCACAATTATACATTGTGGGTACCTACAGAGGAATGCCAAGCAGAGAAGAAAACTAGCATAGTTGACGATACATTAGATCAGCGTTTCTCAACCTTTCTAAGCTCATGGACAAGTAAAATGCATAAAACAAATCTACGGACCACTAATTATGTAATTTTATGTTATTGGAAGTAAACGATTAAAAGTGTATCGTCATTGAACAAAGTTTTAATTTTTATTAAACAAATAAATAACATGATACAATTATATTACTACTTACTTTTAATGAGATATTTGAGCTTCTCGCCCCTTGCAGAGTTGCTGGATATCTGGCTCAATATTGGTCAACTTCAGTCGAAGATCGGCACACACATGAAGACGATTTCTGTATTTTGTTTTTATTTGAAGGAGCGATGAAAATCCTTTCTCTCAAATATAGGTGTTGTAGAGAACTGCATGATGATTTTCAATGCTTCTTCAGATAATTCGTGAAATTCACTTATCACAAAAGACAACATCCAGAATTGAGCCAAACCAAGATCACGGAACTACATTTTAAGTCCACTGTCACTTGAAAGCTCAATTAACTGTTCTTTTTTAGATAACGAAAGGTCGTTCTCGTGACTGTAAGCCTGAAATGGATCGCGAACCCACAGAAATTTCTTATAAAAGTTTTTCGGAAAATATGTTTCAAAATTCCGTTTCAGATTTTTGAGGTGGTCACAAACCCTTTCCAGAAACTCAGAATCAACAAAATGATCATTTTCCACCAAAAAGGATTCCAATGTTGGAAAAAGTGCAAATTTTCTGTCTTTTGCATAACTAATCCATAACACCAGTTTTTTCTCGAATGCCTTTATTTTGTCGTAGGCATGAAGAACAGTTAAAGAATTTCCCTGAAGGGAGAGATTTAGTTCATTTAATTTCGAAAACAAAAATGTCTGACATATAGGATAGTGTTGATAACTATGCTTCGTCAATAAGGAGTGATGCAAAATCAGAATTACGTTCATTTACAAACAATAAAATTTCGTGCCTTAATTGAAATAACCTTGTTAGTACTTTGCCAATGGAAAGCCAGCAAATTTCGAAATGAAGCAAAATTTGTATATATTCACTGCCCATATATCATCGTAGACTACTGAAAATAGTCTGTTATTTAATGGTAGAGCCTTCATAAAATTAAATAGCTTTACAGCGTTGTATAGCACAGTTTTAAATTCTGGTGATATTCCTTTGGAGGCTAACGCTTCCCTATATGCACGTATGAAACAATGTACCCAATTCTATATCCGGAACTACTCCGTTGACCTTAGAAACAACCCCACTATGCCTGCCTGTAAGGGTGCGAACTCCATCTGAACAGAAGCCCATACATTTTACCCACGGGATCCTTTTGTGTATTATGTAATTTGGTATTTTAACTGTGTGTGATATTTCATCCCTAATTTAGACTATAGGAATTTTTAGTTTAGTTTCAAGAGAATGTCATCACAACTTTTTTTTTTTTTTTTTTTACATTCACGTTTTCTGGTCAATAGGTACCAGTAGACATTTTTCGGAAATAATTATTTACTGGATATCAGTGTTCCCCCCCCCCACACACACAAGTTTTTTTTACGTTCCCTGTATTAATTCTGCAGTAGTGTGAACAGATAACATTATGAATTTGGTATTTTAAATGCATGTGATATTTCATCCCTAATTTAGATTATAGGAATTTTTAGTTAGGTAGCAGTAGACAATATATATATAAAAAGTGAGTAAAAATATTTAAGATTTCTTGCATGCATAATTAAGCAGAAATCTGCTCTAGGAATTTTTTTGTTTAGTGTCAATTGATGTCATCACAATTTTTTTTTTTTACTTTCACGTTTTCTTGCCATTAGGTAGCAGTTAGATTTTTTCTAAAATAATTAACTACTGAATATCAGGGATGTCCCCCTCCTCACCTCCACAAACACACACATACACTCACGTTTTTTTTTTCATTCCCTGCATTAATTTCAATGTAGTCTGAACAGATAGCAGTACGAATTTGGTATTTTAAGTGTATTTGATATTTCATCCCTAATTCAGACTATAGGAATATTTAGTTTAGTGTCAAGAGAATGTCATCACGAAAGACAGGGCTGACAGTGAGGTTCCATCCCCCACCATTTACCCTACTCCTATTTGGTTCTTAGTGTCAGAATTGTATTGACGGATAACATTATGGATTTATATATCAACTTCTAAACAGAATAACTGACTAAATATCTTAAATATTTTTTCATGCATAATTAAGCAGAAATCTGTTTCCAATAATCTTTTTACATCTATAACTCAACCAATATTTTTATCTGGGTTAAATTCCTTTACAGAAAACATACACAAACGATCAACGTATAGATGTAATTTTATAGATCTTAAAAGTTCATTACTTTTTCTTAATTAAATGTTAATTTTTTTTACCATACTTAAACAGAATTGCATCAAGGTATAAAATTATGGATTTAAATATCAACTTCTAAGCAGAATAACTAAGAAAAAATTTCACTGTGATGTTACTTAAATATGGAAAACACTCCAAATACAGAAAACTTTGTTCATTGAAGTTTACAAATGCATATTTTATTTTGCTGAAATATTATTTACAAGTATATTCATAGAGAATGATTGGAAACATGTAATTAGCTACAAATATTTCTCAAGATTTAGTTTACACTCTGAACATTTTCCAATGAGTTTAATAAAGATTTTCTTTATTGTTCGTTACTCACTGTTTCTTACATTACATTACATCAAAATAACTGGTCATGTAAAAGAATCTTAAGATCTGATATCATAGGAAGCACAACTCCATACATTTGATATGATGTTAGTCTTGAAACGACACCATAACTGTTTATCGATTCCTCATATTCTTTTGTCACCAGATATACACAAGCAATCTTCGTATAATGTTTGTAAATGTTCCAAAATAAAGAACCATTATCAAATTTTACAAAGCCTTGAAAGTCTAATGTAACCATTGAAGAATTCAGATGACCGCCAATTATTTTTCCCATGATATGGATAGCTGGTAACTCAGCTTCTTCGCAGCTAATAGAGAAAATTTTACTTACTCTACCTCCTGTTTCCTCAATGATTAGTTCACCATCTTGGCACTTTAGAATATTACAGTCTCCTATGTCCAATTCATACTCTACTCTTCTTTGCAAGTATTCTAGGATATCTCTACCAGCAGCATAATCTTTCCCGAGTGCTTCTCAATAACCACAACACAATATATGTATCTTCTAAACTAATAATTGGTTTCTATCCTTTTAGAGCTACGTGGAGTGTTTTGTCTTGTTCTATTTTCCTGAAGAAAGAAAATTTCAAAGGCTTTTGGGGCTCACCCATTATTTTACTTTACCGGACATACACAACACACCACAATACAAGATGATTTCTGTACTGATTGAACGAATTCCAGTAACTGAAAAAATGCAGTCGAGTCTTGTCGCTTATAGGATTGTTTACCCTGATCATTTCCTTCAAAATGTAACATTCGCACAGATGACTCATGGACATGTTTTCGCATGCTTGTGGAAGTGACACTGAACTGATGTTATCCTACTTCGTGATGTCACCTGGGGGGGAGGAGCTTATTCTTCTCTGGACCCCATCCAGGAAATTTTTTCTGTAGTAAAATTGATGCATACATTTTTATTTTTTAAAAACAAACAATACATATATTTTTGAGCATTGATATTAGCACAAAATCATTTCATCTGCATATTAGGTCTGGTACTATAATTTTCAACTTAATTCCTCTGTTACAACTCCCAAATATTATACTTTAGACTCCCACATTTTTCTTTTGCATTAGTAAGTGTTGACTAAAAGGAAATAAGACAAACAAGGGATTGGAAATAAAGTAAAGTCACCATTATCCTGTTCTGTTAATTTCATGCTTTATGTGAACAGATGGCATTAAGACTTGGTAATTTGCACTTGTAAATATTTTTCGCATGTATAATTAAACAGAAATCTTTATATTTCCAAACAAGTGTCTGAAACTACTTTCAGACACTTGTTTGGTTACCATATTTCTTGAAAGCAAAATACGACATCAATCAGAAAAAAAAAATCAGCTAATGCCTTTTTGTTCCCATATAGGGAGAAGGTGAGGCCGTTTTATAGCCCTATCTACCTTTTGGAGACTGAGTGGGCAGTTCAATCTCCACTAGTAGCCAATCAGAGATAGCTTGCCCAAGGCTATCACTAATTAATCGGCACACAGTGAAGGAGACGGCTAGTAAGTGCCGCCATCTGGTGGTCCCTAACCCTAACACAATATATTTTTAATGTCTGAAAACAGTGTGGGTTCGGCGGCCGATTTTCTTGAGTTTACGGGACGAAAATCTCGAGTTTCCGCTAGCCCATGCCAGAGATCGACTAACTCTGGAACCAGTAGAGAAAAGGCTGAGAAAAAATTCCTCTAGTCGGCGACTAGATTCGAACGCCTTTCGTTGTGCGGTCAAGCGCTGTAGAGTGCAAACGCCACTTCTACTGAGCTACACAGGTTCTATCAATGTCGACCAAAAAATAAATAACATTTTTTTAAAAAAATGAAATGTTTACCTTTAAATAAATATTTATTCACTTTAATTGTACCATGCATATTTTTCAGAGGAATGAACTTTCTTTTTTTTTTAAAGTGTCATTTTTATCAGTTCACAACTGAATTCACTTCTTCATCCTTATTATGTTCCGTATTTTTTTCAACACAAATAAAGTAATTATTTATTATTATTGTTTCAACTGAAAGATCTGATACTATAATTTTCATATTAAATCCTCTGCTGCAAGTTCCAAACAAGATACTCCAGACTATCGTATCTGAGGGGGCAACAGTCAACTGTGTCTAAAGGAAATGAGTCAAACACAGGATTGGACTCCTTTCCTTCTTTGCGTTTGTATATACTTGTTGGCAAACTGCTCTCTCTCCTGTAAAATGATAGTTAAACTTGTTTGCGAGGTTCTTTTAATTTCACACTAGTGTGAACAGATGGCACCACGACTTGGTAATTTGCAATCGTAATGAGCCTGCTTTCCCACATTTCTTAACAAGAGTTACATTTCTCATAAAAATTCAAAATATGCTTTTCAAAATCTACTTTTTATGTCTCCTTCGGTGACATACAGAAACTGCTTTTGCTTGCAAAACTGTGGGGATGAACTTGTTGTCCCTTCTTGGCTACTAATTTTACCTTCGATTCCTTGTGCTTCAAAGCTACTTCTGTCGCTGAAAGTTTAATTTTTTCAAAACGTTGACACAATTTATTGAAATATTTGAAGGTTGGCATGAACAAATAAGACTAATAATTCACTGAGTGGATTTTAAAAACTCTCTGATTAGTTTGTGGCAAGAAATTTCATACTGTGAAAGGAAATAAGATTTCAGTTCTACTCAAATCAAATAAGACTTAAACATCTCATAGTGCTGTGTGACAAAACGTTTTGTACTCGATGTCTTCAAACTTGCAAATTTCTTTTGGTTTTCTACTCTTATTGTAAAAATGTGAAAATGTAAGAGCCGTTTCTTGTTGTTACTTTGCATGAACATTAGTTTCCCTCCCTTCTCATTCCCCAAAATTTGTATTTGGGTTATCTGCAGAGTATGATACATTTTTTTCATTTTCTATACCAAACCTTTTAAGAGTTTTAGTCACATGTTGGGTTAAAATATCTGCTGTCTCTCTCTGTTAAATCACCACATTCTTACAGTCATACTTTAATTCCAAACTGTTGAACAAATATTCTAGTCTGTTGGAGACATCTACAGATATAGTAACAAAAGTGTCACTATTTAATTCATTTTGCACTTTATCCATTAAAAAAGCCCCAGTTACATTATTAGCTATCACCTCTGTCTTTTTTGTTCTGCTTGTGGAATAGTAGGGGTCGTAAAGTTTTGAAATAAGTTTCGACTGGCAGCCACATGATTTTAAACTTTTATCATGTACAACTGTGTGAAAAGAAAAGAAAATGTACTTTCTCTTTATTTTTGAAAACAGCATCGAGAGTTCCTAATATTACTTGCTCTTACAGCTTTTTGATGTTTTCAATGTCTAGTTCTGTCACTCATATGTCAGAAATTTTGGGAATGGGGAAAAAAGAAAGTTCATAGGAAATGAGACTTAGTTAATCTATTTCTAAGTGTTGTTTTACATTTTGCTGTCACTCGTTACCCCACTCATCTACCCCTTTACCGAGCGGACATTTTCTGGAGGCTGGGTTGGGTGGGGGTTCATTGCAGGAAAGAGTGGCATCATCCTCTTGACTACCCCTTCACCCTCCTCCACCTAATCATGTTTGGTTCCACCGCTCATTACAACCTGATGATAACTCTAAAAATGGAAGAGAAGGAGTAAGCAATCATATGAAATCGTTCATTAATTATATATCTACAAGAAAAGAATATGAGAAATCGATAAACAGGCATGGTGTCGTTTAGAGAGTAACATCGTATAAAATGTATGGATCTGGGCTTCCGACGATCTTAAGATTCTTTTACGTGACCAGTTATTTTGATGTAAAGTAACCAAGAAGTAGTGAGTAACGAACATTTTCGTTATTAAACTCATTGGAAAATGTTCAGAGTGTAAACTAAATCTTGTGAAATATTTACAGGTAATTACATGTTTCCATGTAATAATATAGAAGTGCTTAATAGATTTAACACAGGAAGTGTTAAATCTATTAAGGAACCACAGACTAGTAAGGGCAAAAGTATGGATCAACAAAAAATGGGAATGGAATAAGCTCATAAGAAAAAAGTCCAGTTTAGTGAATCTACAAAACCTCTACCACAATAAAAGCTGTTATAGAGAATCACTCAAAAAATGAACTAAAAAAGTTAAACACAGCTACTACCAGCGATGATGCTAATAAAATATTAACAAAATCTATCTTGAATTGTGCACTAGAAATATGAGATGTAAAAAAAGGCACCAAGAAGAAGAAAAACTAAGACACGAAACCTTAGACCTGATGAAGAAAAGAAGAGATATGAAAAGAGATTTGAATGACACCAATAAAATAGAATATACGGAAATTTGTAAAACTATAGGTAACAGGATGAAACATGAACTTAGATCGTATAATACTAGGAAAATTAAAGAAAAAATAGAAAACAATAGTAATATGAAGTTCCTAAGAGGAACATTATCAGTTGGAAATAGCTGCTGTAAGAGGAAAAAATGGTGAACTGATAAAAAATAGAGATGCAATAATCAAAAGAATTCAGGAATTTTATACTAAACTGTATGAAGACAAAGACCGAGACATCCAAGAATCATCTATGGATAACTCGAGTGAGGAAGAACACGATGCCCCTGAGATCTTACAAGGTGAAGTGGAAATGGCACTGCGGGAAATGAAGAATGGAAAGGCCCCAAGAGAAGGCGGAATTATGGTAGACTTCTTAAAACTGGGAGGAAGCCCTGTCATCAAACAGTTGAGTAAACTCTTCAATAAATGCCTAAAACAGAGAAAAATTCCAAAAAAATTGGAACAATTCACTTCTAATATTAATTTTTAAAAAGGGCAATAAGGAAGGAATTAAAAACTACAGACCTATAAGCCTACTCCCCACCATATAGAAGTTTTCACAAAAATTATAAATAATAGAATAAAATCTAAACTAGAGGGAATGTAATCCTGTGAGCAAGCTGGATTTAGGAAGAATTACAATACTTTGGACCATATTCACACATTAAGACAGCTCATTGAAAAATCAATTGAATATAATAAACGCTTATGTCTGGCCTATATAGACTACGAAAATCCTTGATTCAGTTAAAACATCTGGAACACTAAAAGCACTTGAAACCCAGGGAACTGAGAAACTATATATTGAAACACTAAAACATATTTACAATAATGCAACTTCTGTAATTAAATTATATAAAAACAGTGAAAAGTTCCCAATAAAAAAAGGCATCCGGCAAGGCGATACCATATCTCCCAAATTATTCACAGCTGCACTAGAGGAAGTCTTTAGCCTTGATTGGGAAACAAAAGGAATAAACATAAATGGAAAAGGCTGCATCATCTGAAATTTGCAGATGATGATGTCCTAATAGCAGATAATCTTGAAGATCTGGAAGAAAGGCTAAATCAGCTAAATGAAGCCTCCGGAGAAATTGGATTAAAAATATATAGAGAAAAAACAAAAATAATGATGAATAAATACATAAACCATAGAATTATCAAAGTTGAAAACCATGAAATAGAACAAGTTACTTCATATGTATATTTGGGCGAATTGTTATCCTTTGAGGAGTGCCAAAGAAAAGAGATTGAACGAAGAATTCAACTTGGATGGATGGCTTATGGGAAAATGAGAGACATATTCAGAAGTGACATGCCTATGAGTCTAAAAAGGAAAGTTTTCGACTAGTGCATACTTCCTGTCCTAACATATGGAGGAGAAACATGGACTTTAGCAGAAGCCCTAAACAAAAAGCTGAGAACAACACAACATCGCATGGAAAGAAGTATGCTAAAAATAACATTAAGAGATAGGAAGACAAATATCTGGATAAGATCTCAAACAGGTGTCATGGATATTGTAAAATACATTAAACAGGCTGAGTGGAGATGGGCTGGCCATATTGCCAGATGCAGTGACGGGAGATGGACTAGAAAAACAACAAAGTGGAGACCAATGGATGGAGCAAGACAAAGAGGAAGACCGAGAAAAAGGTGGAGAGATCAACTGGAATAAATTGCAGGAGTGAGATGGATGGGAGAGGCAGAAAACCGAGTGATCTGGAAAATCATGGAGGAGACCTTTGTCCAGCAGTGGACAGAACCAGAAGGTTGAAGAAGAAGAATTACATGTTTCCAATTATTCTCTATGAATATACTTGTAAATAATATTTCAGCAAAATAAAATATGCAACGAAACAAACTTTACCAAGTTTTGTGTTGTTGGAGTGTTTTCCATATTTCAGTAACATCACAGTGAAATGTTTTCTTAGTTATTCTGCTTAGAAGTTGATATTTAAATCCATAATTTTACACCTTAATGCAATTTTGTTTATTTATGGTAAAAAAAAAGTTAACATTTAATTAAGAAAAAGTAATGAACTTTTAAGATCTATAAAATTACATCTATACGTAGATCATTTGTGTATGTTTTCTGTAAAGGAATCTTTAACACAGATAAAAATATTGGTTGAGTTATAGATTTAAAAAGATTATTGGAAACAGATTTCTGCTTAATTATGCATGAAAAAATATTTAAGATATTTAGTCAGTTATTCTGTTTAGAAGTTGATATATAAATCCATAATGTTATCCATTAATACAATTCTGACACTAAGAACCAAATAGGAGTAGGGTAAATGGTTGTGGATTGAACCTCACTGTCATCCCTGTCAGTTCGTGATGACATTCTCTTGACACTAAACTAAACATTCCTATAGTTTAAATTAGGGATGAAATATCACAGTCTAAATTCCATAGTGATACTACCATCTGTTCACATTACACTGAAATTAATGCAGATTAATGCAGGGAATGAAAAAAAAAATATGTGAGTGTATGGTGTGTATTGTGGGTGGGACACCATTGGTATCCAGTAGTTATTTAAGAAAATGTCTAACTGCTACTGGAAACATACAAATTTCTGCTTAACACGTTCATTGCCAAGCTGAAAATTGGAATTTCGTGTGGTGGCCAAATTTTTTATATTTTTTTATTTAGTTAGCGACGTCCACGCGATAACGCGTGATCGGCCGTTTGGTGAGAATTCGCATCGCGTGATTGGCAATGAACGTTCATTGCCAAGCTGAAAATTGGAATTTCATGTGGTCGCCAAACTTTTTTTATTTTTTTATTTAGTTAGCGACGTCTACGCGATAACGCGTGATCGGCCGTCCGGTGAGAACTCGCACCACGTGATATCGCGTGATTGGCAATGAATGTGTTAATTAATGCATGCAAATACGTGGAAAACTGATATTCCAGTAATTCATTATTTTAGAAAATGTCTACTGCTACCTATTGACAACAAAACGTGAAAAAAAGTATTTGTAGGGGTGATGAGTGGGGGGGGCACCACTGATATCCAGTAGTTATTTATTTTAGAAAATGTCTAACTGCTACCTAATGACAAACCCAGAATTCCAATCTCTAATCATTACCCATAATGCCACACTCGAACCAAAGGCTCAACTCACTCCCCTGACAGATGACAGCACATCCAAGAATTCACACTCAGCTCAATGATGTCACTTATCCTTATCACTTTTCCACTAACCATCATCCAGAATTCCATGCGCAAACAATTACCCAGAATTCCATGCTCGAACCAAAAGAATGACGTCACTTATCTAATCAGTCAATAACATTCACTTCTTATCTTATCTACATCTTGATCTGATTTAAAGTGACCTCATACTACCAGTAGTACAATGTGCTATGTCAGTGCTTTGTCTCCAGACAAGTGGAACGTTGGGCGATCCAGCGCATGGAGGTATGAGCTTGATAAAAGAATATCACTTAAATACAACGATAGAAAGCATAATCAGGTCTAAAGAAAGTCTAACATGTGTGTGTGTGTGTGTGTGTGTGTGTGCGTGCGTGCGTGCGTGCGCGCTCGTGCGAAATATAATGGCTTCTGAATACTTCACATATACTGGTATTCATAGCAGGTTATGTTAATGGACCATTGAGAAAAATTACGTATAGAAGAAAACTGGTCACCCGGCACTAATATGTAAAGAAAGATGTGGTTGATCAGTTTATTATATACTCATTCTCCACTTCAGCTCTCCGACAGCTTCAACTCCTTGGAATTGACAGAATTGTCTGAGGTGGGCTTGCACAATTAAGCCTTCTGGACTAACAGTAATAAAAATTCAAATCATAAAAGTCATCGTATAACCTTTATAAAATTAGTTACGTCTTTAATTAAATTATTGGTGAAGTGTGACCTTATTAAAAAAAAACCTCATAACCAATCTAATCTGAAATGTTTAATAAACGTTCTGATGCATGCTTGCCTTTAAGTAAATGAGTATATTAGGCTTACATAATCTAGTTATTTTGTTACGTAATTGAAATAATGTCCTCATCTGTTATATTCACGCGATCAAAGCAGAGTACGGGAACTCATTACCAAAATCACTTCTGTAACCATGCAGAATTCATTATCTTATCCAAAGTGTAACGACGCAGCAAGTCAGGTTCGATTATATTGCGTATCAAGGTTTTAACACCCTTAGTAAGCGCGTGTTCCACGTCTGGGTCGAATTTCCACTTCCTATTTTTCTGTTGCCTTAGTAAATTGGAGATGTTGGAATTATCAAAAGGCATTCCATTGTGCAACATCACATACAAACAAATTCCAGCGCTCCATACATCAGACAAGAAAGGATTGTAAGGGTTTCCTTGGATTACTTCGGGAGCTGCATATGCCATACTTCCACAATACGTTTCACTCAAAATGCGATGACGGGTTTTTGGATCGACACAATAACACGAAAATCCAAAATCTGCTAACTTGATGTTCATATACCGGTCGAGTAACAGATTATCACACTTGATATCGCGATGAGCAATTCCTTTGCGGTGACAGTAGTCCAGTGCTTGCACAAGCTGACGGAACCATATTTTAGCCAAATTTTCAGAAACTCGACCATTTCTTTGCAGATATTCAATTACTTCACCTTTTTCTGCTAGTTCCATGAATATGTAAGTTATAGTACGAATAGTGATAATGTCCCACACCTTAATTATATTGCTATGTTGAAGTTCGGGCCAAATGGATAACTCTCGAGGGAAGAATTCGTCCAAAAATATTTTGTCTGCTTTTGAGGTATCGACGACTTTCACTGCTAGGGGTATTTTCTGTTTTGCTTCTATCTTCTCTGCTAAACAAACTTTAGCGAAGTTTCCTTTGCTAATAGGTTTCCCTATAATGTATCCCTCCTCCTTCAGCAATGCATCACTGGAAATTAATTTGGGCAATTCTTGTCCGCTGCATTTCGTTTTCTTCAGTGTACTGATGTCATCACCTTTCGTTCTTCTGTCATGGGCCATAATAAGTAATTTAGATAGGGAAAATGCCAAAAAGAAAGAATGAAAGAAAGAAAGAAAGAAGACTAAAAACACCGGTTACTGTCAAATTTTGTGCGTTAATAATGATTCATCTTTCCTATAACTGATTTTTTTCTAAACAAAGAGAACAATACGCTTCATCACATTTACGTTTAAACAATGGATGAAAGATTTGTTTGTTGTTTTTATCTTGGATTCTTCAAGTGCATGCTTATATATATATATATATATATATATATATATATATATATATATATTGCTTCCAGCAGTCACACGTGATTTTGTACACTCCTGTGACTGCGGGAAGCAATACTATGGCCAAACTGAAAAATCCATCCTCCTACGTCTGGAAGAACACCAGAGTGACATTGCCTACAAAAGAACTAGAGCAAGTTCCCTGTCAAGCCATGTACTGTTTTCAGTAAACACAAATGATGAAGGCCGTCAACATGAGATAAACTGGACAACAATTTCAAACCTTCATATATGCCGTGGAGCGCCGCATAGTCGAGTCTAAGGAAATTGTTTTGGACCCTCATCACCTAAATAATAACCTCAGCTATAATCTACCGGACTCTTTCAGCTCTGCTATCCGATATTGGCACACTCGTGAAATCAGACGCACGCAGCTGCCTAACAATAGAACTTCAACACGGACTGTAGCTACAGTTCAAAGCTAACTGAATTTTATAATAGTCGTTTGTATAGTGATACGATGTTTCTTATAGTGATTATTTGCTTTCTATGTTCCCACGCATGAAGAAGTCGGAAAATCCGATGAAACATGTTGCGTTTTGAATAAATTTAATTGTTATTCTAGTCTAGGTTATAGTCAATATATATATATATATATATATAAATATGAACATATCCCAATTCCGAGTTTATACTACAAAGGGTTACCAAGTAATTTTATAAGCTTGGTTATTTAACTCCTAATCCCAAGTAAGCAAACAATTAGGTTTGCGCCTGAAACATAGTTCAAGTCTAAAGATAGTACAACATCAGGGCAACTCATTGTAAAGGTGTGTAAAGATCTGATCACTATTCTTAGTATTTTCCCATAATGTAAAGCACATCTCACTCAAAGATGTATACTGCAATACATTATGGGTGGGGTTACTACCCAGACCGGTTTCAACCTTTTTTGAGGTCTCCTCAGTGAGTAGCTAGACCCTAAATACTAAGGTTAGGATGCAGGACGCAGGACATATATGGCGCAGAGGGTGAAGCTTGACGCTTTTCATATTCCCTGTTGTCTGTTTCGGGAGCAGTGATGGGAGAGATTTGTGAGCTATTTTAGCTCGCCCTGAGTGGGCAGAAGTGGTTATTCGTCGTTGGGTGTTAGGATGGCTTTCGGTCTTTTATGTTTCCAGTAGTCATTACCGTCATAGTTTCCGGCTTGTTGTATCAGTTGGTTTGGATGGATAGATGTCTTAATAAAGAATTTTTCTGCTAAGGAGCGTAGAAGTGGAGAGATGTAGGGGATATTTATGTCCTGGTGGATTTGGGCGTTCCTGATGAACCACGGGGAGTCCAGAATCATTCGCAGGCATTTGTTCTGTAGTCTTTGTAGCTTGAGGATGTTTGTCTTGGAGGTATGGCTCCAGGCTGGGGAGGCGTATATGACTGTGGGACGGATCACTGTCTTATATAGTAGTATTTTATTTGTTGAGCTTATTTGCTGTGTCTGTTGATCAAGGGGTATAGCTGGGCGATAACTTTTGAAGCTTCGGTGCATATGCTCTTGATGTGGCTGTTGAAGCATAATCGCTTATCGAGAAGTATTCCTAGGTATTTTGCTTCAGTTTTCCAGGGAATTTTAGAGTTGAACAGGGTGATGTCTCCTTTGAGGGATGCTCGTCTTCTTGTGAAGAGTATCGTTGTACTTTTCTGGGGGTTTAATTGTAGTCGCCAGTCTTTAAACCATTTTTCTAGATTCAGGATGGTGTCTTGTAGTTTTTTGGTGACGAGAAGTGGTTGACGAGATCTGGCTAGAATAGCCGTGTCATCAGCATAAAGGGCGATGGTGGATGTGAGAGGATTTTGAGGGATGTCTGCCATATAGATGTTGAACAGGATCGGGGATAGCAGTGATCCTTGAGGAACTCCAGCGAGGATTTTCCGTTGGGTTGAGACTGTTTCATTGATTTTGACTTGCATCCTCCTGTTGGAGAGGTATGATTTGATCAGGTGTATCATGTTTAGTGGAAGGTTAGCGATGATAAGTTTGTAGAGGGAGGCCTTGCTGCCAGATCTTATCGAAGGCCTTTGAGATGTCTATGAAGACAGCTCCAGTGTGTTGATTCCAATTGAATCCTGTGGTGATGTATTCTACCAGTTTATGGATTTGATGGGTGGTGCTGTGATTTTGACGGAAGCCGAATTGTTCTTCTGGAATGATATTTAATTGGTTGACATGATCTTGGAGTCTGTTGAGGATGATTTTCTCAGCTATTTTCCCTAAATTGGATAGCAGGCTGATGGGACGGTAATTTTCAGGTAGGTGTGGGTCTTTGCCTGGTTTGTGAATTGGGATGATGTCAGCTATTTTCCATGACTGGGGGAAGTGCTGCCATTTGAGGATGGAGTTTATGATGTTTGCCAGATGTGCTATGGCTTTGCGTGGTAGTGCCTTGATGACTTGGTTAGTGATGCCATCCGGACCTGGGACTTTTTTAATCTTGAGATGGTTGATGATGCCGATTATTTCGGTAGGCATTATAGAACTTGGATTGACATCAGGACAATTTACTGTGAACCTGACTTTACGATGGATCTTGTATACGTGGCTGATGTTTAGGTTATCATATGCAGGACTGCATTGTTTCTCTAGGTTTCTTGCTATGACTTCGGCTTTGTCAGCATCTGTGTATGCAAGGTGCTGTTCTGCTTGCAGAGGGGGGGAGGGATTTGCGCTTGATCCTGAGGTTGTTTAGGAATTTCCATATAGAATGATCTGCTTTGGAGATGGAGCTGAGCTTGTTGTCCCATTGTTGGTTCCTGTGGTTCTGAAGAGCTTCTCAGACAGATTTGTTTAATCTGTTGAGGGCTGTTTTGTCCTGGGGAGCATGAGTGTTGTGATATCTTTTTCTTTGTCTGTTTTTTTCCCTTATTAAGTCCATGATTTCTTCCGGGAGATGATTTTGTTTGTGGGTAATCGTGGATACTGTGGCTGCTGTTATGGCTTTATTGATTTGATTGGTGAGGTTCTTTATTGCCGTGTCTATTTCTTCCTTGGCTTTTATATGGGGAAACGGACCAATGTGTTCTGGTAGCACTTTCTTGAGTTTCTCCCAGATGATGGAGGTTTGGGGGGGAGGTGACTGATCTTTGTTCCTTAAGTGAAGTAGGATTGGGTTGTGGTCTGATGATAATTCGTTCAGTGCTTGAATGCTGTGCTGGTATTTGATGTTGTGTAGAATGGCGATGTCTAGGATGTCGGCTGTGCCAGTTGGGCTGTGGTGGGTTGGTTCACTGGGTCCTGTTACGACAGCGTTGTTTAATCCTGTGTAGCTGAAGAGGATACGGCCATTTTTATTTGTGGTTCTGCTGTTCCAGGAGGGATGTTTGGAGTTTAAGTCCCCAGCGACGATGATGGATTCATTTGTGCCTAGTACAGCATCCAAGTCAGAAAATAGCAGGGTCTTAGCAGGGGAGTTGTAGGCGGCGTAGATTTTAAGTCTTCCAGTTGAATTTGTGTGGACTTCAACACCGGTGAGTTCTAGGTTGGAGGTTGGGGGGGGTGAGTATTCCATTGTGCCTGATGCAGTTCCTGATAAATATGGCTGTACCACCACCTCTGTAGTCCAGTCGGTCGTTTCTGTATAGTGTGTAGCCTCTCAGTTTTGGATTGTCTGCAAGTCTTAGATGAGTTTCATTAATTAGGATGACGTCAGGGTTGTATCTGTGAGAGAATTCTTGAAGTTCCAGAGTCTTGTTTTTTAGGCCATTGGCGTTCCAAGCGGCGATCTGTAGTGAGTCTGGCATTAATCTAGTTTTATTCATTAACAAGCATTGATAATATGGTTTGGATTTCTTTTAGAAATCTTTTTGTGGAATTTGGTGAAGGGTTTGACTTACTGAAGTCTTGAAGCATGTTTGCCAATGAGGCTGTGATGACTGTTGTCATGTTTGGAAGAATTTGGTCCTGCTGGATATATTTGGATGAGCGGGCAACTTCGGCATATGTCCTGCTTCGACGGTGGCTTTCCAGACTGTTGGTATTTTCCACTTGTGAGAGCTGGTATTTTGTTGTCTTTTGTTGTGTGTCAGGCAACTGGGGAACAGTCAACTCAGGTGCCTGTGGGCAGGGTTCAGAGATCTGTTTCCTTTTGTTGTCTGTTTTATTCTTAGGATAGTGACTACAGCCTCTGTGGTTTGCCGGGTGGAGGCACCCGCAGTTCGCGCATTTGGCTGGTGAGGTCCTGGGTTTTGAGCAGGTTGCTGTGGGGTAGTTTTGCCCACATTTGAGGCATTTGTAGTCTGCTCTGCAGAGTTTCTGTGCGTGTCCGTACTTTTGACATCTGTAGCACTGGCCTGACGAGGCTCTTTTTCTTAGTGGTTCTGTTGGGATTTTCAGGCCACAGATCGTTGTTAAGTTGTATATGTTCTTGTGTGTGTTAGGTATCTCAACGAGTACTAGGGGCATTGGACTCTTGTCAGCCCGTAGCATTCTGTTAACTTTGACAGGTGGGAGATCGTGGAGGCAGAGGTCTTCAGTAATTTTATCTGTGCAGATGTTTTCTGTTACTCCCCTGAGTACAACTTTTAGGTTTTTCTCCGACTTCAGTGAGTAAGTATGATATTTAATATTTGACTCGTCCATGGTTTTTGTGAGAAGTCTGTAGTCGCTTACTGTGGTAGGCTAGATTTTAACTCCGTCGTCTACGTTTTTTGCCCAAGAATAGGCAATTTGGTGGTTTTGCATAATAGGCCTAAGGACCGTCCAACGTTCTTTTCCCGTAGAACAATTGGGGGAACTTTTTCGTTGTTGGGCGTGGGGAGGTCAGTGTTGGGGGTATCTTCTTCCATCCCCTCGTTTATCTGAGTCTCCGCTGTTTTACGTTTTTTCCGTGCATGGGTTTCTGTATCATGTTTTGGAGTGGGAGCAGAGATTATCAGGTTCATCTTCCCTTCTTCCCCTGATGTTGAGTTTTCCCCTTCTGTGGAGTCGTCTGTCGCTGAATATAGGTTTAGAAACCCTGGCCACTCTACCTCAAATTTCTTCAACAGTTTTTTGAGGAGGTCGAGCGCTAGCTTCTTATCCAACGATTGGATAAAGTCATCAGGACTTAAACTGGTCATGTTTGAAATATTCAAATATATGCTTATATGCTTACCTGAGCTGGATCTCAAGGATTTCCGTATAGCGTATAAACACAAAATATAACACACTAAAGGACTATCGCGAAACCGCAATCACTAATTAACAACACAATCATCAGCTACTAGATTACCTTCGCTTTCCGCTTATATCAAAAATCTGAATCAACACTCCGAATTATTCATAACAACTATTTAAATCACTGATCACATATATAAACACTTGGCGACCGCCATTACGCACCAGCGCCCTCTCTCAAATACCAAGGTTATGGTAATACAGAGCCTTATCAACTTTACCTATACAAGTTGCTGCAAGGTGTTTTTATTTTTAATAAGAATCTCTAGAGGAGATAGAGATGTAATAATTTTTTTAACTTGGGGACACTGTATATTAGGGTTACCAAGTATTTTTATAAGCTTGGTTATTTAACTCCTAATCCCAAGTAAGCAAACAATTAAGTTTGCGCCTGAAACATAGTTCAAGTCTAAAGATATTGCAGTATACATCTTTTAGTGAGATATGCTTTACATTATGGAAAAATACTAAGAATAGTGATCAGAGCTTTATCCACCTTTACAATGAGTTGCCCTGGTGTTGTATCATCTTTAGACTTGAACTATGTTTCAGGCGCAAACTTAATTGTTTGCATACTTGGGATTAGGAGTTAAATAACCAAGCTTATAAAATCACTTGGTAACCCTAATATACAGTATTCCCAAGTTAAAAAATTTATTACATACATACATATATATATATATATATTTATATACGAATTATTTATTATTATTATTTTATTAATTATAATGCAAAATATTATTACATTTCATTTAAATATGTATCAAATAATGTTGCACAGATGGGAAATCTACATCTAATGCTTAAATATTTTTTCATTCCAAGATCACAATTCAGACTTTAATCATATATTAATTTCATTATTCTCACACTCATGTTATAATAGCTATCAGGTTGTTATTTAGTAGTTAAATGTCTTGTAATATATATATATATATATATTTTTTTTTCTTTTACATTAACATCACACGCAGTTAACGTGCAGAACATGTTTTTAAAATCATAAATGTGATGAGTTTCGCGACTGTATTAATTACGCTTCTTTTAATCTATAGAAAGTTTAGAGCTGTACATTAGCATCCTTTCCTGAAATGGATCTGTGATTCCAGAAATATCTTCAGAACATTTTGGATTTGTTATTTAATAGTCTACTGGATATTTGTAACAAGAATTTAAGAAGCTTGCATCTCTATAATTTTCAAGATCTTATTATTATTATTATATATATACGAGGGTGATTTGAAAAGTTCTCGGCCTAACAATGAAAAAACCAATTTATAATTTCAAAATTATTTTTATTTTTCAAGATAATTTCCCTTAAGACTAGTACATTTATTCCAGCGATGCTTCAGCGCCATTATCCCGTCCCTGTAATGGTTCTCAGTAAGATCTGCAAAATACCCCCTCTACAGCTGCAATCACTTCTTCATTCGAAGAAAAACGCTTACCAGCGAGGAAGAGTTTTAGTTTTGGGAAGTGATGTTGACCGGTTATACTTACCAAGAAGAATAGGTGGACCGGATCTGCTGCAAGTGAGACAGACTGTGGAAGAAGAAGAAATTAGCTTAAAATGTTATATCGACAATAGCTCTGAGTAAATGCTTCAAGCAATTACACAAGAGGGCCTTCTAAAAGCAACAGGAAACAAATCCGATTACAAAAAGGAACAACAAAATAACCGATATGTGCGCTGGAAAATAAATTTCTTCGAGATACTGAGCACAAAATTGACGTGAACAAGACGTGGCAATGGCTACAATATGGATACATTAAAAAAGAAACAGAAGGATTTATTCCAGCAGCTCAAGAACAAGCATTACAAACCAATGAAATGAAAGCAAAAATTTTGAAAATCAATAATAATAGCAAATGCAGATTATGCGATCAGAAAGATGAGACTGTAGAACATCTAATCAGTGCCTGCAGCAAAATAGCTCAAACTGACTATAAATATCGCCATGACAAGTGGCCAAAATAATTCATTTTCATGTATGCAAAAAATATGGCTTTTCTACATCTGTAGAAAAGTGACTGTATTGGAAAACGAAAATAGTGACTGTATTGGAAAACTAAACAGCAAAAATTTTTCTGGGACTTTAGAATACAAACTGATCGGCATTTGGAACACAATTGACCTGACATCAAACTTATCGCACATTGACAGGTTTGGATTACTGATATCGAAGTGCCCAATGATAACAACAAAGAACTGGAAAAAATGACTAAATATCGAGATCTGCAATCGAGTTGTCCGGCTGTGGCTTAAACACATCAAAGTCATTCGGATAGTTATCCAGACTTGGTGCAATTTCAAAAAAAGCAATCCGACTATTTACAAGAATTAAACATGAACGAAGTGATCCCCATATGACCTACAAAAAAGAGCATTGCTTGGAACAGTCCATATTTTACCACGCTACCTGACAAGACTATTCTTAGATTCTTGGGCAGAATCTGAATTTCTCCGTATCGTCAGTCAAACTTTCGTTTAAATGATCTATTGTTTGGACTGTGTGGATAATAATTATAATAAAATTCAGAAGTGGTGTCGATGATGCCAGTCATTTATCGTACATGAACAACAGTCGTACTTTATGAAATGTATAACAATCTATTACCGTTAGAGGCTTTTATTTATTTTTTTTAACTGACACAAGAATTAATAAACAATTAAAAAAATAATAAATAAATGTTTTAATAAATGACTACTGCTAGAATGAATGTTAGACAGATGCTGGAAAGATAGATACCACATTACGTTTGCTTGGCGGGATTAATATCCTAAAGCAACGTTTCTCAACTATTCTAAGCCCAAAGACCAGTAAAATGGCTAAAACAAATCTACGGACCGCTAAGTTATGTAATTTAATGTAATTGGAAGTAAACGATTAAAAGTGTATCATCATTGAACAAAGTTTTAATTTTTATTAAACAAATAAATAACATGATACAATTATATTACTACTTACTTTTAATGAGATATTTGAGCTTCTCGGCTCTTGCAGAGTTGCTGGATATCTGGCTCAATATTGGTCAAATTCAAGCGAAGATCGGCGCACGCACACACACACACACACACACAAAAGACGATTTCTGTTTCTGTATTTTATTTTTATTTGAAGCAGAGATGAAATTTCTTTCTCACAAAGATAGGTTGTAGAAAACTGCATGAAGATTTGCAATTCTTTTTCAGATAATTCGGGAAATTCACTTCTCACTGAAGGCGAGATCCAGAATCGAGCCAAACCAAGATCACGGAATTGCGTTTTAATTGAATGCTCAATTAACTGTTCTTTTTTCGATAATGAAAGGTCGGTCTCGTGGCTGTAAGCCTGAAATGGATCGCGAACACAGAAATTTCTTATAAAAGTTATTCGGAAAATATGCTTCAAAATTCTGTTTCAGAGTTTCGGAGTGGTCACAAACCCTTTCTAGAAACTCAGAATCAACAAAAAGATCATTTTCCACCAAAAAGGATTCCAATGTTGGAAAAAGTGCAAATTGTCTGTCTTTTGGATAACTAATCCATAACACCAGTTTTTTCTCGAATGCCTTTATTTTGTCGTAGGCATGAAGAACAGTTAAAGAATTTCCCTGAAGGGAGAGATTTAGTTCATGTAATTTCAAAAAAATGTCTGAAAGATAGAATTGCGTTGATAACAATGCTTCGTCAACAAGGAGTGATGCAAAATCAGAATTACGTTCATTTACAAACAATAAAATTTCGTGCCTTAATTGAAATAACCTTGTTAGTACTTTGCCTCTGGAAAGCCAGCAAATTTCAGAATGAAGCAAAAGTTGTATATATTCACTGCTTATTTCATCGCAGAGTCCTGAAAATAGCCAGTATTTAACGGTTGAGCCTTAATAAAATTGACTTGCTTTACAGCATTGTATAGCACACTTTTAAATTCTGGTGGTGTTCCTTTGACGGCTAACGTTTCCCTATATACAAGTATGAAACAACGTACCCAATTCATATCCGGAGCTACTTCCTTGACCTTAGAAACAACCCCACTATGCAAGCCTGTAAGGGCGCTAGCTCCATCCGAACAGAAGCCCATACATTTTCCCCACGGGATCCCTTTGTGTATTATGTAATTATTGAGAGTGTGAAATATTTCTTCTCCAGTTGTTCGGGATGACAAAGTTCTACAAAATAAAATATCATCATGAATGGTGTTATCATGCGCATATCTTACGTAGCATATTAACTGTGCATAATTTGTAATATTAGTAGTCTCGTCTATTAGTAACGCATAATAACGGCTCTTCTTAACTCTTTCGATTAACTGAGATTCTATGTCACCTGCCATATCATTAATTCTGCGACCGACAGTGTCATTTGAAAGAGGAATCAAATCAACATATTTTAGTAACTTGTTGCCAAACATAGTTTTTACCACATCTTTTATAGCTGGAAGTAGTAAATTTTCCCTGATAGAATGAGGTTTCCCTGTTTTTGCTATGCGCAAACTAAAGAGATAGGATGCTTCCAGTGCTTTGCTATTAATGGAACCCATGGCTGAAATTATATCTTTCCCATGATTTAATGTCCCTAAGCGTCTCTGAAAAAATTCAATTGGCTTATTTTTCACATCACAATGTTTAGTTTCTAAATGTCGTCGGAGTTTCGCAGGTTTCATGCACTCGCACTTTCATCTCCACACCAAGTAAACCCGAATTCCAAATATGAACTGTTATATTTCCTACTGTAATTTTTCTTTGAACTGCTTGTTTCTTCTACTTTAATAGTATCAGATTTACTCGCCGTTACAACACGTGTATTACAATTAGGGTCAGCATCACGTGTTTCATTTGCTTTTCTTTTCGAAGTTCTAGTTCTAAGCCACTTTTCCATTATTAAAAAACGTTTACGAAAAATATATAAATACAGGGGTTAACTCATGCCACATTTTGTCCAAGTATCACTTAGCACTTCTAAAGGTATACTGAGCCTTCCTTGGTTGTAGGAGGAAAACCTTCAGTAATAAAAATCAATAAACAACAAGCAATTGGTTGAAATGTGGATAACAAATGTTTACTTCAAATCTGGCAAAACAGCAAGGGAAGGCCGAATCAATAAAACCATATTGTTATTCACCTCACCCCTCTTTTATTACTCGTCATTCTGCCGCTATTTGTAGTTTTTTTTTTTAAGTATCCATTTTATTTCAATAATTTTTACTTACTTACTCAATTTTAATTTGTTTTGTTTGGATAATTAATATATATATATATATATATCCATCATCGCGGACCACAGGTTGAGAAACACTGCACTAGATTACTGTAAGATATTGTACTAATCAAAAGAGGTTCTCCACAGGAACAGGGAAGCTTGATTTGATCAGTAAGTCAAATCCATCCAGAAATTTCCTATCATATCTCATACTATCGTGAGAGTGCAAAGTGATTTCATCTTTCCATGAACACATGTAGAGAAGCGAATAATAAAATCGTCAATTCTTTCACTTTTGCCAAAAAATTATAAAAGAATATTAACGATAAAACTAAAATATAGTTTGAAAAGCCAAAAGGCTATTTTTTTCTGGCGAAGTTGATAAATTAAGGGGATGAAAATCCCTTATTGTTTTTCAGCCAGTATGCGAAACTCTAAGATCGAAAACTACGATCTAAGCGTTTCATGCCGACGAACTATCGGCGAATCCAAGCGTAAGTGACCACTTGGTAAAGGGATTTTTATCCCCTTAATTTAAAATATAGTTTATTCCACTTTCATGAAAACACATTTTTTGTAATGAATGAGACAGTTGAATGTTTTTTAAGGAATGGAATGCTTGATGCTTTTTCCCCATTTTAGAATGAGATATACTGACTGGTTGGTCGAATGTGTAACGTATCTGCTCTCTAACCAACAGAGAGTGGGTTCAAATCCACCATAGGAAAGGATAAACATTGTATGGATTTCTTTAGATAGCAAATTTCATCGGTGAAATTTATTGATCTATTGAAATATTAAACTATTGAAAGCCTGAAGTGGATTGAGAAAGTTCTGTGTTGCGCTAGAGGGGGGACGGGACGGGATTATCTTACCTTAGACTACCCACGGTACTAATAATATTGCATTGTAGGCTAACAACCTTTCTTGGGTAGAATTTCACATAAGATTTAATGAAGTTTTTCAAATAAATGCGCTATTTAATAAGTTTACTTACCAAATTAATAATCTGATTAATGTTTGATAACATACAAATACATTAAAGTTCCTCACTTAATCCAGACAACTGAAATGCACGAGGTTGGCATACAGACCTGAATACTATTTGCATTCGAAGCTCACACTTGGAAGCACTTTGTATTCCAGTTCAGAAAGAACTCAAAGTTCTTTCGTTTTAATGCATGTTTTTTTAAACTTATTATTTTTATGAGCTTAATTATTCTGTATAATAAAAATGCATTAAAACACAAGTAATAATACAAATATGGAATATAGAAATGTAATCATGTTTCTATATAGAGAGGCGGCAGCCAGATGAGAGTGAACGAGCGTGGAGATGATACACGATGAGTATTATTTCTGCAGCATAAATGTATCCAGAGGCGACACAGAAGGTTCCTTCTGACAGAAGACCAGATGGAAAACATTTCGCTTGCTGTTCTTAGTACAACAGGAGATGATTTGCTGGATCATCGTCTACAACTATGCATACTGAAAAATAAATAAATAATACTGGAAAGTCACTTTTTGTCCTTAGGTGATGTTACGATGGTACCCTCTGGGTGAGAGAGAGAGAGAGAGAGAGTGAGGGATGTTGAATCGTGGAAGAGAAGATGCGTCCAATGGTCTTGACAAGGGACTAGAAGGAATAGCCACCATGTGGACAGAAAAAAAGCAGAATTTTTCACATTTTGTTCTTTCAGTTGGCTTTTCACTTGGTGATCGTGTTTGATTTATCTGCTGTAACATTCATTGGATTTGAGTGCGAGGACGAAGATTTTGTGAAAGTTATACTTGTAATATGCTGAAATATTTTACGGGATATTTCTATAACGCGATCGGATCAAACGTCTGGATCAGGAGAGCTAAACAGTAATCTGACATGAAAAAGAAAACAGATATCCCAATTAGTGTCATTGTAGTGCTGGGCACGAGAGGATGTTTGGTTGAAATGAAAGCTTAAAGAAGGGTGATCCAAGTTACCAAGAAGACCCGTTATCTAACAATATACCTGGAAGGAGAAATAGTTAAGAAAAAGTCAGTGTTCAGTGAACTGTAAAGATTACCTGGAATTATGGTGAGTAAGGAACGATTTTTGCTAGGCCATTACTACTACGACTACTATTACTAATAATAATCCATGGTACTTACAAGCCTTTTATGCCCGCGACCTTCCCAAATGGCTTTGGTGACCATAATTTTATGATAAGGTGGTTAGTCCTATGCCTAAATATATATTTCTTTATGTAAATTGTCTCTTCTCCTAGCGGTTTTGTCTGGTTGCGGAATGAAAAAGACGAATTTAGGAAGAAAGCCATCTTCGTATGAGACCGACTCACTCCCTTTCTACTGAAAAGAAGGTTCTTTGTGTACTAGATGGGATTTAAACCCGGTTCTTTTCAACCAAAAAGCTTCCTTGAATGGCTACTGTCAATAGTAAATACGTCAAGTTAGAAAATCGGATCAACCATTATGTTGAAATACGATAATGGTTTTGCAATAACGGCCTTAAAACTTCAGCTTAACAGATAAGCTCGATCACAATCTGAATATAAAATAGCATGAAGAAAACTGCAGTGGTATCGAAAACTATTGCAGTAAAAATATCCGACAAGTATTTGAACTCCATATTGACATTAATCTGAAACGGAAAGCCTATCTCATTTTTAATAAACAAACTAATGCACGTAATTAATAGAATATATTATGTTAAAAATTGTCAGTGCAGATTTCTAAGATGCTTTTAGTATTTTTGGATAAATTCTTCACTGCAATATGGCATCACCTTTTGGGAGTGAAATTACTACAACAATCTACTTCCTTTGATTCCAATACAAATTGGAATTATAAAAGTTATAGCCACTAGCGATTTAATTGCATATTCCATTAGTGACCAGTTTTCCAATTTAATTTTGCTGTACATAAATTATCTCTGTATTGCATACTATTTGTAAGAAAAAAGATATTGTACTTTTTTCTGTGAGTGACACAGATCATGGTTTGCGCTGTGTGCAAACAGAGAAATTTTCATAAACCTTTTGAACACTGAGCAACAAAATATGCATTTAGAAAAAAGATTCAGGAACTACATCATGGGATTAAATAATGTTGAACTTTTATTTCAAACGTATATTATAAGCTTACTAAAATTATTATATCTCACAGTATATACCGTATGTTCTCTGGTAAAATGATCTTAGATACTGTCATTTGATTAATAGCCACCGTATGGCCTACATTTATATTTTTCTAGTAACCATGGTTATGGCCCTTGGTTACCCACACATTGCGCAGTATTTATATTACTTGTACAGTAACTTATAGCATTACTTTTACTATAATACTTGTATTGCATCATTATTGTATTATATTATCACTTGTCCTACTTCTTAAGTCTTAATAAATTTTAATTTCTTAATAATCACAATAATAAAATTATTTGAATGCAATCTAACGTAGATGATGCAACAAAAATGAAATATGCTATGAGAGACATTCGGATTTCAATATATTCTAATATATATTCTCAAGTGCAGACCTGGTGCGATAATCCTGCTTGTATAGACGAAAGAGCGGAATTTTCATTATTCCTGTAAAATCAAACCGGCGAAGAAAATCATCTTCGGCCTAAATTATGCACATTGACTTACACTGAAATAAATCTTCTCATATTATATTTGGTGGATGCTTCTTTAAATACAAATCTAAATGTCTCGGATAGCTGATATTTCCACTGGAATCTTTATTTCTTCATTCATGTTCTTCGTCCAGTGTAAGCAAATGAATCGCAAGATTTTCTCAAGAGGAACATGTGGGACAACGGGGATCAGAAATATTTCCTGCATAAACACAGGAAGCTAGTAAACATGAAAACAATCTTAATAATATAATGTCATTATTAATATTAAGTACGTCAATAGCAATTAGCTGATGGCATGGGGGCTTCTAATAAGTAAGCCTGCATTCTCAAACTGGGTTGTAAAACCACTTGTCGCCTAAAGACTTGGCCGACCAAGCAGGAAAGAAAATTACATTTAATTGAAAATATTAAAATTAAAAATTAAATGAGATACTCTTCAATGAGATAATGACTGTCACAGGAGGAGAAATTGAAATAAATAAAGCAAACAGTCATCTTATCATCTTCCACTGCAAAACGTACAGTGTTCTGACTGTCCATCCTTTCCGAACTTTAAATTAATATATTAATAGAGCGAATGGCTACATCCATTCGACCAAGCGAAAGAAATTGTGCTCGTTATTAATGTACACATTATGCTAGGGACTTTATTTTTTATGGATTACTGCTCGGAGTAAATTATTTTTGGTATAGCAAAGTAATCATCATCATCTAAACTAAGCAAAAGAGCATGAATGGCTTTGTTGCTAGAATCCACTCCCTCAGTTCCTTTCTGTTACATTTTTTACTAATTTTCCCCTGCAAGTGTTCTATATTCCTACCATTTTTATCTTCGTCCTAGTTTCTTCCTCCCTAACAGTAACCAAGTTCTTTAACAATATGATCAATACCTCTAACCCGGAACTCATCAGCTAAGGTAAGCTTTCTTTACTTAAAATGCTTTATTTCTACATTTAAAGTATAGCATTCGGACAGGCGGTCTGAAATTATTAGCTTTACTATTTTTCTAACGCTGATCAGCCCAACCGCCTTGCTTTAGAACTCAGATTTTGTCTTCAAGAGGCGGGAAGGAGAGAATCCAGGGCCAGCGTAAACTTCCCTCACGTCGCCATTAACCTGAAGGCAAAATGAGCAGGTGAGCCGTGCAACAAGGATGTTTACCATTCTGGCTGCTCTTAGTGTCTCATTCGCCTTCCTTTTCTCCTGCGCACACACAACTTCTCCCGGCAAGTGCTGGTTGTACTTCTCACAAATAGAACATAAATGCTGTTGATGAGGCTGGTGTGTGTGTGTGTGTGTGTGTGTGTGTGTGTGTGTGTGTGTGTGTGTGTGTGTGTGTGTGTGTGTGTGTGTGTGTGTGTGTGTGTGTGTGTGTGTGTGTGTGTGTGTGTGTGTGTGTGTGTGTGTGCTTAGCCATAACCTCTCACCTCACCCCGGCAAGAATCCAGAAGTATAGACAGCTCATTTTAAACAAGTGTTTGCCAGTCCGGGATGTAGATGTATACAAAGTAGCACAATTTGAAAAGATGATTTTCAAGGACGAAACGTGGGTGTACAAGAACACTTTCTGTAATAAAAAGTGACGCCACCAATTGTCCTCTGCATAACTCAGCTATACAAAGTGAAGATAATTAATCTATTTAAATAACGTGACGACATTTGAAGGTAATAAATAAGAGACTGCCAAGCACCCTTAAAGAGCCATTCTGATGACTGACATCTCGAGCAGTGAAGTTTTTAAAAACACTTATTTGTAATCAGAATAACTTTTCTTACAAAACTAGCAAAGCTTAATATTAGTATCAGCAGACAGTGAACACATTCGGTTAAAGTAATTTTTTCGCGAAATGGTGTTCTTCCACACAGCCAGTGTGGAAGTTGCTGACTGCTATACTGGCGAAGTGCTTGTCTGAACTTGCAATCCTCAGGATGCCTTCTCAGTTCCACTTGCTAGACACCTTCCAATTAATTCTAATATTTCACAGTCCCGAAAATGAAGTTTTTATGTTTGACGAATTTTTAAACCGTACGCATTACATTCTGATTGGCAGTACGTTTAACGAAAAAGGAACTTTACGTAATATTATATATATATATATATATATATATATATATATATGTTAAAGATACCAAGAAATTTTATACGATTTGTCCCTCAGAGAGGGACGAAAAACCCGAGATTAATCCAAGTTTTCCTATATTTATATATATATATATATATATATATATATATATATATTTATATATTTTCCTATATATATGTTAAAGATACCAAGCAATTTTAAACCTGGTTTTACTCCATTTCCCAAGTAAGCAAACAGACTAAAAGTCAAGTTTGCGCCTGCAATTGATGCAAGTCTAACTGATCCCACAGGTAGTGCAGGACCAGGGCAACTCGTGGCAAAGGTGGAACAAGCTCCGATCACTAATCTTAATATTTACCCTTAATGCCAAAACACATCTCCAAGAAGGGGATGTATGATGTTTTGTATTAAAGGCAAGGGGCCACTACCCAGACCGGTTTCGACCTTTATTGAGGTCTCGTCAGTGGGAGCTAGGCTCCCACTGACGAGATACAAAACATCATACATCCCCTTCTTGGAGATGTGTTTTGGCATTAAGGGTAAATATTAAGATTAGTGATCGGAGCTTGTTCCACCTTTGCCACGAGTTGCCCTGGTCCTGCACTACCTGTGGGATCAGTTAGACTTGCATCAATTGCAGGCGCAAACTTGACTTTTAGTCTGTTTGCTTACTTGGGAAATGGAGTAAAACCAGGTTTAAAATTGCTTGGTATCTTTAACATATTTATACCCAAGGTAAAAATACTTTCTACATATATATCTCCTCCAGAGATTTTTATTTAATAAGGTTAAAACACCTTATGGTAACTTGTTTTGGCGAAATACTTACAAGCTCGGTATTACTAAATCTTGGTATTTCTAAGCCTAGCTCCCACTGACGAGACCTCAATAAAGGTCGAAACCGGTCTGGGTAGTGGCCCCGTGCCTTTAATACAAAACATCATACATCCCCTTCTTGGAGATGTGTTTTGGCATTAAGGGTAAATAAATATTAAGATTAGTGATCGGAGCTTGTTCCACCTTTGCCACGAGTTGCCCTGGTCCTGCACTACCTGTGGGATCAGTTAGACTTGCATCAATTGCAGGCGCAAACTTGACTTTTAGTCTGTTTGCTTACTTGGGAAATGGAGTAAAACCAGGTTTAAAATTGCTTGGTATCTTTAACATATTTATACCCAAGGTAAAAATACTTTCTACATATATATATATATATATATATAGGAAATATATATATATATATAGGAAAACTTGGATTAATGCAAATTCGATATGTGCGATAATCAGTTAGCGCGATTGAGTGAAATGATACTATTTCCTGCTTTAAGCGAGTGATTAATCAGTTAACGCGATTTTTTTACGTTATGCGAAATATTACGTTAGGCGAAATTTTTTGTCGCCAATCTGCTGTGAGCGAAAAAGCTGGAAGTCATTAAGAGATAAGAAAGTGGCGCTAGTAATACAATGATTGTGCGAGACCTGGGATACAGCAAGTCTACAGTTCGGATTATATTAAATAAGAGCAAAGAACAAGGAAAAGTTGCTACTGCTTCTTTAAGCATGTAGATCACCAGAAATAGAAGCCATTTAATGATCCAGATGGAACATAAATCCAAGATCTAACATTAATGAAGAAATCAGAACAATTGGATTTAATGAACTGGATAATGAAAATATGATAAACTTGCTCGATTCCCATTCAGAACAGTTAAGAGAGAATGATCTCCTTCAACTAGAAGAACAGCGTGCATATGAAGATGTTAAGGAGTAAGAACAAGAAGAGAATGTTACGACTAAGAAGCTAACTGCAAAAGAACTTGAACTGGTTTACAATCACATTGTATGCTAAGGAATTTTTGTTTGATGCTGATCCTGATATGGAACGAAGCTTCCAAGTCCGCAGAAATCTTGATAACGCGCGATCGCCAGCTATTGCAAATTGGATGACAAGTTGAAAAAGTCGAGCACGATTCAAACATCCTTACCTAATTTTTTTGTAAAAAAGTAGCTCAATTCAATGCTTAGACATTACATAAAAATTTAAGCGATTGATTTTTATCCTCTAATATAGCTTATACTGTATTTTTTTTTTAAATTTACGCTAACCGATGGATGAATTATAATTATTCCTATTGTTTATTGTATTCTCTTAACGCGATTTCGCTTAGCGCTCATTAATTGATGGATTACTTAATCGCATTAAGCGAGGTTTTCCTGTGTGTGCGTGCGCGCGTATATATTCTCTCAGTAACTGTCGGTAATGGCTTTAATTTTATGCAGAATTTCACTAAACGCATTGTGGTATGGCGAGACATCCGCGCAACCACAATGCCGTTGAACTGCTAAAAAGTCAACAGTTTTGCTGGGATTTTTCACTCAGCCGTTGAAATGGTTTAACGTACAATGTTTGTTTGGTTAAAGAATGTTCAACCATTTGATTAATATCAGTCATTGGAGATTCTTTCGTATACTATTTCTAGTCGTACACTGGCTATCTATTGACACCTCCTGCACTTAAAGATTATTTTAAGAACGTGTAATCAATCAGAATAATCTTTTTTAAAAATGTGAAGTTTGCAAAATCCATAAACACCACAATAAACTTAAGCTACAAAATGCTAATCAGAAATTTTTTTTTTCTTTTATTTAAGGGACATTTATTAGAAAGTAATATTCGAAACTGTCTGATGTTGGACGTGAAAAAAAAATGAATTTCTATTTTGTAAATGTTGTAGTTTGGCTAGGTACATTTGATTTGGAACGTTTTGGCTATTCCAAAAGAGGGTTCTACATGAGATTTTGGTTTCGAAATTAATTGTCACACATGTCCCCAATGTCGATGAGGTATATGTAATCTGCCCTAGCTCTGACACTATATATGTAGTCATCTACACATTATATATATCGTTTATGTGAATCCCACCTACGAAAGTTGATTTGATTTTTTTTTTATGGCGCAAAAACATCAAAGCTCATACTGCACCAGGACACAGCAGTACATATGGTAATTGGTTTCTAGGACAATCAAAAACATCCATGCCCTTAGCAGAATTCGAACCGACAGCCTCTTGGCTGGAGAGCGGATACGCTACCAGGCCGAAAGTTCGGGAAACCAGATTTTAATTGGGGACCTCGAATTTTATCGAGCAATTGCAGACCTCCATAAAAGGATGGTGGTGCTCCCACCCAGGATAATGAAATTCACCTACCACTTAAAGATATTCGCTAACATTCTTGCCAGAGGGGTGGTTACTTTTCTGATTTACAGCTGGAGCAACTAAGGCAATGAGTCATGCCAGAGAGAAATTTGAAACTGCAGCCAGCTGGTTGCAAGTACAGGCGCCATCGATTCGTCTTAAAAATACATATTCCGAAAATCTAGATCGGCATATATATAAGAAAACCATAAAAGCTGTTGGACTGGCTGGTAATCCAGGAGAGAGGAAAGAAGTGAGGTCTTGGCTTACCTCCAGAGTAAATGACTAGATATATCAGGACGAATTAAACGACATTCATCAAGGTATCACCATATGGCGCCATATTATCCCTCAGTCAGTTAGCGTGGGATTTCAGCACAGAGAAAAAGTATCCGAAATCAACTGTAGTGATGCCATTAAAAGAAATGTGATAATGAAACGAATGCAAATAACAGTCAGACATATTATATAAAGTTGAAGGAAAGAGACAGGAGCGTGTTGAAAAAAGTTGTGCATTAGTGTGTTCTTTCAACTAGTAATTCAGAGGTCGATAAATGTAGCGCTTTAGCAAAAAATTCTGTAAGGAGAGTAGCATCTGATAGACCTCTAGCTAAACGTTTATAGATTGAATATTGGTCTTTACGGTCCGTTCTTCCAGCAAAATGGTACTCTGTTACTGCAGTGATGTTGGACACATCTATTTGCTCCTCAACGTTCGTTCTACTTGTAACTTCCTAAAAAAGATATTCTGTAGCATTTAGATCAATGTTCTGTTTATTTTGCACTCTCATTTCACAGACAATGTACTCTAGTAAATGACATTCTCTTGGCCAGCCTACCCAAAACACGTCCATTTGATTTGAATACTATGGATTACGTTTCACCACTCCATATCATAGAGTTTCAATTGTCTACCATTGAAGCCGAATGCGCTTTGCACTACACTGATCGAACTTGACTGTTTTGAATGATATCTGGCTTGTCTTTCCATAAAAACAAAGATAATGGAGTGCTGTTTATAATGTTCTGGAGCAAATCCACTGATGTACAACTTTTTTTCATGAAGCCTTTATTTTCAAGAATCCAACTGACCATATAATTAAAGAAACAGCACGAGTACATTTCCTCTCTCATATAGCGAGAAATGTTTCATTATGTATTTTGACTAGAATGAAACTTCGCCTCAAATCCCTCTCAGATGGAAGGATTTTTTGGGAGGGGGGGTTCCTGAAACAGGACTAAGTTAGTCTTAATACAAAGGCAGCTTTCTTTCAGAAAGTTATCTGCTTTTCCTGCTACAAAAAAAAAAGCAAATTTGTCGGGAAGTATGCGTGATACATAAAAAAATTCACTGACAGTTGTAGTCGAAAGATTAGCCATAAATAAGTGCTAACCCAAATTAAATTTCGGAGCAGAGAGAGAGAGATAAAAAGGAAGGAATGTCTAATTTTTGAGAAATATGGTTTGGTTTTATTTGGCAAAAAATTCTTATTGGACATCAGTGACATTATATTTTTAATTTACTGCAAGCCAAAACAGCGATAGTAATGTAGAATATATTGCTTCAAGTGGTACAGATGAAGCCATATCTACTCAACAGACATACTTGGATATGACTTCTGGATTAATAGCTTATTTTCTGTCACCGAGTGCAGTGACACACACACACATATATGTAAAAAAATTTTTGCCTTGGGTGTAAAATACGTTAACGATACCAAGAAATTTTATACTTGGTTTTAATCCTTTTTCCAAGTAAGCAAAACAAAGTTTTGCGCGTGAAATATATTCACGCCTGAGCTATTTGCATTAAGAGGCTAATGACTGCATATAACTTGCCTTAGTAAGCATATCACTTGCCTTGGTATGCATCCCATAATGCAAAGCACACACGCCCTTTCAAAAGTGTACACTGAAATGCATAATGGGAAGGGCCACTACCCAGACCGGTTTCCTTGTATTATGTGTGGGGTTACCTCTCCAAAAACTCATGATCCCCCAGATCACCCAATAATAAGTGACCCGAAGGATCTTTTCACAGCGTTTTTCCACTCAGCAACAGGCTCACCCTGTCACCGAGAAGAACTCTCAGTGTTGGCTCTCCCCAGTGGCGGGCCCACCCCACCACCAAGGAGCAGCTCATATCTCATCTGAGGGGTAACAGCAACAGCCAAAACTCAGTTAAAATTTCATTGGCTACAGCATTGCCATCCATTACCTTAGGCAGAAACTCTGCTTCCCCGGAATCAAGTCACCAACCGGTTTTGATCTTTATTGAGGTCTCTTCAGTGGGAGCCAGAAACGGATGAGATACCAAGGTTGAAGTAATGCAGAAATCATATATATCTCATATACAAGTAGACAAAAGGCGCTTGACCTTCTTAATAAAAATCTCTGGATGAGAGAAAGATGTAAACGTTTTTTTTACCTTGGGTGTAAAATACGTTAAAGATACTAAGAAATTTTATGCTTGGTTTTAATCCTTTTCCCAAGTAAGCAAAACAAAGCATTAAAACCAAGTATAAAATTTCTTGGTATCTTTAACGTATTTTACACACAAGATAAAAAACGTTTACATATTTCTCTCATCCAGAGATCGCTCTGAACACAATGAAATCACTGGTGACAGTGGAGCCTTCATTTCAGTTTTAGGATAAGAAAATAATTTCCGAACTATATATGCCGAGGCACGAAAAGCTGCTGCTGAGGTAGTAAAGGCAGCAAAGCAGAAGGCTTGGGAATCCTTTGGAGAAAGATTAGACTCATCCTATGCAAATGCAAACAAAGCATTCTGGCAGACCATCCGGCGCCTTCGAGGGAAGAAATCGTGCACAGCAAAGGCGATTAAGGCCTCTGATGGTGCACTTTTAACAACGGAGAGGGATATCCTCCACAGATGGAGGGAATACTTTGAGAGTCTTCTTAACTCGGGTGGCCCAGCAGTTGTGGACATACAAGAGGTGCAGATCCGGGCAATGACTAGTCTCACAGCAGAAGAGGCCCATTTAGCAATAAAATCGCTAAAATCGGGCAATGCTGCTGGCGATGATGAAATTCTGCCCGAAATGCTAAAAGCCTTAAATCGAGACGGTGTTCTCTGACTGACTCGAGTGTGTCAGGCTGCTTGGATATCTGGGTGAACACCAAAACAATGGCAGACAGGTATAATAATACCAATCTTCAAGAAGGGAGACCAGAAGGATTGCAGTAACTATCGTGGCATCTCTCTGCTCACCCTGCCTGGGAAAGTGTATGCGAGGTGCTTGGAAAGACGGTGCAGGAGCATAGTTGAGTCAAAGTTCCAGGAAGAATAATGTAGCTTTCGTCCTGGTAGAAGAACAACGGACCAAATCTTCACTTTAAGGCAAGTTCTTTGAGAGTTCTGCTTAGCTCTTCCACAGATGACCTCCAGCGGACCCTGGATAGGTTTGTAGCTGTTTGTGCAGACGCCGAAATGAAGATCAGTGTGGCCAAAACTGAAACATTTGTGGTCTCAAGACAACCATCCCAGTGCACTCTACATGTAAGTGTAGTCCCAATGAGGCAGGTGGAAGAAGTTTAAATACCATGGGTCCATATTCACGAATGATGAAAAATGGGACGTAGAGCTAGATACTCGAATTGGCCTAGCAAGCTCAATATTGCGGGAGCTTGGCCGTTCGGTAGTATTGAAGCAGGAGTTAAGCCAGAAGGCAAAGCTGGCTGTCTTCAATACAGTCTATGTCCCCATCCTCACCTATGGTCATGAGAGTTGGGTAATGACCGAAAGAATGCGGACTCAAATCCAAGCGGCTGAAATGAGGTTCCTGCGAGGGGTTGCGGGACTGACAAGACTCGACAGAGTCAGAAGCTCTGCAATTCGGGAACCCTCAATACTCAACCGCTGCTTCTCCGTGGTGAAAGATCACAGTTACGTTGGTATGGGCACCTGGTCAGAATGCCACAAGAGAGGCTCCCTCAGCAGGCCTTCTTTGCCAAGCCAGAGGATGGGAGGCCACGTGGAAGGCCAAGAACCCGCTGGATAGATTATATCCAAAACCTTGGGTGGACACATCTGGGAATCCCACCATAACACCTGAGTTTGGTGGCGGAGGTCGTGACCATTGGAAGTTCCTCTTGAAGCTGTTACCTCCCAACCTAATTAGGAAAGGTGGGCCTTGAAGATGTATGTATGTATGAACGCGAGCTGCTGATTATTGTATTCCTTTGGCCAGTTTGTGTATTATGCACAATGAAAAACCCAGACGCCCCAGCATGAGATCCGAGAGCACACATTTAGTTGAAAGGATCTTTATAAATGTTGCTCTGCAACGGGAATTGAACTTAAGTTTTTTTCCGAACAAAAGACGTTGTCGCTATGGAAAACTGATTTCCCCAGACAGGCCATGTAGTACAAGGGGGTAGAGGATGATGAGAAGTGAAATCCTCGAATTAAGAAATTTGGAGGATAACAGCATGCATTTAACTTTTCAAAGTGCATTTTTATAGTGTATGAAAATATGTAAATATACACTGTAGGTAGTATAGATCTTATAATTTATACATCTGAGATGTTCAGATTCTTCTTTAATTATTCTTTATTTGTGAATTGAAAATATAATTTCAATGATTTCTAAATTTTATGTAAAATTCAATAAACAAATTGACATTTCCAAAATTTTAGGTTCGCTAAAATTAGAGAGCAGGGATCTATTGTTCCACCCCCTCCCCCCAGCTTCCCTTGTGGTTCTCGTTCTTATCTAATTTAGAAATGTGAAAGAAGCCCTCATAGAAGCTTTTTTATTTTTTTAGCGATATATATATATATATATATATATATATATAAATTTCTGGGGGCGCCTCCTTTGGCCAAGATAGCCGCTTGCACCCGACTCCAGTAGACTACAGAACGTGTCCTGAGGTATTCTGAACCAAGTAGACAGAGTAACACCCGTAGGTCAGCCACCTAGCGAGGTACTGAAGTCGGCTGGTTTTAAATCTGTAGGATTACATGGCCAGGGAAGGACACGGAATGGTTAAATATTGTTATTATTATTATTATCTGAGACCTCCAAGGAGTTAAGAACTCATCGAGGGAGGCTGTAAATTACCCAACCCAGCTATCATACCTTCCCTTAAATTCATTTACACTAGATACATTCACTACCCATAAGGGCAAATTATTTCACTTACTCACTGCTCTCTGGGAGAAAAATCTAACTCTTAACCCTTTCTTGACTGAGAACAACCTTAACTTCCATGGATGCCCCTGTGTTCTCTCCCCACCTTCCATATAACGAAAAATTTCATCATTTGAAATGCTATAACACCCATTCAAAAGTTTATTGACCTCTATCATATCACCCCCCTCTTTCTCCTGTTAACCAGAGTCTGTAATCCACATACTCGCAAGCTGTCCTTATAATCTAAATCCCATAATACGGATATAATCTTTGTAACTCTTCTTTGCACCCTTTCCACAGCTTCTTTATCCCCTTGAAACCAGGGAGACCAAATCTGCGCACAGTAATCCAAGCGTGGTCTTATCAAAACCTTATAAAGAGGCAAAATTACTTCCTTATCCTTACATGGCAAGGTTCGCTTCAATGTAGCAATTATCCTCTGAGTTGTATTTGCAACTTTTGCTATGTGACCTTTGAACTTTAAATTCTTATTCACTTATCCTCTTCAGTTTCTTGTAGCATAACCCCGCTAATATAATATGCCACTGGAACTCTAATCACGCCAAAGTGCATAACTTTACACTTACTAACATTAAACTGATAGCCATTTTCGTTTGCCCAGATTTCCAGTCTATTCAAATCAGTTTGTAAAATGATATGCCTTTCAAATCATGGGTACCATGATTGTACCTTGTGACACAGAGAGCACTCTTGTTGGAAGAGTGCTCTCTGGCTGACTCGAGTGTATCAGGCTGCTTGGATATCCTGGCGAGCACCAAAGCAAAATGGCAGACAGGCATAATGATACCAGTCTTCAAGAAGGGAGACTAGAGAGATTGCAGCAGCTATCATGGCATCTCTCTCTCTCTCTCTCTCTCTCTCTCTCTCTCTCTCTCTCTGCTCAGCCTGCCTGGGAAAGTATATGCTAGGTGCTTGGAAAGAAGGTGCAGGAGCATAGTTGAGTCAAAGTTCCAGGAAAAACAATGTGGCTTTCGTCCTGGTAGAAGAACAACTGACCAAATCTTCACTTTAAGGCAAATCTTTGAGAAATCTTGGGAATATGCCAAGAATGTTCAGACATGTTTTGTGGACTTGGAGAAGGCATATGACCTTCTCCAAGTCAAAACTTGCCAAAACGTATCCTCGGGATAAGCTCTGGCAAGTAGTACAGGAGTATGGAGTGGATGGCCAACTATCAGCCACCATCAAGTCCTTGTATGAATGCCCGGAGTTTTGTGTCAGGGTAAACAGCATGAAGTCTGAATCTTTCACAGTCTCCGTTGGTCTCCACCAAGGGTGTGTTCTGTCACCCCTCCTTTTCATAATATTTATGGACTGGATTGATAGGCACAGCCGAGGCAGTGAGTGTGTCAGAATTGGAAGATGTAACATTGGACATCTGCTTTTTGCAGATGGCCTAGTTCTGCTTAGCTCTTCCTCCAGCGGACCCTGAATAGGTTTGTAGCTGTTTGTGCAGATGCCGGGATGAAGATCAGTGTGGCCAAAACAGACACATTTGTGGTCTCAAGACAACCATCCCAGTGCACACTCTAGTGGAGTCCCACTAAGGCAGGTGGAGAAGTTTAAATACCTTGGGTCTATATTCACGAGTGATGGAAAGTGGGACATAGAGCCAACACTATACTCGAATTGGCACAACAAGCTCAATATTGCGGGAGCTTGACGTTTATTCGGTAGTATTGAAGCGGGAGTTAATCCAGAAGGCAAAGCTGGCTGTCTTCAATGCAGTCTATGTCCCCATCCTCACCTATCATCATAAGAGTTAGGGTAATGATCGAAAGAATGCGGACATAAATCGAAGCTGCTGAAATGAAGTTCCTGCGAGGGGTTGAGGGACTGACAAGACTCGACAGAGTCAGAAGCTCTGCAGTTCGGGAAACCCTCAATACTCAACCGCTGCTTCTCCGTGTTGAGAGTTCACATTTACGATGGTACGGGCGCTTTGTCAGAATGCCACAAGAGAGGCTCCCCCCCCCCAGCAGGCCTTCTTTGCCAAGCCAGAGGGTGGGAGGCCACGTTGAAGGCCAAGAACCCGCTGGATAGATTATATCCAAAACCTTGGGTGGACACATCTGGGAATCCCACCATAACACCTGAGTTTGGTGGCGGAGGTCGTGACCATTGGAAGTTCCTCTTGCAGCTGCTGCCCCCACAACCCATTTGGAAAGGTGGGCCTTTCCTAATTGGATTTTGGGGGTAGCAGCTGCAATCCTTAGACCTTCGATGGTACAAAAATGTGAAAATAGGTTCACAACTTTTCGTGGACGAGATTATCATAAAAATATTTTTTGTTTGTTTGTTTGTTTTGCATATTTCTTCTCTTTCGCTAGAACAGATGACGATGACCAAACTATCCGTTTTCAAATCCCCTTCAGCAGTTTAAGAATGAATCCAGCGATTTGTTATATTACAATTACAACAAAAGTAAGAAAAGTTTGCACTTGCATTGATATCAATAAAATCAGTATCCACCAACCTCTCAAGTTACTTAGTTAAAAAAAAAAAAAGTTATTGAGAAACAAATGCACATTATAACTAAGATAAAATGTCATTGATATCAAAATTTAGCAAAGAGAGAGAGAGAGAGAGAGAGACTTTCAGGATGATACACTGCTTATTCTGCTCTAAGCCAAATATAATTTTATAATTTCATCAATGGCTTTAATTAGAAAGCTATTTTCTTTTTCAAACGCATTTCAAACCATAATTTATGTGGATTTTATATTGCAAACGATTTGTAAAAGAAGACTTGAATATATATATATATATACTGCTACAGAAAAAGTAAAGAATGATAACCAGACAATTATAATTTGGACATTAAGTAAATGAAGAATAATAATCAGTAATACTTAAAAGGCTCAAGACCTTCTAGGTAATCCTGGCTTTCATAATATTAACTTTAAAATAAGGTGGTTAGTCTTATGCCTAATATACATGTATTGTGTGTGTTCTTCTGGTCGGTCTTGCCTGGTTGCAAAATAAAAATCCGAGAAGTTTTTTCGATTTGAAAAAACTTAAGTACGATTCTCGTCATGACGAGAATCTTTATATGATCTTTTTCAGTTGACGGTGAATTAGCCGATCTCACAGAAGTAGCATGACGTTTTCTACAGGATACTCGGGGTTTTGATCCCGCATACACGCAAATCGGCCTGAAAACACACACATAAATTAGACAGAAAACGCTATTCGTGAGTGACAGATGGTTTGTTTTGATGGCGTGTGTTTGTATGAAGGATTAAGTAGCGGGTTAAGTAGTGTGTTATATGGAGTGCAGTGACTACCCATAATGAGTCCTTGGAGGTATCAGGTAATAATATATGAAAATGAGATTGATCGTTCTCATGCTGGCGAATTTCATAATCTTGAACCTTCTATAATAGCAACTTAATTTAAAGAACATTAGAATTCTTCCTGTCTTTAATAAAATAAGACCTCATTATCCCCAACTTAGGAAAATATGCTAATAAGAGAGAGAGAGAGAGAGAGAGATGCTATCTGAAAAAAGCGAAATTTAGTAAAGATACAGCCACGTGAACCTTAATGACTCCCGGAATGGTATTTTCAAGCACACTTTCGGTATTTCTGTTCAGGACTAATTTTTAATAATTTCTTAATATTTTATAAGAAACCAGAAAAAGAAGAAATGAATCTATCATTTTTAAGATAATTTTTGCATCCCTTTTATGAACTGGTATTATCACATTATTCTTAAATTCTGCTGGAAGATCAAATGTATTTGACACGCTACAGCTCAGTGCTGACACATTTCGACTATTCGGACTCGGTCGGGATAGAAACATTCTGACTTCATTCTTTCAAATAAGTAACAAATAAATGGACCTCCCAATTCTTTTAGCAATGAAATTTGCTAATGAATTATTAGCGCTGTTTATAAGATTTTCATTGAGTGTAACGAAGTAATTATTGATTTTATTTGATAAAATTCTTTCGCTATTTAAATCAATGTCGCGATTGTTATCATCGAGTTTTGGAAGTATCGATTCCCCGATATCTTTACCCAGAAAATTAGTTCTTAAGAGTCCCCGATTTCTGTGCGCTCTCTGGTGGTGCATGTCGGGAATTTGGTGTTGACGATAATGACGTCACATTTTAAAAAATTACTGTAATGAATTTACAATAACAATATTTTTTCCCTTACAGTTTCCCCGATTCCTCGGTATTCTATTTGAACCTATGCTGGTGAGAATACATTTAATTCTTTGTTAAAAATATCCCATTACGGGGATATTTTGATACGTTTTATACATATTATCTCTTAGTTTTCTGCAGTGTATTATTTCTTGTTTTATCCACTGCTTCGTTGGCTTCATTCTCTCTCTCTTTGTAGCAGAGACAAGTATTCCATTTCACTATTTAATATATTAATGAACTGGAAGTAAGAATAACTAACATTGATTTCAGCTTTATTTGTTCCTTTGTCAAGGTACTAAATTTATGTTTTAATACTTTGTAGTTTATTTGTTCTATGATACGATACTCAATTCTATCGTCTTTAGTGCCTGTTTAATTGTTGAGTGCAAAATGGCTTTTGACAGCTACTGGAACGTGATCTGCAATTAATTAATTTAACAAACATTACTGCTTCGATTTTATTTGTACTTTTGCATCCTAACAAATACATAATCCAAACATGATGCAGGATTGCATTTTCTCGTTGGAATATTTACATATTGCTCAAGATTCCTCGCAAATCAATGTTTGTCATCAATTAAGATAAATTATCACAAGTACTATCATGAGGAATGCTGTTACGTTCTTATGTGATGTTGTAAACTAAACATATCTTATACTTCGTATGATAAAATGCAATAATTTTAGAACAGGCTTATTTCGATAAGATCATTTCGAGTTACGCATTTATCGCGAGTAACTTCACAGTTATCCATCACAGTCACACGTCCTTCATTCTTTTAATAATTTCTGGAGGTTAGTCACACGTTATCAGCCATATATGCGAAGTGTTATCTTTGATCGGGAAGAGCTTGCTATACTTAATCCAAATTCCTGGCTGTTTTTCTTCGCTTTCCAGTTAAGTATTTATTTAAATATATTTTACCTTCTTTGAAATTGTTAATGTCATAAGTACTTCATATCTTGTATTCCAGCTACGTCTTTTCTCGCCTTAGAAATGAATGTAACAATAATGTTTGAGCAGAGAGAGAGAGAGAAAGAGAGAGAGAGAGAGAGAGAGTGTGTGTGTGTGTGTGTGTGTGTGTGTGTGTGTGTGTGTGTGTGTGTGTGTGTGTGTGTGTGTGTGTGTGTGTGTGTGTGTGTGTGTGTGTGTGTGTGTGTGTGTGTGTGTGTGTGTGTGTGTGTTATGGAGTTGGTGCACAGCTTCAGTGTCCTTATCGTTCAAAGTCAAATATCTTTGTCTGTTGACTAAGATCTTCAACCGTCTTATACATCAATTTAGTTCAAGCAGTAACTATAAACTACATTTTTTCTGTTCTCCGTTTTTAGAACTTTAATTTCTTCCGTTTGTTTAATTATAGCAGACAGAAAATCAATATTTGTAGGTACTTATTCCTCAGAAATTTATAAGTCGCTTCTTTCTTTCTTTTTTTTTTTTTTTTAAATCGATCACTAGCGTCAAGTTGGCATAGCATGGCACAAGTGATAGTAGTAAATATTAGTACTGCGTAGCTCATCAGTCTGCAGAGGGCTAGTCGGCAAAAAAAGTATCCCTAAATAAAGTATCCGTTTGTCAAGAAAACTGATATTTATGCTAAATGGATTTTCGAAAATGATGGCGCAGTGGTGGGTTAACAACATTGGGAATGGGTTGCTTTGCTATGGCATTGCTTAAAGATGTGATAACGGAAGAGTCCGTAGATGTTCCCTTCTTAGCTATAGATATTTATTATAGATTATCAAATAGATATTTATTCATATCCGGGTTAATAAGGTTCGTGTAAGATGAAGCATTTTAAGCTTAACTGTAAACACCGTTTTCTTTTTTATATCCCATATGAAAAGTCGTTCTGATGAGAGCTGTTCCACAACTATCCCAATTCCCTCAGCAATCATCATCGCAGGGGAGAAAAATAATATTGTGAATTTTTATTTTGATAATTCAAAATATTGGAGATTTTTTTGTTATAATGCGAATCAAAAATGTTAAATATATGACCATTGAAGCAGTGGAGGAAAATATATTAATGAAACAACAGTAAACAAGTAATCTTTGTTTCGATATTTCTCAAATCCCCTTTCAAAAACTGAAGCGTGAATCATCAGCCACCGTGAGTTGGCATAAGTGCCCATGCAATTATTTGTCGTAGTTTCAATGGAAAGCAAAGCCTAATAGTTATTAATAATAGTATACGTGGCTTTGAATATTTGGTAGCTTCCCTATGAGCGGAATATTCTAACTAACTTGGGCAAAATCATTAATCTAACAATATATTAACGCACAGCATTAAATACAAATACGTTCATTTTTCTCAGACAGTGCTCAAAATAAATCAATATTCAAGTTGTTCTATCTCGTTTTTGGTTTTTTTTTTTAATCGTAAAATCAATAAAAAGTGTGGCAAATTCATCTTACTGCTACGCAGCAACAGCGATGTAGGCAATAAAAGAGATCAATTATTTCTCATAAGTCAAGCTTCTGTGCTTTGGGGAATTAATTCTCGGAGCTTAAATTAAACCGTGTTAGCAGTTAGCTCAAGCTCGCTTAATAAAGATGTGACATTTCATCTACTCGCACATTTCCCCCACATCCACCCCTCGCTGCTACGCGTAAAACAGCTCCCATTTAGCATAATTATATAATCAAATGCATAAAAAAGAATATTTCAGTAAATACTCTCGATCATTTCTATCCATTAATTATTTGTTTATTAATTCTTTTTCAGAACTCCTTGGAGAACTCATTTATTGTGTCTTTCTTCTGCATTTAAAATGATTACTCAGTACTGCACTGAGCGTTCCGTTATGGAAGAAACACATTTCTCCGACTGCAGTCGGAATTTTCCTCCGGGAAGCATGTTCGTATCGATCGGTCAGAAACGTGTGCATGTAGGTTGTTTCGTGGAACTTTTCCCCCAGCGCACCGTTGTTAGAACAAACGTATTCAACGGGCGTTCACCCGATATAAATTTAAACTACCTTTTTGCCCAAACAAGTAGCCAAGACCACAAACAATAGCCACGCATTTTACGGTGAGTTTAGATGTTAAGAGCTCACTTACACACTGCCCATAAAGAATACGCTTTAACACATTATGAATTTTCAAATGCAATCGCACAGTTGGGAATACTCTCATGATTTAGTTTAATGTTTTTACAGAATCTTTCCGATTTTTATAAGATCGAATCGCATCTAGTAACGCAATCCAAAGTAAACTGTAAAAAATGATCGGAGATACTCATATTTTAAAAGGTTCATTTCACAGCAGAACTTAAGTTGCGATGCAAAATGCTTACAAACGCCTTTACTAGCTTCGTTTCTGTTCGTCTCTACACATGTTATTCTGGACTGTGGCTGTAGGTAATATTGAAATTCAGTATATTTCTAAAAATTTGGGGAGCCATCTCAATTTTTTATTTCAAGTTATTTCACCGTCTCTGGGGTTAATTAAACAGAGCAACTACTCTGGCAGGTTGGGACTAAATAAAATTTGGTGGATGCGGCATATTGTTTACAAACAATTGTATTTATGCTCATACTGGATGACAAATAATGAAAGTTGGATCGCTCCTAAAATGTGTTGTCGTTTCAACTGGCTCACTTTGATGGCAAAACAATAAAAAATAAAGGTCAAAAATGGATCTACGTTAAACTGTGATAATGAATGACACAGTACAAGGACTGCATTCTGAAAAGCATCTTTCTATGATTATCTCAGATCACTTCCTTATTAACTGGACTGCCTTTCCGAGTTTATATATTATCATTTGTAACAGAATTGTTGTAAAGACGATGATCTTTGGAAAAATGTGGGTTCAAATTCCGACTAGGATGTAAAAAATTCCTATAAGAGCTTTTCAGTTGAAAGTAAATTAGATGGCCTCATACGGAGGTAGGAGGATTTTCCATTTCGCAAGCACGCAAACCGGGTCCGTGAAGATATATTTGCAAATATAACGCTCCCGTCCTTTGGGGAATGCAGCAGAGGAATGACAAGCCGACTACATTAAAAATGCCTGTAAACTCCTAACCAGAGAACTCAACCCATCCATGAAGGACAGTGAGAGAAAGAATATAATGTAATATCATTGACTGACACAAAAATAAAGATTCTCCAGTAAATGTTAAATATCCTAAACACCAAATACCATTAAAATCCATCTATTCGGAGCGGAGTTATTACCACTATTTAATCGTTTGCAAAATTCTGCCAGTTAAATTCCAAAATGTAGTTAGTTTGACAATTTTTATAAAAAATCCTATGCTATGTGGTGCGATAGAATTAACTTTTCTTGAGTGGGATTGAGATAATAAATAAATAAATAAAATCCATCCAGTAGGAAGGACACGGACAAACGAACTGTGAGAACAGCAAGAATGAAGTGGACAGCACAAGGCCGATTTGAGGTCAGGAGTATCGTTCGAGGATCTTGAACTTACGACCTATAGGCTTAGCGACCTGTATACGCGCTGTTTATCCTCCTCATTTACACAGGCAGGAAACAATCTAAAATAGAAAATGGACATTTTGTGAGTGTAGCTCTAAACGATGTAACTCGTCAGAAAATGAAATTGTTTTCTAGGGAAAAAAAAAATCCATTTTCCAGATTAAGATTTCAGCATTTGGACGCATTTGTAGACATCGTTTAAAAATTCCAATTACTGTGACGCAAGTCAGTAGAGACGGAGGCTCTGGGCACATAAAGAGGGAGGAAAAGCGCAAAAATTCTCGAAAAAAAAAAGTGTGACATTCTTGACAGTTCCGAAACATAAACAACGTAACTAACTCTAAGAAAGAACTTTCAGTCTTACATTTTTCTACTAGCATCATTTTGTACGCTTCTTTGGGAGTATGTACGGGGGGGAGGTACATATAAGCTAACTGAAAGACTTTTATTACAACCAGGATGAAAAGTAGATAAGTGTGACATCATTTAAGGATGATAAAACTCAATGTCTCCGTTGCGAAGATGTTGCGACATTTGCCCTTCAGTTGGAAAAGACCTGCTTTTAATCATGGCTAGGATGCGTGGTTAACTGAAAGCGAATTTGCCTGTCTGATAGGAAGATTGGCGAGTACTTCTGCCGGAAATTCGAGTTTTATTATTATTATTATTCAGGCGGAGTGAAAATCTCCCCAGGGACACGTAATTTGCTGGATTTAACAGTGTCTGTAAGTCGTAATTCGAATCAATATCTTAGCAGACTACAGTCCCTTAGAAAATATGCATGTTCACGTTAATATTTCCTAAAATCCATTCTGGCGGAATATCAGTAAGGAACTAAAAAGTACCTCCTGAGTTAATTTTTATGCATACTGAGCTTCTTCGAAGATTATTCTATACTGAATTGTACATCCGGAGTCACTGAATAAAATGAAAATCACACTAAAATAACATAGGCCATTAATAACGACAGAAACTGGTAATTTAATTGCATCATCATGTTAATAATTACACTTTCTTTCTCATACGAAACTCATAAATGAATGAGTTATTCTTGTGAAGCGCAACATACACACGCAAAGCCACAAGTGATGATTACAGATGGCTCGTATTTTCTGTTAAATTCTGTTAAGCAAAAACAGTAAGCACGAACACATCGCAAACTCATAACGAGCACTGGCTTTTCTTCTTTAAGTTAAAAAAGTGTTAATGCAGATAAAAGTAACTCACCGTTAAATGTGCGTACCATAACAACATAAGATAATCTACGATAAGTAGAGAGTGCACACTGGGTAAAATATACACCAAGCACAGTAAGTTAGAGTGTTAGAGTTACATTAACCTAATATCGCAACGGATTTCCAGCGTTTGAGGGTATTCGGTGTGACGCCAGACTCGTGGTCTTAGTCACTATTGGCTAGCCAGACCGTCTGGCGCTGTATAATAACCCCGATGAACTCACAAGTCGCGACAATACAGTTTCATTGTGAATCAGACTATAGATTGGATTCAGGATGGAACCTAACGAGAGCAAGGACAGCCTTGAAATATAACAGATGTTTGTTTAACGGTTTTATGGGGGGAGGGAAGAATTGTGCATGACATTTGCAACCACAGTCCGCTCACTGCATTGCATTTCATTCGCTGGAATATCTGAATAACGTAATATAATATAATTACGCTAGTCAGATATAATTTTACATTCATTGATAACCGAATGTAAAATACGCAAGTATACATGTCAACCATCTAACTAAATAGTCTGAGTTACCAGGTGCAATTCCGAAACAGTAATTCGGAACATTATTAAGCATATATAGTTCGTATACATACTAAAAAAATAAAAAAGTGCAGTTCCGTTGTTTTGAAATACAAGCGTATACTCCAGAACACTAATCACAAAAATAAACAGAAAGAAAGAGTAGAGTTAAATAACAAGAGACAAGTGTACAATATTTTTGTACAAAAAATTTTAGTTATATTGACAGAGAACGTAGAAAATACACGTCGTTGAAGTTCATTGATAGTATGAAGTTGATCACAAAATATCAGATATTTTACACTGAATCTAACAACCCATACAATACGATACAATAAGCATACTCAAAAGACAGAACATTCAACAATAGATTTCAAGTTGATGTCAAGAGCCACGAACTAGGGATAGCATGTTATACGTAAGAAATATTGCTTATGCTTGGGTAAAGGATTGAAGCAAGAAACAGTTTGCGAGTCAAGTAACTTTACGACTAGGCCATGCATATACAGGCTGCATATGACTTCACATCAGTTGCCTTAGTATCTCATACTGCAAAGCACACTTCCTTTCAAAATGTATATTGTTGTGCATTATGAGAAGGGTATGGTGACGCACCATTTTACTATATATGGAAAATATGACTTCTATATTGATCTACCGCAACATATTCCTAGGTCTAGCTTCCACTGATGAGACCTCAGTATAAATGTCAGTACAACTACTGGTCTCGGTAGTTACCCTACCCATAATGCCTAGCAATATACGCATTCAAGAGGAAGTGTGCTTTGCATTATGAAATACTGAGATAGTTAATATTAAGATAACAGCCTCCACATACAAGTAGACTAAGTCGTGAAGATACATCACATGCAAGCTGTTATTATTATTATTATTATTATTATTATTATTATTATTATTATTATTATTGTGTAAAAGAATTAAAACAAGAATATAATTTCTTGTTAATTTTCACAATTTGGTTATAACTGATTTATAACCAAGCGAAAAACTTTGTACAACTAGAGAAAGCTTCTGACTTACCTGAATAGTGACATCCTCGTTTATAGTGATAATGAAAATCTTCCAAACTTTATTTGGGGGGGGGGGATCATTCCGATTTAGATTGATCAATGCAATAAAGCCTTGAAGTTTCGTTAAATTAATTGGCATATTTGAAACGATTTTTATGGTTGTGTGCTTCAAATTAAAGAAGAATTCTATGCTCCGTGTTGACTCGGAGCCGAGAGAAAGAGAGACTTACTTGTGAAATTTCCAATAGCGGATATAATACTGGTGTTCTTGAAGTCTGTTCTATAGAACAGCCAGTTCATCTAAACCAGTGCTTCCCAAACTTCTTGATGTCAGGGCCCCCTTTGGAGAAATTAAAATATTTCACGGCCCCCCCTCGAAAAAAAAATCATAATATAGATATATATTAATATAATATTTATTGTATTTATATTCAATATTTATATTCAGTACAAAACATACACAACGAATCTTGCAAAAATCAAATGCGAATATTATATTTTTAGCATCTTACATACACATTTGACATGCCACATTTTCTCATATTTTTATATAGATAGATATATTGCTATTGTACATTTGCAGTACAAGCACATGAAACGTAAAACGATTAGTAATAAAGAAAGAATTAAAAACATAAAAGAAGTTTAATAACAATTTAATGTGATGGATGTGTTTCAATACTGCTACACCAATATCAGGTAAAATATTTAAAACTGCAATTCTTAGATTTCTGCTTTGAAATGAAACTCGTATGAATAAGCTTATATTTACTAATTTTCATTAAGCGCCGAAATACGCAGGAAGCAAAATTGTGAACCTGCACCAATGTGTGATTTTTTTCCCATTAAAATATAAAAAATAACAAAAAAAAGGAATAATAAAAATTAAATACGTTTCTTTTAAGATAAAAAAATCTACTTAGTCTTAAAACATTTTCAATTTGTTTTCATTATTTCACGGCCCCCCTCAACCAAACCTACTTCCCCCAAGGGGGGTCGCGTCCCACAGTTTGGGAAGCGCTGCTCTAAACTATAAATGGTGGCATACGCAAGGCACTTGTTCAATAATAAAGCAGACACAGCGGTGAAAATTTATCATTGCTGGTTGGTAAAGCGTAGACAATTTACTGGTCGGAAAATGTTATTACAAGGATTATATTCATTTAGGATTCTAGCGATTGATTTGGAGATACCAAAGATGTAAGAAATAGGAACAATACGGTGTTCCTATTCCTTACATCTACAGTTATGAGAGATCGGATTGTAGGAGTCTAGAATGCATTGAATTCTCCAGTGATTACCCTTTAATTTGCATGATCGATTTAATAGTGCTTAATTCTTGGCATTTTGGCCTGAATAATGGAGACCGAGTCATGCCAAATATACGATCTACCAGTGAATGTAGGTTTGACCAACTTTGTCTATTGGCAGAGGAAAACTAGACGAACAGGATTTCTGTTAAAGCTAAGTTTTCACCTTTTCTTTTTACATAGTGAACTTGATCCGGAGATTAATTTTATTAATCTGTAACGGGAAGGGATCAATGCATTTTCTGGATGTGGCCAGATATCAAAAATACCGGCTCAAATACTCAAAAAGAAGGCTGAGGATAAATGGACCAGAACCTGGTCCATTTATCCTCAAAGGACACTCTTCGTTGTGTCCAAGAAAGCAAGTGGCCAAGATTGGTGAAAGGACTTCCCATGGTTGTGCCTTCTATCGGTTCGTAAACTTTGTTATTCCAACGGAGTGCATCACAAAATCGAAAATGTTTATGAAGTCCGAAAAGAAAGTCTTGCGATAACAACTGAAGAGTTTGGGGTCATGGAGCGTTTGTGAGTAGCCAAGACATATCAAAATGAACCATAATATCAGTAAGCTAAAGAAAAGTATTTGATTTTTGCCAAAAAAAGTTGGATTTTTTTTTTAAATTTTATAAAAGACCGAGCACTCAAAAGATAAGAAATATTGCAATACGATAGGTAGGAGAATCGATACAGTTCACGATAGTTTAATGAATTTTAGGTAAGTCACAGAAGCAAGAGGTATATAGCTTCTTTATAGTATTATGTCCCAGTTACCGACTTTACTTAATAAAGAATTCACTTGTCTAATTTAGCTTTTTATAGGACTGAGGCTGATCTCTTGGCAGATGGCTCTATCCAGTAGAAGGAGATGAATTTTCTGTTTACATCGGAAGCATTTATAATCGTAAATGAACTTCCTTTGTCTACTTGAGAGATAGTAGATGCTACCTCCAGCTCTTGACAATTAGACTCACTGCGAAATATTTGCTGTATCTGATAATTTCATATCATCAATAAACCACTTTCTCTTGTATGAGTCTCACGTTATTCAGCTTGGTGACAAGCACCTCTGAAGATTTGTCTTTAACGCTAACAAGTACAACATTAATCCCTCTACAACAGCGCTTCCCAAACTGTGGGCCGCGACCCCCTTGGGGGCCGTAGGTTTTGTTGAAGGGGCCCGTGAAATAATGAAAACAAATTTAAAATGTTTTAAGACTAAGTAGATTTTTTTTTTAAAGAAACGTATTTAACTTTTATTATTTATTATTTCTTTTTTGTTATTTTTTATATTTTAATGGAAAAATTCACACATTGGTGTTGGTTCACAAACTTTTCTTCCTGCGTATTTCGGCGCTTAATGAATATTAGTAAATATTGCTTATTCATATATTTCATTTCAAAACAGTGGCTAATTGTATTTACTTCGAATGCGCTCCAGGGAAGCTCCAAATCTTCCTGTCCCTTTCATCACGCGTTCGTAATCAGGGACTGTTGATATTGACTTTATATACATATCAAAACTCGTTTTATATTATCACTGTCATCCGAGCTAGTTTTCTGTAATAACCAATAAAAGTTTAGCATATACTTCACACATGAAAAAAAGCTTAAACAAGTTCATGTGGGGAGATAGTAACTCGCTTGCAGTGATAAACAACATGCCCTCCCTAACAGCCACTGTACTGCAGAGACAATAAAAACAAGTACTTTTATTATGCCAGTGAATAAGGTATGAGCAGTCTATGTAATATATTTCTCAACAAATAGTGCAATTAGAGACAACTGGGATAAAAACACACTAATTAATGAATCACATGTCCCCTCATACAGAAACTATGCTGTATAGACTGAAACAAAACCATGTTGCATGGGCAAACACAGTATCTAACTAAAAACTATTGTTATTAATTAGATGTGTGTGAGTTCGATTTCCCAAGGCAGCAATAAAATTCAACCGGGAACGTGCTAAAATTCGTAAAAGTGTTAAAAAAAATATATATATATATATATTGAAGAGAGTTGGCATTTCAACTCAATTGCTAGCTATGCTTTTATCTTTTGGTTGCGCGATCTTTTGTTAATACCGCACCAATCATATGCACGTTTTAAATAACCTGCCTTTGCTGTGTTTCGCGTTAGGCTTAATTACCGTAAAGGGAGAAAAGTCACAAAAGAGAAAAATGTTCCTGGTCCGGGGATTCCCTTATTCAGGTAATATTCACAATTTCATGTTATCAGTCTGTGGTGTGCCAGTATCGGTAAGTGGTGATATTATTTGATCTATTCTACATTAAAAAATTTAACCCTGAGATGGATAAGTGGCTGATAAAAAATTTAAAAAAAAAAAAATCCCGCGAACAATCAGAAGAAGCAGAAGCAGACTCAAAAAAAAAAAAAAAAAGGACAGTATATCATATTTTACCAGAACAGCCCGCATTGTCTTCAGAACCAAACGGTAAGAGGCAAAAAATGTAATATATGCATTTGATTTTTGCAATATTCGCTGTGTATGTTTTGTATTGAATATAAATACAATAAATATTATAATAATATATCTCTATCACGATTTTTTTTCGAGGGGGGCGTGAAATATTTTAATTTTTGCAAAGGGGGCTCTGGCATCCAGAAGTTTGGGAAGCACTGCTCTACAACATACATTCCAAGAACACAGTATTATTCTTGCTCTAGTGGCTAAACAATAGGAAATAACTTCATACTTGGCTTCGTCACACAACTTCTCTCACTCAACGAGATGTCTGCGTAGCTTTGTGCCAGTATGTCTGGTTCCATAATGATAGGCCAGAAAAAAAAATCGTTTGATGTTTGATTCCGTTAGAGAAACTTTATCTAGGCTTTTTTTTTAAGACGCTTTTATCGAGAGGCAGTTCGTTTTTGAAGCAGGAAATTTTTTTTTTTTTTTTACTCTCAGAAAATAGAGTTGTTGTTAATCCCATAACTAAAAAAAATTTGGGTACAACTTATTATTTCAGATAGAAATGTCATAGGAACTCAAAATAGCTGAAGCTGTCTGTCTGCCTTACTCTCTCTCTCCAAATTCTTCTAAACATCGGCATGCATGAACACACCTATCGATGATAACTAAGGGTGAAGGCTAGCTGCCATTCTCACAATGTCACCACATTGACAGCAATTATGTGCAGATCAGCCAAGTTCAAGTGAAGATAATGAACCAGAATATTCGCACATAATAAACGACTGACCTATTAATGATGAGTTGGTGTAGTCCATGGCGGTTTCGCCCAAATACAAGTTTTGATGCCAGACTAACGTCCACGATTATATTGATTTGGTGAGGTTCTTCAGCATGTTCAAATGTTAGGGTGCTTTCTCACTTAATTCTAACCATGTTCTTCTCTCTCTCTCGCTCTCTCCCCTCTCTTTTTCCTTTTTTGGCCAGATCATGGTATTCATGTTGCCTTTCAAGCATCGATTCGATTTATTATAATCGAGAGAATCATCCTGGACTATCTTTCCATTATCCTGAAACCCTTTAACTATTATTTAAAATTTTTCTCGATGCACTCGAAAAGTAGTATCAATTACTGCCACACAAAACATGTTTATTGTGTGTCTGTTACGATCTAATAACTTCACAACTTGTAAAAGTTCATTATTACAAATACAAATATGTTAGGCTAGTTAAGTGGATTACATCTCTGCTCACCAACTGTGGCATGAATGTTTGTACATGTCTTTATGCAGTAAAAGAATTGTTCATTACCCTATGAAAGATTACCACTCTGCTTAATGAAAGCCTGAAGGTCTATGTTTTGTTTCTAAAGCAGGATTTCCAGTCCTTAGCCCATTCAGGGTGCTAATGTAATATATATTTTAAAATGATTTCTTAGAGACATGTTTGACATGTATAGTGTCATTCTTACATTTTGAGGTCGCTTATGTTAGTAATTCACAATTATTCAGGAATCTAATCTGGTTGGTTCTCAAGTTCTATTTGTTTTATTTTTTTACTTCGAACTCAAGACTATATATATATATATATAATTCATTTTTAATGACACTCCAACTCGCGATAGATTGTAAACCTATATATACAACTATGCAACTTTCGAAATCATTTGGTATTTCTTAGCCTTCGAAAGACTGTGCAGAATATATCTTCGCTACTGATGGAAATTAATAAATATAACTCATTCACGGTGATCCCACTTGGAGTGGGGGTGGGCGGTGTAGGCTGCTTCGTTGGTCACCCGCCATTAAAGTTGTATAAGTATACAGTAATGTGCGTGTAAATTCAGAACAATTTGTATCTAAGATGAAAGAATTGATCACACAAAATTCGAACTTCTTAAGAGTTTCGACTTGGAATCGCTCTTCACTAATATACCAATATGTGAAACGGAGACCTTCTCTAGAAGGAGGTCTTCGTTTCACATGTTCAAATCCAGTAGTCACAATTGCCATTTCCTCCAGAGCTAGTTAACTTCTGTGGAGACAAATAAAGAAACTACATCATTTCTTAAATCATCTCGGCAATCAACATCTGAAAATAAAAAATAAAAAAATCGTATCCGAATAAAAAGGGAATAAATCCCTTATTTTATGTGAATCTTACTCATGAAAGCTAATATAGACCTATAGAACAATTAACCGTAGGTAGGCTAGGGATTAAAAAATTCATAGTATGTTGGTTGGAGAATGGGGGCCTCCGTAGCTCAACTGGAAGTACAAACGGTATACTGCGCCCTTCAATTGGAAATGGCTTCACTTCCATTCTCGTCATTATGAGAGGTATCTTTATATAGGCTTTTTCATTTGAAGGAGAGTTAGCCAATCTCATACGGTGGTAGCAGGGTTTTTTCACCCCGCGTACAGGCAAATCGACCATCAGAACACACTCAATTTACAGACAAAAATAATGCTGGTGGTGATGGGCGGTAGATGGCGTTGATGGTAGTTGTGTTTAGTATGAGAATTAAGAAGTAGGAGAGACGGTTAGATGTGTGTAGCAGAGTCATCGCGAGAGCACCCTACTTGGAGGTGCCCTAAGTAATAATAATAATAAGCCATCCATTCGGGCAGTAGATGCTAGCAACTGTCAGTCATCTTGTCACTGCAGCTCTTCCTTAAATTAAGCTAATGGCCGGATTTTTAGATCCGCCCTCCTGTCCTCTGTCAAAGATTGTCACAAAATAAATCTCCTGCAAAATTACGTTATACATATGAAAATCCTTTCTCCTGTGAATCACGTTTCATAAAACAGCGAATTTTTTTTTTAATACTGGTTTTTCATAACATAAAATCGCATAAGTATTTAATGGGTATTAATGGTGGAAAGACCTGGATTTCAATGCCATCTAGAAGGAGAACCTTTATCAGGGTTTCACAACCGAAAGTGAGTTCTCCGGTCTCATGCGGCGGTGAAAGGGTTTTCCTTCCATAAACTCGAGTTTTCCATCCCTCAACCAGGCAAACCGGCCCGAAGAACACATGCAATTTACAGACAGACAACAATGTACATATGAATAACTACTCTATCATTTTTTTTAATAGCGAAACCTGTGGTGAGATCATAATTAAAAGAAACGCACATATTAACCGCAGTGAAAATTATTTAATTGTAAATATTTCATCCTAAGTATCTTAGGACATCATCAGTACAGTAGTTTAAACAATAATAAGAATAACATACAGTTAGGGCGCATGATTACAATGGAATCTCATTAAACGTGCGTAACGTGTTACAGAAGTAAAAAAAAAAACTAATAATAATCATTTTTTAGACAATTTCGTATGACAATTTCCCATACTTTAGGAATAGTAACAACGTCGTTGCGGTTTAAATTTGGTCTGTGTAGTAGGGCTTCAGAACTTTCTTTATATAAACGTTCATGTTTATATAAAGATCTATGTAAAAGTTTAGACTTTTCACAATGGATCCTATGGCTTGGATTTTCAATTCCGTGTCGAGAGAGGCCAGATTTCTGCGGTTTAAAAAGACGAATGTGGTCTGGATGTTCCGAGATGCGTTTCTGAAGAGACCCACATGTCTGTCCAAAGTAAGACAATTTCCATGAGCATGGAATCTCATAAACGCCAGGCAACATCAAAGGTGAGAGTTTGTCCTTAGGAGAAGGTAACAAGTTGTAAATTTGGTTGATAGGTTTGTCAGTAGTGGCAAAATTGTATTTCTTCATAATTTTAGAAAGATGTTCAGAAATGCCTTTGACGTAAGGTATGGGAATCCTATGGACTTCTTCCTGTCTGGTTTGATGTGTGGAGAAGTGACTGATGATTTTTTGAGTTGTTTTAGGATTATATCCATTTAGGATGGCTGTATTTTTGATTACTTCTAATTCTTGATTTAGAGATTCTTCAGAGGAGCAGAATTTGTGTGCTCTGGAAACTAGTGATTTCTGAGATGGATGATGAGCGGAAGAATTGTGAATGTAGCGACCTGAGAATGTAGGCTTGCGAAAGACAGACGTCGTGATGGAACCATCTTCTTTTCTTTGAATGTGTAAATCCAAAAAGGAGATACCCTGTGGAGATTCTTTTTCTAACGTAAAGTTGATGCGATGATGAAGAAGGTTCATTTTATCTAGAAACAGTTGTAATTCATGTTCGAGATGATCCCAGACTGCAAATACGTCGTCGACATATCTTAACCAAATTTTTGGTTTGGGTTCAAAAGTGAATATTTTTTCCTCAAGGTGTTCTAGAAACAAGTTTGCTAGGTTTGGTGATAAAGGCAATCCCTTCTTCTTGCTTGTAAATTTGACCTTTCCAAGTGAAGTAACCTGATGCAATAACAAACTTGAACAATTCAACAATATCAGACGGAAATTTTTGAGTTAGTAATTCTCTTGTTTCTTTATGGGGAATGTTCGTGAAGAGGGAGACAATGTCGAAGCTGATTAACAAGTCAGGCCACAGAGACTGAGTGGCCTATTCACATAGGCCACTCAGTCTCTTCAATCAAAAATTCTAGAGTTTCACACAAAACTGAAAGATATTCAACTGTCAAAAACTGACTTGTTAATCAGCTTCGACATTGTCTCCCTCTTCACGAACATTCCCCATAAAGAAACAAGAAAATTACTAACTCAAAAATTTCCGTCTGATATAGTTGAATTGTTCAAGTTTGTTATTGCATCAGGTTACTTCACCTGGAAAGGTCAAATTTACAAGCAAGAAGAAGGAACAGCAATGGGATCGCCTTTATCACCAAACCTAGCAAACTTGTTTCTAGAACACCTTGAGAAAAAAATATTCACTTCTGAACCGAAACCAAAAATTTGGTTAAGATATGTCGACGACGTATTTGCAGTCTGGGATCATCTCGAACATGAATTACAACTGTTTCTAGATAAAATTAACCTTCTTCATCATCGCATCAACTTTACGTTAGAAAAAGAATCTCCACAGGGTTTCTCCTTTTTTGGATTTACACATCCATAGAATAGAAGATGGTTCCATCGCCACGTCTGTTTTCGCAAGCCTACATTCTCAGGTGGCTACATTCACAATTCTTCCGCTCATCATCCATCTAAGAAATTTGGCATCATTAAATCACTAGTTTCCAAATCACACAAATTCTGTTCCTCTGAAGAATCTTTAAACCAGGAATTAGAAGTAATCAAAAATACAGCCATCCTAAATGGATATAATCCTAAAACAACTCAAAAAAATCATCAGTCACTTTCCCACACATGAAACCAGACAAGAAGAAGTCCATAGGATTCCCATACCTTACGTCAAAGGCATCTCCGAACGTCTTTCTAAAATTATGAAGAAATACAATTTTGCCACTACTGACAAACCTATCAACCAAATTTACAACTTGTTATCTTCTCCTAAGGACAAACTCTCACCTTTGATGTTGCCTGGCGTTTATGAGATTCCATGCTCATGCAAATTGTCTTACTTTGGACAGTCAGGTAGGTCTGTTCAGAAACGCTGAACAGACCTACAGTATGGGAAATTGTCATACAAAATTGTGTAAAATAATTATTGTTAGTTTTTTTTTTTTACTTCTGTAACACGTTACGCACGTTTAATGAGATTCCATTGTAATCATGCACCCTAACTGTATGTTATTCCTATTATTATTTAAACTACTGTACTGATGATGTCCTAAGATACTTAGGATGAAATATTTACAAATAAATAATTTTCACTGTGGTTAATACGTGTGTTTTTTTAATTACTCTATCATTAGCACTAAGCTTTGAGCCAAACACGAAAACGAAGATTGGGCTGTAATAAACATTACACTTATTATAGAAAATTATGATAGCAATGTAAGATTATTGCATATGGGCAATTTATTTTATATAATAATTTAAATTACGGAAAAATGTAGTTCTAAAATGCTTATACTGTAGTAAGTAATAACTAATTATTACTTACTACTTTTAACTTTTGTTATATGTTGTAGCTTATAGCTCACTGATCTGTTCCGAGCACGTTTCTGCAATCAGCCCAGGAACATCTCTTAGTTAACTGAGACTGCAAGTTCATCTCGACTATCTCTCGGCAATATATAATAATTTTTCTCGCAACAATGATTATCGTAATTTCTTTCACTCTTCTCTTCCTCTTCTAGCGATATGTGCCATGCACAATATTACTACAAGAAATATATGGTGTGAACATGGCTGTTAGAGTTGATTTTAGAAAAACGTACGTTGCCTTTAAATAGATTAAGCGAAATATGCCCCACATGTTTCAGCATGTGGGGCATATTACAGCAAATACAATGAAACTGGTTCGTTTGTTGTCAAGTAAAACCGATACGAAGCCATGGTTACATGGCGACAGTAAATTATACTTACACCCAGCAATCAATGCACGTTTCGCTGTCGTCCGAAAGATTTCGTCAATAAAAGGATTTTTTAATATGATTATTATTTAGTTGGTTGCTACTTGTGGTTTACTGCTCGAAAATGAGTAGTTACGTGCTCATCTTGTTTGCCGTTTTCTGCTTACAGATCAACCAAGTGTAGGTTCAAGTGCCACCTTAACCTACATGTTTGCGAAAGTGGTGAGAAATTATTTATACGCTGACCGAGTGGTGTAAACGTTAGTGGTATATAGTGGTATATACAAGTATATGCGTTGGCCGAGTGGATAGGGTATCCGCTCTCCAGCCAAAAGGCTGCGGGTTCGAATCCTGCCGTGAGCATGAATGTTTGTGATTGTCTCTGGAAATACCAGTGGCGGTCTGCAGTAGATGGCGTTGGCGTAGTTGTGGCCAGTTGGTGATTGAATGGTGGAGACCGAGTTGTAGAGCAGGTGCCCTCCCTCGATAAGTCCTTGGACTCCCTGGAGATGTCAAACAATAATTATTATTATTTTCATCGCCTGTGAGAATGAAAATCATATTAGAGGCCAAACGTAGCATGGAGAAGGTCCAAATATGGCACTGCTATGCTACTTCAGTGTTTCCAGATTATTTAATTCTTAGCCCACCTGTGGTAGGCTAACAGGTGATATGCAATTTATCTTTCGTAAGTGGGATATTATTGGGGGGGAGATAATTAATCAGTTAATTGCATTGCTTGTGCCGTTGGATGATATGGCTTGTGACAGAGTTTTAAAACCATGTCTTCTCTCGGTATGTATCTGTCTTTTAGCACGTTTTTTTTTTTTTTTTTTTTTTCCCACCGGTATTACTCCACATGAAAGAACTAGATAGGATATAATATTCATTTATTGACTGCTTTGCTAGATTTGTGAAAAATTCTAGTGTTTCACATCATCAGGAGAAATACGTGAATAAATTAAAAAAGCAGGTTATGAACAACATAATGAAAATATCTGAACAGGGAAAAGCGCGTATTTGCTATAACATCGTTTAATGGTTTGTGGTCTGCTGCATACTACTAGTAACTACGTGCCTGTAGTATCGAATTAGAGAAGACCAGACTTGATGTAAAATCATCCTTTATTTTTTGTTGCACTGTTGAGGATGTTTGATAATTTTAAATAATTCTTTTAACGATCTTGATGAAAATCTGTAATCTGTGTTTTAGAATAATAACGTTATTCTCCAATCTTTTAAACTGCTAATCATAAAAATCTGAAATAACAGGTTTGAAAATTAGCATAGATTAAATTTTGCCAATGTTATCAAGAGTTCAAATTCTAATCAACGAACTATTAATAAAGCATATTCATCCAATATCGACTTTGTTGGCCAAAGAGACAGTGTGCTCACTCTCCAATCAACAGGTCGTTTGTTCTCCCACTGCAGACATGGATGCTTGGTATATTAATACCAAAGCATTATAGGTTTACAGCCTTTCGGTTCTTGGATTCACTTTAAAAAAATCTCATTAGTACAGTGGGTGTACTAAAAATGTCTAATCTTTCTTCGGTTAGAACCAGACATGAAAAAATCGCCATTTATTTCTTTTAAAAGTGCTTGTAGATTTTCATGTATCAGAAAAAAAAATCAAATGCGAGAAGTAGATTTTGAAAAATGAGAAAAGCTTTTCTTTACTATTTAAGATATTCTTAGATCCCCTTCCTTTCTACTGTCACATATTCTTTCAAACCACAACCCTCCGGTTCCCTTCAAGAACGTTGCGTAAGTTATGGACCAGCCCTAGACAAGAGACTAAAAACAACCATAGACAGGAGCCACCCATACAGATCGATACCTCCACGCCCAGTTCCATCACTACAGGCCACAGAAGCACGACATCATAACGACATACAGGCAAGAGCAGGACGCTTCTTCCAAAATGAAAGAATTTAAAAATAAAAAAATAATAATAAAACTCAACATGCTAGCCACAACATTTCAGAAGAACCGAAATAACAAAAAACTGTACAACGCCTTATTTAATAATTTCACTAAATGATAGAGCATATAAATAATTCAAAGGGTGGTATATTCGCATATCAAATTTTCTTATGCCTCACGGTACCTTTTTTTTTTTTCACATCATTTCACATCCTAAAGAAAAATAGACTAAATAGCCATAAAAATTAATATTCCTTTAGAGTGGAATAACATGGACATTTTTCCAGAAATAATATCTTTTTGTTTTAATGAAAATCCCACCAACGAAGGCTGTCGACCGATAACCTTTGCCTACCAATGATATTATGATACCGCGGAAATAATGAACTGGAGACCGAACTCTTTTTGAAGACACTTCAGTTGAAGTCTCCAATAAGCAGGGGACAGTGGTCTCATACTGGGTGATGAAAATCACCTTCCGATACAGAGATGATCTGCAATAGTTAACATTGAGAAAATTCGGGATAAGAATGGTCCATGCCGCTACGGGATGTAATAGGCGAAGTACGACAAAGGTTATCAACACAAGTTCAGAACGAAGTGTTTTCATTTCCACGAGAACCTGTTTAAATTGCGGCTGTATGTTTTATTATTATTATTATAACGGTGTCTCCATGGAGTCAAAAGACTAATCGCGGGAGACCCTACATTGAAACATTAACCATTATTTACACAATACCTGTCATACTTCTCCTTAAATTCATTCACAGACTAAAGTTTGTTCAAATAATCTAATTTCTTGTCGCAAAGTACCTACTAATGACCTGCGCTTGTTTTTGCATCATCATTTGGTCTCTCCGTGGTCTATATTCTTTACGAGTTATCTCTACTGTTCAAACTGATGATATATGTGTCATGTTGTAGTGGAGTGGTGTGCCCTCCCACGATGAGTCCTTGGCAGTGTCGCGTAATAATAATGTCGAGAGACTTAAAGTTAGAGAAGATGTGCTACAATGTCTCGTGATGGTTATAATATCTTGCAAGCATACTTTAAAATTCTTTCTCTCTCAGCATGTGTAGCTTACGACAGAACAAGTTTCGAAGGTTATAGAACATTCTTGCCCATCGAGCTAGAGCAGCTCAGGAACGATATCAATAATATAACACAGTTTCAACAGATTTCCTGACCAACATGATCTCCTAAGTATAATTATATATATAATTATATATATAATTATATATATATATATATATATATATATATATATATATAAAATTCCATTAATATCGGCATTTTATTAAATAACTTTTACGTCAATAACCGAACGTAATTATCATAAAGTGGTCTATTATTAATGTAATATAACTCGCCGTGTTATAACTGCATTCGGTTTTCTTGCCCAATGTGCTCAATTTACAAATTCGAAACTCTCCCACCCTTCATTACCACCACGTGGAGGCGGGTATCGCAGGTCATGCTTTAAGGCCAATTCAAATTTGCATACAAGAGAAGAAATGTTTTATAATGTTAAATATTTCAATTTTTCAACAGTTTGGTGGGGGAAGGGTTAAAATAAATAAAAGCAACGATGAAACTCAAACCTGTAGATCGGGTTGCACAGTTACAGCAAGTAAACTGATACGTGACGGAATTAATCTTCGAAGAGAAAATTTAGTTGGCCTTCGTGTATAAAATATAAAACGGTTGGAAATCTTTGCTTTAAATATGAATATTTAATTAAAAGAATGACAAAGATGAAAATAAATTTCTCCTTAAAATATGTACAGAATGTGCTTCTTCTTACTTATTATAAGGAGGATAAGACTTCTTACTCAGCTTTTGAACAAATCGAAAGCGCTTCGCCTTGCGGTTGCTAAGAATAATGCCATGAACTTCAAATTATCCAAGAATGCTCTAGCAGTCGCCATATTGTTCGACACTTCCACAGAGTATTAAACCACGCAGCATATTTCTTATTCCAGTCGGAATGCAACAACTTTAAGATGATCTCCGATGATTCAGGTTGTCCTCTGTTTTTCAGATAGTGACAAGACATGCCAAGAAAAGAAAAAAAAAACTAAATCGCATTCACTTTTGAAATCTTGCACAACTTTAAATTCTGATTTCACTTCAGTTTCATATAATGAACAACGATTGCATACCGTAATGATCACTAAACGAGATTCACTAATCATATTATTACATAATCTAATAATTATTGAAATTTCTTTAATTTCGATGCACTTTTCCGTTTTTCGCCACTCTAATACATCCTTGAGATATCGCTTATTTCAAATTTTTAACATATTTGTGATAACAAAAGTACATTCACATTACCGAGTGGTGTCTGATGCTCCATCTAAAATCTAGATGTAAACTCTGAAGAGTTTCAGCGAAACATCCTTAGAGGCTTAAAACACTTACTCCATTAAACTATAAATGAAGAGGCATGCTAGAGACTAGTATATTCGTATTCCAGAATTCTGATTCCGTAATAAATTTAATCTAAAAATCCAAAATGTAGATTGTTGAGTTCCTAAAATTCAGTAATATGAATGAACCTTCGTGATCGCAAAATAGTTGGAAAAATTTGCATGGACCGCTTTATACGCGTCATGATTAGCATGACGTATAAACCAAAACAGTATACTAAAACTAAATATTCATTTTTTTTTCAAGTATTGTTGCGAGAAATGTATCAAATGGAGTGATTTTTGTTCGAATGAAATTCTGAATTTATTGAAAAAAAATTAATGATTTTATCTTGATAACCAGAAAAATAATCAGAAGTCATACTAAAGGAAAACTGCCTCCCCCAGCGCGCTTTCCGCGAATCTATTTGTTGTTTTAAACATAGTCAATAACTTCCGAATTATTATTTAAGAATGTCTACGCTGAAAGGTTGCTAAAATAATCCCGCTTTCCAGGTATCGCATCCTGTTTTATCTCTTCTCGACTTTGCCATCCTCAATCCTGTAGTGTCCGATAATCTTGGATATGCACCAAAAAAAAATCTTTTTAAGCACAGTGGACATGAGTATTGTTGGTATCCGACTGTTTCGAACTTTGTGTAACTCTACGACCTTAGCAACCAGCAGTTATGGAAACAGTATCTGTTTGAAGGAAAAAAAAGTGAAGAAAAGAGAGAATATCCACGCACGCATACACACAAAACCTCACAATCACGAACGCCTCGCATTCTTTACATTGTGTTCACGCAAAACGTGCAGCAGTGCTGATCAGTGGGGTCTGCAACAGATGCACGATCGTTGTGCTCTGAAAGCTATTGTGGGAATTCTCGTTTAGTAGTCCCTCCGACTAATACTGAGCAAATGAAAAAACAAAAAAGGCTTCACCATCACTTACCGCTTATGAAACGAAAGGTTTGTTATTGCAGATATGGAGCCGAAGAGAGATGTTCCAAGTATATCACCACTAGGGCACACAAGTACAACACCCTACCTTCCCTACTGACTAGCGGCACACGCAGATCGCTGCAACAACAGCCGGGTGCGGCAGCAGCGCGGCGTCTGTTTTCCCTCTGCGCATGAGACGCTTTGGTGACGTCACTCCAACAGGGAGGAAGGCGAGGGACTGGCACAGCGTTTCCGAGTAAACATTCAATTGAGGTAAATTATTCGGGGAAGAGCAAACCTTGAGATATAAATATGGAATCAATAAGCTACAAACATGCACTCTTTTGGGCGAGGATTTAAATTATTATTTCCATGCGATGATCGCTGTGGTGGCAATTGTACAAAGAATGTGTGTAGCTTAGCTGGAATCAAACCATTTCGTGATTACTATGATAATTTTGTGCCCTTACCGTTTTGCATTAAATATACTTGAGACATTTCGATAGTTATTTCCATCCACTACTTATAAGAGAGGGAGATGGAGGAATATTTCAATGTTCCGATAGTTTTTCTCCTCCTAATCCAAGCACGATTATTAGGGATGCGATACCATACTAATGCAACAGTGACATGCAATATATTGCATATTGTTCCTGTCATAATTTTCTGCATTTTCGGAAGTGTATTTGTGAAAGAATATGAAGTAGCACAATCAATTTTGGATGGCGTTCCATCAAAGAAATTTATTGCATGCACATCATTTAAACGCATATAATATGCGTCTAAAGATTATAGTAAAATAAACAAGAATAAAGCTGAATATTAATAATTCTCTTTTTTTTTTTTTTTTTTTGCTAATATATCCAACTGCATCGACGAAAACTTCATTTTGAATAATTAATACACTAGAATTATTATCACTACTATAAATACGCATTATTCTTTAATCAGTTAGTATTGTATTTATTTATCGAAATAATGAGAAAATAGTAAGATAATAAAATTAAACCAATGTGTCCGCACTGGCAGCACATTATAAGTGATGCATTCAGAGGTCATGTCTGTCGGAAAAGCGATAATAACATTTGATTTGAAAGACAAAAGTCTGAATTTCGCCTAGAGTAGCGTTCTCAATTTTTGGTACACCGTGAGAGCTGAAAAGTCGCTAAGTTGGCAACACTGATACTACACAACTATCTCACTGATTACCCAGTAAAATTATAATTTTATAAGTTCTGTTAAATTGTTTATGTCACTCTTTGCGTTTATCGGTATATGTAATATATGAATACAAAATTTAATGTGTGTGTATGATATATATATATATATATATATATATATATATATATATATATATATATATATATATATATATATATTTATATATATATATTTATATATATATATATATATATATAAATATATATATATATATATATATATATATATTTTTATATATATATATTTATATATATATATATATATAAATATATATATATATATTTATATATATATATGGCGAACCATATATATATATATATATGGTTCGCCAGTTACATACACATTTTCGGGGGGGGGGGTGAAGCATAAAAGGATGAGAACCACTGGTACAGAGAAATGACGTTTGGCGTAATTCCTGATTTACAATCGAAGTAACCAAGGCTCTAAAGCCAATGTATTAAATCTGTAAATTGCATGTGTTATTCTGGCTGGTTTGCCTCTTTTCCATATGAAAAACCGAGTTTTCGGCAGAGAACCCTCTACTACAGTATGAGATTGGCTAACTCACCTTCAGCTGAAAAGCCCTATGAAAATTCTACAGGTCCTAAAAGAGATTCGAACTTAGGTCTTTTAAAACGATGGCTACATATACCACCTGAGCTATACATTCTTTCAAGTAGGTTTCAAAAGGGAACTTACTTGGCTCCTTTTTAAAACCTACAATTTAGAAGTTTTACTGAGAAAACGAACGTATTTTTAAAGTTAACTTCAAATAATATTTCTTAAGCACTTGATTTATTTCGTAAGAAATTAGTCATTTCCATCAGAAATCGTAGGATTTTTAATGGAGATAAATACTAGGAGAAATGATGCGTGATAAGTTCTCATCGGAGAAGTAATCACCTTATGGCGCTACTTGTTTTTCTATATACAGGTTCAAACAGCTATTATAAAACCTTTTCATATATTGCTACTCCTCAATGAATCTAAATTACTACTACAAACTCCCATCATATTTAGCTTGTGTCATCTGAATCTCCACTTACACAAAAAGATATAGATAGACTGAAAATTTTTGAAAGGAAAATATTAAGGAAGATATATGAATCAATAAAAGAAGAAAATGAGATATGGAGAATTAGATCAAATAATGAACTTGAACAACTAACTAATGGTGAAGATATAACATGATAAATAATGTGGCAAAGAATAGCGTGGTTGGAGTATATAGAAAGAATGGAAAAAGGTAGAGGAGTAAAAAAAAAAAAAAATTAGAATGGAAACCATTAGGACAAAGGAAGAAAGGTAGACCAAGAAAAAGACGGATTGATGATGTACAAAAAAGATCTTACAACTCTAAAAGTTAAGAATTGCACAGAAAAAAAAGAAAAGAATGTAAAAATTGTTTTGCAAGCTAAAACTCATAAAGAGTTGTAAAGCTAGAAGAAGAAGAAGACATGTATATATACTTGGTTTTAATCCTTTTTCCAAGGAAGCAAAACAATGTTTCGAGCGTGAAAGATATTCATGTCTGAGCTACTTGTATATAGAGGCTAATGACTTCATATCACTTGCCATAATATGTATCCCATAATGCAAAGCACATCCCCTTTTGGACGTGTATAATAATATGCATAATGGGAAGAGCCACTACACAGACCCGGTTTCAACCTTTATTGAGGTCTCTTCAGTGAGAGCCAGACCCGGGAGAGATACCAAGGTTGAAGGAATGCAGAAGTCATATATATATATATATATATATATATATAATGAAGGTTATAGATTCACAGGCAATATATATATTCCTTACAGTACAGTTTCATATAAGTACAGTTTCACATAAATTAGCAAACGTTCTAAGAAAATACAATATCAGAACCTTGTTCACTCCACTTCCAAAGATCCGTTTCTTAATAAGTCACCCAAAACCTTGCCATCATCAACTGAAATACCCTGGTGTATATAAAATATTGTGTGATTCTGATATTCCTTATTTTGGGCAGACAGACAAATCTGTCGAATTGCGTATGGAAGAACACATGAGGAACATTACTTACAAGAGACAGCGAGCAGGTGCATTATCAAGTCATATCCTTTTCTCGGCTAATCCTAATGATGAAAACCAAAGTCACAAAGTCTGCTGGGAAAAATCTACTAACATCTTCCGTTGCAATGATGAACTAGAGAGAAAAATCGTGGAATCTAGAGAAATCATCTTCAATCCTGTTCATCTAAATAATAACTTGAGCTACAACCTACCAAATAGTCATTCAGTTGTAATCATGTACTGGCGTTCACGTGATGCTGCAAGCACGCACTCTCACAACAATGCAACAAACGAAAGAACAGCGTTAAATACAACTACAACGTTTTCATTCTAATTATGTATAGAGACTCTCTATGTTGTTCATAGTCTTTTAACCGTCCGTGTTTAGTGTTTTTTTCTTTTTTCTTTCTTTTATAATGTCACCTGATGAAGGCTATTACAAGCCGAAAACATCGTGTTTTTATATTAAAAGCTTTTTACTTAAATCTCGGTTCTAGTTCATTCAATTCTTTATATATATATATATGAAGTATGAAGTATCTCTTACAAAAGATCACATGCAACTGCGTTATCCAGTCATGTTCTTTTTTCAAATAATCCTAATGATGATCAACAAAGCCACTCCGTTTGCTGGGATAGATCAGAAAATATTTTTCGCTGTGATGATCAGTTTGAGAGAAAAATTATAGAATCAAGGGAAATCCTTCTGAATCCTGTCCACTTAAACAACAATTTGAGTTATAACATCCCAGATAGCCATGCTGCAGTTATTCAATATTGGCGTTCACGTGAATCTGCACGCATACTTGCAATAAACAATGGCACGCCTGTTAGAACAACTTGGAAAAAAAAAAAAAACGTTTTTTTCTTCCTTTAAGAATACCTGATGAAGGCTATTATAAGCCGAAACTAGTTGTATTATTCTTATTAAATCTTTATAAGTAAATCTCTGTTTTTAAGTCATTAAATCTATTTTTAAAAATGTATCACAACAACCGAGTTGAAGCATATAATCATATATATATATATACATCTCAGTTTGTAGTATTAACTCGGTACTGGGATATGTTCATATTTATATATATATATATATATGTGTGTGTGTGTGTGTGTGTGTGTGTGTGTGTGTGTGTGTGTGTGTGTGTGTGTGTGTGTGTGTGTGTGTGTGTGTGTGTAGAAAGTATTTTACCTTGGGTATAATAAATGTTAAAGATACCAAGCTATTTTAAACCTGGTTTTACTCCATTTCCCAAGTAAGCAAACAGACAAATAAGTCAAGTTTGCGCCTGCACATATATTGTAAGTCTAGCTGATCCTGCAGGTAGTGCAAGACCAAGGTAACTCATGGTAAAAATAGAATAAGCTCTGATCACTAATCTTAATATTTACCCATAATGCAAAGCACATCTCCTGGAGGAGATGTATGATGCTTTGTATTAAAGGCAACGGGCCACTACCCAGACCGGTTTCGACCTTTATTGAGGTCTCATCAGTGGGAGCCAGGCTAGAAATACCAAGATTTTAGTAATACAGAGCTTATAAGTATTTTACCAGAACAAGTTACCATAAGGTGTTTTAACCGTATTAAATAAAAATATCAGGAGGAGATATAAATGTAGAACCAGGTTTAAAATAGCTTGGTATCTTTAACATTTATTATACCCAAGGTAAAATACTTTCTACATTTATATCTCCTCCTGAGATTTTTATTTAATAAGGTTAAAACACCTTATGGTAACTTGTTCTGGTAAAATACTTATAAGCTCTGTATTACTAAAATCTTGGTATTTCTAGCCTGGCTCCCACTGATGAGATTTTGCTTGCCAAAAGTCGCCGAAGATCCAGGATATCCTTTACTTTATTTGTTCTATTAGTGTTTTGTTTTTGTTGTTTTGTACTAATATTGTTTTACTAACATTGTTGCATTTTTATAATAATTTTACTAACTTGCTGGTAGTGCGGCCTCCGCACTACGGGATTTTCAGAGTCGCAAGACTCTTAATTTTTTTTTCTTTTTACTTTTTAGACGCAGAGATCAACATGAGTAGAGCAGTCTACGTCCCCCCCAGGACTAGGACACTTGGAGTGGAGATTCCAGGTTTGGAGGATCCCAGAATACTTACCACCGTTCTTAAGGAGCTCGTAGGAGTAAATAACATCTTCTCCTTCACCACCCATGGAGGAGGACGATTCATATTCGTAGTTAAAAATGCGGCCACGAGAGACAAACTTCCAGAGGGTTCCCCGTCCAAGGGAAGCAGGTGATCCCAACTATGGTGGGATCACAGGTTCGGCAGATCAGAATCGACCGCTTCCCCATGGAATACTTAGAGACCGGAGACGACGTGCTCACACAGACATTTAGCAAGTGGGGGAAAGTGAGCAACATAAAAAAGAGCGTCTCAAAGGAAGACCCCGCTTGGTACTCTGGCGAGGTAACTTTTACCATGGACATGCGGCAACCAGTGCCCAACCTTGTCAACATCGGCACGTTGCGTGTCATGGTCAAGGGCGCCCATTGAGGCACTCTCTTCGCAGCCTGCCCGAGACGCTGCACTTCCAGATCTACCTACCAACAGCGGGGAGAAGAAGTTTACCCAGACCATCTTGGGTAAAATACCGAAGCGACAATCTGCAGCAACACCAGCAGAAGGAACTGTTTCCTCCCCAGCAACAACATCCGCTGAGGAAACAGTCCCCCCCCCCCTCGGCAACTTCCAGTGTTCCACCACCACCACCATCGGAACAAGAACAACCTACAGTCGAGGGGAGTACAGAAGAAGCAATGGATAGTGCAACAACAACAGCTATCCCCCCCTCAACAACATCAGAGGAAGCTTCTTCTGTTCACGCTTCAGAGACTTCCCCTGCAGTAGCTAGCATCCCTCTCCCTGTAGTGAAAGAGGGGGCACAAGACCTTCCACCTCCGAAAGAACCTCCTAAGAAAAGGAAGGAAGCGGCTTCCCCCAAACTTGAAAAAAAAACATCGAAGCCGCTCCAAGAGGAGTACGGACTCCACAACATCGGAGTCCGAAATGGAGGTGGAAACCTCCTCTTACCGTTCCAGCATAAATCAAAAAATAAAGAAACTAACCGGCTCCCAGTTCAACCTATATAACTACGAGACAGGCTGAAACAAGATCGTCAGCTTTAAAATCAAGAACATTCACCACGAGTTCGAGGTTCTCTCGAGCTCGTGCGATAAACTGGAAGCCGGTCTCCAGGAAGCGGGATATTCTACCTCCCCCCTACAGATCGACAGCTTAATCCAATACGTAAGACAGCTACGTATTAAAGATCTAGGCCGGGTATAAAAACATCAGAATGCCGCCACCCCCCTTTTGTGTTGCCTCTCTTAACATCCGAGGGCTCCGTTCACCATCCAAACAAGAGGAGGTGTGGAAGCTTATGCTAGCCTTTAACATCCGGCTCTTGTTCCTGCAAGAAACACATTTCTCTCATTACAAAGATATGCAGGAACTGAGCCATAAGTACCCCGTCACGTCTTTCTGGAGCTTCGGCACACGTAACAGCGCCGGGGTCCTTATGCTAGCCCCCCTCCGGAGCCTTCCATAACATCCAGAGGGATACAGAAGGGAGAGTCCTTGCCGTCGACTGGAAGTACCGGGGCTGTATCACTAGATACATTAACATCTACGCCCCGGCAGATCCAACATCAAGATCGACTTTCTTCCAGTCGCTCTATACATACTTGTACGGCGCCCATCACGTCATCTTGATGGGGAACTTTAACTGTGTGGCGGACCCGGCCTACGATAAAGTAGGGGGAAATCCGAATACAGGTACTGCTGGCTACAGACAACTGGAAACCCACATCAGGAATCTCCAGTTATCGGACATCTGGAGGGCTCACAACCCCTACTGTCGGGATTATACTTGGACAGGCCATGGCATCAGCATACGGCTCGATCGCTTTTATTTGTCACCTTCCCTTGTCTCCAGAGTCGAGAAAATAAGGCACGTTCCAATTAATTATTCCATCTCGGACCACAAATTAGTCGTGCTCAGTTACCATCCATTAGAAGCAGTAGATGTTGGTCCGGCCCCCTGGAAGTTACCACCAGACTTCCCGTCCCTGTTCTCAGCCAAGCTTAACTAACTGTGCTCCACCTGGTGCACCGCTGGCTGGGACTGGGACGCCTGGGCACGACTAAAACTTAACATCAAAGAAAATATGATAAAATGGGGCCAGGAACGTGCCTTCCTCAGAAGAGCTCGGCTCCGTGACCTTTACAAGGAGAGGAGCTGGTTCGTGGCCAGCCAACGCCAAGGCTTTCCATGTCACAACGTCATCCGTGACATTAATCTCGACATTGAATCGGAGAGACAGAAGCAGGTGGAAGAAAAGAACATTAAGATCCGTCTCCACCTCCGCTCGGAAGACAGGCAATCGGCCGCTTTTTACAACAGGCGTTACGTCAACTTCCGGCAGGAGCGAACCATTACTACCATCAAAGAAGGCGGGTGTGAACACACCACCACACCTAACATCATGAACCACTTCTGGGGGTACTACAGTCAACTCTACCTAGACAACAGTGCCCCCCAGGATTACTCCTGATGGAACATTGACTCCTTCCCTGCGCACATCCAAGCAGGGTTGGATGCACCATTTACAGCGGCCGAAATAACATCAGCCTTCAAACAGTGCCGTACAAAGAAAGCGCCTGGGCCAGACGGCTTAAGCACGGAACTCTACCGAGAGGCCTGGGACCACATCCTCCCCATTCTCGTGGCAATCTTCAACTCTTTCCTTACCACCGGAAACATGCCACGGGAATTTCTGGAATGCCATACCGTCTTCATCCCGAAGACCAACAGGGACCCTTCTATCATTAAGAACTGGCACCCTATCAGTCTGTCGAACACGGATTATAAGATCCTCGCCCGTGTTCTCAACAACAGACTGAAAATCGGGATGAGGTATATCATCAAAAGTACCCAAGTGTATGGTGTTCCTGGTCGATCGATAGGAGTTCAATCTTATCCTCATCAGAGAAGTGCTACGTCTGGTTAATATCAAGAAGTATTCTATGGCATTGTTGACAATTGATCTCAACCGAGCGTTCGACAGCGTCCGGCATTCCTTTCTCTTTAACATCTTGGAGAAAGTCGGGGTCAGCAGTGGACTCCTCAACATCACAGAGGAGGCTACAACAACAGCTCTACTCGTCTCCTCATTAACGGACACCTATCTGACCCCATCACCATCCAGAAAGGGGTCAAACAAGGGTGTCCCCTCAGTCCGCTGCTCTTTGCACTAGCCCTTGAACCGTTCTTGCGGGCTGTCAACAATTCTCATGCGGTTAGAGGAATCCCACTTCCTCTCACCACGAATGATTCCAAGGTAATCGCCTACGCGGATGACGTGGTGGGCACTCTTAGGGACAATGATTCCATACGGAACTTTTATACCATCTTAGAAAAGTTCAAAGTGTCGGGGTTAACATTCAACCCCGACAAAACCAAGATCAAGATGTATGGAGTCTGGGACCTGAACAACATTCCTGCAAGTCTCGTCCCTACTGCCGACCCCCTCACTATCCTGGGGGTCCCGTTTGAAGAGCAGCCCGTGCTCAACATAGAACATCTCGATAATAACACCGTCGAGAAGCTCAAGGACTGGAAAAATGGACACCTGTCACTCTCCTCCAGGGCCACCGTCATCAAAACCATCGTATGCCCTGCGCTTCAGCACGTCCTGAACATTACTAACATCAGCGAGGATCAGGAATCCGGCTCTACAGGAAGCCCCTGAAGTTCTTCTGGGGCAGTTTACGCCAGGAAGTTGATCTCAACATCCTTCAACTTCCGAAGAAGCGGGGGGGGGGGGGCTTCGGCCTCCCCTCCTTTAACATCAGATACCTAAGTAATACCGCTTTCCATCTTAGCAGGATACTGCAGACCCTGCAGCTATCCTGTGCGGTATTTCTTGGGTCACAAGCTTCCCCTTTTTGGGATCCCAGTCCACCAGGGTCCCAAGGCAGACATTGTTCCAGAAGACTACAACAGACTGTGCCAGCTAATGCAACAACTCCGCTCGTCGGGTGTGAACATCGCCGCGATCCGGAACAGTTCAACATGGTATGAACATTTATTTAACATCAATCATACCGACGTTCCGGATCTAGGAATTGACAACAACATCCTTTTCGGCCACCTCTCCAAACATCGAGGCTACCCGTCGAGAAAGGACCTGGCATGGAGGATAGCATATGGACACCTTCCAGTGAATGTGAACAGATGGTGGTTCAACAACACCTTGAACCCCCTATGCGACTTCTGTCGGAGCCCGGACACCGTGGGGCACGCCATCTACCGGTGTTCCATTTCCATCTTCATCTGGAGAAGGTTAAGCGACGTGCTCCGCATCCCCCTCCTGCTGCAGGAGCAGATCATCTTCCTGCAGTTTGCTCCACCAGCCAACAACAGGCAGAAGTTGCTAATCTTCATAATAAATGAGCTGAAGTATCACATCTGGAAGGTAAGAAAAAAATTTTATAACTCTGCTAATCCTCCCAGTTTGTTGGATCTCTCCCGGATCGTATTTTACATGTTCTACGGTTCCTTAAGGAGATTTTTACATCTCGAAAGGGAGGCTCTGGGTGACACCACATTTAAGATCAAGTGGTGTTCACCTCCAGTCCTGTGTACTGTCAGAAACAACACCATCAAGTTCTGCCTGCTGCTGCTTTAAGATTTAAGATCTCCATCGGCAGCAGCAGCTCCACTCCGAGTCATTTCCTTGGTCTCTGCGTCCCCCCCCCCGTGGTCTGTTTTGTTCCGTGGTCTCCCACGGAGGTGGTTCGGAGGAAAAACCCAGGCAGCGCAGGCCAACTCGAGGCGGGCTGCCCGGAAGGGGCGGGTCACCTGTGCACCGGCTACCTCCGTGGTCCTTTTGATTTCTTGAGGCAGATCTCCGAGGAGGGTGAGGAAATATCACTTGATAGCCTTAAGCTAGCAAGATGAGAATAAAGAGCTGAGGCCTATTTTTCTTCTTTTTCCCTACCCCTACCTCCCCACCCGCTCTTCCCATCCTATTCCGCTTCCTCTCCTCTTTCCCTCCCATCCCCCCCAGCACCCCACCTTGACCTCTCTGTCACTTCCTTACCCCTCTTTTACTTCTCTTCGGGGACACTCTGACCCCTTTATTTTTCAATAGGCCGATGATGGGTTTATTCTTCACTCTCACCCACCTTAATAAAGGTCGAAACCGGTCTGGGTAGTGGTCCCTTGCGTTTAATACAAAGCATCATACATCTCCTCCAGGAGATGTGCTTTGCATTATGGGTAAATATTAAGAGTAGTGATCAGAGCTTATTCTATTTTTACCATGAGTTAGCTTGGTCTTGCACTACCTGCAGGGTCAGCTAGACCTGCATTATATGTGCAGGCGCAAACTTGACTTATTTGTCTGTTTGCTTACTTGGGAAATGGAGTAAAACCAGGTTTAAAATAGCTTGGTATATATATATATATATATATATATATATATATATATATATATATATATATATATATATATATATATATATACAGGGTGTTCGGGATAAATTTGACAGTTTCGTAAGGAAAAAGAAAATCTTCTTTGATTCTATTAAATTTAATGAATTGACAAAAAAACATTACAGGCAGAGTTAATTACAATACTATCAACAAGATTTACTCAAAATAACCACCATTAGCATCGATCACAGCTTCAATTCTGCTTCGGAACCTCGAACAAGCTGATGCTACAGTCTCCCTGGGAAGGGCCGCAAAAACTGTTTTAATTTTATCCATTAACTGGGCTTTTGTATTACTGGAAGTGCGATTGGTGTCTTTTTCAACTGCGCCCCATACAAAATAATCCATGGGGTTAAGGTCTGGGGAGTTTGGAGGCCAAACATTTGGACTGGTGAAGTCGTAGAAATTTTCAGACAACCATTTTTGACTTTTCCCAGAGGTGTGGCAAGGGGCCGAATCCTGCTGCCATACATACGGCCTACCATTGGCTACCCTTGTTATCCAGGGCTTGACTACAGTTAGCAACTCCACGAACAAAGCCCGAATTCCAATGCCAGGGTTCTTCAACACCTGTTCCTGCAGATTTGCGAGGAATTCTGCTGTACGAACGCAATCAGATCGTCTGCTAGGGATCTTTCTTCTTGCTACATCCTCGTAGTCACCATTGCAAGTCTCTAGTTCATGCCTGATTGTTTTTACTGTATTCAGGGAGCATTGGGCAGCAGTCGTAATATCCTTATTTTGATGGCGGGCACGAATCATCATGATACAAGTTATTCTCTTCCATGATTCAGGTGGGTTCCAGCTATCCATCCTTTCTGACATGTTGTATATGAATGAAGAAGGGTCCAAACTTTTAAATGAAGAGAAGTGTGTGTTAATACATGTAACTTACGGAAAAATATAATTAATTATAAATATGTCAAATTTATCCCGAACACCCTGTATATATATATGTCAGTGGCGTCGCGTGCCCATTTCGGTTGGATGTGCTGTCATGTGGGTTATCTTGCATAAACATCAACAAGTTTTACAAATTTACGTCAATTTGATCTTATGCATGGGCGTGCGTCTGCAGAAAGTTTTCCAGGTGGGGGGGAGGAGCTTGGAGATAAATAATTACATCAATCTTCCTCTTCTGATTAAATAGAAAGTGTATAGCAAAGCAGAAACAATTCAGCTTACCGCAAGTAGCTTGCATGAAGAATAATACAAGCTTCGTACTCATTCTATACCAAAATACTCAACAAACGCAAGACAGTCATCAGCAGATCTTAATCATTTTTTGTAAAGGCCAACAGCAGAAAACTTGCCTGCAGTAAAAATTGAAGCAATGCCTTCTGGTCCCTTGCTAAGGCTGTTGGACACAACTTCTGTTCACCTGCACTTCCACCTCTCTCTCTCTCTCTCTCTCTCTCTCTCTCCCCTCCCGATGGTACCACAGTTACTTTATCCAAATATAAAGCTGATCTCCAAGCATTACTGTTTTCCTCGAACTGCTACCAAGAAAAGACCAACGGAAAGCCCCTCGTACCAACCATAGGCCTTCCGTAGTTTTCTGTATAAAGCGTCAGAATATTGCCTAATAACGAGGACACTAAAAAGTCATTTGGTCCTGATGATGTCTCTCCAATTGTTCTCAACCATTGTATCCCAGAGCTAACACCGTTTCTACAATCTATTACACGTAGCTTCTACTTACCCCAATGCGTGGAAGCAATTTCCTATTCAGCCAATTCAAGAAATAAATATTTAAATAAAATAAAAAAAAGGAGACAGAAGTCTAATCTTAAACTGCGAACCAATTGCCATTACGTCAGTCCTCTCCAAAATAATGGCGAAAGTCATCAATAGCCAACTTTTCCACTACCCAGAGACCCATCAATTAATCAGCCACCACCACCAGTATGGATTCTGCTATTCAAGATCCACAGCTGATTCCTTAGCTTACATCCCTCAGTTTTGAACATGCCATGGAAATTGTCGGAGTAACTTGTGCTATCGTTTTTGACATTTCCAGAGCTATTGACTGTGCCTGGTACCGAGGCCTGCTAAAGAAATTTTCATCCTTCTGTCTTCCTGCCATCATCTATAATTGGTAACCAGATTTCTCTCTGTTTGTTTTCTGTCTCTCATGGTAGAGGACACCTGCTCTTCGGGCTTCCCCAACAATGCAGGAGTGCCTTAAAGCTCCTATCACCTATTCTCTTTCTCCTGTATATAAACGAGGTGTCCTCAATCACCATTAATCCTATGCACAGCTTTGCAGAGAGTACCCCACATTCATCCAACTCAATGGCAAACCATGCATTACTCTAAGATTCAAGATCACCTACATGCAGTGCTTTAAACATTGATCTACATAACTTCCTTCAATGAGGCAGAACAATTTGCTCATATTCAATACTACCAAAACGCAGTCTTGTTTTAGATAGGAAATTTGAGCTCACATTCCCTTAACCTCGGTAATGCACAAATCACTAGACACAATCAGATGTCTCTCTCTCTCTGTGCTTGGACGAACATTTTCCTTCTGTGTCTCCCCTAGCGTAAACACATTGCATTAATTATTTCTTCAGCATCCAAATCTGCCGATGCTTAAAATACTGCTCCTTACTGGAGTGAGGCACCTAAAACGTCCCTAAAAATTCTTGATGCTGTCTAGAAGAGCGCATTTGATGATCTAACCATAGATTCCTCTCTTACGGATTCACTTCATCCTCTATTTCACAGACGCACCGTTTCAGTGCAGTGTCTATTCTACAGGTTCCACTGAACTAGCAATCATCATTCCTCTGCTTTCTGTTGCACTTACTGATACAAGAGCAGCTGCTGCACAGCATTACTGTACTTTGCAACTGTAAACCCACCAAACCTGCTTCTCCTCTTCCTCTTTATGCATCAATCTATGTTCTCTGGATGGCTTTCTTCGTAAAGAGTTATTAGACAATTACCACCTGTAAACCTGCAACTTTTCAAAAAAAATAAAATAAAATAAATAAATAAATAATAATAATAATAATAATAAAAACTCAGTAAACTTCTATCGCAGTCCCCTCTTGCTCCACAAGACTAATATGGTTATATGTCCTACGACTTCTCATGTACGGGATCAATATATAAACAGGAGGAAGGCATTTAAAAAAATGAGACTAGACTTGCAAAATAAATAAAAATAAAATAAAATGAGCGCCATCTCCTGACGCATTTTATTCAAAAAAGAAGCAAGGCCGTTTTATCCCGGTTTAACTTCTGTAGACCAAGGGATTATCAGTCTGCATTCTTAGCCAGTCAGAGATAACTCCAAACTATTAATGATTTTAAACTTTTGGTGAACAGAGTCCCCTAACAGCTACCATCATCTCGTAGTCATTCTTAATACTATACATACAGTTTGAAAGGATGCCTGTTTAGCTTTGTGGAAATGGCGCTTGCATCAACAGCGCTTGCCACTGAAGAAACCGTTCTGAGCTTGAGTCATAAACTAAAGGAACTATTTCTAACCCTTGCTTTGAATTCTTTCTGAATTAGCCGATCTCTGGCACAGATAAGCATCCTCCCTCCCCCCCAGAAACTCGGATTTTTCGTAAGGTAAACTCAAGACACTCCAGTACCAATTATATTTCGTAATAGTCTTGGGCCAGATATCCCTCACTGACTACTGCTGCTATTCTTGCTGCTGGAGATTGAACTCCCTTTCACTTTCCAAAAAAAAAGTAAGATAGGGCTAAAAAGCCTTGTATATTCCCTGTAGAGAATAAAATACTTTAGCTTTTGTTTTTCTGTAATACTAAGAGTTCTATGCACTGGCGGCTCGTGCATAACGGCTGCATTGAATGCAGCTCCAGCGTCGAGTATACTAGGCAGTACTACTAGCTAGTATACTCAAAGCTGGAGCTGTATGCAATGCAGTCCTGCAGACCTTATGGACGAGCCGCCACTGGTTCTATGGTCAAGTTTCTGCGTTGCCGGATTTAAAGAAACCAGTTTCTCGGAGAAAAAAAAAAAAAACTACTTGCCGATTCCTGCGATCGATTAACTAGGAACCAGTCGAAGGAAGTCGAAAAGTTCTTCTTGTCGGCGTCTTGAACTGAACTTGGAACGGTCCTTCTTTGGATGGCCAGTCGCTATAGATGCAAGTGCTGTTTCCACAGGGCTATCAAGGCCTTAAAAATGAAATTAAAAATATTATTATTAAAAATATTATTATTACCTCTAAGCAATTCAAAGACACATTGAGGGAGATCACCAACAACTCTCTGTCTCCACCACTCATTCTACCAACTAATGATGCGAAACGCATCATCTACACGAACGCCATCTACTGTTCCACACCACCACTAGTAATTTCACAAGACAATCAAAAACATCTATGCCCACGGCGGTATTTGAACGCGCAGCCTTTTGGCTGGAAAAGCTTCGAGTATACTAGAGATACACTAACCACTTGGCCAACCAGGCCAGCAACCCAAAATAGAGATACACTAACCACTTGGCCAACCAGGTCAGCAACTCTAGTATACTCGAAGCTTTTCCAGCCTTTGGCTGGAAAAGCTTCGGGTATACTAGAGATACACTAACCACTTGGCCAACCAGGCCAGCAACCCAAAATAATACATAATAAATTATAAACATTACTGGACATCAAAACAATGTATATAAATTGAAGACAGTCGTCTTTAAAAGTCTGTCTTCAACCTAGAAGAATAGTATAATAAATAACAAAACCATAAAAAATAAATAACAGATTAGTATATTACTTTTAATTGACACAAGAAGCAGATAAAATCGGCGACGGAAGAAAAGCCATTCCATTAATGAAATGATATTCACAACAGAACAAGAAATGAAGAACATGGGCAAGCCTAGACAAGCTTATAATACAATTAAGAAAATTAAAGGTGAATACAATCTTGAGCTGGATATAGATAGAGATGGACAGGGAAACGTGTTAACAAACAAACAAAAACAAACAAACAAAAAAAGATGGAAAGAATATTTTCGTAAGCTACTAAATAAGAACATTACTTCTGCAACTGAAAATTATATACCAATAATAATTGAAGATAACTCTGTAGAACCAACATCAAAGCAAGAGATACATGATCCACACCAGAACAAGAAATCCCCAAGAATAGATAAAATCCCTGCAGCGTTACTAGAAGCAGGAAGAAAAAAACTGGAAGACAAAATATGTGAATTGATTTTAATTGCATGGAAGAAAGAAGAAAGGGCCAAGAGAATGGAGAAAGAGTTTCATCTGCGCGATATAAAAGAATAATGAGAAACCACTCTGTGGACATTATAGAGATATATCTCTGAGTTTACCTCTGAGTTTAGAATGGTTGCAACAGCCACGGTGCCCACTATAATAAGATGTAGCACATCCTTTTGCGAGATAACCACAGCAGCCCTACGGGACAGACATTCCACAAGCCTACGATAGCAATCAATGGGAATTTTGGACAGTTATTTTAGGCATGTAATGAGGTTCTGGACAATTATGGGGAGGACGTCCCTTGACCTCACCCGATTCCAGTTCATCCGACAAATGTTCGATAGTTTTTTTTTTTTTTTATGTTGAGTCCATACATGAGAGGTTGGTTAATCCAGCTATATAGTAGGTACGTTAGTACCGTGTATGGTAATGGGTTGGGAAAGGAGGAACTTCTTTACGTTTGATTTAAAAGCCTGTTTATTGTATTCTTCGGGAACCACATCAGGTGGAAGACTATCCGCAATACAACAGTAGCAGGGATGAAGGAGGAAGAAAAGAAATTTGTTCTGTGGGTTTCAAGGTGTAATGTTGAGCAGCAGCTGCATGTGTTACAATGAACTTAGTACTGAGTGAGAATTCATTGATGCTATTTCATATGAACAATTGCCATGGAAATATTTACAGAACACACATATTGCAGAAACCAAACGCTTTTGCGAAAGTGGGAGAAGTGAGTTGGTAATAGATGGGTAATTAATCAATCTAATTACCCTCTGCTGTATTGACTCAAGCATTTTAAGAGAGCTCGTAGGGGTTCCACTATAAATGTGAGAGCAGTATTCAATAGCTCGACGGATTTGTGACTGTATAAGGTCAATAGATGTAAAGGTTTTTTTTTTTAGTTTTTAATTTTAGAAGTACTGGGTGATTATAAAATAACGTCAAGTGTTCAGAGCCCTCTAGCGAGTAATGTATTGGACGAAACACACCAATATTCGGTAGACGTACACAGTGGAACTTGGGGATTCGATTTAATGAAAAAAAGTACCAAAAGTCGCCAACAGGGGAAATTTTGGCGCTGCCAAATTAATTTTAGTAGGTGTGACTAATGAATGACTAAATTGCAAATGGGAGACAGCCCACATCAATTTCATGACGTTTATCGTTAATTACAAATGAGGTTCAATACCACTATTCTGATGTTCCAGGAACTGCATATGCTGCACGAGATTTTCCACAGTGGCTCGCAACATATCGGAATTGATTTGTCTCACGCGTAACGTTATTCGATCTATCAAAGTTGGAATATCGTGTACATGTCCTTGATACACCAGCTTTTAAGAAATCCCCACAGCCAAAAGTCACTAGGATTGAGATCAGGCGATCTCGGTGACCATGGCATGGGAAATGCACGACTAATGATTCTTCTGTCAGAGAAATGTTGTCACAAAACAGGCTGTACCTGAAGTCCGATGTGGACTGGTGCACCATCCTGCATGAAGATGGTTGAATCGAGACCCTCTTTGCAGCAGTTGTGGAACCACAAAGTTCTGTAGCATATTGGCATACCTGTTAGCATTGATGGAACAGGTCACTGGTCCATTTTGGCGATTTTCTTCGTAAAAGTATAGACCGATAATAAAAGATGACGTAAATCCGCACCACACTGTGACTTTGGGCGAGTGGATCGGCATCTGCAGACACGCGTGCGGATTAGTTGCAGTCCAAATGCGACAGTTGTGTGTTAATATCGCCGTTCAAATAAAAGTGCGCTTCGTCACTCCATAAAATCTGCCATGGCCATGTATCATCCACTTCCATGCCGCTAAGAATCTCAAAGATAAGTCGATTCGTGTGGTCGCATCACCAAGGCGCAATTCTTGAACATGACTGATTTTATAGGGATAAAACTTCAACATCTGATGTATGATTTTCCATACCGTTGTGTATGCGATATCCGTTTGCCGGGATATTGCTCGTGCACTGCTGGTACCCTGCACATTCGTCATCTCCTTTTCCACAATAGCAGTTGCAACTTGTTGGTGATTGATTGGTTTGCGTCCCCTGCCTACCTGCACTGCTAGAGTTCCAGTAGTTCAAATCGCCGAATCAGTTTTCGTAAGTTTGTTACGGTAATCGGTCCTTTCGTAAATTTTTCATATGCCGCAAATCACGAAGACAAGCACTGGCATTATTGTTCCGCTGATAATAGAGTTTGACTAACAAAGCACGCTCACGTAAGGTAAGAGGCATCGAAAAGCAGTTCGTCTATGAATGAAAAGAAATCTCACAGGCTTTCTTTTTATTGCATGATCGCTCACAAGAAACGTATAATGCAAATTAATGCATTTTACTCGGTAAACAGCGCCAAAATTTCCCCTGTCGACTTTTGGTACTATATTTTCTTTTTCGTTAAATCGAATCCCCATGTTCCACTGTGTACGTCTACCGAATATTGGTGTGTTTCGTCCAATACATTATTCGCTAGAGGGCTCTGAACATTTGACGTTATTTTATAATCACCCGGTATTTTATTTTTTAGAAGCTGAGGATGCAGCGGTTGTGATGTGTTTATGCTAGGAGTTTTAGGAGAGGCTTGATGTCAAGGTGATTCCATAAAGAGAAATCTCATCTTATCTGTAAATTAGAGTATTGTGAAAGATAATACTGGGAAAAAATTATTCTTTTTGTGAAAAATAAGGCAGAACTGGGTATTGCTTTCATTAAAATTGACGAGTTTATTGCAATCTCTTTGAAGGATGGCTTGGAGGCATTGGCGGTGGATGTTCTGTAGGTTGAGGTGATTTGTGTAGAGTCAGGTTTATCAAATGAAAAGGAGGAGTGTAATGTAATATCATCTGCAAAACTGTGTATCGATTTGAGGTCAACTGAAGTAGGTGATTGATATACAGAAGCAAGAGGGTTGGTGAGAGAACAGAACCTTGTGGAAACCTCGGATTAATTGAATGGTGAGAGGATAAGTACCATCCACCATCACACACAGGCTGCATCCAAATAGAAAGCTAGCAATCCAACTGCAGATGTTCTGGACCAGACCAAATGATGGGAGTTTGTTTAGTAAGCTTTTGTGTCAGACCCAGTTTGAGGCTTTGCAAATATTAAGTCCAACTACTTGAGATTCACCAAACGTTTCCATGGCATTTGTGCAGAGGTGGGTAATATATGTGAGATAATCTATTGATTAGCATAACAGAATCCATACTGGTTGTTATTGGCTGATTACCTTCGAGGTGGTGTATTAGTTAGGAATTGATGATTCTCTCAATTACTTTAAATGGCTGAGGTGAGTGAGATAGAGTGCTTAAAGTGCCGTTTGATAAGCTTTGTGTTGACAGCGTACCTTGACTTCATGGAAGTCTGATGTTAATAATAATATTATTTTTTATCAGTCAATCAAACTTTATTATCATTCATACATAATAGTTAAATATATACTTGCACATTAATCGGTAGACAGGTATTCAAACGTACTGCTACCATTTTTTTTAAAGAAATTTCATTTTCTTTCTTTATTTTTTTATTCAGAGAGCCTATATAGCTCAGTGGAAGTAGCTTTCGCACTCCACAGCGCTTAACTGCACGAAAGAAGACTTGGGTTCAAATCTAGTGGCCAACTAGAGGAACATTTTCTAAGCATTTTTTCGAATGGTTCCGGAGTTAGTCGATCTCTAGTACGGGCAAATGGGTTTTCTTCTCCCAGAAACTTGGGTTTTTCGTCCCGTCAACGCAAGAAAATCGACCGTCGAATCCACACTATTTTCAGAAATTAAAATATTGTGATAGGATTAGGGATCACGAGATGGCTGCACTTAATATCTGTCTCTTCACTGCGTGCCGATTAAATTCCTGATAGCCTTGGGCCAGCTATCTATGATTGGATACCAGTAAAGATTAAACTGCGTATTGAGTCTCCAAAAGTTAGATAGGGCTAAAACGGCCTCACCTACTCCCTATATGAGAATAAAAGGCATTAGCTGATTTTTTGTTTTTTAATTTTGAATACAAGATGATGTATATGTATCCATATACATTATCATCATCATGCATATCAGGGATTTAGGCCTAGCATGGCCTGTTCCGGCCTTAGAAGTCATCGTTTAAGAGGACTTTCTGGTGTTCTTTTTCCTAATGGCTTGTAATTTAAGGCTTGTTTTGGTAATCTTTCTGTTTTCATTCTTTAAACGTGTTCCATCCAATTATGTTTATATTTTTTAATTTTTTCTATTACTGGTTCTTGGTTTAATTATTTCATAATTTTTTCATTTCTTTTGTGATCAAATAGGGTATACTTTGCAGGTTTTCTCATAACCTTCATTTCTGCTGTTGTTAATCTTTGTTTGTCTTTTTGTTTTATTGTCCGGATTTCGCTTCTTACATTAAGACTGGTAGGGCTAGTGTATTGTATACTTTTAGAATGGTTTGTTTTTGAACTAGGTTTGTTTTAAATATAGAGTTAATTACCCCTGTTATTTTTAAACATTTTGCAGTTTTTACGTTTATATCTTTTTCATTTTCATATATGATCATGCATCCTAGGTAGTTAAATGAATTCACCTGTTCTAAGATCTTATTATCTACTACTATTTTAGTTCTTGCTAGACCATGTCCTTTAAAGGCCATAGTTTTTGAATTTTCTGTTGATATTATCATACCATAATATTTGGCTATCTTATTTAGATCTAAAATAGCTTTCTGTAAGTTATCTTCGGAATTTGTAATTATTATTTGGTCGTCGGCAAAGAGGAGAGTCCATATAGATTTACATTAAATTTAAATTTAATTTTTTAAAATTATTTTTAACACTTGATTATGTTAAACACTTCGCTAAATTGCATATATTTTTTCAATGGTAGTTATTACAATAGTTATTTCAATAGTAGTTATTTACATTAAATTAAAATTTAATTTTTTAAAATTATTTTTAACACTTGATTATGTTAAACACTTCGCTAAATTGCATATATTTTTTCAATAGTAGTTATTATATTTCTGCTCAGTACTAAATGAAGAGTATTTAAATTTTTATAAATATAAATACATGTATACATTTAAAAAAAAGCTAAATATTTATCCATCCTATTTACATATGGATTGGCACAAATGTGTGTACAATTCACTGTATACAATTCTGTAATACAACACTCAATTCAATAATAATAGAATCATTTTTCTGCAATTTGTCATTTGTATTTTTCTTTCAATATTATTTATACATTCTGTGTTTAATACAGATAGTTTTAATACAGATATTATTATTATTAATATTACTTTTTATTTTCTTTTTATTTCTCTACAAAAAAAATTCAGTATACAAGTTACTGAGTATTTTCTTTTTTTGATGTTCTTGTTTGTTTGGGTGGCAATTCTGATGTTTTCATCGAAGCTTTTGCAGAGCTTATCTGAGGAAGATAAGAGATGGCGGTGGTTTCGTGGTTTTGTTTCAGTACCCATGGCGAGCCAGGTCTAGATTTAACTGTTTATTTGTATGTGCTTGGAAACGTATATATGAAGATATGTATATACAGTATAGATTAACGGGTTTTTTTTTTTTTTTTTCGGTTAATGATGTGTAGAGGCAAGAATACGTGCCCACGGACTACCACTGCATGAGCACAGTTTAACCTTTTTTGAAGGTGGGGGGGTTGGATTTTCTCAACATTCATAACACAATCATGCATTGACCATATCAACATACAGGCTCCCATGCATACATATACCTCATCCGTAATTAATGCCAAATTGTCGATCACTCTTTTCTCTAAACTTCGTTTCGTTATGGCACCTTCCCCACCCAACACCACAAAACTCGATCATATTAAAGAGCATTGTCGACAACCTTTTGAAAAATACAGTCTGGAATTGTCTAATCAAAATAAATGAACCTGTTACACTATATGAGAACTTCCAACTAAGCTCACAGAAATATAGAAAAGCAACAAAGCCTACACAAACGAGACGACAAAAACAATAATCCATAGATAAATGGCGCATTCTAAATAGCATTACTGTAAAGGAAAATATATGGAAAAGACTAAAATAGTAACCCGGTAACACTTCTTTCAAGGGCGTAGATGTTTGTGATTGTTCTACAAACACATTACAATATATACTGCTGTGACCGGTGTCCTTGCACAATATGACCATTAAACTAACAACAAAAATTTGTAGGGAAAAAAGACACTACTACTACTATCAAACACTTAGGGAATATAATGAAAATATTAAGCAAACATGGGCTACATTTAATGAATTATTATTTTATTATTATTATTATTTCGTGACACCTCCAAGGAGTCTGAGGACTCATTGAGGGGAGGACACCTACTTTACAACTTTCCATCTCCACTACTCCATCTACCAACTATACTGAAATTCTACTATTATCATCTACACCAACGCCATCTACCGCCCACGACCACTGCTATTTTTTGTCTCTAAATTGCATCTGTTCTGAAGGGCCGATTTGTCTGTATGCGAGATAAAAAAAAATCCAGTTTCCGGGAGAAAATACTTGCTACCTCCATATGAAATATGGCTAATAAAGATTCCTTCTGTCACCACGAGAATTGAACTTGGATCTTTTCCAATCGAAGGGCACAACGTACCGTCCTTCTTCCAACTGCGCTTAAAAATTAACTTTTCCCACGCCGGGAATCGAACCCAGGCCGCCTGCGTGAAAAGTAGGAATCCTAACCACTAGTCCACATGGAATTACTAATTACTAACTCGAATTACGGATTATGAATGACTAACTCGAAAAAAAAAAAAACTTCACCACAAGATTTTATTGCAAAAAGCTATAGTCAGGATATAAACCAAAAGGAACTGGCAGACTTATTCAACTATTCCTTAACAGACAATATCACACAACTCAAAAAAGATAATCTATCAAGGATCAACAAAAACTTACCAGCACAAAGTCAACAGCAAACTGTTTTCCATCAGTAACAAAACAGGAACTGGAGGAAGCGCTCACACAGCTATAAAAAAAAAAAAAAAAAAAAAAAGTAAGAAAAAAGACTACTCCAAGAGTAGATAAAATGAGACTCACAGACTTTATAACACACACTTTGAACAAATAAATCCGATAATTCTGAGACTCGTGAACATAATATTCGACACAGGTATTATTCCACAACCACTAAAAACTGCGATAATTACCACAATTTACAAACTTAGCAAAAAATAAAATAAAAAATACACAGAACAGACCAATAGCTAACCTAGCAGTCATCCAAAATTCTTGAAAAACTAACACACTCTAGACTACAGAAGTATTTACGGAAGTGCACCATTATCTCACAAAACCAATTAGGCTTCAGAAAACAAACTGCAACATCAAATTATTAGAAGATATTCGACGCCATATACAGTTCTATAAAATCAAGTTCCTTGTCCTTATAGTTATTGACTTTACTAAAGCTTTTGATACATTTGAACATGACATACTGCTGACCAAACTACATTTAATTGGAATAAGAGCACCACTGCATATCTGGTTCAGGAACTATTTCTCAAGCAGAACAGAATAACAAAAATAGGCACACATTACAGACACGGAGTTCCACAAAGTTATTATCACCTACCCTGTTCAACCCATAGATTAAAGACGTTTAAAACTTGACCACAAGAAGCAAAATATAACGATACGCAGACTAATAGCAATCCACAAAGACATCAACACCACTCTTTCAAAAGCACAAAATGACCTAAATGAAATCACAACTTACTTGTACCAAAACTCAATTATAATGAATAGCACCAATAGATGTAAGGATGGCTAATCAGAATAGGTGTTAGATGGATGAGTAGCATCATTAAGCATGAGCTGTAAAAGAAGGGTTTTTTATTTGATTTTTATGGTGGAAAGACATCAAAGGTCATACTGTGCAAGGACACAGGTCCAGCAGTACATATGGTAATTTTTTTGTAGGACAATCACATACATATGTCCTTGGCGGGATTCGAACCCGCAGCCTCTTGGCTGGAGAGCAGAAATGCGCTAACAACTCGGCCAACCAGGCCGGCGGTGAAGAAGAAGGAAATGCTATGGAGGGTATAAAATAAGTAAAGTGACCAGCAAACTATGAACAATAGAAGGCCCAGGAAATAAAGATGATCAGCACGGCAAGGAAAGTAAAATCAGATTAGGAGAAGATGCTAACCGAGCAGCCCAAAGAAAATCTCAAAGCTTTCTTTCAATACGTGGTAAGTAAGGAGAATGACAATGCAAGATGAACCTTAATGAGTGATGATGTCATGAGGTGACAGAAGCAGATAAAATGGTTCAGTTACTGAATGCTTATTTGCGAGGGAATCCTAGTGAGGTTACTGCTTTAACCACCTTACCGGCTATTAAAGATCAAATACGCATCCTCAAAAGCTTCGTATCCATCATAAATTTCAATGTAATATCAATGGTATTACAATTTTAATATGCACTTCGCATCCATTGTAATGTGGACGTATATATACGTCCTAACCGGTAGTGGTTAACATAAACACACAGAGCAAAAGTTATGGAATGCAAACTTTCTTCCTTGATAAGAAAGTTTGATCGAGTTATATCACCACTGCTTTAATTATAGCTTGGATTTTTTTGGCATATTGTCAGTATGACTCTTTATCACATGCATGTCAAGTTTATTCCACTTCATGCTTAAATGATCCCTTAATTCCTTCAAAATTGCAGGTATCTATGTTTCGTCTTTACAGGTCTTTCTAACATGTCCCAGATTTTTTCGATAACATTCAGATCGGGTGAATTCGCTGGCCAATTGAGATGTATAACGTCATTCTCTTGTCCTGCAAACCAATTTAGTACAATTTAGCTCGACGGACACGTGAGTAATCATCATAAAAGTCAGTATCAACTATACGTCCTTGTTCCAAAAAATGGGCAAATGGAAATACTTCATTATTAAAAGTGTCAGATAAACTACGGATTTAGTGTGACTGGACACCTCAACGAATGGGCCAACTCCTGCACTTGAAATCCAGTCCCAAAACATGACACTGTCACCTTCTTTTTACAAAGTTCTTTGGACACATTTGGGGGGTTAAATTTTTTCCCAGCCTTCCGCCGACCCTGGAGTGGGTATCATTGAAATACAAGCAGAATCTGGATTCGTCGGACCATATTATTTGTCTCAACTGGTGAATAGTCTAGTCTGGGCTAAACTGTTTAGCCCAGGCAATGCGATTTTTCTTTTGGACAATTATTAACTTGGATGTTCCAGGGCAACACGACTAAAATGCCTAACCTATGCAGTTGTCTGCGCAGTGCGTTTGTTCAGAAACTATTTACTAGTTCCAGTATTGTACTGTTAAAGCAGTTCCTGACGAGTGTGGAAACGTTCAGCTGTTGTTAGTAATTTCTAACGCCTGCGATCCTGATTTGCGTCATAGAGTTTCTACCACAGTTGCTCTGCCCAAGGAGACAGTTACGATACTTCTTCCACTGACACTACTGACTGTGGATTCAGACACTCCAAAGAACTTTGCCACCTCTTGCAAGGAATCTCCATGTTCTAGGCCAGAAACAATGACTTCCTTTTCCCACTCGGTAAGGTCACCTTTAGACCCATGGTTGTACTACCTATAAGAGAGAATACAGAATGCAACACTGCATTAAACACACACACCCCAGACATCCACAATCATATTCCAGCAGTTTTAGTCTACCTGTATGTACGACTCTTTACGTTCATCAACTTAAAAATTATGTACATGTTTCAATCAGTATTTCATTTTTTTTTTTTTTTCAGGGTGTTTATGTGACCAACACTAAAGTGAGAACAGAAGTGGATGAATTGGCTGTTTTGGGATTTTGCAGAATCTCAATGTAAATAAAAAAGATAAGATGGGATGTTAGCTCGAGTTTTGCGAGATTGTGTAAGAAAATTGACACTGCTTTTGACTAGGCTCTTTTTAATTTACGTTTCAGCTCTAGTATAGTTTCAAGGGAATGGAAAGGAGAAAAATAATTCCCTTGTATCAGGAAAGTTTTAAGAATAGCAAATTATAGCCCAATCAGTATCTCAGGCATGGTGGTAAAAATAGTGAAAAAATTGGCCAAAAAGAGAAATCAAGAATAGGTGGATAAGATTGTAATACTCTATGTCAGGCTTTCCCAAACTATGTTCCGCAGAAAGTGAATAAGTGTTTCGTGAAAAATTATAGAAATTAATATAAGCCTGCAATGGTTTTAAATGCTGTGACAAGTTCAAACATGTTTGAAAATCAGGCCCTCCTCACATTGCGTGTGGATTGTGCTATTAATTCCAGCGCGCGCTGGCCTTGGCTCAGCCGCCCGTGGCAATCGACACCTCCGAGCGCTAGTGAAGTACGGAGGTTTCTATTCTAGGAAACGTGCGGTCACAAGCAAGGTCAATGCGATGCCATGAGGCCCGGCATGCCTGTAATATTCGCTGTTGCAATTTTGTGATTAGATGCAGCCTGCTTCGGCGATAGTATGCGCTTAGCTTTACACTGAATATGAAACCGATGATACTCGACTCTAACCAAGGTGTTCCGTTAAAATTTCAGGATTTGTGAAGTGCTCCATTATAGGAAAAGTTTGAGAAATGCTGCTCTATGTGGTGCAACATAGCTTTGTGAAGGGTCGGTCATACCTTAGTAATTTATAAACGTTTTACAATAGAGTGAGTTTGGATAAAGGAAATGGCTACACAATAATTCTGCTGGATTTTGCAAAGGCATTTGACAGAATATCGCGTGGTACTGTGCTATGCAAATAAGAACAAATGGGAATGGTCCTGACACTAGCTAAGTGGATAAGAGGGTGGCTGCTGGACAGATATCAAAAAGTGATATATGGAGAAGCAGAATCGAGACGAAAACTGGTGACTAGTGGCATGTTGCAAGGTTCGGTGCTAGGACCATTGCTGCTTAATTTGTATATAAATGATATAGAAAAATGCCAGAAAGGAAATATTCAGTTGTTTTCTGATGATGCGATATTAGGTGGAGTAATAATTAATGAAGGTGATGTGGAAAGCTTGTAGAATGATTTAAATACCACTCGATATGGGCAAAAGAATTGTATGTCAGTTTAATGTTGCCAGATGTAAACTTGTGCATTTTGGAATAAATAGATTACAACCTGTGTGTCACAATATGTCACTGTTCTCCAGAAAATAGATGAAACTGAAGATTTAGAGATGGTGGTAGATAGAGAGTTAAAGTTTAGAATTAATTGGTTCACTAATTGGCTGTTGAAGAACACATGAACAAATAGAGATAAGTAAGTTGTTATTCTTCTTTATAAGACCTTGACATGCTTAAATTTTGATTACTATACTCAAATCTGGTCTCATGTGTTTCTTGAGAATGAGGAAATGGTAGAGAGAATTTAGAGGCGAGTGTCCAAGATGGTGAGTGGTCTGTGAAATGTTCCCTATGAGGATAGATTGAGACTGTGTGAACTGCAGAAGTTGGTTGATAGCAAAAAAAGAGGGGATATGATAGAAACATTTAAGTTGCTTATTTTATAGGATTGATGCAGGGGGAAATGTTTCAGCACTTGGCTAGAAGGGGCCAGATCAAGGGATCTTCTCTGGGAGTTGAAAAAATTGATCAATAGTGGTGTGAGGATTAGATTTTTTGCTTAGAGTTGGGAATGACTGAAATGGGTTATTTGTCAGGGTTATTTGTGAGTGCTTTATTTGTAAATTGGTTCAAGGAGAAGTATGATAGACTGTGTGGATAGTTTGGGTCTTCCACGATGAATCTCTCGGACTCTTCCTTGGAGGTACAACAACAATAATAATAAATAAAAAATAATAATATTGATATGGAAAAAAATTGTGTATATTTATATTTAAAAAAATTAATGTTGTCTACAGTGTGTATGGAATTCGTGCTGAGCAGAAAAATGTACTGATCGTACTAAATTAGTGATTATTATTATTAAAAAAATCAGCTAATACCTTTTTATTCCCTTATAGGGAGTAGGCGAGGCCTTTATACCCTATCTAGCTTTTGAAGACTGAGTGGGTAGTTCAATCTCCACCGGTAGCCAATCAGAGATAGCTGGTCCATGTCTATCACTAATTATAGCAGCCACAGATGAAGGGGCTGGCAAATAAGTGCTGCCATCTCTTGGTACCTAACCCTAACAAGATATGTTACTGAAATAATATGGGTACTATGGTCGATTTTCTTGAGTTTACGGGATGAAAAACCCGAGTTACCAGGATGAAAAATCTGCTTGCCCGTGCCAGAGATCGACTAACTCGGGAATCGGTCGAAGAAAGGCTTAGAAAAAGTTCCTCCAGTCGATGACTAGACTTGAACTCTAGTCTAGTCGGCGACTAGGCTTATTATTATTATTATTATTATTATTATTATTTACTATAGGTTTGTACTAAACAGAAAATATGATGTGTTGGTTGAACATATTGTGCATACTCAGTATGATCATATTTTGTCAAACTTTGAAAAATGTAAATGTAAATGTTAATGTAAACTTTAACATGCAATAACATTTCCTTGTGTAACTGCGAACTACAATAGAAAATTATTATTGTATATTATTATAGCTAATGAGAAATTATTTATTCTATTATATCAATTGCACATTATGCATATTACAGCGGTATTAATTAGAATCTGTTCTGTAGTCACATGGAAAAAATGTAGTATGATTGTTAACTCTTAACTTCTTTGAATGATGGACTGAGTCCTTGACTCTTTTTCTCTGTCTGTGTCTGTGGATCGTTGGGGTTTGTAGTGTGGATGTTAGGACCACTTTCTGTGAGCTTTTTGCATTTTTAGTACTTATTTCTTTCACAAGGAAGGCTTTCGGTTTGCTGTGTTTGAAGTGGTCTGAGGGTTTGTAGTCAGCTGTCTGTTGTATTAGCTGGTTATCTTGGCTGTGAACAATTTTTCGCGATGCCTCTCATGTAGATTTTGATGTCTGGTAGTTTGGCTTCGCGGTTTACTTGGAGGTTTCTGACGAATTAAGGGGCGTTTAGTGCCATTATTAAGCATTTGTTTTGAAGTAGTAGTATTATTGCTTACATTTTATGTTATATATATTTAGTTTTTTTGTGACATAATAAAGTGTTAAAAATAATAATATTATTATAGGGATAAGGAGAATGGATGGATGGATGTCAGTTTAATGTTGCAAAGTGAAAGGTAATGCCTTTTGGGGGGGAAAGATTATCAGCATTATACCACATTGGTGGAACCGTATTCCAGGAAATTGACGAAGACAGAGACTTGAGAGTGTTAGTGGATATTGGGGCACATAGCTAAAGCAGCTCGTCAGATCATTTGTTTACTGAAGAATACTTTGACGACATAGGCAGGTTATTGTTCCTCTTTATCAAGCCTTGATAAGACCTCATATTGACTACTCTAGGTGCCAGGGTTTCTTGGTGATGGAAAGGAAGTACAGAGGACCCAGAAGCGAGTGACCAAGATGGTAGCTAGTCTATGGAATGAACCTTACGAGAATAGATTGACGATTTGTGGGTTACAGAAACTGGTTGTTAGGAGAAAAAGGAGTGATATGATTGACACATTCAAATTACTGAGGGGTTTTTACAAAATTACTTCAGAGAAATTTTTCAGAACAGGTGTGGTGGTGGCAGAATTAGGGGCCAACCATAGAGACTTAGCAAGAGTGCAGTTAGCAAGGGTGTTAGAACTAGGTTTTTTACTTGGAGAGTGAATGAATGGAATAAGCTGCTACAGTCCGTTGTGGGTGCTATGACTGTGAATGAGTTCAAAGAAAAGTATGATAGATACTGTGCAAATGCTGAATAGTTCTTGACATGATGTTTGGACTTCCCTCGATGAGTCTAAGGACTCCCTGGAGTTGTCGTAATAATTTTATCAACTAATGCCTTTCATTCCTGTATAGGTGGCACATAGCAAAAGTAACTAAAGCAGCTCATCAGATCAACTGTTTACTGAAGAATACTTTGACAAGCAGAGATAAGCAGGTTATTGTTCCTCTTTATCAGGCCTTGATAAGACCTCATCCTGACTACTCTGGGTGCCAGGGTTTCTTGGTAATGGAAAAGTGGCATTTTAGCCGTATCTAACTTTTGGAGACTGAATGGGAGGGTTCAATCTCTACTGGTACCCATTCAGAGATACCTGGCCCAAGGCCAATACTAATTATGTGGCACGCATTGAAGAGACGGTTCAAAAGTGCCGCCATCGCGTGGGTCCTAACCCTAACTCAATATTTAATGTCTGAAATAGTGTTGGTTTAAGGTCGATTTTCTTGACTTTATGTGACGAAAAACCCGAGTTTCCGGGAGAAAAAATCCGCTTTCCCATGTCAGAGATTGACTAACTCGGGAACAGGTCGAAAAACGGCTTAGAAAATTTTCCTCCAGTCGCCAAGTAGATTTAAAACCAAGTCTTCTTTCGTACGGTCAAGCGTCGTGGTCCACTAAGCTGCATAGACTCCTCCTGTAATAATAATAATAATAATAATAATAATAATAATAATAATAATAATAATAATAATAATTGTTGTTGTTGTTGTTGTTGTTGTTTGCGTTAAATAAAATAGCATTTTTAATTTTAAAATTTAGCAGTGGGGAATAAATAAATATGAAATAAAATAAATTTAAAACCAAAATAATAAAATACATTTAAAAACAAATAAGTAAAAATAACATGATGATAAATAATAAACAAAAGCAATTCTGACTATGGATTATACAAAATAGCTGGACTTGAGCATCTGAAGCTTTAACTGACATGGCGCGTTCTTTGAGTGAAATACCGATCACTGATTTATATTTGAAGTTAAAGCAATTAGAATATCCTTACCTTGGAAACGGAAGTGATGACTGGCTTGAAGAGATACTATTTTCTCGTGGGAAAAATAGGTGTTTTCTGTTATGCTGGCTATTTTCATACCTTAAAGGAGAAAGTAAGGCAGTTAGTCAAATTGGTACGGACCCATTTGAAAGTTGCGGAAGTAAGTAGTGTATGATAGTTTGTTTATATATTATTTATTAAGATATATTTAAAGGTGGGGAGTAATTTCGGAAAATTAAATAATTGCTGCCCACATTAAAAATCATTGCTTATTTAAAAGAAAAAAAAAAATCGCCGTATAAGGTTTATTGGGCAGCACGAGATGGGACTTAGATCCCTTTAGTCCTTTCAGATTATTACCTGTTTATGATATTACCTGTAACTGTAGTTTCACGATGGTTAAATGAATTGCCATAATTTCAATAGAATATAGTATCTAAAAAAAGTTCTGAAATTCCTTTTCACTGCTTTTTGTAACAATTAGGGTTCGTATTGAGGTGTGACGTGATCAGGATGGGAAAATAATGTACTCCAAGCGGGGTTCCTCCAAGAAACTCTTTGGGCCACCAAATTGTTAATGACAGGGTTTTTAAATTTATTTTGCAAAACCACTGTTGCTGCTATATTACTTGTTAAATTACCTAGCTTTTAACGATGATTAAATGAATAGCCTGATTGCAATAGAATATAGTGTCTAATATATATATATATATATATATATATATATATAAAACCAAGTTCATATAAAATGACTTGGTATCTTGAATATATATAATTGGAACCTAGTAAAGTAGTAGTGGCCAAAGTTTTTTGTGTGGTGCCACTTTTCAACAGAATAAGGAATTAGTGCCACACAAGAAGAATACTTCTCACTCACAGTTCAGTTTGTAGTGTGAGTATGTATACCCTTGTCCAATCTGCTAATTGAATTGCAGTCTTTTTAGAATTTGGTAACCGGATTCTCCCAAAGCATAATGAAATGAAATTATGGTGAGTATCTTGAGTAAAGATCTTATAATTTACTAGTGTTAGTTTATGAAGCATATTTTGTTTTGGTAGTAACTGCTTCACATGCTATATATATATATATTACTTATTTATTTTCTTCTTTAACCCTCCAACTAGTAGGTTATGAGTTCAATTCTCACTGCCTGAATGAATGCATGTGAATGTGTTTAATTTGGTGAGGTAAATTTGTTACTTAGTAGTAAACTACAACTTTGCATATTGAAAGTCTGAAGTAACTTGAAAAACTTCTGTTTTATTTGGTCTGTAGAGCAAAATTTTTGATTATCTAACCCTTAGCCTCCCCACAGTCCTAATGTATAATAGATTCACATGAAGAACATTATTATTATTATTTTTTTTATTTGACACCTCCAGGGAGTTCAAAGACTCATCATCGTTTATATACATATATAAACATATATGTATATATGTGTGTGTCTGTGTGTATATAAATATATATACACACACAACTGTGAGGATCACTATTAGTTGAACATGCAGTTACATAGTTCTCCTCCAGGAGCCTGATGATATTCCTGATCTGTTCAAGAATTGGTTTACTAGTAATTGGTTATTTGAAGATAAGATAATTAAGAGAACACTTTTTTTTTTTAGTGTCAAGAGCCTGGTTTGATACACAAACCAGCACATCCACTTTGATACTAATTAACCCTCTCATGCATAAGGGACTCATATGAGGACACATATTTTCCCTCATAATAATTATTTATTCATAATTTAGTGCTACTGTATGCATGTAGTCCTCATCTGGGAAGACCAAAGTGCTCTTAGAAACAACACTAGATGGCAGGAGTTTCAACAAAGTTACAGGAATAGCAATCTCTCTGCAATGCATGGTGATATCAAGGAGGAAGTGAAAAGCTGCTGTTTTGTTTTGAATTTGGTGATTTTATGAGTCTTCTGGAAAGGTTAGTATAGTTTTATATATTGTACCTTGTAGATGAAGTGTGAATATTTAATTTGTTCCTGTTTATTAACATATTCATAAAATGAACTTCAAAATAACCTGTCCTCACATGAGGAAAATATGTTTGTAAGGAAATTTATGTGGCAAATAGTTTGAGGTTAGAAAGTTCTTGTACATTATTTTTATAATTTTATTTATTTTATTTTTCAAACATACATGAATAGCAAGTGTGTTAATTGGCATTATCATCTCTTTTACAGATGGATAACCAAAAGTCAGGTCCATCAGGCATAAAAAAGGCCCATTAAAACTGTTCGAGGAATCTGAAGATGATTTTGAGTTAAGTAATTCTGATGATGATCCTACAGAGAGCGACAGTTCAAGTGAAGACAGTGATGTTCAGTGTCCTTCCCCTGTTGGTCAGACTTACAACGTTCAAAGTGTACAAAATACAGCTGTTGCTGGTCATATGTCATTGCAGAGACAACCAGTGTGGGTTAGTGAGAAAGATAATCCACAGTTTAGAGGAAAACACCAAGTAAATATTCATGGAGAGAGCTCTGTAGATTATTTTTCACAGCTGTTTCCAGAGGAATTGATGGATGAAATTGAAACAAACTAATCTGTATGCATGCTGTAAAGGCAAAGATAATTTAGCACTTCCTGTGACTGAACTCAAAATTTACCTTGGAATTCTACTTGTCGTGACATACATAAAATACTGACATGTAAGGCAGCATTGGTCTTCTGAACATGGACTGTATATGGATGTTATAGCTGATGCTATGTCAGTGAACAGAAGGGAAGACATAAGGCGATATTTGCATTTTGTTGATTCAGACACAATACCTACCAATAATAAAGACAAAGCAATATGTATAAGACCAGTGCTGCAAAAGTTTCATGAAACATTCTATGCTGCTGTCAGCCCAGAAAAATTTCAGAGTGTAGATGAGATGATGATTCCATTGAAGGGACATTCACAACTCAAACAATACTTACCTAAGAAACCAAAAAAATGGGGTTTCAAAATGTGGATGATGGCAGGCATTTCAGGCTATGTATATTGTTTTGATTTTTATCTAGGTGCAGATCCTGGAAGACAAAATTCAGACTCATTCAGTGCAAGTGAAAGTGTAGTACTTAGGCTTCGTCATGATCTTGCTGGTAAGAACCTCGAGGTATACGCAGACAACTTTTTCACGAGCATCCCCTTAATTAAGAAACTAAAGGAAGATGATATTTAGTATGTGGGTACATGCAGAAGAAATAGACTTCAAGGTGCTGACAAGAAACTGAAAAATGAAAATCATTTGCAGAAGATGGGATGAAGAAATATGTCAGTTACTATGTCCTCTGATGGCATTACTCTCACTAGATGGGTTGATAACTCCATAGTACATGTAGTATCTAGCTACTTAGGAAAGGGGCCTGTCAGTGTATGTCAGAGGTTCAGCCAGAAAGAAAAAAGTATGTTGAAATTCCACTACCTCGCAGCATAGCTGTTTATAACAAACATGGGTGGAGTAGACCTTATAGACTTTCTTGTGGCTTTGTATCGAAATGATACCAGGAACAAACGATGGTATATGAGAATTTTTCACCATATGTTGAACGTACTTGTTTGTAATGCACGGATCATTTGGAAATGGGAAGAAAAAGAAAAATTGGATTTGTTGGAATTCCAAGAGTGGCAACTGCTTTGATATATCAAGGTTAGCTCAGCTAGGTACAAGGTACAAAGAAACGAGGACGCCCTTCATGTCAGATACCACTAGCAATAAAGAAATGCAAAACTCGCTCTGTGCCACATGAGAAATGTTTTGAAGGCAGTGGACGCTTCCCAAAGAAGACAACAGGTGCTAATGCCAATCATTGCAGAGATGTACACTGCAACAGTAAAACAACATACATCTGTTTTAGATGTGAGGTTCCAATCTGTCTGGAATGTTTTCAGTCTGTCCATACAAAATGAGGCAAAGAGAATAAGACTGTTCTTGATTATAGATATAGCTCTACTTATAGATTATACTGATATAGCTCTACTGCAAATTCTAATTGTTCTACTTTTTGTATGTACTAAGTAATCCAGATTTTGATCATTCATGCAGTGTTTCAGCAAAATATAACTTGTTTATAATCTGTTTTGTCATACTTGTAATGTCTTTCAATGAAAATAAATTCCTTAGTTTAAGTCATTTCCATAGAAATGTGTCTGTAGTATGTTGGCGTTAGTGCATGATGATTTTAAACATATACAGGACACACATTTAGCAAAATTAATGAATTCATGGTAATACTGTAAGATTAAATGGTACTGTATCATGCCATTATAATTTTTTTATAAAAGAATATAAGAACTCATGCATGAGAGGGTTAAGAACAACCAAACAGCTGCATTTCACATTTGGAAGTACTTTGGATTATAACCAGATTAAGTGTGTTCACAGTATGTTAAAAAAAAAAAAAAAAAATCCATTGCAAGCAAATCTACTATGGTTAATATAGCAGTTATTGAAAATAGTGTATGTTGTGTTTTTGTGTTGGCCAATATTGTTGTGATGGCATGATTCTAATAATATTATTTTTTATTTCCAGCATTATATTAAAACTGAGTAAGAAACCTAATTATCATAAAACTATTGAGAGGAATGTAAATTTTCAGCAAGTCAGTTTTCAAACAGATTTTTTTTTGTAATATTATTATTATTATTATTATTTGTGACACCTCCAAGGAGTCTGAAGATTCATCGTGGGAGTCTTTTGTACACCTATTGTACAACTCTCTATCTACACCACCACACCGATCCTCTACTACCAATCATCTACATCAGCACCATCTACTGCCCACCACCACCACAGCTAGTATTTAGACATCAAGAAGTCTGTATTTGTTAAATAAGCAAGGCAGGCATGACAATTATGCTAATAAAGCTGAAACAATAGGTTAAATTATTATTGTTACTCTTAAGAATATAGTGATGTGTTTTGAGTACCTTCTTCCAGAGTTGTCGTAATATTCCACTGCTTGAAATACTTTTCACTGTATTTCCCATTTCATGAGTGCTTCCATCTCTCTAAAAAATATATATACAAATGGTATAATTTTCGTAAATGGTATAATAATGGTGCATGTTACGCCTTGCAACCAGCCATAGCCTGCTATGCTATGAGTGGCTTGTTTAGCACTTTGGTTGCTTTCTGCTATTTGATTTTGCTCACTCCAAAGACAGACTTTAAAAAATTAAAAAAAAAAGTACATTTTTTTTTGTAGATGGTATCTAGTTTTATATAAACAAATTGTATGCAATATCAAGATAATTAGAAATTATTGAGTAGTAAAAAAAAAAAAAAAAAAAATTCATTTGCAATATAGTTTGTACTAATTAGGGATACTAAAGTATACTAGATTCTGATATTAAATTTTAAATTATGACTACAAAAATGTCTTGATTATTTCATCAACATGTTTTACATCAGTAGGCATAAATTATTCTTCAGTTAGATAATGGTTCAAGAAAATTGTCTCGTGTCTGAAAACAATATCGTCTTGTGTGACGCCTGTAAGTGGAGATAAAATATAACTTATTTTATCTCCACTAAGACCTGTGCAGATTTGGTCTCCTGGGTTCCAAGGGGATAAAAAAGTTGTGAAAAAGGTGCATAGAAGAGATACAAAGATTATATTGAGATTATGAAATTTAGATTGAGGAAAGTTTGCAAGTAAGTGATCTGATTAACAGGAGAAAGAGTGGTGATATGATAAAGTCTATAATTATTATTATTATGTGACACTTCCAAGGAGTTGAAGGGCTCTACTCTGCTACATACAGCTTGCCATCTCCGCTACTACTTAATTCTCCAGATACACACAATAACACTACTACCATTAATGCCAGCTACCACCCATCACCACCAACAACAGTATTTTTTTCTCTGTAAATTGTGTGTGTTCTCATGGCCTTCTGTATGAGATCAGCTAACTCACCTTCAATTGAAAAAGCCCATGTAAAGATTCCTCTTGTCACAATGAGAATAGAGCTTAGATCTTTTCCAGTCGATGGGTGCAATGTTACCATCGTTCTTCCAATTATGTGTGGAAGTTAAGTTTGTTCATGGTTAAGAAAGGGATATGAGCTAGATTTTTCTCTCGCAGAGCAGTGGCGAATTGAACAATTTGCCTGTTAAAGTAGTGAGTGCATGTAGTGTGAACAAATTTAAGGGAAGGTATGACAGATGGTTTGGGTGATGTATAGTCTGCCTTTGATTAGTCCTTAACTCCTTGGAGGTCTCAGTCTATCACAGAAATCTGGTCTGTGATGTCTAGATTTCACTCTGTTCTGTTCCATTACATATATTTTGGCTGCTAATTATGCATGTTGTATTTTCAGATCAGTTTGCCTGCAATAGGAAATTGTTCAAATTCCAGGAGAAAAATGTTGTCACTGCAACATTTTTATGTTGCAGTGACAACATTTTTCTCCTGGAATTGGTATGCCAAGTTCCCTTCACTTCTTGCAAATGCCATGTGACATAAGCTGGCCTGGTTGGCCGAGTAGTTAGCATACCCGCTCTCCAACTAGCAGGGTGCTGATTCGAATTCCACTGTGGGCATGAATATTTGTGATTGTTTTACTTTGTGTACTGCTAAACTTGCTATATGATACAGTATGATTGCTGTCCTTGCACCATTAAGAAACCATAAATCATCATCACATCATGTATAAAGTCAAATCCCAAGGGACTTTACTAATCAAATATTAGAAAAGGCATTTCAGATTTCTTGACTCAAGAAATCAGAACAATTTTTACCAATTTTCTGAATAAAAAAAGTCATCAATAGAATATCACGAGTTTACTATGATATTCTATTGTTATTCATGATGGCTGGCTGAAATTGCTAGATTTAAAATTATTTAATGTAAGATAGAGGCAAATAGGATAACCGAATATTTAGCTGGGCATTTTTATAAGTGAAAGCACATTTCATTCTCATTTTCTGGCATGCTAAGTAAAAACAAAGCAAGCTCAGTGATTATAGAGTATTTTAACAACATGAATTTAGACAGGGCTGGAAACAATACATGTGAAAATAATGGAAAGAGATATATTGAATTTTTAAAGTGCAAGGCGGGTGAGCCACTTGTTTCTGGATTCTGAAGTTCAAAAGGATCCTGAAATTTAGATGATTATTAGTGTTTTATTAACTTTGCTGGAAAAGATGGTGCAAAAGTGACCAAGGAAGAAGTTATTGTGGAGTTGTTCAGTGATCATATTGCTAAGATTTTTCATACTTGATGGTAATGATACTATTCTAAGGAAACTGGAAGTTGAGGAATCAGTACTTAAACCTAGTTCCTTAAAGGTGAATGAGGTAGAAGTCTATAATTGCTTAGTCATAATGATGTGAATAAGACTATTGGACGAGATGGAATTTCACCACGTGCTATGAAAGAATGCACTAAGGAACTGACACTTCCTTTAACTCAGTTGTTTAATGAGAGTCTTAACTGTTAGATTTTAGGTAAAGACAACATATACTAGAATATTAATTAAAAACTTTAATTAATATTACCTGTATTTTGGTAATGTTACATTACCATCTTCAGGGATCACAAAATAATGATATGTGCATGTGGCACTAATACTAAGCAAAAATGGCTGAAGAAAACAACTGAAATTGGTCCTAGAGTCCTAAAGGTGCCCCCCTTAGTGGGCTAAATTAGGTTGTCACTTTAGAAAGCCACTTTACTACACTGCAGCAAGTATAAATATGAGAGATTACTCCTGGAATCGGCCTCAGCTCTAAAAAAAACTCCCTAAACCTCAACAAATTTGGATGCATGAGACTACCCCAAATATGGGAAGCTTGCATTCCTAGAACATCAGCTAACAACCAAGACAACCTAATTTAGCCCACTAGGGGGCACCTTTAGGACTCTAGGACCGACTTGAGTTGTTTTCTTTAGCCATTTTTGCTTAGTGTTAGTGCCTGCATGCACATATCATTTTTTTTGTGATCCCTGAAGATGGTAATGTAACATTACCAAAATATATGAAGTATTAATTAAAGTTTTTAATTAACATTCTAGTATACGTTGTCTTTCCCTAAAATCTGACAGTTATGTATTACCAACGTATAAGTTTATCTACAAGAATAATGAGAGTCTAGTATCCTTAACAATCCCTAATGAGTGGAAAGAGGGCAAGATTATTCCATTGCATAAAGGTGGAAGCAAAACAGATGTTTCAAATTGCAGACCAGTTTGCATTTCTGGAGCGGTTGTTAAGATCTTGGAGAGATTGGTCAGGAATAGAATACAAGATTGGGTGGACAAGGATAAGATTCTGTATAGAGGTCAGCATGGGTTTGTTAAAGGGAGGTCTTGTTTTATAATTTGCTTACATTTTATAATAAGATGACTACTGTTCTGGATAGGGGTGATTCATATACAGTGATACTTCTGGAGTTAACAAAGGCATTTGACACAGGCTACCACATGGACTGGAAAATCAGTTGGTTGATTGGATAGCAGACTGGCTTTTCTAATCAATATCAAATAGTTGTGTATAGAGGTGCCATGCCTCTCAGGAGGAGAGTTATCAATGGAGTCCCACAGGATTCTGTTCTAGGGCCACTGCTGTTCAATTTGTTTGTTAATGATATTTCAAATGGTCTGCAAGCTGATATTCAGCTGTGGTAGATGATGCTAAGCTAGGAAAAGTTATTTGGAATGATGCAGATGTACTGGTGCTTCAGAACGAATTGAATAAAGTGACTATGTGGGCAAATAAGTTGGGGGGGGATGTCAATTTAACAGCAGTAAATGTAAGATTTTGGATCTCAAAAAAGTAAAGCTACGTATCATATTGGAGATGTTGTATTACAGGTGGTGGAGGAAGCGTGTGATCTTGGGATATTGGTGGATAAAGAATTGAAGTTCAAGGGATATATTGCAAAAATAATAAAAACAGCAAAGAAATCCAGTATACTAAGAACACTGACAAATAGAGATAAGGATGTGATCATTCTGCTGTACAAGGCTCTGATTAGACCACATCTGGACTACTTTGCATCGATTTAGTCACATGTGTTCCTAGGTGAGAAGTAAGCTGTGGAAAACGTTTAGAGGTGAATAACAAAAGCAATATCGGGATTGTGGAATACTGACTATGGAGATAGGTTGAGAGAATCTAAATTACAGATGCTAGTCAATAGGTGGAAGAGGAGTGATATGATTGAGACATATAAATTGCTAAGAGGTGCTTATCAAATAGATACCAAGGATATTTTTCAAAGGGTTGAAGGAGGGAATGGGATAGAGACAAGAGATCATTCTTGGAAGTTGTATAAAGTTGTGGTACGTAAGAGAGTGCTGCATTACTTTTTTGCATGGAGAGTGGTTGGTGAGTGAAATTTATTGCCAAATGAGATGATGAGTGTGCAAACATTGAAGCAATTTAAGATGAGGTATGATAAAACATTATCCCTGTTAGATTGTATCTTACTATTGCCTCCCTTAATGAGTCTTGACTACAAGAGGTGTTTGGATAATAATAATGATAATAATAATTCTGCATTTTATGTCATACCATTTTATAATGTAATTTTCTTTTTCTAGGTTCATTATTCCTCCTGTCTACTTTTTTCTTCAATTTTCTGTGCATTGCATTTTGTGGCTTTTGTATTATCTATGCATTCTCTAATTCATTTTATTGTATCTTTCCAAAAAATAAAAATAAAAATCTAAGTAGTCATCATGGTTAATTTACAATTTGTAAATAAGGAAACAAACTAAATACATAGGAATAAGAAAAGGTTAATTATTATATGCAGCTTTCCAGACTTCTCTGTGTTGAGCCAGTTGAGTTATTTCTTGTGGAGAAAGAGTAGTATCTGTGCTGATAAGGTGGTTAATATACTATCAGAATTGTTTAGTTTGTTTTCCTCTCTGTCTTTGTCTATTTGAGGGAGCATATAAAACTAAGATGTCAAAGTAAGGAGAAAGAGGATGTCTCAGTTGATGTCCAAATCAATCAAGTTGATTGATTTGGACATCATTGAAAGCCTGCATTGGATTTCAATCGGTTTTTTTTTTAGTTTGCCTCTTCTAAAATAGTGGAATTATGAATATGATCCTTCAAGGAGTAACAGTCTTTAGCAGGTTGTATTCAAGCTATTAATGATTTTTGTTGCTTTTTGGGTGGAATCGTTCCGTGTTTCTCCACCGTATAAGAAGATAGCTTGAGACGTTGCTTTGTAAAGCCTAATTTTTATTTCCAAGTTGATGAGAGATGATTTCCATATATTTCATAGATTCCTGTGTTGATTGAGAGCTTTTTATTTTCTTAATATTATGTCATTTCCACTATTATTTATATTTGAGCCTAAGTATTGGAAGTCTATATTTGCTAATAGTTGGTTGCATTCTGTAATGATGGAACCATGTACTATATTTGTATTTTAGTTTTATTTGAGTTAACTGTCAATCCAAATATTTTTGTAGCTTGGCATAGTTTTTCAGTGTTGTTACACCTTGGATAAAGATGTAATACTTTTAATTGTAATACTATTAATACTATAGTTGTAATACTATTAATATAATACTTTCTGTATCATATGCAAATGATTTCTAATATAATTATATGCATAGCTGAGGTCACTGAGACAGTTGTTTATCGTTCGTTGTTAGTGTTGTGCCAAATCCATCCTCAGCTATCCTGAAAATGTACATATTCATATATTTTGATAGTTTAAAAGAATGAGTAATTATGATCTACTTTGTTCAAATAATTTTGGCAGTTGTAAAAAGCTTTTTTTCACTTAGTAATCAAGTAAATCATAATAGGCAAGAAATTGTATTCTTGTTTTAATCCTATATCCAAATGTAAGCAAACAAAGCTTGCATGTGAAGTATCTTCATGACTAGACTACTTGTATATAGAGGTTGTTGACATCACATCAACTGCCTTAGTATCCCATAATGCAAAGCACATTTTCTCTGCAAACTGAGAAAGGTGCCATTGGGAAGATGCATCATTAAAATATCTAGAAAAGGCAGGCTGTTGTTATTTCTCTTTCTGTAGTGAACTAGATAGTTGGGGTGCTGACTGCCAGGGAGGAAGGAGTCTAACGTGTGAACCATGTGGCTAAATAGAAACACATCAGTGACTTAACCCTCCGACCGGCCAGGAGGTATATATACATCCAACTAAATCTGGATACAATTCAATACACCTGTTGAAAGAACATGGATAAGAAGTGTAATTTGGCAGTTCTGTCCTTTAGAAGTGCGATAATCCTTCATGCTATAGAGAACACTTAACTAGATTATCTCGCGAAGCTGAGTCTCAGTTCTCTATAACAAGGAACGCAGTTCCTAGTTTTATGCTGGGCGATTGGACTCTTTGTTATATTAGAAAGACTAAAAATATAGAAATTATTTTTATTTTCTCTTTTTATTATACAGTTTTAAATTCCAGAACAAAATATAAATCTTGCATACTTTCTTCACTTAAATATTTCATTACCTTGGAGAACCAATGGTTAATGTTTTTGTGCTAATTTTGTATAATCGCTTACTTGACAGAACATGCTTTGTTTTCGAAGAAATTAATTCACGATAATTATTTGAAACATTAAAAAAAAAAAAAAAACGGCTGCCGACATTCTAGATTATATTATTTTTGTTCAGAATCATATTTTGAAGAATAATTCAGATTTCCTGAAGGAAATCTGTGAATTATTCTTCGATGACTTTGCTTTATAGAGAATAATATGCAATTCTTTAATCATATCACTAAGTTTTTTTCAAAATATCGTTATCTACTGTTCTTTGCACTTTGAACTTGTTGGTTTCCCTGTATAATTGGTCTTTACAAAATGAAATAAACTGTTATTATTTAAATTGATATGTATATATTTTAGCGTATATTCTCTCATACAAAATATGTGTATGCATCAAATGTGAAATTTCATATTTTCACAATAGAAATGAACTTTATTTCGACTTTGATAGTTTTACTCCCTCCCCCGCTGCAACACTACTGCACATCTGAAAACTCTTATGAAACATAGGTACAGTTAATATCTATTGGGCTCCAAAGTTTACTGCATTCTCGCAGTAAACTTTGGAGCCCAATAGATATTAATATGCTGCTTACATTTATAGCACTCTTGATTGTGCAAAGCATCATGAAAAAGCTCACTCTCGAAATGTATTGGTCTACAGACTGGATTCTGAACACTCCAATGTTTCGTGATGTTATGACTGAAAAACAATTCAGTCTCATCATGAAGTATTTGCATTTTCAGAATAATGAGGAATATGATCAGGCAACACATCCTTGCCCAGTTCTCAACAAAATTTATGATTTCCTGATGAAAATCCATCAGAAATGTAGATCACTATACAGTCCTGAGAGAGGCTTGAGTATCGATGAAAGTCTTATGCCATTTATTCAAAGGTAGGCTGAAATGCAAGCAGTATATTTCCCAAAAGAAAGCAAAGTATGGAGTAAAATTTTTTTATGCTTTGTGAATCCGAAAGTGGATATCGTTGGGATTTCAAACCTTATACGGGAAAGCAGACTGTAATCGAGCATGATAAATATTCGGATCTCCCCTTGTCGATGCGTGCAGTAATGCAGTTACTAGACCCTTTACTGAGTAAAGGTGATTGCATTACAATGGATAATTACTACATGTGTCCTGAACTCGCTGACTTGCTTTTACAGCATCGTATAGATAGTTATGGTATTGTAAATGCAAAAAAGGCGAGATATGCCTCTAGATCTGGCATCAGGAAAACTATTGAAGGGGGAAATCTGAGCTTATCAGCAAGGTAAAGTCTTTGCGCTACGTTGGAAAGACAAAAAAGATATTTTTCTGCTGTCTTTCCTGCACAATCCATCAAAGAAATCCATGGAGAAGCATGGTTTCATGAAAGAAAAACCCATTGCTGTGTGTGCGTACAACAACACTATGAGTGGAATTGACAGGTGCGATCAACAGCTATCATTGTACTCTGTAATGAGGAAACAGCATAAAATATATTACAGACAAGTGTTTGGACATATATTGGGTTTTGTTATTTGGAACAGTTTCGCGAATAGAAAGAAATCGCAGGAAAGAAGGCAGTCCTTAGAGACTTCTGAGGTTAAATGCTGCTAACTCCAACCATTATCCCGAGAATCTACCAGCCATGGCTAATAAAAAAAAACCTCAATGCAAATGCTATGTATGCAAAAAGAAACAATATCAGAAGGGAGACAACAATCTGGTGCCCTGAATGTGAAACTGCTTTGCGTGTTTACCCTTGCTTTAGGGTATTTCATACTGTTCAAGATTTTTAAATTCTGAACAGTACGAAAGATAAAATGTTTATTTTCAGGGCCATCAAAACAGTCCTTTTCAGGACTACAAATATTGATAGAGAGATGCCTGATTGTAGTGTTTCCATTTCATCTTGAAGAAGAATTTTTGAAGTTATTTTTATAACACAATGATATATTGTTCTTTCGCAATGTATAATAGTATATTTACGGAGGAATAAAATATCAATAAAAAAGCAGGTACCTTTCTCCCTTGTTTAGGGTGTTCCATACTGTTCAACATCTATAAATTTTGAATAGTAAAATCAAAAATATTTCTTTTCAAGGCCATCAAAACAGTCCTTTTCATGACTACAAATATCGATCGAGAGATGCCTGTCTGTACTGTTTCCATTTCATCTTTCAAGTAAATTATTTCACCCAAAAATGAAAAATATAAATAATAAAATAAATAATTAAAATCTATAAATAATAACGTGAACATTTTCCCCTTGCCAACACACTACTACACAGCATTGATGTGATATAAGTTCTAAATTTCTTGTATGGGAGATTTATATACAGTGGTATCTTGCTAATCCGAACTAATAAAAACCGTGCTCGTTTGGAGTAGCGTAAAGTTCGGATTAGCGAAATTTCGCCCAAGAGACAACAGTAACTGCCTTTAAGACAAAAATAATCAGATTCTAATGGTACATAAATTTAATTCAGTAAATAAATGAAGTAACTAACTGACAGAAAAAAAAGTTACTGTAATGTAAAACTTAAAAAATAATACAGCACACAAGTTTATTTTAGTGAAAAAATTAGTTTGTATGTACTTGTATTATGGAGGATTCTGATTTAATAAAATTGCATAGTTCAGTACATAACTTAATTTGCGTAAAAAAAAAAAAAAAAAAAAAAAAAAAAAAATCACTTCCTTGTACACAACACAAAATAACACCCAAAAAAAGTTTCTTTTATTTCTTTGTGGAAAAGTCACCAATTTTCTTTTGCTTACTGGAAGCAAAAGAAAATCAGTGACTCTCGGAGCTGCATTAGCAATACATTTTTTTTGGAATGGCGTATCATTCTGCTTATCACATTCTATACACATATTAAAACTGTCAACTGCCTCTTCACGTTTTACTTTTTTTTTTCTATGAGTTCTTTATCATCATCGTCGTCTTCTAATTCATTCTGTAGCGTCATATTTATAATTTCAGCATCTGATTCGATTTAGAGTTCACTTTCGGTTCTACTTGTAATCCATTTCATAACATCCATTTGTGAAATTTCAACATCTGGATTTATATTTTTAACCAAATTATGCACGTTTTGAATTTCCTCTTTTTGTGTATCACTGTAGTTATCTTCGTAAATTCTAGAAGGCTGCAGTTTTTTTTTTTTTCCCCCATAACGCTCGAATTGCTTCAGGTTCGACGGCTTCCCAAGCAGCCTTCAAATTTATATTTTTTATTGATGTGGTAACGTCATAATTTTGGGAAATTACATTTAAAAACAGGTCTTTACAATATTTTAATTTAATGGATTGTATTATGTTCTGATCCATTGGTTGCAACAATGGAGTACAGTTTGGAGGCAAAAACATAGCCGTAAAATTTCCGTCTTCACTAATCAGTTCATCTGCTGGAGGATGTCCATGACAGTTATCCAATAATAAGTGCTTTCTGTTCTAAATTCTGGGATTTTAAATAAGTTTTAACAGACGGTACGAAATCGTTGTGAAACCAAACCAATTTGAAAAAAGTTCGACATTCATCCATCCTTTATATTGACTTCAGTACAAAACCGAAAGGCAGTAGTTCTTAAATGGTCTTGGGTTTTTTGATTTTCCAGTCATAAGTAACTTTAATTTATGTTTTCCTGAGGCGTATGCACAAGGCATGATCGTGACATGCTCTTTGGACATTTTTCGACCGGGTGCTGAGGCTTCATTTCTGTGAACTAGAGTTTTCTCTGGTCACGACCTCGAACAAAGGCCACTTTTGTCCACATCATAAATTTGATCATCTGTTAAATTTAATTCAAGAATTTTTTCTAAAAAAGCTTTTTGGAATGGTTCTACGGCGGAAACGTCACTAGACAGTTTTTCCCCTGATATTGATAGATACAGAATACCGTGGCGTATCTTACATTTTTCTAGCCAACCATCACTTGCTTTGAATTTCTGATCCGGATAAATTTGCAAATGGAAATGCTTAGCTTTCTGCTTTAAAATGTCTCTGGATGTGGGAGTATGACAACTTCTTTCTTAAAGAAACCATGTGTAAACAGCAGAAAATAGAATACTTGATTCTATTTTCTTTTTCTTTACTTGTTTTCAGAGTTTGTCTCTTAAGGAACAAGCCTTACTTGGTCCTTCTGTGGTTGAAACATAAGTTAAAATCCTGTCTTTTTTTTTTATTTTATTTTTTTTATGTCACTGATTGTAGATTTGCCGACATTGTATTCAGTAGCAAGTTAACCATTTCACTCTTTTCTAGACGCCGAATTATTTTAGACTTATCTGACAAGACTTGGAGCAATTTTAATGAAATAAAATTCAGAGTTAAAAAGAGTAAAATAAAAAATAACGTTAATGAAAAACTGAAAAAAAAAAAAAAAAAAAAAAAAGAAAACTAACACAATCGATAATCACTCACTGAAAACTTATGAAAACACAAAACAATAAACGACAACTCCGACAACATTTCATTTCAATAACCAAAGAAAAACTGAGCGTTACATACAACTAGGTTTTAGGCTACGTCATTGTTGTTGAAGGGAACACAAACATTATTAGTGGTGACTAATTGTTCATTAACAACAGCGGTGATTCATGCCGACATTACAGTACGTACTGTACAGTATAAAAAAAGCAAACGTGAACACACAATATATCAAAATAGGCCTACAGTACAGTATAACCGTACAGTATGAAAAAATACTGTACTGTAGTAATAATAATAAAAAATAGTAATAGTAATAAAATAATTATTTAATAAAATATAATAGTACACAAAATAATAACATGTAATAAAACTTTTTCTTTCAAATCGCAGTTCGGATTACTGGAGGGTTCGGACTAAAGAGGTTCGCATTAGCGAGATATCACTGTGTATGTGTGTGTGTGTGTATATATATATATTGGAGTGCTTAAGGGTCAAAGCTGTATAACTGAGAGGAGACCTCCACATAGCCTTTAAAGTAATGCAAAGAACCGAACAGGGCTTCTGATCTAATGTCCAATCCTCACCTTCTCGTGGTGCACCCTGTTTGGTATCTACCTGGATATTGAATGAACGAGGATGGGCTGGCAATTTGGGATTTAGCTGACCAAATTGTATTCTTATTGGTTAAGCCAAAATAAAAAATGATGGTACAACATGACAAAATTTCATGCCGGCTGGGGCTTCACCTGGTTAAACAAGGCCCCCGTTGTTTTCGCCAGGGAACCAGGGCGAACAGCGAAAAGTCAGCTACTGGAACAAACCTGAAAACAAACCCCAACTCAACATCACCAGAATTAAAGATCGGTACTATCAACATAAGAAGCCTGAATGGCAAAGAAATGGAGCTAGCTGAGGAATTAGATAAGTACCAGATCGACATAATAGAGGTGTCTGAAACAAAAACGACAAACTGGTAAGATCTTTCTGAGCAATAAATACAAAATGTTATATTCAGGCAATTACAATCAAGGAAAAGAAGGAGTAGCCATAGTATTCAACACAAAATACGAGGCTAATCTTCTTGAATGGCAGTCAGTCTCAAGTAGAGTAATGTGGGCAAATATGAGAATGGAGAACTGGACAATGAGACTTATTTGTGCCTATGGTCCAACAGAAGGTTCTACTAAGGTAGAAGTGGAGGAATTTTTTGAGGCTTTAGAAAAAAAGCAACTTACACAATGAAAATGGAAAAGTTGGTCCTTGGGGATCTAAATAGCAGACTAGCAAAATGATTGTCAAACATACAAAAATATTTTGGGAAAATTTGGAGAAAAGAGCAAAGCTAATAATAATGGCAAATATCTCTTGGATTTCTGCTCAGGACATGGACTGCTTATTACTAACACTATGTTCCAACATAAAAATGTGCACAAATTCACATGGAGAGAAGAGGCAAGGAATAAGAAAAGTCTCATTGACTATGTTATTCTTGATAGTGATGTTTTCTCCCTGGTGCAGGACACCAGAGTGTACAAAGGATTTGAAATTGGAAGCGATCACTATTTAGTCTTGAGCAGGATAAAATTGAATTTCATATTGAAAAGAATAACATGTAAGAAAGTTTTAAAGCGAATAAAAGTTGAGCAGCTCTCAAATGTGAACTGTAGTCTAACATACACAAAGATTATTGAAGAAAAAATGAAAGATTTTGAGAACAGGAACCAAACCTTGGAGATTCATTGGCAAGCCTTGAAGAAAACCCTGATTGATTCAGCCAGAGATGCATGTGGTGAGGTTGTCTGCAAGGATAGAAAAATCAGAACTCCATGGTGGACACAGGAAGTTAAAGAGGCAGTGAAGGAAAAGAAAAAAGCATATCAAAAGTTCCTGTCAAATAAGTCAGCTTGTGCTCTTAGGGAATACAGAGACAAATGCATGAATGCTAAACACTGTGTAAAAACTAGCTAAACAAAAGTCATGGAAGGACTTTGGCAAGAATATAGAAAATAAATATCAAGAAGGTGGCAAAATATTCTGGAGGTTGTTGAAGAAGCTTAGGAATGGAGGAAAGAGTGCTGTAAAAGGAGTTAGAGATGATAAAGGTGACATGAAAACGAGAGAAAAAGATATCCTTGAAGTATGGAGTAATTACTTTGAAAGACTGCTAAATGAAACAAGCAGTGATGACAGCACAGTAGTAAAAAACACTGACCAGGCATGCAGTCATGAATACATACCCATACTTGAAGTAGAAAAAGTCATAAAAGGCTTGAAATATGGAAAGGCAGCAGGAGTAGATGATATTCGACCAGAAATGCTGAAGCATGGTGGTATAAGAGTCTTACAGTGGCTGCACTGCATAGTTCAGAAAGAGGAATGAATTCCTGATGATTGGAGTAGAGCTCTCATGGTACCCATATATAAAAAGGAAAATAAAACTGAATGTGAGAATTAAGAGGTATTTCCCTACTGAGTGTTCCTGGCAAGATCTATGCAAGTATACTTGAGAAATTGTTGAGAAGAATTGTGGAAGGAAAGCTTGGTGAAGAACAAGCTGGATTCCGGCCAAATAGAGGCTGTCAGGATCAGATCTTCACTTTACGACAAATAGTCGAGAAAGCATGGGAATATAAGAAAGATCTGTATTTAAGTTTTGTCGATTTGGAAAAGGCATATGACAAAGTGCCAAGAGAGAAGCTATTCAATACGCTGCAGTTATATGGTGTGAATGGGGCATTATATCAAGCAATACTTAGTCTTTATTTGAGTTGTAAGTCAGCAGTTAGAATTGAAGAAAGTACAGGAAGATGGTTTAATGTTAAATCTGGTGTGAGACAAGGATGTACATTATCCCCTCTGTTATTCATTATCTATATGGATCACATTATGAAGGAAAGTGGTATTAAAAGTGATATCAGAATTGGAGATGTTAATGTCAGCTCTTTGCTTTATGTGGATGATGTTATACTTCTAAATAAATCTGCTACAAGTCTGCAAGATTCTCTGACTAAATTGAATAGCTGTTGTAATAGATATGGTAGTAAGGTCAGCAATAAAAAGACAAAGACATTGAAAATAGGCAGAATCATTGAAAATGTCAACTGTGTTGTGAATGGAGAACCTGTGGAACAAGTGAAACATTTCAGCTACTTATGCATGATTTTTAGTGAAGATGGTAAATTAAAGATAGAAATAGACAACAGAATCAGCAAAGCTGGTATGGTGGGAAGTCAATTGAATAAATTCATATGGAATAAGAGAGAAATTAGTCTGAACACTAAATTAGCTGTATACAAGACAGTGTTCAAACCAGTTTTAACTTATGGATCTGAGTGTTGGGTCAGAAGTAAAACACTTGACACCAAAGACTAGAGACCACAGATATTAGATTCCTGAGAAAGATTATAGGCATGAACAGATGGCATGAATGGCAATATCATATTAAAAACCAGGATGTTAGGAAAGAACTTGACATTTTCAGCTATCAGGAATGCATTAGCAGAGCTAATCTCAGGTGGTATGGTCACTTAAACAGAATGGGCAAAGAAAGATTAGCAAAACAAGTGTTCTCTGCCAGGTTGGCAGGAAAACGACCCAGAGGAAGACCAAGATATAGGTGGACTGATACGGTACAAAGTGCCTTAGACGATCGAAATATAAGATCTGATAATGTTGTCGTCTTGACAAGTAACAGACTGATTTGGAGGAAAATTGTAGATAGGAAGTTAGTAATGATGTATTTTTTTTCATGTAGTACTATCATATCCTATACACCCCTTGAGGGTACATGGCAGGAATTTGATGATGATGATGATATTTTAAAAGAATTGAATGAGATAAAGTTTTAACGATATATATATATATATATAATACCTTAATTATATTTCAAACAATCAAATCTGAATATCTAACAGAAAACCTTAGGTGTTGATAGTTATTCATGACTTATTTTTCACAGTATTAACAACACCACACACACACACTTTTATCACAAAGTTGTTTTATTAACACTTATATTTCGCTGATTTTCAACTCGGCATCATCAGAGCACAATACACTTGTATACGTGACAGTGAGTGAGTGAACCAATATAATTGCAAAAGACAAAAGATCTAAAGTCCTAATTTTGGCACCCTCTAATGAAAAAAAAAAGCAGCTATCCATGAGTTTTTCTTAGGATAACCGTCTCCCAAATTTTTGGCAAATTCAACCATATTTGTTAAGGGTGGGAGAATTGTTCAAAGCCATTGCTGACTCAAAAAACAATCTTTCAGATCTATAACGAATCCTAAATAGCACATTCGTTTTCCGCCAGCAATAGCCGATAATGTTGGACTAGATATAGCAGATATTCTAAAGAAGGCTAAGCCTCCAAAAAGCAATATGCCACCTAAGCAAATAACTGTCCTAAAAAGTTATATAATAATAAAAATATTATTATTACAAAAAGCCGATAAAGGAAATGCAACAGTTATCATGAATAAAGAAGAGTATAACAGAAAAATTCAAGATCTCATATGTGACAGTTCCACATATCAAATTATACATCGAGACCCTATGATGACTCAAAAGAAAAAAGTCTGAAAATTACTGAAAAAAATGACATCATGACCTAAAGAAATCATCAGGAAAATAAAACCAATTCATGTTAAACCCCCGTATTTATGGATTACCAAAAATCCACAAAACTAATATCTCCCTACGCACCATAGTCGATAGCATAGATAGTCCCACATGGCCTGGCATTTAGCCAAGTTGCTTGCCCCCATTAATGGCCACTCCTCTACTTTTGTAAAAAAATTCAATCCATTTCAAAACACTGGTTAAAAATCTAATCCTAAAAGATTCAGACATAATGGTTAGTTTCGATGTCACCTCCTTATTTACCATGAATGAAATAATTTTTGAAATCATTTTTGAAATAATTCAAAAATTTCTCCTAGATATTTTTGAATTATTTCAATTTACCATGAATGCAGGTTACTTTAAATGGGGAGGAAAATTCTGCAAACAGATTAATGCTACTGCTATGGGTTCCCCCCCCCTGTCCCTCGTTAGCAAATTTTTACATGGAACACTTTGAAAACAAAGTACTTACCACAGCTACATACAAGCCACAAGTGTGGTTACGTTATGTAGATGATGTGTTTGCCATCTGGCCACACGGACAAGACACTTTGGGTGATTTTGTCAACTACCTAAACAACCAACACCCCAAAATTCACTTCACAGTAGAAAAAGAATCAAATAACTGTTTACCATTTCTTGACACATTAGTCACCCGCCTTTCAGATGGATCAATATCGTTCTATTTACAGTAAGCCTACACACACAGGAAGATACCTACATAAACAATCACATCATCCAGTCCAACAGTACAGCATTTTAAAAACACTTGCACACAGAGCCATAGCCATTTGTTCTAACGATACAGCTCTGACCACTGAACTCCAATACCTGCACCATATGTTCTTAGCCAACGGCTACAATCCCTAAAAAATAGATAAAATACTACATAGGCCCATCACTCTGCCCTCCCCTAATACACAAGAATACAACATGACCATTTCTATTCCCTATATCAGAGCTACATCGGAAAAGATAGCCAAAGTATTGTTGAAACATGGCCTTTGCACCACTTTCAAACCTCATGTCAAGCTGGCAACTCTGATCCGCTTGCCTAAGGATAAACTTCACCCTTTAGCACACCCAGGAGTGTATGAAGTTCCTTGTGACTGTGACTTGGTCTATTATGGGCAAACAGGAAGATCAGTGAACATCCGCCTGGAAGAACATGAAAAATACATTCGCTACTATTACTATGGCAAGTCGGGACTGGCAGACCACGCTTTGGACACTCCTTCACACTGGATTAGATGGAGGAAAACTAATAGGCTATTTAGGAGTCATTATAGATCTGAAAGATTGTGTTTTGAGTCAGCAATGGCTTTGAAGAATTCTCCCAAACTTAACAAATATGGTTGCATTAATTTGCCAAAAATTTGGGAGACGGTTATCCTAAGGAAAACTCCTGGATAGCTGCTTTTTTTTTTTTTTTTTTCTCCCCGTTAGAGGGTGCCAAAAATAGGACTTTAGATCTTTTGTCTTTTGCAATTATATTGTTTCACTCACTCACTGTCGCGTATACAAGTGTATTGTGCTCTGATGATGCTGAGTTGAAAATCAGCGAAATATGAGCATTAATAAAACATCTTTGTGATAAAAGTGTGTGTGGTGTTGTTAATACCGTGAAAAATAAGTCAATTCTGAATAGTAGATCATTCTCTGAGATGTTTTATTTCTTAATTTTTGAAACATTCTGTGTACCACAATCTCGCCTAATACAACTGCTTTTCAAATATGCCTATTATAAGATTTTTTTTCTGTAAATAAGAATACAGTTTGCCGAAATTTTGTCTATTAAATTTTCATATTAGTGTGTGCTACAGATTAGAAATTTCCAAAGTAGCACAAATAATATTTTTTTTTATTAGAAAACAGCAAAGTTTGATAATAGAAATTTGCGCTACAATAAGGTTAGACAGATTGAACAATATTATTGCCTTATTGCTTTTCTCTTGTGGGAGGAAAACTAAAATATCACTCGTATAGGCCTAATTATAGCAGATTTTCTATTGGCAAAAATGGTAAGAAAATAATCATTTGCACTTTCATTTCAAAACACAAAGAAAGAACATTGTAAATTCACCCAATGAAAAAGAAAATACTACATATTTTTCTTCTGTTATTATCTGGTTTTTTCTTGTAGTACAAAGAAAAAAATTACTGCACATATCATCATCCAATTCCTGATATGTACCCTCAAGGCACATGTTTCTTTTGTCAATACAAGAGTGCAAAACCATTGATCTTTGCTCAAGGCAATTTAGCGTGACTTCTTGGAATCTTTCTCTCTTGTGTTTCTCAAAAGAGTAACAGTAATCGAACATTTTAGCTTTTCCTCCAGCTAACTGGATTATTGTCAAGTATTTCTAAGACGTATTTCAGAAATAGCAACCAGCAGCATTAGAAGTAGTAATATTTAGATTTTTTTTTAAAAGAAACAAAAATAATACAACTGAACTTTCTTTTGTGTAGTATGCATAAACAGTTTTACATAAAGAAAATATAGCATAGTATTTCTAAATCTTAGAATAATTTCAGCAGACCGCTGAACAGCTGATTTCAGATGCAAAGAAAGAGTACAGAATTAGGAGCTTCGAATATACAACAATATTATTGCTTTATTTTTTTGTCAAAACAGTAAACTGAAATAAGAGATTTCGAATACTATCTGAAAGCTTTCAAACCAGTAGAAATTTAAAGTAGTTATGTAACTGAGTTCCAGGAGTGGGGGACGGGAGTTGCAGTAAAAAATCTTAAAAATGAGCATAAATTTTGAATCATTCGATACAGGGCCGGCGGAAGCGGGCGTGCAGGTGCCACTACGAAGAGGGGTGCCGCTGCCGGGTCACCATTCATAAGTTCATTTTTAAGAAAAAAAAATTTTTTATCATAAAAACAAAAAAATTCTTAGAATGATCAATATTAAAATAAATAAAGCATGATACACCGAATAAAAATTAAGAAAAATTGTATATTGCTGCCTCTTTGATCAGCCGGCTGTTTACAATTTTGCAGCGAGAGCAGGCTAAGTGCTTGCATAGAGAATGTTGTGTCTACTGCAGTCTATCTAAAGTGAAATGGTGAATGGTTTTATGTGCAGAAACGAATTTTCGTAAAAAACATTTGCTGCTAGTAACCAGTCATATGGTACGCATCTCAGGTAGGCTATTGACTGTAGTGCAGTGCGGACTATTATTTCGTCTCTGTGTCATGTTGTGTAATAATTTCTTGTGGGTATAAAATAGAAATGGAATCAAAAATTTAAAAAAAAAAAGTTATCCGGTGCACAAAATCGTAAGCGACATGCTGCGAAAGAAGCAGATGTTAAGAAACAAAGTGGGGGCTCTTAATAAATTTGTTAAAATATCAAAATATTCTGATGCAGATTGTAACCAACTCGATACATCAGAGTTGAAGAACCGTGCACATCATCCAGTTTGCATCAAAGTACTATTGCAACTATGAACAAGATAACAAGATGCATGATTTAAGTGAAAAACAGGACAAGATTTAGTTGTAGTTGACACGAAATTAACACATTGCTAGTCTCTGTAAATTTAGAAGATCCAGGTGAATGGTGAAATATTGATGAAAAGTTAAGAGTTGTTTTAATTGAAATGGGACCTGTTCAAAAGAAAAATATATATCCCAGAGATACATATGGTTGTAAATTTGGCAACACGTATTATAATAGAAAAATGGAAAACGGGGAGCTCGTGCCAAGAACATAGCTCATTTATTCCGAAACTTTAAATTCTGTTTTTTGCTTTTGTTGAAAACTTTTTACACCTACTGAATCAAGTAGTTTTGTAGAAGGTTATAACGATTGGAGAAATGTAAGTACAACTTTGCATAGACATGAGACTAGTTTAACTCACATGAAAAATTTCTTAAAATGGATGGAACTTGATAAAAATAAAAATAAAAAAAACTACTATTGATTGCCAGACTTAAAGCATGTATGAAATGGAAAAGAAACATTTGACGCATATTTTAGAACACTTGATTGAAATTATAAAATTCCTTGGTAGCCAATTTAGCTTTTCGCAGATCATCTGATAAATTATATGAAAGGAATAACGGCAATTTTTAAAATTAGTCGAACTGTTTGCAAAGTTTGATCCCGTTACAGAAAAATCATGTTGAAAGGGCCCTACATCGAAATAATAGAGTACACTATTTGAGTAAAGACAGACAAAATGAAATATTGGAAACTTTAGGAAACGCAATCAGGAATACAATTTTATTATCAATTCGAAAATCTAAATATTATTCTATAATTTTAGACTGCACACCTGATGCAAGTAAAACAGAACAAATGCCATTATTATTCGCTTTGTGTCCTGTGACAATGGAATTTCAAGATCAGCGAAAACTTTTTAGGTTTTGCAGATATATCAGATTCCACAGGACGTGGTTTATGTGCAACAATAATGGAACAACTGGAAAAATGGAACATTCCCATTGAAGACATGCAAGGTCAAGGGTATGACAATGCAACAATATGAAAGGGAAAAAAATATGGCTCCAAAATTTCCTTTTGAACAAAAATCCTGGAGCTTTTTACGTGCCATGTGCTGCTCATGCTCTAAATTTAATCATTAACGATACAGCCAAAGTATATGCAGATACAATTAGTTTCTTTGCAATTATTCAAGAAATATACAATTTCTTTTCATTCTCTTACAAACATTGGGCAATCCTTTTAAAGTTCGTAAAAATTTTAAGATTGAAACAGCCATCAAAAACGCGATGGGAAAGTAAAATTAATGCACTCCACCCTCTACGATATCAGTTAGGAGAAATTTACGATGCACTTTTTGAAATTTTTAATAATGAAAATTTTAATAAAGAAACTCAGCATGAAACACAAACATTATGTGCTAAAATAAAGGACTACAAATTTATTTGCTCTCTTATAACTGGGCATGATTTACTTAACAATAAACCCTGTGAGTAAAATGCTTCAAGACAAAAAATATGAACATTACACTTGCTTTAGAATCTATCGAAAACTTAAAAATATTCTTACAAGAGTATCTATCGATCAGATACAAATTTTAAAGAAGTTGTAAAACGGCAAAAGAACTGAGCGAAGAGGTGGATGGAGAACAAGAATTTAAAACTGGTATGGAAGTCTGACGACGAAAGAAGACATGACAATTTGACTACGAGCATCATGACGGATCGCCAGAAGATAAATTTAGAGTGAATGTATTTTATACACTTCCAGACGTTGCAATGTGATAATGAAATTATCATAATATGTTTTTAGTTGTTCAAAACGTTTTGAACAACTAAAAACATATTATGATAATTTCAATTTCTTGTATAGATTACTACAAATTAATAACGAATATACGAAAAAATTGTGACCATTTAGAGATTCTCTTGAAGGACAGCGACAATAAAGACGTAAATGCAATAGAACTATATGACGAGTTATGTGCTTTCCGGGATATTTTTCGGAAGGATAATTTAAATATTCAAAACCCTTACGATATTCTTAATTTTATTGTATCCAATAATTTATCTTTCCCTAACTTTTCAATTGCTTTAAGAATACCATTAACACTTACCTGTTAGTGTAGTGAGTGGTGAACGTTGCTTTTCTAAGTTGAAATTGATTAAAACCTACTTAAGAACAAGTATGTCACAAAAAAAGCTTGTTATTTTGGCATTAATCGCTATTGAAAATGATATGTGCGGAATTAGACGTTATGACCATTATTTCTAATTTTATGAATATGAAATCAAAAACCCTAAAATTTTATTTTAAAAAAAAATTTAAGTATTTATGTAATTTAATTTATTTTCTGTTATTCTATAAAGATGTTATTTTTTGAATACTTATATTAAATGTTCTAATTATTTCTGAATTCTTTTCTTATTTTCTCATCTATCTTGAGTTTCTTTTATTTTCCTAAAAGATAGTTCCACTTGTAAAACTTTTTTAATAATTTTTATAAGTTACTAAGAATTTAGTAACTTGTAAAATGCAAGAATTTTTTAAACTTCAGTTCAAATAAATTTTAACTTTAATTAAAATTCATTTGAATTTTGTTAGCGATTCGGTTTGGTGAGAAGGCTAAAATCCTCGTATCATTATATATTCAGTGATTAAAGTGAAGTGGCTTTATCAAAATTTGCTTTAACTTTTGAGAATTTTTTGAATATACGGGTTTATAATGATTATCCGGCCTAGTCAACACCACTGGTTCGTTACATTTAATGAACCAACGTGTGGCTGTTCTGTCAAAATTTATTTAAGAAATTTCAAATAATTTAAATTTTTATTATCGTAAAAGAATCATACGCTTCCGGATCATTACAGGAGCATTTAGATAGAGATTGCATGCGGGTGGCAAAGACCCTAGCGCCGGCTCTGATTCGATACAGGATATCCTTCCTATTATATTTTCAACATATCTCAAGTGATTAAGCACTGGATATTATAGTAATGTGTATTGCGAAAAAAAAAAAAAAAAACTGTTATAATTTTGAGCAAAAGAAGATGAAGAATCTCTGATAAAATACGAGTAATGCAGTTTATAATCATTTGTTGTTCATAAAAAAAATAATAAAAAAACTTTCCTAAAATTGAAATGTGATGATCCATATAAAGGTATTTTGCAAAGAAAGAAAGCAAAATTTAAAAATATAAATATTTGACAAAATATTTTAAATGAAAGAAACATTTGAAAATTTGTGAAAAGAATCTATATTGTCAGTAAAGTGAAGGAAATTTACTATTACTGAAATATATTTATTGCAAAGGTTGATCTGTGATCATTTCATGATTTGTTATTTATTTTGGCAGATGTGAAACTGGTTTTTATTTTTGTTAAGAGACACGATAAATAAATTGTGCAGGAAAAAAAAAACGATCAAATATCCTAGTACAGTAAATTAAATTCCAACTAACACAGTATATGTAAAGACAAGTCACAAAAGTCCTCCACCAGAGTTAATCTGCTAATGGCTCTAAAATTGGTTTGACGGAGGAGGGTAAATACTTCATAAAAGATAGTATGCCGATGAAGTTTTGATCCATGAAAAATTCTGGAGTGGTCTGTCTATTTCATCCACCTCGGCCGGTAGGAGGGTTAACCAGATAGAAGGTTTGAGAATAGCGATATCAGGAGCATGTTTTTCAAAATATCCATATAGAAATTGGCTAGTGGATCTCCCTACCAATTATGATTATAATGATCATCATTACTTTATAATAATGTTCTGTCAACAGCCCATGTATACAAATAGTCTAGTGATGAAAATACTTCACCTGCAACATTTGTTTATGCATAGGTATAATATAGGATTAAAACAAGCAGGGGGGGATATATTCTAGGTGTGCACCACACATCCAGAAAATTAATTTCAGCAATTATTTGGAATTATTTTTTATTTATATAAGTTATTTATTTTAAATGAATAGTCATCAACTGTTAGAGTATCATGACATTCACAGTGTAACTATAAATCAGAAAAGGTGAGAATTGCTGTCAAAGCACTCTTTGACTAGTCATATGTGAAGAGAGAGTAATGTGATTCCCTGTGTAGTAGTTTGCAACAAGGCAAGTTACTCATTTTTAATGACTTAAAGCAAGCTGAGATTATGCAACACATGCCGGTTCATTCATACTGAGTGAAATTTGAATGGTAATTAAAGGCCTACAGCCTCTCAATTCCATAGATAGCCTAGTAGAACCAAGTAGATTAGAGAAGCGGAATGCAGTTAGTTATTCCTCATGGTTTCTTGTTAGATAACTGTGTATTTTTTATAGGCCAGCATTTATTTTTATCCTTTTTGGCAACTCAAAACAGTGTTGGAAATATTCGGTGTGCACCTTTTACAAACCAAGAATATGAGATAAAGTTAAAAATTTTTTCAACTGTAAACTATATTTGACTCTTCCAAATTTACGTGCTGTTTACAGTTCATTTCCTTATCTGAAATAAAGGATTGAACTGATGTATAAATAGAACAGTTTTTCGTAATATTTTTTTATACAAATTTCATGATTTTTAATAATCTCGCCCAGGGCTGTATTACACTTTTTTTCTGAGGTGCTAGAGATACAACAAAAGCAGACTTCTCGACACGTATGGTCATCAAATTGCCATACATCCAAAACACATACAAGGCTTACAAATACATTTTCAAAAACACGGACTATAAGCTAGTATTCACCACAAATCAAAAATTAGCAACTCTCCTAAAACCTACTTAATCTCTCACTCACAAAGAAATATTTGAACACCACAACTTAGTCTACAAATTTCCTTGTCAAAAAGACTGTGATGTCACCTACACGTGCTCAACAATTAGGTCATTATGGACTAGGCTACAAGAGCACTACAGAGATTGCAATATTCCCATTCCAGAATATCTGAACACAAAAAGACATTGCAACATCAAAAATAAAAACAAAACACAGCATACGGGGAAGACAGAAATTGCAGCTCACGCCCTTGAACTAAAACACATCCACCAAATTGACAAAGCCATAATCATTGACAAACAAGAAAACGAAACAATGCTTAGAATATCCGAAACTATTGCCATAAAATGCGATGGAAATTCTATCAACGTCCACTGCCCCTACCTAATTTCCGAATGTTGGACGTTCCAAAACTTACAAATTAAGCCACGCCTCTGGCCATTTAGTGACAACAAACCCAAATTTGGCAGATGCAACTTGCAGCCTTGACATAGCCCTACAGTCATTCCCACAAAGTTTCGATGATGGTCAGACGATGACCGAAACGGTCCACACCCCGTAAACCCTTGCCCCGTTTCCACATAAGGATACCCTTCTCCTTCGTTTTTTCCCTCTCCCCACAACAAAATAATATATATATATATTTATATATATATATATTATTAATAGTAACCCGGGTTTCCAAACTTATTTCCCGTGTCTCAAACACATCCCCATGTATTTTCCCTCTTCCTCCCCCCTCTCCCCCATTTAAATACAACCTTTCAGCAAGAGCTTGGATTTAGAAGGCATCTTTAAACCAAAAACAAGGTATGTACAAAATTTTTCCACATTTTTTATTCTGCCATAATTGCCTTCTATACTCGCCCATAATGCCCTGAAATATATATATATATATATATATATATATATATATATATATATATATATACACACCCCTTTTTGAGTTATGTTAGCCAATGTATTAAATATAAGGGACACTCCTAAACAAAAACAGGCTAAAATAGCTGTTAATTATATTAATTAGTTTAATCCTTTATCTAAGTGAGTAAACAAAGTTTGCACCTGAAAATATCTTCAGGACTGGGGTCAGGTAGTACAACACCAGGCAACTCGTAGCAAAGGTGGACCAAGCTAACATCATTGCTATCTCAGTATCTCCCATAATGCAAAACACATCTCCTTGCAGATATGTATAATGTTATGCATTAAGGGAAGGGCCACAACCCAGACTAGTTTCGACCTTTATTGAGGTCTCTTCAGTAGGAGCCAGGCCCAGAAGTGGAGATACCAGTCAACTCCAACTCCGATGACCTTGCCATTGCTTCTTCCTGGTATCTCCACTTCTAGGCCTGGCTCCCACTGAAGAGACCTCAATAAAGGTCGAAACTAGTCTGGGTAGTGGCCCTTCCCTTAATGCATAATATTATACATCTCTGCAAGGAGATGTTTTGCATTATGGGAGATACTGAGATAGCAGTGATGTTAGCTTGGTTCACCACCTTTGCTACGAGTTTCCTGGTGTTGTACTACCTGACCCCAGTCCTGAAGATATTTTCAGGCGCAAACATTGTTTGCTCACACTTGGATAAAGGATTAAACTAAATTTATTATAGTCTAACCAAGTGAAAAATAAACTTTCAACATCATCTCACTCTGTTGCTTAAACACAGGCCATAAGCAGTCAACGTAGCTCTAGCCAGTGAGCTTCAGCCAGCCTTTACAAGTGTGTGTGTTACTTGGGAAAATTAAGTTACAACCAACTTTTTATGACAGTGTTATTGACCAGAACATAAAGAAGAACTGTAGGGTAGAATTTGTATTCAAGTAGCTAAATTGAAAAAAAAAGATAGAATATCATTTGTAAAATAAATGTATTTGGTTGATTAAATGTACATAAATTTCTAAATATATAGTTTTAAATAGTCTGTAATTCATTATTCCGCTAATCAGACCTCAATTACACCTCTCGCTCCCTGAATGATAACAAGAGCAGACGCGAATTTCAAGACCAGCATTCACCCCTGCATGAATGCATTGTCTGTGAGGATGGTGAGTTTGCAGACAGTGATTAAGCTTAAAGCAGATCTTCCACAGTGAGTCTCTAGATGCCATGAAGGTCTTATGATAATAATAAAAATACTTTAAATGCTAAAGTATAAATGTCAGTAGTGTAAAAAAAAATGGAGATGACAGTGCTAGAATGTCTGAAATATATGCTGATTACAAATTTAGGAGCATGATATTTTGATTATGGACAGAATTTCAAAGGAGATGGGTATCAGGTGGTGATGTGTTAGTAGGAATTTGAACAAGAATGAAATTATGGAGAGTAAGATTGCAGTAGTGGCATGAAAAAATGAGAAAAGTGATGTTTGAAAGCAGTGGTGGCTCGTGGCTTGAAGTCGCGGGGGTGCTGCCACTTTCGAAATATACATACACACTGTAAGTACAGTCTATACTTGTTTGGATAAAATATCAAAATTGTGGTAAAAATCAAAAAAAAAAAAAAATTAAACATGAAAAACTATTGTTTATTATCGATAAAATTATACAGTTTGGTATAATTCAAAATTACTTAAAAATAAAATCCATTCCTTTAATTGTAATTAAAGGAATGGATTTACAATTTTTGGACATTACAATTAAATCCTTTAATTGTAATGTCCAAATATTTAAAGAGACGGAATAAACACGATAAGCACTACGAACACTCTACTACTGGCGCAAAGTGCATATAAACAACGGTGGAACTACACGACAGACAGTGCTGTATTATGCTAATAGCTCACATCTCACTATGAAGTGCATATGCTTGTGCACGTAGCAAATACTAGCAATATGACACTGTGGTAAGCACAGTGCTGCTAGCGTCCTTCCCCCTCCTAAGTGCTACAAGATGGATTTTTATTATTTTTTATACAAAATAAGAGAATTGTATAGGATTGTTGATGATAAAATTAAATATTACAAGCAAATATAAATAAATTAATAAATATATTTATATATCGAGAAAAATTAGGGGTGCTGCAGTCCGCAGTGCCTATGCACAAGCTGCCCCTGTATAATAGAAAAAAAAATTAGTGTGGCATGATATTGGAAATTTTGAGGCTTTGGAAAGTGTTTGAAAATACCATATGGGAATTGGAGAGACTTAAAACTTGGCAATTAGTTGGAAAGGCAAGAAAAGGAAAAGCATTTAAAGAAATAAAGGAAAGTCAAGAAAGCAGAAACAGGTGACAAAAGGACATAATAGTATATTATGATAATTTCATAATTAGGGCCATGCTGGACGAATGAGTAACAAAAAGGTCACTTTCCAGGAGCAAAGTTTATTGGCATGACCAGCAAGTAGAATGAATGATGATATGATTGTTTTTTGTCAGAATGAATGATTTGAAAGGAGGTAAGTTGTGTGGGACAGAAGTTCTAAAGAGTTGAGGTTGTGAGTCTGTTGCCATGGTACGAGAGAAGTAAGTTGAGGTTTGGAGGAGCAGTGAATGATTCAGTGAAACATAATAGTAATCGGGTATGTTGATGTATGGGGTAGTTAAAAGATCTATTTCAGAATGGATTAAACATGACTGTGTTTAGTGTACAGTACATGGACAAAATTGTTTAATAAAAGAGTGAAAAAGAATAGTCAGAGATACAAAATTCGTGTAGATACTGTACACCCACAGATGCGAGACACTTCTGCACATGTCAAAAGAAGGAGAATCCGTTCCGATATTAGGATGAGTATTTTAAGTCGGAAAATTAGCTTTTCTTTTATGAAAATTCTAGTTCTTAAAGTGGTAATTATTTTTGTGCAACAGTACAATTGGAAAATTTATGTATAAAGCACGTGAATTCGAGGCATTGGTGGCCAATTCATGCATACTTTATTTCTTTCTTCCCTTCATGAATTGACTATTCTTGGCACAAAGCCAAGAATAGTCAATTCTTGGTTCGGTTCTACAAAGCGTGAGCATACAATAGTTGTGTGTGCGTGCATGTGAATATAATAACATTGAGAGAGAAAATGATAGTGTTAAGTATAACTCCAAGAATGGCAGGCTTCATTATATGAAATACTGCTTTGCTCATCCTCCCTGAATATGCTGAACCAATTTGCATTCTATTCCTATAATGATTATTCTCCTCTGTCAGCTGGATATAAATTGTGGAGAAACTGGTTGAGGAAACAATTTTCCTAATTGAATATGTCTTGTGTTAAGGGTTACCTGAATAATCAACAACCTGATGGTAGGCTGACATGCACATTATCTAGAAATGTCAGGAATAAAGTGAGGAGGTCTTATCATTGGTAGATGTAGTGAGACTAAAAATTGCACTATTGAGATCTGACTGACAGAGGAGAATATCATTACAGGAATAGAATGCAATTGGTTGAATGTATTTTTATTTATTTATTTATTTATTTATTTTAAATAGCGTAGTGAAACCTGTGGAGTATCCATAACTATAGAATAACGTGCATACCACAGTAAATAACTTTTTTATTAAGCAAATATTTCGTCTTATGTATCATAAGACATCATCAGTACAACAATCGAACAACAATAGAAATTGAATTCAAAGAAACAGTAGTGTGCATCCTTAAATTGGAATCTCTCTACATATACGGTCGCATGTTCATGGATTAAACTATTGGGCTGAAATTAAAATTAAATTAAAATATAGCAGATAATTATTTAATACAATTGAATATAACAATTTCTCAAACTTTTGAAATAGCGAGACAGTCGTTCTGATTAAGATTAGGTCTATGAAGTAAGGCTTCAGCACTTTCTTTATATAAACATCAATGTTTATATATAGATCCATATAGCTTAACATTTTGGTTCAATGTATTTGGAGAGGATGGGCATGATAAAAATGGGTTGGAGTATTGCTAATGATTGTAGAGGAATTAAATCCATCCAGAGTGGTGATGTAAAGTAATACAAGCATTGGATTTGAGGCTATAGTGTAAGATATATATTTTCAATGTAGAAAATTCAGACCAAAAAGTAGCCCAATTACTTAACGTTCAGTGTAAAAATTCTAAAAAATAAGTAGCAAATAAATTTGAACAGTGTTGTGAAACATACAATATAAATAGGGATTCTAGATTATATATGGAATTTTTTGCTTTTATTATATTAGTAGTATTATAATGCTACTACAGACTAGGATTTGTCTGAATTGCATAGACAGAAATCTTGTTCATACAAGAAGTACTATCATTACAATTGATTTTAGTTGTGGATATAGACTAGAACAGTGGTTCTTAACCTGGGCGGTTAAGAACCACTGTTCTAGTCTATACCCCCTGGGGCTACTTTGAATGCTGAAGGGGGGGATAAGTGGTTGGGGCCACTGAGGGGGGGGCAGTAACCATTATAATACTACTAATATAATAAAAGCAAAAAATCCCATATATAATCTAGCATCCCTATGTTATATGTTTGACAACACTGTTTAAATTTATTTGCTACTTATTTTTTAGAATTTTTACACTGAAAGTAAAGTAATTGGGCTAATTTTTGGTCTGAATTTTCTACATTGAAAATAATTAATTTGGGCTATTTTTAGCAGAATCCACTACTTTTATAAGCTTTATCTGCTGCTTTTCCTAATGCCTGACAACCTTGGTTAGCAGTTTACATCTAGCACGTGGTACTGCGTGCAGCACTGTAGCCCATTAAAATGAATGAAAAAAGAAAATGTTAATATTCAGGTGAATATTTAAAATATAGAATTACCGTCTATGAATAATAGCAGTAACCAATGTGCTTAATATCTGAAAAAAACTTTCTCAAATGAAGAAATGAAGCCTTAAAAGAATGATTGAACATTTAAAAACAAAATATCTAAATAGAGCAGAAAAGGATGTGGAGTACTTTCATGAATTAAAGACTAAATTTAAAAATTTTCCTGGATTTAAAGGGCTGGTTGCAATACAAAGTAACCAACGAGAAGGAACTTGTATCTTACAAACTTTGAAAATTAATTGCCAAATGTGGAAAGCCACATACTATTGTGAAACTCATCTTACCGACTATAAATGAAGTTTTAGATATAATGATTGGCTCAGATAAAAGTAATATGATGTCATCAGTTCCTCGCAGCAATAGTTCAGTATCAACAAGAATTAACGAAATGACAAAGCAAATTGCAACTCGACGAGACAACTTTACCTGACAATGAAGCTTTGTTAATAGCCTATATAAGTTATATAAATACCAATGAAGAAATTATTCAAGAGTTCCTATTTGCTGAACAACTAAAAATTTACACAAAAGGTTCTATAATTTTTAAGGTTGTTACAAATAAGTCTCACAAATAAGTGAAAGAGGAGACTTGATTGAGACTTTGTCGAACATTGAACCTGATATTGCAAAATTAGCAGGATCTCATCAGGCTCGGCGTAGCCATTAATGATTGGCTTATCAAATACAGTAAGTTAACGTCTTTTTGAGTAAAAATTAATTTGTATCAGTCATTAATTTTTAATTAACTAAGTTCATATAGGTCAAAAGTTTATTTTTCACTTGGTTAGACTATAATACATTTAGTTTAATCCTTTATCCAAGTGTGAGCAAACAAAGTTTGCGCCTGAAAGTATCTTCAGGACTGGGGTAAGGTGGTACAACACCGGGCAACTCATTGCAAAGGTGGAGCAAGCTCACAACACTCCTATCTCAGTATCTCCCATAATGCAAAACACATCTCCTTGCAGATATGTATAATGTTATGCATTAAGGGGAGAGCCACTACCCAGACTAGTTTCGACCTTTATTGAGGTCTCTTCAGTGGGAGCCAGGCCCAAGTGGAGATACCAGGCAGAAGCATTAGCAAGGTCATCTCTGCCTATAGGAGTTGCCAAACGGTGTGTCACCTTTTTATTAAATTACTCTGGATTTAGAGAAAGACGTTGAAAGTTTATTTTTTGCTTGGTTAGACTATAATAAATTTAGTTTAATCCTTTATCCAAGTGTGAGCAAACAAAGTTTGCACCTGAAAGTATCTTCAGGACTCGGGTAAGGTGGTACAACAATGGGTTGGCAATTTGGGATTTAGCCGACCAAATTGTATTCTTATTGGTTAAACCAAAATAAAAAATGATAGTACGACATGACAAAATTTCATGCCGGCTGAGGCGTCGCCTGGTTAAACAAGGCCCCCATTGTTTTCGCCAGGGAATCAGGGCGAACAACGAAAACTCAGCTACTGGAAAAAATCTGAAATCTGCCTGGTATCTCCACTCGGGGCCTGGTTCCCACTGAAGAGACCTCAATAAAGGTCGAAACTAGTCTGGGTAGTGGCCCTCCCCTTAATGCATAACATTATACATATCTGCAAGGAGATGTGTTTTACATTGTGGGAGATACTGAGATAGGAGTGTTGTGAGCTTGCTCCACCTTTGCAACGAGTTTCCCGGTGTTGTACCACCTTACCCCAGTCCTGAAGATACTTTCAGGTGCAAACTTTGTTTGCTCACACTTGGATAAATGATTAAACTAAATTTATTAAGTTAAAATATGTTGATGCTAATTTAGGTTTGCCTAATAATATATTATAATTATCTTATTGAGTCATTAATCTGGTATAAAATTAATCCTTTATCTAAGTGTGAGCAAATAAAGTTTATGCATGAAGTATCTTTATGACTGGGCTACATGTGTATATGTATATATATATATGGAGGCTAATGACATTGCATCAGTTATCTTTAGTATCACATAATACCAACCGTTCCTACTCAAACATGCTATACATTATGAGAAGGCCATTACTTAGATTGGTTTTGACCTTTATTGAGGTCTCATCAGTGACAGCCAGATGCAGAAGAAATATCAAGGTTGAAGTAATGCAGAAGTAACATTTCCAATATACAAGTGGTGAAAAGGTATATCACCTTATTATTAAAATACTCTGGATCAGAGATGTTGAAAGTTTTTTCACTTACTTATGCTGCGAATTAAAAGATGCCTAAAATTATAATCTTGGTTTAATCTTTATCCAAGTATAAGCAAACAAAGGGCTGCACACGAAGTATCTTCATGGCTTCACTACTTGTATATAGAGGCTGATGACTACACATCATTTGCCTTAGTGTTTCATTATGCAAAACATGCCTTCTTTCAGACATGTATAATGCTGTTCATTATACATGTCTAATAAATTACTCAGGGTGCTTAAGGGTCAAGGCTGTATAACAGAGAGGAGACTTCTACATAGCCTTTAAAGGAATGCAGAGAACCGAACAGGGCTTCTGACCTAATGTCCAATCCTCACCTTCTCATGGTGCACCCTGTTGGGTATCTACTTGGATACTGAATGAACGAGGATGGGCTGGCAATTTGGGATTTAGCCGACCAAATTGTATTCTTATTGGTTAAACCAAAATAAAAAAATTGATGGTACGACATGACAAAATTTCATGCCGGCTGGGGCTTCGCCCAGTTAAACAAGGCCCCCGTTGTTTTCGCCAGGGAACCAGGGCGAACAGCGAAAAGTCAGCTACTGGAACAAATCTGAAAACAAACCCCAACTCAACATCACCAGAGTTAAAGATCGGTACTATCAACATAAAAAGCCTGAATGGCAAAGAAATGGAGCTAGCTGAGGAATTAGATAAGTACCAGATCGACATAATAGGGGTGACTGAAACAATAAAGACAAAAACTGGTGAGATCTTTCTGAGCAATAAATACAAAATGTTATATTCAGGAAATGACAATCAAGGAAAAGGAGTAGCCATAGTATTCAACACAAAATACGAGGCTAATCTTCTTGAATGGCAGTCAGTCTCAAGTAGAGTAATGTGGGCAAATATGAGAATGGGGAACTGGACAATGAGACTTATTTGTGCCTATGGTCCAACAGAAGGTTCTACTAAGGTAGAAGTGGAGGAATTTTTTGAGACTTTAGAAAAAGCAACTGACACAATGAAAAAGGAAAAGTTGGTCCTTGTTGGGGATCTAAATAGCAGAGTAGCAAAATGATTGTCAAACATACAAAAATATTTTGGGAAAATTTGGAGAAAAGAGCAAAGCTAATAATAATGGCAAATATCTCTTGGATTTCTGCTCAGGACATGGACTGGTTATTACTAACACCATGTTCCAAAATAAAATTGTGCACAAATTCACATGGAGAGAAGAGGCAAGGAATAAGATAAGTCTTATTGACTGTATATTGTTGAAGGTGATGTTTTCTACCTGATGCAGGACACCAGAGTGTACAGAGGATTTGAAATTAGAAGCGATCACTATTTAGTCTTGAGCAGGATAAAGTTGAATTTCATATTGAAAAGAATAACATGTAAGAAAGTTTTAAAGCGGATAAAAGTTGAGCAGCTCTCAGATGTGAACTGTAGACTAAAATACACAAAGATTATTGAAGAAAATATGAAAGAGTTTGAGAACAGGAATCAAACCTTGGAGATTCAGTGGCAAACTCTGAAGAAACATTGATTGATTCTGCCAGAGAGGCATGTGGTGAGGTTGTCTGTAAGGATAAAAAAAATCAGAACTTTCAGGTGGACACAGGAAGATAAAGAGGCAGTGAAGGAAAAGAAGAACGCATAACAAAAGTTCCTGTCAAATAAGTCAGCTTGTGCTCTTAGAGAATACAGAGACAAATGCAAGAATGCTAAACACTGTGTAAAACTAGCTAAACAAAAGTCACGGGAGGACTTTGGCAAGAATATAGAAAATAAATATCAAGAAGGTGGCAAAATATTCTGGAGGTTGTTGAAGAAGCTTAGGAATGGAGGAAAGAGTACTGTAAAAGGAGTTAGAGATGATAAAGGTGACATGAAAACGAGAGAAAAAGAGATCCATGAAGTATGGAGTAATTACTTTGAAAAACTGCTAAATGAAACAAGCAGTGATGACAGCACAGTGGTAAAAAAACACTCAACAGGCATACAGTCAAGAATACATATCCATACTTGAAGTATTTCCACATTTCAAGCCATCAAATGTGGAAAGGCAGCAGGAGTAGATGATATTCGACCAGAAATGCTGAAGTATGGTGGTATAAATGTCTCTTACAGTGACTGCACTGCATAATTCAGAAAGCCTGGACAGATGGACAAATTCCCGATGATTGGAGTACAGCTGTCATAGTACCCATATGTAAAACGGGAAATAAAACTGAATGTGAGAATTACAGAGTATTTCCCTACTGAGTGTTCCTAGCAAGATCTATGCAAGAAAGACTTGAGAAACGGTTGAGAAGAATTGTGGAAGAAACGCTTGGTGAAAGATAAGCTGGATTCAGGCCAAATAGAGGCTGTCAGGATCAGATCTTCACTTTACGACAAATAGTTGAGAAAGCATGGGAATATAGCAAAGATCTGTATTTAAGTTTTGTCGATTTTAAAAAAGCATATGACAAGGTGCCAAGAGAGAAGCTATTCAATACGCTACAGTTATATCGTGTCAATGGGGGGCATTATATCAAGCAATACTAAGTCTTTATTTGAGTTGTAAGTCAGCAGTTAGAATTGAAGGAAGTACAGGAAAATGGTTTAATGTTAAATCTGGTGTGAGACAAGGATGTACATTATCCCCTCTGTTATTCATTATCTATATGGATCACATTATGAAGGAAAGTGGTATTAAAAGTGATATCAGAATTGGAGATGTTAATGTCAGCTCTTTGCTTTATGTGGATGATGTTATACTTCTAAATAAATCTGCTACAAGTCTGCAAGATTCTCTGACTAAATTGAATAGCTGTTGTAATAGATATGGTAGTAAGGTCAGCAATAAAAAGACAAAGACATTGAAAATAGGCAGAATCATTGAAAATGTCAACTGTGTTGTGAATGGAGAACCTGTGGAACAAGTCAAACATTTCAGCTACTTACTGAAGATGGTAAATTAAATATAGAAATAGACAACAGAATCAGCAAAGCTGGTGTGTTAGGAAGTCAATTGAATAAATTCATATGGAATAAGAGAGAAATTACTTGGAACACTAAATTAGCTGTATACAAGACAGTGTTCAAACCAGTTTTAAGTTATGGATCTGAGAGCTGGGTCAGAAGTAAAATACTTGACCAAAGACTAGAGACCGCAGATATGAGAGTCCTGAGAAAGATTATAGGCATGAGCAGATGGCATCAATGGCAATATCATATTAAAAACGGGGATATTAGGAAAGAACTTGACATTGACAGCATCCAGGAATGCGTTAACAGAGCTAATGTCAGGTGGTATGGTCGCTTAAACAGAATGGGCGAAGAAAGATTAGCAAAACAAGTGTTCTCTGCCAGGTTGGCAGGAAAACGACCCAGAGAAAGACCAAGATATAGGTGGATTGATACGGTACAAAATGCGTTAGACGATAGAAATATAAGATCTGATAATGTTGGAGTCTTGACAAGTAATAGAATGATTTGGAGGAAAATTGTAGATAGGAAGTTAGTAATGATGTAATTTTTTTCATGTAGTACTATCATATCTTGTACACTCCCTTGAGGGTACGTGGCAGGAATTTGATGATTGATGAATAAATTACTCTTGTCAGAAAAAGCAAACTTTGTTTTCTTATTCTCATAGACAGGCTTATACGTTGGTTATGCATTTCTAAATCACTTAGGGAATTGAACAATGTAGATCCGAATGTAAATTAAATTATACTTTAATAAATATTTCCTATATTTCAGAAATATTTATTAAAGTTGCCATTTTCAAAAGGAACTTACAAAAAGGCACGTGCACGCACTCTTGGATAAACGATTAAACTAAGAATATAATTTCTTGGCATCTTTAATTTACAATATAACCAAGTGAATGTGGAAAGGCAGCAGGAGTAGATGATATTCGACCAGAAATGCTGAAGTATGGTGGTATAAACGTCTCTTACAGTGACTGCACTGCATAATTCAGAAAGCCTGGACAGATGGACAAATTCCCGATGATTGGAGTAGAGCTGTCATAGTACCCATATATAAAACGGGAAATAAAATAAAACCTTCAACTTCTTTTTTTTATTTGTTATCAAGCATGAGGTGACTCATTGAGACATTCATTCTATCATTAGTGACTTTAGGTTCGATGCTTCTCTGGAAGTGAGTACCAGCTAGTTACTAGATTTATTGTATTTCTCTCTTCATTTCTTTTTCTTTTTTTTTCTATGTCATCTCTTAACTTAAAATTTAGGACTGCTTTAAGAACTTTAAATGGGTGATCTCCAGTCGAAAAGCCTAGAGTTTGAGCAGGTGTTTGCACAATTTAGAAGTTTTTGACTTCTTCCAAATGAAAAGGCCTGATTGACTACAAGTTGAGCTTGAAAGGCCAACAACCACTCTGATCATCGACAACAGACTGGAGTCTCATACTGTGTACTCAGGCTGCTCATATTTAACCCACATCAAACAAAGACATAAGAAATCAACATCAAACAAAACTGCAACCCCATGGAAGCAGAAACCAATGTAAGGAAAGAGTTTCTCCTGTTATTCTTCAAGCCAAGGAACAATGGAAAGAAGTGGCCACAGCCCTCAAAAACTGCAAAATAAATTTTTATGAAAGCTAGGAACGTGGATGAGAGCATTTAATACAGCGAGAGATGGTAGCAGACTGCTATGCACTCAATGCACTTTTAGACGATAAAAATGTCCAATACTGTGTGATATTGGACATTTTTAAAGAGAATGCGTATTCTCTTTAAAAAGCAAATAACTCTTCAAAGTGGTAGTGTGCAGTATAACAGAATCTGTCTAGATTCTGTTATACTGCACATTACCAGTGAGTCATCCTGCAGACTAACCCTATTAAAATTAGCCATATGTTCTGAGCAGATACACAGCCAATGCCTCTTGTCTTAGTAGAAACCAGAAAACAGTACCAAGAAATCTGACCTAAAAACAGTTTGTGATCTGGCTATAAAACTAGAACCATTATGATGGAAGGCATCAACTGGATAATGTCACCATTGTCAAAAATGCAGCCACTTGCAATGCTGCTGCGAGGCCAATTTCTGCTACATTAAATGTCGAGAAAACCACACAACTTCCTGCAAAAATCAAAAAAACAGAGCAAGCTAAATGAGCGAACTAAGAGTGCAAGCAATACTTGGCTACCCAAAAATGAACAAAAGAAAACCTAACAACAACAACAACTGCACAGACACCCACAACAAATGCTAATAACCCCCAACAGCACAACAAACTATCCAAGGGCCTGCCTTGCCTGCAGAAAAAACCGAACTTGAACGAACAGCAAGAGCAGCCATTTTGGGTGAAATGTTAATTGATTTCAGTAAAGCAAACGATGTTGTGAGACATACACAAACAGTCCTTACTGCACTAGTTGATGGTTAACAAGCATAGAAGGCCAAACTCTCTACAGATTGTGCTGAATGCCAGTGGTCTAGGTAAAAAAAAATACATGAAGTATCAGAATTTATACACACCATAGTGCTGAGGTAATCCTTGTAAACAAAATGCAACTTTGACAGGCTGACAATGCAAAGCTCAGGAACTGTACGTTCTATACTGCAATAATGGATCCAATGTGGGGGGGGGCACAGCCATATTTGTCAAGCTAGGTATAGTCATCATCATAGTTCACTGGACATTTGCAGACCATATGGTCATTCTGATGCTCGGTGATGTGCCACACCAAGCCTCACCATGTAGTCCTGTTGTATGCTTTTCTGGTAGCTTCAACTCTGATGATCAGTCACTCTACACACACTATCCATCCATCCATCCATCCATCCATCCATCTCACTGACATTCCACCCCCTCCTCTTTTTCCAGGAACTTTACCTACTATTACTGTTCTGAGAAGTCTTCCTTTCAGTATGTCCAAAATATTTTAACTTTCTTCTGTCACTTTCCTTAAGGCGCCTTAAAGTTCTACTGATCTCTTCTAACACCCATTCATTTGTATGCCTTTCAGTATACGATATCTTGAACAGCCTTCTGTAACTGCATCTCAAATGCAGCTATCCTTTTCTTATCTGACTTTTTTTAGGTTCCAAGTCTCACATTCATAAGTCACTGTTGGAAAACCAACTGAATCCAAAATCCTCAGCTTTGTTCTCAAGGAGATAGATCCATCCTTCCAGATTTTAGACAAGTCTCTGACTGTTGTTTTAGCCATTCCTAATCTTCTGAAGCAATTCTTCACATTATAGAACAGAATGAAATTGTAAATCCTGCCACTACCAACATAGAAATCACAAAAGTTGAAGTCCAAACTGTAAATCTGGGTACCCTGAAAATATACTCTGTGTATGTTAAAAAACGTTTAATTTTCTTGACCAAAAAGCTCTGGAAAGACTTTTTAATGGGATTATATTGATCAAGTGTATATAATAAACAACTAAGTTATACCAACTAGTTTCACCAACTAAGGCTGTTGGCATCTTCAGGGTACATAACTGATGTAAGGCACTAAAAAGTAAAAAAACTGTTACAAACTATAATCAACCGATTCCAATTCTATTAAACAAAGAACAGAGCACGTACAATACATACATAGAGCGTGGATGATATCACTTGTTGTTATTTAGGAATGTTCTATAGTTGGCACTATAATTCATTTCTGGCGAGTTGAAGGATCTGATAAGGGTCTTCCAGATCACGGGCAAGATTAGTCCTTGGTTCCTGTTAAGGTTTTGTATACAGCGGGCAACTGTTGTGGCCTCTTTAAACACCTCTATCTAAACACCTGGCAGGCCTCCTCAAACCACACATCCATAATTCGGATACTTATATACGAAATTCGCAACATTTCGTTGAGAAACTGAACAACATCTCTATCTCCAATACAGATTTACTCGCCAGCCTAGATGTTACATCTCTATTCACTAACATCCCTGTGGAGAAAGTCATCAACATTTTAGGAAGTTTGCTCCCACAAGACATTACTTCTCTGTTCTGTCATTGTTTAACATCAAACTTTTTCTTATGGAATAAAACCATATATCAACAATTGACTGGCCTTGCAATGGGTAGCCCCCTCTCTCCATCTTGTGCTGATCTCTTTATGGAGGATTTTGAAAGTAAAATCTTAACTCAAACAGACCCTAAACCCACAGTATGGTGGGGATATGTGGATGATATCTTTATTGTTTGGAACCACACGAAAAAGGACCTGTTCGACTTCCTTAACAAAATCAACCCTCTACACCACACAATCAAATTCACTCTAGAACTTGAAAAAGATAACCAATTATCATTTCTGGACACTTTAATTAAGAAGCTTCCAAATGGTGGTATCAACCTCTCAGTTTACCCCAAACCTACCAATACAGGACGTTATTTACATTTCACTTCCTGCCACCACATTTCTCAAAAACTTAGTATTGTACACATGTTGAAGAAGTGTGCCTCTCTCCTTACAACAGATCAACAAGACCTCCAGGAAGAACTATCCCTGATATACACCAACCTTACCATGAATGGATTTCCTCGAAGACTCGTCCACAAGATACTTTTCTCTGAACCCCAACAAAGACAACAAGATGATATACGTTATATTTCTACCATCGTCATTCCATACTTAGGGACAGTTTCCAATAAGATTGCTAGACTCCTTAGACCACACAAAATAAGAGTGGCCTTTAAACCCACAGAAACGATTAGACAATTCTTAAGATCTCCAAGACATAGCCATCCTTTCTCCAAATATGCTGGAGTTTATAACATAACCTGCTCGTGCGGCTTGAATTACATCGGCCAAACTTCAAGGAGCCTTGAAATTAGGCAAAAGGAACACATAGGTGATGTCAGTAATAACAGAGAAGAAAAATCGGGGTTAGCTTTTCATTTCTCAAGAACGAACCATACCATAGAGTGGGATAAAGCATAATTCCTTACATGGAGGAGGACTTCCGCTCCCGAATTTTTAAAGAGGCCACAACAGTTGCCCGCTGCATACAAAACCTTAACAGGAACCAAGGACTAATCTTGCCTGTGATCTGGAAGATCCTTATCAGATCCTTCAACTTGCCAGAACTGAATTATAGTGCCAACTATAGAACGTTCCTAAATAACAAGTGATATCATCCACACTCTATGAATGTATTGTACGCGCTCTGTTCTTTGTTTAATATAATTGGAATCGGTTGATTATAGTTTGTAACAGTTTTTTAACTTTTTAGTGCCTTACATCAGTTATGTACCCTGAAGATGCCAACAGCCTTAGTTGTTATAACTTAGTTGTTTATTATATACACTTGATCAATATAATCCCATTAAAAAGTCTTTCCATATTCTCTGTGTATTACTTTCCAAACACACAATAACTGGAAGCAGACTTGACTGAAATTCTAGACACAAATGAAGCAATGCTATAGCAGGAGACTTTAACTATAAGCTCACAGTCCGGAACAGCAAACTAAAAATTGAAATAGTAGAACCCTCAGTGACTTTGCTGCTGTAAGGAAAACAGTGATCATAGGACCTCCAGAACCCATGTACTTCAATATGGCAGGTGTTCTTGATATCCTTGACATAGCAATGTGCAAAATACTGCACATCAATACCAAATAAGTACAATGGATGACCTCAGCTCTGATCACAATTCACTTTTACTCTAACTGGGTTTACAACATGAAAGTATCCCAGATTGGTTCCTAATTGTCAACTGGATAAAACTGAAGACTGCTCTACATGAATCTGTTTGCCCAGTTCCAGCCATTAACTCAGGAAAATCGAAGACTCAATTTCGAACTTAGAAAAGCAGATAACAACTGCATGAACAGCTGCAACTGTGGATGTGCTACACACAAACTCCAGCTGACTTCTGGATGAGATTAAAAACCATATCTGTAAAAAGAACAGAGCCAGGACCCCACACCACAGAAAGCTGGTCCTAGAACACCGACTAGTGTGCTCAATATGGCTACAAAGGAACTTCTATATGTGCTTAAAAATTATCAAAATCAGTTGGAGACAAAACTTCACTTCAACACAGAGGACCGGATGCTTTGGAAAATGACCAAAGCACTATGCACAGACTGTGTACCTCTCTCACCAATCCATGGTGAATGTAAGTTGGTTTATTGATGCAGACAAAGTTGAAGCCTTTGCTGATGGTCTACAGAAGCAGTGTAGTCTGAACTTCACCCATGTGGATCTAGACTTCATCAGTAAAGCCCACACCTGGATACGTTAAATGCTAAAACATACAGAGTACATAAACCCCATCCAACTGATATCACCAAACTTACGAATAGGAAAGCATCAGGCCCAGATGGGATTTCTAATAAAGTCATATGCTTGCTGCATAAAACTGTAATACACATTATTGTTATTTTCAATGCAGTATTAAGATATCACTACTTCCCTGCACAATGGAAATTTGCTGATGTGATATTAATCCCAAAACTAGGAAAAGCAGCACACCTCCTCCCAAAACTGTTTACCAATCAGCCTGCTTTCCTTCCTAGGAAAAACAGCTGAGAGGGTAATCCTAATAAGACTGCAGAAGGTCACTGATGAATTAAATCTCTCCCCCCTGATGATCAATTTGAATTCCAGGAGAACCACTCCACAGAACAAGTTCTCAGAGTCACAGAAAACATCAGCATCGGGTTCAACTGGAAGCAGCACACAGGAGAAGTCTTCCTGGACATTGCCAAAGCATTCGACAAAATATGGCACAATGTGCTTCTTTTCAAACTCAGCAGGCCAAATTCCTATTAAGATTGGTCAAATTTACCAGATTGCATATCAGTGATTGCAAACCCCAAGTAATGCCACAGGGAATTAGATAGTCAGAATGCAACATCACTGCAGACATCCTCCAGGGCCTCCCTGCTCTCCTCTCTGCTCTTTGCTATCATCTGACTGACATCCCAATCACTGTTGTCACCACAATGGCCCTATATGCAGGTGATACTGGAATCATGGTCTGTTCTTTGCAACCCAAGATATATAAGAATAAATAAATTAAATGGGATGGGGTGGGGGGACAAATACAAAACGATGGATCCTGCACCAAGTGAGACATAACACTAGGAAGAAGATGTTGAAGCTTATTTTGCACTTGGTTAGACTATAATAAATTTAGTTTAATCCTTTATCCAAGTGTAAGCAAACAAAGTTTGCACCTGAAAATATCTTCAGGACTGAGGTAAGGTGGTACATCCCTTGGCAACTTATAGCAAAGGTAGACCAAGCTCTCATCACTCCTTATCTCAATATCTCCCATAATGCAAAGCACATCTCCTTGCAGACATGTATACTGCTATGCATTAAGGGAAGGGCCACTATCCAGACCGGTTTCGACCTTTATTGAGGTCTCATCAGTGGGAGGCAGACCCAGAGTGGTGATACTAAGGCAGAAGCAATGGAGAGGTCATATTTACTTATACGAGTTGCTAACCGGTGTACCACCTTATTATTAAATTACTCTGGATTTAGAGAATGATGTTGGAAGTTTATTTTATTTATTTTAGTTTATTTTATATTAGTTTATATTATTTTATTTATATTTATATTAGTTTATTTTATTATAGTGTAACCAAGTGCAAAATAAACTTCCAACATCTTTCTCTAAATCCAGAATAATTTAATAATAAGGTGGTACACCGGTTGGCAACTCGTATAGGTAAATATGACCGCTCCATTGCTTCTGCCTTAGTATCACCACCCTGGGTCTACCTCCCCACTGACGAGACCTCAATGAAGGTCAAAACTGGTCTGGGTAGTCGTCCTTCCCTTAATGCATGTCTGCAAGGAGATGTGTTTTGCATTATGGGAGATACTGAGACAAGGAATGATGAGATCTTGCTCCACCTTTGCTACGAGTTGCCATGGGATGTACCACCTTACCTCAGCCTTGAAGATATTTTAAGGCGCAAACTTTGTTTACTTACACTTGGATAAATGATTAAACTAAATTTATTATACTAGGAAGAAGAAGATGCATATGAATCTTCTTCTTCAAAATACATAAGATACATAGGAAAGGGGAAAAAAACACTGGTAGTAGTCAATAACCCACAATGGGTGAGCTAAATGCACGTGCATTGTGGGCTGTTGATAATATTCCTTAATCCAAAAATATCATTGCATATCCAATAAAGGACCACAGGCTTAATCAGTTCATCTTTCCAGAACATTTAACAGTTAACCTTGGTATCTCTTCTGGGTCTGGCTACTCTCATAATGCATAGCATTATACATGTCTGAAAGAGTTGTGTTTTGCATTATGAGATACTGAGGCAATATAAATATAACATTTTCATTTAATCAATGCTTACTGAAACACTCAAGTGCATACAGATAAACTGTTAGATAACAATGAAAAATAAATAGTGCATCACACTGTTGACTGCATGACTAACAACTTGCAATGATATGCAAACATCAATCACATGACCTCCATGCATGCATTCACACTACAATACCTGCCACCCAAGCATGGGACACCATATCTTAAACTTCTTATTGGACAAAGTAGATGAAATGCATAAATCTTACAAACCTTACAAATTTTCCAGATCGAAAATTGGAGGGAAAGGCTTTCTTCTGGCTTTCATCTTGCAAGTACCTTAAATCTGTTGTTAATACCTTACAGTTAACCCTTTAATAGCTCTAACAGTAACAGATTTTCTACCTATGAGACCATTTGATTTAAGGTTAGCCATTGTACTTGAAATTTCCTATATGAATTCTCCCCATATTTTAATGTTTTGCTTTGTTTTTATTTAGATCGTTCGCAACAGATATCACAATGAATTTCTTATATGTGAAAAAATGATTTTTCACGTATAAGAAACGAAACAAAATAAACCCTATCTATTTTTTAATATGATGTGAATTCAATTTTAGCAATAAAGTATTTCAGGAAATACATTTGCAATATTATTCTTCAAATCAGGTGCGGTGGACCGTTATAGTATTCAGGTTTCTTCATTTCCGTGAAAATTTTGCCAAAGTTATTTTCATCTTGTTTTCATAATTTTTTACAATAAATATTGTTAAATATTGAAAAAAAAAAAAGAAAAGTTTTCAAATAAGATTTATTGAAATAAATGTGATTGCAGCAGTCTGTTCCTTTTTTTTTTTTTCCTGTTTCATTCAAAAATTCTAAATATGAATATATCATTGTCATCATGCTTACAGTTTAGATATTTCGATTTTATGAACAGCAAATGATGTTAAATAGAATTATTTGCTTTCTGAAAATGCATTGAATGATTTTGTAGAATGTCCCTTTCAGTGATAGTATCCAGTTTTTAACTGTTGTAAGTATGTGTGGTGAATACGAATTCCAAATTTATGATTATTTTGTGGTATTTCAATTACATTCTCATCTGTCTTTCTGCATCAAGAACAGAGGTATAAATAACTCTGTTATTTTATCTAATTTCCTATGCATTTGATACAATTTTTTTTTGTGTTTCATATTTTTCATTTCACTTTTTGAGAAAAGAAATAAAATAATACTCCCATGTGAGTGTTACTTTATTTCCTTAAAAAACTATATACAGTCATACCCTGACTTATGCGAATCCGGAGTTACGTGGTTTCTTATATGTACGTATTCCTGTCCTGCTTCACGCCTCACCACTAGTCGTATCTTTCAGGTGCCAGCCACATTCACCAGTGTCGCACATGCTGTGAACAAGCACTGACATGTTTCGCACAGTCTCCATTCATACACGATTTTTATAGTCTACAAACCTTGCGATTGTTTAATGTTCTTGATAAAAATTTTATCACATAAAAAATAATAATGTCATCCAAAAGAAGCAAGTCCGATTCTTCTACAGCTAGCAAGAAAAGAACAACATTGACTTTGGAAACAAAACTCAACATTATTAAGGATTTTGAAGGCAGAATGAAAATTTGTGAGCTAGCAAAGAAGTTTGATCTACAGGAATCCACAGTAAGAACAATCATAGATTCTAACGAGGAACGAATTGTAGCCTCGAGGCAAGGAATAAAAAAATCATTAGCTTGCTATGAAGAACTTGCTTTTTAATTTTGCGTGACAAGAAAAAGATATTATGTCATCAGACGAATCTATTAGATTTTATGAAACCATCGACATCGAAATAACTTTCTTTTTTTTATGTATGAAAAACTACAATTATGATTATATTTCTTTAAAAATATAGGTGTTTTTGTAAACATTTGGTCCCAATTGTATGTTTGTATATATAAATTACATGCAAAATTATACCCCGAGTTACGCAAATTCGACTTATGCGCTTTCTGTTGGTCCCACCTACTGCGTAACTGTATTCCTGAATATGATTGAAACTGCCAATGGTTATTTCTGAAGTTATCTGTATCTTATATGTTCTAGTTAATAAACCTATCTGTCCTAGTAACTGGCAGTCTAAAAGTTGAGATTACTCATCATTACTGAGAAACAAAAGAAAGACGATTTCTTGGACTGGTACACTAAAGAGCCCAAAGCAGTAGCCAAGTATCCATCCATCCTGATTTACGCTTGCTCACAGACCCACACTTTACCGTGTAGGCATTAGAAATCGAAAATACGTATGGAATAGATTGGTTACTCTTTATTCCAGGAGTGTCTTATGTCTGTAGAAGTGTGTGTTCGTTGGGCCAGTTTGCCTGTTCTGAGGGACAAAATACCCCAAGTTTCCGTTTGAAAAAGACTCCTACCTCCGTATGAGACCAGCTAACTCACCTTTTGTTGAAAAAGACCAGATAACGGTTCCTCACTTCATGGACGGGAATCGAACTCGGGTCTTTCCAATCAAAGGGCTTCGTCTATACCAACTGGGCTACGGAATCTCTAGCCTCCATAGCTCAGTTGGTATAGACTCAGTATGCAGCAGCAATTTATTTATTTTATTTTTTCTGCAATTTAAGTGAACTAAATTTACTTCAAACATGGCACATAATATGAAAACAAGCAGCAAATATATTTCTTTTTGAAATATGCAAGATTTCATGTTCATGGAAAATGGTCTTTTTAGAACTAAATTTTATTCACAGTGTCTTTTTTGGTTGAAAAAAAAAGTGCAGAAGATTTTTTTCCACCAAGTAAACACTGAAAATAATTATTGTTGCTTTACTGCATCATGTTATGCTGAGGGCTTAGAAGATACATAACAATTTTCATTGGGTAACCGAGAAGCCCAGATCACAGTCGGCAACATTGCGGTGGAAGAGAAGATAAGTTTTCACTATCTAGTATGATTGATTATAGCATTATATGCTTATATTTAGCATTTATTTATTTATATATATATATATATATATTTATCTGTGACACAGTGTTCAAATATATTTTTTGGCGATTAGTTTAGTAGTTATGTACTTGGCAGTAAGGAATGATGGTGGACGCAACTGCAATCATAAATGGCGTGTCACCGAGTCCTCCGCCATTTAAGAACTCTATTATATGTAATATAATAAAGGACTTTATGGCATGCAGGGATTGCGGTATGTATGCTTCCTGTGAGTTGGATATGTGGCGGGTGAGAGAAGGGGGGGAAGTGCGTATATGTGCAAAATGCACAGTGGGAGGAAATTAATGAATTGGATATATCGATAACCGACCTAGTTGCTTCAGGGACAGGCAGTGAATGTCGGGAGATGAGTAGTGTGATAGGAGAGAATGACGAGCGAAGTATGAATGAGAAAATAAGAGTCAGGAGTGTGGAAGGCTTGAATGACTGTGAAGTTTATGGAGATGGTTTTGATTGGGTAAAAGAATGGCGAGCAAGAGTGACTAACTTGCAGAAAGGGATAGATGTGCTGAAAGAGGAGGTGGAATATCTTGTGAACGAGATGAGAAGTATGAAAGATGAGATTAGGAGAATGGAAGAGATGTATGCAAGGCGAATCAGAGTACGAGTGAGAGAAAGTTTTGGGAATGATAGAAGAGGAGAGAATAGAAGCACTAGGAGAGAGAGGGAATGATAGAAGAGGAGAGTATAGAAGCAGTAGGGGAGAGAGAGAGAGAGGGGGGTTTGGGAATGATAGAATAGGAGAGTATAGAAACAGTAGAAGAGAGGGAATGAGAGGGAGGTATGGGAACAGTAGAAGAGAGGGAATGAGAGGGAGGTATGGGAACAGTAGAAGAGAGTTATGTGAACGATAGAAGAGGAGAGAATGGGAACAGTAGAAGAGAGGGAATGAGAGAGAGAGTTATGAGAATGATGGAAGAGGAGAGAATAGGATAAGTGGAAGAGAGGGAATGAGAGAGAGAGAGAGAGAGTTATGGAACAAATGACTACAGAGGTAATGTAAATTGGGCAGCGAGAGATAAGAGATTCTTGCTTGAGGTAGTACAAAAGAAGATGCAGAGAGGAAAGATAGTGTGCGTGTTACCTAGGTATGATTGTGAAGAGCTGAGCAGAAGAGCAGTCATATTGAATAACATAATAATAGCTAGAATACGTCAGAAAAGAGGATTGGAGTATATGGATGCTTGGACAGCGTTTGAGGACAGAGAGGAATTGTATGCGAGAGACCACTTGCATTTGAATGAGGAAGGATGTAGGCATATGGAGAGATTGCTGTTCTGAACGAGTTGTGTCAATGCAGGGAAACTAGAATGCCCAAGGTGGATGGTAGCAGGGATGGCCTCTTGTGAAAAAGGGTACTTGGGAGAAGGGGGACAACATCAGGTAGCACTGAGCCCAGTGGAGTCTAGAGGGGATAATGCTGGGTATAGAAATAGTGGCATTTTTATGCTTTATAATGCCAGGAGTATCCGGAATAAAGGAGAGGAATTGATGGTGCTGATAGCATCAGCCTGACCAAAGATTATTGGGATCACTGAGACATGGTTGACAGAAGAGGATATAATAACAGGAATAGAAGTAGCAGGGGAGTAAAGCATTTTTCAGCAGAACAGGAAGGGAAAGCATGGTCGTGGAGTACTGCTTATAATAAATGACGACTTATGTCCTCTAAGAGTGGAGGCGTTGGAAGGCAGTGATACCAATGATTTTGAAAGCATATAGTGTGAGGTAGAGATAGGCAAGACGGGATATTTAGTGGGTTGTTGCTACAAACCAAGGAGAACAGAGGGTGTGGACCAGGAGATGTTTAGACAGTTGAGCTTGGCAAGTGCAAGAAGAATGATTGTTATGGGAGATTTTAACTACAGCAGTATAAATTGAGGAGAGGAAGATGCATGTAGCAATAAGGGAATGGAATTTCTAGAATTCTTGAGGGACAAATGTCTTAGGCAACATGTAATAGAGGGAACAAGAGGTTCAAGAGTTTTGGATTTGGTCATATCATCAGAAAAGCTGATAATAAGTGAGATGACATCTCTCCCACCAGTTGAAGAGAGTGACTATGTGGATTTGACTTGGGAAATGAATAGACATGCAGGAGTATCAAAGAGACGGGAATACATGTGGAATTATAAGGCAGGTGATTACAATAGTCTTGGACATCAACTTTTGGCAGGGGCAAATGCTGGTCTTGAAATTCATGCTTGCTCTTGTTATCATTCAGGGAGTGAGAGGTGTGATTGAAGTCTGATTAGCGGAATAACGAATTGCTGACCATTTAAAACTATATATTTAGAAATTTATGTACATTAATCATACTAATACAACATTTATTTTACAAATGATATTCTATCTATTTCAATTTAGCTACTTGAATACAAATTCTACACTACGGTTCTTCTTTATGAACTGGTCAATAACATCCTCATAAAAAGTTGGTTGTAACTTAATTTTCTAATTTTCCCAAGCAACCCACACACTTGTAAAGGCTGGCTGAAGCTCACTGGCTAGAGCTACTTTGACTGCGTATGACTTGTGTTTAAGATGACGAGAAGGGGGCGGAAAATGGCTATGCATGCACATGAAATCACAGTGCTGCAGCGAGGACCTGGAAGCTCCGACAACCAAGCAAGCATCAGCCTTCGATACACAACGCAAAGCTCAATTATTGCCGTGCAAGCGTAAGACATCTTCTGTCTACAAAAATAAAAGCCTAAATGGAATGCTTATAAATGCATGCATTTATTAACAAATAAATATTACTTCTTTCTAAAGTAATGAGCTTGCATAGCAAGCATGGAGAATTTGCCCCTGCAACTTGGGGAAGTTTCATGGAGGGAGGAATTGGAAGGCTGGGATATCATTAGTGCTTGGGAAATTGTGAAGGAATATTTGTTAGCAGCAATAGTAAGCTGTATTCCAGAAGTGAAGAAGAGGACAGAATTTGGTCTAAAGTGGATGACAAACAATATTAAACAGAAGCTGTATGTGAAAAAGAAGCTATGGAAGAAATATAAGGAGACAGGTGAAGAGTAGATGCATGAAGAATATAAGACACAGGCCAGGAGAGTGACTAGTATGGTAAGGAAGGCGAAACTGGAATATGAGAAGAGATGGGCCCTTAGATCCAAAGAAAATCCTAGGGAATTTTTTAGCTATGTGGCCAGTAGGCGGAGATATGATTGTGGAGGAATGACATTGTGGGATAAAAATGGGAATAGAGTGACTGATGCAGAGGACATAGGACTGAACCCCAATAAATTATTCTATCAACACTTTATTGGTGTATTTCATCCTGGAGGAGTAAATTTTAATACTAGAAGGATAGGGCAGTTTAGAGGTGCAGGAGAAGAATGTGTTCCAAATACTGACTACTCTGGATGGTATTTCACCATGAGTTTTGAGAGAATGTGCTAAGGAACTGACAGCTCCTTTGACCTAGTTTTTCAATGAAAGTCTGGCTGCATGAAAGGTGCCCAGGGAATGGAAGGAAGGTAAGATAATGCCATTGTATAAGGGTGGTACCAGACTGGAAGTGTCTAATTATAGGCCACTTTGTGTGTCATCTTAACTACTGATGGAGAAATTAGTTAGGGACTGTATACAACATTTGGCAGATGAGGGTAATGTTATCTGTGACAGTCGACATGGATTTGTGAGGGGGCGCTTTTGTTTTGGTAATATGCTATCCTTTTATAATAAAGTTACAAGAGCAGTAGATGAGGGAAAGGCATATACTGCCATTTTCTTGGCAGTATATGCCTTTCTATCCAAGCGGATTTAGTGAAGGCATTTGACAGGGTGCCACATGATAAGCTGATATTTAAGTTGCAGCTCATGGGTTTGGATGTCAGGTTTGGTCAACTGGATTCAGGATTGGCTGTCCAATAGGTATCAGAGAGTTGTGTATGGTGGGACAGTTTCAAGGAGGCAGAGGGTTACAAGTGGGGGTCCCACAGGGCTCAGTACTGGGACCTATATTGTTTAACCTTTATATCAATGACATTGTCAGTGGACTGCAGGGGGATGTTCAGTTCTTTGCAAATGATGTGAACTGGGAAGGGTTATTAGTAATAGTGCAGATGTTGTAGTCATGCAAGAGGATTTGAATAAGCTAAACAGATGGGCAAATGAATGGGGGTGTCAGTTTAATGCAGCAAAATGTAAGGTCTTGAGGTTTGGGACACATCGATGGGACGCTGCATACTGTATTGGAGGATATATACTGGAGGAAGTAAGGGAGACAAGAGATCTGGGGTTGATGATTAATAGAAACCTGAAATTCGAGGGACATATTGCAAAGGTGGTGAAGGTAACATAGCGGATTGCTGCAATAATGAGAAGGATGCTGACCTGCAGAGATAAAAGAGTTATCATTCCATTGTATAAGACCCTGATCAAACCACATTTAGACTATTGTTCTGAGATTTGGTCCGCAGGATTTGAAGGGGATAAATTAACTGTGGAAAGGGTACAGAGGCGGATAACAAATATAGTTTCAGGACTGTACAATGTTAGTTATGTGAATCAGCTGAGGGAATGTGGATGCAGAGTTTGGTGGATAGAAGGAGGAGAGGTGATATGATTGAGACTTTTAAACTGTTGAAAGGTGGTTACAGGGTTAACACTGGGGAGTTCTTTTGCTTGGTTGAATAGTGGGAAAGAGTGATGACAAGGGGCCATCCCTGGAAGTTATGAAAGGAAACTGTGCGCAAGAGGGTGAGGAGTGGTTTCTTTGCATGGAGGGTGGTTGAACCTTTGAATGCATTGCCTGATAGAGTGGTGAGAGTGAGAACGGTCATTGAGTTTAAGGAGTGGTATGATAGACTTTGTGTTTCCTAGGAGGGACCTCCCACGTTGAGTCTTTTGACTCCTTGGAGGCCTAAATAATAATAATAATAATAACTGTTATTTCAATTCATAATTTAAAGATTCTGAAAGGGGACATTGCTGTTTAGATTCCTGTAATGTAATAAGTTGTCATAAATATTGCAATGTGTGTAAAGATATTAAATATCTTAACAGCACAATCAGAAAATTACTCCATTCAACATCTATCAGGGGAATCCCAATTATCCACTGCAAAACTTTACTTTTCTAGAAGCATAATATCAGAGTGGAACTTCCTTGAACTTCCTGATGAAGAGATATATTCTGGACTCAAGGACCAAGGAGTGACAACCATAAGAAGAATCCTGATATGCAGGAATAGGCATCTGGTTCCCACCAGCATCATCGTCCTCATCTTCAAAAACCAAACCAACCTGCAAGCCTATGGTTGGTTTTGGTTTGTTGAACCTGAATCTCTTAAGGTGTCAAAAGTATGGTCATTGTCAAACTGCCTATCTTGGCTCTTCCATCTGTGCCTGATGTAGCAGTAAAGATCATGAGAATAAAGACTTAGAACAAAGCACCAAAATTCTGTGTGAGGAGACCACCTAGCATTCTCCTGAGCATGTCAAAGATGGAAGGATGAAAAGGAGATGCATAGAAAAGGTAAAAACATGCAATGTATCACACATCAAGGCAAAGAAGCAGTATATCCAAACAGTAACAACATCTGGTATAAATCCTTTTATGCCAAGAAGGCAACTATAAAGAAAGTGTCAGTTGGGATGTTGATACTGTCAATCCTTCCTTCTCACAGCTGCGCAGCATCCCTGGGAGATTTTACTTGCCAACTATATTTGCAGAAATCTCACTAGTGTAACATCTTTATAGCTGAGTTGCATTATTATTATTACATGACACCTCCAAGGAGTTCAAAGGCTCATTGAGGAAGGGGGGGGGGTACCTACTCTACAACTCTCCATCGCGACCACTTAATCTGCTACAGTGAACCATCACCACCTATACCAACGCTATCTACTACCCACCACCACCAACATTAGTATTTTTTGTCTAAATTGCATGTGTAAATTGTCTGTATGCGGGATGAAAAACCTGAATTTCTTTCCAGGAGAAAAAACCCTGCTATTGAGATTGGCTAACTCACCTTCAATTTTAAAAAAACAACAACAACAAAAACACCTATGTAAAGATTCCTCTTGTCATGACGAGAATTGAACTCAGGCCTTTCCAATCAAAGGGCACGATGTACTGTCGTTCTTCCAATTGCACTATGGAGATTCTTGAGATAGGGTTTGCACTAAATTACATCCCATTGCATCACTACCAAAGGTGCATAATATGTTAAATTATTTTCAGGCAATAAAAAGTCTAGAGTTCCAAAAACATCCAGTGCTCTCTCAAATCCAACACTTCCTCTTTCAATTATGGATGGTATACCTAGATGTATATTTCTGTTAGATTCCAAGCCATGTTGGGATCAAGAGAAACAAGACTGCAGAAACTGCAGCTAGGGTAGCTCATTTCTCAAACATCCACTTGTAGCATATACTGATTATTGGCAGGTTATCATACACAAATTTCTATCCACATGGCAGTCATCTTGGAATAGAGACTGATATTAAGTTCTCCCAAATTAGCCTGAAATTACATTATGGCAGTCTAGTCAGTGCAGTGTTTGATCAGAAGAAGTTATACTTACTTTGCTCTGCATACTTAATAGTCATCTAGCACTCTTTGCTGTTGAGGGGGAGATAACATGCCTATGCGTGATGTCAGACTCACAAGTAGTCATATTTTAATTGACTGCCCTCATTTTATGACTAGGTGCATGCATTCACATTCTGTCTGATCCCTATACACTCATACAGATTTTATCAGACTCAACAGATGATTTTTGGTTTTAAATTTTTATGGACATTTAACATCTTTTACTCTATAGAGATTGTTTATGCTATTTTATTTATTTTATTTGTATATCTTTTTACAGCTATATTTACATTTTTATCTAGTCTGCTGTGTATCTGACACTGAGCAACCATTCTATGAACTGTTCAGGTCTATAGCTGCAATGCCTTATTTGTAAAAAAATTTCTTCATATGGTGTGTCAAAATCCCAAATTAAATTCTTTAGTATCTTGGGTCTTCTGGCCACATGTGGCATTGTCATGTTATAGATCTTGGGGCTTCATGTGGAGTTAATTTTTTTTAAAAAAAAGAGAAGGGTAATGACCAGTGCAAGAAATACTGATTATAGATGTCAAAAGACATCACTGTTTGCGACATGGGAGGAGAAACTATTGATTGCTTTATTATCAGTGACTTTTGTTCTGCATTTCTAACATTAATTTTTTTTTCAGCATATTAAATTTTTAATGTTAAATCTAAGGGTCAAAGGGGTGCTTAAGAGTCAAAGCTGTATAACTGAGAGGAGACCTCCACATAGCCTTTAAAGGAATGCAGAGAACCGACCAGGGCTTCTGACCTAATGTCCAATCCTCACCTTCTCGTGGTGCACCCTGTTGGGTATCTACTTGGATACTGAACAGACGAAGAAGGGCTGGCAATTTGGGATTTAGCCGACCAAATTGTATTCTTATTGGTTAAACCAAAATATAGAATGATGGTACAACATGACAAAATTTCATGCCGGCTGGGGCGTCGCCCGGTTAAACAAGGGCCCCTGTTGTTTTCACCAGGAAACCAGGGCGAACGGCGAAAAGTCAGCTACTGGAACAAATCTGAAAACAAACCCCAATTCAACATCACCAGAGTTAAAGATCGGTACTATCAACGTAAGAAGCCTGAATGGCAAAGAAATGGACATAGCTGAGGAATTAGATAAGTACCAGATCGACACAATAGGGGTGACTGAAACAAAAAAGACCAAAACTGGTGAGATCTTTCTCAGCAATAAATACAAAATGTTATATTCAGGCAATGACAATCAAGGAAAAGGAGTAGCATACTATTCAACACAAAATACGAGGCTAATCTTCTTGAATGGCAGTCAGTCTCAAGTAGAGTAATGTGGGCAAATATGAGAATGGGGAACTGGACAATGAGACTTATTTGTGCCTATGGTCCCACAGAAGGTTCTACTAAGGTAGAAGTGGAGGAATTTTTTGAGGCTTTAGAAAAAGCAACTGACACAATGAAAAATGAAAAGTTAGTCCTTGTTGGGGATCTAAATAGCAGAGTAGGAAATGATTGTGAGACATATAAAAATATTTTGGGAAAATTTGGAGAAAAGAGCAAAGCTAATAATAATGGCAAATATCTGTTGGATTTCTGCTCAGGACATGGACTGGTTATTACTAACACCATGTTCCAACATAAAAATGTGCACAAATTCACATGGAGAGAAGAGGCTAGGAATAAGAAAAGTCTCATTGACTATGTTATTGTTGATAGTGATGTTTTCTCCCTGGTGCAGGACACCAGAGTGTACAGAGGATTTGAAATTGGAAGTGATCACTATTTAGTCTTGAGCAGGATAAAATTGAATTTCATATTGAAAAGAATAACATGTAAGAAAGTTTTAAAGCGAATAAAAGTTGAGCAGCTCTCAGATGTGAGCTGTAGACTAAAATACACAAAGATTATTGAAGAAAAAATGAAAGAGTTTGAGAACAGGAATCAAACCTTGGAGATTCAGTGGCAAACTCTGAAGAAAAACATTGATTGATTCTGCCAGAGAGGCATGTGGTGAGGTTGTCTGTAAGGATAAAAAAATCAGAACTCCCTGGTGGACACAGGAAGTTAAAGAGGCAGTGAAGGAAAAGAAGAAAGCATACCAAAAGTTCCTCTCAAATAAGTCAGCTTGTGCTCTTAGAGAATATAGAGACAAATGCAAGAATGCTAAACACTGTGTAAAACAAGCTAAACAAAAGTCATGGGAGGACTTTGGCAAGAATATAGAAAATAAATATCAAGAAGGTGGCAAAATATTCTGGAGGTTGTTGAAGAAGCTTAAGAATGGAGGAAAGAGTGCTATAAAAGGAATTAGAGATGATAAAGGTGACATGAAAACGGGAGAAAAAGATATCCTTGAAGTATGGAGTAATTACTTTGAAAAACTGCTAAATGAAACAAGCAGTGATGACAGCACAGTGATAAAAAACACTGACCAGGCATTCAGTCAGGAATACATATCCATACTTGAAGTAGAAAAAGCCATCAAAGGCTTGAAATGTCGAAATGCAGCAGGAGTAGATGATATTCGACCAGAAATGCTGAAGCATGGTGGTATAAGAGTCTTACAGTGGCTGCACTGCATAGTTCAGAAAGCCTGGACAGAGGGATGAATTCCCGATGATTGGAGTAGAGCTCTCATAGTACCCATATATAAAAAGGGAAATAAAACTGCATGTGAGAATTACAGAGGTATTTCTCTACTGAGTGTTCCTGGCAAGATCTATGCAAGTATACTTGAGAAACGGTTGAGAAGAATTGTGGAAGAAAAGCTTGGTGAAGAACAAGCTGGATTCAGGCCAAATAGAGGCTGTCAGGATCAGATCTTCACTTTACGACAAATAGTCGAGAAAGCATGGGAATATAACAAAGATCTGTATTTAAGTTTTGTCGATCTGGAAAAGGCATATGACAAGGTGCCAAGAGAGAGATGCTATTCAATACGCTGCAGTTATATGGTGTCAATGGGGCATTATATCAAGCAATACTTAGTCTTTATTTGAGTTGTAAGTCAGCAGTTTGAATTGAAGGAGGTACAGGAAGATGGTTTAATGTTAAATCTGGTGTGAGACAAGGATGTACATTATCCCCTCTGTTATTCATTATCTATATGGATCACATTATGAAGGGAAGTGGTATTAAACATGTCAAAATTGGGGATGTTAATGTCAGCTCTTTGCTTTATGCGGATGATGTTATACTTCTAAATAAATCTGCTACAAGTCTGCAAGATTCTCTGACTAAATTGAATAGCTGTTGTAATAGATATGGTATGAAGGTCAGCAATAAAAAGACAAAGACAATGAAAATAGGCAGAATCATTGAAAATGTCAACTGTGTTGTGAATGGAGAACCTGTGGAACAAGTAAAACATTTCAGATATTTAGGTACGATTTTTAGTGAAGATGGTAAATTAAATATAAAAATAGACAACAGAATCAGCAAAGCTGGTATGGTAGGAAGTCAATTGAATAAATTCATATGGAATAAGAGAGAAATTAGTCGGAACACTAAATTAGCTGTATACAAGACAGTGTTCAAACCAGTTTTAACTTATGGATCTGAGAGCTGGGTCAGAAGTAAAACACTTGACCAAAGACTAGAGACCACAGATATGAGAGTCCTGAGAAAGATTATAGGCGTGAACAGATGGCATCAATGGCAGTGTCATATTAAAAACGAGGATATTAGGAAAGAACTTGACATTGTCAGCATCCAGAATGCGTTAGCAGAGCTAATCTCAGGTGGTATGGTCACTTGAACAGAATGGGCAAGGAAAGATTAGCAAAACAAGTGTTCTCTGCCAGGTTGGCAGCAAAACGACCCAGAGGAAGACCAAGTTATAGGTGGATTGATACAGTACAAAGTGGTGTAGACGATAGAAATATAAGATCTGATAATGTTGGAGTGTTGACAAGTAACAGACTGATTTGGAGGAAAATTGTAGATAGGAAATTAATAATGATGTAATTTCTTTTCATGTAGTACTATCATATCCTCTACACCCCTTGAGGGTACATGGCAGGAATTTGATGATGAAGTTAAATCTAGATTCATAACAGATGTGTAGTATACTAATTTGGACTGCATGCTTAACAGGCTGTTATGAAGCATAGTTCAGCTATTTTGCATTGATTGTTGTTGAATTTTGAAATAATGTGAGTATCCATCTGCTACATTTTCCTCTATATTATATAGGTAATCTGTGATTGCTTGCAATGTTTCTTTCATAGTGATCAGCATTCATTCTAATAAATTAATGGAAATGACCATGTTAGAGTAATAACATCAATTTATTTTGGTTTATAATTATGTTATTAAATATTAAGTTGAAGTTATTACTCTAATAAATTATGGAAACAGTAATCATTTTGATAATTTATTAGAATGAATTAAGTCACCTGTTAGTAATTTGTAATCAGTTGCTCTAATTACTTCATGTTATTTTAAGAGATGCAGACAGACCTGATGTGTCTTGGTTTTTGCTCAAAGGATGAAGATTTTCTAAAGGTAGGGTCAAAAATTGGTTATGTGTTTATTACTATCCATTTATTCCTTTATTTATAAATCACTCATTTCATAAGTGAAAAATAGAAACACTGAATTCCCAATATTTATTCCAATTTCTTTATATGAAACCTATTGTGCTTGATTTTCTTTAATATAATGTTTATTCATAAAATTACAGAAAATCATCAAGTAGAATCATATTAAAACTAAACCAGGAAAAAAATTAATCAGTTTGAGTGGGATCATCGATACCACTGACCTTATCTTAGGGAAATCTGAAAAAATAAATGGTTTCTTTTAGAAAATATTTACATCAGTTCAAATAAAAGTATTAAAATGTTTGTATTATTATAACGTTTCATCCATATACATTCATATATAGAGAGGGAATGTATATAATATACATGGTATGTATATTATATACCTCTACATAAAGGATATTGTTATGTATATTATTTCTGGGAAAACTCCCATGTTACTCCTCTTAATAAACTATTATAATTACGGCTATTTTGCCTGCTGACCAAGAATTAGTCGAAATGGACAGCACCCCGTCAACCCTCTTTTCCCCCCTTCCCTATATAAAAAATCAACCCTTTCCCCCACCCTATATAATTAGTAATATAATATATATGTTTATATATGTATATTACTAGAAAAAAACCTGGGTTTTTCTAATTTAATTCTCCCAAATTGCCTACCCCCCCTCCACACACACTCAGTAGTTTTTGGACATCGCTGAAAGAAGAAAAGCCACAACACCCAGAAAAAGGTATGTGTAAATTTCTCTTCCTTATGCTACATATACCTTTTGGTAAATTTACATCTACAATGCCCTAAGAATCCATGAGTAAATAGCCAATGACATTTAAACAGGGGCACTCCTAAACTGAAGCAGGCAAAATAGCCATAATTATAATAGGATATTGTTATTATTATTATGTGACACCTCCAGAGAGTCCAAGGACTTATCACTGGAGGGCAATCTACTCTATTTTGCTAAATATATCTCACCTCCACCTACTACTTAATTCTTTTATATATAATATATATAAAATTATATATGGGAAATGAAGTCAAGAAGGAACATCAATACTTGAGATATTAAAAGCCATCAGAAAGCTGACAGATAAAATGCAAGAGCTGATAATATTCAACCATAAATACTCAGTGTGGAGGTATAAAAGTTTAACAGTTGCTTCATAGCATAGTTGGAAAGGTCTGTGTACTCATATATATAGCTTCCTCATTTCTGTGGGAAAATAAATATTCTTTGACTAGAGTTTTGTATTTTTTTTGCGGGGAGGGGGGGTTGGTTGTATTTATTTCGGATTCATTTCTTATTGTTCATCGTCAAATTCCTGACATGTGCCCTCAAGGGATGTACAGGATATGATAGTCATCATCATCATCATGCATATCAAGGATTTAGGTCTAGCATGGCCTATTCCGGCCTTAGAAGTCATCGTTGAATCGTTTAAGAGGACGTCCTGGTTTTCTTTTTCCTAATGGCTTGTACTTTAAGGCTTGTTTTGGTAATCTTTCTGTATTCATTCTTTGAACGTGTTCCATCCATTTATGTTTATATTTTTTAATTTTTTCTATTACTGGTTCTTGGTTTAATTCTTTCATAATTTCTTTGTTTCTTTTGTGATCAAATAGGGTATACTTTGCAGTTTTTCTCATAAACTTCATTTCTGCTGTTGTCAATCTTTGTTTGTCTTTTTGTTTTATTGTCCAGATTTTGCTTCCATACATTACGACTGGTAGGGCTAATGTATTGTATACTTTTAGTCTGGTTTGTTTTTGAACTAGGTTTGGTTTAAAGATAGAGTTAATTACACCTGTTATTTTTAAATATTTTGCAATTTTTACGTTTATATCTTTTTCATTTTCATATGTGATCATACATCCTAGGTAGTTAAATGAGTTTACCTGTTCCAAGATCTTGTTATCTATTACTATTTTAGTTCTTCCTGGATCTTGTCCTTTAAAGGCCATAGTTTTTGATTTTTCTGTTGATATTATCATACCATAATCTTTGGATATCTCATTTAGATCTAAAATAGCTTTCTGTAGTTTATCTTCAGAATTTGTAATTATTATTTAGTCGTCGGCAAAGAGGAGAGTGTTTAAGTTTACTGTAGAAGAAAGTTTAATTCCTTGATGTAAATTTTTATTCCATTTTATTATTATTTCATTTAAGTAGATATTAAAAAGAGTTGCTGAGAGGGGACATCCCAAATCTTATTTGTATTTGATTAATTTCATATATACTTGTGACAGCTTTTAGGATATTATTTGGTATTTATCTTTCTTTTAATATGTTAAATAATATGTTTCTTTTAACTTTGTCAAATGCTTTTTTCAAAGTCGATATGATAATACTACATGAAAAATTATATCATTACTAACTTCCTATCTACAATTTTCCTCCAAATCAGTCTGTTACCTGTCAAGGCTCTAACATTATCAGATCTTGTATTTCTATCTTCTAAGGCACTTTTACTGTATCAATCCACCTATATCTTGGTCTTCCTCTGGGTCATTTTCCTGCCAACCTGGCAGAGAACACTTGTTTTGCTAATCTTTCCTCTCCCCTTCTGTTTAAGTGATCATGCCACCTGAGATTAGCTCTGCTAACGCATTCCTGGATGCTGCCAATGTAAAGTTCTTTCCTGATATTCTTGTTTTTAATATGATATTGCCACCTATGCCGTCTGTTCATGCCCCTAATCTCTCTCAGAACTCTCATATCTGCAGTCTCAAGTCTTTGCTCAAGTGTTTTACTTCTGACCCAGCTCTCAGATCCATAAGTTAAAACTGGTTTGAACACTGTCTTGTATACAGCTAATTTAGTGTTTTGGCTAATTTCTCTCTTATTCCATATGAATTTATTCAGTTGACTTCTTACCATACCAGCTTTGTTGATTCTGCTGTCTATTTCCATATTTAATTTACCATCTTTGCTAAAAATCGTGCCTAAGTAGCTGAAATGTTTTATTTGTTCTATAGGTTCCCCATTCACAACACAGTTGACATTTTCATTGTTTCTGCCTATTTTCATTGTGTTTGTCTTTTTATTGCTGACCTTCCTACCATATCTATTACAACAGTTATTCACTCTAGTCAGGGAATCTTGCTGACTTGTAGTGGATTTATTTAGAAGTATAACATAATCTGCATAAAGCAAAGAGCTGAGATTTACATCCCCAATTTTGATATCAGGTTTAATACCACTTTCCTTCATAATGTGATCCATATAGATAATGAATAACAGAGGGGATAGTGTACATCTTTGTCTGACACCATATTTAACATTAAACCATCTTCCTGTACTTCCTTCAATTCAAACTGCTGACTTACAACTCAAATAAAGACTAAATATTGCTTGATATACTGCCCCATTGACACCATGTAACTGTAGTGTTTCGAATAGCTTCTCTCTTGGCTTATTGTCATATGCCTTTTCCAGATCGACAAAACTTAAATACAGATCTTTGTTATATTCCCATGATTTCTCAACTATTTGTCGTAAAGTGAAGATCTGATCCTCCAATCTATCCAAGTCTTCCTGCAAGATTTTGACATCGTCTGCATTCAGTATTGCCTTACCTAACTTTGCATCATCAGTGAACAAATGAACTGTTCATCTTAGATCCTTCCCTATATCGTTAATGAACAAAATAAACAGCAGTGGTCCAAGAACAGAACCCTGCAGCACACCACTAGTCACAGGCCGTCTTTTGGACTTAATAAACTCCTGAATAAACTACTTTCTGATATCTCTCCATCAACCACCCACCTATCCATCTCACCAACCCTATATCCATTCCCATATGTTGTAGTTTAAGGATTAGAATTCCATGTGGTATCCTGTCAAATGCCTTAGCCAGGTCCAGCAGTATCACTGTAAACCCATTATTCTTATCCAGTTCAGCTGTAACTGTGTTATAAAACTTGAGCAAGTTACTGAGGCATGATCTACCCTTCACAAAGCCATGCTGTTCCCTGTACAGTATCTCATTTTCATCAATCCACTCCTGTATTTTTCCCTTGACTACTTTCTCCAAGACCTTGACAATGACTCCTGATATGCTGATCATTCGGTAATTTGCAACAGTAGTCTTGGATCCTCCTTTATGCATTGGAACTATTTTCCCCCTCTTTCCACACCTTCGGGACTAAACCAGACCCAAGATTCAGATTAAACAACATGGTCAAGGGCACTGATAATTCTTTAGCTGCTTCACGTAAGACCCGTGCCAGTATACCATCCAATCCCACAGATGTATTCACATTAAAGTTCTGTAATAGACTGTTCACCTCCACTTCATTCATCACAATTTATTCCCATATAAACTAATGGTTCCTTCATTTTTTCAATGTCACCACCTGGATGATATACTCTTGCAAAGTGCTCACTCAGTAATTTCACTGTATCAATGATTCAGTGACCACCTTACCATCATCATTCCTTAAAATCATTCTGCTGTGTACAGTTTTTTTTTTTGCTTGCAGCATATTTAAAAGATTAAGCCTTTCATAATCTGCTTTTGCTTTTTTTTACAACACTCGTTACCCTTCTGGCCTGCGCTTTATACCGTTTGTGTGCCTGCAGGTTGCCTTTCTCTTTAAATTCCCTGCACAGTTGTTTCTGTTTTTGCAGCTCAAGGTTAATGGTTATTCATCCATTTAACCTCTATTTGTTTTACTATTCGGACCCTAGGTATACAATCAGCCATAACCTCCTGTAAATTCTCCTTGACCACTTCCCATGCTCTATCGACATTGAGCCCGTGCAGTTTTACATGCCATGGCACTGATCCAAGCAATCTCCTAAGCTTGTCATACTTGCCAGCACAGTAATTCCACATATATCCTGTCTTAATCGAAAATTCCACACCTTTATCCACCTCCCAGGTCATGACCTTATGATCACTCACCAATAGGTGGCAACATGGTCATATTCATTAGAGTTAAATTCTCAGATGTTATTACAAGGTCAAGCACTCTCAAAACCCTAGTATTTTCACTTACATGCTGTCTCAGATAGTTCTCCCTTAATAATTGAATAAAATCCATATCCTTCCTCACATGTGTCCTCTCCTCCTCCTTCTAACCAATGTTGTTACCATAGTTGAAATCCCCCATAATAATTACCCTCCTTCCACTCATTTCATCAATTTGTTTATGCATGCTTTCTCCACCATCTATTCCATCACCTGGTCTATAGCAGCACCCAACTATATATTTTGTTCTGCCAGTCTCAATCTCACACCAAATAGCCTCAAATGAGCTCTTTTCACTATCCTGCAATACAACTTCAATTCTCCTTGGCTGCAGTTCATCAGCTATCATCAATAACACTCCTCCCCCCATTTTATTCTCTCTGTCCCTCCTAAACACACTATAACCTACACATTCTATCCCACTAACTATATCACCTTCTGTCAGCCATGTTCCACTAATGCCAATAACCTGTGGCCAGGAAGAGCAAATATTATATATTACATATTATTATAATATAATAACATAAAATCACAGGAGACATGATAATATGTACAAAAAAAGTTGCATAGCATTGTTAGGTTTTAGAATAAAATAAAACAAAATAGTTAAATAGCATTGTTGAAAGTTTATTTTTCACTTGGTTAGAGTATAATAAAATTAGTTTAATCCTTTATCCAAGTGTGAGCAAACAAAGTTTGCGCCTGAAAGTATCTTCAGGACTGGGGTAAGGTGGTACAACACCAGGGAAACTCGTTGCAAAGGTGGAGCAAGTAACCAACACTCCTATCTCAGTATCTCCTATAATGCAAAACACATCTCCTTGCAGATATGTCTAATGTTATGCACTGTTGAGATAGGAGTGTTGGTAGCTTGCTCCACCTTTGCAACGAGTTGCCCTGGTGTTGTACCACCTTACCCCAGTCCTGAAGATACATTCAGGCGCAAACTTTGTTTGCTCACACTTGAATAAAGGATTAAACTAATTTTATTATACTCTAACCAAGTGAAAAATAAACTTTCAACATCTTTCTCTAAATCCAGAGTAATTTATTAAAAAATGGTGGCACACCATTTGGCAACTCCTATAGGTAGAGATGACCTGCTAATGCTTCTGCCTGGTATCTCCACTTGTCCTGCTCCCACTGAAGAGACCTCAGTAAAGGTCGAAACTAGTCTGGTTAGTGGCCCTTCCCTTAATGCATAACATTAGACATATCCGCAAGGAGATGTGTTTTGCATTATAGGAGATGCTGAGATAGGAGTGTTGGTAGCTTGCTCCACCTTTGCAACGAGTTGCCCTGGTGTTGTACCACCTTACCCCTGTCCTGAAGATACTTTCAGGCGCAAACTTTGTTTGCTCACACTTGGATAAAGGATTAAACTAATTTTATTATAGTTAAATAGCATTTGAATTTAAGATTTTACACATAAAACTGGATCTTTGAATACAAATATGCTAATATCAATCATTTATACAATTATTTTGAACAGAGCTTCCTCATTTCTGTGGGAAATAAATATTCTTTGACTAGAGTTTTGTGTTTTTTTGGGTTAGGTTGTATTTATTTGGGGTTCATTTCTTATTGTTCATCGTCATATTCCTGACATGTGCCCTCAAGGGGGTATACAGGATATGATAGTACTACATGAAAAACTTACATCACCACTAACTTCCTATTTACTATTTTCCTCCAAATCAATCTCTTACCTGTCAAGACTCCATTATCAGATCTTATATTTCTGGCTTGTAAGGAACTTTTTACCGTATCAATACACTTATATCTTGGTCTTCTGGGTCTTTTTCCTGCCATCCTGGCAGAGAACACTTGTTTGCTAATCTTTCTTCTCCTATTCTGTTTAAGTGACCATATCACCTGATATTAGTTCTGCTAACACATTCCTGGATGCTAACAACATCAAGTTCTTTTCTAATATCCTTGTTTTTAATATGATATTGCCATTGATACCATCTGTTTACACCCCTAATCTTTCTCAGGAAATTCATATCTTCGACTCTAGTCTTTGATCAAGTGTTTTATTTCTAACCCAGCTGTCAGATCCATTAGTTAAAATTGGTTTGAATACTATGTTGTATACAGCTAATTGTGTTTTGGCTAATTTCTCTCTTATTCCATATAAATTTATTCAGTTGACTTCCTACCATACCAGCTTTGTTGATTCTGTTGTCTATTTCCATATTTAATTTACCATCTTCACTAAAAATCGTGGCTAAGTAGCTGAAATGTTTTATTGTTCTATAGGTTCTCAATTCACAATGCACGTTGATATTTAGAACATTCTGTATGTTCTACTGTCTGATTTACCTGGCTGTGTGTTGAAAAACCCAAGATTCCAGGAGGAGAAACTCTCTCACCTCCATTTAAGACTGGCTAACTCACTTTCAGTTAAAAAGCATTAAGCTTCAGAGACTCTTACCACAGTTATAGGATGTAAATAGAAAATTATATAGAGAATATAAGGTTGGATGTTATCTCGATGCTATCTTCACTGTTATTCATCTTATAGATTTCATTGCAAAGGAAAGTGACATTATACTTGACAATAAAATCAGAGATATTCACCATAATTCTTTATGCAGATGGTGTATACTCTTAATACATCCAGTACAAGACTTTCAGGAATATTTAAATTAAATAAGTACTATAATGAATTTGACATGAGCATTAGCAGTAAAAAGACAAAGTAAAATATGTGAAATACATGAACATTGTGGAAAAATTGACTGCATTTGCAATGGAAAACCCATAGAACAAGTAAAATATTTGAGCACTTTAAGTGCAGTTTTTAGTCAAGATATCACAATAAATTTAGAATTAGACAGTAGATTAAGTAAAACTAATATGGTTGTTGTGAGCCATTTTAATAAATTTATAATGAATGAGAGAGAGAGAGGGTTTAGCCATTAGTAAGTACCCCAAACTAACAATATACAAAAGTGTTCAAACAAATTTTAACTTGTAAATGATTATCTTAGATTAGAGACACAGATATGAGGGTTCCAAGAAAAATCAAGGAAGTGAACAGCTGGCATCAATAGCAAAATGATATTAAAAATTACGATATACAGTCATATCCCGAAGTTACGCGGTAGGTGATACCAACAAAAAGCTTTAAGTCGAATTTGCGTAACTCGGTATAATTTTGCATACAAAATATTAGTTAATCGTGACCAAAGGTTTACAAAAACACCTATATTTTTTAAGAAATATAAACATAATTACAGTTTTTCGTACATAAAAAAAAGAAAGTTATTTCGATGTCAATGGTTTCATAAAATCTAATAGATTCTTCTGACGGCATAATGTCTTTTTCTTGTCACGCAAAATTTCTTCATAGCAAGCTTAATAATTTTTTTATTCCTTACCTTGTGGCTGCAATTCGCTCCTCATTAGAATCTATGTCCTCCAAAATCTGTAAACCTTTCTTTTATGATTGTTCTTACTGTGGATTCCTGTAGATCAAACTTCTTTGCTAGCTCACAAATTTTCATTCTGCCTTCAAAATCCTTAATAATGTTGAGTTTTGTTTCCAAAGTCAATGTTGTTCTTTTCTTGCTAGCTGTAGAAGAATCGGACTTGCTTCTTTTGGATGACATTATTATTTTTTATGTGATAAAATTTTTATCAAGAACATTAAACAATCGCAAGGTTTGTAGACTATAAAAATCGTGTATGAATGGAGACCGTGCGAAACATGTCAGTGCTTGTTCACAGCATGTGCGACACTCGCGAATGCGACTGGTGCCGGAAAGATACGACTAGTGGCGAGGCGTGAAGCTGGACAGGAATACGTACATATATGAAACCGCGTAACTCTGGATTCGCGTAAGTCGGGGTATGACTGTATTAGAAAAGCACTTGACTTTGTTAGCATTCAAGATTCATCATTAATGATTCTCGAATGCTAACATTTTAACCAGTCTTGTGCATCTCTCCACCATAAATGATCACAACATCTTACGTCTCATCTTACCACTGGTCTTCCTGGTTTCAGATAGATAGTAGATAACCAGGTTCTTGGTGTCCAATCTGTTGTTCTCTTTGTAGATCTGTTGTCAGGCATTCTCATCACGTCCTACCCAGTGCCATTTGTTGCCTTTTGTTATTAAAGCAATGTCCATTACCTTTGCTTCCTTATCAAAGTAGTATTCTTTTTACCTAACCAGGTTATTACCTAAATGTCTCTTTCTCCATTTCTTTGTGTTGTTTTTAGTTTCTCTAAGTGTTCTTTAGTCGGACTCCAAATTTCACTATCATAGATTCCCAGCAAAGGTTGGTCGATTGGTAGAGCCTCTGCTACTAATGGCTCAGCAAAAAGTTAAGCAAGTTTGAGCATGGTTAGTAGTTGAAAGGGTTCGATTGTTCGATACTGTTGGCACACTCTCCCTCGATCAGTCTTTGGACTCCCTTGAGGTATAACATAATAATAATAATAAAATAGATCATTGTTAAGAGTATACACTGGTTGTAGATCTTTCTTTTTAGGCAGTTTGGTAAATTCAAGAATAAGCAGTGCTGATTTAAGATAGTATGGTCACTTACATATGAGAGAAGGATGATTTAGCAGAAGAGGATCAATGTGTTGGTGGATTAATGCAGTTAATTAGTGCCATAGGCCAAATGTAAGATCTGAAATAGGATTATTGACAATTAGCAGATTAATTAATGAAGTTATGAATGGTAAAATATATGGTGATTCTATGATTAAGAGTATGGAGAGCAGTGTGCCTGAGGACTGCTTGGCTAGTGGAACAATAGAGAGAGCAGCTTTAGCAATAAAGAGAGGGCATGATGCAGAAAAGATGATAGTTATGGTGGGTACAAATGACCTGAGTGGTAGTATAAATTGGGTAGCAAAAGATTGATTATTATGATTACGTAATACCTCCAGGGAGTCCAATGACTCATCAAGGGACTGAACCTACTCTACAACTCTTGTCTCCACCATTCCACCAACTTTCATCATCTACACCACCGCTATCTACCGCTGACCACCACTGGCATTTTCACAGACAATCACAAATATCCATGCCGACGGATGGATTTGAACCTGCAGCCTTTTGGCTGGAGAGCGAACATGCTAACCACTCGGGCAACCAGATTTAAGACCATTGCTAGATATTGTGAAGAAGAAAATTGTCAATGGGAGGATAGTGTGCGTGCTGCCTCGTTTTGACAATTATGAGATAAGTAGATGAGCAATGATAATGAATGATATGATTGCAAGAATGTGCAAAAAAAAGGTGTGGAATTTGTTGACATCTGGAGTGTGTTTGAAGGCAAAAGACAGCTGTATGCAAGAGATGGGTTGCATCTGAACATGGAAGGTTATAAGCGATTGAAGAAGTTACTGTTTTCTGAACAAGTTGAAGTAATTGGGCAGGGAAACTAAAATTGAAAAGGTTCAGTGTAAGAGGGAGAAACTTAAGCAGTGATTGTATATTTGATCCTTATTTGTGAAATAAATTGCAGAATAGAGTGGATAAAAATCGGCATGGGACTACTGAAATTAGTGACATCTACAGGGTGTTCGGGATAAATTTGACAGTTTCGTAAGGAAAAAGAAAATCTTCTTTGTATCTATTAAATTTAATGAATTGACAGAAAAACATTACAGGCAGAGTTAATTACAATACTATCAACAAGATTTACTCAAAATAACCACCATTAGCATTGATCACAGCTTCAATTCTGCTTCGGAACCTCGAACAAGCTGATGCTACAGTCTCCCTGGGAAGGGCCGCAAAAACTGTTTTAATTTTATCCATTAACTGGGCTTTTGTATTACTGGAAGTGCGATTGGTGTCTTTTTCAACTGCGCCCCATACAAAATAATCCATGGGGTTAAGGTCTGGGGAGTTTGGAGGCCAAACATTTGGACTGGTGAAGTCGTAGAAATTTTCAGACAACCATTTTTGACTTTTCCCAGAGGTGTGGCAAGGGGCCGAATCCTGCTGCCATACATACGGCCTACCATTGGCTACCCTTGTTATCCAGGGCTTGACTACAGTTAGCAACTCCATGAACAAAGCCCGAATTCCAATGCCAGGGTTCTTCAACACCTGTTCCTGCAGATTTGCGAGGAATTCTACTGTACGAACGCAATCAGATCGTCTGCTAGGGATCTTTCTTCTTGCTACATCCTCGTAGTCACCATTGCAAGTCTCTAGTTCATGCCTGATTGTTTTTACTGTATTCAGGGAGCATTGGGCAGCAGTCGTAATATCCTTATTTTGATGGCGGGCACGAATCATCATGATACAAGTTATTGTCTTCCATGATTCAGGTGGGTTCCAGCTATCCATCCTTTCTGACATCTTGTATATGAATGAAGAAGGGTCCAAACTTTTAAATGAAGAGAAGTGTGTGTCAATACATGTAACTTACGGAAAAATATAATTAATTATAAATATGTCAAATTTATCCCGAACACCCTGTACATCAGTTCTAAAGCTAGTAAAAGAACTAAAGGGAATCTGCAATTTTTGTATACTAATGCAAGAAGCATTCGAAATAAGAGGGAAGAATTTTTGACATTAGTCAGTGCAATCTCACCAAAAGTTGTAGGCATTAGTGAAACTTAGCTGTCAGCAGAAGATGTAGTCACTGGAATTGAATGTGATGGGTACAGTATTTTCAAGGAGGATAGGGAAGATAAAACTGAGGGAGGAGTAAAGTAGCATATCAAGATGATAGACATGTGAATGTTAGTTCATTTGAGGGCGTCTGGTGTGAAATAGTGACCATTGCAACCAAATATACAGTTGGTTACTGCTACATGCCAGGGAGTACAGGGGGTGATATTGAATTCATGCATCAGCAAATTAGTGCAATGAGTGCAGGGTTAGTGATTATCATGGGGGATTTTAATTATGGTGATATCAATTGGAAGGAGGAAATATCACATGGCAAAAAGGAAATGGAATTCATACATATTCTACGAGATGACTTGAAACAGCACATAACTGAAGGGACACGTGGTGTGAAGTGTTGGACCTAGTCATTGGTTCAGAGGATATATGCATAAGGTGTCCTCGTTACCTCCAGTTGGTGAGCGCATGCAGCAGTCCCATGGCAGAACATATTGCAGGGGAAAGATGTTATCAGTGCATGGGATAAAATCAGCGAGTATCTGAGGAAGGCAATATCAGATTGTGTCTCCATGGTCAACAAGACAAACAAGGTAGGCATTAGATGGATGAGTAGTAGTATCAAGCTTGATCTGTAAAAAAAAGAAAATGTTATGGAGAATTTACAAGGAGAAAGACAATCAGTACACCCATGAGCAGTACAAAGCTCAAGCAAGGAAGATTACCTTGAAGAATGACTTTGGAAGGATAACTTTAGTGGGTGCTGATGGTATTGAGGCGACCAATTCAGATATAATAATAGTTACTGAGTGATCACTTTTCAAAAGTCTATCACCCAAGTGAGTATATCTTTGTACCTTTAGCAATAACTAATGTGAAAATTGAAGTTAAGAAATCAGAAGTACTTAGTATATTGCAAAATTTAAATGCAAACACTGCTGTAGGTTTAGACGGAATATCAGCTCGGGTATGGCGTGAATGTGCAAAGGATTGTCAATGCCTCTTACTTGGTTATTTAACTTAAGTTTGAACTCTGGTATGGTCCCTAGGGAGTGGAAGGAAGGAAGGCAAAGTAGTTCCTTTGCATAAAGGCGGCTCTAAAACTGCGGTAGTTAATTACAGACCAATCACCATCTCGGGAGTGGTGGAAAAAGTTGGTTAAAGACAAAATTCAAGAATGGGTGGATCAGGATATGATACTGTTATAGGGGCCAACATGGTTTTTTTAAAGGTCGATTCTACCTTAGCAATTTATTAGCTTTTTATAATAGAATGACATCTGAGTTGGACAAAGGAAATGGCTATACAGTGGTACTTCTGGATTTTGCTGAGGCATTTGACAGGATACCCCATGGAATACTGTTGCGCAAATTGGAGCAGATGGGGATGGATACTAAACTGGTGATATGGATAGGAGAATGGCTCAGGGAGAGATAACAGAAGGTGGTGTATGGAGGAGCAGAGTTCAAGATGAGGCAGGTGTCCAGTGGTGTGCCTTAGGGCTCTGTGCTTGGGCCATTGTTGTTTATTTTGTACATAAATAATATAGGAAATGGCTTAAAAGGAAATATTCAGTTGTTTGCCGATGATGCCAAGTTGGGTAGCACAATAAAAAAAAAATCAAGCTGATGTTGAGAGTTTGCAGGATGATTTAAATAAAATGGTGAAATGGGTGAAAGGTTATGGATGTCAGTTCAATGTAGAAAAGTATAAAGTTATGCATTTTGGGATTAAAAGATTAGCAGCTATGTACTACATCGATGGAACGGTATTCCAAGAAATTGGTGAGACTAGAAACTTAGGGGTGTTGGTGGATAGGGAGACGAAGTTCAGGAGACACATTGCTAAGGTGTCAAAGATTGCACATGGAATTACTTGGTTATTAATGAACAGACTAACATCCAGAGATAAAGAGGTTATTATTCCTCTTTATAAAGCTTTGATACTTCCATATTTGGATTACTGTGCTCAGGTCTGGTGACCTGGATTTTGAGATGAAGTAATGGAGCGGGTTCAGAGGAGAGTGACTAAGTTGGTGAGTGATTTTAAAAAATGCTCCCTATTGAGGATTGAGAACTTTTGGATTGCAGAGGTTGGTTGATAGGCAGAGAAGAGAGGGATATGATAGAAAGATTTAAATTACTAAAAGTTTTTATAAGATTGATGCAGGGGAAATGTTTCAGCTGTGTGATAGTGATGGAAGAATAAGAGGTCATCCCTGGAAATTAAGGAAAAAGGTGTGAGAACAAGGTTTTTCGCCTGGAGGGTGGTGAATGAGTGGAATGCATTGCCTGTCTCAGTTGCGAGTTCTTCGACTGTGAACGAGTTCAAGAAGAGATATGATAGATATTGTTTTGATAGTTTGGGTCCCCCACGATGAGTCTACTGACTCCATGGAGATACCCATAATAATAATAATTTTTTTTTTTTTTTTTTTTTTAAATGTTTGGAAGGTAATATTATGTTAATATTACTATCACAGTATTTTGTATGCTCCTTGAGGATATATATTAGGAATTTGGTGATGGTGATTGGTAATTATTATCTATTGCTGTTTTTATTTTATTCTTCTTTAGTAATCCTATATCAATAAGCTTTTAATGATTGAATGTTAGAGTAGTTTTTGGCTTGTTTTTTTCTTGCAGGGTACAGCACCTATGGCGGATCAAATTGTTGACTGGAATTATTTAATAAATTTGGCACTAATGGTGAAAAGTTCCAACAATGATAATGTTAATGACAGTATCACTGGGTAAGGATTTAAAATTAGTATTTTTTTTTTTTTCATCACTGTAGAGTCCCAAAACTTATTGCAAACATTGCATTCAGTTGATCACAATATCCATTGCATATATCCTGATGATTGGTAATTATTTCTTTTTTTTTTTCTGCTTTTATTTTATTCTTAGCAATCACTCGATCATTCTCTTCAAGGCCTCCTGCTATTTCCTTGCTCATATTTCCTGATATATGATTCCAGACATAGTGTCTTGTTTTTCTCTCACTTGCCACTGTATGAAATATTGCCCTTCACCTGAGGTTAAAATCAAATTTTTAATCATACCTCTTTTGTTTTAATGACCATCATGAAAAATATGCCTAAAAAAAAAAACTTCACATGAATTTTGCTTTGTATGATTTTAACTGGTGTATCTTACTATTCATACACCTTACAAGTGACCATGGTATGTGGTTTAAATATTGAAGCTTGAATTTTTACTTAAGCTATAATATTCAAAGACAAAAATTAAATATAATGTTTATTTAATTACTAGTGAATGTATGAGAAGTATACTGTGTGTTGTAAGATCAAAACAATCACTCCATGCATCTAAAAAATTTTATTAAAAATAATAAACCAATAGTATGAAAAGTAAGCATAAAAAATTCCCAGGACTGGGATAAATGAATGTGGTTATTGCTGTTTAAGTTCTTTATGTATTGCTGGCTTCTCAGCTTTTCAAAAATATTCTTAAAAAGAAAATTTATTTGTGAAGTGCGTTGAAATTATTCCATTGGGATTTGATAGAGATGGTATATTTTCTGCAAGAACTTCTCATTTACTACTTCTTTCCTTCACAAACTTACCACGTTTTGTTTCTTATCCAACATTTCATTGATTTAACTTTCTTAATTTCCAGTATTTTTCCTAGGTATTTTTACAGAGGGCATTTACTCTAGCTGATCTTATTACTTATTTTTTTTTTTAATTATTATTAGTCTAGTTTATCATAATCAAATTATTGATACTGGGGTGCATAAGGATCAAAGCTGTATAACTGAGAGGAGACCTCCACGTAGCCTTTAAACGAATGCGGAGAATTGACCAGGGCTTCTGACCTAATGTACAATCCTCACCTTCTTGTGGTGCACCCTGTTGGGTATCTACCTGGATACTGAATGAACGAGAATGGGCTGGCAATTTGGGATTTTTTAGCCGACCAAATTGTATCCTTATTGGCTTAAACCAATATACAAAATGATGGTACAACATGACAAAATTTCATGCCAGCTGGGGTGTCGCCCGGTTAAACAAGGCCCCTGTTATTTTCACCAGGGAACCAGGGAGAACAGCGAAAAGTCAGCTACTGGAACAAACCTGAAAGAACACCCCCAAATCAACATCACCAGAGTTAAAGATCGGTACTATCAACATAAGAAGCCTGAATGGCAAAGATATGGCACTAGTTGAGGAATTAGATCAGTACCAGATCGACATAATAGGGGTGACTGAAACAAAAAAGACAAAAACTGGTGAGATCTTTCTCAGCAATAAATACAAAATGTTATATTCAGGAAATGACAATCAAGGAAAAGAAGGAGTAGCCATAGTATTCAACACAAAATACGAGGCTAATCTTCTTGAATGGCAGGCAGTCTCAAATAGAGTGATGTGGGCAAATATCAGAATGGGGAATTGAACAATGAGACTTACTTGTACACTATTATTAGCAAAGCTAATAATAACGGCAAATACCTGTTGGATTTCTGCTCAGGACATGGACTGGTTATTACTAACACCATGTTCCAACATAAAAATGTGCACAAATTCACATGGAGAGAAGAGGCAAGGAATAAGAAAAGTCTCATTGACTATGTTATTGTTGATAGTGATGTTTTCTACCTGGTGCAGGACACAAGAGTGTACAGAGAATTTGAAATTGGAAGTGATCACTATTTAGTCTTGAGCAGGATAAAATTGAATTTCATATTGAAAAGAATAACATGTAAGAAAGTTTTAAAGCGAATAAAAGTTGAGCAGCTCTCAGGTGTGAACTGTAGACTAAAATACACAAAGATTACTGAAAAAAAAAATGAAAGAGTTTGAGAACAGGAACCAAACTTTGGAGATTCAATGGCAAGCCTTGATGAAAACTCTGATTGATTCAGCCAGAGAGGCATGTGGTGAGGTTGTCTGCAAAGATAGAAAAATCAGAACTCCATGGTGGACACAGGAGGTTAAAGAGGCAGTGAAGGGAAAAGAAGAAAGCACATGAAAAATTCCTGGCAAATAAGTCTGCTTTTGCTCTTAGAGAATACAGAGACAAATGTAAGAAAGCGAAACACTGTGTAAAACTGGCTAAACAAAAGTCATTGGAGGACTTTGGCAAGAACATAGAAAATAAATATCAACAAGGTGGCAAAATATTCTGGAGGTTGTTGATGAAGCTTAAAAAATGGAGGAAAGAGTGCTGTAAAGGGAGTTAGAGATGATAAAGGTGACATGAAAACAGGAGAAAAGATATCCTTGAAGTATGGAGTAATTACTTGGATAAACTGCTAAATGAAACAAGCAGCAAAGACAATGAAGTGGTAAAAAAACACTGACCAAGCATGCAGTCAGGAATACATATATCCATACGTGAAGTAGAAAAATCCATCAAAAGCATGAAATGTGGAAAGGCAGCAGGAGTAGATGATATTTGTCCAGAAATGCCGAAGTATGGTGGTCTTACAGTGGCTGCACTGCATAGTTCCAAAGGCCTGGACAGGGGGACAAATTCCCGATGATTGGAGTAGAGCTCTCATAGTACCATATATAAAAAGGGAAATAAAACTGAATGTGAGAATTACAGAGGTATTTCCTTACTGAGTGTTCCTGGCAAGAACTATGCAAGTATACTTGAGAAACGGTTGAGAAGAATTGTTGAAGAACAAGCTGGATTCAGGCCAAACAGAGGCTGTCAGGATCAGATCTTCACTTTACGACAAATAGTTGGGAAAGCATGGGAATATAACAAAGATCTGTATTTAAGTTTTTTCGATTTGGAAAAGGCATATGATAAGGTGCCAAGAGAGAAGCTATTCAATACGCTGCAGTAATATGGTGTCAACGGGGCATTATATCAAACAATACTTAGTCTTTATTTGTGTTGTAACTCAGCAGTTAGATTTGAAGGAAGTACAGGAAAATGGTTTAAATGTTAAATCTGGTGTGAGACAAGGATGTACATTATCCCCTCTGTTATTCATTATCTATATGGATCACATTATGAAGGAAAGTGGTATTAAACATGATATCAAAATTGGAGATGTTAATGTCAGCTCTTTGCTTTATGCGGATGATGTTATACATCTAAATAAATCCGCTGCAAGTCTGCAAGATTCTCTGACTAAATTGAATAGCTGTTGTAATAGATATGGTATGAAGGTCAGCAATAAAAATACAAAGACAATGAAAATAGGTAGAATCATTGAAAATGTCAACTGTGTTGTGAATGGAGAACCTGTGGAACAAGTAAAACATTTCAGCTAGTTAGGCACGATTTTTACTGAAGATGGTAAATTAAATATAGAAATAGACAACAGAATCAGCAAAGTTGGTATGGTGGGAAGTCAATTGAATAAATTCATATGGAATAAAAGAGAAATTAGTCGGAACACTAAATTAGCTGTATACAAGACAGTGTTCAAACCAGTTTTAAGTTATGGATCTGAGAGCTGGGTCAGAAGTAAAACACTTGACCAAAGACTAGAGACCGCAGATATGAGAGTCCTGAGAAAGATTATAGGCATGAGCAGATGGCATCAATGGCAATATCATATTAAAAACGAGGATATTAGGAAAAAACTTGACATTGACAGCATCCAGGAATGTGTTAGCAGAGCTAATGTCAGGTGGTATGGTCACTTAAACAGAATGGGCGAAGAAAGATTAGCAAAACAAGTGTTCTCTGCCAGGTTGGCAGGAAAACGACCCAGAGGAAGACCAAGATATAGGTGGATTGATATGGTACAAAGTGCGTTACACGATAGAAATATAAGATCTGATAATGTTGGAGTCTTGACAAGTAATAGACTGATTTGGAGGAAAATTGTAGATAAGAAGTTAGTAATGATATAATTTTTTCATGTAGTACTATCATATCCTGTACACCTCTTGTGGGTATATGGCAGGAATTTGATGATGATGGATATCTGTGCACTGCATGGCTTGTTAAACGAGTAGGATGAATGGAGAGTATTAATGTCTGCAAAGCTGTAGATAGGATTAGTGGTAATTGAGAGTAGGTTGTTTATGTAAATGAGGGTAGGTGATAGGACAGAGCCCTGAGGTAGTCCTGCATTGGTGGTGAAGCTTGAAGAGAGAGGCCGTCAACCATGACATTCAATGCACAACCAGAGAGGAAGCTGGCAAGTTAATTGCAGAAGTGGCATGTAGACCAAAGCATGGTAGTTTGTATAGCAGTCCTCAATGCCAGACATGATTACAAGCTCTGGAAATGTCAAGAGTGACATCACAAGTTTACTTAAACCTTTCCAATGTTACATATCCTGTGGTGGGTGATGTAATCTAAGAGGTCAGCTGTGGATCTTGAATGGCAAAATCTATACTGATGGTTGGTTATTAATTGGCATACCTCTATGTAGTAAAGTTGGCTATAGATGACTTTCTCTATTATTTTGGACAGGGCAGAGTGACTATTGCCTTAAATACTGATCTGCATACTCTCCTTCGATAGGGCGAGGATAATTTGTAGTTTGACTATCTTCCTTTTTTTGGAATAAACTGGATATGCGATTGCTTCCTCATGTTCGGATAGATACCAACTATGTATAATAGATTGCAGAGACAATACAGGACAGGTGTTAGTTCTGGAGCAGAAGTTACATCCAACAGCCTTAGCAAAAGGCAAGAAGACAAGAGACTTCTGTTTTGATAGGAGGAAATTTTTCTGCTGTTGTCCTTCATGTAATCAGATTTAGATCTGATGATGACTGTTATGCCTATACCAAAACACATTTGTTGTGTGTTTTGGTATAGGCAGAGTATGAAGCTGGAGCTCTTAATGTGAATTTTTTTCTTTTACTTTCTGTTGAACTAGGGCTTAGAAAGCAGATAAGGATTTGGGGAAGAATGGCAATGAAGGATGTGAAGAAGTCTGAATAGTTATTAGTTTGGAGAATGGTAAATGCAGCAATTGAATATTACCAGATGAGGCAAAGAAACCTTGAGCCACAGGAGGTTGAAAGCAGGGAATTCTAAATTAGGCACTCTGGTGGCATGCAATGTCTGATCTCACAAAGGCACAGCAGCAGCCACCCTTGTGACAAAAGGAATTGTGAGTGTTATTTGGACAGGTGTAGATGTTATTTGGGTTTATGTCAAGTGTAAGAGTCTGGCAAATGTCATGGTTGTTAGTAAAGTGAATGTGAAAGTGAGTTTTTATGAGGAGATTCTGGCATGGTTATGTATGAAGTGATTGGTTACATTATGTAATTTTTACTGGAATTAATTTATGAGGGAGATTGTTTTTTGTTGAATTGTCACTGTCATTGTTTGTAAGGTTTGTTGTTGGTTCATTCATGGTTAGATAAAAGGATAGAGTGGGAATAACATGCAGTAAGGGGCAATACTCTTGGACATGACATCCAGACAAAGAGTGACCAGTCTCCTTGGTATAATGTACCTCTCAATAATGTCTCCCACATATCATTACTCAGATTCCATCTCCAGGCATAACCTCTCAGAGTAAATAAGTGGCAGTGGAATTATGCATTAGTTCATCAGGAACCCTCCTAACTTACTGATGGGTTTGCATCTATGTACTAACTGGCCTGTGCACCATCATTTTAACTGATGTACTCTCAAAATGGAGGAGACTATGGGTCTCTATGGCATGGCATTGAAGGGTATCCCTTTCATTGCATGGAGAAGAGAGGGTAAAGAACAGAAACTAAAATCTCTACTGCAGAGATCAAACATGGTGCTTCACACCTCCAATAACCAAGTGGTGGTATTTCAACAGGCAATGAAAGTTATTTTCCACCTAATGGACTCCAGTTGGTATTTTGGTCAACTAAGGAGTATCCCTTTATGGTGGGAATACTCACCAATTTTGCCAGCACTCCTTTTGTGGAAACAGGCCACATCATGGGAAAGGCACAGTTTATTTGATAGAGGGAGGTTGTATATTGTGCATTGTTTGCCTATAGAGGCCTACTGCTGTGATATGTGATCAAAGAAAGGAACGAATAGCAATAGCACTCAGCACCAAACATGAAGAATACGTTTCTTGACTGAAAGACAATTTCAAGTAGAGTTAATGTGGGCAAGCTTCAAAATGGGAAAATGGACGATGAAACTTATTTGTGCCTGTGATTCCACAGAAGGATGTTCTCCTAAGGAAGAAAGATGAATTTTTTGAGTTATTAGAGAAATAAACCGATGTAAAGAAAATAAAGAAGATGGTCCTTGTTGGAAATCTAAACTGCAGAGTAAGTTTCGCCAGACATATAGAAAAGTTTTGGGGAAAATTTGGTGAAAAGGATAGGGTTAATAATAATAGTAGTTACTTGATGGATTTTTGTTCAAGGTATGGTCTAGTCGTTACTAACTTCATGTTCCAACATAAAAATTTCCACAAGTTCACATGGTGAGAAGACATAAGAAAAGCCTTATTGACTATGTTAATTCATAGCAATATCTTCATGCTAAGTCAGAATACATGAATATACAGAGGATTTGGAACAAAGTTACCAAGTGGGATTATTATTATTATGGGTATCTCCATGGAGTCAGTAGACTCATCGCGGGAGATCCAAACTATCAAAACAATGTCTATCATATCTGTTCTTGAATTCATTTACAGACGAAAAACTCACAACTGAGTCGAGCAATACATTCCACTCATTCACCACACTCCAGATAAAATACCTCATTCTCACACCCTTGTTAACTACACATTTCCTTAATTTCCAGGGATGACCTCCTGTTCTTTCATCAATCACACAGCTGAAACATTTCCCCTGCATTAATCTTATAAAAACCTTTTAGTAATTTAAATGTTTCTATCATATCCCCTCCCTCTTTTCCACCTATCAACCAACCTCTGCAATCCACAAGTTCTCAATCTATCAATGTAGGGAGCATTTTTTTAAAATCACTCACCAACTTAGTCACTCTCCTCTGAACCCTTTCCACAACCTCCTCATCTCCAAGGAATCCAGTTGTCCAGACCTGAGCACGCTAATCTAAATGAGGAAGTATCAATGCTTTATAAAGAGGAATAATAACCTCTTTATCTCTGGATGTTAGTGTTTTCAGTAACCAAGCAATCCTATGTGCAATCTTGGACACCTTAGCAATGTTTTCCCTGAAATTCGTCTCCCTATCCACCAACACCCCTAAGTTTCTAGTCTCACCAATCTCTTGGAATATCGTTCCATCGATGTAGTACATAGCTGGTAATCTTTTAATCCCAAATGCATAACTTTACATTCTACATCGAACTGACATCCATAACCTTTCCCCCATTTCACCAGTTTATTTAACTCATCCTGCAAACTCTCAACATCAGCTTGATTTTTTATTGCGCTACCCAACTTTGCATCATCGGCAAACAACTGAATATCTCCCTTTAAGCCATTTCCTATATCATTTATGTACAAAATAAACAACAATGGTCCAAGCACAGAGAACTGAGGCACACCACTGGTCACCTGCCTCATCCTGGACTCTGCTCCTCCATACACCACCTTCTGTTATCTCTCCCTGAGCCATTCTCCTGTACATATCACCAGTTTAGTATCCATCCTCATCTGCTCCAATTTGCAAAACAGTATTCCATGGGGTATCCTGTCAAAAGCCATAGCAAAATCCAGAAGTACCACTGTGTAGCCATTTCCTTTGTCCAACTCAGATGTCATTCTGTTATAAAAAGCTAATAAATTGCTAAGGCAGGATCGACCTTTAACAAAACCATGTTGGTCCCTATACAGTATCATATCCTGATCCACCCATTCTTGAATTTTGTCTTTTCCAATACTTTTACCCCCACTCCTGAGATGGTGATTCGTCTGTAATTAACTACCGCAGTTTTAGAGCCGCCTTTATGCAAAGGAACTACTTTGCCTGCCTTCCTTCCTTCCTTCCACTCCCTAGGGATCATACCAGAGTTCAAACTTAAGTTAAATAACCAAGTAAGAGACGTTGACAATCCTTTGCACATTCACGCAACACCCAAGCTGACATTCCATCTCAACCTACAGCAGTGTTCGCATTTAAATTTTGCAATATACTATGTACCTCTGATTTCTTAACTTCAATTCTCATATTAGTTATTGGTACAGGTACAGAGATATTCTCACTTGGATGATATACTTTTGAAAAGTGATCACTCAGTTACTCTGTAAAAACTCGCTGTAACATTAAAATACCAAAGTGCTTTACATCGATTTTTTGCAGAGGTCAAGTCCCATGAAGATATTGTAAAATAAACCTTGTTTGTCTCTGTATATTTTGTGCTAGATATTACTGTAAATAATCCTTTGGAAATTAACTGTATATACTCCTTTAACAAGAATATTTTAGAGTGTTAAAGGCAATGTTTCGCCATCGGAACAATGTGTAATAGCTCTCTATGAGGGCATAAGAAAGGTTGTTTACAACTTTTATATATGAGAAAGTGCCTACAAGCTCTGCGCATAAACACTTCCAAAGTCGGTCTAAAAGGTTAAAACATCTTTTCGCTGGCCGGCAACTTATGATCAAAAGAGTGCATTGACAAGAACAAAGAGTGGGTTGAACTTAAAAACTTAAAAGAAAATGAAAATCATGCCAAATTCTTAGAGCGTTACAACCCTTCATGCAAGATCTGAGAGTGGGCATAATAAAAAGGGACAGAGCCAATCAGCGAGGACTTCCAGTCGCTGCCAGAAAGAGAGCTTCCAGGTCGCCAGAGAAGGATTCCAGTTGTTGACAGAGAGTCAGTCAAGACAGTGTTGGCAGCAGTTTCAGTTATTGGAAAGGCTTCCAGTCATCAGCAGAGAGTCATGGGAGGCAGTCGGAACCAGAGTGGAGGCGAGCAGCAGACCATAAGCGGAGTCTGAACCAGAGCAGTGGTGGCAGAGAAAAGAGGTGAGGCAAGAGCCGAGATTCAGGTGCCAAGAGAGCAAAGGTGAAGTGCTGTTACTGAGAAGAGCCAGAGCCAGTTGGCGGCAGTTACAGTCATCGGCAATTAGTAGTGGAAGTGGTGGCAATTAGAAGCAGAAATTCCTGAAGTAAGGATCCAGAGGAGAATTTGCCCACATGCTAAAACCTCTTGTATATGTGCTATTCGAGTACCGCAGATTGCAGTCGAAAATCCTGCTAATATCCTGAAGTGATACCACTGTAGCAAGACACTCCTGAAGGAAGCCTAAAACTTGAGATGAAAGAAAAGCCATAAAGACTTTAGTAAAAGACTCTTGACTGAATGTGTGATACAAAGCCTCTGTAAGTTACTACCCTTTGTATATTTTCTCTTATAATCTAGGAGATATGCTTATATTGACTTTAAGAATTAGTTTAATAGTAATAAGAAATGTCCATAAGAGAGTAAATTGGCATGTTAGAAGTTGATATCTAATTTGTAGAAATAACCTCTTTGCGAGTAAACTAGAAGTTTAATAAGTTGCATTTGTAAGCAGAGAGTAAATAAGTTTTAGAGTTAAAGAGATTGGTTAGTGTTGAAGTGAAAGGGTTCTAATTTTATGGTAAAGATTTTATAAATGGGTAGAGAAAGCAATCCCTCTGTCGTTTGATTAATGTATATTTTATATTAATGTAAATAAATGTGTTTTAATTATTTGTTAAAAGAGTGCTGCCTGATCCTTTATTTTACAACTGCACTGTTCCTAAATAAATCGGACTTGTGAGCGGGAAACAACTAAGGCATTAAAAGTGCAGTTTTATTACTTAAGAACCACGACTGTTTATGTAAACTTTGGTCTTTAATGTAAACTTTTATTTGATATACTGATGACGCAGTCTGACAAATAAATTTTTCAATGTTCATAGGCATACGACTAATAAATACGGAAGGTGGATAAACATAATACTCGGTAGAGTAAGTGAGAAAGGTCACGAGAGGAAAAGTGCACACTGCTAATTATAAAGATAAAGCTAAAGAATAGAGATATAAGCGAGTAAAGATATTACAATACAAGTATAGGAAAACAAATATTATTACAACTCTACTATCACATCTGAATTGGTCACCTCGTTACCATCAGCACCCACTAAGGTTATCCTTCCAAAGTCATTCTTCCTTTTACTTGCCACATAGAGGAAGAACTCTTTGGGATTACCCTTGATCTCCTTGGCTAAGGTTCTCATAATCTGATTTAGCTTTTCTGAATATGCTGATAACCTTCCTAGCTTGAGCCTTGTACTGCTCATGGGTGTACTGATCGCATTTCTCCTTGTAAATTCTCCATAACATTTTATTTTTTTTACAGATCAAGCTTGATACTACTACTCATCCATCTAACACCTACCTTGTTTGTCTTCCTGACCATGGGGGACACAATCTGATATTGCCTTCAGATACCCGCTGATTTTATCCCATGCACTGATAACATCTTTCCCCTGCAATATGTTCTGCCATGGGACTGCTGCAAGCTCACTCCGAAGCTTGTTATAATTGCCTAACCTGTAGTTCCGCATATACCCCTTCTTAAGAGAGAAATCCACAAATTTTGCAACCTCCCAAGTCAATACCACATGATCACTCTCACCAATTGGAGGTAACGAGGACACCTTATGCATATATCCTCTGAACCAATGACCAGTTCCAACACTCTCACACCACGTATCCCTTCAGTTATGTGCTGTTTCAAGTCATCTCGTAGAATATGTATGAATTCCATTTCCTTTTTGCCATGTGATATTTCCTCCTTCCAATTGATATCACCATAATTAAAATCCCCCATGATAATCACTAACCCTGCACTCATTGCACTAATTTGCTGATGCATGAATTCAATATCATCCCCTATACCCCCTGGCCTATAGCAGCAACCAACTGTATATTTGGTTGCGTTAGTCATTGTTTCACACCAGACCACCTCAAATGTACTATCATTCACATGTCTATCATCGTGATATACTACTTTCTTTGGCTGCAATTCATCAGCTATCATCAACAGTACTCCTCCCCCACATTCTTTCTTCTCTACCCTTCCTGAAAATACTGTACCCCATCACATTCAATTCCAGTGACCACATCTTCTGCTGACAGCCAAGTTTCACTAATGCCTACAACTTTTTGTGAGATTGCACTGACTAATGTCAAAAATTCTTCCCTCTTATTTCAAATGCTTCTTGCATTTGTATAGAAAAATTGCAAATTTCCTTTAGTTCTTGTACCAGCTTTAAAACTGATATACATGTCACTAATTTCAGTAGTTCCTTGCCGATTTATATCCCCTCTATTCTATAATTTATTTTGCTAATAAGGATCAACAATTATACAATCACTGCTTAAGTTTCTCCCTCTTACACTAAACCTTTTCAATTTTAGTTTCCCTTCCCAATTACTTTAACTTGTTCAGAAAACAGTAACTTCTTCAATCGCTTATGACCTTCCATGTGTTCAGATGCACCCATCTCTTGCATACAGCTGTCTTTTTCCTTCAAACACACTCCAGACATCAACAAATTCCAGACCTCTTTTTTTGCACATTCTTGCAATCATATCATTCATTATCATTGCTGGTCTGCTTAACTCATAATTGTCAAAACGAGGCAGCACACACACGCACTATCCTCCCATCGACACTTTTCTTCTTCACGATATCTAACAATGTTCTTAAATCTTTTGCTACCCAATTTATACTACCACTCAGGTCATTTGTACCTGCCATAACTATCATCTTTTCTGCATCATGCCCTCTCTTTATTGCTAATGCCACTCTCTCTATTGTTTCATCAGCCAAGCACTCCTCAGGCATACCACTCTCCATATCTTTACTCATAGAATCACCATATATTTTACCACATATAACTTCAAGTCCAAACAAGAGTCACTCATGGCCTCATTTTCTCTGCTATTCAGCATCACTCACCCAATTTCATTACTCAATGCTCTTTTACTTACTCTCTCACTCTCACGACATCTTGTTTCTTCTAGACCTCTTGTGCTTTCATTCTGTTGACTCTCAATCACCAAAGACTCTCCCATACTTAATCCTGTTCTAGTTACTTCAGTTAGAGTAATCTCCATAGTCCTAATTTCTCTATTCAACCTATTTAACTTGGATTTAATTTCCAGAACCCCTTTACTGAGCACTTCCAATTCCTCTTGCAAAAGATGAAGTTCACTTTTCATTTTCCTGAACTCCTGCTGAAGTTCATCCACTATGGTCCCAACATCTGCTTTTATGCATAATCGCTCCATCCTATCCTGACACTTCTCACATATGTCGATGTTTTCATTCTTCTCATTTAGCCAAACAGTCCACAGATCCTTCACATTCCTCGGCGCATACATATAACAGTTTCCATAATGCACCCACTGCAAAAAATCCAACACAGAGCCAGACATCTTTCTTAGAGAAGTTCTGCGAGCCGCTGATGTATGTTTCTTGTTGGATTCCATATTTAGTCGCTGAAGTAGTGACAAACAGCAGCAAAACACAATATATATATATATATGTATGTATATATATACACACAACAGAATTCCAAACAATAACACCACTGAAGGACACTTGTATCCAACCGAACCACAATTGCAGCACAATTTGAGACAAAAAGGCACGCTATACTTTAATTTAAAAGCATGTTTTCCAGCACAACTCAACACGGCCACCACATTCACTAACGACACTAGCGCCTCAACTTGAACATCACATTGAAAGGACAACATGCAAGAAAAGTTTAAAAAAGAAATAGTGAGCAGCTTTTACAGTTGAACTATAAACAATTATACAAATATTATTCAAGAATGAAACAGTTCTGAAGAAAACATTGGTTAATTCAGCTAGGGAGGCATGTAATGAAGGTATCTGCAATGATTGAAAAAAAAAAATGATGGTGTATGACACAAGAAGTTAATAAAGCACTCATTGAAATGTTCCTAGCAAATAAGGTTGCATAGAGAGCTACATGTAAAAGTAGCCAAATAAAAGTCATGGGAAGACTTTTGGTAAGAATGTAAAACATAAATATCAAGAAGGTAGCTACATGTTTTGGAGACTATGTTGATAAAGCTTAGAAATGAAGGAATCGGATGATAATGATAAATGTGACATGACAACTGAAGATAAGGATATTCTATGTCTGGAGCATCATTGACCTCTCTACAAGTAGCCTAGTTGTGAAGATACTTCATGCATATAATTTGTTTGTTTATACTTGGATAAAGGATTAAACAAGAATATAATTTCTTGGTAAGTATAATTTACTTTCTAATTGAGAAAAAAAAAAAAAGAAACTTTCTACAACTATTTCTGATCCACCGTATTTTAATTGCCAAACCAGCCTTAATGTGTTTACACATCAGTAATTATATGGATACAAAGTATCCATTGAGGTTAATATTACATATGGATACTATTGAAATAACATGGATACAATGCATAAATGTTTGATATTTTATCCGTGTATGGCTGTTTGGGTGGTTAATAACAAGGTGCTACACAATTCCACTGCCACTTACTTACTCTGCCAGGTCATGCCTGGAGATGGAATTTGAGTAATGGTATGTGGGAGACATTATTGAGGCACATTATAGCAAGGAGACTGGTCACTCTCTGTCTGGATGTCATGTTCAAGAGTATTGCCCCTTACTGCATGTCATTCCCACTCTGTCCTTTCATCTAACCATGAATGAACCAACGACAAACCTTACAAACAATGACAGTGACAATTTAACAAAAAAGAAATCTCCCTCATAAATTAATTCCAGTAAAAATTACGTAACGTAACCCATCACTTCATACATAACCATGCCAGAATCTCCTCATATAAAAACTTACATTCACTTTATTAACATCCATGACATTTGCCAGACCAGACCTCTTACACTTGACATAAACCCAAATAGCATCTACACCTGTCCATCTCAAATATCCAAATAACACTCACAATTCTACATTAATTCAACCTTGGTATCTTTCTGGCTCTAGCTTTCACTGATGAATCTTCAAGGGTTGAAACTGTTCTGGGTAATGACTCTCTTTATACATAGGATTATACACTTCTGAAAGGAAGTGTGCTTTGCATTATGTGATACTAGGGTAATTGATGCAAAGTCATCAACATCTATAATAGCATAGTCTTAAAGATATTTCACATGCAAACATTGTTTGCTTATCCTTAGATAAAGGATTAAATAAGAATATAATTTCTTGGCAAATACAATTCACTAAACTAATAGTATACAAGACGGTGTTCAAATCAGTTTTAAGTTATGGATTTGAGAGTTGAGTTAGCAATAACGCACTTGATCAAAGACTAGAAACCACAGATATAAGAGTTCTGAGGAAAACTAGAGAAGGTGAACAGATGACATCAATAGCAGAATCTTATCAAAAATAGATCTTAGGATGAAACTGGATATTATTGGCATCCAGCAATGTGTAAGCAGAGCTAACCTAAGGTTATATAATCACTTAAACAGAATTGGAGAGGAAAGGTTAGCAAAACAGGTGTTTGCTGCCAGGAGAAAGATCAAGATCTAAGTGAACTGATTCGGTCAGAAGTATATTAGAAGACTAAAATGTTGGATGTGACAATATTGCAGTGCTGACATGCAAGACTAATTTGGAGGAAAATTGTTGATGGGAGATTAGTAATCATGTAAAATTAATGATGTAGCTTAATGATTAAGTGATTTAGTGATTAACTGAACTTAATCGCTACTCAGGAAGAGAACATAACACCCACAGAGAGTTGCAATATTATCCATAGAACCACGTGGCTCAAGAATGATAACAATTAAACTAAAAGGAACAGAAAAAAAGGATTTTTTTTTTTTTTTTTTTTTTTCATTATCCAAATTTATGCTCTAGGTCAGTTACAAGAAAATGAATAGATACTTTCTACTAATAGCTAGAGGACCTTATGACAAAATAAAAAAAAAAAAGACAAAATAATGGTAATGGAAGACTTCATTGGCAAGCTTGGGAGATTTATGCCAGAAATCAAAAACAATGGGTAAGTTTGGATAGGACAAGAGAAAAGACAGAGACAAAAGATTTCTGGAATTCTGCAAACATAACAATCTATTCATCTCAAAGACCATATTTTTCCATATTCCATCATGCAAATTCACATGATATCCCCAAGTGAAATAATTAAAGAATGTGTTGAATACATTCTGATCAAAAATAACTAGAAATACTCAATCCAAAATATAGGAACATTAAAGAAACCAGATTTTGACTGAACATCTACTAGCTGCAAAAATCAAGTTAAAATTAAAAGCTAGCAAACCAAAAACCGTAAGTAATACTATTAACATTAACAGATGAAACTATTTAGAACAACTATAGAAATAATAGAAACCATTAAAGAAAATAACCTTTTGCAATGTAGAAATACGTGCTAAGGGCAGAAGAGTTATGGTAAATACTGCAAGAGAAACACTTAGTACAACAATTAGAGCAAATAATGAGTGGCAACCACAGAAATTCTAGAAACCTTAGAACAAACAAGAGCTACAAAAAATACCTGGATTAGAGAAAATACAGAGAAGTCAACATTATAAGAGACTGAAAAACAAAATTGATACAACATGCAGCTCTGCAAAAAATGCCTGGCTGGAAAAAAAAAACAAAAATGTGCAAAGGAGCCAATAAAAAGAATAATAACAAGACTGTGGATAAAATTATAAAATAATTAACAAAAATATCCCAAATATCCAGACTGCTGAAAGACAAAAATATTATTGAAACTGGAATAATTCAAAAGATAAAAGAAATTTGGAAAGAATATTACCAGATACTTTTCCAGAGCGAACAAGACTAGAAAAGTACATATGAAAAGACAGAGAAAAAACACCATCTATAATGAAATAAGTTAAACTTTGAATGCAATAATTACTATTAAGAGAGACCTCCAGGAAGGCAGGGACTCGTTGAGGGATGTCACATATCCCGCACCAGCTATCATACCTTCATTCACATTACCTGCACTTGCCACCTCTAGCGACAGTCCATTCCAATCATGCATCACTTTATGACAGACAAAAATCCTATCTGACACCTACAGCATTCTCGACTTCGAAGGATGTCCTCTTGTCCTTTCACCATCCTCCATAAAATGAAAAATTCCATCTACTGATATCCTATATCGACCCTTTCAGAAGTTTGTAAATCTCATTTGTACCATCCCCTTTTTTTTTTCCCTTGAAAAGCATCTGCAATCCACAAATCCTCAGTCTATATTCCACAATCTTGATATAATTTTTAACACGCTCCTTTGCACTCTCTCCACTGTATCAGAATCTCCACATAAAGCAGACCTGCATGCAGTAGTCCAAGTGAGGTCTTATCAAGGTGTTGTAAAAAGGCAAAATGACTTCCTTATGTTTACATTTCAAGGTTTATTTCAGCATTCCAGCTACAGCATTCCTTATTCTCTGAATTGTATATTCTCTGAATTGTATTTGCCATTTTTGCTATATAGCCCTTACAACTTCCTATCTATTAAAACTCCAAGATCCATAGCATAATCTGTTTCTGCTAGCATAATTCCACCAATGTAATATGACATTGGATATCTCTTCACACCAAAATGCACGACATTACATTTACTAACATTGAACTGCCATTTACTCACATTGAACATTAACAGCCATTTTTACATGCCCAGTTCCAGCCTATTCAAATCATGCTGCAAGTACAGTCATACCCCGATTTACGCGAATCCCGAGTTACACGGTTTCATATATGTATGTATTCCTGTCCCGCTTCACGTCTCACCACTAGTCGAATCTTTCCGGCACCGGCCGCATTCACCAGTGTCGCACATGCTGTGAACAAGCACTGATGTGTTTCGCACGGTCTCCATTCATACATGGTTTTATAGTCTACAAACCTTGCGATTGTTTAATGTTATGTTTTTGATAAAAATTTTATCACATAAAAAATAATAATATTGTCCAAAGGAAGCAAGTTCGATTCTTCTACAGCTAGCAAGAAAAGAAAAACATTGACTTTGGAAACAAAACTCAACATTATTAAGGATTTTGAAGGCAGAATGAAAATTTGTGAGCTAGCAAAGAAGTTTGATCTACAGGAATCCACAGTAAGAACAATCATAAAAGAAAGATTTACAGATTTTGGAGGACATAGATTCTAACGAGAAACGAATTGTAGCCACAAGGTAAGGAATAAAAAAATCATTAGCTTGCTATGAAGAAATTTTGCGTGACAAGAAAAAGACAGTATGCCGTCAGACAAATCTATTAGATTTTATGAAACCATTGACATCGAAATAACTTTCTGTTTTTTATGTACGAAAAACTACAATTATGATTATATTTCTTTAAAAATATAGGTGTTTTTGTAAACTTTTGGTCCCAATTAACTAATATTTTTTTATGTTTGTATGCAAAATTATACCCGAGTTACGTGAATTCGACTTACACGCTTTTTGTTGATTCCACCTACCGCGTAACTTCGGGGTATGGCTGTACTGCTTTCTCGATTACCTTACCTACCTATCTTTGCATCATCAGCAAATAGCTCTGTCTCCTGTCAAATCCTTCCCTGTGTCATTCATGTATAAATTAAATAAGAATAGACCAAGGACTGATCTTTCTGACACACTGCTGGTTTCCTTAAATCTTGCAGACTCACATCCTCCATATACCACTTTGTAATATTGATCAGTGTTAACCATCCTCTTAGCCATGCTATTATTTTATAACCCAATCCCACATTCTCCAATTTATGTAGCAATCTTCCATGTTGCATTCTCTCCAAAACAAAGTCCAAAAGTATCATGGTGTATCCATTCCCCTTATCTAACTCACTGGTAACTTTACTATTACCTTCAAACATTACCTTTCCTTAGTAATCCTATGCTGTTCATTGCAAAATATAGATTCTCAGTCAACTCATTTCTGTATGTGAGCTTTAACCATCTTTTCCAAAATCTTCACCACTGTTTCAGAGATATTTATAGGTTGATAGTTGGATACATCAGTCCTTACACCACCCTTATGCATACCATACATTATTCCCACTCCTGTAGAATCATTCCTGTTCTGAGACTTAAATTACATTTGCCTGGTCAAAGGAAAAGCCAAATCAGCTGAACATTCTTGTAACATCCATTCTGATATCCCATCAGTCCCTACTGTCAAATTCTTATTCAGTTTGTGCAACTGCTTCAGTATCTCTTCCTCATACACCTGAGTTTTTTCATCCAGTGAAGAGGTAGCAGTCTCTTCTTCCGATGCCCTCAAAGATCAGGTGATAAACGGTAATCTGTTTAAGTAATTTGTTACCCTTTCCCCTTTTTTCTGTATACACCTGTACACTTCCCCAAGTGTCTGGACCAGTTCCCTTCTTTTGGAGAACTCATAAATTAATACTTCTTTAAATTTTTTATATTCCAGGGTCTCTCTCAGGATTGGCGATGAATAGAAGAAGTTTTTTGCCTTCCCTACTAGCTTACTACATAGTAGTATAAGAAGTTGAAAATCTGTCCATCTGCCAACTTTTCTCAATTCCTCAACATAGCAAAAGAATGTAATAACGTCATCGGTTATTGCTTTATTGCATTCTTTTGCAATAACCGATTGCAAAAGAATGCAAAATCCTCGCCTGAGAATTGTGGGAATACTTGTTGTGGATTTATTGTTCTAAAAAACTCAGAATTGTTCATCTCGTAACTAGTCGGGAGAGACATACTTGTACTGGAGCTTACACTGAAATATAAGATTATTTTTTCAAATTTTCTACTATTTCCAACAAATTTCTGATTGCCTGATATGAACCAAAGACCAACTGACTGTGATAGGTCAATTTACTTAATTTTTTTCGGGACCTAATCGCAACCTGTTGGCTACTGCGGCATTGTTATGTCGTTACTTTTCCTATAATAATTTACTTTCTTTATGAATTTATCTCTCTACAATGACTACAAGACTTACAAAATTTCCCTGATTCTAATATCTGTATTACTTCTTACATGTTCATTCTATAAAGAAAGCAAATTCTATATCTCTAGCCGATTCCTAATTTTACTCGTGCTTACCCTGACTGATAAAGGTTATTCCTTGCTAAAAGAAACGAATCCTCTAATTTCTTTCTGGGGCCATCTCCTCTTCTGATATTGACAAATTTATTTTTTAAAGCTGTGCCAGCCAGTATCTTAGAATAAAGGGGACTCTTATTCAGGGAGACTTTTCCAGACTTTTGGTGCACATAGGTGAATAAATTTAGTGCTTAAACTTATAAAAGCTTTACTGCTGTGGCTAAGTAAATTCTGGTTTGCAGTTGTAACCTCTATAACAACACGTTATACCTTTCTTTCAATCCCCCCCCCCACTATGGTTCAGATCAATGAGTGGTAGTTTTGATTCATATCACTGGCAAAACTCCGGTATAAAAGAAAAAACGTATTTATTGGAATCTAAAGACATATACACTTAGACCAGTCTCACTTTCAATTAGTTCAATGACATGCTAAATCAAACTGATTAATACTCTAATGCATGAACAGTAAATCCTTCTTTTGAGTTAGAGATTAAACACATATAATCTACACATTATACACTTCTAATCAATATTCTACCTACTATGTTAGTCTTGCACATTAAACTAGTCACAATCATCTATGATCATTCCAGACAATTTGTCTTATGGACATTAGACACTGCTTAATAATCACTTAAAGTTCTTAAATACTGTCCATACTCAATTATTACACTACAATGATCTTTCCCTTTTACTGACTGTGTAATTATACAACAAAATCTGTATACTTAACCATTTCTTGGGGCAGGATCTCCAGGTCCGTCTGAACTGTCCTTTGTTTGAATTACCTCTCGATACTTCCATAAGCCTACGTCCACATGGTGGGTCACTATGGTCATCAGATTAAGCTATGCTCTTTTCCCTCGTCTATTCTCGATCTGTTTCAGACCATCCTCGTTTCTACTGCCGGTTCATAGGATACGTCTGTGATATTATTCTGTTGGAAATTTCAGCGAACACAGCATATGCCGACATCTCACGCTTTAGTACCGGCAGAAATTCAGACATCGAAGCGAAAGGCGCACCGTCCGATATTGTACTATCGCCAAGAAACACCATCAAGAACTTCTGGTCCACGGGAGAAGTCGAATCATCATCCAGCAAAAAAAGCAAAAAAAGGCCATGAGAAAAGGGTGCAAACCCTTTTTATTCTCCCTTCACTTTCCCCCCTTTTTAGCACCCTGTTACTAGCTGCAATAACGCCCTCTTACTTTCTGCGATCTTTTCCCGCCTGCTACTTTCTTCGTCCATGGGGATTTCGGCACATCGCAAGATCTCTAGCAGCGTCTTCCGGGAAACGAATGTGCATCGCTTTCCAAGATTGCCAATGCCTCAGGCCTGCCCGTGACCTTTGAACTATTGTTTACATCTAATTTACCTATTCATTGCATACATGATGCATTTATACAATACCAATTTATACACAAAGTTCTTTACATGGTCTTACAATTCTACTAAAAGGAGGTAATTCTATTTCTATATTTTTACAGTTAGTACTTTATTTCTTCTGCTCGAGTACAAGTTTTTTCTCTCAGCTGATTTTTCTGACTTGTTAAATCCTGAATGAATTGTTTCCTTTTAAAAGTTCTTCATTCAGGATGTAACACTTGCTTGTTATAATTTTCAAAACTGACATCATCCTTATGCACATGGTATTCCTTCCAGATCATCTTATTTTTTTATGAATCTTGCTTAATAACATTACACATCCATTTCACTCCTATCTATTTATTCTTTGAACTCTAGGGACATCATTTAAATATTTTTAAATGCTTCCTATTCAATGTTGCTATCCTTCTCATCCAGCAACCAGTACCGTGGTGCAGAATTCAGTATACTCCTCAGTTGGTTATATAATTTTTTTCTTTGTAGTTCAGCATGTCATTTTCTGAAATTCATAAACTTATCTGCTTCTCGAGTTATACTGTATAATCAGTCACCTACTGGAGGCAGAATAGTTATGTCTTAAGTGAAACTCCCTCTGACACTATAATCTATAATCAGATCCAACTTGACCTCAAGTTCCTTCTAACACGTACAGCTTGAGGAAGTGGCTCGTAACAGCTCAGTAAATTCACTTGCGTTCTTTTCATGAGATTTCACTACTACACAATTAATGTTCGGATAATTAAAGTCCCACATTATGATTACTCATTTTGCACCCATCTTTATTTGGTAATACATTTCTTCACAGTTAGCAACTGATCCACTAGGTCTGTAACAATACTCCCACTATGTATTTGATCTTGTTAGAGTCCATCTCACGCTAGATGGCTTCAAAAGTTATTACTAGTATTGCAGTCATAGGTCTTAGCTTAACTGGATAATCATCAAATATCATTAGCAGCCCCCCCCCCCCCATCCCTCTTCTCTTATGCTGTCTATCCTTCTTAAAAATACTCTTTTACACTCAATACCAGTTTGTATATCTGACTCTGACAATTAGGTCTCATTCCTACAATCTGAGGTGCTAATGTATTCACCAACGGAACAAACTCTACCATTTTGTTTCTTATACTCCTAGAATTCATGCACTGACATAATAATTTACCTACATGCTTTTTTGTGTACTTTTCTCTGTAGCTTGTTACACAGCTGGACAACTTTTAGATCTTATTCTTATCTGGTACCTTACTTATACAGACATCCTTGCATATGCTTGATAAGTCCAAACTGGGCAAATGCCAAATCGTATTCTCCTCATAATAATTTCCACGATAATACACATTCCCATCATTAACACAGTTACATAGCACTGTTGCTCTGACACAGATTCTCACCATTTCTCCTATCATAATTAGTTTTCCTAAGTCTCTGTTCTCTGTGTTAGGTTTCATATCAATTAATTTCTCAAAAATCCTGATACCAAACACTTATACAAATCGATTCTTCCCTCAGATTATTCACTCTACACATCCAGAAACCATCATCCATTCCTACAGCATATGTGTTGAATTGTTTGACATCATGTCCTTCTTAATTCATTTCTACCATATCTAGTTAATATGTATGATTTTGCTTTCTCATTTTTTTCACTCTCGCTTCTTCCAACACTCCTTTCATATCCTGTCTCATACTTAAGTCATCATTAGTTAAGTCATTCATACCTACTAGAATTATGATCTCTTTTGCTTTGATTTTCTGTTTTTTAATTGCTTGTGCTATATTTTTAATTTTTGTTGTGGAAAAACTTGGAAGTTATAACCCGGTCACTATACCAAATAATATTCTGTTTTTTACAGTTGACTTAATTGCCTGATTTTTGTTATGTAATAACTTACCTGATGGCACTTGACTTTCTGTAATTCCCTCATCTGTCTAATAATCTGTTTTACCTTTGCGATTTCAGGGATTAAATCATTTCAGTATCCTTAAATTTGCATTAAATTTGCAGAGTAAGCCTTGTTCTGTTTCTTGTGCATTTTTGCATTTTACAGCTCTATTTAATATTGCAATATCTCAATAAAAATATGTTATGAAAACACTAGATACTTGACAAATATACCAAAATTTGTGCCAATATACTATAAAACATTAAATAAACATTAAAACTATAAAAAGCACAAAACAGGTAAAAATCACACAAGCACTAAATACACTGGCCACTCACAATGTCTATATATCTATAATTATACTTGTCTTGTCAGGTGTCATCTCATTCTAGGAGGTTGACTACCATGAACTTTCATCATGTACAGTTTTGTGCTTCTCTCTTACATTCTTTATAGGACAAAAAGATCCAGTCCTTGATATTTCCTGTCCAATCAGTTCTTTGTCTTCTTCTTTTTCCCTGTATCACTAAAAGTGTTTTTTTTTTTTTTGTAGGAATTCATGCCTTAGTATGTGATCTGGGCAGGTGGTTTTCCTTTTCTTAATAGTTTTCAACAGAGTCCTTCCTTCTCTAGTCATCTCTAATATCTCTAATTTTTTTTTTTTTTTTTTTGGCATTCCTTGGGACTCTGAGGATTGTTCTAAGATCCACATTTCAAAGGCTTTTAGTTTATGTTCATAATATTTTTGATATTGTCCAGATTTCTGCTCCATATAGCAGTGTTGATCATATGTAGCATTTGGACAGCCTAATCCTTGTTTTTGTGTGAAGTTTCCTTGAGATCAGAATGTTTCTCATATTAATGAATGTTGATCTAGCAATTTCTGTCCTTCTCCGTATTTCTTTATCACACTTTCCATTCTCTGTAATTAGTTGACCCAAATATATATGACTCTTTACTTGATCTATAGTATTTCCTCTAATCTTAATATTTATATTGAGTATTTTCCCTTTTTTTTCATTACGAGCATGGTTTTGGTTATTTCATCATCATCATCAAATTCCTGTCATGTACCCTCAAGGGGTGTACAGGGTATGATAGTACTACATGAAAAATTTACATCATTACCAACTTCCTATCTACAATTTTCCTCCAAATCAGTCTGTTACTTGTCAAGACTCCAACATTATCAGATCTTATATTTCTATTGTCTAAGGCACTTTGTACCGTATTAATCCACCTATATCTTGGTCTTACACTGGGTCGTTTTCCTACCAACCTGGCAGAGACCACTTGTTTTGCTAATCTTTCCTCGCCCATTCTGTTTAAGTGATGATACATACCACCTGATGTTAGCTTTACTAATGCTATCCTGGATGCTGACAATGTCAAGTTCTTTCCTAATATCCTCGTTTTTAATGATATTGCCATTGATGTCATCAGTTCACGCTTCTAATCTTTCTCAGGACTCTCATATCTGCGGTCTCTAGTCTTTGGTCAAGTGTTTTACTTCTGACCCAGCTCTCAGATCCATAAGTTAAAACTGGTTTGAACACTGTCTTGTATACAGCTAATTTAGTGTTCCGACTAATTTCTCTCTTATTCCATATGAGTTTATTCAATTGACTTCCTACCATACCAGCTTTGTTGATTCTGTTGTCTATTTCCATATTTAATTTACCATCTTCACTAAAAATTGTGCCTAAGTAGCTGAAATGTTTTACTTGTTCCACAGGTTCCCAGAGCAGTTGACATTTTGAATGATTCTGCCTATCTTCATTGTCTTTGCCTTTTTATTGCTGACCTTCCTACCATATCTATTGTAACAGTTATTCAATTTAATCAGAGAATCTTGTAGCGGATTTATTCAGAAGTATAACATCGTCTGCATAAAGCAAAGAGCTGACATTAACATCTCCAATTCTGATATCATGTTTAATACCACTTTCCTTCATAATGTGATCCATATAGATAATGAATAACAGAGGTGATAATGTACATCCTTGTCTCACACCAGATTTAACATTAAACCATTTTCCTGTACTTCCTTCAATTCTAATTGCTGACTTTCAACTCAAATAAAGACTAAGTATTGCTTGATATAATGCCCCATTGACACCATATAACTGTAGCGTATTGAATAGCTTCTCTCTCTTTGCACCTTGTCATATGCGTTTTCCAGATCGACAAAACTTAAATACAGATCTTTGTTATATTCCCATGATTTCTCTACTATTTGTCGTATGGTGAAGATCTGATCCTGACAGCTTCTATTTCGCCTGAATCCAGCTTGTTCTTCACCAAGCTTTTCTTCCATAATTCTTCTCAACTGTTTCTCAAGTATACTTGCACAAATCTTATGAGGAACACTCAGTAGGGAAATACTTCTGTTATTCTCACATTCAGTTTTATTTCCTTTTTTATATATGGGTACTATGAGAGCTCTATTTCAACCATCGGGAATTCGTCCCTCTGTCCAGACTTTCTGAATTATGCAGTGCAGCCACTGTAAGACTTTTATACCACCATACTTCAGTATTTCTGGTTGAATATCATCTACTGCTGCTGCCTTTCCACATTTAATGCCTTTGATAGCTTTTTCTGCTTCCACTATGGGTATGTATTCCTGACTGTATGCCTGTTGAGTTGTTTTTTTACCATTGTGCTATCACTGCTTGTTTCATTTAGCAATTTTTCGAAGTAATTACTCAATACTTCAAGGATATCTTTTTCTCCCATTTTCATGTCACCTTTATCATCTCTAACTCCTTTTACAGCACTCTTTCCTCCATTCCTAAGCTTCTTCAACAACCTCCAGAATCTTTTTCCACCTTCTTGATATTCATTTTCTATGTTCTTCCCAAAGTCCTCCCATGACTTTTGTTTAGCTAGTTTTACACAGTATTTAGCTTTCTTACATTTGTCTCTGTATTCTCTAAGAGCACAAGCTGGCTTATTTGCCATGAACTTTTGATATGCTTTCTTCTTTTCCTTCACTGCCTCTTTAACCTCCTGTGTCCACCATGGAGTTCTGATTTTTCTCTCCTTGCAGACAACCTCACCACATGCCTCTCTGGCTGAATCAATCAGGGTTTTTTTTTCAAGGTTTGCCATTGAATCTCCAAGGTTTGGTTCCTGTTCTCAGATGCTTTCATTTTTTCTTCAATAATCTTTGTGTATTTAAGTCTACTGTTCACATCTGAGAGCTGCTCAACTTTTATTCGCTTTAAAACTTTCTTACATGTTATTCTTTTCAACATGAAATTCAATTTTATCCTGCTCAAGAGTAAATAGTGATCACTTCCAATTTGAAATCCTCTGTACAGTCTGGTGAATGCACCAGAGAGAAAACATCACTATCAACAATAACATTGTCAATGAGACTTTTCTTATTCCTTGCCTTTACTCTCCATTTGAATTTGTGCACATTTTTATGTTGGATCATGGTGTTAGTAATAACCAGTCCATGTCCTGAGCAGAAATCGAACAGGTATTTGCCATTATTATTAGCTTTGCTCTTTTCTCCAAATTTTCCCAAAATATTTTTGTATGTCTTAAAATCATTTCCTACTCCCTATCGAAATCACTCTACTTGAAGCTGCCTGCCATTCAAGAAGATTAAGCTTGTATTTAGTGTTGAGTACTATGGCTACTCCTCCTTTTTCTTTATTGTCATTGCGTGTATATAACATTTTGTATTTATTTCTCAGAAAGATCTCACCAGTTTTTGTCTTTTTTGTTTCAGTCTCCCCTATTATGTCGATCTGGTACTTATCTAATTCCTCAGCTAGCTCCATTTCTTTGCCATTCAGGCTTCTTATGTTGAATGTACCGATCTTTAACTCTGGTGATGTTGAGTTATGGTGTGTTTTCAGATTTGTTCCGGTAACCGACTTTTTGCAGTTCACCGTGGTGAAAACAACAGGGGCCTTGTTTAACACCGGGAGATGCCCCAACCGGCATGAAATTTTGCCATGTTGTACCATCATTTTGTATTTTGGTTTAAGCCAATAAGAATAGAATTTGGTGGGCTAAATCCCAAATAGTTCGTTCAATATCCAGGTAGATATCTAACAGGGTGCACCACGAGAAGGTGAGGATTGGCCATTAGGTCAGAAGCCCTGGTCAGTTCTCTGCATTCCTTTAAAGGCTATGTGGAGGTATCCTCTCAGTTATATAGCTTTGACCCTTAATTTGAAGTCGAAATAAAGCCATATTTTTCACTTAGTTTCAGTGTGTCTTGTAGTCGGTTTTGAAGATATTTTTTGTTTTCAACCAGCAGTGCTGTATCATCTGTATATCTTAAGTTGTTTATATTTCTACCTCCTCTTTTGACTCTAAGGTTTCTCCTGCAATTTTTATTGAGGCACTTTGCTCCCAATAAAAATTTATCAGTAATCTGATATCTTTGCCATCTACTCCTAATTTTTTGATGCATTCCTATCGGTTCAGCCCTGTGTAGTCAATAAAACATAAGTAGACTTCTTTCTGCTTTTCCAGATATCTTTCTATAATAGTTCTAACATTGAATAGTCCTTCTCTAGTCCCTTTATTTTCCTGAAAACCAGATTGTGTCTCACATTTCTCAATTTCATTTTGTTTATTTCTTTCTAGGATGATCTATAATTTCAAGATGCTATAAAACCCCATTAGGCTCTCACCCATATGTGAAATATGAGGTTGGAAATGAGCTGAAAGTTGCAGTATATATATATATATATATATATCAAGGTGCACAACATTTGCACTGCTCCACAAGAGTATGTTTTCACAAACATGATAAGAAACTGGAGATTGAAGGAAGACATATTTAAAGAGTATTCCAATGAGAAGAGGCAGTGCACATTGGCTGAATCTAGTCATTTATTATTATTAGTGTGACAGATGCAATGAGTCCTTTGACTTATTGGATCTATCACACTAATAATAATAAAATCTGTCACTTCCTGGAAGAGCACACTACATAACTCCCTGTCTCTGCTTAATTCTGCTATTACACACTACTATCATCAACACACAGTGCCATCTACTTCCCACTATCACCACCAATAGTATTTTGTCTGTAAATTGCATACAAATTTACCATGAGTTATGTGAGTCCTGAAGATACCTCAGGTGCAGACTTTGTTTGCTTACACTTGGATAAAGGATTAAACTAAATTTATTATAGTCTAACCAAGTGGGAAAAAACTTCCAACATCTTTCTCTAAATCCAGAGTAATTTAATAAAGTGGTACACCTTTTGATAACTCATATAGGTAAATATGACTTCTCCATTGCTTCTGCCTTAGTGTCACCACTTCTGGGTCTGGTTCCCACTGACAAGACCTCAATAAAGGGCAAAACCAGTCTGGGTAGTTGCCCTTCACTTAATGCATAGTATTATACATGTCTGCAAGGAGATGTGCTTTGTATTATGGGAGATACTGAGACAAGGAGTGATGAGAGCTTGGTCCACCTTTATCACAAGTTACCTGAATCCTGATGATACTTCAGGTGCAAACTTTGTTTGCTTACGCTTGAATAAAGGATTAAACTAAATTTATTATTGTGGTCATCTTACATGGTGAATATAGAAAAAAATAAACATTTTGAAAAAAAAAAAATTGGGGTTATTTATGTGCCAATCACCTTGTATGAAACTATGCTAACCCACAAGTCATTGTACTTCCTAAGTGTCTACAAGACAATTCCAGTCATTGAAAACTGTTAAACGTTCTTTCCTCAAAGCAGAGAATTAGGAGGATATCTAATTTTACACTTCAGAAATTTTGATCAAATGTGCAATTACTAATGGGGAATTTTATCATCCTTTGTCTGATATTTCAATCACTCATTTGCATTTACTGTTGTTATCATTATTCCTAACTTTATTTACAGGACCCATATGAAAGAGATGTTTACAGCAGATAGCCAGTATATGAAAAGAATAGCTAGAAATGCTGATATAAATTCTCTTTTTAATGGAAAAGTAAATTTAATACCTCCTGATATTCAGAAATGTATTGAAAATATGCAGCTTCATGAAGAAAAGAGAGAGACAAGGTACAGTTTAAAAAAATGTGTGTGTGTGTGTGTATATATATAACCACTAACTTTGTAGTAATGGAGATGTTGATTTTATATTTCTGAGAGGTTTTGTATTTCATCATCAGTCTTGGGACTGGTAGCTCAGCAGCAGTTTCCTCCATTCCACTCTGTCATTGGCTTTCTTCTTAACCTCCTGGTAACTCCTCAAACCCGTGCTGTCTTTGACTTGGTCAAGAAAGCTTTTCCTTGGTCTGCCTCTTCTTCTTTTTCCCTCTATTTTGCCTTCAGTTATTCTTTTCACAAGTCCATCATGTCGAAGTATATGCCCAAACTACCTATCTCTTCTAATTTTGATCGATTTAATTAGAGTTCTTGTTTCGTTTATCTCTCTCAGGACTTGATTGTTTGATTTTTTTCCTGTCCATTTTATTTTGTTCATGTGGCGTCAGCACAACATTTCAAAAGCTTCCAATCTTCTTACATCTTCTCTGCCTAGAATCCAGGTTTCACATCCATACAGTGCAATGCTCCATATCACTGTCTTTACTATTTTTTTTTTTTTTTTCAATTGTAGGTTGAGGTTTCCTGTTAAAATGCTTTTCATCTTAGAGAATTGGGCTTTTGCATTGTTTATTCTTGATCTTATGTCTTCTCTTGTTCTGCCATCTTCTGTTATTAGGCTTCCTAAATATTTAAAGCTTTTCACTTGTTTTATTTGTTTCCCAGTGATATCTATATCCCTATATTGATAGGGATTTTGCCTGTAACAATGATTTTAGTCTTATCTGTGTTGATTTTCATTTTTATATTTTTCAAGGTTATTATTTAGTAATTCTAGCATTGTTTTTAACGTTTTTCTGTTTTCTGCTACAACGGCTATGTCATTAGCAAATCTCATACACATGACTTGCTCACCATTTATCTTCATGCCACTATTTATTTTATCTTTAGTTTCCTGAATGGCCTTTTCAGTATATAAATTAAATAAAAGTGATGAAAGTATTCATCCTTGTCTTACTCCACTCCTTATATTTGTTTTCTCCTTATCATTGATTTTAATCCGTCCATTTTGATTTTTGTAAATTTGATAAATTATTTTCCTATCCCTCAAATCTATGCCGATATTAGTTAAGACAATTTAGAAGTATTTGCTGGTTTACTTTATCAAATGCTTTCTCTAAATCAAGGAAGCAAATGTAAGTATTTTGACTAAGGTCTAATCTTCTCTCTATTATTGTTCTTAAACAGAGTATTGCCTCTCTTGTTCCTTTATTCTTTCTGAATCCAAATTGGTCTTCATCGAAGGAGATAATACAAGTTTTGTATTTAGTTATTATTATTACATATACAGTGGACTCGTAGCAAACTTGTGGGACCACATAAATAGTTTATAGTGGATTTCTTTAGCATAGCATTGCAGGAATTTTTCAGTAGTTTGTTATAGTGGTGTTTGCTATAATGGAGTTGACACACCTGAGGTGATCCTGAAAGTGCTTTGTGTATTCACTCGTGAATTTACTGTTATCGGCGATGTTTTTATGCGAAATTTTACACATGATAGCTTGTCACCCATCATGCATTTAACACCATAAGTGGGCAAGAGACTGACTTCTTGGAGCCTACTCTAGACCAAACATGGTACCTTTTTAAACTATTTCAGACCTAATAAAGTGATAACCTTACACTTGGCACTGAAGATCATCTACCACCTAAAGCTATACATGAACAACCATAGCACAAAGAATTGAGCCCATTAATGCTTGTGGAGTAAAGAGTGGCTATGCTAGCCAATCAGGCCAGAATAAACTGTTAACCTCCTGTACAAACAAATGTAAGAAAATTTAATTAAAAGAAAATCAGTCTCTTTTTTTAGTTATTTTCTTATTTTTTAATATGTAGGAAAGAATTATCTACTGTGTTGGAACTACAGAAAGCACTCTCTGAAAGCAAGAGGATAACTGACTTGAAGAATGAGCAGACATCACAAAAGGTAACTTTCCATTCTTTTAGATGTCTTGGACCTAGAATAATATGAGATATATCCAAAAATATCCAGAACTAAATTTTTAAATTACATAAAAGAAAAACTGAAGCATCTCATTACTGTCTACCCTCCTTTCCATGTTATAATTCACAACAGCTTTCTTCACCTGTTAAAGCATTTATGGAAAGCTTCAACTCCTTTATCTCATACTAGATTACTGAGATGTGAATCTTTGTAACATTCATGTGCCATGTGTGAGAATTCTCCCCCTCAAAGCAAAATTTCCAGCTGAAGTTTCATTATTAATGCTTAAAAAAAGTGATGTGCAAGTAGAATAAAATTATATTCCACTTGTGCTGAGTTTATTCACTGAACTGAATACAAGATAACCAAGAAACTTGGCTGAAAATTTTAATGGGAAAATAAAAAATAAAATTTGTATAATTGTACCATTCTAAATGAGTATGTCTTTGTCGTATATATCTATATGCGAACAGATCCTTTTGTCTGCATCTCTCATTCTATTTCCCCCCCCCCCACTCAATCAGCTTGAATAGGAGAGAGAGAAATGATGACAGATAGGATTTAGTGACAGTTTATTAATTTACACATTAGTGAACTTGAGTCTTTTTAGTGAGTTTCAGTTCAACTGAGGGGGTTACTGGCCTCCTGCAGTTTAGCTTGATGATGGGGCTGCCACCTTAAGGTCATCAAGCTTGCCTTGGTTATTGGTTATTAAAGGAAAATGAAATTACCTTTAGTCCTTGATTACTCTAATAGCTTCAGGGGAGAGTGGAGAAACCCCTCCAGAGTTAGAAGTTAGGATAGTAAAGATTAGTATCGTGTCCTCTTCTATAGATGTTAATAGAGGAGATGAATAAAGGATTAAGATGAAGAACAAGACAGGAAAGAAGTATGGCTAAAAAAATGAAGGAGGCCATACCTCAGGTACCCCGGTTGTGCCAAGCTCGTACGTGCAATTGCAAACCACTGGGGACAAGTTTCTTGTTCGATCAATATGATCAAACCAGAAACTTGGCAGGAGTATATCCAGAATCTATGGTATTATAACTCCTTGATACAAGAATCTTCCCCAAAATATAACATCAGTAATATAGATGAGTTTACATACGAAGAACTACAAAATACCCTCAAACATAGCAGAACAGGCAAGTCACCAGGAGAATATAATATAAAGACAGAATGTATTAAATTTGCAGGTAAAGAATTTAACATCAGATTTCTAAAATTTATAAATCAGATATACAAAGAGGGATCTGGGGATTGCAAAATTCCCAGAAAGCTGGGGTAGAGCTCTAGTGATATCAATTTATAAAAAGGTCTAAAAACAGATTGCAATAATATCATGGCATCAGCCTGCTCAAAACAGGATACAAAATATATGCAAAAATGTTAACAAACAAATTAATATCCTATATAAAATCACAGCTGGGAGAAGCAGAATGGATTTCGTAAGGGAAGATCATGTATAGACTCAGCTTTTATCTTAAAAATAATTGAGGCGTTGACAATGAAAAGGGTATAAGTGCCAAAATTTACAAAAAGGTTTTCTCACTGAAAGTGATGTATGTTCCAATGCCAATAGTATAGAAAAGGAGACAAGTTCCCTAGCCCATTTGTTCTAATTGTAATTCACGTCAACAGATCGCGCTGGATGCAATTTTCCTCTAGTTGGCATTCAGTTTTTTGCTTCTCCTGTAAAATTTGGATTTTGGCACTTACACCCTTTTCATTGTCAATGTCTCAATTATAGAAAAACATAGAGAATACAGCATTGAAACACACATAGCTTTCATCGATTATGTAAAAGCATTTGACAAAATTTTGAGAAATAAACTATGGGAAACTCTAAAGTTTCTACTTGGAAACCAATAAATAGAGGAGTCCGTCAAGGCTGTCCTTTATCACCCATATTATTCAACATATATATGGACAATATTATCAAAAAATGGAGAGAAGTAAATAGCTTCCAAATCAATCGATGTACAAAAATAGACACACTACTCTTTGCTGATGATCAGATCATCTTTGGAAAGACTGAAGATGAACTGCAGAAATCAATTTATAATATTTAAATAATATTATACAACAATATGGCCTAGAAATATCTATGGAGAAAACTAAAGTCGTCGCTTTCATGGAAATAACTGTGTCAGAAGTAAAATAGTAATAAATAATAAAATAATTGAGCAAGTTAATAATTTCAAATACCTAGGCTGTAAACTATCGTACGTAAATGAAATAGATATTGATTTTAAGATGACAAACTTTATAAAACTCACTGGAGTAACTAACAGAACCTTTAAACCTAACTACGTACAGAAACACACAAGACTCAGAGTCTATGAAATAATAGCCAAACCTACATTATTATATGGAAGTGAGATCTGGACTTTCAGAGAAAGAGATATGCAGAGAATTCAGGCAGCAGAAATGAAATTCCTTAGGAAAGCAGAACAACTTACTCTGTTAGATAAAAAAAGAAATAGCAAAATAATTAAAAATCTCAAAATTAATCCCATAACAGACTCAATGATTAAATATAGGAAAAACTGGCCATATAGCAAGAATGCACAGAGAAAGGTTACCAATAAAGATCTTAACATATAAAACATAATCCTAAAGGAACAAGGAATAGAGGATGACCAAGAAGATGGACTGAGTCTGGAACAGGCCACGTGGTCTAGAACCTGGATAGGAAGATAACTACATTAATGAACTATAAGAGGAAAAGCATGGATGGAAAATAAAAGAGCTGTAATATATGTTTCCATTGGAGAAATTTGAAGATAATAAGCCACTATGATAGAACCAAGCAAATATCCTGACAGTATCAATAGAGATTCTGCAGATCTTTGGACACAAGCTGTAGTGTATAACGTGTGCTAGAAGATCTCCTGTGGAGCAGTGGTGATGAAATCCATATTGATGGTATAATGCATAATAACACACAAAGTATTCAGCATGTAAAAAAAAAAAAAAAAAAACACCATTGCACAAATCCCAGGTATATTCAGTTGTTTGTAACCAGATAACCAGTATGTTTGCTGGGGCAACTTTGGTTAGAGCAGAACTCAGTATTTCCAGAATACTGGAAATAGCAATAAGGGGATAATTAAGTGATACCTTGATCTACTTCAAGATATCACAGGTCGAGGTACGAGGGTGGTCTGAAAAGTTCTCGGCTCAGCCTAACAATGAAAAAACGAATTTATAATTTCAAAATTATTTTTATTTTTCAACATAATCTCCCTTAAGACTAATACATTTATTCCAGCGATTCTCCAGCACCATTATCCCATCCCTGTAGTCGTTCTCAGTAAGATCTGCAAAATACCTCTCTACAGCTGCAATCACCTCTTGATTCGAAGAAAAACACTGACCAGCGAGGAAGAGTTTTAGTTTTGGGAAGAGATAGAATTCAGAGCGAGCCAAATCTGGGGAATAGGGTGGATATTCCAACAATTCATAGTACAGATCCCTTAATTTTCCCATTGCCAAAACACCTTTGTGGGCAGGTGCAATGTCCTGATGAAAGATGATTTTTTTCTTCTGTAAACTGGGTCTTTTCTCACGAATTTTTTTTTTTTTTTTTCATCTAGTCTGCTTAAAGGATCAGATAATAATATTCCCCGGTTATTGTTTTACTCTTTTCAAGATAATTAATAAACAGAATGCCTTTAGCATCCCAAAACACTGATGCCACGACCTTTCCTGCTGATGGAACAGACTTGTATTCTTTTCCTTCACTTTCTCTTTAAATTCCCGAGTCCAACATGGAGTTCTGATTTTTATATACTTACAACCTCACCACATGCTTCTCTGGCTGAATCAATCAATGTTTTCTTGAAGGCTTGCCATTGAATCCCCAAGGTTTGGTTCCTGTTCTCAAACTCTTTCATTTTTTCTTGTAAGCTAAGTTGAGCAGCTTTCAGCTCTGAAAGCTGCTCAGCCTAGATTTGCTTTAAAACTTTGTGACTTGCTTTTCTTTTCAATATAAAATTCAATTTTATCCTGATCCGAACTAAATAGTGATCACTTCTTATTTCAAATCCTTTTGTGTCCTGAAGCAGTGGGAAAACATTGCTATCAACTATAATGTAGTCAGTGAGACTTTTCTTTCCTTGTGAATTTTTACACATTTATATGTCGTAACATCGTGTTAGTAATAAGTAATCCATATCCTGAAGCAAAATCCAGCAGGCATTTAATTATTATTAGCTTTTTGCTTTTCTCCAAATTTTCCCCAGACATTTATATGTCTGGTAATCATTTCTTACTTTACTGTTTAGATCTCCAACCAAGATCAACTTTTCCTTTTTCATTGATCTAGCTGCCTTCTCTAATGCCTCAAAAAATTCCACTATTATTTCCTTGGTAAACCCTTCTGATATTTGCCCACATCACCACTTGATGTTGCCTGCCATTGAAGAACATTCTCTTCATATTTAGTATTGAATACTGTAGCTACTTCCTCATTTCCCTGAATGCTATTGCTTGAATATAATATTTTGGAATCTCATAAACACCAGGCAACATCAAATGTGAGAGTTTGCTGTTGCCTGGCATTTATGAGATTCCATGCTCATGCAAATTGTCTTACTTTGGACAAACAGGTAGATCTGTTCAGAAACGCATCTCGAAACATCAAGACCACATTCGTCTTTTTAAACCACAAAAATCTTGCCTCTCTCAACTCGGAATTGAAAGTCCAAGTCATAAAATCCATTGGGAAAAGTCTAAACTTTTACATAGATCTTTATATAAACATGAACGTTTATATAAAGAAAGTTCTGAAGCCTTACTACACAGACCAAATTTAAACTGCAACGACGTTCTTACTATTCCTAAAGTATGAGAAATTGTCATACAAAATTGTGTAAAATAAGAATCATTATTAGTTTTTTTTTTTTTTTTTTTTTAACTTCTGTAACACGTTACGCATGTTTAACGAGATTCTATTGTAATCATGCACCCTAACTGTATGTTATTCCTATTATTGTTTAAACTACTCTACTGATGATGTCCTAAGATACTTAGGATGAAATATTTACATTAAATAATTTTCACTGTGGTTAATACGTGTGTTTCTTTTAATTATGTCTCTGAAATTCTATTTAAGGATATGAAAAATATGGACGAGATATGTAAAAAAAATTAAAGATTTACCTATTTCGGCTAGAACTGTCAAGGAACGGATTGTAACAATTTCTGGATAAGTTTCAAATATGCAAATTATGGATATTAATTGTCATCATCATCAAATTCCTGACATGTACCCTCAGGGGGTGTACAGGATATGATAGTACTACATGAAAAATTTACATCATTGCTAACTTCCTATCTACAATTTTCCTCCAAATCAGTCTATTACTTGTCAAGACTCCAATATTATCATTATCAGATCTTATATTTCTATCGTCTATGGCACATTGTACCGTATCAAACCACCTATATCTTGGTCTTCCTCTGGGTCGTTTTCCTGCCAACCTAGCAGAGAACGCTTGTTTTGCTAATCTTTCCTCACCCATTCTGTTTAAGTGACCATACCACCTGAGATTAGCTCTGCTAACGCATTCCTGGATGCCGACAATCTCAAGTTCTTTCCTAATATCCTCGTTTTTAATCTGATATAGCCATTGATGTGATCTGTTCACGCCTCTAATCTTTCTCAAGACTCTCATATCTGCAGTCTCTAGTCTTTGGTCAAGTGTTTTACTTCTGACCCAGCTCTCAGATCCATAAGTTAAAACTGGTTTGAACACTGTCTTGTATACAGCTAATTTAGTGTTCCAACTAATTTCTCTCTTATTCCATATGAATTTATTCAATTGACTTCCTACCATACCAGCTTTGTTGATTCTGTTGTCTATTTCCATATTTAATTTACCATCTTCACTAAAAATCGTGCCCAAGTAGCTGAAATGTTTTACTTGTTCCCCCGTTCACAACACAGTTGACATTTTCAACAATTCTACCTATTTTCATTGTTTTTGTCTTTTTAATGCTGACCTTCATACCATATCTAATACAACAGTTATTCAATTTAGTCAGGGAATCTTGCAAACTTGTAGCGGATTTATTCAGAAGTATAACATCGTCTGCATAAAGCAAAGAGCTGACATTAACATCTCCAATTCTGATATCATGTTTATTACCACTTTCCTTCATAATGTGATCCATATAGATAATGAATAACAGAGGTGATAATGTACATCCTTGTCTCACACCAGATTTAAAATTAAACCATCTTCTGTACATCCTTCATTTCTAACTGCCAACTTGCAACTCAAATACCGACTAAGTATTACTTGATATAATGCCCCCCATTGACACCATATAACTGTAGAGTATTGAATAGCTTCTCTCTTGGCACCTTGTCATATGCCTTTTCCAGATTGAAAAAACTTAAATACAGATCTTTGTTATATTCCCATGCTTTCTCGACTATTTGTCGTAAAGTGAAGATCTGATCCTGAAAGCCTCTATTTGGCCTGAATCCAGCTTGTTCTTCACCAAGCTTTTCTTCCACAATTCTTCTCAACCGTTTCTCAAGTATACTTACATAGATCTTGCCAGGAACACTCAGTAGGGAAATACCTCTGTAATTCTCACATTCAGTTTTATTTCCCTTTTTATATATGGGCACTATTAGAGCTCTACTCCAATCATCAGGAATTTGTCTCTCTGTCCAGGCTTTCTGAACTATGCAGTGCAGCCACTGTAAGACTTTTATACCACCATACTTCAGCATTTCTGGTCGAATATCATCTACTCCTGCTGCCTTTCCACATTTCAAGCCTTTGATGGCTTTTTCTACTTCAAGTATGGATACGTATTCCTGACTGCATGCCTGGTCAGTGTTTTTTTACCATTGTGTTATCACTGCTTGTTTCATTTAGCAGTTTTTCGAAGTAATTATTCCATACTTCAAGAATATATTTTTCTCCTGTTTTCCTGTCACCTTTATCATCTCTAACTCCTTTTACAGCACTCTATCTTCCATTTCTAAGCTTCTTCAACAACCTCCCGAATATCTTACCACCTTCTTGATATTTATTTTCTATGTTCTTGTCAAAGTCCTCTCATGACTTTTGTTTAGCTAGTTTTACACAGTGTTTAGCTTTCTTACATTTGTCTCTGTATTCTCTAAGAGCACAAGCTGACTTATTTGACAGGAACTTTTGAAATGCGTTCTTCTTTTCCTTCACTGCCTCTTTATCTTCCTGTGTCCACCTGAAAGTTCTGATTTTTTTTATCCTTGCAGACAACCTCACCACATGCCTCTCTGGCAGAATCAATCTATGTTTCTTCAGAGTTTGCCACTGAATCTCCAAGGTTTGATTCCTTTTCTCAAACTCTTTCATATTTTCTTCAATAATCTTTGTGTATTTTAGTCTACAGTTCACATCTGAGAGCTGCTCAACTTTTATTCGCTTTAAAACTTTCTTACGTGTTATTCTTTTCAATATGAAATTCAATTTTATCCTGCTCAAAACTAAATAGTGATCGCTTCTAATTTCAAATCCTCTGTACACTCTGGTGTCCTGCATCAGGTAGAAAACATCACCATCAACAATAACATAGTCAATGAGACTTTTCTTATTCCTTGCCTCTTCTCTCCATGTGAATTTGTGCGCATTTTTATTTTGGAACATGGTGTTAGTAATAACCAGTCCATGTCCTGAGCAGAAATCCAACAAGTATTTGCCATTATTATTAGCTTTGCTCTTTTCTCCAAATTTTTCCAAAATATTTTTGTATGTTTGACAATCATTTTGCTACTCTGCTATTTAGATCCCCAACAAGGACCAACTTTTCCTTTTTCATTGTGTAAGTTGCTTTTTCTGAAGCTTCAAAAAATTCCTCCACTTCTACCTTAGTAGAACCTTCTGTTGGACCATAGGCACAAATAAGTCTCATTGTCCAGTTCCCCGTTCTCATATTTGCCCACATTACTGTACTTGAGGCTGCCGCCATTCAAGAAGATTAGCCTCGTATTTTGTGTTGAATACTATGGCTACTCCTTCCTTTCCTTGATTGTCATTTCCTAAATATAACATTTTGTATTTATTGCTCAGAAAGATCTCGCCAGTTTTTGTCATTTTTGTTTCAGTCACCCTTATTATGTCGATCTAGTACTTATCTAATTCCTCAGCTAGCTGCATTTCTTTGCCATTCAGGCTTCTTATGTTGATAGTACCGATCTTTAACTCTGGTGATGTTGAGTTGGGGTGTGTTTTCAGATTTGTTCCAGTAGCTGACTTTTCGCTGTTTGCCCTGGTTCCCTGGCGAAAACAACGAGGGCTTTGTTTAACCAGGCGACGCCACAGCCGGAATGAAATTTTGTCATGTTGTACCATCATTTTTTATTTTGGTTTAACCAATAAGAATACAATTTGGTCAGCTAAATCTCAAATTGCCAGCCCATCCTTGTTCATTCAGTATCCAAGTAGATACCCAACAGGGTGCACCACGAGAAGGTGAGGATTGGACATTAGGTCAGAAGCCCTGGTCGGTTCTCCGCATGCCTTTAAAGGTTATGTGGAGGTCTCCTCTCAGTTATACAGCTTTGACCCTTAAGCACCCCAATTTTATATCTATTGCGGTTGATGAATCAAATGATATTTCCGATATGGCACAATGCTGTGCAGTGGTTAAATATATCACATCTTCCGGTATTCGAGAAGAACTTTTGATCTGCTAACACTTAAAGGACACACTACAGGTCAAGATATTTCAGAAAACCTTCTAATATTTTTACAGAATAAAAATAAAAATATTAAAAATATAGTATGCATTGCGACCAATGGCACGCCTTCTATGATTGTGAAAAATAAGAGGTTTGTTAAATTATTCTCCACTCATATTCCACATGGAGTTATTTCATTTCATTGCATTTTGCAGCAAAAAGCTTTAGTTGCAAATTCTTTGGATTTATTACCACAATTAAAAAGAGTGATGGATGTTGTTGTGCCAAAGATCAATTTCATCCGTTTTTCAGGCGTTGAATCACAGACTTTTGATGCATTTTTAGATGGACTAGGTAGTTAACATAAAGATTTAGTGACATTTACATCTGTACAATGGTTATGAAGAGGAAAAGCATTAAAACATTTTTTTTAGTGCAAAAGAAGTAATAGTTTTCTTAACCACTAAAAATTATAACGTAAATCATGTGGAACTTCTCAGTAATCCCGAATGGATACAAAATTTTTGTATTTTGCTTGATATGACAGAACATTTTAATAAGCTAAATTTGAAGTTGCAAGGGAAGGGAAACACAGCCTTATAATTACTAGAGGAAGTCCTTACCTTTGAACAGAAACTAAGAGTGTTTTTCGAAGATGTTACTGAAGAAAAATTTATATATTTTGAAAATCTAAAATATTATAGATTGAATTTAAATCAAGAAAAAGTTGATTGCAAAATATTTGCTGAAATGATTACTGTAATTTTAAATTGATTTACAAGCAGATTTCAGGATTTTAAAAAATATCAGGAGGTGATGAAATTTATATTACATTTGTGCTACCATTCAGGAAATGGTAGCACAAATTGAAGAAAATGAGGAAACTATGGAAGAAACACCACAGGAAATTATATTTAAATGTTGGAATTCTTTCCCAACTAATTATTCAAATGCAGGGCGACTTGCTTTTGGGGTTTTGACTCTTTTCGGTTTGACATACAATTGCGAAACAATTTTTCTCTTCAATGAATTACGTTAAAAATAAGTATAGGAACAAATTGACTGATGAAAGTTTGAAAGCCGAATTACTATTAAAGTGCACAACATACAATCCAGATTTAAGTAAATTGGCTGAGAAGATGCAAAATCAAAAGTCTCATTAGTGAATTTTAAATTAAAACAATGAAATATCTATTAAAATACATAATATTGTATTTTTGTTCGGACTAATTCTTTTTGCAATATTATACTTGCTTAAACATGTTTTGTGATCAAAAACTTAATCAAACTTAATGTTGTTTTATTTATTGAACATATAAAAAATTTATATGCAAACATAAAAGTGGTATTTGATATCTGGAAGTACTGAATAAAAAACAAATTTACCTAAGTTTGAACTAACTGCAACTTTGAGTCACCAGGAAAAATCGAATTGAAGTTGCTGCTCCCAAAATTTTGCTTTTTTTTTTTTTTGGTGGAATGGCTCTTTGGTTCAAAAAGGATCCTGACCCCTGATATGGAGGCTAATGCATTCACATTAATTGCCTGAGTATTCCATAATGCAAAGCCCACAAGTGTGTTAGAGATTAAGTCATTGGTATATCTTATCCAAGTAGGATGTTTAAGAGTAACTATATCAAGGGCATGTTTTTTAAGTGCTCCATGTTGAAAATAGAAAGGGAGGAATGTGTTTATATATATTGTGTTCTCCCAAATGAAGAAACCAGCATGGATGGCAAACATATAGAAAATTGTGATGTTAAATTAAAATACGTTTTAACCTTTGACCATTACAAACACGCTGACGCGTTCACTGGTATAATTTCTTTAGCGCTACTAATGCTTTGAGCATGTTTCCGTCAACTTTTTAATTTTATAATCATTATAAATGTGCAAGACACGTTTAGGATTTAGTTTTCTTGCTTACACATACAGGGCAATTGTTCCCTGTGAGAAAAGTAATTTGTTTACTTTGCTAGAAATGAAAGTATGTTGAAGGGCCGTGGATCCTACAAAATGCTTTCAGCGTAAAAAAAAAAAAAAAGGCTTCGACATCAGGTTTGCAGAAGCACATTACATTTGCTGTGTTATTTGCAAGACGTTCCGATAATGAATCAGATGAAGAATATGTTGAAGCATTCTTTATAGATGTGAGTGATGACAGCGATGTTGATGTATGATTGGAGAGTTCTGATAGTGATGAAGACAGTTGTGGTTTGACCCAAGCTAGGAGATGCTTGATCGGTATGTGTACGTCATCCTTGCTTTCTTTTACGGGAACACGTGGTATTTTCTCAAGATATCCTCATAAGTAAATGCTTATCGGAACTGTTTGAAAGCTATGCAGTTCATTGCTTCTACAACTCTCAAAACTTTTTCTCATTATTTTCGTTGGAAAGACTCAGACAGCAGTGAAATGAAGGCGTTTTTAGCATTATTACTGCTTCAAGGTATAGTTCAGAAATCAGAAATAAAAATGATGATAGAGACACCATTTTTTTCAGAAATGATGTCTGAATATAGGTAATCCTCGATAATGAAATTTTTGCACTTTGCCGACAAGGATTCTGATTATCCCAATCCAAAGCTAAAAAAAAAAATAGGCTTTTTTTTTTTTTTTTTTATTTGACTATCTCAAAAAGAAGTTCCAGGATGTATACCTTATTGTATACTTGTTTGGAAACAGTGCATACCGCTGAAGCGCTCTCATTTTGGTTTGAAATGCTTTGAACTTTGTGAATCATCTAGTGGCTATGTATATGAACTGATAATTTATACAGGTAAAGGCACTCAGGGTATGCAGTTTTTATGCTGTCTGATGTTGCTTTTGTACATGAATTGTTGTTACCTTAGCATATTCGCTGCTGAATGAGGCTTACTACATTACCTTAGATGATTATTTCACTAGTCCCGAGCTCACTGACTGCTTAGTTACCAAGAAAACTGATGTTTACGAGCCTGCAAAGACTACCTGAAAAGAAATACCCGAAGAAGTTGAAGAAAGGAGAAATTTGTGTCTTTCAGTATAGGAAGATTGTTGCCTTGAAATGGAAAGACAAGAAAGATGCAACTATGCTGAGCATCATCCATGAGAACGAAATGGAGAATATAGACAAGGAAAGGAACAGTGAAAAAACCAGTTGTGGTAATACAGTACCACAACATTGCCTTTGCTGTCATATTATCCTGGTGCCCAGAACAAAGAGAGATACTATGTAAAAATATTCACACGTTACATATCTCTGTGCAAAATGCTTTTGTACTACACAAAAAGTTAGGTAAATGATCACATAGCTTTTAAGTTAGATCTCATAGACAAGCTCATTGAAACCTAACACACCCCAAGGGCTAACAAGAAAGGCAGAAGGCCAGCTAAAGGAGGGAACCCAGTCAGACTGACAGGAAGGCACTTTCCAGAATATATACTCCCTACTGCAAAGCAAGCAGAGCCAAGAAGAAAATGTACTGTTTGTTGCACACAATTAGTTTTGGGAAAGAAGGTTTGCAAAGAAACGTGTATGTGGTGCCCTGATTGCCAAGTAGGGTTGTGTGCTTCACCATGTTTAAAAATTTACCATACTGTTTGAAACTTCTGAAGAAATGTCACTAGATAGGTTATCAGTTATTGTTGCATGTATAAAAGTCATTTATTCGCTAAGTATTCTTTTTTAGTAAATCATTGACAATTGTATAAAAATTATAAATATAGTTAACCCTTGAAGAATGCGGGTTTGGACTGTGCTGGTCCACTTATATGCTTTTTTTTTTTTTTTGAATAAATATATTGGAAACATTTTTGGAGATTTGTGACAATTTGAAAAAACTTGCAGATGAACCACATACCTTAGAACTATTGAAAAAAATAAGAAACAGTTAGGTATGTCATGAATGCATAAAATATATGTAGATACCAGTCTATTTTATCATTTGCTACTATAAAATATACACAAATCTATTATAAAAAGTTGAAATTTATCAAAATTTACGCACACAAACACTTACAGACTATACATGACACCATTCACGGTCGAGGGAAATGTAAACAAACGTAAAAATGTTGTATTAAATCTAACTGCATAAAATTGTTATGTTCCATTGAGTAGTTTTCAATTCCTGGTGATTCTATGAACATACATTCTCCATTCAGATCTGCCCTGGCCATATCTTTCAGAATTTCCAAGCGCATTCCAGTTGCTTCTTTAACTCCATCCACCCATCTAATTCTTGGTCTTCCTCTTCTCCTGTTTCCATCAACTTTTGCAAGCATCATCTTCTCCAGACTGTCATTTGTTCGCATAATATGTCTGAAGTATGGCAATTTTTGCTTGATGATCATAGCTTCGAGGGAGCAATCTGACTTTATTCTCTCTATCACTGATTTATTTGTTTGCTTTGCAGTCCATGTATTCTTAGTGTCTCTCCAAACCCATAATTCAAATGCATCTATCTTCCTTCTTTCACTCTTTCTCAGGGTCCAACTTTCGTATCCATACAGTACCACAGGGAATACCATTGCTTTCACGATTCTGATTTTTTTTTTGCGAGGCTAATATCTTTAAAGATCTTGCTTAAATTTGTAGTTGCTTTCTTTTCGAGTAATAATCTTCTAACTTCTTCAGTACAATAACCATCTTGATCAATTCGGGATCCTAGGAGCACAAATTTGTTAACTACTTCCATTTTCTTCCCATCTACTTCAAAATCATTAAGTTCACATATTGCCATAACTTTTGTCTTTTTGAGGTTAAGTTTAAGACCATATTTAGCACTTTTTTCTTTAACTTTCATAATAAGTTCCTCCAAATCTTCTTTGCATTCTGCTAGCAAGGTGGTATCATCTACATACCTCAAATTATTAATATTTCTCCCACCAATTTTAATTCCAACTGAAGACTCCTCCAGCCCTGCCATTCTTAAAATGTATTTGCTGTACATACATGCATAAAATTAACTGTTATTAATTAATTAATTAGCATAAAATAAAAATTTTATAAAGATTCATTAATTAGTGTATAGGCTAGGCTACTGTGAAGCAATTGTATCGATTGCATTAGGCTACCATAAAGCAATCATATTGCTGTTCATCCTTATCAATGCATGAAATGTTATACCTGTAAATAAATATGAATTTTTGTTTCACATTATCTTTTTCATTTTTTAATGTCTAGTGTTAGTAATGCATATAACATCTACAGTGTTTTGTATCATATAAGACAATATTGATGTAGGTACTGACGGACATAAGATTCATCTTGTAAACAAATGACATAAGCTTATGATATTGATAAATACAGTATAGTACTGTAAATGTATTTGTATTTTTACTTCCTTATGATTTTCTTTAATAAGATTTTCTTTTCTCTAGTTTACTTTATTGTAAGAATATAGTATATAATACATATAAAATATATGTTAATCGACTGTTTGTTATCAGTAAGGCTTCCAGTCAACACTATTCTATTAATAGTCAAGTTTTTGGGGAGTCAACAGTTATACGGAGATTTTCAAACAACGCAGTGGGTTGGCATCCCCTAACCCCCTGCATTGTTCAAGGATCAACTGTAAATACTTTTTATATCTAGTTAAATGTATAATTTCAAAAAAAAAAAAAAAAAACCCTTGGGGAAAGTACATGAAACTGGAACCTAACGGTCAAAGGGTTAAAGTGATAGGGTGTTAAAGTGAAATGAGCCTATGCTCAGAATTGTTTAAAATTTAGATTAAAATGTTCAGTGAATAGAAATTTAAAACAATAAAATTTAAGTAATGAAAGTTAAGATCAGTGAGAGGAGTTAATGATCTTGCTAATTGTTTAGCCATTCTGAAGGAATAGGAATTAACTACATCTGCTATAGGTCAGGTAGAATTACTTTATGGATATTTGGTAATATCGGGGGTAGGAAATTAAAGGTTATAGTTTTTTTTAAGCAGTTTAGAAGAGTTACTTTGTGTCTTTTTTCCCCCTCTGGTTTGTGGGGTCATAAAAAGCCTAGTATTCACTAGTATTAAGGACTACAGTGGCATCATCCTTATCTGCTCTCCTAATGACTTTTTATAGGAATAAGAACAGAGAGCAGCTAATGGACAAATTATTTTTTTGGAAGTATGCTAGTTACATAAGCCTTTCTTATTCCTTTTTATATCATGAGAAGTTGCAAAATCTATATTGCATCAGTGCCTTGTGTGGGCAAGAGAGTGAGAAGAAGGAAAAATATGACACATTTCTTGAACAGCTGAACATAGTAGTCCTTTGGAAAGACAGAATGAGGAAGGTGACACATCCAAAGAACAGAGAGATAGGTGAACTAGGAAAGTGGAGGAGGAGGAGTTGGTTTAGTCAAGTTAGAAGTTGGAAGTTTTTACCCACTTGGTTAGACTATAATAAATTTAGTTTAATCCTTTATCCAAGTGTAAGCAAACAAAGTGCTGCACACGAAGTATCTTCATGGCTAGACTACTTCACATCATTTGCCTTAGTATCTCATTATGCAAAACATGCCTTCTTTCAGATATGTCCTTTACATCTCCTTACGGACATGTAATCTTCCTTACTTAATCTTAAGTAAGGAAGGTAGGTATGAAATGTATGAATGATGAGATTAAGCATGTAATATGGAGAAAAAAGGCATTATGGAGGCAACATAAGAGGAGTGGTAATAATCAAATTGATGAGGAATACAAAGAACAGGCAAGGAGGTGACTCAGTAAGAGTAGCAAAAGTGAAGTATGAGCAGCAGTTAGCTAATGAAGCCAAAAAAAATAATAAATACTGGGGAGTTCTTTCGACATGTAGTCAAAAGAAAAAAAAGCATTATGAAAGAATGACATTGATTGGAGAAAATGGTATGAGAACAATTGCTGCAGAGGATTTGGTTGAGATATGTAATGAGCAGTTCATAAAGATCTTTCATTCTTGTGAATGTAAAATCACAGAGAGTTTGATATCAGTGAATGATGATTAGGAGTGACTGACTGTAAGTGAGCAAGAGATATATGGGGAATTGAATTAACTTGATGTTAATAAGGTTGTGGGACTTGATGATATATCACCATGTATTTTGAAGGAATGTGCCAGAGAGTTTGTCTGCCTTTACATATTTGTTTAATATGAGTCTTACATTGGGGTCATGTTCCAAAGGAGTGGAAGGTGGGCAAGATACACAGGTGACAGGACTCAAACATCAAATTGTAAGCATTGTTGTGGTTAAAGTGGTAGAGAGGCTCGTGATAACCAGGATCCAGAATTGGGTTGAAAACAGTAGTATTATCTTTGATGGACAGGCATAGATTTGCTAAAAGGAGGTTATGTTTTAGTAATATTACTTATTACAGTACAGTGATGGCTTCATTCAACAAAGGAGATGGATACACAGTAGTATAATTAGATTTTGATAGATTTACGCAAGGTAAGTTGATGGTCATAGAGTGGATGGGGTTAGATATTAGATTAGTGCATTGGATTGGAGACTTGCTATCTGATAGGTATAAGCAAGTTGTGTATGGAGTAGCAATATCCTGGAAGAGGAAAGTCACTAGTTGTGTGAATCATGGGTCTGTTTTAGGGCCATTGCTGTTTCACCTGTGTGTTAATGATATTGGGGAAGATTTGGATGGAGATATTCAGTTGTTTGCAGATGATGCAAAGTTGGGAAGACCTATGAGAAGTGGAGCAGATGTTATTGCCTTACAAGAAGACTTGAATAGATTGAGTGAATGTGCATGGAAATGGGGATGAAAGTTTGTTACAAAATGTAAGGTTTTAAAATTTGGGAAACAAAGATGGGAGTAGAATTTACACTTGGGGAGATATATCGTTGGAGGTGAAGGAAATAGATCTTGGGGTGATGGTGGATAAGGATCTGAAATTTAGAGGACACATTGCCAAAATTGTGAGAACACAACGAATTCTGGGAACAATGCGAAGGACACTGACTTGTACAAGTAAGGAGATTCTTGTCCCTTACAGGCTCTAGTTTTCAAAAGGACGAAGAGATGTTGGAAAGGGTCCTGAAGCAATTGACTATCTGGAATGTTGAATATGAAGAAAGGTTGGGAAGATACAATTTACAGAGGCTAGTGGATAGAGGAATTGGAATGACAAGTTGGTAAGGGTTGCTATAGGATTAACGTTGAAGAGGTTTTTGATAAAATGGTGGAAGATCAGGGGAGAACGAAGCTGCATAAGGTAGGTGTGAGCAATTAGTGAGAAGCAGTTTTTTTTGCATAGAGAGTTGTGAATAAATGGAATGCATTGCCTGAGAGGTGTTGTCTTCAAAGAATTTGAATGTGTTTAAGGCAGCATATGATGAACTGTGTGTATGACAACGGGATCTCCTAGATGAGCTTTTGACTCTATGGGGGTCTTAGAATAATAATAATATTCTCCCATTTGCAGTTCTTGGCTACAGCATTGTGCACTGCACGAACCTACAACATTCTCATTTGAATACTAAACAACTGCAGTTGCAACATCTTCTGTTCATCTGAGGAATTTCAGATTTATGCCCTCTTCCTGGTTGGACTGTCAAACTGCCTGTCTCCTCTTTAAATCAATAAACCATACATTGCACTGCATTTGCTGTCATTGGGCCTTTTCACAAAGTGTCCCCATTCCTATAGAAACACTTTGCATGCAAGACACATTCAGGCAAAGTGAGACCCGTCATGCAAAGCAAGTTGAATGACTGTAGAGTCTCACTCCTTTGTTTATACTGCCTTATGGCTCACATGGTAAGCAAAATTCACAATCTTTTTTCACTCACAGCACTGTATTTCCCCTATCAGTCATTTTTTGAACTTTTTTGTCAAAATGTCTTTTCTATGAAACTGGTTGGGGGTACCCACCAAGTTTTAGGGTGTCTACTGGTTCTCTGTTATAGATTACCCTGATAGGGGTAGTTTAATTTGGAGCATCCTGTATACCACCAACAGCAATCAGTACACTACAAGACCTCTAATCCACTCAGAGCCTTGGTGTATTCCTTTGGACATTTTTGAGCAGTCGGCACATAAGAATTTCTAAAAATAAGGAATAACTATATCACATGAAGTATATCCTTTCTAGTTCTAAATTGATCCCAGTTGCAGATTCAGCCACATTACAAAACCGTAGTGTTGACTACAACTTTGTAATAGCACTTGGTCAAGCACTAACATTAGCCCATAAGTTACATACAGGACACAGTAATTAAATAAGATCATTGAAAATTTGCAGCCAGAGACTAATAGAGAATCTTTCATTATAACAAACTTTTTAGTCACTATAAGTTTATTATAGTATAAGTTGACTATATCATTTCAAAATTCCTTGTTTCAAGTGCTTCACTTCTTTTCACTTCACTATCTTTGTTGCTTATCACCTTAGGTTGGTATACTCAAATTCCTCCAAAGCACTCTTGACAACTCCCCCCAACTTTGCATGATGCAGATTATGATATTATTGCAATGGCCTTAATACCATACCACCTAAAAGAACATGAAAACTTGGAAAAGCCACACCATGGCCATTTATTCTTAAATTTTCTGATGTCTCATTAGCAGATAGCACTGTTTCAAACTTGATAGATTTCTTCTTTGGTATCTAGGAATTTGTGATTTTTAGATCACAGAGCTAGCACCATTTACTTTTCATTTAAAGTAAAAAAGCTGAATATATATTCATAGATATTAGAATCTCAGATGAACTGCATCCTTTTTTATTCTAAAATGAGGCTTAATATCTTCAGTAAAAACAAACAAAAAAAATAGTGTTTTGTTTAACTGCCGTGGGTATCACATGTCTGTCATTTTGTTTTTTCATAGAAGCTGAAAGAGGTATGTCATGATTGATAATAACCAATCAGATGTATTATTATACCAGATGTATTTCCTGTGTGTTTTGGCATCTATATGAATAACAGCATCATGGAGAGGTTATGTAACATAAAAAAAATAAACATTTTCCAACAGCAGTTAATATCTATCGTTGAAAAGACTGGAATGATAGTCTAATCACATGTATCATTAGGCATATTATGTGCATTCTCTCCATTGTTGTGTAAACGCTGTATGTGATAGCTAGCACAGGACAGGTCTTTAATTTTAAACATGTTAATTAATGATTTCCAGATGTCGTGAAGGATCATTCCTTGATTTCTATTTAGTGTCTTTTGAGAGAATGACTCGGAGGACTCTTTGAACAACCAGTTGAAGTAATTCTCTTCCAAGTATGGCATGGAGGATGTTTGCCAATTTATTGTATGATGTTCTTTGAAGAGAGGTATATCATTTTGTACACATGGTAGACAGGACAGTATTTATTGTAAGTGGCTCATGTTGGGTAAAAAAAAAAAGACTATTAATCACTAACTATACAAATATTAGTGTATCACAGAGGAAATAAATTTTAGTTATTCTGTAAATTTCTAATAAAAGAGAAATTCCTGTATTAGAAACTAGTGTTATTATTTAAGTTTCAGTAATAGAAGAAAAAGGCTATAGCTATCACTTTCTATTCTGAGGCAGATGTTGACGGTTATAGTTACCTTATTTGCAAGCAATCTTAAAAAACAAAACAAAAGGAAGTTAAATGTTCTGTAAACAGGACAACAAAGGTATATTTTTGAATAGATAGTGAATGCCATGATATTCAATGTTTTATGCATTTCTGTTTTCCTTTTAGGATGTGGACTTAGATTTTGCTGAAGTGGTAAAAAATACCAGTATTGCAAGTAAAGAAATGTCTGTTGTTGTACAAGAATTAAGTAAACTCTCTCTTTTATTTTCTGATTTGCACAACAATTTAAAACCAAGTTTTCCACATCAAATCCCACCTTCTGCATCATCGTCACAATTAGGTGAAGCATTCAAAGATGCTTGTTTATATCTTGAGGAGCTTTCAAATGTAAGAACTGTTCAAATATGAGTTTATGTTACTATCAAGTATTGTATATCATTTTAAATATTATTGCATAATATCTCTAGAAAAGTATACTGCATTTACTATAAAATACTTTCTGGTGTGTAGTTATCTGTTATTGAAGATCATTTATAAGGAATAAATTCTTGTATTTCATACAGATGAGTTAACATCAGGACTGCCAGTGTGTGTACACATGGTACACACACACACACGCACACACACACACACCTATATTATTTTTAATGTGAATACCATAAAGGCTAATGCATAGTATTATGTTTGAGATAACAATTAAATCCAAAAAAATATCTAAGGGTTTAGAAATATAGAAATCTAGAATCTAGAGACCAAACATGAAGCTTCTTTAACCTCTACCAGCCATGGTTGATGAAATAGTAAGACCAAATTGCACTTCTTATCCATGTTATTCAATAGGCGTTACAGAATCGTATCCAGATATTGCTGAACGTGTATAGACGTCATGGTCAGTTGGGGTGTTGATGCTTTTAGGCCATCATTAAGCATGATTATGATCTCATTCCAGATGATGAAATTCATCTTCTAACCTAATGCCAGCATAATTGACTAAATAAGAAGTAATATACTCTGATAATAAGGTATACTGAACTTCCTGAAAGGTTCATTTTATTATATTATGAACATTATCATTTTCCCATACTTTCAAAGGATGAACAGGATATATAATCACCAAATGGTTACCAATACTTAAGATATAAATTTTCATCATGTATAATTAATTTTGTACCTGTCTGGGATTAAAAGAAATTGCTTTACCAGCAGATAAGAATTTGTGCTTTTAAACTGATCTAGCAATTTGCTAGATCAGTTTAAAAGTTCTGATAAACACCTAGAACAAAAATGATGTTAACCACCTTACTGGCCATTAAAGATCAAATACGCATCCTCATAAGCTTCGTATGCATCATAAATTTCAATCATAAATATCAATGGTATTACAATTTTAATATGCACTTCGCATCCATGGAAATGTGGACGTATATATACGTCCTGGCCGGTAGCGTGGTTAAAGCATCTGATATAAACCACAAAGAAGACCATATCTTAAAACCCTTTAACACCTATGTTCCTGAAATCGTAATAATTATTTTTTTTTTATTTAGGACATGTAAGAAAACATGTTAGTGGTTTTGAAGAAATTCGAAGACACAGAGGTGCGGATCATCAGGTTTTTTGTGCTGTAAGAAAAATCTGCAACTGAGATTCACCAAACATTGTGTGAGAATTTAGGGGACTGTGCCTTCCAGTATAACCAACAATTGAAAGCTGGGCATCCTGAGACACAGATGCTCCCAGGTCAGGGAGACCTTCCACAGCGATCACACCTAAAAACTTCAATGCAGTGCACGCCATTATCCTTGATGAACAAATGCCAGTCAAAAACATCGCCAAGACTCTGGAGACATCCAGGGAATGAGTTGGTGTCATTATCTGGACATGCAGATACTCTCAGCAAAGTGTTCCCAAAGGTTTGAATGCCAACCAAAAGAGAAAACGTGTGCTGTCATCTTGAGGGATTTTTGATAATTTTGAGAAAACAGGTGCAAATTTTTTAGCTCGTATTCTGACCATTGATGAAAAATGGCTTCATCACTATGACCCAGAGAACATACAACAGTCAATGGAGTGGAGATACAAAGGCTCTCCATGGCCAAAGAAGTTTCGAACCAAAAAGTCAGCAAGGAAAGTTCTTGCCATTGTCTTTTAGGATAATGGCAAGATTAATGGATGGTGTAATCCTTACCAAGTACCTCATAAAAGGTGAAACTGTTACAGCAGCTCTGAAGGAATTGAAGGAGGTACTGTAGGAAAAGCGTTGCGAGAAACTAAGCAGAGGTGTGTTGCTTTTGCAGGACAATGCACCTGCTTATGAAATCTAACAGACAATATACAATCAAATTATTTCGATTTTGTGACCACATTTTTATTAAAAAAGACTTTTTTAAAACTAAACAAGTACTAAAAAACAAACCCGAAAGTTTCGTTAGTCATCAGACTAACATCTTCAGGGGTAAAGATAACTAACGGTTTAAAGCACAAACTATAAGAAATTACGAAAAAAAAAAGTTCATTTGCTGGTATTATGAACATCAAAAAAAAAGTTTGTTAAAAAACCGAATAACAGATCTATACAACCATTAATATGTGTTAGCTGGAAACAATGCTATTTGATGTCGCGTTCTGAACGCGACATGTAGTAGCATACGGTGTATGCTACTACATGGGGCGACAAAATTCCTAGTGGAATTTTGTCGCTCCATGTAGTAGCATATTTTGCAGTCCCTTCCCCTGAAAAAAAAAAAAAAAACCCTCTTTTAATGACGTCTTTATGCTTCAACATCTCTGATCATAAATTCTAAATAGCAGCACTGCGACATGTACTGTGACAAAATTTGGTAGAACAAAATGTCTTCCCTACAGATGAAGCAGTGTTAGAAGCACACTTACATTAAATGTTCTAAAATGCAAGAAAATAATTTTTACGTTTCAATAATCACTTCCATATGTTGTCTGTATCATGAGTAACGTTCCGTATTGTTACTGAACATTTTTAAACAATACTTTGCAAGAAAAATGACTTTTCGATGAATTATGAAAGAATTCATTGAAAAATTTTCGGTGAATTGTTTTTTCAATGAATTGAATTTTCGACAAATTGTTGTTCAATTAATTGCCTTTTCGACGAATTGCCACTCGTTAAATTGTCATTCAATGAATTGTTTATTCGCCAAATTGCTTTTTCGATTAACTGTTTTTCGATGAATTTTCCTGTAACTGTTGTATGAAGATCTGGTGAAGAAGAATGTGAGAAGTAGATCCTTTTATATGGAGAATTGTTAGTGAGTGGAATGCACTGCCAGAGTACATTGTGAATGCAAGGAGTATAAATAACTTCAAAGTTCATTATGATAGACATTTTGCTGGTTAAGTGGGCCTCTCACGATGAATCTTTTGACTCCATGGAGGTTACCGAAATAACAGTCCCAAAACAGACTCATGCAACACACCATTATTAACTTTCCTCTTTTGAGATACAACTTCCACATACACACAACTTGTTGATATTTATTCTGACCTCTCATGCAATCACCTCTCCAACTCGCTAATTATTATCTAACCCCATCCAGTTACCATCTTTTTGTGTGGCAGTTTATTAAAAGCCTTCATAAAATTATATATACCATAATGTATACATATGTCATCTTATTTTAATACATAAGTAGATCGCTAAAACACACTCAAGTTTAACAAACCTGTGCTGACTGTTACTGAGGGACTCTTATGAACTCAATTTTGTATCTTGATTCTCGCCAACTTCTTCTGCATGACTACAACTCAAGATACAGATTGGTCTATAATTCATAGCCATGGTCTTATTACTTGCTTTGTGAAGTGGAACAATTTTACCCTTTTTCCATTCCTTTGGGAACATTCTTTGTTGCAAGATCAGTTAAACAGATAACTTAACTCTCTAGAACATTTCTGTAAGAAATGCAGTAATATGTCATCCAGTCCTACTGCTTTATTAACATTAAGTTTATCAATTTCTAATATATCTCCTTCCCACTCATCAGTCTCCTCCACCAAACTTTCCATACATCAAGATTGTCATGATGTCACATGAAGATGAATTGCTCATTGAATACCTCATCTGTATCCTCTGCAGCAGTTACAAACCAATTTACATTTCTCAGCCACTGACATATCCTTTCATAGGCAGGCATTCTTTCTTTCTTCTGCTTGTCCTATATCAAAAGAACTTGCTAGGATTTTTCTTAGTCTGGTTGGCTAATTTCTGCTCCTAGTGCACTTTCACTATCCTTACCTTTCCTGAGTCACCTTCCTGGCCTGCTTTTTGTACTCCTAATGCAGCTGATTATTACCCTTCATAATGCTCCTCCTAGGTTGTATGTTTAATCTCTCGATCCATTTCACACTTACTTATTTAACCTCCTGACTTTCTGAATACATTCAGACACTGCTGTTCTATTAAATGGCTCTTGATAAGTTCTCAAGCAGCATTTATCTCCTTTTCACCCATCTTTTCATTTCATGATATAGCTCTAAGCTTTTCATTATGACTGGTTTTATAGTTTTACATATATTCTTTCCTCATAGAAAAGATGAAACTTATGCAACCACCCTTGTTCATATACGAGGGTGGTTCCATAAGTTTTTAGCCTAACTAACTTTTAGAGGTGATAGAAGACAACTTGGTCACTTTTCAACATAACCTCCCTTTACTTAAACACACTTTTCACATCTTTAATTAACATTTCTATGCCCTTGAGAAAATAGTCTATACTTTTGTCTGCAAAATAGCTTAAAACTGCATCTTTCACCTCATTGTCATCTGCAAATTTTCTTCCTTGAAGGTCTTTCTTCAGTTTCAAAAAAATGGTAGTTGCTGGGTGCTAGATCTGGACTGTAGGGTAGGTGTTCAATTTCCTGGAAGCCATCACAAAAATAGCCATATAGACTGGCGCATTGTCGTGAAGCAAGCGAACACCATGACTCAGCAATCCTCATCTCTTCTCCTTTATGGTGTCACACAGTTTGTGTAGGAGTGAAGCATAATATTCTGCAATAATGGTGGTATTCCTTTCCTTTGTCGTGACGACTCCTTTCTGTCGTGTTCTAAATCTATCTAATTTCAAGTCACTTTTATGAATAATACAACTAATTACGAAATGATCACCGATCCAAAAGTAGGGAAATTTATATTTATACTGCGCCACCCTATTCTTAGATTAGTCTATATAAATAGTAGGATCAGTTCTAAATTAAGTTAACAGTCATCTCATTAGGCCGAATCATCTATTATCATTTTTACTTGGGGTTCCCGCAAGATTCGAATGTTTATGAACGGTGCAATAATAAGGAATTCAGGCAAACACAATATTTAGATCAAGAAAATAAAACATTTAATATATGATATGGTTAACAAATACAAGAACTCTATTTTAAAATGGAACTATACAATTAACTTAACACTTCTTCTTAGGTCACTGATGCTAATTCAATGTTCTATCTTTCATATACTATTCACAGTCTCAAAAACACAAATCTTCTTATCTTAAGTTAATATAACAATTTCACATTTTATTCAGTCTTCACAAATCTTTCAGCTCAATGTTTATATTCACAGTAGGCAATAAACTACGTAAGCTATATTCCAAGCAAATATATTCCTGGACCTTGAGCATCGGAGGTATATTACAGTTAATGCTAGAATAGAGAAACTTATACAACTACTCTTACCAGACAAATTCTTCAATACATCAAATTATTGAGAGAGCACTTATGAATTAACTTAATTGACATTAGCGGAACACACATAACAAATATTCTCCATAGTTTAAACTGTATTACTGTAAGTCGCACTTCGCTATTCCATACAACAGTAATTAGGTACTAATATCTTTTCCTGTTCACTTTTCTCCAAGTAACCAATATAACCTTTTCCTAGGGCAACATAGAATTTAATCGTAATCCAGATTAACTAGAACTAATCAGAATTTTCGCATTGACTGTCCAGTTTCCTTTTATCTGATTACGGCATCAACCTTTCTTCATAACAACAGCAGTTTTCGCTTATAACATTAAACTTTATGTTTCACTACTTATAGGTTCACTTCCGAACACTATACGCATAAATCTCTGCCCTGAGGATTATATAATCTTGGTTCCGCAAAACTCTCTCCTCCTTCTTAATAATAATTCTTCTCTATATCTCTCTCTATATTATCTATGACCTTCCCTCTTCTTTTCCTTTCTCTCTCTCTATATCCTTCTAACTATGACCTTCACTCCCACCTTACGTTCGAACGCCACGCTCTACTCCACTCGTGGTTGTTTATGCGTGCGTCTCCATGACAACAGACTGCACGTAAACATTTCGCTAATGTAATGTATGGTCTATTATTATTCATGAGTGATTACATAACATTAAATATTTCACAAATAAAAACAACAGAATATTTAAGCTACTTCTTTAACTTTTTGATTACATATACAGTTAAATATAAATTAACACTTTACTTTACACCACATATATTTAGTTATACAAAATTCTAAACATATTATTATTTTATAAACTAATAATAGGTCAGGTTTTGAATAAATTTTTAATTAGTAATTCTTAATTAAGGAATAATAAACAATTTTATATAAACCATGATTAATATTTAAATAGGCAATGTTAAATGTGAATGAAAAATAATAAATTACATAACATGGCTTCATTCACAATTTAACACCTTGAAGTCAATCAAGAGAATTCCCCGGCAATTCCAAAAGACTGTTGCCATGATCTTGGTGGACTGAGTGATGACCTTGGCTTTTCTCAATGGTGCTCTTTGCCTGGTTTGCCACTCCTGGATTCCCTTCTAGAAAGAGGATCATAATAAAGGACCGTCTCCAGTGACAATGGATTCCATCACTTCTCTCTGATTCCCTTGGCAAAGCTCTTAAAAAACCTGCAGGAACAGGTCACATGATGCTCCTTCTGAATTGAAGAGAGAAGTCAGGGAACCAACCTTGCACTGACCTTTATCATGTGAAGCTTCCTGTGAATGATGTAAAAGACAGTTGTTATAAACAGTCCTAACCTTGTCAGTTCCTCCTTAACAAGAGAGACATTTTCCTCAGTCATCACTTTCACAGGCTAACCATCACGAGGATCATCTTCGATGCTCTAGACAAAACTGTTTAGCCCATTCCTTCACTGTGGAATATGAAGGAGAAGCTTCCCCATAAATCACTATCCAATTCCTGTTTGATATGGAGAAAGCCCTTCTTTGAAAAAACTTTATCACAGTGTGATACTCAATTTTTAACATTACAGCCACTTAGCAAGCCACATGTTAGTCAAATGAGTCCCTCCAGCTAAATGACACAGAGTTGAAACTGGTACACTGAGCTCCCCATAGAGGTGCTGTCTGTCACACAATGTTTTAAAATTGGTGTGAATTTTGTATGTCAGACCGGAAACTTTTGGAAACTACCTCTTACTTGGGCACCACTCTACTCTGGTGATCATCTTAGTCACTTTCACCAAGGGGAGGAAGATCTGACAACCCCATTCATAGCCACTACTTCTGATATGATCAGATCTAAGGCTCTTGACACATACCCTTTGTTGTATTCTGCCTAAGGTAGTTCTCCCTTAAGAAATCCATATTCTTATTCCCAAATGTGATCTCTTTATTCTAATCATGGTTGGAACATGATTGGTATTTCCATAATGATAGCCATTCTCTTGTTCACTGAGCTAAATGTGTATGCATTTCTTTGTTTCCTGGCTTAGCAACATCCAGTTAAATATCTCATCTTGCTAACCCTCTGCATCATGCCATATTGCCTACAGAATCACTACCACAATTTCCTCCCTCTTTTATCTCCACCTTGTGTGGTTATAATTCTAGTGCTATCAATAGCCCTCCCCTTCTTGTCCTACCTGTACTCACTAAAAGCATCATACTCCTTCATCTCCAGTAATCATGTACTGGAGATGAAGCTTGTACATTCAGTTCAATTTGGGGTCTGTAACTGTTCCTACCTATACTATCTCTCATCTGAGACTTTTCCACACTTGGTCCTGCCTGCTCTCCTTTATTGCCCCTTATTCTACATATCTCCCCAGCCTTCAGTGTCCATTCATAGTGTCTACTTTCAACTGTGATCCCTCCCCCTTCCTTCCATTTCTCTGTTCATACATTTCAGTCCTTAAATTCTCATCTTTCACTACTTTTCTGTAGATTCATAGACACTTCAGTTCAACCTATTCTGTTCTCCTGCTCTTTCACATTGCTTCTTATCTACTCTGATCTCTTGTTCATGTCATCCATTACACTCCCTTCCAGCAACAGTCTCTCCAGTTGATTCATACCGAATACATTTAAATGCAGTCCATTCCTTTTATACCTTTCCATCCATTCTCTTGAATGTATTAAGTTGTCTCTTTAAATTGTCAATGATTCCAGCTAAAAAAAAAAGTAAATTCTGTAACAAATTTTGTATGAAAATCATCAATAAAAACAACACTATGAAAATAGGCAGAAGCATGGAAAATATGAGTTGCATTCTCAATAGAAAACCTATAAAACAAGTAAACAATTTCAACTAAAAATTTTATAGATAATTTTTAGTAAAGACAAATTAAATATCATCATCATCACCAAATTCCTGCCATGTACCCACAAGGGGTGTACAGGATATGATAGTACTACATGAAAAAATTATATCATTACTAACTTCCTGTCTACAATTTTCCTCCAAATCAGTCTGTTACTTGTCAAGACTCCAACATTATCAGATCTTATATTTCTATCGTCTAAGGCATTTTGTACCGTATCAATCCACCTATATCTTGGTCTTCCTCTGGGTCGTTTTCCTGCCAACCTGGCAGAGAACACTTGTTTTGCTAATCTTTCCTCACCCATTCTGTTTAGGTGACCATACCACCTGAGATTAGCTCTGCTAACGCATTCCTGGATGCTGACAATGTCAAGTTCTTTCCTAATATCCTCGTTTTTAATATAATATTGCCATTGATGGCATCTGTTCACACCTCTAATCTTTCTCAGGACTCTCATATCTGCAGTCTCTAGTCTTTGGTCAAGTGTTTTACTTCTGACCAAGCTCTCAGATCCATAAGTTAAAACTGGTTTGAACACTGTCTTGTATACAGCTAATTTAAGTGTTCCAACTAATTTCTCTCTTATTCCATATGAATTTATTCAGTTGACTTCCCACCATACCAGCTTTGCTGATTCTGTTGGCTATTTCTATATTTAATTTACCATCTTCAGTAAAAATCGTGCCTAAGTAGCTGAAATGTTTTACTTGTTCCACAAGTTCTCCATTCTCAACACAGTTGACATTTTCAATGATTCTGCCTATTTTCATTGTCTTTGTCTTTTTATTGCTGACCTTCATACCATATCTATTACAACAGCTATTCAATTTAGTCAGAGAATCTTGAAGACTTGTAGTGGATTTATTTAGAAGTATAACATATCTGCATGAAGCAAAGAGCTGACATTAACATCTCCAATTTTGATATCATGTTTAATACCACTTTTCTTCATAATGTGATCCATATAGATAATGAATAACAGAGGGGATAATGTACATCCTTGTCTCACACCAGATTTAACATTAAACCATCTTCCTGTACTTCCTTCAATTCTAACTGCTGACTTACAACTCAAATAAAGACTAAGTATTGCTTGATATAATGCCCCATTGACACCATATAACTGTAGTGTATTGAATAGCTTCTCTCTTGGCACCTTGTCATATGCCTTTTCCAGATCGACAAAACTTAAATACAGATCTTTGTTATATTCCCATGCTTTCTCAACTATTTGTCGTAAAGTGAAGATCTGATCCTGACAGCCTCTGTTTGGCCTGAATCCAGTTTGTTCTTCACCAAGCTTTTCTTCCACAATTCTTCTCAACCGTTTCTCAAGTATACTTGCATAGATCTTGCCAGGAACACTCAGTAGTGAAATACCTCTGTAATTCTCACATTCAGTTTTATTTCCCTTTTTATATATTGGTACTATGAGGGCTCTACTCCAATCATCAGGAATTCGTCCCTCTGTCCAGGCTTTCTGAACTATGCAGTGCAGCCACTGTAAGACTTATACCACCATACTTCAGCATTTCTGGTCGAATATCATCTACTCCTGCTGCCTTTCCACATTTCAAGCCCTTGATGGCTTTTTCTACTTCAAGTATGGATATGTATTCCTGCCTGCATGCCTGATCAGTGTTTTTTACCACTGTGCTGTCATCACTGCTTGTTTCATTTAGCAGTTTTTCAAAGTAATTACTCCATACTTCAAGGATATCTTTTTCTCCAGTTTTCATGTCACCTTTATCATCTCTAACTCCTTTTACAGCACTCTTTCCTCCATTCCTAAGCTTCTTCAACAACCTCCAGAATATTTTGCCACCTTCTTGATATTTATTTTCTATATTCTTGCCAAAGTCCTCCCATGACTTTTGTTTAGCTTGTTTTACACATTGTTTAGCATTCTTGCATTTGTCTCTATATTCTCTAAGAGCACAAGCTGACTTATTTGACAGGAACTTTTGATATGCTTTCTTCTCTTCCTTCACTGCCTCTTTAACTTCCTATGTCCACCAGGGAGTTCTGATTTTTTTTATCCTTGCAGACAACCTCACCACATGCCTCTCTGGCAGAATCAATTAATGTTTTCTTCAGAGTTTGCCACTGAATCTCCAATGTTTGATTCCTGTTCTCAAACTCTTTCATTTTTTCTTCAATAATATTTGTGTATTTTAGTCTACAGTTCACATCTGAGAGCTGCTCAACTTTTATTCGCTTTAAAACTTTCTTACATGTTATTCTTTTCAATATGAAATTCAATTTTATCCTGCTCAAGACTAAATAGTGATCACTTCCAATTTCAAATCCTCTGTACACTCTGGTGTCCTGCACTAGGGAGAAAACATCACTATCAACAATAACATAGTCAATGAGACTTTTCTTATTCCTAGCCTCTTCTCTCCATGTGAATTTGTGCACATTTTTATGTTGGAACATGGTGTTAGTAATAACCAGTCCATGTCCTGAGCAGAAATCCAACAGATATTTGCCATTATTATTAGCTTTGCTCTTTTCTCCAAATTTTCCCCAAATATTTTTGTATGTCTCACAATCATTTCCTACTCTGCTATTTAGATCCCCAACAAGGACCAACTTTTCCTTTTTCATTGTGTCAGTTGCTTTTTCTAAAGCCTCAAAAAATTCCTCACTTCTATCTTAGTAGAACCTTCTGTGGGACCATAGACACAAATAAGTCTCATTGTCCAGTTCCCCATTCTCATATTTGCCCACATTACTCTACTTGAGACTGGCTGCCATTCAAGAAGATTAGCCTCGTATTTTGTGTTGAATACTATGGCTACTCCTTCTTTTCCTTGATTGTGATTGCCTGAATATAACATTTTGTATTTATTGCTCAGAAAGGTCTCACCAGTTTTGGTCTTTTTTGTTTCAGTCACCCCTATTATGTCGATCTGGTACTTATCTAATTCCTCAGCTAGCTCCATTTCTTTGCCATTCAGGCTTCTTATGTTGATAGTACCGATCTTTAACTCTGGTGATGTTGAGTTGGGGTTTGTTTTCAGATTTAAAAATTAAATATTCAAATTAAATATGGAAATGGATAATAAAATCAGCAAAGCTAGTGGGTATAGAGCCATTTGAATGAATGTGCATGAATTAAGAGAAATTAACTGAAACAATAAACCAGCAGTATGCAAAACAATGTTCTATCCAATTTTAATTTAATCTAAAAGATGGCTTAGAAGTAAACACTTGATCAAAGACCAGAGAGCAGAATGAAAGCTCTTAGAAAAAGTATTGTGCAGATGACTACATGGCATAATCATATTAATGATGAAAATACAGTAGCCAATTGCTATGGCCCTAGTTACCAGACATAAGTTGATATGATGTAAGGTTTGTTATAGTGAATTTAAGGTAAAAATATTAATGCACACACTCCAGGAAAACAAAGGAAATTACCAGAAACAGAACAAAAGAAATTGTAAAAAATGTAACAAAGAAAATCATGGGAAACATAACGAAGTAAATCACCAGAAATTAAAAATAAAAGTTTGGTAAATAACATGAAATTGCAAAATATAAAAGAAATTACCAGAAACAGAACAAAGGGCAATAAAATCAAGAAAGAAAAATAAAACAAAAATAAACAGAATAAAGGAAATCTCAGAAAATTGTACTTTGAGGATTGACAGGAACTATACAAAAAAGCACACATAAAATGATAACACGAAACAGTACAGATGCAAATAGTAATGAGAGTCAGAGTTAAGAACTAGAAATTATAAAAATGAAAATCCAGAATTAATAATTAAATTTTGAAATGTTAAATTAGCTTAAGTTTTTGTCACTTACCTGAGATCTTCATAATAAACTGATTTGTGCAGTCTGTACCATTAATTTGTTAATTTGATCACCTCCAATTACAAAGAGTAAGGGAACAGAAATGAACATTAGTTTGCATTAATCAGCCTGAAGGGGGAAAAAATAATAGATGCAGCTGGATAGACACTGACTGGACAGACTCAAATCATGTACAAGCTGGCATAAATTGATTCTGTTCTCTTAGAATTGTAAATTAAAGAAATATTGTACAATATACGGTATTTCTTTAATTCAATTTCTTTTCTAAATAACTTAGGGAATTGAAACAACGTAGATCCGAATATAAATTAAATTATATTTTAATAGATATTTCCGATATTTCGGCAATGTGACATTGCCGAAATATCGGAAATATCTATTAAAATATAATTTAATTTATATTCGGATCTACGTTGTTTCAATTCCCTAAGTTATTTAGAAATGCATAACCAACGTATAAGCCTGTCTACGAGAATTCTTTAATTCAAAGTCTTAAGTAAAAGTTATGAAATTTAGTTGGGACATAGCTTATTTTGTGTTTGAAAGACTTTATTTATAAAATAAAACATTCTAAATTTGATTTAGAATTTTTGAGTTTTTGATCTAAATTTTTGATTTTAAAAACTTAGTTTTACAGTCTGCACATTTACAGTAGTTAATTATGAAGATATTGCTTTTAATTTAATTGACATTAATATAACCTTTTGAAATCACAATGTTAATTCTAAATTTTCATAATTTTATACTCTTGTTCTTATGTCTCCTATTATTGTTTGCATTCGTACATTTTCATTTTACTTTCTGTATGATTCCTACTAATCTTTTATATCCTTAGTATCTCATATTTTATGAGATATAAGATTTCTCACCATTTCCTTTGTTCTGCTCTCTATGATTTAATTTTATTTGTCATAATTTAACTTTTTCTATTTTATTTCCCATGGTTTTCTTTGATTTTTCATGAGTTTTCTTTTCTATATTTTAAACCATTTCCTTTGTCTCCTGATTGTGACATCATTTGCTAGAAAATTCAGTTCACTATAGTGAAGATTGTCAGCCTTAATTATTTGTAATAGTGAGCTTAAAATAGCATTGGTTCTATGAGACTTCGGCCAGTACTTTTCTGTAGTTTGTTGTTGACTATGGTTTGTGTGTGTACCGTAAAAAGGGGAAAAAACCTTTGCTTAGCATTTCACTTAACAATCTGCCATTTAACAAAGTTCAATTTAGCAAAACAGGTGTTTTGATAAATCTAACAGATAAGCTTAGAGGTGTTGACGGTTATTCATGACTTATTTTTACACGGTATTAATAGGCGTTTTGATAGATTCAGAGGAACTTAAATCTAGATAGATTGATGCAGTTGTAGTTCCTTTTTGGATTGAATATGTGAGATTTGATATTGTTGATCCAACAAGCACCAGATTAATTTTCAAAAAAAAAAAAAAAAAAAAATGTTGATAGGAAGCTAGTAATGAGATAAACTTAAATTTAAAAAATGCCAAGAAATTATATTCTTGTTGAATGTGTTATTGAATTGTAAGCAAATTAAGTTTGCATGTGAAGTTTCTTTGTGACTAAGCTACTTGTATATAGAGGGTAATGACTCCACATTAATTGCCTTAGTATACTATAATGCAAAGTACACATCCTTTTGGGTATGTATAATATGCATTATGGGAAGGGCCACTACCTAGACTGGTTTTGACCTTTATTGAGGTCTCATTAGTGGAGCAAGACCCAGCAGAGATACCAAGGTTGAAGTCATATATATCCCATATACAAGTATTAATAATAAGGTGTAACACCTTATTATTAAAATATTTTGGATTAGAGCTAGTTGTATAATTTTTTTTCACTTGGTTGTAAATTAAATTATAAGTGTCAAGAAATTATATTCTTGTGTAATCCTTTATCCAAGGTACCTTAACTCTTTGTTATTAGTGGCAAAATTTTTGATCTGGTACTGAAGTTGTCTTTTGTGCACTGGTAAGTTACAGTTAATCAAAATAAATAAAGGAATAGAATGCTTAAACTTGCATATGACAAGTCGTATGGATATGGTGTGTTTTCCATGATATTACAGGCAGTGAGATAAGTCTAATATGCCATTAGCTCTATAGATCAGTAACAGATAAAGAAAAATTAATAGTGATGTTAGGTTTAATGGAATCACTTCTAGAATATTGGGGAATTTAAAGCAATCATTCCTGTTTCAATTCAGTTTCTAAAGCAGAGCACTTTGGGTTTGTTCAGTTAAAATCTGTGTTGACAGAGATAGCACTCTGATTCGAACTCTAGATATTTGATTAATCTTGGACTTCTTCCATGCAAATGAAAGCTAACCTTCCTATTTCTCCAAGGTAAAGCAAGATTCCCACATAAGTGGGAATCTTGCTTTACCTTGACTTTTACCTAAGAACAACGGTTATTGCAAATGGGGCAATTTTAAATGTTTAACAAGTTCTCAGATGTGTAGAATTCGTGCTGTTTTCTCCAAAGTACTTTGCACATAAGTAAAAGCTATGAATCCTTTTGAAGAAGTACACATTGATGATTGAAGTTTCTCTTTTTATGGAATGGATGTCATAACCATTAGAACAAAATGTTATTATCATTTGAGACCTCCAGGGAGTCAAGGACTCATCGAGGGAGGCTATAAATCACCCAAACCAACTTTCATATCTTTCCTTAAATTCATTCACACTAGATGCATTCACTACTCCTAAAGGCAAACTATTCCACTGTTATATTTGCACTTCCTTAATATATTTTATTTACCTTATGTATTTAACCTCTCTACTTTAACTACAAGACTTACAAAATTTCCTTCACTCTAACATCTGTATCACTTCTTACGTGTTCATTCTTAAGGAAAGCAAATTCTATATCTCTGGCCGATTCCTAATTTTACTCACGTGCTTACCCTGACTGTTAAAGGTTATTCCTTGCTATCAGAAACGAATCCTCTAATTTCTGTCTGGGGCTGTCTCCTCTTCAGATATTGACAAATTTATTTTTTAATGCTGCGCCAGTCAATATCTTAGAATAGAGGGGACTCTTATTCAGGGAGACTTTTCCAGACCTTTGGTGCATATAGGAGAATAAATTTAGTGCTTATACTCATAAATCAAATGCTTTACTATGGCTAAATAAATTCTGGTTTGCAGTCGTAACCTCTATAACAACATGTTATACCTTTCTTTCATCCCCCCCCCGCTATGGTTCAGATTAATGAGTGGTAGTTTTGGTTCATATCACAGGCAAATCTCAGGTATAAAAGAAAAAATATATTTATTGGAATCTAAAGACATAATATACACTTAGACCAATCTCACTTTCAATTAGTTCAATGACATGCTAAATCAAACCTTTTCAAACTGATTAATACTCTAATATATGAACAATAAATCCTTCTTTTGAGTTAGAGACTTAACATACATAATACACACATTATACACTTCTGTTAAATTTTCTACCTACTATTTTAGTCTTGCCTAATAAACTAGTCACAACCATCTATAATCATTCTTAACAATTTGTCTTATGGACATCAGCCACTGCTAAATAATCACTTAAAGTTCTCAAATACTGTCCATACTCGATTAATACTACAATGATCTTTCCCTTTTTTTGACGGGGTAATTATACAACAAAATCTGTACTTTACCATTTCTTGGAGCAGGGGCTCCATGTCCATCTGAACTGTCCTTTGTTTGAATTCTCTTTCGATACTTCCATAAGCCTACGTCCACGTGGTGGGTCACTATGGTCATCAGATTAAGCTATGCTCTGCATGTGGCATTTTTCTCTCGTCTATTTTCGATCTGTTTTGGACCATTGTCATTTCTGCTGCCAGTTCTGGTATACGTCCGCGATATTATTCCGTCAGAACTTTCAGTGAGGAGCGAAGACAGCATATGCCGACATCTCATGCTTTCGTACCAGCAGAAATTCCGACATCGAAGGGAAAGGCTTACCGTCCGATATCGTACTATCGCCAAGAAACGCCATCAGGAACCACCAGTCCATGAGAGAAGTCAAATCATCATCCAGCAAAACAGGCGAAAAAAGCCTTGAGAAAGGGGTGCAAACCCTTCTCATTCTCCCCCCCCCCTTTCTAGGTGCGATAGTGCCCTCTTATTACTTTCTGTGATCTTTTCATGCCTGCTACTTTCTTCATCTGCCTTCGGCACATTGCGAGATCATAGCAGCGTATTCCGGGAAATGAACGTGCGTTGCATTCTGAGATTGCTAATGCCTCAGGCCCGCCTGTGACCTTTGGACTATTGTTTACATCTAATTTACCCATTCATTGTATACATGATGCATTCATATAATACTCATTTATACACAAAGTTCTTTACATGATCTTACAATTCTATTAAAAGAAGGTAATTCAATTTCCATTTACAGTTAGTACTTTATTTCTTCTGCTCCAGTACAAGTTTTTTCTCTCAGCTGATTTTTCTGACTTGTTAAATCCTGAGTGAAGTGTTTCTTTAATAAAGTGCTTCATTCAGGATGTAACACCACTCACTCACTGCTCTCTGGGAGAAAAACCTAATTCTTACCCCTTTCTTCACTGTGAACAAACTTAACTTCCATGGATGCTCTCGTATTCTCTCCCCATCTCCCATATAATGAGAAATTTCATCAGACGCTATCCTATGATGCCCATTCAAAAGTTTATAGACCTCTATCATATCATCCCTTTTTCTCCTATTAACCAGAGTCTGCAATCCACATACTCGCAATCTGTCCTCATAATCTAAATTCCATTATCCAGATATAATCTTTGTAACTCTTCTTTGCACGCTCTCCACAGTTTCTTTATCCCCTTGGAACCTAGGAGACCAAACCTGCAATAATCCAGGTGTGGTCTTATCAGAGCCTTATAAGGACTCCCTTTTCCTTACATGTCAAGGTTCGCTTCAACATTGCAATTATCCTCTGAGTTATATTTGCACCTTTTGCTATGTGACCTTTGAACTTCAAATTCCTATCCACCAATATGCCAAGATCCCTTGCCTCCACAGCTTCTTGTAGCATAACCCTGTTAATACAATATGAAGCTGGAACTCTAATCATGCCAAAGCGCATAACTTTACGCTTACTAACATTAAACTGATAACCATTTTCGTTTGCCCAAATTTCCAGCCTATTTAAATCATTTTATAAGTGCTGAATATCACTATCATCCCTGGTTGCCTTGTCTCTCTTTGCATCATTGGCAAACAATTGCATATCTGATGTTAGACCCCGCCTGATGTCATTAATGTACAGATTAAACAATAACGGCCCAAGGACCGAACCCTGAGGCACATCACTGGTCACCTTAAATCTGGCAGATTCACTCTCACTGTATGTCATTTTTTTTTATATCTATCTATCAACCATCCCCTGATCCAAGTCAAGAGTTTATATTCCAATCCCATATTCTCCAGTTTATGCAACAGCCTTTTGTGTGGTATCCTATCAGATGCCTTAGAAAAATCCAACATTATCATAGCATATTCATTCCCTTTATCCAACTCAGCCATAACATTGTTATAAAATATAAGCAAATTGCTAAAGCATGACCTTCCTTTAGTAAACCCATGCAGAGTATAGCTTGTTTGTCTACCATTTCTGTATGCGAGTTCTTACCAACTTCTCTAAAATCTTCACTACCACACCAGAGATACTGATGGGTTGGTAGTTAGACACATCAGTTTTTGCACCACCCCTTTACAATGGAACTATCATACATTACTTCCATTCCTGTGGTATCATTTCTGAGCTGAGACTGAAGTTATACAAACATGTGAAAGGCATAGCCAGTTTGGCTGAGCATTCCTTTAACAAAGGGGCTGATATTCCATCTGTCCCTATTGACAAATTCTTATCCATGTTATGCAACAGCTCTTCAACCTCATTTTCATGAACTTTCTGACTCTTCATCCACTGTGCACCATGTTACATATACCTGATTGATGTATATTAGCAAAGTGAGCATTCATTAATTAATCTCATTAGCTTCCAACACTTAAGTACCATCTGCATCCAAGTTATTCCCCCATATTCATTTTTTCTTTTGTTTGTGACATAAGATAAAATTCTTTTGGATTGCCTTTAGCTTGCATGGCCAATTTCTTTTCATACTCCGATTTAGCTTTCCGCACAATACTCGTTGATGTTGATGTAATGAAATTCATTGTTGTAAAAGTGAATCACTTTTCTAACAAAACAGTCCACTATGCTCTACATCCTCTAAGATTTAGATAGTTATCCATCTTTTGGATAGGATGACAGTGAGGCTGCCTTCCAACTTTCCAGATGGTTGGCCAACTGACTAATGTATATACTCTCCAAGCAACAGGCCACAGGTTCAGATTTTATCATGGGAATGGATGCTTGTGATTGTCTTTAGGTGGGAGATGAGTTTGATAGTTCAGTGTGAGATCACTGCCCTGTTTATTGAAGGCTTGATGAAGTTCTATATTTGGTCTCTAGAGTGGTGTTTCTGAATTAAATAAATACATTAAAAAAAAAAATAGCTCATATGTGGTACTAATGTACTGTAGGTTTACAACCTTTCTTTGGGTTGTTATGAATAGCTGTTATCTTTGGATTGATTTCTAAATTACAAAATATACCAAAGATCTACCCTTCAGCACATGTCATTGAATTGTGTCATGGAGAATTAGTAACAGCAATAATAAGAATAATAATTACTTTGTATTAAGGTAAATGCTATTTATTTGAATCCTACATACAAAGGTTGTAAACCTATATTAATGCTGTGGGTAGCTTTGAAGGCCAGATAATCCAGAAAATGTTCTAGAGATCTAACATAATAGTAATACTTTTCAGGCCTCAGGCCTGTATAAAGCAAAGTAGCGTCTCACATCAGGTGATAAATTATCTAGCACCTAAACAGTACTGTATAATTTATTGTATATAAATATTAATGCATTATTGTGAAGATGTGTTTTTTTAACTACTGTAAATTGCATTTAAATTAGTTTAAGGAGAATTTTGAACTCTTTTATAAGGAGTCGATCTGAAATTTTTTTAATAATGTATTTCATTTTTAGGTAGTTGGAAAACATTCATCCATTAGGCATTCATGCAGCTTGCTTCAGCAAAAAGAGATGAATGAAAAGTGTGAAAATAGTAATTATTTGCTTTCACGTACGTAAATTTTTGATTACATATGACTATACAATTAGGATTAGTGAATTTACTGTTAATATATTTCAAGATTTGAACTTGCAGCTGATTCTCATATGAAGAATTTTTATGCTTTGCTTTTCTATTAATGAAACATCATGCTACAAATCTTACATTTAATTTTATTTTGGGATTCATGAACTGTTTCATAAAGAACTGAATATTATTATCATCAGAGACCTCCAAAGAGTCATCAAGGGAGGTCACATGTCACCTGAAATACTTTTCTTAAACTCATTCATTCTAGATGCATTCACCACTTCAACAGGCAGCCTCTTCCATTCACTTACTGCTCTGTAAGATTATATGGATTCCACTGTCTGCAATCCACATAATCCCAATCTCTCTTCCATACACAACTTGTTGATACCTATCAGACAATTTCCAGTCCAGTGCACTAATCTACTAACTATCCAACCTGCACAACTTCATCCTCTTAAAACCTAGAAGACCAAATCTGCAGGTAGTAATCCAGGTACAATTGTGTGTGGCCTTGTAATGAGGTAAAATGACATTTTTATTGATTTAATGTTCATTTCAACAGGCAATTATCCTCGAATTGTAATTGCAGTCTTTGCTATGTGACCCTTAAACTTTTAACTTCTTATTCATCATAAAAATGAAATCTCTAGGCATAATTCCACAAGCATAATATGACTTTGGAAATTTCATCATACTAAAGTGTGATGAGATTCCAACAGCACTTACTGCCCATTTTTGTTATTTGGTCACTTAAACATTAAAACTTCAACTTTTTCTTGGTTTTATTCATTGACTAGATATTAATAAATCATATACACAATTGTCAACAAGTTTCACCAGCTATTCTGTCTGGCTTCTTTAGGACAAGTATAACGGTACACACTGTTTGCTAGTAAAAAAGAAGAATGGAGTAACACAGTCAAATAAATTAAAACTGACGCATAACATCATAAGCATGGAGCGTGGTGTCTCAGTCATTGTTTATTGAACGTGTTATATAGTTTTTAGCGAAATGAAATTCTGGTAAGATGAGTGAATTTATTAGGCTTTTCCAGATGTCTTCCAGAATCATTCCTTGATTTCTGTTTAGATTTTCTCCCTAACGGAGTACAATCGTGTTGAGATCCGGCTACCAAAGTATTGAAATCTTTCCACTTCTAAAATCTTTCCTCCACATCCTATCTTTACATTATCTCCTATTTTTCTGCCCATTATCATTATCTTGGTCTTCTTTGTGTTAATCTTTAGTCCATACTCTTTACAGGAGTTTTCAATTCTTTGAACAATTTGTTGTAATCCATTTTCACTTTCTGCCATCATCACTACATCGGATGCATATCTTAAGTTATTAATGATTCTTCCATTTATTTTTATTCCTTCTACATCCTCAAGTGCCTCTCTAAGCATTTGTTCATTATAAAGGTTAAACAATAATGGTGATAACTTGCATCCTTGTCTGACTCCTTTCTCCACTGGAAATTCTCCTGTTTCCTCTCCATTAACACATACTGACGCTGTTTGTGTCCAATATAATCCCTAAGATTTCCAAGTCATAAGAGTTAATATCAATATTTTCTAGAATGTCAAAAAGCCTTTTATGTTTCACTGTATCAAATGCCTTTTCAAAGTCTAGAAATCCCCAAAACAACTTTCCACCATGGTTTAGTGTTTTCTCCCCAATAATTCTTAGACAAGTTATAGCCTCTCTAGTTCCTCTGTTGGCTCGGAATCCAAACTTCCTCATTCATTTCTTTTTCTATTTTACTCTTAATTCTCTCCAAAATTATTTATGCCAGAATTTTTGCTGTGTGAGTTATGACTAATTGTTCTAAAATTGTTACACTCCAAAATGCCCATCTTTTTTGGAATGGGGATAAAAATTGATCTTCTAAACTCCTCTGGTAATTCTTGTCCCTCATAAATTCCATTAATAATTTGACATAACACTTCCATACCTTTTTCATCTATATTTCTTATAAGTTCTATCTGTATACCATCTATTCCAGGGGATTTTCCTTCTTTCATCTTTTGAATTGCTAGATTCAATTCCTCCCTCATGATGTACAGCCTCTGCCCACTATGCTCTTTCTTTGATTTTCTCCTCTTTCTCATCTTCATAAAGTTTACTTATGTATTCTTTCCATCTCTGTAATATCTTCTCTTTTTCTATCAGAATTTCACCTCTTTCATTCCTGACTGCTCCAATCCTTTGCATCTTTCTCCTTCCTGTCATCATATTAATGTTTTTATAAACACCTTTTATGTCATTTCTTTCTGCCTTTGCTGTTGTATCTTTACTTATTTCATCTAACCACTCTTCCTTTTTCCTTCTTATCTCTCTTTGTATCTCCCTACTCAAGTCTATACTGCTTTTTTTTTCTCCTCTGTTTTACTATTAACTTTCTTCTTTGTGTTATTTTCCTCAAAATATTTTCCATCATCCATGGTTTCATTCTTTTCTTTCTATCCTCTTCTTTTTTGGCTAAATGTAATTCTGTAGCAGTAATTATGCTTTCCTTCAGAATCTTCCATTTTTCACTTACATTATCACTTTCTTGTCAAATGATTTCCAAATCTACAAAACTTAAATACAGATCCTTGTTATATTCCCATGCTTTCCTCAACTATTTGTCATGAAATGAAAATTTGATTCTGACAACCTCTATTTGCCAAATCCCCAAATCCAAATTGTTCTCCAAGTTTCCCTTCCACAATTTTTTTCAGCCCGTTCTCAAAGTATACTTGCATAAATCTTACCAGCAACATTTAATAGGGATATTCTTCTGTAATTCTCATATTCAGTTTTATTTCCCGTTTTATCGATGAGTACTATGAGTACTCTACTCCAATCCTCCAGAATTCAACACTCTGAATTATGCAATGTAGCCACTGTAAAACTTTTATACCTTCATATTTGAGGCTTTCTGGTCAAATAACATCTAGGTCGAAACACATACATCTTTTCTAGATGTCTGTGTTTTCTATTACCACGCTGTCTCTGCTTGTCTCATTTAGCAGTCTTTCCAAGTAATTACTCCAGACATCTAGAATATCTTTATTTTCAGTTTTCATGTCACCTTTGTCTTCTCTGATTTGTTTTACAGTACTTTCTTCCATTTCTGAGCTTTTCTCAATATCCTTCAGAACATTTTACCACTTTCCTGATATTATTATCTATGTTCTTACCAAATTCTTCCCAAGACTTCTGTTTGGCTAGTTTTACATAATGCTTCACTTTCTTACATTTTTCTCTGTAAGAGCACAAGTTGACTTACTCGTCAAGAAATGTTATATGCTTGCTTCTTTTCCCCTAACTGCCTAACTTCCTGAGTCTATCATAGAATTCTGATTTTTCTATCCTAGATTATCTCACCACCACATGCCTCTCTGGATGAATTTTCAGGGTTGCCAGTTATTCTACAAGGTTTCATTCTTGTTTTCAAACTCTTTTATTTTGAATAATGTTTGTGTATTTGAATCTACAGTTCACCTGCGAATGCTGTTCAATTTTATCCTACTCAATACTAAATGATCACTTCCAATTTCAAATTCTTTATATACTCTTCAGTCTTGAAACAAGTGGGTACACACTGCTGTCAACAATAAAATAGTCAGTTATTCCTTGTATCTTCTTTCCATGAGAATTTGTGCACATTTTTGTGTTCATAATAATTAGTCTATGTCCTGAGCTGAAATCTAGTAGGTGCTTACCATTATTTTATTAATTTTACTCTTTTCTCCAAATTTTCCCAAAACATTTCTATATATATGTCTGGTAATCATTTCCTATATTGCTGTTTAGATCCCCAAGAAGGACCAACTTCTCCTTTTTCATTGTGTCTGATGCCTCGAAAAATTCTCCCATTTCTTAGTAGAACTTTCTGTGGGACCATAGGCACAAATAAGTCTGATTGTCCTGTACTCTGTTCTGATATTTGCCCACATAACTCTACTTGATATTGCCTGCTATTCAAAAAGGTTTTGTTTAGTTGCTACTTAATCTCCAGAAAAGTTATGTTTAAGCTGTTTTGAATGGTAATCCCAGAATTCTTGCTTTATTTCTCAGTTTGTTACTAGATTCATTTAAGCTTTTGTATCTGTTAGCTTTATCTTGTAGGAGGGTGGTGTGAAATGTTCTCAACCTAACAATGAAAAAAAAATTATTTTGAAATTTATAATTTCAAAATTATTTTTATTTTTCAACATAATCTCCATTAAGACTCCATTTATTCCAGCGATGCTCCAACGCCATTATTCTGTCCCTGTATTGGTTCTCAGTAAGATCTACAAAATACCACTCGACAGCTGCAATCACTTCTGATTCAAAGAAAAATGCTAACCAGCGAGGAAGAGTTTTAGTTTTGGGAAGAGAAGAGATAGAAGTCAGAGGGAGCTAAATCTGGGGAATAGGGTGGATGTTCCAACAATTCATAGTGCAGATCCCTTAATTTTCATTGCCAAAACATCTTTGTGGATGGGTGCATTGTCCTGATGAAAGTTGATTTTTTTCTTCTGCAAACCGGGTCTTTTCTCACGAATTTTTTCGTCTAGTCTGGTTAACAGATTGGAATAATATTCCCCAGTTATTGTTTTACCCTTTTTAAGATAATTAATAAACAAAAAATATCTTTAGCATCCCAAAACACCAATGCTATGACCTTTCCTGCTGATGGAACCTACCTTGTCTTCTTTGGTGCTGAACAACCGGCTTCTATCCACTGTTTTGACTGCTGTTTGGATTCTGGTGTGTAATGCTGAATCCAAGTCTCATCCATAGTAATAAATTGATGCACTGTTGCGTCTTTATTTATGCAAATTATCTTAATTAAGCATCTTTCAACTTCATAAACCAATTTACTCTAAGCACAACCCTGGATTTTGGCTCTATCTCCTTTTCAAGCATAAACACATTTATTTAGTTTAATGACTGCGCCAGCTTATGCCCTATGATAATAAATTATACTACTCAGGGAGATACTTTCAATAATCCAGATTTGTAACTATCCATTAACTCGCCTAGTCAGTCGTGGCCAAAATATTTCACTTTAACTCTACCTTCCCGCGACAAGTACATATTTTTAGAGCAGTGAGTTAACACTCTTAATCAGGCAAGACTCAGTTTAGAAAAAGAATACATGTTTATTCTGCAATATGAATACACATTAATTAATTACAAAACTCACACTACTAAAGATTGCAATCTTACATTAATGTTAAATAAAAATACTAATTTCATTCAGGGTTATCCCAGAACCAATAATATCTCATTTTGGCAACCTGCCTATACTTATGTCATCATCTAATACATTTCACACATAATTCTTTCTGTCTCTGCACTGTATGAGACTCCTCTTAACAACTTTGAATTCAGGCTTAAGCTTAATAGAACAATTCCTTGAAAGTCACCAGTCTATATAGTTTTGCCTTATCTAGTCTCTTGTATTACAATTTCTTCATTCACTCACAGGCTTCCAAAACATAAATAATGAAACTTTTACATTACCTTCACATGGCTTTGAATGGGTCTGCTGGCTCTGATGCTATCGTGAAAGAACCTGAGGCTTGCTTCTTTGTTATGGATAATGTGCGGCGTGTTGTATCTGCAACATGGCTATCCTCGATACGCACATTGGCTATCTTCGTTATCTGAGGATTTCACGGGAACTTCGACAACTCAGCGCCCACTTATAATGAAAGTGGTGGCTGCGTCACGCTGGAAACTCCGTATGTAGATTCGGGAACTGCCCGATTCAAATCTCCCGCTGCCACGCATCCTTGCCTGCCATTCAGCCTGGAACCAGCTACCTGGACTTAATGCTCTCGACCAGGAGATCCCGGAAAAAAAGCCTTCTTCCTCCTGCAATTCCTTATATTCCACTTCACATAACACCCCCTATCCTCTCCTGAAACACCTTGTGTGGTGCTATGTTAGTCTTGTACATCTGAATGATGTCAGCACTTTTTTTCTACAGCAGGAAATCATGTGACTGTTGTTATATGCACCTGCTCCTAGTATCACACCGCCTCAGGTGCTTACACTAATACGTACCAAACCTTTGGACCCATTCTTACATTTAGACCAGTGGAATATTTAAGCAAAATCTAGTTACACTTTACAATACTGAATCCTGATTTATAATTTCAAAAAAAAGACTTCTAAATAATACAATATACTTCCAAAACTGTTATGCATCTCTATAATTTTCTAAACTGATTCTTTCTAAATGTTATGTTTTATATACTTTAATATTTTACACTCTAAATCTCTATCTTTACCAAAATGCAAGTATTTTCTGATGTGAACAATTTAATATGCTAAGGTGCACTTGTTGAAATCTGTATGATCTCTTGAAATGAAGTCACAAGATCATTCAGAGTTCAACAGCACAAAATCAGTTTTAGTCTTGTTAAAATTCTCCAAGCACTGTTCAGAGATTTTCATGCAAGTGCATTTTTGATCTGTTATAGCAAGCACGGCACCGATCTTGCGCAAAACTTTTTCATTTGCAATTCTTCATGCAAAATTTATCCTACACATTCTTTCAAAATGCCTAAAGTCTCAGCAATTTCACACACTTTGACTCACTGGTCATCCAATACCATATTGTGCACTTGATCAACGATTTCTGGTGGTGTTACACTTTTTGGACGTGCTTCAGATGGATCATCTTCAAGGCTGGTATGGCCACGTTTAAACTCAGCAGCCCATTTCTTAATTGTTGAAAACGAAGGAGAAGAGCGCCCATTAACTTTTATGAACTTTGAATGAATTTCTTTTGGCGTTAAACCTTCTTTACAAAGAAATTTATAACCCAATGATACTCCATTGTATCCATTTCAAGGGGTACGGACAACACTTTTACTTCAGACAGATGTACCAACTTAAAAAAAAAAAATCTTGCTGATAGTGTTGCCATCTATGGTGAGGCCGAGAACTTTTCAGACCACCCTCTTAGATATGCTAAAAAGGCTTCTTTTGTGCCAATACTGGCATACCCCCAATCACACAATATCTTATGTTCCAGACCATCCTTGTATAACGAATCATTTCCTTTTATTTTCACTTGTAAATACATGTAACAGTTTAATAACATTTTAAACTGTCATATACAGTATTGTATATAAACAGCATAAATAAGGCATTTATTTCATTACACAAATGAAAAATTTGGAATAACTTTTGCTAAAGTGGAAAAGTTTATTCCATTTCAGCAATCAGATTCACCTTTATTGTCACCTTTACTGATAACTATAGTATTAACTGATATAGCACTTCTCACATCATTAAAGAACTTTTATTTTTTAACAACTAGTGCATTTAGTCTGTGGCCTATGTCAGTGTTTGATACACCATTGTCACTAAATTTAATAATTTAATCTTAACATCTAATGTAATAGGTTTAAAAGCTGCCTTCTTTTCACTGGAAAGAACAGTGCCCTTAATAATAGCAAATAAAATCCTAAATAATAACAATAAAATAATAGTTATGAGTTTACATTCACAGCAAAACACAGCGATACAGCAGTTAATGACATCATAATTAAGCTTAGTCCACAAAAACTGTTGTATTGAGCATATATAGCATCGCAGAAATGAGCATTTGAGTCCCCTCTGTTTCCAACTACTCTCCCCCTCCTTCCCCCACAAGGTATAATTTGTTTCATATTCCTTTTAAAGATTTCCTAGCTTTGATTCAGTTCTGTGTTTTTATTAAAACTTCGTTAAAAAGTTTTAACTTTATGTTATTCTTTGTTGATATAGTGTTTTAATACTTTCTTCCCATAAAAGTTCAGTCTTAAACTTTTCACAGATACAATTTGAAAATAGTTTTCGTACAATCTAAGTTTTTAAGCAGCAATGCTTAGAGACTGACCCTGGTGAAGAGAGAACCAGTAAAATTTGCAGAAGAGGCAATAGGGCCATACCGTCAGTTGTATGAAAAAAAGAAACAGAATGCCCGCCAAACTACGTTAGCTCAATTCTTTTTTAAGAAGCAGAATAATAAATTTATATTCTGAATATGTTTTATTGTCTTTCAGCTTATGGTTTTCCTTAACTATGCCCTGAGACATACCCTAATTCTTTTACAAAAAAAATAAGGGTCAAAAAAGAAGTCTGAAGAACGAATTATACATTTTCCCATAGGTTATTATATTCGATTAGTGTGTTTTCAATTAACCCCTTAACGTACCAATTAAAAATCAGAAAGTGGTCGTTTTTCTGCCAATTTTTTGGGCGAGGGTGATTTGCTGGATCAAATTCATCATTATTTGAAAAATAATGATGAATTTGTGCAAACGAAATAGCCGATACACGCCTTTGGCAACTTTTCTCGGCTGAAAGGAAATAGGCACAAGATTGTCTAACGTCTATATTCGGTTGTATTTATGTGTGAAACCAAAATTCAAAATCAATTTTGGTGCAATAAACAAAAGACGTGTCACAGACGTCTTTGTATGTTAAAGGGTTAATGCGCTTGTTTTAAAGAACACATTAGGCGCATTAATCAAGGGATTGCTGTACTCAACTTTCATATAAAGCTTTAGCCTGATGAACATGAGATTCAAAGTACTTTATAAGCCAGATAAATAATGATGGTTTCTGAAATCTGACATGTATCTTACATGGCAATTTACTAACAGTAACTAATTAAACCAGAGAAATGTAATGGGTATTCCCTAGGTTTGTGTTAGCTGATTTTATTTATTTATTCTTATGGCAAAAGGAATACAAAACGGCTACAGGTCCATGTCCAGTCTGGCAAGCAAATCCAAGGCCTCATATGTCACCTTGTGGATGTCCTATAGGCCACCACCTTGAAATTGGCACCTTGGGCAATCGTTCACAATATGGGTAATCGTCTGAGCCGCAGGAGAACAATCACAACAAGGGTGCCACATCTGTCCTGGTTAGTTCTGATCCTGTTGATACATGACCAAATCTTTCTAGGAAGAGCAAAACCAGGCTGCGTAGCACAGATATCTTCTACCAGGAAGCCGTTTGTTGGAAGATTGTTGGACCAGTATTCTCTCCACATGTCAGGTGTTGATGGCAGAGCAGCTGAAGAGAGTTCTTCCATGGACTAGAAAGGCTGTCTAGATTTTAGGCAAAGACTAGGGGAATTTATGAGCATCTGGTGCAGGGCAAGAGTGGATTGCTCATTGTTTTTATTAAGTTCTTTAATCGAGGTGAGTAGAAAGATTGGATCGACCGTTGTGTCCCCGTGTGGTTGCTGGGATAAGAATAGCACCAATGCAAATCCAAGCATGTCGTAAGAGGCGACTAAATGGACGTAAGGTAGGGCAATAGTGAGTGCAGAAGATGTCAAAATCTTGCAGGATGATTTGGATAGATTGGAGTTCTGGGCTAAGGAGAATGGATGTCAATTTAATGTGACAAAATGTAGGGTTATGCATTTTGGGGTGAAAAGATTAGCAGCAGTATACCACATTGGTGGAACTGTACTCCAGGAGATTGATGAGGCCAGGGACTTGGGAGTGTTGGTGGATAGGGAGATGAAGTTTAGGGGGCACATTGCAAAAGTAGCGAAATCAGCTCATCAACTCACTTGGTTGTTGAAAAATACCTTGACGAACAGAGACAAACAAGTTATTGTACCTCTGTACCAAGCCTTGATAAGACCTCTTCTCAACTACTGTGCCCAGATTTGGTCACCTCGGTTCCTTCTTGATGGGGAGGAGATGGAGAGGATCCAGAGGCAAGTGACTAAGATGATAGCAGGTCTATGGAATGAACCATATGAGAACAGGTTGAAGATTTGTGGGTTGCAGAAACTAGTTGAAACTAGGCGGAAAAGGGGAGATATGATTGAGACATTCAAATTGCTAAAGGGATTCTATAGGATTAATTCAGAGGATATTTTTGAGATCAGGACTGGTGGTGGGAGAACTAGGGGACACCTATGGAAGCTGGGCAAGAGTGTGGTTAACAGGGGTGTTAGAGCTGGGTTCTTTACTTTTAGAGTGGTAAATGAATGGAATAAGCTGCCAGAGTCTGTTGTGGGCGCTATGACAGTGAGTGAATTCAAGGCAAGGTATGATAGATACTGTGAGAATGTCGTATAGTTGTGTGGACATGATGTTTAGGGCCTCCCTCGATGAGTCTAAGGACTCCCTGGAGTTGCCCGAAATAATAATATGTTTGGTGGAGCAATGTCAGAAAGGACTGGGAGCCTGGAGGGAGGGGTGCTTCTCACTGTCCCAGTAATTGTGCGCATGGTAGAGTTTAGCTGGGTGTCTTGAATGTTAGTGTGTGTGCACTTCTTTCCCAGACAGGAGCACAATATTCTGCTGCAGAGAATGTGAGGGCTAGTGCAGACGACCTTAGGACTTCTGCACCACAACCCCAGGTTGTTCCAGCGAGCCTTGAAATGATATTGTTTCTCGTTTTAATTTTGTTGGACAGGTTGGTGAAGTGCCTTTTATAGGTTAGGCTTCTGTCCAGGCTCACTCCAAGGTATTTTGGGTGAGGTTCATGTCCTACCAGTTTTCCACAGAAAGAAAGGTTGAGGTGTCAGTTTGCCTCTGCATTGTTCAGGTGAAATACTGTGGACACAGTTTTCGTTGGATTTGGCTTCAAGTACCACTGCTTAAAGTACTCTTCCTACTCTACTCTTAGTAGAGTTTTCAATATATTAGCTGATATTTATAAGATACTCATATTTATAATTTAATTTGTAGTAGTTTTCAGAAGACAGTGATAGAATCAATTGAATAATTTAAAAAGTATGTGGTTAACTACTCTTTCTAAAACTATGGACAGCAACCAGAAAAGGTATAAATAATTTTCTACCACTCAGAGCCCTATCAGAGTGGATTCACAGTGAATCTCCTAATGATTATTACTCATCTTATGGAGAATTTTGTTTTGGACATTCCTACGACATATTGTAGAAGGTCAATGTAGCAAAATGCTATCTTATGATTTGCCTTCCACCTGTCATGATTGGGTGGTCCATTTTTGGTCATTATGTTATTTAGAGTAGTTTCAGATGTCACTACACTACTATCGAGATATCCTGGGGCTCTGTACTTTTCCCATTTTCTTCCTGCCATAACTAATCTCTTACTGACTATTCATGGTTTTGCTGATGCCATCTCTCCTCTTCATATGATGAACCTTTGTAGTTCTGAAAAGTTTTTAAGCTTCAAGATCTACAATCTTTGTCTATTTCAGTGCTTCCAAAGCAGTGATTTCTTGTTTCTTCGAAAAAAGATCTCGCTTCACTATCCCTGTGTGTTTCATAATACCCAGGTTGCCGGATAAGATTTCTTTCTGTGGATTGACTGACACCTCCAGCATTTTGTGGCAACACATTAGCACTTCTATAATCTTCTCAGCCTTCTAAAATTTTTCTTTGCACCTATACAGATGCTAATCCTATACAAATCCCAAATGCTCTTACATTTGGAGTAGTGCTAGCTTGGTTGGTTGAAAGGATAGCATTGCCATTCTCTAAATAACGAGCTGTATCATGGATGTTCAGGTACTAGATGAATTTAACTGCTGGTGCAAGACCACCTTGCTCACTAGAAGCTAAAATGGCTTGAAAGTCACAGTAGGTTTCTACAGCCAAGTGTTTAATTTCTAATACTTAGCTTACCCCAGTACTGATCTGTCATAGGCCTTAAAACTCTCATGAGTGGTCCTTCAGACATTGTGAAGTTGAATGTTTCCTAAAATGTGGTATGCATACTCCCAGGGATATATGCAAAAGGCTTTGGGAGGAGGAAGGAGCAAAGGCACATCTCTAATTTTACTTACTTTTTTTTTACATATTTTTATCACAAAAAACTGCAGGTATGTTTGTTCTATAATTAATTTTTCAATAACTGATAAATCTAAAAGGAAGGTTTAAACAAAAGATGTCTCTACGCATGTATCTTTTTTGCTGGCCTGGTTGGCCAAGCGGTTAGTTTACCTGCTCTCCAACGAACAGGTTGCGGGTTCGAATCCTGCTGTGGCATAGATGTTTGTGATTGTCTTTAGTTATTTGTTATTATTATTATCTGAAACATCAAGGGAGGCTATAAATCACTCAAACCAGCTGTCATGCCTTCCCTTAGATGCACTCACTACCTGCTCTGTGAGAGAAAACCTAGCTCTTATCCCTTTCTTGACTGTAAACAAACTTAACTTCCAAGGAGGTCCACGTGTTCTCTTCACGCTTTCCATATAATTTCATCAGACTATATCCTATAACACCCATTCAAAAGTTTATAGACTTCTATCATATCACCTCTCTTTCTCCTTTTAACCAGTCTGTAATCCACATAATCTAAATCCCCTTGGAATCCAGAAGAACAAATCTGTGCACAATAATCCAGGTGTGATCTTATCAAAGCCTTATAAAGAGGAAAAAACGACTTCCTTATCCTTACATGTCAAAGGTTTGCTTTAAGATCACGATTATTCTCTGAGTTGTATTTGCAACTTTTGCAATGTGACCTTTGAACTTCAAATTCCTATCCACCAATATGCCAAGATCCCTTGTCTCCTCAGTTTCTCAGGAAATCTCATGGAAAGCCAAAGTGCATAACTTTACACTTACTAATGTTAAACTGATAGCCATTTTCATTTGTTCAAATTTCCAGCCTATTCAAATAATTTTAAGTGTTGAATATCAGTAGCATCCCTGATTGCCCTGCCTATCTTCGCATCATCGGCAAACAATTGCACATCTGATGTTAGACCCCTGCCTGTTGTCATGGTATACAGTGGGTGTGAATCTGGCATCTGCCAGATTCACACCCACTGTATACCATGTTTTAATATCTGTTTGTCAACCATCCCATGACCCAAGTCAAAAATTTATTTTCCAATCCCATATTCTCGGTTTATGCAATTGGTAATTTGACGTATAATTGCAAAAAAAAAAAAAAAAATCACGAGTCTGCCCACCGTACAAAATTTACTTTATAACAACCTTTTGTGGGTCTGCTGATCTCTTAGGGTTGCATCTGGTTGATGGCAGAGTCGTGTTGCAGCCATGTGGTTGAAACTGTTTGCAGTAAAAGTTTAATCCATGCAGTGTGAGGACTCTGCTATCAGAATCATCTGTATCATAAATTGGAGCTGCTCATGGCAATTATTGTGAAGCACTCACAATCCAAACCTCAACAAGATGATTGCCTTGAATTTTCTCAAATTGGGGAAATCATCTTAAATAACACTCCTCATCCATGTGTTTCATAACACTACAGTCATCTCTCAACTTACGTCAGGGTTCTGTTCTATTTGGCAGGACGTAAGTCGATACATTAAAACAACAGAGTTATAGGGGTTTAGGGACTTAACAGTAATAAGTATACTGTTATTTTAATTTTTAAACCTTATTATAAAACTACTGTGCATTACTGCCACTATAAAACAGGAGAATAATCACCCAAATCTTCCTCCACGATCACATCTTCATTACCTTCCCTATTGGAAGGACTAGACTGTGGCTCTTCTGGTATGATCTTTGTTTTTTTGATAAATGTCCAGTGTGCTTTGCTTATTCCTCTTCTTCTTTTCATCATAAATTTGTTTATAGCAAGCAAAAGCATTATCTACTTTCCTTTTTACTAATGAGTGGCGTTCAACATTGGGGTCCATGTCTTCCACCATTTTGAGAACATCGCTAACTGCAGAGAATATTTCTGCAAGTCCCTTCACTATGAATTGTTTAACTACCTCTTCTTGTTTCTCTTTTTCCTCTTCCTTTTTCATTCTTTCTCTTCTGCAACACTTGTTCCTCCAGTTTGATCAATTCTTTGTTGGTCAACTCTTCAAGGACACTTTCTATGAGTTGAACTCTGGCGTCGTCATCACTTCGAGATTCCGATTGTTTGCTAGGCCCACTATTTCTTCACTCAGTTTGCAAAGGTCTTCATTTTTTTTTCAAAACTTCCAAAATCGTGCACAAACCTTTTTAATGTCTTTTTCCATATGCCACTCATACATTGAGATATCGCTTCGTTCCAAACTACAACAATATTTTTAATAGCATGATAAATATTGAATGCTTTCCAGAATTGCATGAGAGTCTGGTCCTTTCCTTCAGTAGCAGAAATAATCTCTGTAGATAATAAGGAGGGAGGAATGTGATCTTGAATTTGGTGAAGATCATCGATATAAGACGGATGACCTGGGGCATTATCTAGAATTAATAAAATTTTAAATTCTACATTTTCTTTCACACAATAGCTTTCCATTTCACTCGCATAACAGTTGCTTGGAGTCATCCACAACTTCTTACCGCTAATGAACTGGAAGAACATGCTTCCTAATATTTTTGAAGGCTCGTTGATTCTCACTGTGCCATATTGCAAATGGTTTCATTTTATATCCAGCCACATTACCCCCTAACAGAATCGTAACAAGCTCTTTAAGAGGCTTTGAAACCAGGCATAGATTTTAGCTTTTTGTGGATTGTCCGCTCAGGCATTTTTTCCAAAACAAGGTCTCATCCATATTAAATATTTGCTATGCCAAATAATTTATCCCATTTCTCTACAAACTCCTTGGCAGCCTTCTCATTGGAACTTACAGATTCACCCTACATTTTCACATTGTGCAAGGAAAATGCTGTTTAAATCTCATGAACCAACTGGAAGAAACGTTTGAATTCATAGTCGTCATCGGGCCTTGCTAGCAGTTATGGTCATAGTGCTAAGAAGTATGCACTTTTAGTTCAGGTCCTCTATGCATGATGGAAGTAGCTTTTTCACTCACTGATATTACCTTGTCATTGCTTCGTCACTATCGTTGAGCTTGCAACTTAGTTTCAAGATCAATTGCCTGCCTCTTTTTCTGGGATTCTTCACTAGGTTTTTTAATTGGGCATGCAGGGCCCACGTTGCACAAAATATCGCAAAATATTTAACGCTAAATGCACAAATAACCTATTTTTCAAACACAAAATCAACAGAGGAACTGTTGAAGCCACATGCCGACTGCCGAGGGAGGTTGCTGCTAAATTCGCTGTTGTGTTGCTAAATAAAAACCTTTTTACTTGACGCTCACTTGCGTCTTATTCGAAAGTATAGTCTAAAATGTTATTTATTCCATTATGGGATCACGGATGTATCTTCAAATGGACGTAAGTCGAGGGATGACTGTTTTAAATTTCTTTGATTAGTTATAGATAGTTATCCTCCTGCATGTCATAGCATATATATATAGTCATGTGCTTGCAATTTAAGTATTTTTTTTTTGTATTTATTCTTTTTTGTATTGATAATGGCTATCAAACCTAGCTGAAAATATTGAATAGATAATTTAACATGTCATTACTTATGTCTTCATTTTTAAATCTATATATCTTAATAAAAAGGAAACAGCAGATTGAATTATTCTGTTAATATGTGCTATTTGTCTTATTTACTTAGGTGAATTTCTGGAAAATGCCATCTCATCACTGGGACAATCTTCCTGACAGTAATTAATTCTTTTTGTACACAGACGGAATTATGCAACTTTATTCTTGTATACATGACTCACTCTGAATATTTAATATTTTTGTATCTGTAATAAAGATGATAAATGGTATCTGTTTTAAGGAATCCATATGATTTTATTTATCTTCTTCTCTGGTGCATCAATCCAAAGATTGGTTAGTTATGGCTGCACATCGTAACATCCTGTCTTGTGACCTCCTTTTTATCTCTTCATAACTCTTAGTGCCAATTAGCATCATTATGTTATTTATATATGAAATTCTTGGTCTGCCTCATGGCCTCTTTCCTTCTACAGTCCTCCTCCATTATTTCTCTAATCAGTTTCCCCATGCCTCAGATGGTGTCCAATTAGACCAGGAGTCGCAAACTGGCAGCTCGCAGGCCAGATAATGATTATAAATAAAAATGGTTATAAATTTAAAATTTAAATGGTGGTGTAACTGTTTATGTAAGTTGTAAAGGCCTGGCAACAAAAGGGCATTTGTTAAAGCCTTTCTTTTTTAGTTTGTTTTGGTTCACAGAAAAATATTGAATACAGCCAGTGTCAGATATACATCTAATTGACTGGCCCTTTGCTGTGTTTGAGTTTGAAACCCCTGAATTAGACTTTTTCGTCTCTTATTGAAGTAGTTCATTAGTGACTGCTCTTCATGAACTATATTTAGAACTTATTTACTTCTTCTTTCTGTCCAAATTTTATTTATACTAAAATATTCATAATTTACATAAAATGAATTGCTGCACTCATACTATGCTAGATATATTATGTACCCAAGTGGATCAATTTTATCACCTGGTGTGAAATTGTCATCACCTAACAATGGCAGAGTCTTAAATGGTTTGAAAAAGCTTCCCATTTATTTAGCTCACTGCAGTACTATACTATAAGATTGAAACCTTTTGTGGATAGGATTTCCTTAAAACAAAAATTGTTTATTTCTGCTTGATTGCAAATTATAATTTCTCGTCAAGTATAATTTATATTGTTTTAATCCTCCACCAAAGTGTGTGTGAGCAAAGAAAGGTTTGTACAGGTGAAGATATCTCAACTACAAGAGTTGTTTGAAAAGTTTGATAAAAAAAAATAAGTCAAACACATTTTTTTTTTTGGAAAAAAAATCACCTTTTATTTCTCAGCATGGTCTCCATCAAGGTGTACACATTTGTTCCAGCGAGTTTCCAATTTTTTCATCCCATCTAAAAAGAAGGATTTGTCAAATTGTGCAAAATAGTCATTGACAGCCTTGATGACATCCTTGTTCAAAGAAAATTTTTTCCCACCGATTGAAATTTTTAAGTTTAGGAACAAGAAGTCATACAGGGCCAAGTGGCTAAAATTTTGCCAGGGGTTATGAAAAAAGATGATACGTGCCTACACTGGTATGAATGAACAAATTGTGTTGCCATCTATTGGAAATTTAACAAACTTTTCAAACTTGTATATAGAAGCTGTTGCTATGTCACGGTGCACACACACACTTATCATCATTGAGAATGGGAGCTAAATGCATAGGGATACTGCTAAATCAATGCAGAAGTCATCTCCACCCTCCCCTCCATATATAAGTAGCAAAATGATGTATCATCATTAAAATACCATAGGTGAGAGATAGTTGAAGCAATTCCTCACATTTGGTTAGAAATTAAATTATACTTGACAAGAAATCGTACTCTTGTTTAAATCCTTACTCTAAGAGTGAGCAAACAAGTTTACTCATGAAGTATCTTTCTGACGAGGCTGACTTTTATTATACGGGCACCTCCATGGAGTCCGAAGAATCATCGTGGGAGATCCAATCTATCCACACAATCTATTATACCTCTCCTTGAACCCATTAACAGACAGTTCACAATTCTCCAAGCAAAAAATCTGGTCCTTACACCCATACTAACCACACCTTTATTCAATTTCCAGGGATGACCCCTTGTACTGGTCCCTCTAGCTAAGTGCTGAAACATTTCCCCTGCATCTATTCTATAAAACCCTTTAAGAAATTTAAATGTTTCTATCATATCCCCTCTTTTTTTCCTGTCAACCATCTTGGTCACTTGCTTCTGAATCTCTCTAGGGCTTCCTCATCCTCAAGAAACCCCTGAGTTTCTTGGGGATGAGGAATTTGGCATTTTCTTGATATGCCTAAATCTGGATTTGGACATATCAAGACCTTATAAAGAAGAATAACTTCCTTATCAATATGTCTTCTAAACTTTAACTCTCTGTCTACCACCACACCTAAATCTCTAGCTTCATCTATTTCCTGGAATACAGTGCCATCAATGTGATACATGGCTTGTAATCTATTTATCCCAAAATGTATAACTCTAATTTCTCCACATTAAATTGACACTCAATTTAATGTGGAGAGTTCCATGTGGTATTCTGTCAAAGGTCTTTGCAAAATCATTGAGTAGCCATTTCCTTTATCTAACTCATCTGTTACTCTGTTATAAAAAGTTAGTAAATTACTAAGGCATAACTGACCCTTCACAAAATCATGTTGAACCTCATACAGTATCATATTTTTATCTACCCATTCTTGAATTCTCTTTTTAACCAGTTTTTCTAGTACTTTTACCACCACACCTGAAAACTGATTGGTCTCTGATTTGCAGTCTCAGAACCTCTCTTATGCAAGTGAATTATTTTGCTCTCTTTCCACTCCCTTGGAACTCTACCAGAACTGAGACTTAAACAGCCTAGTAAAAGGCATTGCCAATTCCCTTGCACATTCTCACAAAACCCAAGCTGATACCAATTTAATTCCACAGCCGTATATACATTGAGATTCTTTAATATCCAAAGAACCTCCAATTCATCCACCTCTGTTCCCACATTAGTGTCTATCACATAGGTTAAAGCAGTAACCTCATTAGGATGATATACCCTTTCAAAGTGGTCAACTTGTAACTGAACTATTTTATCAGCTTCTGTCTCCTTATGACCATCATCACTAATTAAGGCTAATCTTCCATAGTCATTCTTCCTATTACTTGCCATATAATGAAATAGCTCTCTGGGATTTCTTTTGACTGCTTGGCTAGATTCTTGTCATAATCTGATTTTGTCTCCCTTGCTATGCTGTCACCTTTCTCTTTATATACCCTCCATGGCATTTATTTTTCTTTTTTTTTTTTTCTCTGCAGCTGATGCACAATAATATGTATTCATTTAACTCCTACTTGATTAACCCTCATTAACTTAGGTATACAATTTAATTCTGCTTCCTGTAGATCAGCGCTTCCCAAACTGTAGGCCGCGGCCCCCTTGGGGGGCCGTGAAATAATAAAAACAAATTTAAAATGTTTTAAGACTAAGTAGATTTTTTTATTTTAAGAGAAACGTATTTAACTTTTATTATTTATTATTTCTTTTTTTGTTATTTTTTATATTTTAATGGAAAAATTCACACATTGGTGTTGGTTCACAGACTTTGCTTCCTGCATATTTCGGCGCTTAATGAATATTAGTAAATATTGCTTATTCATATGTTTCATTTCAAAGCAGTGGTTAATTGTATTTACTTTGAATGCTCTCCAGGGAAGCACCAAATCTTCCTGTCCCTTTCATCACACGTTCGTAATCAGGGACTGTTGATATTGACTTTATATACATATCAAAACTCGTTTTATGCTATCACTGTCATCCGAGCTGGTTTGCTGTTACCAATAAAAGTTTTGCATATACTTCACACATGAAAAAAAGCTTAAACAAGTTCATGTGGGGAGATAGTAACTCGCTTGCAGTGGTAAACAACATGCCCTCCCTAACAGCCACTATACTGCAGAGGCAATAACAAGTACTTTTATTATGCCAGTGAATAAGGTATGAGGAGTCTGTGTAATATATTTCTCAACAAATAGTGCAATTAGAGACAACTGGGAAAAAATACACTAATTAATGAATCACGTCCCCTCATACAGAAACTATGCTGTATAGACTGAAACAAAACCATATGTTGCATGGGCAAAGACAATATCTAACTAAAAACTATTGTTATTAATTAGATGTGTGTGAGTTCGATTTCCCAAGGCAGCAATAAAATTCAACCGAACGTGTTAAAATTCATAAAAGTGTTAAAACTAAGTAATATATATATATATATATATATATATATATATATATATATATATTATGGCAGTTTCACATATGGAATTTGGTTGAAGAGAGTTAGCATTTCAACTCAATTGTCAGCTATGCTTTTATCTTTCGGTTACGCAATCTTTTGTTAATACCGCACCAATCATATGCATGTTTTAACAACCTGCCTTTGCTGTCTGTTTCGGGTTAGGCTTAATTACTGTAAAGGGAGAAAAGTCACAAAAGAGAAAAATGTTCCTGGTCTGGGGATTCCCTTATTCAGGTAATATTCACTAATTTCATGTTATCAGTCTGTGGTGTGCCAGTATCGGTAAGTGGTGATATTATTTGATCTATTCTACGTTAAAAAATTTAACCCTGAGATGGATAAGTGGCTGATAAAAAATAAAAATAAAAAAATCCCACGAACAATCAGAAGAAGCAGAAACAGACTCAAAAAAAAGGACAGTATTTCACATTTTACCAGAACAGCACACATAGTCTTCAGAACCAAACGGTAAGAGGCAAAAAATGTATGTGCATTTGATTTTTGCAATATTCGCTGTGTATGTTTTGTATTGAATATAAATACAATAAATATTATATCTCTCTATTATGATTTTTTTTCGAGGGGGGGGGCCGTGAAATATTTTAATTTTTGCAAAGGGGGGCCCTGGCATCCAGAAGTTTGGGAAGCACTGCTGTAGATGACCCTTAACTATATCCCATGCACTACTAACATCCTTATCCTGCTGTGTTTTATGCCATGGCAGAGATTTAAGCTTTTTCCTAAGCATGTCATAATCACCTGCCTTGTAGTTCCACAAATACCCCTTCTTGATGGAATATTCCTCATGTTTTGCAATCTCCTAAGTCAAGACCATATGGTCACTTTCACCAATTGGAAGCAATGTGGTCGCCTTGGTTATAGATTCAGATCAGCTCTTCTGATCCTATGTCCAGGTCCAATACTCTAACCCCTAGTCCCCTCCATCACATGCTGCCTTAAGTAATTATCTCTTAGTAGGTGTATAAATCCTATTTCCTTTCTGTCTATATCTCCATAGTTTAAGTCCCCATAATAATCACTTGACATGTACTCATTGTACTAATTTGGCAATTCATGTCTTCCAGATCATCTCTGGAATTCCCTGGCCTGTAGCAACAACTAACTATATTTTTTCTTACTGGCCTTAATCTCACATCAGATTGTTTTAAATGAACAGCTACCCTCCTGCCTGCCTCCTATTCATTTTAGCTGTAATTTATCTGCTGTCATCAGCAGTACCCCCCCCCCCCATCCTATCTTCCATGAAAATACTAAACCCTTCACATTCAATCCTTGCGATTAAATAATCTGCTGTTAGTCAAGTCTCACTAATACCTTCCTTGCAAGGTATTAGTGAGACTTGTAGTCTTACTAATAACTTTTTGCAAGGTTGCACTAACCAATGCCAAAAACTCCTCCCTCTTGTTTCTGATACATCTGGCTTAGTATATAGAAACTGCAGCATCCCTTTAGTCCCCCACCCACATTTACTTTCTGAATTGACTACTCTATTCAATATTTTTTCTTGAGAGACTAGATTACTTACTTGGTCATTCACTTGCATCCACCCTAATTGATTGGAAATTATAATTTCCAATCAGTTGCTTAAGTTTTCCTGAATATGCACTTCAGCATGATTGGTGAGCAAAGCTATCTCCAGACATCTAACACCAAAATCATTTAGATGCAGTAGATCAGCATTGTACAAATCCTTTCCGTCAAACACAGATCAACAAATCCTACATCATTCCTTCTGCACATAGATTCATTTTCTACTAACATCCTCCTCAGTTTGCCTGTATCATAGCCTGGTAGGAGACTCACAATCTTCACCTTTTCCTCTTCTAACAATTCCTTTATATCCTCCTTCATAGAACATTTCTTGCATCTGAAATCATTTGTACCAACGACGACAATAATTTCCTTCGACTTATCTTTTTTTTTGCACCGAGGAAACAGGATTTTGTCACACTTTTGTTAAGTATTCCCCCGATCATCGAGTCTCCATATATAATTTTCTCCTTAACTTGCTTTTCTTGTTTGTTCAGTTGGTCTTTATTATTCCTTTGGACCATCTGCTTCTTTCTCTTTTTAGCCTTGATAATCTCTTGCCGCTTCTGCAATTTTTCAGTTTCGTGCTTTGTCCTATGAAGGATAACATTTAAGCATGCTGCCATTTCTTTATTAATGTCCATTTCATTCTCCTCTATTTCCATGGCTGCACATTCGACATTAATAACATCATTTTCCTTCTTACCATCAGTATTTGCTGCATTCTCATCACCTAACAGAGACTCACTTTTGAAACATTAATACATACTCTCTTCTCTCCAGTTTCAATTTTCTTCCACATATTCTTTAATTTTCTCGATGTATCCATTTCACACACACATTGTCCCGAATAAAATCCCACAAATTCAAATTGCCAGTTAACATGGTCTTTGCCGTCATTGTTTGTCGCTTTGGTGCCATGCCGACAATATCAAAATAAAAATGTTATAAAGACACTCAATACTCTACAAACCTAATAATCTACACTAATATAATACACTCATTTTCTAATGAAAAAACTCAGTAAAACAGATAAAAATCACCAATTTTACACGAGTGCTAAATTATTCATATTCTTACTTCATATTACATTTACTCAGTATCCCATAATGCACAACACATTGCCTCGCATTATGGGATGGATCCCAATCTAGACCAATTTTATCCTTTTATTGAGATCTAATTAGTAGTTAGATCCATAGAGATGCAAAGCATCATTAATGCAAAAGTCTTAGTTTTCATATATCTGGCTACTGTAGGAGAGTGAAGTAATTTGATGTGAAAGTAACAGTATCTAAATACAAGCCTGGTATTTAGTAGCCTACTCATGAGCTTGCTTCATTGAGTGAATGTGTATATGAAAGACCTCACTCTGCTATCCTGAAGTTGTGGCAGAAATGGCTGAAAAGATAGCATTTTATATTTTCAGACAGGTTATAAGTTCAAATCACACCATTCACAAACATCCATATGGCATGGAGGTTTGTGAACATCCTTTGTGGTAGATTACAAAACTCCATGTCACAGGGATTCCACCACCCTTCTTATTGGAGATTTGCACAGTGGTAGCCCTAGATCATTTAACCTATCTTCCCCTGTGTGTTAAATGTAGCATAGGTTTGCACCATTCTGTGAGCAGATTTCTGCCCTAAAAGTATTAAATGCTTTTCGATTGTCTTCATAATGATATATATATTTGGTTAGTGAACAATTTAAGTACCAGTATGTGTGGATTATCTAAATTCTGGAGAGTTTAATGAATGCCATACTTAAACTTCATGCCCAAATTTAAAATTGTTTTAATTTTTTTTGTATGTAGTTATAGTATTGCAATAAACCTTAATGCTTCGAACTGAGCCTTTATCTACTAACATACTGAGTTAATGTGTCAAATCAGACTTTGTTTATTCTCATCACATATTAAACTGTTGATGCATGTGTATCACCACACTATGAAATTATTGATATTTATTTCTTTTAAGAAAAATTAAATACTAGTCATAACTGTACATAAAACATAACAAAAATTAAAAATTGATTACATAAACTCCCAGCTCTTTGAGACAGGTGGGGATATGGAAAGAGAACAAAGAAGCTCCAAAAGAGGTAACTAATTATAGGCTGATTAGTATTAAAACTGAATTGATATCAACAGCAAAGTTTTGTAAAGGGTATATCTTGCCTTAATTTTACTTACTTTCATTCATTTATCAATGAAAGTAAGTAAAATTAAGTGGTGATAATAAGTATCATATAAATAAATATGATAAAGTTGACTTAGATAAAAGAAATGGCCACAGCATGATGCTGCAGAGAATTATTATTTAACTTGAGAAAATGGAGATGGTGACATGGATAAGAGAGTAATTAATGGACAGATAGAAAAAACATATGGTGCAGTAGAATTTAGAAGAATGCATTTAATGAATAGTGTGCCATAGAGCTCTGTATTTGGGTTATTGGTATTTAATTTCTATGTTAATAGAAATGAAATACAGGGAATGCTACAGGGAAACTATCCAGTTATTCGTTGAAGTTGCTAAACTCTGGAGGGCTGTGTTTAATAAGGATGTGGAGATCCTCTAGGATGACTTAAAATAGCCTGCCAGTGTTGAAAAGAATAATGATTGTCAGTTTAATGTGGTAAAGCATACAGTTATGTACTTTGCGAGGGGAAAAAAAATATAAGCTGTGTGTTACATAGATGGAGCTGGAAAGTGATGAGGCTAGGCATTTTGGAATGATGGTCATTGGAGTTCAGAGAAGTTATTGCAAAAGTGGGCAAAATAGTTAAAAGGATTGCTTAGGTATTGAACACACAAGTAGAAACAGAAGGTTATCTCTATTTATATGGGACAATAAGGCTTTAATATGGCCATATTTCAAAGCCATATTATCCTAAATAAATGGCAAGAGTTCTCTGAAGTGTTTCTTGTGAGAAATGAAAGATTGAAAGTTTGGATAATAGGTGTGGATATGATAAAATAAGTTACTAAAGGGGATTTTATAGGTTGAAGCTGAAGAAATTTTTCAATGAATAAAATTATTCTTCTTGTGAAGAGAGCAATTAGAGTGTGGTGATTAGATTGTTTGCTTTGGAAAGTTAGTGAATAAGTAGAATGGTTGGAAGAGTCAGTTGAATGATTCAACTCAATGAATGATTCTATGGAGATACCTAAGTAATAATAAATTAGGCTAAATTGTATCACATTCTTTATTTCTGTAGAAAGAGAGGATATCTTTAGCAACGGAATAACTTATTGACATAATTACAAAGGAAACCTCCATTCATCCACTGTGAGTGAAACAATCACATTGTGTCACAACAGGTGTTACAAAAATGCTTAGCATTTATCTGAGCTAGTATACATGTATGGAACAAAAACTATGCACAAATTACTTCTGATAGCAGTTTTTCTGAATTCTAACAATTATAAGAAACGTGTATTCACAAGAATAAAGAATAATAATTTGATTGCAAATGTTTCAGCTGAAAGTAACAGGCCATCATCAGTGTAAAGCCAACAAAGGCATATTTGGAATATGACTTGTTATATGTTACAATTAAAACTTCAGTTTTAATTGTAACATATAACATGCTTATCATGTAACATACATGCTTATCATGTATGAGGATGGGACTCTCCTAAATCTTGGCAATCTGATTTAAGCTTGAGCAGTATAGAAGCTCTTCAAAACTCACTTTAAACAACTGCTCAAACATCAGTACCAGTTTAAGTTTGTGATAATATTATTATTTATTCTTGTGAATACGTGTTTCTAATAATCGAAAATGTCACAAGTGCCATTAAAAACTAGTTTCTCTGGATAAAAGAAATCAGTGTGCATACTTTGAATAGCATTAGAAGTTATGAAAGATGTTGAGATATCACTTTTTTTTCCTTCTTTTTTTTTTTTTTAGAGAAGTCCATGATACAATTCTTATACTCAATCAACATTAAAGTATCATAAATGTCATCCAGTAAAATATATTTAACAAACAAAAGGAAAACGGAAAAAGAAATCCGGAAAACTTTTTTTCAATCAACATTAAAGTATCATAAATGTCATCCAGTAAAATATATTTAACAAACAAAAGGAAAACGGAAAAAGAAATCTGGAAAACTTATCAATAGCTAAGGCAATGGCTAGATTATTGCAACAGGTTGGCTGTTCTTGGGATGTAGGTATCAAGCTGCCATGTCGACATCTTATACCAACAATTGGGTGGAGAAACACCTAAAGGATATAATTTGTAAATGCATATTAATGACTCTACTTTAATGAAAATATGCAGTCTATTTTTCATATATAACTTTTGTGTGTAATTATTATATAACTTTGAAACCATCTGTTACAAATTATATAGTGAAAAAGATTTGACAAATAAATTTTTTATAGATGCTTCCATATTTTCATGATGGAAGTACATATACATTACAATAAATTAAAGATGCCAAGAAATTATACTCTTGGTTTCATCCTTTATCCAAGTGATGCAAACAAAGTCTGCATGTGAAGTAACTTCATGAATGGGCCTTGTACATAGAGGCTGACTTCATATCACTTTCCTTAGTATCCCATATTGCAAGGCACATATCCTTATGGTTGGCTTACACTTGGATAAAAGATGAAATCAAGAATATGATATCTTGTCATCTTTACTTTATAGTACAACCAAGTGATAAAACTTTCAACATTATCTCTAATCCAGAGTATTTTAGTAATAAGGTGTTCTAACTTTTGACTACTTATATATATGGGAAATATGACTTCAACCTTGGTACCTCTTCTGGGTCTTGATCCAACTGACGAGACCTCAATAAAGGCTTGAAACTAGTCTGGGTAGTGGCCCTCTCCACAATGCATAATGTTATACATGTCTGTAAGGATATGTGCCTTGCATTATGGGATACTAAGGCAAGTGATGTAAAAGTCATTAGCCTCTAATGTATATCGTGAAGTTACTTCACGTGCAAACTTTGTTTGCTTACACTTGGATAAAGGATGAAACCGAGAATATAATTTCTTGGCATCTTTAATTTATACACATTACAGAAATTATATTTTTATTATTCATATTTTATCTTTATATATAAGCAAACAAAAGTTCATATGCAAAGCATTTTCATGATTAGCTTTATGAAAACAGGTATAGATTTTTTCCATAATGTAAAGCACTATACATATGTCCTAAGAGGTGTAAATTATACTTGGCAAGAAATTTTATTTCTTGCCAAGTATCCAAGTATCCGTTTTCCTTTTGTTTGTTAAATATATTTTACTGGATGACATCCTTTATCCAAGTGTAAGCAAAGAAAGTTTGCATATGTATATAGAGGTTGATAAATTCACATCATTTACCTTAGTATTAATGCACAATACAAGGGAAACTTCCCTTTGGAAGTGCATTATGCTATGCATTAAGGGAGGATCACTGCCTTTGAAGTCTCATTAAAGGTTGAGACTAGTCCGAGTTTCATCGCTATATAATTATATTTAATTAATATTGGAATTAAGCTTAGTTTGTTGCATTTCTGAATAAGAATGCCAAGCTTGTTGGCTGTATAATCGAGTAAAATCCTTAAGAAGAAATATGATAGGAATTGTGTGAATAAATGGATCTCTTATGATGAGTCTTCTGAATCCATGGAGATATCTGTATTATAATAATTCTTTGTTATAGAGGAACAAAAAGTAGTAGTATTTTAGTATTATATAAATTTCTGTTATGTGGTTATCCATATGTGGGCCTCTGTAGCTTAGTCGGTATAGATGAAGCCCTTTGGTCAGAAAGACCTGGGTTCAGTTCTCGTCCAAGATGTGATGAACCTTTTTTTTATCTGTCTTTTGCCGAAAGGTGAGTTAACTGGTCTCATATATGGAGTAGGAGATTTATTTCACGTGGAAACTGTGATTTTTCATTCCCGCCCGTGAACACACATTGGGAGGCATAGGGTTAACTACCTTATCCTGGAGTTAATTACCTTATTCTGTTTTGTTATGAAGTGCAACTGATCAGCTGCTCATAATAAATTTAGTTTAATCATTTATCCAAGTGTAAGCAAACAAAGTTTGCACCTGAAGTATCTTCAGGACTGAGGCAACTCGTGGGAAAGGTGGAACAAGCTCTCATCACTTATCTTAGTATCTCCCATAATGCAAAGCACATCTCCTTGCAGACGTATAATGCTATGCATTAAGGGAAGGGAAGGGGCCACTACCCAGACTGGTTTTGACCTTTATTGAGGTCTCATCAGTGGGAGCCAGACCCAGAGCTGGTGATACTAAGGTGGAAGTAATGGAGAATTCATATTTACCTATACGAGTTTCTAAAAGGCATCTCACCTTATTATTAAACCACTCTAGATTTAGAGAAAGATTGAAGTTTTTTCCTACTTGGTTAGACTATAATAAATTTAGTTTAATCCTTTATCCAATTGTAAGATTTTATCCAAGATTGCATCTGAAGTATCTTCAGGACTGAGGTGACTTGTGGTAAAGGTGGACCAAGCTCTCATCACTTATCTTAGTATCTCCCATAATGCAAAGCACATCTCCTTGCAGACATGTATAATGATATGCATTAAGGGAAGGGTTACTACCCAGACTAGTTTCGACTTTTATTGAGGTCACTTGGATAAAGGATTAAACTAAATTTATTATAATCTAAACAAGTAGGAAAAAACTTCCATCTTTCTCTAAATCCTGAATAGTTTAATAATAAGGTGAGACACCTTTTGGCAACTCGTATAGGTAAATATGACTTCTCCATTCTTAGTATCATCACCTCTGGCTCCCACTGATGAGACCTCGATAAAGGTCGAAACCGGTCTGGGTGGTGGCCCTTCCCTTAATGCTTAGCATTATACATGTCTGCAAGGAGATGTGCTTTGCATTATGGGAGATACTAAGACAAGTGATGATAGCTTGGTTCCTTTACCACGAGTTGCCTCAGTCTTGAAGATACTTCAGGCGCAAAGTTTGTTTGCTTACATTTGGATAAAGGATTAAACTAAATTTATTATAGTCTAACCAAGTGAAAAAAAACTTCCAACATCCATGATCAACTGCTCTTATTTCATACTGTTAAGAAATTATTCTATAAATAAATATGATTTAAAATAATAGTTTTGCTCCTCTATAACAAAGAATTATTATTATGCAGGAATCCATGGAGTCAGTTCTCATCATGGGAGATCCATTCATTCACACAATACCTATCATACTTCTCGTTAAACTCATTTGCTGATGAAGCACCCGCAACTCATTCCATCCAATCACCACCCTCCGAGCAAAAAACCTCTAACACTCTCGCAAACCGTACTCTTACAATTCACTGGTGAGCTTGTTCTTTCTCTCTTCTTGCCATGTACCGAAATCATTTAAATCGATCCTATAAAACCCCTTTAATAACTTAAATGGTTCTATCGTGTCTCCTCTTTCATGCCTATCAGCTAATTTTTGAAAGCTACAGACTGTCAATCTAATCTCATAAGAAGCATTCCACAGACCTGCCACAATCTTTGTTTCAACTCTCCTCTGGGTCCTCTCCACAACTTCATCGCCACCATGGAATTAAGGGGATCTAGATGTGGCTTTATTAAAGCCTTATATAGGGGAACAATAATCTCTATCCCTGCTTGTGTGTTCTTTAACAACCATCTGCTGTGCTGTTTGCCTTTGCAGTATGCCCTCTAAACTTCAACTCCCTGGCCTCATCACCTTCATTTACCATTGCTCTTCCCAGTTTAGCATCATCAGCAAACAATATTTCCTGTCAAGTTATTTCCCATATCATTGTTTATATAAAATAAACAATGTTGTTTATATAAAATAAACAACAGAGGACCCAGTACTGAACCCTCTGACCCACCACTGGTCACTTGCCTTCTCATGAACTCAACTCTTTCATAAATCACTCTGATGTCTATCAGCCACCCTCTAATCCAAATCACCAGATTCATCCATCCCCATTTACTTCAATTTATGCAACAAAGTTCTCTGTTAAATCTTGTGAGATGCCTTTACAAATTCCACCAGTATCACTGGATAGCTATTTTCCTTATCTAACTCTGTTGTCACCTGATTATAAAAATAAGCAAATTACTAAGGCAAGACCTATCCTTCATAAAACCATGGTCCCTTATAGAGGATCATATTCCCTTCCATCCAGTCCTGAATTCTGTCTTTCATCCATTTCTCCAATACCTTAATCACCACTTCTGTCTTGGAGCCTCCTTTATACAATGGGACTATTTTGCCCTCTTTCCACTTCATTGGCACCTTTACACTACTGAGGCTTAAATTAAACATCTTGATCAGAGGACCTGATAATTTCCTTTCACATTCTTGTAATACATGGGCCAATATACCACCTAATCCCATGGTGTTCATATTAAAATTCTGCAATATTTTAAGCACCTCCATTCTCATCAATTCAATGTCATCACCTAGATGCTACACTCCTGCAAAATGCTCACTCAATAATTCAACTATCTGGTTTGGTTCTGTTATCTTCCAACCATCAGCACTTTTTCAAGTCATCCTTCCATAGTCATTCCTCTTTTTATTTGCTACATAGCAAAATAACTCCTTAGGGTTTCTTTTGGCCTCATCAGCTAGCTTTCTTTCATAATTAATTTTGCCTTCCATATCATACCGGTCACCCTTCTTGCCTGAGTCTAATATATTGCTCATGGGCATGCTGATCACCTGTTTCTTTATAATCCCTCTGCAATCTTTTCTTTGTGTGCAACTCCTGCTTAATGAAGCTATTCATCTATTTAGCTCCTACCTGATTTACCTTCTGATTCGAGGTCTACATTCAGATACTGCTTTCTTTGACCACCTCCCATGCACCAACATCTCTCCCCTCCAAATTCTTACAGCATTGCACTGCTGAAAGCTGTGTTCTCAGCTTGTCATAATTACCTGCTTAGTAGTTCCACATATATCACTTCTTAACAGAAAATTCTGCATGTCTGGCAATCTTCCAAATCAATGCTAAATGATCACTTTCTCCAATCGGAGGCAGCTAGATTGATTAGTGTTAAATTTTCTAGCAGTCTTGAACCTCATGTCTCCTCCATTATATGTTACCGCAAGTAATTATCTCTCAGCAGTTGTATAAATTCCATTTCCTTCCCTGCCTGTGACCATTCCTCCTCCCAATCTATGTTCCCATAGATTGGGAGTAGGAATTGAAAGGGGTTGAAATCCCACACAATAATTATTCAACCTGTACTCATCATACTAATTTGCAAGTGATGTTATCTATATTCTTCTGTATATCCCCATGGATTATAGCAGCAGCCAATTACATTTTAGTCCTACTAGTCTCTATCTCATACCAGATAGCCTCAAATGAACTGTTCTCTGAATTCCTGTTCCCCTGATGTACTTTTACTCTTTTTGACTTTAACTCCTCTGCTATCATTTGCCATACTTTGCCAAAAGTTATAAGCATTAGTGAGACATGGTTGACCAAGGATGATAATGGCCATAGGAATAAAATGCAAGGGTGTAGTGTCTTCAGAGAGGACAGAAGGAACAGTATCAGGGAAGGAGTTTTGCTAATGATAGCCAAAGGAATTAAAGTTGTTAGTTGTTAAAGTTGTTGTTAGGACTTCAAGTCCTAACAACAACACTACCTTAGCACATAAGTTCTAAATTCTTAGACATTGTACAAATTAAATACAGAGAAAAACATATTCACATATTTTTTTCAACTCTTCCATATGCTGAGGACTGACTAAATTGGGATATGCATCACTGGGTGATGACCAACCCGCAAGACTGAAAGAAAGATACTTTCCAACATTTGTTCTTCCTGCTCCTAAGATCTCACAAGGTATTGCCATGCATATTCAAACTCATTTGAAGAGATGAATAAAGTAGAGAGAAGATATAGGGTGCTTAACATTTGTCACACACATGTATCTGTTCCCCCTGTTTCGAAAAATAAATAATCACTAAATTTTGCAAGAATGATGGTGATGCATACTGTTCAGTAGCGTATAAAAATACTAAGCAAGATTTTCAGTGAAACAATTTATATGTCAAAACTTCAATTAACCTGAAGCTTTGCATGTGATTTTTTAAAATTTTTATTATAAAAGAAAATAAACGGGCAATGAAAGGGCTTAACAGTGATTATTATTAGAAAAGGGAACAAATCAGTCTGATTTTAAATTTTCAGGACATGTAGGTGGGAAAGGCTGAGAGTGAATATGAAAAAACTTGTAAAAAAAAAAAAAATCAGATTTCAATCAAAAGTAATTAAAGTCTGTTAGTTACATGGTTGTGTGTTTTGGCCAGTTTGGATGTTTGTGAAATGAAAAATTGAGATCCCAGGAGAATCTTGGGACTGGCTAAATCACTTTAATTGAAAAGCCATTATAAAGGTTCCCTTTGCGGTAACAAAGGGAACCTTTATAATGGCTAATGTGATAATCGTCTTTTCAAACAAAGACCATTATCACTGCTGAACAAGTTCACAATGTATGAAGGACCACACCCTACATGATATGTCTATGTTAGAGCAGAGCACAGCACAGCATATATAAATTGGGAATCAACAACCATAACTAATAGTGGATAGCATGATGAAGTGTTAAGGCTTCTTCCTAGAAAATAGAGGCATGGTTTCAGAACTTGAATGATAATGGAACTGCAGTGTAGAAAGACAGCAAATGGTTGTAAATATCCTTTTTAATTAAAATCAACATGCATCATCAAAAATACAACCACTGTTAAATGTCCAACAGATGATAAGAATCTGATGAGCAGACTAAATATTGCTATCTGGAAGGTACGAAGCCTTTCCCAAGTTGGTAAATTAAATTTCTGAAATCAGAAATTTAATGCTTATCATCTCTATAATCTTTCATTCTCATTCATCATCATCCCATGACCCCATTTCTCTTGAAAATAATGTAGAATGTCATTAAGTTAACTTCTTTACCAAGTGTAAACTCACCATTAACAAATAACCAATATGGAGTCTAACACTCTCAATTCATAGCAGATCCATTTGCTAGTGTCACCCATCTTTGGACATAAGCTGTGGAAAGGCTTGTAGTCACTCAAGGCATACGTGAATTTCAACCTCAGATCTAAGAAACTTACTTATTCTAGTCATTCACTGTGTCAAGGTGTGTGGTTTCTTTTCTTCGAGTTTTCTCTCCTGTACTAGAATAACCCAGGTCCTTATCCGTTCACCCACACTTGTCCTCCTGTACATAAATGGCCTTGCACTGATCTCAAATCCTAATCATAGCTCTGGTGATAATAGTATATTTGACAAACACTGTAATGTGCACTCATTAGAAGCATAAAGATCTTCTGCTGCCAATGCCTTAAATACCAATCTTTTTGACAATTTCAATGTGGTGAGGTTGGTTGATCAGGGATTTATTGGTGCAAGGAAGCAAAGGTCATACTGCACCAAGCCAAAGGTTACAGAAGTACTCAAGAGTAGTAAAGAGATAAATTAGTGAATATCATGTTAGGTACAAAAAAAAAGTAGATTTTAAAAAAATTAGCAAACCAATATAAACAGAATATATATAATCAAATGTGAATGTATTAAATTCTTTAAATTTTAAATCCTTCAAATTAATTCTTGAAAAAAAAAAAAGCCAGAAACTTCATGCAATTTAACTGAGTCTGATAAGATCTGCCTAAGCATTGAAAGTTTATTTTTCACTTGGTTAGAGTATAATAAATTTAGTTTAATCCTTTATCCAAGTGTGAGCAAACAAAGTTTGCAATTGAAAGTATCCTCAGGACTGGGGTAAGGTGGTACAACACCAGGGCACTCCTTGCAAAGGTGGAGCAAGCTACCAACACTCCTCTCTCAGTGTCTCCCATAATGCAAAACACATCTCCTTGCGGATATGTCTAATGTTATGCATTAAGGGAAGGGCCACAACCCAGACTAGTTTCGACCTTTATTGAGGTCTCTTCAGTGGGAGCCAGGCCCAAGTGGGGATACCAGGCAGAAGCATTAGCAGGTCATCTCTACCTATAGGAGTTGCCAAAGGTAACTGGGGTAAGGTGTTGTACCACCTTACCCCAGTCCTGAAGATACTTTCAGGCGCAAAATTTGTCTGCTCACACTTGGATAAAGGATTAAACTAAATTTATTATACTCTAACCAAGTGCAAAATAAACTTTCGACATCTTTCTCTAAATCCAGAGTAATTTATTAAAAAAAGGGTGGCACAAAATTTGGCAACTCCTATAGGTAGAGATGACCTGCTAATGCTTCTGCCTGGTATCTCCACTTGGACCTGGCTCCCACTGAAGAGACCTCAATAAAGGTCGAAACTAGTCTGGGTTGTGGCCCTTCCCTTAATGCATAACATTAGACATATCTGCAAGGAGATGTGTTTTGCATTATGGGAGATACTGAGATAGGACTCTTGGTAGCTTGCTCCACCTTTGCAAGGAGTGCCCTGGTGTTGTACCACCTTACCCCAGTCCTGAAGATATTTTCAGGCGCAAACTTTGTTTGCTCACACTTGGATAAAGGATTAAACTAAATTTATTATACTGCCTAAGCGTATATGGCTCATGGCTCAGCGAATGTAGTAAAAATTCATTTTTTTCTCAACTGAAGTGTAGGTGGGGGCACTCCACAAGAACATAATGAATGGTGCGATCATGTTGTTCATACGTAGGTGGGTTGTCAGCCCTCAGTAAATAAATATGAATGCATAAGATGATTATGACCAATGTGGAGAGAAACTTCCTTTCTTCTGTTTCTGGACTGACTTCACTTATGCTTATATCTCATGCAATTTATCTATGAATGCATAAGATGATTATGACCAATGTGGAGAGAAACTTCCTTTCTTCTGTTTCTAGACTGACTTCACTTATGCTTATATCTCATGCAATTTATCTGTCAGCACTTCCTGCTAGGATGACTGCCTCTGATCTTATAAACTTGTGGCACACTGTCAAATGCCTTTGCTAAATCCAAGAAAATGGCAGTATATGCCTTTCCCTCATCAACTGCTCTTGTAACTTTTTTATAAAAGGCTAGCATATTACTAAAACAAGAGAGCCCCCTTAACAAATCCATGTTGACTCTCACAGATAACATTACCCTCATCTGCTCAATGCTGTATACAGTCCCTCACTAATTTCTCCAAGATCTTAATGCTACTGATGACACACAAACTGGCCTATAATTAGACACTTCCAGTCTACTACCGCCCTTATGCAATGAAACTATCTTACCTTCCTTCCATTCCCTGAGCACCTTTCCTGTAGCCAGACTTTCATTGAAAAGCCAGGTCAAAGGAGCTGTCAGTTTCTTAGCACATTCTCTCATGGTGAAATACCATCCAGTCCCACAGCTTTATTGACAAGTAGAATAGTCAGTATTTGGAACATCTGCTGCTGCACCTCTAAACCTGCTCTATCCCTATAGTATTAAAATTTACTCCTCCAGGATTGGCCACATAGCTAAAAAAATTCCCTAGGATTTTCTTTGGATCTTAAGGCCAATCTCTACTCATATTCTAGTTTTGCCTTCCTTACCACACTAGTCACTCTCCTGGCTGTCTTATATTCTTCATGCATCTGCTCTTCACCTGTCTCCTTATATCTCTTCCATGGTCACTCTTTTCTCACATGCAGTTCCTGTTTAATATTGTTTGTCATTCACTTTACACCAAATTGTGTCCTCTTCTTCATTTGTGGTATACAACTTACTATTGCTGCTAACAAATATTCTTTCACAATTTCCCACACACTAATGATATCCCGGCCTTCCAATTCCTCCCTCCATGAAACTTTCCCAAGTTGACGTCTAAGACTATTATAATCACCTGCCTTATAATTCCACGTACGTTCCCGTCTCTTTGATACTCCTGCATGTCTATTCATTTTCCAATTCAAAACTATATGGTCACTCTCTCCAACTGGTGGGAGAGATGTCATCTCAGTTATTATCAACTCTTCTGATGCTATAACCAAATCCAAAACCTCGAACCTCTTGTTCCCTCTATTACATGTTGCCTAAGACATTTGTCCCTCAAGAATTCTAGAAATTCCATTCCCTTATTGCTACATGCATCTTCCTCTCCCCAATTTATACTGCTGTAGTTAAAATCTCCCATAACAATCATTCTTCTTGCACTTGCCAAACTCAACTATCTAAACATCTGATCCCCATCCTCTGTACTCCTGGGTCTGTAGCAACACCCCACTAAATATCCTGTCTTGCCCATCTCCACCTCACACCATATGCTTTCAAAATCATTAGTGTCACTGCCTTCCAAAGCCTCCACTCTTAGAGGACATAAGTCGCCACTTATCATAAGCAGTACTTCACCACCACTCTTTCCCTTCCTATCCTGCCAAAAATGCTGTACCCTGCTACTTCTATTCCTGTTATTATATCCTCTTCTGTCAACCACGTCTCAGTGATCCCAATAATCTTTGGCCAGACTGATGCTATCAGCACCACCAGTTCCTCTCCTTTATTACTTTGAGAGAATGTAAACATTATCTCAAAGATGAGTCCCAAAAATTGGCTTCTGTTGTTACTGGAATAGCATTTTGTCCCATTCTTAACTCAAAAGAGAGAAAACAAATGTCAATTAGATCTTAAAATGACTCTTTTTCAGTGAGAGGTGCAGCACCATGTCCTTCCAGTTCTCTCTGTTGGTGGCTTTCCTTTTTGTTTCTGCATAGCCATATGATCCCGTCCATGGTCTCATATAGCTTCAAACCATGTCCTTTGTTTTTACCTCTTGATCCTTTTCATATAATTTTTCCTTCTAAAACTGTTAGTATCCTCTGTCCTGGTGAATCTCTCAGTTGATATCCTGCCAATCTCATCTTTCTCTGGATCATTTCCTGTAACAAAGATTTCTGTGTTCTCATTTTCTGTAGGACATCTGTATTTGTTATGTAATTTATCCATGTGATTTTCAGAGCTCTCCTATAGCACAACATTTCAAAGCCATTATCTGTTGTCTTACTCTCTTCTTGAATACCCAGGTCTCACTTCCATATGCGAAAACTGGCCACATATGGAAGTGAAAACATATTTGCTCAGAACTTCTGAGCAAATATGTTATAAAATATGTTTATAAAAATAAAGTTCTTATTTTTATTTCTTTATCTTGCTTTCCATCTGCAGTAAAGTAGGTGCCTAAATATTTGTATTCTGCTGTATGTTCAATTTTCATATTGTTTATGAATATTTCTGGCTCGGATCTTTTTTATCACTGTCTCACTACAGATATTAATTAAATTTGTTGAAAGGATACAACCTTGCCTAAGTGCTCTTTTTATTTTCACTTTAGAAGTCTCAGAGTTAAACAGCTACATTTTTTGTTTGGTGTAAATCATTTTTATAATCTTAAGTACATGTTCTTCTATGTCTAATTTATCTAATATATTGAACAATTTATTATGTTTTTCCTGGTCGAAGGCCTTCTGAAAGTCTATGAAGCTTATGTAAATGTTCCTATTTCTTTCAAGGGATCTTTCTATTAGTATTTTTAGTTCCAGGGTAGCCTTAATGGTTCCCATTCCTCTTCTGTAGCTTTCTGTTGTTCACTCAATTTACCGATTAAGGCTCTTCGGTTTCTTTGTTAACAATGGTTAAAATAATTTTAGATGCATGGGATGTTAGGCTCACAGTTCTGTAATCCTTGCAAATTTGTTCATTATTTTTGTTTGAAATGGGTATGCAGATGTTGTAAAAACTTCAGTAATTCTATTGTTTTATAGAATTACCTGAATTAACTATAGAAATTACCTGAATGAATTCCTCTAAATAGTTGTTATTAGAGCCAGTCAAAGCTTTCAGCAGCTCAGCCGAGATATTATCACACCCAGGGGATTTATTATTAGGAAGATTCGTAATTATGTGTTGTATTTCCTGTCTTGTTGGTAGAATGGTATCTCTTGCTACGTTTAACCTAAGGTGTCGTGAATCATCTATCATGTTACTATTATCATCATCATAGAGATCTGATAAGTACTCCACCCATCTTCCATTTATCTTTTCCTTATCAATGATTATGTTCCCATCTTTGTCTTGATGTTATTAGACTGTGTACATTTTGCTTTTCCATTAAGTTCTTTCACTTTCAGGAATGCTTCTCTGGTTTCGTTCCTATTTTGTAATTCTATCTCGATGCACTCTGCCTATTTATCCAGTTTTCTTTCAATCTCCTGGATAACTGTTTGATTCTTTTATCCAATGTTTTATATCTTAATCTTTCTTCTTCATTTGCTCCTCTTTTCCACATTCTTCTTTCATCGATAAGGTTGATTACATCTTGTGTTATCCATGGATTTTTCTTTCTTTATTAATGTTTATTGATATGGTTTTTAGTAGATGTTATGATAACTGCTTGTAGTTGATTCCACTAAGAGGGTTCATTTTCATTTTGCAACTGTGCAAACAGCAGTTCTGAAACATTTTCATTAAATTTTGATTTTACTATTGGATTTTGTACCATCTGCAGATCCCATTTTAGAGGTTGTTTTCTTTTAATTTTTGTTTTCAGGGGAATATTCATCTTCATTAAGACCAGTCTATGATCAAATCCACAGTCAGCACTTGGCATTATCATTGAGTTCCATATTCCATTAAAGTAACGTTTACTGAACGTGACATAGTTTAAAATAGTTTAATTGATTTTTGTATCTTCCATCGGGACCTTCCCATGTGTGTATCTTGTTGTTGGTTTTTGCTCAAAATAACTGTCAGTTATGATGAGACTGTGCTTGTTTGTCATTGCCTAACACACAAGTCCACAACAAAACTGTTACCATCCCATATATTCAAGGCACATCTGAAAAGATATCTAGAGTTCTCAATAATTTATTAGCTATGCACCATATTCAAATCTTATGTCAAATTGGCAACTCTCATCCATTCACCTAAGGACAAACTCTCTTCTTTATCACAACCACGATTTATGAAGTGCCCTGTTCTTGTGACCGGGCATATGGACAGACAGGAAAAACTGTTGATATCCCCCTTCATGAACATAAAAAATACATCTGGCACTATTGTTATGCCAAGTTGGGTCTAGCAGTTATCTAACCATGCCTTGGATATTCCTTCACAATCAATTGAAAAAAAACAAAAGTGCTACGTAGAAGTCATTATACGAGGGTGGTCTGAAAAGTTCTCAACCATAGATGGCAACACTATCGGCAAGATTTTTTTTTTTATATATAAGGTGGTACATCTGTCATAAGCATCCATGTGAAATTGCAAATCACATCTATCAAGTAGTTTGTTTTATACAGCTGTCTGAAGCAAAAGTGTTGTGTGTCCCTTGAAATGGATAAAATTGAGTATCGTGCGGTTATAAAATTCTTTGTAAAAGAAGGTTTAATGTCAATAGAAATTCATTCGAAGTTCATAAAAGTTTATGGGCACTCTACTCCTTCATTTTCGACAATTAAGAAATGGGCTGCCAAATTTAAACGTGGCCATACCAGGCTTGTAAATAATCCACGTGAAGGACGTCTAAAAAGTGTAACAACACTAGAAATCACTGATCAAGTGCACAATATTGGATGACTGGCAATTCAAAGTGCGTGAAATTGCTGAGACCATAGGCATTTCAAAAGAACATGTGGGATATATTTTGCATGAAAAATTGCAAATGAAAAAGCTTTGCGCAAGATGGGTGTCGTGCTCTCACAGCAGATCAAAAATGCACTTGCATAAAAATCTCTGAACAGTGCTTGGAGCATTTTAACAAGAATAAAACTGATTTTTGTGCATTAATTTATTACTATGGATGAGACTTGGATTCACCATTACACACCAGAATCCAAACAGCAGTCAAAACAGTGGACAGAAGCCGGTTGTTCAGCGCCAAAGAAGACAAGTCGGTTCCATCAGCAGGAAAGGTCATGGCATTCGTGTTTTGGGATGCTAAAGGCATTTTTTATTAATTATCTTGAAAAGGGTAAAACAATAACTGGGGAATATTATTCCGATCGTTTAACCAGACTAGACGAAAAAATTCGTGAGAAAAGACCCAGTTTGCAGAAGAAAAAAATCTTCTTTCATCAAGACAATGCACATGCCCACAGAGGTGTTTTGGCAGATGCATTGAAAGACATTCCAGAGAAAGAGATGTATCCATCTCTTTCTCTGTTGAAAACTGTTCAATACATAATCTGATCTATGAGGATCATTTGGTAGGTTTAATTTACTTTCAGTGGATACCAAAGTATCCACTTTTTTCTTTAGAGATGGCTGGTGATTTAAGTGATATCCTTGCCTTTTTTTTTTTTTTTTTTTGACAAATGGGTTCTCATTGAATGAGACCATTTTTGGAGTGAGACTGTAGGTTTTGCAACTGACGCACTCAGCAGAGAAGCACTCATAATCAGAAAGTTCAAGCATTATAAAATTATCACATGGTGAAGCAGAAATAAGAATTTGAGGGTTTTTCTTTTTCTTTGTTTGTTAGTTTTGTTTCTTGTTGTCTTGTACCTCACACTAGAGGTACAAGAACCTATAGCACATCAGTGCTATAGGTTTTTGTATGTGAGGTGCAGATAAGGATTGAGTAATAAGAAACCTTTTGATATTTTTATTTAAAGAGATGTAGGTGAAATTGTTGGGAAGCACATCTTGGTGTAGGCTGTTCCAGAGGACAAAGATAGATGGAATAAATGAAGAAGAGGAGAAGCAGATTCAATGAGTTTGTAGTTGTACTGCAAAGGGATGTTAGACAGCTGTTGCTCTTGTTTTAACAGGCCTGACAGCAAATGGAGGAATAATGTTTGCCAATTCACTAGCACAATAACTATGGAAGTACCTGTACAAGAGACACACAGCTGAAGCATTGTATTTGTGAGATAGCGGTTGAAGTGAGCTTGTGAGGGAAGGGCTGAGCTGAATTGCTCTCCTCGACATTATCAAGAATTTTTAAGGTTTTAGGGGCATCATCCAAATGTATGAACAGTATTCTAAGTAAGGATAAGCAGATTTGGGATTAATGTAACGTTAGTAGCTGAGTGGGTGTAAAATAGCATCTCGAGTGGAAAAGAATGTCTAGTTTTTTAGAAGCTGAGGAAGCTACTGATGTAATGTGTTTGAGCTAAGAGGGGTTGGAGGTAAATGTCAGTCCAAGAAGGACTGTTCATTCTGTCTGATGGTGAGTATATTACTGAGAATGAAGGAAGGCGAACTGAGATCCCTTTTGTGAGAGAAAAGGCAGGACTGCATTATGGAGGTATTGAAGTGACTAGGTTATCCTTGCCCCACTGAAGGATAGTATGGAGATCAGTGCTTAAGACACTGATTGCAAATGATCTTGATGTAAGGGATGTCTGAGAACTACATCATTTGTCAAAGGAGTAGGATGAATGGAGAGTACTATCGCCAGCAAAGCTAAGTATTAGGATTTGTAATGATTGAGAGTAGGTCGTTTATGTATAAGAGAAAGAGAGTAGATGAGAGAACAGAGCTGTAAGGCACTCCTGAATTTGTGGCAAAGTTCAAAGAGAGAGTACTGCCACCATTACACACAGTGAATGTCCAGAGAGAAAACTGGCTATCCAGTTAGAGAGGGTGGCAGGTAGACTGAAAGATGGAAATTTGCACAACAGGCCTTGATGTCAAACATAATCGAAAGCTCTGGAAATCGCAAGGCAACAGCACACAGTTCTCTGAACCTTTCTATAGCACATCTCCAGGTGAGTGATGTAGGCTAAGGTATCAGCCATGGATTGGCAGAATCCATACTGGTGGTCACTGATTAACTAGTAAGCTTCTTAGTAATGAATGGTCAAGAAGTTGATCATTCATTACTTTCTCTACTATTCTGGAGATCATTAAGGTGATGGCAACTGGTCAGTAGGCTTTTTTTTTTTTTGGAATGGGTTGGATATATGTTAGTTTCCATGAGATGGGATAGCTGCCAGTTGAGTATAGAAGATTGAAGAGATGATAGAGGACAGGTGTTAGCTCTGAAGCACAACATTTGAATACAATAAGAGAAATGTCATTGTGACCAGACAACTTTGTAGTGTTTAGGTTGTCTAATATTCTTATTATGTCTTTCTGCCAAAAAGCCACAGGTGGCATAGTGGTGTCACCTAGATTGGAGACAGAGAGCTGGGAGTGCAAGTGAGCAGAAGTTGCATCCAATGGTTTTGTGAGGGACTAGAAGGCACTGCTACTGTTTGGACAAAAGACGAGTTTTCTGCTGTTGGCCTTTATAAAGTTAGATTTGATGACAGTTTATTTACATTTATTGCATTCTTCTGCATAGGCTTGAGTTCTTGATGCAAGCCAGCAGTAAGCTGAGTTTTTTCTTTAGGGTTTGGAAAGTGGATGGAATGAGGGACGAATGCCTTCATGCTACTGTGCATGATTTCTATGACTTACTCAGTGCAGGTGTCTGAGTCAGAAGGGCAGAAGCAATAGTAATGCCATGGGAAAGAAGAGTAGTAGTTTCAGAGATCATCCCACTTTGTAGTGTCAGAGGGCACAAGGTTAGGCATGGTCAGAGGAGGGGCATTCTGTGAGAAACTGCACAACAATCTGTTCTGAGGTTGCCAAGATGAGAGGCAACTTAGAACAGATTGTTGTGCATCTGCAGAACCTCTACAGTGCATCTGGAAGGAGAACTAGTTAAAAACGATCAAGGATATTTGAGAAAGTGGAGGAGATTATCTGGAATTCAGGTAGGTAGCTGCACAATCTGCATTAGATCATTGTTTATAGCAAAAACTTCTGCATCACATCCAGCTTGATCAGTAGTTTTGGAGAAGTGAATCCAGTTGGAGTTGTGAGCATTCAGGTCACCTAGGACAATGACTTCACTGTTTGGATAGCTGGATTGTAAATGGTTAAGTTTCATGGAGAGGAAGGTGAAGAGGTCTTTGTGGTTTTCAGAACTTGGAGATCTGTAAACACAGCAGATGAATGTTACCATGTGGGACAAGGAAACCTTCGGCTACAGGAGGTTAAACGCAGAGGGATTCTAACTTTGGCATTATCTGGCAGACAATGTCAGCAAGTACAAAGGCACAAGTACCACGTTTGTGACAAAATGAATCATGAAGAGTATACTTTGGGCATTGAAAGTGAACTGTGATTGCATCCTGATATATTTTGTATTTCTTTTTCATCCTTCCATTTCTGACATGCATGGGAATAGGATGGATGATCTCCCTCACAGTTGATAAATTTAGCTTTCTTTTCAGAGCAAGATTTGTTATTATGCTCTTTACTACCACAATGGGCCCAAGCGGTAAAGTCAGAACTGGCAGTTCGGACATATCCTTATTTCTGGCATTTAAAGCTCACAGTGGATTAGGAATGTATGGCCAAACAAGACAATAGACAATTGAGATACTATTCTTTTACTGGAGGCTTAGATGTGTCAAATGTAAGGATGATGTTCTTTGTTGGAACCAGGTGATCATCCATACCTATCAAGATAAGTTTATTAACTGTCACTCCCTGATCTTTAAGAAAGGAGAAGAGTTTAGTGTTTTATGAGACATCACTGTAATTGGTATTCTGCCCATTGATGCAGCATAATTTTTTAGCGTTGCTAACCAGATGTTTCCACAAGGATATCACCAGAATGTAGAGATCCTATTTCTCCTGTATCTATCTTATGAAACCCTTTAAGCAACTTAAATGTTTCTATCATATCCCTTCTTTTTCTCCTATCAACCAACTTCTGCAATCCACACACCTTCAATCTATCCTCATAGAGGATTCCACGCCACTCACCTCTGAATCTTCTCTACCACTTCATCATCTCCAAGAAACCCAGGGGACCAGACTTGAGAATGCCATTTTATATAATGGCACTTCCATTATATTATATTTTATATAATATAATGGAATTCTATTATATTATATTTTATATAATATAATGGAATTCTATTCTATTATATTTTATATAATTGTTTATGAACAGTTTCATTCTTTCTTCAATAATATTTGTACAGTTGAGTACAAACGAGTGAAGATAAAGTTAAGCTTTACGAGGGTTGTTTGAAAAGTTTGGAAAAAAAATTACCTTTATTTCTCAATATAGTCTGCATTGAGGTCTATACATTTTGTCCAGTGAGTTTCCAAATTTTTTCATCCCATCTAAAAAGTAGGATTTATTAAATTGTGCAAAATAGTCATTGACAGCCTTGATGACATCCTTGTTTGAAGAAAATGTTTTCCCACCGAGCCAAATTTTTAAGTTTGGGAACAAGAAAAAGTATCATGGGGCCAAGTCTGGAGAATACAGTGGATGTGGAACCAATTTGAACCTCAATTCATGCAATTTAGCCATTGCGACGACCGATGTGTGGGACGGTGCATTGTCTTGATGAAAGAGCACTTTTTTGTGTGCCAATCTTGGTCGTTTTTTTCTTCAGTTCTTCTTTTAAACGGTCCAACAATGATGCATAATAGCCTCCTGTTATTGTCTTACCCCTTTCAAAATAGTTTAGCATGATAATTTCTTGGAAATCCCCCCAAAAAAACAGTGGCCATCACCTTCTCAGCTGACAAAACATTCTTTGTTTTTTTCAGTGCTCTTTCACCAGGCACTGTCCACTCTTTTGACTGCTGCTTGGACTCAGGTGTGTAGTGGTGGATCCAAGTTTCATCTACAGTCAGAAATTGATGCAAAAATCCTGCAAATTACAATTAAACATTGCCAAACACTGTGTTGAAATGTTTTTTTGCATGAGTTTTTAATCGACAGTCAATAATTGCGACACCTATCGCACACCAATATATAATTTATAGTCTAACCAAGTGGGAAAAAACTTCCAACATCTTTCTCTAATCCAGAGTAATTTAATAATAAGGTGTGACACCTTTTGGCAACTGGTATATGGAAATATGAGTTCTGCATTGCTTCAACCTAGGTATCACCTCTGGGTCTGGCTCCCACTGAAGAGACCTCAGTAAAGGTTGAAACCGGTCTAGGTAGTGATCCTTCCCATAATGCATAGCATTATACATGTCTGCAAGGAGATGTGTTTTGCATTATGGGATACTAAGGAAAGTGATGAGAACTTAGTCTACTTTTGCCACGAGTTGCTCTAGTCCTGAAGATACTTCAGGCGCAAACTTTGTTTGCTTACACTTGGTTAAAGGATTAAACTAAATATATAATTTATAGTCTAACCAAGTGGGAAAAAAACTTCCAAAAAATTTTCTTCCTTCAATTCTAACTGCTGACTTAGAACTTAAATAGAGACTATGTATTGCTCTTTAAAATGTTCCATTTCTAAACTATTTGTTATGAAGTGAAAATCTGATCCTGGCAACATCTATTTGGCCTGATTCCAGTGTGTTCTTCTCCCAGTTTCTCTTCCACAATTTCTCAAATATGCTTGCATAAATCTTATCTGGAACATTTAGTAGAGATATTCCTCTTTAATTCTCACATTTAGCTTTATTCTCCTTTTCAGAGATGGGAACTACGAGAACTCTACTCTCTTTTGGTGGACTGGTTGTTTAACTTCTTGTATCCAGCATAGTGTTCTTATTTTTCTATCCTTGCAAACAACTTCATCACTCCCTAGTTAAATTGATCAACATTTTCTTCAGAGTTTGGTTCTTGTTTATGAACAGTTTCATTCTTTCTTCAGTAATGTTTGTACAGTTGAGTCTACAGTCTACTTGTAAAATATGCTGAACTTTAATTCTATTTAAAACTTTTTTACATACTGTTCTTTTAAATGTGATATTCATTTTTATCCTACTTAAAACCAAGTGATGGTTATTTCCAATTTCAAATCTTCTGTACACTTTGGTATTTTGAATCAGCATGAAGATATCACTATTAACAATAACATAGTCAATGAGGTTTTTCTTATTATGTCTTCTCTACACTTGAACTTGTGCACATCTTTATGTTGGAACATAGTGTTAGTAATGACTAGTCCATGTGGTGAGCAGAAGTTCAGCAAATACAATTTTTATTAGCTTTTCCCTTATTTTCAAATTTTTCCAGAACATTCCTGTATGCCTGGTGGAAGAATTCACTTTCTATTCTGTTGTTTAGATTTCCAAGAAGTATCACTTTTTCCATTTTATTTATGTCAGCTACCTGCTCTAATGACTTGAAAAATTCCTAAACTTCTTCCTTAGAAGAAACCTCTGTGGGTACAAATAAATTTCACTGTACATTTCCCCATTTTGAAGTTTGCCCACATAACTCTATCTGAAACTGTTATCACTAAAATCCTTCCTTCCTTTCCATGATCATTATTACCAGAATATAATTATTGCCATCCTATACTTATTATTTAGTAAGATCTCACCTGTTCTTTGTTTTAGTGATGTAAATTATGTCCAGGTGGTACTTTTGCAGTTCTTCTGCAAGCTTGATTTCCTTTACATTAATTTGTTTAACTGCCAGCTGGGCAACACCCCAGCTGGCATGAAATCTTATGCTGTACAATCATACATATTTCTGGCCAATAAAGAGGAAAATTTGGTCGGCTAAGTCTCAAATTGCCAGCCCATCCTTGTTCGTTCAATACCTAGTGGATACTTGCTAACAGGGTGCACCATGTGAAGGGGAGGATTAGACATTAGTTCAGAAGCCCTAGTCGGTTCTCCACGTTCCTTAAAGGCGATGGGGAGGTCTTCTCCCAGGTATATTTGGCTTTGACCCTTAAGTGATGCCAGAGGATTGAGGATACAGGATATTATGAATATGACATGAAAAAGTTACATCATTACTAACTTCCCATTAATGGTTTTCTTCCAAATTAATCTGTTATCTGTCACTCCAATATCACATCTTATATTTCTGTCTTCTAAGGCACTTCCTTACTGTATCAGTCCACCTTGATTTTTCTCTAGGTCTCTTTCCTGCAATCCTGGCAAGGAACACTTGTTTCATTTAGTTTGTGTCTTTCAAATCTGTTACTCCAGACAAATATCCTTATCTTCAGTTTTCATGTCATCTTTATCATCTCTGCTTCCTTTTACAGTACTCTTTCCTCTATTTCTAAGGTTTTTCAATAGCCTCCAGAATATTTTGTCACTTTCCTGATATTATTTTTTATGTTCTTACTAAATCTTTCTATGCCTTTTGCTTCCCTAGTTTTATAAAGTGATTTTCTTTCTTACATTTTTCCTTTGTATTTGCTCAGAGCATGAGCTGACTTACTTGCCAAGAACCACCAATATGCCCACCGTGGAGTTTTGATTTTTCTATACCTTGCAGATAACTTCAACCACATGCTTCTGGTTGAATCAATCAATATTTTATTCAGGGTCTGCCAATGAATCTCCACTGTTTGGTTTTTGTTTTCAAACTCTTGAATAATATTTGTGGATTTGAGTCTACAGTTTGCATTTGAAAGCTGCTCCATTTTGAAACTTTCTTACTTTTCTTTTCAAATATGACTCATTTTCAATTTTATCCTGCTCAAAACTAAATGGTGATCACTTCTGATTTCAAATCCTCTGTATGTTCTGTACCAACCAGCATGAAGATATCACCATCAACAATAACACAGTCAATGAGATTTTATTGCATCTTTTTTCCAAGTGAATTTGTGCACATTTTTATGTTGGAACATGGTGTTTAATAATCCATGTCCTAAACAGAAATCCAGCAGGTGCTTACCAGTATGATTAGCTTTACTTTTTTCTCCAAATTTTCCAAAAAACATTCCTGGTAATAATTTCCTGCTCTGCAGTTTAGATCTTCAACAAGAACTAATATTTCTTTATGTCAAGTGCCTTCACTAATATGAGAAGGGGAGTGAGAAGGGGGTTTTTTGCATGCAGAGTTGTGAAAGGTTGGAATGCCTTGCTTGAGAGGGAGGTGTCTGCAGAGAATTTGAGTGTGTTTAAAGCATGGTATGATGAGCTGTGTGTATGATAAAAGGACCTCCTAGATGAGTCTTTGATTCCATGGGGTCTTGGATGATGATTAAGATGATAATAATAATAATAATATCTCAAACAATTACCCCATTTCTTCCTTGGTAGAATGTTTTGTGTGACCATATTCACAAATAAGTCTCCATTGTCCAGTTCCACGTTCTGATATTTATTATTATTATTATTCAGGCCTCCATGGAGTCAAGAGACTCACTGTGGGAGGACCTTTCTAGGAAACACAAAGTCTATCATACCACTCCTTGAACTCAATGACCGTTCTTGCTCTTACACGCTATCAGGCAATGCATTCCATGGTTCAACCACCTTCTATGCAAAGAAACCACTCCTCACCCTCTTGCTCACAGCTTCCTTTCATAACTTCCAGGGATGGCCCCTTTTCATTGCTCCTTCCTGCTGTTCCACCAAGTGAAAGAACTCCCCAGTGTCAACCTTGTAATTGCCTCTCAACAGTTTAAAAGTCTCGATCATATCACCTCTCCTTCTTCTATTCACCAAACTCTGTAGTCCACATTTCTTCATCCGATCCTCATAACTAACATTGTACAGTCTTAAAATCATCTTTGTTATCTGCCTCTGTACCCTTTCCACAGTTAACTTATGCCCTTCAAATCCTGGGGACCAAATTTGAGAACAATAGTCTCAGTGTGGTCTGATCAGAGTCTTATACAATGGAATGATAACTCTTTTATCTCTGCAGGTCAGTGTCCTTCTCAGTATTGCAGTAATCCTCTGGGTTACCTTCACCACCTTTGCAATATGCTCCATGAATTTCAGTTTTCTATCAATCATCACCCCAAGATCTTTTGTATCCCCTACTTCCTCCAGTACAGCTCCTCCAAATTTCAAGACATTACATTTTGCTGCATTAAACGGATACCCCCATTTCATTTGCTCATCTGTCGAGTTTATTCAAATTCTCTTGCAGGGCTGCCACATCTGCACTATTACTAATAATCCTGCCCAGCTTCACATCATCTTCAAACAACTGAATCCCCCCCCTCCTGCAATCCATTGACAATGTCATTGATACTAGGGGTTTGAGAGTGCTTGACCTGGTAATAGCATCTGAGAATTTGACCGTAATGAATATGACCATGTTGCCACCTATTGGTGAGAGTGATCATAAGGTCTTGACCTGGGAGGTGGCTAAAGGTGTGGAATTTTCGATTAAGACGGGGTGTATGGTGGAATTACCGTGCTGGCAAGTATGACAAGCTTAGGAGATTGCTTGGTTCAGTGCCATGGCATGTAAAACTGCAAGGGCTGAATGTCGATAGAGCATGGGAAGCGGACAAGGATCATTTCCAGGAGGTTATGGTTGATTGTATATCTAGGGTCCGAATAGTAAAACAAGTAGGGGTTAAATGGATGAATAACACCATTAAGCTTGAGCTGCAAAAAAAGAAACAACTGTGGAGGGAATTTAAAGAGAGAGGTGACCTGCAGGCACACGAAGGGTATAAAGTGCAGGCCAGTGAGGTAAAAAAAGCAAAAGCCGATTATGAAAGGAAACTAGCTATGCAAGCTAAAGAGAATCCCAAACAGTTCTTTCAATATGCTGCAAGCAAAAAAAAAAACTGTACACTGCAGAATTATTTTAAGGAATGTCGATGGTAAGGAGGTCACTGAATCAGTCAATACAGTGGAATTACTAAGCGAGCACTTTGCAAGAGTATATCGTCCAGGTGGTGACATTAAAAAAATGAGGGAACCGTTAGTTTATATGGGAATTGTGATGAATGAAGTGGAGGTGAATAGTCTATTACAGAACCTTAATGTGAATACATCTGTGGGATTGGATGGTATACTGGCACGGGTCTTACGTGAAGAAGCTAAAGAATTATCAGTGCCCTTGCCCATGTTGTTTAATCTGAGTCTCGGGTCTGGGTTAGTCCCGAAGGTGTGGAAAGAGGGGAAAATAGTTCCACTGAATAAAGGAGGATCCAAGACTACTGTTGCAAATTACCAACCGATCAGCATAGCAGGAGTCGTTGTCAAGGTTTTGGAGAAAGTAGTCAAGGGAAAAATACAGGAATGGGTTGATGAAAATGAGATACTGTACGGGGGGACAGCATGGCTTTGCAAAGGGTAGATCATGCCTCAGTAACTTGCTTAAGTTTTAAAACACAGTGACAGCTGAACTGGATAAGGGTAATGGGTTTACCCTTATACTGCTGGACCTGGCTAAGGCATTTGACAGGATACCACATGGAATTCTAATCCTTAAACTACAACATATGGGAATGGATATAGGGTTGGTGAGATGGATAGGGTGATTGATGGAGAGATATTAGAGAGTAGTTTATTCAGGAGTAGAGTCCAAAAGATGGCCTGTGACTAGTAATGTGCCACAGGGTTCTGTTCTTGGACCACTGCTGTTTAATTTGTTCATTAATGATATAGGGAAGGATCTAAGAGGAACAGTTTATTTGTTCGCTGATGATGCAAAGTTGGGTAGGGCAATAGTGAATGCAGAAGATGTCAAAATCTTGCAGGACGATTTGGATAGATTGGAGTCCTGGACTAAGGAGAATGGATGTCAATTTAATGTGACAAAATGTAAGGTTATGTATTTTGGGGTGAAAAGATTAGCAGCAGTATACCACATTGGTGGAACTGTACTCCAGGAGATTGATGAGGCCAGGGACTTGGGAGTGTTGGTGGATAGGGAGAAGAAGTTTAGGGGACACATTGCAAAAGTGGCTAAATCAGCTCACAAACTCACTTGGTTGTTGAAAAATACTTTGACGAGCAGAGACAAGCAAGTTATTGTTCCTCTGTACTGAGCCTTGATAAGACCTCATCTCGACTAGTGTGCCCAGATTTGGTCACCTAGGTTTCTTCTTGATGGAGAGGAGGTGGAGAGGATCCAGAGGCGAGTGACCAAGATGATAGCAGGTCTATGGAATGAACCTTATGAGAACAGGTTGAAGATTTGTGGGTTGCAGAAATTGGTTGATAGGTGGAAAAGGGAAGATATGATTGAGACTTTCAAATTGCTAAAGGGTTTCTATAGGATTAATTCACAGGATATTTTTGAGATCAGGACTGGTGGTGTGAGAACTAGGGGACATTTATGGAAGCTGGGCAAGAGTGTGGTTAGCAAGTCTGTTAGAGTTGGGTTCTTTACTTTTAGAATGGTAAATGAGTGGAATAAGCTGCCAGAGTCTGTTGTGGGTGCTATGACAGTGTGTGAATTCAAGGCAAGGTATGATAGATACTGAGAATGTCATATAGTTGTGTGGACATGATGTTTAGGGCCTTCCTCGATGAGTCTAAGGACTCCCTGGAGTCGCCTGTAATAATAATAATATAAAGGTTAAACAATACAGGTCCCAGTACTGAGCCCTGTGGAACCCCACTTGTAACCTTCTGCCTCCTTCATATTGCCCCACCATACACAACTCTCTGATACCTATCAGATAGCCAATCCTGAATCCAGTTGACTAACCCGACATCTAAACCCATGTGCTGCAACTTAGGTATCAGCTTATCCTGTGGTACCCTATCAAATGCCTTTGCAAAATCCAAAAAAAAATGCCCTCATCAACTGCTCTTGTCACTTTATTATAAAAGGCAATTATATTACTAAAGCAAAAGCTCCCCTTAACAAATCCCATGTAGATTCAAACATTATCCTCATCTGCCCAATGCTGTATATGGTCCTTCACTAATTTCTCCAAGACCTTAACAACAACTGATGACACACAAACTGGCCTATAATTAGACACGTCCCGTCTGTTACCACCCTTATGCAATGGCACTATCTTACCTCTCCTGTAACCAGACTTTCATTGAAAAGCCAGGTCAAAGAAGCTGTCAGTTCTTTAGCGCATTCTCTTAAAACCGGTGGTGAAATACCATCCAGTTCCACAGCTTTACTGACATCCAGAGTATTCGATATTTGGAACACGCTCTCCTCCAGCACCTCTAAACTGCCCTATCCCTCTAGTATTAAAACCTATACTGCTCAAAACAATTAAGGGATATTCTTGTTGTTATTCTTATTAAAACTGTTTCATGCTAAAATGTATAAATTGTTAAATTTGTAATAAATATCAATTATTTGAACAATATCTCATCAATTACACCTTATCCATAAGTAAGAAATATTTATTCATGTATAAAGTACCCAACAGTTATTATTATTTGCAGAGATTTATAATTATCCAACAGAAACTAAAATATCTCCTAATTGTTTTGAGCAGTGTATTTCTCCAGGGTAAAAAACTCCAATAAAGTGTTCATTGAGCAACTCCACTATGTCCTCTGCATCAGTCACTCTATTCCCATTTTTATCTCGCAGTCATTTCTCCTCCTACTGGCTACACAGCTAAAAAATTCCCTAGGATTTCTTTGGATCTTAATGCCAATCTCTTCTGATATTCCAGTTTTTCCTTCCTCACCATACTAGTCACTCTCCTGGCCTGAGTCTTATATTCTTCATGCATCTGCTCTCCACCCCCTTTCCTTATATCTCTTCCATAATCTCTTTTTCATCTGCAGTTCCTGTTTGATATTGTTTGTAATCCACTTTACATCAAATTGTGTTCTCTTCTTCACTTGTGGAATACAATTTACTATTGCTGCTAACAAATATTCCTTCACAATTTCTCATGCACTAAATGATATCTTGCCCTTTCAATTCCTCCCTCCATGGAACTGTCCCAAGCTGATATCTAAGACTATTATAATCGCCCACCTTATAATTCCACATATGTTCCCTTTTCTTTGATACTCCTGGATGTCTATTCGTTTTCCAAGTCAAAACCACATGGTCACTCTCTCTCCAATGGGGGGGGGATGTCATTTCAGTTATTATTATTATTATTTGACACCTCCAGGGAGTCCAAAGACTCATCGAGGGAGAGTGTGTCAACAGCATCGAACGATTTTCCCCTTCCAACTACTAACCGTGCTCAAACTTACTTAACTGAGCTATTAGTAGCAGAGGCTCTACCAATCGACCAACCTTTGCCAGCTCTTATTATCAGCTCTTCTGATGCTATAACCAAATCCAAAACTCTTGAACCTCTTGTTCCATCTAAGCCTAAGTCATCTGTCCCTCAAGAATTCTAGAAATTTCATTCCCTTATTACTACATGCATTTTCCTCTTCCCAGCTTATACTGCTGTAGTTAAAATCTCCCATAACAATCAATTTTCTTGCACTTACCAAGCTCAACTGCCTAATCATCTCCTGGTCCCCACTCTCTGTGCTCCTTGGCATGTAGCAGCACCCCCACTAAATATCCTGTCTTGTCCACCTCTATCTCACATGCTTTCAAAACCATTAGGGTCACTGCCTTCTAAAGCCTCCACTCTTAGAGGACTTAAGTTATCATTTATCATAAACAGTACTCCACCAGCATTTTCCCTTCCTATCCTGCCAAAAAATGCTGTACCCCGCTACTTCTGTTCCTGTTATTATATCATTTTCTGTCAAACACGTCCCAGAGATCCCAATAATCTTTGGCCAGGCTGATGCTATCAGCACCACCAATTCATATCCTTTATTCCAGATACTCCTGGCATTAGTATAAAGCATAAAAATGTCACTGCTTCTATACCTATCATTATCCCCTCCAGATCCCACTGGACTCAATGTTGCCTGATGTCATCCCCCCAAGCACCCATTCTCACAAGAGGCCACACCTGCTACCATTCACCCTGGGAATTCTAGTTTCCCCTGCATTGACACACCAACTCGGTTAGTTAACAGCAATCTCTCCAGATGCCTACGTCCTTGCTCATTCAAATGCAGGCAGTCTATCACATACAGTTCCTTTCTGTCCTCAAATGCCGTCTAAGCATTCCAATATTCCAATCCTCTCTTCTAACACATTCTGGCTATTATGCTATTCATTATTACTGCTCTTCTGCTCAGCTCATCACTATCATACTTGGGCAACACACACGCACTATCTTTCCTCTCTGCGTCTTCACAATCTGTGTCGTCTTTTGTGCAACCTCAAGCAAGAATCTCAGGTCTCTCGCCACCCAATTTACACTGCCTCTCAAGTCATTCATGCCCACATTACAATCATCTCATCTATCCTTTCACCCCACTTAATTGTCATAAGCACACTCTCTATCGTTCCTCCAGGCAAACACTCCTCTGGCATCCTATCTTGCACACCATGGATCATCGAGTCTCCATACATCAGAGCACTCACCACTCTGTTCCTTGATTGCTCATCTGCATCCCTCACTCTCTCTCTCTCTCTCTCTCTTTCACTCTGTGTTCCCCTACTTACCTGCTGTCCTGGCTTCACTCCATCCCTGATTCCAGCACTCCCTCACATTCTTCTCATTTTCTCCTCTTCTATTGTTTCCATAACTCTCTCTCATTCCCTCTCTTTCACTGTTTCTATTCTCTCCACTTCTATCTTTCCCATACCTCTCTCTCTCTCTCTTTCTCTCTCATTCCCTCTCATCCACTGTTTCTATTCTCTCCTCTTCTATCATTAATATACCTCTCTCATTCCCTCTCTTCTAGTGCTCCTATTCTCTCCTCTTCTATCATTCCCATAACTCTCTCATTCCTACTCTGATTCGCCTTGCATTCATCTCTTTCATTTGCCTAATCTCATCTTTCATACTTATCATCTCATTCCCGAGAGATTCCACCATCTCTTTCAGCTCATCTATCGCTCTCTCTGCAAGTTAGCCACTCTTACTCACCATTCATCCTCCCAATCATCTCTGAAAACTTCACAATTGTTCAAGTCGTCCACACTCCACACTCTTATTTTTTCATTCATATTTCACTGCTCGTTATTCTCACCTATCACACTACTCGTCTCTCGAAAATCTGCCACTCCTGATGCAACGAGGTCGGATATCACAACATCTAACTCACTGTATTCCTCCCATTGTCTACATTTTAAGCATATATGCAATCCCCCTTCTCTCATCTGCCACATATCCAACTCCTGGGACACATACATGCCACAAATACCACATGCCACAAAATCCTTTATTACGTTATGCAAAATAGAGTCCTTGAATGGGGGAGGACTTAGTGACACGCCATTTGTAATTGGAGCAGCGGCAGCTGCCATCATTCAAATTGTGCAGAGGAACTACTACAACTAAACCTAAATGCTAAAATTAAACACTAAATACTATGTTGTACGCTCTACTGTAAGCTAATTTACTTACTCAATACTGTAAGTATAAACTATATTTAACTATACTAAATAGCGAATAACAAAAACTTATCTTTTCTTCCACCGCAGATGTCTGCCTCTGACCTCGCCTTCTCTGTAACCCAAAAATAACACAATATAAACAACAACTAAATTCCAAAAGCAGCACCACTAAAGAACACTTGTATTACTGAGGGAAATGTAGCAACATTTGCAACAAAGTCACACTATACACCTTTAAAACACTTTTTTTTTCTTTTTTTTTTTTTTTTACCACAGCTCAAATCCCAATTTACCCACCAATACTTGATATTAACAAAAAGACTACCATCTAAAGTCCTGAATATAACGATGGAAGGTAAAAGATCCAAAGGATGGCCCAGAATTAGATGGATAGACAAAATAAAAGAGGACCTGAAAACCAAATCACAACAAGCGACACCAAACTGGACAGAATTGTTCGGACTCTCCCGGGACAGAAGTGGAAAGAGTTCATTCGGCCTCATCATCATCATCTATATAGATGATGGAAGAGAGAAGAAGAAGAAGACTTGATATTGTCTGCTATTCAACATATCCTTATTTAATGGTGAATAGTACAGCTTCTCTTTCTTTTTCCTGAAAGAAAGAGAATTCAGGCCATGAACTTCTGAAAGAAATTCATGGCCTGAATTTCTGAAAGACTTGTCCTTCAGAAATTAAGTTGCAATAGTAGCATCGCAGTGATGAAAAAAATGCCACATTTACTATGAATGTTGAAGACTGTTTGTCCAACATGAAAAACCTCTAGACAGTAACGGTGCATGCCATTTACTGGACTCTGACTTGATATAGGATGCCAAAAAGCCTAATAATATAACCAAAAGCTTCATCAATTAGACTACAGAAATCGTTAACTATTTAGCCCAAACCCTAATTTCGAGAGTCCAAAAATTACACAAAACAGATATACAGTAAGGCAATGCCTTATAACACTCCACTTATATGAAGATTTTCAATTATGCCCATTCATACGATGCTCCATCCAGCTCATATGATGGCTGCAGCATGACACTACCATGAATCAACCAAAGTGCAGTTATTGTGGACTCAGTTTGTTTATGACATAATTGCTCATTACAGCTCAACAACTATTTTATTGTTGCTAATAATGGCAGATATAAATCAGATTAAGGGCATTTGTTGCATCCAATGAAAAGAAGAAGACATAAACCTATTACATTAGATACTAAGATGAAAATTATTTAGTAATCAGGCATATTTTAGACCAATAGGTTTGTTATAGAGAAATCTACAAAGAAGAAAAAAGAAAAGATAATCTACCAGCATTTCTGACTTAACAAAAATTATTATACATTTTTGGTTTGCATAAGTAACATAAATAAAGCACTTATTTATGTCACTGAGTGCTTATTAAACCATTACCTGCATCAAGTGAAAAAAAAAAAAAAAAGGGGGGGGGTGACAATAATTCTCTATATCAGTGGTGGCGAACCTTTTTATGTGTGCGTGCCAAAAGTTTACAAATGCAGTTTCTGACATACTGGTGCATGCCAAAAATTTACAAATCAAGTTGATGACATGCCGGACAGTTTTTAGTAAGGGAAAAATTAATAGAAAATCTATTAATTAATTTATAATAATATATAATATTTTATTTAATTTATATTATTTATTTATATATAAATTTATAACATTTTTCAGTGTAAAATTGATTATTGTATTATTAAATTGATTTAAATGTTGGCTTTAAAAAAAAAAAAACGGTAGTGAGAAAAATATTTATGCATTGTAACTCACGATAGAAGTCAGATGAGCAGGGGAAGCTCAACTTGTCGGCGAAATGCTTACCGTATTTACTCGAATATAACTTGCCCTGAGTATAACTCTCACCGCTGATTTCACTTTATGAAAAAAGATATCAAAAAGGTTTGCATGTTACCTCGCACACAAAAAATGTTTAAACATGTTCATGTTAAACATATTCGGGGTGCTTAAGGGACAAAGCTGTATAACTGAGAGGAGACCTTCATATAACCTTTAAAGGAATGTGGAGAACTGACCAGGGCTTCTGACCTAATGTCCAATTCTCACCTTCTCATGGTGCACCGTGTTGGGTATCAACATGGATACTGAACGAACGAGGATGGGCTGGCAATTTGGGCGACCAAATTGAATTCTTATTGGCTTAAACCAATATACAAAATGATGGTACAACATGACAAAATTTCATACCAGCTGGGGCGTCGCCCGGTTAAACAAGGCCCCCGTTGTTTTCGCCAGGGAACCAGGGAGAACAGCGAAAAGTCAGCTACTGAAAAAAACCTGAAAGCACACCTACAATTCAACATCACCAGAGTTAAAGATCGGTACTATCAACATAAGAAGTCTGAATGGCAAAGAAATGGAGCTAGCTGAGGAATTAGATAAGTACCAAATCGACATAATACGAGTGATGGAAACAAAAAAGACAAAAACTGGTGAGATCTTTCTGAGCAATAAATACAAAATGTTATATTCAGGAAATAAAAAGCAAGGAAAAGGAGGAGTAACCACAGTACTCAACACAAAATACGAGGCTAATCTTCTTGAATAGCAGGCAGTCTCAAGTAGAGTGATGTGGGCTAATATCAGAATGGGGAATTGGACAATGAGACTCATTTGTGCCTATGGTTCTACTAAGGTAGAAGTGGAGGAATATTTTGATGCTTTAGAAAAAGCAACTGACACAATGAAAAAGGAAAAGTTGGTCCATGTTGGGAATCTAAATAGCAGAGTAGGAAATGATTGTCAGACATACAAAAATATTTTATTTTTGTATGTCTGACAATCATTGGTTATTACTAACACCATGTTCCAACATAAAAATGTGCACAAATTCAAATGGAGAGTAAAGGCAAGGAATAAGAAAAGTCTCATTGACTATGTTATTGTTGACAGTGATGTTTTCTCCCTGGTGCAGGACACCAGAGTGTATACAGAGGATTTGAAATTGGAAGTGATCACTATTTAGTCTTGAGCAGGATAAAATTGAATTTCATATTGAAAAGAATAACATATAAGAGTGTTTTAAAGCGAATAAAAGTTGAGCAGCTCTCAGATGTGAACTGTAGACTAAAATACACAAAGATTATTGAAGAAAAATTTGAAAGAGTTTGAGAACAAGAACCAAACCTTGGAGATTCAGTGGTAAGCCTTGAAGAAAACCCTGATTGATTCAGCCAGAGAGGCATGTGGTGAGGTAGTCTGCAAGGATAGAAAAATCAGAACTCCATGGTGGACACAGGAAGTGAAAGAAGCAGTGAAGGAAAAGAAAAAAGCATATCAAAAGTTCCTGGCAAATAAGTCAGCTTTTGCTCTTAGAGAATACAGAGACAAATGTAAGAAAGTGAAACACTCTGTAAAACTAGCTAAACATAAGTCATGGGAGGACTTTGGCAAGAACATAGAAAATAAATATCAAGAAAGTGGTAAGATATTATGGAGGTTGTTGAAGAAGCTAGAAATGGAGGAAAGAGTGCTATAAAAGGAGTTAGAGATGATAAAGGTGACATGAAAACGGGAGAAAAAGATATCCTTGAAGTATGGAGTAATTACTTTTAAAAATTATTAAAACTAATTATTAAATTATTAAAACTAATTAAAAATTGCTAAATGAAACAAGCAGTGATAGCACAATGATAAAAAACACTCAACAGGCATACAGTCAGGAATATGTATCCATACTTGAAGTAGAAAAAGCCATCAATGGCTTGAAATGTGGAAAGGCAGCAGGAGTAGATGATATTCGACCAGAAATGCAAATGTATGATGGTATAAAAGTCTCACAGTGGCTGCACTGCATAGTTCAGAAGGCCTGGACAGAGGGACGAATTCCTGATGATTGGAGTAGAGCTCTAATAGTACCCATATATAAAAAGGGAAATAAAACTGAATGTGAAAATTACAGAGGTATTTCCCTACTGAGTGTTCATGGCAAGATCTATGCATGTATACTTGAGAAACAGTTGAGAAGAATTGTGGAAGAAAAGCTTGGTGAAGAACAAGCTGGATTCAGGACAAATAGAGGCTGTCAGGATCAGAATTTTAACTTTATGGCAAATAGTTGAGAAATCATGGGAATATAACAAAGATCTGTATTTAAGTTTTGTAGATCTGAAAAAGGCATATGACAAGCTGCCAAGAGAAAAGCTATTCAATACGCTACAGTTATATGGTGTCAATGGGGCATTATATCAAGTAATACTTAGTCTTTATTTGAGTTGTAAGTCAGCAGTTAGAATTGAAGAAAGTACAGGAAGATGGTTTAATGTTAAATCTGGTGTGAGACAAGGATGTACATTATCCCCTCTGTTATTCTATATGGATCACATTATGAAGGAAAGTGGTATTAAACATGATATCAGAATTGGAGATGTTAATTTCAGGTCTTTGCTTTATGCAGATGATGTTATACTTCTAAATAAATCCGCTACAAGTTTGCAAGATTCCCTGACTAAATTGAATAACTGTTGTAATAGATATGGTATGAAGATCAGCATTAAAAAGACAAAGACAATGAAAATAGGTAGAATTGTTGAAAATGTCAACTGTGTTGTGAATGGAGAACCTGTGGAACAAGTAAAACATTTCAGCTACTTAGACTTATTTTTAGTGAAGATGGTAAATTAAATATGGAAATAGACAACAGAATCAACAAAGCTGGTATGGTAGGAAGTAAACTGAATAAATTCATATGGAATAAGAGAGAAATTAGTTGGGACACTAAATATACAAGACAGTGTTCAGTGGCAATATCATATTAAAAACGAGGATATTAGGAAAGAACTTGACATTGTCAGCATCCAGGAATGCATTAGCAGAGCTAATCTCAGGTGGTATGGTCACTTAAACAGAATGGGCGAGAAAAGATTAGCAAAACAAGTGCTCTCTACCAGGTTGGCAGGAAAATGACCCAGAGGAAGACCAAGATATAGGTGGATTGATACGGTACAAAGTGCCTTAGACGATAGAAATATAAGATCTGATAATGTTGGAGTCTTGACAAGTAACAGACTGATTTGGAGAAAAATTGTAGATAGGAAGTTAGTAATGATGTAAATTTTTCATGTAGTACTATCATATCCTGTACACTCCTTGAGAATACATGTCAGGAATTTGATGATGATTTGATGATGAAATGTTCACGTCGAGGCGATAGTAACTTGCTCCCCCCTCGGTTAAAAACACGCCCCCCCAAAGCTATTATACTGCAGATGCAAAAAAAAACAAGTGTAGTTTCGCTGTATCCCTGAATAAAGTACAGAGGCTTTTGAAGTCTGTAATATATTTCTCAACAAATAATGTGATTCATTAGTTTATTATTATTATTATTATTATTATTATTATTCAAGCCTCCAAGGAGTCAAAAGACTGATCGAGGGAGGTCCTTTCTAAGACATAAAGTCTGTCAAGACTCATCGAGGGGAGGTCCCCCCCTGAGAAACACAAAGTCTATCATACCACTCTTTAAACTCACTGACCGTTCTCGCTCCCACCACTCCATCAGGCAATGCATTCCACGGCTCAACCACCCTCCACACAAAGAAACCACTCCTTACCCTCTTGCTCACAGTTTCCTTTCGTAACTTCCAGGGATGGCCTCTTGTCGTCACTCCTTCCTGCTGATCAACCAAGCGAAAGAACTCCCCATGTCAACCCTGTAACCACCCCTCATTAAAAGTCTCAATCATATCACCTCTCCTTCTTCTATCCACCAAACTCTGCAGTCCACATTCTCTCAGCCGATCCTCCTGAAACCATCTTTGTCATCCGTCTTTGTATCCTTTCCACAGTTAATTTATCCCCTTCAAATCCTGGGGACCAAATCTGAGAACAATAGTCCAAGTGTGGTCTGATCAGAGACTTATACAACGGAATGATAACCCTCTTATCTCTGCAGGTCAGTGTCCTTCTCATAATAGCAGCAATCCTCTGTGTTACCTTCACTACCTTTGCAATATGTCCCCTAAACTTCAGGTTTCTATCAATCATCAACCCCAGATCTCTTGTCTCCCCTACTTCCTCCAGTATAACTCCTCCCATAGAGTATGCAGCATCCCATCGATGTTTCCCAAACCTCAAGACCTTACATTTTGCTGCATTAAACTGACACCCCCATTCATTTGCCCATCTATCTAGCTTATTGAAATCCTCTTGCAGGGCTACCACATCTGCACTATTACTAATAATCCTTCCCTGCTTCGCATCATCCGCAAAGAACTGAATATCCCCCTGCAATCCACTGGCTATGTCATTGATATAAAGGTTAAACAATATAGGTCCTAGTACTGAGCCCTGTGTGATCCCACTTGTAACCCTCTGCCTCCTGGAAACTGCTCCACCATACACAACTCTCTGATACCTATCAGACAGCCAATCCTGAATCCAGTTGACCAATCTGACATCCAGACCCATGTGCTGCAACTTAAATATCAGCTTATCATGTGGCACCCTGTCAAATGCCTTCGCCAAATCTAAGAAAATTGCAGTATATGCCTTTCCCTCATCTAATGCTCTTGTAACTTTATTATAAAAGGCTAGCATATTGCTAAAACAAGAGCGTCCTTTCACAAATCCATGTTGATTCTCACAGATAACATCACCCTCATCTGCCCAATGCTGTACACGGTCATCACTACTTTCTCCAAGATCTTAACAACTACTGATGACACACAGGCTGGCCTATAATTAGACACTTCCAGTCTGTTACCACCCTTATGCAATGGCACTATCTTACCTTCCTTCCATTCCCTGGGCACCTTTGCCAAAGCCAGACTTTCATTGAAAAGCCAGGTTAAAGGTATTGTCAATTCCCTAGCACATTCTCTCAAAACTCGTGGTGAAATACCATCCAGTCCCACAGCTTTACTGACATCCAGAGTACTCAGTATCTGAAACACACTCTCCTCCTGTACCTCCAGTCCTCGAACCAGTCCTATCTCTCTAGCATTAAAAGTGACTCCTCTAGGATGAAATACTCCAATAAAGTGCTCATTGAACAATTCCACTATGTCCTCTGCATCAGTCACTCTATTCCCATTTTTATCCCACAATATCATTCTTCCACAGTCATTTCTCCTCCTACTGGCCACATAGCTAAAAAATTCCCTAGGATTTTCTTTGGATCTTAGGGCCAATCTCCTCTCATATTCCAGTTTCGCTTTCTTTACCACACTAGTCACTCTTCTGGCCTGTGTCTTATATTCCTCATGCATCTCTTCACCTGTCTCCTTATATCTCTTCCATAGCCTCTTTTTCGCATGCAATTCCTGTTTAATATTGTTTGTCATCCACTTTACTCCAAATTGCGCCCTCTTCTTCACTCGTGGTATACAACTTACTATTGCTGATAACAAATATTCTTTCACAATTTCCCACGCACTGGTGATATCCCGGCCTTCCAATTCCTCCCTCCATGAAACGTCCCGAAGTTGACGTCTAAGACTATTATAATCACCTGCCTTATAATTCCACATAAGTTCCCGTCTCTTTGATACTCCTGCATGTCTAATCATTTTCCAAGTCAACACCATATGGTCACTCTCTCCAACTGGTGGGAGAGACGTCCACTCAGTTATTATCAACTCTTCTGATGCTATAACCAAATCCAAAATTTTTGAACCTCTTGTTCCCTCTGTTACATGTTGCCTAAGACATTTGTCCCTCAAGAATTCTAGAAATTCCATTCCCCTATTGTTACATGCATCTTCCTCTCTCCAATTTATACTACTGAAGTTAAAATCTCCCAAAACAATCATTCTTCTTGCACTTGCCAAACTTAGCTGTCTAAACATCTCCTGGTCCCCATCCTCTGTGCTCCTGGGTCTGTAGGAACACCCCACTAAATATCCTGTCTTGCCTACCTCTACCTCACACCATACGCTCTCAAAATCATTTGTCTCACTTCCTTCCAAATTCTCCACTCTTAGAGGACATAGGTCATCACTTATCATGAGCAGCACCCCACCACCACGCTTTCCCCTCCTATCCTGGCGAAAAATGCTATACCCAGCGACTTCTATTCTTGTTTTTATATCTCCTTCTGTCAACCATGTCTCAGTGATCGCAATAATTTTTGGCCAGGCTGATGCTATCTGCGCCACCAATTCCTCTCCCTTATTCTGGATACTCCTTGCATTAGTATACAGCATATAAATGCCATTGTTTCTATACCCAGCATTATCCCTTCTAGACTCCACTGGGCTCAGTCTTACCTGACATTGTCTCCCTTCTCCCAAGTATCCATTCCCACAAGAGGCCACCCCTGCTATCATCCTCCCTGGGACACACTGACTCGTTCAGAACAGCAATCTCTCCAGATGCCTACGTCCTTCCTCATTCAAATGTAAACAGTCTCTCGCATACAACTCCTCTCTTTCCTCAAACGCACTCCATGCCGCAAGTACTGCATGCACATGCTGATAACAATCATACGGCATGTATGCATGCAGTACTTGCGTGCATACATGCCGCAAGTACTGCATGCACAAAATCCCTTATGATATTGCTAATAATTGAGTTCTTAAATGGCGGAGGACTTGGCATTACGCCACTTGCGACTGCTGCTGAATCCACCATCATTCCTTACTGCCGAGTAGCGTAATCTTTAATAATTATTCAATTAATAAATAAGAGGGGAAAAAAGTACAAACATTTAAGTACTAAATATAATTAAGTCAGAACATTTAAGTACTAAATATAATTAAATAAAATGAAATATAACTAAATACAGTAACTTAGCTTCGTTTTGTCTTCCACCGTTACGCGTTCGATTCTGACGGTACCAACATATATTATATCGCGACAGCAACTAACTTCCGAAAAACAACCACTGAAGTACACTCGTATTCAGAGAAACAATTCAGCACTCAAAAACGTAGAAAAACGGGGTAAAAAAACGGACTATTCACCGATTAAAAATCACTTTCTTCTGCACAGCTCAAATTCACCGCCACGTGCTACCATAGAAATGACAGCGCCGTTTTTATTCCAGCTGTCTCTAATGGGACTATTATTGTCCCCTCCCACAGAAACTATGCTGTACAGACTCAAACCAACAACTGTGTTTCAGTGCAACCATATGTTGCACTGAAACAAAGTATTTAACTAAAAACTATTGACCAATTTTTCAATTACATGAAATAAGTGTTTTATTGCATTTGAAATTCTCAATGTCATTATGACAGATCACAAAGACCAACTTCAAATAAAATTCTACCACGAATTGAAACATACCATATAATTACTGTGACCATATGTCCTTTATTTAAGAGGACAGTCCTTTATTTTACTACTCTGTCCGTTAGATTTTTGTTTTCTAAAATCGCCGTTTTGTCCTTTATTTTGTGAATTGAAATAGTAAATTGAATATTAACGCCAATATATTTAAAGATGCAATTCATAAATATTACCAAACCTGCATTGATTATTTAAATAACTGGGACAGCTGTTTCGTGGAAATGGAAGTATTTGAATGGGTCCTACTACGAGAAATCCCTCTGCAGGCAAAGATCGAGTTTTGTCCATTTCTAATCACTCGAACTTAAATATAAATGACGGTGAACTATTTTATGAAGTTTAGTGTAGTAGAAGTTATGTCACCAGTGAAAAGATCGAAGAATGGCAACAAAATGACGTAGTAAGGTCGAAAATTTTAAATATTTCGCAGATAAACAATGTATCTTTTAAAAACATTTTAAAAATCGCTGAATTTCACTTATGTCTCCCTGGATCTAACTCTCCACTGAACGAGCATTTTCATTAGTGAACAATATCTGGACCAGTGGGAAAAAACCAATTAAAAATCGAAACATTGAAAGCATGCATTTATACCAAACAGAACTTTGATATGAATTGAATACAGTTTTATGAATTTTTAAAACACAAACCTGATTTATTAAAAAAAGTTCAAGAATGAACTTTTTTTTAATAAATTTAATTTTTTTTAAATTTATTTAATTTTAAATTTAATAAATTTAATAATAAATTAAAAATTTAATTTTGATACTTTACAAATTAAGTAAAAATATGATTGTTTAAATGGTTTATATATATGCTTATAGTTTACAATAAATGTTATAAAGCATTTTAATTTTAGTGAAACAAATAAACGCAACTTGCTTTTTTATTTATTATGAAACAATTTCTGATTTGTCCTTTATTTTCTCCAAAAAAATATGGTCACTGTACATATAATGCGTGCGTGCGTGCGTGTGTGTGTGTAAGTTTGCCTGCCATCTCAACCCAAACAAGCAGGAATAAAATTCAACCAAGGGTTGAAACTGAGCCTGCCGGTAATGAGAAGTTCCGTCGGAACGATAACAATACTCCGTCGTGAATGTGTTAAAACTAGGAAATATATAGTGAATGTTGTTATGACAGTTTCAGATGTTATGGAATTCAGTTGAAGAGAATTAGCATTTCAACTCAACACTTGTCGGTTGCCTATGTCTTTGGGTGGTGTGATCTTTTGTTAATACCACACCAATCATATGCACGTCTTCGTAGCTGCTCTTTCGTGTAAAAGAAAATTTAACTTGTACATATTGTAATAATTAAAAAAAAGTTGAATAATTTATAAGTGTATAAAAGGATATCACCTGTAAATCGTTGACGTGCCAGCAAAATTCTCAGACATGCCACCTCTGGCACTCGTGCCATAGGTTCACCATCTATGCTCTACATGATGGTGGTTCGGAACCTAACATGTTGTATGAGGTATGTACTTCACGTTTGCAGCTCTAGCCAAGCATATTCCTTGAAAAATCCACATAGGTTATACATCTTAGCAGTAGGAATAACAGCACTTCTAAACTATCATAGTTCTTAAATACTGGTTCAATCCATCATATGCATATATCATGAGTTTTGTACAGGAGTGCTAATCTATTTATGAAAAAATTTTACCTCCATTTGGGAATCAAACAAATCAGCACCCAGATTCTAAATTTGACTGATACTGGGCAATATTGAGTATTAAGAAATACTTATGAAGTTCATTGTTATTATGACATGTAACAAAACAAATTCAGGGTATGTTCTCTTGCCATCTTGCAGAATGAAAGAATTCCTCTGTCTTTAGCATTGAAGAAGAAGAGATAAAGATTATTTGATTCTGCTCAGTCACCCAACCATGTCCCATTAGTGTCATTGAATGAACATTTCCATTTCCACAAGTAACGATGACTTAAGATCATCTACGTATATAATTGGATCATCATAAACTGAATGAACATTTGCAGGCCACTGTATATTTGGTGGCCACAAGGCTCTGTGCTTGGACCATTATTGTTTAATTTGTATGTAAATGATATAGGAAAATACTTGAAGGGAGATATTCAGTTGTTTGCTGATGATGCAAAGTTGGGAAGTGCAATAATTAATCAAGCTGATGTAGAGAGCTTATAGAATGATTTAAATAAGCTGACAGTATGGGCAAAAGATAATGGATTTCAGTTCAATGTGGAAAAGTGTAAAGTTCTGCATTTTGGGATTAAAAGATTACAAGTTGTGTACTACATTAATGGAACTGGTCTCCAAGAGATTGATGAGGCTAGGAACTTGGGGGGGGGGGAGGTTAGTGGATGGGAAGATAAACTTTAGAAGGCATAGGGTTACTTGCCTATTGAAGAACACACTAACATGCAGAGATAAAGATGTTATTATTTCTCTTTATAAGGCATTGATACGTCCACATCTGGATTACTGTGAAGTGATAGAAAAAATTCAGAGGCAAGTGACTAAGTTAGTGAGTGATGTAAGGAATGCTCCCTACATTGATAGATTGAGAGTTTGTGGGTTACAAACTCTCAATACAGCATTTGATAGAAGTTGGTTGATAGCAGAGAAAAGGGTATATGATAGAAACATTTAAGTTACTAAAAGGTTTTTATATGATTGATGCAGGAAATATTTCAGCAGTGAGATAATCACATTTGTGTTAATATCCAGGTGTGCGGTCACAAATACGGACACCTTTGAGTCCTTTAAACAGACATGCAGATGGCACAGCATGTCAAATTCTTAGTGTTGCAGTGGTTTTAAATGGCCCAGAAGGCAAGGCAGGGTATCCACTGAGACAATAGCACCCAGAAGTCATTAAGTGGCTGTGATTGGTTATTGTGTGAAGCAATCCAATTGAACGTTGTCATTTGTCATGTTTTTGTTTTCTGAGTTTCATCTGTTTTGTGTGCATGCAGTATGAACTGACATGATTATGACATAGATATAGACAAGTTTTTAGATATATTTATAATTTTCTATAAATTTATAATTTTTTTTTTTTGCTCATATTTACAATGGGAAGCTGTTAATGATGTACTGAAAGCCCCACTTTCTGCCAGAGCTTTCATGGATTGTGTGACTATTAAGGCGGTTGGAACTAGTGTATAAATAAGTAAGTAACACAAGTTATTTCTGCCTTTCTTTGGTTCAATCCTGAAAATTATAATTCCCAAGTGATCACTTTTTCTGATTTCTGTGCGTATTATATGGCTGTATTTAAAAATCATATCAAAATTCAAATTATCCATGTCACACTATAATATTTGCCAATGAAAATCTTATCTCACCACCAAGCATAAACTCATTGAGCTTCTTACATAAACAGCGCATATGAAACATAGCTATTGTTCATTTGATCTTTATGCTTTCCATATTTAAAATTATATTAATTGATAAATTAAAGTATTCAAAGTTATCTCACAATTAATTGGTGGGCCAATTAAGATAAGTGCCGATGCACTATGCACTCTTAAAACTTTCATACATCAAAAAAAATACAATCACACAGTCAAATTGACAAGAATTTTGTATCATTGGTTGCATAAGCCACATGACAGCACACTGAAACTAAATGGGCACACAATACCACTGGTGGTTAACAAGGGTGTGAGGGCTAGATTTTTCACTTGGAGAGTGGTGAATGAATGGAATGCATTGCCTGACTCAGTTGTGAGTGCTTCATTTGTCATTGAGTTCAAGAAGAAGTATGATAGATTGTGTGGATAGTTTGGGTCTCCCGTGATGAGTTTACTGACTCCATGGAGATGCCCATATAATAATAACAATAATATAAATGTTCATATTCCTTGCAGTGACTATATATATGTGTGTGTTATCGTTAAGTGAGCTTTCCAAAATTAATATTATTAATAATACTTGTACCATAATATTAATATTATGGTACAAGCATCAGAGCCTGATATACATTGTTGTGCCATATGTTCTATGAAATGTAGCATCAATGGAAACATATCCTGGTGCTCTTCTTCAGAGGTTCTTTTCAGTCACCATGTGTTTTCTGAATAAATGTCCTATATCATGTCATTTAGTCTGAAACAGCACATCACTATTTCAGGCCAAATTGCAATATAGGTTTTTTTTTTTTTTTTCCCCAACAGTAAAAGTATCTATTTAAAATTAATTTGAAACATATAAAATCTAGCATATTTTAATCTATTGTGTTTTTGTGTTATTGTGCACTTGGTAGTGATGAATTTAAAAATCATTTTCAGTAACTAAATTACTGTTTGGTATCTCCTAGCTTTCTTTCTTGTTATTGTGATGACAGGAATCTTTATAAGGCCTTTTTCAGTTAAAGGTGAGTTAGTCAATCTCACATGGTGGTAGCAGGGTTTTTCTAACAAAAAAAAAAAAAAAAATTTAAAAAAATCCTATTGGTTGCAAGAGATAGTGTGTGTGTAGATGGAAGATTAAATAATGCAAACAGTTGTGTAGAGTGGAGTGTGCCTTCCCACAATGAGTCTTTGGAGGTGTCATGTGATAATGATAACTAATTTTGAGTAAAAATAAATAACTAAGCTTAAAATTACTAACTTAACTTGTAAACCTTCATATGAAAGTCACCATCAAGAGTATGCACATATATATACTAACTATATAAGGTCATGAAACACCTCTCCAATCATAGGAAAAAATGGATGAGAAAGATAACAGTGTAGTAGGAAAGGTTGCCAATGTGTTGCCGAAGTATGACGATGATAAGTTGCGACAGAGAGCCAAAATCATGAATGGTATGCTAGCAGAGCTGTGTAAGGAGATGGAAGTGAAGTTTGTGGATGTATGGCATGTTTGAGGGAAGAATGAAATCATACAGGCGTGATGGGTTGCATTTAAATGGCTTTGTAGTGAGTGTACTGGAGAAAGTGATGCTTCATAGAAATACATGTGATGCGAGCAAGAGAGCAGAAGAAAGAGATGATGGGAAAAATCAGGAGAGTGGTATTCAAGAGACAGAAATGCTTGGCAGTGGAAACAGTAGTTGTGTGAGAGATGAAGAGAGAACAGGAATGCAAGAGGAACAGGGAAACTGGATGTTCATAGTGGCAGTAAATGTGTGTATGAAGATGCTAAGGGCAGGTGTGGTGGGGAAATCACAACCAACAAATGGCCAATGTGTTGCCGAAGTATGACGACGATGAGTTGCGACAAAGAGCCAAAATCATGAATGGTATGCTAGCAGAGCTGTGTAAGGAGATGGAAGCGAAGTTTGTGGATGTATGGCATGTGTTTGAGGGAAGAATGAAATCATACAGGCATGATGGGTTGCATTTAAATGGCTTTGTAGTGAGTGTACCGGAGAAAATGATGCTTCATAGAAGTACATGTGATGCGAGCAAGAAAGCAGAAGAAAGAGATGAAGGGAAAAATCAGGAGAGTGGTATTCAAGAGACAGAAATGCTTGGCAGTGGAAACAGTAGTTGCGTGAGAGATGAAGACAGAACAGGAATGCAAGAAGAACAGGGAAACTGGATGTTCATAGTGGCAGTAAATGTGGGTATGAAGATGCTAAGGGCAGGTGTGGTGGGGAAATCACAACCAACAAATGGCTTGGATAGGACTGGTTATATACCTAAAAATGAACTGCTGTGTTTGTTTAGAAATGCCAGAAGTATCAGAAATAAGGGGGATGAAATGGTTTCAGTCATTGAGTTTATTTGCCCCAAAATCATTGGAATAAGTGAAACATGGTTGAATGAAGATGATATTGTAATGGGAATAGAAATATACAGAATAGAACGATACAGTACTTTTTGTGAGGATAGAAAGAACAAGAAGGGAGTGTGCTGCTGATGATAGCAGGGGAATTAAGACATGAAAGAAAGAAATAGTGGCAATAGTTACAAAGCAGTGTGGTGTAATGTGAGGACTGAGAGGAAGACATATTTAGTTGAATGTTGCTATAGATCTGGGAATGTGGAGGGTGGTGATGAAGAAATGTATAAACAACTTGAATTAGTGAACAATGGAAGGGTAATTATTATGGGTAATTTTAATTATGGCAGTATAGATTGGAATGAAGAGATATAGCATTTGGGAATAAGGAAAATGAATTTCTCGAGATCTTGAGAGATAACTATCTCAGGCAGCATGTAAAGGAGAGTATGCAAGGATCGAGAGTTCTAGATCTGATTGTTTCATGTGAGCATGTAATTGTGAGAGGGCGGTTTCACACTTTCCTCCAGTTTATGAAAGTGATCATGAAGTGATCACCTGGATTGTGGCTAGTCAAATGCAGACTTTTGTGAGGAAAGGATATACGTGGAATTATAAGGCTGGTGATAATGACAAGCTTAGGAGACAGCATGGAGCTATAAGATGGAACGAGGAGTTCATGTCATTGGAGAGTGATAATCAAGAGACAGAAATGTCTCTTCAATACCACTGAAGGAAATGCTGCATGAGAATTGACAAAGAAATACATAACAGCATCAGTGTGTGAATGTATTCCAAAGGTCAAATGGCTGAATAAGGTAGGTGCAAAATAGATGAATGTGGAGCTGGAGCATGAAATCTAGAAAAAGAAGGTACTTTGGAGGAAGTACAAGATGAATAATAGTAATAATCAGTTCTATGAAGAGTATAAAGAAGCCAGAAGAGTGGCTCAGTTAGTAAGGAAAACAAAAGTACAGTATGAGCAGAAATTGGCAGATGAGGTGAAGAAGAACCATAGAGAATTTTTTAGATGTGTCGTAAGTAGAAGGAAGAATGATCATGGTAAGATGATAAAAATCAAGTCGATATTAGATCCCACATTATTTCAAAACAAATGTAGAAACTATGAAAGTTTCATAAAAATAAGTTGACAAGAGAGCTTACAGGAATACACCTGCCAACATTTACGAGTTGCCCTAGTGCAGACCACTTTAGAAAACATGCATGCTGCCCAGGCATCAATATATTCACTTCGTAATTTGGTCCATATTTTTTAAGGTTTCACTGGCCTGAGCTCTTTCGAACTGGTTGGTTCTTGTCAGAGACCAGGCAGAAACCATAAGAGAGCAAAAACTCTCTTTCAATACTAAGGAACTTGAAACGTCGGAGATGTGTATTTTTCATAAGCAAACGCTCGGTCAGTGCATAAAAATATTTATGAAAATAAAGAAACAAAAGGCTTCAGTTTGGCGATGCAAATATTATAAAAATCAAGTGGATATTAGATCCTGCATTATTTCAAAGCTGAATGTAGAAACTATGAAAGTTTTGTAAAAGGGCAACTCGTAAATGCGGGCGGGCATATTCCCGTAAGCTCTCTGGCCAACTTATTTTTACGAAACTTTCATAATTTCTACATTTGGCATTGAAATAATGATCGATCTAATATCCACTTGATTTTTATAATTTTTGCATTGCTGAACTGAAGCCTTTTTACTCTTTATTTTAGAAAATGGTAAAATGATGTTAATGGATGAAAGTGGTAGAATGGTAACTGCTGCAGAAGACATTGTGGAGATATTTAGTGATCAGTTTATAAATGGTACTTCATCCTAATCAGGTTGGAATCATGAGGAACTTAAGTGTAGAGGACATAGGAGGGAATGGTTTAACTGTGAGTGAGCAGGAGGTATTTGAGGAAATAAATAGCCTTGAAGTTAATAAGGCAATAGCATTTGATGACATATCACCATGCATCTTAAGGAAATGCCCCAGGGAATTGGAATTAGCATTGGCATGCCTGTTTAACAACAGCACAGATTCCAAGGGAGTGGAAGAAGGATAAAATTGTTCCACTGCATAAAGGTGGTGATAAGGCTGTAGCTTCAAATTATAGGCCAATCTGTATATCTGGATTTGTGATGAAGGTACTGGAGAGATTGGTGAGAAGTAGGATACAGAAATGAGTTGATAACGGCAGTATTCTCTGTGGTTATCAGTATGTGTTTGTTAAAGGGAGATCATGTTTCATTACTTACTTATGTGCTATAACAACGTCACAAATACCTTAGACAGGGGAGATGCATATACAGTAATGTACTGATATACTTGGATTTTGCAAAAGCTTTTGATGGACTGCCATACGGGAAAAAGCTGGTAAATAAATTGAAACAGATGTGACTGGATAACACACTTCTGATTTGGATCAGTGACTGGCTGTCAGATAGGTAAAGGAAGTTGTATATGGGAGTGCAGTATCCCGAAAGAGAAAGGTCACTAGTGGTGTATTGCAAGGGTCAGTTTTGGGATCATTGTTGTTCAATTTGTATATTAATGATATTAGTGATAATGATAACAAGCCTTTGATAACAATGAATTTACATTGTTCATTAGCATAGGAGAATTGCATACAAACTGTGGAGAAACAAGTCATGCTACATGCTCTTTAGCCTGATTGATGTACTTGGGTGTAGTGGATGCCTGGGAGGAAATTTTTTTTTACTTGAGTGTTTTGTTCAACAATGAGATTAGGAGATGACAGTACAGCAATCCCTCTATTAGTGTGCCTAATACGTTCTTTAAAACAGGTGCATTAATCGAGTATAATAACCTATGGGAAAATGTATAATTCATTCCTCAGATTTCTTTTCTGAACCTTAATTTTTTTTGTAAAAGAATTAGGGTATGTCTCAGGGCCTAGTTAAAGGAAAACCTTGAAGCTGAAAGACAGTAAAACATTCAAAATATAAATCTATTATTCTGGCAGGCATTCTGTTTATTTTTTTCATACAATTGAAATTGTATGGAATTGCCTCTTCTGCAAATTTTCCTGCTTCTCTCTTCACAAGGGCCAGTCTCTAAACATTGCTACTTAAAAGTTTCGGTTGCACGAAAAATATTTTAAATTTGTTTCTGTGAAATTTCTTTGGGCTTGTCAGTGATTAAATTTTCTTCATAATTTTCAGGATCTTCCTGCTGTGCATCTAAATTTAGCAAGTGGGAATCACTCAGTTTCTCAGAATGAGATTTAATTAACTTAGATTCATTTGAAAAGCCTCTAAAATCATTTGCACAATGTGGAAGAATGTGCTTCCAAATGGATTGCATACTGCTAGCAGTAATTTCATTCAATTTTGCGACTTTATAACCAGGCTGAGATTTCTCTGATTTAGCCAGAAAAGTCTTGGAAGGCTTGGCTTCCAAAAAAAGGCCAGTTTCATCGACATTAAATATTTGTTGGTCACAATAGCCCCCTTCTTATACAATTTTCTTCAAATCTCTGGATAATTTGCAGTCACCTCCTTATTGGCACTTGCAGCTTCAACTGTGATTAGAACATTATGTAGGCTATTTCTCAAACCACCCCACACTAACATGGAATTCTTTTCCATCATTGATAGCCCTTTCTTTCAAGGTTGCAAAGAGACTTAATGCTTTTGATTTAATAAGGTCAGTTCTTAGCAGGATCCGTTTTTGGTTACAATCTTCGATCCATGTACAAAGAAGTCTCTCTAATTCAATCATTATAATACTTTGCATTCAGCAGCTTTGCTTAAAATTGCTCTTATAGTTGATTCACCCATTTTTGTGTTCTCGTCTTGTTCACTTTCTTTATTATTTCAAGTTTTTCTTCCAATGAGATTACTTTTCAAATCATTTTCACACTTTCACTGTTTTGCTCACTAATTCTTTTACTCATTATGAAATGTTGGGAAAATACTTTAAAATAAAAAAAAATGTAAGTAAAATAATTGCAAAGGAGGTACGAGATATGATCAGGAAAATGCTATGTAATTAGCAGGCAACATAAATTTTGGCGGTAAAAATTTGGAACATAGTATACATAACATACATGGAAGTAGTGTAGTATACCATTAAAAATAACTTTGTAAAATGTTTTAAATCAGTAACTAAATTGTTTCATTCTGGTGAATAATTTTTTAAAATAGTTAACCATAAAAATGTATAGACAGAAAATTTTTAAAATCTATAACATTTATTTTTAAGATGTATATAGGCGCACTAATCGAATTTGGATATCGAAAAAAAATTGCGCACTAATCAAAAATGAACTAATCGGGGGCACATTAATTGAGGGATTACTGTATAAGGATGTGAGTTTGCTTCTCAATTATTGGACTAGGTGCATCTGTCATAATGCATGGTCATGGCTGCTAGGTCCTATTGTACAATGTTCTTGTATAATGCACTGTAATGCCTCAATATTATGGAAATTTTATGTATTGCCCCTTAGGTTTTCCAGCATGATAATTCTCCAGGTCACAAAGCAGTAACTATAGTTATGATCTGACAAGAATAAAAGCAGGAATATTAGAACATATAATAATTACCCAATTAAAATCTGATAGAATGTCTATATGATGAATAGGAATACAGAATCAGGATGTAGTCAAGACATTTCTATTAATAAATGGACCTTTCTAATGATTAAAAGGAAGACCACAACACACCATTGAAATTACGAATTAAAAGTTGCTATTATAGCAAAGATGAAACAGCTTATGTTTTTGTCAATAAAGCTGTCTTGTTTATGGCTGCATCTGCACATGACTTTTGATTGTAAGAACTGGAAACCAAATTTATTAGAAAAGTCAGGAATTTTACTGGACTGCTGAAAAATTTATGTTTAATTTAAAAAAACAACATTTTGGCTGACAGACAAGGAATAAACCAAACTTCTAGTAACTCATCTGTATTATGTAACTTAACTAGAATATATTATGAGTATGATTAGCCTACAGTCCTTTTTTTTTTTAAATAAAAAGCACTGCCAACTGTAATCAACTATGAAATATAATATTAACAATAGGAATAGACATTTCTAATAATAGCTAGTTTAATTCATACTTTTATAAAGTGGTGAATTCTAAAGGTAATACATCACTCTGTTACTGCAGTAACAGAAAACTGCTGCTTTTCTAATTTTCTTTTTATAAAGACAAGTTTTATAAATACAAAGATACAGAGAGCTATCTATATTGGTTCATCTAAAGAAGTTATTTCAGACATGCCTTATATGGCATTCAAACCTACAGCCTCTGAACTCAGCAAATAACTAATAATATAAGTTATCACAGTTCTCAGGGTAAAGCAATCACCAGAACTCTGGCTTTTTTGTAATAATTTCTGATGCTAATACCTTCTTTAATTTATTATTATTATTTTTATTTCATGAAGATAAAGATCAGTCATGAAAGTTGTCACTAATATAAAATAACATATAGAGCTGCTTGTATACTATTAAGAGTATACAGAGTAGTTTGGATATATCATCACAAGACAGTAAAAATAACTTTGTCCTTTACTTACCTTGCTCAATTCTTCTGAAGAATAACCTGTTATTAATTTGTTTGTGCTAGGGGTATAACCCATGAAGTGATTCACTACTGCAAATTCCATAAGTGACATAAACACAAAAACAGTGCATGAGGACATCCACACATCAATTGCCTTCATGTAAGAAACTGGTGGAAGTGATGACTGAGACTGTGTATTCTGGGTAGCCAGAGTCAAAAGACTTGTTACTCCTAAAGTTACTCGAGCAGGTATAGCTTCAGGTCGGATCCAGAAGGATATCCATGACATTGTAACGATCAAAGTAGTTGGAACATAAGTATGAAATAAATGATAACCAAGGCGTCTTTTCAGGTGAAAAACCACTGCTAAGCAGGTGAAAGTTCCTACAATGTTAGAAAATTCATATAATTAAAAATCTAGCAGCTATATATATATATATACTTGAATGTGAACATGCATAAAATTTATACTAAGTATAAATCACAGCTGCTGTAACTTATAAAAGAAGTATAAATCGATATTTATAAATAAAATCAGGCTGATGAATCTCTGAATACAATTTCATGGGCCTGCTTTCAAAAAACAATAAAGTTGAAAGCTGCAATAATTGATGTTGCAAATGTTTTTCCTGATAGGCAATGCATTTTGAGCAATGCTGATGCTAATATTAATATCAATATTAAGAATCAGAAGTAATTGATGAAGAATCAATCAATCAATATCAAGAAATGTAGGTGGGAGGTGAATTTAATCACCCTTTGTGAGACCACTGTCCTGCTTATTGGAGACTCAAAGTGGGATTACCAGACTATCTAAAAAAAAATCTGCAGTCCACCCACAGTACCAGTGTATTATAGGTAATGAGTCTTAATATTATTTATTAAGCAGTAAAAAGAATATCTCACAAAATTTGATCAGTGGTCTAGTCCATCTGTATGCCAGCAAAAAATGTTTACTTGATCGCTGATTATTGTAGCTTTTCTATTTTGTTATGGTTTTGGAACTCCCATGAAAAATACAACTTCAGGTGGTGTCACAACAAGATTTAAAAACCAGATATGACAAACATGGTGGCCATTAACAGGATGTTTTTTTTATGGTAATCCGACACAAGACAGGTTGTTCAACCTATACTACATTAGTACCATTGATGAACAGATGAGCAAGATGACAAGCTCCTAACTTGTTTGGGATATATATAGGAGGGGAGGCTGTTCCAAAAGAACAATGGAAAGAATTAGCAAGGAAAAAAAAACTGTGAATTTACAGTTGTTGCATGCGATGTATAAGTTAACAAATTTAGAGGAATGGGGGGGGGGAATTACCAAGCCAATTCTGATGAACAACCCATGAACATATTAGATCAGGGGTAGGAAACCTTTTTTCTTCCAAGGGCCACTTGGATATTTATAACATCATTTGCAGGCCATACAAAATTATCAACTTAAAAATTAGCCTGCTATATTTGGTAAAACATTTAATTAACTCACCTCTAATGTGATGGCTGGAAATGCTTCTCTTTGGTGAGCCGTGTGATGTTAGCTGGTATTGATGATGTTGCTACTCGCAACTGCTTTTCCAGGTTTACGTCGGTCAGTCTGGAGTGCAGTCAACTCTTGGCAATGGTAAGTTTTGAAAAGAACTGCTTGCAGCAGTAAGTTGTTCTGAACACAGATGCATATTTCAATGCATGTCTCCTCAAAGTGGGAAATTCATCATTGCTTATGTAACATTTATAGAACTCAAGCAGTGGGAGATTGTTGTACCTAGCTTTCAGCTCATCATCGCTTTGCAGCTGAATGCTTTCGTGTTGTAGGTTATCAGGCACATCAGTTGGTTCCACATTGAATGGTGTAGCAAAGATGTTCAATTCCATTTGTTTACTTTTCACGTCCTTGAATCTTTCATTAAATGCCTCAATTAGTTTTGCACATTCACCAGCATATTCAAGTGTCGTAGAAGGCTTTTGTCCTTCCAGAGTGGGGAAATGCATCGTGTTATTCCTTTCGAGTTACACTTTCCACAACTTTAATTTAGCTTCAAATGATTTCACATTTGAAAGCAGGGACATGAGAAGCTCAGCTCTGAGAGGTACTTGGTAATGTCCACCATGAACGCTAGATCACACAGCCACTTGCTATCATTGAGTTCCCCCTTCATCTCCATGAACTGCTTGACTTCATCCCACAGTTCATAAAACCTCAAGAACATGTTCTCGGGACTCAGCCACTGCACTTCACATTGATAAACAAGATCACCATACTCAGACTCAAGATCATTCAGTAATTCCTTAAACTGACAGCTGTTAAACCCTCTGCTTTTGACAAAATTTATGCATGACACTACTGTTGACATCACATTGTTGAGTCATTGCAGCTCAACAATGTGATGTGTTGACATCACATTGTTGAGCCGAAACGACTGTGCACAGAGACTTCTTGGTGTATGATGCAATGGCATATAATTAAATCACTTGGATCAAGACTGAGACAATTCAGTTCTTTCTACAATTAACCCTTTCTTGCGAGCCAACCATGGCTGGAGCTCCATCTGTGGAAAGGCCACTTAACTTTTCAAATGTTAGCTCAAGTTTTTTCATTGATAAAACAAGTCTCTCAAACAAGTCCTAACCTCTTGTAGTGACATGAAAGGCTTCAAGTGACAGCAGTTCCTCTCGCATATCAAACTCTGCAGTTATCCCATTAACGAAAACAGCCAGTTGAGCAGTATTTGTCATGTCCGCTGTCTTGTCACAAGTCAGAGAGAAAAATTGGAAATTTCCTGCAGAATCCTTCAGTGTTTTTTCAATATCTTGTGCTAAGTCAGTAATCCGATCTGAGATGGTTCTCCGAGACAAACTAACATTCTGAAGCAATGTTAGTTGAAAGAGTGCATGGTGGCAGCAGCCACCATGCACTCTTTCACAAACTCTCCCTCTACATGAGGCCTCTGCTTCTTTGCGATTAGCTCGCTCACTACATAACTCGTCTGAATAACATGGTCTCTGTCACAATGAGACCTAGTGAAAGCAGCTTGTTGCGATTCCAAACTCCGCTGAAGAGCACTGATTTTATCTAACGCATTTGGCATCCCAATTCATTGAGTTTAGCATGTTCTGAGCTGTCTCTCACAAAATTTATGACAAAATGACGTTCCAGATTGGCTTTTTTTTTATTACTGCTAACACATCACCACAAATTAGGCACACAGGTTTGCCTTTGACTTAAACAAAAAAATAATAATTTTTCCAATTCTCTTGAAAAATTGACACTCTGCATCAACTTTTCTTTTTTTTTGTAGTTGCCATTTGTAGGATGCCACACCACTTAAATTTTAATAATAATTAAATTAATAATAAAATAAATAATTAAACTGGAGGAAGTAGGGGAGACAAGAGATCTGGGGTTGATGATTGATAGAAACCTGAAATTTAGGGGACATATTGCAAAGATAGTAACATATTGCATAGATTGGTGTCGAGGCTAGCTGGTGAACGGACGTGCTATCGGAGAGCTCCTCAGAGATTTGTGTTTTTTGTTGATTTATTGATGTTTTGGATTCAATTTAATGGACTTAAGTGTGTAATTTTGGTATATTATTGGAGCTTTATTAGCGTGGTTAGTGTACTAAAGTGTTTTATAACATAATCTATGTCGGGAAGTCGCCGCTAGATGAATTCGTAATGTGTAGTGTTCGTGCAAGCTCCAGATAAGATAAGTATCATTTTCAGTTATCAATACAAATTACTTAATATTGTGTAGTTTTGTTTTGTTTGCCTTGCGTATTTTAGTGCGTCTATTTTTGGTGTGTTATAACGTATAATTTGACAAAACACGTTGAAATAAGTATGGCACCTGTGCGAAGGAAAATGGCGGCCAGTAATGAAGGTTCGCCATCGTTATCAAAGAACGGTAGCATAAAAAAATGAGTCAGTGTGCTAGCTGTGAAATGTACGCTTTGCGGAGTGCGGTCGGAGTGTGGTTAGATGATAATAAAGGATTGAATGTGTGTAGAAAATGTAGGGAGAATGAGGAATTGAAGTGTATTTCGGATCGTGAGTGTGATATTTTTGTCAACCTTCAGAATGAAGGAAATAGCGATATGACAAGAAACGGCAAGGTTGTACATGAAAATTGTGAGAGTGTGAATGTAGAAAGTGTGAATGATAGTATAAATGGTTTCTCAGAGAACAAAAAAGATGAGATAGATGCATTGAGTGAGATCACGTTGTTGAATAGTGCGATAGAAAGAGCAAAACAGCAGCTAGAGTGCATGAACAAAAGTAGACTGAATGAACCAACCAATAATAAAAGGTATGACAGTAAAAATAGACGTATGAATGTGAACATGAACAAAATGAAGGATAGAGTGCTGTATGGAGACTCGTTAGTACGAGGTGTGTTAGTAGAGGATTTGACAAAATCGTACCAACCTGGTGCGACCATAAAGGACGTAACTGAGTCTATTAGAGAGCAAAAGGAAAGGGTGAAAGAAATGATTGTTGTGGCAGGTACGAATGATTTGAAAGGAGATAAAATGGAAATGATAGAAGACCTGAATGAATTGTTTGAGGTAGCAAAAGAAAAGAGTGAGAGAGTTAGAATGATTAGTCTTTTGCCACGGTTATGTATGACGCGTGGTGTGGAATTTGTGGATGTGTGGAGTGAGTTTGATGGGCGAATGGATCTATATAAGATGGATGGCTTGCATTTGAATGGTTACGGTGTAAGAAGACTTGAGAAAGTGTTGCTGAATGTAGTGGATGTGCAAATTCAGGGAAACTAGATTTGTTAAGGGGGGGGGAGTAGAGATACAGTCCTTATGGAGGCAGTTGAATGTAAGAATGAATATAATATGCCAGAGCAAATAAGGACAACAAATCTGAGTGGGATAGTTAATATAAGGCATCAAGGTAGGGTTGGGGCTAAGGGGGGTCTTAAATTCATGTACACTAATACTAGGAGTATTAGGAACAAGAAGGAAGAGTTTTTGGCCATGGTTGGCACTTCCAGACCACAGGTTATAGGTATTAGTGAAACATGGCTGACTGTAGATGATATAACTAGTGGGATTGAATGTGATGCGTATAGTGTGTTCAGGAATGACAGAGAGAATAAAATGGGGGGAGGAGTATTGTTCATGATAGCTGATGAGCTCCAGCCAAGGAGAATAGAAGTTGAATTGCAGGATAGAGAAAAGAGCACATTTGAGGCCATTTGGTGTGAGATTGTGGCTAGCAGAACTAAATATACAATTGGGTGCTGCTATAGACCAGGTGATGGAAAAGATGGTGGTGACAGTATGCACAAGCAAATAGAAGAAATGGGTGGAAGGAGGGTGATTATTATGGGAGATTTCAACTATGGTCACATTGATTGGAGTGAGGAGAGGACACACGGGAGGAAGGAACTGGATTTTATGCGGTTATTAAGGGATAACTATCTGCGACAGCATGTAATGGAAAATACTAGGGGTCAGAGAGTGCTTGACCTAGTAATTACATCTGAGGATTTGGCTGTAACAAATATGACCACGTTGCCACCAATCGGTGAGAGTGATCATAGGGTCTTAACTTGGGAGGTGGCTAAAGGTGTAGAATTTTCAATTAAGACAGGGTACATGTGGAATTATCGGGCTGGAAAGTATGACAAGCTTAGGAGTTTGATTGGTTCAGTGCCATGGCATGGACAACTGCAAGGACTAGAAGTTGATAGTGCATGGGAGGTAGTTAAGAAGTGCTTGCATGAAGCAATGGCTGACTGTATACCTAGAGTCCGAATAATAAATCAAGTAGGGGTTAAATGGATGAATAACACCATTAAGCTTGAGTTGCAAAAAAAGAAACAACTATGGAGGGAATTTAAGGAGAAGGGTGACTGGCAGGCACATGAACGGTATAAAGCGCAGGCCAGAAGGGTGACGAGTGTGGTAAGAAAAGCAAAAAAGGAGGATTACGAAAGAACATTGGCCATGCAGGCTAAAGAGAATCCTAAACAGTTTTTAGATATGTAGCAAGTAAAAGGAAAAATGTACATGGCAGATTGATTTTAAAGAATGCCGATGGTAGGGAGGTAACTGAATCAGTTGAGATAGTTGAGTTACTGAGTGAGCACTTTGCAAATGTATATCATCCAGGTGGTGACATTGCAGAAACGAATAAACCAGTAGATTATACGGGAATTGTGGTTAATGAAGTGGAGGTGAGTAGTCTATTGCATAACCTCAATGTCAATACATCTGTGGGATTGGATGGTATACCAGCTCGTGTTGTACGAGAAGCAGCTAAAGAATTGTCAGTACCCTTGACCATTTTGTTTAATTTGAGTCTCGGGTCTGGGTTAGTCCCGAGCGGGTGGAAAGAGGGGAAAATAGTTCCACTGCATAAAGGTGGTTCCAAGACTGCTGTTGTAAATTACCGACCGATTAGCATATCAGGAATCATTGTCAAGGTCTTAGAGAAATTAGTCAAGAAAAGAATACAGGATTGGATAGATGAAAATGGGATATTGTATGGGGGACAACATGGTTTTGTGAAGGGTAGATCATGCCTCAGTAACTTGCTCACGTTTTATAACACAGTGACGGCTGAACTGGATAGGGGTAATGGGTTTACAGTGATACTACTGGACCTTGCCAAGGCCTTTGATAGGATACTACATGGAACCCTAATCAGTAAACTGGAGCAGATGGGTATAGATATAGGGTTGGTGAGATGGATAAGAGGGTGGTTGAAGGAGAGATATCAAAGAGTGGTTTATTCAGGAGTGGAGTCTAAAAGACGTCTTGTGACTAGTAGAGTGCCACAGGGCTCTGTTCTTGGACCACTGCTTTTCAATTTGTTCATCAATGATATTGGAAAGGATCTGAGAGGAAGTGTTAACTTGTTTGCTGATGATGCAAAGTTGGGTAGAGCAATTGTGAGTGCACAGGATGTCAAAATTTTACAGGATGATTTGGATAGTTTGGAGGACTGGGCAATAAAAAATGGATGTCAATTTAATGTGGCAAAGTGTAAGGCTATGCACTTTGGGGTGAAAAGAATAGCAGCAGTATATCGCATTGGTGGAACCATACTCCAGGAGATTGATGAGGCCAGGGATTTGGGAGTGTTGGTGGATAGGGAATTGAAGTTTAGGGGGCACATTGCAAAAGTAACTAAAACAGCTCAACAAATCACTTGGCTTCTGAAAAATACTTTAACATGCAGAGACGAACAAGTTGTTGTTCCTCTGTATCGAGCCTTGATAAGACCCCATCTGGACTTCTGTGCCCAGTTATGGGCACCAGGGTTTCTTCGTGATGGGGAGGAAGTGGAGAGGGTCCAGAGACGAGTGACCAAGATGATAGCAAGTCTGTGGAATGAACCTTATGAGAATAGGTTGAAGATTTGTGGGTTGCAGAAATTGGACGATAGGCGAAGGAGGGGTGATATGATTGAGACATTCAAATTACTGAAGGGTTTTTATAAGATTGATCCAGAAGATATTTTTGAAAATATGACTGGTGGTGGGAGGACTAGGGGCCGTTCATGGAAGCTGGGCAAGAGCGTGGTTGACAAGGGTGTTAGAGCTAGGTTCTTTACTTGGAGAGTGGTAAATGAGTGGAATAAGCTTCCAGAGTCTGTTGTGGGTGCTACGACCGTGAATGAGTTCAAGGCAAGGTATGATAGATACTGTGTGAATGTTGAATAGTTGTTCTTGACATGATGTTAGGGTCTCCCTCGATGAGTCTGTCGACTCCTTAGAGTTTCCCGGAACAATAATAATAATAATAGTAAAGGTAACACAGAGAATTGCTGCAATAATGAGAAGGACACTGACCTGCAGAGATAAAAGGGCTATCATTCCGTTGTATAAGACTCTGATCAGACCACACTTAGACTTATTGTTCTCAGATCTGGTCCCTAGGATTTGAAGGGGATAAATTGACTATGGAAAGGGTACAGAGGCGGATAACAAAGATGGTTTCAGGACTGTACAATATGAGTTATGAGGATCAAATGAGGGAATGTGGACTGCAGAGTTTGGTGGATAGAAGGAGAGGTGATATGATCGAGACTTTTAAACTATTGAGAGGCAGTTACAGGGTAGACATTGGAGAGCTCTTTCACTTGGTGGAATGGTGGGAAGGAGCGATGACAAGAGGGGCCATCCCTGGAAGTTACGAAAGGAGGCTGTGCGGATATATCCTTGCAAAGCGGTCACTCAGTAACTCAACTATTTCATCCGCTTTTGTCTCCTTGTGGCTGTAATCACTCATTAAGGTTAATCTTCCATAGTCATTCTTCCTCTTACTTGCCACATAACAAAAGAATTTGAGATTTCCTTTGGCCTGCTTGGCTAGATTCTTCTCATTATCTGATTTTGCCTCCTTGCCATACTGGTCACCTTTCTTACCTGAGCCTTGTACTGTTCATGAATTTTCTGGTCACCTTTCTCTTTATACACCCTCCATGGTATTTTCTTTTTCTGCAGCTGATGCATAATGATATTATGCATCCATCTAACTCCTACCTGATTAATCCTCATTAACATAGGCATACAATTTAATTCTGCTTCCTGCAGACAACCCCTAACTATATCCCATGCACTACTAACATCCTTACCCTGCAGTGTTTTATGCCATGATACAGATTTAAGCTTTTTCTTAAGCATGTCATAATCAGCTGCCTTGTAGTTCTACAAATACCCCTTTTTGTTAGAATATTCCTCATGTTTTACAATCTCCCAAGTCAAGACCACACAGTCACTTTCACCAATTGGAGGCAATGTTGTCATCTTGGTTGTGGATAGCTCTTTTGATACTATGACCAGGTCCAATACTTTCCCCACTCCTAGTCCCCCTCCATTATATGCTGCATAAATAATTATCTCTCAGGAATTGTATAAATTCTATTTCCTTCCTGCCATGTGATCTTTCTTCCTTTCTCCATAGTTGTAGTCCCCCAATAATAATTACTCTACCTGTACTCATTGTACTAATTTAGCAATGCATGTCTTGTAGATCCTTGTTCTTCAACCTGTTCTGCGGACCGGCACTGTGGAAATTTCCTGGCGGTCTGCCAAAAATTTCTTTGTCTCTCAGAAACAACGCTCCAGCCACATATATCAAATTTTCTAACCTCTAAGCAGCATCAGATGTCGCACTAGCTAAAAATTGTAATTTTATAATATTGGATTTAATAAATAAAATACTATCTACATAGACATAGGTTTTTATGTTTCTGTCTTAGCCGTCAGCCGGTCTGCGAAATATTTCTCCTATTTTCCCCGGTCCGCAGGTGTAAAAAGGTTGAAGAACACTGTTCTAGATCACCTGTGGAATCCCTGGAATATAGCACCAACCAACTGTATATTTTGTTTTACTGGCCTTAATCTCACACCAGATTGTTTCAAATGAACAGCCACCTTCCCTCCTGTCTCCTGTTCTTTGTTGGTTGCAGTTTGTCTGCTATTATTAGCAGTACTCCTCCCCTCATCCTGTCTTCTCTATCTTACCTGAAAATACATACTAAACCGTTCGCATTCAATTCCTGTAACTATATCATCTGCTGTTAGCCAAGCCTCACTAATGCCTATAATGTTTGGTGAGGTTGCACTAACCAATGCCAAAACTCCTCCATATTGTTACTGATACATCTGGCATTAGTAAATAGAAACTGCAGAATCTGTTTAGCCCCCCACCTTTACTTTCTGAATTGACTACCCTATTCAATATTTTTGCTTGAGAGACTAGATTCCTCACTTGGTCATTCTTACACTCACTCACCTCATGGGTGCCTTCAAACAAACTCACTTGTTTCCACCCTAATTGCTTAAGTTTCCCTGAATTTGCACTTAAGCATGCTCAGTGAACAAAGCTCTCTCCAGACACTTAACACCAAAATCATTCAGATGCAGTCCATCAGCATTGCAAAAAACCTTATTACCATCAAACAGAGACCACAGATTCACATATTCAACACATTCCTTTTGCTCTATGTACAGATTCACTCACTGGCTATCAATGCCCTCCTCCTCCTCAGTTCACCTTTATCATAGGTAAGAGACTTATAATCTTTGCCTTCTCGCTCTTCAGTTTTGCTTCTTCTAACAACTCCTTTACATCCTCCCTCATAGAATACTTCTTGTTCTTTCAAATCATTTGTACCAACCAAGATAACCATTTCCTTTGATTTACATTTTAGCATCCGAATGGCATGGCTAATATCATGAATTTTTGCACCCGGAAAACATGATTTTGTCATACTTTCATTAATACTTCCCTGATTATTGAGTCTCCATACATTATTTTCTTGTTTGTTTGGTTGGTCTTTAGTATTCCTTCATATCACCTGCTTCTTTCTTTTTTCAGCCCTGCTTAACTCTTGCTGCTTCTGCAACTTTTCAATTTCGAGCTTTGTCCTATGAAGGATAACATTTTTTTATTAGTTCTTTATTAATATCCATGTGGTTCTCTATTTCCACAGTGGCACATTTGACAGTAATAACATCATATTCCATCTTCTCATCGCTATTTGTTGCATTCTTGTCACCTAACAGACACTTACTTTTAAAACACTTAATACATACTCTCTCTCCAGTTTCAATTTCCTTCCATATATTCTTTCATTTTCTCGATGAATACATTTCACATACATTGCACTCGCTGTCGGTGCCAGGTTATTTTGTGCCCTAGGCAAAGTTTACAAGTGCGCCCCTTATTTCACAAGTTGGATATTTTTTAAAATGAAATTTTAAATATAAAAAATAAAAATTATTTTGGCATGCTTTATTAATAATATAATAATATTATTATTATATTAAATATGCTGCCTGTGTAGCTCAGTGGATGTGGTGTTTGCACACCATCGCGCTAGGCCGCACGAAGGAAGTCTTGGTTTCGAGTCTAGTCGGCGACTAGAGGAAATTTTTCTAAGCCTTTTTTCGACCGGTTCCCGAGTTAGTCGATCTCTGGCACGGGCAAGCAGGTTTTTCCTCCCGGAAACTCGGGTTTTTCGTCCTGTAAACTCAAGAAAATCGACCATAGAACCCACATTATTTCAGACATTAAAATATATTGTGTTAGGGTTAGAGACCACGAGATGGCGGCACATTTGAGCCGTCTCTCTTCACTGCGTACCGCTTAATTAGTGATAGCCTTGGGCCATCTGTCTCTGATTGGGTACCAGTGGAGATTGAACTGCCCACTCAGTCTCCAAAAGTTAGATAGGGCTAAATGGCCTCGCCTACTCCCGTATATACGGGAATAAAAAGGCGTTAGCTGATTTTTTTTTTTTTTTTTTTTATTAATAATATAAAAAGTAATATACAATATTCAATATATGAAAATCAAATTTTGATTTTTTCTTGTTATCATTTTTGCAAAATTTTGAAAGTTCTGCACCCCTTCATGGCTTGCGCCCTAGGCAGTTACCTAGTTTGCCTAAATGGTAACGCTGGCCCTGACTGCACTGAATGATATCCCACAAATTCAAATCGCTGGACCATGTGGTCTTCGCTACCATCGTTTGTTGTATGTAATAATATGACAATATTATTATTATTACATGACACCTCTAGGGAGTCCAAAGCCTCATTGAGGGAGGGCACCTACTCTAAAACACCCTCTCTCTCTCTCTCTCTCTCTCCACCACTCAATTCAACTAACCGCAACTACATCAACACCATCTACCGCTCACCACTACAACCAGTATTTTCACAGATAATCACAAACATCCATACCCATGGCAGGATTCGAAACCGGAGCCTTTTGACTGGAGAGTGGACATGCTAACCACTCGGCCAACTAGGCCGGCATATCACAATAAAAATGCTATAAAGATGCTAAGTACTCTAAAAACACAAAAATCTACACTAATAATACACTATAATACTCTCGTTTTCAGAGGCAAAAACACAATAAAAACAGATAAAAATCAGTCATTTTACATGAGCACTAATTTACACGACTGCTCACTATATAACCCTGAATGAAGCTTTTGACCGTCATCACCTTTGCAATATGTTCCCTGAATTTCAGGTTTCTATCAGTCATCACTCCAGATCCCTTGCTTCCTCTAGTACAGCTCCTCCAACAGAATATGCAGCTTCCTATCAATGTATCCCAAAATTCAAGACTTTACATTTAGCTGCATTAAACTAACACTCCCATTCATTTGCCGATTTCTCCTGTTTATACAAATACTCTTGCAGAGCTACTACATCTACACTATTACAAATTACCCTTCCCAGTTTCACATCATCTGCAAACAACTGAATATTCCCCTGCAATTCATTGACAATGTCATTGATATAAAAGTTAAACAATACAGGTTCCAGTACTGAGCATTGTGGGACCCCGCTTGTAAACTTCTGCCTCCTTGATATTGTTCGCCATACACAACTCTCTGATACCTATCAGAGAGCCAATCCTGAATCCAGTTTCACTAAATTGACATCTAAATCCATGCTCTGCAACTTAAATATCAGCTTATCATGTGGTATCCTGTCAAATGCCTTTGTAAAATCCAAAAAAAAGGCTGAAAATGCCCTTCCCTGATCAACCACTCTAATCAATTTATTATTAAAGGCAATCATGTTTCTAAAACAAGCGTGCCCCTTATCAAATCCATGCTGATTCTCACAGATAACATTACCCTCATCTGCCCAATGCTGTATATGATCCCTCACTAATTTCTCCAAGATCTTAACAACTACCGATGAAACACAAACTGGTCTATAGTTTGACACTTCCAGTCTGCTACCACCCTTATGCAGTGGCATTCATTATCTTACTCTCCTTCCACTCCTTGGGTACCTTTTCCTTGGACAAACTTTCATGGAAAAGCCAGGTCAAGGAAGCTGTCAGTTCTTTAGGGCATTTTCTCAAAACCCATGGTGAAATTCCATCCAGTCCCATAGCTTTATAAATGTCAGAGTATCAGTATTTGAAACACACTCTCCTTTCGAATTACTAAACTTCTAACCTACCCTATCCCTAGTGTTAAAACCTACTTCTCCAGGATGAAATAACCCAATAAAGTGTTCACTGAACAACTCCACTATGTCCTTTTCATCGATCACTCTATTCCCATTTTTATCCAACAATGGCATTCTTCACAATCATTTCTCCTCCTACTGGCCACATAGCTAAAAAACTCCTTAGGATTTTGTTTGGATCTCAGGGCTAATCTCTTCTCATATTCCAGTTTGCCTTCCTTACCATTCTAGACCTGAGTCTTATATTCTACATGCATCTGCTCTCCACCCCTCTCCATATATCTCTTCCACAATCTCTTTTTTACCTGCAGTTCCTGTTTGATATTGTGTTTTCTTCTTCACTGGCAGTACACAGCTTGCTATTGCTGCTAATAAGTATTCCTTCACAAGCTCCAAAGCACTAATGATATCTCACCTTACCAATTCCTCTCTCCATGGAACTGCCCCAAGTTGATACCTAAGACTATTATACTCACCTGCCTTATAATTCCACATACATTCCTTTTTCTTTAATACTTCTGCATGTCTATTTGTCTTCCAAGTCAAAACAACAAGGTCACTCTTTCCAACTGGGGACAGAGATGCCATCTCAGTTATAATCAGATCATCTGATGTCATGACCAAATCTAAAACTCTTGGACCTCTTGCGCTTTCTACTACATGTTATCTAAGACATCGATCCCTCAAGAATTCCAGAAATTTCATTCCCTTACTACTACATGCAGTTTTCTCTTCTCAATTTATACTGCTGTAGTTAAAATCTGTCATAACAATCATTCTTCTTGCACTTGCTAAGCTCAGCTACCTAACATCTGTTCCTCACCCTCTATGCTCCCTGCCTTGTAGCAACACTCCACTAAATATTCTGTCCTGCTCACCGGAAACCTTTTCACTCGGAAACTCGGGATTTTTGTCCCCCAGAACAGGCAAACTGGCCCTGTGAATATACACATCTACAGACATTAGACACTTTGTGAAGGGATAGGACTAAACACCTTATCCTCAAATTATGGTTGAAAAGTCAAAGAATACTTGGAAGGTTGTGGGTGCTTAAGTGCCTGTTAGAACCACCGAAGAAGAAAAACAAAAATATTATGTTTTTAAGTACAAATTCCCCAAATGCATATTGCCCACAGACTATACTTTATGTTATATAATTTAAAGTAAAAAACTCCAAAAGATCAAGGAATATGGAGAGAAATTGAAAGAACATCTATTTATGATTGAAAGATATCGGCTACCAAAAGAGGTGGTTAAATACACACCAAACAGAGAGAGAGAGAGAGAGAGAGAGAGAGAGAGAGGAAGACCAGCTGCAATTTGGAAAGACCAGTGAAGCCAGAACAGGCAAATGCCTAATCCTTCAAGAGAAGAAGAAAATGCCAACTAACAAGACTCCACACAGAGTATCATTGGTGGCTAAGGACATGAAAGATCCTACTAGTAGTAACTTTATCAAATCTGCTGCAAAAATAAATGCTTTGGGGGGGGGGCATTATTATGAATGTAAACCCTTCTAATGTTACAATTAAACATTGATTAGCATGCATAACTGAAAATCAGCTGTTATCACATTAAGCCAGAGTATGTCAGGTATGAATATTTAGAGAAAGTAGACAAATTCTTATTTAGCTGAACTATGTCTGCTAAGACCACAGAAACAGATATTTGAAGTATTAAATGATATTCTTCTTCTTCTGCAGCTTTTCTCACTTAAGTAGGGTCGCTGTTTGTGGTGAGTCACCTCCACAACCTCCTGTCTTGGGCTGTAGCCACATCCAAGTTCTTCATCCTCAAGTCCTCCTCCACCATCTCCCTCCATCTCTTCTTGGGCCGTCCGTGCTTCCTCCTCCCCTGCACATCCATCTGCATGACCTTTCTTCCCACATACTCTTCCTCACTCCTCATCACATGACCAAACCATCTCAACCTTGCCTAATGTATCTTTGCTCCTAAGTTCATAACTTTCACCGTTCCCCTCACATAGTCATTTCTCAGATGATCCTTTCTGGTCACACCGCACATCCACCTAAGCGTTCCCATCTCCTCTACCTCCATCCTGCTGATGTTATTTTTCCTCAGGGCCACAGTTTCCATAACATACATCATAGCTGGTCTCACTATTGTCCTGTAGATTTTGCCTTTTAAATTGATTAGCACCCTCTTATCACATAGCACTCCAGCCATCTCTCTCTCTCTCCAGTTCCTCCATCGTGCATCCCACTTCCTTCTCAGCCTCACCATCCTCTTTCATTGTTGAACCTAAGTATTTAAAGTCCCTTACCATCCTGATGACATTTCCTTCCAGCTCCAGATTTGTCTCCTGGCTGCCATCCACTTTGCAACACATACTCTGTCTTACTTCTGCTTAGTCTCATACCTCTCTTCCAGTACTTTCCTCCAACTTTCTAGTTTAGCTGCCACTTCTTCTCTTGATTCTGCACACAGCACGATGTCATCTGCATACAACATAGTCCAAGGTGCGTCTTCTCTCACCTCCTCCGTCATGTCCTCCATCACAATAATAAACAGGAACAGACTTTATGCTGACCGTTGATGCAAGCCAACTATCAGTGGAAAACTTTCTGTCTCTCCCAGGCAGTTTCGAACTCTTGTCTTCACATTTCTGTGCATCTCCTGCACCAACCTGACATATTTCTCCGGTACCTTCTTCTCCCTCAGACACCTCCAGACTTCTTGCCTTGGCACTCTATCATACACTTTCTCCAGATCAATAAATACAAGATGTAGTTCCCGTTGCTTCTCTCAAAACTTTTCCATTAAATTAAATTAAATAGCTATTAAATGATATTCTCATATGTAATAAAATAGACTGGATACAATGTGTCCAGTCTTTGCATATAAATTAAAGATGCCAAGAAATCATCATCAAATTCCTGCCATATACTCTCAAGGGGTGTTGAGAATATGATAGTACTACATGAAAAATTTACATCATTACTAACTTCCTATCTATAATTTTCCTCCAAATCAGTTTGTTACCTGTCAAGACTCCAACATTATCAGATCTTATATTTCTATCTTCTAACGCACTTTTTACCATATCAATCTACCTATATCTTGGTCTTCCTCTGGGTCTTTTTTTCTGCCAGCCTGGCAGACAACACTTGTTTTGCTAATCTTTCCTTTCCCATTCTGTTTAAGTGACCATACCACCTTAAATTAGATCTGCTAACGCATTCCTAGATGCTGACAATGCCAAGTTCTTTCTTAATATCCTCGTTTTTAATATGATATTGCTATCGATGTCATCTGTTCATGCCCCTAATCTTGCTCAGGACTCTCATATCTCCAGTCTCTAGTCTTTGGTCAAGTGTTTTACTTCTAACCCAGCTCTCAGATTCATAAATAAAATTGGTTTGACCACTGTCTTGTATACAACTAATTTAGTGTTTTGACTACCGTATATTGTCGCGTATAATGCGATCCACATATAATGCGAACTAGAAATTTTGTTTGGAAAAATAGCCCTAAAATGCCATGTCCACGTATAATGCGATCTGTTAATCTTGTTCCATAATACAATACGACTTAACGAAAGAAATATTTATTTTAAAACAAAATGTCAAAATCCTTTAAATTCTTCTTCATCTTTTGAGTCATCAAACATTTCATTTATAAATGAAATGTTTGATGACTTTATAAATTCATCTGTAGGGATTGCGTCATCAGTGTAGCAGTTGTCGTCATTGTCTTCATGCTCTCCAATTTGTTGTGCATCATCCTCGCTTTCGTATGACGTGATCTTCAGATCCATCCACTGAATTACTTATTCCACATTTAAGAAATGAGCGCTGAATCATTTCAGATGGTATCGAATCCCATGCAACTTTAACCCAGCTGGTGACTAGGGTGATCTCAAGCTTCTGAAAATTCCCATCCTTTGCCATCTTCACCAAACCAGATGACATCCATTCTCTCCATTTTTCACATAAGTGATCTTTAAATGGCTTATTCAAGCTGACATCAAGCAGCTGCAAAACGGAAGTTAGACCACCCGGTATGACTGCTAGGTCTGTACGTAGCTCACGTGCTTTCGCTTTGCTTGCCTATGTTAAATGCCCCCGGAACATATCCCAGACTAGCATGCTTTGTTGATTGACGTAACAAGCTACCTGGACATATGTTCCATACTTGATCCAGCCACAATTGTACACCTTCTTCATCCATCCAACCTTTCTGATTGGCGCGAACAATTACACCTGGTGGAAATTTCATATGCTTCGGAATTTTCTTCCTTTTAAATATCACTGTTGGCTTTAATTTGGTTCCGTCTGCCATGCATGCTAGAACAATGGTAAAATGCGTTTTTTCATGTCCTGTTGTTTTTATGAAAACACCCTTTTTACCAACTGAGTTTACTGTTCAATTCCCAGGCATATCAAAGTACATGGGCGTCTCATCCATATTGCCAATTTGGGAAAGTTCATATCCGTGACACTTCCGTAATTTTATGATAAATTTATGGAAGGACTGCACTTTTTCTTCAACCTGCTTTGATAACTTCTGCGCAATTTTTGTTCGGTGTCATAGTGTTAATGCTTTGTGTTCCATAAATCTGTTGCACCACCCAGGCGAAGCAAGAAAAGATGAAATACCTGATGTGTTCTTGAATTTACCATTCTTGAGTTGTAGAGCTCAAAAACGAATTGCATTTCTTGTTACTATAATTCCATCTTGTCGTTGCATTAAAATCCATTCATTTAGCTCTTCTTCAAGTTCTTGAAAGGATGCTACATCTCCACGATGGGCACGTTTCGTTTTGGGGATTTTTTCAAGACTGTCTTTTTGCTTACAATAAAGTCTAATATTACTCTCTGCTACACCAAATTCTCTCATAGCAACACTGTTATAATGTTCTTCTGCAAACTGCATGACATGCAATTTAAATCCTGCTTCAAAAGATGAACGTTTATGTTTCTGTTGGCACATTTTCAGGCTAGGTTTGTTTAATGAATAATATTTAAAATGAACTGTGGTTAAACCGATATACCTAACTGTGCTCTATCTATCTCACTGTGCTCTATCATTCGGCGACAGAGACCACATTGCATATGCGCTTAATGCCAGTAATGTAAGTAGCTTTATGGTCAAGTAGATTTGGTTGCATAGGCAATAGGTAGTATATATTGTATGTGCAAGTCTAATAAGATGTTATATTTTTTTAGGATCCACATATAACATGGATCATTATATGTGAACCCTATCATTAAGCAGTATTTTTTACCATAAATTTTTTGCATTATACGCGATAATATACGGTAATTTCTCTCTTATTCCATATAAATTTATTCAATTGACTTCCTACCATGCCAGCTTTGTTAATTCTGTTCTCTATTTCCATATTTAAATTACCATCTTCACTAAAAATCGTGCCTAAGTAGCTCAAATGTTTTACTTGTTCTATAGGTGCTCCATTCACAATGCACGTTGATATTTTCAATTTATTCAAGTTATTCAATTTAGTCAGGGAATCTTGCAGCGGATTTATTTAGAAGTATAACATCGACCGCATAAAGCAAAGAGCTGAGATTAACATCTCCAATTTTGATATCAGGTTTAATGTGATGCATATAGATAATGAATAACAGAGGGGATAATGCACATCCTTGTCTCACACCAGATTTAACATTAAACCATCTTCCTGTACTTCCTTCAATTCTAACTGCTGACTGACAACTCAAATAAAGACTAAGTATTGCTTGATATAATGCCCCATTGACACCATATAACTGTAGTGTATTGAATAGCTTCTCTCTTGGCACCTTGTCATATGTCTTTATCGACAAAACTTAAATACAGATCTTTGCTATATTCCCATGATTTGTCAACTATCTGTCATAAAGTGAAAATCTGATCCTGACAGCCTCTATTTGACCTGAATCCAGCTTGTTCTTCACCAACTTTTCTTCCACAATTCTTCTCAACCGTTTCTCAAGTATACTTGCATAAATCTTACCAGGAACACTCAGTAGGAAAATACCTCTGTAATTCTCACATTCAGTTTTATTTCCATAATAAATTTAGTTAATCCTTTATCCAAGTGTCAGCAAACAAAGTTTGTGCTCGAAAATATCTTCAGGACTGGGGTAAGGTAGTACAACACAGGGCAACTCGTAGCAAAGGTGGACCTTTTTATTTAAAAAAAAAAAAAAAAATTTTTTTTGAAATATATTCAGCCACAAACTTGTTCAGTAAGCTAACAAAAATTAGTCTATTCGGCAATATATAGATTATTTGGAATTCTTGTTTCAACTCCTCTATAACAAAAGTTTGAAAATAAATATGCAATCGTATGGTAAAACAAGTAGACAATCAGATGTTCGTAAAACTGTCATTAGTGGGTTGTTCCACTGGACATTAGTTCTGTGTTCGTCAGTACACTGATGTATAACAATTGTTTGTGTTTAAAATTTAAAAATAATAAAAATTTAAAAACTGTAGATTCAGCAAATTTTGTTTTTATAATTGTAAAAGTATTTTTACCCGTGAAACATGAAAAGTTTCACGGGTAATAAATTTCATGTAAACATGAAATTTATTATATTAAATTTTTTTGGGAAAAAAAATAATGAAAAGTGATTCTGTTCATTTTACTGCTGTTGAAAATGAAGTCGAAGATGAAGTTTGAGGACAATACGCACATTGATTCAATGAATATGCAACAAGTTGGAGGAGAAAAAGAAAATAATTTACCTGATTGCTAGAACAATAATTCTTTCATTATATATTCAGTATAAGTGGTTAGAAGTTAAAAATGGTAAATTAGGATGTAGTGTTTGCTCAATATAAAAACTTAAGTGTTGAAAGAGAAAAAGTCGTTTTATCATCAAAGGAATGGGTAGAAACGAAAATGGAACCGAATGGAAACACTACAGACTCGAGAACTGCATGTTTGCATAAAAGGTTATCCAAACATAATGAATCACTTGCTCATAATAAAATCATAAAAATAAATGAAGAATGTAGCAAATCTATATTACCAAATTTCATTGACAAACTAAATGAAAAAAAAAATTTGATAACTTCAGAAATGTTTAATTCTGTTTATAGTTTGGTGAAGAGAAACTGACCAATGTCTGATTTGCCAGATTTAATCAAGCTCCAAATTAAAAATGGTATTGTTCTAGGATTATCATTGCATTCTAGATTCTCATGAATTAGAATAGTACATATTTCTAAACAAACAAATAAAATTAGAAATATTCTCCAAAATAACAGGGAAAAAAATGCAAAATTTCTATAATAGCAGACGAATCGATAATATTGTCAATTCATCTGCTATTATAGAAAAAAGTGTTTTAGTTATTCACATACAAGTTGAGCTCACTGAACCATGTATGATTTTTGTAAATCTTGCAGAACTAGAAAATGCCACCACGAATGTATACATGCTACTTTAAATTCATATGGATTTTCTGATAACAATTTAAAAAATCATCTTATTGCAGTTTGTTCTGATGGAGCTAGTGTAATGCAGGGAAACAAATCAGGTGTTGCAATCAAACTTCTACAAAAATTTCCCAACATTGTGATTTGGCATTGCATAGCTCATCGTTTACAATTAGCATTAGACGATTCGATAAAAACATTAAAGAAATAAATCATTTTGAAATATTTCTGGATAAATTACATGCTTTTTATCATCAATCACCAAAACATCAACGAGAAATAATACAATTGCAAAAGACCTTGGTATCGAAATTTTAAAAATCGGCCGTGTGTTTGGACCACGATGGGCAGCTTGCAGCTTACGAACGGCTCTTGCTGTGTAGAGAAATTACCCAGCTTTATGCAAGCATTTTGCATCGAACAATAAATATAAGGGCTTTTTAAACCAACTTCTCAATTTGAATTTTTAAAAGATCTAGCATTAATGATTGATATCCTACAGGAATCATCATATCTGTCAAAAGCTCTACAAAGTCGCAATATAAGTATTATAAGGGCTAACTCCTTAATCATGTGAAGAATGAATGCAATTAATGATTTTAAAAATTCTGTAGGTTCTTGTGAATCTAAAATTCATACCATGTTAAAATCAAAACAATTTGAAGGAATAGCAATTGAAAGCAAAATCAGATTTCACAGACTACCGCGAGAAACATTACTAAACTCTCTTATAATGTCTTTAAAGGATAGATTAATGCAGCAAAGAAATTTTAAACTTAAAAGTGAAAATTATGAGGATTTGAAAGATGAAGAACTCAAAAACATTTTAAATGTATGTTATTCTGAAACATGGAGTATGGAAGAAGTTACGTGTCCATGGTTAGAAGGAAAAAAAGATAAGATCTTTAAATTTTATTTTGAAATATGAAATTAAAATTAATGATTTTAGAGATTTAGTGGAAATGGCTTTGACTGTAAAGTTACAAAACGAAATTTCCAGCATGGCCAAAAAAAGCCAAAACGTTTATGGCAACAATTGCAGTTTGCAGCGCTGAAGCCGAACGAGTTTTTGTGTGATGAATAACATCATAACGATGAAGAGATCTTCTCTCACTATAACATATTTCGGATTTAATGACAATATGTATAAATGGGAAACCCTTGAATGAATTTAATCTGAATTCCCTATGTCAAATCTTTTCTAGAAAATCATCGCTCGGCTATAGATCCTCCTAAAAGAACACAAGACGTGAAGGTGGAAATGAGGTGTGGCAGCTGTTGTCATAAGTATTTCCTTAAAGTAATAGTTTGTAAATGTTAACCTGTAAAGGAGAGAGTTTTTTTCTGGGTAAATGTACACCAGACAGTGAGTATTTTTGTTTGTTTTTTTCATGTAAAATCGTCTCATAGTTTCGAAAGTGATTTTATTAAATAAAATATTATAGTTAGTGTTACTACCATTTTACAAATAAGAATTCACTTTTGGTAGTCTCGTATAAATAAATAGGACTATAAAATAATGTCCCTTGATTGGTACCATTGATTATCACTTGAAGTTTAAAAACAAAAGAGAAATATAACATATTTCAATATTATTGTGTTTAGATAATATTTATGTATTATTTATAGATTGTTTGTCATAAAAACTTCTATCGCAAACAAAACGAATTTATTTTGTTTATAAACATCCCGCGTGCATCCATTAGCGTTCACAAATGAATGAACACTAATGGGAATGGATCACAAACATCCATTCCTGCCGTGGGAATGGATGTTTGTGATTGTTTCTGGAAATACTAGTGGTGGTGGTCGGCGATAGATGGCATTGGTGTAGTTGGTTTTTTTTTTTTGGCTGAACAATGCGAGCGAGCCCTTTGTTAAAATTCCATAGCTCACCACTGCCTATAGGAGTTGCCAAAAGGTGTGCCACCTTTTTATTAAATTACTCTGGATTTGGAGAAATATGTTGAAAGTTTATTTTTCACTTGGTTAGACTATAATAAATTTAGTTTAATCCTTTATCCAAGTGAGAGCAAACAAAGTTTGCGCCTGAAAATATCTTCAGGACTGGAGTAAGGTAGTACAACACCGGGCAACTCGTAGCAAAGTTGGACCAAGCTAATATCACTCCTATCTCAGTATCTCCCATAATGCAAAATACATCTCCTTGCGGATATGTATAATGTTATGCATTAAGGGAATGGCCACTAACCAAGTGAAAAATAAACTTTCAACATCTTTCTCTAAATCCAGAGTAATTTAATAAAAAGGTGGCACACCTTTTGGCAACTCCTATAGGTAAGGATGACCTCACCATTGCTTCTGCCTGGTATCTCCACTTCTGGGCCTGGCTCCCACTGAAGAGACATCAATAAAGGTCGAAACTAGTCTGGGTAGTGGTCCTTCCCTTAATGCATAACATTATACATATCCGCAAGGAGATGTGTTTTGCATTATGGGAGATACTGTGATAGGAGTGATGTTAGCTTGGTCCACCTTTGCTATGAGTTGCACGGTGTTTTACTACCTCACCCCAGTCCTGAAGATATTTTCAGGCGCAAACTTTGTTTGTTCACACTTGGATAAAGGATTAAACTAAATTTATTATAGTCTAACCAAGTGAAAAATAAACTTTCAAGTTTTATTTCCCTTTTTATATATGGGTACTATGTTGTTGAAATTTTTTTTTTTAACTTTGTTCTACTATAAATTAAAGATGCCAAGAAATTATATTCTTGGTTTTAATCCCATCTGTTCATTGCAAAGTAGAGGTTTTTCTGTCAACCCATTTCTGAATGCAAGCCCTGATCAACTTTCCCAAAATCTTCACCACCATTCCTGAGATACTGATTGGTCGATAATTGAATACATCGGTCTTTGCGTGATCTCTGTGCAATAGAATTACCATACATTCCTTCCACTTCTGCAGAACTTCCCTGTTCTGAGACTCAAATTATGTACCCTGACCAAAAGAATAGCCAGTTCAGCTAAACACTCTTTTAGCACACCCATGCTGATGTCCTTTATGTCCTTTCTATCTGATCCTCTTTTTTTCACCTCGGAACTAAATACTTGGTAACCAACATACATTCAATCTATTCTCAGAGAGAATACCACATACCTGTCATTACCTTGATGAATGGTAATTCGAAATACTTTTTTTGATAAAATTCAGCAAAGTCTGCAGACTAGTTGTCACCCATGACAAGATGAAACTAAATATTTACAGAATATAGGATTTCAAAGGCATCTAAGTAGGTAGGGACAATTATTTAAAACCAACTTATGGACTGTTACTTAAATACTTAGACTAGTACTTAAAACAATAATCTTCTTTGCTCAGCTATACTTATTAAATGTGACAGATGTCACTAGAGTCAAAGAAAAACAACCTGTGTAATTCTTTTCATCTAAGAGTCAATACAAAGAAATTATTACTTGAGCATCTCCATGGATATAATGTTTCATCACAGGAGGCCCACACTATTCATAAAATACCATTCACCGACAGAGTGCTCACACCCAAATCTGGCAACCCATTTTTCTCATTTGCTACTCTCTGGCCAAAAAAAATAATAAAAAACCCTTCTTACCCTTGCTAACCACACTCTTAGACAATTTCCAGAAGTAATCCATTGTTATCTTCTTTGGTGTACAGGTAATCCTCACATAATGCGGATGTTAGGTTCCATAAAAATACTGCGTTATATAAATCGTATTATGCGAGACTCAGCTTACATAGAAAAAGTTGGGTTATGTTCCGAAATCGTTTTCTTTTCTTTTCTTTTTTTTAATTATATTAACTACAATGACATATCCAACAAAAATATATATTTTTATTTAATTCAGGTAATTCATGTAAGTTAAGAAAACATATAAAGTATAAAACAAATACATAGTATAAACTTATAAATTACAAATTGTGCACAAACTTCATTGCACATAATGCATGAATGTTTTAGGCAAAATAAAATAAAGTGCATATTTTAATCGTCATCATTGTCTTCAAAACTAACATTTTGTAGATGTTCTTTATTTACAAGTGGCTGGACGTCGTCATGACTTGAAATCTCTTGGACATCATTTGTATAATTCTCATTGCTTATTTCGGCTGGTTTAGTTATCAAGAAGTCAGTAATAAGACCTTGCTTACCACTATACTGCAAATTTTTATTAAGTTCATAATATGGAGCTAAACAAATATCCAATTGTCTTGTGAATTTTCCAGAGCGCACCATTAAGGGTTCATTATCCGTAAAATATCTTCTTAACTTTCTTGCCAAGTTCAATCCTTCAGCTAATTTCTTTCAACAGAATTCTTTAATGGATTCAGGACAATCAGAATCTTCGGCAGAACTTTCCTTTTCCAGAACATTTGCTTCGACGTCATCTATTTATTGTACCAGTTCCTCCTCATTTAAATCTATTTCCCCATCAATTAATTCACTAATTTCGTTTTCAACCATCTCCCAAAAGCCCTCTAAGTGACCATTACTATAAGAATAAATTTTTTACATAAAAAATCATTTCATATTGTATGTAACTAACCCGAAAATAAAGTGCTCAGCTTGAGATTAACGCACTTATGATTTTTAATTCGCTTTCCTGGCAGAAAATGCAGACGATTTTCAACAATAAACACTTTATATGGTAAACAATTGACGTACATGTGTGCTAAAGGATATTTCCCCCTAACATAAATTTCCTACTTATAACTACATGCGCAATAAGGGCAGATGCAAATTTAATGAAGATAAAATTTGATTTTTAAGTCACGCGGCGAAAAATACATGAAAGATAAAGGGTTACTACAATTTGTAGACCGTGTTATATCGAAACCGCATTGTATAAGGACCATGTTATACGAGGGTTACCTGTATATGGAAAAATTTCTTTTAAATCAATCTTATAAAGTTAGTAACTTATGTTACTATCTGATCCTCTCTTTTTCACCTCTGAACTAAAAACTTGGTAACCCACAAACATTCAATCTATCCTTGAGAGAATTCCATATACCTGTCACTATCTTGTTGAAAGTTTTTTACCTTGGTTCTATTATACATTAAAGATACCAAGAAATTATATACATGGTTTTAATCCTTTACCCAAGGAAGCAAAACAATGTTTTACATGTTACATATATATGTCTGAGCTACTTGTATATAGAGGCTAATTACATCACCTGCCTTAGTATATATTCCATAATGCTAAGCACACACACACACCCTTTCGGATGTGCAAAATGCTATGCATAATGGGAAAGGCAACTGATGAGACCTCAAGAAAGGTCAAAACCGGTCTGGGCAGTGGCCCTTCCCAATTATGTAGAGCATTTGACCAGTGGTGTGCCATAGGGTTGTGTTCTTGAACCACTGCTGTTTAATTTGTTCATTAACGATATAGGGAAGGATCTGAGAGGAATGGTTCATTTGTTCGCTCATGACGCAAAGTTGGGTAGGGCAATAGTGAATGCAGAAGATGTCAAAATTTTGCAGGATTATTTGGATAGATTGGAGGTCTGGGCTAAGGAGAATGGATGTCAATTTAATGTGGCAAAATGTAAAGTTATGCATTTTGGGGTGAAAAGATTAGCAGCAGTATACCACATTGGTGGAACTGTACTCCAGGAGATTGATGAGACCAGGGACTTGGGAGTGTTGGTGGATAGGGAGATGAAGTTTAGAGGGCACATTGCAAAAGTAGATCAACTCATCAAATCACTTGGTTGTTGAAAAATACTTTGACGAGCAGAGACAAGCAAGTTATTGTTCCTCTGTATTGAGCCTTGATAAGACCCCATCTCGACTACTGTGCCCAGATTTGGTCACCTAGGTTTCTTCTCGATGGAAGAGGAGGTTAAAAGGATCCAGAGGCGAGTGACCAAGATGATAGCAGGTCTATGGAAAGAACCTTATGAGATAAGGTTGAAGATTTGTGGGTTGCAAAAATTGGTTGATAGGCAGAAAAGGGGAGATATGATTGAGACATTCTAATTGCTGAAGGGTTTCTACAGGATTAATTCAGAGGATATTTTTGAGAACAGGACTGGTGGTGGGAGGACTAGGGGACATCCATGGAAGCTGGGCAAGAGTGTAGTTAGTAAGGGTGTTAGAGCTAGGTTTTTTACTTTTAGAGTGGTGAATGAGTGAAATAAGCTGCCAGAGTCTGTTGTGGGTGCTATGACAGTGAATGAGTTCAAGGCAAAGTATGATAGATACTGTGTGAATGTCGAATAGTTGTGATGGACATGATGTTTAGGGCCTCCCTTGATGAGTCTAAGGACTCCTTGGAGTCGCCTGTAGTAATTTTTTTTTTTTTTTTTTTTTTTTTGTTCTTTCAAATATTTACATATGTACAATGATCATCTATTCAGTATATTATTTTACAAGGTTCAGCACTTTGTGCTATATATAATGAAATTTAAATAGTAATGATGATAACAGCTTTTTTTTATATAACAATCATAATAATAATTTACAATTATTATTGTTCAGAGTTACATAAGTTGTATAATATTACATGTTGTAGTTTACTATTTTTTTTTGTCAAGTTTGAAAAGGTGTGATTATACAACAGTATTTACACATTATTATTATTATTATTATTCAGGCCTCCATGGAGTCAAAAGAATCATTGTGGGAGGTTCTTCCTAAGAACATAAAGTCTGTCAAGACTCATCAAGGGGACTCATCACCTAAGAAACACAAAGTCTATCATACCACTCTTTAAACTCATTGACTGTTCTCGCTCCCACCACTCCATCAGGCAATGCATTCCACGGTTCAACCACCCTCCACGCAAAGAAACCACTCTTTACCCTCTTGCTCACAGTTTCCTTTCGTAACTTCCAGGGATAGCCTTTTGTCATCACTCCTTCCCGCTGTTCAACCAAGCGAAAGAACTCCCCAGTGTCAACCCTGTAACCACCTCTCAACAGTTTAAAAGTTTCAATCATATCACCTCTCCTTCTATCCACCAAACTCTGCAGTCCACATTCTCTCAGCCGATCCTCATAACTATGCTTGTACAGTCCTGAAACCATCTTTGTCATCCGTCTTTGTATCCTTTCCACAGTTAATTTATCCCCTTCAAATTCTGGGGACCAAATCTGAGAACAATAGTCCAAGTGTGGTCTGATTAGAGACTTATACAACGGAATGATAACCCTCTTATCTCTGCAGGTCAGTGTCCTTCTCATAATTGCAGCAATCCTCGGTGTTACCTTCACCACCTTTGCAATATGTCCCCTAAACTTCAGGTTTCTATCAATCATCAACTCCAGATCTCTTGTCTCCCCTACTTCCTCCAGTATAACTCCACCCATAGAGTATGCAGCATTCCATCGATGTTTCCCAAACCTCAAGACCTTACATTTTGCTGCATTAAACTGACACCCCCATTCATTTACCCATCTATCTAGCTTATTGAAATCCTCTTGCAGGGCTACCACATCTGCACTATTACTAATAATCCTTCCCAGCTTCGCATCATCTGCAAACAACTAAATATCCCCTTGCAATCCACTGGCAATGTCATTGATATAAAGGTTAAACAATATAGGTCCTAGTACTGAGCCCTGTGAGACCCCACTTGTAACCCTCTGCCTCCTTGAAACTGCTCCACCATACACAACTCTCTGATACCTATCAGACAGCCAATCTTGAATCCCGTTGACCAATCTGACATCCAGACCCATGTGCTGCAACTTAAATATCAGCTTATCATGTGGCACCCTGTCAAATGCCTTCGCTAAGTCTAAGAAATGGCAGATATGCCTTTCCCACATCTAATGCTCTTGTAACTTTATCATAAAAGGCTAGCATATTGCTAAAACAAGAACGCCCCTTTACAAATCCATGTTGACTCTCACATATAACATTACCCTCATCTGCCCAATGCTGAATACGGTCCTTCACTACTTTCTCCAAGATCTTACTAAATACTGATGACACATAAACTGGTCTATAATTAGACACTTCCAGTCTGTTACCACCCTTATGCAATGGCACTATCTTACCTTCCTTCCGTTCCATGGACACCCTTGCCGAAGCCAGACTTTCATTGAAAAGCCAGGTTAAAGGCACTCTCAGTTCCCTAGCACATTCTCTCAAAACTTGTGGTGGAATACCATCCAGTCCCACAGCTTTACTAACATCCATAGTACTCAGTAACTGAAACACACTCTCCTCCTGTACCTCTAAACCTCGAACCAGCCCTATCCTCCTAGCATTAAAACTGACTCCTCTAGGATGAAATATTCCAATAAAGTGTTCATTGAACAATTCCACTATGTCCTCTGCATCAGTCACTCTATTTCCATTTTTATCCCATAATATCATTCTTCCACAGTCATTTCTCCTCCTACTGGCCACATAGCTAAAAAATTCCCTAGGATTTTCTTTGGATCTTAGGGTCAATCTCCTCTCATATTCCAGTTTCGCTTTCCTTACCACACATATGCAATCTAAATGTTATATTTCCTTATTCTCACAAACATACAGTGTAAACTCATGATTTACATTTAAAAGAATTTTTTTTACATTGCATACATTTGTTACAGTTATTATATACATTACATGCATTTGTTTACATATGATACATTACTTACATTTGTTTACATGTGATATTTACATTACGTACATTGGTTTACATATAATACATACATTGGTTTTCATGTGATATGTACATTACATGCATTTGGTTACATATGATACATCTTGGATGAGAACTAATTTCTTTGCTTTCATCCTCTAAGCTTATATGTAAGCTTATCTGAGGATGACACCAGTTGGTTATTATGTATTTTTTTTATTTTTTTTTTTTTGCTGTGTTGGGAATGAAATCTATGATTGAGAAATTCGCACGCGTGCACTCACACACACATATGCACGCACACACCCACAATAACTTGGAATGCATTGATGCATCACTGAACTGGAAGCCTAAACGAATATATTGTGTTTCATTAAGTTTGTATGGTATTTTGGGTGCATGTTTCTTGTTCATAGTATGTCCTTAGAGCTCTTTTCAGGCTATTGTAGTTTGTAAGGTTTCTGTATTCAAAAGATAATTTGTTTATCAGGTCTGGGATGTAGAAGTTTCGCGTGGCCTTTCCGTAGTGATTACTGTATTTATATGTGATATAATTAGTAGGCTGAGGTCTTGTTATACGGTATGTATTTCTAACTGTTCTGAAGTTGGCATCGAAATAATGTTTTAGCAAGGCTGCATAGTGACATAAATGTTTTGCTGTCAGTATTTTGTGTTCTGACATTGCAATGTTTATAAGGTCGTGATTTTCTCTTTGTTCCCAAAAGATCAGTTTTGTCATTTTGTACTGTAGCGACATTAATCTATTTAATTTGTAGGGTGCACAGAAAGCGTACGTTATTATTGCATATCTTAGTATATTTTGGCATAGTGCGTTGTATATTAGTGTTTTTAGGCATATTGGAACTATGTCTTTTAACCTGTAGAGTTTGCCACTTATTGTTCGGAGTTTGTTGTGTAGATGGTTTATGTGGCTATTCCAGTTCATATCTGCATCGAAGTAAATTCCAAGGTATCGTATTGTTTCAACCTGAGTGATTGTAGTGGTTTTGCTGTTCTGTGTGTTTTTTATGTTGGAAAGTGAATGTTGGATGGTTATATATTTGTTATCAACTGGTCGAGTCAGTGGATTTCTGAATATCATTAATTTTGTCTTTTCTGAGTTTAGGTGTATGGAGTTTTTCGTGAGCCAGTCTATGATCAGATTTATATCATGTTGCATATTTGTTTGGGCTATGCTTGCGTTATTATGGATGGATATTATTGCTGTATCGTCTGCGTATTGGAATATCTTACCTTTGAGTGGTAACTGATTAATATCGTGCGTGTAAATGTTGAATAGAGTTGGGGGAGAGTACAGCTCCCTGTGGCACTCCACAGGTTACTGGTAGCTCTCTGCTTCGGTTTGACCCAATACGTATGATATGCTTTCTATTTTGGAGGTAGTTTGTAAACCACCTGTGAAGAGGCCCGTCTATTCCAACATGCCTGAGCTTTTCTAACAAGGTTTGATGTGTAAGTGTATTGAATGCTTTAGTTAGATCTATAAAGACTACCATGGCAATTTTGTTTTTGTCTAAGGCAGTATTAATTACATCTATAAAGTCTTCCAAGAGGGATGTTGTTCCCTTATTTTTCTGAAAACCATATTGTGTTTTGGGGATAATATGAAAGATCACGGTGTATGCTGTGAGTTTCTTCAGTATGATCCGCTCCATAATTTGATTGATAATTGGTAATGTTGCTATGGGTCTGTAATTGCTGATTAAATTTCTTTTTCCTCCCTTGTATATGGGTGTGATTATGGCTTTAGCATACTTGGTATCTGTCCTGTTTTAAATATTTTATTTATTAGTTTTAGTAGGATAGGACTTAAACTAGTTGCATGTTGCTTTATATCTTTAGGTCTGATACCATCTATTCCTGGGCCTTTGTTTGGTTTGATTTGATGTATTGCTGAGAGAAGTTCTGCTTCTTTTATGGTTGGGAACCATAATGTCTGTTTTGATTGTGGCCATAGTTTCGGAGGCAGTGGTGTTGGGAACAAAATCTAGCATCTCATTGATCAGATGCCAGGTTTGTTTCATGTTGTTTTGTGCGGAGGTTAGTTTGTCTCTGTAGTAGCTTCTTTTTGCATTTCTGATTTGTGTTGTGAGGCGATTCCTTGTTATCTTATATTCAGTTTTTAAAGCTGTGTTATTTGGATATTGCTTTAATTCTTTCATAAAGCATCCTTTCTGTGTATTTCTAGGATTAAATTTTGTGTTATCCAAGGATTTTGTGTTGTTTTTGAACGAATTTGGACTTTCTTTGTAGCTTTCTTATATATTTTCTCCAGTGTGAGTTTAATGTTGTTGTATAAGGTATCTGCTGAATCTGATGCCAGGTGTTCCCAGTCTGTTTTTCTTATTTCGTGGTTGACTATTTCTTCGTCTATTATTATTTTCTGTCACTTTTCTTCTGTGGGACATTGCATGGATATTATCTTGGTGTGCAGGTTTAGAGCGGTGAAGTAATGGTCTGCTACTTTGCACTTTATGACTGATGCAGTGTAACTATTTGGTGGAGCTTGGGCGTTTATATGATCTAGACAGGAGGCAGTGATAGTATTTCCGAATATTTCTTCTCTAGTACATGATGTTATTGTTGGTATTAGATTATACATGGATAGTGTGTCTAGGTATTGTACAGTGTTGTTCTGGTTTTCATTTGCAATATTTATGTTTATGTCGCCAATTATCATTAGGTGTTAGGTTGAACATATTTCTTGGCTTGAAAGCCAGCAATTGAGTTCGTGCAAGAATTTTATCATGTTTAGGTTTGGTGGCCTGTAAATAGCATTTATTATTATGGGATGCTGTGTATTTGCGGTATTAATGATTTCGAGGCAGAGGGTTTCAGCATGCTCAAACTGATAGGCCGTTTCTTTTGCTGTTAATTTTTGTTTGATAAATATTAATATTCCACCCCCCTCTTTTTGTTTGGTGGCATGATCTATGTTGTTGGAAGCCTGGGATTTGGAAAGCAGTCGCTTCGTCATTAGTTATGGATACTTCTGTAAGAATCAATATATCAATAATATCAGTGTAATTCCTCAGATAAGCCTGTAATAATAACCAATGTTTTCAGATGCTTCTGATGTTAATATGCAAGATTGAGAGACCTCTCGCATGTACTGTGTTTTGTTTCCATGCATCAAGCGATTCGAAAGTACAATTACTGATGTATTCTGGTGTAATTACATCTATCTGATGGTTCACATTCATTTTTGTTGTGTTCAGATCTTCTTATTGAACTAAGTTGGAGTCTTTTGTTTCACTCTGACATCCTGTCTATATCTTCTAATAATAATAATAATAATAATAATAAAATTTTACACATCTGAAAGGGTGTGTGCTTTGCATTATGGGATAAATACTAAGGCAAGGGGTGTGAAGTCATTAGCCTCTATATACAAGTAGCTCAGATGTGAATATATTTTATGCTCTAAAAATTGTTTTGCTTTCTTGGATTAAAACCAAGCATATAATTTCTTGGCATCTTTAGTGTATAGTACAGCCAAGATAAAAAAAAACAAAAAAACCTTCAACCCATAATGAAGCACACATCTTTTGAGATGTGTAAATTGCTATGCATAATGGGAAGTGTCACTACCCAGACCTCAAACCCTGGAGAGATACCAAGGTTGAAGTAATGCAGAAGGCATATATATCTCATATTAACCCATCAGTGCCATGTATGGGGTTTAGGTAAGGATTGAGGATGAACAAGTTTATTAACATTTTTCTTGAAGGGTTACAAGTTGTAGTTGTTTGGGAATACTTAATGAGATAGGCTGTTCCAGAAGTAGATGGAATAAATAAAAGAGGAAGACGAGAAGCAGATTCAGTGTGTTTGCTGTTGCAGTGAAAAAGGATGCTAAGCAGTTGCTGTTCTTGACTTAACAGGACCAAAAGAAAGTGGAGGAATGCTGGTTGTCAGTTCAGTGGAGCAGTGGCCATGGAAGTACCTGTAGAACAGACACAGGGTTGAAACAGTGCATCTATGAGATAGAGTATATCAGTCTGTAAGGTAGGCACGAGATCATCTATGAGCCAAATGGCTCTACTCTCTAAAAATTCTCAATGTTGCCGATTTTTAGGGAGGATTTAGATGAACCACCCAAACATGGCAGCAGGAGTCTAAGTATGCACAGATTTGGGATTTGTAAGGAGTTAAGAGAGATTAGAGATAAGAAAGTTGTAAAATCAGGCCTACAGAATGTTGATTATGAGAATAGACTGAATGAATATAATCAACCAAAGTTTGGGGTATAGAAGATGATATGACTAAGACATTTGTTGTTGAGTGCTATTTACCAGAACGGTACTGGAGAGATTTTTTGTATGACAGAAACAAGGGGATGAAGAAACTTTTAAGAAATACCAAAATACATCAGGACTATGCAACACAGGTTTATGATGAGAGATTGAGAACATATAACCTTCAAGGTTTGGTAAAATACTGAGACATTTAAGTTGTTGAAAGATAATTACCAATTAGACACTATGAAGATTTTTTAAAGGGAGAGGGGACCATCTCTGAAAGGTGTGCAAGGGAGGTGAGTAAGGGGATGAGCAGTACATGTTAATCATAGAGAATGGATGATGAATGGAACAAATAGCCTGAAATAGTGGCAAACACTAAATGCGTTCAAAGATTGTATAATAGACACTTTGTTTGGTCCTACCACAGATCTCAATTAAATGAGCCTCATGACTTCATGGAGGTCTAGTGATAATAATACTTTAAAAACATAGAAAAAATATCTGAAAAAATAGTCAAAGTGCTAACAGACATAATTTTCACACAACTTTTAAACCACACAAACTGACAACACTTCTATTCCCCTACAGCTAAACTCCATTCATTAACCACCTATCCATCTAAAATGAAATACATCAACAATTTTATGCTTTGTATGGATTTTGTTTTTCAATGTATTCAAATATAATTTCAATGGACACTTTGTACATCCATGATTGATGTGTAAATACATCATAGCTAATATGAAGATTAATGGACAAACAGGAAGATCTGTTAACATTCTATTTAAAGAATATAAGAAATACCTATGTTACTATCATTATGGCACGTCAAAAGAGGCAGACCATGTGTTGGACATCCCCTTCCACAAGATTAATTATTATTATTACGTGACACCTCTAGCGAGTCCAAAGACTCATCGAGGGAGGACACCTACTCTACAGTTCTCTGTCTCCACCAACTACAACTAACTGCAACTACACCAATGCCATTTACTGCCTGCTACCACAACTTGAATTTCCACAGACAATCACAAACACCTATGGCAGGATTCGAACCCACAGCCTTTTGGTTGGAGAGCAGATAAGCTAATTGCTCGGCCAATCAGGCTGGCTTTGGATTGCTTATGACAAAGGATGCATATATCTCACCTTCGAAAAGAGACCATTGTGGAAAAACTGAATTTGCAAGAAAATGTGATGGACTGCATGTAATGTTGATCTTTACAGTAGTAGACATGTTCAACAAATTCGACAGGAGAGATGGCCCAAGTGAGCGATGAATCGATCACCACCAGAAAGACGGAAGGGAGGATGATCGTAATAAAACTTCTTTGTTAATTTACAAAAATTATCTTATGTAAATTGTACAGAAGCAGTTAAAAGTCAAAGAGACTACATTGTGGTCAGCATCAGCAAAAAAATTTGGAAGACAAATCTTAGAAGATAAGTTTTTTTTTTGTGTGTGTGTGTTATGAAGTCGATAGAAACATTTGGCAGGAAACCAAGGAGCTGATACTCTAAATGATAGCAGAGAGTATATGGGAAAAAAGGATTAACACTGAATGCAAAGCAGAAGAGTTGTATAAGATATGTAGAGATGGATTGCTTACACCGAAGGATGTGTATATCTCACCTTCAAAAAGTTTGGAAAGAGACCATTGTGGAAAGATTGAATTCAGAAGAAAATGTGGTGGACTGCATGTAATGTTGATCTTTACAGGTATGGACATGTTCAACATATTTGACAGGAGAGATGGCCCAAATGAGCAATGAAATGATAACCACCAGAAAGACAGAAGAGAGGACAATCTTGATTTACATGGAGAGGCGTTATAGAGGCAATGTGAGTTAGAAGGGATAAAGTATTGGTTCTTCTGATAATTACAATTTGAACTGTTCCCATAATTTTTTTCCCTAATGCAGCATGTGTTCCTATAAACCTTCATAATAGGCAACAGGAGTTACTTTTATTATTATTACTACTATTAATATTATTACGTGAAACCTCCAGGGAGTCCAAAGACTCATCAAGGGACCGCAGCTACTCTACAATTCTCTGTCTCCACCACTCATATCTACCAACTACATCTAACTGCAACTACACCAATGCCATCTTCTGCCCATCACCAGTAATATTTCCACAGACAATCACAAACATCCATGCCCATGGCAGGATTCGAACCCACAGCCTTTTGGATGGAGAGCAGATACACTAACCACTCAACCAACCAGGCCAGCAATTTAGATTACATTCATGAAAAAATGGCATATTTGGCTTTCATTCCAAAGTATAAGTTATCAGATATCTGAAGCACTTAGAATAGTAACATAAGCTATTTAGTTAATATTTATATCAACTGGATATTGTGAAATCTGAGGCATGATCCTTCTCCTCCACTACACAAAAGTACAGTCTCTTTTGAAATGTGATCTTTTTTAAATATTTGATCTTTTTGAATATTCTGTTGAAGAAAACTTACCAGTAGAATATTCTAGAGTACAGTCTTCTGTAGCATTGTCCACAATATCTAGCTGAGGTAGTTCAATATCAGCACTGACCACCAGAGGAGTAGTACCATTCCAGCGAAAAACCAGGTCATCAGTTGTATGCGACACTAAGAAAGGATTCAAACTTTGATCAGAATAGCATTTGTTCTAATGATTCTATTGTTTTGCATAATACATTCAATATCTAGAATTACTGCGCATTCTTCATTAGGAAACAATTGATTAATAGTACCATCAGTTTCACCAATCACCCTAAGAATAGCTTTTTCAAAGACAACACAATAGGCAAAAGACATTTTTGAAAAACATTGCACTTAAAAGTAACTAAACTAATCTTATAATGGAAATTATACCAAATAACAGTCTTATGGAATTGCGATGTTCAACTATTGAAAAAAAAAAAAAAAAAACCTGTGTGATTACAATATTCATAACTAATGAGAGTGCAAGTTAACTACTATTGGGAACTTGTCTGACATAGATTCCTATAATCAATATACAAAGTACTCCATTTTGTAATAAAAAGTTTATACATAAAAGATTTTGTTTTCAGATTATTTCTTCCAACCAAATACTCCAAGTTGTTGTTTTTTTTAATGTATGTATTCTGTGCAGCACTAGCAGTGTAAGTCTTGGGTAGGTCTTAAAACAAATGGAAAAGTTTGGATGTATTCATAGGAAGATCTTTTAACATTCCACTGGAAGAATATAAGAAATGCATATACTACTATCATTATGGCCAGTCAAGAGTGGCAGGGCATGTGTTGGGCACCTCCCCTGCATGGAGAAAATGGTATGGTATAAGAACAACTGCTGCAGAGGATATAATTGTGGTCTTTAATCAGCAGTTCATAAAGATTTTTCATTCTTGTGAACAGTGCTGTAAACTAGTTTTTCATGGGCCCTGTGCAAGATTTTATTTTTTTGCCCCCCCCCACCTCTTTTTTCTGGAAAAAAAATAAAAAAAAACAAATACGATAGAAATAGATTGATTAATTTTTAATTTTAACCAAAAATGTTATAGAATCAGCCCACTTGGTGACAAAATTTAAAATTTGAAAATGAAAATATAATACTGATTACCACTAGACCTGCATGAAGTCATGAGACTCATTTAATTGAGATCTGTGGTAGGACCAACAAAGTATCTATTATACAATCTTTGAACACATTTAGTGTTTGCACTCTCCCCCACTATTTCAGGCTATTTGTTCCATTCAGCATCCATTCTCTATGATGAACATGTACTGCTCATCCATCCACTTACTCACCTCCCTTGCACACTTTTCCTACAGGATTAATAGCAGAAATTGAGGAGAAAAAAAAAAAAAGAAAGAAAAAAAAAATATATATATGGAAACAGTTCAAAACTGTAATGATCAGAAGAACCAGTACCCTATCACCCTCTAGGATTTAAAGTAGCTTAAGTTGCTGAGACAAGTGTGTAAAATGATTATCTTTCAAATTTTTGGTAATTTAATGCATCCATATTTGACAGCCAGTAGGAGATATAAAAAAACATCAACAAAAATGTAATCAGGAGGACATAATAATAATTGGGGCTGAAAAATGCCCCAAGAAACCAGAAATATGAAAAAGCAACTAGAATAGTGATCTAGCAGCCTTTTGTAGGTAGTGATCTGAAATACTCAAATAAGGAGGTATAAAAATGTTACTGCAGTTATATTACATAACTCAAAAGGCCTAATCAGAAAGTTTCTAGACAATTGAAGTAGAGATCTCATAGTCTTCTTCTTCTCTTTAATGATATGGCATTTGACTGTTCCGGCTTCACTTGTCTTCCTCTTTCCCTTTAGTCTGTAATTATCCACTTCTTTTGGTAGTCAACATCTTTCTATTCTAAATAGAGGCACTTTTCATTTCTCTCTATATTCCTTCATCTTTTCATTTGCATTGTAAATATCTAGTTCTCTTCTCATATCTTTATTTCTTATACGGTCCAATTTTGTGCATCCTTTAACTGTTCTTGAAATTCTCATTTCTGCAGTTTGCAGTTTATTTTCATCTTTTTTTTTAACAGTCCATATTTCTGAACCATATAACTGAGTGGGAGTAGCCATCACTTTATAAAATTCTAGTTGAGTTTGTCATATTTTTTTATTCAGTGTCTTTCAATTTTCCAGAGATTGTCTGAAATTTCTTTATTTCTTCATCTTTTACATATGTTATTATGCAGACTAAATAATTAAACTGTGTCAACCTGTTCTGTTATTATTATTGTTATCCTATCACCCCAGTGAGTCAAACATTCATCTAAGAATTCCCTTTATCATACACACAACTCATCATACCGTACCTTAAACACATTCAAATTCTCTCCCTTCATTCAAAATTCACTCCCTTGCACAGCCTCCTTAGGGATGACCTCTTGTTCACTCCTGATCTCCTGCCATTTTATGAAAAAAAACTGATTCTATAACAACCCTTTATCAACTTATAAGGGGTTATTATAGGATCAATATGGATCAAGAGGGATGACATGTCTCTATCATATCATCCCTCTTCCTCTTATCCACTAGACTCTGTAAATTGCATTTTCTCATCCTTTCCTCATATTCGACATTCCAGAGATCAGAAACTACCTTAGTCAGTCATCTCTGGACCCTTTCCAACATCTCTTCATCCTTTTGAAACCAGGTGACCAAATCTGTGCACAGTAGTCCATCTGTGGCCTAATCAAAGCCTTATACAATGGAACAAGAATCTCCTTGTTTCTACAAGTCTGTATCCCCCTCATCATTCCCAGAATTGTTGGGAAGTTTTTTCACTTGATTATACAATAAATTAAGATTACCAAGAAATTATATACTTGGTTTAATCCTTTATCCAAGTGTAAGCAAATAAAGTTTGCACCTGAAGTATTTTCAGGACTGGGGCAACTCATGGTGGTATGACTTCACATCACTTGCCTTAGTATCCCATAATGCAAAGCACATCTCCTTGAGGACATGTATAATGCTATGCATTATGGGAAGGGTTTTCGACCTTTACTGAGGTCTCTTCAGTGGGAGTCAGACCCAGAGGTGATAATAAGGTTGAAGTAATGCAGTTTGTTTGCTGACACTTGGATAAAGGATTAAACCAAGTATATAATTTCTTGGTATCTTTAATTTATACTATGACCGAGTGAAAAAACTTCCAACAACATTTCTCTAATCCAAAGTAATTTAATAAGTTGTGATACCTTTTGGCAACTGATATATGGAAATATGACTTCTGCATTGCTTCAGATTCTCATTGATGTCACATTTAAAAGCAGTGTCGTAACTAAGAAGGTGCACGGGCCCAGGAAGAAGGGGGGCCTGAAATGGGGTATCAAAAAATAATCAGTATTATATTTTCATTTTCAAATTTTGCCACCAAGTGGGCTGATTGTGTAACATTTTTGGTTAAAGTTAAAAATTAATCAATCTATTTCTATCGTATTTGTTTTTTTTTTTAATTTTTTTCAAATAAAAAGGGGGAGGGGGAAATAAAATCTTGCACAAGGCCCATGAAAAACTAGTTTATAGCACTGTTCACAAGAATGAAAAATCTTTATGAACTGCTGATTAAATACCACAATTATATCCTCTGCAGCAGTTATTCTTATACCATTTTCTCAAATCAATGTCATCCTTCCATAATCTTTTTTTTTTTTTTTTCTAGCTATATCGTGCTACACCTGTAGGCTGTCTAATGAGTTTCTAATAATCACTAGCCTTGTAGTTCCACTTATATCCTTTTCTCACAGAGGTCCTCACACTGCTGGCAACCATCCAGGTAATCACTTCATAGTCACTCTCACCAACAGGAGGGTGATTTTACACCTCATTTATAATTACACCCTCTGATGGGATGATTCAAATCCAAGACCCTCTATCCTCGTGTGCCCTCTGTTACACCATGCTGCCTCAAAACCAGTGTCACTATTTCCCTCTTGCATCTGTGCCTTGTATGGACATAACTCTTCCTCCCTTTTTACCTTTTCTATTTTCAAGAAACACACATCATACCCTTCCATCTGTATTCCTGTCATGATGTCGTCCTCATCCAACCATGGCTCACTTATTCCAACAATTAACCAACAACAACAATGAAGCAAGGATTAAACCAAATATATAATTTATAGCATAACCAAGTGAAAAAACTTCCAACATCTTTCTCTAATCCAGAGTAATTTAATAATAAGGTGTGACACCTTTTGGCACCTCGTATATGGAAATATGACTTCTCCATTGCTTCAACCTTGGTATCACCTCTGGGTCTGGCTCCCACTGAAGAGACCTCAATAAAGGTCAAAACCAGTCTAGCCAGTGACCCTTCCCGTTATGCATAGCATTATACATTTCCACAAAGATATGTGCTTTGCATTATGGGATACTAAGGCAAGTGATGTGAAGTCAGTCCACCTTTGCCACGAGTTGCCCAAGTCCTGAAGATACTTCAGGTGCAAACTTTGTTTGCTTACACTTTGATAAAGGATTAAACCAAATAAATAATTAATAGATATTCTTGTTTTTTTGTTATATTCCATAATTTTTCTCTGTACTTTATCAAAAGCTTTCTCATATTCTATAAAGGCCAGATGAGTCTCTAAATGAAACTGCCTTTTTTCAATAATTAATATATATTAAAACATTAAATTTCAAATAGTGTCTATACATGTATGTCTAGAAACTATTTTCTGACAGTAGATTGTTTGCAATATTTCTAAGTCTTTAATGGATTTTATGGCAAATTTTGTAACCTGTATTTAATAAATTTATTCCTCTGTAATTTCTACAATCATCACTGTCTGCTTTCTTAAATATAGATAATCTCTGTCTCTTTTCTCAAATTATAAACCTTAGTTTTTGACCAATCTGATGGAACCTCACATTTCCTCCAATACTTCTTATTTTAATTTTAAGAATCAGTGATGTAAATATTCTCCATCATATTTCCACTGCTCTGTATTTATGCCATGTATTCCAGTTGATTTTTTTTTTACCTTTATTGCTTCTTTTAGTTGCACACTGCTTGGAAAAATAAGTCAAAGGATACCCTCATGGGCAAGGCACATCATGCCATATAACAAGTCATGTGTTTGTAGCCAGTATAATTGAAGGAATAAAATGATCCCAAGTTAGTGCAACTGTGTCTGGGTGAAATGGCTGTGAGAATGGAACTGAAAGAGTTTGAAGGATTCCATGTTGCAGGCCTATCTGTTCAGCAAATTGTTGACAAATTGGGCCATCCCAGGTCAATAATCAGTGATATCATACTGAGATGGAAGCGCAGGGAATCAAACTGCAAGTGCTACCCACAGTGGATGACCTACCACACACACCAAAATGTGACTGAGGGTTCTATGAAGGATAATATGTAAAAACCACCATTCATCAGCCAACACGTTAAATGTAGAGTTCCAGACATCGACTGGAAGACAAATCTGCACAAAAACATTCAAAATCGAGGCTCACAACATAGATTTCCATGGTGTAAATGCAGAATGTCAGCTCTACATTACCTGGACCAACATTCAGAGTTGTCTTCAGTGGTGCAAAGAGCATGTACAGTGGGATGTGGATGCTTGGAAAGCTGTGTTATGGAGCAATGAATCACACTACACCCTCTACCAAGCAGATGGATGGATGTGGCCGATGCCTGTTGAACATCTCTTACCAGAGTGCATAAAAGAACTATGAAATTCAGAGGTGAAGCATGATGGTATGGTCCTGTTTTACTTGGTTTGGTCTCTGACCTCTGTGGTGCTATGAATACTGAACTCCAAGAGGTACCTGAACATTCTGGTCAATGCAATGGTTCCTACTTTGTTTCATTTCTACAGAACTGACCATTGTTTCTTTCAGCAAGATAATGCACCATGTTATAAGGCTACTGATGTAACTGCATGGTTTGTGAATGTGAACATCGCCACACTTGACTGGACTCTAGAGCCGCGATCTCAACCCTATTGAACATCTGTGGGATGAACTGGAGCATCAAGTGAGAACAAGGGTCATCTGCCCCACAACAGTCCAGGACCTCATTGCATGCCTTTAGCAAGAATGGTCCAAAATTTCCATTAATTGCTATCATATGCTTGTGGAAAGTATGCTCTGCAGGATTGCTGCAATGAAAAGAAGTCCAACAGCTTATTAAGGTGGATGCAATAATGGCTGTTTGTTCCCTATAGTATGGTGTCTATTGACTTCTTTCCAAGCAATGTATATCTAATTGGCTTTTATATCAGTACTGATTTCTTCATTATTATTTTCTATTAAATTTGGGTCATAGCATAAATTTTTATAATGTACTATCCATTATTTGCCTTGTATTATGTTGATTCGTGCTATATCTCTCTCTTCATTGTTTAATTTTCTTAATGTTTTATGTCTTGTCTTGGCTATGTCTTCTATTTTATTAATCTAATCGTACCCATCTATTAAAGAGAAATAAAAACTGAATGTAAGAATAATTAACATTTGATTTCCATGATACCTTTATACTTTTGGCTAACTTACCTGAAAGTTCACCCCCCCCCCCCCATATGTTTGCAGGCCTGGCTGGCTAAGGGTTAGCATATCAAGAATTGACTCAAGAATTCTTAACATACTTAATTACATTGGAAACATTTTTAATATTTTCATATCAGTCATGAGACTGTTTATTCAGATTTGTCAACCTCATATGCTTCTCCCTTGTTATTGTCTGAGAAATCATCTTCTAAATCACCAAATTATTCTTAAAGCCTGTTTATGCTCATCAAGTTGTTTGTTTTCTGGTAGAAAAACACTATAAATGTCTTGCATGCTTTAGGCAAAAATCCAAAACACTAGTGATTCATGACCATAATAATTATTATTATACGAGCATTTCCATGGAGTTAAAAGACTCATTGTGGGAGACCCACTCACTAACCTTTATTTAAACAATATTTACCATAACTCTCTTCGAACTTGTTTACTATTGAGCACTCACAACTACCTCTGACAATACATTAACTCATTCACCACTCTTCAAGCAAAGAGCCTAGTCTGCACACCCTTACTAATCACTTCTGGTAAAGAGATACTTTTCTTTATGTTGCTCACTTTTCCCTATTTTGAAAAAAACTTGGATCAAGGTGTCATCACTGACTTCAAGATATTCCATGGGTATTTGATATTATTTGGTTCCCTTGTGCAGAGAAAACTGATTCAGTGACTTTCACTATGACTAGATACTTTCCTCTGCCATGTGGTAGTGGTGTGAAAGAAAATATCTTGTCAGCCCCAATAGTGGTCTTTAATACTTCAGTTACAGCTCAAGGCTCCTCACATCCTGGCACCTCTATACCCAGAGTACATGTTCTAGAGCGAACTGACAATTTTATTCACAATCAAACTCTGCATTATTATTATTATTATTATTATTATTACGTGACACCTCCATGGAGTCCAAACACTCATCGAAGGAGAGCACCTACCCTACAGCTTTCTATCTCCACCACTCAAATTCACCAACTACAATGAACCGTCACTACACCATTGTCTTCTACTGCCAACCACTACCACTAGTATTTTCAGAGACAATCACAAACATCCACGCCCAGGGCAGGATTCGAACCCACAGCCTTTTGGCTGGAGAGTGGATATGCTAACCACTCGGCCAACCAGGCCTGCAAACATATGGGGGGGGGAGTGAATTTTCAGGTAAGCCAACCAAAAGTATAAAGGTATCATGTATTGTAGAAATCGATCTACTGCTATCACTTATAAAGTATCAAATTCCATAGTGCACATTTCTACTACCTTCAATAAAAGCAATTCTAAAACAAGACAAAATATAGCCTAACAGCTCAAAATTTCATACCAGTGGGAAAAAATTTCCACCACACAAATATAAAATTAGAAAATCAAAGAAAGCAGTACTTATCTAAAAACGGTATCAGCTGTAAGATATTTCTATACTTAGCAGACATCCAGTGCACTGAAAATAAATCACTTTAGTAGGAACTAGACCCAGGAATATACTGAAGTTGTTAACTGGCAACTTCTTTGAGTGATGGCTGAGTTCTTGACTCCTCAACCCTTTATCTTAGTTCTTGTTTGCAGGTGGGGTTTAGTGTAGGTACTTTACCCTCTCTTCATGAGCATTTTGTGTTGTTTCAGCTTTCTTTTGCGATGAAGATTTTTGGTCCTATGTTTGAAACCATCTGAGAGTTTGTAGTCAGCTACTTGTCAAATTAGCTTATTTGGGTGGTTGTCTGTGACTGTGAAGAATTTTTCTGCAATACCTGTTATGTAGGTCTTAATGTCTGGTGGTTTATCTTCTCAGTGTAGCTGGAGGTTGCTGATGAACCAGAAAATGTTTAGTGCTATTCTTAGGCATTTGTTTTGGATTGTTTGCAGTCTTTGGATGTTTCTTTTAGTCATGTGTTCCCAGGCTGGTGAGGTAAAGGTTAGTTGAGGTCTTATTACTGATTTGTAGAGAAGAATTTGTTGTTTATGTTTAGGAGGATCTTCCTATTCAGGAGTAGATATAGCTATGCTATGGTCTGGATGGCTTTAATAGACACTATTGATGTGCTTCTTGAAGTTTAGGCTTTCAGCAAGCTGAATGCCTAGATATTTGGCTGATTTGTGCCAAAGGATGGTTTTCCAAACATCTGTATGGTTGTATTCAGTTCTGCTTTCTGTCTGGTGAATACTACTGTGGAGCTTTTTTCTAGGTTGATTGAGATGCACCATTTGCTGCACCAATTCTCTAGTTCTTGATAGATATATGTTTATGGCTAGTTGTGGTCAGAGGGATCAGGTTATGATGATTGTGTCATTGGCATAGAGGCTGGTGATGGATGGGGACAACTTCAGGAGAGCTGCCATGAAGATGGAGAAGAGTAGGAGAGACAGTAGAGAACCTTGGGGCACTCCAGCCATGATTCTTCTTTCAGTGGATCTAATTCCAGTTACTTTCATCCTAAATTTCTTGTTGTTGAGATATGATTTGATGAGTAGGACTAGTGGTAATGGGATTCCAATTTGGTGTAGTTTGTAAAGTAATCCATAATGCCAGATTCTGTCAAATGCCTCAGCTATGTCCAGGAAAATGAAAATTGCACCAGAGTGCTGGTGCCATTCATATCCTCAGGTAATGTATTCTGTGATTCTGTAGATTTGTTTAGTTTTGGAATGCTCTTTTCTAAATTCAAAGCTTCATCTGGTATGACAGGGGTTGTTTTCTGCTGACTCTTAGATCCGTGCAACTATTGCACATTCGGCTGTCTTGCTTATGCATGATATTAGGCTGATGGGTCAAAAGTTCTGTGGAAACTGTGTGTGTGTGTTTCCCTGGTTTTGGAATTACGAAGACATCTGTAAGTTTCCACCATTCTGAGTAGCAATATAGCCATAGGATGACATTGGTGATGGATACTAGATGCATAATTGCTTTGCATGGAAGCAACTTCTGCACCTTGTTTGTGATTCCATCTGGGCCTGGGGCTTTCTTAGTATTGAGTTTTCTTATAATTTGGTATATTTCTGCTGGCTATATGGGTTTATTTTATTTTAATGATTGGGATTTGGCATTAACTGTTTGTTTATCAATGGGATCCCCATTGTTCTATGATATTGTTTTTGTAGCCTGTTCTTTTCTCGGATAAGTTGTTTTATTTCCTCTGGGAATCTGTTTGGCAGTGCACATGTGGTTGTGTTTGTTATATAGGATATTGCTATCAATATTTGTTTTTCAAAGGTTGCCACTGCCTTTTTTATTTCTTCAGTAGATGGTATGTGTGGTACTGGGCCTAGGTTTTCCTGGAAGGCTGAGGGAAGTTGGTTGCAGTTGATAAAGGTGTTGTTGTCTTCAATTAGGTTATGTGTGCTGGAGTTGTGGTCCGAACTCATATCGTTGATCACCTGTATTTGACAGCCATGTGCTACGTCCTTTAATAATGCTATATCTGGTACATCTAGTCAGCCAGTGGTTCTGTGGAATGTGGATTCTGTGGATCCTATTATTGCCATATTTCTTGTAGTAGCATATAAGTTGAGTGTTCTACTGTTTGCATTTCTACTGTTCCAAGTTGGGTATTTGGCATTAAGATCTCCAACTATTATCGCTGTTTTACCTGTGTTCAGTATTTCTGTCAGGTCTGATTCTAGGAGTTTTTTATTTGGGGGGTTGTAGGCTACAAATATCTTGAGGCTATTTGTGTTTTCCATGTGTACTTTGATTCCTGAAGTTTCAAGGTGTTCTGTTTGGGGCTTAGCAGTGCTGCCTCCTCTTACATAGAATTTGTTCATGTGGTAGGTGATATAGTTGTTGATTTTTGGTTTGTCGCTTGGGCACAGATGTGTTTCATTGATGAGGATATCGGCTTGGGTCTCTGCAACAAATTCCTGTAATTCAAGGATCTTGTAAGTTAGTCTTGCATAGCTGCCTGTGCATAAGATTTTCTGCTCGTTGTGGAGGTCATGGCTTGTATGGTGGTTCTATGTTCTCGTGGAGGCCTGCTGATCTGGGGTTGAGTCTCTTGGTTCTGTGGGAATGCTGTACAGTCCCTGTAGTTTGCAGAGTGTGGGCCCCACAGTTGGCACACTTTGCTGGTTGTGTGCATGGTATTTAGCATTCTGTCATTGCATGTTTGCCACCACATTTAACATATCGGTATTCTTCTTTACATCAGCGTTATGCATGGCCAAACTTTTGGCAATGATGACATTGAGTCAATGTTGACTTGTGTTTCAATGATTCAGTCTTTATGACTAAATTGCAGATAGCAGATGTGTCTCTGGTCCTTGCTGATTTCTACCAGGATGAGGGGGTATGGTGTTTTATTGCTTCTGTGCATGCGGCTAACCTTAACTGATCTGAATCCTTTGTTTTGGAGAGCCGATATAACTTCTTCTGTTTGATATCATTTCAGTTACCCCCTCTGAGCACTACTTTGAGATTCCTCTTGTTGTTGAGTGTGAATGTGTGGTAGGGGAGGTTGCTGTCATCAAGGAATTTGGTTAGTTTACTGTAATCGGTGGAGGTTTTTGGTTGGATGCAAATTCCTTCTATAGTTTTGGTGGCTTTCTTAAATATGATTTCTAATATTCTAAGTGACGTTACAATGGATGTCCAGTGATTTTTGGCTCTTAGGATGACTTGGGTTATTCTTTCTTTTGGATTTGTATCATTGTCAGTCTCCATTTCCATTAGTTTGGATGTGTCTCTGGTAATGGGGATTTTCCTTTTTTTTTGTTTGTTTGGAATATGTGTCTGATGGATCCGGTATAGGGTGGGCATTGGTTTGGAATTTTGCCACATTCTCAGGGTTTGTTCTCATGGTTTGGGTCTTCCAGATTATCTTCGGTGATGATTGTGGAAAGAAATGTCTCATACAGTTTGATTCTACATGGCCAATTGCTATTAAGTACTTTCCCTAATCTGATAAACTCTTGATATATGTCGTCAAATTTAGTTTTGTCTAGTTGTTTTTCCATATATATCAGTGTTGTTACTTGTAGCGATCAGAAAAGTTTTCTTACCTGTACTTGCCTCAATCATTTTTATAGCAGTATTCACCAATGCGATCTTTTGTGGAAAATAATTATTTCTCAAATCACAAAATGAATCTCTTTTATCCTTTTATAGCACTTATAATGCAATTCAATCATGTAACATCTAATCACAATTCCAATTCACTACTTGCAAAATTGCCACTACCAATAGATACTGAAGTGAAACCAATTCAGAAATCATATATGTTCCATATACTAGTAGTAAAATAGCGTATCATGGTATTACTAAAATGCTCCTCGATCGGAGTATTTTAACAATATAGAAATGTCAGTAATATAATGGAAAATATATATTATATAATATTATATTATATAATAGCATAACTGCAGAATTAACTTCAAACATTATTAAAGAAAAAATGAAACAGACTGAAAACAAGAACCAAACATCCTGGTTTCGGTGGCAAACTCCGAAGAAGACACTGATCGATTCAACTAGGGAAGTATATATGGTGAAGTTGTTTACAAGGATAGAAAAATAAAAATGCCATTATAGACACAAGAAGTTAAAGAAGCAGTCCACCAAAAGAAGAAAATATACTGAAAGTTCCTAGCAAATAAGTTGACAAATGGCCTAAAAGAATACAGAGAAAAATGTAAGTGAGCTAAACTGTGTGTAAGAGTAGCTAAACAAGTTATGGGAAGAATGTGGTAAGAATATAGAAGATAAATATCAGGAAGGTAGCAAAATGTTCTAGAGGCTATTGAAAAAGCTTAGAAATTGAGGAAAAACTGAAGGTAGTATATCCTAAATGTCTGGGGTTACTACTTAGAAAGATTATTAAATGAAACAAGCAACGACACAATCATAGTAGAAAATTTGCAAGAAGAATGCAAATAGGAGTACATTTCAGTACTTGAGATAGAAAAAGCTGTCAATTTGATGATATTCAGAAGAACTGGTAAGAAGGTTGAATTCCAGATGAATTTTTCTACTAAGTGTTCCAGGCAAGATTTATGCAAGCATACTTGAAAAGAGGTTGAGAAAGATTGTGGAAGAGAAATTTGGAGAAGAACAAGCTGGATTTAGGCCAAATAGAGGTTCAAGATCAGACTTTCACTTTCTGACAAATAGTTGAGAAATCACAGGAATATGACAAGATATCCAGAAAAATGTTTTGCAAAACACTACAATTATATGGGTGAATGGAACATTATAACAGAGCAATACATAGTCTACATTTAAGGTTGTCAATCAGCAGTTAGAATTAAAGGAAAAACAGGAAGATGGTGTGATGTAAAATTAGTGGTATGGTAAGACAAGGATGCACATTATGAAAGAAAGCGGCATCAAGTCTGACAATGCTGTACTCCTGCAGACAATGTTGTACTCCTAAACAGATCTAGTACAAGTCTCCAGGATTCACTAATTAAATTGAATAACAGCTGTAACAAATTTGGCATGAAAATCAGCAATAAAAAGACCAAAACTATGAAGAGCATAGAAAACTTCAGCTGTATTCTGAATGGAGATCTAGAAAGGGCAGGAAGGGAGGGGGAGTGCTGCTGATGATAGTAGGGGAATTAAGTCCACATAAGGTAGACATGAAAGGGGGAAATAGTGGCAATGGTTATGAGGCAATGTGATGTAACGTGAAGGTTGAGAGGAAGACATATTTAGTTGGATGTTGCTATAGGCCTGGGAATGTGGAAGGTGGTGATGAAGAAATGTATAAACAACTTGGATTAGTGAACAAAGGAAGGGTAATTATTATTATTGGTGATTTTAATTATGGCGGTATAGATTGGAATGAAGAGATAGCATTTGGAAATAAGGAAAGTGAATTTCTCAAGTTCTTGAGAGATAATTATCTCAGGCAGCATATAAAGGAGGGCACGTGATAATCGAGAGTTCTAGACCTGATCATTTCATCCGAGGATGTAATTGTTAGAGGGGGGTTTCACATTTTCCTCCATTTGGTGAAAGTGATCATGAAGTAATCATCTGTGTTGTGGCTAGTCATATGCAGGCTTTTGTGAGGAAAGGATTTATGTGGAATTATAAGGCTGGCGATTATGACATGCTTAGGAGACCACTTCGAACTATAACATGGAACGAGGAGTTGAGCAGTAAGGAAATAAATGCTGCATGGGAACTTACAAAGAAATACATAACAGCATCAATGTATGAATGTATCCCAAAGGCCAAAAGGCTGAATAAGGTTGGTGTAAAATGAATGAATGTGGAGCTTAAGCATGAAATTTGGAAAAAGAAAGTCCTTTGGAGAAAGTACAAGATGAATAATGGTAATCAGTCACATGAAGAATATAAAGAACAAGTCAGGAGAGTGACTCAGTTAGTAAAGAAAACAAAAGTAGAGTGTGAGCAGAAATTGGCAAATCAGGCTAAGAAAAACCCCCTAGAGAGTTTTTTAGATATGTGGCAAGTAGAAGGAAGAATGATCATGGAAAGATGAAGTTAAGGGATGAAAGTGGTAGAATTGCAACTGCTGCAGAAGACATTGTTGAGATATTCAGTGATCAATTTATAAGTGTTTCATCCTGATCAGGGTGGAATCGTGAGGAACTTAAGTGTAGAGAACATAGGAGAGGATAGCTTAATTGTGAGTGAGCAGGAGGTATTTGAGGAAATAAATAACCTTGATGTTAATAAGGCGATAGGATTTGATGAAATATCACCATGTATCTTAAGAAAATGTTCCAGGGAACTGGCAGTAGCATTGGCATGCCTGTTTAACAAGAGTTTTGCAACAGTACAGGTTCCAAGGAAGTGGAAGGAGGGTAAAATTGTTCCACTGCATAAAGGCAGTGATAAGGCTGTAGCTTCAAATTATAGACCAATCTTATATCTGGAGTTGTGGTGAAAGTACTGGAGAGATGGGTGAGTTGCAGGATACAGAAATGGGCTGATAACAGCAGTATTCTCTGTAGTTATCAGCATGGGTTTGTTTAGGGGAGATCATGTTTCACTAACTTACTTATGTACTAGGACAAGGTGACAAATACCTTGGATAGAGGAGATGCATATACAGTGGTGTACTTGGATTTTGCAAAAGCTTTTGATAGACTGCCACATGACAAGCTCTTAAATAAATTGAAAGAGATGGGATTGGATAACAGACTTCTGTGTTGGATCAGTGACTGGCTGTTAGATAGGTATCAGAAAGTTGTATATGGGGATGTGCAGTATCTCGAAAGAGAAAGGTCACCAGTGATGTGCCACAGGGGTCAGTTTTGGGGCCATTGTTGTTCAATTTGTATGTTAATGATATTGGGTTGGGTTTAACTAGTGATATCCAGTTTGCAGATGATGCAAAACTGGGGAGAGCAATGCACAGTCAGGCTGATGTTAATGCCTTACAAGAGGACTTGAATAGATTGCATGAATGGCAGGTAAGTGGAAATATCAGTTCAATGTTGACAAGTGTAAGGTTTGAGATTTGGTAAGCAACGATGGGATGCAAAGTATACACTTGGTGGGGAAACTTTAACAGAAGTAGAGGAGATGAGAGATCTAGGAGTGATGGTGGACAAGGACCTGAATTTCAGGGGCTACATTGCACAAGTTGTGAAGACATCACATCAAATAATGGCAATGATGCCGAAAACCCTGACATGCAGAAATAGAGAGGTTATGATTCCATTGTATAAGGCCTTGATCAGGCCTCATGGATTATTGTACACAGATTTGGTCGCCGGATTTTCATTGTGACGAGGGTATGTTGGAAAGGGTACAGAGAAAATTCACAAAGGTAGTCAGTGGTCTTTGAAATGTGGAGTATGAGAACAGATTGAGAGAATGTAAGTTGCAGAGCCTTGTAAGACATCTTCAGTATAATCATTAAACAACAACAGGAACTAAATAATTAGTTCCTGTTGTTGTTTGATGATTGTACTGATGTCTTAGGATATGTAATACAAAATATTTACATATTAAAAAAGTTATCTACTGCAGCATATGTGGTATTTTATAGTTATGAATACTCCACAGGTTTCACCGTACAAGAAATTCTTATTCTTTCACAGGGATCTGACAGGATCTGAAGAGCAACTGATTAGGAAAATTTCAAATGAAACAGGGTAAGCTGCATGCCAGAATCTCATTTTTAATGAAGTGCAGAAGCGACAAATTAATTCCCATCTTTGCTAAAATAAAGGAAGTCATTAAATCGCCAGGTGCACATAAAATTTATCAAAAAGCTAGCCATTCCTTGTTACTTAATCAGTTACAAGTTTCAAAACAGGAATTGGCATTAAATATCATTAAAACAACAGAATTGGAAGCTGATCTCCGAAATCCATTAAATCAAGACTTGCTACGTGTTTATTAATATTTCAAAGAATGGAGGCACTAAAGCATTTGAAAAAAGCATCATAAATCTCGATAAAAAATACTTAATATTGTTAGAACGATCTAAGAAAAATACAATCAAATTATCTCCTGAAAAATAGGTTGTAAACTTATCTGACCATCCTCTAACCAAAGATGAACCGAATGTACTAGCACGAAATCATAGTTTGCAATTTCACACAAATATATTCCTTATTTAGATTTCATATACAACATTGAAAGGAACACGAATCACCTGTCTATCATTGAAGCCAATAGACTACATTTTGAAATAGCTAAATTGATCTATTATGTCCAACCAGCAGAATTTAATATTCCACCATCAGAATTAAAGCCTTGAAATCCTTAAAACGAAATAGTAATATAGTTATCACCAAAGCAGATAAAGGCAATACTGCTGTATTCTGAGATGCTAAATCATACGATAGAAAAATGAATTCACTACTTTGTGATTGCAATACAAACTCCCAGCTTAATTATGATTCTACGAAAAGACAGTTCAAAAAACTCAAAAAGTTACTGGATGAAACAGCATTCATAAATCAAGAAACCATCAGAAGACTCCAAACATACCATGCACGACTGCCTAGAATATATAGTTCACCTAAATTATATAAAAGTAACTGTCCAAGGCCTACTGTGGATTCTATATACAGTTCCATGTATAAAATATCAAGATTGTTGTCTAACCTTCTCCATCCCTTCATTGGCCAATCAGCTTCTTTGATAAAAAAATTCCATAGAATTCCTTAGAAGAATAAAAGACATTAAACTGACAGATACAGACACACATTAGTAAGCTTTGACATTGTTTCTCTCTCTTTACTAATGTCCCTCAAAGAGACAATAGAATTGTTAACCCAAAAATTTCCAACCGATATTGTTGAATTATTCAAATTTGCAATCACTTCAGCTTACTTCATATGGAAAGAGAAAATATAAACAAGAGGACAGTGATGGGCTTACCCTTATCACCTAACTTAGACAATATTTTTCTTGAAAACTTAGAAGATAAAATTTTTGCTCTTGACCCTAAACCAACATTCTGGCTATAATATTTTGATAACGTCTTTGCTGTCTGGAGTCACACAGAACAAGAACTCTACTTATTTCTAAAAAAATATAAACAACCTACACTACTCGCATCTAGTTCACACAAGAAAAAGAATCATCAAAAGGTATTTCCTTTCTTGACGTACACATCTAACGTAAACAAGATGGTTCATTTCCACTTCGGTCTACCTGAAACCAACTTTTTCAGTTTGTTATATCCATAAAACATCTCCTCATCTCCTGGGCCACCCAGTGGGTAAGAGGTGCCTTTGTTCAAAGTTACTGGATGAAACAGCAGTGCTCCCATAAAATAGAATTTGCAAATTAAAATGAAGTTAATTTTAAGAAATGTTTGTTTATTTTGTATATAAACATAAGATATATGTATGTGTAAATAAAAATAGAGCATCTAAAAAAAAACATTTTTTTTTAGATGCTCACAAGAAAAAATTACAACGCAATTCAACCTATTTTGATGCACCACTCATGAAGCAGTATGTCAAAGCAAAGCAGCTAACTGGTTGTTGAGTTTACTGTTCATTTTGTTATCACCTTACTGTTTATTTTAAGTTGTGTAATCTATGTAGTAAAGTTTTACTTCATGAATAAGAGCATTGTATAAAAATTTACTATTACTTGTCATCTTGAAATGGCGCCCCTCCTGATCAGGCACCTTTGTGTGGGGCACAACTTGCACACCCACAAGGGGCAGCCCTGTCACCATCCATCTCAAAAATATGGCATTGTAAAATCTCTAGTATCCAGAGCACACAAGATTTGTTCCTCTCAAGAATATCTAAAATTATTATTTTTTTAAATTTAGAATTTAGTCAATAAAACATAGACTTCTTTCTGCTTCTCCATATATCTCTCTATAATAGTTCTACTTTTCAACAGTCCTCTAGTCCCTTTATTTTCCCGAAAACCAGTTTGTGTCTCATTAAATTTCATTTTGTGTTTATTTTTTTCTAGGATGATATATAGCATAACTTTTGCTTCTGACTGATTGTTCTGTACTCTTCACGTTTGATTGTCTTAGATTTTTTAGGTATTGGTAGGAATGTTGAGTGCTTAAGATCTTTTGGCAGTTATCTCCAGTTTCATATATTTTGTTGCATATGTCAGTCAGTGATCTTATGGCCTTATCATTTAATCCTTTTCCTGGTTTCAATTTCCTAATGGCATTTGTTACTTCCCAGGTAAGAATAGTATGACCACCAAATTTTCTTGTGATGGCTTATCTATTCTATTATGATTGTAGAGTTTCTTTGAATACTCTACTCATCTATCCCATATTTTATCTTTTTCCATTAGGATGTTTCCATTGGCATCTTCAATGAAATGAGAGCCTACCCTTTTCACAGATTTACTAGTTAGCTCTCTGACTTTTTCATGAAGTTCTCTGATTTTGTGTTTTTTTGTCCAAAAGCTCAATTTTCTTGCATTAGTTGTTGAGCCATAGTTCTTTTGCAATACCGCATTCTTTCCTAATCTCTTAGTTGAAGTTCTTGTATTCAGGATGATTTTTGTGCTTTTCTTTCCTCTATCATTTACAGTATCTTGTCATTCATCAAGGGTTCACTCATCTACTCAAATCTGGGAACTGGTTTACTGCCTTTTTTTATGCCCTCTTTAAATTTCTGCTATCTAGCCTCAATGTCATCTTTAGGGTAAGGATACTTGGTGGAATCCAGAACATTAACAGCAGTGGATTGTGCCAGTTCCTTTAAAAAACTATCTTGTATTTCTTGATTTTTAAGGAAGCCAAGATCATATTTTTTCATGTGTAGAGATTTCATTGTTTTCTTTAATTTTATTATAACGATAACTAATATTTAAGGAATTGACAGCGTATACTAGAAATATAAATTAAATAAACTTTAATATATACTTTCCGATATTTCGGCAAACGTCACATTGCCATCTTCTTGGGAACTTACTACAAAGACAGGTGCACACAAGTACTAATAACAGTATATGAGACTGAAGCTAGGAAGCTAACGTTTTCCTAAAGTCCTGATGGTGCCCCTGGCGGGCTATATTGGTAGTTCTTGGCCTTTGGGCTGAAGTCCTTCTGATAAAGGTTTCCCAAATTTGGGGCAGTCTCATGCATCCAAATTTGTTGAGGTTTGGCATGTTCCTAAGGGCCGAGGCTGATTCCATGAATAGTCTTTCATACTTGAACTTGCTGAGGTGTATTACTGTGGCTTTCTTCCATCTTATTCTGTGGCGAGTACCCAGAGCGTGGTCTGCAAGCCCAGAGTGGCTGTACTGGTGAAATCGGACGTAATCCTTGTGTTCTGAGATTCTGATATTTGCTGTCCTGCCTGTTTGGCCAAAGTAAGACAATTTACAGCTGCAAGGGACCTGGTATACACCAGGTAGGTCTAGGGGAAGTGGTTGGTCTTTAGTGGAGCGGATAAGGGATGCCAGTTTTCTATGTGGTCTGTAACAAGTGGTCAAGTCATGTTTTTTTAAGATTTTATTGATTTTTTCCGAGGTGCCTCGGATGTAGGGAATGGTGATGGATTCAGAGTAATCTTTTTTGTAAAGGGGAGGGGGTGGTGGGTTGTGAATAACTGGGTTAAGTATTTATTGGATTTTTTGGAGGGGGTAGCCATTGGCTGAGAAAGTGTCACGGATGTGATTTAGTTCAGTGGTTAGGGCTTGATCATTAGAACAGATTATTTTTGCCCTGTTGAATAATGTCTTAATAACTCCATATTGTTGTGACTGGTGTGTCTAGGAAGGGGAGGTTATTGTTTTCCTCTTTTTCCAGGGTGAACTTGATTCTAGGGTGTTGGTTGTTTAAGTGTGTTAGGAAGGAGAGGAGTGAATCCGGGCCATGTGGCCAAATAGCGAAAACATCATCAACGTAGCAAAGCCATATGGTAGGTTTTTGTGGGGCTGAGTTTAAGACTTTCTCTTCAAACGTCTCCATGAAGAAGTTGGCCAAGGGTGGGGAAAGTGGTGAACCCATGGCTGTCCCCTCTATCTGTTTGTAGAATTTTTCCTGCCAAACGAAATAGCCTGAGTTCATTGTAAACTGAGATATCGGGAGGAAATTTAGCTTGGATTAGCTCTAAGGTTTCTTTGAGTGGGACATTCATGAATAGGGAGGAGACATCAAAACTGACCATTATGTCATTATGTTGGAGTGTAAGGTTTTCTATACTGGTTTTGAAGTGGGCTGAGTTTTTTATGTGTGATGGTGTATTGCCAGTATAGTGTGAGAGCGCTTTGGCTAAATGCTTGACTAATTTGTAAGTGGGGGAATCAATGCCATCCACTATGGGACGTAATGGCACATTTTCTTTGTGTATTTTTGGGAGCCCATATATGCAGGGGGGGGGGGTCTAGAGTTATAGGGTTTTAGTCTGTTGGTAATCTCTACAGGCCAAGAAGTGACCTTCTTAAGGAGCCTTTGGAGTTTTCTAATTTGTGAGTTGGTGGGATTGTAATCAATGGGGAGGTAAGTGGAACGATTTGGATGCATGAGACTGAAAATTTTACTTTCAGGTGCAAACTTTGTTTGCTCACACTTGGATAAAGGATTAAACTAATTTTATTATACTCTAACCAAGTGAAAAATAAACCTTCAACATCAAGAAAATTTACATTGCAGGTATCTGGAAAGTCAAATGGACTAATATTGTAAAAATAAATAGAAAGAATCATTCAGTTATATATTCATGCAGAGACAGTCATAGGAATGCAGTAGCATTTGTATTAAAAAATAAGATTGGCCCATAAGTGACAGAGCAATTGCATTAAAAATTGCAGCACAGCCTTTCAATATTTTTGTCCAAATATATGCACCTCCTTCTGATTACTCAGAGATGTACAACACTTCTATGAAGATGTTCAAAATTCACTTAATGCCAAATCAGATGACATAACTATCGTAATGGGAGATCTAAACACTAATGTAGGCTCAAAAAAAAACTCTTCCTGCATGGGAAACCAAGGCCTGGGACATAGAAATCCAAGAGGAGAAAGAGTAATACAGTTTTGTGAAGAAAATAATCTCATAATAACAAATACTTTGTTTAGCCAACGTTCTAGAAGACTTTACACATGGAAAAGCCCTGGAGACAGCTATAGGAGCCAGATTAACTATATAATGATTAAAAAAAGTTTTCAGAATAACATCTTACAAGCCAAAACATACCCTGGGGTTGATATTGGATCAGACCACAACCCTGTAGTCATTAAAGCATCAATAAATTAAACATGATAACTAATATTTAAGGAATTGACAGCGTATACTAGAAATATAAATTAAATAAACTTTAATATATACTTTCCGATATTTCGGCAAACGTCATGTTACCATCTTCTTGGGAACTTACTACAAAGACACGTGCACACAAGTACTAATAACAGCAAATGAGACTGAAGCTAGGAAGCTAACGTTTTCGTAAAGTCCTGATGGTGCCCCCTGGCCGATTGGTAGTTCTTGGCCTTTGGGCTGAAGTTCTTCTGATAAAGGTTTCCCAAATTTGGGGCAGTCTCATGCATCCAAATTTGTTGAGGTTTGGCATGTTCCTAAGGGCCGAGGCTGATTCCATGAATAGTCTTTCATACTTGAACTTGCTGCAGTGTATTACTGTGGCGAGTATCCAGAGAGTGGCTGTACTAGTGAAATCGGATGTAATTCTTGTGTTCTGAGATTCTGATATTTGCTGTCCTGCCTGTTTGGCCAAAGTAGGACAATTTACAGCTGCAAGGGACCTGGTATACACCAGGTAGGTCTAGGGGAAGTGGTTGGTCTTTAGTGGAGCGGATAAGGGATGCCAGTTTTCTATGTGGTCTGTAACAAGTGGTCAAGTCATGTTTTTTTAAGATTTTATTGATTTTTTCCGAGGTGCCTCGGATGTAGGGAATGGTGATGGATTTAGAGTAATCTTTTTTGTGAAGGGGAGGGGGTGGTGGGTTGTGGATAACTGGGTTAAGTATTTTTTGGATTTTTTTTTTGGGGGGGGGGGGTAGCCATTGGCTGAGAAAGTGTCACGGATGTGATTTAGTTCAGTGGTTAGGGCTTGATCATTAGAACAGATTATTTTTGCCCTGTTGAATAATGTCTTAATAACTCCATATTGTTGTGAGAAGGGGGGGGTGATGGGATTGTTGGTGAATGTATCTGCCTGTATGGGTGGGTTTTCTATAAACTGAGAAAACCAAGGTTCTATCAGGTTGGCGTGTGACTGGTGTGTCTAGGAAGGGGAGGTTATTGGTTTCCTCTTTTTCCAGGGTGAACTTGATTCTAGGGTGTTGGTTGTTTAAGTGTGTTAGGAAGGAGAGGAGTGAATCCGTGCCGTGTGGCCAAATAGTGAAAACATCATCAACGTAGCGAAGCCATATGGTAGGTTTTTGTGGGGCTGAGTTTAAAGCTTTCTCTTCAAACGTCTCCATGAAGAAGTTGGCCAAGGGTGGGGAAAGTGGTGAACCCATGGTTCACCACTTTCCCCACCCTTGGGGAAAATGGTTCACGTCCCCTCTATCTGTTCGTAGAATTTTTCCTGCCAAACGAAATAGCCTGAGTTCATTGTAAACTGAAATAGGGCTGAGATATCGGGAGGAAATTTAGATTGGAGGAGACATCAAAACTGACCATTATGTCATTATGTTGGAGTGTAAGGTTTTATATACTGGTTTTGAAGTGGGCTGTTTTTTATGTGTTATGGTGTATTGCCAGTATAGTGTGAATGCGCTTTGGCTAAATGCTTGGCTAGTTTGTAAGTGGGGGAATCAATGCCATCCACTATGGGACGTAATGGCACATTTTCTTTGTGTATTTTTGGGAGCCCATATATGCGGGGGGGGTCCTAGAGTTATAGGGTTTTAGTCTGTTGGTAATCTCCACAGGCCAAGAAGTGACCTTCTTAAGGAGCCTATGGAGTTTTCTAATTTGTGAGTTGGTGGGATTGTAATCAATGGGGAGGTAAGTGGAACGATCTAATAATAAAGCCTTGAGCTTACCTGTGTAGTCTTTAAGATTGAGTACCACAGTGGCATTCCCCTTATCCGCTTTGGTGATCACTATTTCTTTGTTTCTCATCAATTCTTGTAGTGACTTGTATTCACTAATGGATATGTTGGATTTTGGAGGTTTTGCTTTATTGAGAACACAGGCTACATCCAATCTAATATCGTTGGCGATGTGGTTTGGAAGTTGGCGAATCCCGCGTTCAATTTGGATCATTAATTCCTCAGCCGGTAATTTCTTAGGAGCAATGGCGAAGTTGTGACCACGTGACAGAGCATTGAGTGCTTCAGACTTCAAGGTAGCTGAAGAAAGGTTAACTACAGTGTTGGTTTGTAGTTTAGGTTTGGACGCCGAGTTATTTATTAATTCATCAAACTTGTTGATATGTCGGCTCTGTATTCGTTCAAATTCTTTTTTAGCTGCCGTACACGAGACGTCATGTAGAACTGACCAAAGCTCGTCATTAAGCGTAAGTGAAAGCTCATTTTCTAGCATTAAAATAGCTCTGTTTATGTCGGCTAGGGAACCGCGTGTAGCGGTAATTTGTTCCCGAAGTAATGCCTGGCTAGCCCAGTTGTAAATACGGAGAGCTTTCTGTGAGACGAAGTGGTGTTTAAATTTGACACAGTTCAGGATGACTTGATTATCCCCGCAGCGTTTTAGGAATGCCAGACGGTTAAGTTGTCTGGATAACTTCAGCTTCAGTTTGCCGTAAATGCGGGCCTTGCGTGCGAAGAGATCTCCGTGGATGATCATTATTCTTGTTGAGAGGCTTATATGCTGGTTAAACAAGATAACTAATATTTAAGGAATTGACAGCGTATACTAGAAATATAAATTAAATAAACTTTAATATATACTTTCCGATATTTCGGCAAACGTCACATTGCCATCTTCTTGGGAACTTACTACAAAGACATGTGCACACAAGTACTAATAACAGCAAATGAGACTGAAGCTAGGAAGCTAACATTTTCCTAAAGTCCTGATGGTGCTCCCCTGGCAGGCTATATTGGTAGTTCTTGGCCTTTGGGCTGAAGTTCTTCTGTAAAGGTTTCCCAAATTTGGGGCAGTCTCATGCATCCAAATTTGTTGAAGGTTTCATGTTCCAAAATGTTGAAGGTTTATTTTTCACTTGGTTAGAGTTTCACTTGGTGTTGTACCACCTTACCCCAGTCCTGAAGATACTTTCAGGTGCAAACTTTGTTTGCTCACACTTGGATAAAGGATTAAACTAATTTTATTATACTCTAACCAAGTGAAAAATAAACCTTCAACATCTTTCTCTAAATCCAGAGTAATTTATTAAAAAAAGGGTGGCACACCATTTGACAACTCCTATAGGTAGAGATGACCTGCTAATGCTTCTGCCTGGTATCTCCGCTTGGGCCTGGCTCCCACTGAAGAGACCTCAATAAAGGTTGAAACTAGTCTGAGTAGTGGCCCTTCCCTTAATGCATAACATTAGACATATCTGCAAGGAGATGTGTTTTGCATTATAGGAGATACTGAGATAGGAGTGTTGGTAGCTTGCTCCACCTTTGGAACGAGTTGCCCTGGTGTTGTACCACCTTACCCCAGTCCTGAAGATACTTTCAGGTGCAAACTTTGTTTGCTCACACTTGGATAAAGGATTAAACTCATTTTATTAATGTAAATTTTCATTGTTTCAAGTTCTTGTATAAGGTCATTACATTCCAAGTTGCAAGCTTTAAGAGAATATTCTTGATTTTTAGATATGAAAGATCAGGAGATACCTTCCCCAGAGCATTTAAGGTATCTTCTTCATATGCTATTTTCATAGTATCTGTCTTACGTTCCTCAGTTTCTTTCTCTTCTTCCCTGTAATGTTTCCAGGAGGCAAAAGTTGCAGAGGGTCCAATCAATCTTGTCTCTATTGCTTAAATCTGACATGGTTTTCTGTTTCATGGTTTACTGTGGATGGTGACATGGTGAAGTTCCTCTCTCTCTTCCAGTACTTTTACCACCACTGAAAAAATTCAGCAGGCCTGTCCAGGATATTTTAATTATAGATTTTTTTTAAAAAGCTTATGATAGCATTCATAGATCAGGCCTTTGGGAATATGAAATTCAGAATACCTCATATGATAATAAATTTAATAAAACTTTGCACTGCTGATAGCCAAAGCATGATATTGGCTAATAAAATTAGTTTTAAAACTTTTAAGATAGTAATTTTTATGGCTATTTTGCCTATTTTTGTTTAGGAGTACCCCTTTTATGATGTCACTGGCTTTTTACTCATTTAAGACATGGTTAAAACAAGGATATGCTCTTTTAGCCATCCTGTTTAATTAAGCCATCAAAGAATGTATTAGAAAAACTGTAAGTGATGAAGTAGAACAATATTAGGATATGCAGATGATATTTGCCTAGTTATAGAAAATGCTGAAGATATAATAACATTCAGAAAAACTTCAAAACCTCTTGATGTGTAAGCACACATCAACCAGAATAAAACCAAATATTTAAAAGTGTGTAGAAACAACAACCAAAGGGAAAATTACCAGTTTTACTATTTGATAACTGAAATTTAACAATGCCACTTCCTTCAAATGTTTCGAAATATTAATTACTTAAGGTAATAAAATTAGTATGAAAATGCATGTTAAAATACACATATCAAATAAATCTTATTATTCACTATGTCATTTATACTTCCAAAATTTTCTCAAAAAGAATTAAAATAAAAATATACATACAATCATTAGACTTATTCTTTTTGGAAGTTTATTTTGCACTTGCTTAGACTATAATAAATTTAGTTTAATCCTTTATCCAAGTGTGAGCAAACAAAGTTTGCGCCTGAAAATATCTTCAGGACTGAGGCAAGGTGGTGCCTCTGTTGGCAACTCGTAGCAAAGGTGGACCAAGCTCTTATCACTCCTTGTCTCAGTATCTCCTACCATGCAAAGCACATCTCCTTACGGACATGTATAATGCTATGCATTAAGGGAGGGGCCACTACCCAGACTGGTTTCGACCTTTATTGAGGTCTCGTCAGTGGGAGGCAGACCCAGAAGTGGTGATACTAAGGCAGATTAGCACATTTAGATAAAGAATTAAACTAAATTTATTATAGTCTAACCAAGTGCAAAATAAACTTCCAAAATCTTTCTCTAAATCCAGAGTAATTTAATAACAAGGTGGCACACCGGTTGGCAACTCATATAGGTAAATAGGACCTCTCCATTGCTTCTGCCTTAGTATCACCACTTCTTGGTCTGCCTCCCACTGACGAGACCTCAATAAAGGTTGAAACCAGTCTGGATAGTGGCCCTTCCCTTAATGGATAGCATTATACATGTCTGTAAATAGATGTGCTTTGCATGTTGGGAGATACTGAGACAAGGAGTGATGAGAGCTTGGTCCACCTTTGCTACAAGTTGCCAACAGAGGCACCACCTTGCCTCAGTCCTGAAGATATTTTCAGGCGCAAACTTTGTTTGCTCACACTTGGATAAAGGATTAAACTATATTTATTATACTTATTCTTTTATATGGATCAGAAAACCAGATCATAACAGATAAAAAGAAAAGCCTTGCAGATCTTTGAAAATAAAATCCTTACAAAATCTGTCTACCTGTAAAAGATAATACAACTAAAGAATGGAGAAGATATAATCAAGAACCAAGCCAAGAACTTCTGGATATCAATCATATGATGCAACAGATTAGCTTCTCAGAATGAACTATACAATGTGTCTTTGACTCCTATAAACTACTTCAAACAACCATGAAACGAAGAGTTCCGATCACATATATTTCAGACATCTCAGAACATCTCAAGAATCATTAAAAATATAATCTAGTGACTTCATTTATTCCCTTCAGCAAACTCTCCTCTTGTGTTCCCATCTTCTAAGGATAAATAACTCCTCTTTTGCTGAAGAGGAGATAATTTGGAACAAGGAACTTGGTAGACACTAGGTGTCTACCAAGTTCCTTGTAACTGTTACCTGTCTTACTTTGGATATTCTCTGGAACAAACTATACATGAACACCAATCATATTGTTAATAAGAAATATGAGAAATCTTGCTTACCAAAAAACAGAACTGAAACCAACCACAATATCTGCAAGTGAAACACACTTACGCCATCAGCACTGCCACAAGTTCGAACATTTGTTTGAAGTGCATGCTGAAGCCCTGCATTCATTCTGAACTTGAATTGGAACTACCTCACCTTTGCTGAAGATATGAGAGTCTTCATTTGATCAGACATCAATAATTTTTTAAATTATTTTATTTATTTATATTTATTTTTCATTTTATTTAATTTTTTCATTTTTTATTTTATGTATTTGTTTATTATTATTATTATCTAAGACCTCCAGGGAGTTGAGGACTCATCGAGGGAGGCTATAACTCACCCAAACCAGTTGTCATATCTTCCCTTAAATTGATTCACACTAGATGCACTCACTACTCCTTAATTCAAACTATTCCACTCACTCACTGCTCTATGAGAGGAAAACCTAGCTCTTATCCCTTTCTTCACTGTGAACAAACTTAACTTCCATGGATGCACAATAATCCAGGCATGGTCTTATCAAAGCATTATAAAGTGGCAAAATGACTTCCTTATCCTTACATGTCATGGTTCACTTCAACATCGCAATTATCCTCTGAGTTGAATTTGCAACTTTTTCTATGTGACCTTTGAATTCAAATTCCTATTATATTATGCTGCTGAAAATCTCATCACACAAAAGTACATAACCTTTAACTTACTAACATTAAACTGACAGCCATTTTTGTTTCCCAAATTTCCAGCTTATTTTGTAAGTGCAACGTCAGTAGCATCCCTGATTGCCCTACCTATCTTCGCATCATTGGCAAACAATTGCACTTCTGATATTAGACCCTGCCTGATGTCATTAATGTATAGATTGAACAATAATGGCCCAAGGACTGAACCATGAGGTACATCACTGGTCACCTTAAATCTGGCAGATTCATACCCACTGTATGCCACTTTTTGATATCTGTCAACCATCTCCTGATCTAAGTCATGGGTTTATATTCTAATCCCATATTCTCCAGTTTCTGTAACAGCATTCATGTGGTAACCTATCAAATGCTTTAGAAATATCATCGGCCTGGGTACATCACTGGTCACCTTAAATCTGGCAGATTCATACCCACTGTATGCCACTTTTTGATATCTGTCAACCATCTCCTGATCTAAGTCATGGGTTTATATTCTAATCCCATATTCTCCAGTTTCTGTAACAGCATTCATGTGGTAACCTATCAAATGCTTTAGAAATATCATCGGCCTGGGTGGCCGAGTGATTAATGTATCCGCTCTCCAGCCAAAAGGCCGTGGGTTCGAATCCCGCTGTGGGCATGGATGTTTGTGATTGTCTGTGGAAATACTAGTGGTGGTGGGAAGTAATTGGCATTGGTGTAGATGATGTGGTTCGCTGTAATTGGTGGATTTGAGTGGTGGAGATGGAAAGCTGTAGAGTAGGTGCCCTTCCTCAATGAGTCTTTGGATTCCTTGGAAGTGTCATGTAATAATAATAATAATAATAATAAAAAAAACTGACTATAAATACCGCCATGATCAAGTGGCAAAAATAATTCATTGGCATATATACAAAAAATAGGCCTTTCCTACTTCTGATAACTGGTGGCAGCATAAAATAAAGACTGCATTGGAAAACGAAACAGCAAAAATCCTCTGGGACTTTCGAATACAAACTGATTGGATTTGGAACACAATAGACCTGACATCACAATTATCAAACATCGACAGGTTTGGATTATTGATATTGCAGGACCCAGTGATAACAACATTAACAACAAAGAACTGAAAAAAATTACAAAATATCGAGATCTGGAAATCGAAGTTGGCCGACTGTGGCTTAAACACACCAAAGTCATCCCAATAGTTATCAGTGCACTTGGTGCAACTTCAAAGAAACTATCCAACTATTTACAGCAATTAAACATCAACGAAGTGACCCCACATGACCTACAAAAAACAGCATTACTTGGAACAGTCCATATTTTATGACGCTACCTGATGGACTATTTTTAGATTCCTGGGTAGAATCTGAATTGTTCTGTATCACCAGTCAAATTTTTGTTTATATGATATCTTGTTTTGACTGTGTGTCAATTATGTGAATAACATAATAATAATAACAATATCCAATATTATCATAGTGTATCCATTCCCTTTATGCAACTCAGCTGTAACATTGTTATAAAATATGAGCAAATTAATAAAACATGAGTTTCCTTCAGTTAACCCCATGCTGTTCCTTGCAGAGTATAGCATATTTGTCTACCCATTTCTGTATGCAAGTTCTTACCAACTTCTCTAAAATCTCACTACCACACTGAAGATACTGATAGGTTGGTAGTTAGAGACATCAGTTTTTGCACTACCCTTGTATAATGGAACTATCATACATTCCTTCTATTCTTGTTGTATCATTCCTGAGCTGAGACTCAAGTTACACAAACATGTAAAAAGCCTAGTCAATTCAGCTGGACATTATTATTTTAAATATTCTAATACATCTGCTGTTAACCACTTCAATTGTTCTAGTTACAGCACCAGGCAGTTCTCATTATCTTAAATAACCCACTGTTCATTATATAAATTAAGTGGATATTAAATCCAACATAATTTCAAAGCTGAATACAGAAACTATAAAAGTTTCGTGCAAAAACTGACCAGAGAGCTTGTAGGAATACACAGCCACCATATTATGAGGGCAACTCCTAGTATGGTGGCAGTGTACTACTGCAAGCTCTCTGGTCAATTTTCACATGAAACTTTTATAGTTTCTGTATTCAGCTTTGAAATGATGTTGGATTTAATATCCACTTAATTTACATAATTTTGCATTGCTGAAATGAAGCTTTGGCTCTTTGTTTTAGTAAATACTTTATGCACCGACCAAGAGTTCGCTTACGGAAAATACACCTCTCCAACGCTTCAAGTTCCCTAGTACCGAGAGTTTTTGCACTCTTAGGTTTCTGCCTAGTCTCTGACAAAAACCAATGAGTTTGAAACAGCTGTCAGACTAATGAAACATATCAAAATGGACCAATAGAAGGCAATATACAGGCGCTTTTATAGTTCGGGCTTTTCCTATTAGGTTGGGCTAGAGCAACTAGTAGTATGGCAGTGGTGTATTCCCTCAAGCTCTCTGGTCAATTTTCACACAGAACTTTCATGGTTTCTGCATGAAACTTTTATAGTTTCTGTATTTGGCTTTGAAATGATGTTGGATTTAATATCCGCTTAATTTATATAATTTTGCATTGCTGAAATGAAGCCTTTGGATCTTTATTTTAGTAAACCACTGTTCATTGTTTCTGCATTGTATTTCACTAGAATATATGCCCTGATGATGACCATTTTCACATTCACATTCCATTCATTCACCACTAATTTTCAGGTCAAAATATCTGGCTATTAAAGTTTAATACTTTATTCATCATTATCCATGTGTTTTTTGGTTATTTTGTCTTAAGATTCAGATTTGGCATGCTGTTTTTGAATATGTCTATTGCATAAAAGTGGTGGTCTGATAAAATTCAACTAATTTCATGTTTCAACATGTCAGATATCAGTCCTAATGATTCTTGAAATAAGTAATCAGCAACTTGCTTATTATCAACAAGCATATGATATCTGAGTCACAGAATCAGCACTGAAGACTTACATAAATGCCACAAGTGAACATGCAACACAGTGAATAACAAGTTCACTTCTCACATACACAGCACAAAAAATGTACTCTAGGAAAGTTCGGTGACTGCTCACTGAATAGATCATCATTCTTCTAAAATATAATTCTGCAATAGATGTCAACAAATGTTATATTTAACATATGAAAAAATTCGGGAACATTCATTTTAAATATAGTTAAAGATGAGAACTTACAGCTTTCTATCATCATAGAACAGTTCTGAGTGTCATGTGGATAACCTTCAAATGTCATGGCACAGGATAGTTCAAGAGTTAACCTGAAACATTTTATAGAATAAGTGGAAAATAATACAAATATCCATTTGACTGTTATACACTGTCCATGATTTAAGAAATTTACTACAGTAAATATAAATTAATTACAAATGAATAAATTGTCACTTTTCACATTCCATTCATTCACCACTCTCCACACAAAATCTACTTATACAATCCCATGTTCACATAAATGAATGCCACAAGTAAACATGTAACACGATGGATAAGAAGTTCACTTCTCACATACACAGCACAAAAAATGTACTTCACAGCACTCTTCTACAACTTCCAGGCATGATAGACAGCAGAGTTTGGTGGATAGAAGATGAATGGAGGGGGGGGATATGATAGAGACATTTAAGCTGTTGAAGGATTATTATTGGATTAACACTCAGGAGACTTTTCATATAATAGAATGAAAGAAAGGAACAAGGGAGGGGATGCTCTGGAAGTTACAAAAGGAAGTAGTAAGTAAAAAATAAGTTCACGAGTTGCCACGAGTCCTGAACCTTTACCACAAGGTGCCCTAGTCCTGAAAGTACTTCAGGTGCAAACTTTGTTTGCTTACACTTGGATAAAGGATAAAACCAAATATATAATTAGTAGCATAGCCAAGTGAAAAAAACTTCCATTAACTTATCTCTAATCCAGTGGATTTTAATAATAGGGTGTGACACCCTTTGGCAACTTGTATAGGTAAATATGACTTCTCCATTACTTAGTATCACCACCTCTGGGTCTGGCTCCCACTGATGAAACCTCAATAAAGGTAAAAACCGGTCTGGATAGTAACCCTTCCCTTAATGCATAGCATTATACATGTCCGCAAGGAGATGTGTTTTGCATGATGGGATACTAAGGCAAGCAATGAGAACTAATACCACCTTTACCATGAGTTGCCCCAGTCCTGAAAGTACTTCAGGCGCAAACATTGTTTGCTTATACTTGGATAAAGGATAAAAACAAATATATAATTAGTAGCATAGCCAAATGAAAAAAACTTCCATAAGTAAAAAGTAAGCTTTTACATGGAAAGTGGCATGGAATGCATTGCCTGAGAGTGTGGTGAAAGTACAAACAGTGGACTGATACAAATATCCATGAGTTTAAGAACTGATACAACAGACTTTGTATTGACTGGTGACCTCCCATGATGAGTGTTGTGGAGAGCTAGAAAATATTAATAAAATAGTATTAAGAGTAATAGTAAAAATACATATATTATGTATCCCATAGGGAATACATAATATATGCATCCCCTACATATTAATCTGATAAACCCTCCTTACCAACTCAAGTCTCTAAAGCAGTCATACTGCCATCTCTTCTCTGCCTATCCACTAAAGCTGACATATTACATTTCTGGAAAGACTTTTAATGGGATTATATTGATCAAGTGCATATAATAAACAACTATGTTATACCAACTAGTTTCATCAACTAAGGCTGTTGGCATCTTCAGGGTACATAACTGATGTAAGACACTAAAAAGTAAAAATCTGTTACAAACTATAATCGACCGATTACAATTATATACTAAACAAAGAACAGAGCACGTACAATACATGCATAGAGCATGCATGATATCACTTGTTGTAATTTAGGAACGTTCTATAGTTGGCACTATAATTCAGTTCTGGGGAGTCGAAGGATCTTATAAGGGTCTTCCAGATCACGGGCAAGATTAGTCCTTGGTTACTGTTCAGGTTTTGTATATAGCAGGCAACTGTTGTGGCCTCCTTAAAAATTCGGGAGCAGAAGTCCTCCTTCATGCAAAGAATTGTGCTTCTATCCCACTCTATGGTATGGTTCTTTCTTAAGAAATGAAAAGCTAACCCTGATTTTTCTTCTCTGTTATTATTTACGTCACCTATGTGTTCTTTCTGCCTAATTTCAAGGCTCCTTGAAGTTTGGCCAATGTAATTCAAGCCGCATGAGCAGGGTATGTTATAAACTCTAGCATATTTGGAGAAAGGATGGCTATCTTTTGGAGATCTTAAGAATTGTCTAATCATTTCTGTGGGTTTAAAGGCCACTCTTATTTTATGTGGTCTAAGGAGTCTAGCAATCTTATTGGAAACTGTCCCTAAGTATGGAATGATGATGGTAGAAATATAACGTATATCATCTTGTTGTCTTTGTCGGAGTTCAGAGAAAAGTATCTTGTGGACGAGTCTTCGAGGAAATCCATTCATGATAAGGTTGGTGGATATCAGGGATAGTTCTTCCTGGAGGTCTTGTTGATCTGTTGTAAGGAGAGAGGCACGGTTCTTCAACATGTGTGCAATACTAAGTTTCTGAGAAATGTGATGGCAGGAAGTGAAATGTAAATAACGTCCTGTATTGGTAGGTTTGTGGTAAACTGAGAGGTTGATACCACCATTCGTTTGGAACCACACACACACACACACAAAAAAAGGACCTGTTCGACTTTCTTAACAAAATCAACTCTGTACACCACACAATCAAATTCACTCTAGAACTTGAAAAAGATAACCAATTATCATTTCTGGATACTTTAATTAAGAAGCTTCCAAATGGTGGTATCAACCTCTCAGTTTACCGTAAACCTACCAATACAGGACGTTATTTACATTTCACTTCCTGCCACCACATTTCTCAGAAACTTGGTATTGTACACATGTTGAAGAACCGTGCCTCTCTCCTTGCAACAGATCAACAAGACCTCCAGGAAGAACTATCCCTGATATCCACCAACCTTATCATGAATGGATTTCCTCGAAGACTCGTCCACAAGATACTTTTCTCTGAACTCCGACAAAGACAACAAGATGACATACGTTATATTTCTACCATCATCATTCCATACTTAGGGACAGTTTCCAATAAGATTGCTAGACTCCTTAGACCACATAAAATAAGAGTGGCCTTTTAAACCCACAGAAACGATTAGACAATTCTTAAGATCTTCAAAAGATAGCCATCCTTTCTCCAAATATGCTGGAGTTTATAACGTACCCTGGTTGTGTGGCTTGAATTACATCGGCCAAACTTCAAGGAGCGTTAAAATTAGGCAAAAAGAACACAGGTGATGTCAATAATAACAGAGAAGAAAAATCGAGGTTAGCTTTTCATTTCTCAAGAACGAACCATACCATAGAGTGGGATAGAAGCACAATTCCTTACATGGAGGAGGAGGACTTCTGCTCCCAAATTTTTAAGGAGGCCACAACAGTTGCCCACTGTATACAAAACCTGAACAGGAACCAAGGACTAATCTTGCCCATGATCTGGAAGACTCTTATAAGATCCTTCAACTCGCCAGAACTGAATTATAGTGCCAACTATAGAACGTTCCTAAATAACAACAAGTGATATCATGCACGCTCTATGCATGTATTGTATGCGCTCTGTTCTTTGTTTAATATAATTGGAATCGGTTGATTATAGTTTGTAACAGTTTTTTACTTTTTAGTACCTTACATCAGTTATGTATGAAGATGCCAACAGCTTTAGTTGGTGAAACTAGTTGGTATAACATAGTTGTTTATTATATGCACTTGATCAATATAATCCCATTAAAAGTCTTTCCAGAGCTTTTTGGTCAAGAAAAATAAACGTTTTTTAACATACTACATTTCTTCAATCTCTCTTCATAAACAACAATGAATTCAGAGTCATATTTCCTTAGTTACTAATTTCTGGACCAGTCCACAGTTCCCCAATCACATTTTAACCAAATCTGAACAAAATTTAGGCAATGCAATGTAGCTTCACCTGCAATGTTTTCTTTCAAATAAACATTTCTGATGAGCATCACCAGATTATGAATCTGATGCACCTTCTGGAGCACAGTTCCATTAATACAGTAAACAATATTACACTTCTACACTTTGAAGTGCAAAAAATATTTGCAAAACAACATTAAAATGGCAACCTATACATTTTTTGAGTTGAAAGTGTTTTCGATCTTTCTGAGACTTGGCATTACTCTTTAAAACTCTCCCTAATTTTCACATCAGCAAACAGCTGCTTTCTTCTCAACTTTCTACCATCCATGATTCTAATATACTATAACTGGAACAACCTCTTGTGCATGAGATTAGAAAAACTCTTCTTTTAACTACCCAAATAGCTACATGAAAAATAATATGTCAAAAATATGTTTCATATTCATATAATTTTATAATATCCAAAGGTTATATTAACTTCAATAAACACTTTGCATTCATGAATTATGGACAAGTGTTGCTTGGATCAGATTTTAATAAGGCTGCAGGAATGGATGACATATCACCACACGTATTTGAAAAATGTGAAAAGAATTAACCATGCCCTTGACCTGGTTATTTCATGGAAGTCTTGCAGTGGGAAAGTTTCTAAGGAGTGGAAAGAAGGCAAAATAACACCTCTTCACAAGCACTGTTTGAGAGCAGAAGTTTTCAATTATAGATCAGTCTGTATATCTGCAGTTGTGAACAAAGTGTCGGAAAAGTTGGTTATTAAATAGAATTCAGTTGATGGACATAAAATTCTCTATGATGGTCGGCATGGATTTATGAAGCATAGGTCTTGTTTTAGCAATCTGATTATGCTTTATGATAAGGTGACGAATGTGTTGGATAAGAGAGATTCATATAGTGATGGTTTTTTTTTTTTCGACTTTACAAAGCCATTTGATAATTACCACATGACAGAATAGTATATAAGTTGAAGAAGATGGGATTGGATAACAGACTAGCTAGATGGATTGAAGATTAGTTTTCTGAAAGATACCAGCAAGGTGTGTATGATGGAGAAGTGTCTCAGTAAAGGAAGGTAACCAGTGGCATGCCTCAGAATTCTGTTCTTGGGTCCCTACTGTTTAACTTATTTTTGTTTCTTATTTTTATTTCTTAAAATAAATAATACTATAATAATAAAAATCTGATTCTAATTCCTCAAATATGATGTTAACATGCAGGTTAAGCAATCTTTTTGTGAATGGGATTGACACACACAAATTCTACAATGAAGTGATGTACATATATTGAACAGAATTACACAGTATAATATTTCTGCATCTTAGCAAATATCACAAGAACCTTTGCATAAATCAACAGAAATATGAATATTATTGTTATTACTACCCTAAGACCTCATGGAATCAAAGATTTCATCTAGGAGGTCCTTTTGTCATACACATAGCTCATCATACTGCACCTCAAACACACTCAAATTCTCTGCAGACACCACAGCCTCAGGAAAAGGATTTCCAATCATCACTACTCTGCATACAAAAAACCTGCTTCTCACTCCTTTTCACGCTCTCCTTATACAGCTTTCCAGGGATGGCCTCGTGTTCTCCAATGATCTCCCACCATTTTATGAAAACCCTCTTCAACATTGATCCTATAACAACCCCTTACCAATTTGTACATCTCTCATATCAACCATCTTCCTCCTATCCACTAGACTCGGTAAATTGCATCTTCTCAACCTTTCTGCATATTTGACATTCCAGAGATCAGAAACTACCTTAGTCAGTCGCCTCTGGACCATTTCCAACATCTCTTCATCCTTTTGAAAACCAGATGACCAAATCTGTGCACAGTAGTCCATGTGTTGCCTAATCAAAGCCCTATACAATGGAACAAGAATCTCCTTACTTCTACAAGTCAGTGTCCTCCTCATCATTCCCAGAATTCGTTGTGTTGTCCTCACAATTTTGGTAATGTGTCCTCTAAATTTTAGATCCTTATCCACCATCACCCCAAGAGCTCTTATTTTCTCCATCCCCATCAACATATCCCTACCAAGTGAAATTCTACATCCCATCTTTGTTTACAAAGTTTAAAACCTTACATTTTGCAAAGTTGAACTGGCATCCCCACTTGGGTACCCATTCATTCAATCTATTCAAGTCACATTGTTATGCCAAAACATCTGCTCCACTCCTCATAGTTCGTCCCAACTTTGCATCATCTGCACACAACTGAATATCCCCATCCAAATCTTTCCCAATATCAATAACATACAGGCTAAACAGCAATGTCAATTAAACAGACCTCTGAGGCACACCACTAGTGACTCTCCTCTTCCGGGATACTGCTCCCCCATCACAACTTGCTGATACCTATCACATTATTTTTTAATAATATTTCATGTGGATTGACTGGGGATCGTCAAATGTTTGCTGATCGTCAAATGTTTGATGCAAATTAGGAGGTAGATTTATCAGGAGTAGTGCTGATATTGAATAGACTTTTAAATTGGACAAATGATGGAGTTGCAGTTGTAATATTAATAAATGCCAGGTGTTACACTTTGGGATATAAGGTTACATACCATATTGGTGTAGCTGTACTTAGGAAGTGGATGAGATCTGGGATCTTGGAGTGATAGTAATAATGTACTAAAAGTTTTGAAAGCACTTCACAAGTGTTGTAATGACTGCAAATTGTATTTGTTGCGATGATAAAAAGTACACTGTCATGTAGGGATAAGGAGGTGGTGATGTCTCTATATAAAGCATCAATCAGACCACATATGGACTATTGTGCTCAAAATTTGGTCACCTACTTTTCAATATGATTTGGAACTACTATAGAGGGTACAAAGACAAATGACCAAAGTGATATCAGGATTCTGCAGTGTTGGTTATGAAGAGCATTTGAGGGAATGTAGATTACAGAGGTTGATGGATAGGAGGAAAAGAGGAGATATGATAGAGAGACCTTCAAGTTAGTTAAGGAATTCTATCAGATCAATACAGAAGAAATTATAAAAAGAATGGATGTTAAGATGGGAAGAACGAAAGCCATCCCTGGAAGTTGTATAAATATGTAGTGAAGAAAGGAATGAGGAGTAGATTTTTTACCTGGAGAGTTGTTAGTGAGTAGAATGCATTGCTGGAGTGCATTGTGAATGGAGGTAGTGTAAATAACCCCATAGCTCATTATGATAGACATGTTGCTGGTATAGCAGGTCTCCCACAATGAGTCTGTTGACTCCACAGAGGTTACCAAAAAAATAATAATAATATACACGTCAAAGTCGGTACAATGGTTAATTCACATGAAATATCATTAACAAATAGGCTGAAGAGCTGCTGCTGCTAACAACAATCATTTTGCATGCGAAGTTTCTACCCTTATTTACATTATTCTGTTAATACCTTTATTTTCAGAAAAAATATCCCTCCCTCCCTTCCCCCTTTTTTAAAATAAAAATTGGAGAGGTTTACTATGCACAATTGTTATTCTTTGGCAATATCTGTAATGCTAATTGCATGTAGCTGAACAAGAAAGATTACAGTATTGAGTACTGTAGCTGTGGAAGAAAGGAAAGTGGCCTGATTTTCTGTACAGGTTCTTGAAACTGACAGTATTTGACAGATAGAAAAATAAATTTCAAGTAGAGTACTAGGTTCACTCTCTCTCTCTCTTGGGGATCAGTCCAAAGTAGAAGCCTTCAAGATCCAATCTTCCATATATTTTTTAGTTTTGTTCTATCAGCATTAGCGGTTAGTCCAATGACTTTGCTGAATTTTTTGAAAATGCCAAAATGATGTATATTGAATCATTATCCCTCAATGTACTCACAGTGTCATCTACATATGGTAATACTTTACTTTCCTTCAGTTGAGACAACTGTTATCACTTGCATATGTGTTTGCTTTTGTGCTGTGGGAGATACTGGGTGTGAAAGATTCTAAAGATAATACAGAATTGAATACTGAAATAGAGAGTCAAAAGGCTTCACTTCGGTGATGCAAAATTATGCAAATTAAGTGGATATTGAATCCAACATTATTTCAAAGCCGAATATATAGAAACTACAAGAGTTTCAGTGGATCTAAGCGAAAGCAACCTTTCAGGACAGGGGCAACTCATAATAAAGGTGGAGTAAGTTCTGATCACTTTCCTTAGTATTCTGCATCTTCATCCATTATGGAGAATACTAAGGAAAGTGATCAGAACTTACTCCACCTTTACCACGAGTTGCCCCTGTCCTGAAAGGTTGCTTATGCTTGGATCAGCTGAAACTTTATAGTTTCTATATTCGGTATGAAACTATTGTAGTTTCTATATATTCAGCTTTGAAATAATGTTGGATTCAATATCCACTTAATTTGTATAACAGAATTGAATAATTATGGAGCATTTTGATTACTGTAGAAAAGGGATAGTAAACCAGAAGACATTTTGATATTCAACTTATTCAAAATTCTGCTCATTTATTTCTGCAAAATACCAGAGGAGACATGGAGAGAGCTTTATAATGAAAGGGGATTTATCTTGATCATCTATGTAGCAGAATCAGCCTATGAGTGATGTTACAATGCTGCCGTCTAAGTGAGAGGATAAAAAAATGGAAAAGCAGAAACTGTGGTGCCTAAGTGAGAGATCAGAAGAAAGAACTGGCATTTGAGCAGGAAGAAAGTTATTTTGTTCTTGGCCCTTTCAAAGTGAGACTGGTTTTACTGATAAATTTTTTTGAAGTTTTGCAAGTGACAGTGCAGCCTGAATATGAAGTTGTGCTTTATTGAATTTTTTGTTTGGACTGCCTTGCACACTTCCTGAAGAATTACAGCTTGGTATTTTGAGTCGAATGGGAAATGACGGCCTTCAAGTCCAGCAAGAATTATATCAGTTATTCAGTCTGAGCAGCTGTTTGGTTCAGGAAAGAAAAAGTAATCAGACCATGGGATAAAATCAAGTAATCAAGGAATATCCTATTTGCAGCTATATTATAGTCTCAAGACATAAGATGTGAGAATATATGGCTAAAGGATGTTCATTATGCATCCTTTACATCATGTAAGGAAACTTGCATGAGGTAATCGCTAAGTTACAAGAGGAGAGCTAGCATCTACAGTTACTTTAAAGAAAACTAGTTAAGTAAAGGTCAAAAATAATGGGAGGATAGTGAAGCAAATTTTATATTCTGGTGGGTAGGTGAACAATGTGTATTGGATGCAAACATTACAGCCTGCACAAAAGATGACCACACTATTTGTGTAGTTTGACTACAGAAAAATCAAATTTCAGCATACATTTAAAGTGGTTGAACTGATTTGGAAATTGGAAAGCAACCAGGGTTGCATATAAATGCATCAAAGTTTAGCAAGGCAGCTTTGAGCCAGAACAGATCAGAAAGAGGGAATTATATTTTGTATTCTCTGGAAAGAACTGTATGGATCTCGTTGACCCCTGAGTGACTTCTTGTGCATTAATCTACTTACCACTAGTCCTACCTAAACACCAAAAAAGCACACCAAAAATTAGACGAAGTTACATACTGGGCCCCTGAAACAATCCAAAAACCTAAACCTTATATTACTCAGTCTTCTCCAGATTTATGGGACTACCAAAAAAACACAAATTACAGCCTTTAGACTCAAATTGGACAGTATTGGTTCTCCTATGTATAAAGTGGCCAAAACACTTGGTCCAAGAGCCCTTGCTCTCTTCTTACAGGACACACTTCCTCCCACATTAAAAACTCTCTACACTTCAAATGCTTATCAGGATTGATCTTTAAAGATACTGACATGGTGGTCAATTTTGACATAACCTCCCAGTTCATAAACATACCCTTAAAAGAAACTTCAAAACTAATTCAGACACTTTTCCCTCCTAACATAGTAGCTTTATTCAGTTTTACTGTGAACTCAGGCTATTTTATGTGGCAAGGAAAACCTACAAGCAAACTGAAGGCATAGATATACACTCCCCTTGCCAATCTTTTTATGGAATTTTGAAAATGCAGTCGTAAACTCAGCACCTTTCAAACCCATAATATGGCTAAGCTACATGGATGATATGTTCTCCATTTGGTCACATGGTTAGGAAACACTTGAAATGTTTTTAGCACATCTCAACAGCTAACACCCAAGGATCCACTTCACCATAGAAAAGGAAGACAGTAGTTGTGTGTCCTTCCTTGATAAAGATCATCCAACAACTCCTCATCTGTCTACAGAAAACCTACACACACCAGTAGATACATACATCACCTGTCAGTATATCATACCACCCCTTTCAACAATATGGTGTTATCTTATCAAAACCTTAGCTAATTGAGCCAGAACCATTTGCTCAGACCACATTAGCCTATCCACAGAAATCAATCACATTGGTGGCATTTTTTTAGTCAGTGGCATTTACCTTCACAAAATCCACAGAACACTCTGTCCACCTGTTAAACCCAGTTCTGCCAAAATACAGAACAAAAATATCAATCCACTCCCTACATCTGGGGCACTTAAAAAAAAAATCTCACAAGTGTTAAGAAGATATGAATGCAGCCTGCCTTCAAGTCATAAATTAGCTACCCTTATCCACTCAACAAATGATCCTCTCCATCATCTAGACCAGCACTTCCCAAACTGTGGGCCGCGGCCCCCTTGGGGGGCCGTAGGTTTTGTTCAGGAGGGGCCGTGAAATAATGAAAACAAATTTAAAATGTTTTAAGACTAAGTAGATTTTTTTTATTTTAAAAGAAACGTATTTAACTTTTATTATTTCTTTTTTGTTATTTTTTATATTTTAATGGAAAAATTCGCACATTGGTGTTGGTTCACAAACTTTGCTTCCTGCGTATTTCGGCGCTTAATGAATATTAGTAAATATTGTTTATTCATATGTTTAATTTCAAAGCAGTGGTTAATTGGATTTACTTCGAATGCTCTCCAGGGAAGCTTCAAATCTCCCTGTCCCTTTCATCACGCGTTCTCGTAATCAGGGACTGTTGATATTGACTTTATATACATATCAACACTCGTTTTATATTATCACTGTCATCCGAGCTAGTTTTCTGTTACCAATAAAAGTTTCGCATATACTTCACACATGAAAAAAAGCTTAAACAAGTTCATGTGGGGAGACAGTAACTTGCTTCCAGTAGTAAACAACACCCCTCCCTAACAACCACTATACTGCAGAGGCAATAAAAACAAGTACTTTTATTATGCCAGTGAATAAGGTATGAGGAGTCTGTGTAATGTATTTCTCAACAAATAGTGCAATTACAGACAACTGGGATAAAAACACACTAATTAATGAATCACATTTCCCCTCATACAGAAACTATGCAGTACAGACTGAAACAAAACCATATGTTGCATGGGCAAACACAGTATCTAACTAAAAACTATTGTTATTAATTAGATGTGTGTGAGTTCGATTTCCCAAGGCAACAATAAAATTCAACCAAACGTGTTAAAATTCGTAAAAGTGTTAAAACTAAGTAATATATATATATATAATGAATGTTATGGCAGTTTCGCATATGGAATTCGGTTGAAGAGAGTTAGCATTTCAACTCAATTGTCAGCTATGCTTTTATCTTTCGGTTGCACGATCTTTTGTTAATACTGCACCAATCACATGCACGTTTTAATAACCTGCCTTTGCTGTCTGTTTCGCGTTAGGCTTAATTACCGTAAAGGGAGAAAAGTCACAAAAGAGAAAAATGTTCCTGGTCCGGGAATTCCCTTATTCAGGTAATATTCACTAATTTCCTGTTATCAGTCTGTGGTGTGCCAGTATCGGTAAGTGGTGATATTATTTGACCTATTCTACGTTAAAAAATTTAACCGTAAGATGGAGAAGTGGCTGATAAAAAAATATAAAAAAATTCCCGCGAACAATCAGAAGAAGCAGAAATAGACTCAAAAAAAAAAAAAAAAAAGGACAGTATTTCATATTTTACCAGAACAGCCCGCATCGTCTTCAGAACCAAACGGTAAGAGGCAAAAAATAATACATGCATTTGATTTTTGCAATATTCGCTGTGTATGTTTTGTATTGAATATAAATACAATAAATATTATAATAATATATCTCTCTATTACGATTTTTTTTTCGAGGGGGGCCGTGAAATATTTTAATTTTTGTAAAGGGGGCCCTGACATCCAGAAGTTTGGGAAGCACTGATCTAGACCATCCCAAGGCCTACAGCATCCTGTACTCCTGCTTTCCTATTTTGGACAAATAGGAGGAACAGCCAGCCAATCTGTCTGGAGGAACACACAAACTAAATCCATTACCTGCACTACAGCAGTTCTGGAGTAAGAGACTATATCATGGATATGAATCAATGGATCCAGTGGGGAAAAAACTCCCTGTTATATATGAACAAGTATAAATCAGAGAGATTATTCCAGAAATTCACCTAATCTAAACAAATTTCACTTCCTCACTTTACCTGAAATATGGGAAACCATTTATTTTGAGACCTTCAGCCAATTGGCAACAAACCGAATGACAATACAAAGTGCTGCAGCTGTGAATCCGAAGTTACTGAAATACAAAAAAAGTTATATCATGTGATTTCTGTTGTCACTGGCTACATACTTCCTGCATGAAAATAGATGAATTGGCATACAAGCTTTTTATCTATCTCAACCAGCCTTTCTTCTGTTCAATGTACCTTCCTTCCTTGCATGTTCCGATGTTTTCAACTCGTTTGCCTAGGTTCATTAAACAGCTACTGAACCTAGGCAAACAAGTTGAAAACATCGAACAACACCTTAATACTACGATTGATACTTTCTCTTCCATAATCCGAAAGTTGGAAACTAAGCTCGAGATACTCGACGACCAGCAGTCAATCGCAAGTGTGCCCACTAATGAACTCTGTGACCTAATCGCATCAATGGTACACAAGTCACTCGAGGCTGCAAACAGAAGACTCAAAGCCGTTATTCTGAACTTTCCAGTGGAAAAACAGTAAATCATTAAAAGAAAACGTCAGCAAATCAGCAGGTGAATGCAACTTCGATCCCAGAAATATCATCAAATACCATCGTTTCAGACTCATAAACAAAAGAAAGGACGGAATGAACTTTCCACGTCTCATGAAAGTGACCCGTGACACACCGACAAACACATCCAAATTAATAACGGCAATAAATAGCAAGTTAAAGGACAGTTGTTCCCCCCCCCAATCATGCGTACATGTTCAACCTGATTTAACTTATGTCCAGAGGGAACAAAGATACCAACTCTGAAGACAGCTAGAAGAAAAATGCCAAAATGGAGACAACAGTTGGACCATAGACCACAAACAAACCAAACAGTGCAAAAACCAAATGATGACAACTTGGATAGTCACCAAGGAGACGAGTATGCAGGCACTGCACAGGAAACGTGCAAGATCCTCAAAGCCATGCCTCAGAGAACCTTGCATATCCACTTCACCAACATCCGTGATCTGAACTCCAAACTTAATAGTGTCCCCTACATCCGCAATCCACCAAACCCCTACCTACTCTTTCTAACAGAAACTCAAATCTCATCTTCCCCAAGCACTATCTATCTCAACCTTCCAAACTATACACTATTTAACTGCTTTCAACCCAAGGGTGGCATCTGCACATATATCCACTCTGACATACGCTGCAAGAGAGCACCTAACCTAGAATCACCAACTTTGACCTTCTTTGGTTGAAAATATCCCTCCTCTACTCAGTCAAATTCATCTGCCATCTCTATCGCTCTCCTAATACCACCAACCACTCCAAGCTCTTTAATTTCCTCTCCTTAAAAGTTGATTTTCTCCAGTCCTACTCTCCTAACAGTGAAATCATCCTCCTAGGTGATTTTAATGTCCATAACACCAACTGGCTCTCCTCTTCCAGTTGTACAGATCCTGCAGGCAGATATGCTGAAACATTTGCCATCACTAATGACCTTACACAAACTGTTCACAAGCTGACCAGAAAGCAGATAACCCGAATCACTCCCCAAATATGCAGTGAATGTAGTGAGCCCCCTGGGTAATTCTGACTACAACCTAGAGCTCATCTCCTCCCCCATGCAACAACGCTTACACAGTCACGCCCACACAAGAGTAGTTTGGCATTATAACAGTGCCAAATGGGACAGCCTCCGAGACTACTATGCTTTATTCCCATGGCTGAACTATTGTTTCCAGTCTTTCATTCCAAACATATGCACTGAACATATCACCAAAGTAATCCTCACTGGCATGAAAACATACATTCCTCACACTTCTCTGAACTATTCCCCTATCTAAGCCTTGGTTTTCCAAAAGATGTGCCAAGGCTGTACAAATGAAAAATCAGGAATAACACAACTGGCTCAAATCAAGAACTCCATCATCCTTCAATGCCTATACTGAAGCCTGAAACAGATGCTTGAAAATTATCAATGCTTCCAAAACAGAATTTGAAAAAGCAAGAAATTTGCAGCCTGTCCAAACGGAAGCCATGTCTTTTCGTCTCTTGCCAAAGCAATTGCTCGTAACTTTTGCCCTACACTATTCCCACCCTATCATACCCATATGGCTCAATTGCAACATCACATAGAAAAAGCTAATCTCCTGGCTTCACACTTTCCCTGCAATGCATGAATAACTGACAGTGGCAACCCCCCCCCGCTGTCATTCCAACTGCCCAATGTACAGTGCTTCTGTATCCTTTTGCCAGAAATAGATCATAAACCTGTTGTCTAAATTAGACATAAAAAAAGGTTCCTGGCCCCTGATGCCATTCCTCCAATTGTCCTGAAGATCTGTGCAGTAGAACTGACTCCTATCCTATGCTGTCTGCACATACTCTTTTACTCCACTGGTATGTATCCCAAAGCCTAAAAATTGGCCTATATTCAACCCATTCCGAAAAAGGGTGACAAATCGCTGCCATCTAACTACTGCCCTATCTCACTTACCTCAGTCCTATCTAAAGTGATGAAGAAAACCATCAATTCTCAACTCCTACTCTGCCTTGAAGGTACCCAGCTATTAAGTGACCACCAGTATGGATTCCGTCGATGCCGATCAACAGGTGATCTGCTCTCATATATCACCCATCTCTGGACAAATGCCATGGAGAAATTTGGCAAATCCCAAGGTGGTTGCACTTGATATCTTTAAAGCCTTTGACCGGTTCTGGCACAAAGGCTTACTAAGCAAACTCCCATTATTTGGACTGTCTCAGGACTTTGCAGATGGATTACCAGCTTTCTGTCTGGATGCACACTTGTAGATGGCTCCCTATCCTCTCACCATCCAACTAATGCTGGGGTCCCACAAGGTTCAGTTCTCTCACCGATCCTCTTCCTTCTGTATATCAGTGACCTACTTCAGTTGACCTCCAACCCAATACACAGTTTTGCAGATGACAGCACATTGCACTCTTCCCTTTCATTTGATAAACCTTACCCTACAGAACTCACTTCAACCCACAGAACATTCAACCACAATTTCCCTTAATTCTGACCTCCAAGCCATCCTCCAATGGGGCTCAGATAACCTCTTCAACTTCAACGCTAGTAAAACTGATTTCTGTCTTATGTCCCACAAAAAAGAACCATTTTTCCCAGTATTATTTTTGATAACACTCAAATTCCCAGACAAGATGAGATTTCTCTTCTCTGAATTACCTTGACATCAGGCCTCTCCTGGCAAAAATACATCACAACCATTGCATCCTCAGCTTCCAAAAAACCAGTATTTCTCTTTTGCTCAAGACGTTACTTCACCTCTAAACAGCTGTTAACCTTACACAAATCACAAATCTGCCCAGCTATCGAATATTGTTCTCACATTTAGAGTGGGGCTCCTAAACGATTCCTCAAAATGCTTGACTCAATACAGAGGAGAGCAATTAGACTGATAAATGACCCATCTCTTACTAACTCATTCCCCCTCACTTTCACATAGATGTTTAGTCTCTGCAATTGGTATATTCTATAAATATTTCCATGGAAAATGTTCATCTGAAACAACATCAATAATTCCCCCACACTGTGCTAAGCCCATTGGAACAAGTACAGCTGCCACCCAACATCCTTTCACAGTATACCTTGAAACCCACAGCTCAGAACAAGTTTCTTTTCTTCCTCCTTCATCCCTGCTACTGCTGTACTGTGTAACAGTCTTCCCCCCCCCCCCCGAAGTATTTCCCAAGGAATACAATTTACAGGCTTTTAAAATGAATGTCAACAAATTTCTCCTTTCCCAACCCAATACCCATATACTGTACTAAGGTACTATGCGTTGATCAGCCAACCTCTCGTATATGGGCCCAACGTAAAAAAAAGTTTCCATAACCGCACCCATAGAGGAAGCCATTTGGAACTGTAGGATCTTGTCTTTAATACTCTGTCTGTGTTTGCCTTATTACCAATGTGCCTGCATGCACATGCTTAGTATATGCTTTATGCCGATGAAAATGCCTTGATAGCCAAGGCAAAATACTCAAATAATTTATTAGCAGAATAAAATTTAGCTATTAATTATTATCTCTAGACTTGTGTTTTCTCCATTAAACTTCAACATGAGCAATGCATAGCTTTATATCAAGAGTTATACAAATGAATAGAGTGAGATGGATGAACAATAAAATCATGCAAGCAGTGTGGGAAACAAAGATGTTATGGAGGAGGTACAAGACAGCTTGTAGTGAAGAGACGCATGAGGTGACAATGTGATCATCAAGGTGACTGGCATGGTAAAAAAAGAGAAGTATAGTATGAGAGCAGTCAGTCGGGTCAATGATAATACAAGAGAATTCTTCTGCTATGTGGAAAGCAAGAGGAAGAATAATTATGGAATGGTGACACTGGTAGATAGTTATAGTAACAAAGTACCTCCATAGCACAATTGGAAGAACAAATCTTTACATGGGCTTTTTCAACTGAAGGTGAATTAGCCAACCTTATACAGGGTATTTTCATCTCTCATATAAGCAAATCAGCAATGAGAAAACATGCAATTTACAGACAAAAAATAGTATTGTTGGTTAATGGTAGCATAGGTAGTGTAGTTGAGGATTAAGTAAGGGAGATGTGTTGACGAGGAAGGGAGATGTAAGTAATGGCAACCTGTGTTAACAGAGTAGTGTTCGATCCCATTATGAGTCCCTTGACTCCTTGGAGGTGTCACATAATAATAATAATAAAATGACCATAGCAAATGATGTAGTGAAGTTATTTAATGAGCACTGCTGTGCAACATGCAGAAGGGAGGTAAATATTAGAGGAATCAGAGGTGAAAAAACACCTGATATACTAGTGGTGGTGGTGGGCGGTAGATGGCATTGGTGTAGGCTGCGGTTAGTTGTAGTTGGTGGAGATAGAAAGATGTGGAGCAGGATATATCAAGTGTTGCTGGATGAGATACTTGGGTATATCAAGTGTTGCTGGATGAGATGTTAATAAGGTTGTGGGAATGGATGACATATCACCACATATTTTTAAGGAATGTGCAAAATAATTGGCCATGCCCTTGACCTGGTTATTTAATGAAAGTTTTGCAGTGGGTAAGGTTCCTAAGGAGTGGAAAGAAGGCAAAACAGTATCACTACACAAGCATGGTTCTAGTACAGAAGATTCCAATTATAGATCAGTCGGTATGTCTGCAGTTGTGGTCAAGGTGTTAGAGAAACTGATTAAGAATGGAATACAGGAACGGGTTTCTTGTAGAAAGGCTTATATATTGTCTATTCATAACTATTATTTTTGAGTAAATTACTATAGAGTAGTACAAACTGTCCTACTATGGCCAAACAGGCAGGACAGCTAACATCATAATTTCTGAACACATTTACTACATTTGGTTCCCATATTATGCCTACTCTGGACTTGCTGACCATGTTGGACACCCAGCACAGGATATGCTGGAAGAAGGCTACTCTACTCCACTGCAGCAAATTCAAATACGAGAGGCTATCCCTAGAATCTATCTCAGCTCTAAGAAACTTTCCAAATCCCGACAAATTTGGGTGCATGAAATGCCCCATATTTAGGAACACATCCTCAGATCTTCAGGCAACTGCCAAAACCACTCAATTTAGCCCACTAGGGGGCACCATTTAGAACTCTAGACCCAACTTTGCTTGCATTTCTTCAGCCTCATTTACCTAGTGTTAGTGCCAGCATACACATATTATTGGTCTGTGTTACTGATGATGACAATTTGACTTTACAAAATACCAGAAGTATTAATTAAAGTTACTGTAATTAATATTCAATATACACTGTAATTTCCTTGAGAATAATAGTTACAGTGTTGGGTTGATGGACATGGGATTCTCCATAATGGTCAGCATGGGTCTGTGAAAGGCAGGTCATATTTTAGCAATCTGCTTCCATTTTATGATAAGGTGATGAATGTGTTGGATAAGGCAGATTCATATATTCTGATATTTTTGGCCACACCATCCACTTTGAACTTTGTGCAAAGACATTTGATAGGTTACCACACAATTGATGTATAAGCTGCAGAAGATGGGACTGGATAGATGAATTGAAGACTGGCTTTCTGAATGATACTAGCAAGTTGTGTATGTATGATGGAGTAGTGTTTCAGTAAAGGAAGGTGATCAGTAAAGGGGGTGTGACTCAGTTCTGTTCTTTGGTTCCTCTGGCTATTTAATTTTTTTTTTTTTTTTTAACTTCACTTGGATTGAATGGGGATCTTCAAATGTTTGCTAGTGATGCAAAATTATGTGGAATTATCAGGAATACTGCTGATTATAATTCTCTACAGAAAATATGATTAGACTTTAGCTTGGATAAATGAGTGATTTTATAGTTTTAATAATATTATTAATATTATTATTATCCAGGCTTCCATGCAGTCAAAAGACTCATCGCAGGAGGTCCTTCCTAAGAAACACAAAGTCTATCAAGACTCATCGAGGGAGGTTCATCCTAGGAAACACAAAGTCTATCATACCACTCCTTAAACTCATTGACCGTTCTCACTCTCATCACTCTATCAGGCAATGCATTCCATGGTTCAACCACCCTCAATGCAAAGAAAGCACTCCTCACCCTCTTGCTCACAGTTTCCTTTCGTAACTTCCAGGGATGACCCCTTGTCATCACTCTTTCCCAATGTTCAACCAAACAAAAGAACTCCCCAGTGTCAACCCTGTAACCACCTCTCAACAGTTTAAAAGTCTCAATCATATCACTTCTCCTTCTTCTATCCACCAAACTCTGCAGTCCACATTCTCTCAGATGATCCTCATATTTAACATTTTTGTACAATCCTGAAACCATCTTTGTTATCTGCCTTTGCACACTTTCCACAGTTAATTTATTCCCTTCAAAGCCTGGGAACCAAATCTGAGAACAATAGTGTGGTCTGATCAGGGCCTTATACAACGGAATGATAACTCTTTTATCTTTTTATCGAAAGACAATGACCTGATAAAAGGAATGATAACTCTTTTATTCAGGTCAGTTTCCTTCTCATAATTGCAGCAATCCTCTGTTACCTTCACCACCTTTGCAATATGTTCCCTAAATTTCAGGTTTATATCAATCATCAACCCCAGATCTCTTGTTTCCCCTACTTCCTCCAGTACAGCTCCTCCCATAGAGTATGCAGAATCCCATCGATGTGTCCCAAACCTCAAGACCTTACATTTTGCTGGTTAAACCGACATCCCATTCATTTGCTCATCTGTCTAGCTTATTCAAATCCTCTTGCAGGGCTACCACATCTGCACTATTACTAATAACCCTTCCTAGCTTCACATCATCTGCAAACAACTGAATATCCCCCTGCAATCCACTGACAATGTCATTGATATAAAGGTTAAACAATATAGGTCCCAGTACTGAGCCCTGTGGGACCCAACTTGTAACCCTCTGCCTCCTTGAAACTACCTCACCATACACAACTCTCTGATACCTATCAGAAAACCAATTCTGAATCCAGTTGACCAACCTGACATCCAGATCCATGTGCTGCAACTTAAATATCAGCTTATCACGTGGCACCCTGTCAAATGCCTTTGCTAAGTCCAAGAAAATGGCAATATATGTCTTTCCCTCATCTACTGCTCTTGTAACTTTATTATAAAAGGCTAGCATATTGCTAAAAGAAGAGCACCCCTTCACAAATCCATGTTGACTCTCACAGATTACATTGCCCTCATCTGCCCAATGCTGTGTACGGTCCCTCACTAATTTCTCCAAGATCTCAACAAGTACTGATGACACACAAACTGGACTATAATTAGACACTTCCAGTCTGCTACTGCATTTATGCAATGGCACTATCTTACCTTCCTTACATTCCCTAGGCACCTTTCCCACAGCCAGACTTTCATTGAAAAGCCAGATTGAAAGCTGTCAGTTCTTTAGCACATTCTCTCAAAACTTGTGGTGAAATACCATCCAGTCCCACAGCTTTACCGACATTCAGAGTACTCAGTATTTGGAACACAATCTCCTCCTGCACCTCTAAACCTCGAACCAGCCCTATCCCTCTAGTATTAAAATTTACTCCTCCAGGATGAAATACTCCAATAAAGTGTTCATTGAACAATTTCATTATGTCCTCTGCATCAGTCACTCTATTCCCATTTATATCTCACAATGTCATTCTTCCACAGTCATTTCTACTCCTGCTGGCCACATAGCTAAAAAATACCCTAGGATTTTCTTTGGATCTTGGGACCAATCTCTTCTCATATTCCAGTTTCACCTTCCTTACCATACGAGTCACTCTCCTGGCCTGTGTCTTATATTCTTCATGCATCTTCTCTTCACCTGTCTCCTTATATCTCTTCCATAGCCTCTTTTTCGCATGCAGTTCCTGTTTAATATTGTTTGTCAACAAATATTCCTTCACAATTTCCCAAGCACTAATGATATCCCATCCTTCCAATTCCTCCCCCCATGAAACTTCCCCAAGTTGACGGCTAAGACTATTATAATCACCTGCCTTATAATTCCACATACATTCCCGTCTCTTTGATACTCCTGCATGTCTATTCATCTTCCAAGTCAAAACGATATGGTCACTCTCTGCAACTAGTGGGAGAGATGTCATCTCAGTTATTATCAACTCTTCTGATGCTATGACCAAATCCAAAACTCTTGAACCTCTTGTTCTCTCTATTACATGTTGCCTAAGACATTTGTCCCTCAAGAATTCTAGAAATTCCATTCCCTTATTGCTACATGCATCTTCCTCTCCCCAATTTATATTGCTGTAGTTAAAATCTCCCGTAACAATCATTCTTCTTGCACTTACCAAACTCAACTGTCTAAACATCTCCTGGTCCCCACCCTCTGTACTCCTTGATTTGTAGCAACACCCCAATAAATATCTTGTCTTGCCCACCTCTGCTTCACTCCATATGCTTTCAAAATTATTACTGTCACTGCCTTCCAAAGCCTCCACTCTTAGAGGACATAAGTCGTCACTTATCATAAGCAGTACTCCACCACGATGCTTTCCCTTCCTATCCTGCAGAAAAATGCTGTACCCAGCTACTTGTATTCCTGTTATTATATCCTCTTCTGTCAACCACGTCTCAGTGATCCCAATAATCTTTGACCAGGCTGACTATCCCCCTCATCTCTAACTCACCAAGTTCCTCCCATTGCCTGCATTTTGCACATATACATATTTTCCCCTTCTCTCACCTGCCACATATATACAACCGCCAGGATGCATACATTTTGCAAGTCCTGCATGCTACAAAATCCTGTATGATATCATGCAAAATGGAGTCCTTAAATGGGGGAAGACTTGGAGATGTGCCATTTGCAATTTGAACTGCCACCATCATTCAAAATAGTGTCGCTAATTATTGTCAAAAATAGTGTCACAAGTAAATGCTAAATAAGTATAAGGGAGTATAACTGTATAAGTAAAAGTACAAATAATTACAAACAAAATATTTAAGTATAAAAACTAAAATATGAAAACTTATGCTATCTTCATCTTGTCTTCCACTGTTATCTATCCAATTCCAACCCCGTCTTCTCGGTAACCAAAATACACAATATAGCGACAACAGCTAACTTCAAAAACAACCACAGAAAGATACTCGTATTCCAGAAAAACAATGTAGCACTACAAAACCTAGAAATCAGACTATTCACCGATTAAAAAGCACTTTTTTTTAGCACAGCTCAAACCTGAAATTTAGGGGACATATTGCAAAGGTGGTGAAGGTAACACAGAGGATTGCTGCAATTATGAGAAGGACACTGACCTGCAGAGATAAGAGGGTTATCATTCCGTTGTATAAGACTCTGATCAGACCACACTTAGACTATTGTTCTCAGATTTGGTCCCTGGGCTTTAAAGGGGATAAATTAACTGTGGAAAGGGTACAAAGGCAGATAACAAAGATGGTTTCAGGACTGTACAATACTAGTTATGAGGATCGGCTGAAGGAATGTGGACTGCAGAATTTGGTGGATAGAAGAAGGATAGGTGATATGATTGAGACTTTTAAACTGTTGAGAGGTGGTTACAGGGTTGACATTGGGAAGTTCTTTCGCTTGGTTGAACAGCGGGAAGGAGTGATGACAAGGGCCATCCCTGGAAGTTAGGAAAGGAAACTGTGAGCAAGAGGGTGAGGAGTGGTTTCTTTGCATGGAGGGTGGTTGAACCATGGAATGCATTGCCTGATAGAGTGGTGAGAGTGAGAACGGTCAATGCGTTTGAGGAGTGGTATGACAGACTTTGTGTTTCCTAGGAGGGAGCTCCCTCGATGAGTCTTGATAGACTTGTTTCTTAGAAAGGACCTCCCACGATGAGTCTTTTGACTCCAAGGAGGCCTGAATAATAATAATAATAATATCAGGATGCTGGAATGTAGGTTATGCAGAGAAGTTGAGGGAATGTAGACTGCAGAGTTTGGCTGATAGGAGGAAAAGAGGTAATCATATAATAGAAACCTTCAAGTTAGTGAAGGGAGTTTCCCAGATTAACACAGAAGGGATTATAAAAAAAGATTAGTGGATGAAATGGGAAGAAATTATGTTAAAGATGGGGTGAAGAAGGATGCGAGGAGTAGATTTTTTATATAGAAAGTGGTTGATGAGTAGGGAGCACACTGCCAGAATGCATTCTGAATGCAGGGTATGTAAATGATTTCAAGGTTCAGTAAGACAGACATGTTACTAGTTAAATGGGTCTCCCACAATAAGTCTGCTGACTACATGTAGGTTACTGTAATAGTAATAATAGTAACGGACATGGATAACGTTGTAGTTGCCAGTTGAGGTTCAGTTAAGAATAGCAGATCATTTCTAAATATCTGAAGTGGCTATACACTTCTAGATATCTAGACCATGAATGCTAATGGAGTGGAAGGTGTTTTCTATGAATTTTTGTTGTTTTTAAATCAATGTAGAAGGCAAGACTTTAAATATCTGGGAAGTGGACTTTATAGTGATAAAAGTTTAGATCAGGAGATAATGAGGAGGATTTTACTAAGTCAAACTTTTTTAAGCAGTGTAGTCTACTTTAGAACAGTGAGGTCCCATTTAAAGGGCAAGCTTTTGATTAACAAAAGTTACATTTTGCTCATTTTTACTTATGTAGCAGAGACATGGAGACTAACAAAAAATAGACAAGAATAGAATATTACTTACTTACTGTCCTCTTCCGTTGGGGAAGGGTTGAGTCTTCCATGTTTCCACAATAACCTCCAGGTGTCTCGGTGTTTCTTGCATGGCTGGTGAGCTGTTTATATGTTTGTAATCCAGAGTTGACCTTTATTGATGTTATCCATTTAGTTCTTGGTCTTCCTTTTTTCTTTAATTCTTGCATACAGAGCAAGGTTGGGTAGTGTTTTTGATGGCATTCTCTCGACATGTCTGTATCATTGAAGTTGTCTTCTTTTGATCTTTTCAATTAATGGGTCTGTATATTTTTGGTCTGGTCTTACAGTTTCATTTGTTTTCTTTTCTGTCCATTTGTTTTATTTATTTTTCTGAGACATTTCATCTCAAAAGCCTCCAGTTTTTGAATCTCTGTCTTCTTGAGTGTCCAAGTTTCTGAAGCATATAGCACAGTGGGTATTATAATTGCATTATACAATTTTATTTTAAGAGGTTGGAGATTTTTTTAATTTTTCCAGATTTTACCTAGCTTATTAAATGATGACCATGCAGTCGATATTTTATGTTTAATAGTGGTCATGGTATCTAGGTGTTCTGTTATTATTGTTCCTAAATAGTTGAATTGTTTTACCTGTTCAATTGTTGATCCATTCAAGGAGAAGTTTAGTTTTTCTTCGTTTTTTTCCAATTATCAAGATTTTTGTTTTGTCTGTATTTATGATCATGCTATATTCTTTAGCCGTATTATTTAGTTTGGTGATTAGGTTCACCCTTTTTTCTTTTGTATCTGCTATTATTACAATATCATCTGCATATTTTATTTTATTAAGGATATAACCATTTAGGTTGACCCCTTTTTCTCCTTCCAAGGCTTGGTTAACCATATCCTCTAGGTTATGGTTAACCTCCTTTACTGACATTTATTTTATCTGTTGTTATACTATTGAATTTAATTATTGCTTCCGTGAGACTATAATATTTTTCTAAGAAGTCTAGGGTATCTTCATCGATTTGTTTCTGTTTTAATATTCTTATTAAGGTTACTCTGTTCATTGAGTCGAATGTCTGTTTAAAATCTATAAAACAGTAATAAATATTTTTGGTATGTTCCATGTATAATTCTGCTAGTCTTTGTATTATGAAGATCTGATCCAATGTGGAGCAATTCTTTCTGAAGCCTGGCTGTTCTTCACTAAGAATGATCTCATATGTGCTCTTTATTCTGTTTTGCAATATTCTTGTAAATATTTTGTAAGCATGACTGAGTAATGTGATTGGTCTATAGTTTTTACAATTTTTCTTATCACCTTTCTTGTAAATTAGTATGATAATTCCTGTTCTCCAATCTTCTGGTATTTCTCCTGTTTTAATGATTTGAAAAGTGTGGTAAGGAATTTTAAGTCATTTGCTTTCCATCTTTCCAGAGTTCTGATGGGATTTGGTCTATTCCTGGTGCTTTGTCAGATTTCATTTGCTTTAAAGCATTCTCCACTTCCGATGGAAGGATCGTTAAGGTGTCAAGTCTTGAGTTAGTGTGGGGCTTTGTTATTAGGTAGTTATTGCTTTCATTCTTAAAGGTTTCTTGGTAGTGTTCCATCCATATTGCCTTTATCACATTTGGATTTCCTGTTTCCTTGCCTGATGGTTGATCATTGTTAGCGGTAGTGGTGAAAAGTTTTTTGTAATTTCTTTAATTGTGTCATGTAATGTTTTTGAGTTATGGTGTTTATATGCCTCATTCCAGTCTGGGATCTTTCCCTCAAAGGCAAAGCTACATGCCACCGGACAGGTCCCCAGATTGCGGATCGGGGAATGGCCACCAGAGATGGTGGCTAACTGCGAATAGCCAATAAGCAGTCCCGAGCAAGAAGCGGAAATACTAACAGGACATGGTGGGTTAGTGGACAACTCCAGTAACTCTATAAAATGCCACAGAAGTCCAATGACGTACTGCGTCAAGGCAAGCTTATGCCACCTTAAGCCTAAATCTATATGCTCCTTCTTCTTCTGATTCTCTCCCAAGCTCTTCAAGGAAGACTAAGGGTTTGTCAGCTAAGTGTCGATGTGCTGACAGTAAGAAGAAAACACAATTGAAATCTGATGCCAAAGTACAAGAAAAAAGACATGCCGGCTCGGACGTTTCCCGGTCAAACAAGGTCTGCGTCCCAATTGAGTAATCAGGGTTGGATCAAAAAATCAGTTACTGAAAACAAAGACAAAAATATCAACCTCAGGCCTGTAAAGGATGGAATATCAATTGGCACATGGAATGTCCATACACTCTGGGCAACTGGAAAATTGCAGTTGCTTCAAGAAGAAATGAAGAAATACAGATGTGATATATTGGGTATTTCAGAAATGAGATGGACATTGTCAGGGGGAATCAATTGGTGGAAGAGTTCTCTGGTCAGGAAATGAAAGTAAGCATGAAGCAGGCATAGGTTTCCTGCTAAGTAACAAGGCCTGTCAGGCAATGATAGGATACAAACTAGTTAGTGAAAGAATAATGGTTGCAAGATTCAGTGCCCAACCATTTAATATCACAACCATTCAAATACATGCACCCACTGCAGAGAGTGCAGATGAAAACAATGAGAAATTTTACAGGGATCTACAACTAGTAATTGATGAGGTGCCTAAGCAGGATATACTCATCATTGGAGGAGACTGGAATGCAAAGATTGGCAAAAATAACACAGGATGGGAAAAGGTTATGGGAAAATTTGGATATGGAGAAAGAAATGAACGTGGAGACATGCTTCTGGAATTTTCCACAGATAACAACCTGATGATTTGCAATACCAAATTCCAACAAAAAGATTGTCATAAATAGACGTGCTGCTCCTTTGATGGCAAACACAGGAATATGATCGACCTGATATTAACAGATCAGAAATGGAGAACCTCAGTTCAACAGTGCAGATCATTCCAAGGAGCTGATATTGATTCAGACCACAGTTGTGATTGTGAATATAAGACTAAAACTGAAATAGAAGTACAAAGGAAAGTTCCAAAAAGCTAGAGACATCTCAAAACTAAATGAAGACAGGCTAAAAACAGCATATCAGAACATATTGGAAATTAAGCTTAAGACCGCAAGTGAAAAACAAAATATAAATACAAGAACAGAACGACTGACTACAATGCTAAAAAATGCAGTAGAGGAAGTAATTCCTGAAAGAGAAAAAATCAACAAGAAATGGATAACTCAGGAAACCCTAAAATTGGTACAAGAGAAAAGAGAACTGAAACTTAAAAGAGATAATTCAGAGGCAGCAGATGAGTTATACCATCAAAAATGCAATGAAGTATGGAAAGCAGCAAGATCTGATAAAGCTAAATGATTGGAGGTCCAGTGCAAAGACATTGAACAGTACTATGGAGAACACAAAACTAGAGAGGTCTACAAACTTATAGGAAATGTGAATAGGAAGTGGCAAACAAGATCAGTAGCAGTCAAAGATGAAAATGATTTCATCTTTGACTGCAGTTTAGACAGAAATCATACATAGATGGACAAGGTATTGCAGCGAACTATATAAAAATCAACTAAATGACACTGCAACAGAAGTAATCAAAGAACTAAAAGCAATCTCTCCACCAGCAGAGATCTTTGAAAATGACATCTTGGAAGAGGAGGTGAATAAGGCTATAAAACATCTCAAGAACAACAAGAGTCCTGGAAATGACAACATAATAGGCGAAATGCTAAAATATGGGGGAGAATCAGTTGTAAAAGAAATGCATCAGCTATGTAATGAAATATGGAGATCAGGATATGCCCCCGAAGAGTGGAAAAAATCGGTCTTGGTTGTTCTTCATAAGAAAGGCAGTGCTTTAGAATGCACCAATTACAGAACTATTGCATTCATGAGTCATCTTGGCAAAGTGCTGATGAAAATATTAACAGAACGCCTGAAGGGGCATATGGAGGCACATCTTCTGGATGAGCAAGCCGGATTTCGACAAGATCGAAGTACAGTGCAACAAATACTCGCACTAAAGAAAGCTCAAAGAAAGAACAAAACGATATATTGCTGTTTTGTGGACTTCCAAAAAGCATTTGATAATATTGACCAAAATATAACATGAGCTGTCTTGGAACCCTATGGTGTGGACAATAAATTGATCCGCCTACTGAAAGATATAAACAGCCAAGCACAAGCAAAAATCAGGAGACTGGAGATTGGTTTGCCACTAGTCAAGGCACAAGACAAGGGGACCCAATATTACCAATCATCTTTATCACACATCTGGGAAGAACACTAGATAAGATTAAAGAAGAAGGTGGAGGCATTTCAATAAATGGCATGAGAATAAACTACCTCTGCTTTGCAGATGACATCGTCCTGATTGAAGAAGATGCAGCAAGGCTGGAACAGACATTGCAAACACTATACACAGAAGGAAAAAGATATGGACTAAATGTCAACTTTGAAAAAACTAAAACAATGATATTCGGACAACAGGAGTTACTGAACAGAGTTACGATAGACAGATTTCAACTGAAAAATGTGGAACACTTCACATATCTTGGATGCCACATTACACATGACTTGGACCCTAAAAAAAAAAGAGATAAAAATTTGAATAGCCAGAGCAATAACTATTTTAAAAGCCATGGACAAAATATGGAAGAGCCGAGCTATAAAGATGCAAACTAAACTGCTCACTGTAGAAACCTATATCTTCAGCAGCATGTTCTATGAATGCGAGGCCTGGGTACTCCTGAGAGAATCTCAAAGGAGGATATTGGCATTTGAGAGGAAGTGCTATAGAAAGATCTTGAGAATAAGCTGGATACAGAAAGTGAACAATAAGAAAATCTACAGACGAATACAACCAAAAGAAAACCTGATCCAGAAAATAATCAAAAGGAAACTACATCTATTTGGCCATATATGTAGAATGAATGACGAAAGAAAACTAAAAACGTTGCTGTTTAAAGACCAAACAGAGAATGGGGCGATGACATCAGCACTCGGCAACGACAAGTTTCCGCACCATTGTCAAATGGTGCGGAAACTCTATACACAAACTGAGTCATCTTGCACAAAATAGAATGCAATGGAAGAATCATATCAAGATGGCAGCAGACACCAATGGGCATTGGACCCATGGTTGTTGATGATGATGATGCCTCATTGCAGTTTTCTGCTTTTTTGTTTAGCCAGTTTTCTTTAGTCTGTCTACAGAGTTTATCAATTTCATTTTTGAGTTGTTTGTATTTCTTCTTGTTTTCTTCTGATGTATGACTGTTTATTTTTGTTTTTAGTTTTCTTTTTTCTTCACATTTTTCTAATATTTCAGATGTTATCCATTTATTATTGGGTCTCTTATAAATTCCTAAAGTTTCTGTTGCCGAGTTCATTAATATTTCTTTTTCTGTTTTCCAAAGGTTTTCGGTTTCATCTGTTTGAGTCCTATTTATTTCTTCAATTTTCCTAATGTAGTCTAATCTTATGTGGTTATTTTTTAACTTTTCCATGTGGAGTTTATCAATTCTATTTCTTTTATAGTTCACTTTGAATTTTATCCGCATTGTTGCAGAGAGGAGTTCATGGTCTGTATCCAGATCTAGTCTTTTGAGCTTTCTTACGTTTTTGATTGAGGTTTTCCATTTACTTCTAATTAGGATATAATCTATACAATTTCTTATTTCTCTATCTATCTATCTATCTATATATATATATATATAAACAGTTGTTTTCGTGATCATTGCTGGTTAATGTGGTGTCAGAGTTACTTTGCTTTTGTTAATGGTACGACGTAAACGATTAACTGAGCAAAATGTGGATAACAGGAAAAGTAGATCAGACATCCCAAAAGGACATGGTGTTTAATGAGCTCTACACAGAATGTCGACTTGCAGCTCCTGGGGCTCGACTGTCATATTCAATACGAAATAAATTAGATAGATTTACAAGAGAAGAGAGAAAAGAAATGGTTTCTCGCGTTAAAGAAGGATGTGCGCCTCTTTTTGTTGCATGCAAGAAAGGTAATGTAGAAATAGTTGAATACCTTATTATGCATTGCGATGCTGACGTTAAGCAACGAGGAATGTATGAAGTACCTGATGATCGTTCTATTCATCTGGTTAGCCCTCTCTGGTGTGCTGCTGTATCAGGCAAGCTACCAGTAGTAAAATGCTTAGTGGAGCACGGAGCTAATGTCGATAGTCTGTCTGATACAGGTTCAACACCCATTCGTTCAGCATGTTTCATGACACATTTGGATATTGTTATTTATCTGGTGGAACATGGTGCTGATATTCAAAAACCAAATTATAATGGCGGTACATGTTTAATTAATTCTGTACAGAGTGTACCTCTGTGCGAATTCCTTCTCAAACATGGCGCTGATGTCAATGCCCAAGATATACAATTCAAAACTGCCCTACACTATGCTATTCAGGAGCATCGATTTGAAACTACTAAACTTCTACTCGAAAACGGTGCAGATCCGACAATAAAAAGCAGGTATGGTGATGATGCACTTCAAACAGCTTGCTTGAAAGGAGCCACACAAATATTCGAATATTTGATAGACAAGTTTGATTATTCTCCTGAACGAATAGCCGAAGCGCATGAGATAATGGGATCGACATTTTTGGATGAACATCATGATCTACAGAACACACTGCATTACTGGAGAAAGGCACTAGCTCTTCGGTATAAAGTTCCTGGCAGACCACTCTTAAAACCGAGAACATCAACATCTCGACCAGCTTATCTTAATGCCGTTGAATTTTCAACTTTCGAGGAATTAGAGAGCTTAGCTCTAGATTTAGATCTCATGCGAATACAGTCTCTGCTTATATGTGAACGAATTTTAGGACCTCTTCATCGTGATATGATATTTCGACTCATGTATAGAGGAGCAGCTTATGCAGATAGTTTACAGTACCAACGGTGCATTGATTTGTGGAGGTATGCCCTAGAACTAAGAATACAGAAAGATAGTTTACTTCACAGTGAAGTTTCATTTGCAGCTCAAGCATTAGTTCGCCTTTTCTTGGATTTATTTGAAAAACACAGTGCTGGAATTTTAAGAGAAGAACCACAGTATAGTGATGTGCTTGCTGTCATCCAACTGTTGGTCACCCAGTTTGAAGTTTCCATGGAACTTCTCAGTATTAAACCTGTTTTTAAAAGGCAACAGGATAATTTTGATAAAATATTAAAAGTTCTTACTCATTTATTTTATATTTTTCTTGTGATTCCTAAAACTGATAAACAGAATTTAGAAATGAAGATGCTGATAAAAAATATTTTGGCTGTAAAGCCATACAGCTCAAATGGAGATTCTCTTCTCCACTTAGTTGTTTCAAAAGCAAATACATTAAAAAACAATACATTCTTAGAAGATCCACACACAGTAATTTTTCCAGATTCAAAAGTCACTCAGTTGTTGCTGGAGTGTGGGGGTGAAGTAGAGGCTACAAATCATAATCTCAGTACTCCATTGCATATTGCATCATTAAAAATAAACTATCATCCAGCTGTTGTAAATGTACTTTTAGAATATGGGGCACATATTGATTGGCATAATAGCAATGGTACCCACCCCCCATCGTATGCTAATGGGAATTACAGAATGTACTGTAAACCCACTTCAGTATCTATCTCTCAAATGTTTAGCAGCCAGAAAAATTGTTGAATATTAAATTCCTTACCAGGGAGAAGTGCCAGTGCTTCTAGAAAGTTTTATAAGCATTCATTAAATTCTGGTTGCCAAGTAACAAGCTCAAATTTTTATTTATTTACATATCTAATGGCTAATATATTTTTAAAGACTTCAAGGTACATCTGTATTTTAGAATTGTTTTCCAGATTTCGGTAATGTGTGAAAGTGAATGGCTAGAAATATTTTTTAAAAACTGTTGCATGGTTTATAGTTGATTTTATTAGATAGCTATCCTTTGAGAGTTAAATTTTAATACTCCATAACAATCTGAAGAGACCAAAGAATATCTATACTGCTTTGGTAAGTTTCAAAGTAGTAATTAGTGTTTATTTAGTGATTCCCCCCTCCCCCCCCAAAAAAAAAGGGCTGTAAAATAAATATTGATACTTATAAAATAAGGCAGAATAAATGTTTATTTGAATGAAATGTGTTTTATACTATGAAAATATCCCGTGTGAATTTGAGAATAAAATTCGGGGCATATTGTTTAACCTTTATATCAATGACATAGCCAGTGGATTGCAGGGGGATATTCAGTTGTTTGCGGATGATGCGAAGCTGGGAAGGATTATTAGTAATAGCGCAGATGTGGTAGCCCTGCAAGAGGATTTAAATAAGCTAGATAGATGGGCAAATGAATGGGGGTGTCAGTTTAATGCAGCAAAATGTAAGGTCTTGAGGTTTGGGAAACATCGATGGGATGCTGCATACTCTATGGGAGGAGTTATACTGGAGGAAGTAGGGGAGACAAGAGATCTGGGGTTGATGATTGATAGAAACCTGAAGTTTAGGGGACATATTGCAAAGGTGGTGAAGGTAACACAGAGGATTGCTGCTATTATGAGAAGGACACTGACCTGCAGAGATAAGAGGGTTATCATTCCGTTGTATAAGTCTCTGATCAGACCACACTTGGACTATTGTTCTCAGATTTGGTCCCCGGGATTTGAAGGGGATGAATTAACTGTGGAAAGGATACAAAGACGGATGACAAAGACAGATGACAAAGATGGTTTCAGGACTGTACCAGGATAGTTATGAGGATCGGCTGAGAGAATGTGGACTGCAGAGTTTGGCGGATAGAAGAAGGAGAGGTGATATGATTGAGACTTTTAAACTGTTGAGAGGTGGTTACAGGGTTGACACTAGGGAGTTCTTTCGCTTGGTTGATCAGCGGGAAGGAGTGATGACAAGAGGCCATCCCTGGAAGTTACAAAAGGAAACTGTGAGCAAGAGGGTAAGGAGTGGTTTCTTTGTGTGGAGGGTGGTTGAGCCGTGGAATGCATTGCCTGATGGAGTGGTGGGAGCGAGAACGGTCAGTGACTTTAAAGAGTGGTATGATAAACTTTGTGTTTCTCAGGGGGGACCTCCCCTCGATGAGTCTTGACAGACTTTATGTCTTAGGAAGGACCTCCCTCGATGAGTCTTTTGACTCCTTGGAGGCCTGAATAATAATAATAATAATAATAATATTATTAATTACAGAATGCTAGTTTGATTGTTCATCTGATTATTGGTTTAATAAATTATAATCAGTATCAGATCCAGTGGAATTAGCCTGGTGAAAGAGTGAGTGCAATGATGTACTGTATATTTATTGCTGTTTTTGCACTGAAGAATTATTTATACATATATGCTGTGAAATATTTGATGTAATAAACTTATTATGGCATGCCTTTTGTTTGCTGTATTCATCTTTGTTTTGTCATCACATATATAAGTTAAATGCATCAAATACTTGGAGTTTGAAAATACAGTACTTGAATTAACAATATCCAGCTTTTGAATATTGAATATATTCATATATACTGCATCAGTGATTTCAGTACTATTAAACACTAAAAAGTTATGTGTGGCAGTACTTGTACAAATCCGCCAACATTAATGTTATAAAAGCATTCTAAAGTAATGGTAATGCATTTATTAGAGAAGCTCCTCTGCACCATGAGCTGATATCAGTATTAACAAAATAATTAGATCATTGATAATTAGAGGGAAAATTTCCTCTCAGAAGTGAATAGTGCAATAACAGTAGAGCTCATACATACTAGTGGCTAAGCCACAGAGGAAATGAAAGTCAACTGTAAATATCTATAGTTTTTCTTTTACTTAAAAAATTTTTTCAAAGGGATTTTTTTTAAGCTGCTTGTTTCCAGAGTATTTGATGTATTTAGCAAGGCAGAGCATTTCAGACTGTGCAGTATTTCTTTATCTTCTGAAGTAATTGTTGTAGTGTAACTTAGCAGTTTCTTTAGGAAAATCATTCAGGACCTTGCATTTCTAATTTATTCCAAATGTTTACATTCTTAAAAGATGGTTGAAATACAGTATGTCTTGAATACATCATGCAAACTAATTGATTCCCTTGTTTGTCTCTCAAAATGAACCCTGTACTTTTGAGTTGGCATGTTCAATATTGTCATGTCTATGTAAATTTCAGTAGATTTGGACATGCTGAAACAAAGGTACATTTTTTGTTTTTGGTAATAATATGGAGTAAAACGAAGTTACCCATCTTTGCCATAGCTTATGTATTGATCTAGTTTTAATGTTCAGTTTATTTTATAACAGAAAAAGTTAAAACATTATCATTTTGTATATTTCATTATATTAAAATATATGTGAGAATTTAAAAAAAAAAAAAAATATCTATCTACAGGGTGTTCGGGATAAATTTGACAGTTTCGTAAGGAAAAAGAAAATCTTCTTTGTATCTATTAAATTTAATGAATTGACAAAAAAACATTACAGGCAGAGTTAATTACAATACTATCAACAAGATTTACTCAAAATAACCACCATTAGCATCGATCACAGCTTCAATTCTGCTTCGGAACCTCGAACAAGCTGATGCTACAGTCTCCCTGGGAAGGGCCGCAAAAACTGTTTTAATTTTATCCATTAACTGGGCTTTTGTATTACTGGAAGTGCGATTGGTGTCTTTTTCAACTGCGCCCCATACAAAATAATCCATGGGGTTAAGGTCTGGGGAGTTTGGAGGCCAAACATTTGGACTGGTGAAGTCGTAGAAATTTTCAGACAACCATTTTTGACTTTTCCCAGAGGTGTGGCAAGGGGCCGAATCCTGCTGCCATACATACGGCCTACCATTGGCTACCCTTGTTATCCAGGGCTTGACTACAGTTAGCAACTCCACGAACAAAGCCCGAATTCCAATGCCAGGGTTCTTCAACACCTGTTCCTGCAGATTTGCGAGGAATTCTGCTGTACGAACGCAATCAGATCGTCTGCTAGGGATCTTTCTTCTTGCTACATCCTCGTAGTCACCATTGCAAGTCTCTAGTTCATGCCTGATTGTTTTTACTGTATTCAGGGAGCATTGGGCAGCAGTCGTAATATCCTTATTTTGATGGCGGGCACGAATCATCATGATACAAGTTATTCTCTTCCATGATTCAGGTGGGTTCCAGCTATCCATCCTTTCTGACATCTTGTATATGAATGAAGAAGGGTCCAAACTTTTAAATGAAGAGAAGTGTGTGTTAATACATGTAACTTACGGAAAAATATAATTAATTATAAATATGTCAAATTTATCCCGAACACCCTGTATAGTCGCGACACTGAAGTGTGCAGACGTGTCCAAAGTCGCTCTTGCCTAAAGTTGTATTCTGTGCGGTCGAATACGTCAATCAACTTCAAGATTTATACCTACATAATCGTAAGCACCTAATCTATCGCGTTAAAAAATTAGTTTTCTAATTTAGTGAAGCTAGGAAAAGTTATATTAAATTTAAAATTTTAAAATCTTCTTTGTTCGTGTGCTTATTGTTACAACGGTATGCCTTCGAGTACCGGGAATTTGTGATAGCTTGCGTTTCTCCATATTCGCCCGAAGCAATGGCCAGTATAAACCACAGCAAATCACCACCAGCAGCAGCCGGTCCACGCCCGAGCTCAGCAGGAATCGGTCAAAGGTCGCAGAATTCCGATCAAGGAAAAGACGCCAGACACAGCTCCAGAGAAGGAAAAGACATCAGTCTCAGCCCCCCGGACAACAACGGACAAAGGTCAGTACTCTCTGTCTCTTATGCCAACATTGTAGCTAATACCTCCGCGCGAATTAATACTACTGCAACAACGATCACCGCACGTACAAATGTTCACCTAGCCAACCGTTTTTCCCGAGATAACGGAATTGTAATTTTCGCAATCGAAAATACCCCACTGGAAAAGTATCTAGACGCAGTAGCTCAACATGTTCCCCCAAAAAATATAACTCACATTTCAAGAGTTGCCGGAACCGTACAAATGTACTTTAGCAACGCATCTTGGTCTGAGACATTAATTGAAAAGGGAATAGACATCGGAGCATGCCACGTGAATGTCTCACCAATCGCACTTGCTCCCACAAAAGTAACAGTTTCAAATGTCCCACCGGAAATAAGCCATCAAATGCTTCGCGGATTACTATCAAAATACGGCGCAGTGTCAGGTAAAATCCGAACGCTACGCGCCTCTACAGCTAGGCCTGAATTCGCTCACATCAAGAGCTTTAGAAGACAGGCTCTAATGCACTTCGGCGACAATACAATTGGCTCCATACCCAAAATAATCAACACAGAAATAGACGGAGTACCCTACACCTTTTATATTACTGTTGCTGCTCAGTGCTTTTACTGCCACGAAGAAGGCCATGTAAGGAAGTTATGCCCGTATATACCCTGAAATGAGAAACCGGTTAACAATACTACTAACCCTAGTGGATCAGAGAATCAGAAGCAGCAAGCAGCCAACCCCAAAACACAGAGCATCCCTAACAAACAACAAAGATCTCAAGGAAACAGCTCTCAGGCCAGTACCGAGGAGACAAAATCAAGTGGTAGCACTAAAGAAACCCAACTTTCGAAAGAACCTCCACCAACATCGATTAAAAGCAATCCTAGAGAAAAGGAAACAGAACACAGACAACTAACTAACTCTGATAAAGATACAAATAACGAAGAGGAGCAAGAAACAAAAACGGAAAAAAAGCCAAAGACAAACCAGCGCAGCTGCAGTAGGGAACCTTTGCCTCCAAGCATTCTGGAACCCTCCCAACAGCCTGTAGAGGGGGACGAAGAGATCGAACTTCTTGAGTCCTCAGATGATGAAGAGGAAACTGGAAATGCAGGTCTTCCTCACACTGAAGGCCCACTTACAAGTGAGCAGCTTCAGAGCTTTCTTAAAAAAGTTCGAGGCTCTTCACAAAAACTGCTGACAGCCTATGACTACACCGCTGACATCAGTGGCCTTATCACCCAGCTGGAAGAATTAAGAACTATTCTGGCAGGAAAAAGAGGGAGAAAAAACACCAATCTCAGGAAAAGGATATACTACCTGATAAACGGGCTTGAATCCCAGCGGCAGCGTAACTATCCGTAAAGGAAGTGAGGATTACCGCACCAAATAAAACTAAACCATAAAAATAATGAGCACCTCAATAAACCTTCTCTCACTAAACGCTAGAGGATGTGCCACATCACTGCGAAACAGGCTGGTCCTGCAGCATATCCTTGCCCACCGGCCAGAAATAGTTATGCTGCAGGAAACAAACTTCCATTCAAACAGCAAAGCTTCATATCAACACTGGAAGAACTGGCCCTATACCATGCACCACTGTCCTGCCATACAACTTCATGGATCGGGAGTCAGCATTGGAATTCACCGAAACAGCGCTCTAAAAGTAGAAATAATCGATACCTTTCCTGGGTGTGCAATATATGCACTCATTACAACTCAGACAGGAAAGAAAATATATATCATTAACATATACATCCCACAAAATGACCAGCTTGCAGTGCAGGTACTGGAGTTTGTGCGAAACCACCTCAGCAAGGTCAATGACCACATCATACTGGCAGGGGATTTCAACTGCACTCTGGATCCTGCAATGGACAGGCAGCAATGCCAAGAACATCGACACTCACTAGCTCAGCTTCTCCAGGATGTAATAAATGACTTCGAGCTGACTGACACCTTCAGACACTTGCACCCACATGAGAAAATGTTCTCCTGGAGAGCCAAAGGTGGTCCTACCAGTGTCTTATACCAGGCACGGCTCGACAGATACTACACATCGATGCACACAATACCCTACATCAGGAGAGTCACATACCATCCATCTCATGCATCAGACCATGATTCCATCCTTCTTAACATTTGCTTTCCTGGACACACCAGATACAAAGGAGGAGCATACTGGATATTTAACAACAGCCTACTAAAGGATACAGAATATCTCAGAACCTCTAAAATCTATATCGAAACTCTCATCAGAGATATACCTACTTCACAATCAATTTCCGAGTGGTGGTCACTTTTTAAATCCAAAGTTAAGGTATTCACCCAAAAATATAGTCACCGAAGAAATTTGAATAAGCATTCAGCCCTTAAAAATTTGCAACAACAACAGCAATTGCATCATCCAGAATCTGAGGAATACCAGTTCCTAGAAGCCACCATACGCTCACACCTAGAGCACTCTGTAAGAGGAGCACTAATAAGAGCACGACGCAAACATATTAACTTCACAGATGCCCCTACAAAGTATTTCTTTTCACTAGAAAAACGCCAACAAGAGTGCACCACTATATCTGCTATTAAAACAGATAATGGAAACATCATAGAAAATCATGACGAAATCCTCTTATATACCTTGCAGTACTACAAAAATTTGTACCAAGCCAACCCAACATCTATGGAGGCCACGAATATAATTCTCTCCGATGTGAAAAGACTCTCACCAACAACAAGGAGTAACACAGAACTCCCTATCACGTTACACTATCTGAAAACTGCCTGCACCTCCTTACCTAAAGATAAATCTCCTGGCATAGACGGGCTCACCACTGAATTTTATCAGTCCTTCTGGGAACAGCTTGGACCTATCCTCTACAGAGTATTTCTCGAAGCGAATACCAATGGCTTTCCACTCAATATGACAACATCAGTTATCAAACTCATTCCAAAGAAAGGAGACGCGACGAAACTAGGAAACTGGAGACCCATCTCTATCACAAACACCGACTGCAAAATTATATCCAAAGCCATTGCCAACAAACTTAAACCCGCTCTGAGCGAAATAATAAATAGGCATCAGAGCTATTCCATCCCTGGAAGATCTATCCACGAAAACTTACACCTCATAAGGGATCTCATAAGCATAGCGAACAACAACAGTGAAACAATGGGTCTTGTAACACTAGACCAAGAAAAAGCTTTCGACCGCGTTGAACACCTTTACCTCTTCAACTGCTTGAAAGCATTTGGCTTTGGCTCAGGCATCATTCACTCTATTAAAATGTTGTATGCCAAGGCACAGTTTTGCATGAAAATAAACAACAGGCTTACCATAACAGCACCATACAGCAGAGGTATTAAACAAGGCTGTCCACTGTCCGGTCCTCTTTACACAATTGCCATCGAACCCTTTTTGTGTAGACTCAGCATGCTGCTCAAAGCATGCCGCCCTAAACTTCCCTACCAAACCATAACCCTGACAGCATATGCTGATGATGTTACAATCATAGCCCGCAAAGAAGAGGACTTTCATAACATACAAATGGCATACCAACAATATCAGGCAGCCTCAGGAGCCAAACTAAACACACATAAAACCATAGGACTGTGGTGTGGCAAATGGAAAAACCGAACCGATTCCCCAATGTCTGGTACCTGGTCCACAGAGGGAAACAAATACCTGGGAATTTACCTAGGAAACACACCCTCTTATGTGGATAAAAACTGGGAAACACTAAACAAGCGTTTCAAGCAAGTTCTAGGAAAGTGGGCAGCAATACGAGCCTCTGCCTCCACAAGAGGGAGAACAATAATCGTTAACCAAATAGCCACCAGTGTCCTTTGGCATACACTAAAGATTCTTACGCCACCAGTGCAATTCATCAAACAAATAAAGTCAACCATATATCGATTCATATGGAATAAAACAAACTGGCTTTCCTACTCCCAGCTATGTACTTCTCTCAAAGATGGAGGACAAAAGTTGGTCTCCATTGACAACAGGATAACAACGTTCCGCGCTCGATTTCTCATAAATGCCCTACAACAGGAAATATCATGCAAATGCACCACTGAGTATATTTTCACTTCTGCCACTAGAGGTCTCTCTCTCTCCACCACCTTAAGAATGACAACAGCTCAAGTGCCTGTAAATTTAACAAACTTCTACAAAGATGCCCTTCGACGATGGAAGAAGCTAAACCTCCAGCACACAGTGAAGACAGCATCCCTACCTGAAATCCTCATAGAACCCATCTTTCACAACACGATGGTAAGAAGCCCGATCACTCAGAAAGAATTTTTCTTTCCTCCATGGAGCTGGCGAAACGTGAGGATCTTGGGTGACATTCTTTCTCCAAGCCTCACCTGGCGCTTTCCAAATTCGCTAGAAAACCTAGAATATGGGAATGAGTCTGAGCAGATAGACACAGTAAAGGCCGCGTTTCAAGCCGCTATGCCTGATAGCATAACAGAAGTGGGGCTTAGCCCTCCAAACTCAGAAGTTTTGGCGCCTATCTTTCTGATAAAAACCAATAACTCATGGGAGAAACTTACACCCAGCAACACCAACAAGATCTACAGCACACTAACACAACAGTCGAACTAAAGCACTTTGTTGGAAAATCCTGCATCATCTGATCAAACACTATTTCAATGGGATCTACCATATCGCACAAGAGCCATCAAACCTGACGCAGATATTCAGTGGAGAATGTGGCATAATATATTACCCACTCCTACTATATTACGAAAATTTAACTCAAATGTCTCAGATAACTGCCTCTTCTGCTACCAATTAGGAACGGTCCGGCATATCTACTTGGAATGCCCAGTCAACACTAAATTAATCAGTTTGACTCGGGAAACGGCAGCTCTTACCTGTGGTAATCTTCATACAGAAGAGGAATATTTCAATCTCGTCCATGTGGACTCAAATAACCATTCATTCTGCAATTACCTTTTCATCACCGCAAAAGCGGTAATATACAACTTCTACCTCAGACATACAAGACCAGACAGCACAGCAACTTCACAGAGAGAGGCAACTGACCAACTCACTGCAGCCTTCCAACAAAAGGTGAGATGTCGGATCCTACACGAGCATCACCACCATAGGGAAAACAACACCTTAGATCTTTTCCACCAAGAATGGAATCCACGGAATCAACTCCTGGCTGAGCAGGGCGACTGCATTATAATCCACTTTCCAGCATAGAAGTGACACCTTTACCCCCCCCCCAAAAAAAAAAAGAAAGGGGGAAGAAAGAAGGATTGTTGTGCTTAACAGTGCGAAAGTTAATCAGCTGGCACTCTCATGTTAATAGATAATATTGTGCAATAGTAACTTCTATGTTCTTCCACATTTATGTTCTTATGTTAAAATAAGATCTTATGTTATCATGTTAAAATAAGATCTTATGTTATCATGTTAAAATAACTCTTAATGGCTTTAATTTATTTAAAAAAAAAAAAAAAAATGTAATTAGCCTTCGTAATAAGTGACTTCGATGTAACATACCTCAACAAGAGTATGAGCATGTAACCTCTCTGTCTGACTGCAGAGAACCAAAAACCGGTTAATCCTGTATATAAGATTGTTATGTTTACAATAAAAAAAAAAAATAAAATAAAATAAATATCTATCTCTATCTCTAAAATAAAGTTTTTAAGGATAAAGTTGGTAAAAACAACGAAAGACAAAATAAGAAAGATGGACATCAGGAACAATTTAGGGCTAAAAAACTGTTGAAGAAATGCTGCTGAACTCTTGTTTGAATGGTCTAGACATCTATTAAGAATGAACTTAGAAGAAATGCCAAGAAGAATGAATGAAATGAAATTTGAGGGGAAGGGACCAAGAGGAAGACCACGGAAAAGGTGGAGAGAGACCAGATAATAGAAGATCTAGAAAAGAGAAACCTGAACTGGTACAGTTTTCATGAGGGAAAAATTTGAGAGAATAAAAAGAAATGGAAAGATCTGATTGCTACCTGACAGCTTTTGTTGGAACAGATGATGCAAAAGATCTATTGCCTTTACCATGAGCAGACATCATCTAATCCCATGGTGATGTTGGCATTAAAGCTCTGCAATATTGTAAGACCCACCAGTTCATTAACCTATATTCTCGCATTAGTTAACATCACATTTGCACTAGAATTTCTCCACCTTGATAGTACACAACTGCAAAATGATCACTCAGTAACTCAACTATTTCATTTGTTTTTTTTTACCTCCCTATCACCAGTACTCATTAATGTCATCCTCTCATACTTACTTTTTTCCTTTTACTTGCCACATAGCAAGAGAACTTTTTGAGATTTCTTTTGGCCTCATCTGCTAGCTTTCTCTCCTTATTCCTGTTCATGAGCTCCCTCATTGCCTTTATCTTTATATTCCTTCCATAATTTCTTTGTCTACAACTCCTGCTTAATGATGTGATTTACCCTTCTGACTCTGAGTATGTAGTCTGATGCTGCTTTCTTGCAACATTCCTTGACTATCTCATATGCACTACTAACATCTTCCCCCCACCAAATCCATATACAATGGCACTGCTCTAAGCCGACTCCTCCATTTGTTATAATTACCTGCTTTGTAATTCTACATATAGTCAATGGACACCCCCATGGGTAAGGTGCATTGTGCCATGTAGCAAGTCACATGTTTGTAGATGGTATAAATTGGAGGAATATGATGCTCCTAAGAAAATTCTGTATGTCTGGGGATATACTAGTATACGGCCATGATCACTTTCCCCAGGAGGAGCAAGTGTGACTACACTGTTTACTGTTAATGGCTCTGATTCTATGATGAGATCCAGCATTCTTGAACATCACATCCCCTCCACTACATGTTGTCTCAAATAATCATCTCTTAGCAGCTGTATAAATTCCATTCCCTTTCCTGCATGTGACCTCTTTCCACTCCATCCCCATAGTTGAAGTCTCTCATGATAATTACTTGACCTACACGCATTGTACTAATTTGCCAATGCATGTCAACTACATTCTCCCATATACCCCCTGGCCTATAGCAGCAACCACATACACTGCTTGGAAAGAAGTCACTGGACAACCCCCATGGGCAAGTTGCATTGTGCCATGCACGAATCACATGTTTGTAGATGGTATAAATTGGAGGAGTATGATGCACCCGAGTTAGTGCAATTGTATCTGGATTAAACAGCTGTGAGAAAGAAACTGACTGAGTTTGAATAGGCATTGTGATAGGATGCTATGCTACAAGCCTATCTGTTCAGCAAACTGTTGACAAACTGAGCCATCCCAGGTCAACAATCAGTGATACCATACTGAGATGGAAGTATAGGGAGTCAACTGCAAGTGCTGCCTGCAGTGGATGACCTACTACATTCACTTAATGTGACTGTAGAGTGCTATGAAGAATATCTAAAAATTACCATTCATCAGCTGACACACTGAATGCAGAGTGCCGAGCATCAACTGGAACATGAATCTGCACAAATACATTCAGAATCAAAGCTCACATCACTCCACAACTGTGGAGCGATGAATCACACTACACCATCTACCGAACAGTTGAATGGGGTGTAGATGTGACAGATGCCTGGTGAATATCTCTTACCAGATTGCTTAACCCAAACTATGAAATTCAAGGTGGCAGTGTGATGGATCTGTTTTTCCTGGTTTGGCCTCAGACCTCTGTTTGTGGTGCCATGGACAATGAACTCTGAGAGGTATCCAAACATTCTGGACAATGCAATGCTTAATACGTTGTAGTTTCTATGGAACTGACCATTTTCTCTTTCAGCAAGATAATGCATCGTGTCATAAGGCGGCTGCTGTAACTGCATTGTGTGAACGCGAACATCACCACACTTGACTAGCCTCCACAAAACTCTGATCTCAACCCTATTGAACATCTGTGGGATGAACTGGGGCATCAGGTGAGGTCAAGGGATACCCTCCCTGTAACAGTCCACAACCTCATTACATGCCTACAGGAAGAATGGTCCAAAATTCTCATTGGTTTCTGTCATATGATTGTGAAAAGTATGCCCTAGGATTGCTGCAGTCACAGCAGTGAAAAGAAGTCCTACACCTTATTAAGGTGGATGCAATTGCAGTTTGTTCCTCATAGTATGGTGTCCATTGACTTCTTTCCAAGCAGTGTATTTTGTCTTGTGGCCTCTATCTCACACCAGGTATTTTGAAATGAACTGCCATCTACATTCCTCTTCTAATGACTTACTTCTAATCCAAAAACATTTCTCCATTATTCTGAATACTTCTGGAATTAGTATACAAAAAGTGCGATACCCTGTTCATCCCACAGCCTCCTTTACACTTAGTCTTTATTCTGTGATCACTCTCTCCCACTTACATTTAGGCTGCCTGGGTCCAGACTCGCCTGAACAATCTAACTTCTAATCCATTGAAATGCAAATCATCTGCCCTATACCAGTCCTTCCATCCATCACACTCACTCCACACATTTACAAAATATACACCATTCCTCCTGTACAAACTACACACTGACTCATTTGTAATCATATCCCTTTATCTCAGCAGACCTTTATCATACTGTGACAAGGAGAATCACATTTTTTTTTTACTTTTGCTCACTCTTCTTATTCACTTGTACCAGCAAATCTTTCATATCTTCTCAAATGCTTGTCACCTACCAGATCACTAGTGCCAGCAAAGATAATCATCTCTTTCACTTTACTGCTCCACATCCTTACAGTATTGCTAACTGTTAATCTTAGTCCCAGGAAACACAATTTCATCATGCTCTCCTTTAGCACTCCTCTTATGAATAACCACACAAAATTTTATCCTTTTTTTCTCTCATCTTTTTTTTCTCTTTTTGCTCTTTCATACTCTGCTTTTTCTTTCTCTCTCTCTCTCTCTCGTCTTCTGTGCAATACCACCTGCCAGGCATTTCTCCAAACTTTTTACCTTGAATTTTTTTCTATGAGGAATTCCATGTGAGCACACCATCTCTGTCATTATTATTTGGTCATTTGCTTAATTTTCCAGTTTCGTTCATGAGCAGTGCAGGAAATGAAGTAAAAAAAAAACAAAAAAAAAAAAAGTTGAATGCAACACCAGTGATGCATTCAACATCACTTGCTTCCAATACCGAAACAACAACTTCACCAAAATTCATACTTGTACTTTCTCATCTTTCATCATTCAACTCACTACTACTTCTTTCTCTCTCCACACTTCTGGCATTTGCTCTTGAAACACTTTCAATATACATGCTCACCAGTTTTCACTTTCCTTCCAGAAATATCTTTCACTTTATGAAGAAAATGTATTACCACTGCAGTAAACAACATCATGCATATTAAAATTGCCTGACATTATTCTACGACATATGATAGGGCATAATTCATAGCATCCATGAAGTATAATGCAACATACAACAAAAATAATAGAGTTTTGATATAACAAAACTAATAACAGCAGCCATATTGTCTCCATCCTCCATTCCTGAGTACTGTTTTCCTCTGATCAATTGTCCAGTGCCTAAGCTCTTCGCACCAGGCCAAATGAGTGGCCTTCTTTGTTGTTGTGATGTTCAGCTCAGCTGTTCTTCCATGGAAACCCAGTAACTGGAGCTCTTTCTGTACAGCATTAGTGCTCACCATGGTTGCTGGTGCTCTGAAACTCATCACGAATTGTCTGTACCAATTGTAGTCGGTTTTTGCATGGCACCCATTTTAACGCTCCTGTCCGTCTTGTGAGTCATTTTTGGGGTCTGCCCTGGGTGTTTTCCTGCACTAGTGATGCCAGAACATCTCCATTTGTTAATCACATCGCTGACCATTGATTTTGTATGCTCCAGTTGAGCGGCAATGGCATATATGGACATGCTACTGATGTGACACAGCTCTCAAAGTCACTGAGTTCATGTCATGTTGCCACACCACCTGTATTCAACTGCTACAATGTAATACTGCTTCCTACTACCTGTACATGGTTTTTATGTTATTAACAAACCTGGAATGTTCCATAACTTCAAATAACAGGAGTGGCTGGACAATTATTAGCAGATAGTGTACATCCTCACATTCTTTCTATGCTCAATCAAAACATTCAATTCCAGTAACAACGAGTAACTCGCTTGCATGCTTACTTCTCATATCCAGTGCCTGTTCATCCTCACTCCTGGAAAGCTGGCCTTGTGCACCTTCTGTGTAGATTTCTTCCAACACATCTTTGTCCTTCACAGCTCCTAATCATATTGTTCATATACTTCACAAGTACTCTGTTTATCCTCTAAACTATAGAAAAGCAGTCAAGTGCTTTCAAAATAGGCTTACACTATATTACATTGGTTAACGAACAATTCATCATGTGAAAATTGATCGAGAATAAAATTTATTGCAGGGAAAATTCATCGAGAGGAAAAATCATCAAAAGGAAAAATCACCGTGGGGGAAAATTCATCGAAAGGAAAAATCATCAAGGGGGGAAAATTAATCAAGAGGAAAATTTATCGCAGGGAAAATCATTGCAGAAAAAATCGCTGAAAGCGTTATTAGCAAGAAAATTGAAGTCAGTTTGGTTTAACACGTGTTATGTAGTGATATTTGATAATACATTGTATCTGAGAGATACTGCAAACTCTGATGTCAGTATAGCATTGGTTTATTTTTTTTTATTTCTTTTTTTTTCAATAATTTCTAGATTGTTTCTGAAAATAAATAAACCATCATGTATTATATTTGTAGTATTTTTTTTTTTTTTAAGTTTCATTGCATTTCAGCACATACTAGTATAATGAATGTATCTCTTGGATACATGCGACCTAAGCTGCAATTTTTTTCGCTAAGTTCACATTATGGGTAAATACCAAGAATAGTGATCGGAGCTTGCTCCACCCTTTCTATGAGTTGCCTCAGTTTGCACTACCAAATGGATCAGGTGCCACTATCCAGGTATTTGCTTATGCTTGGAATCACCGAACTTTATATAGTTTCTATATTTGGCATGAAACTCTTTGAGTTTCTTATTTGGCTAAGAAACGATATGGGATGCAATATCCCTAAACTTAAAAAGAAATTAAAAAGTTTCGAATATACCTCGCATGAAAAAAGCTTAAACACGTGCATGTCGGGGTGAGAGTAACTGCTCCCATGGTAATCAACATACCCTCCCCAATAGCCACTATATTGCAAAGGCAAAAAAACAATTACTTTTATTATGTCAGTAAATAAGGTATGAACAGTCTGTGTAATATATTTCTCAACAGTGTAATTAGAGACAACTTGGATAAAAATGACACTAATTAATGAATCACATGTCCCCTCATACAGAAACTATGCTGTATAGACTCAAGCAAAACCATATGGCAAACACAGTATCTAACTAAAAACTATTGTTATTAATTAGATGTGTGGGAGTTCGCAAAGCAGCAATGAAAATTTAACCGAACGTGTTAAAATTCATAAGCGTGTTAAAACTAAGAATTATATATATAGTGAATTCTAGTAGCAAGGCTTAAACATTGGTCATACATAACTGGTAATTAGTTTATGGAATTAACAACGCATATAAAGTATATTAATTAAAGGTAACTTTAATGAATAACTTCTATATTTTGGCAAAGTCATGTTGCCATCTTCAGGAACATAAAGATATGGTATGTGCACACAGGCACTAACAAAAGCAAATGAGGAAAAAAGCGAGAAACTAATATTGTTCCTAAAGTACTAATGGTGCCCTCTGGTGGGCTAATTTGGTTGTCTTGGCAATTGGGCTGAAGTTCTCATAATGTAAGTCTCCCAAATTTGGGGTAGTTTCATGCACCCAAATTTGTTGAGGTTAGGAACGTTTTTTAGAGCTGCTGATGATTCTTTGAATAATCTTTCGTATTTAAACTTGCTGCGGTGTATTATTTTTGTTTTCTTCCAATGAATTCCATGGTGGGTATCTAAGGCATGGTCTGCCAGCCCAGAGCGGCTGTACTGGTGAAACCGGATGTAGTCTTTGTGTTCTGAAATCCTGATATTTGTTGTTCTGCCTGTTTGGCCAAAGTAGGACAATTTGCAGCTGCAAGGGACCTGGTATACACCAGGTAGGTCTAGGGGAAGTGGTTGGTCTTTGGTAGAGCGGATATAAGGGATGCCAACTTTTTATATGGTCTGTAACAAGAAGTAAGGTCATATTTTTTTGAGGATATTGGTTATTTTCTCAGAGGTGCCCTGGATGTAGGGGATGGTGATAGATTTGGTGTAATCTTTATTGTGGAGGGGGAGAGGGGAGGTTGTGGTTTACTGGTTTACAATGCCAATAGGGAGGTAAGTAGTACGGTCTAGTACTAAAACATTAAGCTTACCTTTGTAGTCCTTTTGATTTAGGACCACAGTGGCATTTCCCTTATCCGCTTTGGTGATTACTATTTTTTTGTTGAAAGTTTATTTTTCACTTGGTTAGAGTATAATAAATTTAGTTTAATCCTTTATCCAAGTGTGAGCAAACAAAGTTTGCGCCTGAAAGTATCTTCAGGACTGGGATAAGGTGGTACAACACCAGGGCAACTCGTTGCAAAGGCGGGGCAAGATACCAACACTCCTGTCTCAGTATCTCCTATAATGCAAAACACATCTCCTTGCAGATATGTCTGATGTTATGCATTAAAGGAAGGGCCACTACCCAGACTAGTTTCGACCTTTATTGAGGTCTCTTCAGTGGGAGCCAGGCCCAAGCTGAGATGGTATCTCAGCTTGGGCCTGGCTCCCACTGAAGTATCTCCAGGTATCTCCAAGCTGAGATACCATCTCAGCTTGGGCCTGGCTCCCACTGAAGAGACCTCAATAAAGGTCGAAACTAGTCTGGCTCCCACTGAAGTATCTCCAAGCTGAGATACCATCTCGGCTTGGGCGTGGCTCCCACTGAAGAGACCTCAATAAAGGTCGAAACTAGTCTGGGTAGTGGCCCTTCGCTTAATGCATAACATTAGACATATCCGCAAGGAGATGTGTTTTGCATTATAGGAGATACTGAGACAGGAGTGTTGGTAGCTTGCCCCACCTTTGCAACGAGTTGCTCTGGTGTTGTACCACCTTACCCCAGTCCTGAAGATACTTTCAGGCGCAAACTTTGTTTGCTCACACTTGGATAAAGGATTAAACTAAATTTATTATTTTTTTTGTTATTCTTCATTTCTTGTAGGGCTGCATATTCGTCTTTGGATAAATTGGTTTTTGGAGGTTTGGCTTTAGTGAGAACACCGACTACATCCAGTCTGACATTGTTGGCGATATGGTTAGGAAGGCTGCGAATCCCACATTCTATTTGGATCATGATTTCTTCGGCAGGTATTCTCTTTTAGGAACTAGGGTGAAATTGTGACCACGTGCAAGTGCGGTGAGTGCTTCAGGCTTTAAAACTACCGACGAGAGGTTGACTACAGTCATAAAGTATCGTCCAAAGATCATGGCCAAGTGTATATAAAACCTTACGGGCGCTAGAGGAAGAGCTTTCGAATATACTCGGCCATGATCTTTGGACGATACTTTATGACGTCTCATGCACATCGGCAAGAAAAGAATTCAAAAAAATACGAAGTCAGCACTTGAAAATATACGAAAATCTGATAAAGAATTCTACTTCCTTACCACAGCCACCACTCAACGCTGTAGTCAACCTCTCGTCGGTAGTTTTAAAGCCTGAAGCACTCATCGCACTTGCACCTGGTCACAATTTCGACCTAGCTCCTCAAAGAATACCTGCCGAGGAAATCATGATCCAAATAGAATGTGGGATTCGCAGCCTTCCTAACCATATTGCCAACAACATCAGACTAGATGTAGTCGGTGTTCTTACTAAAGCCAAACCTCCAAAAACCAATTTATCCAAAGACGAATATGCAGCCCTACGAGAAATGAAGAATAACAAAAAAATAGTAATCACTAAAGTGGATAAGGAAAACGCCACTGTGGTCCTAAATCAAAAGGACTACAAAGGTAAGCTTAATGCTTTAGTACTAGACCGTACTAGTTACCTCCCTATTGAATATAATCCTACCAGCTCTCAGATTAGAACTCTCCACAGACTCCTTAAGAAAGTCACTTCTTGGCCTGTGGAAGTCACTAACAAACTAAAACCTTATAATTCTAGATCCCCCTCCCCCAGATTATATGGACTCCCAAAAATACATAAACGAAATGTGCCATTACGTCCCTTAGTGGATGGCATTGATTCCCCCACATATAAATTAGCCAAACATTTAGCCAAAACGCTCACACACTATACTGGCAACACACCATCACACATAAAAAACTCAGCCCACTTTAAAGCCAGTATAGAAAACCTCTCGCTCCAACACACTGACATAATGGTCAGTTTTGACATATCCTCCCTATTTACTAATGTCCCACTCAAAGAAACTCTAGAGCTCATCCAAGCCAAGTTTCCTCCCGATATCTCAGCCCTATTTCAGTTCACAATGAACTCAGGCTATTTCGTTTGGCAAGGAAAGTTCTACAAACAGATAGAGGGGACAGCCATGGGTTCACCACTTTCCCCACCCTTGGCTAATTTCTTTATGGAGACCTTTGAAGAGAAAGCCTTAAACTCCGCTCCACAAAACCCCACTATTTGGCTTCGTTACGTGGATGATGTGTTCGCTATTTGGCCACATGGCTCAGACTCACTCCACTCCTTCCTAACACACTTAAACAACCAACACCCCCAGCGTCCAGTTCACCTTAGAAAAAGAGGAAAACAACACCCTCCCCTTCCTAGACACTTGAATCACTCGCCAGCTTGATGGATCTTTGGTTTTCTCTGTTTACAGAATACCCACCCATGCTGGCAGATGCATTCACAGCAATCCCCCCGCCCTCACAACAATATGGGTTTATAAAAACACTATATAACAGGGCAAAATCAATCTGCTCAGATGACAAGGCCCTAACTACTGAACTAAACCACATCCTCAACACTTTCTTAGCCAATGGCTATATCCCCAAAAAAATCCAAAAAATACTAACACCAGTAAACCACAACCCCCCCCCTCCATAATAAAGATTACACCAAATCTATCACCATCCCCTACATCCAGGGCACCTCTGAGAAAATAACCAATATCCTCAAAAAATATGACCTTACTTGTTACAGACCATATAAAAAGTTGGCATCCCTTATATCCGCTCTACCAAAGACCAACCACTTCCCCTAGACCTACCTGGTGTATACCAGGTCCCTTGCAGCTGCAAATTGTCCTACTTTGGCCAAACAGGCAGAACAACAAATATCAGGATTTCAGAACACAAAGACTACATCCGGTTTCACCAGTACAGCCGCTCTGGGCTGGCAGACCATGCCTTAGATACCCACCATGGAATTCATTGGAAGAAAACAAAAATAATACACCGCAGTTTAAATACGAAAGATTATTCAAAGAATCATCAGCAGCTCTAAAAAACGTTCCTAACCTCAACAAATTTGGGTGCATGAAACTACCCCAAATTTGGGAGACTTACATTATGAGAACTTCAGCCCAACTGCCAAGACAACCAAATTAGCCCACCAGAAGGCACCATTAGTACTTTAGGAACAATATTAGTTTCTCGCTTTTTCCTCATTTGCTTTTGTTAGTGCCTGCGTGCACATACCATATCTTTATGTTCCTGAAGATGGCAATGTGACGTTGCCGAAATATAGAAGTTATTCATTAAAGTTATCTTTAATTAATATACTTTATATGTGTTGTTAATTCCGTAAACTAATTACCAGTTATATATATATAGTGAAGGTTGTTATGGCAATTTTGCATATGGAATTCGGTTGAAGAGAGCTAGCATTTCAACTCAACTGGCAGCTTGCTTTTATCTTTCGATCGTGCGATCTTTTGTTAATACCGCACCAATCATATGCACTTCTTAATAATCTGTCATTGCTCTCTGTTTCACATTAGGCTTAATTACCATAAAGGGAGAAAAGTCACAAAACAGAAAAATGTTCTGGGTCTGGTGCATAAAAAAGTTCTGGGGCCAGGACCTGGAGAACCCCGGCTGAATTTAACCACTGGTTCCCAGAGTATAATAGCTGTTGTTTCAGTATTATGTTGGAGCTTCTACTGCAAATATATGCCTGCTTAGATATTTGAAAGTGAAGTTCTGCACTGGAAATTTCAAATTAAACAGTTGTACGTCACGTGTTCTCAGAAGTATGATCCCTGACATTTTTTTCTTTTGGTAAGTGTTTAAATGTTCAAAGTTTAAGAACCAATTTATATATTAATTACAATTATTGCACAATGCCTCTGGAATTTATTTTAAGTGAGAAGATGAAGCATAAATTGAGTGATAATGGTCATTTATTTATAAAAGACCAAGAAAATGAAGAAAAGATTTTTTTGGAAATGTCATCAGTTTCAAAAAATGCATTGTCATGAGCATATTCATACAGCTGGCAACAACATTATCAAACAAATTAACCAACATAATCATGCTGGTAACATGGCATGGATTGAAGCGGCGAAGCTACTTAACGAGATTAAAGATTGAGCCCATACAACTAGCGATGGGACTCATCGAATTATCACGGAAGCATACATAAAAATATCTCCTGCCGTCATCGACCAAATGCCGAGCAATGCCTCTGTAAAGAAGTCTATTCGAAGAACTCGAAATCAAGCAGGACAGGTACCACCAAATCCAAATTCGTTAAGTGATTTAATTATTCCGCCTATGTATAAAATCACCTATGGAAATGAAGAGTTCCTTTTGCATGACAGCAACAGATTGCTGATATTTTCTACTAAACGAAATCTACAGTTATTGTCACAATCGACAACATGGTATGCAGATGTCCCTTTTAAAACTACTCCACCTCTTTTTGAGCAGCTGTACACAATTCATGGCATTATAAACGATAACATGATTCCTGCGATTTATGCATTGAGGCCTCAAAGAAATGAAGATACATACCATAGAGTTATAAACACGTTAAAAAATTTGGAACCAAATTTGTTGCCAAATTTAATCATGACAGATTTTGAAGTGGCTTCAATAAATGTGTTCCGTGAAGCATTTTCAAATGGTTAGCAAAAAGGTTGCTTTATTCACTTTTCCCAGTGTATATTTCGCAACATTCAATTTTTCTGAATTTGCAATAAAAATGTGCATGATATCGGCAATTGCTTTTGTGCCATCTACAAATGTTGTACGTGCTGTTGAATCTCAGTCTGTTTTGCACTACGCAGAAGACACATGGATTGGCAAACCTGATCATCATCACTTCGTCGTCCACCTCGCTTTCCTCATGCCTTATGGAATTGTTACTATGCTGCTCTGGAGTGGTTACCAAAGACAAACAACTCATGCGAAGAGTGGCATCGTGCGTTCAGCGAACTAATTGGTGCTTCTCATCCGACAAGATGGAAGTTTCTAAAAACTTTGAAGGATGAGCAACATTTCAATGAGAGGAAAATAGAGCAATATATAGCTGGCACCCAACCTCTTCCTGGTAAGAAATGCTATTGAGATACTGCAAAAAGACTTCAGTTCAACGTTAGTGATTATGAAAATCACAAAATTCTTGATTACTTAAGAGGAGTTGCCCATAATTTTTTATTTTGAAAACTTTGTGGCTGTGCATTCACCTTTTTTGTTTCATTTTTTTTTTCATACTGCTCAATTTTGAATAGTATAAAATAAAAAGTGTTCCTTTTCATGATCATCAAAACAGTCCTTTTCAGGACTACAAATATTGATAGAGAGATGCCTGATTGTACTGATTCCAGTTCCTCTTGAAGATAAATTTTTAAGTTTTTTTAATAACAACAGAATAATAATTGCTCCTTCAAAGTGGCTAATAGTACAATTTTGAAGGAATAAAATAAAAACAGAACATCATGACATTCACAATCAGCAGTTAGTTGGATATAACTATTCTCCCTAAATATTCTTAAATATGATAGCGTTTCTCCCTCACAATCCTATCCCAGTTCGGTAACAATTAATATTCCATCTACAGAGTCTGTAGTAAGAAAGAATATGAATAACTTTATACGTAAATTTAAAAAAAATTTTTTTTTTCACACATATCTGCGATGAATTTTCCCACGATTAATTTTCCAGTGATGAATAGTCTTCGATGAAAATGGAATGACAACTCTTATCCCTACAGGTCAGCATCCTTCTCAGTATTGCAGCAATCCTCTGGGTTACCTTCACCACCTTTGCAATATGTTCTCTGAATTTCAGGTTTCTATCAATCATCACATCCAGATCTCTTGTCTCCCTTACTTTCCCCAGTACAGCTCCTCCAACAGAGTATATTGCCTCCCATCAATGTATCCAAACTTCAAGACTTTACATTTTGCTGCATTAAACTGATATGCTCCCCATTCATTTACCCATCTGTCCAGTTTATTCAAATCTTCTTGCAGGGCTGCCCTATACATCTGCACTATTACTAATAACCCTTCCTAGCTTCACATCATCTGCACACAACTGAATATCCCCCTGCAATCCACTGACAATCATTGATATAAAGGTTAAGCAATACGGGTTCTAGTAATGAACCCTGTGGGACCCCACTTGTAATAACCTCTGCCACCTTGATATTGCCCCACCATACACAACTCTTTGATACCTATCAGATAGCCAATCCTGAATCCAGTTCACCTGACATCTAAACCCATGTGCTGCAACTTAAATATCAGCTTATCATGTGGCACCCTGTCAAATGCCTTTGCTAAATCCAAAAAATGGGGGTCTATGCCTTTCCCTCATCAACTGCTCTTGTCACTTTATTATAAAAGGCAATCATATTACTAAAGGAAGAATGTCCCTTAACAAATCCATGTTGACTTGCACGGATAACATTACCCTCATCTGCCCAACGCTGTATATGGTCCCTCACTAATTTCTCCAAGATCTTAACAACTACTGATGAAACACAAACTAGTCTATAATTTCACACTTTCAGTCTGCTACTGCACTTATGCAATGCTGCTCTCTTACCATTCTTCCATTCCTTGGGTATCTTTCAGTAAGCAACTTTCATTGAAAAGCCAGGTCAACAGAGCTGTCAGTTCTTTAGCACATTCTCTCAAAACCCGTGGTGAAATTCAATCTAGTCCCACAGCTTTATTGATATCCAGAGATTCCCTTCTCTTTGATACTCCTGCATGTCTACTCATCTTCAAGTCAAAACATGGTCACTCTCTCCAACTGGAGGAAGAGATGCCATCTCAGTTATAATCAGATCTTCTGATGCTATGACCAAATCCAAAACTCTTGAACCTCGTGTTCCTTCTATTATATGTTGCCTAAGACATCTGTCACTCAAGAATTCTAGAAATTCCATTCCCTTATTACTACATACATTTTCCTCTTCCTAATTTATACTGTCATACAATCTTTGATAACAATCATTCATCTTGCACTTGCCAAGCTCAACTGCCAAAACATCTCCTGCTCCTCACCCTCTGTGCTGCTTGGCTTGTAGCAACACCACAATTAGTGTCACTGCCCTCCAAAGCCTCCACTCTAAGAGGACATAAGTCATCACTTATCATAAGCAGTACTCCACCGTCACGTTTTCCCTTCTTATCTTTTCAAAAAATGCTGTCCCCTGCTACTTCTATTCCTGTATTATATCATCTTCCGTCAACCACGTCTCAGAGATCCCAATAATCTTCAGACAGGCTGATGGCACCAACAATTCATCTCCTTTATTCCAGTTACTCCTGGCATTAGTATAAAACATAAAAATGTCACTGTTTCTCTATCTATCCTTATCCCCTGCTGACTCCATTGGACTCCAATCCCCCTTCTACCAAGCACCTATTCCCACAAGAGGCTACCTCTGTTACCATCCACCCTGGTATGTGATCATGACCTTCCAAGTATCCTTGAATTTCATAGACATAATTCTAGGATAAGGTGGTTAAGCCTTATGTCTATAAGTATTCTTTGTTTGTAAATTGAATATGTTCTCCTGACCAGTATGGCTGATTGTGGAACCCAAGATTCAAGCAGGAAAAACTCATTCTGGAGGTGTTATATGGAGGTAGCAACTAACCTTCATCTGATAAAGGCTCTTTGCATCCTAGATGGGATGTGAATCTAGGTCTTTCCAACCCAAGGGCATTTCTACCAACTGAGATATGGGGTCTCTCCTCTTTGCCTACACATGACAAAATTACATTACAGGGATTGTGACCTCTTATGCATGGGGGTTGATATATATAAAAAAAAGTTGTTTAATTTGCAAAAGGTAATGCAACCACATCATGTAACCCATTCACTTTTCTCTATAGCCTCAGCTACACTCTGAAATATCTCCCTCCCCTACACACAGATATACTCAAACTGACTCGATTGCATCAACCAATTCTCACAAGACACACGACACAATATCGATCTTCCTCACTGTTGACACATTTCCCAACACAATAATTTTACTCCATGCCAGCCTGGTTGGCCGAGTGGTTACCGGATATACTAACCACTCGTATCCAGCGTATCCAGCCAAAAGGCTGCAGATTCAAATCCCACTGTGGGCATGGATGTTTGTGATCATCTGTGAAAATTCTAGTCATGGTGGTCAGCGGTAGATGCCGTTGGTGTAGATGATGAAGATAGTTGCGGTTGGTGGAGACAGAGAGTTGTAGAGTAGGTGCCCTCCCTCGATGAGTCTTTGGACTCCCTGAAGGTCTTACGTAATAATAATAATAATAATTTACCTTTCTGTCACTCACTCACCAACTCAATTTCATTCTCCAATTTCTTTTCCAGCTATCCAATTCCACATTGCACACATCTCAAAATCAATCTTCAGTTTTATGCTCTTTCTCCTCTCTCCTCATCATTTGCTCTATTTTCATTCTCATCTTCTCCTCCATTGTCATCTTGTCTCTTCATTTACATTCTCACTATTCACAATCATATTTTTGCCTCTCTGATTCTCACTGTTGCAACTTGCACTACTAATACACCATTCTTGTCATTTGTACAACAATATGCTTTTCAATTCTGACATTCCATCCTATCTCTGAAATTAACATGCACTTATCACACACAGCTACTCTTTACCACCTTCCAAAGCTCACTCATGAATACACGATCCAATGGTTGCAAATGATAAGCTGCCTTATAATTTGCAGATCAGAAAGGCATCACCTCTGACTTCTGATTTTCTTTTATTGAATAACTAAAACTTGTGAAGAATAATTTTTGCTTAACAGAAAACTGTGTTCTGGTTTTTAGAAAGATGAAGAATTTTATCCCAAAGGATGCACAAAAAAAAAAAAAAAATACATAAAAGAATCTTAAGAGGATAAAATCCAAAAAATAAAAACTTACTTGGCCATATATAGAAGTGTCTTGTCATAATAAAGCCATAAGTAATGGTTAGGTACAGTCATCTCATGAAAAGTTACTTTTTTGGCATTTTTAAAGAAACAATCTGGTCTCCAAATATGCTTTAACCACTCCACATCCAGGATTCTGTAATCTTCTGTCATGTTTTCTGGAAGACGAAGTCTGTAATCCTGCCAACTCTGAGCAAGAAATATATCAGCAACATATGTCTAGTGGTTAAAGAGAAAATATTATTACTTTCTATCAAACTTTTGCTAGTAAGATATAACAGTGAAAGGAAAAAACAGCCAATTAGCATAAACTAACTTGTTAGTGCTCTTCACTTTTGATTATGAGATCATAAAGTGGTCACCTTTAATTTTTATTATGAGATCATATCTCATGCTAAGAAGGGATACCTTTCATTTGTCTTCTTATTTTTTTCCCACATACTGAGGTGAAAGGAAAGATAGGCATAGACATTCTTGGGGGAGGGGAGGGGGTTATACAGCGGTTCTCATTCTGAAACCCAAGGTGAACACTGATCAGATGTTGTCTAACAAAATACTAAATGCTGTATCTTCAAAGTGATATAAAGGTGTAGACATTAAAAAAATAAAATACTTCATTTCACTTGTATCCTACATAATAAAGGAAGTTAGGTAGGAAATTTACTATAACAACTAATGCAGCAAGTTGATTTTTCTTCATTAGAAAGTAAATTATACTTCACAAAATATTATATTTTGTTTTAATCCTTTACACAAGCAAGAATAAACAAGTTTGTGCATGAAGCATCTTTATAACCAGACTGAATAAAATATACACATACAAAAGGGAATGTGCTGTGCTATGAATAATGCATAACACACTCCTAGTTGAGAAATACTTAATGCAGGGCTTTTGTTTGCTAATGCTTAGATAATGGATTAAAACAATAATTTCTTGTCAAATACAATTTATATCTCCTATTACTTAATTTGTTACACTGCTTACCTAATTTTCTTGTTCATTCCATTTCACCTCTGCTTTATTGATTCATGTACCTTCATGTACAGTTGTACACTTTATTACTGGATGTGTCTTAACAACTCCCATGCTCTATCAACTGCTTTTTCTCACAGATCATCAGCTCCTTGATATAAACTGATCACAGAGCTTTCCATAATCATCTGCTTATAATTTCACATAAGCTTCCTTCTTTAATTTTAAATTATAGTAAATAGTGGTAAATAAATTCATTCTGAAATAAGACTAGTTTAGCATTAAACAAACATTTTTCATTTAATTTTATTCTGTAAGTCCAAAAGTCTCCAAGTCATATGTAGTTATTGTATTCAATCAAATTTTTTTTTTCAATCTATACACAATCTTTTAATAATTTAAACCTTAGTGATATCTTTTCTAATAATGAACCCAAAACTACTAATCTTCTTCTTTTTGCTTTAAGCTCCAGCTTGTTGTGTCTAATACTTCAATGCAGGCAGTCTGTCCATTGTTTATTTTGGTCTATAAAACTACTAATAATAGAAAAAAATATTTCATTATATACAACTCATGTACAGTCATTTTGTATACTTACTATATAACTACAATATTATTTGTATATGATGTGGAAACATCTTTATGAGTATAATATATTGATAAATTCCAAATAAACTAAAAAAAAGAAGAAAAAAGTTCTCTATTGAATTGTTAGCTAATCCAATAAAGTTTTCTAGTGAATTAACTAATACTTCAATTGAATTAGCTAATATGTGATTTGAGAGTGGTGTTCATATACTGCTTATAAAAAACTTTGCTTCTTTTTTTTTTTTAATTTCTTCGATGTCAACAATCCTGCTTTCTTTTAATTCTTACCACTCCTAATTCTCAATTCTCACTCAATAAAATTGCTTAAATTTGGCCATTCACTTGTTTACTCATCATATTATTTAAATAATAGTACAGATTATAACACCGTATACTATATTTTATGTAAAGCAAATAAAAAATTCACTTCTTGACATGTTTTCATTATAACTGGCAGCTAAAAATATATATATATATGTACACACACACACATATATATTATTATTATTATTACGGGTATCTCCATGGAGTCAGTAGACTCATCGCGGGAGACCCAAACTAGCAAAACAATATCTGTCATATCTCTTCTTGAATTGATTTACAGGTGAAGAGCTCACAACTAAGTCAGGTAATGAATTCCACTCATTCACCACTCCAGGCAAAAAACCTTGTTCTGACACCCTTATTAACCACACTCTTCTTTAATTTCCAGGGATGACCTCTTGTTCTTCCATCACTATCACACAGTTGAAACATTTCCCATGCATTAATCCTATAAAAACTTTTCAGTCATTTAAATGTTTCTATCATATCCCCTCTTCTTCGCCTATCAACCAACCTCTGCAATCCACAAGCTCTCAATCTATCAAAGTAGGGAGCATTTTTTACATCACTCACCAACTTGGGCATTCTTCTCTGAACCCTCTCCACAGCCTCCTCATCTCCAAGGAATCCAGGTGACCAGACCTGAGCACAGTAATCCAAATGTGGAAGTATCAATGCTTTATAAAGGGAAATAATAACCTCTTTATCTCTGGATGTCAGTGTGTTCCTCAACAACCAAGTAATCCTATGTGCAATCTTGGACACCTTAGCAATGTGTCCTCTGAACTTCATCTCCCTATCTACCAACACCCCTAAGTCCCTAGCCTCATCAATCTCTTGGAGTACTGTTCCATCAATGTAGTACATAGCTGGTAATCTTTTAATCCCAAAATGCATGACTTTTGTTGTGTCGGAAAAAAATGATGAGTCATCCCTTTTTCCCACCCAACATCAAGTTATCTCATAAGGAAAGTGTAAGGACATGCTTATGCCTCCGGACAGAGAATGTGCCATTTAACAATCCAAGAACATGTAAATATCCAAATGTGTAAGCTCTAAACAATGTTAAAACAGCCCATGAGTTAAGTAGAGAATAGTTGTAAATGAATTAAAATATAAAATCATGTATAAATTGCCAAATAAATATGTATAAGCTAGAGCAAACTTTAAACCATATAAAAGCAGTTCGTAGCCACGGCGTCCAATCGGCAGCCGCCATATGCGTGACGACACCACTGCATGAGGGAGCTGTTTTGGAGTATAAAGGTTTCGGCGGGAATTCGAATCGCTCTCTTATCTCTTGTCTCCCTCTTGTTTTGTCGGCACCTAGTCCTGTCGGAGAGTTGTGTAGAGCTTGCCGCCACGTGTAGCAAGAATCCCCCCTTGCTATGTGTGCTACGTGGACCAAGGCTGCAACTACAATGTATTCAGGTCCATAAGAAGAAAGAACCACATGAAATCAACGTCAGTGTTCAAATCTGTGTATGAGTGTTTTTCGGTTCGTTATGAAACAAAGGAATAGCAAGACCGCCATCAGTGAAGGTACAGTAAGCCGTCCAAAGTATCCAGATCAAGGCAAGAACGGTAAGCAGAAGATTTTCTTATGTTAAATGTTGAATTAAAGTAACCGAAGAGTAGGGAAACAGAAGTTAAGGAAGCATGCTATTTCTGTGTAGTGTTATAGGAACAGTCTGCGTTTTGGACACTTTTATCTACAGTTGAGAAGGAAGCATATTAGGCTCCAGCCGAACAGGAGGCTGAAGTCCGAACTGTTTGTGTGATTTAAGAACAGTAATGTTATATGGTCAGAACGTAACTAATTGTTAACTAAAATTTTGGAGGGGGGGGGGTTAAGTAAGATTAAGAAGTATTATCCTAGAGAAATTCATGTCAGAAGTATTGAGTTGTCTTGTGTATATATGAAATATTACATGTGTGATAATATTAGGTAACTTAGTTATAAGAGTCTGAGAATAGATGTACGTTTAGAAGGTGAGGAATTTATGTCAAGTAAGGGACTAAAGTATAGAAGATTTGAATGTGATTAATTAAGTAAAGGGAACCTAGACTCTTTTAAGATTAAGGATTTGATTACATGTATACTTGTCTTTGTGCAATAATAAATGTGTTTCTTTAAATATAATCAAATGAGTTTGTCATCCTTTCTGCGGATTTGGGCTACCGTTTGGAAAATTTCGTGCTGTGCATTTAAGGGGAGACCATTAGCGATAGAAGAATTGGGACCACGACTGCTTACTTCCTGATCCCTACATTTTTTTTAAGTATTCTTGGATGACATATCAGAATTTAGTTGCCGGCTGGCGCAGTCTTCAATCAATTCGTCGGCAAACGCATATCTGATATTAAGTGATACAAAAATTTATGTTAACTGTAAGGCTAAAGTAAAGACAATTAAAGATATAACGATAAGGCAGTCACACAGACATCCAAGATATAACACTTTACACTCTTCCACATTGAACTGACATCCATTATCTTTTGCCTATTCCACCTGCTTATTTAAATCATCCTGCAAACTTTCAACATCGGCTTGATTTTTTATTGCGCTACCCAACTTTGCATCATCAGCAAACAACTGAATATCTCCCTGTAAGCATTTCCTATATCATTTATATACAAATTAAATAACAACGACCCAAGCACAGAGCACTGAGGCACACCACTGGTCACCTGCCTCATCCTGGACTCGGATCCTCCATACACTCCCTTCTGGTATCTCTCCCTGAGCCATTCTCCTATCCATATCACCAATTTAGTATCAATTCCCATCTGCTCCAATTTGCGTAAGAGTGTTCCATGGGGTATCCTGTCAAAAGACTTAGCAAAATCCAGAAGTACCACTGTGTAGTCAGTTCCTTTGTCCAACTCAGATGTCATTCTATTATGAAAAGTTAATAGATCGCTAAGGCAGGATCTACCTTTAACAAAACCATGTTGGCCTCTATAGAGTATCATAACCTGATCCACCATTCTTGAATTTTGTCTTTAACCAACTTTTCCAATGCTTTTACCACTATTCCTGAGATGGTGATTGGTCTGTAATTAACTACTGCAGTTTTAGAGCCACCCTTATGCAAAGGAACCACTTTGCCTAACTTCCACTCCCTAGGGACCATACCAGAGTTCAAACTTAAATTAAATATCCAAGTAAGAGGGGTTGACAATTCATTTGCACATTCACGCAACACCCGAGCTGATATTCCATCTAAGCCTACAGCAGTGTTTGCATTTAAATTTTGCAATATATTAAATACCTCTAATTTCTTAGCTTCAATTCTCACATTAGTTATTGCTACAGGTACAGAGATATCCTCACTTGGGGGAAATACTTTTGAAAAGTGATCACTCAGTAACTCGACTATTGCATCTAATTTTGTCACCTCAATACCATCAGCACCCACTAAAGTTATCCTTCCGAAGTCATTCTTCCTTTTACTTGCCACATAGCGGAAGAACTCTTTGGGATTACCCTTGATCTCTTTGGCTAAGGTCTTCTCATAATCTGATTTAGCTTTTCTTACTATGCTGGTAACCTTCCTAGCTTGAGCCTTATATTACTCATGGGTGTACTGATCGCCTTTCTCCTTGTAAATTCTCCATAACATTTTCTTTTTTTGCAGATCAAGCTTGATATTACTGCTCATCCATCTAACGCCTACCTTGTTTGACTTCCTAACCATGGGGACACAATCTGATATTGCTTTCCTCAGATACCTGCTGATTTTATCGCGTGCACTGCTAAGATGTTTCCCCTGCAATATGTTCTGCCATGGGATGGCTGCAAGCTCACTCCGGAGCTTGTTATAATTGCCTAACCTGTAGTTCCGTATATACCCTTTCTTAACAGAAAAATCCACAGATTTTCAACCTCCCAAGTGAATACCACATGATAGCTTTCACCAATTGGAGGTAACGAGGACACCTTACTTATGCATATAACCTCTGAACCAATAACCAGGTCCAACACTCTCACACCACTGGCATCACGTGCCCATTTCAGTTGGGTGTATTGCTGTTGTGTGGGTTATGCAACCCGCGCTACAAATTTCACATTTTGACCGTATGCACAGATGTGCATCCGTAGAAAATTTTCTGGGGGGGAGGGGGGGAGCAAAGCTTACAAACAAATAATTACATCATTAAATTTTTATAATTATTGATTTAATTAAATAATTACATCAATAAACATCTTTTAGCCTTTTTTGATGTAATTATTTGTTACGTAGAAAACAGAATAAATGTTATTTGATTCAGAATCCAACATGATTTTCCATCACAAGGGCTGCGTTTGTAAATATTATTTAATGTAAATAATGTAAATTATAATTTGATATCATATAACTACCTTAATTATATCAAATATTTAATTATTTAATCAAAGAAATGTGTTAATGGTAAATAGAGTCTGTATTAAATATTATAAAAACTTGTGTTTGCAATATTAACTACGCATTTATTGAAAAGCAAATATTCTAATTATTCCTATTTGTGTATAAAGCTTAACGTATGTAATGACTCAATGTAGTAGTATAGCCTTGTCTAACATTGGCGAGAATGTTTATGTTTGTCTGCTGTCATGGAGACGCGTGAAATAAACGAGTGCGAGCGGAATAGAGCGTGGGCTAAAGAGGAGAATAAGAAAAAGACATAAAAAGTAAAGAGTTGGGACGGAAACTTGGAAGTGAAAGGAAGCAGGGTGATAAAATAAAGAAGTAGAAGTAAATAAAAGGTTCTTAAGGGTAGGAGTTAAGTGGATAATTTTTATAAGTGAGCAAGAATGTAACGAATTTTATAGTTAGCTGAAACTGAAATCAGCAGTAATAATAGAAGGAAAATTAAAGCTACAATCGGATAAAGTAAAAAGCTGAACATACAAGGAAGAATTCTGAATAAACCCAGCTGATCTAGTATTGCAGCTTATTTCCGATTTGCCCTAAAGAGAACCTCACAGTGTTTTAATTAATTTATGAGTGGTAATAAGGACAGTTGAAGTGCCCTGTAATTGATGTCAAGAATTCTGAAGCATAATTGATAGTGCTTTAAATATAACTGCGGATAAGTTTTGTAGATGTGTTTTTATTCTTTAAGTGTGATAAGTAAATTCCAGAAGTTTGCTCACAACATAATAGATGTTCTAGGAACCATTTCCGGTAAGGTCTATCATAGTGAATTATTAACTTGAACTGTGGAAACCCTTCGTGATTGAGAGTTGGAGATAAGAATTGTTTGAAAGATATTTTCAGCTATTAGATCCTGTAATTATTATTATTATTATTATTACGTAACACCTCCAGGGAGTCCAACTTATAGCATGACTGAAAAATGTGTGATAACTAATTAGATTGGATGTTCTATTATATTCATTAAATTGTAAAAACTTTATAACCCAGAAGCTAAGAAGATGTATGTGAAGACTTGAAAGATTGTGCTAATGTAATTGACTTGACTTAATGTTTGACTTATTTCTATTGTTTAAAATTAGAAGTAAAATTTATGTAAGTGTTATATGACCTATATTAAATGCTTTATTTGTTAACCTAACTGTTGTATTTGCCTGAAATTCTTTTTACTGCACCGTTCACAAAAATTCGAATCTAGCGGGAATCCCAAAGAGAGAAAATAAATACTTCGGCCTGAATGAATGAAAAGACTGCTAACTAATTTTGAATTGATCCTACTATTTCATATAGACTTGTCTAAGGATAGAGTGGCGCAGTATAATAGAAATTTCTCTACCCTTAGATCAGTGATCAATTTACAATTAGTTTTCCTTTATTTTATGAAAGTGACTTTTAACAAGATGGCAGATTCGAACATCAAGAGAACAACGTCACGACAATGTCGTGACGTTGTTCTCTTGATGTTCGAATTTGATGCTGTTTCTCTCAGTTTCTCTGAGAAACTTGATGCTGTTTCTCTGAGTTTCTCAACATAAGTAAAAAAAGATAATACATCATCAGAGTCTTCTCCTGAAAATTGGGGAACTACTTGTTGGGGATTCACAAATCTAAAAAATCTGTCTTCCATCTCTGAATTTGAAGTAACAGCCATTGTGATAAATGGAGTATTAATTCAAATAATATAATCCTTTAATTTCAAAAAAAAACTTTATCTTTGCCTGATTTCTGATTACAACCAGTTCATTGTGATCTATTCAATTTACTTTCTAAATTTTCAGGGAGCAATTCCACAATTATTATTACCAAGTTAAATTAAATCTGTTAATCTACAGCTGTTAAATTACTTTCTATCAATTAAATCACATCCTGCCGACTGCGCCATTTTGTCGTGACGTTGTTCTCTTGATGTTCGAATCCGTCATCTTGTTAAAAGTCACTTTCATAAAATAAAGGAAAACTAATTGTAAATTGATCACTGATCTAAGGGTAGAGAAATTTCTATTATACTGCGCCACTCTATCCTTAGACAAGTCTATATGAAATAGTAGGATCAATTCAAAATTAGTTAGCAGTCTTTTCATTCATTCAGGCCGAAGTATTTATTTTCTCTCTTTGGGATTCCCGCTAGATGCGAATTTTTGTGAACGGTGCAGTAAAAAGAATTTCAGGCAAATACAACAGTTAGGTTAACAAATAAAGCATTTAATATAGGTCATATAACACTTACATAAATTTTACTTCTAATTTTAAACAATAGAAATAAGTCAAACATTAAGTCAAGTAAATTACATTAGCACAATCTTTCAAGTCTTCACATACACCTTCTTAGCTTCTGGGTTATAAAGTTTTTACACTTAAATGAATATAATAGAACATCTAATCTAATTAGTTTTCACACATTTTTCAGTCATGCTATAAGTTCAAAATATTACAGGATCTAATAGCTGAAAATATCTTTCAAACAATTCCTATCTCCAACTCTCAATCACGAAGGGTTTCCACAGTTCAAGTTAATAATTCACTATGATAGACCTTACCGGAAATGGTTCCTAGAACATCTATTATGTTGTGAGCAAACTTCTGGAATTTACTTATCACTCTTAAAGAATAAACACACATCTACAAAACTTATCCGCAGTTATACTTAAAGCACTATCAATTACGCTTCAGAATTCTTGACATCAATTAGGGCACTTCAACTATCCTTATTACCACTCATAAATTAATTAAAACACTGTGAGGTTCTCTTTAGGGCAAATCGGAAATAAGCTGCAATACTAGATCAGCTGGGTTTATTTAGAATTCTTCCTTGAATGTTCAGCTTTTTACTTTATCTGATTGTAGCTTTAATTTTCCTTCTATTATTACTGCTGATTTCAATTTCAGCTAACTATAAAATTCGTTACGTTCTTGCTCACTTATAAAAATTATCCACTTAACTCCTACCCTTAAGAACCTTTTATTTACTTCTACTCTTTAGTTTATCACCTTACTTCCTTTTACTTCCCAGTTTCCGTCCCCTCTTCTTCTCTTTATATATATTTTTTTTATTCTCTCTTCAGCCCACGCTCTGTTCCACTCGCGCTCGTTTATTTCACGCGTCTCCATGACAACAGACAAACATAAACATTCTCGCCAATGTTAGACAAGGCTATACTACTACATTGAGTCATTACATACCGTTAAGCTTTATACACAAATAGGAATAATTAGAATATTTGCTTTTCAATAAATGCATAGTAAATATTACAAATATAAGTTTCTAGAATATTGACATAACAATAAATAAAATAGCTTAATAATAATTAATACAGAATCTATTTACCATTAACACATTTCTTTGATTAAATAATTAAATAATTGATATAATTAAGGTAGTTATATGATATCAAATTATATTTACATTATTTACATTAAATAATATTTACAAACGCAGCCTTTGTGATGGAAAGTCATGTTGGATTCTGAATCAAATAACATTTATTCTATTTTCTACATAATTAGAATCCAACAACATCAATAAACATCTTTTAGCCTTTTTTGATGTAATTATTTGTCAATGTAACCTATAAATACATTATTTTCATTTTACATCGATTTTAATGATCTTTAATTCTTGGGGAAAAAAGTATTCAGAATTAATATAGTTTTTAGCATAATTTCATATATAAAAAAATTGACAGGCATATTTTATTAAAAATCAACTTATTAATTAATCCCAAAATCCTAAATTAAATTATTTCAGTTTAAAAGCAAAAAAATCATAAAACTACCAAGTAAAATAATATTAAATTACATACTTACCTTTTAAAAATGTGTTGTTTAAATTGGTTTTACTATAAATTTACAATTCACACTTCACTTAGTGACTCACTAGACACCGAGGGCAAACTACCTGGTCTCTAACAATAAATTTAGTTTAATCCTTTATCTAAGTGTAAGCAAAGGTGGACCAAGCTAACATCACTCCTATCTCAGTATCTCCCATAATGCAAAACACATCTCCTTGCAGATATGTAAATTTTATGCATTAAAGGAAGGGCCACTACCCAGACTAGTTTCGACCTTTATTGAGGTCTCTTCAGTGGAAGCCAGGCCCACAGTATAGATACCAGGCAGAAGAATTAGCAAGGTCATCTTTACCTATAGGAGTTGCCAAAAGGTGTGCCACCTTTTTATTAAATTCCTCTGGATTTAGAGAAAGATCACCTTTCGGCAACTCCTATAGGTAAAGATGACCTCCCATTGCTTCTGCCTGGTATCTCCACTGTGGGCCTGGCTTCCTCTGAGGAGACCTCAATAAAGGTCGAAACTAGTCTGGGTAGTGGCCCTTCCCTTAATGCATAACATCATACATATCCGCAAGGAGATGTGTTTTGCATTATGGGAGATATTGAGATAGGGGTGATGTTAGCTTAGTCCACCTTTGCTACGAGTTTCCCAGTGTTGTACTACCTTACCCCAGTCCTGAAGATATTTTCAGGTGCAAACTTTGTTTGCTCACACTTGGATAAAGGATTAAACTAAATTTATTACAGTCTAACCAAGTGAAAAATAAACTTTCAACCTGGTCTCTGTTCACAACAGTAATGAACATTTTTTTAAATCTGTTCATCAGAAAATGATGAACCAAAAACAGGAACACATGTTTTACTGCTGAAATAAAACACGTATTCTATGGCTACCCTGCCGTGGGCCGAAACAGGCCAACACATAATAAAATTTTAAGACAGAAAGTGTCCAAGAGTCGAGGGTGTAAGATTACATATCTCAATCACTTTTACGATTATAATTTTTGGAATTTTTTTACTCGATCCTGGGGGAAGTGCCCCTTTGCCTTCCCCCCCCCCTCTCTGGGGATGCCCATGACCATGTGATTGCATTTTTATCAATGTATGAAAGTTTTAAGTGTGCAGAGTGAATCAGTGCTCATCTTAATTGGTCCTATGTAATTAATTGCAGGATAACTTTGAATACTTCTGCATGGAGTGGGGGAACAATCTGTTTGTTTTAGGATTTATTAGAAACCAACAATGAAGGAGAATGCTATATTTGGTTGGTATATTTGAAATACTCAAAGATGAAAATATGTGAACCATCATTTATAAGACATGTAAGAATAGGAAAGAATAAGTATGAGTAGAAATACTTTCATTAATGGTAAATGAATTATTAATAATTATCATTTGTGATATGTGTGTCCTATAAGTTGCTGGGTAGAGCAAATAGCACGGTCCTATAATGTCTAAACATGAATAAATGAATTTATGATGGCATAATCTAAAAAAAAAAACTTATGAAGAGAGAGAGAGAGAGAGAGAGAGAGAAAGTATTGCAGGAATAAATATGGTTTGATGGAGCAGCAAATCATCGTGTAAAATTGTATTTCTCTGGTTTGTGTATATTTCGCTCCATTTTCCAAGAATTTTATTTTGTTTACTGAGACTCAGTATACATAACATCCGATCATTATCGGAAATATCCACACTTTCGGGAATCCTACATTCAATAGTTTGTTTTTTTTAGTATCAACAGTTCTTCTGTCTTATTTATCAATCTCACATATGCTGATATTTTGTTGTAGATCAACAACGTCTTAAAATACACAGAATATTCATTTTTATTCAGGAATAGATATTTTTTTACTTTCTGTTGTTTCCGAAGACTAGAATAAAAAGGTCTTTATAATGTTAAAAAACTTTGCAACCTCAACAGATGCTATACTGCACAAGCAAAAGAAAAAACAATTGGCATTTTTTTGCTAACATCCATTTTCAAATTTTCAGTTCCAGAAAACATGTGTAACAGCTGTTTGTAATACAGTCATCAGATACAAAAAGGCTCAACTCATGACAAGTGACAATATTCAACTGAATTGGTTGACAATAACCAATCACAACTGCTAGGTGAGCTCAAAATGTTAGCTCACCCAGCCTCGCCTTCTCAGCGGTTTAAAAATAATGAAAAGCTAAGAATTTGACCCACTGTGCCCTCTTTACATATTTTCGAAGGCTCAAAGGTGTATGTATTTTTGAAAGCACACTCGGGCTATTAACGCGAATGTGATGCAATGTTTACACGTCGAAAAGTGCCCTCTTCATGAAGCACCATCGTGAAGAGGACAATGAAGCATTAGTATATTGTGTTCAATGTTACGAATTACACGAAGTCTGCGAACAATTGGGCGAGTCTTTAATGGGAATAAATGCAAAAATATAATATCAGTGATACTGATATTTCATGGATGAGCACTGCACACCTAGCATACCTGGAATATTTGCCCCTGGTATGTATGTGTATATATATATATCATCATCATCATCAGTTGCATCAGTCTTGGGACTGGTAGCTCAGCAGCAATTTCATCCATTCCGCTCTGTCATTGGCTTTCTTCTTAACTCCTGGTAACTCCTCAAACCCGTGCTGTCTCTTTGACTTCGTCAAGAAAGCTTTTCCTTGGTCTGCCTCTTCTTCTTTTCCCCTCTATTTTGCCTTCAGTTATTCTTTTCACAAGTCCATCATGTCAAAGTATATGTCCAAACTACCTATCCCTTCTAATTTTGATCGATTTTATTAGAGTTCTTGTGTCATTTATCTCTCTCAGGACTTGTTGGTTTGATTTTTTTTCTGTCCATTTTATTTTGTTCATGCGACACCAGCACCACATTTCAAAAGCCTCCAATCTTCGTACATCTTCTCTGCCTAGAATCCAGGTTTCACATCCATACAGTGCAATGCTCCATATCAATGTCTTTACTAATTTTATATATATATGGAAAAGCTTTAATGACTATTACCGAGAGATAAAAAGATGGTGCACTCGCAACAGTGCATAGTATACGTTTGTTTGGAACTCATACTCGCATTTGTTTTTAACACACGCTACTGTCTTTTTATACTTGTTCTGTTATTACAATTTTAAGTCTCTGTAATTTTTTATATACTTCTTTGATTGTGATACCTGAGGATGTTGATCTATTCAACGAAACTAGTAAACTAGTAGTATCTTTTTAAATATATCTTGTCATCTTTTTATCTCTCGGTAACAGTCATTAAAGCGTTTCCATAATATTCCAACCGAGTAAAAATGAATTCTCATAATATATATATGATTATGATAAACTTTTTAATATAAATATATATAAACCAGCATACCTGCTTTGATATGTTTACATATCAATAATTACACAGATGCAACATAATGACAATCAAAAGTTAAACAACATAATGACATAGATACAAAGCATAAATTATTTGATACATTTGATCTGTGTGGCTGTTTAAAGGGCAGTTAATTCTATTTGACAAAAAACTTGCAGGAACCAAATGATTTCTTTTTTATCAATGACATATTTTTATTCAAAAACACAACTTTTTCAATAAAACAAACTGAAAAGTTGTATTCCTTGGTGGATGCTTTGTGTAGAATACTATTTCAGAGGGAAGAAGTTAGCATGGTAGGTCTGAAACCACACAAATGAATTTTTATTTTATATGTTGAGCTCATACACAAGAGGTTGGTTAATCAACCTACAGTATGTTAATACCATGATGTGAAAAGATTTGAGAAAGGAATATATTTGATTTGAAGGCCTGTGCTTTGTATTCTTTGGGATACAGATCTAGGAGAGAAGGCTGTTCCTGACTATAGTAGCAGCAAGAATGAGAGAGGAAAAAAAGAAAATTTAGTTCTATGAAGTTGGAGTTAGAAGCTGACAAGGTGCTGGTTAACAGCTATACATATTTCAGTGAATTTGGTAGAGAGAGAGAGGGGGGGGAGGGAGTGACTGATGCTAGTTTTAATGAACCTTTAATGTGAAAATATTTACAGAAAATACATACAGCAGAAACTAAATGCCTATACAGAAGTGGAGGGAGTGAAATGATAAGAGATGGATCATTAATCAATTTGAGTGCTCTCTTCTGTACTGAGCAAGTATTATTTATTATTATTATTATCCCAGGCAACTCCAAGGAGTCGACAGACTCATCGAGGGAGGCCCTAACATCATGTCAAGAACAACTATTCAACATTCACACAGTATCTATCATACCTTGCCTTGAACTCATTCACGGTCGTAGCACCCACAACAGACTCTGGCAGCTTATTCCACTCATTCACCACTCTCCAAGTGAAAAATCTAGCTCTAACACCCTTGTTAACCACATTCTTACCCAGCTTCCATGCATGGCCCCTAGTCCTCCCACCACCAGTCCTATTTTCAAAAATATCTTCTGGATTAATCTTATAGAAACCCTTCAGTAATTTGAATGTCTCAATCATATCACTCCTTTTCTGCCTATCGACCAATTTTTGCAACCCACAAATCTTCAACCTATTCTCATAAGGTTCATTCCACAGACCTGCTATCATCTTGGTCACTCGTCTCTGGATACTCTCCACTTCCTACCCATCACGAAGAAACCCTGGTGCCCATAACTGGGTACAGTAGTCCAGATGGGGTCTTATCAAGGCTCGATACAGAGGAACAATAACTTGTTTGTCTCTGCATGTTGAAGTATTTTTCAGAAGCCAAGTGATTTGATGAGCTGATTTAGCCACTATTGCAATGTGCCCCCTAAACTTCAATTCCCTATCCACCAACACTCCCAAATCCCTGGCCTCATCAATCTCCTGGAGTACAGTTCCACCAATGTGATATACTGCTGCTATTCTTTTCACCCCAAAGTGCATAACCTTACACTTTGCCACATTAAATTGACATCCATTTTTCCTAGCCCAGTCCTCCAAACTATCCAAATCATCCTGTAAAATTTTGACATCCTGTGCACTCACAGTTGCTCTACCCAACTTTGCATCATCAGCAAACAAGTAAACACTTCCTCTCAGATTCTTTCCTATATCATTGATGAACAAATTAAACAGCAGTGGTCCAAGAACAGAGCCCTGCGGCACACCACTAGTCACAAGCCGTCTTTTAGACTCAACTGCTGAATAAACCACTCTCTGGTATCTCTCCATCAACCACCCTCCTATCCATCTCACCAACCCTATATCCATCCCCATCTGCTCCAGTTTACTGATTAGGGTTCCATGTGATATCCTGTCAAAGGCCTTGGGAAGGTCCAGTAGAATCACTGTAAACCCATTACCCTTATCCAGTTCAGCCGTCACTGTGTTATAAAACTGAGCAAGTTACTGAGGCATGATCTACCCTTCACAAAACCATGTTGTCCCCAATACAATATCCCATTTTCATCTATCCAATCCTGTATTCTTTTCTTGACTAATTTCTCTAAGACCTTGACAACAATTCCTGATATGCTAATCGGTCGGTAATTTACAACAGCAGTCTTGGAACAACCTTTATGCAGTGGAACTATTTTCCCTCTTTCCACCCCCTCGGGACTAACCCAGACCCGAGACTCAAATTAAACAAAATGGTCAAGGGTACTGACAATTCTTTAGCCGCTTCTCGTATGACACGAGCTGGTATACCATCCAATCCCACAGATGTATTGACATTGAGGTTATGCAATAGACTACTCACCTCCACTTCATTCACCACAATTCCCATATAATATACTGGTTCATTCATTTCTGCAATGTCACCACCTAGATGATATACTTTTGCAAAGTGCTCACTCAGTAACTCAACTATCTCAACTGATTCAGTTACCTCCCTACCATCGGCATTCTTTAAAATCATTCTGCCATGTACATTTTTCCTTTTACTTGCTACATATCTAAAAAACTGTTTAGGATTCTCTTTAGCCTGCATGGCAAATGTTCTTTCGTAATCCTTTTTTGCTTTTCTTACCACATTCGTTACCCTTCTGGCCTGCACTATACCATTCATGTGCCTGCTGGTCACCTTTCTCCTTAAATTCCCTCCATAGTTGTTTCCTTTTTTGCAGCTCAAGCTTAATTGTTTATTCATCCATTTAACCCCTACTTGATTTATTATTCGGACTCTAGGTATATAGTCAGCCATTGCTTCATGCAAACACTTCTTAACTCCCATGCACTATCAACTTCTAGTCCTTGCAGTTGTACATGCCATGGCACTGAGCCAATCAAACTCCTAAGCTTGTCATACTTTCCAGCCCGATAATTCCACATGTACCCTGTCTTAATTGTAAATTCCACACCTTTAGCCACCTCCCAGGTCAAGACCCTATGATCACTCTCACCGATTGGTGGCAATGTGGTCATATTTGTTACGGCCAAATCCTCAGATGTAATTACTAGATCAAGCACTCTCTGACCCCTAGTATTTTCCATTACATGCTGTCGCAGATAGTTGTCCCTTAATAACTGCATAAAATCCAATTCCTTCCTCCCATGTGTCATCTCCTCACTCCAATCAATGTGACCATAGTTGAAATCTCCCATAATAATTACCCTCCTTCCACTCATTTCTCCTATTTGCTTGTGCATACTGTCTCCACCATCTTTTCCATCACCTGGTCTATAGCAGCACCCAATTGTATATTTTGTTCTGCTAGCCACAATCTCTCACCAAATGGCCTCAAATGTGCTCTTTTCTCTTCTCTATCCTGCAATTCAACTTCTATTCACCTTGGATGCAGCTAATCAGCAATACTCCTCCCCCCATTTTATTCTCCCTGTCATTCCTGAACACACTATACCCATCACATTTAATCCAACTAGCTATATCATCTATAGTCAGCCATGATTCACTAATGGCAATAACCTGTGGTCTGGAAGTGCCAACCAAGGCCAAAAATTCTTCCTTCTTGTTCCTAATACTCCTAGCATTAGTGTACATGAATTGCAGACCCTCATTAGCCCCATCCCTACCTTGATGCCTTATATTAACTATCCCATTCTGATTTGTTGTCCTTATTCGCTCGGGCATATTATACTCATTCATACATTCAACTGCCTCCCTAAGGTCTGTATATCTACTCCCCCCCCAATCAATCTAGTTTCCCTGATTTTGCACATCCACTACATTCAGCAACACTTTCTCAAGTCTCCTTACACTGTATCCATTCAAATGCAAGCCATCCATCTTATATAGATCCTTTCGCCCATCGAACTCACTCCACACGTCCACAAATTCCACACCACTCATCATACATATCCCACGCATAAAGTCATTTGCAATTATGGCCCTCCTCTTAAACACTTCACTCTCATACCATGGCAAAAGACTAATCATCCTAACTCTCTCACTCTTTTCGTTTGCTACCTCAAACAATTCATTCAGGTCCTCTATCATTTTCATTTTATCTCCTTTCAAATTATTCGTACCTGCCACAACAATCAATTCTTTCAGCTTTTCCTTTTGCTCTCTAATAGACTCAGTTATATCCTTTATGGTCGTACCAGGTTGGTACGATTTTGTCAAATCCTCTACTAACATACCTCATACTAACGAGTCTCCATACAGCACTCTCTCCTTCATTTTGTTTATGTTCACACTCATACGCTTATTTTTCCTATCATACTTTTTATTATTGGCTGGTACACTCAGTCTACTTTTGTTCATATGCTCTAGCTGCCGCTTTGCTCAACAACATGATCCCACTCATTGCATCTATCTCATCTTTTTTATTCTCTGTAAAACCATTAATTTGCTCTGAATTAATACCATCATTCACACTTTCTACATTCACGCCCTCACAGTTCTCTGGTACAACCTCGTCATTTCTTGTCATATCACTATTTTCTTCATTCTGAAGTTTGACAAAAATATCACACTCACGACCTGATATACACTTTAATTCCTCATTCTCCTTACATTTTCTACACACATTCACTCCTTTATTATCATCTAACCATACTCCGACCACACTCTGCAAAGCTTACATTTCACAGATAGTACACTGAATCATCTCCTTTATATTACCGTTACTGAATAAAGATGGCGAACCATCATTACTGGTCGCCATTTTCCTTCATACGGGAGCCATACTTACTTCTAACGTATTTTATCAAATTATAAAATGAAACACCAAAAACACACAAACAGACACACTAAGATATGCAAGGCAAACAAAACTATGTAATATTCAAGTAAATTTATCAACGATAACTTAAAATAACACTTATCTTATCAGGAGCTCTCGCAAACACAAACGACTACGAATCCCTCTAGCGGCAACTGCCTCAAATTATTCACATTATATATGTGGATCTCAAAAGTATTCACATTATTAGTGAGCACTCAAGAGCATCACCCCAAATGTGTGGACAATACTTGATGGATGAACAGATTTGTGATTTGCACAGGGCTAATACCTGTTTAGAGGTAAAGTAATGCTTTGAGCAAAACAATAATTCTAGTTTTTTTGAATGCTAAGGAGACAATGGTTGTCATGTTGCTTATGATAAAAGAGGCTTGATGTTGGGGTAATCTGAAGGAGAGAAATCTCATTTTGCCTAGAGATTTGCATATTGTCAAAGGTAAGGCTGGAAGAATATATTCCTTTTTTTGTGGGAAATAAAAAAGGAATGTATTCTTCCAGCCTTTCAAAACTGCATTTTGAAGGCACGGAAAAGGACAAATTTATCTGGTCTTCCTCAAATAATGGTTTGGAGATCAGAATTTATGGTTGCAGAAGTTATTGTTCTGTAAGTTGTGTGGTGTAAGGTTTGTCAAGTGAGTAGGAGGAATGTTGTATACTGTCATCAGCAAAGCTGTGTATTATTATTATTACGGGCAACTCCAAGGAGTCCTTAGACTCATCAAGGGAGGCCCTAAACATCATGTCAAGAACTATTCAGCATTCACACAGTATCTATCATGCCATACCTTGTTTTGAACTCATTCACAGTCATGGCTCCCAGAACAGACTCTGGCAGCTTATTCCACTCATTCACCATTCTCCAAGTAAAAAACCTAGTTCTAACACCCTTGCTAACAACACTCTTGCTCAGTTTCCATGGATGGTCCCTAGTTCTCCCACCCACAAATCTTCAATTTGTTCTCATATGGTTCATTCCATAGACCAGCTACCATCTTGGTTATTGGATCTCTGGATCCTCTCTACCTCCTCCCCATCACCAAGAAACCCTGGTGTCCAGATCTGCGCACAGTAGTCAAGATGGGATTCTTATCAAGGCTCGATAAAGAAGAACAATAATTTGCTTGTCTTTGCTCATCAAAGTATTCTTCAGTAACATGAGCTGCTTTAGCCACTTTTGCTATTTGACCTGCTAAACTTCAACTCCCTATCCACCAACACTCCCAAGTCTCTGGCTTCGTCAATTTCCTGGAGTATGGTTCCACCAATGTGGTATACTGCTGATAATCTTTTCACCCCAAAATGCATAACTTACACTTTGCCACATTAAACTGACATCCATTCTTCTCAGCCAGGTCTGCTAATTTATCCAAATCATCATCCTGCAAAACTTGGCATCATCAGCAAATAGTGAACAGTTCCTCTCAGATCCTTTCCTATATCATTAATGAAGAAATTAAATAGTAGTGGTCCAAGAACAGATCCCTGTGGCACACCACTAGTCACAGGCCTTCTTTTGGGCTCTACTCCTGAATAAACTACCCTCTGATATCTCTACATCAACCACCCTCCTATCCATCTCACCAACCCTATATCCTCATTTGCTGCAGTTTGCTGATTAGAATTCCATGTGGTATCCTGTCAAAGGCCTTTGCAAAGTCCAGAAGTATCACTGTAAACTCATTAACCTTATCCAATTCAGCAGTTGCTGTATTATAAAACATGAGTAAGTTACTGAGGCATGATCTACCCTTCACAAAACCATGCTATCCTATACAGTATCCCATTTCCATGTATCCATTCCTGCATTTTGCTCTTGACCAACTTCTCCAATACCTTGACAATGACTCCTGATATGCTGATCAGTGTGTAATTTGCAACAGCAGTCTTGGAGCCACCTTTATGCAATGGAACTATTTTCCCCTCTTCACACCCCCTCAGTAACAATATGGTCAAGGGAACTGACAATTCCTCTGCTGCTTCACATAAGACTTGAACTGGTGTACCATCCAATTCCACAGATATATTCACATTAAGGTTCTGTAATATGCTTCACCGCCATTTCATTCACCTCCGTTCCCGTATAAGCCATCGATTCCCACATTCCTGCAATATGACCACCTGGATGATATACTTTTGCAAAGTGTTCACTTAGTAATTCTACTATTTCGACTAATTCAGTTACCTCCCTACCATCGACATTTCTTAAAATCATTCTGCTGTATACATTTTTTCTTTTACTTGCAGCATATCAAAAGAACTGTTTGGAATTCTCTTTATCCTGCATTGCTGACTTCCTTTCATAATCTGCTTTTGCTTTTCTTACCACACTAGTTACCCTTCTGGCCTGTGTATTGTTCATGTGCCTGCAGGTCACCTTTCTCCATAAATTCCCTCCACAATTGTTTCTTTTTTTGCAGCTCAAGCTTAATGGTGTTATTCATCCATTTTACTCCCACTTGATTTACTCTCCTGATTCTAGGTATGGAGTCAGCCATTACCTCTCTCAAACACTCCTTTACCACTTCCCATGCACTATCAATATCCAGTCCTTGCAGTTTTACATGCCATGGCACTGATCCAAGTAATCTCCTAAGCTAGTCATACTTACCAGCCTGGTAATTCCCCATATACCCTGTCTTAACTGAAAATTCCACACATTTAGCCACCTCCCAGGTCAAGACCATATGATCACTGTTACCAATTGGTGGCAATGTGGTCATATGCATTATAGACAAATTCTCACATGCAATTACTAGATCAAGCATTCTTGAACCCCTAGTATATTCCATTACATGCTGTCTCAGGTAATTATCCCTTAGTAACTGCATAAAATCCATTTCCTTCATCCCATGTGTCCTCTCTTCCTTCCAATCAATGTTACCATAATTGAAATCCCCCATAATAATTACCAGTCCTCCACTGATTAAGTCTCTTTGCCAATGCATACTATCTCCATCATCTTTTCCAGCCGCTGGTCTATAGCAGCACCCAACCATATATTGTTCTGCTGGCCTCAGTCTCACAGCAGATATCCTCAAATGTGCAATTTTCACTCTCCTACAGTCAAACTTCTATTCTCTTTGGCTGCACTTCATTGGCTATCAATTTTTTTTTCTCTATCTTTCCTGAACACACTATACCCTTCACGTTCTATCCCACTAACTATATCATCTTCTGTTAACCATGTCTCACTAATGCCAATAAACTTTGGCCAGGATGAGCCAACCAAGACCAAAAATTCCTCCTGCTTGTTCGTAATACTCCTCGCATTAGTGTACATAAAGTGCAAAAGATCCCTAGTCCCACCCCTATTTTGACACCTTATACTAACTATCCCACCAATTATATATTTGGCTTAATCCTTTATCAAAGTGTGCACCTGAACTATTTTAAAGACTAGGGCAACTCGTAGTAACGATGGTATAATTTCTGAATACTTGCCTTAGTATCCCATAATGCAAAGCACATACCCTTATAATGCTATGTATAATGCTATGCATTATGGAAAGGGTCAATACCCAGACCAGTTTCGAGCTTTATTGAGGTCTTGTCAGTGGAAGCCAGACCTAGAGGTGGTGATACTAAGGTTATGAACACATCAGTAAGGCAGTTCAGTGTAAGAATGTGTAAGAATTCAGTGTAAGAATGGGATAGTTAGCTGATGGAAGTTTTTTCACTTGGCTATACTACCAATTATATATTTGGCTTAATCCTTTATCCAAGTGTAAGCAAACAAAGTTTGCACCTGAAGTATTTTCAGGATTAGGGCAAAGCACATATCTGTATGGGTATTTATAATGCTATGCATTATGGAAAGGGTCACTACCCAGACTGGTTTCGACCTTTATTGAAGTCTCGTCAGTGGGAGCAGAGGTGGTGATATGACTTCTGCATTACTTTCACCTTAGTATCACCACCTCTGGGTCTGGCTCCCACTGATGAGACCTCAATAAAGGTCGAAACTGGTTGGAAGCCTGGGTGATGAATGGCAATGCTGTAGCACATGAAGTTTTAACTGAGGCTTGGCTGTTGCTCTCACCCAGGTCTTGGAGGGGAGGGTAATGAATGGTAATGCTGTAGCCCATGAAGTTAACTGAGGCACAGCTGTTACTGTTACCCCCAGATGAAATATCAGCGGCTCTGCTCGGTGGTGGGGCAAGCCTGCCACAGGATAGAGCCAACACAGAGAGTTCATCTCGGTGATAGGGTGACCCTGTTACTGAGGGGGAACAATGTTGAGTTTCTGATCCTGTGGGTCACTCATTATTGTGTGATCCAGGGGATCTCATGAGTTTTGGAGAGGTAACCTCACACTTAAACAGGGAAACCGGTATGGGTAGTGATCCTTTCCATAATGCATAGCATTATACATACCCATAAAGATATGTGCTTTGCATTATGGGATACTAAGGCAAGTGATCAGAACTTATACCACCTTTACTGCGAGTTGCCCTAGTCCTGAAAATATTCAGGCGCAACTTGGTTTGCTTACACTTGGATAAAGGATTAAACCAAATATATAATTGGTAGCATAGCCAGGTGAAAAATCTTCCATCAACTAACTATCCCATTCTGGTTTGCTATCCTTGCTACTAACTCAGGCATATTATACACATTCTTACACTCAACTGCCTCACTGATGTCTTCATACCCACTCAACAGCCCCCCCCTCCTCCTAAAAGATCTAGTTTCCCTGATTCTGTTCATCCACTTTCATTTCATTGAGCAACAATTTTTTCGGTCTCTGAACACCAAATCCATTCAGATGAAACCATTCTTCTTGTTTAAGAACTTTCACCTGTCAAACACACTCCGCACATCCACAAACTCTACACCAGAAGGATGAAAATTGAAAAATATTTATGTATTTTAATATATAAATACATATGTATATGTTGTCATGTAGGCTGTGAAAAGATATGTAAATTTAATTTATACTTAAGGTGCTGTGATATTGTCTAAATTTGTAGACAGAGTGTTACTGTGAGATATCAGAGTGTGGAATGCAATGTTTGGATAAATTTATAAGATGGTATTACTTTAAATTCATTGTTTCTTGTTAGTGCTCTGAACAACATAGCAGTAAAAGGGAGATTGTTGCATAGGTTGGAATGAAAGATAAGTAAAGCGAATTATGTGGATTTTGCAAAAATGGTATAGTGCCGTGAATGAAAAATTTGTATGTATGGGAAGATGTTGCAGATGTTTATGAGAAAGGAGTGACTGTGGGTATGTAGAAAGTGAGATATTCCGAAGGACCAGGAGGCATGTTTAAATATAAATAGGAACATGGAATAGTAACTGAAATAGTAGCTGAGGAAGATTGTGCAAATGTTTAGAAAGCATGTGGAAGTGATAGTGAGGAAAAGAGTTTGATTGATGATAAAGAGTACAATAATGATGTTGAAAAACAGAGTGCAATTAATGGTAAGATGGCAAGCCAGGTTGATGGCATACGAGCTTGTGTGACTGACAATAAAATAGCCAGAGTGAATGACAGCAAAAAAAATTATGGAAGATTTGAAAGCTGAGTTGAAGATGAAGTGGATGCGGTGTGAAATGAAGGGAATTGTAGATATGTATGGAAGAGTGAAGAAGATGGGAACGAATGCTGTTAGTATGAAAGAGGTAGCAAAAGACTCATGAGTGGCATTGTATGGGGATTTGATTATTAGAGGTGTGGTAAACAAGAAGATGCACAAGGTTTGTTTTCTGAGAGGTAAAATGAATAGAGTGATTGAAATATTGATTATGAGGATAAGTGAGCAAACAAGTTGGCAGTAGGGACAAATGACTTGACTGGAAACAAGGAGAATGAAAGATTGGATATCAGGAGGTTGTTGAGAAAGACAATAGTGTGGCAACAAATAATAGTGTGAGAAAGATAATAAGTGGCAACACACTTACTATCTTTCCTGATAGGAAAGAAAGAAAGCCCAGGTATGACAGTTATGAGATGAGACAGAGAGCAACTATTACAAATGATATGTTAGCAGCAATGTGTGAAGACAAAAGGGTGCAGTTTGTTAATGTCTGGAATAAGTTTCAAGGACAAACTGAAATATATAAGAGATATGGACTGCATTTGAATGCTTTGGTGTGAGTCATTTGGAGAGACTGCTGCTGGAAGGGAGAGTGATGAATGCAGAGAATGAACTGAGCAAGTAAGAAACGATGTGAAAGAACGGGAGAGTAATGAAGAAGGGACTGAAAACGTGCTTATAATTGGAGAAGTGGGTAGCATGAGTGTAGATAATAAGAGAACAAGTGTGCAAGACAAAAGAAAACAGGGAGACTCAAGGTGGGCAGGTTAACACAGCATGAGAAAGGTTAAGCTCAAAGAAGAAGTGAAGTTGTATATGGACAAGAAGAAAATGGGATTTGTAGAAGTGAATTTGTAGAAGGTTCTGGGATGGGTAAGGCAAAAAAAGAAATGGTTTGAAGAAGGTATGGAGGCACATTTAAAAGGTAGTATCAGTGAAACTTGTTATAGATCCAGGAATAAGCTGTTATTTTTGTATACGAATGTGATAAGTATCAGAAACAAGGGAAATGAAATGGGTACATTGATTGAGTTCGTTCACCCAAACATTGTTGGAATAAGTGAGACATGGTTGGATGTGGATGACATCATGACAAGAATAGAGATGGAAGGATATATAATGTTTCATGAAGATAGGGTAAAAAGGAAGATGGATTGCTATTGATGACAGAAAAAGAGTTATGTCCATAAAAGGTGAATATGGTGGAGAGTGGGGGAGGGAATAATAGTGGTAATGGTTTTGAGGCAGTATATTGTGAGTTGAATAGAATGAAATTCTTAGTCGGGTGTTGCTATACACCTGGTAATGTGGAGAGTAGTGACCATGAAATGTGTAAACACATTAGCCAGGTAAAGAGGAAAAGGGGGATCGTTATGGGTGATTTAAATTATGGCAATACAGACTGGGATGACAAGATAGCAACCAGAAGTAAAGAAAATGAATTTCAAGTTTTTAAGGGATAACTACTTCAGACAACATGTAAGAGAGGGCACGCAAGAATTGAGGGTCTTGGATTTGATCATCTCATCAGAGGTGTCAAATCTTCCTTCAGTTGGTGAGAGTGACCATGAAGTGATTACCTGGGTGGTTTGCCAGCCATGTGACAACTTCTGCGAGGAAGGGGGCAGGGGGTGGTATACATGGAACTACAAAGTTGGTGATGATGAGAAGATCAAGAGACAGCTTGCAGCTGTAGCATGGAATGAGGAGTTAGGTAGAAAGGAAATCAGTACTGTTTGGGTGCTATTTAAGAATTATGTAGCAGAAGCAATGTCTAAATGTATTTCAAGGATTAGAAGATTAAATAAGATAGGTGTGAAATGGATGAAGAGATTAAGTCTGCAATACAGAGAAAGAAGGCAATATGGAGACAACAAAATATGAATGATAATAATTAATTTCATGATTAGTACAAAGATCAGGCAAGGAGAGTGACTCAATTAGTAAGGGTAGCAAAAGTGTAGTATGAGCAGCAGTTAGCAAATGAAGGGGAAAAAAAAGCATAGGAGTTCTTTCAATACGTAGCCAGCAAAAATGATTATGGTAGGATTACATTGATTGGAGAAATTGGTATAAGGACAATTGCTGCAGAGGATACAGTTGAAATATTTACTGAGCAGTTCATAAAGGACTCACATCCTTATGAATGTGACATCATAAAGAGTTAGAGAGCAGTAGATGAGGAGGAGAGACTAAGTAAGCAAGAGGTATATGGGGAATTGAGCGAACTGAATGTTAATAAGGCTGAGGGACTTGATGAAGTATCACCACGTATTTTGAAGAAATGTGCCAAGAAGTTGTCATCTGACTTAGTATATTTGTTTAATATGAGTCTTACATTGGGTCAAGTTCCAAAGGAGTGATAGGAAGCAAAGATTGTACCACTTAATATGGGAGGTGACAGGATTCAAGCATCAAATTATAGGTTAGTGTCTGCATCAGGTGTTGTAGTTAAAGTTTTGGAGAGGCTAATGAGAACTAGGATCCAGAATTTGGTTGATAACAGTGGTATTATCTTTGATGGACAGCATGTATTTGCTAAAGAGTGGTCATGTGTTAATGTACTTGCTTATTACAATAAGGTCATAGCTACATTAGATGGAGAGATGGATACAGAGTAGTATATGACTTAGATTTTGTAAAGGCATTTAATAGATTATAACATAAAGAGCCAAGAGGACCTTTCCTCATAATGTAAAACAGTAATACATCTCCTAAGAGCTGTGTTTTACATTATGAGAAAATATTAAGAATAGTGATGGATCTTGCTCCACCTTTGCTCCGAACTACCCTAGTGTTGTACCACCCAGGTGTTGACTTACGCTTGGACTCGCCGATAGTTCTTCAGCATAAAACTCTCAGATTTTGATAGATTTCGATCTCCGAGTTTCGTATCCGGCTTTAAAATAATGAGGGATTTATTATCCCCTTAACATGATAAGTTGATAGTCAAACTAGAGCTGATGGGGTTGGATATTAGACTAGTGCATTGGATTGGAAATTTTCCATCTGATAGGTATCAGCAAGTTGTATATGTGGGAGCAATATCCCATAGTGGTGTGCCATTGGAGTATATTTTAGGGTCATTGCTGCTTAATCTATGTTAATGATATTGGAGAAGATTTGAATGGCAATATACTGCTGTTTACAGATGATGCAAAGTTGGGAAGTAGAGCAGATGTTGCTGCCTTACAAGAAGACTTGAATAGATTGAGTGAATGGGCACAGGAGTGGGAATACCTGTTCAATGTTACGAAATGTAAGTTTTTAAAATTTAGAAAACAAAGAAGGGATGTAAAATTTACGGTGGGGATATATTGTTAGGAATGGAAGAAATGACAGATCTTGGGGTGATGGTGTTGGATAAGGATCTAAAATTTACAGGACACATTGCCAAACTTGTGAGGACAACACAACAAATTCTGGCAATGATACAGAGGATGCTGACTTGTAGAAGCAAGGAGATTCTAGTTCTGTTGTAAAGGCCACCCTGATTATGCCACATATGGACTACTCTGCACTGATCTGGTCACCTGATTTTCAAAATAGGCGAAGAGATATTGGAAGGAGTCAAGAGTATGAGTATGACTATGATAGTTTGTGGAATGTTGAGAATGAAGACAGGTTGAGAAGATGCAATTTGCAGTCTAGTGGATAGGAGAAAAAGGGGTGATATGACAGATGTATAAGTTGGTAAGGGATTGTTATACAATTAACACTAAAGATTTTTCACAAAATAGTAGGCAATGAGAGGAGAACAAGAGGTCAATCCTGGAAGCTCTATAAGGAGGGTGTGAGCAAGGGAATGAGAACCAAGTTTTTTGCATGGAGAGTTGTGAATGATTAGAAAGCATTGCCTGAGAGTGTGTTGTGTGGTGTCTGCAGAGAATTTGAATGTATTTAAGGCACAGTATGATGAACTGTGTGTATGACAAAAGGACCTCCTACGATGAGTCTTTGATACCATGGGGGATTTTGGGATAATATAATAATAATAATATATATTTCATTGTATGTATTTCCTGCACCTATAAAAAATGGTATATGTCTAAGGCTATGTCTCAGGTTTGTACTGCAAGTATTATTTTAGTATTTCTAGTTTCTTTCCAATATACAGTATTTACTTTCATGGAATGCTTGTTTCCTCAGACTTTTAAAACAATTCTCATATTTTATATTCACTTATCTTAATCTCATAAATAAGACAAGAGAAATGTAATACAATACAGCACTGTTTAATTTATAAATATACAAATTGCTTAATAAAACTCATTTAAAAAGATTTCAAAAGTGATTACACTTTCTCTCTCACACTCATGCAAATTTAATTTTAGGAATTAAAAAAAAATCTAACAATAAAACAATTTCTTTGTAAATCCTTTCTAGGATTAACAACTTTGGCTTTCAAATATCTTCAACACAATCAGCTTCAAAATTAGAATAATCTCTTTCTGACCCTAATCTATCTCAGTAGACTTCAGTGTATCAAGAAAAATTACCATTACAAAACAATTTATTCATGAAGAGAAAATATTTAGAATAAACTTAGTTTTTACAGTTCTCTAAAATAATCCTTTCACATATGAAATCAGTTCCTTTCTGTCAGAATAAGATGAGACATTTACTTCTCATCTCTAACAGCAGAAAAAAATACAGCTTTCCATCTTGCAATATAGAATGTTCTGGGTTCAATTTTATCTGCTGACAGAAACAAATGCAGGATTACATAAACAAACAGTAGACCAAAACCACTATATGAATTCACTCCTTCCAAACTGCTGACATTTATCCTTTTAATAAGGCAATATTAGAAGTTTTTATAAGGCTTTTTACCCTCTTTATAAGGCTATGTCTCAGCGGCATCTTGATTACTGTGCACAGATTTGGTCACCAGAGTTTCTTGGGGACCAGGAGGTGGTCAAAAAGATTCACAGACGAGTGACCAAGATGGCAACAGGTCTGCGAAATACTCACTATGAGGATAGGTTGAATGTTTGTGGGTTACAAAGTTTAGTTGATAGGCAGAAAAGAGAGGACATGATAGAAACTTTTAAGATATTGGTGGTGGTTGGCGGTAGATGGCGTTGGTGTGGTTGTGGTCAATTGGTGGATTGTGAATGGTTAAAGCAGAGTTGTAGAGTAGATGCCCTCCCTTGATGAGTCCTTGGACTCCCTGGAGGTGACAAATAATAATAATAATAATAATAATAATAATATTACAGGGGTTTTACAGAATTGATGCAAATGAAATTTTTTAAGATATGAAAAACAGTCAGAGAACTAGGGCCATCAAAAAAAAAAAATAATAATAAATAAATAAATTATGATTTCACTTTCAATTTTGGAGGGAGCCATGCTCATTGTAAGCCCTTGATTATAACACTAAATTAAATTTCATGACAGAGTATTAAAATATACTATATTACATTATAGTAAAGTAAACAGAGGGAAGGACAAAATGAAATAGGTTTGATTATGCCAATCTCTTTCCAACTTTCTTTTTTTTATAAAAGTGATAAATAGATAACTTATCTAATTTTTTTATTTTTTTAAAAGTATAATGTATATCTGAATTAATATCATCAGACATTCTCCTCACCAGGAAGAAGGTGGGTGAGAAAGCTGGCAATCCAGTTGCAGAAGACATGGGAGAAACCAAATGATGGGAACTTTCTTCATAGACCCAGTTGAAAACATTGGGGATAAAATGCAGCCACTTGGAATTCTCCAAACTTTACTGTGATACTTATCACAGTAAGAGTGACATAGGTGAGTAGATCCTCTGTTCACTGACATTGGTGGAATCTATACTGGCAGTGGTTTATTAGTTGAGTACCTTCAAGGTAATGTAGGAGTTAGGTGTTGATGATTTTATCTCTTATAGTTTAAAAATCAATTGCACCAGTTATACTGTCAATGATCGCACCAATTATGTAATTCTCTGCTTTGTTTTATATATATACGTAGGCTGTTCAATAAGTAATAAGACTATATTTATACAGAAAACAGATTACCTTTAATCGTCATCATTTACATGGTCTTTTTCGAAGTAACTACCGTGAGACGTGATGCATTTGTCCCAACGTTGTGTCCACTTCTTAAACACATGTGAAAGTCCGTTTTTTGAGAGTTCTTTCAAAACCGCCTCCGCAGCTTTTACACATGCTTTGTTACTTTCGAAATGGCGGCCTCTTAGTGGTTTTTGAGCTGAGGAAACAGCCAGAAATCGCACGGTGCGAGATCAGGACTGTATGGAGGGTGTGGTAGGATATCTGTGTTGTTCTTCTGCAAAACGTCCACTACACAACCAGCAATATGTGGCCTTGCATTATCGTGGTGCAGTAAGAAGCCATTCTTCAGCAATGGATGCTTCCTTTTGACATGCTTGATGATAATCGCTGCTGTGTTGATCATTGTCTCTGTGATGGACGTTGAAGGTCTTCCCTCACGTTCAAGATCTTCCACATTTTGCCTTCCTGCCTTAAAAATTTTATGCCAGCGAAAAACACTTGGCCTCGACATTGCTTCATCATGGAAAGCTTCACGTATCATGTTAAAAGCGTCCGATGCCGATTTTTGCGAACGCACACAAAATTTAATCGCATAACGCTGTTCCAAGGACGCTTCCATTTCGAAGACTGGTCGCGCCTCGTAGGCGTGCCGAAACAAGCTTGCGTTTAGTCACATGACACTCTGGCACATCAGCCCATATACACCATCTATCAACCTCTTTTGTTAATACAGACAGCAACATTTCTTTATTCCACAGAAATTAATATTGTGATGAGTGGTTTCGCCACAGTAAAATTAGTCTTATTACTTATTGAACAGCCCACGTATATATCCTACCTTTCAGTTATAGTCAGTCATGGAGAGTAAGATTACAATGTTCATATATAAATTTATTTTAAATGATTAACATGTTTCAGATTTGTATCTGTGATAATGCATTCACTTCAAAATCAGCATGTTGTGTTTATCCAAAGAATGAAGTTCAAATATATAAAAAATTAAAACATTTACTGTAAACATTTAAATATATACAATAGATACAAATTCTGTATTTAAGTAATTCACTTTATCTCTCTAAGATCTGACATTCATATTATTATTATATATGCAGGCACCACCACTGAGTCCTTAGACTGATTGTGGAAGGCCTATTGAAAAAAAACATTAATCAACAATTGTCAATATCTGCACAATGTCTATCATATTTTTCCCTTGAAATCAATCATCAACAAAGCACACACAAATGACTATAGCAATCTATTCCACTCATTCACCACTCTCCAAACAAAAATTCTAGTCCTCACATCTTTGCTAATCACACTGTTACTCAATTTACATGGATGACCTCTGGTTTTCCTCACATTATTCAGGTACTGAAATATTTCATTCACATCAATCCTGTTTATCCCCTAAGCAGCATATATGTCTCTATCATAGCTCTCCTTATCTACTGATCAATCAGCTTTTGTAACCCACAAATCTTCAATCTCTCCTCATATGGAGTATTATACAGAAATGCCACCATCTTATTACTCACCTCTGAATCCATTCCACCTCATCCACAGCTCTAAGAAATCCAGGTGACCAAATTTGTGCACAACAATCCAGATGAGGCCTTACCAAATTTATAAAAAAAAAAATAATAAATAACCTTATCTCTACATGTTCCTCAATAACTAGGTGATCGTATGACCTGTTTTAGCCACTTTTGCAATACGCTCTCTAAATTTCAACTCCCCTGTCTGCCAACACCTCCAAATCCCTGGCTTTATCATATTCCTGGAATACAGTTCCATCGATATAGTACAAAGCTGGTAAGCTTATCACTCCAAAATACATGACCTTATACTCTGCGACATTAAATTGGTATCCATTCTCCTTTGTCCATACCGCCAGTCTACATCATTCTGTAAAATATCATCATCATTTTTTGTTGACTATTGCTCTACTTAATTCTGCACCATCTGCAAACACGTGAATATTTCTCCTCAGATTTACTATATCATTAACAAACAAATTAAACAGCAGTGTTCCAAGTACAGAGCCCTGTGGGATGCCACTAGTCACAGGCCTTCTATGGGTCTATGCACCTTCCATTCTACATCCCCATAATTAAAACTACCCATAATAATTAACTGCCCTCTACTTATTGAATTTATTTGCTGATGCATATTACTCACATCATCCTTTGCATTCCCTATCCTATAACAGCAGCCAACCAAATACTTCATTGCATTAGCTTGTATCTCAAACCAGAAGCTTCAAAAAGCACTGTTTTCCACTTTACTGATTTCCTATTGAAACAGCACTCTATTGGGCTGCAACTCATCTGATATCATCAATGACACCCCCCCCCCATTCTATTTGCTCTATCTGCCCTAAAAATACTATAATCTTTACTTTCTATGCCTCTAATTACATCATATTTAGTCAGCCATGTTTCACTAATACTAATAACTTTTGACCAATAGCAACTAATCATGCTAAAAATTCCTCCTTGTTCCTGATATTCCTGGAATTAGTATATGCAAATGATATGCAACACAGTAGTCATTAATTAACCTTATGCTTTGTATCCATGATAACATTCTTATTTACAACTTTAGAAACTAAATCACACACCCACTTGCTTTACTGATGCTTGCATGCCTCCTCACCTACTTCCTCCCTAGCCACTCCAGTTTCCCTGATTTTATCTGTGGAATTAAAATTATTATTATTATTATTCAGGCCTCCATGGAGTCAAGAGACTCATTGTGGGAAAACCCTCCTAGGAATCACAAAGTCTATCATACCACTCCTTGAACTCACTGACTGTTCTTGCTCTCACCACTCTATCAGGCAATGCATTCCACGGTTCAACCACCCTCCACGCAAAGAAACCACTCTTCACCCTCTTGCTCACAGCTTCCTTTTGTAACTTCCAGGGATGGCCCCCTTGTCATTGCTCCTTCCCACTGTTCCACCAAGTGAAAGAACTCCCCAGTGTCAACCCTGTAACTGCCTCACAACAGTTTAAAAGTCTCGATCATATCACCTCTCCTTCTATCCCACCAAACTCTGCAGTACACATTTCTTCATCCGATCCTCATAACTAACATTGTACAGTCTGGAAACCATCTTTGTTATCCGCCTCTGTACCCTTTTCACAGTTAACTTATGCTCTTCAAATCCTGGGGACCAAATTTGAGAAAAATAGTCTAAGTGTGGTCTGATCAGAGGCTTATACAACGGAATGATAACTCTTTTATCTCTGCAGATCAGTGTCCTTCTCAGTATTGCAGCAATCCTCTGTGTTACCTTCACCACCTTTGCAATATGCTCCATGAATTTCAGTTTCCTATCAATCATCACCCCCCAGATCTTTTGTATCCCCATACTTCCTCCAGTACAGCTCCTCCAATTGAGTATGCAGCCTCCCATCGATGTACCCCAAACTTCAAGACTTTACATTTTACTGCATTAGCCTGGTAATCCTATTAGTAAATTAATTTATACTATTCTATATATCTGACTTTTAATACATGCAAAGAAAACAATTTAATGACCATTCTGTGAATTACACAGTATGACATGAGCGGAGTGGAGTGAGTGAGTGAGATTTCTTTTTTTATTTATTTATATATATTTCACTCTCACAGATAACACATGTACATTTTTTGCTCTCTGACTCACAGTTAAATTCAATTCTAAGAGAACTGAAGATAACTTCTCCTTATCCACCTTTGACTCCCCACCTCCCTCCTATTTCTCTATCATGAGTTACTGCCTTTTTATTCTCTTCACTCATACCACCCACTTCTCGATTTACAATGTCTTACTTTATTTTCCTACTCTGTCACATCACCTCTTACTTCTTTAGATCGCCCTTCCAGCAACAGCCTCTCCATCTGACTCACACCAAAACTATTTAAATGCAGTCTCTCTCTTTCATACAGTTTCATCCATCCCTCAAATTCATTCCAAAGTTCACTAAATTCAATTTTCTCCTCACAAATTTTGTCATATAGAAAATAAATAAATAAATAAATCTCACTCACTCACTCCACTCCGCTCACTCACACACACACACACTCTCTCTTGTGGATTCGTGCAATGGTTTAGTGGAAGTTTTTCCACTTGGTTATACTATAAATTAAAGATACCAAGAAATTATATACTTGGTTTAATCCTTTATCCAAGTGTAAGCAAACAAGTTTGCACCTGAACTATTTTCAGGACTTTGGCAACTCGCATAAAGAAGCTAAGACTTCACATCACTTGCCTTAGTATCCCATAATGCAAAGCACATCTCCTTGCAGACATGTATAATGCTATGCATTATGGGAAGAGTCGCTGCCCAGACTGGTTTCGACCTTTATTGAGGTCTCATCAGTGGGAGCCAGACCCAGAGGTGATACTAAGGTTGAAGTAATGCAGAAGTCATATTTTTATATACGAGTCGCCAAAAGGTGTCACACCTTATTATTAAAATACTCTGGATTAGAGAAAGTTGTAGGAAGAGTTTCTTGGTTATACTATAAATTAGTGACTTTTCCCATAATGCATAGCATTATACATGTCAGCAAGGAGATGTGCTTTGCATTATGGGATACTAAGGCAAGTGATGTGAAGTCTTAGCTTCTTTATGCGAGTTGCTCCAGTCCTGAAAATAGTTCATTGGAAAACTTGTTTGCTTACACTTGGATAAAGGATTAAACCAATTATATAATTTCTTGGTATCTTTTATTTATAATGTAATGGTTTATGACTATTAAATTATTTCAGGAAATTACAACATATACTAAATATTAATCAAAAGAAAACTTTAATCAATACTGCTTATATTTTGGCAATGTTACATTGCCATTTTCATGGGAACATACAACTATGATAAGTGCATGCAGGCACCAACAACAACCTCATTTGCTCGTTGGTAGTGCCTGCGTGCACTTATCATAGTTGTATGTTCCCATGAAAATGGAAATGTGACATTGCCAAAATATAGGAAGTATTGATTCAAGTTTTCTTTTAATTAATATTTAGTATACGTTGTAATTTCATGAAATAATTTAATAGTCATGTATTACCAATGTGTAAGCTTATCAACAAGAATGTAATGGTTTAATATAATTTTTAAGCAGTTACATACCGTGTATGTATGAAAGTGACATAAATGAAGCATTTATTTACATCAGTTATGCAAAAGAAAAATTTAGAATAATTTTCACAAAAGAAAAAGTATTGAAGGAAAGGAAATGCTGACTAGTTTAGTTATCTATCCACACCATTAAATTTTTTTTTGTTCTATTTTGGCAATAAGACTGTCACATTTAGGAATAATTGTAGTATTAACTAGTGCAGAACTTTTTATTACACTAAGAACTGTTTCTTTAACAACTATAACAACAGTAATGCAAGGTAAGTTTAGCCTGTAGCCTGTTTTTATTAAATTTAATAATTTTAATCTTAGTATCTAATGTAGCTCATTTGCAAGTCTTCTTTTCACTGTTAAGAACAATAGAATAAAATAAGTTATAAACAGTTTATAATTTGCAATGAAACACCAGAACAGAGTGATGTGATGCACTAAAGTCATAAATGAACCAAGTCCACAAAAATTGCACATCTGTTGATTCATGGCAGTATTATGTTGCTAATAACCATGGTAGGAGTGAATGTGGCATTATATAAATGGGTTGGTCATAATTGAAAATCATCATTGTAAAGTGAAATGTAAGGTAGGCTTATACAGGAAACCCACTCACATGGGCAGATACATTAATAAACTTTTTATCATCCTCCTGCTCACCAATATGTCATCATAAAAACTAACCAATAGAGCTTACAATCTTTCTCCCAATGAGGTATCTCTTGCAGCAGAACTCAGCCATATATGCCACACCTTCCTATCTAATGACTGAAGTCCTACAGAATCAAAACACAATCCTTCAACCAGTGCTTGACCTTCCACTCAGAAAAATTTTAGTAATGCTATCACCATTCCCATGGCACATAAGAAAAAATAGCCACAATTTTAAAAAATACATAGCTTTCGAGCCTCACCTGTAGCTACCCTTATCTGTTTCCCAAAGGACCAGTTCCTTCCTCTCTAAGTTCCCTGTTGTAGTAAGATAGTCTACTTTGCACAGATCAGGCAACGAAGAAGCATAGAAGAACATAAAAAATCTGCATAGAAGAACATAAAAGTACAAGTTTACTTTGGGAGTACAAGTTTATTGTACTCCCAAAAATGTCTCTGTGGCCAAGATGAAAAAAAATTAAGCCTCCAACATAAGTCTTCTGAATATATCCTGCTTTTACATTAAACACAAATCAAAGTAAAATTTTGGTTATACTATACAACCTCACAATCATGAATAGTTATGACCACCTTGGTAACACTGTATTATTTTAAAAATCATAAACTTCAAAGAACTTATATATTCATCTTTACAAGGTTGCAGAAGGCAGGTTAGTTGGAGAGTGGATACACTAAACACTCGGCTAACCAGGCAGTTAATTAAGATATAATTGAGATACACTATTTATCCATTCCATCTTATCAATAAATAAATCATACCACAAGAAAAACTATTCCTAATACTGCATTTTAAATATAAACAAGTATTCTCTTATAATCATTTACCATTGATTCTTCATCAATTGAATCAATACTTAGCACAGTTATATGGAAATAAGCAATAGTGGCTTCACCTGAAAACATTAAAAATAATATATTAACATAATTATACAATTAGTATTACAGAAAACGCTAATGAACATAATAAATTATATTAATGAGATTAAAGCATTTCAATTGAAACTAAAATTGTTTCAAAATTAACAATTTTAAATTGATTTTTTAAATTCAAAATTTTTATGTTTAAATAGATTGACATTGACTTCATATTTTACTATTATTAACATTATCTCCACAAGGCCTACTGATTCTTTACTCATTATTAGATATAAGCACAATCCTCATCTTGGAAACTTGGGAAAATGAAGTGGCAAGTCATTTCATATTCCAATCATTTCTGAGATCAGAAAATCATTTTCTTTCTCCATTAGAGACGGATTCTCAATACAAGTTGTATTGAAAAAAATAAGGGAATCTGTCTGGGAGAGAGTGGGTGAGTGGGGAACAAAATTTAATGGAAACATTATTAAAACTATGACATGATAATGACTCACATTGTATAAAAAATATAGAACTTATTAAAAATAATTTGCAAAAGTACAGAGGTTATGGGTCACTTTTATAATTTCTTCAGGTATGCATTAATGAAAACAGATTTGATCACATGATTTCCAAGGAGATGAGGATATATTGAAATCTGGGAGAGAGTGGGTGAGTGGGGAACAAAATTTAATGGAAACATTATTAAAACTATGACATGATAATGACTCACATTGTATAAAAAATATAGAACTTATTAAAAATAATTTGCAAAAGTACAGAGGTTATGGGTCACTTTTATAATTTCTTCAGGTATGCATTAATGAAAACAGATTTGATCACATGATTTCCAAGGAGATGAGAATATATTGAAAATTCCAGGGATGATTAAATAAGTGGTTTCCAGTCTCTGGAATGTTGGTATGAAAAAAGATTGAAGAAATGCAACTTCAAAGCCTTGTAGAGAAGGAGAGCAATATAATTGGGATATACAAGTTAATATTGAGCTGTAACTCAATTAATGTGGAAGAGATTTTTCATAGAATGAAAGAAAGGCAGAGGAGAAACAAGAAGCCATTCCTAAAAGATAAGGAGGATGAGAGCAAGGACATTAAGAGCAATCCCTTTCGATCTGATAACATGAATTAGAACTAAATACTATATACTCAATATATCAAGAATGAAAAAACAAAAATACGTTGGTGAGCATGTCTAAAATATATTAAATCTAATTTAATCCCTAATATTTTGTCTTTGTTACAAAAGCATTATTAACAAGCTCATTTTACACACAAGCATACAAAGAACAGAATGACCTAACAAAGGATATGAAACCATAAAGATCTAAGTGATCCTTTTGATACCATCTGCAGCAAGTGACTTCTCAGCTATTAGACTGAAGGTCCTGTGAAGTCACTCATATAAATAAGATTAATGGATTAACGAATTCTGCATAAAATTACTCGTCTTGTAACAAGTCAGCAATATAGTTTGTTAAAGATAAGAAAAATCTGCCCTACAACAAATTATATTATACGGTGAATTCACCAGCAAGTGAGAAAACCTCCATCAACTATCTCTAATCCAGAGAATTTTAATAATAAGGTGTTGACACCTTTTGGCAACTGGTATATGGTGATATGACTTCTGCATTACTTCCACCTTAGTATCACCACCTCTGGTTCTGGCTCCCACTGATGAGACCTTAATAAAGGCTGAAACCAGTCTGGGTAGTGGCCCTTCCCTTAATGCATAGCATTATACATGTCCGCAAGGAGATGTGCTTTGCATTAAGGGAGATACTAAGGCGAGTGATCAGAACTTATTCCACCTTTACCATGAGTTTCCCCAGTCCTGAAAATACTTCAGGTGCAAACTTTGTTTTCTTATACTTGGATAAAGGATTAAACCAAACATATAAAGGGGAAAATAGTTCCACTGCATAAAGGAAGCTCCAAGACTGAGGAAGTACTGACCAATCAGCTTCTCAGTAGTAGTCAAAGTACTGGAGAAGTTGGTTAAGAACAAAATATGGGAATGGGTACACAGGAATAGGATACTATGGGGGGGGACATGGTTTTGTGAAGGGTAGGTCATGCTTCAAGACAGCTGAGTTGGATAAAGGTAATGGGTTTAGTGATACTGCTGGACAGTGCAAAGGCTTTTCACAGGATACTGCATGGAATTCTAATCAATAAATTGCAGTACATGTGGATGGATATAAAGATGGTGAAGTAAATAAGAGGAGAGTTGATAGAGGGAGTTACCAGACAGTTTATTCAAGAGTAAAATTCAATAGAAAGCCTGAGACTAGGCTCTGTTCTTGGAACAATACTATTTAATTTGTACATTAATGATATAAGAAATTATCTGAGAGGAAGTATTCAGTTGTTTGATGATGATGCAAAATTGGGTAAAGCAATAGTCAATATGATAATGTAAATAAAGGGTGTCCACATTGGACCTCACTAGTTTCAATGTGTTACTACTAAAGTGTATGACCATGGTGTTAAAATTGTACAAATGAGGAGCACTCACGAAGTTTTTGTAAAAAAAATTCTGGATGATACTTGTAGAGTCTCTGGAATATTTGAACAACCCAAACCTTACATATGTCTGCGTTTTGATTTTTCACTGTTCTGATTTTGATTTTTCACTGTTCATTGACTACTGTGTACAGATTTGGTCACCCAGGTTTCTTGGGGATGAAGAGGAGGTCAAGAACCCATTGGGCTGTCTTCACAATGTTAGTGATATGTCCTCTAAATTTTACAACTCTTATACATTTCCTCCACCTCGTCCAATACATCCCTGCCAACTGCATACTCTGTATCCTGTCTGTTTCTGGAATTTTGAAACCTTGCACTTTGTAATACTGAACTGGTAACCTAACTCGTGCCCATTAATTTATTCTATTTCTATTCTTCTTGTAAAGCTACATCTGTTCTAATCCTCATAGCTCTTCCCAATTTTGCATCATCTGCAAACTACTGAATATCCCCATTCAAATCTTCCCCAGTATAATTAACATACAGGTTAAACAGCAGTGGTCCTAAAACTGACTCCTGAGGCACACTGCTAGTGACTTTCCTCTTCTGGGATATGATTTCCCTATAACCAACTTGCTGATGCCTATCAGATAGACAATTTCCAATCTAATGCACTAATTTGTTATCCAACCCATTCTGTTCCAATTTAACTATGAACTTATTACTTAAATAAAAGAGCCAATAGGCTTCACTTTTTAAGGGCCAATAATAAAAGAACCAATAGGCTTCACTAATTTAAATAATGAACTTATTATGTGGCAAGTTATAAAAAGCCACTGCAAAATCTAAGTATACCACAAAAACAAAATTATGCATCTTCCTTATGTAATGCACCTGTCATTTTGTAATAAATAAGCATATTACTAAAACATGACCTTCCTTTAGGAATCCATACTGTACATAAAAGAGAAAATCACTGTTGTCAACCCAATTCTGGATCTTGTTCCTCACTAACCTCTCTAACACTTTAACCACAACACCTGACATACAGATTAGCCTATAATTTGAAGCTTAAGTCATGTCACCTCTCTTTGTAATCAATATTAATAATCTCTGGCCTTCTTTCCAACCAATAACCAATTGATGACTCTGGTATCTACTGATTACACAATCTCTTATGTGCTGTACCTATAGTAAGAAAAACGTTTTAGTGTAATGCAATCCGTTCCCATTTAAACTAGAAACTTTTCAAGCAATTTCCATATTCATTTAGTTTACACCAAATGATTATGGAGATTCTCGGCCATTTTCGCAGTAGAGTTACAACCATACTTAAAAAATGGACAGAATGAAAATGGGAGTTAAATATAACATAAAATTTTCTTCATACCATGTTGTTTTGGAGGGGAGAATTTGTCATACATCTTCTTATCCACAGGAAGTATATCTTTAAGTTCAAGTGATGGCCTCTGATAACTAAAGAAAGAAAACTTTATAAGCTAAAAAATTATTATATATCTTGTGAAAGTAACTAAAAGTTATATTTGTCTCATTTGTTATCATCTATTTATCATAATCCAATCTCTGAGGAGGGATAAATCTGCTCTTCTCTCTCAAAAAACACACTATATCTTGTCTAAAATGCATTAAGAATTTCTCTCAATTGAGCCCTTTCCACATGAGAAAAAGAGAGATGCTGCAATCACAGAAGCAGTGTGTTGTTTTCTCTGAGTTCGATTCTTGTCGTGATGAGAGAAATCTTTATTGAATTGAAGGTAAATTAGCTGATCTCATATGATATGGAGGCAGCAGGTTTTTTCTCTCAGAAACTCGGGTTTTTCATCCCACATACAGGCAAATCAGCCACGAGAACACACGCAATTTGCAGACAAAAATACTATTATTATTTTTGGTGAGTGGTAGATGGCATTGCATATAGATGGAGAATCAAATAACGGAGATGGTGAGTTGAGTGTAATGATTAAGTAGTGCCCTCCTGCAATGAGTCCTTGGAGGTGACATGTAATAATAACAAAAGTGATTTTTTGTAACTAACAAAGTGAGCTGAGAACATGTGAAAATTATTCACATAACACATGCAAGCTTTGTGCTTTTGGTTACTTTGGTACATTGGAAACAGTCAAATAGTATTTCAAGAAGGAAGTGTTAGACTGCAAAAGTTAAGAGGGCATATTCAATAGGAATTAAATGGAAATTAAACATCCAACAGAAACAGAAAGAAGAACGAGTTCAAGAAGAAATACAGAAGTCTGATGAGTAAGCTCATGAGCAGTATAAAGCATAGTGCTGAATTACAAGAATTCAAAAATGCTGCTAAAGCATCTAAGACTATGCAGGCCAGAGAATCATGTCTATTAATTGTATGTGTGTGTTCTTCAGATGCCAGCTTGCCGCAAGCTGAAACACTTGAGTTTCCAGGAGAAAAAAAAAGCCTTACTACCTCTGAACGAGACTGAATAACTCATATTCAAATGAAGAGTTTTATAAAGGTTCTTCATATCCTAAAAGGACTCAAACCCAGGTCTTTCCAATCAAATAAAATCATTAAGTACTGACTTAGCTATGAAAGCTCCTGGCTGGAAGAATGAAATGAAATGAAAAATCGCATTATAGGAGGGAACCAGATGAGCAGAACAAAGAGAATCATATAGAGATCAATAGCTGTGTGATCAACAAAAGGAAATATGATTATTATCATCATCCTCATCCTCAGATCTCCACAGAATCAAAAGACTCATCGTGGGAGCTCCAATCACACACACACACACACAGCTCATCATATCATGCCTTAAATGCACTTACCACATTCTCAGGTAATACATTCCAATTACCCACTTCCACTTCACCACATTCCAATTACTTCCCACGAGTGAAAGAACTTGTTGGTATTTCCCTTGGCCTTCTTGGTTACTTTCCTCTCATAATATGATTTTGCCTTCCTCACCATGCTGCTCACCTTTCCTGTTCCTTATATACCCTCATGGAGAGTATATGAGTGTGTGCTAAAAAGTTGTGATAATCACCATGAAGGAAATGAGGCAGAACCATGTATCTTACACATTATTCTACATATTCTCCACAAAGTGTTATACATTTGTTACAATGCTGCTACATCATTTATAATCCTCTGAGAAAAACATTTTTCCCTTGTAGCTTTTTTAGTTGTGGAGAACCTTTATGTCTCCATTCCACTGACTGTTGTTTGGTCTCTGGGTCATAATGATGAAGCCATGTTTCATTAACAGTCACAATATGAGACAGAAAATGTGCATCTGATTTCACAAACTGACCCAAAATTCCTTGTGATAACAACACATGTTCTCTCTTTTGGTCAGTATGCAAACATTTGGAGACCCACTTCACTGAGGGCTTCTGCATGTCCAGATGTTGGTGGATAATGACCCCAACTCATTCCCTGGATATCCCCAGAGTCTTTGCAATGCTTTTGGCTGGTATCAAGGATCATGGCATGCACTTCATCGATGTTTTCAGGTGTGATTGCCATGGAAGGTATTCCTGAACTGGGGGTATCTGTTGTCTCAGGACACCCAGTTTTAAACTTGGCCACCCATCTGGCAACTATTGGATATGTTGGGGCAAAGCTTCCCCTAAAGTTTTACAAAAAGTTTGGTGAATCTCAGTTGCAGGCTTTTCTTGCAGCATTAAAAACTTGATGATGACTCTGACCTCTGTGTTTTTTGAATTTCTTCAAAACCTCTGACATGTCTTTTTATAAATCCTAAAAGAAAAAGAGCAAATTATTGCAATTTTATGAAACATGGGGATTAAATGATTTTAAGATATGTTCTTTCTTGTACTTATATCAGTTGTTTAATATCATTTTTGTTCTAGGCATTTATCAGAACTTTTCAGCCCCCCTCCCCAGAGACCGCATAGCATAACATATCTAAGGGATCACAAGTTACACCTTATATAACCTTCCTCAACATTTCTATTTTTGCACCTCCTTAATGATACTATTCATGCATCTAACACCTCCCTCATTTATTGTCCTGTTCCTGCTAACATCTTTCTTTTACAAATTCTTATGCCATGGCATTGTTTTAGGCTGTTGCTTGTCATAATTTGCCCTGTAGTTCCATATATATATATATACCCCCTTTCATAAAACCCATCCTGTTATCCTTTCTCACATCTACCCAACAGCATGGAAGCAAGCCATTATCCAGTCTGTACCTTCAAAGGGAGACAGGTCAGCCATCAAATTATTAACCTATTGCTCTCACCTCGGTACTCTCAACAGTTATAGAGATGGACATCAATAACCAGGTTCTTCACTACTTGGAGACTCATTAATAAATTAGCAATCACCAATATGACTTTCACCATTTTGGTCTACAGCAGACCTACTTGCTAAAGCTTACTCACCTTTGGACACAGGCCATGGAATGATTTGGAGAAAGCCATGTGGCTGCTCTTGATATTTCAAAGGCATTTGATCCTGTCTGGCATTGAAGCCTTCTAAACTAGTTACCATCTTATGGTCTCCATCATGTGCATTCTGATTGGAAAGCCAGCTTCCTCTTTGTTTGCTCATTGCATGTCATGGTGGAGTAGATTTATCCACACTCTTCTACCTTTACATCAATGAGCCCCCACCCCCTCTCTCTCTCTCTCTCATCCTACTCATAGTTTTGCTGATGACAGTATGACAGTATTCTCCATCTCTCTTCTTCATTTGAGAAATCCTGCAGTATTCAAATGACTGAAGTCTCAAGATCTTCCATAACCAATGACTTAAATACTGATCTCCTCACCATTCTCAAATGGGATAAAGACAACTTAGTGAATTTCAACATTATTAAAATTTAGGCCCATCTTATTACCCACAAGAAAGATTCCACTTCACTCCCACTTATCCACTTACTTTTGATAATGTTCCAACACCCCTTCATGATCAGCTTTCTCTTATTGGAATGACTGTCACACCAGGTTATCCTGGCACAAATATGTTACATTAATAGCCTCTTCAGCCTCTAAAAAAACTCTGTTCTTTTGCTCAACTACTAACACCATAAGTTTCAGATTTGAACAGTATTATTTTTACATTTGGGGTAGTATACCCAAAACTTCCCTACGAATTCTTGATGATATACAGAAAAGAGCAATCTGCTTAATAGGTGACCTTCTCCCAAACTCCTTTCAGTCACTTTCCCATAGGTGCTCTGCAGACTATGACTTTTTTATAGGTACTTTCATGGGCTGCTCCACTGAATTAGCAGCTACCATTACTCTACTTCTTCTAATAATGTAAGAACTAGAGCAGCCATTTGCCAACACCCATACACTATCCAACTCCAAACATACTGAACAAACTTATCATTATCTTCCTTCATTCAATCCATCTCTGTTTTTTTTGGAACAATAACTCCTATACTGTTTTTCCCACTGAGTAAAATTCCCGACTCTAAGAAACATATCAATAGATTAATTTTTTCTCCTGAATCACTTACCCGCACAGGGCACTGTTCTGTTATGGGTTTTTTGACCATTCCATGTATAGTACCATTATAATAAAAAATGAAATTCCACAAGTTTGGCAACCTCACAAGTTAAGAATGCATGATAACTCTTGCTTGTTGGTAACGAGCAAGAGTTACCATTATTTAAATTATTTTAAATTAAATTAGTGAAGCCTATTGGCTATTGGCTCTTTTATTTAAGTATTTCAGTAAGAGTTATCATGCTTATTAGTTATCATGCTCACAATTAGCTATCAACAAAACCTCTGTCACTAACACCAGATCCATCAATATGAAACCTAGATACCCTCAATCTCATGCTGTTTCACTATTCTCTCTTAAAATACTATACTCTTATCCTACATCAACCAAGCCTTACTAATTCCTATAACTTTTGGCCATAATACACTAACAAATCACAAAAACTCCCTCATATTCCTGATACTTCTGGCATTAGTATACAAAAACTGCGGTATCCCACTGAGCTCACATCTACCTTTCCACTTTGTATTGACTACCCCATTGAAATTTATTAACCGAGAGACTATTCAACACATTTTGTAAATACAGAGTCAGAACTTTGAGAGGGGAGAAGATATGAGTGTGAGTGTGCAGGCACTCACTGGCTTCAAGGGTACCAACACATTACACTCCTCGCTTTCATTTGATAAACCCTATCCTATACAACTCACCTCAACCTACAGAACATGAACCACCACCACCACCCTCAATTCCACTCTCCAAGCCATCCTCCAATAGGGTTCAGATAACCTCATCAATTTCAATGCTAATAAAACCCAGTTCTGTCCTATTTCCCATAAAAAAGAACCTTTCCCAGTATTCTTTTTGACGATACCCAAATTTTCAGAGAGTTTGAGACTTCTCGTCTTAGAATTACCCTGACATCAAACCTCTCCTGGCATAAACACATCACAACCATTGCATCCTCAGCTTCTATACACTAGGATTTCTCTTTTACTCAAGATGTTACTTTACCCCATAGCTGTTAACCTTATACAAATCAGAAATCCACCCAGCTATTGAATACTGCTCCCACATATGGGGTGCCCCCCCAAAAAAAGCTCCTCAAAATGCTGTGCCTCAATACAGGGGAGAGCAATCAGACTTATTAATGACCCAATCTCTTACCAACCCCCCCACTTTCGCACAGACATTTGGCTTCTACAATATGTATATTCTACAAATATTTCCATGGGAAATGCTCATCTGAAATAACATCAATAATTCCTCCACTCAGTACTAAGCTCATTGGAACACGTGCAGCTGCTGCTCGACATCCTTTCACAGTGCACCTAGAAACAAACAGAACAAGTTTCTTTCCCTACTCCTTCATCCCTGCAACTGCTGTATTGTGGAACAGTCCCTCCTGTTGTGTTTCCCAAGGAATACAATTTACAGTCATTTAAGTCAAATGGAAACAAATTCCTCCTTTCCCAACCAATAACCCATACATGGTACTAACATACTATAGATTGATCAACCAACCTCTCGTTTTATGGGCTCAATAAAAAAAAAAAAAAACATACTCTCTCCTATACCTCCCACCCTCCAACAGTTCTAGTTTTCCTGACTCAGCATTTCCACTCTCCCACTGAACACTTAACTTAACACAGACAACTAACTCCACATTTGTTCAAGTTCAACTGTATCTATCATAAGTCCATCCATGTAGTCACTCCATGACTATAAACTGCACATCTTTCCTGCACAACTTATACATTGCCTCAACAGGGTTCTCTTAAATTCAACTCGAACTGTGGCAGCAGACCCACAATCTTTATTCTTCATTTTCGCTTGCCAAAACAATCACTCCTCCCTCTTTGCATCTGACAACCTCTCTTATATTAAATTTTGTAACTAGGAAACAAGAATTCATCATGCTCTTAATAAGCACTTCTCTTACAATAGAAATGCCACCTAGAACTACTTCCTTACTCACTCAACGTAAGACGGAGAGAGAGAGAGAAAGGATGTAGTTCTTCTATTCTCTCTCTCTCTCTCTCCCTCTCTCTCATATATTCTTTTCCTTCTTTCAAGCATTTTCTTTTCTTTCCCTTTTCTTTTTTTGGATTTGCCACTCAGCTGATATTTCTGCAATTGTTCAAGCTCATGTTTTTTCCTGAGAAGGACTATGTAAATGTGCTCTCTCTCATTACCACTTCAACATTCTTGCCATCCTCCATCATTTCTTTCATTAATGTGTTGTTCATTCTGAGTTTCTTCCTCTTATGTACTTTCTACACAGTCTTGCCAATACTCATATTTTCCACATCTCATTCACACACTCAGCTGTCATGTTTCTTACTCTTTTTGCACATCTGCCTGCACTCACTTTCAACACACTTCCTACACCACCTAAACAGTCTTAGATTCCTTCCACAAATCTTTCATCCTATAAATTCTAAACTCATGTTAAATTATTACTATTACCCCAAGACCTCATGGAGTCAAAGACTCATCTGGGAGGTCCTTTTAACACACACACAGCTCATCATACCATGTCTTAAACACACTCAAACTCCTTGCAGAACCACACTCTCAGGAAAGGCATTCCAATCATTCACAACTCTGCATGAAAAAAAACCGCCTCTCACTCCCCTACTCACACCCTCTTTATTCAGTTACCAGGGATGACCTCTGATTCTCCCCTATCTCCCATTATTTTATGTAGAACTTCTCCAGCATTGATCCTATAACAACCCCTTACCAACTTGTAGGTCTCTATCACATCTCCCCTCTTCCTCCTGCCCACCAGACTCTGCAAATTACATCTTCTCAAATATTCCTCATACTCGACATTCCAGAGGTCAGAAACTACCTTAGTCAGTCGCCTTTGGACCCTTTCCAACATATCTTCATCATTCTGAAAACCAGGTGGCCAAATCTGGGCACAATAGTCCATGTGTGGCCTAATCAAAGACTTATACAACGGAACAAGAATCTCCCTACTTCTACACATCAGTGTCCTCTGCATCATTCCCAGAAGCCTTTGTATTGTCTTCACAATTTTGGCTATTTGTCCCCTAAATTTCAGATCCTTATCCACTATCACCCCCAGATATCTTATTTCCTCCACCTCCAACAATATATCCTCACCAAGCATAAATTCTGCATCCCATCTTTGTTTTCCAAATTTTAAAACCTCATATTTTGCAACATTGAACTCACATCCCCATTCCCGTGCCCAATCACTCAATTTATTCAAGTCTTCTTGTAAGGATACAACATCTTCACTACTCTTCATGGTTCATCCCAACTTTGCATCATCTGTAAACAACTGAATATCTCCATCCAAATTTTCACCACTATCATTAATATACAAGTTAAACAGTAATGGCCCTAAAACAGATCCCTGAGGCACTCCATCAGTGACTTTCCTTTTCCTGGATATCGCTCCCCCATACACAACCTGTTCATAACCTATCAGATAGCCAGTCTCCAATCCAATGCACTAGTCTAATATCCAACCGCATCTGCTGATTTTGTGAAAGGTAAGTTTTGCCTAAGTAATATATTCATTTTCTGGGTTAGATAAAGGAAATAGCAATGGCTACATAGCAATACTGTGGACTTTAAAAAAAAACATTCAACAGGATATACCACATGGAACATTGCTATATAAATTAAAGAAAATGGGATTGGATATGAAGCTGATATGCATAAGACGAAGACTGATAGTTAGATGTCAAGGAGTAGTATATAGGCGAATTGAATCCAGGAGAAAACAGGCAATTAATGGTGTACCATAGAACTCAGTACAGAGATGCTACTATTTAATTTGGATATCAGTGATATTGGAAATGTTTTAAGTTGAAATATCCAGTTGTTTGCTGATGATGCAAAACTAGGAAAAGCAACAGTCAATAATGATGTAGAAATTACTGCAGGGTTTAAACAGGTTGGCAGTATGGTCAAAGAATAATGTCTACAAGTTTAATGTGGCAAAGATGTTGAAAGGTTTTTTCACTTGGTTATACTATGAATTAAAGATCGCAAGAAGTTATATTCTTGGTTTTATCCTTTATCCAAGTAGAGCAAACAAAGTTTATGCATGAAGTCACTTCACAATTGGGCCACTTGTATACAGAGGCTAATGACTTCACAACAATTGTCTTAGTATCCTATAATGCAGTGCACATATCCTGATGGACATGTGTAATGCTATGCATTATGGGAAGGGACACTACCCAGACTGGTTGCAACCTTTATTGAGGTATGTTTAAGTGCAAGAATACCTCTCCAAAAGCTCACATGATTTCTCAGATTAACCAACAATGAGTGACCCAAAGGATCATTTAACTCAGCAGTAGTTCCAATCAGTGACAGGCTCGCCCCACCACCAAGAAGAACCCTCAGCAGTGGCTCTGTCCAATGGCAGGCCCACCCCCACCACTGAGCAGAGCCATTCATATCTCAGGGAAAGCAACCACTTCTAGACCCAGAAGTGATACTAAGAAGAAGTGATACAACAACAATTTAAAGTAATATATAAGTCATATTTCCATTTACAAGTAGTCAAAAGGTGTCACACCTTATTATAAAATACTCGGTATAATCAAGTGAAAAAAAATTTCAGCATCTGTCTCTTGATAGATGCTAAAAGATATTTAGGTGAAAATTCTATGCTAGCAAAATATATTACATGAGTTTATATCTGGTATTAGAATTATTTAAAGAAAGGATGTTTACTCTCTGGGTTGATTCTAAACTGTGGCATATACGAGGGTGGTCTGAAAAGTTCTCAGACTAACAATGAAAAAATGAATTTATAATTTCAAAATTATTTTTATTTTTCAACATAATCTCCCTTAAGACAAATACATTTATTCCAGCAATGCTCCAGCACCATTATCCCATCCTTACAGTGGTTCTCAGTAAGATCTGCAAAATACCCCTCTACAGCTGAATCACCTGTTGATTTGAAGAAAAATGCTGACCAGCAAGGAAGAGTTTTAGTTTTGGGAAGAGATAGAAATCAGAGGGAGCCAAATCTGGGAAATAGGGTGGATGTTCCAACAATTCATAGTGCAGATCCCTTAATTTTCCCATTGCCAAACACCTTTGTGGGCAGGTGAATTGTCTTGATGAAAGTTGATATTTTTCTTCTGCAAACTAGGTCTTTTCTCACGAATTTTTTTGTCTGGTCTGGTTAAAAGATCGCAATAATATTCCTGGTTATTGTTTTACCCTTTTCAAGATAATTAATAATTTGTTATAAAGAGGGAGATTATTTATTAATTTATTTATTATCAATCCTCATTTGTTATGAGATTTTCTCTATAACAATTATTTCTAATTTCCGAGTGTTTTTATTTATATGCACAAGGGTTCAATTCCGATTGGTGCAATGACTTTTTACTATTTCTTTCAGAATCCGAGAAATCACTGACTCGCTCAAGACCAATTACAAAATATACACATTTAATAAAACAAAAACAATATATACACTTCAAATAAAATTACACAACTTACTACAAAATTAACTGGATATAAGACCTTTTAAAATAAATCTACACTTTAAAGATTTTCTTATCCAAAAATATTAAAACCACCTATTCTCTGACTCATTCTATTACTGGATTGTTTAACATATACTTAATGACATCTATCAGACTAAACACCTTGTTTTTGCAACAACAAAAATGTTCATAGTCAGTTTCTTTGTTAAGGCCTTTCTTCCGAAGATATAAATTTTTTTTCTTCTTTTCCATAGGATCCTTTCTTATCACCCTTATGTAGCACACATTATTCCTCCTGACTCTGAAATAAGATATTCTGAATTCACCGAAGTATAGGTACTCTTTCCTCATGCAGTTCAATTTTTGTTAATTTTTGTACCAGCAAAAAGGTTTCTTCTACTGCTTTATCTAAGTTGATAAATTCTGTCTCCTTTTCCAGCAGAAATAACATAGATCCGGCGTCCTTAAAACAGATGAAATTTTCGATCAGCGTTTCCTCGAACATTCCTATACAATGTCAATCACAATATTTTATTTTATTTACCAATACTTAATTACAGTCCTAACTCCTCCACTTTAAAGGCTCACAACTCTACGATTCCTTTTTTTGGAATCTTCTATTAATATGCCCCTGACTGTCACATAAAAACTTAATTTCCTAAGAAAAAAATTTTGCCGCCTGCATTCTTAACCTTCCATTAGCTCTCTCTTGTTTATCCTCCGTTCCTTGATACTGAATGCTCTCTTGTTACAGTTTCCATTACAATGATACTGAACACTCTCTCTGTCAGCTGTCAATCACTCATCAAACTCCTTGGCGAGCATGTGCACTCCACGAAAGTGGCAAGCAAGAAGTTATGTATAATGGTTGACATGTCATCTTTGTTAGCGCTACGAGAATGTCTTTACAAAGCACAACACTTAATAATTTTAAACCACAATAAAATTTTTGAAAGTAACACAACTATCCAAATCCAGTGAGTACATAATTTTTTTTTTAAATGCTTCACATCTCATTTTGACAAAATAACATCAATAACGTGTATATCGCAAGTGCCGACAATACGTATTATGAAACCAAAACTAATAATGTACTAACATAAACAATTTGTAAAAATATTCATAATTTTAATTTATGACTGTTTTTACAATGTTATATTTGGACAATAATGATCAAGGAAAGGAAGGAGTGAGGATAGCAAATGCTGCTCGAATTTCTGTAGTTCCCATGTCATCTGTCTAATAATGTGCTTTAATTTGTGATTTCAGAGGTTAAATCATTTTCAGTATCCTGTTAAGTGGAGCAAGCCTTCTTTGTTCTCGACTTCTTGTTAGTGTTCCATTTCTTGTATGTTTTTGGCACCATTTTGCAGCTCTATTTAATATTGCAATATCTCAATAAAAATGTTATAAAAACATCAAATATTACAAAAACATGAAAATCTACACTAATACTACAAAACGCCAATTTTCCAAGGGGGGAAAAAAGCAATAAAACAAATAAATTCACCAATTTTACAGGAGCGCTGAATACACTGACTACTCACAATGTCAGTTTGAAAAACAAAACAAGGAGTAATGGAACAGTAGTAGAAAATTTTGAAGAGGAATGGAAACAGGAGTACATATATCAAGACTTCAGGTTTATTTATTTATTATTTATTTCATATGAAGATAAAATGGCTGTCAGCCCCTTTTACAGAGGGGTATGGCACCATCTCAATGCCCCCCCCCCCACCCAATTTTATCTGGGCTCGGGATTGGCATAGCTGACAAATCACTCCTATGGCTGGGTCTTAAGTATTACTGACTGTAATCCGTGTGTATTCACAGGACCAGTTTTCCTGTTCTGGGGAACGAAAAACCCGCGTTTCCAGGTGAGAAAACCCCCTACATCCGTATGAGACCGTCTAACTCACCTTTCATCAAAAGAGACCAGATAAAGATTCTTCACATTGTGGACAGGAATCGAATCCAAGTCTTTCTGACCAAAGGGCTTCATCTATATCAACTGAGCTACGGAGGCTCAATACTTGAGATAGAAAAGGCCATCAAAAACTTCAAATCTGAAACGACAGCTGGAATATATGATATTTGACCAGAATACTGAAATCTGGATGTTTAAAAGTTTACATAAAAGTTTACAATGGCTACACTGCATAATTCAGGACTGGTGAAAAAGTCGAATTCAAATATTGGAGTACAGCTCTTATATTATTTCCCATCTATTAAAAAAAAAAAAAGAGAATTAAAGCTGAATATGAGAATCACACAGGAATTTCTCTACTAAATGTTATTGGTAAAATTTATTCAAGCATACCTGAAAAGAGGCTGAGAAAAATTGTGGGAGAGAAACTTGGAAATAAGCTGGATTAGGCAAAATATAGGCATCAAGATCTGATTTTCACTTTATGACAAATAGTTGAGAAATCATAGGAATATGACAAGGATCTCTAGTTTTGTAGATCTAGAAAAGCATACAAGGTGCGTAGAGAAAAGCTTTTCAAAACACTACAATTATATGGAGAAAATGGAACATTATACAGAGCAATACATAATATTTAAGTTGCAAATCAGGGGTAAGACAAGGATGCACATTATATCTACTCTTGTTCATCATCTATATGGATCACATTATGAAGGAAAGCAGAATTAAACCTGACATTAGAATTGGAAATATCTTCACTTTACATAGAAGTTGTATCCTAAACACATCCAATACAAGACTACAGCTATAACATATGTGGCATAAAAAATCAGCAATAAAAAGACCAAAACTATGAAAATAGGCAGGAACACAGAAAACTTGAGCTGCATTCTTAATGGAGAATAAAATTGTTCAGGGCCCTTGGAAAATTGTATAATATGGTGGTCAGCCAAGGTTTGGTTAGCCAGACTAAATGTTTTGGACTATTTAGACAAGTGTTTAGTAAAGATGGCAAATTAAATTTCGAAGCAGAAGCACAAAACAATTGTTTTGTGCTTCTGTTTACCAGCTTTGTTTATTCTGTTATGGTGGGAGTAAGATCGGAATAAGAGCGAAATTAACCAAAACACTAAACTAGCAGTCTAAAAGACAGTGTTCAAACCAGTTTTAAGTTATGGAACTGAGAGCTGGGTTAGAGATAAAGCACTTTGTCAAAGATTAGGGACTACAGATATGAAATTTTGGAGAAAAATTAGGGGCCTGATCAGATGCCATCAATTGTACAATCATATTAAAAATTAAAACATTAGGAAAGAACTTGACATTGTTTCAATAAAGAATGTGTGGGCATGGCTAATCTATGGTAGGGTGACCAGACATCCCTTTTTTAATGGGATTGTCCCCTTTTTAAGACTCTGGTCCTGTTGTCCCGACAAAACCTTAAAAGGATGATAATTGTCCCATTTTATTGGATAATTGCTTGATATTTGATTTGAAACAACAAACAACTGCAACATACTGTGTGTTGTTCGGTGTTTTCAACTGAACATGGAGGCCATTCTGATATAAAACAGCATTTGACAAAGCAAAAATATAAATTGGCAGCCACTGCTCACAGTTCAAGTCAAGATGTTACATCATTTTTCACAAAAAATTCAAATGGCTATACATTAGATCAAAGTTTGAAAAGGTCAGATATCATTATTATAACAAACTTCCATTAAGTCAACTGACTCATTGTTCTAGATATCATTCAGTGAGCAACACATTGAACCATAAACTCATTCAAACTCCTAGCATTTACAACATATTCTGGCAGTGCATTTCATTTACTCCTCACTCTCCATTTAAAGTTCTACCTCTCGCTTCTTCACTACATTTTAACACAACTTCCAGGGATAGCCTCTTGTTCTTTTCCTCACACCCTCTGTTCTATGTATAATCATCCTTCGTTATTTATCCTGTAAAATTCCCACATCTAGCATATCTGCTAAACTCTGCAATTTACATTCTGATATTTATCATCATCATCATCATTGGCTCAACAGCCCTGTGTGGGCACTGGCCTTCTTCAGAAACTTCTGCCAGCTTTCCTTATTCAATGCCAAACTCCTCCAATTTTTGACTCCTAAAACCTTAATAGTCTGCATGGTTAGCCTAGTGGCTATATGCTTCACAACCATATGCCTGGGAAAGGTGTCTCCTGGGTTCGATTCCCTTCGTCGACATGAGGAGCTTAAGGATCTTTCTCAGACATAGCCAAGTTAGCTGGTCTTGGGCGTGGACAGCAGGGTTTTTCTCCCCAGTTTATCTGGGGGTTTTTCCTCCTGCAAGCAGGCAAACCGGCCTCGTGAACACACATGGATTACAGTCATGAATACTGCCCTTGGGGAATGCAGTAGAGGAGTAACGAACTAGCCATATTAATTCATCAGTAACCCCCCCCCCCCCATTAGGAGCGGAGACTTAACCTATCCTAGGATGGATGAGAAGGATAGGAAAACCTTAATATCTTGCATCTTACCATCTTAATTTAGGTCTTCCAATTTTTCTTTTCCCTTCTGGCTTAGCATTAAACATATTAATTATTCAATTACTATCCATGTGTATGTATAATGTGTCCAGACCAACTTAATCTATTTATTTTTATGTACTTAATAATGTCTGGCTCATTAAATAATTTGTATAGTACAGTACAAGATGTATAGAGCAATACATGAGAATTTCATAAATTCTCTTGTACTGCTCCAAAAATATATCTGATAACTCTTCTTTCAAACAGACCTAGAAGGCTTTCATCTGCCATTGATAATAACCCAGTTTTCAGATGTATAAGTTAACACTGGTCTTACAAGTACTTTGTACATCATTATCTTTGTTTCTCTTGAGATCAGATGTGACTTTAAGTATATCCTAATTTCAAATTTGTAGGAACGAATTTCAGTTTGAGAAGGATTATTATCACAAATCTTTTCTTTCTAGTTACTGGCATATACTTTGTTTTTTCTTGATTAATCTGCAAATTCATCTTCTTTACTGCCTTTCCTAAACTGATGAAAGTTTCTTCCATTGCTTTTTGTGTCCTTCCTATAATACATCAATATCGTCTGCATATAGATTTGTAGAAAATAGTTCCCCTTATTAATACCAGCATCTCTGAAAACCTTTTCAAGTGCTAAGTCATCCCCTTGTCAAATGCCATTTTTTATATATACTGGATCAGAAAACATGTTCTGAGTTTTGATCTGATATGCTATTATATGCAGTTCTAAAATCTATGAAAAGGTGCTGTGTTTCAATTCCAACATTTTTCAGTAATTGGCATATATTAAAAATCTGATCATTTGTAGATCTTCCTTGACGAAATCCACACTGATATTGCCAATAACAATCTCTACATATAAATAAAGTCTCTTAAATAGAATGTTAGAGAAAATTTTATAAATTGTACATAGTAAATTAATTCCTCTATAGTTAGAACATATCGTTACATCACCTTTCTTATGGATGGGGCATATGACACTCAGATTCCATTCGTCTGGAATTGTTTCATTAGTCCAGATTTTGTTGATAAGTTAACACAGCTGCTTAAAATATTCTGTACCTGCAATTCTAATTAATTCTGCTTGTATCCTATCCATTCCTGGGACCTTGTTTTTTTTTTTAAGTTTTTTAATAGCTGCCTCCACTTCTGAATTTGCTGGTACTGGTTCAACCGCTTCTAGATCTTGGCTCTCTTCCATACCATCTAATTGACCAGACATATTTGGATTCAATAATTCATCGAAATGCTCTGCCCATCTTCCTAGTATCATTTCATTCCCACTTAAAATATATCCTCATCCCTACATAATGTTGTTCTAAGCTGGAAATCTTTCCAACTACTATTTAACTTTTGATAGAAAGATCTGCTTTCATTCATACTTCTGAGATGTTCCAATTCCTTAAGTTCATCCTCATAGTATTTCTTCTTTCTATTTTTATGCACTCTTTTTTCTTCTTTTCTAGCCAAATGATATTCCTCCATAGCTTTACAAGTGTGGTTCCTTTGCTGCATTTGTTTATATGCCTCATTTTTTAATAAGTCACATGTTCACATTCTGCATGAAACCAACAGTTATACTTAACTCTACTGACTTTTCCTAATACTATGTCTGCTGTTGTCACTATGACATCCCTAAGAACATCCCAAGCCTCATTAACACTGTCACCAATGGTTAGACTGGACAGGTTTTCACTGATTCTCTCACCATATTTAGCTTTAACTCCTAATTCCTTCAATCTTTCCTTATTAAACTTTCTAGCATGTGATACTACAACCTTGCATCAGATATTCTGCTTCTTCTAATTTTTGATATAATCAAATAGTTATCGGAATCCCCACACTCTATTAAAAGATGATCATTTTATGAATATCTTTATGATTAAACATTGTACCACCAATAACCATATTTCTTGAAGAAGCAAAGTTGATCAATCTAGTCCCATTATCATTAGTCTCATTATGTAAACTATATTTCCAAATAGTTGGATTGTGTGTATCCTCTTTGCCTATCTTGGCATTTAAATCATCCATAATAATTTTTACATCCTTCTTTAGACATTCCCCATAGATCTTATCTAATTCATCATACCACAACTCTTTTTTCAGCATCATTATTTTCTTCAGTTAGAGCATGTACACAGATAAAACTGTACTATTAAAAAAAATGTCCTTTAATTCATAACCTATACATTCGAGGTGAGTTTGCTTTTAAGTAAGATGTTTTATCCTCTTGTTTACAATGAAACCTGTTCCAAACATGTGATCTTTCTTTTGGCAGCTATAAAAAATAATATGATTTTTCTTTTCCATAATCCCCTCTCCTGTCCATCTCATTTCTTGTATAGCCGTAAAAGTATCCTGTATTTATCCAATTGCTCCAGCAGCATTTTTAAAGCTCCAGATCAGTAAAGAGAAAGTACGTTCCATGATCCAATTGTGTCCAGATTTGGTCACCTGGTTTTCAAAAGGATGAAGAGATGTTGGAAAGGGTCCAGAGGTGACTGACTAAGGTAGTTTCTGACCTCTGAAATGTCAAATATGAGGAAAGATTGAGAAGATGCAATTTACAGAGTCTAGTGGATAGGAGGAAGAGGGGAGATATGATAGAGACCTACCTACAAGTTAGTAAGGGGTTGTTATAGGATCATGTGAGAAGGGGCAGCAGCACACTCAGGGTTTAATCTTGGGGGGGGGGGGTTGATTAGACGATTTGAGAATATACACACTGCGCATCGCATACGACCAAGCATCTGCAATGATTGCTAATTCATAAGTAGTATAGAAATACACAACACAACATAAATAAAAAAAATGAATTTTATTAATTAGGAAAAGATTCTTGGAAAATTTTCCAGTGTTTTTTTCCTTTTTCTTTCGGGAGAGCCAGGGCTCCTTGCCCTCCCCCCCCCAGGTGTGCCACTGAGCAGGGGAATGAGAAGCAGGTTTTTTGCATGTGGAGTTGTGAATGATTGGAATGCCTTGCATGAGAGTGTGGTGTGTAGTGTCTGCAGAGAATTTGAGTGTGTTTAAGGTATGGTATGATGAGCTATGTGTATGATAAAAGGATCTCCTAGATGAATCTTTGACTCCATGGGGTCTTAGGTAATAAAAATAACTGCTGGATGGACTAAATGGATATTTAGTCCATCCAGCAGTTATTTTTTTAGATTTCATGACAAGTTGATTTTTTTTTTTCAGGGTGGGATCATCAGCCCAATGCCCAACCCCCAACCTGGAGGATGGCCTCCATATTTATGATCCCCAGAGGCAGGGTGACCCAGCTATACACCCAGGCACTGGGTACTCATTTTAGTCGCCTCGTATGACATGCATGGGCTACAGTGGGGGCTATTCTTATTCTCCGGCCACCACACAGGGAAGATTTTAGGAAAAGATTTTTGGAAAAGTTTCTAGTGTTTTTTTTCTTTTTTTTTTTTTGAGAAATGTGAGAAACACATTTTTTGCATGCAGAGTTGTGAATGATTGGAATGCCTTGCCTGAGTGTGTGGCAGGGAAGATTTTAGGAAAATATTTTTGGAAAATTTTCTAGTGTTTTTTCCCTTTTTTTTGGGAAGGGAGGCAAGAGGTCCCCCCTGTGAGAAACACGTTTTTTTGCATGCAGAGTTGTGAATGATTGGAATGCCTTGCCTGAGAGTGTGGTGTCTGCAGAGAATTTGAGTGTGTTTAAGGTGTGGTATGATGAGCTGTGTGCATGATAAAAGGACCTCCTGGATGAGTCTTGATATTACTTTTTTGGTTATTTGTCTGGGCCCCCTCTCATAAATTTCCACATCACAACAGAAACCATGTTACCAAATTAAAGAACAATAGTGCATTTGTGGTGTAATGCCTTTTTTTAGTAGTAAAGCCACCTCATCATCCCTACTCATCAGTGTGCTCTTTATCATAGCTGCAATGCTTAGTAACATTTGCAATTTTCTCTGCACCTCTATCACTCCAGAATTCAAGTGTCATATCTCAAATTCCAAATCTCAAAAGACATGTGGTGATGACAAATGTTGTAAGATTATATTCACCTTCCTCAATATATCCTTGCCTGCAACAACTATCATTATCATCTCCTAACATATACCTTCAATGGATGCACAAGATATTATTAGTATCCTGTGTATCAACACTTTTTTTCTTTCAAATTAATCTGCTATTTTTCAGATCTCCTACATTTTCAAGTCTTACAATTTGATTTTCAGGCAATAATAATGCATCAATCTATCTAGATCTTGGTCTTCCCCATGGAACTGATTCCTGATAATCCCACACTGGCTATGCTCAACTGTGCAATTCTGTTTGCCATACCACCTTAGAGAAATTGTATTTGTGCATTCTTGAATGCTAACAGTGAAAAGTTGCTTTGCCATATTTTCATATTTATTTTTAATATGATTCTGTTACTGATGCCACTTGTTTTTTTTTTTGTTTGTTTAAGTATCACTTTCATACATGAGAGCCACAAAGCCTATAGAAAATTTTGCTGTGAGAAAAATCAGATTCACTCTAATTTTTCTCAAAACTTTCATATCTATGATCTCTCGTTTTAATCAGCTATTTTATTTTGAATCTGATTTGAGGCTCTCAAACTTAAGTTAATATTGGTTTAATATTTGTTTGAACACAGTCTCATATTATTTTTTATTATTCTCATCATCATACCTCTCTTGAATGCATTCACTAACAAAGCACTTACAAGAAACTCTGGCAATCCATTCCACTCACTCGCCACTCTGCAAGTGCAAAATCTAGTGCTCACACAAACATACTATAAGTTTGCAAATAATCTTTCGTGGGTGGGAGCAACATAAAATGCAAATGAACAGTAACAATGTAATCATCATGAGTCCATACCTTATACTGATTTTATATCAACTCACCCGTCTGTATGTCTTTGAATTCAACTAAATTGAAACTATATATATATATAATTTTTTTTTCTGTATAATGTTCATTTTACAGTATATAACTGCAGCATCTTGAAGAACTCTCTTAGCACTTTATATGTGTTTCCCAGTATATAATTTAAATATGGATTCTTATTCATAATAATGCTTAATGGTATAAACAACACCAACAGGAATATATTTATTAAACTCAGTAATATTTTGCTGGTTTTCTACCCAGCATCATCAGAACATAATGGTAACTGTGACAGGTACACAGCACTAAACTAAGTAATTGTAGACACAATTTCAATAATAACTGACACCTAATATACTTAAATAGAATTGACAAAGTATCTCTTTATCAGTTCCCAAGTAGTATTTATGTCTTTTCTGCTTAACTCTTCAATCCATGCTACAGCTCCAAACTGTCACCTATGCTTCTCATAATTACCAGCCTTGTAATTCCACATACATCCTCTCCTCAGATGACAGCATGTATGTGGAACCATATGAAGGCTTCTCAGAGAAGTCTTCATATGGCTAGTCACCACCCAGGTGATCACTTCATCATCACACTTACCATATGTAGAGCAGTGTGAAACCCCACTCACAATCACATCTTCTGTGATTGTGATCAATGAAATGATCAGATCTAAAACTCTTGATCCTTGTGTGCCCTCATTTACTGCCTAAGATAGTTATCTCTCAAGAACTCAACATGTTTGTTTTCCTTATTCCCACATGCTATTTCTTCATTCCAACCTATTTTGCCATAATCACCCTTACCTTTTTAACTAACCCAAGTTACTTATACATTTCTTCATGGCCCTCCCAAACATCCAACTAAATACCTCTTCTTGTCAACCTACACCTCACTGCCTCAAAACTACTGCCGCTATTTCCCTCTTTCACATGTATCTTATGTGGACACAATTCCACTATTATCATTGGTAGCACTACCCCCTTCTTTCTTGTCCTTTCTATTCTCATGAAAAACACTGTATCCTTACATTTGTATTCCTTTGAGGATATCATCGTTCATTCAACCATGTTTTACTTTTCCAACAGATTTTTGAAGAGATGAACTCAATGATTGAAACAATTTTATCTCACTTATTTCTGATGCTCCTTGCATTTATTATTATTATTATTACCACCCCAAGACCTCATGGAGTCAAAGACTCATCTGGGAGGTCCTTTAATCATACACACAGCTCATCATACCGTGTTTTAAACACATTCAAACTCTTTGCAGATACCACATTCTCAGGCAAGCCATTCCAATCATTCACAACTCTGCACGAAAAAAACCTGCCTCTCACTCCCCTACTCACACCCTCTTTATACAGTTTCCAGGGATGACCTCTGGTTCTCCCCTGATCTCCCACTATTCTCTGTAAAACTTCTCCACCATTGATTTTATAACAACCCCTTACCAACTTATAGGTCTCTATCATATCTCTCCTCTTTCTCCTCTCCACCAGACTCTGCAAATTACATCTTCTCAATCCTTCCTCATACTCAACATTCCAGAGGTCAGAAACTACCTTAGTCAGTCTCCTTTGAACCCTTTCCAACATCTCTTCATCCTTCTGAAAACCCGGTGACCAAATCTGGGCACAATAGTCCATGTGTGGCCTAATCAAAGCCTTATACAACGGAACAAGAATCTCCCTACTTCTACACGTCAGTGTCCTCCGCATCATTCCCAAAAGCCTTTGTGTTGTCTTCACAATTTTGGCGATGTGTCCCCTAAATTTTAGATCCTTATCCACTATCACCCCCAGATCTCTTATTTCCTCTACCTCCAACAATGTATTCTCGCCAAGCATAAATTCCACATCCCATCTTTGTTTTCCAAATTTTAAAACCTTAAATTTTGCAGCACTGAACTCACATCCCCATTTCCATGCCCAATCACTCAATCTATTCAAGTCTTCCTGTAAGGCCACAACATCTTCACTACACTTCATGGTTCGTCCCAACTTTGCATCATCCGTAAACAACTGAATATCTCCATCCAAATCTTTGCCAATATCATTAATATACAAGTTAATTAACAGTAATGGACCTAAAACAGACCCCTGAGGCACTCCATTAGTGACTTTCTTTTTCTGGATATCACACCCCCATACACAACTTGTTGATACCTATCAGATAGCCAGTCTCCAATCCAATGCACCAATCTAATATCCAACCCCATCTGCTCTGGTTTGACTGTCAACCTATCGTGAGGTACTCTATCAAAAGCCTTTGCAAAATCCAAGTATATTACTGTGTATCCTTTTCCTCTGTCCAAGGAAGCAGTCACTTTATTGTAATGAGTAAGTAGATTACTAAAACATGACCTCCCTTTAGCAAATCCATGCTGTCCATCAAAGACAATACCGTTGTTATCCACGCAACTCTGGATCCTGACCTGGTTGGCCAAGTGATTAGTATATATGCTCTCCAGCTAAAATGCTGTGGGTTCGAATCCCACCATGGGCATGGATGTTTGTGATTGTCTATGAAAATACTAGTGGTGGTGACAGGCAGTAGATGGTACTGGTGTAGATGATGATGGAGACAGAGAGCTCCATCATCATGTACACCTCCAGGGGGTCCTAAGACTCATCGAGGGAGGGTACGTGTAATAATAATAATAATCATCATCATCAGTTGCATCAGTCTTGGGACTGGTAGCTCAGCAGCAATTTCCTCCATTCCGCTCTGTCATTGGCTTTGTTCTTAACCTCCTGGTAACTCCTCAAATCTTTGACTTGGTCAAGAAAGCTTTTCCTTGGTCTGCCTCTTCTTTTCCCCTCTGTTTTGACTTCAGTTATTCTTTTCACAAGTCCATCATGTCAAAGTATATGTCCAAACCACCTATCCCTTCTAATTTTGATCGATTTAATTAGAATTCTTGTTTCGTTTATCTCTCTCAGGACTTGATCGTTTGATTTTTTTTCCTGTCCATTTTATTTTGTTCATGCTGCGCCAGCACAACATTTCAAAAGCTTCCAATCTTCTTAGCATCTTCTCTGCCTAGAATCCAGGTTTCACATCCATACAGTGCAATTCTCCATGTCAGCTTCTTTACTAATTTTTTTTTCAATTGTAGGTTGAGGTTTCGTGTTAAAATGCTTTTCATCTTAGAGAATTGGTCTTTTGCATTGTTTATTCTTGATCTGATGTCTTCTCTTGTTCTGCCATCTTCTGTATTACGCTTCCTAAATATTTAAAGCTTTTCACTTGTTTTATTTGTTTCCCAGTGATATCTATATGCCGTATACTAGATTTTGCCTGTAACAATGATTTTAGTCTTATCTGTGCTGATTTTCATTTTATATTTTTCAAGGTTATTATTTAGTAATTCTAGCATTGTTTTTAACATTCTTCTGTTTTCTGCTACAAGGGCTATGTCATCAGCAAATCTTATACACATGACTTGCTCACCATTTATCTTTATGCCACTATTTATTTTATCTTTAGTTTCCTGAATGGCCTTTTCAATATATAAAATAAATTAAAGTGGTGAAAGTATACATCCTTGTCTTACTCCACTCCTTATATTTATTATTTTCTCCTAATCATTGATTTTAATCCATCAATTTTGATTTTTGTAACACCGTTTGGGTAACTCCTATAGGTAGAGATGACCTTGCTAATGCTTCTGCCTAGTATCTCCACTTGGGCCTGGCTCCCGCTCAAGAGACCTCAATAAAGGTCGAAACTAGTCTGGATAGTGGCCCTTAACTTAATGCATAACATTATACATATCCACAAGGAGATGTGTTTTGCATTATGGGAGATACTGAGAAAGGAGTGATGTTAGCTTGCTCCACCTTTGCAACGGGTTGCCCGGTGTTGTACCACCTTACCCCAGTCCTGAAGATACTTTCAGGCACAAACTTAGTTTGTTCACACGTGGATAAAGGATTAAACTAAATTTATTATAGTCTAACCAAGTGAAAAATAAACTTTCGACATCTTTCTCTAAATCCAGAGTAATTTAATAAAAAGGTGGTACACCTTTTGGCAACTCCTATAGGTAGAGATGACCATGTTAAAGCTTCTGCCTGGTATCTCCACTTGGGCCTGGCTCCCACTGAAGAGAGACCTCAATAAAGGTTGAAACCAGTCTGGGTAGTGGCCCTTCCCTTAATGCATAACATTATACATATCTGCAAGGAGATGTGTTTTGCATTATGGGAGATACTGAGATAGGAGTGATGTTAGCTTGGTCCACGTTTGCTACGTGTTGCCTGGTGTTGTACCACCTTACCCCAGTCCTGAAGATACTTTCAGGTGCAAACTTTGTTTGCTCACACTTGGATAAAGGATTAAACTAAAATTATTATAGTCTAGCCAAATGAAAAATAAACTTTCAACTTATTTACATCTAGTTTACTCAACTCCCCAAACACCTCTTGCTCACTTACAGTCAGTCTCTTCTCCCCATCATCAACTGCTCTCAATCTCTCCATGAAGTCACATTCACAAGATTGAAAGATATTTATGAACTGCTCATTAAGTATCTCCACCACACACATTCTGCAACAGCTGTCCTTATACCACTTTCTCCAATCAATGTCATCCTTCCATAATCATTCTTTCTTTTGCTGGCTACATATCGAAAGAACTCCCTAGGATTATTTTTGGCTTCATTAGCTAACTGCTGTTCATACCTCTCTTTAGCTATTCTCACCAACCATGTCAGCCTCCTTGCCTGGTCTTTGTAGACCTCATGAAATTGGTTATTTCCACTTCTCTTATGCTGCCTCCACAATGCTCTTTTTCTCTGTATCGCATACTTAATCTCTTTATTCATCCATCTCACACCTACCTTATTTAACCTTCTCACCCTTGGAATACATTTAGACATTGCATCTACTAGATAGTTTATGAAAATCCCCCAAGCTGCATTGATCTCTTTTCCAGCTAACTCCTCATTCCAACAAGAGCTCAGGAGACCTGCAAGCTGTCTCCTGAGCTCTTCATAATCACCCCCCCCCCTTGTAGTTCCACATATACCCTTTTCTCACAGGAGTCCTCACACTGCTGGCAACTTCCCAGGTAATCACCTCATGGTCTCACCAATTGGTAGATGATTTGACACCTCATTTATAATTACATCCTCTATTGAGATGACCAATTCCAAGACACTTAATCCTCGTGTGCCCTCTCTTACATACTGTCTGAGGTAGTTATCCCTCAAAAACTCAAGAAACTCATTTTCTTTACTTCCAGTTGCTATCTCTTCATTCCAGTGTATATTGCCATAATTAAAATCACCTATAATGATCTCCCTTTTCTTATTTACTTGTCTAATTTGACTATACATTTCACTATCACCACCATCCACATTACCTGGTCTATAACAACATCCCACCAAGTATTTCATTCCATTCACCTCTATCTCACACCATACTGCCTCAAAACCACTGGCACTATTTCCGTCTTGCATCTCTACTTTGTATGGACATAACTCTTTCTCTATCATCAATAGCACTCCCCCTCCCTTTTTACCCCTTCTATCCTCATGAAACACATCATACCCTTCCATCTCTATTCCTGTCAGGATGTCATCCTCTTCCAACCATGTCTCACTTATTCCGACAATCTTTGGGTGAACAGACGCAATTAGTGCAACCATTTCATCTGCCTTATTTCTTATACTTCTAGCTTTGGTATACAAACACAACAGCTCATTTCTGGATCTACAGCTAGTTCCACTGATACCACTCACTCGATGTGATCTCTCCATGCTTGACTGGGGCCATTTCCCTTTCTGCTTCTTCATTTTAGAACCCTTTTCAATTCCAACTGTTTCCTCTTATTTCGGACAGTGCAGTGCTTTATCAAATTCTTCTTGCATTATTGGGGGATCCTAGATTATCATAATTTTGATTTTCTATGCTGATATCAACATCAAGTTTGTTGCCATTATAGAGATTTTCAAGATAATTCTTCCATTCCATTAATATATTCTCAGATTCTATTAGTAATTTCCCATTTTCATCTTTGATGGCATTGTTTTTGCTGTTCTTATTAAATTTGAAAGTCAGTTTGTTAATTTCTTTATAGGCTTTCTCTATGCTTTCTTTTTTAAATAATTCAGCTATGTTATTACACTGTTCTTCTAGGTATTCTTTTTTGGCTTGTCTACACTGTCTTGTAATTTGATTTTTAAGATATTTGTATTCGGCCACATCTTCTTCTTTAACAGCATTTTTATATTTTCTTCTTTCATCCATAAGGCCAAGTATTTCATCTGTTATCCAATGTTTTCTTTCTGCATTTTTCAATAATTGATTTGATGAATTTGTAATTAACTCTTTAATCATATTCCATTGGTTTTCAATATTATTCTGACTATTTATGTTTTCTGGAATGTTATGATCAGTTGCCTCTTGGTATCCTCTCCTTACTCTTTAATTTTTCAAGGTTCCATCTTATTGGTTTGTATCTTTGGGTTTGTTTCCTATGTTTCAGTTCTGTTTTCATTAAGACAAGGTTATGGTCACTACTAATGTCGGCACCTGGATAGCTTTTGCAATTTTTTCTTTGGTTTCTGTATCTTTTCTTGACCAATATATAATCTATTTGATATATGTTCGAATCCCCATGCACTTTCCAGGTGTGTCTTCTTCTTTTTGGAACTTGAAATAGTGTATTTGCTATAACTAACTGTTTTTGTGTACAAAATTCTATTAATTGCTTTCCTCTTTCATTCCTATGTCCAAGACCAAATCTTCCTGAAACATTATCATTGCTCTCTTCTCCCACTATAGCATTCCAATCTCCCATTATTATTGTATTGTCTCTGTCTTTAAAGCTGCTCCAGATTTCTTCTATTTGTTCATAAATTTCTTCTATTTCTTCATCGCTATGTTGTGATGTTGGCATGTAGACCATTATAATATTGAGGTTTACTGGTTCATTTTGAATGCTTATCGCCATGATTCTGTCACTATGGTTAATTATTGTAGTGATTAACTTTCCAACTTTTTTATGAAGCGTTATTGAAACACCTGACTCGCCCTTTTTATGTCCTGAATATATTATCCGAAATTCTCCACTCCAGAAATCACCCTGTCCCTCCCATCTCGTCTCACTAATGCCCAGAATGTCTATTTCAAGTCTTTCCATTTATTTTTTCATATTTTCTATTTTACCTGGTTCTAGCAGTGTTCTTGCATTCCATGTTCAAATATTTAGCTTATTTCTTGTCTTCATTTTTGAATAAGTACCAGGATTTCATTGGCTGTCGACCTGAGAAGCCTGGTTACTTCTCTTGTCGGGCAAGTTAAAAAATGAAGTCAAGATCAGCGATGGAGCCTTCACTGAACTTGACTTCATTTTTAACTTCCATTGCTGCTTTTACTTGGGAATGTAATGTGGTGATTTCCCCTTGCCTTCCACATTGCAGTATTGTAACATGTATGCTACAGGAGGTTAATACAAGTAGCGTTGCTGCCCACTACTATAACTATTAGTGGTTAGTTGAAAGAGGAGGAAACACCTCTAGCCCTCGAGTACTCTAATAGCTTCAGGAAGAATGGAGGACCTCCTCCTGGGCTTAGTAACCAAGAAAAGAGACAGACAGAAAGTTTTAAGTAAAGAATCCTCATTAGGAAGAATGTTAGTATGAGGGTAGAAGCAGGAAGTGGAAGAGTTAGAGAAAAGTATGACCAAAAGCTTTGAAATAGATCATACTTAACTCTGGGACCCCGAGTTAGCCATGCCTGTGCCTGCAAGTCGCAAGCCCCATGGGGATATAATAATAATAATAATAATACTAATTCTCATACATATATGCACTACCACTTCCAACATCTACTCTCCTCCCTATTCACCGTGCTCCCCCCCCTTCTGTTTCCCTGTTCCTCTTGCATTTCCATTCTCTCTTCATCTTTCATAGTACTACTATTTTCATTGCCAAGCATTTCACACTTCTTACTTCCTCTGATCTGTTGCTTGCAGTACACACTGCACTTCCTTCTACCAACAGTTTCTCAAACTCACTCATGCCAAATCCGTTCAAATGCAATCTGTCACTTTTGTATAAATCCACTTTTTCCTTAATACATGCCATACATCCACAAACTTCACTCCCTTTTTTCTCTCACACAGCTCTGTCAGAATACCATTCATGATTCTCGCTCTCCTTCTCAACTCCTCATCATTGCCATATCTCAGCAACACAATGACAACCTTTCCTACTATGCTGTTATATTTCACTCTTCTCAATAAACTCCTGGTGAATATCTTCATATTCTCCATATATATCCAACTAAATCATTTGTTCCTACAACCACCACTAACTCTCTTGCTTGTTCTCCCTCCTGGAAAGCAGACTATATGGACTCTCTCATTAACCAATCCTCGAATAATGTTATCTCCATACACTGCTATTTTGAAATTATTCATCACGTCTTTATCTCTTTTTTCTTTCATTCTACCATTTGCATTCTTTCATTTATTTTCACTAAATATCTAATATCACTTCCCATATTCCTCGCTTCATGTTTTATTTCGAGCAACTCTTTCTTCAAATATTGTATTCCAGCAATTTCACTCTCTGTTGGTCCCATAGTCCAAGTCCCTCTCATTTTGTCATACCTTTCTTCCATTTCCTCATTCCTACTTCCTTTCATTTCTTCATTCTTGTGTTCTTTCACTCACCCCCTCAGTCTCACTATCTTTCACTCCATTATTCACAGTATTCTGCACCCACATTTATGCTTTCATTTCTTCAGTCTGTTTGGCATTCACTGATAACTCCTCATTATCTTACAAAATATCACACTTACTACAAATCTATACATTCTGTTATCTCCTGTTCAGTCTCTCCACAAACACATCTTTCACATTGTGCATGTATACATGTTGCATTTGCATTTATAAGGTCTCAATATAACTATTTCAAGCACTGTTGCTCCAACTTGGTCTCCAAGGGTCCATGGAGATGAGGTGGATAAGATACAAATGAAAGTGACTAAGATGATATCAGAAATGTTTGGTGACAAGCACTGTAAATACACACGAGTGATAAAAGTGGAAGTGGATAAATCTTTCACTGTTTAGTAGAAGGGGAGAGAATGAGAGAGCAAGGGACTGTCACTTGCTCTCTCTGAAAGTAGTAGTCATGTTGCTATCAAAGTTGTGAGGGCTAGATTTTTCTTTTTGCAACTGCTGAACACATCATGCCCAAACAAATTTAGTGTAGTCTAACAGATAAGCTTAGGTGTTGATGGTTATTCATGACTTATTTTTCACAGTATTAACAACACCACAAACACTTTTAACAACAAAGATGTTTTATTAACGCTTATATTTCGCTGATTTTCAACTCAGCATCATCAGAGCACAACACACATGTAAACGCGACAGTGAGTGAGTGAAACAATATAATTGCAAAAGACAAAAGATCTAAAGTCCTATTTTGGCGCCCTCTAAAGAGAAAAAAAAAAAATTACTATGGCAAGTCGGGACTTGCAGACCACGCTTTGGACACTCCTTCACACAGGATTAGATGGAGGAAAACGAATGTGCTATTTAGGAGTCGTTATAGATCTGAAAGATTATTTTTTGAGTCAGCAATGGCTTTGAAGAATTCTCCCAACCTTAACAAATATGGTTGCATTAATTTGCCAAAAATTTGGGAGACGGTTATCCTAAGAAAAACTCCTGGATAACTGCTGTGTTTTTTTTTTTTTTTAGATCTTTTGTCTTTTGCAATTATATTGTTTCACTCACTCACTGTCGCGTTTACATGTGTGTTGTGCTCTGATGATGCTGAGTTGAAAATCAGCGAAATATAAGCGTTAATAAAACATCTTTGTTGTTAAAAGTGTTTGTGGTGTTGTTGATACCGTGAAAAATAAGTCATGAAATTTAGTGTAGGTCTGTTAGGTGGTATGTGATTTGATTGCACCTGCAATGATGAATCTGGATGCACTAATAACATAATAATGGATATAATAATAATCATAATAATAATTTACTATCAGTTAAAATAATCCTTTTAATATGTCAGAAGTTAACAAATGCATCCATATAATAATATAAGATAAGGGAATACTTACCTACTCAGTGTGGCTGATAAATAGTTTTCATCAATATCACATTCACACCATTGAAGCAAATTATTTGCTACTGCTTGCATGGTATTCATTTTTAAATTATCATTACTGAACAGTTCAGTTTTTAACAATCCATCTTTCCAAAATGTGTTAAAATGGTCAATATATTCAATTCCTTTGTACTCTGCATATGCTCTCACATGAGAATTAATGATATTTGACATTTTGTTAAAAGAAAAATATTTTTCTGATCTGGGTAATATGCTGGATAGGGCAAATTTCAGGTTTGACTCAGAGAGACTGTTGTACATTTTGTCGATAAGTCGTTTCACTCTTTGAACAACTATGATAGTACTGGATGATAACTCAGTGACTATGTCGTTAGAACCAGCATGAATAATTAATTTATCTGGAAAGTGACCTTCATATAAAACCTCATTAATCCTCTGTTCTGCATCATTAACAGTGAGTCCTGTATAAGATTCAGTAGTAATTGAGCATTTTCCATGGTTTAAATCACCTTCTAAGAATTTCAGTAATTCATCTCCAATCACAAGAATGTATATCTCTCTCTGTGATGAAGATTGTGATAATGAAAGAGCTCTGATTAATATATCCTTAAGATATCTGCTGTTTTTTTCAGAGATGAATGAATAAGAAGGATTTTTTTCTTGTTTTAGATCATTTTTCTCATACTCTTCTGGAACTTGTCCATATTCACTGATAATAAGACACTGCACAGAATTCTGAAGATTACTGCATAAATCACTATATCCATTTCTCCTGGAATTTAAATTCGTAACTAAGCCAGAAGATTCACCTTTTAGCTCATGGTCCCAAGTATTTCCATTGACAGGTTTGTTAAAGAAGTTTTCAGCAGGGGCTTTCAAGTAATCAATATACAGCTTTGGTAACTCTTGTTCTGAATCTTCACCTTCCTGAGCAGATAGTACAATGCTATGTCTTGAATGCACACTGAAAAATGAAATGTATTAAAAAGCTTAATTATGTTTACAGAAAGATATAAATGCTCCGATACATCAAAAATTGTAAATAAACAATTTTGAAATAAGTGTTTCTTTATTTCTAATGTTTTCATTACTTTTGAAAGAAATGTTTTTATTTTTGTTGTTGAATATATATATATATATATATAGGAGAAATATATTAAACTTGACAAGAAATTATATTCTTGTTTTAATCCTTTACCACAGTGTAAGGAAACAAAGTTGTATGTGAATTATTTTCATAACTAGTCTACTTGTATATAGAGGTTGTTGACTTCACATCAGTTGCCTCAATATCCCATAATGCAAAAACATTATGGGGAAAAGTCACTCACTACCCAGACCACTTTGTAAGTAATGGGGGGTCTTCTCCAAAAACTATGTGATCTTTCAGATTACTCTAACTCAATGTGTGAACCAAAGTATCATTTTAACTCATTACTCTTGATTACTCCAAGATACTTAGGTGGTTCTTCCAGACAACATCTGAAAAAATCGTGGCTCCATCCAATGACAGGTAAAAATCTACCACTGAACTACATGCAATCTTCCACAGCTAAAAAGAACTGCTTTTCTCCTGAGGCAAGCACAAACCAAAAGCCTCAAGCAAAGTCCACATCATAGCAATAGGCAAAAATCCATTGGAATATATAAGCAAGGCCACTACAGTGGCCAATTCAAGTGAAGATTTCCTTTCCAAAAACTCTGAGTGATCTAAAAGATCACTCTAAATCTAACCAAGTAACCTGAAAAGATCACCAAATCCATCAGAATACTCAGCATTAGCAGATAAAAATCTATTGTCAAATAGGATCAAACCACTTTGTAAGTAAGTAAATCAAGTCTTCTCCAAAAACAAATTGATTCTTCAGATTACTAACTTCAAGGAGTGACCCAGAAGGATCATTCTAATTTCTTATAATCTTGTTAACTCTTAATCACTTTAAGATACTCACTGTGATTCCATTCAGTGAGAAGCTAAAAACCACTCAGCATAACTGAGGATCCAGGACAAGAATCACCAAAATGCTTGCCATAGGCAAGCACCCAAGGAATACACTGATTAAGACGATTTTGTAGAAAACTAGGTGATCCCCTAGAACACACTGACCTCAATGAATGAAGAATCATTGAAACCCATTAACACTTGATCACTCCAAGATACTAAGCAGTGGTTCCACTCAGTGACATAAAAAAACTAATTATCTCTTAGGGCAAAGAACCCAATGACCAAGTTCATGTCAGTAGAAGCTATGCCACAGACAAACATCCACTGGAATCATGTTGCAGGTTTAATGGAATATTTATAGCAATAGTTCCAATATTTCACAAATCCCTTAAGATATCTTCAGGGATTACAAATAACTCTTGTAACACACACTCAAATACAACACAATACTAATTGAAACAAGTGAGTGACTGTAAAGTCCTATCTAGGTGGTGTGTGCCCTCTATGGGGGCACTTGTAGCTGGCCTAGGATGTAAAGTGGGATATCTGATAATGTTTCCCATATTTTGGGAAGTTTAATGCAACTATATTTATTTAAATTAGGTTGATTTCTGAGTACCACCACAGATTCTAAAAACAATCTTTCTTTTTTGAATTTAACATGGTGAAGCATGGTGGTTTTTTTTTTCCAGGATATCCTGTGGGTTGTATCCAAAACATGGTCTGCAAGGCCAGATTGACTATAGTCATGATTGCAGATGTATGATTTGTGTTCTAAATGGATGGTTGCTGATCTATCTGTCTGTCTGAAGTAAGCCAGCTTGCAGCAACAGGATAAAAACACGGTCTACAAATTGTAGTAACCCTTTATCTTTTCATAGGTTTTTCACCGCGTGACTTAAAAATCAAATTTTATCTTTGTTAAATTTGTGTCTGCATGTAATTATAAGTCATCATCATCATCATCATCAAATTCCTGCCATGTACCCTCAAGGGGTGTACAGGATATGACAGTACTACATGAAAAAACTACATCATTACTAACTTCCAATCTACAATTTTCCTCCAAATCAGTCTGTTACTTGTCAAGACTCCAACATTATCAGATCTTATATTTCTATCGTCTAAGGCACTTTGTACCGTATCAATCCACCTATATCTTGGTCTTCCTCTGGGTCGTTTTCCTGCCAACCTGGCAGAGAACACTTGTTTTGCTAATCTTTCCTCTCCCATTCTATTTAAGTGACCATACCATCTGAGATTAGCTCTGCTAACGCATTCCTGGATGCTGACAATGTCAAGTTCTTTCCTAATATCCTCATTTTTAATATGATATTGCCATTGATGCCATCTGTTCACGCCTCTAATCTTTCTCAGGACTCTCATATCTGCGGTCTCTAGTCTTTGGTCAAGTGTTTTACTTCTGACCCAGCTCTCAGATCCATAAGTTAAAATTGGTTTGAACACAGTCTTGTATACAGCTAATTTAGTGTTCCGACTAATTTCTTTCTTATTCCATATGAATTTATTCAATTGACTTCCCACGATACCAGCTTTGCTGATTCTGTTGTCTATTTCTATATTTAGTTTACCATCTTCAGTAAAAATTGTGCCTAAGTAGCTGAAATGTTTTACTTGTTCCACAGGTTCTCCATTCACAACACAGTTGACATTTTCAATGATTCTGCCTATTTTCATTGTCTTTGTCTTTTTATTGCTGACCTTCATACCATATCTATTACAACAGCTATTCAATTTAGTCAGAGAATCTTGCAGACTTGTAGCAGATTTATTTAGAAGTATAACATCATCCGCATAAAGCAAAGAGCTGACATTAACATCTCCAATTTTGATATCAGGTTTAATACCACATTCCTTCATAATGTGATCCATATAGATAATGAATAACAGAGGGGATAATGTACATCCTTGTCTTACACCAGATTTAACATTAAACCATCTTCCTGTACTTCCTTCAATTCTAACTGCTGACTCACAACTCAAATAAAGACTAAGTATTGCTTGATATAATGCCCCATTGACACCATATAACTGCAGCGTATTGAATAGCTTCTCTCTTGGCACCTTGTCATATGCCTTTTCCAAATCGACAAAACTTAAATACAGATCTTTGTTATATTCCCATGCTTTCTCGACTATTTGTCGTAAAGTGAAGATCTGATCCTGACAGCCTCTATTTGGCCTGAATCCAGCTTGTTCTTCACCAAGCTTTTCTTCCATAATTCTTCTCAACCGTTTCTCAAGTATACTTGCATAGATCTTGCCAGGAACACTCAGTAGGGAAATACCTCTGTAATTCTCACATTCAGTTTTATTTCCCTTTTTATATATGGGTACTATGAGAGCTCTACTCCAATCATCGGGAATTCGTCCCTCTGTCCAGGCTTTCTGAACTATGCAGTGCAGCCACTGTAAGACTCTTATACCACCATACTTCAGCATTTCTGGTCGAATATCATCTACTCCTGCTGCCTTTCCACATTTCAAGCCTTTGATGGCTTTTTCTACTTCAAGTATGGATATGTATTCCTGACTGCATGCCTGGTCAGTGTTTTTTATCACTGTGCTGTCATCACTGCTTGTTTCATTTAGCAGTTTTTCAAAGTAATTACTCCATACTTCAAGGATATCTTTTTCTCCTGTTTTCATTTCACCTTTATCATCTCTAATTCCTTTTACAGCACTCTTTCCTCCATTCCTAAGCTTCTTCAACAACCTCCAGAATATTTTGCCACCTTCTTGATATTTATTTTCTATATTCTTGCCAAAGTCCTCCCATGACTTTTGTTTAGCTAGTTTTACACACTGTTTAGCTTTCTTACATTTGTCTCTGTATTCTGTAAGAGTAAAAGCTGACTTATTTGCCAGGAACTTTTGATATGCTTTCTTCTTTTCCTTCACCGCCTCTTTAACTTCCTGTGTCCACCAGGGAGTTCTGATTTTTTTATCTTTGCACACAACCTCACCACATGCCTCTCTGGCAGAATCAATCAATGTTTCCTTCAGAGTTTGCCACTGAATCTCCAAGGTTTGATTCCTGTTCTCAAACTCTTTCATTTTCTTTTCAATAATATTTCTGTATTTTAGTCTACAGTTTACATCTGAGAGCTGCTCAACTTTTATTCGCTTTAAAACTTTCTTACATGTTATTCTTTTCAATATGAAATTCAATTTTATCCTGCTCAAGACTAAATAGTGATCACTTCCAATTTCAAATCCTCTGTACACTCTGGTGTCCTGCACCAGGGAGAAAACATCACTATCAACAATAACATAGTCAATGAGACTTTTCTTATTCCTAGCCTCTTCTCTCCATGTGAATTTGTGCACATTTTTATGTTGGAACATGGTGTTAGTAATAACCAGTCCATGTCCTGAGCAGAAATCCAACAGATATTTGCCATTATTATTAGCTTTGCTCTTTTCTCCAAATTTTCCCAAAATATTTTTGTATGTCTCACAATCATTTCCTACTCTACTATTTAGATCCCCAACAAGGACCAACTTTTCCTTTTTCATTGTGTCAGTTGCTTTTTCTAAAGCCTCAAAAAATTCCTCCACTTCTACCTTAGTAGAACCTTCTGTGGGACCATAGGCACAAATAAGTCTCATTGTCCAGTTCCCCATTCTCATATTTGCCCACATTACTCTACTTGAGACTGACTGCCATTCAAGAAGATTAGCCTCGTATTTTGTGTTGAATAGTATGCTACTCCTTCTTTTCCTTGATTGTCATTGCCTGAATATAACATTTTGTATTTATTGCTGAGAAAGATCTCACCAGTTTTGGTCTTTTTTGTTTCAGTCACCCCTATTATGTCGATCTGGTACTTATCTAATTCCTCAGCTAGCTCCATTTCTTTGCCATTCAGGCTTCTTACGTTGATAGTACCGATCTTTAACTCTGGTGATGTTGAGTTGGGGTTTGTTTTCAGATTTGTTCCAGTAGCTGACTTTTCGCTGTTCGCCCTGGTTCCCTGGCGAAAACAACGGGGGCCTTGTTTAACCGGGCGACGCCCCAGCCAGCATGAAATTTTGTCATGTTGTACCATCATTTTTTATTTTAGTTTAACCAATAAGAATACAATTTGGTTGGCTAAATCCCAAATTGCCAGCCCATCCTCGTTCGTTCAGTATCAAAGTAGATACCCAACAGGGTGCACCACGAGAAGGTGAGGATTGGACATTAGGTCAGAAGCCCTGGTCGGTTCTCCGCATTCCTTTAAAGGCTATGTGGAGGTCTCCTCTCAGTTATACAGCTTTGACCCTTAAGCACCCCGTAAGTAGCGAATTGATATTAGGAGAAATACCCTTTAGCATGCATGTACCTCAATTGTTTACTGTATAAAACGTTTATTGTTGAAAATTGTCCTCGTTTCTGCCAGGAAAGTGCATTAAAAATCATAAGTGTGTTCATCTCAAGCTGAGCACTTCATTTTCTGGTGAGTTACATACAATATGTAATGCTTGCTTTTTTGTGTAAAAAATTATTTTTATAGTAATGGCCACAAACCGCAATTAAAGGGAAAACCAACATTGAAAACAAAATTAATTTCTCTCGAAGAAAAATATTCAAAATCTTGGATCGGTTGAAAAATGAAGAAAAACCAGAAGTTTTTGCAGGGACTTTGAATTTAAATGAATCAAGAATTCGAACAATCAAACAAAATGAACATAAAATCCGAGAAAGTGTTTATTGCTGGGTCAACGATAAGTGCAAAGAGCATTGCTCGTGTATGCGATATTTTAATGGAAAAATGGAGAAATCTCTAATGATTTCGATAAAAGATTGCACCTGAAAAGAAAATTCCTATGGATGGAAATCTTATTAAACAAAAAACTCTCAAAGTTTACAAACATTTATTGTGCAGACCAGGTGTTCAATGCTGATGAATCCGGGTTATATTGGAAAAAAGTGCAAAAATGCACTTATATTTCAAAAAATGAAAGATCAGCTCCTGGATTCAAAGTTTCCAAAGATAGAATTACTCTACTGTTTTGTAGTAATGCATCAGGTGATTACATGACAAAACCAGTGTTTATTAACCAATCCTCAAATCCTCGTGCTATGAAAGATTAAAATATGCACTATTTTCTTTTGCCTAAAACATTTATGCATTATGTGCAATGAAGTTTAAGTACAATTTGTAATTTTTATACTTTTATACTATGTATTTGTTTCATAGTTTATATGTTTTCTTAACTTACATGAATTACCTGAATTAAATAAAAAAATATTTTTTGTTGGATATGTCGTTGTTTATATAATTAAAAAAAAAAAAAAAACTGAAAATGGGAATGACTTACCAAGAATCTCCTAATCGCTATTGCTACTTCTGGGCTTGCATATGATTGGTTGATTGGTATGGTATTAACAAAAGATCACACGACTCAACAACAAAGGCAAGCTGATGATTGCTGAGTTGAAATGCCGATTCTCTTCAACCAAATTCCAAAAATATCTGAAACTGCCATAACAATATTCACTATCTATTTCTTCAAGTTTTAAACTTTTTTTCATGTGCGAGGTATATGTGAAATTTTTCAATTTATTTTTTCGTAAAGTAAAATCAGGCCTCTGAGATATATTCGAGGGCTAGTTATATTCAAGTAAATATGGTAGTACAGGCATAAGCATGAAACAGTTATCCAGAAGAGTGGTCTAATTAACTGGATAGTCTCTTCTGAATAGCACAGGAATTCATTTGGTGTTAATTTGTTTGGAGTTGTATATAGGTGAGAAGTAATTCCTTGAATAGAAAAGGACACCCACTCTTCTGGAATAGAAATAGGCTATGGATGTGATGTGTTTAGGCCATAAAAGGCTAGGTATAAGTCAAATAGCAAAAACACATAGAAAATATTTAAATAGCATTTTATTACATCAAATATTGTGAACCGAAAATAACTGATCATTATCAGGAATCAAACAGTTCAACATGGTAAAGAACAATGGATTTTAAAAGATACAAGTCACACATCAGTCTAATACACCACAGTAGACTTCAAGGTACAAAAAAAACTACTGCTTGCAACCAGAAAGTTTTTTGCACTTGGCTAGAAAGTAAATTATTATTATTATTTGTGACACCTCCAAGGAGTCCGAAGACTCATCGCGGGAGGAAACCTATTGTACAACTCTCCGTCTCCACCACTACACCGAACCTCTACCACCAGTCAACAACATCAGTGCCATCTACTGTCCACCACCACCACCACAACTAGAATTTTTTGTCTGTAAATTGCGTGTGTTCTGAAAGGTTGATTTGTCTGTATGCAGGATGAAAAAACCAGAGTTTTCGGGAGAAAAAACCCTGCTACTTCCGTATGAGATTGGCTAACTCACCTTCGATTGAATTAAATTCAAATAAATTATGCTTGCCAAGAAATGATTTCTTCTTTAATCCTTTATCCAACTGTAAACAACATAAAGATCCAAGTGTAAGGAAACAAAGCTTGCATGTTAAATATATTCACAGCTAGGCAGCTTGTTTAGAAGCTGATGATTTCACATCAATTGCCTTAGTATTCCATAATGCAAAGTACATTTCCTACTGGACGTGCATAGTGCTATTCACTTGGTGGGGGGGAATCATTATTGGGGCCATTTTATAAGTAACGGGATCTTCTCTAAAAATAGACAATCCTGAAGATCATTCTAACCTTAGAGAGTGACCCAGAAGATCATTTTAACTCATTAACTCTCAATCACTCCATGATACTCAGTGGTTCCAGTCAGTCACAGGCATAAACCTACCACCAAAGCACTTATCTTCTACTGCATACTCTAGAAGATAAGTGCATACTCTAGAAGCACTTACTTTCTAGAGTATGCACTCACTGAAGGGTCCTAATCAAGGCTGTGTCAGTAGCAGCTATGCCACAGGCAAACATCCATTGTAATTCAGATATCAAGACCACTGCACTATATCTCTTGATGGAAAACCACATCAATGAGAGCCAGACCTAGGAAGATACAAAGTTTAACTATGTCGAAATCATAGATTTCTCAAGCACCAGTAACAAAAAAGGTGTATATCCTTTTTACACCTTTTTTTTTTTTTTTTTTTCCACTTGGTGAATACGAACACTGCTGTAAGTTTAGATGGAATATCATCTCAGGTGTTGCATGAATGTGTAAAAGGAACTGTCAACGCCTCTTACTTGGTTATTTAACTTAAGTTTAAACTCTGGAATGGTCCCTAGGGAGTGGAAGGAAGGCAAAGTAGTTCCTTTGTATAAAGATGGCTCTAAAACTGCGGTAGTTAATTACAGACCAATCACCATCTCGGGAGTGGTGGTAAAAGTATTGGAAAAGTTGGTTAAAGACAAAATTCACGAATGGGTGGATCAGGATATGATACTCTATAGGGGCCAACATGGTTTTGTTAAAGGTCGATCGTGTGTTAGTAATTTATTAGCTTTTTATAACAGAATGACATCTGAGTTGGATAAAGGAAATGGCTACACAGTAGTACTTCTGGATTTTGCTAAGGCTTTTGACAGGATACCCCATGGAACACTGTTGCGTAAATTGGAGCAGATGGGGATGGATACTAAACTGGTGATATGTACAAGAGAATGGCTCAGGAAGAGATACCAGAAGGTGGTGTATGGAGGAGCAGCGTCCAGGATGAGGCAGGTGACCATTGGTGTACTTCAGGGCTCTGTGCTTGGGCCATTGTTGTTTAATTTGTACATAAATGATATAGGAAATGGCTTAGAGGGAGATATCCAGTTGTTTGCTGATGATGCAAAGTTGGGTAGCCCATTAAAAAATCAAGCTGATGTTGAGAGTTTGCGGGATGATTTAAATAAGCTGGTAAAATGGGCAAAAGGTAATGGATGTCAGTTCAATGTGGAAAAGTGTAAAGGTATGCATTTTGGGATTAAAAGATTACCAGCTGTGTACTACATTGATAGAACGGTACTCCAAGAGAGAGTACCGTTCTATCAATAGGAATAGTGAGATGAAGTTCAGGGGACACATTGCTAAGGTGTCCAAGATTGCACATAGGATTACTTGGTTATTGAGGAACACACTAACATCCAGAGATAAAGAGGTTATTATTCCCCTTTATAAAGTGTTGATACTTCCACATTTGGATTACTGTGCTCAGGTCTGGTCACCTGGATTCCTTGGAGATGAGGAGGTTGTGGAAAGGGTTCAGAGGAGAGTGACTAAGTTGGTGAGTGATGTAAAAAATGCTTCCTACATTGATAGATTGAGACCTTGTGGATTGTAGAGGTTGGCTGATAGATGGAGAAGAGGGAATATGATAGAAACATTTAAATTACTAAAAGGTTTTTATAAGACTGATGCAGGGAAAATGTTTCAACTGTGTGATGGTGATGGAAGAACAAGAGGTGAACCCTGGAAATTAAGGAAAAGTATGGTTAACAAGGTGTGAGAACAAGGTTTTTTGCCTGGAGGGTGGTTAATGAGTGGAATGTATTGCCTGACTCAGTTGTGAGTTCTTTTTCTGTAAATGAATTCAAGGATATGATAGATATTGTTTTGATAGTTTGGGTCTCCCGTGATGAGTCTACTGACTACATGGAGATACCCGTAATAATAATAATAATAATAATAATAATAATAATAATAATAAACAGAAAATGACACTCTTTTGGAGTGGAATAGGCTATAAACATGGAATAGGCTATAAAAGTGTGTAGAAAATGTAGGGAGAATGAGGAATTGAAGTGTATTTCGGATCGTGAGTACGATATTTTTGTCAAACTTCAGAATGAGAAAATAGCGATATGACAAGAAATGGCAAGGTTGTACATGAGAATTATGAGAGTGTGAATGTAGAAAGTGTGAATGATAGTATTAATGGTTTCTCAGAGAATAAAAAAGATGAGATAGATGCAATGAGTGAGATCGCGTTGTTGAATGGTGCGATAGAAAGGGCAAAACAGCAGCTAGAGTGCATGAACAAAAGTCGACTGAACGAACCAACCAATAATAAAAGGTATGACAGGAAAAATAGACGTATGAATGTGAACATGAACAAAATGAAGGATAGAGTGCTGTATGGAGACTCGTTAGTACGAAGTGTGTTAGTAGAGGATTTGACAAAATCGTACCAACCTGGTGCGACCATAAAGGATGTAACTGAGTCTATTAGAGAGCAAAAGGAAAGGGTGAAAGAAATGATTGTTGTGGCAGGTACGAATGATTTGAAAGGAGATAAAATGGAAATGATAGAAGACCTGAATGAATTGTTTGAGGTAGCAAAAGAAAAGAGTGAGAGAGTTAGAATGATTAGTCTTTTGCCACGGTTATGTATGATGAGTGGTGTGGAATTTGTGGACGTGTGGAGTGAGTTTGATGGGCGAAAGGATCTATATAAGATGGATGGCTTGCATTTGAATGGTTACAGTGTAAGAAGACTTGAGAAAGTGTTGCTGAATGTAGTGGATGTGCATATTCAGGGAAACTAGATTTGTTAAGGGGGGGGATAGATATACAGTCCTTAGGGAGGCAGTTGAATGTAAGAATGAATATAATATGCTAGAGCAAATAAGGACAACAAACCAGAGTGGGATAGTTAATAAAAGGCATCAAGGTAGGGTTGGGGCTAATGGGGATCTTAAATTCATGTACACTAATACTAGGAGTATTAGGAACAAGAAGGAAGAGTTTTTGGCCATGGTTGGCACTTCCAGACCACAGGTTATTGGTATTAGTGAAACATGGCTGACTGTAGATGATATAGCTAGTGGGATTGAATGTGATGGGTATAGTGTGTTCAGGAATGACAGAGAGAATAAAATGGGGGGAGGAGCATTGTTGATGATAGCTGATGAGCTACAGCCAAGGAGAATAGAAGTTGAATTGCAGGATAGAGAAAAGAGCACATTTGAGGCCATTTGGTATGAGATTGTGGCTAGCAGAACTAAATATACAATTGGGTGCTGCTATAGACCAGGTGATGGAAAAGATGGTGGTGACAGTATGCACAAGCAAATAGAAGAAATGAGTGGAAGGAGGGTGATTATTATGGGAGATTTCAACTATGGTCGCATTGATTGGAGTGAGGAGAGGACACACGGGAGGAAGGAATTGGATTTTATGCGGTTATTAAGGGATAACTATCTGCAACAGCATGTAATGTAAAATACTAGAGGTCAGAGAGTGCTTGACCTAGTAATTACATCTGAGGATTTGGCTGTAACAAATATGACCACATTGCCACCAATCGGTGAGAGTGATCATAGGGTCTTGACTTGGGAGGTGACTAAAGGTGTAGAATTTTCAATTAAGACAGGGTACATGTGGAATTATCGGGCTGGAAAGTATGACAAGCTTAGGAGTTTGATTGGCTCAGTGCCATGGCATGTACAACTGCAAGGACTAGAAGTTGATAGTGCAGGGGAGGTAGTTAAGAAGTGCTTGCATGAAGCAATGGCTGACTGTATACCTAGAGTCCGAATAATAAATCAAGTAGGGGTTAAATGGATGAATAACACCATTAAGCTTGAGCTGCAAAAAAAGAAACAACTATGGAGGGAATTTAAGGAGAAAGGTGACCGGCAGGCACATGAATGGTATAAAGCGCAGGCCAGAAGGGTGACGAGTGTGGTAAGAAAAGCAAAAAAAGGATTACGAAAGAACATTGGCCATGCAGGCTAAAGAGAATCCTAAACAGTTTTTTAGATATGTGAGCAATTGTAAAAATATCAATGTCAAATATAATCTGAGCAATTGTGAGTGCACAGGATGTCAAAATTTTACAGGATGATTTGGATAGTTTGGAGAACTGGGCTAGGAAAAATGGATGTCAGTTTAATGTGGCAAAGTGTAAGGTTATGCACTTTGGGGTGAAAAGAATAGCAGCAGTACATCGCATTGGTGGAACCGTACTCCAGGAGATTGATGAGGCCAGGGATTTGGGAGTGTTGGTGGATAGGGAATTCAAGTTTGGGGGCACATTGCAAAAGTGACTTAAACAGCTCACCAAATCACTTGGCTTCTGAAAAATACTTTAACATGCAGAGACAAACAAGTTGTTGTTCCTCTGTATCGAGTCTTGATAAGACCCCATCTGGACTTCTGTGCCCAGTTATGGACACCAGGGTTTCTTTGTGATGGGGAGGAAGTGGAGAGGGTCCAGAGATGAGTGATCAAGATGACAGCAGGTCTGTGGAAGGAACCTTATGAGAATAGGTTGAAGATCTGTGGATTGCAGAAATTGGACGATAGGCGAAGGAGGGGTGATATGATTGAGACATTCAAATTACTGAAGGGTTTTTATAAGATTGATCCAGAAGATATTTTTGAAAATATGACTGGTGGTGGGAGGACTAGGGGCCATGCATGGAAGCTGGGCAAGAGCGTGGTTGACAAGGGTGTTAGAGCTAGGTTTTTTACTTGGAGAGTGGTGAATGAGTGGAATAAGCTTCCAAAGTCTGTTGTGGGTGCTACGACCGTGAATGAGTTCAAGGCAAGATATGATAGATACTGTGTGAATGTTGAATAGTTGTTCCAGACATGATGTTAGGGCCTCCCTCGATGAGTCTGTCGACTCCTTGGAGTTTCCCGGAACAATAATAATAATAATAATAATAATAATAATAATAATAATAATAAAACTTCTGCATGTTTCAGTACTTAAGTCAAGTACTGAAACATGCAGACACAAGACATAAAATAACATTTTATTACATCAAATATTTTTTTCTGAAAATAACAGATTACTGTCAGGGATCAGACAATTTAACAAGGTAAAATAACAATGGATTTCAAAAGATATGAACTGTGCACTAGTGCAATATGGCACAGCAGACTGTGAAGTGCAAAAAAAAAAGAAACTTCTGCTTGCAACTAATATGGATAAGATTTGAGGCTGATGACTTCACATCACTTGCCTTCGTATCCCAAAATGCAAAGCACATTTCTTTCCAGACATGCATAATGCTATGCATTAAGGGAGAGCGGGCCTATCACCTCTCTTTAAGTAATAGGGGTCTTCTCCAAAGAATAGCAATCCTACAGATAACTCTTACCTTAATGAGTGTACCAAAGGATCATTTTAAATCATTAACTCTTGATTACTCCATGATACTCAGTGACAAGCATAAGCCTACCACAGAGCAGACCATTCATCTTCTATGCACCTAACCTACTAAAGGGCCCTAATCTAGGTGATGTCAGTAGAAACTATGCAATATGCAAGTATCCATTATAATTCAGATACCAAGACCACTTCAGCAAATCTCACATCCATGGAAAACCACATCAGTGAGAGCAAGATCTGGGAAGATATCAAGTTTGAATGAATGTCAAAATCATGCATTTCTCACATACAACATAAAAATGTGTGCCATCTTATTATTAATTTATTCTGGATAAGGAGATAGCTGTAGAAAGTTTTTTCACTTATTATTATTATTATTGTTTAGGCCTCCAAGGAGTCAAAAGACTCATTGCAGGAGGTCCTTCCTAGGAAACCCAAGTCTATCGAGACTCATCGTGGGAGGTCCCTCCTAGGAAATCTCCATGGAGTCAGGGGACTTATCTTGGGAGATCCACACTAACCTTTATACACACAAAACCAACATACCTCTTCATAAACTCATTCATTGAGGACATTCATAACTAATTCTGCCAATTCATTCAGCTCATTTACCACTCTCCCTTACTAACCACTCTTACACAACTTCCATGGATGACCCCTAGTTCTCTGACTATTTATCATATACTGAAAATTTTTCTTTGCATCAATTTTATAAAACTCCTTTAATATCTTATAAGTTTTTATCATGGATAAGACTCCAAGACCTCTTTTCCACCTATCAACTAAACTTTGCAACTCACACACCTTCAACCTATCCTCATAAGGAGCATTCCACGCACCTGTCACGAGATTGATCAATTGTCTCTTAATCCTCTCTACAACCTCCTGATCCCCAAGAAACCCAGGTGACCAGATCTGTGCACAGTAGTCAAGTTGCAGCTGAATCATAGCCTTATAATAAGGAATAATAACTTCCCTATCTTTACTTGTTAGCATGTTTTTCAACATCCAAGTAATTTGATTTGATACAAGTAATCTAAAATCTGAGCTATTTTACCAATATTTGTAATATGCCATCAGAACTTCGACTCTCTGTACACCATAATCCCCTAGCCTTATCAACTTCCTACAATCTATCATCATCAATGTGATACACAGTATGCAACCTTTGCAACCCAAAGTGCATAACATTACATTATGAAGTATTAAATTGACAATCATTATCCTTTGTCCACAATGCCAATTTATTTAAATCATCCTGCAGCATATCTACATCACCTTTATCAACTATTGCCCTCCCCAGTTTTGCATCATCAGCAAATAACTGAATGCCCCTCTTAAATCTTTCCCTATATCATTGATATACAAATTAAAGAGTAGTGACCCTAGTAGAACCTCGAGTTATTTCACTAGTTACCCTCATTCTCTTAGATTCTACTCCACTGTATACTCCTCTCTAGTGTCTGTCTGTCAAGCATCCCCCTATCCATGCTACAACTACAGCAGATACAGCAGTATCATGGTGTAGTCATTTCTTTTATCCAATGCCACTCTCACATTATTATAAAATATGAACAAATTACGAAAAGGACCTACCCTTTAGAAAGACATGCTGCCGAACTACAGAGCATAGTATCCCTATCCAACCAATGTTGGATTTTACCTTTAACCAACTTTTCCAAAACTTTAACAAACACTCCTGATATATTAATTTGTCTGTGTCTTGGAGTCACCTTTATGTAACTATCTATCTTTGGAACTATTCTTTTTTCACTCCGAAGTTTGCCAGAGCTGAGACTCAGATTGAATATATTTATCAATGGCAATTCCCTTGCACATTCACATAGCACACAGGCTGACATGCCATCCACTCCTGCTGCTATATTCACATTTGGATATTTTTCAATATGCTGAACACCTGTTCATCTATCTCAATTTTGATATGCATCTCTGTCACATCATCAACTGCAAAATCTCCACCTGGATGATACACCTGTGAAAAATGATCACTCAGCAACTGAACAATTTCTTTTGTCTCTATCACCTTCCTACCATCAGCGCTGATTAACCATCCAACCAGCCACACAGATCAAATATATCAAAATATACATTTCATATCCACATCATTTTTTCTATAATATCCAAATGTTATATTGACTTCAATGCGTACTTTGCATCTATATAATTATGGAAGTATATACACGTCCAAACCAGTACAATGGAAAAATTACCATGGTAATTTTTCTTCTTACTTGCTGTGTAACAAAAAAAAAACTCTTTTGAACTTACTTTGGTCTGTTTAGCTAATTTTCTCTAGTAATCTGATTTGCCCTTTCTTATTATACAAGTCACCATTCTTGCTTGCACTTTGTACTGCTCATGAGTATGCTGATCACCTTTTTCTTTGTATTTTTCCCATAGTGTTTTCCTTTTTTGCAGCTCTTTCTTTATGTTTCTACTTGCCCACTTAATCCTTACTTGGTTTATCCTCCTGACTTTGGGCATCCAGTCTGATACTGTTTTTTTTTTCGAAAGTCTCCAAAGTACATAATGAACAGCTTTATAGTTCAACATAAACTCTTTCTGGAAAGAGAATTCCGCATGATTAGCAATTTCCCAGAACAAGACCGCATGGTCACTCTCCCCAATTGGAGACAAAATGACTACCTTGGTTATGCATATATCTTCAGATGCTATTATCAGATCCAGCACTCTCAACACGGTTACAGAGTAAATTATACTTGCTAAGATATTATATATTCTGGTTTAATCCTATATCCAAGCGTGAACAAACAAAGGTTTATTATGAATTATATTCACCACCAGGTAAATATAACTCATAATATCATTTAATATAATATATATAATACATAATAAAATTCATAACATAATAGAGCTAGGGAGGTATCTGATGAAATTGACTGCAAAGATAGAAAAATAAGAACACCATGGTGGAGACGAGAAGTTAAAGAAGCAATCCTGGAAAAGAAGAAAGCATACCAAAAGTTCCTAGCATATAAATTGGCAGATGCACTAAAAGAATATACATAAAAATGTAGGATACCTAAGCCATGTGTAAATGTAGCTGAACAAAACTCATAGGAAGACTCTGGTAAGAGAATGGAAAATAAATATCAGAAAGATGGCAAAATGTACTGGAGGCTATGCTATTGAAGAAGCTCAGAAATTATTATTATTATTATTATTATTAAACAAGACCTCATGGAGTTAAAGACTCATCTAGGAGGTCCTTAATGGAAGAAATGGAAGAAAGAGTACTGTCAAAGGAATCAAAGATGATAAAGGTGACAAGAAAACTGAAGATAAGGATATCCTGGATGTATGAGGGCGGTCTGAAAAGTTTTTGGCCTAACAATGAAAAAATAGGTATGTAAGAAGAGCTCCAGATTGAGATAAGTATTCTTGGAATAATTAAGTATATATATGAGTGTTTGTTTGAGTAAGAGCTGCTGTAAACGTTGTGCGCTACCATTATATTAGTGTGGGGGATTTTGTTTTGCTTAAACTTAATTACAAATTCGTTGTTATTATTAGACTTTAGAGTGGTAACTGGCAGATTAAACATGGCGGCAGCTTTGTCATTCCATGACTTTAACTTAGACTTTAGTCGTTTCGTTAAGTCTGAGGCGTGTTGTATGTATTCTTTCGATTACATAAATGATTTGTGGATGGAAAGAGGGCGTGTGTGTGAAGTGTTACCTGAACAAGGAATTGATGAATGCAAATATGAAATTGATGACAGAAAGTGTTAGTAGCGAGAATGTCGTGGGGAAAATGAGTGCACATTTGAAAGAGAGGTGAAAGAATGTTAAAAAATCATAAAAAAGAAAACTAGTGATTTAAAAACCGTAATGGATGTTAATAAGGACAAAAGTGAGGCAAGAGTGGCAGAAGGAAACGAAATTGAGAGAACGAATGAAACTGGAAATGGCGTAATGCAGGTGCAGGAAAAAATCAAAAGAATGAATGATAACGAAAGTCAGGATGCATGTTGAACAGAAAGTACGGAAGCCCAGAAGGATGAATGAGAGTGAAAGCAATAAGAGGGTGTTGAGAGTTAGGAAATTAGAAAGAATGAATGATAGAGAGAATGTGACGCGAGATTCAGAAGTTGAATTGAATTGGATGAGGAAAGAGATGAAATGGATGAGGAATGAAATTAAGAAAATTAGGGTAAAAACTATTAAAACTAATTATGATGGCACGAAAGATGAGCGAGTGGCATTATATGATGACTCCATTATTAAAGGTGTGCTGGATGACAAATTGCACAAGGTATGTTTTCCAGGCGGGAAAATGAGTAGAGCGATTGAGGCATTGGTTATGAAGAGGGAGCGAGCAAAGAAGTTGATGGTTTTAATTGGTACGAATGATTTGACAGAGGACAAAGAGAACGTCAGAATGGATATCAGGAGGCTGCTTAGAAGGAGAAAAGAGAATAGTGTGACAGGAAGGGTAGTCAGCATGTTGCCTAGGTATGACTGTGGTGAGATGAGGCAGAGAGTAAGGATTATGAACGATATGATGACTGAAATGTGTGAGGAGATGGGAGTACAGTTTGTTAATGTGTGGAATGAGTTTGAAGAAAGAAGTGAACTGTATGGGAGCAATAGACTGCATTTGAGTGGTTATAGTGTGAGTCCCTTGTAGAGACTGCTGCTGGAAGGTAGAGAAGTGAGTAGAGGGAGAGAGAATGAATCAGATCAAGTGGGAAGTGATTTGGAAGAGCAGGTGTAAGACAAGAGAGACTGAAGAGGTGATTATGAATGAGGAAGTGAGTGGTATGAGTATATAAAATGAGAGCATGGGTGTGCAAGAGGAGCAGGGAAACGGGGAAGCTCAGGATGGACAGGGGTACACAGCGTGAGAAAGGCGGATGCTCCAAGAGGAGGGGAGAGCACGTGTAGACAGGAAAGAAATGGGATGACCTAGGCTCAAGAGTAAACAGTTGGAATTGAAAAGGGTTTTAAAATGAATAAGGAGAAATCGAAATGGCCCCAGTCAAGCATGGAGAGATCACATCGAGTGAGTGGTATCAGTGGAACTAGCTGTAGATCCAGAAATTAGCTGTTGTGTTTGTATACAAATGCTAGAAGTATAAGATACAAAGCAGATGAAATGGTTGCATTAATTGCGTCTGTTCACCCAAATATTGTCGGAATAAGTGAGACATGATTGGAAGATGATGACATCCTGATAGGAATAGAGATGGAAGGGTATGATGTGTTTCGTGAGGATAGAAGAGGTAAAAAGGGAGGGGGGAGCGCTATTGATGATAGAGAAAGAGTTATGTCCATACAAAGTAGAGATGCAAGAGGGAAATAGTGCCAGTGGTTTTGAGGCAGTATGATGTGAGATAGAGGTGAATGGAATTAAATACTTGGTTGGATGTTGTTATAGACCAGATAATGTGGATGGTGGTGATAATGAAATGTATAGTCAAATTCTTCTTCTCCCTTAGTCCTAAATGAACCGTTCAGTCATTCATGGCTGGAGATCAGTGCAGCATGGGGGATTTTCAAAAACTATCTAGTAGATGCAATGTCTAAGTGTATTCCAAGGGTGAGATGGATGAATAGAGATTAAGCATGCACTACAGAGAAAGAAGGCATTGTGGAGGCAGAATAAGAGAAGTGAAAATAACCAATTCCATGAGGTCTACAAAGACTAGGCAAGGAGGGTGACTTGGTTGGTGAGGGTAGCTAAAGAGAGGTATGAACAGCAGTTAGCTAATGAAGCCAAAAAGAATCCTAAGGAGTTCTTTCGATATATAGCCAGCAAAAGAAAGAATGATTATGGAAGGATGACACTGATATGAGAAAATGGTATAAAGACAGCTGTTGCAGAATGTGTGGTAAAGATACTTAATGAGCAATTCATAAAGGTCTTTCAATCTTGTGAATGTGACTTCATGGATTGATTGAGAGCAGTAGATGATGGGGAGGAGATACTGACTGTAAGTGAGCAAGAGGTGTATGGGGAGTTGAGTAAACTAGATGTTAATAAGGCTGTGAGACTTGATAATATATCACCACTTATTCTGAAGGAATGTGCCAGGGGGTTGACACCTGCCTTGACATATTTTTTTAATACGAGTCTTGCACTCAGTCGAGTTCCTAAGTGGAAGGAGGGCAAGATTATGCCACTTCATAAATGAGGTAATCGAACTCAAGCATCAAATTATAGGCCTATCTGTGTGTCAGGTGTTGTGGTTAAGTTGTTGGAGAAGCTTGGAAGAACTAGGATCCAGAGTTGGGTTGACAACAATGGTATTATCTTTGATGGACAGCATGGATTTGCTAAAGGGAGGTCATGTTTTAGTAATCTACTTACTCATTACAATAAAGTAACTGCTTCCTTGGACAGATTAGAAGGATACACAGTAATATACTTAGATTTCACAAAGGCTTTTGATAGAGTACCTCATGATAAATTGATAGTCAAACTAGAGCAGATGGGGTTGGATATTAGATTAGTGCATTGGATTGGAGACTGGCTATCTGATAGGTATCAACAAGTTGTGTATGGGGGAGCGATATCTAGGAAAAGTAAAGTCACTAGTGGAGTGCCTCAGGGGTCTGTTTTGGGGCCATTACTGTTTAACTTGTATATTAATGATATAGGTGAAGATTTGGATGGAGATATTCAGTTGTTTGCAGATGATGCAAAGTTGGGACGAACCATGAAGAGTAGTGAAGATGTTATGACCTTGCAAGAAGACGTGAATAAATTGAGTGATTGGGCATGGAAATGGGGATGTGAATTCAATATTGCAAAATGTAAGGTTTTAAAATTTGGAAAACAAAGATGGGATGCAAAATTTATGCTTTTTGAGGATATATTGTTGGAGGTGGAAGAAATAAGAGATCTGGGGATGATAGTGGATAAGGAACTGAAATTTAGGTGACTCATCGCCAAAATTGTAAAGACAACACAAAGACTTCTGGGAATGATGCGGAGGACACTGATGAAGTAGGGAGATTCTTGTTCCATTGTATAAGGCTTTGATTAGGCCACACATGGACTATTGTGCCCAGATTTGGTCACCGGATTTTCAGAAGGATGAAGAGATATTGGAAAGGGTCCAAAGGCGATTGATTAAGGTAGTTTCTCACCTCTGGAATGTTGAGCATGAGGAAAGATTGAGAAGATGTAATTTGCAGAGCCTGATGGACAGGAGGAAGATGGGAGATATGATAGAGACCTATATTGGTAAGGGGTTGTTATAGGATCAATGCTGGAGAAGTTTTACAGAAAATAGTGGGAGATTGGGGGAGAACCAGAGGTCATCCCTGGAAACTGCATCAAGAAGGTGTGAGTACGGGAGTGAGGGGGGGGGGGGTTGTGCAGAGTTGTGAATGATTGGAATGCCTTGCCTGAGAGTGTGGTGTCTTCAAGGAGTTTGAATGTATTGAAGGCACGGTATGATTAGCTGTGTGTGTGATAAAAGGACCTCCCATATGAGTCTTTGACTCCATGAGGTCTTGGGGCAATAATAATAAAAAATAATTTATAATTTCAAAATTATTTTTATTTTTCAACATAATCTCCCTTAAGACCAATACATTTATTCCAACAATGCTCCATCATCTTTTCCTGTCCCTGTAGTGATTCTTAGTAAGATCTGCAAAATACCCCCTCTACAACTGCAATCACCTCTTGATTCAAAGAAAAACTGACCAGCGAGGAAGAGTTTTAGTTTTGGGAAGAGAAGAGACAGAAGTCAGAGGAAGTCAAATCTGGGGATTATGGTGGATGTTCCAACAATTCATAGTGCAGATCACTTAATTTTCGCATTGCCAAAACACTTTTGTGGGCAGGTGCAACGTCCTGATGAAAGATAATTTTTTTCTTCTGCAAACAGGGTCTTTTCTGATGAATTTTTTCGTCTAGTCTGGTTAACAGATTGGAATAATATTCCCCGATTATTGTTTTACCCTTTTCAAGATAATTAATAAACAAAATGCCTTTAACATCCCAAAACACCAATGCCATGATCTTTCCTGCTGATGGAACCAACTTTGTCTTCTTTAGCACTGAACAACCCGCTTCTATTTTGACTGCTGTTTGGATTCTGGTGTGTAATGGTGAATCGAAGTCTCGTCCATAGTAATAAATCAATGCACAAAATTAGTTTTATTCTTGTTAAAGCACTCCAAGCACTGTTAAGTGATCTTCATATGAGTGCATTTTTGATCTGCTGTGAGCAAGCATGGCGCCCATCTTGTGCAAAGCTTTTTCATTTGCAATTCTTCATGCAAAATATATCCTACACGCTCTTTTGAAATGCCTATTGTCTCAGCAATTTCACGCACTTTGACTCGCTAGTCATCCAATACCATATCGTGCACTTGATCAATGATTTCTGGTGTTGTTACCCTTTTTGGACGTCCTTCACGTGGATCATCTTCAAGGCTATTATGGCCAAGTTTAAAGTTGGCAGTCCATTTTTTAATTGTCAAAAATGAAGGAGAAGAGTGCCCATAAACTTTTATAAACTTCAAATGAATTTCTTTTGGCACTACAAAGAATTTTATAACTGCACGATACTCAATTTTATCCATTTCAAGAGATACAGACAACACTTTTGCTTAGGCAGCTGTATAAAACAAACTACTTGATAGAATGACTTGTAATTTCACATGGACTTATGACAGATGTACCAACTTAGAAAAAAAAAAACTTGCTGATAGTGTTGTCATATATGGTCAAGGATGAGAATTTTCAGAACACCCTTGTATGGAGTAATTACTTTAAAATACTGTAAAATGAACTAAGCAGTGATAGAACCATAACAGAAAATTTTCAAGAGGAATGCAAAGAGGAGTACATATCGATACTTGAGGTAGAAATAGCCGTCACAAACTTGAAATGTGGAAAGGCAGCTGGACTAGATACTATTCAACTAGAAATGCTTAAGTATGGAGGTATAAAAGTTTTCCACTGGCTACACTGCATAATTCAGAGGGCCTGGTGTGAAGGTTGAATTCCCAATGAATGGAGTAGAACTCTCATAATACCTATCTGTAAAACATGGAATAAAACTGAATATGAAAATTACAGAGGAATTTCTCTACTAAGTGCTACAGGTAAGATTTATGAAAGCATACATGAAAAGAGGTACAGAAAGATTGTGGAAGAGATACTTGGAGAAGAACAAGCTAGGTTCAGGACAAATAGAGGTTGTCACGATCAGATATTCACTTTTTGACAAACAGTTGAAAAATTGTAAGAATATGATAAGGATATCTATTTAAGTTTTGTAGATCTGGAAAAGACATATGACAAGGTGCCTAGAGAAAAGTTTTTCAAAACACTAGAATTATACGGGGTGAACACACTAAGAAAATACACAAAGAAAATTGCACATATCTGGTGCAATTCTTCAGGATTCTCTAAATAAATTGAATGTAACAAATTTGGCATGTAAATCAGCAATAACAAAATCAAAACTATGACTATATGCAGGAGCATAGAAAACTTCAGCTGCATTCTGAATGGAGATCCTATAGAACAAGAAATATTTAGCTATTTAGGCACAGTTTCTAGTGAAGATGGCAAATTAAAACTGGAAATATCCTGTTGAAAGTTTATTTTTCACTTGGTTAGAGTATAATAAATTTAGTTTAATCCTTTATCCAAGTGTGAGCAAACAAAGTTTGCGCCTGAAAGTATCTTCAGGACTGGGGTAAGGTGGTACAACACCAAGGTGCAAACTTTGTTTGCTCACACTTGGATAAAGGATTAAACTAAATTTATTATACTGGAAATATCCGACAGAATAAGCAAAGATGGTATGGTGGATAGCGAGTTGAATAAATTTATATGTAATAAGAGAGAAATTAGCCAAACCACCAAACTAGCAGAACACAATACAGTGATCAAACTAGTTTTTATTTATGGATCTGAGAGTTGGGTTAGAAATAAAGCACTTGATATAACACTAGAGACCACAGATATGAAGGTTCTGGGTGGTTCTCTTCCGTGATTATGCCAAAACCCAGGGGTGTCAAACTGGCGCCCCCCCCCCGACACCTCAAGGAAAGATTTAAAAAAAAGGATGATTGCTTTTTATAACAAAACAAAAATACTGTATTTACTCGAATATAACTCGCCCTCACATATGACTCACATCCCTGTACCCTGATTTTACTTTATGAAAAAAGAAATTAAAAAGTTCTGCATGTACTGTACATTGCACACAAAAATAAAGTTTAACCACTTTCATGTCGGAACAATAACTCGCTCCACGCGGTAAACAACATGCCTTCCCCAACTGCAATTAGATACAACTGGTATAAAAATGGTACTAACTAATGAATCACATGTCCCCTCCCACATTAACCATGCTGTTTGGACTTAAGCAAAACCATATGTTTCACCAGCAAACACAGTATCTAACTAAAATCTATTGTTTTTAGTTAGATGTGTGTGAGTGCCCACTAACTCAAACACAAAGCTGCAATAAAATTCGTAAATGTGTTAAAACTAAGACATAGAGTGAATGTTGTTAAGACAGTTTCAGATATTATGGAATTTGGTTGAAGAGAATTAGCGTTTCAGCTCAAAAATGTCGGCTTGACTTTGTGTTTTGGTAACGCGATATTTTGTTAATACCGCACCAATCATATCCACATCTTCATTGCTGTTCTATCTCTATTGGCTTACCATTGCTGCCTGTTTCACGTTTTGCTTTCCCTTCTCAGACATTCATGAAGGGTGTTCATTACGTATCTAAAATCTTGTAAATTACTTGTAATTTTTACTTGGAATAATGGGAAAGAAGATGACGCTATTTTAATAGATGACTTTGACAATGCACACAAGGAAACTGTCTCAAGGCCAGAAGTAGCTATAACGAAGAGGAGATTCTAGGTAGGTCATCCCCATTTTCAGTTTTTTTTCTGAAAACTTTAGTTTCTAAAAAATCCTCGCATATATATCTCACACCATGATTTTTTAGCTTTAATTTTGGGGAAAAAAAATTCGAGTTATATTGGAGTAAATACGGTATCGATTTATTTGTTTTCATACGACATTTATAGTTATAATATGGATGCAATGACCTGCTCTAATATAATTGCAGTAATGAAAATTTATATCGCAATTTCAATGTTAGATCTGATCCTGATCAATCGTAAACTATATAGTTACAATATGGATGCGACAATCTGCTATAATATAATTGCAATAATAAAAATTTATGTCGCAATTTCAATGTTAGATCTGATCCTAATCAGTCGTAAACTATATTTGTGCTTTCATTGTTAATTTACAGCACCATCTGCTGGTAGCGTACTGAAAAAGTTGAATTCTATTGGCTACCGGCTGTTCACGTGCCGCACAACATATGGACTCATGGGAATTCAGCTATGAGTTTATAATTGCCTGCTACAGTCAATCAATGATCTTTGAAGTCAGTGCGCCAAACACGATTCAACGACAGTCTAGCAGTGAGAGAATCCCTTCTATTATTATTTTTTATTTTTATTTGCAATAGTATCATGCACTGGTCTACAGTTTTGTGCAGTTTTATTCAAACATTTTTATAAAAATTGTTAATAATATTAATACTATATTTATTCATGGAGGCAATGTCGCTTTCCAAGCCAACAAGAAAAAGAAAAATTGCTGATGAGAGGAGAAAATTTCAAGAAAAATGGGAATTAAATTACTTCTGCACTGAAACAAAAAGACAAAATTGTGTGCATTATTTGTAACGAAACAATTAGTGTTGCCAAAGAATATAATATAAAAAGGCACTACAATAAAATTCACAAAGAACAATATTCACGCTTTGAGGGTAAACTGAGAGAAGAAAAATTAAGAAGTATGAAGAATTCGCTTCAAAGTCAACAACAAATATTTTCAAAAATTATGAAAGATAATGAATCGGCAGTGACAGCCAGTTATGAAATCAGCTATTTATTGGCGAAACATTCCAAACCTTTTAGTGATGGTTCCGTGGTTAAGGAATGTATGATAAAAGCAGCCGAAAACGTATGTCCCAAAAATGTGCAAGTATTTCACGATATTCCTTTGTCCAAAAATACCGTGATCGAAAGAATAACCAAAATGGCAGATAATCTGCGTGACCAGCTGCAAGAAATATCCGCAAACATACAGTGCTTTTCAATTGCACTTGACGAAAGTTTCGATATTCACGACGTGGCTCAAGTTGCTTTGTTTCTTTGGGCTTGCGACGACAATATGAAATTACTGAAGAGTTCTTGGAAATGATTCCCATTCATGGAACCACTACAGGGGAAGACATTTTTGATGCCGTGGGGAATTTTTGAAAAATATCAACTTCCTCTGAACAGGCTCATAGCAGTGACAATCGATGGTGCTCCAGCAATGACAGACAAAAATAAAGGTTTTGTATCATGACTTGCAGCAAAGTTAAAGGAAATGTATCCAGACATTCCAAAACTGCAATCTTTCCACTGCATTATTCATCAGCAGGTCCTGCTCCAAAATGTTGGAAATGAGAGCGTACTTAAGCCTGTGACAAATACCGTGAACTTCATCCGATCCAGAGGCCTCAATCACCGCCAGTTTGAACAATTTCTAAAATACTTTCGTTGATCAGAGATTCGTTGGCTATCTTGTCATAAGTTTCTAAAAAGCTTTTTTTTACTTTTAGAGGAAATCGAATTGTTCCTAGAAATCAAAAATCATAATGTTGCATTTCTTAATGATCAGACATGGGTATAAGATCTGGCATTCTTAGTTGATATTACAGGACATTTGAATGATTTAAATGTCAAACTTCAGGGGAAAGATCAGTTAATAACACACATGTATGATGCACTGGCAAGTATTAGATGTAAGTTAGTTTTGTTTCAAAATCATATAAAAGAGAATATTCTAAATTACTTTCCTATGTGTGAACAGTTGAACAATAAGAATCAAAGTTTTCTCAATACTGTCCCAAACCAGAAAAGATAAAAGAAGAATTTGATAGGCGATTTAAAGATTTCAAGGAGCAAGAGAAGTTTTTTCACCTTTTACGGATCCTTTTCTCTTTAATTTCGAAAAAGTTCCTATTTGTATTCAAATGGAACTTACTGATTTCCAAAATGATTCCATTCTAAAAGCGAAATACCAAGAAGTTGGTGTACCAAAAATATACAGTTATTTAGGTCAAAAATATCCGGAAATAAAAACGTTTGTAGCACGTGGCGGTGAATTTGAGCTGTGCAGAAGAAAGTGATTTTTAATCGGTGAATAGTCCGCTTTTTTCCCCGTTTTTCTATGTTTTTGAGTGCTAAATTGTTTCTCTGAATACGAGTGTACTTCAGTGGTTGTTTTTTGGAAGTTAGTTGCTGTCGCGATATAATATATTTTGGTATCGTCGGAATCAAACGCGTAACGGTGGAAGACAAAACGAAGCTAAGTTACTGTATTTAGTTATATTTCATTTTATTTAATTATATTTAGTACTTATATGTTCTGATGTTTGTACTTTTTTTCCCTCTTATTTAATAATTGAATAATTATTAAAGATTACGCTACTCGGCAGTAAGGAATGATGGTGGATTCAGCAGCAGTCACAAGTGGCGTAACGCCGAGTCCTCCGCCATTTAAGAACTCAATTATTAGCAATATCATAAGGGACTTTGTGGCATGCAGTACTTGCGGCATGTATGCGTCTCGGGAATTACATATGTGGCTTGTTAAAGAGAGTGGAGAGTGTATGTGCGCAAAATGCAGGCAGTTGGAGGAAATAAGTACATTAGATATATCGATATCCGACTTTGTTGCTCCAGGAACGGGGAATGAATGTAGGAAGACAAGTAGTGTGATAGGAGAGAATGAGAAAATAATAGTTGATAGTGTGGAAGGTGTGAGTGACTGTGAAAGTTTAGGAGATGGTTTTGTCTGGGAAAGTGAATTTAGATTAAGAGTGACTGACCTGCAGAGGGAGATAGATGAGTTGAAAGAGGAGGTGGAATGTCTTGTGAATGAGAGCAGAAGTATGAAAGATAAGATAAGGAGAATGGAAGAGATAAATGCAAGGCGAATCAGAGTAGGAGAGAGAGAGAATTTAGGGAGTATGAGTGAGAGGTATGGGGGTGCTAGAAGAGGAGAGAATGGAAACAGTAGAAGAGAGGGAATGAGAGAGAGGTATGGGAATGCTAGCAGACGAGTGGATGGAAACAGTAGGAGAGACGGAATGAGAGAGAGATATGGAAGTGCTAGAAGAGGAGAGAATGGAAACGGTAGGAGAGATGGAATGAGAGAGAGGTATGGGAATGCTAGAAGACAAGAGGATGGAAACAGTAGTAGGAGAGACAGAATGAGAGAAGGATATGGAAGTGCTAGAAGTGGAGAAAATGGAAACAGTAGGAGAGAGGGAATGAGAGAGATGTATGGGAGTGCTAGAAGAGGAGAGAATGGAAACAGTAGAAGAGAGAGGTATGGGAATGAAAGAAGAGGAGAGAATGGAAACAATAGGAGCGAGGGAATGGTAAGAGGTATAATGTATGGCAACTCAATGATCCGTGGTGTTCAAGATAGGATGCATGAGGAGTGTTTGCCAGGAGGAACAATAGAAAGGGTGGCTATGGCAATTAAGAGAGGTGAAAGGGTGGATGAGATGATTGTGATGGTAGGAACGAATGACTTCAGTGGTAATGTAAGTCGGGCAGCGAGAGATATGAGATTTTTGCTTGAGACTGTACGGAAGAAGACAGAGAGAGGAAAAATAGTGTGCATGTTACCTAGGTATGATAATGATGAGCTGAGCAGAATAGCGGTGATATTGAATGGCATAATAGCAAGAATGTGTGACAAGAGAGGACTGGTATATGTGGATGCTTGGAGTGCGTTTCAGGAAAGAGAGGAATTGTATGCGAGAGACCGTTTACATTTGAATGAGGAAGGACGTAGGCATCTGGAGAGATTGCTGTTCTGAACGAGTCAGTGTGTCCCAGGGAGGATGATAGCAGGGGTGGCCTCTTGTGGGAATGGATACTTGGGAGAAGGGAGACAATGTCAGGTAACACTGAGCCCAGTGGAGTCCAGAATAAGGGAGAGGAATTGGTGGCGCAGATAGCATCAGCCTGGCCAAAAATTATTGCGATCACTGAGACGTAGTTGACAGAAGGGGATATAACAACAGGAATAGAAGTCGCTGGGTATAGCATTTTTCGTCAGGATAGGAGGGAAAAGCGTGGTGGTGGGGTACTGCTTATGATAAGTGATGACCTATGTCCTCTAAGAGTGGAGAATTTGGAAGGAAGTGAGACAAATGGTTTTCAGAGCGTATGGTGTGAGGTAGAGGTAGGCAAGACAGGATATTTAGTAGGGTGTTGCTACAGACCCAGGAGCACAGAGGATGGGGACCAGGAGATGTTTAGACAGCTAAGTTTGGCAAGTGCAAGAAGAATGATTGTTATAGGAGATTTTAACTTCAGTAGTATAAATTGGAGAGAGGAAGATGCATGTAGCAATAGGGGAATGGAATTTCTAGAATTCTTGAGGGACAAATGTCTTAGGCAACATGTAACAGAGGGAACAAGAGGTTCAAAAGTTTTGGATTTGGTTATAGCATCAGAAGAGTTGATAATAACTGAGTTGACGTCTCTCCCACCAGTTGGAGAGAGTGACCATATGGTGTTGACTTGGAAAATGAATAGACATGCAGGAGTATCAGAGAGACGGGAACTTATGTGGAATTATAAGGCACGTGATTATAATAGTCTTAGACGTCAACTTCGGGAAGTTTCATGGAGGGAGGAATTGGAAGGACGGGATATCACTAGTGCGTGAGAAATTGTGAAAGAATATTTTTTATCAGTAATGGTAAGTTGTATACCACGAGTGAAGAAGAGGACGCAATTTGGAGTAAAGTGGATGACAAACAATATTAAACAGGAATTGCATGCGAAAAAGAGGCTATGGAAGAGATATAAGGAGACAGGTGAAGAGATGCATGAGGAATATAAGACGCAGACCAGAAGAGTGACTAGTGTGGTAAGGAAAGCGAAACTGGATTATGAGAGGAGATTGGCCCTAAGATCCAAAGACAATCCTAGGGAATTTTTTAGCTATGTGGCCAGTAGGAGGAGAAATGACTGTGGAAGAATGATATTGTGGGATAAAAATGGGAATAGAGTGACTGATGCAGAGGACATAGTGGAATTGTTCAATGAACACTTTATTGGAGTATTTCATCCTAGAGGAGTCAGTTTTAATGCTAGAGGGATAAGGCTGGTTCGAGGTTTAGAGGTACAGGAGGAGAGTGTGTTTCAGATACTGAGTACTCTGGATGTCAGTAAAGCTGTGGGACTGGATGGTATTTCACCACGAGTTTTGAGAGAATGTGCTAGGGAACTGACAGTGCCTTTAACCTGGCTTTTCAATGAAAGTCTGGCTTCGGCAAAGGTGCCCAGGGAATGGAAGGAAGGTAAGATAGTGCCATTGCATAAGGGTGGTAACAGACTGGAAGTGTCTAATTATAGGCCAGTCTGTATGCCATCAGTAGTTGTTAAGATCTTGGAGAAAGTAGTGAGGGACCGTATACAGCATTGGGCAGATGAGGGTAATGTTATCTGTGAGAATCAACATGGATTTGATAAAGGACGCTCTTGTTTTAGCAATATGCTAGCCTTTTATAATAAAGTTACAAGAACATTAGATGAGGGAAAGGCATATACTGCAATTTTCTTAGACTTCGCGAAGGCATTTGACAGGGTGCAACATGATAAGCTGATATTTAAGTTGCAGCACAAGGGTCTGGATGTCAGATTGGTCAACTGGATTCAGGATTGGCTGTCTGATAGGTATCAGAGAGTTGTGTATGGTAGAGCAGTTTCCAGGAGGCAGAGGGTTACAAGTGGGGTCCCACAGGGCTCAGTACTAGGACCTGTATTGTTTAACCTTGATATCAATGACATAGCCAGTGGATTGCTGGGGGATATTCAGTTGTTTGCGGATGATGTGAAGCTGGGAAGGATTATTAGTAATAGTGCAGATGTGGTAGCCCTGCAAGAGGATTTAAATAAGCTAGATAGATGGGCAAATGAATCGGGGTTGTCAGTTTAATGCAGCAAAATGTAAGGTCTTGAGGTTTGGGAAACATCGATGGGATGCTGCATACTCTATAGGAGGAGTTATACTGGAGGAAGTAGGGGAGACAAGAGATCTGGGGTTGATGATTGATAGAAACCTGAAGTTTAGGGGACATATTGCAAAGGTGGTGAAGGTAACACAGAGGATTGCTGCTATTATGAGAAGGATACTGACCTGCAGATATAAGAGGGTTATCATTCCGTTGTATAAGTCTCTGATCAGACCACACTTGGATTATTGTTCTCAGATTTGGTCCCCAGGATTTGAAGGGGATAAATTAACTGCGGAAAGGATACAAAGGCGGATGACAAAGATGGTTTCAGGACTGTACAAGGATAGTTATGAGGATCGGCTGAGAGAATGTGGACTGCAGAGTTTGGGGGATAGAAGAAGGAGAGGTGATATGATTGAGACTTTTAAACTGTTGAGAGGTGGTTACAGGGTTGACACTGGGGAGTTCTTTTGATTGGTTGAACAGCGAGAAGGAGTAATGACAAGAGGCCATCCCTGGAAGTTATGAAAGGAAACTGTGAGCAAGAGGGTAAGGAGTGGTTTCTTTGCATGGAGGGTGGTTGAGCCGTGGAATGCATTGCGTGATGGAGTGGTGGGAGCGAGAACGGTCAGTGAGTTTAAAGAGTGGTATGATAGACTTTGTGTTTCAAGGGGGGGAACCTCCCCTCGATGAGTCTTTTTACTCCTTGGAGGCTTGAATAATAATAATAAATATTCTATGTTATTTTGGAAGCACCTATTTATGTGAACAATTATTCTCATGTATGAAAGGTAACAAAACAGCTCACAGATCAAGATTAACTAACATCAACCTTTCTGCCATAATGAAGGTCGTATGCTCACAATCTTTGAGTCCAAATTTTGACAGGCTGGTTAGTAATAAACATTGCCAAGTGTTGGGAAAAAAATAAAATACTGAAATTAAATTATTATAATTATATTATGCAAGTATATATATATATTTTTTTTTTTTTTTAACCCGAAAATATTATAATTTTTTCCCAAAATCTTTCAGTAACATTTAAAAATTCCTTTAAAAATTCAAAATATAGGCTCCCCCCCACACACACCAAAAGAAAAAAATATATAGAAGTATTTTATTTCAACGCAAACACAAAAATTTCAAATTAACATGACACTCTGTAAATTTTTGTGATGGTTATTAATGAGAGTTTATACTTTTTTTTAGAATGTATAAATATATAAATATTTAATATATTTAAATAAAATTTAATTTCGTTTTAATTTGGATTAAATACTATTTATTCTAAATATTTTATATAATAAAATATTCTTTATATATTTTTTTTTTGAGTTGTCATAATCATTATACTATTATTTTATGTCTTGTAATGCTTAGAATAAATAAAATTTTTGTTATAATTTTCCAATTTATTTATACTCATTTTTTCACTTCCCTTCGATTCTAATTAGTGCAATTTTTTTTAGTCAAAAATGTTTTGCAGCCCACTTGAGATACAGTTTTATAGCAAATAGCCCTCAGTCCAGTTTGAGTTTGACACTCCTATCATAACCATTTATTCCATTGGTTATGGCATAATCATGTTATAAATGAAGAGATTACAAAGGAACTTGAAACTGTTAACATTCAAGAATCTGTAGGCAGAGCTAATCCACGGCCACTTAAACAGAATGGGTGAAGAAAGGTTAGCAAAACAGGTGTTTAATGCCAAGAAAGCAGGAATAAGCCTTAGATATAACAAAGGTTGATAGGTGGATTGACTCTGTCAGAAGTGCCTTAGAAGCACAAAATGTAGATATGACAAAACTGCAGTGCTCACAAGTAATCGACTGTTTTTGAGCAAAAGTGTTGATAGGAGATTAATAATATTGTAAACTGAATCATGTAGTACTGCCATAGGAACCTGAACATTCCTTGGGGTATACATAAGGACATTGATGATGTAGTAAAAGCATTTCCCTGGATGAGTCTGACTCCAGGAGGAGTGCAGTAATAATAATAAGTTTTATGTAGTGTAATAAAAAATTAATTGATTATTGCCGGATGACCTTTAAAATATGCACTGGCACAGACTCTCCTTTTTATTTATTTCCTTTATGAGATCATACATTATTATTATTATTATTAATAAGAGAGACCTCCACGAAGTCAGGAATTCATCAATGGAGAACATACTATTCACACCAGCTGTCATACCTGTTTATGAATTCCTACACCCTACTTGCACACACAACATCGAATGGCAATCCATTCCAATCACGTATCATTCTATAAGAGAAAAGTCTAGTCCTCACCCCCCCCCCTTCTTGACAGCAACTCATTCTCAACTTCCAAATGCCCTCGCATCCTTTCCTCATCCTCCATAAAATAAAATTACAGATGTTAAAAGGGACGAAAGTGAGGCGAGAGTGGCGGAAAGAAACGAAATTGAGAGAATGAATGAAAGTAGAAATGGCGTGACGCAGAAATCGTAAGTTAAAAAAATCGAAAGAATAAATGATGGCGAAAGTTGGACGCATGTTAGTCTGAAAGTACGGAAACAAAGAAAGATATATATGAGAGTGAAAATGAGAAGAATGATAGTGAAAGTTGGACGTATGTTGGACCGAAAGTACAGAAACAAAGAAGGATGAATGAGAGGGAAAGTGAGAAGAGGGGGGTCGAGAGTTAGAAAGTTAGAAAGATTTAATGATAGAGAGAAACTGTCGTGAGATTTGGAAGTTGAATTGGATTGGATGAGGCAAGAAATTAAATGGATGCAGAATGAAATTAAGAGAATTCAGGTCAAAACTATTAAAATAAATCATGATGGCATGAAAGAGTTAACAAAAGATGAGCGAGTGGCGTTGTACGTTGACTCCATTATTAAAGGTGTGCTAGAGGATAAAATGCACAAGGTATGTGTTCCAGGTGGTAAAATGAGTAGAGTGATTGAGGTATTGGATATGAGGTGGGAGCAAGCAAAAGAGTTAATTGTATTAATTGGTACAAATGATTTGAGAGAGAACAAAGAACATGTCAGAATGAATGTCAGGAGGCTGCTTGGAAAGATAAAAAAGAATAGCGTGACAGGAAGGGTAGTCAGTGTGTTGCCTAGGTATGATTGTGGTGAAATGAGGCGGAGAGCAAGGATTATGAATGATATTCTGGCTGAAATGTGTGAGGAGATGGGAGTACAGTTTGTTAATGTGTGGAATGAGTTTGAGGGACAAAGTGAGCTGTATGGGAGCGATGGACTGCATTTGAGTGGTTATGGTGTGAGTCGCTTGGGGAGACTGCTGCTGGAAGGTAGAGAAGTGAATAGAGAGAATGAATCAGATTGAAAGGGGAGTGATGTGGAAGAGCAGGAGAGTAAGACAGGAGAGATTGAAGTGGAAATAATTGGGGAAGTGAGTGGTATGAGTATAGAAAATGAGAGAATGGGTGTGCAAGAGGAGCAGGGAAACGGGGAGGCTCAGGGTGGACAGGGATACACAGCGTGAGAAAGGTGGGTGCTCCAAGAGTAGGTGAGAGCATGTGTAGGCAGGAAAGAAATGGGATGATCAGGAATCAAGAGGAAACAGATGAAATTGAAAAGGGTTCTAAAATGAAGAAGCATTAAGGGAAATGGCCCCAGTCCAGCATGGAGAGATCACATTGAGTGAGTGGTATCAGTGGAACTAGCTGTAGATCCAGAAATGAGCTGTCGTGTTTGTATACCAATGTTAGAAATATAAGAAACAAGGCAGATGAAATAGTTGCACTAATTGCGTCTGTTCATCCAAAGATTGTCGGAATAAGTGAGACATGGTTAGATGAGGACGACATCCTGACAGGAATAGAGATGGAAGGGTATGATATGTTTCGTGAGGATATAAGGGGTAAAAAGGGAGGGGGAGTGCTATTGATGATAGAGAAAGAGTTAGGTCCATACAAGGTAGAGATGCAAGAGGGAAATAGGGCCAGTGGTTTTGAGGCAGTATGGTGTGAGATAGAGGTGAATAGAATCAAATACTTGGTGGGATGTTGTGATAGACCTGTTAATGTGGATGGTGGTGATAGTGAAATGTATAGTCAAATAAGCCAAGCAAATAAGAAAAGGGTGATCATTATTCCCATAATGATCACCCTTTTAATTGTGACAATATACACTGGAATAAAGAGATAGCAACTGGAAGTAAAGAAAATGAGTTTCTTGAGTTTTTGAGGGATAACTACCTCAGACAGTATGTAACAGAGGGCACACGAGGATTAAGGATCTTGGATTTCGTCATCTCATCAGAGGATGTAATTATAAATGAGGTGTCAAATCATCCACCAATTGGTGAAAGTGACCATGAAGTGATTACCTGGGTGGTTGCAAGGACCCCGGTGAAAAAAGGGTATATGTGGAACTACAAGGGGGGGGATGATTATGAAAAGCTCAGGAGACAGCTTGCAGGTGTAGCATGGAATGAGGGGTTAGCTGGAAAAGAGATCAATGAAACATGGGGTTATTGCATTGATCTCTTTTGAAAAGAGATCAATGCAACAACCCCATGTTGCATGGGGGTGTTGCATTGATTGCAACACATTTGGACTTGGAATTGCAACTTGGAATACATTTAGACATAGATGCAATGTCTAAATGTATTCCAAGGGTGAGAAGGTTAGAAGGTTAAATAAGGTGTGAGATGGATGAATAAAGAGATTAAGCATGCGCTTCAGAGAAAGAAGGCACTGTGGAGGCAGCATAAGAGAAGTGGAAGTAACCAATTTCATGAGGTCTACAAAGACCAGGCAAGGAGGACGACTTGGTTGGTGAGAGTATCTAAAGAGAGGTATGAACAGCAGTTAGCTAATGAAGACAAAAAGAATCCTAGGGAGTTCTTTTGATATGTAGCCAGCAAAAGAAAGAATGATTATGGAAGGATGACATTGATTGGAGGAAATGGTATAAAGACAGCTGTTGCAGAATGTGTGGTAGAGATACTTAATGAGCAGTTCATAAAGATCTTTCAATCTTGTGAATGTTACTTCATGGAGAGATTGAGAGCAGTTGATGATGGGGAGTAGAGACTGACTGAAAGTGAGCAAGAGGTGTTTGGGGAGTTGAGTAAACTAGATATAAATAAGGCTGTGGGACTTGATAATATTTCACCGCGTATTCTGAAGGAATGTGCCAGAGAGTTGACACCTGCCTTGACATATTTTTTTAATACGAGTCTTGCACTTGGTCAAGTTCCTAAAGAGTGGAAGGAGGGCAAGATTGTGCCACTTCATAAAGGAGGTGATCGAACTCAATCATCAAACTATAGGCCTATCTGTGTGTCAGGTGTTGTGGCTAAGTTGTTGGAGAAGCTTGTGAGAACTAGGATCCAGAGTTGGGTTGACAACAATGGTATAATCTTTGATGGACAGCATGGATTTGCTAAAGGGAGGTCATGTTTTAGTAATCTACTTACTCATTACAATAAAGTAACTGCTTCCTTGGACAGATTAGAAGGATACACAGTAATATACTTGGATTTCGCAAAGGCTTTTGATAGAGTACCTCATGATAAGTTGACAGTCAAACTAGAGCAGATGGGGTTGGATATTAGATTAGTGCATTGGACTGGAGACTGGCTATCTGATAGGTATCAACAAGTTGTGTATGGGGGTGCGATATCCAGGAAAAGGAAAGTCACTAGTGGATTGCCTCAGGGGTCTGTTTTAGGGCCATTACTATTTAACTTGTATATTAATGATATTGGCGAAGATTTGGATGGAGATATTCAGTTGTTTGCAGATGATGCAAAGTTGGGAGGAACCATAAAGAGTAGTGAAGATGTTGTGGCCTTGCAAGAAGACTTGAATAAATTGAGTGATTGGGTAAGCAAATGGGGATGTGAGTTCAATGTTGCAAAGTGTAAGGTTTTAAAATTTGGAAAACAAAGATGGGATGCAGAATTTATGCTTGGTGAGAATATATTGTTGGAGGTAGAAGAAATAACAGATCTGGGGGTGATAGTGGATAAGGATCTAAAATTTAGGGGACACATCGCCAAAATTGTGAAGACAACACAAAGACTTCTGGGAATGATGCGAAGGACACTGACGTGTAGAAGTAGGGAGATTCTTGTTCCATTGTATAAGGCTTTGATTAGGCCACACATGGATTATTGTGCCCAGATTTGGTCACCAGGTTTTCAGAAGGATGAAGAGATGTTGGAAAGGATCCAAATGTGACTGACTAAGGTAGTTTCTGACCTCTGGAATGTTGAGTATGAGGAAAGATTGAGAAGATGTAATTTGCAGAGTCTGGTGGAGAGAAGGAAGAGGGGAGATATGATAGAGACCTACAAGTTGGTAAGGGGTTGTTATAAGATCAATGGTGGTGAAGTTCTACAGAGAATAGTGGGAGATCAGGGGAGAACCAGAGGTGATCCCTGGAAACTGTATAAAGAGGGTGTGTGTAGGGGAGTGAGAGGCAGGTTTTTTTCGTGCAGAGTTGTGAATGATTGGAATGCCTTGCCTGAGAGTGTGGTGTCTGCAAGGAGTTTGAGTGTGTTTAAGACACGGTATGATGAGATGTGTGTGTGATAAAAGGACCTCCCAGATTAGTCTCTGACTCCATGAGGTCTTGGGAAAAAATAATAATAAAAATTTCATCTACGGTAATTCTGTATAATTCAGAAGTTTGTAAGTCCCAATCATATCATCCCTCTTTCTACTGTTTGCTAATGTCTGCAGCCAAGAAATTCTCAATCTGTTTTTGTTATCAGTATTCCACAATCCTGATGTCATTTTTGATACCCTGCTTTGCACTCTCTCCACTGTATCAGAATCACCACAGAAACCAAGATATAAGACCTGCACACAGCAGTCCAAGTGAGGTCTTATCAAGGCCATGCAAAGAGGCAAAAAGAGGTCGTATAGAAGAAATTGTAAATACAACTCAGACATTAATTGCAATTCTGAAACAAACACGTAATGATATGTTTCAGAATTGCAATTAATGTCTGAGTTGAATTTACAATTCCTTCCATACGACCCTAGAACTTAAACTTCCTGTCTATCAAAACTCCAAGATCCGTAACCTGATCAATTTCTTATAGCATAATCCCACCAATATAATACAACACTGGACATCTAATCACACCAAAGTGCATGATCTTACATTTGCTAACATTGAACTGACAGCCATTTCCACATGCCCACAATTCCAGCCTATTCAAATCATTCTGCAAGTACTGCATATCAGCAGCACTCCTGATTACCTTGTCTATATTTGCATCATCAGCAAACAGATATATGTTGCCTGCCAAATCCTTTCCAATGTCATTAATATACAAATTGAAGTGATCCTTAAACAAGAACTGATTCTTGAGACACACCACTGGTTACCTTGAATCTTGAAGATTCACCCCCCCCACTCATATATGACTTTTTGATATCTGTCAGTCAGCCATCCTCTAATCCATGACAACAGTTTATAATACAATCACATATTCTCAAACTGCTGAAACATAATGTTCCCTTAGTAAATCCATGCTGTTCATTGCAAAATAAAGATTCTATGTCAACCCATTTCTGAATGTGAGTCCTGAACGATTCAGAATCATCACCACCACTCCTGAGATACTGATTGGCCAATAGTTCAATACATCGGTCACCCTTGCTCAATGGGATTATCATACATTCTTTCCATTCCTGTGGAATCTTCCCTGTTCTGAGACTCTCATTATATAGCCTGATCAAAAGAATATTCAGCACAGCAGAACACTCTTTTTAGCATCCGTGCTAATATCCCATCAGTTCTTATTGAAGATTTCTTATTCAGTTTGTGAAACAACTCTAGTACTTCCTTCTGCATTAGTCACCCACAAACAATTTGCATTCAGTAGAGTTATTATTTCAAATTCTTTCTTTCACTTGCAGCATAACAATAGAATTCTTTGATGAAAAGCCAAAACGGCTATTTTTTTTTCTGGCGAGGTTGAAAAGTTAAGGGGATAAAAATCCCTTATTGTTTTTCAGCCAGTAAGCGAAACTAAGATCGAAAACTACGATCTGAACGTTTCATGCCGACGGACTGTCGGCGGATCCAAGCGTAAGTTTCATGTTGTTTCGACATGAACGACGACATGAACATTTCATGCTGACAGTCCGTCGGCATGAAACGTTCAGATCGTAGTTTTCGATCTTAGTTTCGCTTACTGGCTGAAAAACAATAAGGGATTTTTATCCCCTTAACTTAATAGAATTTTTTTTTGTTGTCTTTAACTTGCAGAGCTAGTTTCTTTTCATATTTAGACTTAACTTTTCATATGACACTTGTGACTCTTCTGCCCTGCTGCTTATAATTATGATAGAAGACATCATCCTTGCACGCACGCATGCGCACACACACACACACACACACACACACACACACACACACACACACACACACACACACACACACACACACACACAGAGTATTCTTTCCACGACATCTTTTTCATACAAATCTCTTGATTAATTATATTACCCATCCATTTGACTCCTACTCTATTTATTCTTTGAACTCTAGGGACACATTCTGATATCACATCAGTAGTATGTTTTAAACACCTCCCACACGCTGTCAATATCCTTCCCATCCAACAACTGATACCATGGTGCTGAATCCAGCACACTCTTAAGGCAGTCATAATTTCCTGCTTTGTAGCTCAGCATGTAACCTTTCCTGAATAGAACATTCACAAACTTAGCCACTTCCCAAGTGAGTACTGCATAATCACTGTCACCAATTGGAGGCAGAATAGTTTAATTGAAAAATAGTTTAATTGAAACCTGCTTAGACACTATAATCAGATCCAACTTGACCTCAAGTTCCTTCTGTAATGTATGCTTTAGGAAGTTGTCTCACAACAGCTCAATAAATTCAGTTTCATTCTGCTCATGCGATTTTCCTGCTACCCAATCAATGTTCAAATAATTAAAGTCTCCCATTATGATTACTCTTTTCACACCCATCTTATTTATTTATTTATTTGGTGATGTTTTTCTTCGTCACTAGCAACCGATCCACCAGGACTGTAACAACACTCCACTATGTATTTAATCTTGTTAGACTCCACCTCACACCAGAGGTGGAGTTAGTAGTCATTAGCAGCACACCCTTCCTCTCCTATCCTTCCTGGAAATACTGTACCCTTTGCACTTGATACCAGTTAGTATGTCTGCTTCTGATTCCAGGTCTCACTAATGCCTACAATATGAAGTCCCAATATATTAACCAAGGCAACAAACTCTACTCCTTTGTTTCTGATATTCCTAGCATTTGTGTACAGACATAATAAATTACCTGCATGCTCTTTTGTATACCCTTGTCTGCAGTCTGCATGATACAATTCGACAACTTGCAGATCTCTGTTCTTATCTAGCTCCTTACACATGCTTGATATATCTGAACCGCAAACACAGACTCGTTCTCTCTTTATAATCATTTCTATAATAATAACTATTCCCATCATTAACACAGTTAACTAACATTGTCGCTCTTACACACAGATTCTCACGATTCCTCCCATCAGAATTCAGTTTCCCTGACTCTTTGTAAGGTCTCATCATCATCATAGTTTATTCACAATGTGATACAATGTGAAAAGGGAAAAGAGATTACATTAAAAATTAAAGATTGGAAATTATGGTCTTCCAAGTCTCTCTATCTTGAGCTAACTGGTAAATGTCAGACGGAATTTTACAGTTCAGCCTATTGATGGTTTCACATATGTATTACCGAAATTTCTTCCATGGTCTTCATCTACTGTAATTGCCATCTTCTAGTTAGTACAGGAACAGGGATTCCAAAAAGGGTAAGACTTCAGGATGTCTGAGTTGCCATCCAAGCGATCTGAGTTGTAGTTGTTTTTTTTTTACTATAGTGACAAGTGGTTCTTGCTTAGATAGATTTAGCACAGCAGAGTTAGTGACATGGTCCATCCAAGTGTATCCAAGGATCAGTCTGAGACAAGTAGTTCCAAAGGAGTTAATTAGATATGTAGTTTTTTTGGTATTGTCCAGGTTTGAGAACAATACAAGAAGATAGATCTACTGGTTGCATGGTATAGTCTTAATTTTGTGTTTAATGATATTAATGATGATTTCCAGATGGGCCGGAGTTCGTTATGGAAGACTAGAGCCTATTTACGTTTTCTAATATCATTTTCTGTATTGCTGATGTACAATCCAAGATATTGAAAGTCCTTTACTCCTTCTAAAGGTTTATTGTTGATATGAAGTATAAAGTTTTCATAACCTATTGAGAATGCTTCGGACTTTTGGATGTTGATCTACAGGCCAATAAATTTAGCCTGTGCCTCTAGTAGACTGAGATGTTTTTCTGTATTTGTTGGTTCTGTATCAATAAGTACAACATCGTCTGCAAAACCAAGATCAGTTATTTGCATGGTGTGGGTGGATGTTCTAATGTTAAAACCAAGAACTTCTGTGTTGATGGTCCGGAAAATGTAATCCAAGCATACCAAGAACAAATAAGGTGATAGTACATCCCCTTTCAGGACTCCTGTTGTCGCCGGAAAGGATTCGGATGTTTCTGTTTTAAAGATTACTGTAGCAACGTAATCTTTATAAGGTGCTGAGATTGCTTGTATGATTTTTGGGGTTAAACAATACAAGCTGAGTATTTTAAACATCTCTTCTCTATTAATGGAGTCAAAGGCTCTTTTGAAGTCTATAAAGGTTAAAATGAATGGTAAGTTTTTATTACATGAATCGTCTATGATTCTTCTGATGCAATGTATCTGTTCTATTGTACATCTTATTTGTTTTTTTAGAAATCCAGCTTGGTTTTTTCTTAAAAGTGGTAATGTTCTATTCTATTGAGTATCATCCTATTGTAGTTTTAACTGTGGTTGAAAGCAAAGTAATACCTTTATAGTTATCCATTCTCATTCTATTAAAATTGCCCTTTTTGGGTATAGGGACAACAAGGCCATGTTTCCATTCTTGAGGTATTATTCCAGTGTTTAAAGCTTGATTCATTATGGAAAGGAGATTGGATTATATGTTATACCCAGCATTTTCGAAAGCTTCTGATCTGGTTCCATCAATCCCTGGGGATTTTCTTGCTTTCGTTTGATCTATTGCTATTTTTAGTTCCTTTCAGTGAAGTCTTTGCAGTTTATTGGTAGAGCAGTGGTTACATGTAGGTCCACTAACTGACTTGAATGTTGGGGATTATCAACATTCAGTACTTCTTGAAAATAGTTTCACCATTCTTTTATCAAGTTCAAATTTACTAACAGCTGTCTACCATTTATTATTATTATTATTATTATTATTATTATTATTATTATTATTATTATCCAAGCCTCCATTGAGTCAAAAGACTCATCGTGGGAGATCCTTCCTAAGAACATAAAGTCTGTCAAGACTCATCAAGGGGAAGCTGGGAAGGATTATTGGTAATAGTGCAGATGCGGTAGTCCTGCAAGAGGATTTGAATAAGCTAGATAGATGGGCAAATGAATGGGGGTTTCAGTTTAATGCAGCAAAATGTAAGGTCTTGAGGTTTGGGAAACATCGATGGGATGCAGCATACTCTATGGGAGGAGTTATGGTGGAGGAAGTAGAGGAGACAAGAGATCTGGGGTTGATGGTTGATAGAAACCTGAAGTTTAGGGGACATATTGCAAAGGTGGTGAAGGTAACACAGAGGATTGCTGCAATTATGAGAAGGACACTCACCTGCAGAGATAAGAGTATCATGTGGTGGATGTGCAAATTCAGGGAAACTAGATTTATTAAGGGGGGAGGTAGATATACAGTCCTTAGGGAGGCAGTTGAATGTAAGAATGAATATAATATGCTAGAGCAAATAAGGACAACAAATCAGAGTGGGATAGTTAATAAAAGGCATCAAGGTAGGGTTGGGGCTAATGGGGATCTTAAATTCATGTACACTAATACTAGGAGTATTAGGAACAAGAAGGAAGAATTTTTGGCCATGGTTGGCACTTCCAGACCACAGGTTATTGGTATTAGTGAAACATGGCTGACTGTAGATGATATAGCTAGTGGGATTGAATGTGATGGGTATAGTGTGTTCAGGAATGACAGAGAGAATAAAATGGGGGGAGGAGTATTGTTAATGATAGCTGATGAGCTACAGCCAAGGAGAATAGAAGTTGAATTGCAGGATAGAGAAAAGAGCACATTTGAGGCCATTTGGTGTGAGATTGTGGCTAGCAGAACTAAATATACAATTGGGTGCTGCTATAGACCAGGTGATGGAAAAGATGGTGGTGACAGTATGCACAAGCAAATAGAAGAAATGAGTGGAAGGAGGGTGATTATTATGGGAGATTTCAACTATGGTCGCATTGATTGGAGTGAGGAGAGGACACACGGGAGGAAGGAATTGGATTTTATGCGGTTATTAAGGGATAACTATCTGCAACAGCATGTAATGGAAAATACTAGAGGTCAGAGAGTGCTTGACCTAGTAATTACATCTGAGGATTTGGGTGTAACAAATATGACCACATTGCCACCAATCGGTGAGAGTGATCATAGGGTCTTGACTTGGGAGGTGACTAAAGGTGTAGAATTTTCAATTAAGACAGGGTACATGTGGAATTATCAGGCTGGAAAGTATGACAAGCTTAGGAGTTTGATTGGCTCACTGCCATGGCATGTACAACTGCAAGGACTAGAAGTTGATAGTGCAGGGGAGGTAGTTAAGTAGTGCTTGCATGAAGCAATGGCTGACTGTATACCTAGAGTCCGAATAATAAATCAACTAGGGGTTAAATGGATGAATAACACCATTAAGCGTGAGCTTCAAAAAAAGAAACAACTATGGAGGGAATTTAAGGAGAAAGGTGACCGGCAGGCACACGAACGGTATAAAGCGCAGTCCAGAAGGGTAACGAGTGTGGTAAGAAAAGCAAAAAAGGATTACGAAAGAACATTGGCCATGCAGGCTAAAGAGAATCCTAAACAGTTTTTTAGATATGTAGCAAGAAAAAGGAAAAATGTACATGGCAGAATGATTTTAAAGAATGCCAATGGTAGGGAGGTAACTGAATCAGTTGATATAGTTGAGTTACTGAGTGAGCACTTTGCAAGAATATATCATCCAGGTGGTGACATTGCAAAACGAATGTACCAGTAGATTATACGGGAATTGTGGTGAATGAAGTGGAGGTGAGTAGTCTATTGCATAACCTCAATGTCAATACATCTGTGGGATTGGATGGTATACCAGCTCGTGTTGTACGAGAAGCAGCTAAAGAATTGTCAGTACCCTTGACCATTTTGTTTAATTTGAGTCTTGGGTCTGGGTTAGTCCCGAAGGGGTGGAAAGAGGGGAAAATAGTTCCACTGCATAAAGGTGGTTCCAAGACTGCTGTTGTAAATTACTGACCGATTAGCATATCAGGAATCATTGTCAAGGTCTTAGAGAAATTAGTCAAGAAAAGAATACAGGATTGGATAGATGAAAATGGGATATTGTATGGGGGACAACATGGTTTTGTGAAGGGTAAATCATGCCTCAGTAACTTGCTCACGTTTTATAACACAGTGATGGCTGAACTGGATAGGGGTAATGGGTTTACAGTAATACTACTGGACCTTGCCAAGGCTTTTGATAGGATACCACATAGAACCCTAATTAGTAAACTGGAGCAGATGGGGATAGATATAGGGTTAGTGAGATGGATAGGAGGGTGGTTGAAGGAGAGATACCAGAGAGTGGTTTATTCAGGAGCGGAGTCTAAAAGATGGCTTGTTACTAGTGGAGTGCCACAGGGCTCTGTTCTTGGACCACTGCTTTTCAATTTGTTCATCAATGATATAGGAAAGGATTTGAGAGGAAGTGTTCACTTGTTTGGATGATGCAAAGTTGGGTAGAGCAATTATGAGTGCACAGGATGTCAAAATTTTACAGAATGATTTGGATAGTTTGGAGGACTGGGCCAGGAAAAATGGATGTCAATTTAATGTGCCAAAGTGTAAGGTTATGCACTTTGGGGTGAAAAGAATTGCAGCAGTACATCGCATTGGTGGAACTGTACTCCAGGAGATTGATGAGGCCAGGGATTTGGGAGTGTTGGTGGATAGGGAATTGAAGTTTGGGGGCACATTGCAAAAGTGACTTAAACAGCTCACCAAATCACTTGGCTTCTGAAAAATACTTTAACATGCAGAGACAAACAAGTTGTTGTTCCTCTGTATCGAGTCTTGATAAGACCCCATCTGGACTACTGTGCCTAGTTATGGGCACCAGGGTTTCTTCGTGATGGGGAGGAAGTGGAGAGGGTCCAGAGACGAGTGACCAAGATGATAGCAGGTCTGTGGAATGAACCTTATGAGAATAGGTTGAAGATTTGTGGGTTGCAGAAATTGGTCGATAGGCAAAGGAGGGGTGATATGATTGAGACATTCAAATTACTGAAGGGTTTCTATAAGATTGATCCAGAAGATATTTTTGAAAATATGACTGGTGGTGAGAGGACTATGGGCCATGAATGGAAGCTGGGCAAGAGCATGGTTGACAAGGGTGTTAGAGCTAGGTTTTTTACTTGGAGAGTAGTGAATGAGTGGAATAAGCTTCCAGAGTCTGTTGTGGGTGCTACGACTGTGAATCAGTTCAAGGCAAGGTATGATAGATACTGTGTGAATGTCGAATAGTTGTTCTTGACATGATGTTAGGGCCTCCTTCGATGAGTCTGTCGACTTCTTGGAGTTTCCCGGAACAATAATAATAATAATCATTCCATTGTATAAGTCTCTGATCAGACCACACTTGGACTATTGTTCTCAGATTTGGTCCCTAGGATTTGAAGGGGATAAATTAACTGTGGAAAGGATACAAAGACGGATGACAAAGTTGGTTTCAGGACTGTACAAGCATAGTTATGAGGATCGGCTGAGGGAATGTGGACTGCAGAGTTTGGTGGATAGAAGAAGGAGAGGTGATATGATTGAGACTTTTAAACTGTTGAGAGGTGGTTACAGGGTTGACACTGGGGAGTTCTTTCGCTTGGTTGAACAGCGGGAAGGAGTGATGACAAGAGGCCATCCTTGGAAGGTACGAAAGGAAACTGTGAGCAAGAGGGTGAGAAGTGGTTTCTTTGCATGGAGGGTGGTTGAACCGTGGAATGCATTGCCTGATGGAGTGGTGGGAGCGAGAACGGTCAATGAGTTTAAGATGTGGTATGATAGACTTTGTGTTTCTTAGGGGGGATCTTCCCTCGATGAGTCTTGACAGACTTTATGTTCTTAGGAAGGACCTCCCACGATGAGTCCTTCGACTCCATGGAGGCCTGAATAATAATAATAATAATAATAATAATAAAGTAAGTTTGAGCATGGTTAGTAGTTTGAAGGGGACCAATTGTTCGATGCTGCTGGCACACTCTCTCTGGAGGTGTCAAATAATAATAATCTTTCCTCTCCCATTCTGTTTAAGTGAACCATACCACCTGAGATTAGCTCTGCTAACACACTCCTGGATGCTAACAATGTCAATTTCTTCCCTAATATTCTCATTTTTAATATGATATTGCCATTGATGCCATCTGTTCACACCGCTAATCTGTCTCAGGACTCTCATATCTGCAGTCTCTAGTCTTTGGTCAAGTGTTTTCATTAGTTCATTGACCTTGTTATTTAAAATGTCTAATTTTAAATAACATACTGAATTTATTGCTAGTTAAGTCATTGGTACTTACCAGAATTATGATCTCCGTGTTTTTCTTTTCTGATTTTAAATTGCTTGCTTTATATTTTAAATTTTGCTCCAGGAAAACTTGACATTATAACCTACTCATCAAGGCATTATAGACAAATACATTATAGACAAAATGTATTTTTACTACAATTACAACTGACAAAATGGATCTTGTTTGTCTTATATAATAAATTATGCTGGAAAAGCCATTTGCTCAATCTACAATCTTTGTTTCCTCTATCCTCTCCGAAATCATATCTAATTAAAAAATGAACACGTCCTACAAAGTTATGCCTTGAAAAATTCCAAATAAACTTATTTTTGTAACTTTCAGTAATTACTGAAGTTGTTTGTAACTGGTTGTTATTTGCATTATGGAGATTTTTTAACTTCTAAATTATTATTTTATTTTATCATCAGACCTCTATGGATTAAGATGAATGATGAAAGTTTCAAATCACACACACAGTTAATCATACTATGCCTTAAGTGCAAGATCTGCAAGATCTTTATTCTCACCACACTTTTAAGAAATACAATAAAATCACCTACCACATTCTCGATAAAAAACCTACTGCAAATGTCCCTACTCACAATCTCCTTATATAGCATCCATTGATGGCCTCTTCTCTCCCTGTCTCTCCCCCCACCCTCATTCTATGGAAAACCTCATCAACATTAATCTGGTAATAACACCTTATCATCTTATATGTCTCAATAAGATGATATGAGACATATCATCTTATATGAGATCATATGCACATTATACATTATAAATTCATATACCCATTCCTCCTCCAGCTAACTAGAATCTGCAAATTGCATTTCTTCAATCTGTCTTCATATCTAGAGACTAAAAACCACCTTGGTCAGTAATCTCTGAACCCTCTGCAATATCTCTATCATTTTGAAAACCAGGTGGCCAAATTTGGACATAATAATTCATATGCAATGGATTATTATTATTATTTTTACGGGTATCTCCATGGAGTCAGTAGACTCATCGTGGGAGACCCAAACTAGCAAAACAATATCTGTCATATCTCTTCTTGAATTCATTTACAGACGAAGAGCTCACAACTAAGTCAGGCAATGAATTCCACTCATTCACCACCCTCCAGGCAAAAAACCTTGTTCTGACACCTTTGTTAACCACACTCTTCTTTAATTTCCAGAGATCACCTCTTGTTCTTCCATCACTATCACACAGCTGAAACATTTCCCCTGCATCAATCCTATAAAAACCTTTTAGTAATTTGAATGTTTCTATCATATCCCCTCTTCTTCGCCTATCAACCAATCTCTGCAATCCACAAGCTCTCAATCTATCAATGTAGGGAGCATTTTTTATATCACTCACCAACTTGGTCACTCTTCTCTGAACCCTCTCCACAGCCTCCTCATCTCCAAGGAATCCAGGTGACCAGACCTGAGCACAGTAATCCAAATGTGGAAGTATCAATGCTTTATAAAGGGGAATAATAACCTCTTTATCTCTGGATGTCAGTGTGTTCCTCAACAACCAAGTAATCCTATGTGCAATCTTGGACACCTTAGCAATGTGTCCTCTGAACTTCATCTCCCTATCTACCAATACCCCTAAGTCCCTAGCCTCATCAATCTCTTGGAGTACCTTTCCATCGATGTAGTACACAGTACTTTTCCACATTGAACTGACATCCATTTTCTTTTGCCCATTTTACCAGCTTATTTAAATCCTCCTGCAAACTTTCAACATCAGCTTGATTTTTTATTGCACTACACAACTTTGCATCATCAGCAAACAACTGAATATCTCCCTTTAAGCCGTTTCCTATATCATCTATATACAAATTAAACAACATTGGCCCAAGCACAGAGCCCTGAGGCACACCACTGGTCACCTGCCTCATTCTGGACTCGGCTCCTCCATACACCACCTTATGGTATCTCTCCCTGAGCCATTCTCCTATCCATATCACCAATTTAATATCCATTCCCATCTGCTCCAATTTGCGTAACAGTGTTCTATGGGGTATCCTGTCAAAAGCCTTAGCAAAATCCAGAAGTACCACTGTGTAACCAGTTCCTTTGTCCAACTCAGATGTTATTCTATTATGAATAGTTAATAGATTGCTAAGGCAGGATCTACCTTTAACAAAACCATGTTGGCCTCTATAGAGTATCATATCCTGATCCACCCATTCTTGAATTTTGTCTTTAACCAACTTTTCCAATACTTTTACCACTACTCCTGAGATGGTGATTGGTCTGTAATTCAATACTGCAGTTTTAGAGCCACCCTTATGCAAAGGAACCACTTTGCCTAACTTCCACTCCCTAGGGACCATACCAGAGTTCAAACTTAAGTTAAATATCCAGGTGAGAGGGGTTGACAATTCATTTGCACATTCACGCAACACCCGAGCTGATATTCCATCTAAGCCTACCGCAGTGTTTGCATTTAAGTTTTGCAATATATTTAATACCTCTGATTCTTTAGCTTCAATTCTCACATTAGGTATTGCTGTAGGTATAGAGATATCCTCACTTGGGTGATAGACTTTTGAAAAGTGATCACTCAGTAACTCGACTATTACATCTGATTTTGTCACCTTAATACCATCAGCACCCACTAAGGTTATCCTTCCGAAGTCATTCTTCCTCTTACTTGCCACATAGCGGAAGAACTCTTTGGGATTACCCTTGATCTCTTTGGCTAAGGTCTTCTCATAATCTGATTTAGCTTTTCTTACTATGCTGGTAACCTTCCTAGCTTGAGCCTTGTACTGCTCATGGGTGTCCTGATCGCCTTTCTCCTTGTAAATTCTCCATAACATTTTCTTTTTTTGCAGTTCAAGCTTGATACTACTGCTCATCCATCTAATGTCTGCCTTGTTTGACCTCCTAACCATGGGGACACAATCTGATATTGCTTTCCTCAGATACCTGCTGATTTTATCCCAAGCACTGCTAACATCTTTCCCTTGCAATATGTTCTGCCATGGGATGGCTGCAAGCTCACTCCGAAGCTTGTTATAATTGCCTAACCTGTAGTTCCGTACATACCCCTTCTTAATAGAAAAATCCACAGATTTTGCAACCTCCCAAGTCAATACCACATGATCGCTTTCACCAACTGGAGGTAACGAGGACACCTTACTTATGCATATAACCTCTGAACCAATAAACAGGTCCAGCACTCTCACACCACGTGTCCCTTCAGTTACGTGCTGTTTCAAGTAATTATCTCGTAGAAGATGTATGAATTCCATTTCCTTTTTGCTACATGATATTTCCTCCTTCCAATTGATATCACCGTAATTAAAATCCCCCATAATAATCACCAAGCCTTCACTCATTGCACTAAGTTGCTGATGCATGAATTCAATATCTCCCCCCGTACTCCCTGGCCTATAGCAGCATCCAACTGTATATTTGGTTGCGTTGGTCACTATTTCGCACCAGACTGCCTCAAATGAACTCTCATTCACATGTCTATCATCATGATATACTACTTTCTTTGGCTGCAACACATCAGCTATCATCAGCAGTACTCCTCCTCCTGTTCTATCTTCTCTATCCTCCCTGAAAATACTGTACCCATCACATTCAATTCCAGTGACCACATCTTCTGCTGACAGCCAAGTTTCACTAATGCCTACAACTTTTGGTGAGATTTCACTGACTAATGCCAAAAATTCTTCTCTCTTATTTCGAATGCTTATAGCATTGGTATACAAAAATTGCAGATTCCCTCTAGATCTTGTACCGGCTTTAGAACTGATATATAAGTCACTAACTACCGTAGTCTTGTCTGAACCCTCTCCACAGCCTCCTCATCTCCAAGGAATCCAGGTGACCAGACCTGAGCACAGTAATCGAAATGTGGAAGTATCAATGCTTTATAAAAGGGAATAATAACCTCTTTATCTCTGGATGTCAGTGTGTTCCTCAACAACCAAGTAATCCTATGTGCAATCTTGGACACCTTAGCAATGTGTCCTCTGAACTTCATCTCCCTATCTACCAATACCTCTAAGTCCCTAGCCTCTGATTTATAATCTGACAATGATTTATAATCCATTGGATTATAAATCAGTGTCTTCTACATCACTTCCATAATTTGTGCTGTCCTCATAATTTAAACAATGTGTATCTCCAAAATTATAGTTCCTTGTCCACCATCACCTCCAGATCACTTCTCTCTTCTAAGACATCTGCAGTGCATCCCACCTTCACTTTCCAAATTTTAAAAGCCTTATACTTTTGCAACACTGAAATGGCAACACTGCCCACTTGCCAATTCACCCATTCTATTCAGATCTTCTTCCAAAGCTACAACATCTACTGTACTCCTCATACGTCTATCCAACTTTGCATCATTTAAAATTAAACAGTACATCACCATTCAAACTTTTCCTGATATCATTAACATACAGTTAAACAGCAATGGACCCCAAAACAGACTCTTGGGACATACATACCATTAGTGACTTTCCTCTTCTGGAATAACACTTCCCCTCATATACAACCAACTTGCTGATACTAGCCAATTTCCAATTCAGCATAATAATCTACTATGCAACTCCATCTGTCCCAGTTTAATTACCAATTTGTCATGTAGCAATCTATCCAAGACTATCAATCTATCTATCAGTTGTCAGGATCATGTGCTGACCACTCTTAATTGCATACCATCTCTGCTCCGATCAACTCTTGTGTCAACTTTTTCCCTTCTTTACCTTCAAAATTTTTACACATGTAAATTAATATCCTTTAAAAATCTCATTAAATTTACCTTTTAAGCTTAGCCATTGCAAAGGGACTGCTCCATTGTTTAAAATAGCTCAGCTCTTTTTTTCCTCTATCAAAGGCTTTTGCAAAATCTAAATATAGCACTATGTAAGCACCTTCCTTGTCCAATTCATTTATCACCTTGTTATAATATGCATGTAGATTGCTAAAATATGAACTTCCTTTAACAAATCCATGCTTCAATAATTAATGCTGGGTGAATGAATGAATGAATAAAGAATACTACTGTTGTCCATCAAATTCTGAATCTTGGTGCTTATTAACCTAACACTTTAACCACAACTCAAAACACACACACTGGTCTATAACTTTTAAATAACTTTTGTACTTCAAAAATTATTTTAAAAATGTTATGTTGTTTTTCTAATCTGAAAATTCAAAATATTCTAAGATAATATCAGTAGTTGTTAAGATCTTGGAGAAAGTAGTGAGGGACCGTATACAGCACTGGGCAGATGAGGGTAATGTTATCTGTGAGAGTCAACATGGATTTGTGAAAGGGCACTCTTGTTTTAGCAATATGCTAGCCTTTTATAATAAAGTTACAAGACCGTTAGATGAGAGAAAGGCATATACTGCAATTTTCTTAGACTTAGCAAAGGCATTAGACAGGGTGCCACATGATAAGCTGATATTTAAGTTGCAGCACATAGGTCTGGATGTCAGATTGGTCAACTGAATTCAAGATTGACTGTCTGATAGGTATCAGAGAGTTGTGTATGGTGGAGCAGTTTCAAGGAGGCAGAGGGTTACAAGTGGGGTCTCACAGGGCTCAGTACTAGGACCTATATTGTTTAACCTTTATATCAATGACATTGCCAGTGGATTGCAAGGGGATATTCAGTTGTTTGTGGATGATACGAAGCTGGGAAGGATTATTAGTAATAGTGCAGATGTGGTAGCCCTGCAAGAGGATTTGAATAAGCTAGATAGATGGGCAAATGAATGGGGGTGTCGGTTTAATCCAGCAAAATGTAATGTGAGGTCTTGAGGTTTGGGAAACATTGATGGGATGCTGCATACTCTATGGGAGGAGTTATACTGGAGGAAGTTGGGGAGACAAGAGATCTGGGGTTGATGATTGATAGAAACCTGAAGTTTAGGGGGCGTATTGCAAAGGTGGTGAAGGTAACATAGAGGATTGCTGCAATTATGAGAAGGACACTGACCTGCAGAGATAAAAGGGTTATCATTCCATTGTATAAGATTCTTATCAGACCACACTTGGATTATTGTTCTCAGATTTGGTCCCCAGGATTTGAAGGGGATAAATTAGCTGTGGAAATGGTACAAAGTCAGATATAACAAAGATGGTTTCAGGACTGTACAATGTTATTTATGAGGATCGGCTGAGGGAATGTGGACTGCTGAGTTTGGTGGATAGAAGAAGGAGAGGTGATATGATTGAGACTTTTAAACTATTGAGTGGTGGTTACAGGGTTGACACTGGGGAGTTCTTTCACTTGGTTGAACAGCGGGAAGGAGTGATGACAAGAGGCCATCCCTGGAAGTTACGAAAGGAAACTGTGAGCAAGAGGGTGAGGAGTGGTTTCTTTGCATGGAGGGTGGTTGAACCGTGGAATGCATTGCCTGATAGAGTGGTGAGGGCGAGAACGGTCAATGAGTTTAAGGAGTGGTATGATACTTTGTGTTTCTTAGGGGGAACCTCCCCTCGATGAGTCTTGACAGACTTTATGTTCTTAGGAAGGACCTCCCACAATGAGTCTTTTGACTCCATGGAGGCCTGAATAATAATAATAATAATAATAATAATAATAATAATAATAATAATAATAATAATAATATCGTAGGTGTAATATGATAATAAGGTAGGTGTAAAATTGATGAATGTGGAGCTTAAGCATAAAATCTGGAAAAAGAAAGTACTTTAGGGGAAGTACAAGATGAATAATGGTAATAATCAGTTACATGAAGTGTATAAAGAACAAGCCAGGAGAGTGACTCAGTTAGTAAGGAAAACAAAAGTAGAGTATAAACAGAAATTGGCAAATCAGGCAAAAAAAAACCTAGAGAGTTTTTTAGATATGTGGCAAGTAGAAGAAAGAATGATCATGGTAAGATGAAGTTAAAGGATGAAAGTGGTAGAATGGTAACCGCTGCAGAAGACATTACTGAGGAATTCAGTGATCAATTTATAAGGGTGTTTCATCCTGATCCGGGTGGAATCATGAGGAACTTAAGTGTAGAGGACAAAGGAGGGAATGGTTTAACTGTGAGTGAGCAGGAGGTATTTGAGGAAATAAATAACCTTGATGTTAATAAGGCAATAGCATTTGATGACATATCACCATGCATCTTAAGTGAATATTCCAGGGAATTGCCAGCAGTAGCATTGACATGCCTGTTTAATAAAAGTCTTACAACCTGAGCTGTTGTAAGACTTTTATTAAACAGGCATAAAAGTGTGATAAGGCTGTAGCTTCAAATTATAGGCCGGTCTGTATATCAGGAGTTGTGGTGAAGGTACTGGAGAGAACAGGGCCAATTTTATCATTAGGCGAACATAGGTAATCGCCTAGGGGGTGCTAAGACTTCGGGGCTTATGTTTGTATGAGTATGACAAAATATATATAAAGAGAGAGAGAGACGATGTATAGGGGCACCTAAATTTTCTTTGCCTAGGGGCATCAGATACTCTCGAACCGGCCCTGGGAGAAAAGTAGGATACAGAAATGGGTTATTAAAAGCAGTATTCTCTGTGGTTATCAGCAAGGGTCTGTTAAAGGGAGACCATGTTTCATTAACTTACTTATGTACTATAACAAGGTGATATATACTTTGGACAGGGAAGATATATATATTGTGGTGTACTTAGATTTTACAAAGGCTTTTGATAAATTGCCACATAACAAGCTCTTAAATAAATTGAAACAGATGGGATTGGATAAGTTGGATCAGTGACTAGCTGTCAGATAGGTATCAGAAAGTTGTATATGGGGGTAGGGTATCCCAAAAGAGAAAAAAAAAAGGTCAATAGTGGTGTGCCGCAGGGGTCAGTTTTGGGGCGGGCCATTGTTGTTCAATTTGTATGTTAATGATATTGGGATGGGTTTAACTTGTAATGTGTAGCTGTTTGCAGGTTATGCAAAACTGGCAAGAGCAATGCATAATCAAGCAGATGTTATGGCCTTACAAGAGGACTTAAATAGATTGCATTGTCCAGAATGTTCAGAAAGCTCTCCAGGTTCAACGTTCATGGCACCATAAACATAGATCCAAAGCCAAACCAAGACCATAATATCACACCAACACCTCCAAATTTCATAGTTGAGGTTACACACTCTGGTAAGAGATGTTCACCAGGCATCTTCCACACCCACATCCATCCATCTTCTCGGTAGACAGGTGCAGTGTGATCTGTCACTCCATAACACAGCTTTCCAAACTTCCATGTCCCACTAAGCATGCTCTTTGCGCCACTGAAGACGACACTGAATGTTGGTTCGGGTAATGTGAGGCTTGCATATTGCCCTATCATGGAAACCCATGTTGTGAGCCTCAGTTCTGAATGTTTTGGTGCAGATTCATGTTCCAGTCAATTCCTAGAACTCTGCATTCAAAGTGTTGGCTGACTAATGGCGGTTTTTACATATCCTTCGGAGCACCCTACGGTCACCTTTGGTGAATGTGGTGGGTTATCCACTGCTGGTATCACTTGACTCTCTGCGCTTCCATCTCAGAATAGTATCACTGATTATTGACCTAGGATGGCCCATTCTTCAACAATTTTCAGAACAGACAACATGGCATCCTATCACAAAACCTCTTTCAAACTCTGTCAGTTCCCTTCTCACAGCCATTTCGCCCAGACACAACTGCACTGGCTTGGGAGCATCATATTCTTCCAATTTATACTAGCTATAACCACACGATTTGTTTCATGGCATGATGGGCCTTGCTGATGAGGGTGTCTCTTGATCTCTTTCCAAGCAGTGTATGTGGAAATACAAAGCAGATGATTATGACAAGCTGAGAAGTCTGCTTTTAGCAGTCAAATGGCATAATAATTTGGAGGGGGAGAGAAGTCTGAGGTGCAGGAGAGGTGGTCAAGGGTGTTTTAAGAAAGCAGTATCAAACTGTATATCTAGAGTCAGAAGAATAAATTGAATAGGAGTTGCATGGATTTATACAATTCCTATTCGATTGTACTTCTCCCAGGAGCAGTACAAGACACAGGCAAGAAGGTGACCTGTATGATAAAGAAAGACAGAGCTAATAATAAGAGAAAGCTAGAAGTGACATCGATGAAACTAAAAGAAATCCTAAAGAGTTCTTTCACTATGTGGCAAGTAAAAGTAGGAATTATTATGCAAGGATGACTTTAAAAAGTGATGATGGCAGGAGGGTAACAGAACCAAATGAAACAGTTGAATTACCGAGTGAGCATTTTGCAGGATTGTACCATCTAGCTGGTAAAATGGGCAATGCAAGAAGTGACATTGACTGATAGAAGAATAGAGGATAAAGAAATGGAGGTGCTTCAAATATTGCAGAATCAAAATACGAACACAGCCATAAAATTAGATGGCATATCGGTCCATACGTTAAAAGAATGTGCAAAGGAATTATCAGCTGCTCTAATGAAGCTGTTTAATTTAACCCTGGGAAAGTGCTAATGGAGTGGAAAGAGGGCAATATAGTCCCACTGCATCAAACAAGCACCAAGACAGAAGTAGCAAATTATAGTCAATCAGCATCTCAGAAATTGTGGTTAAGGCATTGAAAAAATTGGTGAAAGCCAGAATTCAGGACCTGGCAGATATGAATATGTTACTCTCTATGGGATAACATGGTTTTGTGAAGGATTGTGCCAATTTGTATACTTTTTTTATAATCAAGAGACAATGGGGTTGGACAGTGGTTTAGCTAGAGCTTTTGCTGCGCTCTCAATATACATCAAAAATACTACAAAAGCCAAAACAATGTATACGGAAATAAATTAAAACACTATGTTTATTTTTGAAGTAAAACTTTAATTCCAACATTCTAAAATGTTATTTTTCTTGCTTTTCTGTTAGCAAAATTGTCGATGACATTAGCGAAGTCTATTTCATAGTAATGTAGGTAATTCTTAATCAATTTTAATTTAGAAAAACTCCTCTCATAACTAGCAACACTTGCAGCAATGTGAGGAAAATTCGCAGTAGTATTACAATATTTGGAAATGAGTTCTCGAGGATGGCCCATTCTCGATAAGGGAAATGGTTGATAAGGGAAATGGCTACTCAGTGATATCGCTAGATTTTGCAAAAGCATTTGACATTCCACAAGATTCCACATTGAACTCTATTGCATAAATTTTAACAAACACGGATGGATATGAATTTGGTGATTTGGATTAGAGGGAAGCTGATGGTCAGATATCAAAGAGTGGTTTATGAAGGAGTTGAGTCCAGGAGAAGGCAAATGACCAGTGGTGTACCAAGGTACTCAGTACTTGTCTCTGGTGTCTAATTTGTATATAAATGATACAGGAAATATTGAGTTGTTTGATGACAATGCCAAACTGTGAAGAGCAATGGTAAATGAGGGAGGATGCAGAGTATGGGTAAATATAAATGGCTTCCAATTTAATGTAGCCAATTGTATGCCGATGCACTTTGGGAAGAGATCAAAAGCTGTGTATCGATGGAACTAAACTGCAAGAAACTGATGAGGCCTTAGTTGTGAGGACCAGGAGTTGATATTTAGAGAGCATATTGTGAAAGTAACCAAAACAGCACATCTGATTACATGGTTGTTGAAGAACACACTGACAGGGATAGAGAGGTTATTGTTCCCCTATATAAGCTTAAATAAAGTCTCATCTGCACTACTGTGCACAGATCTGGACTCCCAGATTCCATGGGAATGAAGAAGTTGTAGAGAGGATTGATAGGTGAGTAAAAAAAAGATTGTGGCAGGTTTGTGGAATACTCCCTCTGAGAATAGATTGACACTCTGTTGGCTTCAAAAATTAGCTGATAGGTGAATAAAAGGGGGAGACATGATAGATGCAGTTAAGTTATTAAAGAGGATGTATAGGACTGACACTGAACACATTTTTTCAGTATATGACCAGATGGAAGAGGACAAGGGATCACCAGTGGAAGTTGTGTAAGAGTGGGGTTACCAAGTGTGTTAGAATTATATATTTTAATTGAAGAGTGGTTAATGGGTGGAATGGGTTGCCAGAGATGGTTGTGGCTGTTTCTTTAGTAAATGAGTTTAAGGAGAGGTACGATAGGCATTATGTGAATTATAGATTGTGTGTGTGTATATCTGAATAATGGATCTCCCACAATGAGTCTTCTGACTCCATGAAGATACCTGTATAATAATAATAATAATAATATAACAAGGTTCTGTTCATACAGATTAAAAAATCCAAAAATTCCCTCTAAACACCAATAAGTGACTTATGGTTTATTATTATTATTAATACCTGACTTCCATGGAGTGAGAAATTAATTGTGGGAGATACACACTATTACACACAATGCTTATCCAATCGTGCCTTAAACTGATTCAATGTGTTCAAATTCACAACACACACAGGCAATGCATTTCGCATTGACTCCTCACTATTCTGCTCACACCCTCCTTATACAGATTCGAACAATAGCCTCTTGTTCTACCATCCCCACACCCATCTCCCATTCTATGAAAAATCTCTTCCATGTCAACCTGATAACAACCCCAGACTAGCTTATGTCTCAATCACAACCCCCCCCCCTGCTCGCCTCCTATTCAAAAGGCTTTGCAATTTACATTCTCTCAATCTGTTCTCATACTCCACATTCCAAAGACCACTGAACACCTTTGTGAAAATTCTATGGACCCTTTCCAACATATCCTTGCCACCATGAAAACACATCAACCAAATCTGTGCACAATAATCCATATGAGGCCTGATCAAGGCCTTATACAATGGCATCATAACCATTTCGTTTCTACATGACAAGCTCCTCCACATATTGCATTATTCAATGTGATGTCTTCACAATTTGTACAATGTAGCCCCTGAATTTCAGGTCCTTGTCCACCATCACTCCCAGACTGTAATCTTCTCTACTTCCTTTAAAAAAGTCTCCCCACCAAGTGTAAACTTTGAATCCCATTGTTGGTTACCAAATCTCAAACTTTACACTTTGTAAAACTGAACTGACAATTCCACTTACCTGTTATTCGTGCAATCTATTCAAGTCCTCTTGTAAGGTCATAACATCCACTTGCAGGGGCGAATTTCTCCATGCTTGCTGTGCAAGCTCATTACAGAAAGAAGTAATATTTATTTGTTAATAAATGCATGCATTTATAAGCATTCCATTTAGGAATGCTTTTATTTTTGTAGACAGAAGACATCTTAAGCTTGCGCAGCAATAATTGAGCTTTGCATTGTCTATCGAAGGTTGATGCTTGCTCATCTAGCAAAGCATCTACCTTGGCTTGCTCGGTTGTAGGAGCTTCCAGGTCCTCGCAGCAGCACTGGGATTTCATGCGAGCGCATAGCCATTTCATGTTGTCTCACTCTGTTGCTTAAACACAAGCCATACGCAGTGAAAGTAGCTCTAGCCAGTGAGCCTTCAGCCAGCATTTACAAGTGTGCATGTTGCTTGAGAAAAATTAAGTTACAACCAACTTTTTATAACGATGTTATTGACCAGTTCATAAAGAAGAACCGTAGGGTAAAATTTGTATTCAAGTAGCTAAATTGAAAAAGATAGAATATCATTTGTAAAATAAATGTTGTATTTGTATGATTAAATGTACATAAATTTCTAAATATATAGTTTTAAATGGTCAGTAATTCATTATTCCGCTAATCAGACTTCAACCACACCTCTCACTCCCTGAATGATAACAAGAGCAAGCGTGAATTTCAAGACCAGCATTCGCCCCTGTCCACCTGACACTGCACAATGTTCTCCCGAATTTTGCATCATCTGCAAACAGCTGCACATCACAAGTTTTAAACCCATCCCAATATTATTAACATACAAACTGAACAACAATGGTCTCAAAACTGACTGCTGCAGTACACCACTAGTGACCTTCCCCTTTCAGGATACTGCACCCCCACATACAACTTTCTGATACCTATCTGACAGCCCCACAACTCCAGATATATACAGAGTGCACTATAATTTGAAGCCATAGCCTTATCACCACCTTTATGTGGTAGAACAATTTTACCTTCTTTCCACTCCCTTGGAAGTTTACTGTTGTAAGACTCCTTTTAAACAGGTATGCCAATTTCCCAGAACATTACCTTGGGTTGCATTGTGATATGTCACCTAATCCTATTGCCTTATTGACATCAAGTTTATTTATTTCCTCAAATACCTCCTGCTCACTCACAATTAATCCATCCTCTCCTTAGAAATTAAGTTCCTCACGATTCCACCCTGATCAGGATGAAGCACCCTTATAAATTGGTCACTAAATACCTCAATGCCTTCTGCAGTAGTTACCATGCTACCATTTTCATCCATAAACATCATCTTACCATGATCATTTTTCATTCTATTTCCACAAATCTAAAAAACTCTCAATGGGTTTTCTTCACCTAATTTGCCAATTTCTGCTCATACTGCACTTTTGTTTTCCTTATTAACTGAGTCACTCTCCTAGCTTGTTCTTCATATCTTCATTCAATTACCATGAAGTAATTGAGTGAAGTACCTTCATTTTTCAGATTTCATGCTGAAGCGCCTCATTTGTCCATTTTTAAACCTACCATATTCGGGCTTTTGGCTTTTAGATTACTTTCACACATTGATGCTGTTATATATTTCTTTGTCATTTCCCAAGCAGCATTAATTTTTTTACTGCTAACTCCTGATTCTATGCTATAGCTCCAAGCTGTCATCTAAGTTTGTCATAATCACCAGCTTTGTACTTCTCACACATCCTTTCCTGAAAGAGGTCTGCATATTATTATTATTATTATTATTCAGGCCTCCATGGAGTCAAAAGACTCATCGTGGGAAATCCTTCCTAAGAATATAAAGTCTGTCAAGACTCATCAAGGGGAGGTCTCCCCCTAAGAAACACAAAGTCTATAATACCACTATTTAAACTCATTGACCATTCTCGCTCTCACCACTCCATCAGGCAATGCATTCCACGGTTCAACCACCCTCCATGCAAAGAAACCACTCCTCACCCTCTTGCTCACAGTTTCCTTTCGTAACTTCCAGGGATGGCCTCTTGTCATCACTCCTTCCCGCTGTTCAACCAAGTGAAAGAACTCCCCAGTGTCAACCCTGTAACTACCTCTCAACAGTTTAAAAGTCTCAATCATATCACCTCTCCTTCTTCTATCCACCAAATTCTGCAGTCCGCATTCCCTCAGTCGATCCTCATAAATAACATTGTACAGTACTGAAACCATCTTTGTTATATCTGACTTTGTACCATTTCCACAGCTAATTTATCCCCTTCAAATCCTGGGGACCAAATCTGAGACGTGTGGTCTGATCAGAGTCTTATACAATGGAATGATAACCCTTTTATCTCTGCAGGTCAGTGTCCTTCTCATAATTGCAGCAATCCTCGGTGTTACCTTCACCACCTTTGCAATATGTCCCCTAAATTTCAGGTTTCTATCAATCATCAACCCCAGATCTCTTGTCTCCCCTACTTCCTGCACTATAACTCCTCCCATAGAGTATGCAGCGTCCCATCGATGTTTCCCAAACCTCAAGACCTTACATTACATTTTGCTGGATTAAACCGACACCCCCATTCATTTGCCGATCTATCTAGCTTATTCAAATCCTCTTGAAGGACTACCACATCTGTACTATTATTAATAATCCTTCCCAGCTTCGCATCATCTGCAAACAACTGAATATCCCCTTGCAATCCACTGACAATGTCACTGATATAAAGGTTAAACAATATAGGTCCTAGTACTGAGACCTGTGGGACCCCACTTGTAACCCTCTGCCTCCATGAAACTACTCCACCATACACAACTCCCTGATACCTATCAGACAGCCAATCCTGAATCCAGTTGACCAATCTGACATCCAGACCCATGTGCAGCAACTTAAATATCAGCTTATCATGTGGCACCCTGTCAAATGCCTTCGCTAAGTCTAAGAAAATTGCAGTATATGCCTTTCCCTCATTTAATGTTCGTGTAACTTTATTATAAAAGGCTAGCATCCAGTCCCAAAGCTTTACTGACATCCAGAGTACTCAGTATCTGAAACACACTCTCCTCCTGTACCTCTAAACCTCGAACCTGCCCTATCCCTCTAGCATTAAAACTGACTCCTCTAGGATGAAATACTCCAATAAAGTGTTCATTGAACAATTCCACTATGGTTAGCCACAACCCAGGTGATCAATTTCACCAAATGTAAGAAAGTGTGAAAGCCCACTCACAATTACATCCTCTAATGAAATGATCAGATCTTAAACTCTCGATCCCCCACATGCTGCCTGAGATAGTTATCTCTCAAGAACTCGAGAAATTCATTTTCCTTATTCCCGAATGCTATCTCTTCATTCTAATCTATACTGCCATAATTAAAATCACCCATAATAATTACCCTTCCTTTTATGCTGTTATGTGGATGCATTGCAGAAACTATTATATGTATGCGCTGAAGAATGTGAAGGTTCTGTGAACTGTTTGGCTAAATGAGAAGAATGAAAATGTTGACGTATGTGAGAAGTGTCGAGATAGGCTGGAGTGATTAGGCATGGATGCAGATGTCGGGACCTTAGCAGATGAACTTCGGAAGGAGTTTGTGAAAATGAAAAGTGACCTTCATCTCCTGGAAGAGGAATTGGAAGTCTCAGTAAGGAGGATAGATGTTCTGGAAATTAAAATTGAGTCAAATGTGTTGAATAGAGAAATTAGAAATTATATAAAGGTCAAAACGTCGAATGTGGATTTTGGTTTATATTAAACCAAATTTGGTTTATATTCGTGAGGATAGAAGGGGTAAAAAGGGAGGGGGAGTGCTATTGATGATAGAGAAAGAGTTATGTCCATACAAGGTAGAGATGCAAGAGGGAAATGGGGCCAGTGGTTTTGAGGCAGTATGGTGTGAGATAGAGGTGAATAGAATCAAATACTTGGTGGGATGTTGTTATAGACCTGGTAATGTGGATGGTGGTGATAGTGAAATGTATAGTCAAATAAGCCAAGCAAATAAGAAAAGGGTGATCATTATAGGTGATTTTAATTATGGCAATATACACTGGAATGAAGAGATAGCAACTGGAAGTAAAGAAAATGAGTTTCTTGAGTTTTTGAGGGATAACTACCTCAGACAATATGTAACAGAGGGCACAAGAGGATTAAGGGTCTTGGATTTGGTCATCTCATCAGAGGATGTAATTATCAATGAGGTATCAAATCATCCACCAATTGGTGAAAGTGACCATGAGGTGATTACTTGGGTGGTTGCCAGCAGTGCAAGGACCCCACTGAAAAAAGGGTATATGTAGAACTACAAGGGGGGTGATTATGAAGAGCTCAGGAGACAGCTTGCAGGTGTAGCATGGAATGAGGAGTTAGATGGAAAAGAGATCAATGCAGCTTGGGGGATTTTCAAAAAATATTTAGTGGATGCAATGTCTAAATGTATACCATGGGTGAGAAGGTTAAATAAGTTAGGTGTGAGATGGATGAATAAAGAGATTAAGCATGCAATACAGAGAAAAAGGGCATTGTGGAGGCAGCATAAGAGAAGTGGAAGTAACCAATTTCATGAGTTCTACAAAGACCAGGCAAGGAGAGTGACTTGGTTGGTGAGAGTAGCTAAAGAGAGGTATGAACAGCAGTTAGCTAATGAAGCTAAAAAGAATCCTAGGGAGTTCTTTCGATATGTAGCCAGCAAAAGAAAGAATGATTATGGAAGGATGACATTGATTGGAGGAAATGGTATAAAGACAGCGGTTGCAGAATGTGTGGTGGAGATACTTAATGAACAGTTCATAAAGATCTTTCAATCTTGTGAATGTGACTTCATGGAGAGATTAAGAGCAGTTGATGATGGGGAGGAGAGACTGACTGTAAGTGAGGAAGAGGTGTTTGGGGAGTTGAGTAAACTAGATGTAAATAAGGCTGTGGGACTTGATAATATATCACCGCGTATTCTGAAGGAATGTGCCAGAGAGTTGACACCTGCCTTGACATATTTTTTTAATACGAGTCTTGCACTTGGTCAAATCCCTAAAGAGTGGAAGGAGGGCAAGATTGTGCCACTTCATAAAGGAGGTGATCGAACTCAAGCATCAAACTATAGGCCTATCTGTGTGTCAGGTGTTGTGGTTAAGTTGTTGGAGAAGCTTGTGAGAACTAGGATCCAGAGTTGGGTTGACAACAATGGTATAATCTTTGATGGACAGCATGGATTTGCTAAAGGGAGGTCGTGTTTTAGTAATCTACTTACTTATTACAATAAAGTGACTGCTTCCTTGGACAGAGGAGAAGGATACACAGTAATATATTTGGATTTTGCAAAAGCTTTTGATAGAGTACCTCATGATAAGTTGACAGTCAAACTAGAGCAGATGGGGTTGGATATTAGATTAGTGCACTGGATTGGAGACTGGCTATCTGATAGGTATCAACAAGTTGTGTATGGGGGTGCAATATCCAGGAAAAGGAAAGTCACTAGTGGAGTGCCTCAGGGATCTGTTTTAGGGCCATTACTATTTAACTTGTATATTAATGATATTGGCAAAGATTTGGATGGAGATATTCAGTTGTTTGCAGATGATGCAAAGTTGGGACGAACCATAAAGAGTAGTGAAGATGTTGTGGTCTTGCAAGAAGACTTGAATAAATTGAGTGATTGGGCAAGCAAATGGGGATGTGAGTTCAATGTTGCAAAATGTAAGGTTTTAAAATTTGGAAAACAAAGATGGGATGCAGAATTTATGCTTGGTAAGAATATATTGTTGGAAGTAGAGGAAATAAGAGATCTGGGAGTGATAGTGGATAAGGATCTAAAATTTAGGGGACACATCGCCAAAATTGTGAAGACAACACAAAGACTTCTGGGAATGATGAGGAGGACACTGACGTGTAGAAGTAGAGAGATTCTTGTTCCATTGTATAAGGCTTTGATTAGGCCACACATGGACTATTGTGCCCAGATTTGGTCACCTGGTTTTCAGAAGGATGAAGAGATGTTGGAAAGGGTCCAAAGGCGACTGACTAAGGTAGTTTCTGACCTCTGGAATGTCGAGTATGAGGAAAGATTGAAAAGATGTAATTTGCAGAGTCTAGTGGAGAGAAGGAAGAGGGGAGATATGATAGAGACCTACAAGTTGGTAAGGGGTTGTTATAGGATCAATGGTGGAGAAGTTCTACAGAGAATAGTGGGAGATCAGGGGAGAACCAGAGGTCATGCCTGGAAACTGTATAAAGAGGGTGTAAGTAGGGGAGTGAGAGGCAGGTTTTTTTCGTGCAGAGTTGTGAATGATTGGAATGCCTTGCCTGAGAGTGTGGTGTCTGCAAGGAGTTTGAATGTGTTTAAGACCCGGTATGATGAGATGTGTGTGAGATAAAAGGACCTCCTAGATGAGTCTTTGACTCCATGAGGTCTTGTTTAGTAATAATAGTAATAATCATAAACTAAACTTTTACTCAAACACGGTAATTGTCTCCATAATTTTCCAAAATATATTCGGATCACCATGTAAGTCTAAAAGAAAGGATTCTCATCATCTTTAAAGAAAAGAGAAATTAGGACAATGGAGATTACTTTAGCTGAAGTAACTAGAACAGGATTAAGTAAGGGAGAGTCTTTGGTGACTGATGAGTAATAAATAGTATGGGATGATTGGGAATCAACAGAATGAAAGCACAAGAGGTCTAGAAGAAATGAGATGCCGTGAAAGGGAGTAAGTAAAACAGCATTGAGAGAAAGTAATGAAACTGGGAGAGTCATGCTGAATAGTGTAGAAAATGAGTCCATGATTGACGCTTGTGTGGACTTGAATGAAGTTAAGAGTGATAAGATATATGGTGATTCTATGATTAAGGGTATGGAGAGTGGTATGCCTGAGGAGCGCTTGGCTGGTGGGACAATAGAAAGAGAGGCTTTAGCAATAAATAGAGGGCATGAAGCAGACAAGATGATAGTTATGGTGGGTACAAATGACCTGAGTGGTGGTATAAATCAGGTAGTAAAAGATTTTAGAACATTGTTAGATACTGTGAAAAAGAAAAGAGTCAAAGGGAGGATAGTGTGTGTGCTGCCTCATTTTGACAATTATGAGTTAAGTAGACAAGTGATGATAATTAATGATATGATTGCAAGAATGTGCAAAAAAAGAGGTCTGGAATTTGTTGATGTCTGGAGTGTGTTTGAAGGAAAAAGACAGCTGTATGTAAGAGATGGGTTGCATCCGAACATGGAAGCTCATAACCAATTGAAGAAGTTACTGTTTAATGAACAAGTTGAAGTAATTGGTCAGGGAAACTAAAATTGAAAAGGTTGAGTGTAAGAGGAAGAAACTTATGCAGTGAATGTATATTTGTTGATCCCTGTTCGTTGAATAAATTGCAGAATAGAGTGGATAAAAATCAGCATGGAACTACTGAAATTAATGACATGTATATCAGTTCTAAAGCTGGTACAAGAACTAAAGGAAATCTGGAATTTTTGTATACTAATGTAAGAAGCATTCGAATTAAGAGGGAAGAATTTTTGGCATTAGTCAGTGCAATCTCATCAAAAGTTGTAGGCATTAGTGAAACTTGGCTGGGCAGAAGATGTGGTTACTGGAATTGAATGTGATCTGTACAGTATTTTCAGGGAGGACAGAGAAGATAGAACAGGGGAAGGTGTACTGTTGATGATTGCTGATGAGTTGCAGCCAAAGAAAGTAATATATCAAGAGGAGACACGTGTGAATGATAGCTCATTTGAAGAGGTCTGGTGTGAAATAGTGACCAATGCAACCAAATATACAGTTGGTTGCTTCTATAGGCCAGGGGATACAGGGTGTGATATTGAATTCATGCATCAGCAATTAGTGCAATGAGCGCAGGGTTAGTGATTATTATGGGGGGTTTTAATTATGGTGATATCAATTGGAAGGAGGAAATATCATGTGGAAAAAAGGAAACGAAATTCACACACCTTCTAAGAGGCAATTACTTGAAACAGCACATAACCAAAGGGACTCGTGGTGTGAGAGTGCTGGACCTGGTCATTGGTTCAGAGGACATATGCATAAGTAAGGTGTCCTCGTTACTACCTCCAACTGGTGAGAGCGATCATGTGCTATTGACTTGGGAGGATGCAAAATTTGTGGATTTCTCTCTTAAGAAGGGGTATATAGGGAACTACAAGTTAGGTAATTATAAAAAGCTTCAGAGTGAGCTTATAGCCATCCCATGGAAGAACATATTGTAGGAGAAAGATGTTAGCAGTGCATGGGATAAAATCAGCAGGTATCTGAGGAAGGCAATATCAGAATGTATTCCCATGGTCAGGAAGACAAACAAGGTAGGCATTAGATGGATGAGTAATAGTATCGCTTGATCTGCAAAAAAAGAAAATGTTATGGAGAATTTACATGGAGAAAGGTGATCAGTACACCTATGAGCAGTACAAGGCTAAAGCTAGGATGGTTACCAGCATAGTAAGAAAAGCTAAATCAGATTATGAGAAGACCTTAGCCAAGGAGATTAAGAGTAATCCCAAAGAGTTCTTCCGCTATGTGGCAAGTACAAGGAAGAATAACTCTGGAAGGATAACCTTACTGGGTGCTGATGGTATTGAGGTGACCAATTCAGATGTAATAGTAGAGTTACTGAGTGATCACTTTTCAAAAGTCTATCACCCAAGTGAGGATATCTCTGTACCTGTAGCAATAACTAATGCAAGAACTGAAGTTAATAAATCAGATGTACTTAGTATATTGCAGAATTTAAATGCAAACACTGCTGTAGGTTTAGATGGAATATCATCTCGGGTGTTGCATGAATGTGCAAAGGAATTGTCAATGCCTCTTACTTGGTTATTTAACTTAAGTTTGAACTCTGGTGTGGTCCCTAGGGAGCGGAAGGAAGGCAAAGTAGTTCCTTTGCATAAAAATGTCTCTAAGACTGCGGTAGTTAATTACAGACCAATCACCATCTCAGGTGTGGTGGTAAAAAGTATTGGAAAAGTTGGTTAAAGACAGAATTCAAGAATGGGTGGATCAGAATATGATACTCTATAGGGGCCCACATGGTTTTGTTAAAGGTCAATCCTGCCTTAGCAATTTATTAACTTTTTATAATAGAATGATATCTGAGTTGGACAAAGGAAATGGCTACACAGCTTCTGGATTTTGCTAAGGCTTTTGACAGGATACCCCATGGAATACTGTTGCACAAATTGGAGCAGATGTGGATGGATACTAATCTGCTGATATGGATAAGAGAATGGCTGAGGCAGAGATACCAGAAAGTGGTGTATGGAGGAGCAGAATCCAGGATGAGGCGGGTGACCAGTGGTGTGCCTCAGAGCTCTGTGCTTGGACAGTTTACGTGTGTTGAAGCTTAAGTGCTGTGAAGAATTCGTGTTAGAGGTTTAATAGAATATTAACAGCACTGAGAAAGGATTAAAACTAATTTTAACACTTCCAATATTTCGTCTTCGTCACAGAGACATCTTCGGGGATTACAAAAACTTTTTGTAACAACACACACAAATACAATACAAAGTGAAACTAAAGTCCTATCTAGGTGGTGTGCCCTCTATGGGCATTTGCAGGTGGCCTGGGATGTAAAGATTGATCTCTGATAATTAAAGTTTCCCAAATTTTGGGAAGTTTAATGCAACCGTATTTGTTTAAATTAGGTTAATTCCTGAGTGCAGATGCAGATTCAAAGAATAGTCTTTCTTTTTTGAATTTACTATGGTGGAGAATGGTAGTTTTTTTCCAGGAGATTCTGTGGGATGTATCCAAAACATGATCTGCAAGGCTAGACTGACCATAATCGTGTTTGCATATGTAAGAACTGTGTTCTTCTAACCGGATGGATGCTGACCTGCTGATGGATGTTCCCTCTTTACATCCCAGGCCACTTGCAAATGCCCATAGAGGGCGCACCACCTAGATAGGACTTTAGTTTCACTTTGTATTGTATTTGTGTGTGTTGTTACAAAAAGTTTTTGTAATCCCCAAAGATGAAATATTGGAAGTATTAAAATTAGTTTTAATCTTTTCTCAGTGCTGTTAATATTCCATTAAACCTTTAACATGAATGCTTGGACAGTTATTGTTTAATTTGTACATAAATGATATAGGAAATGGCTTCAAGGGAGATATTCAGTTGTTTGCTGATGATGCAAAGTTTGGTAGCACAATAAAAAATCAAGCTGATATTGAGAGTTTGTAGGATGATTTAAATATGCTGGTAAAATGGGCAAAAGGAAATGGATGTCAGTTCAATTTGGAAAAGTGTAAAGTAATACATTTCGGGATTAAAAGATTACCAGCTGTGTACTACATTGATAGAACGGTACTCCAAGAGATTGATGAGGCTAGGGACTTAGGGGTATTGGTAGATAGGGAGACGAAGTTCAAGGGACACATTGCTAAGTTGTCCAAGATTGCTCATAGGATTACTTGGTTATTGAGGAACACACCAACATCCAGAGATAAAGAGGTTATTATTCCCCTTTATAAGGCATTGATACTTCCACATTTGGATTACTGTGCTCAAGTCTGGTCACCTTATTCTTTGGAGATAAGCAAGTTGTGGAGAGGGTTCAGAGGAGAGTGACTAATTTGGTGAGTGATATAAAAAATATTCCCTACATTGATAGATTGTGGCCTCTAGAGTTTGGTTGATAGGCAGAGAAGAGGGGATATGATAGGACATTTAAATTACTAAAAAGTTTTTATAAGATTGATGCAGAGGAAATGTTTCAGCTGTGTGATAGTGATGGAAGAACAAGAGGTCATCCCTGGAAATTAAAGAAGAGTGTGGTTAACAAGGGTGTCAGAACAAGGTTTTTTGCCTGGAGTGGTGAATGAGTGGAATTCATTGCCTGACTCAGTTGTGAGTTCTTTGTCTGCAAATGAATTCAAGAAGAGATATGATAGATATTGTTTTGATAGTTTGGGACTCCAGCAATGAATCTGCTCACTCCATGGAGATACCCATAATAATAATAAAAATAATAATAATGTATTTCTTTGTCATTTCCCAAACAGCATTTATTTTTTTCACTGCTAACTCCTGATTCCATGCTATAGCTCCAATCTGTCACCTAAGCATGTCATAACATGATAGAGACATTTAAGTTAATGAGAGGATTTTATAAGATTAATCCAGAGGGAATTATAAAAAGAATAGAAGGTGAGAGGGGAAGAACCAGAGGTCATTTCTGGAAGTTATGTAAAAGTGTGGTGAAGAAGAGTGTGAGTAGTAGATTTTTTACAAGGAGAATTGTCAGTCAATGGAATGCATTACTAGAATGTGTTGTTAATGCAAGGAGTGTTAAGGACTTTAAGATTCTATAAGATAAATATATTGTCATTTGAATGAACCTCCCACAATGAGTCTGTCGACTTCATGGAGGGTGTAAATCACCATCATTGTACTTCCCACACTAATTTTGTTTGCTAATCCAAGTTTTTTATATATTTCTTCATCATCACCTTCCACATTCCCTGGCCTATAACAACATCCAACTAAATATGCTTCCTATCAACCTCCATGTTACACCCAACTGCCTCAAAACCTTTACTATGTTTATAATAGATTTTTTAATCCTTTATCCCAGTGAGAGCAAACAAAGTTTGCGCCTGAAAATATCTTCAGGACTAAATATAGTGTTGTACTATCTTATCCAGTAAGTAGTGCAACACCAAGGCAACTCGTGGCAAAGGTGGAGCAAGCTACCAGGCACTTCTAACCCAGTATCTCCCATAATGCAAAACACATTTCCTATGTGGATATGTATACTGTTATGCATTAATACTGTTATGCATTAAAGGGATTGGCCATCTACCCAGACTAGTTTCGACCTTTATTGAGGTCTCTTCAGTGGGAGCCAGGCCCAGAGCTGGAGATACCAGGCAGAAGCAGTAGCAAGTCATCTGTGCCTATGGGAGTTGCCAAAAGGTTTATCACCTTTTTTAAAAATTACTCTGGATTTAGAGAAAGATGTTGAAAATTTATTTATCACTAGGTTAGACTATAATAGATTTTTTAATCCTTTATCCCAGTGAGAGCAAACAAAGTTTGTGCCTGAAAATATCTTCAGGACTAAATATAGTGTTGTACTATCTTATCCAGTAAGTAGTGCAACACCAAGGCAACTCGTGGCAAAGGTGGAGCAAGCTTCCAGGCACTTCTAACCCAGTATCTCCCAAAATGCAAAACACATTTAGAAGTGCCTGGTAGCTTGCTCCACCTTTGCCACGAGTTGCCTTGGTGTTGCACTACTTACTGGATAAGATAGTACAACACTATATTTAGTCCTGAAGATATTTTCAGGCGCAAACTTTGTTTGCTCTCACTGGGATAAAGGATTAAAAAATCTATTATAGTCTAACCTAGTGATAAATAAATTTTCAACATCTTTCTCTAAATCCAGAGTAATTTTTAAAAAAGGTGATAAACCTTTTGGCAACTCCCATAGGCACAGATGACTTGCTACTGCTTCTGCCTGGTATCTCCAGCTCTGGGCCTGGCTCCCACTGAAGAGACCTCAATAAAGGTCGAAACTAGTCTGGGTAGATGGCCAATCCCTTTAATGCATAACAGTATACATATCCACATAGGAAATGTGTTTTGCATTATGGGAGATACTGGGTAAGAAGTGCCTGGTAGCTTGCTCCACCTTTGCCACGAGTTGCCTTGGTGTTGCACTACTTACTGGATAAGATAGTACAACACTATATTTAGTCCTGAAGATATTTTCAGGCGCAAACTTTGTTTGCTCTCACTGGGATAAAGGATTAAAAAATCTATTATAGTCTAACCTAGTGATAAATAAATTTTCAACATCTTTACTATGTTTACACATTTCTTCATCACCTTCCACATTCCCTGGCCTATATCAACATCCAACTAAATGTGTCTTCCTGTCAACCTCCACAGTATACCACACTGTCTCATAACCATTGCCACTATTTTCCTCTTTCCTGTCTTCCTTACGTGGGCATAATTCCCCTGCTATCATCAGCTGCACTCCACCCTCTCTCCCTTCTTGTCCTTTCTCCTTGTGAATAACGCCATCTCCTTCCATTTTTATTCCCATTAGAATATCATCTTTATTCAACCATGTTTCACTTATTCCAATGATTTTGGGGGAAATAAACTCAATCAGTGAACCCATTTAATCTCTCTTATTTCTGATACTTCTGGTATTTGTAAATCTTCACAATAGTTCATTTTTAGGTCTATAACTAGTCCTATCCAAGCCACTTGTTGGTTGTGATTTCCCCATCACACCTGCCAACAGGACCCGCCTTCCCTACAAAGGGGCCCGGGTGCAAGAAACCTTTTGGGGCCCTAAAATATTTTTCAAAGGTAAAAATTACAGGATTCGAAATAAACGTATTGTAAATGATTTTGGCACAGGAAGAAAAAAAAAAAACACATTCGAAATATAATACATTTCCGCAAATGTGTACCAACTGTGCCCACTCGATTGTGGGGCCCAGGTGCATTGCACCCACTGCACCCCCGAGATGGTCGGACCTGCCTGCTAACTGAACTGAAGCTACATTATTTGACGAAGAGTGGCGGTTTTTAATTTCCCTGGAAATTTCAAAATGTGCGTACCGTGCAATTTCTTACCTTTTAGTGGTTGTAAATTGCGTGTGTATTACAGCTGATTTACCGGCAATATTTGTTGTGTCGAGAACGTTTTTAATTTGCGCATTGCGTCTCGTCACTACATGTGAAACATATACATGAATTTTATTTATACAGGATGTCCCAAAATTCACGCAAGAAGTAATTTTGATAGAAAACACAGGTTTTTAATTAAAAATTGTAATTTCTTATTGATTCATAAAGCATAGAGTATAGGGTTATGCATGGAATAGCATATCGGGTAAATGGCCTCCACGGCTTTGCTGGCGCATACGCACTCTTTTGTCGAAATTTTCCATGACCGTTTTGCATAAATGTGGCTGAATTTCGTTCATACAGCGCTCAATTTCCTCCTTCAAGGCGTGGGTGGTTGTGGGCTTGTTGGCATAAACCTTAGACTTCAAAAAACCCCAAAGAAAAAAATCCAACAGTGTTAAGTCACATGATCTGGGCGGCCAATTCTGATCACCAAAACGGGAAATTACACGATCAGGAAATGACTCATGCAGTAATCGAATTGTTTCTCGGGCTGTATGGCATATGGCACCGTCTTGATGAAACCACATGTCGTCCACATCTATATCTTGCAATTTAGGCACAAAAAACTGGATTATTATGTCGCAATGGTGAGTACCATTAACTGTTATTGCCTTACCAGCCGCATTTTCGAAGAAGAATGGACCGATGATGCCTCCAGCCCAAAATCCGCACCAAACAGTGACACGTTGTGGATGCATTTGTTTCTCAACAATCACTCGTGTATTTTCTGAACCCCAAATGCGACAATTTTGTCGATTAATGAAGCCATCAAGATGAAAATGAGCCTCATCACTGAAGATGATTTTGTTCGAAAATTAAGCATCCACTTGTTGTTCCATAATCCATTCAACGAAATCTCTTCGCTGTGTGTGGTCAGTAGGCTTCAGTTCTTGAGTCAATTGAACTTTGTAAGCATAAAGATTCAAATCTTTCGTGAGAATACGCTGTAGAGAGCTTCTCGAAATGCGCAATTCAAGACCATGGTGCCGAATTGATGTTCCTGGACTCTCAGCAATACTCTCACGAACAGCTTCGATGTTTTCTGATGAACGACTTGTTGAAGGACGGCCAGAGTGTATAAGATCACTAATTGATCCAGTTTCCTTGAATGTTTTAATTAATCCTTTCACAGTTGATGAAGTTAAATCACTATTCCGACCATATTTTGTACGAAAATTGCGAACTGTAACTGCCAAACCTTCATTATTTTTAAAATATTGCTCAACAATGAATTTTTAATAACCCTGAACTGTCACGCTGTCTTTTTCTTTCTCGTTGGCAACACTTTACCGCACAAATAAAAAAAAAAAAATCAGCTAACGCCTTTTTATTCCCGTATACGGGAGTAGGCGAGGTCATTTAGCCCTATCTAACTTTTTTGAGACTGAGTGGGCCGTTCAATCTCCACTGGTACCAATCAGAGATAGATGGCCCAAGGCTATCACTAATTAAGCAGTACACAGTACAGAGAGACGGCTCAAATGTGCCGCCATCTCGTGGTCCCTAACCCTATCACAATATATTTAATGTCTGAAATAATGTGGGTTCTACGGTCGATTTTCTTGAGTTTACGGGACGAAAAACCCGAGTTTCCGGGAGGAAAAACCCGCTTGCCCGTGCCAGAGATCGACTAACTCGGGAACCGGTCGAAAAAAGGCTTAGAAAAATTTCCTCTAATCGCCGACTAGACTCGAAACCAAGTCTTCCTTCGTGCGGCCAAGCGCCGTGGTATGCAAACGCCACATCCACTGAGCTACACAGGCTCTTCGCACAAATAGCGCTAAATTTAAATCTTGCGTGAATTTTGGGACACCCTTTATAAAATTACTGTGTTTAAGTTATTATGAAAAGCTCTGACTGATCAGCCTGTACAATACGAAGTAATCAATGTGATTGCCTGAGAACTAAGAAAGCGGAAGGATTCGTAGAATAAACAGATTTAAAAAGAATACCAAATGGCGAAGTTTAGGCAAAGTGTTCGAAATAATTGAATATTATTATTATCTTTTATTATTATTATTATTTAAGACCTCCAGGTAGTCAAGGACTCATCGAGGTAGACTATAAACCACCCAAACTAGCTGTCATACCTTCCCTTAAATGCATTCGCACTAGATGCACTCACTACCCCTAAAAGCAAACTATTCCACTCACTCTCACTGCTCCGTGAGAGAAAACCCTAACTCTTGCCCTATCTTGACTGGACAAACTTAACTTCCATGGATGCCCCCATGTTCTCTCCCCACCTACCATATAACGAAAACGGAAATGTTCATCAGATGGTATCCAATGATGCACATTCAAACGTTTATAGACCTCTATCATTTCACCCCTCTTCTCCTGTAAACCACAATCTGTAATCCACATACTCGCTATCTCTCTTCATAATCTAAATCCCATAATCTGAATATCCTCTTTGTGACTCTTCTTTGCTCCTTTTCCACAGCTGCTTTATCCCCGGGAAGACCAAATCTGCCCGCAGAAATCCAGGTGCAGTCTTATCAAAGCCTTATAAACAGGCAAAATGACTTCCTTATCCTTATATGTCAAGGTTTGCTTCAACATCGCAATTATCCTCTGAGTTGTTTCTGCAACTTTTGCTATTTGACCTTTGAATTAAAATTCCTATCAACCAACATGCCAAGATTCTTTGACTACTCGGTTTCTTGTAGCAAAATCCAACTAATATTATATGTCGCTGGAAATCTAAGCACGCCAAATTGCATAAGTTTACACTTACTAACATTAAACTGACATTTAAATTCATTTCCCAGATTTCCAGCCTACTCAAATTATTTTGTAAGTGCTGAATATCAGTAACGTTGTTGATTGCTCTGTCCATCTTCGCATAATCGGAAAAGAATTGCACATCTGATCTTAGCTCGTGCCTGATATAATTAATATACAAATTTAACAATAATGGCCCAATGACTGAATCATGAGATACACAACTAGTCACCTTAAATCTGGCAGATTCACACGTTTAATTTTATGTTAGTAAGTTTACACTTACTAACATTAAACTGGCATTCATATTCGTTTCCCAGATTTCCAGTCTACTGAAATCATTTTGTAAGTGATGAATATCAGTAACATCCCTGATTGCTCTGTCCATCTTCCCATCGTCAGAAAAGAATTGCACATCTGATCTTAGCCCATGCCTGATGTCGTCAATATACAAATTTAACAATAATGGCCCAATGACAGAACCATGAGGTACACACTAGTCACCTTAAATCTGGCAGATTCACACCCACTGTATATCACTTTTTGCTATCTGTCTGTCAACCATCCCCTGATTCAAATCAAGAGTTTATATTCTAATCCCATATTCTCCAGTTTATGTAACAGCCTTTCGTGTGATATACTGTCAAATGCCTTAGATATCCAACATTACCATAGTGTATCCATTCCCTTTATACAACTCGGTTGTAACATTGTTATAAAATATGAGCAAATTTTTGAAACATAACACTTCTTTCATAAATCCATGCTGCTCGTTGTAGTGTATAGCTTGTTTTTCTACCCATTTCTGCATGTGAACTCTTACCAACTTCTCACTACCACACCACAGATACTGATAGGTTGGTAGTTAGACACACTAATTTCTGCACCACCCTTGTACAATGGAACTATAATACATTCCTATGGTATCATTCCTAAGCTGAAACTCAAGTTATACAAACATGTGAAGAGCCTAGCCAATTCGGCTGAACATTCCTTTAGCAAACTGGCTGATATTCCACCTATTCCTAAACACAAATTCTTATCCAGTTTATGCAACAGGTCTTCAACCTCATTTTCATGAACCTCTAACTCTTTCCAATGTAGCAGTAGCAGTGTGCACCATGTTACATACACCTGGTTGATATATCTTACCAAAGTGAGCATTCATTTATTGTACAATCTCATTACCTTCTAAGTACTATCTGCATTCAATGAAACTATTCTTTAACATTCGTTCTTTGTTTTGCTTGTGGCATAAAGATAAAATTATATAAATCAAGTGGATATTAAATCCAGCATTATTTTAAAGCCGACTATAGAAACTGTGAAAGTTTCGTACGAAATTTGACCAGAGAGATTACGGGAATACAGTCGCCGTCATTAGGGAGTTGACGTTGCACAGACCTTAATAGAAAACATGTCGCTTGCCCAAGCGTCCATATATTCCTATTCTATTGGTCCATTTTGATAAGGTTTCACTGGCCTGACAGTTGCTTCAAACTAATTGGTTCTCGTCAGAGACCAGGCAGAAACCTTAAGACAGAAAAAACTCGTTTAGTACTAAGGAACTCGAAGTGTCAGAAAGGTGTATTTTAGCAAATAAAGATAAAATACTTATGAATTAGCTTGTGTGGAAAATATTTTTCATATTGAGCTTTAGCTTTCCGCACAATACTCGTTACTTTTCTGGCCTGGCTTTATATAGTTCATAATTTCTCTCACTCCTATCCTCACAATATTCTTTCCACAACAACTTTTTCTTGCGGAATTCTTGCTTAATAAGGTTGCCCATTCATTTCACTCACAACCTATTTATTCTTTGAACACTAGGGATACATTCAGATACCGCCTCATTTAAGCACTTTTTCAAACATTCCCATGAACTGCTCACATTTTTCCCATTCAGAAACTGATACCATGGGACCAAAGACAATATTCTGCTAAGTTGATCATAACTTCCAGCTTTGTAGGTTCTGCATGTAATCTGTTCTAATGGGAACATCTATATAATTAGATACTTCCCAAAAAAAGTACAGCCTGTTCACTATCACCAACTGGTGGTAAAATAACCATATTCTTAGCAGAGAACCCATCTGACGCTATGAGCAAATACAACACTCTTTGACCTTGAGTTCCTTCTTTCACATGCTGCTTAGGAAAGTTGTCTCGCAATAAGTCAATAAATTCCTTTTCTTTCTTATCATGATAGTTTTCTTCTATCCAATCAATGTTTAAAAAATTAAAGTCGCCCATTACAATCACTAGCTTATTTCCCATAAGGCTAAAGTGGCAATCCATTTCTTTGTCCCTTGAAACTGAGCCATCAGGTTCATTGCAACACCTCACCATATATTTTATTCTGTTAGCCTCCACTTCACACCAGATACACTCAAACTCACTGCTACATGAGACATTGTTACTATCATTGTTTTTTGCGTTTCTACCCTTACTGGTCCTAAGTCATCTGATATTATTAGCAGTACTCCTCCTCCTCTCCTATCACTTCTGTCATTCTTAAAAATAGCATATGTATTTGCATTGGGTATGTATAGTCTGAAATTAACTACTTAGATATTCATGTTTGAATAATTTCCTTATTTCTAATCTTTAAATTATCCACAGAACTAAAAATTATTCCCAACTCCCCAGTATTAATTAGTTTTTATGAATTTGTTACACACAAAGAAGCAGTTTGTTTCTTATTATTAATATGGTAAATTCAAAAACAGCAAAACTCACCTATAACTTTGTAACGGATCAACACTGATAATCATATAGGTGTGAAATGAAAGTAAGAGAAGTAAGACTTTTAACTGCATTTCTTCAAAATATCCACTCAGTTTTTCAAGTTTATTTCTGCAAATACATTTAAAATATTAAAGAATAAACCTTCTTTGTTACTGAATAACATAGACATATGTTGTAAAACGTTTGGTGATGACATAAATTCAGCATGAATTGACAATACGTTTGTGCTCGTCATTCAAATTTAAGAGATTGAAATTAAAAATATCAGCTAACGCCTTTTATTCCCTTATAGGGAGTAGGCGAGGCCGTTTTAGTCCTATCATTAGCACACTCAGTGGACTGTTCAGTCTTGACCGGTAGCCAATCAGAGATTGCTGGCCCAAGTTTATCGCTAATTATAAGTGGCAACCGATGAAGATATTGGCAAACAAGTGCTCCCATCTCTTGCCAACTATCCATTACACGCGATGTTATTGTCTGAAATAGTGTGGGTTCTATGGTCGATTTCTTTATTTTCCGGGAGAAAAAAACCTGCTTGCTGTAAACGATTCAAATAATATTATTGTTAGCATCATTATGGCTGCATGCCTAAATAGCATTTTCTTCCATAGTGCTAAACAGCCAGAATAAAGGCCATTACAGATTCTTCACCGATTAAAGGAACTCTTTTTTTTTTCAACACGTTTTTGAGTTTGTTGATTTGATCTTTGGCATATGTGGTTATGTGATTGGCTCCACATCACAGAACAATCAACAGAGATACCATTAAAGGTTGAAGAGCTTATTGCTGACTAAAGAGAAACTTTTACTCTCTATCTCACTCTTGATACCCATAGAATTCTTGCAAGCATTTGGCTATACAAAGACTCACTGATAAGTAGTCATTCAGAACTTAAGAACAGAAAAGCAGATTTCGATTCTGCCTATTTCCATTGGAAATAATGGATGTCAAAAGACATATTTATAAAAACATATAAATAAATAAATAAATTCACTACTGCCTTTTATTCACTAAATGGGTGTAACTGAAACTCCTTTAGTTCTAACTATTTGTAAGCAGACAGGCAAGTGGCTTTCATTCTTCAAGCCTCCACAGATAGTGAGCCCAGGATATTTTTGAATTAAGTGATTAATATTAATTAATTATGAATTAAGACTTCTTAGGGAAGAGTACAGCAGACAAGTGCAGCTAACGGGCCTAGTTCACGAGACTTGTATTATTGTCTGTATAGTGTTGTTACTTATTTATTTATTTATTTTGAGAAGCGAGTTTAAGAAATCCAAGAGAAAAAACTCTACTCGCTGAACCAAAGATCGACTAACTCAGGAAACGGCTGAAGGAAGGCTTGAAAACCTTCCTCTGGTCAGCGCCAAGAAACTACCCTGTAACAGCCTTTCTTCTGGTAGCCTGGATCCAAATTCCATTATCACAGCGCTATTCAGGATGTATATTTATTTATTCCTTTATTATTACTGTCATCTACCAAATAACAACTTAGTGATCAACACTCTTACCAGATCTTGCACTCCTACATTTCCCAATTTGATGGAAGCTTGAAATAGCTTCCTGTTTGGTCTCTACAGCAAGATTTTCAGATTATGTGAATAAATAAATTAAAAACACTTAGCCACCCACGACACTACTGCACAAGTTTCAAAAACAAAGTTTAGAGTTTTATAAAATAATAATAATTCCAAATGCCTAAACTTCTCCCAATTTTCAAAATTTAGTTAGGGCTAAACTGTCACGCCTACTCCATTTGAAAATAAATTAGGAAATTTATTTAATTTCTTTACTCATTTATTATTCGGAAAAAAATCTTTATATACACCTTAACACTGGCGAAGCGTTCGTGTTCCAATCAAAGTGCATCGGTGAGAAAGTTACTGATGTGCCTTTGATTGGAAAGACCTGCGTTCGGATGTCATCCAGGATGAGAATAATCTTTATATGGGATTTTCAATTGAAGTGAATTGGCTTGTCTTATATCATCTGTCATCAAAGGGATTCTTTGTCTAGTGATTAAAACTTTACCTAGTGATTAAAACACTAAATCGATGCGCACTAGTATACAAAGAATCGGAACACATCAACAATCAATAAACCATAGGATATCATTGTTATTATGCGACATCCAGTCGTTTCCGACTCTTACCGATCTTGAACAAAGGCTCTCCATCTCACTTGGTCCATTGTCCTTTCTTTCAGCTGTTGTGAATTTATATTGGTAAGTTATTTTATGTTGTACATCTAACATGTTCTCTGTCTTCTCCTTCTGATGCCTGCAGTCTTTCCCAACATGACTGTCTTTTCCAATTTTTTTAAAAATATGCCTAATGTACATTAATTAGCTACGTTTTAATTAAGTACGTTTAAATATGCCTAAAGTACATTAATTCATAACAAATTCCTCCAAGGACCAATGATCCAGCTTTATATTATGTAATATTTCCTTATTAGCCATTCTTGTGGCCTCTTAATAATGTCCACATATCCATAATCCAAATGAATCAATTCGCTTTGTCTTGCAACTTAATGATCCAGCTTTTAAAAGATTTATATATCACTACTGAAAATACCATTGCTTTAACAATTCTAATATTCGTAAACTTAGTAACACTATCTTTAATAATTTTTGTGAGTTTAACATGGCTTTTTGTCCCATGTTAGTGAAGGTGGGATTACAAAACGATCCGTTTTGTAATCCCACCTTCACTTTTACCATTATTTCTTATTCTGGACAATATAAATTATAATCTTCAACCAAACCTCTATTTTATTCCCTTCAATTTCCAGAAGCTATTACCTTCCCTCCCCCTCTTAACCTTGAAAATAAACTGCATCGGATCTTGCTTAGTTTCCGAGATATGAGGATTGTATCATCAACATATCTTAAATTATTATTTTTCTGACACCAATTTTCTTTATTCTTGCTGGGTCTTTGTCTAAGTCAGCCATTCTCATACTTCAGTAAAATTTTAATCGTTAAATATATTTACTCCTATAATGAATAGAAGTAAATACACCCATGTTCATTATTGTCTGTGTGGTTAGCCTAGTGGCTTTGCGCTTCGTAACCAGGGTCGCCCTTAGGAATTTTGCTGCCCTGTGCAGTCGTATATTTTGCCGCCCCTTCTCCCTTATTTTTCGTATAGTTTATGCCAACTTTGCCACCCCCAAAAAAACTTGCTACCCCATACAAATGCACGTCTTGCACCGTCGGTAGAGCCGGCCATTTTCGCAACCATATGCCCGGAAAAGGAGTGTCCTCGGTTCGATTCCCGTCGGCGACGAGAGGAGCTTAAGGATCTTCCTCAACAATAGCAAGTTAACAAGTCTTGGGAGTGGAGAGCAGGGTTGTTCTCCCCAGTATAGCTGAGGTTTTTCATCCTGCAAACAGGCAAATCTTCCCCGTGAACACACACACACACGGATACAATCAGGAATACCTAAGATGATTCCTCCGCATCCCCTTTTTCACACTCGAACACTCGAATGTGAAAAAGGGGATGCGGACGATTCAAAAACTTTTTTCACTGAAGGGTCTTGGGTGTCATACAATTCTCTGATTAAGAGACTTAGATGCTCAGTTATTCCCATTGCTTTCATCACATCACATCACATTCCATACTTTGTTATGATCCTCAGTTAAAAGCTTTCTTATAATTCAATAAAACAGATAAACACTTCCTCTTGAAATGGTATTGTTTTTGCATATTCCATCTCATGTTCGCTATTTTGTCTCTTGCTTTTCCTGTCCTAAAACCTGCTGTTGTTCAGTTATTTTTCTATTCTCATATGGTTCCAGACTTTTTATGGATCCCTTTCAACAAAACTTTATTTGCATATGAAGTTAATGTGATGGCTCTGTAATACTCATAATCACTGAAATTTGGCTTTTTGGAATTGGTGCAAATACTGATGTTTTCCAATCTCCAGGTCAGTATATTTTCTTCATTAGGACAAATTTCAGTTAATATATTGACTACCTCCTCCTCAGCTATTTTCCATAATTCTGCTATCAGCTGCAGGAGCTTTTCCTTTTGGTAGCTGTTCCATATCTCTTCACCTTTTCATTGTCATAAATTCTTCAACAAATTTTCTCCTTCCATATCAATATCTTACCCCAACGAATATTCTAAAATGCTCTTTTCATCTTTATTTCACTTCTTCTTCCAGAATTACTTTTCAATCTTTTGTTCTTTCCATAATATTACTTTCTTCAATTTTCCTCCACGTTTTGTTTAGATATTTTCTTTATCTTTCCTAGACTGTCTCTGGACATCTGGTGTCAGCTGCAAACATCCTTTCAAGCTTCAATCCTGAATTATAAACCAAATTACTTAATGATGACTGGTTCTTCTTTTTCTCCCACTTTTGCATTTCAGTCACCAAATATCAATAGAAAATTTGTTTTATGGATATCGTATACATTGTTGCAATCGACTGTAAAATTATTCTACCACATCTTCACATGCATATGCAGTGGATGAGACTTGTGTGAGTGTGGCATTTACTGAATATGCCTTTATTCTGGTTAGGATGATTCTGTCAGGCACTGGGTTATAACCCAAAATCTATTTTTCATTCTCTTCTATGAATGCCACACTATTTCTTCTAAAAGGTATCATTTCCAGTGTAATATATACAGAATTCCTCAGCATTAAAGTGACCCATTCTTGTTCGTCTAAATTTATTAATTCCCAAAATCTTAAGGTGACTTACCGTTCCTTTTTTACTAGTTCCAGTTATCCTTGATATGTGCTTCTTGTATTATGTGTTTCTATTTTATGTAAATCAGTTTCAGAAGAAGACACCAAGGCATCTTCTTCTGAAACTATGAAAAGAATTATCAGAAGTCGAAGTTCCTGATCTAGCTTCATCAATCTTATTAATTTCATTAGAAGTTTCGCTCCGCTTTTTACCAAAAGCAATTTCGATGCCTTCAGACCTGGGTGTCCCCTCTTCTGGTACATTATTGCAATGTCTCTGTTCATAAAATTTTCTTGCAAAAGTGGTTTGCCACTTTTGCAAGAAAATTTGTGTTTTCTAATGTGTTTGTACTGCACGTTGGCTTCTGGCATCACAGCTTGTCTGCCATGGGAGACCCTACCATGAGAAACTTGAAATTTTCCAAACATCATGGTGAAATTTGATGTAAGTTCACCTACGCACTAAACTGTGGTGTGCATCTGACTTGCAGAGGCAAAGCCATCGGTTTTTTTTTATTCCACACCTGGTAAATTACCATCTGAAAACAGAAACCTTCCTTCCTTCTTATGGAGAGTTAACAAAGACAGTGCGGAAATACTGCAAAGAAGGGGAAGTTGTACCTTGAACACCTAATGGAATTCCCTAACGCCGATATATAGTCAAACATTAGCTATCTAGTACTATATCATATTACATTACCATAGCTGAGACATCTACATAAATATTGTGATCGGTTAATGAAGTTCGCGTTACAGCGTGCTGAAGAGGTACACACATTCAGCTGTCATCCAAATACCAGATGTATAGTAGATAATTATGCAGCCGGTATTTGTACATCAGGAAATATATATTATGGCCATCAAATATCATCCTCATATAAGCTTTGAGGATCTTTGCTGATTCCAGACCAGAACAATATGAACCGCAAAATGTAATGTGAAAATTTCACGCTGCTTTTCGGTTCCAAAAGTTGGATTGGGAGGAGGCAAGGCCGTTTCAGTCCTATGTGAATAAAATACGTTGGAAGTATATATATATATATATATATATATATATATATATATATATATATATATATATATATAGAGAGAGAGAGAGAGAGAGAGAGAGAGAGAGAGAGAGAGAGAAATAGCCTGAACTGTGGTGGGAGTTGTATCAACGCAATTAGTAGACAGATAACATCCACACACAGCAGGTAAATTGCAGAAAACTATAATACTAAGTGTCTATAATTCATCAATGAAAAGTATAAAACATAAATAGTATGTGTTGATAAAATATTTCATAAAAGTGTAGAATCCAGTGGGTTTACATTACAACAACATAATCTCTTATTACTAATATTATTTTAACAAATTTAATTTATAAATATAACCTTCAATTTATTTTTATTTTATAAATAAAAAATAAATAAATCACTTAACCCCTTTTATTCCCTTATAGGGAGTAGGTGAGGCCTTTATACCCTATCTAAATTTTATTATTTTTATTATTTTTATTTTATGGTACAGCTAAAATTTTGCATAGTGTATTTATCTCGACTTGCTAGTGAGTTATTCTTCAATTATTATTATATAAAAAATCAGCTAACGCCTTTTTAGTGTCCCGTATAGAGAGAAAGCTAGGCCGTTTTAGCTCAATCTAATATTTGGAGTCTGAGTGGGCAGTTTAATCTCCACTGGTAGCCAATCAGAGGTAGGTGGCCCAAGCCTATCACAAATTAATGGTATGCAGTAAAGAATGTGGCTAACAAGTGCCGCCATCTCGTGGTCCCTAACCCTAACACAATATTTTTAGTATCTGAAAATAGTGTGGGTTCGACGGCCGACAGCTTGTGTTTACGGGAAGAAAAATCCCAGATAAATTGGGGAGCAAAACCCTGTAGTCCACACCCAAGACCGACTAACTTGGCTATGTCTGAGAAAGATCTTTAAGCTCCTGATGTCAGCGACGGGAATTGAAAACGCAGGAGACACTCCTTTCCCATGCAAATGGTTGCGGAGCGATTGACCACTCGGCTAACCGCGCGGACAATTAATAATAGTACATAAATTATATTGTTACACCACTTACGTTGTCAAACATGTAACTAATACTACTGCATTATGTCAATTAAAACATCCCAACCGGCCATGACGTCTATAGATCCAGCAAGATCTGAATGCGATTCTGTAACACCTATTGAATAACATGGATAAGAAGTGCAATTTGATCTCACAATTTCTTCCACTAAGGCCGGTAGAGAAGTTAAATACATCAACTGTAATGTTATTAATTATGAGCACTGAAAAATTTGTAATGAAAAATAATATCGCTGGACAAATTTTACCCGCACCAATGCTAGTTTGGTCTTCCGTCAATTATTATCGAGAAAATAACACTGATTTTGGAAAAAAAATTGTGAATAATGATATTTTGTTCCTGTCGTTACAACTTAGAATCATAGAGATAAACTGTTGAAAACAGGGAGGTAGCCTGGCTCTATGATAGCTGAGCTCAAGGCTATCATAAATTAAGGCCTTTTGGAGAGAGACAGACAGAGAGTGGCAGACAAAGATCTCATGGTCCTAAATCTTAACTGGTATGTCTCGTTCGAAATAATGCAAGTTCTGTGGTCGATTTTTGAATTCCAGAGTTATGACCTGAGTTCTAGGGAGGGAAAGATACTACTTATCGATGCAAGTGACTGACTAGCTAGAAAACCGTCTAAAGAATGACCTAAAAAGTTTCTCGAAGTCGGTAACTACTATCGAACCAATGGTCTTTCGTGCAGTAGTTTAACACCAGGGAAGTAATATATCAACCAGTTATTCAAAGCAACAGCGGTTCAGGTTAGTAAGTAGTATTAAGAAAGTATATAAAAAGCTGCATCCTAGTTTCTACAGAAGAGCAGCTGTACATAAGCCAAAAATTAACCATGGCAATTAATTGCACACACAATAGTAGCATACAGACCAGGAACATCGTGGTTACTTGCCTATTAAGCGCTGGAAGTTAAATGATCTGGAGCAGGGAATTACGCTGTTTTTTATTTTTTATTTATTTTTTATACAATCGGATTGGTTCTTAAAAATGCTTAAGACCCAAGTATATCGTTCGATCTACGAAGTTCGGTTGGAAATTTATAACTGGTATGGAGCTATTTATCTTGGTATGGTTTCTCATATTTGGTTGCAATGCTTAGAAGGTGAGCGTTGCATTTATAAGTTTTCTGGTTCACGGATCAAATCAGTGTGTGTGTGTGTGTGTGTGTGTGTGTGTGTGTGTGTGTGTGTGTGTGTGTGTGTGTGTGTGTGTGTGTGTGTGTGTGTGTGTGTGTGTGTGTGTGTGTGTGTGTGTGTGTGTGTGTGTGTGTGTGTGTGTGTGTGTGTTTTCCACGTCAAATTCGACGTTGAAATTCGACGACTGGACTGTGCCAAGTCCATTCTCATTCCAATGAAAAGCTTTAGGGCAAATTGGAATATCAGATGAAGGTGTTGAAACGAGTTCATTAGACAGTCACAGTCATGATAAAAGCTATCAATTTGTCAAATACACAGAGGATTCATATACAATGTCTAACTTACTGCATACAACAAACATTTACTCATACAACTTAACGGTGTCTTTCCTTTCAACAGACACGTAAATGCCTTGTGTGTGCTCAGGTATACTAAGTTAGTAGCTTGGTTTTACTGAGTAGCTTCAACATTAAGACAGTTTTAATCGCTTACCTCCGTATTAAGTAGAGAATATCTAAAGCGTCAAGTCAGAAGTTTACACGTCTGTAAGCTTAAACTCAAGCACTCAGTGAATTACAGTTCACAAAGTGTGAGTGGGGGGGGGGGATTCTTAGCCAGGGCATAGCTGTACGAACAAATAATTAAAGTCTATTAGCATATGTCTATGCGAATGAATGCACAATTCTTCGTCAGCTTTGAGACAAAAGTCTTCATTATTCCCAACAGGAAATTTAATTTCTCGGGTCTTCTGTTTAGGAATTTGGGAACGGCATACTCTTGAGTTATGGATTTAAATACGACTGACGAATTGTTTTGTTGCTTAAATTCTCTACTTGCGAACAGTAGTATGCAATTTTCCTTTCTTCCTTAGGAATGAGTGTGGGAGCGGAATTTTTAGGAATAAAATGAGGTAAGCTTTGGGCAGTGGAATCTTTTCTATGGACAGTTCCTTCAACAAAGAATCTTGAACAACAGCTGTTGGCAGGCATGAGAGAATTTGTAGGTAGGCGAGACCATATTTTCTTCAGGAGTTATGATTCAACTGACTAAGATCCTGCCAAATCGTTGCTAGTTATTGTCGCGTTAGTATGATTACACCTGGGAGGGAATTCAGACAGCAAAACCCTTCTTCACGTTACTTCCCGGCATAAATTTGGACGAATTGCTTCGACAAACACTCTGATTTAATTTCTCTACCTCTGGATAGATATTTTGGCCTTTGGCGGCTATGTTGAATTACCAGTCGTTATTCATTTTCTGTCAAGATGCTTTAGGCACGTTGATTCTAACTTCCAGTGCTGTTGTGACTCAATAAGCAACCATGGTATTGCCTAGATGAGACAAAAATCCGCAAAATTCTATCTTAATAATAAAATTTGTTTTATTCTCTAATATTTCCATATTTTCTTGAATTTAGGAGCAAAAAATAGTGTTTGCCTAGGGATGGAATATATACCCTAACAACTGTCCTGCTAACTTGTACTTAGCCAGTTGCCACATGATCACCCTTTCCTCGTGTTTATTTATTAAAATTTATATTAGAAAATAAGACTGACCCAAAACATAAACGAATATTCTTGAAGGTAAAGATGGTTGCAGTGGCGTATTACCCAGTAGGCGCACTAGGCGCGCCTAGGTCTTTGTCGTCTCGAGGAGCGTCAAAATTTACATAGCAAAAAGATAATATGCCTCTAAAACTTAATGAACGTTTAATTTTATTATTTATTTATTTTCTAATATATTTTTAGATAGCTAATATTTATTTTCTGTTTTATTTTTTATTGCATATAGGACAATAAAATTAGGAACATATTAAAATGATAGTAAAATATTATAATATATATATATAATATATCAGCTAACGCCTTTTATTCCCTTATAGGGAGTAGGCGAGGCCTTCATACCCTATCTAGCTTTAGGAGACTGAGTGGGCAATTCAATCTCCACCGGTAGTCAATCAGAGATAGCTGGCCCATGTCTGTCACTAATTATAGCAGCCACTGATGAAGAGGATGGCAAACAAGTGCTGCTATCTCTTGGTACCTAATCCTAACAGGATATGTTACTGTCTGAAATAATGTGAGCACTACAGTCGATTTCTTGAGTTTACGGGACGAAAAACCCGAGTTTCCCGGAGGAAAAATCCGCTTGCCCATGCCAGAGATCGACTAACTCGGGAACCAGTCAAAGAAAGGCTTAGAAAAAGTTCCTCCAGTCGACAACTAGACTTGAACTTAAGTCTAACTTCGAGCGACCAAGAACAGAGGATACAATCGTCACTTCCACTGAGCTACATCGGCCTTTTTTTTTTTATTAAAATACTAACTAGACAAATTAAATAATTATAAATAAGACAAAACTTATTATTATTTAAGAATTTTATTATATTTTTAATATATATATATATATATATATATATATATATATATATATAAAACGTATTATTAATTTTATGGTTATTTAGCCTATTTTTGTTTAGGAGTGTAGTTTTTCAATGTTTCTGCTTTTTACTCAGTTTTAGGGTATTACTGAAGTGTACATAGATAAATATATGAAGGGTATAAGAGGGGAAATTCGGACATACCTTTGTAGGATGTTGCTGGCTGTCTTCTTATTCAGCAGCATCCTAGCATGTGGCAATATACATTCATCTGCTGTTTGATGGGAGTATGATTGAAAAGAAGGGGGTAGAGCAATGTGGAAGAATTAGTAGTGAGGCAAGGGGTATGTGAATCTTTTTGAAAAACTCGGGTTTTTCATATATATTATTATTATTATTATGGGTGGGCAGAGAATACTATGGGAGGGAATGAAAATAGACACAATTTTTTTGAGAAAGGGAAGGATATGATGGTCTAGGTTCAGGTGTGGGAGTAACCGAGGTTAGTCCATTACTGGGAGTAACGGGCTAACCTGTTCAAATGATTCCAGTCCCTCCCAGAACCAGAACTTTAGGAATAGAGGTGCCGACAAAACCTTTAAAGGAGATCATTGGAAAACATTCAAAAGAGACCATCTGAGCACAGAACACATACTCGTTCACTCGTTATAGGAGTAGAAAGTTTATTGTCGCAGTAAAATGTAGAGATACGAGAGATAAACTTCAATAGGGTTTTTCTGTATAAAACAACATATTACACCGGTCATGGTAGGTAGCCAAGTGAGATCGAAACTCTTAAGATCGAAAGATTTCCCATGGAATATATTCAAGCCGGAGACGACATATTAATACAAACCTTTGCAAAATGGGAAAAGTGAGTTACATCAAACGTAGAATTTCTAAGGAAGATCCCACTTGGTTCTACAGGGAATTAACATGAGGTTACTTGTGTCTAACTTACTTTACATCGGTACAGCGTAATGGTAAACTATCCCGGATTGCAACGACAATGCTTACTTTGATGTTACATCTCTCGGATGGCACTCTATTGCTTTTATGGAGCTACACGAATTTTTTGATGATCGATACTGGGTGAGCAGAAATTCAAGTCCATCTTGTACTCTCCTGCCATCTTGTGCATCTGAGAGGAAGGGAAGGAATGATCAAATTCACACTCCTCATATTATACCTACAACAAATGGCAATTGCAAAATCTTCTGTCAGTCCATATCAAGTTCCATGGGGTTTACTCGGACGCAAAACCAAGCAGCAAAAACCAACTGTAGGCAGTCGACTCGGAACGGGTTGATCATCTGGGCGCCGGGTACCTCCGTGGTCGTGGTAATCTGGCAGACTTGTGAGACTGACCGTGAAATAGTTTAGCATCTAGCACAGAGCTAGGATGAGAATTATTGACACAGGCCTTTTCCTCTTCCTCCCTCCCCATCTTTGTATCCCTCATTCACTTACCTATTTCCTTATTCCCCATTACCTTTCCTCTTCCTTTCCCTTCCCCCTACTTTCTAGATTGCTCTTTAATCTTATTTAAATAGGCCGATCATAAGTTTCCTTTATTCTTTAATGGAACTGACGGAGTTTGAAAGAGGCATTATGATAGGATGCCATTTTGCAGTCTGATCTGTTCGACAAATTGGGCCATCCAGGTCAATAATCAGTGATACCATGGTGAGATGAAAGTGCAGGGAGTGAAGTGACCCACCGTACGTGACCATAGGGTAATACGAAGGATGCGGGGGTTCCAAGCATCGAACTGGAACATGAGTCTGCACCAAAACATTCAGAACTGAGGCTCAAATCATGGGTTTCCCTGATAGGATCGCAATATGCAAGCCACACGTTACCCGAAACAACATGTAGTGTCGTCTTCAAGTGCAAAGACCGTGTTCAGTGGAACGTGAAAGATGGCTAGTGGAATAACGTGCTTAGAACTTGAAAAAAAAGGTGAATACAGTTTATGCCTTTCTAAAAAATGTAATTTGCTTAATGATTGATTTCATCAGTTATGGTCAAATCTGGAAATTTTGGACTTAGAAAAAATGGGCAACATCGTGGATTTTATCATCAATCACAGCCTAATTCTTGGAATGGAGAGTAACGACCATTACTTTTTATGGTTTAACTAGAGCACAAACAAAAGAGGTAAAAATCTGGAAGAGTTTTTAGCATCAAATTCCGTACACATACTAAACGACGACTGTAATATCCCATCATTTGAAAACACCAGAGGAAGCAGCTTTGTTGATCTGGCAACAGCAAGCGACGCTATTTTACTCCAGGTTTCTGAATGGAGATGCGAAGAAGAAAAAAGCTGTTCTGATCATCGCATATTAAGTTTCATCATTAGTAACAAAAATTTAAACGGAATACACAAGACAAACCATCGCATTAACATCAAGTACTTCTGACAAAACCAATCTAAACATATTTATAAAAGCATTAAAAAGAGAATTTGTATGCCTAATCTCAGAGCATCACTTTAACGGGATCAGCAAACAACAGCTTAGCTTAGACAAGAACCTAGCCATGTCGGCGTTAGCAGAAGCCGATATAGACTTCCTAGCTTCTACGATTTCATCATGTCTGAAAAATCCAGCAACCAAACACTCAAGTGCTAAAGAAGCTAAATATCGATGGAAGAAAATCAGTACCTGGTGGAACGACGAACTAAGTCCTAAGAAAAAGTGTAAACGCACTCAGACGACTATATCAAACATACAATAATCAAGATTTAAGACGGAGTGGAAGACAGAACTACCAAATACAGCTGTTAGTCGAAAATTGCAAACGCGAAAACAGAATCGTGGAAAAAATTCTGTACTATTTCTACCGTATCGAATCCTCGGAACTGTATATATATATATAAATTAGCAGCAAGCTAGAATTGGGCACCACCTATAGTATTCGATGCTGCGTTGTGGCCAGCCATACTTATTCATTTAGGAGATTTCAAATGTCCAAAAAAAAACTTACTCTACCTTACAAAAAACTATTTTACAGACAGTAAAGGCAACCATAACATTAAAAACCACAGCTGTAACGAATGAAGTCAAACGAGGCTGTCCGCAAGGTTTCTGCTGTGGACCAGGTTTCTTGAACAACCAGTGCGACTTGCTATTAAGACTTCCGTTCACTACTGAAACAAAAGTCATAGCTTTCGCGATGGCCATTTCTTCTAAGTGTAAGCCATCGCTTCCCTGATTCATGATAATGAATCAGGGAAGCGATGAAGAAGATTTAGAGTTCTTTCAAGAAGAACTCTAAAATTGCAGTGGGCACGGAGAAAAAAGTTGCTTGCAATAGCACCAATTCTAAAGTGCTTCACATCCCACATAAAAATGAAAACAATCCTAAACTGGGAAGTGCTTGAGGTAGCTACTGAGCTAAAATAATTAAGAGTAACGACAGATGAAAAATTTACCTTCAAGAAACATTATCTTATATGTTGCCGAAAAGAGCTTGCAAATATTAAACCTAGAAATATATTTTATTAATACAGACCAGTTTACAATAAAACTTATATTAAAACCTACCAGTTTCGCCAGCAAACTGTCTGGCTTTTTCAAGGCATTTACTAGTTTTCATATCTCCGTAAACGCCTCAAAAAAGGCCAGACAGTTTGCTGGCGAAACTGGTGGGTTTTAATATAAGTTTTATTGTAAACTGGTGTGTATTAATAAAATTGTATTTCTATTATAAAACGACGAAATATGTATAATTTAAATATTAAACCTTCTAGCTAAGTCGGCAAGGATAGAGTGAGGATTAGACCAATGACCACTGAAAACAATATACACCAGAGCTATATACTACCATTGATATCTTCTGCTGCATCTGACTGGAACCATGCACTAAAATCAAAGAAAAACCGATAAAATCTAAACAGAGGTCAACGCCTTATAGTCATAGAATAATTAAAGGATAGAAGACAATATTTTCAGAGGCAGCTTGCATTATTGCTAGTCTAACACCGATCTGCCTGATATGCAAGAATTCTCTTAAAAGTCGAAACCAGTCTGGGTAGTGGCCCCTTGCCTTTAATACAAAGCATCATACATCTCCTCCAGGAGATGTGCTTTGCATTAAGGGTAAATATTAAGATTAGTGATCAGAGCTTATTCTACTTTTACCATGAGTTGCCTTGGTCTTGCATTACGTGCAGGGTCAGCTAGACTTGCAACACTTGCAGGCGCAAACTTGATTTGTTTGTCTGTTTGCTTACTTGGGAAATGGAGTAAAACCAGGTTTAAAAATAGCTTGGTATCTTTAACATTTATTATACCCAAGGTAAAATACTTTCTACATTTATATCTCCTCCTGAGATTTTTATTTAATAAGGTTAAAACAATTTTTGGTACCTTGTTTTGGTAAAATACTTATAGGCTTTGTATTACTAAAATCTTGGTATTCCTAGCCTGGTTCCCGCTGATGAGACCTCAATAAAGGTCGAAACCGATCTGGGTAGTGGCCCCTTGCCTTTAATACAAAGCATCATACATCTCCTCCAGGAGATGTGCTTTGCATTATGGGTAAATATTAAGATTAGTGATCAGAACTTATTCTACTTTAACCATGAGTTGCCTTGGTCTTGCACTACGTGCAGGGTCAGCTAGACTTGCAACACTTGCAGGCGCAAACGTGACTTGTTTCTCTTTTTGCTTACTTGGGAAATGGAGTAAAACCAGGTTTAAAAATAGCTTGGTATCTTTAACATTTATTATACCCAAGGTAAAATACTTTCTACATATATATACAATTATTGACTTGTACTAGGTTGTTTTGATACATTTTTAAAAAAAGATTTAATGACTTAAACCGAGATAACTTATAAAGTTTTGATGAGAATAATACAATTTAGTTTCAGCTTATATCAGCCTTCATCAGGTATTCATTAAAGGAAGAGTATAGTAATAAACATTGAAGTATCTAAACCACTGGGAATTTCAGGTAAAAATTGCCACACATAATTGAAACAAAAACGTTGTATTTTTAAGTTGTTCTAACTGGCGCGCTATTGTTTATTGCGTGTAAGCGTGCAGGCTCTCATGTACGCCAATATTGAATAACTGCAGTATGGCTATCTGGGATGTTATAACTCACATTGCTGTTTAAGTGTTCAGGATTCAGGATGATATCCCTTGATTCTACAATTTTTTCTCTCGAACTCATCACCACAGCGAAAAATATTTTCTGATTTATCCCAGCAAACGGGGTGACTTTGGAAATCATCATTAGGATAATAAGCCAAAAGGCTATTTTACCGGCGACTCAAGTTAAGTTAAAGTGTTGGAACGTCCTTCTTGGCTCTATGGTTTGCCATCTTGTTGTAATGTTGTTCTTAATAAAATCAATTAATTGCTGGTTGATTACTAATCAAAATATAGGGAAATTTATATTTATACTGCACCATCCTATATTTAGATTAGTCTATGTAAAATAGTAGAATCAATCTTCAATTAACTTAGCAGTCTCCTTATTCATACAGGCCGAATTTAATATTTTTCACTTAGGGCTCCCGCAAGGTTCGAACATTTTATGAACGGTGCAATGAAAAAGAATCAGGCACACACAATATTGAAATCAATAAACAAAACATTTCATACAAGGTTATATAACAAGTACATAAATTTAACTCCGAAAATAAGATAATACAATTAACTTAGTTTTTCAGGTCAAAACATTCATATTAAATTAGACTTCAAATATTCAGATACAAAATTCACAGTTCTCTCAATAACAAAGATTGTTCACACTGATCAATACTACAGAATTTCTTGCTAAATAAATTTGCTGGTATCACTCAGTGACATTCTATATTTAACACTTAGCAAGCACTTATAACATTATTAATCACGGCAGTTATTACTCCAAGGGGAATTACTTTCAAATTTCTAACTTCGGCTAAATTCAGTGAAACATCACAGTAAATGTTAGGATATTCGAGAAGAAACTATCACTTAAACCTTCACACTGAAATAAAATTAAATAGGACTGTTCTTACCAGGATTAATCCTTAGCACATCAGATTCAATGTGAGCACATTTCAAACTATATTCACTTATTACTCCGATGGAACACTATTCAAAAGAATTCTTCAAGGAGATAACTGAATTATTATTTATCGCGCTGCACAATTCTTGACAGGCTTACTATAAGGCAGAACAATTATTCCATGTTTACTACTGTATGACAAGTTGGGCTTTGTACAATCCTTCTTTAAAGCGATATCAGAATACGTAGATTCTAAAACTTAGTGGATTTATTCTGAATCTTCTATTAATCTTCCGGTCTTTTAGTTATCCTATTACGGCACTAAATTCCTATTACTGCCACCGCCGACTTTACTCTCAGCTGTCTATAAGTTTTCTCCTCGTCTCCGTACACTTCTGAATGCTACTTCCTTGAATTTCTTGCCCTTCAATCTCCTTGTTTTCTTTTACCTCTCGCTTATATGCCTTCCTTCTTCCTGCCTAAACTTGTTACTCAGTCCAACACATTAATTCCTCTTCTCCCAATTATCAAAGCTCACGCCCTACGCTCGCACGGTCTATTTAATTTCTATCTCCATGGCAACGATCAAAACAGAACGTAAACATAAGCATTAGCGTTACATAAGGTTATACCTTTATACTGAGTAATGAAAAATAATAATAAAAATATTATAGTTACTTAATTTCTCTTTCATTTTCATTTACAAATAATAATAATTAAAACATATGTTACAGTTTATATAAGGCACATAAAAGTTACATACATAGAATTCCTCATCATATTATTGAAGGAATAAAGTAAGATAAATGTTATTTACTACAGAGTCCTTTCAATAGTATAATTATAATAATAATAATTATTATTTTAACTGTATGGAGTCAAAAGACTCATCGCAGGAGACCCGACATTGACACACTAACCATTATTTACACAATACCTGTCATACCTCTCCTTAAATTCATTCACAGTTGAAGCATTCACAACCACCTCTGGCAAAGCATTCCACCCATTCACAACCCTCCAAGTAAAAAATCTAGTCCTAACACCCTTGTTAACCACACTCTTACACAATCTCCAGGGATGGCCCCTTGTTCTCTTAATCCTGCACTGGTCTTAAGAATATCATCAGTATCATTCCTGTAAAATCCCTTTAACAATTTAAATACCTCTATCATATCTCCTCTCCTACGTCTATCAGCTAGTTTTTGGAGCCCACAGATCATCAATCTATCCTCATAGGGAACATCCCACAGACCTGCAACAATCTTTGTAACCTGCCTCTGAATCCTCTCCACCACTTCCGCATCACCAAGAAATCCTGGTTATCAGATCTGTGCACAATAGTGCAACTGCAACTGCGGCCTTATTAATGCCTTATTAATGCCTATAGAGGGGAACAATAACTTCCCTATCCCTGCTTGTTAGTGTGTTCCTCAACAACCATGTAATTTGATGTGATGTTTTGGCAATCTTTGCAATATACCCTTTAAACTTAAGTTCTCTCTCTCCACAATAACTCCCAAGTCTCTTGTCTCATCAACTTCCTGCAGTTCAGTTCCGTTAATATAGTAAACAGCATGCGATGTCATCCTCCCGAAGTGCATCACCTTGCACTTAGCCACGTTGAACTGACAGCCATTTACCTCAGTCCATACTGTCAGCCTATTTAAGTCATCCTGTAAAATATCCACATCATTTGAATTGAATTGATTATCGCTCTTCCCAATTTTGCATCATCAGCAAACAAGTTATAATTTTAATATGCATTAAAGTATATAATTAAATAATAAGTGATAAAATTCAAGGATAATACATGAATAATAAATCTTAAGCAAGGGACTAACAAATAATATTTAAACAAGTCATGCTTAGTATATGGTAGATTATGTTAAATGTGAATGAAGAATAAAAACATACAAAACAATCTCATTCACAGTTTAACAAAAGGGAGATGGTAAATCCCGTTTTATTTTATAGCCGCGTAGGAAACTCGGATCGAAATCCATCGGATCCATAGAGTTTCATGCCGAAAAAACTATCGGCGAGCCCAAGTGTAAGTGATCACTTGGGTAGTACAACACCAGGGCAACTCCAAGCAAAGGCGGCGCAAGCTCCGTCACTAACTTTAATATTCTCCTCTCATAATGTAAAACACATCTCCTAAGAGATGTATATATATATATATATATATATATATATATATATATATATATATATATATTGTATTCTTAACATCGTATTATTAACTCGGTATTCTTAACATTTATTATACCCAAGGTAAAATCCTTTCTACATTTATATCTCCTCCAGAGATTTTTATTTAATAAATTAAAACACCTTATGGCAACTTGTTCTGGTAAAATACTTATGAGCTCTGTATTACTAAATCTTGGTATTTTTCTAGCCTAGCTCCCACTGATGAGACCTCAATAAAGGTCGAAACCGGTCTGGGTAGTGGCCTCTTGCCTTTAATACAAAACATCATGCATCTCCTTCTTGGAGATGTGTTTTGGCATTAAGGGTAAATATAAAGATTAGTGATCAGAGCTCATGCCACCTTTACATTGTCTGTCTGCTTACTTGGGAAATGGAGTAAAACCAGGTTTAAAAATTGCTTGGTGTTCTTAACATATATATATATATATATATATATATATATATATATATATATATATATATATATATATATATATATATATATATATATATATATATATATATATATATATATATATATATATATATATATACTGTTTTACATTATGAGAAGAGGTCACTACCCAGACTGGTTTCAACCGTTTTTGAGGGCTCATCAGTGATTAGGTAGACCTGGAATATCAAGGTTTTAAGTGAACCAAACTACCCAAGTGATCACTTACACTTGGGCTCGCCGATAGTTTTTTGGCATGAAACTCTATGGATTCGGTGGATTTCGATCCCAGTTTCGTACCCGGCTATAAAATAAAACGGGATTTACCATCTCTCTTTAACTCATCATTAGGATTGTTTGAAAAAAGAACGACTGGACAACGCAGTTGCACGTGATCTTTTATAGGAGATGTCTCTCTTATGTCTATACGTTGTTCAATAGATTTGTTGGTTTGTCCAAAATAAGGGATATTGTAATCGCACCATAATTTATATACACCTGGATATTTTAGGTTGTGATGAATAGGTTTTGGATGGCTGATAAGAGAACGGATTTTTGGAAGTGTGGTGAAGAACTCCTTGCCATTACTGGATGTAATGATTACATGATGCTCTGAAAGATTAAAAATTTCTATATACAAAAAACCCACTCATACCATAGATATCTACATAGTCATTCTCATCATTTCCAACCACAGAAGCGTGGAACTATATCTACTTCAGGACACTGAGCACGCTCTCCTTTGAATGAACCAGATGAACTCCAGAAAGAAATAAATTACCTCTCTCTTATCTTTAAACAAAATGGATACTCCGAAAAAACGATTAGGAAATTTTTTCTGGGCCCTCCTAGGCAGTGCTCCACAGAAACTGATAATAATTTTAAAGGTAGCATCTCCATCCCGTACATTAGCACAGTCTCTAACAAACTGGCTAAGTTCCTTAAAAAATACAACATCAGGGCGTTCTTCACCACACTTCCAAATATCCGTTCTGTTATCAGCCATCCAAAACCTATTCATCACAACCTAAAATATCCAGGTGTATATAAATTATGATGCGATTGCAATATCCTTTATTTTGGACAAACCAACAAATCTATTGAACAACGTATAGAGGAGTATAAGAGAGAGACAACTCCTATAAAAGATTACGTGCAACAACTGCGTTGTCCAGTCCATGTTCTTTTTTTCAAAAAATCCTAATGATGATCTCCAAAGTCACTCCGTTTGCTCGGATAAATCAGAAAATATTTTTCGCTGTGGTGATGAGATCGAGAGAAAAATTGTAGAATCAAGGGATATCATCCTGAATCGTGAACATTTAAACAGCAATTTGAGTTATAACATCCCAGATAGCCATACTGCAGTTATTCAGTATTGGCCTTCACGAGAGCCTGCACGCTTACACGCAATAAACAATAACGTGGCAGTTAGAACAACTTAAAAATACGTTTTTGTTTCAATTATGTGTGGCAATTTTTACCTGAAATTCCCAGTGGTTTAGATACTTCAATGTTTATTACTATACTCTTCCTTTAATGAATATCTAATGAAGGCTGTTATAAGCCGAAATTAGTTGTATTATTCTCATTAAAACTTTATAAGTTATCTCGGTTTAAGTCATTAAATCTTTTTTAAATAAATAAATAAATATATATATATATATATATATATATATATATATATATATATATATATATATATATATATATATATATATATATATATATATATATATATATATATATATATATATATATATATATATATATATGAAGTCACTTCCAGAAGATATAACAGAAATTCCAACATTAATCCAAATTGCTATGACCGTTGGCAATAGTGAAAACTGGCTATCAGAATCAGATATTATTATTATTATTATTATTATTATTATTATTATTATTATTATTATTATTATTCGTGACACCTCCAAGGAGTCCGAAGACTCATCACGGGAGGACAACTACAACTGTCTCAACTACTACACCAAACCACTATTACGAATCATCTCCATCTACCACCCACCTCCACCACCAGTATTTTTTGTCTGTAAATTGCGTGTGTTCTGAACGGCCGATTTGTCTGTATGCGGATGAAAAACCCGAGTTTCCGGGAGAAAAAACCCTGCTACCTACGTATGAGATCGGTTAACTCACCTTCGATTGAAATCGTCCAGATAAAGATTCCTCCCGTCGCGACGAGAATCGAAATTAGGCCTATTCCAATCGAAGGGTGCAATGTACCGTTGTCCTTCCAATTGCGCTATTGAGGCACTGATATGGTAACTGGGATCGAGTGTAATAGATATACTATTTGTAATAGATATAAATTCCCAGTGGTTTAGATACTTCAATGTTTATTACTATACTCTTCCTTTAATGAATATCTAATGAAGGCTGTTATAAGCCGAAATTAGTTGTATTATTCTCATTAAAACTTTATAAGTTATCTCGGTTTAAGTCATTAAATCTTTTTTAAATAAATAAATAAATATATATATATATATATATATATATATATATATATATATATATATATATATATATATATATATATATATATATATATATATATATATATATATATATATATATATGAAGTCACTTCCAGAAGATATAACAGAAATTCCAACATTAATCCAAATTGCTATGACCGTTGGCAATAGTGAAAACTGGCTATCAGAATCAGATATTATTATTATTATTATTATTATTATTATTATTATTATTATTATTATTATTATTCGTGACACCTCCAAGGAGTCCGAAGACTCATCACGGGAGGACAACTACAACTGTCTCAACTACTACACCAAACCACTATTACGAATCATCTCCATCTACCACCCACCTCCACCACCAGTATTTTTTGTCTGTAAATTGCGTGTGTTCTGAACGGCCGATTTGTCTGTATGCGGATGAAAAACCCGAGTTTCCGGGAGAAAAAACCCTGCTACCTACGTATGAGATCGGTTAACTCACCTTCGATTGAAATCGTCCAGATAAAGATTCCTCCCGTCGCGACGAGAATCGAAATTAGGCCTATTCCAATCGAAGGGTGCAATGTACCGTTGTCCTTCCAATTGCGCTATTGAGGCACTGATATGGTAACTGGGATCGAGTGTAATAGATATACTATTTGTAATAGATATAAATTCCCAGTGGTTTAGATACTTCAATGTTTATTACTATACTCTTCCTTTAATGAATATCTAATGAAGGCTGTTATAAGCCGAAATTAGTTGTATTATTCTCATTAAAACTTTATAAGTTATCTCGGTTTAAGTCATTAAATCTTTTTTAAATAAATAAATAAATATATATATATATATATATATATATATATATATATATATATATATATATATATATGAAGTCACTTCCAGAAGATATAACAGAAATTCCAACATTAATCCAAATTGCTATGACCGTTGGCAATAGTGAAAACTGGCTATCAGAATCAGATATTATTATTATTATTATTATTATTATTATTATTATTATTATTATTATTATTATTATTATTATTATTATTATTCGTGACACCTCCAAGGAGTCCGAAGACTCATCACGGGAGGACAACTACAACTGTCTCAACTACTACACCAAACCACTATTACGAATCATCTCCATCTACCACCCACCTCCACCACCAGTATTTTTTGTCTGTAAATTGCGTGTGTTCTGAACGGCCGATTTGTCTGTATGCGGATGAAAAACCCGAGTTTCCGGGAGAAAAAACCCTGCTACCTACGTATGAGATCGGTTAACTCACCTTCGATTGAAATCGTCCAGATAAAGATTCCTCCCGTCGCGACGAGAATCGAAATTAGGCCTATTCCAATCGAAGGGTGCAATGTACCGTTGTCCTTCCAATTGCGCTATTGAGGCACTGATATGGTAACTGGGATCGAGTGTAATAGATATACTATTTGTACGAATGACAGAAGAGATAGGAGGAGTACTACAGATTTAAGACCAGTTAGGGTAGAAACGCAAGAAAATTATGATGGTAACAATACCTCATGTAGCGGTGAGTTTGTCTAACAGAATAAAATGTATGGTGGGTGTTGCTGCAGACCTGGCAGCTCAGTACCAGTGGACAACGAAATCTAGCCTTATGTGTATCAAACGAGTGATCATCATGAGCGACCTTAATTTTCTGAACATTAATTGGGTAGAAAAGCAATCTCGTGATAAGAAAGAAAAGGAATTTATTGAATTGTTGCGAGACAACTTTCTCAAGCAGCATGTAAAAGAAGTAACTTGAGGTTAAAGAGTGTTGGATTTGCTCATAGCGTCAGAAGGAGTTGCTGTCAAGAATATGGCTATTTTAAAACCAGTTGGCGATAGTGATCATGCTGTGCGGTCTTAGTAAATATCTAATTATAATTATATATATGTTCACATTAGAACAGGTTATATGCTGAACTACAATGCTGGAAACTATGATAAACTTAGCAGAATACTATCTTTGGTCCCGTGGTATCAGTTTCTGAATGGGAAAAATGTGAGCAATGTATAGAAATCTTCGAAAAAGGGCTTAAATGAGGCGGTATATGAATGTATCCCTTGTGTTCGAAAAATAAATAGGCTGAAAGTGAAATGGATGTGCAACCTTATTAAGCAAGATATCCACAAAATGTTGTGGAAAGAATATCGTGAACGGAGTTGTGAAATATATAACGTTGAGGTCAGAAAGTAACGAGTATGGAAAGCTAAAGCGGAGTATGAAAATAAATTGCCCATACAAGCTAAATGCAATTAAAAAGTCTTTTATCATTATGCCACAAACAAAAGAAAGAATGAATTTGAAAGAATAACTTTATTGAATGCAGATGGCACTCGAGTGTAGGAAGCTAACGAGATTATTCAATAAACGAATGCTCACTTTGATAAGATATAATAAACATGTGTACGGAAAATGGTGCATAGTGCTACTGCTCCATTGAATGAAGAGTTAGAGGTTCATGAAAATGAAGTTGAAGAGCTATTGCATAATCTGGATAAGAATGTGTCAATAGGGACAGATGGAACATCAGCCGGTTTGCTAAAGGAATGTTCAACTGAATTCTCTAGGCTTTTCACATGTTTGTATATCTTTAGTCTCAACTCAGGAATGATACCGAATGAATGGAATGCATGTACAATAGTTCCATTGTACAAGGGTGGTGCAAAAAACTAATGTGTCTAACTACCGACCTATCAGTATCTCTGGTGTGGTAGTGAAGATTTTAGAGAATTTGGTAATAGCTCGCATGCAGAAATGGATAGAAAAACAAGCTATACTTTGCAAGGAGCAGCATAGATTTACTAACAAACGTTATGTTTCAGCAATTGCTCGTATTTTATAACAATGTTGCATTCGAGTTGTATCAAGGGAATGGATACACTATGATAATATTGGATATTTCTAAAGCATTATCACGCGAAAAGCTGTTGCATAAACTGGAGAATATGGAATTAGAATATAAACTCTTGATTTGGATCAGCGGATGGTTGACAGACAGATATCAAAAAATGATATACAGTGGGTATGATTCTGCCAGATTTAAGTTGACCAGTGGTGTTGTACCTCATCGTTCAGTTATTGGGCCATTATTGTTAAATTTATACATTAATGACATCAGGCATGGTCTAACATTAGATGTGAAATTCTTTTCCGAAGCAATCAGGAATGCTACTGATATTCAGCACTTACAAAATGATTTGAAGGCCAGGAAATTTGGACAAACGAAAATGGATGTCAGTTTAGTGTTAGTAAGTGTAAACTTAGGCACTTTGGCGTGATTAGATTTCCAGCGACATATTATATTAGTTGGGTTATGCTACAAGAAACTGAGGAGGAGGCAAGGGATCTTGGTGGATAGGAATTTGAATTCAAAGGTCAAATAGCAAAGTTGCAATTAAAATAGAAGAAATAAGCCTAAACTTGTGGGAAGAAGAATAGAAAACATGAAAGAACGGATCAACAACAAAAGAATTCTTGCTAAGTATCAGAAGCACACTCCAGCTGAAAATAAAAATACCAGTTGGCTATTTTTATAAAAATAAAAATAGCCAACTCTTCAGGTTTAACTTTGCTAGTAACGGAACATGGAAAATTAAGACACTGCCTACACAGATTCCATATTCTGGAATCCCTGTCATGCATTTGTTGCCCAGACTGCTTCCCTCGATCAAATACTTACTAATGTCAGCTACTGGACTCTTTCCAGAGGGGTATTCAACCTTTCAGACAGTGAGGGCTGCATTAAAAATTTCAATGAAGCTCGCTGACCACTAAGCTATACTTGATAGAAATGCATTTGATACTTTACATAAAATCCTATAAAAATAAACAAACTCAGCTTTAAGAGCGTAGGTAGGAGTCGGGTTAGTGATAAGTAAATACAATCAATACCTGAAATATGATAATTTAATGAAGAAACATTCATTTTTTTACAATTTCAATGGGCAACTTGGCAATGTTTTTCCTTGACCAGCTTGTCGATGTTGGCATTAATGTTGGATGTCGCTATGCGGAGAGTATTTTCGAGATGGTGGTTTGTAATCTGAGTTCTTGTCTTGGACTTCACATGCTTCATTCTGGAGAACTGGTCACATAAGTATGTGCTTCCTAACAAAGCACACATCTTCAAAGCATGCCAGCGAAGATTAGAGAATGCGTCCTCAGAAATGTAGTCTTTGTAAAGTGTAAGCAAGGGCACATTGAATAATTTTTCTCTCAAAGAAGAAGTTGTTTTAGAGGTCAAGCAGCTCCATTTGTACTGAGCCTGGCATTTCGGCAGCATTGACACTGAATAGCATTGAAAATAAATCTAAAGAAGACTGTTGGTTACGAAAATCGCTATATCTCTCTTCGAACTCACTTCGCAACACGGCAAATTTTATAGCGTATTCATCAAGAGACGAACAGTTGGACTCAGTGAGAATCTGAAAATTAGTGAAGTCTTTTTTCGTGAGTTGTGCCTCCCAAAGTTTGAGCTTGGCCACAAAAGCTTTGATGTGATCAAACAGAGTGTGCACCAGTTGATTTTTGGATTATTTAGGTCATTAATATGCAACGAGATGTCGGTCACAAAGGCAAAGTCTGTCATCCACTTCGGATCGTTAAATTCCTCAATCGGATTCCCCTTGGTTTGAATGAACTGCTGTATTTCGCTCCTTAAGTCAAAGACTCTTTTAAGAACTTTCCCTCTGCTCAATCAACGCACATCACTATAATAAACAACACTGCCGTGATCCGCTTAGCACCCTTGAGTCAAAAACTTTTGGAATTGACGATGATTCAAACCTCTTCTCAAATCCAATAGTTTTCGCACACAAATTCTCCTGGTGGATTAAACAGTGGTAATGGACGGAATCTTTTCCTTCTAATTCCAGTTCTTTCCGTAGCAGCACAACAAACCTTTCGTTCTTTTCCATCATAGCAGGGGCACAATCAGTTACCACACTCTCGAGGTTGGTTAAGCTGAGGTTGAAACGCTGGAGCGTTTTCTTGGTGGCTTCAAAAATATCAGTGCCTTTCGTCGTTCTCTTCATAGGTACGAGCGCTAGCAGTTCTTCTGTCACAGTGAATTGTTGATCAATGCCACGGACAAAGACAGCCAGTTGTGCTGTATCCTTTACATCTGTGCTCTCATCTAAAGTAAGTGAATGACGTAAATTCGGACGACCGTTTTTTTAAAGTTCCTTCGATGCCATTGGCAAGTTCTTCAGCACGTCGTGCTGCAGTTACCACAGGCAAACTCAGTTTTTTACACACTTCCTTATTATTTGGGCACAGAATATCCACAGCAGCGATGAAACACTCTTCCACAAACTCGTCAAGGCGGATTTTAATTTTTTAGCAATTTTTTCACCTATTACATAACTTACTTTGACGCAAGCTTCACTGTCTTGTCCCACCCTCTTAAACGTAATCTGCTGGCATTTTAAATCAATTTGGTACGGCTCACTTTGTCCACACGAAGCCGCCCTTGAAGGGGATCGAAATTGGACGCATGTTTTGTCTTATAGTGTCGATTTATATTGTATTCTTTTGATACTGACTCACGACAAATTAAACATACTAGCTTATCGTCGATCGGCACTAAAAAGTACAAATTGGTGTACGTTTCATTAAAAACCCGACAAGGATCACTTGATTTACGCTTCTTACTCGTAGACGCCATAGTGATGGAAGGTGAACCCAAAAAATGATCCAAAATCGCCGTGTAACGGTTATTATCCACTGATTGTCTCTCACTAATGAAAAAAGTCTGGCAGTATAAAGCCACATTAGGCTATGTCTGACACGACGAGAGACGAAGATGGCGACTCGCTTGTTAGTGTTGTGATTACGATAAGACGATTTCAGTTTTCATTCCAGGTAGCTATCGGGGATTAGGAGTTAAGATTAGGATTATCCGAGTCGTATAAAGCCTGGTGAATGTAATATCGGTTAGTTTGCGAATAATGTCTGTTGAGTTTTGGTTTAGATTCGGTAAGTAATTTTGTTCAGAAAACTTTTAAGTGCAAAATTTTGCTACCTACGCTGGTAGATCGATTTGATCTATGGGATATTTACATTGGGCTCTAGGACCCATTTCTCAAACTTTATTCTAACAGAGTTATTACCTCCTATCAGACATGTCAAAACCTCTCAATGAAAGCATATTCGAAGAAGTTTACAGAGAATTTCTAAGATTACGAAAACTATTGAGCAACAACTGGCCAGGGAAAGTAAAACTGTTAGATACCCCCGCCCCTACAGCAGTCACAGAGGATAGGATGGATGATTTAAATGAGAAGTATGTTGACTGAACCAGAATTAGGACACTCCACGAATATAGAGGACTCTGCAGCTTTTGGAAACTAACACAGAATTCCAAACGGTCAAAAAGAAAAGGTCCTCTACTGCAGATACACCCAAAACGGCAGAGATAGAACCAGATAATAAACTTAAAGAAAGGGTATCCCCAATCGTCCTAAGGGTCAAGGAGCACTGGACGTCCGTTGCATCCGCACTGAAATCTTCAGATATCACCTTCATGAAAGCCACAAACACAGAAGAAGGGATACACATACAATCTAAAACGTCGTCAGACTACAGAAAAATAACCAAACTTCTAGACAACAACAACCTGCTATACCACACTTTTGCATTCAACAGTGAGAAAAATCTAAAAGTAATATTAAGGGGAGTAACTGAAACATTACAAATAGAAGACCTCACTGGAGACCTCCAATTTAAGAGATTTAGCCACATTAAAGTCAGCCGAATGCGGAGACTGCTAAAACACCCTATCCCCTAATTCTGACGGAAATAAGTAAAGACCAAAAAACATATATACAATCTCAAACCATCTGTGATCTAGTCATAAAAGTTGAGGCATTGAAACATAAATCAACTACAACCCAGTGTCATAGATGCCAGAAGATTGGACACGCACAACGATGCTGCAAGGCTGAATTTAGTTGCGTGAAATGTGGTGGCAAACACGCATCAAATTAATGCTATTAACCCCGCACACTTCCAGCAAAGTGTGCAAACTGCGGAGAACCACACCCTGCAAACTATAGGGGCTGTATAGCATTTCCCCAAAACCAAAAGATACAACTCAAAACGAGTAAACCTCTTCAAGAACGTACGTCCTCCCATCAAACCACAGTCTCCACAACAGATGGAAGATCGTATGCTGAAGTTACAAGATCAACCTTCCAAAAAGACCCAAAACAAAATCAGTCAGAGCAAACCAACAAACCTATCCTACTGAACATAACAAGCCACTTAGGTGAAATGCTTGCTGAACTTCGACAAACCAAACCAACTCAAGAAGCCAAGGATATCATCTTAAGGCATACACAATCACTCCTTATGGAAATTCTTAATGGATAAGTCTAAAAGAAAACCGCAATCGTTACAAATTGTTTCATGGAACGCAAATGGTTTATCTATCAAATTACAGGAGCTGCAGGAGTTTGCAGCAGAAACCCATGCAGGCATCATCCTCATAAATGAATCACATCTTCGTCCAAGTGACAAAATCAGAATCAACGGTTATAGCACTTACCGTACAGACAGATGCTTTTCTAGAGGTGGAGGCACTGCCATCTTTGTGAAAAGAAACATAAAACATAATTCAATAGCCGATCAATCCAATAGCTCAAACAGAACACATGGAAACTACAGGAACAGAAATCCATATGGAAAACACAAGCAGCATTACGATATATGCAGCCTACAACCTCCCAAATAAAAAACTCTTTGAATCTGACTTAGATGTGATACTAAATATAGGCAGAGCAGTGATTATAGCCGGAAATTGTAATGCCAAACATTCAGTCTGGAACAGCAGAAACTCAAATATTAACGGAAGAATACTGAACCCTTACACCACGTCAAGAAATATAATAGTAATAGGACCCACTGAACCCACACATTACGGAGCAACCGCACGTCCTAATGTACTAGATATAGTTATATTAAAAAACATAGCGCACAGCTATAAGATACACGCAGTCAACGATTTAAGTTCTGATCATAACCCTATCATATTACAACTAGGCACCATACAAGATTTAACGGAAAACACAACCACATTTATAAATTGGAAACAACTTCCCTCAGCCTTCCAAGAAAACCTTGGTCCAATACCGCATATAACATCTGCAGAAGATATAGAAAAAGCAGTGAAAACTCTTGAAAAACAACTGCTGGCAGCTATAACACATGTAACAAATATAACCAAAATGTGCACCATCAAATAAACTCCCAGAGGATATAAAACGTCTTATCCAAGAGAAAAACAGATTAAGAAGACAATATCAAAGAACAATGGACCCAGCTGATAAACAAGCAGTCAATAGAGCAACAAACCAGGTTCGATATGGCCTAAAGGAACACCGTAACCAACTCTGGAATAACAAAATTCACCAATTAAACACAGAAGATCAATCAATATGGAAAATGATGAAATCACTCCGTTCAAAGCGTTTTACATTTCCTCCAATCCAAGGTGAATCTAATGTTGTCTACAACAACGAGGAAAAAGTTGAAGCATTTGCTTACAGCTTAGAAAAACAATGCAGCCCCAATTATATCAATACAGATATAAATTTCATAAGTAAAATTCACACCCAAGTGCGTAAAATAACTCAAAATGCCTCACTCCAATACAATAACAAATTCGTGTCACCAACAGAAATATATGAGATTTTAAGAAAACTAAATAACAAAATGGCTCCGGGTCCAGATGGAATAACAAACAAAGTGCTCAAGCTACTTCCCCGCAAAGGGGTTATGCATCTGGTAGCCATCATCAATGCCATCCTCCGGCTAAATTATTTCCCAGAGCGATGGAAAATTGCCGACGTTTTCCTAATTCCCAAACCTGGAAAAAATACAGATTCCAAAATTACAGACCAATCAGCCTTCTTTCATGCATAGGTAAGATAGCCGAACGTGCTATTCTCACACAGGTTCAAGAGGCAACATATATCAACCATGTCATTCAAGATGAACAATTCGGCTTTAGGAAATATCACTCCACAACGCTACAAATTTACAGTTATCGAAAATATAACCAAAGGGTATGATTGGCACCAACACTCTGGCGCAGTTTTCCTGGACATCACTCAGGCATTTGATAGAGTGTGGCATCACGGACTAATTTTTAAACTACACGAAGTTAGTATTCCATTACCACTAGTTCTACTTATCAAATCATATCTAAATAAACAGAAAATTTTAAATAAAACTCAACGGTATCAGATCCACGGAGAGGAGAATCACGGCCGGAGTCCCTCAAGGCTCTCTGCTATCTCCCCTACTCTTCTCCATATACACGACAGATCTCCCCAAACTGTCCCCAGCTATCACCGCTCTATATGCGATGACACAATCATTATAGCCAGATCCCTCCGTCCACACCTGGCCACAATCGAGCTGCAGAGAGCAGTTAATGAATTGGAGGATTGGTACACCAAATGGCGTATCGCAATTAATCCAAACAAAATCTCTACAGTACTTTTCACCAGACGTAAAGCAGAACCGAATACAAGCACACGAATGTTTGGTAAAATCATCCCTTGGCATAATTCTACCAAATATCTGGGAGTTCATCGTGATAGACGTCTAAACTTCAAGTCACATATGGATAGTGTCGTCACTAAGGCAAGTCAGACTATAGCACAGCTATTTCCACTTTTGAATAGGAACAGCTTCCTAAGCATAAGCAACAAAATTCTCCTTTACAAATCGGTAATCAGACCGCACCTAACTTACGCCTCTCCGACCTGGGGTCACATGACTAAAAGCAACATCAACAGACTTCAGATAATACAGAATAAATGCCTAAGAATGGCATTTAATGCCCTGTGGTTCATCAGAAACATCCAGTTACATCCAGAAGGCAATCTTCCAGATATTAAGACCTACATGACAGGCATTGCGGAGAAATTCTTCACAATCACGGATAATCACCCAAATCAGCTAGTTCGACAGGCAGCGGACTACAAGCCCTCAGATCGTTTCAAACATAAAAAACCGAAATCCTCCATCGCAAGCGAAAGCTGATACGGCCTCAATGCTCACAATGAGCAGGTAAATTACCCACAATAATCTCATCACCCACAATCTAAAATCCAGATGAATGGATAAAGAGTCAAGGACTCAGTCCATCAACCAATTAAGTTCAAAGTTCAAAATGTCAGACACGACGAACCTGCGTACGCTTATACACGAATATCACACTGTTCACGACTGACTGACTGTGGATGAGTTCCTCTTGTATTTATATGAAAATAAAGAAGTACTGAGAACCTTCGAGATGCATCTGGAAGGCACTAGACAGCGCACTCGAACGAACTACTGCTTCACCCATTAGTACTAGTACTTAAGTATCGCTTGGCGCTGGTAGATGGTTGAAGAAGCATGTCTATTTAATATTTATTTTTATAGGATTTTATGTAAAGTACCAAATGCACAGCATTCCTTGTGAATCTGGAAAGCATCTTACAATTCTAAATACTGCAGTATAGCTTAGTGGCCCGCGGGATTCATTGAAATTATTTTTTATTTAATCGCGTTTTAATGTTAAGTAGTTAATTTTTCAAAATAGCCGGCGGGCCACTGAAAAGAGCTCCACGGGCCATGCGTTGAAGACCCCTGCTCTAATAATATATCACAACATCACTTCTGGAGACAAGTGGCCAGTGTAAAAACAGAGACGTATATAAAAGTATTATTCAGAATTAATTTTGCCAATAAGATCAACTTAGTTGTTGTAATGTAACAAATTACTGATATTGTGTGAATTATATATATACATATATAGATTTAAAAATATAAATATGAATAACTGATATAAAAATGTAAATGTTAATCAGCACTTGGAAGCTACATGTAATACGTGCATTGTATGCAATGTAGCATGTCGGAAATAAATCAACTCCTGCAGGCCAGGTTGGTGATGGCGTGTGCGAAGTGTGTAATATGCACAGGCGCCGCAGAAGAAAAGGAGCCTAAAAGATGTCAAAAAATATGAGATAAGAGTTTAAACGAACAACGAATGGTACATATAATTATGAATGTACGTCGTCTTCCGTTCAGCCCCTTCAGATCTTCCCGGAAACGAAGAAATAAATTCTGAAATTGTATCCTGGACCCGATTATATCATTGTCATTTTGATTAAAATTTACGAAAATATACCTAAAATAGTTCTTTATTTTTTGATATATCATAAATCAACTTATGATTAATTGTTGAGTTCCGTGTAAAAAAAAATTGTATAAACAGGACTAATTCGTAGGTAACATTATACTGTAAAGCAGTTTTCATTTGTTTTTCATTTCCTGTTCGTTTTATTCACACTTTATTCAAAAAAAACTTTTTTGGAAAGGCGCCGAATAATATGAATAAGAATAGTAAGAAGCTCATACCACAATCTTCAGAAACAAGGGGCAGTACAAAGTGAATATGACCGCATACCGGTACAATGCAATATAATATGTTATAATTGCTGATTATATATATATGTGTGTGTGTGTTTGGCCACTAGTGTGTGTACACACACACACACACACACACACACACACACTAGTGCCCAAAATTGTGTAAACCTTTTGAAAAAAGTGTATTTCTGAGGTTTGGTGGCTCATAACACCACTTTTTTGGAGTAATACCATAAATTATAAACCAATGGAAAGATAATTTAATCAAGAATGTAATGCAATAACTTTTATGAAGGATTTTTTATTAGAACAGCAGTTATAATGATAATAAAGAAAAGTGAAACACAGAAAAAATGAGATATACAAAAATTTTCACAATGTGAGTTAATACTTAGTTGGGTGAGCAAGAGGGTAGGAGTGGTTTCTTTGCATGGAGGGTGGTTGAACCGTTTAATACTTGGCCTGATAGAGTGGTGAGAGCAAGAACCGTCAATGAGTGGTATGATAAACTTTGTGTTTCTTAGAAAAGACCTCACGACGAGTCTTTTGACAACATGAAGGTTTGAATAATAATAATTATTTTATATATACAGCTTTCGTAAAGCTGCATACATTTACATTTACTTTTGTTGACAGTCGTTCGACATACTTTGTAACTTTATTCCTCTCTTCTTCATAGTCTTTATTATTGAAGCTGTATGGGCTGCAAAATTTAATTGACAGACAGTGTAGCTCAGTGGGTGTGACGTTTGCACACCATGGCGCTTGACCGCATGAAGGAAGACTTTGTTTCGAATCTAGTCGGCGACTAGAGGAAATTTTTCTAAGCCTTTTTACGACCGGTTCCCGAGTTAGTCGATCTCTGGCATGGGCAAAGATGTTTTTTCTCCCGGAAACTCGGGTTTTTCGTCCCGTAAAGTCAAGAAAATCGACCATAGAACACACATTATTTCAGGCATTAAATATATTGTTAGGTTTAGGGACCACGAGATGGTGGCACTTGTAGAGTCGTCTCTCTTCACTGCATGCCGCTCAATTAGTGATAGCCTTGGGCCAGCTCTCTCTGATTGGCTGCCAGTGGAGATTGAACTGCCTACTCAGTCTCCAAAAGTTAGATAGGGATAAACGGCCTCGCCTACTCCCTATACGGGAATAAAAAGGTGTTAGCTGATTTTTTTTTTTTTTGATTATTTAGTTGGGTAACCTTTAGCGTTAATTACTGCCTTACGCCTTCCCATGGAGTGAACCAAGTTTTTTAGTTCTGCAGCTGTTGTAATGTGAAACCAAGATTGAACTATTGCTTCTATTAATTGGGTTTTATTGGTGGATTGCTTCTGACTAACAAGTTTCTTTAGTCGGCTCCATAGATTTTCGATTGGGTGAAAATCTGGGCTATTCCTAAGCCATTCCAGCAGTGGAATATGATTATCTTGAAACCACGTTTTGCACACAGCAGCAACATGACAGGGAGCTGAATCCTGTTGAAATATAAATGCTTCATTATCTTGGAAAAGATCACGTGAGGAAGGCTTCAGGTTGGGCTCAAGTATTTCATTTATGTATTTTTGGGCATTTATATTCCCATTAATCACGCATATTCTGCCCACACCTTTTGATGTCATACAACCCCAGATCATAACACTAAGTTGGCGTTTCACGGAAGGTGTAATGCAATCAGGATGCAAATTTCCGATTCTTCTCCTTAAGTATTTTATGGCATCACTACCAAACAGGGAGATTTTGATCTCATCACTTCAAATAACTGTCCCGTTGTTCAGCTGTCCAGTTAACATGGGTTGTAGCCCAGTTTAATCTTTTCAGCCTTTACTTGAGAGATAAAAATGGCTTTTTTCATGGAATTCTAGCATTTAGACCAAATTCTCACAGTCTACGCCAAACAGTCCTTGCACACAACTTCACATTGTATTGCGCCATTTCATCTTGTATACACCCAGATGATTTTTCTTCTGTCACGTAGACAGTCTCTCAATTCTCCTATCATCACTTGCTTTTGTGCACCTTTTCCTGCCTTTACCAGTCTGGTTTTGTAGTTACTGAGTCTCCTTATACCACTCAAGAAATTTAGAAATGCCACCTTTGGTTAAGTTTCCACCAATTTTTCTTCTAATTTCTTCATAACTGTAGCCTTGTTCACTTAATAGTACTATTTTACATCGTTTTCTGGGCTTTCGCCAGTCAACTCTTTGCGCCATTTCTTTAATTTGATTACGTTTTACAAGCTCACTAAATGAAAGAACACAAAAAAACCAAATAACTTGATAGCAATCACATAACACATTGACAAATGTCCTCCTCTCAGCTCCAATACACGACATCAATAGCTGAATCCTACTGTGACCTGATTGGCTCTCTAAACACTCATGCTCATTGGCTAAATTCAAATGAAGAAAGCTACTTCATATCAACCTAAGCAAGTTGTGCTTCTTTTTTCTGGTTATTTGGCTATAACGTTTCATAGAATACAGATAATTGAACAAACTTTGTTGCATTACATTTTTGAGTAAATTATCTTTCCGTTGATATATACTTTTATGGTATTACACAAAAGAAGTGTTATGAGCCATCAAACCTCAAAAATACACTTTTTCCAAACGATTTCCACAATTTTGGCCACTAGTGTGTGTGTGTGTGTGTGTGTGTGTGTGTGTGTGTGTGTGTGTATATATATATATATATATATATATACACACACACAGAGCCGGCGCTATGGTCTTTGCCGTCAGCATGCAATTTCTATCTAAGCGCCCCTGTAACGATTCGGGAGTGTGTGTGGTTCTTTTACGATAATAAAAATTTAAATTATTTGAAATTTCTTAAATAAATTTTGACAGAACAGCCACACGTTGGTTCGCTAAATGTAACGAACCGGGGGTGTTGACTATGCAGAATAATCGTTAAAAACCCGAATATTTCATACATGCTTTGAGTTTGGCCAACAATAGTAGTTTTTTTTTTTTAATTTTTATCAAGTTCCTTCCATTTTAAGAAATTTTTCATGTGAGTTAATCTAGTCTCATGTCTATGCAAAGTTGTACTTACATTTCTCCAATCGTTTTAACCTTCTACAAGACGACTTGATTCAGTAAGTGCGAAAAGATTGCAACAAAAGCAAAAAACAGAATTTAAAGTTTCGGAATAAATGAACCATGTTCTTAGCACAAGCTCCCCATTTTCCATTTTTCATTTTCCATGTATCTCTGGGATATATTATGTTTTTATTTTGAACAGGCCCCATTTCAATTAAACCAACTCGTAATTTTTCAATATTTTCCCATTCACCTGGATCTTCTAAATTTACAGAGACTAAAGTGTTAATTTCGTGGTCAACTAGAACTAAATTTTCTCTTAACTGTTCACTTAAATCATGCGTCTTGTTATCTTGTTCAATAGTTGCAATAGTACTTTCATGCAAACTGGATGATGTGCGCGGTTCGTCAACTGTGATTTCTGACGTATGGAGTTGGTTACAATCTGCATTAGAATATTTTAATAAATATATTAAGAGCCATAGTCTGTTTCTTAATACCTGCTTCTTTCGCAGCATGACGCTTACGATTTTGTGCACCGGATGACTTTTAATTTTTGATTTCATTTCTATTTCATACCCAGAAGAAATTATTACACAACACGACACAGAGACGAAATAATAGTCCGCAGTGTGCTACTGTCAGTAGCCTGAGATGCGTACCATATGTCTGGTTAACTAGCAACAAATGTTTTGTACGAAAATTCGTTTCTGCGCATAAAAACCGTTCACCGTTTTACTTTAGATAGACTGCAGTAGATACAACATTCTGCAGACATTCTCGCTGCAAAATTGTAAACAGGCGGCTGATCAAAGAGGCAGCAATATACAATTTTTTAAATTTTTATTGAGTGTATCCGGACTTATTTATTTTAATATTGATCATTCTAGGAATTTTTTGTTTTTATTATAAAAATTTTGTTTCTTAAAAATGAACTTATGAACCACGCCCCGGTGGCTGCGCCCACATGCCCGCTTCAGCCGGCCCTGTATATATATACAGACTAAAAATACTAGTAGTGGTGGTGGGGAGTAAGTGCCGTTTGTGTGTAGATGATAGTAGTAGCGTTCTGTATAGTTAGTTGAGACAGACAGTTGTAGTGTCATTCCTCAATGAGTCCTTGGACTCCTTGAAGGTATCACATAATAATAATAATAATAACAAATGTGTGTGTGTGTGTGTAAAATCAGCAAGTGGCTGTTCTGTATACTTTTATTCTTCAAATAACCCCATTTGACAAAGGTATTTACGATGATACTATTAATCACCTGAAATAAAGTACTAACTTTATGTATACCGAGTAGGTATTAAAACACGTTCGTACAAATTTTATTTTTGGAAAGTCTTCAAAATCTGTTCACAAATTTCGCTAACAAAGTTTAAAAGAAAGGGTATACTGTACTTTCTTTCTTTGTTACGAGAATCTTTAACTATTTCTAAACCTGTACTAAACTCATTTTTGGTTTTTTGAATTTTCCAGTAACGACAAAGGTTTGCACCAGTGGCGGCCTGTACCTAAGCACTGCGACACTGCAGCACCCCCAAGGAAAAAATGAAAAAATTAAATTTTGTTTGTGTATAAATAAATAATAACAATACTTACAACATTATATAAATGCAGTACAACATGTTAAAGGTTACAGCTTATGTTTTGACATTGACTGAATAGTTAATAATTGGAATTGTTCGATTAACGCTTTAGATTAAGAAACAAATGCACTGCGATCTAACTCCAATATTCGTTTGCTCTTGTCATTGCACGTTACGTCATTCCCAACTGTAACTGCTCAAACGGCAGTGTATTTTTAGTATGCTTACGCGCCTTATTTCTGTGAGATATGAAACGTTTATTATTGGTGCCTGAGCGTGGTGAACTATTTTTTGTAAATCTTATTTTATTTTTTTAAAACAACACGCTCATTCTTATTTATTTATTATAGATACAAGGCTGAATTATGACGAGTGTCACTGTTGAAAATATCATAAGAATATTTTTTCAATTATCGTTACACAAAACAAATGCACAGCGATCTAACGCTGGTTTGCACTTGTCATTGCTATTGATACGAAACTTTTATTATTGGTGTTTGTTCGTGGTGAGGATGAAATATTTTTTAATAAAGCAATTTTTAATATGTAAATTATTTATTAATAAATTCGTTACTGATTAGGAAAAAAAGTGTTTTTTTTTTTTTTTTTTTTTTTTTTTTTTGTATATGCAGCACCCCCACTTAAAATTTTTACCGGCCGCCACTGGTTTGCACATAATTAATAGTAATAAAGCTTTAGAATGACTTCAAGTCATCATTGATGTGATGTTGACAAGATGGCGGCTCGCGTGTTAGTGTTTCGTGTCGTGTATTTTTGATGGTGAATTGTAAATTTGACTGATATGTTTTTAGAGATTTATGCTTATATTCATTAATAATATCAGTTAATTACTTGCTGCCATAAACAGGCACTTTATTTTCTATACTGGTTTATCCAGGTAAGTCTATTGAATTTACAAGGGCGATACGCTAGGCCTACTGCCGCTAGTATCGCCATTGTTGTATTTTATATCGCCACATCTTATTGCTGGTAGACACCTTAGTGTGTCTACGGGATTTGCTAGTGGACCCTCAAAAGTCCACAGGATAAGCTGTCTACGGGATTTGCTAGTAGACTCTCAGTCTACAGGATTACCTGGGAAACTGTTAGTTTCTCTCAAGCCAAACTATGGACTCTCCATATGACGAGCTTGATTTCAAACAGCTTTTGGCTGTCTTTAAGCATATTGGAGGCCTTTTACAAAGGAAATGGCCAGGTAAAGTGGCAATCCACCAAGTAGAAGAGGTGGATACAGAGGACTGTCAATCCCCTGACCCTCTCCCCAGCACTTCTCAAGATAACACCAGAGAGATTATGTCGCTGGTTAATGACCAGCCCCTAGTGGACTCAGATAACTCTACAGACTATCAGGTTGTCAGCAGAAAAAAGCGTAAAAAGAGTTCACCAGCAGCAGAGCCTGAAATAGTATATCAAATGAACACATCAATGCTATCTGGTGCAAGAACAGAGACAGATATACTGACACAGCCCAAAGAGAGGACACCACCAGTAATCCTGAGATCTAAGGAAAAATGGTCGTCACTTGCACAAATGATGAAGAACAATAACATCAAGTTCTCATCAGCCAAAAACACAAATGATGGAGTCCGAGTACAGCCCGAAGGAACAACGGACTATCGCCAGCTCACCAGGCTTATGGATGAACAAAAATTACCATACCATACTTACCAACTAAAAAGTGAAAAGAACCTTAAGGTAGTGATCAGAGGATTGGTAGAAAACATAACATCAGAAGAGATAGCTACTGACCTCAGAGCACAAGGCTTGGAACCGATCAAGATTTCTCGTATGTATCGAGCGGACAAGCGTCCCATGCCTCTGGTCTTAGTAGAGATCAGTAAAGATCAGAGAGAAATCTATGATCTCAAAATAGTCTGCAACTTGGTGATCAGGATTGAGCCACTGAGAAGAAAGGCATCGGCTGGTCAATGCCATCGCTGCCAAAAATTTGGGCATGCGCAAATGCTATGCAGAGCAGACTACAAATGCGTAAAGTGCGGTGGCAACCATCCCTCGCATACTTGCATCAAGCCAAAGACCATACCTGCTAAATGTGCGAACTGCAGCGGCCCACATCCTGCGAATTACAAGGGTTGTTCTCTACATCCATCCAACCTCCAAAAGTTTAGACAGGAGTCAGTCCCATACATTCAGAAAAGTATCATGAGATCTGCGCCTGAAATCAAAGCGCGGGTAGTTATGCCAGATAAATCTTATGCTTCGGCAGTTTCCTCACGTAACACTGAGGTACTCCCTGCAACTAGCAGTCAAAACTCCTCAGCAATTCTTGCTGCCTCACTAGGGGAGATGTTAACGGCCTTTAACAAAACAAATCCAAGCCAGGCTGACACCAACAAATTCCTTAGGAATACTCAGGTCATCTTCTCTATGATTAATGACTAATCCGGCCTTAACATCAAATTCTATGCAGATAGTATTCTGGAATGCAAATGGTCTCAACAACAAAATTTTGGAACTACAGGCACTTACAGATCATTTACAAATTGATATTCTCCTCATTAACGAGACTCACCTACATCCCTGCGACAGTCCCAAACTCAGAAACTACTCGTTACTTAGAAATGACAGGCGCAATGCTAGAGGTGGAGGCACTGCCATCTTTGTCAGGAGAAACATCCGCTATAACGAAATTAAGAAGACTAATACATCTAACCTCGAGGAGACAGGCATAGAAATTCATACCAACAATGCAGGCAGCTTAAAGATTTATTCTGTATACAACCCCCCTGGTAAACCACTTCTCCCCTCCGATCTCTCTCTCAGCCACTAGACACCACTGAAGCAATAATTATGGCAGGAGATCTCAATTCCAAACATCCTTTATGGAACAGCAACGGAATGATCCTCTACAATTTTGCCCTGAAGAGGAATATTGTTATTGCAGGCCCGATCGAGCCAACACATTACGGAGTGATTGGCAGACCTGATGTTTTGGATATTGCTATATTTAACAACATTTCTCATCAATTCCAACTTCAAGTGGTTGACGAACTTAGCTCGGATCACAATCCAGTACTTTTAAGTTTAGGAGGGGAGCCTGAGCTCATTCCCAGCCAATCCCACACTAATTTTGCAAAATTCAAGGCTAAAATGAACACTATCATAGACTCAGTACCTACTCTCTCTTCCCATGAAGAAATTGACGTGGCAGTCAGCAATCTTGAATGTAAAATACACTCCGGCTTATCCGCAGCTTGTTCTATTTCCACCCCAGCTCAAGCAAACTTACTTCCTGAAGAAATCCTTGCTCTGATCAGGAACAAAAATAGACTCAGACGCCGCTATCACAACATGCTATCTCCGCAAGACCGTTGAGAACTAAATAGAGCGTCCAACCTAGTCCGTTACGCATTAAAAGACCACCGGAACGAGCAATGGGAAAGAAAACTCTGTTCTCTCAATACTGAAGATAATTCTCTGTGGAAGTTGACTAAAGCTCTCTGTACGGATCGCTCTAACATCCAGCCCATTCACGGAGAAAGAGGTCTTGTTTACAGAGATAATGAAAAAGCAGAAGCTTTCGCTGATGCTCTCCAACTTCAGTGCCGTCCTAATTATGCACATGCGGATCTGGTCTTCATTGAGAAAATACACCGTCGAGTACGCACTGCGCTTCGGCAACCTTGTAGCCGTGAAAATATCTGTCCAACGTCACCTAAACAGGTCTACTCAATCATTAAGAAGCTTAAAAACAAAAAAGCCCCTGGTCCAGATTAAATTACCAACAAAACAATTAAAGCCCTCCCACACAAAGCTGTCATGCATTTGGTAGCCATTATTAATGCAATGCTGAGATTAAATTATTTCCCTTCAAGATGGAAACAAGCTGATATATTCCTTATACTCAAGCCTGGTAAGGCACCTCAAATGCCACAGAATTATAGACCTATCAGTCTTTTATCATGTCTAGGAAAAATCGCAGAAAAGGTCATTCTCAACCGACTTAATGAGGAAGTGAATAAAAATAACATAATTCCTAAAGAACAATTTGGTTTTCGTACCGGACATAGCACTACACAGCAAATTCACAGACTGACTGACTGAATTCATCACTACAGGCTTTAACTGGAAACAGCACACAGGAGCTATCTTTTTGGATGTTGCAAAAGCATTTGATAAGGTGTGGCACAAAGGTGTCATCTATAAATTAATTTCAGCCAACATCCCTCTTTACCTTACTAAAATTATTGACTCCTATTTACAAAACCGTAAAATCCAGGTCAAGTTGCGTGGAACTCGATCCTCATTGAAAAAAATCACTGCTGGTGTCCCTCAAGGCTCGCTGCTTTTTAACATCTTTGTTTCCGATGTTCCTAGCACATCAGTAACCACTATAGCTAGTTATGCGGATGATATGGCAATTCTTAGCAGATCTCTCAGGCCACATATAGCTACGCAGCGCTTACAAACTGCAGCAACAAATTTGGAGGACTGGTTCAGAAAATGGAGAATATCTGTAAATGCCGATAAAAGCACTGCCATTCTCTTCACAAGAAGACAAGCATCTCACTTTGGAGAAGTTAAACTTTTTAACACAGCCATCCCATGGAGAACTAGCACCAAATATCTAGGCATTCATCTTGATAATCATTTAAACTTTAACTCCCACATAGTTTATGCATGCAAAAAAGCAAACTCTGTAATTGTGCAACTCTATTCTCTCCTCAATCGAAGAAGTCAAGTCAGTACTGAAAACAAACTACGGATCTATAAAACAATTATCAGACCATCGTTAACTTACGGATCACCGGCATGGGGTCACACTTCCCCCACCAACATCAAAAAGCTACAAGTTATTCAAAACAAATGCCTCCGTATGATTTTTAACGCTCCGTGGTTTGTCAGAAATGCTCTCTTACACCGTAATGCTGATATTCCAGATATTCCCACGTTCCTCCATAACAGTGCTGCTGCTTATTTTGCCAAAGCAGCTGTTCATCCAAATCAACTCATTCAAGAGTCATCTAACTATGAAGAACACGATAGGTGGAAACATAAGCGTCCGAAAGCAGCTCTGCTTATTGGTGCAGGTGCCTCCGTACAGCCCTAAATAGGGTGAGCCAGGTGCTCGCTAATATTTAATACAAGATTATTTCATACAGACGAAGGGATCGGAGTCCATGGGACTGATATCCATCATGCCACATCAGTTATCAGTTATCAGAATGACTTCATTTTCGTTTTTATTTATTATTTTTTAGATACCTGTTGCTCAGATATTAGCTACACTTGGGAAACAAAATCCAAAATTTACGCATTTCAACACCTCACTTACAACCAAGAATTCCAGAGGCGATGAAATGCTATTAGTGCAAAAAGGATTCATTTTTCTCTTCTGTCAGATTATTTCAAAACAGCCCAGTTTACATTATATATGCGATAAGAAGCTTTATAATTAAAAATATATATATAAATCTGGGAACTTCACAAAAAAAATTCCAATTTTTCAGGGAGCTCCCGAAAGCTAAGTATAATTTTGAATGAAAATTAGAATATAGGTTAAAATCATAACGTAATATTGCCTAATTTTGGTAGCTTGTTGTGTCTGTGTGATTTTGGTGTGAATTCCGTTATTTAATTCAGTATTTAACGATACGTTTCATAGATTTGAATATGGCGCCAATGCGACGTAAGATAATGGCGTCCAAATATACGACGCCATTGTTCAAAAACTATAATGTGAGAGAATTTATTCAATATGATGTGTGTGGAATGTATGCATTCCCGAATGAGGCTGGAGTTTGGATTGAAAGTGATAGTGGTGGGAGAATGTGCAGAAAGTGTAAGCAAAGTGAGGAGTTGAAGTACAGTGTCAGGTTGTGAGACAGTTACGTCGAAGAAAGCCAGAATGAGATTGAAAACAGTGGCTTGATAGGGAATTGCGATGTATAAGATGGCAATGAGAGCGCTGATCTAAGAAAGGGTGAGAGCAACTATACAGAAAGAGAAAAAGGTTTGAATGATAAAAAATATGAGGAATTATTTGTAGGAAGTGAGATCGCTAGGTTGCGCGCAGTGATACAAAATGCGCAGCGGCAATTAGAGCACCTGCAAAACTCTTTCCAGAGTGATTCAGCTAACGTAAATAAACAGCGTAAGAGTGGGAGAGTTTCTGAAATGAAGGAAAGAGTGCTGTATGGTGACTCGTTATTAAGAGGAGTGATAGATGGGAGTGTAACTAAATCGTACTTACAGGGTGCGAAGTTTAAGGATGTAAGTGAGAGTATTAGAGTGCAAAAACAAAGGGTGAAAGAATTAATAATTGTGGCGGGTACGAATGAATTGAAAGGTGATAAATTTTTTATGAGAGAGGACTTGAAAGTATTGTTAAAGGTAGCGAAAGAAGAGTGACAGAGTTAAAATGGTGAGTCTGTTGCCGCAGTATGACAGAGAGGAGTTTAGAAGGAGGGCCATAATCGCAAATGGCATTATGCACAGGTTATGCAGATGGTGTGGTGTGGAATGAGTTTGATGGGCGAAAGGACTTATATAAGATGGATGGCCTGCATTTGAATGGACTTGGTGTGCAGAGACTGGAAAGAGTGTTGCTGAATGAAGTGAAAATGGATGTGCAGAACCTGGGAAACTAGAACTACCAAGGAGGGGGGGGGGAGTGGATATGCAAACTTCAGTGAGACAGTTGAGTGTAAAAATGTATATAATGTACCCGAGCCAGTACTAAGGACAAAAAATGGGAATGGGACATTTAGAATAACGCATCAAGATAGGGGTGGGACAAAGGGATCACTGCATTTCATGTATACTAATACCAGGAGTATTAGGAACAAGAAGAAAGAATTTTTGGCCTTGATCGGCTTTTCCTGGCCACAGGTTATTGGCATTAGTGAAACATGGCTGACGGAAGATGATATAGTTAGTGGGATAGAATGTGTAGGTTATAGTGTGTTTAGGAGGGACAGAGAGAATAAAATGGGGGGGGGGTGTTATTGATGATAGTTGATGAACTGCAGCCAAGGAGAATTGAAGTTGTATTGCAGGATAGTGAAAGGAGCTCATTTGAGGCTATTTGGTGTGAGATTGAGACTGGCAGAATAAAATATACAGTTGGGTGCTGCTATAGACCAGGTGATGGAATAGATGGTGGAGATAGTATGCATAAACAAATTGATGAAATGAGTGGAAGGAGGGTAATTATTATGGGGGATTTCAACTATGGTAACATTGATTGGAAGGGGGAGAGGACACATGTGAGAAAGGAAATGGATTTTATTCAATTATTAAGGGATAACTACCTGAGACAGGTTGTAATTGAAAATACTAGGGGTGTGAGAGTGCTTGACCTGGTAATAGCATCTCACAATTTGACTGTAATGAATATGACCATGTTGCCACCTATTGGTGAGAGTGATCATAAGGTCTTGACCTGGGAGGTGGCTAAAGGTGTGGAATTTTTGATTAAGACAGCGTATATGTGGAATTACCGTGCTGGCAAGTTTGACAAGCTTAGGAGATTGCTTGGATCAGTGCCATGGCATGTACAACTGCAAGGGCTGGACGTCGATAGAGAATGGGAAGTGGTCAAGGAGCATTTACAGGAGGTTATGGCTGATTGTATACCTAGGGTCTGAATAGTAAAACAAGTAGGGGTTAAATGGATGAATAACACCATTAAGCTTGAGCTGCAAAAAAAGAAACAACTGTGAAGGGAATCTAAAGAAAGGGATGACCTGCAGGCACACGAGCGGTATAAAGTGCAGGCCAGAAGGGTAACGAGTGTGGTAAAAACAGCAAAAGCCGATTATGAAAGGAAACTAGCTATGCAAGCAAAAGAGAATCCGAAACAGTTCTTCCAATATGCTGCAAGCAAGAAAAAAACTGTACATGGCAAAATGATTTTAAGGAATGACAATGGTAAGGAGGTCACTGAACCAGTCGATATAGTGGAGTTACTGAGCGCGCACTTTGCAAAAGTATATCATCCAGGTGGTGACATTGAAAAAATAAAGGAACCATTAGTTTATACGGGAATTGTGATGAATGAAGTGGAGGTGAATAGTCTATTACAGAACCTTAATGTGAATACATCTGTGGGATTGGATGGTATACCGGCACGGGGTCTTGCGTGAAGCGGCTAAGGAATTATCAGTGCCCTTGACCATGTTGTTTAATCTGAGTCTCGGGTCTGGTTTAGTCCCGAAGGCGTGGAAAGAGGGGAAAATAGTTTCACTGCATAAAGGAGGATCCAAAACTATGGTGGCAAATTACCGACCGATCAGCATATCAGGAGTTGTTGTCAAGGTCTTGGAGAAAGTAGTCAAGGGAAAAATACAGGAATGGGTTGATGAAAATGAGATACTGTACAGGGGACAGAATGGCTTTGTGAAGGGTAGATCATGCCTCAGTAACTTGCTCAAGCTTTATAACAAGGTGAAGGCTGAACTGGATAAGGGAAATGGGTTTACAGTGATACTGCTGGACCTGGCAAGTGTTTGACAGGATACCACATGGAATTCTAATCCGTAAACTACAACATATGGGAATAGATATAGGGTTGGTGAGATGGATAGGTGGGTGGTTGATGGAGAGATATCAAACAGTAGTTTATTCAGGAGTAGAGTCCAAAAGACGGCCTGTAACTAGTGGCGTACCGCAGGGTTCTGGTCTTGGACCACTGCTGTTTAATCTGTTCATTAACGATATAGGGAAGGATCTAAGTAGAACAGTTCATTTGTTCGCTGATGATGCAAAGTTGGGTAGGGCGATAGTGAATGCGGAAGATGTCAAAGTCTTGCAGGATGACTTAGATAGATTGGAGTTCTGGGCTAAGGAGAATGGATGTCAATTTAATGTGACAAAATGTAAGGTTATGCATTTTGGTGTGAAAAGATTAGCAACAGTATACCACATTGGTGGAACTTTACTCCCCCCCCCCCCCCCCCACCCCCCCCCCCCCCCACCCCCCCCCCCCCCCACCCCCCCCCCCCCCCACCCCCCCCCCCCCCCACCCCCCCCCCCCCCCACCCCCCCCCCCCCCCACCCCCCCCCCCCCCCACCCCCCCCCCCCCCCACCCCCCCCCCCCCCCACCCCCCCCCCCCCCCACCCCCCCCCCCCCCCACCCCCCCCCCCCCCCACCCCCCCCCCCCCCCACCCCCCCCCCCCCCCACCCCCCCCCCCCCCCACCCCCCCCCCCCCCCACCCCCCCCCCCCCCCACCCCCCCCCCCCCCCACCCCCCCCCCCCCCCACCCCCCCCCCCCCCCACCCCCCCCCCCCCCCACCCCCCCCCCCCCCCACCCCCCCCCCCCCCCACCCCCCCCCCCCCCCACCCCCCCCCCCCCCCACCCCCCCCCCCCCCCACCCCCCCCCCCCCCCACCCCCCCCCCCCCCCACCCCCCCCCCCCCCCACCCCCCCCCCCCCCCACCCAGTAAAAACCCAATTAAAAATCGAAACATTGAAAGCATGAATTTATACCAAATGGAACTTTGACATGAATTGTAATACAGTTTTATAAATATTTAAAACACAACCTGATTTATTAAAAAAGTTCATTCTTGTGAAAAGTATTAAAATTAAAATTTTTTAAGTAATAATATGATCATTTAAAATGCTATGCATATGCTTATATTTTACAATAAACATTATAAAGCTTTTTAGTTTTAGTGAAAAATAAACGCAAATTATGAAACAATTTCTGATTTGTCCTTTATTTTCTCCAAAACAATATGGTCACTGTACATATAATGCGTGCGTGAGTTTGCTTTCCAGCTCAAACGCAAACAAGCAGGAATAAAATTCAACCAAGGGTTGGAACTTTGTGTGAGTTGAGCCCGCCAGTAATATGAAGTTCCGTTGGAACGACAAACGATACCCCATCGTGAATGTGTTAAAACTAAGAAATATATAGTGAATGTTGTTTCAGATGTTATGGAAGAGAATTAGCATTTCAACTCAACACATGTCGGTTGCCTTTGTCTTTGGGTCGCATGATCTTTTGTTAATACCACACCAATCATATGCACGTCTTCATAGCTGCTCTCTCGTGTAAAACAAAATTTAACTTGTACGTATTGCAATAACTAAAAAAAAGTTAATTAATTTATAAGCATATAAAAGGATATCACCTGTAAATCGTTGGCATGCCAGCAAACTTCTCGGACGTGCCACCTCTGGCACACATGCCATAGGTTCGCCATCTATGACTTAGGCAATTTAAAACTGGGACTGATTCCGGCCCAAATAAGTAATACCCTCTGCCTCCCTCACTTTTCAACTTATAACTTCCAAAAATCATTTCAGAAGTTCTACATACTGCATTCCTACTGTTAAATCAAATATTTATTTAATGAAAAATATTTACCGCCCTCACTATAATCTCTTGTCATTGCTGCTTCGCATTTGGAGAGAAGATGGGATAAGTCTTGTATTGCAGTCAGCAATAAACATTTTGTTGGTGTGTTTGATAAGACAGGTCACATCGGCAGAAACCTTGTCATGGTAGTAAAGAGTTACACAATGAACACATTACCCACCCATACTTTTCCATGTGATCAGATACTGCACTTGAAATACATGCCTTGCATTGTCATGCCAAAAGAGGGTTTCCGGCTGCAAACATAGCAAGACTTCTACTGAAATTTAAGGGCATAAGATTATTTGCAGAAACTTCTCGTAATATGCTGTTGTTACAGTCAATTCTGCATGTACTCTCTCTGTGTGTTTGCTATTCAATCTTGTCATAGCGAACATACAGAGAGAGAGAGAGAGAGAGTACATGTGTGTGTTCGCTATTCAATCTTGTCATAAGCTTTATATACGAGCCTGGGCATGCATTACCAGGGGCGGAATAAGGCCTTCAGGGTCATAGAGGCTAAAGATATTTTGGTGGTCTCCCATCATAAAATGTAAAACTTAAATACACATTAAGCAAAATATACATTATTAGATCAATTAAGGAATGAAGACATTTTAAAAGAACTAAAAACAAAATCAATAGAAGAAAAACTAAACAATTATAAACAAAAATGGATTGAACATGCATTACCAGGGGCGGAATAAGGCCTTCAGGGTCATAGAGGCTAAAGATATTTTGGTGGTCTCCCATCATAAAATGTAAAACTTAAATACACATTAAGCAAAATATACATTATTAGATCAATTAAGGAATGAAGACATTTTAAAAGAACTAAAAACAAAATCAATAGAAGAAAAACTAAACAATTATAAACAAAAATGGATTGAACATGTAAACCGAATGGCCAACACTCGACATCCTAAACAAATACTAAAATATAAGCCAGGAAAGAAAAGGCAGAGTAGACCTCAAAAAAGGATATTTGATGGATAATGAGACCAGAACAGACCAATATGGTCTATACCCGTAATTAGTGTTTTGATGATGACATACCACACAGCAGGATGCTCTGACATAAATCTTAACCCGGTGTTAGTAAAGTGGGGTGTCACAGACCCCCAGAGACATAGAAAGAAATAACTGTGGCACTGCCACCATACTAACACCGAGTTAAACTTCATACAGGGTCATCTTTCTAACATGCAACATGAACGTCTCTTCATAGCTAGAGAGAGAATAACTACACTCAACTAAGAAAAAGAGAGGCTGCAGTGTGCTGAACAACATCATAATCACAAACAATGGGCTCACTGCCCTTTGGTCTCCGATTTCTTCTTCCACCTTTCTTTGTCCAGTGCACAGTGTCATAGTTTCTGTACATCCAATCCACACCAGTCCTTTATGTCATCTATCCATTCTCTGTATGGTGGTCTACCTCTTCTGTTTACACCATCCATAATAACAAACATGAATGTCTTTATTTTCTGGTCTTCACTCATTCTGCAGATGTGTCCAAATAATTGCAGCTTCTGTTTTGTAATCTCCTGCATTAGATTCTTCTTTGGTTTATGTTCCAATAGAGCACTTCATTTATAATTTTCTGTACCCATCCTATTCTTAGAATCTTCCTGTAACAAGTTCTTTCAAATACCAAAATTCTTCTTTTTCTTGATATCTTATTTATTACCCACATTTCAGATCCATACAGTACACCACTAAAGATGCATGTTTCCAGTACTTTTAGTTTTGTTTGCAGGCTGATCACTTTACTTTTCCAGATGTTATCCATGGCCTTCAGATTTGTTCTTCCGTTTGCAATCCTGATCTTTATTTCTTCTTTTAAACTTCAAGCACTGATATATAATAATGAACTGATTGATGTGCTTCACCACCAACATTCTGGTAAGAGGTCTTACACATGGAGGTTTTCAGCTAGCACAGAACTCTATACCTGGGACGATTGCAGATATAAATTTCAAAACACTTTCATTACTTTCAACATCCTATGAGATCCAGAACATTCAGGCTTTGATATCTACTCTGCACACATTCAATATAGAAAACAGAATCTGAGAACATGGTAGCTTCACCAAAAATCGATCAAATAGATTACATAAAGATCAGCAGTCATGAAAAAAATCACAGGAACATGAGCATCAGACAACTTGAAAAACAGCCCCAGTACCTCCCAGAAGAAAGTCTTGCACATCACTCAGCCCTTCAAGCTATACTAAGACAGAATTACCCCAGAAAAGGAGCTCCTTAGATCACAGTACACAAACCTTTCAGGTGCCTCCATAAAATATTGTTGAGAGGTGGTTACAGGGTTGACACTGGGGAGTTCGTTCGCTTGGTTGAACAGCAGGAAGGAGTGATGACAAGAGGCCATCCCTGGAAGTTACGAAAGGAAACTGTGAGCAAGAGGGTGAGGAGTGGTTTCTTTGCATGGAGGGTGGTTGAACCGTGGAATGCAGTGCCTGATGGAGTGGTGAGAGCGAGAACGGTCAATGAGTTTAAGGAGTGGTATGATAAACTTTGTGTTTCTTAGGGGGGAACCTCCCCTCGATGAGTCTTGACAGACTTTATGTTCTTAGAAAGGACCTCCCACAATGAGTCTTGACTCCATGGAGGCCCAAATAATAATAATATTTCTCTGGGAAATAAAATATCAGGCATCAAACTGTATCTCAGTAATAACTAGACTACAAGATGATGGCAAACAGAAGATTACAATACCAGAAGAATACATACAGCTCCACAGGAACATCTTGCAAGAGTATTCAGAAATAACCGAGAGCAAAGAAAAATAAATAATTGTTTTGGGGTTCCAGATTATTTGGATCATGCTGTTAGGAAGTTTCTGAAAGATCCGTGATTTTTGCTGATTTATTGAATGTTGTCTTAGATTTATTGGTGTATTTTTATAATATTAGAATATAATATTTAGAATATTGTAGTGTTTTAGTGTACTTATTATACTACAGCATTTAATAACATAATTGTAGAAATATTATTAGATTTTACTACTCTTAAGAATGACACTGAAAACTTGTCATAATAGGGCAGTTGTCTAAAGTTTCAATTAAAGGTGTTACTACATTTGTCCAGGTGAGCAACAGTGTTGCTGCAGTAATGATGATAATTTATCTGAGGATAATCTGATAATGGAAACATCCCGATTAATTAAAGTACTAGAAAATCGACCAGAGAATTAAAAAAAGTGGAAAAATGTTTAACAAAACTTAAATATGATAAGAAAATGGATCAGAACAAAAGCAGGAAAGCAATGAACTGTGTACAATAATCCATATGTGACCTGCTCAAAGCCTTATATAATGAAAAAGCATCCTTATTTTTACAGGTCAGAGGTTTCCAAATTGCCATAATCCATTCTTTCCTCACAATTTTAGTAACGCTTGCCAAAACTTTAGGTCATTGTCCACCATAACCTCATATCCTGCATCTTCTCCACCACTTCTAAGATATCCATATTAACTGCATCACATTTGGGTAGCTGGAGTTTTAAACCTTACACCTTGCAATACGAAACTGCAACCCCCCCCCCCCAATCACTGGCTTATTCACCCAGTCTATTCAGGTCCTCTAGCAAAGCCATGACATCAGCTCTACAATTAATAGTTCTTTCCAACTTTGTATTATCTACAAACTGCCTATTAGCATTCAAACCTTTCCTATATCATTAACATACAAGTTGAATGAACAGTGATAGCCTCAAATAGATGCTAGTAGTATCAGTAGTATCAAACAGATGCCTAAGGGTACACCAAGCATCAGTTCTGGAGAATTTACCCTTCTGGAATATTGCTTCCCCAAATATAACTTGTTGATACCTATTAGACAATCTTCAGTCCAATGAACTAATCGAATATCCAACCACTTCAATTTAATTACAAGCACGTCGTGTGACAATAAATCAAAGGTTTATGCAAAAATCTACATATGCCACTGTGCATGCATCTCCCTTTGTCCAATGCATTTTTTACTTTGTTCTAAGATCATGTTTTAGACTGCTAAAATATGATCTTCATTTAGCAAACCCAAGCTGTCCTTCAAAGAGAATGCTGCTATTGTCAACCCATTTTTAACTTTGGCTTAACTAACCAGTCTTACACTTTAATCACAACACATCAATTGCCCTATAAATCTAAGCCCTTTTACTTGTAGCAGAACATTTCCACTCATTTGAAACTTAGCCCAACAGACTTATGGATATATATCATTAAGTCCTTCAGCCTTATTTAAATCAAGTTTACTCAATTCTCCATATAATTACTGCTCACTCATAATCAGGAATATGAGTGAGCAGTAATTATATGGATTTAAGCACTTAAGTGCTTCATCTCATGAATGTTACATCTCATGTAACATCATGCACTTACATTCTGCATGATGTTACATGAGAATGAAATAACTTAATGAATTGCTTGTTTAATGCCTCAATTATATACATAGTTATCATTCTACCAGTTTCACCAACCAATATCTTCCTTCTATAAACATTCTTTCTTCTACTAGCCATATAAGAGGGTGGTCTGAAAAGTTCTCGGTATAACAATGAAAAACCAACTTTAAAATTTCAAAATTTTCTTTATTTTTCAACATAATCTCCCTTAAGACTAATACATTTATTACAGCGATGCTGCAGCACCATTATCCCGTCCTTGTAATAATTCTCAATAAGATTTGCAAAATACTCCTCTACAGCTGCAATCACCTCTTGATTCAAAGAAAAACGCTGCCCAGTGAGAAAGAGTTTTAGTTTTGGGAAGAGAAGAGAAGAGATAGGAGTCAGAGGGAGCTAAATCTGGGGAATAGGGTGGATGTTCCAACAATTCATAGTGCAGATCCCTTAATTTTCCCATTGCCAAAACACTTTTGTGGACAGGTGCATTGTCCTGATGAAAGATGATTTTTTTCTTCTGCAAACTGGGTCTGTTCTCATGAATTTTTTCGTCTAGTCTGGTTAAAAGATCAGAATAATATTCTCCAGTTATTGTTTTACCCTTTTCAAGATAATTAATAAACAAAATGCCTTTAATATCCCAAAACACCGATGTCATGACCTTTTCTGCTGATGGAACCGACTTTGTCTTCTTTGGCACTGAACAACCAGCTTCTGTCCACTGTTTTGACTGCTGTTTGGATTTTGGTGTGTAATAGTGAATCCAAGTCTCATCCATAGTAATAAATTGATGCACAAAATCAGTTTTATTCTTGTTAAAATGCTCCAAGCTCTGTTCAGAGATTTTTATGCGAGTGCATTTTTGATCTGCTATGAGCAAGCATGGCACCCATCTTGCGCAAAGCTTTTTCATTTGCAATTCTTCATGCAAAATATATCCTACACGTTCTTTTGAAATGCCTATAGTCTCAGCAATTTAACGCACTTTGACTTGCCGGTCAGCCAATACCATATCGTGCACTTGATCAATGATTTCTGGTGTTGTTACACTTTTTGGATGGCCTTCACATGGATCATCTTGAAAGTTGGTGCAGCCACTTTTAATCTCAGCAGCCCATTTCTTAATTGTCAAAAATGAAGGAGAAGAGTGCCCATAAACTTTTATGAACTTCAAATGAATTTCTTTCAGCGTTAAACCTTCTTTTATAAAGAATTTTATAACCGCACAATACTCAATTTTATCCATTTCAAGGGATAAAATTTAGCACTTTTGCTTCAGACAGCTCTATAAAACAAACTGCTTGATAGAATGACTTGCAATTTCACATGGATGCTTATAACAGATGTACCAACTTAGAAAAAAAAAATCTTGCCGATAGTGTTGCCATCTATGGTCAAGGCTGAGAACCTTTCATACCGCCCTCATATGAAGAATTCAGGAATATTTTTTGTTTGTTTATTGCATTAGCCAACTGCTGCTGGTCTTACTGCAATACAGCTACCTTTAACAAATGAGTCACCTTTCTTTGCTCTTTCAAGCTTTTGTATTTTCTAGTAAAATGCTGCTTGCAATGCATAGTGAACGAACCCACAATTCATTGTTCTCTATGAGACCAATATGACTAAATCCAGTCCCTCTTAATAAGATTGGTGCTTCAGATCAACAACAAAGAGATGTTTGCTGAATCACAGATCCCTGTAAATACCCTTGTCAACAAGCAAGTGTTCCTACTTTCCCACCTCAAATTACTGTTCTGTTTGGGTTGAACTATGTATTGTAACACGATCACTGCTAACTGCATTCTTGCACTTGTCTTTGTGATCAGAAAACAGTACTTTCTTTGACGACTTTATTTTTTTTAAATTGAATATTATTATTATTATTTGACACCTTCAGGGAGTCCAAAGACTCTTCGAGGAAGGGCACCTACTCTGCAACTTTCCGTGTCCTCCAACTGCATCATCTACACCAATGCCATCTACTGTCCACCACCACCACTAGCATTTTCACAGACAATCAAAAACATCCATACCCACGGCGAGATTCGAACCCACAGCCTTTTGGCTGGAGAGCAGGTATGCTAACCACTCAACCAACCAGGCTGGCACTGTGTATATTAATTGTATATATTAATGTGTATATTAATCTCATATACACAAGAGGCCTATAACACTGTTGTGCTATAGGCCAGAAAACCTATAACACAACAGTGCCATTTATAGTTAGTTGAGAAGAAAGAAGAAATTTATTAACAAGTTTCTTGAAAAGCTGGGGATCATATTCATTGGGGGGGGGGGAGAATAGTCCAAAGAACAGAGGTAGGTAAAATGAAGGAAGAGGATTAGAAGTAGGTTTTATATGTTTGAGTAGAATGGTGTATGAATGTTGACCATCAGCTGCTCATGTTCTCAAAGAAGAGAATAGAGGAGGATGAAAGTGCTCATGATCTTCTAACAAGTGGAGGAATGGTACTGGCCAGTTTGGTGAAGTATGTATCTATATATATATATATAAAAAGGCATAATGCAGAAACTGAGCACTGATGAAAAAAGTGACTATTGGTGACACTGAGAGAAGTGTCACCAATAGGCAGGCTGGCTGCCCTCTTCTGTACACTATCAAGAAAACTCTTAGCAAGGTTTTAGTGCATCACCGCAAATGTGAGAACATTCTAAGATTGGGTGAATAACATTCATAAAGTGTTAGGAGTTGAGAAGAAGAGAAGTGTTTAAAAAAAAAAGAAGCTTTCTTGGAGATGGAGCAGACTATGGATGTAATATGTTTATGCCAGGATAAACTAGATGTGAAAGTCAGCTCAGGAAGGAAAAAACTGATCCTGACTAGAAACTGGAGCATGATCAGAAGTAAGATGGAGTGAAGTAGGATCTTTCTTCTGGGTGGTAAGACAGGACCGTGTTTTTATAGCACTGAAATTTGTTAGATTATCTTCACTTTACTTGAGGATGGTGTGAAATGTAATTTAGCTTGTCTCAGTATATATATGTATATACTTCAGATGATGACTTTAATAAGTCATCATCTGAAGTATATACATAGGGAAATTAAAATAATTATTTATAACACAGTTGTAGAGTCCATAATTTGTGTAAAATGAATGCTGATCACTGTGTAACACTAAAGGAAAGAATGATGTAAAAGTCACAAGGACTTGAGATGGTTCATCTGCAACCTACATAATATCTATCTAGAAAAAGAACTCCAACTAAAAATAACCTATATACTAGATACAGAAACTAGAAAGAACAGAAATTTACTAATCAGTGGTCCTCAGACCACAACCAGAACTTAAATTAACAAGACTATAGGAGACTAAACCCTAACCAGTAACCACTGATGCAGTTTTACTGATATACAATATATTTATGTATTTAATTATTATTAATGTTTTTTCTCACTAGAAGTCAGACTAGGGTCAATGGTCATCCAAAGCAGTTATGCTGTAGCTCACTATAATGTATCCTAATGTAGCTTGTACCCCAGCATCTATATCTACCCTATATATATGAAATGATAAGCCTTTTTGTGTAAAGTTTTTCTGTCATGTTTTTTTCAAGTTATTTGAAATGTTTTGAAACTCGGGAGAACCGGCCTACCAGTCCAGAACTCGGGGGGATGAGCCGTAGGGAACCCCGGTTCAAGGAGAACCGGCCTACCGCTCTGGAACTCAGGGGGGATTGGGTACCCTAGGTGCTGGGGGGGGGGAGGAACCCCCTTTCGAGTTTTCAAAATTCGAGTCATCAGAATTCAAGGAGAACCAGCCAACCAGTCCAGAACTCGGGGGTTGGGCGTCGTAGGTGCAGGGGGGGACCCCTCCGAGTCATCAGAAATCAAGGAGAACCAGCCTACCAGCCCGGAACTCGGGGAGTTGGGTGCCATAGGTGCTGGGGGGGGGGAACGGAACCCCCTTTAGAGTCATCAGAATTCAAGAAGTACTGGCCTACTGCTCCGGAACTCAGGGGATTGGGCGGTGGGGAGGAACCCCCTTTCGAGTCATTAGAATTCCCGGCCTACTGATCTGGAACTCAGGGGGGATAGGCGCCAGGCTGGGGATGATACCCTGTTTCGAGTCTTTGAAATTTGAGTTGGATATACCTAAATTTTCTAACAGTTCCGTAACATTCCCTAACAACCACATAGTAGTGAATGTGACAGTTGCATACATTGGCAATTCTGTAGTGAGATATCTCGTTTTCAGTCATCTGTTGGTCTTTATCATTTGTGTGTGTGAACTGGCCTACCAGTCTGGAACATGGGGGGGGGGGGGAATTGGACACCGCAGGCGCCAGAACCCCTAGTATATATATATATAAATGCTGGAGCATCTATATATATGACCTGATAATGACCTTGGTATAAAGGTCAAAACATTAAGTGTTATTTTATTCTAATTAAAGTAAATGCTCTAATTCTACACAATGAATGCTTTCCGGAGTTCTGTTTTTTTTTCACCATGTAACAATGAAAGAAAGAAGTCCAGATGTGATTATCTCACTGAGCAATCTATCTGTATGCAATCAACTGTCAGAGAGAGAGAAATAATCAAAAAGATTAGTATAGTCATCAGAATAATGATAGCTGTAAAGGTAGGTCTGGGATATACTAACAAAAGTATTTTCCAGTCTTCTTATGGAAGGTAGCATGTAAGATGTTGAAGTAAGGTTTAGTTATAGAGCAGGGGTGTCAAACTGGCAGCCCTTGGGTTGCATGCAGCTCCCAAACCAATTTCTTGCAGCCTGTGATGCCTCAAGGAAAGATTAAAAAAAGGATAGTTGCTTTTTATAAAAAAAACAGAAATATCGATTTAAACATTCGGTTTATTCGTTTTCATAAGACATTCGAAGTTACAATATGGATGCAATGACCTGCTATAATATAATTGCTATAATAAAAGTTTATATCGCAATTTCAAAAATGAATCCAGACATTCCAAAACTACAACTTTCCACTGCATTATTCATCAGCAGGTCCTGTGCTCCAAAGCATTGGAAATGAGCACAGTACGTCTCTGACAAATACTATGAACTTCATCTGATCCATAGGTCTCAATCACTGCTAGATTGCACAATTTCTTAAAGACTTGGAGAGTGAATTTGAAGGACTACCTTATTACACAGAGATTCGTTGGTTATCTTGTCATAAAAGTTCTAAAAAAGCTTTTTTTTTTTTTAGAGATAAAATTGTTCCTAGAAATGAAAAATCATGATGTTGCATTTCTTAACAATCAGACATGGGTATAAGATCCAGCATTCTTAGCTGATATTACCGTGCATGTGAATGATTTAAATATCAAACTTCAGGGTAAAGATCAGTTAATAACACACATGTATGATGCACTGGCAAGTTTTAGATATAAATTGGTTTTGTTTCAAAATCATTTAAAAGAAAATATTCTTAATTACTTTTCTATGTGTGAACAGTTAAACAATAAGAATCAAAGTTTTACCTTTTCTCAATATTGTCCCAAACTAGAAAATATTAAAGAAGAATTTGACAGGCGATTTAAAGATTTTAAGGAGCAAGAAGAAGTTTTTTTTTCGCTTTTTTTACAGGTCCTTTTTTCCTTTAATTTTGAAAAAGCTCCTATTTGTATTCAAATGCAACTTATTGATTTCCAAAATGATTCCATTCTAAAAGAGAAATACCAAGAAGTCGGTGTTCCAAAAATATACACTTATTTAGGTCAAAAATATGTAGAAATAAAAAGAGTTTGCAGCAAATATTCTATGTTATTTTGGAAGCACCTATTTATGCGAACAATTATTCTCATGTATGAAAGGTAAAAAAACAGCCCACAGATCAAGACTAACCAATGCCAATCTTTCTGCCATAATGAAGGTCGTATGCTCTCAATCTTTGAGTCCAAATTTTGGCAAGCTGGTTAACAATAAGCATTGTCAAGTGGCGGGGAAAAAATAAAATACTACAATGAAATTACTTAAAATTACTATAATTATATTATGCAAGTATATATATATATATATATATTATCATTGACATTTAAAAAATCCCCCAAAATATAGACATTCCCCCCCAAAAAAATAGATGTATTTTATTTCAACAAAAACACAAAAAAAATTCAAACTAACAGGAGGCTCTGTAAATTTTTATGATGGTTATTAATGAGACTTTATACTATTTTAGATTATAAATATTTGATTTGTTCAAATAATATTTTAATTTTGGTTTAAATGCTATATATTTGTAAATATTAATATATTTAATTTGTTCAAATAATATTTTAATTTCGGTTTAAATGATATATATTTGTAAATATTAATATAATAAAAAATATTCTTTATTTTTTTGAGTTGTCATAATCTATACTATTATTTTATATATTTTATAATGACTTAGAATAACTTAAATTTTCATGATTAATTTTCCAGTTTATTTTTACTCATTCTTTCATTTCCCTTCGATTCTAATTAGTGCAGCTTTTTTTTTAGTAGAAAACCATTACCCACAGGTTTTTACCTACCATACTCTTGAATGGGGGAGGTACTGGATCACTTGTTAATTAATTACAGTGTGTAGAAAGTATGCATAGCAAGACCACCACCCACTGTATGAAGAAAAATGGGGGGAAAGCATGCCATTGATTTATTTCACTGCATATCCATTTTGCTGGAATGTTTTATTAACAACCAGTAACTCATTTGTTAGGAGGTATGTGTTCTGAATAATTAATGCAGTTGACTATCTGACTGTTTAAATAATTTCTAGCCTGTGGCACTAAGAATGGGAATGTAAATGTTTATAATTGTGGATTTGGAGTACACAGTAAAAGTGAATTAATTATTAATTTTTTTTTGATAAATACATCTAGAAATGGAATACTATCTTCCTTTTTCCAATTCCATAGTGAACTTATGGGTGTTTGTCAACAGATGATATACAGAAACTTGGGAAGCAGAATCAAGTGCAAATAACATATTCCTTATGTCAGTCAGAGAGGCCATTCATTCAGAGGAATAGCTTCTTTGACTAAGGTAAGAAAGAAAGAACACTAGCTAGACATTGAACAGGAAAGAAGAAAGACTATATCACCTCAAGGATGAACTTCTCTTTAAAAAAGCTGTACTTGCAAAGAGAAGCCAGAGCGTTCTCTTTGCAAGTACAGTACAGCAAGTAAAGAAGCTTTTGTGTATATAACTCAGAGAATAGTTCTCTGAGTTATATACACTAAGTTGGGTAACAAAATACAGATTCAAGCAATTGCATATTGTAGCACATTCAATCAACAGCAAATAGATGCTACAAGTTCATACAATATAAAAAAAGCAATCCACTAGGCTTATAACTAGAGCCACAAAACAACAGACTAGGCAACAGTGAAAAACAGATGAACTTTTAAATCTGTTTTTCACTGTTGCCTAGTTAAATATTAAACTGTTGGAAAACTGGTATCCAACAGTTTAATATTTATGTATGTTTTTTATGTAGCTTCAGTTTTTGAGGGTGTACATAATCTTCATACTCTTTAATCTTCTGTTTGGTAACTGAAGTGTCAAGACATAAGTTTTATAAGTGTGCTAATTAAAAGAATAGTTACTATCAATATTTACATGTAGGGCTGGATTTATGGTTGTTGTGACTCCTAAGGTATAACTTTTAAGAGCCTCCCCCTTCTCTCTCTCTCTCTTCTACTAAGTAAATTTCAGGTTTAATAGCTTTTTGGAGATTCTTGTAATGATGTGAGGCCCTAAACTGTAGCTTGTGTAGCTTATATGTAAATCTAGCCATGCCTATAGTCTATATATACATATGTTTATATACTAGGGAAGCTCTGCCCCCCCCCCTCGAGTTCCGAGCTGGTAAGCCGGTAAGACAAAAAACGTGACATAAAAACGTTTAAAATTTCGGCTTAAACAATCCTAAATCCATGTTGATCAAGATGAGGATATAGTATAATTCTATATTCATGATATAACTCAGGTATATATGACGATATATCTCATATATACCTGAGATCATAGTGTGCACAGGTTCTTAATTTTTTTATCCACTGAAATTATCAGTGATCACTGGCACTATACTGGTTAAATCATTTTTTTTTACTTTTTTTTATTTACTATAATTAGTATTATATAATTAAATTTTTATAGTTCACAAACATTATACATGGAGACAAAAATAAAAAAAAAGATAGAATGAAAGGTGGTAGTATTTCATTTACTCATATTTATTAACATTTGCTGCAACTCCCAGAATCTTTTCACAACCCCCAGAGGGATTGAGACTGAGGGTTAAGAACCACTGATCTAATGGTATACAGTGTAATCAGAAACAAACGTTTTATTCACAAATTTGTGAAAAAATATCCCTTAAATCAGAATGATATGGAATTAAAATTTTTAGAGTACACACAATATTTCTGTCCTGGTTGTGTATGGTGATCCTCAGTTATTCAATCTCTTTAGTATGTGTGAAATTCCAACAAGTACAAACACAGCTAATTCAGTTTGTCACACACCAAAGAGATCACCCAGTATTGAAGCAGCCTATTAAAAATATCTGTATATGCAATGAAAGCTGTAGAGAGGGGGGGAATCACCCCATCTTTCTCAAACTGTTCTCTATATACAGTGATATCTCGGCTAAAGAATGACCCTGCTAATGAATTTTTGGCTAACGAAGATTTTTTTTTTGCTGTTTTTGAGACTCAGCTAACGAATGTTTTAGTGGATGCATGCACTAACATAAAGCAGCAAACATGAACGGTCGGGCCATTCCAGGAGCTTATCTTTTCCATCTGTATGTGTGTGACAAAGAAATGAGCTGACCGCATCATATAGGGGAGACCCACCAAACCGACTGGGTTGTTTACATTCGAGACAGCGAGAATCGAGACACCTCATACCAGTGTCAGTACAGTGCACACTCCATGTGGCTATGAATGCGAGAGGTAAGTGTGATAGCATTTATTCTTTATTTGGCTAAATTCTACTATGGGGATTAATTTATAATTAGTAAATTCTATTCTTATCTAATTAAATAAATAATATGCTATATGTCATATTTCTTTTATATTTTTCAGAAAAATTTTTTCTTGACAATGGGTCCAAAAAAAAGTAAGTGACAAACCCAAGGGAAGCAGAAAGTTGCTCACAATTGAGCAAAAGAAAGAAATAATTTCAGCATATGAAAGAGGGGTCAGAATTGTGGCTTTAGCAGTCAAGCATGGCATAGCATCATCATCAATAGCTACAATTTTGAAGGAGGAGGAGATTAAGGCAGCTTCAGTTGCAGCTGGTGTGAAGACCTTGGCCTCTCAATCCCAAAGAAGTTCTGTGAATAAAGAAATGGAAAAGCTTCTGATGATCTGGATAAATGAGCATCAAATGGCTGGTGAAACTATGACTCAAGAGATGATCTGCAGCAAAGCCAGAATGATTTATGAAAATTTGAAGAAAAATATGGCAGAGGAAGAATTCAAAGGAAGCAGAGGATGATTTCAGAAGTTCAAGAGAAGGTCAGGGATACACAGTGTAATTAGACATGGAGAAGGAGCCAGTGCCAATAAAGAGGAGGCTGAGAAGTTTGTTAGAGAATTTCAGGAGTGGACCATCATTCATGGATACAAGCCAGAACAAGTGTTTAATTGTGACGAAACTGGGTTGTTCTGGAAGCAAATGCCCAAAAGAACTTTCATCACAAAAGAAAAGAAGTGTATGCCAGGGTACAAACCTATGAAAGATAGAATAACTCTTTTATATTGTGCTAATGCAAATGGTGATCTCAAAATTAAACTAATGTTGGTCTACCACTCTGAGACAACAAGAATTTTTAAGAAGGAGAATGTTTGCAAGCCCATGCTTAGTGTTTATCGGAAGTCAAACACCAAGGCATGGGTAACAAGAAGCATATTTACACAGTGGATCGTGGAGGTGTTTGGGCCCACGGTGAAAAAGTACCTGAGAGAAGAAAACTTGCCTGAAAAGGCTGTGCTTCTTCTGGACAATGCTCCAGGGCATCCACCTGGCTTGGAAGAAGATTTGGAGGCAGAATTTAACTTTATCAAGATAAAATTTCTTCCTGCAAACACCACATCTATTTTGCAACTCATGGACCAACAGGTCATATCAAACTTTAAGAAATTGTATACAAAACACATGTTCCAAAGATGTTTTGATGCAACTTCATTTACCAGTCTGACTCTGAGGGAATTCTGGAAGGATCATTATCATATTCTTCATGCTATTCAAGTCATTGCCATGGCATGGGATGAAGTGTCAGTTAGGACACTTAATGCTGCCTGGAAAAAGTTATGGCCACACTGCTGCAAGATAAGAAGTGCTGTTTCCAGTGTTCAAGATGCTGAAGATGCTGCTGGGGAACTTGCTGCTGAAAATGCTGACATTGTAGATAAGATAGTCTCCTTGGGCAAAGCATTACATTTGGAGGTAAATGAAGAAGATGTAGAAGAATTAGTTGAAGAACACTCAAAAGATCTGACAACAGAAGATCTTGAAGAGTTGAAAAAGCAACTGAATCAGGAAAGAGACAAAGAAGATAAAGAGTATAATAAATTTAGTTTAATCCTTTATCCAAGTGTGAGCAAACAAAGTTTGCGCCTGAAAGTATCTTCAGGACTGGGGTAAGGTGGTACAACACCGGGCAACTCGTTGCAAAGGTGGAGCAAGATAACATCACTCCTACCCCAGTATCTCCCATAATACAAAACACATCTCCTTGTGGATATGTATAATGTTATGCATTAAGGGAAGGGCCACTACTCAGACTAGTTTCGACCTTTATTGAGGTCTCTTCAGTGGGAATCAGGCTCAAGTGGAGATACCAGCCAGAAGCATTAGCAAGGTCATCTCTACCTATAGGAGTTGCGAAACAGTGTGCCACTTTTTATTAAATTACTCTGGATTTAGAGAAAGATGTTGAAAGTTTATTTTTCACTTGGTTAGACTATAATAAATTTAGTTTAATCCTTTATCCAAGTGTGAGCAAACAATGTTTGCACTTGAAAGTATCTTCAGGATTGGGGTAACAGTCCTGAAGATACCTATTACCCCAGTCCTGAAGATACTTTCAGGTGCAAACTTTGTTTGCTCACACTTGGATAAAGGATTAATCTAAATTTATCATAGTCTAACCAAGTGAAAAATAAACTTTCAAGATAAAGAGTGCTCATCAGAGGAGGCGGACAGCAATAAAAAGGGAAGAATGCCAACAGGTGACATTAAAAAAGTGATTCACTACTGGGAAGAGTTTCAGTCTTTGGCTACAAAGTGGCATCCCAACAAAGCTGAAACGAACAGACTTTGTGCCTTGGTTGAAGACAAGTGTCTAAATCACTTTAAAAACATCCTGAAAAAAAGAGAAATTCAATCAACTTTGGATAGATTTTTGACTTCTCCTTTAGCAAAGAGACAGAGGCCAGCTACTGAAGAAGAGGAGACTTACCTTGAATAAATTTGAAAATTTGGAAGAAGAATAGTAAAAATGTTGTGTACGTATTTTCAGTTCAATAAAGTGCATATAATAGTGTAAAGATCGTCAGTTTTTCATTCTACTTTCCATTCTCCTTCATCTAATTGGGTAGCTATTCATCTCAGCCTTTGGTGAGTTTTTGCCCTTTTATAGTGTGCTTTTTACTATTTTATAAAACTTATCTTTAAATAGTAGGCAGCATCCAGAACAAATTAAACGATTTTCTATAGAAACCTAGGGAGATCACATTTCAGCTAACGAATGTGATTCCAGAATGAATTATCTTCGTTAGCCGAGGCATCACTGTATACTAATTGATCATTTCCCATTTCAGAAAAATAAAAAATCTGGCTACATCACTGGTCTGTGTGGAATATCTATGGAGGTAGTATGTGAATATCATACTACCTCCATAGAAAGTAGTATTTCTGAAAGCTTGAGAAGTATTTCTGTGATGAGTTCTGGAAAATATGAGAACTGCATCCTCAGCTTAATAAACTACACTTCACTTTCATCACTGGATTTTCCTGCACAGATATAGACTTGCTAAATAAACATGTTGAGGTTGGAAGGAAAGTGAAGAGAACAATTTCATTAGAGAAAGGTCAGCACTACTAATGCTAACATTTGGACCAAAATTATGACAGTTATGAAGAACATCTAGGAACCTAAGTAGGATACAATATAGGAATTACTTTTATAGGTAGCCTATCTAGTAAGATCATAATTTTTTGAGAAAGGACGAATTCAGCATAGATGATAATGAAATCTTAAAATATGAAGTACTGGTATGACCTACTGTAATTTACAAAATGATTCTAATCTACTTTCAGAAAACACTTTAAAAGTGTACCAAGAAATTGAATTAAATGTATAACTATAGAAAATGCTGATACTTTCCTTAAATGAATTAATCTCTCAACACAAGTTTTTCCCAAACTAGTAATGAACATGTGACAGATGGTGAAACAGTTTCGTCCATAGGAATTAATTTAAGCATCAGGAAATGCATGCAGTTTATTGAACAAACAGTTTATCAACTTAAGAGTGTCATGCATATCATAATAACACTTCCTTTATACATAATTTTTAATGTACCATCAAATAATTCTATATATATAATTTTTAATGCACCATCAAATAATTCTATACATAAAATTAATAAACTATTAATTGCGGGCGTAGACTTCTGTGGCTAATTGGTTCAAAAGATATATTTCGGTTATTACACCACATTTTTTTATTATTCAGTTATACAAAATACTGAAACAATAGTTCCCTCAAAAGATATATTTCGGTGATTACACCACATTTTTTATTATTCAGTTATACAAAATACTGAAACAATAGTTCCCTCAAACTTGTCGGGAACTATTGTTTCAGTATTTTGTATAACTGAATAATAAAAAAATGTGGTGTAATCACCGAAATATATCTTTTAAACTATTAATTTTTTTCAAACATGCAGCTACTTAATATTTTCACAAATATATATATATATATATATATATATATATATATATATAGTACAGCATTTTACAATTAAAATTATAAATCACAATCATATTGGAAGTGTGGTATACAAACACAACATGGAGAGTGCTGCCAGCTACATGCAAAATGAATTTAATTTCTAAAAATATTATCTATGGGAAATGAAACTCAGTTGATTCTGGAAGCAATAGTTTTCCAAAAATCTGTAAATCATCCTAATCTATTTCACAAAACATTTTAAAAGTGTATCAGGAAATTAAACTAAATGTATGACTATGGAAACATTGCCGATACTTTCCTTAAATGAACGAATGAATGATGAATTCATCTCTCAACACAATGATTATTTATCATTGTTGCTCTAATACATATAGCCTACTTACTTAAATGTGATTATTATTGATGGACAACTCAGAGAAGCAAAGGGAACAATACAGTTAAAAGGATGAAAGATATCTCAAAATGATAAAGATTAATGATGATTACAAAACAGAGTATACCTGTACAATATTTTCAAATATCACAGACCATTTAACATATTCCCAGATAATAATTCTTGGCTCTAAACCTACTTAAAGTGCATAAATTATTAACGTGAATAAGAAGAACATAAACCAATGTCAGAATAACAAGTAACTTTTTTTTTGTGACACAGGTGAATATGTTTAGATTGTGGTGTTCAGATGGGTGGATCGATTCTCACTTTTAAGTGAGAATTATAATGTTCTATTCCTATTCTACTATTCCACACATCTCAGCCCATCTGAAAGCTTTGTTTACTTTGTGAATTGCCATTATTGCTCAACAAATATTTAATAACTTTAAACTTAAGAATTCTTGTAATTATGTCCACTTACTAAAAGATTTTAATAAAATCATGCTACTTTTTTGAAAACTTTTGTAATCTGTAGTTAAAGTTGTATTATATCTAAAAGTAAATGAATATTTAGAGATTTTAGCAATATTTACTGTATACCTCAATTCAGTGCTGTTTATCTTGAGGATCTCTTCACTTAATTCTCAGATCAAAGCATATTGCTGTCATGAAAGTCACTCACCATTAATAAAAAAAATTACTGTAGAATAAACATCTCTTTGCTATATGAATTGCAGATCTAACAAAAAGGGATTTTCAGTAATATCTAAATGTAGTATATCAATTCAGCATAATAAATATGCAATATAAACAAATGAATCTTCTAAAAGATGGTGAGATTTTCTGAGAAGTGTGTTTTTCCCATCTAATATGTGAGAAAATAATTACAAAAGTTTTTAAGATGAAGGACAGCTAGCCAGTATACAGATGTGGCAGGGTGTTACATTCAGAAATGGGGATTTTTCATCATGCAAGACAAACCAGCACACAACTAACAAACACAGCAGATTATGCAAGTAGAAATAATTCCCTACCAGAGCATTAACTAGGTTGAAACCAAGTTACTTTGTCATGACATCATGTTGGAGGCTTAATGGATTTTTTACAACACTCAAAAAGAATTAAAATAGAATTTAATACTTCCTATATTTCGTCCTAGTCACTAGGACATCTACGGGGATTACAAAAACAATTAATGTAACATATACACAAATAACAAACAATACTAAGCCCAACCACGTGGGTGACACTAAAGTCCTATCTAGGTAGAGCACCCTCTAAGGGCCATAGTAGGTGGCCTGGAATGTAAGGTGGGAACTCTGGTGATGAGTGTTTCCCAAATCTTCGGAAGCTTAATGCAACCGTATTTATTGAGATTTGGTTGGTTTTTGAGAGCTGCTGCTGCTGCTTCTAAGAAAAGTCTCTCTTTCTTGAATTTGCTGTGGTGGAGCATGGTGGTTTTCTTCCATGATACCCTGTGGGTGGTGTCCAAAACATGGTCAGCCAAGCCTGAATGGCCATAGTTGTGTTTGAAGATGTAAGACTTGTGTTCCTCTAGACGGATGGATGCTGATCTGCCTGTCTGTCCAAAGTATGCCAGCTTACAGGAACAGGGTACTTTGTAAACTCCAGGCAGAGAGAGAGAGGAGGGAGCTGATCTTTCATAGAACGGATAAAGGTAGCAAGTTTGCGGTGGGGCTTATATGCTGTGTGTAGGTTGTACTGTTTTAGTATCTTGGCTATTTTTTTGGATGTGCCACGGATGTAGGGTATGGTGATGGCAATTTTATTGTGATGTAGGGTGTGGTGATGCCATCACCATACCCTACATCCGTGGCACATCCGAAAAAATAGCCAAGATACTAAAACAGTACAACCTACACACAGCATATAAGCCCCACCACAAACTTGCTACCCTTATCCGTTCTACGAAAGATCAGCTCCCTCCTCTCTCTCTCTCTCTCTCTGCCTGGAGTTTACAAAGTACCCTGTTCCTGTAAGCTGGCGTACTTTGGACAGACAGGCAGATCAGCATCCATCCGTCTAGAGGAACACAAATCTTACATCTTCAAACACAACTATGGCCATTCAGGCTTGGCTGATCATGTTTTGGACACCACCCACAGGGTATCATGGAAGAAAACCACCATGCTCCACCACAGCAAATTCAAGAAAGAGAGACTTTTCTTAGAAGCAGCAGCAGCAGCTCTCAAAAACCAATCAAATCTCAATAAATACGGTTGCATTAAGCTTCCGAAGATTTGGGAAACACTCATCACCAGAGTTCCCACCTTACATTCCAGGCCACCTACTACGGCCCTTAGAGGGCGCTCTACCTAGATAGGACTTTAGTGTCACCCACGTGGTTGGGCTTAGTATTGTTTGTTATTTGTGCATATGTTACATTATTTGTTTTTGTAATCCCCGTAGATGTCCTAGTGACTAGGACGAAATATAGGAAGTATTAAATTCTATTGTAATTCTTTTTGAGTGTTGTAAAAAATCCATTAAGCCTCCAACATGATGTCCTCACAGCACTTAAGCCTCTACACACGTATTTTGTCATGACATACTATTGAGCCTAACATGTAAGAAGAATATGAGAGGATATTACCTCATCGATAATTTGATGTTGTGTTAGACTGTATTCATGAGATATAGTTCAATAGTTGTTCAGTCATAGTTGTTAGAGATATAGCTGTTCAGCCATAGTTGTTACAGAGATGTAGTTGTTCAGCCATATTTTCCCCATTTATGTTTTCATACATATAAACATTTTCACAGAAACAGCTTTGATGAATTTTTATTTCACAGGTGCTTACCATAATACTGGCATCATCACTTGATGACTGTTGAGAATATACAACTTCTTAATAAGAATGCTGATGAAGAGGGCTGGGCTGACTCCATTAACTAAGCCTAGCTGGTCAATCTTATGAATTCAGCTGGGACATGACAAAAAATGACCACACTTCAAGTTCGCATTTAAACATTAAACAAGAGAGAGAGAGAATGAGAGAATCTAGTTAACTTGGTGTTAGATTACTTGATATACCTCAAAATCTGAACTTGATTCTTAACATTTTTATATGCTTTTCAGCTTGCTTTTTTTCTGGCTTATATGGTTAATTCTTTTTATTATTATTACATGACACCTCCAAGAAGTCCAAAGACTCATCAAAGGAGGCACCTATTCTACAACTTTCCATGTGCACCACTTAATCCACTGACTACACTGAACTGCCACTCCCATTATCATCTACACCAATGCCATCTACCGCCCACCACTACCACTAGTATTTTTTGTCTGTAAATTGCATGTTCTGAAAGCCAATTTGTCTGTATGAAGGATGAAAAACCCTGCTACCTTTGTATGTCACCTTCAATTGAAAAAACCCATATTAAGATTCTTCCTGTTATGAAGAGAACTGAACTTAGGCCTCTTCCAATCGAGGGGTACAACGTATTGTTATTCTTCCAATTGCACTATGGAAGCACACAATACTGAATGAAAAATACTTTCCCATTAATTGTTTGTTTTTGATTACTTTGAATATCTTTTTATTTTTAATTTCATAATCTTACTAGTTTAATCTTCATCCTAACTTTCTAAGATAGATAATAAGTTATTAGCTCTCTCTCTCTCTCTCTGTACATTTTTTATCAACATGTTTTCATTAAATCTGAATGGTTCATTTAAACAGGTAAAAAAAATCATCATTAACAATAATAAAGAAAATCATTTATATTGAACGATAGTTATCGCAAAAAGTTAAGTCAACTTTTCCTATTGTTTGCTTTACTGAACTGTCAGCACAGCTAAGCCCAACAGACTGAATAATCATATGTTATGCATTAAAATCACAGCTTAAAATTTGATTATTTTCCCACCTTCTATTGTACATGGAATTATAAAGCATGCTTATACATATATAATATGGGTAGAGATCCACAGAATAAAAAGTAAGTTATATTTACAAAAATTATTCAGTTTTCATGTTTCCAAATATATATAAAAATAGAAATTCTCTGATCATGCTATCAAATTATATACAGTGTGATCATTTGAAACTATGCATAGAAATACATAATTACTGATATATATGCACATAAAAATCTTGTAAATATTTTGGTAGTTTTCAGAATGTTCTTTCTATCACAGATCACATCACAGGTTTACTTCAGTTCCTCTCACCAATTTTCCTTTAAATTGCCATAAAACCTGTAAATATCCAATTATCATTTAAACTGAGAAATATAATTTCTGAAAAGGAAAAATTTGCACTGTCTAACATACTTAAATACCTCTCTGAATGTTTACTTTACGAATTAGAAAATGTAAACAAAAAAAAAACTTTAAAAGAAAATTAAAGAGAATACTAGATGCATATTTTAGAAAAGTAATTCAGGTTATGATTTTTCAAAATTCAAGAAGCAGTCTATTAATAGTGTTACTGTTCATTTTGCATAAGATTGTACTCAATTTCAAATTATATAAAGGATTAATAATTATTCCACCAAATCCATATCTTGAATAAATATTGGCAAGAATGGAAGACTATCTACATATCATAAACATGCATCATATATTACACATGAACTTCTATCTATGATCAGCTATGAATATACCCAGTTTTTATTTAAAAGTGAAGTACACAATAAATAACAGTGGTGGTGGTGTCCTAGATGGGAATCACAAAGAACTTATGAAGAGCCAATAATGAGGCAGGGAAGAAACTATTGCATTGATAGAAATGAGTGAACAGAAAATTATCAGTGCAAGTAAAACATGATTGGATGAGGATGATATCCCTATGGGAATCAAGGTATGGTGAAGGGAAAAGGATTTTTTTCTATCACGGGAATGGATTTTATCACAAGTAAAAGATAAAATTATGAGAGGATGATATTAGTAGATGAAAATGGTAGTTAGCGAGGGTGGTTGAACCATGGAATGCATTGCCTGATGGAGTGGTGAGAGCGAGAACGGTCAATGCATTTAAGGAGTGGTATGATAGACTTTGTGTTTCCTAGGAGGGACCTCCCTCGATGAATCTTGATAGACTTGTGTTTCTTAGAAAGGACCTCCCAAGATGAGTCTTCTGACTCTATGGAGGCCTGAATAATAATAATAATTAGCTAACTGTTGCAAAGGATATAGTTGAGATATTCAAACAGCAATTCATTACTTCATCCTCACATGTGTAATATCATGAAGAGCCTGATGGTGAGTGATCAGGAGGTATTAGTTAATGGCAACTCTGACATATCCTCTTTCTAGTCCTTTGGGATTCATCCTATTGTAAATTGTCAAGCAGTTATCTGGTGAGGGCTAGGATCTAGAATTGGGATGATAATAGAGTATTTTATGATGCTTAAATTAAAGTCATGATTGAACAATCTACTTCCAACTACTAACTGCGCTCAAACTTGCTTAACTTTTTGCATGAGCCATTAGTAGCAGAGGCTCTACCAATTGACCAACCTTTGCTGGCTAAAGTATTCCCTTTTTAAGGTCTTGTGAAGCACCAATCAGTGATCCAAATACTGTGAAACTTTGCAGGAATACAGTGTGTGTGTGTGTGTGTGTGTGTGTGTGTGTGTGTGTGTGTGTGTGTGTGAAGTGGAAGCAAAAAAAAAAGTAGTTCCAAATTTTGTCACCAGGGACAATATAAACACCAAATGCATGGAATTTGCATATCACACAACTCAACAGGTGCAGCATGGTTTAAAAAAAAATGGACACAGAATTTTCCCATTCATTCTGGTTGTTAATACTGTCTCCACAGTGATAACACTAACCTTGTCCCAATGTGCTTTGCTCATGAAGCTGTACTATCTAAACAACTGAAACACTGTTGCTGCATTCTGCAAATTTTGTTGTCTGAACAAATTTATTATTATTATGTGACACCTCCAAGGAGTCACAAGACTCATCGAGAGAGGGCATCTACTCTACAGCTCTCCGTCTCCACCATTCAATCCACCAATTACAGCTAACTGCCTCATCTACCACCAATGCCATCTGAGGACCACCACCACTAGTATTTTGATGAGGTTAAAATTTGTTCTCTGTTAAAACTTGCTCTTAAAACAAGTTCTAATGAAAGTTGGATTAAAAAAAAAAAGAAAAAGAAAAATTTTGAAAATTAAAAATTACTTACACTGACATCTGATGTTTCATAACCTCTACGCTTTGCAATATCCAAAGTTTCCTTTGCAACATTTTCTTGACTTGTTCCTTTAACATCTATATAATGACACTCTGATGCAGCAAAATGACAAGAAATAGCCTAAATAAATAAACACAAAAATATGAATATATTTTTTAAGTGATTTAATATATATTCATATAATAGTTTTATTTGTTCCATTGTAGAATATTTCCCATTACAACAACAACAGGCTCTACTTGCAGCAGATGTCAATGAGCTATCTGTAGTTCAGTGGAAAGCTGTTTTACTATTACTCTCAGACTCCCCAAATCTGAGTCCAACTTGCAGGCATATTGTAAGCATGAATGGAGACAAGCACACATGCACATAAACAGTGTGTGTTAAAGCACAAGTATATATATATATATATAGAAAGATAGCTATTAAAAACAAGACTTAAAAGATTACTTGGCTGAGTGGTTAGCAGCATATCTGCTCTCCAACCAACAAAGCTGCAGGTTCAAATCCCACTGTAGGCATGGATGTTCGTGATTGTCTTTAGGTAGGAGAAGAATTTCATCACCTGCTGTCAGACCACCACACACTTATTGGAGGTTTGAAGCGACATGAAAAAGTTCCAAGTTTGGTCTCTAGAGCAGGGTTTCTGGATTATGTAAAAAATAAAAAATTTAAAAAAATATATATATAGAAAAAAATAAAATAAAACTGATAAAAATGGAAAAAAATCCTTAGCCCATCTATAGTATAAAATGTACTATGGGTTTGCAAATAACCTTTCGTGGGTGGGCGCAACATAAAAAACAAAAATCAGCATTAATCAACAAAACAGTAAATATCTACTATTATTTTATCGCCCAATTAACAAATTTTCCTTTGAAACTTTTAAAGTTTCACAAGTGATCGGGAGTCTACAAAAATACAAACCTCCAGTATGTACTGTATAGGAATTGAACTATTGAAAAATACATAATGTTGACTTACATGGCATTAGATGAATTCAGAGGGTTTTGCTTTCTTTGGGTTTCCAATTAAAACCCAACAGTTTGAAAGAGTTATTAGGCTAGTGAAAGCCTGATCAAAAGCAATAAAAGGTAAACACATAAGCATGAAGCATCTTTACAACTAGTGTATTTGTATGTAGATGCTGTTGATTTCACATTATTGTCTTGTTATCCCATAATGCCAAAAACATTATCAGAAAGTCACTATCCAGACCAGTTTTAACCTCTCTTGAGGTCTCATCAGTCAGAACCAAGAAAATCAATGGGAAGTCAAACACATACAGAATTAAAACAAGAATATAATTTCCTGTCAATTATAATATGCATTGTAACTAAGTGAAAGAACTTTCCATAACTATCTCTTATCCAGAGTATTTAACAATAAGTTGATACACTTTTTTTTTCTATCTGAATTACCATTTATTTATTATTATTATTATTATTATGTGACACCCCCAAGGAGTCCAAGGACTCATTGAGAGAGGGGGCACCTACTCTACAACACTCCATCTCCACCACTCAATCCACTAACTACAACAAACTGCATCATCTACACCAATGCCATCTACTGCCCACCACCACCACTACTATTTTCACAGACAATCACAAATATCCATGCCCACAGTGGGATTTGAACCCACAGCCTTTTGGCTGGAGAGAGGATACACTGATCACTTGGCCATGTTCCTGGATCTTCTGGTTCCTACCGATGAAATCTCCTAGGTGTAGTTTCCACTGATGGTAATTTGGAATTTCAACATAAATACTACCCCCCCCCCTCTTTATTTTAATTTTGTTAGTGCTAGTAGTGCCCCCCTCCCCACCACAGGATTATATAAGTAAGCATTAATAAGATTGCTGGTAGTACAGTTAATATCCATGCTACAGGATTTTCTTTAGCCACATCAGGGTCATAATGATAAGTGGGGTTTAGCTGCATCAGGGAGAGCCAGCAGAAAGCATTTAATTGGAATGTTTGTGTAAAGAAGGCTCCCATTTCAGATAAGTTTTTTGGAATAATTAATTGTAAATAATCTTGTGTTTATGAGAACGAGTTGCTGTAAACATTGTGCGCTGGCAGTGTTTCTAGTGTGGGCTTGTTAGTTTAAGCTTGTTTACGAAATCATTAAACTTAGAGCTTAGTATTATAATCAGCAAAGGAAAGGCGGCTTTGTCTTTGGAGGAATTTAATATTGACTTCACTAGCTCATGAAATGCGAGGTGTGCTGTATGTATTCATTCGATTATGTAGATAAAGTATGGATATTTAAGGTGGATGGAAGGAAGGTGTGTGCGAAGTGTGATCTGAATGAGGACTTGATGAGTGGTAACAGAAAATGTTAGTAGCGAGAATGCCACAAGGAGGTTGAGTGCTCATCTGACAAAAAAAAAGGGGACAGTTTAAAAGAGCAGCAAAAAAATGGTAGGAAAGACAAAAGCAATACAAATGTAGTGGAAGCTAAAAAACATAGTCACAATTAAAGGTAAGGTGGTGAACAGCATTGATGGCATACAAGAGTGTATGGCTGACAATAAAACTCAGAGAGTGAATGAGAGCAAAAATGTTCAAGTAAGGAGTGATGTGAAAGAGCAAGAGAGTCAGAAAGGAGAGATTGAAGTGGTGGTTATGAATGAAGAAGTGGGTAGCATGAGTATAGAGAATGAGAAAACAAGTGTGCAAGACAAACAAGGAAACGAAGTGGGTAGCATGAGTATAGAGAATGAGAAAACAAGTGTGCAAGACAAACAAGGAAACAGGGAGAATTAGGGTGGACAGGGGAACAATGTGAGAAAAGTTGATGCCCCAAGAGGATGTGAATGTGTGTGTGTGTGTGTGTGTGTGTAGGAAAAAAGACCTGGAATCTAGAGAAAATAGTTGGATGATTTGAAGAAGGTTCTAAGATGAATAAGGAGAAAAAGAAATGGCTCAAGTTAAGTATGGAGATGACACATCTAATAAGTGGTATCAGTGAAACTTGTTGTAGATCTCATTCCTGGATCTACAACAAGTTTCACTGATACCATTGTGAAATAAGCAATGTTATATTAGACAATATAACATCACTGTTATATTTGTATACAAATGCTAGAAGTGTAAGAAACAAGGAAAATGAAATGGTTGCATTAACTGAGTCTGTTCACCAAGGATTGTTGGAATAAGTGAGACATGGTTGGATGAGGATGACATCCTGACAGGAATAGAGATGGAAGGGTATGATGTGTTTCATGAAGATAGAAAGGGTAAAAAGGAAGGAGTGCTGTTGATGATAGAGAAAGAGTTATGTCCATACAAGGTAGAGATGCAAGAGAGAAATAGTGGCAGTGGTTTTGAGACAGTATGGTGTGAGATAGAGGTGAATAGAATGAAATACTTAGTCGAATGTTGTTATAGAAGTGATAATGTAGATGGTAGTGATCATGGAATGTATAATCCAATTAGCAAAGGAAATAAGAAACAGGCGATGTGATTATTATGGGTGATTTTAATTATGACAATATAGACTGGGATGATGAGATAGCAACTGTAAGTAAAGAAAATGAGTTTCTTGAGGTTTTGAGGAACAACTACCTCAGGCAGTATGTAACAGAGGGCACACAAGGATTGAGGGTCATGGTTTGATCATCTCATCAGAGGATATGCTTATAAATGAGGTATCAAATCATCCTCCAGTTATTGAGATTGACCATAAAGTGAGGATCTCTGTGAGGAAAGGGTATATGTGGAACTACACAGCTGGTGATTATGCGAAGCTCAGGAGACAGCTTGCAGGTGTAGCATGGAATGAGGAGTTGGCTGGATAAGGGATCAATGCAACTTGTGCGATATTCAAGAACTATCTAGTAGAAACAATGTCTAAATGTATTCCAAAGGTTGGAAGGTTAAATAAGGTAGATGTGAAATGGATGAAGAGATTAAGCCTGCAATACAGAGAAAGAAGGCAACATAAGAGGAGTGATAACAATCAATTCCATGGTGAATACAAAGAACAGGCAAGGAGGGCGACTTGGTTGGTAAGGGTGGCAAAAGTGAAGTATGAGCAGTGAGGCCAAATAAACCAGCAAAATGAAGCCAAAATGAATCGTAGGGAGTTCTTTTGATAGCAGCCAGCAAAAAAAAAAAAAAAAAAAAAAAAGAATGATTATAGAAGGATGACAATGATTGGAGTAAATAGTATAAGAACAACTGTTTCAGAAGATATAGTTGAGACACTTAATGAGTAGTTCATTAAATATCTTTCATTCTTGTGAATGTGACATCATGGAGAGTTTGAAAGCAGTTGATGATGAGGAGGAGAGACTGACTGTAAGTGAGCAAGAGGTACATGGGAAATTGAGCAAACCTGATGTTAATAAGGCTGTGGGACTTGAAAATATATCACCATACATTTTAAAGGATAAATATGCCAGAGAGTTGGCATATTTATTTAATATGAGTCTTGAACTAAGTCAAGTTCCAGAGGAGTGGAAGGCAATATTGTGCTGCTTCATAAGGGAGGTGACAGAACTTAAGCATCAAATTATAGGCCTATCTGTGTGTCAGTGGTTAAAGTGTTGGAGAGGCTGGCGAAAACCAGGATCCAAAATTAGGTTGACAACAATTTTATTATCTTTGATGGATAGCATGGATTTGCTAAAGGGAGGTCATGTTTTAATGTACTTTCTTATTACAATAAGGTGATGGCTTCATTGAACAAAGGAAATGGATACATAGTAGTATAGTTAGATTTTGTAAAGGCTTTTGATAGATTACTGCATGATAAGTTGGTAGTCAAACTAGAGAAGATGGGGGTTGGATATTAGAGAAGAACAAGAGGTCAATCCCTGAAAGATGTATAAGGAGAGTGTGAACAGGGGAATGAGAAGCAGGCTTTTTTTTGCATACAGAGTTGGGAATGATTGGAATGCCTTGCCTGAGAGTGTGGTGTTTGCAGAGAGTTTGAATGTGTTTAAGTTTTAAGGCTATGATGAGCTGTGTGTTTGACAAAAGGGACCACCTAGATGAGTCTTTGACTACAATGGGTCTTAGGAAAATAATAATAACTTTATCTTGTAGCTCAGTTACAGCATTTGCTAGTGTTGTAGACTTGTTTCTACATAAAAGGATTATTCATCTAAAAATTGAAACATCTGTGATCGTGCTGCCCAGGCAAGATGCAAAAGTTCATACCTTCATGTTCTTCAAACGACAACTGTACAGTCCAAGCTGTGTGAATGGGTACATTGTGGTCGTGGAATGCTGCATTGTTGTTTGAAAATATGTTTGGATCATAGGATGTACTTGATTACCCATGGTGAATACAAAGAAAATATCCAAATAATCATTTACAGTAATTCTGGAATTCTTACAGTAATGGAGTCAGCAGAATACAATACTACTATCCCAACCAACACAAAACTACCCACTTGCTTTAATGTTAGAACCATGCATTCTGGATTGCAAGCTTCCTTTGGTGTTCTCCAAACATGAACTTGTCCTGATATAGGAAACAGCATGAGGGTTGACTCATCTGATCATATCACACATTTGCAGTTTTCTAATGTCCAGTTTTGACGGTCTTAACACCATCGTTTATACATCTGAGCATTCTTTTCAGTAATCAGAGGGTAAGCAATTACAGCTGTACTGTGAATATTGGAATACAGTAATTCTATAATTCTTACAGTAATGGGACCAACAGAATACCACAATATTGCTGTCCAGACTAACAAATCAACATAAAGAGGCCATCCCTAGAAGTTACGAAAGGAAACTGTGAGCAAGAGGGTGAGGAGTGGTTTCTTTGCATGGAGGGTGGTTGAACCATGGAATGCATTGCCTGATGGAGTGGTGAGAGTGAGAACAGTCAATGAGTTCAAGGAGTGGAATGATAGTATTTGTTTTTCTTAGGGGGGGGGGGACCTCCCCTCGATGAGTCTTGATAGACTTTGTGTTTCTTAGGAAGGACCTCCCACGATGAGTCTTTTGACTCCATGGAGGCCTGAATAATAATAATAATAACTGCCCATGTACTTTAATGCTGGAGTCATGCAATCCAGATTATAGGCTTCCTTGGGTATTCTCCAAACATAAACTTGTTCTGATGTAGGAAACAGCATGAAGGTCAAATCACCTGACCATATCACATGTATGTAATTTTCTAATGTCCAGGTTTGACAGTTGTGACACTGTTGTTATGAAGCTCAAGTCAGACAGTCTTTGCTGAAATAGGTTCTGCAAGATGAATATTCAGTTCTGAGATTTTTTGAAACAATCCTTCTCAATGTTTGAGGTTGTCATTTTTGATTTTTGTCCATTGTTTCTCTTTGATGTTATTGTCTTACCATGATCTGTATATGCTGACATAACTTTAGAAACTACTGATACCTCAATACACCTAATAATATGGCAATTTTTGTCACTGATGTTTCAGCTAAATGAATGCTGATAATTTGTGCTCTTTCAAAGTCAGACAAGTTTTCCATTTTCTGATTTTTTTAACATGAATTATCACTCAATACAATCACTGATGCACCTGCATGAGAACTACAGAGTGTAAACAAAATAAAAATATTTAGTACTGCCAAATTCTATTCCTAAATATCTTAGTGTTTCCATTATTTTGTTCAACCTCTGTAAATTGAAAGAGAGTTAACAATATTAGATTTGCTGATGCTCTGGTATTCATAGCGAAATCAAAAAAAAAAGTTACAAACATGATTGAAATACTAATTCAGAATTATGGCTTAGTACTGAATACAGCTAAACCCAAGTATGTGATAATAAGCAAAAAACAGTAACAAAACAAAAATTTAAGAGTATCAACAGGATTCATTCAAAATGTAAAGGCTTATAATTATTCAGGCGTATGATTATGGAAGGTGGAACATCAGTTATGGAAATAAAATCAAGAATAGCTAAGGCAAAAGAAGCATTTTGGAATAATAAATTACTAATGACCTTTGGAATTAATAAACAGACTAGAATACGAATAATAAAATCCTACATATGGTCCACATTGAATTATGGATGCAAGACATGGATATATCTCTTCTTTCTTTGGTGCATCAATCCGAAAATTGGTAAATATAGCAGTAGATCACAACATCCTGTCTTGTGACTTCCTTTTTATCTCTTCATAACTCTTAGCGCCAGTTAGCATGGATATATACAAAATCAATAATCAGAAAACTGCATGCCTTTGAGATGTGGTGCTATAGGTCAGCACGAAGATTTCTTGGAAGGGAAAAAATAAACTAATGAAGAGGTATTGAAGTTAATGGAAACCAAAAGAACACTCGTTTCACCTTATAAAGAGAAAGTGCACGATGGCAGGAGACATTAAGAGGATCAACGGGAAAAAAACATTTCTGGAAATACTGGAGGAAAAATTAGAGGAAAGAAGATCTCCTGGTAGACCAAGAACTTCTTGGGTTGATGATATAAAGAAATGGATGCCAACAAGAGCTATTACGAGATCAGTAGGATGGCAGAGGAATGAACACTGGTGTACCACGGTTAACCTCCAAATTGGAGATGTACTTAAGAAGAAGAAGAATTATTTGAAAGACTGTTAAGTTAAAGTGACAGAAAAACAGCAAGAGGAATTCAATTAGAAATATATATCAATAGATATTAATATGGGAGTAGAAACCTGAAATGCATAAAGGCAGGGGGAATACATGATATTCAACCAAAAATGCTGAAATATGGAGGTGTATAAAGTTTTAGTGATTACACCAATAATTCAGAAGGACCAATTCCAGATGATTAGAGCAACTTTCTAACATCCATCTAAAAAAATGAAATAAAACTAAATGCCAGAATTACAGAAGAATTTCCCTGAGACATGATTTATGCTAATATACTTGAGTAGATGCTTAGAATAACTGCGTAGGAGAAACTTGGAAAGAACAAGCTGGCCAAACAGTAGTTGTCAAGAGATCATATTTCACTTTAAGACAAAGAGTTGAGAAATCATAGAAATATAACAAGGATCTAAATTTAATTGATCTGGAAGTTGATAAGGCAACAGTTACAACTGAAGAGCGCAAACGGGAAGATGATTTCATGCAAAACAAGATGTAAGACAAGGGTATGTGCTATATCTACTGTTACTCATCATATATATGAGTCACCATTATAAGAAAGTGGCATTAAGGATATCAAAATTGAAGAAATTTAATAAGCTTGAATAACATAGGAGATATTTCAAACAGTTCTTTAACTAAATCAAAGAACTGCTATAACATATTTGGTATGAAAATCACCAATAAAATGGGCAGATGAGGATAATATTTATGCAGGCCAGCATGGATTTGTTAAAGGATGCTTTTGTTTTAGTAATCTGGTTACCTTTTACAATAGAGTAACAAGGTGAATGACGGTAAGACTTTGGATGAAGGTAAGGCACACGACAAGTTGATTTTTAAGTTGCATCATATGGGTTTGGATATCAGGTGAGTGGATTGGATTGGTGATTGGCTCTGTAATAGATATCAGAGAGTTATATATAGGGAAGTAGTATAAGGAAGTAGGAAGATTGCAAGTGGAGTTCCATAGGGTTCAGTCCTGAGACCATTCCTGTTCAATCTTTATGTCAATGATATTGTCACAGGACTACAGGGAGATGTTCAGCTGTTTTGCAGATGATGTGAAACTTGGGAGGGTTATTAGTAATATTGCTGATGTTTTAGCTCTTCAAGAAGATTTGAATAAGCTGGAAGGATGGGCAAAAGGCATGGGGATATTAGTTTAATGCAACTAAATGGAAGGCTTTAAAATTTGGGATCCACAGATGGGATGCTTCATACTCACTTGGTGAAGTTCTACTGGAAAAAGTGGAGGAAGCAGGGGATCTTGGGGTGATCGTGGATAGAGATTTAAAGTTCTGAGGACATGTTGCAAAGGTTGCGATGACATTGCAGAGAACCGCAACAATGTTGAGGAGAACATTGACCATGAGAGATAAAAGTGTGCTGGCCCCATTGTATAAAGGTTTGATCAGACCACATCTGGATTTTTGTGCTCAGATCTGGTCATTGGGATTTGAAGGGAATGAAGTAAAAACTTGAAGAGGTTGCAGAAACGGATAATAAAAATGATGTCAGGACTGTACAACTTTGCATGCCCTTGGCCTATCTTCATAATCAATGTTGTACAGTCCTGATATCATTGACCATGAGTCAATGATGTCCCTGCAGACTTTAGTGAACAGACGAAAAAGGGAGGGATGTCATTGAGATGTTTAAGTTGTTGAAAGGTTATTATTGTATTAACACTAAGGAGATTTTTCATATGGTAGAATGATGGAAAGGAACAAGGATAAGATGTCATCCTTGGAAGTTGTAAAAGGAGATGGTGAGTAATAGAGTAAGTTTTTTGCATGGAGAGTGGTAGGGCATGGAATATATTGCCTGAAAGGGTGGTGAACATGCACTCTGAATGATTTTAAGAAGTGGTATGATAAACTTTGTGTTCACCAGTGTTGACGTCCTGCAACGAGTCTTGTGACTCAATGGGGTTCAGGAACAGAATAAATAAGATAAATAAGATATTAACACAGAACATTACTAATCAGAAGATGGTACTAATGTAAACTTAATGATATTGTACTATCATAGTATCCTGTACATCCCTTGAAAGTACATATTAGGATGATAATAATGATTTTATCATCCAAAAAAGGTGGCAAGTCAATAGCTCTTCTCATCAATAAATTTGTGGAAATATCATAATAACCAGTTTACAAAGAATTATAATAATAAAGTGTGTTAAGATTCATAGTATCCTGGAGTAGACTATGGAATGAGATATATTTCATAAAATGATGATTAACACATAATGATATGACAAAAACAATCTAATAAAATGAAAATGAACAAGGGAATTTATTTCTTACTTTTCTAAAGTTGGATGACTTGTTTGCACCTGATCCATGAATCAGAAGAGGATGAAAGAACACAGTGTCTCCAGATGACATTTCCAAGTAAACTCTATTATCTATTTTGTTCTGTATACCTTGTGCAGCATGGTAGGCCTTGTTTACTCCTCCCTACAAATGTAATATTCATAATATATATAATTTTCAACAATATTCATTTTTGAAAATTATGGAGACAATTACTATGTTTGAATAAAAACTTTAGTTTAATATAACTAAAATCTACATTCGACGTTTTGACCTTTATGTCAAGGTCATCTTCTGGAGCATAATACACAGGAAACATGCTACACTACAATCAAACTGGTTTGTTAAAGACACTGACCAACCGCTACAACAATTGTTGGCCTGACCTCTGGTGGAAAAAAAAAAAATTATACATCAACGCTAGAGTCCTATTATTAGTGTTATCTGTTGGTTGTAGAAATACATTGGGCACAACAACAAGTATCTATCTATATACATATATTAACATCATGTACACATTCCAGCCATTGGTATGGAATGGTTTCTAATACTAGCTGAGGATTGGCTAGAGTCCTGACTTATGCTGGATCTTATATATTAGGTAGGCTGAATGTGTGCCATCCAGATCCTTGGAATTTTCATGCCATCTTTGTTGTTGATATTTGGGTGGTTTATTAGGATTTCGCAGGCTTCCTTAAATTTTCTTTCATACCAGGTTTTTGTGCAATGTAAAGAGCAGGTGCTTTTCCAGTTGATTTGGTGTAAGGTGTTGAGTGCGTGGTCTGAGAGGCCTACTTCACCATAATGGTTATATTTAATGTGTCTAATGTGTTCTTTCTTGCGTATAGGGATTGTCCATCCTGTTTCACCAATGTACAGTAAGTTACAGGTGCAGCGGATGCAATAGACTCCAGGATGTGCTAATGGGAGGAGAGGATCCTTAGAGGAGTTGAATATGGTTTAAAGTTTAGTAGATGGTTTAAAGGTGGCATTGAGGTTATAATGTTGTAGGATTCTGTTGATTTTTTCCAATAACCCTTTAATGTATGGGATGGCTATGGTTTTACTATAATCTAGATTCGTTTTTGTTGTAGTTTTATGGAGTATTTTATTAACAGTATTTTTGTTATAGCCATTATTTATGAATGTGTCGCTGATGATATTTAGTCCTTGTTTTTATTATATAAAGTTTTTATTCAAACACGGTAGTTGTCTCCATAATTTTCAAAAATGCATTCGGATCACCGTGTAAGCCTAAAAGAAAGGAGTAATATTCATAACATTTTCATATAATTTTCATGCTCTAATATGTACTGTTATTGTATAAACATGAATAATAGTCAAAATTATAATGAACAATTACACAGATCATCTTTCTTTCTATGTATTAGTTATTCTGTACTTTTTCTTTCAGTGAAAGAAGTTATTCTGTACTTTTAGATTTCAAAAAAGTAAAGAAATGATTACACAATCATAAAAACTTCATTTTAGAATCACAATGTACAGTGACACCAGAAATCAACAATGGAACTCAGAAACATTTTTGATATATATATATATATATATACTATTAATAATTCTCTTATACCTAATATTGGTATTAAAACAGTCCAATTCTAATAACCTAGTAAATTTTTATAGTGATCCTATAAATGCCCAAATTCAAATTTACTTTTGATAAAGCCAGGAAGGAATCTATTATCATTTTGAATCATTTTGGTAACAAAAATGTCCAGTTATAGTTGATTTGTTATCTGAATAGCTTGAGAAATGGAGTCACTGGATTTTTTTACATGTTAAAATCCTCCCGTGGAACAGTTAGTGCACATGCGCAAACATGGCATCATGTACTGGATACTTGAACTTTGTTAGCATAATGTTGACTAAGTCTTCTCAGTTGGCCCTGGCAGAATGACAGGGTGAACTGAGAAGATTATTTTTTATATATATTTTTATGCTAATTAATTCCTTTTTCTGCCTATAAAAAAGCATTCCAAATACAGCATCAGAAAATGATCCAATCACGGTGGAGAAAAAAAAATTATTATAATAATTCAGTCTATTATATGAATAACTTTGGAGATGGAGTACTCACATCATTAGTTTTTTTCCACATTTTAGAACCTTCCTGGAACAGTGCTGCTCCATGACACAAGCATGTGCATGCACATAGTGTCATAATGTGTTGGATAAGTGAAGTTTCTTATTACATCAGTGCTCTCAGTCACATTTGCTAGCTTCATTAAATTCATTAAAAATGTAAATTTTATCGATGTTATATATTAAAATACAAACTTCTTTATTACTGACCATTACAAAACAAACTACAATTTTTTGTAATGGTCAGTAATAAATAAGTTTATATTTTAATTATATAAACGACCAAATTAGTTTAAGATGTTATATATTGATTATTGGTTTTTCTACCTGTAGAAGTATTCCAAACTGTAATCTCATATAAATTCCAAAAAAAATCTAGCCACATATGGCATAACACAAATAATATAGTAATTCTTGTTATATTAAAGCAAGCAGTTCTAGGTTCATAACTGTTTGATAAAAAGAAGGGTATGAAGAGCAGGTTTCTTGTTGTAGACAGTGGTTAGTAGAATCCATTGCCTGAAAGTGAGGTACTTAGATAACACTAGACTCCAATGATAAGTTTTTGACTCATGAAAGTTTGATGTAAATCAATAATTCTATATATGAATCCTCAAGAGATGTACACGACATTGGAACAGTATTACATAAATAAGTTTACATTATTGGAAGTTTATTTTTCACTTGGTTAGACTATAATAAATTAGTTTAATTCTTTATCCAAGTGTAAGCAGACAAAGTTTTCACCTGAAAATATCTTCAAGAGTGAGGTAAGGTAGCGCAACACCAGGCAACTCTGAGCAAAGGCAGATCAAGCTCTCATCACTCCTTGTCTCAGTATCTCCCATAATGCAAAGCACATCTCCTTGCGGACACGTATACTGCTATGCATTAAGGGAAGGCCACTACCCAGACCGGTTTCAGCCTTTATTGAGGTCTCATCAGTGGGAGGCAGACCCAAACGTGGAGATACTAAGGCAGAAGCAATAGGAGAGATCATGTTTACCTATAGAAGTTGCCAAAAGGTGTACCACCTTATTATTGAATTACTCTGGATTTAGAGAAAGATGTTGGAAGTTTATTTTTCACTTGGTTAGACTATAATAAATTTAGTTTAATCCTTTATCCAAGTGTAAGCAAACAAAGTTTGCACCTGAAAATATCTTCAGGACTGAGGTAAGGTAGTGCAACTCCGAGCTAACCTAACCTTACCTCAGTCCTGAAGATATTTTCAGGTGCAAACTTTGTTTGCTTACACTTGGATAAAGGATTAAACTAAATCTATTAAGTTTACATTATTATTAGTTTCCTATCAACAAGTTTCTTCAAATTAATAAGTTATTTAATACCTCCAAGCATTGCCAAATCTTATATTTCAGTCTTGCATTCACTCTCCACCAGTCTTGCAGATCAAAAAACAATCAACTGAAAGGCAGTTCCTCAAAAACACAATTCACTGAACAGCAATTCATAGAAAACACAATTTATCAAACGGCAAATTCATAGAAAACCAACAATTCAGTGAAATTACAACTCTTTGAATGAACAGTTCACCAAAAAGTAAATTATAAGACGTGGAGTGAAGTGTATTTATCGAAAAGAACTACAGTTTTTACTGGATCAACTCGTAATGGAGTTGAAGATTAGCATGATGTTCCCTTTATACACTGCCTCGGAAAAGTCAATGGACACCATAGTGTGAGGAACAGACAGCTATGCTGTCCACCCTAAGAGGATGTAGGACTTCCTTTCACTGCAGTGACTGCAGCAATCCTATGGGGCATCATTTCAACAAGGGTATTATAGCAATCAATGGAAATTTTGGACCATTCTTCCTGTAGGCATGTAACGAGGTCCTGGACTCTTGTGAGGTAGATGTTCCTTGACCTTGCCCAAAACTTCAGTTCATCCTGCAGATGATCAATAGGGTTGAGATCAGGGCTCTGTGGAGGCCGGTCAAGTGTGAACATTCATGTCCACAAACCACACAGTTACAGCAGCCCTATGACAAGGTGCTGAAAGAGACAATGGTCAGTTCTGTAGAAATGCCACAAAGTAGGAAGCATTGCATTGTTCAGAATGTTTAGATACCTCTCAGAATTCAATGTTCGTGTACCACAAACAGAGGTCCAAGGTCAAACCAGGAAGAACAGGACCATATCACACCACCAATTCTGAATTTCATAGTTACGCACTCTGGTAAGAGACGTTCACCAGGCATCTGCCACACCTGCATCCATCCAGTGGTCGGATACAGGTTACTTGGTTAGACTATAATAAATTTAGTTTAATCCTTTATCCAAGTGTGAGAAAACAAAGTTTGGGCCTGAAAATGTCTTCAGGAGTAGGGTCAGGTAGTACAACACCGGGAAACTCGTAGCAAAGGTGGACCAAGCTAACATCACTCCTATTGCAGTATCTCCCATAATGTAAAACACATCTCCTTGCTCACACTTGGATAAAGGATTAAACTAAATTTATTATAGCCTAACCAAGTGAAAAATAAACTTTCAACATCTTTCTCTAAATCCAGAGTAATTTAATAAAAAGGTGGCACACCTTTTGGCAACTTCTATAGGAAAAGATGACCTCGCCATTGCTTCTGCCTGGTATCTCCACTTCTGGGTCTGGCTCCCACTGAAGAGACCACAATAAAGGTCGAAACTAGTCTGGGTAGTGGCACTTCCCTTAATGCATAACATTATACATATCACAAGGAGATGTGTTTTGCATTATGGGAGAATACTGAGATAGGAGTGATGTTAGCTTGGTCCACCTTTGCTACGAGTTGCCCGGTGTTGTACTACCTGACCCTAGTCCTGAAGATATTTTCAGGGTTTAATTTTGGGAAGAGATAGAAGTCGGAGGGAACCAAATCTGGGGAATAGGGTGGATGTTCCAACAATTCATAGTGCATAATAAATTTAGTTTAATCCTTTATCCCAGTGAGAGCAAACAAAGTTTGCACCTGAAAATATCTTCAGGACTGAATATAGTGTTGTACTATCTTACCTGGGTAAGTAGTACAACACCAGGCAACTCGTAGCAAAGGTGGAGCAAGATACCAACACTCCTATCCCAGTATCTCCCATAATGCAAAATCTCCTTGTGGATATGTATACTGTTATGCATTATGGGAGATACTTGGATAGGAGTGTTGGTATCTTGCTCCACCTTTGCTACGAGTTGCCTGGTGTTGTACTATTTACCCAGGTAAGATATTACACACTATATTCAGTCCTGAAGATATTTTCAGGTGCAAACTTTGTTTGCTCTCACTGGGATAAAGGATTAAACTAAATTTATTATATTCTAACCTAGTGAAAAATAAACTTTCAATTCATAGTGCAGATCCCTTAATTTTCCTATTGCCAAAACACCTTTGTGGACAGGTGCATTGTCCTAATGAAAGATGATTTTTTTCTTCTGCAAACCGGGTCTGGTCTTTTCTCACAAATTTTTTGTCTAGTCTGGTTAAAAGATCAGAATGATATTTCCTGGTTATTCTTTTACTCTTTTCAAGATGATTAATAAACAAAATGCCTTTAGCATCACAAAACACCAATGCCATACCTTTCCTGCTGATAGAACTGACTTTGTCTTCTTTGGCACTGAACAGCCAGCTTCTGTCCACTGTTTTGACTGCTGTTTGGATTTTGGTGTGTAATAGTGAATCCAAGTCTCATCTATAGTAATAAATTGATGCACAAAATCAGTTTTATTCTTGTTAAAATGCTCCAAGCACTGTTCAGAGATTTTCATGCAAGCGCATTTTTGATCTGCTGTGAGCAAGCATGGCACCCATCTTGTGCAAAGCTTTTTCATTTTGCAATTCTTCATGCAAAATATATCTTACCCATTCTGTTGAAATGCCTATAGTCTCAGCAATTTCATGTACTCACCGGTTATCCAATGCACTTGATCAATGATATCTGGTGTTGTTACACTTTCTGGATGTCCTTCACGTGGATCATCTTCAATGCTGGTATGGCTAGCATTGAAGATGATCGCAGCCCATTTCTTAATTGTCGAAAATGAAGGAGAAGAGTGCTCATAAACTTTTATGAACTTCGAATGAATTTCTTTTGGCGTTAAACCTTCTTTTAGAGAATGTTATAACCACACAAAACTCAATTTTATCCATTTCAAGGGATACAGAGAACACTTCTGCTTCAGACAGCTGCATGAAACAAACTACTTGATAGAATGACTTGCAGGTTCACATAGATGCTTATGACAGATGTACCAACTTAGAAAAAAAATCTTGCCGATAGTGTTGCCATCTATGGTTGAGGCTGAGAATTTTTCAGACCACCCTCGTATGGAAATTTTTTCAGACACTTACTCGAGGTCTCCAGTTTTGTAGGATGGCTGTCTCAAACAGGAAAATAAAACTTGTCACTTATATATATATATATATATATAAATGCGTTCAGGAACATTGACTCGGTTGTCAATGTTCATGTCAATTATGTAGTGCAATTTTCCTGTACTTCACAGTTTTAAACTTCAGTGTTTTTATTACTGTTTCCTATTCTTAGAAGACACCTGAAGAAGGCTGTCAAAAGCCAAAACTAGTTGTGTTTTTATTTTAATAAAGCCTTACTATTATTCTCGGTTTTAGTCATTAAATCTTTTTATTAAAAAAAATATATATATATGTTTTGGGGGAAAGCAATTTTTTGTTCAGCAGTATGAAGGATTGTTAACTGGTTATATTGGATTGAGCGAATGATAAAATATCACAATATTCCAAAAGCAAAATGTCACCAGTGGTGCATCCTGCGGGTCTGTTTTGGGGCCACTGCTGTGTAATTTGTATGTGAATCATATTGGGAAGGGCTTGAATAGTGAGCTACAATTATTTTAAGATGATGCAAAGTTGGGAAGATCTATGAGGAGTAGAATGAATATTGTAGGCTTGCAAATGGACTTGAATGAAATACTTTCTGAATAAGCAAATGAATGGGGCTACCAGTTCAACATAAAAATGTATCAGGTTTTAAAGTTTGGGAAGCACAGATGGGATGCAGAGTATAAGATTGGTGGGAAGATACTTTAGACGAGATGGAGAAGATGATGGTTCTGGAATGTTGGTGGATAAGGACCTGAAAATTTACTAAAAGTTTGAAGAAAGCAGTGCATTATGGCGATGATGCAGAAAATACTGACATGTAGGAATAAGGATGTTATGATTCCTTTGTATAACGCTTTGATCAGATGTCATATGCACAGATTTGGCCATCAGAATTTTCAAAAGGATGGATACTGATATGTTAGAAAGGGTTCAGAAATGATTGAATAAAGTGGTTTCTTACATCTGGAATGTTAAGTATGAAGACAGATTGAGGGAATGCAAACTGCAGAAACTAGTGGATAGAAGGATTGGGGGGGGGGAACATGATCAAGAAATACAAATTGATAAGTGGTAATTACCAGATTAATGTGGATTAGATTTTTCATAGAATTAATGGAGATAGGGAAAGACCAAGAGGCCATCCCTGGATGCTGTATAAAAAGGGCACAAGCAAATGGGTAAGAGTAGGTTCTTTGCACGAAGAGTTGTGGCTGGTTGGAATGCATTCCCTGGAAGTTTGGTGGGTGTGGGGACAGTGAATGATTCAAGTCACGGTATGATGAGCTGTGTTTGTGTGTGTGATGGAGGGCATCCAGTGAGTTGTAGACTCCAGTTAAGTCTGAAAAAAAAAAAAAAATAATAATAATACAGTAATGCCCTGGTCATATGACACATTAGGCTCCAGACCACTGTCTTATAGTGAATTTCATCATTAATGAATCACTGCTTTTTTTTGATCACTTGCAGAATGCATGTAATGGTTAAAATAATGTTGCAGTCATATATATATAATATATATATATATATATATATATATATATATATATATATATATATGCATAAATAACATAACTAAAGCATTAGTTTATGCCAATTATGCAAAAGAAAAATGTAGAATAGTTTTTGCACATGTAAGTTATTCTGACCAGCCTGGCTTAAGGGAATACACCAATATGTTTAAGTCATCAATCAACATTAAATTTTTTCTATCTCATCAAGAAGACTGTCATGTTAAAGGATAACTGCAGGATTAACTGTAGGACTTTTCACTTGAATAAGAACTTTCCCTCTATTTTTAACAAATATAACATCAGAAGTGTGATATATTTAGCCTGTGGCCTCTCTCAGTGTGTGATTCTCCATTGTCACAAAATTTAATCATTTTAATCTGGTGTTACTATAATAATGATTTCATGGAATGCTAAAGGGAAATTCTAGTCTTGGGGCCAATCAATGCTTTCATGTTATTGTTTTTTAAAATATAACCACTGAAGCTTTTTGGTTACATCAATTTGAAAAAAAAAAGTATTAAGTAATATTTTAGGCATAATATCTTTCTCAGAGACAAACAAAAGAAGTTATCCATTAGAAGATTCTCAAAGCAGAAAGAAATATTTATAACAACAAAGATAGTAGTTTCACTTGCTATATTTAGCGTGTTTCTAATGGAAGGACATTGTTTTCCCAAATTGTGTATAACTCATTTTTTTCAATCAGATAGAGTATCCTAACTCCCTTCCTATCCAAAAAAAAAAAAAAAAAAAATATATATATATATATGACAGAATGATCATTGACTCGGTTAACATACATAGTTTTATGAAGAATTAAATGACTAGAACCGAGATTTAAGTAAAAAGGTTTTAATATAAACACACTACTAGTTTCGGCCTGTAACAGCCTTCTTCAGGTGACATTATAAAAGAAAAAACACTAAACATTGAGGGTTAAAAGACTATGAACAACACAGACAGTCTTTATACATAATTAGCATGAAAACGTTGTAGTTGTATTTGAAGCTGTTCTTTCGTTTTTGCATTGCTGGGAGAGTGTGTGTTTGCTGCATCACGTGAACGCCAGTACATGATTACAGCTGAATGACTATCTGGGAGGTTGTAACTTAAGCTGTTATTTAGATGAACAGGATTGAAGATGATTTCTCTAGATTCCACAATTTTTCTCTCTATTTCGTCACTGCAACGGAAGATGTTAGTAGATTTTTCCCAGCAGGGGTTATGGAGTTATATACAATATGGAGTTATTAAGACACTACACAACAGGGCTAAACTTATCTGTTCAAATGACAATGCCCTAACCACAGAACTAAACCACATCCTCAACACGTTCTCAGCCAATGCCTACCCCCCCAAAAAATATTGAAACCAGTAAACCACAATCCCCCTTCACAACAAGGATTACTCTAAATCCATTACCATTCCCTACATCTGAGGCATCTCGTAAAAAATTACTAAAATCCTAAAAAACCATGACTTGACCTCGTGTTACAGACCATATAGAAAATTGGCGTCCCTTATCCGCTCCACTAAAGACCAAGCACTTCCCCTAGACCTACCTGGTGTTTACCAGGTCCCTTGCAGATGTAAGCTGTCCTACTTTGGCCAAACAGGCAGGACAGTGAATATCAGAATTTCAGAACGCAAGGACTACATCCAGTTTCACCAGTACAGCCACTCTGGTCTTGCAGACCATGCTCTGGATACATGCTACAGAATATGGTGGAAGAAAGCCATGGTAATACACCGTAGTAAATTCAACTTTGAAAGACTATTCATGGAATCAGCCTTGGCCCTAAGAAACAGTCCAAACCTCAACAAATTTGGTTGCATGAGACTGCCCCAAATTGGGAGACCTTCAGCCCAATGGCCAAGAATATCTACATAGCCCACTAGGGGGGGACCATCAGGACTTTTAGGAGAAACAATAGCTTCCTGCTTCATTTTCATTTACTGTGTGTAGTTCCTGTGTGCACGTGTCTTTATTTTAAGTTCCTGTGAAGATGGCAACGTGACGTTGCCGAAATATTGGAAATATAGATTAAAGTTTAATTTAATTTATATCCTGTGTACATTGTAAATTCCTTAAATTATTTAATAAACATACTATCCATAAAAAGGAAAATAAAAACTGAATGTGAAAGTTATAGAGGAATTTCCCTACTAATTATACCAATAAGATTTATGCAAGTATACTTAAAAAGAGGTTGAGAAAAATTGTGAAAGAGCAACAGGGTTCAAGCTGGGATCAATCCAAACAGAGGTTGTAAAGATCAGATTTTAACTTAATGACAAATATTTGAAAAATCATGGGAATACGACAAGCATCGGTACTTCAGTTTTGTAGATCTGTAAAAACAGATGACAAGGTGCCCAGACAAAAGCTTTTCAAAACACTAACTATATAGGTTAAATAGAATATTATACAGAGTAATACGTAGTCTATGTTTAAGTTGTATGTCAGCAGTTACAACTGAAGGAAGTACAGGAAGATTATTTGATATAAAACCAGGAGTGTATGACAAGGGTGCATGCCATCTCCACTCCTATTCTTATTCAAAATTAGCATTAAACCTGACATAAAAATCAGAAATATCACACATAGCTCTCTACATCCATGTAGGTGATGTCGTATCCCTAAACACATCCAGTGCATTTCCAGAATTCTCTAGCTAAATTGCATAACAGCTATAACAAATTTGGCATTAAAATCAGCAATAAAAAACCAAACATGAAAATAGGCAGCAACATAGAAAACTTCATGCTGCATAGTCAATGGTGAATCTATAGAACAAGTAAAATATTACAGCTACGAGAGTGGTCTGAAAAGTTCTCGGCTTTCACCATTGATGGCAACACTATCAAGATTTATTTATTTATTTTCTAAGTTGTTACATCTGTCATAAGCATCCATGTGATATGGCAAGTCATCCTATCAAGTAGTTTGTTTTATACAGCTGTCTGAAGCAAAAGTGTTGTCTGTATCCCTTGAAATGGATAAAACTGAGTATCGTGCGTTATAAAATTCTTTGTAAAAGAAGGTTTAAAGCCAAAAGAAATTCATTCGAAGTTCATAAAAGTTTATGGGCACTCTTCTACTTCGTTTTCAACTTTTAAGAAAATGGACTGAAGAGTTTAAACATGGCCGTACCAGCCTTGAAGATGATCCATGTGAAGGACATCCAAAAAGTGTAACATCGGAAATCATTGATCAAATGCACGATATGGTATTGGATGACTAGCGAGTCAAAGTACATTAAATTGCTAAGCCTATAAGCATTTCAAAAGAACGTGTAGGATATATTTTGCACGAAGGATTGCAAATGAAAAAGCTTTGTGCAAGATGGGTGCTGCACTTGCTCATAGCAGATCAAAAACGCACTCGCATGAAAATCTCTGAACAGTGCTTGGAGCATAGTAAAAATAATAAAACTGATTTTGTGCATTGATTTATTACTATGGATGAGACTTGGACTCACTGTTACACAACAAAATCCAAACAGTGGACAGAAGCCGGTTGTTCAGCACCAAAGAAGACAAGGTCATGGCATCAGTGTTTTGGGATGCTAAAGGCATTTTGTTTATTATATCTTGAAAATTGTAAAACAATAAACGGGGAATATTATTCTGATCTTTTAACCAGACTAGACGAAAAAATTCGTGAGAAAAGACCCAGTTTGCAGAAGAAAAAAAATCATCTTTCATCAGGGCAATGTACTATGAATTGTTGGAACATCTACCCTATTCTCCAGATTTGGCTTCCTCTGACTTCTATCTCTTCCCAAAACTAAAACTCTTCCTCACTGGTCAACATTTTTCTTTGAATCAAGAGGTGATTGCAGTTGTAGACGGGTATTTTGTAGATCTTACTGAAAGCAGCTACAGGGATGGGATAATGGTGCTGGAGCATCATTGGAAGAAATGTATTAGTCTTAAGGGAGATTATGTTAAAAAATAAAAATAATTTTGAAATTATAAATTTGTTTTTTCATTGTTAGGCCGAAAACTTTTCAGACCACCCTCGTATTGAGGCACAATTTTTAGTGAAGATGGTAAATTAAATTTGGAAATAGACAACAGAATTAGCAAAGCTAGTATGATGGGCAGCCAATGGAATCAATTTATATGGAATAAAAGAGAAATTAGACAATACACCAAATGAGCAGCATACATGACAGTGTTCAAACCAGTGTTAAGTTATGGATCTTAGAGTTGATTTAGAAATAAAAGGAGTAAACAGGTGCATCAATGGCAGAGTCATATTAAAATTGGAAAGAAACTTGATATTGTTACTATCCAACAATAAGTATGAGCAGGGATAATCTAAGATGGTACAGTCACTTAAACAGAATGGGAAGGGAAAGGTTTGCAAAATGTGTTTGATGCCAAGATGACAGGATAGAGAGCTTGAGGAAGACCAATATCTAGACTGATTCTGTCAGAAGTGCCTTAGAAGCACGAAATGCTAGATACGATCCTTGTTCTCATTCAGTCCATCCTTGCTCCAGTGGATTCTATGTATGTGTTACATGACGTGAAGGTAAGGATCAGACGGCTTAGGTAAAAGCCCCTGTCTGTTCTCTGCATTCTTTAAAGACAATATAGAGATCTTCTCCCAGTTATCTTAGTTTTACCCTTAAATGATCCCTTTGTATATTTATGCCCTAAAAATAAGCAACAATATATCATACAACTTCAGACCTGTCTTAATATCAATCTTCTCAACAAAAGCCAAAGCCCACAAAGCATCGAACTTACTCAAAAGTAAAAAATCATGATATAACTGTTTAGTGGCACTAGTGCACAACAATCTGAAACAAAGGTGATTCTGGTAAAACATTAGTATGATTTTAGCAGAAGATGAGTCTCAAAATCTCATATAGAAAATGGAAAGGTTTTTCTCCTGCACAATGGACAAATTGAATAAACAGCTGCCTCACATACCATTAAACAACCTTAGATATTATGATACTGATTTATGCTGCTTTGATTAAGTGGAGAGAAATAAAAATTATATTTTACTTACACACACGCACGGCTTGGCAAAAATGTACATGTGGCAAGTATTAACTTGAAATCTTGAAGAAATTTGCTTACTTATGCTACCAATGGAGTAATTCCAAAGGTAGCAACATTAAGCAAGAAGTCTGAATAAATGATTATATTACAGAAATAATAGTATTCTTGGTCATTATTCCAACATTTATTTATCAAACATTTGTGTATTTATGATGCTTTTGGAAAACTCACAAACTTTATCTTTACTGCTTTTTCTATAAATTTATCAAATTTCAAATTATTCCTTTTTAAAAATAATAATTCCTTATAGAATTATTCTTTCAAATAAAAATAATTTAGAAAATGATTATTCTTTAAAGAATTATTTAAAAAAAAAAAATATATATATATATATATATATTCATATTTATAAATTTAGGGACACAAAAACACACGTGTTGAACAGATTATTTTATTAATTACTAATAAAATAAAACTTGACGTTTTGACCCCTGTATCGAAGTCATCATCGGAAGGATACAAGTATATAAGGAACCAAGCTACATGCTCTAGCCCTGTATACTGGCAAACTAAATCTACATAGTTAATTAATCCTTTTCCCTAGCCTGATCTCTAGTGATAAAAAAAATTAAATAAATAAATTAAAAAAAAAATAAATACAACTACAATGAACTGCTAGAGTCCTCATGTATTAATATTATTCTGGATTTGTACAGTTCTGATTGTTATAATATGATTTCTTTCAGTTGCTGTTGAATGTTACAAACACTTCACCAGGTTGTTTTCTTGTAGTGGGATTTTTCTATGGCTAGTCTAGGTTGTTATACAGGTTGTAGATTAGTCCTCCACATTCTTGAAATCGTTAGGCCATCATTTTTGTTGAGATTTGGGTTGTGTTTGAGCATTTCACATGACTCTTATTTTCTCTCAAACCAGGTTTTGGTGAGGTGTAGGGACTTAGTATTTTCCCAATCAATTCTGTGGTATGTTTGGAGTGTGTGGTCACAAAGGCCGGTTTTTCCAAAATGGAGGTATTTAATGTGTCGTTTGTGTTTGTCTTGTCTGATTGGCATAGTTTGCCCTGTTTCCCCTATGTATGTTACATGTGCATTGTATTTTGTATGCCCCTGGGTGGGCTAGGTGTGGAAGAGGATCTTTAGAAGAACTGAGTAGGTGTCTTAACTTATTTGGGGGTTTAAAGGTGGTTTTAATGTTGTGTTTGTGTAGTGTTCTGTCTATTTTTTCAGAAATTCCTCTAACATAAGGAATGGCAATAGCATTCCTGAAATCTTTTTTGTTCTTATTGGTATCTTTATGGACGATCTTGTGAATAGTTTTTTTACTGTATCCATTTTTTTGTAAATGTTTGGTTGATGATCTTGTATTCCTGGTTTAGAGCTTGTTCATTAGAACAAATGGTTAGAGCTCTGTGTTTAAGGGTGCTTATGACACCTAGTTTTTGTGTTGGGTGGTGGTAAGATGTGGCCTGCATGTGTAGGTTTGCGGTAAACTGAGAAGGAGAGACAGCCAGAGGGAAGACGTGTGACAAGTGTGTCTAGGAAAGGAAGAGAGTTGTTTTTTTCCATTTCAATGGTGAATTGGATACGTTTATGTTGTTTGTTTAGGTGGCTAAGGAATGTATTTAGAGCTTCGCAGCCGTCGGGCCAAATGGCGAAAATATCGTCGACGTATCTGAGCCAAATTTTGGACTTTAGACATGCTGTCTCTAGAGCACGTTGCTCAAAGTCTTCCATACAAAAGTTAGCTGTTGGGGGGGGGGGAAGCCGTGAGCCCATGATTGTACCTTCTTTTTGAAGGTAAAAATTGTTTTGCCACACGAAATATCCAGAGCGGAGTACATGGGCAAAGAGGGCCATACTGTCGTGTGGAAATATGTTCTGTAGGAGCAAGATAGTGTCATTGATTGGGTGAAAAGGGAAGTTATGTCAAAGCTGACTAATAAATCTTGGTCGTTGAGAGTAATGTTTTTAATTTTATTAATGAAATGTTGTGTATTTTTTATGTAGGAAGGGGACTGACCTACCAATTCCTTGAGTGTGGCTGCTAATTTTTTGGCTAAGTGAAAATTTGGGCTGTCAATTCCTTCAACAATCGGACGAAGCGATTTTTGTTATGTTTTGTGGGGTTGTAGTTTACCATTTAGTAGGTGTTGTGGTCCGATATCAAATGGTTCATTTTTTCAATGTATGGTGTACGGTCTAAAAGGACAGTGGCATTGCCTTTATCTGCTTTCATGATTATAATGTCTCAGTTATTTTTTAAGGATTTAAAGGCTAGATTTTCGGTTTTGTTTAAGTAGGTGCTTAGTTTTTTGTTTGAATTTAGTATACATGATGTTTCGATTTGAATTTTATCAGTCAAATTGGTGGGGAGGGATCTTAAACCTCTCTCGATATGATAAACAATATCAAGTTTGTTCATTGACCTCGGAGCAATGGCATAGTTCAAACCTTTCTTTAGCAGTGAGAGTTCTCCTTGGGTGGATTATCAACCATTAACCAATCAAACCACAATCTCGTTTTATTATTTTATTTATTTATTTATTTTATTTTATTTATTTTTAATTAATTAATTAATTTAATTTTTTTATCACTAGGGAAAAGGATTAATTAACTATGTAGATTTAGTTTACCGGTATACAGGGCTAGAGCATATAGCTTGGCTCCTTATAACACTTGAATCCTTCCGATGATGACTTCGATACAGGGGTCGAAATGTCAAGTTTTATTTTATTACTAATTAATAAAATAATCTGTTCAACATGTGTGTTTTTGTGTCCCTAAATTTATAAATATGAATGCTGATCACCGTGTAACCTTAAAAGAAAAAAAATATATATATATATGTTACAGTTAAAATGAATAATTCCTAAAGAAGTGTGGTAAATGTAATAAAAACATGTTTATAGGTTTTATATATAGATAGGTTAGGTTAGGTTAGTTTATAATGAAAAAAGTAAGGAAAGTACTTCTTTTGCACTCAATGAAATCAGAAATCATTATAAACTAACTAAGAAGTACCTAACTAACCTAACCTCTATTGGTTAGTTTAGGTTAGGCTATAATGAAAAAAAAGTAAGGATAATGATTTCTGATTTCATTGAGTGCAAAAGAAGTACTTTCCTTACTTTTTTCATTATAAACTAACCTAACCTTTATTGGTTAGTTTATAATGATTTCTGATTTCATTGAGTGCAAAAGAAATACTTTCCTTACTTTTTTCTTTATAAACTAACCTAACCTAAGCTGTGATAATTTCTATTGAGAATGAAAACCTATATATAAAATCTATAAACATGTTTTTATTAACATTTACCAGACTCCTCTAGGAATTATTCACTTTAACCCGTTAAAATTATTAATTTAAATTATTCGCTTTAACTGGTAATTATTAATAATAACCAGATTTATCACTTTAACCATAACATATATATATATAAAAACTCAAATTAATTTGAATGAAACCATTATTCCAGCATATTATTTAATTATTATCAATTAATATTTACATTTTAAGACATTATTTTTATGAAAGACAATTTGCAAAAAATTGATAACTAATTCACTGTACTAAACAAATGAAAATGAAAACAAACATGAAGGAGGATTTCTAACAGGGATAGAAATCAAATTGTATAGCATATTTCAGCATGATAGGAAAGGTAAACATGGTGATGGAGTGTTACTCATGATAAGAGATGAATTGTGTGCGCTCATGATGGAGAATCTCAGTGGAAATAACACCAATGGCTTTGAGCATATACGATGTGAGACAGATGTTTATAAGACAAGATATTCAGTAGGATGTTGCTATAGACCAAGGGTTACCAAACTTTTTTTTTTCTGTGGCTGGTTATTTTAATACTTCATCTTCATGACTCACTAAAATTTTCATGGCCAATATGTAAAATAAAACAGATTTGAATGCTTATAGAGTTACTTTACTGCGAACAAAGAGACTGTGAAATAGCGATGTGGACGGAGCGCGTTTTTTATCTCTATTAATTAAATTATTTATTCATTAGTCCTGATTAAATGCTCTTTACTTGTATTTTAGAGTTTCGTGAAAAAAAGAAAACCCAAAAATGAAACACCTAGGTTTTCAAGAGTTTGAGGAATCAAGTATGTATTTATGACTGTAAATCCGTGTGTTCACAGGCTGGTTTGCCTGTTCTGAGGGATGAAAAACCCGAGCTTCCTGGTGGAAAAACCCTCTACCTCCATATCAGACCGACTCACCTTTACTCGAAAGAGACCAGTAAAGGTTCCTCATGTCATGGACGGGAATCGAACCCAGGTCTTTCCACCCAAAGGGCTTCATCTATACCGAATGAGGTAGGGAGGTTTTGATAGAGATGAGTAAGAAATGTTTAGGTAAATTAGTCTGGCAAGTGCAAAGTAAGTGATCATTATGGAGAACCTCAACTATTGCAATATAAACTACACAGTGGAGGCAAAATGCAGTGCTAGGGAAGTTGAATTTTTGGACTAATTGAGGAACAACTGTCTTATAGCATATGGTGGAGAGAACACGAGGATCAAGAGTTTTGGATTTGATCATAGCATCAGAGGTTCTGCTTGTGAGTGAGACATCACACAGTCCTAATTTGGAGGATGAATAGGCATGTGGAGGTATCAAAAACAGAAAGATATGGAATTATATTGAATAATAAGGAAGGCAACTATCATAGACTTAGAAACCAATTTTCAGCAGTACAATGGATGAAAGAATTTGAAGGAAGAGGGGGGGGGTCATGCATGGAAGATAAAGAATTACTGAGAGGATAAGATTGCATAAAAGTGGTGGTAGAACGGAAGTATCAAACTATAATCCTGTTTGTATTTCTTCTGTAGTTAAAATTTCGAGAAATTGATAAGAACTCATATACAAAATTGGGCAGATGAGGGTAATATTATTTATGCAGGTCAGAATAGATTCATTATAGGATGCTTGTGTTTCAGTAATCTGGTAACCTTTTACAATCGAGTAATAAGAGCAATAGATGAATGTAAGGAACACATTGTCATTTGCTTGGGTTTTTCAAAGGCATTGTGCCAGATGACAAGTTGATTTTTAAGTTGCATCATATGAGTTTGGATATCAGGTTAGTGCAATGGATTGGTGATTAGTGCATTGGAGTGGTGGTTGTATATGGAGGAGCAGTATCAGGAAGTAGTAAGTCTACAAGTGGAGTCCCATAGGGTTCAGTCCAGTTTACATGCATTGCTATTCAATCTTTATGTCAATGATATTGTCGCAGGATTACAGGGAGATGTTCAGCTGTTTGCAGATGATGCAAAGCCTGGGAAGGTTATTGGTAATAGTGCTGATGTTTTAGCTCTTCAAGAGTATGCGAATAATCTAGAAAGGTGGCGAAAATGAATGGAGATATCAGTTTAATGCAACTACATGTAAGGTTTTAAAATTTGTGCTCAACAGATGGGATATTTCATACTCACTTGGTGGAGTTATACTGGAGGAAGCATGGGATCATGGGGCAATTGTGGATAGAGATTTGAAATTACGAGGACCTATTGCAAAGGTTGTGAAGACATCTCAGAGCATTGCAGCATTGTTTAGGAGAATATTGACCACTAGAGATAAGTGTGCTGGTCCCAGTGTATAAATCTTTAATAAGACATCTGGATTTCTGTGTTCAGATCTGGTCATAGGAATTTGAAGTGAATATAGTAATCTTGGAGAGGGTGCAAAAACAGATAATAAACATGATATCAAGACTAGAACAGTGATTATGAGGATAGACTAAGGGCATACAGACTGCAGATTTTGTTGGATAGAAGGCAAAGGGGAATATGGTCACGGCATTTAAGTTTCAAAGGATTAATATCATATTAACACTGAGGAGATTTTTCATATGGTGGAATGAGAAAAAGGAAAAAGGGTAAAAAGTAAGTTTTTTGCTTGGAGAGTGGTAGGAGCATGGAATGCATTGCCTGAGAGAATGGTGAACATGCAGACTGTGGATGAGTTTAAGGAGTGGTATGATATGACTTTGTGTTGACCTCCCAATGATGAGTCTTGTGACTCCATGGTGATCAGGAAAATAATAATAATAAAATAAGAAATAATTTATGCATACCTCCCAATCAGGATAGTCATGTTCAAGTAACTTTCCTTTATGAGTGCCTGGCAAAACCACAAGACACCCATTAAGTCTGGTAACCTTTTCCATAGCTGTCCAAGCACATACAATTTTGTCAGATGGTCGAAAGGGAAAGTAATGTAAGTCTTGATGCAGTGGATGACGTGATGTTAAAGATCCTAAAAAAAAAAAATTAAAAAAAAAAGTTTACATGCATGGTTAAGTTAATGTAAATGTGACTGAAATGTGATTATGTTAAGTTTCTGGAGTATGCAATGTTTACTCCTGGTTAAAGCATATAATTAAAAATGTTCAGTTTGTACTAATATATTTGCATATATTATTAATTATGTGCAAATATATGCATAATTAATAATAAATTCATGAAAAAAAGGTAAAGAAAATTTTATTATACAACATGGTCTAATTGATAAAATCAAGGGATTTTCACTCACAGATAAAGAATCTCAAGATACTTGAATATACTTTGGAAAGATCTCCAGACATATTCTCTAGTGGTTCAACAATTATCAAGATAACTTGATCTCCCACTTGGTGTTTTGAATTACTCTTATGAGATGGACTCATAAGCAGAGATTGTTTTCTAGCCAACTCCAATCTATTTTTTGTTAAACAAGGTTTTTTATGAACCAACACAAACAGAAATCTAAAGGAGTCCAGACTAACAACCTAGAAGCCATATTGGAATCTACTCTCCAAATTCATCTATACAGAAAATTGCTCATTTGTGAAGGCATAATGTGAAGGCACATGCTTAGAGAGGTATCCCTGTGGTATTCAAATATTGCATAATTTTGTAACATTCACATACTGTTCTGAATGTTTTAAAATTTTTTGGCTTCTGTAAAGCAGAACGACTGAATCATGGATCCAAAGTTAGGAGATACACACAAACTTTAGTACTGCCACACACTTGTTCTTTTACATTTGAATTTTCACTTCTCCAACTATATTATCAGCAACTTAAAAGGTGGCATCACAGAAGGCAATGCAATTAAGAAATGTACTGTTATCATTTAATAATTGTTGGAAGTTTTTCCACTAGGTTATACTGCAAATTAAAAATACCAAGAAATTATATACTGGTGTAATCCTTTATCCAAGTGTAAGCAAACAAAGTTTGCACCTGAAATATAATCAAGACTAGGACAATTCACATATAGAAGCTAATGACTTCACATCACTCGCCTTAGTATCCCATAATGCAAAGCACATATCCGTATACGGGTATGTATAATGCTGTGCATTATGGGAAGGGTCACTATCCAGACGGGTTTGGACCTTTATTGAGGACTAGTCAGTGGGAGCCAGACCCAGATGTGATGCTAAGGTTGAAGTAATGCAGAAGTCATATTTTCATATATGAGTTGTCAAAAGGTGTCACACTATTATTAAAATACTCTGGATTAGAGATAGTTGTTGGAAGTTTTTCCACTTGGTTTTACTATAAATTAATGATACCAGGGCCTGGGACATAGAAATCCAAGAGGAGAAAGATTAATACAGTTCTGTGAAGAAAGTAATCTGGTAATAGCAAATACTTTATTTAGCCACCCTCCTAGAAGACTTTACACATGGAAAAGTCCCACAGATGGCTGTAGGAACCAGATTGACTATATAATGATTAAAAAAAGATTCTGGAATAGCATCTTACAAGCCAAAACATACCCAGGGGCTGATATTGAATCAGACCACAACCCTGTGGTCATTAAAGCAGCAATAAAATTAAAGAAAACAATGAAACCTCTAAACATAGAAAAATATGATCTTGGCTCCCTTAAAAATCAAGAAATACAAGATAAATTTTTAAAGGAACTGATACAATCCACTGCTGTTAATGTTCCTGATCCCACCAAGTATCCTTACCCTAAAGATGAGATTGAGGATAGATGGCAGAAATTTAAAGAGGGCAGTAAAACAAACAATTCCCAAATTTGAGAAGAAAATGAGTAAACCCTGGATGAATGACAAGATACTGAAAATGATGGAGGAAAAGAAAGAAATACAAAAATCGTCCTGAATACTAGAACTTAAACAAGGAGATCAAGAAAGAATGTAGGATTGCAAAAGAACTATTTGGCTCAACAACAACTGCAAGGAAATTGAACTTCTGGACAAAAAGCACAAAACCAGAGAACTTCATGAAAAAGTTAGGGAGCTAACTAACAAATCTTGTAAAAGGGTAGGCTCTCATTCCATTGAAGATACCAGTGGAAACATCCTAATGGAGAAAGACAAAATAAGGGATAGATGGGTAGAGTATTCAAAGGAACTCTACAATCATGATAGAATAGATAAGCCAATGCAAGAAGATTTGGAGGGACCTACTATTCTTACCTGAGAAGTGACAAATGCCATTAGGAAACTGAAACCAGGAAAAGCTCCAGGAATTGATGGAATTATGGCAGAATATCTAAAGGCTTTAGATGATAAGGCTATAAGATCACTGACTGACATATGTAACAAAATATACGAAACTGGACACCAGCCAAAAGATTTTAAGAACTCAAAGTTCCTACCAATACCTAAAAAATCAAAGACAATCAAATGTGAAGAATACAGAACAATCAGTATGATCAGTCAGATAACAAAAGTTATGTTATATATCATCCTAGAAAGAAATAAACATAAAATCAAAATGGAAATTAATGAAACACAATCTGGTTTCCAGGAAAATAAAGGAACTAGAGAAGGACTCTTCAACATTAGAACTATTATAGAAAGATATCTGGAGAAGCAGAAAGACGTCTACTTATGTTTTATTGACTACACAAAGGCCTTTGACAATATACAACATGAACAAGTAATAAAATGCATCAGAAATTTAGGAGTAGATGGAAAAGATATCAGATTACTGATAAATCTATATTGGGAGCAAACTGCTTCAATAAAAATATCAGGAGAAATCTCAGAGGAATTCCCAGTAAAGAAGGGTGTCAGACAAGGCTGTGTTCTTTCTCCTATACTGTTTAACCTCTATACTGAAAATATCTTCCAGCAATTAGAATTTAAAGGAGACAGCATAGGAGGCAGGAATATAAACAACTTAAGATACACAGATGATACAGTACTGCTAGCTGAAAATAAAAAAGATCTTCAAAACTACTAGAAGAGACGCTGAAGCTAAGTGAAAAATATGGACTTAATTTCAACTTCAAAAAAACCAAAATCATGCTGGTAACAAGAGAAAAAGGGAAAATACCCGATATAAATATTAGGATCAGAGGAAATACTTTAGATCAAGTAGAGAGTTATATACAGGGTGTTCGGGATAAATTTGACAGTTTCGTAAGGAAAAAGAAAATCTTCTTTGTATCCATTAAATTTAATGAATTGACAAAAAAACATTACAGGCAGAGTTAATTACAATACTATCAACAAGATTTACTCAAAATAACCACCATTAGCATCGATCACAGCTTCAATTCTGCTTCGGAACCTCGAACAAGCTGATGCTACAGTCTCCCTGGGAAGGGCCGCAAAAACTGTTTTAATTTTATCCATTAACTGGGCTTTTGTATTACTGGAAGTGCGATTGGTGTCTTTTTCAACTGCGCCCCATACAAAATAATCCATGGGGTTAAGGTCTGGGGAGTTTGGAGGCCAAACATTTGGACTGGTGAAGTCATAGAAATTTTCAGACAACCATTTTTGACTTTTCCCAGAGGTGTGGCAAGGGGCCGAATCCTGCTGCCATACATACGGCCTACCATTGGCTACCCTTGTTATCCAGGGCTTGACTACAGTTAGCAACTCCACGAACAAAGCCCGAATTCCAATGCCAGGGTTCTTCAACACCTGTTCCTGCAGATTTGCGAGGAATTCTGCTGTACGAACGCAATCAGATCGTCTGCTAGGGATCTTTCTTCTTGCTACATCCTCGTAGTCACCATTGCAAGTCTCTAGTTCATGCCTGATTGTTTTTACTGTATTCAGGGAGCATTGGGCAGCAGTCGTAATATCCTTATTTTGATGGCGGGCACGAATCATCATGATACAAGTTATTCTCTTCCATGATTCAGGTGGGTTCCAGCTATCCATCCTTTCTGACATCTTGTATATGAATGAAGAAGGGTCCAAACTTTTAAATGAAGAGAAGTGTGTGTTAATACATGTAACTTACGGAAAAATATAATTAATTATAAATATGTCAAATTTATCCCGAACACCCTGTATATTTGGGTCAACTAATTAGAGAGAATGGAAAGTGTGATAAGGAAATATTAAGAAGAATGGAAATTGCTAGATCAACCTTCATTAGTATGAAAAACATTCTGATCTCAAGGGAAATTCACACAAAAACAAGAATTAGGCTGTCCAAATGCTACGTATGGTCAACACTGCTATATGGAGCAGAAACCTGGACAATACCAAAATATTATAATAATCATAACTAATATTTAAGGAATTGACAGCATAAACTAGAAATATAAATGAATAAACTTTAATATATACTTTCCGATATTTCGGCAAACGTCACGTTGCCATCTTCTTGGGAACTTACTACAAAGACACGTGCACACAAGTACTAATAACAGCAAATGAGACTGAAGCTAGGAAGCTAACGTTTTCCTAAAGTCCTGATGGTGCCCCCTGGTAGGCTATATTGGTAGTTCTTGGCCTTTGGGCTGAAGTTCTTCTGATAAGAGTTTCCCAAATTTGGGGCAGTCTCATGCATCCAAATTTGTTGAGGTTTGGCATGTTCCTAAAGGCCGAGGCTGATTCCATCAATAGTCTTTCATACTTGAGCTTGCTGCGGTGTATTACTGTGGCTTTCTTCCATCTTATTCTGTGGCGAGTATCCAGAGCATGGTCTGCAAGTCCAGAGTGGCTGTACTGGTGAAATCGGATGTAATCCTTGTGTTCTGAGATTCTGATATTTGCTGTCCTGCCTGTTTGGCCAAAGTAGGACAATTTACAGCTGCAAGGGACCTGGTATACACCAGCTAGGTCTAGGGGAAGTGGTTGGTCTTTGGTGGAGCGGATAAGGGATGCCAGTTTTCTATGTGGTCTGTAACAGGTGGTCAAGTCATGTTTTTTTTAAGATTTTATTGATTTTTTCCGAGGTGCCTCGGATGTAGGGAATGGTGATGGATTTAGAGTAATCTTTTTTGTGAAGGGGAGGGGGTGGTGGGTTGTGGATAACTGGGTTAAGTATTTTTTGGATTTTTTTTGGGGGGGTAGTCATTGGCTGAGAAAGTGTCACGGATGTGATTTAGTTCAGTGGTTAGGGCTTGATCATTAGAACAGATTATTTTTGCCCTGTTGAATAATGTCTTAATAACTCCATATTGTTGTGAGGGGGGGGGGTGATGGGATTGTTGGTGAATGTATCTGCCTGTATGGGTGGGTTTTCTATAAACTGAGAAAACCAAGGTTCCATCAGGTTGGCGGGTGACTAGTGTGTCTAGGAAGGGGAGGTTATTGTTTTCCTCTTTTTCCAGGGTGAACTTGATTCCGGGGTGTTGGTTGTTTAAGTGTGTTAGGAAGGAGAGGAGTGAATCCGGGCCATGTGGCCAAATAGCGAAAACATCATCAACGTAGCGAAGCCATATGGTAGGTTTTTGTGGGGCTGAGTTTAAGGCTTTCTCTTCAAACGTCTCCATGAAGAAGATGGCCAAGGGTGGGGAAAGTGGTGAACCCATGGCTGTCCCCTCTATCTGTTTGTAGAATTTTTCCTGCCAAACGAAATAGCTCGAGTTCATTGTAAACTGAAATAGGGCTGAGATATCGGGAGGAAATTTAGCTTGGATTAGCTCTAAGGTTTCTTTGAGGGGGACATTCGTGAATAGGGAGGAGACATCAAAACTGACCATTATGTCATTATGTTGGAGTGTAAGGTTTTCTATACTGGCTTTGAAGTGGGCTGAGTTTTTTTTATGTGTGATGGTGTATTGCCAGTATAGTGTGAGAGCGCTTTGGCTAAATGCTTGGCTAGTTTGTAAGTGGGGAATCAATGCCATACACTATGGGACGTAATGGCACATTTTCTTTGTGTATTTTTGGGAGCCCATATATGCAGGGGGGTCTAGAGTTATAGGGTTTTAGTCTGTTGGTAATTTCCACAGGCCAAGAAGTGACCTTCTTAAGGAGCCTATGGAGTTTTCTAATTTGTGAGTTGGTGGGATTGTAATCAATGGGGAGGTAAGTGGAACGATCTAATAATAAAGCCTTGAGCTTACCTGTGTAGTCTTTAAGATTGAGTACCACAGTGGCGCTCCCCTTATCCGCTTTGGTGATCACTATTTCTTTGTTTCTCTTCAATTCTTGTAGTGACTTGTATTCACTAATGGATATGTTGGATTTTGGAGGTTTTGCTTTATTGAGAACACAGGCTACATCCAATCTAATATCGTTGGCGATGTGGTTTGGAAGTTGGCGAATCCCGCGTTCAATTTGGATCATTAATTCCTCGGCCGGTAATTTCTTAGGAGCAATGGCGAAGTTGTGACCACGTGACAGAGCGTTGAGTGCTTCACAACTTCTTCTTCACAACAACAAGTGCTTCACACGTGTCACAACTTCGCCATTGCTCCTAAGAAATTACCGGCCGAAGAATTAATGATCCAAATTGAACGCGGGATTTGCCAACTTCCAAACCACATCGCCAACGATATTAGATTGGATGTAGCCTGTGTTCTCAATAAAGCAAAACCTCCAAAATCCAACATATCCATTAGTGAATACAAGTCACTACAAGAATTGAAGAGAAACAAAGAAATAGTGATCACCAAAGCGGATAAGGGGAGCGCCACTGTGGTACTCAATCTTAAAGACTACACAGGTAAGCTCAAGGCTTTATTATTAAATCGTTCCACTTACCTCCCCATTGATTACAATCCCACCAACTCAGAAATTAGAAAACTCCAAAGCTCCTTAACACGTTCGCTGCCAACTACGAGTATACTCGTAGTGGGTAAACCTGCTTCACAAGCCAGCTACGAGTATACTCGTATGACGCTTACCGCCGGGAACGAGATTATTGTAGTGACCTTGAAGAAGTGAAAATGCTTGGCTTGTGGGGCTAGCATCAAAACTGTGTATTCTCATAGACCGTATATGCTCTGTACAAGCCAACTACGAGTATACTCGTAGGCCTTGGCTTGTGGGGCTAGCATCAAAACTGTGTATTCTCATAGACCGTATATGCTCTGTACAAGCCAACTACGAGTATACTCGTAGGCCGTTTACCTCCGGTAACGAGATTATCGTACTGACCTTGAAGAAGTAAAACTGCTCGGCGTAGGGGAACAGACCATGCCAAAGTAGCGTGGCAGCGAACGTGTTAAGAAGGTCACTTCTTGGCCTGTGGAGATTACCAACAGACTAAAACCCTATAACTTTAGACCCCCCCCCGCATATATGGGCTCCCAAAAATACACAAAGAAAATGTGCCATTACGTCCCATAGTGTATGGCATTGATTCCCCACTTACAAACTAGCCAAGCATTTAGCCAAAGCGCTGTCACACTATACTGGCAATACACCATCACACATAAAAAACTCAGCCCACTTCAAAGCCAGTATAGAAAACCTTACACTCCAACATAATGACATAATGGTCAGTTTTGATGTCTCCTCACTATTCACGAATGTCCCCCCTCAAAGAAACCTTAGAGCTAATCCAAGCTAAATTTCCTCCCAATATCTCAGCCCTATTTCAGTTTACAATGAACTCAGGCTATTTCGTTTGGCAGGAAAAATTCTACAAACAGATAGAGGGACAGCCATGGGTTCACCACTTTCCCCATCCTTGGCCAACTTCTTCATGGAGATGTTTGAAGAGAAAGCCTTAAACTCAGCCCCACAAAAACCTACCATATGGCTTCGCTACGTTGATGATGTTTTTGCTATTTGGCCACATGGCCCGGATTCACTCCTCTCCTTCCTAACACACTTAAACAACCAACACTCTGGAATGAAGTTCACCCTGGAAAAAGAGGAAAACAATAACCTCCCCTTCCTAGACACACTAGTCACCCGCCAACCTGATGGAACCTTGGTTTTCTCAGTTTATAGAAAACCCACCCATACAGGCAGATACATTCACCAACAATCCCATCACCCCCCCCCTCACAACAATATGGAGTTATTAAGACATTATTCAACAGGGCAAAAATAATCTGTTCTAATGATCAAGCCCTAACCACTGAACTAAATCACATCCGTGACACTTTCTCAGCCAATGGCTACCCCCCCCCCCAAAAAAAATCCAAAAAATACTTAACCCAGTTATCCACAACCCACCACCCCCTCCCCTTCACAAAAAAGATTACTCTAAATCCATCACCATTCCCTACATCCGAGGCACCTCAGAAAAAATCAATAAAATCTTAAAAAAACATGACTTGACCACTTGTTACAGACCACATAGAAAACTGGCATCCCTTATCCGCTCCACTAAAGACCAACCACTTCCCCTAGACCTACCTGGTGTATACCAGGTCCCTTGCAGCTGTAAATTGTCCTACTTTGGCCAAACAGGCAGGACAGCAAATATCAGAATCTCAGAACACAAGGATTACATCCGATTTCACCAGTACAGCCACTCTGGGCTTGCAGACCACGCTCTGGATACTCGCCACAGAATAAGATGGAAGAAAGCCACAGTAATACACCGCAGCAAGTTCAAGTATGAAAGACTATTGATGGAATCAACCTCGGCCCTTAGGAACATGCCAAACCTCAACAAATTTGGATGCATGAGACTGCCCCAAATTTGGGAAACTCTTATCAGAAGTACTTCAGCCCAAAGGCCAAGAACTACCAATATAGCCTGCCAGGGGGCACCATCAGGACTTTAGGAAAACGTTAGCTTCCTAGCTTCAGTCTCATTTGCTGTTATTAGTACTTGTGTGCACGTGTCTTTGTAGTAAGTTCCCAAGAAGATGGCAACGTGACGTTTGCGGAAATATCGGAAAGTATATATTAAAGTTTATTCATTTATATTTCTAGTTTATGCTGTCAATTCCTTAAATATTAGTTATGATTATTATAATATTTTGGTATTGTCCAGGTTTCTGCTCCATATAGCAGTGTTGACCATACGTAGCATTTGGACAGCCTAATTCTTGTTTTTGTGTGAATTTCCCTAGCACTTAGTAGGGCGAAGGAAGCTAGCAGCACTGTGCTTACCACAGTGTCATATTGCTATGTGTGCAAGCATATGCATGTCATGGTGAGATGCAAGCTATTAGCATAATGTGGCACTGTCCGTCGTGCAGCTCCACTGTTGTTTATATGCAGTTTGCATCAGTAGTAGAGTGTTTGTAGTGCTTATCGTATTTACTCCGTCTCTTTAAATATTTGGACATTACAATTAAAGGCATAACATGTGTTATAGTTTTTATTTTAGAACATTATTGGGGTTATTGACAATTATGACCTCAGAAATGCAAGGTATTCTTTCACTAAATATTTAGTAGCTGCTAAATTATTTAACAAGGATAAATTAGCTAATTTTAAGAATTAATTGCCTACAGAAGAAATAAAATTGACCACTGAAGCATATCCCATGATCAACAGAGAAAAACTTAAAACTGAACATCAAGTATTTAAGAATTAATTGCCTACAGAAGAAATAAAATTGACCACTGAAGCATATCCCATGATCAACAAAGAAAAACTTAAAACTGAACATCAAGTATTCTACAGTAGACCTGACATGCATGATTACTGTAAATTAATGTATAATTTATAATGTAATGTATAATTTTATCAATAATAAACAATATTTTTTAATGTTTAATATTTTTCAAATTTTTACCATAATTTTGATATTTTATCCAAATACGTATACACTGTACTTACAGTGTGTATGTATATTTCGAAAGTTCCAGCACCATAAGATTTCAAGCTACGAGCCACCACTGATTTCCAGCAAAAACATCTATGGTTATCTTTGTTGTTTACTTGTAATTTCAGTAGAAGCTGAGTAGCTGATTCTTGTAAGCTCTAAGCCAAGTCTTTTGTGTGCATCATAGTACTCTATGCAATAGACCATGGAAGATATATTGTTCATGACTGACCAACAAATGAATTTATGGGGGATAGCATAAAAGCTCTCCACCTTGCTTGAAGTTAATCTTCAGCAATTGCTGGTTGCTGTGTTCTTTCTTCTTCAACACAGAACTCGTTTTCAACCATTTATGCCATGTCACTATGCTACATATTTCAGGTTGAATTCCTCTTGCACAATAAGCAGCAAGTTCAAAAATGACTGCACTTTCTTCTGAACTGTGAATGGTGCAATATTAGCACTCAGTAACATTTATGTTCAATGTAGTAGGTGGGATAACTTGCTCTGTGGTTTCAATTCGGCTATACACGCTGCACATAATTTTTTTTTAATGTTAATTCCACAATAAAACTACACTCTGCTAATAGTTTTTTTGAGCACCTCCATAGCGCAATTGGAAGAACGACTGTACATTGCACCCATTAATTGGAAGAGGCCAAGTTCGATTCTCGTTGTGACGGGAGGAATCTTTATATGGACTTTTTTCAATCGAATGTGAGTTAGCCGATCTCATATAGAAGTAGCAGGGTTTTTTCTCTCAGAAACTCTGGATTTTCATCCCGCATACAGACAAATTGGTCCTTCAGAACACATGTAATTTACAGACAAAACATACTAGTTGTGGTGGGCGGCAGTAGATGCCATTGATGTAGATTATTGGTAGTAGAGGTTCGGTGTAGTTGCAGAGGCAGAGAGTTGTATAGTAGGTGTGCTCGCTCAATGAGCCTTCGGACTCCTTGGATGTGTCACGAATAATAATAAAACTCATTGTAACCTATAGTACAATGAGTGTTGTGGGAAACGTAAGGGGTTAAGTGACCTGAGAATCCCTCTCTAGACAACATAGACTTTTTTCCAGGTCTACTTCAGGTGCCCAATAAGTGGGATGTGGTCTCAACCTAGTATTGAAAATCACATGCCACCTAAATATATGGTTAAGTATTACAAATTTGTAATCTGCATTTGAAATACTTTATCCAAGTGTAAGTAAACAAATTTTGTATGTGAAGTAACTTCATGACTGAAGTACTTGTACACAGAGGTTAATGACTTCCCATCAATTGCCTTAGTACCCCATAATGCAAACACACATATCCTTATGGACATATATAATGCTATGCATTATGGAATGGGCCACTACCCAGACCAGTTTCGACTGTTATTGGGGTCTCATACTAAGGCAACTGATGTGAAGTCATTAGCCTCTATATACAAGTACTTAAGCTGTGATGTTACTTCACACACAAACTTTGTTTCCTTACACTTGGATAAAGGATGAAACCAAGGATATAATTTCTTGGTATGTATCTTTAATTTATAGTATAACCAAGTGAAAAAACTTTCAACATCTGTCTCTAATTCAGAGTATTTTAGTAATAAGATGTGACACCTTTTGATTACTTGTATATGGAAATATGACTTCTGCATTACTTCAACCTTGGTATCACTTCTAGCTATGGCTCCCATTGATAACATGTCAGTTTTTGGCAAGATAAGTACTTTGGTTTTCTTTCATTTGTTTTTCATTTTAATTTTATTTTACAAGTGCAAGTGGTGGTTTCACCCACACTAGCACTGTTTTTTTTTTTTTTTTTAAGTAAATATTAAGATTGCTTGTAGTGCAGTTAATATCTGCATTATGGGATTACTTTTGGAAGTATCATGGCTGGCATTTTATAGTAGCTCTAACAGAACATTGCTAGTAGTGTAGAATTATTTCTATATCATGAAATTATTTAATTCTTCTGATTCTTTAAATTCTGAAAGTTTTTTTCTTTCTTTCTTACAATCAAATGCAGAGGTTTTAGTCTTTTTCCCCACTTGAGATAATGGTGCCAATTCCTCCACAGGTGTGAACACTAGGAATTGAAATTCCAGGATATGAAGAAGTGAGATGGGCAACTAAGGTTTTAAAAGGGATAGTTGGTGCTAATAAGATTTATTCTTTTACCCCGTACAGCGGAGGAAATATTTAATTGTAGTTAAAGATGTGGAAATAAAGGACAAACTACTACAGGGTTTTACTTTCAAAGGCAGCACAGTTATTTCCGTAGTAGTCAAGTAAAAACAGCAAAAATCAAAGGATTTCCAATGGAATATATAGAGAACAGTAATGAAATTCTTGTACAACATTCTTGAAATGGGGTAAGATTAGTAATGTACGAAAGCATTTATCAGGTGAAGATTCAAACTGTTTTTCTGGTGAAGTCAACTTCACAATGGATATGAAGATGCCCATACCAAATTTTGCCAACATCAGTACAACCCAAGTTAAGGTAAACTATCCCAGAGTTCAAAGGCAGTGTCTGTGTTGTGGTTCACATAATCACTTGGATAGTAACTGCCCCAAATGTAAATGTTTCAACTGCAAGGAGATCAGACATATCGCTAATCAGTGTCTCAAACCCTGTTACAAATACAAAAGTTCTGAACACTGTATTAACACCTGTCCTTTTAGAACTTTTGTTGTGGGAGCATCAGTAGAGCCAATTAGAATACCATATATATCATGGAGGATAATGAATTCCCAGATCTTCCAATTCAGTCTAATAAAGATGGTACTTTTAAACAAAGTACATTTGGTAAAATCACAAAAAGTGTGCAACCAAATCAGTTAGAAATTAGCCCCAAAACTCCAGATCTGCAGGAGTCACTTTTCCAGTCAAATAGAGATGAAACAACATCAGTTGAAATTACCAATAATGAACCTAGTATAACAAATGAACAGATACAAGACAAAATGCAAAAACATGCAACTGTTCTACAAGGAGAAACTGGAGAAGAAATAAAAAAGCAAGTAAGACTGAAAGAACTTAATATGCAGACAAGATCATCAACAAAGAAAGATGAATTAATAAAAAAAATTTAGGAAAAACAAAAAAAAATAAATAAATAAAGGAACTACATCTTAAAAGAAAAAGAAGCAATAAAAAATGTAAAGATGGAGAAGGTTGTGAATCATCAAATGAAAACTCTTCAGGCTCAGAAGAGTTTATGGACTATGAAGAACCATCTCATGCTAATAAAGGGAAAGTGAGAGATAAATAAAATAAAGTTTATTGATTTAAAGTTTTCTCAGTATGATTATCATCTATATGAAATGAAAATAACTAGCTTCTAAATCAAGAATGATAGGCATGAAACTGAAATAATGATAAGCAATGGTAGAAAGCTGGAAAACAGTTTAGAAGAAGCAAGCTATGCAATTGCTCCTTCACAGATTGAAGACCTTATCAGGTTCATCCAAAATATAGAAATAAGTTAAAGACTTTACCAGTGACACTTCATTAATCATAACATCTCCTTTCTGTACTGCCTCATTAAATGTATGAGAATTCCACAGGCAAATTAAACAAGAAACTATATGGAAACTTATGCTATGCCATAATATCAGATTTCTGTTTCTTCAAGAAACATACTTCTGCAGATATAAAGATATAAAAACTTTAACAAACAGATATCCACTCTTTCTTATTGGAGCTTTGGAAGATTTAACAGGGCTGGAGTAGGAGTTCTTATTCTTTCCCCTGCCCTGGTTCATTTTGTAATATCCAAAGGGATGCAGAAGGGACAATCTTGACAATAGACTGGAAATAATGTGGATAAATATTTATACTTCATTTAATGGAACAGTTAGATGAAAATTCTTCCAGAAACTGGAGCCATATTTATACGGTGCCTACTACATCATAGTAGCAGGAGACTGGAATTGTATTGAAAACCCAACATTAAACAAAATAGGAGGACACCCCCAGGAGTGGAAAAGTGGAAAAGTTCAGATAAAACATCTTGACATCAGCATGCCAGATCAAACAGATTTTTGTAGTTCTACTTAATTTCCACTGAATGGAACAAGTAGAGATCAGTTCTGAACTGTGGAGACTTCCACCAAATTTTCCAATGATCTTTTCAACCAAATTCCAGACCCTCTTCAAATTGGAATAATGTTACCTGGAATTGGGTTATGTGGTTAAAATTCAAACATGCAGTAAAACAGAATATGATGGAATACGGAAAGGAACAGGCTTTCCTCAAAAGAAAAAAGTTGAAAGACCTGTATAAAGAGAGAAACTGGTTCGTAACAAACCAAGACACAACCGTATAGAAAGCAACATTAGAAACATTAACATAGAGATAGAAGTGGAAAGGAAGAAACAAGTAGAAGAAAGAAATTTTAAGAATACAGCAGCTCTTAGGAGATAGTCCTTCAGCTGCATTCTTCAATAGACAATTCACAAAATTTTGCAAAGGAAGGACTATCACTCAAATCTGCATTGATGGTGAAGATGTGTCCACCACTCAAGACATCCTTGACTCCTTTCAAAAACACTACAAAAATCTGTTTGAAGGCAATAATACTGTTGGAAATTATAACTCTTGGTACATTATTTCTGGCTATATTATAAATGGCTTTCTTGTTCATATCCAAGATGGGCTTGACAGACCCATTACAGATTCTGAAGTTACCACAGCCTATAAAGAATGCCAGTCAAGAAAATTCCCAGGACCTGTTGGTCTAGGGACAGAAGTTTACCACGAAACCTGGGATTTTATTCATCCCATTCTAGTTATACTATGCAGTTCTTTTCTCTCATCAGGAAACATATCAAGTGAATTTGTAGCGAGCTACACCATCTCCTCATTCCAAAACCTAATAGAGATCACACCTTAATCAGCAGCTGGAGACCTATTTCTCTATCTAATACTGACTACAAGATATTTTTCCACATTGTCAATAACAGACTTAAAGTCGGAATGAATTACATAATTAAAAACACGCAGGTGTATGGAGTTCCAGGCTGAGCAGTAGAATTTAATCTATTTCTGCTATGTGATCTAATCTGCTTAGTTAATATGAAAAAGCAGTCGATGGAAGTGTTATCAGTAGACATTACTTAAGCATTCTCAGTTCCGTTTTTTTTTCTTTCTGTTTTCTGTTATCAAAGGAGCTCTCAGTTCCTTCAATTATGAAGGAAAATAAGGTATTAGAATATATCGATGATGTAGTGGGCACTTTGAAAGATAATGATTCCATATATATCTTTTTAGGAAAAATTCAGCAAGATGCAGACAAGACAAAATTAAAAGATTTTGGAAAGTGGGATCTTGGAGGCATTCCTTTTGGACTAACCCCTAAGGGAGAACCCTCATTATTCTTGGAATTCCCTTCTCCACTTAACTAATATTACCAGTTCAAGAACTTTGAAACCTTAGAAGACTGGAAAATAGGGCCCACTTTCCTTTTCTTCTAAAGCCATAGTACTCAAAATCATAATCTTTCCTGTTCGGTTGTACATAATAAATATTACAGACATCACAGAAGCTGAAGAAATGCAATTATATAGTTGGTCTTTTGCAATTATATAGTTTGCAATTTTTTTGGCCCAGCCGATATCAAGAAGTTAAAAAGGAATTTCTTCAACTATCAAAGAAGCATGGAGGATTTGAGCTTCCAGTCTTAAAATTCTGCTATTTAAGCAATACAGCTTCAAAAATTAATAAAAGCAGACTAATCACACATGTATAGAGCTTCTCCTGGACTACCTGGGTTTTTATCTTCCCCTGTTTGGAGTAAATGATTATAAAGATCCAAAAGCTGAGATTGTTCTTGAATACTACAAAACTCAGTGCTTAACTCTAAGACTGCTAAAATACTCTGGCATTGATATTCTTTCAAAAAAAAAAAAAGTAAAATTTTGTATAAAGAAATCTTTAATCTCATTTGCTGCAAACTTTCACATTTGGGGTACTGACAACAATACTTTGTTTCTTCTTCTTCTTCTTCTGCAGTTTTTCCCACTTAAGTAGGGTCGCTGTCTGTGGTGAGAGTCTCTTCCACAACTTCCTGTCTTGGGCTGTAGCCACATCCAAGTTCTTCATCCTCAAGTCCTCCTCCACCATCTCCCTCCATCTCTTCTTTGGCCGTCCACACTTCCTCTTCCCCTGCACATCCATCTACATGACCTTTCTTCCCATATATTCTTCCTCCCTTCTCATCACATGACCAAACCATCTCAACCTTGCCTCCTGTATCTTTGCTCCTAAGTTTGTAACTTTCACAGTTTCCTTTACATAGTCATTTCTCAGATGATCCTTTCTGGTCACACCGCACATCCACCTAAGCATTCTCATCTCCGCTACCTCCATCCTGCTGATGTTATTTTTCCTCAGGGCCACAGTTTCCAAAGCATACGTCATAGCTAGTCTCACCACTGTCCTGTAAATTTTGCCTTTTAAATTGATCGGCACCCTCTTATCACATAGCACTCCAGCCATCTCTCTCCAGTTCCTCCATCCTGCTTGTATCCTGCATCCCACTTCCTTCTCAGCCTCACCATCTTCTTTCATTGTTGAACCTAAGTATCTAAAATCACTGACCTTCCTGATGACATTTCCTTCCAGCTTAAGATCTGTCTCCTGGCTGCCATCCACTTTACAACACATATACTCGGTCTTACTTCTGCTCAGTCTCATACCTCTCTCTTCCAGAACTTTCCTCCAACTTTCCAGTTTGGCTGCCACTTCTTCTCTTGATTCTGCACACAGCACAATGTCATCTGCATACAACATAGTCCAAGGCACGTCTTCTCTCACTTCCTCCGTCACCACCTCCATCACAATATTAAACAGGAACAGACTTAATGCAGACCCTTGATGCAAGCCAACTGTCACTGGAAAACTTTCTGTCACTCCCAGGCCGGTTTGAACACTTGTCTTTACATTTCTGTACATCTCCTGCACCAACCTGACATATTTCTCCGGTACCTTCTTCTCCCTCAGACACCTCCAGACTTCTTGCCTTGGCACTCTATCATACGTTTTCTCCAGATCAATAAATACCAGATGTAGCTCCCGTTGCTTCTGTTGAAACCTTTCCATCATCTGTCGTATCCCAAAGATAGCATCTGTGGCCGATCGACCAGGCATGAAGCCAAATTGCTCCTTTGCAATCTCCACCTCCTTCCTCAGTCTTCCATCAAGAACCCTTTCTAGGATTTTCATTGTGTGGGACATCAACTTTATTCCTCTGTAATTCTTACAGTCTTGTGCATCCCCCTTTACCCAATGATACCCTAACAGGAGGGATCTTGCTTAGAGAATTGCATATGGCCACCATGCAGTCAATAACATCAAATGGAGGTACTTTAACATCAGAGATCTAATCTGTGATATCTTTTACAGATTGGAACCAGTGGAACATGCATTCTGTAGCTTCCCTCTTGCCCTGTGTATTTGGAACAGATTATGTAATGTGTTGGGCATTCCATTACTTACAACAGAACAGGTTATTTTTTTATAATACCCACCACATCTCAGCAATGGGAAGGGAATTTTGATTTTTATAATTAATGAATTAAAATGCCATTTATGGAAGGTTAGAAAGAAACATGGATTAAAAAATCAGCAATATGTCATCCAAATGCTTTATAATATTGTACTGTGGAAATTTTATTGTTTAGTCAGATGATTTTTGTATTTAGAAAGAAGCATTCTAGGAGGTATCAAATTTTTGACTAGACGGTATAGACCACCCACAGTATGTGATTTCACCAGGGGGAGATAAAATTCTGTTTATTCTTGCTAAGAGAGGTTTTTTAAATAGTTCCATCCTCTTAATTCAATGTAGTCTTATAGTCAACTGCAGGGATGACTGGAGAGTAATCTGAGGCAGAGAAGGCCAATTCAAAGTAGTTAAACTCAGATAAGGCTAACCACCTGGGTGTCAGTCATCTTTGCACTTTAGTTTCAATTGGTCTTTTGGTTGTTCATCATTATGAGATTGGTGAAAAAGGAAAACTGATTTTATTACAAATAACTTTTGTAACAAAATTTATTTGTAATACAATACAATATTAAGTGAAACATGTGGGTGACTCTAAAGTCCTATCTAGGTGGTGCCCCCTCTATGGGTATTTATAGGTGACCTAGGATATAAAGTGAAATGTTTGATAATTAATGTTTTCCAAATTTTGGGAAGTTTTATGCAACCGTATCTATTTAAATTCAGCTGATTTCTGAGTGCCGCCACAGATTCTAAAAACAGTTTTTCTTTTTTGAATTTACTATGGTGGAGCATGGTGGTTTTTCTCCAGGAGATCTTGTGGGTTGTATCCAAAATATGGTCTGCAAGGCCAGATTGACCATAGTCGTGATTGCAGATGTATGATTTGTGTTCTTCTAAAAGGATGGTTGCTGATCTATCTATCTGTCCGAAGTAAGCCAGCTTGCAGGAATAGGCTACCCTATGTACTCCAGGCACTGAGAGAGGAGAAAGCTGATCTTTGGTGGAATAGATTAATGGTAGTAATTTTACGGTGAGGCATGAACGGCGTGTGGAGGTTGTACTTTTTTTTAAGGACCTGGCTATTTTTTCTGATGTGCCATGGATGTAACGTATGGTGATGGCATTTCTGAAGAAATGGCCAGGGAATGGGGGAGGAACTGATTATTTTTTTAATTCTGTAATCACTGTAGCCATTGGAAAGGAAGGTGTGTATGTGGTTGAGTTTGGTTGAAAGGGAGGTTCCACTGGAACAAAGCTTGTGGGCTCTATTGGTTAATGTTTTAATAATGCCATAATGTTGAGAGGAGTGGCAGTGGGAGAGTTTGTGAATGTATCTGCCTGTGTAAGTAGGTTTTCTATATAAAGAGAAGGAAAGGTTACCATAAGAAAGATGTGTTACTAAGGTATCTAGGAAGGGTAAACTATCGTTATTTTCCTTTTCCATCATAAACTGGATTCTTGGATGTAGGCAATTGAGGTGACTGAGGAAGGAGTCTAATGTGTCTGAGCCATGCGACCAAATAGAGAAAATATCATCTACATACCTCAGCCAGATAGAAAGTTTGACAGGGGCTAAGTCTATGGCTTATTTTTCAAAATTTTCCATGTAAAAATTGGCAAGAGAGGGTGTGATAGGGGGGAACTCATTGCAGATACCTGATCATGACTGCTGAACTGAGCATTATCAGAGGTAAAAGGGAAAAAGCTAAGGTCTCTTTTGTTAGGAAAAAAAAGACAAACTGTGTTTTGAAGGCACTGAAGGTAACTCAGATGTTATCTACATTGAAGGATAGTGTGGAATCTGTATTTATGGAACCTACTGAAGATGATTTTCAAGCTTAAGATGTTTGAGAACTGCAAGGGCAGTGATATTATAGTAGGATGAATGGAGAGTGCTATCATCAGTAAAACTGTAGAAGTTGTTCAAGGTCAGTGAGAGAAGGTCATTCATGAGGAAGAGGGTTAGTGAAATAATGGAGTTCTGAGAAACACCTGCATTCGTTAGAAAATTAGTCAACATTACATGCACTGAATGACTTGAGAAACACTAGAAATCCTACAAAGTGAGGAAGGCAGATCACAAGATGGCAACTGGCTGAGAAGCTCTTGATGCCAAATCCTATCAAATGTCTTGTAAATGTAGAGTGTGCACCGGTTTCTCCAAATATTCACATATCATGCATCCACAGGTGGATGATATAGTTGAGGAGATCTGCTGTGAATTCTGATTGACAGGAAACCATATTGGTGGTCAATGATTAGTTGGTAGGCAAGGCACTGAAGAAGTTGACTGTTGATGATCCACTCCATTAATTTAGATGACAGTGAGGTGAGAGTAACAGATCAATAGCTTGATGGTAGATACTTATTACCTGTTTTTAGAAATGGCTGTGTATCATTTTGCTTCTCTGCTGTGGAATGGATGCCAAAAGAATATAATATAGCATACAGCTAATAAAGTTGTTAAAATTCAGGACCAAATCTCTCAGCAAAATTGGTGGGATTTCTTCAGGACAAGAAGCCTTTTTGTATCCAGACTGTTAATGACAAGGAGGGATTTTCTGTGGTCATATATGTTAGTCTTCAGACTCCAGACCTGCACAATAATAATAATAAATACAATATATCGTATTATCATATCTCATCTCTTTATATGATAGGCTTAACGGTCTGTCATGGTTGTGTAACTTGAACCTGTAAAAACCTATTGAATGCTATGACAACACAGTTAATCTTGTCTCTATAGTCTACCATACAGAGAATATTAACTGCAATACATTCACTTACTGAGATCAATGCCGTCAAATTGTGTGTGTGTTCTTAACCAGTTTTTCAGTCCTCCAGAATGAGAAAACACTTTCTTCGTATCCTAGATGAGATTCAAACACTAGTTTATCCAACCAAAGGAAAAGATGCATTGTCTTAACCAACTCAGATATAGAAACTCCAACAAGAAATATATTTTCCCAAAATTATCTTAAAAATCTGATTTTTTCACTTACCACAATCAGGAGGTTTATTTATCAGCATAGTATGCATTGCCATGATATTTGGACCACACATACACTCCACATAATCTAGAATCTAAAAAAAGAAAATAAGACACATAGTTATAAAAATTATAACACAGAAAAAAAAAAGCTCATTTGAATTTGGAATGTTTGAAGCCTCATTTATACATTCTTTTCATGATACATAAAACAGCCAATTTGCCATTAAAAAAAAATTCATTGACACAATTTTTATTATTGCAGTGATGTTTTCTGTATATGTATTATTAATAATTTTTAAAGTTAAAACAGTTAATTGGAAGAGTATAACTAATATAATACCTTTCTTTAAAATTAACAATAAGGAAAATAATGCATGCTGCTATGTGACATAATACCAGTGAGCTAAAAAGAATAAATTAAAAATTCCTATAATGCTGAACACAATAATAAGCACAGACTAGGTGTTAGGAGGAGCAATAAATAATCTATTCTTAATCCCAAATTTTTCCGATTTCTGCAAGGCCTTCCATTCAGTTGATACACAAAGAATGTTCAAAGTTTTCAATTATTATTACATATCCTAAGAAATAATTAAAACAACTGCAGAATAATAGCAGATGTACCATACAAGAGCAATGAGTAATCATAAATGGGAAAAAAGACAGTGAGCTTTCTGATGACTGAGTCCTTCAGAGATTATCTACTTCTTTATTATTATCTTGCATACATTTTTTTAGACTCATAGTAGTAAGGAATAAGATTTGAATATTCAGTAGGCCTACATAAGCACTAAAACCCACATCGTCACCCGACAGAGCACATGATGTGCTAATAGAATAGATCATTCAGACTTTCTTAAACTGCCTAAATAATCTGCATGAAAACACATCATTCACTGGAATAATAGTCAACAGCAATAAGACCAAAATCCTAAAACAAGAACAGAAGGCAACATTAAGTTAAATTAAATTAAGACCACATTCTTGAAGAGGTAGATATTTGATACCTTGGATACTCTATCAATATCGATAATCTAACTGACGTAGTGAAAAGAAAGCACAAAACTCATCAATTTCATAGAAACATAACCAATATCTGAAAATCCAAACTCACCACTGCAACCATCTCTGTCTCAACAAAACCAAAAGTCCATATTTTAAAGACTATGTTATTCGTAGTCTTTAAAAATGTGGTGGGTGTGGGTTGGGAATGTGTATGTGTACATGAAATGTAAAAAGTGGGAAGCCCTGAGAGACAAAAGTATTTTGATCTTGGAATTCATCAGCAGCAGAGATAGTGCTTCACAAATGGATGAATGCCAATTTGTGGATACCAGTATTGTGTTAGTGGTTTAAGTGAGTATGAAAGATGTACATATGGATTTGATTTTGGGCAGCAATGCAGAGGGAGATGATTTATCCGATGGCCATGATTGGGTATATGAATACCAGCTGAAAGCAAGATGTGTGGAGAGAGAGAGAAATAGAACTGCTGAGAAAGGAGAAGGAAGGAACAAAGACTGAGTTAAGAAGGATGAACAAAAAGATTAGGAGGCTGGAAAGGTTGGCTAGTGCATGAGAGTAGGCGTGAGGGGGAGGGCTAGAGAATGACAGCCAGAGGAAGAGAGAAAACTGGACAAAGTCAAGAGAGTGTGGAAACAAGGGATAGAGAGATGAGATTAGATGAAGAAGGGATTGTGGAAAAGAAAGGAGAGAAAGAGAGAGACTGAAAGCAGAAAGAGTCAGGGATGAAAGTGAGAGAAGGATAAATGAATCTGTTCAGAGTATTATGTGTGTAGATTTGATGATTCAGGGATATGGAGAGGAGCACCAGAGGAGTGCTTACAGGATGGAACGATAGAATGTAGAAATGACAAGGAATGATAAAGGAAATGATAGTAATGGCTGGTACAAATGACCTAAGAGGTTGGGAGAGGTAGTATGAATCATGTAGAGAGAGAGTAGAGAGCATGTTGTCCTGGTATGATAACTCAAAGTTGAGGAGAAGATCAGTGATAGCAAATGAGATGGTAACAAGAATGTGGAAGAAGAGAAGTCTGGAATATATGGATGCTTAGAGTAAATTTGAGGATGGAAGAGATTATGTTACATATATGTCCAGGTACAAATATTGATTTGAGTAATTTGTGGAGTTCATCTTGCTGCTGTAGGTGGTCTACCTATCCTAGTAGAAGGTTGATGATTATGATAATAATAATAATATGCATAAATACACAGCAGTTGTCGATTATGATGACATTGAAAGTGGATGGGAGCAGTGGCATCAGAAATCACAAGGGGAGAGATATTAACAATGTATGGAAATTGGTCAAGGAATTTATAATATAAAGAGCCAAAGGCTTCATTTCGGCAATGCAAAATTATATAAATTAAGTGGATATTAAATCCAACATCATTTTAAAGCCGAATACAGAAACTATAAAAGTTTTGTGCGAAAATTAACCAAAGAGCTTGCGGAAATACACAGCCGCCATACTATGAGTTGCCCTAGCCGAACCTAATAGGAAAAGCACGAACGCTAAAAGCACCCGCATATTGTCTTCTATTGGTCCATTTTGATAGGTTTCACTAGTCTGACAGCTGTTTCAAATAGAAAGCAATATACAGCACTTTTAGCATTTGTGCTTTTCCTTTTAGGTTCGGCTATGGCAACTCATAATATAGCAGTGTGTTCCTGCAAGCTCTCTGGTCAATTTTTGCATGAAACTTTTATAGTTTCTGTATTTGGCTTTGAAATGATGTTGGATTTAATATCCACTTAATTTATATAATTTTGCATCACTAAAATGAAGCCTTTGGCTCTTTATTTTAGTAAATACTTTATGCACTGACCGAGAGTTCGCTTACAGAAAATACAACTCCCTGATGCTTCGAGTTCCTTAGTACTGAGAGTTTTTGTTCTCTTAGTTTCTACATGATCTCTGATGAAAACCAATGAGTTTGAAACAGCTGTCAAACTAGTGAAATATATCAAAATGGACCAACAGAAGGCAATATACGGCACTTTTAGTGTTCGTGCTTTTCCTATTAGGTTTGGCGGCAGGGTATTCCTGCAAGCTCTCTGGTCAATTTTCACACGAAACTTTTATAGTTTCTCTTTCTTTTAAGGTTACATGGTGATCAGCATTCATATTTACGAATTTAGGGACACAAAACACACATATTGAAATGAGTATTTTACTAATTATTAATAAAATAACACTTGACATTTCAACCCCTGTATTCAGATCATCAAAAGAAGGATACATGTGTATAGGGAACCAAGCTACATGCTCTTGCACTCTATACCGGTAAATTAAATCTACACTGTTAAAAAACGTTTTTTAAATCTATGCTGTTAATTAATCTTTTTCTTAGCCTGACCTCTAGCGATAATAAAATAAAATAAAATAAAAAATTGAAAAATAAAAAAATAAAATAAATAAATAATAATAATAATTAAATACTTAGTAAATAAAATAAATAAAAAATTACAATAAACTCTGCTAAAGTCCTCATGTACTAAGATTCTTCTGGATTTATACAGTTCAGATTGTTATTACTATGATTTTCTTCAGGAGTTGTGCAGTTCAAGTTACTATTGAATGTTAAGGAAAAGAAACAGAAAATAAAAATAAACACTTCACCAAGTCTTCTTGTAGTGGGATTTTTCTTTGGCTTGTTCTGGTTGCTACTATAAGGGTTGCAAGCAGGTCCTCCACATTTTTGTTCAGATTTGGATTATGTTCGAGCGTTTCACATGCTTCTTTAAATTTCCTCCCAAACCAGGTTTTGGTGCTGTGTAGGGACTTGGTATTTTTCCAATCAATTCTGTGGTATGTTTGAAGTGTGTGGTCAGAAAGGCCGGTTTTTCCAAAATAGAGGTATTTAATGTGTCATTTGTGTTCGTCGTTCCTAATTGGGATGGTTTGCCCTGTTTCCCCTATGTATGGTAGGTTACATGTGCATTGTATTTTGTATACCGTGGGCTAGGTGTGGAAGAGGATCTTTAGAAGAACTGAATAGGTGTCTTAATTTTGTCAGGGATTTAAAGGTGGTTTTCATGTTGTATTTGTGTAGCGTTCTGTCTATTTTTTCGGAAATGCATCTAACATAATGTATGGGAATAGCATTCTTGAAATCTTTTTTGTTTTAACTAGTATCTCTGTGGAGGATCTTGTGAATAGTTTTTTTACTATATCCTTTTTTTATAAATGTATGGTTGATGATCTTGTATTCCTGGTTTAGAGCTTGTTCATTTGAACAAATAGTTTGAGCGAGCTCTGTTTTTTTTTTTAAATTTTTTATTTATTTTTTATGTTGGGCCCATATACAGGAGGTTGGCTGGTCAACCTATAGTACGTTAGTACCATATATGGGTGATGGGTTGTGAAAGGAGAAACTTGTTTACATTTGATTTGAATGCATGTATATTGTATTCCTTGGAAATACATCAGTGGGAAGACTGTTCCACAGTACTTGGGATGAATGAGGAGGAGAAGAAACTTATTCTGTGGGTTTCGAGGTGTACCGTAAAAGGATGTTGGGCAGCAGCTGTATGTGTTCCAATGGGCTTGGTACAGTGTGGGGGAATTATTGATGCTGTTTCAGATGAACCTTTCCCGTGAAAGTATTTATAGAATATACAGATTGCAGAGACCAAGCGTCTATGTTAAAGTGGGGGGAGTGAGTTGGTGAGGGATGGGTCATTTATTAGTCTAATCGCTCTCCTCTGTATTGAGTCAAGCATTTTGAGGGAACTTTTTGGAGCCCCACTCCAGATGTGAGAGCAGTATTTGAGAGCAGATTTGTGACTTGTATAGTGTTAACAGTTATTTAGAGGTGAAGTAGCGTCTTGAGCGAAAGAGAAAATCTAGTTTTTTGGAAGCTGAGGATGCAATGGTTGTGATGTGTTTATGCCAGGAGAGGTTTGATGTCAAGGTAATTCCGAGAAGAGAAATTTCATCTTGTCTGTGAATTTGAGTGTTATCGAAAACAATTTTGGGGGAAAATGGTTCTTTTTTGTGAGAAATAAGACAGAACTGGGTTTTACTAGCGTTGAAGTTGACAAGGTTGTCTGAGCCCCACTGGATGATGGCTTGGAGGTTGGAATTAAGGGCAGTGGTGGTTGATGTTCTGTGGGTTGAAGTGAGTTGTGAAGGGTAGGATTTGTCAAATGAAAGGGAGGAATGTAGTGTGCTGTCATCTGCAAAACTGTGTATTGGGTTGGAGGTCAACTGAAGTAGGTCATTGATATATAGAAGGAAGAGAGTCAGTAAGAGAACGGAGCCTTGAGGGTCCCCTGCATTAGTTGGATGGTGAAAGGATAGGGAGGTCTACCATCACACATAGTGTGCGTCCAGACAGGAAGCTGGCAATCCATCTGCAGAAGTCAGCAGGCAGTCCAAATGATGGGAGTTTGCTCAGTAAGCCTTTCGGCCAGACTCAGCCAAAGGCTTTGGAGATATCAAGTGCAACTACTTGGGATTTGCCGAATTTCTCCATAGTGCTTGTCCAGTGATGAGTGATGTATGAGAATAGATCTCCTGTAGAACGGCTTTGGCAGAATCCGTACTGGTGGTCGCTTAATAGCCAGGTACCTTCAAGGTAGATTAGGATTTGAGAGTTGATGATTTTCTCCATTACTTTAGATAGGACTGAAGTGAGTGAGATAGGGCAGTAGGTAGATGGCAGGAAAAGTTTGGCCTATATTCAACCCATTCCTTTTTAGGAATGGGTTGAATATAGGCCAGTTTCCAGTACATATATCCACTGGGATATATATATACCAGTGGAGTAAGAGAGTGTGTACAGGTGACATAGGATAGGAGTCAGTTCAGATGCACAGACCTTCAGGATAATTGGAGGTGGTTTAATTGGAGGAGTTTAAGGGTGCTTATGACACCTAGTTTTTGTGTTGGGTGGTGATAAGAATTTTTGTGTATGTACAGGCCTGTGTGTGTAGGTTTGCAGTAGACTGAGAAGGAGAGACAGCCTGAGGGAAGACGTGTGACAAGTGTGTCTAGGAATGGAAGAGAGTTGTTTTTTTCTATTTCAATGGCAAATTGGAAACGTTTGTTCAGGTGGCTAAGGAATGTATTTAGTACTTTGTGGGCCGTGGGGCCAAATGGTGTAAATATCGTCGACGTATCTGAGCTAGATTTTGGGCTTTAGACATGCTGACTCTAGAGCTCATTGCTCAAAGTCATCCATATAGAAGTTAGCTGGGGGGGGGGGGGGGGGGAAGGAAGTGGTGAGCCCATGGCTGTACCCTCTTTTTGAAGGTAAAAATTGTTTTACCACATGAAATATCCGGAGCAGAGTACGTGGGCAAAGAGGGTCATGATGTTGTGTGGAAATATGTTCTGTAGGAGCAAGATAGTATCATTGATCGGGATCGTCATTGAGTGTAATGTTTTTAATTTTGTTTATGAAATGTTGTGTACTTTTTATGTAGGAAGGGGACTGACATATCAATCCCTTGAGTGTGGCCTCTAATTGTTTGGCTTAGTGGTAATTTTGTATAGTTTCTGTATGAAACTTTTATAGTTCCTGTATTCAGCTTTGAAATGATGTTGGATTTAATATCCACTTAATTTATATGGTCAAGGAATGTTTGAGGAATACTCATAAGACTACATACCTAAACTTAGGAAGATAAATCAAGTGGGAGTGTGAACAAGTCAGCTTCCTGAAGACCAGATTGCATGTACACAAGGAAATACAATAAACTTTAACTGCTAAATATTTTAATTGGAAATTTACAAGTCATCAGAGTCAGTAAGTAGTGATCAGAGAGTAATGATATTACTCTACACTCATCCTACTCACACAACAAGCATTACAATGTACAAAGATCTCAACCTTCACATCTGTAATAAGTGCCTTGATGATTTATGCTGTATAATTGATTACGGTGAAAACAACCAAGTCACTTTCAATTCTTCCAAAACACGTTTTGCTTGTTTTCTTGCAAACAAGACCTCCATTCTTTTCCACTTATTTTTGATAATGCTCAGCTCAACAGTCGAAACCAAATCTCTCTTCTCAGACTGACTCTTATTTCAAACTTTTCCTGGCATAATTACATGACTTCTATAGCATCATCAGCTTAGCATATTTTTACTCAAGACAGTATGTCTCATCTAACCAGTTACATTGTTGTTATGTTCCGTTGAGTTGTTTTCGACTCCTGGTGAGTCTATGAACATACACTCTCCATTGAGATCTGTCCCTGGCCATATCTTTCAGAATTTCCAGGCACATTCCAGTTGCTTCTTTAACTCCATCCACCCGTCTAATTCTTGGTCTTCTCCAGACTGTCACTTGCTTGCATAATATGTCCAAATTATGACAAATTTTTGCTTGATGATCATAGCTTCGAGGGAGCAATCTGGCTTTATTCTGTTTATCACTGATTTGTTGGTTTGCTTTGCAGTCCATGTATTCTTAGTAAGCGTCTCCAAACCCATAATTCAAATGTATCTATCTTCCTTCTTTCACTCTTTTTCAGGGTCTAACTATCACATCCATACAGTACCACAGGGAATATCATTGCTTTCATGATCCTGATTTTTGTTGCGAGGCTAATATCTTTATCTTCAAAGATCTTGCTTAAATTTGTCATTGCTTTCTTTCCGAGTAATAATCTTCTTCTAACTTCTTCAGTACGATACCCATCTTTATCAATTCAGGATCCTAGGAGCAAAAAATTGTTAACTACTTCCATTTTCTCCTCATCTACTTCAAAATCATTAGGTTTACATGTTGCCATAACTTTGTCTTTTTGAGGTTAAGTTTAAGGCCATATTTAGCACTTTCTTCTTTAACTTTCATAATAAGTTCCTCCAAATCTTCTTTGCATTCTGCCAGCAAGGTGGTATCATCTGCATACCTCAAATTATTAATATTTCTTCCATCAATTTTAATTCCAGCTGAAGACTCCTCCAGCCATGCCATTCTTAAAATGTATTTGCTGTACAAGTTAAACTGGTATGGAGATAAAATACATCCTTGTCACACCCCTTTACCTATTATGAACTATTCAGTTTCTCCAAGATCTGTTCGGACAGTAGCTTCTTGTTCATAATAAAGATTTCTCAGAAGGATAATGAAATGCTCTGGTACTCCATCGTTTTTAACACATTCCACAGTTTCACATGATCTACAGAGTCAAAAGCCTTACTATAGTCAAGGAAACAAAGGTAGACATTCTTTTGATATTCCTGTGCTCTTTCTATTATCCAACTCACATTGGTGATCTCTTGTTCCTCTGCCTTTTTGAAATCCTGCCTGTTCATCTGGCATTTCTCTCTTCAAGAATGGTTCCAGTCTTTTCTGAATGATCTTAAGTAAGACTTTACTTGAATGAGAAATCAGTGCTATAGATCTGTAATTATCTCACTCTCTTGCATCGCCTTTCTTCAATAAATGTGTATAAATTGATTCTTTCTTTTAAGGTTACACGGTGATCAGCATTCATATTTGTAAATTTAGGGACACAAAAACACGTGTTGAACAGATTATTTTATTAATTACTAATAAAATAAAACTTGACGTTTTGACCCCTATATCGAGGTCATCATCGGAAGAATACAACTGTATAAGGAACCAAGCTACATGCTCACACCTTGTATACCGGTAAACTAAATCTACGTAGTGAATAAATCCTTTTTCCTAGCCTGACCTCTAGTGATAAAAATAAAAATAAAAAATAAAAAAATAAAATAAAAATAAAATAAAATTAATTACTTAAAAAAAAAAATATATATATATATATATATATTATAAAAAAATAAATACAACTACAATAAACTGCTAAAATCTTCATGTATTAATATTCTTCTGGATAGTTCTGATTGTTATAAAATGATTTCTTTCAGTTGCTATTGAATGTTCCAAACACTTCACCAGGTTGTCTTGTAGTGGGATTTTTCTAAGGCTAGTTTAGGTTGTTATACAGGTTGTAGATGGGTCCTCCACATTCTTGAAATCGTTAGGCCATCATTTTTGTTGAGATTTGGGTTGTGTTTGAGCATTTCACGATTCTTTAAATTTTCTCTCAAACCAGGTTTTGGTGCGGTGTAGGGACGTGGTATTTTTCCAGTCAATTCTGTGGTATGTTTGGAGTGCGTGGTCAGAAAGGCCAGTTTTACCAAAATGGAGGTATTTAATGTGTCGTTTGTGTTCGTCTTGTCTGATTGGGATAGTTCGCCCTGTTTCCCCTATGTATGGTATGTTGCATGTGCATTGTATTTTGTATACCCCTGGGTGTGCTAGGTGTGGAAGAGGATCTTTAGAAGAACTGAGTAGGTGTCTTAACTAATTTGGGGGTTTAAAGGTGGTTTTAATGTTGTATTTGTGAAGTGTTCTGTCTATTTTTTTCAGAAATGCCTCTAACATAAGGAATGGCAATAGCATTCTTGAAATCTTTTTTGTTCTTACTGGTATCTTTATGGAGGATCTTGTGAATAGTTTTTTTACTGTATCCATTTTTGATAAATGTTTGGTTGATGATCTTGTATTCCTGGTTTAGAGCCTGTTCATTAGAACAAATAGTTAGGGTTCTGTGTTTAAGGGTGCTTATGACACCTAGTTTTTGTGTTGGGTGGTGGTACGAATTTTTGTGTATGTATTGGCCTGTGTGTGTAGGTTTGCAGTAAACTGAGAAGGAGAGACAGCCAGAGGAAGACGTGTGACAAGTGTGTCTAGGAAAGGAAGAGAGTTGTTTTTTCCATTTCAATGGTGAATTGGATATGTTTATGTTGTTTGTTTAGGTGGCTAAGGAATGTATTTAAAGCTTCGTGGCTGTGGGGCCAAATGGCGAAAATATCGTCGACGTATCTGAGCCAAAGAGCACGTTGCTCAAAGTCTTCCATATAAAAGTTAGCTATTGGGGAGAAAGTGGTGAGCCCATGGCTGTACCTTCTTTTTGAAGGTAAAAATTGTTTTGCTACATGAAATATCCGGAGCAGAGTATGTGGACAAAGAGGGCCATGATGTCATGTGGAAATATGTTCTGTAGGAGCAAGATCGTGTCATTGATCGGGACATTGGTGAAAAGAGAAGTTATGTCAAAACTGACTAATAAATCTTGGTCGTTGAGTGTAATGTTTTTAATTTTATTAATGAAATGTTGTGTATTTTTTATGTAGGAAGGGGACTGACCTACCAATTCCTTGAGTGTGGCAGCTAATTTTTTGGCTAAGTGATAATTTGGGCTGTCAATTCCTTCAACAATCAGACGAAGCGATGTGCCTGGTTTGTGTATTTTTGGCAGGCCATAAATTCTGGGTGCACGGGCATACTGAGGTATTAATTTTTTTGTTGTTTCTTCGGGCCATGTGTAGACGGATTTCAATAATTCAGTTGTTTTCTTTTTGTTACATTTTGTGGGGTTGTAGTTTACCATTTAGTAGGTGTTGTGGTCCGATATTAAATGGTTCATTTTTTCAATGTATGTTGTACAGTCTAAAAGGATAGTGGCATTGCCTTTATCTGCTTTCGTGATTATAATGTCTTGGTTATTTTTTAAGGATTTAAGGGCTAGATTTTCGGTTTTGTTTAAGTTGGTGCTTAGTTTTTGTTTGAATTTAGTATACACGATGTTTCCATTCGTATTTTATCAGCCAGAATGGTGGGGAGGGATCTTAAACCTCTCTCGATATGATACACGATATCAAGTTTGTTTACTGACCTCGGAGCAATAGCGTAGTTCAAACCTTTCTTTAGCAGCGAGAGTTCACCTTGGGCGAGATTGTGGTTTGATTGGTTGATAACCAAGCAGTGATCCGATGGTGGTTGGTTGCTCCTAACATTGTTTGTGGGCGATTGGCTGCTCCTTATGATGTCGGTTTGTTCCTTTCGTAATGGCGTCTTGATGGTCTTGTGCTTTTCTGTTGTTGTAGGGCTTGAAATTTCATTACTAATTTTTCTTTGTTTTTCAGTAATGAGTGCTTGGCCGAGTCGTCAGTGATCCTGTCTAGAATCTCCCAAGGAATAACATAGAAATCATTTTATAACAATCAGAACTATCCAGAAGAATATTAATACATGAGAACTTTAGCAGTTTATTGTAGTTGTATTTATTTATTTATAATATATATATATATATATATTTTTTTTTTTAAGTAATTAATTTAATTTAATTTTTATTTTATTTTATTATTTTTTTATTTTTTATTTTTTTTTTATCACTAGAGGTCAGGCTAGGAAAAAGGATTTATTAACAACATAGATTTAGTTTACCGGTATACAGGGCATGAGCATGTAGCTTGGTTCCTTATACAGTTGTATTCTTCTGATGATGACCTTGATATAGGGGTCGAAACGTCAAGTTTTATTTTATTAGTAATTAATAAAATAATCTGTTCAACACATGTGTTTTTGTGTCCCTAAATTTACAAATATGAGTGTATAAATTGATTTTTACCATTCCCTAGGCCATGTAGTTGTGATCCAAATTCGCTGACAAAGAGCTGTTAAAATTTTAACTACCTCTTCTCCCAGGGCTTTGAGCAGCTCAATTGGTATTCCATCCCCTCCTGGTGCTTTCTTACTGGATAGCTGTTGCAGTGCCCACCTCGCTTGACTCTCCAGTGGTACTGGCTCCTGTATAATCCTGCTCTTCAAATTTCTCAGTAATTTTGGAGTCCTTTCTGTAAAGGGCTTCTGTGTACTCTTTCCATCTTTCTTTGATGTCTGCAGCTTCTGTAAGATAGCCTTTGTGTTTACTTTTCAAAATTGTCACCTTGGCACTAAACTTCCCTGTCAGTTCCCTCATCTTTTTGAAAAGAGCTCTTGTTTTTCCTTTTCTGTTTTAGTCTTCTATTTGTTGGCATTCCTGTTGGCATATTAAAGTATTTTTCCTTGTCTCTTCTGGCTTGTCATTGAAACTCTGCAATCAAATGCTGCACTTCCTGCAAATTTCCTGTGGCCTTCATTTTCCTCTTTTCCTGAGCAGTTTTGATGGCATCTTCTGACAGCCATTTAAACTTCTTCTTCTTACAAAGTGTTGGAATATTCTTTTTTGCTTCTGTTTTAATCATATCTTTAATCTCTTCTCATAGTTCATCTGGTTCTCTTTCCCACAAATGGAGTGTGATGAATCTGTTCTATATAGTAACATTGTATTCAGAAGGTATGTTTCAAAGATCATATCTGATCAACATTTGTGATGTTTTCAGTTTCCGTAATTTCACGTGTATCTTAGCCACTACTAATTCATGGTCTGTTCCACAGTCTGCACCTGGAAAAATCTTGACAGAGTGAATTGCACTTCTCCCAAATCCAGCCAACCCATGAATACTGCTCTCATAATCTCAACTTTGGGGTGATGCATCTAAGATCTCCCTAAAAATTCATGATGCTGTTCAGAATAGGGAAGTTCAGCTAATTAATGATATATTGCTTACAGATTCACTTCAGACACTTTATCATAAAATAACAGTTTCTGCATTGCATCTCTTCTACGGATATTTCCATGGCTGCATTCAGCAGAACTAGCATCCATTATGTGTCACCCATTTCTGCCAGCTCCACAGGAACTAGAGCAGTAGCTGTTTAACATCCTTTTACAGTCAAAGTGCATACTTGCTAAACTTAGTACTCCCAATCTTCTTTTCCCTTATCCATGTCAGTTCTATGAAGCAGCTTCCCCCATGAAGTATTTCCAAAGGACCACAACCTCCAACTGTTTAAGAATATCAGCAGATCCCTCTGCTCCTAACCCATGTCCACACATAGTATTTATTTATTTTTTTGATGAGACCTCAACGAAGGTCGAAACTGGTCTGGAAAGTGACCCTTCCCATAATCAACATCATCATGCATATCAAGGATTTAGGCCTAGCATGGCCTGTTGCAGCCTTAGAAATCATTGTTGAATCTTTTTTATTATTATTATTATTATTACGGGTATCTCCATGGAGTCAGTAGACTCATCGCGGGAGACCCAAACTAGCAAAACAATATCTGTCATATCTCTTCTTGAATTCATTTACAGACGAAGAGCTCACAACTAAGTCAGGCAATGAATTCCACTCATTCACCACCCTCCAGGCAAAAAACCTTGTTCTGACACCTTTGTTAACCACACTCTTCTTTAATTTCCAGAGATGACCTCTTGTTCTTCCATCACTATCACACAGCTGAAACATTTCCCCTGCATCAATCCTATAAAAACCTTTTAGTAATTTGAATGTTTCTATCATATCCCCTCTTCTTCGCCTATCAACCAATCTCTGCAATCCACAAGCTCTCAATCTATCAATGTAGGGAGCATTTTTTATATCACTCACCAACTTGGTCACTCTTCTCTGAACCCTCTCCACAGCCTCCTCATCTCCAAGGAATCCAGGTGACCAGACCTGAGCACAGTAATCCAAATGTGGAAGTATCAATGCTTTATAAAGGGGAATAATAACCTCTTTATCTCTGGATGTCAGTGTGTTCCTCAACAACTAAGTAATCCTATGTGCAATCTTGGACACCTTAGCAATGTGTCCTCTGAACTTCATCTCCCTATCTACCAATACCCCTAAGTCCCTAGCCTCATCAATCTCTTGGAGTACCTTTCCATCGATGTAGTACACAGCTGGTAATCTTTTAATCCCAAAATGCATGACTTTACACTTTTCCACATTGAACTGACATCCATTTTCTTTTGCCCATTTTACCAGCTTATTTAAATCCTCCTGCAAACTTTCAACATCAGCTTGATTTTTTATTGCACTACACAACTTTGCATCATCAGCAAACAACTGAATATCTCCCTTTAAGCCGTTTCCTATATCATTTATATACAAATTAAACAACATTGGCCCAAGCACAGAGCCCTGAGGCACACCACTGGTCACCTGCCTCATTCTGGACTTGGCTCCTCCATACACTACCTTATGGTATCTCTCCCTGAGCCATTCTCCTATCCATATCACCAATTTAATATCCATTCCCATCTGCTCCAATTTGCGTAACAATGTTCTATGGGGTATCCTGTCAAAAGCCTTAGCAAAATCCAGAAATACCACTGTGTAGCCAGTTCCTTTGTCCAACTCAGATGTTATTCTATTATGAATAGTTAATAGATTGCTAAGGCAGGATCTACCTTTAACAAAACCATGTTGGCCTCTATAGAGTATCATATCCTGATCCACCCATTCTTGAATTTTGTCTTTAACCAACTTTTCCAATACTTTTACCACTACTCCTGAGATGGTGATTGGTCTGTAATTCAATACTGCAGTTTTAGAGCCACCCTTATGCAAAGGAACCACTTTGCCTAACTTCCACTCCCTAGGGGACCATACCAGAGTTCAAACTTAAGTTAAATATCCAGGTGAGAGGGGTTGACAATTCATTTGCACATTCACGCAACACCCGAGCTGATATTCCATCTAAGCCTACCGCAGTGTTTGCATTTAAGTTTTGCAATATATTTAATACCTCTGATTCTTTAGCTTCAATTCTCATATTAGGTATTGCTGTAGGTATAGAGATATCCTCACTTGGGTGATAGACTTTTGAAAAGTGATCACTCAGTAACTCGACTATTACATCTGATTTTGTCACCTCAATACCATCAGCACCAACTAAGGTTATCCTTCCGAAGTCAATCTTCCTCTTACTTGCCACATAGCGGAAGAACTCTTTGGGATTACCCTTGATCTCTTTGGCTAAGGTCTTCTCATAATCTGATTTAGCTTTTCTTACTATGCTGGTAACCTTCCTAGCTTGAGCCTTGTACTGCTCATGGGTGTCCTGATCGCCTTTCTCCTTGTAAATTCTCCATAACATTTTCTTTTTTTGCAGTTCAAGCTTGATACTACTGCTCATCCATCTAATGTCTGCCTTGTTTGACCTCCTAACCATGGGGACACAATCTGATATTGCTTTCCTCAGATACCTGCTGATTTTATCCCAAGCACTGCTAACATCTTTCCCTTGCAATATGTTCTGCCATGGGATGGCTGCAAGCTCACTCCGAAGCTTGTTATAATTGCCTAACCTGTAGTTCCGTACATACCCCTTCTTAATAGAAAAATCCACAGATTTTGCAACCTCCCAAGTCAATACCACATGATCGCTTTCACCAACTGGAGGTAACGAGGACACCTTACTTATGCATATAACCTCTGAACCAATAACCAGGTCCAACACTCTCACACCACGTGTCCCTTCAGTTACGTGCTGTTTCAAGTAATTATCTCGTAGAAGATGTATGAATTCCATTTCCTTTTTGCTACGTGATATTTCCTCCTTCCAATTGATATCACCGTAATTAAAATCCCCCATAATAATCACCAAGCCTTCACTCATTGCACTAAGTTGCTGATGCATGAATTCAATATCTCCCCCCGTACTCCCTGACCTATAGCAGCATCCAACTGTATATTTGGTTGCATTGGTCACTATTTCGCACCAGACTGCCTCAAATGAACTCTCATTCACATGTCTATCATCATGATATACTACTTTCTTTGGCTGCAACACATCAGCTATCATCAACAGTACTCCTCCTCCTGTTCTATCTTCTCTATCCTCCCTGAAAATACTGTACCCATCACATTCAATTCCAGTGACCACATCTTCTGCTGACAGCCAAGTTTCACTAATGCCTACAACTTTTGGTGAGATTTCACTGACTAATGCCAAAAATTCTTCTCTCTTATTTCGAATGCTTCTAGCATTGGTATACAAAAATTGCAGATTCCCTCTAGATCTTGTACCGGCTTTAGAACTGATATATAAGTCACTAACTACCGTAGTCCTATGCCGATTTTTATCCCCTCTCTTCTGCAATTTATTCAGCCTATAAGGATCAATAAATACACAATCAGTGCTAAAGTTTCTCTCTCTTACACTCAACCTTTTCAATATTAGTTTCCCTGCCCAATAACTTCAACCTGTTCAGAAAACAATAACTTCTTCAATCGCTTATGTCCTTCCATGTTAAGATGCAGTCCATCTCTAGCATACAACTGCCTTTTTCCTTCAAACACACTCCAAACATCAACAAACTCCAGACCTCTTTTCTGCACATTCTTACAATCATATCATTCATTATCATTGCTCGTCTACTTAACTCGTAATTGTCAAAACGAGGCAGCACACACACTATTCTCCCATTGACACTTTTCCTCTTCACAATATCTAATAATGTTCTTAAATCTTTTCCTACCCGATTTATACTACCTCTCAGGTCATTCGTACCCACCATAACTATCATCTTGTCTGCTTCATGCCCTCTCTTTATTGCTAAAGCCACTCTTTCTATTGTCCCATCAGCCAAGCACTCCTCATGCATACCACTCTCCATACCCTTAATCATAGAATCACCATATATTTTACCACTCTTAACTTCATTCAAGTCCACACTCATGGACTCATTCTCTACACTATTCAGCATGACTCTCCCAGCTTCATTACTCAACTCTCTATTACTTACCCCCCCCACTCTCACTACATCTCATTTCTTCTAGGCCACTTGTGGTTTTATTATGTTGACTCCCAAAGTTTTAAGAGGATGTCCTGGTTTTCTTTTTCCTAATGGCTTGTACTTTAAGGCTTGTTTTGGTAATCTTTCTATTTTCATTCTTTGAACATGTTCCATCCATTTATGTTTATATTTTTTAATTTTTTCTATTACTGATTCTTGGTTTAATTCTTTCAAAATTTCTTCGTTTCTTTTGTGATCAAATAGAGTATACTTTGCAGTTTTTCTCATAAACTTCATTTCTGCTATTATTAATCTTTGTTGTCTTTTTGTTTTATTGTCCAGATTTCACTTCCATACAATAAGACTATGCCATTACGAGAATGTCGTACTTTATTTCATAACTTGGCAGGAAAAGAGAGAATAACTTGGAAGACATACAAAAGCTGAGTGAGTGTCATGATGTAGAGAAACATATCAATTTTTTGGTCACGTAACTTTATTACCAAATGATAACACTAGATGGCATTATATGTCAGACTATTTGAAAATGGTGACTTCTGATGGTGCAAGCGAGCACTTGTTGTGTGTTTTGGTTTGAGAAAATGAAGTCTGCCACACAATCTCAGAGGAATTTCTGCATGCAATATGGCAAAGAACCTCTTAGTAGGCACATGATCTACACATGGTACAAGAACTTTTTGGAAACAGGCTGTTCTGTGCATCATCCAAGGTCAACGGGAAGGCCATGTGCTGCAGATGCAGTTGTGTAAGAAGTTCAGGAAATTATATAAATTAAGTGGATATTAAATCCAACATCATTTCAAAGCCAAATACAGAAACTATGAAAGTTTTCATAGTTTCCAATGGTGTAAGATTGGGGGAATGCAGTGGCCATGCTACAGGCACCCCCTATACCAATCCATCTGCCTGGAAAACAGAGCACAAACACTCAAAGCACCCATATATTCGCATCCTACTAGTCCATTTTGATAAGGTTTCACTGGTCCGACAGTTGCTTCAAACTCATTGGTCTTCATCAGAGATCAGGTAGAAACTAAGAGAGCAAAAAATCTCTCAGTACTAAGGAACTAGAAGCATCGGGGAGGTGTGTTTTCTGTAAACAAACTCTCAGTCGGTGCATGAAGTATTTACTAAAAAAGAGTCAAAAGGCTTCACTTCAGTGATGCAAAATTATATAAATTAAGTGGATATTAAATCCAAAATCATTTCGAAGCCGAATACAGAAACTATGAAAATTTTATGCGAAAATTGACCAGAGAGCTTGTGGGAATACATTCGCCACCATACCAAGAGTTTTCCCTAGCCAAACCTTATAGGAAGCATGAACACTCAAAGCGCCCATATATTTGCCTCCTATTGGTCCATTTTGATAAGGTTTCACTGGTCTGACAGCTGTTTCAAACTCAATGGTTTTCATCAGAGATCAGGTAGAAACCTAAGAGAGCAAAAACTCTCAATACTAAGGAACTTGAAGCCTCGAGTGTATTTCCACAAGCTCTCTGGGCAATTTTTGCATGAAACTTTAATAGTTTCTGTATTCGGCTTTCAAATGATGTTGGATATATCCACTTAATTTATATTATTTTGCATTGCCGAAGTGAAGCCTTTTGACTCTTTATTTTAGTATATACTTCACGTTTGGATGAGCTGCATTCCATAATTACTGCTGCCATTCCTGAAGTTACACCAGATTTGCTCTGCCACATGTTAAGGAAATTGATTACAGATGGGATGTCTGCAGATTTACTGGGGGGAGTAATACTGAACTTTAACTGTTTGTGTTGAAACTTCAAGTGTTACACTACGGTGACTAGTGTGGTAAGGAAAGTGAAACTGGAATATGAGAGGAGATTGGCCCTAAGATCCAAAGAAAATCCTAGGGAATTTTTTAGCTATGTGGCCAGTAGGAGGAGAAATGACTGTGGAAGAATGATATTGTGGGATAAAAATGGGAATAGAGTGACTGATGCAGAGAACATAGTGGAATTGTTCAATGAACACTTTATTGGAGTATTTCATCCTAGAGGAGTCAGTTTTAATGCTAGAGGGATAAGGCTGGTTCGAGGTTTAGAGGTACAGGAGGAGAGTGTGTTTCAGATACTGAGTACTCTGGATGTCAGTAAAGTTGTGGGACTGGATGGTATTTCACCACGAGTTTTGAGAGAATGTGCTAGGGAACTGACAGTGCCTTTAACCTGGCTTTTCAATGAAAGTCTGGCTTCGGCAAAGGTGCCCAGGGAATGGAAGGAAGGTAAGATAGTGCCATTGCATAAGGGTGGTAACAGACTGGAAGTGTCTAATTATAGGCCAGTCTGTGTGTCATCAGTAGTTGTTAAGATCTTGGAGAAAGTAGTGAGGGACCGTATACAGCATTGTGCAGATGAGGGTAATGTTATCTGTGAGATTCAACATGGATTTGTGAAAGGGTGCTCTTGTTTTAGCAATATGCTAGCCTTTTATAATAAAGTTACAAGAACATTAGATGAGGAAAAGGTATATACTACAATTATCTTAGACTTAGCAAAGCCATTTAAGAGGGTGCCACATGATAAGCTGATATTTAAGTTGCAGCACATGGATCTGGATGTCAGATTGGTCAACTGGATTCAGGATTGGCTGTCTGATAGGTATCAGAGAGTTGTGTATGGTGGAGCAGTTTCAAGAAAGCAGAGGGTTACAAGTGGGGTCCCACAGGCTCAGTATTAGGACCTATATTGTTTAACCTTTATATCAATGACATTGCCAGTGGATTGCAAGGGGATATTCAGTTGTTTGCGAATGATGCGAAGCTGGGAAGGATTATTAGTAATAGTGCAAATGTGGTAGCCCTGCAAGAGGATTTAAATAAGCTAGATAGATGGACAAATGAATGGGGGTATCAGTCAAATGAATGGGGGTATCAGTTTAATGCAGCAAAATGTAACGTCTTGAGGTTTTTGAAACATCGATGGGATGCTGCATACTCTATGGGAGGAGTTATATATATACTGGAGGAAGTAGGGGAGACAAGAGATCTGAGGGTTGATGATTGAATGAAACCTGAAGTTTAGGGGACATATTGCAAAGGTGGTGAAGGTAACACAGAGGATTGCTGCAATTATGAGAAGGGCACTGACCTGCAGAGATAAGAGGGTTATCATTCCATTGTATAAGTCTCTGATCAGACCACACTTGGACTATTGTTCTCAGATTTGGTCCCAAGGATTTGAAGGGGATAAATTAACTGTGGAAAGGATACAAAGACGGATGACAAAGATGGTTTCAGGACTGTACAAGCATAGTTATGAGGATCGGCTGAGGGAATGTGGACTGCAGAATTTGGTGGATAGAAGAAGGAGAGGTGATATGATTGAGACTTTTAAACTGTTGAGAGGTGGTTACAGGGTTGACACTGGGAAGTTCTTTCGCTTGGTTGAACAGCGGGAAGGAGTGATGACAAGAGGCCATCCCTGGAAGTTACGAAAGGAAACTGTGAGCAAGAGGGTGAGAAGTGGTTTCTTTGTGTGGAGGGTGGTTGAACCGCGGAATGCATTGCCTGATGGAGTGGTGGGAGCGTGGTGGTCAATGAGTTTAAAGAGTGGTATGATAGACTTTGTGTTTCTTAGGGGGGACCTCCCCTCGATGAGTCTTGACAGACTTTATGTTCTTAGGAAGGACCTCCCACGATGAATCTTTTGACTCCATGGAGGCCTGAATAATAATAATAATAATAATATTAATTTGCAGTAATACAAATTGTTCATTTATCGCTATTTACCTTCTATTGTTATTCAAAGTTGTATACACCTTTCGAAACACTCTGTGTATATCCATAAGGATATCTACCCTGTATTATCTACCCCATACTAAGGAAATTGATATGAAGGCATTAGCCTTTATATACAAGTAGCTCAGTCATTAAGTTTTTGCGTACACTTGGATAAGGGATGAAACCAAGAATATAATGTCTTGCATTTAATAATTTATAGCATTTATATGCTATAGGACATGCTGCTTCTTGTTGTGTGAAAAAAAAATCGAAATTCTATATGCTACTGCACTGCATGCTGGTTTACCTTGACTTATCATCCTCACTCAGTTTTTCCCCCTTGTTTTGTTATTCCTAACAAAATTTTGTCGTTTTCACTTTTATCATTTTTACAGTTCATTTGCATCATTTGTCGAGGCAAATATTGAAAATAAAGCCAATTTCGATATTTTTTTTTATTTTAAAATTATATAACACTAAACATGAAATTACTGTATAAGACACAAATACACACACACAAACAAAATCTAGTTTCATCCTTTCTTTTAATTTCTAGTTTTTATAGAAAATGCAAATAATTCGCACTACTTCCAACAGCTGTATTTAGTGATATGGAATGTGTTGTCATTTGTGAGGAAATTTAGTTTGCTGTCATGAAGGATTTGTGCATTTACTGAAACTCAGACTGGGTTTGTGTAGCTATAACAAACTACACACCCAGTATGAGTTTCAGTATAATGAATTGATGTTCACTAAAGTACATGTCTACTTTATTCTTTTGTCTCTATGAGACAGCAAGTGCTTAGCAGTGGAAAAGATGGTAGTGTGAGAGAAGAGAGAATGGGAACACAAGAGGAATAGGAAAATGAGGGGGGAGGACCCAGGTGGACAGGGAGACATGGTGTAGGGAGAGTGGATGTTGAAAGTATCAGTGAATGTGTGTATGGAGATGGAGTATATTGTGATGTGGATAGGCAAGTTGGGACTGAGAGCAGATATATATGGTAAGTGGTGATAAAGGTGATTGGGCAAGGGCAGGTGTGGTGGGGAAATCACAACCAACAAGTGGCTTAGACAGGACTGGTTATAGACCTAAAAATGAACAGCTGTGTTTATTTACAAATGCCAAAAATATAAGAAATAAGGGGATGAAATGGTTTCAGTAATTGAGTTTATTCGCCCCTAAATCATTGGAATAAGTGAAACATGGTGAATGAAGATAATATTGTAACAGGAATAGAAATGGATGGATAGAGTATTTTTTGCAAGGATAGAAGGGGCAAGAAGCGGGGGAATGCTGATGACAGCAGGGGAATTAAGTTCACATAGGGCAGACATGAAAGAGGGAAATAGTGGCACTGGTTATGAGGCAGTATGGTGTAACATGGAAGTTGACAGGAAGACATGTAGCTGGATGTTGCTATAGCCAAGGAATGTGGAGGGTGGTGATGAAGAAATGTATAAACAACTGGGATTAGTGAACAAAGAAAGGTGAACAAAGTGAACAAAGAAAGGTGAACAAAGTGAACAAAGAACAAATTCTATTTCTCGATTCCAATCAATAGATTGGAATCGAGAAATAGAATTTGGGAATAACGAAAATGAATTTCTTGAATTCTTGAGAGATAACTATCTCAGGTATCTATATGTAAAGGAGTGCAAGCAAGGATCGAGAATTTTAAATCTGATCATATCATCAGAGGATGTAATTGTGAGTAGGTTATCACACTTTCCTCTAGTTGGTGAGAGTGATCATGAAGTGATTTCCTGGGTTGTAGCTAGCCATATGCAGACTTCTGTCAGGAGAGTATATATATATGTGGAATTGAGCAATAAAAAAATAAATGCTGCTTGGGAAATGACAAAGAAATACATTATTATTATTATTACATGACACCCTCTAGAAAGCCCAAGGACTCATCGCAGGAGGACACTCTACTAGCATAGTAGCATCAATGTGTGAATGTATTCTGAAGGCCAAAAGGCTGAACAAGGTATGTGTAAAATGATGAATGAGGGGCTTTAGCATGAAATCTGGAAGAAGAAGGTATTTTGGAGGGAGGACAAGATGAATAATTGTAATAATCAGTTACATGAAGAGTATAAAGAACAAGCCAGGAGAGCAACTCATTTAGTAAGGAAAACAAAAGTGCAGCATCAGCAGAAATTGGCAAATCAGGCAAAGAAAAAAAGTCTAGAGAGTCTTTTAAATATGTGGCAAGTACAAGAAAGAAAGAAAGAATGATCATGGTAAGATGATGTTAATGGATGAAAATGATGGAACGGTAACTGCTACAGAAGACATTGTTGAGATATTCAGTGATAAATTTATAAGGATGTTTCATCCTGATCAGGGTAGCATCGTGAGGAACTTAAGTGTTGAGGACATAGGAGAGGATGGCTTAATTGTGAGTTACTAAGAGGTATTTGAGGAAATAAATAACCTTGATTTCAATAAGGCAATAGGATTTGATGACATGTCATCACACATTTTAAGGGACTGTTCCAGGGAATTAGCAGTAACACTGGCATGCTTATTCAATACGAGCCTTACAACAGTACAGGTTCCAAGGGAGTGGAAAGAAGGTAAAACTGTTCAACTGTATAAATGTGTTGATAAGGCTATGGCTTCAAATTATAGGCCAATCTGTATATCTGGAATTGGGTTAAAAATAGCAGTATTTTTTGTGGTTATCAGCATGGAATTGTTAAGGGGAGATCAAGTTTTAGTAACTTACTTATGTACTATAACAAGGTGACAAATACCTTGGATAGGGGAGATGCATATACAATGGTGTACTTGGATTTTGCAAAAGCTTTTGATAGGCTTCCATATGACAAGCTATTAAATAAATTGAAACAGATGGGATTGGATAACAGCCTTCTGAGTTGGATCAACAACTGGCTGTCAGATAGGTGTCAGAAAGTTGTATATGAGGATGCAGTATCCCATAAGAGGAAGGTCACTAGTGGTGTACTGCAGGGGTCAGTTTTCACGGTGATGAGGATATGTTGGAAAGGGTCCAAAAAAGATTCACAAAGGTTGTCAGTGGTCTTTGGAATGTGGAGTATGAGGACAGATTGAACAAATGTAAATTGCAAAGTCTTGTGAATAGGAGAAGGGGGGGGGGTGATATGATTGAGACATAAGCTAGTCAGGTATTATTATCAGGTTGACATAGAGATTTTTCATAAAATCTCTATGTCAACTTGGAAACTGTATAAAGAAGATGTCAGCAAAGGAGTGAGGAGAAGGTTCTTTGCATGGAGAGTGGTTGGTGAGTGGAATGCATTTTTCTGAGTGTGTGGTGAGTGGAATGCATTTCCTGAGCGTGTGTTGTGAATGTAGACACAATGAATCATTTTAAGGCACAGCTGGATGAGCAATGTGTGCAATAGTATCTACCTCTCACGATGAATCTCCGACTAAGTGGAGGTCAGATAATAATAATAACAACAACAACTGAATAGAACAATAGTAAATAGGCATGAAGCACTGATCGCAGCAGGAAAAGTGTAAGGTGAGCTTTCTATTTCTATAGATTCAAAAACTATATCAGGGGATCAATACACCAGAACAGATACGTGTACAAAGGCACTACATGAAACTGAAAAAAGAGAAATATAGGAAGGTCGTCTATAGTCCTAAATTGTGCCACCTACTGGGCTTAGTTTGAGTGTTCTTGGCTACTGGACTGATTGCTTGCAGATGAGAGAGATTCCCAGATGAGAGGCCATTTAAAGCAACCATGTTCATTGAGGTCAGGATAGTTTGTGAAGGAGGAGAAGCAGATTCGAGGAAAAGTTTCTCGTATTTGCTTTGGTGCAGTAATGTGGTCTTGTTTTAACAGATCCTGTGTCAGATATCCAAAGCATAATCTGCTAATCCTGAGTGGCCATAGTGGTAGAATTGGATGCAGTCTCAGTGAGCCAAGATCCTGATGTTGGCTGCCCTACCTATTTGATCATAAAAAGAAAGGTTGCAGCAGCAGCAAGGTACATGACAAACTAAAGGTAAATTCAGAAGTTATAGATGGTCATTAGGAGAGCAAATAGAGGAGGCTAATTTCTTGTGTGGTTTGACGATGACTGCAAGATTGTATTTCTTTAGAATCTTGGCCACCTTTTAAGAGGTCTACAGATATGTATAGAATAGTGGTGGATTTAATGTGATTTGATTGTAGGGGGAAGGGGTGGTGTATGTAGATGTGGATTAATAATAATAATAATAATATTATTATTATTATTATTATTATTAAATCCGACTTACACAGCCTACCAATATAAAACACTACCTTTTCACATCCTTAATAATAAGATCGGAAATCACTTAAAAATTATATGTTGGAGATCTCAAACATAGGCGAACATATCCAGTCAGACAACATTTCCACCAATATCAACTTCACTATCATACACACAAACATAAGAAGTATAAAAAAAACATAACACACTTTGAACAAATAAATCCAATACTTTTGAAACTCGTGAACATAATATTTGACACAGGCATTATTCCACAACAATTAAAAACTGCAGTAATTATGCCAATATACAAACACAGCAAAAGAAACAATACTCAGAACTATAGACCAATAGCTACCCTACCAGTCATCTCAAAAATTCTAGAAAAAATAACACACATTAGACTACAGAACTATTTACAGAAGTACAACATCATCTCACAAAACCAATACGGTTTTCAGAAAACAAAAAGCACCATCACTTTATTAGAAGACATCACTGACACAATAAACAAAGCTCTCAACAAAAACAAGTATGCTATCCTTATACTGCTGGACCTAACCAAAGCATTTGATACACTTGAACATGACATACTACTCACCAAACTATACTCAACAGGTATAAGAGGAACACTGTATACATGGTTCAAGAACTACCTCTCAAACAGAACACAAGTAAAAAAAAATAGGTACATGTCACAGTCGGGGTATACAAATAAAACACAGAGTACCTCAAGGTGCCATATTATCACCCACTCTATTCAGCATATACATTAATGATGTTCATAACATATCCATAAGAAGTCAAATATTTCAGCACGCAGATGACACTGCACTACTAGCAATCCACACAGACATCAACACGGCTCTCTGCAAAGCACAACAAGACCTAAATGAAATCACAACATACTTCCACCAAAACGCAATTCTAATCAACGGCACCAAAACACAGATGTTGATAATACACAACCCAAAACTCATATGCCCCGCATCACTATCGATACACTGTCACACATACCCCTGCATTAACAACAAAAATACCTGCCAATGTTCCACAATCAAACCTGTAACACATGCAAAATACCTTGGTCTTCTCTATATAGATTCCCACCTTATATGGACAAAACATATAGAATACCTACACACCAAACTCCAGATCATCGCAGCAAAACTCTTCCAAGTTAAAGACATTATTCCATCCAACATAAAAAAAATCCTATATCACGGTATCTGCGAATCCCTACTCAGATACAGAATAACAGTCTATGCAAACACATCTAACAAAATTAGAAACATTACACAGGAAAATCATGTCAACAGTAATCTGGACACCTTACACGCAACAACCAATATCCGACAAGCACATGGCGATACACAGAAACCTGAAACACTACATGACATTAACAAGGAATTACTTCAACATCACCTATCGAAACAACAGAGACACATATCGTATAACATGACCCAGAACAACTTTCTACATCCCTACACCCTTCAACAATTCATACAGTTCTTTTGTGAGATCACATCAGATACCCACGCAACTCAACAACCTACCAAGAAATTTAAAACACATTGATAACTACAGAACATTAAAACACGAACTCTGGAAAATATACCAACAAAGTTAATAAACCATTAACACTAATATACACATCACAAATCACCAGCATCCAATGCCAACATCCCATACATAAACAGTAAAGCCTAAATCCCACTCTCTTCACAAAAGCTAACTGAAGCTTCGAAGTAGGTGGCATTAACTCGCCTCACTCAACCACACATAATCCTTATAACCAAAGAAGCAGATTATTATTATTATTATTATTCAGGCCTCCAAGGAGTCAAAAGACTCGTCGAGGGAGGTCCTTCCTAAGACATAAAGTCTGTCAAGACTCACTGAGGGGAGGCCCCCCCCCCTGAGAAACACAAAGTCCATCATACCACTCTTTAAACTCACTGACCGTTCTCGCTCCCACCACTCCATCAGGCTATGCATTCCACGGCTCAACCACCCTCCACACAAAGAAACCACTCCTTACCCTCTTGCTCACAGTTTCCTTTCGTAACTTCCAGGGATGGCCTCTTGTCATCACTCCTTCCCGCTGATCAACCAAGCGAAAGAACTCCCCAGTGTCAACCCTGTAACCACCTCTCAACAGTTTAAAAGTCTCAATCATATCACCTCTCCTTCTTCTATCCACCAAACTCTGCAGTCCACATTCTCTCAGCCGATCCTCATAATTATCCTTGTACAGTCCTGAAACCATCTTTGTCATCCGTCTTTGTATCCTTTCCACAGTTAATTTATCCCCTTCAAATCCTCGGGACCAAATCTGAGAACAATAGTCCAAGTGTGGTCTGATCAGAGACTTATACAATGGAATGAAAACCCTCTTATCTCTGCAGGTCAGTGTCCTTCTCATAATAGCAGCAATCCTCTGTGTTACCTTCACCACCTTTGCAATATGTCCCCTAAACTTCAGGTTTCTATCAATCATCAACCCCAGATCTCTTGTCTCCCCTACTTCCTCCAGTATAACTCCTCCCATAGAGTATGCAGCATCCCATCGATGTTTCCCAAACCTCAAGACCTTACATTAAACTGAAACCCCCATTCATTTGCCCATCTATCTAGCTTATTTAAATCCTCTTGCAGGGCTACCACATCTGCACTATTACTAATAATCCTTCCCAGCTTCGCATCATCTGCAAACAACTGAATATCCCCCTGCAATCCACTGGCTATGTCATTGATATAAAGGTTAAACAATATAGGTCCTAGTACTGAGCCCTGTGGGACCCCACTTGTATCCCTCTGCCTCCTGGAAACTGCTCCACCATACACAACTCTCTGATACCTATCAGACAGCCAATCCTGAATCCAGTTGACCAATCTGACATCCAGACCCATGTGCTGCAACTTAAATATCAGCTTATCATGTGGCACCCTGTCAAATGCCTTCGCCAAATCTAAGAAAATTGCAGTATATGCCTTTCCCTCATCTAATGCTCTTGTAACTTTATTATAAAAGGCTAGCATATTGCTAAAACAAGAGCGTCCTTTCACAAATCCATGTTGATTCTCACAGATAACATCACCCTCATCTGCCCAATGCTGTACACGGTCCCTCACTACTTTCTCCAAGATCTTAACAACTACTGATGACACACAGACTGGCCTATAATTAGACACTTCCAGTCTGTTACCACCCTTATGCAATGGCACTATCTTACCTTCCTTCCATTCCCTGGGCACCTTTGCCAAAGCCAGACTTTCATTGAAAAGCTACGTTAAAGGTACTGTCAATTCCCTAGCACATTCTCTCAAAACTCGTGGCGAAATACCATCCATTCCCACAGCTTTACTGACATCCAGAGTACTTAGTATCTGAAACACACTCTCCTCCTGTACCTCCAGACCTCGTACCAGTCCTATCCCTCTAGCATTAAAACTGACTCCTCTAGGATGAAATACTCCAATAAAGTGTTCATTGAACAATTCCACTATGTCCTCTGCATCAGTCACTCTATTCCCATTTTTATCCCACAATATCATTCTTCCACAGTCATTTCTCCTCCTACTGGCCACATAGCTAAAAAATTCCCTAGGATTTTCTTTGGATCTTAGGGCCAATCTCCTCTCACATTCCAGTTTTGCTTTCCTTACCACACTAGTCACTCTTCTGGCCTGTGTCTTATATTCCTCATGCATATCTTCACCTATCTCCTTATATCTCTTCCATAGCCTCTTTTTCGCATGCAATTCCTGTTTAATATTGTTTGTCATCCACTTTACTCCAAATTGCGTCCTCTTCTTCACTCGTGGTATACAACTTACCATTGCTGATAACAAATATTCTTTCACAATTTCCCACGCACTGGTGATATCCCGGCCTTCCAATTCCTCCCTCCATGAAACTTCCCGAAGTTGACGTTTAAGACTATTATAATCACCTGCCTTATAATTCCACATAAGTTCCCGTCTCTTTGATACTCCTGCATGTCTATTCATTTTCCAAGTCAACACCATATGGTCACTCTCTCCAACTGGTGGGAGAGACGTCAACTCAGTTATTATCAACTCTTCTGATGCTATAACCAAATCCAAAATTTTTGAACCTCTTGTTCCCTCTGTTACATGTTGCCTAAGACATTTGTCCCTCAAGAATTCTAGAAATTCCATTCCCCTATTGCTACATGCATCTTCCTCTCTCCAATTTATACTACTGAAGTTAAAATCTCCCATAACAATCATTCTTCTTGCACTTGCCAAACTTAGCTGTCTAAACATCTCCTGGTCCCCATCCTCTGTGCTCCTGGGTCTGTAGCAACACCCCACTAAATATCTTGTCTTGCCTACCTCTACCTCACACCATACGCTCTCAAAATCATTTGTCTCACTTCCTTCCAAATTCTCCACTCTTAGAGGACATAGGTCATCACTTATCATAAGCAGTACCCGACCACCACACTTTCCCCTCCTATCCTGACGAAAAATGCTATACCCAGCGACTTCTATTCCTGTTGTTATATCCCCTTCTGTCAACCACGTCTCAGTGATAGCAATAATTTTTGGCCAGGCTGATGCTATCTGCGCCACCAATTCCTCTCCCTTATTCCGGATACTCCTGGCATTAGTATACAGCATATAAATGCCATTGTTTCTATACCCAGCATTATCTCTTCTGGACTCCACTGGGCTCAGTGTTACCTGACATTGTCTCCCTTCTCCCAAGTATCCATTCCCACAAGAGGCCACCCCTGCTATCATCCTCCCTGGGACACACTGACTCGTTCAGAACAGCAATCTCTCCAGATGCCTACGTCCTTCCTCATTCAAATGTAAATGGTCTCTCGCATACAACTCCTCTCTTTCCTCAACCACACTCCAGGCATCCACATATACCAGTCCTCTCTTGTCACACATTCTCGCTATTATGCCATTCAATATCACCGCTCTTCTGCTCAGCTCATCATTATCATACCTAGGCAACACGCACACTATTTTTCCTCTCTCTGTCTTCTTCCGTACAGTCTCAAGCAAAAATCTCATATCTCTCGCTGCCCGACTTACATTACCACTCAAGTCATTCGTTCCTACCATCACAATCATCTCATCCACCCTTTCACCTCTCTTAATTGCCATAGCCACCCTTTCTATTGTTCCTCCTGGCAAACACTCCTCACGCATCCTATCTTGAACACCACGGATCATTGAGTCGCCATACATTATACCTCTTACCATTCCCTCGCTCCTATTGTTTCCATTCTCTCCTCTTCTTTCATTCCCATACCTCTCTCTTCTACTGTTTCCATTCTCTCCTCTTCTAGCACTCCCATACATCTCTCTCATTCCCTCTCTCCTACTGTTTCCATTTTCTCCACTTCTAGCACTTCCATATCCCTCTCTCATTCTGTCTCTCCTACTACTGTTTCCATCCGCTCGTCTTCTAGCATTCCCATACCTCTCTCTCATTCCATCTCTCCTACCGTTTCCATTCTCTCCTCTTCTAGCACTTCCTTATCTCTCTCTCCTACTGTTTCCATCCTCTCGTCTGCTAGCATTCCCATACCTCTCTTTCATTCCCTCTCTTCTACTGTTTCCATTCTCTCCTCTTCTAGCACCCCCATACCTCTCACTCATACTCCCTAAATTCTCTCTCTCTCTCCTACTCTGATTCGCCTTGCATTTATCTCTTCCATTCTCCTAATCTTATCTTTCATACTTCTGCTCTCATTCACAAGACATTCCACCTCCTCTTTCAACTCATCTATCTCCCTCTGCAGGTCAGTCACTCTTAATCTAAATTCACTCTCCATCCACTTATGTAATAAAACAGTTAGTAAAGTATACAACAATAAAGATACTGATTATTATGTAATAATATCATTAATATAACTCTTATGTAGCATGAAAAATAATGTAATAAATTATTCTTATAATTAAAAAATTAGGATAATGATGCAGTCAGGATGAAGTGAGTGCATCATCAAAACAAACAATTCATCCAGTCATCATATAAGCAGATTATCTAGGAAGGGGAGACTGCTGTTGCTTTCTGTTCTTACAGTGAATTGGATTCTTGGATGTGCTGTTTAAGTGACAAAGAAAGGTGTTTTATTTAGTGACCAAGCCATGCTGCCAGATGGCATGTTTGGGGAAGGAGCAGCAATTAAGATATTCTTTTCAAACATCTGCATAAAGTAGTTTGCTGAGGGAATATAATGAAGAGAACCTATGGCTGTACCCTCTTTTTGTAGAAGTTGCCTTACCAAATGTAATAGCCTGAGTTCATAATGAACTGAAATTGGGAGTTATCAAGAGAAAATTCAGCTTGGATTAGGTCAGCAGTATCTTTAAGTGGAACATTGGTGAATAATGAGATGTCATTGCTGTGGAATGTGAATTCTTCTATACTGGACTTAAAATGGGAAGTGTTCTTTAGATAAAGTATATAGGAGTGTTGCCAGTAATCTGAGAGAGCCCTCTGGTCAAAGAGATCTGAGAAAGCATGATCCCACTAACATAGAAATCAAAACCATTCACAGCTCTGAAAAATGTTGTCTCCTGGCTGACAGAAGTTATTAACAAACTAAAACCTTAGAATTCCAGATTATCCCACCTTGTCCCAGACATATGGGTTGCCAAAAACTCATGAAGAAAATTTATCATTACACTCATCCACCATAAACTAGCCAAACACTTGGCCAAAGTGCTCTGTCAAATTACTGATAACACTCTTTCCAACATAAATAACTCTGCCCAGTTTAAGTTTCATACAGAAGAATTCCTCTCCACACTGACTTAATCATCAGTTTTGACATCTCCTCATTATTCAATGTTCCACTGAAAGACCTTCTGCCTAATCCAAGCTGCATTTCCTACTGAAATGCAAAATGCAGCTATTTCAACTGAGTTCAGATGTACACTTGCAACACTTTTTTTAGTCAATGGACACAACTCCAACAAAATAGACAAAATACTGTGTGCATCCCTGACCCCATTCCCTCCTACAACCAACACACAAGTTTGCATCAAAACATTTTTATTCCTTATATTCAGGGCACATGAGAAAAGATAGCTAAAGTTCTCTACAGATATAATTTCCATATTATATCTGTATTTTTCAAACTATTAATTCAGCTAGCTTCTTTTCCCCCATTCTCCAAAGGAACAACTTCATTGTCTGGCACATCCTGGAGTGTATATGAAGTGCTTTGTGCCTGCAGTTAGCCCACTTTGGACAAACTGGTAGAATTGTTAACATCTGTCTTTAAGAACACAAAAATTACATATGCAATTATCTGTGTGACATGTCAGGACTGGCAGATCATGCTGTTGATACATACAGGATTAAATGGAAGAAGATATTGGTGTTACACAGAAGTCATAAAAAAATGCATTAATTTGCCAAAGATCTGGGAGACAAAACAGCCTACCTTCTCCAAATTAACTATGGTTATCCATCCCAGTAAGGGTGCCATGTTAGGACAATTTTTTTCAGTTACAATCTGAACTGTTCCTACAATAATCTAGTTGACTGCTGTGTGCTTGTGAAAGTTATAATTTGTGCTCTGAAGATGATGGGTAGAAAACCAGTGAAATATTAGCAAACTAGTTCAATAAATTAATTTTTATCTTGTATTGGTTTATGCCACGAAGCACTATTATAGATCTCTAGCCAACAGTCTGTAGGTCTGAATTCTGATATGGCACGAATGCCTGAAGGTCTTTAGATGGAAGCCAATTTTTGTCACCTAGTCTGAGACAACTCCGTTGCTCCGTTACTCTGAAGTGGCTTGAAAAGACACTATATTAGTTCCATGTCTGGATTGGAGAGCAGGCTCCTTGATTATCAAACTTACAGCCCGCAGATGCTTATAAAATCGGTTTACAAACCTTTCATAGTCAGGATTCACATTAAAAATATATTCATTATTTATAAATATAAATAATGGATGAAAGAGATTAAAGAAAAAAAAATCTTAATTTACTTGAAGAGCTTATCGCATTTGGAATGAATTGAACATAAAATGGCAATACCAGATACACTTGATCCTCCAGGTAGTCTAGTTACTAGAACACCATGAAAGAGACCTATTCCCATGACTGAATTATCAAGACTACTGTCTACTCATTTACATGTATATAAATAATCTACACCTAGGGAGATTCTTATGACATCTAGGACAACAAACTGCAGTGAATAACCCTAAATTACCCTTAGGAACATCCTATATTTGATTAAGAGCCAGCACTGAATCCCAGTTCAGGCCTTTAATATATACAGATATTATTTCTGGAAAATTTTCCATGTAAATGAATATTAATTTTTTATGGCCATTTTGCATATTTTTATAATAAATTTAGTTTAATCCTTTATTCAAGTGTAAGCAAACAAAGTTTGCACCTGAAAATATCTTCAGGACTGAGGTAAGGTAGTGCAACTCCGAGCAAAGGTGGAACAAGCTCTCATCACTCCTTGTCTCAGTATCCCCCATAAAGCAAAGCACATCTCCTTGCGGAAACATATACTGCTATGCATCAAGGGAAGGGCCACTACCCAGACAGGTTTCAACCTTTATTGAGATCTCGTCAGTGGGAGGCAGACCCAAACATGGAGATACTAAGGTAGAAGCAATAGGAGAGGTCATGTTTACCTATAGGAGTTGCCAACAGGTGTACCACCTTATTATTGAATTACTCTGGATTTAGAGAAAGATGTTAAAAGTTTATTTTTCACTTGGTTAGACTATAATAAATTTAGTTTAATCCTTTAATTAATTTTGATGTCATTGACTTTTTACTCAATTTTTAGGGCATTACTGATGTTTTAAAGACATAGACAGATGGAGAATATAAAGAAGGAATAATTTTGGACATACCTTTGTCGGATGTTCTTGGTTGTCTTCTTTAGGAGCAACATTAGGCATATAGCGATAGACATTTATGTACCACTGCTGAGGTATGACTCAAAGGAAGGGGGGGAGGTTGAAATGTGGAGATAGAAAGATGTGGGAGAGTTGCGGGTAAGACAAGGTATGTGAATTTAAAACCTGAGTTTCAAAGGTGGGCTGTGAATTCTTTGGGAAGAAGGTGAAAGATAGAAACTTTTTGAGGAAAAGGGAAGGATAGAATTTACTAAAATAAAGAGCCAAAAAGACTTCATTTCATCCAGCATTACTTCAAAGCAGAATGTAGAAATTATGAAAGTTTGTGAAAAACGTTGACAGAGCTTAAGAGAATACATTCACTGGCATTCATGAGTTTCCCTAGTGGGGACCACTTAGAAAACATGAGCGCTTGCCCAAGCATCCATATATTCACCTTCTGTTGGTTTGATAAGGTTTCACTGGTCTGACAGCTGTTTCAAACTGGTTGGTTCTCCTCAGAGATCAGGCAAAAACCTTAAGAGAGTGAAAACTCTCGTTCAGTACTTGAATTTTTGCTTACAAAAAATACACCTCTCCGACATTTCAACTTCCTTAGTACTGAACGAGAGTTTTTGCTCTCTTAAGGTTTCTGCTGGTCTCTGAGGAGAACCAATCAGTTTGAAACAGTGTCAGGCCAGTGAAACCTTATCAAAATGGATCAACAGAAGGTGAATACATGGACGCTTGGGCAAGTGTTCATGTCTTCTAAGAGGTCTGTGCTAGGCCAACTCATGAATGATGGTAATGTTCCCGTAAGCTCTCTGGTCAACTTTTTTAATGAAACTTTCACAATTTCTACATTCGGCTGGGAAGGATAGAATATGATGAAACAAGATTAACAAGATTAGAGATGGGCATAACGAGGTGTGAGCCATTGTAGCCGCATGTCATCTTCAGAGCTCATGGGAAAAGTGGAGGCTATGTTTTTTGGCTTAGTGTTTTTGTCTTGGGTATATCTGTGTTGTTTTCTATTGATCGGGGTCATGACTTAATTTTTATGTTGTGGAGCTTCCAACTCTAGGAGATTATATAGGGACGGTGAACATTTATTGAGTTCTTGTCACATTTTATGGCTACTGTTTCTGATATTCTAACACATACAAAGCCTACAAATACATTTTTAAATGCACCGAAAACCTAAACATACAAAGAAATACTAGCACATCAAAATGTAGTATACAAATTTCCTTGCCAACAAAACTGTGATATCACCTACACAGGTTCCACGATCAGGTCTTTATGGGCAAGACTACAAAGAATACTTCTGTGATTGCAACATACCAATCCCTGAACATTTAAGCAATAAGAAACGTAACCAAAAGAAAAACAAGATACAAAATACAGGGAAAACAGAAATAGCAGCCCATGCTCTTGAACAGAAGCATACCCCACCAATTGACAAAGCGGTAATAGTAGGAAAATGAAAAACAATGCGTAGAATATATATTGGAAGCAATAGCTATAAAATGTGACAAAAACTCGATAAACGTTCACTGCCCCTATATAATTTCTGAGAGGTGGGAGCTCCACAACATAAAAATTAGGTCACAACTCCGACCAATAGAAAACAACACAGATACACCCAAGACAAAAATACTAAGCCAACATAACATAGCCTCCACTTTTCCCATGAGCTCTGAAGACAACACTGTCAAAACGGCTCACATCCCATTATTCCCATGCCTAATCTTGTTTCATCTATTCTATCCTTCCATTTTCCCAAAAAAATTTTTATCTTTCAACTTCTTTCCTAAGAATTCACAGTCCACCCTTAAAACTGGGTTTTAAATTCACATATATTGTCTTATCCACAATTCTCCCACATCTTTCTATCTCCACATTTCCACCCCACCCCCCCTTCCTTTCAGTCATACCTCAGCAGCAGTACATAAAAGTCTAATACTACATGCCAGATGCTGCCTCTAAAGAAGACAACCAGGAACATTCTACAAAGGTATGTCCAAAATTACTCCTTCCTTATATTCTCCATATATATATAAATATATGTCTTTAAAACATCAGTAACACTCAAAATTTGAGTAAAAAGCCAATGACATCATAAAAAGAGATACTCCTAAAGAAAGATAGACTACATAGTCATAAAAATTAACTTAAATATATACTTTTTATAGTTTACAGTGTCTTATTTGTCATAGTACTAATAAATCAAGATCTTAACCCTCCACATATCAGCCTTTCCATGTTATTATTTTCACCATTTCCTTTCTTTATTTTTAACAAAATTCGAGACCTGAGAACTTCTGAGGGCACATTACTAAATGTTAATTAGACATGTGAAGCTTTTGTTAGCCATTCTATCTTGTATACAGCTGCCAGAATTTCTTTACATTAAGGGCAACATATGAATGTCAAAAAAGTTGTTTAACCCAAATTTAAATAAAGTTTATTTTTTCTGCAAGTGTTGTAAATAACCCTTAAATACATGCCAGTCAGTCATCACTTTGCTATGATACACAGAATTATCTCCTAAAAATTTCTGCTAATAGTCATAAAAATTAAGACACTGGAGAAATATTCTAATACCATTTTTAGTATTAACATAATACTATTTATAAAAATAATATTTTTATATTCAACATCGGCCTGGTTGGCTGAGTGGTTAGCGTATCTCCAGCCTTTTGGCTGGAGGTTTGAATACTGCTGTGGGCATGGATGTTTGTGATTGTCTGTGAAAATACTAGTGGTAGTGGTGGCAGTAGATGGGGCGTTGGTGTAGTTGTGGTTCGTTGTAGTTTGTGTTTTAAGTGGTGGAGACACAGAGTTGTAGAGCAAGTGCCCTCCCTCCATTAGTCCATGGACTCCCTGCAGGTGTTATGTAATAATAATAATAGCAATAATAATAATAATAATAATAATAACACTGATTACACCTCACACTGGTATGATGTGGAATATAACAAAGTCAATTACATAGTGAAGTGTTGTTACAGACCTGGTGGATTGGTTGCTAGTTGACAGAAGAAATGCATCACCAAATAGAAAAGATGAAAGCGAAAAGAATAATCATAATGGGAGACTAATTATCCAAATATTGATTGGGTAGCAGTAAAACCTTATGAGAAGAATAAAACTGAATTTATTGAGCTGTTGCAAGATATCTTCTTCAAGCAGCATGTGACAGAAGGAACTCCAGGTCGAAGAGTGTTAGATTTGATTATACTGTCAGAGAGCGTCTCAGTTAAAGACTTAACTATTCTTCCTCCGGTTGGTGACAGTGATCATGAAGTACTCACTTGGGAAGTGACTAAGTTTATGAATGTTCCATTCAGAAAAGGTTATATGCTGAACTGCCAAGCAGGATATTATGACCAACTGAAAAGTAAACTGAGTTCGGTGGAATGTGATCGGTTTGCTGGATGAGATGAATATTGACAGTGCATTGGAAGCATTTAAAAATTACTTAAATAACGCAATATCAGAATGTGTTCCAAGAGTTCAAATAAAAAATGGGGTAGAATAAATAAATAGAATAAATCTTAAGATCACATCAAATGGATGTGTAATCTTATTAAGCAAGAGATTCCTAAGAAAAGGATGTCGTGGAAGGAATACCGTGTGCATAAGGATGATGTCTATTATGAAAATATAGCACAGGCTAGAAGAGTCACAACTATTGTACAGAAAGTTAAGTCTGAGTAAGAAGTCTCTGCAAGCTAAAGACAACTTATAAGTATTCTATCGATATGCTGCAAGTAAAAGAAAGAATGAATATGAAAGAATAATTCTTCTAAATGCAGGTGGTGTGAGTGTAATAGATGCAGAAGAGGTTGTTCAACTAATAAGTGTCCATTTTACTAAAAGCTATCAACCCGGTAAATGCAACATTGAGTTCACTGCTACCTCTTCACTGAATGAAGAAACTCAGGTGTATGAGGATGAGTTTCTTCACTGAATGAAGAAACTCAGGTGTATTAGACCTGTTGCATAAACTGAATAAGAATTGAGGAATATCGACTGATGAGATATCAGCACGGGTGCTAAAAGAGTGTTCAGTTGAATTGGCTAATCCTTTGAACAGGTAATATAATATGAGATTCATAACAGGCAAGATTCCACAGGAGAGAATGTATGGTAATCCCATTCCACAAGGGTTGTGCAAAGAAAGATGTATCCAACTATCGACCAATCAGTATCTCAGGAATGGTGGTGAAGATTCTGGAAAAATCAGTTAGAGCTCACATTTAGAAATGGGTTAACACAGTGAATCTCTACTTTGTAATGAACAACATAGGTTTAATAAGGGAAAGTCATGTTTTAGTAAGTTGTTCACATTCTATAATAATGTTACAATTGAACAAGACAAGTGGAATGGATACACTTGGATTCTGCTAAGGCTTTTGACAGAATACAGAATGGAAGCCTGTTGCATAAATTGGAGAATAGGGGTGTGGATTATAAAATATTACCATGGATAAGAGGATGGCAGACTGACAATTATCAAAAAATTGGTAAACATGGATGTGAGTCTGCAAAATTTAAGGTAACCAGTGGTGTACCATAAGGATCAGTGCATGGTCCACTGTTATTCAATCTGTACATTAATGATATTTCGAAGGATATGACAGGCAACATTCAACTATTTGCTGACGTTACAAAGATAGGTAGTTCAATCAGGAATGCTGCTGATGTGCAGTACTTGCAGAATGATTTGAATAGGCTGGAATTGTGGGCATGGGAAAATGGATGTCAGTTCAATGTCAGTAAATGTGAAGTCATGCACTTTAGTGTGATTAGTTATCCAATGTTGTATTATATTGATGGGATTGGGCTACAGTACAAGAAACTGATCAGGCTAAGGATCTTGGAGTGTTAGTAGATAGGAAGTTGAAGTTCAGGGGCCATGTAGCAAACATTGCAAATGCAACTCAAAAGATAATTACAATACTGAAACAAACTTTCACATGTAAAGATAAGGATGTCATTTTGCCTCTCTACAAGGCCTTGATAAGAGCTCACTTGGAATACTGTGTGCAGGTCTGGTTTCCTGGTTTCCATTGTGATTCTGATACAGTGGAGGAAGTGCAAAGGAGTGTTAAAAATGATATCAGGATTGTGGAATACTGATGATGAAGACAGATTGAGAATTTGTAGACTGCAGACACTAACAAACAGGAGAAAGAGGAGTGATGTGATTGAAACCTACAACCTTGTGAAAGAGTCATACAGGATTTTAATTGATGGAATTTTTCATTTTATGGAGCATGGGGAAAGGACAAGAGGGTGTCCTTGGAAGCTGAGAATGAATGCAGCTAAGAATAGGGTGAGGGCTAGATTTTTCCCTCATAGGGTAGTGCATGATTGAAATGGATTCCAATTGGATGTTATGGGCAAGTTGTGTGAATGAATTCAAGAATAAATATGATAGCTGTTGTGTGTAGTATGTGGCCTCCCTCAACGAGTCCCTGCCTCCCTGAAGGTCTCTCTCTTAATAATAACAACAATAATATTCACTATTATCATATTATTAAAGGAAGAAAAATTATTTTAATTCTGTTAAGAAATAAATATTACTTGTGGTAACTGGCAATACTGGAAAAGTGTCTCATCTAAAAAGAAATCTTGAATCTTGTTTACTGTACTCTCATTACGCTCATGTTTAGTGACTGAAACATCCTTCATTACTGTTAAGCCAGGAACATGTATTTTACCAGTGCATATATCTTGGAATTGTTTCCTGTTAAAATAAAAATATAAACACTTAAAATCTAGTTTTAGATATATTTTTAAATTATACAAACATCTTACCATTAAACATAAGCCAGTTTAATGAAATTTTTGAAATGAAATGTTTAAAATTTCACAAAAGATTAAAATATTTGAAGTGAAGAAATTTGAATACAGACAGTCCTCAAATTATGATGGGGATTCCATTCCAATGATTTTCCTGTCATAAAGCAAAAACATTAACAATTAACATACCTGAATGCTAAAATACGTAAGTCTGTTTTATTTTTTTTAAACTAATTTTAGTCTTTGTTTATATATATTATATATATAAACAAAGAATAAATTATACATTGTACAAATTATAACATCAACTTTCTGTATTCAGTACTATAATAACTAATGAATTATGAGGATACAGTGCTTCAGTGCATTTACCAGTAAAATAATCAGATGGAAACACACGGAGTATAATTTTCAAAGCTGCTGTTTTTATTAATTGGGCAATTCATTAGAAGAGGCAAGGGAAGCTACGTAATCAACAAACTATTCAAATTCAGGAACTGCAATAAAGTTCTGAGGATAATTCATCAGATGTATAACCTGGCCAAGTGGTTAGCATATTCGCTCTCCAGTCAAAGGCTGTGGGTTAGAATCCCACTGTGGGCATGGATGTTTGTGATGTCTGTGGATAAACTAGTGGTGGTAGTCAGCGGTAGATGGCGATGGTGTAGTTGTCGTCAGTTGGTGGATTGAGTGATGGAGACAGAGCTGTAGAGCAGGTGCCCTCCCTCGATGAGTCTTTGGACTCCCTGGAGGTGTCTAATAATAATAATAATAATAATAATAACTTATGGAAGTTCTAAACTCATCTTCAGAGGATGATGTGACAGCAGGAGCAGTCTTCTTTAAAAATTTGTACATTATCTTCAACTTATTCTTCACAGGTTTCCTTTTCTTTTCTGCATAAATTTCTCTGTAGCAAGCAATTGCAGCTTGCATCATTCTTCTATTCTGCTAAATCTCTCCATGTTTGGATCCATTTCCTCAAACAATCAAACTGTCTTAATTAATAGAAGTAAACACCTCTGCCAATTTTTTTCACTAAAACCTTTTTGAGGATTCAGCTTCCTCTTCTTGTTCTTCTGTAACTTTCTGTGCTTCTAAGTCTGTACGCTCTTCATTTGAGAGCACTTCTTCCACAGAAATACAAATATACATTTTCATTGTCAACCTCCAGCTCAACTCCTGAGCTGACAGCACTAGAAAGTCACAAATTTCTCGTAAGGCTTTGTCTTTATCAAATCCTGTTAATGTATGAACATACATTTTCAGCAGCTTCTTCAAACACCATTCATATATTCTACTGTCACCTTACCCCATGTCACATTTGCAAGATATTACATTCCTTCCAAAAGTCTCTGAGGGTTTTCTCACCTTCTGCAACAGCAACAGCCTGAACAAAAATATTTCTTAAATGATATGCCTCGAAGATAGCAATAACATCTTCATCCAAAGACTGTAGACAAGAGGTGGTATTCCAGTGAAAATGTTAATAGGATGGCCATCATGAGTATGCATCATAAGTGAGTGACTTACAAGTGGTTATAAGTCTCATACAACATAAGTTGAGGAATGACTACACCACACCTACATATATGCACTTTTCTGATGGGAGGATAGGATCAAAAATATAGAACAGATATTTCTTTATTTTATCCTAAGTCAAACAAGCATAACTTTATAAAATTATGAAATAAATGAAAATGGGAGAAAATAAAACTATGTTTATTTAAAAGTAAATACATAGAATCCTTACTCCCCCCACCACATTTAAAAAAAATATTCTACATTTTTTGTCTTTTAAATGAGCTATATAATCTTTCACATCATTACTCAGCTTTCATCTTTTTAATACACCAACAGAGGACCACTTAAAGGTCAAAGCAAGATAACATGGAATGAAGTCTTACATACCTAGAAATGCAGAGAATCAACTGGTGTTTCTTAGCAATTTTTTTTTAAATCCATAACCATCCCATAGTAAACTCCATTGCAAGATTCATGAATTCACCTGGATTCAATCTAAATAAAGGAAAGTGGACTGATAATTTAGGACATAGCTGACTAAACTGTATTCAGCACTGGCACCCCCCACCCCCATGCACTACAGCACTAACCCATCCACATTTTTATGCCACAGCATTGCTTATAACTGACTCCTCACTTTTTCTTATTTACATTCTATGTAATTCCACCTATATCACTTCTTATGAGAAAATTCTGCATCTCTGGCAATCTCCCAGGTCAAGAGTACATGATTACTTTCTCCATTTAGAGGCATCATAGCTAGATTGATTAGTGTTAAGTTCTCTGATGCAATTATCAAATCCAGCATTCTCAAACAGCATGTCCTCTCCATTACATGCTGCCTCAGGTAATTATTTCTCAGCTGCTGTATAAATTTCATATCCCTCCCTGCCTGTGACCATGCCTTCTCCCAATCTATGTCCCCATAGTTGAAATCTCTCATAATGATTACTCAACCTGTACTCATCAGAACTTCATTTCTGCAGCTTCCACTATCATCTCATTCTCCCCAAGTCCATGTTTCACTGCCATATTTCAGAAGTGGTTTGGCTATTGTTTTATACAGTTATATTTGGGTTGTTCTAGACATTTATGAATGCATGTCATCTACATTCTCCCTTTTACTCTCTGGAGGATAATAGCAGCAAACAATTACATATTTAGTCCTGTTTGCCTCTGTCAAAAACTATATAACCCTAAATGAACTACCCTCTGAATCCCTGTTTGCCTGATGTATTTCTACTCGTTTTGGCCCTAATTCTTCTGCTATCATTAGCATAACCCCACCCCGAATCCTGTTCTGTCCGTCCTCTCTGAAGACACCATATACCCCTTGCATTCTCTTTTTAAAGTAAATAATAACAACAGAGGTCTCAAATCTTCAACCATCAGTATAGATGGGCGAGAAATTGGAGTAGACTGTTCTGCTTGCATTAAACAACTGAAGGTAAACAGATGATGGAATATAAGACTTCTGTAGCTGGGAGGCTATACGGGATGGAGTACAAATCTGAAATGGAGGAATGCTGTTATTTTTAGTGCTGGTAATGTTGTCAACATTCATTCTAAAGGAAAGTGTGGCAGTCTATTGTGTGATATTGAGCTTCTCAATGCAGAGAAAAGGCATTAATCCATGAAGAATGCTCTGGAAGAGACTTTATTTTTACGGCATAGTTAAGAGACAACTGATTTCATCTAAGCGATAGAGAACAGGTTCATTTGCTTCAACATAACACTCTGAATGGGCGATGTGTGAAAAGCAGCAGTAATAATACCTTAATAATACTAGAATAATATTATGTCATTCTTAAATCAGGATCTGAGTGTACACAGGCAGTTTATTCTGCTGAAAATCTGAACTAATTACCAAGAGCTCATAAAGAGACACGATTAATTGCTTGTTGAAATTGTTTTAATTATCCTCATACTGCAGAAATGACAGTAAATTGTGGTAAGGTATTAGTCCACGTAGAATGCTCTGGAAGAGACTTTATTTTTACAGCATAGTTACAACTGATTTCATCATTTAAGATTTTTTCATTGAGTATTGTTTTACTGTGGGAGAAAGCTGCTCAGTAACTGAATTAACTCCGATAGCAAAGAGTGTCATGCTTAAGACAGAACCTTGAGGAACACCTTCATTTTAATTATATGGCTGAAATAATGAGCTTCCCACTAGGATTTGGAAGACTTGGTTTGACAGAAAGTTTTTTAATAAAAACAAAAGGTGTCCCCTCAGACCAAGATTAAAAGAGGTCTTTTAATATGCTGTATCTCCAGATTATATCATAAGCTTTTTCCATGCCAAAGAACACCGAAACCAGATGTTCTATTTCAAAATGTATAAGAGATGGCATTGTAAAAAGGCATCTCTTATACATTTTGAAATAGACCAAATGGTCCAATGTTGATCAGTATCTATAAAAGCCATATCGTGTTTTGGAAAAGACGTTTGTTGCTTTCTAAATACCAGAGAAACCTTGCATTTAAAATTTTTTCCAATATCTTACAATGACAGCTAGTCAGAGCAATAGTTTGATAACTGTTTGCTTCTGCTGGATCCTTTCCCAGTTTTGACAATTGACTTACGCCAAGCATCTGGAAACTGTTTCCTTGTAAATATTCTATTGTACAGCAAGAGAAGGAGATCTATGGAAGATGTTTTATCATCTCATAATGGATGTCATCAAGACCCATTGCTCTTGTATGACAGAGTAGAGTGCTCTTTTTAGTTCCTCATTAATGAAAAGCTGATTGTACCACTCTAGAAAAGTTTTGAAAAAAATTGGTAGAAAGGTTTAGCCACTTTACTATTATTATTATTATTATTATTATTATTACGTGACATCTCCAGGGAGTCCAAAGACTCATCAAGGGGAAGGACACCTACTCTACAGCTCTGGCTTCACCAACTACAACTAACCACAATGACACCAATGCCATTTACTGCCCACTACCACTGGTATTTCAACAATCACAAACATCCATGCCCATGGCAGGATTCAAACCCACAGCCTTTTGGCTGGAGAGCAGATATGCTAACCACTTGGCCAACAGGCAGACAAATATTATTGTTAATTACATGACATGTCCAAGGAGTCCAAAGACTCATCAAGGGAGGGCATGTGCTCTACAACTCTCCGTCTCCACTGCTCAATCCATCAACTACAGCATACCACATCATCTACTCTTCACTACCACCACTGGTATTTTCACAGACAATCACAAACATCCATGCCCACAGCGGGATTCGAACCAGCAGCCTTTTGGGTGGAGAGCAGACTAGCCATAGACTTCTATAGATGTTTTCTTCAACATGCCACATGAGCAGTGGAAATATGGAAGAGGAGCAGATTGTAAGATTTATTTTGCAGAATACAAGTGGGTAGACATATGGAAAATGACATTGACTCTATTATTAAGAAAGGTCATGATTGTCAAGCATTTACTCAATGATAAGACCAGATCTCATGTCTTCATCTCTTTGGTCTATAATTCACCACTATCTCCTTGAGAACTCTTTCATGTGGCATTTGTTTTAGATGTTCTTTACATTTATTTCTGTATTTTTCTCCCCTACTATTTTCATTGTTAGTATCTGATTTAGCTCTTTCACCATGTGTCTCATACACTTTTTTATCTTATCTTGTTTAACCTGCTATTCTTCTCATAAATTTCATTTCTACTGCAGTGATTTTATCTACTCCTTTTATCTACTCCTCCTCCTCCTCCTCTCACTGTTCATACAATAATATTGCAATATTGCTTTTAATAAAATATACATTTCTAATCTTTTTTTCAGTGAGGGCTGGTCTTAATGTTTTTTATTATTATATTTACTTCATCATCATCATCAAATTCCTGATATGTACCCTCAAGGGGTGTACAGGATATGATAGTATTAGATGAAAAATTTACATCATTACTAATTTCCTATCTACAATTTTCTTCCAAATCAATCTGTTACCTGTCAAGACTCCAACATTATCAGATCTTATATTTCTATCTTTTAAGGCACTTTTCACTGTATCAATCCACCTATATCTTGGTCTTCCTCTGGATCTTTTTCCTGCCAACTTGGAATCATTTCACAGCCTTGTTATATCTTTGTCACTAGTCTCTGGATCTCCTCTACTGCATCCCCATTCCCAAGAAACCCAGATGACCAAGTCTGTGCTCAAAAGTCAAATGTAGTCATAATCATAGCCTTCTAAAGAGTGATAATAACCTTCCTATCTCTAATTGTTTGTGATTTTCAATATCCAAGTAATCCTTTGAGCTATTTTTCCAAGTGTTGCAATATCCCCCTATAAATGTCTTCAACTCTCTGTCCACATCACACCCAAAATTCCTAGTTTTTAATTTCTTGCAACGCGATACCATCAATATGATACAAAGTAACTTCATCCTGAAGTGTATGACTTTATATTTTGCAATGTTAAATTGACAGCCATTTATTTAAATCAGAATGCAATTGAGTTAATAAAGTTAATTAATCAGATGATTAATTAACTTTATTAACTATTTCCAGCCAGTCTGGTTAGCATATCTGATTTTCAGACAAGAGGCTGCAGATTTGAATCCCACCAGGGCATGGATGCTTGTGATTGTCCTACTAACTCTTTGTGGAAAGGGCATCTACGACTCTACTGTAAATGGTTTGCTATTTCTTGCTATTTATAAGCCATTGTTATTAATGTTTCTATATATATTCCTTTCTTATTCTCACTATTCCATCTTACTATTGCGTACTTAGTTTATCTATGCTTTGCACTACGAGATTTATGCCTATGGATACTAGAAAATTTAATTGATAAGACTGCACCACCAGTATCTTTTAATTGGCATAAAACTCAGTAATACGGCTGGTTGACTTCTCTCTCGCTTTCTCTAACACAAATTCTTTCAGTAAAACTTTACACAAACAGTTGTGGTCTATTTGCACTTAACTATACGATTCGGCTATCTTACTTGGTTTCCCACTCTTAAGTTCGCACTTATTTAGGAACAGTGCATTGTAAAATAAACAATCAGGCAGCACTCTATTGACATATAATAAAAACACATTTATTTAGAATAAAAACCAAGTACATTAAATAAGCGATAGGGAGGTTACTCTCTCTCTCTCTACCTATCCTTATACTTTTGGTATAAAGAATTAAACTTTCCCTTTTCAATATTAAATGACTATACAATATAATTACTCTGTTACTTCTCTGCTAAAAAAAATTAAATTGCAGAGACTAATTTACTCATAAAGAGATTAGCTAGCTATCGCAAGTCATCTTACAATTTGTATTCCAGTTAACAACAAATCAGAGTACTCTCTTATAGATATTTCTTATTACTATTTCTTATCAGTCCATCCATGACATATCTCTTAGATTACAAAAAGAATCTACATAAAAGGATGTAACACACTGACAGAGGCTCTTTGTCATGACACCTTCCAAAGATCCTACATCAAAGTCTCTATGGTTTTTCTTTCATCTCAGGCCTCAGGTTTCCATCTGGAGAGTCTTGTTTCGGGGGGGGGGGGGGGTTCATCGGAATATCAGCGGTTCTTGGACTGCAATCTTGCCAGTACTCAAAAGCTCAGGCAAGAAGTTTCAGCATACAGGCTTGAAGATCACTCTGCGGCTTATGGCTTACCGCAGCACTAGGACATCCGACCAGCACTTGGCTTTACATCGGCTGTTCTCCCATTTTTTCCTCTAGCGTGGTTCACCATAAAGTCTGGTCCTCTGGGTCCGACTGCCTCTGACTCTCTTTGGTAACAGTGTTTTGCGTCTCCTCTTGGTAACTGTGGCTTGCCTCCCTTGATAATTGTGCCTCTCCTTTCTTCGTTAACTGGACCTCGCCTCTGCTCTCTCGACAACTGGATCTCGCCTCTCTTCTGTCAGCAACTGGACCTCGCCTCTCCTCTCTTGGCAACTGGACCTGAACTCTCCTCATGATGTTTGGCTCAGTCCCCTTTTATTTTCGCCTTCTCGGGACCTTGTACCAAGGATTGTAAACCCCAAAGAAATTGGAAGTTTTCCTTAATCTTTTTGTTAAAGCTGGCCCATTCTTTTTTTCTCCTCCGTGTACTCTTTTTTCCTTGTCTTGTCGGGTAGCGGAAAATTCTCTGAAACTAGCGGATCTCTTTGATACTAGCTTTGAAGGTGTTCATGTGTAGAGCTCGCAAACAACTTTCTCACACACTTAATCATAAACAACTTTCTTGTGCTCTTATACAAAGTTCTGATGGCAGAGCATTGCCTTTATTTTTGACATTCTAGAAACTTTAGTTAAAACAGTAAATACAATCAATTCCCATAGGGTTATTTACATTAATATTTAACATTAAAATACATAGAGACAAACAAGGTTATTTTTGTAACAGTGCTCATGAGACTTGACCTTAGTAAAAATCGATGTAAAGTGCTTTGGTATTTCTAAGCTACATCGAGTTTTACACTGCCACTTCTTCTAGCAGAAGGCTTCATTCCCAAAACCCAATGAGGTAGAGGAGTGACCATACAGCATCAAAATGATGCTGTATGGTCCAGTTTTGTCATCAGCAAATAACTGAATATCCCCAACTCTCATTCCATATATCATTACTCTATACTGGCCCTAGCACAGACTTGAAGCAATCCATTAGTCACCCTTGTTCGTCTAGATTCTACTCCATCACATATCACTTTCTATTATCTGTCAGTGAGCAAACCTCCTATCCATGCCACCAGTTCATATCCATTTCTATTTGCTCCAAATAGCATAATAACTTTCTCTGTGGTATTTGTCAAATACCTTTGCAAAGTTTAGCAGTATTACAGTGTAGCTATTTCCCTCATCCAACTCAGCTATCATTCTATTATACAATGTGAAAAAATTACCAAGGCAGGACCTACCTTTCAAACCATGTTGTCTGTCACACATTATCACATGCCTATCTGCCTATTCCTGAATTCTATGTTAATGTAAGAAATCTTTGATTAAAATTATTGAAATTTTTTTCTTTCCTAGCAATTTTCTGTTTTTCATTTCTTTTAATGTTTCATTTAATTATTCTAATGCTTTGTTATTTGGAAGAGTACTATAAATTACATTTTCTAAATATATTTTAAAAGATAATTCTGATAGTTTATTTTCTTGTTCAGAGTTTATAATAATAATCCATCCATTATTGGTCACTGGCTAACTTGAAGGTGAGTTAGCCGATCTCGTACAGAGGTAGCAGGGTTTTTCTCCCGGAAACTTGGGTTTTTCATCCCGCATACAGACAAATCGGCCCTTCAGAACACACACAATTTACAGACAAAAAATACTAGCTGTGGTGGTGGTGGTGGTTGTGGGCAGTAGATGGTGTTGATGTAGGTGATTGATTGTAGAGGTTCTGTGTAGTAGTGCAGATGGAGAGTTGTATAGTAGGTGTCCTCCCACGATGAGTCTTCAGACTCCTTGGAGGTGTCAGGAATAATAATATCTCTCCGACATATGCGATTTCTTTTTGTAAGAACTTTATTGCTTTATAGATTTTGTGCTGTGGTGTATAAATTTCTTTTTTTTTTTAATATAATTATCACAACTTTTTCTGTGAAGTTTTTTGTCTCTATTTTTGCTATTAAGAGATAAGCAAAGTTTTTATTTTTATGGAGCACTCTTGGATCAGAACATGTTTTATGACTACAGCTCTTTATAAATTAAAAAAATAATTTGAAAGGAAGATCCTGCACAGATCCTACATTTACACTCAAACAAATTATAGAAAAGAGAATAGAATTTAACCTGCCAACATATATGGCCTTCCTGGATTATGAGAAAGCATATGATCAAATCAACAGAACAAAATGAATCAACATACTGTATCAATTGAAAGCTCCACCTCAAACCATAAAAGCAATAGCAAATATAATGGAAGAAAGCTATATTAAAATTAAAATTAATAATGAAACAACTGAAAAAATTAAAACCAATAGAGGTCTCATTCAAGGAAGTGGATTATCACCAATACTCTTCAATATATGGAAAAAATTTCAAGAGCAAAATCACAGGAATTACAATAGGAAATAAAGAATTAAACAGCCTTTTTTATGCTGATGATGAAGTTATTTTTGCTGAAAATGAAGACCAATTACAGAAAAATCTACACATATTGAACAAAACAATAGAACAATATGACATGAAAATCTCAATAAATAAAATGAAATCAATAGCATTTCAAGGTAAAGAAATTAAAAGATGCAAACTAGTCATCCATAACAAAGTAATAGAGCAAGTGAACAAATTTAAATATTTAGGAAATTACATAAGCCCCAATGGAGAAATCGACATTGGATATAAAAAGCAAAAATTCCTAGCAGTGATTGGAACTTTGAACAGACACTTCAGTAAATGTCTACAACAATCCAAATATAACTGTATAAAACAATAGCCACACTATTTCTTAAATATGGCAGTGAAACATGGACTTGGGGAAAACAAAATAAAAGACAAGTGGAAGCTGTAGAAATGAAGTTCCTAAGACCGCTCGCAGGCTATAAAAGAATAGACTAGATAAAAAATGAAGAAATAAGAAAACAATTATCCATAATTAACATAACAACTGGAAAAACCACGTAGAAAGAATGAATGAGGACAGATGGCCAAATATTACCTGAAAATATAAACCAAAGTGACACCGATCAAGAGGAGGAAATGCCTATAACATTCTTGAAAATGTCACAGGCAAACAATTGCCTAATACTTGAAGTCAAGAAGAAGAAGCAAAGTTTTTATTTTTGTGGAGCACCTTTGGATCAGAACACGTTTTATGACTGCAGCTCTTTATAAATTAAAAAAATAATCAAATGATCATGATCTTTGAAACTTAGAGTGAAGGGTGCAGATGATGATGAATAATATTAATAATAAGTAGAATAATAAGATGGGGTTTCAGTGAATTTTAGATTTAATTTCAAAATTTTTCAATTTTTAAAATAAAAATAAAAAACTATAAAAATATATGATGAAAGATAAAATTGATTTACTGGGTGAATTAAGGCTGTTTTGGGAAAGGCATCACCAGTTTCTGATGATGGCTTTCCTTATACACCTTTTTAAAATTCAATGGAGCTCCATCTTATTATTCTACTTATCATTAATATCATTCAACACTATCTACAATCTTCACCCCAAATTTCAAAGATCGTAATTGTCAAAAATGCAACAAGGTAAGCAATAACACCCCTATGAAATCATTTCATTTTTTAATTTAAAAAGAGCTGCAGTCAAAAAACACCTTCTGATCCAAGAGGGCTCTATAAAAATAGAAGCTTTGCTTATCGCTTTATACCAAAGACTGAAAAAGAAGCAACATGAACAATAAGTTTAGAGATAATATAAAGTTTTATTTCTGGAATTGTCCTTTTTCGTATATATTCTACTTGTCTTTCCATTTTCCTGAGGAAAATGTTAATTGTTTGCTGATTTTTCTAATTCTTGATTTCTTTTCCATTTGTTTCTTGACTTTTTATTCTGCTGCTGTTAAATCAGGCATTTCCATTCTTCTTCCATTTCTTCCTCCTATTGTTTCTTTTATGTACTTCCCCCACCCCTACCTCCAATATACATTCTTCTTCTTCTTTCTGTTTATGGTAATAGTTTTATTTTATATAAGTGTTCATTATTTACTTTAGTGTCATTTTACTTTGACTTTATTTATTTTAGTGATATTTACTTTCAGTATTTACTTTAGTATTATTTACTTTATTTAATATTATTTACTTTAGAAAGAGAATGCAAGGTGTATATGGTGTCTTCAGAGAGGATGGACAGAACAGGATTGGGGGTGGGGTTATGCTAATGATAGCAGAAGAATTAGGGCCAAAACGAGTAGAAATACATCAGGCAAACAGGGATTCAGAGTGTAGTTCATTTAAGGTTATATAGTGTGAGACAGAGCAAACAGGACTAAATATGTAATTGGTTGCTGCTATTATCCTCCAGAGAGTAAAAGGGAGAATGTAGATGACATGCATTCATAAATGTCTAGAACAACCCAAATATAACTGTATAAAACAATAGCCAAACCACTTTTGAAATATGGCAGTGAAACATGGACTTGGGGAGAATGAGATGATAGTGGAAGCTGCAGAAATGAAGTTCTGATGAGTACAGGTTGAGTAATCATTATGAGAGATTTCAACTATGGGGACATAGATTGGGAGAAGGCATGGTCACAGGCAGGGAGGGATATGAAATTTATACAGCAGCTGAGAAATAATTACCTGAGGCAGCATGTAATGGAGGGGGCATGGTGTTTGAGAATGCTGGATTTGATAATTGCATCAGAGAACTTAACACTAATCAATCTAGCTATGATGTCTCTAAATGGAGAAAGTAATCATGTACTCTTGCCCTGGGAGATTGCCATAGATGCAGAATTTTCTCATAAGAAGTGATATAGGTGGAATTACATAGAATATAAATATGAAAAACTGAGGAGTCAGTTATAAGCAATGCTGTGGCATAAGAATGTGGAGGGTTAGTGCTGGTGGTGCATGGGGGGGGGGTCAAGGTGTGTTTGAAGAAAATAGTACCAGAATATATATATATATATATATATATATATATATCCAGAGTCAGAGGGATAAATAAGGTAGATTGATGAATAGCTTCATGAAGTACAAGTTGCACCCAAAGAAGATGTGGAGGGATTATAAAAAAAATGCTATTGGTTGGTAACAGAAACAAGCCAAACAGTTGAATTACTGAGTGAGTATTTTGCAATTGTATACCATCTAAGTGGTGATATTGCAATGCCAGATGTTCTCCTATCAGTTAATGTCACATTAACTGATAGGAGAATAGAGGTTGAAGAAATGGAGGTGTTTAAAATAATGCAGAATCTCAACGAACACAGCCATGGGATTAGATGGCATATCGGCCATCTAATCCCATGGCTGTGATATATATTGTGATATATATTGATATATTATGAGAATGTGCAAGGACTGAATAAGCTCCTCTGACTAAGCTGTTTATTTTAACCTCAGTACTGGGAAGGTGCTAATGGAATGGAAAGAGGGCAAAATCATCCCATTGAACAAAAAAGGCTCCAACACATAAGTTATAAATTATAGTCCAATCAGCAGTTCAGAAGTGGTGGTTAAGGTAATTGGAGAAATTGGTGAAAGACAGAATTCAGGACTGGGTGGATAGGAATACGATACTATTTAAAGGACAATGTACTTTTGTGAAGGATAAGTCTTGTATTAGTAATTTACTTACTTTTTATAATAAAGTGATTATAGAGATGGATAAGGGAAATGGCCACCCAGTAATATTGCTAGACTTTGCAAAAGCAAAGAACTCTATTACATAAATTGGAGCAAATGGAGATGAATATGAATGAATCTGGTGATTTGGATTAGAGGGTGGCTAATGGACAGATATCAGAGTGGTTTATAGACGAGCTGAGTTCAAAGAAGACAAGTGGCCAGTTGCGTACCACAGGGCTCAGTAATTGGTCCTCTGATGTTTAATTTGTATATTAATTATATAGGTAATTCTAGTGGAAAGGCTTAGACGTTGGTTACGCATTATTACTAAATAGTTTAGAGAAATAACAATGTAGACTAGGATATACATTAAAATAACTTTTTAATACAAATCCAATATCTTGGCAACGTCACGTTGCCATTTTCAACAGGAACTTGTGAGCAAGACACATGCACGCAGGCACAGCAAACAGTAAATGAGGATGAAGCAAAAAGCAATTCTTTTTCCTAAAGTCCTACTGGTGCCCCCTAGCGGGCAATGTTGGTATTCTTGGGCAAATGGGCTGAGGTCTTCTGATGGGTTTCCCAAATTTGAGACAGTCTCATGCAGCCAAATTTGTTGAGGTTTGGATTGTTTCTTAGGGCTCAGGCTGATTCCATGAAAAGCCTTTCGTACTTGAATTTACTAGGGTGAAATCCCCCCCCCCCCTCACAACAAGGATTACTCTAAATCCATCACCATACCCAATATCAGAGGCACCTCAGAAAAAATTACAAAAATCCTAAAAAAACACGGCTTAACTTCTTGTTACAGACCATATAAGAAATTGGCAACCTCTCCACTAAAGACCAACCTCCCCCTCCTAGACCTACCTGGTGTATACCAGGTCCCTTGCAGCTGTAAGCTGTCCTACTTTGGCCAAACAGGCAGGACAGCCAATATCAGAATTACAGAACACAAGGACTACATCCGGTTCCACCGATACAGCCACTCTGGTCTTGCAGACCATGCTCTGGATACCCACCATAGAATACGGTGGAAGAAAGCCATGATCATTCACCGTAGTAAATACAAGTACGAAAGGCTTTTCATGGAATCAGCCTCAGCCCTAAGAAACAATCCAAAACCTCAACAAATTTGGCTGCATGAGACTGCCTCAAATTTGGGAAACCTACATCAGAAGACTTCGGCCCAATCGCCCAAGAATACGAACATTGCCCACTAGGGGGCACCAGTAGGACTTTAGGAGAAAGAATAACTTCCTGCTTCATCCTCATTTACTGTTTACTGTGCCTGCGTGCACGTGTCTTGCTCACAAGTTCCTGTTGAAAATGGCAACGTGACGTTGCCAAGATATTGGATTTGTATTAAAAAGTTATTTTAATGTACATCCTAGTCTACGTTGTTATTTCCCTAAACTATTTAGTAGGGGTGCTTCAGAGTCAAAGCTGTATAACTGAGAGGAGACCTCCACATAGCCTTTAAAGGAATGCGGAGAATCGACCAGGGCTTCTGACCTAATGTCCAATCCTCACCTTCTCGTGGTGCACCCTGTTGGGTATCTACTTGGATACTGAACGGACGAGGATGGGCTGGCAATTTGGTATTTAGCCAACCAAATTGTATTCTTATTGGTTAAACCAAAATATAGAATGATGGTACAACATGACAAAATTTCATGCCGGCTGGGGCATCGCCCGGTTAAACAAGGCCCCCGTTGTTTTTGCCAGGGAACCAGGGCGAACAGCGAAAAGTCAGCTGCTGGAACAAATCTGAAAATAAACCCCAACTCAACATCACCAGAGTTAAAGATCGGTACTATCAACGTAAGAAGCCTGAATGGCAAAGAAATGGAGCTAGCTGAGGAATTAGATAAGTAGTACCAGATCGACATAATAAGGGTGACTGAAACAAAAAAGACCAAAACTGGTGAGATCTTTCTGAGCAATAAATACAAAATGTTATATTCAGGCAATGACAATCAAGGAAAAGAAGGAGTAGCCATTCAACACAAAATACGAGGCTAATCTTCTGGAATGGCAGTCAGTCTCAAGTAGAGTAATGTGGGCAAATATGAGAATGGGGAACTGGACAATGAGACTTATTTGTGCCTATGGTCCCACAGAAGGTTCTACTAAGGTACAAGTGGAGGAATTTTTTGAGGCTTTAAAAAAAGCAACTGACACAATGAAAAAAGAAAAGTTGGTCTTTGTTGGGGATCTAAATAGCAGAATAGGAAATGATTGTCAGACATACAAAAAATATTTTGAGAAAATTTGGAGAAAAGAGCAAAGCTAATAATAATGGCAAATATCTGTTGGATTTCTGCTCAGGACATGGACTGGTTATTACTAACACCATGTTCCAACATAAAAATGTGCACAAATTCACATGGAGAGAAGAGGCTAGGAATAAGAAAAGTCTCATTGACTATGTTATTGTTGATAGTGATGTTTTCTCCCTGGTGCAGGACACCAGAGTGTACAGAGGATTTGAAATTGGAAGTGATCACTATTTAGTCTTGAGCAGGATAAAATTGAATTTCATATTGAAAAGAATAACATGTAAGAAAGTTTTAAAGCGAATAAAAGTTGAGCAGCTCTCAGATGTGAACTGTAGACTATAATACACAAAGTTTATTGAAGAAAAAATGAAAGAGTTTGAGAACAGGAATCAAACCTTGGAGATTCAGTGGCAAACTCTGAAGAAAACATTGATTGATTCTGCCAGAGAGGCATGTGGTGAGGTTGTCTGTAAGGATAAAAAAATCAGAACTACCTGGTGGACACAGGAAGTTAAAGAGGCAGTGAAGGAAAAGAAGAAAGCATACCAAAAGTTCCTGTCAAATAAGTCAGCTTGTGCTCTTAGAGAATACAGACACAAATGTAAGAATGCTAAACAGTGTAAAAACTAGCTAAACAAAAGTCATGGGAGGACTTTGGCAAGAATATAGAAAATAAATATCAAGAAGGTGGCAAAATATTCTGGAGGTTGTTGAAGCTTAAGAATAGAGGAAAGAGTGCTGTAAAAGGAATTAGAGATGATAAAGGTGACATGAAAACAGGAGAAAAAGATATCCTTGAAGTATGAAGTAATTACTTTGAAAAACTGCTAAATGAAACAAGCAGTGATGACAGCACAGTGGTAAAAAACACTGACCAGGCATGCAGTCAGGAATACATATCCATACTTGAAGTAGAAAAAGCCATCAAAGGCTTGAAATGTGAAAAGGCAGCAGGAGTAGATGATATGCGACCAGAAATGCTGAAGTATGGTGGTATAAGAGTCTTACAGTGGCTGCACTGCATAGTTCAGAAAGCCTGGACAGAGGGACGAATTCCCGATGATTGGAGTAGAGCTCTCATAGTACCAATATATAAAAAGGGTAATAAAACTGCATGTGAGAATTACAGCGGTATTTCCCTACTGAGTGTTCCTGGCAAGATCTATGCAAGTATACTTGAAAAACGGTTGAGAAGAATTGTGGAAGAAAAGCTTGGTGAAGAACAAGCTGGATTCAGGCCAAATAGAGGCTGTCAGGATCAGATCTTCACTTTACGACAAATAGTCGAGAAAGCATGGGAATATAACAAAGATCTGTATTTAACTTTGTAGATCTGGAAAAGGCATATGACAAGGTGCCAAGAGAGAAGCTATTCAATATGCTGCAGTTATATGGCGTCAATGGGGCATTATATCAAGCAATACCTAGTCTTTATTTGAGTTGTAAGTCAGCAGTTAGAATTGAAGGAAGTACAGGAAGATGGTTTAATGTTAAATCTGGTGTGAGACAAGGATGTACATTATCTCCTCTGTTATTCATTATCTATATGGATTACATTATGAAGGAAAGTGGTATTAAACATATCAAAATTGGAGATGTTAATGTCAGCTCTTTGCTTTATGATGTTATACTTCTAAATAAATCTGCTACAAGTCTGCAAGATTCTCTGACTAAATTGAATAGCTGTTGTAATAGATATGGTATGAAGGTCAGCAATAAAAAGACAAAGACGATGAAAATAGGCAGAATCATTGAAAATGTCAACTGTGTTGTGAATGGAGAACCTGTGGAACAAGTAAAACATTTCAGCTATTTAGGCACGATTTTTACTGAAGACAGTAAATTAAATATAGAAATAGACAACAGAATCAGCAAAGCTGGTATGGTGGGAAGTCAATTGAATAAATTCATATGGAATGAGAGAGAAATTAGTCGGAACACTAAATTAGCTGTATACAAGACAGTGTTCAAACCAGTTTTAACCTATGGATCTGAGAGCTGGGTCAGAAGTAAAACACTTGACCAAAGACTAGAGACCACAGATATGAGAGTCCTGAGAAAGATTATAGGCGTGAACAGATGGCATCAATGGCAATATCATATTAAAAACGAGGATATTAGGAAAGAACTTGACATTGTCAGCATCCAGGAATGCGTTAGCAGAGCTAATCTCAGGTGGTATGGTCACTTAAACAGAATGGGTGAGGAAAGATTAGCAAAACAAGTGTTGTCTGCCAGGTTGGCAGCAAAACGACCCAGAGGAAGACCAAGATATAGGTGGATTGATACAGTAAAAGTGCTTTAGATGATAGAAATATAAGATCTGATAATGTTGGAGTCTTGACAAGTAACAGACTGATTTGGAGGAAAATTGTAGATAGGAAATTAATAATGATGTAATTTTTTTTCATGTAGTACTATCATATCCTGTACACCCCTTGAGGGTACATGGCAGGAATTTGATGATGATGAACTATTTAGTAATAATTATATAGAAAATTATCTGACATGAAATATTCAGTTGTTTACTGATGATGCTAAACTTGAAATGTAATGGTAAATGAAGGTGAAGTAGAGATCCTGCAGGATAACTTAAATAGACTAGCAGTATAGGCAAAGGTAAATGATTGCCAGTTTAATATGGCCAAGTGAAAGGTGATGTGCTTTAGGAAGAAGAGATCACAAGTTGTGTAAACTATATTGATGGAACTAAAATGTAGGAAGCTGAGGAGGCCAGGGACTTGGGGTGATTTTGGAGACAGGGAGTTGAAGTTTAGAGGGCATATTGCAAAAGTAGCCACAAAACAACACATGGGATTACATATTTGTCGAAGAACACACTAACAAGCAGGAATAGTGAAGTTATTGTTCTCCCTAAGGCTTTAATAATGTCTCACTACTACTACTGTGCACAGATCTGGACTGCTGGATTCTGTGGGGATGAAGAAGTGGTGGAGAGGATCCAGAGGGAAGTGACAAAGATTGTGGCAGGTCTATGGAATGCTCCCTTTTAGAATAGACTGACAGTCTGTGGGCTTCAAAAATCAGTTGATAGGCAAAACAGAGGATACACAATAGAAGCATTTAAGTTATTAAAGTGGTTTTAGAGGATAGATACTGAAACGTTTTTTCAGTACATGGTAAGAAAGGAGAGAACAAGTGGTGACCACTGGAAGCTGTATAAGAGTGTATTTAGCAAGGGTGTTAGGACTAGATTTTTTGCTTAGATAGCAGTGAATGAGTGGAATGGTTTGGCAGGTGGTTCACGAATGAGTGTAAAGAGAGATATGCTAGGTATCATGTGATTAATGTTCATTAATCACATGATAAAGAAGATTAAAGAAGATTAATGTCATTAATCTTCTTTACTAAAGCCTGCAGGAGGTGGAGAAGTGGAAGATGGAAAGTATTCATGTGGAAAAGGGGCTAAAAGTAATTTTCACATTGGATCTTGGAATGTGAACACCTTACATCAAACTGGAAGATTGGAGATTGTAAAGATGGAGATGCTAAGATTGAAAATAGATGTTCTGGGAATGGCTGAGGTGAGATGAAAATGAAAAGGAGATTTTAGAACAGAGGATGGAATAAGAATAATTTACTCAGGAGGGAAAGAGCAACATCAAGCAGGTGTTGGAATAATATTGAATAAACGAGTGGCAAGATGTGTGGAAGGCTACTGGCAAATCTCAGACAGAGTTTTAGTGGTAAAGTTGAAAGCAAAACCAAGAAATATTCTACTTATCCAGATATATTTACCTACTTGTGATTATGAGGAAGAGAAGGTGGAGAGAGAGTTTATGGCGATATAGAACAGGGCTTGAAATGTAAAGAAACAGAAGATATAATTATAATACAAGGCGATATGAATGCAAAAATCGGAAAAGGAAGGGAGGAAGATATTGTTGGGATATTTGGATTAGGAGTGAGAAATGAAAGAGGAGATATGTTGTTGGATTTCTGTGGAAAGCATGATTTAGCAATTATGAACACTTGGTTTAAGAAACATCCAAGAAGATTGTACACATGGAAAGCCCCAGGGGAGGATACAAATAGTAGAAGAAATCAGATAGATTATATTTTGATAAACAAAAGATATAGAAACATTATAAAAGATGTGACAACATATCCAGGAGCAGACTGTGATACAGATCATATATTGTTGTCAACTAAGATAAGGATTAATCTAAAAAAGGTAACTACAGGGAAATGGAACAAATCATGGAACATGGAGCAGCTGAAGATACCAAGTACGGCGAATGAATTCTCAAAGAAAGTAGAGGAAGAAATGAACGAGAGAAATATACAAGAAAATGATGATGCAAGTGAAAAATGGAAGATTCTGAAGGAAAGCATAATTACTGCTACAGAATTGCATTTAGTCAAAAAAGAAAAGGAAAGAGAGAAAAGAAAGAAACCATGGATGATGGAAAATATTTTGAGGAAAATAACACAGAAGAAAGTTAGTTAATAGTAAAACAGAGGAGAAAAAAAAAGCAGTATAAAGACTTGAGTAGGAAGATACAAAGAGAGATAAGAAGGAAAAAGGAAGAGTGGTTAGTAAAGATACAACAGCAAAGGCAGAAAGAAAGGACATAAAAGGTGTTTATAAAAACATTAATATGATGACAGGAAGGAAAAAGATGCAAAGGATTGGAGCAGTCAGGAATGAAAGAGGTAAAAAGAGAAGATATTACAGAGATGGAAAGAATATATAAGTAAACTTTATGAAGATAGAGCAAGAGGAGAAAATCAAATGAAAGAGCATAGTGGGCAGGGGCTGTACATCATGAGGGAGGAATTGAATCTAGCAATTCAAAAGATGAAAGAAGGAAAATCCCCTGGAATAGATGGTATACAGATAGAACTTATAAGGAATATAGATGAAAAAGGTATGGAAGTGTTATGTCAAATTATTAATGGAATTTATGAGGGACAAGAATTACCAGAGGAGTTTAGAAGATCAATTTTTATTCCCATTCCAAAAAAGATGGGAGTTTTGGAGTGTAACAATTTTAGAACAATAAGTCATAACTCACACAGCAAAAATTCTGGCACAAATAATTTTGGAGAGAATTAAGAGTAAAATAGAAAAAGAAATGAATGAGGAAGTTTGGATTCTGAACCAACAGAGGAACTAGAGAGGCTATAACTTGTCTAAGAATTATTGGGGAGAAAACACTAAACCATGGTGGAAAGTTGTTTTGGGGATTTCTAGATTTTGAAAAGGCATTTGATACAGTGAAATATGAAAGGCTTTTTGACATTCTAGAAAATACTGATATTGACTCTTATGACTTGGAAATTTTAAAGAGATTATATTGGTCACAAATAGCGTCAGTATGTGTAAATGGAGAGGAAACAGGAGAATTCCCAGTGGAGAGAGGAGTCAGACAAGGATGCAAGTTATCACCATAACTTTTATAGTGAACAAATGTTTAGAGAGGCACTTGAGGATGTAGAAGAAGGAATAAAAATAAACGGAAGAATCATTAATAACTTAAGATATGCGGATGATGTAGTGGCGATGGCAGAAAGTGAAAATGGGTTACAACAAATTATTCAAAGAATTGAAAACTCTTGTAAAGAGTATGGACTAAGAATTAACACAAAAAAGACCAAGATAATGATAATGGGTAGAAAAATAGGAGATAATGTAAAAATAAGATGTGGAGGAAAGGTTTCAATATTTAGGTAGCTTGATCTCAGAGAAAGGAATTTCAGAGTTGGACATTAGAAATAGAATAGGCAGTTTGGAGTATTGCAAGTTATGGAAGTGAGTCATGGACACTAAGAAAGAAAGATATGGAAATAATTAATGCATTGGAAATGTAGTGTTATAGAAAGATGGAAAAGATTAGCTATACAGAAAGAATATCAAATCAAGAAGTTTTAAGATGAGTTGGGATGGAAAGAACACTGCTAAAGAATATTATGCAAAGAAAGACCAGATTTGCAGGACATCTTCTGAGAGGTTCTTCGGGACACCTGACAAGAACTATATTACAAGGGAAAGTTGAGGGGAAGAGAAGATGTGGAAGACCAACTAGAGAGTGGTTTAATGACATTGTGGAATGGACTGGTTTAAGAATGATGGAAGCGACAGACAGAGAGAAATGGGGAAGAGCTGCTCATCTGCTGCAACCCTCTTGCTAGAGGATGCTACCGGACAACGACGACGATTGAATAATGGATCTCTCACAATAAGTCTTCTGATCCATGGAGATACCCATATAATAATAATAATTACTATTAACTATTAATTATTCAGGAAATAGCAACACATACTAAAATATTAATGATAAAAGGCTTTAATTAATACTTCGCTATATTTTGTCAATATGACATTGCCATCATCAGGGATCACAAAAACAATGACATGTGTATGCAAGCACTAACACTGGGCAAATGAGGCTGAAGAAAGCACCAGAAGTCAGACACAGAATCCTAAACGGTGCTCCCTAGTGAGCTAAATTGGGTAGTCTTGGTTGTTGGCTGAAGATCTTAGGATGCATGCTTCCCAAATTGGGGGTAGTCTCATGCACCCAAATTTGTTGAGATTTGGAAAGTTTTTCATGGTGATGCAGATTCGAGGACTAGCCTTTCATATTTGTATTTGCTGTTGTGTAATAGTGGCCTTCTTCCAGTGTATCCTGTGGTGGTGTCCAAAACATGGTCAGCAAATCCTGAGTGGCTACTACAGCCACTCAAGACTAGATAATTAATATTAAGTTCTGAGTGACTGATATTTAATATTCAGCTGCCCATATGAATTTATGAGCATCTTTAATCTACATATATTCTGTTAAGTTGCTGTAAGAAGCAAAGTATATTACTTTTTTCTGTTTTTTTTTTTTTTTTTTTTAGATAATCATTTTTAACACAATTTTCCATCATGGATTGCATGATTCATGACCAATTAAGTCACCTGCTATGAATATAAAATTATTCACATTTATTCATCCAATATATCTTGCAACAACTTATAAAAAAGGCAAAAAGTAATTTGACAATAAAAAATGAAACAAAACAGAAAGTAAGCAAACAAAAAAAAAAAAAATCAGATCATTAGATATGGATATATTTTAGGATTGAAATATGAGAGAGAGGCTACAGAAGGATTAATTATATAAATCAAGAATTCTTCACTTTCTTCACTCTCACTTCTAGTGGAATATATATTCTATAATTGTTAAATAGCATCTTTTTCTTTCATTGTGTTTCAAATAGTCTTTCATTTCAACAGTTATAATTTTGTATATTTCCTTACCAATCTTTCTATATCCATATGAATCCTGCTGTAGCTATCCCGTCTCTTCCAATACAGTATATCTGTACATAATATTCTGATTCTTTTGTTATTCTTAATTTCTTTTTTGTGTCAGTTATTATTACCAAATCAACCTTGATTTCTTTAGTTTGGAATCTAGTTCTTTAATTTGTTGCATAGAAGACCCAGGTCTCATCAGTGGGAGCCAGACCCATGAAGGTAAGATTGGATTAATACAAAAGTCATATATTTTCCATATACAAGTAGAAAAAAGGTTGTATCATCTTATTATTAAACTACTCTGAATCAGAGATAGTTGGAGAAAGCTTTTTTTTGTTTGTTTGTTTTGTTTTTACATTACAATGTAAATTGTACTTGACAAATTATTATTATACAGGTATCTCCATTGAGTTAGAAGACTCATCGTGGAAGATTCATTTATTCACACACTAGCCATCATTCATGCAATACCTATCATAGCTCTCCTTAAACACATTCACATATGAAGCATTCAAAACCACCTCTGGCAACCCATTCCACCCATTCACCACCATTCTAGCAAAAAACCTAGTCTAACACGCTAACTACGCTCTTACACAACTTCCACAAGAAATTATATTTTTATTTAATCCTTTATCTAAGTGTAAGCAAACAAAGTTTGCATGTAAAGTATCTTTACTAGGCGACTTGTATATAGAAGCTGTTGACTTCAAATCATCGCCTTAGTATTCTAAAGGAAAGAACAGTGTCTCACCACAACCATTTCTCTCAACAATGTGGTGTTTTCAAAATCTTAGCAAATCCATCTGAACCATTTGTTTGTACCAAGTCTCTCAACAGAAATCAGCTGCATCTATGATACTTTTTTTTTTGGACCAATAGCTTTCCCCTTCACAAAATCAACAGAACTATCTGCCTATTCCTAAACCAACCATCCCTCCAACCATAAAATTTTGTTTTATCTTCTAGGTCTGTTCCAAAAGAATTATTACTTACTAGATAGAAAAAGTTACCTCCTTTCTTCGTACCCAAGAGACAAACCTACTCCGCATTGAATCCATTTTCATCATCAATAATGCCAAACCCCCTACAGACAATATTTCTTCATCGGAACGACAGGCTCTTAAGAAGTTACAAAACAAAAAATATATAATTATTCCTCCTGCAGATAAAGGCAATGTCACAGTTGTTCTAAACATTGATGAATATCAAAATAAGATGATGGAATTGCTACGGAGTGACACTTACTCAATCCTCAAGAGAGATCCCACTCGTGAACTCCACAACTAGACCAATAATTTACTGAGAACTACCTAGAAACATTCACTTCATTCTCTCCATCCGCTTATTCCATGATTGGACTACCTAAAATTCACAAGGTAAATACCCTATCTAGAAGGAATTGACTCTCCAACATACAATCTTTCTAAATATCTAGCAAAATCTCTCAAATGTTTTTCAGGTAAGTCATCATCTTTTATTAAAAACTCCACGGATTTTGTATCATGTATAAAAGATATCATTATTAAGGAAGATAAAATCATGGCAAGCTTTGACATAGTCTCCTTATTCACCAATGTTCCTACAGATTAAGTTCTTGTACTACTTAAGGATAAATTATCTAAAAAGATCATGGCCTTACTTACTCATTGCATCAACTCAGGATACTTCAAATTTGAGGATACCATCTATAAACAAAATCACGGTCTTGCATGGGTAATCTGTTGCCTTCTGTACCTTGCTAACATCTATCTAGAAGATCTGGAAGTTAAAGCCATCTCTTCCTATCCTTTAAAACCAAGAATTTGGAGATATATTGATGACATTTTCCTGATTTGGAGCCATGGCTGTGAATCTCTCCTGAACTTCTTTGAACATCTAAATAGTCAACACACAAACATAAAATTTACGGCTGAGTTTGAAGATAATGATTCTCTTCCTTTTTTGGACGTCAAACTGACCCGTTCCTCAGAAAAACTTAAAATTTCAATTTACAAAAAACCTACCCACACCAATAAATAACTCCACAGTCAATCCTATCATTATCCTCCTCAAAAGTTTGGAATCATTTCTACTCCAGAACATCGTGCTCACTCTCTCTTCTTGATGATGAGATAGAACTTAATAAAGAACTCAATTTTCTCAGGTCTACTTTTCAACTAAATGGTTATTCTCAAAAAACTATTGATAAATTGCTATTAAATCCTCCCAGTCGCCATAATGAAGAGACCAATAGTGTAAAAGGTAAATATTTCTATACCATACATAAGTTCTGTCTCACCCATATTATCCAAGCCAAGGTTCTTAGGAAATACAACATAAGAAATTTATTTACTCCTCTTCCAAAAATCCGCTCCCTAGTGAGCCATCCGAAACCTAGACATCATAATCTTAAATTTCCTGGTATTTACCAGGAAATTTAAGATTATGATTATTCTGGCGCAACTGTGATATACCTTACTTTGGCTAAACAGAGAAGTCAATCGAGTTACGCATTGATGAGCACAAGAGAGACGTCACTTACAAGAGAATGCGAGCCAGTGCTTTGTCTAGTCATGTTCTATTCTTGGCCAATTCTAATGAAGAAAACCCTAGCCATACAGTCCTATGGGACAGGCCTAATAACATTTTCCGTTGCCATGATGAATTAGAAAGGAAGATAATAGAATCAAAGGAAATCATTCTCAACCCCCTACATCTCAACAACCTTTCAGACTGTCATTGTGCTGCGGTCAAATACTGGCGTTCACGAGATGCTATATGCATGCATACATCGAACAATGAAGACAACGAGGGAACAATTTTGAATGCACAGACTTTAACATTTCAATGTTGAAATATATATACTAACTTTCTGTGTTGTTTACAGTTATTTCCTCTATGTTTACTGGTTATTTCTTTTTTAATGTGCACCTGATGAAGGCTGATACAAGCTGAAACTAGTACTAATAAACTTTGTTTTCATTTCTCTCGGTTCTAATCATTCAATCTTTTTAAAAAAATGTATAACAACTGAGTAAACCAATCTTCATACATACACACACACACACATATATATATATATATATATATTTGTCACCATATTGTCACAGAAAAGTATAAGTCTATAGTTAATTTTTCAATAACTAAAAAAAAAACTTCTAATGGAAGTTTTAATTATAATATGTCTCTCGACAAATATCAATTGAGCTCTGTTATGGCTGCATGATCACCTTCTATTCACATGCTTCCGACTTTGCATTAAAAACTTAAATTTGAATAGTTTGAACCGTGCAGTTGGAACTCTTCTAAATTTTGGAATTGTCCATATCTGAAATTGCAACAGTCCTCAACCATTATTTCATCACCCATGCATGCATCTATAGATATTAATCATGTTTGCGTTGCAAGTTGTAATAGATTTACAGGTTATATGTGTGCAATAATAATTTTACTTTTATTAACAAATCATGAAATGAAGTTTAAGAATCATTAACATTAAAAATATTTAACTATTATTAATATTTCTCTTTTGTATTTCTTAAACACTTTAATATGGATCACTTGCTAGTTAAAAACGGGTTGTTTGAAATGCACCATATGAAATAGTGAAATAGAAAATTGTGAAGGAAATGAAAATGATTATGGTAACTGCAGCAGTGCACCCAGGGGAGGGGTTGGGGCCCTGCATCCCACCCCCTCAAAAAAAAAAAAAAAAAAGAAAAAGGAGAAAATTTTCCAAAAATCTTTTCCTAATTAAAATTCTTTTTTTATTTATGTTGTGTCAAGTCTTCTATTTCTATACTACTTATGAATTAGCAATCACATAAGGTGGGAATACCCTACAGCTCTCGGGAATCACGGCTAGCGTGAACACAAGGCAAACGAAGTAGTGCTCGGGCAGACTGAGTGCTACTTCATTTGCCAGAGCTGGGACAGAGGATCGTGTGCCATCTCACCTCTAAGGAAATCATGGGTATCATATATTGGCAATCACTGCAAATGCTCAGTCATAGGTTGTATGCAATGTGTAGTGTGTATTCTCAAATTGCCCCCTACCCAAGATTAAATCCTGAGTATGCCACTGGGTAACTGCAAAAAAAGAATGAAATGATGCAGCAAGATCAAATATTTGCAATGAAATTAATGAGTGTGAGCCATTCATTTATTATGACTAATATAAAAAAAATACATCATGAAAATTATGGAAACAACTACCATGTTAAAGTAAAACTTCAGTTTAATACCTACACATTAAGGTCATCATCTGGAGTATACACATATGTATATAATGAAACAAGCTGCACTACAATGTGCATTGTATGCTAAAGTTACTGATCAACCATTAAAACTATTAGTTTGACCTCTGGTAAAAGAAATGGGAAAAAAAAAACTTACTACATCAAAGATAGAGTCCTGTTGTTATTATTATTATCTATTAGGTAACAAAATTAAATAAAGCTGCAGAGTAACATGTTCACACAGAAAAATAATAAATAAATTACTTATATATAAGTATACATACAAATTGCAACAAAGTGGTATGGATAGTGGCCAGTAAAAGCTGAAAAATTTCTTAGAGTGCTAAAGTCAGTGTTTGCTGGAAAACTAAGTGGGCTGAATGTGTGACATCCAAATTCTTGGGATTTTTATACCACCATTATTGTCAAGTTTAGGGTAGTTACTCAAATTTTCACAGGCTTCTTTAAATTTCTGAAGGTCGAAACTTCAAGTGTTTATTTTGGTTTATATTAAACTAAAGTTTTACTATAACATAGTAGTTGTTTCCAAAATTTTTCATGATGTATTCTGATCACCATATAAGCATGAAAGAAAAGAAAAAAAATAATACCTTTATAATTATTCTTGTCTGAAAGTAAGAGGGTAATCTAAAAAGTTTTCAGCCTAACAATGAAAAAACGAATTTATAATTTCAAAATTATTTTTATTTTTCAACATAATCTCCCTTAAGAATAGTACATTAATTCCACTACAGTGGAAATCACCTCTTGATTCAAAGGAACATGCTGACCAGCGAGGAAGAGTTTTAGTTTTTGGAAGAGAAGAGACAGACGTCAGAGGAAGCCAAATCTGGGATTAGGGTGGATGTTCCAACAATTCACAGTGCAGATCCCTTAATTTTCCCCTTGCCAAAACACCTTTGTCGGCAGGTGCATTGTCCTGATGAAAGACGATTTTTTTTTCTGCAAACTGGGTGTTTTCTCACGAATTTTTTCATCTAGTCTGGTTAAAAGATCGGAATAATATTCCCCGGTTATTGTTTAACCCTTTTCAAGATAATTAATAAACAAAATGCCTTTAGCATACCAAAACACAGATGCCATGACCTTTCCTGCTGATGGAACCGACTTTGTCTTCTTTGGCGCTGAACAACCCACTTCTGTCCATTGTTTTGACTGCTGTTTGGATTCTGGTGTGTAATGGTGAATCCAAGTCTCATCCATAGTAATAAATCAATGCATAAAATCAGTTTTATTCTTGTTAAAACATTCCAAGCACTGTTCAGAGATTTTCATGTGAGTTCCTTTTTGATCTGCTGTGAGCAAGTGCAGCACCCATCTTGCGCAAAGCTTTTTCATTTGCAATTCTTCATGTAAAATATATCCTACGTGTTCTTTTGAAATGCCTATAGTCTCAGCAATTTCACACACTTTGACTCACCGATCATCCAATACCATATTGTGCACTTGATCAATGATTTCTGGTGGTGTTACTTTTTGGATGTCCTTCAAGTGGATCATCTTCAAGGCTGGTATGGCCACGTTTCAACTCGGCAGTCCGTTTCTTAATTCTTAAAAACGAAGGAGAAGGGTGCCCATGAACTTTTATGTACTTCGAATGAATTTCTTTTGGCATTAAACCTTCTTTTACAAAGAATTTTATAACTGCACAATACTCAATTTTATCCATTTCAGGGGATACAGACAACACTTTTGCTTCAGACAGCTGTATAAAACAAACTACTGAATAGAATGCCTTGCAATTCACATGGATGCTTATGACAGATGTTCCAATTTAGAAAAAAAAAATCTTGCCGATAGTGTTGCCATCTATGGGCGAGGCCGAGAACTTTTCAGACCACCCTTGTAGTATAACTTCTCTCAAAATTGTCACTGCTGAGAATGGCTAAAATTTTAATAAATGTATGCCAGCATTACAAAAATTTTGAAAAGAGTACCTGCAAACGATCTTATTATGGACAAATATAAAAACAGAAAATATCGCATTGGAGAAATACAGAAATTATGTCCATTACCTGCACCATAGTTCTTCTATGGTGCAAGTAACCACCATAGCATTACAACAATTGCCAAATCTGAACAAATTCGGCTGCCTCACTTTACTAAAAATCTGGAAGACCATCATAGTGAAACCTTCAATAAGATTCCATCTCCATACCAGTAGAGGGCATCAATTACAACTGAAGAATCTTTTCACCCAGTCTGTGTGTCAGTGTCACTGCTAGTGTCACTGCATGCACGGTGCTAGGGTCTTTGCCACCAGCATGCAATTCTATCTAAGCGCCCCTGTAACGATCCGGGCATGTGTAGTTCTTTTACGATAATAAAAATTTAAATTATTTGAAATTTCTAAATTCTTAGTAACTTGTAAAAATGTTTTAATAATTTTTATAAGTGGAACTATCTTTTAGGAAAATAAAAGAAATTCAAGATAGATGAGAAAATAAGAAAAGAATTCAGAAATAATTAGAACATTTAATATAAGTATTCAAAAAATAACATCTTCACAGAATAACAGAAAATAAATTAAATTATATAAATATACTTGAAATTTTTTTAATTAAAATTTTAGAAATAGAAAATATAATAGAAACACAAAAGCACAGTTACCAGAAATTGCTAAATTCCAAAACAATACAAGCAGAATTATTTTATTTTATTTTTTTATGTTGAGCCCATACACAAGAGATTGGTAGATCGATGTATAGTACATTAGCACCATGCATGGGTTAAACAGAGTATAAAAGAAAAAAACAGTGCAATTGCAAAATGCGAAGTAAGGAAAAAACATAGAGAGAGATGGAACAATTTTGTAATAGAACTAGAAAAGGATATATTTATGCCACAACCCCAAACCTATAAAGTAATAAAATCCATGAATAAAGAATTAAAAGAAAAGATAAAAATACAAACAATAGATTTAGAAAAATGGGTGACCTATTTCCAAAATCTCTGGCAGATGAGAAAAATGAAATAAAATTTTATAAAACAAAGAATGACCTAATAGAAAATATCACAATGTTAGAACTGTAAAATACAATAAAGTAGATGGGAAATAGCATGAGAAAACAATATAAATATAGAACTATACGAAAAGAAAGTGAAAAATTTAATGAAAGCTTCTGAAATTTTTTAATATTGTTTGGAATGTCTTGAAAAACTCTTAACTGTTGGAAAAAAGCTGGTTATCCCAATCTATAAAAAAGGAAATAAAGACAATTGCAATATTAGGGGAAATCAGTCTGCTAAATACAGGATAGAAAATATATGCAGGAATATTATTATATATTTTTATATATTATATATTATTTATTATATATTATATGTTATTATATATTATTATTATAATATAATGAATGATATTCTGGCTGAAATGTGTGAGGAGATGGGAGTACAGTTTGTTAATGTGTGGAATGAGTTTGAGGGACGACGTGAGCTGTATGGGAGCGATGGACTGCATTTGAGTGGTTATGGTGTGAGTCGCTTGGAGAGACTGCTGCTGGAAAGTAGAGAAGTGAATGGAGAGAATAAATCAGATCAAGAGAGAAGTGATGTGGAAGAGCAGGAGAGTAAGACAGGAGAGATTTAAGAGTGGAAATGAATGGGGAAGTGAGTGGTATGAGTATAGAAAATGAGAGAATGGGTGTGCAAGAGGAGCAGGGAAACGGGGAGGCTCAGGGTGGACACGGGGTACACAGCATGAGAAAGGTGGATGCTCCAAGAGGAGGTGAGAGCATGTGTAGGCAGGAAAGTAATGGGATGATCAGGGATCAAGAGGAAACAGATGGAATTGCAAAGGGTTCTAAAATGAAGAAGAGGAAAGGGAAATGGCCCCAGTCCAGCATGGAGAGATCACATTGAGTGAGTGGTATCAGTGGAACTAGCTGTAGATCCAGAAATGAGTTGTTGTGTTTGTATACCAATGCAAGAAGTATAAGAAACAAGGCGGATAAAATGGTTGCACTAATTGCGTCTGTGCACCCAGAGATTGTCGGAATAAGTGAGACATGGTTAGATGAGGATGACATCCTGACAGGAATAGAGATGGAAAGGTATGATGTGTTTCATGAGGATAGAAGGGGCAAAAAGGGAGGAGGAGTGCTATTGATGATAGAGAAAGAGTTATGTCCATACAAGGTAGAGATGCAAGAGGGAAATAGGGCCAGTGGTTTTGAGGCAGTATGGTGTGAGATAGAGGTGAATAGAATCAAATACTTGGTGGGATGTTGTTATAGACCTGGTAATGTGGATGGTGGTGATAGTGAAATGTATAGTCAAATAAGCCAAGCAAATAAGAAAAGGGTGATCATTATGGGTGATTTTAATTATGGCAATATAGACTGGAATGAAGAGATAGCAACTGGAAGTAAAGAAAATGAGTTTCTTGAGTTTTTGAGGGATAACTACCTCAGACAGTATGTAACAGAGGGCACACGAGGATTAAGGGTCTTGGATTTGGTCATCTCATTGGAGGATGTAATTATCAATGAGGTATCAAATCATCCACCAATTGGTGAAAGTGACCATGAGGTGATTACCTGGGTGGTTGCCAGCAGTGTAAGGACCCTTGTGAAGAAAGGGTATATGTGGAACTAGAAGGGGGGTGATTATGAAGAGCTCAGGAGACAGCTTGCAGGTGTAGCATGGAATGAGGAATTAGCTGGAAAAGAGATCAATGCAGCTTGGGGGATTTTCAAAAAATATTTAGTAGATGCAATGTCTAAACGTATACCACGGGTGAGAAGGTTAAATAAAGTAGGTGTGAGATGGATGAATAAAGAGATTAAGCATGCAATACAGAGAAAAAGGGCATTGTGGAGGCAGCATAAGAGAAGTGGAAGTAACCAATTTCATGAGGTCTACAAAGACCAGGCAAGGAGGGTGACTTGGTTGGTGAGAGTAGCTAAAGAGAGGTATGAATAGCAGTTAGCTAATGAAGCTAAAAAGAATCCTAGGGAGTTCGTTCGATATGTAGCCAGCAAAAGAAAGAATGATTATGGAAGGATGACATTGATTGGAGGAAATGGTATAAAGACAGCTGTTGCAGAATGTGTGGTGGAGATACTTAATGAGCAGTTCATAAAGATCTTTCAATCTTGTGAATGTGACTTCATGGAGAGATTAAGAGCAGTTGATGATGGGCAGGAGAGACTGACTGTAAGTGAGCAAAAGGTGTTTGGGGAGTTAAGTAAACTATATGTAAATAAGGCTGTGGGACTTGATAATATATCACCGCGTATTGTGAAGGAATGTGCCAGAGAGTTGACACATGCCTTGACATATTTTTTTAATACAAGTCTTGCACTTGGTCAAGTCCCTAAAGAGTGGAAGGAGGGCAAGATTGTGCCACTTCATAAAGGAGGTGATCGAACTCAAGCATCAAACTATAGGCCTATCTGTGTGTCAGGTGTTGTGGTTAAGTTGTTGGAGAAGCTTGTGAGAACTAGGATCCAGAGTTGGGTTGACAACAATGGTATAATCTTTGATGGACAGCATGGATTTGCTAAAGGGAGGTCATGTTTTAGTAATCTACTTACTTATTACAATAAAGTGACTGCTTCCTTGGACAGAGGAGAAGGATACACAGTAATATACTTGGATTTCGCAAAAGCTTTTGATAGAGTACCTCATGATAAGTTGAGAGTCAAACTAGAGCAGATGGGGTTGGATATTAGATTAGTGCATTGGATTGGAGACTGGCTATCTGATAGGTATCAACAAGTTGTGTATGGGGGTACAATATCCAGGAAAAGGAAAGTTACTAGTGGAGTGCCTCAGGGATCTGTTTTAGGGCCATTACTATTTAACTTGTATATTAATGATATTGGCGAAGATTTGGATGGAGATATTCAGTTGTTTGCAGATGATGCAAAGTTGGGACGAACCATAAAGAGTAGTGAAGATGTTGTGGCCTTGCAAGAAGACTTGAATAAATTGAGTGATTGGGCAAGCAAATGGGGATGTGAGTTCAATGTTGCAAAATGTAAGGTTTTAAAATTTGGAAAACAAAGATGGGATGCAGAATTTATGCTTGGTGAGAATATATTGTTGGAAGTAGAGGAAATAAGAGATCTGGGAGTGACAGTGGATAAGGAACTAAAATTTAGGGGACCCATCGCCAAAATTGTGAAGATAACACAAAGACTTCTGGGAATGATGCGGAGGACACTGAAGTGTAGAAGTAGGGAGATTCTTGTTCCATTGTATAACGCTTTGATTAGGCCACACATGGACTATTGTGCCCAGATTTGGTCACCTGGTTTTCAGAAGGATGAAGAGATGTTGGAGAGGATCCAAAGGCGACTGACTAAGGTAGTTTCTGACCTCTGGAATGTCGAGTATGAGGAAAGATTGAAAAGATGTAATTTGCAGAGTCTAGTGGAGAGAAGGAAGAGGGGAGATATGATAGAGACCTACAAGTTGGTAAGGGGTTGTTATAGGATCAATGGTGGAGAAGTTCTACAGAGAGTAGTGGGAGATCAGGGGAGAACCAGAGGTCATCCCTGGAAACCGTATAAAGAGGGTGTGAGTAGGGGAGTGAGAGGCAGGTTTTTTTCGTGCAGAGTTGTGAGTGATTGGAATGCCTTGCCTGAGAGTGTGGTGTCTGCAAGGAGTTTGAATGTGTTTAAGACACAGTATGATGAGATGTGTGTGAGATAAAAGGACCTTCTAGATGAGTCTTTGACTCCATGAGGTCTTGTTTAATAATAATAATATCAAAAGAGAAGCTAAACGGTATTGTAGAGGACACACTACTAGAAGAATAAAACAGTTTTTGAAAAGGCCGATCTTGCATAGACCCAATTTTTAATCTAAAATTAATAACAGAAGAGAATTTCAAAAAGAAACACATGTAGCCTTTATTGATTATGAAAAAGCCTTTGACAAAATGAGTACACAAAAATTGTTTAAAATATTAACAGATTTAAATATACCAAACTAACTTTTACAATCCATTCAAGAAATACATACAGGAAATAAAATAGCAGTTAAATCAGAACACAGCTCAGAATGGAAAGATATATCAAGAGGAGTATGACAAGAATGTATACCCACTCACCTCTGCTTTTCAATATATATATAAATAAAATTTATAACAATCTGGAAACAGTATAACCCATTTGGTATACAAATAACCTGACAAATGACGTTAGATAAACTACTATTTGCAGATGATCACACAGTATTAACTACATATCAGAAGATGATTTACAAAAATCATTAAAATCATTAAATTATATCTCAAAACAATATAATATGACAATATCTAAAGAAAAAACAAAAATTATTGCATTAAAAGGAGAAAACCTAATAAGAAGTAAAATTATGATAGGCAACAAAATATTAGAACAAGTAAATACTTTAGGTATCTACCTGGATACTGAACAAACGGGGATGAGCTGGCAATTTGGGATTTCGCCGACCAAATTGTATTCTTACTGGCTTAAACCAAAATTTAGAATGATGGTACAACATGACAGAATTTCATGCCGGCTGGGGCGTTGCCCGGTTAAACAAAGCCCCCATTGTTTTCACCAGGGAACCAGGGTGAACAGCGAAAAGTCAGCTACTGGAACAAATCCTAAAATATACCCCAACTCAACATCACCAGAGTTCAAGATTGGTACTATTAACATAAGAAGCCTGAATAAGTACCAGATTGGCATAACAGGGGTGACTGAAACAAAAAAAAAAGACAAAACTGGTGAAGTCTTTCTAAGCAATAAATACAAAATGTTATATTCAGGCAATGACAAACAAGGAAAAGAGTGAGTAGCCATAGTACTCAACAATAAATACAAGGCTAATCTTCTTGAATGGCAGGCAGTCTCAAGTACAGTGATGTGGGCAAATATCAGAATGGGGAACTGGACAATGAGACTTATTTGTGCCTATGGTCCCACAGAAGGTTCTACTAAGGTAGACGTGGATCGATTTTTTGAGGCTTTAGAGAAAGCAACTGACACAATGAAAAAAGAAGTTGGTCCTTGTTGGGGATCTAAATAGCAGAATAGGAAATGATTGTCAGACATACAAAAAATATTTTGAGAAAATTTGGAGAAAAGAGCAAAGCTAATAATATGGCAAATAACTTGAATTTCTGCTCAGGACATGGAACTGGTTATTACTAACATAATGTTCCAACATAAAAATGTGCACAAATTCACATGGAGAGAAGAGGCTAGGAATAAGAAAAGTCTCATTCATTATGTTATTGTCGATAGTGATGTTTTCTCCCTGGTGCAGGACCATAGAGTGTACAGAGGATTTGAAATTGGAAGTGATCACCATTTAGTCTTGAGCAGAATAAAACTGATTGAAAAGAGGAAGATGTAAGCAAGTTTTAAAGTGAATAAAAGTTGAGCATTTCTCAGATGTGAACTGTAGACTAAAATACACAAACATTATTAAAGAAAAAATGAAAGAGTTTGAGAACAGGAACCAAACCTTGGAGATTCAGTGGCAAGCCTTGAAGAAAACCTTGATTGATTCAGCCAGAGAGCCATGTGGTGAGGTTGTCTGCAAGGATAGAAAATTCAGAACTCCATGGTGGACATAGGAAATCAAAGAGGAAGTGAAGGAAAAGAAGAAAGCATATCAAAAGTTCCTGGCAAATAAGTCAGCTTGTGCTCTTAGAGAATACAGACACAAATGTAAGAAAGCTAAACACTGTGTAAAACTAGCTAAACAAAAGTCATGGGAGGACTTTGGTAAGAACATAGAAAATAAATAACAAGAAGGTGGCAAGATATTCTGGAGGTTGTTGAAGAAGCTCAGAAATGGGGGAAAGTGTTGCTGTAAAAGGAATTAGAGATGATAAAGGTGACATGAAAACTGGAGAAAAATATATACCTTGAAGTTATGGAGTAATTACTTCGAAAAATTGCTAAATGAAACAGTCAATGATAGCACACTGGTAAAAACACTCAACAGGAATGCAGTCAGGAATACATATCCATATTTGAAGTAGAAAAAGCCATCAAAAGCTTGAAATGTGGAAAGGTAGAAGGAGTAGATGATATTCGACCAGAAATACTCAAGTATGGAGGTATAAAAGTCTTACAGTGGCTTCACTGCAAGTTCAGAGGGCCTGAACAAAGGGACAAATTCCAGATGATTGAAGTAGAGCTCTCATAGTACCCATATATAAAAAGGGAAATAAAACTGAATGTGAGAATTACAAAGGTATTTCTCTACTGAGTGTTCCTGGTAAGATTTATGCAGGTATACTTGAGAAACGGTTGGGAAGGATTGTGGAAGAGAAGTCTGGTGAAGAATAAGCTGGATTCAGGTCAAATAGAGGCTGTCATGATCAGATTTTCACTATGTCTTGCTATCATGGTGCAGGTCTTCCTTTCAGCATTGATTTCGGGAATTTGATGTTGTATCACTGATTTCAGTGGAATTAGTTTAGCTTTTGCTAGTGCGTTAGCATCAGCAAGAGTTATCATGCGAGTTTCTTGGTTGAGTTCTCTGGCCTCTTTTGCTAATTTATCAGCTGCTTCATTGTAATCAATGCCTACATGAGCAGGAATCCATTGTAAAATGCAACTTTTTCCTAAACACTTTAGTTGATTTAAGAGTTTATGGGTATCTCATGTGAGCTTGGTATTGCCATTTTTGATTGCCTCTATAGCTGATCTTGAGTCACTATAAAATTATAATTCCCTCAGATTGTTGAGATGATGATAATTTTAAGTAGGCTTCAAGTGCTTTATTTATTACATAAAGTTCGCTGGTAAAATTGGAAGCGATTCTCCCAGATCGAACTTTCATTGAAAGTTTTTCACCTTTTGGGAGTAGGAGAACACCAGCGCTTCCATTAATCATATTGGTGTCTGACGATCCATCAGTATAACAAATAACCTGTTTGGAGGATGAAAGAAGGTTGATAGTATTTAGGCCTTTTTTGAGTATTTCTTTTGGTTCTTTTTTTGTACAGAGTTTGGTAAGGTTTAGATTTATGGAAGTATTTGAAGGTAAAGGTCTGGAAAATAGAGGTTCTTTGTTTATGTGGTCTTATCAAGACCTATTTCCTTCCTGATAGTGTCATCATATTGTAAAGTTGATGATCTGTGAAGTCTGCATTTTTGATTCGAATGGTCATACTCTACCTATCTGGTCACATTCGGCCTCATCGGTAAAGGAAAAATTAGACAAAATACAAGAAAAAGCATCCAAGATTATCATTGGTGCATTCTCATCCACTAACAACAACAGAGCTCAACAGGAATGTGGGCTTGACCTGCTGGAGATATGATCACTTTAGCAGTTTCTGATATTATTTATGAATTTTATGGTGGCAAATTTTCGTCTCTCCTCCAGCAGGTCAAGCCCACATTCCTGTTGAGCTCTGTTGTTGTTAGTGGATGAGACTGCACCAATGATAATCTTGGATGCTTTTTCTTGTATTTTGTCTAATTTTTCCTTTACCGATGAGGCCGAAGGTGACCAGTAGGTGCTGCATATTCCATTATTGGCTTTATTAGTGTAGTGTAAGTAGTTTTGAGGATTTTTGGCTTTGCGCCCCAATTTGTTCCACAAAGCCTTTTCAATATATTTAACACGTTCGCTGCCATGCTCCTCGAGCATAGTTTGTTACCGCAGGCCAAGCAATTTCACTTCTTCAAGGTCAGTATGAGATCTCGTTGGTGGTAGTAATCGCCATACGAGTATATTCATAGTTGGCTTGTGAGGCTCACATACCAACTACGAATATACACACTTTCGCTGCTCGCTCCGCATGCTAAGCACTTTCACTTCTTCAAGGTAAGTACGAGTAATCTCATTGCCAGCGGTAAGCATCATATGAGTATATTTGTAGTTGGCTTGTGAGGCTCATATACCAACTACGAGTATACTCGTAGTTGGCAGCGAACATGTTAATTTTTTTAGAGCTCTGTTGGAAGTGTTTGAGATGTGTTGTGCAAAATGTAATTCCTGATCAAAGAAGGAATTCCTGAAGGAAAGTGGTATTAAACCTGATAACAAAAATTGGAGATGTTAATGTCAGCTCTCTGCTTTATGTGCTTTATACTTCTAAATAAATCCACTACAAGTCTGCAAGATTCCCTGACTAAATTGAATAACTGTTGTAATAGTTATGGTATGAAGGTCAGCATTAAAAAGACAAAAAGACAATGAAAATAGGCAGAAACATTGAAAATATCAATTGCATTGTGAATGGAGAACCTATAGAACAAGTTAAACATTTTAGCTACTTAGGCACACGATTTATAGTGCAGATGGTAAATTAAATATGGAAATAGACAACAGAATCAACAAAGCTGGTATGGTAGGAAGTCAACTGAATAAACTTATATGGAATAAGAGAGAAATTAGCCAAAACACTAAATTAGCTTAATCCTTTATCCAAGTGTGAGCACAAAGTTTATGCCTGAAAGTATCTTCAGGCCTGGGGTAAGGTAGTACAACACCAGGCAACTTGTTGCAAAGGTGGAGCAAGTTAACATCACTCCTATCTCAGTATCTCCCATAATGCAAAACACATCTCCTTGCAGATATGTATAATGTTATGCATTAAAGGAAGGGCCACTACCCAGACTAGTTTCGACCTTTATTGAGGTCTCTTTAGTGGGAGCCAGGCCCAAGTAAAGATACCAGGCAGAAGCATTAGCAAGTTCATCTGTACCTATAGGAGTTGCCAAACGGTGTGCCACCTTTTCATTAAATTACTCTGGATTTAGAGAATGATGTTGAAAGTTTATTTTTCACTTGGTTGATTATAATAAATGTAGTTTAATCCTTTATCCAAGTGTGAGCAAACAAAGTTTGCGCCTAAAACTATCTTCAAGACTGGGGTAAGGTAGTACAACACCAGGCAACTCGTTGCAAAGGTGGAGCAAGCTAGGTAGAGATGACCTTGCTAATGCTTCTGCCTGGTATCTCCACTTGAGCCTGGCTCCCACTGAAGAGACCTCAATAAAGGTTGAAACTAGTCTGGGTAGTGGCCCTTCCCTTAATGCATAACATTATACATATCCACAAGGAGATGTGGTTTGCATTATGGGAGATACTGAGATAGGAGTGATGTTAGCTTGCTCCACCTTTGCAACGAATTGCCTGATGTTGTACTACCTTACCCCAGTTCTGAAGATACTTTCAGGGGCGCAAACTTTGTTTGCTCACACTTGGATAAAGGATTAAACTAAATTTATTATAGTCTAACCAAGTGAAAAATTAACTTTCAACAGTAAATTAGCTGTATACAAGACAGTGTTTAAACCAATTTTAACTTATGGATCTGAGAGCTGGGTCAGAAGTAAAACGCTTGACCAAAGACTAGTGACCACAGATATGAGAGTCCAGAGAAAGATTAGGAGCCTGAACAGATTGCATCAATGGCAATATCATATTAAAACGAGGATATTAGGAAAGAACTTGACATTGTCAGCATCCAGGAATGTGTTAGCAGAGCTAATCTCAGGCAGTATGGTCACTTAAACAGAATGGGAGAGGAAAGATTAGCAAAACAAGTGTTCTCTGCCAGGTTGGCAGGAAAACGACCCAAAGGAAGACCAAGATATAGATGGATTGATATGGTAAAGAGTGACTTAGAAGATAGAAATATAAGATCTAATAATGTTGGAGTCTTGACAGGTAACAGACTGATTTGGAGGAAAATTGTAGACAGGCCGTTAGTAATGATGTAAATTTTTCATGTAGTACTGTGATGAAAGGTTTGCTTACGCTTGGATCTGCCGAAACTTTTATAGTTTCTATATTCGGCACGAAACTCCTGTAGTTTCTCTATTCGGCTTTGAAATAATGTTGGATTCAATATCCACTTAATTTGAATAATTCTGCATCGCCGAAGTGAAGCCTTTTGGCTCTCTTTTTTTCAGTAATTCTTGGTGCCTTTTGTGATGTGACACCTTTTTTGGCAACTCGTGTGGTAAAGTATAAGTTCTGCATCACTTCAACCTGAGTATTTACATCTGGATCTGGCTCCCACTGGCAAGACCTCAACAAAGGTCGAAACTGGTCTGGGTAGTGACTACCCCGCCCATAATGTAATACATGTCTGCTAGGAGATGTGTTTTACAGTATGGGAAATACTAAGGATAGTGATCAGATCTTACTCCACCTTTACTACGAGTTGCCCCTGTCATGAAAGGTTTGCTTACGCTTGGATCCACCGAAACTTTTATAGTTTCTATATTCGGCATGAAACTCCTGTAGTTTCTCTATTCAGCATTGAAATAATGCTGGTTTCAATATCCACTTAATTTGAATAATTTTGCATCGCAAAGTGAAGCTTTTGGCTCTTTTTTCAGTAATATATTTAAACTATCCCTAGTACAAAACCTCACTAGAATCAGACTATATAATGTCTTCTCAAAACCAACTCTACTATACGGAAACAAAACAGACCATAAAAAAGAAAAGATGAAAAATGAATTCAAATAGCAGAAATGAAATTTCTCTGAAAAACAGCTGGATATACCTAGTGGAACCATAAAACAAATGAAGAAATTTTACAATCCCTGAATATAAAACCAATTAATTATTACATAACACAGTATAAACAAAAATGGATGGAATATTTAAATCGAATGGACAACAGCAGACTACCGAAAATATTATACAAATATAAAATAAGTGGAAAAAGAAGAATCGGAAGACCAAGAAAGAGATGGCACGAGACTGAAACAGGCCAGCTGGCCTAAAATCCGTGTTAGGAACAATAAGAAGATTATTATTTGTTCTCTTCCATGGAGTCTGAAGATTCATTGCAGGAGACACAATCTGTCGTACCTCTCCTTGAACCCATTAACAGAAAAAGCACTCACAACTGACTCTGGCCAATCATCCCACTCATTCACCACATTTCAATCAAAAAACCAAGTCCTCACATCCTTACTAAACACACCTTTATTCAACTTCCAAGGATGACCCCTTGTTCTGGTCCCAATACCAAAGTGCTGAAACATTTCCCCTGCATCTATCCTATACAATCCTTTAAGCAACTTAAATGTTTCTATTGTATCTCCTCTTTTACTCCTATCAATCAACTTTTGCAATCCACATACCTTCAATCAATCCTCATAGGGAACATTCCACAGGCCACTCACCATCTTGGTCACTCGCCTCTGAATCCTCTCCACCGCTCCCTCATTGCCAAGAAACCCAGGGGACCAGACTTGAACACAGTATCCAGATGTGGATGTATAAAGGCCTTATAAAGAGGAATAAAAACTTCCTTATCTCTACTTGTTAATGTATTCTTCAATGGCCAGAAAATCTTATGGGCTACCTTAGCAATATGTCCTCTAAACTTTAACTCTGTCTACAACTGCCCATAAATCTCTAGCTTCATTTATTTCCTGGAGTACAGTGCCATCAATGTGATGCACAGCTTGTAATCTATTTATCCCAAAATGCATAACTTTACATTTCTCAACATTAAACTGACACCCATTAACTCAGGGCCACATTTATACTTTTTGAGGCCCTAGGCGCAACATCATAATGAGGCCCCAAAAGAACAAGTCTATTTCAGTTAATCAAATTCATACTTTTTTTTTTAGTTTATTGAAAATAAAAGTCGATATTTCCATAATAATTCATTTTAATAAACTAAAAATAACACAACATTGGTATACATATATTTGCATTTAAAAAAAAAAAAAAAAATAAAAAAAAAAACCAAAAAACTGAAAGTTTTTTGGTTTTTTTCTGGCTTTGGTTTTAGCAAATATATCTAAAATGATATCATAATTAATCGAGTCTATTACATCTGATTCAATGCATAATAATGACAGGTCACTTGTTTTATTTTGGTGCAAGTTGCTTCTTAAATTTTTTATTCGTTTCAACACTGAAAATAAGATTTCAGCACTTGCATTTGAAATAGGCATCCTCAAAAATATTTTTAGAATTGTTTCTATGTTCGGAAAAGTAGACCTAAACATTCGTTTATAAAGTTGTACATATTTTAATTGAAAAATTTCTTCCTTTATCATTATTAAAAATTGCTTAACTTCACTAATAAATTTTTCTGAATCAATATCCGCCCCATAAGATTGTGAAATTTTGTTAATACTAGTCTTGTACTTGTCTTCTGCTATAGCTTTCTTCAAAAAAATGCCAAACATATCTGTCTAAATAGCTTTTTGCTCTTTCATTTTTTTGTTTTTGTTTTCCTGCACAATTATTGTCTTTTCTCTAAAATAAAATCGAATTTCACATGTAAGAAAATAATCAATCCTGAAATGACCAGAGATCAGCTAATTTCCAAAATTAGCTTATCGCAAAGACATTAAAAGTATTAACAATGAAATTTTCTTTCCCATGTAATATATGAGTAATCTCATCGTTATATTGTGAAATTTTGTGAGACAATTTTTTTTTTGTTTTTTCACTCTTTCCTTCTCATCTTTAAATTTTGTCTCATCTGTTAATAAATTCGTTTCTTCATTATATATATCTATTTCTTATATGTAAAATAAACCCAACTAAAGACTGTAACAAATTATCAGCTAAAAATAAATCCATATTGGGATCTTGTAGAGATTTACTAGTAGCATTTATTCTTTGTAAAACTTTGTCTCGCACAACTGTTAAAATTGCTGTTTCTGAATTGTCAAAATGATCAGCCAATGATGAGCTCTAATTTAGAAATAGATTTGTCATGAGGAGAAATGGATACTTCAAGTAATGCCTTTTTAATTTGTTTATATCCACGGTTTCAAAGCAACACAGTGTCAGCTCTTGTGGACCACCTCGTTTCACTCAATCTTTTAACTGTTCAAGAATTTTTTTTTTTCTAAATGTTTAAGGAGTATACTCCATCTTCTTGTTGAAGATGAAAAGTAATTATATACGTTTTGAATAAAACAAAAATACTGTACTGCTTCCAGACAAGATTCCACGGCATAGTTGCCAATTCAATTTTAATGGATCAAAACTTCACCTGCATTCTACTTTTTATCATGCAATTACCCCCTTCGCCGTTAATCCCTGAATGGCGATTTTAGAGCCATTAACGGATTAACTGTGGTGGAACAACCTTTGACTTTACGTGTACTGTGTTACTTGGAATTGCATTTACTGTCCTACGATATTTGATTTTTTTTGTTTCTGTTTTCCTGTGCAATTATTGTTCCCTAAAATAAAACGAATTTCGCATGATTATCTTGGAAAAAAAAAAGATATGAATTATTTAAAAGAAAAGGTGCATATGTATTACACAATCATTTATGTGTTTTTTTGGGTGGGGGAGAGAGAGAGAGAGAGAGAGAGAGAGAGGATTATAGACCTATTCCTTTCTGCTCAAGTAACAGCCTGTAAGCTAACGAAAATTATCGAGAAAGTGAGAAACGAACACGTCCAGTAGACACACTAAAAAATCCCTAACAATAGCCGAATACACATAGAAATTTATTATTATTTTATTATTATATTTTTCATCTTTCTGATTGCTTTACAGATGTTCAAAATATTTTATTCTGATATTACTTTTGTAGGATGAAACTGTGTTTAAAACATTAATTTCCCCAATATTATATAATTTAATGATTTATACTTATCAAGAAATAATATAAATGATAAAATATACAAAATTTACTAATTTATAATAATCAAAATTTAATTTCGGTATCGGAATATTAAAAGTTCTCTGGTACAATTACTTTGGAAAAAAAACGAATTCAAACAAAAAGAAAGTGCACATATGTTATCTAGCAGTATTTTGTGTGTGTGTGTGGTGATAATTTTGGGAGGGGGGGTTAGCCATTAAAGACGAATTAATTCTGTTATGAAAATTTTGGAAATAAAATTTCATTTTGACACATGCACCTACACGTTTCGAAAGATAAACTGTAGGAAAAATAACTCTACTTCAAAACTGCCGCATAATATCGAAATTAGCCGAAAATATGTACATAACAGTTGACTTCGTAACTGCCATTTATTTCGATTTGTAGTGAGTGTTTAAGGGAAAACCAAGAAAGTTGAAATGCAAAAACCTACAGATTACGTTATAAAAATTATGCATTACATGATATGATTCAAGATTTATGTATGATTCTCTATAAAGCAAAATTTAAAAGTGCGAACTTTTGCACAATCTGTGAACTAACCTTTAAACTAAGATTATGAATAAAAAAGAAAACTTAATTTGGAACAGATGGAGGCTGTATTCATTTTTAGATTCAGATTTTCATGAATTTATGAAATAATTGTTTGACAAAAATAATTATCTTCAATAAAGTTTTGGGAGAATTTTAAAATGTATTGGCGATTAAAATAATTAGCAAAAAAATTGATAGTGACATCGATCTTCCAAAGTGATACAATATGAAGTGAAGAAAGTATGAAAGCATTTCTTATTTTGCACTGATATTAAAAACTATAATTATACGATAAAAACAAGCAGCAAAAAATGAATATAACTCACAGGTATTTAGTCTGATAACTCAGATTCCGATTACCGAGCAAATGGCAAGCAACTGCGTTTCTTGCTGTAGGCAACTGAACATAGCTACTACGTACGCCAGATAATCTAGTTAAGTGTTCTTTTCAGCGTGAAGGATTATTGCACCTTCTAATGAACATGACGGTCAAACTGCACTTCTTATCCATGTTCTTTCAACAGGTGAACAGCATATTATCCATGTTATATGGTGAACAGCATATTATCCAGTTAATGCGGCCCTGCATTAACTTTTGTCCATGTTGATGATAGTAGTGTTGTAGTTGGAGAATTAAGTAGTACTGGAGAGGATGAGATGTATTCAGCGAAGTAGAGTAGTGTGCCCTCTCACAATGAGTCCTTGGACTCCCTGGAAGTGTCACATAATAATAATAATAATAATAATAATAATACTGACAGCCCATTTAAATCTTCCTGCAAGCTCTTCACATCACCTTGATTAACTATTACTCTACCTAATTTCGCATCATCAGCAAACAACAGAATATTTCCTGTCAGGTCATTTCCTATATTATTTATGTACAAATTAAACAATAATGGTCCTAGCACTGAACCTTGCAGCACACCACTAGCCTGCTTTCCCCTTGATTCTGCCCCTCCATATACCACTTTTTGATATCTGTCAAGCAGCCACCATCTTACGATATCCACTTAACCAGTGTCATAATTTGCATAACAGTGTTCCATGTTACGCAAATTCCAGCAAAATCCAGCAAAATCATCATGTAGCTAACTTATCTGTTATTCTATTATAAAAAGCTAGTATAAATTACTAAAGCATGGCTGATGCTTCACATAGCTATGTTGACCCTCATACAGTATCATATTTTTATCTACCCATTCTTGAATTCTCTTTTTTACCAATTTTTCTAGTAATTTTACCACCATGCCTGAGATACTGATTGGTCTATAATTTGCTACTGTAGTCTTAGAACCTCCCTTATGTAAAGGAATAATTTTGCCCTCTTTCCACTCCCTTGGAACTCTACCAAAGCTGAGACTTAAATAGCTTAGCCAAAGGCATTGTCAGTTAGTTCCCTTGCACATTCTTGCAAAACCTTAACTGATATCCCATCTAATTCCACAGCTGTATTTACATTGAGAATCTGCAATATCATAAGAATCTTCAATTCATCCACCTCTTTTCCCACCATAGTGCTGTCACCTAGGCTAAAGCAATAACCTCACTAGGAAGATATATGCTTGCAAAGTGGTCACTCAGTAACTCAACTATTTTATCTGCTTCTGTCTCCTCGTGACCATCATCACTCATTAAGGTTCATCGTCCATAGTTATTCTTCCTCTTACTTGCCACATAACAAAAGAACTCTTTGGGATTTCCTTTGGCCTGCTTGGCTAAATTCTTCTCATAATCTGATTTTGCCTTCTTTGCCATGCTGGTCACCTTTCTTGTCTGAGCCTTGTACTGTTCATGAGTTTGCTGGTCACCTTTCTGTTTATATACCCTCCACAACATTTTCTTAATGATATTACTCATCCATCTAACTCCTACCCAATTAACCCTCCTTACCCTAAACACAATTTAATACTGCTTCTCTAGAAGACCCTTAACTATATCCCATTCATTACTAATATCCTTATCCTGCAGTGTTTTATGCCATGGTACAGATTTTTCCTATGCATGTCATAATCACCTGCCTTGTAGTTTCACAAATATCCCTTCTTGGTAGAATATTCCTCATGTTTTACAATCTCCCAAATCAAGCCCATATGGTCACTTTCACTAAATGGAGGCAATGTAAGTCACCTTGATTATGGATAGCACTTCTGATCCTATGGCTAGGTCTAATACTCTCCCATCCCAAGTCCCCTCCATCACATATGGCCTTAAGTAATTATCCCTCAGCAGGTGTATTCATTCTATTTCCTTTGTGAAATGTGATCTTTTCACAAAAGAAATTCTATTTCCTTTGTGAAATAGAATTTCACAAATGAATATTATGGGGGGACTTCATAGTTGAAGTCCTCCCCATAATAATCACTCGACCTGCACTGTACTAATTTGGTGATGCATGTCTTCCAGATTATCTGTGGAACTCTCTGGCCTATAGCAACAACCAAATGTATATTTTGTCTTATTGGTCTTAATCTCACACCAGATTGCCTCAAATGAACAGCCACCCTCCAGCTATCTCCTATTCTTTTTTGATTACAATTCATCAGCTATCATCAGCAGTACTCCTCCCCCATCCTATCTTCCCTGAAAATACTAAACCCTTCATATTCAATTCCTGTAACTACATCATCTGTTAGCCAAGTCTCACTAATGCCTATAACATTTGGCAAGGTTGCACTAACCAATGGCAAAAACTCCTCCCTCTTGTTCCTAATACTTCTGGCATTAGTATATAGAAATGGCAACATCCCTTTATTCTCCCACTCACCTTTACTTTCTGCATTGACTATCCTATTCAATATTTTTGCTTGAGAGACTAGATTCCTCACTTGATCATTTTCTCACACTCATTCGCTTCATGGGTACCTTCACACAAACTCATTTGCTTCCAACCTGATTGCTTAAGTTTTCCTGAATTTGCATGTCAGTATGCTTGGATGAAGAATGCTCTCTCCAGACACCTAACACCAAAGCCATTCAGATGCAATCCATTTGCATTGTACAAATTCTGCTTTCCATCAAACGGAGACCACAGATCCACAAATTCTACATCATTCCTTTTGCACAAACTATGCATAGAGTCTCCAAAGCTATGAATGCTCTCCTCTTCAGTTCTCCTCTATCATAGCGTGGTAAGAGACTTACAATCTTCACCTTCTCGCTCTTCAGTTTTACCTCTTCTAACAACTCCTTTACATCCTCCCTCATAGAATACTTCTTGCTTCTCAAATCACTGGTACCAACCGAGACAATAATTTCTTTCGACTTACCTTTTTTGAATCCGGATGGCATTGTTATTATCATGAACTGTTGTTCCCAGGAAACACGATTTTGTCATACTTTCATTAAGTACTCCCCTTATTATTGAGTCTCCATACATAATTTTCTTCTTAACTTATTTTTTCAGTCAGTCTTTATTATTCTTTCAGATCATCTGCTTCTTTATTTTTTTCAGCCGTGTTTAACTCTTGCAGCTTCTGTAGTTTTTCAATTTTGCGCTTTGTCCTATGAAGCATAAATATTTCTTTGACATCCATTTCATTCTTCTCTATTTCCACAGCTGCATGTTCAACATTATTAACATCATTTTCTATCTTATCGTCAGTATTTGTTGCATTCTCGTCGCCTAACAGACACTCAATTTCAAAACACTTAATGCACACTCTCTCTTTCTCCAGTTAAAATTTCCTTCCATGTATTTTTTAATTTTCTTGACATAACATTTCACATACACTGCACTGAATAACATCCCTCAAATTCAAATCGCCAGACAACGTGGTCTTTGCCGCTATTGTTCATTGCTTTGGTGCCATGCCAATAATATCACAATAAAAATGTTATAAATATACTAATTCTCTAAAAACATCAAAATCTACAATAATACACTATAATACTCTAATTTTCTGATGGAAAAAAAACACAGCAAATCAGATAAAAATCGCTAATTTCACATGAGAGCTAAATTGCATGCTAAATACTTGAAGAAAAAAAAAGTTATCAAAAATCTGAAATATGGAAACGGAGTTAGAGTAGATGATATTTGACCAGATATATTCAAATATGGAGGTATACAAATTTTATGGTGGCTACACTGTATAATTCAGGTCTGGTAAGAGTGTTGGATTTCAGATGACTGAAGTAGACCTGTCATAGTACCCATCTATAGAAAGGAAAATAAAACTGAATGTGAGAATTATAGAGGAATTACCATGCTGACTTGAGAAAATGCTAAGCAAAATTGTGGAAGGAAAACTTGGAGAAGAAAAAACTGGGTATAGGACAAATAGAGGTTGTCAGGATCACATTTTCACTTTATGACAAATAGTTGAGAAATCATGGAAATATAACAATGATCTGTATTTAAGTTTTGTAGATCTGGAAAAGGCATATGATAAGGTGCCCAGAGAAAAGCACTCTTTGAAACACTACAATTATAAGGGGTAAATGAACATTATACAGAGAAATACATAGTCTATATTATTATTATTATTACCGCAAGACCTCATGGAGTCAAAGACTCATCTGGGAGGTCCTTTTATCAAACACACAGCTCATCATACCGTGTTTTAAACACATTCAAACTCTTTGCAGACACCACATTCTCAGGCAAGGCATTCCAATAATTTACAACTCTGCACGAGAAAAATCTGCCTCTCATTCCCCTACTCACGCCTACTTTATACAGTTTCCAGAGATGACCTCTAGTTCTACCCCGATCTCCCACTAATTTCTGTAGAACTTCCCCAGCATTGATCCTATAACAACCCCTTACCAACTTGTTAGGTCTCTATCATATCTCCCCTCTTCCTCCTGTCCATCAGACTCAAATTGCATCTTCTCAATCTTTCCTCATAATCGACATTCCAGAGGTCAGAAACTACCTTAGTCAGTCGCCTTTGGACCCTTTCCAACATCTCTTCATCCTTCTGAAAACCAGGTGACCAAATCTGGGCACAATAGTCCATGTGTGGCCTAATCAAAGCCTTATACAATGGATCATTCCCAGAAGTCTTTGTGTTGTCTTCACAGTTTTGGCAATGTGTCCCCTAAATTTTAGATCCTTATCCACAATCACCCCAAGATCTCTTATTTCCTCTACTTCCAACAATATATTCTCACCAAGCATAAATTCTGCATCCCATCTTTGTTTTCCAAATTTTAAAACCTTACATTTTTCAACATTGAACTCACATCCCCATTTGCTTGCCCAATCACTCAATTTATTCAAGTCTTCTTGCAAGGCCACAACATCTTCACTACTCTTTATGGTTCGTCCCAACTTTGCATCATCTGCAAACAACTGAATATCTCCATCCAAATCTTCGCCAATATCATTAATATACAAGTTAAATAGTAATGGCCCTAAAACAGATCCCTGAGGCACTCCACTAGTGACTTTCCTTTTCCTGGATATTGCACCCCCATACACAACTTGTTGATACCTATCAGATAGCCAGTCTCCAATCCAATGCACTAATCTAATATCCAACCCCATCTGCTCTAGTTTGACTGTCAACTTATCATGAGGCACTCTAGCAAAAGCTTTTGCGAAATCCAAGTATATTACTGTGTATCCTTCTCCTCTGTCCAAGGAAGCAGTCACTTTATTGTAATAAGTAAGTAGATTACTAAAACATGACCTCCCTTTGGCAAATCCATGCTGTCCATCAAAGATTATACCATTGTTGTCAACCCAACTCTGGATCCTAGTTCTCACAAGCTTCTCCAACAACTTAACCACAACACCTGACACACAGATAGGCCTATAGTTTGATGCTTGAGTTCGATCACCTCATTTATGAAGTGGCACAATCTTGCCCTCCTTCCACTCCTTAGGAACTTGACCGAGTGCAAGACTCATATTAAAAAAATATGTCAAGGCATGTGTCAACTCCCTGGCACATTCCTTCAGAATAAGTGGTGATATATTATCAAGTCCCACAGCCTTATTAACATCTAGTTTACTCAACTCCCCATACACCTCTTGCTCACTTACAGTCAGCCTCTCCTCCCCATCATCTACTGCTCTCAATCTCTCCATGAAGTCATAATTCACAAGACTGAAAGATCTTTATGAACTGTTCATTAAGTATCTCCACCACACATTCTGCAACAGCTGTCTTTATACCATTTTCTCCTATCAATGTCATCCTTCCATAATCTTTCTTTTGCTAGCTACATATCGAAAGAACGCATTAGGATTCTTTTTGGCTTCATTAGCTAACTGCTGTTCATACCTCTCTTTAGCTGCTCTCACCAACCAGGTCACTCCTTGTCTGGTCTTTGTAGACCTAATGGAATTGGTTATTTCAACTTCTCTTATGCTGCCTCCACAATGCTCTCTTTCTCAGTATCGCATGCTTAATCTCTTTATTCATCCATCTCACACCTCCCTTATTTAACCTTCTCACCCTTGGAATACATTTAGACATTGCATCTACTAGATAGTTTTTGAAAATCCTGCAAGCTTCATTGATCTCTTTTCCAGCTAACTCCTCATTCCATGTTACACCTGCAAGTGTCTCCTGAGCTCTTCATAATCATCCTCCTTGTAGTTCCACATATACCCTTTTCTCACAGAGGTCCTCACACTGCTGGCAACCACCCAGGTAATCTCCTCATGGTCTCACTAATTGGTGGATGATTTGACACCTCATTTATAATTACATCCTCTGATGAGATGACCAAATCCCAGACCCTCAATCCTTGCGTGCCCTCTGTTACATGCTGTCGGAGGTAGTTATCCCTCAAAAACTCAAGGCACTCATTTTCTTTACTTCCAGTTGCTATCTCATCATTCCAGTTTATATTGATATAATTAAAATCGCCCATAATGATTACCCTTTTCTTATTTGCTTGGCTAATTTGATTATACATTTCATTATCACCACCATCCACATTACCTGGTCTATAACAACATCCAACCAAGTATTTGATTCCAATGACCTCTATCTCACACCATACTGCCTCAAAATCACTGGCACTATTTCCCTCTTGCATCTCTACTTCATATGGACATAACTCTTTGTCTATCATCAATAGCATTCCCCCCTTCCTTTTTACCTCTTCTATGCTCACGAAACACATCATAACCTTCCATCTCTATTCCTGTCAGGATGTCATCCTCTTCCAACCATGGAGTTGCAAGTCAGCAGTTAGAATTAAATTAGGTACAGGAAAGATGGTTTGATGTTAAATTAGGTGTCAGACAAGAGACACATTATCTTCACTGTTATTCATTAACAATATATATGCTAACCGCCGGCCTGGTTGGCCAAGCGGTTAGCATATCCGCTCTCCAGCCAAGAGGCTGCGGGTTCAAATCCCGCCGTGGGCATGATGTTTGTGATTGTTTGTGGAAACATTAGTGGTGGTGGCGGGCAGTAGATGGCGTTGGTGTAGTTGGTGGACTGAGTGTGTAGACAGAGAGCTGTGGAGTAGGTGCCCTCCCTCGATGAGCCTTTGGACTCCCTGGAGGTATCACGTAATAATAATAATATGGAACACATTATGCCCAATGAAAATGTGGTATTAAAGGACGGAAATATAGTATTACATCTGATATCAAAATTGCAGATATTAATCTCAGCTCTTTACTTATGCAGATGATGTTATAATTCTAAATAAACTAGAACAAGTCTTCAGGATTCCTTGGCTAAACTGAATAACTGCAGTAATAAATTTGGTGTGAAAATCAGCAATTAAAAGACAAAAGCAATGAAAATACACAAAAGTATTCGAAACATCATCTGCATCCTGAATGGAGAATCTGCAGAACAAGTAAAACATTTCAACTATGTAAGAATAATTTTTGGTGAAGATGGCAAATTAAATATGGAAATAGACAACAAGAATTGGCAAATGTGGTAGGAAGTCCAATGAATAAATTTATATGGAATAAGATAAAAATTTGCCAAAACACAAAATGAGCAGTATACAACACAGCTCAAACTAGTTTTTACTTATGGATATGAGAGTTGGGTTAGAAATAAAACACTCGATCAAAGATAAGAGATCCTTGATATGAGAGTTCTGAGAAATATTAGAGGAGTGAACAAACTGCATCAATGTCAGCATCATAATAAGAATGAAGATATTAGGAAAGAACTTGACACTGTTAGCATTCAAGAATGTGTTAACAGAGCTAATGTCAGGTGGCATGTTCACAGAATGGGGGTGAAAAGGTTAACAAAACAAGTGTCCTTTTCCAGGATGGCAGGAAAAAGGCCCTGAGGAACACCATGATCTGATCTAGATGGATTGATACAGTAAAAATTACCATGCCTTAGAAGATAGAAATATAAGATATGATAATATTGGAGCCTTGACAGATAATAGATTAATTTGGAGGAAAATTGTCAATAGGAATTTAGTAATGATGTAACTACAGTGGATTCCAGTTGACTGGGACACATCAGGACTAGAACACTTTGTCCTAATTAAGCAGTTGCCCCAATTATGTAAAATTTCTTGAAAAAAAGCTAAAATAAAAATAAAAACTAAAATTGTTTAAAAATTGACAAACTTTCAGTATACCTTTGTTAACCACGTCTTTATTTAAAAAAGCTAAAAGTACACATTTGTGTCAGTATCCCTAAAGAAGTTGATTTAGGGATATCTATCTGTCTATCAAAGAAACATATTTTCCTAATAATTATTTTGGAGAAATTTATCGAGCGTACCCTAATGTGTTCCCTTTCTAGACTGCAACTTAACAAAATCAGCACAGGTATCTAATTATAAAGGACTGCCTTCATTGCCTTCTTGCATAACGTAGCATCATAATTCAGCAATAAATTTCCAGGCTTCCTGGTTAGTTACTTGCTCATGTTCAGGTGTATCATCCTCATTACTTTCCTTGTCTTCTGGAGTCTTTATTTGTTTTGTTGCAATTTGTTCAACAATGGCAATCTTATAATCTTCATTTTCATTGTAACATTGAGTCAATGCATAAAAACTCTTCATAGTTTTTGACGTGTTGCAGTTCCAAAGGTGATTTCATTTTCATTATCAGTCATATCTGGCATTTCCTGGTCTGAATTCTTAAAGCCACAATGTGGCTTTAAGAATTCAGACCAGGAAATGTTTTGCTGCTTTGCTGCTTACTTCTTGCCAACTATCTTCACCAAATTGTACTGCATGTAAAATGGTAGCCTTTGTGCTGATATCTTTGGCCGTTGAAGATGACGTCAGTAGATTTTCTTCAATTCTTTAAAGGATGTAGTGTACCAACCTTCCACGATACAATGTCTTCACATTTTTTTATGATTCCCATGTCCAGTGGCTGTACCAGGTGTTATCAGAAAGAAATTCAAGTTGAATGTTTTTCAAACAATCTAATTGAGGATGTGCTGCACAACTGTCCAGAAGCAGAAGAATCTTTCTTGAATTTCATTGCAATTCTGCATCCCAACTGCAACTCATTCCTGAAAAATAACAGAAGTCTTCCATGCATTCTTGTTGGCCCAAATAAGTGAAGCAACTTTGGGTTATATTCTTGATTTGTTTCCGTTCTTCGGTATTTGTCCCAAATAAATGGCTGTCCTGATTAACTGATGTCCCAATTAACCGGAATTTACTGTATTTCATACAGTACCATCATAATATCCTGTACATGTCCTGAGTGTATATGTTAGGAATCTGATGATGATGATGTATTGATATCTATTCTTGTCGAGAGCTACTTACTACTGTGCTGACCCTGCTTGTTTCATTTGTTTCACTGCTTGCAATCTTTCAAAGTAATTATTCCAGACATCTAGAATAACTTTAGTTTTCATGTCAACTTTACATATCTGATTCCTTTTACAGTATACTCTTTCCTCCATTTCTAAGCTTCAACAAATTGTACCTCCAGAATCTTTTGCCATATTTCTGATATTTAATTTCTATGTTCATAACAAAGTCATCCTATGACTTTTGTTTAGCTAGTTTCACACAATGCTTTGCTTTTTTACATTTTTCTATGTATTCTCTAAGAGCACAAGCTGACTTTACTTGCCATGAACTTTCGATATGCTTTCTTCTTTTCCTTGACTGCATCTTTAACTTCCTGATCTGGCATGGAGTTCCAATTTTTCTATCCTTACAGACAACCTGACCAGCTATTTCTCTGGCTGAATCAATCAATGTTTTACTCAGGGTTTGCCAATAAACTTTCAAGGTTTGGTTTGCACTTTCAAACTCTTTCATTCTTTTTCTTTGAATAATGTTCATGTATTTGCTGCTCAACTTTGAAAACTTTTTTTATATACAGTTCTTTTCAATAAGAAATTTCAATTTATCCTGCTGAAAACTAAATGGTGATTACTTCCAATTTGAAATCCACTGTATACTCATGGGTCATGAGTATACAGAGGATTTCAATTGGAAGAACAGCAGAACATTGTGCTCTTCATTTGGAAAAGACCTGGGTTCGATTCTCGTCATGATGAGGGGAATCCTCATATGGGCTTTTTCAGTTGAAGGTGAGTTAGCCAATCTGATACGGTATAGCACGGATTTTTCTCCTGGAAACTCAGGTTTTTCATCCCATGTACAGACAAATCAGCTTTCAGAACACATGCAATTTACAGACAAAAATTACTGTTGTTGGTGGTGATGGACGATAGATGGCGTTGAAGGTAGTGGTGTCGTAGTTGGAGAATTAAATAGTAGTGGAGAGGATGAGATGTATTTAGCGAAGTGGAGTTGTATGTTCTCCCACGATGAGTCCTTGGACTCCCTGGAGGTGTCACATAATAATCATCATCATCAAATTCCTGCCATGTACCCTCAAGGGGTGTACAGGATATGATAGTACTACATGAAATATTTACATCATTATTAACTTCCTATCTACAATTTTCCTCCAAACCAGTCTGTTACTTGTCAAGACTCCAACATTATTAGATCTTATATTTCTATCATGTAAGGTACTTTGTACCGTATCAATTCACCTGCATCTTGGTCTTCCTGGGGGTCATTTTCCTATCAACCTGGCAGAGAACACTTGTTTTGCTAATCTTTCCTTGCCCATTCTGTTTAAGTGACCATACCACCTGAGATTAGCTCTGTTAACGCATTCCTGGATGCAGACAATGTCAAGTTCTTGCCTAATATCCTCGTTTTTTATGATATTTCCATTGATGCCATCTGTTCATGCCTCTAATCTTTCTCAGGACTCTCATATCTGTGGTCTCTAGTCTTTGGTCAAGTGTTTTACTTCTGATCCAGCTCTCAGATCCATAAGTTAAAACTGGTTTGAACAGTGTCTTCTATACAGCTAATTTAGTGTTCCGAATAATTTCTCTCTTATTCCATATGAATTTATTCAATTGACTTCCAACCATACCAGCTTTGTTGATTCTGTGGTCTATTTCCAGATTTAATTTACCATCTTCACTAAAAATCATGCCTAAGTAGCTGAAATGTTTTACTTGTTCCACAGGTTCTCTGTTAACAATGCAGTTGATATTTTCAATGATTCTGCCTATTTTCATTGTCTTTGTATTGCTGACCTTCATACCATATCTATCACAAGTTATTCAATTTAGTCAGGGAATCTTGCAGACTTATAGCAGATTTATTTAGAAGTATAACATCATCTGCATAAAGCAGGGAGCTGACATTAACATCTCCAATTTTGATATCATGTTTAATACCACTTTCTTCATAATGTGATCCATATAGATAATGAATAACAGAAGGGTAATGTACATCCTTGTCTCACACCAGATTTAACATTAAACCATCTTCTTGTACTTCCTTCAATTCTAACTGCTGACTTACAACTCAAATAAAGACTAAGTATTGCTTGATATAATGCCCCACTGACCCCATATAACTGTAGTGTATTGAATAGCTTCTCTCTTCACACCTTGTCATATGACTTTTCCAAATCGACAAAGCTTAAATATAGATCTTTATAATATTCCCATGATTTCTCCACTATTTGTCGTAAAGTGAAGATCTGATCCTGACAGCCTGAATCCAGCTTGTTCTTCACCAAGCTTTTCTTCCACAATTCTTCTCAAGTGTCTGAGCTATACTTGCATAAATCTTATCAGGAACACTCAGTAGGGAAATACCTCTGTAATTCTCACATTCAGTTTTATTTCCCTTTTTATATATGGGTACTATGAGAGCTCTGCTCCAATCATTGGGAATTCGTCTCTCTGTCCAGTGTTAGATCCTGAATGAGGACCTTTTTATCAAAAGGGTCATTCAGTTAGGATTTAACAAGAAACAAAATTCTGAACTAGAAATATTTGTACTTTTAGTCAAAACAGCAAAAGGAAAACATGTTAGAATTACCCTAGAAAGAAGTAAAGTAGAAGTGAAATTTATGTTTAAGTAAAATTGTATTGTTAAGAAAATGTTGGTATTTTAAATATGCTCTGTGTAAGAATGTATGTCTAAGTGCGAACAAAGGTGCAAAGATTGCTAGCTAGCTGCCTATGATGATGTAAAGCCGAAAGCAATCGTGGAAGATGCGTTCAGTGAAAAGAGCGCTCTTCAAGGAGTGTGATGCAACCACATAATGGTGAATAGGAGAGCGCAATGAGAGATCCTCCATACGACAAGAGGGTGCTACGAAGGATAATAAAAGCGAGTTCACTTGGGTTTGAAGCCATTTTTTCTATTCCTGTTTCCTCATGTGGACCAGCAGTGCTGACCGATCGACAGCAATCTTCACGGTTGCTAACTGAAAGAGTTGGGCATGCTATACGTGAGATGATGGCATCCACAAACTCAGGCCATTGGTAAGAGTTTCCCGATGCGAAACAGCAGAAAGTCTCCCCCTGAAGGACGGCAGAGCTGACAACGATGAAGACCCGCTAGACGAGCATTAGTCCAGCAAAAGCAAGGAATGGCCATTTGTGTCGATCAGAGCAAGCTCCACATGGACCTGACTAGATAAAGCAGAAAGACGTCTGACTACAAAAGACGGGCAAAAGGAGCATGATGACTGCTCAAGAAAGTTGTAATGTACAGAAATTTCATTATTCATGTAACAATTAGTATTGGAGAAAAGAGAGAAGAACAGATTTCTAATTGAAGGGAAAGAGAACTTTTAAGTGACTTTGTGCTCAGTAACTTATTAACTATATTGGACTAGTAGTCTGAGAGCCTGAGAGTATGCAACACTCAGTTGAATGTGAATGGAATTTGTTAGCGAACTTTGCTTAGAAATTGAACTGGTGTTTTATGAGTGTGTGTGAATCTTTTAACCTAGAGATGTAAATAGTGTTTTTGATAATTAGAATGTTCCTTTATTGCTTAGCTAGTGAATTAGAATTTTGATATGACATACCTTTGATGTGTAGAAGTCTATCTGTATGCAATTTGATATTTGTATGCAATTTGATGCAAAAGTTTGGACCTATGAATACAGAGAAATTAAGGGAATTTAGAAAGCTAAGGCCATGACTGCAATGTTGAAATTTTTATAGGCACTTAATACTTTAACAAGATTAGGTAATATTTGAACTCTGGGAAGGTTTCTTTGAGCAAGAATTGTTCAAATTCTTGTTCTAGGACTCTGACTGGCACAGCTAAATCAAACAAATTTTGTCAGAGTTCCGAAAGGAGAAATGGCCCCAGAGTTAGAGATTTAAGCTTAGTAGGCACAAGAGGGATAAGGAAATAATGGAAAAAAGTAACGACGTAACACCAGGCATTCTGAACTATGCAGTGCAGCCACTGTAAGACGTTTATACCACCATACTTCAGCATTTCTGGTCAAATATCATCTACTCCTGCTGCCTTTCCACATTTCAAGCCTTTGATGGCTTTTTCTACTTCAAGTATGGATATGTATTCCTGACTGTATGTCTGTTGAGTGTTTTTTTATCGCTGTGCTATCACTGCTTGATTCATTTAGCAAATGAATTGGTAAGATGGCATCCACAAACTCAGGCCATTGGTAAGAGTTTCCCGATGCGAAACAGCAGAAAGTCTCCCCCTGAAGGACGGCAGAGCTGACAACGATGAAGACCCGCTAGACGAGCATTAGTCCAGCAAAAGCAAGGAATGGCCATTTGTGTCGATCAGAGCAAGCTCCACATGGACCTGACTAGATAAAGCAGAAAGACGTCTGACTACAAAAGACGGGCAAAAGGAGCATGATGACTGCTCAAGAAAGTTGTAATGTACAGAAATTTCATTATTCATGTAACAATTAGTATTGGAGAAAAGAGAGAAGAACAGATTTCTAATTGAAGGGAAAGAGAACTTTTAAGTGACTTTGTGCTCAGTAACTTATTAACTATATTGGACTAGTAGTCTGAGAGCCTGAGAGTATGCAACACTCAGTTGAATGTGAATGGAATTTGTTAGCGAACTTTGCTTAGAAATTGAACTGGTGTTTTATGAGTAAAGTTTTATGTGTGTGAATCTTTTAACCTAGAGATGTAAATAGTGTTTTTGATAATTAGAATGTTCCTTTATTGCTTAGCTAGTGAATTAGAATTTTGATATGACATACCTTTGATGTGTAGAAGTCTATCTGTATGCAATTTGATGCAAAAGTTTGGACCTATGAATACAGAGAAATTAAGGGAATTTAGAAAGCTAAGGCCATGACTGCAATGTTGAAATTTTTATAGGCACTTAATACTTTAACAAGATTAGGTAATATTTGAACTCTGGGAAGGTTTCTTTGAGCAAGAATTGTTCAAATTCTTGTTCTAGGACTCTGACTGGCACAGCTAAATCAAACAAATTTTGTCAGAGTTCCGAAAGGAGAAATGGCCCCAGAGTTAGAGATTTAAGCTTAGTAGGCACAAGAGGGATAAGGAAATAATGGAAAAAAGTAACGACGTAACACCAGGCATTCTGAACTATGCAGTGCAGCCACTGTAAGACGTTTATACCACCATACTTCAGCATTTCTGGTCAAATATCATCTACTCCTGCTGCCTTTCCACATTTCAAGCCTTTGATGGCTTTTTCTACTTCAAGTATGGATATGTATTCCTGACTGTATGTCTGTTGAGTGTTTTTTTATCGCTGTGCTATCACTGCTTGATTCATTTAGCAATTTTTCAAAGTAATTACTCCAGACTTCAAGGATATCTTTTTCTCCCATTTTCATGTCACCTTTATCATCTCTAATGCCTTTTACAGCACTCTTTCCTCCATTTCTGAGCTTCTTCAACAATCTCCAGAATATTTTGCCACCTTCCTGATATTTATTTTCTGTTTTTGCCAAAGTCCTCCCATGACTTTTGTTAAGCTAGTTTTACACAGTGTTTAGCTTTCTTACATTTGTCTCTGTATTCTCTAAGAGCAAAACCCAGGAACTTTTGATATTCTTTCTTCTTTTCCTTCACTGCCTCTTTAACTTCCCATGTCCACCATGGAGTTCTAATTTTTCTATCCTTGCAGACAACTTCACCACATGCCTCTCTAGCTGAATCAATCAGAGTTTTCTTCAAGGCTTGCCACTGAATCTCCAAGGTTTGGTTCCTGTTCTCAAACTCTTTCATTTTTTCTTCAATAATCTTTGTGTATTTTAGTCTACAGTTCACACCTGAGAGATGCTCAACTTTTATTCGCTTTAAAACTTTCTTAGGTGTTATTCTTTTCAATATGAAATTCAATTTTATCCTGCTCAAGACTAAACAGTGATCACTTCCAATTTCAAATCCTCTATACACTCTGGTGTCCTGCACCAGGGAGAAAACATCACTATCAACAATAACATAGTCAATGAGACTTTTCTTATTCCTTGCCTCTTCTCTCCACGTGAATTTGTGCACATTTTTATGTTTGAACATGGTGTTAGTAATAACCAGTCCATGTCCTGAGCAGAAATCCAACAGGTATTTGCCATTATTATTAGCTTTGCTCTTTTCTCCAAATTTTCCCAAAATATTTTTGTACATCTGACAATCATTTCCTACTCTGCTATTTGGATCCCCAACAAGGACCAACTTTTCCTTTTTCATTGTGTCAGATGCTTTTTCTAAAGCATCAAAAAATTCCTCCACTTCTACCTTAATAGAACCTTCTGTGGGACCATAGGCACAAATAAGTCTTATTGTTCAGTTCCCCATTCTCATATTTGCCCACATCACTCTACTTGAGACTGCCTGCCATTCAATAAGATTAGCCTCATATTTTGTGTTGAATACTATGGCTACTCCTTCTTTTCCTTGATTGTCATTGCCTGAATGTAACATTTTGTATTTATTGCTCAGAAAGATCTCATCAGTTTTTGTCTTTTTTGTTTCAATCACCCCCCCCTCCCCTATTATGTCGATCTGGTACTTATCTAATTCCTCCGCTAGCTCCATTTCTTTGCCATTCAGGATTCTTATGTTGATAGTATCGATCTTCAACTCTGGTGATGTTGAGTTGGGGTGTATTTTCAGATTTGTGTCACGTAATAATAATAATAATAATTATTATTATAATTAACAATGGTACAGCCAGTGAGACGTTTCTTATTTTCTTGCTTCTTCTCTCCATGTGAATTTATGAACATTTTTATGTGGAACATGGTGTTAGTACTAATTAGTCCAGTCCTGGGTAGATCTCCAGTAGGTAGCTGTGCTCTTTTCACCAAATTTTCCCAAACCATTTCTATATGTCTGGTAATCATTGGTGAAAATGATCTGGGTCTAAATTCTGATTAGGATGCAGGAAACATTTATAAGACTTTTCAATTGAAAGCAAAGTAACTAGTGCCATGAAGGAGGGGAGGCAGGGTTTTTTCTGAAGAGCATCCCCTTGAAAACAAAAACTGACCAGAGAGCATATACAAATAAGAAGGATAACTATCCTATGTTATGTTATGAGATATATATGCACATGTATGACATACAAATTATTTCTGGCCAAACTATGTGCACTGTATGATGGGAGAACACACACGCACGCACACACAAAAGAAATATTTCATATTATTAAACTATTGAATTACACTGATGTTTTTAAGTATAGAAAGTACTGTCATACTTATATTTATTTAACTCCATAACTGGGACTAGGTTTTCAACAAGAAGAAAACCATTGTCTTCATAAAACTGCCTTTGTTTCTGAGAAAGTTTTGGATTTGGAAGAGTATACCTAAAGCTTGCATCTATTTGCCTTAATGTCTAATAAAAGAATTAAGGAATCAAACAAAATCGTTAAATTACTTATTTTGTTCAGGTTATTTAATCATAATATGCAGAGTCCAATATTTAATAAATTAATTTTATATCAATTATAATTTATATACAACCAACATCATTATAACAAGTTTTAGTTATAATGAGTTTTGTCCCCATCCTTATTCTTCTACATTAAACTGTTACAGAGTAGAAACTTCAAATTATAACATTCTTAGCCAGGATAACTCTCAGGTAATAAGAGATTTCTGTACCATTTTCTAACAGTTACTTACTTGTATAGAATTTATGGGAACAAAAACACACGTGTTAGAGCAATTACTTTACTTACAATAAAGAAAATAACATTTGATGTTTCCAAACTCTATATCAAGGTTATCACCAGGAAAACACATATATATATATATATATATATATATATATATGTACAAAGATGTCTACATGTATAATGCACTAGAGAAGAATAGTGATCCACAAGTTTTCCAGCTGTGTTAAGTCAACTGCAGACAAGGGTATATACAAAATAAGATGCAGGTAGATTATTATATCTGTACAGGAATGCTTGGAGTCTTGAGGTCTCAATATGTTGGGACCTCAGATTGTAGGCATTAATGAAACCTGGCTATCAGAATCAGACATACTAGTTGGTATTGAGTATAAAGGGTACACTATTTTTAGGAAGGATAGACAGGATTGGAGAGTAGGAGGTGTGCTGCTAATGATATCGGATGACTTGAATCTAGTTAGTGTTAAGACCTATGATTGTAGTACTAGTAACAGTATTTCATGTGAGAGTGAATTTGAACCCATCTGGCGTGAGGTGGAATCTAACAAGATCAATTACATAGTGGAGCATTGTTAAAGACCTGGTGGATCGGTTGCTAGTGATGAAGAAATGCATCACCAAATAATGGGTGTGAAAAGAGTAATCATAATGAGAGACTTTTATTATCCAAATATTGATCGGAGTAGCAGTAAAATTTCATGAGAAGAATGAAAATGAATTTATTGAACTGTTGCAAGACAACTTCCTCAAGCAGCATGTGACAGAAGGAACTCGAGGTCAGAATGTTAGATTTGATTATGGTGTCAGAGAGCATTTCAGTTAAAGACATAACTATTCTGCCTCCAGTTCGTGACAGTGATCATGAGATACTCACTTGGGATGTGACTAAGTTTATGAATGTTCCATTCAGAAAAGGTTACATGCAATAACAAATCAGGAAATGATTACTAAATAAAGAGTAAACTGAGTTCTGTAGAATGGTATCGGTTACTGGATGAGACGAATATCGATAGTGCATGGGAAGCATTTAAAAATTACTTAAATCATGCAAAATCAGAATGTGTCACAAGAGTTTAAAGAATAAATAGGGTAGGAGTCAAATGTATATGTAATCTTATTAAGCTAGAGATTCCTAAGAAGAGGATGCTGTGGAGGAGTACCCTGTGCATTAGGATGATGTCTGTTATGAAAATTATAAGCAGCAGGCTAGAAGAGTCACAACTGTTGTACAGAAAGTCAAGTCTGAGTATGAAAAGAAACCGGTTCTGCAACCTACAAGAATTCTACCAATGTGCTGCAAATAAAAGATAGAAAGAATATGAAAAAATAATACTTCTAAATGAAAAGAGAACTAAAAAATAGAAACATTGATATAGCAGTAATAACTGAGACTAAAAAGAAAATTAAGGGATCTAAAATTTTGGAAGATTATGTCATGATCTTCTCCGGAGTTCCAAAAGACAAATGGGCTTCATCTGGAATTGCAATTTGGATTAATTAAAAATGGAAAAATAAAATTTTAGATTATAATTGGGTATCAGACAGAATAATCAAAGTCAGAATGAAAATTATGATCAAAAACATTCAATATTTTCAGAATTTATGCACACGTAGATGAAAAAGAGGAGGAAACAGAAGAATTTTACGGAAAAGTTCAGCATTGTATTGATGAAACGAATAAAAATGAAGTAACAATCTTGATGGCAGATTTCAACATAGAGTGGGAAATAACTGAATAACAGGATGCATTGGATCAGAGGGAGAACCAGTAATCAATATCAATGGAATTTTATTAAGAGACTTCTGCATATTTAACAACCTAAAAATCAGCAATACTTTCTTCGGGCATAAAAATATACATAAATACACATGGGAAGCACGAGGAACTAAATTAATAACAGATTATGTTATTATTATTAACAACAAACTAAATAATAATATCAAGGATACAAGGGTTTTTAGAAGGAGTGAAATTGATAGTGATTACATGTTAGTTGAAAGCAGATTTGAATTCATAAAAAGAACCACATACTTCAAAAGAAAAAAAGGCAAACAATCAGCATCTAATAAATAGTTTAGAATTCACCTCCTAGAACAGGAGAGTGTGTTAGAAACTTATATAAAGGCAGAATAAGAGATAAAATCAAACCAACCACAAACAATATTGAAACTGACTGGAATAATATAAAAGAAACCATAGGGAAAGCAGCAGAAGAAAGTTTAGGTTACAAATCAAGGGGAAAAAAATGGGTAAGAACTTGGAATGATGACTTAAAGGAATTAATCAAAAGGATAACATAGGCTTTTAAAATATATCTGCAGAGTACAAACACTGCCGACTATATACAATATAAGAAACTACTGGCTGAAGTCAAAAAAGCTTTCCAGAAATGTACACAGAGAGGACTGGAATAAATATGTTAAATCACTAGAGCAGGATATCACTGGACCACATAGAACAGGTTTTAAAATTTTCAGGCAGCTACAAGCAGCAGAAAATGACCAATTAAGAAATAATCTAATTTCCAAAGAGGATTGGACAGAACACTATAAAATATTGTGGAATGAAAAACAAGAAATAGAAAACAATGACAAAACTCAGGGAAGTGAAGATATTAATATACAGGAAAGTAAAGAAGAAACAGTAATGGAAGAATCAGAAAAAGAGTTAAAAAAAAAATCAAAAAATAGAAAAATCCTCGGACTGGATGAAATATCTGTTGAGCTCTTTAAATATGCAGACAATAGCTCAAAAGAAACCTACTTAAACTCTTCAACAATATCTGGAAATATCAAAAGATCCCAAAAGAATGGGAAACTGGTGTAGTAATAAATATTCACAAAAAAGATTCCAAGGACAAATTTGGAAATTATAGAGACATTACTCTCTTAATAACAGCATCTAAACTACGAGGGTGGTCTGAAAAGTTTTCGGCCTAACAACGAAAAAACTAATTTATAATTTCAAAATTATTTTTATTTTTGAACATAATCTCCCTTAAGACTAATACATTTATTCCAGCGATGCCCCAGTGCCATTATCCCGTCACTGTAGTGGTTCTCAGTAAGATCTACAAAATACTCCTCTACAGTTGCAATCACCTCTTGATTCGAAGAAAAATGCTGACCAGCAAGGAAGAGTTCTAGTTTTGGGAAGAGATATAAGTCAGAGGGAGCCAAATCTGGGGAACAGGGTGGATGTTCAAACAATTCCTAGTGCAGATCCCTTAATTTTCCCATTGCCAAAACACCCCTTTGTGGGCAGGTGCATTGTCCTGATGAAAGATTTTCATTTGCAGAAGAAAACATTTTTCTTCTGCAAACCGGGTCTTTTCTCAAAATTTTCGTCCAGTCTGGTTAAAAGATCGGAATAATATTTCCCGGTTATTGTTTATATCCTTATCAAGATAATTAATAAACAAAATGCTGTTAGCATCCCAAACCACCGATGCCATGACCTTTCCTGCTGATGGAACCGACTTTGTCTTTTTTGGCGCTAAACAACCCACTTCTGTCCATTGTTTTGACTGCTGTTTGGATTCTGGTGTGTAACGGTGAATCCAAGGCTCATCCATAGTAATAAATCAATGCACAAAAACAGTTTTATTCTTGTTAAAACACTCCAAGCACTGTTCAGAGATTTTCATGCGAGTGCCTTTTTGATCTGCTGTGAGCAAGCGTGACACCCATCTTACGCAAAGTTTTTTCATTTGCAATTCTTTATGCAAAATATATCCTATACGTTCTTTTGAAATGCCCATAGTCTCAGCAATTTCGCACACTTTGACTCGCCAGTCATCCAATACTATATTGTGCACTTGATTAATGATTTCTGGTGTTGTTATTTTTTGGGACGTCCTTCACATGGATCATCTTCAAGGCTGGTAATGCCAAGTTTAAACTCAGCCCATTTCTTAATTGTCAAAAACGAAGGAGAAGAGTGCCCATAAACTTTTATGAACTTCGAATGAATTTCTTTTTTACAAAGAATTTTATAACCGCACAATACTCAATTTTATCCATTTCAAGGGATAGAGACAATACTTTTGCTTCAGACAGCTGTATAAAACATACTTGATAGAATGACTTGCAATTTCACATGGATGCTTATGACAGATGTACCAACTTAAAAAAAAAACGTTGCCAAGTGTTGTCATCTATGAATGAGGCAGAACTTTTCAGACCATCCTCGTATATGCAAATATCTTAAAGAACAGACTAATTAAATATACAGAAAATTATTTAGAACAACAGTTTGGTTTTAGAAGAGGGAGAGGATGCCCAGATGCCTCTTTCACAATACAACAGATAATAGAAAAAAGAAAATAATTTAACCTGCTCACCTTCCTTCTATTTATTGACTAAAAAAAAGTATGATAAGCTGAACAGAAATCTACTATGGAAAATATTACAAAATGATAAAATACCTCCTCAATTAATTAAAGCAATAAAAAAGTCTATACAGAGAAACAAAAATTTGCATCAAATTTGCAGATGGAACATTATCAGAACCTATAACTACAAAATACAGGAGTAAGACAAGGCTGTGACTTATCCCCCATTCTATTCAACATTTATATAAACAGAATCCTAAAATAATAAAACAATTGTCAAAATTATATACAACTTATTATTTATATACAAATATACAGCTAAATACAATACTTTATGGAGATGATCAAGTATTAATTTGAAATTCAGAAGATAAACTCCAAATTGCAACTAAACATCAAAATGAAATAGCAAAAAAAATTTTAAATGAAAATCTCTGAAACAAAAACAACTTATTATTTATATACAAATATACAGCTAAATACAATACTTTATGGAGATGATCAAGTACTAATTTGAAATTCAGAAGATAAACTCCAAATTGCAACTAAACATCAAAATGAAATAGCAAAAAAAATTTTAAATGAAAATCTCTGAAACAAAAACTATGGCAATGCACGTGCCATTCAAAAAGTCAAAATTATGCTTAACAATAAAATAATAGAACAAGTTATGGAATTCAATACCTGGGATATATAATTTCGCAATACAATATTGATTCACAGTTGGAAGCAAGACTACAAATTTACAATAGAATGAATGGCATAATTAAAAGAAATTTTGGAAAACACATGACTAAAGAAACTCAATTAACAATACATAATATGACCTCTAAAACATCTCTCAAATTTGGAAGTGAAACTTGAATTTTAAAACAAGAAAACAGACAAAGATTGAAGCAGCATAGATGAAGTTTCTAAGACCTGTCATGGGACTCACTAGATTAGATAAAAAGAAAAACACAGAAATAAGAGAACACTTAGATTATTATTATTACAGGTAACTCCAAGTAGTCCTTAGACTCATCGAGGGAGGCCCTAAACATCATGTCAACAACTATTCAGCTTCCACAGAGTATCTATCATACTTTGCCTTGAATCCACTCGCAGCCATGGCACCCACAACAGACTCTGGCAACTTATTTCACCATTCTCCATGCAAAAAACCTAGTTCTAACACCTTTGCTAACCACACTCTTGCCCAGTTTCCATGGATAGTCCCCTAGTCCTCCCACCACCAGACCTGTTCTGAAAAATATCCTCTGAATTAATCTTATAGAAACTCTTCAGTAATTTGAATGTTTCAATCATGAATAGAAGAATACCAGCAAAATTGGCTACACCACATAGAAAGAATGAATAACAATAGGATTTCTAAACTAATACTAGAATATAAATCCACAGGAAGAAGAGACCGTGGATGTCCAAGATTAAGATGGAAAGATCAACCTCATCTGCAGGGCAGGAGTGGAAACAATTTATGATAATCTCATTGCACAAGGGAGTGGCAAAAAAAGATGTATCCAATTATCGACCAATCAGTATCTCAGGAGTGGTGAGGAAGATTTTGGAAAAATGATTAGGGCTTGCATTTAGAAATGGGTTAACAGGGAATCTCTACTTTACAATGAACAGCATGGGTTTACTAAGGGAAAGTCGTGTTTTAGCAACTTGCTCACATTCTATAATAATGTTACCATTGAAACAGACAAGAGAATTGGATACACCATGATACTTTTGGATTTTGCTAAGGCTTTTGACAGAATACAGTATGGAAGACTGTTGCATAAATTGGAGAATACGGGTTTCGATTATAAAATATTAGCATGGATAAGAGGATGGCTGATTGACAGATATCAAAAAGTGGTAATACATCATGTGATGCGACTCTGCAAGATTTAAGGTAACCAGTGGTGTACCACAAGGATCAGTCCTTGGTCCGCTGTTATTCAATCTGTACATTAATGAAATTGTGAAGGATTTGGTAGGTGACACAACTACTTACTGATGATACAAAGATAGATAGGGTAATCAGGGATGCTGCTGACATGCAGTACTTGCAGAATGATTTGAAGAGGCTGGAATTGTGGACATGGGAAAATGGATATCTTAAATAAAAAAAAAAAGAAGAAAGTGTTATTCATTGCCCTGCTTCTTCATGATTTTTGGCATGATTAGATATCCAATGATGTATTATATTGGTGGGATTATGCTAAAAGAAACTGATCTAGCTAGGGATCTTGGAGTGCTTGTTATAGATAGGAAGTTGAAGTTCAGAGGACATGTAGCAAAGATTGCAAATACAACTCAAAAGATAATTGCAATGCTGAAACGAACTTTCACATGTAAAGATAAGGATGTCATTTTGCCTCTTTACAAGGCCTTGATGAGACTTCACTTGGACTACTGTGTGCAGGTCTGGTCTCCTGGTTTCTTTTGAGATACTGATACAGTGGAAAAGTGCAAAGCAAAGTGATAAAAATTATGTCAGGATTGTGGAATGCTGATTATGAAAACAGATTGAGAATTTGTAGACTGCACACACTAGTACACAGGAGAAAGAGAGGTGATATGATTGAGACTTACAAACTTCTGAAAGGGTTATACAGGATTTCAGTTGATGGAATTTTTCATTTTATGGAGGATGGGAAAAGGACAAGAGGGCATCCTTGGAAGCTGAGAACAAATGCCGTTAAGAAGGGGGTGAAGACTAGATTTTTCTCTCATAGGGTGATTTATTTATTTATTTAGTATTTGGCTTAGAAGAATACATGCATATGCTACCACACACACACACACACACAAAAAAACAGGACAAAAACCAGTAGTATCATCCACAAATAATTCAAAAGCTCAACAAGAGTGTGGACTTCACATACTAGAAGACAGAAGCAAACTCTACACAGTTAAATTCACTATCAGAATCAGGAGCCAACAACAGGATTACATCTCACTCAGGACTTTTGATGCCTAGACAAGAAAATCTAGACTAAAGAGATCATCCACTTTACAATACGATCATGTAATTAGAAAACAGATTGACTAAGAACACCTGTCCATTGAAATAAGAAAAAAGCCATTCCTTTCCACTATTCTGCCAAAAAACACAATGATAAACTTAAATCTCCTACCTTGTTCAAAAAAGGATTCACAAAAAGAAAATAAAAAAAAAGGACTTGACACTATGCATCACTTAAATAATCTAAACCATTTCATTGCCTACACCGATGGATCATCTGATGAAGCACTCAACCAAGGAGGAGGTTCAGGGGTATTTCTAACTCTACCTGGAGGCAAGGAAATGCAAATCAAAACCCACAGCTGGCAAAATAGCTTCAAACTTCACTTGTGAATTAACAGCCATACAAGCAGCTCTCAAGTTCTCTGTCTCTAATCCGGCAATAAACATTACAGAAGGAATAACCATATACAGCGACTCTAAATCTGCACTTCAAGCATTAAAAAATGGAAAAACAAAACTCACACAGGAAATTCATGAACAACTAACAACGTTAAATTTGAAAAATAAGAACTGCATACTGCAATGGATACCAGCCCATGTAAATATTGAAGGCAATGAAAGAGCAGACAGTCTAGCCAAAGAAGCAAGACATTTACCTCAAAAATTACGCCCACTATCACTAACCGATGCTAACTCTGTCGCCGAAATAAGATTGGTAAAACAAACACTCAAGAAGAAGAATGAAATCAGTGAAATTAATAAAAATAGAAAAATAACCATGATCATCACCAGACTAAGGAGAGAACGTTTTAAAGGCATGAAAATCCAGCCAGACGGAAGTAGGAGCTATGAAGCATGCAAGAACTCTCCAAGAGTTGAACTAACACCTGCTCATATTTATTCTTGTCCTAAATTTTACTGCTCTACAGAAAATTGACAATAACCCTAGAGAAAAGCTCTACTCCATCAAAGTTCAACAGTTCCACGGCCATATCTAGAAGCTTTTCAATGGACTCAACAACAACAACAACAACAAATGAATACAATAGTGTTAAGTGACACTGTAGTCATATATACATATAAAAATATTCAAATAAGCATAAAATTAAAACTGAATGTCTAAGTTTGACAGCCAATCAACAGCATCTGTAGAAACTATTATAAAGTCAGTTAAAAGTCCCGTGTAGACTCTGTGAGGACAGTCAAACGTGATATGTTGTATAGTTTGGTTATCCTCACCACAGTAACAAGATGAATTTGATCATATTCCCCAAGTAAACAAGGAAGCTCTGCACCTACCATGGTTGGTGCAAAACCTATTTAGGGAGGTCCATATTTCTTGAGGTAGGTCGAACCCTGATGGAGGGCTGTTTGGGTTCAAGATAGTCTGCCAGATTATATATTATTGGATAAGGATACACAGTGATATACTTGGATTTTGCAAAGGCTTTTGATAGAGTACCTCATGATAGATTGACAGTCAAACTAGAGCAGATGGGGTTGGATATTAGATTGGTGCATTGGATTGGAGACTGGCTATCTGATAGGTATCAATAAGTTGTGAAAGAGGGGGGGGGGTGCAATATCTGGGTAAAGGAAATTAACTAGTGAAGTGCCTCAGGGGTCTGTTTTAGGGCCATTACTGTTTAACTTGTATATTAAATATTGGCGAAGATTTGGATGGAGATAATCAGTTGTTTGCAGATGATGCAAAGTTGGGACGAACCATAAAGAGTAGTAAAGATGTTGTGGCCTTACAGGAAGACTTGAATAGATTGAGTGATTGGGCATAGAAATGGGATGCGAGTTCAATGTTGCAAAATTTAAGGTTTTAAAATTTGGAAAAGAAAGATGGGATGCAGGATTTATGCTTGCTGAGAATATATTGTTGGAGGTAGAGGAAATAAGAGATATGGGGGTGATAGTGGATAAGGAACTAAAATTTAGGGGACACATAGCCAAAATTGTGAAGACAACACAAAGGCTTCTGGGAATGATGCAGAGGACACTGACGTGTAGAAGTAGGGAGATTCTTGTTCCGTTGTACAAGGCTTCGATTAGGTCACACATGGACTAGTGTGCCCAGATTTGGTCACCGGGTTTTCAGAAGGATGAAGAGATGTTGAAAAGGGTCCAAAGGAGACTGACTAAGGTAGTTTCTGACCTCTGGAATGTCGAGTATGAGGAAAGATTGAGAAGATGTAATTTGCAGAGTCTGGTGGACAGGAGGAAGAGGGGAGATATGATAGAGACCTACAAGTTGGTAAGGGGTTGTTATAGGATCAATGCTGGAGAAGTTTTACAGAGAATAGTGGGAGATCAGAGGAGAACCAGAGGTCATCCCTGGAAACTGTATAAAGAGGGTGTGAGTAGGGGAGTGAGAGGCAGGTTTTTTTTGTGCAGAGTTGTGAATGATTGGAATGCCTTGCCTGAGAATGTGGTGTCTGCAAAGAGTTTGAATGTGTTTAAAACACGGTATGATGATGTGTGTGTGTGATAAAAGGACCTCCCAGATGAGTCTTTGACTCCATGAGGTCTTGGGGTGGTAATAATAATAATAATAATAATTACTGGAGCTTGGGCAGTCCATTAATAATAATAAACACAAGCTACATGACACTACACATAAGTACACTAAATCTAACTGCTTTTTTAACCTTTACACTAGCCTGACCTATGGTAAAAAAATAATTCAATTATATAAATAATTAAATCAAATAACATAAAATTTTTATAAATAATAAATATAATAATAATATAAAGAGGATAGAAAAAAAATTATAGTGGAACTACATCATGCATCTCTAAAGTCCTGTTATCTTAAGGTTTTCTTGTGTTAGGGTTTTTCCAACATGTTTTGGATACTATGTAGCTTGCAGATGGGTATTCCAGATTCTTGGAATTACTAATCCATCGTTCTTGCAGAGATTAAGATGATGAATCAGCATCCCATAGGCATCCTTGAATTTTCTTTCAAACCAGTTTTTGTGTGGTAATGTGAAATATGAATAATATAAAATTTGGTGTGATATGAACGGAAAGGTACCCAGCAGCAAAACTTTGTTTGAAAGAAAATTCAAAAACGCTTGTGAGATGCTGATTCACCATTCCAATCCCAACACGAATGATGGATTAGTAATTGCAAGAATCTGGTAGATCCATTTGCAACTTCTATAGCATCCAAAACATGATGGCAGAGCCTAAGAGAATATATAATTAATTAATCAATAATCAATATTGCTTAAATATATGATTATATAAATCCTGAAAACTTACACTAGATGTGATTAGGAATACATATGCATAAAGCAAAGAGTTTGACTTCTCCAATTCTAACATCAGGCCTAATGCAACTTTCTTTTGTAATGCGATTTTACATCACATTTGATGTAAAATTTACCGGATTTTATGTCAAACCATCTTCCCATTTCCTTCAATTCTAATTGCTGACTTACAACTTAAATATAGATTATATATTGCTCTATATATTTTGTACACATATGTAGAAGGGAAGGCAACTGCCTGGAAAAAATAATCATCCAGGGTAAACCATGTGGGAAAAGAAAAAGCGGAAAACCCCCAACAGATGGATTGACCAAATATCAAGAATCACTGGACTTAAACTAGAACAAGCAATAAGAGAAGCACAGGGGAGAAAGAAATGGCAAAGCATCATCAGGAAGGTCAAGAGTCCTCACACGAGGAGATCCGAGAGAGAGAGAGAGAGAGATTGCTCTGCACTACATAATGTTCCATTTACCACATATAATTATAGCATTTTGAAAAGCTTTTCTCTGGACACATTGCATATGTCTTTTCTAGATTTACAAAACCAAGTACAAATACTTATCATGTTCCCATGATTTCTGGACTATTTGCCTTAAAGATAAAATCTGATCTTGACAACCTATATTTGGACTGAACCTAGCTTGTTCTTCTCCAAGTTTATCTTGCACAATATTTCTCAACCTCTTTTCAAGTATGCTTGCATAAATCATACCAGGAAAACTTAGTACAGAAATTCCTCTGTAATTCTCACATTCAGCTTTATTCCCTTTTTCTATAGATGGATACTATTAGAACTCTACTCCAATCATCAGGAATTTGACCTTCTGACCAAGTCCTCTGAATTATGGGGTGTAGCAACTGCATAACTTTTATACCTCCATACTTAAGCGCTTCTGATCAAAATCATTTACCTCAGCTGCCTATTTGCATTTCAAGTTTTTGATAGCTTTTTTCCCTCTCAAGTATTTCTTTGCATTTCTCTTGAAACGTTCTAGTCTGTTTTCGTTGCTGCTTGTTTCACCTAACAGTCTTTCCAAATAATTTCTCCAGACCTCTAGAATATCCTTATCTTCAGTTTTCATATCACCTTTATCATCTTTAATTCCTTTTACAATACTTCTGTCTCCATTTCTAAGCTTTTTCAATAGCTTCCAGAACATATTGCCATCTTCCAGATATTTATTTTCTATATTCTTAGCAAAGTCTTTTGGTAATAATATAGAAACTGTTACTTTGTTTAGTTACTTTTACAGATAGCTGAGCTCTCTTCCTCTGTATTCTTTTAGGACATTTTCCAACTTATTTGCTATTAACTTTTGGTGATGGTTTCTTCTTTTCCAGAACTGCTTCTTTAACTTTTTGTCTACCATGGGATTCTATGGTAATAGAATCTGATCAAATTAAATTATTTTTCTATCCTTACAGACAACTTCACATACCTCCCTACCTGAATTGAATTTTCTTCAAATGTATAATGCAAAATAATGCAAAAAAACAATAATGTAATAATGCAAAATGTAAGGTTTTAAAATTTGGAAAACAAAGATGGGATGCAGAATTTATGCTTGGTGAGAATATATTGTTGGAAGTAGAGGAAATAAGAGATCTGGGAGTGATAGTGGATAAGGATCTAAAATTTAGGGGACACATCGCCAAAATTGTGAAGACAACACAAAGACTTCTGGGAATGATGAGGAGGACACTGACGTGTAGAAGTAGGGAGATTCTTGTTCCATTGTATAAGGCTTTGATTAGGCCACACATGGACTATTGTGCCCAGATTTGGTCACCTGGTTTTCAGAAGGATGAAGAGATGTTGGAAAGGGTCCAAAGGCGACTGACTAAGGTAGTTTCTGACCTCTGGAATGTCGAGTATGAGGAAAGATTGAAAAGATGTAATTTGCAGAGTCTAGTGGAGAGAAGGAAGAGGGGAGATATGATAGAGACCTACAAGTTGGTAAGGGGTTGTTATAGGATCAATGGTGGAGAAGTTCTACAGAGAATAGTGGGAGATCAGGGGAGAACCAGAGGTCATCCCTGGAAACTGTATAAAGAGGGTGTGAGTAGGGGAGTGAGAGGCAGGTTTTTTTCGTGCAGAGTTGTGAATGATTGGAATGCCTTGCCTGAGAGTGTGGTGTCTGCAAGGAGTTTGAATGTGTTTAAGACCCGGTATGATGAGATGTGTGTGAGATAAAAGGACCTCCTACATGAGTCTTTGACTCCATGAGGTCTTGTTTAATAATAATAATAATAATATTTGTATAGTCAAGTCTGCAGTTTATCTATAAAAGCTGCTTAACTTTATACTGTTTTTTTTTTTTTTTTCAATGTAATATCCATTTTTATCCTGATTAGTACAAAGTAATGGTCACTTTCAATTTCATATCCTATCTACACTCTTGTATCTTGAACCAGCGTGAAGATATAACTGTCAGCAATGTCATATTAAATGAGACTTTTCTTATTTCTTCTGTCTTCCTCCCATGTGAACTCATGCTCATCTTTATGTTGAAACATGAGTAGTTTGCATCCACAGCAAAACTCCAGCAAATACTTACCATTATTATTAGCTTTGCCCTTTTCTCCCCAAACATTCCTAAATGCCTGGTGGAATTCATTTCCTACTCTGCTGTATAAATCTCCAACAAGGACCACTTTTTCCATTTTCTTTATGTCAGCTGCCTGTTCTAATGACTCGAAAAATTCTTCTTCTTCTTCCTTAGAAGAACCTACTGTAGCCAGAAATAAGTTTCATTGTCCATTTCCCCATTTTGAAGTGTACCAACATCACTCTACTTGAAACTGCTTTCCAATCAAGAAGTTTATATTCACGTTTAATGTCGAATGTTATTGCTACTCCTTACTTTCCTTGATCATTATTGCCTGAATATAACATCTTATACTTATTATTTAGTAAGATATCACCTGTTTTTGTCTTCTTTGTGTCAGTAAACCAATTATGTCCACATGATAATTTTCCAATTCTTCTGAAAGTTCAATTTCCTTTCCATTAATACTCCTTATATTGATGGTTCCTATCTTCAGTTCTTCTGGCTTTAGGTTTATATTTCTTCTAGATACTGAGTTAGAACTTGTTCCAGAAGTTGGCTTTTCACTGTTTGCCCTGGTTCCCTGAAGAAAACAGTGGGAACCTTGTTTAACAGGGGCAATGCTCCAGCCGGCATGAAATCTCATCATTATACCATCAATGGGCATTTATGGTTTAAGTCAATAGAGAGTACAATTGGTCAGCTAAGTCCCAAATTGCCAGCTCCATCATCGTTTGTTTAGAGCCTAGTAGATTTCCCATTAATGGGGAGCACCATGTGAAAGTGAGGATTGAACATTAGGTCAGAAGTCCCAGTTGGTTCTCTGCAGCATTCCTGAAAGGTGATGTGGAGGTCTCCTCTCAGTGATTTGGCTTTGACTCTTAAGTAACCAAGGTGATGAGGATACATACTACATAGTTTATTCACAATATGAAAAGGGAAAAGAGATTTATATTAAAAATTAAATATTGCAAATTATGGTCTTCCAAGTCGTCTAAATCTTGAGCTAACCAGTAGATGTCAAATGGAGTTTTGCAGTTCAGCCTACTGATGGGTTCACATATGTACTGCCAAAATTATTTGCATGGTCTTCCTCTACTGTGTTTGCCATCTTCTGGTTTGTACAGGATGAGAGATTCCAAAAAGGGCGAGACTTGGGGATGTCTGAGTTGATGCCCAAGCCATCTGAGTTGTAGTTTTTTGACTATACTGACAAGTGGTTCTTGCTTAGCCTTATATGTATACAAGAACATAGATGGAGAACTGACAATCATGAAGTGAATGAAACATCAGCTGACAAAAAATGGAGATTTATTTATAACTCAGCAAACAATGATGGTACTGGAGGGGTTGGAATAATGCTCAAGAAGGAACTAGCAGAAAAAGTAACATCGATTGAAAAAGTGTCTGAAAGAATTCTCCTGATAACAAAAGTACCAATCCAAAACTGACAATAATATCCACATATGCTCCTACAGAATGTGCTCCACTAGAAGACAAAGACACCTATTATAAAGATCTTTCTGAAACTGTCACAAACATCCCTGTTCACAATGTCACACTCATTGATGGTGATTTTAATGCCCAAATTGGTAAAGACATTGCCAAATACTGCTAAAAATGTGGGTAAATATACTTATCATGAAACCACAAATAATAATGGACATTCTCTTATGAACTTCTACAATACCCATAACATGGTAATCACCCAAACCAAATTTCCCCATCCAAAAGGAAGACTATGGACCTGGGAACATCCAAATGGTTCTCAATCCCAAATAGACCACATACTAATCAATGGAAAGTGGATCAGATCAATCAAGAACTATCGAGTTTGAAGGAAGAGGTGATTAATGCATGGGAGATATTTAGGAAAAAATTGAGACAATGATGGCAGATTGTATACCATGAATGAAGAAGATAAAGCAATTTGGAGTTAAATCGATGACAAGAGAAAGAAATAAGGGGAAATTGCAGAAGAAAAGAGATTATGGAAGACATATAAAGAGAGGTAGAGACAGTTGCATGAGGAAATTAGGGTTCAGGCAGAAAGCGACTAGTATTGTAATGAGAGAAAAATCAGAATATGAGAGGAGACTAGCATTGCAATCCAAGAAGAATCCCAAAGAGTTTTTTCACTATATAGCGAGCAAGAGGGAAAATTATAGTGGACAGATTACCTTGTGGGATGGAGATGGGAATTGGGTGACCAAAGCACACAGCATAGTTGAGCTATTTAATGATCACTTTATTAGAATATTCAATCATGGTACAGCACGCTTTATTCCTAGAAGGATAATGAGTGATGAAGTGTTAGAATTCAATGAAGAGGATATATTCTGAATACTGAGTATGCTAAATGTCAATAAGGTAGAGGGACTAGATGGAATTTCCCCATGTATTTTAAAGGAATGCACTATGGAACTAACTGTGTTAGTTCCATAGTGCATTCCATAGTGTAATAAGGTATCAAACTATACGCCCATTTGTATTTCTTCTGTAGTTGTTAAGATTTTGCTGAAATTGGTAAGAACTTGTATATAGAATTGGGCAATATTACTTATGTAGACCAGCATTGATTTGTTAAAGGGAATTTTGTTTTAGTAATTTAGTTACCTTTTACAATAGAGTAACAAGAGGGTAAGGGATGAAGGTAAGGCATACACTGTCATTTTTTTTTTTTTTTTGAATTTTCAAAATGCCTTTGACAGGGTGCCACACGGCAAATTGATTTTTAAGTTGCAACATATAGGTTTCATCAGGTTAGTGGATTGGATTGGCTCTCTGATAGATATCAGAGAATTGTCTATGGGGGAGCACTATCAGGTAGTAGGAAAGTTATAAGTGGAGTTCCAGAGGGTTCAGTCCTAGGAACTCCAGGACTGAATTCATTGACATTGTCTCTTGGTTGAATGGAAATATTCAGTTGTTTACAGATGATGTGAAGTTTGGGACAGTTATTAGTAATAGTGCTGATGTTTTAGCTCTTCAAGAGGATTCGAATAATCCAGAAAAGTGGAGAAAATGAATGAAGATATCAGTTTAATGCAATTAAATGTAAGGTTTAAAATTTGTCAACCACAGTTGGAATGCTTGATTCTCACCTGGTGTAATTATATTAGAAGAAGTGGAAGAAGCAAGGGATCTTGAGGCGATTGTGGATAGAGACGAAGTTCCAAGGACATACTGCAAAGTTTACTAAGATCCTCCTCAACATTGCAGCAGTTCACTGCTGCAATGTTGAGGTGGACACTAACAACAAGAGATGGGAGTGTGGTGGTCCCATTATATAATACTTTGATCAGACCACATCTGGATTTTTTGTGCTCAGATGTGATCAATAGGATTTGAAGAGGATGAAGTAACCTTGAAGAGAGTGGAGAGACTGATAACAAAAACAATATAAGGACTGTACAATGATGATTATAAGGATAGACTGAGAGCCTGCAGACTGCAGAGAATGGTAGACAGAAGAAAAAAAAAAGGGAGGGATATGATTGAGACATTTAAGCTATTGAAGGGTTATTATTGTATTAAAACTGAGGAGATTTTTCATATGGTAGATGAGGAGAAGAAGCGAAGACAAGGAGCCATTCCTGGAAGCTGCAAAAGGGAGTGGTGTGTAAAATGGTAAGAAGTAAGTTTCTTTCATGGAGGAAAGTAACTCCATGGAGGAAAATAACAATAATGATAATGTGACTTACTAGCATTTGGTTTTCTTTGTGAGGTAATTGTAGCATAAATACTGAGAATGTTAGTATAAAAATAATAAATATACAGTAAGGGAGGATTTTACTGAGCCTGCAAAATAAACATTTAATTTGATGTGATGCCAGAATCTGAAACAAATATGCTTGTCAACAACATGTCATAATTTAAAAGGAATCAGAAACTTTTCCAGAAAGATACCAAGTAGCTGAGCATGTTAATACATGCTCAAATGTGAGTGATTCTAACAGCTCATCTTATCAGTAATAAACTTCAACTTGTGTCTCTACAGCTAGCTGCTTTTGAAGTAGTATTGATTAAGTGCATCTTTAGCATCATACTAAATTCATCAACAAACCAGATACTATCAACAGTTTCACAAGTTGGAGGAATTTGATAATGATGTAAAAATATTTAATAATAAACATTATCAATTCTGATTATCTTTGGCAATGATGCAAATGATCTGAATGCACTTCAGTGCAGTATTTCTATTTCTTAACATACTTAGTATGTTACTACTGATGATAATGCAGTATTACTGAGGTGTGCAATGACTGTAACCACTGTTTTTGTCATCTAATATTATGTTCAATTCAGATGAAAAATCAAGACATTACTATGGTTTTATTTTTAATTAGAAGGAAACAATATGCTTTCAAGTTCAAGCATAAATAATAAATGATTTTCCTCCAATAAGTACTAAGGTTGAGCAAAAATTAATCAAATATACTATTGTACTATTGTTTTAATATCAATCCCCCTCACACAAGGTGTATGGGCAAGTAGTTGAGGAGAAAGTACACTGTGTTGATATGTTTCATAAATAGTTGATGGCTACTGTCCATGGGGAAAAAATGTAAGATGTTGTTTCTCTGTTCCAAAGAACAGGATGAGAAGTCAGTCTAGCATATGTGAAACTAAACAGCAAATGAATGCATGCTGACCAGTAGCTTCTTGTTTTTTTACAGGTAAGTTTATATGGTTAATCTAGCAGTGCCTGTGAAAATACCTATAAAAAATAAAAGGCATGCAGAAACATGCTTTCTTTTTTGCAAAATATCTATAGAAAAGCATGGTAGAAACAGAATGTCTATGAAAAAGAGATTGAAATGAGTCTGAAAGAGAGGTGGAGAAGGTCATCCATTAACCAAATTGTCCTCTTCTGAATAGCAAGAAGCATTCTTAGGGAAGTTCACCCCAAATCTGAGAATTTCCAAGACCAGAGGATCTGGATTTAAGCATTGTTAGTAGCTGCACAAGTAACAAGCAGTAGTTTTAGCAGACGATGAAACCAAGTTTTTCGCTAAGAAGGCTAGACATGTAGTGTATTTGTGCCAGGAAACAGGTACAAGTTTGACCAAGATAAACAAATTTAATCTAATAAATCCAGATATTCTTACCAAAAACAAGGAAAGGTAAAGAAAGAAAGAAAGGAGAGAGAGAGAGAGAGAGATCATTCATGTAACAGGAATAACAACTATTAAAATTAAGCGGATATTAAATTCCACATTGTTTTAAAACCGAATAAGAAACTCAAAGATTGGAATCAGAGAGTTTCATGCCGAATATAGTATATAGTATAGTATAATAAACTATAAAAGTATCGGCAACTACTAGGGTGAGCTAATGCAAGTAGTGTCCTAGTACGTAGTACAATCTCAGGCAACTCGCAGCAAAAGTGGGTAAAGTTCTGATCGCTATTCTTGGTATTTTCCATAATGTAAAAACACATTTCCTAGGAAATGTATGCTGTTTTTACATTATGGTGGGAGGTCACTACCCAGACCGGTTTCAACCTTTATTGAGGCTTCATCAGTGAGTAGCTAGACCAAATTGATACCAAAGGGTATAGCGAAAAGAACTTATATACTTTGCTATACAAGTTGTCAAAAAGGTGCACCCATTAAGTTACTTAAATATAAAGAGCCAATAGGCTTCATTTCGGCGATATAAACATTATTTATATCGCCAAGTATATAAGTTCGCAAAGTATATAAGTTCTTTTCGCTATACCCTTTGGTATCAATTTGGTCTAGCTACTCACTGATGAAGCCTCAATAAAGGCTGAAACCGGTCTGGGTAGTGACCTCCCACCATAATTTAATAACAGCATACATTTTCTAGGAAATGTGTTTTTACATTATGGAAAATACCAAGAATAGCGATCAGAACTTTACCCACCTTTGCTGCGAGTTGCCTGAGATTGTACTACGTACTAGGACTACTTGCATTAGCTCACGCTAGTAGTCGCTGATACTTTTATAGTTTATTATACTATATTCGGCATGAAACTCTCTGATTCCAATCTTTGAGGTTTCTTATTCGGTTTTAAAACAATGTGGGATTTAATATCCCCTTAATTTAAATAATGTTCATATCGCCAAAATGAAACCTATTGGCTCTTTATATTTAAGTAACTTAATGGATGCACCTTTCTGACAACTCGTATAGCAAAGTATATAAGTTCTTTTCGCTATACCCTTTGGTATCAATTTGGTCTAGCTACTCACTGATGAAGCCTCAATAAAGGCTGAAACCGGTCTGGGTAGTGACCTCCCACCATAATGTAATAACAGCATACATTTCCTAGGAAATGTGTTTTTACATTATAGAAAATACCAAGAATAGCGATCAGAACTTTACCCACCTTTGCTGCGAGTTGCCCGATATTGTACTACGTACTAGGACTACTTGAATTAGCTCACGCTGGTAGTCGCCGATACTTTTACAGTTTATTATACTATATATTAGGCATGAAACTCTCCGATTCCAATCTTTGAGTTTCTTATTCGGTTTTAAAACAATGTGGGATTTAATTTAATATCCCCTTAATTTAAATAATGTTTATATCGCCGAAATGAAGCCTATTGGCTCTTTATATTTACGTAGGAATAACAACATTAATGAAAGTATGCTGCTTAGCATTGGCAGGGAAATCAAAAGATGAAGCCACCCACTAAGATTCATAGGGTTGAATGCAGACAAGATGGTGGCTGAGTAATCACCCCCCCCCCCATGCCAAAGCTAGACCTGAACAAATGGACTAGAAACACTACGAGTGACCACATAAATTTCTCTGAATCCCTTCATGATCTGTACCCAAAAGTGGGTACAGATCATGAAGGAATAATGGTGGTTACAAAATCCCCCATGGATTGAGAGTGATAGAATCCACAGTGGCCACAAATCAACTAGCGGGCAACAGGTTATCTAGAAATTGGCTGATGATATCTATCTCTACTATTTCTGAGAACCAAGGCAAGGATTACAGGATGAGAGCCTTGTAATAATAAATAATAAATATTCACATATTCCTCTTTTGGAATGGGCTGGAGACTAAGCAATTGATGGTTTTTTTGTAGCTATTGCAAACTGCAGGCAGATAACAGCATGAAGATGGTGCTTGTCCCACTACTTGTAATGTGTCAAATTTTTCCTCTCAGAATGATTTGGCACATCTGCCAGAAAACCAAGGTCTGGATAGTGTCCCATAAATTGAACAGAAGTGGGATGAAGACTCCATTCCAACAAGAATTATTTCAGCAACTCAGCTGAAGGGGGGGGAGGGGATTTCATGCCAGTTACTTGCCGTGATACTTGTAGAAGTAAGAGCTCTCAACTGTCGCAAGTCCAAAGAGCTAAAAATTGAAGCTCTTTAAACTGGAATTTTATATATATTTAGTGACATATGTAAAAACCAGTGGCATTAGAGACTTTCACACTGAAATGAAAACTAAGAAATATAGTAAAATGAATTTAAATGTGGGTCTAGTAGTAATAACATTCATCTGTCAGAAGTCACTGCTATTTATTTTTTTTTTTTGGAACTGAATACAAAAATGATCTTTCACAAAGCAAAATAAATAAATAAATACGTATATAAAAAAAAAAAAAACAGATTTCTTAACAAGTACATGTTCGATTACAATTTTTTTTTTAAATCTAGAACCTAAATACTAGCGAAAATTGTTATACCCACCACATTAATCCAAATATTAAAAGACAGAACTAAGCACCTGTTAAATTAAGGCTTTGGCAATCTGCTTTGGCTCAAATTTCTTTACAACTTTTTGTGGTATTAGTTTTCTGTCTTTATTCAGGCTGAATAGCTACTAAAACATTATACAGCTTTTACCAGCCTGGTTGGTCAAGTGGTTAGCATATCTGCTCTCCAGCCATAACGCTGCAGATTAAAATCCCACTATCAGCACCTCTGCAGCACAATTGGAAGAATGATGGTATATTGCCCCCTTTGATTGGAAAGGGATAACCACATAAAAGAAAGTTCAATTCTCATCATGACAAGAGAAATCCTCATATGGTTTTTTTTTCGAATGAAGGCGAGTTAGCCAACTCATACAGAGGTAGCAGAGTTTTTCTCCCAGAAACTCAGGTTTTTTTCATCCTGCATACAGACAAATCGGATTTGAGAACATGTGCAATTTACACACACAAAAAATACTGGTGGTGGTGGTGGTGGTGGTGTGCAGTAGATGGCATTGGTGTAGGTGATGATGGTAGTGACAGTTTGCTGTAGTTGGTGGCGGAGATGGAAAGTTGTAGAGTAGGTGCTCTCTTTGGATTCCTTGGAGCTGTCACATAATAATAACAATATGAGTTTCAGTAAGGAAATACCGTGAGTAGACATATTACTAACTATTATAATAACAGAATTAACTCATGTAAATTATTCTTTATTCATAGAATTTTCACCTGAGTATCACAGGCATCATCAGTACAGGTACAAGGCTAATTCAACAATAACTGTTATATTCACAAAGTGCCACCTAAGTAGCTAAGTTAAATTTACTAAATTTATTTAATTTATTATTTTAATTATTTAAATTTAATTATTTAGTTATTTAATTATTAAATAATAATTATTTAATTATTCAATTATAAATAGAAAAAAAACTTTTTTTTTCTTCCTATATAATTAAATATATATATGTGTATACAATTATATGTTAGGAAAGATTTGCTGCTTTATAAAGTACTATCTCCCACAAGAGGGCAAGACGTAGACCATCGGATCTGTTTAGGTTAGGGGAGTGAAGTAATGTTTCACATGTTTCTTTGTATAGCCGTTCCATTAGGAACCGACTTTTGTGAATGACTTTTGTCTTGTTCCACTTAACTCTATGTCTGGTGTTGATGGCATGTTCTGCAATTCCAGACTGTTTGGTTTCAAGGTACTGGATATACGACTGGTTCTTCTAACCGGACCTGAGCAGATCTTCCTGTTTGTCTAAAATATCATAATCCACACGAGCAGGGAATCTGATAGACACCTGGAAAGCTGAGATGTGGGAGCTTGTCCTTTGGAGACATTAGGAATGTGGAGATTTTTCTGACAGGTCGAAAAGTCAGACAGATATTTAGTGGTTTCAGCACCTTAGCTATGCGTTCACTAACCTCTTGTACATAGGGGACAGGTATACGTGTAGGTTCTTCTGTGCTTGAAGAGGATGTTGGAGCACGACTACTTAAAGCTCTTTTTATGAAGGACTTCTTATAGCCATTGGATATGAAGGAGGAATTAATATACTGTAATTCTTTTTGTAAAAGTTCTTCTGAAGAACAAAAGGAGTGGGCTCTATGAAGTAGTGTTTTTATAGTACTTGCCTTTTGGCTGGGATGGTGATGTGATTCAGCGTGGATGTACTGGCCTGTATGAGTCTCTTTCCTATAGACTGTGAATTGTAGATAACCATCTGGTTGGCGCAGAATCAAGAGGTCTAGAAAGGCTAACTGCTTATTTGCTTCTACTTCTAGGGTAAAATGGATCCTTGGATGAAGAGCATTAATTTTTGAGAGAAACTGTTGTAGTTCTTCTGAGGTGCCCTTCCATATGGCAAAAATGTCATCCACATATCTGAATCAAATGTTAGGTCTGGGTGTAATGTTGTCAAAGATACGCTGTTCGAAATGCTCCATGAAGTAGTTGGCAATAGCATGAGACATTGGATTACCCATTGCTGTCCCTTCAATTTGTTGGTATAACTGGTTTTTGAAGGAAAAATAACCGGACTTTATTACAAATTCAAATAATTTGACAATGTCTGGAGGAAATTCTTGGTGTAGTAATTCTATGCTGTCCGCCAACGGAACATTCGTAAATAGCAAAATAACATCTAGACTAATCATAATCTCCGAATTGTCTAGATGCAGAGCGGAAATTTTAGAGCCTACTCCTTTTGTTCTTCAGAAGAACTTTTACAAAAAAAATTACAGTATATTAATTCCTCCTTCATATCCAATGGCTATAAGAAGTCCTTCATAAAAAGAGCTTTAAGTAGTTGTGCTCCAGCATCCTCTTCAAGTACAGAAGAACATACAAGTATACCGATCCCCTATGTACAAGAGGTTAGTGAACACACAGCTAAGGTGCTGAAACCACTAAATATCTGTGTGGCTTTTCGACCCATCAGAAAAATCTCCACATTCCTAATGTCTCCAAAGGACAAGATCCTGCATCTCAGGTTTTCAGGTGTCTATCTGATTCCCTGCTCGTGTGGATTATCATATTTTGGACAAACAGGAAGATCGCTCAGGTCCAGTTAGAAGAACACAAGTCGTATATCCAGTACCTTGAACCCAAACAATCTGGAATTGCAGAATGCCATCACCAGACATAGAGTTAAGTGGAACAAGACAAAAGTCATTCACAAAAGTCGGTTCCTAATGGAACGGCTATACAAAGAAACATGTGAAACATTACTTCACTCCCCTAACCTAAACAGATCCAATGGTCTATGTCTTCCCCCCCCTTGTTGGAGATAGTACTTTATAAAGCAGCAAATCTTTCTTAACATATAATTGTATACACATATATATATATTTATTAATATAGGAAGAAAAAATTTTTTTTAAATTATTATAATTGAATAATTAAATAATTATTATTTAATAATTAAATAACTAAATAATTCAGCAAAATAAAAAAATCAGCTAACGCCTTTTTATTCCCGTATATGGGGAGAAGGCGAGGCCATTTAGCCCTATCTAACTTTTGGAGACTGAGTGGGCAGTTCAATCTCCACTGGTACACAATCAGAGATAGATAGCCCAAGGCTATCACTAATTAAGCGGTATACAGTGAAGAGAGACGGCTCAAATGTGCCGCCATCTCGTGGTCCCTAACCCTAACACAATATATTTAATGTCTGAAATGATGTGGGTTCTACCGTCGATTTTCTTGAGTTTATGGGACGAAAAACCCGCTTGCCCATGCCAGAGATCGACTAACTCAGGAACCAGTCGAAAAAAGGCTTAGAAAATTTTTCCTCTAGTCGCCGACTAGACTCGAAACCAAGTCTTCCTTCGTTCGGCCAAGCGCCGTGGTGTGCAAACACCACATCCACTGAGCTACACAGGCATTCTAAATTAATTCTAAATTAATTAACTAAATAATTAAAATAAAATAAATAAATAAATAAAATAAAAATAATTAAATAAATAAAATAAAAATAATTAAATAAATTTAGTAAATTTAACTTAGCTACTTAGGTGGCGCTTTGTGAATATAACAGTTATTGTTTAATTAGCCTTGTACCTGTACTGATGATGCCTGTGATACTGAGGTGAAAATTCTATGAATAAAGAATAATTTACTTGAGTTAATTCCGTTATTATAATAGTTAGTAAAATAACAATATGAGTATGGATGTTCTTTAGGTCGGATTGAATGAATTTCATCACCTAGTATGAGACACCACTGACATTTACTGGAGGTGCCTGAAATGGCTTGAAAATTTTGTCTGGTCTATATAATGTCTCACAAGGAGTGGGACACTATACAGATAAAGGACTTTTTCCTGATATTAAAAAATAAATAAAACTACAAAAAAAATTATTATTATTATTATGGGCAACTCCAAGGAGTCCTCAGACTCATCAAGGGAGGCCCTAAACATCATATCAAGAACTATCCAAAATTTATTTGCATAGTAATATTTATTTGCACAGTATCTATCATACTTTGCTTTGAACTCATTCTCCAAGCAAAAAAACCTAGTTCTAACACCTTTGCTAACTACACTCTTACTCAGTTTCCATGGATGGGCTCCACAGATCTCATACCACCACCAGATCTATTCTGAAAAATTTCCTCTGAATTAATCTCGTAAACACCCTTCAGTAATTTGTATGTCTCTATCATATCACCCCTTTTTCACCTATCAATCAGTTTCTCTAACCCACAAATCTTCAATCTGTTCTTGTAAGGTTCATTCCATAGACCTGCTACCATCTTGGTCACTCGCCTCTGGATCTTCTCTACCTCTTCCTCATCACCAAGAAACCTTGGCGCCCAGGTCTGCACAGTAGTCAAAATAGGATCTTATCAAGGCTCGATAAAGAAGAACAATAACTTGATTGTCTCTGCTCATCAAAGTATTCTTCAGTGACCAAGTGATCTGATGAGCTGCTTTAGCCACTTTTGCTATGTGCCTCCTAAACTTTCACTGCCTATCAACCAACAGTCCCAAGTCTCTGGCTTCGTCAATTTCCGAAAGTATGGTTCCACCAATGTGGTATACTGCTGATAATGTTTTCATTTAAAATGCACAATCTTACACTTTGCCACATTAAACTGACATCCATTCTCCTTTCCCAGTCTGCCAATTTATCCAAATCATCCTGAAAAATTTTGACATCATCTGTATTAACTATTGGTCTACTCAACTTTGCATCATCAGCAAACAACTGAACAGTTTCCCTCAGATCCTTTCCTATATCATTAATGAACAAATTAAACAGTAGTGGTCCAAGAACAGAACCTCGTGGCATGCCACTAGTCACAGGTCTTCTTTTGGACTCTACTCCTAAATAAACTACTCTCTAATATCTCTCCATCAACCACCATCCTATCCATCTCACCAACCTATATCCATCCTAATGTGCTGCAGTTTACTGATTAGAATACCATGTAGTATCTTGTCAAAGGCTTTTACAAAGTCTAGCAGTATCACTGTAAACCCCATTTCCTTCATCAAATAATAAATAAATTACTAATGTACTATAGCTTTACAACCTTTTGAGCCACAAAAAGCTAGATTATAAACATTAAAGAATTATAAAAAAAATATCTCTAATCCAGAGTATTTTAATAATTACATTGTAATACACTATATTATTCCCATAACCATTACAAGAGTATTGATACTGCTTCAGTCACTCAACTCTGGACTTTCTCCAATGTTTCTACATCACAATAAATACATCAGAAATGGGCGAATACTCACCGAGAGAGACAAGTAAAGTGATCAAGGGTGAGGAGCACAAGTGGAATGTTAATGAAAAAATAAAAGTAGGTAGTATAGTAAGTTTGAAACATTGTGAAGCTTTTGAAGATAGTGTTAATTGGGAGGATGAATGTTGAGCAAGAGTAGGTAGCTTGCAGAGAGAGATAGATGTGCTGAAAGCAGAAATGGAGTGTATCAGGAATGAGTTGAGGTGTGAAAGACGAGATTAGGTAACTGGAAACAATGAACGTAAAGCGAATCAGAGCAGGACTGAGAGAGTTATGGGAATGATGGAAGGGGAGAGAATAGAAAGACCAGTAAAAGAGAGGGAATGAGAGAAAAGTGAGACAGTGCTGAAATCAAGGATGGAGAGATGACAGGACTATTGGTAAGTGAGGAACAAAGATGGAAAGTTAGAGGAGAGAGAGAGAGAGAGATGGATGCAGGTAGGTAAGGAAGAAACAGAGGTAAGAGGTGTGATGTTGGTGGTGTACAAGATAGAATGCCAGAGGAGTGTTTGTCTGCAAAAATGACTATGGCAATTAAGAAAGGTGAAAGGGTGGATGAGATTAATGTGATGATGAGCAAAAATGGACTGTAAAAAAAAAAAAAGAAATAAAGATCAGGATTGCAAAGGAAGAACAAATCTGAAGGCCATGGATAACATCTGGGAAAGTAGTGATCTACCTGCAAACCAAACTAAAAGTGCTGTAAACATACATCTTTAGTGGTGTACTGTATGGATCTGAAACATGAGTGATAAATAAGGAATTAAGAAAGAGAATTTTGGCATTTGAAAGAACTTGTTATAGGAAGATTCTAAGAATAAGATGGGTACAGAAAATTATAAATGAAGTGCTCTATTGGAAGATAAACCAAAGAGGAATATAATGCAGAAAATTACAAAACAGAAGCTGCAATTATCGACACATCTGCAGAATGAGTGAGGACCAGAAGATAAAGACATTCATGCCTGGTATTATGGATGGTGTAAACAAAAGAGGTAGACCATACAGAGAATGGATAGACGACATAAAGGACTGGTGTGGAATGGGTGTACAGAAAATATGACACTGTGCACTAGACAAAGAAAGGTGGAAGAGGATAGTGAAGGAGGCATCAGACACCAACAGGCAGTGAACCCATGGTTCATGATGATGATGAGCACAAATGGCATGAGAGGCAGTGTGAATCAGGTGGCAAGAGATCTGAGGTTCATGCTTGAGGTTGTACAGAAGAAGAGTGAGAGAGAGAAGGCAGAGAGTATGTTGCCCAGGTATGATAATATAAAGCTGCTGAGAATAGTATCAATAAAGAGAGGCTTGGAGGGCATTTGAGGACAGAAAGGAACTGTATGTGAGAGACAGCTTGCATTTGAATGAGGAAGGACATAAGCATCTGGAGAGAATGTTGTTCTCTGAACAAGTCAGTGTGTCAATGTAGGGAAACTAGAATTATCAGGGTGAATGGTAGTAGTAGGAGTGGCCTCTTGTGGGAATAAGTGCTTGGGAGAAGGGGAAATACATTGTGCAATGGTGAATCCAGTGGAGTCTGGAGAAGATAATGATAGGTATAGAAACAGTCACAATGCCTTCATTCTTTATACTAATGCCAAGAGTATCTGGAATAAAGGAAATGAATTAGTGGCACTGATAGCATCAGCCTGTCCAATTATTAATATCTCTAAGACATTGTTGATGATAGATGACATACTGGCAGGAATATTAATAGCAGGGTATAGTATTTTTCAATGGGATAAGAAGGGCAAACACAGTGGTGGAGTGCTGCTTATGATAAGTGATGACTAATGTCCTCTCAGAATGGAGAATTTGGAGGACAGTGGCACTAATGGTTTTGAAAGAATATGGTACGAGGTAGAGGTGGGCAGGATAGCATATTTAGTGGGGTGTTGCTATAAGCCAGGGAGCATAGAGGGGAAAGAGCAGGAAATGTGAAGACAGTTAAGCTTGGTGAGTGCAAAAAGAATGATTATTATGGGAGATTTGAACTACAGCAGTATAAATTGCGAAGAGGAAACTGCATGTAGTAGTAGTAGTAAGGGAAGGGAATTTCTGGAATTCTTGAGGAACAAATGTCTTAGACAGCATGTAATAAAATGAACCTTAGGATCAAGAGTTTTAGATTTGGTGACAGCATCAGAGGATCTGATTATAATTGAAATTGCATCCCCCTCCCCCAGTGTGAGAGTGACCATGTGGTTTTGACTTGGAAGATGAATAGACATGCAGGAGTATAAGAGAAAGGAACGTATGTGGAATTGCAAGGCAGATAATTATAATAGTCTTAGATATCAGCTTGGGGCAGTTCCATGAATGAAAGAACTGGAAGGGTGATATATCATCAGTGCTTGGGAGCTTGTGAAGGAATATTTATTATCATCATCATCAAATTCCTGCCATGTACCCTCAAAGGGTATACAGGATTATGCCATGTACCCTCAAAGGATGTGAGGGAATATTTATTGTTCCCTCACAATTTAACAGTGATAGCAAGTTGTATGCTGTGAGTGAAGAGAAAAACACAACTTGGTGTAAAGTGGATGACAATCAATGTCAAATGGGAACTACAGGTAAAAAGAGGTTATGAAAGAGATACAAGGAGAGGAGTAGAGAGCAGATGCATGAAGAATATAAGACTCAGGCCAAGAGAGTGACTAATAAGGTAAGGAAGGCAAAACTGGATATGGGAAGAGATTAGACCTGCGATCCAAAGAAAATCCTAAGGAATTCTTTTGTTATGTGGTCAGTAGGAGGAGAAATGTTTGTGGAAGAATACTGTTGGATAAAAATAGGAATAGAGTGACTGATGCAAAAGACATAGTGGAGATCTTCATTGAGCACTTTATTGGGACATTTCATCCTGGAGAAGTAGGTTTTAATACTAGAGGGATAGGGCAGGTATGGGTTTTAGAAGTGCAAGAAGAGAGTATGTTTCAAAAATACAGAGTACTCTGGATGTCAATAAAGCAATGCAACTGGATGGGATTTTTGTCACAGGATTTGAGAGAATGTGCTAAAGAACTGATAGCTCCGTTGACCTGGCATTTCAATGCAAGTCAGACCATGGGAATAGTGCCCAATGAGTGGAGAGAAGGTAAGATAGTGCCATTGGGTAACGGTGGCAGCAGACTGGAAGTGTGAAACTATAGATCAGTTTATATTTAATAAGTAGTTAAGATTTTGAAGAAATTAGTGAGGAATCACTTACAGCTCTGGAAAGATGAAAGTAATGTTATCTGTGAGAGTCAACATGGAGAGTCAATATGTTAATGAGTGCTCTTGTTTTAGTAATATGATTGCCTTTTATAAAAAAAGTGACAAGAGCAATTAATGAAGTAAAGGCATATTCTACCATTTATTTTTTTTTTAATTTTATAAAGGCATTTGACAGGGTACCACATGATAAGCTGATATTTAAGTTGCAGCACATGAGTATAAATGTTAGGTTAGTGAACTGGATTCAGGATTGGCTATCTGAGAGGTTTCAGTGAGTTGTGTATGAGGAAGCAGAAGATTACAAGTGGGACCTATATTGTTTAACCTTTATATCAATGACATTGTCAGTGGATTGCAGAGGGATATTTAGTTGTTTGCAGATGATGTGAAATTGAAAAGGGTTAATAGTGTGGATGTGGTAGCCCTACAAGAGGATATGAAATTGGAGAGATGGACAAATGAAAGGGGATATTGGTTTAATGCAGCTAAATGTACAGTCTTGAAGTTTGGGATACATTAATGGGAGGTTGCATACTCTGTTGGAGGAATAGTACTGGAGGAAGTGGGGTAGGCAAGTAATCTGGGAGTGATGATTGCTAGAAGCCTGAAACTCAGGGAACATATTGCAAAGGTGGTGAAGGTAACCCAGAGGATTGCTGAAATATAGAGAAGGATGTTGACCTGCTGAGATAAATGAGTCGTTATTCCATTGTATAAAGCCCTGATCAGACCACATCTGGCATTGCCTTCTGCTAGACTCAATTTCATAAACTATTCTTTGATATTTTCCATCAACACCCTCTACTCCAAATCACTGGTTTTACTATTTGTAAAACCAGTGATTTGGAGACTATTTGTGCTCAAATTTGATCCCCAGGATTTGAAGGGATGAATTAACTGTGAAAAGAGTGCAGAGGCAGATAACAAAGATGATATCAAAACTGTACAATGTTAGTTATGAGGATAGGAGGGAATATTGCCTGCAGAGTTTGGTAGACAGAAGAAGAAGAAGAGGCTATATGATTGAGACTTTGAAACTGTTGAGAGGTAGCTACAGGGTTGACACTTGGAAGTTCTTTCATTAGATGGAACAGGGGAAGGAGCGAGGACATGGGGCCATCCCTAGAAGTTGTGAGCAAGAAGGCAAGGAGTGGTTTCTTTGCATGGTGGGTGGTTGAACCATGGAATGCATTGCCTGATAGAGTGGTGAGAGCATGAATGGTCAATTGGTACAAGGAGTGATGTGAAAGATTGTGTTTTCTAGGGTGGACCTCCCATGATGAGTCTTGTGACTCCATGGAGGCCCAAATCATAATAATGATCACAAAATCTAGGTGAGCAAAGAAACCACTCCTTGCCTTCTTGCTCACAACTTCTAGGGATTAGGAAACAATAGTCCATGTGGTCTAACAAATGCTTTATACAGTGGTATTTCCTCATACATACTTGTCAATGTATTTCTTATCATAATTTAAAAAGTGCTGATGGTGGGGGAGGTAACAGAACCAAACTGAATAGTTGAATTACTGAGTTAGCATTTTGCAGGGGTATACCATCGGGTGGTGATATAGCAATGCCAGATGTGACATTGAATCAGTGAGGGTGCTGCCTATACAAAATAAAAAAATAAATAATAATTTTTTTTTCCTAATTAGTAACCAATTTATTAATGAATAAATCTGTAGATTTATTTATTAGTTTATTTATTAATAAAATGGTTACGGATTAGGAAAAAAATAATTATTTTTTTATATTTTGTATAGGCAGCACCCCCACTTAAAATTTCAGCCGCCGCTGCATTGAATGATAGGAGAATAGAGGTTGAAGAAACAGAGGTGCTTAAAATATTGCAGAATCTCAAAATGAACATAGCCATGGGATTAGATGGCATATTGGCCTGTATATTAGGAGAATGTGCCAGGGAATTATCACCTCCTCTGACCAAACTGTTCAATTTCCACCTCATTGGTACTGGGAAGGTACCAATGAGGTGGAAAGAGGGCAAAATAGTCCCATTGCACAAAAAAGTCTCCTAGACAGAAGTTGCAAATTATAGGTCAATCAGCATCTCAGGAGTAGTGGTTAAGGTATTGGAGAAATTGGTTAAAGACAGAATTCAGCACTGAGTGGATAGGAATATGATACACAATGTAGATTTGTGAATGGTAGTCTTGCCTTAGTATTTTGCTTACTTTTTTTATAACAAAGTGAGTGGCATTGGATAAGGAAAGCTACTCAGCTAGACTGTTGCTAGGCTTTGAAAAGGCATTTGACAATGTTTCGCATAGAACTCTGTGGTATAAACTGAAGCAAATGAGGGGATGGGTAAAACCAGTGATTTGGAGTAGAGGGTGTTGATGGAAAATATCAAAGAATAGTTTATGAAATTGAGTCTAGCAGAAGGCAAATGACCAGTGGTATACCACAGAGCTCAGTTATTGGTCCTCTCTTGTTTAATTTGTATATCAACGATATAGGAAATGATCTGACAGGAAGATGAGTCTGTGTAGCTCAGAGGAAGTGGCATTTACACCTTGACTGAAGAAAAAAATAAGATCAATTCTAGTCAATAATAATATGGGTTCTACAGTTAATTTTCTTCAGTTTTATGAGATAAAAATAACTAAGTTTCTGGGAGGGAAAAAAAAACCTCTACAAAACCTACATGTCTGTGCTAGAGATCAACTACCTCAGTAAATGGTTGAAGAAAGGCTTCAACATGTTCAGAGTTACCTGATCTCTGGCACAGGCAAACATCGCTTTTTTCCTCTCAGAAACTCAGGTTTTTCATCCCATAAACTCAACAAAACTGACCGTAGAACCCACACTATTTCAGAGAATAAAAATATATACTTAGGATTAGGGACAATTAGATGGCAGCACTTGTCCACTGGATGTTCTATAATTACTGATAGTCTTGGGCCAGCTCTCTCTTGGCTAGGAGTAGAGACTGAACTGCCCCATCAGTCTCCAAAAGTTAGATAGGGCTAAAACAACCTTGCCTACTTCCACATAGGGGAGTAAAAGATGTTAGCAGATTTTATTTTGTTATATAATATTATATACATATATATATATTTGATTAAAGTTTATAAGGCAGAACACTGGAATAAGTTGATAACATTTATTTACTTAGTAGCATGACATTTCATCTCAATTGTACAGGATTTCTTCAGGTGTAAATAAACAAACTAGTAGACAAAACAGAAGGACTAACAAAGGTGACAACTGTTATGCAGTTATACAGAGGATTCTGCTGTTATTTTTTAAAAAAATATTTCTAATTGTTCCAAATGTTCTGTGTGTTTACGGATTCACATGAACATTCTTGATTGACATCTCAACCGGCCATGACGTCTATAGACGTTCAGCTAAATCTCGATACGATTCTGTAACACCCTTGAATAACATGAATAAGAAGTGTAATTTGGTCTCACTATTTCATCCGCTTCGGCCAGTAGGGAGGTTAATAAAGCTATGATGTATTCAGACAAGTTAATACTTTGGTTTACTGTTTTAAGGATACTTGTGACATAAGACTGAATGATAAATGCACGTAAACACAAGAAAAATATTTAATTAACCAAATATTTCGGTCTGGAAATAGCAGACCATCCTCAGTGGTATTACAAGAACAGTTATAAAAAATACAAGCTAATATATTAACAATAGATTGTTTAAAATAGAACGCGTAATGTATTACTAAGTATGAAACGGAATATTTTGAAGTAGAGACATGATTGAAAAAAAAAAAAAAAATTAATGAGTAATCTTGATTAGACTTTCCCAGATTTTTTATATAGATATACAGTCATTACAATTCAGGTTGGGACGATGGAGCAAGGCCTCCACGCTTTCCGTTATAGGTTTGAACGTTTGTTCAAGGAAAGCGTGGAGGCCTTGCCCCATCGTCCCAACCTGAATCGTAATGACTGTATATCTATATCAAAAATCTGGGAAAGTCTAATCAAGATTACTCATTAAATATCTCCACTTCAAAATATTCCGTTTCATACTTAGTGATATAACATCACACAGCGTGTTCTATTTTAAACGATCTATTGTTAATATTCTAGCTTGTATTTTTTATAACTGTTCTTGTAATACCACTGAGGATGGTCTGCTATTTCCAGACCGAAATATTTGGTTAATTAAATATCTTTCTTGTGTTTACGTGCATTTATCATTAATACTTTGGTTAATATTTAAATGTTTAGGATCTAATGCTATTTCCAAAGATTTCCATATTTTTCTTTCTGTTGTATCATAGCAACGGTGTAATAGTTCTGATTTATCCCATAAAACTTTATGTCTCATTTGCAAAGCCTTGTGGGTCAGCCGAAGCACGTGTGATGACAAAGCTGGGGCTTCATTTCTATATAATATAAATATATTACACACACACACACACACACACACACACACACACACACACACACACACACACAGGGTACATGACAACTGGGCAATGGTCAACTGGACAATAGCCAGGTGGGCGACGGTTAATTGGGCGACCGTCATGTTGGTGACGAAAGTTAAAAATTTTTACACGCTTAGCAGGCATACGATTTGGCAGATTTTTTTTTTTCTTTTGTAAATATTGGTAAAATATATATAAATATAAATATGGTTAAGTCTTATGAGGTATGAGTTATAAGTTATGAACTGTGAGTTATCCTTAGTGGTATTACAAGAATGTGTTATTTCCACATAATTGAAAAAAAAAAAGACTAAAAATAATCCAGACCTCACAACCTAATCTTACCTGCGTGAATTTGCCCCCGATATTCTAATTTTCGATAAATTAGAAAAATATTATTTTTTCGAAGAATTGATCATTCAAAAAACTTACTTTCAAAGAATTTGTGTTCGAAGGGATGGTTAAAAAGAGTGGTCCTAAAATGATTTAGAAATGAAAAAGTATAATCGCACAATATTAAAAGAAAGAAAAAATAACATTTTTTAAATTAATCTATTAATACTATTTTGTAATGAACAAACATAATTACACATGTTACATGACAGAAGATGACAGCACGGTGATAAAAAACACTGACTAGGCATGCAGTCAGAAATACATACTTGAAATAGAAAAAACTATCAAAAGCCTAAAATGTGGAAAGGCAGCTGGAGTAGATGATATTTGACCAGAAATGCTCAAGAATTGAGGTATAAAAGTCTTATATTAGCTGCATAGTTCAGAAGGCCTAGATAGAGGGACGAATTCCAGATGATTGGAGTAGAGCTCTCATAGTACCCATATATAAAAAAGGGAAATAAAACTGAATGTGAGAATTACAGAGGTATTTCATTATTGAGTATTCTTCGTAGGATATATGCAAGAATACTTGAGAAACAGCTGAGAAGAATTGTGGAAGAAAAACTTGGTGAAGAACAAATAGAGGCTGTCAGTATCAGATCTTCACTTTACGACAGATAGTTGAGAAATCATGGGAATATAACAAGGATCTGTATTTGAGTTTTGTAGATCTGGAAAAGACATGACAAGAGAGAAGCTATTTAAAACACTACAATTATATATCATCAATGGGATATTAGATCAAGCAATACTTAGTTTTTATTTGAGTTGTAAGTCAGCAGTTAGAACTGAAGGAAGTATAGGTAGGTGGCTTAATGTTAAATCTGGTGTCACACAAGAATGTACATTATCTCATCTGTTATTCATTATCTATATGAATCACATTATGAAGGAAAGTGGAATTAAACCTGATATCAAAATTGGAGATGTTAATTTCAGCTCTTTGCTTTATGCAGATGCTTTACTTACTTCTAAGTAAATCCGCTACAAGTCTGCAAGATTCCCTGACTAAACTAAATAACTGTTGTAATAGATATGGCACGGAGGTCAGAATTAAAAAGACAAAGACCATGAAAATAGGCAGAAACATTGAAAATATGAACTGCATTGTGAATGGAGAACCTATAGAACAAGTTAAACATCTCAGCTACTTAGGCATGATTTTTAGTGAAGATTGTATTAAATATGGAAATAGACAACAGAATCAACAAAGCAGGTATGGTAGGAAGTCAACTGCATAAATTTATATGGAATAAGAGAGAAATTAGCCAAAACATTATATTAGTTGTGTACAAGCCTGTGCTCAAACCAATTTTACCTTATGGGTCTGAGAGATGGGTTAGAAATAAAACACTTGACCACAGATATGAGAGTCCTGGAAAGATTGGGGGCATGAACAGATGGCATCAATGGCAATATCATATTAAAAACGAGGATATTAGGAAAGAACTTGACATTGTCAACATCCAGGAATGTGTTAGCAGAGCTAATCTCAGGTGGTATGGTCACTTAAACAGAAGGGAGATTAAAGATTAGAAAAACAAGTGTTCTTTGCCAGGAAAAAGACCCAGAGGAAGATCAAGATATAGGTGGATTGATACTACAAAAAGTGGCTTAGAAGACAGAAATATAAGATCTTATAATATTGGAGTCTTGACAGGCAACAGACTAATTTGGAGGAAAATTGTAAATAGGAAGTTAGTAATAGCGTAAATATTTCATGTAGTACTGTCATATCCTGTACACTCTTTGAGGTATATACCAGGAATTTGATGATGATGATGATGATTCTAGTTATATGCAATACCACGTTAATATTCTGTTATATTTTCCTATAGTAATTTATATAACTTTTTTCAAAATATATTTTTCATCATATGGTTGGCTTCATTGTAATGTCTACGTTTGTGCAGATGTTGAAAACCTGTTACTGCTCTTTCATAATCAACATCATATGTTGTTTGAATTTTTTGTAGTCCATTTATAAAAATCCATAAATCTGGATGATTTGTGCTACTGCTAAAGCTCAATTGCAATTTTCGATGACAAGCTTCTGCAAAATTATTGAGTCCTGGTTCTATTATTCCTTAGACCAGTGGTCTTCAAACTTTTTTGATCGCATACCCTCAATTGATTGAAAAAAAACCTATTGTAATAAGTATTATAAAGAGGAAATAAGCCTTGTATCATCATATAATAATTAAAAACACTAGAGATTTTTACACATTATTTTTATTATTAACAGCTTACAAACATATTTATTACAATATTTAATATGAACAATGACCTTGCATTTCTGGTTTGATGGCTTCTGATACTGCGATACGTTGCTTCTTTAAATTATCTGCAATGATTTCTATACGTCTACGAACAGTATTTGTTGATAAAGGAATGCATTTTAGTTTATCTGCATATTCTTTTCCATGGATTATTTCTACCATTTTTATGGCAGTTGGGAGTACAAGTGTTTCCCCCCAAACGTGTGTGGCTTTTGGCCTTTTACAATTAAGAATGTGACCTCAAGAGATGCCTCCAAATATTTATCGTTAATTTTAGTGAATTTTATTAAGTTGTTGGATTGAGGATTATATGTCTCCAAACATCATTCAAAGAATTGTAAAGATTTGTGTTCATGTTCAGGATATTTAGTTTTTAAGTGTCTTACAAATAATGATGGTTTCATACTTCTATTACATAGTGTCTCGTCACACAATACACATGTAGGATGAGGTTCATTGTTGACTATCATCGATGTAAATCCCCATTTCAAGTAGTTTTCTTGATAATTTCGAACTTTCTTGGGCAAGATTTTGTTAAGTTTCAGATTAATGTTTTTATCACTTAATTTGACTGATAACAAACTTGGTTGAATAGAAGAATCAATCCTATCTTTTCCTTGTTGTTTGTCTGATGTAGAAGTACTATCATAATTAACTTCAATTTGCGGTTTCTTTGGAGAAAATTTTTTTAACCATTTATCCATTTTGTAAGGGTTAATTTGTAAAATTTAAATATAATTCATTTACTATTGATAATATCAAACACTTTTAAAAAATGTCAGCAATTTTGATAATATTAATTCACTATTTCTAGTGTAAACGTAAAAGTAAGTACAAAAAGGCATTGGAATTGCACAGAAACAATATATACTAAAAAATCGTTAAACTTACTACTAATAGTCAAATAATTAATACAACTGTGGTGTCATCTGTAGATAGCAGGATAACTATGCAATTTTCCTTCTCTAGTTGGGCTTATCAACACTAGGATGCTCTACAATGGCAATGATAAGAAGTAAGAGATTTATTCCCTAGTTTTAAAAAACATGACAGCTTTGCCACAGACAATTGTGTGCAAGTCCCCCAATGTGCGCTACTCGCAAATTTAAGTTTACAGGATCTTTATAACGTCTTTGTCTACATTAGATATATGTTTAATTGATGAAAGAAAGTAATATTCTTTATCTTTAATTAATTACTTAATTTTTTTCCTATCAATATAAAACTTTTTCTGATGTACCCCCACGTATCGACTCATGTACCCCAGGGGGGTACGCGTACCACACTTTGGAGACCACTGCCTTAGACAACCTATGTATGTGTTCATAAACCATTCTAAAATTGGTTCAAATTCATTGGATAAATGATTCTCAAATCAGAAATAGTGTAAATTATATCTTGTTCTGGAACTAAAGCAAGTGAAGTGATCATTTTTGAATTTAAAGGGAATTGCAAATCAGAACTGTATCTGGTTAAAAGTTTGCATGAAGCTAGATGCTTACAAAGATTTTGTATGAGATGAAAAAAGTAACCATTTATGTCAGCTTGCAGAAATATTATATGTAAAACTTGATTAATGGCAATTTAATAATAAAAATTTATATTTTCGGGATCTAGTAATGGCCACATTTCATGCATCATATAAATAATTTTGTGTATATTTCAAGAGTCTTATTATGTAGTAAACAATATAAAACACAGAAAACAGGCCCTCCATCCTTTCTAGCCAAAATAAGAAAAATTTGAGCAAAAGAGGGGGAGAAAGTAAAAATATGCCATCCATAAATAATTCATTCATTCTTTGGCTCCACATTGCATGACTTTCACGACCAAAAATCAATATTGTCATTATAATATAAACAAAAATATTTATTAAGTAGTTGACCCATTTTTTGCATGGGAAATTCAATATAACTTCTATACAATTTCATAATTCATTCATTTTTTTCAGTCATCTTCCAGGCCCACCTTTCCTAACTGGGTTGTGGGAGCAGCAGCTACAAGAGGAACTTCCAATGGTCATGATCCTCCGCCACCAAGCTCAGTTGTTCTGGTGAAGCTCCTAAATGTGTCCACCCAAGGTTTTGGATATAATCTATCCAGCGAGTCTTTGGCCTCCCACCCTCTGGCTTGGCAAAGAGGGATTGCTGGAGGGAGCCTCTCTTATGGCATCCTGACCAGGTGCCCGTACCAATGTAACTGCGATCTCTCAACACGAAGAAGCAATGGTTGAGTATTGAGGGTTTCCCGAATTGCAGAGCTTCTGACTCTGTCGAGTCTTGTCAGCCCCACATCCCTCGAAGGAACCTCATTTCAGCTGCTTGGATTCCTGTCCGCATTCTTTCGATCATTACCCAACTCTCATGAACATAGGTGAGGATGGTGACATAGACTGTATTGAAGACAGCCAGCTTTGCCTTTTGGCTTAACTCCCACTTCAATACTACCAAACGGCCAAGCACCTGCAATATTGCGCTTGCTGAGCCAATCTGAGTATCTAGCTCTACGTCCCACTTTCCATCACTTATGAATATGGACCCAAGGTATTTAAACTTCTCCACCTGCCTCAGTGGGACTCCACTCACATGTAGAGTGCACTGTGATGGTTGTCTTGAGACTACAAATGTTTCAGTTTTGGCCACACTGATCTTCATTCTGGCTTCTGCTACAAACCTATCCAAGGTCTGCTGGAGGTCATCTGTGGAAGAACTAAGCAGAACTAGGTCATCTGCAAAAAAGCAGACGTCCAATGCTACATCTTCCAATTCTGACACACTCACTGACTCGGCTGTGCCTATCAATCCAGTCCATAAATATTATGAAAAGGAGGGATGGCAGAACACACCCTTGGCAGAGGCCAACGGAGACTGTGAAAGGTTCAGACTTTGTGCTGTTTACCCTGACACAAAACTCCGGGCATTCGTACAGAGACTTGATGGCAGCTAATAGTTGGCCATCCACTACATACTCCTGTACTACTTGCCAAAGTTTACCCAGAGGAACCCAGTCATATGACTTCTCCATGTCCACAAAACATGTGTAGGCATTCTTGGCATACTCCCAAGATTTCTCAAAGACTTGCCTTAAAGTGAAGATTTGGTCAGCTGTGCTTCTACCAGGACGAAAGCCACATTGTTCTTCCTGGAACTTTGACTCAACTATGCTCCTGCACCTTCTTTCCCAGCACCTAGCATATACTTTCCCAGGCAGGCTGAGCAGAGAGATGCCACGATAGTTGCTGCAATCTCTCTGGTCTCCCTTCTTGAAGACTGGTATTATTATGCCTGTCTGCCATTGCTTTGGTGCTCACCCAGATCCAAGCAGCCTGACACACTAGAGTCAGCCAGAGAACCCCGTCTCAATTTAAGGCTTTTTAGCATTTCAGGCCGAATTTCATCATCACGAACAGCCTGCACTGATTTTTGCGATTTTATTGCTAAATGGACCTCTTCTGCTGTGAGACTAGTCATCGCCATGATCTGCACCTCTTGGATGTCCACAACTGCCGGGCCACCTGGATTAAGAAGGCTCTCAAAGTATTCCCTCCATCTATGGAGGATATCCTTCTTAGTTGTTAAAAATGCACCATCAGAGGCCTTAATTGCCCTTGCTGTGCACAATTTCCTCCCTCGAAGGGCGGCGGATGGTCTGCCAGAATACTTTGTTTGCATTTGCATAGGATGAGTCTAATCTTTCTCCAAAGGATTCCCAAGCCTTCTGCTATGCTGTCTTTACTGCCTCAGCAGCAGCTTTTTGTGCCTCAGTGTACCAGAAACGCATCTCAGGTGACCTGACCCTAAGCCATGTTAGGTAGGCCTCCTATTTTGCCCGGACAGCTTTTTGGACCCCTTGGTTCAACCAAGGTGTCCTTTTCTCAATGCCTGTCGCCACGGCAAGCTGCCTTCAGCCACAGCATGAGAGTGCAGAGGCAGTGACAGCAGTTCTGAACAGCTCCCACTCCTCCTCAACATCTGCAGTATGCTTGGGAATATCTTTAAATCTGGAGGAAATGTCATCTGCAAAATTCTTCCTCACAGCCTCATTTTCCAGTGCCTCCCATAGCTGTTTAGGCCTACCAGCGTTGATGGTAGCATCTGGTTTCTGAAGCCGTAGAGTGCAGACCAAGTGAGAACAAGGTGGTGGTCAGTTGACAGTTCTGCCCCTTTCCTCTCCTCAACATCCAGCACTGAGGAAAATAGGTCTGCTGAGACTATAAAAAAGTCAATCAGAGATCTTTGTCCAAGTGTATCCCTGTACCAGGTATACTTATGGAGACTTCTTGGTGCTGAAAGGAGGTATTCATTATGGACAAGCTGTTAGTACAGCAGAAATCCAATAATTTCAACCCATTCGTGTTAAGATCAGGGTCTCCGTTCCTCCCAACCACACCCCTCCATGTCTGGTCATCTGTTCCAACATGTGCAATGAAGTCACCCATTAGCAGGACTGATTCCATGTCTGCCACCCTGTCAAAAGCAGCATCCACTTCCTCTAGGATGGCAGCTATTCTGACTCCAGATTAGGAGCATAGGCTTGCATCACAGCCAAGTCGTGGTTTTTCATCTGGAGCCTTAACACACATAACCGTCCCCCCAATGGGATCGACTCAGCAACAACACAGTCTGACAGTCGGGGACTTGTAAGTATCCCACACCTGGCTGAGCAGACATTGTTGGGCTCACACCAGAGTAATAGAGCTTCCACCCCTCATCCAGGTCAACAGTTCCAGAGCCTCTCCTCTTGGTTGAAGAAAGTCCAACTAAATCTAGTTGGTAGCGCTTGGCTTCCTCGACCAGTTCCTTCTCCTTCCCTGTCAGAGAGAAGATATTCCAGTTGTCAGTGAGTGTGGTGGGTCATTCATTGTGAATAATACTTGCAGTTGACTCCCTGCACTTCCATCTCAGTATGACCTGAGATTACCCAATTTGTCAAACAGATAAAATTGCAACATGACATCCTATCACAATGCCTTTTTGAAACTCAGTTACCATCTTGCAGCCATTTCACACAGTCACTGTTGCACTGACCACAAAGCATCAGATTCCTACAATTTATACCAGCTATAAACACGTGACTCGTTAAGTGTTTGTAGCTGGGATAAACAAACAAAAATGTAACGAGTCGTGCTTGTAGCCAGTACAAACATGAGAGTAACATGGCATGATGCACTTTGTCCATGGGGACATTCTGTTGACTTCTTTCCAAGCAGTGTTTATATATATTCAGTTGTTTGCTGATGATGTTAAACTGGGAAGAGCAATGATAAATGAAGATGATACAGATATCCTGCAGGAAGACTTAAACTAGCAGTATGGCTAAAGGTAGACTGCAGTTTAATATGGTCAAGTGTCACTTAGAACTTTGGGAAGAAGAGATCACAAGCTGTTTGCTACATTGATGAAACTGAACTACAGGAAACTGATGAAACCAGGGACTCAGGGTGTGTAATTGTGGACAGGGAATTGAAGTTTAGAAAACATATTGCAAAAGGTAACCAAAACAGCACATCAGATTACATGGTTGTTGAAGAACACATTAGAGGTTATTGTTATCCCTATATAAAGCTTCAATAAGGCAATATCTACTCCATGCAGTGGACACTCAGATTCCATGGAGAAGAAGAAGAAGAAGAAGTGGTAGTATGGGCTTCAAAACCTATCTGCTAGTTTTTGAAGCCCATAGATTGATGGTCTGTGGGCTTCAAAAACTAGCAGATAGGTGGAAAAGAGGGGACACGATAGAAGCATATAAATTATTAAAGGAGTTTAAAGACTGAGACTGAAGACTTTTTTTCACTTCATGACATTTAGGGTGAGAAGAAGGGATCACTCATGGAAATTGTGTAGCAGTGTCATTAGCAGGAGTATTAGGAGTAGATTTTTTTGCTTGGATGGTGGTGAATGGGTGGAATGGATTGCCAGAGGTGGTGGTGAGTTTAAGGAAAGTATGAAAGGAATTGTATGAATAATGACTAGTGTGTGAATCTCCCACAATTGGCCCTTCAATTCCAGGGGACTGGGTCCTGAGGTATGTGGAAAAATTAAAAGATCTAAAAGAATGATATAGATAGATATTATGCATTTTGATGATGAACTGGAACAGTTTCTACTATTTGTAAAAGAAGATGAAGACAAATTCAATACTGCCACACAAGTATGCCAGGCTGCAAGAGAAATGTTGTCAACTTTTCCAAATGTAGAAATTTTTAGGGCACCGTAATGGCTTAATCTGTCCCTGATGGAGATACCCATATAATAATAATGTGATATGCAATCTTAGCAAAACTTGCAATGTGCACTCTAAACCATCATCAAGAGATCTTGAATCTCATCTACTTCTTGAACAGTTCCATCAATATAGCACACACATCCTCTGCACTCAAAAATGCAACACTTTGCATTTCTTAATATTAAAACTACAAATCTCACTCGTTTGTCTAAAACTAAAAGTCTATTCAAAGTTTCCTGAAAGGAATTAACATTAGCTTTGCTCCTTATAATTCTCTCCAATTGTGCATCATCAGGAAAGAACTGAAGATGCAAAGTCATATGAAATATCGTTAACAAATAAGTAAAGCAGCAAATGCTCAAGAACAAAGCCCTGAGGAAATCACTAGTTACATTCTTTTTGTGAGACACTTCCCCATCATAAACAACTTGCTGGTATCATTCAGAGAGCCATTCACCAAGACATATAACTAATGCATTATCCATTCTCTTCTTCTTCTGCATTTTTTACACGAACCTATCACAAGGCAAGTTATGAAATGTTTTGCAAAGTCCAAGAATATTACTAAATCAAGACGTACCATTTGCAAAGTCATGCTAATGATAGGGCTCTGGAATGTAGGATATGAGGCTAGATTGAGAGAGCACCATTTGCAGTATACTGGATATGAAAGGAGTGATATAATTAAGATATGTAAGTTGTTAAGTTGTTGTTATCAGATTAATATGGAGGGGATTTTTCATAGATAAAACAAGAGACTCTCCCTAGAAACTGTGTAAAGAGGATGTGAACTGGGGACTGAAGAGGAAGTTTTACAGTATGGGAAATGGTTAGTAAGTGAAACGTATGTGTTGTGAATAAGAAACAAGATGAGTTTATGACAAAATTCAATGAATCAGTTTTGTACATCACAACGAGGCCTTCTAGTGATGATGTTCATTTGGTGTGTCTATATGTCTATTAATGTAACCATCACTAGAGTTTTGATGCATCTCATGCTATATCACTTTTCTACAAAATATTTCACACAACATTAACCTGGTTCTTCTGAAGTTATAAATTCCCAGTTATTTACTGAGCACCTCATCATCTGTGCTTTCATTAAATAGTGTCAACAAACAGTCTTTGAGATAAATAACAAAGAGAATGACTAATATCTTTCAACCATTCTTTCATATGTGAAGTTATCATTTATGTATAGTGTGACTTAAGACTATCACACTGAAAACAGAAGGTTGTCTTTCATTTGGTACAACAACAGACATTTCAATTTCTTGAGTATCTTGTCATCAAGTTATGTTTTACACATTACTTTTCTCTTCACTTAAGGTTTGTGACATTATATTATTATTATTATTCGTGACACCTCCAAGGAGTCCGAAGACTCATCGCAGGAGGACACCTACTATACAACACTTCGTCTCCGCTGCTACACCAAAACTCTACTACCAATCACCTACATCAACGCCATCTATGCCCACAACCACCACAGCTAGTATTTTTGTCTGTAAATTGTGTGTGTTCTAAAGGGCCAATTTGTCTGTATGCGGGATGAAAAACCCAAGTTTCCAGAAGAAAAACCCTGCTGCTGCCTCCGTATGAGATCGGCTAACTCACCTTCAATTGAAAAAGTCCATATAAAGATTCCTCCCGTCATGACGAGAATCGAACTTAGGCCTTTTCTAATCGAAGGGTGCAACGTACCGTCATTCTTCCAATTGCACTACAGAGGTGTTATCACTAACTTATCGGCCTTGGACAAGTAAGTAATGAAAGCTGTTTGGCAACAAGCTTTTCCTTCTCAAGAAGAATTCAATGACTATAACAGAAAAAAGAACAACTGAAGAAGCATACTTTCCAAATATTTCAAAATTAAATTTTCAATATTATGAAAAGGGAACTAAAGATGAAATCAACTACTTTTAAAAATTAAATGCATGCTTAATTTTGAAAAAAGGATACATGTATTGGATTTTCCATGCCCAATGCCATCATAGGTGATGAGTTTGGGTTTAAATGATGAAATACAACTTTCAATCTTTCTTCACCCATTATGTTCTCTGCTAAAATAAATAAATTAATAAATAAATAAATTATATATATATATATAAACAAGGGAAAAAGAAGACATCAAAAACACTTAACTGTGTTTGGTGTGTGAGAGTATGTATGTTGGTTCATGTAACCATCACTAGAGTTTTAATGATAATTCCACCCATTTTATGTTAGTACTGTGGGTGGTCTAAGGATTAGAAAACCAGGAATCCTGCCCTAGAGAAAAAATATAGTACATTTTAACTTATGGCTTCCAATAACCAGGCAATGCAATTTATCTATCACCTAAAGACATTCACAAACATTCATGTCAGAGCAAGATTCAATTTAATGCCTGCAGGTTGGATAGGAGAGATACTATCTACTGGTTGATCATGTTGTTGTCTGGAATTATGTGCACAGCAATTTAGGCTATGAAGCAAGATTATTATGTTTGTTTACTGTGCTTTCTTCTGGCTAGAAGGATGCATAGTAAACTTTAAGCCTTAGTAATAAGGCCTAAGTATTTAAGTATAAGAGAAACAATGAAGTTTCTCTAACCACTTTGATGGATAGAGGACATAACAAATACTAGTGAATACAGAACAAGAAAACCTTACAAACCTTACAGAAAATTGGCATCCCTTATCCGCTCCACTAACAACCAACCACTTCCCCTAGACCTACCTGGTGTTTACCAGGTCCCCTGCAGTTGTAAACTGTCTTACTTTGGCCAAACAGGCAGGACAGCGAATATCAGAATTTTGGAACACAAGGACTACATCCGTTTTCATAAATACAGTCATTCTGGGCTTGCGGACCATGCTCTGGATACACGCCACAGAATACAGTGGAAGAAAGCTACAGTGATACACCGTAGCAAATACAAATTTGAAAGACTCTTTATGGAATCAGCCTCAGCCCTAAGAAATTCTCCAAACCTCAACAAATTTGGTTGTACACGACTGCCCCAAATTTGGGAGGCCTACATCAGCAGACCTTCAGCCCAACGGCCAAGAACACCTACTTAGCCCACTAGAGGGCGCCATCAGGACCGTTAGGAGAACAATAGCTTCATCTCTTCATTCCCAGTTTCTGTGTTGTAGTGCCTATGTGCACGTAACTTTTTTTGTAAGTTCCTTTAGAAGATGGTAACGTGACGTTGCCGAAATATCGGAAAATATTTATTCAAGTTTAATTTAATTTATATCCTTAACTACATTGTTCAATTCCTTAAGTGTTTTAATAATGCATAACCAACGTATAAGCCTGTCTATGAGAAAGAACAAGAAAAATAAACAAGATGATCAGAATTTGTTGTTTTAAGGATACTTGCGACATAAGACTGAATGATATAATCACGTAATCACAAGAAAGATATTTATTTAACCAAATATTTCGGTCTGGAAATAGCAGACCATCGTCGGTGGTATTACAAGAACAGTTTAAAAAATATACAAGCTAGAATACTAACAATAGATCGTTGAAATTAGAACATGCCGCGTGATGTTATAGTGATATAACATCACGCGGCATGTTCTAATTTCAACGATCTATTGTTAGTATTCTAGCTTGTATATTTTTTAAACTGTTCTTGTAATACCACCGACGATGGTCTGCTATTTCCAGACCGAAATATTTGGTTAAATAAATATCTTTCTTGTGATTACGTGATTATATCATTCAAGATGATCAGAAATATCAACATGAAATGGAGTCAAGACAGAGAACCATAAAAGACAAAAAGGGTGAAATCTTGATGGATGCAGAAAAAATGAGAGAGGGGGAGAGAAATGGACAATATGCTGCTCAGAATCATATAAAAGTGGTGAACGGGACTTTCCCCACCCTTGGCCAACTTTTTCATGGAGATGTTTGAAGAGAAAGCCTTAAACTCAGCCCCACAAAAACCTACCATATGGCTTCGCTATGTTGATGATGTTTTCGCTATTTGGCCACATGGCCCGGATTCACTCCTCTCCTTCCTAACACACTTGAACAACCAACACCTAGAATCAAATTCACCCTGGAAAAAGAGGAAAACAATAACCTCCCCTTCCTAGACACACTAGTCACCCGCCAACCTGATGGAACCTTGGTTTTCTCAGTTTATAGAAAACCCACCCATACAGGCAGATACATTCACCAACAATCCCCCCCCCCCACAACAATATGGAGTTATTAAAACATTATTCAACAGGGCAAAAATAATCTGTTCTAATGATCAAGCCCTAACCTCTGAACTAAATCACATCCGTGACACTTTCTCAGCCAACGGCTACCCCCTCCAAAAAATACTTAACCCAGTTATCCACAACCCACCACCCCCTCCCCCTCACAAAAAAGATTACTCTAAATCCATCACTATTCCCTACATCAGAGGCACCTCAGAAAAAATCAATAAAATCTTAAAAAAACATGACTTGACCACTTGTTATAGACCACATAGAAAACTGGCATCCCTTATCCGCTCCACCAAAGACCAACCACTTCCCCTAGACCTACCTGGTGTATACCAGGTCCCTTGCAGCTGTAAACTGTCCTACTTTGGCCAAACAGGCAGGACAGCAAATATCAGAATCTCAGAACACAAGGATTACATCCGATTTCACCAGTACAGCCACTCTGGGCTTGCAGACCACGCTCTGGATACTCGCCACAGAATAAGATGGAAGAAAGCCACAGTAATACACCGCAGCAAGTTCAAGTATGAAAGACTATTCATGGAATCAGCCTCAGCCCTTAGGAACATGCCAAACCTCAACAAATTTGGATGCATGAAACTGCCCCAAATTTGGGAAACTTTTATCAGAACAAGAAGATGGCAACGTAACGTTCGCCGAAATATCGGAAAGTGTATATTAAAGTTTATTTAATCTATATTTCCAGTATACGCTGTCAATTCCTTAAATATTAGTTATTATGTCTAACCAGCGTATAAGCCTCTCAACAAGAATCATGATGATATTAACAGAAAGAATAAGGAAACTAATGGAAGAAAATCAAGATGAGCAAGCAGGATTCAGAAGAGAAAGTAGTACTGTGCACCAAATATTAATGTTTTGAAGTAAATTGTGGAGAAAGCTATAGGAAAAAATAAAAATATTCATTCCTGTTTTGTCGACTTTCAGAAATCATTCAACAGTATAGATCAGAAAGTGGTACGGACTCTACTCGAATCTTATGAGTAAATGGGAACCCTGATATGTTTATTGCAGAATATCAATGATAATGCAGAGGCTGCTGTAAGAAATTGTGGAAGAAACTGGAATATGGTTTCAGACAACAGGCATAAGACAAGGAGACCTAATATCCCCAAGCAACTTTATCATGCTGTTGGAAAGAACAATGGATGCCAAAGGAAAATATAAAGGGAATTTCAGTTCAAGGTACAAAAATCAATAATATATGATTTGAAGATGACATAGTCACTGCTAAAGAAAATGAAGGACTAAAAAAAGAATAGTGATGAAGTTTTGTGAAGAAGGGAAGAAATATAATTAACACTGAACAAACTAAAACAATGATAGTTGAAGAAAGAAAAACAAATAAAGGTCATCACACCTGACATGACTTATACTGTAAAAAAGAGATAATATCTCAGATAACAAAAGCAAAAGTAAACCTACAGAGTCAAAAGTCCTTTTACATCTACCTTATTTAATCTCCTGGCTTATGGAATACATTCAGACGTTGTCTCCATGAGATAGCTCCCAAGCACTGATCTTCCTATCCAATCCCTCATTCCATGATATAGCTGCAAGCCATCTCATGAGTTTGTCATAATCGCCAGCCTTATAGTCCCATGTATATTCATTTTTCATAGAAGTCTACATGTGGCCGTCCACCACCAAAGTGACCACTTTCACCAAATGGAGGAAGATTTGATTCCTCATTTATAATAACATCTGATTAGATGAGATGAATAAATCCAAGCTCTTTGATCCCAGTGTGCCCTCTGCTACATATTGCCTAAGGTAACTGTTTCTGAAAAACTAGAGAAATTCATTCTCTTTGCCTCTGGATGCTGTCTCTTCATTCTAATCTATATTACTGTGATTAAAGTCACTCATGATGTTGTCCACTCTCACCTTCATCATCATCATCTTCCCTTCTCTTATTTGCCAAGATAATTTACCTAGGGCTCGACAAATTATACAAAATCCTACTTGACACGAAATAAATGTACTTGCTCATGACCCTCCACATTTTTTTTAAATAATATATCCCAATAAGTAATTGGCGTTCTATAAATTGATTAGTGGTGCTATGTCTCTGGAGAACATTACCTTTGTGTAAAAACTATTCCAAGAAAGAGAAGTCAATAAATGATAACAATAAAAAGAATAGTTAAAACAATATTCATTTTTTGGAAAATAAGTTTTTTTACATTAATATATGTTACTAGACTTGGCTTGTTATGCTATGGACATTCTTCTGCATTTTTTAAAGTCAAAAAATAATATTTTATTTAGAAAGTTATTTTTTATTAAATAAAAAATATTTTATTATGTCTGGTCAGCAGCTATTCACCATATGCAAGTGTATTTGGCAAGTTCTGAATTTGCCTATATATTTCCTTCCAACTGTCCTCTACATTACTAGGTTTACAGCAACAACCAACTAAATATTTCATCCTGTTCACTTTTTACTTCACACCATACTGCTTCAAAACCGCTGCCACTATTTTTATTGCTCATTTTATGTCTGTTCATTTTTATTAAACCTGTCTCTTCTAGCCAGTTTGTCTGTTTTGCATGATGTAAAACTTAAATATCCTGGAGGAAAACATCAATCATTGACAACATACAATAAATGGAACTACTTTTACTACTGCCTTTTTATTGGTAGTTAAAAATGTGATAGTGTGGATTTTAATCATTTAAGTGATCAATAGTGCACTGTTTCTAAGCACCATTTTTTTTTTTTTTTTAATATACAGTGGTGGATGGTATGGCTATAGTCAGTTACTGTAATCAGTGTGATGATCTGTAATGCCTGGACTGACGATTCAGTGATATCAAGCAGTTGGCACAATTTCATATTTTAAAATATTCATATTCAGTCTAGCAGAATGAATTTTAAAATATTCATACTGCTAGTATGGTTGGCTGAAGGGATGATATTTTTGCTGTCTAACTAAATCTAAATGGCTATGGGCTCAAATCTGAATATTACATGGAATGTTTGTGAAAGTCTTTTGGTGACGGACAATTTTTGTCATTCAGCATGAGACCTATGTTCGGCTTTGTGGAGGCTGCTGGAAAACTTCCATCTTTAGTCTCTAAAGTAGGATTTCTAGATTATTTAAATCTACCCACAGTACAAATATACAATAGACTTAGTATCTTTTGTGGATGATTTGCCCAATCTAGGTTTGTCAACTCTCCTTTTGGTAATTCAGGCCATAACCATGTCCGTGTTTCATTTCTAGAGAATGTTTATCACCCAACCATTCATTTCTGCTTGGTTCTACAGTGGTATGAAAGAGAATGATCTTTGTGATTTCTATTCTTTTATAAGGTCTGATACTATTTCTGCTCTACCAATCCAAACTGTTTCAAATAAATGAAATGATCCTTGCTGGAATGAGCCTTCATCCTCTACTCTATCCAAACTTCTCAAATCACTATCTAAGCTTAAGTCTCGAAAAAGTCTCAAAAGAATTCAAGATGAAAAAAATTATCATTGGACTCGATGATAAATTCCCAAAGTCTATCCCCAGCTCTCAATACCTATATGTATGTATAAAATAAATAAATAAATAAAAACCTGACATTCTACACTTCAACCTCTATCACATCCAGAAAGTTACACTCTAACATCACCTAAAGATAATGCTTCCCTCCTGGCATTTTTATTTTCCAAATCATTTTTAAATAACCAAGCCATTCTTGGTATAGTATCTCATCATATCAAGAATAGTTTGCTCAGCATCTCCTCTTATCTTTGGCAAGACATCAGAAGAATCATTAATAACTTAAGATCAAAAGAATTCCTAGTCTAGATGGTACTCCTACTTCAACTGTGCTCAAAATTTGTCTTTCCGAATTAACACCCATCACATATTGTCTTTACAAGGAATCACCTTCATTTGGACCTACCTGATAAAATGGAAGAACACCTATATATTTAGCCTCCCCCCATAAAAAAACAGGAGACAAAGGTCAGCCATAGAACTATTGTCCCATTATCCTTATCTAAGATTCCTTGAAAGCAAAGAAGGTCATCAGCAGTTAACTTCTTTAATACCTAGAAGCCTGCAAATTAAGTGGTTACAACCAACAAGACTTCCACCACTTTCATTCTACAGGAGATTTCCCAGCCAACCTTCCCGACATTGGATGCTAACCATAGAAAAGGTTGGAGAGACTAGTGTGGCTACTCTTGACATTTCCAGAGCATTTGATCAAGTCTACCAATAGTGCTGCAAAAGCTGCCTTCCATCTTTTGCATTTGGGCTGCCAGTTTTCTATCTGGATGCTCACTAAGCATCACAGTGAATACTACCTCTTTTCAGATCCTCCACCTACATACACTAACAGCAGAGTATCCCATGATTCTGCACTTTTCTTCACCCATGCTTTTCTTCTTTTACATAGCTTTTGCTGATGTATGGGAAGTAAAATCTCACTTTCATTTGAGGAACATTGTAGTGCACTGTCATTCTAAACTTTGAGATCCTCCAAAAAGTCGTATATGGGAGGTGTGAATCTGCAAGATTCAAGGTAACCAGCAGTAGTGTTCCTCAATAACAATGGACCTTTCTTGGTCCACTGTTATTCAATCTGTACATTAATGACATTAGGAAGGATTTGACATGTAATACACAGCTATTTGCTGATGAATTTAAGATAAATAAGATAATAAGGAAGCCTCCATAGTTGGAAGGACAGCAGAACATTGCGCCTCTCGATTGGAAAAGACCTGGGTTCGATTCTCATCGTGATGAGGGGATTCCTTATACGGGCTTTTTTCAATTGAAGGTGAGTTAGCAGATCTCATACAGGGATAGCAGGGGTTTTTTCTTCCTGAGTACAAACAAATCGGCCTTCAGAACACATGCAATTTACAGACAAAAAATACTGTTATTGGTGATGATGAGCAGTAGATGACATTGAGTAGTAGTGGAGAGGGTGAGATGTATTTAACAACATAAAATAGAGTGTCCTCCCAAGGTGAGTCCTTTGACTCCCTGGAGGTGTCATATAATAATAATAATAATAATAATCAGGAGTGCTGTTGATATGTGCAGTACTTGCAGAATGATTTGAACAGGCTGGAATTGTGGGCATGTGAAAATGGCTGTCAGTTCAATGTTAATAAATGTAAGGTTATGTACTTTGTGTGACTGGATATTCAATGTCATATTATATTTCTTCCAGTATTAGTAGATAGGAAGTCGAAGTTCAAGGGTCATATAGCAAAAATTGTAAATATAACTCAGAGAATAATTGCAATGCTGAAACGAACCTTGACATGTAAAGATAGGGAAGTCATTTTACCTCTTTACAAGGTCTTGATAAGACCTCACTTGGACTACTGCGCACAGGTCTGGTCTCCTGGTTTCTGTGGTGATTCTGATAGAGTGGAGAGAGAGAGAGAGAGAGAGAGAGAGAGTGCAAAGGAGTGTCAGAAATGTTTTCAGGATTATGGAATACTGATTTTGAAGACAGATTGAGAATTTGTAGGCTGCAGACATTAGCAAACAGGAGAAAGAGGGATGATATGATCGAGACTTAAAAACTTCTGAGAGGATTATACAGCATTTCAGTAGATTTTTCAATTTATGGAGGATGGGAAAAGGATGCAAGGTCTTCCTTGGAATTTGAGAATGAATGCTGTCAAGAAGGGGGTGAGGACTAGATTTTTCTGTCTTAGAGTGATATGTGATTGGAATGGATTGTCATTGGATGTTGTGTGTGCAAGTAGCATGAATGAATTCAAGAACAGGTATGAAGCTGGTGCGAATAATATAGCCCCCCCTCGATGAGTTCCTGACTCCTTGGAGATCTATCTTAATAATAATGATAATAATAAACCAATGTCTTAAACTCTAACTGCCTTGCAATTCTTTAGTACACTGAGGACAACTCTGTGAACTACTTCAGTGTTATCCAATCACACCTAATATTTCTGAAGAAAGAACTCACTTCACATCTCCTTACCTTGAAAATACTCAAATCTCCATACAGAAACAGGTTTGTTGCCTTAGCCAAATGCATCACATTCACAGCCTTCTCAGTTTCCAAAAATAATGTTGCCGTCTTATGTTCAAGACCCTAACCCTACTTCTAACTTATACTACTGACGTTAAATGAATTTCATATGTGTCTAGCTTTAGAATACTCTTTTCACTTTTGGGTGGTCCACTTCACCCTAAAATGCTTCATGCTTCTAGCAGAGTCCATGATCCTTTCTCACAGACTCAATGCTATCACTTTTTCAAATGTTCTACCTTATGCTTTTCTACAGGTATTTTCATAAGGACTGCTCCACCAAACCAGTCACCATCTTTCTTCAACTTTCCTCTAGTGTGTAAAAACACAAACTGCTGCTGGTTAGCATCCATGCACGCTTTAGCTTCAAACTTATCAAACTTCTTATTTTCCTCTTTCATTCCATCTATATATGTTCTTTCATCTGAGATGACAACTTGACACAATATACTGCCCTCCCTCCAGTCAAAATTTTTTGAGATATTAAATCCTGCCAAAGAATCAAATCCACTCCACACATATCCAGGAGTTAACAAAGTTTCCACTTTTATAAGTTCTCACTTTTTGCCAGAGTCCACAATATGCTTCAGTCTACATTAAAAATAAATATAGTCATCCTTCAACTTACCTCGGGGTTCCGTTCCATCCGGCAGGATGTAAGTCGATACATTAAATCAACAGAGTTTATAGGGGTTAGGGACTTAACCATAATAAGTATATTGTCATTTTAATTTTTAAACCTTATAAACTGTTTATAAGGTTTTATAATGGCAGTAACTGTGCCATTATAAAACAGATATAAAATATAAAATTATAAAACAGATATAAAAATATAAAAGTTACTGCCATTATAAAACAGGAATTTACAATTCCTGTTTTATAATGGCAGTAACTGTGCGTTACTGCCATTATAAAACAGGAGAACAATCACCCAAATCTTCCTCCACAATCACATCTTCATTAAGTTCCCTATGTAAAGGACCATGCTGTAGCTATTCTGGTGTAATCTTTGTTTGTTTTTTGATGAAAATGCCCAATGTGTTTTGCTTATTCCTCTCCTTCTTTTCATCATAAATTTCTTTATAGCAAGCAAATGCATCATTACTTTCCTTTCTACTAATAAGTAGCATTCAACATTCGTATTCATGTCTTCAGCCATTTGAGAACATACTAACTGCAAGGAACAAGACCCTCGTAAAATCTCGTATTGAATAAAAATAGAAGTATTTTCGTAATGAATAAAAATAGAAGTTTTTTTTTATGTCGATTTACATGAGCAATTAAATTACATAAATTACTTGTAATTAAAATAATGTATAACTCACTTTTTAAATAACCTGGTAACAAATTGTTAGAATATTTAAATAAGAACCACTAGAACTGTAACTAAAATTAAGCTCAGACAGGATTAGGCATATAGACCTGAGGCTAGCGACAATCGTGAAGGTCACCGGATTGTGAGTTTTCCCACCAAAATCCAACGATAGCATGGGTGACGGAGAAAAAAACACTCCAGTAAATCTGAGGGACTTAATCTGAAGAAGGACCAAGGTCGGGAGAGTGACATAAAGGGCAGAGATTGAGGGGCCAAAGGGCTCTCGTTTCAAAGTTTTATTCCTGTACCAAGCCTTTTCCGAGGATGGGGAAAGTCGCATTCCACGAGCAGCAGTTCCGACGAAGATGGAAAGTTTGATAGCAGCAGAGAGGGTCCTTTCAAGATGTCCTACCGTATGATTCTTCAATGATCTACGTGTATGCTGAATTATCACTGCAGTAACCTAGTGCACGATCGGAAAATTTTTTTGGAAGAAGCAGAACGTGCCCGTAAGCCTTAAGGATCTAGGAGTGTGTAATGAACTGGCAAAAATTGTAAGTAGAATGTTTTAAGTGATATCCTAGACTGTGAAGTTCAAGCGACTGATGTTGGTTCTGGTAATTATTAGCATAGAAAGTACTAGAGAGGTCGGAAAGCCGTACTTCAAGTTGAATGTGAATAGTAGAATATAGAGATCTAAGATTTGCTAATGTTGTGTAATGCAAAAATTGAATGTGGTTTAAGTTATGCCTTTTCTGTTTATAACGTGAGTGAAGTTAAAGTATGTTAAATTCTATCCAAGTGTCTGAAAATTTATGTGTATTTATAATGTCTTTGTCTTAAAGCTTGAGCAAAAATGCTTAAATGATCATGTGGAGAATTAGACATGTGATTGTATTGTCTCCATTGTATTCTTGTTGTCTTAGAACCAGACATGTGATATGTGCTGTTTGAATTTTGTTAACTAATTCTCCACATGAATTTTGAATCATGTGGAGAATTAGACATGTGATTGTATTGTCTCCATTGTATTCTTGTTGTCTTAGAACAAGACATGTGATATGTGCTGTTTGAATTTTGTAAATAATTTGTCTTAGAATGAATAAACATGTTTGTCTTGTTAATAGCTTGCCTGATCTTGTTTAGCCAATGCACTGTCTCATAAAAATATAGAAACTGTGTGATCTAAGAATAGTAATAGCCACGACTGATAAAAAAATAGGAGTTGCTTGAGATATAGTTAATTTAAGCGTTATTTTCGTACTTAGCTAAATGTTTCTCTTGTATGTAAGGGAAAGAAAACCAATTCTTTTATGTTATCCTTAATGGCGCAGTTGAAAAAAAAAATTTTTTTAAGGATCAATACAAGTGAAATACAGCAATGTAGATTAAGGAATTAGTTCCAGCCAGAGACTTTTCCTAAGTCTACACTTTGAGCACATGAAATAGCATACTTACGGCATTGAGAGGGGGGGGGGGTGAGTAAAACAAGGGTTATAGACTAAAGGACTAAGATAAATAGCGAGAATTGTGAGTGAATTAGAAATTGAAGTCTATAGACAGTTTGAACTAGCTCAAGCAACAACGATATCAACTACGATATTAACTAAAAATATAAATAAAAAAAATATTTACAATAGCGCAGCAGTAACACATTAAGAAAAATATAAATAAAAATAGATATATTTACACGCTTCACTGTGAATTATTTAACTACCTCTTCTTGTTTCTCCTTTCCCTCTTCCTTTTCTGAAATACATTGTTCCTCCAGTTTGACAAATTCTTTGTTGGTCAACCCATCAGTGGCAGCACTTTCTATGAGTTGAATTATGTCGTCATCATTCACCTCAAGATTCAGATTGTTTTCTAGGCAGACTATTTCTTCACTCAATTTACAAAGGTCTTAATTTTTTCAAAACTTCCAAAATCGTGCACAACCTTTTTAATGTCTTTTTCCATTTGCCACTCACACATTGAAAGATCACTTTGTCAAAAGCCACAAATATATTTTTAATAGCATGACAAATATTGAATGCTTTCCAGAATTTGCATAAGAGTCTGATTATTTCCGTCAGTGGCAGAAATGGCTTGTGAAAAAGTTCTCCGTAGATAATAAGCCTTAAACACTGCAAGAGCTCCCTGATCCATCGGTTGGATCAATTAAGTAGCGTTTGGAGGGAGAAAACATGACCTTGACTTGCAGTGAAGATTACCGATGTAAGACGGATGACCTGGAGCATTATCTGGAATTAATAAAATTTTAAATTCTACATTTTCTTTCACACAATGCCTTTTTATTTCACTTGCATAACAGTTGATTAAGGCATCTTCAAACAATTTTTGAGTCATCCACGACTTCTTATTGCTCCGATAATGCAATAAGAAGTCATGGCTCGTGGATTCTCAACGTGCCATATCACAAATGGTTTCAGGTTATATCCAGCCAAATTACCCCCCCCCCCAACAGAATCGTGATGCGGTCTTTAAGTGCTTTAAAACCAAGCATAGATTTTAGCATTTTGTAGATGAATGTCTGCCCAGGCATTTTGTTCCAAAATGAGGAAACTCTCATCCATATTAAATATTTGCTGTGGCAAATAATTTTCCTCTTTAATAATTTTATCCAATTTCTCCACCTTTTCATTAGCACTTGCAGATTCACCATATATTTTCCCATCATACATCGCAAAACTGCTTGAATCTCTTGAACCAACAGGAAGAAGCGGTGAATTCGTAGTCATAATTGGGTACTGCTTTCTCTTTCAACATGTTGAAGAGACTTAGTGCCTTAGCAATTATGGTCAGAGGTATGCACTTTTAGTTCAGGTCTTCTATACATGATGCAAGTAGCAATTCCATATCACCAATAGGATCCTGTCGTTGTTTCGTCACTGTCGTAAATTTAATGGAAGTAGTCGGCACTTGCAGATTCACCATACATTTTTCCATTAAGCATTGTAAAATGCTGCTCGAATCTCTTGAACCAACCGGAAGAGGTGGTGAATTTTTAGTCATAATCGGGTACTGCTTTCTCCTTCAACATGTCGAAGAGAGTGCCTTAGCAGTTATGGTCATAGTGCTAAAGGGTATGCGCTTTTGGTTCAGGTCCTCTATCCATGATGCAAGTAACTTTTCCATATCACCGACAGGACCTTGTCGCTGTTTCGTCACTGTCGTTGATTTAATGGAAGCAGATCCTTTCACAGCCTCTACAAGTTTATCCTTATTTTTTAAAAATGGTCGTCACTATAGAATGAGACCATTCAAAGTCATGTGCAATCACATTGATGTGCTTACCAGCTTCATGTTGTTTTATAACTTGCAACTTTGTTTCAAGATCAATTGCTCACTTATTTTTCTGTAATTCTTCTCTAGGTTTTTGATTAGGCATGTAGGGGACCATGTTGTACAAAATATCGTGAAATATTTAATGGTAAAAACACAAATAACCTATTTCTCAAACACAAAATCAACAGAGCAACTGATGAAGCCACGTGCCAATTTCCAGTGCCGAGGCAGGTTGCCACTGAATGTGCTGTTGCCACTGTGCATGATACATTGTTGCTAAATATAAACCTTTTTATTTTACGCTTGCGTCTTGTTTGATAGCATAGATCGAAAATGTTATTTATTCCCTTATGGGATCATGGGCGTATCTTTGCGAGAATGTAACTCGAACGGACGTAAGTCAAGGGATGACTGTAAATAAATAAAAATGAAAAACTGATCAAGCCTATTTTTCTATGAATTAATTCTTAACAAGAATGATATTGATGTAGTTAATGGGAGTTAAATGGAACAATAAATATGCCTTAATATTACAGAATTGGATGGCTAACTTGCTTTAACATCTTAACTAATTATGACATTCAGAAATACACTTTTGGATATCACGGTGGGTTAAGTTTACATATTGGAGACAAATTGCTTTGTCCACTGACTGAAATGTTCAGGTTAGAGCACCACATAAACAGAGTAATGGCAGATTACCTCTTAACTTTTATATAACAATATAAGATCAACTTTAACATATAGCACTCTTGTTATAATATAACATGATATATTATCTGCTTATTACTAAGTTGATTGATCATTATTATTTGCAGCAACTCATCCTCGAGACATTATTTCAACTAGTATCCCATGAAATATAATTAATTAATGATACTTTTCCACTGATAACTCTCTTCCATTACACTCTGCCAGTCACTGCAAGTAAGAACATTTGTTATTTCTAAATCAGCATATATAACAGTTTGGGAATCATCACGATTTTTTATTTTTTTGGGCTACTGATGATGTCACTGATACCTGTAATTAAACAGATGCTGTACATAATTATTCATGTTATCTGTCACTAAATCAGTACTACTTAAACTCCATAAGTTTCAAAATGATATATATCCTTAATAGGCATACCAGAATTATCACAGTGCAACGCAATTATCTGTTAATTATCATTTATTATTATTATTATTATTATTACGTAACACCTCCAGGGAGTCCAAAAACTCATCGAGGGAGGGGACTTACCCTACAACTTTTCACCGACTACAACTAACTGCATCTATACCAACGCCATCTACTTAACCTACCACTAATAACTAAGATAGTAACTCAATTTATTTAACTTTATCCAAACAATTTTATCCAATTGTCCCCCCCCCCCAGGGTAGGAAGACATTGTATGAGAAAGAGATGTGCATCCTGAAGTTAGAAGTGAATTTGTGAGTGAACAAGAAAGAATTAAGATGGTCTGGTACATGGAGTGAGTCTTATGATTGATGGTGATAGAGAGGAAATGGCAGGGGGAGGAATGAACAAGTCATATATAAGAAAAGTGGTGTCCAAAAGACTTCTTATTGAAATAAAACTGAGCTATTCTGTTTATATATTATTATTAAAATGCCAAAAGTATCTGCAATAAAGGGGATGAAATTGTTGCACTGAGTGAGTTCATCTACCCAAAAATGGTCAGAGTTAGTAAGATGTGGTTTGATAAGGATGACATCCTGACTTTCTGACATAGAGACAGAAAGATGTGTTTTTTGTGAAGACAGACAAGGCAAAATAGATTATAATAAATTTATTGAAAATTTATTTATCACTAGGTTAGACTATAATAGATTTAGTTTAATCCTTTATCCCAGTGAGAGCAAACAAAGTTTGCGCCTGAAAATATCTTCAGGACTAAATATAGTGTTGTACTATCTTATCCAGTAAGTAGTGCAACACCAAGGCAACTCGTGGCAAAGGTGGAGCAAGCTACCAGGCACTTCTAACCCAGTATCTCCCATAATGCAAAACACATTTCCTATGTGGATATGTATACTGTTATGCATTAAAGGGATTGGCCATCTACCCAGACTAGTTTCGACCTTTATTGAGGTCTCTTCAGTGGGAGCCAGGCCCAGAGCTGGAGATACCAGGCAGAAGCAGTAGCAAGTCATCTGTGCCTATGGGAGTTGCCAAAAGGTTTATCACCTTTTTTTAAAAATTACTCTGGATTTAGAGAAAGATGTTGAAAATTTATTTATCACTAGGTTAGACTATAATAGATTTAGTTTAATCCTTTATCCCAGTGAGAGCAAACAAAGTTTGCGCCTGAAAATATCTTCAGGACTAAATATAGTGTTGTACTATCTTATCCAGTAAGTAGTGCAACACCAAGGCAACTCGTGGCAAAGGTGGAGCAAGCTACCAGGCACTTCTAACCCAGTATCTCCCATAATGCAAAACACATTTCCTATGTGGATATGTATACTGTTATGCATTAAAGGGATTGGCCATCTACCCAGACTAGTTTCGACCTTTATTGAGGTCTCTTCAGTGGGAGCCAGGCCCAGAGCTGGAGATACCAGGCAGAAGCAGTAGCAAGTCATCTGTGCCTATGGGAGTTGCCAAAAGGTTTATCACCTTTTTTTAAAAATTACTCTGGATTTAGAGAAAGATGTTGAAAATTTATTTATCACTAGGTTAGACTATAATAGATTTAGTTTAATCCTTTATCCCAGTGAGAGCAAACAAAGTAGTCTAACCTAGTGATAAATAAATTTTCAACATCTTTCTCTAAATCCAGAGTAATTTTTAAAAAAAGGTGATAAACCTTTTGGCAACTCCCATAGGCACAGATGACTTGCTACTGCTTCTGCCTGGTATCTCCAGCTCTGGGCCTGGCTCCCACTGAAGAGACCTCAATAAAGGTCGAAACTAGTCTGGGTAGATGGCCAATCCCTTTAATGCATAACAGTATACATATCCACATAGGAAATGTGTTTTGCATTATGGGAGATACTGGGTTAGAAGTGCCTGGTAGCTTGCTCCACCTTTGCCACGAGTTGCCTTGGTGTTGCACTACTTACTGGATAAGATAGTACAACACTATATTTAGTCCTGAAGATATTTTCAGGCGCAAACTTTGTTTGCTCTCACTGGGATAAAGGATTAAACTAAATCTATTATAATAAATTTAGTTTAATCCTTTATCCAAGTGTAAGCAAACAAAGTTTGATCCTGAAGAATCTTCAGGACTGAGGCAACTCATGGTAAAGGTGGACTAAGTTCTCATCACTTGTCTTAGTATCTCCCATAACGCAAAGCACATCTCTCAAAGCACATCATCGCAAAGACACCTTTTGGCAACTCATATAGGTAAATATGACTTCTCCATTACTTCCACCTTAGTATCACCACCTCTGGATCTGGCTCCCACTGATGAGACCTCAATAAAGGACGAAACCGGTCTGGGTAGTGGCCCTTCCCTTAATGCATAGCATTATACATGTTCGCAAGGAGATGTGCTTTGCATTATGGGAGATACTAAGACAAGTGATTAGAGCTTAGTCCACCTTTACCACCAGTTGCCTCAGTCCTGAAGATACTTCAGGCGCAAACTTTGTTTGCTTACACTTGGATAAACGATTAAACTAAATTTATTATAGTCTAACCAAATGAGGAAAAACTTCCAAAAGGCAAAATAGAATGAGAAGTTATGCCCACCATGGTGGAGATGCAAGGGGAAAATAGTGGCAGTGGTTTTGACGCTGTGTGGGATCAAATAGAGGGTAGGCAGAATGAAATATTAACTTGGATGTTGTAATAAATTTGGTAATGTGGAGTGAGTGAGAAGGAAATCTATAGGCAAATTAGATTAACAAAGAAAAGGTTGATTATCATAGGTGATTTTAATTATCATAATATATACCGGAATGAAGAGATTGCGTCCAGGATCAAAGAGAATGAATTTCTGAGAGATAACTACCTTAAACAACATGTAGCAGGTGATTCACTTGATTCAAGTGAATCAAGGGTCTCAAGATTTGATCATCTCATCACAGCATATTATTAAAATGAGCTGTCAAATCTTCCTCCAGTTGGTGAAAGTGACCATGAAATCACTCGAGTGAGAAATATCACTTGTGACTTCTGTGAGAAAGGGATATATATAATATATATATATATATATATAGGGGAAGGATTTCAATGCTGCTTAGGCCCTATTCAGGAACTGTCTGGAAGAGGCAATTATTATTATCATAACATCTGACCTCCATGGAGTGAGACTGATCATGGGCAATACACTATCACACACACAAAGTTCATCCAACCATGCCTTAAACTGACTCAAGTGAGTGTGTGTGTGTGTGTGTATTGTTATTGTGTCTACATTCACAACACACTTAAGGCAACACATTCCACTCATCAACCATTCTCAATGTAAAGAATCTCCTCCTCACTCCTCTGCTCACACCCTCCTTAAAAAAAATCTCAGTGTTCTTTCTATATATGACCAACAGAAGATTATAGAAGGATAATATTGGTTGGTGAAAATGGTAGAATGACAACTAGTGAAGAAGATATAGTTGAAATATTAAATGAGCAATATGAAATTTTTCATCCTTGGAATATAACAGAACTTGAGTGCACTGAGAAGGGAAGAGGTGACACTGATAGTGAGTGAACATGAAGTATATGAGTAATCGAGTCAACTTTATACAACTAAGGCTGTAGGGGGCTTGATGATATATCAGCAAATGCTTTGAGGGAATGTTCTAGGGAGTTAACAGCAGCACTGATGTACCTTTTTAATGCTGCTCTGTTAACTTCCTGGAGCAGAATATTGGGCCAAGTTCCAAAGGAGTGGAAAGAGGGCAAAAACTGTTCCCTCTTCATAAGGGAGATAATAAGACTAAGGCTTTGAATTAGAATTAGTATTACTTCCAAGCCTCCATGGAGTCCAAGACTCATCATAGTGGGGTTGAACAAACACAGACTACAATAACTACCAAAGTCGGCCTTGAACACATTCAATGTTGAAGCATTCAACTACTTGCTCTGGCTATGCATTCCACTCATTAACCACCTGCCAAGCAAAAAAAAAAAAAAAAAAAAAAAAAATCCTTTTTACTTCCTTGCTCACATAACTGTGCAGTTTCCAGGGATGATCTCTTGTTCTTGAATCATCCATTATCCTATGCAATAATTCCTCTATCTACAATAAAGAGCCAAAAGGCTTTTTTTTTTTTTTCAGCGACGTAAATTACTTGATTAAGGGGATAATAAATCCCTCATTATTTCAAAGCCGAATAAGAAACTCGAAGATCGAAATCTAAGAGTTTCATGCCGAAGAACGTCCAGCAAGTCCAAGCGTAAGTCAATGCCTGGTGGTACAACACTAGGGCAACTCGGAGCAAAGGTGGAGCAAGCTTCGACCAATGTCTTGATCACTTCAATCACTGTGAAGCTTGCTCCACCTTTGCTCCGAGTTGCGTTAATGTTGTACCACCAGACGTTGACTTACGCTTGGACTTGCCGGATGTTCTTCGGCATGAAACTCTTAGATTTCGATCTTCAAGTTTCTTATTCTGCTTTAAAATAATGAGGGATTTATTATCCCCTTAATCAAATAATTCCTCTATCTATTTGACAGGCTCTCTCTCACAAACTTATATGTCTCAATCATATCACTCCTCCTTCTATCTGCCAAACTCTGAAGACCACATTCCTTCACTTTGTCTTCATACTCAATACTCCTGAGTCTTTCAGACAGTCTTAGTTATTCTCCTCTGTACTTTCACCAATGTTTTCATATCACAAATATAGCCTGGTGACCAGATCTGTGCACAGAAATCAAATAAAGCCTAATAATATATCTAATACAGTGAAACTATAATTTCCTTATTCAGTGGTGGCGAACCTTTCTATGTGAGCGTGCCAAATGTTTACAAATCGAGTTGCTTATGTGCCAGAAAGTGCCAAAAATTTACAAATCAAGTTGCTGATGTTCCGGGCAGTTTTTAATAGGGGAAAAATTAATACAAAATAAATTGCAGAATTTTATTGAGACAAGTTTAAAAATTAACATAGAATTTCATAAAAATGAATAATTTGACATACACATTGTCATATACAAATCAATATCAACCTATTATCAATTTATTAATTTATCAATATCAATATATCAATTTATTAATGAAATTTTTGCTGTTGTATATTAGATGCTAAATGCTTTATATCAAGTTCATATTTTGTCACTTTTAGTAATACACACGCCGAACTAGATTGATCAGTCGTTCTATTTCTTAAACTGTCTTTTATAAAATTCATTTTGAAAAATAATGATTCACAAGCATATGTAGAGGAGTAAATTGATAATATAGCCATCGCTAGTTTTTTTAAACAGCAAAGGATTTAGGAATGGCATTCCCAGTTCTCAATACGTACTCTTCTGCATTCTTTTTATTTGCACCCCATAATCTATCATTTTCCATTATTTCCAAGTCATTTCTCAAATCAACAAACTTTTGTTTCCATATAGAACTAGATTGAAAATTGATTAATTGCATTTCTATATCTTCCAAATTCAGCCACTCGAAAATCTCCAAATTGAGTTTATCTGTTATCTGTTGATGTTGTGTCTGGATGCAAAATAAATTTTGATGCCTCTACAAATTGCCTGAACTGTAAATCTTGAAGAAAATTCGTTGATTATCGACTGAATAACTGTAGAAAATTCTTTTGTCAATTTAACTTGATCTGTTTTTTCATGGGATTCTAAATCTGCAAAGAATTTTTTTTGTATTTGGAAAATATCAGAAGGTACTGTAAATAACATCACGATTAAAAATTGGTAATTTAGCTTCGAATGCTTTGATTAAATTAAACATGACAATAACTGTCTTGTTAACACCTTGCAGTTTAACATTTAATTCATTTAAATGTAAACACAAATCAGTAAAAAATATTAATTTCGAAAGTAATTCGATGTTCATTAATTGGTTATATTTTTCAATGATTTTCTCATTATGTAAAAAAAGTGCGACTTCATCTAACATTCATCAAATCTTTGAAGAACTTTACCACAACCATTGGACGCTGTTGCACATAAGTAAACCATTGTACACTGAGTTTACCTCGTTTAATAATTCTATAAATTTTCGTTTATTTAAAGTGTGTGCTGATATAAAATTGACCAGTTTTGTTGCAATACTCATGATATCTTCCAGTGTCTTGAAACTAGCCTTTGCGCATAAAACCTGCTGATGTATAATGAAAACCCAAAACTGAATGTCCAATATGTTTGGTAAATAAAATGAGAAACCCATTTTTCTCTCCAGTCATACTGCGAGCACCATCAGTAGTTACTGATACAATTTTGGAGAGATATATATCTCTTTCAGCAAGTGCATTTACAACTGCGTTGCAAATATCTATTCCTTTTCTTGTTGTTACTGGTAATTAGTTTACGGAATTAACAACGCATATAAAGTATATTAATTAAAGGTAACTTTAATGAATAACTTCTATATTTCAGCAACGTCACATTGCCATCTTCAGGAACATAAAGATATGGTATGTGCACTCAGGAACTAACACAAAGCAAATGAGGAAGAAAGTAATAAACTAATTTTGTTCCTAAAGTCCTAATGGTGCCCTCTTGCGGGCTAATTTGGTAGTCTTGGCAGTTGGGCTGAAGTTCTCATAATGAAAGTCTCCCAAATTTGGGGCAGTTTCATGCACCCAAATTTGTTGAGGTTAGGAATGTTTTTTAGAGCTGCTGAAGATTCTTTGAATAATCTTTTGTATTTAAACTTGCTGCGATGAATTATTTTTGTTTTCTTCCAACGAATTTTATGGTGGGTATCTAAGGCATGGTCTGCCAGCCCAGAGCGGCTGTACTGGTGAAACCGGATGTAGTCTTGGTGTTCTGAAATCCTGATATTTGTTGTTCTGCCTGTTTGGCCAAAGTAGGCCAATTTGCAGCTGCAAGGGACCTGGTATACACCAGGTAGGTCTAGGAGAAGTGGTTGGTCTTTGGTAGAGTGGATAAGGAATGCAAACTTTTTATATGGTCTGTAACAGGAAGTAAGGTCATATTTTTTGAGGATATTGGTTATTTTCTTCCAACGAATTTTACGGAATTATGGAAAATTCCAATGAATTTTCTTCCAACGAATTTCTTCCAACTAAAAAACGTTCCTGACCTCAACAAATTTGGGTGCATGAAACTGCCCCAAATTTGAGAGACTTTCATTATGAGAACTTCAGCCCAACTGCCAAGACTACTAAATTAGCCCGCAAGAGGGCACCATTAGGACTTTAGGAACAATATTAGTTTCTTGCTTTCTTCGTCATTTGCTTTGTGTTAGTTCCTGAGTGCACATACCATATCTTTATGTTCCTGAAGATGGCAATGTGACGTTGCCGAAATATAGAAGTTATTCATTAAAGTTACCTTTAATTAATATACTTTATATGCGTTGTTAATTCCATAAACTAATTACCAGTTATGTCTAACCAACGTATAAGTCTTGCTACTAGAATCTTTTCTTGTTGTTGCTAATGATGTTAAACTGATCAATCCTTCTTTGATATTATTCCCAACACAATAACGAATAAAAATTGCTAAACAAGTTAATCCAATTATGTCAGTACTCTCATAAAGACAAAGAGAAATTAAACCAGAAGATTTATATCTATTTTTTGCTGATGAGTTATATTTTTAGCCATTTCCAAGATTCTATCTTTCACCGAGTTTCTAGCCAAAGGCATACCTTTTATTCTTTGAATAATTTTTCTTTGTTTTCAAAATCTTCAAAGAGAACTGTTGCGCATTTTAACCATGCTTCAATATATTCCTCATCATTAAAAAGATTTCCTGTGTTTGGTAATTACATTTGAGGCAAAAAAACTAGTAGTTATATTTGAATGACTGCCGATAAATTTCATTAGGGTTGTTGACTGAATATTTCTATTTTTAATTGCCCGAGCAATCAATTCTTTCTATTCGTCCTTGCTTTTCTGTTTGTCTCATAATGCTGTTTTACTGACGACGTTCTGTACACAACTTCCCAGAACATAAAATGCATATTGCTTTCTTGTCTTTGTTAATCATGCCATACTCTTCAGTCCACCAACTTTGAAACTCTCTGATGCTTGACTGTGATAATTTTCGTATTTATTTTTGGCAGCCATGTTGAGTAGAAATATAACAAAATAATTCAAAACTTAAACCAAATGCATTTTTTATAGTTTCAAAAAAAAAACCAACATTGTATTATATGCCTAAATTAAATTATCTTTATAATTCCCATTTACAGTAGCAAAAATAAAACAGTGCACATATGCAACAATAATGCACTTGCGCAATGCTGCTTATTTCGGCCTACTGGCGGATGCGCAGTACAAAATTCATAATGAATGTACATGAGATTAGAAAAGGAAAGAATCAGAGAATCCAAAGGATCAGTGGTTCTCAATTCTTTTTCTGTAAGACGAGGGCTCAGTCCCAACAAACTTAGTTGTAAATACCTTTCCCATTTTTTTTAAAGTTCACACAGTAAACTAAGTATTAATATTATACAAATTAAGTGGATATTAAATCCAACATATAATTGGATATATTTTTGGAATATAATGAAGTGGAAAGCTACAAATATAAAAGGCCTAAGTCAATCTTAAGTTTAGCTAATTTCACTGTCCTCATTGGGCGAGCATATAGCTCATAAACACTCCAGTCAAAGTTCTTTCATTACAGACAAAAGGGAATATGAAAAGCAATTTTGCTTTTCATATTCCCGCACGCACTGCATTATGCAATACATACTAAGGCAAGTGATACGAAGTCATTAGCCTCTATATACAAGTAGCTTAGACGTGAATATATTTCATGTGCAAAACTTTGTTTTGCTTACTTGGGAAAAGGATTAAAACCAAGTATAAAATTTCTTGGTATCTTTAACGTAAAGATCCAAATAATGTCAAAAATCTATGACCTATCTCCTTGCTTTGCTCCACCTTTAAGCTCTTTGAAAGAATTCTCCTTAAAAGAATTTCACCACTCATCGAAAGAGCACTCCCGATTGAACAAGCTAGCTTCAGGTCAGGAAGAAGTTACTGTGACCAGGTCCTGGTACTGACAACACAGATTGAAGCAGGCTTCAAGAAGAAACTTAAATCCGGAGTCACTTTCATTGACTTAACATTAGCTTATGACATAGTTTGGATCAGGGGCTAAAGTTAGGCAATATTATAAGGTGGAAAAAAACTTTCTAGCTTTTTGAATCCATTCTCTCCAACAGAGAATTATGCATTTTTTCCAAAATGCATAATTTTCCATTTTACAACATTAAACTGATACTCATTATCTTTTTCCCATACTGATAGCCTATTTAAATCATTCTGCAGGCTGTCCATATCGCCTTGATTAACTATTTTCTTTCTTTCTTAATCTTTCCCTCTTTTACCTTTATGGCGTTGAGGGTTTCTATTCCTTATAACCGTAACCGTTATACATGGATAAGGTGGTTGGCCCTATGCCTGAAGGTGTATCCTAAGTCTGGAGAAGCATTATGTTCTCGATACTGGTTTACCCCAGATAAACTAGGGAGAAAAACTTTGCAGTTCAAGCTGAAGACAGGCTAACTTGGCTATGTCTGAGAAAGATCCTAAGCTCCTCACATCAGCAATGGGAATCAAACACAGAACATTCCTTTCCCAGGCATATGGTTGAGAAGCACATAGCTGCTCGGCTAACCAAGCGGACCTTGATTAACTATTACTTTACCTAATTTCATATCATCAGCAAACAACTGAACATTTCCTTTCAGATTATTTCCTATATCATTTATGTACAAATTAAACAGCAATGGTCCCAGCAGTGAACCTTTCAGCACACCATTAGTCACCTGCTTTTGCCTCATTTCTGCCCCTCCATATACCACTTTTTGATATCTGTCCAGCAGTTGCCATCTTATCTTATCCATTTAACCAGTGTCATATCCATCTCACAACATGCCAGCTCGGGCGTCACTCAGATAAACAAGGCCCGCGATACCAATCGAGCAATTGGGGTTGGATCGAAAAGTGGGATACTGAAAGGAAACAGAAAATGAAACTAACAGAACTGTTATCAGTAGGAATGTGGAATGTGCGGACACTCTGGATGTCAGGAAAATTAGAACTACTTCATGAGGAAATGAAGAGATATAGGTGGGATATATTAGAATTGGCAGAGATGAGATGGACATCATCTGGAGAGATCAATGGATGCGAAGTAATATGGTCAGGACATGACGCAATGCACGAAGCAGGAGTTGGCTTCCTTAGCAAAAGAGCTCGAGAGGCACTGTTAGGCTACAAACCCGTTAATGACCGAATCATAGTCACAAGATTTCAGGCAAAGCCATTCAACATATCAATAGTCCAGATATATGCACCCACATCTGATAGCACAGATGAGGATATTAACTTATTCTACAAAGATCTGACAGAGACAATAGAAACAATACCAAAGCAAGATGTGCTAATTATTGAAGGAGATTGGAATGCCAAAGTTGGAATAGATAATGTTGGTCGGGAAAGAGGCATGGGGAAATGTGGTTTCAGAGAAAGAAATGAACGAGGTCAAAAATTGTTAGAATTTGCTGTGGACAATGAGATGATGTGTAACAAAAGATTCCAACAAAAGGAGTGTAGAAAATGGACGTGGCGATCAAATGATGGGAAAACCAAAAACATGATTGATATGATTATGATTAAAAGAAGATGGATAACATCAGTACAGCAATGTTGAACTTTTCAAGGAGCGGATATAGACTCGGACCATAGTTTAGTGATTGCAAACATCAAGATGAAATTAAAAAAGAAATATAAACCCCAACATCAGAATAGAAGAGATACAGCACGAATAAGTGAAGCAGAAATAGGAAGAAGGTACAGAACAGTGTTAGAAGAGAAACTTAAAAGTGTGGAAAAAGAAAACAACTCGAATTTAAGAGTGAAAAGAGTAATGAAGGCGATAGAAGATGCAGTTGAAGAAACAGTACCAGAAGAAGAGAAGATCAAGAAGAAATGGATTATACAAGAAACACTGAAGTTAGTACAGGAGAAAAGAATGTTGAAGATAAGAAGGGATACATCACAACAAATAGAAGAGCAATATAGAAGAAAGTGTAATGAGGTGAAAAAAGCAGTCAGAATGGATAAGATGAAATGGTTAGAAGCCCAATGCAACAATATAGAACAGTACTATGGAGAGCATAAAACAAGGGAGGTATACAAAATGATCAGAACCATTAATAGAAAGTGGCAACCAAAACAGACCACAATTAAAGATGAAAAAGGCAAAGTATTGATGAATAAAGAAAAAATTGTACAGCGGTGGACAAGATACTGTAGTGAGTTATATAAAGAAAAACTAGATTCAGATAGTGTTGGGAAACTGATGAAGAATTGAAGCAGATATCACCACCAGGTAATGAGCATGATATGGACATTTTAAGAGGAGAGGTAGAAAAAGCAATAGGATGGCTAAAACACAACAAGAGTATTGGTAACAATAACATTACTGGAGAAATGATTAAATATGGTGGTGAAAGTATGGTTACAGAAATGCACCAATTAAGTAATATGGTATGGAAAGAAAGGAAAATGTCAGAGGAGTGGGTGAAATCAATATTAGTACCATTATACAAGAAAGGAAATAAGCTAGAATGTAAAAATTATAGAACAATTGCCTTGATAAGTCACCTTGGTAAAGTGATGATGATCATATATCGACAGAAAGATTAAGAACACAACTGGAAACATACCTTGCAGACAAGCAAGCAGGACTTAGGAAGGATAGAACTACAATTCAACAGATTTTGACAATGAGGTTAATATACTTGCTTTGTTGATTTTCAGAAAGCATTTGACAGTATTGACCAGAAAGTGACATTAGCAGTTCTGGAATCCTATGGAATTGATAAAAAACTAATAGCTATATTAAAAGATGATTTGGGGAAATGGTTTAAAACAAGCAGAGGTACTAGACAGGGAGACCCAATATCACCAAGCATTTTCATTGCACATTTAGAAAGAGCAATGGATAAAATGAAACAAGATGCCAAAGGAATATCTGTACACAGAATGAGAATTAACAATCTGAGATTTGCAGATGACGTTATTATTGAAGAAGACGAAAGAGAACTACAAAAAACACTGAAACTGTTAAATGAGGAAGGGAAGAGATTTGGACTTGTTATGAACTTGGAAAAAACAAAGACAATGGTATTTGATTAGAAGAACATGAAACAAAAGATACAAGTGGATGGAACTGATATAGAAAATGTAGAACAATTCACATATTTGGGAAGTAAACTGACATATGACTTGGACTGTAAAAAAGAAATAAAGATCACGATTGCAAAGGGAAGAACAAATCTGAAGGCCATGGATAGCATCTGGAAAAGTAAAGTGATCAGTCTGCAAACAAAACTAAGAGTATTGGAAACATGCATCTTCAGTGGTGTACTGTACGGATCTGAAACGTGGGTAATAAATAAGGAATCAAGAAAAAGAATTTTGGCATTTGAAAGAACTTGTTACAGGAAGATTCTAAGAATAGGATGGGTACAGAAAATCACCAATGAAGAGCTCTATCAGAAGATACAACCAAAACAGAATCTAATGCAGAAGATTATAAAACGGAAGTTGCAATTATTTGGACACATCTGTAGAATGAGTGAGGACCGAAGATAAAGACATTTATGTTTGGTATTATGGACGGTGTAAACAAAAGAGGTAGACTATACAGAGAATGGATAGACGACATAAGGACTGGTGTGGAATGGGTGTACAGAAAATAGACACTGTGCACTGGACAAAGAAAGGTGGAAGAAGATAGTGAAGGAGGCATCAGACACCAACAGGCAGTGAACCCATAGTTCATGATGATGATGATGATGATATCCATCTCCATTTGTTTTAATTTGCATAACAGTATTCCATGTAGTATTCTGTCAAATGTTTTGCAAAATCCAGCAAAATCATCATGTAGCCATTTCCTTTATCCAACTCAGCTGTTACTCTATTATAAAAAGATAGTAAATTACCAAGGCATGACCGGCCCATCACAAAGCCATTGACATAATAAAAATATGGTGCTCCTACAGCATCAGATTTTTATCCACCCATTCATTAATTCTCTTTATCATCAATTTTTCTAGTACTTTTACCACCATGCCTGAGCCTCCGTATCTCAGTCGGTATAGACAAAGCCCTTTGGTGGGAAAGTCCTGGGTTTGATTTCCATCCATGATGTGAGTAACCTTTATCTGGTCTCTTTCGATTAAAGGTGAGTTAGTCTGTCTCATATAGAGGTAGAGGGTTTTTACTCCTGGAAACTCAAAGGTTTTCATCCCTCAGAACAAGCAAACCAGCCCCATGAACACACACGCTGCTACAATCAAAAAATATACACTTACTCCCTCATTATGAGAGCTCAACCAGTCTAAATGGGCAGTCGAGGAGCGGGGAAAACCCCACATGAATAATAAAAAAAAAAACCATGCCTGAGATAACGACTGGTTTATAATTTGCTACTGCAGTCTCAGAACCTCCCTTATGCAAGGGAATTATTTTTCCTCTTTTCACTCCCTTGGAACTACACTAGAGCTGAGACTTAAATTAAAGAGCCTAGTCAGAGACATTCCCAGTTCCCTTGCACATTATTGCAAAACCCGAGCTTATATCCCATCTAATCCCACAGCTGTATTTACATTGAGATTCTGCCTCCAATTCATCCACCTTGTACACCATTCATCGACCTCTGTTCCCACATCAGTGGGAAAAGAGGTGGATGAATGGTGAAGTGTTTCCTTTATCAGGATGATATACCCTAGCAAAGTGATCACTCAGTAACTCAACTATTTATCTGCTTCTGTCTCCTCATGACCATCATCACTCATTAAGGTTAATCTTCCATAGTCATTCTTCCTCTTACTTGCCACATGATGAAAGAACTCCAAAATTTCCTTTGGCATGCTTAGCTAGATTCTTCTCGTAATCTAATTTTGCCTTCTTTGCCATGCTGGTCACCTTTCTTGCCTGAAACTTGTACTGTTCATGAGGTCACTTTCTCTTTATATATCTTCCACAGCATTTTCTTGATGAAAGAAGCAGACAAATGAATGATGAGTGCCAATCACTATTTGGCCAGACTACAGTTTCCCCAAAGACTAAGATCCCGACATAGCTTCCTATCAACCGTTGAACCCTAAAAACCCTCCAGAGACAAGACTTCAACAATGGCTTGCAATATACCCTGAGAATAATACTGGTATTTCAACAGCCAAACATCTTCCACATGGTGCCCACTTGGACTGTAATACTTGGAAAAGCCTCAACAGATTACAAATGACAGGATGCTGCAAACAAAACCTCATCAAATGGGGCTACCTCACTGGACCAGATAACTGTGAGTGTGGGACAACCCAGCCCACGGAACACCTACTTTCTTGCCCTCCCCCTTCTTCAATCACCTTGTACAAAAGAGGACCTTATATCCTGCACAGAAAGAGCAGTTGACAGCGCAAAATTCTGGAGGACCACCTGACCATATTTATTGTACATAACTTATGTATAATTTCTTTTTCCTTCATATTTTACTTATTATTTCTTGTATAATTTACCTACTAAATTTAAACTGTTCTCATTTGTAATGTATCCTGATTTGTTGTAAATAATGTTGCACCAATTACTTACTACTGTACCACCTGTGTTTGTATACGAAATAAATAAGCATTTTCTTCTTCTGCAACTCATGCTTAACGATAATTCTCATTTATCTAACTCCTATCTAATTAACCCTCCTTATCTAAGGTATACAATTTAGTATTACTTCCTTTAGATGATCCTTAACTATATCCCATGCACTGCTAATGTCCTTATCCTGCAATGATTTATACCTTGGCACAGTTTTAAGCTTTTCCTAAGCTTATCATAATTACCTGTCTTGTAGTTCTACATGCACCCCTTCTTAACAGAATATTCCTCATGTTTTACAATCTCTCAAGTCAAGATCGCATGGTCTCTTTCACCAATCAGAGGCCATGTGGTCACCTTGGTTATGGATAGCTCTTCTGATCCTATAACCAGGACCAACATTCTCCAATCCCTAGTTCCCTCCATACTGCCTTAAGTATCTCTTAGCATGTGTATAAATTCTATTTCCTTCTTGCCACATGATCTTTCTTCCTTCCAGTCAATATCTCCATAGTAGGTCCCCATAATAATCACTAGACCTGTACTCATTGTACTAATTTAGCAATGCATGTCTTCCAAATCGATGGAAATCCCTGGTCTATAGGAACAACCAACTATGTATTTTGTCTTACTGGCTTTAATCTCACACCAGACTGCTTCATATGGACAGCCACCCTCCTGCCTATCCCCTATTCTTTTAGGCTGCAATTCATCTGCTATCATCAGCAGTACTCCTTCCCCCCCCCCATCCTATCTTCCATGAAAATACTAAACCCTTCACATTCAATCCCTGTAAATACATCATCTTCTGTTAGTCAAGTCTCATTAATGCCTTAACGTTTTGGCAAGGTTGCACTAACCAATGTGCCAAAAACTTCTCCCTTTTGTTCCTGATCTTCTAGCATTAGTTTCCTTGAATTTGCACTTTAGCATGCTCAGTGAACAAAGTTCTCTCTAGACACCTAACACCAAAACTATTTAGATGCAGTCCATCAGCATTGTACAAATCCTTCTTTCCATCAAACACAGATCATAGATCCACAAATCTTACATCATTCCTTCTGCATATACATATAGACTCATTGGCTATCAACACCCTCCTCCTCAGTTCGTATCTATCATAGCATGGTGGGAGACTTACATTCTCCGTTTCTTGCTCTTCGGTTTTGCATCTCCTAACAACTCCTTTACATTCTCCCCCATAGAATAATTCTTGCTTCTCAAATCATTTGTACCAACTGAGACAATCAAAAGACAAGCAAGCAGATCTACATATGGATGTAGATCTGCATGTTGGGATATTGCAGGTCACTTTCATCAAGTGTGGGAAGCTTGTTCCATCTCTTCGTATAATCGTGGACCCAATTTTCTTGGGGTCAAAGTTACACTGTTTGGCAAGTCTGCAAATATCACCACTTAGTGTCACATTTGTTTCTGAATGGAAATTCAGAATGATGGCATATTATACTTTTTTTTTTTTATTTCCTGGTGGTAGGCATGTTATCATCAAGATGCTAATCATGAATTGCTTTGGGATTTCTTTCTATTGCACAAATTTTCTGGGAAAGTTTCATCAAGTGCGATAGGGCACTGTTCCAGGATGTCCATGCACTTTCTGAGGTTTATGAACTGTTTAACAGGGGTGAGGCACAGGAGGTAGAAAAATGGCTGCGAGGTTGCTCAGGAGTTGAGTGCCAATTTGTCAATTGTGGTATACTCAGCATGAATCATCTTGCAAGAAAAATTGCGTAGAAGGCTCTTTTTCTTTTCCATAATATCCAGCTTGCAATTTCAGCTCTTGAATACTTCAAGTGGTCTGTCTACTGTAGTAACAGTAGACAGACCACTTGCTCAGCTCTGTTGCTGCTATCTTTGCTTTGTATTCAATTACGGCTATATGTTGTGCTGGTGCATACTATAAATGATATCAAAATCTTATCTTCTTATCATATAGCACTCCGGTCATCTCTCTCCAGTTCCTCCAACCCGCTGGTATCCTGCCTCCCACTTCATTCTCGGTCCCTCCATCTTCTTCCACTGTTGAACCTAACTATCTAAAGTCCCTCACCTTCCTGATGACATTTCCTTCCAACTCCAGATCTGTCTCCTGGCCGCCGTCCACTTTGCAACACATATACTTGTGTTGTCTGTGGAAATACTAGTGGCGGTGGTTGGCAGTAGATGGCGTTGGTGTAGTTTCAGTCAGTGGGTGGATTGAGTGGTTGAGACAGAGTTGTAACACAGGTGCCCTCCCTCAATGAGTCTTTGGACTTCCTGGAGGTGTCAAATAATAATAATAAAAAAATAGACGAAATCTTTTTTCTTTTTTGAGATATATTGCTGTGCTTTCATTTGGCTGAGTAAAATCACTTTTAAAACAATAAAAATATAAGAGCACAATTTCCAATCAACACAATCCAAAATGCTACCCTATAGTCCTATCATGTACTGCACTAATGTTCTGTGGTCATTGTTGTTTAACTTTGGTAATGGTTTTGAGAAAGGTTTGAATGGTGATATACAGTTGTTTGCAGATGATGCAAAGTTGGAAAGAACTATGAAGAGTGGAGCGAATGTTGTAGCTTTGCAGGAGAAGAGGACTTGAATACACTAGATCAGTGTTTCTCAAAGTGTGGTATGTATGTGCAAAAGAGAGGAACATAGTAGATACAAGTAGCTGTCAGCAACAAGAAAATGTTGGTATTGTATCTGGATCAAGTGAAATTGATAAGTGTGTGTCGTCTGACATCTCTAAAGAACCAACTAGGAAGAAGATGAGAAAACTTCGTAAGTACGATATAAATTACTTGAAATGTGGATTTTCATGGACGGGAAATGAAGAGGAACCTATTCCATTATGTGTAATTTGTGGTGAAACTTTAAAAAATGAAAGCATGAAACCATGTAATTTAAATCGCCATTTTGAATCGAAACATAATGAATGCAAAGACAAATCTGTCGAATTTTTTCAAAATAAACTAAAAAATTTAAAAGAATCTCAAAAAGTGATATCAGTCGTGTCAGGAGGTGAAAACATGAAGGCTTTAGAAGCTTCATATCATGTGTCACTATTAATAGCAAAAAGTGGTGCAGCGGAAACAATTGGTGAAACTTTGGTCAAGCCTGCAGCAAAAATAATAGTGGAAATTATGATTGGAGATAATGCAAAAAGATCTTTTGATAGGATTTGTCTTTCAAATATTACTTCATCGAAGAATCACTGAAATGGCTGAAATTATAAAACAAACATTGTTATCCGATATATGTAAAAGTCGTTATTATGCATTGCAGGCAGATGAATCCACCGACATTACAAATTTTGCAAATCTTCTAGTGTTCGTTAGGTACGAAAAAAATCAAAAAATTCATGATGACCTTTTATATTGCCAACCCTTGCCAGAACATACAAAACAGGAGAAGAAATATTCAACAGCATAAATACCTTTATGCATCAAAACAAGCTTGATTGGAAAAGTTGTGTTGGAATAAGCACGGACAGAGCGAAATCCATGGCCGGATCTAAAAAAGGACTTGTTTCAAGGATTCAAGCTATTGCACCAAATGCAAAGTTGACACACTGCTGCATACACAGGGAGGCTTTGGCTACACATATGATGTCTACAGACCTAAGAAAAGTTCTTGATGAAGCTGTAAAAATCATAAATTATATTAAAGGCCATCCTCTAAATGCCAGACTTTTCTCTCAACTTTGCAAAGAAATGGGAAGCAACTATACACAACTTCTTTTCCATACCGATGTTCGTTGGCTTTCTCGTGGAAAAGTTCTTACTCATTTATTTGAACTTCGGAATGAACTACAAGTTTTTCTTGATGAAAAGTTTGAATTGAAAAAGTATTTACATAATTGGAAATGGCTCAGTCAATTAGCATACCTGGCAGATATATTTACTGTATTAAATAGTCTTAATTTATCTTTAACAAGGCAAGGAAATTTCTATATTTCATGTCCAAGATAAAGTGAACACCACGTTGGCAAAAATGAACTTATGGCAAAAGCGGGTTGGTAATGAAGAATTTGACGCGTTTCCATCGCTTCATGAATTGCTTGCAAGTTCAAATGAACAAATTGATGATGATATGAAAATTACTATCATGCAGCATTTAAAAAGCTTACAAATGAATCTAGAAAAGTATTTCCCTGAATTGGACATTAATATTGAGTGGATAAGATACCCTTTCAATAAAAACAAATTTATGATAAAGGGTCTGTCGTCAATAGAAGAAGAACAACTTTTAGAACTAGCTTATGATGGTTTCCTAAAAAATAAATACAGTGAGAATACGTTATCATCATTTTGGCTACAAATACAGAATGAATTTCCTGAATTAACAGATAAAGCTCTAAGGTTCATTTTTCTATTTCCAAGTTCATATCTGTGCGAAGTTGAATTTTCGGCCCTTGTAGATATTAAGACGAAGAAGAGGAATCGCATTATAGATGTCGAACCACATCTGAGATTGAAATTAACAACTATAGAGCCAAATTTTGCTGAAATTTTATCTCACCATAAGCAATTTCACTCCTCTCATTGATGATAAATTATTTCAAGTAAGTAAAACTTTATAGTATCTTTATAAAGTTTGCTCTATTAAAAATAAATCATATTTTTTGTTTACATGAACATATAAATTCAAATAAAATAGATATTTAATTTTGTAATATTTTAAATTAATTTATTTTTAATTAATTGTTAATTAATTAATTTATTTTTAATTAATTTTTTATTAATCAATGTATTTTAATTAATTAATTAATTTTTGATTTAATTAATTAGGGGTACTTGGTAATAATGAAAATTTAAGAAGGGGTCCGCGGATATCTGAAGTTTGAGAAACACTGCACTAGATGAATGGAAGTGAGTTGGGTTATTAGTTCAATGTTGCCAAGTATAAGATTTTAAAATTTTGGAAGCATAAATGGAATGCAGAGTAAGCAATTGATAAGGGAATCTTAAGAGGAGGTGTGTATGAGGGGGAAAGTGATGGTGGACAAGGACATGAAATTTTGAGGATATCTTGAGGTTCTGTGCCAGTAAGCATATTATCGTCTATTGTATAATTGTATTGTATTAAGCAGAATATGGATAACAGTGCACAGAGTTGGTCATGTGGTTTTCAGATGGATGAAGCGATATTGGAAAGAGTCCAAAAATAATTAACTAAGATGGATGATAATGTCTAGAAATACCAGTAATCAATGCAAATAAGTTTTTTCATAGAATGGGGAGAGATAGAAGACAAGATGCCATCTCTGAAAGTAGTAAAAGAAAGTTGTGAGTAGGGGAAGGGATGAGTAGTAAGCTGGTTTTTCACATGGAAAGTTGTGGGTGACTGGAATGAATGGCATGAGAGCATAGTGAGTGTGGAGACAGTGAATGCATGTAAGGCATGGTATGATGAACTGTGTGTGACAGCAGGATCTCACACTGAATCATTGGACTCCATGGTGAATGACGATGATTATCTGTTACTCAACCAGCAATTTTCTAACGCCATAAGCATTTAGAATGGAGTACACCTTTAATGGATATGACTAGTTTATTATCTTTGAAAGTGGTCTATTATTGGTCTGGTCTCTGATTCATTCAGTTCTTACATTTGGTTTCTTCTAAATCTCCTAAATTCTACCAATACTTTGTTGTCTTCTTCTTCCTCTGGGTCATTTTTCCTGAACTTTTTGATCAAACAGATATTTTGCTTTAAGGACACACTATATTCTTATTTCATCTGGAGGTGCATAAAGTATCACTGTGCCTGATAAGTAGGTTCTTCAAGGTGGTTTAACAGAGAGAAAAATCCCAGCTTGAAAAACATTGGAAATAAAAATAAAATATGTATGCCATAATTAATTATTTCCTGTATAATTGATTCTGACTTGCAATAATGATTATTAGTCATAAATGAAACGAAAGTCTGTGTGTTGTCTGTGTTGTATGGTTTGTGTTGGAGACTCCTGTAGAAAGGATTAAATGAAATAAACCTAGTTTTATGCAAATATTATGCAAATTTTATTCATTACAAGTCTGAGAAAGTATTTTAGGTGTCAGCATCAACAATGAAGCACTCCCTAAACCTCAACAAGGGCAAAATTTACTGAAAATTTGGGAGACGGTCATTTTAGGACCAACTTTAGCCTAACAACTGCAAACAATTTCAAATTCAGTCCTAAAAATATAGTAGAATGCTACTTCTTTTGTCCATTACAGTTTCAAATTATTTCCATAATTATTTGATTGTTCATGCCTTGGGTGATGTGACAAGTGGAGCAGTTTTTTTTTTTTTTTCTTCTTAGGAGCACAATAAACAACACATCAGTTTGAAATCCAGTAAAATATCACCAGCTTAATAAATTATTATTATTAATTAATAATATTTTAAACACCCTCCATGGAGTTGACAGAATCATCGTGGAAGGTTCATTCAACTGGCAACATATTCATCATATAGAATCTTAAAGTCCTCAACACTTCTTGCATTAAAAACACATTCTGGTAATGAATTTCATTCACTGATAATTCTCCATGTAAAATATCTACTCCTCACACCCCTCTTCACCACACTTTTACATAACTTTGAGGAATGACATCTGGTTCTTTCCCTCTCACTTTCTACTCTTGTTATAATCCACTTGGTATTAATCTGATAAAATCTTCTCACTAACTTAAATGTCACTATCATATCACCTCTATTCCTCCTATCCATCAAACTGTGCAATCCACACCTCTTCAACTTCTCCATAGCCAGAATTCCAAACTCCTGATATTGTCTTAGTCACTCATTTCTGGACCCTCTCCAATGTCTCCACATCACATTGAAAACCAGTTGATCAGATCTGAGCACAATAGTCCAAGTGTGGTCTGACCAGTGCCTTATACAGTGGCACAACCGCTTCCTTATCCTTGCATGTTAGAGTACTTCTTATCACAGTAGCACTAAAATGTGCAACCTTTGCAACCCTAACAACATGTCCTCTAAACTTCAATCTACTGTCAACCCTCATTCCCAAATCACTAATCTCATCCACTTCCTGCAGTATAGCACCATCGATATAGTACACAGCCTTATAGTGCAGGGATTCAGTAGAATCCCAGCACTCGAAAATGCAAATACCTTGCATTTTGGAGTGCAGGGATTCAGCATCAGCAGTGCTACTTATAATTCTTCCCAACTCTGCATCATCAGCAAACAACTGTAGATCCCCAGTCAGTCCACATTATATATTGTTTACAAACAAGTTAAACAGCAGGGGGCCAAGAACAGACCCCTGGGGCATGCCACTGATTATCCTTCTTTTTTGAGAACTGGTCCGTCATACAGAACCTGCTGGTATCATTCAGAGTACAAATCTCTGATCCATCTAACAAATATACTGTCTATTTCCATTCTTTGCAGCTTGTCCATCAACTTATCATGTTGTAATCGAGCAAACACTTTTGCAAAGTCTAAGAATATCACTGTATATGATTTTCCCTTATCATATTTATCATATTATAATTTTTTTGTTATGGTGTTGCAAGTTGATATATCACTAAGACAAACATTTGTAAAGATGAATGTTGTTCAGATATTGTACAGAAACACATAGGCATAGAAGAAATTATTATTTATTGATCATTTAATATTATATATTTCAGAAAGAATAACTGATGCATCTTCAGCTAAAAAAGGACTATGAGCTTGTTTAAGACAAAGGTAGAATCCCAGAAGACAAAGGTAAAATGTAACAATCAGCTACCCATTCAAGGCATGTTCTATAACCCAGAGATGACATGCATTAGAGAAAGAAATCTGTTCAAGTGGAACATCAGACAGAAAACTGAACAGATGAAAACTCATGATCTATTTGAACACATTCTTTTTTATTATGCATATCACCTCTGGGATGTAGAACAGAATTTGAATCCGAATGCCATGTATTTTTACTTTGTCTTAAACCAACTTGTGGTTCTTATTTACTAAAGATATATGAAGTTATTCTTTCTGAAATGTCTGATGTTTAAGTGATCAACAAATAAAACCTGGCTGATTTTCTTGAAACAAAAACATAAAAATTTATCATCATCATCATCATTAATTTTCTTGTATATATAACCTCAAGGGGTGTTCAGGCTATTATGACAGTACTCATGATTAACTTTACATTATTAATAATCTCCAATCAACAATTTTCCTCCAAATTACTTTATTACTTTTCAGCACTCCGATATTATTATTGTGCACAGGCACCTCCACAGAGTCCAAAGACTTATCATGAGAGACCCAAACTATCCACAAAACATAGCTAAAAGTTCTCGGCCTCAACCATAGATGCCAACACTATCAGCAGGATTTTTTTTTTTTTTTTCCTAAGTTGGTACATCTGTCATTTATGGTGTTACTGCCTTTCAAAGAAATTGTTAGTCTCTATTTGAGCAATTATTTTCTTAACTTATCAGACATTTAATGATTGTGTTATCCTTGAATTTCTATCTCATCACTAATCATTCTTTGAAACGGTCAAAGTCAGCAACAACATAAAATAACCAAATAAAACAACAAATTATGATGTGACATCTGAAATCAAACTTCTTCAACATCTTTGTCTTAACTGGGCATACTGGTTGCTACTGTTTCCAGTGAACTTATGCCTATTCCTCCCTTGCATATAATCGGGCTCACAATCATTTATCATTCTCTCTCTCTCTCTCGTGTGATTTGTTGAAAAGTGTGCAAGTTGGTAAATACAACATAAGATTCTTACTTTCCACATATTTACAAGTATTGTCGGTCTACCATTGCAAATCTGTTAACAGCTATTTTGTCTTTATTTTTAATACCTGCCTTTCAATTTTATGTACTTTTAATTATCCACAAAACTATCCACAAAATATAGCTAAAAGTTCTCGGCCTCAACCATAGATGTCAACACTATCAGCAGGATTTTTTTTTTTCCTAAGTTGGTACATCTGTCATAAGCATCCATGTGAAATTGCAAGTCATTCTATCAAGTAGTTTCTTTCATTGAGCTGTCTGAAGCAAAAGTGTTGTCTGTATCCCTTGAAATGGATAAAATTGAGTATTGTACAGTTATAAAATTCTTTGTAAAAGAAGGTTTAACGCCAAAAGAAATTCATTCGAAGTTCATAAAACTTTAAGGACACTCTTCTCCTTCGTTTTCAACGATTAAGAAATAAGCTGCTGCGTTTCAATGTGCCTATATGCATGAAAATTTATTAAAATAACTTTTTTTTTTTTCCCCCATAGGAAGAGATCACAAAATCTTGAAGATTATAATGGGCTGATGCATTTATGGTGTTACTGCCTTTCAAAGAAATTGTTAATCTCTATTTGAGTAATTATTTTCTTAACTTATCAGACATTTAATGATTGTGTTATCTTTGAATTTCTATCTCATCACTGATCATTCTTTGAAACGGTCAAAGTCAGCAATAACATAAAATAACAAAATAAAACAACAAATTATGATGTGACATCTGAAATCAAACTTCTTCAACATCTTTGTCTTAACTGGGCATACTGGTTGCTACTGTTTCCAGTGAACTTATGCCTATTCCTCCCTTGCATATAATCGGGCTCACGATCATTTATCATTCTCTCTCTCTCGTGTGATTTGTTGAAAAGTGTGCAAGTTGGTAAATACAACATACGATTCTTACTTTCCACATATTTACAAGTATTGTCGGTCTACCATTGCAAATCTGTTAACAGCTATTTTGTCTTTATTTTTAATACCTGCCTTTCAATTTTATGTACTTTTAATTATACCTACATGTAATCTTTAAATATTTATGTGATTGAATTACTTCAACATTCTTCGAAATACCTATGAGATTTTAACAAGAACTTCTTTGCATCTTCCATTAATGCAGTTCTTGTAATTTTATTCCGTTTTTTCTTTTCTTTTCTTTCTTTCTTTTTTTTTTTTTAATATAAATGTAAATATTAAAACACATACGCATAAATAGGACAAAAAATCATAAAGGACCGTTTTTAATGACTTAAAATAAATGTAAATATTAAAACACACACGCATAAATAGGACAAAAAATCATAAAGGACCGTTTTTAATGACTTAAAATAAATGTAAATATTAAAACACACACGCATAAATAGGACAAAAAATCATAAAGGACCGTTTTTAATGACTAAAAATACGCGATTAATGTTTAAATTTTTTAATTGACAAATAAAAGGGTACTTAAAAATTATGCGAAAAGAAGACTGTGATTTCTATGGAATACGGTAAAATAAGCTAATTTGCATACCACTTGAAGTAAGGATATTTAAGCAATACGGGAATAAAAAAAGCATTAGCTGATTTTTTTTTTTTGATGCAATTTTAAAAATTGTTCTCGGCAGAAATCTAAACGATTTGCAAATACATGACAAAATTTCCATAAAAGTGATACTACAAATTGAATCACGAATATTGACTTGTGGCCGATAAATTTTCATTCTTGTCACATGACAATACACGTGATTCTTTCTAAATAAACTACAGCTGTCGTCGATAGCAGAGATACAACTTTATTCAAATCAAAGTACTGAAGGAAATAACAATTTACTCACCAATTACAATGTTACACAAGGTAGAAAACGATAGATTATGTTACGCGACTTCGGATTAGATGTTCCTTTAAATATTATTTTAATAAACCTTCAAAGAAGATATCGAAGTCGCTCAACTCGCACTGTAGGAACGTTATAACTGGTACAATCAAATCAAGTGCTCTCGGTGTAATGATTAGCTAACTTTCCTCATATCATATAAGCAGCCAGCTGGTATGCATTGCAACAGCTATCTTTTGAACATTGCGTTATCTAACTGCATGTTTACCAAACGGCCGAGTACTTTCGAAGAGTTGCAAGGACCTCAAACTCTCCCAAAGGTCATTTTTAGCGTTGTTAAAAACCGTCCTATTAAAACCACGATCGTAATCAGAACCTGAATCGGAAATGTTGAGCAGATGACCTCATTTCTCACCCCAGTTTGAACTATTAAACGCAGACCAAAAACATTGCATGCTTTAGTATTTTTTTTTTTAAGTTAATACAAGGCTTTCTTGCTTAGAATGTAAATAAATTAAATTAAAATACCTAGCGTACGAACATGACAGAAAAATCTTTATATGGCTTTGTCAATTGAAGATGAGTTGGCCGATCTCATAGGCATTAGTAGGATTTTTTCTCCCTGAAACTCGAGGTTTTCATCCCAGATATATACAGGCAAATCGGCCATGAGAGCATAGGCAATTTGCAGAAAAATTTATTGCTGATGATGCGCAGTAGATGATGTTGTGTGTTGTTAGTGGTGCTGTGTGTATGAAGTACAAGTAGGAAACACGGTAAGTGTAGTGGTGCAGTAGAAGGCTCCCACAATGAGCCTTTGGGCTCCTTGGAAGTGTCCCGTAGCAATAGTAAAATAGTTAATAATAAAATTTGCGAAACCTTCCCTGACGCAAATGAAACCTAAAGATTTCATTTATCATTGATGCTAGAAACTTTTTGTGGGCATTTTTCCCAAGTTCTCTGGCATAAATATTTTTATTATTATTCTTGACACCTGTGTAGAGCCTGTGTAGCTCAGTGGATGTGGCGTTTGCACACCATCGCGCTAGGTCGCACGAAGGAAGTCTTGGTTTCGAGTCTAGTCGGCGACTAGAGGAAATTTTTCTAAGCCTTTTTTCGACCGGTTCCCGAGTTAGTCGATCTCTGGCACGGGCAAGCAGGTTTTTCCTCCCGGAAACTCGGGTTTTTCGTCCTGTAAACTCAAGAAAATCGACCGTAGAACCCACATTATTTCAGACATTAAATATATTGTGTTAGGGTTAGAGACCACGAGATGGCGGCACATTTGAGCCGTCTCTCTTCACTGCGTACCGCTTAATTAGTGATAGCCTTGGGCCATCTGTCTCTGATTGGGTACCAGTAAAGATTGAACTGCCCACTCAGTCTCCAAAAGTTAGATAGGGCTAAATGGCCTCGCCTACTCCCGTATATACGGGAATAAAAAGGCGTTAGCTGATTTTTTTTTTTTTTTTTTTTTTTCTTGGCACCTCCAAGGACTCCGAAGACTCATCGCGGGAGGACACCTACTGTACAACTCTTCGTCTCCACCACTACACCGAAACTCTACTACCAATCATCCACATTAACGCCATCTACCGCCCACCACCACAACTAGTATTTTTTGTCTGTAAATTGCGTGTGTTCTGAAGGGCCGATTTGTCTGTATGCGGGATGAAAAACACGAGATTTTGGGAGAAAAAAACCCTGCTACCTCCGTATGAGAGCGGCTAACCCACCTTCGATTGAAAAAGTCCACATAAAGATTCATCTCGTCACGACGAGAATCAAACTTAGTCCTGTTCCCAGTGCGTAACGAGAGGGTGGCCTAGTAGAACATCTACTAGGTCTGGGGCGCAAAACTTAAAAAATGTAAAAAATAAAAATAAATAAATAGATATAAAAGTCCGCTATTTTATATTGTATTTTGAAATTTCGGCAATACGTCGCTTTAGACACACAAATTCTGCAACACACTGCAGTTCATTTTGATGGGGTTAATAGTAAGTATTTAACATATTGCATTTAGTAAAATTTAACTCCAATTTTTCAAAATTTTTGTCATTTTTGGATTAGGAGGCGCAAGTTAGATACTTGCCACAGGCGCTTCATACCCTCGTTACTGTACTGCCTATTCCAATCGAAGGGCGTAATGTACCGTCGTTCTTCCAATTGCGCTACAGAGCGCTTTTCTTTTTTTTTTTTTTTTCATTTGTTTGTTTCTTCTGTTTCATTTTCTTTTGTTTTTTGTTCGTCCAAAACAAACTAGGGTTTTTAAACCCTTTAAAGAGGAAAATCGACCCCAGAACGCACAAAAGACAGATTGCCAGCCAATCGCCATCCTACAAGCTGTTCGCTGACAGTAAGCACAAGCTATCAACAAACCAAGATTTCTGGGATACTGAGAGTACAACATAACTCTCATAGCTCTAATCCCCTAACTCATATGATTATCTGCACTAGTGGGAGTTCTACAGTAGATTTTCTTGAGTTGTAGATTAAAATCCTAGTATTCTAAGAAAAACATTACTTAACGTTTCCAGAAATCGACGAACTCGAGAATTTGCTGAAGAAACGCTTAGAAAAATAATCCTCTAGAAGGCTACTAGAAGCGAACCTCTAAATTCTCTTTCTTCAGACAGCATAGCACCACAGAAGCAAATGCAATTTCAATCAGTCTGGATAGGAAGTTTGGCAAAAACGTATGCCAATCAATATTAATAATTTTAATTAATAATATCAAGTTAGTTTAGTGTCGCTTTTGTTTTATATGAGTGTTGATAGAATGCGTTATTTAGATTTGAGAAAAACTATATTTTATTAAGCTAGATATCGTTCCTATGGCGTCAATGCATAGTAAAACAATCGTGCCCAAAATATTTCGATTTTCTTTCCAAAAATCGAAATATTTTGGAAAGAAAGCCAGATTGGTGAGCAAATATGTAGTAATTGTTTTGACAGTGAGTGCCAGTCGAAGCAAGAGAACAACAAAAAAAAAATATATCATGTAATAGAATATAATATATTGACAAAGGTCCCGAAAATGTTACAGTCAGCGATAATGTTGACAGTGCCAGGAGGATTAACATAAGAAAGAAGACTACTTCAAGAAAGTAAAAGCACATGGAGTTCTTCACAGAACAAAACGCGAAATTGAAATATTGCAGAAGCATCAAGGATTCGTAGAAATGAGAAGAGGGGAAAAAAAGCAAAACGTACTAGGGAAGAAACGAGTGAATAATTAAGCAACAGTTGGAAACTTTTTTTACAGTGATTCCATGATAAGGGAAGGGCTTAATGAAAGTGCCTTTCCATCATCAGAAAAGTAATAATATTAGTAAAAACGTCAGGATGCAAAAAAAAAAAAAAAAAGTAAGGTAAGGTAAAAGATTCCAATGCTTTGGCTGGCACTAATGACTTGAAAGGTGAAAAATTTTCCATCAAATAAGATATGAAAAAAAGATATTGGAAGAAGCAAACAACAAGAGCTATAGGGTAAGAAATGTAAGTCTGCTACCATGGTTTGATAGAGAATGTAAACGATCGCAAATGAATCAATATGCAGTGCAGGTTGTGCAGAAGAAAAGATTGAGTATTTAGACCTATGCACTGAATTTGATGGATGGAAATATTTATATAATGCTGAAGAACTAGACATAAATGGATTCAGGGTTAGGTGTTTGTGGGAAGTTTTGTTCAGAGTATGGAAGAGCAAAGAAAGGAAAACTAGAGTTGTTCAAGTATATATATATATATATATATATATATATATATTAATGCCAAGAATATCAGAAAAAATAAAGAGTAGTTTTGGCTCTGGTGAGCAGTGTTATCAGCATTTCTGAGAACTGGCTGACAGCAGATGATGTAGTTATATGGATAGAAGGTAAGGGATATAATATTTTCACTGAGGAGAGAAAACAGGATGGGAGGCAGCAGTATTGTTGATGATAGCAAATGAAATTCAGCAACATGACTAGGGGATAATGCGTAGGTGAGAGCGAATTTGAAGCAATCTGGTGTGTGAGATAGAGACCAATATGAAAAAAAATATAGTTTATGAAATATACCAGGGGGAGATATAAGGGATGATATGGAAGACACAATGATCAGCATAATGAATGTAAGTTGAGTAATTATTATAGGGGGACTACAACTACAGAGCATTGATTCCAAGGAAAAAAGCACAGAGCAGGGGGGGGGGAACATCGGTTAACGCCTTTTATTCTCTTATAGGGAGTAGGCGAGGCAGTTTTAATCCAATCTCTTTTGGGGACTGAGGAGAAAGTTCAATCTCCACCAGTAGCCAATCAGAAATAGCTGGCTCAAGGCTATCACTAATTATACATGGCAGTGGAAGTGACGCTTGCGTCCTCTGTGCTTGGTCGCTCGAAGTTAGACTTACGTGATGAATTTTAAATACTTAGGAACTTAGATTAACAAAGAAGGAATAATAGTAAACGAAGTAAAAGAGTGAAAAGTTTTTTCATGTCTAGTCACAGACTGAAGGAACTTTTTTTAAACCTATCTTCGACCGGCTCCCGAGATAGTCGATCTCGGGCATAGGCGAGAGGATTTTTGCTCCCGGAAACTCTGGTTTTTCGTCCAATAAACGCAAGAAAATCGATCGTAGTACCCACATTATTTCAGACAGTAACATATCCTGTTATGATTAGGCACCAAGAGATGATAGCACATTGTTTTCTGGTCTCTTCATCAGTAGCTATAATTAGATATAGACATGGGCCAGCTATCTCTGATTGGCTACTGGTGGAGACTGAACTGCACACTCAGTCTAGGGTATAAAGACCTCGCCTACTCCCTATAAGGGAACAAAACATATTAGCTGATTTAAAATATAATTACTTGAAGAAGCATATGATGGAGAGGACTCGATGTATATGAGGGTTGGACCTGGTCATAAGATAAGATCTCTAAATATTGCCTCCGACTGGAGAGTTATCATGTTGCTTTGAATTAGGAGGTTGTAAAATGTGGGATTTTCATTCAAGAAGAAGTATATATGGAACTACAAGGCAGGTGATTATGACAAGATTAGGAGGCAGCTTGAAGCAGTAGAGTGGCATTAAAAGCAAAAGGCAGGAATCTCAGAAGATAATTGGAGATAGTCAACCGGCATCTGAGGGAAGCATATCATACTCGCAGTCAAGAAGATAAATCATGCAGGAGTTAAACGGATGAGTAATATGATTAAGCATGATCTGCAAAATCATCATCATCATTATCAATTTCCTGAAAGATACCCTCAAAGTGTGTAAAGGCTAACAGGACAGAGGACAGTGTACTACATAATTTAGTTTACACTGTTAGTAATCTCCTGTTAACAGGAGATTACTAACACTGTAAACTAAATTAAATTACAATTAAATTGAAATTAAATTACAACAGTGTAATTTAATTTCAAGATTAAAGTCTCTATATTTAGAAAGCCAACTCATACAGACAGATATTTGCGTGCGTCATCCCATCATCATCCAGCGCAAAAGTTGGGTAATATCAACTCTAGCGAATCGTGCAAGATCTGTACTGTCAGATGAAGAAGAACTGAAAAAGGAACTACAACATCTTAAATGGACCTTTAAAAACAATGGCTACTCTCTAAAAAATATTAACAACCAATTATCCCACCGTCAACGTAGCAACGTAGAGACACAGGACGACTCCAAAGGTCATATCGTCTTGCCATATATCAGCACACTATCCAAAAAGCTGAGTAGAATTCTAAAGAAGTTTAACATAAAATGTGCTTCTCAACTATGCCAAAAATAAGATCACGCTTCAACAACTATAAACAACCTCACAACCTTCTACAATTCCCAGGTGTATACAAGGTCACTTGTGAATGCGGAAAGCCTTACTATGGGCAGACAGAGAAATCTATCTTACTAGGACGCGAAGAGCACCAGCGAGACATTGCTTATAAAAGAACCAGAGCAACTGCTCTGTCAAGCCATGTCCTGTTTTCAATAAACACGAACAACGAAAGCCACCAACATGAAATAAACTGGACATCAACTTCAAACCTACACATCTGTCATGATGAAGTAGAGCGGCGCATTGTCGAGTCAAAAGAAATCACCTTGGACCCTTTTCACATGAATAACAATCTTAGCTATAATTTGCCTGAATCTGTCAACTCTACTATTAGATACTGGAGATCGCGTGATTCCACACACGCACAGGTGTACAACAATAGAACTTTAACTCGGACTGTAGTTCAAGCTCATCTTCTTCTTCTTCTCTTCTACAGCTTCTCCCACTTAAGTGGGGTCACTGTTTGCTATGAGTCTCCTCCACACCTTCCTGTCTTGGGCTGTCACCACATCCAAGTTCTTCATCTTCAAATCCTCTTCTACCAGCTCCCTCCATCTCTTCTTTGGCCGCCCACGCTTCCGCCTTCCTTGCACATCCATCTGCATGACCCTTCTTCCCACATATTCGTCCTCCCTCCTCATCACATCACCAAACCATCTCAACCTTGCCTCCTGTATTTTCGCTCCTAAGTTCGTAACTTTCACTGTTCCCCCTGACATAGTCATTTCTCAGATGATCCTTTCTGGTCACACCGCACATCCACCTAAGCATTCTCATCTCTGCTACTTCCATCCTGCTGATGTTATTTTTCCTCAGGGGCACAGTTTCTATAGCATATGTCATAGCTGGCCTCACTACTGTCCTATAAATTTTGCCTTTCAGATTGATCGCACCCTCTTATCGCATAACACTCCAGCCATCTCCCTCCAGTTCCTCCAATCCGCTTGTATCCTGCATCCTACTTCCTTCTCAGCTCCTCCATCTTCTTCCACTGTTGAACCTAAGTATCTAAAGTCTCTCACCTTCCTGATGACATTTCCTTCCAGCTCCAGATCTGTCTCCTGGCCACCGCCCACTGCGCAACACATATACTCTGTCTTACTTCTGCTCAGTCTCATACCTCTCTCTTCCAGTACTTTTCTCCATCTTTCCAGTTTAGTTTCCGCTTCTTCTCTTGAATCTACACACAGCAAGATGTCATCTGCGTACAACATTGTCCAAGGTGCATCTTCTCTCACCTCCTCTGTTACCACCTCCATCACAATATTAAACAGAAACGGACTTAATGCTGACCCTTGATGTAAGCCAACTGTTACTTGAAAACTTTCTGTCTGTCCCAAACAGGTCCGAACACTTGTCTTCACATTTCTGTACATTTCCTGCACCAACCTGACATATTTCTCTGGCACCTTCTTCTCCCTCAGACACCTCCAGACTTCTTGCCTTGGCACTCTATCGTATGCTTTCTCCAGATCAATAAATACCAGATGTAGCTCCCTTTGTTTCTCTCGATATTTTTCCATCATCTGTCGTAACCCAAAGATAGCATCTGTTGTTGATCTACCAGGCATGAAGCCAAATTGTTCCTTTGCAATCTCCACCTCCTCCCTCAATCTACCATCAAGAACCCTTTCTAGAATCTCCATTGTGTGGGACATCAACTTTATTCCTCTGTAATTTTTACAGTCTTGTGCATCCCCTTTACCCTTGTAGATGGGAACAAGAGTACTCTCCCTCCATTCCTCGGGTATATTTTCCTGTTGGCAAACTTTCATGAACAGGTCCCACAGCAGGTCAATTCCCTCTTCCCCCAGTGCCTTCCATGCCTCCACTGGAATTCTGTCGGGGCCCACCGCTTTTCCATTCCTCATCCTCTTCATGGCCTCCATCACTTCCATTCTATTGATGTTCTGCACCATCCCCTCAGAAGGCTGCCCATCTCCTCTGTGAGTCCTTGCATTTTCCTCATTCAAAAGTCCCTCAAAGTATATTTTCCATCTGTTTCTTATGTCCACATCCCTCCATAATACTCTTCCTTCAGCATCTTTGATCTGCCTCACATGTAAGATGTCCTTAGCTGCTTTATTTCTACATTTCGCTAGTTGGTAAATTTTTCTCTGTCCTTCCTTTGTTTCTAATTGATCATACAGATCTTGATATGCCATGGCCTTCTCCTGTGCCACAACTCTCTTGGCTTCTTGCTTTCTCTCTTTGTACACCTCTCTGTCCTCTTCCACTCTTGACTCATCCCACTTCTGCTTTGCCTTCCTCTTAGCTGTCACTGCCACTTGTACATCATTATTCCACCACCAACCCTCCTTCTGCTCTCTAATCTTTCCAGATGTCTCACCAAGCACCTCGATTGCACAGCTCAGGATTACTTTTGAATTATGTTTCCACCAATCTTGTACACTTTCCAGTCCATCCGAAATCCTCTCTAACACTCTCTCCCTGAAACGATTCCTCACACTCTCCTCTTTTAAGCGAAACGACTTAATTGTCTTCATCCCATGGCAACCAGAAGTTCTTATCTTCGATCTTATTTTAAAGTATGCGCACAGCAGTCGGTGTTGTTGTGCTACTTGATCTGTTGGAATTACTTTACAATTTGTCTCACCCTTAAGATGTTTTCTTCTAGTCAAAATGTAGTCAATTTGTGAGCTGTTGTTACCACTTCTAAATGTTATCAAATGTTCTTCCCTCTTGAAGAAAAACGAGTTCACAATTGCCAGATCAAACGCTACTGCAAAGTCCACAACCCTCTCTCCTTCCTGGTTCATCATTCCCACTCCGTGGCCACCATGCACCCTTTCACAGTCTCTATTCTGTCTTCCTATGTGCCCGTTCAAGTATCCTCCGACAATCACCATCTCATTTTCTTCCAATTCCCTCATTTCTTCATCTAACACGTTCCAGAACTCATCTTTTTCCTCTGCTGTACAACCAACTTGCGGGGCATATACACATAATACGACCACCCGCTCTTCTCCAAGACCCAATTTCATTCGCATGATCCTGTCGTTCCTTCTACCCACGTCCAGTACTTCACCCTTCATTCTGCCACACACCACAATTCCTACACCATTTCTTCCCTCGTTATTCGCTCCAGAGTAGAACAATTTATATCCATCTCCCAGTTCCTTTGCCTTTCCCCCTTTCCACCTTGTCTCCTGCACACATAAAATGTCCAACTTCCTCTTCCTCATCATGTCTGCCACCTCTCTTCCCCTTCCAGTCATGCTTCCAACATTCAGTGTTTCCACTCGCAACATCCTCTCCACTTGCTGGGCTCGCTTCTTTAACCGCACCCGCCCTTGATGCGGTAGCCCTCGTCCACTTCTCACAGCTGTAGGGCGATGTGGCTGCGCGTCGCTTGAGGGGTACGCCCTAGCCCTTATATCAATTTCTCTTCGACTCATAATCATAGTTTGAGTTGGCACTGAAGTTTTCCGACCGGATGCCCTTCCTGACATCAACCCTCGCATTTATCCGGGCTTGGGACCGGCACCTATTGAGGCTAGCTTGCCTCCTTCGGTGGCTGCATAGAACGAAATGACTTAGCAAGATAGAAAAGACTCACCCCTAGCCCTCGAATACTCTAATAGCATCAGGGGGAAGGAGCAAGGAGAGGAGAAAGAAGCAAAGAAAGAAGAGGAGGGACCAGTCTACAGAATAATATAACAGATATATATTACATGAAGTAAGGCATGGTCCAGCATCAGGTACCTCGGGTTTGCCATGCCCGTACTCACTAAAGTGAGCCCTTGAGGATAGTTCAAGCTCATAATAACTGTAATTTACAGTCGAATATTATGGCTTTATAATTGTATGGCTTTGGAGTGTGTCAATGTTAATTTCGTGTCTTTTAATATCTTTCTATGTTCTTATCGCCTGATGAAGTCGTTCTTGACGAAACATGTTGCGTTTTTTCAAATAAATGTCATTGTGTTATAATTCTCGGGTTTTAAGTCAGTTAATTTAGAAAAATGAACATATCCCAACCCCGAGTTAATAGTACTAATCACATATATATATATATATATATGATGACTACTACTATTAACTCGGAGGTTGGATATGTTCATTTTAATATAAACTGACTAAAAATCCGAGAATTATAACAAATTGAGATTTATTTGAAAACGCAACATGTTTCGTCGGGATTGACTTCATCAGGCGTTCAGAACATAGAAAGCTATTAAACGACACTGAAAAAAACATTGAGACACTCTAAAGCTACACAATTATAAAGCTATAATATTCGACTGTAAATTACAGTTATTCTGAACTTGATAATATTATCCTTCTGATAATATATCCCCTGGTGAGAGACTTGCAATTAAAAATCTAAGAATTAACAAGGACATCGTCATCTTAAAAGCTGATAAGGGGAATGCAACTGTAGTTCTAGATAAAATAGACTACCGAGAAAAAAATCTTAACATTGTTAGAGCCAGATAGTTATTCGAAAATTGAGAGGGAACAAGAGAACACAATAGAACCAATATTCTCCTACAAAAGACCACAGAAATTCCACGAAATACACGGCTTTCCATCCGTTCTTTACACCCACTCATTCCAAGGCTATATGGTCTCCTTAAGGTACATAAAGAAAAATATTTACTGAGACCTATAGTAGACAGCATTGACTCACCCACATGGAGGTTATCTAAATATCTGGCGTTATCGTTAAAAGCTTATGCGGGAAAATCTTCTTCTTATATTAAAAACTCAACAGATTTTGTCTCTAAAATCAAGTACTTAAAACTCAAATCTTTTGACATCGTGGTGAGCTTTGACGTGGTAGCACGCTTTACCAACATTCCGACACAAGACGTTCTCCGTATTTTAAAGAACAAGATTTCAAATAAAATGTTCTCTCTACTATCTCACTGTGTAAACTCTGGCCATTTTGAATTCGAAGGTAAACTTTATAAACAGGTCAAAGGATTAGCTATGGGAAGCCCCCTCTCTCTCTCTCTCTCTCCTATATTAGCCAACATTTTTTTCGAGGATTTTGAACAAAAGGCAATCTCCTCTTTTAGTTTAAAACTAAGAATTTGGCTTAGATATGTGGATGATATATTCCTCATACGGGAGCATAGTATTGAAAATCTTCACAGGTTTCTCAACCACTTAAACAAACTCCATCAGGATATCAAATTGACCATGGAGATTGAAGAAAATAGTTCCATCTGTTTCCTAGATGTATATATATCTAGGAAACAGAGGGAACTGTCAGATGAAGAAGAACTAAAAAAGAACTACAACATCTTAAATGGACCTTTAAAAGCAATGGCTACTCTTTAAAAAGTATGATCCCACCGTCAACGTACAGACACAGAACGACTCCAGTGGTTATATCTCCTTGCCATATGCACACTATCCAAAAAACTGAGTAGAATCTTAAAGAAATTTAACATATAAACGTGCTTCTCGACTCTTCCAAAAATAAGATCAAGTTTTAGCAACTACAAACAATCTCACAACCTGCTACAATTCCCAGGTGTAGACAGTCACATGTGAGTGCAGAAGACCTTACTATGGCCAAACGGAGAAATCTATCCTCCTACGTCTCGAGGAACACCACAGAGACATTGCTTACAAGAGAACCAGAGCTACTGCCCTATCAAGCCATGTCCTGTTTTCAATAAACACGAACAACGAAATTCGCCAACATGAAGTAAATTGGACAACATCTTCAAACCTACACATTTGCCACGATGAGGTAGAACGCCGCATTGTAGAGTCAAAAGAAATCACCTTGGACCCTCTTCATATGAACAATAATCTCAGCTATAATTTGCCTGACTCTTTCAGCTCTACTATCAGATACTGGAGATCGCGTGGTTTCACACACGCACAAGTGTACAACAATAGAACTTTAACACGGACTATAGCTCAAGTTCATAATAACTGTAATTTACAGTCAAATATTATAGCTTTATAACTGTATAGCTTTAGAGTGTCTCAATGTTTTTTCAGTGTCTCTTAATAGCTTTCTATGTTCTTAACGCCTGATGAAGTCAGTCTCGACGAAACATGTTGCATTTTCAAATAAATCTTCATATATATATATATATATATATATATATATATATATATATATATATATATATATATATATATATATATATATATATATATATATATATAAGGAGAAAGGTGAGCAAGCTGATGAGTAGTAAAAGTCAAACACAAGAGATGACCATCGTACTATTGCACAAAAATCAAATTATGGGAAGAAATTTGCCAAGTAGGTAAAAAGAGTTCTTTTACTATATGTCAGGGAAAAGGAAGAATGACAATGGAAGGACAAGTTTGACGAATTCTGGTAGCAGTGACGTGTTAGAAGCTTAAGAAAAAGTTGAGTTACTCATTAACCTTAGGATATTGCAGAATTTTAATGCAAGTACTGATGTGGGATTAGGTAGGATATCAGCTCGAGTATTAGAAGAATGTGGAAATGAACTAGCCTTTGATTTGGCTGTGACTAGGATGTTTTATTTAAATCTCAGCTCTGGCTAAGGGGGGTGGGAAGACAGCAAAATAGTTCCAGCAAAATAGCAAAATGTGATGAAGATTTCATTAAAAAAAATCAGCTAACGCCTTTTTATACGGAGTAGGCGAGGCCTTTACACCCTATCTAGCTTTCGGAGACTGAGTGGGCAGTTCAATCTCCATCGGTAGCCAATCAGAGATAGCTGGCCTATGTCTATCACTAATTATAGCAGCTGCCGATGAAGAGGCAGGCAAACAAGTGCTGCCATCTCTTGGTACCTAACCCTAATAAGATATTTTACTGTATGAAATAATGTGGGTACTACGGTCGATTTTCTTGAGTTTACGGGATAAAAAACCGAGTTTCCTGGAGGAAAAACCCGCTTTCCCGTGCCAGATCGACTAACTGGGGAATCGGTCGAAGAAAGGCTTAGAAAAAGTTCCTCCAGTCGGCGACTAGACTTGAACTTAAGTCTGACTTCAAGCGACCAAGCACAGAGGACACAAGCGCCACTTCCACTGAGCTACACAGGCCTATGAAGATTTCGAGGAAAGGAAATAATCGGATGAACGGACAAAGAAACGGACATTTTGAACGGACGAAGATAAAGAATGTAAAAAGCTTTGGATACCTCGGGAACTGGACAACAGATGACAATAAATCTAATCGTGAAATTAAGAACAGAATTAAAAAAGCAAAAGCAGCATCTTTCCAAATATATCATATATTAGAAAACAAAAATCTGAACAAATAGTTAAAAGTAAGAATCCTCAATAAGGAGACGAGTGACAGATTGAATGCGTTTGAAATGTGGTGCTTGAGAAAAATGGATCGTATCAGCTGACTTGAAAGAATGAGCAATGAAGACGTTCTTAAAAGACTGAAGATGAAAAGAGACTATATGGCTTGTATCCAAACAAGAAAAATAGCATTTGCAGGACATTTGATTAGGGGTTCTTCTGGAGAGTTCCCCAGAATGGTATTGCAGGGGATGGTGGAGAGAAGGCGAGGAAGACCCTGGCTGCAATGGAAAAACAACATTAAAGACTGGAGACGGGCAAGAGCCTTATAGGAGCAAGAGCTATAGAGGCATGCAAGCGGAGTGTTCATCAGCTGCAACCCTCTTAATAGAGGAGGCCACAGGATTAGATTAGAAATGGCTATATGATGATACTGCTGATTTTGTAAAGGCACTTCACTGGATGCTACGCGGAACACTGCTATGCAACTGGATCATATAGGGATGGATTTGAAACTTGCGATATGGATACGAGTGTGATTGGCGGATAGATACCACAAAAAGTAGTACACAGAGATGAAGAATCCAGGAGATATTTTGGACTTTTTGAAATATATGGTTTAATATAATGAAATTGGTGAACTAAAATTATAAATTAGTTAAAAGGGATGGAGGAAATGAAACAATATAATCACATCGAGAAAGATGCAAACCAGTCAAACTTAATATTGGGTACTGTTCTATAATTCATCATTTCTTCGTTTGTAGAAGATGAGGAGTTTTGTACCATTATAGGAAATGAGTCCTAAATTCCATAATATCATCATCCATATTTTGAAGACGGTTTTTGCAGATTTAGAATGTAAGCAAGGAAGATATAACACACTTCAAATAAAAATCATATGGACTGATATAAGAGTCTCCAAATCTCTAGATTCATCAATTTCTGAGATTAGAGTTCCATGAATGTGATATACCACTTATAACATTTTTATACCAAAATGCATAAATTGATACTTTTCCACATTAAACTGACACCCATGATCCATTGCTCAGTTTGACAGCCTTGCGTTTTATTATATCGAACTGCATCATGAGCTAAAAACTGAATATTTCCCTTCACATAACTATTTATATCAGTTAGGTATAAATAAAATAGTACTTTCCAAGTGCACAATATCATGTTATCTGGTTTGCTTTTTTCTCGATGTGAATCAATTTGTGTTATTTCCTCAGTCCCTTTTAACTAATATTTATAATTTTATTGCAATAGTTTCATTGCTGTGAACCTTATATTTGAAAAAAGAAAGGGAAAAAAATGAATGAATTTTTATATTATTATTATGATATGTCAATACATTTCCTATGTAAACTATCCGATTTAAGTCTCATCAGTATAATACACCATTCCATATCTTAACAGTTGTGAAGTAGATGCGACGTTGGTTAATACAGTACAATATATCGATTTAAGCATTATAGAGCGCTGGTTTGGAAACTTTTTTTAACCGCGACCAACAAAAGTTTCTGTTTAGTACATACAGGGTGATCCAAAAGACGCGCACATCGAAGCTGAACTGCATCGAAGTATTTCAATTCTAATTATTCGTTTCGACTATAGATGATACCCTCGCACTATTGGCCAGTATCGTGTAATCTATCCGCAAAGTGTTGGGTATTCAGCAACTATTGCATAGTTTTCTTTATGAGGAAAGCGAAATAGTACTTTTCCCAGGAGCAAAAAAGTTTTTATTTTGGAATGTTATTTTGCCTGTTTTTCTTATGCAAATGTTGTGGAAGAGTTTCGTCAGAAGTATTCCGACTATGTTGTTCCTCAAAATTCGACAATTATGGGATTTATCAAATCCTTTCAGGAAACTGGATCCGTTGCAGACAAATAGCGGCATGGAAGACCTATTTTCACCGAGGCCTAAGTAACTACAGTACGTTGCAATGTTCACCTACAAAGAGTCTTAGAAAACTCTCTGCACAGACAGGTACGTCATATGGTAGTACTGAGCTAGCCACTAAACAATGAAAGCTCGCTAATACTGTGTTCACTCATTTCAGGAATTGAAGCCACTGAATAAGGCAAACCGTGTTGTGTACTCTAGGTGGTTTCAATCATTTGTTGAAAAGAAAATGGAGTTCACGAGCTGGACATTGTTTTCTTTGGTGACGAAGCATGGTCCAACCTAATTGGATATGTCAATAGCCAAAATAACATTGGTAATCAGAAAATCCTCATGTATTCAATGAAACGCCCCTTGCATTCTCAGTGTGCATTATCACACTGTAACATTGTCGGATCCATTTTTTTTGAGACAACATTGAACATTGCACTATACTAAGACATTATTACACAGTTCATGGCTCTTCTTGAGATTGAAGAACGTGGTTGTTTTTTTCAGTAGTACTGTGGCACTTTCCATATATCAAATGACACAATGCAATTATTGCAAGAGATTTTTGGGTGACAGACGGATTTCTAAAGGACTTTGGCCTTCAAAGTCAACAGATTTGCCACCTCCAGATTTGTTCTTATGAGGTTACCTTAATGGTAAGGTGTATAAAAATAATCCTCACACAACTGATGCATTGAAGACGAACATCACTGAAGCAGAAATTCCATGCTTCGAAGAGTTGTCTCCAATTCGGTAAAAAGTTCAAGAGCGATGCCACCATTTTCGCACTTGCTTTAGTAAAGTTATTTCTTTTTGCCTATTTTGCCTATACAAAGACACGATATAAGCTTTGCTTGTAGTAATTTCGGTCTATAATGATTGTCACACTGATGTCGGTTACGAATTTTCAATGAGTTTTTCAGAAAGGATATCACCGAGTGCGACATTTTTCAAGTTCATGATAAATGTAACCTTTATTTAATTTTTTCCCATTAGACAAACTTTTAAGAAACACTACACGCCGTTAGAACATATAAAAGAGTAAAAATAAAAATACAGCCGAGTTAATATCAAGTATGATTATATTAACATTTAAATAGGAAAGAGATAACCCCTTCCCTCAAATTAAACAATACAAAATGAGAAATTAGAAAATATTTTATTTAATATACGACGGGTGAGCTTGCTTTTTCGCATGTTAATTCCAACCCAGAACACTCGAGTAAAACGTTACGCACATATCAACTGCACTGGTGACATGTTTCTTTCCTTTATTTTAAACTCTTTCTAGTAAGAAATGGAAATTCTTTAATGAACATTGTCAGATCCAAAGTGATGATAAATTCAATGTTGTATGATCATTCTTCAGGGTAAATGGAGAAGTAATTAATTTTACAGGTTTTAAGCTTTTGTTTGTAAGATAATCATTATAAACTATTATTATTATAATTAGTGGTAGTGGTAGTAACATCTGACCTCCATGGAGTCAGAGACTCATCGTGGGAGGTACACACTATTGCACAAAATGCTCATCCAACCATGCCTTAAATTGATTCAATGTTTTTACATTCACAACACACTTAAAAAACGCATTCCATTCTCCAAGCACTCTCCATGTAAAGAAAATGCTCCTGACTTCTCTACTACACCCACCTTATGGAGTTTCCAGCAATGGCCCCTTTATCTACCCCTATCCCATTCTATGAAAAATCTCTTCTATGTCAACCTGATAACAACCCCTAATTAGCTTATATGCCTCAATCGTATCCCCCTCCTCCTCCTCCTATTCAATAGGCTTTGAAATTTATATTCTCTCAATTTGTCCTCCTACTCCACATTCCACTGACCATCTTTGTGAATCTCCACTGAACCGTGTTCGGACATGTCGTCATCACAATGAACTGAACACCCAGTGACCAAATCTGTGCACAGTAGTTGATATGACGGATGGGGAAGGCTTTATAAAATGCATCATAGCCTCTTTATTTCTGCATGTCAGGGTCCACAGCATCATTGCATTATCCAATGTGATGTCTTCATGTCTTCACAATTGTGCAATGTTGTCCCCTCTGAATTTCAGGTCATTATCTACCACCACCACTCCCAGATATCTCATCTCCTCTACCTCATTGAAAGTTTCCCCCACCATGTGTATACGAGTACTTTGCATCCCATCGTTGCTTACCAAATTTCAAAATCTTACACTTTGCAGTATTGAAGTGACAGTCCCACGTAACTGCCATTCATGCAATCTATTCAAATCCTCCAGTAAAGCCATAACATCTACTTGAATTTGTATTGCTCTACCCAATTTTGCATTATCTACAAACAGCTGCAGATCATTAGTCAACAAATGGGATTTGTAATTACGAATTACAAATCCCATTTAATAAGTTATTAGAATATTATCTCCCTTTAACAAACCCATGCTGATAACCACAGAGAATACTGCTACTATCAAACCATTTCTGTATCCTACTTCTCACCAATATCTCCAGTACCTTCACAAAACTACAGATATACAGGTTAGCCTATAATTTGTAGCCGCAGCCTTATCACCACCTTTATGCAGCGGAACAATTTTACCTTCTTTCCACTCCCTTGGAACCTTGGCTGTTGTAAGACTTGTTAAACAGGCAACACATACTTATTAAACAGGCATGTTCAGTGAAACATTCCCTTAAGACGCTTGGTGATGAATCATCAAATCCTATCACCTTATTGTCATCAAGGTTATTTATTTCCTCAAATACCTCCTGCTCAATCACAATTAAGCCATCCTCTCCTATATCCTCTGCACTTAAGTGTTTCATTATTTCACCTTCATGAGTTTGAAACACCCTTATAAATTGATCACTGAATACCTAAACAATGTCTTCTGCAGCAGTTACCATTCTACCACTTTCATCGTCCATTAACATCATCTTACCATGATCTTTCTTCCTTCTACTTGCCACATATCTAAAAAACTCTGGGTTTTTCTTTGCCTGATTTGCCAATTTCTGTTCATACTGTAATTCTGTTATCCTCACCGAACTGAGTCACTCTCCTGGCTTGTTCTGTATACTCTTCTGGTAACTGATTATCCATTATTCATCTTGTACTATCTGAAGAGTCTCCGTAGCTCAGTTAGTATAGACGAAACTCTTTGGTCGGAAACACCTGGGTTCGATTCTCGTCAGTGATTGAGGAACCATTATCTGGTCTCTTTCGACTAAAGGTGAGTTAGCCGATCTCATATGTAAGTAGGGTTTTTGTTCACCCAGAAACTCGGGATTTTTGTCCCCCTGAATAGGCAAGCATGCAAAACGCAGCATCTACAGACATGGGACACAGCGGGAGGCATGGGGATAAACCTTATCCTCGATACGGTAGCGGTTAAATGTAGAAAAATCCTCGACGCCGCACGGTAAAACAGGATGGAAGGAATAAGAAGATAAGAAGTACCACCTGAAAAGTTCACTCTTCGAAATTTCATGATTAAGCTCCTCATTCATCCATTTTACACCTACCTTATTCAGGTTTTGACCTTCGAGATACATTCGCACATTGATTCTGTTGTGCATTTCTTTGTTATTTTCTAAGGAGCATTTATTTCCTTACCACTCAACTCCTCATTCCATGCTATAGGTCAAAACTATTTTCTAAATTTGTCAAAACCACCAGCCTTGTAATTTCACATATATCCTTTCATCACAAAAGTTTTCATATGGCTAGCCTCAACCCAGATGTTCGCTTCATGATTCCTCTCACCAACGGGAGGAAATTGAGAAACCCAACTCACAATTACATCCTCTGATGAAATGATCACATCTGAAACACTCGGTCCTCTTGTGTCCTCTTTTACATGCTGCCTGAGTTAGTTATCTCTCAAAAACTCAAGAAATTCATTTCCTTATTCAAAAAATGCTATCTCTTCCTTTCAATCTATACCGCAGTAATTAAAATCACCCATTACCGTTCCTTTGTTCATCACCCACACTCTCCACATTCCCTGTCCTATAGCCACATCCAACTAAATATGTCTTCTTGTCAACTTCCACCTCACACCACATTGCTTCATAGCTATTGCCACTATTTCCTTCTTAGATTTGTGTACTTAATTCCCCTGCCATCATCAACAGCACTCTCCCTCCCTTCCTGTGTGTCCTAGCGAAAAATACTGTATCCTCCCATTTCTATTCTCGTTAGGATATAATCTTCATTAAACAATGTTTTACTTATTCCAACGATTTTGGAGCGAATAAACTCAATGAATGAAAGCAATTTATCTCCCTAATTTCTGATACTGATGGCATTTGTAAATAAACACAGCAAATCATTTTTAGGTCTATAACCAGTCCTGTCCGAACCACTTGTTGGTTGTGATTTCCTCACTTCCCCACTCACATATATTCGCTTAGTCTCAACTTCCCCACCAACATTCCAATCTATTCCATTTTTATTTTCATCATTCCCACACATACATTCACTGCTACTTCTGACACCTGCTCTCCCTATGCTATATGCCTCTCTGTCTCTGTTAGCAACTAATGACAAAGAGTTCACTGGGAAACAGAACAAAAGTTTGCTACTTTTGTTGTGTTTTGCACATTTGATGAAAGTATTTAAATAATCTTCGTTATAAAGTCTTCCAGTTAATATTTTCCTTTTAGAATTCAGCTCAGAGTCAACGTTTGCTGCTTAGAATAAGTATTTTTCTCAATATTGTATTGTCAAGATTATCTGCTGACTCTGAAAATTTGCATTTTCAGAGTCAGCAGGTAATCTTGACATTCCTTGTTCTAATAAAAAGACGATCTGTTTTGAGCGCAATTGTTACTACGTGGATTAAAAGATTATATTTGTCATGCACTTGAAAAATGTCGCACTTAAACTTATGAAGACAGATGTTGCGAGAGGTCCCTAGTGGAAGTTAACGTCACGAACTTGCCCCTCACTTATTTTGCGCGCTATCCAGAATAAAATAATATTTTCATAAGCGCAGCGTTCATTTGCGTTTTATTATGAATGAAGCCAACTTTGAATATTTATACAAAATGAAATCAAAGCGTTTTAAAGGGATAAAGGCTTGAAGTTGAGTTCACTCTGATATTTTCTATTCTGTTTCATTTAAAAAAAATGCTGATCGCGACCTATTCATTTGATTTCCCGACTTATTAATGGGTCTCAATTTGCAGTATGAAAAATACTTCTATATATAGCCGTACAAAAGCAAGTCAACTGATGGCAAAATCGCTACCAAAATTTCATTTCAGGAAATGATTATTTGTGTTGCAGCAAAGGGAAAAAAATGCTGCTATTCGAAGGCATTCTTGATCTAACTGCATTGTTGACACGTGAACGCGGTCGTGATCTCGTGTAATAATGTTATAGTTGAATAACAATGGAGTAACATTCAAAATGGTTGTAGCTGAGTTTCACGTTAAACCAAACATGGTTGAGAACAATTTTTGCTGATTACAAAATTTTCCTTTAAACCTCATCATAGCATCTATATATAATTTCCGATCTATTCCAATTCATTGGGTGCATTGGCCGTTGTAGGGATCAACAGAATTAAGAACATGACTATATAGAACTGAGGCACTGGTTATAGGTTGAAAAGTGCGGTGGTGAAGGTAAGGAGAATGAAGGAGACCTCAGGGAAGAAATAGCTCGCATACATGGTGTCCTTAACACGACAAAGCACAACTACAGCAACGGCAGGTGATTGTTAGAGCAGAGAAGAGAAGAGAAAAAAAAAAGACAATTATTCTTTCAGAAGATCAGGAAGAAATTTTTTATGGTGATTCTGTAATAAGAAGGGTACTTGATGAAATCGTTACGGACGAGTACTTAATGAAAGTGACTAAATCTGATTTTCTTGGTGCGAAAATTAATATTTGTGATGCTGTCAGGATGCCAAAAGATAAAATAACTAATTGGTTTTGCCCGTACGAATAATTTTCGATGTACAAAATATTGTATGGGACAAGATATGACATAGTTATTGGAAGAAGCGAAAAATAAGAGCGAGAGAGGTTGAAAACTATAAGTCTGCTGCCACACTATGACAGATGTGAATTGAGAAGGAGGACAATGATTTTAAATGAATCAATATACAAGTGGTGCAGATGAAATGGCGTGTAGTTTGCAGACAATGGACTGAATTTGACGGACGGAAGGATTTATGAACTCCTGATGGACTGCACTTAAATGCATTGGGAGTTAGGTGTCTAGAGAAACGCTTGTGTTCAGTGAGAGTTTCTAAGCGCAAAGTCAGAAACACTATCGATCAGAAGTGCGTATGACAGAGAGAGAGAGAGAGAGAGAGAGAGAGAGAGAGAGAGAATGGCTAAAATATGGAATTTGAACTTTCAAATATATTAGCTCTAAGATATAACCTAATTTGTCTTTGGCATTGTTAATGCCAAAGACTAACCTCACCAAAGGTTATAGGTGTTAGGGATATTTGACATAAAGTAACAGAGATAGAATATGAAGGGTATAGTATTTTTTTTACAGAGGATAGAGAATACACGCCTAGGAAGAAGATCCTGCTGATAACAGTAGATGAACTGCAGCCAAAGAGGCAGGAGAACAAGAAGACAGGTGTGTTGATGGCAGTTCCCTTGAAGCGACCTGGTGTGAAATAGAGACCAACAGGACAAAGTATACAGCTGGCTTTTAATATAGTCCCAAAATAAGTCTGAAATAAGTACATGTGGAATGATTATTATGGGACACAGTCAATGGAAATATAGAGCAAAAAAGTTTCATCCCAGGATGGAAATGGAATTTATACACCTACTAATATATAATTATGATACTTTATGCAATATGTGATGTGGGGACTAGGAAATGAGAGTGATGGATCTTGTCATAATATCACAAGATCTGTCCATAAGGAAGGAGTTCACATTGGTTCCTATTAAGGGGAATAATCATGCAGTCTTGACTATGTAGTTTGCGAAAGGTCGATATTTCAGTTAAGAAAAGGTATATGTGGAATTGTAGGAAAAATTATTACGAGAAGCTAAGAATGCAGTGTCATGTCATAAGAATCAGGAAGGATGTTAGTAGGTGTCCCGAAGGAAGAAATATCAGACTCTACAGGGCAGTTCAAAATTTCACGTACAAACTTTGAGAGGAGGTAGAGAACATCAAAATCAACCATATTCACATAGGAAAGCATGACCAGAAACGCCACCAGAAGGTACTAAAAGGGACACGAAGACACAGAAATAACACAAGGCAGTAAGTAGCGCAAAAAGTTTTATTAGACGTAAATGAACAGTTTAATAGTAGTTGGATACATAATATGGTAAACGAGGTGCATGTCTGTCATCTCAGCGTTCGTAAAACGACCCATGTTCTTCGTACGACGTCGAAAGCTTGAATGAGGAAGCCCCAATTGCTCACCTGGAGCGCTTGGCGAACAGCGCCACCTATCACTTTCAGGTGGCGTTTCCTGTCATGCCCTCCTATGTGAATATGGTTGAATTTGATGTTCTCTACCTCCCCTCAAAGTTTGTACGTGGAATTTCGAACCACCCTGTATATCCGAGTTCAAGAGAATAAATCAGGTAGGAGATAAAGGGATGAGTAGTGTCATTAAGGTGGAGATGTAAAATGAAGAAAACGTTATGGAGGATATATAGTGAAAAAGGTAATCAGCAGCTTCACGAGCAATACAAAACTCGAGAAGGCAAAATCAAATTATGAAATGAAAGTAGCGAGCTGGCCGAAAAAAAAAATATTTGCTTTGTAGCAAATCAAAGGAAGAATGTCTATAAAAGGATAAATTTTACGAGCGCTAATAGCGAGTTCGTCGTAGAGGAAATAGTTGAGTTACTGAATGTCAATTTGCCAGAGTCTGTCATGCAAGTGAGTATATTACTGTGCCGGATATGAGAATATAAGTTTTTTGAAATACTTATACTGCAGAAACTCACTGAAATACAGCCATAGGATTAAATGAAATATCAGGCTCGCTTATTAAGAAATGTGTAAAGGAATTGGCAATGCTTCTGCCTAGGCTATTTAACTTATGTTTAAATTCTGGAAGGAATGGAAGAGGGCAAAATACTTTATTTGCATAAACTAGGACTCAAGACTGTAGTAGCTAATTAGAGACCAATGAGTATCACATAGCAGTGGTAAACTAACTGGAACAGTTGGTCAAATAGAGACTCCTGGAATGGGTGGAATAGCATTATTGTACACATCATTAGCGCTGTGAAGTGTCGGTCATGTCATAGTAATTTAGTAATTTTTTAATAATAGATTGACAGATGAGTTGAATAAAGGGAATGTCTACTCACTAATATGCTTGCTTTAAGAAAGACAATTCACAGGATACCTCATGGGATTCTGTTAAGCAAATTAAATCAGATGGGGACAGATATGATACTTGAGAGCAGAGATGCTAGCGATGTGCATCACCTGGATCTATGCTTCCAGCACTGTTTGTTAATTTTTGTACATCAATTATATAGGAAATAATTTTGAAGGGAGATATTCAGTTGTTTGCTGATGATGCAAAATTGAGTAGGGAAATAGTTAACCAAAGCGATATAGAGAATTTTCAGTGTAATTTAAATAGACAGAGTATTGGCAAAAGAAAATAGGTAACCATTTCATGCTGAAAATGTAAAGTAATGCATTTTGGGATAAAAATAATGTTACATCCCGTGTACGACATTGACGAAACTAATACCCTAGGACACTGATGAAAGTAATGATTTGGGGACGATGGTAGATAGAGAATTGAAGTTCAGAGCACATGTTGTTAAAGAGATCAGGTGTCATAGGATTACTTGGTCATCGGAGAATACACTAACAAAATTCAGAGATAATGATGTTATCAATCTTCTTTATAACATCTTAATACGTGATATGGATTTCTGTGATTAGGTCTGATCGCTGTGGTTTCTTGGGGATGAGAGTTTGGTGGTGAGGATCCTAAGGTGAGTGATCAAGACAGTAAGTGTTCTGCGGAATGCACTCTATGACGATAGATTGAGGATTTATGGGTTGAAAACTTAGTTGATAACTGGAAAAGGGAGGAAATGATAAAAACATTTAAGTTACTAAAATTTTATAGCATTAATGAAAATTTATCTCTGCAATAAAAATTGGAGATTATTAAAAGATCCCTCCAGGCAGTCAGGGACTCATCGAAGGAGGTCACGTACTACCCGCACTAGCTGTCATACATGTTTTTGAATTCATTCACACTGCTTGCACACGCACGCACAGTATCTAATGGTAATCTAATCCACTCACACACCGCTCTATTAGAGGAAAATCTAGCTCTCGTCCCTTCTTGATGGCATTCATTCTCAACTTCCAAGGATGCTCTTTCTTCCTTTCCCGACCCTTCATAAAATGAAGAAAATTCCATCTACTAAAATCCTGTATGACCCTTTCAGACGTTCGTGAGTCTCAATCATACCACACATCTTTCTTTTCTTTGCTAGTGTCTGCAGTCTATAAATTCTCAATGTGTCGTCATAATCAGTATTTCACAATCCTCATATCATTTTTAACACTCTCCTTTGCACTCTCTCCACTGTATCAGAATCAGGTCGACAGGACCCAGGAGACCAGACCGCCCAATAGTCCAAGTGAGGTTTTACCAAAATGACTTCATTATCTTTACATGTCAAAGTTCATTTCAGTATTGCAGAGTTGCATTCGCAACCTTTGCTACACGGCCCTTGAATTTCATAAACCTTAAGTAAGCACTTTGGTGCTTACTTAAGGTTTATGAAGACTGAACTGAGAGTCTTTTATACATGCTCAAAATTCGTGCTATTCAAATCACTCTGCAAGTAAAGAAAACTAGCCACATTCCTAATTATCCTGTGTATTTTTCTATCATCATCTGTCAAATCCCGCAAAGAACAGAGCTTTCCGGTACAAACTATCTACGGCCAAATTATTTAAAATCATGTAATAATTCATTTCACATATACCTTTGCTTTTTTTTCTTCTGTCCATTTCCTTCTAGGTCTTCCTGGCGGTATCTTTTCTTCTACTTTTCCGTTCTGGAGAATTCAAGGAAAGCTTTTTGAAGCATTAGGGCACTATGTTCACATGTATACACCACTGTAACGGGTTTTGTTGATTCTTGCTATTATTGATATATGGTAGTGTATAACCATATCGCTATTTACATATCATATTATTTTCCTAAAAACTCGTTTTAAAAGCCTCTTAATCTCTATTCTTCCTTCTGTTTGATAACTCAAGTCTCTGTTCCATAAAAAAAGCTATGAGGGGTATCATTGAGCTATATACTTCGATTTTAAGTTCTTCAGAGAGATGTATATTTTACCATGTAATTACAAGTTTGGTCCTTTAGACTATACTATCATATCCTATCCTATCCTAATTTATGCTCACTCGTAGACCCACACATTTTACCGTGTAGGTATTCGGAACCGAAATCTTACGGAATAAGTTGGTTACTCCTTATTCCTGGAGGTGTCTTATGTCTGTAGAAGCGTGTGTCCTACTGGCCGGTTTGTCTGTTCTGAGGGGCGAAAAACCCGAGTTTCTGGGAGAAAAAGCCCTCTACCTCTTTATGAGACCGGCTAACTCACCTTTAGTCGAAAGAGACCAGATAAAGGTTCCTCACGGCTTGCAAAGCCGTATGCTTTCGATTCACTGACGGGAATCGAACCCAGCTCTTGCCGACTAAGGACTTCGTCTATACCGACTGAGCTACGGAGACTCTTCCTTTAGACTACCTAGATTTATTTTGTGTTTGATAGTTTCTTCATAATTCAACCTCTCTGTGATCACTGTGCCTAAGTAACTGAATTTTTAACCTGTTACAGTTTATTTCCATCCCTTCTAAGTTAAACTCTTCTCCGTTTCTACTATTGTCATTATTTTGGTTTTAGTAAAATTCATCAACGTTGCGAATTTATCTAAATTTATCCGCATGCGATTGAAGATAAAAGGACATATAATAAAAATAATAATACACAAAATAAGGCCAACAGAAATTATCATTATAGCTAGAGATTTAAATGCAAGAATCGGGAACGAAATAATACTATACTAGGAATATACTAAAGATTTAGCGAACCAGTACAGAATAAAAATGGAATTAAATTACTGTGGTTCTGTACAGACAATGGATTGGGGATAAATAGCCCTATTCTAGTATAACACATAAAGGAAATCATAAAATAACATGGGAAATAACTTGGAAATGTTATCCACAATAGATGATGAAATAATTGATGCGATTTCTAATATCAGATAATCTGAACTGATCATGCATTACCTATTGGAAAATCAAAATTCCTTAAAAAAATAATAATACACAGATTAATAAGACTGAAGGAAAAAGTTTAAAGTAGAACTGTTACTTTATTGAAGGAATTTAACAAAAATACTTTTAATAAAAAAAAAATTGCACAATTGAATGAAAGCTGGTGGGAAAGCGTTAAAAATAATATTAAAAGGCAGGATATGAAGTATTAGAATAGAGAGAGAGAGAGAGAGAGAGAGAGAGAGAGAAGGGACAAAAAGTTGGAAGTAAAAGGAAGAGAAGAGAGAGAGATGGAATCCCTGGTACTCAGATGAGGTGAAACTATTGGGACAAAATTTCAGTTTACTAAAAACTATTAAAAATGTTTACTGAAACAACAACAACAACAACAACAACAAAAAGAGATGAATGCATAAAAAATATCAGTGTTAATTTTTTAAAGTAGATAAAACAGATCCAACATCAAATGATGAAAAACAAGGCTTATATCTGGAAGATCCTGAACTGACAATATTTGCAGTCAAACACTAATAGAAAAATCATGAGAATATAACACTATCTTTTTCTCGTATGCTTTATAGATCACGATAAAGCATTCGAGAGTATGAAATTACGAGATATTTTAAATATAATGATGAATAGAAAATTAAAAACACAGCTAGTAAAGATTACAATAGATGTTTATACAAATAACAGATGTGTAATAGGATACTACAATAATGAAACAAAGGAAATTGAAATGAAAAGAGAAATTAGAGAGGGTGACTCATTTAAGTCCTCTATTGTTCATTATTTTAATGGATGAAATAATAACTGAACTAAGAGATAAGAAGTTAAATGGGATAAAAGCTGATAATAATATAGTAATCTAATCTGCTATGCAGGTGAGATAGTAATGGTAGCATATACAAAAGATAATTTACAAAGAAGAGTTTTTCTTTGCCAACAGATTCGACAAAAATATAATATGGAAATATCAATAGAAAAATCCGAAACATTTGTGATTAGGCTGGATGTATGCAAACTAGAAATAAACAGAAAAATATTCGACGAGTGATGAATTTTAAATACTTAGAAATTCATATCAATCCAGAAGGAATAATAGATTAAGAGATAAAACAGCAAGCTAAGGTAAACAATATTTCTGGATCTTTAAACAGAACAATATAGCAAAATACAAATCTAAATATTACATCTAAGGCATGTAGATATAAAAGTATAAGACCAGTTTCAACTTATACATCTGAAGCAAGAGCTGAAAGAGTTAAATTAATAGGAACTCAAAGAAATGAAAACCCTGAAGAAAGTTGCATTTTGTTTGGAAAAACAAAATTTGGTGTGAGTTGGCAGAAGTTGTCTGCCGAACTGTCTTCAATAGATGTTTTTAAGACTACTGATAGTTCACTCCAGCTTTATCTGATTGGCTAAGAGTAAAGATTGACTGCACCTCAGTCTCGAAAAGTTAGATTGGGCTAAAAGGTTTCCCTACTCCTCGTGGGGAATAAAAGATACTAGCGGATATCATTCATAAAAAGTTTGCCTTACAAGAAGGAAATAGAATCGATAGCAAACACAAAAAAGAATGGCAAAAGCATGTCAATAAAATGCAAAAAAAGAAAGAATAATCAGAAAATAGAATAATGGAAACCAAATACCAGAAGACCACAGAAACGGTAGAAAGCTAGATTGCAACAGATCTGAGACTTAAGGCAGAAGAGGAAGAAGAAGCATCATAGTCATTGCTGATTTAATGTAAGTTTTCCTTATATTTGCAAATAATATTATATCACCTGTACATTTTATATTATATAAATTTGTTCCATTTACAGTTATTCCCATTTTCTGGGGGAGACTATTTTACTATTTCATCCTGGTAAAATTTAAACAAATGTTGTGAAAGTGGACATCGCCACATGATATTTTCTTCATATGGTGTTTCAGATTTTTTTTTTTTCCAGAAAATTTATTATTTCGAAAATCTCTGATTTTTGTTTAGAAAATGTAGGTTAATTCAAAAATTGGCAATCTCCAAATTTTATTAATTCTATAGCATTTTTATAGTTCTGAAGGTTGACTTTCGTTATTTTTTCTCGTCATTATTATTATTATTATTATTATATTTTATTTTTTGGTTCTAAAAGTTCAAACAATTTATTTCTGATTATATAGAAAATGCTTGATTAAATAATCAGAAATAAACGTTTGAAATTTTAGAACAAAAAAATTCGATTATTATTTAGTCAAATGCTTGATTAAGAACTCTTGTAGCTCGGAAGAAGTGGAGTTTGCACTACTCAGCGCTAGGCCTCCCTAAGAATGACGTAAGTTCGATTCTAGTTGCCTACTAGAGGAACTTTTTCTAATTCTTTCGTCCGGTTCCCGAGTTAATCGATCTCTGGCACGGACAAGAGTCGGTATTTTCTCTCTCGGAAACTCGAGTTTTTCGTTCTGTGAACTAAAGAAAATCGATGGTAAACCCACACTACTTCAGACATTAAAATATTGTGTTAGGGTTATGGGACTATGAGATGTCGGCACTTGTTAGCAGTCCCTTCTCTGGATACCACTTAAAATTAGTGAGAGGCAGCTATATCTGTTTTCAGTGGAGACTGAACTGCCCACTCAATCTCCAAAGGCTAGATATGGCTAAACGGTCTTGCATATTCCCTGTAAAGTAATAAAAGGTATTAGTTGAATTTTTTATCCTATCAATCGCAAATTTCTCCATTGCTCCTTTAATGTTCTGAAAATAGTTACCTGTTTTTACATTCAAGTTTGTCATTACTATCAACTTGTCTTTTCTATTGGTATTAATAAAAGACATGTTGATAGATTGACAGTTTTGTAGAACTGAAGAAATCTCCCATATTTATTATTTCAATGACAGTAATCCGCATAAACGTATTATCATAATATATTTGTATTTGTTTCTTTCTCTTGTCTTTAAGCTTCAATTTATTCAAATTTTTTTCTGTCCAAGACGGTTTGAGTCCCCTTAATTAGTGGTTTTAGGCAATTTAATGCTTCCTGCTTGCCATTCATCTAAGGGTAAGTATTTTGTATATAGATATCTATGTGTGTGTGTTTACCAAGCCGATTTGTCTCTTTGTGAGATGAAAAACCTTGGCACTTACCTATGAGACCAGCTAACTAGCCTCTAAAAAGGCCCTGATAAAGATTCTTGGCGTCTTAGACGGGATTAGAATCCAGGTTGTTTTCCCTCAATCAAAGTGCTTCGCTTATCCTGATTAAGCTACCGAAGCGCTTAATGAAATTTATCCTAAAGATACTGAGATAATTTCTGTTACTGAATTTAAAAGATGATTTTAACTATGACTACTTTATATGCTCCATCTTTTCCTCCTGATAAAATATTCTTGCATCTTCCATCCTTCCACATGCCTACTATACTCTCTTACCTATTTTTATATTTTTAAAAAATTTTCTTCTAACTGTTAAAGCTTTCCGGTTTTAAATAATGTTCTGATATTCTGTAATGTTAGCATAGTTTTCACCTCTATTAGGTGGCCTCTCAGGGATGTCGGCTGCCCTGAACACGATAACATTTAATACATCCTGTGGCTGTTTTTACTCTAATATAAATGCAGACAAAATACTACAAAGTCCTTTAAGGAGAGGATCAGAAGGTTGAGAGAAAATGCAGACTCATATTGCAGGGAAAAGGAAGATTAAGAAAAAAAACAGGAAAAAAAAAGAAACCATTATCCCTAGCCTTCGAGTACTCTAATATCCATGGGGGAAGGATGAGAAAGAGAGGGAAAGACAAATAAGACCAAGTCCGACAATAAGTACTTCAGATTCGTCATTGCCATACTTATTACAATGATCCCCCCCCCCCTTCAGGCAGTGTACTCACTAGTATCTATTTAATGCTCTTTCAAAGTATTATTTAAATTCTTCATCAATTTTTTTTCTTTGGTTATTAAATATATTTGATGAATAAACAATATTTGAGTTTATTCTTTATATCCTCTTTTAAGTATCATATTACATCACAAGGATCTGTTTTGGTTATCTGTATTTTCTGCAATTTCTTGAATTATTATGTATGTTTTTCTACGCCAGCATTTTCTCTCTCTGCATACTATTTTACTCGTATACAAAACCGAGAGAAAACAGATTAGAGGAACCTTTTCTAAACCTTGCTTCTACCAGTTCATTTCTCCTGGAATTTTACGCTTTTAATCCCACAACTTAAGAAAACCGACCTAATAGCTTAAACTTCTTCATACAATAATATATAGGGTTATGGAGACAAGATAACAGTCGTCTGCTATATTCTCGTCTCAGATGTCAATTAAAATCACTGATAGTCTTCAGTAATCTGTCTTTGTATAAGGATAGAGATTGCCTGCCCTTTAGTTCCCAAAAGTTATTTGGAACTAAAATGCCTTAACTACTCACCCTTATAGGGAGTAAGTCAGGATATTTTAACTCTATGAAACTTTTTAGAGACTAAGTGGGAAGTTCAAACCCCACTAGTAGCCAGTCAGAGATAGCTGGCCCAAGGCTATCTCTAATTATCTTAATAAAGCACCTCCGTAGCACAATCGGAAGAACGACAGTACGTTATGCCGTCCGGTTGGAAAAGGTCTAATTTCGATTCTCGTCATGACGGGAGGAATCTTTATGTAGGCTTTTTCAGTTGAAGGTGAGTTAGCCAATCTCATACGGAAGTAGCAGGGTTCTTCCTCCCGGAAACTCGGGTTTTTTATCCTACATACAAAAAAAATCGATCCTTCAGAACACACGCGATTTACTGACAAAAAATACTAATCTTGTTGGTGGTGGTGGGCAGTAGATGGCATTCATGCAGATGATAACAGTAGAGTTTCGGTATAGCTGGTGGATGGAGTGGTGGAAACGGAGAGTTGTAGCGTAGGTGTCCTACTCGATGAGTCCTCGGACTCCTCGGAGGTGTCACATAATAATAATAATTATTATTATAAACAGTATATGAAGAGAAGACTGATAAGTGTCACTGTCACCAAGTCCCTAACCCTAACACGATATGTTATTATCTGTAATAACGTGGAATGTGGATTTTCTTGAGTTTAAGGAAGAATTATTGACGTATGGAGGTGAATAACTGCTGAAAACAATAACAAGAATGTTGAATCAGCTCTAGAAGGAGAAGAGCTCCTGATGACTCGTATATCTCCTATCTTTAAAAAGGGTAACAAAAATCACCCTTCCAATGACAGAGGCATTAGTGTGATGGCTTCCATAAGAAGCTAAGTAAAATTATAACAACGAGGTTAAATTTATGCTTCTTCCATCTTTTACGCTTGTATAAATTTGTATGACTACTACCACTAAACTAACCAAACACACAAACTAAATGTGAATAAGTTCCTTCTCACCTATCCATGATTCTAACGTACTATATTATTATTATTGTTACTACATGACATGTCCAGGAAGTCCACGGTCTTATGTTGGGAGGACACACTACTCCCAGTTCACCGTCTTACCTACTTATCTTGCAGCTACACACAACGACAATACTATCGCCAAACACATAATGCCATCTGCCGCCCACCAGCACACAGTATTTCAGTCTGCAACTTGCGTTTGTCCTCATAGTTGATTTGCATGTACATGAACTACCCGAGTTTCATGGATAAAAAGCCACTACTCCCGAATGAGGTCAGCTACCTGACCTTCAAAAGAAAAAGCCCATATAAAGATTCCTCTCGTCAAGACGAGAATCGAACTCAGGTCTTTTCTAATCGAAAGGCACAATGTTCCGTTAGTCTTCCAAATGCACTTCCGTAGGTGCAATCAGAAGGTTATTCAACCATTCGTGTATGGAATTACGACAAATAAAGATCACAGAAAAAAGAATGTAAAAGGATATTTGAGTTTTGTAGAGCTCAGAAAAGGTCTATGATTCATTTCCCATTAATAAATTCTGGGAACGATGAGGAAGATGAATGTGAGTAAATGGATTATAACTTTGGTTAAGAAAGAACATAAAAGGTGAGGAGCAGCTGTTAAGTGTGGGAGACTGGTATCAGTTAATTTGTAATTCAAAGGCACGAGACAAGGATGTCCCTGACTTTGATTGAGAACTATTTATTATTAATTTAATGGAATGAATACATCAAGAAACAATTAAACACAAGTTGAATTTGCTATGTGCTGCATTCATTCCATTAAATCTAATAATTGGTTTAAACCAGCACATAAGATAGTGGACTGTTTAAGATCTACCTTGATGCAGTGTTGACGCATTGGAATGCCTCATATAGCTATGGGAACTGGGACGGGGAAATATGATTCATCCATTATTTCTTACCGACAATCAATAATGCTTGCTCAAGATCGGGGTGATATTGATTTTATGATGAGGAAGTTGGTTGATGTTTACAGCATGGGAGGTTAAAAGTTAATTTTACAAACACTAAAGATCTGGCAAGCAGTGGAGCAGGCAAACACACATACCTCCTAGTCGGTAAAGTCATGACAGTTGGTCATATCAGATATTTGGGAACTATTATTCATGAGTCAGGAACCTATGAGAATGATATATATATATATATATATGGTCGTGTCAAACAACCCCTTAAATATAAAGCAACTGAATGAGATTGCGGTGTCGAGACATTAGACATGAACCAAAATACTCTGAATGGTAGTAGAGAGAGAGAGAGAGAGAGAGTTCTGCAGTATGGGTGAGAAGAATAGACGTTGAATGCGAGGCAGAAGAGTCATGTAGGAGCTCTGGAGATGCCTTACAACGAAGAATGCGTATATCTCGCCTTCAAAATGTTTGAACGAAACCATTATGGAGAGAGAGAATTTGCGAGAAAATGTGATGGACAGCTTGGAGCGACGATCTTTACAGCGGAGTATTTTCAACAGATGTCCCAGGAGGGATATTGAATTGTTCACTATGAGTAAGATGGAAAAGAGGACAGCCTCGGCTTACATGGAAAGGAGGAGTAGTAGAGTTGGTGTGAGCCAGAGGCTCCTGGGATGACTGTTCGCAATGGAGAAGGAGAATACAAGGCATACTGCTGAGAAGTGGAGACGCCTTTACAGTATTGATATATGTAATTCAGAAAAAAAAATCAGCTAACGCCTTTTTATTCCCGTATACGGGAGTAGGCGAGGCCATTTAGCCCTATCTAACTTTTGGAGACTGAGTGGACAGTTCAATCTCCACTGGTACCCAATCAGAGACAGATGGCCCAAGGCTATCACTAATTAAGCGGTACGCAGTGAAGAGAGACGGCTCAAATGTGCCGCCATCTCGTGGTCCCTAACCCTAACACAATATATTTAATGTCTGAAATAATGTGGGTTCTACGGTCGATTTTCTTGAGTTTACAGGACGAAAAACCCGAGTTCCGGGAGGAAAAACCTGCTTGCCCGTGCCAGAGATCGACTAACTCGGGAACCGGTCGAAAAAAGGCTTAGAAAAATTTCCTCTAGTCGCCGACTAGACTCGAAACCAAGTCTTCCTTCGTGCGGCCAAGTGCGGTGGTGTGCAAACGCCACATCCACTGAGCTACACAGGCTCCATATTTATGAATTACTTATGTAATTGACATAAGTAATTCATAAATATGAATTGCCTGTATGAATTACATGAATTCATAACCTTATATTATAACGGTACAAAGAGTTCGTTGTTTCTCGAATCTAGTTCGAAATCAGTTCCAACTGAGGTCGACATTTTATCATTTTGATTTTATTATTGTACCAACACAACACAACACAATGTTCTAAATGGCGCGTTAATGCACTGATGTATATAATTATAATATAATAATAAATATTAAACTCAACATCGCCAGAGTTAAAGATCGGTACTATCAACATAAGAAGCCTGAATGGCAAAGAAATGGAGCTAGCTGAAGAATTAGATAAGTACCATATCGGCATAATAGGGGTGACTGAAACAAAAAAGACAAAAACTGGTGAGATCTTTCTGAGATAAATACAAAATGTTATATTGAGGCAATGACAATCAAGTAAAAGAAGTAGTAGCCAGAGTATTCAACACGAAATACAAGGCTGATCTTCTTGAATGGCAGGCAGTCTTAAGTATAGTGATGTGGGCATATATCAGAATGGGAAACTGGACAATGAGACTTATTTGTGTCTATGGTCCCATAGAAGGTTCTACTAAGGTAGAAGTGGAGGAATTTTTTGAGGCTTTAGAAAAAGCAACTGACACAATGAAAAAGGAAAAGTTGGTCCTTGTTGGGGATATAAATAGCAGAGTAGGAAATGATTGTCAGACATACAAAAATATTTTGGAAAAATTTGGAGAAAAGAGCAAAGCTAATAATAATGGAAAATACCTGTTGGATTTCTGCTCAGGACATGGACTGGTTATTACTAACACCATGTTCCAACATAAAAATGTACACAAATTCACATGGAGAGAAGATGCAAGGAATAAGATAAGTTCTAATTGACTATGTTATTGTTGATAGTGATGTTTTCTCTCTGGTGCAGGACACCAGAGTGTACAGAGGATTTGAAATTGGAACTGATCACTATTTAGTCTTGAGCAAGATAAAATTGAATTTCATTTTGAAACGAAAAACATGTAAGAAAGTTTTAAAGCGAATAAAAGTTGAGCAGCTCTCAGATGTGAACTGTACACTAAAATACACAAAGATTATTGAAGAAAACATGAAAGAGTTTGAGAACAGGAACCAAACCGTGGAGATTCAGTTGCCAGCCTTGAAGAAAACGCCGATTGATTCAGCCAGAGAGGCATGTGGTGAGGTTGTCTGCAAGGATAAAAAAATCAGAACTTCATGGTGGACACAGGAAGTTAAAGAGGCAGTGAAGGAAAAGAAGAAAGCATATCAAAAGTTCCTGGCAAATAAGTCACCTTGTGCTCTTAGAGAATACAGAGACAAATGTAAAAAAGCTAAATAGTATGTATTTAGTTATTTATATTTATTCTTGATATGTATTTTCTATGTTCTTTGGCAAGAACATAGAAAATAAATATCAAGAAGGTGGCAAAATATTCTGGAGGTTCTTGAAGAAGCTTAGAAATGGAGGAAAGAGTGCTGTAAAAGGAGTTAGAGATGATAAAATGATATGAAAACTGGAGGAAAACAGATATCCTTGAAGTATGGCGTAATTACTTCGAAGGATTACTAAATGAAACAAGCAGTGATAGCAAAGTGGTAAAAAACACTCAGTCATGAACACATATCCATACTTGAAGTAGAAAAAGCCATCGGGGCTTGAAATGTGGAAAGGCAGCGTGAGTAGATGATATTCGACCAGAAATGATGAAGTATGGTGGTATAAAAGACTTACAGTGGCTGCACTGTATAGTTCAGAAGGCTTGGACAGAGGGACAAATTCCCGATGATTGGAGTAGAGCTCTCATAGTACCCATATGATATATAAAATGGGAAATAAAACTGAATGTGAGAATTACAGAGGTATTTCCCTACTGAGTATTCCTGGTAAGATTTATGCAAGTATACTTGAGAAACGGTTGAGAAGAATTGTGAAGCTTTGTGAAGAACAAGCGGGATTCAGGCCAAATAAAGGTTGTCAGGATCAGATCTTCACTTTACGACAAATAGTTGAGAAGTCATGGGAATATAACAAAATATCTGTATTTTAGCTTTGTCGATCTGGAAAAGGCATATGAGAAGGTGCCAAGAGAGAAGCTATTCAATACGCTACAGTTGTATGGTGCCAATGGGGCATTACATCAAGCAATACGTAGTTTTTACGTGAGTTGTAAGTCAGCAGTTAGAATTGAAGGAAGTACAGGAAGATTGTTTAATATTAAATCTGGTGTCAGACAAGGATGTATATTATCCCCTCTGTTATTCATTATCTATATGGATCACATTATGAAGGAAAGTGGTATTAAACATGATATCAAAATTGGAGATGTTAATCTCAGCTCTTTGCTTCATGCAGATTATGTTATACTTCTAAATAAATCCGCTACAAATCAGCAAGTTTCCCTGACTACAGTGAATAACTGTTGTAACAGATATGGTATAAAGGTCAGCATTAAAAAGACAAAGACAATGAAAATAGGCGGAAACATTGAAAATATCAACTGCATTGTGAATGGAGAACCTATAGAACAAGTAAAACATTTCAGCTACTTAGGTACGATTTTTAGTGAGGATGGTAAATTAAATATCGAAATAGACAACAGGATCGACCAAACTGGTATGATAGGAATTTAATTGAAGAAATGTATATGTAATGAGAGAGAAAATTAGTCGGAACATTAAATTAGCTGTATACAAGATAGTGTTCAAACCAGTTTTAACTTATGGATCTGAGAGCTGGGTCAGAAGTAAAACACTTGACCAAAGACTAGAGACCGCAGAGATGAGAATCCTGAGAAAGATTACAGGTTGGCAGGAAAACGACCCAGAGGAAGACCAATATATAGGCGGATTGATACGTTAAAAAGTTCCTTAGACAATAGAAATGTAAGATCCGATAATGTTGGAGTAACTTGACAAGTACCAGACTGATTTGGAGAAAAATTATAGATAGGACGTTAGTAATGATGTAAATTTTTCATGTAGTACTATCATATCCTGTACACCTCTTGAGGGTACATGGCAAGAATTTGATGATGATGATGATCATAAATATTATATTATTTAACTGGGCTATCGGTCTCCAAAAGGTAGATGTAACAATTAAATTTTTGATAAATAAATAAATATCTTCATTTAGTCGAAGTTTATAACAACTGTATTTTTTAATAAAAGTCTGCTTAAAATCTGCCAGTTTTAGTATTAATTGTAAGAAAGAAAGAAAGTAAAAAACGATATAGTCATATTTTTCAGTAACATTTTCGATATTTTTCTTTGTAGTTTGCTCTTTGGACTTCAGATGTCTATAGTAGTAGTGGTGGTAGTAGTAATGTGCAGTGAGAATTGTGTATGCTACAACAGACGCGCAGTAAGAGGATATATTCTTCAGTTATAGGACGATATTAGAGCTTGTTTGTACCAGCTGACTGTTCAGGTTCATATTGAATTATTGACCAGGTACGTTTTGATAGCAGCGTTGCTGTTGCCATGGGAAATCCAATGCAATGACCGTAAGTATGGCTATGTTGGCTCTCTCTATTCAAAACCAGATAATAGTGTTTTGTAAGTTAAAGTTAAAAATATACAATAAGTGATGACGATATTTATATTATTCATTTCAATAACTACGCCACGTGATGCTTATTATAACCCACAGAAACACTATCGCAAATGAGTTATTCATTCACTCTGGGAAGACGTGATGAACTACAAGGTAGGTTTGAAGTTTATACAGCTTGAAACACATTTTTCCAGTTTAATTATACGTGAATTATTTTTGGATTTGCGATAAACTGCAGCTAATAATGACTTTCCTATTAATATAAAAATATTTAAAGAATTAATAAATGAGTAAAGCTTTTTCCATCAATCACTTCCTTGAGTTGACAGTTTTTGTGCACATGAATGTGCATAGACATCACTTTTCTCTTCTTTGAATGTCGAATTGCAAACGCTTTGAATGGTCTAATTAAATATACTCGATTTAATAACTTAAATGTATTTTAGTTAATGAAATTAATTAGAAACTGAAACGAGTTGATAATTAATTTCTAGTTAATTTTCTAATGATTAAAATTAAATCGACTTCCTTAATCTTAAGAAATTGGATATTAAGAAATTCTATCATGATTGATTCCTGTTAACATAGTCTTATTTCTCTGTAGAAATAGTTGTCATTTTTATAAAATCTAAGTTTTTATGTAGCGCATATGGAGTTTTTTCCCCTCTTAAGCCGAAGAAGAAGGGGGGGGGAGAGCAGTGACATATACAAGATGCTAATGTGATATCCCGTAATCTTATGCCCAACTTCTCACCTTGCAGTATTGCTCCTAGGTATAGAATCGGCTATTGAGATTAAGATAAGAATATATAAAGTTTCAAGGTCTTAAATTTAGCATAGTTTTTCTCTCTTTGCAGAGAAGAGCTATTATGAAAAAAACTTTCCAGTTTTCTTCATATAGCACAACTATCAGTCATTTAAATAACCAACATCAGTTTTACATATGAAAAATATTGAGATATACACCGAAAAAAAGAATTATGCAAATATGTGTTGATACTTTCTACCTGGGATGATCTCAATTGCAAAGCATAATGCAATTTGACTGTCGCGGATCGCAAGCGTGGTAATATAAATAGTTATAATATGAACCGTAGTAGACGCTTATTATTAAGTTTCATTGAATTGGAACTCATGTTGAGAGGGGGGTTTTCGGCCATTCATTATAATGGACACCGATTAATATAATTCATTCGTTGCTTCATGAGTCAGACAGGATTCAAGTAAAGGCATAAGGAGGAATGGAAAGCTGAAAGACATTTTAGCTGAAAGGGATATTTAGCCGGTCTCATACGGAGGTGGAATGGAAACTGGTGGGATTTCATCACACAAAACAGGCAAACTGGCTAGATGAATATATGCAAATTTAGATATATACCCAACTCATGAAAGGTCGCAAGACCTGTAGCCTATCAGTGATATGTTGTCAAGAGAGTGATAAGGAGGAATCTGTTTACTTTTTTTTTTTTTAAACATATGAAGATGTTATTCTTTGGGAAGGCAGAGTCGGGGAGATTGTGCCACAGAACAGAAATAAATGGAATGAAGGAGGAAGCACAGAAGTTGGTTCGGCAAGTTTTGAAGCTGAATTGTAAATGGGTCTTGGTCAGCAGCAGTTCTTGTGATTTCAGAGGGAAGTGAAGGAATGGTAGCGGCAAATTCAACAGAGCACTGTCCGTGAAAGTATCTGTAGAACAAGCAGAAACTCAACGTCTATGAGAGAGAGAGAGAGAGAGAGATGAAAGTGACTATGTGAGCGAGAGATCATTAACTAACTAGACTGCCCTCTTCTAGATAGCATCGAACAATCTCAAAGGATTTCGGTGCACAATCCCAAGTATGTGAGCAATATTCCATGGTTGGGCAGAATCGATATTTGTAAAGAGTTAGCAGCTCTAAAGGTATGAAGTAGTCTTGAGCAGAAGAGTATACTTTTTTTTTTGCTGCTGCAGAAGCTATGGTTGGGATATGTTTGTGCCCGGAAAGGTTGGAGGTGTAGGTCAGTCCAAGAAGAGAAATCTCTTCGTGTTCAGATATTATGATACTATTCGTAGTTAGAGGAAGCGATGTGAACTCTTTCTTGCGAGACAGGACTGAGTTTTGGTGACACTGAAATCTACAAGGCTGTCCTTGCCCCATTGAAATATAGATAGGAGATCAAAGCTCAGGATATTGGTCATGGTGAATCTTGAGGGTTTTGACAATTGGAAACTTCAAGGTTTGTTAAATGAAAAGGAAGAATAGAGTGTACTGTATTACGCGAAGTAATGGATAGAATTGAAAGTCTGTGAGAGCAGGTCATTTATATACAGGAGGAAGAGAGTGAGTGAAAGTTCAGAATCTCGGGGGTACTACTCCTCCATTGGTGGGATAATAGTGGATTGTTTCCACTCCTCATATTTTAGTGAGTGACAAGTGAGAAAGTTGGCGAAATAACCCGAACACAAAGTTTGTGTTCAGGTTATGGAAGACTTATAGATGATATGGAGTGAGCAGTTCTTGGTAAAGTGGGGGAACCTGGTCATGAATGCACGAATTAGAAGAGAAGAGTCAGTAATAACTCGGCCTTGTCTTTGGGTTACGTGTTTGAGAGTGGTGGAAACATGGGTAGATAAAATTTGTGTCCAATGGCCTTGAAAGGGATCAGAATTATCACGATGCCCTGACTGGCTTCAGAGCTTTTGTTACTTCGGCTATACTTCAAACAATACCCTCCTCCTTTCTCTTGTTTGACAGGCTCTACATTTTACGTGCTCTCAACTGTCATCATAAAGAACATCTCATAACTGTAGTTTAATATTCGCATTCCAGTATTTTTTCCTCGAAATCCAGCAACCCAATTTGGTGCAGATTAGTTCAAATGTGGAAAAATTAATACTACAGCCACCTTTATTACTGAACTTACACCTTTTAATCTGTCTCCAAACTTCAAATTTCTCTTCCATTATTACTTTTAGATTATTTTGCTTAGTTTCTCTCTTGCAGTCCATTCCAGCCATAGCATAATACATTTCATATCTCACAAAGTGCATGACCATACACTAGGCAGCAACCGAACCAGAATATTCACCCATCTTCTATGTGCCACCATATTTTAATCTTCAAATGTGTTCTGTGCTAGAATTATTCTTCCTGATTTGCTTCATCAGAGCATATCTGGTTTCTTTTTAAACCATGCATTATATTATCGATATATTGTCAGTACTGGTTCAAGCATCCCTTCTAGTAACCTTCTCCCTCTTTAGATACTGCTTATCCCATAGTCATTTCGTTAAAATCTGCCAATCAGCTAGGTTCCTATCCTTCTCCATTATCCTCAGTTTAAACACGAGAGTATTCGTAATAAAACTCTAGAAATATCACCATACAATTATCACTCTTCCCTTTCGGTGCTATCTTCATCTTGTTGGGAATAATTCAGTAATTAGGTTATGTAACAAATGACTGAAGCCAGGCATTTTCCTGACAAATTCATGCTTTCTCATCACATCAATCCAATATAGACTCTTTAACTAAGAAATAACAGTTTTGGAATCCTCTTATGAAGTAAGATTCATTTACGATTTTTTTTCTTTCAAAAGTCAAATGGGAGAAAAAATAAAACTTACTAAAGTTGAAATGAAAATAAGCTTACCCGTATTAAGAACTCTACATGATTTACCGTGCATTCAGGTTCTTTACTGATTTCCTAGCCTTTTCGCATATTACTTGTTCAGGTTGCTTACCGAAGGGAAAGTATTTCTCCTTCCCACCATAAGAATATGAAATGCGAGCGAGCCATTGAACAGAAATGACAGATACGCACTTGCATGTTATTATAATGCAACATAAGATTATCCTCCTTCATATTTTAACAAATCCTTAAGAATTTAAACAACTTAAAGCAAATTTCCAGTATTAATATATTGTGCCTTTGCTGTCTCCATGTTCCTCCTTTTCCCTAGGCTATCTTAAAATTTCTTATGCATAACTCCGCAGAAAATTTCACTACGAGAGTTTGCCGTACCCTACTGTCACTTATATATCAATCATATGAACTTCTAAATCAACGCAAATAACACTATACTATTACATTATAAACTATTACAAACAGAAACTGCATATGCCGTTTTTGAAGAAATGCCTTCCACATTACCTCATACAAAAATTTGTAAAAGTACCAGGAAATAAATCCATTTCTGGTAATAATAAAATTTTCTTCTTTAGCCTCATTCCATCCACTGGTGGATATAGGACTCTCCCCCTAACTTTCCAGTTCTGTCTGTCTTTAGCCATGCCCCACCATCTTATGTCAAACCTTTTATAGATCGTTCCTCCATCTTGTTCTCTGGCGATATTTCCTACTTCTCTTCGCCATGTCAATAGAGGTGTGCTGGTCACACTAGTAGATTGCCAACCGAAAAGTGGACAAAATCGAGTGGATACCAAGAGAAGGAAAATTTGCCATCATGCCTCTAAATCTTTCATAATACAAGCGCTTAGCTATAGATACAGCATAAAGTCACAAACATATAACTGTATCCACAGGGATAAAAATCAGCTAAACTATCTTTTAAGTTAAAAGGAATGGCAAAATTTCTCCATTAAATTCAAATTATTAATTATCAGTAATATCTACTTCTATTAAGAGTATTTCTCGTAATAGAAAAACGTCATTATATATATAAATTTCAGTATTTGTATTGCTGTTTCCTATTTTTAAGACACCTGAAGAAGGCTGTCAAAAGCCGAAACTAGTATTAAAATCTTACAAAGATTTTAATACTAGTTTATTTTCACCAGGGGATGGAATGAGGCTAAAGAAGAAAATTTTATTATTACCAGAAATGGATTTATTTCCTGGTACTTTTACAAATTTTTGTATGAGGTAATGTGGAAGGCATTTCTTCAAAAACGGCATATGCAGTTTCTGTTTGTAATAGTTTATAATGTAATAGTATAGTGTTATTTGCGTTGATTTAGAAGTTCATATGATTGATATATAAGTGACAGTAGGGTTATATATATATGTGTGTGTGTGTGTAGAAAGTATTTTACCCTAGGTATAATAAATGTTAAAGATACCAAGCTATTTTAAGCCTGGTTTTACTCCATTTCCCAAGTAAGCAAACAGACAAACAAGTCAAGTTTGCGCCTGCAAGTGTTGCAAGTCTAGCTGACCCTGCACTTAGTAATTTATCAACACAAGCACATCCCACCTTCCTTTCCCCACCTCCACTTATTCCGCGCCCAAAGAGAGTAAACGTAGCGCCTTCGGTTCTTGGATGCTGTACATTTATTTAACTATACGCTTTCTCCGGACGAAAGCGCAGTATTAAACAACGTTTTAAATTTACTATTCCTCCTAAAACGTTCCCGAGAAAGGAATACATCACCGAAGCAATAAACTAAACTAGAAAATTACCCAAAGACATATAATAAAATATTTATATTTTAAAATCTTAGACATCGTCAATGATTCTAACACTTACAAAGTAGCCATTGAAGACCCCACACCAAATATTATAAAACAAATTGAAAAATGTTTACATCAATTCGAAGAACACAAAATAAATACAGTCATCCCTCGAAAATACGTCCGTGATCCCATAAGGGAATCAATAACATTTTCGACTATACTTTCGAACAAGACGCAAGCGAGCGTAAGGTAAAGCATGCACAGCGGCAACCTCCCTCGGCAGTCGGCACGTGTCCCCCTCAACAGTTCCTCTGTTGATTATGTGTTAAAGAATACAAATACACAAATAGGTTATTTGTGTATTTATCGTTAAATATTTCGCGATGTTTTGTGTAACATGACCCCTACACCCACAATCAAAAAAACCTAGTGAAGAATCACAGAAAAAGAAGCGAGTAATTGATTTTGAAATGAAGTTGCAAGTTATAAAGCAACATGAAGCTGGTAAGGCCGTCAGTGTGATCGCACATGACTTCGGATGGTCTCATTCTACAGTGACGACCATTTTGAAAAATAAGGATAAAATCGTAGAGGCTATGAAAGGATCTGCTTCCATTAAATCGACAATAATGACGAAGCAACGACAAAGTCCTATCGGTGATATGGAAAAGCTACTTGCATCATGGATAGAGGACCTGAACCAAAGCGCATACCCCTTGGCACTGTGACCATAACCGCTAAGGTACTAAGTCTCTTCATGTTGAAGACCGCCCCCCCCCTGAACACACATGGATTATGGCCATGAATACGTAAGTCGAATCGACTTACGTCCGATTCGACTTACCTCCTACAGGATGGAACGGAACCCGGACGTAAGTCGAGGTATGACTGTACACTGCTAAAAAAAATCACTCCTCGTACAAATCTCTCCCTACTATTTTGGGACAAATTAAGATGCATAAATCAGGTTACCCCATACGTCCCATAGTTTTATACATGCTTCATACATCTGCATCACAAGTTCTTTATCCAAATTTATTGCACTTCTACTTACTAAAACAATTGTTCAAGTATTTAACATTTATGATAAAAATACTCACTCTTCCCACATATAAAGTAAACCACCATATCGCCCAGCAGTATTTTTTTATTTATTTTTATTTAGATGTTTCTTCTCTATATACTAACATTGACGTGTCCTAAACATCGTCCACAGTCTGCACACACATGACCAGACCCTATTGGAACGTACAGATATTCTCTTCTACAGATAGTCTCTCTCTAATAAGACTAATCTTAACAAATTACTTTAAATACAATAGTCAGTTTTACTAATAGATTTTCGGCCTTCTCATGGAACAGAGCATTAACGGTGTACTGGCTGAAGAAAGATGTTTCTTGCTCATATCGAAACTCAATTCTTATCCTCCTTCCCCACCTCTCTTACCCATTGGTATCTCTTATTACGGTAGATTCATAAACGATCTTTTGTGCATCGTTAACGCAAATACTATGCAATAGTTTGCTCTTTCAACACTTTTAGCCCCGGATTAAAATTATCCGTTGAATACGACGAAAATAAATCTATAAACTTCTTGAATTTGACCCTCATTAGATTCGATCATCATATCAGTACTCAAGCGTATCACAAACAGAAGAAGTTATTTACATTTCACCTATCACCCTTATTGTATCACAAAATATCTGTCATATTAACAATTCATTATCACTTACAAACACTAATTTTCTGTTACGACTTAAAATCAAGAAATTACTCGTCTGAAAGAGATCTTCAACTGTCGACAGTATCCCAAACAACTCATACTGTGCTATTCACTCATCCCAAAATCACGTCCCATCTTCGCAAAGCCACATGTCAAACCCGCATATAGTTTTAATATTCCCATATATCCAAAACATTTATAAAGCCATGAAACGAATCTTCAGATATTCAAATTATGGAATTATCTTCACCACTACCAACACGCTACAAAATTTACTAAAACATACAACCACAATGGCTCAAGTTGGCATGCTAATATGCCATAATGTCGTTTTATAAGTTTAACTACCAGTCACGATGCAATACCTGTTTAAATGGGTTCCACCATTTCTTCTATTGAGTCTCGCTCAAATGAGCATTATCAAGCTTGTAATATTCTTGTGCCAGACTACTTACTTTCCACCACAAAGAAAAAATACAAACAAAAACATACCACCACCAACAACAAATCCTACTAATGAGATATTCATGCATGCAATTGCATTTAAACAAACCACTCCTGAAATCGAGATTACTATTATCGATTTTCAAGAAAATGAGACCGAATTACGTTGTTCTGAATCTCTACCGATAAGAACCTCCCAATGCGCTATAAACACATCTTATTTACTGCCCCTTTCATGGCAATTAAACAAAATAAATTATTTCCCGCTACTCTCACACCAACCGCATTCTCGAATCACAGAAACTTCCCCTTATCACAAAAATCGATCATATTTCTCATACTTCTCCTTGAACCCATTAACAGACAGAGCATTCCCAGCTGACACTGGCAGCTCATTCCGTTAATTCACAACTCTCCAAGAGAAAAATCTACTCACCTCCCCCTTCCCCTAACAACTGCGCCTTTATTCAGATTCCAGGAATGACCTCTTGTTCAGCTCCCTCTAGTCGAAATGTTTTTCCCTTGCATCAATCCTATAAATCCTTCAAGTAACTTAAATGTTTCTATTATATCCCCTCTTTTTTTTTTTTTTTGTCTATCAACCATCTTCTACAATCAACACAACCTCAATCTATCCTCATAGGGAACATTCCACAGACCACACAATTTGGTCACTCACCTCTGAATCCTCTTCACCACTTTCTATTCACCAAAAAATCCAGGAGACCAGATCTGAGCACAGTAACCCAGATGAGGACGTTATCTTTTTATAGATGAGTAACAACTTATCTCTACTTGTTAGTGTTCTTCAGTAGTCAAGTAACCTTATGAATTACCTTAGCAATATTCCATCTAAACTCCAACTCTGTCTACCACCACCCCTAAATCCCTGGCTTCATCATTTCCTGGAGTACAGTTCCATCAATGTGGTACACAGCTAGTAATCGATTCCAAAATGCATATGTTTACATTTCTCCACATTAAACTGATACCATGACCTTTCCCCCATACTGATAGCCTATTCAAATCATTCTGCAAACTCTTTACATCGTCTTGGAAAACTATTACTTTACCTAATTTTGCATCATATGAAAACATCTGAATATTTATGTATAAACTAAACAGTAGTAGTCCAAGAATCGAACCTTCAGTAGCTACCCTCTTATCTGCATAACCAGTGTCGTATCCATCCCCATTTGTTCTAAATTTCTTAACAGAGTTCCATGTGGTATTCCTTTTCAAAATTCAGCAGAGCCATCGTGTGACTGTTTTCCTTAACCAAATAAGCTGGCACTCCATTATAAAACGTTATTGAATTACTAAAACCTCACCGACCCTTCACAAAGTCATGTTGCTCCTCATTGAGTATCATATTCATATCCACCCATTTCTGAATTCTCTTTTTGGCCAGATTTTTCAGTACTTTTACCACCATGGCCGAGCTACAGGTTGGTCTGTAATTTGCAACTGCAGTTTTAGAACCTCCCTTATGCAAAGTAATTATTTTGCCCTCTTTTCAGTCCTTAGTATTCTACCCTAACTGAGACTTTCATTAAGGAGCCTAGTCAGAGGCATGGCCCCTTTCCTTGCATAATTTCGCAAAACACGAGTTGATATCAGATCTAATCCCACAGTTGTATTTACATTGAGTTAGGATATTCGCAGTATTAACCTCGCTTGGTATGCCCTTGCAAAAGTGGTCACTCACTTAGTAACTCAATTATTTTATCTGCTTCTTTCCCCTCGTCACCATCAGCACTCATTAAATTTATCCTTCCATAGTCATTCTTCCTCCTACTTGCTACTTAACGAAAAAAGAAAACAAATCTGGGATTTCCTTTGGCCTGCTCGGCTAACTTCTTCCCATATTCTAATTTTGCTTTTCTTACCATGTTGGTCACCATTCTCCTTATATATCCTCCACAGCATTTCCTTCTTCTGCAACTCCCGCTTAATTATATCACTCCTCCACCTAACGCCTACCTAATTAACTCACCTTATCTGGTAAGGTAAGGAGAAGGTGTCGTTGGATTTATACATTAGTGAATCCTAGGAAATAACTTCGTTTGTTTGGAAATTTTGCGTCGGACAAAAGCGTTGAAAGAAAGGAAATCAAAAAAGATGAGAATGGTTTATCCCAAGTTAGTTTCCTCCATTCTGGATGTTTAAATGGTTTAATGTCTGTTGACTGCCGGATATGACAGGAATACCAATGGGAAATGGTAGAAGATTTAATTCCTGCAATGCGACCGTATACTTCGTAGATGTTTAACATACCAAAAAAAAAAAAAAAAAAAAAAGTCTAAGCTTGACAGCCTGGCACGGGTAACAAAAAAAAAAAAAAAAAAAAAAAAAAAAAAAAGTGTGTGTGTGTGTGTGTGTGTATACACACACATAAACAAGTTGTGTAACTGGGTAAGAGTAATTATCGAAAAATGCTGAAATTTGAATTTTTATCAGGAAAACATAAATGCGATATTTTTTTAGGACACTGGGGATAAAAATGAACACACAGGTTGTAACTAAGACTAACTGTAGTATTCGTGAACCGTATCTGGAAGGTGACCTAGATACAAGCAATGGATTCTTTGCAAAGTACCTTCCATCTTTAATAAACACGATTTTTCCACTTCAGTCTGACCATGATTTGTCCACTTCACGTTTCCAATAAGCAACATGGCGGATTTAACCTGAATATGCTTTAAAAATCTCCTACCTTAACTATCACAGAAGCTTGGCCTTTCCTCTGAGATGAAAGGGGGTGCACTCCATAGAACTGGATCCTTGTTTACGTTAGTTTATTCCTAGTTAGTTTCCTACAGTCTGAATGTTTAAATGGTTTAATGCCTGTTGACCAGTGGATATAACGAAAATGCCAATGTGAAATGGTAACAGAAGATTTGGTTGCTTCGGTGGGACCATAAGTTTAACGTACTTTCACATGGTAGCGTCCTGAACTCACTACTTCAAAAACTGAAAATATTCATTTTTTAAATGAATTTTAAAATGTTCATTTTTATAAGGAATATGTTCCTTTATAATGTTTTTAGTTTTGTGACTCACTGGAGAGCAGAAGTGCTGCAGGTACATATTAATATGCTTGTGTAATTTTGTGACAACGTTTCTTGCGCCATAATATTAGACAGCCAAGAAGAAAGCTTCTCTAGTCACCGATTACACTTTTTTTATGAGTTGGTTGATTTTTGGCATTAGCAAAAAGCCCCCTTCCTCCCAGAAACGATTTATAATCCATAATCTCAGAAAAATCGATCGGGGGGACTTCATGTCAGATACCAATACGGATATTAGGGTTTAGAATTATAAAATGGCGGTAGTTTGCCGTGATCTACTCCATGCCTCTAAAATCATCGCTAGCAGAGCTTTCGGTAACGGATAGGGCGGAGACGGCCTACGTCCTGTTTCCAAAAGTTTGTTAGTGCCAAACGAGCTGTCTAAGTTTGTGGGAAATAAGATACACCCTATGACATAAGCGTCAGAGGGCGTATTTTATTATTAAAATCCATCATTTTCTGATAATGACATTTATTTTAAATTTCAATTTGCATTTGCAGTTTTAAAAAAACATGGATTTCTTTTTTTTTTTTCTTGTTTATTGTTTTACGTGACACTTCCATAAGCTCTTTAGACTCATCGCAGGGGCTATACTATACCACGCAACACTACATGATATAAGGTCCACGCCATACCTTCGAATACCCACTGTGCACTGTTTTTGTCTTATTAGTTGAGTGTGTTCTCTGATTGATTTACTATTTCTGCGAAACGAAAAAATTCGAGTTTCCGGCAGAGAAATTGTGCTACCTCCATTTGAAACCGACTAACACACACACCTTAACTTGAAATAGTCCTATAAAGATACCACTAGTCATGACGAGAATCAAACCCATGTATTTTTAAATCGAAAGCGGGCGTATTTCCATCGTACTTGTAATTGCATTATGGATGACATTTAAGTGAAAATTTAGCCAATTAACTTCCGCGATCACATACCCCGCATATCATGGTAATGGTAGGAACGAGAAAGAAACCCTGAAACTCGACGCAATTCACCTGCTGCCTAAGAGGCACTCACAAAACTTTATAACTTTATAATATAATTCGAATCCACAGCTAATCAGTTGAAGAATGGAGAAATTGTCCACTCGGTCTGTATTACTAGAAGCCGGGGTAAAATTTCGCTGTACTTTATTGAAATGTTCTTGTTTCACTCTTTGCATTAAAAATAAGCAATGGTGGCATTTGCGAACTGTTAGTAGTACTGCATATCAAGAAGGCAATATCACCAGTATAATTGGCTGTAGCCTTCTTATAGACTTCGCATCGGTGTTGATTTAAAAATGTACCTTACCAATAATCCAGGTCAGTAAGTGTCTTCTGCCATAAGCGGTACTTTTAAAGATATAGTGGGAAACTTAAAAAATGGAGTTTCAAACTCCATTTTTAAGCATCAAAAAATAATTAATTGAACATGATTGTAACAACGTGCGATAGATTTTTTGCTTCCCACATTATACCTATTCGAGAAGCATTTCAGTTAGCATTTGTTATGCAGTTACCAAATTGGAAAAAAAAAGTATAAGTTAAATCATTCAGAATTTAAATGTAATATTTATTTTACGTTGACCACGTTAAAAGATGCAATACTAAGGTGACCATACGTCTCCGAAACTAGACGTATGGTCATCTAAGAGGATGAGGCATATGTTTCATCCTCTTTTTTTGCAATTCGGCTTATATTCGCCATTACGAGCTGTTATTGCTGTAATAACAAATATACTTAATTATTGTTAAATTATTTGGTCATTTAACATTAAAACTGGGTTATTTTCTTTTGGTTTATTAGTCGACCATAAATATTAAAAGATCTACACAATTGTGAACAAGTTTCACCAGCTATTCTGTTTGGCATCTTCAGGACAAGAAAGTCGCTACAATAACGTTTACTAGTAAAAAAAAAAGAAGAGTGGAGTTGCAGAGTGAAATCAAGTAAAATTAAAACTGACGCGTAACATCATAAGCATGGAGCTAATAAACGAAAAGAAAATATCTCAATTTTAACAAATATACTTGTGAGGCAATCACAAGATAAGCAAGGTATATTAAAGATTACGCTCTTCGGAAAAACATTTCATTTCCTGTTAATTAACTCACCTAGTTAAGTAGCGAAGACATCATTCTTTTGTTAAAAAAAAAAAAAAAAAAAAAATGCTTAATTTAAAAATGGTGTCACCGTCTTCGAAATTGCTAAGAAAAGTCACTTTATACAATCATTCAGCAATTTTTATCATTGTTCTGTGTGTAGATATACATTTTATACGTTCATATATTAAATTTAGCTATCATATCTTAAATGATGCTTTTTTTTTCTATTATTAATTCATTTACGATATAACATTTAATATTTTAATACGTTATTTTAGTATGAAACGATAGGATTTATTTCATATCAGGAAACCAAAACATGACATTGCTTATAAGAAACATATTGCTTCATAATGAATAACTAATTAAATAGTTATATTTAAATAATTAAATAGTTTATCAACACTTGGTCATGTGTTGATAAACTATTTAATAACCAACTAGTTTCGCCGGCTATTGCTGTCGGCATCTTCAGGGTACAAATAAGGTAGGCAAAGTAAATTACAAGCTAGATGTTAACTGACAATTCTAATTCATTAACAAAATAGTACTGAGCGTGAAACAATACACGTGTCGCGGATATATGATTTACTTGTTGAGAAACATTTTGCTGTTGGCGCTGAAGTTCATTTCATGTGTGTTTAGTGATTGATTAAGGTCTTCCATATATCAGGTGGGATTAAACCTTGATTCCTGTTGAGGTTTTTTGTGGAACGGGCGACTGTAGCTGCTTCTTTGAATATTCTGGAACGGTAGTTTTCTTCTATATAAGGCATATAACTTTTATTCCATTCAATAATGTGGTTGGTTGTAGAGAAGTGGGAAGAAAGGCCAGATATATCTTGTCTGTTATTTCTTACATAACCGATGTGTTCCCTTTGTCTCATTTCGAAGCTTCTAGACGTCTGACCAGTGTAACTAAGACCACAGGAATATATACATATCTAAACCTACAGCATGGTTTAGATATGTAGATGACATCTTTATGATTACCTAAACAAAATCAATTCGTTCCACCATACTATCAAATTCACACTAGAACTTGAAAAGCACAAACAACTACCATTCCTGGACATCATAATAAAGAAGCAAGAAAATAACAGTGTCAACTTATCTGTTTATAGAAAACCTACAAATACTGGACGTTATCTACACTTTAGCTCATCACACCACATCTCCCAAAAACTTAGTATTATTCATATGCTAAAGAAAAGAGCTATACAATTTACTACGGACCAAAATGATCTACAAGAAGAATTGACTACAATATCCAACGACCTATTCTTAAATGGCTACCCTAGAAAACTCTTCAACAAGATTCTCTTCTCTGACATACCACAACGACGTGATATCACCCAATATATCACCACTATAACTATTCCATACGTAAGTACCATTTCCAAAAAACTGGCTCTCCTCCTAAAACCACACAATATTAGAGTGACCTTCAAGCCAATTGAAACTATTCAGAAATTTCTAAGGTCACCGAAAGACTTCCATCCATTCTACAAGTATGCTGAAGTTTACAACATTCCTTGTTCCCGTGGTCTTAGTTACATTGGTCAGACGTCTAGACATCGGTTAGACGGCGCCAACAGCAAAATGTTTCCCAATAAGTAAATCATGTATCCGCGACACGTGTATTGTTTCACGCTCAGTACTATTTTGTTAATGAATTAGAATTGTCAGTTAACATCTAGCTTGTAATTTACTTTGCCTACCTTATTTGTACCCTAAAGATGTCGGCAGCAATAGCCGGCGAAACTAGTTGGTTATTAAATAGTTTATTACCACATGACCAATACTTTTAAATAAGAGTTAGTTATTCATTAATCTGTGGTCAAGAATTATAACAATTTCAAATATTGCTTCATAGTTGGAGTACTTCATATAAGTGAAGTAACTTATGTTATTATGTTGAATGTTAGGATTCTAGTCGTTCATATGCTGGTACTGAAGGAAAGAAAAAAGGGTGGCGTGTGTGTGGGGGGGGGGGGCGGATTGAGAGCATTAATACTCCTTAAAAAGGGAAAATTTTTGCAGGCAGTGAGAAGCTAGAAATCCTCTTTAGCTATCGCATCTGAAGGATTGGTAAAACTTGAATGATGTCATCCTCCCTCCCCCCTCAAATTGGTATTATACCAGTTAGCAGAGTATTGTCACATTTTTACAAAGAGCTGGAGTACTTGGAATTGTTTATTATAAAGTAGCCTTTTAATTTAACGACGTTTTAATTGGTAATGTGAAGTTGCAAAAATTCCAATGTTACAATTATCAATGCAGTCCCTTTTTTGTAAGAATGTTTTCCATAGTTATAGGAAATGCCAACTAGATCTAGCTGTCATTTAGCTATACCGCACTGTGAAATACAACGCCGTTACTGCCTTGTTTCGTTCATGAGCAGAATCTGCATCCCCCCCCCCGTTCCCACATGCAGTGCACATCTCACCATTTATGTAAACGTTCAGCATATCTTAAGTTGATACTCAGTATTTCCTTAAATGAGAGGATACTGTGTATCCACAAGCGACAGCGTTTTATACATACTGTATACAATTACAAGGAACGGAACTGATAACTCCTCAGGAGGATTCCCCCCCCCACACACACACAACTAGCTAGCGAATAATCTTGCTGCCAGATCATGCCTGGAAGGAGTCGTTCGAGTATAGCTGTATGAAGGCATAATCTGGCAGAAAGATTATTCTCTAGCTAGCCGTGAAGTCTCCTGACGAATTATCATCAGATCCGTTACTTGTAACTACGAGATAGCAGCCGGTCTGCAAAACCCATATAGCCTCAAATGAAGCTATATACAGCGATGTTCAGTCTCTTCTTCATGAGTGGAGATTTTATATAGACTGTCTTTTCACCTTTGCTATCGGACTGCCAGTTCCTCTGGTTGTTCACTGCTGCGTGTTATGGCGGGGGGGGGAGTTGTTCCTCTCTTCAGATTTCTCTCAACAGTGCAAAAGTATTCTACTGCCTTTAGATGGAAAATCTACATGTGTTTTTAGAGAGAATAAACTCACTTCACAACAAAATTAAATTTACTCTAGAAGTTGGAAAAAAAAACAGACAACAAAGTGCAAAAGTATCTTAGGGTTCAGTGCTTCTTTCTTTCTTTCTTCTTATAGGTTAATGACCTCACATCCTTAATTTTACTGATGACAGTACACTTTGTTCTTCTGCATTCGACAAGCCTTGCAATGCTCAAATGAGATTCAGTCTTCAACATCTTCCATAAGCAATGCGTTTAATCTCCTTAGAATTCTCTACGGGGGTGGGGGGTAATCTAATGAACATCAGTGCTACAAAATCAGTCCTGTCTTATTTCTTGTAAGAAAGACTTAATTTTACCTTCCCCTTTTCAAAATATTCCGATTTTAATTCAAGATTATTTCTATTCTTTGGCAAGAAAAGCTTTTCTTGCGCAAACACATCAGTTCCGTAGTTTCTCTGCCCTCCAAAATTTCGTTTTCTTCCTTTCATTATGCTAATTTTTGCTGATACAACTCATAATGTCTCTCATATGCTTGCAAATTAAAATTCTCTCGCATCTGGGATGGTATATACCAAAGACTTCCCTCGGAATGCTTGCTGTGCAGTAGAGGATAGTCCATTAATAGACATTCTCTCCCTCTCTCGTAGCTATTTTTCTGCATATATTTTCAATAGTTTCGCTTTAACCAAACTGGCTACCGCCATTCCCTGTTTTTCTACCCATATAATAAATCTGTGCAGCTGGTAGGCAATAACCATTCACATCTTACCTTAAACTTATCGAATTGACTTTTCATTTCTACTTCCTCATATTCTTTTGAATCATCCTTACCCACATCGTTTATTCCATTGACTACAACCTCCAGCTGTTCAGAAAACAGATTCTTTTTTTTTTCTTTCTTATATCACTGGTCCAGACTGTATTATGGTTTTTCGATCTGTCGCGTGTGCAGGGTTGATATATGACCAATTATTGATTTTGAATTACAACTCATATGTTATGGATAGAACATGTACTATCCATAACATATAGATATATTGTTACTATTGAATTTTTGTCTTTTAGTGACTATTTAATAAATGCATAATGGTTACTTAGATGGTTAATATTCAGTTATTTTGCATATATGCAAAATATATCAGTATTGTTTTCTGCATATCTAAAATATAAACAGTCGAAATGGAGAAAAAAAATCAAGAACACAATACCAGATGAAGCATGCAAAAATGTATTGCCTGTCAATAGAAATTCTGAAAAGCAAAGTATTTTTTATTTAGTCTTATATAGTATAGTATTATCAGGTCATAAGCTAAAACAAAAATTATTAGAAAGAGAGGGTAAAAACTGGAACGTTCCATTTTACATATTTCTTTACATGCATTCCTGTATACTGCTAATTCAGAATTATAATAGCAAATGAAATAAATGCAAGTATTTTCCTAAAGTTTCTTAAAAAAATTAACAACACGTCAATAATATCTAAAAGATTTAACTGATAAATAACCATATGCAGAGATTACCTTGAAGAAACGTACGAAATGTTACTAGACATGAGTAGAAAAGAATCGATTGCTATCATTACCTAAATACTGATTAACTTAATGTGTTCAGTACTGGATGTCAACACGTTCCTGTACTACATTAGAATTCAACTCTCTCAGCATTGTTGCCAGGTATATGAGAGTTGTAAGATTTTTTTTTTCACATGTGCCATGAGCTACTATCCTAATTTTATTTTACTTAAAATGAATTCGGAGATAACAGTGTACGCTGCCTGCCAAAATAAAAAAAAAAAAGGTCTTCTTAAATTCTACCTTGGACACGCGTGTGGTAGGTTCATTGACCCTGCCGTAGGATTTCCTTGAAAAATGTAAAACCGGCTGCCTTTGTGAAGAAGCGTAACGTTTATTTCAGTATTCAAAAACCGGTAATTAATAAGTTCATGCCTTTTCCACCCTAAATTGGATTTATTTGAAAAGTTGAAATAATCATGTCAGATTCTACAGAGAATTTTTAAATGTACAGAATAGCCAAATACTGCATATCATTTGGAACAAAATCCCAATGAATATATTTTGACAGTGTACTATATTATAGTAAATTACAAAAAATAATAAATTATACCGTTTAGACGATGCCTTTTTTGTTTTGTTTTAGAGTTTTTGTGCATACAGCCAGCTGTTTGCATCAATGATCGTTTGGATTTTGTTCCTTGTGATGGTGCATTCATGTCGCGTGTGTGCATTCGCGCATATTCATACTTGCTTCTAATTTTTAAATTATAATATGAAGGTGGGACTGTAGCACGAGTTAAAAAAAAAAGCTAGTTGGAATTATAAACAAAGCAAGAAACACTACTAACGTGATGTATTATATCGGATAATTTCGTGTTCTCGGACATGTCTGCCTGTTTTCCTGGCCGAAAGAAGTATAATTACAGTCGCAACTATTTTTTTTTTATCTGAATTTATCAACTTAAGCAATATTGAAGTTGCGCTGTATATTGCCATTGCTAGCTCCAGTAGTCTCGTGTTTTCTGCGAGATTTTTTTCCTCAAAAAATTAAATGAGAGAAGAAGAATATTTATACTCTGGAAAAATATTAGCAAGTATCTCCTAACCGTCAAACATTTTATTGATAACTTCAGATGATTTTTTAAAAAAATTGAAGAATGCTGATGACAAACGAAGGCAATGGTTTTGTTCGTATCTCTTCATCGGAAATACACCTATTAAATATAATCAAACTACAATCATTGCTGTTGGTTTCCTTATTCATTTTTTTACATCGACACGCATGTGATAGCCCCCCCCCCTTCTTTCTTTTCCCGCATCAATCATCTCACATCAACAGGTTTCAAAATGTAAATTTGACATAACTTTGACAGTTTCTGACTCCACCTTTTTTTTCCGCTGAGATCAAAAACAAGAAAGGCGAAATGATATGTATTTTCATTGTCGATATTTCAATCGTTTACGCGAGAACTTATCTCCGACAAAATTTAGCATTCAAAGAGTTGTATGAAATGGTAGTACTTATTTTAAAAATCCGAGTGTGCTAATAATTAGAGCATGGTTTATGAATCGGCCCTCAATGTGTATGCGCATTGAGGACCGTTTTGTGAACTTATGATTCGTTTTGCCCATACTCAACTTATTTCTGAATCTGGCAAATGCAATTTTTGAAATTTCGTATTTGGAATCGTTCCAAAAATGTCACTCACAAAAGGGCAAAACATTAAGAAATTATATGCAGTAATAACACCACTCTGCATAGACTGACGGTTTAATAAATTTTGGTATGTAGAATGCAAACTTTAAATCTACCCTTTTAAGTCAAATACTGACTTCTTTTGGATCATTTTTATTGGTAAAATTTAGCAAACTAGTGAAAAATGGTGCTAATAGTTTGGCAATGAAATTTATTTGGCTTTTAATGAAAGTTGATATTTACGGTCTCTAATTAAATTTTGAGTCATTTCGGTTTTACTAGGATCATTTTTAGTAGCAAAACAAAATTGTCTATAGTACGTAAATTAAATTAACATTTCATAGCCTCAATATTATTTGACGCACTATGGTAGACTAGAGCGAAGGGGTATAGTTAATGATGCTTTTGCTTGAAGACTTGCTTATACAACTTGATTTAGAATCCTTCCCACGATAATGAAACATTTACGAAACCTTCTCAAGTGAAGCTGAGCCAGTCTGACACCCAAATGGCAGAAATGTTTCCTCAGAATCTCTCTCACGCACAGTTAATAGGTAATACCTTGTGACCTCGCTTAACTAAACTGTAATTATAATCTGCCCAGCTGGACTAATGATCGAATAGATTGGTTAGAATTAGAAAGCTGTTCATAAGCTGAAACTGTCTCCTTTTAATTTCATACCACCACTATTGTTGCTCAGAAACCATTGCTGAGCGATGGGACGAAGCACACAGTAACAGGCGCGTGAAGTCTCCGAAATAATTCTCATATCCGCACTGAAGTTTGATAGATGCAAACATGTGTCGGGCTGTTTGATTTGGATTAACCCCTGGGCCTCATACATCGCAGTTCATGGTATTCTGAATATTCTGTAGAACTCTGCTACCTAACAGCACTTATATTGCCAGTTTGTAACTTTACATCGTAGACAATAATATGGAACAGTGGCAAATCAAAGCTATACTGACAACAGTTGACATTCCTTCTATTCAACTGAATAGAAGAGATGAGGCAGACTAGTAATTGTGTTTATACAGAAGTTTTGTTTATAATGCATATTGCGGAATTAGTGAAGCTCTTAAAGACCAATTTGCATATTACTTTTGACCACATCGCTATTAAAATATATATACAGTTGACCCTTGAGCAACGCGTGGGTCGGGGGCACTGATCCTCCCCCTGGTTGTTCGAAAATCCACGTATAACTTTTGACTCTCCAAAAACTAGTAGCCAACTTTTGACCAGAAACCTTACCGATAAGATAAACAGTCAATTAACACATATTTTATATAGTACGAGGGTGGTCTGAAAAGTTCTCGGCCAAATGGTGCTAATATAAACCTATTCTGCAACATAAACAATGAAAAAACGAATTTATAATTTCAAAATTATTTTTCAACATGATCTCCCTTAAGACTAATACATTTATTCGGGATAACGGCGCTGGAGCGATGCTCCAGCGCCATTACCCCGTCCCTGTAGCGGTTCTTAGTAAGATCTGCAATACACTTCTCTACAGCTGCAATCACCACTTCTTTATTCGAAGAAAAACGCTGACCAGCAAGGAAGAGTTTTAGTTTTTGGAAGAGATAGAAGTCAGAGGGAGCCAAATCTGGGGAATATGGTGGCTGTTCCAACAATTCAAAGTGCAGATCCCTTAATTTTCCCATTGCCAAAACACCTTTGTGGGCAGGTGCATTGTCCTGATGAAAGATGATTTTTTTTCCCTTCTGCAAACCGGGTCTTTTCTCGCGAATTTTTTCGTCTAGTCTGGTTGAAAGATCGGAATAATATTCCCCGGTTATTGGTTTACCCTTTCAAGACAATTAATAAACAGAATGCCTTTAGCATCACAAAACACCGATGTCATGACCTTTCCTGCTGATTGAACTGACTTTGTCTTCTTTGGCGCTGAAGAACCGGCTTCTGTCCACTGTTTTGACTGCTGTTTGGATTCTGGTGGGTAATAGTGAATCCAAGTCTCATCCATAGTAATAAATCGAAGCAAAAAAATCAGTTTTATTCTAGTTAAAACGCTCCAAACACTGTTCATAAATTTTCATGCGTTTTTGAATCTGCTGTGAGCAAGTGTTGCACCCATCTTGCGCAAAGCTTTTTCATATGCAATTCTTCATGCAAAATATATCCTACATGTTCTTTTGAAATGCCTACAGTCTCGGCAATTTCACGCACTTTGACTCGCCGGTCATCCAATACCATATTGTGCACTTGTTCAACGATTTCTGGTGTTGTTATACTTTTTGGACGTCCTTCACGTGGATCATCTTCAAGACTGGTATGGCCACGTTTAAACTCGACAGCCCGTTTCTTAATTGTCGAAAACGAAGGAGAAGAGTGCCCATAAACTTTTATGAACTTCGAATGAATTTCTTTTGGCGTTAAACTTTCTTTTACAAAGATTTTTATAACCGCACGATACTCACATTTTATCCATTTCAAGGGATACAGACAACATTTTTGCTTCAGACAGCTGTAATAAACAAACTATTTGATAGAATGACTTGCAACGTCACATGGATGGTTATGAAAAATCTTGCCGATAGTATTGCCATCTATGGTCGAGGCCGAGAACTTTTCAGATCATCCTCGTATGTATGTATGTATGTATGTATATACACTATATTATTACAATAAAGTAAGCTAGAGAAAATAAAATGTTATGAAAGAAAATCATAAGGAAATGAAAATACATTTACAGTACTATTCTGTACTGTATTTATCGATACCGTAAGTTTATCTTCTGTTTACAAGAATCTTACGTCTGTCAGTACCTGCATTGGTATTGTCTTATATGATACAAAGCACTGCAGATGTCATACGTATTACTAACACTAGACATCGAAAATGAAAAGATAATGTGAAAAGAAATTATTCATATTTATTTACAGGTATAAAGATTCATGTATTGATAACGAAGAAGTAGCAATCTTCTTCTGATTGCTTCGCGGTAGCCTAGCCTATACACTAACGAATGAATCGTTATAGTATTTTTATTTTATGCTAATTAATGTAACTAATTATTAACATTTAATTTTATACATTTATGATTTAATACTGCATCTTTACGTTTGTTTCCATTTCTCTCGATTGCGAATGGCGTCATGTATGGTTTGTTAATGTTTGTGTGCGTACATTCTGATAAATTTTAACTTTTTATAATAGATTTATGTATCATTTACAGTAAATGATAAAATAGACTAGTGTGTGTGTGTGTATATTTTTTTTTATGCATTCATAACATACCTAACTTTTTCTTAATTTTTTCGATATTCTTAAGCTACGCGTTCGTCTGCGAGTTTTTTCAAATTGTTGCAGATTTTCAAAAAAAAATTCTAATATATTTATTTGTAAAAAAAAAAAAAAAAAAAAAAAAAAAAAAAAAAAAAAAAAAAAACAGCGTATAAGTGGATTCTCGCAGTTTAAACTCGCGTTCTTCAAGGGTGAACTGTGTGTGTGTGTGTTTTCCTCAATGGTTAATATTAGAGGATATCTGTACTTGCATATTACAACTTATTTATTGAATAATGTATTTAACGCAGCTTGCTTAGCTCATTTAATAACCTATTGCTTTCCATGGCTTCTTGTATAATCTTGAAACTGATTTCCTTCCCATCCCTTAATTTAGTTTTCTTCTTGTGCTATTCAATGTTACAGTTATCAACTGCATCACTTTCGGATTATCATTACTTTCCAACTCAACAAAAGGCATAATCATTATGAACGGCTTGACCCAGGAAAATTATGTCCACGGTTGTTCGTTAGCTTATACAACTTCACCTTCTGTTGCTAAGCGACCGCTTTTGTTGTCTTGTGGAACTTCGTTGATCATGACGCTTTATTTAGTTGCGCCTGTTGACAGGACCGAAACTTTTATGGTTTTTTGGGCAGATGCCAACTAGCAGAGAACCGGCTGCTGTAAGATTGTATTAATTATAGGTACTAATAGCAGGTGCAATGAACATGGAGAATAATCCTTTTTTTTTCATAATTAATTACACATAAGAAAATATCGGTGTTTGTGTAAAGCACCTTTATTGTTTAGTAAATATTTCATTTTAAAAATATACATCAAGACTTTTACTAAAAATAAAGAACCCAAGGACTTCAGTTCGGCGATGCAAATTTATAAATCACGTGGATACTAGCATTATTTCAAAGACGAATGTAGAAACTATGAAAGTTTCGTACGAAATTTGACCAGAGAGCTTACTGGAATACATCCAAAACTGCATCAAGAAAAAAATACATAAAGAACTTTTTCATTTATTATTATTTTTTATTCGTCTGCTTACTAGACCAACTAATACGTAGTTGTCCTCAAGCAAAAAAGGCTACTGGCGAAGTAGTCTCTTGCTTATTTATTTTTGAAGGCATTAAATAAATAATATGAAAAATGACTTAATGTTATAGATATTAAAACGCCAAATTTACTAGAAGGGGATAGAAAATCATGCAGAACCTATTGTTAATATTATAGCATTGCAAACGCAGAACCGTATTATATTGAAATAGATTTGGAAGGCATGGAAATGGAATAATGTAGTGTTAGTCTTGAGCATTCCTGAAGGTTTTTTTTTTTGTGTGCGCGCGCGCGCCAGATATATAGAATGATAGTTTTTGGAGTGATGCAATCCAAACGAAAGTTATCGTGTGGCAGAACAAAACTTCATATTTATTGTTCTTGTTATCATTGGCCTTCACCAAGAGACCTCGGTTTATGTAGCCTGTTAATATCGAAATCTCGCGAATTTTTTGCCCCGATTCATACCTTATACATGACCACTACCAAATGCTTTCGATGCCTGGTTTATGTTTGTAAGAGGAAACATATCAGAGCTCTAGGAGGAAAATCGGTTCCTTCGCTCTATAGGATCAGCTAAGTCAGTGCTGGAAGGGAGGGAAAAAAAAAAAAAAGAGGTGAATGGGTAATCACCACAATGAACAAACTGTTAACCTAATACGAAATTCATGACTCATTGATTGCCTTGGATAGATTACTATTACCTGACACCTCCGACGACTCGAGGGGAGGACATTATACCTGCTACACTCAACTCGCCGTCTCCCCTGCTTAATCTATCAACTACACATAACACTGCCACAACGCTATTCACCGCCAATCTTTTGTCTGTAAATTGCGGTGTTTTTTTGGTTGATTTGGCTGTTTGCGGGATGAAAAACGAGTTTACGAAAGGGGGAAACCCTGCTACCTCTGTACGGCATGGACTAACTCATCTTTATACTGAAAAGCCCGTATAAAGATTCCTCTCGTCACGACGAGAATCGAACTCGGAACTGTCACACGAAATACTCGATGTGCTAAAGCGCTTATATGTGCATGCCGTATCTTCTTTAACTTCAATCACAATCATCTTTTTTTTTTAGCATTACTTTATTTTTTCATAGTTACATACAAACACAATAGTGAAATTCATCCATGCCAAAGTACATCGGGAATTATACTGCCGACTTTCGGTAACTCGAATTTTACGTAAATCGAATTTAATCCCTTTGCCGATTAATCACGCGCCATCCCTTACTTGTTTACAGTGCATGTACGAGGTGTGGCTATTAAATAACGAGACAAGGTGCGCTGTGAATCGTGCACTCGTAGCAGTGTGATGCGCTTGCGCCTTGAATGACCTTGAAGGTTGTAGAAGCGGTTGAGATGAGCACTGTTCGCTGTCGCTCGGAGTTAGTCTGTAGGTCATGTGAAGTCGCTTTGACGGAATAATGTCTAACAGCGCATTAATCTCAAATTCCTTGTAAAATTGAAGAAATCGCCGATCGAGTGTTTTCAAACCGTGCAGGAGGTGTACAGTGATAATGTAATTCACCTCACTGAGAATGAACAAAGCAAGATTGTGGAAGAATGAGCGAATCAAAACTGAAGGCAGTGCTGGTCGGGTTTTTTTTTTTTTTAATCAATGGCGTGGTAATGGTTGAATAGGTACCAGACGGTCACACAGTTAACCAACATTATTACCTTGAGGTTCTGGCCAAGCTGAGAGAACGAGTGAGGAAGAAGAGACCCGATCTGTGGAAGAACAACGCTTGGATTCTCCATCAGGCAATGCTGATAAGATCACAGTGTTGGACCATCCACCTTACTCGCCGGAATTAGCTCCATGCGACTTTTACCTTTTTCCAAACTTGAAATCCACATTGAAGGGCACCCATTTTCAGTCAGTGGATGTGGTAAAGGAGAAAATGGCAGCGTTACTGACGCAGAGAACACCTCATGACTTGCAGCACTGCTTCCAACATTGGAAAATTCGTATGCAACGGTGTATAGATAGAAGAGGGGAGTATGTTGAACGGGATAACAATTAACTTGTACAATTGTAATAATAAACCACATTTTTGCAACGTCTCGTTATTTAATAGCCACACCTCGTATGCTTTAAAGATGCTATTTATGTTAGTTTCATTTGATAACTCGCACATTGATTTCAATATGAATTTGTAATGCGAAGTAGTGTGTGTGTGTGTGCACATGTAGAACGTTTTTAACTTGGGTATATTATGTATTCAAGATACCAAGTAATTTTATATAAACTTGGTTTTTAATCCTATTTCCCAAGTGAGCAAACAGACAAGTATGCCAAGTTTGCGCCTGCACGTAGTGCAAGACTGAGGCAATTCCTGCAACTTACAGGACGACCGAGGCAACTCGTGGTAAAAGTAGATTAAGCTCCGATCACTTTCCTTAGAATTTTCCCTAATGCAAAGCATCTCCACAAGGGGATGGCTCGCCTAATTTAGGGCCGATGAGCAGGGCGCTTATGTTTCCATCTGTCGTTCTCATCGTAATTGGATGAGAACGACAGATGGAACTCCACCCCAATCAACTCTTGAATGAGTTGATTGGGGTGGAGAGCCGCCTGAGCGAAGTATGTAGAGGCAGTCGCAACGTGGGTATATTCGGTATGTTAGCGTCTCGATGGAGGAGAACATTTCTGACAAACCACGGATCGTCAAAAATCATAACGAGACACTTGTTTTGAATCACTTGTAGTTTTTTTATGTTGCTGGGGGGAAGTGTGACCCCAAGCCAGTGATCCGTATGTTAAAGTGGGTCTGATGATTGATTTATAAATCAGGAGCTTGTTTTCAATGCTAACTTGGCTTCTCCAGTTGAGAAGAGAATACAGTTGGGCAAGTGCGGAATTGGTTGTATTGCAGGCATATGCAATATGAGGGTTAAAACTGAGGCCGTTTTCTAGTTGAATACCTAAATATTTGATTTTGGATCGCCATGGAACGGCTGCATTGAACAGTTTAATTTCTCTACAGTGAGATGTTTTTCTTCTTGTAAAACGTATGGCGGTGCTTTTGTCAGCATTGACATCTATCCTCCATTTCTTAAACCATTTTTCCAGATTTGTTGTTGCGTTTTGTAATCGCTGTGTAGCTAAGTGCAGTCTTAGAGATCTGGTCAAAATTGCCATATCGTACACCTAGCAACCCATGGTGGCTGATGACGTGCTTGGGACGTCTGCAATGTAGATGTTGAAAAGCAGCTGGGATAGCAACGAGCCTTGGGGGACACCTGCAGTGATTCTTTTAGCAGAGGATCTGAGTCCGCGCAACTTAACTTGGAATTTCCGGTTTTTCAGATAAGACTCGATGAGCTTAGTAAGGTATAGAGGAATGTTGGCTGTGTATTAATTTGTAAATAAGACCTTTGTGCCAAACCTTATCAAAAGCTTTTGCAACATGAAGAAAGATAGCTCCTGTGTGCTGCTTCCAATTAAAAGCAGTTGTTATAAACTCTACTAATCTGTGGACTTGCTGAGTTGTACTGTGCCCAGTACGAAAACCAAACTGCTCTTTCGGAATAAGGCTGTTTTTGTTCACTTCGTCTTGCAGACGGTTGAGAATTATCTTTTCTGCAACCTTCCCCAGGCATGACAGAGGCTGATGGGCCTATAATTCTGAGGATACTGAGGAGTTTTCCCTGGCTTGTGAAAGAAGATTATATCTGCTTATTTCCAGCGAGTGGGGAAATATTATTGAATCTGAGCATTGCGTGTATAATGGCTACCAGATGCATAACTGCTTTATGTGGGAACGCATTTATAGTTTTGTTGATAATCTCGTCGGGTCCTGGGACCTTTTTATTGTTGAGTTTTTTTGATGATAGAATAAACTTCTCTAGGCGAAGTATGACAAATACTTTCACTGCTGCAGGGCTGACGGAGCGCGCAGCGAACATGCAAGTGGATTTTTTTGATGAAACGCACGACATATATGGCGCAGAGGGTGAAGCTTGACGCTTTTCATATTCCCTGTTGTCTATTTCGGGAGCAGTGATGGGAGAGATTTGTGAGCTATTTTAGCTCGCCCTGAGTGGGCAGAAGTGGTTATTCGTCGTTGGGTGTTAGGATGGCTTTCGGTCTTTTATGTTTCCAGTGGTCATTACCGACATAGTTTCCGGCTTGCTGTATTAGTTGGTTTGGATGCGTAGATGTCTTCATAAAGAATTTCTCTGCTAGGGAGCGTAGTAGTGGAGAGATGTAGGGGATATTTATGTCCCGGTGAATCTGGGCGTTCCTGATGAACCACGGGGCGTCCAGAATCATTCGCAGGCATTTGTTCTGTAGTCTTTGTAGCTTGAGGATGTTTGTCTTGGAGGTATGGCTCCAGGCCGGGGAGGCGTTTATGACTGTGGGACGGATCACTGTCTTGTACAGTAGTATTTTATTTCTTGAGCTTAGTTTGCTGTGTCTGTTGATCAAGGGGTATAGCTGGGCGATAACTTTTGAAGCTTTGGTGCATATGCTCTTGATGTAGCTGTTGAAGCATAATCGCTTATCGAGAAGTATTCCTAGGTATTTTGCTTCAGTTTTCCAGGGAATTTTAGAGTTGAACAGGGTGATGTCTCCTTTGGGGGATGCTCGTCGTCTTGTGAAGAGTATCGTTGTACTTTTCTGGGGTTTAATTGTAGTCGCCAGTCTTTAAACCATTTTTCTAGATTCAGGATGATGTCTTGTAGTTTTTTGGTAACGAGAAGTGGTTGACAAGATCTGGCTAGAATAGCCGTGTCATCTGCATAAAGGGCGATGGTGGATGTGAGAGGATTTTGAGGGATGTCTGCCATATAGATGTTGAACAGGATCGGGGCTAGCAGTGATCCTTGAGGAACTCCAGCGAGGATTTTCCGTTGAGTTGAGACTGTTTCATTGATTTTGACTTGCATCCTCCTGTTGGAGAGGTATGATTTGATCAGGTGTATCATGTTTAGTGGAAGGTTAGCGATGATAATTTTGTAGAGGAGTATTCTACCAGTCTATGGATTTGATGGGTGGTGCTGTGATTTTGACGGAAGCCGAATTGTTCTTCTGGAATGATATTTAGTTGGTTGACATGATCTTGGAGTCTGATGAGGATGATTTTCTCAGCCAATTTTCCCTAAATTGAATAGCAGGCTGATGGGATGGTAATTTTCAGGTAGGTGTGGGTCTTTGCCTGGTTTGTGAATTGGGATGATGTCAGCTATTTTCCATGACTGGGAGAAGTGCTGCCATTTGAGGATGGAGTTTATGATGTTTGCCAGATGTGCTATGGCTTTGCGTGGTAGTGCCTTGATGACTTGGTTAGTGATGCCGTCAGGACGGGCTTTTTTGATCTTGAGATGGTTGATGATGCCGATTATTTCGGTAGGTGAGGTAGGCATTATAGGACTTGGATTTACATCGGGACGATTTACTGTGAACCTGACTTTACGATGGATCTTGTATACATGGCTGATGTTTAGGTTCTCATATGCAGGACTGCATTGTTTCTCTAGGTTTCTTGCTATGGCTTCGGCTTTGTCAGCATCTGTGTATGCAAGGTGCTGTTCTTCTTGCAGAGGGGGGAGGGATTTGCGCTTGTTCCTGAGGTTGTTTAGGAATTTCCATATGGAATGATCTGCTGTGGAGATGGAGGTGAGCTTGTTGTCCATTGTTGATTCCTGTGGTTCTGGAGAGCTTCTCGCATAGATTTGTTTAATCTGTTGAGGGCTGGGGAGCACGAGTGTTGTGATATCTTTTTCTTTGTCTGTTTTTTTCCCTTATTAAGTCCATGATTTCTTCCGGGCGACGATTTTGTTTGTGGGTAATCTTGGATACTGTGGCTGCTGTTATGGTTTTATTGATTTGATTGGTGAGGTTCTTTATTGCCGTGTCTATTTCTTCCTTGGCTTTTATATGGGGAACCAGACCAATGTGTTCTGATAGCACTTTCTTAAGTTTCTCCCAGATGATGGAGGTTTGGTTGGGAGGTGACTGATCTTTGTTCCCTAAGTGAAGTAGGATTGGGTTGTGGTCTGATCATAATTCGTTCAGCGCTTGAATGCTGTGCTGGTATTTGATGTTGTGTAGAATGGCGATGTCTAGGATGTCGGCTGTGGTGGGTTGGTTCAGTGGGTCCTGTTACGACAGCGTTGTTTAATCCTGTGTAGCTGAAGAGGATACGGCCATTTTTATTTGTGGTTCTGCTGTTCCAGCAGGGGTGTTTGGAGTTTAAGTCCCCAGCGACGATGATGGATTCATTTGTGCCTAGTACAGCATCCAAGTCAGAAAATAGCAGGGTCTTAGCAGGGGAGTTGTAGGCGGAGTAGATTTTAAGTCTTCCAGTTGAATTTGTGTGGACTTCGACACCGGTGAGTTCTAGGTTGGAGGTTGGGGGGGGGGAGTGAGTATTTCATTGTGCCTGATGTAGTTCCTGATAAATATGGCTGTACCAGCACCTCTGTAGTCCAGTCGGTCGTTTCTATATAGGGTGTAGCCTCTCAGTTTTGGATTGTCTGCAGGTCTTAGATAAGTTTCATTAATTAGGATGACGTCAGGGTTGTATCTGTGAGAGAATTCTTGAAGTTCCAGAGTCTTGTTTTTTAGGCCATTGGCGTTCCAAGCGGCGATCTGTAGTGAGTCTGGGAGTAATCTAGTTTTATTCATTAACAAGCATTGATAATATGGTTTGAGTTTCTTTTAGAAATCTTTTGTGGAGTTTGGTGAAGGGTTTGACTTACTGAAGTCTTGAAGCATGTTTGCCAATGAGGCTGTGATGACTGTTGTCATGTTTGGAAGAATTTGGTCCTGCTGGATATATTTGGATGAGCGGGCTACTTCGGTGTATGTCCTGCTTCGACGGTGGCTTTCCAGACTGTTGGTATTTTCCACTTGTTGGAAAATACCAACAGTCTGGTATTTTGTTATCTTTTGTTGGGTGACAGGCAACTGGGGAGCCGTCAACTCTGGTGCCTGTGGGCAGGGTTGAGAGATCTGTTTCCTTTTGTTGTCTGTTTTATTCTTAGGGTAGTGACTGCAGCCTCTGTAGTTTTCCGGGTGGGTGCCCCCGCAGTTCGCGCATTTGGCTGGTGAGGTCCTGGGTTTTGAGCAGGTTGCTGTGGGGTGGTTTTGCCCACATTTGAGGCATTTGTAGTCTGCTCTGCGCGTGAGTTTCTGTGCGTGTCCGTACTTCTGACATCTGTAGCACTGGCCTGACGAGGCTCTTTTTCTTAGTGGTTCTGTTGTGATTTTCACACCACAGATCGTTGTTAAGTTGTATATGTTCTTGTGTGTGTTGGGTATCTCAACGAGTACTAGGGGCATTGGACTCTTGTCAGCCCGTAGCATTCTGCTAACCTTGACAGGTGGGAGATCGTGGAGGCAGAGGTCTTCAGTAATTTCATCTGTGCAGATGTTTTCTGTTACTCCCCTGAGTACAACTTTTAAGTTTTTCTCCGACTTCAGTGAGTAAGTATGATATTTAATATTTGACTCGTCCATGGTTTTTGTGAGGAGTCTGTAGTCGCCTACTGTGGTAGGCTGGATTTTAACTCCGTCGTCTACGTTTTTTGCCCATGAATAGGCAATTTGGTGATTTTGCATAATAGGCCTAAGGGCCGTCCAACGTTCTTTTCCCCATAGAACAATTGGGGGAACTTTTTCGTTGTTGGGTGTGGGGAGGTCAGTGTTGGGGGGTATCTTCTTCCATCCCCTCGTTTATCTGAGTCTCCGCTGTTTTACGTTTTTTCCGTGCATGGGTTTCTGTATCATGTTTTGGAGTGGGAGCAGAGATTATCAGGTTCATCTTCCCTTCTTCCCCTGATGTTGAGTTGTCCCCTTCTGTGGAGTCGTCTGTCGCTGAATATAGGTTTAGAAACCCTGGCCACTCTACCTCAAATTTCTTCAACAGTTTTTTGAGGAGGTGGAGCGCTAGCTTCTTATCCAACGATTGGATAAAGTCATCGGGATTTAAACTGGTCATGTTTAAAATATTCAAATATATGCTTACCTGAGCTGGATCTCAAGGATTTCCGTATAGCGTATAAACACAAAATATAACACACTAACGGTCGCGAGACCGCAATCACTAATTAACAACACAATCATCAGCTACTTGTTTACCTTCGCTTTCCGCTTATATCAAAAATCTGAATCAACACTCCGTATTATTCATAACTATTAAAATCACTGATCACATGTATAAACACTTGGCAACCGCCATTACGCACCAGCGTCACCCCCTTCTGTAAACCTTTTCGATGAAAAGCAAATCCGCTTGCATGTAGTTAGGATTGCATTGTAGCTCCAGGGCATCCGAGAAAGCTTCTGCCTTTTCATCATCATTGTAAGCTATGCCTCTCTCCGTGAATGGGCTTTATGTTGGAACAATCCGTGCGGAGAGCTTTAGCCAATTTCCACAGTGAGTTATTCTCGGCTTTTAGGGAACACAGCTTCCTTTCCCACAGTTGGTTCCTGATTGTTGAGCGCATAGCGAACACAATTGGTTGTTCTATTTAGCTTTGACGGTCCTGGGGAGATAATGCTTTGTGATAACGGCGTCTGATTCTGTTTTTATTACGGATTAGATTTAGAATTTCTTCCGGAAGCAGGTTGGCTTCAGCTGGGGTGGTAGCGGTGGAGGCTGCTGCCAGGCCAGCATGAATTGTATTTTATAGATCATTGACCGCTACTTCTGTTTCTTCACAAAAGGAGATAGTTGGTACGGAGCTTATACGAGTGCAGAGTGCGACATCGAGTTTAGTGAAGCTTGTGCAGGTCTGATTGGGGATGAGTTCATGGTCCCCTCCTAGGCTTAATAGTACTGGGTTGTGGTCAGAACTGAGATCGTTAATCACCTGTAACTGGAATTGACGAGAGGCGTTCTTGAAAATGGCTATATCCAGCATATCAGGTCTGCCTTGCTGATTGTAATAATAATAACAGTTTTTCATGTGGCAGTAAGTTTGAAGCCACCTGGTGTGAGGTGGATTCTTCTTTTAGCTCTAAAACCCTTTATAGGTATTGGCTTATTTATAATATTTTTCCATTCTGCTCTATTTAGTGCAGTAGTTTTCCAGTTCTTAACTTTAAGAATTCCGAGGCATTTCTCAATCTCATCTAACCATCTCTTTTTAGGTCTTCCTTTTCTTCTTTGTCCAATTATTTTCCATTTATATATATTTTTAAACTCCTCTACTTTCTTCCATCCTTTCTAAGTGGCCTACCCATGCTATTCTTTATTAATTCCCTAATTTCACTATTTGTTGTTATTCTCCAATTGTTTTTCTCTTAATTGGTCCATAAATTTTTCTCATTATTTTCCTTTCAAAAATCCTTTACCTGTTCTCTTCTTTTTGGGGTAGAGTCCGTGATTCATATCCATATATTATTACTGATCTGATCGATTTATAAATTTTTAGTTTAGGATTCTTATCGACAACTTTACTACCCAGTAATTCTTTATACATGTGGTAGCATTAATTTTCAGCTATTATTTCTTCTGCTATGTTATTCGTTATTGTTATTAGGGATCCTAGATATTTAAAATGATTTACTGATTTAAAATTATAGCCATCTATATTACATTTAGAGACTATTCTATTTCCATTTCTTACGTATTGCATATATTTAGTTTTTTGTTCATTAATTTGTAAACCAACTTCTTTTGCATTTAAATCTAATTCTCTAAACTTACTTTCTAAATCTCTTTTGGTACGACTAATTATTGCAATATCATCTGAATATGCACAGATCTGTACAGATTTATTATTAATATAGCCTCTTATATTGAGTCTTCTTATTATATATTAAAGTGTCAAATTAAACAAACTTGCAGACAGCGCATCTCCTGTCTCACTCCGAAAATTATTTCCAATACGTCTGTTAACTCACCTTGTATTCTAACCGTTGCCTTAGATTCTTCTAGTGTTATTTCAATCATTCCTAACCAACTTTAGGGGGTTCCCAATCTTTTAAGACTATTAATAATTTTTAGTCTATTTATTTTATCAAAAGCCTGTTTAAAATCATTATATAATTGTATATTATACTTGGGGCTCTGACGCCTACGGCGCCCAACCCCCGGAGTTCCGGACTGGTAGGCCGGTTCTCCATGAATTCTGATGACTCGAATTTTGAAGACTCGACACTCAGGGTATCCCCTGAGTTTCAAAACATTTCAAATAACTTGACAAAAAACGTGACACCAAAACGTTACAAAAAAGGCTTATCATTTTATATTATAGAGTAGATTCCGTACATTTTCTCACGTATATTCCTTAATATAAATATATTATCAGTGGTAAATCTCTTTGGTCTAAAATTTCTTCAGTGTATGGTTCTAATCTACTAGTTATTAAACTTGGAAAAATTTTGTATGTTATATTTAACAATGTGATTCCTCTATAATTACTACAATTCAATTTATCTCCCTTTTATATATTGCTTGAATCACTCCTATTGTCCTTTCCTCTGGTAATTTTTATTCATTCCATATTTCAATTATTAATTGCCAGACTTTCCCCATAGTGGTTTTCCAGCATTCTAATAAACTCCCCTGTTATTCCATCTATACTGGGTGCTTTAAAGTTTTTGTTATCTGTTTTATATGCTTGCCTCCTTTCAAAAGTTGGTTCTTTTATTTTTTTTTCTTCATTTATTCCAAATTCGCTCAAATGCCTATCTTCATTATCATTATTTTCTTCTGCTGACAACAATTCTTCAAAATATTCTTTTCATCTCTTCATGACTTCTTTTTCAGTTATTATTTCTCCTTTATTCTTGCATCCTATTATTTGAGGATTAAAATTTTGTACTAGTGATTTAATTTCTTGTTTCTTTGTTTTTATTATATTCACTTAACTCCATTTTCCTCTTAATCGTTTTTTCTTTATTTTAATTACATATTTTATTTGCTTCCTTTCTCTTTTCTTGATATTTTTCTCTATTAGCTCTTGTATTTCTTTGTACAGTATTCTCGTATATTTCGTTCTTGCTTTATTTTTAATTTCTATTGCTTTCCTGCATTCATCATCAAACCATCCCTTTTTGATTCTTTTATATTTCCCTATTATTTCTTCTGCTGCACTTATAATTATTTTTAATTATCTTCCATTTATTTTCTATATTATTTTGATTTTCAAATTCTTTAATGTCTTCTATTTTTTTCTTTGTATAATTTAATAGTCTCTTTATTTGTGAAAGCTTCAGTATTTCATTTCTCAATTCCTTCTGCCTTCCCTCTATTTATTATTGATATTCTTTGTCTCAATTTTGCACCAACCAACATGTGGTTACAGTCGTAGTTTACATCTCTGAATGCTTTACATCAATAATGGATGTTGCCCATCTTTTAGAAATCAAAAAATGTATCTGATTACACTCATTAGTAGCTGGAATAATCCATGCTCCTGCATGTATCTTTTAATGTGGAAAATTTATGCTCATTACTCTTAATTTATTAGTTGTTGCAAATTGAGCAACTCTATTACCATTAACATTAGTTTCTTCATGTAGACTGTATGTTTCAAACACCTCTTTATTTATATCTTCCTTCCCTAATTTAACATTAAAGTCTTCTAATACATTCATAGCATCATTTTTTGGTATGCCTTCACATGGTTTTTATAAATCATCATAAAATTGTTTCATAACGTTTTTATCAGCATTCTCAATCAGAGCATAAATATTTATAAGAGTAATATTAAGAAATTTATATTTAATATGTATTTTACTTATTCTCTCTCATATATATATTGGTGTAAATCCTAATATTCATTTGTAGACGTTTTTTATTATAATAAAACCAACTCAATGTTCTCCTTGTTTCATAGGACCACTAAAGTATACCTTAATCGTTTTTGTTAATTACTCCTCCTTTCCATCTTATATTCTGTAAGGCTGTGATATCCATACCATATTTCAATAATTCTTCTGCTATATTTTGCATTTTACCCGCAAACATTCTATGCTCCGAATTTCATAATATTTCTTGTTAACCTTTTCCTTTGCATACGTCCTTTCCGTAGAGTCAGTCCGGTTTCATATTGTTTAGCATTCTCAACAAAATATTTTTTCTATGAATGGTTTGTTAGCCCATTGTCAAATCTTCCACCTTTATCCGGTCTTGGGACCGGCAACAGTATCGATGAGCTAATCAATCCACCCGTCGAATACTGCAGGCGGAGTTGAGATGGAATCTAACAAGACTGATTACATAGTGGGGTGTTGTTACAGACCTGGTGGATCGGTTGCTATTAATGAAGAAATGCTTCACCAAATAAAGAACGATGGGTGAGAAAAGAGTAATCATAATGGAGGACTAATTATCCAAACACTGATTGGGTAGCAGTAAAAACTCATGAGGTGAATGAAACTGAATGTATTAAGCTATTGCGAAACAATTTTCTCAAGCAGCATGTGACAAACGCAACTTCAAGTCAAAGAGTGTTAGATTCGATTATCGTATCAGAGGGTGTTTCAATGAAAAACTCGACTATTCTGCCTCTGGTTGGTGACAGTGATTATGCGGTACTCACTGGAAGTGGCTAAGCTTATGAATGTTCCATTCACAAACGGTTACGTGCTGAACTGTAAAGCAATAAATTATGACCAACTGAGGTATATAATAAGATTAATGCAATGGTATCGGTTGCTGGATGAGAAGAATATCGAAATCGCATTTAAAAATTACTTAAATGATGAAATATCATAATGTGTCCCTAGAGTTAGAAGAATAAAAAACGTAGGAGTCAAAGGAGTTTCTAATCTTATCAAACAAGAGATACACAAGAAAAAGATTATGTGGAAAGAATACCGTGTGCATAATGATGATGATGATGTCCGTTATGAAAATTATGAGCAGCAGGCCAGAAGAGTCACAACTGCTTTACGGAAAGCTGACTGAGTATGACAAGAAATTGGCTCTGCAAGCTAAAGATAACTCCAAAGAATTCTATCGATATGCTGTTGAATATGAAAGAATAACTCTTCTAAATGCAGATGTCGTGAGGGTTGACAGATGCAGAAGAGGTTGTTCAACTAACGCGTGCCCATTTTGTGAAAAGCTATCAACCTGGGGTATGCAATATAGAGCTAACTACTACCTCTTCACTGGATGAAGAAATTCAGGTGTATAAGGAAGAGATATTGGAGCTGTTGCACAAATGGAATAAGAATTCGGCAATAGGACTAATGGGACATCAGCACGGTACAAAGAGTGTTCCGTTGAACAGGTTATGTAATATGAGTTTCAGAACAGGGAAGTTTTCGCAGGAGTGGAAAGAATGCGTGGTAATCCCATTGCACAAGGGTGGTGCAGAGAAAGATGTATCCAACTATCGACCAGGCAGTATCTCAGGAGTAGTGTTGAAGATTTTGGAAAAATTGGTTAGGACTTGCATTCAGAAATGGATTAACAATGAATCTCTACTTTGCATTGAACAGCATGGGTTTACTAAGGGAAAGTCATATTTTAGCAACTTGTTCACATTCTATAATAATGCTAGCATTGAACTACACAAGGACAATGGATACTTTCGGATTTTGCTAAGGCTTTTGACAGAATACAGCATGGAAGACTCTTGCATAAAGTGGAGAATATGGGTTTCGATTATAAAATATTAGCATGGATAAGAGGATGGCCGGCTGACAGATATCAAGAAGTGGTATACGGGGGGGAGGAGGTGCGAATCTGCAAGATTAACCAGTGGCGTACCACAGGTATTAATCCTTGGTCCACTGTTATTCAATCTTTACATTAATGATATTGAGAAGGATTTGATAAGCGACATACATCGGCTTGCTGATAATGCAAAGATGGACAAGGTAATCTGGAATGGGGCTTATATGCAGTACTTGCAGAGTGATTTGAAAATGTTGGAACTGTGGGCATGGGAAAATGGATGTCAGTTCAATGTCAGTAAATATAAAATCATGCACATTCGTCTGCTTAGATATCCAATGTCGTATTATATTGCTTGGGTTATGCTTGAAGAAACTGATGAAGCTATGGATCTTGGAGTATTAGTAGATATGAAGTTGAAGTTCAGGGGCCATGTAGCAAAGATTTCAATTACAACTCAAAAGATAATTGCAATGCTGAAACGAACGTTCACATGTAATGATAAGGATGTCATTTTGCCTCTTTACAAAGCTTGATAAGACCTCACTTTGAAGACTGTGCGCAGGTCCGGTCTCCTGGTTTCCGTTGTGATTTTGATACAGTAGAAAAAGTGCTAAAAATGATATCAGGGTTTGAGAATAAAGATTATGAAGACAGATTGAGAATTTGTAGACTTCAAAAACTAGTAAACAGGAGAAAGAGGGGTGATATGATCGAGACTTAGAAACTTTTGAAAGGACAAGAGGGCATCCTTGGAAGCTGAGAATGATGTTGTCAAGAAGGGGGGTGAGGGCTAGATTTTTCCCTCATAGAGTGGTGCGTGATCGGATAAATTGCCGTAGGTGTATGTGCAATCAGTGTGAATGAATTCAAGAACAATATGATTGGTGCGTGTAGAATGTGTCAAGTACTTGCTCATCAAGGACTCCCTTGATGAGTTCTTGACTCCCTTGAGATATTTTAATAATAATAATAATAATAATAAATAGAATGAGAAAGTAGGCGTTCAACTTTTCGTATGGAATTTTCAAGGGATGACTGAACAGGTCAGGTGTTTCTTTCTTCATAAAGCTTCTCGGTAACAGGTTAAAAGCACCATCTATTTCTCTTTGCTTTTTAAGATCATACGTCATTAGGATCCATCCTCCGAATTGCTTTATCGTGCATTCATATTAATTTAAAAACGATTTTATGGAATTTTCGTCACGGAAAAGCGTTACGTTCACGAGTGATGCTTGCGTAAGCATCAGTCGTGAGTTTCCGACATAATAAGGAAGACATGTTTTTAATGCCTGCAGCAAAAAAAAAAAAAAAAAAGCCTGGGAAAACTTGTACATACTTATGTACAAGACAGATTATGTACCCGGAACAGAAATTTTTGAAGGATAATTATCACAAATGTATCAGATAATTTTAATTTTTTTTGTTTATAATTTTCATTTTAATCTAGTTAAATTTTGGTTCATTTACGCATGATTCACTTTTTCTAGTCACGATTGTACTCAACTTCAGCGCGCGCACAATAAATATTATGAAAGTATGAATACAAATACAGAGCACTTCCGTGTTCAGTACTATGGAAGACACGCGCATGCACCGCTTAGTTCCCTCTATCTTGCGGATGACCGGTGTTAGGCGGCGTGAGAGTACGCGCTGCAAGTAAAACGTTTTCATAAGTCTTTCTTTTTTCTTTTTTTTTTTGATAGCCCTTTCAAGATAATTTGCGTTAGTAAAGTACCAATTTATGTAAGTTGGGAACTGCCAGTATATGTAGTAACTTATAGATGGACGAATTTATTGAGGCTACATACATTTACCACCATCTAGAATTCGTTATGAGGGCTGTATATTTTTCAGTCGTAATAGTAAAAAGTAATAGAATACAGCTTTGTTCAGAACTAACTTTATACTTCCTTTAATCCCATCTCCTATTAGCAGATTACAACTAATCGTGATACAATTCTCCGAAACACCTGGTAATATTTTCTGATAACTTCAATTCTCTTGACATCTATTAAGAACTTGGATGAGCAAAGTAGAGCCATAATCATATTGCCTTGCTAATGGATTACTGAGCTTAAATTCCCTATCCACCAAATCCTAACAATAATCAGTTATTTCTAAAATTCATTAATTAATACCATTTGCTTCATGCCAAGTTGCATATACTTGCATATCTTCACATAAAATTTCAAACCCCCACCCCCCTCCTCTTCCAATCTTTTAAGATCAGTTAAACTGAGTCATCCCAACACTTGTTTTCTAACTAAATGACTTTGCGGCCTTGATTGCACCAGCTAAGAGAATTTTTACCCTAAATATTTGAATGCAAATTATGTATAAATATAATAAACAAAGCTTCGAACACCACAGCCTGGAAGTTCTCAGCTCCAAACCACAGCTAATTCACTTCTAAACACTACTCCCTGTCGCCTGTCTTTCCTATTGTCTCATTAGGTGATCATTGATACCTATTTAGTGCATTTAATCATTCATAGATTTTACTTAACGAAGCTCATGCTGTTCTAGATATAATTTCTAGTTCAGAATATTAACTGGTTATGAATTTGCAAATTTTTAATAATAATGTTCACTTCCTGATCTCGACAGTTCATTGGAGATTAACGAAAGTAAAGTGGATTGATTAAGTTTTTATATACCTGTACCAAAGGAGATCATCCATCCTAATCATTCCTCCGATATTATGTACTTACCCAAATTCTCTCTCTCAAAGAAGTATTTTCTTTTCTAACTGACCAGAGTCCACATCAAGTTTAAAAATACTTATTAATTTCTTGAGAAACGTTTTGATTATTCGGAGTTATTCTCGAGAAGTCGACTATGCTTAATACATTCAGTGCCACTAACGCTGGAAAGCTTCCAACTGGCATTTACTTATGCGCCACTGCTACTTCTGAGCAGTGGCACATAACCCCTTAACATTCCTAACTAGCTGTGATTCAAATTTTGTTTTACGAATTTTATGCAATGTAGTTTTTTATATAGATCCCATACACAAGAGGTAGAAAATGTACAGCACATCGGCGCCTGTGTGTAGGATGCATGCGAGGACAGGGAAAAATTACATTTTTCTTGGAGAATGGAAGTTGTAATTGGAGAAGACTTTGAGGATGTATATTCTAGAGAGCAGAGTTGAATGGAATAAAAGAAGAGGAGGAACAGGTTTGGTGTGTTTGTATTATGGACAGAGAGTTTCGGCGGCAGCTGCTGCTGGTATTTTTAACACAACAGAAACTGGAGAAACGGTGGAGCAGTGTCCGTGCAAGTACTAGAAAAGTCATAGAACTAAAACAGACAATCTATGAAGTGGGTCAATGAGACCTCTGTCAGCCGAATCACTCACTCCTTTGGACAAGAATTTTTAGAGACCTTTTACGTGCAGCACCCCAAACATACGAGTCTTTGTACAAATCCATCCATCTGTCCTTATCTAAAGATGGATGGCTTTGTATTTGTTATGCATTTTTAATTTTTTATGTTAAGAGAGGCTGGAGGTAAATGTCTTGCACCTTGGCGAGATCGGATCCATCTTGTGGTGATTTGTATATTACTCCGGTAAGGGTAGGTGTGCTGATGAGGTGCCATTTATGAGAAAACAAGACAAAACTGTGCTTTCTTAGCATTGGTAGTGACTAGGTTATCCCCCCCTCCCAACACACACTCTAGGATGATACGAAGATCAGTGTAAGTTTAAGGCACCGGTTTGCTGACAATCTTGATGCTTGGGATATCTGAGTATTGCATGGTTTGTCGAATGAATAGGGTGAATGAAGTGTACTATCTTCAGCCACGCTGTGGATAGGATTGTTGATTGAAAGTAGGAGAAACAGCGTTGGTATAGAACAGAACCCCGAGTCTCCCTAATTAAACTCCAAGTTTCTCCACTTGGCGAGAAGGAGCATCCAACATGACACGCAGTACTCGACCAGAAAGAGAACAACTTCCCTCAGCTGAGAGGTGTGGGAAGATAGATTGAAGAAGTTTACTAAGCAAGCCTCGATGGCATTTGTCTGGAAATCTCAGGACCGACAGGTGCATGTTTCTCCAAACCTTTCAGTTACACGTGGTAGGTGATATAAGCTTAGATATCAACCGCGGATCTAGAATGGAGGAGAAGTTAACTGTTGATAACTTTCTCCATTATAGTTTGGAGAGGATTGAAGTGATGACGATCCGTCGGTAATTTGACAGCATACTCTTATCTCCCTTTTTGGAATAAGTTAGGTATATGCTTGCTTCAATGCATTGCGATATGTGCAAGCTGAGTTTAAAATATTATAGAGACATTATTGGACAGGTATTAGTTCTGGATCAGATCATTTGAGTACAGTCGAGATGTTTTCGAAACCGGAAGAGTTTTAATATCTCACTTATCTAGTAGTTTTTTGTCATTTTTTTGTCGATAAACCACAAGAGGTATATTGTGCTGTTTCTGGTATAGTGGGAGATGATTTGTATTGATCGTCTATGCAGAAGGAGAATAGCGATTCCAGGATGTTATATTTAGGTTCTGTAATAGTGATGCCGTCTGGAAGAAAGAGGTGAATTGGTGGTTGTTTTGCATTTATTGCACGCTTTAGTGTAGATCAAGTATAAAGTTGTGGTGGTTCTTGTTGTGAGCCACCTGTGGTATGCTGATCCCTTTCCCTTCAACTGTTTTTGTATGCCTTTTGCCAAATTATGATTAGGAAAGTAAAAAAAATCAGAAAAGTGATCAGGAATTTTGGATAATTTCTGTGACTCTCTCATGCCAGGTATTTGGATCATAAGCGGGGGAAACAGTAGGCTGCGGAAAGGAGAGTAGTAGTTCTGAAGGTTGTACCACTTGGTAACTTTTTGTAGTGCCAAGGATATGGGGATGGGAGTGGCTGGAGTTGAGGGCTTTCTGTGATAGGAAACTTGCGCAAGATTGTGACCTGAGTTACCGAGAAGAGAGGCGATTTTAATGGTATATCTGGAAAGAGTACTAGTTAAGAATTGATCAAGAATTTTTGGAAGGGTGGAATAGGTTATCCTGTATTTGGGTTGGTAGATGTACGATTTGTAACGTTGCTTATAACAAATACTTTTGCATCTCATGCAACTTAGCCATTGCTGTCGAAAAATGAAGCAGCCAGTTCGAGTTGCAACTATAGTTACCTAAGAAGATGAATTCACTATTTTGATAGCTGGAATACAAAAATCTTGAACTTCAGAGATAAGAAGATAAAGAGGTCAAAGTGATTTTGAATTCAAAGTGCGATAAATACAATAGATGACTTCCTTGTCCAATTTTGTAAAGTTCAAGTCAAAGGATGTCAAAAGCAAAATATTTTAAATCTGGCGGTCAGTGTTGGTTCTCCCAAAGGCATAATATTGCCACTCTTGTGGCGAAAGAAATCATAGTGCGTAATTTGGACAGGGGAGGCGGACTATGATTATTGTAGTTCAGTTTCACTGTGCAGTGAAATTCGTCTCTTACCTAAAGACATTCACAGACATCCACGCTCATGGGGAGATTCGAACCCATAGTTTGGTGGAGAAATTTCATGTTGTTCACTAGGCTAACGGAATTTCATCTATTCCGTTAATATAGATAAAATTTTCCTATTTCTAATGTTTCTTAACATGTTTATTTTCTAAGTCTTAATCATCTTTCAAGTTTTCAGAAAAAAAATTTTTTTTTCTTCATCCTGGTAATCTGGTACGAGCGGGTTCCAAAAAGTAAGGTGAACCTTTTCTTTAATAATAGTGAAAAAAGGAATGAGATAAAATAGGGGGGACATAGAGACCCGTTAATAATGTTCAAAAAGTCCGCCATTGCAGTGTGGCACTACTATCGCCTCACAACTAATTCCAGTTCAAAATAAAGTTAAGAATAGCTTTATGTATTCACATATATATTCTGTAGTTAGTGTGTGTGTAATTAACTTCATATTAGCATCTGTCTACCAAAAAAAAAAACAATGTTCAAGCGGTTTTGTATAGCTTTTCAGAATTCTTGTATTTTACAGATGTCCTTATGGCATTTCTAAAGTCATAGCTTTTATTTATTTTTACCTTTTTGTTACCTTTATTATTTGACACCTCCAGGGAGTCCAAAGACTCATCAGGGATATTTATGTTATAGATGTTTTTAGAAAGGGAGCGAGTGTAGCCCTGTGAAATAGCGTTTGAATAGCGTTAGTCCTAGTTTTTTGTTTCTCCGTCAAGTCCCCCCGCAGCCAGTTTCCGAATTAGTCGATAATTAGCGTGGGCAAGTAAGATCCCTTGCTTCCCCGGAAACTTGGATATTTAACTCTAGCACATTGATCCTAGAATTTGCACTGTTTAAGACAACAAGATGTAACATAAAGGACCACAAGAGACAGCAGCTGTCTGCCATAATTTCCATTCTTTTAATCATCGATATTCTTAGGCCAGTTACCAGTAAGGGCTGATAGCTAAGAAACGCTATTGCTAAAACAGTCTCGCCTACTCCCTTTGGAGAATGAAAGGTGTTAGCAGATTTATTTCCAATACCCATTAGGTCCATATGATTCGCTGAAGTTTTAGGAAAGGGGAGTTCGTTTTATGACGGTAGGGAGATAGAAGGATGCAGAAAACATTGTTACAGAATATTTTATAAAAATAAATTCACCAGTGCCTTTTATTCTGCAACGGAAGCAAGCAGACTGTTCTTAAATGAGTGGGTAGCTAGTAATCACTCTTAACTGTCACCAGTAGCTGAGCTCATGGCTATTTAATGATTTCAGGACACGGGGAGATAGAAATTTTCCACCATCCCTGAACCCTAACATTTAAATGGTCTGAAATTGATATGAGTTTTTCTATGGTCGTATTTTTCGTATTTCTATGGTCGATTATTCTGAGATTCGAGGTTGAAAACCATATTTCGGAGCAAAAAGTCCTATTTGCTTGTCCCGGAGATCAAATAGCTTGTACCAGCTGCAAAGAGTCCTAGAAAGTTTTCTCCAGTTGTCTCACTAAAACTGAATCTATAATGATATTCCTACTGTGTATCCTTATGTTGTCACAAGGTTATGCATGTGCCCAAAGATTTTTTTTTTTGTTCATTGGAATCTCTGTTTCAGTCAACATAGAAAACGTGTAACTCGTATCATTCATCTGTACTGCTTTAAAATCATGAGCTGTTTCTTAAATCCTCTATGAAAAATAAAGCTCATGCATATCGCTGCCCAGAAGAATTAGTTTCAATTCATCAAGAAGGTAAAGAAATAATTGTTTTTGAAGAAAATTGAGATATCGAATGGTATCACAAGGATGAACTTCTAACTTTGAATTATATAATCAGCTTAAAGCAGTCTTTTCTGGCATATTGCATCCATTATATAATTACTGTATTTCAAATTTCTATAAATATAGTCAATATGGAATAAAACTGAAGGTAGCGGCGCACACACACACTAGGGAGTGTCGGAAAGTTCTGATAAACACCTCGAACAAAAATAATATTAAAGCAACTGATAGAACCACAAGAAAGAACATACTAGTAGAAGAGTTATGAAGTTAACTTATGTTCTTGTATTCTTATTCTTACAGTCCCCCCACCTCGTGTGTGTGTGTGTTTGTTTGTTTGTTTATATATATATATATATATATATATATACTGGGGGTCTGTGGCGCCTACGGCGCCCAACCCCCCGGATTCCGAGCTGGTAAGACAAAAAACGTGACATAAAAACGTTTCAAATTTCGGCTTATCGTTTTATATCTATATCGTTTTTATATATATAGAGTAAATATATATAATATGTGTTATTATTATTAAGCGACACCTCCAAGGACTTATCGTGGGAGGGCACACCACTCCACTAGAACTCGCCGTCTCCAAATTACACGATCTACTACCATCAAGCCGTCTACTGCGCACCGTCACTAGTATATATATTATCTGTAAATTGTGGATGTTCTCATAGCCGTTTTGCCTGTATGTATGATGGAAAAATCCTGCTGTTCCTTAGGGGATCGGCTAACTTGCCTTCAACCGAAAAAGCCCGTGTAAAGAATCCTCTTGTCACGAAGAGAATCGAACTCGGTTCTTTTCCAATCGAAGGGCACAGTGTACCGTCATTCTTCCAATTGCGCTACGGAGGCGCAAAATAATATAATATAAATATTAATAACATAAAAATATAATAATAACGCATAATATATTATTATTTATGTGACATATGCATAATATAATTTGTAATAATATAATTATATATAATAATAATAAAATCTTATGGTGAATTTTATTTTCCAAAGAGAGTGGGTGAGACAGTTTTATCCCAAGTACCATTTTGAAGGATGGAAGTGGAAACCAATTCTGCTCATTTCATCCGGCGATTCTTTCAATGGCATTTGGGGACGCAAGTACGTTTTTTCCGAGTAGTCAACACAAAAAAAAAAATGTTTGCTACTAATATTGGCTATCTATTTAATATCTTAGTGTTTCCATTATTTGTCCGACCCTTGTAGGTCAGATTCTGGCTGTCAACTAGAGGAATGTGTTTTTTTTTTTTTTTAGCCATTTACTTGATCTTTCTTTTCAGTAGATATACTTTCACATTGTAAACAGGATTTTAATCCTTCAATTAAGAAAAAAAAATTACCGTCGCATTTGCTCAATAATAGCTAAGATTAGAACATGAAATGTTCCTAATCCTAACTAGTTGTCCATATATTCTCTCTTTGCATGCCGCTTAGAGATCTCGCTAATCTGTTAATAGAGAGCTAAAGTGGAGTCCGGTAGTTTTGGTTTTCCTGGAATTGATAGCTTGTGCACAGGGCTGTAGATGTTCAGTTGTAAAATGCTCTGCATCGATGAGTTGGGTCTGTAGGTTACTAAATATCGTTAACTCTGTTTTTATTTCGGTAAGCTAGCGTGACTAAATTAATGTTATGTTACGTGTTTACATAGGATGCACATACTTTGTTGTGAATGGATACCGTGGCCATATTCGTCCGAAGATTGGAAGTCTGTTAATATCGTGCGTGTATATTAAATAGAGTTAATGATAAAAAAAAAAATGCATACATGGGACAATGAAATACGAACTAATTGGGGGAAAAAAACTAGCCTTTTAATGGCAGTTAAGTAGTAAAAAAAACGAATATCGTAAAGATGGGCAATAAAGGAGAAATCAGAAAGCTGGGAAAAATTTGTATCATACCTAGAAAATGATATATACGAAATAAGACTCAATGCCTAAAAATACGAAGGCTTACGAATGCAAATATAAAATAAACCCAAATATAAGTTACGCAGTAGACTTTAAAGGATTCTTAGATTACATTACATGTCTTTAGACACATAATACTAACATAAAGAAAGAAACTAAACTTACAAATAATTTAAATGATATAATTACAGTGAAAGAATTAATAGGATTGGGTAACATATAAAACGGGAAATCAGTAGGAGAAGACTGGATAAACTCCGCATTGAAATTAGAGATTGTTCAAGTTTTTAAATAAAATGTGTGCAAGTAGAGAAATACGAATAGAATAAAAATATAGTAATACCAATATTTTTAAAAAAGGAGATAAAACTTGTCAATTACAGAGAAATTAATTTATTGAATGCATGATGAAATATAGTAGTAGAATAATTAATGAAAAATTGAAAATATAGTGAGAAAATATTACTAGAATGTCAAAATGGATTTCGAAAAAAAAGCCTCTCTACAATAGATGCAACAGTGTGTTTTAAACTACTCATAGAGAAAAGAAGTGAATTTATAGAAACTTATCTTTTGTTTATAGATTATGAAAAAAATATTTGATGAAGTAAAATGACATGATGAGTTTCCTTTCATCCATACGGATGGTAGGGGCAGCTATACTACCATACCAGGGAAGTGATATGGGCAAGGTGGTTTCCGTTGTCTTTCTTGCCGTGCTATGTCCTATGGCTGTGTCCTGTGTGTTCACGAGTCCGGTTTGTAGATGAAAAACCTCAGAGTAAACTGAGGAAAAATCCCTACCGTCCACGCCCAAGACCTGCTAACTTGGCTATGGCTGAGGAAGATCCTTCAGCCCCTCCTCCTCCGGGAATCTAGGACACTCCTTCTCCAGACATATGGTTGCGAAATATCATTTGAAGAGCCACTAGGGTAACCGCGCGTATAAAAAGACATATTATTTAATATATTACAAAGAATAAATATAGCTAATATTTTATTACAGGCGATATTGAATATATACAAAAATAAATAAATGAAAAATAACTCAGGTATAGAAATTTCTCGGAAAAATAATAATATAAATACGTTTTTACATAATCATCTCTAAATAATATCAGATAAGAAAGACAATTTACAATGAGCAATATGTAATTTAAACATTATAGTAGAACGTTTTGGAATGAAAATATATACTAATAAAACAAAAGCAGTGCAATTTTTATTAATAAAATTCTTTTTAATAATAGAACACAAACACAAATATTTTTAATTATCTCAGTTAAACAAATATATCATCTTCAAATGAAATATCATTTGAAGATCCCTCAGCTGAAGGGAAAAAGATCATAAAATTAAACACTTCCAAATTTGTATGGGTTGTAGGCCTGATAAATAGGACTCATAATCCTAATCTTGTACAAAAAGAAACACGCATAAAAATATACAATACTTTAGCAGTACCTACATTATTAAATGGCAGCGAAGAGAATAAAAACAAGTGGAATGAGATTCGTGAGAACCCCAAAAATATATATTCTCAGATCAAAAAAAGGGATGAAGATATTTTAAGAAATGAAAATGAAATTAGTAGGAAAAAAATAAACAAAATTGGACAGAACATGTATACCAAATTGCCAATACCCGATTATCTTAAATAATTGATTGAAATATAAATCAACACCAACTGAAAGAAAGCTGTTTTAGACCTCAAAAGAGGCTATTATGTTAAAAATGGGAATGGAACGATCATAAAGTCAGTGTCCATATTTATCGTTATAATGAAGAGACGTAAAATAAATTCCGTGTTTGGGGGGGGGGGGGGAGGGCTCAGCAATTTACTTAACTGGTTGATCTAATACATGTGACATGCCTCTGTTTTCAAGTAATTTTTAAACCTTGATACGGAGACAAATGTCCAGAACTGGACATGCATTTTACACCAGGGTATCGAATGCTTTTGATAAGTCAGTAAAAACAACTGATGCAGTTAATAAATAAATAAATTTTTTATGTATAAAAGCAATATTGATCAGGTCAGAAAAACCTTCCGGTAGCGATGTCGTCGTTCCTTTCGAAAGATATTAGGACTGTGGCTTCAGGATAATGGGAACTTTTTTGTTTACGTAGATTTTGTGATATACGATGCAGCCCATAATTTAGATGATTATTGGCTACGTAACGATGAGTCTATAGTCATTTCTTTTTTCTTGTTTGTATTTTGATGTAATCTCTCATATATGCGGTCATATATGCGAGATAAGTTTAAAAAAAATCGGAACTAAGCGCTCTTGAGTGTACTTCAATACCTTTTTCTGGTCTGATTCCATCGGTTCCTTTCCTTTGAAGTTGATTTAACGGATTGTGAAGTGTTCTCTTGTGTTATGATTTGGAAAAATCTGATGGGGAAACTCCATTTTCTGCACTACTAGGATCCAGTCCACAAAAATGCGCCTATATCATTTCTTAATTGTTCAAATGACATCGCAAGCGAGATGAATTCTTCAAGTTCCGATAGAATTTTTCTGATTATTTTGAAGTTTTTGTACTGCACAGCTCGTTCTTATTTTATTCATACTCCAACTATTCCATTGATATTTATTTTGCAGCTTTAAATTTGCTCATATCCAAGATATCCTAAGTAGAAGAAAAGCAACAAATAATTAGATTACCTCTTATTGGTCTTCAACCCTTTCTGGGTAATGGACACATCCATTAATAGCTAATTTCTACTCTACATGAAACTTCTCAATGGGTAAAGGATTGCCAGTACGAATTTTGGCAATATATCGATCAATAGAGAATCTTATGCCATATATGTTTGGCAAATACTATTAGAAAATTGAGAAAAATCAAATGGTTACTGTTTATATCTTTAAAGTAATTATCATTAATTAAATAGGATTTCATCTCCAATAACCTTATTTACTTTCTGACTTTGTATGTGGATTATCAACTTCTCTAGTTGCACATTACATATGATGGCGGATGGATCTCTAGCCTCAAAATTTTAGAATATTTTCTAGAATATTTACTACTAATCTTAAATACTTACTTCCATTATTCAGTGTAGTTGTGATAAATCTAACCGTCACTGCTAGCAAAATCATTCCTTTTTATTCCCCCTCCCCACAATCCATGTTTTGCTTTTGATAATGCCGAAATCTCTAGAGAAGACTTCTTTTTGGGATAACTTTTAATTTATAACCTTTCTATATAAGCATATCACAAGATTGCCTCCTCACCATTCAAGAAATGAGTCGTTTTTTTTTTCTCTTCTATTCCTTATCTCAGAATATCTATAAAAACTAAACCATCCAGCTATTAACTGATGTTCTCACATAGAACCCTAAGGGCTCCCCAGAAACGATACCATGTTTTGTACAGAGAAACAAGTTCATTCTTTCTTCTTTGACTCCTTCCTCTCGCAGGGCAGTGTTATGTTATGAATTTGCGACCTCTCGTTTGTGTGTGTGTGTGTCTTGTATCAGTTACACATACGTACACATAGCGTTACATTGATTCACTCCTCAAAGATTGTCTGTGTTGTGTATATTTCTAGTGATATCTCTTTTAAAGCTGTTCATCAGAATTATCTCCTTCTAACCTGTTACGATCTCTGCAGCAGCTGGTCGCCAAGGCTTCATTTCATCTACGAAATCATTGAATATATTTTCCTCAACGTTCGTTTTCCCAGTCTTATGTATTTCCTTTTTTTAAGAAATGTGAATAAGGAATACATAAAAACAATAACTGCATCCTGCATGGATCCAGCTATTTTCCATGCTTCTACTTATTTTTACAGATTCTTTTTATTTTCTTGATTTTCTTGCCAAATTTTTATATCAATAGTTATTCAGTTTATTTAAAAAGTATGGACGACTTGTACTTGATTTATTTAGGAATATAACTTCATCTGAATAAAGTAAACAGGTAAGTTGAATTTTCAAAATTTCCAGATTTTGATATCTGGTTTAAAGTTACTTTGATTCAGCTAGATGAATAAGAGTGGAGATAGCATGCATTCTTGTCTTCCACTTGAATTAACATCAAACGATCTTTCTCTACCTTCCTCAATTCTTACTACTGATGGTCTACTTCAATATAGACTGTGTTGCTCTGTGTAATGTCCCGTTTACCCTTTATAATTTTAACTTGAACAGAAAAGCTTTTCGCTTAGCAAAAGCTTTTCCATATTATATAAAACTAAAACACAGATTCTTCTACGATTTTGCGATTGTTTTTCCTTGAAGTCAAAATCTGATCAAATATGAATTATTCTTAACTTCAAGCATGTTTGCGTCAGGAGTAAGATATCACTCGTGATATCTCATTCCTGAGACATCAATCTTATCGAGAGAGAGAGAGGGATTTCTTTGTAATTCTCGCATTCAGTTTTCAGTTCATTTTATCGATTGACACTATCAGAGCTTTACTTCAATCATCCGGAATACGACCCTCTCACTAGGCTCCTGAGTTATGCAGTTTAAATGTGAAATTTAAATTTGAGCATTTTTGATCGGATATCATCTTCGGCGGCTTTTCCGCATTTATGGATTCTGATGACTTTTCTATCTCAAATATTGGTATGTTCTAATTGCATTCTCTGCAAAATTTTTCTATGATTGTTCTGTCATTTCCTGTTTCATTTAACAATCTTTCAAAGTACTTACTCCAGGTATCCAGAGAATCTTCATTTTTTTTTTTTGTCAGCTTTTCCCATCTCAGATTCCTTTTACAATACTCTTCTTCCATTTCTTATTTTTTTTAAAATAGCGTCTAGAATATTTTGCTCCCTTCATGATATTTATATTCTGTATTCTTACCAAAGTCTTCTCATGACTTGTTTCGTTTCTTTTACATCCGGCTTATGTTTTTCTCTGTACTCGCACGGTACGTACTGGCTTAGTTGCTAGGGACTTTCGCTACGCGTTCTTCTTTTTTATGTTGATCCGAGAGAAACCTATAAGCGCATCAATGCCATGTGCGGGATGCAGATGATGACTGAGACTGAAGTTTATTGATCTTTTTGAAGAGTTGCAGGTTGTGGTTGTTTGGAAATACTTCATGAGTAAGTCTGTTCCAGAATTGGGCGGAATGAAAGAAGAAGAATAGAAGCATGTACGCTGTCTTTGCAGATGCACACTGAAGGGATGCCGTGCAGCTGCTACTGCTCTTCTATTAACAGGTACAATAAAAAGTGGAGGAATGATAGTTGCCATTTCACTGGAGCAGTGACAATGAAAGTACTTGTAGAATAGACACAGTACTGAAACACTGCGCCTGTGAGATAGAGGTTGAAGTGGATCTGTAAGAGAGGATGTCTGAGTCTAATTGCTCGCCTCCGACTGGTGTCAAAGATTTTAGATGCACCACCCCAAACATGTGAGCAGTATTCTAAGCATGGGCAGATTTGGGATTTATATATAGTTAAGAATTTGCTGGGTATAAATTAGACCCTTGAACGAAAGAGAATGCCAAGTTTATTGTATGCTGAGGAGGCTATTAATGTGTTTATGCGGGGGAAAGACTGGAGGTAAACGTTAATCCAAGTAAAGGAGATCTAATGTTTGGTGATTTGTGTTTTACTCAGCATGAGGTAGGTGAGCTGGGATCTCTTCTGCGCGAGAAAAGGAAAGACTATGATTTGGTGGCATTGAACGTTACAAGGTTGTTCTCGCCTCATTGAGGAATAATGTAAATCAATGTTTAAGGCACTAGTTATAGATCTTGTAGACTGGGATATCCAAATACTGTATGGTTTGTAAAATGAATAGGATGAGTGGAGAGTATTACCGTATGCAAAGCTGTGGATAGGATTAGTGGTTATTGTGAGTAGGTCATTTATGTACAGGAGAAAGGGAGTATGTGATACGACAGAGCCTTGAGCCACTCCAGCATTGGTGGTGGAGCTCAAAGTCGAAGAGAGGGAGCCGTCTACCATGATACGCAGAGAACAACCAGGGAGAGAGTGAGAGCTGGTTACCCAGTTAGAGGGTGATAGGGCGATCGAAGGATGGCAATTTGTTTAGTAAGCCACGATACCACACACGGTCGAAAGTTTTGGAAATGCCAGGCGATAGCACAAGTTTCTCTAAACTATTCCATGGTACGTGTCCAGTAGTGGGTAATGTAAGCAAAGGTCGATTTGGGGGATCTTGAATAGTGGTTACTGGTTAATTGGTGAGCCTCTGAGTAGTGGAGAAGTTGGCTATTGATGACTTACTCCATTATTTTCGAGAGGACAAAGGTTGATAGTAATTGGTCGGTAGTTTGACGGTAGACTTCTGTCACTCTTTTTTGGAAGGATGGATATGAAATTGCTTCCATCCATAAATTATATAGATAATGCAGGACGGATGTTAGCTCCGGAGCACAATGGTTGAGAACAATTGTGGAGATATCATTAGAAATAGTTAATGAATTCAAATATTCGATTATTTTGGTTAGTAGGGGATATTTTAGTTCAGAAATCATATTGGTAAGACAGTTAAACTCGACATTATAAGCTTCATTAAAAGAAACTCCCCTATAATTATAGGAGAAAAGAAGTAATGATACTGTTGTTTAATTCATTAGGCAAGTAGTGAATCATTGCTTCAATCTTAATGTACCCAGGTTTTTAATTAATGTCAAGAAAATCGAGGGGTTGTATCATGATCGTCACGAGAATCGGTTGATTAGTTGTATGAATTTAGCAGGAGATGGAGATTTAATTGATATTTATAACTTGCTTCAGGACATAAAAGATAACAGGAGTTTGCTGCATTTAGCTGTGATGAATAATTAGAATATATGCAAATGAACATATACAAAGCTCATTATTTTATAGTAAGGACAATTTCACAGTTTTGTACCCTATGAACCAGATACAGAAGCGGGGTATACGTAACTTTAAGAAATGATTCTGGATGAAGAATAGTTTAATTAACATTTATATATAATGATTATCTAATTTGGAAGTGTTGAAACATGACATTACGTTTTGTGTGTGGAATGTGTATGTATGTATGGAAAAAATAAAACAAAAGGTAATAAATGTTATGTTGCGAAATATGAGAGGAAGAAGATATGCTAGGTAAATAAACACAAGCCATTATATACGCATAATGGATTTCGTAGTACGCGTATCGGTTTAATCGCTGTGGTATTAGTCAGTGTATTGGATCACCTACTATTCACGTGTTTTCCAAAAATTGAGCTAGTCGGTCTCAGACTAGAGAAGCGCTTCCCAAACTGTGGGCCGCGGCCCCCCTTGGGGACCGTTAGTTTTGTTGAGGGGGCCGTGAAATAATGAAAACAAATTTAAAATGTTTTAAGACTAAGTGTGCCATGTCAAATGTGTATGTAAGATGCTAAAAATGTAATATTTACATTTGATTTTTGCAATATTCGCTGTGTATGTTTTGTATTGAATATAAATTCAACAAATATTGTAATAATATATGTCTGTAATACGAATTTGTTTTTTCGATGGGGGCCGTGAAATATTTTAATTTTTTCAGGCCTTTACATCCAAAAGTTTGGGAACCACTGGAGACTAGAGGATTGGTTTCCTTAGGATGCTCCGCTTTTCTTCTCACAATGTAAAACCTCCCTGAAATAGATTTCGTAGTAGTAACGTGTAAATGCTGTATAAATATGAATTTGAATAATAGAAGATATTTTTAATGGAGTAATTTGCTATAAATGAGTGGATCAAAAAGTATTCTGCTATAAATAAACTTTGTAGATTAAAAACTCGTTTCGAAATTCAATTTTAAAAATGTAATAAGTGCGATTTAAATTAATAATTACATTGAAGATTAAAGAACGAGAAGGAATTATTCATAATGAATTATGAATATATATTTAGCAAAATAATTATCTGAAAATTGACAGAATACAAGTCAATATTTCTAAAACTGTTTTATAAAGAACGTTTTAACAGTTTTTGTTTGCTCTTTGCCGGTATTCATTGCGTGATAGCTGTGCGTGCCGTTTCTTCTCTTTTAACAGTATCGACTTGTTATCAAGCTCTGTTTACTCTCCTTAATTAGATCGCGTGTTACTTCCTGAAACGATCGCACCGCATTTAATAATTTCATGTCAAATGATGAAAAATTGAGAAATGCAACTGACCAAGTAAATTCCACGCTATTATACAGCTTGTTACATGAAGTTTCCAAATACTGTAATATTTTTCCAATGAGAAATGAAGTGCCCGAATATCGCCAAATACGACATCTCGATATTTAAGCGATCATAGTAAATACCTTCTAACACGTGTTCATTCCATTTTCAGTATGAAGAAATAAGAGATTGTTGTGAGTGATGCTTTAGGTTCAGTTGTTGAAATTTTAGCTTTTTGAAGGGCCTTTGTACAAACAGAGGGAACCTTAACAGACTTTGTCCTGTTCGCCAAATGTTGAACGCCTTCGCTTTCTGTCTTATAGGCAATTTAGGTAATGGATTCGAATCTCGCTGTGATAACAATGTTTGAGTATCTTCAGTTGATTGATGTTCATTTTCCTTTGAGAATCCTCCACCTTGCTTATTAGAGACCTGAAGTGGCTACAGAAGTTCTGGTATTTGACCTCCAGAGAAGGGTTTCCAGATTATTTAAAACTTAGGCACAATACTGATGCGCTATAAATTAAGTTTTTTTTTTTTTTTAATGCAAATGATACTTAGGAATGCAGTTAATGCCTGCTATTTTCGAACTTTAGGGTTCATTAGTTTTCATTTCTGTTACTCCTAATATATAGGATACGGTGGTTTCGAGAGGAAATGCTGGATGTCCGATATTCTAGTACATATTTGACATTCTCAGATGACCAAGACCAGGTCTCTTGCACAAAGTCACTCATCGTGCAGCTTCAGGATAAAGAAATCAGCACTGTTACCCCACCTTTCTTCTGGCACTTCATCTGACTTTATTCTTTTAGTTGATGTAGACTGTTGATGAGAAATGTGTTTATTGCTGCCAGGTTATCGTCTCGACAAAGTAGTAAAGAATGGATTCAGCACGCAGCCTTTATGAATCCAATGGACACAATGTTTTCAAATGAGTCATTGAACAGTCTCTTGCATGATTCCTTGCGTTGACAATGGAAAGCTAACGTTTCTGGATAATGCTCTACCTAGGCTAAAATGCATTGTATTATATTTGCAATCCACTGTATGACGTGTCAGATCAAAATATACATACTGTTTGTGGTGTCAGAAGCTGAAATTTTGTATACAGTAGCTATCTTTTGATGTGTAGAGAAAATCCGAGAATCCAAAATCTTTAAGTAGCTATTTTTCGAATTTTTCAATTTCTTGAAAAATTCGAAACTCCAAGACATAAAAGGCTCACTTTCTCCATCTTTCGTAACTCTTTGTAATTTTGAAAAGTCAGTTCGAAGAGCGGGAAAATTTTCGTTTTCCGAAAATTCTACGGTATACGCATAAAAATACATCCATAGAGGATGCATTCTTTATTAGACAAAGAGAATAAAAATTATTTATCGGTAAGGCTTAACTGGAGAAATTCAAGTCCTTAAAAAGCATTACATAATGTTAGAGCGTTGTATTTGACAGTGAACAGGAGAGACATCTCAAGGAGCACGCATGCAGCTTACAGGGAACATTGCTCTCCACCTCAGTAGGAGCATTTCTTAGTTCAGGATCAGTGTTATTCTGTGAGATAAATTTTGAGATAACTATGAGACTTATAAAAACTTTGAGATAAATATTACAGCTTTCTCATCTGTGGAAGTCGACCTCATGTAAACTAACCCGAGTTGCATATTTGTTTCACTTATTAAATCGTCATGTAAATGTGTGTGTATATATATATACATACATGACGAACTCTACGGCATCTTTATCTCTTCATGCGTATACACTTGGCCCTCGATTTACATCGAATTGCAAGATTTCAGTTTTGTTCCGTCGAAAAAAATACTACAAACTTTCGTTTTACTCGGCACGATTTGTTTAATAATAAAAATTACGTGTGTTGTATTAAAAAGTTATACCCATTGTAATCGGTTTTTGTACCTTTTCATTGGTTTACTCCTATTATGTTACGGTACACTGAGGTAGCAATTTGCCAGACTCATGCGTGCGATTGTTAGATGTAATAATTAACTGTAAAATATTGTATTCTATGCAATGTAGATTTAAATGATCTGTCATTATAAGCGCACTGGGCCACTAGCCAATAAGTACCATTGTATTGTTTATTGAAGTAAATTCTTTGAAAATACTGTATTGTATCTTTAATTATAAAATTTCTTAAATAGAACTATTTTTTTAAAGCGTCTTTTATTACCTTATATTTTTGTTGTGTATATTTACATAAAATAGGGTTAAATTTATTTTTAAAAATATAAATATTAATTGGATGTTACGGATCTTATGTTCTCAGTTTCTATACGCATGTCAATCTCGATTTCTACGATTTTCATTTTCATGGTAATTTTGCAGAATGTCTACTGCATAAATCGAGAGTTAGGTACTCCTAATAAAAGACGTCACAGAATAATCTGAAAAACTAAACTCGGACTTACCGAGTAACGTTGAGGGCCAGCATACACTTTTGTAAATGCTTTTTTGAAATTGTTTATTTAACATATGAAGAGGTGTCGAAATCCAACGTGGTATTGATCAATCATTTTGTCTTAATGACAGACATACAGGATGTAAGCTTCGTTTAATTATTTAATTGCGAGAGATTTATATTCATTTTTCCGTTCATCATTCTAGTATTCAAATGATTGAAGTTTTTAAAATCTTCCACCCATGTCTTAAACTCTGGCCACCTTTGAAGAGGGGTGGTGAAGATAATCTGAATTTCAGTTCTATCAAACCGCAGTCCTGTATTTCCCTGAAGAAGGATATCACCTTGTTTATTTTGATAATGTCCAATCTCTTCTTGGATTGACCTTTGGCTTATCCTGAAACATCACATCAGTAGTTTATGTGAAAGGTATAAAATGCTAATAAAGTAGTATAGACATTTATTACGCATTTAGTTCTGAATCATTGGAAGGATCACCTCACTTGGAGGTATTTGTTCCCTCTACTGTAAATGTTTCCTCTCCGCTATGCAATCATTTGCTTAATGAAAATAAGCATTAAACTTTGCAATTCGAAGTGTTTTAGTTAATCGTCATGTACGTTATCTCCTCTGCATTTTTAAGAATTTTTAAGAATGTCTTAATGTTTCGAATAGGATTTGGCATAGGAAGGGTTTTAATTTACCGCTGCTATATTATATCGTTTATTCAAAGTTAAGAATTACAGAAAACGATGAAATCTATGGGTATCCGTGGTCTGCTCATATTTTGCGATTTTTTTTTTATATTAAGAACATTTATTTCGGAAATGCATTTTTGTTTTTACTTTGTCTTCTTTCCTTTGTATAGAGGAAAAACAATTTGAAAAATTTAGTTTTTAAATTCTTAATAACAATTAAAAATCAGTATGATTTAGTCTTGATTTGCGTTTGAATAGAAACTGGCCACCCACTAAATATTTTGTAATGGATAAGAGATTGGTTTTGGTCTGGATTTGAGAAAGCATTAATTCTTCAAGAATATATCAGATTGGAAAGCTTAAAAGTTCAAACGCATTAAGTTCTAGGACTGTAGCATAAATGGCGGTAATTTTTCTAGATGAGTTTATGCGATCTTGTTTTATTATTATTAAGAGGCAGGGAGTTAGGAACTGATCGGTGGGGACCATACCATTCGCGCCAGCTGTCATACATGTTCTTGAATTCATTCACTCTACTTGCACACACAACATACATCGGCAATCTATTCCAGTTAAGCACTACTCTGAGAGAAAAATCTAGTTCTTACCCCCCCCCCCCCTTCTTGACCTCATTCATTTTCAACTACCACGGATGCCCTCTCGTCCTTTCCCCACCCTCCATAAAATGAAAAATTCCATCAACTACAACTAAAAGCCTGAATCATATCACCCCCCCCCTCTTTCTCTCTTCTCTTTCTCTATTCATTCATACCTTCTGATAATCCATATATAATGAATATTGACTATATATGCAACATGCTTATTAGTATAGTCAAAAATTAATATTTCTTTCCAATTATCTCTTCCTTTCTTTTTTCGTTATAAATAACTACGTTCCACTATACTTTCTTTAAAAATGCAATGTAGAAATACAGAAGGGTAACTTTCTTGGACGCAAAGAATCTTTATAACGACTTTTGAACTCAAGTCGAGTTAGCCAATCTCATATAGGGATTGCAGGGTTTTCCTTCCTCAACGCACACAAACCGATGTGCGAATACAAGATTTTAACACGCACAGTAGATTTCATTATACGGACAGGATTAACATACCTATCCTAACATTAATGATTTCTGTGAATTCGAATTATTTGGCTGTTGGAAATATTAGGATCACCTTTGTCCAATTGGTTGGCATATTACTGACAAAGAGTTAAAAACTAAGGTCGTGAATCAATTAGGCCTATCAATGTCGTATGTTCTCCGGACAGTTTGTCACTTCCTGCAGGATTTTCTCTCTCTCCCTCCGAGTTCAACCGTCGTTACCCTCGTTAAATAAGAACAACATTGAAACGGAACGCAATTAACATTATAGCAAGAGATAGAAAAGCAAAAGAAACTTATCTTCAGAATACGTGCAAGGGAATGGGTCCCACAAAGAGTTCTTAGAAAAATATCACGCTCAGATCAATCTGGCGTAAAAATCGCGTTAGCATGCAAATATGTTGCATAATCCAATGTACTGAAACATGTCAACACGCATTTGTCAAGGTAAGGTGTTCCAGCAAACAGCCTTCTCATGTGATATTCAAACATATCTAGAAATTGTGATGTTCATATGTAACAGCCTGAACTAGAGTAATCGGTACGCCTTTCCGAACTGTCTATTGCTGTGGGCATACTTTTCACGAGTCAGCAGAGGCTATTTCATTACGTCTGAATGAATTGGAGTCACAGTATAAAAGTACATAACAAGTTAGAAACCTCGTATTGGACTGTCAAGCTAGAAGGTATAAATCATTTATTGTTTTATAGCCAAATAAATTTTAAAAAAAATCTTCTCAAAATTTGACCAGAGAACTTCTGAGACTGCATCTTTTGGCATAGAAGGTTGTATTCCCACATGCTCTCATCGCGAAGTCCTTCGACACGGACTTCGTCTTGGAGCCTGTATATTCACCTTTTATTAGTTAACGTTTCGCTGGCCTGACAGCCGTCTCGATCTCTTGATTTTCTTCAGCGACAAGGATACAGTTTGTTTAAATCACCTAATATTGTAAAAATTTATTTCAAAGATCACTTCCCTGTTGCTCCAAACGTTGGTCTCGTGAATTGTGGTGTTTGCCCGAGAACAGCCAACCCAGCCGCAAGCAAAGCCCACCACCATGTCAAACCTCAAATCTACTCGGCAGACAAAAATCCGCGCGCCAGTTTGGAGCAATGGTGAGAGAGAGAGAGAAAGAGTGATATTTTAGATCACTCGGGAGATGTTGGAATCCCTTGGACGATTTTCATGAATTGTATCTCCTGTTCTTTTACTAGAATTAACAGTTAAACGGCTGTCAGGTCAGTAAAATCTTAATCAGAAGCAGAATAAAAAGACAAATATGTGGAATTTCCTGGGCAGGCCATGTTTTCAAATTAGTAAAAGCCAAGGCAACTTCGATGTGGAAGTTGTATTCTTTTATAAGAATACAACTTATTTGATCTTGATACTATATTTGAGACAACAAAATTTGATTATCGAACTTATGTTCTGTGATCAAATTTTGAGAGTAAGTTTCATTTTAATTTATTTTTATTAATTTTTTTATTATAGTTCCAGACACTCCAGGTTGATTAACCTATAGTACATTAGTATCGCGGATAAGCAAGAAGGATCTTCACACTTAACACATTAACAAATTAAGAGCTGCGGATAATGGGAAATTGTTAGTGGACAGCGGGAGAAGAGAAGAACGAGGAAAAGAATTTTTTTCTGTGAGTTTAGAGTTAAATTGTGAAGGAGTGTCGAGAGTTGGCATGGATTTCAATGAATTTAGCAGAGGGTTGAGGAATCATTGATGCTAGTTCAGATGAACACTGGCTGTGGAAGTATTTGTAGATGCAAAACGTAGAACATGAATGCCTGCGTGAAATTGCTTGGAACGGACTGGTGAGAGATGAGCCATTGATCAACGTAATTGCTCTCTTCTACATCAGGTCAAACATTTTTAGGGAGTTCTTAAGGGCACCACCCTAGATGCGAGAACATTTTTCACATGGTTAGGCATATTCGCGAGTTGTATATAATTAATAGCTACGCAAGTTTAATTAATGTCTTCAAGTAAAGAAATCCTAATTTTTTGAAGCTGAAGAGGCAATACTTATACTGTTCTTATGCAAAGAGAGGGATCCCCAGAAGAGAAATTTTACCATGTCTAGAGATTTTGGCAGTGGCGGCTCGTGGCTTGAAATCGTGGAGGTGCTGCAACTTTCGAAATATACATACACACTGTGAGTACAGTGTATATGTGTTTTGGATAAAATGTCAAAATTATGGTAAAAATTTAAAAAAAAAAATAAACGTGAAAAAATATTGTTTATTATCGATAAAATTATACAGTTTGGCATAATTCAAAATCACTTAAAAATAAAATCCATTCCTTTAATTACAATTAAAGGAATGGAGCTACAATTTTTGGACATTATAATTAAATCGTTTAATTGTAATGTCCAAATATTTAAAGAGACGGAGTAAACACGATAAGCACTACGAACACACCACTATTGGCGCAAACTGCATATAAATAACAGTGGAACTGCGCGACGGACAGTGCCGCATTACGCTAATAGCTCGCATCTCACTATGACGTGCATATGCTTGCGCGCGTAGCAATATGACACTGTGGTAAACACAGTGCTGCTAGCGTCCTTCGCCCTCCTAAGTGGTACAAGATGGATTTTTATTATTTTTTATACAAAATAAGAGAATTGTATAGAATTGTTGATGATAAAATTAAATATAAGCAAATATAAATAAATTAATAAATATATTTATATAGCGAGAAAAATTGGTGGTGCTGCAGTGCCTATGCACGAGCCTGCCCCTTGTTTTTAGTGTTGCTAACATTTATTTATTCATATGGAGTTACCTCCCTTTTCTCCCCCGTCCCTATTGGGGCGAGTTGAGCCCCCTCATGGAGGGTTAAGTATTTATGGCTGTAGATCCGTGTGTTCACGGGGACGGTTTGCCTGCTTGCGGGATGAAAAACCCCAGATAAACTGGGAGAAAAACCCTGCTGTCCACGTCCAAGACCGGCTAACTTGGCTATGGCTGAGGATGATCCTCAAAATCCTCACATCTTCGACGGGAATCGAACTTGGGACGCTCCTTCCCCAGTCATATGGTTGCAAAGCGCATAGCCACTAGGCTAACCGTGCGGACTTGCTAACATTAAGACTGGAAGATAAAACGGTTCTTATTTGTGAGAGATAAGACAGAACTTTGTTTTGTTAGCCTTGAAACTTACAAGGTTATCCCAACAACATGCAAAAATGGTTCTTAGATAACAAATTTTTGTGGGGATTTGTATAGTGCATGGTTTGTCGAATGATAAGGGGAAGGAGTATATTCTGCCATCATCGGAAAGCTATGCAATTGCCTATGATGTATACAAGGAAGAGGGTAGGTAGGCGAGAGAACAGCTTTGCAGAACCTCTGCATTCCTTACATGGTTAGAAGGCATGGAACCCTCCACCATCACGTGTAGCGTACATTTAGTCAAAAGACTGGCAGTCCTGTTTGCTGAAGTCTCGGGACAGACCAAATGATCAACATTTAATAAACTCTTGTACTAGACCTATGTCGAAACCTTAGAGATATCAAGAGCAGCTACCTGGGACTCATAAAACTTTTACATGTGACAAAATCCATGTTGGCAATGATTTATTAGATTAGTTGAATATCTTCAAGGTAGCGTAGGAGTTGAATGCTGATGGTTCTTCCCATTATTTTAGAACTGAGATGAAAGAAATTGGACGGTAGTTCGATTATTTCCATGCTGCGGAATAGATGTTAACTCAGGAGCATACATTTTTTAGGGGTTCTAAGAAAATTCGCCGTAAACATTTACGCTGTAAGATATTTTGCATTAATTTTTGTAAATAATCAATGAATGATTAAGGTATTATAAATTCATTAAAAAGGGCAATTTTTATTAAGGTGGATGTCAGTGATAAAATAATGAAATCATTTAACAATTGTGCAAATTAAAAGAGATGCTGCGTAAATAATTAACTTTTTTGCTGCGGATCGTCAATTCAACCAATCCATCAGTAACATCGCTCATTGATAAAAATGCTAATGCTGTGAAGCATTTAAATTTCGTGTTGAATTCAGTATCTTTTTGATAACATAACTTCAAACCAATGGCAACAATTTTGCAATATAGATTTTGTACCATATGAAATAAACAACCTGTTATAGTTGTTGATGTAAATATGTTAGAAAATGCGTTGATAGTTGTTTTCTAGAAGTCAACCAGTAATGTTTCGGGATCTAATGATGAACGTAAACCCTTTAAGGCACTGAATAATCTGCTGTAAGTTAATTCTGATTTGCCAGGAAGCAAAGCAAAAAGCCGCCATTGGAATCCTTAGGGGCCTCATGCCAGTCCCAAGCCTGGATAAAGGAGGAGGGTCGGTTAGATGAATGTCTATGATCTGACCATAAAGAAAAAACACTATTGTTATCTGATGCATATACGATCAACAGCTACAACATGCCGGCTCAGACGTCGCCCGGATCAACGAGGTCCGCGATACCAATCGAGCGATCGGGGGTTGTATCGAAAAGTGGGATACTGAAACTAACAGAACTATAGGGTGTTTCAAAACGAATGTCCCGATTTGAAAATTGTATATTTCTGCAACCAGGAACCACAAATGAATGCGACATTGAGCATTTGTAATTGTGGTGAGTGAAATTTTAGGCCTTACTTCATACTTGGTAATTTATTTTGTAACTGTACCATATTTTCATTATTAAATATAATTATTTGAAATCAGGTCATTCTTTTTGAAACACCCAATATTATCAGTAGGAACATGAAATGTACGGACACTTTGGATGGCAGGTAAACTATTACTTCGCGAGGAAATGAAGAGATATCGGTGTGTTATATTAGGACTGGCGGAGTTGTGATAGCCATCAGAAGATAGAAAAGAAAGAGAAGCAGAAAAGATAAATAGATGGAAAGTCACATGGTCATGGCATAGCACCAAGCATGAAGAAGGAGTTGGTTTCCTTCTTAACAAAAGAGCTAGAAAGGCTCTCTCACTCTACAAACCGGTCAATGAACGAATTATAGCAGCAAGATTTCAAGCAAAACCATTTAATATAGCAATTATGCACCCACATCTGACAGCACACATATGAGGATATTGACTTATTTTACGAAGATCTGACAGAGACAATAGAAACAATAGACAATACCAAAGCAAGATGTACTAATTATTCAAGGAGATTGAAATGGCAAAGTCGGAATATATAATGATGGTTGGGAAACAGTCGTGGGAAATTATGATTTCGGAGAAAGAAATGAACGAGGTGAAAAAATGTTAGAATTTGCTGTGGACCACGATATGATGATTTGTAACGAAAGATTTCATCAAAAGAGTGTGTGGAAAATGGACGTCGCGATCAAATGATGGGAAAACCAAGAACATGATTGATATGATTAAAAGAAAATGGATAACATCGTACAGCAGTGTCGAACTTTTCAAGGAGCGGATATAGACTCGGATCATAGTTTAGTGATTGCAAACATCAAGTTGAAATTAAAAATGAAAATATAAACCCCATCATCAGAAACGAAGAGAGCAAGAACAAGTGAAGCAGAAATAGGAAGAAGGTACAGAACAGTGTTAGAGGAGAAACTTAAAAGTGTGGACAAAGAAAAAAATTCGAATCTAAGAGAGTGAAAGGAGTAATGAAGGCGAGAGAAGATGCAGTTGGAGAAACAGTACCAGAAGAGAAGATCAAGAAGAAATGTATTAGACAAGAAACACTGAAGTTAGTACAGGAGAAAAGGATGTTGAAGATAAGAAAGAATACATCAGAACAAATAGAGGAGAAATATAGAAGAAAGTGTAATGAGGTGAAAAAAGTAGTCAGCCGGATAAGATGAAATGGTTAGAAGTCCAATGCAATAATATTGACTCTCTATACAATAATATCGTATAGAGAGCATCAAACTAGGGAAGTGTACAAAATGATTAGAACCATTAATAGAAGGTGGCAACCAAAACAGAATACAGTTGAAGACGAAAAAGGCAAAGTAAGTATCGATGAATAAAGATAAAATTGTATAGCGATGGACAAGATACTGTAGTTATATGAAAAAACCTAGATTTAGATAGCGTTGGGAAACTGACTGAAGAATTGAAGCAGATAATGAGTATGATATGGAATCGCTCGATTGATCTCGCGGACCTTGTTGATCTGGGCGACGTCCGAGCTGGCATGTTGTAGCTGTTGATCGTATATGCATCAGATAATCGTGTTTTTTCTTTATGGTCAGAGCATCGATACTCATCTGACCGACCCTCCTCCTTTATCAAGGCTTGAGACTGGCATGAGACTCCTAAGGATTCCATGGCGGCTTTTTGCTTTGCTTCCTGGCAAATCAGAATTAACTTACAACAGATTATTCAGTGCCTTAAAGGGTTACATTCATCATTAGATCCCGAAATATTAATGGTTGACTTCTAGAAAGCAACTATCAACGCTTTTTCTAAGATATTTACATCAAGAAATATAACAGGTTGTTTATTTCATATGGTACAAAATCTGTATTGCAAAATTGTTGCCATTGGTTTGAAGTTACGCTATCAAACAGACGCTGAATTCAACACGAAAATTAAGTGCTCCACAGCATTAGCATTTTTCCAATGAGCGATGTTAATGATGGATTTTTGAATTGACGATCCACAGCAAAAAGTTAATTTAAGCAGCATCTCTTTTTAATTTGCACAATTTTTAGATGATTTCATTATGTTATGCATCACTGACATTCACCTTAATAAAAATTGGCCTTTTTAATGAATTTATAATACCCTTTATCATCCATTGATTATTTAAAAAATGAATGCAAAATATTTTACGGCGAAAATGTTGCGGCGAATTTTCCGGTTCACGCTTTTTTGGATATTGGAGAAATACCATTAGGATCAACAGACTGTTCGATATCGAAAAATCTCCGGGTGCTCGCAGGTGTGGAATAGGCCTTTCAGAGGCTACTTGGTGAAATGAAGGCTAACAACGCATACTAAGATGTTTTATGCTTGGAAATGGGAGTGTAGCTGAAGATTAAATCTATCGGTAAGTTAACTGTGTAGCCACCAAGCAAATAACCATGAAGACTGGAAAAGAGAAACAACATGAAGGAAGAAAGGATATTTATACACGATGGATACTTACCTTTAGCAGAATGTGAAATACGGAATTCTAGGATCCAAAGTGTTGGATATGGCGATAACAGTAGAGTGGGTGATTCTAAATGAGATTGTATCCAGTTTGACCGACCATGAAGGCAGAGATAGTTTTGCGGTACCTAATCAAGCATATGGAGGTGTATTTCAGGATAATGTACATGCGGACATACAGAACAGGAAGTTATGGTTAAATTTTGACTGCTGGAAGCGATAACGTGATGGAAGAACTGCATAGAAATTATCGTAGAACTTTCATAAAATGGTGCTTTGGAATGAATGGTGTTATACACCATTCATTCCAAAGCAGTTGCAATGCAGGCTTGATTTTGCGATCACCAATTCGGTTGCGATTTCAAATTAATCCGAGAAATATGACATTTTATTAATTATCGCGAAAAATAAGGCATACCAAGCTAGTCTTGGAAATTATTGTTCCTCAAGTGTTTTTAATTGCTCAAACTTCTCCATAAGCAGATAATTTTGGCAACTAAAACACACTGTATGAGTAAAAAAATCTGCTTCATTGAAATGTATTTTGAGATGTCGAATGTAAATCTGCAATTCAGGTAAAATTAAACAGAAATGTACGTTTTAGGCATGATTTTGGGACATTTCATCATGAATTCGTCAGTAAGAATTTTACATGTTAAATTTTAAATATTGAAATTTAAATATCACCTGATTATTCTGATGTGATATATTTTAAGGATGATGCTGAAAATTAAAAAAGAATTTTTTTCATTTTTCAGTATCATCCTTTGGAAAGGACTTTGCTTTTGAAGATAATTTTTCTTGTAAAACTCGCAGGATCTTTTTAGCATGTTTTAATGCGATCCTCTTTCACTTGATCTGAACGTTGTCCGATAAGCAGTATCATGTAGGTGAAGAAAATGCAACTTCAGGACTGAATTAATATTTTGTAACCTGTTAGTGAGTAAGACATAAGACAAGTTTTTGTCCCCAAACTGTCACGCTGTGAAAGGCATATATTAAAACTTTTCAGTGTTTATTTAATGTACAGTACACTTAAACTCTTGAAGAATGATATTAAATCTTGGATATCCTCTACACCTCTTTCTGTTATGGTATAGGAGCTTTCCGTCTTTAGTGATACCATAACCTTCTTTGGACGTAAATTAAAAAGAATTGCTTTCGTGTTAATTTCTGCTGTCTACTTTTTATCCTCATGTCTTCTTGCTTGGAAATTTCCATTTAAACTTATATGAAACACCCAAAAACACAAGTCGCAAATTCAATGATTATATAGTAGTCACTCTTCCACATGAGAGGCTGCTTCAAGGCCTATAGCAAATCAATATGTGAGCAGGAATCATGAGAAAAGTAATCCGTTTATATTATTTTAGAAGATCTTCAGGTTAGTAGTTTTGGGGGGTTATTTCATGGGGGGGAGCTTTTTCAGTGAACTGAGATAGATGGAATAAAAGATAAATGGAAATGCCAGGTTTATTAAGTCAGCAATTTGACTATACAACAATATTGGAGACAGAACCTCTTGTTAACGTCGCTTTAGGTTTATCTGTGTGTGGGGGGGGGGGAGGAGAAGGAGAGACGATGGCTGCTAGTTGTGCTGAACAGCGTCCATAGAAATATCTGGAGAAAAGATAGTGCAGAAACTAACCGTCTGTGAAACAGTGCCTGAACACATGGAGAAGGCTCAAGTTAGCCAAACTATCCTCATCTGGACAGCATCAAGAATCTTTAGATAGGTTTTTTAGTTCGCCAGTCAAATTATGTGGGCAGTATTCCATTGTTCGGTGGATTTGGGTTCAAACAGTAACTCGCTGGACAGATAAAAATAACGTCTTGGGTTAAAATGGATGCCGAGTTTTTTTTGCAAGCCAAAGATGCTTTAGAAAAGCGACATGTTAGCAAATTACAAGAAGTAAGGGGGAGAGGAACTGGGATTTTTTTTTATAGAAAAACTGTTTTGGAAGCGTTGAAGATGACAGGGTTGTCCTCACCCGATTGAAGAATGGAATGGAGTTCAGAGTTGGGAGCAGATTGTAGTTGTTCTTGAAGCTATGCGCATCGCATAGTTTGTCGGATAAGTAGGATCAATACTCATATATACATGGATAAAGGTCAGTGATATGATGCTTTAGAAAAGACGTGTTAGTGACAGAACAGGAAGAACTAGCAGTACGAGTCAGTTCAAGAAGACAGCTGGTCTTGATTGAGTATCACAAGAGGTAAGAGAATGAAGAGCGTGGATAACACTGTGGATAAAGGGGAAATAATATATATATATATAAGGTGGGTGAATAACAGAACCCTGAAGAACGCTTACATTAATTGGAACATTTGAAAATAGAACACACTCCACCATTACACGCAGTGAACAATCCGAGTGAAAACTGGAAATCGAAATCCATCCACAAAAGGGTGGAAGGCATACCATAAGATGATAGTTGACCGAGAAGCCATAGATGCGAAATCCTATCAAATGCCTTGGAAATGTCGTGTGCCACAGCACAGTAGTTTTCTCCAAACCTTTCCATGCCAGGTGTCCGGAGGAGAGTAATGTTAAGGAGACTGTTGTGGATCGTTACTGGCAGAATCCATATTATTGGATTCTGCCAGAAATGTTTAATTTAATTGATAAATTAAATTAATTATTACTGGAGATGAACAGATCTCCACATATTCAAGGAGTAGACGATAACCTTCATTACTTTAGAGGTGAGGTGAGAGTAAAATTTCGATAGTTCGATGGTAGCACTTTTTTTGTTTTTAATAACATAGCATCTTTATTCTTAAAATCCTTTGAGCTAATAACTCCGCAAAGATAATATTTTTTGTGCAGGCATTGTGGAAGATACTACTTTTTCTTCTTTCATGATGAAAAAGAAGGTTCCTGACTGTTTTTTTTTTTTCCCAACAATCATTACCCTGATGATATACGCCCGTGTATTTTTTTATGCTTACTTTATTTCTGGTTTCACTTTAATGCCGACTGTTTCATAAGTTGTCTAGCTGGTATCGAAACGAGTCAAGGAAGGCACGCAATCATAAAATATAAAGGAATGTAAACTAAAGGAATATACTGTATTTGCATCTGAAACAGTATCTTCAAATTTCTGGTTTTACAAGCTTACACCAAAGATCAGCTCATTTGCATATTAAATATAAGCTATTAACTTGTTATTAACACAGATAACAATGCTTGTAAGAAGTAAACTACTCTAAGAAGCAAACAGTTTCAATCTAATTTCGGTATTTCAATCGGTTAATATAATACATTAATTTCATTAACTACATTAGTTTGGCTTTCTTCTGAAAAGGTGCAAATATGCAGAAAATGTTTGGTTTGGAATTTTTGGATACATTCAGTGACATGATTTAAATTCTTGTTACAATAAGGCTAACAGTTCCTATAGTGCTTGAATTCTAAGAAAAAAAATTATAATTAGCCTGTCATTATATTGTTGCTTATCATTCCTCACTAACTGCTTCGTTGTAGGACAGTCGGTTATCATCATCACATATTCGTTCTCTTTAAATATCCCTCTGTGGTTTATTAGCCGAATCTTCATAAAAATGTTTCTCGCGTGATCCTGTAGGGGAAAAAAATGGAACTCAAAACGTTATTAATTAGTTTGGCTTTTTTCTGAAAAGGCGCAAAAATGCTGAAAATGTAAATAAGAAAAATACATTCAGCAACGTGATTTAAGACTTCCTTTTGTGAGTTAATAAAATGGTTTGAAAAAATGTATCAGTGAAATTTTTTTTCTTGTATGTTGGTGAAATATTTTATATTCATCAGCTTCATATATTTCATCTCTCTAAGTGAGGAAGCCTATAATCGATAAAATAAATTTTATGGATAAAGAAGTACAAGGTTCTAAAGATGAAATATAGGGTATATATTCTTCCACAGTAAATTTGAAACTATTGTTACCAGCTCTAGAGATATTAAGTAATCATGTCAGGACCACAGATATGGTATTTGTTTTGTGTTGGTCAGCTAATTCCCTTAGCTGAGTAATAGGTAACCCAGCTGAAAGAGTAAACTTTAAATTGCGACTTACACGCTTGATAGTAATAATTGATTACATGCAAATAATCCGATATTAAAACCACAATTTTAATGCCCGGAAAAATTCTATTAATATTAAATTCCATCCATCCAGAAATGTTCAGTGTGATATTGTTTTACCAATAAAGCTGACTGACTGATACAGACCGCAGTTGAACTATTTGAACATACACTGCTTGGAAAGAAATCAACGGACACCATAGTGTGAGGAACAAACAACCATGACCTCCACCTTAATTAAGATGTAGGACCTCCCTTTTGCTGCCATGACTGCAGCAATCCTACTATAATTTTCACAAGCGCACGATAGCAATCAATGGGAGTTTTGGACCATTCTTCCTATAAGCATGTAATGAGGTCGTGGATTGTTGTAAGGAGGACGTCCATTGATCTCACTAGACGTTCTAGTTCATCCCACAGATGTTCAATAGGGTTGAGATCAGGGCTCTGTGGAGGCCAGTCAAATGTGGTGATGTTCATGTGTACGAACCGCGCATTGCATCAGCAGCCTGACACGGTGCATTGCCTTGCTGAAAGAGGCAATAGTTAGTTCCGTAGAAACGCCACAAACTAGGAAGTATTGCATTGTCCAGAATGGTCACATACCTCTCGGAGTTCAATGTTCGTGGCAATACAGAGATCCGAGACCAAACCAGGACCATACTATCACATCGCTACCTCCGAATTTCATAGTTGGGGATACGCACTCTGGTAAGAGACGTTCACTGGGCATCAACCATACTCACACCGTCCATCTGTTCACTAGAGGATATAACATAATTCGTCGCTCCATAACACAGCTTTCCAAACTTCTGTGCTTCACTGTGCACATTCTTTGCGCCACTGACGACGACGCTACATGTTGGTTCTAGTAATGTGGGGTTTTCGTATTGCGGTCTACCATGGAAACCCATGTTGTGATCCTTGGTTCTGAATAATTTTGTACAGATTCGTGTTCCAGTCGATGCTCGGAACTGTGCATTCAACATGTTGGCCGGAAAATGGGGTTTTTTACATATTATCCTTCGTAAAAAAAAAGAATAAATAAATAAAAAAACTACTTTCACGTTCGGGGGTCGTCCACTGCGGGTAGTATTTGCAATTGACTCGCTGTGCTTACATCTCAGTATGGTTGCACTGGTTGTTGACCTGGGATATTGCAATTTGTCAACAATTTGCCGGACGGATAAGACTGCAACATGGCATCCTATCACAATGCCTCTTTCAAACTTCGCCAGTTTCCTTCTCGTAGCCATTTCACCCGGCCACATTTGCACTGACTTAGGAGCGTCATATTCCTTCAATTCATACAGGCTACCAACACGTGACTCCTTACATGGCACTTTGTACATTGGGATGTTAGTTGACTTCTTTCCAAGTAGTATACTCTGGGGTGGATACAAAGTATCAGACTTCAATGAATTTCATCTATACAGGGTTATTGCTTCATATTCCAAACGTTTCGTACCTCCACGATACTGATGTACACTATTTGTTGATCAATTTTTCCTACATGGGATTACAATGAAGAATTCTATTTACTTAAATTTGCTCAGAAGTCATTTCTCTAGTCTGTCTTTGAAGTGTTTCATTTATTACTCTGTTCTCAAATAGGTTAAAAATTGCTTAGAAGACACTTACTATTTTGGTGTTTCGGCTAACTTTTTCTCTTATTTCATATAAACTTATTATGGGGACTCCTTACCATGATCAGATCTGATTTTCTTATTTCCATATTCATTTTCGATCTTACCTAAAATTGATGCCTAAATAACTGAAATGTACTTCTTGTAGTAAGTTCTCATTGAGAGAACTTATTACAAGAAGTACAAATTCGTACAGATTTCTTATTTTTATCGTAAGGCCACAGAAAAAATGATATTTTCTGTGGCCTTAGGTGTTTTTTAGTTGTCTTTTTATTGCTTTCATACCAAACTTTCTGTAGGAATTATTCGGATTAGTTAGTCCTGAATATTTTTATTGGATTTTTTTAATAAGTTATCTGCATAAAGTAAAGATCAGATAGATCAGATCTGAGCTTGTACTTTGATATCAAGTTTAATGGCACATTTTTTCATATATATATATATATATATATATACACGAAACATGAATACCGATCTTTGTCGTTATTTGACATAGAGTAAAATCCGATCCTGTCAGGACTACTCCCTATTTGGCGTGGATGCAGCTTTTTTTTTCCCCCTTCTCTCTTTTCTTTCACAATTTTTCTTAGTCTGTTCTCTATAGCAGTGCTTCCCAAACTTCTGGATGTCAGGGCCCCCTTTGCAAAAATTAAAATATTTCATGGCCCCCCTCGAAAAAAAATCGTAATAGAGATATATTATTATAATATTTATTGTATTTATTTTCAATACAAAACATACACAGCGAATATTGCAAGAATCAAATGCATATATTACATTTTTTGCCTCTTACCATTTGGTTCTGAAGACGATGCGGGCTGTTCTGGTAAAATATGAAATACTCCTTTTTTTTAGCCTGTTTCTGCTTCTGATTGTTTGCGGGATTTTTTCTTTTATTTTTTTATCAACCACTTATCCATCTCAGGGTTAAATGTTTTAACGTAGAATAAATCAAATAATATCACCACTTACCGATAGTGGCACACCACAGACTGATAACATGAAATTAGTTAATATTACCTGAATAAGGGAGTCCCCGTACCAGGAACATTTTTCTCTTTTGTGACTTTTCTCCCTTTACAGTAATTAAGCCTAACGCGAAACAGACAGCAAAGTCAGGTTATTAAAACGTGCATATGATTGGTGCGGTATTAACAAAAGATCGCGCGACCGAAAGATAAAAGCATAGCTGACAATTGAGTTGAAATGCTAACCCTCTTCAACCGAATTCCATATGTGAAACTGCCATAACATTCATTATATATATATATATATATATATATATATTACGAATTTTAACACGTTCGGTTGAATTTTATTGCTGCCTTGGGAAATCGAACTCACATACATCTAATTAATAACAATAGTTTTTAGTTAGATACTGTTTTTGCCCATGCAACATATGGTTTTGTTTCAGTCTATACAGTATAGTTTCTGTATAAGGGGACATATGATTCATTAATTAGTGTGTTTTTATCCCAGTTGTCTCTAATTGCACTATTTGTTAAGAAATATATTACACAGACTCCTCATACCTTATTCACTGGCATAATAAAAGTACTTATTTTTATTGCCTCTGCAGTATAGTGGCTCTTAGGGAGGGCGTGTTGTTTACCACTGCAAGGGCCTTACTATCTCCCCACGTGAACTTGTTTAAGCTTTTTTTTCATGTGTGAAGTATATGCGAAACTTTTATTGGTAACAGAAAACTAGCTCGGATGACAGTGATAATATAAAACGAGTTTTGATATGTATATAAAGTCAATATCAACAGTCCCTGATTACGAACGCGTTATGAAAGGGACAGAAAGATTTGGAACTTCCCTGGAGAGCATTCGAAGTAAATACAATTAACCACTGCTTTGAAATGAAACATATGAATAAGCAATATTTACTAATATTCGTTAAGCGCCGAAATACACAGAAAGCAAAGTTTGTGAACCAACACCAATGTGTGAATTTTTCCATTAAAATATAAAAAATAACAAAAAATAAATAATAAAAGTTAAATACGTTGCTTTTAAAATAAAAAATATATACTTAGTCTTAAAACATTTTAAATTTGTTTTCATTATTTCACGGCCCCCAAGGGGGCCGCGGCCCACAGTTTGGGAAGCGCTGCTCTATAGGATACGAAAAACTTTTGCAACGGCTTTTCCTGATCCTGATTTTCCTTTCAGTCGTTTCCCTACCATAGGTGACTTTGTAGGAATTACCCACAGTATTCCTGGTGAGATTTTTACAGGGTAGTTCACCATTGCTTCCTCCAACCCTCCCAATTTTATCTGGGCTCGGGACCGGCATATGGTTGGGACGTATTCATGACTGCAATCCATGTGTGTTCACGGGGTCGGTTTTCCTGTTCTGGGGGACGAAAAACCCGAGTTTCCGTGTGAAAAAAAACCCCTACTTCCGTATGAGACCTGCTAACTCACCTTTAGTCGAAAGAGACAAGATAAAGGTTCCTTACATCACTGATGAGAATCGAACCCAGGTCTTTCAAACCAAAGGGCTTTGTGGAGGCTCAAAGTCTTCAACTCTTCGAATTATTTAGTCTCTTAGAGGTACCTCTCAAAACGCGAGTTTTTCATCTTTCAAATCCGGTACACCGGCTAGAATAACAGGGCAATAAACAGACATAATGCATTTTCCTCGTATACCTGGTTGCTTCTGTAATTTAGAATAATTCCAGCAAATATTTCCTCCTATTTGAACATTACCATCTTACGGTCTTTCCTATCTGTAGTCCTGAAATATTTTCCTGCCTTCTGGATGTTATCCAGATGTTTGCAGACTGCTTGTGTCATATTTTTTTCCCAAGTAAATTTTTCTGTCACTTCACAATACGAGAGGTTGCGAAATACAACAGTGCTCTGTGTGTGGTCAGGGAGTAAGGAAGAGTCTGCGGATTGTTTCTTGAACATCTGGAAGTCGTTGCAGATATTAAGGAAAATCGTATGCGAAGGCTGTTTGAAAGGAATTGGAGAAAATGGAATGCAAAAATCTGTTTGAAGCTGACTTGCTATCTATTTGAAGCTGACCTGCTTATCAATATTTACCTAGAAGATGTTCATGTTTCAACGACGTTTAGACGAAGATGAAGGTCTTGTAGATGCCATTTCAGTGAAGCAGTTCCCATGAAAATATCTATAGAAAAGACATAATGCTGAAAAAGAGCATTTGTTGTAAAGTGATTGGAGAGAATCTGTGAGAGGAATCGTGTTAAGCGGATTGCCCTCTTTGACAGTAACGAGCATTTTTAAGGAGGATTTTAGTGCAGTATCCAAAATATGAGCACAGCGTTTATTTTTTCGGTATTTTGTATAGTGTTAAAAATTCAACAATTGAGGAGCCTCTGTAGTTCAGTCGGTATCAACGATGTCTTTCAGTTGGAAGGGCATCGTTGATTAAGAATTTTAATAAGAGTTTTTTAAAGGTATTAGTGGTCTCACACAGAGGTAGTAAGGGTTTTCCTTTCAGAAACTCGAGTTTTTCATCCTGCAAAACATGCAAACCTGCAAGAAGACATTAGTTTCACATTAGGTTCAGCCGTAATCAGCTATCCAACCAATTTAAAATGGAAGTAGTATCTTGGAAAGAAAATCAACATTTTAGAGAAAGAGAAAACTGTGAATGAAATGTGTTTGTGACCAGGAAAGGATAAAGTTGTACTCTGTTCTGGAAGAGATTTGATCCTGGCTTGAGATATGAATATAACCCCATTAAATTAAACAGAATAATAATCATATGAGTATCATTCATATGAATATTAAGTGAGGGCTTGGTAGTGTTGGTAGAATGGTAAAGAAATTAGTGCTCCCAGATTACTTCTGGGTTACCTATCATTGATAGGGAAATCCGGCGCGAGAGAGAGAGAGAGAGAGAGACAGACATCCATCGTGATACGCAGCAAATAGCTAGAAAGGAAACTCCTGTTAGTCTTCTGGGGCCATGATCTCTGCTTTTCTATTCATTATAATGTTTCAAGAAGGACTGCAGTCTTGTGAAGATAGCGTTTGCATCCGTAGGGGCAGGTCGCTCGAAGAATGACTGTTCTGAGTTCGATTCTAGCTGCAGACCAGAGGAACTTTTTGCAACCTTCTTTTCGACCGGTTCCCGAGTCAATTAATCTCTGTCACGGGTAAGCGGGTTTTTCGTCCTTTAAAAGCGACTGTAGAACTCGTACTGTCTCAGACATTTATGTAGTGTTAGGATTAGTTACTAGTTGTCTACCATACTCTCCTCCCCGGTGCCAACTGAAATCTTAGCACTCGAGAGAGAGAGAGAGAGAGACATGGGTCAACTATTCTGTGATTGGCTAAGGGTGGATTGTTAGCTCCCCATTAGTCATCAAAAGTTTGAGTATCTAACTGGCATCATTCCTCTTTGCAGTTAATACATTGAGGGCCAAGGCAAGTTTACTCCCCATTTACCAAGAACTCATTCCATGTCACTCTTCGTCTTCTGCCAGAATAGAATCAGAAGAATCTTGAATATGAATGAACAAGGCATCTGGTCCTGATGGCATCCTCTCCCTGTTGTGCTAAAAACTTGTGCTCCAGATTTAACAGATATCGATTCTTCAGTCTTTCTACTCAACTGGAATCTACCGTATAGCATAGCAACAGTATTACATTCAGCTCATTTCAAAAAAAAAAAAAAAAAAAAAAATTTAAAAAAAAAAGAAAGTGATAAAAGTCAGCAATCCTACTACCGTCCAAGTGCTCTCACTTCAGTTCTCGAAAAAATAATGAAAAATCATTAACAGCCGACTTCATCACACCAGGAGGCGTACCAGCTAATTAGTGATTATCTATAGCGATTTTTCCACTCTCGGTCGACACTGATCTAGCCTGCACCATCCACCTTTGGACTTGACCATAGATCACGATACTCAATTTTATCCCTTGAAATGGATAAAATTGAGTATCGTGAGGTTATGAAATTCTTTGTAAAAGAAAGTTTAACGCTAAAAGAAATTCATTCGAAGCTCATAAAAGTTTATGGGCACTCTTCTCCTTGGTTTTCGACAATTAAGAAATGAGCTGCCGACTTTAAACGTGGACGTACCAGCCTTGAAGATGATCCACGTGAAGGACGTCCAAAAAGTGTAACACCAGAAATCATTGATCTAGTGCACGATATGTTATTGGATGACTGGATAGAAGTAGAAGTCTATACTGGTCAGAAAGATTATTTATACAGTCGCAATGGCTATGGCAAGTATGGCTGCATTAATTTGCCAAAAATTTGGATGACTGTTATTCGAAGATCATCTCCTATACAATTGCAATACTTTGTATGTGTGTGTGTATAAAAACATAGAGGGTGCAATTTAGACTATTTCACTTACTCATCGTCGCTTGTAAACTGTAACAACTTGTTTGCTTTGAAAATGCTGGTTTTTGAAATCCAGCGAAATATAAGTCAGTTCATAAACATAATTTTATAATTTATTTCGTTTGGTGTTGTAAATATAGAAACAAAATGGCTATAGGTGTTCCATCATGTTGGCAGTGAATTATTCCACTTTGTTATGGATCTTGCGAACATTTTCCTACTACAGTGGTATCTTGCTAATCCGAACTAATAAAAACCGTGCTCGTTCGAATTAGCGAAAAGTTCGTATTAGCGAATTTTCCCCCAAGAGATAATAACTACCATTTAAGACAAAAATAATCAGATTCTAATTCTAAAAAAGCTACTGTACTGTAATGTAAAACTTAAAAAAAATAATACCGTACACAAGTTTATTTTAGTACATACAAAGTAAAAAATTTACTTTGTATGTACCTGTATTGTTGAGGATTCTAATTTAATAAAATTGCATAGTTCAGTACGTAACTTAATTTGGGTAAAAATATCACTTTCTTGTATACAACACAAAATTTCACAAAATAACACACATTTTTTTTATTTCTTTGTGAAAAAAAGTCTGATTTTCTTTTGCTTCTTGGAAGCTAAACTTTCTCCGAATGCTTCTTATCGGAGGTGCATTAGCAATAAAATTTTGTGAAATAGCGTATCATTCTGCTTAGCGCATTCTATACACATATTAAACTGTCAACTGCCTCTTCATGTTTTACTTTTTTTTTTTCTTCGAGTTCTTTATCGTCGTCATGGCCTAATTCATTCTGTAACGTCATATTTATAATTTCAGCATCTGATTTGATTTCAAATTCACCTTCGGTTCTAGTTGTAATCCATTCCGTAACATCTGTTTGTGAAATTTACATTTGTGTACAGTATAAAAAAGCAAACGTGAACACACAATAAACCAAAATAGGCCTAGACTATAACCGTACAATCGACAGCATGAAAAAAATGCTGTACTGTAATAATAATTATTATTTTAACTATTATTATTTATTAAATAAAAATAATAGTACACAAAATAATACGTAATAAAACTTTTTTTCTTTTAAACCGCAATTCGGATTACTGGAGGGTTCGGATTAGCGAGATATAACTGTATTTTGCTATAGCTCTTCGTTGGATAGTTTGAACACGACCCTCCTCAGTATTCTCAAGTTAAGCTAAACCGTTTTGGATCGCTTGTGACATCTGAGTACTGGTTATATTAACCTGTTATGCTAGGATTATTCTCTATATACAAAACACACAACCTTAAGATATTTCACGTACTTTGCTTCCACTTGAAGGATTAAACATGAATTTAATTTCTTGGCAAGTTCAATATTTATTCTATATGTTACGAATTCTCTTGTCTGATAGACAGTTATCATCTATTATTGGTAGTATTTCATTCAGAATTCGTTATATGAATATTGTATTGCATATACAAATGGACTATTTGTCATCGAGAATACAGACAAATTACTTAAATAACAGTAGGCGATGAGATTTTAACAACAACAACGTACTGCAATATACAGATGTATTTTGTTTTTGCGAAATGTGTATAACCATGTAATTGTGTGTGTACGCGCTGGCGTAAAATGCACACATTGTTAATAAGGAAATCCTTCTATCCCACCGTTGTTTCCTTTGCTTATTTCTGCAATAACCAAACGCAAACAGAAGTTCCTTTGCAAGGTATATGCATTTGGCTATCATAGTTTTTAATACAGTATGAACATATGGAAGGTCCATGCATTCTAAAATCAGAGGTAGAATGTGCATTGAACTCAGCTAAAAATGGTAAAGCCCTAGGACCAGATAGAATACCGGCAGAAATAGTAAAGTTATTAGAAGGTGACAACATTAACATATTAGTAAAGCTATTTAATAAGATCTACGATACAGGCATAATCCCTCAAGACTGGTTACAGTCGACCTTCATCATGCTACCTAAAAAAGTAAATGCGAAAACTTGTAATGACTATAGAATGATCAGCCTAATGAGTCACGTTCTCAAAATGTTTCTGAAAATAATTAAAAAAAGAATATACAGAAAATGTGAAGACACCATCAGTGATACCCAATTCGGCTTTAGAAACGGCTTGGGAACAAGAGAGGCTCTTTTCTGTTCTCAGATCTTATTTCAAAAATGTATTGACCAAAACAAGGTAATATTCATTTGCTTCATCGACTTCGAGAAAGCATTTGACAAAGTCCAACATGCTAAAATGAGTGTACTATTAAAAAGAATTGCATTAGATGGTAAAGACATCAGGATCATTGAAAATTTATATTGGAACCAAAAGGCATCTGTTCAAGTTGATGACATTATTACAGACTCCATTAACATCAAACGAGGAGTAAGGCAAAGATGTGTGCTGTCACCTCTTTTTTTTTTAACATCTACTCAGAAGCCATATTTCAAAAAGTCTTGGAAGGAAGAAAGGAAGGGATTAGTGTAAATGGTGAAATCATCAGTAACATCCGATATGCCGATGATACAGCTCTTCTGGCTGACAATATTCAGGATCTTCAAAATCTTTTGGAGCTAATAAATGCAGAGAGTGAAAAAATGGGATTAAAAATAAATATCACCAAAACTAAATTCATGGTCATAAGTAAGAAACCAATTCTTAATTTAGCACTTTCTTTAAATAGGAAACAAATAGAAAGAGTGGCAAAGTTTAAATATCTCGGATGCTGGTTAAATGAAGATTGCAATCCAGAAATGGAAATAAAAGTTAGAATTGAAATGGCAAGAAAAAATTTTCTCTTGATGAAATCAACACTGTGTAACCGCAGTTTAAACTTAGAGCTTAGAGTACGCATGGTTAAATGCTATGTATGGTCTGTACTGCTGTACGGTGCAGAAACTTGGACCTTGAAGACAACATCAATAAAAAGACTTGAAGCCTTTGAGATGTGGTTATACAGACGAATGTTAAAAATCCCATGGACAGCAAAAACGTCCAATCAGGAAGTACTGAAACAAATGGGGAAATCACGTGAACTTTTAGATACCATAAAAAGAAGGAAAACTGCTTATCTTGGTCACCTACTTCGTAATGAAAAATATAAGATACTTCAATTGATTATAAAAGGGAAGATAAATGGAAGAAGAGGACAAGGAAGACGAAGAAAATCTTGGCTGGCAGATATCAGACAGTGGACTGGTATGAACTCTGAGAGACTGCTCAGAATAGCTGAGAATCGCTCATAATTTGCCAAGGTGGTCGCCAACCTCCGATAGGCGATGGCACTCAAAGAAGAAGATTTAACAAAAGACATTATTGTATTGTAAAGCGACACAATTATTCAATTTGTACATCTTTACAGGGTGACGAAAAAAATGACAAACCCGCTGACTTCAAGTTTTCTGCGAAAATCTCATGGAGAACGTTTTCTTTAGATTAATTCTTATCGTTCCAGCACTGAAGGAAAAAAAAAAAAAAAAAACTTAGTCTTGTTGAATATATAATGTATTTGCTTGCGATATTTGAACTGTATGACAAGTTAGTGTTCGAATATTTAAAACTGTCGTTTTAATCAACTGTCTTGAAATTGTGTAGTGAATACGGATTCGGTTGTCTAGAGTTTCATAAACATAGGCGACTGATTTAAATTGACTTTCAGAGTAATTCTGTAGCACTAGCGAATATCGTTAGTAGGTTCTTATGACAAGTTTCAGGACTTGTAAACGGTATACCGATGCACATCGAGTAATTGTACGTTATTAGTAAGAAGAAAGAATTCTAACATTCTACGTAATACAAATGTGACCTTTGTGTATGATAGGCTCGATCCGAAAGCCGTACTGACATTAGAGCGGCCACATTTTCCCTGAAACTAACAGAATGTGGCACCGCCTGTTGTCATTATTCCAAGATAATGTGTTTAGAAAATAAGACGACAATCAGGTAAATCTCATTTCACGGATTTGTGATGTCTCGATGTACGCAGTCCTCAATGTTCATCGAGAACTTTGAGTACAAGCTGTTAAAAATCAGTCTTTTTTTTTTTTTTTTCGTTGTTGTTGTTGTTGCCATTTTTTGAAGTGTTTATGTCCCTGAATCTTTCTGCTACAATGCTAACTTCGAGTGTGCTGTTCTCAGTTACGCATTGCAGACTTATGGTGTCTAGATATTAGATCATAATTGAGGCTAAATTTGGCTTCAAAGTAGTATGTTATTCTCTGGTAGCACGTACTACGCTAGTTTCTGAAAATATTGCTCAACAGCAAAATATAAGTTAAGTTTTTATCTCACTGGTTTGTCCATTCGTCTAGAAATTTGATATTTGAGATCTTTCGAAAATTGGTTGGACCATCTCATTTCAGTTTAATATCCTATTTTTAGCAAACAGAATTTGATTTGCAAACAGAATCTCTACAGTAATGATGACATCATTACTGTAGAGAACACAAAAAAACCAAGGTTTTACATTGCTGTTTTTTGTGTAATTATATTTTATTAATTTATAATAACAATGATTCCTGTGAAGTATTTCTTCTCCAAAAGGAATAGTTGAGCTTTTAAAAACTCAACCTCTGAAAATCGTTGGGAAACTGGTTTCTACCTTAACTATAATCGATACATAAGCTGATGGCCACTGGTTATTTCGTATAAAGATACAACGACGTGAGCGCTTTGTGCAGGGAGGTACGGCACCATTTCATCCCCCCCACCTCGTAATTTTATCCTGGCTCGGGACCGGTATAGCTGACGAACCAGGCTTATGGCTGGGTCTTAAGTATTCCTGACTGTAATCCGTGCGTGTTCACAGGCCGAGTTGCCTGTTCTGGGGGACGAAAAACCCGAGTTTACGGGTGAAAAATCCTCTACCTCCGTATGAAACTGGCTAACTCACCTTTCGTCGAAGGAGACCAGATGAAGGTTCTCCACGTCTTGGACGGGAATCGAACCCAAGTCTTTCTGACCAAAGGGCTTCGTCTATACCGACTGAGCTATGGAGACTCTACGGCTACTAGAGATTTGTAACTGCATTAGGCAAAAGTATGGCAGACAACTTCCGCCATCTTGTTGCCTCAGATAATTCGAGTTCTAGCGAATTTTCTGAGTTAGTGGATTAAAAATTCTAATTTCCGGAAAAATACTTTACCTAATATTTGAATTTTTGTTCCAGTGGGATTTTTTCAACCCTCTTTGAATAAATATTTATCAAAATTTATCCACAATTTCATTATTAATTTGTATTATAAGAAACATCATCATGCATATCAAGAATCTAGACCTAGCGTGGCCTGTTCCGGCCTTAGAAGTAATCGTTTAAGAGGACGTCCTGGTTTACTTTTTCCTAATGGCTTGTACTTTAAGGCTTGTTTGGTAATATTTATATTTTCATTCTTTGAACGTGTTTCATCCATTTATGTTTATATTTTTTTAATTTTTTCTATTACTGATTCTTGGTTTAATTCTTTCATAACTTCTTCGTTTCTTTTGTGATCAAATAGAGTATACTTTGTAGTTTTTCTCATAAACTTAATTTCTGCTGTTATTAATCTTTGTTTCTCTTATTGTCCAGATTTCACTTCCATACAATAAGACTGGTAGGGCTAATGTATTGTATACTTTTAATCTGGTTTGTTTTTGAACTAGGTTTGGTTTAAATATAGAGTTAATTACACCTGTTATTTTTAAATATTTTGCAATTTTTACGTTTATATCTTTTTCATTCTCATATGTGATCGTACATCCTAGGTAGTTAAATGAATTCACCTGTTCTAAGATCTTGTTATCTATTACTATCTTAGTTCTTGCTAGATCTTGTCCTTTAAAGGCCATAGTTTTTGATTTTTCTGTTGCTATTATCGTACCATAATCTTTGGCTATCTCATTTAGATCTAAAATAGCTTTCTGTAAGTTATCTTCAGAATTTGTAATTATTATTTAGTCGTCGGTAAAAAGGAGAGTGCTTAAGTTTATTGTAGGAGAAAGTTTAATTCCTTGATGGAAATTTTTATTCCATTTTATTATTATTTCATTTAGGTAAATATTAAAAAGAGTTGATGAGAGGGGACATCCCTGTCGGCCCCTTGGTTTATCTCTCTCGTATATGATAGCTCGTGATTTAATCTTATTTGTATTTGATTATTTTCATATACACTTATGATAGCTTTTAGGATATTATTGGTATTTGTCTTTCTTTTAATATGTTAAATAAAATGTTTCTTTTAACTTTGTCAAATGCTTTCTCAAAGTCAATAAATGCAATATGTGTTTCTAAATTGTATTCTCTTCTTTTCTCTATTATTCATTTTAGGCAAAAGGCCGGGTCTATACATGATCGTCCTTTGCTAAATCCATTCTGTACTTCTAAAATAAAATTTTCGGAATATTTCATTGCTCTGCTATATATTTTAACAGGAATTTAGTATACTTATACCACTATAGTTTTTAGGGAGGCCTGTGTAGCTCAGTCGATGTGGCGCTTGGTCGATTGATGTCGGACTTAAGTTCAAGTCTAGTTGCCTAAGCCGTTCTTCGACCGATTCCCGAGTTAGTTAGAGACCGATAGTCGATCTCTGGCACGGGCATTCCGGATTTTTCCTCCCAGAAACTCGGGTTTTTTATCCCGTAAACTCGAGAAAATCGACCGTAGTACCCACATTATTTCAGACAGTAAAATATCTTATTAGGGTTAGGTACCAAGAGATGGCAGCACTTGTTTGCCAGCTTCTTCATCGGCGGCTGCTATAATTAGTGATAGACATGGGCAAGCTATCTCTGATTGGCTTCGATGGAGATTGAACTGCCCACTCGGTCTCCGAAAGCTAGATAGGGTATAAAGGCCACGCCTACTCCCTATAAAGGGAATAAAAGACGTTAGCTGATTTTTTTTTTTTTTTAGTTTTTGGGGTCGTCTCTACTACTTTTTTAAAGATAGAAATCACAATTGCTTTTTTCCATTCTATTGGGGGTTACCAGTTAAATAAATTTTATTGAAAAGTAATAGGAGTCTTTCTTTGAATCTTGTTCCTGCATATTTATATAGTTCTGAACCTAGCTTATCTTCTTCAGGTGATTTTCCGTTTCTTGTTTCTTTCAGGCTGATTGCTAATTCTTCTTTAGTTTTTTCATTTTCATTAAATGTTTGCCAGTTGTGTTTTTTAAAATATTTATCTGTCCACAATTCTGTCTAGAAATTTAGAAGTTCTTCTAATTTCAATTCGGTGTTTAATTTTATGTTTTCTTTAGTATCTGCATTTAAGTGTTTCAAAATCGTATATACGTTGGGTCTTATTTTATATAAATCATGTTCTAAATTAGAAACGAATTTGTTCCATGATTTTCTGTCTTTTTCTGACTTCTCTTTTAGCTATGGCTCTTATTATTTTATATCCTATTTCATCTTCTAATCTTTTACTGCTTAACCATTTGTGATAGGCTTCTTTTTTCATTTTGATTATTTCTTTGATTGTATCGTTCCATATCATCTTCAGTTTTCTCCTTTTATTGAATTGTTTGGTCTTTCCTAAGCTTTCGTTTGCTGCTTCATTTAGTATCGTTTTTATATTAAGTCATTCTATTTTATTTCTTCATTTTGTTTTATTTTATCTAGATATTGGTTAATTATTTGTTCATATAGCCATTGTATATTTGTGTCATTTAATAATCTAGTTTTATAAACAAATGCTTTAAATTTTCTTTCTGTTCTTGTTACTTGTAGCCATTTAGTTGGTAATCTTAATTTTATTTTAACAAGGAAGTGGTCACTGCTTATTTCGTATCCTCTGTGAACTCTAACATCTGACGAAAATTTTGTCTTTTCATTGAAGATAAAGTAATTTAATATTGATTTCCATCCTCTTGCTGCCTAAGTATATTTATGTATGTATGTCTTTATGTTTATAGAAAGAATTCATTATTTTTAGGTTATTATAGACTACAAAGTCGATCAATTTTTTACCATTCCTGTTTTAGAGTATGTTCTCCATATATTCCTATACTATTATTAATTTTCATGTTTACAATTCTTGCACGATAAGAAACCAACTAAGATAAGTTATATCTACATGGTTTTTCCATCCCTTGATTGGATGCAAATCAAATCTCCAATGAAATTCCTAGAACTCTATGGGGAAGGAAACAAAGAGCGGGATAACGCGTACATACTGTCTCGATCCACCTTCTGATGTTTAGTTATAAACTCTTACGGATGTACTACTGTAAAACAATATTAAAATATGATATTCAACTACCAGAGTTCCCAAACCTGCTCGTTACCCTCCCAAGTCCAGTTTCCAATGCATCTTCAACTGACCCGCTATTTCAGAATCGTCAAAAGATCTCCATCTCATATTTAATAATGAACACGTTGAAAGAAGTTACTATGGGAGTCGAAATGGCAATTAAAAACATGGAAGTTTGCTATACCGACACAAAGGAAATCGAGGAAGACATTGAACGAAGTCATTACTTATATCGCTTCAGAAAATTTCACTTGACTACATCAGTTTGCCAACTCGATGAGATGTATGTGCATAGAAAAGCAGAGTTAATATTGATATCTTCAAACCAATTTTACCAGAATGACTCGGTAGGAGCAATTCTGAAGTAGTACATGGAACGCATGCTGACTGTTGAACTAAGTAGGTAACGTATCCATTCTCCAATCAATATTATGCTCGAAATCCACTATACCTGGATGTCTGTGAATGTCCTTAGGTAATAGATGAAATTCATCAGGGGCGAATGCTGGTCTCGAAATTCATGCTTGCTCTTGTTATCATTCAGGGAGTGAGGTGTGATTGAAATCTGATTATCGGAACAATGAATTACAGGTAACCCTCGTATAACGCGGATGTTAAGTTCCATAGAAATGCCACATTATATAAATTGCGTTATGCGAGACTCAGATCACATTCAAAAAGTAGGGTTATGTTCCGAAATCGGTTTTTTAAAAAATTATATAAACAACAATGGCATATCCAACGAAAAAATATTTTTATTTAATTCAGGTAATTCATGTAAGTTAAGAAAACATATAAACTATGACACAAATACATAATATAAAAATTACAAATTGTAATTAAGCTTCATTGCACGTAATGCATAAATGTTTCAGGCAAAATAAAAATAAGTGCATATTTTAATCTCTCATAGCACGAGGATTTGAGGATCGGTTAATAAACATTAGTTTTGTCATGTAATCACCTGATGCATTAATACAAAACAGTAGAGTAATTCTGTCTTTGGAAACTTTGAATCCAGGAGCTGATCTTTCATTTTTCGAAACATAGGTACGTTTTTGCACTTTTTTCCAATATAACTCGGATTCATCAGCATTGAACTCCTGGTCTGCACTATAAATGTTTATAAACTTTGAGAGTTTTTTGTTTAATAAGATTTCCATCCAAAGGAATTTTCTTTTGAGTGCATCTTCTTTCCAAATCATTAGAGATTTCTTCATTTTTCTCTTAAAAAATTGCGTACACGAGAAACGCTTTGCACTTACCGTTGACCCAGCAATAAACACTTTCTCGGATTTTATGTTCATTTTGTTTGATTGTTCGTATTGTTGATTCATTTAAATTCAAAGTCCTTCATTTTTCAGCCGATCCATGATTTTAATTTTTTTTCTTCGGGAGAAATTTTCTTCGAGACGAATTTTCTTTTCAATATTCATTTTTTCCCTTTCAATGCAATTTGTGGCTTACTATAAAAATAATTTTTTTACATAAAAAAGCATTACATATTGTATGTATGTAACTCACCAGAAAATAAAGTGCTCAGCTTGAGATAACACACTTATGATTTTTAATGCGCTTTCCTGGCAGAAAACGAAGACAATTTTCAACAATAAACACTTTATACGGTATACAATTGACGTACATGCGTGCTAAAGGGTGTTTCCCCTAATATAAATTCGCTACTTGCGCGATACCGGCAGACACAAATTTAACGAAGATAAAATTTGATTTTTAAGTCGCGTTGTGAAAAATATATGAAAAGATAAAAAGTTACTACAATTTGTAGACCGCGTTGTATAAGTACCGCGTTATACGAGGGTTACCTGTACTGACCATTTAAAACTATATATTTAGAAATTTATGTACATTTAATCATACAAATACAACATTTATTTTACAAATGATATTCTATATTTTTCAATTTAGCTGCTTGAATACAAATTCTACCCTATGAAGGTCAGAATTCTTCTTTATGAACTGGTCAATAACATCGTCATAAAAAGTTGGTTGTAACTTAATTTTCTCAAGCAACACGCACACTTGCAAAGGCTGCTGAAGCTCACTGTCTAGAGCAGAGCTTTCCAAACTGTGTGTCGCGACACGTTAGTGTGTCGGCTGCAGTGTGAAGGTGTGTCGCGCGAACATAAAGCGTTAAACAGAATAATCGCTGAAAATTTCCACAGCGGAATCCATTTCGCAAAGTACCGGTACCACTTTTAGTTAGCGCCGGTAAAGAAGATATTTGGTCAACCGCTCGGAATCCTCTCCCTGAGTCTATACCGACTTGCATGCAACCATCAGTTTCGTTTTCGTTGGGGTTTTCTATAGTTCATTCAAGTATGAGTGAGGGTAAATGTAAACAGAAGCTAAATTGTACAGAGCTGCATTAAGGAGTCCCAAAAATACTTTACTTTAAATAGAATGTAATTGCAAGATGTTTTACGTTCTAGAATTTAAATTTCACTTTCAAAATTATTTATACAAACTATCTTTTAATTATTTTTAACCTTTAAGAATATTTCATATCAATATATTTCGATAAATAATGGAGAATAACTGCAACCGAATTCATCCCTGTGGTTTTATCACGTAGTAGTCGCTCGGTTTTATTATCGTTCGACCAATAAAAATAAAGCACCCCACTTCATACAAATGTTATTATTGATGTTTATTCTAACTGCAACGTGAATAAACGAAGAGCTGGTGCTTTTATTTTATGTTTAGTTACTGTTAAAGCTTTACAATAAACTCACACAGTTTTATTTATCAAATTGGTGTTGAGTTACCGTAAAATGGATAAGTTTCTAATTAATAAAAGAAAAGCTGAAGGTGACGTTTGTGATGAACAAAATGTATCGACTATAGAGGAAACTACGCAATAATCAACTGTTGAACGGTCTGCATTAATACGGAAGAAGTGTAAAGGGAAATTTTTCACGTCTCGTTTATACAATAAAGATTATATGAAATTGGGGTTCACATTTTCTGGTAATGAAAACCTTCCTTGTCCCCATTGTTTAGTTTGTGGAGGCGATACTTGCAAATGAAAGCATGGTACCAAACAAATTAAAGCGCCATTTTACCTCAAGAACACAGTCGTTTGCCAGAAAAGCCAGTAGAGTACTTTATTGAACTTTCAAAATCTATAAAGAAGCAGTCTACATCGTTCACCAAGAGAATGAAGACATCAGAGAAAGCTCAAAAGGCAAGTTACTTGGTTGCTCAAATAACTGCTAAAAACAAGGAGCCGCACACTATTGCCGAAACCACTATAAAGGAATCTTGCTGTGCTATTGTTCGAACAATGTTTGGGCCCGAATTTGAGATAGGAGTTAATAAAATCCCTTTGGCAGATTACACGATTGGAAGACGTGTTCAAAACATGTCTGCTGACATTAAGCTGCAAATAAAAGATATTTTTCAAAACGATAATATGATTTTTACATTGCAGTTAGATGAATCAAGAGATGTCAGTGGGTTAACGCAGTTACTCGTTTTTATACGTTTCATTCATACTAACAGAATTATTGAGCAATTCTTGTGTTGTCTAGAACTTCCAATAAAAACTAGAGGCGAAGATATATTTAAAACAGTAGATTGCTTTATGAAGGAAAATAATTTGCTATGGTTAAATTGTGTAGGAATATGCACAGATGGCGCTCCTTCAATGGTTGGTTCAACAAAAGGTTTCACAGCTTTAACAAAGAAAGAGAATGAAAATATTATAATTACTCATTGCTTTTTACATCGCGAAGCACTAGTTGCGCAAACCACTGGTAATGAATTGAAAAAGATTATGGACAAAGTTGTTCAAATGGTCAATTACATTAAAAGTATACCTCAAATTACATTAAAAGTAGACCGGATGAACAGGAAGAGATTTTTAAATAAACCTAAAAGTTATGCAAAATATGATTATAAAAGCATATACTTAAACTACATCTGATCTGGCCACCTGACCCATGAGAGGCACATCAGACTGAATTACTGTGACGCGAAATTATGTTTGTCTAAAAAGTGTGTCACCAACATGAAAAGTTTAGAAAGCACAGAGTGAGACGACGTGAAATGGCTATGTGCGCGCATGAAATCAGAGTGCTGTTGCGAGGACCTGGAAGCTCCTACAACCGAGCAAGCCAAGGTAGCTTTGACTAGACGAACAAGCATCGGCCTTCGATACACAACGCAAAGCTCAATTATTGCCGCGCAAGCTTAAGGCGTCTTCTGTCTACAAAAATAAAAGCCTAAATGGAATGCTTATAAATGCTGCATTTATCAACAAATAAATAGTACTTCTTTCTTAATTAATGAGCTTGCGCAGCAAGCATGTAGAATTCGCCACTGAAATTCATTACTCGATATGAGACTATTACCCTGTTTGCTTTCAGACCCTGAAATAACTTGACCAAATTCGATCTCTGTATTAAGATTTCCAGATTATAAAATCCAAAATGACTCTAATGTATTGTTCTAGGTAAATTCATAAACTTTGTGTTGGATTTCCGTAAACACTAATAGAAGAGGTGGCTCAAGCTCAATAGAATTTGTTAATAGATGTCCAATCACTATGAACAAAATAAGGGGTTGGGTAAAGGGGGAAGTGACATCGCTGATGTCCATGTCTATGATTATCAGTTTGAGATAAGTGACGTTATTTATCAGATGTAGATATGTGACATTGTAGTTCGCATCAGCTGTTGGTGACATCATTTGTATCCCAGATGCATGAATTCTGTGAGCGCCTGCTTTTTGTTTGGTTGGAGTGCTTCATTATGGGTAATGGTTCAAGTATGGAACTCTGGGTGATGTTTAGAGTATGGAGTCCTGTGAATTGCCCTGGGGACCCAGATATCTGTAACGTCACGTTGTGTCTTTGTTTGAGTACAGAATTCTGGGTAATGGTTAGAGATAAGTGATGTCATTTTCTCAGGTGTAGATTAATGACGTTAGGGTACTGAGGAGTGATGCATTATGGTAATAGTTTGAGAATGAAATTATGGATAATGGTTAGAGTGCAGAATTCTGAGATTAAATGAGGATATTTGTTCACGTGTTGGGATCTTTGGCACGAGTGTGGAATTATGGGGGACAGTATTTGTCTATAGGTGGCAGCAAGAGCTTCACATAATTTAAATGTGTAGTATTTCATCATGCGACCAAATATCCTCACCCAGATTTCATACTCGAGCCATTACCCATACTCCTCAGTACATTGACGTCATTAATCAATCAACATCTGAGAAATGACGTCACTTATCTCTAACCATTACCCAGAATTCTATACTCGAACCAAAGACACAACATGACGTCATAGATAGCTGGTCCCTAAGAGAAATTCTCGGGATTCCATACTCGAACTATTACCCATAATGCAGCACTCCAACCAAACAAAATGAAGATGCTTGCAGAACTCATGCATCTGGGATACAGATGCCATCACCGACAGCTGATACCAACTACAATGTCATTTCTACATCTGATAATTGACGTCACTTATCTTAAACTGATAACCACAGAAAAGGACATCAGTGACGTCACTTCCCCCTTTACCCAACTCCTATTTTGTTCATACTGACCGAACATCTGTTAATTATACTGTATTTTTTTCAGATTCTACTCATCCATGCATTAAAGTAATATTTTTATGGTTATCGCATACAAGAAAAGTTGTTCACTCTTTAGCAGTGCATTAGTACCTTGGATTGGCAAAAATTGAGGATAAAGAAATATTGCATATAGAATGACAAAGCATGTTTATATTAAATATAAACTTTTAGTTTATATTTAACAAAAGTTTGTCATTCTCTTTTGTTTTCATTAATCTCTTATGATCTACAGATCTGTAGATCTGAATAACCTAGATCTACAGATTCAGGTTATTCAAAGAAGTTTATACAGTAGCTGTAGTATTTTGTCCTACGAGTGTGAGAAAAATTACAGCCCGTTTACGACTGGCTGGTTTTAGCACTCTAAACATTGTTCTACCTAATATTTCTCCTATAAATAATCCGAATGTAACGAAAATTTAACCAGTGCTGTAGTATGCTTGTCATTTTAGTAGGAATCTTATATACCCAAGTTCACTGAATTCCATTCAGCCAGTGTAAAATCATTATTTTGAAAAATATTTGACCAGATGATTGAAAACAAGAATTGTGAACAACATGGACACTTCCTTATGTGCATTGTAAATCTTATAAAGTATATACTTGAAACAAGAGGCGTAGCTAGAGGGGGGCGGCCGCCCCGGGCGGCACTTCGAACCTTTTTGAATTTTTGCAGTTAATTCTAAAATACTGTCTCGAGAACTAATTTCCAAATACTGTAATACTACTGCAAATTTTCCTCACAATTGCTGTAAATGTTGCTAGTTGTGAGAGGAGTTTTCTAAATAAAATTGATTAAGAATTACCTACATTACTATGAAATAGACTTCGTCAATGTCATCGACGATTTTGCTAACAGAAAAGCAAGAAAAATAACATTTTAGAATGTTGAAATTAAAGTTTTACTTCAGAAATAAAAATAATGTTTTAATTTATTTCCCTACACGTCGTATTCACTTTTTGTAGTATTTTACCGAGAGGGGCAGCAAATTCAGGGATCGCCCCGGGCGGTAAAAGCTCTGGACCTGCTTGAAACACAAATTTGGTTCTTTGATAAAATTTTCTAAGAATTCTGTATTTCAATAGAACCCATCCAACCAGAGTTTCAAAATAACTTGTCTACGTAAGAACAAATAAAACGTATCTAATGGGACACAGATTTAATTCATTCAAGTTGATCTTTACATCAAGTTATAATAATAATAAAAAAATTGTTCAGAATTCTTGATGATTTTCTCTGTCACAGCGGTTTTCTCTCAGTTTGTAACCTACTTGATGAAATTTTGCAGAACGCAAACTCACAGAGTTAAATGTTTCACATCACTTTTGGAAAGAATGTTTCTCATACAGTGTGCGATAAAGTTACTAAAAATGTCACGGGCAGAGCTCGCAATTTCTAGAACTTTTAAATATTTCATCAGCGTGATGAAGCCGCAAGTGTCCTCAGTCATTTAGTTAATGAGATTAGTAAAGCGAGTCTAAGTTCAACTCCGCCCCACTGCGGTAGCATGCTTCACATCACAGGTATGTACGTATATCTTGTGGTAAGCGGGGGAAGCTCTATTTTTGACGTCCATTGCCTGCTCGCCAAGCAATCAAAGTAAAGCTTTTTTATGTAGATGATTATTGAACGATAACTCTGTTACTCCCAAAACGCGTCACTGCCACACTACGATTGCCGTCAAGCTATTGCAGATGCTGTGATGAATACAAAATGACTGGTGTAGGAGTATAACAATCCACACAGAACCATTACTACAAGATTCTGAATTGATAGTGCTCTTATTTTATTTATTTTTTCCTAGGAAAAAGGAATGAAAGCGGTTGAAGACTTGAGATTTATGCAAATGATAATTTTAAGAAATATATCTACAGTTCTCATCCATTTAAAACAACATTTTACAGTTGCATTAATATATTATTCAAACAGATATTATTTTAATTTTATGGACTAAGTACCAGTACTTTGCATTGTTGATTATACCAGAAAAGGATAAAGTTAATTAAAGTATGATGATACAACGCCCCTGAGTCCCATACGAGCAGTACGACACCATCTTATGAAACCGACAGGCAGTTATTGGTCATAATGTATTTTTGTTTGTCAATTGTGTGTGTTCTCCTGGTCGATTTACCGTGTTGAGGGATGATGAGTGAGGTAAGGAGATGTATTATCTTTTTAGGAGATGTATTATCTCCTAAAAAATTATGTCTAGAAGAACCGCATACTCAGAGAGTAGGAGTGGAAGTTTTGCTTATATTATGTTTTGTTATTGCTGCTGTTTTTACTTCACTGCTGAAATTTAAGAGAAGCATTAGGTTCTCACAAATACGGAGGTGGTATTTGTGAGAACTTGCTTTTTCCGGAAACTTGAGTTTTCCATTCGGCATCCAGACAAATCACATTCGAAGTATATTTATAGACATAGGGTTTAGCACCGTATCCTAAAAGTTATGGTTACGAATTCCAGGAATACTTGGAAGGTCACGGACGCTTAAGGACCTGTTAGAACTAGCGATGATAATTCACGTTCTCAGTAATTTAAATAATGTCTCAACCTAGAAGAAATTTTTAGAAACCTGTATTGGGAAAACAGAGGAATTACAGTAAATAAGAAAGAACTAAATCACATACGATTTTCTGATATTGTTCTTTTAGGTAACTGCAGAAGAATTTCAACAAATGATCACTGAATTGAATACAGAAAGCAAAAAGAAAGAATCGATTATAAACAAAGACAAAAATAATATATAATAAATACATTAACAAAAAGCCATTACAAATGGAACACAGGAAATTGATATAGTAACCTTCTATGTTTACGTAGGACAAAATATCACAGTAGAGTGGTGACTGTAAAGAAGAAATTATATGTAGAATTCAACGTGAAACATTCAAAGGAAACAACACAATCTACCTTAAAAGAAGTCCGCGCGGTTAGCCTAGTGGCTTTGTGCTTTACAACCATATGCATGGGGAAGGAGTGTCCTAGGTTCGCTTTCCGTCAACGACGTGAGGAGCTCAAGGATCTTCCTCAGCCATAGCCAAGTTAGCCGGTCGTAGACAGCAGGGTTTTTCCGCCAGCTTATCTAGTGTTTTTCATCCCGCTAGCAGTCAAACCGGTCAGAGGACACACACGGATTACAGTCAGAAATCAGCTGACGAATCAGCCATAGGTCTGATTCGTCAGCCTATGCCGGTTCTGGAGCCCGGATAAAATTTGGGGGGACTAAATGGTACCGTGAACTACCGTAAAAAGGGGGAACACTGTATCATCACGCGCAATTTATTTACCTTAAAAGAAAAATATTCGACAGTTGTATACTTCCTGTCATGACATATGGAAGTGAAACATGAACTTCGACAAAAATTGACCAACCAGTTGAGGATTACTCAGAGGAAAATGGAAAGATCATTACTCGCTATTACCATTCTAGATAGAAAGCGCAATACTTGGGTCAGACCAAGGTGCGAGACGTTATATCATCCATTAAAAGAACCAAATGACAATGGGCGGGTCATATTGCAAGAAGTAACACACAAAAATGGACAAAGTTGGTGTTAGAATGGTATCTGAGAGATGGGAAGAGAGTTATAGATAGACCAAAGAGACGGTGGGAGGATGAGATTAAAGAGATGGCAGGAACAGTCTCAAGATAGGAATGAATTTAGGACTTTTGGAGAAGCCTTCATCCAGCAGTGGACAGAAAATGGCCGATGACAAATAAGAGAGCCATAACAACGTCGAGACGAGTGAAGCACAGGATGAGGAGCGTAGAAAAAAAAAAAGCTAAGCTCTCCACTTTCGTTATTATTTTAAGAAATTATAGATGGAATGATGTAGGTATTACATCATTTCATCATAATTATTATTCAGGTATTACATAATCAGGAATAAAGAATAAATGGAATAGAAAAAGAGGACTACGAAACTGGGACAAAGAAATAGAAACGATAATAAAAACAAATAAATAGTTACCAGAAATGGAGAAATACCAATACATTAGAAGAAAAAATAGAGAAGCAGTGCAATTGCAAAACGAGAAGTAAGGATAAAACATAAAGTGATGGGAAAAAAATTGTAATAGAACAAGTGAAGGATATATCATATCTAAGCCACTACTCAAAAACCTATAAAATAATAAATTACATGAACAAAGAAATAAAAGAAAAGTTAAAAATATAAACAATAGATTTAGAAAAAATGGATAACTTATTTTCAAAATCTCTGGACTGATGATAATGAAGAGGTAAAATTGAATGATAATATGACAAACTAAAAAAAATAATCTAATGATATCACAGAAAATATTACGATGCCAGAACTAAAAATAGGAAAACACCAGGATAATACAATATAAACATTGAACTCTACATAAATGCAAATGAAAACTTTCATTAAAGATTTCTGAAATTCTTTAACATGATCTGGATTTTTGGAAAAACTCCAGACTCTTGCAAAAAAAGCACTGATTATCCCAATTTATTAAAAACGGAAATAAATATGACTGCAATAACTATAAGGGAATTAGTTTGCTAAATGCATGATACAAAAATATATGCAGGAATATTAAAAGAGAAACTAAACAGTATTATTGTAGAGGACAAACTTCTAGAACCGAATGGATTCCGAAAAGGCTTATCTGGTATACTCAATTTTCATTCTCAAATTATTAATCGAAAAGGGAAGAGAATTTATACAGAAAAGAAAAAAACCGTCGCCTTCATTTATCAAAAAGTCTTTGATAAAATTAATGGACAAAAGTTATTTCAATTATTAACCGATTTAAATATACCAAACCATTTCTTACAGTCTGTTCCAAGAAATATATACAGGAAATAAAATAGCAGTCCAATTAGAACAAACATCAAAATGGACAGACATATCAGGAGGAGTGCGTAAGGATGTACCCAATCACCTCTACTTATATATCATTATAACAATCAGGAAATGGCATAACCCATTTGGTAAATAAACCCGCAAATAAAGATGATACACTATAATTTGCAGATGATCAGATTATATTAACTTCATCAGAAGATGATCTGCAGAGATCAATAAAATCATTAATTGGAATTTCAGAACAGTATAATATGAGGATATTAAAAGCGAAGACAAAAATAATGTCTTTCAAAGGAGAAAACCCAATAAGAAGTAAAACAGTGAAAGATAATAAAATATTAGACCAAGTACATACTTTCATATACTTGGGGTGCTACTTATCATATGAACACCAAAAAGATATAGAAATTAAAATATCAAATTTTGTTAAAGTAAACGGCATAATAAACAATATATTTAAGCTATTCCCTGGTACAAAAACACACCAGAATCAGACTTATAATGTCCTGTCTTATAAACTAGGGAAGTGAAACATGGATCATAAAAAAAAAATTAAAAATAATAAAAATGAAAAACGTATTCAAACAGCAAAAACGAAATTTCTCAGAAAAACAGCTGGATATACCAGCAGGACCAAGAAATTCTACAATACACCTGGGAAAAAAAATTAACTACTACATATCTTTTTGGTGTTCATATGATAAGTCGCACCCCAAGTATATGAAAATATGTACTTGGTCTAATATTTTATCTTTCACTGTAAACAAAAATGGTTAAAACATCTGAATCGAATGGACAACAGCAGACTGCCAAAAATACTAGACGGATATAAAATAAATGGAAAAACAATTGCAAGCCAAGGAAGCTATGGCATTACGAAATTCCACTTGACCTAAAATCCGTGATAGGAAGAAGACAATAAGATAGCATCATTTCACGCTAATCATCACAACAGCTCAATTTTCCATTGTCGCCTCGGACCCCAAAAGAGATAGTTACGGTTCTTCTAATAGCATTTTTATTTGAACGATACTGTTCATTATCATAACAATTGGAATGTAGAGCAGTTTTTTGCCGTAAGTATCGCAGAATAATTCAGTTTTATCTTACTTCCCATTAAAATTGTCCATTATTCACACTTCGAATAATTTTGCCAGTACGAACAGTCCAATTGTAGGAAAAAAAAAACAAAATTTTGAGCCTATGATTGGTTTAACAGCGAAAATTACTTCAGCGCATGCTTACATCGCCGAATAGGCATATACTTGAACCTCTTCCCACTTTTTAAGTCTGTTTGTAGTGGTGGTGTATGTTTCAAAGATCATCCTACCATCTTCGCTTCAGTCTTTCACTCCCCCCCCCCACCTTTACCTTTTGATATCCAGTTTATTTTTTAATCACGCATTCTTTCTGTACGATTTTTCCATTCTTTTCGTGTTTCGATTCAATCATTTTAATTGTCGATTGTTTTGGTCCGGATTTTAATAGTTACTTCTGTATCTCTTCCAGTTGTGTTAAGTTTTTTGTGTCCTTTCCAGTTATTTCAAAAGTTACTTCTGCTATTCTGCTCTCTTCGTAAACATCATAATCTTTGATTATATTAATAAATATCATCATGTCAAATGTGTATGTAAGATGTTAAAAATGTAATATTTGCATTTTATTTTTGCGATATTCGCTGTGTATGTTTTGTATTGACTATAAATACAATAAATATTATAATAATATATGTCTGTATTACGATTTATTTTTCGATGGGGGCCGTGAAATATTTTAATTTTTCCAAGGGGGGCCTTTACATCATAAGTTCTTGCTGCAAGAACAGAGTTTTTGCAGCAAGAGCCCTAGTTACCTACCAGAAATTGTTAAGAGCAACAAATTTACTTCTTGGAACATTTTTAAGGGCAACATCAAAAGCTTCCTTAATATCAACGCCACGAGTACTATCTTTTAATGCTATTAAATCTAATAATTCTTCTCGCGTCACTCCGTCCTCAAGAACGAAACGAATAAAAATTGCTAATTGTGGTTGGTCTGTAATGTCAGTTGATTCTTTTGTATCTTGTAATGTATGTTTTTAAATTTTCTGACAAGGTAATATAAATATAACTACATTCCTGAACCGCAATGTAGTTAATTGAAAAATTAAATTAAAAATAATAGAGAATTAAGAAAAGCTATAAATATTTTTTATTTGTTAGTTGAGCCACAATAAAACTTAAGAAGAGCCACATGCGGCTCGCGGGGCCGAGGTTTGGCCACCGTGGGTATAGATCGTGAAATAAGTTTTCCGTGTATCCAGTCTAAAAGATAAAATCACACCAAAATATATATTTTGAATGCATACGAACAATCTTTATAAAATGTGTTGTTAAGTGCAGTTGACAAAATGCGTAAGCGCTTATTCAGATTCGTTTGTTCGATACATCCTCTCTCTGGGGGAGAAGAGTCAGAACAAACATTGATAAACGTGAATAAATTAATTTATTATAGAACTATTGAAATTAATAAATACTGCTACCTTTCATTCTATATTTGTTTAGTTTATTGCTGAAATAAACTTCGTCAAGTAAGATTATACTGATTACATGATTATTCAAAAGGAGGAGCGGTTTAAAAAAGAAGTTAAAGAATCTGTGCTCTAGCTCAGCGCTTCCCAAACTGTGGACCGCGCCCCCTTGGGGGCTGTTAGTTTTGTTGAGGGGACGTGAAATAATAAAGACAAATTTTAAATATTTTAAGACCAAGTGTGCGATGTCAAATGTGTATGTAAGATGCTAAAAATGTAATATTTGCATTTGATTTTTGCGATATTCGCTGTGTATGTTTTGTATTGAATATAAATACAATAAATATTATAATAATTATATGTCTGTATTACGATTTATTTTTCGATGGGGGCAATAAAATATTTTAATTTTTCCAAGGGGGCCTTTACATCCATAAGTTTGGGAAGCACTGCTCTAGCTGATAGCTGTTGTGCAGTTCAGCATTGTATTGGACTGCAGTTTGGTATTAAATCCGTACAAAAAATTGTCGAATCAGCCTAATGTTTGTTTTAACTTTACAGGGTACAAAGGGGTAAAGCGCATGCTTCTCTTTTCGTTTCAATCTGATCGTTCACATGGGCAAAATTATTCTAATGTTGATGACGATGATGTTGCGATAAATAGCTTTTTGCCAGAATAAAAAATAATAATAATAAAAACTTTCATACCAAAAGGCGTGTTCGCGAGTGTCTAAGGAGCTTCTAAACTTCTTGAAAATGCGATCTCCCCCCCCCCCCCCCATCTATCAGAAACAGACAAGCGAGCGTGAGAACTGTCCGTGAACGGTCGATATATACCCGACTTATTGTCTTCTGTTTTGGTTGTAATATAATTACAACCAAACCAAGCACACAAACGACCTGTAATTTGGATACTTTTTTTTTTAATAAAATAAAGGGAACGCCTACTCAACAGTTCTTTTAAATGTAGATCTCGCGATATCAGGATCAAGTTACAAAATTTCAAGTTTCTGAGGAGAAAAAAAACCTAACTCATTTGAAGAGACTTTCTAACTAATCTTGAGCTGAAAAGCCATTATGAAGGTTCTTCATCTGAATTTGAATCTCCTGCTAGGGGATTTGAACCCATGTCTTTCCACTCAACAGGCATCGTCATTACTGAATGAGCACAACTAATTGTCAAGATGTTTTTCTCCCTCGAAAACGATACAAATATGAACAACCGGAAATTGAACTTTGATCTGCTTTTATTAATGATTTCGCTCTAAGACAGTATTTTTTTTTCCCTTAAGCCAGCCTTAGACCAAGTGATGCCTTTTTTTTTTATCACATTTGATGCCCACTTCATAATAGTGGGCACCTTTATACCTGATATTTGCACTAACCTATCTTCGAGTATCTACTTCAGTTCTAACTGCTTACTTTTACCACGCTACCGGCCAGGACGTATATATATTCGTCCACATTTCCATGGATGCGAAGTGCATATTAAAATTGTAATACCATTGATATTACATTGAAATTTATGATGGATACGAAGCTTTTGAGGGTGCATATTTGATCTTCAATGGCCGGTAAGGTGGTTTTAACCTAAATATAGATTACGCACTCTGAGCAATGTCTTATTTATCTATATAATTGTAGTTTTGAACAGCATCTCTCTGGCACCTTGTCCTGTGCCTTTTTCATATCTGTGAACTTAATTACAGATCCTTGTGTAGTCTCATGATTTTTTAACTGTGTCCTCAAGTGAAAATCTGATCCTGACCACTTGTATTTGACATGAATCCAACTTGTTCTTCGAATTTCCCTTCCATAATTTTTCTTAGCCTTTTCTCAATTATATTTATGTAAATCTTACCTGTAACACTTAGTAAGGCAATTCATCTGTAATTCTCACATCTAATTTTGTTTCATCGTTTTCTTAAACAGTTACGAGAGCTATTCTCCAACCATGCTTAATTCGACCTTCTGACATTTCTACTGAATTATGCTGTGCAGTTACTGTAACTTTATGCTTCCATATTTCCATTTCTGGTCACATATCTACTGGAGCTGCTTTTCTACATTCCAGGTGTCATTTTAGCTGATTACAAGTATTAATATGAATATCGATTCAACTGGAGAGGCGTGTGTGAGGTTATCTGCTGGGATAGAAAAGTCAGAACTATGGTGCGAACACAACAAGTTAGGGACCCGTCAAGAAAACTTATTGAATGTTCCTATCAAAGTCGTGCTCTGAGAAAATACAAAGAAAAAGGTAGGAAAGCAAAGCACTGTGTAAAGTTAGCTAAACAAAAGTCATAGAAGGCTTTGATAAGAACATAGAAAATTCATATGAAGAAGGTAGCAAAATATTCTGGAGGCTATTGAAAACGTTTAGAAATGGAGGAAAGAGTACTCTGAAAGGAATAAAAGGAGTAATTTCTTTGAAATATTACTAAATGAAACAAGAAAATGACAGCAGGTAGAACAAAACCTGAAACATTTAGAAACCTGAAATGGTAAAAGGTAGCTGGAGTAGATGATATGCGCCCAGAAATGCACAAATACAGAGGTATAAAAGGTTTACGTGGCGACATTGTATAATTCAGAAGGCCTGGTGAGAGAGTCTTGTTTTAGGTGATTTGGAGTAGAGCTCTCGCAAATGAATACTTATTCATAATACAGACAAATTGGCCTTCACAACACATGCCATTTATAGACAAAAGATACTGTTGTTGGTGATGATGGGCGATAGATGGCGTTGATAGTAGTAGTGTCGTAGTTTGAAAATTAAGTAGTAGCGGAAAGGATGAGATGTATTTAGCGAAGTAGAGTAATGTGCCCTCCCATGATGAGTCCTTGGACTCCCTGGAGGTGTCAAGTATTAATAATAATAAATAATTCACCTATTTTAAAGAAAAAGGGAATCGGAGGAATTTCCTTATTGAATGTTTCTGGTAAGATCTGTGCAAGCATATTTGAAGAAATGGCTCAGAAAAATTGTAAAAGGGAAACTTGGAGAAGAACAAGCTGGTTTCAGGCCAAATGGAAGTAGTCAGGATCAGGATTTCACTTTCAGACAAATATAATTGAAAAATCATGGGAGTATAACATGATCTGCATCTAGAAAAGGCGTAATAACAAGGCTAAAAAAAAAAGAGGTATTCAAAACACTACAATTTTATATACGGAAATAGGATATAAATCAGAGTAATACGTAGTGTGTGTGTGTGTGTGTGTCACTAGTAAGCAGTTAGAACTTGAAGGAAATACAGGAAGACGGTTTCGTGTTAAATCAGGTGTTAGTCATGGGTGCAGATTATCTCCACTGCTATTCGTAATTTGCATGGATCCCATTATGAAGGAAAAGTGGCATTAAATCTGATCTAAAAAGCGGATATGTTAATCTCAGCTGTTTATGCAATTGTTATATTTCGTAACAATTCCTGTCGAAGTCTGTAGAATTCTTTGACTAATAAATGGTGTAATGCATTTGGTATGAAAAGACAATGAAAATAGGCAAAAATATTGAAAACACCAACTGCATCCTGAATGGAAACCTATAGAAGAGGTAAAACATTTCAACTATTTAGGCATAAGTTTTAGTGAAGATGGCAAATTAAATATGGAAATAGACAACGGAATTAGCAAAGCTGGTATGATAGGAGTCTGCTGAATAAATTTATTTGTAATAAGAGAGAAATTAGTCAAAACACTAAACTTATGGATCTGAAACTGGGTTCGAAATAAAACACTTGATCAAAGATGGAGACCGTAGACGAGAGTTCTGAGAGATATTAAACGGTTGAACCAATGGTATCAATGGTAGTATTATATTAAAAGCAAGGATGTTAAAGAAAAAAAAAAATTACTGTTAGCGTTCAGGAATGTGTTAGCAGTTTTAAACTCAGATGGTATGGCCACTTAAACAGAATGGTAAAGGGTAAGTTAGGAAAACACGTGTATTATTTTGCTAGGATGGAAGGAAAAAACCCAGAGGGAGACTATGATCTAGCTGTGCCGTAGACAACCGAAATATAAGATGTGATAATACTGGAGTTTTGACATATAACAGATTCATTTGGAGAGAAACTGTTAATAGGAAATTAGCAATGTTTAACTTTTTCATGTGGTACTACCATAATATTATGTACTTCCTACACTGCAGAACCCCCAAGGAAAAAATTTTAAAAATAAATTTTGTTTGTGTTTATTAATAATAACAATGCTTACAACATTATATAAATGCAATACATGTTAAAGGTTACAGCTTATGTTTCGACATTGATTGAATAGTTAATAATTGGATTTGTTCGATTAACGTTTTAGATTACGAAACAAATGCACCACGATCTAACGCAGTGTCAAAATTATCACGTTCGGCCAATTGCAGCTAGAGCCGCCGATATTCGTTTGCACTTGTCACTGTATGTAACAAGTGAATCCGACACTGCTCGCTGAGCAGTGTCGCAACAGATAAATTGTATGTTTGCGCGCGTTATTTCTGTGAGATACGAAACTTTTATTATTGGTGTGTGTTCATGGTGAGGGTGAAATATTTTTAATAAAGCGATTTTTTAATATGTAAATTTATTTATTAATCAATTGGCTACTGATTGGGAAAAAAAGTATTATTATTATTTTATTTTGTATATGCAGCACCACTACTTTTCACCGGTCTCCACTGTTCTCCACCCTCCTTTCAGAGAGTATATGAATTTGATGATATGAAGAGTGATATGAAATATTCCTCTTGAATGCTTTTCTATCACTGTTCTTTCATTGTTTTCATGTAACATTTTAAAGTAATTACTGCAGAATATCTTTAGTTTTTTATCACCTTCATCATTTCAGATCCCATTTACAGTACTCTTTCATCCATTTCTTTGGTTTTTCAATAGCTTCCAGAATAGACTGTCGCAATAAATATAGATGAAAAAGAAATGAGTCAGACAAGGAGATCCATTTCGCCAACATTTTTTTTTTCAACAACTTTGTAATATGCCATGAGAAAATATATTTTTTAAAATATATACATATTGAATTTCTGAATCACTGCCATTTATTGAGACATTAAATCGTGAGAATTCCCGGTACCCCATACATTTTCGTTCATTAAATTAAAATGTTATTTATTTTTTAATACAAATTCTGAAAACAATTGCTGAATGGATGTCACGATTAAGGCAGGATAAATTTTCAGCTGAGTTTTCACGTCCAAATTTCCGCATCCTCGGTTTATGTTTATAACCACAATATTCTCAATGTCAATTGACAAACATTTTCTGGGTATATGAACTCATCCTAAATTAAAATTTTTGGCATTATCTGGATAAACAATAATATTTTATTTCCAATACTGCTGCAAAGTAAGACTAAAATGATGATCCAATTCTGATAATTTAAGTTTTGTTATTTGCTCTTATTTTTTATGTTCGATAGCAAAATTAATTTTAAGATATCTGACTGGTTCTTTGGTAATACATAATTCTGCATTGAAATTGATTCACGTATAAAAGAACTATTGGAAATTGTTCGAACTGAGATTCCATCTTCGGCAGCCAGTCTAAATAGTGTCACTTTATTTTTTTCTTATTATTATATAAAGACCTCCTCGAGTCAAGAGATTCATCGAGGGAGGCAACAGTAAGGTGCATTCTAACAGATAATAGTATACCTCATCTTAAATTGGTAGAATGTTTGGGAACTCATCGCCTCATTCGGCAAACCATTCCAATCAACAACTACTCTCACACCATTCCTCACTGTCTTGTGCATCACACCTTTATACAATTTCCAAGAATTATCTCTTGTTTTCTATCCCTTTCCCTCTTTCAACACTTTGAAAAATATCATAGGTATTCATCTTATAATCTTTTCTTAATAAATTATGTGCAACCTGCCTTCGTAGTCAGTATTCCACAAACCATCCTGATTTTGTTTTCGGCCTCTGAATTTTTTTTTCCAGAGCTTGCTTTTCACCTAGGAAAATAGGTGACTAAATTGATGCGTAGTAGTCCAGATATAGTCTAATTAAAGCCTTGTGCAGAGGAATAACCACATTCTTATCTCTACTTAGTAGTCTTCTTAGTATACTGGCATTTCATTTGTGTTGTGTTTATCACTTTTGCTATATGTTCTTTGAACTTCAATTTTCTATCTATCCATATCCCAAGCTCCTACACTTCCTCCACCCCTGTAATACAACGCCTCCAATATGATGCACAGCATTACCTTTTTGAGATACAAAATGCAAAAGCATACATTTACTGGTGTTGAATTGATATTCCAACTTGTCTGCTCACGTAGCCATTCCACTCAAATCTCTTTGAAGCACCAGCATATTTGCATCCTTCATAATAATTTTTCACAACTTTGTATCATATGCAAACCTATTCAGCCATTTGCAAACCACTCGCATTATCATTAACAGTCGAGTAAAACAGCAGTGGTCCTAGGAGACACAACTCCTAGGACCATTGTGGGACTCCACTTGGTAACTATCCTCCTCAGAGAGTGGACATAGCCCCTCTATAAACGACCGTTTGATATCTATTAGAAAGCCAGTTTCTTATATAATCAGCCAACTGATTATCCATTCCCATTTCCCTTAACTTATACACCAATTCGTTATGCGATAATCTGTGAAATGCGTTGCAGAATTCAGAAATATCACCGTATATGAATCACCTCTATCCAGAACTGTAGTCATCTTATTATAAAATGTAAGTAGATTGGTGAAACAAAAATAACAAGCTCATATTAATCTCTGTACAGAATCGTTTCCTTATCTACCCAATCCGGTATTATATTCCTAACTAATTTCCCCACAATCTTAACAACCACGCCAGAAGTACAAACAGGTATGTAATTTGAAACATCTGTTTTGTTTCCACCTTTATGCAGTGGAACAATCTTGACCTCTTTCCACCTTTCTTTGCACACAAAGAATGTGCTATGGAACTTAGCAGATTCTTTCACAACACTGAGTGAAATCAAATTCAGTCCAATAGCCTTATTTATATGAAGATGACTTAAACAATTATAGAATTCCACCTCATTCGAGGGAACTGAGTTGAAGTATTGATTCCTCAACTTCCTTCTTGCTTAGCACAGTGCCGGTACCATCAGTATGAAAAACTTTAGCAAAATGATCACTGAAAAGTTCCACTACAGCTGCTTCCTTGGTCACTCTTACGTCATCTCGATCCAGCCGAGTTATTCTCCCATAAGCATTCTCTTGCGAGCTGCTTAACGGGAAAACTTCCTAGAATTTTTCCTAGCCTGTTTCTTTAGTCTCCTATCATAATCTAAGTTCTCCCTTCTTGTTATATTTGTCACTCTTCTTGCCTCAAATTCATGGATTTCGTGTAACTGTTCATATCTTTGAAGATTATATTTTTTTCCACAATCTTCTCTTTTTCTGCAATTCCTGCTTAATTTTTCCTACTCATCAGTTTAGTATTAACTCGTTTTGATTTAGGCACACAGTTTGTTATTATCAAATAATTAATTATTGCTTACGCCATATTCATCTCCTTCAGGTTCCTTTTCCTGTGGAATGCTTTCAAACTATTTTCTGAGTCTTCCATAATCTCCTGCCAATAGTTTCACATATATACTCTTATTATGGATACTTCTGCATGCCTTTTAACCACCCAGGTCAGGACTATTTGACCACTGTCACCAACTGGTGTTGCTAAGTAGATATCTTTTATATAATTATATTATCTGAAGTAATTATTGTACGAGCACCTCCATGGAGTCCAAAGACATCGCTGGAGATCCAGACTATCCACACAATCTATCATACTTCTCCTTGAATCCATTAACAGACAATGTACTCACAACTGACTAGCAACCCATTTCACTCGTAACTCTCCAAGCAAAACATCTGGTCCCCACACCCGTACTAACCACATCTTTATTCAACTTCCAGGGACGACCCTTTGTGCTGGTCCCTCCAGCCAAGTGCCGAAACATTTCCCCTCCATCATTCTTCCTATAAAACCCTTTAAACAACTTGAATGTTCCTATCATATCAACCCTTTATCTCCTATCAACCGAATTCTGCAGTCCACACACCTTCAATCTATCCTCATAAGGAACGTTCCACAGACTATTCACCATCTTGGTTGCTTGCCTCTGAAACATCTCTACCGCTTTCTCATCTCCAAGAAACCCCAGGAGACCAGACTTAAGGGCACTAATCCAGATGTGGACATATTAAGGCCTTCTAAAGAGGAATAATAACTTCCTTATCTCTAATTGTTCATGTTTCTGCCAAAGCAAAGTAATCTTATAGACTATCTTAGCAACCCTATCAATATGTCATCTAAACTTTAACTCTCTGTCTACCACCACTGCTAAATTTCTAGTTTCATCTCTTCCTAGAGTATATTGTCCTCAACGTGATACACGGCTTATAAGATATTTATCACAAATGAATAACTTTTAATTTCTCCACATTACACTGATACATACCCATCATCTTTTCCTCATAATGACAGCCTATTCAAATCATCCTGCAATCTCTCCACATCGGCTTGGGGAACTATTACCTTACTTCATTTTGCATCATAAGAAAACATTGGAATATTTCCTTTCAGATTATTTTCTATGTCATTTATGTACAAATTAAACAGTAGTGATCCTTGCTCAGGACTTGCGACACACCACTAGTCACCTGTTTTAACCTAGATTCTGCCCCTCCATATACCACCTTTTTGATATCTCTTCAGCAGTCACTCTCTTATCCAATTAACTAGTGTCATGTCCATCCCCATTTGTTCTAATCTGCATAACAGTCTCCCATGTAGTCTGCCAAATGTTCTTGCAAAATCTAGAAGAATCGTCGTGTAGCTATTTCCTTTATCCAACTCAGCGGTTACTCTATTATATAAAAGATCGAAAATTACTAAGGTATGACCAGCCCTTCATATGTTTCCCCTTACACAGTATCATATTTTATCCACCCATTATTGAATTCTATTTTTGACCAATTTTCTAGTAGTTTTGCCATCACGACTGAGATGCTGATTGATCTATAATTTGCTTCTGCACTCTCAGAACTGCCTTATGTAAGGGAATTATTTTTTCTTTCTCTCTCTCTCTACTTCCTTGAACTCAAGCAGAGCTGAGACTTAAATTATAGAGCATAGTCAGAGGCATTGACAGTTCCATTGTACATTCTCGCAAAACGCGAGCTAATTCCACAGCTACACTGAGATTTTGCAATGTCCTTAGAACTTGCAATTCATCCACCTGTTCCCACATTAGTGTCTGCCACATAGGCTAAAGCAGCAACCTCACTAGGAAAATATATGCTTGCAAAGTAGTCACCTAGTAACTCAACTATTTTATCCACTTTTCTTCTCATGACCATCATCACTGTAAGGTTAATCTTCCATAGTCATTCTTTATCTTACTTGCCACATAACGAAAGAACTCAAGCAGAACTGAGACTTAAAGAGCATAGTCAGAGGCATTGAGAGTTACAGGATTTCCGTTGACCTTCTTGGCTAGATTTTGCCTTTCTTACTGTATACTGGTCACCTTTCTTGCCTGAGCCTTCTACTGTTCATGTGTTTTCTGGTCACTTTTTCTCTTTATATAGCCTCCACAATGATATTACTCATTCATCTAACTCCTACTGATTAACCCTCCTTACCTTAGACACACAACTTAATATTGCTTCTTTTAGATGACCCTTAACTATATCGTATGCTGACATCATTACCCTCCAGAGTTTTGTCATGCCACAGATTAAAGCTTCTTCCATAGCTTGTGGTAATCACCTGCCTTGTAGTTCCACATATATCTCTTCTTGACAGAATAAATACAGAATAGTGTATAAATTCCATTTCCTTCCTGCCATGTGATCTTTCTTTCTTCTAGTCTATATCTCCATAGTTCAGGTCACCATAATAATTACTCGACCTGTATTCATTGTACTAATTTGGTGATGCATGTCTTCCAGATCATCAGTGGAACTAGGACTCCCTAGCTTTCATTAAAATATATATATAAAGTTGCGACTGGTAATAATAATTTTTTATAATTTGTATTACTGGCCTTAATCTCACTTAATCTCCAGTGTGCTTCAAATGAACAGACATCCTCCAGCTATCTCCTATGCTTTTTGGTTACAATTCATCTGCTATCATCAACAGTACTCCTCCCCCATCCTATCTTCCCTGAAAATACTAAACCCTTCACATTCTATCCCTGTAACTATATCATCTGCTGTTAGCCAAGTCTCACTAATACCTATAACTTTTGGCAAAGTTGCACTAACCCATGCCAAAACTTCCCTCTTGTCCCTGATACTTCTGGCATTAGTATATATAGAAACTACAGCTTCCCTTTAGTCGTCCACCCACCTTTACTTCCTAAATTAGCTACCCTATTCAATATTTTTGATTGAGAGACTAGATTCCACGCTTGGGCATTCTCATACTCGCTCACTTCATGGGTTCCTTCACACAAACTCACCTGCTTCCGCCCTAATTGCATAAGTTTTCGTGAATTTTCGCTTCAGCATGCTTGGTGAACAAACCTCTTTCTAGACACCTAACACCATAACCATTTAGATTGTGCAAATCCTTAACATCAAACAAGGATCCACAAATGCTACATCGTTCCTTCTGCACAATCTACATTTAGCTCATTCGCTAGCAGCGTCCTCCTCAGTTTTCCCCTATCCTTGTCTGGTAGGAGACTTTCAATCTTCACCTTCTTGCTCTTCAGTTTTGCCTCTTAACAACGTCTTTACATCCCTTGATTGGCGAGAATATTTCTCACCAATCAAGTCATTTGTGCCAACCAAGACAGTCATTTCCTTCGACTTAAATGTTTGCATCCGGATGGCGTGACTAATATATCCTGAATTTTTGCACACTTTTACACTACCCTGATCACTGAGTATCCATACATAATTTTCTCCTTAAGTTTTTTTCTTGTTTGTTCGTACACACACACACACACACACACACACACACTCTCTCTCTCTCTCTCTCTCTCTCTCTCTCTCTCTCTCTAGTTTCAATTTCCTTCCATATACCCTTTAATTTTCTCGACGAATTCTTTTCACACACATTGCACTGCACAAAATTCCGCAAATTCAAATCATCCGACAATGTGGTTTTTGCCGCCATTGTTCAGCCAGCAAAGGTTGGTTGATTAGTAGAGCCTCTGCTACTAATGGCTTGTAAAAAGTTAAGCAAGTTTCAGCGCGGTTAGTAGTTGCAAGGAGCCAATCGGTTGATGCTGTTGGCACACTCTCCCTCGATGAGTCTTTGGACTCCTGGAGGTGTCACATAATAATAATTGGCGACATATCGACTGTGTTTAAAGAAACAAACAACAACAACAAAAAAATGCAAGGTTTATTTACAAACGAAATACATCAGTCAATCACACACCCGTTTAAAACAAAAACTACAATAAGTTAACCTAATAATAATATCAACTAAAATATGAAAAAGTTATTTCCCTTCAAGAATGCTATATCCACTCCACTGCGCACGCACACACACACACGATACGCCACCTAACGGCGATCGCCTTTAGTAATGCTTTTAATGATGTAATGTTAGTAAGTTATTATTAAATCTAATATATTTTGCCTACTAGTTCTCTCCATCACTTGTACAAAATTTAAAACTGGCTATTTGGCCTTAATTATTTTTGAGCTACTTGAAGGTTCGGTATTTTCCTAACCCCTTCTTTAATAATGTGATTCACGAACAGTACCGTCGACAGGGTGTAGCATAGAGGCGGCCACATGGAGCGGCTTAATAAGGGCGCTCGTTCAGCCTATTACGGTAGGCGCCATCGCTACGTGCGGAAAGAAGTTTTTCCAAGCTTAATTATTTAAAAATTATTTGCAAACAGCAATGACCCAAGAAAGATTGGTTGGTCCAGCAACTATACCGATAGATGTGGACATAGCTTATAATTTAAATTTAGAAGAGCTTCTAAACAGTTTTATTGTGCGATATTATTTTTGGGGTATGGCTTATACTATGAGCATCTTGAAAAATCATGCTAGGGTTTATTTTCCCGTTAGGTCTTATTTTCGGTGAAATACGGTAGGTACTCATTTATGTCATTGTATCCTCTATTTGGAATGACTGAAAAAAGTTCATTAAGAAAGATCGGATCAAAACCATATGAAACAAAAGATGGTTTTTCTTTGATAGCCGAATGAAAAGCAGATCTGCATGCAAATAATGCTTGAGAGAGATGTGTGTCTCAATCATTCGTTTTAATGTTTGTCAGATTTGAAAGTATTCGCTTTATATTTTTATTTAGCCTTTTACACATACCATTACACTGTGGGGAATAAGGTGTAGTAAAAATCTTCACATATTAAATTTGCTCCTTGATCTGAAAGTATGGTCTGAGGAGTTCCATATCTACAAATAATCATATTCAAGAACTTTTTTTGCAAGTCTTTGCAGTTTGATCTTTCATTAAGATTGCTTCAAGAAATCTAGTTAGTATATCTGTGACTACTAGAATATAGTTATTACCTTTTTTTTTTAGTGGTTGGCAGTGAGCCTACTACATCAATACCATCAGCCTGAAAAGGTCTCATTGGGATTGGAAATGGTTGTGGTGGAGCTTTTACTCTGAAAGGGAATCTTAATTGGCACTTTTGACATGATTGTTGAAAGTATGTCACTCTTCATACTTTCCCGATGTAACGATCCTTTATTCTTTCCCAAGTTCTAGAAAAATCCTTGGTGTCCTGCCAAGTCAGAATCATGGAATTTGTACATAATCCAAGGAATCATTTGAGTTGGTGCCAATATTTTCACTTTCAACCTTCCTTCTTCCATTTGTCTAGATAGGAGTAATCCATCTTTATCTAAATATAAGTTTTCCAGGTTTAAAAATGTATCTAATTCAGTTTCATCCCTCAATACTACATCATAAATAGTTTTGAGTAAGGATCATCTTTCTGAGCCTGAACAATCTCATCCGCTTCCCAGATTTGTGAACTAGTTCTTTATTCATCCTAAAAATAACATGAATTTCAGACTTCTCTTCATCTTGATTCAAACCATTTGAATCAAGATGAAGAGATCCCTAGTCATCCCTAGATTTATCATCATCAGATCCTAGAGATCTAGATAGGTAATCTGCTATGACATTTCTTTTTCTTGAAATATAGTGATCTGGGAGTGATTGTAGACAAGGACCTAAAATTTCTGGGACATGTTACTAAAATAGTGAAGACAACACAGCGGATAATGGGAATGATGCGGAGGACATTGACTTGTAGAAGTAAGGATGTTATGGTTCCTTTGTATAAGGCTTTGATCAGGCCACATATGGATTACTGTGCACAGATCTGGTCACCTGGTTTTCAAAAAGATGAAATTGCGTTGGAAAAGGTTCAGAGGCGATTGACTAAGGTGGTTTCTGGTCTCTGGAATGTAGAGTATGAAGACAGATTGACAAAATGCAATTTGCAGAAATTGGCTGTTGAGTGGTTATTACCAGATTAACGTTGGGGAGGTTTTGCACAGAATGGGTGAGGATAGCAGGAGAACAAGAGGTCATTCCTGTAAGCTGTATAAGGAGGGTGTGAGCAAGGGAGTGAGGAGCAGGTTTTTTGCATGGAGAGTGGTGAGTGATTGGAATGCTTTGCCCGAGAGTGTGGTGTGTGCAGAGACAGTGAATATATTTAAGGTACAGTATGATAAACTGTGTGTATAACAGTGGACCTCCCACGATGAGTCTTTGACTCCATGGAGGTTTTTATAATAATAAGCGACATCAATATTATATTCCTGCAGTTCCATTGCCCACCTTAATTATACGTTGATTTTTATCTTTGATCGTACTGAGGAATGACAGAGGCTGTGATCAGATCTTATTTTAATAGGTTGTCCTAACAATTATCTAAATTGTGTCAAAGGAAAAATTAATGCCAGTGCTTCCTTCTCTAACATTGAATAGTTCAATTATGGACCTGATAATTTCCTACTAATAAAGGCTACTGGCTTAAAATCTCGTTCTTTCTGTTTTAATACAGCAGCAGTGCAGTCATTTGAAGCATCAGCAGAAAAATAAAAATTTTCGCCAAATTTAGGATCAATGAGAATTGGAGCTTTAGTTAATGTCAGTTTTAGGTTGTTCAGTGCTTCTTGTTGGGCTTTACCCCCATTTGAATCTAATACCTTTCCTTGTTCGTAGTAGATAAATTTTCCATGACTATAGGTCTCAACAGCTGTGAACAATTAGGAATAAAGTTTCTATAGAAATTTAACATGAGTGTACGAATTTGCTTAACTGTTTGTGGAGGTTTGGCTGATAATATGCCTTCTAGATTTGAATGAGTAAGCATAATTCCTTTTGTTGCTGATTTTATTACCTAAATATTCAATTTCGTTTAAGAAAAATTGGTATTTATAGCACTTTAAAGATAGATTTGATTCTTCTAATCTCTTTAAAACACCCCACAGGATTTTAAAATGGCTATCTGGATCCTTTGAATAAATTAGATCATCCTGAAAACAGATGACTTCATTTCCCAATATATCTGATAAGACAGAATTCATTAAAGACTGAAATGACATGGTAGAATTTCTTGTACCTTGTGGTAATCTACATAGTTGATATTTCTGCCATCTAGTATAAATGAAAGCATTTTCTGTCTTCTTTCTTCAGAGGAATCTGAAAGTAGCTAGAATTTAATGTGGACCCTGGCTAGTTGATGATCTTTGTAGTGTCTGGACAGTTATCATATTCTTCAACAGCTTACTGGACCATTTAGTCTAATGCTGCCATCACTAAGTTTTCCATTTGTATCATAGGCTGCATCTGGATGTGTTCATCCAGCTGTCATAAATCTTTCATCATCATATCTAGATGAGTTTAAAAAGAAGAACAATCTCAAACTGTATTATTAGGCACATGCGTGCATCCACGATCTCGTGCACTCAATATTGAATGGCAGAGCTGTGGCAGTCTGATAAGTTGTAGCTTAAATTACGATTGATATGAACAGGGTTTAGGACTATTTCTTTAGACTCCAAAATGTTTCTTTCTACCTCATCATAACAACGATGAAGATTGTTAGACTTTTCCCAGAGTACTGGATGTGGGAGGCCCTCCTCATTTGAATTTGCTGAAAACAGGACATGGCTAGATACGGTGCTGGCTCGAGTTCTCTTGTAGTTGATGTCTCTTTGGTGTTCTTCGATACGGAGATCGATTGATTTTTCTGTCGGTCCAAAGTAAGGTTTGCCACAATTGCAGAAAATTTGATAAACGCCGGGATATGCCAGAATTTGATAAAAGCCGTGGGCATGGATGTTTTTGATTGTCTATGGAAGTGCTGGTGGTGGTGGTTGGGGGTAGATGGCGTTGGTGTAGTTAGTGAACTGAATGGTGGAGATGAGAGAGTTGTAGAGTAGGCCTCCCCTCGATGAGTCTTTGGACTCCCTGGAGGTGTCATGTAAAAATATCCTTTTAGAGCAAACATTTAATTATTATTATTATGTAATCGTTTTGCATTAATGTTTCTCTTGTAATAAAACAAAATTTCAATTGGAAATTTCCTTGTATTTGTGGCTTATAATCCAGCAGGGGCAATATTTAATTGTTTTCCTCGGGGAACGGTGTAATCTGGCGACGACCCTGTTCACGAATAAGTTTTAAGTGCCTCAATATTCCACTAGTGTCCTATCTTATCTGAAATCTGCTTTGGACAATAATTGCACCGAGCAGCTTCCTCATTTTTACATTTCTGTGTTTATTAACTTCAGTTGATTTACTAACGTCGATTTTCTTGAGTTTACGGGACGAAAAAACCGAGTTTTTGGAAGAAAAAGCCTGCTCGACTGTGCCAAATTTAAAAATAAAATAGAAATCTAATAACTTCGCGATACATTACAGCATGCAAATCTATTCGATATTGGGAGTGATTTCTCCCCACGATTTACATGATAAATAACAGAGGTAATTCTGCGAACGAACTGACTCGAAGCTGCTAAGTGTAATAAAAATATCTATTATGGGACCCATAAATATTACGTGACACCTCCAAGGAGTCCAGAGACTCATCGAGGAAGGGCACAATTGAATGCTGCAAATGTAAATTTATTCACTTCGGTTCGAAAAGGTTGTTTGTATATGGTATCATATTGATCGTACTAGATTGCAGGAAATTGATCAGGCTAGGTACGTGGGGATAATGGTGGCCAGAGGACTGAGGTTCAGAGGGCATATTGCAAAAGTTGGTAAAATGAATAAACGGATAGAGAAATTATTATCCCTCTTGATTCAGCCGCATCTTGAGCACTGTAGAGATTTGGTCGCCTGGCAGTGGGCGACCAAGATGGTGACAGGTCTGTGCAATAGTACCTACAAGGATACATTGAAGGTTTGTGGTTTACAAAGTTTAGTTGATAACCGGAAGAGAGGGTATAGGATAGAAACTTTTAAGATATTAACAGAGTTAATATCTTAAAAGTTTCAGTGAAATTTTTCAGTATATGACAAATAGAAGAACTGAAGGGATATCATCTTGTATGGTAAAAGAGTGTTCAATTGAACTAGCCATTCACTTCACCAGGCTGTATAATTTGAGTCTCAGAACAGGGAAGATTCCACAGGAGTGGAAAGAATGTATGTCAATCCCATTTCACAAGGGTGGTGCAAAGACAAACGTATCCAACTATCAATCAGTCACAATCTCAGGAATGGTTGTGAAGATTTTTGAAAAGTTGGTTAGGGCTCGTATTCAGAAATAATTTAACAGAAAATCTGCACTTTTTGCAATGAACAGCATGGGTCTACTAAAGGAAGTCATGTTTTAGCAACTTGCTCAAATTCTGTAGAAATGTTATCCCTGAGTAGACAAGGGGAATGGATACACTATGATACTTTTGGATTTTGCTAAGGCTTTTGACAAAATACAGCATGAAAGATTGTTGCATAAATTGGAGAAAATGGGATTGGATTATAAACTATTGGCCTACATAAGAGGATGGTTGACTGACAGATATCAAAAAATTGTTTAAGAGTGGGGGGTGATTCAACAAGATCCATGGTAACCAGTGGTGTGCCTCAAAGATCAGTGTCCTAAGTCTATTTTTACTTAATCTGTACATTAATGACATTGGGAAGGATTTCACATGCAACATACAGCTATTTTCTGATGATTCCAAGATAGGTAGGGTAATCAGGAGTGCTGGATATGTAGTACTTGCAGAATAATTTGAATTAAGTGGAATTGTGGGCATATGAAAATTATTATTATCATTTAAGTGAGACGTTCAGATAGTCAGGGATTCATCAAGAGATGAAACATGCTACACACCAGCTATCATATTTATTCTTGAATTCATTCACACAGCTTGTTCACACAACATCGAATGGCAATCCATTACAATCATGTACGACTGTATGAAAGAAAAAACTAGCCGTCACAGCCTTCTTAGTGGCATACGTTCTCAGCTTTCAAGGATGCCCTCTTGTCCTTTCCCCCACCGTCCATAAAATGAAAAATTCCATCAACTGAAATTTTGTATAACCCTTTCAGAAGTTTGTAAGTCTCAATCATATCAGTACTTTCTCCTCTTTGCTAGTGTCTGCAGTCTACAAGTTCTCAATCTGTCTTCATAATGTATTCCACAATCTTGAAATCAATCTAAGCACACTCTCTCTCTACAGTATTAGAATCACAACAGAAACAAGACCTACGTAGGTTAGTCCCAGTGAGGTTTTATCAATGCTTGTAAAGGGGGAAAATGATATTCTTATCTTTACATGTGAAAATTCGTTTTTCAGCATTGCAAATATCTTTTGAGTTGTATTTGCAACCTTTGCTACATGGCCCCTGGACTTGAACCTTCCTATCTACTAACACTCCAAGATCCCTAGCCTGGTCAGTTTCTTCAAGCATAATCCCATCAATATAATCCGACATTGAATATCTAATCCTGCCGAAGTGAATGACTTTACATTTACTGACATTGAACTAATATCCATTTTTCCATGCCCGCAATTCAGTCTATTCAAATCATTCTGCAAGTACTGCATGTCAGCAGCATTACTGATTACCTTACTTATCTTTGCATCATCAGCAAATAGCTGTATGTCACTTGTCAAATCCTTTCCCAATATCATTAATGTATAGATTGAATAACAGTGGATCATGCACTGATCCTTGTGGTATACCACTGGTTACCTTATATATTGCAGACTCACTTCCCAAGTATACCACTTTTTGATATTTGTCAGTCAGCCACCTCTTATCCATTCTAATGATATTTTATAATCGAAACCCATATTCTCCACTTTATGCAAGAGTCTTCCATGCGGTATTCTGTCAAAAGCCTTTTGACAGAATACCGCATGATACTTTTGGATTTTTTTAAGCCTTAGAAAAATCCAAAAGTATCATGCTGTATCCATTCTCCCTTGTCTAGTTCACTGGTAACATAATTACAGAATACGAGCAAGTTGCTAAAACATGATCTTCCCTTAGTAAACCCACTATTCATGTGAAAGTAGATAGATACACTGTCAACCCATTTCTGAATGCGAGCCCTAACCATTTTTTCCAAAATATTCACCACTACTCCTGAGGTACTGATTGGTTGTTAATTGAATACATCAGTCTCTGCACCACTTTTGTACAATGGGATTACTATACATTCTTTCCGCTCCTTTAGAATCTTTCATGTTCTGATACTCAAATTATAATATAGCCTGATCAAAGGAATACCCAGTTCAACTGAACACTCTTTTAGTACCGTACTGATATTCCATTAGTCCATATTGCTGAATTCTTATTCAGTTTGTGCAACAGCTCTAATACCTCTTGCTTATACAACTGAGTTTCTTTATCCAATGAAGAGGTAGTAGTGAGCCCAATGTTGCATATAAGAGGTTGATAGCGTTTAGCAAAATAGGCACTCGTTTCTTGAACAACTTATTCTGCATCTGTTACCCTCATACCATCTTCATTTAGAAGAGATATTCTTTCATATTAATTCCTTCGTTTACTTGAAGCATATCAATAGAATTCTTGTGGGTTGTCTATTCAAATCTTACTGTAGAGCAGCATTTGTCAAACTTTCTAAGCCCAAGGACGAGTAAAATGCCTAAAACAATTCTATGGACCACTAAGTTATGTATTTTTTTAAAAAATGTATGTGGGGATACCAACATTTTGGAAAAATTTTGCCCTTTATAACATAATAAATCTAAAAGCATGTTTTGAATACATACGGAAGCATAATTAATTAAGTTGGAAGTAAACGATTAAAAGTGTATGATCACTGAACAAAGTTTTAATTTTTATTAAACAAATAAAGGTATGCTGTGGGAATGAATGGGTATGTCAGTCGTCCCGCTGAAATCCCCATTCATCTGCCCACAGCCACTTTTATATTTTATATGTAATCCCCATTCATCTGCCCACACTCATTAAGTTCACCCCACAACAACTGTTTCTGCGCCATTGGTACCATGGGCAAATAAATAGGGGGATGTCAGTTCCGTCCCGCTAAAACCTTCATTCATCTGTCTACAACGTTTATCTTTAATCCCCATTCATCTATCCACAGCAACTTTTATATTTTATATGTAATCCCCATTCATCTGCCCATACTCATGAAGCTAGCCCCACAACAACTTTTATCTTCACGACTTTCTGATTCGACCTGCGACATATAAACTGTTCCATTCGCTAAGTGCGTTGTGAGACGACGGAAACATGTTGTTCTTATCTTACTCCATTCATCATTACTGAATACAAACTTGACATCCATGGATTCCATCATGGATGACAACCATTGTCCTGTTCAAACCATCCCCTACATATACCCAAAAATTTCACTCAGAACATCCCAAAGCCATTAATGCCCCCCCCCCCATCCACACACACACATACATACTCACTCTCTCTTCCAGCCAATACGAATCGCCTTATTTCCCTGACGAGTTTCCCATGACCAGTAAAAAAAATTTAAGACATCCTGTTATGTGAGATCCTTCCCGATATCTCTAAAAGTCCAACCCACGATGTCAGTCGCAAAGTGCCATCCACGTTGTCGGGTGCATTTTGCCGCCAGCGACCGTATGCCTTATATATGCATGTGATTTGTACTAATGGTGTTATTTTAATTATTTCCGTCCTGTTTTATCCAGAGGTACAACAGTCGTCATCGTAAATCTGGCAGGTTCATTATAACGCATAACGGTACTGACTTGATGGGTGAAGCATAAATGCTTTTCATATTCCCCTCCATCTGAAAAGGAAAGTTCTTTGGGTGGAGAATTATTGAGCTTTAAGCTCGTCCTGAAAGGGCAGTGAGATTAACCGTGTTCAGCTGAGCATAGAATTGACTTGGGTCTCTTATATTTGCAGAAATCTGCTTCATTATAGTCTGAAGCTTGCTTGATCAGTGGGTTCGGATGATTAATTGTCTTATTGAAGAACTTTTCAGCTAGGTCATGAAGAAGAGATGTGATGTAGAGAATGCTGACGTCTCTGTGAATTTGGGAGTTTCTGATAAACCACGGAGCATCCAAACTCATTCTCAGACATTTGTTTTGTATTCGTGTACGCGTCGAGTTAGGCCTAATTTACACGTGTATGAACCATTGTATTGCTGGTAAAGATATAACAATTTAGGTGCTAGTTTCATTTTTACAACTTGTTATTGGTTATCTTGAAAAAAAAATTGTTACTAGATTATGAAGATGGAGGCTCAGCAGATCTGTTTAAGAAGGAATAATCACCATGTCAATGTACTAACTACTTTTAATGAGTTACTGTTTACTGAAACTTTTGTAGATGTGACCTTAGTATGTGAAGGTAAGAGACTTAAAGCACACAAAATAGTGTTGTATGCCTGCAGTTCTTTCTTTCATGGCATATTTCTTGAAAACTCTTGTAACCATCCAGTTGTTATTCTCAAAGATATAAAATACACAGATTTAAAAATGATAATAGATTTTATGTACAAGAGTGAAGTGATCATTTCGCAGGACCAACTTGCCACGCTGCTTAGTGCTGCTAAAAGTTTGAATGTTGAGATCTGTACAGAAGTTGCACAGAGGGATACTTCCAGTATTGATATTCAGGAGAAGAGTGAACATGACTCAAGTAACCAGGCCTTGTTACTTGCTGAGGTGCAACAGAAAAAATGCGCAGCACAGAGTTGCCACCAGTAATTAAGAAGAAAAGAGGAAGACCTCGAAGTAGATATCTTCGTGGTTCTAACAGTAAAGGCATGAAGGCCAATGTGTCATCAAAAGTAAATGAATTAGACACACCAGAAGATACCAACAGGTCAATAAAGTCGTTCACAAGTGAAGGAAGGTTAGAACTGTCAGGAACTGATTATCCATTAAATGAGATTTCTGTTTCTAATTCAAATATATATCCTAGTCCAATTCAGAACTCATTTCCATCTATACAGAGTTCAGTGTTGGTAAAAGGATCACAACAAAGTGAAGATACAATAATAGAAATTGAGGAATCACAGGCGTTGGCAACATCTTTTGACAGTTTGCTCCAAGATTCTTGTCAATCCCAGTAATGAATACGATGCCTATTCTTAATACTGTTGAGTTAATTGAAACTCACTCAAATAACATAGAATCAGGGCTAAGTACAGATAGCCAAATATTAGTTTCTTATTCTGTATCACCTGAATTATCTACTTCTCTTCAAATTGCACAAAGTATGATAAAAGATATCGAACCTGGTGTCTCACTCTTATTACCTGGAGCTGCAGTTTCACCTTGTGCCAGTTCTTCACATCAAGACAGTAGATCCATGCTGATGACTTGGGATACATCCAGGCCTACTGCTGTTATGCCAAACATTCTTAAAATACATGATCAGCAGCTTCCATTACAGGATCAGAATGTTGCTCAAGAGAAGGAAAATGGGTCAGTTAATTATCCTTGGATATCCTAGTCAGAACATCATTGTGAGGACTGCTGTAGATGCTGCGCGACCAAAAATATCCAAAGACATAATATGAAACTACATGAAAATGACAGACAGGAATATATATTGGATGTGGACATGAAAGCAGAGTTGATGATGATGAAGCAAGATATGAACTGCATGCAAAATGAGATGAAAAGAATTAGAGACATACATGGAAGAGTGAATAAGAGCAGAAGGAAAGATGGGCATGCGAAAGATATATCGAATGATTCGAGAGTGGTTCTCTATGGAGATTCCATTATTAGAGGTGTGGTGAATGAGAAGATGCATAAGATTTGTTTTCCTGGTGGTAGAATGGAGAGAGTGATTGAAGCGTTGGACATGAGGAATAAGAGAGCACAAGAGTTGGTGGTTGTAGTAGGAACAAATGATATGGATGGGAACAAGGAAAATGCCAGATTGGATATAAGGAGATTATTAAGGAGAGTAAAAGAACAGTGTGGTAGGAAAGGTAGTCAGTGTGTTGCCAAGGTATGATAGTGATGAATTGAGGAGGCGGGCAAAGATTATGAATGATATGTTAGCGCAGTTATGTGAGGAGAATGGAGTGCATTTTGTGAATGTGTGGGAGGAATTTGAGGGACGGATGGAATTGTATAAAGAAGATGGGCTGCATTTAAATGGTTTTGGTGTGAGTCTGCTGGAGAGATTGTTACTGGCAGGAGAAGTAATGACTGTAATGAATATATCTGAGGTGGTGGGAAGTGATATGAAAGAGCAAAAAAGTAAGGTAGGGAGAGGTATTTGTTCACTTGCAAATGGGGAGGTGAATATTATGAATGAAGTAAATGAGAGAGTGGAGGTACAACATGAACAGGGAAGCGGGGGGAGTCAGGGTGGACGGGGAGAAACTTTATGAAACATGCGGGTGCTGAATTGAGAAGTGAATGTGTAAGCGGACAAACAGATTGAGATGGCCTGGGATGGGTGGAAAGAGTTTAGGTGTGAAGAAAGTTGTAGAATTGGTGGTAATATAGAGGACGTGACAGGGGAAGGTATTAAACAGTCGCATCGCAGGAGTGATGTTCTTAGGATTTGTAGAAGCAGTAATGATTTCTTATGTTTATTCACTAATGCTAGAAGTATTCGAAATAAGGGGAACGAAATTGTTGCTTTGCTCGAGTCTGTTCGCCCCAAAATTGTTGGTATAAGTGAGACGTGGTTAGATGACGATGACATCCTGACAAGAATAGAGATGAACGGATATGGTATTTTTCGTGAAGATAGACAGGGAATAAAGGGACGAGGAGTATTGTTAATGGTAGCAGATGAGTTGTGCCTATCTAAGGTGGAATTGCAAGGTGCAAATAGTGGTCACGGTTTTGAGGCCGTATGGTGTGAGGTAGAAGTAAACAGGATGAAATATTTAGTTGGGTGTTGCTATAGACCTGGTAATATGGAGAGTAATGAGAAGGAAATGTATAGGCAAATTGGCCTAGTTAGCAAGAAACGAGTTATCATTATGGGCGACTTTAATTATGGTAATATATACTGGAAGCAAGAGACTGCATCTGGGGGTAAAGAGAATGAATTTTTTGAGTTTTTGAAAGATAATTACCTTAGGCAGCACGTAACGGAGGGTACACGAGGATCAACAGTATTGGATTTTATCATCTCATCAGATGATGTTATTATAAATGAGGTGTCAAATCTTCCACCAGTTGGTGAGAGTGACCACGAGGTGATCACGTGCAGGGTGACCAGTCACTCGAGGACGTCTGTTAGAAAGGGATATATGTGGAATTATAAGACTAGTAATTACGAAAAGCTCAGAAAACAGCTTGCGATAATAAATTGGAAAGAGGAACTGGATGGAAAGGATATCAATGCTGCTTGGGCCATACTCAAGAACTATTTGGTGGAGGCAATATCAGAGTGTATTCCAAGGGTCAAGAGGGTAAACAGAGTGGGTGTGAAATGGATGAATCAAGAGATAAGGTATGCAATCTGGAAGAAGGTATTATGGAAAAAACACAAAATGAGTATATATAACAACCAGTTGCATGAGAAGTACAAAGAGCAGGCGAGGAAGGTGATTAGCTGGATAAGGGTAGCAAAAATGCAGTATGAGCAGCAGTTAGCTAAAGCGGCCAAAAAAATCCTAAGGAGTTTTTTCGATATGTCGCCAGGAGAAGAAAGAATGATTATGGTAGGATGGGATTGATTGGTGAAAACGGAGGAATGATAACTGCTGTGGAGGATATAGTTGAGATATTTAGTGAGCAATTTCTAAAGGTATTTCATTCTTGTGAATGTGGCATCATGCAGAACTTGAAAGCAGTGGGAAAGGAGGAGGAACTGTTCGTAAGTGAACAGGAGGTATATGAGGAATTGAATAGACTTGATGTAAATAAGGCTGTGAGACTTGATGCTGTTTCACCACATGTTTTGAGGGAATGTGCCAGAGAGTTAACAACAGCTTTTGTATATCTTTTCAACATGAGTCTCTCACTGGGTCAAGTTCCAAAAGAGTGGAAAGAGGGTAAAATTGTTCCAATTCATAAGGGAGGTGATAAGAGTAAGGCTTTGAATTATAGACCAGTCTGTGTGTCTGGAGTTGTGGTCAAGGTATTAGAGAAGTTAGTTAGGAATAAAGTTCAGAATTGGGTTGACAACAGAAAAATACTCTTTGGCAGCCAGCATGGATTTACTAAAGGAAAATCGTGCTTTAGCAACCTGCTTACTTTTTATAATAAAGAGACAAATGCGTTGGATAAGGGTATTGCATATACAGTGGTATATTTAGATTTTGCAAAGGCGTTTGATAAATTGCCACATGACAAGCTGGTAATTAAATTGGAACGGATGGCGCTGAACAGTAGATTGGTTCACTGGATTGGAGATTGGTTGTCTGATAGGTATCAGCGAGTTGTCTATGGAGGAGCGATATCCCAGAAGAGGAAAGTTACTAGTGGTGTACCTCAAGGGTCTGTTTTGGGTCCATTGCTGTTTAATATGTATGTAAATGGTATCTGGAGAAGTCTGAATGGTGATGTGCAGTTGTTTGCAGATGATGCAAAGTTGGGAAGAGCTATCAGGAGTAGTGTCGATGCTGTAGCTTTGCAAGAGGTCTTGAATACACCGTCTGAATGGGTAAATAAGTGGGGATGTCAATTCAATGTTTCAAAGTGTAAGGGTTTGAAATTTGGGAAGCAGAGATGGGATGTAAAGTACACAATCGGTGCGAATATCTTGGAAGAGGTAGAGGAAATGAGAGATCTCGGAGTGATTGTAGACAAGGACCTAAAATTTCGGGGACATGTTACTAAAATAGTGAAGACAACACAGCAGATAATGGGAATGATGCGGAGGACATTGACTTGTAGAAGTAAGGATGTTATGGTTCCTTTGTATAAGGCTTTGATCAGGCCACATATGGATTACTGTGCACAGATCTGGTCACCTGGTTTTCAAAAAGATGAAATTGCGTTGGAAAAGGTTCAGAGGCGATTGACTAAGGTGGTTTCTGGTCTCTGGAATGTAGAGTATGAAGTCAGATTGACAAAATGCAACTTGCAAAAATTAGTGGATAGAAGGAGGAGGGGGATATGATTGAGACACATAAGCTGTTAAGTCGTTATTACCAGATTAACGTTGGGGAGGTTTTGCACAGAATGGGTGAGGATAGCAGGAGAACAAGAGGTCATTCCTGTAAGCTGTATAAGGAGGGTGTGAGCAAGGGAGTGAGGAGCAGGTTTTTTGCATGGAGAGTGGTGAGTGATTGGAATGCTTTGCCCGAGAGTGCGGTGTGTGCAGAGAGAGTGAATATATTTAAGGCACAGTATGATAAACTGTGTGTATAACAGTGGACCTTCCACGATGAGTCTTTGACTCCATGGAGGTTTTTATAATAATAATATATGGTTGGTGAATTGTAGTTTTTTATCCAGAATTACTCCAAGATATTTGACTGTATTCTGCCATGGGACTTTAACACCTAGTAAATGTATATCTTCCTTGAGTTGAGGCTTTTTTCTAGTGAACAGTATGGCTGAGCTTTTCTGTGGATTGGTTTGAATTCTCCAGTCCATAAACCATCTTTCCAGCGTGTGAATGCTGCTTTGGAGTCTCTTAATAGCTTGTTTGGGCTGAGAGATCTTGCTAATAATGCAGTGTCATCAGCATATAATGCAGTGATTGTTGAGCTTGGGTTTTGAGGGATATCAGCAATATAGATAGAAAACAGCAAGGGGGCCACGAGTGAGCCCTGTGGCACTCCCGCCAGAACCTTGCGTCTGGTTGATACAGTTTCATTTATTTTGACTTCGTGTATCTGTCTCTGAGGTAAGAGTGAATTATTTTAACTAGATTAGTAGGCATATTGAATGTGATGAGCTTGTAGAGACGACCTTGATGCCACACCTTATCAAAAGCCTTTGCAGCATCTAAAAAGACTGCAGCTGTATGAAGGTTCCGGTTGAAGCCTTCGGAGATGTATTCGATCAGCCTGTGGATCTGCTGAACGGTGGAGTGGTTTTTTCTGAATCCAAATTGCTCATTTGGGATTATATGTAGTTGGTCCGTTTGTGATTGAAGCCTAGTGAGGACTACTTTTTCTGCAATTTTTCCAAGGTTAGACAGAAGACTGATAGGTTTGTAGTTTTCAGGGAGTTGAACGTTTTTTCCCATCTTTTTGATTGGTGTGACATCTGCTATTTTCCATGTTAAAGTGAAATACTTGAGTCTGAGGATGGCATTAATTATGTTGACTAGATGTACAATGGCTTTTCTGGGGAGTAGTTTAATTATTTTGTTTGTAATTCCATCTGAGCCTGGAGCTTTATTGTTGTTCAGGTGGGTTATAATGTTTATAACTTCTGTTGGAGAAGTAGGTGTGAGAGGTTCTAGGTCATCTTTTTGTTGTGTTATGGCCTGCCTAACTCGGCGGTGAATCTTGTAGATGAGATTGATGTTCAAATTTTCATATGAGGGGTTGCATTGACTTTCCAAGCTGTCGGCCAGAGCCTCTGCCTTTTCTTTATCAGTGTGAGCTATTCCTTTCGAGGTTTGAATTGGGAGTAAAAGTTGTCTTTTGGTGCGGAAGGTTCAATCTTCCATATGGAGTTGTCCTCAGGGTTTAATTTTGTTAGCTTAGATTCCCATTCTTGGTTTGGATGTTTTTTTTTGGAGGGGGGGATTCACGTACTTGTCTGTTTAATTTATTCAAATTTGCTTTATCTTGAGGGGCTCTTGTGTTATGATACCTCTTTCTGATTTTGTTTTTCAGTCTAATTAAATCCATAATTTCCTCGGGGATCCGTCCACTAGGGTGAAAGACTGTAGTTTGGGTAATCGACTTTATTGCATTTTTGATTTGACTGGTAAAGTTGTTTGCAGCCATTTCTATCTCCTCTTTAGTGTGAATAGTAGGGACTGGGCCAATGTGATCAGGTAGGATTCTGGAGAGTTTGTCCCAAGATATGAAAGAGTGTGGAGGGGAGAATTGTTCTTGTGTACCAAGTTGAAGCAGAATAGGGTTGTGATCTGATGAAAGTTCATTTATTGCTTCCAGCTGGTATTGGTATCTGATGTTTTTGAGGACAACTATGTCAAGTACATCTGAACTTCCAGTTGAGCTATGATGGGTGGGTTCTGTGGATTCGGTTACAACAATAGAATTTTACGTTGAGTAATGATTTAGAATTCGACCTTTGTCGTTGATTGTGGAGCTATGCCAGGCTGTATGTTTGGCATTAAAGTCACCAGCCATGATGATGGAGTCAGTGAAGCCGAGAATGGAGTCCAAGTGAGATACCAGCAATGGAATGCTGGGTGGATTATATACAGCATAGATTTTGATATTGCCAGCATTGTTGGTATTAACTTCAATGCCTGTTATCTCTAGGTTCTTGGTTTGGGGATTGGTCAGAACATTGTGGCTTAGGTAGTTTTTAATGTATATAGCTGTTCCTCCTCTTCCGGTTAGTCTATCTGTTTTGTACATAGTATAGTTCCGTAATTTGGGATTATTAGCTAGTCTGAGATGTGTTTCGTTTACCAGTATTATGTCAGGATGAGAGAACTCTTGTGAGAGAACTCTTGTAGTTCTAGAGTTTTATTGCTGAGTCCGTTGGCATGAGAGAGTTGGGATGGAATTTTCTTCTATTCATTGTTGAGGGCTGTCAGAATTGAGTGGATACCTTGTAGGAATCTTTTCGTGGAGGACGGCGAAGGATTCGTCATACTGAATTCTTGTAACATGGTAGCTAGTGAGGCAGTTAGTGATGTTAGATTTGAGCCTATATGGTCATGAGATGGGGTAGCCTTTGTTTGTGCTGCCTCTGCATAAGTTTTAGGCATTTGTTTCCTTTCTTGAGTTGTTGGGCTAGAGATAGTTTGGGCTGGGATGTGACTAGCACGGCTGTCTTGGGCATCGCTGAATTGTGTTGGAAGGGTAGTTTTTTGTAACCCTCGGTTATTTGGGTGTGTAATGCATTCCTTGTAGTTTGCGGGGTGGGGTCCTCCACAATTGGCGCATTTAGCTGGAGTGGATCTTGGTTTTGTACACATGACAGTCTGGTGGCCCTCGCCACATTTTAAACACCTGTAATTTGCCTTGCAAAGTTTTTGGGCATGGCCAAACCTTTGGCACCTATGGCACTGCCCAGCTGTCGACTTCTTCCTTAGTGGTTCAGTAGAAATTCTGAGGCCACATATCGTTGTTAATTCATAAATCTCTTTCTGTCTCTTATCAATTTCTACGAGTATCAGTGGTATTGGCCGTTTATCTGCCCTGAGCATCCTGCTCACTTTTACTGGTGTTAGGTTCCGACTCATAAGATCAGTGGTGACTTCTTCACAGGTAACACCCTCAGTCACTCCGCGAAGCACAACCTTGAGATTTTTCTCACTAGGTAAAGCAAAAGTATGATATGGAAGACTCTTGTTATCCATTAATCTTGTCAGCTGTCTGTAGTCAGTGACTGAGGCTGGTTGGATTTTGACTCCTTCATCTTGATTTTTTGCCCAGGAATATGCAATTTCATTAATCGTGTGGTGGTTTTATTTATATCCGTCCTCTGTGCTGCTTGTATTCGTTACGTTATGATATGTGTTTTTGTACAATCCATGACGGTATGGATGATGTTGTCTGCATGCGACGGATTCGGTGTACTCGGCCGCATATTCCCCAAGCGACCGTACGAGATACGGAACTTTGCTAACTGGGATGTGGGTAGCTATCCTCCCCAGCAGAGCCTAGCCTCACCGTGACGTCACTTTTGCGTAACTTTCGTTTCATTCCCGATGAAATGAAATTTTGGAATTAATCCATTTTGGAAATGGATTAATTCCAAAACCAATAACGAGAATAATCGGAAACTGTAGTCCAAACAAATAATATAATTATGTTACTACTTACTTTTAATGAGATGGTTCGGCTTCTCGGCCTTTTGCAGAGTTGCTGGATATCGGGCTCAGTATTGGTCAACTTCAGTTGAAGATAGATCGGCACATACACTAAGACGATTTCTGTATTTTGTTTTTATTTGAAGGCGTGATGAAAATCCTTTCTCACAAAGATAGGTTGTAGAAAACTGCATGACGATTAGATAATTCAGATAATTCGGGAAATTCATTCGCTAATTGGGATGTGGGCAGCTATCCTCCTCGCCAGCAGAGCCGAGCCTCACCTTGACGTCACTTTTGCGTAACTTTCGTTTCATTACCGATTTTGTCCGATTTTGGAAATGGATTATTTCCAAAACCAGTAACGATGCAATTCCAAGATCATGGAATTGCATTTTAAGCCCACTGCCACTTGAAAGCTCAATTAACTGTTCTTTTTTCGATAACGAAAGCTCATTCTCGTGACTATAAGCTTGAAATAGATCTCGAACCGACATAAATTTCTTATAAAATTATTCTGAAAATATGTTTTAAACTGCTGTTTCAGAGTTTTGAGGTGGTGACAAACCCTTTCCAGAAACTCAGAATCAACAAAAAGATCATTTTCCACTAAAAAGGATTCCAATGTTGGAAAAGGTGCAAATTATCTGTCTTTTACATAAGAAATGCACAACATCAGTTCCCCCCCCCCCCTCGAATGCCTTTATTTTGTCGTAGGCATAAAGAACAGTTAAAGAATTGCCCTGAAGGGAGAGATTTAGTTCATTTAATTTCGAAAAAAAATGTCTGAAAGAGAGGATAGTGTTGATAACCATGCTTCATCAACAAGGAGTGATGCACAATTAGAATTACATTCATTTACAAACAATAAAACTTCGTGCCTTAACTGAAATAACCTTAGTACTTTTCCCCTGGAAAGCCAGCGAATTTCAGAATGAAGTAAATGTTGTATATATTCACTGCCCATTTCATCGCAGAGTACTGAAATTAACATGTTATTTAATGATCGAGCCTTAATAAAATTAATTAGCTTTACAGTGTTGTATAACACAATTTTAAATTCTGGTGGCATTCCTTTGGAGGCCAACCTTTGCCTATGTATGAAACAATATACCCAGTTCATATCTGGAGTCACTTCGTTGACCATAAAAACAACCCCCCCCCTCCCCCAGCTATGTCTGCCTGTAAGGGAGCGAGGTCCATCCGAACAAAAGCCCACCCATTTTCCCCACTGGATCCCTTTGTATATTACGTAATTATTGAGAGTGTGAAATATTTCTTCTCCAGTTGTTCAGGATGACAAAGTTCTACGAAACAGAATATCGTCATGAATGTCGTTATCATGCGCATATCTTACATAGCATATTAACTGTGCATCAACTGTAACATCAGCAGTCTTGTCTATTTGTAACGCATAACAAGGGCTCTTAACTCTTTTGATTAATTGAGATTCTATGTCACTGCCATATCATTAATTCTACGGCCTACAGTGTCATTGAAAAAGGAGTCAAAAATCAACATCTTTTAGTAACTTGTTGCCAAACATAGTTTTTACCACATCTTTTATAGCTGGAAGTGATGAGGTTTCCCTGTTTGCTATGCGCAAACTTAAGACATAGATGCTTGCAGTGCCTTGCTAATAATCGAACCAATGGCTGAAACTACATCCTTCCCATGATTTAATGTCACTAAGCGTCGCTGAAATTGGCATTTCTTTTCTTTTTTTTTTTTTTTTTTCAATTTGCTTAGTTTTCACATCACAATGTTTAGTTTCTAAATGTCGGAGTTTCGCAGGTTTTATGCAGTCGTTCGACAACACTTCATAACACAAAGCACATTGAGGTTTCTGTTCAGTTTCATCTCCACACTAAGTAAACCTGAATTCCAAATATGAACTGTTATATTTCCAACTGTATTTTTTTCTTTGAACTGCTTGTTCCTTCTACGTTAATAGTATCAGATTTACTCGCCGTTACAACAAGTATATCATAATTTAGCATCACCTGTTTCATTTCCCCTTCTTTTCAACGTCCTAGTTCTAAGCCACTTTTCCATTATTAAAAAACGTTTTCGAAAAATATATAAATATATAAATACTGGAGTTAACTCCCGCTTTGTTCAAGTATCATTTAGCACTTCTGAAGGTATACTGAGCCTTGGTTGATGGAGGAAAACCTTCAGTAATAAAAATCAGTAATCAACAAGCGATTGGTTGAAATGTGGATAACACATGTTCACTTCAAATCTGACAAAACAGCAAGAAAAGGCGGAAGCAATAAAACTATATTGTTGTTCACTTCACCGGTCTTATTATTCGTCATTCTGCCACTACAAATTATTGTAGTGCCAGAATGAAGAGTAATAAAAGTGGGGTGAAGTGAACAACAATATAGTTTTATTGCTTACACCTTTGAACATTCTGACACTATCTGTTGTTTTTTTAAGGCTCCATTTTGATATCAATAAGTTTTACTTACTTATTAAATTTTAATTTGGTTAACTAAAAAATATATATTTATTTAATTAATTTAAGTCTACCTGTGACCACCTGTCCCATTGTCGTGGACCACAGGTTGAGAAATACTGCTGTGGAGAATTATCACCCCTACTCCTGATAATTCAATGTAATTTTGCATAATCAGCAAACATTTGAAGATCCCCAGTCAATCTGCTAGAAATATCATTAACAAACAAGTTATTATTATACGGGGTATCTCCATGGAGTCAGAAGACTCGTCGTAGGAGACCCAAACTCTGAAAACAATATCTATCATACATCTTCTTGAATTCATTAACAGACAAAGCACTCACAATTGAGTCAGGCAATGCATTCCATTCATTCAACACTCTCCAAGCAAAAAATCTAGTTCTCACACCCTTGTTAACCACACTTTTCCTTAATTTCCAGGGATAACTTCTTGTTCTTCCATCACTATCACGCAGCTGAAATATTTCCCCTGCATCAGTCTTATAAAAACCTTTTAGTAATTTAAATGTTTCTATCATATCCCCCCTTCTCCAGAAACAGTAGGAAGTTAAACAGTCCATGGACCCAAGAACAGAACCCTGAGGCAAGCCACTGGTCACCTTCCTTTTATGAGACACAGCTCCATCATACATAACTTGCTGGTATCGTTCGGAAAGCTAATCTCCGATCCATCTAAGCAATATACTATCCATTCCTATCCTCTGCAGTTTGTACATCAACTTATGGCATAATATATTGAATGCTTTTGTAAAGTTCAAGAATATCACTGTATCTTATTCTCCCTTATCTAATACATTCGTCACCTTATCATAAAACATAAGCAGATTGTTTATGTTTTATGAATTTTGGAAATGCTTTAGAATTATTTCTAAATAAACAGAATTATCTAAATCAAACAAAATTTATTTACATATCCAGAGGGCTTGAAAAATAAATACGTTCAACTATACATCCATGAATGAGAATTTTTATTCGACGAGTAAAAAAAACAAATGAAGTTGTGGTTTAATCGTGTTCTTTGCACAACAGCGATTCTGGTTTTATGTCATACATGGTTCTTCCTGTGATTCCCTTCCTTACTACATATATTGGAGAATGCTGGCTATTACAAATACCTGTTTTGTCAATTATCACTGATTTTGTCATAATGGAATATGACCGGATTAGGATACACACTCATCATTTTATCTTAGAGAAAAGAACACTCAAGCGTGTCTCTACACGGCAACATAAAAATGTCCAGCGTGCATTTATAATGTAACTTATTCTTACCTAGTAATGGAACATGTGAAAAAGAAGCATTTATTCTCACAAAGTATTGTATTATATCATCATGACGGGAGGAATCTTTATATGGACTTTTTCAATCGAAGGTGAGTTAGCTGATCTCATATGGAGGTAGCAGAGTTTTTCTCCCGGAAACTCGGGTTTTTCATCCTGTATATAGACAAATCGGCCCTTCAGAACACACGCAATTTACAGATAAAAAAAATACTAGTGGTAATGGTTGTGGGCAGTAGATGGCATTGATGTAGGTGATCGGTAGTAGAGGTTCTGTGTAGTAATGGAGACGGAGAGTTGTACAGTAGGTGTCCTCCCGCAATGAGTCTTCGGACTCCTTGGAGGTGTCGCGAATAATAATAATAATAATATTGATTCTTACATCAATATATTTCGATTGTTTTCCGACTTGTATAACATTATAGACCCTGTTGTTCCGACAATGTTGGCCTGCCAATCAGAATTTAGAAACTTGCTAATAAAATTATACACTGCGTGGAAAGAAGTGAATGGTCCTCCCACGGGCAAGGTACATTGTACTATATAACGTGTTTCTAGTCGGTATAAATTGAGGAATATGATGCTCCCGAATTAGTGCAAGTGTGTCAGAGTGAAATGGCTGTGAGAAGGGAAATGACGGAATTTGAAACAAACGTTGTGATAGGATGTCATGTTGCATGCCTATCTGTTCGGCAAATTGTTGACAAATTGGCCTTCCCAGGTTAGCAATCAATGATACCATACTGAGATGGAAGCACAAGGAGTCAACTGCAAGTGGAAGACCCACCACACTCACTGAATGTTTCTGTCAGGTACTACAAAGGATAATATCTGCCAACATGTAGAATGTGAAATTCCAAGCAGCGACTGGAACACGAATCTGCACAAAATCATTCAGAGCCAAGGCACACAACATGGGTTTCCATGGTAGGATTGCAATATACAAGCCACACGTTATCCAAAGAAATATGCAGTATCGTCTTCAGTGGTGCAAAGAGCATTTACTGTGGGACATGGAAACTTGGAAAGCTGTGTTATGGAGTGACAAATCACACTACATCTTCTACCAAATAGATGGATGAGAGTGTGGTGAATGCCCAGTGAACATCTCTTACCAGAGTGCATAACTCAAATATGAAATTCAGAGGTAGCGGTGTGATAGCATGGTCCTGAATTTCTTGGTTTATGCTTGGACCTCTGTTCGTGCTGCCATAACCCCAAAATTCGAGAAATTAATTATTCTGGACAGTGCAATGCTTCCTGTTACTTTGTGGCATTTCTAGATGATTGTCAGTTGTCTCTTTCAACAAAGCTATAATTTAGTGGCTTCTGGATATGAACGTTGCTACACTTTACTGGCCGTCACAGAGCCCTGATCACATTCTTGTTGAACATCTGTGGGATGAACTGGAGAATAGGGTGAGATGCATCAAAGGATGTCCATCCCATAAAAAGTCACAACCTCATTACATGCCTACAGGAAGAATGGTCTAAAATTGCCATTGATTGCTATTGTACACTTATGGGAAGTACACCCTGAAGGATTGCTGCAGTCATAGCAGCGAAAAGAGGTTCAACATCTTATTAAGGTAGGCGCCATGGTTGTATGTTCCTCACACTATGGTGTCCGTTGACTTCTTTTCAAGCAGTGTATGTGTAGACTTATTATTATTATTACAGGCAACTCCAAGGAGTCTTTAGACTCATCGAGGGAAGCCCTAAACATCGTGTAGAGAACTATTCAGTATTTGCACAGTATCTATCATACTTTGCTTTGAACTCATTCAGTCATGGTCCCCACAACAGACTGGCAGTTTATTCCACACATTCACTACTCTCCAAGTAAAAAACCTAGTTCTAAAACCCTTGCTAACTACACTGTTACTCAGTTTCTATGGATGGCTCCTAGTTCTCCCACTATCACATCTGTTCTGAAAAATTTCCTCTGAATTAATCTTGTAAAAATCCTTCAGTAATTTAAATGTTGTAATCATATGACCCATTTTCTGCCTACCAACCAGTTTCTGTAACCCACAAATCTTCAATCTGTTCTCGTAAGGTTCATTCTATACACCAGCTACCATCTTGGTCACTTGCCTCTGGATCCTCTCTACCTCTTCCCCATCACCAAGAAACCTTGGCTCCCAGATCTGTGCAGTAGTCAAGATGGGGTCTTATCAAGTCTTGATAAAGAGGAACAATAACCTGCTTGCATCTGCTCGTCAAAGTATTTTTCAGTAATCAAGTGATCTGATGAGCTGCTTTAACTCCCTATCCACCAACACTCCCAAGTCTCTGGTTTCATCAATTTCCTGGAGTATGGTTCCACCAATGTGGTATACTGCTGATAATCTTTTCGCCCCAAAATCCATAACCTTATACTTCTATCTAACTCATCCTGCAAAATTTTATCATGTGTATTCACTATTGTTCTACCCAACTTTTCATCATTGGCCAATTAACTGTACAGTTCCTCTTAGATCTTTTCCTATATCATTAATGAGCAAATTAAATAGGAGTGGTCCAAGAACAGAACCCTGCAGCACACCACTACTCACAGGCCTTCTTTTGGACTCTATTCCTGAATAAACTACTCTCTGATATCTCCCATCAACCACCCTCCTATCCATCTCACCAACCCTATATCCATTCCTACATGCTGCAGTTTACTGATTAGAATTCCATCTGGTATCCTGTCAAAGGCCTTTGCAAAGTCCAGCATTATCACTGTAAACCCATTGCCATTATCTAATTCACTGTATTATAAAATGTGAGCAAGTTACTGAGGCATGATCTACCCTTCACAAAACATTCTACCTCCCCCCCCCCCATACAGTATCCCATTTCCATCTATCCATTCCTTTTTTTGCTCTTGACCAACTTCTCGAATACTTTGACTCCTGATATACCTATCGGTCGGTAATTTGCAACAGCAGTCTTGGAGCCTCCTTCATGCAATGGAGAAGAGTAGAAATTTACTTTTTTCCATAAAAGCAACTCAAGATATAACTGTTAGGAGTGAAAACCTAGTGAACAATGCTATTATTAATACAAAGAAAAGTATTGCATCACTTATCATTGACGTCAGACATTCATGGAATCGGGACTCATTGTGGGAGGTATAAACTATCACAGACACAATGACTCTCCATGAAAAGAACTTTCTCCTCACTTCTTTGCTTATACTCTTCTTATACAGTTTCCAGAAATGACCTCTTTGTCCCCCCCCCCCCCCATTCTATGAAAAATTCCTTCGATGTTAATCTGGTAACGACCCAGGACTAGCTTATATGTTTCAAATATATCTCCCCTTCTCCTACTATTCACGAGACATTGCAAATTGCATTCCCAATCGGTCTTCATATTTTTACATTCAACTTTATAATGCATCGATGTCGCTATAAATTTGAATGCTTCTTTAAAAAAAGCATGGAGACCTTACGCCTTCACCCCCTGAACTTGATTTGGAATGACTTCCTCTCTCTATCTAAGATATTGAAAAAGTCTTATTTTAATCACAAATCAATATTTTTTTTAAAAATAGTTAATGAATTATCAATATTTCCTTTGTTATACTATTGCGTTGTTTTATGCATAACATCACGCGGCTCTTACTTTTTCAAATGAATGCATTGTTTGCGCTCTATTTTAATTAACTATTGTCGCCACATGATGATACGTGATATTCAGCTGAAATGTATGACCTTAAGTAAATAGCATTACTTATCTCTTGTGTTAATTTAAGGAAACACCTCCTTATCTCTACATGTAAGTGCACTTCCTATCATAACTGTAGTGCGATGTACAGACTTTGAAACACTTGAGATGTGACTTCTAAACACAGTTTATTGCAACTGTCATCCCTAGATTTTAAACGTCATCAACTTCTTTCAGTGCTGTTCCATCTATGTGGTATACAGCCTTATCTGTGCATTCCAAAATGGAATACCTTGCACTTATAAATACTAAAATTATATTTAAATCTTTGTGAAGGAAACTGGGGAATTTCTACTTGAAAATGTAATATTTAAGTATAGTTTGTAGTAGTTCTTTGTGCAATGTTTAAATAATGGCAGAGCAGACGCAGCTCAGTTTGCTAATACTTTATCACCGAGTCCCCTTCCCCCCATTTAAGGACTCTATTTTACACAGCATACTATGGATTTTGCAGTATGCAGTGCTTGCAGCATGTACACATCCCAACAATTAGATATGTGGCAGGTGAGAGATTGGGGAGTGCATATATGCAGTAAATATAGAAAATGGGAAGAACTTTGATTTAGGCATTATTATAATGGACCTCAGTAGTGTTACACCAGAAATGGGAGAATGCCCACCGAGAGAGAGAGACGAGTAGCATGATCGAGTGTAAAGATAACGAGCAGAATATTAATGAAAAAAAAATATAATTCAGGAGTGTATTAAGTTGGAAACATCGTCAAGTTTCACAGATGGTGTTAATTGGGAGGAGGAGGAATGGTAGGTATTATCTCTCTCTGCATGCTACCTACACACGAGTAAGTAGCATGCAGAGAGAGAAAGATAAATGAACTAAAAAAGGAAGTGGAATGTCTTGGAAATGAGTTGAGAAGCGTGAAAGAAGAGATTAGGCGGATGGAAACAATGAATGCAAAGTAGAGTATTTGTCTGCAGGAATGATTGTGTGACTATAGCAGTTGAGGTGAAAGGACAGATGAAACGATTGTGACAGTGGGCACGAATGACTTGAGAGGCATGAGATCTGAGGTTTTGCTAGAGGTTGTATGGAAAAAAACAGAGAGGGAAGATAGTGTGTGTGTATTGCTCAGGTATGATAATGCAGAGCTGTGGAGAAGAGCATCAATAATGAATAGTATAATAGCCAGAATGTGTCGAAAGAGGCTTAGAATACATGGATGCTTGGAGGGCATTTGAAGACAGAAAAGAGCTGTATGCAAGAGATGGCTTGTATTTGGATGAGAATTGGATTTGAATGAGATAAGCAAGTCAGTGTGTCAATGTAGGAAAAAGCTATAATCATCAGGGTGGCTGGTAGCAGGGGGTGACCTCTGTGGGAATAGGTGATTGGTAGAAGGGGGGAATACATCGGGTAATGCTGGATCCAGTGGAGTCTGGAGGGGATAATAATAGAAACAGTGACAATGCCTTAATTATTTATGCTAATGGCAGGAGTATCCAGAATAAAAGAGATGAATTGGTGGCACTGTTAGTATGTCTGTCCAAGGATAATTGGGATCCCTGAGATGTGATTGACAGAAGATAACATACTAACAGGAATAGAAGTAGCAGGGTATAGCATTATTGACAGGATAGGAAGGGAAAATGCAGTGGTGAAGTACTGCTTATGATCAGTGACGACTTATGTCCTCTCAGAGTGGAGGATTTGGAGGGAAAAACTGCTAATGGTTTTGATAGCATATGGCATGAAGTGGAGGTGGGCAGGACAAGATATTCAGTGGAGTGTTGTTACAAGCAAGGGAGCATAGAGGAGATGTTTAAGCAGTTGAGCTTGGCAAGTGCAAAAAGAATGATTGTTATGAGAGATTTTAACTACAGCAGTATAAACTGGGAAGAGGAAACTGTATGTAGTGATAAAAGAATTGAATTTCTGGAATTCTTGAGGGACAAATGTCTTACACAACATGAAGTAGAAAGAACATGAGGTTCAAGAGGTTTTTATTTTGTCATAGCCCAGAAGATCTGATTATAACTGAGATGGCATCTCTTCTCCCAGTTAGACCATGTGGTTTGGACTTGGTAAATGAATAGACATGCAGGTGTATCAAAGAGAAAGGAATGCATGTGGAATTATAAGGCAGGTAATTATAATAAGCTTATATATCAACTTGCAACACTTCCATGGATGGATAAATTAGAAGGGAGAGATATCATCAGTGCTTGGGAACTTGCAAAGGAATATTTATTAGAAGCAATAGCAAGCTGTATATCATGAGTGAAAAAGAGAACACAATTTGGTGTAAAGTGTTTGATAAACAATATCAAATGGAAACTGCAAATAAACATGAGGTTATTGAAGAGATATAATTAGAGAAGATGAAGAGCATATTATTATTATTATTATTATTCAGTCCTCCATGGAGTCAAAAGACTCATTGCGGGAGTTCCTTCCTAAGAAACACAAAGTCAATGAGTTCAAGGAGTGGTATGATAGACCGTTCTCGCTCTCACCACTCCATCAGGCAATGCATTCCATGGTTCAACCACCCTCCATGCAAAGAAACTACTCCTCACTATCTTGCTCACAGTTTCTCTTCGTAACTTCCAGGGATGGCCTCTTGTCATCACTCCTTCCCGCTGTTCAACCAAGCGAAAGAACTCCCCCAGTGTCAACCCTGTAACCACCTCTCAACAGTTTAAAAGTTTCAATCATATCACCTCTCCTCCTTCTATCCACCAAACTCTGCAGTCCACATTCCCTCAGTCGATCCTCATAACCATCATTGAGTCCTGAAACCATCTTTGTTATCCGCCTTTGTACCCTTTCCACAGTTAATTTATCCCCTTCAAATGGGGAACAAATCTGAGAACAATAGTCCAAGTGTGGTCTCATCAGGGTCTTATACAACGAAATGATAACTGTTTTATCTCTGCAGGTCAGCATCCTTCTCATTATTGCAGCAATCCTCTGTGTTACCTTTACCACCTTTGCAATATGTCCCCTAAATTTCAGGTTTCTATCAATCATCAACCCCAGATCTCTTGTCTACCCTACTTCCTCCAGTATAACTCCTCCCATAGAGTATGCAGCGTCCCATCAATGTTTCCCAAACCTCAAGACCTTACATTTTGCTGCATTAAACTGACATCCCCATTCATTTGCCTACCTATCTAGCTTATTCAAATCCTCTTGCAGGGCTGCCGCATCTGCACTATTACCAATAATCCTTTCCAACTTTGCATCATCTGCAAACAACTGAATATCCCCTTGCAATCCACTGACAATGTCATTGATATAAAGGTTAAACAATATAGGTCCCAGTACTGAGCCCTGTGGGACCCCACTTGTAACCCCCACTTGTACCTATCGGACAGCCAATCCTGAATCCAGTTGACCAATCTGACATCCAGACCCATGTGCTGCAACTTAAATATCAGCTTATCATGTGACACCCTGTCAAATGCCTTCGCTAAGTCTAAGAAAATGGCAGTATATGCCTTTCCCACATCTAATGCTCTTGTAACTTTATCATAAAAGGCTAGCATATTGCTAAAACAAGAGCGCCCCTTCACAAATCCATGTTGACTCTCACATATAACATTACCCTCATCTGCCCAATGCTGAATACGGTCCTTCACTACTTTCTCCAAGATCTTGCTCACTACTGATGACACATAAACTGGTCTATAATTAGACACTTCCAGTCTGCTACTGCCCTTATGCAATAGCACTATCTTACCTTCCTTCCATTCCATGGGCACCTTTCCAGCAGCCAGACTTTCATTGAAAAGCCAGGCCAAAGACACTGTCAGTTCCCTAGCACATTCTCTCAAAACTCGTGGTGAAATACCATCCAGTCCCACAGCTTTACTGATATCCAGAGTACTCAGTATTTCAAACACACTCTCCTCCTGTACCTCTAAACCTTGAAGATGCTCTTTACCTCTAGCATTAAAACTGACTCCTCCAGGATGAAATACTCCAATAAAGTATTCATTGAACAATTCTACTATATCCTCTTCATCAGTCACACTATTCCCATTTTTATCCCACAGTGTCATTCTTCCACAGTCATTTCTCCTCCTACTGGCCACATATCTAAAAAATTCCCTAGGATTTTCTTTGGATCTTAGGGCTAATCACCTCTCATATTCCAGTTTCATCTTCCTTACCATACTAGTTGCTCTTCTGGCCTGTGTCTTATACTCTTCATGCATCTTCTCTTCTCCTGTCTCCTTATATCTCTTCCACAGCCTGTTTTTTTTGCATGCAGTTCCTGTTTAATATTGTTTGTCATCCGCTTTACTCCAAATTCTGTCCTCTTGTTTACTCATGGTATACAATTTACCATTGCTGCTAACAAATATTCTTTCATAATTTCCCACTCACTAATGATATCCCGGCCTTCCAATTCCTCCCTCCATGAAACTTCCCCAAGTTGACGTCTAAGACTATTATAATCACCTGCCTTATAATTCCTCATATGTTCCCTTTTCTTTGATACTCCTGCATGTCTATTCATTTTCCAACTTAAAACCATATGGTCACTCTCTCCAACTGGTGGGAGAGATGTCATCTCAGTTATCAACTCTACTGATGCTATAACCAAATCCAAAACTCTTGAACCTCTTGTTCCCTCTATTACATGTTGCCTAAGACATTTGTCCCTCAATCATTCTAGAAATTCCATTCCCTTATTGCTACATGCATCTTCCTTTCCCCATTTTATACTACTGTAGTTAAAATCTCCCATAATAATCATTCTTCTTGCATTTGCCAAACTCAATTTTGGGGACCAGGAAATGTCTAAACATTTCTTGGTCCCCATCCTCCATGCTCCTGGGTCTGTAGCAACACCCCACTAAAAATCTTGTCTTGTCTACCTCTACCTCACACCATATGCTCTCAAAATCATTTGTCTCACTTCCTTCCAAAGCCTCCACTCTTAGAGGACATAAGTCATCACTTATCATAAGCAGTACTCCACCACCACACTTTCCCTTCCTATCCTGCCAAAAAATGCTGTACCCAGCGACTTCTATTCCTGTTATTATATCCTCTTCTGTCAACCACGTCTCAGTGATCCCAATAATTTTTGGTTAGGCTGATGCTATCTGTGCCACCAATTCCTCTCCTTTATTCAGGATACTCCTGACATTAGTATATAGCATTGCCGTTGTTTCTGTACCCAGCATTATCCCCTCTAGACTCCACTGGGCTCAGTGTTACCTGATGTGGTCCCCCTTCTCCCAAGTACCCATTCCCACAAGAGGCCACCCCTGCTACCATCCTCCCTAGATGCTTGAACAATGTATGACTCAGGCTGGGAGAGTGACTGGTATGGTAAGGAAGGCAAACGGGAATATGAGAAGTAATTGGCCCCAAGATCCAAAGAAAATTCTGAGGAATTTTTTCACTATTTGGCCAGTTGGAGGAGAAATGATTGTGGAAGAATGGTATTGTTGGATACAAATGAGAATAGAATGACCCTTGCAAAGGAGCATAGTGGAGTTATTCGATGAACACTTTATTGGGTATTTCTTCCTGGAGAAGTAGGTTTTAATAATAGAAGGATATGGTAGGTTTGACGTTTAGAAGTGCAAGAAGAGAGTGTGTTTCAAGTACTGAGTGCTCTTGATATTTTAAATATTGAGTGCTCAATAAAGCAATGGAGGTGGGTGGGATTTTGTCATCAATTTTGAGAGAATGTGCTAAAAACTTATAGGTTTGTTGACGTGGCTTTTCTGTGAAAGTCTGGCCATGGGAAAGTTACCCAATGAGTGGAAGGAGGGTAAGATAGTGCCATTGCATAAGGGTGGTAGCAGACTGAGTGTATCAAATTATAGATCAGTTTCTGTTTCATCAGTAGTTATTAAGATCTTGGAGAAATGAGTGAGGGACTGTATACAGCTTTGGGCAGATGAGGTAATGTTATCTACGAGAATCGGCATGGATTTGTTAAGATGCTCTGTTGTTTTAGTAATATGATTGTACCTTTTATAATAAAGTGACATGAGTGGTTGATGAGGGGAAAGGCATGTTCTGCCATTTTTTTTTTGGATTTTACAGGGTACCACATGATAAACTGATATACTTAAGTTGTGGCACATGGGTTTAGATGTCAGTTTTGTGAACTGGGTTTGGGATTGGCTGTTCGATAGGTATCAGAGAGTTGTGTATGAGGGATCAGTATCAAGGAGGCAAAAGGTTACAAGTGTGATCACACAGGGCTCAGTACTGGGGCCTGTATTGTTTGACCTTTATATCAATGACATTGTCAGTAAAATTCAGTGGGGTATTTAGTTGTTTTCAGATTATGTGGGAAATGTTTATTAGTAATAGTGCAGATGTGGTAACTCTGCTAGAGGATTTGAATAAACTGGACAGATAGATAAATGAATGGGAGTTTCAGTTACTTGCAGCTAAATATAAAGTCTTGAATTTCAGGATACATCGATGGGAGGCAGCATACTTTGTTGGAGTAACTGTACTTGACAAAGTTGGGGAGGCAAGTGATCCTGGGATGATGATTGATGAAATTCAATGAACGTATTGCAAAGGTGGTGAAGGTAACTCAGAGGATTGCTGCAATACTGAGAAGGATGCTGCTCTGCAGACATAAGAGTTGTCATTCCATTGTATATAGCCCTGATTAGATCACTCCTGGACAGTTGTGCTCAAATTTCAGAGTTCTTCCCAAATTGAAAAGCAACTGCATATCTCATATCTAATATCATTAACATGCTAGTTAAACAATAATAGCCCCACTGCACTGTGCTAGTGACTTTCCTCATTTGGGATACCACTCTCCCATATGCAACCTGATGATACTCAGCTATCAGCTAGTTACCTATCTCACTCACTAGTCTTATCCAACACTATCCATATCAAGTTTATTTCTTTGCAAAATCTGAGTGTACCGAAGTATATGCATCTCCCTTAGCCATTGAATTAGTCACCTTGTTGTAGTATGTTAGTAGATTGCTATAATACTGACAATGCTGACCATCATAGAGAATACTACTATTTACACAATTCTGAATACTAGTCCTCACCAACCCTCCAACACACCTCTAACACTTTAGCAACAAACTACTGGCACAGAGAATGTCCTATAATTTGTAGCCTCAGTTTTTCATTCCTTTGTGGTAACAGTGTTTCCGGGTTACTTACATTGAAACAATTCCAATGCAGTTCATCATTATTATTATGTTTCATTTATCTCTCACATTCATGAACAGCATTCCTTTTTCTTCATATGCTTCAGCTTGCATATGAATAGTTAACTTTGTTCTCTGCCTCAACTCATCATTGTTATACCTTGGCAATTCACAAACTACTTTTCCTATGACACTGTAGTCTTTCATCTCCTAAATAATTTCCGAATATCATGTTCTCCCTCTGCCCAAACAAATCATTCATTTCTAGTACAAAAATTAACTCCTTTGTTTATTTATTTCTCATATCCAGAGCATCAATCACCTTATTCATCCTCCCTCCTGGGAAATGGACCTTACACATCCTGTTATTTACCACACCTTTTACAATTGAATCTCTCTACAATGCTACTCTTGAATCATTTTCCAATCCATCCTCCCCCACTATCTTTAATTTTATTCTTCTGCACTTTTCCGTTAGTATCTATAATTAATGTCTGATCTCATTCTTCGTACACCTCATCTTCAATTCTTTCATTCTTCAATTCTTTCATTGCAACAATCATGATCTCTTTCATATCACTCTTGATTGTGCTCCATCAGTCAGGCTTTCTTCTGTTCACACAGTCATACCTACTATTATCCTTTAGTGTTGGTCACCTTCATTCCCAAAATCTTGTTTGCTTTTGCTTTTTCAGTTATTTCAACAATCACAATCTCACCTTTCATATTCCTTCATTCATCTTTCTGGCTAATACCTTTTTCAGTCTTCTGCCCATCAGTAACTTTGATCTTTCATCTAATCTCATTCTCAACTTTAATTTAAATCAATACATTCCATTAAAACATCACTTTTTACAGACTCTCACCATCTTTCTTCTCGTTCAATCTCTGAAGAAACTCATCTACTAAATTTATCCATGCATACATACCAGACTCCTGACAATGAACTCTTTTAAAGAAATTTGCACCATTCACTCGACTACATTTTTGCACTATATATATATATATATATATATATCTGTTTGTTCTATTTCTAGTGTCTTCATTAACTGCATTACACAAATTTTTGTATAAAATTTACTAAAAACTTTAAATTGCTAAGTAGTCCATCTCGGTATCACTAAGTAATAATTTTTTTGCGAAATACATCTAACTTTTCAAGAATGTTACAAAAAATCCTTTACAAAACTTATCTTTGCCCCTCCTCCCCTCACATATATATACATGGAAGTCAGTGCTGTGAGTTTTTAATTCCTGACTGAATTTTGTTTTTGTCTTTTAGAGAGAAAGATAGTAATGATAATCTCTTATATTCAGGCTTCCATGGAGTCAAGAAACTTATTGTGGAAGGTCCTTCCTAGGAAACACAAAGTCTATCATACCACTCCTTGAACTCATTGACCATTCTTGCTCCCACCACTCTATCAGGCAATGCATTCCATGGTTCAGCCACCCTCCAAGCAAAGAAACCACTCCTCGCCCTCTTGCTCACAGATTCCTTTCATAACTTCCAGGGATGGCCCCCTTGTCATCACTCCTTCCCACTTCCACCAAATGAAAGCCCTAGTGTCAACCCTATAACTGCTTCTCAACAGTTTAAGAGTCTCAATCATATCACCTCTCCTTCTTCTATCTACCAAACTCTGCAGTCCGCATTCCTTCAGCCGATGCTCATAACTAACATTGTACAGTCCTGAAACCACCTTTGTTATCTGCCTCTGTACCCTTTCCATAGTTAATTTATCCCTTTCAAATCCTGGGGACCAAATTTGAGAACAGTAGTCTAAGTGTGGTTTGATCAGCGTCTTATACAACGAAAATGATAACTCTATCTCTGCAGGTCAGCGTCCCTCTCAGTATTGCAGCAATCCTCTGGGTTACCTTCACCACCTTTGCAATATGTTCCTTGAAATTTAGTTTTCTATCAACCATCACCCACCCCAGATATCTTGTCTCCACTACTTCCTCCAGTATAGCTCCTCCAATTGAGTATGCATCCCCCCATCGATGGATCCCAAACTTCAAGACTGTACATTTTGCTGCATTAAACCGACATCCCCATTGATTAGCCTATCTGTCCAGTTTATTCAAATCCTCTTGCAGGGCTGCCACATCCGCATACTGATAACCCTTCCCAGCTTCACATCATCTGCAAACAACTGAAATCCCCTTGCAATCCATTGACAATGTCATTGATATAAAGGTTGAACAATACAGGTCCCAGTACTGAGCCCTGTGGAACTCCACTTGTAACCTTCTGCCTCCTTAATATTGCCCCATCTTACACCACGGTCTGATTTCTGTCAGATAGCAAATTCTGAATCCAATTGACTAACCTAACTTCTAAACCCATGTGCTGCAACAAATATCAGCTTAGTATGGGTGGCACCAGGTCAAATGCCTTTGCAAAATCCAAAAAAATGGCAGTATATGCCTTTCCCTCATCAACTGTTCTTATCACTTTATTATAAAAGGCACTCATATTACTAAAGCAAGAGCATCCCTTAACAAATCCATGTTCATTCTCACAGATAACATTATCTTCATCTGCCCAATGCTGTATTATGGTTCATCACCATTTTCTCCAAGACCTTAATGACACATAAACTGGCCTATAATTAGACACTTCAAGTCTGCTACTGCCTTTATGCAATGGCACTATTTTATCTTCCTTCCCTTCCTTTGGTACCTTTCCCGTAGCCAGACTTCCATTGAAAAACCAGGTCAATGGAGCTGTCAGTTCTTTAGCACATTCTTTCAAAACCCATGGTAAAATACCATTATCTTTCATTAATTAAAAACCCATGGTAAAATACCATTATCATTCAGAGTACTCATTATTTGGAACACACTCTCCTCTTGCACCTCTAAACCTGGAACATGCTCTATCCCTCTAGTATTAAAACCTACTTCTCGAGGATGAAATACTCCAATAAAGTGTTCATTGAACAACTCGACTATGTCCTCTGCATCAGTCACTCTATTCCCATTTTTTTTCCCACAAAGTCATTCTTCCACAATTATTTCTCCTCCTACTGGCCACATAGCTCAAAAATTCCCTTAGATTTTCTTTGGATCTTAGGGCCAATCTCTTCTCATATTACAGTTTCGCCTTCCTTACCATACTAGTCACTGTCCTGGCTGAGTCTTATATTCTTCATGCATCTGCTCTCCACCCCCCCCCCCCTCTTCTTATATCTCTTCCATATTCTCTTTTTCACCTGCAGTTACTGTTTGATAATGTTTGTCATCCACTTTACACCAAATTGTGTCATATTCTTCACTCGTGGAATACAGCTTACTGTTCCTGCTATCAAATATTCCTTCGCAATTTCCTAAGCACTAATGATATCCTGGCCTTCCAATTCTGCCCTTTATGGAACTGGCCCAAGTTGATGTCTAAAACTATTATAATCATCCACCTTATAATTCCACATACGTTCCCTTTTCTTTGATACTCCTGCACGTCTATTCATCTTCCAAGTCAAAACCACTTGGGCACTCTCTCCAACTACTGGGGGTAAGATGTCATCTCAGTTATTTCAGCTATTCTGATGCTATGACCAAATCCAAAACTATTGAACCTATTGTTCCATCTATTACATGTTGCCTAAGGCATTTGTTCCTGAAGAATTCTAGAAATACCATTCCCTTATTACTACATGCATTTTCTTCTTCCCACCTTATACTGCTGTAGTTAAAATATTCCATAACAATCATTTTTCTGCACTTGCCAAGCTCAACTGCCTAAACATCTCCTGCTCCCCCATACTTTGTGCTCCTTGGCCTGTAGCAACACCCCACTAAATATCATGTCTTGCACACCTCTACCTCACACCATATGCTTTCAAAACCATTAGATTCACTCCCTTCCAAAGCCTCCACTATTAGAAAACATAAGTCATCATAAGCAGTACTCCACCACTGCATTTTCCCTTCTATTCTGCTATAAAATGCTGTACTTCTATTCCTGCTATTATATTGTCTTCCATCAACCACATCTCAGAGATCACAATAATCTTATCACGATACTCAATAATCCAGGTTGATGCTATCAATGCCACCAATTCATTTCCTTTATTCCGGATACTGCTGGCATTAGTATAAAGCATAAAAATGTCACTGGTTCTACTGCCTGTATTAGGTAACACTGAGCACTGGACTCAGTGTTACCTAATATCATCCCACTTTCCCCAAGCGCTCATTCTCACAGGAGAACATCACTGCTACCATCCACCCTGATAATTCTAGTTTCCCTGCATTGACACACCGATTTGTTCAGAAAACAGCAATCTCTCCAGATGCCTACAACCTTTCTCATTCAAATGCAAGTGGTCTCTTGCAGCATGCAGTTCCTTTCTGTCCTCAAATGCCCTCCAAGCATCCACATATTCCAATTCTCTCTTCTGACACATTCTGGCTATTATGCTATTCATTATTAATTCTTCTGCCCAACTCATCACTATCATACCTGGGCAATGCACACACAGCCTTTCCTCTCTGTCTTTTCTTTTGTACAACTTCAAGCAAGAATCTAAGATCTCTAACCACCTGATTTACATTGCCTCTCAAATCATTCGTGCACACCAATCCAATCATCTCATCTCATCTCATCCACCCCTTCACCCTTCTTAATTGCCCTAGCCACACTCTCTATCATTCCTCGATTCAAACAATCCTATGGCACCTTTGGATCCTATCTAGCTACCCTTCCCATAGCCGAATTTCATTGAAAAGTCAGGTCAATGGAGCTATCAGTTCTTAAGCACATTCTCTCAAAACCCACGGTGAAATACCATCCAGACCCACAGCTTTATAAAATTTTGTCAGGTCTTAATGGGGAGCGATGCTGTACCACACCTGAAAGTGAGAAGTGACTGAATGAAGTATTATGCATGATATATATTTACAAGGCTGATGTTGGATGAAATATTTTTCTATATTTTTAAAGAATATGCAAAAGAAGTGACTATGAACTTGTTGTTTAAGGTTGTTATACAAGGAATGTCCCCCAGAGGATTGTAAAGAATTAAAAATAGCATAATTACCCAAACGTAGATTGACAGATGTTTCCAGTTAGAGAAGAGATGGTATATCTGTAATGGTGTCAAAGTTATTGGAGAAATTAATTAGTAGATTACAGCTTTGAATTGATTCAGTTCTCTACAGTGATCAGAGTGAGTAAAAGGATGGGTCTTACCTTCTATTGCATGAAAAGTGCCAGATAAAGGAGACATTATTATTATTATTATTATTATTATTATTATTATTATTCAGGTCTCCATGGAGTCAAAAGACTCATTGTGGGAGGTCCTTTCTAAGAAACACAAGTCTATCAAGACTCATCGAGGGAGGTCCCTCCTAGGAAACACAGTCTATCATAAGACTCCTTAAACGCATTGACCATTCTCGCTCTCACCACTCCATCAGGCAACGCATTAAATGGTTCAACCACCCTCCATGCAAAGAATCCACTCCTCACCCTCTTCCTCACAGTTTCCTTTCGTAACTTCCAGGGATGGCCCCTTGTCATGACTCCTTCCCACTGTTCAACCAAGCAAAACAACTCCCCAGTGTCAACCCTATAACCACCTCTCAACACTTTAAAAGTCTCAATCATATCACTCCTCCTTCTTCTATCCACCAAACTCTGCAGTCCACACTCCCTCAGCCGATCCTCATAACTAACATTGTACAGTCCCGACACCATCTTTGTTATCTGCCTTTATACCCTTTCCACAGTTAATTTATCCCCTTCAAATCCTGGGGACCAGATCTGAGAACAATGGTCTAAGTGTGGTCTGATCAGAGTCATATACAACAGAATGATAACCATTTTATCTCTGCAGGTCAGTGTCCTTCTCATTATTGCAGCAATCCTCTGCGTTACCTTCACTACCTTTGCAATATGTCCCCTAAATTTCAGGTTTCTATCAATCATCAAATCCAGATCTCGTCTCTCCTACTTCTGCGGTTTAACTCCTCCCATAGAGTATGCAGCATCCCATCGATGTGTCCCAAACCTCAAGACCTTAACATTTTGCTGCATTAAACCAAAATCCCCAATTCATTTGCCCATCTATCTAGCTTATTCAAATCCTCTTGCAGGGCTACCACATCTGCACTATTACTAATATCCCTTCCCAGCTTCACATCATCCGCAAACAACTGAATATCCCCTTGCAATCCACGGACAATGTCATTGATATAAAGGTTAAACAATATAGGTCCCAGTACTGAGCCCTGTGGAACCCCACTTGTAACCTTCTGCCTCTTTGATATTGCTCCACCATACACAATTCTCTGATACCTATCAGACAGCCAATCCTGAATCCAGTTGACCAAATCTAACATCCAGACCCATGTGCTGCAACTTGAATATCAGCTTATCATGTGGCACCCTGTCAAATGCCTTTGCTAAGTCTAGTAAAATGGCAGTATACTTTTCCCTCATCTAATGCTCTTGTAACTTTATCATAAAAGGCTAGCATATTGCTAAAACAAGAGCGCCCTTTCACAAATCCATGTTGACTCTTACAGATAACATTACCCTCATCTGCCCAATGCTGTATATGGTCCCTCACTACTTTCTCCAAGATCTTACTTACTACTGATGACACACAAACTGGTCTATAATTAGACACTTCCAGTCTGCTACTGCCCTTATGCAATGGCACTATCTTAACTTCCTTCCATTCCATGGGCACCTTTCCCACAACCAGACTTTCATTGAAAAGCCAGATCAAGTGCACTGTCAGTTCCTTAGCACATTCTCTCAAAACCCGTGGTGAAATACCATCCAGTACCACAGCTTTACTAACATCCAGAGTACTCAGTATGTGGAACACACTATCCTCCTGCACCTCTAAACTTCGAACCTGCTCTATCCCTCTAGTATTCAAATTGACTCCTCCAGGATGAAATACTCCAATAAAATGTTCATCGAACAATTCCACTATGTCCTCTGCATCAGTCACTCTATTCCCATTTTTATCCCACAATGTCCTTCTTTCACAGTAATTTCTCCTCCTAATGGCCACATAGCTAAAAAATTCCCCAGGATTTTCCTTGGATCTAAGGGCCAATCTTTTATCATATTCTAGTTTCACCTTCCTTACCATACTAGTCACTCTTCTCGCCTGTGTCTTATATTCTTCATGCATCTTGTCTTAACCTGTCTCCTTATATCTCTTCCATAACCTCTTTTTCGTATGTAGCTCCTGTTTATTATTGTTTGTCATCCACTTTACTCCAAATTGTTTCCTCTTCTTCACTCGTGGAATACAGCTTACCATTGTTGCTAACAAATATTCCTTCACAATTTACCATATGCTATGATATTCTTGGATATTGCATGACTGAATATGAGATGAATAATAGGTTGATTAGATGGATTGATATTTATCTAAATAATAGTAGAATATTCTGTATCGGGTGGGGAGGGAGGTAGAGAGTTCCAGAAAAGAGACTTTGCTTATAACACAAAATTTATGCTGAGTAAGGATGGTCTCTTGGGCAACTACTATTCAGCTTTTGTTTGGTAATGATATTTTATGCAGGTTGATAGATATTAAATTGTTTGCTGATGATGCAAAGTTGGGGATAGTCATAAGAAGTGATTCTTAGTTCCCATTAAGAGATTTACAACTGTTTACTATATTTGAGGAGCTGTGTTTCAGAAGTAAGATTAAATTTGGAGTCTTGGGATGATGATTAATCACACTATAACTATTGTGTGCAGGTTTGATCATTTGTTTCCATTGAAATGAAGTTCTGTAGAGGGTTTGGACATGCCAGTGACTAAAGCAACATAGAGTTATGGGAAGAGAGAGCTTGAAGAAATGCATATTGCAAAGTTATATTAAAGAGAGAGAGAGAAAAGAAGAGCCAGTATGATGGATGCATATATGGATACATGATGGAACTTACATAAGGATGTGGTGACAAAGTGATTATGGGATAGACTTTTTTTTTACATGCAGTGAATGATTTTAATGTCAGTATAAAATAGTTGCTTCTTGAGCGAGAATAGACTGCACTATCTCTGATTAAATGGAGTTTGGTTACTGCTAATAAATAACAGTACAATATAGTGTATGTATATATATGTATATAGTACAATACAGTATAATAATTATATATATGGTACATGTTACACATATATAATATGATCATTTGAAAAATTTATGTTGAGTAATCACTAGTCAACAGTAAATACAGAAAAGAGATAATTATGTTTATACTTGGTTTTTATTTCAGCATGAAAACATGGCTTCTGAACTGGAATCAGCATTACCTCCAATTTCTACAGTGGGCCAACATTCTGTCACTTATGGGCATCCTCCATCAGCAAGGTAAGTCTTGGCAGCAGTTATCTCGTGGTTTCCTGTCACAATACAACACCAGAACATACTTTACTATTTTTTTTTTTAATACACGTGTTAATACTAGGTTATTAGTTAATATTAGTTAATACTAATCTGCAAGGTTAGAAAAATCAGAACTCTATTGTGGACACAGGAAGTTAAAGAGGCAGTGAAGGAAAAGAAGAAAGCTTATCAAACGTTTCTGGCAAATAAGCCAGCTTGTGCTCTTAGAGAATACAGAAACAAATGTAAGAAAGCTAAATACTGTGTAAAACTAGCTAAACAGAAGTCATGGGAAGAATTTGGTAAGAACATTATTATTATTACCACCCCAAGACCTCATGGAGTCAAAGACTCATCTGGGAGGTCCTTTTATCACACACACAGCTCATCATACCGTGCTTTAAACACATTCAAACTCTTTGTAGACACCACATTCTCAGGCAAGGCATTCCAATCATTCACAACTCTGCATGAAAAAAACCTGCCTCGCACTCCCCTACTCACACACTCTTTATACAGTTTCCAGGGATGACCTCTGGTTCTCCCCTGATCTCCCACTATTCTCTGTAAAACTTCTCCAGCATTGATCCTATAACAACCCCTTACTTCACTTGTAGGTCTCTATCATATCTCCCCTCTTCCTCCTGTCCACCAGACTCTGCAAATTACACCTTCTCAATCTTTCCTCATACTCGACATTCCAGAGGTCAGAAACTACCTTAGTCAGTCGCCTTTGGATCCTTTCCAACATCTCTTCATCCTTCTGAAAACCCGGTGACCAAATCTGGCCACAATAGTCCATGTGTGGCCTAATCAAAGCCTTATACAATGGAACAAGAATCTCCCTACTTCTACACGCCAGTGTCCTCCGCATAATTTCCAGAAGCCTTTGTGTTGTCTTCACAATTTTGGCGATGTGTCCCCTAAATTTTAGATCCGTATCCACTATCAGCCCCAGATCTCTTATTTCCTTTACTTCCAACAATATATTCTCTCCAAGCATAAATTCTGCATCCCATCTTTGTTTCCCAATTTTTAAAACCTTACATTTTGCAACATTGAACTTGTATCCCCATTTCTGTGCCCAGTCACTCAATTTATTCAAGTCTTCTTGTAAGGCCACAACATCTTCACCACACTTCATGGTTCGTCCCAACTTTGCATCATCTGCAAACAACTGAATATCTCCATCCAGATCTTCACCTATATCATTAATATACAAGTTAAACAGTAATGGACCTAAAACAGACCCCTGTACTCCACTAGTGACTTTCCTTTCCCTGGATATCGCTCCCCCATACACAACTTGTTGATATCTATCAGATAGCCAGTCTCTAATCCAATGCACTAATCTGATATCCAACCCCATGTGCTCTAGTTTGACTGTCAACCTATCATGAGGTACTCTATCAAAAGCCTTTGCAAAATCCAAGTATATTACTGTGTATCCTTTTCTTCTGTCCAAGGAAGCAGTCACTTTATTGTAATAAGTAAGTAGATTACTAAAACATGACCTCCCTTTAGCAAATCCATGCTGTCCATCAAAGATAATACCATTGTTATCAACCCAACTCTGGATCCAAGTTCTCACAAGCTTCTCCAACAACTTAACCACAACACCTGACACACAGAGATAGGCCTATAGTTTGATGCTTGAGTTCGATCACCTCCTTTATGAAGTGCACAATCTTACCCTACTTCCACTCCTTAGGAACTTGACTGAGTGCAAGACTCATATTAAAAAATAAATGAATAGAAAATAAATATCCAGAGAGTGGCAAGATATTCTGGAGGTCGTTGGAAAAGCTCAGAAATGGAGGAAAGAGTGCTATAAAATGAATTAGAGATGATAATGGTGACATGAAAACTGGAGAAAAAGATAGCCTTGAAATTTGGAGTAATTACTTTGAAATATTGCTAAATGAAACAAGCAGTGTTGAGAGCACAGTGGTAAAAAACACTCAACAGACATGCAATCAGGAATATATATCCATACTTGAAGCATAAAAAGCCTGAAATGTGAAAAGGCAGATGGAGTAGATGATATTCGACCAGAAATACTGAAGTATGGAGGTATAAAAGTCTTACAGTGGCTGCACTGCATAGTTCAGAAGGCCTGGACAGAGAGGCAAATTCCAAATGATTGGAGTAAGCTTTCATAGCACCCATATACAAAAAGGGAAATAAAACTGAATGTGAGAATTACAGAAGTATTTCCCTATTGAGTGAAAGGGAAACTTGGTAAAGAACAAGCTGGATTCAGACCAAATAGCTGTCAGGATCAGATTTTCACTTTATGACAGATGGTTGAGAAATAATGGGAATATAACAAAGATCTGTATTTAAGTTTTATAGATCTGGAAAAGGCATATGATAAGGTGCCAAGAGAGAAGCTTTTCCAAACACTACAGTTGTATGGTGTCAATGGGACAATATATCAAACAATACTTAGTCTTTATTTGATGTAAATCAGCAGTTAGAATTGAAGGAAGTACATGAAGATGGTTTTATGTTAAATCTGGTGTCAGACAAGGATGTACATTATCTCCTCTGTTGTTCATTATCTATATGCATCAGATTATGAAGGAAAGTGGTATTAAGCCTCATATTAAAATTGGAGATGTTAATATCAGCTCTTTGCTTTATGTGGATGATGTTATACTTCTAAATAAATCCATTACAAGTCTGCAAGAATCACTGACTAAATTGAATAATCGTTGTAATAGATTTATTATTATTATCCAGGCCTCCATGGAGTAAAAAGACTAATCTTGGGAGGTCGTTCTTAGGAAACACAAACTTTATCAGACCACTCATTGACCGTTCTTACTCTAACCACTCTCTCAGGCAATGCATTCCACGGTTCAACCACCCTCCATGCAAAGAAACCACTCCTCACCCTCTTGCTCATAGCTTCCTTTCATAACTTCCAGGGATGGCCCCTTGTCATTGCTCCTTCCCACCGTTCCACCAAGTGAAAGAACTCCCCAATGTCTATCTACCCTATAACTGCCTCTCAGCAGTTTAAAAGTCTTGATCATATCACCTATCCTTCTATCCACCAAGCTCTGCAGTCCACATTCCCTCAGTCGATCCTTGTAACTGACATTGTACAGTCCTGAAACCATCTTTGTTATCTGGCTCTGTAGCCTTTCCACAGTTAATTTATCCCCTTCAAATCCTGGGGACCAAATTTGAGACCAATAGTCTAAGTGTGGTCTGATCAGGGTCTTATACAACGAAATGATAACTCTTTTATCTCCGCAAGTCAGTGTCCTTCTCATTATTGCAGCAATCCTCTGGGTTACCTTCACCACCTTTGCAATATGTTCCCTGAATTTCAGTTTTCTAGCAACCGTCACCCACACCAGATCCCTTGTCTCCACTATTTCCTCCAGTATAGCTTCTCCAGTTGAGTATGCATCACCCCCATCGATGGATCCCAAGCTTCAAGACTGTACATTTAAACCGACATCCCCATTGATTAGCCTATCTGTCTAGTTTATTGAAATCCTCTTGCAGGGCTGCCACATCCGCATACTGATAACTCTTCCCAGCTTCATCATCTGCAAACAACTGAAATCCCCTTGCAATCCATTGACAATGCCATTGATATAAAGGTTGAACAATACAGGTCCCAGTGCTGAGCCCTGTGGAACTCCACTTGTAACCTTCTGCTTCCTTGATATTGCCCCACCATATACAACTCTCTGATACTTATCAGACAGCCAATCCTGAATCCATTTGACTAACCCGACATTTAAACCCATATGAAAATCTGTAGTAGCAAGACAAATACACTGAAAATAACAGAAGCATTAAAAACATCAACTGCATTGTGAATGGAGAACCTATAGAACAAGTAAACATTTCAGCTATTTAGGCACAATTTTTAGTGAAGATGGTAAATTAAATATGGAAATGGACAACAGAATCAGCAAAGCTGGTAGGAAGTCACCTGAATAAGAGAGAAATTCGTCAAAACACTAAATTTGCCCTATTCAAGACAGTGTTCAAGCCAATTTTAACTTATGGATCTGAGAGCTGGGTTAGAAATAAAACTGACTAGAAACTGCAGATATGAGAGTCATAAGAAGGATTAGGGGTGTGAATAGATGGAATCCAGGAGTCTGTTAGAAGAGCTAATCTTAGGTGGTATGATCGTTTAAGAAGAGATGTGACAGATATTGTTTTGCTAGTTTGGGTCTCCTGCGATGAGTCTGCTGACTCCATGGAGATACCCGTAATAATAATAAACAGAATGGGAGAGGTTGGAGTCTTGATAGGAAACATTGATTTGGAGATAGGAAGTTGATAGGAATTGTAGATAGGAAGTTAGTGGTGATGTAAGTTAAGCATGTAGTACTATCATATCCTGTACATCCCTTGAGAGTACATGTGAGGAATTTGATGATTATGATGTGTAATACTATAAATTAAAGATGCCATGTTCTTGGTTAAATCCTTTATCCAGTGTAAAGGATAAAGGTTAAATCTTGGTTAAATTGCACTTGAATTATTTTCCCAATTTGGTTACTGGTATATAGAGGGGCTAATTGACTTCACATCAATTGGCTTAGTATTGCATGATGGAAGTGTATAATGCTATGCATTATTGGGGATGTGTGCATTGCATTATAGGATGCTAAGTCCATTGATGTGAAGTCATTAGCCTCTATATACAAGACCCAGTCAGAAGATACATCACACACAAACTTCGTTTGCTTGAGGCTGCATACTCGATTGGAGGAGCTATGCTGGCAGAAGTAGGGGAGACGAGATCTGGGGGTGATGATTGATAGAAAACAAATTCAGGGAACATATTGCAAAGGTGGTGAAGGTAATCCAGTGAATTGTTGCAATACTGAAAAGGATGCTGACCTGAAGAGATAAAAGAGTTATCATTCAATTGTATAAGATCCTGATCAGACCACACTTAGAGTATTGTTCTCAAATTTTGTCCCCAGGATTTGTAGGGGATAAAATTTGGAAAGGGTACAGAGGCAGGTAACAAAGATGGTTTCAGGACTGTACAATGTTAGTTATGAGGATCGGCTGCAGGAATGTGGATTACAGAGTTTGGTAGATAGAAGAAGGAGAGGTGATATGATTGAGACTTTTAAACTGTTGAGAGGCAGTTACAGGGTAGACATTGGGGTGTTCTTTCACTTGGTGGAACAGCAGGAAGGAGCAATGACAAGAGGCCATCCCTGAAAGTTACGAAAGGAAGTCATGAGCAAGAGGATGTGGAGTGGATTGTTTCTTTGTATGGAGGGTGGTTGAACCATGGAATGCATTGCCTGATAGAGGGGTGAGATCAAGAACGGTCAATGAGTTCAAGGAGTTGTATGATAGTCTTTGTGTTTCCTAGGAAGGACCTCCCATGATGAGTCTTTTGACTCCATGGAGGCCTGAATAATAATAAATAAATTAAACCAAGAATATAATTTCTTGGCATCTTTAATTTATAGTATAAACAAGTGAAAAAACTTTCAAACTCTCAGATTTTGGCAAGATAAGTACTTTGGTTTCCTTTCTTTGTTTTTCACTTTGATTTTATTTTACTGGTGCACTAGGTGGTTTCACCCCCTTCTCTTAGTACTGGCTTTTTTTTTCCCCAAAGTAAATATTAAGATTGCTGGTAGTGCATTTAATGTCTACATTACGGGATTACTTTTGGTGGCATCACAGCTTGCATTTTATAGTAACTTAAATATAGCATTTATTGGTGGTGTAGCATTGTTTCTATATCATGGGATTATTTAATTTTCAGTCTTATGACTGAAAGGATTTTTTCTCTTACAATCAAATATAGAGGTTTTAGTCTTTCCCTCCTGCTGAGGCAATGGTACCAATTCCTCCAATGGTGCGAACTATAGGAATTGAAATTCCAGGATCTGAAGAAGCGATGTATGTGACTTGAGAGATAGTTGGGGCTAGTAAGATTTATTTTTTCATGGCATACAGTGGAGGGAAATATTTAATTGTAATTAAAGATGTGGAAACAAGGGATCAACTATTACAGGGTTTTACTTTCGAAGGTAGCACAGTAATTCCTGCAATGGTGGGAAGCCGGGTTAATACAATAAAAATCAAAAGACTTCCAATGGAATATATAGAGAACAATAATGAAATTCTTATACAGACATTTTCAAAATGGGGTAAAATCAGTAACATACAAAAGGGTATATCAAGTGAAGATCCAAACTGGTTTTCTGGTGAGGTCACCTTCACAACGGATATGAAGATGCCCATACCAAATTTTGTCAACATCAGTATAATTTGAGTTATGGTAAACTATCCTGGAGTACAGAGGCAGTGCCTGCATTGTGGTTCATATGACCACTTGGGTGGCAACTGCCCAAAGCTAAATATTTCAACCATATGGAGATCAGACATATCACTAATCAGTGTCTCAAACCCTGTTAGAAATGTGCAAGTTCTGAATCCTGCATTAGCACTTGTCCTTTCAGAACTTTCACAGAAACAGTGGGAGCAGTGGTAGATTCAATTAGAACAGCATATATATCAGAGAGACAAAAAAAAGTTTCCTAATTTTCCAATTCAATCTAGTAAAGATGGTGCTTTTAAACAAATCAGCCAGAAATTAGCCCCCAAAATTTCAGAACTGCAGGAGCCACTTTCCCAGTCAAATATCCATGGAACAACATCAGTTCAAATTACCATTAATGAACCTAGTATAATAACTGAACAGATGCATGACAAAATGCAAAATCATGAAACTGTTCTACAAGGAGAAACTGGAGAAGAAACAGAAAAGCAAGTAACAGTTGAAAGAACTAAATATGCAGACAATTTAATGTGCAAAAGATGAATTAATAAAAAAAAATTGAAGAGAAACAAAAAAAATGATAAGATGTGTTAAAGGAATTAAATCTAAAGGATTTAATCCACAGGATTTAATTGGCGTCAATGCACTGGGGCTGTTTTCCTGGACATAGCCAGTGCATTCGACAAGGTTTGGCATTATGGCTTGCTACACAAAATGATATCTTTTGGTACACCATTGGGAATAATTCAACTGATCAGGTCATACCTCTACGATAGGCACATGCTAGTTAAGCTAAATGGTGCACTCTCAATACAAAAGTGCATCCTGGCTGGAGTCCCATAAGGATCTCTACTGGCACCGACTCTATTTTCCATATATATGTGTGATATCCCGCACAACCCACTCTCATCTCTCAAGGTGCTATATGTAGATAATGCTGCGGTACTGACCAGATCTTTAAAACCGCATCTAGCAATCAAGAAACAAAAATCTACTGCTAATTGAACAATATTTCGCCAAATGGTGACTCCAAGTAAATCCTCAAAAGAGCGTAGCAGTAATATTTGCCAAAAGACCAATGCTTCCTACTGGAGACATCCTCCTATTTAACATAAAAATCCCATGGTTTACTGAGATCAAATATCTTGGCATACTGATGGACAAAAAACTGACTTCCAGCTCCCATGTCAAGACTATCTGTCTAAAGACATCAAAAATTGCCCAGCTCTATCCTTTAATCAATAGAACAGTAAATTGAGCACCAGAATCGAACTACTTATATATAAGTTAAAAGGGGAGATGGTAAAACGGGATTTACCATCTCCCCTTTTAACTTATGTTGCCAGTAAAATAGCCTTTTGGCTTATTATAGTAGTACTTATATATAAATTGATGAATCATCCTATACTCACCTATGCTTCTCCGGCCTAGAGCCGTACTGCTAATACCAATACACTCAAACTACAACGGGTGCAAAATAAATGTCTCAGAATGATCCTCAACACACCATGGTTCGTACGTACTGTGCAACTTCACCGGGACACAAATGTCCCCTATATTGTCAAGGGGACAATCAAGGGGCCATACTGAACGATACTTGGAAAAATCTAATTAATTCCCTCAGTTCAACAGAACTACAGTACACGAATAATCATATTACGCGTTTGCATGTAACGCGTGTTCATGATACTGAGTAGAAATGTCACGCGAACGTGTTACCTTAGCTACCTAACAGGTTCTAACGTTTTTTTGTATTCTTAAACTTTTTTTGCATTTACCATTTTTTTGTACTGTGCAAGCCTTGAGAAAGCTAGTCAGTTACTAGCGAAACCAGTAAGCAATATTGTACGAACATACGTACGAATTAAAAATCTATGGTCAGTTTAACAATAAGTCTTATATTATACATGTCTCCAAGGAGATGTGCTTTGCATTATCGGAGATACTAAGACAAGGAGTGATGAGAGCTTGGTCCATCTATACCACAAGTTGCCTCAGTCCTGAAGATACTTCAGATGCAAGGATTAAAGGATTAAACTAATATTATACTCACCAGTGACACTCAGTGATCATAGCATCTCTTTCTGTGTTGCTTCATTAAATGTATGTGGATTCCATAGACAAGTTAAACAAGAAGCTATGTGGAAACTTTTGCTACCCCATAATATGAGGTTTTTGTTTCTCCAATAAGCATACTTCTGCAGATATAAAGATATGATAACTTTAATAGATAGATATCCATTTCTTTATTATTGGAGCTTTGGAAGATTTAACAGGACTGGAATAGTTCTTATTCTTGCCCTCTCTCCTTGGATCATTCTGTAATATTCAAAGGGATGCAGAAAGGAAATTTTTGACAATAGACTGGAAATACTGTGGATGTGTATAAATGTTTATGCTTCATCTAATGGAACAGTTAGACAAAAATTCTTCCAGGAATTGCAGCCATATTTATATGGCACCCACTACATCATAACAGCTGGAGATTGGAATTGTATTGACAACCCCCACATTGGGCAAAATAGGAGGACACCCCCAGGAGGGGAAAAGTGGGATATGCATAGATAAAAATATGTCTCAACAATGCCCAACTAATAGACATATGGAGGATTCACAATCCTAATCTCTAGGCATACACATACATGAATCAAGGTATTGGTACCCATTTTGATTGAATTTATTTCTTCTTCCCTTATAAATAGATGATTAAGAACATATTGACATCAACATATCATATCATAATCCACTTCTGTTTAAATTCTGCTGCATGGAACAAGTAGAGATTAGTTCTGGATCATGGAGACTTCTACCAAATTTTCCATTGATCTTTTTAACCAAATTCCAGACCTCTGTTCATGGAATAATGTTACCTGGAACTGAGATATGTGGTTAAAATTCAAAAAAGCAGTAAAACAGAATATGATTAAATGGGGAAAGAAACAGGCTTTCCTCAAAAGAAAAAAAGTTGTAAGAGCTGTATAAAGAGAGAAGCTGGTTCATAGCGAATCAGTGGAATTGTATAAAGCGTTGCAACATCATTAGAAACATTAACAGAGATAGAAGTGAAAAGGCAGAATCAAGTAGAAGAAAGAAATTTTGAAATTAGGAAATAAGTAGCAATTAGGAAATAACCCTTCATCTGCATTCTTCAATAGACAGTTCACTAATTTCCATGAAGAAAGGTCAATCACTCAAATTTGCATTGATAGTGAAGACCTGTATATATATATATATCTTTTTTTTGGTATTATGGAAAAATTCAGCAAGAGTAGTGGATTAACTGCTAATGCAGACAAGACAGAATTAAGTGTTTGGAAAGTGGGATCCTCTGGACTAACTCCTAAAAAAAGAGAACCCTGCCGTAGTACTTAAGACCATAATCTTCCCTGCTGAGTTATATATTATAAATATTACAGGCATCACAGAAGCTGAACAAAAGCAATTATATAGTAAGCCTGTACAACTTTTTAGGTCCAGCAGATACCAAGAAGAATTAAAAAAAGAATTTCTTCAGCTATCAAAGAAGCATGGAGGATTTGGGCTTCCAGTCTTAAAACTCTGCTATTTAAGAATACAGCTTCAAAAATCCATAAAATGTTGCAGACCAATCACACATGTGCAGTCCTCCACTACCACCTGGGTTTTCATCTTCTCCTGTTTGAAGTAAATGATTATAAAGGTTCAAAAGCTGAGATTGTTCTTGAATGCTACAACATTCTGTGCTTAACTCTAAGATTGCTACAAAATTCTGGTATTGACATTCTTTCCATTAAAAAAAAAAAAAAAAAAAAAAAAAAAAGGGAAAATTTGGTACAAAGAAATCTTTAACTTTTTTCGCCATGAACATTCAAAGTTGTGTACTGACAACAGCATTTTGTTTCTTAATTTATTCAAGTTTCAAGGATACTCTAACAGGTGGGATCTTGCTTAGAAAATTGCACATGGCTGTCTTCCAGTCAATACTATCAAATGGAGGTACTTTAACATCCTGATCCTAATCCTGTGGCCTCCTCTCTTTGAGAGGATTACAACTGATTACTAGGAAGATATGATGCAAGGTAGTTTTCCGTTGCCTTCCTTGCCATAAGTTTTTGTGAGTGTAGCGTGTGTTCACGGGACCAGTTTGCCTGTTTTGAAGGATGAAAAACCCAAGTTACTGGGAGAAAAAACACCCTCCACCTCCATATAAGACTGGTTAACTCACCTTTAGTCGAAATAGACCAGATAATGGTTCCTCACATCATGGACAGGAATCGAAGCCAGGTCTTTCTGACCAAAGGGCTTTGTCTAAACTGACTGAGCTATGGAGGTCCAATTTGTGATATCTATTATTAATTGGAAACAGTGGAATATGCATTCTACAGCTGCCCTCTTCCTCTGCATATTTGGAATACATTATGTAATGCATTGAGCATTTCATTACTTACAACAAAACAGGTTCTTTTTTTAGCAGTATCCACCACCTGTCAGCAATGGGAGGAGAATTTTGATTTTTATCATTAATAAATTAAAATACCATTTATGGATGGTTAGAAAGAAACATGGATTTGAAAACTGGTAAGATGACTATACAAATGCTTTATAACATTGTATTGTGGAAATTTTATTGTTCAGTAAGACAATTTTTGTATTTAGGAAGAAGCATTCTATGCGATATCAAAATTTTGGCCAGGTGATGTAGACCACCTACGTTATACAATATTCACCAGGAAGAGATAAAATTCTGTTTATTTTTACCATGAAGGGTACTTTAAATGGTTCCATCCTCTTAGTTCATTGTGATCTCATGGTCAGTTGTAGGGATGACTGGTAAGAAATCCTAGGCAGAGAAGGCCAACTCAAAGCAGTTAACTCGGATAAGGATCATCAGCTTTGCACTTTAGTTTGAATTGGTCTTTTGGTTGTTCATCTGCATGAGACTGGTCAAAAGGAAAACTGATAACTTTTGACTATATGATGAAATAAAAGAGTTGAGGCATTTTTCTGTATGTCTCATATTATCTGGCTTTTCTTTCTCCTAATAGTGTCTCTGTATTGCTATTGGAAGAATGACTGTACGTTGTGCCCTTCAATTGGAAAAGGTTTAAGTTTGATTCTTGTTGTGACAGGAGGAATCTTAATATGGTGTTGTCAATTAAAGGAAAGGTGAGTTAGCCAATCTCATAAGGAGGTAGTAGGAGAGTTGTTTCTCCTGGAAACACAGGTTTTTCATCCTACATACAGACAAATGAGCCTTGAGAACACACACAATTTACAGACAAAAATTGCTAGTGGTGGCGGCAGGCAATAGATGGCATTCATGTAGATGATAGTGATAGTGGCAGTTCGATGTAGTTGGTGGATTATGTGGTGGACATGGATAGTTGTAGAGTATGTGCCTTCCCTTGATGAGTCTTTGGAGTTCTTGGAGGTGTCACAATATAATAATGAAACAATAACACTATCAGGCCCTCTTGCTCCCCCTGTACTAACTACTCTAGGCCTATGATGAGCAACCTTCTACTTTTTCACCTCAATAAAGGTTGAAACTGCTTTGGGTAGTGATCTTTCCCCTTACAGAGTGTATAATGCATAGTATTATATATTTACATAAACTTCCATAAGGTTATATACTTACATAATATACTTACTTTATATACTTACATAAAGGGATATGCTTTGCATTATGGAATTTGCATTATAGAATTTTGGAAAGATTGCTTTTGGCTGCACATCACATCATTTGCCATAATGCAACTGATGTGAAGTCATTAGCCTCTATATACTAGTAGCCCAGTTGTTGAAGATACTTCATGAGCAAACTTTATGTTGCTTACACTTGGATACAAAGGATACCAAGAATATAATTTCTTGCCACCTTTAATTTATACTTGGCTAACTTGAAGCGAGTTTGGAAGTTTTTCCACTTCCTTCTTCCAACATCTATCTCTAATCCAGAGTATTTTAGCAATAAGGTGTGACACCTTTTGGCTACTTATAAATGGAAATATGACTTCTGCATTACTTCAACCTTGGTATCATCTCTGGGTCTGGCTCTGACTCATGAGACATCAATAAAGGTCGAAACCGGTCTGGGTAGTGACAGATCTCATAATGCATAGCATTATATGAAGGATCACTTGCCCTAAGGCAAGTGATGTGAAGTCATTAGCTTCTATATATGAATTACTGAGTCCTGAAATTACTTCAGGCACAAACTTTGTTTGCTTACACTTGGATTAAACCAAGAATATAATTTCTTGGCATCTTTGAATTGAGTTTTTTAATAATTCTTGGTATATCAGTGAAGTAGATTTCAGAAGTTGAAACGCCCACAAAGTTTCCCAGCTTGCTTGGGCATGTTAGCTATCCTCAGTAATGAAACATGCTGTATTATTATTTTCTTGACCTCCAAAGAGTCACAAGGTTCATCATGGAATGCCAACAGGAGTCAGTACAAAGTCTGTCATACCATTCCTTAAACAACTCATTCACTGTTTGCACTTTCACCAGCTCTCAGGTAGTGTATTCCATACTTCTGTCACTTAACTTGTAAAAAAACTTACTGTTTATACTTTTATTCACTACTTTCTTTTGTGACTTCCAGAGACAAGTTGTCCATGTTCCTTCCCCTTATTTTTTTTATTTTTTATTTTTTAAATAATAATAATAATTATTATTATTACTGTATTATCAGACACCTCCAGGGAGTCCAAAGACTCATCGAGGGAGGGCACCTACTTTGCAACTCTCCGTGTTCACCATTCAACCTCATCCACCAACCGCATCATCTCCACTAACACCACCTACTATCCACCACTAGTATTTTACAACTTGAAAAATCTCTTCAGTATTAATACAATAATAACCCTTCAATAATAACCCTAAATTGTGGTTTTGAGTCAGTATGGTGTGAGATAGAAGCGAATAGAATGAAATACTTGGTTGGATATTGTTGTTGACCTAGTAATGTGGATGCTAGTGACTATAAAATGTATAATCAAATTAGCCAAGAAAATAAGAAAACGGTGATCATTATAGGCGATTTTAATTCCGGCAATATAGACTGGAAGGATGATATAGCAACTGTAAGTAAAGAAAATGAATTTCTTAAGTTTTTGAGGGACAGTATGTAAGAGAGGGCACATGAGGATTGAGGGGTCTTGGATTTGATCATATCATCAGAGGATGTAATTATAAATGAAGTGTCTAATCACCCACAAATTGGGAAGAATGACCATGAGATGATTACCTAGGTGGTTGCCAGCAGTGTGAGGACCTCTGTGAGAAAGGAGTATGCCAGCAAAGGTTGGTCGATTGGTAGAGCCTCTGCTACTAATGGCTCGCAAAAATTTAAGCAAGTTTGAGCCAGTTAGTAGTTGGAAGGGGGTTAAATCATTCGATGCTGTTGACACACTCTCCCTCGATGAGTCTTTGGACTCCCTGGAGGTGTCACATAATAATAATAATAATATGTGGAACTATAAGGGAGATGATTATGAAGAGCTCGGGAGACAGCTTGCAGGTGTAGCATGGAATGAGGAGTTAGCTGAAAAAGAGGTCAATGCAGCTTGGGGGATTTTCAAGAACTATCTAGTAGAATAGGGCACAGGAGGATTGAGGGGTCTTGGATTTGATCATATCATCAGAGATGTAATTATAAATGAGGTGTCTAATCACCCACAAATTGGGAAGAATGACCATGAGGTGATTACCCGGGTGGTTGTCAACAGTGTGAGGACCTCTGTGAGAAAGGGGGTATGCCAGCAAAGGTTGGTCGATTGGTAGAGCCTCTGCTACTAATGGCTCGCAAAAAGTTAAGCAAGTTTGAGCGTGGTTAGTAGTTAGAAGGAGTTAAATCATTCGATGCTGTTGACACACTCTCCCTCGATGAGTCTTTGGACTCTCTGGAGGTGTCACATAATAATAATAATAATATGTGGAACTATAAGGGAGATGATTATGAAGAGCTCGAGAGATAGCTTGTGGGTGTAGCATGGAATGAGGAGTTAGCTGAAAAAGAGGTCAATGCAGCTTGGGGGATTTTCAAGAACTATCTAGTAGAAGCAATGTCTAAGTGTATTCCAAGGGTCAGAAGGTTAAATAAGGAAGGTGTGAAATGGATGAATAAGGAGATTAAGCATGCAACGATACAGAGAAAAAGGGCATTATGGAGGCAGCATAAGATAACCAATTCCATTAGAATTACAAAGACTAGGCAAGGTGGGTGACTTGTTTGGTAAGAGTAGCAAAAGTGAGGTATGAACAGCACTTAGCTAATGAAGCCAAAAAGAATCCTAAGGAGTTCTTTCAATATGTAGCCAGCAAAAAAAAAAAAAGAATGATTATGGAAGGATAACATTGATTGGAGAAAATGCCATAAAGATAGTTGTTGTGGAAGATGTAGTGGAGATACTTAATGACCAGTTCATAAAGGTCTTTTAATCTTGCAAATGTGACTTCATGGAGAGATTGAGAACAGTTGATGATGGAGAGGAGAGACTTCACTGTAAGTGAGCAAGAGGTGTATGGGGAGTTGAGGAAACTAGGTGATAATAAGGTTGTGGGACTTGATAATATATCACCATGTATTCTGAAGGAATGTGCCAGCAAGTTGACACCTGCCTTGACATAATTTTGTAATGAGTCTTGCATTGGGTCAAGTTTCTAAAGATTAGAAGGAGGGAAAGATTGTGCTGCTTCATAAGGAAGGTGATAGAACTGAAGCATCAAATTATAGGCCTATCTGTGTTTCAGGTGTTGTGGTTAAGTTGTTGGAGAAGCTTGTGAGAACTAAGAGTCAGAATTGGGTTGATTTGGTATTATCTTTGATGGATGGCATGGATTTGCTGAAGGCAGGTCATGTTTTAGTAATCTACTTACTTATTACTATAAAGTGACTGCTTCCTTGGACAGAGGAAACACAGTAATATACTTAGATTTTGCAAAGGCTTTGATAGATTACTGCATGATAAGTTGATAATCAAACTAGAGCGGATGGGATTGGATATTAGATTAGTGCATTGGATTGGAAACTGGCTATCTGATAGGTATCAGCAAGTCGTGTATTGGGGGAGCAATAATCAGGAAAAGGAAATTCACTAGTGGTGTGCCTCAGGGGGTCTGTTTTAGAGCCATTGCGGTTTAACTTGTATATTAATGATATTGGTGAAGAATTGAATGGAGATATTGAGTTGTTTGCAGATGATGCAAAGTTGGGACAAACCATGAAGGGTAGAGAAGATGTTGTGGCCTTACAAGAAGACTTGAATAAATTGAGTGGTTGGACACAGGAATGGGGATGAGAGTTCAATGTTGCAAAATGTAAGGTTTTAAAATTTGGGAAACAAAAATGGGATGCAGAATTTATACTTGGTAAAGAAGTAGAGGAAATAAGAGATCTTGGGGCGATAGTGGATAAGCATCTGAAATTTAGGGAACACATTGCCAAAATTGTGAAGACAACACAAAGACTTCTGGGAATGATGCAGAGGACACTGAATTGTAGAAGTAGGAAGATTCTTGTTCCATTGTATAAGACACATGGACTATTGTGCCCAGATTTGGTCACCTGGTTTTTAGAGGGATGAAGAGATGTCGGAAAGAGTCCAGGGTGACTGACTAAGGTAGTTTCTGACCTCTGCAATGTCGAATATGAGGAAAGATTGAGAAGATGCAATTTACAGAGTCTGGTGGATAGGAGGAAGAGGGGAGATATGATAGCGACCTACAAGTTAGTAAGGGGTTGTTATAGGATCAGTGTTGGAGAGGTTCTACAGAAAACAGTGGGAGATCGGGGGAGAACCAGAGATCATCCCTGGAAACTGTATAAAGAGGGTGTGAGCAGGGGAGTGAGAAGAGGAGTTGTGAATGCCTTGCCTGAGAGTGTAGTGTCTGCAGAGAATTTGAGTGTGTTTAAAGCATGGTATGATGAGCTGTGTATGATAATAGGACCTCCTAGATGAGTCTTTGACTCCATGGGTCTTTGGTAATAATAATAATAATAGATAATAATAAATGTTTTAATTATACCCCCTCCTTTGTCTTATATCCACTAAACTGTGCAGTCTGCATGTCCCACAGTCTGTACTCATAATCAACGATATACAGTCCTGATATCATTTTTATTTTCTGTCTTTGCTCTCTCTCCAAGGTTACTTAATTTTCTTCAAATCCCATTGACTAGATATGTGCACAAAATTCCAAATGCTGTCTGATCAAAGCTTTATACAATGAAACTACCACACTTTTCTTTCTCTCTTAGTCAATGTCCTCCTTATCATAGTAGCAGCAATTCTCTGTGATCTCTTCACAACTTTTGCAATATGTCCTTGGAACTTCAGATCTCTATCCACAATCGATCTGAGATCCCTTGCTTCCTACACCTCTTCTAGTATAACTTCCCCATGTGAGTATGAAATATCTCATCTCTGAATCCAAAATTTTAAAACATTACATTTAGTTGCATTAAACTGATATCTCCATTCATTTGCCACATTTGGCTTATTCATATCCTCTTGTAGTGCCAAACACTCGACATTATTACACATAACTCTCTCAAGCTTCACATCATCTGAGACGATGTGTTAATGATATTGAAACAGGCCTACAGAGGGATGTTAATCCTGTTTCAGTATCATTGATATAAAGATTGAATTTGGTTCTAGTACTGAATCCTGTGGAACACCACTTCTAGCCTTCCTACTAACTGATATTTCCTATATACAACTCTCAAACATTCATTGAAGTGAATGTTGCCAGATGTGAAGAAGATTGGGATAACATTGCAGGATGGACATGGAAGGAAAACTATAAGGCATCACCATGAAATTCTTGACGTACTCCAAAGGGACAGGTATTATTAGATCTTTCAGTGAATGTCTTTGTGCTTTAGCACTTTATTGTCAGTCTACTTAAATGATGGTCTTCCTCTGTGTTGCTTTTCTGCCATCCTGGTATGAAACATCTGCTTTTCTGATCTTTCATATCCCATTCTGTTTAAGTGACTTCACCACCTTAAAATGGTTCCTCTGTTCTTGAATGCAAACAATGTTACATTTTAGCTTAACATTTTAATTTTTTTAATTTGATTAATGATTTTTGATGTTTGATTAAGTGTTTTATTTCTAAACCAAATGTTAGGTATACTCCACTGTCTGCAAATGCCTTTTATCCCCAAAGGAATTAGTTGTTCATTTATCCCTAACACATTTTTTTAAGACTGATGTGCAGGTGATCTCTACCTTACCTATGACTGGTGCTGATCCAAGACTGTCAGTGATTTTTTTAGGGGAGCAGAGGATAGTGGACAACTTCTACATCACATGGCCCATAACACTCTATATTTGTCTGAAATAATGTGTATGATCAATTTTTATTTATTTATTTTTTTGTTGCAGGATAAAAACCACAGTTTACGTGAGGAAACTGTGCTTTACTTGTGCCAGAGATGGATTTTTTTTTCACTTCCTTGTATGTTGCTAGTTTGTTGTTCTTAGCTGATTTCTTTTATTTCATGCAAATTTATTCATATGATTCCCTTAAGAGCTTTGCTTATTCTGTTATCTATTTGTAAATTTAGTTCACTGTTCTTAACTAAAAACTGTGCCTAAAAAGCTAAAAGATTTTACATGTTCTGTGGATTCTGTATCAAGAATACAGTTTGAATACAAGAATACAAGATTGAGTTGAACATTATCAGGTTTAATGCCACTTTCCTTCATAAACTGGTCTGGGTAGTGGCCCTTCCCATAATGCATAGCATTATATATGTGTGTAATGATATGTGCATTACATTATGAGATAATAAGGCAATCGATGTGAAGTCATTAGCCTCTATATACGAGTTGAGCAGTCATGAAGTTACTTCATTCGCAAACTTTGTTTGCTTACACTTGGTTAAGAATGAAATGAAGAATATAATTTCTTGGCATCTTTAACTCATAATATAACCAAGTGGGAAAACTTTCAACATCCCAACAAATTATCACAATAATAAGGAAGACATTGGCATGCAGAAGCAGAGAGATTCTAGTTCCCTTGTATAAGGCTTTGATCAAGAGACATATGGAGTACTGTGCATAGATTTGTTTGTATGGGTTTCGGTGGGATGAGGATATATTGAAGAAGGTTTACTAAGTTAGTAAACCTTCTTCAATATATGAATAGAAGTGAATAGCTGTAAATTTCTTGTGAATAGAAGAAAGGGAGTGGATATTATTGAGACATACAAGTTGGTGAGAGGATTATTATATTAATGTGGATGAAATTTGTCACAGAGTAGAGGGAGACAAGGGTAGAACAAGAGGGTTTGAGCAAAGGAGGGAGAAGCAGTTTCTTTGCATGAAGTGTTATTGGTGAGTGGAATGCATTGCTTGAAAGTGTGGTGAGTTCAGAAACTGCAAATGGGTTCAAGGCACAGGTTGAAGATCTTTTTTGCACGAGAGAGTATAGACTTCCTGCGATGAGTCAATTGACTTTGTGGAAGTCAGATATTAACAATAATTTATTCTTCTGAATAATGTTCTGTTTTATCCCATATATAATTGTAGCATTTTGAATAGCTTCTCTCTCTCTCTCTCTCTCTCTCTCTGGCACCTTGTCATATGTATTTTCCAGGACTCATTATTATTAAATACCTGGTATTAATCCTCAGAGGATCAGGATATTGTGATAGTACCACATGAAAAGATTGCATTATTGCTAATCTTCTATTGACAGTTATCCTCCAAATTAATCTTAGTTGTTAGGACTCCAATATTGTCAGATCTTATATTTCAGTCTTCAAAGGCATTTTCTACTTTGTCAATTCATCTTAATCTTTCCTCTTTTCCAGGTGTTTTTCCTGTCTGTCATTGTGGCAAAAAAAAAGAAAAGAAAAACTGCATTTGTTTTGCTAACTTTTCCCTCCTATTTTATTTAACATGTTCACATCAAGGTAAATGGACTCTCTTGCAGCTTCCACCCTATCCATCTGGCGGGACAAGTGAAAACACCATTTCCCCTGGCAATTTCATACTTGTGTATTGCATATTGGCAGACATGTCACATAATGTGATAATTCTTGGATGTGAAAGTGATCATGAAGTAATCATCTGTGTTATGGCTAGTCATATGCAGACTTTTGTGAGGAAAGGATATATGTGGAATTATAAGTCTAGTGATTATGACAAGCTTTGGAGACAGCTTGGAGCTATAACATGGAATGAGGAGTTGAGCAGTAAGGAAATAAATACTGCTTGAGAAACAACAAAGAAATGCATAACAGCATCAATGTGTGAATGTATTCCGAAGGCCAGAAGGCTGAATAAGATAGGTGTAAAATGGATAAATGAGGGGCTCAAGCATGAAATCTGGAAGAAGATACTTTAGGGAGGCAGTACAGATGAATAATGGTAATAATCAGTTTCATAAAGAGTATAAAGAACAAGCCAGGAGAGTGACTCAGTTAGTAAGGAAAACAAAAGCACAGTACGAGCAGAAATTGGCAAAGTAGGCAAAGAAAAACTCTAGAGAGTTTTTTTAGATATGTGGCAAGTAGAAGGAAGAATAATGATGGTAAAATGGGAATAGAGTGACTGATGCAGAGGACATAGTGGAATTGTTCAATGAACACTTTATTGGAGTATTTCATCCTGGATGAGTCAGTTTTAATACTAGAGGGATAGGGCAGGTTCGAGGTTTAGAGGTACAGGAGGAGAGTGTGTTTCAAATACTGAGTACTCTGGATGTCAGTAAAGCTGTGGGACTGGATGGTATTTTACCATGAGTTTTCAGAGAATGTGCTAGGTAACTGACAGTGCCCTTGACCTGGCTTTTCAACGAAAGTCTGGCTGTGGGAAAGGTGCCCATTGAATGGAAGGAAGGTAAGATAGTGCCATTGCATAAGGGCAGTAGCAGACTGGAAATGTCTAATTATAGGCTAGTTTGTGTGTCATCAGTAATTGTTAAGATCTTGGAGAAAGTAGTGAGGGACCGTATACAACATTGGGCAGATGAGAGTAATGTTATCTGTCAACCTGGATTTGTGAAGGGGTGCTCTTGTTTTATTAATATGCTAGCCTTTTATAATAAAGTTACAAGAGCATTAGATGAGGGAAAGGCATATACTGCAATTCTCTTAGACTTAGCAAAGGCATTTGACAGGGTGCCACATGATAAGCTGATATTTAAGTTGCAGCACATGGGTCTGGATGTCAGATTGGTCAACTGGATTCAGGATTGGCTGTCTGATAGGTATCAGAGTTGTGTATGGTGGGGCAGTTTCAAGGAGGCAGAGGATTACAAGTGAGGTCCCACAGGGCTCAGTACTAGGACTTATATTGTTTAACCTTTATATCAGTGACATTGTCAGTGGATTGCAAGGGGATATTCAGTTGTTTGTGTATGATGCGAAGCTGGGAAGGATTATTAGTAATAGGGAAGATGTGATAGCCCTGCAAGAGAATTTGAATAAGCTAGATAGATGGGCAAATTAATGGGGGTATCAGTTTAATGCAGCAAAATGTATGGTCTTGAGATTTGGGAAACATTGATGGGACACTGCATATTCTGTGGGAGGAGTTATACTGGAGGAAATAGGAAGACAAGAGATATGGGGTTGATGTTTGATAGAAACCTGAAATTTAGGGGATATATTGCAGAGGTGGTGAAGGTAACACAGAGAATTGTTGCAATAATGATCTGCAGAGATAAAAGGATTATCATTCCATTGTATAAGACTCTGGTCAGACCACACTTAGACTATTGTTCTCAGATTTGGTCCCCAGGATTTGAAGGGGATAAATTAACTGTGGAAAGGGTACAAAGGCAGATAACAAAGATGGTTTCAGGACTGTACAATGTTAGTTATGAGGATTGACTGAGGGAATGTGGACTAGAAAGTTTGGTGGATAGAAGAAGGAGAGGTGATATGACTCTTAAACTGTTGAGAGGTGGTTACAGGGTTGACACTGGGGAGTTCTTTCGCTTGGTTGAACAGCGGGAAGGAGTGATGACAAGAGGCCATCCCTGGAAGATATGAAAGGAAACCGTCAGCAAGAGGATGAGGAGTGGTTTCTTTGCATGGAGGATGGTTGAAACGAATTCATTGCCTGATGGAGTGGTAAGAGCAAGAATGGTCAATGAGTTTAAGGAGTGGTATTATAGACTTTGTGTTTCTTGGGGGGGGGGGGACCTCCCCTCGATGAGTCTTGATAGACTTTGTGTTTCTTAGGAAGGACCTCCCACAATGAGTCTTGATAGACTTTGTGTTTCTTAGGAAGGACCTCCCACGATGAGTCTTTTGACTCCATGGAGACCTGGATAATAATAATGAAAAAAATAAAAAATAAAAATTGATATTAATGGATGAAAGTGGTAGAATGGCAACTGCTGCAAATGTTGTTGTTGAGGTATTTAGTGATCAGTTTATAAGGGTGTTTCATCCTGATCATGGGATGGAATCATGAGGAACTAAGTTTAGAGGACATAGAGGAGGATGGCTTAATTGTGAGTGAGCAGGTTTATTTGAAGAAATAAATAAAATTGATGCAATAAGGAGTAGGATTTGATGACATATCACCATGCATCTTAACAGAATGTTCCAAGGAATGGAGTAGCATTGGCATGTCTGTTTAATAAAAGTCTTGCAACAGCACAGGTTCGAAGTAAGTGGAAGGAGGATAAAATTGTTCCACTGCATAAAGGTGGTGATTAGGCTATACCTTCAAATTATAGGCTGGGTCTGTATATCTGGAGTTGTGGTGAAGGTACTGGAGAGAGAGACGGAGAGGTTGGTGAGAGGTAGCATACAGAAATGGATAGATAACAGTAGTATTCTCTCTGATTACCAGCATCGGTTTGTTGAGGGGAGATCATGTTTCACTAACTTATGTGCTATAACAAGGTGACAAATTCCTTGGACAGAGGAAAAGCACATACAGTGGTGTACTTGGATTTTGCAAAATCTTTTGATTTTTTGATAAACTGCCACATGACAAGCGCTTAATAAATTGAAACAAATGGGAGGGATTGGACAACAGACTTCTGATTTGGATCAGTGACTAGCTGTCAGATAGGTATCAGAAAGTTCTTTATGTGGGAACAGTATCTTGAAAGAGGAAGGTCACTAGTGACGTACCACAGGGGTCCGTTTTGGGATCATAGTTGTTTGATATGTTAATGATATTGGGATGGATTTAACTAGTGATATGCAGCTGTTTGCATATACTGAAGAACTGGAGAGAGAGCAGTGGAGGCAAGTGGATATTATGGCCTTACAAGTGGACTTGAATAGATTACATGAATGGATAGGTAAGTGGAACCGTCAATTCAGTGTTGCTAAGTATAAGATTGAGATTTGGTAAGTAACAATGGGATGGAAAGGATACACTTGGTGGGGAAACTTTAAAGAAATTAGAGGGGATGAGATATCTAGGAGATGGTGGACAAGGACCTGAAATTCAGGGGCCACATTGCACAAGTTACAAAGATGTCACATTGTATAATGGCAATAATGTGGAAGACCCTGATATGCAGAAATGGAGAAGTCATGATGCCACTGTAGGCATTGGTCAAGCCTCATATGGATTATTGTGCACATGGTCACCGGGTTTATATGGTGATGAGGATATGTTGGAAAGCGTTTAGAGAAGATTCAAAAAGGTAGTCATTGGTCTTTGGAATGTGGGGTATAAGGAGGGAGTAAGCAGAGGAGTAATTGCTGAGGGGAATGCATTGCTTGACTGGGTTGTGAATGTAGACAAATTGAATCAGTTTAAAGCACGGTTGGATGAGCATTGTGTACGATAGTGTGTACCTCCCATGATGAGTCTCCATCTCCATGGAGGTCTGATGTTAATAATAATAACCAAATCTGTGTGGAGGAAATGGGAGCGAATATGTTTGTTTTATTATATATTAGAAAACAATACTTAAGGAGAATGCTATATTTTGTTGGTATATTTGAATTAATAAATGGTGTAAATATTATTATTCAGGACTCTATGGAATCAAGAGATTCATCATGGGAGGTACTTCCTATGAAATGGTCTATCATACCACTCCTTAAACTCATTGCCCATTCTTGCTCTCACCACTATCAGGCAATGCATTCCATGGTTCAACCATGGTCCATACAAAGATACCACTCCTCATCCTCTTACTCACAGCTTCCTTTTGCGATTTTAGGGATGGCCCATTGTCATCGCTCTTCCCTGCTGTTCCACCAAGAGAAAGAACTCCCCAATGCCCTGTAACTACCTCTCAATAGTTTAAAAGTCTCAATCATATCACCTCTCCTTCTGTCTACCAAACTCTGCAGTCTACATTCCCTCAGCCAATCCTCATAACTAACATTGTACAGTCCTGAAACCATCTTTGTTATCTGTCTCTGTACCCTTTCCACAGTTAATTAATCCCCTCCAAATCCTGGGGACCAAATTTGAGAACAATAGTCTAAATGTGGTCTGATCAGGGTCTTATACAATGCAATCCTCTGGGTTACCTTCACCACTTTGCAATATTTTCCCTGAATTTCAGTTTTCTATCAATCATCGCCCCATATCTCTTTTCTCCTCTACTTCCTCCAGTACAGCTCCTCCAATTGAGTATACAGCCTCCCATCGACGTATCCCCAACTTCAAGACTTTTGCTGCATTAAACCAACATCCCCATTCACTTGCCAATCTGTCTTGTTTATTCAAATCCTCTTGCAGGGCTGCTGCATCTGCACTCTTACTAATAACCCTTCCCAGCTTCACATCATCTGCAAACAACTGAATATCCCCCCTGCAATGTATTGACAATGTCATTGATATAAAGGTTAAACAATACAGGTTCCAGTACTGAGCCCTGTGGGACCCCACTTGTAACCTTCTGTCTGCTTGATACTGCTCCACCATACACAACCCTCTGATACCTATCAGACAGCAAATCCTGAATCCAGTTGACTAATCCAACATCTAAACCTATGTGCTGCAACTTAAATATCAGCTTATCATGTGGCACCCTGTCAAATGCCTTTGCAAAATCCAAAAAAATGGCAGTATATGTGCCTTTTCCTCATCAACTGCTCTTGTCACTTTGTTATAAAAGTCAATCATATTACTAAAACAAGAGAGCATCTTAGAGTCGAATCGAACATGGAAAAACAACAATCAACAATGACACTAATAACCTATTACGGAACATGACTACGTTGGTCCACAGACTTCCAACAGAATCTGAAGTCACTACACCCATTGACTCCATGATTGTATGGTGTCCCGAAAGTACACAAAAGTGGAGTTCGCTATACCCGATCATTGATGGAAGAAATTCTCCTACATATTTATTGTCCAAACAAACACCTCTCCAACCTCCTAAAAGGACATATTAGAAAATCAGACATTTACATTAAGAATTCAAAGCAATTTATTGAAAAATTAAAAAACATCCCAATCTTAAAGACAGATATTCTTGCTAGCTTGGATGTGGTGTCTTTATTCACCAACGTACCAGTAGAAGTTATCAGTATCCTATACAATCTCTTTCCAGAAGATACAGCTCACCTTTTTTGTCATTGCCTCAAATGAAATTATTTTAAATGGAATCGCACAATATATGAACAACTAAATTGCTTAGCTATGGGCATTCCCCTGTCGCCGCCCTGTGCAGATCTGTGCATGGAAAAGCTAGAAAGACACATCCTTTCAAAATTAAACCCAAAGCCTTTAGTATGGTGGAGGTATGTAGATAATGTCTTCATAATTTGGAGGGACACAAAAACAGCTGTTTTGGACTTTTTAACAAAAATTAATGCTTTCCATCAAAAAATACAATTCACTTTATCTGGAAAAAGATAATCAACTACCATTTCTGGATACTCTAATCAAGAAACTAACAGATGGACAAACAGTCTACTGCAAACCAACACACACACACACACACACACACACACACACACTGGACACTTCCTTCATTTCAAATCAACTCACCATATTTCCTAGAAGCTCAGCATAATACATATGCTCAAAAATAGAACCACCAACATCATCTCAGAAGAAAAAGAACTTTATGATGAACTTACTCAAATATCAGAGACATTAATAAACAATGGCTATCCAAGGAATTTAATCAATATAATTCTTCATAGCAATGTTCCCCACAACAAGAACCTACCACCACTCAATACAGATCTTCCATAGTTATTCTTTATGCAGGTACAGTGTTGAAAAAGATCGCAAACCTTCTTAGACCTTTCAACATTAGAGTTGCATTCAAACCTATAAAGACGGTCTGCCACGTTTTAAGATCACCTAAAAACATTAATGCTTTCTTCAAACATGCTGGAGTGTACAACATCCCATGCTCTTGCGGCCTAAACTATCTGAGTTTAGGCCACAAGATTGAAATCTGAAAAAAAGAACATATAGGTGATGTTAATAACATCAGAACAGACAATTCAGGTCTAGCCCATCCTTTCATGATTAACACCGCACCTATCCCACATTGAGTGGGATAGGAGCTCCATGCCTTATCTAGAAGAATTCCCTTGTAGAAACTTCAAGGAAGCCGTAGCAGTCCTCTGTTCTGGAGAAAATATTAACAGAAACCAGGGAATGATAATAGCTGAAGGAAAACCTTAATAAGATTGCTCAGTTTGCCAGAATTTCATTTCGCTCATAAAATCTGCTCACACAACATGCTCACACAACAGTGACTAATACAACACGCTCCATGCGTGTAATGTTACACGTCTGTTTCAATTTTTTAATTTATACAATAGTGTTACTCCATTTTCTCTGTACTAGCTACTTTGAGTTTTCGCTTGCTGTTATAAGCCCTGAAGAAGGTGAAACTTGTTGGCATTGTATACTTATAAATCACTGGTCAAGTAAAAATCAATATATTTTAGTTTAAATGGTCTAATTGAGTGACCAAATATAGTTTAACAATAATATGGATCCATTTCCAACTCTGAATGACTTTTTACATGAATTGAACTCTAAAATTTAAATTAAATTCAAAAAGAATTTATTTGATATCTAAAATGATGATTGGAAAGTCCAATGACTCCATGATTGAGGCCTTGGAGGTGTCATGTAATAGTAATAATAATAGTAGTAGTAAAATCAATAAATGTGGCATTAAATGAATATTTTCCTCTAAAAGATGACAATAACCATTGAGTTTCATTTCTTTCAATATTAAACAAAAACCAGAGGAACTGTCTACTTCCAAATATGAAAATCTCATTGTCCTGACATCAAAAAGCCAAGTAAAAGTTAAATTTCATGAAGTTTTATTAAACATGTTTCGGTGTGATTAAAAGAATATCCAAATTTATGCACACAATTTATGGAAAAGGCAATTTAATGTTTGTTGGCATTTCATCCCACTTGTGTGAAAGTGGATTTTCTTTCTGCACTGCGGCTGTCACAATGTTGTACCATGCTTGGCACCAAGTGATTCAGGAGTTCCTGAGGCAAACTGGCCCACTCCTCCTCCTCCTCCTTCAGAATAAGGATGAGATCTTGTTTGTTTTCTAGAAGGGGGGGGGATTCTGAGCAGCAGTGTGTCTCCCTATTGCATCCTAAACATGTTCTATGAGGTTGAGATCTAGAGAGCATGTTGGGTGCTCGATTCGATTAATATCCTTGCTCTCGAGAAGTATCTCCACTGCTCATGTACAATGTGCAAAGAATTCATAAAAATGAATTCTTTGCCTACAGCACCACAGAACAATCGAAAATGACATTAAAGAACTTTGTTGAGATATCGTTAAACAGTTATAGTCCCTTTTTCCAGCACTGGTATCTCGGTACATCCATTAAGCATAATGCCTCCCCACACCATGACCCCCAGCTATCCCTTTATCTATTTTATCTATATTTTATTTATCCCTTTCAAGAATATTCTGATGATAGTAAGCAGTACCACTTTCACGCCAGATAAGCATCATCTAGAATTGGAGAAAAGACTAAAACAAATCTCATCTGTAGAGAGTACTTTACATCATTATATCTTCTCTTTTCTTTTTTTATCTTCTTTAATATTTTTTCTGATTGTTTTATTTACTTTAATTTTCATTACACATGTTTGCTACTAACATGTCATTTTTGTTTTACATTATTTGTTTTATTCTGTTTCCTCCTGTACATTTTTTCCTCTATTGTTATTTTACCTTTAACTATTCTGTGATCACTTCGTATGCCTATTTGATTGATGACTGAAACATCTTTAAACATTCTTATATGGGATGATAAAATATAATCTGTTTCCTTTTTTGTTTGTCCATTTGGACTAATCCATGTCCATTTTGGGTTGATTTTTTCTTGTAAAATGTGTTCATAGCATTCAACTGGTTCCTTATCATGAAGTTAAATATCATATTTGCTCTTTGATTTTGCTCTCCTATTCCATTTTTCCTATACATTTTTAAATTTAATTTTTATTTTTTCCTAGTTGTGCATTAAAATCTCTCAATGCTTTTATAAACTTTAGGAATCTGCTGTATTGTATTGGACACTGAGTCATAGAATTCTCCAACATCTTCATTAAATACTTCTTGTTGGTACATATATTTGTACTATTTTACTTGTTTTCTATTATGATGTTTGAACTATGATACATGCTATCTGATCTGATATTCCTACATATTTAGTAATCTTGTTTGCTTGCTCCACCTTTGCAAGGAGTTGCCTGGTGTTGTACCACTTTACCCCAGTCATGAAGATACTTTCAGGCGCAAACTTGGTTTGCACACACTTGGATAAAGGTTTAAACTAAATTTATTATTGAATGGACCAGTGATGTCAAACAGAGAGAAGTAGGTGATGGAAACCTACTTCTCTCTGTTTGACATCACTGGTCCATTCAATAATAAATTTAGTTTAAACCTTTATCCAAGTGTGTGCAAACCAAGTTTGCGCCTGAAAGTATCTTCATGACTGGGGTAAAGTGGTACAACACCAGGCAACTCCTTGCAAAGGTGGAGCAAGCTACCAACACCCCTATCTCAGTATATCCCATAATGCAAAACACATCTCCTTGCGGATATGTATAATGTTATGCATTATGGGAAGGGCCACTACCCAGACTAGTTTCGACCTTTATTGAGGTCTCTTCAGTGGGAGCCAGGCCCAAGTGGAGATACCAAGGCAGAAGCATTAGCAAGGTCATCTCCTCTAGGGCCACATTACGGGAAGGGCCACTACCCAGACTAGTCTGGGTAGTGGCCCTTCCCGTAATGCATAACATTATACATATCCGCAAGGAGATGTGTTTTGCATTATGGGAGATACTGAGATAAGAATGTTGGTAGCTTGCTCCACCTTTGCAAGGAATCGCCCGGTGTTGTACCACTTTACCCCAGTCCTGAAGATACTTTGAGCTGCAAACACTTGGATAAAGGATTAAATTAAATTTATTATAGTCTGACCAAGTGAAAAATAAACTTTCAACATCTTTCTAAATCCAGAGTAATTTAATAAAAAGGTGGCATACCGTTTGGCAGCTCCTATAGGAGGAGATGACCTTGCTAATGCTTCTGCCTTGGTATCTCCACTTGGGCCTGGCTCCCACTGAAGAGACCTCAATAAAGGTAGAAACTACTCTGGGTAGTGGTACTTCCCTTAATGCATAACATTAGACATATGCAAGGAGATGTGTTTTGCATTATGGGAGATACTGAGATAGGAGTGTTGGTAGTGCTTGCTCCACCTTTGCAAGGAGTTGCCCGGTGTTGTACCATTTTATCCCAGTCCTAAAGATACTTTCAGTTGCAAACTTTGTTTGCACACACTTGGATAAAGGATTGAACTAAATTTATTATGGTCCATTCAATAAAGCACATTTCCTGACTTTAGTGTTATACATTCTTCTGATTTTCGTTTCACTTCACTTAGTCCTATTATATCCTGTTTAATTTTGTTTATTTCATATTCCAGTTTCTCTACCTTTTTATCATCTGCTAATGTTCTTAAGTTGTATGTAGCAATCATGAAATTTGTTTTCATGTACGTGATTTTATTATCTTGCTTTGGAGGAGCATGTCTGGTCTTGTAGCTCTGTTTCTCTACCAAACTAGGTTCTCCAGGGATTACATGGCCCAGCAAAGCTAGATACTGTGGGCTCATTCTTCTTTGTAACATATTCATGGTTTTAATGAAAGGTGGCGAGTCGTGTTTTCCTCCCACAATGATGAATCAGCTTGAGAAAGGATTTGGCAGTAGCCCATCTAACTAGTAGTATGGAACGTCATTACTGATGTTATCACATTTGCCTCCAAAAGGATAGGTAACCTACCCTGCTCTGCTTTAGAATATGTCCAAGTACCTAAGTAAGCTATATAGGCAGCTTATTTGGATAAGCTGCCTATACATGAGAAAAGATCTCATGTACCTTGGTTGGTATATGAGAATTTCCAAAATGGTATGGAAAATCTCCATGTCATTTTGAAATCATGTGTCCAACTAGAAACCTTCATCCATTCTCCTAAGGATCAGACTCTTGCACATCCTGCAGTGTATAAAGTTGCTTGTGTCTGCAACTCGCCTTCTTTGGACAGTTGAGTAAGTCTGTTAATTCTCCTTAAAGAATTAGACCATCAAATGCTATGGACATTTTGTGTGGACATGTTTTTGAGTGCTAAATTGTTTCTCTGAATATGAGTGTACTTCAGTGGTTGTTTTTTGGAAGTTAGTTGCTGTCACGATATAATATATTTTGGTTACCTTCGGAATCGAATGCATAACGGTGGAAGACAAAATGAAGCTAAGTTTTCATTACTGTATTTAGTTATATTTCATTTTATTTAGTGTACTTAAATGTTTTGTTTTGCTTGTAATTGTTTGTGCTTTTTTTTCTATTTATTTAACGGAATTTATTAATTGAATAATTAACGATTACACTACTCGGCAGTAAGGAATGATGACGGATTCAGCAGCAATCGCAAGTGGCATATCGCCAAGTCCTCCGCCATTTAAGAACTCAATTATTAGCAATATCATAAGGGACTTTGTGGCATGCAGTACTTGCGGCATGTATGTGTCTCGGGAATTAGATATGTGGCTTGTGAAAGAGAGCGGAGAGCGTATATGCACAAAATGCAGGCATTTGGAGGAAATAAGTGCATTAGAAATATCAATATCCGACTTTGTTGCTCCAGGAACGGGGAATGAATGTAGGAAGACAAGTAGTGTGATTGGAGAGAATGAAAAAAAGATATATATGAATGAGAAAATAATAGTTGATAGTGTGGAAGGTGTGAGTGACTGTGAAAGTTTAGGAGATGGTTTTGCTTGGGAGAGTCAATTTAGATTAAGAGTGACTGACCTGCAGAGAGAGATAGATGAGTTGAAAGAGGAGGTGGAATGTCTTGTGAATGAGAGCAGAAGTATGAAAGATAAGATTAGGAGAATGGAAGAGAAAAATGCAAGGAGAATCAGACTAGGAGAGAGAGAGAATTTAGGGAGTATCAGTGAGAGGCATGGGGGTGCTAGAAGAGGAGAGAATGGAAACGGTAGAAGAGAGGGAATGAGAGAGATGTATGGGAGTGCTAGAAGAGGTGAGAATGGAAACAGTAGGAGAGAGAGGTATGGGAATGCTAGAAGAGAGAATAGCAGTAGAGGAGAGGGAATGAGAGAGACCTATGGGAATGAAAGAAGAGGAGAGAATGGAAACAATAGGAGAGAGGGAATGGTAAGAGGTATAATGTATGGCGACTCAATGATCCGTGGTGTTCAAGATAGGATGCGTGAGGAGTGTTTGCCAGGAGGAACAATAGAAAGGGTGGCTATGGTAATTAAGAGAGGTGAAAAGGTGGATGAGATGATTCTGATGGTAGGAATGAATGACTTGAGTGGTAATGTAAGTCGGGCAGCGAGAGATATGAGGTTTTTCTTTGAGACTGTACAGAAGAAGACAGAGAGAGAGGGAAAATAGTGTGTGTGTGTTGCCTAGGTATGATAATGATGAGCTGAGCAGAAGAGCAGTGATATTGAATGGCATAATAGCAAGAATGTGTGACAAGAGAGGACTGGTATATATGGATGCTTGGAGTGCATTTGAGGAAAGAGAGGAATTGTATGCGAGAGACCGTTTACATTTGAATGAAGAAGGACGTAGGCATCTGGAGAGATTGTTGTTCTGAACGAGTCAGTGTGTCCCAGGGAGGATGATAGCAGGGGTGGCCTCTTGTGGGAATGGATACTTGGGAGAAGGGAGACGATGTCAGGTAACACTGAGCCAAGTGGAGTCTAGAAGGGATAATGCTGGGTATAGAAACAATGGCATTTATATGCTTTATACTAATGCCAGGAGTATCCGGAATAAGGGAGAGGAATTGGTGGTGCAGATAGCATCAGACTGGCCAAAAATTATTATGATCACTGAGACATGGTTGACAGAAGGGGATATAATAACAGGAATAGAAGTCGCTGGGTATAGCATTTTTCGTCAGGATAGGAGAGGAAAGCGTGGTGGGGGGTATTGCTTATGATAAGTGATGACCTATGTCCTCTAAGAGTGGAAGCTTTGGAAGGAAGTGAGACAAATGATTTTGAGAGCATATAATGTGAGGTAGAGGTAGACAAGACAAGATTTTTAGTGGGGTGTTGCTACAGACCCATGAGCATGGAGGATGGGGACCAGGAGATGTTTAGACAGCTAACTTTGGCAAGTGCAAGAAGAATGATTGTTGTGGGAGATTTTACCTACAGTAGTATAAATTGGAGAGAGAAGATGCATGTAGCAATAGCGGAATGGAATTTCTAGAATTGTTGAGGGACAAATGTCTTAGGCAACATGTAACAGAGGGAACAAGAGGTTCAAGAGTTTTAGATTTGGTTATAGCATCAGAAGAGTTGATAATAACTGAGATGACATCTCTCCTGCCATTTGGAGAGAGTGACCATATGGTTTTGACATGGAAAATGAATAGACATGCTGGAGTATCAAAGAGACGGGAACTTATGTGGAATTATAATGCAGGTGATTATAGTAGTCTTAGACATCAACTTCGGGAAGTTTCATGGAGGGAGGAATTGGAAGGCCGGGATATCATTAGTATGTGGGAAATTATGAAAGAATATTTGTTAGCAGCAATGGTAAGTTGTATACCACGAGTGAAGAAGAGGACACAATTTGGAGTAAAGCAGATGACAAACAATATTAAACAGGAATTGCATGTGAAAAAGAGGCTATGGAAGAGATATAAGGAGACAGGCGAAGAGAAGACGCGTGAAGAATATAAGACACAGGCCAGAAGAGTGACTAGTGTGGTAAGGAAAGCGAAACTGGAATATGAGAAGAGATTGGCCCTAAGATCCAAAGAAAATCCTAGGGAATTTTTTAGCTATGTGGCCAGTAGAAGGAGAAATGACTGTTGAAGAATGATATTGTGGGATAAAAATGGGAATAGAGTGATTGATGCAGTGGACATAGTGGAATTGTTCAATGACCACTTTATTGGAGTATTTCATCCTGGAGGAGTCGGTTTTAATGCTAGAGGGATAGGGCAGGTTCAAGGTTTAGAGGTGCAGGAGGAGAGTGTGTTTCAGACACTGAGAACTCTGGATGTCAATAAAGCTTTGGGACTGGATGCTATTTCACCATGAGTTTTGAGAGAATGTGCTAGGGAACTGACAGTGCCTTTAACTTGGCTTTTCAATGAAAGTCTGGCTTCGGCAAAGGTGCCCAGGGAATGGAAGGAAGGTAAGATAGTGCCATTGCATAAGGGTGGTAACAGACTGGAAGTGTCTAATTATAGACCAGTCTGTGTGTCATCAGTAGTTGTTAAAATCTTGGAGAAAGTAGTTAGGGAACGTATACAGCACTGGGCTGATGAGGGTAATGTTATCTGTGAGAGTCAACATGGATTTGTGAAAGGGCGCTCCTGTTTTAGCAATATGCTAGCCTTTTATAATAAAGTTACAAGAACATTAGAACAGGGAAAGGCATATACTGCCATTTTCTTAGAGTTAGCGAAGGCATTTGACAGGGTGTCACATGATAAGCTGATATTTAAGTTTCAGCAGATGGGTTTGGATGTCAGATTGGTCAACTGGATTCAGGATTGGCTGTCTGATAGGTATCAGAGAGTTGTGTATGGTGGAGCAGTTTCAAGGAACCAGAGGGTTACAAGTGGGGTCCCACAGGGCTCAGTACTAGGACCTATATTATTTAACCTTTATATCAATGACATTGCCAGTGGATTGCAAGGGGATATTCGGTTGTTTGTGGATGATGCAAAGCTGGGAAGGATTATTAATAATAGTGCAGATGTGGTAGCCCTGCAAGAGGATTTGAATAAGCTAGATAGATGGGCAAATGAATGGGGATTTCAGTTTAATGCAGCAAAATGTAAGGTCTTTAGGTTTGGGAAACATCGATGTGATGCTGCATACTCTATGGGGGGAGTTATACTGGAGGAAGTAGGGGAGACAAGAGATCTGGGGTTGATGATTGATAGAAACCTGAAGTTTATATGACATATTGCAAAGGTGGTGAAGGTAACACAGAGGATTGCTGCAATTATGAGAAGGACACTGACCTGCAGAGATAAGAGGGTTATCATTCCGTTGTATAAGTCTGATCAGACCACACTTGGATTATTGTTCTCGGATTTGGTCCCCAGGATTTGAAGGGGATAAATTAACTGTGGAAAAGATACAAAGACAGATGACAAAGATGGTCTCAGGACTGTACAAGGATAGTTATTGAGAATCGGCTGAGGGAATGTGGACTGCAGAGTTTGGTGGATAGAAGAAGGAGAGGTGATATGATTGAGACTTTTAAACTGTTGAGAGGTGGTTACAGGGTTGACACTGGGGAGTTCTTTCACTTGGTTGAACAGTGGGAAGGAATGATGACAAGAGGCCATCCCTGGAAGTTACGAAAGGAAACTGTGAGCAAGAGGGTGAGGAGTGGTTTCTTTGCATGGAGGGTGGTTGAGCCGTGGAATGCATTGCCTGATAAAGTGGTGAGGGCGAGAATGGTCAATGAATTTAAGGAGTGGTATGATAGACTTTGTGTTTCTTAGGGGGAACCTCCCCTCGATGAGTCTTGACAGACTTTATGTTCTTAGGAAGGACCTCCCACGAAGAGTCTTTTGACTCCATGGAGGCCTGAATATCAATAATAATAATAATAACATTCATTCACACAAAATTAAATATAAGAAGACATTGTGCTGCATAGAAGTATGTAACACAATTGTCTTCTTTGACTGTTTTTACATTCAAAATCAACTATGATTCTCTCTCTCAACTTGAACAAATATTGTCTGCATCAATTTGCCAAAAATCTGGGAGGCCACAATTCGAAGATTACATTTAGGCTGACTTTTTGAAATTTATTTTGTTTTTATCCAACTCCTAGAAGCACACTTTGTTAGGACATTAGTTCTATTTCAGTAGCAATTTGAATTGTTTCTACAACTATCTAATTGCTACATGTTTACCACATTTATTTGCACTTTGAAGATACTGTTGGAAATCTAGAAATATTAGCAAGTTCAATAAATTACAGGGTGTTCGGGATAAATTTGACAGTTTCGTAAGGAAAAAGAAAATCTTCTTTTTATCTATTAAATTTAATGAATTGACAAAAAAACATTACAGGCAGAGTTAATTACAATACTATCAACAAGATTTACTCAAAATAACCACCATTAGCATCGATCACAGCTTCAATTCTGCTTCAGAACCTCGAACAAGCTGATGCTACAGTCTCCCTGGGAAGGGCCGCAAAAACTGTTTTAATTTTATCCATTAACTGGGCTTTTGTATTACTGGAAGTGCGATTGGTGTCTTTTTCAACTGCGCCCCATACAAAATAATCCATGGGGTTAAGGTCTGGGGAGTTTGGAGGCCAAACATTTGGACTGGTGAAGTCGTAGAAATTTTCAGACAACCATTTTTGACTTTTCCCAGAGGTGTGGCAAGGGGCCGAATCCTGCTGCCATACATACGGCCTACCATTGGCTACCCTTGTTATCCAGGGCTTGACTACAGTTAGCAACTCCACGAACAAAGCCCGAATTCCAATGCCAGGGTTCTTCAACACCTGTTCCTGCAGATTTGCGAGGAATTCTGCTGTACGAACGCAATCAGATCGTCTGCTAGGGATCTTTCTTCTTGCTACATCCTCGTAGTCACCATTGCAAGTCTCTAGTTCATGCCTGATTGTTTTTACTGTATTCAGGGAGCATTGGGCAGCAGTCGTAATATCCTTATTTTGATGGCGGGCACGAATCATCATGATACAAGTTATTCTCTTCCATGATTCAGGTGGGTTCCAGCTATCCATCCTTTCTGACATCTTGTATATGAATGAAGAAGGGTCCAAACTTTTAAATGAAGAGAAGTGTGTGTTAATACATGTAACTTACGGAAAAATATAATTAATTATAAATATGTCAAATTTATCCCGAACACCCTGTATGTATTTTCCTTTGGTATTTTCTATACTGGGAAGTACTGTTATGACTGATATTATTATTATTATTATTATTACATGACACCTCCAAGGAGTCCAAAAACTCACCGAGAGAAGGTATCCACTCCACAACTCTTCATCTCTACCACTCAAACCCACCAACTACAGCAAACTGCAATTACCATCATCATCATCTACACCAATGCCATCTATTGCCCACCACTAGTATTTTCACAGACAATCGCAAACATCCATGCCCATAGTGAAATTCGAACCTGCAGCCTTTTGGCTGGAGAGCAGATAAGCTAACCACTTGGCCGACCAGGCTGACATATTATCTACTTCCACATACAAGTGGCTCATTCATGAAGATACTTCAGTATACACTTTCATTTGCCAATAGTTAGGTATGTACGATAATTTGTACAATAGTTTGTACAATTTGTAAAAAGATTTGTAGAATAATATAATTTTTGTGTTTGTGTAGTATACCTTTAAAATGAACTAATAATGAATTAGCTTATTGTCCTCGAGGATAAATGATACTGGAGTTGCATTGTATTCCATTAAGCTTTTAATTCAATATTAATTATATCCAACTGAGCTACATGAATATTATGCTCAGCAATCCTAAAACATGAGTGAAAACTTTTATCACAGTACAACAGGGGCGAATGTTGGTCTTGAAATTCACACTTGCTCTTGTTATCATTCAGGGAGTGAGAGGTGTGATTGAAGTCTGATTAGCAGAATAATGAATTACTGACCATTTAAAACTATATATTTAGAAATTTATGTACATGTAATCATACAAATACAACATTTATTTTACAAATGATATTCTCTCTTTTTCAATTTAGCTACTTGAATACAAATTCTATCTTACGGTTCTTCTTTATGAACCGGTCAATAACATCGTCATAAAAAGTTGGTTGTAACTTAACTTTCCCAAGCAACATACACACTTATAAAGGCTGGCTGAAGCTCACTGGCTAGAGCTACTTTCACTGCGTATGGCCTGTGTTTAAGATGACATGAAGGGAGTGGAAATGGCTATGCACACACGCATTAAATCACAGTGCTGTAGTGAGGACCTGGAAGTTCACACAACTGAGCAAGCCAAGGTAGCTTTGACTAGATGAGCAAGCATCGGCCTTCAATACACAACGCAAAGCTCAATTATTGTTGCGCAAGCTTAAGACATCTTCTGTCTACAAAAATAAAAGCCTAAATGGAATGCTTATAAATGCATGCATTTATTAATAAATAAATATTACTTCTTTCTCAAGTAATGAGCTTGTGTAGCAAGCACGAAGAATTCGCCCCTGCAGTACAATGTATATAAATTAATAGCTGGGAGAATTCAACATACATACATATGTTTTTGATATAATATATTGATTTTTTTTTTTTTTTTTTTATCACTCAGATACAGTAAACTTTCTGAGAAATTACGGCAGTCAACGCCTGCTGATTTTCAGTGTGCTATGTTCTGTGGAGGAAAAAAATGTAAATATGAAAATATAGTGAACTGGCCAAAGGAAGATATGGCTATCAGTGGCATATATTCTCACTGGTAATTTTCATCTTTTTTTTTTTTTTCTTCTTTTGATATAAATGAATAGCATTATTTATTATTTTATGATATAGAGAAAGTTACAGTATATCCATTATTCAAAGAACACATTAAGACAGTAAAAGATGAATTCATTAAATTAAATTAATTAAACATTAATATCCATTTTATTTTATTTTACAAAACATCAGTATGTAAGGTAGAAGGAGAATAGAAAATTTGAATCTAACAGATTACAAATACATGCTAGAACAATGGTTAACATGTGGCTACATTTAAACTTTTGTTTAAAACTTTTAAACAAAAAAAAAATCTATTTAATGCATTGAACTGAATTATATATTGGCTTTATTCGTTGACAAGATTTTTGTAAAATATATAAGTATTGTCTAAAAGTTTCACCAGCATTATTGTCTGGCTTCTTCAGGACATGTGTAACGGTACATGGAACTAACGTTTACTAGTAAAGAAGAATGGAGTAATGCAGTCAAATAAATTAAAACATCGAGTAACATCATAAACATGGCACGTGGTGTATCAGTATTGTTTATTGAGCATGTTATATAGTTTTTGACAAAATAAAATTCTGGTAAGCTGAGCGAACTTATTAGGCTTTTCCAGATGTCTTTCAGAATCATTCCTTGATTTCTGTTTAGATTTTCTCCAGAGCGGAGTACAACACGGCTTCTTTGAAGTTTCTACATCAAAAATCCTCTTCTATATAGGGCATGGAGCTTTTTTCCCAATCAATGGTGTGGTTAGAGATCGAGAAGTGATGAGCTAATCCTGAAGTATCTGTTCTGTTGTTGTTCACGTTTCCTACATGTTCTTTTATTCGAATTTCCAGACTTCTCGATGTTTGCCCTATGTAATTAATCCACAGGAACATGGAATGTTGTATACACCTGTGTATTTGAAGAAGGCATTAATGTCCTTTGGTGATCTTAAAATATGGCGTATTGTCTTGACAGGTTTGAGAGCAACTCTGACATTGAAAGACTTAAGGAGTTTGGCAATTTTTGTTGACACGCTTACTGCTTTTCTTCGTGCAGTCATAAATTCAGTCAATTCTTTTAGAAGGATCTTCTTCCATTTTCGAACACATTCATAGTGAGAGGAACATACAAACAACAAAACTCCACACAAAGTAATGATATTATCCTTTTGACCTTATATCAGAATGTTTTACCTGAGGATTGAATAGGCTTATCTATGTGTCAGGTGTTGTGGTTAAGTTGTTGGAGAAGCTTGCAAGAACTAGGATCCAGAATTGGGTTGATTTGGTATTATTGATGGATAGGGTTACCATACATCAGCATTTATGTGGAAATGTCTGCATTTTGATAATGAAAATATATGTCCTTACCATAGAATCTGTGAAAGGACTTGCTATAGTTAAATTTAATTACAAAAATTTTACATGTAAAAATATGTTTGACTATTTGTGTTGAAACAAAGAACTGCTAAAGAAAATTAGGTGTAGCGAAAAATATGCATGGGCTGCAAAGTAATGTATGTAGTGTGATAAGTCTAATTCTTTTTCACGTAGGCCTACTCTTGTTTCATAAGACTTATGATGACACTTAAAATCTCATATTTTTGTGTGTTCTAATAAGCATACTCATCACATCTAATTAATGAAAAGCTTACAAAGGTAAAGATTTCAAACATATGTATTTATTTTTGTGTTAGATGTTTGTGTCCGGAACGAGTTGGTCAGGCGATGGGGGGTGTCAGCATTTTGGCATTTTAGAATATGGTAACCCTATTGATGGACAGCATGGATTTGCTAAAGGGAGGTCATGTTTTAGTAATCTACTTACTTATTACAATAAGGTGACTGCTTCCTTGGACAGAGGAGAGGGATAAACAGTAATACACTTAGATTTTGCAGACTTTGATAGATTATCACATGATAAGTTGATAGTCAAACTAGAGTGGATGGGATTGGATATTAGATTGGTGCATTAGATTAGAGACTGGCTATCTGATAGGTATCAGCAAGTTGTGTATGGGTGAGCAATATCCTCCCAGAAGAGGAACATCACTAGTGATGTGCCTCAAGAGTCTGTTTTAGGGCTATTGTTGTTTAACTTGCATATTAATGATATTGGTGAAGATTTGGATGGAGATATTGAGTTGTTTGCAGATGATGCAAAGTTGGGACAAACCATGAAGAGTAGAGAAGATGTTGTGGCCTTACAAGAAAACTTGAATAATAAGTGATTTGGCACAGGAATGGGGATGTGAGTTCAGTGTTGCAAAATGTAAGGGTTTTAAAATTTGGAAAACAAAAATGGGATACAGAATTTATGCTTGGTGAGGATATATTGTCGGAGGTGAAGGAAATAAGAGTCTGGGGTGATAGTGGATAAATCTGAAATTTAGGGGACACGTAGCCAAAATTGTGATGACAACACAAAGGCTTCTGGGAATGATGCGGAGGAAAAATGACTTGTAGAAGTAGGGAGATTCTTTTTCTATTGTATAAGGCTTTGATTAAGCCACACATGGACTATGGTACCCAGATTTGGTCACCTGGTTTTCAGAAGGATGAAGAGATGTTGGAAAGGGTCCAGAGGTGACTGACTAAGGTAGTTTCTAACCTCTGGAATGTCGAGTAAGAGGAAAGATTGAGAACATGCAATTTACAGAGGCTGGTGGACAGGAGGAAGAGGGGGGAGATATGAGAGACCTACAAGTTAGTAAGGGGTTGTTATAGGATCATTGCTGGAGAGGTTCTATAGAAATTAGTGGGAGATCAGAGGAGAACCAGAGGTCATCCCTTTAAACTGTATAAAGAGAGTGTGAGTAGGGGAGTTAGAAGCAAGTTTGTTTCATGCAGAGTTGTGAATGAATTGGAATGCCTTGCCTCAGAGTGTGGTGTCTGCAGAGAATTTGAGTGTGTTTAAAAGCATGGTATGATGAGCTGTGTGTATTTTAAAAGGACCTCCTAGTTGAGTCTTTGACTCCATGCGGTTTTGGGTAATAATAATAATAATAATAAGGGATGACGATGTACGATGTTTATTGTGTGACAGAAGGTTGCTGTTGTGGAGGGTTTCTATGAAGAATCTTTTCGATTATATTTTTTGGGTAACAGTTGTTTACTAGGGTCTGAGATATGAAAGTGAGTTCATCAAGTAGATCGTTTTCTTCTGAGATAATGTTGGTCACTCTATTCTTAAGCATATGTATTATGCTGAGTTTCTGTGCAGTATGGTGAGTCAATTTGAAGTGTAGGTATCATCCAGTGTGTGTTGGTTTTCGATAGATTGTGAGCTGGATTTGTCTATCCTCTTGTTTCTTGATTAGCGTATCTAGAAAAGGCGGTTGGTTATTCTTTTCAAGATCTAACATGAACTGTATTTTTGGTGGAAGGAATTTATTTTTGTAAGAAATTCAAATAAGGTTGTTTCTGTGCCTCTCCAAATTATGAAAATATCTACATATCTCCACTAAACCCCAATGGCTTTGGGTTTAATTTGGAAAGGATGTCAGCTTCTAGTTTTTCCATGAACAGATCAGTGCAGGGAGGTGATAAGGGACTGCCATCAAGTTGCTCATATAATGTGTCATTCACTTTGAAAAAATTACATTTGAGGCAATTACGAAAAAGCTGAGCTGTGTCATGTGAATAGGGATTGTCTAGGATATTGATAACTTCTTCAACAGGTACGTTGGTAAATAACGAAACAACGTCTAAGCTTGCGAGGATGTCTATTTTTAAGATGGAGATGCTTTTTAATTTTTCAGTGAAATGCTTAGAATTCTTTATGAAAGAATCTGATTTTTTTTATATTTTCTTTCAATAGACAGGTTGATGTTTAGCTAATAGATGAAAATTTCTTCTGTCGATGATCGGCAGAGCGGAACTCCAATTTTGTGCACTTTTGAGGCACCATATAAGCGTGGCATCAGTGAGTGTAGAGATTTCAGACTTCATTGTAAGCCTAAAGACCAACTTGTTATGTACCATAATAGGTTATTAGTCTCTTTTTGATTTTTTAAAGTTGGATCGAAATCTAATATGCGATAGGTTGATGCATCTGAAACTAACTCGGTGATCTTTGTTACGTAGTCTTTGGTGTTCATGGTGACCATCAAGTTGTCTTTGTCTGCCTTTAGGATGATTATATCTTTGTTCTTCTTTAGGTTTGAGAGAGCTCACTTTTCAAGAGGAGTTATATTGAATTTTGGTGGTGTTGAAGTTAAAAGGATAATAGTGCTTTTTAATCGGATATCATTTGCAATTGTTTCTGGAAATGAAGAGAGTGCTTTTTCTATGTTGCTGATAATATCAATCTTTGGAATGTGATCTGGAGTGATAGCAAAGTTGAAACCTTTCTTTAGTATGTCAGCTTCTGGTTTTGATAATGTATGGTCAGAAAAATTGAAAATAACTTTTTCATCAAGGAGACTTGGTCTTGAGTTGTATTTTCTTTCATAAAGTATCACATTTTTTAATTTGAGATTTTTTACTAGTTAGAAAAACCTTGTCAAAACTGTTTTGATAGCAAAGATGCCTTAAAGTAAATACGTTTCACTCTTTTTGATTGTATTTGTTCTTTAATAGTTAAAAACTTGGGAATGAGGGAATGATGTTGAACTGTCTACATCTTCATAGAAACCCTCCACAGCTGCAACCTTCTGTCATGCAATATACATCGTCCATTGTCATCCCTTATGCAGGCTCAGTGTCAACAAAAATTGCCAAACTCCTTAAGTCTTTCAACGTCAGAGTTGCTGTCAAATCTGTCAAGACAATACACCATATTTTAAGATCACCAAAGGACATTAATGCCTTCTTCAAATACGCAAGTGTATACAACATTCCATGTTCCTGTGGATTAAATTACATAGGGCAAACATTGAGAAGCCTGGAAATTCGAATAAAAGAACATGTAGGAGACATGAACAACAACAGAACAGATACTTTAGGATTAGCCCACACCATCGATTCGGAAAAAAGCTCCATGCCCTATATAGAAGAGGATTTTCGATGTACAAACTAAAAAAAAGCCAAGAAGCCGCTGTTGTACTCCGCTCTGGAGAAAATCTAAACAGAAATCAAGGAATGATTCTGAAAGACATATGGAAAAGCCTAATAAGTTCGCTCAGCTTACACAGAATTTCATTTTGCCAAAAACTACATAACGCACTCAATAAACAATGACTGATACACCACATCCCATGCTTATGATATTACTCACTATTTTAATTTATTTGACTGTTACTCCATTCTTCATTTTTACTAGTAAACATTAGTTCCATGTACTGTTACACATGTCCTGAAGAAGCCAGACAGTAATGCTGGTGAAACTTATGGACAATTCTTATATCTTTTACAAATATCTGGTCAACTAATAAAGCCAATATAAAATTTCAGTTCAGTATTTAAGAAGTGACCAAAAACAACCCAGAGGTCTATTTAATGCAATTAAAAAATAACAATTCTTGAATTTTTGGAATGAATAAATCATTTTTACAGTTGTGGGTTGGCTAGCATAATAGTTAGAGGAGCAGGATACTTGATAGATATCAGGTAACAGCAATTGAGAAAGTTTGTCTATAGGAGAAAGGAAAATCTGAATTTGATAAGTTTATGGCAGCAAGCTGAAATGTGAGTTTCTTTGCAACCAAGTTTTGAGGTGCTTTTACATTTGTAATGAATTCTATAAATTTCATCATGATTTCAAGGATGTGGTGAGAATAAGTTAACATGTTCTTTAAAAAAATTATATTTTAACCATTAAGAAGAGGTTTGCTTTTGAAGTGTTCCTTATGAAAACCAAGTTTTACATTATCTTCTCTTGATATCAGATTTAGTTAATCTGTATTTTTGGGAACAATAATGAGGGAAAGATTAGTGTATATAACATAGAAAGAAATGTTTATAATAGATGGAAGTAAAGAAAGTGAACTATCTATTTCATGTGTTTAAGATGAACATTGAGATAAGATATAGTCCTTGTAGTTCTTGGAAAAGAATAAATTTGATTCTTGGATACAGATTATTTTTTATATTAACTTTTTAAAATATTTTTTATTGAATTGCAATTCTTGATCTATATATTTCTGAATAGCAAAGATATCACCAGTTTAATGGATCTCTGAGGATATCTTTAGATTGATGGAGGTTGAAATTTTTCTTTCGTGTTCTAGTTAATAGTTTGCAATAATTAAAGATAAAGTATAACCTTTATCTCCAATTATTGCAAATAATTATTGGCAATACTTGGTTAAAACTTCCAAAGTGAAGAAGATATACATGGAAAATGCCAGGAAATATCACAAGATACCAGATTGATTATATGTTAATACAAAATGATGTAAAATGGGTATTAACATATCCAGGAGCTGATATTTAATCAAACCACAATTTACTTGTTATGGAATTAAAAATACAATTTAAGAAAATAAACAAAGGTAAAAGCAAGAAAAGGTGGAACCTAGAAACACTCCAAAGAGATGCTGGTAAGAAATTTAGAGAAGAATTGGAGAATAAAATAACAAACAAAGAAGATATATCTGAAGAGACTATTGATGCTAATGCAAAATGGAATCAACTGAAAAACTTGATATATGAAACAGCTATTGAAGAGATAGGATTTGTGGAAGGGAAAAGAATTAAGAAGCCATAGATTACAAATGAAATGATAAGAAAAATGGAGGAAAGAAGAAGATGGATAAACATAAACACTGAAGAGGGAAGAGGAAACTACAAAGTATTAAACAATGACCTAAGAAGAGAAACTGATAAAGCAAGAGAGGAATGGGAGAAAAAAATGTAAAGTAATTGAAGAAATGGATAAAAGGGGACAATACAATAAAATGTTTGAAAAAGCAAAAGAACTTAAAAATATTAAAAATAAAAAGCATAAGAAATCTGCCGTTTGAATATAAGCAAGGAAAATTAATTTATAATATTGATATACAAAGTGAAAGACGGAGAGTTTACATATAAGAACTTTATGCAAAAAATGAAGGACCAGAAGAATTATTATTGTTATTATTATTTAAACCTCCAAGGGGTCAAAAGACTCATCATGGGAGGTCCTTCCTAGGAAACAGTCTATCAAGACTCATCGTGGGAGGTCCCTCCTAGGACACACGAAGTCTACCATACCACTCCTTAAGCTCATTGACCATTCTCGCTCTCACCTCTCTATCAGGCAATGCATTCCACTGTTCAACCACCCTCCATGCAAAGAAACCACTCCTCACCCTCTTGCTCACAGCTTCCTTTCATAACTTCCAGGGATGGCCCCTTGTCATCACTCCTTCCCGCTGTACAACCAAGCAAAAGAACTCCCCAGTGTCAACCCTGTAACCACCTCTCAACAGTTTAAGTCTCAATCATATCACCTCTCCTTCTTCTATCCACCAAACTCTGCAGTCCACATTCTCTCAGCCGATCCTCATAACTATCCTTGTACAGTCCTGAAACCATCTTTGTCATCCGTTTTTGTATCCTTTCCACAGTTAATTTATCCCCTTCAAATCATAGGGACCAAATTTAAGAACAATAGTCTAAGTGTGGTCTGATCAGGTTCTTATACTACAGAATGATAACTCTTTTATCTCTGCAAGTCAGTCTTTCTCATTATTGCAGCAATCCTTTGTGTTACCTTAACCACCTTTGCAATATGTCCCCTGAATTTCAGGTTTCTATCAATCATCAACCCCAGATCTCCCGTCTCCTCTACTTCCTCCAGTACAGCTCCTCCAATCGAGTATGCAGCCTCCCATCGATGTATCCCCAACTTCAAGACGTTACATTTTGCTGCATTAAACTGAAATCCCCATTCATTTGCCCATCTGTCTAGCTTATTCAAATCCTCTTCCAGGGCTACCACATCTTCACTATTACTAATAAACTTTTCCAGCTTCAAGTCATTCGTAAACCACTGAATATCCCCTTGCAATCCACTGGCAATGTCATTGATATAAAGGTTAAACAATGTAGGTTCTAGTACTGAGCCCTGTGGGACCCCACTTGTAACCCTCTGCCTCCTTGAAACTTCCCCACTATACACAACTCTCTGATACCCATCGGACAGCCAATCCTGAATCCATTTGACCAACCTGACATCCAAGCCCATGTGCTGCAACTTAAATATCAGCTTATCATGTGCACATCATCAAATGCCTTTGCTAAATCCAAGAAAATGGCAGTATATGCCTTTCCCTCATCTACTGCTCTTCTAACTTTATTATAAAAGACTATCATATTACTAAAACAAGAGTGCCCCTTCACATATCCATGTTGACTCTTACAGATAACATTCCTCTCATCTGCACATGCTATATACGGTCCCCAGTTAATTTCTCCAAGATATTAACAACTACTGATGACACACAAACTGGCTTATTATTAGACACTTCCAGTCTGATACTGCCCTTATGTAATGCCACTCTTTTACCTTCCTTCCATTCCTTGGGCACCTTCCCCATAGCCAGACTTTCATTGAAAAGCTGGGCTAAAGGAGCTGTAAGTTCTTTTAGCACATTCTCTCAAAACGCATGGTGAAATACCATCCAGTTCCACAGCTTTACTGACATCCAGAGTACTCAGTATTGGGAACATGCTCTCCTCCTGCACTTCTAAACCTCGAACCTGCCCTATCCCTCTAGTATTAGACTTTACTCCTTCAGGATGAAATAAACCAATAAAGTGTTCATTGAACTATTCCACTATGTCCTCTGCATCAGTCACTCTATTCCCATTATTTATCCCACAAAGTCATTCTTCCACAATCATTTCTCCTCCTACTGGCCACATAGCTAATAAATTCTCTAGGATTTTCTTTGGATCTACTGGGCAATCTCTTCCGATATTCCAGTTTCGCCTTCCTTACCATACTAGTCACTCTCCTGGCTTGTCTTATATTCTTCATGCATCTTCTCTTCACCTGTCTCCTTGTATCTCTTCCATAGCCTCTTTTTCACACGCAGTTCTTGTTTAATATTGTTTGTCATCTGCTTTACACCAAATTGTGTACTCTTCTTCACTTGTGAATACAGCTTACTATTGCTGCTAACAAATATTCCTTCACAATTTCCCAAGCACTAACGATATCCTGTGATTTCCAATTCCTCCCTCCATGAAACTTTTCTAAGTTTATGTCTAAGACTATTATAATCACCAGCCTTATAATTCCACATATGTTCCCATCTCTTTGATACTCCTGCATGTCTATTCATCTTCCAAGTCAAAATCACTTGGTCACTCTCTCCAACTTTTTGGATAGATGTCATCTCAGTTTTTATCAACTCTTCTGATGCTATAACCAAATTCAAAACTCTTGAACCTCTTGTTCTCTCTATTACATGTTGTCTAAGACATTTGTCCCTCAAGAATTCTAGAAAGTCCATTCCCTTATTGCTACATGCATCTTCCTTTCCCCAGTTTATACTGCTGTAGTTAAAATCTACCATAACAATCATTCTTCTTGCACTCTTCTGGTCCCCACCCTCTGTGCTCCTTGGTTTGTAGCAACACCCCACTAAATATCCTGTCTTGCACATCTCTACCTCACACCATATTGTTTCAAAATCATTAGTGTCACTGTCTTCCAAAGCCTCCATTCTTAGAGGACATAAGTTGTTACTTATCATAAGCAGTACTCCACCACCACACTTTCCCTTTCTATCCTGCAGAAAAATGCTGTACCCTACTACTTCTATTCCTATTATTAAATCCTCTTCTATTAACCATGTCTCAGTGATCCCAGTAATCTTTGGCCAGGCTGATGCTATCAGCACCATCAATTCCTGTCCTTTATTCCATATACTCCTGGCATTAGTATAAAGCATAAAAATGCCACTATTTCTATACCCAGCATTATCCCCTCTGGACTCCACTGGGCTCAGCGTTACCTGATGTCGTCCCCCTTCTCCCAAGTACCCATTCCCACAAGAGGCTACCCCTACGACAATCCACCTTGGGCATTCTAGTTTCCCTGCATTGACACATCAATTCGTTCAGAATAGCAATCTCTCCAGATGCCTATGTCCTTCCTCAATCAAATGCAAGCGGTCTCTCGCATACACTTCTCTCTCCTCAAACACCCTCCAAGCATTCACATATTCCAATCCTCTCTTCTGACACATTCTAGCTATTATTTTTTTCAATATTACTGCTCTTCTGCTCAGCTCGTCATTATCATACCTAGGCAACATGCACACTATCTTTCCTCTCTGCATCTTCTTTTGTACAACCTCAAGCAAGAATCTCATATCTCTCGCTGCCCAATTTACATTACCTCTCAAGTCATTTGTTCCTACCATCATTAGAAGAGCAAAGTGAGATATCAACAGAAGATACAGGTCCTGAAATACAAAAGAGAGAAGTAGAAGCAGGAATTAAAAAGTGGAAAGATGTAAGGAGTGGATGGAATACCTAGTGAAATCCTAAAATAACTGGGGGACAAAGGTTTCCATGGGAAACATGGAAATTATGCAACCTCATTTACAAACAGGAGAATGGTCGCAAGATTTTACAGAGAGTATTCTTATACCAATTGAAAACAAAAGCAATCCTACAAGTGCAGTGCGTATAAAACTAAGCATACTGTTGCATGCCTCTAAAGTACTGCTAAGAATATTAAATCGATGACTGTATAATAGAGCAGAATATTTTCTGTGGTGAGTTGGGGGGGGGGGGGATGATCAATTTGGATTTAGAAATAACAGAGGAAGGAACTACAGATGAAATCTGAGTAATGCAGACCATATGTGAAAGGAATATAGAAGTAAATAAAGACACTTATATATGTTTTGTTGACCTTGTAAACATTTAACATGGTGGAATGGGAAAAGCTGATGGAAGTTTTGCACAAAATAGGATTAGATTGGAGAGACCGGAGGTTAATGGCTGAATTATATATGAACCAGACTGCCATAATAAAGACAAAATTATGAAAAACTAAAAAATGTGTGATTGTTAGAGGTGGAATACAAGGATGCTGCTTGTCACCGACACTCTTCAATATATTCAATATGGCGTTGATGGAGATGATTCGTAGTAGAGGTTCAGTGTAGTGGTTGTGACAGTTGTAAGTGTCCTCCCACGATGAGTCTTCGGATTTCTTGGAGGTATCAGGAATAATAATAATAATAATAATATTTGCAGAAGATGAGATAAAAGAATTATTATTATTATTACTACTATTATTACACCTTCCATGGAGACTCATTGTGGGAGGTTCATTCAACTGACAACATATTTATCATATAGAACCTTAAAGTCCTTAACACTACGTGCATTAACAACACATTCTGACAATTCTCCATGTAAAAAATCTACTCCTCACACCCTTCTTCACCACACTTTTACATAACTTCCAGGAATGACCTCTGGTTCTTCTCCTTTCACCTTCTACTCTTTTTATAATCCCCTCTGAATTAATCTGATAAAATCCACTCAATAACTTAAATGTCTCTATTATATCACCTCTCTTCCTCCTATCCACCAAACTCTGCAATCCACATTTCTTCAACCTCCCTCCATAGCCAACATTCCAAAGTCCTGATATTGTCTTTGTCACGTGTCTCTGGAACCCTCTCCGATGTTTCCACATCACACTGAAAACCAGGTGACCAAATCTGAGCACAATAATCCAAGTGTGGTCTGACCAGTGCCTTATACAGTGGCACAACCACTTCCTTATCCTTGCATGTTAGAGTACTTCTTATCATAGTAGCAGTATGATGTGCAACCTTTGCAATGCAATGCAATGTGCCCTCTAAACTTCAGTCTGCTGTCAACCATCACTCCCAAATATCTAATCTCATCCACTTCCTGCAATACAGCACCATCAATATAGTATACAGTCTTATGCTATATTGATGGTTAGTAAAAAGTCTATTTAAATAGGATTAGATCAAGTAAAAAGTCTATTTAAATCTTCCTGAAGGGATTCAGCATCAGCACTGCTACTTATAATTTTTCCCAACTTTGCATCATCAGCAAATAACTGAAGATCCCCAGTCAGTCTACAATATATCATTGACAAACAAGTTAAACAGCAGGGGCCCAAGAACAGAACCCTGGGGCACACCACTGGTTACCCTTCTTTTTTGAGACACTACTCCATCATACACAACCTGCTGGTATTGTTCAGAGAGCCAATCTCTGATCCATCTAACCAATATATACTGTCTATTTCCATCCTCTGTAGCTTGTACACCAATTTATCATGTGGTAATCCATCAAACGCTTTTGCAAAGTCTAAGAATATCACTGTATATGATTCTCCCTTATCTAAGACACTTGTCACATTACAGTATCATAAAATACAAGTAAATTACTGAAACAGGACCTACCCTTTACAAATCTATGCTGACCTTCATAAAGAATGCCATGTTCGTCAACCCAATTTTGTATTCTATTCCTTATCAATCTCTCCAACACCTTGACCACAACTACAATTATGCAGACTGGCCTAAAGTTGGAGACTTCTATCTTAGAACCATGCCTGTGGAGTGGTACTATTTTGCCCTCTTTCCACTCCTTAGGAAGCATTTGATGAAGAGAAAAAAGGAATTACTATTATAGGAAGAACAATACAAAATATTAGATTTGCAGATGATATCAAGCAATATTGTCTAATACTAAAGTTGAACTACAGCATCTAATGAAAAAATATGGTATGAAAATTAACACAAAGAAAACAAAAGTGATGAGAATCTCCAGGAAACCAGGAAGTATTATGGTGATGATGAATGGAGAAAATGTAGAACAAGTGAGACTATATAAATACTTTGGTAGTATAATAGAAGAAAATGAAAAATGTGACTTGGAAATAAAAGAAAGAATTAACAAAAGAAAATATTCATTTTATAATAAGAAAAATTTGTTTATTGATAAAATGAATAAAAATTTAAAGAAAAGGCTCATTAAGTGTTATATTTGGAGTAGAACTTTATACGGGTCAGAAACATGGATAGTTAGGAAGAAAGAAGCTAAAATGTTGGAGGTATTTGAAATATGGTTATGGAGAAAATAAAGTGGACTGAAAAATTACCAATGAAGTATTACAAAGAGTTGAAGAAGAAGGAATTTACTAAAGACAATAAGACAAAGAAAGCATAATTGGATAGGACATGTATTAAGAGGAGACAGCCTATTGAAAAGAATTATAGAAGTAAAGTGACCAAGAGGAAGGAGATGACTAATGATGCTTGATGACATAATGGGCGCAAGAGGATATCAAGAAATGAAGGAGGAAGCAAGAAACAGAGGAAATTGGAGGAAGAGAATTTGTTGAGATACTGTTGGACCTGTCAAGATACAGAACACTAACGATGATGAAAGGGTAACCTATAGTAGTAGTTGTTCACATTTGTTTATAGAATTTATCTCACTATGTTAGTCAGAGGTATGTTAGTAAAGAGGGAAGTGATATCAGAATGTGCCATTATATTTCATCCTTGTGAGCCTAACATCATGCAGAGCTTGAGATTCAGTGGGAAAGAAGGAAAAGGGACTGATGGGAAAATGGACATCAGGTATATGGGGAATTGTGAAAACTTAAAATTAATAAAGCATTTGGGGGGATATTTCCATGAGATAACAATTGTCTTGATGCACTTATTTAACATGATTTCAAATTTCATAGGAGTGGAAAGAGCAAAAGATTATTTCACGTCATAAAGGTACTTGGGAGTGCTTAATGGTCAAAGCTGTATAACTGAGAGGAGACTTCCACATAGCCTTTAAAGGAATGTGGAGAACTGACCAGGGCTTCTGACCTAATGTCCAATCCTCACCTTCTCATGGTGCACCTTGTCAGGATCAGATCTTCACTTTACAACAAATAATTGAGAAATCATTGGAATATAACAAAGATCTCTATTTAAGTTTTGTCGATCTGGAAAAGGCATATGACAAGGTACCAAGAGAGAAGCTATTCAATATGCTACAGTATTGAATAGCTTCATTATCGAATAGCTTCAATAGAGGGGATAATGTACAAGGATATACATTATCCCCTCTGTTATTCATTATCTATATGGATTACATTATGAAGGAAAGTGGTATTAAACATGAAATCAAAATTGGAGATGTTAATGTCTGCATAAATTATTGCGGACGATGTTATACTTCTAAATAAATCTGCTACAAGTCTGCAAAATTCCTTGACTAAATTGAATAACGGTTGTAATAGATATGGTATGAAGGTCAGCAATAAAAAGACAAAGACAATGAAAACAGGCAGAATCGTTGAAAATGTCAACTGTGTTGTGTAATGGAGAATCTATAGAACAAATAAAACATTTCAGGTACTTAGGCATGATTTTTAGTGAAAATAGTAAATTAAATATGTAAATAGACAACAGAATCAACAAAGCTGTATGGTAGGAAGTCAATTGAATAAATTCATATGGAATAAGAGAGAAATTAGTCAGAACACTAAATTAGCTTTATACGAGACAGTGTTCAAACCAGTTTTAACTTATGGATCTGAGAGCTGGGTCAGAAGTAAAACACTTGACCAAAGACTAGAGACTGCAGATATGAGAGTCCTGAAAAAGATTAGAGACATGAACAGATGGCATCAATGGCAATATCATATTAAAAACGAGGACATTAGGAAAGAACTTGACATTGTCAGCATCCAGGAATGTGTTAGCAGAGCTAATTTCAGGTGGTATAGTCACTTAAACAGAATGGGAGAGGAAAGATTAGCAAAACAAGGGTTCTCTGCCAGGTTGACAGGAAAACGACCTAGAGGAAGACCAAGATATAGGTGGATTGATATAATTCAAAGTGCCTTAGACGATAGAAATATAAGATCTGATGATGTTATAGTCTTGACAAGTAACAGACTGATTTGGAGGAAAATTGTAGATAGGAAGTTAGTAAGGATATAAATTTTTCATGTAGTACACCCCTACTGTGTACACCCCTTGAGGGTACATGGGAGGAATTTGATAATGATGATAAAGGTAATTGAATTTTGCATAAGCTTTTGATTGACTGCCACACAACAAGCTGTTAAATGAATTGAAACAGATAAGAGGAATTGGATAACAGATTTCTGAGTTGTATCAGTGACTTGCTGTCAGATAGGTATCAGAAAGTTGTATATGGGGATGCATTATCCCAAAAGAGGAAGGTCACTAATGGTTACCACAGGGGTCAGATTTGGAACTGTTGTTGTTCAATTTGTATGTTAATGATATTGGGATGAGTTTATCTAGTGATTGATTTGCAGCTGTTTGCAGATGATGCAAAATTGGGGAGAGCAATGCAGAATCTAGAGGATATTATGGCTTTACAGGAGGACTTGAATAGATTGCATGAATGCGTAGGTAAGTGGAACTGCAGTTCAGCGTTGTAAAGTGTAAGAAGTTTTTGAGATTTGGTAAGCAATGATGGGATGCAAAGTATACACTTGGTGGGGGAAGCTTTATAGGAGGAAGAGGAGATGAGATATCTGGGTGTGGTGGTCGACAATGATCTGAAATTCAGGGTCCACATTGCACAAGTTGTGATGACATCACATTGGACAATGGCAATGAAGCTGGAAGACCCTGACATGCAGAAACAAAGAAGTTATGATGGCTTTGTATAAGACCTTGATCAGGCCTCATGTGGATTATTGTGCACAGATTTGGTTGCTGGGTTTTCCTGGTGATGAGGATATATCGGCAAGGGTCTAGAGAAAAGTCACAAAGGTGGTCTTTGGAATGTGGAGTATGAGGACAGATTGAGAGAATGTAAGTTGCAAAGCCATGCAAATAGGAGGGAGTAGGAGGGGGATATTATTGAGACATATAAGCTAGTCAGTTGTTAACAGGTTGACATGGAAGATATTTTTCATAGAATGGGAAGGGGGGTAGAACAAGAGGTCATTGCTGGAAACTGTATAAGGAAGGAGTGAGCAGAGGACTGAGGAGTTGGTTCTTTGCATGCAGAGTGATTAATGAGTGGAATGCATTGCTTGACCATGTGAATGTAGACGAATTGAATCAGTTTAAAGCACAGTTGGATGAGCATTGTGCATGATAGTGTGTACCTCCCATGATGAGTCTGACTCTATGGAGTCAGATGTTAATAATGAAGAAGAATATAAGACTAAGATTTTGAATTATAGGCCAGTCTGTGTGTTTTAAGTTGTGGTTAAAATGTTGTAGAGGTTAGCGAGAAACAAGATCCAGAAGTAATTTAATAATACCAGCATTCTCTTTGACAAACAGTATGAGTTTGCTAGAGGAAAATTATGTTTTAGCAATCTACATATTTATTACATTAAGATGATGAATGCATTGGATAAGGGAGCTGTATGTACCCTTACAATTGTGTATTTAGATTTTGCAAATGCTTTTGATATGTTGCTGCATGACAAGTTGGTATTTAAATTTGACTGGATGAAATTGGATAATAGATCAATGCATTGGATTGGAGATTGGCTGTCTGATAGGTATCATGAGTTGTATATGTTTTATACTTGAAGAATTGACTGTTTATATTTATTTAATAATTTAATTATATAAATTTACTTGAATATATATTTACTTGAAGAATTGACTGTTGAGAAGGATTGGGGAATGAAAGCTTGGTGAAGAACAAACTGGATTCAGGCCAGATAGAGCCTGTCAGGATCAGATTTTCACTTTACGACAAATAGTTGAGAAATCATGGGAATATAACATCAATGGACCCAAGGATCTGTATTTAAGTTTTGTAGGCCGCGCGGTTAGCCTAGTGGCTTTGCGCTTCGCAACCATATGCCTGGGGAAGAAGTGTCCTAGGTTCGATTCCCGTCTGTGACGTGAGGAGCTGAAGGATCTTCCTCAGCCATAGCCAAGTTAGCCAGTCTTGGGCATGGACAGCAGGGTTTTTTCCCCAGTTTATTCTGGGGTTTTTCATCCCGCAAAGCAGGCAAACTGGCCTCGAGAACTCAACACTACAGGCCATAGGATACACCGGGGCATAAGGCTGACCACCTTATCCTGTAAACAGAGTGAGGTCCAATGATCAATGGACCCTCGACACCGCAAGGTAAAAGAGGGTATAAGGAAGATGATGATGATTTAAGTTTTGTAGATCTGGAAAAGACATATGATAAGGTGCCAAGAGAAAAGCTATTCAAAACAGATCAATGGATCATTATATCAAGCAATACTTAGTCTTTATTTGAGTTGTAAGTCAGTAGATAGAATTGAAGAAAGTACAGGAAGATGGTTTAATGCTAAATCTAGTGTCAGACAAGGATATTCATTATCCCTCTGTTATTCATTATTTATATGGATCACATTATGAAGGAAAGCAGTATTAAACCTGATATCAAAATTGGAGATGTTAATGTCAGCCCTTTACTTTATGCAGGCAATGTTATACTTTTAAATAAATCTGCTACAAGTCTGCAAGATTCCCTGACTAAATTGAATAACTGTTGTAATAAATTTGGTATGAAAATCAGCGATAGAAAGGCAGACAATGAAAATATGTATAAGAATTGAAAATATATCAACTGCATTGTGAATGGAGAGCTTATAGAACAAGTAAAAACATTTCAGCTACTTAGGCATGATTTTTTGTGAAAATGGTAAATTAAATATGGAAATAGACAACAGAATCAATAAAGCTGGTATTGTAGGAAGTCAACTGAATAAATTTATATGGAATAAGTGAGAAATTAGTTGGAACACTAAATTAGCTGTATACAAGACAGTGTTCAAACCAATTTTAACTTATGGATCTGAGAGCTGGGTTAGAAATAAAACACTTGACCAAAGACTAGAGACCACAGATATGAGAATCCTAAGAAAGATTAGGGGCATGAACAGATGGTATCAATGGCAATATCATATTTAAAATTAGGTTATCAGGAAAGAACTTAACATTGTTAGCATTCAGGAGTGTGTTAGCAGAGCTAATTTCATGTGGTATGGTCACCTGAACAAAATGGGAGAGGAAAGATTAGCAACACTAGTGTTCTCTGTGAGGTTGGCAGTAAAAAGATCCAGAGGAAGACCAAGATATAGGTGGATTGATGCAGTAAAAAGTGCCTTATAAGATAGAAATATAAGATCTATATAAGATCTGATAATGTTTGAGTCTTAACAGGTAACAGATGGATTTGGAGGAAAATGTAGATAGGAAGTTAGTAATGATGTGAATTTTTCATGTAGTGCTATCATATCCTGTACACCCCTAGAGGGTACATGTCAGGAATTTGGTGATGATAATATTTAGTTGTTTGCACACCCATGATGCAAAATTGGGGACATAATGGGTATATCATTTAAATTTTGCAAAGTGTAAGATTTTAAATTTAATTTTTATTTTAGAGGTTTTAAAATTTAGAAAGGTGAGGTGGGATGCAGATGCTGGCTTACAGGTTATCTTACAGGGAAATAATGGAGAAAGTGAAGAGATGCTTGCATCCAGTTCAGTGTTGAACAGTGCCCATGGAAGTACTAGAAGAGACATAATGCTGCAACAGTGTCTGGGAAAGCGACTGGAGTGAGTCATCAAGGGAAGGCTCATCAGTTAAGTGAATTGCTTGCTTCTGTTTACAATCACGCATTCTCAGGGAAGTTTTAGTTGCACTATCCCAAATGTGGAAACAGTATTCTATGGTTTGGTGGATTTGAGCTTTATAAAATGTCAATAGTTGAGTAGAGAGAAGTACTGTTTAGAACAGAAACAAAAATACCAAGCTTTTTTTTGTTTTGGAGGCTGAAGAGGCTATGGACCTAATGTGCTTATGCCAGGATAGATTAGATGTGACAGGATTATGTTTTGGTGTCATTAAAATCACCTGGTTATCCTCATTCCATTTGAGGATGACAAGGAGATCAGTGTTTATGACATTGGTTAAAGGAGATCTTTAAGCTGAGTTACCTGAGGCACTACAAGGTTTTGAAAGTGAAAAAGAGGGTGGAGAGTACATCATCAGCAAAACAGCGTATAGGACTAGATGTCAAGGAGCAGAGATCACTGATGTATTGGAGGAAGAGTGTAGGGAATAGCACAGAGCCTTGGAGTACCAACATTAATTGAAAAAGCTGATAAAAGAACACTTTCCACCATGATCCAAAGTGAATGAGAAGAGGAAGCTGGCAATTCAAACACAAAGAAAGGAGGAATAGTGTTAGATGGAAGTTTGGTGAGAAGTCCACAATATCAGACTTGATCCAATGCCTTGGAAACATCTAGAGCAACCACTTGAGTTTCTCTGAACTTTTCCTTGGCCTGAGTCCAAAGGTGGGTGAGGTTGGCAAAATCTACTGTGGAATGAGAATTGTGGAACCCACACTGATGATCATTAAGTAATTGCTGGATCTTTAAAGTAGTAAAGCAGTTTGCTATTGATGACTTTTCCCTTATTTTAGAGAGCATTGAGGTTGGAGCATTAAGATGATTGTTTGCTGATTGATTTTTATGTCCATTTTTGGAAACAGGCTGGATAAAAGCTTGCTTCCTGACCATAGGTTAGATGCCAGATGAGTATGACAGCTTGAATAGACATGAATTCTGGAGTGCAAGCTTTAAGTACAACTGGGGGAATACTGTCAGAAAAAGGAGAGTAAATGGTATCAGTGCTACTGAGGATTTTTCTGATATCCTTCTGGCAAAATTTCAGAGGAGGTATACTGTGGATAGTTAGTTTGTGGAATGATAGGGGGTTTTGCCCTGGTCATTTATATGACAATTGGAGTTAAAAATTGATGTCAAGAAGTCTGCCTTAACTTTGGGTATGCTGCGATTATACCATCAGGATGTGAGAAGAGAGGAAACATGGAATTGAAGGACAGAAGGAGCATCCTACAGCCTTGCCAAGGCTGTGGGACCAGAAGGCTTAAATGCCATTAGGAAAGGAGACAAACTTACAGCATTTGGCTCTTACAAAGTGTGTTTTGGATTTGTTGATTTCTTTTTGTAGTTGTTTTGAGTTGTAGTGTAAGCTGAGTGAGAGACTGGAGTTTTTGACCAATAAGGCATATGTTGAATTGTTGGCCTTGACTGTTTTGATACAGTTATCGAAGAACCAGGGTTTTGAATAAAGATTGAGGATTTTGAATGGAGTGGGGAATAAAAGCACTCATTCCCAGTGAGAATAATTAATGTTATTAGAATCAAAACAGATGTCAGGATCAGAAGAATGGAAGAAATAATCAGACCATGGAAAAGGCATAGATGTTCAAAAGGTCATCCCAATCATGCTGAATCCATGCCACAGGATACAAGGCTATGAATGATGGGGAGGAAGACAATTTGTAATAAAGGAGACATAGACAAGATTCTGGTCAGACTTACCAAGAGGAGAGCTAAATTCTGTGACATATTTGGAGGGAGCACTGATTAATAAATGGTTCAGTGTGTTGGGAGAATTTTGAGGATTATCTGGAATTCTGGTGGGTTGGTGAATAATTTGTGTTAAATCATTATTGCTAGCAAACGGTTTGGTTTCTTTATCAACTTGATCTGTGAGGTTGAGAAGGGAAGCCAGTCTGAATTGTGGATGTTGAAATAACTGACAAAGATTATCTCACTGTTGGGAAATAGTTAGATTGCATGTGATCGACTTTTAGAGATAGGTTGTCAGAATGGTCAGTGAAGTCATTGGAGTTTGGAAAATGACAGAGGCATGAAATAGTCACTAAAATGAGATAAGTAGATCTTGAGCTAAAGCAAATTATATTGAAGGGATTTCAGGTCTTAATCTTTGGCATGGTATATATCAGACCTGACAAAAGCACATCATTGGAATTAAGACATCTGATGTTAGTGAAATCAGTCTTAGTTGTTTTTTTTTGTTGTTGTTATTAGGAATTTTCAGATTTTGTTGGATTTTTTTTTTTTTGGCTTTTTTATTTTGTAATTTTTTGTGTTGTTTTTAGAGTTTTTTTTTTTTGCTGTATTTTACTTTGAATTCCAGTTGAGATTTCTCCTGCTATTTTCATACCATCCTTAAATATTATTTAATATTTTCTTCAATATTGTCAGTTTTCTTCAATACTTATGGGGAGAGGAATGCTATTAAAGATAATGGTTAAATTTTTTATTAACTAATTTTTTTTTCATTTTCAGGATAACAAATGATATATTAGCAATGGCAAGACCCAATACTGAAATAATAGAAAAATTTAACATTATTCAACAATTTAAAGAGTAAGTACTTCAAATTATTTGCTGATTCTTGAAACTAAAAGATGATTGATTTATGTTATAGCTTGAAGCAAATTTTAAGTTTTTTGTTTTTTGTATTAGAACATAGTTTGTGTGCATGTGTATTTGAATTAAAAGTTACTATATACATCAAAAATGAACTTTAAACAGATTAAAGACCACCTTATTTCTGTACAGTAATGCACAAATCTTAAATTCAAGATGCCATGTTCTGGATTTATTTTATTTTTTTTTTAACTTTTACCATCCCATCATTCATCAGATGTTCCCTGGATATATATATAGAATGTGAATGGGACAGACAGATGTGAAGGATAGCCATTTGTCCAAGAAGGCATTGTATGCATGATTGAGCTTGGTAGTGAATGCATTATCTGAGAAAATTATTTTTGCCCTCTTCATTAGTGTATTTAAAAGAGAAACACAAGAACAGATTAAATAATTAGTTAATGAGGATTAAGGGAATTCATTTGTATGTTTTAATAAGAATACTACATTTCTACGATAAAGAGCCAAGAGATTATTTTTCCGGCAGCGTAAATTAAGTTAAGGGGATAATAAATCCCACATTATTTTAAAGCCAGATATCATATCTGGCTTAAAATAATGAGGGATTTATTATCCCCTTACTTAATACTACATTTCATTCTTCATAACTACTAGCTTCTTCAGGAAGTCACAGATGTGACAGGATCAGAGACAGGCTAGGTAAAGCCTTGCTTCCATGCTATTGTGTGTTGGGGGGGGATATCAGATGAGCATGCAACTTGTATATATACACATTATAGGATGAAGTTAATTCTAGAGTTCAAGTATTGATCCATTTGGAGGAATATTATATGTACTAGGAGACTTATCATTATCTGGTTTATACAGAATTTTTCCTGATGTTTTTCTGGTGAAAGAACAGAGAATAAATGTGGAGAGTTGCTGGAATTTACTTCTTAAAATTATGAAGTTTTCTCACAGTTTTAGCTTCTTTGTCAGCCATTTTCTTCTGTCAACTGCTGGATGGAGGCCTCTCCCATTTAATCCTATCTAGAGGTTTTCTATGCCACTGAGTTCCAACCATCTCTTTTAATCTCATCTTCCTGCCATCTCTTTAATCTCATCCTCCCACCATCTCTTTAGTCTTTGTGTAGCTCTCTTTCCATCTCTGGAATACCATTTAGATATCAACTTTGTCCATTTTTGAGTGTTACTTCTTGCAATATGACCTGCTCATTGCCATTCGAATCTTTTAATTGGTTGTTATGTCTCTCACCCTAGTCTGAGCTCTGACCCAAGCATTGCACTTTCTATCTAGAATGGTAGTACTGAGTAAAGATCTTTCCATTTTCTTATGGTTAATCCTCAACTCGTTGTTCAATTTTTTAGCCAAAGTCCACGTTTCACTGTCATGATATATGGAATATTTCTCTTTTAAGACGTTTGCATTTGCTTTGGGATGTTTCCTTTGAATGCCTTGCAGTGTTTTCCAAAGACTATCCAACCAAGTTGAATTTTATGTATAATTTCTTCTTTCTCTCTTTCTTTCCTTTTTGCTTCTTTCTCTCCCCCTTCCAATCTTTCCTATTTTACTTTTCTTCATCTCTTGCAGTTTGTTTAGTCTTATACTTAGTAGGCTAAACAAACACAGAAGAAGGCAATGGTAAACCACTTCTGTATATATCTTGCCAAGAAAATCTTCTGAACAGAGGTTTAAGTTATTGTGATACAGTGCAGGAAGATGGGACACCCAGGTCAGAAGGCACTGAAATGGCTACTGGGGAAGAGCAGAGAGGAACTTCCAATGAAGTTAATAAGAATGATGAAGTTGGATCAAAGCCTTCTGGAAGTTTAACTTCTGATAGAGTTAATCTCAGAAGAAGATGCCTCCACTTTACTGATTTACATAAAATAGGAACATGGAATGTAAGAAGTATGTATCAAGGAAAACTGGAACTAGTGAAGAAAGAAATGAGAAAAACTCGAATTAAGACATTAGGAATCACTGAACTCAGATGGACAGGAATGGGTCACTTTGATACTGATGATTTCATGATGTATTACTCTGGACACGAAAACCTTTGAAGAAATGGAGTAGCATTCGTAGTAAGAAGAGAATACAGAAAATACATTTTGGGTTACAACCCAGTGTCTGATAGAATAATTCTAATCAGAATAAAGGCATACCCCCTCACACAGGTGTATGCACCAACTACAGATTCAAGTGAAGATAAGGTATAAGAATTTTATAGCAGCCTATGACAAGTAGTAGACAGTACTGATAAAACAGACTTTCTTTTGATATTAGGTGATTGGAATGCAAAAGTGGATGAAAAAGAATAATGAGGCATCACTGAAAAATTTTGTTTAGGACTGAATACAGAAATCAAATAGATTATTAGATATATGAAGAGCCAAAGGCTTCAATTCGGCGACATATGACTTGTTTAAGTTAAGGGATATTACATCCCATATCATTTCTTAGCCGAATAAGAAACTCAAAGAGTTTCATGCCGAATATAGTAGAAACTATATAAAGTTCAGCTATTCCAAGCGTAAGCAAATACCTGGATACTGCAGCAACTGACCCTAAAAGGTAGTGCAAGCTGAGGCAACTCATGTCCAAGGTGGAGCAAGCTGATCACTATTCTTGATATTTACCCATAATGTGAACTTAGCTCCTAGGAGCTGCATTTCTGTTCTTCATTATGAGAGAAGGTCACTACCCAGACTGGTTTCAACCTTTATTGAGGTCTCATCAGTGAGTAGGTAGACCTAGTTAATATAGTAGAAACTATATAAAGTTCGGCAATTCCAAGCGTAAGCAAATACCTGGATACTGCAGCAACTGACCCTAAAAGGTAGTGCAAGCTGAGGCAACTCATGTCTAAGGTGGAGCAAGCTCCGATCACTATTCTTGATATTTACCCATAATGTGAACTTAGCTCCTAGGAGCTGTATTTCTGTTCTACATTATGAGAGAAGGTCACTACCCAGACCGGTTTCAACCTTTATTGAGGTCTCATCAGTGAGTAGGTAGACCTAGTTAATATCAAGTTTGTAGCGAACAGAACTTACAACCCTTCTATGAGTATTGGCGAGAGGAGCAAGAAGCCAAAGGCTTCAATTTGGTGACGTATGACTTGTTTAAGTTATTTAAATATCAAGAATAGTGATCGGAGCTTGCTCCACCTTAGACATGAGTTGCCTCAGCTTGCACTACCTTTTAGGGTCAGTTGCTGCAGTATCCAGGTATTTGCTTACGCTTGGAATCGCCGAACTTTATATAGTTTCTACTATATTCGGCATGAAACTCTTTTAGTTTCTTATTCGGCTAAGAAACGATATGGGATGTAATATCCCTTAACTTAAACAAGTCATATGTCGCCGAATTGAAGCCTTTGGCTCTTCATATATCTAATAATTTATTAGGACACCTCTCGGTAATACTCAAAGAAGGGTTGTAAGTTCTGTTCGCTACAAACTTGATATTAAACTAGGTCTACCTACTCACTGATGAGACCTCATTACAGGTTGAAACCGGTCTGGGTAGTGACCCTCTCTCATAATGTAGAACAGAAATATAGCTCCTAGGAGCTAAGTTCACATTATGGGTAAATATCAAGAATAGTGATCGGAGCTTGCTCCACCTTAGACATGAGTTGCCTCAGCTTGCACTACCTTTTAGGGTCAGTTGCTGCAGTATCCAGGTATTTGTTTATGCTTGGAATCGCTGAACTTTATATATTTATATATATATTTATATATATATTTATATAATATCCCTTAACTTAAATAGATTATATTGTTGCAAGCAGTAGGTGGAGGAGTGCTATCCAAGCAGTTAAAACACTACTTGGTGCAGACTGTGTGACAGATCATATATTCGGCATGAAACTCTTTGAGTTTCTTATTCGGCTAAGAAATGATATGGGATGTAATATCCCTTAACTTAAATAGATTATATTGTTGCAAGCAGTAGGTGGAGGAGTGCTATCCAAGCAATTAAAACACTACCTGGTGCAGACTGTGTGACAGATCATGAATTATTAATAGCTGAAGTTAAATTGAAATTAAGAGCTAAGAAGAAACAAAAGGGCAGTATCAGATGTGATTTAGATCCTATAAATGAAGCATTTAAAGTAGAAGTCAGTAATAAATTAAAAAGTTTGAAGAAGATAGGAAGAGAATTAGAAGAACTGTGGGAAGAAACAAAATGTACAGCCATAGAAGCAGCAAAGAATACTCTTAATAAAGCAACAAGAAAGAAAGATTGTAAATGATTGTCAGCAGAAGCTATTCAAATAGCAGAGGAAGGAAAAAAAATGAAACTTCTGAGAAATAAAGAAAGGGTTAGACAACTGAGTGCAGATTTCCAAAGACAGGCTAGGAAAAATAAGGAAAAATATCTAAACAAAAGGTGCAAGGAAATTGAAAAAAGCAGTTATGAGTAGAACAAGATATCTCTTTAGAAAAATAAATGATATTACAGGGAAGTTTATCTCTAGATTAGGAGTTTTAAAAAGTAATTCAAGTAAATGTCTGATGGAAGAAGAAGCAGTGAACAAAATGGAAAGAATATGTAGAGGATATTTACAAGAAAGATAATACTATTGAAAGAGAATTTGAAAGGAGAGAATTTGTTGAGTAACCCATGATAATGTAAAGTGAAGTGATACCAGCAATGGAAAAACTGCCAAAAGGAAAAGCTTCAGTAACTGATTATGTGTAAGTGGAATTATTGAGAGCAGCTGGGGGATGAAGTAGTGAATATATTAACCAAAATTTGTCAACAGGTTTGGAAGAAAATATACTGGCCTAGAGATTGGACAACATCAGTATTCATCACAAGCCCAAAAAATCAAATGCCAGAGATTGTAATAATTACAGAATCATTGCATTTCGCATTATTATTATTATTTGTGACACCTCCAAGGAGTCTGAAGACTCATCGCAGGAGGACACCTACTGTACAACTCTCAGTCTCCACCACTACCGAACCTCTACTACCAATCAACTATGTCAGTGCCATCTACCACTCGCCACCACAACAAGTATTTTTTCTGTAAATTGCGTGTATTCTGAAGGGCCAATTTGTCTGTATGCTGGATGAAAAACCAGAGTTTCTGGGAGAAAAAACCTTGCTACCTCCAACATGTAAGTAAAGTTATGCTGAAAGTGATTCAACAAAGGTTGGAACTATATGTGAATAGAGAAATGCTACAAGAACAGGCAGGCTTTAGGACAGGTAGAGGAAGTAGAGACCAAATAGCAAACATGAGATGGATTATGGAAAGAACAAGAAAATTTCAGAAGGAAGTATTCGTTTGTTTTATTGATTATAAGAAAGCTTTTGATTGTGTGGATCACAACAGACTGTGAATTGTAATCAGATCAATGGGTATACCTGAAAATCTAACTCTCTTGATAAGAGAGCTGTATGACAACCAAAAAGCTTCAGTAAAAAGTGTTTGGAGAAATAGACAGTGTTTGAGTGGAAAAAGGGGTGCAGCACTATTGTGTACTGTCCCCCTACCTTTTTAATATTTATAGTGAATATGTTATGAGAATGGCTGATTTGGACAAAGATCCTGCTGGAATTAAGATTGGTGGCAGGAAAATAAATAATTTAAGATATGCAGATGAAACAACCCTCATAGCAGAAACTGAGGAAGATCTGGAGCAGTTGATTGTATTGGTTAAGATGGAAAGTAACAAAGCCAGGCTTAATTTAAATATCAGCAAAACAAATATGATGGCTTCTGGTAATTTAAATGAATTTATAATAGAGAGAGAGAGATAAAATAGAAATCATTGAAAGTTATGATTTACTGGGGCCCAGAATCAGAAATGACTGTAAATGTGAAGATGAAATTACAAGAAGGATAGTCATGGGAAAAAAAGCCATGTTAAGCCTGGCAAAAATTATGAAAGATAGAGGTGTGAGTAAGGCTACAAGAATTATAATCGTTAAAGCAATGGTATTTCCAATAGTGATATACTGATGTGAAAACTGGATTATTAAGAAGAAAGATGGAAAGTGAATTGATTCATTTGAATTATGGATGTGGAGGAGACTATTGGGAATCTCATGGACTGCAAGAATGACTGATAAGGTTTTAGAGAATATAAAGACAGAATTCTCCTTGGAGGCGATGATTGCTAAACAGAAGTTGATGTAGAAACTATAACTCATTTTTTAGGAATGTTAGTCAAAGTGAGTAATATTTATTATCCGACTAGTTTCACCAATTTTTGCTATTGGTGAAAAACAATATTAGAGTATCATTCAAGCTAGTCAACACTATTCGGAAATTTTTAAGATCACCGAAAGACCCTCATCCATTCTACAAGTACTCTGAAGTATACAATATACCTTGTTTCTGTGGTGTTAGTTACATTGGCCAGACCTCTAGAAACTTCGAAATGAGACAGAAGGAGCACATAGGCTATGTTAGAAACAACAGACAAGATATTTCAGGCCTTTCTTCCCACTTCGCCACAACTATCTTATTGAGTGGAATAAGAGTCATATGCCCTATATAGAAGAGAACTACCATTCCAGAACCTTCAAGGAAGCTGCTATAGTCGCCTGTTCAACAGGAAACCTAAATAGGATTAGACCTTGATTCTTACCTGATATTTGGAAAACTTTAATTAGATCACTAAACACTAAAGAAATGAACTTTCACGCCAATTACATTATGTCTCTCAGCCAATAAATCATGCACCCGCGACACGCATATTGTCTCACGCAAAGTACTAATTTTGTATGAATTAGAACTGTCAGTTAAAACCTAGTCTGTTACCTTCATATCGCTTACCAATTGTATCCCTGAAGATGCTGATAGCAAAAATCGGTGAAACTAGTCGGATAATAAATATTACTCACTTGACTAACATTCCTAAAAAATGAGTTATAGTTTCTAAGACAAGTAGTCGAGAAAAAAGTCACACTAGAAGTTGATGTACTTTGGACATATTATATGAGCTGATGAATCATTGGAAAAGGCAGTTATGTTGGGGAAGATTGAGGGAATGAGAAGAAGAGGAAGACCACAAACGAGATAGATGGACAAAGAGAAGGTTAAATAAGGTGGGTGTGAGATGGATGAATAAAGAGATTAAGCATGCGATACAGAGAAAAAGGGCATTGTGGAGGCAGTAAGAGAAGTGGAAATAACCAATTCCATGAGGTCTACAAAGACCAAGCAAGGAGGGTGACTTGGTTGGTGAGGGTAGCTAAAGAGAGGTATGAACAGCAGTTTGCTAATGAAGCCAAAAAGAATCCTAAGGAATTCTTTCGATATGTAGCCAGCAAAAGAAAGAATAATTATGGAAAGATGACATTGATTGGAGAAAATGGTATAATGACAGCTGATGCAGAATGTGTGTGATTGATATACTTAATGAACAATTCATAAAGATGTTTCAATCTTGTGAATATGACTTCATGGAGGGATTGAGAGCAGTTGATGATGGGGAGTAGAGACTGACTGTAGGTGAGCAAGAGGTATATGGGGAGTTGAGTAAACTAGATGTTAATAAGGCTGTGGGAGTTGATAATATATCACCACGTATTCTGAAAGAATGTGCCAGGGAGTTGACACCTGCCTTGACATATTTTTTTTTAATATGAGTCTTGCACTCAGTCAAGTTCCTAAGGAGTGGAAGGAGAGCAAGATTGTGCCAATTCATAAAGGAGGTGATCGAACTCAAGCATCAAATTATAGGTCTGTCTGTGTGTCAGGTGTTGTGGTTAACTTGTTGGAGAAGCTGTGAGAACTAGGATCGAGAGTTGGGTTGATAACAATGGTATTATCTTTAAACGTGTGGACAGACTTATGTGTTCGTCGAACATGTTGTTTATTATTTTAACGGTATAATAGAACACAGAAACTAAGTAAATAATTAATTTATTGACTTGATGCTGATATTTCGCTGGTATTATAACCAGCATCTTCAGAGCACAAAAACACTGTTTGTCACAATACGCGAGACTAAAACATGGTGTACTTAACCCAAATTGTAGCAGCAACACAAAGACTAGAGTCCTGATTTTGGCGCCCTCTATCTGAAAAAAAAAAACCACTATCATATATTACTAGAGTCCTAGAAAAGTGCTAGTTTTTTCTTAATATGACTGTCTCCCAGATCTTCGGCAAGTTAATACAGCCATATTTGTTGAGATTTGGAGTGTTTTTTAGGGCTTCTGTCGCCTCTAAGAACAATCTCTCTGATTTATATGGGTTTCTGTGTAGTACTTTTGTGTTTTTCCAGTTGATCCTGTGTGCAGGGGTATCCAGAGCATGGTCTGCTAGGCCCGACTTCCCTTAATGATATTTCCGGACGTATCGTTTATGTTCGCTGATGCGGATATTCACAGTTCTTCCTGTTTGACCGTAGTAGGCTTGATTGCATGAGCAGGGTACTTGGTAGACTCCTGGATGTGATAAAGGAGGAATGCTGTCCTTGGGTGAGCGGATGAGGGTGGCTAATTTGCTACATGGTCTGAATGTGGTGCGTAGTTTATGTTTATTGAGGATTCTTGAGATCTTTTCGGATGTGCCTTTAATGTAGGGGATGGTGACTGTTTTGTTGTAGTTCTCTGTGGTAGATGGTGGGAGGGGTTTCTTAGGAGTGTTTAGTATTTTGTTTATTTTTTGTGGATTTGTTGGCAGATCTTAGAGAACATCACCGACGCAACGGCAAAAAAAGAATTCGACAGAGTCAAAAACCGGCACCAAAAGAAGTTCGAAAATCTACAACAACGGAACACCATACAACGACCACAATTACAACAAGACCTCATCGTCGTGAATCTATCGTCACTCACCTTAAGCAAAGAAGCCACGACTGCTTTAAGTCGAGGGCACAACTTTGCCATAACTCCCAAGCAAGTTCCAAAAGCCGAAATAATGGCGTCCATCGAACGAGGCATTTACGACCTGCCTCCAACAATAGCTAACAACATACGTTTAGATGTGGCCAACATCCTAATCAAGTCCAAGCCTCCAAAAAATAATATCCCACATAAGGAATTCATTGCAATAAAAGAGCTACACAACAACAGCCAGATTACCATAACAAAAGCAGACAAAGGAAATGCAACCGTGGTGATGGACAAAACTGAATATGAAAACAAAATGCACACACTATTACAAGATCAGTCAACATACAAAATTATAGATCGCAATCCTACCAACACACAAAAGAATAAGGCACGAAAATTATTAAAAAAAGTCACTTCCTGGCCCAAAGACACGGTTAACAAACTCAAACCTTTCCATGTTAAAACACCGAGGATCTATGGATCACCAAAAATTCACAAACCAGGCACACCCCTACGCCCAATTGTGGACAGTATAAACAGTCCCACATACAAACTGGCTAGACATTTAGCAAAGCTACTAGCCACTCTCACTAACAATTCTCCCTCCTTTATCAAAAATTCAGCACACCTAAAAAGCATCTTACAACACCTCACACTAAAAAGCTCAGACTTAATAGTAAGCTTTGACATCACTTCACTATTCACAAATGTACCACTAATAGAAACCCTCAATCTACTGAAGTCACACTTCCCCCCTGATATATTTGAACTATTCAAATTCACAATACATGCAGGATATTTCACATGGAAAGGGAAAATATACAAACAAATTGATGGGACAGCCATGGGCTCCCCCCTTTCTCCCCCCCTAGCCAACTTTTACATAGAACACCTGGAAAAACAAGCAATCAATACAGCCACTCTCAAACCAACACTTTGGCTACGCTATGTTGATGATGTGCTTGCTATTTGGCCACATGGCCCTGAGACATTGAAAACATTCTTAGCACATTTAAATAGCCAACATCCAAAAATCCACTTTACTATGGAACTGGAAGCCCACAACTGTCTGCCCTTCCTGGATACACTCATCACACGTCTCCCAGATGGTTCCTTATCATTTTCAGTTTTCAGAAAACCCACACATACAGGCAGATACTTACACAAACAATCACACCATCATCCTTCTCAACAATATGGCATATTAAAAACGCTAACCCATAGAGCGAGAGCAATCTGTTCAAATGACAAGGCTCTGACTGCTGAACTGACTCACTTACGCCACACCTTCTTGGCCAACAATCCACAAAAAATAAACAAAATACTAAACACTCCTAAGAAACCCCTCCCACCATCTACCACAGAGAACTACAACAAAACAGTCACCATCCCCTACATTAAAGGCACATCCGAAAAGATCTCAAGAATCCTCAATAAACATAAACTACGCACCACATTCAGACCATGTAGCAAATTAGCCACCCTCATCCGCTCACCCAAGGACAGCATTCCTCCTTTATCACATCCAGGAGTCTACCAAGTACCCTGCTCATGCAATCAAGCCTACTACGGTCAAACAGGAAGAACTGTGAATATCCGCATCAGCGAACATAAACGATACGTCCGGAAATATCATTATGGGAAGTCGGGCCTAGCAGACCATGCTCTGGATACCCCTGCACACAGGATCAACTGGAAAAACACAAAAGTACTACACAGAAACCCATATAAATCAGAGAGATTGTTCTTAGAGGCGACAGAAGCCCTAAAACACACTCCAAATCTCAACAAATATGGCTGTATTAACTTGCCGAAGATCTGGGAGACAGTCATATTAAGAAAAAACTAGCACTTTTCTAGGACTCTAGTAATATATGATAGTGTTTTTTTTTTTTTTTTTTTTTTTTTTTTCAGATAGAGGGCGCCAAAATCAGGACTCTAGTCTTTGTGTTGCTGCTACAATTTGGGTTAAGTACACCATGTTTTAGTCTCGCGTATTGTGACAAACAGTGTTTTTGTGCTCTGAAGATGCTGGTTATAATACCAGCGAAATATCAGCATCAAGTCAATAAATTAATTATTTACTTAGTTTCTGTGTTCTATTATACCGTTAAAATAATAAACAACAGGTATTATCTTTGATGGACAGCATGGATTTGCTAAAGGGAGGTCATGTTTTAGTAATCTACTTACTTATTACAATAAAGTGGCTGCTTCCTTGGAAAGAGGAAAAGGATATACAGTAATATACTTGGATTTTGCAAAGGCTTTTGATAGAGTACCTCATGATAGGTTGAGAGTCAAACTAGAGCAGATGGGGTTGGATATTAGATTGGTGCATTGGATTGGAGACTGGCTATCTGATAGGTATCAACAAGTTGTGTATGGGGGAGCGATATCTAGGAAAAGTAAAGTCACTAGTGGAGTGCCTCAGGGGTCTGTTTTGGGGCCATTACTGTTTAACTTGTATATTAATGATATAGGTGAAGATTTGGATGGAGATATTCAGTTGTTTGCAGATGATGCAAAGTTGGGATGAACCATGAAGAGTAGTGAAGATGTTGTGGCCTTACAGGAAGATATGAATAGATTGAGTGATTGGGCATGGAAATCGGGATGTGAATTCAATGTTGCAAAATGTAAGGTTATAAAATTTGAAAACAAAGATGGGATGCAGAATTTATGCTTGGTGAGAATATATTGTTTAAAGTAGAGGAAATAAGAGATCGGGGGGGGGGGGGGGGTGATAGTGGATAAAGATCTAAAATTTAGGGGACACATCGCCAAAATTGTGAAGACAACACAAAGGCTTCTGGGAATGATGCGGAGGACACGGATGTGTAGGGAGATTCTTGTTCCGTTGTATAAGGCTTTGATGAGGCCACACATGGACTATTGTGCCCAGATTTGGTCACCGGGTTTTCAGAAGGATGAAGAGATGTTGGAAAGGATCCAAAGGCGACTGCCTAAGGTAGTGTCTGACCTCTGGAATGTTGAGTATGAGGAAAGATTGAGAAGATGTAATTTGCAGAGTCTGGTGGAGAGGAGGAAGAGGGGAGATATGATAGAGACCTACAAGTTGGTAAGGGGTTGTTATAGGATGAATGCTGGAGAAGTTTTACAGAGAATAGTGGGAGATCAGGGGAGAACCAGAGGTCATCCCTGGAAACTGTATAAAGAGGATGTGAGTAGGGGAGCCAGAGGCAGGTTTTTTTCGTGCAAAGTTGTGAATGATTGGAATGCCTTGCCTGAGAATGTGGTGTCTGTAAAGAGTTTGAATGTGTTTAAAACATGGTATGATGAGCTGTGTGTGTGATAAAAGGACCTCCCAGATGAGTCTTTGACTCCATGAGGTCTTGGGGTGGTAATAATAATAAAAGAATTTACCAACTTGAACTTACATTTGTTTACAATATCAACAGTCGAATGGACTGTTGATATTGTGATGGTGCATAAAATCACAATATCAACTGGATATTGTGATGTTATATCTTCGACTGGATGGTGCATAACAACAAACATTAACGGTTACTATATCAGTTTCCTGGTGTTCCATTTGTACTGGGTTTTTGGTGATGTATTTATCACAATTTTACAATGTCCTCTAAATTTTAGCTTTTTGACCACTGCCATCCCAGATCCCTTATCTCCTCACCTAGTGTAATATATCTGCCAGTTTTTTTACTCTGCATACCACTGGTGACAATGTCTTCCAGGAGTCTTCCAGTTCAACATTGAACTGTTCTATTCAAATACTCAAACAGTTTATTCAAATCATCTTCTACATCTACAGCATCTCCATAGTTCTTTCCATTTTTGCATAATTTATAAACAACTTCATATCAATATTTTAACTTCTTACAATATTGCTAACATAACAAAGTAAATAACAATGGTCCCAATACAGACTTCTGGAGCACATCACTAGCAACACTGCTCCTTCACTCAACTTCTTAATACCTGTAAGATAGCAGACATTTCAGAATATATGCAATACACTAATGCGTTATCTAACCACCTCTTTTCCAATTTAATTACCTACTTATGTGGAAATATTACATGACATCTGCATGGAATCTGTGTCCTGATTACAAGAGGACATATATCAACTATAGAATTATTTCTAAATCTAAAATTAGAAAATGAGAATTAAACAAAAGAAATATATATATATATATATATATATATATATCAGTGGCATCATATGCCCATTACAGTTGGATGTGCTGTCGTGTGGCTTATGCAACTTGCGCTACAAAATTCACATTAATTTGACTGTATGATTACATTTTTATTGATGTATGAAAGTTTAAGAGTGCATAGTGCATCAGCACTCATCTTAATTGGTCCAATGCAATTAATTGTAGGACAACTACTTTAATTTATCAAATAATCGTAACCAAATCTGCAGAGAGTGAGGGACAATGTGTTTGTTTTAAGATATATTAGAAAACAATAATGAAGGAGAATGCTATACTTGGTTGATATATTTGAATTACTCGAAAGGAAATTTGGAAGAGCAGGACGAGGCTTACCTCCTTAGACTTCAATCATACAATCCACAAAAGCTCTGGCAGAAAACGGGATATTCAGTATATTACATGAAACTGTCAATGTCGTCAATGCTGTTTCCCCATTGTAAATATGGGCAAGAAAATTATAAATTATTTATAAAAAAATTATATATTAAAAACTTGTCTATATTGGTGTCCTAAACAGGTGTTCACACTTCACACATGCAAAACGGATAAAACTCAGAAAACAAAAACAGCAATTCATGACAAATGACAAAGTTCAATTGAATTGGTGACATGATAACCAATCATATCCACTGCATGAACCTGCAGCCTTTTGGCTGGAGAGTGGATACGCTAACCACTCGGCCAACCAGGAGGATATTGCTGTTCCATGAGTATGCACTGCACACATAGCACACCTGGAATATATGTCCCTGATTTATATATATATATAACTGCAGTCTTCCAGATTTTAGGCAATTTGAGACTGTCCCCAAATGCCAAAAGCAAATTACAAAACCTTCCATCCTTGATTGTATCCAATGGACACGTAGGTAAAACATGAGAATACTTGCTTGAAATTTCATGTTCTTAAGCATTATGTACTTTTATTATCATTTTGTGATTAACCTAGAAAATTCATTCAGTAAGTGAATATGAAATACCGGCCATAGACAGGAAATGTGCTTTAGTGTAAAATTGAAATTATTGTGTGATGATTTTTGAAATACCTTTAAGTAATAATAAAACTTTTTTGTGGAAGCACATAATCTGCAGTTATGTAAGTTTCTTATTATCTCGGATATCTCAATGAGTCCAGTCTCACTGCAGGAGGCCCAATAACAGCCATTATTTATTTGGTATCTGTTATACTTCTCTTTCAAATCACTCACGAACAAAGCACCCATTCAACCCACTCATCACCCTCCAAAAAAATCTAATCCTTACACCCTTGCTCTCCACATTTGCATAATTTCCATTCATTCTCTCTTTTCTTGCCATATATTGAAAAAGTCTTTGTACCAAAAAGTGTCAATCATATAAAACATCTTTAATAACTTATATGTTATCATATCTCCTCTTTTTGCTTATTGATTAATTGTAGCCCACAGACTTCAGCTACCTTCATAGGCAGCATTCCACAGACCTGCCACAACTTTAGTCACTTGCCTCTGGATTCTCTCACCTACCTCTTCCTATCTATGAAAAGTAATCCAGATGTGGTCAAAGTCTTATAAAGAGGAATAATAACCTTCCTATACCTACTATGTTCTTTGACATCCAAGATATTAGTGCTGTTTAGGCCACCTTTGCAATATGCACTCTAAATTTCAACTCATTGTCCATAATCATCATCAAATCCTTGCTTCTTTCAGTTTCCTGTAGTGCAGTGTCATTCCAGCAATTGTAGTACATAGTTTGTGTTCTCTTCATCCCAAACTGCATAACCTTACACTTTGTTACATTAAACTGGCAGCCATTATTCTTTAGCCCATACCGGCAGTCTGTTTGTCATCTTCAGAATATCTATATTATCTTCTTCGACTATCCATCTTCTCAATTTTGCATCTTAAAAGATATGCAAATTAAATAGCATCAGAAGCAGCTCAATTACAGAACCTGCAGTAAAACACTAGTCACCACATTCTCTCGGATTGATTTCTCCCATATACCTCTCTTTGATATCTATTGATAAGCTACCCTCTTATCCATATCACCTGGCTCATATTTATCACCATTTGCTCCAATTTATGTAAGAGTTCAGTGTTGGTATCCTATTTAATGCTTTTGTAAAGTCTAGCATTATCATTTCCATTATCCAAATTGGTTGTTACTTTATTATAAAAAGTGAGCAAATTGTTAAGACAACAGATATCCTTCACAAAATTATGCAGCTCACCCCCCCACACACACACAAAGTATCATATTCTTGTTCATCCATTCCTGAATTCTACCTTTTACCAACTTCTCCTAAACCTTAACCATCACTACTGATTCATCTGTAATTTGTTTCCACTGTCTTAAAGCCTCATTTATGTAACAGAACTGTTCCTCATTCCCACATTTTCCCAGAGTTGACTTAAACAGTTGCTCAGAGGACTGTCAATTCTCTTCCATAATATACAGTGATATCCATCTAATCCTGCTGTATTTGCATTCAGGTTTTGCAATATTGTAAGCACTTTGAATTCATCTATCCCTATTCTTACATGGGTGTATATTACATCATCTGGCACTGCAGTTATCTTCACCATGATGGTACATAGCTTGATCACCCTTGCAAAATGATCACCAACTCAACTATTTTGTTTCTCTTACTTTCCTACCACCAGCACTATCATTCTTTCTTTTATTTGCCACATGGTGAAGACCGCTTTTTGGATTATGTTTAGCTTCATCAGCTGACTTCCTCTTATAAATAGTTTTGGCCTTTCTTCCCATACAGAGATCACCTTTCTTGCCTGTGCTTTCTATTGCTCATGGGCTTAATAAATTTTCTGAAATGTCTGCTTAATGGTGCTTTCCATCCATCTCCTACCTCAGCGTTTCCCAAACTACGTTCTGCAGAAAGTGAATAAGTGTTCCGTGAAAAATTATCAAAATTAATATGAGCCTGGAATGGTTTTAAATGCTGCTACAAGTTCAAACCTGTTTGAAAATCATCTGCTCCTCACTTTGCGTGTGGATTGTGTTATTAAGGCCAGCACACAAACTGACCTTGACTATACTGCCTGCGGTTGTTGACACCTCCAAGCGTAAGTATGGAGATATCTATTCTAGGAAACGTGCTATCACAAGCAAGGTCAATGCAATCCACTGTGGTCTGGCACGCCTGCAGTGTGTGCTGTCACATTTTTGTGATGCGATATAGCCTGCTGTGGTGATAGTGTGCACTTCGCTTTACATTGAATACGAGACCGATGATACTTGATGCTAACCAAGGTGTTCAGTTAAAATTTCAGGATTTTTGAAGTGTTCCATCGTAGGAAAAGTTTAAGAAACCTTGTCCTACCTGATTTATCCACCTCACTCTGGGTATACATTCTGACACTGCTTTCTTCAAACACACTGGTCACCATCTCCCATGTACTGCTGCCATCTGTCGTCTCTAAATTCTTATGCCATGGCACTGCTCTGAGCTGATCCTCAGTTTGTCATAATCACTACTTTGTAATTCCACATATTCTTAACAAAAATTTCAGCATGACTGGTAATTTCTGAGGTCAAGACTAAGTGATTGATTTCCCAAATCAGAGCCACTTGGTCACTGCTCAGAGGCTATCAGTGGATCTGGCATCTCAAACCTCAAGTCCCCTTCAGTACATGCTGAATCAGCTAATTATCTCTTAGCCACTGTATAAATTGCATTTCCTTTCCTTCCATTTTGTGTCTCTGTAGTTGAAGTCCCCATAATAATTACTCATCCTGCACTCACTTTGCTAATTTGTGAATGCATGCTATCCACATTTTCCCTTTTAATCCTTGGCCTATATAGCAGCATCCATCTAAATATTTCATCAAAACTTTAGGCCTATGTCTCACACCAGATGGTCTCAAACAAACTGCTTTCTGCATTGCTGTCCTCTTGCTTAACTCTTTGTTTTTGGTTCAATTCTCCTTTTATCAAGTAGCAGATTATGTTCCTTTGAGGCCCTAGATGCAAATAAATAATAAATATAAACATTCATTAAATTTTTAGAGGCATATTATCTTTTTGGTATGTAATTTTTGAGGCCCCTCAAGACAACGAGGCCCTAGGCGTGCGCCTGCCGGGTAATCCACCACTGCTTTTATCATTAAACTCTTATCCATCCTGTTCTTTTTGTCTTCTCAGAAATACTATCCCCATTGCTTTCAATTTTTATATGATCCTCTGTCAAACAAGTCTCACTAATGCCTGTAAATTTTGACCAGATTGAACTAACCAGCACTAAAAACCCTTCCCCCTTATTCTGAATGCTTCTGCCATTATAAATAAACTGCAGTATTCCCATTGGCCCACAGGTTTTCTCGCACCTTTTACTGACTATTGCACTCAATTTCAGATCAACCAAGGAGCTACATTCAGCCTATGTAGAAAGTATTTTTAACTTGGGTATAGTTATGTTAAAGATACCAAGCAATTTTAAACCTGGTTTTACTCCATTTTTCCCAAGTAAGCAAACAGATAAAATGTCAAGTTTGCGCCTGCAATTTATGCAAGACTAGCTGATCCTACAGGTAGTGCAAGACCAAGGCAACTCGTGGTAAAGGTGGAGCAAGTTCTGATCACTAATCTTAGTATTTACCCTTAATGCCAAAACACATCTCCAAGAAGGGGATGTATGATGTTTTGTATTAAAGGCAAGGGGCCACTACCTAGACCGGTTTCGACCTTTATTGAGGTCGAATGGGAGTTCATGTCTCTCATCATAGGCCTTGGAGAATAAAGCATGCTGAGGGTCAGCAAACAGTAAGAGAGGAGAATAATGAAAGATAGAGTAGGATAGTAGGAGGTAAAAGAGGCCTCAGTCAACCTGTTTAGCCTTATATGGCTAATTGGTCTGTGACACATATTCTCAATTTATCTGTTCAAAAAAAAAGAAAATTTAACCATAAAAATTTTGACTAAAGTTCACTTATAAATTTATCCTTAATAATTTTGTCAGTTATCTATGAAGGAGATCCATTGACCTGTTTTGAAAACAGTATTTTCAGTTATTTTTTTATATTTATATTTAAATTTTTTATTTTTTATTTTTTTATTTTTTAATTACATAAAAATTAAAGGACTTAAGGTCCGGTCAGTTGAACTGAAAGGGAACAAAATAAGGAACTTACAGACCTGGTACCACTGGGACTTAGAATGGGGTAGAAGACTGGCCCGGGAGATGCCACTCACAAGGAGCAGCACCGCCTCGCAGTAAGCCTTCGCAGCCCGGGTTCTCAGATCTACCCCCCTTATTTGGAGTAAAGGAAACCGTGCCAGCGAAAGCTTTGTGGCGAGGAAGAACAGAGTGGTTGTTACTTTTCCTAGGGAGAGTTAGGTGGAGTTTTGGAGATACTAAAGAAATATACAGGGCTTGATGCGTCCCTGTATAAGAAAGCATATTTTCGGTGGTTTGCAGTATTTGTTCACAAATTTAAAGTCGCCTAGTAGATGTCTCTCTTGCGCAAGAAATTTAGGAAGGTAAAAAAAGAAACCTTTCCTTATTCCTGCGTACATTAAATTTGCGTCCCGTACCTGGGATTTTTTCAGTACCTTCCAGATGTGATGCTTTAAGACGTTAATTAAAAAAATGGCGAATTTTTGGGTCTTGTTGACTGGTGGCGGGAATTGCAGGTGTATGATCTCTTCTAGTGATAGCATCGGGATTCCCAGTGCTGTGCTCAGTCTTTGCCAGACATGTTGGGCTGGTGGGCAAAAATAAAAAGAAATGCTCCACCGTTTCCACGCCCCAGCAGACATCACAAAAGGGATCGCACGGACTGGGTACGTACCTAGATTTAACCTGTTTCACCGGGTGCCGCCCATAAGCTATTCGCCAGGCCAGATCCTGATGAAAAGGCTGTCCCCAGCTTTCTTGATGTTTTTAAAGAGAATTTCATTGTTTGTCCCGAGGTTTAGTGTATCACGCCTGGAGAGTTGGAAGAAATCCCAGTATACTGCTTTCGGTTTGTGTGTGAGGATTTCTGTTCCTTTGTCTCTAAGTACTGTGAGTGATTTTACTAGTGTGCGGTACCACTTGGGCTCAACCCTTGCACGGGGTTTAGCATAGTCCGTGGTTCCAAAGAGGGGTAGGAAAAGTCCTATAAAATATCTAATTAGGAGGCCTGAAATATAGTTTGAGTTTAAGGCCTTCCGTACGGTTTTGAATGTATTTGCATAAAGCAAGCTTTTGAGATCAGGCAGAGCGTACCCTCCTTCTTCATGTTTTAGTTGCAGGTATTGTTTTTTAACCTCATGTTTTTTTCATTCCAGAAGAAATCTATGAGTTTTTTGGATAATTGGTTTTCTTGTAGCAGTGTGATGCCTGTGATATTTACTGTGTGCATCAGCATTGGGGTAATGATTGTTTTTATCACTGTGGCTCTGCCATAAAAGGAGAAAAAGGTCGGTTTGAATAGACTTAACTTTTCCGTACTTATTTTCTGTAATTTTTTAACTGGTAAAGCTAGCGACTCAGAAAAGGGAACTCCTAGTATTGTTAGCGGCTGCGTATGCAGCGCTAAACCATAGGGAAGTCCGGTGTTATGGAAATTTCCAAAATTTTTGATTTTGGTTTTTTGGGCATTAACTCGGAGACCACTGACTATGCTGAAGTTTTGCAGTATGTTAAGATAGATGCAGATAGACTCAGAGTCTCTGAGTGTGGCCACTACATCATCTGCATATGCTACTATTTTGCACTGTTTGGAGACTTGGGGCAGTGGAATACCATTAATTGCAGGGGTGTTCTCTATTCTTTTGATGAGGGGTTCTAATGCTAGGGAAAAGAGAAGGGGGCTTAGTGGGCAGCCTTGCCTAACCCCTCTCTTTATACGGATTGGTTCTGTCAGAAACCCATTAATAGACAGTTGTGTCGAGGCCTCCGCGTACATATGTTTAATTGTATGCCGAAGTCTCGGGCCTATGCCTACTTTTTTTAGGGTGTCCTGTAAGTACATGTGGCTGACGGTGTCGAACGCTTTTTCCAGGTCGGTGGAGAGAAGTGCCAGGGGGGTATTTTTTTTCCTTGGCCAGTCTGATTAGGTCTCTTAGCAGGAAGAGATTAAATTCCATAGATCTACCTGGGATTCCACAGACCTGTGAACTTGTTATGTTTTCTATTCCGCCCTTAATGCGTGTACAGATAATTTTTGCGAAAAGTTTATAGTCTAGGTTAGTTAAGGAGATGGGACGCCAGTTATTTGACAAGGTCCGATCTCGGTCTTTTTTGGGGATAAAGATTGTATAGCTCTTAGCGAATTCCTTGGGGATGTTTCCCGAAGTGAGGAATTCGTTAAAGATCTTTACTAGTGCTGGCAGTACAAGGTCCCAGATAGATCTATAGAATTCTATCCCCAGTCCGTCTGGCCATGGGGTCTTTTTTGTCTTCATCGTTTTACACGTGGCTTTTATTTCAGCTGCAGTTATCGGCCTGTCATGCAGGGCGCTAAGATGCTCGGAAAAACGTTTGACGTCCCACTCACTGAAGTCATCCGTGCCCTGCTGGTCAGCGAAGATGCCGAGATACTGCTGGTGAAAGTGACGGAGTATTTCATGGGTTGAATTTAGAATCTGGCCTTTCTCCTCAATCTGGTAAATTGTTCTTTCATCGTTTGCTGCCACCCGTTGTTGATTGTAGAATGCGGCGGAGGGTGTTTCCAAATTTCTGAGATAGAGTCTCGTGCGAAAGTCGAGGTCATCGACTCTATTCTGCCGCTCTTGCTGCAGCTCTATTTCTACCTGTCTGATAAGATGTCCGCAGGGAACTCCGCTCCGTTCGCTTGACCGGTACCAGCCGAGTTCCCTGTAGAGATCCCTCAGCCGTTTACGTTGTTGGTAGACCCTTTCGCGCCCACATTTTTGAAACAGTTCCTTAGCTTGCCACTTAAAGTGCAGCCAGTTTTCCCAGTCCCAGTTGATGTTTGTCCATTCATCACAGAGTTTCTGTAGCTGGTCGCTAAAAAGACTGGGAAAGGTAGGAGGAAGCCTCCAAGGACCTCTGGCTGTTTCCATAACCTCTGGGAGTGTAATTTTTAAAATGACCAATTTGTGGTCTGTTGACATGTTGTGTGCTGTGGTGTGACGTGTCCTTTGAACATATTGTTCCAAGTTTTGGGACACGTACATCCTATCTAGTCTCGTCGATATCTGGCCACGGCACCACGTTGTTTCTACCTTCGATGGGTTATTCCTCCTCCAGACATCGACGAGATCAAAATTTACACAGCATCCTTTTAGACCGGCGGTTCCGCCGGTTCCGGAGTTTGCGTTCCCGCCTACTTTGTCCAAACGTGTGTCTTCCACACAATTCCAGTCCCCGGCAACTATTAGGTATTCTGCTCCCAAGAGGTAGTTTTCAAGGGCAGAGAAGAAACCGCTTCTGTGGTATGGGTTGTTCGGGGCGTATACTGCAACAAGCCGAATGGTACGGCCACCGTACTTCCAGTCCACCGTTATTAGACGTCCCATGGCGTCCTTCTGGACGTTGAAGAACCCCTTCGCGATTGGGGGGCGAATTAGTATCCCCACCCCTCGCGAGTGAGCATCCCCAAAGCACCAGTAGCTGGTGACTGGGTAGCTTCTCGAGAAGTTCTCCACGTCCCAATGCTTATAAAAATGGGTTTCTTGAATCAAGAGGATATTAATTTTGTACCTTAACATTAGCTTCCAGACAGTGCTTTGTGCGAAGGGGTTGCGTAAACCGTTGGTGTTTAAAGTGGCAATTTTAAAATCCATGTTGGTATATGGAGGAAGGGGGGGGGTGTTGTCTGTTTGTTGTTCTACATGTTCCACCTGTGATTCACTATCGGAGCTGTTTGGAATATCCATAACGAGGTCGTTTTGAAATTCCATTTCTGTGACGCTATAAATGTCTGTGCTGCAGATATGTGAATGGGGTTCTGCAGGTTGGTCCGCTACTGGGGATAGGTTTCCTGTCTTTGTTACCGCCTCCTCAAGGGGCTGGGTGCCTTCGCGTTTCTGCCTCTCTTGTGCGCTTTATTGGGGCGCTGGTTGTTACAACTTCTTCCTCTTTGCTGCGGGTTTCGAAGTTGGCTGTTATTTCCTTGATGTGGCGGGTTGAACTGGATGTCTTACCCGTTACGGGTTTCATGGAGGTTGTGTTTTCTGCTAGTGTTTCTTTTTCGGTCTGTTGCCAGAGCTCTGGAAAATCGCTCCCTGATGATACCTCAGGTTTACCGAGGGACCATAATAGCCCTGATTGGTATTATGGTCCCTCCAGCTGCTTCTGAGAGTGTTCTGTGCGAGCACGTGTCCACTTTATGGGTCAAGTCCCCACATTTAAGACAAGCTTCTGTGCAGTTTACTATTTTGTGCTCTGTTGATTTGCAATTTCTGCACTGTAGTTTTGGGCATTCTGCCCCTAGGTGACCCTCAGAGTTACATCGGAAACACAATCGTTTAACACCCGGGTAGTTAACCATGACCCTTGTTTGGCCCACTAAAATGAAGTTGGGAACTTCCTTTTTCATATCCATCTGTATTTCAACGTCGCCTGTTTTCCAGCCTTTGTAATCAGCATGTTCAAATGCTTTGATACTAATAATATCGCCCCATTGGCTAAAAAATTTCTTGACGTTGTCTTCATTCTCCAGGTATTCCAAGGGAAATCTAGATATTCTTAACGTTTTCCGTAAACTCCCTATTAAATAAGGTTTGATCGTTTGTCCCGCACAGGGAAACCCTATAATAATTTGCTTCTTGTTTGGTCATTTTTGACTACAATTTGGAATCTTTCTTTTGACTACGGTGTGAAACCGTATATGTTTTCTGCCCCTACTGTATAAATCAGAGCTTTCACTAACGCCCGCTCATCTGGGAGCCGCTTGACTTCGATGCCAAGCGTTCTAGTTCTGGGTAAGAATAACGGCATCGTTGGGGGAAGACCTAACTACTGGCTGTAGAAGGGGGGAGGTAAAGCAGGGCGAAGTCGGGGAACGCCCGGTGTCCTCACAACAAGCGAAGAGATACCAGAAGGAATGGGTAAAAGAGCCAATAATAAGAAAAAAGTCTTACCAACGCCGAGGTACTTCTGTAGAAAGTGAGCATGGAGCTCTCTCTTCGGGCCGCAGGAACTGGATCCTCTTTTGGACTGGTAGGCACAGGTTCTTTCTTCTTCGAACTGGAGCTCTCTTTCACGTCTTGGCGAATAAGGTCTCATCAGTGGGAGCCAGGCTAGAAATACCAAGATTTAGTAATGCAGAGCTTGTAAGTATTTTACCAAAACAAGTTACCATAAGGTGTTATAACCTTATTAAATAAAAATCTCAGGAGGAGATATAAATGTAGAAAGTATTTTTAACTTGGGTATAGTTATGTTAAAGATACCAAGCAATTTTAAACCTGGTTTTACTCCATTTTTCCCAAGTAAGTAAACAGACAAAATGTCAAGTTTGCACCTGCAATTTATGCAAGACTAGCATTTTTTTCTACATTAGCATTTTTTTCTACATTTATATCTGCTCCTGAGATTTTTATTTAATAAGGTTATAACACCTTATGGTAACTTGTTTTGGTAAAATACTTACAAGCTCTGCATTACTAAATCTTGGTATTTCTAGCCTGGCTCCCACTGATGAGACCTCAATAAAGGCCTAAACCGGTCTGGGTAGTCGTCCCTTGCCTTTAATACAAAACATCATACATCCCCTTCTTGGAGATGTGTTTTGGCATTAAGGGTAAATACTAAGATTAGTGATCAGAGCTTGCTCCACCTTTACCACGAGTTGCCTTGGTCTTGCACTACCTGTAGGATCAGCTAGTCTTGCATAAATTGCAGGCGCAAACTTGACATTTTGTCTGTTTGCTTACTTGGGAAAAATGGAGTAAAACCAGGTTTAAAATTGCTTGGTATCTTTAACATTACATTCAGCCTAATTTGATTATTTTCCCACTCACTTGCCTTAGGGATGCCTGTACATGTGAACACACACACACGCGCTTTTTGCTTCTTTCTCTGATTCTGCACTTCTAGTCTTTCACTGAAAAGCACTATTTTAAGACACCTAACTCCAAATCCCTTAAAATGTAGACTGTCAGCTTTATATAAACCACACTATTCCTCCTGCACAATGGATGTATTGATTCATTTGCATTCAAGAATCTTCTTCTCAACTCATCTCTATCATATCATGACTGCAGACTCAATATTGACTTTCTTGGTCTTCTTATTTGCTTGTACAAGAAATTCTTTCATATATTTTCGCATACCATACTTCATACTTCACCTGCAGAAATAAGAGGGTTATCATTCCGTTGTATAAGTCTCTGATCAGACCACACTTGGACTATTGTTCTCAGATTTGGTCCCCAGGATTTGAAGGGGATAAATTAACTGTGGAAAGGATACAAAGACGGATGACAAAGATGGTTTCAGGACTGTACAAGGATAGTTATGAGGATCGGCTGAGAGAATGTGGACTGCAGAGTTTGGTGGATAGAAGAAGGAGAGGTGATATGATTGAGACTTTTAAACTGTTGAGAGGTGGTTACAGGGTTGACACTGGGGAGTTCTTTCGCTTGGTTGAACAGCGGGAAGGAGTGATGACAAGAGGCCATCCCTGAAAGTTACGAAAGGAAACTGTGAGCAAGAGGGTAAGGAGTGGTTTCTTTGTGTGGAGGGTGGTTGAGCCGTGGAATGCATTGCCTGATGGAGTGGTGGGAGCGAGAACGGTCAGTGAGTTTAAAGAGTGGTATGATAGACTTAGTGTTTCTCAGGGGGGGGACCTCCCCTCGATGAGTCTTGACAGACTTTATGTCTTAGGAAGGACCTCCCTCGATGAGTCTTTTGACTCCTTGGAGGCCTGAATAATAATAATAATAAAAATACTTGTTGCATGCAAGATTATTTTACAACAGCTAAAATCATCGTCTTTCACTTTTCCTCACTGCCTCTTACAAGCATCACTGATATCCTCAATCTTTGTCCCAGAGAAACAAAATTTTGTCATACTCTCCTTAGGTATGCCTCTTAACTTGACGTTTACCTACAAATCTTTCCTCTTATTCCTGTTTTGTTCTTTCACATTGTATGTTTATATATGTTTTCATCATCCTACATTTTTACAATAAATAGTGCAGCCAACATGAGTTTAAATTTATGAATTAATATCATTCTTTAAGTTTTTATTTCTTTAACTTTTGCCTCCAGTTTTATTCATTCTAATTATCTGTTTCAGGAATTGTATTTACAGTGCTAATGAAAATTTGAGTGTTTTTTTTTTTTCTTGCTCCCTCTCCAAAATGAAGAATTTTCAAAACTTACTAATTTGGAAAGACTACTGAGGTTCATACTTTTAATAGTGAACCTCAAGAAAACATTGAGGTGTGTTTTTGAAACTACTTAAACAGTCAGGTGTCTTGGTAAATGGTCAGATGCTCAGTTGCTACTTATCATAAAAGCAAAAATACAAGAAAAACTAAGATTTGCTCTTAGTTCTAGGTGAGTGAGGTATGCTGTTGATTATGTAACATTTAGTGAGGGACTGTATACAGCATTGGGCAGATGAGGGTAATGTTATCTGTGAGAGTCAACATGGATTTGTGAAAGGACGCTCCTGTTTTAGCAATATGCTAGCCTTTTATAATAAAGTTACAAGAACATTAGATGAGGGAAAGGCATATACTGCCATTTTCTTAGACTTAGCGAAGGCATTTGACAGGGTGTCACATGATAAGCTGATATTTAAGTTGCAGCACATGGGTCTGGATGTCAGATTGGTCAACTGGATTCAGGATTGGCTGTCTGATAGGTATCAGAGAGTTGTGTATGGTGGAGCAGTTTCAAGGAAGCAGAGGGCTACAAGTGGGGTCCCACAGGGCTCAGTACTAGGACCTATATTGTTTAACCTTTATATCAATGACATTGCCAGTGGATTGCAAGGGGATATTCGGTTGTTTACGGATGATGCAAAGCTGGGAAGGATTATTAGTAATAGGGAAGATGTGGTTGCCCTGCAAGAGGATTTGAATAAGCTAGATAGATGGGCAAATGAATGGTGGTGTCGGTTTAATGCAGCAAAATGTAAGGTCTTGAGGTTTGGGAAACATCGATGGGACACTGCATACTCTATGGGAGGAGTTATACTGGAGGAAGGAGTGGAGACAAGTGATCTGAGGGTTGATGATTGATAGAAACCTGAAGTTTAGGGGACATATTGCAAAGGTGGTGAAGGTAACACAGAGGATTGCTGCAATTATGAGAAGGACACTGACCTGCAGAGATAAAAGGGTTATCATTCCATTATATAAGTCTCTGATCAGACCACACTTAGACTATTGTTCTCAGATTTGGTCCCCAGGATTTGAAGGGGATAAATTAACTGTGGAAAGGGTACAAAGATGGATGACAAAGATGGTTTCAGGACTGTACAATTTTGGTTATGAGGATTGGCTGAGGGAATGTGGACTGCAGAGTTTGGTGGATAGAAGGAGCAGAGGTGATATGATTGAGACTTTTAAACTGTTGAGAGGTGGTTACAGGGTTGACACTGGGGAGTTCTTTCGCTTGGTTGAACAGCGGGAAGGAGTGATGACAAGAGGCCATCCCTGGAAGTTACGAAAGGAAACTGTGAGCAAGAGGGTGAGGAGTGGTTTCTTTGCATGGAAGGTGGTTGAACCATGGAATGCTTTGCCTGATGGAGTGGTGAGAGCGAGAACGGTTAATGAGTTTAAGGAGTGGTATGATAGACTTTGTGTTTCTTAGGGGGGGGGGACCTCCCCTTGATGAGTCTTGAGGAGTGGGTGAGGAGTGGTTTCTTTGCATGGAGGGTGGTTGAACCGTGGAATGCATTGCCTGATGGAGTGGTGAGAGCGAGAACGGTCAATGAGTTTAAGGAGTGGTATGATAGACTTTGTGTTTCTTGGGGGGGGGGGACCTCCCCTCGATGAGTCTTGACAGACTTTATGTTCTTAGGAAGGACCTCCCATGATGAGTTTTTTGACTCCATAGAGGCCTGAATAATAATAATAATAATAATTTTAATTTCTGGTGCTATGGGAATTATCCAGAAAATGGATATTGGAAAATTAGCCCCTGGAAAATTCACTAATGTGTTCACGGAACAAAAGAAACTCTCTGTTTTATGATAGGTTCACTGACATTATTTATGGATTTGATGTAAAGACTTCTGACGATAATTTCTTACAAAAAGAACTTTTTTTTTTTTTTTAATTTAGAAAGGGCTTAAATTCTGAAATGAAAAAGTGTACATGAAAAGGCTATTGATACAATAGAACAAGCATTGGACATGACATTAGCTGAAGAGAATCTGAAAAGGAATGTTGGCCCTTCACATTGCAAGGAGTTATCCTAAGACCCCATGGAGTCAGACTCATCTAGGTGGTTCCTTTTATCATACACATCTCATCATACCATGTCTTAAATATATTCTCTGCAGAAAGCACACTCTCAGGCAAGGCATTACAGTCATTCACAACTGTATGCAAAAAAACCTGCTTCTCATTCCTTTGTCCACACCCTCCTTAGAGAGATTCCAGGGATGACCTCTTGTTCTCCCCTGATCTCTCACCATTTTCAGAAAAACCTCTTCAACAATGATCCTATAATAAATTTAGTTTAATCCTTTATCCAAGTGTGAGCAAACAAAGTTTGTGCCTGAAAGTATCTTCAGGACTGGAGTGGCCCTTCCCTTAATGCATAACATTAGACATATCTGCAAGGAGATGTGTTTTGCATTATAGGAGATACTGAGATAGGAGAGTTGGTAGCTTGCTCCACCTTTGCAATGAGTTGCCTTGGTGTTACACCACCTTAACCCAGTCCTGAAGATACTTTCAGGCGCAAACTTTGTTTGCTCACACTTGGATAAAGGATTAAACTAAATTTATTATACTCTAACCAAGTAAAAAATAAACTTTCAACATCAAATGATCCTATAACAACCCCTTACCTCTTTTCTATCTCTATATATTTCTATATATGTATATCTCTATCATATCACTCCTCTTCCTCTTATCCACTAGACTCTGTAAATTGCATCTTCTCAACCTTTCCTCATATTCAATACTCCAGAGATTGGAAACTACCTTATTCAGTTACCTAGGTCCCTTTCCAGCATCTCTTCCTTTTGAAAACCAGTTGACCAAATTGGTGCACAGTAATCCATGTGTGGCCTAATCAAGGCCTTATACAATGGATCAAGAATCTCCTTACTTCTACAGGTCAATGTTCTCCACATCATTCCCAGAATTCATTGTGTTGTCCTCACAATTTTGGCAATATGTCCTCTATATTTCATCTAGTGTTTCATCCAGAAGAAACAGTTGAATTTTCAAAGAGTTCTAAACCTTTTTAGAAAAACTCATCATCATCATACGAATCAAGGATTTAGGCCTAGTATGGCCTGTTCCGGCCTTAGAAGTCATCGCTGAATCGTTTAAGAGGACGTCCTGGTTTTCTTTTCCTAATGGCTTGTTTTGGTAATCTTTCTATTTTCATTCTTTGAACGTGTTCCATCCATCTATGTTTATATTTTTTAATTTTTTCAATTACTGGTTCTTGGTTTAATTCTTTCATAATATCTTCGTTTCTTTTGTGATCAAATAGGGTATACTTTGCAGTTTTTCTCATAAACTTCATTTCTGCTGTTGTTAATCTTTGTTTGTCTTTTTGTTTTATTGTCCAGATTTCGCTTCCATACATTAAGACCGGTAGTGCTAATGTATTGTAAACTTTTAGCCTGGTTTGTTTTTGAACTAGGTTTGGTTTAAATATAGAGTTAATTACTCCTGTTATTTTTAAATATTTTGCAATTTTTATGTTTATATCTTTTTCATTTTCATAAGTGATCATACATCTTAGGTAGTTAAATGAATTCACCTGTTCTAAGATCTTGTTATCTAATACTATTTTAGTTCTTGCTGGATCTTGTCCTTTAAAGGCCATAGTTTTTGATTTTTCCGTTGATATTATCATACCATAATCTTTGGATATCTCATTTAGATTTAAAATAGCTTTCTGTAAGTTATCTTCAGAATTTGTAATTATTATTTGGTCGTCTGCAAAGAGGAGAGTGTTTAAGTTAACTGTAGGTGAAAGTTTAATTCCTTGATGTAAATTTTTACTCCATTTTATTATTATTTCATTTAAGTAGATATTAAAAAGAGTTGCTGAGAGGGGACATCCCTGTCGGACCCCTTGGTTTATCTCACTTGTATATGATAGCTCATGATTTAATCTTATTTGTATTTGATTATTTTCATATATACTTGTGACAGCTTTTAGGATATTATTTGGTATTTGTCTTTCTTTTAATATGTTAAATAATATGTTTCTTTTAACTTTGTCAAATGCTTTTTCAAAGTCAATAAATGCAATATGTGTTTCTAAATTATATTCTCTTCTTTTCTCTATTATTAATTTTAGGCAGAAGGCTGGGTCTATACATGATTGTCCTTTTCTAAATCCATTTTGTACCTCTAGAATAAAGTTTTCGGAATATTGCATTAGTTTGTTATTTAAGATTCTGCTGTATATTTTGTAACATGAATTTAGTATACTGATACCTCTATAGTTTTTAGGGTCATCTCTATTACCTTTCTTAAAGATAGGAATCACAATTGCTTTTTTCCATTCTATTGGAGGAATACCAGTTGAGTAAATTTTATTTAAAAATAATAAGAGTCTTCCTTTGAATCTTGTTCCTGCATATTTATATAGTTCTGAACCTAGCTTATCTTCTCCAGGTGATTTTCCATTTCTTGTTTCTTTCAGGCTGATTTCTAATTCTTCTTCAGTTATTTCCTTTTCATTTTCGTTAATTGTTTGCCAGTTGTCTTTTTTTAAAATATTTGTCTGTCCACAGTTCTGAGTAGTAATTTAGAAATTCTTCTAATTTCAATTCAGTGTTTAATTTTATGTTTTCTTTGGTATCTGCATTTAGGTATTTCAAAATCTCATATACATTGGGTCTTATTTTATATAAATCATGTTCTAAATTAGAAACAAATTTATTCCATGATTCTCTGTCTTTTTCTGACTTCTCTTTTAGCTATGGCTCTTATTCTTTTATATTCTATTTCATCTTCTAATCTTTTACTGATTAACCATTTGTGATAGGCTTCTTTTTTCTTTTTGATTATTTCTTTGATTGTATCATCCCAGATCTTCAGTTTTTTTCTTTTATTGAATTTTTTGGTCTTTCCTAAGCTTTCATTTGCTGCTGCATTTAGTATCGTTTTTATATTAAGCCATTCTATTTCTATTTCTTCATTTTGTTTTATTTTATCTAGATATTGGTTAATTCTTTGTTCATATAGCCATTGTACATTTGTGTCATTTAATAGTCTAGTTTTATAAACAAATGTTTCAATTTTTCTTTCTGTTCTTGTTACTTGTAGCCATTTAGGTGGTAATCTTAATTTTATTTTAACAAGGAAGTGGTCACTGCTTATTTCATATCCTCTGTGGACTCTAACATCTAGTGAAAATTTTGATGTCTTTTCATTTAATATTATTATTATTATTATTCAGGCCTCCAAGGAGTCAACAGACTCATCGAGGGAGGTCCTTCCTAAGACATAAAGTCTGTCAAGACTCATCGAGGGGAGGTCCCCCCCTGAGAAACACAAAGTCTATCATACCACTCTTTAAACTCACTGACCGTTCTCGCTCCCACCACTCCATCAGGCAATGCATTCCACGGCTCAACCACCCTCCACACAAAGAAACCACTCCTTACCCTCTTGCTCACAGTTTCCTTTCGTAACTTCCAGGGATGGCCTCTTGTCATCACTCCTTCCCGCTGATCAACCAAGCGAAAGAACTCCCCAGTGTCAACCCTGTAACCACCTCTCAACAGTTTAAAAGTCTCAATCATATCACCTCTCCTTCTTCTATCCACCAAACTCTGCAGTCCACATTCTCTCAGCCGATCCTCATAACTATCCTTGTACAGTCCTGAAACCATCTTTGTCATCCGTCTTTGTATCCTTTCCACAGTTAATTTATCCCCTTCAGATCCTGGGGACCATATCTGAGAACAATAGTCCAAGTGTGGTCTGATCAGAGACTTATACAATGGAATGATAACCCTCTTATCTCTGCAGGTCAGTGTCCTTCTCATAATAGCAGCAATCCTCTGTGTTACCTTCACTACCTTTGCAATATGTCCCCTAAACTTCAGGTTTCTATCAATCATCAACCCCATATGAAGTAATCTAATATTGATTTCCATCCTCTTGCTGCCCAAGTATGTTTATGTATGTCTTTATGTTTATAGAAGGAATTCATTATTTTTAGGTTATTATAAACTACAAAGTCAATCAATTTTTTACCATTTCTGTTTAGAGCGTGTTCTCCATGTATTCCTATATTATTATTAATTTTTGTGTTTCCAATTCTTGCATTTAAGTCTCCTGCTAAAATTATGTAATCATTTTTATTTATTTTATTATATATGTTTTGTAGCTGATTATAAAAATCAATATTATCCTGTTCTCTTCCTTCTTCTGGGGCATATAAACCAATTATTGTTAAATAGCCTCTATCTATTTTTATTCTAGCTTCTATTATTCTTTCATTCCATAATTTATAATGTTTTAACTGTTTTGAAAGGGAGTTATGAATCCAAATCATGACTCCTGCTTGTGCTCTTTGGTCTCTGTCGACTCCACTGTATATCACATTAAAATTTTCAGTTCTCATAGTTCCTTTTAATTTCTTTTTTGTTTCAGTGATTACTGCTATTTTAAAGTTTCTTTCATTTAATAACTGGTCTAATTCTATTTCTTTATATGCTATTCCTCTTACATTCCAGTTTGCTATGTGTATTATATTTTGTCGTTTCCATTTTCGTTTTCCTTTTTCCATTCCAGGGTCGTTTCCCATAGATTCAATCCGATTATCTTTTTCTGTCAGCTTACAAGTATGGTTATGTTCTCCATGTCAGGGGACTAGCCTGACGATGGAATAGTTCAGTGGTAGGGCTGCTACCTTAAGGCTTCTGAACTCGCCTTCTTCCGAATTTAAACCCATAGGAGGAATAGGGTATATTGAAGGGGAAAGGGTAGATTATAGAAGAAATATAGTAAGGTTTATAGAGTGGACATAGTTGTAAGGCCAGAAATGAAAAGACCCCATGGCCCTCGAGTAGTACTCTAATAGCACAAGGGTCATAAAGTAAGAAGAGTTGGCTGATAAGGCCTTATAGGAAAGATTAAAGTAAGTGGGTCTTCCTCAAAGTAGAAGGAGAGGATAGATCCATCTAGGAGTCCATGGGAGTGCTGCTTCCCTTACAATCAAGATGATTGCCCCTTATGGCCCTGTTGGTCCACGAGTCCTTATTCAGTATATTCGGACCACCCCACCATATATATATATATATATATATATATATATATACACACACACATGCACGCGCATGTACACACACACACATGGTGGGCTCCCCTATCCGCCACCCAGGGGACGCGCTCTCTAGGGGTTACAGGGTCCCCTGAGAGCTTTAGAAAAACTAATGAATACAAGTATTTCTGCATCTTAATTAAAAAGGAAATAAGTTTGAGAGAGGATTCAGAGAAAAAGATAGATGCAAAGTTTGAATTTCTTACATAGCTTCGGTCATTGGAGATCTTAAAAAGATCTAGAACAGCAGCTTATTTTTCTTAACAAAAATAAAAATAAGAAGTCTTCATTTGGAGATGGGTATCATATGTAAGAACAAATACATCTTTTGTGAGTTAGGATATAGGATTTTTTTTCCCTTCATTTTTTTTTCTTGTGGAGTATCTGATGACATTAATTCAGATGCATCACCTTTTATTAATTTTAATAAAGCAGGTGACTAATGTATGAAGTAGTGTTATTTTAAAAAATTGGAAAGAGTTTATTGATATTACTAAGTGTATTAATTCCCCCCCCCCATGTATTAGTAAATATAATAATGGGTGGTGAAAGGGAGATGCCATAAATAATAATACTAATGATAATTAATAATAATGTAATACACTTGTATTTTAATACTCTACTGTGAAATTTAATTTATTGTTTTATTTAAATTCATGTCTTTGTCTCTGTAAGAAAATTTTGTTATTGCAGTCATTCATAAAAGTTTAATTTTATTGAAATAATTTGTAACTTTAGTTTGTCATAAAATATTGCTAAATTTTGGCAAGGTTTCATAATAGAGTTGACAGTTTTCAAGTTCTAGAACTGTACATAATTTTGACCAGCTAATATCAAAAAATTCAACATTTTCCCATTCTTTACTTAAAAAGGCTGAAACTGTATATTATAATGTTTTCTTACCTAAAAATTTATTTTACACATTATTTCTTACTACCCATACAAGGAGCATATTGAAAGTTTATTTTTCACTTCATTAGAGTATAATAAATTTAGTTTAATCCTTTATCCGAGTGTGAGCAAACAAAGTTTGTGCCTGAAAGTATCTTCAGGACTGGGGTAAGGTGGTACAACACCAGAGCAACTCGTTGCAAAGGTGGAGCAAGCTACCAACACTCCTGTCTCAGTATCTCCTATATCTCCTATAATGCAAAACACATCTCCTTGTGGATATGTCTAATGTTATGCATTAAGGGAAGGACCACTACCCAGAATAGTTCCACCCTTTATTTAGGTCTCTTCAGTGGGAGCCAGGCCCAAGCTGAGATACCAGGCAGAAGCATTCGCAGGTCATCTCTACCTATAGGAGTTGCCAAATGGTGTGCCACCCTTTTAATAAATTACTCTGGATTTAGAGAAAGATGTTGAAAGTTTATTTTTCACTTGGTTAGAGTATAATAATAGTTTAATCCTTTATCCAAGTGTGAGCAAACAAAGTTTGCGCCTGAAAATATCTTCAGGACTGGGGTAAGGTGGTACAACACCAGGGCAACTCGTTGCAAAGGTGGAGCAAGCTACCAACTCTCCTGTCTCAATATCTCCTATAATGCAAAACACATCTCCTTGCGGATATGTCTAATGTTATGCATTAAGGGTAGTGGTCCTTTCCTAAAAAGGGCAGTTTAGAGAACGTCAAAACCAACAGTTTGTTCTGCTCTCTCTCCTTGTGAATAATTTAACAAGCAGGTTAATTTTTTTGATAATTGTTTACACTGAAGTCTGGTGAAACAGGACAAGAATATTTCTTTCTTTCTTCCAATTTAAGGAAGGAGAATTAATTGATAAGAATGAGTGATTTTGAATTAAAGTTAGATGACTCTCATTTTTAAACTAATTGTGTTGAATGTATTGGAAAGCTAAAGTTGTTAATCCAGAAGGATATGCAAAGAAATTTTTTTTTTGCTTGTATTTCTTTATTATTATCTGACCTCAATGAAGTCATCAGGAAGTCCATACTCTCTCATGCAAAAAATATCATTGAACCATGCCTTAAACCTATTCAGAAAGTGTGATGAGTTTCTGAACTCACTTTCAAGCAATGCATTTCACTCACCAATTACTCTTCCCATGCAAAGAACCTTCTCACTATCCTATTTACATCCACCTTATACACCTTCCAGGGATAGCCTCTTGTTCTATTCTTGTCTCCCTCTGCTCTGTGAAAAATCTCCTATACATTAATTTAATAACAACCCCCTCACTGACATATGTCTCAATAATATCCCCTTTCTTTCTTTTATTCACTGGGCTCTGCAAACTGCATTCCCTCAATCTCTCCTCATTTCTGACATTACATAAATCTGACACTGACCTAGTAAACACTCTTTTGATCCTCTCCAATACATCCCCTTGAAAATCAGGCAACAAATCTGCACACAGTAATCTATATGTGGCATGGTCAAAGACTTATACAAGGCAGCCGTAACCTCTTTGTTTTTGCATGTCAATGTCCTCATTATTGCCATAATCTATTATGCCTTCTTGGTATTTTTACAATGTGATCCCTAAACTTCGTCTCTGTCCACCATCACTCAGAGATCTCTTATCTCTTCCACCTCCTCAACAATTTCTCCATCAATTCTATACTCTGCATCCCAACATGCCTTCCAAATTTTCAGACTTATCCTCTGCAAGATTAAATTAACAGCTTCACTCACATAGTCTGTTGAGATCCTCCTGCAAGGCTACAACATTCGCTTTGCTGCTCATAGCTCTTCCCAACTTTGCATCATTAGCAATCACCTGCACATCTCCAGATAAGCTAGTCCCAATGTGATTAATGTGCAAAAAAGTTAAACAACAATGGTCCCAACACAGATCCCTGTGGCACTCCACTAGTGACCCAGATCTTTTTGGATACCACTCATCCATGCACAATCTGCTGATACCTATTTGACAGCAAATCAACTACTATCCAACTCTCTAGTGTGTTATCTAATCCCATTTGTTTCAATTTAGCTACTAAGTCTCATGTGACAGTCTGTCAAAGATCTTTGAAATATCTGAGTACACCACTCTATATATAAATATTCTTTATTCAGTGAATTTGTCATCTTGTTGTGATACTTAATCAGATTGCTAAAACATGATCTCCCATTAACACAACACTATTGTTATCAACCCATTTCTGAATCTTAGTCTTCACAAACCCACTAACACCTTAACAACATCAGGCATTATTAGCATATAATTTGTAGCCTCAGTAATATCCCTGCCACCATTTTGTGAAGTGGAACAATTTTTCTCACTTTCCACTTGCACAAGACATGTTAAACAGGTGTGCCATAGGGACCATTAATTCCCTAGAGCATTCCTTCAAGACATCGAGATTTATTGTCATCTTATTGCCTTATTAACATCAGGTTTAGTTATTTCTTTATATACCTCCTACTCAGTCACCATTTCTTCCTCCTCTATGTTATCCTCAATACTCCAGCATTTCATAATAATTAAGCCTTTAAAATGGTGAAATGCACTGATGAAATAAACTGCTCATTGTGTACTTCAACTATATCCTCTACATTGGATACCAATCTGTTGGTGTTGTCGTGACGTGTTCTCTTGACGTTCGAATCCGCCATCTTGCTAAAAGTCACTTTCATCAAATAAGGAAAACTAATTGCAAATTAATCACTGATCTAAGGGTAGAGAAATTTCTATTATACTGTGCCACTCTATCCTTAGATAAGTCTATATGAATTAGTAGGATTAATTCAAAATTAGTTAGCAGTCTTTTCACTCATTCAGGCCGATGGTGTTTATTTTCTTTCCTTCTGGGATTCCCACTAGATCCGAATTTTTGTGAACGGTGCAGTAAAAAGAAATTCAGGCAAACACAATATTTAAATTAACAAACAAAACATTTAATATATGGTTATATAACAATTACATAAATTCCACTTCTAAATATGACAAACCAGTCAAGTTAGCATATCAAGTCAAGTCATTCATATTAATCCAATCTTCCAAACTTTCACATACAAATTCACAGTTTCAGAATTACAAAGTTCCTATACCCAACTTATTACAATAGAAATTCTTAATTAATCAGTTTCCTTGTATCTCTCAACTACACTCTACGATTAACTCATAACAGGCACTAACCACGGCAGATATCATTTCAATGTCTATATTTTCAACTCTCAGCCTCGATGGTATGCTACAGTTAATGTTAGAAACAGCGCAACGGAACTAATACTTAAATCTGCATACACTGAAATAAACTAATATGACTGTCCTTACCAGAAATAATCTTCAGGACTTCCAATATTTTGTGAGCACACTTTCAAATTGTATTTATCACACTTGCGAAACACTAAATAACTAAAACATTACTAATCGCGCTTCAAAAATCCAGATAACAACTATAAGGTACATTAATTATTCTTATTTATCATTCATCAACTAGTTTAACTCTGTACAATTCCCTTTCATGGTAGTACAGAAATAAGTCGTAATTGTAGACTGACTGGATTTATTTAGTATTCTTCTTTGAATGTCCAGTTCTCTAATTATCCGATTACGGCAATAATTTCTTTTTATTACTACGGCTGGTTTTGCTTTCAGCCAACTATAAGATTCACTTATATAAAAAAATATCTACTCAACTCCTATCCTTAGGAATCTTTTAATTACTTCTACTTCTTTAGTTTACTTCCTTGCTACCTTATAGTTCCAAAGTTCCGTTCCGACTCCCTACTTACTACTACGTATCTATTTTCTCTTCTCCTCTACAAACGCTCCCTTCACACGCGCTCGTTTATTTCCACGCGTCTCTATGACAACCGATAGACATCAACATTCTCGCGAATATTACATTAGGTTATATAACTACATTCAGTTATTACATAACGTTAACTTTCATGAAAAGAATAAATAGAATATTTGCATTCCAATAAATGCGTAGTTAAATTACAAATATAAGTTCTTACAATATTGACAAAATAATAAATAAAACAGCTTAATAATATTTAATACAGAATCTATTTACCATTAAAACATTTCTTTGATTAAGCAATTAAATATTTGACATAATTAAGGTAGTTATATGATATCAATTACAATTTATGTTATTTACATCAAATAATATTTACAAATATAGTTCTTGTGACGGAAAGTCATGTTGGATTCTGAATCAAACAACATTTATTCTATTTTCTACATAATTAGAATCCAACAGTGTCATGAAGTAGCATCATTCCTCCATAGTAATTTTTGTTTCTACTTGAAACACATCAAAAGAACTCATGTTTTTCTGTTAGCTTGATTAGCTAATTTTTTATCATACTGCATTTTTGCTTTCTTTATCAACTGAGTCACCTTATTGGTGTGTGCTATATGCTCTTCATACAACTGATTATTTTCTGTTGCCTCCACACTACTTTTCCAGATTTCACACTTTTCCTCATTCATCCATTTTACTACTAGTACTTTATTTAGCCTTTTCACCATTGGAACACATTCAGATATTGCTGCTGTTAAATAGCTCTTGATCAATGCCTAAGTAGTATTTGTCTCCTTTCCACCCAGCTCCTCTTTTTGTGCTTTAACTCCCAGTTTTCTCCTTATCTTTTCATATTCATCAGCCTTGTAGTTCCATATATATCTCTTCTTCACAGAATTCCTCTTATGAATGGGTACAACTCAGATGAACACTTCATGGTCACTCTCACTAACTGGGAGAAGATTAGACACTTCATTTCGTGACATATTGTTATGATATAACTTAATATAAGACTCTTGACCCTTGAGTTCTCTCATATTGCTTAAAGTTGTCATCTTCTAAGAGATCAAGAAATTCGATCTTCTTATTCCCTGATGCTATCTGTTCATCCCAATCAATATTGCCAGAATTGAAATCTCCACCCTCCTCATTTCCCCACTTGTATCAGAACCCAACCAAATATCTCATTCTATCACCCCCTCCCCCCATTTCACACCATACTACTTCAAAACTACTGAAAATTTTTTCATAATGTATCTTAACCTTGAGTGTACACAATTCTTTTTCTTTGTTAAAAAAACTTTTTTTTTCCCACTGAAATGAAACTTGAATGTTAGAGAGAGAGAATAACTCTTATGGAATGACTTTAAATGAATTTGATGTAAATTATATTGTACAGTTATTTTTAATATTAATTAAATAATTTATTTTCTTATTACAATTCTTTTTTTATTATTAATGACACTAAAATAAGTGATTTACTTTTTGAGTAAATATTATTATTTTCTGACCCCAAGGGAATTACAAGACTCATTATGAGAGATCAACACTAGTGAACACAAAGCCTATCATATCACTCCTTAAAATTATCCACAGTCTGCACATGAAAAATCTTTTTAGAGTTAATGCAATAGCAGCCTTTCAACATTTTAAATATCTTGATGATGTCCCCACTTTGCCTTCTATCCACCAAACACTGCAGTCTGCATGCCCTAAGTCTATCCTCATAATCAACATTGTACAGTTCTGACATCATTATTGTTATCCGTCTCTGCACTGTCTCCAAGGTTACTTCATTCTCTTCAAATCCTGGTGACCAGATCTGATCTGAGCACAGAAATCCAGATGTGGTCTGATGAAAGCTTTATATAATGTGACCAGCACACTTTTATCTCTTGTGGTCAATGTTCTCCTTAACATGGCTGGAATTCTCTGAGATGTCTTCACAACCTTTGTAATATGTCTCCAGAACATTAAATCTCTATCCACAATCATGCCAATATCCCTTGCTGCTTCCACTTCTTCCAGTATAACTCAAAGTGAGTATGAAGCATCCCTTCTTTGGATCCCAAATTTTGAAACCTTATATTTAGTTGCATTAAACTGACATCCCTATGTCTTTGCTTATCCTTCTAGCTTATTTAAATCCTCTTGAAGATCTGAAACATCAGCTCTGTTACTAATACCAGTCTTGTTACAATATTATTATTATTATTATTATTATTAAACAAGACCTCATGGAGTCAAAGACTCATCTAGGAGGTCCTTTTATCTCACACAGATCTCATCATACCGGGTCTTAAACACATTCAAACTCCTTGCAGACACCACACTCTCAGGCAAGGCATTCCAATCATTCACAACTCTGCACGAAAAAAACCTGCCTCTCACTCCCCTGCCTCTCACTCCCCTATATCATTGACATAAAGCTTGAACAGCAATGATCCCAGGACTGAGACATGTGGAACTTCACTTGTAACCTTCATGTTCCCTGATACTGCTCACCATATACAACTCTCCTGCCAATCACCAATCCAATATAAGAAACTGATATCCAAACTCATATGATGCAACTTAAAAATCAACTTATCATATGGCACCCTATCAAATGCCTTGGTAAAATCCAAAAAAATGACACTGTATGTCTTACCTTCATCCACTGCCCTTGTTACTCTATTGTAAAAGATAACCAGATTACTAAAACAAGAGTGCCCTTTAACAAATCCATGCTAGCCTGCATAAATAATATTACCATCATTTGCTCGATTCTGTATATGAGTTCTTACCAATTTCTCTAAAATCTTAAATAGAGAAGAAATACAAACAGGCCTATAGTTTGATACCTCCATTCTACTATCACATTTATGCAGTGTACTATCTTACCTTTCTTCAACTCTCCGGGAACCTGTCCCATTGCAAGATTTTCATTAAACTGTCAAGTTAATGGCACAGTCAGTTCCACAGCACATTCCCTTAAAACACATGGAGAAATTCTATCTAGTACCCCTGCCTTATTGACATTTAGTGTATTCAGTATTCAGAGTACATCCTCTTCATTCACTTCTAACACATCACCACTCATTTATCCACTCCATGATGAGTCTGCCAACTCCATGGAGGGTGCAATAATAATTATCCTTCTAGGAATAAATCCTGTACTGCCAGGATGGAACACTCTAATAAAGGGATCATTAAATAGCTTGACCATATCATCTCCTTTGGTCACTCGATTCCCATCTCCACCCAGCAAATAATCCATCCACTATCATTTTTCCTTCTTCTTGTCACATAGCAGAAAATCTCCTTGGATTGTAGTGCCAGTCTCCTCTCATATTCTAATTTTTCTCTTATTACAGTACTAGTCACTTTACTAAGCCTGAGCCTTATATTCTTCATGCAGCTGCTCTCCCTCTCTCTCTTTATATGTCTTCCATAATCTATTTTTTTTCTGCAATTCCCCCTTTTATTCTTGTTGTCATCTATTTGCCTCCAAATTGCTTTATTTTCTTCACTCAAGGTAAACAGTCTCATTGCTGTCAACAATGTTTCTTAAGTATCAACCATGCACTAATAACTCCTCTTACTTTAAATTCTTTCATTCATTGTGCTGGTGCAAGCTGGTTTCTGCCTCTATGATAATCACTTGCCTTATAATTTCAGATAACTTCCTTCTGTAATGATATGTCCTTATGCCTATTCAAATTCCAAGTCAGGACTATATGATCACTCTCACAATTGCAGGGCAAGTATGCCATCTCAGTCACAATCAGATCCTCTAATGCTATGATCAAATCCAGAACTCAGTCTTTGAGTTCCCTTTACTACATGTTGCCTAAGACATGTCTCTAGAAATCCAAACATGTTCCTCATTACTGCTTTCTGTATCCTCTGTCCAGTTTATATCACTATAGTTGAAGTCTCCCATAATGATCGCCTGCTTGCACTTGCAAAATTAATTTGACTAAACATTGCCTGCTCATCACAATCTCTATTCTCTGGTCTGTTGCAACATCTCACTAAATATCTTGTCCTATATACATCCATCTCACACTATACACTCTCAAAGCTATTAGTGTTATTTCCACTGAGATGCTCCATTCTGACAGCAAAAAATTCATCTCTTATGCAACTCCACCATCGCGTTTACCTTCCCTATCCTGCTGAAATATGCTATACCCTTCGATTTATATTCCTGTTAGAACATCTTTCTTAGTTAACCAAGTTTCACTGATATTAACAACCTTTCGGGGAGACTTAGTAAATTAATGCCACGAACTTATTCTCTTTATTCCTAATGCTTCTAACATTTGTATACAGAAAAACCAGTTCATTGCTAGCCTACTTATAGCCATTATTATTCCCCTCATACTCAACCTAGCTCAGTAATATAGTTAAACTCCTTTATTTCTCAAGCCACTATGTCCAAATGAAGCCATCCCTGCAGCATTCACCTCTGCAATTCTAGTTTCCTTGTTTCGACGTATTCATTTGCCCAGAAAACAAGAGTTGTTTCAAAGACTGTGCACTTCTGCATTCAAATGCAATCTGTCTCTTGCATACAGCTCTTCTATCCTCAGATGTACTTCACATAATCACATATTCTAAACTCCTTTTCCTGAACATTCTTTATCATCTCATTCAAAGTCTGCTCTGCTCCTCCACTCTGTATTAGCATACCTGGGTATCATGCTCGCTATCTTTCTCTAGACACATTTCTGCTGCACTATGTCTAGCACCTCAAATCTTGGACTACACGATTCATGCTACCTCTCATATCAATCTGCCGTTTCACCTCTCTTTATTGCCATTGCCACCTTTCTATTAATTCACTAGGTAAGCACCCCTCTGTTACTCTACTCTGCATGTATATTGGAAAGAAACCAGAAATAAAAAACAGTACTTGAGATATGAACCTAACCTTTGTTAGGTGTGTTAAACACACTTATATACAGAATAAATATAAACTGTACAATTTCTTATTTTAAGAAAGAGTAATAATACTCTTTCTCTTCCCTTGAATATTTTATTATTATTACAGGCTACTCCATGGAGTCCTTATTCTCTTCAAGAGAGGCCCTAAACATCATGCCAAGCACTGTTGAACATTTGTGTAGTATCTATCTTAATTTGCTTTGAACTCAGCCTGGCATCCACAACAGACTCTGGCAATCTCTTCCCCTCATTCACCTTTCTCCAAGCAAAAAATCTAGTTCTAATACCTTTGCTAACTACCCTCTTGCTCAGTTTTCAAGGATGGCCCCTAGTTCTCACACCACCAGATATGTTCTGAAAAATTTCCTTTGTATTAATCTTGTAAAAACCCTTCAGTAATTTGTATGTCTCAATCATATCACCCCTTTTCCACCTGTACACCAGATTCTGTAACCCATAAATCTTCAAACTGTTCTCATAAGGTTCATTCCATAGACATGCTACCATCTTGGTCACTTGCCTCTGGATCCTCTCCACCTCTTCCTCATTGCCAAGCAACCCAGATGACCAGATCTATGATACAGTAGTCAAGATGGGGTCTTATCAAGGATTGATAAAAATGAATAATAATCTTCTTGTATCTATTTGTCAAAGTATTCTTCAGTTGCCAGCCTGGTTGGCCGAGAGGTTAGCATATCTGCTCTCCAGCCAAAAAGGCTGCGGTTCGAATCCCACCATGGATATGGATGTTTGTGATTGTCTGTGAAAATACTGGAGGTGGTGGATGGTAGATGGTGTTGGTGTAGATGATGATTGTAGTTGCGGTTTGTTGTAGTTGGTGAAGACAGAGTGGTGGAGACAGAGTTGTAGAGTAGGTGCCCTCCCTCCATGACCCATTGGAGTCCCTGGAGGTGTCATGTAATAATAATAATAATAGTAATCAAGTAATCCAATACAGATGCTTTAGCCACTTTTGCTATGTGCTCTCTATAGTTTAACTTCCTATTGACTAACACTCCCAAATCTCTGGCTTTGTCAATTTCCTGGAGTACAGTTCCATCAATGTGGTATACAGCTTGTAATTTTTTCACCCCAAAATGCATAACCTTTGCCACATTAAACCGACATCCATTCTCCTTTACCCAGACTGCCAATCTATCGAAATCATCCTGCAAAATTTTAACATCATCTGTATTAACTAGTGCTCTATCCAGTTTTGCATCATCAGCAAACAACTGAACAGTTCCTCTTGGATTCTTACCTATATCATTAATGTAAAAATTAAACAGTAGTGGCACCCAAGAACAGAGTCTTGTTGTACACCACTAGCCACAGGCCTTCTTCTGGACTTTACTCCAGAATAAACTACTCTCTGATATATTATTATTATTATTCAGGCCTCCAAGGAGTCAAAAGACTCGTCGAGGGAGGTCCTTCCTAAGACATAGTCTGTCAAGACTCATCGAGGGGAGGTCCCCCCCTGAGAAACACAAAGTCTATCATACCAATTTTTAAAGTCACTGACCGTTCTCGCTCCCACCACTCCATCAGGCAATGCATTCCACGGCTCAACCACCCTCCACACAAAGAAACCACTCCTTACCCTCTTGCTCACAGTTTCCTTTCGTAACTTCCAGGGATGGCCTCTTGTCATCACTCCTTCCTGCTGTTCAACCAAGCGAAAGAACTCCCCAGTGTCAACCCTGTAACCACCTCTCAACAGTTTGAAATTCTCAATCATATCACCTCTCCTTCTTCTATCCACCAAACTCTGCAGTCCACATTCTCTCAGCCGATCCTCATAACTATCCTTGTACAGTCCTGAAACCATCTTTGTCATCCGTTTTTGTATCCTTTCCACAGTTAATTTATCCCCTTCAAATCCTGGGGACCAAATCTGAGAACAATAGTCCAAGTGTGGTCTGATCAGAGACTTATACAACAGAATGATAACCCTTTTATCTCTGCAGGTCAGTGTCCTTCTCATAATAGCAGCAATCCTCTGTGTTACCTTCACCACCTTTGCAATATGTCCCCTAAACTTCAGGTTTCTATCAATCATCAACCCCAGATCTCTTGTCTCCCCTACTTCCTCCAGTATAACTCCTCCCATAGAGTATGCAGCATCCCATCGATGTTTCCCAAACCTCAAGACCTTATATTTTGCTGCATTAAACTGACAACACCAATTCATTTGCCCATCTATCTAGCTTATTTAAATCCTCTTGCAGGGCTACAACATCTGCACTATTACTAATAATAGTTCCCAGCTTCGCATCATCTGCAAACAACTGAATATCCCCCTGCAATCCACTGGCTATGTCATTGATATAAAAGTTAAACAATATAGGTTCTAGTACCAAACCCTGTGGGACCCCACTTGTAACCCTCTGCCTCCTGGAAACTGCTCCACCATACACAACTCTCTGATACCTCTCAGACTGCCAATCCTGAATCCAGTTGACCAATCTGACATCCAGACCCATGAGCTGCAACTTAAATATCAGCTTATCATGTGGCACCCTGTCAAATGCCTTCGCCAAGTCTAAGAAAATTGCAGTATATGCATTTCCCTCATCTAATGTTCTTGTAACTTTATTATAAAAGGCTAGCATATTGCTAAAACAAGAGCGTCCTTTCACAAATCCATGTTGATTCTCACAGATAACATTACCCTCATCTGCCAATGCTGTATACGGTCCCTCACTACTTTCTCCAAGATCTTAACAACTACTGATGACACACAGACTGGCCTATAATTAGACACTTCCAGTCTGTTACCACCCTTATGCAATGGCACTATCTTACCTTCCTTCCATTCCCTGGGCACCTTTGCCAAAGCCAGACTTTCATTGAAAAGCCACGTTAAAGGCACTGTCAATTCCCTAGCACATTCTCTCAAAACTCGTGGTGAAATACCATCCAGTCCCACAGCTTTACTGACATCCAGAGTACTCAGTATCTGAAACACACTCTCCTCCGTTACCTCCGGTCCTCGAACCAGTCCTATCCCTCTAGCATTAAAACTGACTCCTCTAGGATGAAATACTCCAATAAAGTGTTCATTGAACAATTCCACTATGTCCTCTGCATCAGTCACTCTATTCCCATTTTTATCCCACAATATCATTCTTCCACAGTCATTTCTCCTCCTACTGGCCACTGGCCACATAGCTAAAAAATTCCCTAGGATTTTCTTTGGATCGTAGGGCCAATCTCCTCTCATATTCCAGTTTTGCTTTCCTTACCACACTAGTCACTCTTCTGGCCTGTGTCTTATATTCCTCATGCTTCTCTTCACCTGTCTCCTTATATCTCTTCCATAGCCTCTTTTTCGCATGCAATTCCTGTTTAATATTGTTTGTCATCCACTTTACTCCAAATTGCGTCCTCTTCTTCACTCGTGGTATACAACTTACCATTGCTGATAACAAATATTCTTTCACAATTTCCCACGCACTAGTAATATCCCGGCCTTCTAATTCCTCCCTCCATGAAACTTCCCGAAGTTGACGTCTAAGACTATTATAATCACCTGCCTTATAATTCTACATAAGTTCCCGTCTCTTTGATACTCCTGCATGTTTATTCATTTTCCAAGTCAACACCATATGGTCACTCTCTCCAACTGGTGGGAGAGACGTCAACTCAGTTATTATCAACTCTTCTGATGCTATAACCAAATCCAAAACTTTTGAACCTCTTGTTCCCTCTGTTACATGTTGCCTAAGACATTTGTCCCTCAAGAATTCTAGAAATTCCATTCCCCTATTGCTACATGCATCTTCCTCTCTCCAATTTATACCACTGAAGTTAAAATCTCCCATAACAATCATTCTTCTTGCACTTGCCAAAGTTAGCTGTCTAAACATCTCCTGGTCCCCATCCTCTGTGCTCCTGGGTCTGTAGCAACACCCCACTAAATATCCTGTCTTGCCTACCTATACCTCACACCATACACTCTCAAAATCATTTGTCTCACTTCCTTCCAAATTCTCCACTCTTAGAGGACATAGGTCATCACTTATCATAAGCAGTACCCCACCACCACGCTTTCCCCTCCTATCCTGACGAAAAAATGCTATACCCAGCGACTTCTATACCTGTTGTTATATCCTCTTCTGTCAACCACGTCTCAGTGATCGCAATAATTTTTGGCCAGGCTGATGCTACCTGCACCACCAATTCCTCTCCCTTATTCCGGATACTCCTGGCATTAGTATAAAGCATATAAATGCCATTGTTTCTATACCCAGCATTATCCCTTCTAGACTCCACTGGGCTCAGTGTTACCTGACATCGTCTCCCTTCTCCCAAGTATCCATTCCCACAAGAGGCCACCCCTGCTATCATCCTCCCTGGGACACACTGACTCGTTCAGAACAGCAATCTCTCCAGATGCCTAGGTCCTTCCTCATTCAAATGTAAACGGTCTCTCACATACAATTCCTCTCTTTCCTCAAACGCACTCCAAGCATCCACATATACCAGTCCTCTCTTGTCACACATTCTCGCTATTATGCCATTCAATATCACCGCTCTTCTGCTCAGCTCATCATTATCATACCTAGGCAACACGCACACTATTTTTCCTCTCTCTGTCTTCTTCTGTGCAGTCTCAAGCAAAAATCTCATATCTCTCACTGCCCAACTTACATTACCACTCAAGTCATTCGTTCCTACCATCACAATCATCTCATCCACCCTTTCACCTCTCTTAATTGTCATAGCCACCCTTTCTATTGTTCCTCCTGGGAAACACTCCTCACGCATCCTATCTTGAACACCACGGATCATTGAGTCGCCATACATTATACCTCTTACCATTCCCTCGCTCCTATTGTTTCCATTCTCTCCTTTTCTTTCATTCCCATACCTCTCTCTTCTACTGTTTCCATTCTCTCCTCTTCTAGCACTCCCATACATCTCTCTCATTCCCTCTCTCCTACTGTTTCCATTTTCTCCACTTCTAGCACTTCCATATCCCTCTCTCATTCTGTCTCGCCTACTACTGTTCCCATCCTCTCATATTCTAGCATTCCCATACCTCTCTCTCATTCCATCTCTCCTACCGTTTCCATTCTCTCCTCTTCTAGCACTTCCATATCTCTCTCTCATTCCGTCTCTCCTATTGTTTCCATCCTCTCGTCTGCTAGCATTCCCATACCTCTCTCTCATTCCCTCTCTTCTACTGTTTCCATTCTCTCCTCTTCTAGCACCCCCATACCTCTCACTCATACTCCCTAAATTCTCTCTCTCTCTCCTATTCTGATTCGCCTTGCATTTATCTCTTCCATTCTCCTAATCTTATCTTTCATACTTCTGCTCTCATTCACAAGACATTCCACCTCCTCTTTAAGCTCATCTATCTCCCTCTGCAGGTCAGTCACTCTTAATCTAAATTCACTCTCCCAAACAAAACCATCTCCTAAACTTTCACAGTCACTCACACCTTCCACATTATCAACTATTATTTTCTCATTCTCTCCTATCACACTGCTTGTCTTCCTACATTCATTTCCCCATTCCTGGAGCAACAAAGTCAGATATCTATATATCTAATGTACTTATTTCCTCCAACTGCCTGCATTTTGCACACATACGCTCTCCACTCATTTTAACAAGCCACATATGTAATTCCCGAGAGCATACATGCCGCAAGTACTGCATGCCACAAAGTCCCTTATGATATTGCTAATAATTGAGTTCTTAAATGGCGGAGGACTTGGCGTTACGCCACTTGCGACTGCTGCTGAATCCACCATCATTCCTTACTGCCGAGTAGCATAATCTTTAATAATTATTCAATTAATAAAGAAGAGGGGAAAAAAGTACAAACATCAGAACATTTAAGTACTAAATATAATTAAATTAAATATAACTAAATACAGTAACTTAGCTTCGTTTTGTCTTCCACCGTTACACCTTCGATTCCGACAGTACCAAAATATATTTTATCGCGACAGCAACTAACTTCCAAAAAAACAACCACTGAAGTACACTCGTATTCAGAGAAACAATTTGGCACTCAAAAACGTAGAAAAAGGGGAAAAAAGCGGACTATTCACCGATTAAAAATCACTTTCTTCTGCACAGCTCAAATTCACCGCCACGTGCTACGGCGACCCAACCATATCTCTCCATCAACCACCATCTTATCTACTCCAACCATATATCCATTCCATTTGTGCTGCAGTTTATTGATTAGTATTCTATGTGGTATCCTGCCAAATTTTTGAAAAGTCTGCTAATATCAGTATAAACCCATTACCTTTATCCAACTCAGCTGTCACTTTATTATAAAACATGAGCAAATTACTGAGGCATGACCTACCCAGCAAAACTTTGCTGCTCCCTACACAGTATCCCATTTCTGTTGATCCATTCCTGTATTTTGCTTTTGACCAACTTCTCCAGTACTTTGACACCAACTCCTGATATGTTGATCTGTTGGAATTGCTACATCAGTGTTGGAACCTCCTTTATGCAATGTTACTATGTTCTCCTCTTTCCACCTATTTGGGAGCAGATACTTAGATTAAATAATGTCGTCAAAGACATCGACAATTCCCTAAAACCTTCATGTAAAACTCGAGTTGGTATACCATCTAATCCCATAGCTGAATTCACATTAAAATTCTGTAATATGATATTCACCTACAGTTCATTTACCTCAGTTTCCATGTAACCCTTTATCTCTCTTGTTATTGCAATATCTCCACCTGGATGATATACTCTTGCAAAGTGTTCACTTAGTAATTCTACTGTTTTGCCTGATTAAGTTACCTCCCTACTATTCATTAAAATCATTCTGCCATAAACATTCTCCCATTTATTTGCAACATTCCCAAAGGACTATTTGGAATTATCTTTGGCTTGCACTGCTAATTTCCTTTCATACTTTGTTTTTTCCTTTCTTATCACACTGGTCACCCTTCTGGCCTCTACTTTGTACTGCTCATGTGCCTGCCGGTCACCTTTCTCCTTGAATTCCCACCACAAATGTTCTTTTTTGTAGCTCCAGCTTAATGATGATATTCATCCATTTAACTCTCAGTTGATTTACTCTGAAAACACACTCCAACTCAACATCACCAGAGTTAAAGATCGGTACCATCAACATAAGAAGCCTGAATGGCAAAGAAATGGAGCTAGCTGAGGAATTAGATAAGTACCAGATCGACATAATAGGGGTGACTGAGACAAAAAAGACAAAAACTGGCGAGATCTTTCTGAGCAATAAATACAAAATGTTATATTCAGGCAATGACAATCAAGGAAAAGGAGTAGCCATAGTATTCGACACTAAATACGAAGCTAATCTTCTTCAATGGCAGGCAGTCTCAAGTAGAGTGATGTGGGTAAATATCAGAATGGGAAACTGGACAATGAGACTTATTTGTGCCTATGGTCCCACAGAAGGTTATACTAAGGTAGAAGTGGAGGAATTTTTTGAGGCTTTAGATAAAGCAACTGACACAATGAAAAAGGAAAAGTTGGTCCTTGTTGGGGATCTAAATAGCAGAGTAGGAATGATTGTCAGACATACAAAAATATTTTGGGAAAATTTGGAGAAAAGAGCAAAGATAATAATAATGGCAAATACTTGTTGGATTTCTGCTCAAGACATGGACTGGTTATTACTAACACCATGTACCAACATAAAAATGTGCACAAATTGAGACAATACTTGAGAAACGGTTGAGAAGAATTGTGGAAGAAAAGCTTGGTGAAGAACAAGCTGGATTCAGGCCAAATAGAGGCTGTCAGGATCAGATCTTCACTTTATGACAAATAGTCGAGAAATCATGGGAATATAAAAAAGATCTGTATTTCAGTTTTGTCGATCTGGAAAAGGCATATGACAAGGTGCCAAAAGAGAAGCTATTCAATACGCTACAGTTATATGGTGTCAATGGGGCATTATATCAAGCAATACTTAGTCTTTATTTGAGTTGTAAGTCAGCAGTTACAATTGAAGGTACAGGAAGATGGTTTAATGTTTAATCTGGTGTGAGACAAGGATGTACATTATCCTCTCTGTTATTCATTATCTATATAGATCACATTATGAAGGAAAGTGGTATTAAACATGATATCAAAATTGGAGATGTTAATGTCAGCTCTTTGCTTTATGCAGACGATGTTATACTTCTAAATAAATCTGCTACAAGTCTGCAAGATTCTCTGACTAAATTGGATAATTGCTGTAATATATATGGTATGTGAATGTCAGCAATAAAAAGACAAAGAAATGAAAATAGGCAGAATCGTTGAAAATGTCAACTGCGTTGTGAACAGAGAACCTGTGGAACAAGTAAAACATTTCAACTAATTGGGCACCATTTTTTAGTGAAGATGGTAGATTAAATATGGAAATAGACAACAGAATCAACAAAGCTCGTATGGTAGGAGGTCAATTGAATAAATTCATGTGGAATAAGAGAGAAATTAGTCATAACACTAAATTAGCTGTATACAAGACAGTTTTCATACCAGTTTTAACTTACGGATCTGAGAGCTGGGTCAGAAGTAAAACACTTGACCAAAGACTAGAGACCGCAGATATGAGAGTCCTGAGAAGGATTGGAGGCGTGAACAGATGGCATCAATGGCACTCTTCTTCTTCTTCTTTCGCTATGCCTTATCCCGTGTTAAACGGTGTCGGTGTTACCATCTTTAATCTTCTTCTTCTTCCAGATTCTCTGGTCCAGGGCATCTTCCCGACTCCATCCTTTCTTCCTAAGACCCTCTGCCACCTTATCCCTCCATCTGAGTTTGAGCCTGCCTCTTTTCCTCCTTCCCTCCATCTCCATATGCTCTACTCATTTACCGACATACTCTTCTCTCCTCTCTACATGACCGAACCACCTCAGCCTGCTTTCTTGTACCTTCTTACCAATCGGTTCTTACCTTGATCGTCCCTCTAATGTAGTCATTCCTTATCCTATCCTTCTTTGTCACACCACTCATCCATCTGAACATCTGCATCTCCTCCATCTCCATCTTCCTCTCTTGTGCCTTTGTTATAGGCCACGTCTCCATGCCATGGAGCATCGCTGCCCTCGCCACCATCTTATACTGCTTTCCTTTCATCTTACAACTCACTCTCTTGTCACACAGGACCCCACTCATCTTCCTCCAGTTCATCCAGCCGCATGTTATTCGGTGTCACCCAGGTCACCATTCCTCTCGACGACCGACCCAAGGTACTTGAATTTCATCCCTGAAGTTAACCTTTCATCCTGGAGTCGTATGATCATATCCTCATCACCCCCCATTGACATATATTCGGTCTTTACCCGGTTAATTTTCATGCCTCTCTCCTCCAATACTTTTCTCCACTCTTCAAGGGTCTTTTCAAGCTTCTCTCGGGATGATTTGCAGAGAGCAATATCATTGGCAAACATCATGCTCCCTGGCGCCTCCTTCTTGACATCCTCCACTAGTACATCCATGACCAGATCAAACAGGTAGGGGCTCAGAGTTGATCCCTGATGGAGCCCTACGACAATGGGGAACCCCTCTGTCATGCCGACACTAGACCTGACTCCATCCTTCTTCCCCATACACCTCCATACCTCCTGTCTGGCCACTCTGTCATATGCCTTTTCCAGGTCTATAAACACCATATGTAGCTCTGCCTGCATCTCCCTATATTTCTCTATCAATCGCCTTAGTGCAAATATTGCATCCGTTATCCCTCTTCCTGGCATAAATCCAAACTGCTCCTCACCAATTTTTTGTTTCCCGCCGTATCCTTCCTTCAATTACTCTTTCCCATATCTTCAACGTGTGTGACATCAGCTTGATCCCTCTATAGTTGCCACAATCTTGAACATCTCCTTTTCCCTTGTAGATTGGGACGAGAATGCTTTTCCTCCATTCCTCTGGTATCTTTTCCTGTTGGGCTATTTTCTTCATCAGATCCCATAACATGTCTACGCCCTTGCTACCCAAGCTTCTCCACACTTCTCCAGGTATCTGGTCTGCCCCCACAGCCTTTCCATTCTTTGTTTTTCTCAGTGCCCAATACACTTCCTCTCTGCTTATGTCCTGCACCGATCCTTCGTTTTCCTCTCCATCCTCACATGTCTCTCTTGAATTCTCCTCATTTAGTAGATTACGAAAATATTCTTCCCATCTTCCTCTGATTTTGTCCTCCTCTTGTAGTACTCCTCCTGTGGCATCCTTTATCTGCTTAACTGATGTTATGTCTTTCGAGGCCTTACCTCTAGCTTTTGCTATTCTCAACAACTTAGCTTCACCACCGTTTCTCTCCAGTACTTCATAAACCTCTTCAACTGCCCTCGCCTTCACCCTTGCAACAGCTGTCTTTGCACTTTTCTTCGCTAATCTATATGCCCCCTTGTCGGCTCTGGTTCTAGTCATGTCCCATTTTTTCTTTGCCTCTTTCTTTTCCCTGATCTCCAACTGCATCTCCTCATTCTATCGCCATGCCTCCTTATCCTCAGGCGGTCCCTTTCCTGATGTTATTCCGAGCACCTCTTCTCCAATTTTTCTAATATTGCGACTATTTATGTCCCACCATTCTTCCACATCCTCTGGTAACTTCATTCCTTCCAATACCTTTTCTTTAAACTCATTCCTTGGACCTTCCAATTTCCACCACTTTATTTTCCCAACTTTCCACCACTTCCGTCTATTCTTCTTTTCCCCTTTTATATCACAGTCTATTGCAACCAACCTGTGCTGTGCTGTGCCGCTACACTTTCTCCGTTAATCACTTTACAGTTTTTCACCTCCTTCAGATGTTTCCTTCTGCACATAATATAGTCAATGTGACTCATCCTATCCCCGCTCTTATAAGTTATCAGGTGTCCAACTCTCTTCTTAAACCACGTGTTAGCTATAGCCAGGTCGAAGGTCACAGCATGCTCTACGATTCTTTTACTTTCTTCGTTTCTTTCACCACTGTTCCAACCCCCGTGCACCCATTCTTCACCACTTTGTCACCTTCTTACATGCCCATTCAGATCTGCTCCAATAATCACTCTCTCACCACCAGGGATTCCCATTACTACCTGGTCTAGTTGTCTCCAGAATGCTTCTTTTCCCTCCTCATCACAACCTACTTGTGGAGCGTATCCACACACTATCACAGCCACGCTTCCTCCAATCTCAAGTTTAACACTCATAATCTGATCATTCTTTCGGCACACCTCACAGACTCCACCCTTCAGCTCCTTGTTGGTGATGATTCCAACTCTGTTTCTTCCATTTTCATTCACCCTGCTGTAAAACAGTTTCTATCCTTCTGCCAGCTCCTTTGCTTTATTGCCCTTCCACCTTGTCTCCTGCATGCACAAGATCTTCAGCTTCCTTCTTCTCATCATGTCTACTATCTCTCTACTCTTCTCATTCATTGTACCCACATTCAGCGACCCGATTCTTACTTTACACACTATCTCTGTCTGTTGGACTCACTTCTTTAGCCGAACCCATCCTTGGTTCGGTAGCCCAAGCCCACTTCTCACAGTCCTTGGGTGACAGAACTGCACGTCACTTACGTGGGACACCCTAGCTGTTATCCTTTCTCTGTTATTCGACATTTCATTCCTGGTTTTGGCATGTTTTTTACGGCCAGATGCCCTTCCCGATGCCAACCCTCCCCATTTATCTGGGCTTGGGACAGGCACTGAGATGGGCTAACTTGCCCTCCCCAATCGCTGGGTTATTGGCATCAATGGCAATATCATATTAAAAATGAGGATATTAGGAAAGAACTTGACTTTGCTGGAAGTTGGAAGAAAGGATTAAACTAAATTTATTATAAACTGGACATTGTCAGCATCCAGGAATGCGTTAGCAGAGCTAATCTCAGGTGGTATGGTCACTTAAACAGAATGGGCGAGAAAAGATTAACAAAACAAGTGTTCTCTGCCAGGTTGGCAGGAAAACGACCCAGAGGAAGACCAAGATATAGGTGGATTGATACGGTAAAAATTGCCTTAGACGATAGAAATATAAGATCTGATAATGTTGGAGTCTTGACAAGTAACAGACTGATTTGGAGGAAAATTGTAGATAGCAAGTTAGTAATGATGTAAATTTTTCATGTTGTACTATCATATCCTGTACACCCCTTGAGGGTACATGGCAGGAATTTGATGATGATGGATTTACTGTCCTGACTCTATTTTCCTTCCTTCTTTTGTTTCTGCCATACCTGGGATTTGACAAATGTGCTTGCCCACTTGCCCGTGGTGAGTTGATTTTGCCAGCTGTAAAGTAATTGCAGACTTAACATGACATAATATTCTGTAGACAGTTTTTGGAATTGAGATTGCATGTTTTTAGATAAATAATGAGTTTAATAAAATTGAACAAATATAACCTACAAGTTTTGTGAGTCATCAGACTTATAGTCAGGATATAAGCAATAGTTGTACAAAAAAGACTAGAAACAATTAATTAGACATATTAAATGTTATAAGGACTTCACAATTGGTACATATAAGTAACCAGAATAAAAATGTTAAATTATTTACTATATATGTTGGACAATGCTGGTTGCTGCTATCATGTTGTGTAGCATCACAAATGTTGTATCCTGGGTCCATTACAGTTACATTTTTAATGAAAGCAGTCCCATCATGGTGTAGGATTAACCCTTGATTTTTGCTACATTGTGTGGGAATCTGCATCATTTGCAAGGCTTCATTGAACTTTCCTGTAAAACAGGAAAATGAGGTTCATTGCTCTTGTGGTATTTTGTGAATCTCCCCTGACCTTTCCAAAATACTACAAGAGCAATGAACCTCATAAATGCCTGTTTTTTTCCATGGATTATGTAATTTTTGGTGGATGTAAGAATCTAGATATTTTATGCAATGGTAAACCCATTTTAATGTTGTACTCACTGAGCAATTTTGCCACTTTGTAACATTTTTGAAGGTAGCATCATTGCATTCATAAAATCTTCTTTAAGTAAATGAGCTGTTGGAGATATATTAAGGATTTTGTTGATTGTTTTGGATTTATAACCATTGAGGTGAGTTTATGCCTCAAATAGAACAGTTCTTCATTCCTGCTAACTGACATACTGGACATATTGTATTCTCTATCTCATAATATTTTAATTATGCCTATCTTTTGTAATCGATAATCATTTACTTATACATTGGCAGAGAAGAAATTGCCTACTTGTGTCCAAGAAAGAAATTCAAGCCATAACTGTCAGGAACAAAAACTGACTAAAAAAATGAAAGATACCAAGAAATTATATACTTGGCTTAATCCTTTATCCAAGTGTAAGCAAACAAAGTTTGCACCTGAAAAATAATCAGCACAGGGGCAACTCATATATGGAAGCTAATGACTTCACATCACTTGCCTTAGTATCCCATAATGCAAAGCACATATCCTTATGGGTATGTATAATGCTGTGCATTATGGGAAGGGTCACTACCCAGACCAGTTCTGACCTTTATTGAAGTCACTGGGAGCCAGACCGGAGGGGATACTATGGTTGAAGTAATGTCGAAGTCATATTTTCCTATACGAGTAGCCAAAAAGGTGTCACACCTTATTATTAAAATACTCTAGATTAGAGATAGTTGTTGGAAGTTTTTCCACTTGATTATACTATAAATTGAGATACCAAGAAATTATATACTTGGCTCAATCCTTTATCCAAGTGTAAGCAAACAAAGTTTGCTCCTGAAAAATAATCAGAACAGGGGCAACTCATATATGGAAAAAATTGTATTATTAATAAAATGTGGCAAGCAGAAGGAAGGATGATGTAATGGATGAAAATGGTGGAATGATAACTGCTGCAGAAGACTTTGTTGAGATATTCAGTGATCAGTTTATAAGTGTGTTTCATCAGGGGAGAATCATGAGCAACTTAAGTGCAGATGACATAGGATAGGATGGCTTAATTGTTTTGAGCAGGAGGAATTTGAGGAAATAAATAACCTTGATGTCAATGAGGCGATAGGATTTGATGACATTTCACCATTTGTCTTAAGAGAATGTTTCAGGAAATTGGCAGTAATATTGGCATACCTATTTAATAAAAATCCTACAACAGCACAGGTTCCAAGGGAGTTGAAAGAAGGCAAAATTTTTCCACTGCATAAAGGTGGTGATAAGGCTTTGGTTACAAATTATAGACTACTATGTATATTTGAAGTTGTGGTGAAGGTACTAGAGAGAGATTGGTGAGAAGTAGGATACAGAAATGGGTTGATAACAACAGTATTCTCTGTGGTTATCATCATGGGTTTGCTATTTAACGGAAATCATATTTTATTAACTTATGTACTATAACAAGGTGACAAATACCTTGGACAGGGGAGATGCATATACAGCATTTTACTTGGATTTTGCAAAGGCTTTTGATAGACTACTACACAACAAGCTGGTAAATAAATTGAAACAGATGAGTTTGTAGATGATGCAAAATTAGGAAGAGTAATGCAGAGTCAAGCATATGTTGTTGCCTTATAAGAGGACTTGTGTGGCTAAGTGATTGAAGTGGAATTGTCAGTTCAATGTTGCAAGTGGAGAGTTTTGAAATTTGGTAAGATGCAAAGTATACACATGGTTGGGAAACTTTAAAGGAGATAGAAGAGATGAGAGATCTCTGAGTGGTGGTGGACAAGGATCTGAAATTCAGGGGCCACATACCACAAGTTGTGAAGACGTCACATTGGACAATGGCAATGATGCAGAGGACCTTGGCATGCAGAAACAAAGAAGTTATGTATTATGAGAGGTTATGCCATTGTATAAGGCAGGGTTTCGCAAACTGTGTTCCGTGGAACACTAGTGTTCCGCGGAAGGTGAATAGGTGTTCCGCGAGAAGTTCTGGAATTTGTCATTTTAGTTTTCTAAGCATTTTTCATGAATAAATATTTTATAGTAAAAATATTCTCAGGAGAATAATATTCGTGAATATGTCGAAAAGCTCAGACCCACAACACCTAATAACATCTGTGTATCGTTAATTTTCACACATCGAACCTTCCAACATTTGGGAAAGGGAATGCCGCTGTTTATGACGGGTCATAAAAATTGCCTGCAAGCTCATTACAACAATTGGTGTCATATCCTCCGTTCTCAAAACTGAAGGAAATGACATCTGTGTAGCAAATGCCAGTGACCAGGCAGCATATTTTTAAACATGGAAATATTCATGAATTATCGTTAATTTTCACACATTGAAATCTTTCAACAATCGGGAAAGAGAATACCGCCGTTTATGACTGATCATAAATATTGCCTGTAAGGCGATTACGACAATGGGCGGCACGTTCTCAAAACTGTATGAAATAACATCTGCATTGCAAATGTTAGTGACCAATCAGCAAGGAAGTATAAAGAAAATTTTTCCACTGAAATTGAAGATCAAGGTAGTCTGTATCTGGTTCTCAAATCTATTACTACTGAATACTTTCTTCGCAAGTTCGTATTGCAGTGTGTAAGTGCCTTTTCAGAAACCGGAGTGCCGTGATTTTTTTTAAAAGTAATAGGAATACAGAGTTAAAATCTAATATGAATAAGAAACAAGGCACTTTGTTTAATTTTGGTATTAAGAAATCTCTTATTAAAGGTGTTTATGATGGAGCAGATAGTGAGTCATCCACCTCAAGCCTACGAAGATCTCCAGGATGTACAAAAGGAGGGGGGGGAACTACCAGCACACAGGAGAAAGTCTGCATTCACTTGTAAGTACTTATAATAATATTATAAATATATTTGGTGATCAGAATGGGATATGTCAATGAAAATTAGCACAAATTAATTTAATGATGTTTGTCCGAAGAAATTACGACATGCCACAAGATTTCATTAGTCCAGTGATTGATAACTAATTTAAATGCAATTTATATTTGTCAATATGCCACACCCTATACACAAGTGTACTAATACTCTTTATGATTATATAATAATTAATTATTAATACTTACGTTAATGAATGAACTTTAAAAACTATTGGAAAGTATTTACGAGTAAATTTGTTTGGACCGGGCCCTCGGAAAAAAAGAAATCAGCTAACGCCTTTTTAATCCCGTATATAGGGCCTAGGCGAGGCTTAAAAAAGACTCTTAAAAAAGAATTCTTCTTACTCTTTAAATTAATTTTATAATTAATATCTGATTTATTTCGAACTGTTTATTTTTTGTTACTGAACATTTTATCAAATCATTCTTATTACAATTGCCTTTTACATTATTTGATACGGTTTAGTACTTTTCTTACAAGTTTATTTTGAGTGTTGCAGTCTTTATTATTATTATTATTATTATTATTATTATTATTATTAAACAAGACCTCATGGAGTCAAAGACTCATCTAGGAGGTCCTTTTATCTCACACACATCTCATCATACCGGGTCTTAAACACATTCAAACTCCTTGCAGACACCACACTCTCAGGCAAGGCATTCCAATCATTCACAACTCTGCACGAAAAAAACCTGCCTCTCACTCCCCTACTCACACCCTCTTTATACAGTTTCCAGACATGACCTCTGGTTCTCCCCTGATCTCCCACTATTCTCTGTAGAACTTCTCCACCATTGATCCTATAACAACCCCTTACCAACTTGTAGGTCTCTATCATATCTCCCCTCTTCCTTCTCTCCACTAGACTCTGCAAATTACATCTTTTCAATCTTTCCTCATACTCGACATTCCAGAGGTCAGAAACTACCTTAGTCAGTCGCCTTTGGACCCTTTCCAACATCTCTTCATCCTTCTGAAAACCAGGTGACCAAATCTGGGCACAATAGTCCATGTGTGGCCTAATCAAAGCCTTATACAATGAAACAAGAATCTCTCTACTTCTACACGTCAGTGTCCTCCTCATCATTCCCAGAAGTCTTTGTGTTGTCTTCACAATTTTGGCGATGTGTCCCCTAAATTTTAGATCCTTATCCGCTATCACTCCCAGATCTCTTATTTCCTCTACTTCCAACAATATATTCTCACCAAGCATAAATTCTGCATCCCATCTTTGTTTTCCAAATTTTAAAACCTTACATTTTGCAACATTGAACTCACATCCCCATTTGCTTGCCCAATCACTCAATTTATTAAAGTCTTCTTGCAAGGCCACAACATCTTCACTACTCTTTATGGTTCGTCCCAACTTTGCATCATCTGCAAACAACTGAATATCTCCATCCAAATCTTCACCAATATCATTAATATACAAGTTAAATAGTAATGGCCCTAAAACAGATCCCTGAGGCACTCCACTAGTGACTTTCCTTTTCCTGGATATTGCACCCCCATACACAACTTGTTGATACCTATCAGATAGCCAGTCTCCAATCCAATGCACTAATCTAATATCCAACCCCATCTGCTCTACTTTGATTGTCAACTTATCATGAGGTACTCTATCAAAAGCTTTTGCAAAATCCAAATATATTACTGTGTGTCCTTCTCCTCTGTCCAAGGAAGCAGTCACTTTATTGTAATAAGTAAGTAGATTACTAAAACACGACCTCCCTTTAGCAAATCCATGCTGTCCATCAAAGATTATGCCATTGTTGTCAACCCAACTCTGGATCCTAGTTCTCACAAGCTTCTCCAACAACTTAACCACAACACCTGACACACAGATAGGCCTATAGTTTGATGCTTGAGTTCGATCACCTCCTTTATGAAGTGGCACAATCTTGCCCTCCTTCCACTCTTTAGGGACTTGACCAAGTGCAAGACTCGTATTAAAAAAATATGTCAAGGCAGGTGTCAACTCTCTGGCACATTCCTTCAGAATACGCGGTGATATATTATCAAGTCCCACAGCCTTATTTACATCTAGTTTACTCAACTCCCCAAACACCTCTTCCTCACTTACAGTCAGTCTCTCCTCCCCATCATCAACTGCTCTTAATCTCTCCATGAAGTCACATTCACAAGATTGAAAGATCTTTATGAACTGAGATCATTAAGTATCTCCACCACACATTCTGCAACAGCTGTCTTTATACCATTTCCTCCAATCAATGTCATCCTTCCATAATCATTCTTTCTTTTGCTGGCTACATATCGAAAGAACTCCCTAGGATTCTTTTAAGCTTCATTAGCTAACTGCTGTTCATACCTCTCTTTAGCTACTCTCACCAACCAAGTCACTCTCCTGGTCTTTGTAGAACTCATGAAATCGGTTACTTCCACTTCTCTTATGCTGCCTCCACAATGCCCTCTTTCTCTGTATTGCATGCTTAATCTCTTTATTCATCCATCTCACACCTAACTTATTTAACCTTCTCACCCGTGGTATACATTTAGACATTGCATCCACTAAATATTTTTTGAAAATCCCCCAAGCTGCATTGATCTCTTTTCCAGCTAACTCCTCATTCCATGCTACACCTGCAAGCTGTCTCCTAAGCTCTTCATAATCACCCCCCTTGTAGTTCCACATATACCCTTTTTTCACAGGGGTCCTTGCACTGCTGGCAACCACCCAAGTAATCACCTCATGGTCACTTTCACCAATTGGTGGATGATTTGATACCTCATTGATAATTACATCCTCCGATGAGATGACTAAATCCAAGACCCTTAATCATCTTGTGCCCTTTGTTACATACTGTCTGAGATAGTTATCCCTCAAAAACTCAAGAAACTCATTTTCTTTACTTCCAGTTGCTATCTCTTCATTCCAGTCTATATTGCCATAATTAAAATCACCCATAATGATCACCCTTTTCTTATTTGCTTGGCTTATTTGACTATACATTTCACTATCACCACCATCCACATTACCAGGTCTATAACAACATCCCACCAAGTATTTGATTCTATTCACCTCTATCTCACACCATACTGCCTCAAAACCACTGGCCCCATTTCCCTCTTGCATCTCTACTTTGTATGGACATAACTCTTTCTCTATCATCAATAGCACTCCCCCTCCCTTTTTACCCCTTCTATCCTCACGAAACACATCATACCTTTCCATCTCTATTCCTGTCAGGATGTCATCCTTTTCCAATCATGTCTCACTTATTCCGACAATCTCTGGGTGCACAGACGCAACTAGTGCAACCATTTCATCCGCCTTGTTTCTTATACTTCTAGCATTGGTATACAAACACAACATCTCATTTCTGGATCTACAGCTAGTTCCACTGATACCACTCACTCGATGTGATCTCTCCATGCTGGACTGGGGCCATTTCCCTTTCTGCTTCTTCATTTTAGAACCCTTTGCAATTCCATCTGTTTCCTTTTGATTCCTGATCATCCCATTACTTTCCTGCCTACACATTCTCTCACCTCCTCTTGGAGCATCCACCTTTCTCACGCTGTGTATCCCTGTCCACCCTGAGCCTTGCCGTTTCCCTGCTCCTCTTGCACATCCATTCTCTCATTTTCTCTACTCATACCACTCACTTCCACATTCATTTCCACTCCTTCAATCTCTCCTGTCTTACTCTCCTGCTCTTCCACATCACTCCCCTCTCGATCTGATTCATTCTCTCTATTCACTTCTCTACCTTCCAGCAGCAGTCTCTCCAAGCGACTCACACCATAACCACTCAAATGCAGTCCATCGCTCCCATACAGCTCACTTCGTCCCTCAAACTCATTCCACACATTAACAAACTCTACTCCCATCTCCTCACACATTTCAGCCAGAATATCATTCATAATCCTTGCTCTCCGCCTCATTTCACCACAATCATACCTAGGCAACACACTGACCACCCTTCCTGTCACACTATTCTCCTTTATCTTTCCAAGCAGTCTCCTGACATTCATTTTGACATGCTCTTTGTTCTCTCTCAAATCAATCGTACCAATTAATACAATTAACTCTTTTGCTCGTTCCCGCCTCATATTCAATGCCTCAATCACTCTACTCATTTTACCGCCTGGAAAACATACCTTGTGCATTTTATCCTCTAGCACACCTTTAATAATGGAGTCGCAATACAACGCCACTCGCTCATCTTTTGTTATCTCTTTCATGCCATCATGATTTATTTTAATAGTTTTGACCTGAATTCTCTTAATTTCATTCCGCATCCATTTCATTTCTTGCTTCATCCAATCCAATTCACCTTCTGAACCTCGCGACACATTCACTCTATCATTAAATCTTTCTAACTTTCTAACTCTCGACCCCCTCTTCTCACTTTCCCTCTCATTCATCCTTCTTTGTTTCCGTACTTTCGGTCCAACATACGTCCAACTTAAGCTATCATTCTTCTCACTTTTACTGTCATTCATCTTTCTTTGGTTCAGTACTTTCGTTCCAACATGCGTCCAACTTTCGCCATCAGTCATTCTTTTTTCGCTATCATTCATTCTTTCGATTTTTTTTACTTGCGATTTCTGCACCACGCCATTTCTACTTTCATTCGTTCTCTCAATTTCGTTTCTTTCCGCCTTACTTTCGTCCCTTTTAACATCCGTTACGGTTGTCAAATTGCTCTTTTTCTTTTTTCCTGATTTTTTAAAATTTTTTGCCCGTCTTTCCCGCCATCCTTCTCTTTCAAACGTGCACTCGCGACACTATCGGTACTAGCACTTTCTGTCATCAACTTCATATTCGCATTCATCAATTCCTCGTTCAGGTCACATTTCGCACACACCCTTCTTCCATCCGCACTAAACATCCACAAATCATTTATGTAGTCGAAGGAATACATATAACAGACCTCACACTTAACGAACCGACTGAAATCCAAATTAAAATCATGGAATGACAATGCCGCCGCCATTTTTTTTTTTTTCTCTGCAGGTTACTAGGTCTAATATTAACGTTTTCGTATTTAGTTTAAGGAAGAAAAAAAACCCCACACTAATAATATCGGTAGCGTACAACGTTTACAGCCGCTCTTTTTTTACTCGTCTTTTTTTACTATTTTGCATTATTCATTTACTTTTATATTATTCGACATTTCTTATTTATAATCTTATTGTTTTTCATACTAAAGTTACCTTTTATAACACAATTCTATTTGTTTTTATTATAGCTCTGACAAATATTGGAATTTGAATATTATTGAAAAAATACCCATGGATCCTTGTTTAAAGACAGGAACTTTAACACAAGGAGGATCAAGTACTTCTGCTGACACATCTACTCGTATGATTGGGGAAGATATGGAATTACAAACTGCGGTTTCTTCAAAAGCTAATATTAAAGAATAAGAGTCATCTAAGAACAGACCAAAACGGAAGTACCATGGAAGTTATTTAAATTATGGATTTACGTGTATTGGCAATACACATGCTCCTGATGCAATGTGTGTTTTATGTAATAAAATACTAGTAAACAGTTCTTTGGCTCCAGCTAAACTTCGTAGGCACTTCGAAACAAAACACGCTGATTACAAAGGAAAAGATATATATTTTTTTAAGAGACGACGTGACTCGCTTGAAAAATCTAAACTTCAAATGGCTACAATTGCTACAACTGAAAATGCAACAGAGGCGTCTTTTCGCGTGAGTTACTGCATTGCACTTCATGGTGAAGCTCATACAATTGGTGAGACGCTAATTAAGCCTTGTGTGAAAGACATTGTATCATGCATGTTAAACGAGCAAGTTGCTAAAAAAATAGATGCAGTACAATTATCAAATGATACTGTTTCACGCCGCATCAAAGATCTTTCTGCTGACATAGAAAAAGAGCTAATTCATCGACTTAGACTTTGCAGTGAATATTCATTGCAAATGGATGAATCTACAGATGTTGCAGGACTCGCTGTATTACTAGTGTTTGTTCGTTACATACTTGATAAAAGTATTGAAGAAGATTTACTCATGTGCGAATATCTACAAGAAAAAACTACCGGAGAAGATATATTCAACTGTATTAATAATTATATTACAAAACAGGAAATCGGTTGGGAGAAGTGTATTGATATTTGTACAGATGGTGCTCAAGCAATGGTCGGAAAGATGAAGGGAGTTGTAACACGTATACTGCAAATAGCCACAAGAGCCACCAAAAGTCATTGTGTTTTACATAGACAAGCACTAGTAACAAAAAGAATTCCTACATATTTAAAAACTATTTTGGATGAAGCCGTAAAAATGATCAACTATGTAAAATCTCGACCACTTCAATCCAGATTATTTAAAATTTTGTGCGATGAAATGGGTAGTGCACATAACGCACTTTTATTAGATACTGAAGTGATTAGATGGCTATCCAGAGGAAAAGCATTATTGAGGCTTTTTGAACTTCGTAGTGAGTTAATGGTCTTCTTGATGTCACATAATTTAGGACAAAATTTTATTGAATTAAGAAATTCTTCATGGTTGATGAGTCTTGCGTATCTGGCAGATATTTTTACAAAGTGCAATGAAATTAACTTATCATTACAAGGAAAGAATATTACAATTTTTAAAACAAGAGATAAAATTGCATCTTTTGATAGGAAGTTGCAATTCTGGATTTCTACAGTTGAACAGAATAATTTTGATTGTTTTCCCACCTTGCATGAATTTTTGACTGAAATAAATTCAAAAGTGAATGAAGAAGTATCTAACTTAATTTTAGAACACTTGCATGACTTGCAATCAACCCTTTTGCAATATTTTCCAAAATCTAGTGAGGACAATTCCTGGGTTCTGAATTCATTTACAGTGACAGCTAAGCCAGTAGGCTTCAGCGCAAGTGACTATGAGAATCTAATTGACTTAATTAGTGACTCTGATTTAAAACAAAAATACAAGGAACTGCCAATAAATGATTTCTGGACAAATTTAACAGAAGAGTACCCCAGCATGTCAAAACTAGCTATTCTTGTTTTACTTCCTTTTACAACGACATATTTATGCGAGGCAGGATTTTCATATTATGCTGCAACCAAATCAAAGCCCAGGAACAGACTCGACGCTACACCAAATATGAGAATTCAGCTTTCTAATATTGTGCCTGATATCAAAATAATTTGTAATTCAAAGACCCAAAAACATCGGAGTCATTAAGAAAACTTAATTTGCAATATACGTTTTACTATTTTTATGTGTTTTGTTTTTACTAATTAATATTTCACAATAAATGATTGTTTTTTTTTAACGCTTAGATTTATTCATTTATTTTATTTATATTTACCTAACCTACAAATCCAGCACACAGGAGAATAAGTCTGCATGCACTCATTAAGTACTTATAATAATATTAAAATTTTTTGGTGATCAGAATGGGATATGTCAATGAAAATCAGCACAAATTAATTTAATGATGGTTTAATTGATGTTTAATTAATTATAAATCATCAATAATTATCAATTATTAATTAATTGATAGTTAATGTATTGTATTAATTATTAATTAATACATTACAAAATAACCAAGTGTTCCGTGAACATTTCAGGATTTGTGAAGTGTTCCGTCATAGAAAAAGTTTGAGAAACCCTGGTATAAGGCATTGATCAGGCCTCATATAGATTATTGTGCACAGATTTTGTTGCCTGGTTTTCATGGTGGTGAGGATATATCGGAAAGGGTCCAGAGAAGATTCACAAAGATGGTCAGTGGTCTTTGGAATTTTAAGTATGAAGACAAATTGAGAGAATGTAAATTGCAGAGTCTTGCAAATAGGAGGAACGGGGGATATAATTGAGATATATAAGCTGGTCAGGGTTTATCAGGTTGACATGGAAAAAATTTTTCATAGAATGGGAGAGGGGTAGAACAAGAAGCCATCACTGGAAACTACATGAGGGTGTGAGCAGAGGAGTGAGGAGTAGGTTTTTTGCATGGAGAGTGGTTGGTGAGTGTTGTGAATGTTGATTCATTAAATCAGTTTAAGACACGGTTGGATGAGCATGTGTGACATAGTGTGTACCTCTCATGATGAGCCTCCTACTGCATGGAAGTCAGATATTAATAATATTAATAATAATAAATGGTCTTCTATCATTGTATGAATTTTTATTTCAGACTTATAAGAATACATATTCACTTATACATATCTGCTAACATTTATTTCACCACTGGTAGTTATACAGGGTTATAATTAGCATAGCATTAACAACAACTTATAATTTATTTGGCAACTGTGGTAGAGTATATCGGGATAATATCTGGCAAATGAGATATTTGCCTGACTGGTGAGTCAGCACAAAATTTTTCAAACTCTGTTCATAGATAATATTCTTTAACTGATGCCTTAATTTGGAGTATATCACATAAATTATTTGAACTTTCTCATTTACTTTTATTAAATGACACAGGTGTTAATTTGACAGACAATCTGTTGTTCTTTTGGTAGAAAAGGATATACATGTTTAAGTTATTTGGATGTTATTTGTTTTTCAGTTTTGGAATAAAGTCAATAATTAATCTTCAGCAACCAGGAGAACACTCAAGTTGTGGAAACCCCCTTGATGATTCTGGCTTTTCATATGATCCTCAAACATTTATGGAAAATAACAGTAAGTAGTAGCTTAGATTATTAGATCTGATAAATAATTGGCATGTATTTGAGGGAAGAATGGATTTTTACAAAAGTAACGGATTGCATTTGAATGGCTTTGGTATGAGAGACGACTATCTTAAGCAGTATGTAACTGACGGCACATGAAGATGTTGGAAGTTTTTTCCACTTGGTTAGACTATAATATATTTAGTTTAATCCTTTATCCAAGTGTAAGCACACAAAGTTTGCTCCTGAAGTATCTTGAGGACTGAGGCAACTCATGGTAAAGGTGGACCAAGCTCTCATCACTCCTTGTCTTAGTATCTCCCATAATGCAAATTACATCTCCTTGCAGACATGTATAATATAATGCTATGCATTAAGGGAAGGGCCACTACCCAGACCGGTTTCGATCTCTTTATTAAGGCCTCGTCACTGGGAGCCAGAACCAGAGGTGATACTAAGGTGGGATCAATGGAGAAGTCATATTTGCCTATATGAGTTGCTAAAAGGTGTCTCACCTTATTATTAAATTACTCTGGATTTAGAGAAAGATGTTGGAAGTTTTATGCCACTCGGTTAGACTATAATATATTTAGTTTAATCCTTTATCGAAGTGTAAGCACACAAAGTTTGTACCTGAAGTATCTTTAGGACTGTGGCAACTCATGGTAAAGGTGGACCAAGCTCTCATCACTCCTTGTCTTAGAATCTCGCATAATGCAAAGCACGTCTCCTTGCAGACATGTATGATGCTATTTAAAAAAAAAAAGCTTCCAATATCTTTCTCTAAATCCAGAGTAATTTAATAAAGAGGTGAGACGCCTTTTGGCAACTCGTATAGGTAAATATGACTTCTCCATTGCTCTCAACTTAGTATCACCACCTCTGGGTCTGACTCCCACTGACAAGACCTCAATAAAGGTCGAAACCGGACTGGGTAGTTGCCTTTCCTTAATGCATAGCATTATACATGTCTGCAAGGAGATGTGCTTTGCATTATGAGAGATACTAAGACAAGGAGTGATGAGAGCTTCGTCCACCTTTACCACGAGTTGCTTCAGTCCTGAAGATATTTCAGGTGTAAACTTTGTGTGCTTACACTTGGATAAAGGATTAAACTAAGTATATTATGGCACATGAAGATCAAGAGTCTTAGATCTAATTATTTCATTGGAGGATGTGATTGTGAGTGGGATATTACATTTCCCTCCCAGTTAGTGAGAGTAACCATAAGCTAATCATCTAAGTGGTGGCCAGTCATATGAAGACTTCTATCAGAAAAGGATATACACTATCTACCAATAATTGTCTGGAAACTTTAGCAATGTACAATTGATTTGTCCCAGCAGACGAACCCTAATATCAGATATGTCCACGTTTGGCTTTGATCACCTCCTGCACCTTTTAAGGGAGGCTTTCCACCAATTTGCAGCAGACATCAGGTGGAATTTATTTCCATTTCTCCATCAAAGCAGCACTGAGTTCGACGACATATCAAGGACATGCTGCTCTGGACCTCATTCGCTGATCCAGTTTGATAGGGATTGAGGTCAGGACCCTGCGCAGGTCAGGGCAGTCATTTAACACCCTTTTTTCATACCATTCCATAACAGATGCAACTTTGTGGCATGGGGGCATTGTCTTCTTGATAGTAACATGGGTCCGTTCCATAAAATCTCCACAGTGTAGGCAGGACGTGATTATCCAGAATATCAAGGTACTGAGCTGCCTTCATGGAATCACAGAAAAACCAGTCGTCCCACTCCAAACCAGCTGAATGTATGCCACACCATTATTCCTCCACTACCAAACTTTACTGTAGATACAACACATTGTGGTAACAAGCGTTCACCAAGCTGCCTCCATACCAATACCCTGCTATCGGACTGGGAACAGGTGAACCTTAATTCATCACTCTAGAGTACTGTTTTCCACTAGTCAATTGTCCAGCTCACACACTCTTTGCACTAAGCCAGATGAGCTGCCTTGTTCATTGTTATGATGTTCAGCTTATGTGCCGCTGCTTTTCCATGGAAACCCAGTAAATAGAGTTCTTTTCATACAGTATTAGTGCTCACCATGATGTTACTGGCACGGAACTCATCACAGATAGTTCATGTCGATTGTAGCTGGTTTTTGTGTGCCACCCGTTTTAACACTCTCATGTCCCTGTCAGTCAATTTTGGCAGCTGCCCTGAGTTTTCCTGCATTGGTGATGCCAGAACTTCATTTGTTGATCACATCACCAACTATTTATTTTGGATGCGCCAGTTGAGAGGCAGTGATACATATGGACATGCTACCAGTGTGACAGCCCATGATGGCACCTTTCTCAAAGTTACTGAGTTCATGTCGTGTTACCATACCACCTGTATTCAACTGCTATGATGAAATACTGCTTCCTACTATCTGTATGCCGATTTTTATGCTATTAACAAACCTGGAATGTTCCATAACTTCAAATTATTATTATTATTATTATTGTGTAACACCTCCACAGAGACCAAAGACTCATCGAGGGAGCAGTGTGCCAACAGCATCGAACGATTGATTCCTTTCCAACTACTAACCATGCTCAAACTTGCTTAACTTTTTGTGTGAGCTATTAGTAGCAGAGGCTCTACCAATCGACCAACCTATACTAGCAAATAACAGTGGTGTTTGGACAATTATTGGTAGATAGTGTATGTGAAACTGCATGGTTGGTGAATATGAGAAGCTTAGGAGATGGTTTGGAGCTATAGCATGGAATGCAGAGTTAAGTGGAAAGAAGATAAATGCTGCTTGGGAACTGATCAAGAGATATTTAACAACATCAATGGGTGAATGTATTCCGAAGGTCAAAAGGCTGAATGAGGAGATCATGCAGAAAATGTGGAAGAAGACACTTTGGAATGGCACAAGATGAATAATGTTTGCAAAAAGAGTATAAGTATGAAGAGCAGGCCAGGAGAATGACTCGTTGGCAAGGACAGTAAAAGTGCAGTATGAGCAAAAATTAGCAAATCAGACCAAGAAAACTATAAGGAGTTTTTTGTTTTGTGGCAAATAGACAGAAGAATGATTATGGCAAGATAATGCTAATGATTGTAACGAATTAGAGTGGTAACTAATGCAGATGAAAATGGTTGAGGTATTCTGCAAGCAATTCATCAGTGTGTTCCATCTTCAGTGTGAATTCAAAAGCTGAAATGTAGAGAATGAAATGAGAAAAGATTTAGGGTTAGTGATCAAGAGGTATTATGTAGTATTATATGAGGGGTTAAGTAGGCTAGATGTCATTAAGGCAATAGGATAACATATCACCATGTGGCTTAATTGAATTCTAAGGAAGTAGCTTCATCCTTGGCCTACTGTTTAACAAGAGTCTTGCAGCAGCAGAAGTCCCAAAGAAATGTGCTAATACTAGAGACAAGAAGGTGATTACTGTTATGACAAGATGAATAATTGTAATAATCGGTTGCACACAGAGTATAAAGAGCAGTCCAGGAGGGTGATTCATAAAGGACAGCAAAAGTGCAGTACAAGCAGCAATTAGAAAATTAGAAATTAGCAAGTCTTTGTGTGTTTCACTTCAAAGGTGGTGATAAGGCTATAAATTATAGGCCAGATATCTGGAGTTGTAGTTCAGGTATTGAAGTGGTTGATGAAAGAGCCAGGACATAAAAGAGGGTTGGTAACAGCAGTATTCTTTGTGCTTCTCAGAATGGGTTTCTTAAAGGGAGGTCATGTTTTACCAACATTTGTGCTTTAACAAGGTAATGAATGTATTGGACATGGGAGATGTATATACAGTGGTGTACTTAGATTTTGCCACTCCTTTGATAGATTGCTGCACCACAAGTTGGTAACTATACTGGAACAGATGGGATTGAATGATGGGTTATTAAGTTGGATAGGCAACTGACTTTCAGATAGGTATTGACACACTGTCTATGGGTGTGATATTCTGGAAAAGGTATGTCACTTGTTGTGCTTTAGGCATCTGGTTTGGGACCGTTGCTATTTAATTTGTATATTAGTGATATTTGGATGTGTTTAACTGGAGATATACGACTGTTTGCAGATGACGCAAAAAGTGGAGAGTGTGATAAGGAACTGCAGGAACCACAATCAGATGTTGTGGTCTTACAGGAGAATTTGAATAGATTGTATGAGCGGGAAAATGTATGATAATGTCAATTTGATGTTGCAAAGTGTAAGGTTCGGAAATTTGTAAATCAACAATGGGAACCAAAGTATACACTTGTTGGGGAAATTTTGGAGGAGTTTGAGGACACATGAGACCTTGGAGTGGTGGATAGACAAGGATCTGAAGTTCAGAGGCAATACTGCATAGTTATGAAGTCATTGCATCAGATTATGGGAATGATGCAGAGGACTCAAATGAACCATATCTCATGCAGAAATGAGGTATGTATAAGACTTGAGGTATGTATAAGACTTGATCTTGTTCAATTGTACAAGACCTTGATCAGACCTTATATAGATTATTGTGCACAGATTTGATTCCCTGATTTTCATGGTGATGAGGATATATTAGAAAGAGTCCAAAGAAAACTGACAGGTTGTAACTGGTCTTTGGATGTGGAATATGAAGGCAGATTGAGGGAATGCAATTTGCTATGCCATGTGAATAGGAGAAAGAGAGCAGGAGTATGATAGGTAAGGGGTTGTTACGGGTTAATGTGGAAAATTTTTTTTTCATAGAATGGGAGAAGTGTGGGGTAGAACAAGGTACATCCCTAAAAACTTCTATAATGAAGGTGTGGTGAGCAAGGGCATAAGGAACAGTTTCTTTGCATGGAGGGTAGTTGGTGTGTGGAATGTATTGCCTGATGGTGTGGTGAATGCAGGTACATTGAATGTGTTTAAAGCATGGTTTGATGGATTTTGTGTGTAACAGGTATCTACTGCGATGAGTCTTAACTCTATGGAGTTGTGGTGTTCCTAATAATAATTCTGCATTTAAAGAAATTCTTTTAAAACATGGACTGTTTTTCAAAATAGAGTCCAAGTTACATGACATCTAACCTTCAAATTATTTGGTTTTTTGCAAGCATTGACATAATATCTGAAAAACCAGTCATTAATAGATAAGTCAGTTAATTGGTTGAAATAGGTAATAATATAATAGAAGGGGTAGTCCCTGAGCATTAGGGACTATCCCATCTATCACATTCTTCTTGATGTTATACTCAAAATCAGATTAATAGTCAGATTACACTCTTGGAAGATATTACCATTTGGGATTCAAATTCAAAAATCGGCTGTTCCAGCTATAAGCTTACTAAGCAATTATCCACAATAGTGTCTGCTTTTGTAGATAAATGTTTTCATGTAACAGATACCTTGGGTTTCATAAATGAATTTTTGAACTTTGTCACATGTACAGGTAACAGATAGTTATCTTCTTTTTGTTTTGCTTTTCTGCTGACATTCCTTTTGAAATATACTTTGAGTCATGAAGCAAAATTTCTCACCAAATATTATCGCACTCTTTTTCTATTTTTCCCAAATTAAGAGAAAGTGGAATTTATGGAAGATTTGTATGGAGAAAAAAAAATTCATAAATAAATTGAACACTTGTATACAACTTTCATCCTTCGATATAGTACACGTTCATGGATGATGTTTTTGCAATATGACAAATGTTCATTAATAGACCTTCAAGAATTTGTAAACAAAATTCTTTGTGATCAGATTGTACCAAATAGCTATGGTTGATTACTCAGGAATATAGGTAAGAAATTGGTTGACTAATAGAAGTAGAAAGTTTTTCAACTTGGGTATATTATGTATTCAAGATACCAAGTAATTTTATATAAACTTGGTTTTTAATCCTATTTCCCAAGTAAGCAAACAGACAAGTAAATCAAGTTTGTGCCTGCATGTAATGCAAGTCTGAGGCAACTCATGGTAGTGCCAGTCTGAGGCAACACGAGTTGCCTCAGACCTGAACTATGTGCAGGCACAAACTTGACTTAGTTGTCTGTTTGCTTACTTGGGAAATAGGATTAAAAAAAAAGATTATATAAAATTACTTGGTATCTTGAATGACTAATAGAAGACAAGAAGTATCGTTCAAAGGAGAGTTTCATAGGACCAAGTTGCTATGAACAGAGGCACCACAGAGTTGGGTGGCATCCTTCTTGTTGTTGTTTATTATATTCAAAAATATTCAAAATGATTTTATGTTCAAATATTAAGAGTAAAGTTTCTCTTTTCTGTAAGTTGCTAATTGGTCATTTGTTCTGATAAAATTAAAATATTGGAGGAGTGGCTGAGGAAGTTTAAATTTAATATGGACAAATGCAATGATGCTCAGTTCATTAAGAAGATAATATTAGATGCATATTGAATGAACAGACTTTAGAAAAAAGTTAACAGATGTAAAGATTTGAGTATTTTGATTTATAGGGAATTGAAATTCAGATATGATACTAAAGATAATTAGCAAAGCCAAACAGATAGGATTACTAAAAAAAAAAAAACTTCACTTATAGGTGTAATGGCATTCTAACTATTGACAGTGGTTTTGAAATGCAGGCGGACAGGATGAAATGTTTAGCAGGGTATTGTTATAGATCTGGTAATGTGGAAGGCAGTGAGAAGGAAATGTTTAGACAAATTGGCCTGGCTAATAAGAAAAGAATGATCATTATGGGTAATTTCAATTATGGTAATGTAGATTGGAATGAAGAGACAGCATCAGGAACCAAAGAGAATGAATGTCTTAAGTTTTTAAGGAATAACTATGTTAAGCATTATATAACAGAGGCCGCACATGGATCAAGGGTCTTGGATTTGATTATCTCATCAGAAGATATTATTGTAAATGAAGTGTCGCATCATCCTCCAGTTGGTGAAAGTGACACTTGGGTGATGGCCAGCCATATCTAGACTTTTGTGGGAAAGAGTTATGTGGAACTATAAGGCAGGCAAACTCAGGTAGCGGCTCCCAGTGCTATTATGAAATGAGGAATTGCATGGGAAGGAAATCAGTGCTGCTTGGTTTCTACTCAGGAGTTATCTGGCAGAGGCAAGGTCAGGAGACTATATAAAGTAGATGTAAAACGGATTCCCCATTTTTCTACGTTTTTGAGTTCTAAATTGTTTCTCTGAATATGAGTGTACTTCAGTGGTTGTTTTTTGGAAGTTAGTTGATGTCGCGATATAATATATTTTGGTTACCATCAGAATCGAATGCATAACGGTGGAAGACAAAACGAAGCTAAGTTTTCATTACTGTATTTAATTATATTTCATTTTATTTAATTATATTTAGTGTACTTAAATGTTTTTTTTTTGCTTGTAATTGTTTGTACTTTTTTCTTATTTATTTAATGGAATTTATTAATTGAATAATTATTAAAGATTACACTACTCGGCAGTAAGGAATGATGGTGGATTCAGCTGCAGTCGCAAGTGGCGTATCGCCAAGTCCTTTGCCATTTAAGAACTCTATTATAAGTAATATCATAAGGGACTTTGTGGCATGCAGTACTTGTGGCATGTATGCATCTCGGGAATTGGATATGTGGCTTGTGAAAGAGAGCGGAGAGCGTATGTGCGCAAAATGCAGGCAGTTGGAGGAAATAAGTGCATTAGAAATATTGATATCCGACCTTGTTGCTCCAGGAACAGGGAATGAATGTAGGAATACAAGTAGTGTGATAGGAGAGAATGAAAAATATATATATATGAATGAGAAAATAATAGTTGATAGTATGGAAGGTGTGAGTGACTGTGAAAGTTTAGGAGATGGTTTTGTTTGGGAGAGTGAATTTAGATTAAGAGTGACTGACCTGCAGAGGGAGATAGATGAGCTTAAAGAGGAGGTGGAATGTCTTGTGAATGAGAGCAGAAGTATGAAAGATAAGATTAGGAGAATGGAAGAGATAAATGCAAGGCGAATCAGAGTAGGGAAGAGAGAGAATTTAGGGAGTATTAGTAAGAGTCATGGGGTGCTAGAAGAGGAGAGAATGGAAACAGTAGAAGAGAGGGAATGAGAGAGAGGTATGGGAATGCTAGCAGACAAGAGGATGGAAACAGTAGGAGAGACAGAATGAGAGAGAGATATAGAAGTGCTAGAAGAGGAGAGAATGGAAACAGTAGGAGAGATGGAATGAGAGAGGAGGTATGGGAATGCTAGAAGACAAGAGGATGGAAACAGTAGGAGAAACAGAATGAGAGAGGGATATGGAAGTGCTAGAAGTGGAGAAAATGGAAACAGTAGGAGAGAGGGAATGAGAGAGATCTATGGGAGTGCTAGAAGAGGAGAGAATGGAAACAGTAGGAGAGAGAGAGAGTTATGGGAATGCTAGAAGAGAGAATAGCAGTAGAGGAGAGGGAATGAGAGAGACCTATAGGAATGAAAGAAGAGAAGAGAATGGAAACAATAGGAGAGAGGGAATGGTAAGAGGTATAATGTATGGCGACTCAATGATCCGTGGTGTTCAAGATAGGATGCGTGAGGAGTGTTTGCCAGGAGGAACAATAGAAAGGGTGGCTATGGCAATTAAGAGAGGTGAAAGGGTGGATGAGATGATTGTGATGGTAGGAACGAATGATTTGAGTGGTAATGTAAATCGGGCAGCGAGAGATATGAGATTTTTGCTTGAGACTGTACAGAAGAAGAGAGAGAGAGGAAAAATAGTGTGTGTGTTGCCTAGGTATGATAATGATGAGCTGAGCAGAAGAGCGGTGATATTGAATGGCATAATAGCAAGAATGTGTGACAAGAGAGGACTGGTATATGTGGATGCTTGGAGTGCGTTTGAGGAAAGAGAGGAATTGTATGCGAGAGACCGTTTACATTTGAATGAGGAAGGACGTAGGCATCTGGAGAGATTGCTGTTCTGAACGAGTCAGTGTGTCCCAGGGAGGATGATAGCAGGGGTGGCCTCTTGTGGGAATGGATACTTGGGAGAAGGGAGACGATGTCAGGTAACATTGAGCCCAGTGGAGTCTAGAAGAGATAATGCTGGGTATAGAAACAATGGCATTTATATGCTTTATACTAATGCCGGAGTATCCGGAATAAGGGAGAGGAATTGGTGGTGCAGATAGCATCAGCCTGGCCAAAAATTATTGTGATCACTGAGACATGGTTGACAGAAGGGGATATAACAACAGGAATAGAAGTCGCTGGGTATAGTATTTTTCGTCAGGATAGGAGGGGAAAGCGTGGTGGTGGGGTACTGCTTATGATGTGATGACCTACGTCCTCTACGAGTGGAGGCTTTGGAAGGAAGTGAGACAAATGATTTTGAGAGTGTATGGTGTGAGGTAGAGGTGGAAAAGACAGGATATTTAGTGGGGTGTTGCTACAGACCCAGGAGCACAGAGGATGGGTACCAGGAGATATTTAGACAGCTAAGTTTGGCCAGTGCAAGAAGAATGATTGTTATGGGAGATTTTAACTACAGTAGTATAAATTGGAGAGAGGAAGATGCATGTAGCAATAGGGGAATGGAATCTCTAGAATGCTTGAGGGACAAATGTCTTAGACAACATGTAATAGAGGGAACAAGAGGTTCAAGAGTTTTGGATTTGGTTATAGCATCAGAAGAGTTGATAATAACTGAGATGACATCTCTTCCACCAGTTGGAGAGAGTGACCATTTGGTTTTGACTTGGAAAATGAATAGATATGCAGGAGTATCAAAGAGACGGGAACTTATGTGGAATTATAATGCAGGTGATTATAATAGTCTTAGACGTCAACTTCGGGAAGTTTCATGGAGGGAGGAATTGGAAGGCCGGGATATCATTAGTGCATGGGAAATTGTGAAAGAATATTTGTTAGCAGCAATGGTAAGTTGTATACCACGAGTGAAGAAGAGGACAGAATTTGGAGTAAAGTGGATGACAAACAATATTAAACAGGAATTGCATGCGAAAAAGAGGCTATGGTGAAGAGAAGATGCATGAAGAATATAAGACACAGGCCAGAAGTGACTAGTGTGGTAAGGAAAGCGAAACTGGAATATGAGAGGAGATTGGCCCTAAGATCCAAAGAAAATCCTTGGGAATTTTTTATTTCCATTTTTTCCCAGATACTCTATTCCCATTTTTATCCACTAGGATAAAAATGGGAATAGAGTGACTGATGCAGAGGACATAGTGGAATTGTTCAATGAATACTTTATTGGAGTATTTCATCCTAGTGGAGTCAGTTTTAATGCTAGAGGGATAGGGCTGGTTCGAGGTCTAGAAGTACAGGAGGAGAGTGTATTTCAGATACTGAGTACTCTGGATGTCACTAAAGCTGTGGGACTGGATGGTATTTCACCCCTAGTTTTGAGTGAATGTGCTAGGGAACTGACAGTGCCTTTAACCTGGCTTTTCAATGAAAGTCTGGCTTTGGCAAAGGTGCCCAGGGAATGGAAGGAAGGTAAGATAGTGCCATTGCATAAGGGTGGTAACAGACTGGAAGTGTCTTATGATAGGCTAGTCTGTGTGTCATCAGTAGTTGTTAAGATCTTGGAGAAAGTAGTGAGGGACCGTATTCAGCATTGGGCAGATGAGGGTAATGTTATCTGTGAGAGTCAACATGGATTTGTGAAAGGGCGCTCCTGTTTTAGCAATATGCTATCCTTTTATAATAAAGTTACAAGAACATTAGATGAGGGAAAGGCATATACTGCAATTTTCTTAGACTTGGCAAAGGCATTTGACAGGGTGCCACATGATAAGCTGATATTTAAGTTGCAGCACTTGGGTCTGGATGTCAGATTGGTCAACTGGATTCAGGATTGGCTGTCTGATACGTATCAGAGAGTTGTGTATGGTGGAGCAGTTTCAAGGAGGCAGAGGGTTACAAGTGGGGTCCCACAGGGCTCAGTACTAGGACCTATATTATTTAACCTTTATATCAATGACATTGTCAATACATTGCAGGGGGGATGTGGGGTTGATGATTGATAGAAACCTGAAGTTTAGGGGACATATTGCAAAGGTGGTGAAGGTAACACAGAGGATTGCTGCAATTATGAGAAGGACACTGACCTGCAGAGATAAGATGGTTATCATTCAGTTGTATAAGTCTCTGATCAGACCACACTTGGACTGTTGTTGTCAAATTTGGTCCCCAGGATTTGAAGTGGATAAATTAACTGTGGAAATGATACAAAGATGGTTTCAGGACTGTACAAGGATAGTTATGAGGATCGGCTGAGGGAATGTGGACTACAGAGTTTGCTGGATAGACGAAGGAGAGGTGATATGATTGAGACTTTTAAACTGTTGAGAGGTGGTTACAGGGTTGACACTGGGGAGTTCTTTCGCTTGGTTGAACAGTGGGAAGGAGTGATGACAAGAGGCCATCCCTGGAAGTTACGAAAGGAAACTGTGAGCAAGAGGGTAAGGAGTGGTTTTTTTGCATGGAGGGTGGTTGAACCATGGAATGCATTGCCTGATTGAGTGGTGGGAGTGAGAACAGTCAATGAGTTTTAAGAGTGGTATGATAGACTTTGTGTTTCTTAGGGGGGACCTCCCCTTCATGAGTCTTGACAGACTTTATGTTCTTAGGAAGGATCCCCCCCACGATGAGTCTTTTGACTCCATGGAGGCTTGAATAATAATAATAATAATAGACAACATGGGTTTGCTAAAGGAAGATCATGTTTTTGTAATCTGCTTGCTTACTTATAACAAGGTGATGAGTATATTGGAAAAGAGGGATGTATACACAGTATTATATTTAGATTTTGCAAAGGCTGTTGATAATTTCCACATGACAAACTAGTAGTTAAATTGGAACAGATGTAGTTTGGATAGTAGATTAGATTGTTAGATTGGAGATTGGCTGCCTGATAGGTATCAATTGTGTATGGGTGGGAGTAATAACCCGTAAAAGTAAAGTGACTAATGCTGTGCCCCAGGGGTCTGTTTTGGAGCCATTTTTGTTTAACTTGTGTGTAAATGATATTGGAAACGGCTTAAATGGTTATATACAATTGTTTGCTGATGGTGCAAAGTTGGGGAGAGTTTTGAGAAGTAGAGCAGATGTTGTAGCTTTGTAAGAATACCTAAATAGGCTATCTAAGTTGGCAAGTATGTGGAAATATCAGTTTAATGCTGCAAAGTGTGAGGTTTTAAAATTTGGGAAGCAAAGATGGAATGCATAGTATTGGATTGGTGGGGATACTTTGGAGGAAGTGGAGGAGATGAAAGATTTGGAGGTTGTGGTTAATAGATTTGAAATTTCATGGACATTTTCCTAAATTGTGAGGATGACACAGCAGATTATTGGAATGATGTGGAGAACACTGACATGTAAGCATGTTTTGATTCCATTGTACAAGACTTTGACCTGGCCGCATATGGATTACTGTGTACAGATTTGGTCGCATATAGTAATATGTGTGACCAAATATGTGTAATATGGTTTTCAAAAGGATGATGAGATGTCAAACAGTCACTGGGATGTGGAATATGAGGACAGATTGAGAGAATGCAAATTACAGGATAGAAGGAAGAGGGAAGACATGATTGGGACGTATAGTTAAGGGATTATTACCAGATTAGCGTGAATGAGATTTTTCATAGAATATCTGGAGATAGGCAGAGGATGAGAGGCCATTCCTGGAAGCTGTATGAAGTAGGTGTGAGGAAGAAAATCAAGAATATTCAGAGAGGACACAGTATAAATAGCAGATTAAATATAGTGGATTGTGTCGTATGGCGTGTAGTGCCAGCCACATAGATGCCATATAATAATAATAATAAGTGAAGAGAGAGAGAGAGATTGCATATCATGATATTTATGAGAATTGCTTGGTTAGTTATAATCTGTTGAATTTATTCAATAGTAGACTTAAATGAAGTTTATGAATCAGGGCATATTATTACTTTAGTATTATTGTTATATAGATATCTCCATGGAGTCAGTAGACTCATCATGGGAGACCCACACTAAGCTTCATACACACAATACATGTCATATTACAGGGCACTCACAACTAATTCTGGCAATCCGTTCCACTTGTCACTTCCCTTCAAGTAAAAAATCTAGTGCACAACATGCTCTACCCTTCTTGCTTGCAATTTGTATGCTCGTGAATATGCTGATCGTCTTTTTTTTTTTCTTTTTTATGCAGTTCTTGCATTATATCTATACTCATCCTGGTCCACCTTCTTAGTTTATCCCCCTCTGTATTCAGTCTATTACTGCATCTCTCAAACAATCCCTGACTGCTTCCAATGCGCTACTGAAATTCTTTTCTTGTAGCTTCTCAAACCATGGTTCTTAAGTGTTTCATGATTACCAGCTTTATAGTTCAACATAATCCCTTTCTTCACAGAGAATTCCACATGTTTAGACCTTCCATGACTGGAAGGTTGCTAAACATGTGGACTAGTTCCACCATTATCTCATTCTACAAAAAAGCAATCACAACAACTGTGAAAACTACCAAACCATTGCCCTTATCTCACATACCAGCAAGATTTTACTACACATTATTAAGGAGAGATTACAAAGTTTTATAGACCATCAGATCTCAGAAGAACAAGCAGGATTCAGAAAAGGTCAAAGATAGGAAAGGCAAGAAGGAAGGGGGAGTGCTGCTGATGAAAGCAGGAGAATTATTTCCACAGAAGGCTGAGATACAAGGGGAAAATAGTGATAGTGGTTGTGAAGTGGAGATTGATAGAATGAGATATTTGGTGAGGTGTTGCTACAGACCAGGGAATGCGGAAGGTGGAGATAGTTAATGTGTAGGCAACTTGGCTTAGTGAGCAAGCAAAGGATGATTGTTATGGGTGATTTCAATTACAGTTATATTGATTGGAATGAAGTGATGCCATCATGGAATGAGGAGAATGAATTTTTTGAGTTCTTAAGGGAGAACAATCTTAGGCAGCATGTAATGGAGAGCAAATGTAGGGCACACAACGGTAAAGAATCATAGATATGATTATATCATCAGAGGATGTAATTGTGATTCGAGACTCTAATCTTCCCCTGGTTGCTTGAGAGTGACTATGAATTGATCATCTGAATTGCAGCCAGTCACATGAGAACGTCTGTAAAGAATGGATATATGTGGAACTGCAAAGTTGGTGATAATGGAAAGCTTTGGAGGCAACTGGAAGGTATAGATTTTAAAGATGAGTTGAGTGGAGAAGAGACAGATGCTGCATGGGCATCGATCAAGAGCTATTTACCATTAGGAATGTCTGAGTGTGTTCCATAGATGAAAAGGCTAAACAAAGTAGGATTAAAATGGATCATTGAAGAGATTAAGGGTGAAATCTGGAAGAAGAAAGCCCTGTGGAGGTTGAATGTTGATAATGATCAGTTGCATGAGGAGTAGAAAGAGCATGCCAGAAAGGTGACTCTGTAGGTAAAGATAGCAAAAGTGTAGTATCAGTAGAAGTTGGCTAATAAAGCAAAGAAAAATCCTAGTGAGTTCATAAGTTATGTTGCAAGTGGAAGGAAAATTGAGTATGGGAGAATAATGCTAGTTGATGACACTGACAGATTGGTGACCAGTGTGAAGGTTATAATTGATATATTCAATGATCAGTTTATCAGTGTAGTTCATTCTTGTGAAGGCAACATCAGGAGAGGGTGTAGTGTAGTGGGTATGGTGGAGGAGGAACTGATTATGAATGAGCAGGAAGTATATACATAACCAAGAACTATATAAACTCTATAGATCCCCACTTCTAGTTGATGAGATTCAAGCAAGCATATTAAGATTGTCTGCGCGGTTAGCCTAGTGGCTATGGGCTTCGCAACCATATGCCTGGGGAAGGAGTGTCCTAGGTTCGATTCCCGTCGACAACGCAAGGAGCTTAAGGATCTTCCTCAGCCATAGTAAAGTTAGCCGGTCTTGGGCGTGGACAGTAGGGTTTTTTGTTGCTCCAGCAACGGGGAATGAATGTAGGAAGACAAGTAGTGTGATAGGAGAGAATGAAAAAAAGATATATATGAATGAGAAAATAATAGTTGATAGTGTGGAAGGTGTGAGTGACTGTGAAAGTTTAGGAGATGGTTTTGTTTGGAAGACTGAATTTAGATTAAGAGTGACTGACCTGCAGAGGGAGATAGATGAGTTGAAAGAGGAGGTGGAATGTCTTATGAATGAGAGAAGAAGTATGAAAGATAAGATTAGGAGAATGGAAGAGATAAATGCAAGGCGAATCAGAGTAGGAGAGAGAGAGAATTTAGGGAGTATGAGTGAGAGGTATGGGGGTGCTAGAAGAGGAGAGAATGGAAACAGTAGAAGAGAGGGAATGAGAGAGAGGTATGGAAATGCTAGCAGACGAGAGGATGGAAACAGTAGAAGAGAGGGAATGAGAGAGAGAGAGGTATGGAAATGCTAGCAGACGAGAGGATGGAAACAGTAGGAGAGACGGAATAAGAGAGAAATATGGAAGTGCTAGAAGAGGAGAGAATGGAAACGGTAGGAGAGATGGAATGAGAGAGGGGTATGGGAATGCTAGAAGACAAGAGGATGGAAACAGTAGGAGAGACAGAATGAGAGAGGGATATGGAAGTGCTAGAAGTGGAAAAAATGGAAACAGTAGGAGAGAGGGAATGAGAGAGATGTATGGGAGTGCTAGAAGAGGAGAGAATGGAAACAGTAGGAGAGAGAGAGAGTTATGGGAATGCTAAAAGAGAGAATAGCAGTAGAGGAGAGGGAATGAGAGAGACCTATAGGAATGAAAGAAGAGAAGAGAATGGAAACAATAGGAGAGAGGGAATGGTAAGAGGTATAATGTATGGCGACTCAATGATCTGTGGTGTTCAAGATAGGATGCGTGAGGAGTGTTTGCCAGGAGGAACAATAGAAAGGGTGGCTATGGCAATTAAGAGAGGTGAAAGGGTGGATGAGATGATTGTGATAGTAGGAACGAATGACTTGAGTGTTAATGTAAGTTGGGCAGTGAGAGATATGAGATTTTTGCTTGAGACTGTACGGAAGAAGACAGAGAGAGGAAAAGTAATGTGCGTGTTGCCTAGGTATGATAATGATGAGCTGAGCAGAAGAGCAGTGATATTGAATGGCATAATAGCAAGAATGTGTGACAAGAGAGGACTGGTATATGTGGATGCTTGGAGTGCGTTTGAGGAAAGAGAGGAATTGTATGCGAGAGACCGTTTACATTTGAATGAGGAAGGACGTAGGCATCTGGAGAGATTGCTGTTCTGAACGAGTCAGTGTGTCCCAGGGAGGATGATAGCAGGGGTGGCCTCTTGTGGGAATGGATACTTGGGAGAAGGGAGACAATGTCAGGTAACACTGAGTCCAGTGGAGTCTAGAAGAGATAATGCTGGGTATAGAAACAATGGCATTTATATGCTTTATACTAATGCCAGGAGTATCCGGAATAAGGGAGAGGAATTGGTGGCGCAGATAGCATCAGCCTGGCCAAAAATTATTGTGATCACTGAGACGTGGTTGACAGAAGGTGATATAACAACAGAAATAGAAGTCTCTGGGTATAGCATTTTTCGTCAGGATAGGAGGGGAAAGCGTGGTGGTGGGGTACTGCTTATGATAAGTGATGACCTATGTCCTCTAAGAGTGCAGAATTTGGAAGGAAGTGAGACAAATGATTTTGAGAGCGTATGGTGTGAGGTAGAGGTAGGCAAGACAGGATATTTAGTGGGGTGTTGCTACAGTCCTAGGAGCACAGAGGATGGGGACCAGGAGATGTTTATACAGCTAAGTTTGGCAAGTGCAAGAAGAATGATTGTTATGGGAGATTTTATGTTATAATATTAATTGGAGAGAGGAAGATGCATGTAGCAATAGGGGAATGGAATTTCTAGAATTCTTGAGGGACATATGTCTTAGGCAGCATGTAACAGAGGGAACAAGAGGTTCAAAAGTTTTGGATTTGGTTATAGCATCAGAAGAGTTGATAATAACTGAGTTGACGTCTCTCCCACCAGTTGGAGAGAGTGACCATATGGTTTTGACATGGAAAATGAATAGACATGCTGGAGTATCAAAGAGACGGGAACTTATGTGGAATTATAAGGCAGGTATTTATAATAGTCTTAGACGTCAACTTCGGGAAGTTTCATGGAGGGAGGAATTGGAAGGCCGGGATATCACTAGTGCATGGGAAATTGTGAAAGAATATTTGTTATCAGCAATGGTAAGTTGTATACCACGAGTGAAGAAGAGGACAGAATTTGGAGTAAAGTGGATGACAAACAATATTAAACAGGAATTGCATGCGAAAAAGAGGCTATGGAAGAGATATAAGGAGACAGGTGAAGAGAAGATGCATGAGGAATATAAAACACAGGCCAGAAGAGTGACTAGTGTGGTAAGGAAAGTGAAACTGGAATATGAGAGGAGATTAGCCCTGAGATCCAAAGAAAATCCTAGGGAATTTTTTAGCTATGTGACCAGTAGGAGGAGAAATGACTGTGGAAGAATGATATTGTGGGATAAAAATGGGAATAGAGTGACTGATGCAGAGGACATAGTGGAATTGTTCAATGATACACTTTATTGGAGTATTTCATCCTAGAGGAGTCAGTTTTAATGCTAGAGGGATAGGACTGATTCGAGGTCTGGAGTTACAGGAGGAGAGTGTGTTTCAGATACTGAGTACTCTGGATGTCAGTAAAGCTGTGGGACTGGATGGTATTTCACCACGAGTTTTGAGAGAATGTGCTAGGGAATTGACAATGCCTTTAACGTGGCATTTCAATGAAAGTTTGGCTTTGGCAAAGGTGCCCAGGGAATGGAAGGAAGGTAAGATAGTGCCATTGCATAAGGGTGGTAACAGACTGGAAGTGTCTAATTATAGGCCAGTCTGTGTGTCATCAGTAGTTGTTAAGATCTTGGAGAAAGTAGTGAGGGACCGTATACAGCATTGGGCAGATGAGGGTAATGTTATCTGTGAGAATCAACATGGATTTGTGAAAGGGCGCTCTTGTTTTGGCAATATGCTAGCCTTTTATAATAAAGTTACAAGAACATTAGATGAGTGAAAGGCATATACTGCAATTTTCTTAGACTTGGCGAAGGCATTTGACAGGGTGCCACATGATAAGCTGATATTTAAGTTGCAGCACATGGGTCTGGATGTCAGATTGGTCAATTGGATTCAGGATTGGCTGTCTGATAGGGATCAGAGAGTTGTGTATGGTGGAGCAGTTTCCAGGAGGCAGAGGGTTACAGGTGGGGTCCCACAGGGCTCAGTACTAGGACCTATATTGTTTAACCTTTATATCAATGACATAGCCAGTGGATTGTAGGGGGATATTCAGTTGTTTGCGGATGATGCGAAGCTGGGAAGGATTATTAGTAATAGTGCAGATGTGGTAGCCCTGCAAGAGGATTTAAATAAGCTAGATAGATGGGCAAATGAATGAGGATTTCAGTTTAATGCAGCAAAATGTAAGGTCTTGAGGTTTGGGAAACATCGATGAGATGCTGCATACTCTATCGGAGGAGTTATACTGGAGGAATTATTCGAGACAAGAGATCTGGGGTTGATGATTGATAGAAATCTGAAGTTTAGGGGACATATTGCAAAGGTGGTGAAGGTAACACAGAGGATTGCTGCTATTATGAGAAGGACACTGACCTGCAGAGATAAGAGGGTTATCATTCCCTTGTATAAGTCTCTGATCAGACCACACTTGGACTATTGTTCTCAGATTTGGTCCACAGGATTTGAAGGGGATAAATTAACTGTGGAAAGGATACAAAGACGGATGACAAAGATGGTTTCAGGACTGTACAAGGATAGTTATGAGGATCGGCTGAGTGAATGTGGACTGCAGAGTTTGGTGGATAGAAGAAGGAGAGGTGATATGATTGTGACTTTTAAACTGTTGAGAGGTGGTTACAGGGTTGACACTGGGGAGTTCTTTCGCTTGGTTGAACAGCGGGAAGGAGTGATGACAAGAGGCCATCCCTGGAAGTTACGAAAGGAAACTATGAGCAAGAGGGTAAGGAGTGGTTTCTTTGTGTGGAGGATGGTTGAGCTGTGGAATGCATTGCCTGATGGAGTGGTGGGAGCGAGAACGGTCAGTGAGTTTAAAGAGTGGGATGATAGACTTTGTGTTTCTCAGAGGGGGGACCTCCCCTCGATGAGTCTTGACAGACTTTGTCTTAGGAAGGACCTCCCTCGATGAGTCTTTTGACTCCTTGGAGGCCTGAATAATAATAATAATAATAAAAAGATGGCTTGGACATGTGGAAAGAATGGGTGAAGAGAGAATTGCTAAACAAGCATTCATGATGAAGCCTGATGGAAAGTAACCCATAGGTAGGCAGACCACAGATGCATTGGGAAAATAATATCCAAAAAGACTTAGATGAGATGGGAATTCAGAACTGGAATGAAAAAGCTCAAGATAGTAAGGAATGGAAGAAGGTGGTGCATGCAGTTAAGAACCTAAGATGTCAACTAGCTGAAGAAGGAAGTATATGAGGAATTAAACAAACTTGATGATAATAATAAGACAATACAACTTAACAGTATATTGCCATGTCTTGTGGGAATGCTGTATGGAATTAATGGCACTTTTGGCACACCTATTCAAATTTTGCAACAGGGTGAGTCCCAAAGGATTGGAAGGTGGGCAGAATTGTTCCACTTTACAAAGTAGGATATAAGACTTAGACTGCAAACTATAGGCCAATCTGAAGTCTGGGGTTGCTGTTAAGGTGTTAGAGAAGTTGGTGCAGACTTGGATTCAGAAGTGGGTTGATAATAGCAGTATTCTTCATAATGGTCAGCATGGATTTGTTAGAGAGGTCATATTTCAACAATCTACTTGCATATTACAACAAGGTGTCACTCGATAAAAGAGATGCATATATAATGCTGTACTTGGATTTTTCAACGACCTTTGATAGACTGCTACATGACAAGCTAGTAGCTAAATTGAAACAGGTGGGATTAAATAATACTGATAAGTTGGATAGCTGATTGACTGTTGGACAGGTTTAGAAGGTTGTGTATGGAGGAGTGATATGACATTGGGACTGGCTTAACTGGAGATGTGTAGCAGTTTGTCCCCTCCATGTGCAGCACCTGTTCATGGTAGAGGAGACCTCTCAGTGATGGTACTGGCCCTTTTTGTTCTAATTCTTTGTGTGTGTGTGTGTGCTCTTCTTCCCACATTCTTTGCTCTACTACTTCTGAATATTTTTTACTATGCTGTCTTTAGGCTACCATCACTGGGATCTAACGCCATGTGGTGTGACTCATGGGCATCCGGAAAGGGGGGGAGATCTCTGATTTTGTGCCTGTCCACAGCCAGCTAAAAATTGGAGGATCTAGTAGGATCTTCTGCTGTCTTTCCAGACAACATTATATCTGCACATATCCCACTAGAGTATAACAACATTATAGGAAAGCTGTGTGGTAGATCATGCACTAAATCCATCAAACTCCATCACTACCAAAGGTGCATTTATTCAAACTTACGAGGTTTCTTCAGGCAATAAGTCTAAAGATACAGAAAAATCTGGTGTTCTCTCTCTCTCGCGCGAATTCAACACTCATTTGGTTATGAAAGCTACACTTTGGTGTACACTTTTGATGGATTCCAAGCCATGTTGGGATTAAGAAAAATGAGACTGCAGGTACTGCAGTGAAGTCAGCTCATTTCTCAAATATCCATTATCCGCCTGTACTGTATACAGATTATCAAACAAAAAACTCCTATCCCAATGGAAGCTATCTTGGAACAGAGAGAGTCACAATAAGCACTATCAAATTAAACCTGAAATTAAAATATGGCAGCTCTAGCCCCACTCTTCAAACAGAGGAAGTTATTCTTGCTTGGCTCTGCATGGGTCATAGTCAAGTCACCCATTCCTTCCTTCTGAGGGGTGATGACATGCATATGTCTGAATTTTGCAACTCAGGACTATCCATCACTCCAATTTTTAATCAATTGCTCTTGCTTCATCAACAAGCACAATCATTATTTTAGTCCCTGTTATAATCTGATTGAGCCTCTAGACACTAAGGCAGTTTTTTATTATACTCATCAACATACTCAGCTTTATATCAGACTCATCATCAACTCTACAAACATGGTTTTAAAGTTTTTACAGAGTATTAATCTTTGCTACTTTATATAAGGTAGGTACTTTTTAGTTTGCTATTGTAAATGTTTTTAAAAAAAACCTTTGATTAATGTATATTTTATGCATTTTAATATTTTTTTATACTTTTTACATCTGTTTTTCTCTGATTTTATGTTATCTGATTTATTAAATAATATACTACTAAGAAATGTTTCAATTATGCTTTTTGTTATTATTTTGACTTTTATATATAGTTTATAGACCTATCTAACAGATAAGCTTAGGTGTTGATGGTTATTCATGACTTATTTTTCACGGTATTAACAACACCACAAACACTTTTTTTCAACAAAGATGTTTTATTAACGCTTATATTTCGCTGATTTTCAACTCAGCATCATCAGAGCACAACACAAAAGTAAACGCGACAGTGAGTGAGTGAAACAATATAATTGCAAAAGACAAAAGATCTAAAGTCCTATTTTTTGGTGCCCTCTAACGAAAAAAAAAAATAAAAAAAACCGCAGTTATCCAGGAGTTTTTCTTAGAATAACCGTCTCCCAAATTTTTGGCAAATTAATGCAACCATGTTTGTTAAGGTTGGGAGAATTCTTCAAAGCCATTGCTGACTCAAAAAATAATCTTTCAGATCTATAACGACTCCTAAATAGCACATTCGTTTTCCTCCATCTAATCCTGTGTGAAGGAGTGTCCAAAGCGTGGTCTGCCAGTCCCGACTTGCCATAGTAATAGTAGCGAATGTATCTTTCATGTTCTTCCAGGCGGATGTTCACTGATCTTCCTGTTTGACCATAATAGGCCAAGTCACAGTCACATGGAACTTCATACACTCCTGGGTGTGCTAAAGGGTGAAGTTTATCCTTAGGCGAGCGGATCAGAGTTGCCAGCTTGACATGAGGTTTGAAGGTGGCGCGAAGGCCATGTTTCAACAATACTTTGGCTATCTTTTCCGATGTACCTCTAATATAGGGAATAGAAATGGTCGTGTTGTATTCTTGTGTATTAGGGGAGGGCAGAGTATTGGGCCTATGTAGTATTGTATCTATTTTGTAGGGATTGTAGCCGTTGGCTAAGAACGTATGGCGCAGGTACTGGAGTTCAGTGGCCAGAGCTGTATCATTAGAACAAATGGCTCTGGCTCTGTGTGTCAGTGTTTTTAAAATGCCGTACTGTTGGACTGGATGATGATGTGATTGTTTATGTAGGTATCTTCCTGTGTGTGTAGGCTTTCTGTAAATAGAAAAAGATAGTGATCCATCTGAAAGGCAGGTGACTAATGTGTCAAGAAATGGCAAACAGTTATTTGATTCTTTTTCTACTGTGAAGTGAATTTTGGGGGTATTGGCTGTTTAGGTAGGTGACAAAGGCATTCAAAGTGTCTTGTCCATGGGGCCAGATGGCAAACACATCATCTACATAGCGCAACCACACTTGTGGCTTGTATGTAGCTGTGGTAAGTACTTTGTTTTCAAAATGTTCCATGTAAAAATTTGCTAATGGGGGAGAGAGGGGGGGAACCCATAGCAGTACCATTAATCTGTTTGTAGAATGTACCACTTACACTCTTGATTTAATCAAGTCTAAATTTCCCCCAGATATTTTTGAATTATTTCAATTTACCACGAATGCAGGTTACTTTACATGGGGGGGGAAATTCTACAAACAGATTAATGGTACTGCTATGGGTTCCCCCCTCTCTCCCCTCGTTAGCAAATTTTTACATGGAACATTTTGAAAACAAAGTACTTACCACAGCTACATATAAACCACAAGTGTGGTTGCGCTATGTAGATGATGTGTTTGCCATCTGACCCCATGGACAAGACACTTTGGATGCTTTTGTCACCTACCTAAACAGCCAACACCCCCAAAATTCACTTCACAGTAGAAAAAGAATCAAATAACTGTTTACCATTTCTTGACACATTAGTCACCCGCCTTTCAGATGGATCACTATCTTTTTCTATTTACAGAAAGCCTACACACACAGGAAGATACCTACATAAACAATCACATCATCATCCAGTCCAACAGTACGGTATTTTAAAAACACTGACACACAGAGCCAGAGCCATTTGTTCTAACGATACAGCTCTGGCCACTGAACTCCAGTACCTGCGCCATATGTTCTTAGCCAACGGCTACAATCCCTACAAAATAGATAAAATACTACATAGGCCCATTACTCTGCCCTCCCCTAATACACAAGAACACAACACGACCATTTCTATTCCCTATATCAGAGGTACATCGGAAAAGATAGCCAAAGTATTGTTGAAACATGGCCTTCACGCCACCTTCAAACCTCATGTCAAGCTGGCAACTCTGATCCGCTCGCCTAAGGATAAACTTCACCCTTTAGCACACCCAGGAGTGTATGAAGTTCCATGTGACTATGACTTGGCCTATTATGGTCAAACAGGAAGATCAGTGAACATCCACCTGGAAGAACATGAAAGATACATTCGCTACTATTACTGTGGCAAGTCGGGACTGGCAGACCATGCTTTGGACACTCCTTCACACAGGATTAGATGGAGGAAAACGAAAGTGCTATTTAGGAGTCGTTATAGATCTGAAAGATTATTTTTTGAGTCAGCAATGGCTTTGAAGAATTCTCCCAACCTTAACAAATATGGTTGCATTAATTTGCCAAAAATTTGGGAGACGGTTATCCTAAGAAAAACTCCTGGATAACTGCTGTTTTTTTTTTTTTTCCCGTTAGAGGGCGCCAAAAATAGGACTTTTGATCTTTTGTCTTTTGCAATTATATTGTTTCACTCACTCACTGTCGCGTTTACTTGTATGTTGTGCTCTGATGATGCTGAGTTGAAAATCAGCGAAATATAAGTGTTAATAAAACATCTTTGTTGAAAAAAAGTGTTTGTGGTGTTGTTAATACCGTGAAAAATAAGTCATGAGTTTATAGACCTAATTATGATTCTGTGTGTGACAATGGCAGTTGAAAGTGTAATGTGTGGAGAGAGAAATAGAACTGCTGAGAAAGGAGATGGAAGGAATGAAGGTTGAGTTGAGGAGGGTGAATGAAGATCTCGGAAGAATTGAAGTTGATTAGTGTGAGAAGAACGAGAGTAGGTGTGAACAGCATCAAAGATCAAGGAAGAGAGGAAGGCAAGAGAATGGGAGAGATAGTGGAAGAGAGGAAATTGCAGAGATTGAGAGTTGAGAGAAAGAGAGTGTGGGGGAGAGAGAGAGAGAGAGATTGTAAGCCATAAGAGTCAGGGATGTCAGTGAGAGAAGGATCAATGAACCTACTCGGAGTGTCATGTATAGAGATTCAATGATTCAGAGTGTGCAGAATAGATTGCCAAAGGAGTGCTTGCCTGGTGAAATGATAGAGAGTGTAGCAATGGCAGTAAAGAGTTATGAAAGTGTGGAGGAGGTGATAGTAACGGTTGGGGCGAATGACCAGAGAGGTAGCATGAATCGTGTCGCATGAACTTTGAGGTTGATGGTAGACATAGTGCAGCAGAAATATGTCTGAGGAAAGATAGTGAGCATGTTCCTCAAGTATCATAATGCAGAGTGGAGGAGAAGAGCAGTGATCATGAATGAGATGATAGTGTGAATGTGCAGAAAAAGAGGTTTGGAATATATGGATGCATGGATCTGATTGTGAATGAAATGGTATACTTGCCTCCATCGGTGAGAGTGACCGTGTAGTCCTTACTTAGATGAATAGGAATGGGGAGGCATCAAAAGAGAAGAAAGTTATTTGGAATTATAAGGCAGGTGACTGTCACAGTCTTAGAAACCAGCTTGCAGCAGTGCAGTGGATGAAAGAATTTAAAGGAAGAGGGGACATTATTGCATGGGAAATACTGAAGAAAAAATTGTTAATAGCAATGACAGATTGTATACCTTGAGTAAAGAAGATAAAGCAATTTGGAATCAAATAGATGATAAAAGGAATAAAAGGAGAAGTGCAGAAGAAAAAAAGAGGTCATGGAAGGTATATAAAGAAAGAGGTGGAAAAACAGTTGCATGAGAAAAATAAAACTCAGGCTAGAAAGTGACTAATATTGTAAAGAGGGAAATATTAGAATATGAGAGAAGGATTGCATTTGAGAAGGTGCCATGAGACAAGTTGATTTTTAAGTTATATCATATGGGTTTGGATATTAGGTTAGTGGACTCAATTAGTGATTGGCTCTCTGATAGATATCAGAGATATATGGAGAGGGAGCAGTATCAGGGAGTGTGAAGGTTAGAAGAGGAGTTCCATACGGTTATGGGGTCCACAATATGAGTGATCATCTGGGCTATGGGGGGAACAATCACAGTAAGGGTGGTCTGACAGTTTCCATTTGTGTAGTAGGTAGCCACATCTGCCCTGGTTAGTTCTGATCCTGTTGACAGATGACTAAATCTTCCTGGGAAGAGAAAAACCAGGCTGCAGAGCACAGGGATCTTCTACCAGGAAACCATTTGTTGAGAGATTGTTGGACCAGTGTTCTCTCCATGTGTTTAGATGTTGATGATGAGGCAGCTGAAGAGAGTTCATCCATGGACCAGAAATGGTTTTTTTGAATTTAGGCAAAGACTAGATGGATTTTTGAGAGTCTGGTGCAGGAGCAGGTTGCTCATTACTTTATTAAATTCTTTAATTGAGGCTTGTCTTTTTCGTATATTTGGTGGAGCAATGTTGGATAGGACAGGCAGCTAGGGGAGAGGGATGCTTCTCAGTGTCCCACTAATTGTGCACATGGTAGAATATATCTGAGTGTCTATGATGTTAGTGTGCACACTTCTTTCCCAGATGGGGACACAGTATTCTGCTGCAGAGAATGTGAGGGCTAATGCAGATGACTTTAGCACTTTTGCCCCATAACCCCAATTGTTCCAGCAAGTCTTGAAATGATATTATTTCTCATTTTAATTCTGTTGAGCAGGTTGGTGGTGATGTGGCTTTTATAGGTTATGCTTCTGTCCAGACTCACTCCAAGGTATTTTTGAGTGAGGCTCATGTTCTACCATCTTACTGCAGAAAGAGAAGTTGAGGTGTCAATTTGCCTTTGCATTGTTTAGGTCAAATTTTGATGGAGGTGGAAGACATGAGAGATCTGGGAGTGATGGTGGACAGAGCAGGAAGCCATCCTTGGAGGGTGTAATCAGGAGACTGAGAAGCAGGTTCTTTGCATGGGGAGTGGAATTCGTTTTTGGAAGGTGTAGTGATCATGAAAACTGTGAATGGGTTTAAGGCATGATTCTATGATCTTTTTTGCATGAGAGAGCATAGACCTCCCACTGTGAAATCTTTGACTCCATGGAAGTCAGGCATTAATAATATGTAGGCAACAAGCTTATTGCCTATGAGTAAAGAGGTGCAAAGGAGATTTTTTTGACAAGTGGTGAATGAGTGGAATTCATTGCCAGAGTGCCCCAACATTGAATGTGTTCAAGGCAAGATATGATGGTTATTGTGGTCTGTGAGTGTTCAACTTCCTGCAATGTGTGAAGACTCATGGGAGGTTGAGTCTCAGCTCAGGAAGATCCCACAGGAATGGAAAGAATGTATGATAATCCTACTGCACAAAACGTGTAACTATCGAACTATCAGTATCTTATTATTATTATGTGACACCTCCACAGAGTCCAAAGACTCGTCAAAGGAGGGAATCTATTCTACTTCCATCTCTACCACTCAATCCACCAACTATGATGAACTGCAACTACACCAACGTTATCTACTGCCAACCACCATTAATATTTTCACAGACAATCACAAACATCCATGCCCACAGTGGGATTCCCATTGTGGGCATGGATGTTTGTGATTTTGACTTGAGATCGGATATGCTAACCACTCGGCCAACCAGGCTGGCATTTTTAAAACCTTTGGACTGGCATTTTTATTTTCTATCTTTACAGTGGTTTGCAGATGTGAGTCCATCAGATTTAAGCTGACAAGTGGTGTGTCTAAGGATCAGTCCTTGGACCATTGTTGTTTAACCTATATATTAATGAAATTCGGGAAGGGCTTGACAGGAAATGTTCGGTTGTTTGCTGATGATGCAAATAGAGGAAGAGCAATCAGAGATTCTGCTGATATACAGTGTTAACACAGTGATTTGAAAAGGCTGAAAGTGTGGACAAATGATAATGGCTGTCATTTTAGTGTTAGTAAGTCTAAAGTTGTGCTTTGGCCTAATTCAACATGTGTTATATTGGTGAGATTATGCTTGGAGAAGCTATCAAAGTTAGAAATCATGGAGCCAGCAAAGGTTGGTCAATTGGTAGAGCCTCTGCTAGTAATGGTTCATGCAAAAAGTTATGCAAGTTTGAGTGCGGTTAGTAGTTAGAAGGGGATCAATCGTTCGATGCTGTTGGCACACTCTCCCTTGATGAGTCTTTGGACTCCCTGGAGGTGTCAAATAATAATAATAGTAATGGTGTATTGGAAGCTGAAATTCAGAAGTCACATGACTAAAATTGCAAATGCCACTCAGAGTATAATGTCAATCTTGAAAGGAACATTGACATATAAGGATATGGAAATCATTTTGCCTCTTTAGAAGTCCTTGTTATGACTGCATCTGAATTATTGTGTGCAGATTTAGTCTCCTGGGTTCCAAGAGGATAAAGAAACTGTGGAAAGGCTGCAAAGAAGAGTTACAAAGATGATTATTATTATTAGATGATTCCTCCAAGGAGTCCAAAGACTCATCAAGGGAGGACACCTACTCTACAACTCTCCATCTACATCACTCAATCCACCAACTACAGCGAACTGCATCATCTACACCAACACATTTGCATCTTCCATCCACCACCACCACCACTAGTATTTTCACAGACAATCACAAACATCCACACCCATGGTGGGATTTGAACCCATAGCCTTTTGGCTGGAGAGCAGATATTCTAACTACTCCACCAACCAGGCCAGCAGATGATATCAAGATTATGGAATGTCGACTATCATGATAATTGAGAGCATGTGGACTGCAGACACTGGTAGATAAGAGAAAGAGGGGTGATATGGTAATATTATACAGGTATATAAACTGTATAAAGAGGGAGTGAGAGGCAGGTTTTTTTCGTACAGAGTTGTAAGTGATTGGAATGCCTTGCCTGAGAGTGTGGTGTCTGCAGGGAGTTTGAATGTGTTTAAGACACAGTATGATGAGCTGTGTGTGTGATAAAAGGACCTCCCAGATGAGTCTTTGACTCCATGAGGTCTTGGGGTAATAATAATAATAATAATATCTCCATCGAGTAAAAGGACTCATCAGTGGAGATCCACATCAACCAATTTCTCTTTTTCAAATTGCTCTTTTTCTTTTTCACTGATTTTTTAACATTTTTCACCTCTCTTTCTCACCATCCTTCTCTTTCAAACGTGCACTCATTTTCCCCACAACATTCTCGCTACTAACACTTTCTGCCATCAATTTCATATTTGCATTCATCAGTTCCTCGTTCAGGTCATACTTCACACACACACCCTTCTTCTATCCGCTCTAAACATCCACAAATCATTTATGTAATCGAAAGAATACATATAACAGATCTCGCATTTAACGAAACGACTGAAATCTAAATTAAAGTCATGGAATGACAATGCCACCGCCAGTTTATTTTCTTTTCTGTAGGTTTCTAGGTCTAATAATAACGATTTTGTAATTAAGTTTAGGCAAGAAAAATTTCCAACACTAATAATATCCAACAGCCTGTATAGCTCAGTGGATGTGGCGTTTGCACACCACGGCGCTTGGTCGCACGAAGGAAGACTTGGTTTAGAATATAGTCGCCGACTAGAGGAAATTTTTCTAAGCCTTTTTTCGACCAGTTACCGAGTTAGTCGATCTCTAGTATGGGTAAGCGGATTTTTCCTCCTGGAAACTCAAGAAAATCGATTGTAGAACCCACATTATTTCAGACATTAAATATATTGTGTTAGGGACCACGAGATGGCGGCACATTTGCACCGTCTCTCTTCACTGTGTACTGCTTAATTAGTGATAGCATTGGGCCATCTATCTCTGATTGGTACCAATGGAGATTGAACTGCCCACTCAGTCTCCAAAAGTTAGATAGGGCTAAATGGCCTCGCCTACTCCCCGTATATGGGAATAAAAAGGCGTTAGCTGATTTTTTTTTTTTTTATAATATCGGTAGCGCACAAGATTTACAGCCGCTCTTACTCAAACAATTACGCATATATACTTAATTATTTCTAGAATAACTTATCTCAATCAGGAGCTCTTCTTAGACACATCCACAGCGCTTGGCTCACTAATGCCCTCCCAAATCCAGAACAAATAAAACCAAAACAAATCACGAACAGATAAAACTGTTCTGGATTTACTTTGGCCTGCTTAGCTAATTTTGTCTTATAATTTGATTTAGTCTTCTATACCATACTCATTATTTTTCTTGCCTGTGCTGCGTAGTACTACCGAGCATGCTGATCACCTTTTTTGTTTATATTACTTCCCCAATGCTTTTTTTTTTCAGCTCTTGCCTCTTGCTTAATATTACTACTCATCCACTTAATCCACACACTGAGTATATATAGTGTGATACCACTTGTTTCAAACAATCACTAACCATTTCCCATGCACTACTGAAATTCATTCCTTCTAGCTTCTTTTGCTATTACACTGTTCCAAACAGCCATCTAAGTTTGTCATAATTTCCAGCTTTATGGTTCCACACAAACCTTTTTTTGACTGAGATTTCCACATGTTTCAGCAGCCTCACAGAACAAGACTGCATGATCACTTTTCCTGATCAGAGGCGGGATTGCTGCTGTAGTTATTTATAGATAGAGCTTCTGATACTATTACCAGAAACACTCTTAAAACCCTGCTTCCCTCATCACTTGCTGTTGTATAAATTCCATTTCCATCTTGCCATGTGCTCTTTCCTCCTTCCAATTTATATCCCGATAGTTGATGTTTCCCATGATAATTGCTCAGCTTGCACTCATTATGCTAATATTTGTTAATGCATGGCTTCAACATCTCCCCCCCCCTAGTAACCACCAATATATTTTGTCCTGTTAGTATCTATCTTGCACCAGATAGCCTCAAATGAATCCCCCCCTTCCTCCATACCAAAAATATTCAACTTCTAATTTTGTTGGTTGAAGTTCTTCAGCTATCATTAATAATACTTTCACTCCTGTCCTATTTCTTCTGTCTTCTCTGAAAATACAATCCGTTACATTTCTCCTTGTAACTACATCATTCTCTGTCAGTCAGGTCACACTGATCCTGATAATTTTTTGGTGAGTTCAGCTGACCAATGCCCGAAAAAACCTCTCCTTTATTTCTGATACTTCTGGCATTCATGTACATGCATTTCTACATTCCCTTTGGCTCACAGTTATCCTTGCATAATATCATTATCAGCACTTTCAGATTCACAATGTGACAAACTGCACGGTCATTCACTGTCTTCACCATCATTTCTGTGCTCACATTTATTTTTTCCTGGGGGTGGCCAGACACATTATTATTATTAGGTGACACCTCCAGGGAGTCCACAGACTCATCGAGGGAGAGCATCTACTCTACAGCTATCTACGCCACTCAATCCACCAACTACAACTAACCGCAACTACACCAATGCCATCTACCATCCATCACCACTAGTATTTTCACAAACATCCATGCCCACACTTGGATTCGAACCCACAGCCTTTTGGCTGGAGAGTGGATATGTTACAACTACAACTGGGAGATTGTTGCTGGGCACCGGCGACAAGCTTCCTCAGCTATCCAGGCTTTGACGGGAACACAGGAACAGAAAACAAGAGAGCGTTTGAGTCTCGTGCCGCGCCTTATATCACCGTTGCGAGCGCCCTCTCTCGTTGACTATGTCATATACTTTGCCACGGCCGATTGGTCACCTTAACTCTGAACTGTTTTAACATGGTTCTAAAACATAGATCTCTTAAGCACATTTAAAAACAATTTTGGTCCTGAAACACAGATTTCCTTAGCTTATTTAATGTTAATAATCTCAGTCGAGTTGATATGCCTTTGAGTGAATATATATACAGTACTCCCTTAGCCCTGTTCTTGGAAGTATAAGCATGTCCTTATCCTTAGGTTTTCATTGTCTCTGTGTTGGGTCGGAACCAAATTGGCTTACGGATAGTGAGTCAGCCCTTTTTCCAACACAACAAAGTAATGTGTGCATCTAATTTGAATGAATTTAATACAAGGTACAACAGCTAGTGTGGATGATGTATGTCCTCCCTCTCAGTCTTCAACTCCCTGGAGGTCTGATGGTAATAGTAATAATAGTATTATCGCTCTCCTCTTAACTTTCTTCCTATTTAATACATGCTGTCCTAATCTGATTCCTGTTTTGTATTATGAAGCACTCCTCAAAGGCATGATATGTTCACCATTATGCTACACTTTTGTTGTTGTTTTTTTTTACTTCCGTATCATCTCTCACTCATTTTGATAACTTATACTCTCTCTCTCTCTCTCTCTCTCTCAATCCTGAACATTTATCACTTGGTTGTTTCACTTTTATTATTAATGAATGAAAATTGTAAGAGACTCATCACTGAAGATCCATACAATATACAATATTTTACCTATCATTGAATGCATTCATGGACAAGGCACTCAGAACAGGCTCTGAAAACTGTTCCTCCCTTTCATCACCCACCAAATGAAAACTAGTCATGATTCCCTTATCAACCATTCTGTTACTCCATTTCCAGAATTGACCTATCTCTCTACTCCCCATACCACTAGTTAAGTGCTGAAACTTTTCTAAATTTTCTATGTATTACTCCTATGAAACATTTATGGTAACTTAGACATTATCATCATCCCCAGAACCTCCCCCCCCCCCACGAAGTCGCTTGTTGTGGGATGTCCCTCTCATACACACAGATCATCATATCTTACCTTAAATTAAAATTAAAATATGTTCAAATTCTCTGCATATGCCACACACTGAGGCATTACATTTCAGTCATTACCCACACTCTTCGTGCAAAAAACCTGCTTCTCACTCTTTGCTCACATCTTCCTTATACAGTTTCCAGGGATGACATCTTCCGCCTGTTTCCTACCATTCTGTGAAAAACCTCTTCAGCATTAATCTGATAAGAATCCCTTACAAACTTATGTCTCTCATATCCTACCCCCCCTCCTCCTCCTCCTATCCGCTAGACTCAGTAAATTGCAACTTCTCAAACTTTCTTCATACTTGACGTTCCAGAGACCAGAAATCACCTTCGATACTCACCTCTCGACTTTTCCAAATAAAGATAACGAGTATTCTTTATCTTTCAATAAAGAGTATTCTTTATCGAATGCATGGAAAGGCTTATGTGTTCACAGTACATGCTATTTATTTTCATGGTATTGATTACAACACAGAATGATAAGAAAATAACATTTATTAACTTATTTGCTGATATTTCGTTGGTGCTATATCCAGCATCTTCAGAGCACAAAAACAGTTTGTCACAGTATGCAAAACAAGAACAAATTGTATGACAGTGGGACTAGTTTAAAGAATTGTAATAGATAACACAAGGATTGTGTTATTCAGTAATACTTGTTGAGGTTTGGAGTACGTTTTTATTATTATTAGTAGTATTATTATTACCGCCCCAAGATCTCATGGAGTCAAAGACTCATCTGGGAGGTCCTTTTATCACACACACAGCTCATCATACCGTGTTTTAAAAACAATGAAACTCTTTGCAGACACCACATTCTCAGGCAACGCATTCCAATCATTCACAACTCTGCACGAAAAAAACCTGCCTCTCACTCCCCTACTCACACCCTCTTTATACAGTTTCCAGGGATGACCTCTGGTTCTCCCCTGATCTCCCACTATTCTCTGTAAAACTTCTCCAGCATTGATCCTATAACAACCCCTTACTTCACTTGTAGGTCCCTATCATATCTCCCCTCTTCCTCCTGTCCACCAGACTCTGCAAATCACACCTTCTCAATCTTTCCTCATACTCGACATTCCACAGGTCAGAAACTACCTTAGTCAGTCTCCTTTGGACCCTTTCCAACATCTCTTCATCCTTCTGAAAACCCAGTGACCAAATCTGGGCACAATAGTCCATGTGTGGCCTAATCAAGGACTTATACAACGGAACAAAAATCTTCCTACTTCTACACATCAGTGTCCTCTGCATCATTCCCAGAAGCCTTTGTGTTGTCTTCACAATTATGGCGATGTGTCCCCTAAATTTTAGATCCTTAACCACTATCACTCCCAGATCTCTTATTTCCTCTACCTCCAACAATATATTGTCACTAAGCATAAATTCTGCATCCCATCTTTGTTTTCCAAATTTTAAAACCTTACATTTTGCAACATTTAACACACATCCCCATTTCCGTGCCCAATCACTCCATTTATTCAAGTCTTCTTGCAAGGCCACAACATCTTCACTACTCCTTATGGTTCGTCCCAACTTTGCATCATCTGCAAACAACTGAATATCTCCATCCAAATCTTCACCTATATCATTAATATACAAGTTAAACAGTAATGGCCTTAAAACAGACCCCTGAGGCACTCCACTAGTGACTTTCCTTTTCCTGGATATCGTTCCCCCCCATACACAACTTGTTGATACCTATCAGATAGCCAGTCTCCAATCAATGCACTAATCTAATATCCAACCCCATCTGCTCTAGTTTGACTATCAATTTATCATGAGGTACTCTATCAAAAACCTTTGCAAAATCTAAGTATATTACTGTGTATCCTTCTCTTCTGTCCAAGGAAGCAGTCACTTTATTTTAATAAGTAAGTAGATTACTAAAACATGACCTCCCTTTAGCAAATCCATGCTACCCATCAAAGATAATACCATTGTTGTCCACCCAACTCTGGATCCTAGTTCTCACAAGCTTCTCCAACAACTTAACCACAACACCTGACACACACATGGGCTAACTATAAGACAGGCTAACTATAACTATATCGAACTCAAGCATCAAACTATAATTTGATGCTTGAGTTCGATCACCTCCTTTATGAAGTGGCACAATCTTGCCCTACTTCCACTCTTTAGGAACTTGACCAAGTGCAAGACTCGTATTAAAAAAATATGTCAAGGCAGGTGTCAATTCTCTGGCACATTCCTTCTGAATGTGCGGTGATATATTATCAAGTCCCACAGCCTTATTATCATCTAGTTTGCTCAACTCCCCATACACCTCTTGCTCACCATACCGTGAGCAAGAGGTGTATGGGGAGTCTCTCCTCCCCATCATCAACTGCTCTGAATCCCTCCATGAAGTCACATTCATAAGATTGAAAGATCTTTATGAACTGCTCATTAAGTATCTCGACCACACATTCTGCATCAGCTGTCTTTATGGACGGATGACATAATAATTATGTCATCCGTCCATAATTATTCTTTCTTTTGCTGGCTACATATTGAAAGAAATCCTTAGGATTCTTTTTGGCTTCATTAGCTAACTGCTGTTCATACCTCTCTTTAGCTACCCTCACCAACCAAGTCACCCTCCTTGCTTGGTCTTTGTAGACTTCATGGCATTGGTTATTTCCACTTCTCTTATGCTGCCTCCACAATGCCCTTTTTCTCTGTATCGTATGCTTAATCTCTTTATTCATCCATCTCGCACCCACCTTATTTAACCTTCTCACCCTTGGAATACATTTAGACATTGCATCTACTAAACAGTTTATGAAAATCCCCCAAGCTGCATTGATCTCTTTTCCAGCTACCTTCTCATTCCATACAACACCCACAAGCTGTTTCCTGAGCTCTTCATAATCACCCCCCTTGTAGTTCCACATATACCCTTTTATCACAGAGGTCCTCGCACTCCTGCAACCACCCAGGTAATCACTTCATGGTCACTCTTACCAATCGGTGGATGATTTGACACCTCATTTACAATTACATCCTGTGATGGGATGACCAAATCCAAGACCCTCAATCCTTGCGTGCCCTTTGTTACATACTGTCTGAGTTAGTTATCCCTCAAAAACTCAAGAAACTCATTTTCTTTACTTACAGTTGCTATCTTATCATTCCAGCCTATATTCCCATAATTAAAATCACCCATAATGATCACCCTTTTCTTATTTACTTGTCTAATTTGATTTTACATTTCATTATCACCACCATCCACATTACCAGGTCTATAACAACATCCCACCAAGTATTTGATTCCATTCACCTCTATCTCAAGCCATACTGCCTCAAAACCACTGGCACTATATCCCTCTTGCATCTCCACTTTATATGGACATAACTCTTTCTCTATCATCAATAACACTCCCCCTCCCTTTTTACCCCCCCCCCCCCTCTGTCCTCACGAAACACATCATATCCTTCCATCTCTATTCCTGCAAGGATGTCATCCTCTTCCAACCATATCTCACTTATTCCGGCAATCTTTTTGGTGAACAGACGCTATTAGTGCAACCATTTCATCTGCCTTGTTTCTTATACTTCTAGCATTGGTATACAAACACAACAGCTCCTTTCTGGATCTACAGCTAGTTCCACTGATACCACTCACTCGATGTGATCTCTTTATGCTCAACTGGGGCCATTTCCCTTTCTGTTTCTTCATTTTAAAACCCTTTTCAATTCCAACTGTTTCTTTTTGATCCCTGGTCATTGCATTCCTTTCCTGCCTACACATGCTCACCTCCTCTTGGAGCATCCACCTTTCTCACGCTGTGTACTCCTGTCCACCCTTAGCCCCCCCCCTTTTCCCTGCTCCTCTTGCACACCCATTCTCTCATTTTCTATACTCATACCACTCACTTACCCTTTCATAACCACCTCTTCAATCTCTCCTTTCTTACTCTCCCGCTCTTCCACATCACTTCCCACTCGATCTGATTCATTCTCTCTATTCACTTCTCTACCTTCCAGCAGCAGTCTCTCCAGGCGACTCGCACAATAACCACTCAAATACAGTCCATCACTCCCATACAGGTCATTTTGTCTCTCAAACTCATTCCACACATTAACAAACTGTACTTCCATCTCCTCACACAATTCAGCCAGCATATCATTCATAATCTTTGCTCTCTGCCTCATTTCACCACTGTCATACCTAGGCAACACGCTAACTACCCTTCCTGTCACACTATTCTCTTTTATCCTTCTGAGCAGCCTCCTGATATCCATTCTGAACCCCTTTTTTGTCCTTTCTCAAATCATTCATACCTATTAATACTATTAACTCTTTTGCTCGCTTCTGCTTCATATCCAATGCCTCAATCACTCTGCTCATTTTGCCGCCTGGAAAACATACCTTGTGCATTCTATCCTCCAGCACTCCTTTAATTATGGATTCGCCATACGACGCCACGCGCTCATCTTTCGTTAACTCTTTCGTGCCATCATTATTTATTTTAATAGTTTTTACCTGAATTTTCTTAATTTCATACTTCATCCATTTCATTTCTTGCCTCATCCAATCCAATTCAACTTCCGAATCTCGCGACACACTCTCTCTATCATTCAATCTTTCTAACTTTATAACTCTCGACCCCTCTTCTCACCTTCACTTTCATTCATCCTTCTTTGTTTCCGTACTTTCGGTCCAACATGCGTCCAACTTTTGCTATCATTCATCCCATTTTCACACTCATTCATCTTTCTTTGTTTCCGTACTTTTGTTCAACATGCGTTCAACTTTCGCTATCATTCTTCCCATTTTCACACTCATTCATCTTTCTTTGTTTCTGTTCTTTCAGTCCAACATGTGCCGAACTTTCGCTATCATTCATTCTTTATTCATTCTTTTTTTTGCTATCATTTGCCATTCTTTCGATTTTTTTTCACTTTCGATTTCTGGGTCACGCTATTTCTAGTTTCATTCATTCTCTCAATTTCATTTCCTTCCATCACTCTCACCTCACTTTTGTCCCTTTTAACATCCGTTACAGTTTTCAAATCGCTCTTTTTCTTTTTTACTGATTTTTTAACATTTTTTCACTTCTCTTTCTCACCATTCATTTTTTCCTAGTTCAGGTCACACTTCGCACACACCCTCCTTCCATCCTCACCAAATATCCACAAATCATTTATATAATCAAAAGAATACATATAACAGACCTCACACTTAATGAAACAACTGAAATCTAAATTAAAAATCATGGAATGACAATGCCACTGGCATTTTTTGTAGGTTACTAAGTCTAATAAGTTTTAAAGCTTCTGTTGATTCCAAAAACAATCTCTCCAACTTATGACTTTTGTGTAGCACGTTTGTTTTCTTCCATCTGATCCTGTGTAAAGAGGTATCAAAGGTATATTCTGCTAGAAATGACTTGCCATAACGATAGTGCTAGATGCATTTTTTATGTTCACCAAGGCAGATGTCTGCACGGTTAGCTGAATGGTTATGCTCTCCGCAACCATATGCTTAGGAAAGGAGTGTCCTGTGTTTAATTCTCATCGTCGATGTGAGGAGCTAAGGATCTTTCTCAGACATAGCCAAGTTAGCCGGTCTTGGGAGTGAACTGCAGTTTTTTTTCCCCCAGTTTATCTGGAGTTTTTCCTCCTACAAAGCAGGCAAACTGGTCTTAAGAACACAACACTTCACAGACAATTAGACATGGTTGAGCACGCGGGGCTAACGACCGCACCTCGTAGTGAGTTAGGAAATCCAAAAACAGGAGGCCAAGGCCCTACATGGGGCTATAGTGCCAATAGAAGAAGAAGGCAGATGTCAACAGTTCTTCTTATCTGTCCATAGTAAGCCCAGTCACATGAACAGGGCACTTCATAAACTCCTGGATGTGATAAAGAAGGGAGTTTGTCCTTAGGTGAACAGATGAGAGTTGCCAATTTGAAATAAGATTTAAATACAGTGCATAGCTGATATTTATTGATAACTCTAGATTTCTTTTCAGAGGTTCTTTGAATGTTTGGGATGGTAAGAGTTTTGCTGCGGTCTTGTGTGGTAGGCAATGAAGGGGATTTCTGGGAAACATTTAGTATTTTTTCGATCCTATGGAGATTGAAGGTGTGATGTAAGTGAGTGAGTTCAGTAGCATGATCATTGTCATTGGAACAAATAGCTCTGGCTCTGTGAGTTAGCGTTTTTAGGATACCGTACTGTGAGGTGGATGATGGTGTGACTGTTTATGCAGATATTTCCCTGTATGTGTGGGTTTTCTATAAACAGAAAAAGATAAGGAATTTTGCAATGGAACAGGAAGCTAATGACTGTCTGTCCTTCCTGAATACACTAATCACACAGCTTCCAGATGGTTCCTTATCTTTTTCCTGTTTATAGAAAACCCACACATACAAGGAGATTGCACAAACAGTCATGCCATCATCCAGCTCAACAGTTATGATATCCTAAAAACACTAACTCACAGAGCTAGAGCTATTTGTTCCAATGGTAATGCTCTTATTGCTGAACTCACTCAATTATGTCACACTTTCCTAGCTAATGGCTATAATCTCCATAGAATAGAAAAAATACTAAATGCTCCCCAGAAATCCCATCCATTGCCTAACACACAAGACCACAGCAAAAACTGTTACCATCTCATACATTCAAAGAACTTCTGAAAAGATATCTAGAGTTCTCAATAATTTATCAGCTACGCACTATATTTAAACCTTATGTCAAATTAGCAACTCTCATCTCTTCACCTAAGAACAAACTCTCTTCTTTATCACATCCAGGAGTTTATGAAGTGCCATATTCTTGTAAATGAGCTTCCTATGAACAGACAAGGAGGACTGTTGACATCTGCCTTGGTGAACATAAAAAAAATAGATTTTGCACTATCGTTATGGCAAGTTGGGTCTAGCAGACCATGCCTTAGATACTCCTTCCCACAGGATCAGATAGAAGAAAACAAAACTGTTACACAGAAGTCATAGAGATAGTTTTTGGAATCAACAGAAGCTTTAAAACATACTCCAAACCTCAACAAGTAGAGCAGTATAAATTTACCAAAAATCTGTGAAACAGTCATTTTAAGATCTAATTAATATTTGTTTTCTCTATTTTTCCAACATAGATGGCATCTAATTAGGACTTTAGTTCCTTGTGTTGTCAGTTCCAATTTTTTTAAAACTAGTCCTATTATTATACCAATGAGACTTGGTTCATTAGTTCTCTGTGACAAACTGTTTTTGGGCTCTGAAGATGCTGGATATAATATCAGCAAATAAGTTAATAAATATTATTTCCTTATTCTATGTTGTCACTCTTTATCGAATTCTGTACTGTTCATTAGAGAGTACCACTGTCGTCAAACCAATACCAGATCCTGATTCTTGCTAACCTCTACATTTCAACAATAATACCTGACACACACACAGAAAGTATTTTACCTTGGATATAATAAATGTTAAAGATACCAAGCTATTTTAAACCTGGTTTTACTCCATTTCCCAAGTAAGTAAACAGACAAACAAGTCAAGTTTGCACCTGCAAGTGTTGCAAGTCTAGCTGATCCTACAGGTAGTGCAAGATTATACCCAAGTTAAAATACTTTCTACATTTATATCTCCTCCTGAGATTTTTATTTAATAAGGTTAAAACACCTTATGGTAACTTGTTCTTGTAAAATACTTATAAGCTCTGTATTACTAAAATCTTGGTATTTCTAGCCTGGCTCCCACTGATGAGACCTCAATAAAGGTCGAAACCGGTCTGGGTAGTGGCCCCCTTGCCTTTAATACAAAACATCATACATCTCCTCTAGGAGATGTGCTTTGCATTAAGGGTAAATATTAAGATTAGTGATCAGAGCTTATTCTACTTTTACCATGAGTTGCCTTGGTCTTGCACTACCTGTAGGATCAGCTAGACTTGCAACACTTGCAGGCGCAAACTTGACTTGTTTGTCTGTTTGCTTACTTGGGAAATGGAGTAAAACCAGGTTTAAAATAGCCTGCCTTCTGAGCTTTTCACAATCACCATCTTCTTATAATTCCACACACCTTTCTTCATAGAATTACACATGTGACTGGCATCTACCCAGGTAATGATTTCATGGTTACTCTCACCAATAAGAGAGAAATTTGATGTCACTTTTATGACATCCCCTGATGAGATGATCAAATCCAAGACCATTGATCCTTGCATTGCTACTGTTGTATACTGCCCAAGGTAGTTGTCCCTCATAAACTTGAAATGTATTTTCTTTATTTCTTTTTGCTATCTTGTCATTCCAGTCTATATTGCTATAATTTAAATCGCCCATAATGATCACCCTTTATCTAATCACTTGGCTAATCTGAGAGGACCGTAACGAGTGTAGTGTTGGTTGGTTCTCCAGAAAAGATAAGTCTATTTTGAGTAATAATTTCAACTTTTCTTGAATTATAGTATTGTACTATTTATTTATGAGAATGAAGTGTGTCTTCATGATTGTTCTATTAAACAGAACACAATGGTGGTACTCACGAGGTCAACAACGAGGGCATCGATCAGTACGACTAAGCGAGCACCACGAAAATCAAACAGCATTAACGAAGTAGACTTTTCAAAATTGAGTCTATGTTGTGAGTGTAATATATTTGCATGACAGTGTATAAGGGATGTGTTTGTGGAGAGAATGGATGGAAGACGAGGGAAGGTCTGGATTTGTAGGAAGTGCAATATATTATTAGACTGAGGCAATAAATCCAAAACAGATTGAAAAGATAAAAGATGGTGTAAATGAAAGAAACGGATAGGAAACGAAGGCTAGTGAAACTGAAGGAGTGAAAGAATACAAGAATATAGAAGCGAAAGTTAGCAAAAGCAAGAATGTAGAAGCGAAAGTTAGTGATAAGGGAGCAAAAGAAAGTAGTTATAAGGAAACAGAAGTACGGTGCCAGAGAACAGGAGGTTGCAAGGCAGGAGTGCCAAAGAGTGAAATCATTAGACTGCAAGATTTGATGAAAAAGTTTATGAAAATGAAATGAGGAATATGTGGAGTGATATGAGACTTTCAGTGGAAACTAATGAAAGCATGTAAAAGAATGGAATGAAAGAAATAAGGGTAAAAGCGGTGACGAGAGACTCCAGGATAGCAGTGTATGGAGATTCCATAGTTAGAGTATTAGATAATAAGAGAATCTATGAGGTCTGCTATCCAGGAGGGAGAATGAACAGGATAATTCAGGCACTGGACATGAGGAGGAAATGAGCAAGAGAAGTGGTTGTCGTAGGAAAAATGATTTAAGTGAGTGTACTGATGAGGGAAAAGCATATACTACCATTTTCTTGGATTTTGCAAAGGCATTTGACAGGGTGCCACATGATAAGCTGATATTTAAGTTGCAGCACATGGGTTTAGATATCCTGTTAGTTAACCGGATTCAGGATTGGCTGTCTGATAGGTATCAGAGAGTTGTGTATGGTGGGGCAGTATCAGGGAGACAGAACATTACAAGTGGGATCCCACAGGGCTCACTACTGTGATCTCTATTGTTTAATCACTGACATTGTCAATGGATTGCAGGCCCCATAGAGGCCCTAAGCACTTAAAAGATTTTGGTGCCCCATATATATGTAATTCAAAATATAAACAATAATAAACCATGAAATAAATTTTTATTTTTCAAAATGAAACAAAACTTATAGCAAGATGGAAAATAATGTTTATTTTTGTATACTTCAACTTTATTTAGATTTGAAAAGTTTTCTCCTACTTTTTTAATTGCATAGTCTTTGATCAGATCCTCAAAATTAATCTTACATAACACATCTGCTTCTGTACTTAGTAGAGATAAGGCATTCAACCTGCCTTGTTGTATAGTTGTTCTGATGGGATTTTTAATATACTTCAACTGAGAAAATGAACGCTCAGCTGAGCAATTTGTGACCATTAATGTTAAAAATATACGAAAGGCAATGTCTACATTTGGAAAGGTGCACTCAATATTGTCTTCTACAATTATTTTATAAAGTTCAGCATGACTGAATCTTGTTTTTACATTTTTTGTTGCACTGAACTTATGGCACATATATGAGTGAAACTGCTGAAGCTCAGCTGAGTACTCTTTTAAGTACAACACTTAACTGGTCGATATGTGACAGATCTGGTGTTGAATCAACTGACAAACTAAAATAACCAGAAGATTTTACTTCAACAATAAGTGGACCTTTTGAGCCATCAGTTGAATGAGTTCCTTACAGGTGGCTTTGGACAGATAAGAAGGATTTCCTTTGCCACAATTTCCATATTTCGCAATGTGACCTGCTAAAAATAGATCAAACTGACTTATGAGCTCAAGCAGTCCTAACAAGTTCCCATTTTGCAATGATCCAAATCTTTCTTCTGTTCCTCAAAAAGCCAAGCCATGTTCAGCTAACGTACGAATAACAGCTATGACACGCCTCAGGACATGTTCCCAGTAATCATACTCTTCCTGAATTTGTTTTTCCAACTGTTGTCCCAACCCTACACCTTGTCTGCGAGTTAAGTATGTTAGCATAGAGTCTCGGTGAGTAGTGCTTTTTTTCATGTTGATCAATTACAATAGTATTTCGCCAGTCACTGAATCCTTCTCTTGTAAAAAAATGTGAGAAATTTTTAGGAGCAAACAGTTTACAAACAAAACAATAAACTGATCCCGTTGATGGTGAATACAATAACCACTCTCTATTGTATTCCTCACCATTGGCTTTTGTCCCAACAAAAAGTTTCTGCGAACAGTATCTTACTAGTTTGCCACTACTGAAATGTCGGTAAGACTTGTCAAATGGCCCATTGTGGTGTTGTCAGTCACTGGGTCCACAAGCAGTCCAATAAGCCACGTCATCAGCAGAGAAATCAAGCCACAACCCTGGATCTTTTGCTATATTTATTTCATCTTTTGCAGACCGAATCATTTCACCACCATCACCATGGCCGACTAAACTTTCATTTCCATCAATTATTTCAACCTCAGAATGTTTTGTAAAGCAACTTGCATCAACATTTGCAGTAGAGATATCAAGCGAATTTACAGACAAAGTGAGGTCAGTAGTGAGACATGCTAGATGAACCTACTTGTGACACCTTGATGATTCCAACATCATATTTTGAAGTGATCAAAGTGGTATTTGTGTCCACTTCTGATGACCGAGATTGGCTCTGATCAGGAATTGGTATATAATGTTGTGGAACTTGTGTGAAGAAATCAGTCAGCTTTGCAGTCTTGGAATCTAATTCCAAAGTCTCCTCGTTTCTTTTTTGATAATTTTCGCTTTTGTGCACCACTTAACTGAACACAATTCATCTTGGTTCTTGGGATCTGTTAAATACAGAAATAAAGATTATTTTGTTAAATATTAGATGGAAATCAACACAGTTACACATATCACAACCAAAATCATACGAACAATTTAATGTTCGGCTTACAGCTGAATCTTGTGCTTTCGTGCTGTAATTAACTCTTATTTTACCAGAATCACACTTCTGCGACAGCTAGGCCTTTTACCAGAAGCGCGTTTCTGAGACAACCAAGTGATTTGTTTTATATTTGGTTCTGGAGCCTTTTATAAGACATAATTTATTAAAACAAGACCTAAAACAAACAGGAAAATAAAAAATAAAATGGTTACATTAATTATAAAAAATTACCTCATTTGACACAAGTAGTGCCAGAAAGTTGTGAGTGATAATACGGTGTAAACGAACTGTCATGCACGTATTTAGAGTTTTATTAGGCTTTCTACACGTCATTATTTATTGAAACAAAGTAGGTAACAGTAAGAAAAGATAAAAACAATGAAAAACTAATTAAAAGTTAAATTAAATTCGTCATCTAACTAAAGACTTTCCATGATACCCTAAGCACGTGCTTATTTTGCTTAATGGTTAATCCAGCCCTGATTGCTGGGGGGATATTCAGTTGTTTGCAGATAATGTGAACATGTGAAGGGTTATTAGTAATAGTGCAGTTGCGACAGTCCTGCAAGAGGATTTGACTAAACTTAGACAGATGGGTAAATGAATGGGGATATCAGTTTATTGTAAAGCAGCAAAATGTAAAGTCTTGAAGTTGGGGATACATCGATGGGAGGCTGCATACTCGATTGGAGGAGCTATACTGAAGGAAGTAGAGGAGACAGGAGATCTGGGGTTCATGATTGATAGAAACCTGAAATTCAGGGGACATATTGCAAAGGTGGTGAAGGTAACACAAAGGATTGCTGCAATAATGAGAAAGACTGACCTGCAGAGATAAAAGAGTTATCATTCTGTAGTGTAAGACCCTGATCAGACCACACATAGACTGTTGTTCTCAAATTTGGTCCCCAGGATTTGAAGGGGATAAATTAACTGTGGAAAGGGTACAAAGGCAGATAACAAAGATGGTTTCAGGACTGTACAGTGTTAGTTATGAGGATCGGTTGAGGGAATGTGGACTGCAGAGTTTGGTGGATAGAAGAAGGAGAGGTGATATGATTGAGACTTTTAAACTGTTGAGAGGTAGTTACAGGGCATTGGGGAGTTCTTTCGGTTGGTGGAACAGCAGGAAAGAGCAATGACAAGGGGCCATTCCTAAAGTTGCAAAAGGAAGCTGTGAGTAAGAGGATGACAAGTGGTTTCTTTGTATGGAGCGTGGTTGAACCATGGAATGCATTGCCTGATACTGGTGAGAACAAGAATGGTCAATGAGTTCAAGGAGTGGTATGATAAACTGTGTTTCCTAGGAAGAACCTGCCATGATGAATCTTTTGATTCCATGAAGGCCTGAATAATAATATTTACAGCATTTATTAATTCAAATATACCAACAAAATATAGCATTCTCCTTAAGTACTGTTTTCTAATATATACTAAAACAAACATATTCGCTCCCATTTCCTCCACACAGATTTGGTTATTATTATTAACATCAGACCTCCATGAAGTTGGAGACTCATCATGGGAGGTACACACTATTGTACACAATGCTCATCCAACCATGCTTTAAATTGATTCAATTAGTCTACATTCACAACACAGTCAAGCAATGCATTCCACTCACCAATCACTATCCATGCAAAAAACCAATTCCTCGGTCCTCTGCTCACTCCCTCTTTATAGAGTTTCCAGTGGTGGCACCTTGTTCTGCCTCTCCCATTCCATGAAAAATCTCTTCCATGTCAACCTGATAACAACCCCTAACTAGTTTACAGTATATGTCTCTATTATATCCCCTCCCTCCTCCCCCTATTTGCAAGGCTTTGAAACTTACATTCTCTCAATCTGACCTCGTACCCCAACATTCCAAAGACCACTGACCACCTTCATGAATCTTCTCTAAATCCTTTCCAACATATCGTCATCACCATGTAAACCTAGTGAGCAAATCTGTGCACAAATAATCCATATGCTACTATGATAAGAAGTACTCTAACATTCAAGGATAAGGAAGTGATTGTACCACTGTATAAGGCACTGATCAGACCACACTTAGACTATTGTTCTCAAATTTTGTCCCCAGCATTTCAAGGGGATAAATGAACTGTGGAAAGGGTACAGAGATGGTTTCTGGACTGTACAATGTTAGTTATAAGGATCGGCTGAGGGACTGCAGAATTTGGTAGATAGAAGTAGTAAATAGAAGAAGTAGAGGTGATATGATTGAGACTTTTAAAATGTTGAGAGGTAGTTACAGGGTTGACTCTGGGGAGTTCTTATGCTGGGTAGAACAGTGGGAAGGAGCAGTGACAAGGAGCCATCCCTGGAAGTTGCAAAAGATAGCTGTGAGAAAGAGGGTGAGGAGTGGTTTCTTTGCATGGAGGATGGTTGAACCATGGAATGCATTGTCTGATAGAGTGGTGAGAGCAAGAATAGTCAATGAGTTCAAGGAGTGGTATGATATGATAGACTTTACGTTTCCTAGTAAGGACCTCCCACAATGAGTATTTTGACTCCATGGAGGCCTGAATAATAATAATAATGTAAGAGCAAATATCAGGAGGTTATTGAGAAGAGTGAAAGAAACAGTGTGATGGTAAAGGTTGTCAGTGTGCTGCCAATGTATGACAAGGATGAGTTGTGACGGAGAGCTGGAATCATGAAGTATGCTAGCAGAGCTGCATTAGGAGAAAAGAAGTTAGGAGACGTTAGGAGAGTACAGTTTGTGGATGTATGACGTGTTTGAGAGAAGAATGGAATTATACAGGTATGATGGGTTACATTTAAATGGATTTGGAGTGTGAGAATTTGGACTGTAGAATGTGTTGCTAAATGGAAGTACAGTGTGTGCTGCATGCAAGAGATCAAAAGTAAGAGATGAAAGGAAAGATCAGGAGAGTGGTATTGAAGAGACAGGAGTGCCTGGCAGTGGAAATGATGGTAGCGTGAGAGAAGAAGAGAGATCAAGAATGCAAGAGGAATAAGGGAAACGGGGAAGCCCATGAGGAAGGAGACATGGCATAGGGAGAGTGGATGTTGAAAGTAGCAGTGAATGTGTATATGGAGATTGAGTATATTGTGATGGGGGTGGGGAAGTTGAAACTGAGCATATATGTGGTGATAAAGGTGCTTGGGCAAGGGTGGTGGAGAAATTACAACCAACCAGTGGCTTGGATAGGACTGCTTATAGACCTAAAAATGAAGTGCTATGAAAATTCACAGTACTTCATTTCATCACCAGTGAAGATTCACAAATGTTACCAGTGGTCTTTGGAATGTGGATTATGAGGACAGATCAAGAGAAAGTAAATTGCAAATCCTCATGAATAGGAGGAAGTGTGTGTGGGGGGAATATGATTGAGATATATATAAGCTACTCATGGGTTGTTATCAGATTGACATGGAAGAGATTTTTCATAGAACGAGAGGGGGGATAGAACAAGAGGCCATCACTGAAAACTGTATAAAGAGAATGTGAGCAGAAGTTCTTTGCATGGAGAGTTGTTAGTGAGTGGAATGCATTGCTTGAGTGTGTTGTGAGGGTGGACACATTGAATCATTTTAAGGCACAGTTGGATGAGCATTTTGTGCATGAGTGTGTACCTCCCATGATGTTTCTCTGCCTTCATAGAGGTTGGATGTTTATAATAATAATAATAATCTTGTTATAAGTTTTATGGTCACTACTCTTTACTTTGCCAGGTCTATAGTAACACCTAATGATTTCATTCTGTTCTCCTCTGTGATACACTATGCTGCCTCAAATCACTGCCACCATTTTCCTATTTGCTTGGCTAATCTGCTTGTACATTTCATGGTCACTATTCTCCACATTGTGAGGTCTGTAGCAACATATGAGTAAGTATTTCATTCTGTTCACCTCTGGCTCATATACTACTTCAAAACATTGTGCTATTTCTCCCTTCTATTTCTATCTTGTATGGACGTATCTCCTTTTGTATCATAAATAGCACTCCACCTCCATTTTTCTCCTTCCTATCTGAATCGAAAATATCATACCCTTCATTCAACCAAAAAATGTTTGGTTGAATGAACTAAATTAATACAATCATTTCATTTTCCTTATTTCTGATTCTTCTAGCATTTGTTGTATACAAGCATAACAGATCACTTGGATCTATAAATTTTCCTGATGCCACTTATTAGATGTGACTTCTCCATGCTTTCTTCAGGTTATTTTGGGCCATCCTTGAAATATTTTCAAACAAACTGTTTCCCCTACATCTCAGGCAATTGCATTCCTTTCTTGTCTATTTGTACTTTCTTTCTCTTTGGGCATCATTTTTTTTTTCTCACGCTGAGCTTCCTCGTTTCCATGTCTGTCTTGCATTCTTGTTATCTACACTCATGCTACCCACTTCTCCATTCATAATCACCACTTCAATTCCTCCTTCCTTACTCTTCTGCTCATCCACTTTGCTTCTTACTTGCTTAGATCCATCTCAGTAGTCATTAATCTCCCTTCCAGCAATGATCTTTCCAAATAACTCACACCAAAACTATTCAAATACAGTCCATCTCTCTTATTCAGTCCAGTTCATCCTTCAAACTCATTCTGCACATTAATAAAGTTCACTCCTTTCTCTTCACACATTTCTGCTAACATACCATTCATAATCCTTTCTTTCCATCTCATCTCATGCCTGTCATACCTGGGCAACACACTGACTACTTTTCCTATTGCATTATTATCTTTTATTATTATTTCCCAAGACCTCATGGAGTCAAAGACTCATCTGGGAGGTCCCTTTATCACACACACACACATCTCATCATACCGTGTCTTAAACACACTCAAACTCCTTGCAGACACCACACTCTCAGGCAAGGCATTCTGATCATTCACAACTCTGCACGAAAAAAACCTGCCTCTCACTCTCCTATTCACATCCTCTTTATACAGTTTCCAGGGATGACCTCTGGTTCTCCCCTGATCTCCCACTATTCTCTGTAGTACTTCTCCACCAGTGATCTTATAACAACCCCTTACCAACTTGCAGGTCTCTATCATATCTCCCCCTCTTCCTTCTCTCCACCAGACTCTGCAAATTACATCTTCTCAATCTTTCCTCATACTCAACATTCCAGAGGTCAGAAACTACCTTAGTCAATTACCTTTGGACCCTTTCCAACATCTCTTCATCCTTCTGAAAACCCGGTGACCAAATCTGGGCACAATAGTCCATGTGTGGCCTAATCAAAGCTTTATACAATGGAACAAGAATCTCCCTACTTCTACAAGTCATTTTTCCTCCGCATCATTCCCAGAAGTCTTTGTGTTGTCTTCACAATTTTGGCAATGTGTCCCCTAAATTTTAGATTTTAAAATTTAGAATTTTAAAATTCTAAATTTTATCCTTCTCTACAACCTCCTGATATTCAGTCTTACTTTCTTTCATACTGACATCATACTTTTCAGTCTTCTTCACTCTTCCCTATCTATCTACAATTCTGTTCATTTCACTCTGCATCTGCTTTATCTCTTGCCTCATCTTCACCAACTCAGCTTTCAAATCTTGCATCACTATCTTACCATCAGTTGCACAAGCTCTTTTGCCACCATCCCTACCATGTGGAACACTTACTGCTGGTTTGTTTTTCACTTTGACTAAATAAACTTAGTTACTTATTATTAGCCCTAGATATGTTTTCCTCTTCTAACTCATTAACATGAGTGATAATCAATGCCTAAGTTTCCATACCAGCTTAATCTCCTTTCCTTATATCATTGATTGATAGACATAAATATTGTCAGTTTTTTTTTTTTTTTTTTTAATTTGGTCTAGTCACATCCAAACTTCCCATATCTGAAGATTTATCTATTCTAGTCGCAGACCAAAGGAACTTTTTCTAGGTAATTTTTTAGCTAGCTCCTGAGTTGGTTAAGCATTGGCATAAATAAATAGACTCTTTTCCTTCCAGAAACTCAGATTTTTCATCTTGCAATTCAGACAGTTATACATTATGATTTACCCATAATGTCAATATGCTGTTAAGGTTTAGGACTGTGTGATAGTGCAGTTGTCAGTGATCACTGATAAGTGCTAAGGATGAAGACTGGTTGTCCACTGATTTTCAAAAGTTAGTTAGGATTAGAAAAAAAGCTTAGTCTACTAATTTTGGAAATTAAAAGTTGGTGAGGACTTTGAGGATTTTTTTTTTTTTTGTAACAACTTTATTACCACTCCTGTATTGTTTTGCTACAGTTTCCTTTCTTCCTCCTCTTTCTTATTCAGGCAGTGATCTTTTAATTATTCAACCTTCATGTAACTGAACCTTCAGTTAATCAACTTTTGTTAGATTTACACATTACTCAACTTCTGGTACAACACCAGAAGTGTTGTACTATTTAACTCGTCCTCAACTATCATCTGACCAGCAAATTGATTTCCCAGTATATTTGGATAACTGGAGGTTTACTATTTGTGTGTCTCAGATTTTTACCATATATATTGTAATAGATTTTATTAATAGATATATTGTAACAGTTTTAATTTCCTTTAATTTCATTTTTTTTTTCAGCATTTTTCTACAATTTCAGATGGTAAGTGCTATTATATCTCACTGCATACTTTTTATAATTTTTGTCATTTTTATTATTATTCTTTTATCACATTTTTTCTATTAATTTTAAGACTTTACTAATGCTAGAAATGAGGAATTCCAATAGTTGATCAAATCTTACTTGTCAGCTACTGTGTGTGTAAGGAGAGAGAGAGAGAGATTACAAAATATTGATATAGCTAGTATGGATGTAGGGGTAAGAAACTAAGGAGCATTAAAGCAGTTTCTGAACATATATAGGAAAAAGGTGGATGTAGAGGTGAGAAACTGAGAGAACAGATTAAAGGATTTGAGAGCGAGGAAATGGAGCAGGGAAATAAGAGTAGTCAGAAAAGGATGAGAAGTGCAGCATGATATTCCTTATGTGGATTTTATGCTGCAGATAGAAAGTAATCTATCAGGTGATAACTTTTTCAGATTTGTTGATCCACCCCTCACAAAAATTTAGAGTTATAAGATTCTCATCCACTTCAGTACATCCGATCTTCTCTTATAAACATTCTCTTATAGAAGAACTATGGTGTATTAAAGATAATATATTACTTGATAGGTTACTTTCCATCCAAAATGACAGACCTTAGATAATTATTGTCCAAGCTCTGTCATTTTGGATCTAATAGAATTTCGTCATCAAGAGAGTATCGTTTCCTTATATAAAAGGAATTTCAGAATGGATTTCCAGGGTCTGATATAAAGAAAGGGGGGGAGGAGGAACTGATTTCTGGTTGGTCCATTAAAAAGCAAATTTTTTTATATACTTTCTTCCACTACAGTTAAACTTCCTCCTTTACACTTAATGCACTGTATTGCTTATCAAATTCCTTGTTCCAAACCCCCCCACACACACACATTTTGACTAGATAGTCCAAATGGAAAATTTCTAGCACAGAATATTTTTATATTATCTGTTATTAGAAGTAAACAGATATACTAATACAGGATCCTTTGGAACAATATTATTATTACGGGCATCTCCATGGAGTCAGTAGACTCCATGGAGATGCCCAAACTATCAAAACAATATCTATCATATCTGTTCTTGAATTCATTTACAGATGAAGAACTCACAACTGAGTCAGGCAATGTATCCCACTCATTCACCACCCTCCAGGCAAAAAACCTCATTCTCATACCCTTGTTCACCACACTTTTCCTTAATTTCCAGGGATGACCTCTTGTTCTTCCATCACTATCACACAGCTCAAACATTTCACCTGCATCAACCTTATAAAAACCTTTTAGTAATTTAAATGTTTCTATCATATCCCCTCTCCTCCACCTATCAACCAACCTCTGCAATTCTCAATCTATCAATGTAGGGAGCATTTTTTACATCGCTCAACAACTTAGTCACTCTCCTCTGAACTCTTTCCACAACCTCCTCATCTCCAAGGAATCCATGTGACCAGACCTGCGCACAGTAATCCAAATGTGGAAGTATCGACGCTTTATAAAGTGCAATAATAATAACTTCTTTATCTCTGGCGTGATAGTGTGTTCCTTAATAACCAAGTAATCCTATGTGCAGTCTTGGACACCTTAGCAATGTGTCCCCTGAACTTTATCTACCAACACCCCCAAGTCCCTAGCCTCATCAATCTCTTGGAGTACCGTTCCATCAGTGTAGTACACAGCTGGTAATCTTTTAATCCCAAAATGTATAACTTTGCACTTTTCCACATTGAACTGACATCCATTTCCTTTTGCCCATTTTACCAGCTTATTTAAATCATCCTGCAAACTCTCAACATCAGCTTGATTTTTTATTGCACTACCCAACTTTGCATCATCAGCAAACAATTGAATATCTCCTTTTAAGCCATTTCCTAAATCATTTATGTACAAATTAAACAACAATGGCCCAAGCACAGAGCCCTGAGGCACACCACTGGTCACCTACCTCATCCTGGACTCTGCTCCTCCATACACCACCTTCTGGTATCTCTCCCTGAGCCATTCTCCTATCCATATCACCAATTTAATATCCATTCCCATCTGCTCCAATTTGAGTAACAGTGCTCCATGGGGTATACTGTCAAAAGCCTTAGCAAAATCCAGAAGTACCACTGTGTAGCCAGTTCCTTTGTCCAATTCAGATGTCATTCTATTATGAAAAGTTAATAGATTGCTAAGGCAGGATCGACCTTTAACAAAACCATGTTGGCCCATATAGAGTATCATATCCTGATCCACCCATTCTTGAATTTTGTTTTTAACCAACTTTTCCAATACTTTTACCACCACTCCCAAGATGGTGATTGGCCTGTAATTAACTACTACAGTTTTAGAGCCACCTTTATGCAAAGGAACTATACAAAAATATCCTTCATATATAGACCTTCTTTCAAGTTTTGAGAAAACATTCAAAGGATACCATGAAACTCTTTGTGTTCTATCAATATTTTTATTCATAGTAATTTGCTTAAAAATTGAACAGATATATATATATATATATATATATTACTGTCAATACTATCTTGTATCTCTCTTGAAGGTTAGGAATTTGATATTTCTTATTTATAACCATATTTATGTATGTCTTATGTGTGTATATATGTCATTTTTAATGTACATTGTAGACAGTAATGCACCTCTGTTTTTACTCATGATGATTTTCAATTATGATACATGATGCATTCTCTCATATGATGGTTTTAGTGACATGCTGCTGCTGTGAATAAACTGATGTACAGTTTCATGGAATCTGTTTATGATGACATTTCTCACTATATCTCTTTGTGTTTTGCTGAGCATTCTAAACTATAACTATTAGTTTATTTCATTGTTGTTAATAATGGTAGATACAAATCAGCCATTATCAGCTAAGATTAAAATAACTAAATTAGTGATGATGGTGTATCACACATAGAAAGGCTAAATTTACCTTGCTGTGATATTGTTAGTTGTTAAAACAAACCTCTTAACGATATGAAAAGTACCACACCAGTTAACTCTACGGTTGTCTGTAAACTTCACAATCTTATTGCTGAATTTTGTGTTTACGAAAGTTATTGTAAGTTTTTTATTTGAGAAGGCACAAAGTCAAGAAGTTAATGTAGCAAATGATCAAACTACCTGTGAAACATCATAGCGCAAATCAACAGATTGTACAGCAGAAGGAAGATGGATATGAGATTCAAGATGTGGTTGCAGCAACACAAGGTGATGGAATGCATTAAAGTGAGGATGAGACAGGTAAGAATGGAAATCACAGTCAGGATTAGGGAAACGGGAGTGGTCAAACTGAAGAGAGAGAGAGAGAGAGAGAGAGTTGTAGCATAGCAGCTAGAATACAGAATGTTTGTACTGGAAGAATGACCTCAAACACACACCAATTATTATGCTTTAAACACAAATGTAAGGAGTATTCAAAACAAGAGAGCTGAGTTTGTGGCATTCATTGAATGCCACAAACTGAATTGAATTGAATAAATTGAATAAATGAAACTTGGATGTCTAAGGAGGATGTTATGTCGGGAATAGAATTATTATTATTACCCCAAGAACTTATGGAGTCAAAGACTCATCTGGGAGGTCCTTTTATCACACACACATCTCATCATACCGAGCCTTAAACACACTCAAACTCCTTGCAGACACCACACTCTCAGACAAGGGATTCCAATCATTCACAACTCTGCACGAAAAAAACCTGCCTCTCTCTCTCCCCTACTCACACCCTCTTTATACAGTTTCCAGGGATGACCTCTGGTTTTCCCCTGATCTCCCACTATTCTCTGTAGAACTTCTCCACCACTGATCTTATAACAACCCCTTACCAACTTATAGGTCTCTATCATATCTCCCTTCTTCCTCCTCTCCACCACTCTGCAAATTACATCTTCTCAATCTTTCCTCATCACCTCATACTTAACATTCCAGAGGTCAGAAACTACCTTAGTCAGTGGCCTTTGAATCCTTTCCAACACCTCTTCATCCTTCTGAAAACCAGGTGACCAAATCGGGGCACAATAGTCATGTGTGGCCTAATCAAAGCCTTATACAACGGAACAAGAATCTCCCTACTTCTACACATCAGTGTCGTCCGCATCATTCCCAGAAGCCTTTGTGTTGTCTTCACAATTTTGGCAATGTGTCCCCTAAATTTTAGATCCTTATCCACTATCACTCCCAGATCTCTTATTTCCTCTACCTCCAACAATATATTGTCACTAAGCATAAATTCTGCATCCCATCTTTGTTTTCCAAATTTTAAAACCTTACATTTTGCAACATTTAACACACATCCCCATTTCCGTGCCCAATCACTCCATTTATTCAAGTCTTCTTGCAAGGCCACAACATCTTCACTACTCCTTATGGTTCGTCCCAACTTTGCATCATCTGCAAACAACTGAATATCTCCATCCAAATCTTCGCCAATATCATTAATATACAAGTTAAATAGTAATGGCCCTAAAACAGACCACTGAGGCACTCCACTAGTGACTTTCCTTTTCCTGGATATCGCACCCCCATACGCAACTTGTTGATGCCTATCAGACAGCCAGTCTCCAATCCAATGCACTAATCTAATATCCAACCCCATCTGCTCTAGTTTGATTGTCAACTTACCATGAGGTACTCTATCAAAAGCTTTTGCAAAATCCAAGTATATTACTGTGTATCCTTGTCCTCTGTCCAAGGAAGCATTCACTTTATTGTAATAGGTAAGTAGATTACTAAAACATGACCTCCCTTTAGCAAATTCATGCTGTCCATCAAAGATTATACCATTGTTGTATACCCAACTCTGGATCCTAGTTCTCACAAGCTTCTCCAACAACTTAACCACAACACCTGACACACTGATAGGCTAACTATAACTATATCGAACCGAAGCATCAAACTGTAGTTTGATGCTTGAGTTTGATCACCTCCTTTATGAAGTGGCACAATCTTGCCCTACTTCCACTCCTTAGGAACTTGACCAAGTGCAAGACTCGTATTAAAAAAATATGTCAAGGCAGGTGTCAACTCTCTGGCACATTCCTTCTGAATATGCAGTGATATATTATCAAATCCCACAGCCTTATTTACATCTAGTTTACTCAACTCCCCCAAACACCTCTTGCTCACATACAGGCAGTCTCTCCTGCCCATCAACAACTGCTCTCAATCTCTCCATGAAGTCGCATTCATAAGATTGAAAGATCTTTATGAACTGCTCATTAAGTATCTCCACCACACATTCTGCTACAGCTGTCTTTATACCATTTCCTCCAATTAATGTCATCCTTCCATAATCATTCTTTCTTTTGCTGGCTACATATCGAAAGAACTCCCTAGGATTCTTTTCGGCTTCATTAGCTAACTGCTGTTCATACCTCTCTTTAGCTACTCTCACCAACCAATTCAACCTCCTTGCCTGGTCTTTGTAGACCTCATGAAATTGGTTATTTCCACTTCTCTTATGCTGCCTCCACAATGCCCTTTTTCTCTGTATTGCATACTTAATCTCTTTATTCATCCATCTCACACCTACCTTATTTAACCTTCTCACCCTTGGAATACGTTCAGACATTGCATCTGCTAGATAGTTTTTGAAAATTCCCCCAAGCTGCATTGATCTCTTTTCCAGCTAACTCCCCATTCCATGCTACACCCGCAAGCTGTCTCCTGAGCTCTTCATAATCCCCTCTTGCAGTTCCACACATACCCTTTTCTCACAGGGGTCCTCGCTCTGTTGGCAACCACCCAGGTAATCACCTCATGGTCACTCTCACCAATCGGTGGATGATTTGACACCTCATTTAGAATTACATCCTCTGATGAGATGACCAAATCCAAGAATCTTAATCCTCATGTGTCATCTGTTACATTCTGTATGAGGTAGTTATCCCTCAAAAACTCACGAAACTCATTTTCTTTACTTCCAGTTGCTATCTCATCATTCCAGTCTATATTGCCATAATTAAAATCACCCATAATGATCACCCTTTTCTTATTTGCTTGGCTAATTTGACTATACATTTCACTATTACCACCATCCACATTATCTGGTCTATAACAACATCCTACCAAGTATTTGATTTCATTCACCTCTTTCTCACACCATACTGCCTCAAAACCACTGGCACTATTTCCCTCTTGCATCTCTACTTTGTATGGACATAACTCTTTCTCTATCATCAATAGCACTCCCCCACCTCCCTTTTTACCCCTTCTATCCTCAAGAAACACATCATACCCTTCCATATCTATTGCTGTCAGGATGTCATCCTCTTCCAACCATGTCTCACTTATTCCGACAATCTTTGTGTGAACAGACGCAATTAGTGCAACCATTTCATCTGCCTTGTTTCTTATACTTCTAGCATTGGTATACAAATATAACAGCTCATTTCTGGATCTACAGCTAGTTCCACTGATACCACTCACTCGATGTGATCTCTCCATGCTAGACTGGCACCATTTCCCTTTCTGCTTCTTCATTTTAGAATCCTTTGCAACTCCATCTGTTTCCTCTTGATCCCTGGTCATACCATTCCTTTCCTGCCTACACATGCTCTCACCTCTTCTTGGAGCATCCACCATTCTCACGCTGTGTATCCCTGTCCACCCTGAGCCTCCCCGTTTCCCTGTTCCTCTTGCACACCCATTCTCTCATTTTCTATACTCAGACGACTCACTTCTCCATTCATATCCACTTCTTCAATCTCTCCTGTCTTACTCTCCTGCTCTTCCACATCAATCCCCTGTCGATATGATTCATTCTCTCTATTCTCTATTCACTTCTCTACCTTCCAGCAGCAGTCTCTCGAAGCGACTCACACCATAACCACTCAAATGCAGTCCATTGCTCCCATACAGCTCACTTTGTCCCTCAAACTCATTCCACACATTAACAAACTATACTCCCATCTCCTCACACATTTCACCCAGCATATCATTCATAATCTTTGCTCTCCGCCTCATTTCACCACAGTCATACCTAGGCAACACACTGAATACCCTTCCTGTCACACTATTCTCTTTTATCCTTCCAAGCAGCCTCCTGATATCCATTTTGACATGCTCTTTGTCCTCTCTCAAATCATTTGTACCAATTAATACTATTACCTCTTTTGCTCGCTCCCGCCTCATATCCAATGCCTCAATCACTCCACTCATTTTACCGCATGGAAAACATACCTTGTGCATTCTATCCTTTAGTACACCTTTAATAATGGAGTCACCATACAACGCCACTCGCTGATCTTTCATTAACTCTTTCATGCCATCATGATTTATTTTAATAGTTTTGACCTGAATTTTCTTAATTTCATTTTGCATCAATTTCATTTCTTGCCTCATCAAATCCAATTCAACTTCCGAATCTCGCGACACATTCTCTCTATCATTAAATCTTTCTAACTTTCTAACTCTCAATCCCCTCTTCTCACTTTCATTCTCATTCATTCTTCTTTGTTTCCGTACTTTCGATCCAAAATATGTCCAAACTTTCGCTATCATTCTTCTCACTTTCACTGTCGTTTATATTTCTTTGTTTCTGTACTTTCAGTCTAACATGCGTCCCACTTTCGCCATCATTCGTTCTTTTTTCGCTATCATTCATTCTTTCGATTTTTTTCAATTTCGATTTCTGTGTTACGCCATTTCTAGTTTCATTTGTTCTCTCAATTTCGTTTCCTTCCGCCATTCTCGCCTCACTTTCATCCCTTTTAACATCCGTTACAGTTTTCAAATCGCTCTTTTTCTTTTTTACTATTAGATGGATATATAATTTTCCAGAAGGATAGAGATGTGAAAAGAGAAGGGGGAGTGCTGTTAATGATTGCAGAGGAATTGTGTCTGCAAAATGTGGAAGTTGATAGTGCATGCACAGATTTTGAATGTATGTGGTGCAAAGTTGAAATAAACAGGTTAGTATATCTGATAGGATGCTGTTATAGGCTAGGGAATACAGAGAATACTGATTGTGAAATGTTTAGGCAAATTAGTTGGGCATGTAAAGAGAAGGTGATCCTGATGGGAGACTTTAATTTCAGGAATATAGACTATAAGGAGGAGATAGTGTATGGGAACAAGGAGAGCGAGTTTGTGGAATTTCTGAGAAATAAATATCTTAAACAACATGTGATTGAAGCAACTAGAGGCTTTAATGTTTTTGATTTGGTGATAACTTCACAAGATGTAGTTGTTAATGAAGTGTTGATACTGCTGCCGGTTGGTGAGAGTGATCATGAGGTACTTGTTTGGCAAGTGATGAAACAAGAAAAGGTCACTGACAAAAATGAATACACGTAGAAGTATAAAGCAGGTGATTATAGGAAGCTCTGTAGTCAATTAGCATCAGTACATTGGGTAGATGAGCTAAGTAGAAAAGATGTTGACAGTTAATGGAAACTCACAATGCGGTATCTCACAAATGCAATGTATGACTGCATACCAAGGGTTAAGTGAGTAAATAGAATGGAAGGTGGTGATCAGATCCATGAAGAGTATAAAGAGCAGGCTAGAAAGTTGATGAGCATGGTAAAGAAAGAAAAGGTGCAGTGTGAGAGGAGATTGGCTGCTCAGGCCAAGGTTAACTCAAGGGAATTTTTCCGCTACATGGCAAGCAAAAGGAAGAATAATTATGGCAGACTAACTTTGGTAGATAGTCATGGCAGCAGACTAACAGCTGCAAAGGATATAGTGAAATTATTGAAAGAGCACTTTATCAGCATATATCATACTGATATAAATGATCCAGTACAATATATAGAAGAGAGACAAGTATTAGGAGAATTGGAAGTGAAAGAAACAGAGGTGTATCAAAAGTTGGTTGAGTTAGATGTGAATAAGGCTGTGGGTGATATATCATCACGTATTCTTAAGGAATGTGCACCACAATTGGTTATGCCCTTGACCTGGTTATTTAATGAAAGTCTTGCAGGGTAGGGTTCCTAAAGCATGGAAAGAAGGCAAAATAGTACCACTCCACAAGCATGGTTCTAAGATAGAAGTCTCCAACTATAGGCCATATAGTTGGAGAGATTGGTAAGGAATAGAATACAGAATTGGGTTGATGGACATAGCATTTTTTATGATGGTCAGCATGGATTTGTATGGTAGGTCCTGTTTTATTAATTTACTTGCATTATATGAGGAGATGGGAGTACAGTTTGTTAATGTGTGGAATGAGTTTGAGGGACGAAGTGAGCTGTATGGGAGCGATGGACTGCATTTGAGTGGTTATGGTGTGAGTCGCTTGGAGAGACTGCTGCTGGAAGGTAGAGAAGTGAATAGAGACAATGAATCAGATCGAGAGGGGAGTGATGTGGTAGAGCAGGAGAGTAAGACAGGAGAGATTGAAGGAGTGGAAATGAATGTGGAAGTGAGTGGTATGAGTATAGAAAATGAGAGAATGGGTGTGCAAGAGGAGCAGGGACACGGGGAGGCTCAGGGTGGACAGGGATACAAAGCGTGAGAAAGGTGGATGCTCCAAGAGGAGGTGAGAGAATGTGTAGGCAGGAAAGTAATGGGATGATCAGGGATCAAAAGGAAACAGATGGAATTGCAAAGGGTTCTAAAATGAAGAAGCAGAAAGGGAAATGGCCCCAGTACAGCATGGAGAGATCACATCGAGTGAGTGGTATCAGTGGAACTAGCTGTAGATCCCGAAATGAGTTGTTGTGTTTGTATACCAATGCTAGAAGTATAAGAAACAAGGCGAATGAAATGGTTGCACTAATTGCGTCTGTGCACCGAGAGATTGTTGGAATAAGTGAGACATGGTTAGATGAGGATGACATCCTGACAGGAATAGAGATGGAAAGGTATGATGTGTTTCGTGAGGATAGAAGGGGTAAAAAGGGAGGGGGAGTGCTATTGATGATAGAGAAAGAGTTATGTCCATACAAGGTAGAGATGCAAGAGGGAAATGGGGCCAGTGGTTTTGAGGCAGTATGGTGTGAGATAGAGGTGAATAGAATCAAATACTTGGTGGGATGTTGTTATAGACCTGGTAATGTGGATGGTGGTGATAGTGAAATGTATCAAATAAGCCAAGCAAATAAGAAAAGGATGATCATTATGGGTGATTTTAATTATGGCAATATAGACTGGAATGAAGAGATAGCAACTGGAAGTAAAGAAAATGAGTTTCTTGAGTTTTTGAGGGATAACCACCTCAGACAGTATGTAACAGAGGGCACAAGAGGATTAAGGGTCTTGGATTTGGTCATCTCATCGGAGGATGTAATTATCAATGAAGTATCAAATCATCCACCAATTGGTGAAAGTGACCATGAGGTGATTACTTGGGTGGTTGCCAGCAGTGCAAGGACCCCTGTGAAAAAAGGGTATATGTGGAACTACAAGGGGGGTGATTATGAAGAGCTCAGGAGACAGCTTGCAGGTGTAGCATGGAATGAGGAGTTAGCTGGAAAAGAGATCAATGCAGCTTGGGGGATTTTCAAAAAATATTTAGTGGATGCAATGTCTAAATGTATACCACGGGTGAGAAGGTTAAATAAGTTAGGTGTGAGATGGATGAATAAAGAGATTAAGCATGCAATATAGAGAAAAAGGGCATTGTGGAGGCAGCATAAGAGAAGTGGAAGTAACCAATTTCATGAGTTCTACAAAGACCAGGCAAGGAGAGTGACTTGGTTGGTGAGAGTAGCTAAAGAGAGGTATGAACAGCAGTTAGCTAATGAAGCTAAAAAGAATCCTAGTGAGTTCTTTCGATATGTAGCCAGCAAAAGAAAGAATGATTATGGAAGGATGACATTGATTGGAGGAAATGGTATAAAGACAGCTGTTGCAGAATGTGTGGTGGAGATACTTAATGAGCAATTCATAAAGATCTTTCAATCTTGTGAATGTGACTTCATGGAGAGATTGAGAGCAGTTGATGATGGGGAGGAGAGACTGACTGTAAGTGAGCAAGAGGTGTTTGGGGAGTTGAGTAAACTAGATGTAAATAAGGCTGTGGGACTTGATAATATATCACCGCGTATTCTGAAGGAATGTGCCAGAGAGTTGACACCTGCCTTGACATATTTTTTTAATACGAGTCTTGCACTTGGTCAAGTCCCTAAAGAGTGGAAGGAGGGCAAGATTGTGCCACTTCATAAAGGAGGTGATCGAACTCAAGCATCAAACTATAGGCCTATCTGTGTGTCAGGTGTTGTGGTTAAGTTGTTGGAGAAACTTGTGAGAACTAGGATCCAGAGTTGGGTTGTCAACAATGGTATAATCTTTGATGGACAGCATGGATTTGCTAAAGGGAGGTCGTGTTTTAGTAATCTACTTACTTATTACAATAAAGTGACTGCTTCCTTGGACAGAGGAGAAGGACACACAGTAATATATTTGGATTTCGCAAAAGCTTTTGATAGAGTACCTCATGATAAGTTGACAGTCAAACTAGAGCAGATGGGGTTGGATATTAGATTAGTGCATTGGATTGGAGACTATGGACTGGCTATCTGATAGGTATCAACAAGTTGTGTATGGGGGTGCAATATCCAGGAAAAGGAAAGTCACTAGTGGAGTGCCTCAGGGATCTGTTTTAGGGCCATTACTATTTAACTTGTATATTAATGATATTGGTGAAGATTTGGTTGGAGATATTCAGTTGTTTGCAGATGATGCAAAGTTGGGACGAACCATAAAGAGTAGTGAAAATGTTGTGGCCTTGCAAGAAGACTTGAATAAATTGAGTGATTGGGCAAGCAAATGGGGATGTGAGTTCAATGTTGCAAAATGTAAGGTTTTAAAATTTGGAAAACAAAGATGGGATGCAGAATTTATGCTTGGTGAGAATATATTGTTGGAAGTAGAGGAAATAAGAGATCTGGGAGTGATAGTGGATAAGGATCTAAAATTTAGGGGACACATCGCCAAAATTGTGAAGACACACAAAGACTTCTGGGAATGATGAGGAGGACACTGACGTGTAGAAGTAGGGAGATTCTTGTTCCATTGGATAAGGCTTTGATTAGGCCACACATGGACTATTGTGCCCAGATTTGGTCACCTGGTTTTCAGAAGGATGAAGAGATGTTGGAAAGGGTCCAAAGGCGACTGACTAAGGTAGTTTCTGACCTCTGGAATGTCGAGTATGAGGAAAGATTGAAAAGATGTAATTTGCAGAGTCTAGTGGAGAGAAGGAAGAGGGGAGATATGATAGAGACCTACAAGTTGGTAAGGGGTTGTTATAGGATCAGTGGTGGAGAAGTTCTACAGCGAATAGTGGGAGATCAGGGGAGAACCAGAGGTCATCCCTGGAAACTGTATAAAGAGGGTGTGAGTAAGGGAGTGAGAGGCAGGTTTTTTTTCGTGCAGAGTTGTGAATGATTGGAATGCCTTGCCTGAGAGTGTGGTGTCTGCAAGGAGTTTGAATGTGTTTAAGACCCGGTATGATGAGATGTGTGTGAGATAAAAGGACCTCCTAGATGAGTCTTTGACTCCATGAGGTCTTGTTTAATAATAATAATAATATGATAAGGTGACGAGTGTGTTAGATAAGGGACAATCATATACAGTGATATTTTCTTGGACTTTGCAAAAGTGTTTGATAGATTACCACGTGATAAGTAGGTGTACAATCTGCAAAGGATGGGAATAGATACTATATTAGTTAGATGGATCAAAGATTGGCTTTCTGAAAAATACTAAATTCTTGATGGAATATTTTTCATGTTTTACAATCTCCCAAGTCATTTTCACCAGTTGGAGGAAATTTTTTCACCTTAGTTATGGATAGCTCTTCTGATCTGGTGACCAGGTCCAATACTCTCCCGCCCTAGTCCCCTTCACATGCTGCCTTAAGTAATTCTCTCTCAGCAGGTGTATAAATATGTGCTTTATGGAAGACATGTTAGCAGAAATCATGAAGAGAAAAGAGTACAGTTTGTTAATGTGTGGGTTGAGTTTGAAGGATGAACTGAAATGTATAAGAATGATGGAGGACTGCATTTGAATGGTTTTGGTGTGAGTCATTTGGAGAGACTGCTGCTGAAAGAGTAATGAGCACAGAGAATGGATATGATCAAAGTAATAAGCAATGTGAAAGAGCAGGAAAGTAAGAAAGGAGGGATTGAAGTGGTGCTTATGAATTCAGAAGTGGATTGCATGAGTGTAGAGAATAAGACAACAGGTGTACAAGAGAAATAGGGAGACTCCAGGGGGACAAGGGAATATGTGAAGAAGGTTGATTTTCAAAGAAAAAGTGAATATATGTGTAGACAAAAAAAAAAAAGAATGGGATGTTCGGTTGTAAGGGGATCAGTGGGTTTTGAAGAAAGTTCTGGCATCATGGATAAAGAGAAAAAGAAATGGCTCAAGATATGGAGTAGTCAGTGTCAGTGAAACTTGTTATAGATCCAGGAATGAGCTGGTGTTTGTATATGCATGCTAGAAGTATCAGAAACAAGGGAAATGAAATGGTTACATTAATTGAGTGCATTTGTCCTGACAGGAATAGAGATTGATTGATTTATTCATAATGAGGTTTCCACATTTTCTCCCCTGTCCCTTTGGGGGGGGGCAGTTGAGCACTCCTAATGAAGGATTAGATATATATATTATTACTGAAAATAAAATATTTTCAGTAATATATAATATAACATGAGTATTTTTTCAATCCTCATGTTCTGAGGATTGAAAAATACAAGTTTCCAGGTGAAAAACCCTCCACCTCTGAATGAGATCGGTTAACTCACCTTTAGTCAGAAGACACCAGATAAAGGTTACTCACATCATAGATGGGGAGTTGGACCCATTTCTTTCAGACCAAAGGATTATTATTGCTCATCAAGCTACGATGAGTGGTAATAATCACTTCCATATGCATAGAACAAGCAAGAAGGGTGACTCAGCTGGTATAGGAAACAAAAGTACAGTCATACCCCGACTTACGTGAATCCGGAGTTACGCGCTTTCTTATATGTACGTATTCCCGTCCCACTTCACGCCTCACCACTAGTCATATCTTTCATGTGCGACATTTGCCAGTGTCGCACATGCTGTGAACAAGCACTGACGTGTTTCGTGCGGTCTCCATTCATACACAATTTTTATAGTCTACAAACCTTGTAATTGTTTAATGTTATGTTCTTGATAAAAATTTTATCACATAAAAAATAATAATGTCATCCAAAAGAAGCAAGTCCGATTCTTCTACAGCTAGCAAGAAAAGAAAAACATTGACTTTGGAAACAAAACTCAACATTATTAAGGATTTTGAAGGCGGAATGAAAATTTGTGAACTAGCAAAGAAGTTCGATCTACAGGAATACACAGTAAGAACAATCATAAAAGAAAGGTTTACAGATTTTGGAGGACATAGATTCTAACAAGGAATGAATTGTAGCCACAAGGCAAGGAACAAAAAAAAATCATTAGCTTGCTATGAAGAAATTTTGCGTGACAAGAAAAAGACATTATGCCGTCAGACGAATCTATTAGATTTTATGAAACCATCGACATAGAAATAACTTTCTTTTTTTTATGTACAAAAAACTACAATTATGATTATATTTTTTAAAAAATATAAGTTTTTTTGTAAACTTTTGGTCCCAATTGTATGTTTGTATATATAAATGATATGCAAAATTATACCCCGAGTTACGCGAATTCGACTTGCGCGCTTTTTGTTGGTCCCACCTTGCATAACTTCGGGTAAATGTACACTATGAGCAGCAGTTAGCTAATAAAGCCAAAAAAAAAAAAGATTATGGTATGATGACATTTATTAGAGAAAATTGTGTAAGGATAATTGCTGCAGAGGATATAGTTGAGATATTTTCATGCAGGTCTTTCATCCTTGTGAATGTGACACTATGGAGAGTTATTTGAGAGCAGTGCATGCATAGTAGGAGACTCTGACTGTAAGTGAGCAAGAGGTACATGGTTAACATGTTCACTGCCATGCTCCTCGGGCATAGTTTGTTACTGCATGCCAAGCACTTTCACTTCTTCAAGGTCAGTACGAGTAATCTCGTAGAGGTCGGTAATCGACATACGAATATATTCGTAGTTGGCTTGTGAGGCTCATATACCAACTATGAGTATACTCATAGTTAGCAGCGAACGTGTTAATTGAACAAACCTGACGTTAATAAGGCTGTGGAACTTGATGATATATCACCACATATTTTTGAAGCAATGTGCCAGGGAGTTGACATCTACCCTGGCATATTCGTTTAATATGAGTCTTACATTTTGCCAAGTTCCAAAGGAGTGGATGCAAGGCAATATTATACCACTTTATAAGAGAGGTAACAGATTGGCCAATCTGTGTTTCAAATGTTGGAGAGGCTAGTAAGAACTAGGATCCAGAATTCAGTTGGTGGCATTAGTTTTGATGGACCACACAGATTTCCTTAAAGGAAATCATGTTTTAGTAATCTACTTACTGATTACAATAAGATGACAGTTGATTTGGACAAGGGAGATGGATATACAGTAGTAGTATACTTAGATTTTGAAAAGGTTTTGATAGATTACTGCATGATTAGTTGATAGTCAAACTAGAGTGGATGAGTGTTGAAAGTTTTTCCACTTGGTTATACTATAAAATAAAGATGCCAAGAAATTACATTCTTGGTTTAATCTTTTATCCAAGTGTAAGCAAAGAAAGTTTGCGCATGAAGTAACTTCACGACTGGGCAACTTGTATATAGAGGCTAATGACTCTGCATCACTTGCCTTAGTATCCCATAATGCAAAGCACATATCCTTATGGACATAATACATAGCATTATACATGTCAGTATAATGCTGTGTATAATTATATGTGTGATGTAAATGATATTTATGAGCCTCTATGTACGAGTTGCCCAGTCATGAATTGGGCTGCATCCAGATCATACCTAAATGCAGTATAAGGATGGTGTAAGCATGGAAATCAGAAGCATGTTTTTTGAATGAAGCTGTGGTTGATTGGAATTCATTATCTGAGAGTGTGGTGTCTGCAGAGAATCTGAATTTATTTAAGGCATGGTATTGATGGGGCTGTTTGTATGATAAAGATACCTCTCTCAAAGAGTCTAATTCCATTGTGGTCTTGAGATAATAATAATAATAATCGAAATTGCAACATGAAATGTAAGAAGCTTTACACACAAAAAAGAGGAATTTGATGAACAGCTAAATTCTTATTATCATCCCAAGAACCCATGCAGTCAAAGAAATATCAAGGTCCTTTTATCATACACACACACAGCTCATCATACCATGTCTTAAATGCACTAAAATTCTCTGCAGACACCACTTTCTCCGGCAAGGCATTCCAATCAAACACTGCATACAAAAAACCTGCTTCTAACGCCCCTGCTCACACCCTCTTTATACAGCTTCTAGGGATGATCTCTGGTTTTTCCCTGATCTCCCACCGTTTTCTGTAAAACTTCTCCAACATTGATCCTACGACAATCCATCACTAACTGATAGGTCTCTATCATATCACCCCTCTTCCTCCTATCCACTAGACTCTGTAAATCACATCTTCTCAACCTTTCCTCATATTCGACATTCCAGAGATCAGAAACTACCTTAGTCTCCTCTGGACTCTTTCCAACATCTCTTCATCCTTTTGAAAACTCTATGTGGCCTAATCAGAGCCTTATACAATGGAACAAGAATCTCCTTACTTCAAGTCAGCCCTCCACATCATTCCCAGAATTCTTTGTGTTGTCTTCACAGTTTTGGCAATGCGTCATCTAAATTTCAGCTCCTTATCCACCATCACCCAAAGATCTCTTATTTCCTCTACCTCCAACAATAATACCCCACCAAGCGTAAATTCTACATCCCATCTTTTTTTTCCCAAATTTTAAAACCTTACATTTTGCAACATTGAACTTGCATCCCCATTCCTGTGCTCATTCACTCAATCTATTCGAGTCTTTTTGTACGACCACAATTATTATTATTATTTTGATACCTCGAGGGAGTCCAAAGACTTATCGAGGGAGGGCACCTGCTCTACAACTATGTCTCCACCACTCAATCCACCAATTGACTGCAACTACACCAACGCTATCTACTGCCGACTACTACTATTTCCACAGACAATCACAAACATTCATGCCCATGGCAGGATTCGAACCCACAGCCCTTTGGCTGGAGAGCGGATACACCAACCACTTGGCCAACCAAGCTGGCATAACATCCATGCCAATGGAAGGATTCGAACCCGTAGCTTCCTGGGTCTAGACAACTGAATATCCCCATCCAAATCTTTGCCAATATCACTAACATATAGGTTAAACAGCAAAAGGTCTAAAACAGACCCCTTCCCCTGAGGTACACTATTAGTGACTTTCCTCTTCCAGGATATTGCTTCCACATTCCAAACTTACTGATACCTATCAGAGAGTCGGTCTCCGATTCAATGCACTAATCTAATATCGAACCCCATCCGCTTTAGTTTGACTATCAACTTATAATACGGTAATCTATCAAAAACTTTTGCAAAATCTAAGTATACTATTGTGTATCCCTCTCCTCTGTCCAAGGAAGCCATCACCTTATGACCTCCCATTAGCAAATCCATGCTGTCCATCAAAGACTACACCATTCTTGTCAGTCCAGTTCTGCATCCTAGTTGTCACCTCCAACAACTTAATCACAACACCTGAGACACAGATAGGCCTATAATTTGATGCTTGAGTTCTACCTTCCTTATGAAGCAGTACAATCTTGCCCCCCTTCCACTCCTTTGGAACTTGACCCAGTTCAAAACTCATATTAAAACGATATGTCAAGGCAGTTGCCAACTCCCTGGCACATTCCTTCAGAATACATGATGATATATTATCAAGTCCCACAGCCTTAATAACATCAAGTTTACTCAATTTTCCATATACCTCTTGCTCACTTACAATAAGTCTCTCCTCCCAATCATCAACTGCTGTCAAACTCTCCATTATGTAACATTCACAAGAATGAAAGATTTTCATGAACTGTTCATTAAGTATCTCCACTATACCTTCTGCAACAGTTCATTGTCATCCTTCCATAATCAATCTTTTTTTTTTTTGCTGGCTACATATCCATAGAACTCCCTAGGATTCTTTTTGGTTTCATTAGCTGACTGCTGCTCATTCTTCACTTTTGCTTCCCTTACCAACCAAGTCACCCTCCTTGCCTGGTCCTTGTAATCCTCATGGAATTTGTTATTACCACTACTCTTATGCTGCCTCCATAATGCCTTTTTCCTCTGTATCACATGCTTAATCGCTTCCCACCTACCTTATTTAACCTTCTGACCCTTGGAATACATTTAGACGTCGCTTCAACTAGATAGTTCTTGAATATCCCTCCCCCAAAGCTGCATTGATCTCTTTTCTAACTAACTCCTCATTCCATGCTAAACCTGCAAGCTGTTTATGACTTACGAAACTTGTCGAATTTTACTTGCTTATTTTTATTAAACTCTTTATTTATTTAAATTAAGGGATATTACATCCCATATTGTTTCACAGCCAAATAAGAAACTCAGAGTTTCATGCCGAATATAGAAACTATATAAAGTTCGGCGAGTCCAAGCGTAAGCAAATACCTGGAAAGTGCAACACACAACCCATTTGGTAGTGCAACACAGGGCAACTCATAGTGAGGGTGGGGCAAGCTCCGATCACTGTTCTTGGTATTTTCCCATAATGTGAAACCCAGCTCCTAGGAGCTGTATTACTGTTCTACATTATGAGAGAAGGTCACTACCCAGACTGGTTTCAACCTTTATTGAGGTCTCATCAGTGAGTAGCTAGACCTAGATAATACCAAGTTTGTAGCAAACAGAACTTACATACCCTACTATAAGAATTGCCAAGAAGGTGTCCTAATAAATTACTAAATATATGAAGAGCCAAAGGCTTCAATTCGGCGCCGTAAAATTATTTAAATTAAGGGATATTACATCCCATATTGTTTCACAGCCGAATAAGAAACTCAGAGTTTCATGCCGAATATAGAAACTATAAAGTTTGGCGAGTCCAAGCGTAAGCAAATACCTGGAAAGTGCAGCACATAACCCATTTGGTAGTGCAACACAGGGCAACTCATAGTGAGTTGCCCTGTGTTGCATATTTATTGTCTTTATTTATATTATAATGTGGTCTTAATACTGAAAACTTCCCACAGAACTGCTTAACCAGAGAAACTTACCTTTGGATTATTATTATTTCTTAATCGTGTCAAATATGGATTAATCATATTAATCATATGGATTATACATAAACTTACAAAAAACAAAAACAATGATAACCTCAAAACCAGACATTGAATTCTTAAAGATACAAATTGGCAATAAGCAAATTGAGAATGTAAAGAAGTTCACTTATCTACGAAGCACGTTGACTCAAGATGGTCGTTCAAAAACCGACATTAAATACCGAATTGCTAAGGCAACCGTGGCCCTACAGAAGTTAAAACCATTGTGGGGAGATAACAGAATAGCAATCACAACCAGACTAAGACTAATTGACATTTTAGTGAATTCTGTCCTCTTGTATGGTTGTGAGGCCTGGACTTTATTGAAGGAAGATGAGGAGACGCCTGTCTTTCGAAATGAAAACTTACAGAAGACTTTTGAGAATTCCCTATACCGCTCACGAAACCAATGAAAATGTCCGAAAACTGATTGATTCAATAGATGGGAGAAAAAGGGAAAATATTCTGACAGTCATCAGAAGAAGACAGGTGAAATGGTTCGGACATGTGGAGAGGGCTAATGGCATTCCAAAGTAAGCACTAGAAGGAATCATTCTGGGATTAAGGGTTAGGGGCCAACCTTGATTAAAATGGACTGATAACATCAAAAAATGGACAAATTCCTCCCTTTCTCAACTGACATCAAGAACAAGAGACCGAGACGACTGGAGGAGGCTAGCAAAGAGTATCATCTACCAGCCATGAATGACCCAACGGTTCATTTAGGACTACGTGAGAAGAAGAAAATCACGTCAAAATAATTTTACTTATTTACATTCTGCTCATGAGTACAATATTCACAACTCACTTGCTTCTTCTCCCTTTAAATTATGCTGATAGCCCTATGATATTCATTGCTATATTTGTAAATTGCATACATTCATCTGCTTTTGAAGGGTAAAAAATGAAAAAATTCTGGAAGGAAACAGAAACCTTGCTCTTTCCATATGATATTGGCTAAGGCCATTCAGCTGAAAAGTTCTTGTTTATTTTAAAAAAAAAAATTTAATATTTATCCCACACAAGATGTGAAGAACGTATAACACATTAGTGCCATCTGTGAGGTGCAGATGAGGGCTGAGAAAGACATTTTCTTAAATATCTATAAGTTGAAATAGTTGGGAAATTCATCATAAAGAAGCTAATTCCAGAGAGCAGAGGTAGATGGAATAAACGAGGAAAAGGAGAAGAAGACTCGATGAGTTTGCAGTTGTACTGTAAAAGGATACTGAACAGCTCCTGCTCTTGTTTTAACAGGCTCAACAGCAAATAGAGGAATGATATTTGCCAATTCACTGGAGCAGTGACCATGGATTTATCTGTAGATGAATACAGAGCTGAAACATTGCATCTGTGAGAGAGCTTGAAGTGAGCCTGTGAGGGAAGGGCCATCTGTGAGCTGAATTGCTCTTCTCTGGACAGCATCAAGAATTTTTAAGTAGGATACACTACCCTAAATGTGTGTCCAATATTCTAAAGATGAATGGATTTGGGATTTATATAGGATTAGTAGCTGGGTAGGTGTAAAATAGCTTTTTGAGCAAATAAGAATGGCTAGTTTTTTTGTGAAAGCTGAGGAAGCCATTGATGTGATTTGTTTGCACCAAGAGAGCTTGGAGGTAAATGACAGTTCAAGGAGAGAGAGTTTGTTAGGTTATCCTTGCTTATCCTAGGTTATCATGTTTAAAGCACTGGTTGCAGATGATCTTGATGTGAAGGATGTCCGAAAACTACATGGTTTGTCAAAGAAGTAGTGGAGAGTGCTATCATTGGCAAAGCTATGGATAGGATTTGTAGTCATTGAGAGTAGATCATTTATGTATAAGGGAAAGAGGGTAGGTGAGAGAACGAAGTCCTGAGATACTCCTCCATTGGTGGCAAAGGTCAAACAGAGGATGTTGTCCACCAGGACATGCAGTGAATGATCAAAGAAAAAGCTGGATGTCCAATTTTGAGGGTGGCAGGTAGACCAAAGGAAGTCATTTTGCAAAGCAAGCCTTTATTCCAAACACAATCATCAGACTTTGAAATGTCAAGGCAAATGTACAGTGGAACCTCGGTTGTCGAACGACTCTCATCTTGAACAAATCTGTTCCCAAACATATTTTCCAAACAAAAAGCACACCGGTTTCCAAACAGAATCTCGGTTCCCAAACAGGCAAACCAGTAACCATGTGCTCGGCGGGATGAGATGTGAAGTGGGAGAGCTTCAGTTACACTGCAGCTTCAGCTCAGTGCAGATACCTGCTCGACTTTGCAGTGCGTTTTCTTGATTTTCTTTGTGTTTTGTTGTTTTTTCATAAACTACAACTCTTCTCCGTATAGTTAAAGTGAAGTTGAATTTTCGTCTATATTTTGTCTATTTATTGTGTTTATTCTTTTTGTGCAAGATTTTATGCATTTTCACTGTTTTTGTATACGATTTTATGCATGAAGTACTATTGTAAAGGTTTAAATAAGCAATCATCTGGGGTTGGGGAACGGATTAAACCATTTTACATTAATTCTTATGGGAAAATGGTTTCAGTTTTCAAACAAATCGGTTCCCGAATAGCCTTTAGGAACGAATTATGTTCACACAACCGAGGTTCCATGTATTATAAATGTGTTTCTTGACACAGATGGTATTTGAATCTAAGTTTTTCCATTTAAAGAGTTATCAATACTGATACAACTATAGACACTCCATAGCCAGTTGGTGATTCAGTATTACAATTTGTACAATGCTTCATGTATGTTATGTGAATACTGTAACATTCAGTAGTCCAAAAAATGACTATCCACTAGTGTCAACCTGCCATAATTATTCTTTCTCTTGCTTGCCATATAGCGGAAAAATTCCCTTGAGTTAACCTTGGCCTGCCATATTGCACCTTTTCTTTCTTCACCATGCTCCTCACTTTCCTAGCTTGTACTTTATACTTTTCATGGATCCAATCACCACCAAATGTTTTGTACCTCCTCCACAGCATTTTCTTTTCCAGCACAGTTTGCTTGAATTCACTGTTCATCTAATTTGTTCCCACTCTATTCACTCACTTAACCCTTGGTATGCAGTTATACATTGCTTGTGTCAGATACTGCCTTGTGAATTTTCATGCACTGTCAACATCTTTTCTGCTCAGCTCATCTACCCCACATACTGATGCTAATTGACTACAGAGCTTCCTATAATCAACTGCTTTATACTTCCACATATATCCATTTTTGGCAGTAAACTTGTCTTGTTTAACCACTCCCAAACAAGTACCTCATGATCACTTTCACCAACTGCCAGCAGTGTCTACACCTCATTAACAACTACATCTTGTGAAGTTATCACAAGATGTAGTTGATTCAGTCACATGCTGCTTAAGATATTTATCTCTAAGTACCTCAACAAACTCACTCTCCTCGTTCCCATACACTGTCCGCCTTCCATTCTATATTCCAATAATTAAAGTCTCCAATCAGGATCACCTTCTTTTTACATGTCCTACCAATTTGTCTAATCATTTCACAACCGGTATTCTCTACATTCTATGTAATATAACAGTATCCTATCAGCTACACTAACATGTTAATTTCATCTTCACACCACACAGATTCAAAACCTGTACATGTGCTATCAACTTCCACACTTTCCACACAATTCTGTTGCAATCATTAGCTGCACTCCCCTCCTCCTCTTTTCATATTGCCAGCCTGGCTGGCCGAGTGGTTATCGTATCCGCTCCACAGCCAAAAGGCTGCAGGTCCGAATCTCGCTGTGGGTATGGATGTTTGCAATTGTCTGTGGAAATACTAGTGATGGTGGTGGTGGTCAGTGATAGATGGCGTTGGTGTAGTTGTGGTGACTTGGTGGATTGTGAGTGGTGAAGATAGAGTTGTAGAGTGGATGCTCACCCTCAATGAGTCTTTGCACTCCCTGGAGGTGACAAATAATAATAATAATATATCTACCCTTCCAGAAATTTATATATTTTTAAATTTTTATTCCTGTCATGACATCCCTCTCAGACAACCAAATTTCACTTATTCCAATTAACTTTGGGAATACTGACTCAATCAATGCAACAAACTCAGCTCTCTTCTTATGGATCCTCCTTACATTTGTGTAAACATAACAATCCTTGTGACTTTGAGGCCATTCCACCAGCACCAATATTCTCTAATCTAGCTGCAATACCACACCTCTCTCTTCAGTCTGATCACTCCCATTTCAATTATCCTAACTCTAATTTCCATTCCTAGCTGTCTCATTGTCACCTTTATGTATTCAATCACCTTCTGCTGCTGCAACCACATCATGCAGGAGTATCAAAGAGACAGTTCATATGTGGAATTATAAAGTAGGTGATTATAATAGTCTTAGACGTCAACTTGGGGAAGTTTCTTGGAGGGAGGAATTGGAAGGCCGGGATATCATTAGTGCTTGGGAAATTGTGAAGGAATATTTGTTAGCAACAATGGTAAGCTGTATTTCACGAGTGAAGAAGAGGACACAATTTGGAGTAAAGTGGATGACGAACAATATTAAACAGGAGCACATGCGAAAAAGAGGCTATGGAAGAGATATAAGGAGACAGATGAAAAGAAGATGCATGAAGAATATAAGACACAGGCCAGAACAGTGACTAGTATGGTAAGGAAAGCGAAACTGGAATATGAGAGGAGAAGGAGATTGGCCTTAAGATCCAAAAAAATCCTAGGGAATTTTTTAGCTATGTGGCCAGTAGGAGGAGAAATGACTGTGGAAGAATGATATTGTGGGATAAAAATTGGAATAGAGCGACTGATGCAGACGACATAGTGGAATTGTTCAATGAACACTTTATTGGAGTATTTCATCCTAGAGAAGTCAGTTTTAATGCTAGAGGGATAGGGCAGATTCGCGGTTTAGAGGTACAGGAGGAGAGTGTGTTTCAGATACTGAGTACTCTGGATGTCAGTAAAGCTTTGGGACTGGATGGTATTTCACCACGAGTTTTGAAAGAATGTGCTAGGGAACTGACAGTGCCTTTAACCTGGCTTTTCAATGAAAGTCTGATTGCAAGAAAGGTGCTGCCCAGGGAATGGAAGGAAGGTAAGATAGTGCCATTGCATAAGGACGGTAGCAGACTGGAAGTATCTAATTATAGGCCAGTTTGTGTATCATCATCAGTAGTTAGTAAGATCTTGGAGAAAGTAGTGAGGGACCATATACAGCATTGGGGCAGATGAGGGTAATGTTATCAGTGAGAGTCAACATGGGTTTGTGAAGAGGCACTCTTGTTTTAGCAATATGCGAGCCTTTTATGATAAAGTTACAAGAGCATTAGATGAGAGAAAGGCATATATTGCCATTTTCCTAGACTTAGCAAAGGCATTTGACAGGGTTCCACATGATAAGCTGATATTCAAGTTGCAGCACATGGGTCTGGATGTCAGATTGGTCAACTGGATTCAGGATTGGCTGTCTGATAGGTATCAGAGAGTTGTGTATGGTGGAGCAATATCAAAGAGCCAGAAGGTTACAAGTGAGGTTCCACAGGGCTCAGTACTGAGACCTATATTGTTTAACCTTTATATCAATGACATCGTCCATGAATTGCAAGGGGATATTCGGTTGTTTGCGGATGATGCGAAGCTGGGAAGGGTTATTAGTAATAGTGCAGATGTGGTAGCCCTGCAAGAGGATTTGAATAAGCTAGATAGATTGGCAAATGAATGGGGGTATCAGTTAAACTGCAGGAAGTAGGAGAGACAAGAGATCTTGGTTTGATGAATGATAGAAACCTGAAATTTATGGGACATATTGCAAAGGTAGTGAAGGTAACGCAGAGGATTGCTGCAATTATGAGAAGGACACTGACCTGCAGAGATAAAATGGTTATCATTCCGTTGTATAAGACTCTGATCAGACCACACTTAGACTACTGTTCTCAGATCTGGTCCCCAGGATTTGAAGGGGATAAATTAACTGTGGAAAGGGTACAAAGGCAGATAACAAAGATGGTGTCGGGACTGTACAATGTTAGTTATGAGGATCAGCTGAGGGAGTGTGGACTGCAGAGTTTGGTGGATAGAAGAAGGAGGGGTGATATGATTGAGACTTTTAAACTCTTTTGAGAGGTTTTTACAGGGTCGACACTGGGGAATTCTTTCGCTTGGTTGAACAGCGGGAAGGAGTGATGACAAGAGGCCATCCCTGGAAGTTACGAAAGGAAACTGTGAGCAAGAGGGTGAAGAGTGGTTTCTTTCCATGGAGGGTGGTTGAACCATAGACTTTGTGTTTCCTAGGAGGGACCTTCCTCGATGAGTCTTGATATACTTGTGTTTCTTAGAAAGGACCTGCCACGATTAGTCTTTTGACTCCATGGAGGCCTGAATAATAATAATAATATCCATCTTCCTCTTGTTGTATAATCCATTTAGTTATTATCCTTCTTTACAAGTAGACTCTGATCATTTACTACAGTATCTTCTTGATTCTGTGCCTTCTCAGAACACAATAGCCTTTCTGAATGCCCAACACCAAACTCATTCAAATGCAATCCATCAACTTTAAACCATTCTAAATTTCCATCAAATTCACTGCATAGATTTACATATTGGAACCCACTTTGCCTCACACAACTCAGCCAGCTTACTATTCATTATCTCTGCTCTCCTTCTCAGTTCACTATTGTCATATCTTGGCAACACACTAACAACACTATTATTCTTTACCTGCCACAACAACTTCTTATCAACATTTTCCGCCCCTCAACTAAATCATTTGTCATTATTTGATGTCCTCTCTTTCCTTATTTTCCTGTTTATTGTTTTAAATTTTATTTCTTACTCTGAGTAGTACTACAAATTCACTCATAAATTTATCTTTGCAGAACAAATTAAACAACAACAACAAAAAAAAAACTGTGCATTATTAATTTTATTCGGTAGAAATGTGTATTTTAAATCTTCATTTTCATACCAATAGGAAAGATTATGGAACTGTTTCTGAGCACTGTCTTCTTGATATGGTGAAGGTAATAGCATTTGCACTAACTGAGGGCAAGGTATGTAAATTACAAATAATATTAATTTCTTACTGTATGTTTAAATGAAATGGCATAAGCAAACCTACTCAATGATGCTCAACACATACTCTTCCAACTTTGTATTAGGTGATAAACAGATATTATTCCTAGATCGTATCATTGTATAACCATATTTTTTAAAAATTAAAAATTGATTTTTACTTATAAGACTATGCTCTATTCCAAAGATTGATTCCTTTGCTCTTTTTTATATTATTATTTTATTTTTTATTTTTAACAGTTCTGATAATATTGTTATAGACATGTGTTCCTGCTTACTGGAAGAAGGTTGAAGATTTTAAATCCATGTTGTAAACTGCTTTTAGATTTTCATCTGAATCAATGGTAATAACTGCATTTTTGCTGCATTATTGTCTTCAAGGGAGGGAGATTTTCAAAAAAAGTCATTATCTCAAGACCCCAATGGAACCAAAGACTGTCATGGGAGGTCCCTTTGTCGTACACACATCTCATCATACTGTGCTTTAAATACATTCTAATTATCTGCAGACACTGCACTCTCAGGCAATGTATTTCAATCATTCATAACTCCATGCTTTTTTGCTTCTTACTCCCTTGCTCACACCCTCCTTATGTAGCTTCCAGTGAAGACCTCTGGTTATTCTCTATCTCCCATCATTTTATGAAAAACCTATTCAACATTCATCTGATAACATCCCCTTTTCAACTTGTATGTATCTATCATATTGCCCCTCTTCTTCCTATCCATAAGACTCTGAATTGCATCTTCTCAATGTTTCTTCATGCTCAGCATTCCAGACACCACACACTACCTTACTCAATCATCTCTGGACCCTTTCAAATATCTCTTCATCCTTTTAAAAATCAGGTGACTAAATCTGGGAACAGTAGTCTATATGTATGTGGCCTAATCAAGGGCTTATACAATGAAACAAAAATCTCCTGGAGCCAGAATTTGTTGTGTTGTTCTCACAATGTTGGTAATGTATCCCCGGAATTTTAGATCCTTATCCACCATCACCCCAAGATCTCTTATTTCTTCTATCTCCAACAATATATCTCCACTGAGCATAACTTCTACATCCCATCTTTGTTCTCCAATTTTTAAAACCTTACATTTCATAACACTGAACAGGCTTCCACACTCCCTTGCCCATTCACTCAGTCTGTTTATGTTCTTGTAAGGCCACAACATCTGGTCTGCTCCTCATAGTTCTTCCCAACTTTGCATTATCTGCAAACAACTGAATACTCGCATTTAAATCTTTCCTAATATTCTTAATTATAGCTTTATTCAACTATAGCTATATTAAATTATAGCTATATTAAAATATGTTTATTAGAATGCAGTTGCAGCAGTTAGAATAGGTGATGATTTGGGGAAATGGTTTAAAACAAGCAGAGGTACTAGACAGGGAGACCCAATATCACCAAGCATTTTCATCGCACATTTAGAAAGAGCAGTGGATAAAATGAAAGAAGATGCCAAAGGAATATCTGTACACGGAATGAGAATTAACAATCTGAGATTCGCAGATGACATTGTTATTATTGAAGAAGACGAAAGAGAACTACAAAAAATACTGAAACTGTTAAATGAGGAAGGGAAGAGATTTGGACTTGTTATAAACTTTGAAAAAACAAAGACAATGGTATTTGGTGAGAAGAACATGAAACAAAAGATACAAGTGGATGGAACTGATATAGAAAATGTAGACCAATTCACATATTTGGGAAGTAAACTGATATATGACTTGGACTGTAAAAAAAGAAATAAAGATCAGGATTGCAAAGGGAAAAAAAATCTGAAGGCTATGGATAACATCTGGAAAAGTAAGGTGATCAGTCTGCAAAAAAAACTAAGAGTACTGGAAACATGCATCTTCAACGGTGTACTGTATGGATCTGAAATGTGGGTAATAAATAAGGAATCAAGAAAAAAAGAATTTTGGCATTTGAAAGAACTTGTTACAGGAAGATTCTAAGAATAGGATGGGTACAGAAAATCACCAATAAAGAGCTCTATCAGAAGATACAACCAAAACAGAATCTAATGCAGAAGATTATAAAAAGGAAGCTGCAATTATTTGGACACATCTGTAGAATGAGTGAGGACCAGAAGATAAAGACATTTATGGAGAGGGCGTTAGTGAACCAAGCGCTGCGGACACGATTTGAAGAGCTCCTGATTCAGATAAGTTTTACTAGGAATAATTAAGTATATATGCGTAATTGTTTAAGTAAGAGTGGCTGTAAACATTGTACGCTACCGATATTATTAGTGTGGGGGTTTTTTCTTGCCTAAACTAAATTACGAAATCGTTATTATTAGACCTAGTAACCTGCAGAGGAAAAAAAAAAAATGGCGGCGGCATTGTCATTCCATGATTTTAATTTAGATTTCAGTAGTTTCATTAAGTGTGAGGTCTATTATATGTATTCCTTCGATTACATAAATGATTTGTGGATGTTCAGTGCGGATGGAAGAAGGGTGTGTGCGAAGTGTGACCTGAACGAGGAACTGATGAATGCGAATATGAAATTGATGACAGAAAGTGCTAGTACTGATTGTGTCGCGAGTGCACGTTTGAAAGAGAAGGATGGTGAGAAGACAGGCGAAAAAATGTTAAAAAATCAGGAAAAAAGAAAAAGAGCGATTTGGCAACTGTAACGGATGTTAAAAGGGACAAAAGTGAGGCAGAAAGAAACGAAATTGAGAGAACGAATGAAAGTAGAAATGGCGTGAAACAGAAATCGCAAGTAAAAAAAATCGAAAGAATGAATGATGGCGAAAGTTGGACTCATGTTGGAATGAAAGTACTGAAACAAAGAAAGATGAATGACAGTAAGAGTGAGAAGAATGATAGCAAAAGTTGGACGCATGTTAGTCCGAAAGTACGGAAACAAAGAAAGATAAATGAGAGTGAAAGTGAGAAGAATGATAGTGAAAGTTGGACGTATGTTGGACCGAAAGTACGGAAACAAAGAAGGATGAATGAGAGGAAAAGTGAAAAGAGGGGGGGGCGAGAGTTAGAAAGGTTTAATGATAGAGAGAATGTGTCGCGAGGTTCGGAAAGTGAATTGGATTGGATGAAGCAAGAAATGAAATGGAGGCAGAATGAAATTAAGAGAATTCAGGTCAAAACTATTAAAATAAATCATGATGGCATGAAAGAGTTAACGAAAGATGAGCGAGTGGCATTGTATGGCGACTGCATTAGTAAAGGTGTGCTAGAGGATAAAATGCACAAGGTATGTTTTCCAGGCGGTAAAATGAGTAGAGTGATTGAGGCATTGAATATGAGGCGGGAGCGAGCAAAAGAGTTAATTGTATTAATTGGTACAAATGATTTGAGAAAGAACAAAGAACATGTCAAAATGAATGTCAGGAGACTGCTTGGAAAGATAAAAGAGAATAGTGTGACAGGAAGGGTAATCAGTGTGTTGTCTAGGTATGATTGTGGTGAAATGAGGTGGAGAGCAAGGATTATGAATGATATTCTGGCTGAAATGTGTGAGGAGATGGGAGTACAGTTCGTTAATGTGTGGAATGAGTTTGAGGGACGAAGTGAGCTGTATGGGAGCGATGGACTGCATTTGAGTGGTTATGGTGTGAGTCGCTTGGAGAGACTGCTGCTGGAAAGTAGAGAAGTGAATAGAGAGAATGAATCAGATTGAGACAGGAGTGATGTGGAAGAGCAGGAGAGTAAGACAGGAGAGATTGAAGAAGTGGAAATGAATGGGGAAGTGACTGGTATGAGTATAGAAAATAAGAGAATGGGTGTGCAAGAGGAGCAGGGAAACGGGGAGGCTCAGGGTGGACAGGGATACACAGCTTGAGAAAGGTGGATGCTCCAAGAGGAGGTGAGCATGTGTAGGCAGGAAAGTAATGGGATGACCAGGGATCAAGAGGAAACAGATGGAGTTGCAAAGGATTCTAAAATGAAGAAGCAGAAAGGGAAATGGCCCCAGTCCAGCATGGAGAGATTACATTGAGTGAATGGTATCAGTGGAACTAGCTGTAGATCCCGAAATGAGTTGTTGTGTTTGTATACCAATGCTAGAAGTATAAGAAACAAGGCGGATGAAATGGTTGCACTAATTGCATCTGTGCACCCAGAGATTGTCGGAATAAGTGAGACATGGATAGATGAGGACGAAATCCTGACAGGAATAGAGATGGAAAGGTATGATGTGTTTCGTGAGGATAGAAGGGGTAAAAAGGGAGGAGGAGTGCAATTGATGATAGAGAAAGAGTTATGTCCATACACGGTAGAGATGCTAGAGGGAAATAGGGCCAGTGGTTTTGAGGCAGTATGGTGTGAGATAGAGGTGAATGGAATCAAATACTTGGTGGGATGTTGTTATAGACTTGGTAATGTGGATGGTGGTGATAGTGAAATGTATAGTCAAATAAGGCAAGCAAATAAGAAAAGGGTGATCATTATGGGTGATTTTAATTATGGCAATATAGACTGGAATGAAGAGATAGCAACTGGAAGTAAAGAAAATGAGTTTCTTGAGTTTTTGAGGGATAACCACCTCAGACAGTATGTAACAGAGGGCACACGAGGATTAAGGGTCTTGGATTTGGTCATCTCATCAGAGGATGTAATTATAACTGAGGTGTCAAATCATCCACCAATTGGTGAAAGTGACCATGAGGTGATTACCTGGGTGGTTGCCAGCAGTGCAAGGCCCCCTGTGAAAAAGGGTATATGTGGAACCACAAGGGGGGGGGGGATTATGAAGAGCTCAGGAGACAGCTTGCAGGTGTAGAATGGAATGAGGAGTTAGCTGGAAAAGAGATCAATGCAGCTTGGGGGATTTTCAAAAACTATGTAGTAGATATACAATGTCTAAATGTATACCATGGGTGAGAAGGTTAAATAAGGTAGGTATGAGATGGATGAATAAAGAGATTAAGCATGTGATACAGAGAAAGAGGGCATTGTGGAGGCAGCATAAGAGAAGTGGAAGTAACCAATTTCATGAGGTCTACAAAGACCAGGCAAGGAGGGTGACTTTGGTAGTGAGAGTAGCTAAAGAGAGGTATGAACAGCAGTTAGCTATTGAAGCCAAAAAGAATCCTAGGGAGTTCTTTAGATATGTAGCCAGCAAAAGAAAGAATGATTATGGAAGGATGACATTGATTGGAGGAAATGGTATAAAGACAGCTGCTGCAGCATGTGTGGTGGAGATACTTAATGAGCAGTTCATAATGATCTTTCAATCTTGGGAATGTGACTTCATGGAGAGATTAAGAGCAGTTGATGATGGGGAGGAGAGACCGAATGTAAGTGAGCAAGAGGTGTTTGGAGTGTTGAGTAAACTAGATGTAAATAAGGCTGTGGGACTTGATAATATATCACCACGTATTCTGAAGGAATGTTCCAGAGAGTTGACACCTGCCTTGACATATTTTTTTAATACGAGTCTTGCACTTAGTCAAGTTCCTAAAGAGTGAAAGGAGGGCAAGATTGTGCCACTTCATAAAGGAGGTGATCAAACTCAAGGATCAAACTATAGGCCTATCTGTGTGTCAGGTGTTGTGGTTAAGTTGTTGGAGAAGCTTGTGCGAACTAGTATCCAGAGTTGGGTAGACAACAATGGTATAATCTTTGATGGACAGCATGGATTTGCTAAAGGGAGGTCATGTTTTAGTAATCTACTTACTTATTATAGAGTAATAAGTAAGTAGACTCTATCAAAAGAGGTACTCTTTTGATAGAGTACCTCATGATAAGTTGACAGTCAAACTAGAGCAGATGGGGTTGGATATTAGATTAGTGCATTGGATTGGAGACTGGCTCTCTGATAGGTATCAACAAGTTGTGTGTGGGGGTGCAATATCCAGGAAAAGGAAAGTCACTAGTGGAGTGTCTCAGGGGTCTGTTTTAGGGCCATTACTATTTAACTTGTATATTAATGATATAAGTGAAAATTTGGATGGAGATGTTCAGTTGTTTGCAGATGATGCAAAGTCGGGATGAACCATAAAGAGTAGTGAAGATGTTGTGGCCTTGCAAGAAGACTTGAATAAATTGAGTGATTGGGTAAGCAAATGGGGATGGGAGTTCAATGTTGAAAATGTAAGGTTTTAAAATTTGGAATACAAAGATGGGATGCAGAATTTATGCTTGGTGAGAATATATTGTTGGAAGTAGAGGAAATAAGAGATCTGGGTGGTGATAGTGGATAAGGATCTAAAATTTCGGGGACACATTGCAAAATTGTGAAGACAACACAAAGACTTCTGGAAATGATGCCGAGGACACTGACGTGTTGAAGTAGGCAGATTCTTGTTCCATTATATAAGGCTTTGATTAGGCCACACATGACTATTGTGTCCCGATTTGGTCACCTGGTTTTCAGAAGGATGAAGAGATGTTGGAAAGGATCCAAAGGCGACTGATTAAGTTAGTTTCTGACCTCTGGAATGTTGAGTACGAGGAAAGATTGAAAAGATGTAATTTGGAGAGAAGGAAGAGGGGAGATATGATAGAGACCTACAAGTTTGTAAAGGGTTGTTATAGGATCAATGGTGGAGAAGTTCTACAGAGAATAGTGGGAGATCAGGGGAGAACCAGAGGTCATCCCTGGAAACTGTATAAAGTGGGTGTGAGTATGGGAGTGAAAGGCAGGTTTTTTTCGTGCAGAGTTGTGAGTGATTGGAATGCCTTGCCTGAGAGTGTGTTGTCTGCAAGGAGTTTGAATGTGTTTAAGACACGGTATGATGAGATGTGTGTAAGATAAAAGGACCTTCTAGATGATTCTTTGACTCCATGAGGTCTTGTTTAATAATAATAATAATAATAATGTTAAGTATTTTGGATGGTTTAAACAGAAGAGTTAGACCATACAGAGAATGGATAGTCAATATAAAAGATTGGTAAGGAATGGGTGTACAAAAACTGCGACACTGTGCACTGGACAAAGAAAGGTGGATGAAGATAGACAAACAGGCATCAGACATCAACAGGCAGTAAGCTCATGGTTCGTGATGATGATGAATATTGTTAATATACAGTTTATACAGCAGTGGCTATAAAACCTCTTGAGATGCACCACTAGTGACTTACCTCTTCCAGGATATTACTCCTCCATACAATTTACTGATACCTATCAACTTATCACATGGCAATCTATCAAAAGCCTTTGCATAATCTAAGTATAGTAGTACTACTACTGCTACTGTGTATCTATTTCCTTTATCTAAGTCAGCTGTCACCTTATTGTAATAAGTAAGTGGATTATTAAATTGCATGGGAAATTGTGAAAGAATATTTGTTAGCAGCAATGGTAAGTTGTATACCATGAGTGAGGAAGAGGACACAATTTGGAGTAAAGTGGATGACAAACAATTTTAAACAGGAATTGCATGCGAAAAAGAGGCTATGGAAGAGATATAAGAACACAGGTGAAGAGAAGATGCATGAAGAATATAAGACACAGGCCAGAAGAGTGACTAGTGTGGTAAGAAAAGCAAAACTGAAATATGAGAGGAGATTGGCCCTAAGATCCAAAGAAAATCCTAGGGAATTTTTTAGCTATCTGGCCAGTAGGAGGAGAAATTACTGTTGAAGAATGATATTGTGGGATAAAAATGGGAATAGAGTGATTGATGCAGAGGATTAACTATTAACATTAACATATTAACACATGTTAATGTTAATATCACAGGTTCGAGGTTTTGAGGTACAGGAGGAGAGTGTGTTTCAGATACTGAGTACTCTGGATGTCAGTAAAGCTTTTGGACTGGATGGTATTTCACCACGAGTTTTGAGAGAATGTGCTAGGGAACTGACAGTGCCTTTAACCTGGCTTTTCAATGAAAGTCTGGTTGCGGGAAAGGTGCTGCCCAGAGAATGGAAGGAAGGTACGATACTGCCATTGCATAAGGGTGGTAACAGACTGGAAGTGTCTAATTATAGGCCAGTTTGTGTGTCATCAGTAGTTGTTAAGATCTTGGAGAAAGTAGTGAGGGATAGTATACAGCATTGGGCCGATGAGGGTAATGTTATCTGTGAGAGTCAACATGGATTTTGTGAAGGGGCGCTCTTCTTTTAGCAATATGCGAGCCTTTTATAATAAAGTTACAAGAACATTAGATGAGGGAAAGGCATATACTGCAATTTTCTTAGACTTAGCGAAGGCATTTGACAGGGTGCCACATGATAAGCTGATATTTAAGTTGCAGTACATGGGTCTGGATGTCAGATTGGTCGACTGGATTCAGGATTGGCTGTCTGATATGCATCAGAGAGTTGTATATGGTGGAGCAGTTTCAAGGAGGCAGAGGGTTACAAGTGGGGTTCCACAGGGCTCAGTACTAGGACCTATATTGTTTAACCTTTATATCAATGACATTGCCAGTGGATTGCAAGGGGATATTCAGTTGTTTGCGGATGATGCGAAGCTGGGAAGGATTATTAGTAATAGTGCAGGTGTGGTAGACCTGCAAGAGGATTTGAATAAGCTAGATAGATGGGCAAATGAATGGGATGTCAGTTTCTTAGACTTAGCGAAGGCATTTGACAGGGTGCCATATGATAAGCTGATATTTAAGTTGCAGCACATGGGTCTGGATGTCAGATTGGTCAACTGGATTCAGGATTGGCTGTCTGATATGCATCAGAGAGTTGTGTATGGTGGAGCAGTTTCAAGGAGGCAGAGGGTTACAAGTGGGGTTCCACAGGACTCAGTACTAGGACCTATATTGTTTAAACTTTATATCAATGACATTGTCAGTGGATTGCAAGGGGATATTCAGTTGTTTGTGGATGATGTGAAACTGGGAAGAATTATTAGTAATAGTGCAGATGCTGTAGACCTGTAAGAGGATTTGAATAAGCTAGACAGATGGGTAAATAAAGGGGGTTATCAGTTTAATGCAGCAAAACGTAAGGTCTTGAGGTTTGTGAAACATCAATGGGATGCTGTATACTCTATGGGAGGAGTTATACTGGAGGAAGTAGGGGAGACAAGAGATCTCGGGTTGATGATTGATAGAAACCTGAAATTTAGGGGATATATTGCAAAGGTGGTGAAGGTAACACAGAGGATTGCTGCAATTATGAGAACACTGACCTGCAGAGATAAAAGGGTTATCATTCCATTGTATAAGTCTCTGATTAGACCACACTTAGACTATTGTTCTCAGATTTGGTCCCCAGGATTTGAAGGGGATAAATTAACTGTGGAAAGGATACAAAGACGGATGACAAAGATAGTTTCAGGACTGTACACTTTTGGTTATGAGGATTGGCTGAGGGAATGCAGACTGCAGAGTTTCGTGGATAGAAGAAATAGAGGTGATATGATTGAGACAATTTTAAATTGTTGAGAGGTGGTTACGGGGTTGACACTGGGGAGTTCTTTCGCTTGGTTGAACAGTGGGAGGGAGTGATGACAAAAGGCCATTCCTGGAAGTTACAGAATGAAACTGTGAGCAAGAGGGTGAGGAGTGGTTTCTTTGCATTGGAGAATGGTTGAACTGTAGAATACATTGCCTGATGGAGTAGTGAGAGCGAGAATGGTCAATGAGTTTAAGGAGTGGTATGATAGACTTTGTGTTTCTTTAGGGGGGGGGGATCTCCTATCGATGAGTCTTGACAGACTTTATGTTTTTAGGAAGGACCTCCCATGATGAGGCTTTTGACTCCATGGCATGATATTTATAAAAGATAATATCACTGATTTCAAACCAATCGTGGATTATGCTTCTCACTAGCCTCTTCAACACTTAAACTCCTTTCTTGAGTTCTGTCACTTCCCTTTTGAAGCAGTATAATAATGCATTTCTTCAACTCGTTTTTAATTTGACTCAATGTAGGACTCATATTAAACAAATATTCAATTGTAGATTCCCGTAAAACATTCCACTAGTATTGACTTGATGATATATCACTGATATATCATGGTGATATATCATCAGATCCCACAGCTTTATTAACAGCTAGTTTAATCAATTCCACAAATAACTCTTGCTTACTCGCTCAGTCAGTATTTGTTTCATTTCTTTGGCTGCTCTCAAACTCTTCATGATGTCACATTAACAGGGATGAAAAAACTTTATGATCTACTCATTAAATATATTATTATTATTATTATTACCACCCCAAGACCTCATGGAGTCAAAGACTCATCTGGAAAGTCCTTTTATCACACACAGCTCATCATACCTTGTTTTAAACACATTCAAACTCTTTGCAGACACCACATTCTCAGGCAAGGCATTCCAATCATTTACAACTCTGCACAAAAAAACCTTCCTCTCACTCCTCTACTCACACCCTCTTTACACTGTTTCCAGGGATAACCTCTGGTTCATCCCTGATCTTCCACTATTCTCTGTAAAACTTCTCCAGCATTGATCCTACAACAACCCCTTACCAACTTGTAGGTCTCTATCATATCTCCCCTTTTCCTCCTATCCACGAGACTCTGCAAATTACATCTTCTCAATCTTTCCTCATACTCGACATTCCAGAGATCAGAAACTACCTTAGTCGGTCTCCTTTCGACCTTTTATAACATCTCTTCATCCTTCTGTAAACCCGGTGACCAAATATGGACAATAGTCCATGTGTGGTCTAATCCAATCCTTATACAATGGAACAAAAACTCCCTACTTCGACAAGTCAGTGTCCTCTGCTTCATTCCCAGAAGCCTTTGTGTTGTCTTCACAGTTTTGTCACTGTGTCTCCCTAAATTTCAGATCCTTATCCACTATCACCCTTACATATCTTATTTCCTCACCCTCCAACAATATATCCTCATCAAGCATAAATTCTGTATCCCACCTTTGTTTTCCAAATTTTAAATCCTTACATTTTGCAACATTGAACTCACATCCCCATTTGCTTGCCCAATCACTCAATTTATTCAAGTCTTCTTGCAAGGCCACAACATCTTCACTACTCTTTATGGTTCATCCCAACTTTGCATCATCTGCAAACAACTGAATATCTCCATCCAAATCTTCACTTATATCATTAATATACAAGTTAAATAGTAATGGCCCTAAAACAGACCCCTGAGGCACTCCACTAGTGACTTTCCTTTTCCTGGATATTGCATCCCCATACACAACTTGTTGATACCTATCAGATAGCCAGTCTCCAACCCAATGCACCAATCTCATATCCAACCCCATCTGCTCTAGTTTGACTGTCAACCTATCATGAGGTACTCTATCAAATGTCTTTGCGAAATCCATGTATATTACTCTGTATCCTTTTCCTCTGTCCAAGGAAGCAGTCACTTTATTGTAATAAGTAAGTAGATTACTAAAACATGACCTCCCTTTAGCAAATCCATGCTGTCCATCAAAGACAATACCATTGTTATCATCTCAACTCTGGATCATAGTTCTCACAAGCTTCTCCAAAAACTTAACCACAAAACCTGACACACAGATAGGCCTATAGTTTGATGCTTGAGTTCAATCACCTCCTTTATGAAGTATCACAATCTTGCCCTCCTTCCACTCCTTAGGAACTTGACCGAGTGCAAGAATCATATTAAAAAAATATGTCAAGGTAGGTGTCAACTCCAGGGCACATTCTTTCAGAATACGTGGTGATATATTATCAAGTTCCACAGCCTTATTATCATCTAGTTTGCTCAACTCCCCTACACCTCTTGCTCACCTACAGTCAGTCTCTCCTCCCCATCATCAACTCTTCTCAATGCCTCCATGAAGTCACATTCACAAGATTGAAAGATCTTTATGAACTGCTCATTAAGTATCTCCACCACACATTCTGCATCAGCTGTCTTTATACCATTTTCTCCAATCAGTGTCATCCTTCCATAATTATTCTTTCTTTTGCTGGCTACATATCGAAAGAACTCCTTAGGATTCTTTTTAGCATCATTAGCCAACCGCTGTTCATAACTCTCTTTAGCTACCTTCACCAACCAAATCACCCTCTTTGCTTGGTCTTTGTAGACCTCATGGAATTGGTTATTTCCACTTCTTCTATGCTGCCTCCACAATGCCCTTTTTCTCTGTATCGCATGCTTAATCTCTTTATTTAACCTTCTCACCCTTCGAATACATTTAGACATTGCATCTACTAAACAGTTTTTGAAAATCCCCCAAGCTGCATTCATCTCTTTTCCAGCTAACTCCTCATTCCACGCTACATCCGCAAGCTGTCTCCTGAGCTCTTCATAATCATCCCCCTTGTAGTTCCACATATACCCTTTTCTCACGGAGGTCCTTGCACTGCTGGCAACCACCCAGGTAATCACCTCATGGTCACTCTCACCAATCGGTGGATGATTTGACACCTCATTTATAATTACATCCTCTGATGAGATGACCAAATCCTCGTGTGCCATCTGTTACATACTGTCTAAGGTAGTTATCCCTCAAAAACTCAATAAACCCATTTTCTTTACTTCCATTTGCTATCTCATCATTCCAGTCTATATTACCATAATTAAAATCACTCATAATGATCACACTTATTATACACTTAATAGTATGCTTATTTACTTGGCTGCTTTGATTGTACATTTCATTATCACCACCATCCACATTACCTGGTCTATAACAACATCCCACCAAGTATTTGATTCCATTCACCTCTATCTCACACCTCTTGCATCTGTACTTTATATGGACATAACTCTTTCTCTATCATGAATAGCACTTCCCCTCCCTTTTTATCCCTTCTGTCCTCAAGAAACACATCATACCCTTCCATCTCTATTCCTGTCAGGATGTCATCCTCTTCCAACCATGTCTCATTTATTCTGACAATCTTTGGGCGAACAGATGCAATTAGTGCAACCATTTCATCTGCCTTGTTTCTTATACTTCTAGTATTTGTTTACAAACACAACAGCTCATTTTTGGATCTACAGCTAGTTCCACTGATACCACTCACTCGATGTGATCTCTCCATGTTCGACTGGGGACATTTCCCTTTTTGCTTTTTCATTTTAAAACCCTTTTCAATTCCAATTGTTTCCTCTTGATCCCTGGTCAACCCATTCCTTTCCTGTCTACACATGCTCTCACTATTTCTTGGAGCATCCACCTTTCTTAAGCTGTGTACCCCTGTCCACCCTGAGTTTCCCCGTTTCCCAGCTCCTCTTGCACACCCATTCTCTCATTTTCTATACTCATACCACTCACTTCCCCATTCATAACCACCTGTTCAATCTCTCCTGTCTTACTCTCCTGCTCTTCCACATCACTTTGATTCATTCTCTCTATTCACTTCTCTGCCTTCCAGCAGCAGTCTCTCCAAGTGACTCGCACCATAACCACTCAAATGCAGTCCATTGCTCCCATACAGCTCATTTCGTCCCTCAAACTCATTCCACACATTAACAAACTGTACTCCCATCTCCTCACACCTTTCAGACAGCATATCATTCATGATCCTTGCTCTCCGCCTCATTTCACCACAGTCTTACCTAGACAGCATGCTATCTACCCTTCCTGTCACACTTAATGGATATCAGGAGGATGCTCTAAGCAGCCTCCTGATATCCATTATGGCACACTCTTTGTCCTCTCTCAAATCATTCGTGCCTATTAATACTATTAACTCTTTTGCTCTCTCCTTCCTCATATCCAATGCCTCAATCACTCTACTCATTTTAGTGCCTGGAAAACATACCTTGTGTTTTCTATCCTCCAGCACACCTTTAATAATGGAGTCGCCATACAACACTACTCGCTCAGATTTTCGTTAACTCTTTCATGCTGTCATTATTTATTTTAATAGTTTTTTACCTGAATTTTCTTAATTTCATTCCGCATCCATTTCATTTCTTGCCTCATCCAATCTAATTCAACTTCTGAATCTCACAACACATTCTCTCCATCATTTAATCATTCTAACTTTATTACTCTTGACCCCCCTCTTCTCACTCTCACACTCATTCATCTTTCTTTGTTTCTGTACTTTCAGTGCAACATGCGTCGAACTTTCTCTATCATCCATTCTTTCGATTTTTTTCACTTTTGATTTCTACCTCACACCATTTCTAGTTTAATTCGTTCTCTCAATTTCATTTCCTTCCACCCCTCTCTCACCTCACTTTCATCTCTTTTAACATCCGTTACTGTTTTCAAATCGCTCTTTTTCTTTTTTACCGATTTTTTAACATTTTTTCGCTTCTCTTTTTGTCACCATCCTTTTCTTTCAAACGTGCACTCATTTTCCCCACGAAAATCTCGCTGCCAATGCTTTGTCATCAATTTCATATTTGCATTCATCAATTCCTCGTTCAGGTCACACTTTGCACACACCCTTCTTTCATCTGCTCTAAACTTCCAGAAATCATTTATGTAATCAAAAGAATACATATAACAGACCTCACACTTAACGAAATGAATGAAATCTAAATTAAAGTCATGGAATGCCCGCCATTTTTTTTTTCCCTGCAGGTTACTAGGTCTAATAAGAAAGATTTTGTAATTAAGTTTAGGCAAGAAAATTCCCCCACGCTAATAATACTGGTAGCACACAACGTTTACAGCCTCTCTTACTCAAACAATTATGCATATATATTTAATTATTCCTAGAAAACTTATCCCAATCAGGAGCTCTTCTTATACATGTCACTGCACTTGACTCACGAGCACCTTCTCATGAACCTTCTGTAGCAGTTTTCCCTATACCATTTTCTCCAATCAGTGTCATCTTACCATAATCATTCTTTATTTTGCTGGCTACGTATTGAAAGAACTTCGAATTTTTTGCTTCATTAGCTAAGTGCTACTTGTAATACATTTTTGCTACCCTTACCAACTGAGTCACTCTCCTTGCCTGTTTTTTGTATTGCTGATGAACTTGGTCATTACCACTCATCTTATGTAAATAAAAGATGCTAAGAAATTATATTCTTGGTTTCTTCTTTTATCCAAGTGTAAGCAAAGAAAGTTTACCCGTGAAGTACCTTCACGACTGGGCTACTTTTATATAAAGGCAATTGATGCAAACTAATGTTTGCATGAATTGCCTTAGTATCCCACATTGAAACCCACATATCCTTACAGACATATATAATGCTATGCATTATGAGAAGGACCTCTATCCAGACTGGTTTTGACCTTTGAGGTGAAAAAGTGTAAAGGGTTACTCATTATAAGCCTAAAGTAGTTAGTATAGGGGTGCAAGAGAGTCTGATAGTATTAGGAGTATGAGAGAGAGAGAGAGACAAAAGGCCTCAGGTCTTTTATATCATCATATAGCCAAAGGTTATCAGTTTTCCTTTTTCACCAATCTCATGCAGATGAACAACCAAAAGAACAACTAAAGCATAGAGATGATTAATACCCAGGTGGTTAGCCTTATCTGAGTTAACAGCTGTGAGTTGGCCTTCTCTGTCTGGGATTGTTTTCCAGTCATCCCTTTATTGACCATAAGACCACATTGAATTAAGAGGATGGAACAATTTAAAAACCTCTCACTGCAAAAATAGACAGAATTTTATTTCCCTCTAGTGAATATTGCATAATGTAGGTGATCTATACCACCCCTGGCCAAAAATTTGATATCTTCTAGAATGCTCCTTTCTAAATACAAAAATTGTCTGAGTGAACAATAAAATTTCCACAATACAATGTTATAAAGCATTTGTATGTTGTCATCTTGCTGATTTTCAAATCCATGTTTCATTCTAACCTTCCATAAATGGTATTTTAATTCATTAATTATAAAAATCAAAATTCTCTTCCCATTGCTAACAGACAGTGTGTACTGTAAAAAAAAAATAGCCTGTTCTGTTGTAAGTAATGGAATGCACAATACATTATATGATCTAATTAAAAGAAACACACGTATTAACCACAGTGAAAATTATTTAATTGTAAATATTGAAATTATATTCTTGGTTTTACACAATACAATGTTATAAAGCATTTGTATGTTGTCATCTTGCTGATTTTCAAATCCATGTTTCATTCTAACCTTCCATAAATGGTATTTTAATTCATTAATTATAAAAATCAAAATTCTCTTCCCATTGCTGACAGACAGTGTGTACTGTAAAAAAAAAATAGCCTGTTCTGTTGTAAGTAATGGAATGCACAATACATTATATGATCTAATTAAAAGAAACACACGTATTAACCACAGTGAAAATTATTTAATTGTAAATATTTCATCCTAAGTATCTTAGGATATCATCAGTACAGTAGTTTAAAACAATAATAGGAATAACATACAGTTAGGGTGCATGATTACAATAGAATCTCATGAAACGTGCATGTTTCATGAGATTCTGTAACATTTTACTTCTGTAACACGTCTCATGAAACGTGTTACAGAAGTAAAAAAAATAATAATAAATAAATAAATAAATAAAAAAAATAAAAAAGTAATTATTTAACACAGTTTTGTATGACAATTTCCCATACTTTAGGAATAGTAAGAACGTCATTGTGGTTTAAGTTTGGTCTGTGTAGTAGGGCTTCAGAACTTTCTTTGTATAAACGTTCATGTTTATATAAAGATCTATGTAAAAGTTTAGATTTTTCCCAATGGACCCTATGGTTTGGATTTTCAATTCCGTGTTGAGAGAGGCCAGATTTCTGCGGTTTAAAAAGACGAATGTGGTCTTGATGTTCCGAGATGTTCCTGAACAGACCTACCTGTCTGTCCAAAGTAAGACAATTTGGATGAGCATGGAATCTCATAAATGCCAGGCAACATCAAAGGTGAGGGTTTGTCCTTAGGAGAAGGTAACAAGTTGTAAATTTGGTTGATAGGTTTGTAAGTAGTGGCAAAATTGTATTTCTTCATAATTTTAGAAAGACATTCGGAGATGCCTTTGACGTAAGGTATGGGAATCCTAAGGACTTCTTCCTGTCTGGTTTGATGTGTGGAGAAGTGACTGATGATTTTTTGAGTTGTTTTAGGATTATATCCATTTAGGATGGCTGTATTTTTGATTACTTCTAATTCCTGGTTTAAAGATTCTTCAGAGGGAAAAGAATTTGTGTGCTCTGGAAACTAGTGATTTAATAATTCCAGATTTCTGAGATGGATGATGAGTGGAAGAATTGTGAATGTACCTACATTCTCAGGTCAGACGTGGCGATGGAACAGTCTTCTTTTCTTTGGATGTGTAAATCCAAAAAGGAGATATCCTGTGGAGATTCTTTTTTTAACGTAAAGTTGATGCCATGATGAAGAAGGTTAATTTTATCTAGAAGCATTTGTAATTCATGTTTGGGATGAACCCAGACTGCAAATACATCGTCGACATATCTTAACCAAATTTTTGGTTTGGGTTCAAAATTGAATATTTTTTCCTCAAAGTGTTCTAGAAACAAGTTTGCTAGGTTTGGTGATAAAGGAGATCCCATTGCTGTTCCTTCTTCTTGCTTGTAAATTTGACCTTTCAAGGTGAAGTAACCTGATGCAATAACAAACTTGAACAATTCAACTATATCAGACGGAAATTTTTGAGTTAGTAATTCTATTGTTTCTTTATGGGGAATGTTTGTGAAGAGGGAGACAATGTCAAAGCTGATTAACAAGTCAGTTTTTGATAGTTGAATGTCTTTAATTTTTGTGTGAAACTCAGTAGAATTTTTGATTGAAGAGACTGAGTGGCCTATGTGAGGACGGAGAAGGTTAGATAAGAATCTTGATAACTTGTAAGTTGGACTGCTGATACAGTCTACGACGGGTCTAAGTGGAGCATTAGTTTTGTGTAGCTTAGGTAAGCCATAAATTCTAGGAGGTCTTGCATGGTATGTCTTAAGTTTTTTGATTGTTTCTTCATCTAAGGAGGAAGTTTCATCAAGTAACTTATTTAATTTTCTTAGTTGACGTTTTGTAGGATCATAATCCTATTTGGCGTAAGTATTACGATCTCGAAGAAGTAAATTCATTTTTCGGTCATATGAGTTTGTATCAAGAACCACAGTGGTATTTCCTTTATCAGCTCTGGTAAAGATTATGTTTTTATTATGTTTTAAGGAAATAATAGCTTTCAATTCTGATGGTGGGATATTTAATTCTGAAGGTTTGGCATTGTAGATCACTTTAGCTACTTCAAATCAAAGTCTGTTGGCTTCAATACTGGCGAGATGGTTGACGTTTCTTTCTATATTATGTATGAAGTCTAAATACGGGAAACATTTTGGTGAAATCGCAAATTTATGGCCTCTTGCTAGAACATTTAATTCCTCTTTTGTTAGTGGACGGTTAGATAAATTGACTACCCATTTTTCCGTTGCTGATTTGTTAGTGATCTTTTTTGATCGATTTAATAGATTAAGGAATTTATTATGTAGAGCACTATTGCTTTTATCAAAATCATTTTTTCCTTAATTCTTTGAGACAGTTATAATTAATTGTAGCAATTCTTGAACCAAAGCATCATTAATCTCCTTCTTACCAACTGATTATTTTTATGCTTCTGCTGAAAGCTGTCTCCTGAGCTTTTCATAATCACTAGCCTTGTAGTTCCACAAACCATTTCCTCACAGATCCACCCAGGTAATCACTTCATGATCATTCTCGCCAACAAGAGAGAGAGAGAGAGTTGATGCCTCATTTAGAATGACATTCCTTGTTGATCCTTGCATTACCTCTGTTTTGTACTGCCTGAGGTAGTTGTTTCTCAAAAATGTGAGAAATTCAATTAATTTTCTTTACTTTCGCTTGCTATCTTGCCATTTAAATCTATTTATTTATCCATATGGGGTAAATAAATAGATTTTTATTTACCTCCACCGTCCCTTAGGACTGGTTGAGCCCTCCTAATGAGGGAGTAAGTATATTTTCTGACCGTAGATCTATGTGTGTTCATGGGACAGTTTTCCTCTTCTGAAGGACAAAAACATGGGTTAGATTTTTTCGGTGAAAAAAAACTCTCTACCTCTGTATGAGACAGACTAACTCACCTTTAGTCAGAAGAGACCAGATAAAGGTTCCTCACGTCATGGATGGGAATCAAACCCAGGTCTTTCTGACCAAAGGACTTGGTCTATACCGACTGAGCCAAGAAGGCTGAGATTCCAATCTATATTGCCATAATTATAGAAGCCATAAAATTCACCATTTTTTTTTTTACTTGATTGGATAATTTGCTTATACATTTCAGGATCGCTACCCTCTACATTACCAGGTCTAAAGCAACATCTGACAAAGGATTTCATTCTATTCACCTCTATCTTACACTGTACAAACTCATAACCATTGCTACTATTTCACACTGTCTTTCCTGTTCACTCTGAGTCTCCCTGTTTTCCTTTTTGACTTGTACACCTGTTCTCTCATTTTCTATACTCATGCAACCCACTTCTCTATTCATAAGCAACACTTCAATCCTTCCTTACTTACTCTTCTGTTCCTTCACGTTTCTTATTACTTGCTCAGATTCGTTCTCTGCATTCATTATTCTCTCTCTCTTTCAGCAGCAGTCACTCCAAATGACTCACACCAAAATCATTCAAATGGAGTCCATCTTTTTTATACATTTCACTTCAAACTCATTCCACATGTTAACAAACTGCATTTCTTTCTCTTCATGCATTTCTGTTAATATATCATTCATAATCCTTGCTGTCTGCCTCATCTCATCACTATTATACCTGGACAACACACAGACTTCTTTTCCTTTCACTATTATCTTTTATTCTTCTCAGCAGTTTCCTTATATCCACTCTTACATTATCCTTCATCCCAGTCAAGTCATTTGTTTCTACTACCATTACTAAATCTTTTGCTTGCTTACTCCTCATATCCAATGTCTCAATAATCACTCTATTCATTCTAACTTCCTGAAAACAAATGTTGTGCATCTTTTTTGTTTGCCATACTTCTAATAATGAAATTCTCATACAAATCCACTCCCAAGTCTTTCATTACCTTTTTTTCATTTTCATATCATCATTATTCATTTTTGTTTTGTTCACTCTTCCATACAATTCTCTTCATTTCACTTTGCATCTGCTTCATCTCTTGCCTCATCTTCACCAACTCAGCTTTCAAACCTTGCATAATTTTTTCACCATCATTCACTCTCAATATCCTATTGTGATATATTCAAACACAAGTCTTTAAACCATCATTTTCAGTTTTTTACAAATCAAAGTCTAAAACTTCAGTAGTTTAGATTTTCCAGGTGAAAATACCAATTATTTTTATTTATTTAAAATGCCTTCTTTTTTGATGAAACTACACCTGAAGTGCTTAATTTATAGTAAAGAAGGATGCAAATTTTTCTAGACTTTGAAATATAAGAGCACCTGTGAAAGGTGACTGTTTCCAACTGAGGAATTTCAAATACATTAATATGAACTGTAAAGAGCAGATATCATACGAAGCAACAAGAATGAATTTAAAAAAAAAAATAAATAAATCACATAGAGATAAGCAGGTTGCTATGTATCTCTATAAGATTTAATATAGCAAGTAATGTTTAATGTGTAGGCCACATATATTACTCTATACAAATTAGGATTTTCTTTGAGATGAAGACATGATGAAGAGGATACAGAAGTGAGAAACCAAAATGGTGACTGGTCTGTAAGGATCAGATTTGAAGAAGAGGATACTGAATGGATCCCCATAAGAAAAGAGTGTGGGATGAACCCACTCCTTTTTAATGTCTTTAGTGAATGGATGATAAGCGAAGTCTTGCAAGATCTGAAGGATGGAATAAAGATAAAACGGACATCTGATGAGGACAGATTGAAGATTTTTGGTTCACAAAAATTGGCTAATAGGCAGAGAAGGAAAGATATGATAGAAACTTGTAAGTTAATAAAGGGGTTTTACAGGATTCAATTAGAGAAATATTTTTGATATATGACAAGAAGGGAGAGAGCAAGGGATCACTCCTGGGAATTGTGAGGAGTGGTGATTTACAAGGGTATGAGATCTAGTGTTTTTTTGTTGGAGTATTCTTTAGAGTGGAATGGTTTGCCAAAGGCAGTAGTGAGTGCTTTGAAAGTGAATGAGTTAAAAGAGAAGTATGATATGTATTTTGTAAATAATAGTTGGTATGGGCCTCTCATGATGAGTCTATAATCTACAGGATGAGGAGAGGGGGGATATGGTAGATTAAGTTGGTTATGGGTTGTTACTGAGTTAATGTGGAAGAAACATTTAAGAGAATGGGAGAGGGGATAGAAGAAGGAGCTGTCTGGGGAAACTGTATAAGGCAGATGTGATTAGAGATGGAAGGAGTAGGTTCTTTACAAGGAAAGTGGTTGGTGAGTGGAATGCATTGCCTGACATTGTGGTGAAAGTGGATAAATTGAATGAGTTTAAAACACGGTTTGATGGAATTGGTAAGAGTGTGTACCTCTCATGATGAGTCTTTTGACTCGTTAAACATATGGTGTTATTAATAATAATACTAATAATAATATGACATCCTTGAATTAGATTAGATGCACTGGATTGAGTCGGGGAAGGTGAAAGAATCAAGTTATCCCGAGAATAGTACAAAACTTGAAGCAAGAATTGGATTTCTTCTCAGCAAATGAGAAAGTGAAGTATTATTAAGGTACAAGCAAGAAAATGAGATAGAATGGCAAGGTTTGCATCAAAATGGTAGTAGGAGAAATAAGTAGTAGTGGCAACACACTAGGCAACACACTAGGCAACACACTAGGCAGTGTGTTGCCTAGGCAACACTAGGCAACACACTGACCACTACTACTACTAAGTAGTAGTAGTGGTCAGTGTGTTGCCTAGGTATGATTGTGGTGAAATGAGGCGGAGAGCAAGGATTATGAATGATATTCTGGCTGAAATGTGTGAGGAGATGGGAGTACAGTTTGTTAATGTGTGGAATGAGTTTGAGGGACGAAGTGAGCTGTATGGAAGCGATGGACTGCATTTGAGTGGTTATGGTGTGAGTCGCTTGGAGAGACTAATGCTGGAAAGTGGAGAAGTGAATAGAGAGAATGAATCAGATCGAGAGGGGAGTGATGTGGAAGAGCAGGAGAGTAAGACAGGAGAGATTGAAGGAGTGGAAATGAATGTGGAAGTGAGTGGTATGAGTATAGAAAATGAATGGGTGTGCAAGAGGAGCAGAGAAACGGCAAGGCTCAGGGTGGACAGGGATACACAGCGTGAGAAAGGTGGATGCTCCAAGAGGAGGTGAGAGCATGTGTAGGCAGGAAAGTAATGGGATGATCAGGGATCAAAAGGAAACAGATGGAATTGCAAAGGGTTCTAAAATGAAGAAGCAGAAAGGGAAATGGCCCCAGTCCAGCATGGAGAGATCACATTGAGTGAGTGGTATCAGTGGAACTAGCTGTAGATCCAGAAATGAGTTGTTGTGTTTGTATACCAATGCTAGAAGTATAAGAAACAAGGCGGATGAAATGGTTGCACTAATTGCGTCTGTGCACCCAGAGATTGTCGGAATAAGTGAGACATGGTTAGATGAGGATGACATCCTGACAGGAATAGAGATGGAAAGGTATGATGTGTTTCGTGAGGATAGAAGGGGTAAAAAGGGAGGGGGAGTGCTATTGATGATAGAGAAAGAGTTATGTCCATACAAGGTAGAGATGCAAGAGGGAAATGGGGCCGGTGGTTTTGAGGCAGTATGGTGTGAGATAGAGGTGAATAGAATCAAATACTTGGTGGGATGTTGTTATAGACCTGGTAATGTGGATGATGGTGATAGTGAAATGTATAGTCAAATAAGCCAAGCAAATAAGAAAAGGGTGATCATTATGGGTGATTTTAATTATGGCAATATAGACTGGAATGAAGAGATAGCAACTGGAAGTAAAGAAAATGAGTTTCTTGAGTTTTTGAGGGATAACTACCTCAGACAGTATGTAACAGAGGGCACAAGAGGATTAAGGGTCTTGGATTTGGTCATCTCATCGGAGGATGTAATTATCAATGAGGTATCAAATCATCCACCAATTGGTGAAAGTGACCATGAGGTGATTACTTGGGTGGTTGCCAGCAGTGCAAGGACCCCTGTGAAAAAAGGGTATATGTGGAACTACAAGGGGGGTGATTATGAAGAGCTCAGGAGACAGCTTGCAGGTGTAGCATGGAATGAGGAGTTAGCTGGAAAAGAGATCAATGCAGCTTGGAGGATTTTCAAAAAATATTTAGTGGATGCAATGTCTAAATGTATACCACGGGTGAGAAGGTTAAATAAGGTAGGTGTGAGATGGATGAATAAAGAGATTAAGCATGCAATACAGAGAAAAAGGGCATTGTGGAGGCAGCATAAGAGAAGTGGAAGTAACCAATTTCATGAGGTCTACAAAGACCAGGCAAGGAAGGTGACTTGGTTGGTGAGAGTAGCTAAAGAGAGATATGAACAGCAGTTAGCTAATGAAGCTAAAAAGAATCCTAGGGAGTTCTTTCGATATGTAGCCAGCAAAAGAAAGAATGATTATGGAAGGATGACATTGATTGGAGGAAATGGTATAAAGACAGCTGTTGCAGAATGTGTGGTGGAGATACTTAATGAGCAGTTCATAAAGATCTTTCAATCTTATGAATGCGACTTCATGGAGAGATTGAGAGCAGTTGTTGATGGGCAGGAGAGACTGCCTGTGAGCAAGAGGTGTTTGGGGAGTTGAGTAAACTAGATGTAAATAAGGCTGTGGGACTTGATAATATATCACCGCGTATTCTGAAAGAATGTGCCAGAGAGTTGACACCTGCCTTGACATATTTTTTTAATACGAGTCTTGCACTTGGTCAAGTCCCTAAAGAGTGGAAGGAGGGCAAGATTGTGCCACTTCATAAAGGAGGTGATCGAACTCAAGCATCAAACTATAGGCCTATCTGTGTGTCAGGTGTTGTGGTTAAGTTGTTGGAGAAGCTTGTGAGAACTAGGATCCAGAGTTGGGTTGACAACAATGGTATAATCTTTGATGGACAGCATGGATTTGCTAAAGGGAGGTCGTGTTTTAGTAATCTACTTACTTATTACAATAAAGTGACTGCTTCCTTGGACAGTGGAGAAGGATACACAGTAATATACTTGGATTTTGCAAAAGCTTTTGATAGAGTACCTCATGGTAAGTTGACAATCAAACTAGAGCAGATGGGGTTGGATATTAGATTAGTGCATTGGATTGGAGACTGGCTATCTGATAGGTATCAACAAGTTGTGTATGGGGGTGCAATATCCAGGAAAAGGAAATTCACTAGTGGAGTGCCTCAGGGATCTGTTTTAGGGCCATTACTATTTAACTTGTATATTAATGATATTAGCGAAGATTTGGATGGAGATATTCAGTTGTTTGCAGATGATGCAAAGTTGGGACGAACCATAAAGAGTAGTGAAGATGTTGTGGCCTTGCAAGAAGACTTGAATAAATTGAGTGATTAAGCAAGCAAATGGGGATGTGAGTTCAATGTTGCAAAATGTAAGGTTTTAAAATTTGGAAAACAAAGTTGGGATGTAGAATTTATGCTTGGTGAGAATATATTGTTGGAAGTAGAGGAAATAAGAGATCTGGGAGTGATAGTGGATAAGGATCTAAAATTTAGGGGACACATCGCCAAAATTGTGAAGACAACACAAAGACTTCTGGGAATGATGAGGAGGACACTGACGTGTAGAAGTAGGGAGATTCTTGTTCCATTGTATAAGGCTTTGATTAGGCCACACATGGACTATTGTGCCCAGATTTGGTCACCTGGTTTTCAGAAGGATGAAGAGATGTTGGAAAGGGTCCAAAGGCGACTGACTAAGGTAGTTTCTGACCTCTGGAATGTCGAGTATGAGGAAAGATTGAAAAGATGTAATTTGCAGAGTCTAGTGGAGAGAAGGAAGAGGGGAGATATGATAGAGACCTACAAGTTGGTAAGGGGTTGTTATAGGATCAATGGTGGAGAAGTTCTACAGAGAATAGTGGGAGATCAGGGGAGAACCAGAGGTCATCCCTGGAAACTGTATAAAGAGGGTGTGAGTAGGGGAGTGAGAGGCAGGTTTTTTTCGTGCAGAGTTGTGAATGATTGGAATGCCTTGCCTGAGAGTGTGGTGTCTGCAAGGAGTTTGAATGTGTTTAAGAGTTGGTATGATGAGATGTGTGTGAGATAAAAGGACCTCCTAGATGAGTCTTTGACTCCATGAGGTCTTGTTTAATAATAATAATAATAATAATAATAACTCTGTGGAGGTATCACGTAATAAAAATCATTTAATATAACAATGGTTCAGGCCTATTTGTCTCTTTCAGTAAGTACTGAAGAAGAAATAATTAATCTGTAATAATTTAGAACTAATCTTGGCATCAATACCAAAGAGAGGGAGCCTCCTTCAGTGAACGTGCTGGTCACTGAAGGAGACTGGAATGCCAAAATTTGGAACTGACAATGAGGAATGGGAAAGATTAATGGAGAATATGAGTATGGAGAAAGCAATGAAAGAGAAGAAAGTTTTTTCACCTTGAAGAATTGGGTCACATTAGACTAGCATTGTTAGAATATGGAATCAGATTATGGCTTAGTTATTGCCAATATCAAGTTTAAATTCATATGACAAAAGAAGGCATAGTTTCGGTGTCTAAGAGTTATAAGGATGTTGAGCATGGAACTCATAGGGAAAGTGTACAGGAAAGTGCACAAGGAAGAACTGAAATTCATTACGAAAAAAAAAAAAACTGGAAGAGAGAAATAAAGTAGAATAGTCCTGCCATCAAGAGGACAGTGGAAGTCTCAGGGACAGACAGGGCTGTCACCAGATTAGATCGCTCCCTGAGTCAAACAATTAAATATCGCCCTTGATGGATTATAAGATAGAAATATAAGAAAATCTCCAATTGCTATTTTGTTTTTTTTACAAGAGAAACATTAATGCAAAATGATTACATAATAATATTAATTAAATGTTTGCTCTGTTGGGATATCACACAATAAAACTGTTTATAAGCTCTTCTAAATTTAAATTGTAAGCTATGTCTGCCTCTATCAATATAGTTGCTAGACCAATGAATCTTTCTTGGGTTACTGCTGTTCGCAAATAATTTTTAATCAGTTTAAGCTTAGAAAAACTTCTTTCTGCACTTGCTACGCTAGCAGGAATTGTTAGCATAGCGACGGTGCCTTCCGCAATATGGCTGAACGAGTGCCCTTATTAAGCCGTGGCATGAGGCAGGCTGCCTCTATGCTACACTCTATCGATGGTACTGGGGACAGAGAAGCACCGAAGAAGAGGTGGATTTCACAAGAGTCATTAAAGCTAATTCAAAAAAATGAATAAATAAAATAAAATAAGAGCATTAACGATTTGGAGAGATATTTCCCTGGAAATACTTCATCTAATGGAGTGAAATAAAGAAAGCAGTTAGAGCAGCAGTGCAAGGATATCAACACATATTGCAGTGAAAGAAGAGAGGTATACAAAATCATAAAGTATGAAAATGTTGAAATCTGGATAAACATAGGGGAAACAGGAGAGAGAGAGAGTTGGACAATATACTGCTCAGAGTTATGAGATGAAGAAGCACACTATCCACAAAGGGAGAGAAGGGATAAGAGATGTTAAAGGTAGTGAAGCATATGAACCATAAAAGCCCCCGGAATGAGCGATTACAGGGAAAATGCTAAATGAATGGTGGTAATGATAGATAAACGATATTGGTTATGTAACATTGGATGAAATGAAGGGAAGGCACCAGAAGAATGGACAAGATGAATTTTAATATCTGTTCACAAGAAAGAAAGCAAAATTAATGCAGAATGTGCAGAATGATTGCCATAGTGAACATTAACAAAACTGTAGTGATGATATTCTGAGCTGAGAGGATTTAAAAATGAATAAATATCAGTGGACATGAGCTAGAAGAAGTTAGAAGCTTCATGTACCTAGGGAGCAATATGGCACATGATTTAGACTATAAAAGAAGATAAAAATCATGAGGAACAAAAATGAATATTAGCCTATAGGCAGTGGATAAGACAGAAAAGTAAAGCAGAGAGCTGAGCCTTTAGAGGACTAGAAACATGCATATTCTTGTGTGCTCTCTGTAGATGTGAGACATGGGTAATGGTCATAGACTATGAGGCAAATATGGCATTGGAAAGAACATGCTCTAGGAAAGTTCTACAGATTGGGTGATGCAAAAGGGTAAGAAATAAAGAACTTAGAGAAAAATAAATTTTAAAGAGAGCCTGGGGCAGAAAATAATTAGAAATAAACTCACCTCTTTTTCTTTTTTTTGGACATATCTGTAGGATGGATGACAGCAAGAGATTCAAAATCTTGATGTTTGACAGAATGGATAGACTAAACTGAAGAGACTGCCAAGATGAGAGTGGATGTATTTTGTAAAGAAGTAGAATGAAAAAGAGTCTTCAAGAGTTGAGCTACCTTAAAACGAACAGAAAAGGATGGAGAAAGTAATGAAACTACATCAGACATAATGGTCATTTGACCCATAGGCACTGATGACAATGATTGGCTAATTCTCTTTGCCAATAGTTATTGTCATTAGTGAGATATTGCTGACAGAAGATGATATTGTTATTGGGATAGAATGTGAGGGTGTAGTATTTTCAGGGAACGCAGCAAGGAATATCACCAATGATAGCAGATTAACTGCAGCCAGAAAGTGTTGATGTTCAGCAGGAGGTCAGAGAAGGCAGAAGGTTAGTGCATATAAGGCCATCTTTTGTGAGAAGCAGGACAAAATATAGTCAGTTTCTCCTGTAGGCCAAGTGATGCAAAGGATGATGTATGTAACATGAGCATATATCACCAAATAAGATTAATGAGTGGAATCTGAGTAATTATTATGGAGGGGGGCCTCAACTATGGTGATATATCTTCATAGCTGGAGGAAAGGACATATGGATAGAAGGAAAAGAAATTTATCAGCTACTAAGGAATAATTACCTGAGGCAACATCTGATGGAAGATATGAGAAGTTCGAGAGCTGGATCTGATGAATGCATCAGACAATGACCTTATAGCCTGAGTTGCTTCATCCATAAATGCGAAATGACCAACCAAGAAAGTAGTAGAAGCTGTATATCTAGAACTAGGAAGATAAATGAAATGGGAATTAAATAGATAAGTAGCATCATTAAGTAGAAGCTTCAAAAGAAAAAAAAAAGCTGTGGAAAGAATTTAAAGAAAAAGGTGACCAGCAAGTCCATGAGCAATACAAAATGCATGCAAGAAAGGTGACCAGTATGATAGCAAATTACTTGGGCAAGCTGAAGGTGATCCCAAAACATATCTTTTGGTATTTGGCAGTAGTACGAGGACCTCTGTGAAAAAAGGGTATATGTGGAACTACAAAGGGGGGGGGAGTGATTATGAAGAGCTCAGGAGACAGCTTGCGGGTGTAGCGTGGAATGAGGAGTTAGCTGGAAAAGAGATCAATGCAGCTTGGGGGATTTTCAAAAACTGTTCAGTAGATGCAATGTCTAAATGTATTCCAAGGGTGAGAAGGTTAAATAAGGTGGGTGTGAGATGGATGAATAAAGAGATTAAGCATGCAATACAGAGAAAAAGGGCATTGTGGAGGCAGCATAAGAGAAGTGGAAATAACCAATTCCATGAGATCTACAAAGACCAAGCAAAGAGGGTGACTTGGTTGGTGAGGGTAGCTAAAGAGAGTTATGAACAGCAGTTGGCTAATGAAGCCAAAAAGAATCCTAAGGAGTTCTTTCGATATGTAGCCAGCAAAAGCACGATTAATTATGGAAGGATGACATTGATTGGAGAAAATGATATAAAGACAGCTGATGCAGAATGTGTGGTGGAGATACTTAATGAGCAGTTCATAAAGATCTTTCAATCTTGTGATTGTGACTTCATGGAGGGATTGAGAGCAGTTGATGATGGGGAGGAGAGACTGACTGTACGTGAACAAGAGGTGTATGCGGAGTTGAATAAACTAGATGTCAATAAGGCTGTGGGATTGATAATATATCACCATGTATTCTGAAAGAATGTGCCAGGGAGTTGACACCTGCATTGACATATTTTTTTAATATGAGTCTTGCACTCGGTCAAGTTTCTAAGGAGGGCAAGATTGTGATACTTCATAATTGAACTCAAGCATCAAACTATAGGCCTATCTGTGTGTCAGATGTTGTGGTTAAGTTGTTGGAGAAGCTTGTGAGAACTAGGATCCAGAGTTGGGTTGATAACAATGGTATTGTCTTTGATGGACAGCATGGATTTGCTAAAGGGAAGAAATGTTTTAGTAATCTACTTACTTATTACAATAAAGTGACTGCTTCCTTGGACAGAGGAAAAGGATACACAGTAATATAGTTCGATTTCGCAAAGGCTTTTGATAGAGTACTTCATGATAGCTTGACAGTCAAACTAGAGCAGATGGGGTTGGATATGAGATTGGTGCATTGGATTGGAGACTGGCTATCATCAACATCAACCCCATACACAACTTGATGATAGGTATCATCAAGTTGTGTATGGGGGAACGATATCCAGGAAAAGGAAAGTCACTAGTGGAGTGCCTCAGGGGTCTGTTTTAAGTCCATTACTGTTTAACTTGTATATTAATGATATAGATGAAGATTTGGATGGAGATATTCAGTTGTTTGCAGATGATGCAAAGTTGGGACGAACCATGAAGTGTAGTGAAGATGTTGTGGCCTTACAGGAAGACTTGAATAGATTGAGTGATTGGGCATGGAAATGTGAGTTCAATGTTGCAAAATAGAAGGTTTTAAAATTTGGAAAACAAAGATGGGATGCAGAATTTATGTTTGGTGAGAATATATTGTTGGAGGTAGTGGAAATAAGAGATCTGGGGGTGATAGTGGATAAGGATCTAAAATTTAGGGGACACATTGCCAAAATTGTGAAGACAACACAAAGGCTTCTGGGAATAATGCAGAAGACACTGACTTGTTTCTTGTTCCATTGTATAAGGTTTTGATTAGGCCACACATTGTGCCCAGATTTGGTCACCGGGTTTTCAGAAGGATGAAGAGATCTTGGAAAGGGTCCAAAGGAGACTGACTAAGGTAGTTTCTGACCTCTGGAATGTCGAGTATGAGGAAAGATTGAGAATATGTAATTTGCAGTTTATTCTCTGTAAAACTTCTCCAACATTGATCTTATAAGGAGAAGTTTTACAGAGAATAGTGGGAGATCAGGGGAGAACCAGAAGTCATCCCTGGAAACTGTATAAAGAGGGTGTGAGAGGCAGGTTTTTTTCGTTCAGAGTTGTGAATGATTGGAAAGCCTTGCCTGAGAATGTGGTGTCTGCAAAGAGTTTGAATGTGTTCAAAACACGGTATGATAAGCTGTGTGTGTGTGTGATAAAAGGACCTCCCAGATGAGTTTTTGACTCCATGAGGTCTTGGGATGGTAATAATAATAATTAAAAGGAAGAATTGACTATAGTAGGATAATGTTAATGAATGCTTATGGTACTGAAGTGACTGAAGCAGATGAAATAGTTGCATTATGTGAGTGATCAAATTACAAAGGTAGAAATAAAAATAGATGAACAAGAGGTGAATAGGATATCACAGAACTTTGGTGTGAATACAGCTGTATGATTAGATGGTATATCAGCTTATATTATGATAATTTCAGCTTTGATAGTCCCAGGTAGATAAAGAAGAAAATAATTCTGCTTATAAAGAATGCTTCAAACTGACTGATCAGCCTCTCAGAAACCGTGGTCAAAATATAGAAGAAATTGATGGGAACATTCAGTAGTGGATGGATAGAAACAGGATTTATATGGGGTGGGAACAGCCTGTTTTTCTGAAGAGAGTAGGTCATGTCCCAGAAATTTACTCATATTTTATAATAAAGTGATAGCTGAGTTACATAAAGGAATGGTTACATGATGATACTACTGAAATTGGAAGTGGCAATTGGAGCAAATACATATCAATACAAAACACACACATATGGATAAGTGAGTCACTGATGGATAACCATCAGGGTTTATGGAGGAGTAGAGCACAGGAGAAGGCCATTTAATTTCTAAATTAATTATACAGGAAACATTCAGAGGGGAAGTATTTAGCTGTTTTATGATGCAAAACCATAGACCAATTTTTTTATTTATAGCATCTTTATTAATTATTATTATTATTCCTGACACCTCCAAGGAGTCTGAAGACTCATGGCAGGAGGATACCTACAACTGTCTCAACCACCACATTGAACTTCTACTACAAATCATCTCCATCAACGCCATCTATCGCTCACCACAACTAGTATTTTTTGTCTGTAAATTGCATGTGTTCTGAAGGGCCGATTTGTCTGTAGATAATTATAGATGTTACAGAGATCTTGCAGGATGATTTAAATATTGTGACAGTATGGGCAACGGAGAATGGTTACAGTTTAATGTGGCAGTATGTAAGAATGCATTTCGGGATGACAAAATTATAATTTGTGTTGTTAATGGAACTGGATTATAGAAAATTGATGATTCCAGAGATTTGAAAGTGCTGACGGACTGAGTTAGTTCAGAAGGCATGTTGTAAAAGTGGCTAAAATAGTCCATAGGAATGTCTGATTATTGAATAACACACTGACAAGCAGAGATAACACATTAAAAAGCTCTGATACATATCTCGCTCTCTGAACTACTACACACAGATCTGGTTATTTGACTTTTTTGGGATAAGGACAAGATGGACAGGATCCAAAGGCAGATAGTGAAGATTGTGGTTGGTCTATGTAATGCTCCTTATGAGGGCAGATAGAATATTTATGTTGCAGAAACTGGTTGATAGTTGCTAAGTTTCCACTTAGCAACTATCAACTAAAAGGATTTTTATAGGATTGATGCAGTGGAAAATTTTCAATACATGACTGAGGATGGGATATAGGAGTCTTCCCTAGAATTTGCATAAGTGCATGGTAAGCAAGGACATGAAGACTAGAATTTTTTTTTGCAGATTAGTGAATTAATGAAATGCGTTGCCAGATTCATTCTTGGCTCAAAGCAAAGTATGATAAGTACTGTGCAAATGATGGTTAATGCTTGGTGAAATGTTTAGTGTACCTTCCTGCAGCGAGTCTATAGACTCCATGGAGATTCCCTGAAATAATGATATTAGCAATAATAATAAAATTGTTTATATTTCATTAGTTTTTGTTTATTATGAGAACAAACTGTTATTTTTCAAAAGAAGCAAGGTATATTTTAAAATGTAGGTTGCAGTCCATTGTCATGCTGGCTTGGGTCGAACAGGTGTCCTCATTGCCTGTTATTTAGTCTTTTCCTTGCGGTGTAAGCCAAATGATGCCATCCGATATATCAGGATAAAAAGGTATGTTCCTATTAATTTCCATGTTCTGAAAGTTTTCTTTAATTATTTACATACATAGTGGGACATTTTTTGGCAACCTGATTTTTTTTTTATTTTGAAATATTTTTTATTGAAAAAAAAAGTGAATATTATCCATAGTTGTTTTCAGTAGAGAAGATAAATATTAGCAAAATGTTCTAGAGGCCATTGAGAAAACTTAGAAATGGAGGAAAGATGATAAAGGTGACATAAAATACTGCAGTGGGAGAGCAATTTTCTCTTTAGATACCTGAAGGGTTTAGTAACTGAAGGTAGAAAAACAGTACATGGTACTCCACCAGAAGTCAGTTGACAAACTAATCCATTGATGGTTGTTTAAAGCTTGTGTAAAGGTCTGATAATTGGGAGATCATTGCAATTACAGTAATCCTTCAATCATTTGACCACAGTGGCTGACCAATTTGCAGATCAGATAATTGAAGAGCCAGATATGTAAGAGTGTAGTTAGTAGGAGTGTGCAGACCAGATTTCTTGTGTGGCGAGTGAGTGGAATGGATTGCCAGAGTTAGTTGTGAGTTCCCTGATGGTGAATGTATTCAAGGAAGAGGTATGATGGTTGAATTGGGTCTCCTGTGATGAGTTTCCAGACTTTATGGACTCCAGACTTCCATAATAATAATAATAATGGAAGGCATAGTTATGTGACATGGTGCTGTGTCAGAAGTTAGTTGATACACTGTCATTCAAAAGTTGGTTATTTAAAGATTTGTACATTTGAAGTTTGGATGAGTGAGAGGCTACTGTACACTAAAATATTGTTAAATGAAACAAAAAGTTATAGAATGGTGACAATTAAATAAAAGTGCATATAATAAATTTTGTTTAATTCTTTATCCAAGTGTGAGCAAACAAAGTTTGTGCCTGAAAGTATATTCAGGACTGGGGTAAGGTGGTACAACATCAGGGCAACTCCTTGCAAAGGTGGAGCAAGCTACCAACACTCCTATCTCAGTATCTCCCATAATGCAAAACACATCTCCTTGCAGATATGTCTAATGTTATGTTATGCATTAAGGGAAGGGCCACTACCCAGACTAGTTTCGACCTTTATTGAGGTCTCTTGTGGGTGCCAGGCCCAAGTGGAGATACCAGCTAGAAGCATTAGCAAGGTCATCTCTACCCATAGGAGTTGCCAAATGGTGTGCCACCTTTTTAATAAATTACTCTGGATTTAGAGAAAGATGTTAAAAGTTTATTTTTCACTTGGTTAGAATATAATAAATTTAGTTTAATCCTTTATCCAAGTGTGAGCAAACAAAGTTTGCACCTGAAAGTATCTTCAGGACTGGGGTAAGGTGGTACAACACCAGGGCAACTCCTTGCAAAGGTGGAGCAAGCTAACATCACTCCTATCTCAGTATCTCCCATAATTACAAGTGCATGTCAATACATGAACTAGAAAAAGGTATAAAAAACATGAAATATGGAAGGGGAAGCTGGAGCCAGATGTATTTGAGAAGTAATGCTAACACGCAGAGGTATAAAAGTTTTTCACTTGCTACACTACACAATTCAAAAGGCCTGAGCAGAAGGTCAAATTCCTAGATACAAATATCTTAGATACGAGATTTTTGAGTAAAAAATCAAGAGAATGAACAGATGTCATTTATGGCAGAATCGTATTAATGAGGATATTAGAAAAGAATTGACGTTCTTTGCATTCAGGAATGTGTATGGTCACATAAATGGAATGTAGAGGAAAGTTTAGCAAAGCAAGTGTTTCATGTTAGGATAGCAGAAAAACAATCCACATGAAGACCAGTCAGTATCTTGGTCAATTGATTCTGTTAGAAATGCATTGTAAGACTGGAATATAAGTTCTCAGAATATTACAGAAGAGAAAGATCCTCTAAAAATCCATAATTTGCACAATATTGCAAATAATTGGCTTAGGCTAGTGGGCATCAGATTCTAAGAGATTTTATTTTAATTTTGTAAATATTAACTGAGTTTTTGTTCAAAATAGAGAATGAATGCAAGAATTGTTTGCCATTATGCTTAATGGTGGGCATTGTTGCTAAAGCAGCAAATAATTTTTTTTTTTTACTGAACCAAGCAAAATCTGCATAATTTTCTAATTGCAAATGAAGTACACATGTATACATCTTTACTTTTTATTATTAATTTATAATTATTATTATCTGAGATCTCCAGAGAGTCAAGGATCCCTGGAGGTTTCAGAGGAAGGCTATGTATTGCTTAAACCAGTTGTCATACCTTCACTTAAATTCATTCAGACTAGATGCACTCACTACCTCTAAAGGCAAAGTATTCCACTCACTCACTGCTCTGTGATAGAACAAGCTAGCTCTTACCCCACTTTCTTGACTGCAAACAAAGTTAACTTCCATGGATGCTCCAGTGTTCTCTCCTCACTTTCCATATAATGAAAAATTTCATCATATATGATATCCTATAACCCCCATTCAGAAGTTTATAGACCTTTAGTATATTACCCCTCTTTCTCCCTGTTAGCCAGAGTCTGTAATCTATATGCTTGCAATCGTCCTCATAGTCTAAATCCCATAATCCTGATACTTGGCATCCTTACATGATAAGGTTCACTTCATTAATGACTGAAGCCTTTTGCTAGAGAAAACATCTGTACTTTATTCAAGATTTATATACATATTTGTATATAAACTTGAGAGAACTTAACAGTAAAGTATATAAAAGGTCTTTGGATTTCATTTGAAGTATTGTGAGTTATATAAACATCCATCCTTTCCAAACTCCAACCGGACATCTGAATATTGGTTGTTCTGGTATTCACACAGGATAAAATGTTTATATTTATTTAGAAGAAGTTGCCTTGGTGACCGTGATAATTAGTCTATGGTTTCTCTTCTCAAGTAGAAGGTGAGTGTTTTGAAAATGTTCCTAATTTGGCTTCTAGACCACGATTTCCATATTATTTGGTCCATAGACCACCCAAAGGAGCAGTGCACAGTAGGTTTTACAGTCTTTCGTGGGTAGCATATGTAAGTTCTATAATGATATAAGAGGTAAAACTATCAGTAATAAGGAAAATTTTCTTTTTTGTTTGGATAATTCATCAAGGCATCTCCTTCTAAAGATAAACATTTTACCCTCTGCACGCAAGTACATAAGTAGAAAGGCAAACAAAGATTAGGCATGAAAATGTGGGATCCTAAAGTTCTAGCTGGCACTCTCTATGGGTAAAGATCTCAATTACCTTGACTTTCAGCAGTTCTGTGACAGATTCCTGTACCAAGCTTTCAGATTTCTATTAGCTTCTATAACAGGGATATTTTTCTTCCATTGAATTTAGTGTTCTGTGTCAATGGCTAGTCTGCCACCCCCAGATGGCTGTAGTATAGATAACAGGAGCAGAACTCCTGTTTTCATGTCAGGTTAGCTATTCAGTCAGATGTTAGCTGTTCCAATTTTTTTCTGGCAAAAGAGAAAGGAGGCATGCTCTGAACTGTAGGAGGTATAGTGGGAGGAGATTTACGTAGGTTATCTATACAAGAGTTGGCTTAAAGAAAATGATGTTGCCATAGTGTAACATCAGTATGTGTGTGTGTGTGTGTGTGTGTGTGTGTGCATGTGATATATATATAAAGAGAGAGGTGGAAACAGGAAATGGCAGAAAAGTTACTCCCAAGCTTTAGCAAGGGACTGGAAAGCATGGTTGTTATTTGAGTTGGAAGCAAGCGTTTGCATTTGGCCTTTACAATGTTTGCTGTGGATTTGTTGGTAATTATTATTATTATTTTACAGTTTCTACAGTCTATAGTGAACCAAGTATATGCTGAAAGATATGTTAAATTATTTAACTTGAGCTATTGAATGGATGCTGAATTTTTATCTTTGGCTGCTTTGACACATTTATTGGAGAATCAGGCTTGGATAAGGGGTTGGGGGGGAGGGGGATTGAGTGGAGAATATAAATTTCCAACAATATCATTTCAGTTATATAGTTGGATCAGTTGGTTGGGTGAGAAGATTTGAAATTGAAACAATTAAAAATCATGAAAAAATGGTGTAGAAATCTTAGAGGAGGTGAACCAGTGTAGTGTAATAGGATATGAGACTGTGTGATTAGTCACACAGTCTCATATCCTATTATCATATCCTATTAGCCAGGAAAAGTCACTTTCTAGAAGAAAAACACAGACAAGTTGGTTGGAGTTACTGAAAGGAGAGCTAACATATATACAATGTATTTTGGGGGTGAGTCGGTTAAAAAGGTCTAGGGAGAATTATTATTATGTGACACATCCAGGGAGTACAAAGACTCATCGAGGGCGGGCACTTACTCTACAACTCTGTCTCCACCCAATTCTCCAACTACAATCATCATCTACACCAACGCCATTTACCACCCACCATCACCACTAGTACTTTCGCAGATAATCACAAACATCTATTCCCATGATGGGATTTGAACCTGCTGCCTTTTGGCTGGAGAGTGGATACGTTAACCACTCAGACAATCAGGCTGGCAGGATTAACAACTATTCCGATAGGTAGTATGAACACGTTTTGTTTGATACTGACATTGTAGACTGATGATTGTAGTTGGAGAAAATAAGTTTGGCTTCCTTTAATCTTTGAAGTTAGAGCAAGGGAGACAATTTGAACTATGAATATTAAAATTTCCACTGCTTCAGTAACTAGGCAGTATGAAATCAACTTTCAGAGATAAATAATCAAAGTAAGTTTGGTCATGAAATTAGAATAGTGAAGTTAATAACACGAGGTAAGAAAATATTGAGCCAGAGCAGATCATATAGAGCATAGGTGGCCAACAGCAGGCCCACGGGCAGCATGCAGCCCTTAACGTGATTTTGTGCGGCCTGCGGCAGGATTAAAACTATATTAAATTATACATATTATCAATTTAGCTATTAGTTTCGACCGCAGATTTTCTGATTGTTATACTAGTTATATTCATTATTTCTGATGACGGAAATAATTTATATTCTCAACACAGAATCAAAATTACTTTAAAAAGTTTACTCAATCTATAAAATCTACTGCTTCTCTGTGCGAGTAGTGGGAGTGGTAGATTTCTATGCGCTCCAGAGTAATGCATCATTGAAAGCACTTGCTCTGCTCTGGTTAGTGATCAGTTTCAGACACTCAATTTGTTTCAAATATTTTATATTGTTCTTCCAGCAGTAAAATGATTTAACAAATATAGTAATTCAATACATATAACTATTGCCTTGAAAAAATGCAGAGTTTATTTTTATTTAAGTTCCATCTAAAAGTGTGCAGCCCGTGACGCTACCAGTCATCATATATTGGCCCTCATATAGAATGAAGTTGGCCACACCTGATATAGAGGATATTCGAGGCATAGTAACCTTTGTTTGGCATGGAATATCATATCTAACAAAAGCACAGTCTTCTGTCTAGTTGAAATGAACTTAGTTGTTGAAGATACCAGTTGAGGTTTGGTACGGAAGAACAGATCAGCTTTCATTGCCTGCATGTGGTTGTGTGCACATCATTAATACTTCTGGTTGTGGAATTATGGTTGTGATTTTTGTTTGTTGCATTGCTGATATTTTTATTTTTTTAACAACAAATTAACTATAATTATTATATTATGTTTCATGCTTGATTTATGGCTGAAAGTAGTGCAGGAATGTGTACCTAACTCACACACTGGAAGTGCCCAGATTTCAGTTAAACATGGCCTTGACAGTGCTCTACTGTATTTAGACTCAACAGTCATGAGATGACACAGTACACATTATTATTATTATGATTCAGGCTTCCATGGAGTCGAGACTCATCATGGCAGTTCCTTCCTAGAAAACACAGTCTATCATACCACTCCTTGAACTCGTTGACTGTTCTTGTTCTCGCCACTCTATCAGGCAATGCATTCCACGGTTCAACCACCCTTCATGCAAAGAAACCACTCCTCATCCTCTTGCCCACAGCTTCATTTTTTAACTTCCAGGGATGGCCCCTTGTCCTTGCTCCTTCTCCCATTCCACCAAGTGAAAGAACTTCCCAGTGTCGACCCTGTAACAACCTCTCAACAGTTTAAAAGTCTCAATCATATCACCTCTCCTTCTATCTACCAAACTCTGCAGTCTACATTTCCTCAGTTGATCCTTATAACTAACATTGTACAGTCCTGAAACCATCTTTGTTATCTGCCTTTGTACTCTTTCCATAGTAAATTTATCTCCTTCAAATCCTAGGTACCAAATTTGAGAACAGTAGTCCAAGTGTGGTCTGATCAGAGCTTTATGCAATGGAATAAATCTTTTATCTCTGCAGGTCAGCATCCATCCCAGTATTGCAGAAATTCTCTAAGTTACCTTAACCACTTTTGCAATATGTTCCCTGAATTTCAGGTTTCAATCAATCAACCCCAGATCACTTATGCTGTATGTGGTCCCTCACTAATTTCTCCAAGATCTTAACAACTACTGATGAAACACAAACTGGTCTATAATTTGACACTTCCATTCTGCTACTGCTCTTATGCACTATCTTACCTTCTTTCCATCCCTTGGGTATCTTTCCCATAATAAGGCTTTCATTGAAAAGCCAGGCGAACAGAGTTATCAGTTATTTAGCACATTCTCTCAAAACCCATGGTGAAATTCCATCCAGTCCCACAGCCTTATTATTATCTGGAGTACTCAGTATTTGAAACACACTCTCCTTTTGCACATCTAACCTCGAAGCTGCCCTATTCCTTTATATTAAAACCTACTTCTCCAGGATGAAATACTCCAATAAAGTGTTCATTGAACAACTCCACTATGTCCTCTGCATCAGTCAGTCTATTCCCATTTTTATCCAACATTGTCATTCTTCCACAATCATTTCTCATCCTACTGGCCACATAGCTGAAACATTCCCTAGGATTTTCTTTGGATCTTAGGGTCAGTCTCTTCTCATATTCCAGTTTTGCCGTCCTTACCATACCAGTCACTCTCCTGATCTGAGTTATATTCTTCATGCATCTGCTCTCCACCCCTCTCCTTATATCTCTTCCATAACCTCTTTTTCACCTGCAGTTCCTGTTTAATATTGTCATCCACTTTACAAAAAATTGTGTCCTCTTCTTCTTCACTTGCGGAATACTGTCTACCATTGCTGCTACCAAATATTCCTCCACAATTTCCCAAGCACTAATGATATCTTGCCCTTCCAATTCCACCCTCGATGTAACTGCTCCAAGTTGATATCTAAGACTATTATAATCACCTCCCTTATAGCAGCAGGATTATTCACCAGAGGATCAGGAAACCTCCATATGAGTTCCAATTAGGTTTAGTCCCATTTACTGTTTAGCAGCAAGTTTATTATTATTATTATTACCCCAAGACCTCATGGAGTCAAAGACTCATCTGGGAGGTCCTTTTATCACACACACACATCTCATCATACCAAGCCTTAAACACGCTCAAACTCCTTGCAGACACCACACTCTCAGGCAAGGTATTCCAATCATTCACAACCCTGCACGGAAAAAACCTGCCTCTCACTCCCCTACTCACACCCTCTTTATACATTTTCCAGGGATGACCTCTGGTTCTCCTCTGATCTCCCACTATTCTCTGTAGAACTTCTCCACCATTGATCTTATAACAACCCCTTACCAACTTGTAGGTCTCTATCATATCTCCCCTCTTCCTCCTCTCCACCAGACTCTGCAAATTACATCTTCTCAATCTTGATTGCTGTACCTTTCAGAAGGTGCAAGCTCCTATTTAATTTATGATGTATTGAGCATGTCCATTAAGGCCTATCCACCAAACTTTGTACTTTACCTTTTCCATGGTCAGCATTGTAGTATTGTGATCATAATCTTTATGTCATGTGAGTGTATGTTTGTGGAGAGGCCATTTTATGGCTTCAATAATCAGGTAGTGTTTTTGTTTTTTGTTTGGTAGGCAATCAATGTTATCTATCCTCATAGATTTAGTTGGTATCCACCCCCTTCCCGCTAAGTAGGGAAGATATAAGGCAGCAAAACTCACCAAAACCCTTATTTGTCGAAAAATGGCAATGGAAAAGTGGAGTTGACTTGGTTGGTAGAGGCTATAATTGTGCATTACTAGTCCATTAATGGATATGCAGATTTATTGTATAACAATCCCCATGTTATACAATACTCATCATCGAAAGTCTCATTTATTGCAAGTGGTGTGTGTGTGTGTTATTATTACTATTGTTATTATTACCTCAAGACCCCATGGATTCAAAGACTCATTTGGGAGATCCTTTTATCATACACATTAGCTCATCATACCATGCCTTAAACACACTCAAATCCTCTGCAGACAACATACTCTCAGGCAGGGCCAGCCTTCTCTATAAAGAGGCCCGGGTGCAAGAAACCTCTTGGGGCCATAAAATATTTTTCAAATGTAAAAATTAAAGGATTCGAAATAAACGTATTGTATAACCTCTTACCTGCAAATGATTTTGGCACAGTAAAACAAAAAAACACATTCGAAATATAACAGGTTAACATAACGTTTACTGAACACAAAACAAAAGTATTAAATAATTAAAATAAATAAATATTTAACACAAACAAAAGTAACCTGGCTCACCAACTAGCACACAAAAACTATTTACAATTAATTATTGTTTAAAGTAATAAAAAAAATAAATAGGTTTACTATTTAGGGGCCTAGTTTTACTAACATGTATATTGCTTAATATGTATTTATTTAAATATGTGATTTTTTTTTGCTATGTCATTAATCATTTCCAAAAAATTACAATTTTTGGCAATTTCCTTTTCAATGCTTAATATAGCAAGTGCATTTAAGCGTTCTTCGCACATACTTGACTGAAGATAATTCTTTATCAATTTTAATTTGCTAAAAGAACGCTCTGCACTTGCTATAGTAACTGGTAATGTAAAGAAAATTTTCAATACAGTTAGTACATTTTTAAATAGTTCGTTATAACTATTATTTAATATATATTCCAGTATGTCTTGCACGTTATTTACATTTTTTTGGTCCAAGATCAATTCTCGTAACAAATCAATTTCCTGGATTAAGTCTTCATTTACATCTTTACTATAATATTTTACAAAATCCCTTGAGCAGTTTTCTAGTTCATTTTTTTCTAATGTTTTTATATCAGTGATTAATTTAAAATAAGAAATAACATTGGGTATATTTTTAAATCTCTCATCTATTTGTACAATAACAGTATCAATCACAACGTTGAAAAAGTGACATCTAAATTCCTCTGCTGGGTTTAGTAAAACTTCATCTTCTGCTAGTTCAGAAAATAATCCTTTTCTTTTTCGAATTCTTTTTTCAGGGAAGTCTTCGGAAATATTCAAGTTTCGTGCTATCATTTTTGCGTCATCTAAAAATGTGTTAAATTTTGATCTTAAATTTTGGATTTCATTTTAAATTTTATTCACTAAATTAAAAGCAGAGTCAAGAACAATTGTTTTTGCTTGAAATAGTTTGTTGATACTATTAATTTTTGACAATATTGTAAACCACACCGATAAGCTTAAAATAAATGGCATTTCTTGTAATGAATCTAGTAGACTTTTAGCTTCGGATACTGCTGTGTTATCATTAATTGCACCATTAAATTCTTCTAAGGCATTATAAGTTTGTTCAAACTGTGTATACACTGCTTTGACTGCATCTATTTTGGCTTCCCATCGAGCATCACATAATGGTTTAAGCGTAATATTTAAATGCTTTTGTTGGTCGATTGGTAGAGCTTCTGCTACTAATGGCTCAGTTAAGCAAGTTTGAGCATGGTTAGTAGTTGGAAGGGGTCCAATAGTTCAATGCTATTGGCACACTCTCCCTCGATGTCTTTGGACTCCCTGCAGGTGTCAAATAATAATAATAATAATTTCCCACCTTTTTGTAGATGCAGAAAATACACAGTATAAACGTTGCAATATTCCGAAAAATTTTTTACAATATATACTACTGGAAGCAGCATCACAAATTATCAAATTAAAAGAATGTGATAAGCAAGGTACATAAATTGCATGAGGGTTTAAACTAATTATTCTAGATTGTACGCCTTTATATGGAGAGATTGCTGTTCTGAACGAGTCAGTGTGTCCCAGGGAGGATGATAGCAGGGGTGGCCTCTTGTGGGAATGGATACTTGGGAGAAGGGAGACAATGTCAGGTAAGACTGAGCCCAGTGGAGTCTAGAAGGGATAATGCTGGGTATAGAAACAATGGCATTTATATGCTGTATACTAATGCCAGGAGTATCCGGAATAAGGGAGAGGAATTGGTGGCGCAGATAGCATCAGCCTGGCCAAAAATTATTGCGATCACTGAGACGTGGTTGACAGAAGGGGATATAAAAACAGGAATAGAAGTCGCTGGGTATAGCATTTTTCGCCAGGATAGGAGGAGAAAGCGTGGTGGTGGGGTGCTGCTTATGATAAGTAATGACCTATGCCCTCTAAGAGTGGAGAATTTGGAAGGTAGTGAGACAAATGATTTTGAGAGCGTATGGTGTGAGGTAGAGGTAGGCAGGACAGGATATTTAGTGGGGTGTTGCCACAGACCCAGGAGCACAGAGGATGGGGACCAGGAGATGTTTAGACAGCTAAGTTTGGCAAGTGCAAGAAGAATGATTGTTATGGGAGATTTTAACTTCAGTAGTATAAATTGGAGAGAGGAAGATGCATGTAACAATAGGGGAATGGAATTTCTAGAATTCTTGAGGGACAAATGTCTTAGGCAACATGTAACAGAGGGAACAAGAGGTTCAAAAATTTTGGATTTGGTTATAGCATCAGAAGAGTTGATAATAACTGAGTTGACGTCTCTCCCACCAGTTGGAGAGAGTGACCATATGGTTTTGACTTGGAAAATGAATAGACATGCAGGAGTATCAAAGAGACGGGAACTTATGTGGAATTATAAGGCAGGTGATTATAATAGTCTTAGACATCAACTTCGGGAAGTTTCATGGAGGGAGGAATTGGAAGGCAGGGATATCACCAGTGCGTGGGAAATTGTGAAAGAATATTTGTTATCAGCAATGGTAAGTTGTATACCACGAGTGAAGAAGAGGGCGCAATTTGGAGTAAAGTGGATGACAAACAATATTAAACAGGAATTGCATGCGAAAAAGAGGCTATGGAAAAGATATAAGGAGACAGGTGAAGAGATGCATGAGGAATATAAGACACAGGCCAGAAGAGTGACTCGTGTGGTAAGGAAAGCGAAACTGGAATATGAGAGGAGATTGGCCCTAAGATCCAAAGAAAATCCTAGGGAATTTTTTAGCTATGTGGCCAGTAGGAGGAAAAATGACTGTGGAAGAATGATATTGTGGGATAAAAATGGGAATAGAGTGACTGATGCAGAGGACATAGTGTAATTGTTCAATGAACACTTTATTGGAGTATTTCATCCTAGAGGAGTCAGTTTTAATGCTAGAGGGATAGGACTGGTACGAGGTCTGGAGGTACAGGAGGAGAGTGTGTTTCAGATACTGAGTACTCTGGATGTCAGTAAAGCTGTGGGACTGGATGGTATTTCGCCACGAGTTTTGAGAGAATGTGCTAGGAAACTGACAGTACCTTTAACGTGGCTTTTCAATGAAAGTCTGGCTTTGGCAAAGGTGCCCAGGGAATGGAAGGAAGGTAAGATAGTGCCATTGCATAAGGGTGGTAACAGACTGGAAGTGTCTAATTATAGGCCAGTCAGATGACAACTACTGTGTGTCATCAGTAGTTGTTAAGATCTTGGAGAAAGTAGTGAGGGACCGTGTACAGCATTGGGCAGATGAGGGTAATGTTATCTGTGAGAATCAACATGGATTTGTGAAAGGACGCTCTTGTTTTAGCAATATGCTAGCCTTTTATAATAAAGTTACAAGAGCATTAGATGAGGGAAAGGCATATACTGCAATTTTCTTAGACTTGGCGAAGGCATTTGACAGGGTGCCACATGATAAGCTGATATTTAAGTTGCAGCACATGGGTCTGGATGTCAGATTGGTCAACTGGATTCAGGATTGGCTGTCTGATAGGTATCAGAGAGTTGTGTATGGTGGAGCAGTTTCCAGGAGGCAGAGGGTTACAAGTGGGGTCCCACAGGGCTCAGTACTAGGACCTATATTGTTTAACCTTTATATCAATGACATAGCCAGTGGATTGCAGGGGGATATTCAGTTGTTTGCATATGATGCGAAGCTTGGAAGGGTTATTAGTAATAGTGCAGATGTGGTAGCCCTGCAAGAGGATTTAAATAAGCTAGATAGATGGGCAAATGAATGGGGTGTCAGTTGAATGCAGCAAAATGTAAGGTCTTGAGGTTTGGGAAACATCGATGGGATGCTGCATACTCTATGGGAGGAGTTATACTGGAGGAAGTAGGGGAGACAAGAGATCTGGGGTTGATGATTGATAGAAACCTGAAGTTTAGGGGACATATTGCAAAGGTGGTGAAGGTAACACAGAGGATTGCTGCTATTATGAGAAGGACACTGACCTGCAGAGATAAGAGGGTTATCATTCCGTTGTATAAGTCTCTGATCAGACCACACTTGGACTATTGTTCTCAGATTTGGTCCCCAGGATTTGAATGGGATAAATTAACTGTGGAAAGGATACAAAGACGGATGACAAAGATGGTTTCAGGACTGTACAAGGATAGTTATGAGGATCGGCTGAGAGAATGTGGACTGCAGAGTTTGGTGGATAGAAGAAGGAGAGGTGATATGATTGAGACTTTTAAACTGTTGAGAGGTGGTTACAGGGTTGACACTGGGGAGTTCTTTCGCTTGGTTGATCAGCGGGAAGGAGTGATGACAAGAGGCCATCCCTGGAAGTTACGAAAGAAAACTGTGAGCAAGAGGGTAAGGAGTGGTTTCTTTGTGTGGAGGGTGGTTGAGCCGTGGAATGCATTGCCTGATGGAGTGGTGGGAGCGAGAATGGTCAGTGGGTTTAAGGAGTGGTATGATAAACTTTGTGTTTCTCAGGGGGGGACCTCCCCTCGATGAGTCTTGACAGACTTTATGTCTTAGAAAGGACCTCCATCGATGAGTCTTTTGACTCCTTGGAGGCCTGAATAATAATAATAATAATAATAATAATAATAATAATATGTTCCCTTCATATTGCTACTGTTGTCGTATGCTTGCCCTGTACAATTCATAATATCTAAATCAAGCTCACCTATTCTTTTTAAAAAGCGAATTTGCTAGTCCTTCACCAGTCACATCAATTACTTCAATAAATCCTATAAATGAATTATTTATAATTAATTTTTTGTCTACAAAATTTACATATCCAATAATTATTGAAGTTTGTTCCTTGCGAGAAATATCAGGAGTACAATATTTGGATACTTTAATATATGGATGCCTTTATATTGTCTTTAATTTTATTAAGGACTTCATTACCTAATGCAGCAATAATTTCCTCTTGAAATTTATGTGCCAAATGATGCACAATTCCTTTTTTAGTATTTTTAATTCTATTTACATGATCCATTAGCACAGGATCATGTTTACTTAATAATTCTATTAAACTTAAAAAATTTCCATTATTTGGCGTTCCTGTTGTTTCATGGGATCCTCGAAATGACAGATTATTACTTGCTAAAAATAGAATTACATCTACAATTCTTTGGAATAGTAATTTTAGACGTTCTGTTTCTTTATTTATATTAATTTGATTTGTTCTGTCAACAGTTGAACATAAATTAAGCCTTTTTAGTAATTCTTGCCAAGCAATAAAAGAATTAAAGTGACCGACAGAAAGCTCATGATCTCGAATTACAGATGACAGTTTTCTCCATTTATTAAAACCATATATAAATCGTGTCGATTGATCTTTTCCTCTTCTTTTGGAAAATAATACACAACAAAAGCAAAATACTGAGTCTTGAGCTTTTGAGTAAACTAACCAGCTGTGAAGCTGAGTTTCACCATTTGGCATTTTTTTAAATAGTACGATGTAGAAAATGATCTACCTTCAACATTCTTAACGAATGCAACTTGATGATGTTGTTTAGGTCCAGTTTTAACACAAAATAATCTAAATTTATCAGTTATAATATTTGGCCACAAACCTGGATCATTTATATTCACTTGATCACCATCGTTATTATTGTTTTCTTCGTTATTTGCTGTATCCAAAACGTTTGTATAATTAGATGCGTATTTTTCGATGCATCCCACAGTTTCTACATTTTCGTTATAAAGTTGTGTAGCTTGTTTAGAGTTTTCTTCTTCATTTGAAGTTTGAATCGCAACTGCCGAAGTTGTAGCAATTTCATTGTCAGATTTATTTTGTAGCCATGAAAACAAATCTATTGTGACTTTTTGAGATTTTGCTTTTCTTCTTTTTTCATTTCTGCTGATTTCCTTTTTTGACACCCAGAGGGATACTTTCTTGGCATGGACATTATGGGTTAGGCTTTGCCTGTCGAATAAGTAAATAATATTAAATATTTTTATCCCATGAATTAACAAAAAGTTAATTATGTACATACTTTTTACAATATTACAAAATTTTAGAAACACTAAAGGAATGTGTTTATTTTTTTGTTTGTTTACTTCAGTACATCAGTTTCACCCTTATCTATCACTATTAACTAAGTTGAAATTAACGTAGTTGAGATCTAATCACGTGCAGACAACACTTCATAATTCTGAATATTGATAATACATTTCACATAGCTTTAAAAATAACTTGCCATATTTACTGGAATATAACTGGTCCTCGCATATAACTCACACCCCTGATTTTACTTTGCGAAAAAAAGAAATCGAAAAGTTTCGCGTAACCTCGCACAGAAAAAAAAAAGTTTAATCACGTTCACCTCATGGCAGTGACTCTCTTCCCATGGCAAACCACGCACCTTCCATACTAGCCAATACGTCTGCAGACACCAGTAAAAGCAGCTCGTTTTATTTATCACTGAATAAGGTACAAACATTTACAGTCTGTGTAATATATTTCTCAACAGATAGTGCAATTAGAGACAGCTGGGATAAAGGCACTAACTAATGAATCTCATGTCCCTTTCCCCAAAACTATGCTATTTAGCCACAAGCAAAACCATATGTTTCACTGGCAAACACTAAAAACTAGATGTGTGGGAGTCTGTCCCTCCAGCTCAAATGCAGATCAACAATAAAAATCAACAGAAAGTGTTAAAATTCATAAACTTGTTAAAGCTAGGAAATATAATAACAATATTTCTATAAAAAAGTGCCATAACAATAGTGAATATTGTTATGGCACTTTCAGATATTGAATTTGGTTGAAGAGAATTAGCATTTCAATTCAAAAATTGTCAGCTGACTTTTATCTTTGGCTCGAGCAATCTTTTGTTAATACCGCACCAATCATATATGCACATATCTTTACTGGCCTAGTACCATAGCTGTCTGTTCATTAGTCATTCGTGCAGGATTGTTCATTAAGTATCTCAAGTCTTGTAAATTACTGCTAATTTTTGCTTGAAATAATGGGAAAGCAAATGGTGCTATTTGGGTAGGATGCACACAAGGAAACTGCTCTCTAGGCAGGAAATAGCAATTGCAATATATGCGGGGATTTTACGAAAAAAACTGAAAACTTTAGTTTCTGAAAATCAATGTCACGGAAATGTGCTTTTATATCTAATAAGTTAAACATATTAATTGACAATAAATACTTCCAATCCATATTTTAATGACTTACGATTTAATAAAATCCAAATACACTTTAGAAAACGGATACGTTCTTTACGAAACATGAAAAGATATATCAAATGATGGTAAAGGAGTCACGCCATGTCTGGATGCCTGACGAATAATGCAACAACTGAACTGGACAAAACTTGTACATCAGTATATCTCAGAGATATATTGATGGCTTGGAAATAGGATGTTTGTTTCTAATTTTCTTATTACTTATTATTATGAAACAGTTGGTAGAGTTTAATTAATTATTGCATTTTTATTTGGTATAGCTGTACTTAATAAAATTGTATTATATTAAGTTAAAAAAATGTGTCAGTGAAGATGTTTGAAATGTATTTTTTTATTTAATTATTTTTTAAGATGAGCCCTGGGTTATGTGCCAGAAAAAAAAAAAAGTCATTAGCATGCCACATTTGGCAGGCATGTTAAGGATTGTCCACCCCTGCTCTAGACTAACCATATATAAAGAATATAATAAATATTATTTCAACGGTTTCAATAACGAGCCACATGATATAAATGTGTAGCAGATTAGAAAAAAACTAATGATGAATCAGACATTTTAGGGTAAAAATGAAATTGTGTTTGTTAATTTCTAAACACTGCATAAACGCATCAAAAGGGTTAAGCAAAAACTGTAATATAATAGAGAAACACAGAGATATTATTATTACCGGGGCCCCTAAAATCCTGTCGATGAAATCCCTTTAGTTATAAGCAAAAGTAGAAGAAGAAAAATAAATAAATAAAAAATACGTTTCCACAAATGTGTACCAATTGTGCCCACTCGATCGTGGGGCCCGGGTGCATTGTACCCACCGCACTCCCCAGATGGCCGCCCTGCTCTCAGGCAAGGCATGCAAAAACCTGCTTCTCACTCCCCTGCTGACACCCTCTTTATACAGTTTTCAGGGATGATCTCTGGCTCGCCCGTGATTTCCCACTGTTTTTTGTAGAACCATTCCAACATTGATCCTATAACAACCCGTTACTAACTTGAAGGTCTCTATCATATCTCCCCTCTTCCTCTATCCACTTGACTCTGTAAATTACATCTTCTCAACCTTTTCTCATATTCAACATTTCCAGAGGTCAGAAAAAACCTTAGCCAGTCGCCTCTGGACCTTTCCGACATCTCTTCATCTGTTTGAAAAGCAGGTAACCATATCTGTGCACAGTAGTCCATGTGTGACCTAATCAAAGCCTTATACAATGGAACAAGAATCTCCCTACTTCTACAAGTCAGTATCTTCTGCACCATTCCCAAAAGGCTTTGTGTTGTCCTCACAATTTTGGCTATGTGCCTCCTAAATTTCAGATCCTAATCCATTATCACTCCAAGCTCTCTTATTTCCTCCACTTCTGACAATATATCCCCACCAAGCATAAATTCTACATCCAATCTTTATTTCCCAAATTTTACAACCTTTGATTTTGCAACATTGAACTCGTGTCCCCATTCACCCAATTTATTCAAGTCTTCTTGTAAGACCACAACATCTTCTCTGCTCTTCATAGTTCGTCCCAACTTTGCATCATCCGGAAACAACTGAATATCCCCATCCAAATCTTCACCAATATCATTAACATACCAGTTAAATAGTAATGGCCCTAAAACAGATCCCCAAGGCACAGAACTAGTGACTTTACTCTTCTGGGATATTTCTCACCCATACACAACTTGCTGATACCTATCAGATAGCAGTCTCCAATCCAGTGCACTAATCTAATATCCAACTCCATCTGCTCTAGTTTGACTATTAATTTATCATGCGGTAATGTATCAAAAGCCTTTGCAAAATCTAAGTATATTACTGTGTATCCCTCTCCTCTGTCAAGGAAGCAGTCACCTCATTGTAATAAGTAAGTAGATTACTAAAACATGATCTCCCTTTATCAAATCCTTGCATGTCCATCAAAGATAATACCATTGTTGTCAACCCAATTCTGGATTCTAGTTCTCACCAGGTTCTCCAACAACTTAACCACAACAACTGACACACAGATAGGCCTATAATTTGGCACAATCTTGCCCTGCTTGAGTTTTATCACCTCCCTTATGAAGTTGCACAATCTTGCCCTCCTTCCTCTCCTTTGGAACTTGATCCAGTGCAAGATTCATATTAAAAATATATGTGAAGGGAGACGTCAACTCCCTGGCATATTCTTTCAGAATACGTGGTGATATATTATCAAGTCTGCTCAATTCTGCATATACCTCTTGCTCACTTATAATCAGTCTCTCCTCTCCATCATCAACTGCTCTCAATCTCTCCATGAAGTCACATTCACAAAAATGAAAGACCTTTATGAACTGTTCATTAAGTATCTCCACTATATCTTCTGCAACAGTTGTCATAATATCGTTTTCTCCAGTCAATGTCATCTTTCCATAATCATTCTTTTTTTTTCCTTGCTACATATTGAAAGAAACTCCCTAGGGATTCTTTTTGGCTATATTAGCTAACTGCTGCTCATATCTCACTTTTGCTATCCTTACCAACCAAGTCACCTGTCTTGCTTGGTCTTTGTAAACCCCAATTGGTTATTACCACTTCTCTTATGCTGCCTCCATAATGTTCTTTTTCACTGTATCGCATGCTTATTCTCTTTTCATCCATTTTACACCTACCTTATTTAACCTTCTGACCCTTGCAGTTCATTTAGACATTGCTTCAACTGGATAGTTCTTGAATATCCTCCAATCTGCATTGATCTTTTCCAGCTAACTCCTCATTCCATGTTACAATTGCAAGTGTCTCCTGTGCTTTTCATAATCACCACCTATGTTGTACCATGTATACGCTTTTCTCACAGAGGTCGTCACACTGCTGGCAACCACCCAGGTAATCACTTCATGGTCACTCTTACCAATTAGTGGGTGATTAGACCCCTCATTTATAATTACATCCTCTGATGAAAATGATCAAATCCAACACTCAATCCTTGTGTGCCCTCTGTTTCATACTGTTTTTGATAGTTGTTCCACAAAAACTCAAGAAAATCATTTTCTTTCTTCCTGTTGCTATCTCATGTTCCCAGTCTATATTGCAGTAACAAAAATTGCAATATAGACTGGCAATAACACCATAATGATCGCCCTTTTTTTATTTGCTTGGCTAATTTGATTATACATTTCATAGTCACTTCCATCCACATACCAGATCTATAAGAACATCCAACCAAGTATTTCATTCTATTCACCTCTATCTCATACTGCCTCAAAACTACTCGCACTATTTCCCTCTTGCATCTCCACTTTGTATGGATATATCTCTTTCTCTATCATCAATAGCACTCCCCCCCTCCCTTTTTACCCTTACTATCCTCACGAAACATTTCTTTTTTTTTTATGTTGGGCCCATAGATGAGAGGTTGGCTGGTCAACGTATTGTACTTTAGTACTGTATATGGGTAGTGGGATGGGAAAGGAGAAACTTGTTGATTTAAAAGCCCGTATATTGTATTCCTTGGGACATACATCAGGGGGGGAAGACTGTTCCACAGTACAGCAGTAGCGGGGATGATGGAGGAGGAAAAGAAACTTATTCTGTGGGTTTCAATGTGTACCGTGAAAGGATGTTGGGTGGCAGCTGTATGTGTTCCAATTTTTTCATGGAAATATTTATAGATGATACAAATTGCAGAAACTAAACGTCTATGTGAAAGTGGGCAGAGTGAGTTGGTAAGAGATGGATCATTTATCAATCTACTTGCTCTCCTCTGTATTGAGTGAAGCATTTTGAGGGAGCTTTTAGGAGCCCCACTCCTAATGTGAGAACAGTATTTGATAGTTGGGCAGATTTGTGATTTGTATAAGGTTAACAGCTGTTTTGAGGTGAAGTAACATCTTGAATGAAAGAGAAATCCTAGTTTTTTGGAAGCTGAGGATGCAATGGTTGTGATGTGTTTATGCCAGGAGAGGCCTGATGTCATTGTAATTCCGAGAACAGAAATTTCATCTTGTCTGGGAATTGAGTGTTATCAAAAATAATACTGGGATAAATGGTTCTTTTTTGTGGGAAATAAGACAGAACTGGGTTTTACTAACATTGAAATTGACAAGGTAATCTGAGCCCACATTGGAGGATCGCTTGGAGGTCTGAATAAGGGGAAGTTGTGGTTGATGTTCTGTGGGTTGAACTGAGTTGTGTAGGGTCTTTTCTTCTTCTTCTGAAGTATTTTGCAATTGAGCAGGTTCTTCTCTTAGTAGCAAAAACTTTCCTTCCACTCTCTTCTGTTCTGAGCCTTCTGTTTGAAGGTTGTGTACCTATTTCCATTCAGCATGTCATCTAGCATTGTTTTCCTTACTCTTCCTCTGGGTCATTTTCTGTCTATTTTTCCTTCGATGCCATCTCTGATGATTCCATTTCCTCTCAGAATATGTCTGATCCAGTTTCCCTTTTTTCTTTTTATCCTCTTTTACAGACTTCTTTCTTCTTCTACTCTTTTTAGGAAATCTTCATTAGTTAATTTTAGCTGTCCATTTAATTTTTTTCCATCCTTCTCCAAATCCACATCTCAAAGTTTCCAAAATCTTAATTTCTTCTTTTTTCAATGTCCAAGTTTCATCTGCATAGAGGGCAACACTCCACATATAACATTTTATTAGTCTTTTCTTTAGATTTCTGTCCATTTTACTTCTGAATAAATTCCATTTTCTATTAAAGGCATATCTTTCCATCGCTATTCTTGCTTTTATGTCACTTTTACATCTTCCATTACTGCTAATCACACTTCCTAGATATTTAAATATCTTTACTTATTCAATTTTTCCCCATTTATTATGATATCCATATTTGCCTCTTTCCTTACTATTTTCATTACCTTTGTTTTTCTTGTGTTAATTATGTACATTCCATAATCTATACAGGATTCCAGTAATCTGTTCAACAGATGTTGTAGTCCTGTTTCAGTATTTGATAATAATACCTTGTCATCTGCATATCGTATTGCTATAAATCTGTCTACCTCCAATCTTTATTCCTTGTTGTGTAGGGTAAGGTTTATCAAATGAAAGGGAGGAGTGCAATGTTCTGTCATCTGCAAAACTGTGTATTGGGTTGGAGGTCAATTGAAGTAGGTCATTGATATACAGAAGGAAGAGGGTCGTTGGAGGAACTGAACCTTGTGGGACCCCAGCATTAGTCGGATGGTGAAAGGATAGGGAGCTGTCTACCATCACACATAGTGTGCGTCCAGACAGAAAGCTGGCAGTCCATCTGCAGAAGTCCCGAGATAGTCCAAATGATGGAAGTTTGCTTAGTAAGCCTTTGTGCCAGACCCGGTCAAAAGCTTTAGAGATATCAAGTGCAACTGGAAAAATTCACAAACTTTTTCTATGGCATTTGTCCAGAGATGGGTGATATATGAGAGCAGGTCACCTGTTGATCGGCATTGATGGAATCCATACTGGTGGTCGCTTAATAGCTGGGTACCTTCAAGGTAGAATAGGAATTGAGAATTGATGGTTTTCTCCATCTCTTTAGATAAGACTGGTGAGTGAGATAGGCACCACTTAGATGGCAGTGATTTGTAACCCTTTTTTAGGAATGGGTTGATTATAGGCCAATTTCCAGGCTTTGGGATACTTATACCAGTGGAGTAAGAGATTATGTACAGACGGCATAGGATAGGAGTCAGTTCTACTGCACGGACCTTCAGGACAATTGGAGGAATACCATCAGGGCCAGGAGCTTTTTTTGTGTTTAATTTTAACAACAGGTTTATTATCTCTTTCTGGCAAAAGGATACAGGGGGGGGGCATTGCATATTGGGCAGTTGGAATGACTGGGAGACATTTGCTATTGTCAGTTATGCGTGCGTTGGAGGCAAAGTGTGAAGCCAGAAGATTAGATTTTTCTGTGGGTGATGTTATAATTGAGCCATCTGGGAATGATAAGGGTAGGAGTAGTGTAGGGCAAAAGTTGCGACCAATTGCTTTGGCAAGAGACCAAAACACATGGCTGCCACCAGTACAGGCTGCAAGTTTCCTGCTTTTTGCCCGTTCAAATTCTGTTTTGGAATCGACATTGATAATTTTCTTGCATCTGTTTCAGGCTTCAGTATAGTAACTGAAGGAGAATGGAGTTCTTGATTTGAGCCAGTTGTGATATGCCTAATTTTTTATTTGTACAGCCTTGGCACATATTTTGGAGAACTAGAGTTTGGATAGGGGACGGCAGTTCAGAGAAGTGTGGAAAATCTTTGTTTTCATGCCAGTGAAGATTACTTTGGTGATACGTTCGGTGCATATGTTTAGATTGGAAGACTGGAAAGAATAGTCCAATCATGGAAACGAGTCATAGTAGTCTTGGAGGCTGTCCCATTTCACACTGTCATAATGCCAAACTACTCTTGTGTGAGTGTGACTGTATAAGCATTGTTGCATGAGGCAGGAGATGAGTACTAGGTTGTGGTCAGAATTACCAACAGGGGGGAGCTAACTACATTCACTGTATACTTGGAAGGGTCATTGATAAGAAAGAAATCTAGAGTATTTGGGGAGTGATTTGGGTTATCTGGTATTCTGGTTGGCAAATGTTTCAGCATCTCTGCCTGCAGGATCTGTACAATTGGAAGAGGAAAGCCAGTTGGTGTTATGGGCATTAAAATTGCCTAGGAGGATGATTTCACTGTTAAGATAGTGGAACTGGAGAAAATAAACTTTTAAGGAGAAGAAATTAAAGAGCTCAGAGTGGTTGGTAGTATTAGGAAAGCAATAGAGACAGCAGATGAATTTGGCTGAATGGGGGAGGGATATTTTCAACCAAAGAAGGTCAAAGTTGGGCGATTCTAGGTTAGGTGCTCTCTGGCAGGGTATGTCAGAGCAGATATATGCAAAGACCACCCTTGGGTCAAAAGGAGTTAAATAGTGTATAGTTTGGATGGTTGAGATGGATAGTGCTGGGGGAAGGTGAGATTTGAATTTTTGTTAAAAAGAGTACGTGGGGTTTGGTGGACTGCAGATGATAGTGGACACTATTAAGGTTGGAGTTGAGACCATGGATGTTGGTGTAGTGGATATGCAAGGTTCTGTGAAGCATGGCTTTGACCACAAGAGTCTTAAACATTTCCTATGCAGGGACTGCATACTGGTCTCCTTGGTGGCTACTAGTGGCATCACTTGGTTTTTGTGCTAGTTTGGTTTGTTTGTAGTCGATGGTCCAGCTGTTATCTCCATTTTGGCATTTCTCTTCTAGCTCTTTGGAGTTGACATCTTTGTTCCCTTTGTGCAAAGGTTAATTCAGGTTGAGCATGTACACATATTTGGGGGCAACTGTCCTTTAGCTTGCTATTTATTGCCGTTATTAATTTGGATATGTTTGTCGGTGTATCACAGATCACTTTCGCGAGGCGTGGAAAGTTTGTTCCATCCTTTCTTTTGTTTATGGGTCCGAAATGATGGCATTTGACAATATTTTTGAGATCGAAGTTGCATTCACCTCCTAGTTTGCTGATGTCTTCTTTTAATGATTTACCGTTTTCCTCCAGAAAGTTCAGAATAACGGTGTTGAGTCTCCTATTTTTGGCCTCGAGCGACTCGTGTACTGTTGATGCGATTCGATCGCTAAGTTCATTAGCTGACATGGGTGCACTTGCGATTGCCCGCTGGTCGTCGAGTATCTTGAGCTTAGTTTTTCCAACTTTCAGATTTTGGAAGAGAAAGTATAAAGGTGTTGTTTGAGGTTTTCAACTCATTTGCCTAGGTTCAGCAGCTGTTTAACAGAAGAAAGGGTGGTTCAGTAAAAAGCTTGTGTGGCAGTTCATCTATTTTTGTGCAGGAAGTATGCAGCCAGTTGCAGCAGAAATCTCGCAATATACCTTTTTTCTTTTGGTAACTTCGGATTTACAGCTGCAGCACTTTATGTTGTCATTCGGTTTGTTGGATATCGGCTGTGCTACGCTGGCAGGACTCAAAGTAATCTTTGGTTGTTGGCCTTTGTTGCTGTCATCTTTACTTCGCATGGTAGGCATAGCAGGCACTTTCATGTGGCTGTTATTTAATCGTAAAAATAACTGATATGAAAGAGTATGGGTACATGTGAGTTGTGTGGAAGTAATTGGCTCCTTAGTACCATCTGCTAGTTTTCCGTTTACTGGTTATTTTGCACAAATTCCTGTGAACATGTTGTCCTCTTCCAACCATGTCTCACTTATTCCAATAATTTTTGGGTGAACAGACTAAATTAATGCAACCATTTCATTTTCCTTGTTTCTTACACTTCTAGCATTTGTATATAAACACAGCAGCTCATTCCTGGATCTATATCCAATTCCACTGATGTGATTTCTCCATGCTCAACTCGAGCCATTTCCCTTTCTCCTTATTCATCTTAAAACCCTCTTCAAATCCAGCTGTTTTCTCTTGATCCCAGGTCATCCCCTTTCTTTCTTTCTTGTCTACACTTGCATTCACATCCTCTTGGAGCATCCACCTTTCTCACACTGTGTTCCCCTGTTCATCTGAGCCTCCCCATTTCCCTGTCCGTCTTGCACACTCATTCTCTGTACTCATGCTGCTCACAATGCCTTACTCTCTCGCTCTTCCACATTGCTTCCCACTTGATCAGATTCATTCTCTGCATTCACTTCTCTACCTTCCAACAGCAGTCTCTCCAAGTGACTCACACCAAAACCACTCAAATATAGTCCATCATTCTTATACAATTCACTTCATCCTTCAAAATCATTTGACACATGAACAAACTGCACTCCTTTCTCTCTCCACACATTTCCACTAACATATAATTCATAACCCTTTTTCTCCCCCTCATCTCACCACTGTCATACCTAGGCAACATGCTTACCACCTTTCCTGTTGTGCATATGCGCGCATGCGCGCGCACACACACACACACACACACACACACACACACACACACATATATCATATCGATCCTTTGACTCATTCAAACTTTAAGCATTCGAGCACTTTCTGGCAATGCATTCTACTCGTACTACTTTCCATACAAAGTGCTGAATAGGTTTCTCCTCACTTATCTTTGCAGGGATGCCACTTGTTTTTCTCCTCTCACCATCCACTCTTTTTTTTATACCTTCCCCCATAGTAATCTGTAAAATCTTATTATCCTATACATTTTTGGTATATCATCTCTTTTCTACCTATCCACTAAACTGTAATTTATATTCCTTCAACTTTTTCCCTTAATCAACATTCCGGAGTCTAAAGTGGTACCTTTAATTTCTGGAGGGAAATTAGAGGTACCACTTCCTTATCCCTCCTTGTCAGTGTGTGTATTGTGAAGTGATAGGAGTGTGAAAGAGGTTAAGGTTCAGTACAATAGATGTACTGCTGTTTGGGTTAAAACTTGTAGTGAATTTAAGACCCCTCTGAATTTAAGATCGTTGCTGATCATTCACTCCAGATCCTGGATTTCACTCACTCCCACTACCACCAATACTGTACAAAATTCTATACTTTTGCCTTTCAGAGTATAACTCCTTAAAATGTCAATCCTACTTCTTTGTCCAAGCTAAAAATATATTTAAATGTTTCTGAAGGGAATTATCAGCTTTACTCCAAACTGTCTTCAATGTTGCATCAGCAATAAACCACTGAATATCCTATCATTCCATATAATCATTAACAAATAAGTTAAAGACTCAAGAAAAGAAACCTTGCATCACATAACCTGTTATATTTCATTTTGCTTTCCCCAAATCCCCTTGAATACAACTTGTTGGTATTGTTGAGAGAGAATTTTTTATCTCCCAAGTGTGGAATCTTATTTTAGGCACAGTAGTTATACCAGCATAGTAAACAGCCTTATACCTCTACATTCTGAAGTGTAAAATCCCTTAAAACAGCATCCTACATATTCATCCAAGCTAAAAGTCTATTTACAACCTTCCAAAGTAAGTTATTATTATTCATGACACCTTCAAGGAGTCTGAAGACTCATCGCGGGAGGACACCCACTGTACAACTCCATGTCTCCACTACTATACCGAACTTCTACTACCAAGCATCTACACCAATGCCATCTACCACCCACAACCACAGCTAGTATTTTTTATCAGTAAATTGCATGTGTTCTGAAGGGCCGATTTGTCTGTATGTAGGATGAAAAACCCGAGTTTCCAGAAGGGAAAAACCCTGCTAACTCCGTTATGAGATCGGCTAACTTACCTTCAATTGAAAAAGTCCATATAAAGATTCCTCCCATCAGCAGCACTTCTTATAATTCTCTCTCCAACTTTACTTCAACAGCAAATGACTGAAGATCCCCTGTCAGTTCATATGAAATATTATTAGCAAATAAGTTAAAAAGTAGGATTCTAGAATAGAACCCTGCAGCATTACTAGATGCCTTTCTATTCTGGAGCACTGTTCCACCATATACAACTTGCTGGCAATTCAGAAAGTCACTACTCTACTCCAACTGGCCTGGTTGGCTGGATAGTACATTCACTATCTGGCCAACAGGCTATGATTTCAAATCCTGCCATGGGAATGGATGTTTGTGATTGTCTTTAGGTTGTAGGTGAATTGTCACCTGATGTGGGACCACTGTCCTACTTATTAGAGGCCTGAAATGGTTTGACAAAGTTCTATTCCATGTTTGGTCAATGTTTCTTTACAATGTAATAAAATAAATACTAAACATATATATAAAATTAATGAAAATTCTTATCCCATGCATGGTACTAATGTACTATAAATTTACAACTATTTGTAGGTGGGAATTGCATTTAAAAAAAAAAAAAAAAATCTCTTACCTTCTTGTCATGTGACAGTCTATCAAATGTCTTTACAAGATCAAGAATATCACAGTATAAAATCCAACATACTTGTCATCTTACCATAAAATGGCAAGAAGATCTAAAGTAAAGTGTACTTTTCACTGAATATGAATATACAATAAGTATTTATCCACTGCATATAAAGATATGCAGATAGAGATGGGTGATGGAATTTTACAGGATCGATATTGAAGCTGAATATATAATATATACCTAGGAGGAAAGGAGAGGGAAAACATTGGCTCTCCCTGGAAGTTGAGTAAGGTGTGGCAAAGAAAGAAATGAGAAGTAAATTAGATGGAGAATGGTGAGTGGATTGCATTGCTAGTATGTCATTGAGGTTAATGGTCAAAGCAGTAGATATACTGCTATTTGAGTGAAATCTACATTTCTTCATTTCATGGAGGTCTTTTAATTAATAATATTAAATAATATATTAATATGTTGAATTTCCTTATCCATTTTTTAAAATATTGGTCATTATCTGCCAAAATGTCAGTAATAATCTGAATCAAATGGGATTCTCAATCCCATTTGATTCAGAATATCAAAACAAAAGAAAACTACATACCTTTTATTTTGCATGTAACATTAGCTAGACTTGTTATACTGCTTGTTATGTCTTACAAATATTTTTAGAGACATCAAAAAATATTTTCAGTGTGAATTATGATAATACTTTATGGTAAATTTAGGTTGGAGAAGGTTTTCTTATGTACAATGTTTGTTAGTAAATCTTGTATTTAAATGAATGTTGTTGAGAGCTTCCATTAATATGGTTTATTTTTCTTTAGACCATGTGCAATTCAAACAAGAAACCAGATCAGTTCTGTCCAGCAATTTGCTCAATTTGTTATACCACTTTTTACTGTCTATACTAATGTGTAAGTAAACTGCATTTTTATTTCGAGTATACAAAAAAAAAAAAAAAATTTGAACTGATTTAGCAAAGAGAATATATAATTTTAAACTCTGGCATTTATTACCAAAATTCCAAGTATTTACTGAATGATCTACACAATTCATCATCTTCACATTAGAATAGCAGATAATTCTCACCATCCTCCCAACACCCTGTTTCTTTTCTTAACTAATTCTCCTTTCAAATATACTGCAGATGTTAGCTATCCTCCTGTAACTCTAATCATAATCCAGTCTCCATTTCCTTTTTTTACAAAACACTCCTTACTCAGCCATTCTCAGTTTTCATGCCATTTGGGTCAGATGAGTTTGAATTTTTTTTTTTTTTTTTTTTGGCCACAAAATCATCAGATGAATTGTTAATAGTATGGAGGCCTCGAAGTTTCTTGCTTCATGTAGTATTCTATCCTCAGCAATTTGCACTCTAGAATTTTTCTGTATTGTAGGTAAAAGTGGTATATGTGCATCCAGCATCTGTTGATTGATAGCATAGGTAAAGTATGCTCAGCCTAACCCCAAAAAATAAAATAAAAGTCAACCATCATACTACCATATAATTGCCTTCACCTAAATTTTCTTGAAAACAAATGAAAAACTTCATCAAATTAAAAGCTGCTTTTTGCTCTCAGGATGATTTACCAATTAATTAGTGAGAAAAGATATGAGAGTTCCTGGAAGGAGCAAAAAAAGAAGAGTGAGAGAATATAGATTGTACGTCTGCTGCAGTATAACTGAATTGAGGAGGAACACAGTTGTGAATGAGTTGAAAAGAAATTGTGCAGGAGGAATGGCGTGCATTTTATAATGTATGATGTGAATTTAATGGATGAAAAGACTTGTGTATACCTGACGAATTGCATTTGAATGGTTTTGGAGTTTGATGTTCAAAGAAGGTGTTGTATAGGAGAGAGAAGTTGCATGCAAATGCAGGGAAACTAGAGGTGTTGTGGCAGGGGGATGTAGTCAAGCATGTGTTTAGCTACCCCTGGGACAAATGAATAAGATTGCAAAAATGATACGAATGACTGGGTAGAGTTTCAGAGGTTTTGAATCTGAATGGGTTTGATAATGACATTACATGTGGATAACTGTGCAGGATGTTGAAGTGCATATGCATGAATGCTGGAAGAAACAGAAATAAAGGGAAGGATATTTCGGCATGCTCAGCTTGGGTAAAAATTATTGGTATCAGTGAGACCTGGCTAACGAAAGATGATATAGTTAGAATTATTATTATTATTATTACACAGAGGGCGCTGTGTAGGAATACAAACAGTTACATGGTGGTATCGCTGCTCCTGTTTTTATAGTTTAAAAGTGGTTCTAACTCCTGTTTTTAATTTAAAAGTGTCAAAGTAATTCTACTTGTCACGCTGAAGACAGTGATATATAATTCACTGAAATTGGTTAAATAGAATCCAAATTTTGAGTGGTGAAAATTGAACACAGTTCACTAGTCACCAATGAGCAAAGGACATCACCGTCTTTACAGTTACGCTACAGTTGCTCAAGGGAAGAAAGGTGAGTCATAAAGTGCAACAAGTGCTGGGAGGATTTATCATTCTACAGAAATCATATAACCTGTAGGAAATGCCTTAGGAATCTTCACTTTACATGTTCTGGAATTTCAGAAACAACCTGGCAATGCAAATCCAGTGCAAAATGAGAGGAATGCAAGTGCCAATACTACAGAGAGAACAAAGAAACGCTGCCACCCACAGTGCAGCCCATTACACCGGAGGCAGAATCAGATGATGTACTGATCAGACAAAAAAAAATACAGGCGAGTCTTATAATTTGAATTCCGTAAATTTATTACTAGAAAAAGGTTTATAGAATATAAAAGCTAGCTTAGTAGATCTTTTCCAAGAACTCTTTGATAAACAGAACAAACAAATAACAAAAACAATTTGCAAATATGAGGATTTTGTTAAATATTATTGTAATTAAATATTATAATTAAATATGGCTCACTAGCGCCGAGAGGGCGCTAGTGAACCAAGCGCTGTGGACGTATCTAAGAAGAGCTCCTGATTGAGATAAGTTATTCTAGGAATAATTAAGTATATATGCATAATTGTTTGAGTAGGAGCGGCGGTAAACGTTGTGTGCTATCGGTATTATTAGTGTGGGGGATTTTTCTTGCCTAAACTTAATTACGAAATCTTTATTATTAGACCTAGTAACCTGCAGGGAAAAAAAAAATGGCAGCACCATTGTCATTCAATGACTATAATTTAGATTTCAGTCGTTTCGTTAAGTGTGAGGTCTGTTATATGTATTCTTTCGATTACATAAATGATATGTGGATGTTTAGAGCAGATGGAAGAAGGGTGTGTACGAAGTGTGACCTGAATGAGGAACTGATGAATGCAAATATGAAATTGATAACAGAAAGTGTTAGTACAGAGAATGTTGCGGGGAAAAGGAGTGCACATTTGAAAGAGAAGGATGGTGGGAAAGAGAGGCTAAAAAAATCAATAAACGAGAGAGAGCGATTTGAAAACTGTTATGGATGTTAAAAGGGACGAAAGTGAGGCAAGAGTGGTGGAAGGATACAAAATTGAGAGAACGAATGAAACTAGAAATGGCATGATGCAGAAATCGAAAGCGAAAAAAATCGAAAGAAAGAATGATGGCGAAAGTTGGACGCATGTCGGACTGCAAGTATGGAAACAAAGATAGATGAATGAGAGTGAAAGTGAGAAGAATGACAGTGAAAGCTGGACATATGTTGGACCGAAAGAAGGAAAACAAAGAAGGATGAGTGAAAGTGAGAAGAGGGGGTCGAGAGTTAGAAAGTTAGAAAGACTGAATAATAGAGAGAATGTTTCACAAGATTCAGAAGTTGAATTGGATTGGATGAGGCAAGAAAGGAAATGGATGTGGAATGAAATTAAGAGAATTCAGGTCAAAACTTTTAAAATAAATCATGATGGCATGAAAGAGTTAACGAAAGATGAGTGAGTGGCATTGTATGGCGACTCCATTATTAATGGTGTGCTAGAAGATAGAATCCACAAGGTATGTTTTCCAGGTGGTAAAATGAGTAGAGTGATTGAGGCATTGGATATGAGGTGGGAGCGAGCAAAAGAGTTAATATTATTAATTGATATGAATGATTTGAGAGAGGACAAAGAGTGTGCCATAATGGATATCAGGAGGCTGCTTAGAAGGATAAAAGAGAATAGCGTAACAGGAAGGGAAGTTAGCATGTTGCCTAGGTATGACTGGTGAAATGAGGTGGAGAGCAAGGATTATGAATGATATGCTGGCTGAAATGTGTGAGGAGACGGGAGTACAGTTTGTTAATGTGTGGAATGAGTTTGTAGGACGAAGTGAGCATGGGAGTAATGGACTGCATTTGAGTGGTTATGGTGTGAGTCGCTGATGAGAGACTGCTGATGGAAGGTAGAGAAGTGAATAGAGAGAGAATGAATCAGATCGAGAGGGGAGTGATGTGGAAGAGCAGGAGAGTAAGACAGGAGAGATTGAAGAGGTGGATATGAATGGGGAAATGAGTGGTATGAGTATAGAAAATGAGAGAATGGGTGTGCAAGAGGAGCAGGGAAACAGGGAGGCTCAGGGTGGACAGGGGTACACAGCGTGAGAAAGGTGGATGCTCCAAGAGGAAGTGAGAGCATGTGTAGGCAGGAAAGGAATGGGATGACCAGGGATCAAGAGGAAACAGTTGGAAAAGATAATAAGTTATCGCCTTACAACACAAATAAGAAATGCAAAAAGAATCTACTACAAAGACAAATAAATTCTGCACAAAACAACATTAAACAAACCTGGCATCTGATCAACAAGATGCTAGATTATGTTCCCAGTACCACCACCTCTGAAATCATAAAATACAGCTTCATGAAAGTCACAAAATGTATCCAACAACTAGCAAATGACTTTAACTAATACATTGCAGACTCCATCCAAGAACTGCACAGAAATATCCCTCCAATTACAAAACATGATCTCCCACTTGGACCACAATCAAAACACACATTATGGTTCCCAACCATAAAAGATGCAGAACTTCTGTCTATAATACATCAAACCAAACACAGGCCCAGGAATGATGGTATAGGACCTAAAGATATCAAGGAACCTTCAACTAGCCTAGGCCCTATCCTACTGAAATTAATAAATAAAATATTTAAAACTGAACAAATACCAAGTATGTTAAAGACTGCCATAATCACACCCATATACAAATGAAAAAAAAATTTAATTAGTAATTACAGACCCATAGCAACACTACCAAATATCAGTCAAATTATTATTATTATTATTATTATTATTTCCCAAGACCTCATGGAGTCAAAGACTCATCTGGGAGGTCCTTTTATCACACACACATCTCATCATGCTGTGTCTTAAACACACTCAACTCCTTGCAAACAGCACACTCTCAGGCAAGGCATTCCAATCATTCACAACTCTGCACGAAAAAAAAATGCTTCTCACTCCCCTACTCACACCCTCTTTATACAGTTTCCAGCGATGACCTCTGGTTCTCCCCTGATCTCCCACTATTCTCTGTAGAACTTATCCACCATTGGTCTTATAACAATCCCTTACCAACTTGTAGGTCTCTATCATATCTCCCCTCTTCCTTCTCTCCACCAGACTCTGCAAATTACATCTTCTCAATCTTTCCTCATACTGAACATTCCAGAGTTCAGAAACTACCTTAGTCAGTCGCCTTTGGACCCTTTCCAACATCTCTTCATCCTTCTGAAAACCCGGTGACCAAATCTGGGCACAATAGTCCATGTGTGGCCTAATCAAAGCCTTATACAATGGAACAAGAATCTCCCTACTTCTACACGTCGGTGTCCTCTGCATCATTCCCAGAAATGTTTGTGTTGTTTTCACAATTTTGGCGATGTGTCCCCTAAATTTTAGGGGACAACATCGCCATCCTTATCCACTATCACCCCCAGATCTCTTATTTCCTCTACCTCCAAAAATATATTCTCACCAAGCATAAATTCTGCATCCCATCTTTGTTTTCCAAATTTTACAACCTTACATTTTGCAATATTGAACTCACATCCCCATTTGCTTGCACAATCACTCAATTTATTCAAGTCTTCGTGCAAGGCCACAACATCTTCATTACTCTTTATGGTTTGTCCCAACTTTGCATCATCCGGAAACAACTGAATATCTCCAACCAAATCTTCGGCAATATTATTAATATACAATTTAAATAGTAATGGCCCTAAAACAGACTCCTGAGGCACTCTACTAGTGACTTTCCTTTTCCTGGATATCGCACCTCCATACACAACTTGTTGATACCTATCAGATAGCCAGTCTCCAATCCAATGCACTAATCTAATATCCAACCCCATCTGCTCTAGTTTGACTGTCAACTCAACATGTCAATACTCTATCAAAAGCCTTTGCGAAATCCAAGTATATTGCTATGTATCCTTCTCCTCTGTCCAAGGAAGCAGTCACTTTATTGTAATAGGTAAGTAGATTACTAAAACATGACCTCCCTTTAGCAAATCCATGCTGTCCATCAAAGATAATACCATTGTTATCAACCCAACTCTGGATCCTAGTTCTCACAAGCTTCTCCAACAACTTAACCACAACACCTGACACAGAGTTAGGCCTATAGTTTGATGCTTTAGTTCGATCGCCTCCTTTATGAAGTGGCACAATCTTGCCTTCCTTCCACTCCTTAGGAACTTGACCGAGTGCGAGACTCATATTAAAAATATGTCAAGGCAGGTGTCAACTCCCTAGCACATTCTTTCAGAATAAGTGGTGATATATAATCAAGTCCCACAGCCTTATTAACATCTAGTTTACTCAACTCCTCATACACCTCTTGCTCGCCTACAGTCAGTCTCTCCTCCCCATTATCAACTGCTCTCAATCCCTCCATGAAGTCACATTCACAAGATTGAAACATCTTTATGAACTGTTCATTAAGTATCTCCACCACACATTCTGCATCAGCTGTCTTTATACCATTTTGTCCAATCAATGTCAACCTTCCATAATTATTCTTTCTTTTGCTGGCTACATATCGAAAGAACTCCTTAGTATTATTTTTGGCTTCATTAGCCAACTGCTGTTCATACCTCTCTTTAGCTACCCTCACCAACCAAGTCACCCTCCTTGCCTGGTCTTTGTAGACCTCATGAAATTGGTTACTTCAACTTTTCTTATGCTGCCTCCACAATGCCCTTTTCTGTGTATTGCATGCTTAATCTCTTTATTCATCCATCTCACACCCACCTTATTTAACCCTCTTACCCTTGGAATACATTTAGACATTGCATCTACTGAACAGTTTTTGAAAATCCCCCCAAGCTGCATTGATCTCTTTTCCAGCTAACTCTTCATTCCATGTTACACCCCTCAAGCTGTCTCCTGAGCTCTTCATAATCATCCCCCTGCCTTGTAGTTCAACATATACCATTTTCTCACAGAGGTCCTCACACTGCTGTCAACCACCCAGGCTATCACCTCATGGTCACTCTCAACAATTGGTGGATGATTTGACACCTCATTTATAATTACATCCTCTGATGAGATAACCAAATCCAAGACCATCAATTCTCGTGCCCTCTGTTACATACTGTCTGAGGTTGTTATCCCACAAATACTCCAGAAACTCATTTTCTTTACTTCCAGTTGCTATCTCATCATTCCAGTCTATATTGCCATAAATAAAATCACCCATAATGATCACCCTTTTCTTATTTACTTGGCTAATTTGATTGTACATTTCATTATCACCACCATCCACATTACCAGGTCTATAACAACATCCAACCAAGTATTTGATTCCATTCACCTCTATCTCACACCATACTGCGTCAAAACCACTGGTACTATTTCCCTCTTGCATCTCTACTTTATATGGACATAACTCTTTCTCTATCATCTATAGCACTTCCCCCTCCCTTTTTACCCCTTCTGTCCTCATGAAACACATCATACCCTTCCATCTCTATTCCTGTCAGGATGTCAGCCTCTTCCAACCATGTCTCACTTATTCCGACAATTTTTGGGTGAACAGATGCAATTAGTGCAACCATTTCATGTGCCTTGTTTCTTATACTTCTAGCATTTGTATACAAACACAACAGCTCATTTCTGGATCTACTGCTAGTTCCACCAATACCACTCACTCGATGTGATCTCTCCATGCTCGACTGGGGCCATTTCCCTTTCTGCTTCTTCATTTTAGAACTCTTTTCAATTCCAACTGTTTCCTCTTGATCCCTGGTTATCCCATTCCTTTCCTGCCTACACATGCTCGTACCTTCTCTTGGAGCATCCACCTTTCTCACACTGTGTACTCCTGTCCACCCTGAGTCTCCCCTTTTCTCTGCTCCTCTTGCACACCCATTCTCTCATTTTCTATACTCATACCACTCACTTCCCCATTCATATCCACTTCTTCAATCTCTCCTGTCTTATTCTCTTACTCTTCCACATCACTTCCCACTCGATCTGATTCATTCTCTCTATTCACTTCTCTACCTTCCATCAGCAGTCTCTCATCAGCAACTCACACCATAACCACTCAAATGAAGTCCATCACTCCCATACAGCTCACTTCATCCCTCAAACTCATTCCACACATTAACAAACTGTACTCCCGTCTCCTCACACATGTCAGCAAGCATATCATTCATAATCCTTGCTCTCCACCTCATTTCACCACAGTCATACCTAGACAACATGCTGACTACCCTTCCTGTCACACTATTGTCTTTAATCCTTCTAAACAGCCTCCTGATATCCATTACGACACACTCTTTGTTCTCTCTCAAATCATTCGCACCTATAAATACTATTAACTCTTTTGCTCGCTCCTGCCTCATATCCAATTTATCAATCACTCTAGTCTTTTTACTCGTGGAAAACATACCTTGTTTATCCTCTCATCCAACGCACCTTTAATAATGGAGTCGCCATACAATGCCACTCGCCCATCTTTTGTTAACTCTTTAATGCCATCGTTATTTATTTTAATAGTTTTTACCTGAATTTTCTTAATTTCATTCTGCATCAATTTCATTTCTTGCCTCATCCAATCTATTTCAACTTTCGAATCTCGCAACACATTCTCTATATCATTAAATCTTTCTAACTTTGTAACTCTCACCCCCCTCTTCTCACTTTCACTCTCATTCATCCTTCTTTGTTTCCGTACCTTTGGTCCAACATGCGTCCAATGTTCACTATCATTCTTCCCATTTTCACACTCATTCATCTTTCTTTGTTTCTGTACTTTCAGTACAACATTCGTCGAACTTTTGCTATCATTCATTCTTTTTTCACTATCATCTATTCTTTCGATTTTTTTTACTTTCGATTTCTGCGTGATGCCATTTCCTGTTTCATTTGTTCTCTCAATTTCGTTTCTTTGATTTCCTTCCACCACTCTCACCTCACTTTCGTCCCTTTTAAAATCCATTACAGTTTTCAAATCGCTCTTTTTCTTTTTTACTGATTTTTTAACTTTTTTTCACCTCTCTTCTCACCATCCTTTTCATTCAAACGCGTACTCATTTTCCCCGGGACAATTTCGCTCCGAACACTTTCTGTTATCAATTTCATATTTGCATTCATCAATTCCTCATTCAGGTCGCACTTTGCACACACCCTTCTTCCATCCTCACCAAATTTCCACAAATCATTTATGTAATTGAAAGAATACATATAACAGATCTCACACTTAACGAAATGACTGAAATCTAAATTAAAGTCATGGAATGACAATGCCGCTGCCATTTTTTGCAGGTTACTAAGTCTAATAATAACGATTTTGTAATTAAGTTTTGGCAAAAAAAAATCCCCCACACTAATAAAACCGGTAGCACACAACGTTTACAGCCTCTCTTACTCAAACAATTACGCATATATATTTAATTATTTTCCTAGAAAACGTATCCGAATCAGGAGCTCTTCTTATACATGTCACTGTGCTTGACTCATGAGTGCCTCTCGACCAGAAATGCTCAAGTATGGAGGTATAGAAGTCTTGCAGTGGCTGCATTGCATAGTTCAGAAGGCCTGGACAGAGGGATAAATTGCGGATGATTGGAGTAGACCTCTCATAGTACCATATATAAAAAGGGAAATAAAACTGAATTTGAGAATTGCAGAGGTATTTACCTACTGAGTGGTCCTGGTAAGATTTATGCAAGTATACTTGAGAAACGGTTGAGAAGGATTGTGGAAGGGAAGCTTGGTGAAGAACAATCCTGGATTCAGGCTGAATAGAGGCTGTCAGGCTGTCTATTTAAGTTTTGTAGATCTCAAAAAAGCATATGACAAAGTGCCAAGAGAAAAGCTATTCAAAATGCTAAGTTGTATGGTGTCAATGGGGTATTATATCAAACAATTCTTAGTCTTTGAGTTGTAAGTCAGTAGATAGAATTGAATGAAGTACAGGAAGATGGTATAATGTTAAATCTAGTGTCAGACAAGGATGTACATTACAGTTACATCCTTGTTCTTGTAATGTACAAGGATGTACATTATCCCCTCTGTTTTTTGTTATCTATATAAATCACATTATGAAGGAAAGTGGTAGTAAACATGATATCAAAATTGGAGATGTTAATCTCAGCTCTTTACTTTATGCAGATGATGTTATACTTCTAAATAAATCCAGTACAAGTCTGCAAAATTCCCTGATTAAATTGAATAACTGTTGTAATATATATATATATATATATATATATATATACATATATGGTATGAAGGTCAGCACTAACAAGACAAAGATAATGAAAATAGGCAAAATCATTGAAAATATCAACTGCATTTTGAATGGAGAACCTGTAGAACAAGTAAAACATTTCAGCTACTTAGGCACGATTTTTAGTGAAAATGGTTAAATATGGAAATCAACTAAGCTGGTAGGAAGTCAGTGGAATAAGAGGCAGATTAGTCAAAATGCGAAATTAGCTGTATACAAGACAGTGTTCAAACCAATTTTAACTTATGGATCTGAGAGCTGGGTTAGAAGTACGCTTGACCAAAGACTAGAGACTGCAGATATGAGAATGAGAGTCCTGAGAAATTTTAGTGGTGTGAACAGATGGCATCAATGGCAATATTGTATTAAAAATGAGGATGCTAGGAAAGAACTTGCCATTGATAGATCCACGAATGTGTTAGTACAACTAATTTCAGGTGGTATGGTCACTTAATCAGAATTATTATTATTAACATTTGACCTCCATGGAGTCAGAGACTCATCGTGGGAGGTACTCACTATTGCATACAATTCTCATCCAACCAATGTGTCATTCATACAATATGTCCACATCCACAACACACTCAGACAATGCATTCCACTCACCAACCACCCTCCATGCAAAGAACCTGCTTCTCACTCCTTTGCTCACACCCTCCATATATAGTTTCCAGCAATGGCCTGTTGTTATACTCCCCTCTCCCATTCTATGAAAAATTTCTTCCATGTCTACCTGATAACAACCTCTGACCAGCTTATATGTCTCAATCATATCCTCCCCCCCCCCTCTCTTCCTTCTATTCACGAGGCTCTGCAACTGACATTCTCTCAATCTGTCTTTTACAGATTGAGAGAGAATACAGAGAAGATTCACTGACTACGTTTGTGAATCTTCTCTGTACTAACCTCTCCAATATATCCTTGTCACCATGAAAACCTGGTGACCAAATCTGTGCACAATAATCCATATGAGACCTGATCAAGGCCTTATACAATGGAATCATAAACTCTCTTTCTGCATGTCAGGTTTCTCTGCATCATTGCTATCATTTGATGTGGTGTTTTCACAACTTGTGCAATGTGGTCCCTGAATTTCAGGTCCTTGTTCACCATCACTCCTAGATCTCTCAGCTCCTCTACTGGGAAAGGAAAGTTTAGCAAAACAAGTGTTCTCTGCCAGGTTGGCAGGAAAAAGATCCAGAGGAAGACCAAGATATAAGTGGATCGAGACAGTAATAAGTACCTTAGAAGACAGAAATATAATAATCTGATAATGTTGGAGTCGTGACAGATAACAGATTGATTTGGAGGAAAATTGTGAAAATTGTAGATAGGAAGTTAGTGGTTTTTTAAGTTTGTAATGTAGTACTATCATATTCTGTACACCCATTGAGGATGGTGCATGTCAAGAATTTGATGATGAAATATCAATAGAGAAATTAAAAACAGTGGTAATTGCAAAAGATGTGAATTAGAAGTAAATGGCAAACATACTGGAATAAGTAATGAAATTTGAATAGTCTAGAAATAACAGTGAAAATATAACACAGGATGAAGTAAAAAAAAATAATCCCTGAATGCTAATAAAATATTGGGATGTCTGAACTCAAGTATATTGAAAAATAAAGATCGATCAAAAGTAATTATATATAAATTAGTAGTCTGACCAATATTGACATAAGCATGTGAAACAAGAAAGAAACATCAAAAATACAATGAATATAGTATTAGCATATACAATGTATATACTAATATTATATATATACAATGAATATATATGAAATGAAAACATTAAGAAAAATAGTTAACAAAATTTGATAGTGTAAAACAAATCGAGATTTATGAATAATGTCAGCTGCAACCCATAAATGCATGGATAAAAGAGATTAGAATGGAATCAACATGTTAATAGGATGAACCTAAAAAAGAATAGTTAAACTAGCAAGAGACTGGAAACCAAATACAAGAAAGTGATGGAGCAACTGCCTAAATTGAAGTATTGGAGACATAGCAAGATGAAGCTAAAAGCAAGAAGAAGATAAAGGAATTTTAGGTGATCATAAAATTGAAATTTGAAATGTACATCCTGCCATTTTATCAAGTTTAATATTTTAGAGACATTTTTTATTATTGTGTATATTTTGATAGTTATTCATCTGCAAATTATAACTTATTACAGTTTGTATCTAATATACTGACCAGTGGTATTAAAATTTTCAGGATCCCAAAATGTTCTCCATTTACTTTGAATCAAAGTCTCTCCAGACAAAGACGCCTTCTTCATGGTCTTGAAGTTCGCCACCTTAGGTTCATTCCCAAAGTAATGTGAAATACTGAGAATTTCATATTAATATTATAAAAGTTATATATACTGAATTATAGAGTGTGTGTGTAATATAAGCATCACGTTTTCTAGAAGCAGAGGGACTGGAAAACAATTTCATTTATTATTGTTGTACCTTTCTTTTTCTTTTTTTTTTTTGTCTTTTCTGTTTTTTTTTTCTTTTTTCTTTATTAACCCTCTCATGCATGAATTTTTATATTCATTTATAAAAAATTATAATGGCATGATGCAGTACCATTTAATCTTACAGTATTACCATGAATTCATTAATTTTGCTAAATGTATGTCTTGTATATGTAAAAAATGATGTGCTCATCTGAGGACATCGTGCACTAACACCAATGGACTAAAGACATATTTTTATTATTATTATTATTATTATTATTATTATTAAACAAGACCTCATGGAGTCAAAGACTCATCTAGGAGGTCCTTTTATCTTACACACACATCTTACACCACATTTCCAATATGGAAATGATTTAGACTAAGGAATTTATTTTCATTGAAAACATTACAAAAGTATGACAAAACAGATTATAAACAGTCTATATTTTGCTGAAACACTTCATGAATGATCAAAATCTGGATTACTTAGTGCATACAAAAAAGTAGAACAATTAGAATTTGCAGTAGAGCTATATAAATCAAGAACAGTCTTATTCTCTTTGCCTCATTTTGTATGGAAAGACTGAAAACATTCCAGACATATTGGAACCTCACATCTACCACAGATGTATCTTGTTTTACTCTTGCAGTGTACATCTCTGCAACGATTGGTATTAACACCTGTTGTCTTCTTTGGGAAGTTTCCACCACCTTCAAAACGTTTCTCATATAGCACAGAGTGAGTTTTGCTTTTCTTTATTGCTGGTGGTGTCTGACTTGAAGGGCGTCCTCGTTTCTTTGTACCTAGCTGTACCTTGATATATTAAAGCAGTTGCACTCTTGATTTGAATTCCAACAAATCCCATTTTTCTTTTTCTTCCCATTTCCAAATGATACATGCATTACAAACAAGTATATTCAACATAAAATAAAATATTATCATATACCATCGTTTATTCCTGGTATCATTTCGATACAAAGCCACAAGAGAGTCCATGAGGTCCACTCCATGTTTGTTATATAAACAGCTATGCTGCGAGGTAGTGGAATTTCAACATACTTTTTTTCTTTCCAACTGAACCTCTGACATACACTGACAGGCTCCTTTCCTAAGTAGCTAGATACCACATGTACTATTGAGTTATCAACCCATCTAATGACAGTAATGCCATCAGAGGACGTGGTAACTGACATATTTCCTCGTCCCATCTTCTGCAAATCCTTTTCATTTTTCAGTTTCTTGTTAGCACCTTGAAGTCGATTTCTTCTGCATATACCCATGTAATAAATATTATTATGTGACACATCCAGGGAGTCCAAAGACCTCATCGAGGGAGAGTGTGCTAACAGCATCAAATGATTGATCCCCTTCCAACTACTAACCTCAAACTCTCTCAAAAAAAAATACACTCTCAAACTTACTTAACTTTTTGCATGAGCCATTAGTAGCAGAGGCTCTACCAATTGGCCAACCTTTGCTGACAATTTGTTGATTTTCTATCTTTAGTTTCTTAATTAGGGTGATGCTTGTTAAGAAGTTGTCTGTGTATGCCTTGAAGTTCTTACTAGCAAGATCATGATAAAGCCTAAGTACCATTTTCACTTACACTGAATGAGTCTGAATTTTGTCTTCCAGGATCTGCACCTAGATAAAGATCAAAACAATATACATAGCCTGAAATGCCTGCCATCACCTACATTTTGAAACCCCATTTTTTTGGTTTCTTAGGTAAGTATTGTTTGAGTTGTGAACATCCCTTGAATGGAATCATCATCTCATCTACACTCTAAAATTCTTCTGGGCTGACAGCAGCATGGAATGTTTCATGAATCTTTTGCAGCACTGGTCTTATACACATTGCTTTGTCTTTATTGTTGGTAGGTATTGTGTCTGAATCAACAAAATGCAAATATCGCCTTATGTCCTCCCATCTGTTCACTGACACAGCATCAGCTATAACATCCATGCACAGTCCATGTTCAGAAGACCAATACTGCCTTACATGTGGCAGTTTTGGTGTATTTTATGTATGTAATGACAAGCACAATTTCAAAGTAAATTTTGAGTTCAATCACAGTAAGTACTAAATTATCTTTGCCTTTATGGCATGCATGGTTACAAAGTAGATAATATTTGACAAGAATTTATATTACTGTTATTAATCCTTTGCCAAGCATAAGAAAACAAAGTTTACACATGACGTATCTTCACAACTGCACTTTGTATATAGAAGCTATTGGCTTCACATCAACTTGATATCCAATAACACAAGAACATTATTGGATAGACCACTACCAATCTTTATTTTTATTGAGATACTGATAAAGTGCAGAGGTACCTATCTAAAATCTGAGTAATCTACATCACTCAAAATTCACTGAGTAACAACAAAAGGATCACAAACTCATCAATCCTGACCTGAATCACTCCAGGACAGCAACAGCAGTGGCTTCACTCTGTGGTAAGCAAAACCTACCATCAAGTAGACAAGTAGGGCTCATAAGGGTGAGAAGGTTTAATAAGGTAGGTGTGAGATGGATGAATAAAGAGATTAAGCATGCGATACAGAGAAAAAGGGCATTGTGGAGGCAGCATAAGAGAAGTAGAAGTAACCAATTTCATGAGGTTTACAAAGACCAGGCAAGGAGGGTGACTTGGTTGGTGAGGGTAGCTAAAGAGAGGTATGAACAGCAGTTAGCTAATGAAGCCAAAAAGAATCCTAGGGAGTTCTTTCGATATGTAGCCAGCAAAAGAAAGAATGATTATGGAAGGATGATATTGATTGGAGAAAATGGTATAAAGACAGCTGTTGCAGAATGTGTTGTGGAGATACTTAATGAGCAGTTCATAAAGATCTTTCAATCTTGTGAATGTGACTTCATGGAGAGATTGAGAGCAGTTGATGATGGGGAGGAGAGACTGACTGTAAGTGAGCAAGAGGTGTTTGGGGAGTTGAGTAAACTAGATGTAAATAAGGCTGTGGGACTTGATAATATATCACCACGTATTCTGAAGGAATGTTCCAGAGAGTTGACACCTGCCTTGACATATTTTTTTAATACGAGTCTTGCACTTAGTCAAGTTCCTAAAGAGTGAAAGGAGGGCAAGATTGTGCCACTTCATAAAGGAGGTGATCAAACTCAAGGATCAAACTATAGGCCTATCTGTGTGTCAGGTGTTGTGGTTAAGTTGTTGGAGAAGCTTGTGCGAACTAGTATCCAGAGTTGGGTAGACAACAATGGTATAATCTTTGATGGACAGCATGGATTTGCTAAATGGAGGTCATGTTTTATTAATCTACTTACTTATTACAATAAAGTGACTGCTTCCTTGGACAGAGAAGAAGGATATACAGTAATATACTTGGATTTCGCAAAAGCTTTTGATAGAGTACCTCATGATAAGTTGACAGTCAAACTAGAGCAGATGGGGGGTTGGATATTAGATTAGTGCATTGGATTGGAGACTGGCTATCTGATAGGTATCAACAAGTTGTGTATGGGGGTGTGATATCCAGGAAAAGGAAAGTCACTAGTGGAGTGCCTCAGGGGTCTGTTTTAGGGCCATTACTATTTAACTTGTATATTAATGATATTGGCGAAGATTTGGATGGAGATATTCAGTTGTTTGCAGATGATGCAAAGTTGGGACAAACCATAAGTGAAGATGTTGTGGCCTTGCAAGAAGACTTGAATAAATTGATTGATTGGGAAAGCAAATGGGGATGTGAGTTCAATGTTGCAAACTGTAAGGTGTTAAAATTTGAAAACAAAGATGGGATGCAGAATTTATGCTTGGTGAGAATATATTGTTGGAAGTAGAGGAAATAAGAGATCTGGGGGGTGATAGTGGATAAGGATCTAAAATTTAGGGGACACATTGCCAAAATTGTGAAGACAATACAAAGACTTCTGGGAATGATGCGGAGGACACCGACGTGTAGAAGTAGGGAGATTTTTGTTCCATTGTATAAGGCTTTGATTAGGCCACACATGGACTATTGTGCCCATGGTTACCCGGTTTTCAGAAGGATGAAGAGATGTTGGAAAGGGTCCAAAGGCGACTGACTAAGGTAGTTTCTGACCTCTGGAATGTTCAGTATGAGGAAAGATTGAGAAGATGTAATTTGCAGAGTCTAGTGAAGAGAAGGAAGAGGGGAGATATGATAGAGACCTACAAGTTGGTAAGGGGTTGTTATAAGATCAATGGTGGAGAAGTTTTACAGAGGATAGTGGGAGATCAGGGGAGAACCTCTGGTTCTCCCCTGAAAAGAGGTTCTACCCTGGAAACTGTATAAAGAGGGTGTGAGTAGGGGAGTGAGAGGCAGGTTTTATTCGTGCAGAGTTGTGAATGATTGGAATGCCTTGCCTGCAAAGGTGTCTGCAAAGAGTTTGAGTGTGTTTAAGACACGGTATGATGAGATGTGTGTGATAAAAGGACCTCTCAGATGAGTCTCTGACTCCATGAGGTCTTGTTTAATAATAATAATAATAATAAATTTAATAATAATAATAATAATTTATTTTAACAGTATTACAACACCAGATTAACTAAATTATAAAAAAGATGTTTATTAACTCGCTTATATTTTGCTAGATTTCAAACCAACTTTTTCAGAGTACAAACCATATTACAGTTTAGATGTGATGAGTTAGTAAAACAATTCAAATTATAATGGACAAGAGATCTAAAGTCCTAATTTGGAGCCTTCTAATGTAATAAAAAAAGAAGTGTCACAGCTGTGTAGGAGGTTGATTGTAAGATGACAGTCTCCCAAATTTTTGACAAATTAATGAACCCATACTTGTTCAGGTTAGGAGAATGCTTCTTCGCCATGGTTGACTCTAAAATTAACCTTTGACCTGTAATGACTTCTACAGAGTCCATCAAAAAAATGTATGCACACTTCAGCAAAAGAAAAACCTGTATAAAATAATACTAAATTTATGCAGACATCAAGGGATGAATACAAGTTACCTTTGACTTCTACAATTACATAAGTTGCTCAAAGTAGTTCCAGACACTTATTATTATGGCGAAACTACTGCTTGGGCAACATTAGCCAAAGTGTCCAGTAGATTGCTGTGCATGCTGTTTCAGTTTCTTTCCAAAGGGCCACCAGTGTAGCTGGTTTCTATGATACACTACATCCTTTAGAGTCCCTCATAGGTAGAAGTCCAAGAATGTTAAATCAGGAGAACGTGGTAGTAACTCAACTGCCCCTCTTCGTCCTATCTATTGTCCCTGCAAACTGTCATCAAGGTAAGCTCTCATGTCTCGGTGGTAGTGTGGTGGTGATGTGCCATCTTGTTGGAAGAGAAATTGATCATTCCCATAAAGTGCATGAATGGCAGGTAAAATGGATGTGCATAGCATGTCTAGGTACACTTGACCAGTAACAGTACCTTCAAAGAAGAATGGTGCTATTAAACCCTAGATGATAATCCATACCAGACATTGAGCTCCAGTAAACTGACTGCCTTGTCCTTCTATGCAAAATCTCATACACATTAATCTGGTAATTACCCCTTGCCAATTTATATGTCTTGATCATGTCCCCACACTTCTTTTTATCTACTAGCCTATGCAATTTGCATTCTCAATCTGTCCTCATACTCTGCATTCCAGAGACCTGAAATCTACTTAGTAAATCCTCTCTGAAGCCTCTCCAACAACTCATCATCCTTTTGAAAGCCAGGTGACTAAATCTATGCACAATAATCATAATATCCTTACTTTTACATGTCAGTGCTCTCTGCATCATTCCAGTAATTTGCTGTGTTTTTCTCACAATTTTTCAAGTCCTTGTATGCCACAAAATTTTCAAGTCCTTGTACGCCATCACTCCTGGATTTTTCATCCCCTCCTCTAAGATATCCCCACCATTCCTATACTCTACATCTCATCATTGATTCCCAAATTTTAAAACTTTACACTTTGCTACATTAAACCGACATCCTCATACACTCATCCATTCAATCTATCTATAAAAAAAAAAAAAAAACGGCCCACTGGGACACAGCACTAGTGGCTTTCTTTTTCTGGAATATCACTCTTCATGCACACCCTGATGATGCCTACCAGACAGCCATTCTCCAATCCAACATGCTAATCTACTATCCAACCACATCTGTTCTAGTTGAACTACTAGCTTGCTATGTTGCAATTTATCAAAAGCCTTTGCAAAATCTAAATATACCACTATATATGCATCTCCCTTATCCAGTGTGTTTGTTATAATAAGTAACGAAAGTAATACCTATCCTGAAACCAGGTAAACCTGCTGAGGATTCAAAGTGCTACAGGCCTATAGCTCTCCTATGCACAATGCTGAAGCTGTATGAGAGGTTAATGTTTAACATGTTCGCTGCCAACTACGAGTATACTCGTATGACGCTTACCGCCGGCAACGAGATTACTGTACTGACCTTGAAGAAGTGAAAATGCTTGGCTTGTGGAGCTAGCATCAAAACTATGTATTCTCATAGATAGTATATGCTCTGAACAAGCCAACTACGAGTATACTCATATGACGCTTACCGCCGGCAACAAGATTACCGTACTGACCTTGAAGAAGTGAAATTGCTTGGCGTGCGGGAACAGACTATGCCGAAGTAGCGTGGCAGCGAACGTGTTAACAGACTAAGCCCAGAAATAGAGAAAGCACTGATAAAAGAACTGGCAGGATTTAGACCAGTAAGATCATGCACAGGTCAAGTATTAAACTTGACCCATCCCTAGTATTAAGTATTAAACTTGTTTCTGTCAAGTATTAAACTTGTTTCATCCCCTAAAGTATTAAACTTGAGGGGATGAAACACAGTTTATTGAGGATGGCTTTGAAAGGGGGTTAGCAATAGGAGCTGTATTTATAGATTTGACAGCAGCATATGACACACTTAATCTCAGAAAGCTTATAGTCAAAATTTACAGCATGACAAACAGCTATCGGTTAGTGGAGGTATTCAGATCGCTGCTATTCAGCAGGAGATTCTCTGTCAATTTTCAAGGAAAAAAGAGTAGATAGCATATCCAGAAAAATGGTCTACCTCAGGGAAATATGCTCTCTCCCTTCCTCTTCAATATATATATATATATATATATATATATACACACACATACACACACACTAACGACCAACCTATAAACCCATACTCGAGAACCTGCTTTTATGCAGATGACCAGGCAATAGCTTATCAAACAAAATCCTTTGATAACATTGAGAAGCAGCTCACACAAGAGCTAGAAACCCTTACAGTTTACTATAAGGAAAACCAACAGAAATCAAATCCCAGTAAAACTCAAATGTGTCTTTTCCATCTCAATAATAGAGAGGCAAGGAGAGAGTTGAATATAGAATGGAATGGTACAAAATTGGTCAATTATCGAAATCCAACTTATCTAGGTGTCACACTAGATAGGACCTTAAATTATAAGCGATACATAGAGAAGACAGCAGCTAAAATTCAAACACGTAATAGTATCCTGCGCCAATTAACATCATCTCGGTGGGGTGCAAGTCCACAAGTACTGCACAGCTCTGTACTGGCACTTTGATTTTCTAAAGCAAAGTATGCTAGCCCTGTTTGGGAAAGATCATCACATGTCAAAATTATTGATAAGGTTCTTAATGAAACATGTGGGCACATTACCGGCTACCTTAAGCCTACAAAAATTGACCATCTATACTCACTGTCTGGTATTGCACCTCCTCATAGCAGAAAAGCAGCACAGAATAGATATGAACGGAAACAACTAAATCATGAACGGCATCCTTTGTATGGATATGTTGCAATAAATAGGAGGCTAAACTCAAGGAAAAGTTTTATTCACTCAGTGGAACCGTTGGTTGATTCCATAAAAGCCACAAGATCGACAATGTGGCAAGAACAATCTCCAGAGGTTCTGAACTTAAACTAATTTCTTTTATCCTGCTTACATCTAGACTGGCAAAGATGGAAGACATTGAATAGACTTCATTCCAGAATGGGCAGATCAAAGCAGCATATGGCCAGATGGGGCTATACAGACAATGACAGCTGCTCATGTGGTGAAACACAAATCATGGATCATCTTCTGATTTGCTGCCTAATAGACATTAATAATATATATGTACTCGAGAAGATTTAATGCAGTGTAATGAAACAACTTTAAAGTATATTTATCACTGGATGAGTGAAATTTGACATTTTATGTTTTTGCTTAATATTTTATGCAAGTGGCAATTTTGTCTCTTAATGTATGCTTTTAATCCATATTCTTTTAATGTATATTTTTTTAAATGTATGCTTTTAATCACTTATATGTATGCTCTTCATTTTTCTGTAGTTCGTACACGAAATAAATAAATAAGCAGATTGCTAAAACACGATCCTCTTTTAGCAGATACATGCTGTCCATTAAACAGAATTCTGCTGCTGTCAACTTAGTTCCAAATCTGTTCCAATTTAAGTTTCACTCACTAATTTCTCCAACACCTTGAACACAATTACAGACAAGCAGATTGGCCTATAATTCAAAGCCTTAGTCTTATAAGGAGACAGGTGAAGAGAAGATGCATGAAGAATATAAGATACAGGCCAGAATAGTGACTAGTGTGGTAAGGAAAGTGAAAGTGGAATATGAGAGGAGATTAGCCCTAAGATCCAAAGAAAATCCTAGGAAATTTTTTAGCTATGTGGCCAGTAGGAGGAGAAATGACTGTGGAGGAATGATATTGTGGGATAAAAATGGGAATAGAGTGACTGATGCATAGTGGAATTGTTCAATGAACACTTTATTGGAGTATTTCATCCTAGAGAAGTCAGTTTTAATGCTAGAGGGATAGGGCAGGTTTGAGGTTTAGAGGTACAGGAGGAGAGTGTGTTTCAGATACTGAGCACTCTGGATGTCAGTAAAGCTTTGGGACTGGATGGTATTTCACCACAAGTTTTGAGAGAATGTGCTAGGAAACTGACAGTGCCTTTAACCTGGCTTTTCAATGAAAGTCTGGCTTTGGCAAAGGTGCCCAGGGAATGGAAGGAAGGTAAGATAGTGCCATTGCATAAGGGTGGTAACAGACTGGAAGTGTCTAATTATAGGCCAGTCTGTGTGTCATCAGTAGTTGTTAAGATCTTGGAGAAAGTAGTGAGGGACCGTGTACAGCATTGGCAGATGAGGGTAATGTTATCTGTGAGATTCAACATGGATTTGTGAAGGGGCGCTCCTGTTTTAGCAATATGCTAGCCTTTTATAATAATGTTACAAAAACATTAGATGAGGCAAAGGCATATACTGCAATTTTCTTAGACTTAGCGAAGGCATTTGACAGGGTGCCACATGATAAGCTGATATTTAAGTTGCAGCACTTGGGCCTGGATGTCAGATTGGTCAACTGGATTCAGGATTGGCTGTCTGATACGTATCAGAGAGTTGTGTATGGTGGAGCAGTTTCAAGGAGGCAGAGGGTTACAAGTGGGGTCCCACAGGGCTCAGTACTAGGACCTATATTGTTTAACCTTTATATCAATGACATTGCCAGTGGATTGCAAGGGGATATTCAGTTGTTTGCAGATGATGCGAAGCTGGGAAGAATTATTAGTAATAGTGCAGATGTGGTAGCCCTGCAAGAGGATTTGAATAAGGTAGGTATATGGGCAAATGAATGGGGATGTCAGTTTAATGCAGCAAAATGTAAGGTCTTGAGTTTTGGGAAACATCGATGGGATGCTGCATACTCTATGGGAGGAGTTATACTGGAGGAAGTAGGGGAGACAAGAGATCTGGGGTTGATGATTGATAGAAACCTGAAATTTAGGGGGACATATTGCAAAGGTGGTGAAGGTTCACACAGAGGATTGCTGCAATTATGAGAAGGACACTGACCTGCAGAGATAAAAGGGTTATCATTCCGTTGTGTAAGTCTCTGATTAGACCACACTTAGACTATTGTTCTCAGATTTGGTCCCCAGGATTTGAAGGGGATAAATTAACCGTGGAAAGGGTACAAAGACGGATGACAAAGATGGTTTCAGGACTGTACAATTTTGGTTAATAGGATCGGCTGAGGGAATGTGGACTGCAGAGTTTGGTGGATAGAAGAAGGAGAGGTGATATGATTGAGACTTTTAAACTGTTGAGAGGTGGTTACAGGCTTGACACAGGGGAGTTCTTTCGCTTGGTTGAACAGCGTTAAGGAGTGATGACAAGAGGCAATCCCTGGAAGTTACGAAAGGAAACTGTGAGCAAGAGGGTGAGGAGTGGTTTCTTTGCATGGAGAGTGGTTGAACCGTGGAATGCATTGCCTGATGGAGTGGTGAGAGCGAGAACGGTCAATGAGTTTAAGGAGTGGTATGATAACTTTGTGTTTCTTAGGGGGGACCTCCCCTCAATGAGTCTTGAGACTTTATGTTCTTAGGAAGGACCTCCCACGATGAGTCTTTTGACTCCATGGAGGATTGAATAATAATAATAATTATTATCATCCCCTTTATAAGCAGAACAATTTTTTGCTCTTTCCATCCTGTAGAACTAGGTTTATTCTAAGACTCATGTTAAAAGGTAAGTTGAAACTGTTAACTGCCTGAAACATTTCCTCAAGACACATGATGATATAACATCAAGTCTCATGGCTTTGTTGACATCAAATTTACTCAATTTCTCATATAACTCCTTCTCACTCATCATCAGTGGATCCACCCCATTCTGACTGCTCTTAAGTTCTGTATTATGTTACAATCACAAGGATGGAATTCTTTAGCCCATTTGATCCCAAGAATTTTTTTTTTTTTTAAAGAAAGGCAATTTTTTTTCATGTTATTCAGTTGAAAATGTGTCAAAATGCTACACTATACTGATCCCAAGTTTAAAAAAAAAAAAAAAGAATAATTAAAAAAAATGTGTGTACTCGTATGAGTACAATGGGCAGATCAGGTATCAAAATTAACAAACTGCTTAGCAGAGTGATGCCCAAAATACTTGATCATGGCTTCATCGATTGAGAGACATTTGTTGAATATGCCAAACAGAAAAATGAAATTTTTTATTTAGTTTATCCATTAGAGGTCTTATTTTATACATTTTATCATTTTTATCTATTTGTGAATTATCGTCGAAATGTAGATATTTCTTGATTCCGTGATAACAGTTCCTTGATATACTGTTGGACTCGGGGAACCAGGAGATCTTCATCTAAACACCAATAGTGACGCTCTCTTGGCAACCTGTTGTATTCACTGAAAAGTAGAATTGCAATAAATACCTTGTTGTATTCTTCAGTTACTTGAAATACATGATTATTGTTCTGCATAGTGTACAAATTTGGTCTGTTCAATAATAACAGTAATAATTTCTTTATCAATAAATCTTTCAAATATTAGTTTTATTTTGGATTTGGTCCTTCACATTACTCAGATGGTCCATATACCCTGTAGTTACTGCCATACTGATGTCTTAGATATCTTCTGTCCATACAGACTCATTGGTAATTGCTTTACCTTGTGCATCCAAGCAGCATTATCTTATCATGGCTGGAGGAAGATCATCATCGCTGTCTGATTCGTCACTCGCATAATGAAGCTCTATTTTCCCGAACATCATTGGGAAGGTGGTCGGTCTGAAGATCATTTTCATCAATATCCTCATTATACATTTGATAATCAACATCGGGAGGAATGATAACTACGGATATATCTTGGTGATTGGAATTTGCTACGTCATCCGTAGCTAACCCAAATGTTCTGTAATGCTTTCCATAAAACTGAACTGGACTTATTGGCTGAAATTCATTGGGGTCCATTTTTTTCAGAGGTATTAAATCTAGAACACAAAAATATATATTGACTCCTTATAAGCCCACTGTTCTCAAATGATTACAGGTCCATTTTGTACGCGTTCTCAACCCATAATCAAATAGAGGTGCTGATATATAAAAAAATGTATTTGGAACTTACCATTGTAACACATAAAGTCAGCACAATGAAAAAATATTCGAAAAAACTACAAGAAATAAAGCACTTGAATTATCATACAGGAATGACAGGTCAGTTTTAGAATATGTACTGAAAAAGTATGACTACAGCGTCAACTAACTTTTAATTTGTGAAAATGTGGCAGAATAGGGCTTGCTAAAACTGTAACCTTCCCTGATGTTGACTGTTGTGCAAGAGATGTCACCACTAAGCCATTTTAGGTGCTGTACTCAAATGAGTTCGCTGGGATAAAATGGGTTAATGAACTGCTTGTTTAAAAACTCCCCTATATCCTCCTCAGTGTCTATCCTTTTCCTATTATCACTGAACAATATCATCCTCTCATAATCACTCGCTTTTCTACTGGCCACATATCAAAAAAATCTCTCTCTCTAGGATTTCTTTTAGCCTCATTTACTAACTGCTGTTCATACTGCACTTTCACTACCCTTACCAAGTGAGTCAACTTACGTGCTTGCCCTTTGTACTCTTCGTATAACTGATTATTGCCACTCATTTTGTGCTGCCTTCACAATACTTTTTTCTTTGAGATAGTGTGTTTACCTCTTCGGTCATCCATTTTATACCTACCTTATTTAATCTCCTGACCTTTGGAATATACTTCATCATTGCCACTGCCAGATACTTCCTCAGTAGACACCAAGCAGCACTGATTTCCTTCCCATCCAATTCCTCATTCCATTCTATTGCTGTAAGTCACCTCCTAAGTTTGTCATCACCTTACAGTTCTGCATATAACGCTTTCTCACAAAATCCTGATATGGCTGGCCACCTCCAAAGGGATCATTTCACCAGCCGGAGGAAGAGGTGACGCTTCATTTAAAATAATACCTTCTGATGAGATAATTAAATCCAAGATCCTTTATTCCTGTTACATACGACTTAAGATTGCTGTGCCCGAAAAACTCAAATTCATTCTCATTTGTGCTAGATGTTGTGTCTTCATTCCAGTCTATAATACCATAATTTAAATCACCCATAATGATCACCCATTTCTTATTAGCCAAATCAATTTGCCTAAACATTTCTTCTCACTGCCTTCCACCTTAACAGGTCTATAGCAACACCCTACTAAACATTTCATCGGGTCCACATCCACTTCACACCATACTGCTTCAAAATCACTATCAATATTTGCACTCTTTATCTCCACTCTGATGCCTATAGTTTTTGGCCAGATTAAGCTGACAATGCGAAAAACTCCTCAACCTTATTCCTGATAATTCTGGCATTGGTGTGGAATTTGTGGACGTGTCGAGTGAGTTCGATGGGTGAAAGGATCTATATAAGATGGATGGTTTGCATTTGAATGGATTCGGTAAGGAGACTTGGAAAAGTGTTGTTGAATGAAGTGGATGTGCAGAATCAGGGAAACTAGATTTATTAAAGGGGGGGGGGAGAAGGTATGTAGACCTTAGGGAGGCAGTTGAGTGTATGAATGAGTATAATATGCCTGAGCGAATAAGGACAACAAATCAGAATGTGATAGTTAGTATAAGGCATCAAGGTGGGGATGAGGCTAACGGGGGTCTGCAATTCATGTACACTAATGCTAGGAGTATTAGGAACAAGAAGGAAGAATTTTTGGCCTTGGTTGGCACTTCCAGACCACAGGTTATTGGTATTAGTGAAACATGGCTGACTGTAGATGATATAACTAGTGGGATTGAATGTGATGGCTATAGTGTGTTCAGGAATGACAGGGAGAATAAAATGGGGGGGGATATTGTTGATGATAGCTGATGAGCTGCAGCCAAGGAGAATAGAAGTTGAATTGCAGGATAGAGAAAAGAGCACATTTGAGGCCATTTGGTGTGAGATTGTGACTAGCAGAACAAAATATACAATTGGGTGCTGCTATAGACCAGGTGATGGAAAAGATGGTGGGGATAGTATGCACAAGCAAATGGAACAAATGAGTGGAAGGAGAGTAATTATTATGGGAGATTTCAACTATGGTAACATTGATTGGAAGGAGGAGAGGACACATGGGAGGAAGGAATAGGATTTTATATGCGGTTATTAAGGGATAACTATCTGCAACAGCATGTAATGGAAAATACTAGGGGTCAGAGAGTGCTGGACCTAGTAATTGCATCTGAGGATTTGGCTGTAACTAATATGACCACATTGCCACCAATTGGTGAGAGAGTGATCATAAGGTCTAGACTTGGGAGGTGGCTACAGGTGTGGAATTTACAATTAAGACAGGGTACATGTGGAATTATCGGGCTGGTAAGTATGACAAGCTTAGGAGTTTGATTGGTTCAGTGCCATGGCATGTGCAACTGCAAGGGCTAGAGTTGATAGTGCTTAGGAGGCGGTTAAGAAATGTATGCATGAAGCAATGGCTGACTGTATACCTAGAGTCCGAATAATAAATCAAGTAGGGGTTAAATGGATGAATAACACCATTAAGCTTGAGCTGCAAAAAAAGAAACAACTATGGAGGGAATTTAAGGAGAAAGGCGACCTGCAGGCACACGAAAAGTATAAAGCATGGGAAAGAAGGGTAAGTAGGGTGCTAAGAAAAGCAAAAGCAGATTATGAAAGGAAATAAGTAAGGCAAGCTAAAGAGAATCCTATACAGTTTTTTCGATATGTTTCAAGCAAAAGAAAAAATGTATATGGCAGAATGATTTTAAAGAATGCCGATGGTAGGGAGGTAACTGAATCAGTTGATATAGTTTAGTTACTGAGCGAGCACTTTGCAAGAATATATCATCCAGGTGGTGATATTGCAGAAATGAATGAACCAATAGATTATACAGGAATTCTGGTGAATGAAGTGGAGGTGAGTAGTCTATTGCATAACCTCAATGTCAATACATCTGTGGGATTGGATGGTATACTGGCTCGTGTCGTACGTGAGGTGGCTAAAGAATTGTCAGTACCCTTGACCATTTTGTTTAATTTGAGTCTCGGGTCTGGGTTAGTCCCGAGGGGGTGGAAGGAGGAGGAAAATAGTTCCACTGCATAAAAGAGGTTCCAAGACTGCTGTTGTAAATTACCGACCGATTAGCATATCAGGAATCGTTAAGGTCTTGGAGAAATTAGTCAAGACAAGAATACAGGACTGGATAGAAGAAAATGGGATACTGTATGGGGAACAACATAGTTTTGTGAAGGGCAGATCATGCCTCAGTAACTTGCTCACGTTTTATAACACAGTGATGGCTGAACTGGATAAGGGTAATGGATTTACAGTGATTCTACTGGACCTTGCCAAGGCCTTTGACAGGATACCACATGTTACTCTAATTAGTAAACTGGAGCAGATGGGGATGGATAGGAGGGTGGTTGATAGAGAGATACCAGAGAGTGGTTTATTCAGGAGTAGAGTCCACAAGACAGCCTGTGACTAGTGGTGTGCCACAAGGATCTGTTCTTGGACCACTGCTGTTTAATTTGTTCATTAATGATATAGGAAAGGATCTGAGAGGAACAGTTAATTTGTTTGCAGATGATGCAAAGTTGGGTAGGACAATAGTGAATGTAGATGATGTCAAAATTTTGCAGGATGATTTGGATAGTTTGGAGGACTGGTCTAGGGAAAATGGATGTCAATTTAATGTGGCAAAGTGTAAGATTATGCATTTTGGGGTGAAAAGATTAGCAGCAGTATATCACATTGATGGAACCATACTCCAGGAGATTGAGGCCGGGGATTTTGGGGTGTTGGTGGATAGGGAATTGAAGTTTAGGGGGGCACATTGCAAAAGTGGCTAAATCAGCTTATCAAATCACTTGGCTTCTGAAAAATACTTTAACAAGCAGAGACAAACAAGTTATTGTTCCGCTTTATTGAGCCTTGATAAGAGCCCATCTAGACTACTGTGCCCAGATATGGGTGCCAGGGTTTCTTCTTGATGGGGACGAGGTGGAGAGGATCCAGAGACGAGTGACCAAGATGATAGCAGGTCTGTGGAATGAACCTTATGAGAACAGGTTGAAAATTTGTGGGTTGCAAAAATTGGTCGATAGGTGGAAAAGGGGTGATATGATTGAGACATTCAAATTACTGAAGGGTTTCTATAAGATTAATCCAGAAGATATTTTTGAGAACAGGACTGGTGGTGGGAGTACTAGGGGGCCATACATGGAAGCTGGGTAAGAATGTGGTTAGCAGGGGTGTTAGAGCTAGGTTTTTTACTTGGAGAGTGGTGAATGAGTGAAATAAGCTGCCAGAGTCTGTTGTGGGTGCTATGACCATGCATGAGTTCAAGGCAAGGTATGATAGATACTGTGTGAATGTCGAATAGTTGTTCTTAACATGATGTTAAGGCCTCCCTCGATGAGTCTGTCGACTCTTTGGAGTTGCCAGTAATAATAATAATAATTTCAACATCCCCTTCTACTCACAATTACCTTTGTGTAATGTTATTACCAAACCTTTCAAATCAGAAACCTGTAAAATCACATTTAGCATTGCATGATCATTCCTGCACTCACACTCATTTATCCCCAGGGGTCGCCTGACAGATCACATCCTCACTAATATAACTAGTTTCCCTGGTTTTTCCCAACCTAGGCCACCTAAAAACACCTATACAGTTCACGCCACCTAGACAGAACTTTAGAGTCACCCACGTGTTTCACTTAGTATTGTGTTGTATTCGAATGTGTGTTACAAGAGTTATTTGTAATTCCTGAAGACATTTCAGTGACTAAGACGAAATATTGGAAGCATTAAAGTCAGTTTTTAATCCTTTCCTAGTGCTGTAAATATTCCATTAAATATTCCTTGACCATTAGACATATATAAGTCCATCAAATTCACTCTATACATCAATAAACTACATACCATTCCTCTTGCACACTCTTCTCATTAATTTATTAGCAATCGTGGCCTTTCTTCTCAAGTCTGTCTTGTTATATCAAGGCAGCAGATTCAAAATTTTTATTTCCTTACTCTTCATTTTTGCTTCTTTCAACAACTCTTCCTATCATCTCTCATTACATATTTCTCCCTTTTCAAATAATTTGTTCCTGCCATAACAATCTTCCCTTTCACTTCTCCCAACTAACAGCTATGCATAATTCATATATTTTTTTTATATACAAGTAGTTATAAAATGTATCACCTTATTAGTGAAATACTCTGGATCAGTGATAGTTGTAGAAAGTTTTTTTCACATCATTACAAAATAAATGAAGTTTTACAAGAAAGCAGTTTGTTTATTATTATTATTATTACCCCAAGACCTCATGGAATCAAAGACTCATCTGGGAGGGCCTTTTATCACACACACACACATCTCATCATAGCGTGTCTTAAACACACTCAAACTCCTTGCAAACATCACACTCTCAGGCAAGGCATTCCAATCATTCACAACTCTGTACACAAAAAACCTGCCTCTCACTCCCCTACACATACCCTCTTCATACAGTTTCCAGGGATGATCTCTGGTTCTCTCCTAATCTCCCACTATTCTCTGTAAAACTTCTCCACCATTGATCTTATAACAACCCCTTACCAACTTGTAGGTCTCTATCATATCTCCCCTCCTCCTTCTCTCCACTAGACTCTGCAGATTACATCTTCTCTATCTTTCCTCATACCGAAAATTCCAGAGGTCAGAAACTACCTTAGTCAGTCGCCTTTGGACCCTTTCCAACATCTTTTCATCCTTCTGAAAACTCGGTGACCAAATCTGGGCACAATAGTCCATGTGTGATACCAAGCAATTTTATAAGCTGCTTGGTATCTTTAACATAGTATATATATCCAAGGTAAAAAACTTTCTACATCTTACTCTCATCCTGAGATTTTTATTTAATAAGGTCAAAGCACCTTGTGGAAACTTGTTTAGGTAAAATTTATAGCTCTGCATTACTTCAACCTTGGCATTTTTAGGTCTGGCTTCCACTAATGAGACCTCAATAAAGGTCGAAACTGGTCTGAGTAGTGACCCTCGCATATATGCATAGCATCGTACATCTCCGCAAGGGGATGTGCTTTGCATTAGGGGAAAATACTAAGGAAGGTGATCGGAGCTTACTCCACCTTTACCACGAGTTGCACTACATGCAGGTGCAAACTTGTCTTTCTTGTCCCTTTGCTAACTTGGGAAAAAGGATTAAAACCTAGCTTATAAAATTGCTTGGTATCTTTAACATAGTATATACCCAAGGTTAAAAAACTTTCTACATTAGCAAATAAATATATCTTCATTTCTCAAGTAATGAGCTTGCGCAGCAAAGCATATCAAGCATGGAGAATTCGCCCCTGCTCTTATGCATGCTAATATTTTATAACCCAAACCCATTTTCTCCAACCTATGCAACAGCCTTCCATGCTGTATTCTGTCAAAAGCCTTAGCAAAATCCAAAAGTATCATGGTATATCTATTCCCCTTGTTGAGTTTAATGGTAACATTGTTATAGAATGTGAGCAAGTTGCTAAAACATGACCTTCCCTTAGTAAACCCATGTTGTTCATTGACAAGTAGACATTCACTGTCAACCCATACAAAGCAGGAAATTGGTCATAATTTCCTGCTTTGTAGTTCAGCATGTAAACTTTTCTGAGTAGAACATTCATAAACTTAGTTTCCCAAGTGAGTACTGCATGATCACTGCACCAACTAGAGGCAGAATAGTTATGTCTTTAACTGAAACACCCTCTGACACTATAATCAAATCTAATACTCTTTGACCTTGAGTTCCTTCTGTCCATGCTGCTTGAGGAAGTTGTCCTGCAACGGCTCAATAAATGCATTTTCATTCTTCTCATGAGATTTTACTGCTACACAATCAATATTTGGATAATTAAAGTCTCCCATTATGATTACTCTTTTTGAGCTCATCTTTTCTGCATGATGCATTTCTTCATCACTAGCAACCGATCCACCAGGTCTGTAACAGCATCCCACTATGTAATTGATCTTGTTAGATTCTACCTCACACCAGAAGTCTTCAAACTCAGTGCCACATGAAATATTGTTACTAGCAGTAGTAGTACTACAATCACAGGTCTCAACTTTAACTGGATTCAAGTCATCCGATAACCTTAGCAGCACTCCTTCTCCTCTCATATTCTCTCTATCCTTCCTAAAAATAATGTATCCTTGACACTTGATACCAGTTAGTATGTCTTATTCTGATAGCCAGGTCTCACTAATACAATCTGAAGTTGCAACATATTGTTATACCCTGATAAGCTTAGAATGTCATGATTCTATTTATCATTGTATAACAGAGTATAAACTATATACAATGCTTACTGAAAATACTTATCTGGTAATAGTAATGTGTACTTTAAATACCAAATGTATTAACAAGAAAAAGAAAGGAAGAAATTGTAAAATATCTAAAGGAAAGTTATTTACTAGTGTAAAAAGCAAAAAACGTGTTTACTTTAAGAAATGGAAAGAATATTTAAGAAGATATGTTAATGTTGTATTGATAGTAATGCTTAAATTTGGTAAAATTGTTTTTCATTTTACAAAACAACAAAAAAAAGGAAAACAATCAAGAAAATTCTATGCTTATGTATACTCCAAGAGAAGAAAGGGGGGAAAGCAAACCATTACCTCATACTGTCCCATGCTAGTGAGAGCGAGTAGCGGGAGAATCGGACGCTGTGATGTCACAAGCATGTTCGCGCCTCGGGTGAACGGCCAAGCTTATGGTAGCGGCCGATAGGAGAGTGGTATAAAAGGGTTGGAATCCCCCCCCCCGAGGTCTTTCGGTCTTCTGGTCTTAGTCCTGTGTTCCTGAGTTGTGCTCCTGAGATCCTCATGGATGTCCCGGGTTTTTACCTCGTGGTCGGCTGCGTATCTAGTGCCGATTCCCTCACTAGCATGTGGAAGGAATGGTTGTCAGCGAAGATCCTGATTCCAAACTTCCACCACATTGTAGCAGGCTATACAGCATGAAGTGTCAGAGAAAGTTTGTACCTGGAGTGCTAAGAAATTAGAGGTCCATAAAGAAGATTGCGTTGGCATATCGTCGATCAGAGGGAAAGAAAACAAAGCATATAGATAAGTGAAATTTTGTTCTCTGACTTGTGTGTGAAAGCAGAATCTAAGAATTGTAAAAGAATCAATTAGCGAAGAACTCTAAGAATAGTTAAAAATAAGGATTGTAAGAAAGTGATTAATTTGAGCTAAAGAAAGTATTAAATGAATAGGCACTGTATGGTTGAAAATGTTAAACTTGTCCGGGAATATTAGAATGAAATTTGATCCTAGGAGTGAATGCTTTTAAAATTGTTAATTCAAAAACTAGTAGTGCATAAAGGATATATTGAATGGAATAATTAAGGTTAAATGAATGATCCTTTATGACCAAGAATGTACGAATATCCCATAGCACGTGTATGAATTGTGCTTAGTCTCACATAGAATTATTGTAACAAAGAACCCAGAGGCAATTATTATGAGGACATTAGGACAAAGAGAGCCAAGTGTGTGGAATATTATGAGAAATCTGATGAAATGTGTATTAGATTAATACCTGTTTATAAGAGGATTAATAAGATGTGTCTAGAATGAGGATATATATTTAGAGATTGTTTAATTAAGGTTTATAGTGTTAAATAGTTGTAATAAGAGAGATATATAAGGTTAATTGAAACTTAGTGTGAATTTTCATTTGGGTGACTTAGTATTGTTAGACTTGACTTAACTCTTAACCCTTATTGGATGAAAACCTTTCTTTGTGTAAATTATATTGCATGTCTTATGTTAAATTAAATTTGACTATTCTTTAACTAAATCCTGTGTCTCTATGGAATTTAATGCACCACCAATGAAATAATAAGGATCTAAGCGGGGAACTCATTCAGTGTAAATTTTCAGTCACGATTGCAATTATTTGTGATACTTTGGCAAAGCTCTCTACCAACCTCTTGATTAATATTTCAATTAATCTAAGAGTCCTAAGTGGTGCGGTAAAAAAATAAATATTCTTAGGCTTAACGAGAGTTGGTTAGGAAGAATCATCCACATAGGTTTTGGCTTGACCCTCGGGCTATTCCTTTGTGAACCAGAGATATCACGTGTCACACGTAAGAGATCTCTTTGAGGTTAAATAACTAATATATATATATATATATATATATATATATGGAAAAAGGGGACATAATAATATTGACTAAGACAACAAACTCTACACCTTTGTTTCTGATACTCCTAGCGTTCGTGTACAGACATAATAATCTACCTGTTTATTCTTTTGTAGTCTTGTCTGCAGTCTTCATGATGCAGTTGGAGAACTTGCAGATCTCTATTCTTCTCTAATGCCTTATACATATAACATCTTTGCACATGTTTGAAGGGTCTGAACTGGACTAATACAAAGTCGAAATCATTTCCGTGACAAAGCCCTTTCCCATCATTAGCACAGTTATATAACATTGTCGCCCTTACACTTACTTTCACATCATTCCTCACTTTATAATTTAGTTCCCATGATGCTCTGTGTTAGGTCTCGGGCTGAGGGAAGAAGTGTGACGAGTGTGTGTAGAAAAGGGAGAGAGTTGTTGTTTTCGATTTCAATGGTGAATTGGATACGTTTGTGTTGTTTGTTCTGGCGGCTTAGTAATGTATTTAAAGTTTCACAGCCATGGGAACAAATGGCAAAAATATCATCAACATATCTGAGCCAGACTTTGGGCTTTAGGCTGGCCAAATCTAGAGCTCATTGCTCGAAGTCTTCCATATAAAAGTTAGCCATTGGGGGTAGAAAGTGGTGAGCCCATGGCCATACCTTCTTTTTGTAGGTAAAAATTATTTTGCCACACATAATACCCAGAGTGGAGTACGTGGGCAAAGAGGGTCATGATATCAGCCGGATATATGTTCTGTAAGAGAATAATAGTATCGTTGATCCTGCAAAATATTAAACAATTATCCAAACCTGAACAGAAATGACAGATTAATTATTCCAAGAATGTGGGGACCCACCTGCAGCCCTTATAGCAACAAGCCCAGAAGAAAATCTCAATATGAGAGGACTTTAGAAATGTTTAATGTAGTTCTGTTTTTAATTTATTTGTATTTTAATTTTTAATTTTATTTATTTTATTTTATTTTCCACAAGAGGTTAGGCTAGGTTAAAAGGTTAATGAGCATTTAGATTCATCTTACTTTTGTATAGTGCAATGTCATGTAGCTTGTATCTTATACATACCTGATCTTATATATTTTTCCTGATGATGACCTCAATACAGAGGTCAAAACATTGAATGTTACTTTCCTAATATTAAGTAATTATTCTAATACATGTGTTGTGTCTCAATAAATCCTTCACTATGAATGGAGTTAGAGATTCATTGTGGGAGGTTACACACTATCCCACACGAAGCTCATCCAACCATGCCTTAAAATGATTCCATGTGTCTACATTCACAACATACTCAGGCAACTCATTACGTTCTCCAAGCAAAGAAGCTACACCTCACCCCTCTGCTCACACCCACCTTATACAGTTTCCAGGGATTGCCTCTTGTTCTATCACCACTACAATTCTATGGAAAATTTCTTCCATGTCAACCTGATAACAATCCCTGACTAACTTATATATATCAATCATATACCTCTCCCCCTCCTATTCATGAGGCTTTGCAATTTACATTCTTGCAATATTCTGCATACTCCAAAGACCACTGACCACCTTAGTGAATCTTCTCTGGACCTTTTCTAGCATATCCTCATTACCATGAAAACCTAGTGATCAATTCTGTGCACAATAATTCATATGACTCCTTAATGAGGCCTGAAACATTGGAATCATAACCTCTATTTCTGCACGTCAGGATCCTCCCATCATTGCAATTATCCAATGTGATGACTTCACAATTTGTACAATGTGGTACCTAAATTTCAGGTACTTGTCCATCACTACTCCCAAATCTCTCATCTCCTCTACTTCTGAAAATTTCCCACCAGGTGTATGCTTTGCATCCCATTGTTCCTTACCAAATTTCAAAACTTTACACTTTACAACACTGAACTGTAGCTCAGTTACACTTTATGACACTGAACTGTAGTTCCACTTTCTGCCCATTTATACAATTTATTTAAGTCCTCTTGTAAGGCCATAACATCTACACTCTGCATCATTCTTCCCAATTTTGCATCATCTGCAAAAAACTACATATCACCAGTTAAACTCATACCAATTATCATTTAATATACAAATTGAACAACAGTGGCCCCAATACAGACCCAATGCAGGGGTCTGTATTGTACACTCCTTCAGGATACTACACCCCTGTATCCAACTTTGTAATGCTTATCTGACAGCCAGTCGCTGATCGAATTCACTAGTCTGTTATCAGATCCCATTCGTTTCAGTTTATTTAACAGCATGTTGTGTGGCAATCTGTCCAAAAGCCTTTGCACAATCTAAGTATACCAGAGTATATGCATCTCCCTTGTCAAGACATATGTCACCTTGTTATAGTACCTAAATTAGGAAAACATTATCTCCCTTAAGAAACCAAGCTGACAAAGACATTGAATGCTGTTGTTATCAACCCATTTCTTTATGCAGTGAAACAAATTTTGCCTTCTTTCCAATTTCTTGAACTTTGTGCTGTTGTAAGACTTATTAAACAGGCATGCCACTCCTACTGAAAGTTCAGTGAGACATTCCTTTAAGACACATGGTGATATGTCATCAAATCATAGTCTTATTGACTTCAAGCTTATTTATTTCCTCATATACCTCCTGTTTGTTCCTAAATAAGCCTTCCTCTCCTATGTCCTCCACACTTGAGTTTTTAATGATTTCACCATAATGAGGATGAAAAGCACCCTTATAAAATCTTCACTGAATACCTCAACAATGTCTAATGCAGCAGTTACCATTCTACCATTTTCATCTATTAGCATCTTACCATAATCATTTTCCCTTTTACTTGCCACATATCTGAAGAACTCTATGGTTTTCCTTGGCCTGATTTGCTAATTTCTGCTCATACTGTAGTTTTGCTCTTCTTACCAACTGAGTCAACTTCCTGCCATGCTTTTTATACTCCTCGTGCAATTGATTACTACCATTATTCTTGTACTGCCTCAACAGTATCTGCTTCTTCCAAATTTCATGTTTAATCCCTTTATTCATCCATTTGACATGTACCCTATTCAGTCTTTTGACTGTCGGAATATATTTGCACATCGATGTTGTTAAATGTGTGAGGAGATGGGAGTACAGTTTGTTAATGTGTGGAATGACTTTGAGGGACGAAGTGAGCTGTATGGGAGTGATGAACTGCATTTGAGTGGTTATGGTGTGAGTCGCTTGGAGAGACTGCTGCTGGAAGGTAGAGAAGTGAGTAGAGAGAATGATCAGATCAAGTGGGAAGTGATGTGGAAGAGCGGGAGAGTAAGACAGGAGAGATTGAAGAGGTGGTTATGAATGGGTGAGTGGTATGAGTATAGAAAATGAGAGAATGGGTGTGCAAGAGAAGCAGGGAAATGGGGAGGTTCAGGGTGGACAGGGGTACACAGCATGAGAAAGGTGGACGCTCCAAGAGGAGGTGAGCATGTGTAGGCAGGAAAGGAATGGGATGACCAGGGATCAAGAGGAAACAGTTGAATTGAAAAGGGTTTTAAATTGATGAAGCAGAAAGGGAAATGGCCCCAGTCGAGCATGGAGAGATCACATCAAGTGAGTGGTAGTATCAGTAGAACCAGCTGTAGATCCAGAAATGAGCTGTTGTGTTTGTATATAAATGCTAGAAGTATAAGAAACAAGGCATATGAAATGGTTGCACTAATTGCGTCTGTTCACCCAAAGATTGTCGGAATAAGTGAGACATGGTTGGAAGAGGATGACATCCTGACAGGAATAGAGATGGAAGAGTATGATGTGTTTCATGAGGACAGAGGGGGTAAAAGGGGGGAGCGCTATTGATGATAGAGAAAGAGTTATGTCCATATAAAGTGAAGATGCAAGAGGGAAATAGTGCCAGTGGTTTTGAGGCTGTATGGTGTGATATAGAGGTGAATGGAATCAAATACTTGGTGGGATGTTGTTATAGAGCAGGTAATGTGGATGGTGGTGATAATGAAATGTATAATCAAATTAGCCAAGTAAATAAGAAAAGGGCGATTTTAATTATGGCAATATAGACTGGAATGATGAGATAGCAACTGGAAGTAAAGAAAAATAGTTTCTTGAGTTTTTTAGGGATAACTACCTCAGACAATATGTAACAGAGGGCACACAAGGATTGAGGGTCTTGGATTTGGTCATCTCATCAAAGGATGTAATTGTAAATGAGGTGTCAAATCATCCACCAATTGGTGAAAGTGACCATGAGGTGATTACCTGGGTGGTTGCCAGCAGTGCGAGGACATCTATGAGAAAAGGGTATATGTGGAACTACAGGGGGGGGGGTGATTATGAAGAGCTCAGGAGACAGCTTGCAGGTATAGCGTGGAATGAGGAGTTAGCTGGAAAAGAGATCAATGCAGCTTGGGAGATTTTCAAAAACTATCTAGTAGATGCAATGTCTAAATGTATTCCAAGGGTGAGAAGGTTAAATAAGGTAGGTGTGAGATGGATGAATAAAGAGATTAAGCATGCTATACAGAGAAAAAGAGCATTGTGGAGGCAGCATAAGAGAAATGGAAATAACCAATTTCGTGAGGTCTACAAAGACCAGGCAAAGAGGCTGACATGGTTGGTGAGAATAGCTAAAGAGAGGTATGAACAGCAGTTAGCTAATGAAACCAAAAATAATCCTAGGGAGTTCTTTCGATATGTAGCCAGCAAAAGAAAGAATGATTATGGAAGGATGACATTGATTGGAGAAAGTGGTATAAGGACAGCTGTTGCAGAATGTGTGTGGTGGAGATACTTAATGAGCACTTCATAAAGATCTTTCAATCTTGTGAATGTGACTTCATGGACAGATTGAGAGCAGTTGATGATGGGGAGGAGAGACTGACTGTAGGTGAGCAAGAGGTGTATGAGGAGTTGAGTAAACTAGATGCTAATAAGGCTGTGGGACTTGATAATATATCACCATGTATTTAAAAGAATGTGCCAGGGAGTTGACATCTGCCTTGACATATTTTCTTAATATGAGTCTTGCACTCGGTCAAGTTCCTAAGGAGTGGAAAGAGGGCAAGATTGTGCCACTTCATAAAGGAGGTGATTGAACTCAAGCATCAAACTATAGGCCTATCTCTGTGTCAGGTGTTATGGTTAAGTTGTTGGAGAAGCTTGTGAGAACTAGGATCCAGAGTTGGGTTGATAACAATGGTATTATCTTTGATGGACAGCATGGATTTTCTAAAAGGAGGTCATGTTTTAGTAATCTACTTACTTATTACAATAAAGTGACTGCTTCTTTGACCAGAGAAAAATAATACACAGTAATATACTTGGATTTCGCAAAGGCTTTTGATAGAGTACCTTATGATAGGTTGACAGTCAAACTAGAGCAGATGGGGTTGGATATTAGATTGGTGTATTGGATTGGAGACTGGCTATCTGATAGGTATCAGCAAGTTGTGTATGGGTGAGGAAAGTCACTAGTGGTGTGCCTCAGAGATCTTAGGGCCATTACTGTTTAACTGGTATGTTAATTATAATGGTGAAGATTTGGATGGAGATATCCAGTTGTTTCCAGATGATGCAAAGTTGGGATGAACTATGAAAAGTAGAGAAGATGTTGTGACCTTACAAAAGACGTGAATAAATTGGATGAATGGGGATGAGAATGGGGCTACAAGTTCAATGTTGCAAAATGAAAGGTTTTATAATTTGGTAAACAAGGATGGGATGTAGAATTTATGCTTGGTGAGGATATATTGTTGGAGGTAGAGGAAATAAGAGATCTGGGGGCGGGTGATAGTGGTTAAGGATCTAAAATTTAGGGGACACATTGCCAAAATTGTGAAGACAACAGAAAGGCTTCTGGAAATGATGCGGAGGACACTGACATGTAGAAGTAGGGATATTCTTGTTCCATTGTATAAGGCTTTGATTAGGCCACACATGGACTATTGTGGCCAGGTTTTCAGAAGGATGGAGAGATGTTGGAAAGGGTCCAAAGGCGACTGACTAAGGTAGTTTCTGACCTCTGGAATGTCGAGTATGAGGAAAGATTGAGAAGATATAATTTGCAGTCTGGTGGACAGGAGGAAGAGGGGAGATATGATAGAGACTTACAAGTTGGTAAGGGGTTGTTGTAGGATCAGTGCTGGAGAAGTTTTGCAGAGAATAGTGGGAGATCAGGGATGAACCAGAGGTCATCCCTGGAAACAGTGTAAAGAGGGTGTGAGTAGAGGAGTGAGAGGCAGGTTTTTTTGTGCAGAGTTGTAAATGATTGGAATGCCTTGCCTGAGAATGTGGTGTCTGCAAAGAGTTTGAATGTGTTTAAAACACGGTATGATGAGCTGTGTGTGATAAAAGGACCTCCCAGATGAGTCTTTGACTCCATGAGGTCTTGGAGTGGTAATAATAGTAATAAATGGCTTTTGGTAAGTTCCCATGCAATATTTATCTCCTGCTCACTTAACACCTCAGTCCATGTTATAGCTTCAAGCTATCTCCAAAGCTTTTCATAATCACCAGCCTTGTAATTCCGTATATATCCTTTCCTCGCAGAATTCACAGAAGTTACAGGTGATCACTTCATGATCACTCTCATCAACTGGGGGAAGTGTGAAACCCCACTCAAAATCACATCCTCCTATGCCCTTCTTTGCATACTGCTTGAGATACTTGTCTTTGAAGAACTCAATTCATATTCCCTAATGCTATCCCTTCATTCCCATCTATACTGCCATAATTCAAATCACCCATAATAATTACCCTTCCTTTCTTCACTAAAACAAGTTTCTTATACATTTCTTCATCACCACCCTCCATATGCCCTAGCCTATAGCAGCATCGATCTAAATATATCTTCCTGTCAACCTCCACCTGATACCATACTGACTCAAAACTATTGCCACAATTTACATCTCTCTCTCTCTCTCTCTCTCCTGCCCAGTTTGTGTGGACATAATTCACCTTCTGTCATGAACAACCTCCCATCCCCTCCTTGTTCTTTTTACTTCCCAGAAAACCTTGTACCATTTCTTTTTTCTTCCTGTCAGGATATCATCCTTATCCAACCATAGTTCACTTATTGCAACAATTTTTGGCTGAGTAAACTCAATCAATGTAACCATTTCATTCCCTTATTTCTGATTTTTTTTTAATATTTTTATTATTATTATTTTTTTAAAATTAATGTTGTGCCCATACACAAGAGGTTGGTTGATCAATCTATAGTACATTAGTAGTACCATGTATGAGTAGTGGGTTGGGAAAGAAGGAACTTGTTTACATTTGATTTATTGAATGCAAATTGTATTACTTGGGAAACACAGCAGGTGGGAGACTGTTCCACAATGCAGCAGTTGCAGGGATGAAGGCGAAGGACAAGAAACTTGTTCTGTTTGTTTCTAGTTGTACTGTGAAGGGATGTTGAGCAGTAGAGGGGATGTTGAGATACTCCTAATGTTGTGAAGGGAAGTTGATATGCTCCTGACATTTGTAAACAAATACTTCAATTTATTTTTAGGTGTATACCTAGTCCTGCCCATGCTTCTTGTAGGTTAAGTGGTGATAAAGGCAAGTGGGAATGGTTAGGTGTGGGGAAATCACACCCAACATCCCATTCCCATACTGACCAAATACATATTCTCTACTACTTCCAATATTCTCCTTATATTGTGTCTCCCTGTCCACCCCTATTCCTGCCATTTCCCAGTCCATCTTGCATCTTGTTTTATCATTATCACTCACAGTACTACTATTCTCATTTACAATAACTTCTTTGTTCTCACTAATTCATCTCTCCTGATCTCTTGCTTCACTTCTTATTTCTTCTTCTCTCTTCCTCACATTACTCATTCTTCCTTGCAGCAATAGTCTATCTGATTCACATCAAATCCTTTCAAATGCAACCCGTTACTTTTGTACATTTCCATTTTTTCTTCAAATGCATCCCACACATTCACAAACTCCACTTTTTTCTCTTCACACAGCTCTGCCAACATACCATTCGTGATCCCTGCTATTCATCTCAACAACACACCAATCATCCTTCCAACCACACTGTATATTCCTATGCTGTGGAAACCAAACATGAACTTTTTATCATTTTAACTTTATTCTGTTCTTCAATGAGTTCCCAGGTCTTTTCTGATAACCAATCCTTGTGCTTGGGTGACAAAATTCTTTTTAACACCCAAACAGTCTCTTGCAGTCTCATTTTTCAAAATATGAAATCAATTTTTTTTAGAAATAGAAATTTCTAAAAAATTTTTATATAGAAATTTCATAATAATAGAAATTTTTTTTCTATTATTATGAAACTTTCACTCATTTTTAATTTAGACATATCATATTTTATCCTTTCTTTTGATTTCTGATTTTTTTTAATCCCATGCAGTTTTCGTTTAATTTTAACTGTCACTAAATAATGATCAGATCAGACATGTAAGAGTGAACTTCTAAAGGTACCCTTGATTGCAGCATGACCAGTTTGGTTTCTAGTTTAACCATCTAGTGATATTCAGGTCATTTTATGTATACGAGGGTTATTTGAAAAGCTCAGTAAATTTTCAATAGACGGCGACAAAATTTGTTCATTCATACCAGTGTCAGCACATATCATCTTTTTCATGACCCCTGGCAAAATTTTAGCCATGTGCAATGTGTAGTTCTCGTTTGGCAAACAGTTAAAATGACTGTTTTGTGCAGTGATAAAACACTTTTATTTGAAGAAGTGGATGGCCGTGCAGATCAAAGCTGAATTAGATGCAGTTCATGTTGATTCTGCACCAGCATTAAAGACTATTTTTGGATAAATGAGTTTAAACGTGGTCCATCAAAGATGAAGCATGCTCTGGACGCCCAACTGAAGTCACTATGAAGGAAATTATTGACAAAACCGTGGTATCATTATGGAAGACCACGAGTGAAAATGCTTGAGATTGCCAAGATTGTAGGCATCTCAACTGTACAGGTGTATAATATCCTGCACGAAACATTGCACATGAAAATGCTATGTGCACAATGGGTGCCTTGATTGTTGACTGCCAATCAAAAATGCATGCGAAAAGGCATTTCAACCCAGTGTTTGCGATGTTTAATCACAATTCGCAGGATTTTTTGCATTGATTCATGACTGTAGACGAAACTTGGATCCACCACTACACACCTGAGTGCAAGCAGCAGTCAAAACATTGGACAATGCCTGGGGAAAGAGCACCGAAAAAAGTGAAGACTGTTTTGTCAACTGGGAAGGTGATGGCCACTATTTTTTTGGGATTTCCAAGGAATTATCATGATAGACTATTTGGAAAAAGGGTAAAACAATAACAGAAGTCTATTATGCATTGTGGTTGGACTGTTCAAAAGAAGAACTGAATAAAAAACAGCCAAGATTGGCACACAAAAAATGTGCTCTTTCATCAAGACAATGCACCGACCCACACATTGGCCGTCACAATGGCAAAATTGGATGAATTGAGGTTTCAACTGGTTCCACATCCACCGTATTCTCTGGACTTGTCCCCATGCGACTTCTTCTTGTTCCCAAACTTAAAAATTTTCTTCAAACTAGGATGCCATCAAGGCTCAATGACTATTTTGCACAATTTGACAAATCCTACTTTTTAGATAGGATGAAAAAATTAGAAACTCACTGGACCAGTGTAGACCTCGATGTTGAGAAATAAAGGTGATATTTTCCAAAAAAATGTGTTTAATTTATTTTTTTTTTTACCGAACTTTTCAAACAACCCTCATATTTAAATAAGCTTCCTCCAATCACAAGATTATTCATTTCACAAAATGCTGCACTAGGTCATCGTTCTCATTTGGACTACATACTTCATTACCTACTGCTTTCTCATCTTCAATATTTCTTTTGCCAACTTTAGCATCTGTGTCACCAAAGGAATAATCATGTCATGCTTCTGCACTTGTCTATACATATCTTTAACTTATTATAAAATTTTGTTGAAATTTCATTTTAACAAATGAAAAGATCCTTTTCATTTGTTGGTGCATAAACTTGTATTATGGTTATTTTAATAGATCTTGAATATAACTACCCATTATTATATGATCACTTTTGTACTTCTAGTTTATCAAGCTTTTATTTTCCTCCTAGCTAAATATAATCACCATACTTTGCATGATTTTCCTCCAATTCTGGATACAGTACTTGATTCTGCTGTCTCCAAATTATTAATATTTATATAAATGTTGATATGTAAAGGAGATAACGGAAAATTCTATCATCCTCAACTTCGTATGCATTTCTGATTGATATATACGCTATTTCTTACATATAATTTTTAATTGATTTCATAAGTTGGTTGGTTATAATTAAATCAGCTAATATTTTAAACAGTTTTTGTTTGTGAACGCTGTCAAAGGTTTTTTCATCATGAACAGAAATTCAAAATGAAGCATATCATACATGTTCTGTTTTGAAATTCTGTTTCAATCTTTAATTTTAAAATAAAAATTAAATATGATTGGCTTTTTAAGCATCCCATTTCTTTACTAATTATAATGAAGAGCCAAAAGCTTCAATTCGGCGATATGAACTTATTTAAGTTAAGGGATATTATATCCCGTATTGTTTCTTAGCCAAATAAGAAACTCAAAGAGTTTCATGCCGAATATAGAAACTATACAAAGTTCGGTGATTCCAAGCATATGCAAATACCTGGATAGTGCAGCACCTGACCATTGAAGGTAGTGCAAGCTGAGGCAACTCATAGAAAGGGTGGAGCAAGCTCCGATCACTATTCTTGATATTTACTCATAATGTGAACTTAACTCCTAGGAGCTGTATTATTGTTCAACATTATGAACAATTTATGAGGGTAGTGACCTTCTCTCATAATGTTGAACAATAATACAGCTCCTAGGAGTTAAGTTCACATTATGGGTAAATATCAAGAATAGTGATCGGAGCTTGCTCCACCCTTTCTATGAGTTGCCTCAGCTTGCACTACCTTCAAGGGTCAGGTGCTGCACTATCCAGGTATTTGCTTATGCTTGGAATCGCCGAACTTTGTATAGTTTCTATATTCAGCATGAGTTTCTTATTTGGCTAAGAAACAATACGGGATATAATATCCCTTAACTTAAATCCCATTTCTTGTTTCTAGTAATTTTTGCTTTATAGTTTGCTTAGTTTCTCTTTTAATATTCCTGCACATATCTCATATTCAACATTTAGGTTGGCTAATGATTATAAATTATTTCAGTGACCTTTATTTTCTTTGAATTGATTAAACTAAGGCTTTATTCCATGAGGATGCTCCACTATTCCAAACCTTATTTGAATGACTACAGAAACATTGGGTAGGCAGAAGTGAGAAATGAGGAAATTCTATCATCCCCTTATAAGGCTACAGGTCTGGGAATGACAGAGAATGAAATTGCCATAATGCAAGATTTCAAAATAAAGAGTTATCCAAATTGAAAAATTAAATGAGGTTGAAAGTTATTTTTTTACTTGGTTACACTATAAATTAAAGATGCCAAGAAATTATATTCTTGGTTTCATCCTTTATTCAAGTGTAAGCAAAGAAATTTGTGCATGAAGTCACTTCACAACTGGGCTACTTGTATATAAAGGCTAATGACTTCACATTAATTCCCTTAGTATCCCATAATGCAATGCACATATCCTCATGGACAAGTATAATGCTGTGCATTATGGGAAAGGCCACTACCCAGACCATTTCAACCTTTATCAAGGTCTCATCTGTGGGAGTCAGACCCAGAAATGATATCAAGGTAATGCAGAAGTCATATTTCTATATACAAGTAGCCCAGTCTTCACTACTTGTCTACTATACAAGTCTCTATATAGAGACTTGTATATAGAGACAACAAAGATTATGACTTGGGGGGAGGGCCTTCTCCATAGTCTTTGCAGTCTAAAGACTTTGTCTCTCATCATAAGGAATGCTCTATAGACTTGTCACAATCTTTTTGCCTTCCTCTGGATCTTCTCCACCACTTCTTAACCCCATGGAATATATGCAATGTGATCTGTGACAGAAATAATCCAAATGTGCTTTATTAAAACCTTATAAAGAAGAATAATAACTGATATTTTAAGGAACACTTATGACATAAAGATTGTATAATATAAACACGTAATCACAAGAAAGATATTTAATTAGCCAAATATTTCGGTCTGAAAATTGCAGACCATCTTCAGTGGCACTACAAGAACAGTTTAAAACATACAAGGTGGAATACTAACAATAGATCATTTATAAATAGAACAAGCTGCATGATGTTATATCACTAAGTATTAAAGGGAAATATTTTTAAGCAGAGACATGATTGAATTGAAGATATTAATTAATAATTTCAAAAATTTTTTAAATAACATAAAAATAATGTGAATTAATGAGTTATCCTGATTAGACTTTCCCAGATTTTTGATACAGATATACAGTTAGGATGGTGGAGTAAGGCCTATATGCTTTCTTTGAATAAACGTTCAAATTTATAGTGGGATCTATGTAAGAGGCGAGTTTTTGACCAAAGGATGTTGTGGTTAATCCCGTACTGAGCCAATCCAGATTTTTCGGATTTGTTGTGATGAATGGAGGATTGATGTTCTTGGATTCTTTTTTCTAAAGTGCATCCAGTTTGTCCAAAATAGGAGAGATCACAGTTGCAGGGAATTTGATAAACTCCAGGAAGAGACATAGTTGAGCATTTGTCTTTAGAAGAAATAAAATGAGAAGATAATTTATTAATAGGTGAATAAGTAGCTGTTAACTCATATTTCTTCAGAATTCTTGAAATAGGTTCTGAAATCCCAGAGATGTATGGAATTGGAACTTGACGTATTGAATCTTTGTTGTTTAGAGGTGGATTATAAGAATCGAGATGTTATGTACTCTTTTTGGAAAAGCCATTGAGTTTCATGTGCTGTTGAATAGTAGAAAGTTCTTTCTGTAGAAAATTAGAAGTAGAACAATTAGTTTTGGCACTTCTGATTAGATATTTTATGATTCGTGTTTTTTGACAAGGATGATGGGCAGATTCTTTAAGAATATAACGACCTGTGAACGTTGGTTTCCTGTAAACTGTAGTTGTAAGAGTATTTGAAAGTGATCGGATGAGGAAAACATCTAAAAATGATAACTGGTTGTTTTCTTCCATTTCCATAGTAAACTTTATACGATGATGTAAAGAATTGATACTGTTTAAAAAAGAAGGTAAAGAGTCTTTCTTGTGAGACCATACAGTAAAGATGTCATCTATATATCTTACCCAAAAGGATACAATGGAATGATAACACTTTTATCTCTTCAGGTCAGCGTCCTTCTCAGTATTGCGCTCACCACCTCTGAGTTACCCTCACCACCTTTGCAATATGCTCCCTGAATTTCAGTTTTCTATCACTCATCAACCCCAGATCTCTTGTCTCCCCTACCTCCTCCAGTACAGCTCCTCCAATCGAGTACGCATCCTCCCATCAATGGATCCCAAACCTCAAGACTTTACATTTTGCTGCATTGAACCGATAACTCCATTTATTTGCCCATCTGTCTAGTTTATTCAAATTTTCTTGCAGGGCTGCCACATCTGCACTATTACTGACAACCCTTCCCAACTTGAGATCATCCGCAAACAACTGAATGTCCCCTTGCAATCCATTGAAAATATCACTGATATAAAAATTGAATAATACAGGTCTCAGTGCTGAGCCCTGTGGAACCCCACTTGTAACCTTCTGCTTCCTTGATATTGCCCCATCATATACAACTCTCTGATACCTATCAGCCAGCCTATCCTGAATCCATTTGACTAACCCGACATTTAAACCCATGTGCTGCAACTTAAATATCAGCTTATCATGTGGCACCCTGTCAAATGCCTTTCCAAAATCCAAAAAAAAAAAAAAAATAGCAGTATATGCCTTTCCCTCATCAACTGCTCTTGTCACTTTATTATAAAAGACACTCATATAACTAAAGCAAGTGCGCCTCTTAACAAATCCATGTTAATTTTCAGAGATAATATTACCCTCAGCTACCCAATGCTGTATATAGTCCCTCACTAATTTCTCCAAGACCTTAACAACTACTGATGACACATAAACTGGCCTATAATTAGACACTTCCAGTCTGCTACCGCCCTTATGCAGTGGCAATATCTTACTTCCTTCCATTCCCTGGGTACCTTTCCTTCAGCCAGGCTTTTATTGAAAAGCCAGGTCAACGGAGCTGTCAGTTCTTTAACACATTCTCTCAAAACCCGTGTTGAAATACCAGATAGTCCAACAGCTTTATTGGTATCCAGAGTACTCAGTATTTGAAACACACTCTCCTCTTCCACCTCTAAACCCTGATCCTGCCCTATCTCTCTAGTATTAAAACCTGCTCCAGGATGAAATACTCCAATAAAGTGCTCATTGAACAACTCCACTGTGTCCTCTACATCAGTCACTCTATTCCCATTTTTATCCCGCAATGTCATTCTTCCATAATCGTTTCTCTGCCTACTGGCCACATAGCTAAAAAATTCCCTATGATTTTCTTTGGATCTTAGTGCCAATCTCTTCTCATATTCCAGTTTTGCCTTCCTCATCATTCTGGTCACTCTCCTGGCCTGTGTCTTATATTCTTCATGTATCTGTCCTTCACCTCTCTCCTTGTGTATCTTCCATAATCTCTTTTTCAACTGCAGTTCCTGTTTGATATTGTTTGTCATCCACTTTACACCATATTGTGTCCGCTTCTTGACCCATGGAATACAGCTTACTATTGCTGCTAACAAATATGCTTTCACAATTTCCCAAGCACTAATGATATCCTGACCTTCCAATTCTGCCCTCCATGGAACTGCCCCTAGTTGATACCTAAGACTACTATAATCACTCGCCTTATAATCCCACATACATTGCCTTTTCTTTGATACACCTGCATGTCATTTCATCTTCCAAGTGAAAACCACATGGCCACTCTCTCCAACTGGTGGGAGAGATGTCATGTATCAGCATCAGAAGAGCTGATAATTTAATATCAACTCTTCTGATGCTATGACCAAATCCAAAACTCTTGAACCTCTTGTTCCCTCCATCACATGCTGGCGAAGACATTTGTCCCTCAAGAATTCCAGAAATTCTATCCCTTTCTTACTACTTGCATTTTCCTCTTCCCAGCTTACACTGCTGTAGTTAAAATCTCCAATAACAATCATTCTTCTTGCACTTGCCAAGCTCAACTGCCTAAATCTCCTTGTCCACACCTTGTGTGTTCCCTGGTTTATAGCAACACCCCAATAAATATCCTGTCTTGGCCACTTCTACCTCGCACCATATGCTTTCAAAACCATTTGCGAGAATGCCTTTCAAAGCCTCTACTCTAAGAGGACATAAGTCATCACTTATCATAAGCAGTACTCCACCACCATGTTTTCCTTTCCTATCCTGCCAAAAAATGCTGTACCTGACACTTCAATTTCAGTTATTGTATCATCCTCTGTCAACCACGTCTCAGAGATCCCAATAATATTTGTCCAGGTTGATGCTATCAGTGCCACCAATTCATTTCCTTTATTTCTGATACTCCTGGTATTAGTATAGAGCATAAAAATGTCACTGCTTCTATACTTATCATTGTCCCCTCTCCACCCCCCCCCCCTGGGCTCAATGTTTCCTGACATCGTACCCCTTTCCCCAAGCACCCATTTCCACAAGTGGCCATCTCTGCTACCATCCACCTTGGGAATTCTAGTTTCCCTGCATTGACACACTGACTCGTTCAGAAAACAACAATCTTTCCAGATGCCTTCGTCCTTCCTCATTCAAATGCAAGCAGTCTCTAGTATACAGTTCCCTTCTGTCTTCAAACGCTATTCAAATTATTGAATACAATTGAAGATAACAATTTCCCAAACTTTTAGAGTAGTGAGACAATCATTTCAATTAAGATTAGGCCTATGAAGTAAGGCTTCAGCTCTTTCTTTATATAACCATTCATGTTTATATGAGGATCTATGTAGTAACTTGACATTTTGTCATTGGATCCCGTGGTTAACATTTTCGATTCCATGTTGTGCAAGGCCAGAGTTGTGAAGTTTGATAAGATGGATATGGTCTTGATGTTCAGAGATACATTTATTTATAGATCTTACTATTTGTCCATAGTAACACAAGTTACACGAACATGGTACTTGGTATACGCAAAGTAGCATCATTGGTGAGAGTTTGTCTTTTGGAGATGGTAGCAAGTTGTGAATTTGGCTGATGGGTTTATTAGGTATATTTTCTCATAATTTTTGCCACATGTTCAGAGATGCCATTAATATATGAAATGGGAGTCTTGTGGGTTTCTTCTTGTCTGGGTTGATTTGTAGGAGAGTGGTTAATTATTTTTTGAGTTGCTATTGGATTATATCCATTCAGTAAGGCTCTTTCTTTGATAATTTCCATTTCCTTCTTTAGGAATTCTCCAGAAGAATAAATCTTGTGTGCTCTGGATACTAAAGATTTCATGGTGCCATATTTTTGAGATAGATGGTGAGCTGATGTATTATGGATATAACAACCTGAAAAAATTGGTTTTCAGTAGACAGAAGTGGAAATGGATCCGTCTTGTTTGTACTGGATGTGTACATCAAGATTCCTTTTCTAGTGTGAACTTGATATGAGGATGCAGGCTGTTGAATTGAGTAGGGTGAGTGGGGTTCAGGTTCTGTGTGACTCCACACTGCAAAGACATCATTGATGTAGCATAGCCTCATTGTTGGTTTTGGATCAAGAGCGAAAATTCTGTCTTCTAGGTGTTCAAGAAAAATGTTGGCTAAGTTAGGTGATAAGGGTGAGCCCATTGCTGTTCCTTTCTGTTGTTTATATATTTTATATTTCTATGTGAAGTAACCTGATGTGATTGCAAATTTGAATAATTCCACTATGTCTGGTGGAAATTTTTGGGTTAATAATTCTATTCTATTATGCAACATGGATTCCTTTGTGGTTGCTCTCAAGATAACATGTTTTATTATTTCAAACTTATCTTCAATATTTAAGGCTTTCTTTTGTGTTCACTATTTGGAATCTTATAACCAGGATGTATACTCATGTTTTGGGATGCTATATTAATTACCTTTATCTTTACCAACATACTCACCCTCCTTGCCTATTCTTTGTATTCCTCATGGAATTGATTATTACCACTCATCTTTATCAAGAAAAGTACACAAACTCAGGACAAGAATATGCATATATACTTAGAGTAAAGTTTGTGGGTATACTGAGATAAGAAAGAGAAGTTGAGATGTGTATTTTGTATTGTGTCACTATGTTCAGCTGGCTAGCATTTTTTTTTTACTTCGCCTGGTGTTAATTGATAGCACAAAGTATAGTCAGGGTCATAAAAAATTGCATAAGTGCAAACACAGTTTTTTTTAATGATTTTGTTCATCTGTTTAAGTATTGCATATGAACAAATTTGCACAGTATAGACACACGTTATAGGAGAAATGACAGCATTATAATTATAATGTTTAAATCCATAAAACCTATAGTGTTGGTAGATTACAAAAACTTAGTGCTCTCCTTTGAAAGCTATGATGTCCTCATAAAGTTTCATATCATATCTGCGAAGTCCTGAATTTTTTATTATTATTATCATCATCCCAAGATCGTTATGGGGTCAAAGACTTGTCGTGGGAGGTCCCTTTGCCATACACATATCTCATCATATTGTGCCTTAAATATGTTCAAATTCTCTTTAGATGCCACACTCTTTGGCAATGTATTCCAATCATTCATAACCCTCCATGCAAAACCTCTCCCACCATTTTATGAAAAACCTCTTCGGCATTAATCCTATAAAAACCACTTACCAACTTCTATGTCTCTATCATTCTCCCCTCTTCCTCCTGTCCACCAGACTCTGCAAATTGCATCTTCTCAATCTTTCTTCATACTCAGCATTCCAGACCAAAAACTACTTTAATTAGTTGTCTCTGGACCCTTTCCAATTCTCTTCATCTCTTCAATCACCAGATTTCCAAATCTGTGCACAGGAGTCCATATGTGATCTAATCAAGGCCTTATAGCACAGAATCAGACTCTCCTTGCTTTTATAAGTCAGTGACCAGAATCATCATTACAAGAATTCGTTGTGTTGTCCTTACAGTTTTGGCAATATATCTTCTAAATTTCAGATCCTTATTCACCATCACCCCAAAATCTCTTATTTCTTCCACCTCCAACAATATATCCCACCAAGTAGAAATTCTACATCCTATCTTTGTTTTCCAAATTTTCAAACCTTACATTTTGCAAAATTAAACTGGTATCCTTACTCCCATGCCCATTCAATTAGTCTATTCAAATCTTGATGTAAGGCCACAGCATCTGTTCAATTCCTTATAGTTCTTCCCAATACTGCATAATCTGCAAACAACTGAATGTTCCCATTCAAATCTTTCCCATGATCATTATAATGTACAGGTTAAACAGCAATGGCCCTAAAACAGACTGCTGAGTCACACTGCTAGTGACTTTCCTCTCCTGGGATGTTGCTCCCCCATAGACAACTTGCTACCACTCAGGCAGCCAATCTCCAATCCAGTGCACTAGTCTAATATCTAATCCAATCTGTTCTATTTTGACTATCAGTTTATCATGTGGTAATCTATCAAAAGCATATCTGTATCCATCTTCATTCAGTGCAGTTGCAACCTTATTGTAATAAGTAAGTCAATTACTAAAACATGACCTCCCTTTAGCAAATCTGTGCTGTCCATCAAAGATATACCACTGTTCAACCCAGTTCTGGATCCTGGTTCTTAATAGCCTCTCCAAAACTTTAACCACAACATTTGACACACAGATTGACTTATAATTTGGTGCTCCACACTTATCAAGTGATAAAATCTTGCCTTCCTTCCACTTCTTTGGAACATGACTGAATGCAAGACTCAAAATAAACAAATATACTAAGGGAGATATCCACTCCCTGGCACATATCTTCAAAATATGTGGTGATATAACATCAAGTTTGCTCAATTCCACATATATCTCTTGTTCAGTCAGTCAGTCTCTCCTCTTCATCCACTGCTCTCAAACTCTCCATGATGTCACATTAAATTTAACTGCTCATTAAATATCTCAAGTGTATCCTCTGCAGCAGTTATACCATTCTCTCCAATCGGTGTTATTCTACTATAATCAATTTTTTTTTTTTTTGCTCAAGTTTGCTTGAGACTAGCTACATATCAAAAGAACTCAAGTTTTATTATTATTATTATTTTTTTTAAATTTTAACTTCATTAGCTAACTGCTGCTCATACTGAACTTTTGCTCTCCTTACCAACCTAGTCACTCTCCTTGCCTGTTCTATGTACTTCTACATAGAAGTATCGAACAGACAAGGGAATTGATTATTATCACTCATTTTATCTTGCCTCCATAATGTCTTCTTTCTCTCAATTGCATGCTTAATCTTTGCATTCATCCATTTTACACCTACCTTATTTAACCTCCTGGTCTTTGGAATGTTCCCTAAACAAATTCAAGATCTTAATCACTGCTTGACATACACTAACTAGCCCGTAATTTTGCAGTCTGTGCTTTGGCAGCATAGGCTTATCCAGAATAACATTTTATCATCACCACCACTATCACCTTTATTTTCAATAAAACAGTGTAAAAATTAAGATTCATATTAAACAAGTATGTCACGAGTATGTCAAGTTTGCTTGAGACTAGCTATATATCAAAAGAACTCGAGTTTTTTTTTTTTAGCTTCATTAGCTAACTGCTGCTCATACTGAACTTTTGCTCTCCTTACCAACCTAGTCACTCTCCTTGCCTGTTCTATGTACTTCTGCATAGAAGTACATAGAACAGGCAAGGGAATTGATTATTACCACTCATCTTATGTTGCCTCCATAATGTCTTGTTTCTCTGAATTACAAAAACCTATTAAAAAAAAAAAACTTTCTGCATTAAAAAAACCTAGCTTATAAAATTGCCTGGTATCTTTAACACGTTCGCTGCCAACTACGAGTATACTCGTATAATAAATTTAGTTTAATCCTTTATCCAAGTGTGAGCAAACAAAGTTTGCACCTGAAAGTATCTTCAGGACTGGGGTAAGGTGGTACAACACCCTTGCAACACCATTGCCAACTCCTATAGGTAGAGATGACCTGCTAATGCTTCTGCCTGGTATCTCCACTTGGGCCTGGCTCCCACTGAAGAGACCTCAATAAAGGTCGAAACTAGTCTGGGTTGTGGCCCTTCCCTTAATGCATTAACATTAGACATATCCGCAGGGAGATGTGTTTTGCATTATGGGAGATACTGAGATAGGAGTGTTGGTAGCTTGCTCCACCTTTGCAAGGAGTGCCCTGGTGTTGTACCACTTTACCCCAGTCCTGAAGATACTTTCAGGTGCAAACTTTGTTTGCTCACACTTGGATAAAGGATTAAACTCTAATTTATTATACTCTAACCAAGTGAAAAATAAACTTTCAACATCTTTTGAGTATACTCGTAGTTGGTAAACCAGCCACACAAGCCAGCTACGAGTATACTCGTATGATGCTTACCGCCGACAACGAGATTACTGTACTGACCTTGAAGAAGTGAAAATGCTTGGCTTGTGGAGCTAGCATCAAAACTGTGTATTCTCATAGATGGTATATGCTCTGCACAAGCCAACTATGAGTATACTCGTATGACGCTTACCGCCGGCAACAAGATTACTGTACTGACCTTGAAGAAGTGAAATTGCTCGGCGTATGGGAACAGACTATGCCGAAGTAGCGTGGCAGCGAACGTGTTAACAAGTATGTCATGAGTATTACTTTTATTTTTAATTCATTAATTTATCATTTTATTTTTTATTTTTATGTTTCTTTTGCATATATATTGCGATGTGATGATATCTGGTGAAATTATTATTTTTTAAGAGATGTTAAGACTTAAAATTTTCTTTTTTCAGATTATTTACATTATCTCTGAGCATCTTCTACAACTTGCTGGTAGTACACAAAGTTCTCCAGGAATGCCAGTTACATATGATTTGAAAAATGCTAATAGTTTTTGTAATTATTTTCTCTCTGCTACTCATGGTCAAGAGAGTCAGTGGCGACCAGCATCAAGTATCACTGTACAATTTGAGGCAGACAGCCCTTCTACAGAAACGGCAACAACATCTCTCAATACTAGTCAGGACTGTGAATCACCACCACCACTACCAGGTCCACCCAGTAGGGGAGCTGCATACTATTTAGGTACATGTGAATCACGAGTGGAACGCAGTATATCAGACTCTCCATACACTCCTGATTTCCACCAGTGTTATTCACATTCATCAGATTCCAGCAATTCTCACTATCATGCATTAGATGGACGAAGCTCAGGTAGTTTAACAGCTGAAAGAGGAATTGGTGAGGATAGATGCATTGAAGATGAATATATTGATGAATATAATGATGAAGACTTTGAAGCCAGTGATGATAGCATAGACTCAGTTTTAATGGCAAGCTCATCTCAGGATGATTTAGCTGGTAATGCGTGTTACCGAGAGCTTGCCCTACGAATGGAACTAAGTCCAGTTGCTGGCACAAGCTCTGAGTCTGAGGAGAATGCGCTAAGAGATGGTGTGATTGCAAGTCAAGTGGTCTCTGCCCTTCTCGCCAACCATACATTAAAACGTAACGAATTTCAATCACGTTTAAAGCAGTATCAGGTAAGATGATTTAAATTTTTTCATCTTTTATAAGAATGCAGATGACTACACACACAATCATATATTTGAAAGCCATTTTTTTTTCTCTATTACATCTTGTAATATATAATTATGATATTTATTCAAAATGATTACTGAATAATGTCTACATTAAAAACTGTTGAAATTAATAATTAACACATTCTGAATCTCAAATTCATGTTCTAAAAAAGACAAATTTTCATTTTTCTCTCTTTTTTTTTTTTTTTTTTTTAATCAAATTCAGTCTACTAATACTGATCATGAATGTAATATTGCTTTATAGTTTATACTTTTACTACTTCTATCTTTACTATTACCTTATAATGATAATAATACTTGCAAGGATGGCCTGACCCCTTGCTCTCTTCCTCCTTTTCATTTATTGAAGAATTTTCTTTTGCAACAGTCCTCTAAAACTTTCAGTAACTTGTGTTTCTATCATATCCATCTTTTTCTGCTTATCAACTAAACTTCATTATCCACACACACACACACACACACTCACCCATGCTGCCTGTGTAGGAAGCATTCCACAGGCCTGTCACCATTATGGTGATGCAGTTCTGGATCCTCTCTACTTTCCTCAAGAAACCAAACCAACCAAACCTATACTGTAATCTGGAGGTACGCAGTGGTATGCAGTACCGGCACCTTTTTTCTTAAGTTTTTAAAAATTTGTGATTTATTGACTGCAAAATGTATTATAAATATTCTGGTAGGTGGTACTGTGTTCACCAATTGAATTTTCAGTTTTGATTACTCATAAGTTCATACCCTGCTTTCCTGTTTCATAGGTTGGTATGTAACCAGAAACAGGAAGTTGTGCTCACTTCCAATTGCTTCCAATATCGGTTTATCAATTCTATATTCACTCTGCAACAGGCAGGTGTTCATATGAGTTTTGAATTAATCTAAGTTAAATCAGTGCAATCATTGTTCAAAATGAATAAAATAAATAGTTACTTTATGCCAATGAGAAAAAAAGTAAGGCTGAAGAAGCAAAAATTGTTGAATCTACTTGTGATCCTGTAAAACAGAAAACTAGCACTGAAAATACACTTGGTGAACAGGATCACGAAACCAAGACGAAGATCCACGTGGTCAAAAGGAAGCAGCTTCTGATAATGATTGGCCCGAATGTTGGACATTTTTGCAGAAAAATGACCTGCAAGAGAAATGAGTGGCTGCATGTCAAGAATAAAATGTTGGACTGCAAAGTGTGCTGTAATGTCAGAAGTCTTGTCGTCGATAAACACATGGGAACGAAAATTTCAGTGGAGTGGTCAAATGGTAAAATCAGTAATTTTGGAGAATCTTGCAAACAACAGCTAATGTCATTAAGAAAAAAGATTTACGATCATAAGGAGAGTGCAGCGCACAAAGCATGCCAACAAAGTGAGACGACAAGGGTATATTGGAGGATATGTTAACAGTGTGGAAGTTGTTGTAATAACATCTTCATGGTGAGTACCGGCACCCTTTTTTCCAGAAAAAAAGCACTGGGCTTCATTAAAGATGGATAATTTTTGCTCATACTGTAAGTCTATTTAAATCATTCTGCGGAATCTCTATATGAGGTCTAGCGGAAAAGCTAGACCTCATATAGAGATTCCACAGAAACTTAATGAGACAAAATTCATAGAAAATGGTATATTCAATTAATCGTCTGATACATCAAAGAGCCCTCCTGCTGCACGTAACACACTGGTTCCAACATTCCTTCTATGTGCAGTATAACAGGATTGGAAGTTACATTCTGTAAGCTCATTTATGGCATCTGTCACAGCTCTTTGGATGTTTACTATAGTTGCAAAGTGGATTCCTTTTATGTTGTTCTTGAGCTTGAAAAGAAAGTCACACAGATACATGTCAGGTGAGTACAGTGGCTCTTCTAACACCGGAATGCATTTTTTGGCTAAATACATGTGAACTGACTGCACAAAATGCGAACAGACATTGTCGTGATGCAAGATCCAATAATTTTCAATCTCTGGATGCACTCGTAAGACATATTTTTGCAGCCATTTAAGGATTTCTTTGTAGTAAATTTGATTGGCAGTCGCTCCAGGAGGTAAAAATTCACTTTCCAAATTTGTTCTTGTTGTGACATGCTGCTCATCTTTCATGCTTTTTCTACCCTCCAAAAATATCTTGTGCCATTTAAACACCCAAGCATATGATAAAGAATCATTACCATTACCCTTTCTTAATTTTATTGAATGCTTCGGTAGCACTGCCATTCAGTTTAAAACAAAATTTAATCTCTCAACGTTGTTCAAGATTTTGCTTCATCATTTTCATGATGAACACACTAGACATACACGTACTAAAAACACAATAACTCAACAGGTATTTACCCTGCTGACAAGAAACATTTTAATATAATACATTGTCAGTTCAACATCAAAAAAATCTTATTACTTTTCTGCTAGACCTCATATATCATGTAATAACTATTGTTCTACAGAAAATAGAAAGGGGGATGGTAAATCCCTTTATGTTTTTATAGCCGGGTACGAAACTCGGATCGAAATCCATAGAGTTTCATGCCGAAAAAACTATCGGCGAGCCCAAGTGTAAATGATCACTTGGGTAGTACAACACCAGGGTAACTCCATGCAAAGGTGGAGAAAGATCCATCACTAACTTTAATATTCTCTTATAATGTAAAACCCAGCCCCTAAGAGATGTATATATAATGTTTTACATTATGAGAAGAGCTCACTACCCAGACCGGTTTCAACCTTTTTTGAGGTCTCATCAGTGAGTAGGTAGACCTGGAATATCAAGGTTTTAAGTGAACACGAACTTACATACCTCTGCTATCGAATTGCCAAAGTGGTGTACTCCTATATTTATTGTTAATTACTAATTTAATAAGCCGAAAGGCTATTTTACCGGCGAACATGTTAATAGAAAGGGGGATGGTAAATCCCTTTATGTTTTTATAGCCGGGTACGAAACTCGGATCGAAATCTATCGAAATCCGTAGAGTTTCATGGATGTCTACTGAAGACACTACGAATAGAAAGGTTACCTGTAGAATATCTTGAGGAAGGGAGTGAGATAATGAAAAAGGTTTTCTCAAAATGGGGAGACGTACGGGACATCAAAATCACCAACAATGCTGACTACCCCAACTGGAAGACTGGCGAGGGTGACCTTCCTTATGGAGATGAAGGCTGAGGTCCCCAACTTTGTATTTCTAGGCTCTGCCAGGGTAGTAGTCAACTACCCTGGTGTAAGAAAGCAGTGTTTTCGGTGCAGATCACTCAAACACCTAGGCGCAGACTGCCCCAAGAACAAATGCAGAAACTGCCCTAGCCCAGTGTGAGGCACCTTGCCTGAAATGTGGAAATACAACCCACAAAGTAGATGTTTGTCCCAACAGGACACAAGCAGAATGAATAGGAGGTGCTATATCGCCAACCCCAGCAACCACTCCAGTAAATAAACCTGAACCTGCAAAAAAAAAAAAGGACGACATTCTAGCTATAGGCAAAACAGCAGAGGAGCCTAAAGCAATGGAGCCAGAAGACTCTCCAGTCATCCAACCCCCAGCTATCGTGACAGTAACAACAGGAAATCAAGCCGCCACCACGAAAAACTCAGAATGGAAAATAAAGAAAAAAAAAAGAAACGTAACACAAAGAAAACTCGTATCAAGACGGAAGAGACCACAGAAGTAGAAGAAATGGAAGCCAGCAACAACACAGAAAAAAGACCAGAATCAAGAAAAGGCAATATTACCCCAGCCGAGGAATCGGAGGAAGAATCCATCCCCGCTGTGGACGCCCAAAGGGTTCTAATGCGCTTAATCCCAGAAGACTCCGAGGTAATCCTCCAAAGGGCAATAGACAAAATAGGGGCACCTATATTCCTCCTCACAGGTCCTGAGACCATAAGCTTTGAATGAGGAGACCTCTATATAGAAAGATTAAGTGAACTAAACCCAGGACAGATAAAAGGAATCCCTGAACTAAACGAAGAAACGGAAAGGAGGCTGTATAAAGCTCTTCACCAAATAATAAATGGCTGGGAAAAAACAGTAGCTTCTCAAATCTTACAGAAACATACAACAAAAAAAGAGTTAAGGGCAAACTAAAAACTTGTCCTCCTTTCAGGATCAACTAAATACTTAATTCTATTGTACAACTTATTGGTTGTCTAGTCCACTAAGGAGGAGGGTAGACCTGAGAACCCAGGCTGCGAAGGCTTACATCGAGGCGATGCAGCTCCTTGTGGGCTGCATCACTCGGGCCAGGTTCTTCCCCCAATTCTCAGTTCTCTGGCTGATAGTCCACCTTAATACGGATCCCGCTATCGCAGTTTTTTTTCAGTTGTAAGGCATAGTTTAAGAATAATCTAAGTTCCAAATTTTAACAAACATTTTTCTTTTTTTAGGGGTTACGAGATGACATCTCCAGACACCTGGATTAATGTAATCTAAAGTTATGTTTTTCGTATAAAGTGAAGTGTAAATTTTAAGTTTTTTTTAGAACAGGTGTAAGGAGATTATGTTTATTATATTATATTATATTACATCCTAAATAATCCACACCAACCTTGGAATGCTGCTCTAATGTTTGGGACTAGGCACCAAAAACTTGTCCAGGGAGAGAGAGTGAGGGAGGGAGAGATAGTGAGGGAGAGAGAGAGAGAGGGAGAAGAAACTAAAACCTTAATTCAAAGCTTCAGTCTTGTCATCTCCCTTTTCAAAGTGTAACAGTCTTGCCCTCCTTCCACAGCTTAGACAAATGTGAGACTCATATCAAACAAGAATATTAATGTAGTTGTCATCTCTCTAGAACATTCCCTCCAAGTATGTGGTAATATATCTTCTCCCATTGCCTTAGACATTGTTTGCTTGTTGTCCATATGCCTACTACTCACTCACAATAACTGCCTCCTCCCTTCACACTACACATAATGTCACATTCATAAGGATGAGATGCATTTATGGCACACTCATATCTCAACTGTATCTACTGCTATGGTTGTCATTATATCATTTGGTGTGAGGTGGAGTCTAACAAGATCAAGTACATAGTGGGGGTGTTGTTACAGACCTGGTGGGTTGGTTGCTAGTGATGAAGAAATGCATCACTAAATAAAGATGAGTGCAAAAAGAGTAATGATAATGGGGAACTTTAATTATTTAAACATTGATTTAAATAGCTGTGAAATTTTGTGAGAAGAATGAAATTGAATTTGAGCTGCTGCAAGACAGCTTCCTCAAGTATCGTGACAGGAGGAAAACTCGTGGTCAAAGAGTGTTAAATCTGATTATAGTGTCAAAGAGGGGTGTCATTTAAAGACGTAACTATCCTGCCTCTAGTTGGTGACAATGATCATGTGGTACTAATTTGGGAAGTGGCTAAGTTTATGAATGTTCCATTCAGAAAAGGTTACATGCTGAACCACAAAGCAGGAAATTATGAATACCTGAGGAGTATGCTATGGTCTGCACCATGGTATCAGTTGTTGGATGGGAAGAATAATGACACTGCATGGGATGTGTTTAAAAAATACTTAAATTTTAACATATGAGGGCAGTCTGAAAAGTTCTTGGCTTCGACCATAAATGGTAACACTATCTGCAAGATTTTTTTTTCTCAGTTGGTACATCTGTCGTAAGCATCCATGTGAAATTTCCAGTCAGTTTCTATCAAGTAGTTTATTTTATACAGCTGTCTGAATCAAAAGTGTTGTCTGTATTCCTTGAAATGGATAAAATTGAGTATTGTGCGGTTATAAAATTTATTGTAAAAGAAGGTTTAATGCCAAAAGAAATTCATTCGAAATTCATAAAAGTTTATGGGCACTCTTCTCCTTCATTTTTGACAATTAAGAAATGGACTGCCCAGTTTTAACGTGGCCGTACCAGCCTTAAAGATGATCCACGTGAAGGATGTCTAAAAAGTGTAACAACACCAGAAATCATTGATCAAGTGCATGATATGGTATTGGATGACCGGTGAGTCAAAGTGCGTGAAATTTCTGAGACTAGAGGCATTTCAAAAGAACATGTAGGATATATTTTGCATGAAGAATTACAAATGAAAAGCTTTGCACAAGATGGGTGCCATGCTTACTCACAACAAATCAAAAATGCACTCACATGAAAATCTCTGAACAGTGCTTGGAGCGTTTTAACAAGAATAAAACTGATTTTGTGCATCGTTTTATTACTATGGATGAGACTTGGATTCACCAGTACACACCAGAATCCAAACAGCAGTCAAAACAATGGACAGAAGCTGGTTGTTCAGCACCAAAGAAGACAAAATCAGTTCCATCAGTAGTGAAGGTCATGGCATTGGTTTTTGGGATGCTAAAGGCATTTTGTTTATTAATTATCTTGAAAAGGGTAAAACAATAATCGGGGAATATTATTCTGATCTTTTAACCAGACTAGATGAAAAATTTCTTGAGAAAAGACCCGGTTTGCAGAAAAAAAATCATCTTTCATCAGGACAATGCACTTGCCCACAAAGGTGTTTTGGCAATGGGAAAATTAAGGGATCTCCACTGTGAATCATTGGAACATCCACCCTATTCCCCAGATTTGGCTCCCTCTGACTTCTATCTCTTCCCAAAACTAAAACTCTTCCTCACTGGTCAGCATTTTTCTTTGATTCAAGAGGTGATTGCAGCTGTAGAGGGGTATTTTGCAGATCTTACTGAAAACCACTACAGGGACGGGATAATGGCACTGGAGCATCGCTGGAATAAATGTATTAGTCTTAAGGGAGGATATGTTGAAAAATGAAAATAATTTTGAAATTATAAATTTGTTTTTTCATTGTTAGGCCAAGAACTTTTCAGACCACCCTGATATCAGAATGCATCCCTAGAGTTAGAAGAAGAAATAGAGTAGGAGTGAAATGGATGTGTAATATAATTAAGCAAAAGATTTGTAAGAAAAAGATGACATGGAAAGAATACCATCTTCTTAAGGATGATGTCTGTTATGATAACACAGTCCTGCAATGGAAAAGTTGTCTGAGAAGTAATAATTGATTGTTATAGATTTTTAGGTGCTGAGGTCAGAAAAAATAGTAAAAAAATCCTATCACCCACCAATTTTACCAATTTCTAAATTTATCGTTTTTATTAGTAGTATTTGGATTTAAATTCAGCACATTGGTATTTATTTTCATTCTCCTTTATTTATAGCTAATTAGTTGTATAAATGCATTTTTGAAGTGCGTTTTTATAGTTAATAAAGAAATTTCCATGAAACTTCTCATTCCGGGAGGGAGGGACAAATGCAGATAAAAGTGCAGGTGGCTACTTTGAATCTGATTCGCCGAAATAACAGATGACTTTCCTGTTGTCACAGACACTTACATTTTCTTGTGTGATTCTTTAGTTGAACTTTAGTCGTTGACTACTAAAGTTGTCATATTTCTGAAAGGTGGCATATTTTCTAAGTTAGTATGAAGATTTAATTGAATGTGTTTGCAGTTTTTTGAATGTTTTTACGTAGTGTTGTGTAATAGTGTTGATGTCATTCATTAAAATCATTTAACTGTGTTTTAAGTGGTGTTTGTAATGGCTTCAAGAGGTTCAAAAATTCACCAAACAAACAGGATACACCAAATACCCATGCTTTTTGTGTGAGTGGGACAGCCAAGATTGAGAGCAACATTGGATCAAGAACGAATGGCCAGAAAGAGTCGCATTGGAACCTGGAAGTAAAAATGTGTTACACAAAACTTTGGTTGCTTGGGAAAAAATCCTTTTACCCCCATTTCCCATGAAGTTGGGATTGATGAAGCAGTTTGTCAAGGCTTTGTTGAAAGAAGGAGTGTAAATACATCTGTGCAAAATTTCCGGGATTATCTACAGCAAAATTGAAAGAAGATATTTTTATTGGTCCGGATATCAGGAAACTTATGAAGGATAAACTGTTTGAAGAAAAAATTACAACTGTTTAAAAAGAAGCGTGGAATGCTTTGAAAGAGGTGGTGACCAAATTTCTGGGAAATCACAAGGACCCCAACTATAAAATGATTGTGAAAGACATGCTACAGAAATTCAAGGATTTGGGATGCTCCATGAGCTTAAAAGTGCACTTTCTCAACTCTCATTTAGACTACTTTCCTGGGAATCTGGGAACTGTCAGCGAAGAGCAAGGAGAGCGATTCCACCAATACATCAAGGAGATGGAAAGAAGGTATCAGGGAAGGTGGACTACTGTTGGATGTTACACAGAGATGACCCTGGAAAAGAATTTCACAGAAAAACAAAAAGAAGCTTTGAAGGAAAAAGAAAAAGACACCACAATGAAATATAAAGTATGTACTAAAGATTAATCTTTAACTACTTTAATTAAAATTTTTTTTTCCAATACTTTCATTCCAAAAATGTTAATGGAAAATTTTAAATACTGTTATTTGACTTAATATAATGCATTTTAAAGCTATTTTGCTGTAATATTGAGATCCATTTTGTGAACAATCCTTACATGATAAAGAAAAATGGAAGAGATATTTGGAATCAGTGGTCAAAAATAAATCAGAAACTGTTGATAGTTTCCAAACAACTTTTCATGACTTGAATTTTTTGTAGGCCTGTAATTAAGCATCTTCTGATGCTTATAATTACACAGAAGAAGAGTGTTGTATGGAAAAATGGAAAGCTGAGTATGAAAAGAAACTGGCTCTGCAAGTTAAAGACAATTAGGCTGCAAGTAAAAGAAAGAATCAGTTTGAAAGAATGACTCTCCTGAATGCAGATAGCATGTGGGTGACTGATGCAGAAGAGATTGTTCATCTAATGAGTAGACATTTTGTTAAAAGCTATCAATCTGGTATATACAACACATTGAACTCGCTACTACCTCTTCACTATATGACGAAACTCATGTGTATAAGGAGGAAGTACTACAGCTGTTGCATAAACTGAATAAGAATTCTGCAATAGGAACTGATGGGATATCAGCATGGATGCTAAAAGAGTGTTCAGCTGACCTGGCTATTTCTTTTACCAGGCTATATAATTTGAGTCTCATAACAGGGAAGATTTCACAGGAGTGGAAAGAATGTATGGTAATTCCTTCACAAGGGTGATGCCAAGACCTTGAAATTATTATTAATGAGGAGAAATGATGTTGTAAAATGATAATAATTTCATTTTACAACATCATTCTTCCACACTCGTTCGTTCTTCTACTGGTTAGATATCTGAAGTTATTCTGTGATTTTTCCCCCCTCTTTAGTTAAATGCTGCTCATACCAATTTTACAATCCTTAACAAGTGAGTGAGTCACCTTCTCTGTCTGTTTTTTGTTACTCTCATACAGGTGATTATTATCACTCATCTTATGCTTCTTCCATACTGCATGCTTGATCTCTTCATTTATCCATTTTACAATTACTTTGTCGTATAGCTGTCTCCTGAGCTTTTCACAATTACCACCCATGAAGTTCCATGTACATTACATCCTTTTCTCACAGAGAAACCTCATGTAACTGGCCATCACCCAGGTAATCACTTTATAGTTACTCTCTCTAACTGGAGGGATGTTTGACACATGTTCTTATGATATGATCATGTCCAAGATTCTTGATCCTTGTATGCCTTCAGTTACATACTATCTAAGGTAGTATGTAACTTTGTCACATACTACCACACAACTATCACACAGCATAGCAATATAAAACTGTACATATTTTCCCAAAAAATAATTATTTATGAAATTAAATTTATTTTGGTCCATTCCTTCATCTCAATCAGTATCACTATAATTAAAATCACCCATAATCACCCCTTTCTTGTTTTCTTGGCTTTAAATTTCTTATACATTTCAGTGTCACTGCCCTCCACATAGCTTATATCAACATCTCACTAAATATTTTTTGGTGAGGGTAGCTAAAGTGAGGTATGAACAGCTAAGAACAACAGTTAGCTAATGAAGCCAAAAAGAATCCTAAGAAGTTCTTTCGATATGTAGCCAGCAAAAGAAAGATTGATTATGGAAGGATGACATTGATTGGAGAAAATGGTATAAAGATGCTGTTGCAGAAAGTGTGGTGGAGATACTTAATGAGCAGTTCATAAAGGTCGGTTAATCTTATGAATTTGACTTCATGGAGAGATTGAGAGCAGTTGATGATGGGGAGGAGAGACTGAATGTAATTGAGCAAGAGGTGTATGGGAAGTTGAGCAAACTAGATGTTAATAAGGCTGTGAGACTTGATAATATATCACCACATATTCTGAAGGAATGTGCCAGGGATTTGACGGCAGCCTTGAAATATATTTTTAATACGAGTCTTGCACTGGGTCAAGTTCCTAAGGAGCGCAAGATTGTGCCACTTCATAAAGGAAGTGATAGAACTCAAGCATCAAACTATAGGCCTATCTATGTATCAGGTGTTGTAGTTAAGTTGTTAGAGAAGTGAGAACTAGGATCCAGAATTGAGTTGACAACAATGGTATTATCTTTGATGGACAGCATGGATTTGCTAAAGGGAGATCATGTTTTAGTAATCTACTTATTACAATAAGGTGACCACTTCCTTAGACAGAGGAGAAGGATGTACAGTAATATGCTTAGATTTTTGCAAAGGCTTTTGATCGATTACCGCATGATAAGTTGATAGTCAAACTAGAGCAGATGGGATTGAATATTAGATTGGTGCATTGGATTGGAGACTGGCTATCTGATAGGTATCAGCAAGTTGTGTATGGGTGAGCAATATCCCAGAAGAGGAAAGTCACTAGTGGTGTGCCTCAGAGATCTGGTTTAGGGCCATTACTGTTTAACTGGTATGTTAATTATAATGGTGAAGATTTGGATGGAGATATCCAGTTGTTTCCAGATGATGCAAAGTTGGGATGAACTATGAAAATTAGAGAAGATGTTGTGGCCTTACAAGAAGACTTGAATAAATTGGATGAATGGGGATGAGAATGGGGTTGTGAGTTCAATGTTGCAAAATGAAAGGTTTTATAATTTGGTAAACAAGGATGGGATGCAGAATTCATGCTTGGTGAGGATATATTGTTGGAGGTGGAGGAAATAAGATATCTGGGGATGATAGTGGATAAGGATCTGAAATTTAGGGGACACATAGCCAAAATTGTGAAGACAACACAAAGGCTTCTGGGAATGATGTGGAGGACACTGACTTGTAGAAGTAGGGAGATTCTTTTTCCATTGTATAAGGCTTTGCTTCGGCCACACATGGACTATTGTGTCCTGATTTGGTCACCTGGTTTTCAGAAAGACAAAGAGATGGTTGGAAAGAGGGTCCAGAGGTGACAAAGGTAGTTTCCGACTTCTGTAACGTCGAATACGAGGGAAGATTGAGAAGATGTAATTTACAGTCTGGTGGACAGGAGGAAGAAATGGAGATATGATAGAGACCTACAAGTTAGTAAGGAGTTGTTATAGTATCAATGCTGGAGAGGTTCTACAGAAAATAGTGGGAGATCAGGGGAGAATCAGAGGTCATCCCTGGAAACTGTATAAAGAGGGTTTGAGTTGGAGAGTGAGAAGCAGGTTTTTTTCATGCAGAGTTGTGAATGATTGGAATGCTTTGCCTGAGAGTGTGCTGTCTGCAAAGAATTTGAGTGTGTTTAAAGCACGGTATGATGAGCTGTGTGTATGATAAAAGGACCTCCCAGATGAGTCTTTGACTTCATGGGTAATAATAATAATCTCTACTAACATATAATTCATGATCTTTGCTAATCATCAGTTCATCACTCATACCTAACAACACATGCACTATCTTTCCTAACACACTTATCTTTTACTCTCTTCGGCAAACTGTTGATATCCATTCTCACATTCTTCTTGTTTCCAACCAAATCATTGATTTCCTACTTTCACAATCAACTCTTTTACTTGCTTACTCGTTATATTCAGCATCTCAATCATTCTTCGCATTCTACTCTCAAGTAAATAAATCTTGTGCATTCTATCATTCACTACACCTCTAATCATATATCTATGCAGGCCACTCATCAGTCATTTGTTACCTCTTTCATACTGCTATCTTTCATTCTGTTCTTCTCACTCTTCTTACAGTCATCTTATGTTATCTTACAGTGAGTTGTACTCTCCTTTTCGCCACCAGTCTCACACTCTTTCTTGCAGTCATTTACATATTACTGCATGTTCCCTACTATCAAAAAAGCCTCATAGTGCATCAACATGCTACCTTTCCTACATACCCACACACACTCGCTTCTCTTACTCAAACTCTCCACATAAGCATTCTCAACATCTCTCCATGCATACATATTACACTCATGGCACCATACCATTATCGAAAAATCTATTATCACTTATGTTATTTGTTTTTTGCAGTTACCTGCATATAAAACTTACCCCACATGCAAGTCACAACTATCACACAGCATAGCAATATAAAACTGTACATATTTTCCCAAAAAATAATTATGAAATTAAATTTATTTTGGTATTAAACATATCAACGATTACTTTTTTCTCTTGAGCTCTCCCCATGCATTACATGAGCAGGACTCGAGAAAAAAAGTTGAATAGAAAATTGATATAATTGAAAAATTAATTACATTAATTTCTGCAGCCTCCTGTGTGTGACTCTTCTTTCGTCTTTGGTGCATCAATCCAAAGAATGGTAATTATAGCAGCACATCATAACATCCTCTCTTGTGACCTCCTTTTTATCTTTTCATAACTCTTAGCACCAGTTAGCATCATTATGTTATTTATATATGAAATTCTTGGTCTGCCTCATTACTTCTTTCCTTCTACTGTCCCCTCCATTATTTTTGTAATCAGTTCCCTACCTCAAATGGTGTCCAATTAGGCTTTTCTTCTCTTATTGATGTGCTTCATTAATGACCGCTCTTCATGAACTATATTTAGAACTTCTTCATTACTTTTCCTTTCTGTCCAACTAATTTTCATCATCTTTCTACATCAAATGCCATCAACTTTTTGATGTCTTGTTTTGTTAAAGTCCAGGCCTCAGAACCATATAATTCAATGTTCCATATGTATGTTTTCACTAACCTTTTTTTGAGCTGGATGCTAAGTCCTTTACTGGTGAAAAATGTTTCTTCTATTGTAGAATGCTTTTTTGGCTAAGATTATTCGTGCTTTAATATCTGATTAGTTTCTTCCATCTTCTGTGATAAGACTTCAAAGATATTTAAAATAGGATACCTGTTGTATTGGGTTATTATATATTTCCAGGTTTATCTTCATAGGATTTGCTTTACTTGTAATTAATAGTTTTGTTGTCTTATAATTAATTTTTAGGCTGTACTGCGTGAAAATTTTTTCCATCTTTGTCAGGGTGGCTTTCAGTTTGTCTTCGTTATCAGCTATAACTGCTATATCATCTGCGAACTGTAACCAGTTAATATCAATTCCATTTATCTTAATTCCTGTTTCTATTAGTTCTTTCAATTTATTTATTGCATCTTCAATGTAGAGATTAAACAGTATGGGTGAAAGAGAGCATCTCTATCTTACATCTCTATGTATTTTTGCTATTGCAGTTTTTGTTTTATTGCTAGCTGTTTCTATTAGGACTTCTTGGTGCTTGTAAAGATTAAATATGAGCCTTCTCTCTCTCTCCAATCTACCTTTATTGTATTGACTGGAACTTGGTCCCAGTGAATACTGTTGAAGGCTTTCTCCAAGTCAAGAAAGACTATCAGAGCATTTTGATTCTTCTCAAATCTTCTTTCGATATCTGTTCTTAGAGCTAGGATTGCCTCTCTTGTCCCCTGCTGTTTTCTGAATCTAAAGTGGTCATTGCCAACATATTCTTCAACCTTCTTTATTAGTCTTTTTTGTATAATTTTGAGTAGTATTTTCGAAGCATGTAATATTAAGCTTATTGTTCGATGATTTTCACACTTGTTTGCATTATTTACTTTAGGAATGGGTATATTATTATTATTATTATTATTATTATTCAGGCCTCCAAGGAGTCAAAAGACTCATCGAGGGAGGTCCTTCCTAAGACATAAAGTCTGTCAAGACTCACTGAGGGGAGGTCCCCCCCTGAGAAACACAAAGTCTATCATACCACTCTTTAAACTCACTGACCGTTCTCGCTCCCACCACTCCATCAGGCAATGCATTCCACGGCTCGACCACCCTCCACACAAAGAAACCACTCCTTACCCTCTTGCTCACAGTTTCCTTTCGTAACTTCCAGGGATGGCCTCTTGTCATCACTCCTTCCCGCTGATCAACCAAGCGAAAGAACTCCCCAGTGTCAACCCTGTAACCACCTCTCAACAGTTTAAAAGTCTCAATCATATCACCTCTCCTTCTTCTATCCACCAAACTCTGCAGTCTACATTCTCTCAGCCGATCCTCATAACTATCCTTGTACAGTCCTGAAAACTGTATGATAGAGCATTGTGTAAAATCTTCGGGCATGATCCCTGTTTCATAAATATCCTTTATGATCTTGAAAAGGTATGACTTAGTTATGTTTCCTGAGTATTTTATTAATTCTGAGATGATATTATCAATGCCTGGTGCCTTGTTGGTTGACAATTCATTCAGTGCCCATTCAAATTCATCTTTTAATATAGTTGGACGAATTTCTTCTACATCAAGTCTTGTTTCATCATCTATAGCATTGACGTCTAGATCTTTTCCACTATATAGATCTTCTGTCTTGTTTTGCTGGCTTATTCCTTTTATAATGTTATAAGCTTTATCGATTCTTCCAGTCTTTGTTAGATCTTTTATTTCTTTACATTTCTCTGTATACCACTTTCTATTTATCATATTTATCATATTTGATAGATGCAAGTAATGAAATCGCATGGTTGAGCGGAGCGATACACAGAGCAAAGCGGCAACTGGAGCGTATGGAAAAATGTGTGCTGAACGTGCCGCCTAATAAACAGCAAAAGTCTGTTACGAAAAATAAGAGAATGTTCGTAAATGTAAATAAAATGAAGGAGCGAGTGCTGTACGGAGATTCGCTATTAAGAGGTGTGATAGTTGATAGTTTGACGAAATCGTACCAGCCGGGTGCGAACATAAAGGACGTCAGCAAATCTATTCGAGTGCAAAAATAGAGGGTGAAAGAGATGATAATCGTGGCAGGAACAAATGATTTGAAGGAAGACAAAATGGAAATGATAGAGGAAGTGAGGGAATTACTTGAGGTAGCAAAAGAGAAGAGTGAGAGAGTTAGGATGGTGAGTATTTTTCCGCGGTATGACAGTGAAATGTTTAGAAGGAGGGCCATAATTGCCAATGACTTTATGCGTGGGTTATGCATAGAGAGTGGTGTGGAATTTGTGGATGTGTGGAGTGAGTTCGATGGGTGAAAAGATTTATATAAGATGGATGGGTTACATTTGAATGGATTTGGTGTACAGAGGCTTGAAAAAGTGTTGATCAATGAAGTGGAAGTGAATGTACAGACTCAGGGAAACTAGATTTATTAAGGGGGGGGGTAGTTATGCAGACTTTAGGGAGGCAGTTGAGTTTATGAATGAGTATAATATGCCCGAGTGAGTACGAAGGACAACAAATCAGAATGGGATAGTTAGTATAAGGCATCAAAGTAGGGATGGGACTAATGGGCTTCTGCAATTCATGTACACTAATGCCAGGAGTATTAGGAACAAGAAGGAAGAGTTTTTGGCCTTGTTTGGCACGTCCAGGCCACAGGTTGTTAGTATTAGTGAAACATGGCTGACAGAAGATGATAAAGCTAGTGGGATTGAATGCGATGGGTATAGCATGTTCAGGAGTGACAGGGAGAATAAAAAGCGGGGAGGAGTGTTATTGATGATAGCTGATGAGTTGCAGCCAAGGAGTATAGACGTTGAACTGCAGGATATTGAAAAGAGTACATTTGAGGCTATTTGGTGTGAGATAGCATCTAGCAGAATAAAATATACAATTGGGTGCTGCTATAGACCAGGTGATGAAATAGATGGTGGGGATAGTATGCATTGGCAAATAGAAGAAATGAGTGGAAGGAGGGTAATTATTATGGGTGATTTCAATTATGGTAACATTGACTGGAAAGAGGAGAGGGCACATGGGAGAAAGGAATTGGATTTTATGCAGTTATTAAGGGACAACTATCTGTGACAGCATGTAGTGGAAAATACTAGGGGGGGCAGAGAGTGCTTGACCAAGTAATTGCATCAGAGAATGTGGCTGTAACGAACGTGACAATGTTGCCACCAATTGGTGAGAGTGATCATAAGGTAATGACTTGGGAGGTGGCTAAAGGAGTGGAATTTACAATTAAGACAGGGTACATGTGGAATTACCGGGCTGGTAAGTATCACAAGCTTAGGAGTATGCTTAGCTCAGTGCCATGGCATGTAAAATTGCAAGGGCTGGATGTTGATAGTGCATGGGACGTGGTTAAGAAGTGTTTGCAGGAGGCAATGGTTGACTGTATACCAAGAGTCCGATTAGTAATAAATCAAGAAGGAGTTAAATGGATGAATAACACTATTAAGCTTGACTGCAAAAAAAGGAACAATTGTGGAGAGAATTTAAGGAGAAAGGTGACCAGCAGGTGCAGGAACAGTATAAAGCTCAGGCCAGGATGGTAACAAGGGTGGTAAGAAAAGCAAAAGCGGATTGCGAAAGAAAATTGGCCATACAGGCTAAAGAGAATCCTAAACAGTTTTTTCGATATGTTGCAAGCAAAAGAAAAAATGTATATGGCAGAATGATTTTAAAGAATGCCGATGGTATGGAGGTAACCGAATCAGTTGATATAGTTTAGTTACTGAGCAAGCACTTTGCAAGAGTATATCATCCAGGTGGTGACATTGCAGGAATGGAAGAACCAACAGCTTATACTGGAATTGTGATGAATGAAGTAGACGTAAATAGTCTATTACAAAACCTCAATGTCAATACATCTGTGGGATTGGATGGTATACCAGCTCGTGTCGTACATGAAGCGGCTAAAGAATTGTCAGTGCCCTTGACCATTTTGTTTAATTTGAGCCTCGGGTCTGGGTCAGTCCCAAGGGGGTGGAAAGAGGGGAAAATAGTTCCGCTGCATAAAGGTGGTTCCAAGACTGCTGTTGTAAATTACTGGCCAATCAGCATAACAGGAATCATTACCAAGGTCTTGGATAAAATAGTCAAGAGGAAAATACAAGATTGGATAGATGAAAATGGGATACAGTATTGGGGACAGCATGGTTTTGTGAAGGGTAGGTCATGCCTCAGTAATTTGCTCATGTATTATAACACAGTGATGGCTGAACTGGATAAGGGTAATGGGTTTACAGTGATTCTACTGGACCTTGCTAAGGCCTTTGACAGGATACCACATGGAATTCTAATCAGTAAATTGTAGCATATGGGAATGGATATAGGGTTGGTGAGATCGATAGGAGGGTGGTTGATGGAGAGATACCAGAGAGTAATTTACTCAGTAGTAGAGACCAAAAGATGGCCTGTGACTAGTGGTGTGCCACAAGGATCTGTTCTTGGACCACTGCTGTTTAATTTGTTCATTAATGATATAGGAAAGGATCTGAGAGGAACAGTTAATTTGTTTGCAGATGATGCAAAGTTGGGTAGGGCTATAGTGAATGCAGATGATGTCAAAATTTTGCAGGATGATTTGGATAGATTGGAGGTCTGGGCTAAGGAGAATGGATGTCAATTTAATGTGGCAAAATGTAAGGTCATGCATTTTGGGGTGAAAAGATTAGCAGCAGTTTACTACATTGGTGGAACTGTACTCCAGGAAATCGATGAGGCACGAGTTAGGAGTGTTGGTGGATAAGGAGTTGAAGTTTAGGGGGCACATTGCAAAAGTGGCCAAATCAGCTCATCAAATCACTCGGTTGGTGAAGAATATGTTGACAAGCAGGTTATTGTTCCTCTGTATCGAGCCCTGATAAGATCCCATCTTGACCACTGTGCCCAGATTTGTTCACCTAGGTTTCTTCTTGATGGGGAGGAGGGTGAGAGGATCCATAGGCGAGTGACCAAGATGATAGTAGGTCTGTGGAATGGATCTTATGAGAACAGGTTGAGGATTTGTGGATTACAAAAATTGGTTGATAGGCGGAGGAGGTAAGATATGATTGAGATATTCAAATTACTGAAGGCTTTCTATAAAATTAATTCAGAACATATTTTTGAAAACATAGCTGTTGTGGGAGGACTAGGGGACATCCATGGAAACTGGGCAAAAGTGTGGGTAGTAAGGGTGTTAGAGCTGGGGTCTTTACTTTTAGAGTGGTGAATGAGTGGAATGGGCTGCCAGAGTCTGTAGTGGATGCTGTGACGGTGAATGAGTTTAAGGCGAGGTATGATAGATACTGTATGAATGTTGAATAGTTGTAATGAACATGATTTGGGTCCTCCCTCGATGAGTCTAATGACTCCCTGGAGTTGCCTGTAATAATAATAATAATATTTTTTATATGTTTATATTTGTCTTTGTTTTCTTCCTTTAGGGAGGTTTTGTATTTTCTTCTTTCATCTATTAGATCTAGAATGTCCTGGTTGATCCATGGCTTTTTTATTTACTTTCTTAATCCTATGCAGTCATTGGCAGTCTTGATGATTGTATCTTTCAAATGAGTCCATTTTTCCTCTATGTTTTTCTTTACCCACTCTCCAGTTTTAATGCTTTCATCAGTTTACTGTTTATAGTTTCTGTGGTTTTCCTCTGTTTTCAGGTTATTTATGTTCCATTGGACCTTTTCCTTGGTTGTGACAGCTTTTGAAATTTCAGATTACATTTCAATAAAACCAAATTGTGGTCACTGTCAACATCAGCTCCTGGGTAACTTCTGCATGATTTTACTTGATTTTTAAACCTTCTAGTATACTTTTTTCTTTGTTAAAGATACCAAGCTATTTTAAACCTGGTTTTAATCCAATTCCCAAGTAGCCAAACAGACAAGTAAGTCAAGTTTGCACCTGCAAGTAGTGCAAGTCTGGGTGACCCGTACGTAGTGCAAGTCTTAGGCAACTCGTGGTAAAGGTGGAATAACCAGGTTTAAAATATCATGGTATCTTTAACGTATATTATTATTATTATTATTAAACAAGACCTCATGGAGTCAAAGACTCATCTAGGAGGTCCTTTTATCTCACACACATCTCATCATACTGGGTCTTAAACACATTCAAACTCCTTGCAGACACCACACTTTTAGGCAAGGCATTCCAATCATTCACAACTCTGCATGAAAAAAAAACCTGCCTCTCACTCCCCTACTCACACCCTCTTTATACAGTTTCCAGGGATGACCTCTGGTTCTCCCCTGATCTCCCACTATTCTCTGTAGAACTTCTCCACCATTGATCCTATAACAACCCCTTACCAACTTGTAGGTCTCTATCATATCTCCCCTCTTCCTTCTCTCCACTAGACTCTGCAAATTACATCTTTTCAATCTTTCCTCATACTCGACATTCCAGAGGTCAGAAACAACCTTAGTCAGTTGCCTTTGGACCCTTTCCAACATCTCTTCATCCTTCTGAAAACCGGGTAACCATGGACACAATAGTCCATGTGTGGCCTAATCAAAGCCTTATACAATGGAACAAAAATCTCCCTACTTCTACACGTCAGTGTCCTCCTCATCATTCCCAGAAGTCTTTGTGTTGTCTTCACAATTTTGGCGATGTGTCCCCTAAATTTTAGATCCTTATCCACTATCACTCCCAGACCTCTTATTTCCTCTACTTCCAACAATATATTCTCACCAAGCATAAATTCTGCATCCCATCTTTGTTTTCCAAATTTTAAAACCTTACATTTTGCAACATTGAACTCACATCCCATTTGCTTGCCCAATCACTCAATTTATTCAAGTCTTCTTGCAAGGCCACAACATCTTCACTACTCTTTATGGTTCGTCCCAACTTTGCATCATCTGCAAACAACTGAATATCTCCATCCAAATCTTCGCCAATATCATTAATATACAAGTTAAATAGTAATGGCCCTAAAACAGATCCCTGAGGCACTCCACTAGTGACTTTCCTTTTCCTGGATATTGCACCCCCATACACAACTTGTTGATACCTATCAGATAGCCAGTCTCCAATCCAATGCATTAATCTAATATCCAACCCCATCTGCTCTAGTTTGACTGTCAACTTATCATGAGGTACTCTATCAAAAGCTTTTGCGAAATCCAAGTATATTACTGTGTATCCTTCTCCTCTGTCCAAAGAAGCAGTCACTTTATTGTAATAAGTAAGTAGATTACTAAAACACGACCTCCCTTTAGCAAATCCATGCTGTCCATCAAAGATTATACCATTGTTGTCAACCCAACTCTGGATCCTAGTTTTCACAAGCTTCTCCAACAACTTAACCACAACACCTGACACTCAGATAGGCCTATAGTTTGATGCTTGAGTTCGATCACCTCCTTTATGAAGTGGCACAATCTTGCACTCCTTCCACTCTTTAGGGAATTGACCAAGTGCAAGACTCGTATTAAAAAAATATGTCAAGGCAGGTGTCAACTCTCTGGCACATTCCTTCAGAATACGTGGTGATATATTATCAAGTCCCACAGCCTTATTTACATCTAGTTTACTCAACTCCCCAAACACCTCTTGCTCACTTACAGTCAGTCTCTCCTCCCCATCATCAACTGCTCTTAATCTCTCCATGAAGTCACATTCCCAAGATTGAAAGATCATTATGAACTGCTCATTAAGTATCTCCACCACACATTCTGCAACAGCTGTCTTTATACCATTTCCTCCAATCAGTGTCATCCTTCCATAATCATTCTTTCTTTTGCTGGCTACATATCGAAAGAACTCCCTAGGATTCTTTTTAGCTTCATTAGCTAACTGCTGTTCATACCTCTCTTTAGCTACTCTCACCAACCAAGTCACCCTCCTTGCCTGGTCTTTGTAGAACTCATGAAATTGGTTACTTCCACTTCTCTTATGCTGCCTCCACAATGCCCTTTTTCTCTGTATTGCATGCTTAATCTCTTTATTCATCCATCTCACACCTACCTTATTTAACCTTCTCACCCGTGGTATACATTTAGACATTGCATCCACTAAATATTTTTTGAAAATCCCCCAAGCTGCATTGATCTCTTTTCCAGCTAACTCCTCATTCCATGCTACACCTGCAAGCTGTCTCCTGAGCTCTTCATAATCCCCTCTTGCAGTTCCACACATACCCTTTTCTCACAGGGGTCCTTGCACTACTGGCAACCACCCAAGTAATCACCTCATGGACACTTTCACCAATTGGTGGATGATTTGATACCTCATTGATAATTACATCCTCCGATGAGATGACCAAATCCAAAAACCCTTAATCCTCTTGTGCCCTCTGTTACATACTTTCTGAGGTAGTTATCCCTCAAAAACTCAAGAAACTCATTTTCTTTACTTCCAGTTGCTATCTCTTCATTCCAGTCTATATTGCCATAATTAAAATCACCCATAATGATCACCCTTTTCTTATTTGCTTGGCTTATTTGACTATACATTTCACTATCACCACCATCGACATGACCAGGTCTATAACAACATCCCACCAAGTATTTGATTCTATTCACCTCTATCTCACACCATACTGCGTCAAAACCACTGGCCCCATTTCCCTCTTGCATCTCTACCTTGTATGGACATAACTCTTTCTCTATCATCAATAGCACTCCTCCTCCCTTTTTTACCCCTTCTATCCTCACGAAACACATCATACCTTTCCATCTCTATTCCTGTCAGGATGTCATCCTCATCTAACCATGTCTCACTTATTCCGACAATCTCTGGGTGCACAGACGCAATTAGTGCAACCATTTCATCCGCCTTGTTTCTTATACTTCTAGCATTGGTATACAAATACAACAACTCATTTCTGGATCTACAGCTAGTTCCACTGATACCACTCACTCGATGTGATCTCTCCATGCTGGACTGGGGCCATTTCCCTTTCTGCTTCTTCATTTTAGAACCCTTTGCAATTCCATCTGTTTCCTTTTGATCCCTGATCATCCCATTACTTTCCTGCCTACACATGCTCACACCTCTTCTTGGAGCATCCACCTTTCTCACGCTGTGTATCCCTGTCCACCCTGAGCCTCCCCATTTCCCTGCTCCTCTTGCACACCCATTCTCTCATTTTCTATACTCATACCACTCACTTCCACATTCATTTCCACTCCTTCAATCTCTCCTGTCTTACTCTCCTGCTCTTCCACATCGCTCCCCTCTCGATCTGATTCATTCTCTCTATTCACTTCTCCACTTTCCAGCAGCAGTCTCTCCAAGCGACTCACACCATAACCACTCAAATGCAGTCCATCGCTCCCATACAGCTCACTTTGTCCCTCAAACTCATTCCACACATTAACAAACTGTACTCTCGTCTCCTCACACATTTCAGCCAGAATATCATTCATAATCCTTGCTCTCCACCTCATTTCACCACAATCATACCTAGGCAACACACTGACCACCCTTCCTGTCACACTATTCTCCTTTATCTTTCCAAGCAGTCTCCTGACATTCATTTTGACATGCTCTTTGTTCTCTCTCAAATCATTTGTACCAATTAATACAATTAACTCTTTTGCTCGTTCCCGCCTCATATTCAATGCCTCAATCACTCTGCTCATTTTACCGCCTGGAAAACATACCTTGTGCATTTTATCCTCTAGCACACCTTTAATAATGGAGTCGCCATACAACGCCACTCGCTCATCTTTTGTTAACTCTTTCATGCCATCATGATTTATTTTAATAGTTTTGACCTGAATTCTCTTAATTTCATTCCGCATCCATTTCATTTCTTGCTTCATCCAATCCAATTCACCTTTCGAACCTCGCGACACATTCACTCTATCATTAAATCTTTTTAAATTTCTAACTCTCGACCCCCTGCTTCTTTCCCTGCCGTGCACGTGTATTGAGCCAAGAATGTCCATCCATACTGCTATCTTACTAGCAAAAAATAGAACAAGGTGGTATCACCTTGCCTTCCTTGTCCAGCAGTAGCCTTTAGAGAGGCTCAGTGTGCTAGCTGTTTCTCATTCTTCATGATTATCCACCTACTAACATATCCATTACACCATTGTCACCTATGGTGACAACCTGTGTGTGACAGCGACATTACAAAAAATTGATAAAAATATCAGAAGTGAATACCCAAGGTAAAAAACTTTCTACGTATACCTTCTTCTTTTTGGTACCTCATACCGGGTATTAGTAATGATCAGATTGAATTGATGGCAGAACTCCAAAAGTCTATCTTCTCTTTCATTTCAGCATCCAAGTTCCCACTTCTCTACCATCCTTGCCTTCACCAATGACTGCATTCCAATCACCCATGACAATAAGATTATCTTCACTTTTTGGTGAGTTTGATTAGATTCTCAATATCTACATATACTCTCTCAACTTCATCATCATTGTGGTTGCTAGTAGGCATGTAGGCTTGTATTATTATAATATTTGTTGGTTTTGCTTCTAGTTTTACTATTATCGATCTGCTACTATATTTTATTGAGTTAATTGCTCTTCTTCCCCATTCCTTATTGAGAACCACTGCAACTCCATTTTTTGCTGTCTTATCACCTGAATAAATGATTCTGTAATCCCCACTCCAAAAGTTTCCAGTTTCATTCCATCTCATTTCACTAATTCCCAATATGGCTATTTTTAATCTATCCATTTCTCTCTTCAAAGTTTCCAGTTTTCTAATTTGTAGGAGGGCTTTCACATTCCAGTGAAATTCTTGTTCATCCCAATGAACAAGGATTTCACTGGTTTATGACCTGGGAAGCCTTGCTTCTTCCCCTGCCATGCACAAGTATTGGGCCAAGAATGTCCATCCATACTGCTATCTTACTAGCGAAAAATAGAACAAGGTGGTATCCCCTTGCCTTCCTTGTCCAGCAGTAGCCTTTAGAGAGGCTCAGTGTGCTAGCTGTTTCTCATTCTTCATGATTATCCACCTATTAACATATCCATTACACCATTGTCACCTATGGTGACAACCTGTGTGTGACAGCGACATTACAAAAAATAGATAAAAATATCAGAAGTGAAGTAGAATAATAGAGTGGTGAGAGCAAGAACGGTCAATGAATTCAAGGAGTAGTATTATAGACTTTGTGTTTCTTAGGAATGACCTCCCACAATGAGTCTTTTGACCCCATGGAGGCCTGAATAATAATAATAATGAAGTAGAATAATAATACTGTTGTCTCTGTTAAAACAGAGGTATTGCTGTTATTATTCTACTAAAATCCATGCAATTTCTTAGTAATTTTATTGCTTCAGCCACTATCTTGTTTTTTCCTCTGGGCCTGGTCACAGCCGATGTTATTCTCATTATTTTACAAATTACTGTGTTTGTTATTATTATTATATGTGACAGCCTCAAAGAGTCAAAGCACTTGTTATGGGGGAGCACTGTTACATTTCTGGATATCACAGAAATTGTAACCACATGGGTAGAAAGAATGTATGATAATTTCATTACTCAAGGGTGGTGCAAAGACTGATGTGTCTTAACTATTAGCCTGTCAGTAGCTTAGGAGTCTAACAGATAAGCTTAGGCGTTGATGGTTATTCATGACCAATATACCGTGAAAAATAAGTCATGAGTAGCTTAGGAGTGGTGGCAAAATTTTGGAATGGTTGGTTCGAGCCCTCACAGAAATAGGTTGACAGACAATCTGTACTTTGCAAAGAACAGAATTGATTTACTAAGAGGAGATCATGTTTGATTCCTTTTTTTTTTTTTGGAGTGACTTGCTCACATTTTATAGTAATGTTATGGTTTAGTTATGGGGAATGGATATATCAAGAGACTTTTGTACTTTGCTAAGGCTGTTGCATAACTTAGGATATGTGGTTGGATTATAAACTACTAGCATGGAGAAAAGGATGACTAACTGACAGATATTAAAGGTAACCAGTGTTGAACTTCAGCAATCACCCCTAGGTAAATTATAATAGATTTAGTTTAATCCTTTATCCCAGTGAGAGCAAACAAAGTTTGCGCCTGAAAATATCTTCAGGACTAAATATAGTGTTGTACTATCTTATCCAGTAAGTAGTGCAACACCAAGGCAACTCGTGGCAAAGGTGGAGCAAGCTACCAGGCACTTCTAACCCAAAACTAGTCTGGGTAGATGGCCAATCCCTTTAATGCATAACAGTATACATATCCACATAGGAAATGTGTTTTGCATTATGGGAGATACTGGGTTAGAAGTGCCTGGTAGCTTGCTCCACCTTTGCCACGAGTTGCCTTGGTGTTGCACTACTTACTGGATAAGATAGTACAACACTATATTTAGTCCTGAAGATATTTTCAGGCGCAAACTTTGTTTGCTCTCACTGGGATAAAGGATTAAACTAAATCTATTATAGTCTAACCTAGTGATAAATAAATTTTCAACCCTAGGTAAATTGTTATTTAATCTTTATATTAATGTTGGGAAAGATTGAATCAGAAACATATAGCTATTTGCTGATGCTGCAAAGATAGGCAGGATAATCAGAAATTCAACTGACATGTAGTACTTGTAGAATGATTTGAATATGGGAATTGTGTGTTATTAAATATAAAATTATGCACTTTTGTGTAATGTGGTATCGAATGGCATATATATTGGTGGGATTATGTTAGAAGAAACTGATCTAGGGAACTTGGGAGTTTTAGTAGATAGGAAGTTGAAGTTCAAGGGCCATATAGCAAAAATTACAAATACAACTCAGAGGATAATTGCAAAGCTGAAATAAACATTGACATGCAAGGATGAGGCATTTTGCCTCTTTATGAAGCCCTGCTATGACCACACTTAGACTGTTGTGTGCAGGAGCAATATGATAGACATATTTAAACATCTAAAGGGTCATATAGGAAGATGCAGTCAAGAAAGGGGCATGAGTTAGGTTTTTCTTTCTTTTAGTGATATATGATTGGGATTTGCATTTGCAGGTGGTGAGCTCAGGTAGTGTGAATGAAAATTAAGAAAATGTATGACAGATGGTTTGGGTGGTATGTAGCTGGCCTCTATCAATGAATCCTTGTTCCCTGAATATATCTCATAATAATATTAATAATAATAATTTTTATGTCTATCTGTGAGGTAAGAAATATACATTTCTTGTTTTTGATAACACTGGTCTTGAATATGTCTATGTACTTGGAGTTAGATGCTTGGAGAAAGCATTGTTCAGTGAGAGTTTGGAAGTGCAAAACCAGGGAAACTAGAGATATTAGGGGGAAAGCAATCAAGCATGTGTCTAGCCACGCCTGGGACAAATGAATGTGAGTGCAGGAATGACAGTGCAGAAATAGTCACCCCTGGGATAAGTATGAGTGCAAGAATGATTGTGAAAAGCTAGGTGCAGTTTTGCAGGTTTTGAATCTGAATGAGCACGTAATAACACTATGTAAGGGTAACTGTTGGCCCCAGGGAATATTAAAATGCATGTACACAAATGTCCGAAGTATCAGAAATAAAGAAGAGTTTTTTTGGCATTGTCAGCTTGACTTGGCCCAAAATTATTGCCAATTATTGGCACCAGTGAGACCTGCTTCTCAGAGAATGATGTAATTACAGGGATAGAATGTAACTGATATTGTATTTTCAGAGAAGGAAATATAGAGGGCAGGAGGAAGGGTATTGTTAATGATAGATGAAGAACGTCAACCAACAAAAATATAAGTTGAGATTGTAGATCTGAAGGAAATGGGTCATTTGGGACAGGCTGGTGTGAGTCGAGGCTCAATGGGACAAAATATATGTTGGGTTGCTGCTTCTTCCCCACATCTTCTTCCAGACCTTGAGGTCTGTCTTGAGGCATTGGAAGATTAGAACAATGAGTGCAGGCCAAAAAATTATTATGGGAGACTTCAACTATGGGGATACAGATTGGAAGAGGAAAGAGTACAAAATCATCATCATCATCAAATTCCTGATATGTACCCTCAAGGGGGTGTACAGGATATGATAATACTACATGAAAAATTTACATCATTACTAACTTCCTATCTACAATTTTCTTCCAAATCAGTCTGTTATTTGTCAAGACTCCAACATTATCAGATCTTATATTTCTGTTGTCTAAGGCACTTTATACCGTATCCATCCACCTATATTTTGGTCTTCCTCTGGGTCGTTTTCCTGCCACCCTGACAGAGAACACTTGATTTGCTAATGTTTAAGTGACCATACCACCTGAGATTAGCTCTGCTAACACATTCCCGGATGCTGACAATGTCAAGTTCTTTCCTAATATCCTCGTTTTTAATATGATATTGCCATTGATGCCATCTGTTCATGCCTCTAATCTTTCTCAGGACTCTCATATCTGCAGTCTCTAGTCTTTGGTCAAGTGTTTTACTTCTGACCCAGCTCTCAGATCCATAAGTTAAAACTGGTTTGAACACTGTCTTGTATACAGCTAATTTAGTTCTGACTAATTTCTCTCTTATTCCATATGAATTCATTCAATTGACTGCCTACCATACCAGCTTTGTTGATTCTGTTGTCTATTTCCATATTTAATTTACCATCTTCAGTAAAAATCGTGCCTAAGTAGCTGAAATGCTTTACTTGTTCCACAGGTTCCCCGTTCACAACACAGTTGACATTTTCAACGATTCTACCTATTTTCATTGTCTTTGTCTTTTTTAATGCTGACATTCATACCATATCTATTACAACAGTTATTCAATTTAGTCAGGGAATCTTGCAAACTTGTAGCGGATTTATTTAGAAGTATAACATCGTCCGCAATAAAGCAAAGAGCTGACATTAACATCTCCAATTCTGACACTTCCCTTCATAATGTGATCCATATAGATAATGAATAACAGAGGGGATAATGTACATCCTTGTCTCACACCAGATTTAACATTAAACCATCTTCCTGTACTTCCTTCCCTTCACCCTTTCCCACCCTATATAAATATAAAAAAACGCTCCACCCATCCCTAATAATACAATATGTATATATATATATATTATTCAAAAAACCCGGGTTTTTTCCATTTCTATTTAATTCTCCCACATTGCCTACCCCCCAGCACATACACACACAGTAGTTTGGACATCGCAGAAAGAAGAAAAGCCACAACACCCAGAAAAAGGTATGTGTAAATTTCTCTTCTTTTATGCTACATATATTTATTGGTAAATATACATCTACAATGCCCTAAGAATCCGTGATTAAAAAAGCCAATGACATTTAAACAGGGCACTCCTAAACAGAAGCAGGCAAAATAGCCATAAATATAATAGTTTGTTAAGAGGAGTAACATGGGAGTTTTCCAAGAAATAATATCCATAAGATAGTTCTGCTACATAAAGGTGGCTTCAAGACAGATGTAGCAAATTACAGACCAATTAGTATCTCTGGAATGGTGGTTAAAGTATTGGAAAAATTGGTTAAAAGTGGGTGGATGGGCAGCACAGCTTTGTAAAAGGCAGGTCCTGTTTCAGTAATTTATCATTTTAGAATAACATGACAGTGGAATTAGATAAAGGAAATGGCTACACCATGATACTGCTGCGCAAAGGAATTTGACAGAATACTGCATGGGAAACTATTACATAAGTTGGAGCAAATGGGAATGGATATGTGGCTGGTGGCATGGATGGGGAGAGGGTTGATTGTGCAGATCTTTTTATGGAGAAACAGGAAAAATGACATTCTATCTCAATTAGACCCTAAACCCACAGTGTGCTGGAGGTATGTGGATGACATCTTTATTGTATGGAAAAACACAGAAAAATATCTTTTTGATTTTCTAACCAAGATTAACTCCTTCCATCATGAATAAAGTTCACCTTAGAACTTGAAGGACAAACATTTGCCAATACTGGATACCTTAATTAAAAAACAAATGGATGGACATATCAGTTTTATAGTCTATCGCAAACCAACCAACACAGGTCGACATTTGCACTTCACATCTTCACACCACATTTCTCAAAATCTGAGCATCAAACACATGCTCAAATATAGGGCCATGCGCATCACAACAGACAAAAAAGATCTCAAAGATGAATTATTCCATCTATCAAAAACCCTGATAGAGAACAGTTATCCAAAAAAACTATAATAACTTTCCTGCGACCCCCCACAACAACAATCTGAGGAAACACGTTACAAATCCACCATTGCCATTCCTTATGTTGGGACGGTTTCTAAAACGATTGCTACACTCCTCAAGCCACATGAAATACGAGTGATTTTTAAACCTTTAAAGACTATCCACCACTTTTTAAGATCTCTGAAAGACAGTTATGCCTTCTTAAAATATGCTGGTGTCTGCAACATTCCCTGTTCATGTGGATTAAATTACATTGGTCAAACCTCAAGAAGTTTGGAAATAAGAAAAAGAAAACACGTCGGAGATGTAAACAACAACAGAGAAGACAACTCTGGGTTAGCCTTTCATTTCTCGAGGACAAACCATACCATCGAATGGGACAAAAGCTCCATGCTCTATTTAGAGGAGGATTTCTGCTCCCAAAACATAGCAGTCATCCATTCTAAATGCAACCTCAATAGAAATCAAGGATTAATTCTAGCTGATATTTGGTAGAACCTCATAAGATCATTAAGCACACTAGAGTTAAATTTCGCTGCTAATTACAGAACGTTCCTGAATAACAACAGTTAATATCATACAAGCTCCATACGTTTGATGTACGCCTTCTTCTGTATTTGTAAAAAAATACAATTGTATTTAGTTCATTCCTTCATGAACATTTTAAGTTGTTTTGTATCTCTTTTATACACCCTGACGAAGCCAGACAGCTAAGTTGGCGAAACTTGTTGGTGATTTTTACTTAGTATCAATTATTAAAATCCTTTGGCCAGTATACAACCCAGTTCATGTTAATTTTTTGCATTCATTAGATGGTCAAAAATAGTATAGAATCGTTATCTGAGTTTAACTGCCTTGAGTTGGCCTGCTCTGCATTGGATTGCTCTCCAGTCATCACTGCAATTGACTATAAGACCACATTGAATTAAGAGGATAATATTATTTAAAAAACCTCTCATAGCAAGAATAGAGAGAAGTTTATCTCCTGTGGACCATCTAATCAAAAATTTGATATCTCCTAAAATGCTTCTTTCTAAATACAAAAATCTCGTCTGACTGAACAATATAATTTCCACAGTACAATATTGTTATTCTTTATGAGATTAATTGTATTATTTAATCTGTTTCTAACAATTATTTTTTTTATTTCCGAGCGTACCTATATATGCACAAGGGCTCATTCCAATTGGTGCAATGACTTTAACTCTTTCTTTCAGAATCCAAAAAACACTGACTCAAGACTAAATACAAAATAAACACATTTAATAAAACACAAACAATATACACTTCAAATAAATTTACATAATTAACTACAAATTAATTGGATCCAAAGGCCTTTTAAATCAATTACATTTAGGAGATCAGCCATTCTCGGGCAGAACCAGCGGTGTATTTTAAGCGCCTCCGTAGTGCAATTGGAAGAACGACGGTACATTGCGCCCTTCGATTGGAATAGGCCTAAGTTCGATTCTCGTTGCGACGGGAGGAATCTTTATCTGGACGATTTTCAATCGAAGGTGAGTTAGCCAATCTCATACGGAGGAAGCAGGGTTTTTTCTCCCGGAAACTCGGGTTTTTCATCCCGCATACAGACAAATCGGCCCTTCGGAACACGCGCAATTTACAGACATAGAATACCAGTTGTGTTGGTGGTGGACGTGGGCGGTAGATGGCATTGATGGAGATGATTCGTAGTAGAGGTTCGGTGTAGTGGTTGAGACAGCTGTAGGTGTCCTCCCGCGATGAGTCTTCGGACTCCTTGGAGGTGTCAGGAATAACAATAATAATAATTCTCTGACTCGGTCTATTACTGATTTGTTTAACATATACTTCATCTCATTTTACTAGACTTAACACTTTGTTTACACAATAACAAAATGTACATAGTCAGTTTCTCTGTTAAGGCCTCATGTAGCACACATTAATTCTTCTTGACACTGAAGTGTAGATATTTTGAATTTACCTAAGTATAAACACTTTCACTTCATTCAATTTCTTTCCAATCAGCGTTTCTTCAAACATTCCTTTAGAACTTCATTAACAATATCTTCTTTTATTTACGAATACTTATTGACAGTCTTCCACCTAAAAACTTAGTTCTAATTATAAGTTTAAGTTGTAATTTCCTTGAAGTCATTCCACAACAAAATTTCCGATTTTCATCGGAGACAATATCTTACCTTTTGTATGTTTCAGCGCAACCTTGGAAAATTTCTGCCAAACACCTAACCTAACCAAACTAACCTTTATATTTACTTTATATTTTTATTCAGCCTCTCACACATACCATTACACTGTGGGTGGTAAGGTGTAGTAAAAATCTTCCTAACGTTAAGTAATTTACATAACTGTAACAACAGTTCAGATGTGAAATTTGCTCCTTGATCTGAAAGTAAGGTCTGAGGAGTTCCATATCTACAAACTATCATATTCAAATCCACAGCGCATTCATGCGGGAAAATAATCTTTCGACACATGCATTTGTTCCAGGGATACACATGACGAATTCCACTAAAGAAATCACTGACTTTTGCACTTGTACTAACTCGAGATGCATATTTATGTCTTTTTGTAGCAATATGCTGGGTAATGTTGGACTTTCTGCCATGCTCGATGCTAAACAAGCCACCACAAACTGTACGCTCCACTTTATCTGTCTCGCCCAATTTAGTAGATTTTTTTTAAAACATCTGTATAAGCACACTTCCTTCTTGGCATTTTAAACGTTCAACAGGGCCACAGGAGATTAGAAAACCATACATTTTAACAGCAGCCATACAGTAATTAATACTCTGCAAGCACCAACCTGTTTCTCTCAGAGCAAGCTTCTAAAATGGCGTGGGTCAAGCGGACCGTACCGTGCTATTTAAAGCTGAGCCAATATCACGGCACATGCCAAAATGTCAATGCACATTCACACTGTTCTAACGAACTTATCATTGTTGCAGTTGAGAAAATAACAATGCATCTACAGTTCCCTGTAATGACGGAGAGTGATGTTTGTAATAGAATAGAAATTGTTATTCAGTCTTGAACTCTAAAATACAGGACAAAAGCTGTTCCGAAGAGTTTTCTCGGGACAACAGGACACATTACCCAAAAACGGGACGATCCCGTATTTTACAGGATATCTGGGATCCACAATAAAGAAACTTTAGCAATGCTTTTAGCTACTATAAGTACTTTACATTCTCATATCAAATTCACTATGAAAATTTGAAAGGGACAACAAATAATCTTTTCTAGGCATTCTTCTCATCTGTTCACCATCAGGTAATTTAACCATATCGGCTCACTTTCACTGGATGCTACATTCTTTAACAGTCTGCACACCATCCTTCTCAAACGACAGGAATTATAAAGGCACTAATTGTTAATTTGACAAGCTAAGACTAATTATTTGACTCTTCATCAGTTACAGGAAAAACTCTCAAATATCAGATGATATATTTAAAATTAAATGGCTTCTCAAAAAGGACTACATAACATCTGTTTGACTTCTGCAAACCTAACTTTAAACAACAAGGAAACAGTACATAGAGTTCCAGTTCAGGCATTTTAGAACCAATTTCCAGAATTCTGAAGAAATAAGATTTAAAGGCCACTTTTATACCTCTCAATAAACTTTTAGCTTATTTCCTCCTCTTCAAAAGATAAACACTCTAATGTTTCTCCTGGGTGTATATCAAGTTCTTTGTGACTGCTGTCTAATAGATTTTCTTATCCAAAAGTATTAAAATCGCCCATGCTCTGACTCATTCTATTATTGGAATGTTTAACATATACAGTAAACTCTTGCCAAGTGCGGATTTGCAGAATGTGATTTTGCACATATGCGTTATCTTAATTGTTGGACAAATTATCTTTAATTTGTCCAACGCTAGAATTTCATTCATACGCGGTACGCTGCAGAGCATCGGCTAGCAACCCTGCTTGGCGCTGCCCGCTAGCTGAGTGACCCAGGCCGAGTTGCGATCATTTCGCTCACATTAGCAGAGCTGTAATCATGTATTTATCAGTGTTTATCCTCTTCTCCTTTTGCATTTGTATTTCTTTTAATTTCAAAAATTCAATATGACATCTAAGAGTAAGAATGAAGATGATAAAGCAGCAAAAAGATGCAAAGTTTTGACATTATCTCAGAAAATTGAAATTTTGGATAAGTTGAAAAATGGTACACGTGTTTCATCACTTGCAAGAGAACTAGCTATAAACAAATCAAGCATAAGAACAATACGGGAGAATGAAGAAATGATTCAGTCTAGTGTCAAAGCTTCAGGCAATACTTCAGCAAAGGTTGCTCAAGTTTAAAGAAGAATTCTGCAATTGGAAAAGATGGAAAAAATATTAATAGAATCAAGTAAACGAAAAAGGCTCAGTTGTGAATGGTGTTGCTATTCGAAACAAAGCTTTAGATTTGTTTTCTTTCATTTTAAATAAAGATGGCCAATCATCAGAGAAAATTGACTTTCAAGCAAGCAAAAGTTGGCTTGAAAACTTTAAGCGTCGTTTTAATTTGCACAATGTAAAGCTTCAGGGAGAAGCTGGCTCTGTAGATAAAGAAGCAGCAGAGAAATTCAAACCCCAATTTTTGAAATTAATTGAAGAGAGGGGTTTATGTTCCGCAACAAGTTTTCAATGCAGATGAGACGGGCCTATTTTATAAGCGAATGGGACAACGAACCTACTTCACAAAGACACAAAAGGTTGCCCCAGGTTTTAATGCTTTTAAGGATAGCCTCACTTTGCTTTTTTGTGGAAATGCATCAGGGGACCTCAAGTGCAAGCCTCTGCTTATTTATCGATCTAAAATGCCTCGTGCATTGCAGGGAAAAAATTTGAGCAATTGCCTGTTGTGTGGAAGTGGAATAGAAAAGCTAGGGTAACAAAAGCCCACTTCAATAACTGGTTTGAAAATTCATTCGTTAAAGAAGTCAAACATTACTTAGAACAGCAGAACCTGTGCTTTATTCTCCTAATTCTCGATAATGCTCCAGGGCACGATGCAGACGCCCTCACAACATTGCATCCAAATGTAGAGGTTTTATTTCTCCTACCTAACACCACTTCCTTAATCCAACCAATGAATCAAGAGATCATAAAAACATTCAAAGCCTAATATGTCAGGCATGTTTACACCTCTGCAAACAAAGCACTAGACGAAGGAAAGCACGACATGCTAATGGCATTTTGGAAGTGATTCAACATAAGCCACTGCATAGAAATGATTAAACTCGCATGGGAACAAGTGAATTCATCAACATTGAATGCTTGCTGGCATCAGCTCTGGCCAGAAGTTGTCAACAATTTTAAAGGATTTCTATCGATTGAAGATGAAGCCAAAGAAATCGTACAAATTGCAAAAGCAATTGGCGGCGAAGGATTTTCAGATATGGAAGAAGGAGAAGTCAAAGAATTAATCGAGAATAACGATCAAGAAATGACGAATGAAGAATTGGATGATCTTGTAACACCAGCCGACAGTGAAAGCAGCGATAGTGAAGAAGAAGATAAAGCGCCTTTAACTTACAAGAAGCTAAACGAATTGTTAAAAAACGCACAGGAACTGTCTGATTTTGCAATGGAGATTGATCCAAATGAAGAAAGAAGAAGACACTTTATGAAGGCATTTAAAATCTCTGCGCTCCTTTCCGCAAAACTTTTAAAGAGTTGCGCCAGTCATTGTCCCAAGCAAAAATCACTAGCTTTTTTAAAAAATAATTGTATCATGTACCTACTTATTAAGCAGTAATAAAAATCCTTTCTATTAACATTTGTTTCATTTTTCCTTTTAATTACAACAATATTTAGGTTAGTTTAAATTATACATACATAGTTTCTTAATTTGAACTATATCTAACACATTTTTTTCCATAGAAAGTTAACTTTGCGGAACGTGATTTTGCCGTGCGCGCAATGTATTAATGACCCCCACTTTTGGCAAGTGTTTACTGTACTTAATCATGACTAAATTTAACACACGTGAACCACAGTAGTAGGTTTTTTTATTACGTAAAAACCTACTAGTGTGGTTCATGTGTGTTAAATTTAGTCATGAATTCTCCACAGGTTTCTCTATATAATCATACTTAATCATGTCTACCAGACTAAAAGAACTTGTTTTCACAATAACAAAAAATGTTCATTGTCAGTTTCCTTGTTAGGGACTTTTTCAGAAATATAAACATTTTCTTCTTCTTTTCCATAGGATCCTTGCTTATCACTCTTCTGTAGTATACAGTATTATTCCTCACTGACTTACTGAAGTTTAAATACTCTTACCTCTTGCAGTTAAGAGGTACAATTTGCTAATTTTTGTACGGGAGAAAAAGTTTCTTCTACTACTTCAAAAACAACATATCTAAGTTGAGCTAATTCCGTCGCCCTTTCCAGTAATAACAAATATATCCGCCGTCCTTAAGACAGATTAAACGTTCCAATCAGCGTCTTTGAACATTCCTTTAGAATATTGACTGCAATATCTTCTTTTATTTACTAATTACTTGTTGACTGTCTCAACTCCTCCAGTTTAAAGACTCACAGTTTTACTATTCCTTTTCGGAATCTACTATTAATATTCTTCCGACTGTTGCATAAAACTAAACAAACTTCATAAGAATCTAATTCCTCTTGTCTGCATTCTTAAACTTCCGTTAGTATTCTCTTGTTTATCTTGTTACTTCGATACCGAGCGTTCTATCTGTCAGCTGTCAATCACCAATCAAGCTCCTCAGTGAGCATGCGCACTCCATGAAAATTGGAAGTGAGAAGTTAGGTATAATTGACTGGCGTGTTGTCTCCGTTAGCGTAATGAGAATGTCTTTATAAAATACAACACTTGATAATTTTAAACTGCAATAAAATTTCTGAAAGTAACATAACTATCCAAATTCAGTAAGTACACACATTTTTTGAAATGTTTTACATTTTCGACAAAATAATATCAATAACAGGCATATCGCAAATGCCGATAATACGTGTTATGAAACAAAACTAATAATGTACTAACATAAACAATTTGTAAAAATATTAATAATATTAAATTATGATTATTTTTACAATAAGACCTCAAGAAACTAACAAGATGCTGTCTATCTGTAGAGTATTTTTGTTTTCTTTTCTTTCACAAATGATCAATCTTTTCCTCAGTTATGACATTACTGGAAATGCGGTTAATGTATCTACTCTCCAGCCAAAAGGCTGTAGATTCGAATCCTACTGTGGGAAATGGATGGTTGTGATTGTCGTTAATTTACAGTAAAAAAAAAACACTGGTGGTAGTCAGTAGATGGCGTTGGATATGATAATAGTTGAATCGCACCATAGTTGGTGGATTAAATGGTAGAAGTGGAGAGTTGTAGAGAGGGTGCCCTCCCTCAGTGTGTTTTTGGACTCCTTGGAGGTGTCACGTAATAATAATAAGATCATGCAGCTCATTCTATTTCAAATAAATCCGTTGTTTGCATTCTACCTTGTATAACTGTTTTTGCCACTGAAGATGATCTGTAAGTTTTAGACTGAAATATATGGCCTTATAATCAAATAAATATTACCTTTTTCTTGTGTTTTCATGTAAATAATTGTAAGGAGATTCTGGTTCTATCGTGTAAGGCTCTGATTAGGCCACACATGGACTACTGTGCACATATTTAGTCACCTGGTTTACAAAAGGATGAAGAGATGTTAGAGAAGGTCCAGAGGCAATTGGCCAAATAGCTTCTGATCTCTGGAATGTTGATTGAATATGGAGAAAAGTTGAAATGATGCAAATTTGCAGAGCATATTGGATAGGGGGAAAGGGATGATATTGTAAGTGACGTACAAGTGGGTAAGGAATTGTTATAGGATTAACATTCAAGAGGTTTTTCATAAAATGGTGGGAGACTGGAGGAGAACAAGAGGTCATCCCCGGAAGCTGTATAAGGAGGGTATGAGCAAGGGAGTGAGAATTCATTGCCTAAGCATGGGGTGTCTGCAGCAAATTTTGAAAGTGCTTAAGGCATGGTATGGTGAGCTGTGTTTATGACAATAGGGATCTGCTAGATGAGTCTCGGGCTCAATGGGATCTTAGGATTATAATAATAATGATTATAATTACATTGGAAGATGGGGAGAGAATACTGGGGCATACATAGAAGTTAAATTTAAAACAAATTTAACTTCTATCTATGCCCCAGAAAGACAAGAACTAGATTTTTTTCTCACAGAGCAGTGAGTGGGTGGCACAGTTTTCTTCATGAATTGTGGGTTAAGAGAAGGTATATATCTAGTGTGGGTGACCTATGGCCTCCCTTGATAAATCCTTGACTTCCTTGTGGTCTTGGATAATGATATTCAAAATTTGAAAACATAGTAGCATAAATTATATTTTATTAACTACTTATTATTTTTGTCACGTGTGATATGATTTCATATTTAGAAATTTTTTTTTTAGTTTCCTGAATATTCGTGTTGAATTAAACATTATTTTGAATTTAATCAACTGTTTCAAATATCATCACAACCTTAGCTGCCTTATCAAGCACTAAACAGAAATGTTTCTTATATCATAATTCTAGACCTCTAAAAGAAAGTCCACCATAGGTTTGGTTTTTGGTGCTGACTACAGAAATTTTTGTAGGCCTTTTTAGTCAGTTAACTATTTAATTGGTCTTTGGCAGAAGCAAGTAACACAGGCAAGTGTTATCTTAGTATCTCAGAAAAACCCATCACCCATAGAAATTGCCCTATTTTAAATGACAAGAACAACATTAGGTCTTAGCATCATAAACTGGTGACATTTGTCTGACATACTCTGATGGCTCTAAAATTATTTATTATTATTATTATTATTTGACACCTCCAGGGAGTCCTAAGACTCATCAAGGGAGGGCACCTACTCTACAGTTCTCCATCTCCATCACATCCACAAACTGCCCCATCTACACCAACAGCATCTACTGTCCACCATCACCACTATTATTTTCACAGACAGTCACAAACATCCATGCCCACGGCGGGATTCGAACCCGCAGCCTTTTGGCTGGAGAGCAGATATGCTAACCACTCGGCCAACCAGGCCGGCAACCATGGGCTCAGCTTTTGGTATGTGCTGAGGGTGAGACCCAGTTCCCAATTCCAAAAGTTAGAACTAAAAGAGCTCATCTACATCTACAATAAAAGATGTTAAAGAGGAGGATTTCAGGGTGTTAGATTTTAATCATCAGTGCTGATATTTCCTTTGCCTTTTACATTAGGAAATAACATTCTGCATGAAGATGCCAATTTGAGATGATGCATTACATTTTGTACTTGAACACTTGTAGACTGATTAGGGTTGGTAGTTAAATACCTCATTGTTATTATGAGTACAGTGATTAATCTATTACTACTACACATAAATTTAGCTTTTATGTTCTTGATTTCTGATTCTCATTTATGTAATATTCAAAGTTTTCAATTATAACTTACTTCATATATTATAATTTAAAATTGGAATTGTATATCAAAATAAATAAGTGAATATAGGTGTCTTAACTGTAATAGTAAAGTTACTTATTATTTATTGAAACAACCTTTATTTCAGAAACAGTTAAATAGCCGTACATCAGCTTGGGAAAAGCTAGAGAAAGAAACAGATTTAATTATGTTAACTGGTCTCTTATGGAGCTGGCTGGAAAATTTAAAGGTAAAAAAAATTCAATTTGAATTCATGTAAGAACACACATTGTCAAAAATAACTGTATGTTTAACCAAGCTTGATTTATTATTATTATTACGGGTATCTCCATGGAGTCAGTAGACTCATTGTGGGAGACCCAAACTAGCAAAACAATATCTGTCATATCTCTTCTTGAATTCATTTACAGACGAAGAGCTCACAATTAAGTCAGGCAATGAATTCCAGTCATTCACCACCCTCAAGGCAAAAAACCTTGTCTATCATTTCTCCTCTTCTCCACCTATCAACCAACCTCTGAAATCCACAAGCTCTCAATCTATCAATGTAGAGAGCATTTTTACATCACTCACCAACTTGGTCACTCTTCTCTGAACCCTCTCCACAGCCTCCTCATCTCCAAGGAATCCAGGTGACCAAACCTGAGCACATTAATCCAAATGTGGAAGTATCAATGCTTTATAAAGGGGAATAATAACCTCTTTATCTCTGGATGTCAGTGTGTTCCTCAACAACCAAGTAATCCTATGTGCAATCATGGACACCTTAGCAATGTGTCCTCTGAACTTCATCTCCCTATCTACCAACACCCCTAAGTCCCTAGCCTCATCAATCTCTTGGAGTACTGTTCCATCAATGCAGTACACAGATGGTAATCTTTTAATCCCAAAATGCATGACTTTACACTTTTCCACATTGAACTGATATCCATTATCTATTGCCCATTCTACCAGATTATTTAAATCATCCTGCAAACTTTTAACATCAGCTTGATTTTTTATTGTGCTACCCAATTTTGCATCATCAGCAAACAAGTGAATATCTCCCTGTAAGCCATTTCCTATATCATTTATATACAAATTAAACAACAATGGCCCAAGCACAGAGCTCTGAGGCAACCACTGGTCACCTGCCTCAGCCTGGACCCGGCTCCTCCATACACTACCTTCTGGTATCTCTCCCTGAGCCATTCTCCTATCCATATCACCAATTTAATATCCATTCCCATCTGCTCCAATTTGCGTAACAGTGCTCCATGGGGTATCCTGTCAAAAGCCTTAGCAAAATCCAGAAGTACCACTGTGTAGCCAGTTCCTTTGTCCAATTCAGATGTCATTCTATTATGAAAAGTTAATAGATTGCTAAGGCAGGATCTCCCTCTAACAAAACCATGTTGGCCTCTATAGAGTATCATATCCTGATCCACCCATCCTTGAATTTTGTCTTTAACCAACTTTTCCAATACTTTTACCACTACTCCTGAGATGGTGATTGGTCTATAATTAACTACTGCAGTTTTAGAGCCACCCTTATGCAAAGGAACCACTTTGCCTAACTTCCACTCCCTAGGGACCATACCAGAGTTCAAACTTAAATTAAATATCCAAGTAAGACGGGTTGACAATTAATTTGCACGTTCACGCAACACCCGAGCTGATATTCCATCTAAGCCTACAGCAGTGTTTGTATTTAAATTTTGCAATATATTAAATACCTCCGATTTCTTAGCTTCAATTCTCACATTAGTTATTGCTACAGGTACAGAGATATCCTAACTTGGGTGATAGACTTTTGAAAAGTGATCACTCAGTAACTCGACTATTACATCTGATTTTGTCACCTCAATACCATCAGCACCCAGCAAAGTTATCCATCCGAAGTCATTCTTCCTTTTACTTGCCACATAGTGGAAGAGCTCTTTGGGATTACCCTTGAACTCTTTGGCTAAGGTCTTCTCATAATCTGATTTAGCTTTTCTTACTATGCTGGTAACCTTCCTAGCTTGAGCCTTGTACTGCTCATGGGTGTACTGATCATGGGGACACAATCTGATATTGCTTTCCTCAGATACCCACTGATTTTATCCCATGCACTACTATCATCTTTCCCCTTCCCATATGTTCTGCCATGGGATGGCTGCAAGCTCACTCCGAAGCTTGTTATAATTGTCTAACCTGTAGTTCTGTATATACCCCTTCTTAACAGAAAAATCCACAGATTTTGCAACACCTCCCAAGTCAATACCACATGATCGCTTTCACCAATTGGAGGTAACGAGGACACCTTACTTATGCATATAACCTCTGAACCAATAACCAGGTCCAACACTCTCACACCACGTGTCCCTTCAGTTATGTGCTGTTTCAAGTAATTATCTCGTAAAAGATGTATGACCTCCATTTCCTTTTTGCTACGTGATATTTCCTCCTTCCAATTGATATCACCATAATTAAAATCCCCCATAATAATCACTAAACCTGCACTCATTGCACTAATTTGCTTATGCATGAATTCAATATCTCTCCCTGTACTCCCTGGCCTATAGCAGCATCCATCTTCAAATGAACTCTCATTCACATGTCTATTATCTTGATATACTACTTTCTTTGGCTGCAACACATCAGCTATCATCAACAGTACTCCTCCCCCTGTCTATCTTTATCTTCTCTATCCTCCCTGAAAATACTTTACTCATCACATTCAATTCCAGTGACCACATCGTCTACTGACAGCCAAGTTTCACTAATGCCTACAACTTTTGGTGAGATTGCACTGACCAATGCCAAAAACTCTTCTCTCTTGTTTCAGATGCTTCGGGCATTGGTATTCAAAAATTGCAGATTCCCTCTAGATCTTGTACCAGCTTTAGAACTGATATATAAGTCACTAATTTCAGTAGTCCCATGCCGATTTTTATCCCCTCTCTTCTGCAATTTATTCTGTGAATAAGGATCAATAAATATACAAGCAGTGCTAAAGTTTCTCTCTCTTACACTCAACCTATTCAATATTAGTTTCCCTGCCCAATTACTTCAACTTGTTCAGAAAACAGTAACTTCATCAATCTCTTATGTCCTTCCATGTTTAGATGCATTCCATCTCTAGCATACAACTGTCTTTTTCCTTCAAACACACTCCAAACATCAACAAATTCCAGACCTCTTTTTTTGCACATTCTTGCAATCATATCATTCATTATCATTGCTCGTCTACTTAACTCGTAATTGTCAAAATGAGGCAGCACACACACTATCCTCACATTGACACTTTTCCTCTTCACAATATCTAACAATGTTCTTAAATCTTTTCCTACCCGATTTATACCACCACCCAGGTCATTTGTACCCACCATAACTATCATCTTGTCTGCTTCATGCCCTCTCTTTATTGCTAAAGCCACTCTTTCTATTGTCCCACCAGCCAAGCACTCCTCATGCATACCACTCTCCATACCCTTAATCATAGACTCACCATATAACTTACCACTCCTAACTTCATTCAAGTCCACACAAGCATCACTCATGGACTCATTTTCTACGCTATTCAGCATGACTCTCCCAATTTTCATTACTCAATGCTCTATTACTTACCCCCCACTCTCACGACATCTCGTTTCTTCTAGACCACTTGTGGTTTTATTTTGTTGACTTCCAATCACTCCCATACTATTTATTACTGCATCATTCACCAAAGACTCACCCATACGTAATCCTGTTCTAGTTACTTAGCTAAAGTAATCTCTACAGTGCTGATGAAGGTCATTTTTCATTTTCATGAACTCCCGCCGAAGTTCTTCCGCTACAGTCACAATGTCAGCTTCCATTCCCAAACGCTCCAGCCTATCCCGACTCGTCTCACATACGTCGACATTTTCGTTCTTCTAATTTAGCCAGACCGACCACAGATCCTTCACATTCTTCGGCGCATACATGTAGCAGTTTCTGCAATGCATCCATTGCGAAAAATCTACCGCTGTGCCAGCCTTTCGTGTAGAAGTAGAAGTCCTGCGCACCGCTGACGTAGGTTTCTTGTTGGATGCCATCTTTACACGTTGAAATAGTGAAACAAACGGCAGTGAAAACACAATATATACAACACAGTTCCAAACAATAACACCACTGAAGGACACTTGTATCTAACCGATGCACAACTGCAGCACAATTTGAGACAAAAAGCCACACTATATTTAAATTTAAAAGCACGTTTTCTAGACTGACTAAACACGATCACCACATTCACCAAGGACACTAGCACCACCTCTTCTCTGATAAAGTTTGATATGAATGGAATAGTTTTAAATGGATTGCTAAGAATTAAGCTCAACTGGGAAGAGACCTCTACATAGCATATAAGGAATGCAGTGTATGGACTTGTGCTAATGACCGAATGTTAATTTTCATCATGTCATTTTGCATCATCCAGTTAGTGGATATTTTTTTGGATGCTGAATGAACAAGGACTAGCTAACAATTTGGGACTTAGTCAACCAAACTGTATTCTATATTGACTGAAACTACATATACAGCAATCTCTCACTAAACAAACTACCAAAAAAAGTACAACAGGCACAATTCTGTTCTAAAGAAAATTTTGTTATGTCAAGCTATCCACTACAGTAAAATATTAATAAGGGGTTGTTATAGGATTAAGGTTGAAAAGGTTTTTCATAAAATAGTGGGAAAGAAATGCTATATCATTGGGGAAGAACAAGAGATCATCCCTGCAAGGGAGTGAGAAGCAGGTTTTTTTTGCATGGAGAGTTGTGAATGATTGGAATGTTGCAGGTGGAGGAAATAAGAGATCTTGGTGTTGATGGTGGATAAGGATCTGAAATTTAGAGGACATATTGTCAAAATTGTGAGGAAAATACAATGAATTCTGGGAATGATGCAGAGGACAGTGACTCATAGAAGAGATTCTGGTTTCATTATATAAGGCTGTGATTAGGCCACATATGGACTACTGTGCTCAGATTTGGTCACCTGGTTTTGAAAAGGATGAAGAGATGTTGGAGAGAATCCAGAGGAAATTGACCAAAATAGTTTCTGATCGCTAGAATGTTGAATATGAAGAAAGCTTGAGATGGTGTGATATGATAGAGATGTACAAGTTGTTATAGGATTAACATTGAAGAGGTTTTTGATAAAATAGTGGGAGATTAGGGAAAATAAGAGGTCATCCCTGGAAGCTATATAAGGAGGATGTGAGCAAGGAAGTGAGAAGCAAGTTTTTTGCATTGTGAGTTGTGAATGATTTGAATTCATTGCGTGAGAACTGGTTTTTGCTGGGAATTTGAATGGTGAGCTGCATGTATGACAAAAGCGACCTCCTAGATGAGTCTGCGGCTTGATGGGGTCCTAGGATAATAATTATAAATATATTGGAAGGTGGGGAGAGAACACTGGGTCATACATAGAAGTTAAATTTGTTCATTATTAAGAATGACAACTAGATTTTTCTCTTGCAAAATTTATAGCTTTCCTTTCCATCAATTTTATAAATTCCATTTAATATCTTAAGAGTTTCTAACATGTCCCTCTTTTCTGCTTATCAGTTAAACTTGTAATCCACAAACCTTCAACCTGTCCTCATTGGGAGCATTCCACAGATCTGAATCCACCTTAATCAATCTCTGAATCTTCTCTACCACCTCCTGGTCCCCCAAGTGACCATATCTGTGCCCAGTAGTCAACATGCATCTGAATCATAGCCTTATAAAGAAGGATAATAACTTCCCTATCTTTTTCAACATCCCAGTAATTCTTTGAGCCATTTTACCAACTTCTGTAATATGCCGTCTGAACTTTAATCCTCGGGCCACCATTATCCCCAAATATAATACCTAGCCTTATCAATTTCCTACAATCCAGTACCATCAATGTGATACACCATATGCAACGTTTTCAATCTAAAGTGTAATCTAACCTTAACCTAACCTTACATTTTGCAACATTAAATTAACAATTATGATCCTTTGCCCACAATGCAAATTTATTTAAATCATCCTGCAGGATATCTACATCTTTATCAGCTATTGCTCTCCCTAGTTTTGCATTATCAGCAAACAATTGAATATCCCCCTCCCTCAAATCTTTCCATATGTCATTAATATACAAATTAAAGAGTAGTGGCCATAGTACAGAACCCAGGCACTCTACTAGTCACTCTCATTCTCCTAGATTCCACTCCACCATATACTACTCCCTGGTATCTGTTTGTCAGCCACCTCTCCCCGATATCTATTATTATTATCTCGGGCAACTCCAAGAAGTCGACAGACTCATCGAGGAAGGCCCTAACATCATGTAAAGAGTAACTATTCGACATTCACACAGTATCTATCATACCTCGCCTTGAACTCATTCACAGTCATAGCACCCACAACAGACTCTGGCAACTTATTCCACTCATTCACCACTCTCCAAGTAAAAAAACCTAGTTCTAACACCCCTGCTAACCACACTCTTGCCCAGCTTCCATGTATGGCCCCTAGTCCTCCCACCACCAATCCTATTCTCAAAAATATCTTCTGGATTAATCCTATAGAAACCCTTCAGTAATTTGAATGTCTCAATCATATCACCCCTTTTCCGCCTGTCAACCAATTTTTGTAACCCACAAATCTTCAACCTGTTCTCATAAAGTTCATTCCACAGACCTGCTATCATCTTGGTCACTCGTCTCTGGATCCTCTCCACCTCGTCCCCATCAAGAAGAAAGCGTGGCGCCCATATCTGGGCACAGTAGTCTAGATGGGGTCTTATCAAGGCTCGATATAGAGGAACAATAACTTGTTTGTCTCTGCTTGTTAAAGTATTTTTCAGCAACCAAGTGATTTGATGAGCAGTTTTGGCCACTTTTGCAATGTACCCCCTAAACTTCAACTCCCTATCCACCAACACTCCCAAATCCCTGGCCTCATCAATCTGGAGTACGGTTCCACCAATGTGATATACTGCTGCTAATCTTTTCACTCCAAAATGCATAACCTTACACTTGGCCACATTAAATTGACATCCATTTTCCCTAGTCCAGTCCTCCAAACTATCCAAATCATCTATCCTGCAAAATTTTGACATCCTGTGCACTCACAATTGCTCTACCCAGCTTTGCATCATCAGCAAACAAGTGAACAATTCCTCTCAGATCCTCTCCTATATCATTAATGAACAAATTGAAAAATAGTGGTCCAAGAACAGAATGCTGCGGTACACCACTAGTCACAAGCCGTCTTTTGGACTCCACTCCTGAATAAACCACTCTCTGGTATCTCTCCTTCAACCACCCTCCTATCCATCTCATCAACACTATATCCATCCCCATCTGCTCCAGTTTACTGATTAGAGTAACATGTCAAAGTATCCTGTCAAAGGCCTTGGCAAGGTCCAGTAGAATCACTGTAAACCCATTACCCTTATCCAGTTCAGCCGTCACTGTGTTATAAAACGTGAGCAAGTTACTGAGGCATGATCTACCCTTCACAAAACCATGTTGTCCCCCATACAGTATCCCATTGTCATCTATTCAGTCCTGTATTCTTGTCTTGACTAATTTCTCTAAGACCTTGACAATGATTCTTGATATGCTAATCGGTCGGTAATTTACAACAGCAGTCTTGGAACCACCTTTATGCAGTGGAACTATTTTCCCCTCTTTCCACCCTCTCGGGACTAACCCAGACCCGAGACTCAAATTAAACAAAATGGTCAAGGGTACTGACAATTCTTTAGCCGCTTCACATACAACACAAGCTGGTATACCATCCAATCCCACAGATGTATTGACATTGAGGTTTTGCAATAGACTACTCACCTCCACTTCATTCACCACAATTCCCATATAATCTATTGGTTCATTCATTTTTGCAATGTCACCACCTGGAAGATATATTCTTGCAAAATGCTCACTCAGTAATTCAAATATATCAGCTGAGTTGGTTACCTCCCTACCATCGGCATTCTTTAAAATCATTCTACCATATACATTTATTCTTTCACTTGCAACATATCGAAAAAACTGTTTAGGATTCTCCTTAACCTGCATGGCTAATGTTCTTACGTAATCCTTTTTTGCTTTTCTTACCACACTCATTACCCTTCTGGCCTGCGCTTTATACCATTCATGTGCCTGCAAGTCACCTTTCTCCTTAAATTCCCTCCATAGTTGTTACTTTTTTTGCAGCTCAAGCTTAATGGTGTTATTCATCCATTTAACCCCTACTTGCTTTATTATTCAGACTCTAGGTATACAGTCAGCCACTGCTTCATGCAAACACTTCTTTACCGTCTCCAATGCACTATCCATTTCTAGTCTTTGCAGTTGTACATGCCATGGCACTTAACTAATCAATCTCCTAAGCTTGTCATACTTACCAGCCCGATAATTCCACATGTACTCCGTCTTAGTTGTAAAATCTACACCTTTAGCCACCTCCCAAGTCAAGACCCTATGATCACTCTCACCTATTGGTGGCAACGTGGTCATATTCGTTACAGTCAAATTCTCAGATGCAATTACCAGGTCAAGTACTCTCTGACCCCTAGTATTTTCCATTACATGCTGTAGCAGATAGCTATCTCTTAATAACCCCATAAAATCCAATTCCTTCCTCCCATGTGTCCTCTCCTCCTTCAAATCAATGTTACCATAGTTGAAATCTCCCATAATAATTACCATCCTTCCACTCATTTCTTCTATTTGCTTATGCATACTATCTCCACCATCTCTTCCATCACCTGGTCTATAGCAGCACCCAACTCTATATTTAGTTCTGCTAATTTCAATCTCACACCAAAAGGCCTCAAACGTGCTCTTTTCTCTATTCTGCAGTTCCACTTCTATTCTTCTTGGCTGTAGCTCATCAGCTATCATCAATAACACTCCACCCCCCATTTTATTCTCTCTGTCACTCCCGAACACACCATACCCCTCAAATTCAATCCCACTAGTTGTATCATCTTCTGTCAGCCATGTTTCACTAATGCCAATAACTTGTGGTCTGGAAGTGCCAACCAAGGCCAAAAATTCTTCCCTCTTGTTCCTAATACTTCTGGCATTTGTATACATGAATTGAAGAAGCTGATTTGTCCCATCCCTATTTTGATGCCTTATACTAACTATCCCATTCCGATTCGTGGTCATTCCCACTCGCTTGGGCATATTACACACATTCACACACTCAACTGTCTCCCTAAAATCTGCAAATCTACTCCCCCCCCCTTAATAACTCTAGTTTCCCTGGTTCTGTAACTTCACTTCCACCACATTCGACAACACCTTTTCAAGTTTCCTTACACCAAATTCATTCAAATGTAATCCATCCATTTTGTACAAATCCTTTCGCCCATTGAATTCATTCAACACATCCACAAATTCCACACCACTCATCAAACATAATTCATGCATAAAGTCATTAGCAATTATGGCCCTCCTTCTATACTCTTCACTGTCATGCCATGGCAACAGACTCACCATCCTAACTCTCTCACTCTTTTCTTTTGCCGCCTCAAGCAATTCCTTCACATTCTCACTCATAGCCTTTTTATTTCCTTTCAAATCTGTACCCACCACTACTATCAATTCCTTCACCCGCTGTTTTTGCATCCTAATCGACTCGCTTACATTCTTTATGGCCGCACCGGGTTGGTACTCTCAACTAACACACCTCTTACTAGGGAAAATCCATACAATACACGCTCTTTCATTTTATTAATACTCACTTTCATACCCTTATTTCTTCTATCATACTTTTGATTATTAGTCGCTACGCTTGTTAACGATTGTTGCCAACGTTCCAGTTGCTGGTTTACACTATGTATCGCTCCGCGTAATAAAGCTATTTCACTCATTGCATCTGTGTCATTTTTATTTTCTGATGATTCGTTCAATCGTCCTGTATGCTTAACTTCATTCACTCTATCAATGCTACTCTCACAGCTATCAGGTACTACCTCTCAAATATCCTTGTTCATACCTTGAATATCGCTATTATCTAGTTCCTCACTTTCGACAATGATATCACTCACACGACCATTACATTTTTTACACTTTTTGCACACACTATGCTACTTGCTTCATAGCCATTCTCATTTGCTTCAACTTTTGTAATAGTTTTCCCATGTAGCCAAATGTCTTTGCAAAGTCCAGCAATATCATGATATACCCATTTCTTTTATCATATTCTGTTGTCGCATTTATTATAAAATGTGAAATTACTAGACAGGACCTACCCTTTACAGAACCATGCTGTCCATTATACATTATCACATTCCTATCCACCCAATGTTGGATTTTACCTTTAACTAACTTTTCCATTACTTTAACAACCACTTCTAATATATTAATTTATGCAATGGTATTATTTTACCCTCTTTCCACTTTCCTGGAATCCTGCAAGAGCTGACTTAGATTGATCAACTTCATAAGAAGCAATTTCAGTTCTCTTGCACATTCATGTAGTATGGGCTGACATACTGTCCAGTCCCACTACTGTGTTCACATTCATATTTTTCAATATGCTGAACACTTTCTCTTCATTTATCTTAGTTTTGATATGTGTCTGTACATCAGCATCTGCAAAATCTCCACCTGGATGATACACCTTTGCAATATGATCACTCAGCAACTGAACTATTTCATTCTCCTTTGTCACTATCCAGCCATGAGCATTGTTTCAAGTTATCCTATGATAGTCATTTTCTCTCTTACTTGCCACATAACAAAAAAACTGTTTTAGGTTTACTTTATTTTGACCTGCTTAGCTAATTTTCTCTCATAGTCTGATTTAGCATTTCTTTCCAAACTAATCACCTTTCTTGCTTGCACTTTGCACTGCTGATGAGTTTGCTGATCAACTTTTTCTTTATATTCTCTCCACACTGTTTGCTTTTTTTGCAGGACTTGCTTTATATCCCAACTCATCAACTTAATTCCAAATTGGTTTATTCTCCTGACCTTGGGTAAGCAGTCTGATACTGCACTTCCCTGGTCAGGACAGCCACTAGAAATAGAACAGTCACATCTCTGACTGACACTATAAGTAGATCCAATACTCCTTTGACCTTAATTTCCTTCTATTACATGCTGCTTAAGGAGGTTGTTACACAACAACTCAATAAATTTGACTTCATGAGATTTCATTGATAACTAATCTGCAATCAGATAATTAAGTGTTCAGATAATTATTTAGTATCCATTAAGTTTATTTGACCATGCATTTCATCATCACTAGTAGCTGATCCACTAAGTCTGTAGCAACAACCTACGAGTGAGGTCCCCGTCTGGTAGCTGAGATAAGAATAGCTCCACTGAAAATCCAAGCATGTCATAAGAGGCGACTAAATGGACGCAGAGTTTCGAGAATTCGCTCTCTCAGGTTTCTTCCGAAATTTTGCTCCCGGTGAAGGGGGGGCTTAGATTTCGGGGGGTTTGCCCTGGGAGAGTATTTTGAGTCTCTGGGTAAGGTGTTCTCCAGCATGGCCTGTGAGGGGCTTTGTCGGTGAATGCTTTAACCTGGAATATGAGCGGTTCCGCTTGGTGGTGGTGGTGGTGGGGGGGCGTCACTGAGTGAGCCAACACTGAGTTAGACGGTCTTTCAGCCACTATGGAGTGGTCTAGGGATCGTCCTAATTTTTAGAGTCGGCTTTACTTTAATAAAAGCTCCACTGCAAATCTTTTTTTTGTTTCTTTTTTTTTTTTCCGGCCTGGTTGGCCGAGTGGATAGCGTATCTGCTCTCCAGCCAAAGGGCTGCAGGTTTGAATCCTGCCGTGGGCATGGATGTTTGTGATTGTCTGTGGAAATACCAGTGGTGGTAGATGGCAGTAGTTGTAATTGAATGGTGGAGACGGAATTGTAGACCTGGTGCCCTCCCTCGATGAGTCCTTGGACTTTCTGGAGGTGTCAAATAATAATAATAATGTATTCGATCTTGTTAGATTCTAGCTCAAACCACAAAGCTTGAAACCCACTGTTACATTCAAAGCTGTTACTAATATTGCTATCATAGCTTTCTCTCCTAACTGCATGCAAATCACCTGATGTCATTAGCATCACCCCACCTTTCTTATCTTGTCTATCCTTCCAAAACAAATATTATATCTTTATACTATACCAGTTAGTATCCATTAAGTTAATTGCTCTCTGCTTCTGAGAGCTAGGTCTCCCCAATGCCAATAATATGAGGTCACATTGCATTTGTTAACGCAACAAACTCGACTTCTTTTTTTCTTATACTGGCATATGCATCCATCCTTTTTTGTATACTCTTCTCTGTAGTCTACTCAATCCAATTTGAAAAATTTCAGATTCCTGTTCATATCTAATGCCTCCCCTTTACAGACATCCTTACACATACTTAATAAGTCCAAACCATGTGAACAGTTATCTTTTCATCGTAATCGCATCCTTTATTAAGTATATTCATATCATTAATATAGCTGCATAACTCATTCACTGTTAAACAGATATTTTCCCATTCCATCCATCCATCATAATCTAGTTTCCCTGATTCTCTATATGTTATTAGGTTTCAGACCAATAAATAATTTTTCCAGATTCCTAATACCAAATACATTGTTCATGAAGAAGTTAATGAATACCACAGTGTGAGGAAGAAACTGCTATGGTGTCCACCTTAATAAAATGTAGAACCTCCTTCTCTGTGATGACTGCAACAATGCTATGGGGCATACTTTCCACAAATGCACATAGTGATCAATGGGAATTTTGGACCATTCTTCCAGTAGGCATGTAATCAGATCCTGGACTGTCATGGGGTGGATGTTCCTTGATCTCACCACACTCTAGGTCATCCCACAGATGTTCAATAGGGTTGAGATCAGGGCTCTGTGGAGGCCAGTCAAGTGTGGTGATGTGGCCAGTCAAGATTTGGTGAACTCTGCATTCAACTTCTCCACAAACCTTGCAGTTACAGTAGTAGCCTTATCACATAGTGCATTGTCTTGCTGAAAGGTGGGGTGATGCTAAAGAGACAGTTTCATAGAAATAGGAAGCATTGCATTGTCCAGAATGTTCAGAGACCTTATTAGTGGCACCACAAATAGAGGTCTGAAGCCAAACCAGAAAAAACATGACCATGCTATTATTATTATTAATAATAATCCAGAAACCCTGGTTGGCTGAATGGTTAATGTATCCGCTCTCCAGCTAAAAGGCTGTGGGTTAAAATCTTGCCATGGGCATTGATGTTTTTATAGTGTTGGTGTAGATGATGATGGTAGTTGTGGTTCATTGTAATTGGATTGAGTGGTGGAGACAGAGTTGTAGAGTAGGTGCCCTTCCTTAACGAGTCTTTGGACTCCCTGGAGGTGTCACGTAATAATAATAATAATAATACTATCACACCGCCTCCACAGAATTTCATAGTTGGAATTATACACTCTGGTAAGAGACGTTCAATGGGCATCTGCCACAACCACACCTGTCCATCTGATCATTGTAGGGTTTAACATGATTTGTTGTTCTATAACACAACTTTCCAAGCTTCTGTGTTCCACTGTACTTGTTTTTTGCACCACTGAAGATGATGCTGTATGTTGGTTTGGATAATGTGGGATTTGCATATGGTGAACCTACCATGGAAATCTATGTCATGAAGCTCGGTTCTGAATTTTTTGTGAAGATTCATGTTCCAGTCTATGCCTGGAACTCTGCATTCAACTTCTCAGCCAACAAATGGGTGTTTACATATTTTCCTTCGTAGTAGCCTACAGTCACATTTGGTGAGTATGGTGAATCGTCCACTGCAGATAGCTTGCAGGTGACTCCCTATGCTTCCATCTCAGTATGGTATCACTGATTATTGACCTGGGATCGCCCGATTTGTCAGCAATTTTCCAAATTGACAGGCATGCAACATGGCATCGTATTACAACACAGCTTTCAAACTCTTTGTACCAAGTGTACCTTCAAATGTAGGCTGTCTCTCTTATACACTCATTCTTCCTTCAATTCACTTCACACACATCCACAACCAGTCTTTCTACACAGTCTATGCATAGAATCATTTGCCATCATTGTTCTTCTTAATTCCATGTTATTGTATCTAGTCTAGGTAATATATGACTGTGTTCCATTTATCACTCTTCATTCTGAATTCTGACAGTCCATCATCTAGCAGTCTTTTCATCTCTCTCTCTCTCTCTCCAGACAAACCATTTGTTCATACAAAACTACTATTTCTTTTACTTTTCATTTCTGCTTTTCAACTATATTCATTAAACTTTTGAGTTTTGCACCAGGAAAACTCTAAATAGTAACATAGTCATCAGTCATATGTTTTATAATTGAATTGCCATACCATGTCATATACTTCTTTTTTATCATCCATATTGCTATGCAATATCTTACATTATCCGATGCTTTTTTTCTTTCTGCTTTGGCTGCTTACTCTTCATGTTTTTGTTTTTTTCAATGCCTCTCTAATTGTGTTTTAACTCTTTCCAATTCCTTCATCATCCACTAGTAATCTGTTTTAGTCTAGATGTTTCCAAAGTTAATACTCTATATTCTTGTTACTTTCCAAAATGGAATGTTTCTGTTCATTGGAGCAAAGCTGCCTTGTTCACAATTTTGCTAGCATTCCTTTTTATCACTGCTTTGTTGTTCTTGTGAGGTTTTGCTGCCATAACACAAAAATATCTGGAAATATAAAAGAGATAAAGCTCACTCATTTCAAAGTGTTAAATACACTGATCTTCTTCTTCTTCTATGTGTTATTCCCGCTTCCTATGCAGGGTCCGCGTGTTACTTAGATGCGACTTCTTGTTAGTACTACTCCCAACCGACCCGTCGCCTGGTTTGCCGCTGGGGTGGGGGGGGTGGGGATATATTTTTGACTGTAGAGGCGTATGTTCACGGGGCCGGTTTGCCTGTTTGCGGGATGAAAAACGCCAGATAAACTGGCGGAAAAAACCCTACTGACCGCGCCCAAGACCGGCTAACTTGGCTATGCCTGAGGAAGATCCTCAAATTCCTCACGTCTACAACGGGAATCGAACCTGGGACACTCCTTCCCCAGGCATATGGTTGCGAAGCGCAAAGCCACTAGGCTAACTGCGCAGTAAATACACTGATCTTCTATATACCAATATATACATCTGATATACCGACTTGGTTGATAGTTGGATACATGGGTTTCTGTATAACCCTTATGATGGGATTACCATACATTTTTTCCTCTCCATTGGCATCTACCCTGTTCTGAGACTCAAGTTATATAGCTAGGTCAAAGGAATAGCCAGTTCAGCTGAACACTCTTTTAGCATCTGTGCTGATATCCAATCAGTTTCTATTACAAAATTCTTATTCGGTTTGTGCAACAGCTCTAGTACTTATGTTGTGTCTTACTTTCTACTCATATATCTATTCTTTAGTCTTTGGGTCAAATCCCCATTAAACTCTCATTCGGGTATCACATGGTACCTCTGGGGGAACAAAGGAATTGCCTCGAGATTGAGCCAATACCAGAGTATCAGACTGTCTGAGATCGACCCCTCGTAAAGCACTAAGAAATTTATATTTCGCTGCGCCATTTAGCACTTTTAGATTAAAGAATATTATTAATCAAGAGGTGATCCCAAGGCAGTACTTAAGTGATACATTGTAATTTTGCAGATGTGGCCAAAATCTATTCTTATTCTAGTCTCCCGCCTAGGTTCGTAGTATATTTTTATAAGCGGTGCATCGGATTCCAGAAATCACAGATATTCTTAGTTGGGTACAAAAACAAGGTTTATTAGATATCGTAAATATGTACATACAATACCATAAGCTTAATTCCCATCTTAAGGGAGTTCCTGACAGTCAGGATAGAATTAGAACATTACAATAATATAAGTATACTCAAACTGATTAACTGTAAATCTCTGAAGTAAGATTTCTTAATTTTTCCTTTAAATACCTTAATCATGCATGATTATCACAATAACTCTCTAATTTCTTTAGTAATTCAATCAAACCACACAAGATAGCATTTATATCTTTTACAATCCCTTCATTGAAAGCAATTCCTTACTTTAAACATATTCTTAACCTCCTAGAACATAGTATGCAACTCTATCACAATAGGAGACAGTAAGATTTTAAGGTAACCCTCTATAGATCACTACAGTTCAGTCCTAATCAATATCATTAATGTTCCTTCCTCTGTTTTTTCAATGTGGCACAAATCTTTCATTCACAATCACCAAAATACAAATAAAGTCTACTTATCTATCCTTGGTTCTGTGTCGCGTCAAAGATCTACCAGAATTTGCCTCTCCTTAGACGAAATGTCCTTGTGCTTAACCTCCTAGAACATATTATGCAACTCTATCACAATAGGAGACAGTAAGATTTTAAGGTAACCCTCTATAGATCACTACAGTTCAGTCCTAATCAATATCATTAATGTTCCTTCCTCTGTTTTTTCAATGTGGCACAAATCTTTCATTCACAATCACCAAAATACAAATAAAGTCTACTTATCTATCCTTGGTTCTGTGTCGTGTCAAAGATCTACTGGAATTTGCCTCTCCTTAGACGAAATGTCCATGTGCTCCAATCTGGTTTTCTATGGACGGCCGGGCTTATTCCTTCCGCAGAGATACTACGTCTATTCCCGCCGCTGCCTCTGTCGAAACCCTCCGGAATGGAGGCACTGCCACCCTTCACCTGCTCATGGCACCGCGAGACAAACACCAGGAGATCCAGGAACAAAAAGCCTTTTTTCAGGGGTGCTAGACCCTTATATTTTCACCTTTCTTTCTCGGTGATTCTCGCATTCCGTGATGTCTACCCAACGCACTCACGTGGGCTCATGTCACGCCGTTGGGTGGCTTTCTCCGCTATATCCCATGTGTGCTGACGGAATGTGATTGCTTGGGGCGAACCGCTCCTTCGCGGTGCTGTTCCGTGACCTTTGGACTTCACCCCCCCATCTTCAACTTGTGCTAACATTCTATATCTGTTAGGTACACAATGCTCTATTGAACTTTGCTACAGGTCTACACTTCCATTATTATTTAACTAATTTGTGAGTGGTACAAAATGCATACTTATTTGTTTTCTCATAGTATGAAATATTGGATATATTTACAATGCATTGATATAATACTAGAGGCAAGCATGGTATAATGTTTCTTATTGTGAGTTTGCTCTGTTATACAAAGATAAGATGAAATATTTTATGTTCCAACTTATCAGGGTATAACACTTACTCCTCATACACATGAGTTTTCTTCATTCAGTGAAGAGGTAGCCATGAGTTCATTGTTGCATATAACAGGTTGATAGCTTTTAGCAAAATGTCTACTCATTAGATAAACAATCTCTTCTGCATCAGTCACCTGCGTACATCTGCATTCAGTAGAGCTATTATTTCTTTTACTTGCAGCAGAACAATAGAACTTTTGGGTTATGTTTAACTTGCAGAGACAGTTTTTTTCCATTCTCATACTTTGCTTTCTGTACAACACTTGTGACTCTTCGAGCCTGCTGCTCATAATTATCATAACTGACACTATCCTTATTCTCACAGTATTCCTTCCACATAATCTTTTTCTTATGAATCTCTTGCTTAATTAGATTACTCTAGGGACTCATGATATTACAAACTCTAGGGACACATTCTGATATTGCATCATTTAAGTATTTTTTTAAACATTCCTATGCACTGCTGATATCTTTTTCAACCAACTGATATCATGGTGCAGTACAGCATATTCATCAGGTGGTCATAATTTCCTGCTTTGTAGTTCAGCATGTAACCTTTTCTGAATGGAACATTCATAAACTTAGCCACTTCCAAAGTTTGTACAGTATGATTACAATCACAAATGGAAGCAGAATAGTTACATCTTTAAGTGATGCTATAATCAGATCTGTGTGTTCTTCTGTCACATACTGCTTGTGGGAATTGTATTGCAACAGCTCAAAAAATTTAGTTTCATTCTTCTGATAATTAAAATCCCCATTATGATTTCACTTTTTGTACCCGTCCTCTTTATTTGGTGATGCATTTCTTCATCACTAGCAACCACCAGGTCTGTAACAACACCCTACTATGTATTTGATCCTGTTAGACTCTGCCTCACACCAGATGCCTGCAAACTCAATGTTACTTGTATTGCAGTCATAGTTATCGAATCTTACTAGGTTCACGTTATCTGATATCATTAGCAACACACCCCATTCTCTTTTATCATTTCTAAAAAATACTATACCCTTTACACTTGATACCAGTTACTATGTCTGCTTCTGATAGCCAGGTATCACTAATGCCTATAAAGAGGTTCCATTATATTAACCTGTGTGTATTAACCGGGGTGCTTAAGGGTCAAAGCTGTATAACTGAGAGGAGACCTCCACATAGCCTTTAAAGGAATGCGGAGAACCGACCAGGGCTTCTGACCTAATGTCCAATCCTCACTTTCTCGTGGTGCACCCTGTTGGGTATCTACTTTGATACTGAACGAACGAGGATGGGCTGGCAATTTGGGATTTAGCCGACCAAATTGTATTCTTATTGGTTAAACCAAAATTTAAAAAAAAATAAAAAATAAAAAAAATACAAAATAAAAAATGATGGTACAACATGACAAAATTTCATGCCGGCTGGGGCGTCGCCCGGTTAAACAAGGCCCCCGTTGTTTTCGCCAGGGAACCAGGGCGAACAGCGAAAAGTCAGCTACTGGAACAAATCTGAAAACAAACCCCAACTCAACATCACCAGAGTTAAAGATCTGTACTATCAACGTAAGAAGCCTGAATGGCAAAGAAATGGAGCTAGCTGAGGAATTAGATAAGTACCAGACCGACATAATAGGGGTGACTGAAACAAAAAAGACCAAAACTGGTGAGATCTTTCTGAGCAATAAATACAAAATGTTATATTCAGGCAATAACAATCAAGGAAAAGAAGGAGTAGCCATAGTATTCAACACAAAATACGAGGCTAATCTTCTTGAATGGCAGTCAGTCTCAAGTAGAGTAATGTGGGCAAATATGAGAATGGGGAACTGGACAATGAGACTTATTTGTGCCTATGGTCCCACAGAAGGTTCTACTAAGGTAGAAGTGGAGGAATTTTTTGAGGCTTTAGAAAAAGCAACTGACACAATGAAAAAGGAAAAGCTGGTCCTTGTTGGGGATCTAAATAGTAGAGTAGGAAATGATTGTGAGACATACAAAAATATTTTGGGAAAATTTGGAGAAAAGAGCAAAGCTAATAATAATGGCAAATATCTGTTGGATTTCTGCTCAGGACATGGACTGGTTATTACTAACACCATGTTCCAACATAAAAATGTGCACAAATTCACATGGAGAGAAGAGGCTAGGAATAAGAAAAGTCTCATTGACTATGTTATTGTTGATAGTGATGTTTTCTCCCTGGTGCAGGACACCAGAGTGTACAGAGGATTTGAAATTGGAAGTGATCACTATTTAGTCTTGAGCAGGATAAAATTGAATTTCATATTGAAAAGAATAACATGTAAGAAAGTTTGTTTTAAAGCGAATAAAAGTTGAGCAGCTCTCAGATGTAAACTGTAGACTAAAATACAGAAATATTATTGAAAAGAAAATGAAAGAGTTTGAGAACAGGAATCAAACCTTGGAGATTCAGTGGCAAACTCTGAAGGAAACATTGATTGATTCTGCCAGAGAGGCATGTGGTGAGGTTGTGTGCAAAGATAAAAAAATCAGAACTCCCTGGTGGACACAGGAAGTTAAAGAGGCAGTGAAGGAAAAGAAGAAAGCATATCAAAAGTTCCTGGCAAATAAGTCAGCTTTTACTCTTACAGAATACAGAGACAAATGTAAGAAAGCTAAACAAAAGTCATGGGAGGACTTTGGCAAGAATATAGAAAATAAATATCAAGAAGGTGGCAAAATATTCTGGAGATTGTTGAAGAAGCTTAGGAATGGAGGAAAGAGTGCTGTAAAAGGAATTAGAGATGATAAAGCTGAAATGAAAACAGGAGAAAAAGATATCCTTGAAGTATGGAGTAATTACTTTGAAAAACTGCTAAATGAAACAAGCAGTGATGACAGCACAGTGATAAAAAACACTGACCAGGCATGCAGTCAGGAATACATATCCATACTTAAAGTAGAAAAAGCCATCAAAGGCTTGAAATGTGGAAAGGCAGCAGGAGTAGATGATATTCGACCAGAAATGCTGAAGTATGGTGGTATAAGAGTCTTACAGTGGCTGCACTGCATAGTTCAGAAAGCCTGGACAGAGGGACGAATTCCCGATGATTGAAGTAGAGCTCTCATAGTACCCATATATAAAAAGGGAAATAAAACTGAATGTGAGAATTACAGAGGTATTTCCCTTCTGAGTGTTCCTGGCAAGATCTATGCGAGTATACTTGAGAAACGGTTGAGAAGAATTGTGGAAGAAAAGCTTGGTGAAGAACAAGCTGGATTCAGGCCAAATAGAGACTGTCAGGATCAGATCTTCACTTTACAACAAATAGTCAAGAAAGCATGGGAATATAACAAAGATCTGTATTTAAGTTTTGTCGATTTGGAAAAGGCATATGACAAGGTGCCAAGAGAGAAGCTATTCAATACGCTGCAGTTATATGGTGTCAATGGGGAATTATATCAAGCAATACTTAGTCTTTATTTGAGTTGTGAGTCAGCAGTTAGAATTGAAGGAAGTACAGGAAGATGGTTTAATGTTAAATCTGGTGTGAGACAAGGATGTACATTATCCCCTCTGTTATTCATTATCTATATGGATCACATTATGAAGGAAAGTGGTATTAAACCTGATATCAAAATTGGAGATGTTAATGTCAGCTCTTTGCTTTATGCGGATGATGTTATACTTCTAAATAAATCCGCTACAAGTCTGCAAGATTCTCTGACTAAATTGAATAGCTGTTGTAATAGATATGGTATGAAGGTCAGCAATAAAAAGACAAAGACAATGAAAATAGGCAGAATCATTGAAAATGTCAACTGTGTTGTGAATGGAGAACCTGTGGAACAAGTAAAACATTTCAGCTACTTAGGCACAATTTTTACTGAAGATGGTAAACTAAATATAGAAATAGACAACAGAATCAGCAAAGCTGGTATGGTCGGAAGTCAGTTGAATAAATTCATATGGAATAAGAAAGAAATTAGTCGGAACACTAAATTAGCTGTATACAAGACAGTGTTCAAACCAATTTTAACTTATGGATCTGAGAGCTGGGTTAGAAGTAAAACACTTGACCAAAGACTAGAGACCGCAGTTATGAGAGTCCTGAGAAAGATTAGAGGCGTGAACAGATGGCATCAATGGCAATATCATATTAAAAATGAGGATATTAGTAAAGAACTTGACATTGTCAGCATCCAGGAATGCGTTAGCAGAGCTAATCTCAGATGGTATGGTCACTTAAATAGAATGGGAGAGGAAAGATTAGCAAAACAAGTGTTCTCTGCCAGGTTGGCAGGAAAACGACCCAGAGGAAGACCAAGATATAGGTGGATTGATACGGTACAAAGTGCCTTAGACGATAGTAATATAAGATCTGATAATGTTGGAGTCTTGACAAGTAACAGACTGATTTGGAGGAAAATTGTAGATAGGAAGTTAGTAATGATGTAATTTTTTCATGTAGTACTGTCATATCCTGTACACCCCTTGAGGGTACATGGCAGGAATTTGATGATGATGATGATGATGATTATATTAACCAAGACAACAATCTCTACTCCTTTGTTTCTGATACTCCTATCATTCAAATATAGACATAAGTTACTGCATGCTTTTTTGTATACTCTTGTCTGTGTTCTGACACAGTCTGATAACTTGTTCTTATCTATGCTCATAAGATCTCTATTCTTATCTAGTTCCTTACTTATGCAGACATCATTACACATGCTTGGTAGGTCCGAACCAGATGAACACAGAATCATTCTCTCTTCATAATTATTTCCATAATAATAACTATTTCCATTATTAATACAGCTACCTAACATTGCTACTCTTATACACAGATTCTCACGATTCCTCTTATCAGAATTCAGTTTCTTTGACTCTCTGTGTTAGGTCTCATTCATGTAATAATTTTTGAAGACACCTGATGCCAATTCATTCAAGTGTAGGCTGTCCATCTTATACAAATCTGATCTTCCCTCAAACTCACTCTTCACATCCAAAAACTTGCATCCATTTCTTCTATATAGCCTATGCTTTGAATCATTGGCTATTATAGCTCTTCTCCATAATTCATTTCCTTCATCATCATCAAATTCCTGCCATGTACCCTCAAGGGGTGTACAGGATATGACAGTACTACATGAAAAAATTACATCATTACTCACTTCCTATCTACAATTTTCCTCCAAATCAGTCTGTTACTTGTCAAGACTCCAACATTATCAGATCTTATATTTCTATCGTCTAAGGCACTTTGTACCGTATCAATCCACCTATATCTTGGTCTACCTCTGGGTCGTTTTCCTGCCAACCTGGCAGAGAACACTTGTTTTGCTAATCTTTCCTCTCCCATTCTATTTAAGTAACCATACCACCTGAGATTAGCTCTGCTAACGCATTCCTGGATGCTGACAATGTCAAGTTCTTTCCTAATATCCTCATTTTTAATATGATATTGCCATTGATGCCATCTGTTCACGCCTCTAATCTTTCTCAGGACTCTCATATCTGCGGTCTCTAGTCTTTGGTCAAGTGTTTTACTTCTGACCCAGCTCTCAGATCCATAAGTTAAAACTGGTTTGAACACTGTCTTGTATACAGCTAATTTAGTGTTCCGACTAATTTCTCTCTTATTCAATTGACTTCCCACCATACCAGCTTTGCTGATTCTGTTGTCTATTTCTATATTTAATTTACCATCTTCAGTAAAAATCGTGCCTAAGTAGCTGAAATGTTTTACTTGTTCAACAGGTTCTCCATTCACAACACAGTTGACATTTTCAATGATTCTGCCTATTTTCATTGTCTACGTCTTTTTATTGCTGACCTTCATACCATATCTATTACAACAGCAATTGAATTTAGTCAGAGAATCTTGCAGACTTGTAGCGGATTTATTTAGAAGTATAACATCATCCGCATAAAGCAAAGAGCTGACATTAACATCTCCAATTTTGATATCAGGTTTAATACCACTTTCCTTCATAATGTGATCCATATAGATAATGAATAACAGAGGGGATAATATACATCCTTGTCTCACACCACATTTAACATTAAACCATCTTCCTATACAGCCTTCAATTCTAACTGCTGACTCACAACTCAAATAAAGACTAAGTATTGCTTGATATAATGCCCCATTGACACGATATAACTGCAGCGTATTGAATAGCTTCTCTCTTGGCACCTTGTCATATGCCTTTTCCAAATCGACAAAACTTAAATACAGATCTTTGTTATATTCCCATGCTTTCTCGACTATTTGTCGTAAAGTGAAGATCTGATCCTGACAACCTCTATTTGGCCTGAATCCAGCTTGTTCTTCACCAAGCTTTTCTTCCACAATTCTTCTCAACCGTTTCTCAAGTATACTTGCATAGATCTTGCCAGGAACACTCAGTAGGGAAATACCTCTGTAATTCTCACATTCAGTTTTATTTCCCTTTTTATATATGGGTACTATGAGAGCTCTACTCCAATCATCGGGAATTCGTCCCTCTGTCCAAGCTTTCTGAACTATGCAGTGCAGCCACTGTAAGACTCTTATACCACCATACTTCAGCATTTCTGGTCGAATATCATCTACTCCTGCTGCCTTTCCACATTTCAAGCCTTTGATGGCTTTTTCTACTTCAAGTATGGATATGTATTCCTGACTGCATGCCTGGTCAGTGTTTTTTATCACTGTGCTGTCATCACTGCTTGTTTCATTTAGCAGTTTTTCAAAGTAATTACTCCATACTTCAAGAATATTTTTTTCTACCGTTTTCATGTCACCTTTATCATCTCTAACTCCTTTTACAACACTCTTTCCTCCATTCCTAAGCTTCTTCAACAACCTCCAGAATATTTTGCCACCTTCTTGATATTTATTTTCTATATTCTTGCCAAAGTCCTCCCATGACTTTTGTTTAGCTAGTTTTACACACTGTTTAGCTTTCTTACATTTGTCTCTGTATTCTGTAAGAGTAAAAGCTGACTTATTTGACATGAACTTTTGATATGCTTTCTCCTTTTCCTTCACTGCCTCTTTAACTTCCTGTGTCCACCAGGGAGTTCTGATTTTTTTATCCTTGCACACAACCTCACCACATGCCTCTCTGGCAGAATCAATCAATGTTTTCTTCAGAGTTTGCCACTGAATCTCCAAGGTTTGATTCCTGTTCTCAAACTCTTTCATTTTCTTTTCAATAATCTTTCTGTATTTTAGTCTACAGTTCACATCTGAGAGCTGCTCAACTTTTATTCGCTTTTAAACTTTCTTACATGTTATTCTTTTCAATATGAAATTCAATTTTATCCTGCTCAAGACTAAATAGTGATCACTTCCAATTTCAAATCCTCCGTACACTCTGGTGTCCTGCACCAGGGAGAAAACATCACTATCAACAATAACATAGTCAATGAGACTTTTCTTATTCCTAGCCTCTTCTCTCCATGTGAATTTGTGCACATTTTTATGTTGGAACATGGTGTTAGTAATAACCAGTCCATGTCCTGAGCAGAAATCCAACAGATATTTGCCATTATTATTAGCTTTGCTCTTTTCTCCAAATTTTCCCAATATATATTTGTATGTCTCACAATCATTTCCTACTCTGCTATTTAGATCCCCAACAAGGACCAACTTTTCCTTTTTCATTGTGTCAGTTGCTTTTTCTAAAGCGTCAAAAAATTCCTCCACTTCTACCTTAGTAGAACCTTCTGTGGGACCATAGGCACAAATAAGTCTCATTGTCCAGTTCCCCATTCTCATATTTGCCCACATTACTCTACTTGAGACTGACTGCCATTCAAGAAGATTAGCCTCGTATTTTGTGTTGAATACTATGGCTACTCCTTCTTTTCCTTGATTGTTATTGCCTGAATATAACATTTTGTATTTATTGCTCAGAAAGATCTCACCAGTTTTGGTCTTTTTTGTTTCAGTCACCCCTATTATGTCGATCTGGTACTTATCTAATTCCTCAGCTAGCTCCATTTCTTTGCCATTCAGGCTTCTTACATTGATAGTACAGATCTTTAACTCTGGTGATGTTGAGTTGGGGTTTGTTTTCAGATTTGTTCCAGTAGCTGACTTTTTGCTGTTCGCCCTGGTTCCCTGGCGAAAACAACGGGGGCCTTGTTTAACCGGGAGACGCCCCAGCCGGCATGAAATTTTGTCATGTTGTACCATCATTTTTTATTTTGGTTTAACCAATAAGAATACAATTTGGTCGGCTAAATCCCAAATTGTCAGCCCATCCTCGTTCGTTCATTATCAAAGTAGATACCCAACAGGGTGCACCACGAGAAAGTGAGGATTGGACATTAGGTCAGAAGCCATGGTTGGTTCTCCGCATTCCTTGAAAGGTTATGTGGAGGTCTCCTCTCAGTTATACAGCTTTGACCCTTAAACACCCCTTCATTTCCTTCATATTTCCTTCATTTCCTTCATATCTAGATAATATACTAATGATTTTTACTTTCTGACACTTCACTCTCGCTTCTTCCAACAATCTTTTCAACCCTCTCTCATACTGAATTGAATGCTAGTTATGTTGTTGGTACCGAGCAGAATTATGATTTCATTTGCTTTTCTTTACTATTTTGCAATAGTTTGCATTATATTTTAAATTTTTGCTCCAGGAAAACATGCCACTCATCAGTGGCATGATTTATGATGGAGTCATCATGCTAAATAACATCCTTCTTTTTACAATCAAGTTTACTTACCAGATTCTGAACTTTTTTTGTTCTTCCTGTGTTACTCCAAATGCTGCTTGACTTTCTGTAATCCCCTTGTTGTCTGTGTAATAATCTGCTTTAACCTTGTGGTTTCAGAGGTTAAATTATTTTCGATATTCTCTTCAATATTGTCTTTAATGGAGAAAACCTTGTTCACTTCCATTTCTTTACTGTTCTTGTTAGCATTTCATTTGGTTTCTTCTGCATTTTTGGCACCATTTTACAGCTATATTTAATATTACAATATCGCAATAAAAATGTTATAAAGCACTAATTTTCTAAAAAAAAAAAACAAAAAAAAAACAAGTCTGACCACTCACAATATAAGCTCAAACTTAATCTGATATACAACTTCAATATTTATCACAAAGCTAGTTTTTTCTAGTCCAATCCAGTCCACTGAGCAGGTACCTAAATGCCCACATGCATTGCAACTTAAATATCAACTTATGTTGCATCCTGGATGCTTTTCCCCTCATCTACTGCGCTTGTTACCCTATTACAAAAGGCAACCAGATTATTAAAAACAGCATTTTTAACATATTTATGCTGACTTTCCTAAAAATATTGTCATCATCTTCCCAATTCAGTATACAAATTTAATACCTTCTTTCTACTACCATCCTTATGGAATGGCACTATCTTACCCTTCTTCCATTACTCAGGTGCTTTTGAAGACTATCATTAATGATAGTCTTGCAACTATATTAATTATTAATGATAGTTAATAATGATGATATGGTCAGTTCCTCAGCATGTTGTATTCCATCTAATCCCACTGCCTTACTAGAGTGCTCAGTGTTCTGAACACATAATTTTCATTCACTTCTAACCTTACACTATTCCTTATAAGAATAACTCTGCTTAATCAGGATGAAACACCCTAATAAAGTGATCATTAAATACTCTATCGTATCATTTGCATTCACCTAACTACTGTTTCGATCCACAAGGTCATTCCTCCTGCTGACTACATAAGGGAAAGAGCCTCTTGGATTGTAGGGCTAGTCACTTTTTACATTCTAATTTTTTTCCTTCTCGCTATACTAGTAAAGAGAGAAAAATCCCTCTCCTTTGACCCCACTTTCCCTCCTTCACCTTTCTCTATCTCTTGTTCCCACACACTCTTTAGTTTCATTTTATCTCTTTTCCTGTCTCCAACATTCTTTTGTCTTCTTCCTCTTGCCCTTTCTTTTTTTTTTTCACATTTACTATTGTTTTCATGAGGTAACCTCTCAGATCTCTTAATCCCTTCATTCACCTTCTTCAACTTAGTGTTCATGCCTTACATTATCTTTCATATGATATTCACTCATAGAATCGTGGCCACCCATCAAAACACTTTACTCTTCCACATTGCATTTCTACAAACTTCCGCAAAATTCATTTATACCTTTTTCCTGTCCTCACCCTCTAATATGCTACTCACATCTACAAGAAATCATCTGTTTCCAACAACTGCTATGCAAGCCCCAAGGTAGTAACCGGTGCTTTCCAATGCCTGCATTTAATGCCACATACACATTCCCATTCCTCATCTGCCACATTAATTCATGGTATGTATAGTGTGCTATGAAATCCTCCTTATTCTATATGTATGACATGGTATTACTCTGATGAAGAGCTAGTCAATTTAGTTAACAAGCTGTGCTTTTGGCAGCTACCAGCATGTGTTAAGGTTTCTGAAAGTGTTACAACAACACTACTAAAAATTCTAACAAACAACAACACATACATCATTTGATTATGTAACAGGCTGCATGCAAATCAGAGGATCTTACTATATCAGCTACATTGCAGAGACCATTTTGTTGATATTGCCTTCAGTAAGCAGATCATGGGAATCTGATACAGGATGGGCTTGACATACATTCACTATAGCATATACTTTATCTCCCTCTGTGTAACAGGAGATGTGATTATTAATATCTCTTTCAAAACAGATGGTGAAATTTCAGATGCTTTCTTTTTTCACTGTGAGAAACCTGATGTGTCAGGGATAAAAGGAAGAATAAAAGAAAACAAAAATGATTGCTTGTGGACATCCACTTCATAACTGATGCTTCTTTACATGATTGCAAGATTTGTAAGGGCTGTAAGTGTTATATTATCTGTTTACCTGAAGTACTTGTGAAATGATACTCATACATTAAGGTCAAACAGATAAGAACAACAGCCACTGGTGAATGACGAAAAAAAAAATTAACTACTGTATTTATTCAGGAAATAAGACTCTCAAACACCAACTACAATAACTTTTCAAGCAGAAAAGAGTTGGTATCTTCCAAAGCATCAGGATGAATTCATACCAAAGTAAGTTTTCTTTACTCAATTTAAATTTACAGAATCACCAGTAATCATAATACTACTCTTATGTATTAATTAGAAAAATGCAGTTAGTGAAATCTAATTACAAAACATAATCACACGACACGATACTTCCTGGAATGACTTCTCATTCATCTATCATCTCTTAATCTAAGTCAGGATGAAGTAATCTGTTATATAAAATAGCAACTCTCACCAGCTTATATCTTGATTATGTTATTTTGCCAGTCTTTCAAGTTCTAGAAAGTACATTTCCTTAGTACATCCATATGTTCATTATTCTACAGTCCTATAAATAGTCCTAGTCACCCACTCTGGATCTTAACTAATATCTAGTGGTGCGATTTCTCCTCCTAAAAATTTTTTCATTCTGCATAATGGGCAAACTGGCTAGAAAAACACATGAAAATTAACAGAATCAACAAGCAATTAACTTCTCAAATCTATTTTTTGATCCAATCACTTAACATCCATGACCCTTCTCTAACTCCAAACAGCTAGGATTTCTTTTCCACTCAGGACACTTCTTCTCATCCTAAGTCTGCCTTCCTATAGAATACTGTTATCATATTTATGAGACCTAAGGAACAACCTCCAGTTGTCAAAAAACATATATTAATAGAATGCTTGCTTGCTTGCTAGGGTTTCCTCTTCTATTTTATATAACCACCTTAAATTAGCACTGTTCATACAACCTGGAATACCAGTCCTGTCAAATACATTTTCAATATCTTTGAAAATGTATTTGACATTTTCAAGTACATCAGTAGTAGAATAAAATTCTCCACTGATGTCATTTTGCCTGTTGAATTTACTTAAAAACTCTCCTAACTGTGCTATCTAGTTTCTGACCCAACATCATTGGGGCCAGGTGACATATTGTGTGTGTGAATGATAAGTAACTTTTTTGTATTTTATTTGAGAATATTAGTTAATTTATTGTAGTTTTTGTTTTAAATGGATGTGGGATTGACTGAGCTAGTTAGTTTGTAAGCAAATATATTTTTTAAAATTCAAATACGATATTGTCGGTATGGCACCAATGCATGGACAAACAATGGTGGCAAAACTATAGGGCAATTTGTTATTAGGCTTTGAATAAGCTAGATAGATGAGCAAATGAATGGGGATATCGGTTTAACAGCAAAATGTAAGGTCTTGAGGTTTGGGAAACATTGATGGAACACTGCATACTCTATGGGAGAAGTTATACTGGAGGAAGTAGGGGAGACAAGAGATCTGGGATTGATGATTGATAGAAACCTGAAATTTAGGGGACATATTGCAAAGGTGGTGAAGGTAACACAGAGGATTGCTACAATAATGAGAAGGACACTGACCTGCAGAGATAAAACAGTTATCATTCTGTTGTATAAGACCCTGATCAGACCACACTTGGACTATTGTTCTCAGATTTGGTCCCCAGGATTTGAAGGGAATCAATTAACTGTGGAAAGGGTACAAAGGCAGAAAACAAAGATGGTGTCAGGACTGTACAATGATAGTTATGAGGATCAGCTGAGGGAATGTGGACTGTAGAGTTTGGTGGGTAGAAGGAGAGGGGATATGATTGAGACTTTTAAACTGTTGAGAGGTGGTTACAGTGTTGACACTGGGGAGTTCTTTCACTTGGTCGAACAGTGGGAAGGAGTGATGACAAGAGGCCATCCCTGGAAGTTACGAAAGGAATCTGTGAGCAAGAGGGTGAGGGATGGTTTCTTTGTGTGGAGGGTGGTTGAACCACGGAATGCATTGCCTGATGGAGTGGTGAGTGCGAGAACGGTCAATGAGTTTAAGGAGTGGTATGATAGACTTGGTGTTTCTTAGGGGGGACCTCCCCTCGATGAGTCTTGATAGACTTTGTGTTTCTTAGGAAGGACCTCCCACGATGAGTCTTTTGACTCCATGGAGGCCTGAATAATAATAATAGGTTATTGGGCAATTTGAATTTGCAGAATTTTATTCAGTGCAGTGTGTGAAATATATTCATCAAGAAAATTAAAGGATATGCAGAAGGAAACTGGAGCGAGTGTGTGTATTAAGTGTTTCAAAAGTGAGCATGATCAGAACACAGAAAATATTAATAGAGTGGACAGTTGCAAAAGTAAGATGGAAAATGATGTTATTAATGTCAAACTTGTGGCTGTGGAAATAGAGAACAAAATGGACATGAATAAAAAAAATTCTGCACTTGAATGTTATCCTTCATAGGAAAAGCAGAAAATTGAAAAATTGGAGAAGTGGCACTGAAAAGAGAAAGAAGCATGCGATCTGAAGGAATAATAAAGATTGACCGAAGAAATAAGAAAAACCAGTTAAGGAGAGAATTATGTATGAAGACTCAATAGTCAGTGGAGTACTTAAAGATAATGTGACAAAATCATGTTTTTTGGGTGCAAAAATGCACGATATTAGCCATGCTATCCAGATGCATAAAGATAAGTTGAAGGAAATTATTGCCTTGGTTAGTACAAATATTTTGAGAAGCAAGAAGTATTCTGTGAGGGAGGATGTAAAGGAGTTCTTAGAAGTGGTAAAACTGGATAATGAGAAGGTGAATATTTTAAGTCTTATACCACAGTATGATAGAGGCAAACTGAGGAGGAGGGCATTGATAGCCAATGAGTCTATATGTAGGTTATGCAGAAGAAATGATGTAGCAGTTATTGATCTGAGGTCTGTGTTTGACAGGAAGAAGGATCTGTACAATGCTGACGGACTGCATCTAAATGTTTTTGGTGTTAGGTGTATAGAGAGAGAGAGAGCTTTGTTCACTGAGCATGCTGAAGCACAAACTCAGAGAAACTTAGACAATTAGGGTCGAAGCAAGTGAGTTTGTGTGAAGGCAGCAATGAAGTGAGTGAGTGAACAACTAAGGAATCTGATTCCTGAAGCAAAAATACTAAATGGGCTAGTCAATTCAGAAAGTAAAGGTGGGTGGGAGCCTAAAGGGATGCTGCAGTTTCTATATACTAATGCCAGAAGTATCAGTAACAAGAGGAAGGAGTTTTTGGCTATGCTTAGTGACACTTGGCTAACAGCAGATGATGATGCAATTACAGGGATAGAATGTGAAGAGTTTAGTATTTTCAGGGAAGATAGGATGGGGACAGGGGTACTGCTGATGATGGTAGATGAATTGCAGCCAAAAAGAATAGGAGATAGGTGGGAGGGTGGCTGTTCATTTGAAGCAGTCTGATGTGAGATTAAGACCAATAAGACAAAATATTATTATTATTATTATTATTACGGGCAACTCCAGGGAGTCATTAGACTCATCGAGGGAGGCCCCAAATTATATTCATCACAACTATTCGACATTCATACAGTATCTATCATACCTCGCCTTAAACTCATTCACTGTCACAGCATCCACCACAGACTCAGGGAGCGCATTCCACTCATTCACTACTCTAAAAGTAAAGAACCCAGCTCTAACACCTTTACTAACCACACTTTTGCCCAGTTTCCATGGATGTCCCCTAGTCCTCCCACAACCAGCCCTGTTCTCAAAAATATCTTCTGAATTAATTTTATAGAAACCCTTCAGTAATTTGAATGTCTCAATCATATCTCTCGTCCTCTGCCTATCAACCAATTTTTGCAACCCACAAATCCTCAACCTGTTCTCATACGGTTCATTCCACAGACATGCTATCATCTTGGTCACTCGCCTCTGGATCCTCTCCACCTCCTCCCCATCAAGAAGAAACCTAGGTGACCAAATCTGAGCACAATAGTCGAGATGGGGTCTTATCAAGGCTTGATACAGAGGAACAATAACCTGCTTGACTCTGCTTGTCAACGTATTCTTCAGCAACCAAGTGATTTGATGAGCTGATTTGGCCACTTTTGCAATGTGTCCCCTAAATTTCAATTCCTTATCCACCAACACTCCTAAATCTCGTGCCTCATCAATTTCCTGGAGCATGGTTCCACCAATGCAGTAAACTGCCTCCAATCTTTTCACCCCAAAATGCATAACCTTACATTTTGCCACATTAAATTGACATCCATTCTCCCTAGCCCAGACCTCCAATCTATCCAAATCATCCTGCAAAATTTTGACGTCATCTGCATTCACTATTGCCCTAACCAACTTCGCATCATCCGCAAACAAATGAACTGTTCCTCTCAGATCCTTTCCTATATCATTTATGAACAAATTAAACAGCAGTGGTCCAAGAACAGATCCTTGTGGCACGCCACTAGTCACAGGCCGTCTTGTGGACTCTACTCCTGAGTAAACCACTCTCTGATATCTCTCCGTCAACCACCCTCCTATCCATCTCACCAACCCTATGTCCATTCCCATATGCTGCAATTTACTGATTAGAATTCCATGTGGTATCCTGTCAAAGGCCTTAGCAAGGTCCAGTAGAATCACTGTAAACCCATTACGCTTATCCAGTTCAGCCGTCACTGTGTTATAATACGTGAGCAAGTTACTGAGGCATGACCTACCCTTCACAAAACCATGCTGTCCCCGATACAGTATCCCATTTTCTTCTATCCAATCTTGTATTTTCCTCTTGACTATTTTCTCTAAGACCTTGATAATGATTCCTGTTATGCTGATTGGCTGGTAATTTTCAACAGCAGCCTTGGAACCACCTTTGTGCAGTGGAACTATTTTCCCCTCTTTCCACCCCCTTGGGACTGACCCAGTCCTGAGGCTCAAATTAAACAAAATGGTCAAGGGCACTGACAATTCTTTGGCCGCTTCACGTACGACACGAGCTGGTATACCATCCAATCCCACAGATGTATTGACATTGAGGTTCTGTAATAGACTAGTTACCTCTACTTCATTCATCACAATTCCAGTATAAGCTGTTGGTTCTTCCGTTGTTGCTATTTGTTGTTACAGTTTCACCAGGGAGTTCCACAGATGATCTGAAAGATCTACATCACCAAATCAGTACAATTTATATGGGTACAATGATTATAGGTCAAATGATTATTATTCAGTGAGGACTCTGATGGAAGGGACTAGTGGTGGGAGAGATCCATAACCAAGGTGGCCACGTTGTCTCTGATTGGTAAAAGTGATCATGCAGTCTTCATTTAGGAGACTGTAAAACATGAGGAGTATTATGGGGAGGCATATGTGGAAGTAAAAGGCAGGAGATTATGACATGCTTAGGAAGAAGCTTAAATCTGTACTATGGCATAAAATACTGCAGGATAAGGATGTTAGCAGTGCATGGGATAGTTAAGGGTCAGCTAGAGGAAGCAGTATTAAATTGTATACCTAGGGTAGGAGGGTTAATCGGGTAGGAGTTAGATGGATGAGTAATATCATTAAGCATGAGCTGCAGAAGAAGAAAATGCTGTGAAGGGTATATAAAGAAAAAAGGTAACCAGCAAGCTCATGAACAGTACAATGCTCAGACAAGGAGGGAAAAATATAGCTAAACAGGGCAAAGGAAATCCCAAAGAAATTTTTTCATTATGTGGCAAATAAGAAGAGGAACGAATATGGAAGATTAGCTTTAATAAGTGATGATGATTACGAGGCGACAGAAGCAGATAAAATAAAATTGATGAATTGGAGCTTCTTAGGATATTGCAGAATCTCAATGTAAATACATTAAAATGGGATATCAGCTAGGGTTTTGCGAGAATATGCGAGGAAATTGGCAATGCCTCTAACTAGGCTTTTTAATTTAAGTCTCAGCTTTGGTAGCGTTCCAAGGGAGTGGAAAGAGGACAAAATAATTCCCTTGCATAAGGTGGGTTCTAAGACTGCAGTAAAAAATTATAGACCAATCAATATCTCAGTCATGGTGGTAAAAGCCCTAGAAAAATTGGTCAAAAAGAGAATTCAAGAATGAATAGATAAAAATATGATACCGTATGAGTGTCAACATGGCTTTGAGAAGGGTGAGTCATGCCTTTAGTAATTTACAAACTTTTTACAATAGAGTAACAGCTCAGTTGGATGAAGGAAATGGCTATGCGATGATTTTGCAAAGGCATTTGATAGAATATCACATGAAACTTTGTTACACAAATTAAACAAATGGGGATGGATATGACACTGGTAAAGTGAATAAGAGGGCAACTGCTGGATAGATATCAAAAAGTGGTATATGGAGGGACAGAACTGAGGTGACTAGTAGTGTGCTGCAAGGTTCAGTGCTGGAAACGTTGCTGTTTAATTTGTACATAAATGATATAGGAAATATTCAGTCATTTGCTTATGATGCAAAATTAGGTAGAGTAATAGTTAATTAAGGAAATGTGGAGAGCTTTCAGGAAGATTTAAATAGGCTGCCAGTGTGGGCAAAAGATAACTTGTGTCAGTTTAATGTTGAGAAATGTAAGGTGATACAATTTGGGAAAAATAGATTATAAGCTGTGTATCATATTGATGGAAATGTACTCCAGGGAATAGATGAAGCTAGAGATTTAGGTTGGTGGTAGACAGAGTTAAAGTTTCGAGGACATATTGCTAAGGTTGCCCATAAGATTACTTGGCTATTGAAGAACACATTAACATGTAGAGATAAGGAAGTTGTTATCCCTCTTTATAAGGCCTTGATATTCCCACATCTGGATTACTGTGCTCAAGTCTGGTCCATTGGGTTTCTTGGGGTGAGGTAAGCAGTGGAGAATATTCAGAGGCAAGCAACCAAGATGGTGTGGTTTCTGGAATGTTCCTTATGAGAATAGATTTGAGAGTGTGTGGATTGTAGAAGTTGGTTGGTAGGAGAAAAAGAGGGGATATTATAGAAGCATTTTATTATTATTATTATTATTACCCCAAGACCTCATGGAGTCAAAGACTCATCTTGGAGGTCCTTTTATCACACACACAGCTCATCATACCATGTCTTAAACACACTCAAACTCCTTGCAGACACCATACTCTCAGGCAAGGCATTCATTTACAACTCTGCATGAAAAAAAAACCCTGCTTCTCACTTCCCTACTCACACCCTCTTTATACAGTTTCCAGGGATGACCTCTGGTTATTTCCCGATCTCCCACTATTTTCTGTAGAACTTCTCCAGCATTGATCCTATAACAACCCCTTACTAACTTGTAGGTCTCTATCATATCTCCCCCTCTTCTTCCTGTCCACCAGACTCTGCAAATTACATCTTCTCAATCTTTCCTCATACTCGACATTCCAGAGGTTAGAAACTACCTTAGTCAGTCACCTTTGGACCCTTTCCAACATCTGTTCGTCCTACTGAAAACCAGGTGACCAAATCTGTGCACAATAGTCCATGTGTGGCCTAATCAAAGCCTTGTACAATGGGACAAGAATCTCCCTACTTCTACAAGTCAATTTAATTTGTTTAAAGAGTTATATAGGATTGATATAGGGGAAATGTTTCAGCACTTGGCTAGACGGATCAGAACAATAGGCCAAGTTGAATTAAAGGTGTAGTTAGTAGGGGGTGTAAGGAGTAGACTTTTTGCTTGGAGAGTTGTGAATGAGTGGATTAGGTTGCCAGAGTTTTTAATGGGGTCATGGAGAGGTATGATAAACTGTGGATAGATTTGTTCTCCCTGATGAGTCTTTGGTCTCCATTGAGGCACCCATATAATAATAATAACTTTCAGATCCATAAGTGTGAGTAGGCTCTATACTGCTAGTGTAGTGTTTTGGTACTACTTTCTTTTATTTGATATAAATTTATTCAACAAGCTTCTCCACCATTGCTTATTCTGTTATGATTTTTTGGACTCTGCATTGTGACCATTATTATTAAATCTTTACAGTGAGTAAGAAAGCAAGCAATAAATAACATAAGCATACTGTATAATGTTGGTTATGATGACAGACTGAAAGCATGTAATATGAGCAGTGTTGGATAGAAGACTAAGTTATTGGATGTAAGTTATAGAAATATTTGTTTTGCATTATGGGGTGACAAACTATCAGAACATTGATTTGGGTAGCTGAGAAAACTCATGATAAAAATGATGTCTTAATTAAGAATGTAAATGTTTTGCCATCAGTTGGTGACGGTGATCATGCCAAATTGAGCTGGGAAGTAGCTAAGTATGTGGATGTTTCTATTAGGAAAGGATGCATGCTGATTTACAAAGCTGAAAATGATGACAAACTCAGAGAATACTGTGTTAAGTCCCATAGTATCAGTTATTGAATGTGAAGGTTATCAACAGTACATTGGAAGCAATGAGAAGATACTTAAATGATGCAGTATGTTGAATGCATTGTTAGGGTTCAAAGAACAAAGAGGTGGGAATGAAATTGATGCACATCATCATTATTATTACATGACACCTCCAGGGAGTCCAAAGACTCATCGAAGGAGAGCACTTACTCTACAACTCTCTGTCTCTACCACTCAATCCACCAACTACAACTACACCAATGCCATCTACCACCCACCATCACCACCACTAGTATTTTCACAAACAATCACAAACCTCCATGCCCATGCAGGATTCAAACCCACAGCCTTTTGGCTGGAGAGTAGATATGCTAACCATTCGGCCAACCAGGCTGGCTGCAAGATATCCATAAAAAGATGATGATGTGGAAAGAATATTGTGAGAATAAGGATGACAGGAGTTGTGAAATACACACATGGACAAAGAAATCAGCACACCAAGAAGGAAGCATAGGATTCAACTGAAATTTTATTGGTGTAATGATACAGGTGAGTGATGCACATGATGGCAAAAAAACAGAGCTGAAGGACAATTACAAAGGGATCTATGGTACGCAATCCGGTCATCATCAATAGCGCGTTGCACCGCCTCATGCGGCGTTACATGCTGCAATACAGTCCGACACGGTGGCGAACAGACGCCTGATGTTTTCTTGCGGCAGACTGGCTCACACATGTTGGATGCTGTGCTCCAAATCCCGGATATTGCGGCACAGTGGGAGCTGGCGTTTCAGCTGCTCCCAAACATGCTCGATAGGGGACAAGTCCGGGGAGCGGGCAGGCCATGGAAGTGTCTGTACACGATGTAGGCAGGCCTAGGCAACCCAAGCCGTGTGCAGACGGGTATCATCCTGCTAGTATAGTGCTCCTAATATCCTGGCCAGTAATGGGAGAACATGGGGCCGTAGGATGTCATCCACATACCGCTGCCCCATCAATGCGCCATATACCACTACGAGGGGGTGATCGGCTATCGTAGGCTATGGCTCCCCAGACCATAATGCCTGCAGTGCGGGAGATGTGGTGCTCCGATAGCGAGGTTGGGATTTTGTCCTTGACCAGAGGTCCTCCACATCCAGACACGATGATCGTTTGTCCCCAAGACGAAGCGGCACTCATCGCTGAAAACCACACATCACCAGTCTGTGGCGTTCCACATTGCTCTCGCCTGGCACCACTGCAAACGGAGTCTGTGATGTTGCGGTGTTAATGGGAGCACACGTAAGGGGCGCTGGGATCGTAGATTCGCCTCTTCGAGGTGTTGGGAAATGGTTTGTGGGCACACAGGAGCCCCTACATCTGCCTGTATAGTGGACTGGGTCACCATAGGATCCCTCCATGCTTGCCGCACGATCTGTCGAGCCTCTCTAGCGTCGGTCCTCCTGATCCGACCGGTGCCACTGTCATGTGGCAGTGCCGGAATGTGTCCACAGCTCCCAACACTGTCGGACAGTATGGTCAGAACGGTTCATGTGCGTGCCTATACGGTGCGCCGACCACCCTCCGGTTTTCAGGCCGATGATCATGCCTCTGTCAAAGTCTGTAAGTTGCTTAAATCAATGTCTCTGGCATCTACCGGGCATTATTGTCACTCTGTACTCTAGCTTGCATTGGGCTGTGCTTTTCGCTTTAATCGGCTATCGACTACACATCGGCTTTATAAGGCTGCCGGTTCATGCTTGCAGCGTCACCGCAGAGTGTGTGGACATGCGCAATCGCACCAAACTTGGATCATTTGCATAATTTGCATACCACCCCGCACTCTAGCTATTTGCTTAGTTTCGCTATTGTACCATGTTTTCTTCGAGGTGTGCTAATTTCTTTGTCCGTGTGTGTATATAAAGAGCAGACTAGAAAGTTATTATTATATAGAGTATTATATAGAGCAAATATGGATTATGAAAAGAAATTGATCATGCATGCTAAAGACCAAAGACCAACAAAAGAATTTTACTGTTATGTAAGTGGAAAAATAACTTTACCAAATACAGACATTACACTGATATCAGATGTGATTATTCAAATAATGAGTGCAACAGTTTGCCTGTTGAAGTGTAATTACATCCTATTTTCGTTTTACATATTATTCTCAATGGTCCATCATTGTCAAGTATTTTGGCTTCACTGAAGCCTAAGTACTGCTTATGATAGGGAAGTTAATCCTGTATTCATGTCTGATATATCTGTAAACCGCATTAAAGAAAACTCTGCCACCACGGTATCAGAGCAGTTAGTTCTCCTTCAGCTGAAAAACTGATAAAAGGTCTTTACATGATCCCATCCCATCCCACTAAATGGGATTTGAACCCAGGTCTGTCTAACTAGAAGGCATCATTGATACTGACTGAGCTATAGAGGCTCTTCGTGATGAGCATCTTGTGTGATTTAAGAGAGGATATGGCAGCTGGTATGGATGGTGTACATCCTTGACTCTCTGGAGGTCTCTGATGATAACATTTACTACCAATGAACACTGGAGGGATTGTGCATGTTGTAGAATAATAGGAAGGGAGTGAGGAATGACTTTTTATTGCATCGAGAATGGTATTAGTTTCACTTTGTGTGTTGCTTATGAGCATGTCACAATTTTTAAATTTTACTCCTGAAAACATCTCTGTGATACATACCAAAAATGTTTGAGGAAAAATGAGAACACAAGTAGTGGGCATGAGGGAGAGAGGTGCAAAGAAATTGTGAAATGTAGAATGAAAATAGCAGTAGAGAGAGAGAGAATTTTAATGGACATGATCTGAGAGCACTGATTGAAGATGATCTTGAGCTTGGAATATCTAAGAATTACATGATTTGTCGAAAGAGTATGAGATGAATGGTGTGTGTGTGTGTGTGAACGTGCGCTATTATCAGCAAAGCTATGGATAGGATTAGTGGTGATTGAGGGTAGGTGATAGAGCCCTGAGACACTGCTGCACTGGTGGTTAAGCTCGAAGAGGGACAGAGTGCTGTCCATTGTGATACACAGTGAAACGACCAGACAGAAAGCTGGATATTCAATTATGAAGGGTGGTGGGAAAACCCAAAGAAGTCAGTCTGCTAAGTAGGCCTTGATTCCAAACACAATCAGAAGCCTTGGAAATATCAAGGGCAACAGTGCATGTTTCTCTGAATCTTTCCATGGCATGTATTTTCTAAAAGCTAAGAGATCAGCTATGGATCTAGATTGGTAGTTGCTGATTAAAGGTATGAACTGTATGAACTCTATATTATCTGTCATATAGTTCTTTTCTCTCTGCAGATCTCACTTTTGAGCTCTCTACTATCACACCTAGCAGCAGGCTTGCAATTTGCATCTCATACTTCTGTTACCATACCATACCTAATACCACTTGCAAATCCCATGTGATGTTTATACTAGCTTGCAAATCATTTGGACCAACCAAAACAACTATTTTTGCTGCACTCTTCTGTAGCTAAAGTTATAACAATGAAATTTATACATATTTACAGCATTTTCTCATCCCCCCCCCACCATCCAATATGCTATTTCTCTTCCTCACCACACTCTTAATTCTGATATCCTATCACTTTTTCCTCTATCCAATGTTTTTGATTCCTTCTAAACAAAAATGAATAAGACTAAAGAATAATCTCATTCCTACTTGCATTTCTTTCTCTTCCCAAGGAGAGAGAGCAAACCACTCTCTCTCCTTGGGCTGACATTTACCTCCAGCTTCTTCTGACATAAGCACACCACATTACTGGCTTCCTCAGTCTCTAAAAAAACTAGGCATTTTTTTCTGCTTATAACAGTGTTCACACATTTGGGGTGGTGCACCCAAAAGCTTTAAAATTCTTGATGCTATCCAAAGGAGAGTGATTTGGCTCACAGATTCAGTGTTTCAACTCTGTCTAGGCATTCTTTCTGGCTATAGTTCATGAATTCCATCTATCTCTCCTCTGGAACACCTTCCTTACACACATTCTCCATATGGTGCTTGTGTGTTTATGCTCTTGTACCTCCTGTATGCGGAATAAATATGAAAACAGATAAAGCAGACTACGTATACTTTCTGTATGACACTGAATGAGACTACAAGTAAGAGGTTGGAGAGATTTTCCTCAGCAAATATTCTTTCTCTCTCCCCCATCCAATGGCAGAGAGAGAAAGAATATTTGCTCAGGGAAGTAGGTCCGTGTAAATGAGAACAGGGTAGTTGGTCTGAATATTAAGAGAGCAAATGAGAGATGACTATAGTTGTAACTTCAAAAGAACCAAAATTACATGGATTGGATGGATTAGCCAAGGCTAAAGATGGACTTAATAAAGACATTGGTATATGTTTAGCATATTAATCTGGAGATAGACATGTTATATTTATTTAAAAAACAGAAATACTGAGAATAAGTCAGTTATATCCAAGACTAAGCATAAATGGATGATGAGAATTAATGAGAATATAAAACATGGGGTTTATCATCTTGGGGAGGAATACTTTCCAATGATAGCTGAAGAATTGTATTCTGTCAGATAGGTGATCCAGGAGGGCTGACAATGGCCTTGAGGTTGTATGGTGGAAATTGAAGTGAACATGATATTATTATTATTATTATTATTATTATTCAGGCCTCCAAGGAGTCAAAAGACTCATCGAGGGAGGTCCTTCCTAAGACATAAAGTCTGTCAAGACTCATCGAGGGGAGGTCCCCCCGAGAAACACAAAGTCTATCATACCACTCTTTAAACTCACTGACCGTTCTCGCTCCCACCACTCCATCAGGCAATGCATTCCACGGCTCAACCACCCTCCACACAAAGAAACCACTCCTTACCCTCTTGCTCACAGTTTCCTTTCGTAACTTCCAGGGATGGCCTCTTGTCATCACTCCTTCCCGCTGATCAACCAAGCGAAAGAACTCCCCAATGTCAACCCTGTAACCACCTCTCAACAGTTTAAAAGTCTCAATCATATCACCTCTCCTTCTTCTATCCACCAAACTCTGCAGTCCACATTCTCTCAGCCGATCCTCATAACTATCCTTGTACAGTCCTGAAACCATCTTTGTCATCCGTCTTTGTATCCTTTCCACAGTTAATTTATCCCCTTCAAATCCTGGGGACCAAATCTGAGAACAATAGTCCAAGTGTGGTCTGATCAGAGACTTATACAACGGAATGATAACCCTCTTATCTCTGCAGGTCAGTGTCCTTCTCATAATAGCAGCAATCCTCTGTGTTACCTTCAACACCTTTGCAATATGTCCCCTAAACTTCAGGTTTCTATCAATCATCAACCCCAGATCTCTTATCTCCCCTACTTCCTCCAGTATAACTCCTCCCATAGAGTATGCAGCATCCCATCGATGTTTCCCAAACCTCAAGACCTTACATTTTGCTGCATTAAACTGACAACCCCCATTCATTTGCCCATCTATCTAGCTTATTTAAATCCTCTTGCAGGGCTACCACATCTGCACTATTACTAATAATCCTTCCCAGCTTCGCATCATCTGCAAACAACTTAATATCCTCCTGCAATCCACTGGCTATGTCATTGATATAAAGGTTAAACAATATAGGTCCTAGTACTGAGCCCTGTGGGACCCCACTTGTAACCCTCTGCCTCCTGGAAACTGCTCCACCATACACAACTCTCTGATACCTATCAGACAGCCAATCCTGAATCCAGTTGACCAATCTGACATCCAGACCCATGTGCTGCAACTTAAATATCAGCTTATCATGTGGCACCCTGTCAAATGCCTTCGCCAAGTCTAAGAAAATTGCAGTATATGCCTTTCCCTCATCTAATGTTCTTGTAACTTTATTATAAAAGGCTAGCATATTGCTAAAATAAGAGCGTCCTTTCACAAAATCCATGTTGATTCTCACAGATAACATTACCCTCATCTGCCCAATGCTGTACACGGTCCCACACTACTTTCTCCAAGATCTTAACAACTACTGATGACACACAGACTGGCCTATAATTAGACACTTCCAGTCTGTTACCACCCTTATGCAATGGCACTATCTTACCTTCCTTCCATTCCCTGGGCACCTTTGCCAAAGCCAGACGTTCATTGAAAAGCCACGTTAAAGGTACTGTCAATTCCCTAGCACATTCTCTCAAAACTCGTGGCGAAATACCATCCAGTCCCACAGCTTTACTGACATCCAGAGTACTCAGTATCTGAAACACACTCTCCTCCTGTACCTCCAGACCTCGTACCAGTCCTATCCCTCTAGCATTAAAACTGACTCCTCTAGGATGAAATACTCCAATAAAGTGTTCATTGAACAATTCCACTATGTCCTCTGCATCAGTCACTCTATTCCCATTTTTATCCCACAATATCATTCTTCCACAGTCATTTCTCCTCCTACTGGCCACATAGCTATAAAATTCCCTAGGATTTTCATTGGATCTTAGGGCCAATCTTCTCTCATATTCCAGTTTCGCTTTCCTTACCACACTAGTCACACTTCTGGCCTGTGTCTTATATTCCTCATGCATCTCTTCACCTGTCTCCTTATATCTCTTCCATAGCCTCTTTTTCGCATGCAATTCCTGTTTAATATTGTTTGTCATCCACTTTACTCCAAATTGCGTCCTCTTCTTCACTCGTGGTATACAACTTACCATTGCTGATAACAAATATTCTTTCACAATTTCCCACGCACTGGTGATATCCCGGCCTTCCAATTCCTCCCTCCATGAAACTTCCCGAAGTTGACGTCTAAGACTATTATAATCACCTGCCTTATAATTCCACATAAGTTCCCGTCTCTTTGATACTCCTGCATGTCTATTCATTTTCCAAGTCAACACCATATGGTCACTCTCTCCAACTGGTGGGAGAGACGTCAACTCAGTTATTATCAACTCTTCTGATGCTATAACCAAATCCAAAATTTTTGAACCTCTTGTTCCCTCTGTTACATGTTGCTTAAGACATTTGTCCCTCAAGAATTCTAGAAATTCCATTCCCCTATTGCTACATGCAACTTCCTCTCTCCAATTTATACTACTGAAGTTAAAATCTCCCATAACAATCATTCTTCTTGCACTTGCCAAACTTAGCTGTCTAAACATCTTTTGGTCCCCATCCTCTGTGCTCCTGGGTCTGTAGCAACACCCCACTAAATATCCTGTCTTGCCTACCTCTACCTCACACCATACGCTCTCAAAATCATTTGTCTCACTTCCTTCCAAATTCTCCACTCTTAGAGGACATAGGTCATCACTTATCATAAGCAGCACCCCACCACCACGCTTTCCCCTCCTATCCTGACGAAAAATGCTATACCCAGCGACTTCTATTCCTGTTGTTATATCCCTTTCTGTCAACCACGTCTCAGTGATCGCAATAATTTTTGGCCAGGCTGATGCTATCTGCGCCACCAATTCCTCTCCCTTAAATATTCCGGATACTCCTGGCATTAGTATACAGCATATAAATGCCATTGTTTCTATACCCAGCATTATCTCTTCTAGACTCCACTGGACTCAGTGTTACCTGACATTGTCTCCCTTCTCCCAAGTATCCATTCCCACAAGAGGCCACCCCTGCTATCATCCTCCCTGGGACACACTGACTCGTTCAGAACAGCAATCTCTCCAGATGCCTACATCCTTCCTCATTCAAATGTAAACGGTCTCTCGCATACAACTCCTCTCTTTCCTCAAACGCACTCCAAGCATCCACATATACCAGTCCTCTCTTGTCACACATTCTCGCTATTATGCCATTCAATATCACCGCTCTTCTGCTCAGCTCATCATTATCATACCTATGCAACACGCACACTATTTTTCCTCTCTCTGTCTTCTTCCGTACAGTCTCAAGCAAAAATCTCATATCTCTCGCTGCCCGACTTACATTACCACTCAAGTCATTCGTTTCTACCATCACAATCATCTCATCCACCCTTTCACCTCTCTTAATTGCCATAGCCACCCTTTCTATTGTTCCTCCTGGCAAACACTCCTCACGCATCCTATCTTGAACACCACGGATCATTGAGTCGCCATACATTATACCTCTTACCATTCCCTCGCTCCTATTGTTTCCATTCTCTCCTCTTCTTTCATTCCCATACCTAGGATCAGTATCACCATGAAATTTCTCATGATGGTCACTTTGACTTGCATGTTAATCTTAGCTTTGCAGCTATTTTTGTCTCCATCCCCCACTTCTTGTCAATATTTTGAGACCTGTATCAACAGCCAACCAAATACTATAAGGCCTCAGATCGTTGAGAATGAAGTAGGGATAAATCAATGCTGGATAGCTAAGATCACCAAGTAGGGAGGGGTGATTTGACCATCATGAAAATTTCACCATGATGATTTGGATTTAATGGCCAAAGCACCTAAGGCTATGCGTTATATCTGTTAATTGCATATATTCTGGCTGGTTTTATGTTTTGTGGAATGAAAAACCCAAGTTTCTGAGAGGATAAACCCTGCTTTCTCCATGTGAGACCAGCTATCTCGCCTTTGGTTGAAAAGTCCTTATAAAGATTCTTAAACTTCTAAACACAATTTCACTCCAGATCTTTCCAACTAAAGGGCATCAGTACCATGAAAAAAATAATAAATTAAGGCTCAATGAAAGTGATCATGTAGTTCTGACATTACGGGTTACAATGTTAAAATTATGAGAACACTACAGTGAATTATATGGCAGTGATGAGGAGACTCTTAATATTAAGAAGCAGAGAGGTTATGTTCCTTGTATAAGGCCATAATCAGACTGCACATGGACTACTGTGCACAGATCAACTGGTTCAAGGAAGATGAGGATGTCTTGAAGTCCAGAGAAGATCACTATGTTGGGGTTGGTTTTTAGAATCTTGGATATGAAGACAGAATGCCGCATGCAGAACCTTGTGATTAGAAAAGAGAGGGGGCAGGGAGGTGGATAAGATTGAGAAATAAGTCGGTGAGAAGTTGTTACTAGGTTTATATGGAAGAGAATTTTCACAGAATGGAGAAACACAGGTAGGATAAGATGTTATTCATGGGATCTGTATAAGGAGGGTGTGTGAGGAACATATTTTTTGGATGAAAAGGTGATGGCAGGTGGAATGCATTGTCTAAGAGAATGCTGAGTGTTGAAAATATGAATAGGTTTAAGGCTTATTAGTATATAGGCTTTAAAACATGAAAGTCTCATAATAATGATGATGATAATAATAAATTAAAAGTAACCAAGTCGAGTTCTTTTCAGCTTCTTTGGTTTTATGAACAGCTTGAATTATTATTCTTGTCTATTAATTGTGAACTATTAATCAGTTGCAAATGTCGTGTTAAGTTTAACATTTTACTGTAATTATATTATATTACATGTAATATAAATATTACATTATGGTATATAGTGATGTGTGTGTATGTGTGTAGGCAAACCTACTTATACATTACTATATACTGTAAGTATTAGTGTCTCATGCATGGGATTAATCTTGTAAAAAAAATTGATGCAACTTTTGTATCGCACTATATTATATTACTGTTATAACAAAGAAATATACCAACTATGTCAAACATATATTTTATACTAAAACAGGATCCAGTATTAAACAAGCAAGATCTCACTTACATTGTGCTGTTAGCAGAAAGACCAGTAGCTGCCTTAACAAGGCTTGACAGAGTAAGTTATGTTATACTGAAATTAATGGAAAATTCAGAAAAAAATTTGTAAAATTTTTCCTGTGATATTACAATTGAGCTCACTGATGCTACACTCAACTTTAAAACTGAAAGAACTGTATTCATTTACGTCAAATTTTAGTCTGAGTTAAAGGACTACTAGGATCCTCCATTTATCTTGAAATAATTAGTGCCCCTTGTATGTACACACACAAAAAATAGAAAAAACTTATCTGTTCTGTAAAATACCTTTATTAACAGGTATATAACTGTGTTATATGCTTGTTTCACAATATAGATATTATTTTACTTACTTTCTCTGCCTCTGTTATTATTGCGAACTGGTAACCAATGAAAGACTTGCAGAAAAAGAGTGAAACTGGTGCGAGAGTGTGTAATAAATGTTTTTGGAATGAGTGCAGAGAGAATGAATTATCTGATAGTAGAAAGTACTGATAGAAGACTAGAAAATGTAAACATTGGTAATAATGCTGAAAATCTTGTGGCAGAAGTTCAAGAAAATATAGAAGACCATAATGAAGAAATAGTGTGTTCGTATGTAGTCCTTCACCGGACAAAGTGCAAGATTGAAAGGCTGCAGAAACAGCAAGAGATTAGTCAACCTGAGAACAGAAAAAAAAAAAAAGCAAGAGGTTCAAAGGATAAACAAGAGAAAGAGTGTAAGCAGGTAATTTTTATGGTGATTTTATGATAAAGGGTGTATCATAAAAGCATGTTTCCCATGTGTGAAAATTAATAACATTAGTGATTCTGTCAGAATGCAGAAAATTGATTGTTTTGTCTGGAACTAATGACCTGAGATCAGAGAAGTGTTTGAGTGAGGATGTAAAAGAGTTATCATAAGAACCAAAAAAGAAGAGTGAGAGGGTGAAGTTTGTAAGTCTGCTACAATGCTGTGCTAAAGGAAAACTTAAGAGACAGCTTGAATCAATTTGCAGGTTGTGTGGAAGGAAAAATGTAGAGTTTATGAACCTATGGCATGAGTTTGATGGATGGAAAGATTTGTACTATGCAGATTGACTCCACTTAAAGCTCTAGAGAGTTTTGCTCACTGAGAAGGTGGAAGCACAGGGCAGATGCAGGCGAGAGAGAGAGAGAGTGTGTGTGTGTGTGTGTGTGAAGGTACCCATGAAGCGAATGAATGTGTGAATGATAAAAAAAAAAAAGATGAATCTAGTCTCAGGCAACAATATTGAATAGGGTTGTCAATTCAGGATGTAAAAGCTACAGTTTCCATATACTCGTGCTAGAAGTATCAGGAATAAGAGGCAGGAGTTTTTGGAATTGGATTAATGCAACCGGCAAAAGTTATAGGCATTAGTGAAATGACTTAGTTATAAGGATAAATTTAGTAGGGTAGATAGAATGCAGGGGAAAGTTGTACTGATGATAGTAGGAGACAGTTGGGAAGATGGCAGTTCTTTTGAATCAGTCTGGTGTGATATTGAGACCAGTAGGACAAAATACAAAATTTGTTTTTTCTATAGGCCAAGAATGATGTGGAAGATGTGCATCAGCAGATTAATACAATGAATGCAAGCCAAGTATCTCAATGTTGGAGGCTTAATGGATTTTTTACAACACTCAAAGAGAATTAAAATAGAATTTAATACTTCCTATATTTCATCCTAGTCACTAGGACATCTACAGGGATTACAAAAACAATTAATGTAACATGCACACAAATATCATACAATACTAAGCCCAACCACATGGGTGACACTAAAGTCCTATCTAGGTGGAGTGCCCTCTAAGGGCGGTAGTAGGTGGCCTGGAATGTAAGGTGGGACCTCTGGTGATGAGTGTTTCCCAAATCTTCAGAAGCTTAATGCAACCATATTTATTAAGATTTGGTTGGTTTTTGAGAGCTGCTGCTGCTTCTAAGAAAAGTCTCTCTTTCTTGAATTTGCTGTGGTGGAGCATGGTGGTTTTCTTCCATGATACCCTGTGGGTGGTCTCCAAAACATGGTCAGCCAAGCCTGAATGGCCATAGTTGTGTTTACAGATGTAAGACTTGTGTTCCTCCAGGCAGATGGATGCTGATCTGCCTGTCTGTCCAAAGTACGCCAGCTTACAGGAACAGGGTACTTTGTAAACTCCAGGCAGAGAGAGAGGAGGGAGCTGATCTTTCGTAGAACGGATAAGGGTAGCAAGTTTGCGGTGGGGCTTATATGCTGTGTTTAGGTTGTACTTTTTTAGTATCTTGGCTATTTTTTACAACCTACACACAGCATTATGAAAAAATAGCCAAGATGCTAAAAAAGTACAACCTACACACAGCATCGATAAAATAGCCAAGATACTAAAAAAGTAAACCTACACACAGCATATAAGCCCCACCGCAAATTTGCTACCCTCATCCACTCTACAAAAGATCAGCTCCCTCCTCTCTCAGTGCCTGGAGTCTATAAAGTACCCTGTTCCTGTAAGCTGGCGTACTTTGGACAGACAGGCAGATCAGCATCCATCCGCCTGAAGGAACACAAGTCTTACATCTGTAAACACAATTATGGCCATTCAGGCTTGGCTGACCATGTTTTGGACCACCCACAGGGTATCATGGAAGAAAACCACCATGCTCCACCATAGCAAATTCAAGAAAAAGAGACTTTTCTTAGAAACAGCAGCAGCTCTCAAAAACCAACCAAATCTTAATAAATACGGTTGCATTAAGCTTCTGAAGATTTGGGAAACACTCATCACCAGAGATCCCGCCTTACATTCCAGGCCACCTACTACCGCCCTTAGAGGGCGCTCCACCTAGATAGGACTTTAGTGTCACCCACGTGGTTGGGCTTAGTATTGTATGATATTTGTGTGCATGTTACATTAATTGTTTTTGTAATCCCCAGTAGATGTCCTGGTGACTAGGATGAAATATAGGAAGTATTAAATTCTATTTTAATTATTTTTGAGTGTTGTAAAAAAAATCCATTAAGCCTCCAACATGATGTCCTCACAGCACTTAAGCCTCTACACATGAAGCTAGCCAAGTAGTTATTATGAGGGATTCAGCTTTGAAGATATAAATTGGAAGGAGGAAAGACTACATGGCAGGAAGGAAATAGAATTTAAACACCTACCTACTCGTACCTTCTATCACATGATAGAACGTACGAGTGTGGAGTGCAGAGTTTGGTGGATAGAAGGAAAAGAGGTGATGTGATAGAGACATTTAAGTTAGTGAAAGAATTTTATCGGATTAATTCAGAGGGATTATAAAAAGAGTAGAAGGTGAGAGATGAAGAACTAGAGGCAATCCTTTAAAGTTATTTAAGAGTGTGGTGAATAGGGGTTTGAGAAGTAATTTTTATGTGGAGACTGTCAGTAAATGGAACACATTATCAGTTAAATGAACCTCTCACGATGAGTTTGACTCCATTGAGGGTGTATGATAATAACTAGGTGGCCACATTACCTTCAATTGGGGAAAGTGATTATGTAGTCTTGACTTGGAGGTTAGCAAAACATGTGGATATTCCGGTTAAGAAGGGGTATGTGTGGAACTACAAGGAGTGATTTGATACACTTAGAAGATAACTTGGACCAATTTCATGGCATAAAAAAGGCATAAAAATCTGCAAGGAAAGCATGTGCACATTGCATGAAGGATAGTCAAAGGGTATCTGGAGGAAGCAATACCACACTGCATGCCCAAAGTCAGGAGGGTAAATAAAGCAGGAATTAGATGGATGAGTATTATCATTAACTATGAGCTGCAAAAAAAGAAAATGTTGTGGAGAATATATATTATTATAATTACGGGCAACTCCAGGGAGGCCCCAAATCATATTCATCACAACTATTCGACATTCATACAGTATCTATCATACCTCGCCTTAAACTCATTTACTGTCACAGCATCCACCACAGACTCTGGCAGCCCATTCCACTCATTCATCACTCTAAAAGTAAAGAACCCAGCTCTAACACACTTTTGCCCAGTTTCCATGGATGTCCCCTAGTCCTCCCACAACCAGCTCTGTTCTCAAAAATATCTTCTGAATTAATTTTATATAAACCCTTCAGTAATTTGAATGTCTCAATCATATTTCCCCTCCTCCGCCTATCAACCAATTTTTGCAACCCACAAATCCTCAACCTGTTCGCATGAGGTTCATTCCACAGACCTGCTATCGTCTTGGTCACTTGCCTTTGGATCCTCTCAACCTCCTCCCCATCAAGAAGAAACCTAGGTCACAAAATCTGGGCACAGTAGTTGAGATGGGGTCTTATCAAGGCTCGATACAGAGGAACAATAACCTGCTTGTTTCTGCTTGTCAACGTATTCTTCAGCAACCAAATGATTTGATGAGCTGATTTGGCCACTTTTGCAATGTGCCCCCTAAACTTCAACTCCTTATCCACCAACACTCCTAAATCTTGTGCCTCATCGATTTCCTGGAGTACAGTTCCACCAATGTAGTAAACTGCTGCTAATCTTTTCACCCGAAAATGCATAACCTTACATTTTGCCACATTAAATTGACATCCATTCTCCTTAGCCCAGACCTCCAATCTATCCAAATCATCTTGCAAAATTTTGACATCATCTGCATTCACTATTGCCATACCCAACTTTGCATCATCCACAAACAAATGAACTGTTCTTCTCAGATCCTTTCCTATATCATTAATGAACAAATTAAACAGCAGTGGTCCAAGACCAGATCTTTGTGGCACACCACTAGTCACAGGCCGTCTTGTGGACTCTACTCCTGAATAAACCACTCTGATATCTCTCCGTCACCCACCCTCCTATACATCTCACCAACCCTATATGCTGCAATTTACTGATTAGAATTCCATGTGGTATCCTGTCAAAGGCCTTAGCAAGGTCCAGTAGAATCACTGTAAACCCATTGCCCTTATCCAGTTCAGCAGTCACTGTGTTATAATACATGAGCAAATTACTGAGGCATGACCTACCCTTCACAAAACCATGCTGTCCCCAATACTGTATCCCATTTTCATCTATCCAATCTTGTATTTTCCTCTTGACTATTTTATCCAAGACCTTGGTAATGATTCCTGTTATGCTGATTGGCCAGTAATTTACAACAGCAGTCTTGGAACCACCTTTATGCAGCGGAACTATTTTCCTCTCTTTCCACCCCCTTGGGACTGACCCAGACCCGAGGCTCAAATTAAACAAAATGGTCAAGGGCACTGACAATTCTTTAGCCACTACACGTACGACACGAGCTGGTATACCATCCAATCCCACAGATGTATTGACGTTGAGGTTCTGTAATAGACTAGTTACCTCTACTTCATCACAATTCCAGTATAAGCTGTTGGTTCTTCCATTCCTGCAATGTCACCACCTGGATGATATACTCTTGCAAAGTGCTTGCTCAGTAATTCCACTATATCGACTGATTCAGTTACCTCCCTACCCTCAGCATTTTTTAAAATCATTCTGCCATGAGCATTTTGCAAGTAAACATATGAGCATATGTTTACTTGCAACATATTGAAAAAACTGTTTGGGATTCTCTTTAGCTTGCATGGCCAATTTTCTTTCGCAATCCGCTTTTGCTATTCTTACTACCCTTGTTACCATCCTGGCCTGAGCTTTATACTGTTCCCGCACCTGCTGGTCACCTTTCTCCTTAAATTCCCTCCACAATTGTTTCTTTCTTTGCAGCTCGAGCTTAATAGTGTTATTCATCCATTTAACCCCTACTTGATTTATTATTCGGACTCTTGGTATACAGTCAACCATTATCTCCTGCAAACACTTCTTAACCACCTCCCATGCACTATCAACATCAACATAGTCATGTTCGTTACAGCCACATTCTCATTTGCAATTACTAGATCAAGCACTCTCTGTCCCTGGTATTTTCCACTACATGCTGTCACAGATAGTTGTCCCTTAATAACCGCATAAAATCCAATTCCTTCCTCCCATGTGCCTTCTCCTCTTTCCAGTCAATGTTACCATAATTGAAATCACCCATAATAATTACCCTCCTTCCACTCATTTCTTCTATTTGCCTATGCAACTATCCCCACCATCTATTCCATCACCTGGTCTATAGCAGCACCCAATTGTATATTTTGTTCTGTAGATTCTGTCTCACACCAAACAGCCTCAAATGTGCTCTTTTCTCTATCCTGCAGTTCAACTTCTATACTCCTTGGCTGCAACTCATCAGCTATCATCAATAACACTCCTCCCCCCTTTTTATTCTCCCTGTCACTCCTGAACACGCTATACCCGTCGCATTCAATCCCACTAGCTTTATCATCTTCTGTCAGCCATGTTTCACTAATACCAACAACCTGTGGCCTGGAAGTGCCAACCAAGGCCAAAAACTCTTCCTTCTTGTTCCTAATACTCCTGGCATTAGTGTACGTGAATTGCAGAAGCCCATTAGTCCCATCCCTACTTTGATGCCTTATACTAACTATCCCATTCTGATTTGTTGTCCTTACTCGCTTGGGCATATTATACTCATTCATAAACTCAACTGCCTCCCTAAAGTCTGCATATCTACCCCCCCCCTTAATAAACAAGCCTCTGTATACCAACTCCATTCAAATGTAGCCCATCCATCTTATATAAATCCTTTTGCCCATCGAACTCACTCCACATATCGACAAATTCCACTCCACTCTCCATGCATAACCCATGCATAAAGTCACGCATATAAGGAAAAAGATGACCAGCTAAATCAGATTTTCAGATTATGAGAAGAAACTAGTTGAGCAGGCAAAAGGAAATCTCAGAGTTTTTATTTTTTTTGTTATGTGGCAAGTAGGAAGAAGAATGAATATGGAAGGATAACTTTGATGAATGAATGGTAGAGGGATGACAGAGGTAGATAAAATTGTTGAGCTACTGAGTGACCACTTTGCAGTGGTATATCATCCTGGTGAAGATGTTATGGCAGAGGTGACAACAGAAGTTGATGAATTAGAGGTACTTAGAATATTGCAGAATTTGAATGCAAATACAGCTGTGGGATTGGATGGGGTATTGGCTTGTATTTTAAGAAAATGTGCAGGGTAACTGTTTGATGCCTTTTGAGTAGGCTGTTTAAGTCTCAGCTCTGGCAAAGTTTCAAGAGAGTGGAAGGAGGGCAAAATAATTCCTTTGCATAAAGGAGAATCTAAGTCTGGTCTATAATTTGCTATCACAATCAGTATCTCAGAAGTAGTGGTAAAAGTTCTGGAAAAGTTGGTCAAAAGGAGAATACAAGAATGGGTGGATAAGAATATGATACTATATAATGGTCAGCATGGCTTTGTGAAGGGTAGGTCATGCCTTATTATCCTAACTTTTTATAATAGTGACAGCTGACTTGTATAAAAGGAATAGCTGCATGATGAAACTGTTGGATTTTGCAAAAGTGTTTAAGAGTATACCACATAGCACTCTGTTATACAAACGGCCTATGAAACTGGTGATATAGATTATAGGGTGACTGATGAACACATACCAAAAAGTAGCAAATGGAGGAGCAGGTGACCAGCAATGTGTTGCAGGGCCCTGTGCTTGGACCACTGCTGTTTAATTTGTGCACAAATGATATAGGAAATAGTTTGAATAGATATTTAGTTGTTTGATGATTATGCAAAGTTGGGTAAGGTAATAGTTAATCAAGATGTAGAGAGCTAGCAGGATGATTTAAATAGGCAAAATATAATGGATATCAATTTAATTTGGAAAAATGTAAAGTTATGCATTTTTGGAATAATGAAGATTAGAAGCTGTGTATCGCATTGAGGGAATGTACTCCAGGAAACTGAAGCCAGGGATTTGGGGGTGATAGTAGTAGTAGTAGACAGAGTAGTTCATATTATTACTTGGTTATTGAAGGGCACACTAACAAGCAGAGATAAGGGAGTCGTCATTCCTCTTTATATAATCTTGATATGCCTGGGTTGCTTGGATCAGTTGTGAGCTTTCTCTGTTAATGGTTTCATGGAGAGGTATGATGGATATTGTGTGGATAGTTTGGGTCTCCCATACTTGTCAGATTCCAAGAATGTAATATTGTCTTGATGTTCTTCAGTTCTAATCAAGGCAGAACAGCCGGTGTGTTCAAATAAGAAAGATATGAGCAGGGTGCTTGATAGACATCTGGTATTTAAAGAGGTGGTAATGTATCCTTTGTCGATGGCAGGAAGAAAGACAGTTTCCAAGCTGGTTTGAAAGAAGCATATAGAATGAACTTAGAAATACTATCTTACATTTTTGGAATCTCACGTCTAACCTTGCTTCTTACACCACTGACAATAGGTACAAAGTTCTTTGGAACCAGATGGAACTTCTCCACTCCAGCAAGTTCAAATTTAATCATCTCTTCTTTGAAACGTGAAATGCTAAGAAATCATTCGAACCTGAACCGATCAGACTGTATGCCAATACCCAAGCTTTGGGAAATGATTACCATTAATTGTTCAAAAGTTTTTATTTTATTTTATTATTATTTTTTTTAATCTACACAACTTATTACAATTGTTCCTTTGAACTCTAATAGTGTAATATCATATACTTCAGCTGCAACCAAGACATGAGCTCATTTACTCATGATTTATGACTCATTATTTGATTTATCTTTTGAATGTAGTTAATGGTCTATTTCACTGATGATGTCCACGTCATGTTGGATGAAATATATTCAAGTTTTTGAATAAATTCTGTATAATTTTTGTTACATAGCTGTGAAACTTATTTAATATGTTTGGTGCACATGTTCTCTTAAAACTATTGAAATAGATGGAAAGAAAGCACAGTAAAAGAATAAGAATGAAAAGAGCTAGTAGCATTACTGGTAGGTCCCCCACCACATGGAGAGGGCAAGTAGAGGCGTGTGAAGTGTTGAGTAGCCTAGATTATGAGTATCAGTGAGAATATCATCACAAATTTTTAGTATGTGTGCAGCTTCTCTCCAATTTCCCATGGTTGGACTATTGTTTGCAGTCTTCCAATCCAAACATATGCACCGAACACATCACCAAAGTAATCCTCACTGGCAGGATAACATACATTCCCCACACCACTCTGAACTGCCATCCCCTATCCAAATTCGTTTTCATTAGTACAGCCTTAGCACATCTCCAAAAGATGTGCCAAGGCTGTATTAATAGGCATACCACAACTGGCTCAAATTAAGAACTCCATCCTCCTTCAGTGCCTATACTGAAGCCCGAAACAGATGTAAAAAAATTATCAATGATTCCAAAACAGAATGTGAATGGCCAAAAAGCAGGAAACTTGCAGCCTGTCCTAGTGGCAGCCATGCCTTTTGGTCTCAACTTTTGTCCTACACTACTCCCACCCCTATCATACCCAGATGGCTCAATTGCAATATCACCCACTGAAAAAAGCTAATCTCCTGGCTTCACACTTTGCCTGCAATGCATGCATAACTGACAATGGCAAATGATCCCAGTCATTCCAACTGCCCAACATACAATGCCCCTGTATCCTTTTGCCAGAAAGAGATCATAAACCTGTTGTCAAAATTAGACACAAAAAAAAACCCTGGCCCTGATGGCATTCTTCCAGTTGTTTTGAAAGTCTGTGCAGCAGAACTGACTCCTATCCTGTGTCATCTGTACACACTATCTTACTCCACTGGTATATATCCCAAAGCCTGGAAATTGGGCTATATTCAACCCATTCCCAAAAAGGGACACTAATCGCTGCCATCTAACTACTGCCCTATCTAAAGTGATGGAGAAAACCATCAATTCTCAATTGCTACTCTACCTCGAAGGTACCTAACTAATAAGCGACCACCAGTACGGATTCCACCGATGGCAATCAACAGGTGACCTGCTCTCATATATCACCCATCTCTGGATATATACCATGGAAAAATTTGGCGAATCCGAAGTAGTTGCACTCAACATCTCTAAAGCCTTTGACCGGGTCTGGTGCAAAGGCTTACTAAGCAAACTTCCATCATTTGAACTGTCTCAGGACTTCTGCAGATGGATTGCCAGCTTCCTGTCTGGATGTACACTATGTGTAATGGTAGATGGCTCCCTATCCTCCCACTATCCAACTAATGCTGGGGTCCCACAAGGTTCAGTTCTCTCACTGACCCTCTTCTTTCTATACATCAATTACCTACTTCAGTTGACCTCCAACCCAATACACAGTTTTGCAGATGACAGCACATTGCACTCCTCCCTTTCATTTGATAAACCTTACCCTACACAACTCACTTCAACCCACAGAACATCAACCACAACTTCCCTTAACACAGCCCTCCCAAACATCCTCCGATGGGGCACAGATAACGTCAACTTCAACGCTAGTAAAACCCAGTTCTGTCTTATTTCCCACAAAAAAGAACCATTTTCCCCCATATTATTTTTGATAACACTCAAATCCTCGGACAAGTTGAAATTTCTCTTCTCGGAATTACCACGACATCAGGCCTTTCCTGGCATAAACACATCACAACCATTGCATCCTCAGCTTCCAAAAAACTAGGCTTTCTCTTTCGCTCAAGATGTTACTTTACTTCAAAACAGTTGTTAATCTTATACAAATCGCAAATCTGCCCAGCTATTGAATACTGTTCTCACATTTGGAGTGGGGCTTCTAAAAGCTCCCTCAAAATGCTTGACTCAATACATAGGAAAGCAATTAGATTGATAAATGATCCATCTCTTACCGACTCACTCCCCCCACTTTCACATAGATTTAGTCTCTGCAATTTGTATAATATTTTCATGGAAAATGCTCATCTGAAACAACAACAATAATTCCCCACTCTGTACTAAACCCATTGGAACACGTACAGCCACCTCCCAACATCCCTTCATAGTACACCTTGAAACCCACAGAACAAGTTTCTTTTCCTCCTCCTTCATCCCTGCTACTGCTGTACTGTGGAACAGTCTTCCCCCATGAGGTATTTCCCAAGGAATACAATATAGAGGCTTTCAAATTGAATGTTAACAAGTTTCTCTTTTCCCATGCCACTACCCATATATGGCACTAAAGTACTATAGGTTGACCAGACAACCTCTCGTATATGGGCCCAACATAAAAAAATTAAAATATGAATGCTTTTTAGGTGGTGGTACATATATTTCATTTTCCCACTGTGAGGCTACCACACTAATGACTGGATGTCTAAAGTGGCTTGAAAAACATTACACATTAAGTCTTGAGCAGGGTTTCTGGTTTATCTAACCTTTAGATCCATGATGGACTAAAGGCTAGATAAACCAGAAATCCTCAGGTGTGATAGGATTACATTGGGGGGGGGGGAGGAGATTAGTGTACCTGACATGATTGTTTTAATGAGTCTTGTAGTAGGGATGTCCCCAAGGAACAGCAAGGTGATACAATCATGTTTTCAATCATATACTGGTCTAATTGTAGTGGTGGTTAAGCTCCTAGAGAGAGATAATTAGGAAAATAGCATAATTAGTTGAATAGATATAGGATTCTCTATAACAGTTAGCATTATTTTAAAAAGTTAGGTCTTGCTTCACCAAAGTACTTACATTTTATGAATAATAAATATAATCCTTCTGATTATATTATAATAATCGGTGACTTAAATGCAAGCATTGGTAATACCTGACATAAACCAATATAGGACCGATAAGAGAACCAATATATAATAATAATGGGAAGAGATTAAGAGCATTCACTCCATACAACAATTATAGAATTAGGAATACCTACTTTAAACATAAAGATATTCACAGATTTACCTGGCAGGCAAGAAATATAAAAAGCATCATAGACTGTATAATAGTTAATATGAAATTATCAAATATGATCATAGATAACAGAGTATACACAGGAGCAGAGATAGAGTCAAATCACTACTTACTAGTAGGGAAAATTAAATGGAAACCAAGGTGGGAGGGAAGGAAAAAAAACAAAAGAAAATGGAAACACAGAACTAAATAAGATTAAACTCTTAGATCAGCGATTTTCAACCGGTGTATTGTGAGATTTATGAAAACAAATTAATTGAAAGAAATAATTTCATAATTTGCGAATTTATTTATTAGTGTCTGGTCTTCCCTCTTCTTGTGTGTGTAAATCAATCAAAATTATGCCTATTTTTTGCCTAATCATCAAAAAAATTAAAAGAATATATTTTTAGTGTGACGCAGAATTTTAATAATTAGTCAAGGTGTGCTGTATTATGGAAAAAATTATTATTATTATTATTCAGGCCACCATGGAGTCAAAAGACTCATCGTGGGAGGTCCTTCCTAAGAACATAAAGTCTGTCAAGACTCATCGAGGGGAAGTCCCCCCCTAAGAAACACAAAGTCTATGATACCACTCCTTAAACTCATTGACCGTTCTTGCTCCCACCACTCCATCAGGCAATGCATTCCACGGTTCAACCACCCTCCACACAAAGAAACCACTCCTTACCCTCTTGCTCACAGTTTCCTTTCGTAACTTCCAGGGATGGCCTCTTGTCATCACTGCTTCCCGCTGTTCAACCAAGCGAAAGAACTCCCCTGTGTGTCAACCCTGTAACCACCTCTCAACAGTTTAAAAGTCTCAATCATAACCACTTCTCCTTCTTCTATCCACCAAACTCTGCAGTCCACATTCCCTCAGCCGATCCTATTAACCAAAATTGTACAGTCCTGAAACCATATTTGTCATCGGTCTTTGTATCCTTTCCACAGTTAATTTATCCCCTTCAAATCCTGGGGACCAAATCTGAGAACAATAGTCCAAGTGTGTTCTGATCAAAGACTTATACAACGGAATGATAACCCTCTTATCTCTGCAGGTCAGTGTCCTTCTCATAATTGCACCAATCCTCTGTGTTACGTTCACCACCTTTGCAATATGTCCCTAAACTTCAAGTTTCTATCAATCATCAACCCCAGATCTCTTGTCTCCCCTACTTCCTCTAGTATAACTCCTCCCATAGAGTATGCAGCATCCCATCGATGTTTCCCAAAACTCAAGACCTTACATTTTGCTGCATTAAACTGACAACCCCCATTCATTTGCCCATCTATCTAGCTTATTTAAATCCTCTTGCAGGGCTACCACATCTGCACTATTACTAATAATCCTTCCTAGCTTCGCATCATCTGCAAACAACTTAATATCCTCCTGCAATCCACTGGGTATGTCATTGATATAAAGGTTAAACAATATAGGTCCTAGTACTGAGCCCTGTGTGACCCCACTTGTAACCCTCTGCCTCCTTGAAACTGCTCCACCATACACAACTCTCTGATACCTATCAGACAGCCAATCGTGAATCCAGTTGACCAATCTGATATCCAGACCCATGTGCTGCAACTTAAATATCACCTTATCATGTGGCACCCTGACAAATGCCTTCGCTAAGTGTAAGAAAATTGCAGTATATGCCTTTCCCTCATCTAATGTTCTTGTAACTTTATTATAAAAGGCTAGCATATTGCTAAAACAAGAGCGCCCTGTCACAAATCCATGTTGAATCTCACAGATAACATTACCCTCATCTGCCCAATGCTGTATACGGTCCCTCACTACTTTCTTCAAGATCTTAACTACTGATGACACACAGACTGGCCTATAATTAGACACTTCCAGTCTGTTACCACCCTTATGCAATGGCACTATCTTACCTTCCTTCCATTCCCTGGGCACCTTTCCCGCAGCCAGACTTTCATTGAAAAGCCAGGTTAAAGGCACTATCAGTTACCTAGCACATTTTCTCAAAACTCGTGGTGAAATACCATCCAGTCCCACGGCTTTGCTGACATCCAGAGTACTCAGTATCTGAAACATGCTCTCTTCCTGTACCTCTGAACCAGCCCTATCCCTCTAGCATTAAAACTGACTCCTCTAGGATGAAATACTCCAATAAAGTGTTCATTGAACAATTCCACTATGTCCTCTGCATCAGTCACTCTATTCCCATTTTTATCCCACAGTCATTTCTCCTCCTACTGGCCATATAGCTAAAAAATTCCCTAGGATTTTCTTTGGATCTTAGGGCCAATCTCCTCTCATATTCCAGTTTCGCTTTCCTTACCACACTAGTCAGTCTTCTTGCCTGTGTCTTATATTTTTCATGCATCTTCTCTTCACCTGTCTCCTTATATCTCTTCCATAGCCTCTTTTTCGCATGCAATTCCTGTTTAATATTGTTTGTCATCCACTTTACTCCAAATTGTGTCCTCTTCTTCACTCGTGGTATACAACTTACCATTGCTGCTAACAAATATTCTTTAACAATTTCCCACGCACTAATGATATCCTGGCCTTCCAATTCCTCCCTATATGAAACTTCCCAAAGTTGACATCTAAGACTATTATAATCACCTGCACTATAATTCCACATAAGTTCCCATCTCTTTGATACTCCTGCATGGCTATTCATTTTCCAAGTCAAAACCATATGGTCACTCTCTCCAACTGGTGGGAGAGATGTCATCTCAGTTATTATCAACTCTTCTGATGCTATAATCAAATCCAAAACTCTTGAACCTCTTGTTCCCTCTGTTACATGTTGCCTAAGACATTTGTCCCTCAAGAATTCTAGAAATTCCATTCCCCTATTGCTACATGCATCTTCCTCTCTCTAATTTATACTACTGTAGTTAAAATCTCCCATAACAATCATTCTTCTTGCACTTGCCAAACTTAGCTGTCTAAACATCTCCTGGTCCCCATCCTCTGTGCTCCTGGGTCTGTAGCAACACTCCACTAAATATCCTGTCTTGCCTATCTCTACCTCACACCATACGCTCTCAAAATCATTTGTCTCACTTCCTTCCATAGTCTTCACTCTTAGAGGACATAGGTCATCACTTATCATAAGCAGTACCACACCACCACGCTTTCCCCTCCTATCCTGACGAAAAATGCTATACCAAGCGACTTCTATTCCTGTTGTTATATCCCCTTCTGTCAACCACGTCTCAGTGATCCCAATAATTTTGGCCAGGCTGATGCTATCTGCGCCACCAATTCCTCTCCCTTATCCCGGATACTCCTGGCATTAGTATAAAGCATATAAATGCCATTGTTTCTATACCCAGCATTATCCCTTCTAGACTCCACTGGGGTCGGTGTTACCTGACATCATCTCCCTTCTCCCAAGTATCCATTCCCACAACAGGCCACCTCTGCTATCATCCTCCCTGGGACACACTGACTCTTTCAGAACAGCAATCTCTCCAGATGCCTACGTCCTTCCTCATTCAAATGTAAACTGTCTCTCGCATACAATTCCTCTCTTTCCTCAAATGCACTCCAAGCATCCACATATACCAGTCCTCTCTTCTGTTCAGCTCATCATTATCATACCTAGGCAGCACGCACACTATTTTTCCTCTCTCTGTCTTCTTCCATACAGTCTCAAGCAAAAATCTCTTATCTCTCGCTGCCCGACTTACATTACCACTCAAGTCATTCGTTCCTACCATCACAATCATCTCATCCACCCTTTCACCTCTCTTAATTGCCATAGCCACCCTTTCTATTGTTCCTCCTGGCAAACACTCCTCACGCATCCTATCTTGAACACCACGGATCATTGAGTCGCCATACATTATACCTCTTACATTCCCTCTCTCTCCTCTTCTTTCATTCCCATAGGTCTCTTTCATTCCCTCTCCTCTACTGCTATTCTCTCTTCTAGCACTCCCATACATCTCTCTCATCCCCTCTTTCCTACTGTTTCCATTTTCTCCACTTCTAGCACTTCCATATCCCGCTCTCATTCTGTCTCCTCTACTGTTTCCATCCTCTTGTCTTCTAGTATTCCCATACCTCTCTCTCATTCCATCTCTCCTACCGTTTCCATTCTCTCCTCTTCTAGCACTTCCATATCTCTCTCTCATTCCGTCTCGCCTACTGTTTCCATCCTCTCTTCTGCTAGCATTCCCATACCTCTCTCTCTCATACCCTCTCTTCTACTGTTTCCATTCTCTCCTCTTCTAGCACCCCCGATACCTCTCACTCATACTCCCTAAATTCTCTCTCTCTCCTACTCTGATTCGCCTTGCATTTATCTCTTCCATTCTCCTAATCTTATCTTTCATACTTCTGCTCGCATTCACAAGACATTCCATCTCCTCTTTCAACTCATCTATCTCCCTCTGCAGGTCAGTCACTCTTAATCTAAATTCACTCTCCCAAACAAAACCATCTCCTAAACTTTCACAGTCACTCACACCTTCCAAACTATCAACTATTATTTTCTCATTCATATATATCTTTTTTTCATTCTCTCCTATCACACTACTTGTCTTCCTACATTCATTCCCCGTTCCTGAAGCAACAAAGTTGGATATCGATATTTCTAATGCACTTATTTCCTCCAACTGCCTGCATTTTGCGCACATACGCTGTCCACTCTCTTTCACAAGCCACATATCTAATTCCTGAGACGCATACATTTCGCAAGTACTGCATGCCACCAAGTTGCTTATAATTGAGTTCTTAAATGGCGGAGGACTTGGCGATACGCCACTTGCGACTTCTGCTGAATCCGCCATCATGCCTTACTGCCGAGTAGTGTAATCTTTAATAATTATTCAATTAATAAATTCCATTAAATAAATAAGAGTACAAACAATTACAAGAAAAAAAAAACATTTAAGTACTAAATATAACTAAATACAGTAATGAAAACTTAGCTTCTAAGTACTAAAATTAGCTTAGTAATGAAAACTTTAATTGAAAATCACTGTCTTAGATGATGAGAATATCAGAGGCTTGTATCAGAATAGAATTAGGGATTGGTTGAGTAAAATCGAGGAAAGTTGGACAGTGGAAGAAGAATGGTCAAACATCAAATATATATTAGAAAATGCTGCAAGAGAGAGTTTGGGAACAGAAAGAAAATGGATAAGACGCAGAGGTCTAAGACAATGGAATGAAGAAATCAAACAGATAATTGAAGACAAAAAGATAGCATATAAACAATAGCTAAATTTAAAGACAGATGAATCATTCATTGAATATAAAAGGAAAAGAGCAATAGCAAAGAAAGCATGTATGAAAAAAAATAGAGAAACATGAAAATTTTATAGCAAAATTAGAATGGGACTGTACATTAAAAAGACCTAAAACATATAGAATAACGATTTAAAAGAAAGAACAAAAATCAATATAATTGAACCACAAACCTGGCAGGAGTATTTCCAGAAGTTATGGCATGATAGCTCCTTGATACAAGAATTTCCCTTGAAATACAACATCAATATTATAGATGTATTTGCATATGAAGAACTACAAAACACCCTCAAACAAAGCAGAACAGGCAGGTCACCAGGAGAAGATAATATAAACACAGAACTTATTAAATTTGCAGGTAAAGAATTTAATACCAGATTTCTAAAACTTATAAAACCAAATATACAAAGAGGGAAAATCCCCAAAAAGCTGGAGTAGAGCTCTAGTGATTCCAATTTACAAAAAAAAGGACAAAAAGCAGATTGCAATAACTATCGTGGCATCAATTCCTCAATACAGGTTATAAAATCTATGCAAAGATGTTAACAAACAAATTAATATCCTAGATAGAATCACAGCTGGGAGAAGAACAGAATGGATTCCGTAAGAGAAGATCATGTATAGACTCGGCTTTTATTTTATAAATAATTATAGAAGAACATAGAGAATACAAATATTGAAACACACATAGCTTTCATTGATTATATAAAAGCAATTGATAAAATTTTGAGAAATAAACTATGGGAAACTCTAAAGGAATATCACATTCCAAACCAAATACACTGCTCTATTGAACATATACCATAATAATGAAATAGCAATAAAGCAAAATGATACCATATCTACTTTGAAACCAATAAATACAGGAGTCCATCAAGGCTACCCTTCATCACCCATATTATTTAACAAATATATGGACAATATTATCAAAAAATGGAGAGAAGTGAATACATGTGGCTTCCAAATTAATCGACATACAAAAATAGACATGCTACTCTTTGCTGATGATCAGATCATCTTTGGAAAGACTGAAGATGAACTGCAGAAATCAATCTATAATTTAAATAATATTATACAACAATATGGCCTGGAAATATCAACAGAGAAAACTAAAGTCATGGCTTTTCACGGAGATAACCCTGTCAGAAGTAAAATAATAATAAAATAATTGAGCAAGTTAATAATTTCAATACCTAAGCTGTAAACTATCTTACATAAATGAAATAGATATCGATTTTAAGATGACAAAAATCAAGTTGACAAAAATTTATAAAAATCACTGGAGTAATTAACAGAACCTTTAAACCTAATTATGTACAGAAACATACAAGACTTAGTCTACAAAACAATAGCCAAATCTACACTATTATATGGAAGTGAGATATGGACCTGTCGGAGAAAGAGATATGCAAAAATTCAGGCAGCAGAAATGAAATTTCTTAGAAAAACTAATCCTATTAGATAAGAAATAGTGATATAATTAAAAATCTTAAAATTAATTCCATAACAGAATCAGTGATTAAATATAGGAAAAACTGGCTAGACCATATAGCAAGAATGCAGAGAGAAATATTACCAAAAAAGATCTTAACATATAAGCCTAGAGGAACAAGGAATAGGGGATGACCAAGAAGATGGACTGAGTCCAGAACAGGCCACTTGGCCTAGAACCCAGGATAGGAAGAAATATTGAGAGAAGAGGCAGTGTCCCAGAAAAGGATGATAACCACTGGTATGATAAAGACCTATTAGTTTATTTATTAATAATAGTTCATGTATATCAACAGAAGATATGTAGCCATTTACTGATGAATCAAAGTGGGAAGGAGGCATTATAACAAGGTATGCTGATAACTAGTTCCATCTGGAAGATTTAAAGGCTTAGCTTAGATAGGAAAAAATTGGATTGCAGTTTTAATATTAATAAGTGAAAGATGTTGCATTTTGAATTGCAGAGGTGTAGATATGTAAGGTCCTAGTAGAACCCTACTCCAGGAAGTGGGAGATGGTTGACAATACAAAGTTCATAGAGTGTTGCAAATATTGTACAGATTATCCACAGTGAGTATCGTTTCTATGGGGTTTGTTATCACTAGTAATGAAAAGCATTAATCAAGGAATTAAAATCATTAATGAAGGCTCATGCCAGTTACAACATTTTTCAGAAATAACTATTGAACTAGTGTTTGTATGTATTTATCTTAAATTGTTAATGAGAAACCCATTATCAATATATGTGTGCAAAGTCAAATGCATTAGTCATTGCAAAAGTAATACAAATGAGAGTTTAGCATATGCTGAATAGATTGTGGGAGTGGAGGATGATTTAAAGTTATGCACACGTAGTACGTAGATCTAGGATCATGGTGAGGAGGTGTGTATTGAGTAGATGAATAAGATGTAGTTTTTTTTAAGTCTTCGCAAGTATTATGGTGGTCTTATAAACAGGAATGTGGTAAATTGAAAAATACAGCAAGTGATTGCATGAAAGAGATAATAAAGGAGTCAAGAGTGATGCTGTGTGTGGATTCCATTATTATTAACATTTGAACTCCATGGAGTCAGAAACTTTGTGGGAGGTACACACTATCATGCACAAAGCTCATCCAACCGTGCCTTAAACGGATTCAATGTGTCTACATTCACAGCACACACACAAACTAACCAACCACTCTCCATGTAAAGAACTTTCTCCTCACTTCTCTTCTCACATACAGTTTCCAAAGATATGGCTTTTGCTCTATCTCCTCCCATTCTATGAAAAGTCTCTTCCATGTCAACCTGATAACAACCCTTAACTAGCTTATATGTCTCAATCATATCCCTCCCTCTTATTCATGAGGCTTTGCAATTTACATTTTCTCGATCTGTCCTCGTACTCCACCTTTGTGAATCTTCTCGTGACCAAATCTATGCAAATCTATATGAGGACGGATCAAGGACTTATACAATGGCATCATAACATTTTTATTTCTACATGTCAGGGTCCTCCGCATCATTGCCATTATTCGATGTGACATCTTAACGACTTGTGCAAAGTGGCCCCTGAATTTCAGGTCCTCATCCAGCACCATTCTCAGATCTCTAATCTTCACCAAGTGTATACTTTGCAACATTGAACTAATAGTTCCACTTACCTGTCCTATTCATGCAATCTATTCAATTCAAGTCGTCCTGTAAGGCCATAACACATGCTTGACTCTGCATTGCTCTTCCCAATTTTGCATCATCTGCAAACAGCTGCATATCACTAGTTAAACCCATCTCAGTATCATTAATATACATATCGGGACTTTTCTTCTCTGACTCTTTCATCCTTTAAACCAAACTGTTGAGAGAATGTGTTTTGTCGCAGTATATAGATAGGATTAACTATTCTATTGTGACAATAGTGATATCCATGCTTGGTTATGATGAGGCATTAAAATTTCAGTTTTTTTTTTTCTCTGCCAACCCACAAAATGTTATAAATCTGTTGTACATTTAGAATCAAGGGCACATCCAGGAATCCTACTTTTTAGAGCAGGGTTCTCGAATTATATAACTAAACACTTGATACTAAAGACCAAACATATCACTTTTTTTGACTATGGCTTCTTGAGCTGGCAAAAATTGCATGCAAGGAATAATTTTACATATAGTTAAAAATTCATTAGATATTATTTTTTCATGTTACAACTCTAAGTTGATATCAATTTACTTATAGCTTGTTTTGCCTATTTTCTGTGCTCCTTTATAAAATAAGCAAATTTAACTATAAGTAAATTGAAAAAAAGATCATATTTTGAAAGACAGCAACAACCTTTACTGTTGCAAATTTAACATATGCATACTTTACACTTTTTTTTTTTTATCAAATATTCGGTTACAAATTCATTTATATAAAGTTATGAATAATTCATTCTAAGGCTTTACAAACTGCAGTGTTAGACTAGACATACTGCATATAATATAAACAAAAGGTTTATGAAACTGCTATTTATATTAAACTATTTCAGCAAAGACACAAGCTTTTTTTATATAATATATAAACTTATAAAATATATAAAAAAAGATCATATTTTGAAAGACAGCAACAACCTTTACTGTTGCAAATTTAACATATGCATACTTTACACTTTTTTTTTTTATCAAATATTCGGTTACAAATTCATTTATATAAAGTTATGAATAATTCATTCTAAGGCTTTACAAACTGCAGTGTTAGACTAGACATACTGCATATAATATAAACAAAAGGTTTATGAAACTGCTATTTATATTAAACTATTTCAGCAAAGACACAAGCTTTTTTTATATAATATATAAACTTAAACAAAAAAATTACAGAAACCTATCTACAGAATGGGATTTGGAAAGAAAAAATCATTTTAAAAATGTCATAATATATCTTAAAATTTCACAAACCACCACCACCACTTCTTTCCACAGAAATGAGGGTGCTTTCATATTGTCTCTCCATTTCTTTTGTTATATGGCTCTGACTGATCATTCCTGTTTTGATGGCATCCATTAACTCTAAATATTCTCCTAGTTCAAGCTGATCATTCTAATTGAGATCAACTTCATTTAGCATCTCATGGAGTTCCTTACCAGAGATTTTTTCTCCCAAGTTCTTAAGACTGGACCGTAGATCATTAAATGTAGTATATCCTTTCTTGCCCTTATCCATGCTCTGAAATATTTCAATATATGTATTCATTCCTTTTGAGTGAAATTAAAGCACTGCATTCACATCAGTACAAGCATATTCATGAACAACATAATCTATGTCATCTTTAAAGTATAGAAATGGTAGTAGCTGAATTTTGTAAATCAGGAGTCAGTATTTCTTGGAGAATAAAAGCTTTTGAGTAGTAGTAGGTTCATGGTGTGCAAGAGAAATATAAGTGAATGCAATTAACAGGATACTGTTGTCAGCAACAGTTTATGGATGTGATGTGTTTATAACCAGAAAAGGCTAACAGTGTCAGTCAGTCTAAGAAGAGAGATTTTTTTATTATCAACAAAAATAGAACTGTGTTTTGGTATTATTATTTGGTAACCTCCATGGAGTCAACAGACTAATTGTGGGAGGACCACTCAATCAGCAACCTGTCTATCATAATGAGCTTTGAAGTTATTTACACTACCTGCATTCACAATGCATTTTACTCACTAACAACTCTCCACATAAAAACTTTATTATTCACACCCTTCTACACCACATCTTTATATAACTTCCAGGGATGACCTCTCATTCTTCACATCTTAACATCCACTCTTTTTATAATTTCTTCTATACTAATCTGATGGAATCCCTTAACTAACTTTAAGGTCTCTATCATATTGACTCTTTTCATCATATCCACCAACCTTTGTAATCCTAAGCATTGAAGTCCCTCAGTTCAACTCATCTTATTAGATAACAGTAGGGAGGAAATCAGTTAACAAAAAGACTGCTTATTATTATTATTTCACCATCTGTAGACTGTGGGAGGTTAATTCAACTGACAACATATTTTTCATACCGAATCTTAAAATCCTTAACACACACATTACATTAACAACACATTCTGGTAATGCGTTCCATTCATGGACAATTCTCCCTGTAGAAAAATCTATGCCTCATACCCCTCTTCACAACATTCTCACATAACTTCCAGGGATGACCTCTGATTCTTCTCCTCTCAGAGACTTAAACGTCTCTATCATATCACCTCTTTTCCTGATATCCACCAAACTCTGCAATCCACATTTCTTCAGCCCCTCTCCATAGCCAGCATTCCAAAGTCCTGATATTTTCTTCATCACTCATCTCTGTATCCTCTACAATGTTTCCATATCACATTGAAAACCAGGTGAGAAAATCTGACAATAGTACAAGTGTGGTCTGACCATTTCTTTATACGGTGGCACAACCAGTTAATTATCCCTACACGTTAGTGTACTTCTTATCATAGAAGCACTGATGTGCAGTTTTTGCAACACTTGCAACATGCCCTCTAAAGTTAAGTCTACTCTCAACCATAATTCTCATCTATTTCATGCAATATAGCACAGTCAATATAGTACACAGCCTCATATTTCTAAATTCCAAAATGTAACACCTTGCATTTATTAATATTAAAACTACAACCAAACTCCTTTGTCCAAGTCAAAAGTCTATTCAGATCTTCTTTAAGGGAATTAACATCAACAGTGCTACTTATAATTCTCCCCAACTTTGAATCATTCAGCAAACAGCTGAAGTCCCCACTCAGTCTACATGATATATCATTTACAAACAAATTAAACAGTATGTGCACAAGAACCCTGGGACATGCTTTAATAAATTTAGTTTAATCCTTTATCCAAGTGTGAGCAAACAAAGTTTGCCCCTGAAAGTATCTTCAGGACTGGGGTAAGGTGGTACAACACCAGGACACTCTTTGCAAAGGTGAAGCAAGCTACCAACACTCCTATCTCAGTATCTCCCATAATACAAAACACATCTCCTTGTGGATATGTCTAATGTTATGCATTACGGGAAGGGCCACAACCCAGACTAGTTTCGACCTTTATTGAGGTCTCTTCAGTGGGAGCCAGGCCCAAGTGGAGATACCAGGCAGAAGCATTAGCAGGTCATCTCTACCTACAGGAGTTGCCAAATGGTGTGCCACCCTTTTTTAATAAATTACTCTCATAACAGCATTCCCCCTCCTCTTTTCATATTCCTACCTTTTCAGAATTTTATATATTCTTCCATTTCTTTTCCTCTCATCACATCCTCCTCAGGCAACCAAGTTTTACTTATTCTAATTACTTTTGTTCATACTGACTCGATCAATGCAACAAACTCAGCTCTTTTGTTTCGAATATTCCTTACGATTGGGTACAAACATAACAATCACTGTGTCTTTGAGGCCATTCTACCAGCACCAACATTTTCTAATCTAACTGTTATAGTACACCTCTCTCTTTGGACTGACCACTCCCATTTTCTTGATACTGTCTCCTCCTGACCTATATGCATTCCTCATCTTGTGCTGCTGCAACCACATCTTCAATCTCATATCTATCTTCCTCCTATTGTACAATCCATTTAGGTGTAGTATCCTGCTTCACAAGTAGACTCTGATCATTTACTATATTAAGTTCTTGACTCTGTGCTTTCTCAGAAAACAATAGCCTTTCTAAATAACTATAGAATAACAAGTATGCCACAGTAAATAACTTTTTTTATTATGTAAATATTTAATGTTATATACCATAAGGCATCATCAGTATAACTATCGAACAACAAAAGGAATTGAATTTAAAAAACAGTAGTGTACATGCTTAAATTGGAATCCCTCTATGTGTGTAGTCATATGTTTATGGATTAAAACTGGTGGCTGAAATTAAACTTAATTAAATTAAAATATAGCAGATAAATTATTGAATACAATTCAGGAAAACACATCTGCACTATTACTAATAACCCTTCCCAGCTTTGCATCATCCGCAACCAACCGAATATCCCCTTGCAATCCATGGACAATGTCATTGATATAAAGGTTAAACAGTATAGGTCCCAGTACTGAGCCCTGTGGAACCCCACTTGTAACCTTCTGCCTCTTTGATATGATATTGCTCCACCATACACAACTCTCTGATACCTATCAGACAGCCAATCCTGAATCCAGTTGACCAATCTGACATCCACACCCATGTGCTGCAACTTGAATATCAGCTTATCATGTGGAACCCTGTCAAATGCCTTTGCTAAGTCTAGGAAAATGGCAGTATATGCCTGTCCCTCATCTAATGCTCTTGTAACTTTATCATAGAAGGCTAGCATATTGCTTTTAGCAATATGCTAGCCTTCACAAGAGCGTCCCTTCACAAATCCATGTTGACTCTCACTGATAACATTACCCTCATCTGCCCGATGCTGTATATGGTCCCTCACTACTTTCTCCAAGATCTTACTAACTACTGATGACACACAAACTGACCTATAATTAGACACTTCCAGTCTGCTACCGCCCTTATGCAATGGCACTATCTTACCTTCTTTCCATTCTATGGGCACCTTTCCCACAGCTAGACTTTCATTGAAAAGCCAGGTCAAGATCACTGTCAGTTCCTTAGCACACTCTCTCAAAACTCGTGGCGAAATACCATCCAGAGTACTCAGTATGTGGAACATACTCTCCTCCTGCACCTCTGAACCTCGAACATGCTCTATCCCTCTATTATTCAAATTGATTCCTCCAGGATGAAATACTCCAATAAAGTGTTCATTGAACAATTCCACTATGTTCTCTGCATCAGTCACTCTGTTCCCATTTTTATCCCACAATGTCATTCTTTCACAGTCATTTCTCCTCCTACTGGCCACATAGCTAAAAAATTCCCAAGGATTTTCCTTGGATCTAAGAGCCAATCTTTTCTCATATTCCAGTTTCGCCTTCCTTACCATACTAGTCACTCTTTGGGCCTGTATCTTATATTCTTCATGCATCTTGTCTTAACCCGTCTCCTTATATCTCTTCTATAGCCTCTTTTTCGCATGCAATTCCTGTTTAATATTGTTTGTCATCCACTTTACTCCAAATTGTGTCCTCTTGTTCACTCGTGGAATACAGCTTACCATTGCTGCTAACAAATATTCCTTCACAATTTCCCAATCACTAATGATATCCCGGCCTTCCAGTTCCTCCCTCCACTTTCCCAAGTTGACATCTAAGACTATTATAATCAACTGCTTTATAATTCCAGATACATTCCTGTCTATTTATTTTCCAAGTCAAAACCATATGGTCACTCTCTCCAACTGGTGGGAGAGAAGTCATCTCAGTTATTATCAGCGCTTCGGATGCTATAACCAAATCCAAAACTCTTGAACCTCTTGTTCACTCTGATACATGTTGTCTAAGACATTTGTCCCTCAAGAATTCTAGAAATTCCATTCCCTTATTGCTACATGCGTCTTCCTTTCCCCAATCTATGCTGCTGTAGTTAAAATCTCCTATAACAATCATTTTTCTTGCACTTGCCATGCTAAACTGTCTCAACATCTCCTGATCCCCACCCTCCTGTGCTCCTTCGTCTGTAGCAACACCCTACTAAATATCCTCTCTTGTCCACCTCCACCTCACACCATAAGCTTTGAAAATCATTAGTGTCACAGCCTTCCAAAACGTCCACTTATAGAGGACATAGGTCTTCACTTATCATAAGCAGTATTCCACCACCATGCTTTCCCTTCCTGTCCTGCCAAAAAATGCTGTACCCAGCAACTTCTATTCCTGTTATTATATCCTCTTCTGTCAACTACGTCTCAGTGATCCCAATAATCTTTGGCCAGGCTGATGTTATCAGCGCCATCAATTCCTCTCCTTTATTCCGGATACTCCTGGCATTAGTATAAAGCATAAAAATGCCACTATTTCTATACCCAGCATTATCCCCTCTAGACTCCACTGTGCTCAGCGGTATCTGATGTTGTCCCCCTTCTCCCAAGTACCTTTTCACACGAGGCCAACCCTGCTACCATCCACCTTGGGCATTCTAGTTTCCCTGCATTGACACACTGACTCGTTCAGAACAGCAATCTCTCCAGATGCCCACATCCTTCCTCATTCAAATGCAAGCTATCTCTTGCATACAATTCCTCTCTGTCCTCAAACGCTGTCCAAGCATCCACATATTCCAATACTCTCTTCTGTCACGTTCTAGCTATTATGTTATTCAATATGACTGCTCTTCTTCTCCGCTCGTCACAATCATACCTAGGCAACACACACACACTATCTTTCCTCTCTGCATCTTCTTTCGTACTACCTCAAGCAAGAATCTCATATCTCTCGTTGCCCAATTTACATTACCTCTCAAGTCATTTTTTCCTACCATCACAATCATCTCCTTCACCCTTTCACCCCTCTTAATTGCCATAGCCACACTTTCTATTGTTCCTCCAGACAAACACTCCTCACGCATTCTATCTTGCACACCACAGATCATTGAGGCACCGTACATTACACCTCTTACCATTCCCTCTCTCCTACTGTTTCCATTCTCTCCTCTTCTATCATTCCCATAACTCTCTCTCATTCCCTCTCTTCCACTTATCCTATTCTCTTCCATCATTCCCATATCTCTCTTTCATTCCCTCTCTTCCACTTATCCTATTCTCTCCTCTTCTATCGTTCACATAACTCTCTCTCATTCCCTCTCTTATACTGTTCCCATTCTCTCCTCTTCTATGAATCCCATACTTCTCTCTCATTTCCTGTCTTCTACTGTTTCTATGCTCTCCTATTCTATCATTCCCAAACTCCTCTCTCTCTCATTCCCTCCCTCCTACTGCTTTTATTCTATCCTCTTCTATCATTCTAAAAACTTTCTCTCACTCCTACTCTGATTCGCCTTGCATATATCTCTTCCATTCTCCAAATCTCATCTCGTTCACAAGATATTCCACCTCCTCTTTCAGCTCATCTATCCCTTTCTGCAGGTTAGCCATTCTTTTACCCAATCAAAACCATTTCCGTAAACTTCACAGTCATTCAAGCTTTCCACACTCCCAACTCTTATTTTCTCATTCATACTTCGCTCGTCATTCTCTGCTATCACACTACTCGTCTTCCGACATTCATTTCCCATCCCTGAAACAACTAGGTCAGTTATCGATATATCAAATTCATTAATTTCCTCCCACTGTCTGCATTTTGCACATATACGCCCTCTCCCTTCTCTCACCTGCCACATATCCAACTCCCGGGAAGCATGCATGCCACAAAGTCCTTTATTATATTACATATAATAGAGTTCTTAAATGGAAGAGGACTCGGTGACAAGCCATTTATGATTGCAGTTGGGTCCGCCATCATTCCTTACTGCCAAATACGTGACTACTAAACTAATCACCAAAAAATAGGTTCTCTATTTCGTTATAAAAAAAGAATAAAAATAATATAAGCAAAGTGGATATTAGATCCAGCATTATTTCAAAGCCAAATATAGAAACTATGAAATTTTGTAATAGATTTCACGGTTTGATATGAACACAGATGGATAAGAAAATAACTATTTATTAACTTAAAAGCTAATATTTAGCTGGTATTATATCCAGCATCTTCAGAGCACACAACACAAAGTTTGTTACAAATGCAAAACAACCACAATACGGTGTAACAGTGGGGCTAGTAAAAGTAATTGCAGCGTGCAACACAGGACTAAAGTCCTAATATGGCACCATCTAGGTTATAAAAAAAAAAGTTCAAAGTTTTGAAATAGTAGTCCGAATCATAGTCTTAGAAAGTTTGAAAAAATAAAATAAAATAAAAGTAATAAATATTAATTTGGTCTTAAGATGACTGTCTCCCAAATCTTTGGCAGATTTATACAGCCATACTTGTTAAGGTTTGGAGTATGTTTTTAAGTTAATAAATAGTTATTTTCTTATTCATCTGCGTTCATATCAAACCGTGAAATCTATTACAAAATGTCTGATGAACACATAAGCCTATCCACGTGTAGAAACTATGAAAGTTTCATAAGTTGACCAGAGAGCTTGCAGGAACACATTCCTTGGCATTCACAAGTTGCCTTAGAGTAGACTACTTAAAAGACATAGGCACTGCCCAAGCATCTATATATTCGCCTTTTATTAGTTCATTTTGACAAGGTTTCACTGGCCTGACAGCTGTTTCAAACTGATTGGTTCTCTTCAGAGACTTTAAGAGAGCAAAAATTCTCATTCAGCACTAAATAACTTGAAATGTCAGAAATGTATTTTTTGTAAGCAAACTCTGGGAAGGTGCATAAAAATAATTACCAAAGTAAAGAGCCAAAAGGCTTTAGTTTGGTGATGCAAAATTATATAAGCAAAGTGGATATTAGTTCCAGTTTCATTTCAAAGCTGAATGTAGAAACTATGAAAGCTTCATAAATTGACCAGACAGCATGAAATAATGCAGAAAGGGAAATGGCCCCAGTCCAGCATGGAGAGATCACATCGAGTGAGTGGTATCAGTGGAACTAGCTGTAGATCCAGAAATGAGTTGTTGTGTTTGAATACCAATGCCAGAAGTATAAGAAACAAAGCGGATGAAATGGTTGCACTAATTGCGTCTGTGCACCCAGAGATTGTCGGAATAAGTGAGACATGGTTAGATGAGGATGACATCCTGACAGGAATAGAGATGGAAAGGTATGATGTGTTTCGTGAGGATAGAAGGGGTAAAAAGGGAGGGGGAGTGCTATTGATGATAGAGAAAGAGTTATGTCCATACAAGGTAGAGATGCAAGAGGGAAATGGGGCCAGTGGTTTTGAGGCAGTATGGTGTGAGATAGAGGTGAATAGAATCAAATACTTGGTGGGATGTTGTTATAGACCTGGTAATGTGGATGGTGGTGATAGTGAAATGTATAGTCAAATAAACCAAGCAAATAAGAAAAGGGTGATCATTATGGGTGATTTTAATTATGGCAATATAGACTGGAATGAAGAGATAGCAACTGGAAGTAAAGAAAATGAGTTTCTTGAGTTTTTGAGGGATAACTACCTCAGACAGTATGTAACAGAGGGCACAAGAGGATTAAGGGTCTTGGATTTGGTCATCTCATCGGAGGATGTAATTATCAATGAGGTATCAAATCATCCACCAATTGGTGAAAGTGACCATGAGATGATTACTTGGGTGGTTGCCAGCAGTGCAAGGACCCCTGTGAAAAAAGGGTATATGTGGAACTACAAGGGGGGTGATTATGAAGAGCTCAGGAGACAGCTTGCAGGTGTAGCATGGAATGAGGAGTTAGCTGGAAAAGAGATCAATGCAGCTTGGGGGATTTTCAAAAAATATTTAGTAGATGCAATGTCTAAATGTATACCATGGGTGAGAAGGTTAAATAAGGTAGGTGTGAGATGGATGAATAAAGAGATTAAGCATGCAATACAGAGAAAAAGGGCATTGTGGAGGCAGCATAAGAGAAGTGGAAGTAACCAATTTCATGAGGTCTACAAAGACCAGGCAAGGAGGGTGACTTGGTTGGTGAGAGTAGCTAAAGAGAGGTATGAACAGCAGTTAGCTAATGAAGCTAAAAAGAATCCTAGGGAGTTCTTTCGATATGTAGCCAGCAAAAGAAAGAATGATTATGGAAGGATGACATTGATTGGAGGAAATGGTATAAAGACAGCTGTTGCAGAATGTGTGGTGGAGATACTTAATGAGTAGTTCATAAAGATCTTTCAATCTTGTGAATGTGACTTCATGGAGAGATTAAGAGCAGTTGATGATGGGGAGGAGAGACTGACTGTAAGTGAGCAAGAGGTGTTTGGGGAGTTGAGTAAACTAGATGTAAATAAGGCTGTGGGACTTGATAATATATCACCGCGTATTCTGAAGGAATGTGCCAGAGAGTTGACACCTGCCTTGACATATTTTTTTAATACGAGTCTTGCACTCGGTCAAGTCCCTAAAGAGTGGAAGGAGGGCAAGATTGTGCCACTTCATAAAGGAGGTGATCGAACTCAAGCATCAAACTATAGGCCTATCTGTGTGTCAGGTGTTGTGGTTAAGTTGTTGGAGAAGCTTGTGAGAACTATTATCCAGAGTTGGGTTGACAACAATGGTATAATCTTTGATGGACAGCATGGATTTGCTAAAGGGAGGTCATGTTTTAGTAATCAACTTACTTATTACAATAAAGTGACTGCTTCCTTGGACAGAGGAGAAGGATACACAGTAATATACTTGGATTTCGCAAAAGCTTTTGATAGAGTACCTCATGATAAGTTGACAGTCAAACTAGAGCAGATGGGGTTGGATATTAGATTAGTGCATTGGATTGGAGACTGGCTATCTGATAGGTATCAACAAGTTGTGTATGGGGGTGCAATATCCAGGAAAAGGAAAGTCACTAGTGGAGTGCTTCAGGGATCTGTTTTAGGGCCATTACTATTTAACTTGTATATTAATGATATTGGCGAAGATTTGGATGGAGATATTCAGTTGTTTGCAGATGATGCAAAGTTGGGACGAACCATAAAGAGTAGTGAAGATGTTGTGGCCTTGCAAGAAGACTTGAATAAATTGAGTGATTGGGTAAGCAAATGGGGATGTGAGTTCAATGTTGCAAAATGTAAGGTTTTAAAATTTGGAAAACAAAGATGGGATGCAGAATTTATGCTTGGTGAGAATATATTGTTGGAAGTAGAGGAAATAAGAGATCTGTGGGTGATAGTGGATAAAGATCTAAAATTTAGAGGGCACATCGCCAAAATTGTGAAGACAACACAAATACTTCTGGGAATGATGCGGAGGACACTGACGTGTAGAAGTAGGGAGATTCTTGTTCCATTGTATAAGGCTTTGATTAGGCCACACATGGACTATTGTGCCCAGATTTGGTCACCTGGTTTTCAGAAGGATGAAGAGATGTTGGAAAGGGTCCAAAGGCAACTGACTAAGGTAGTTTCTGACCTCTAGAATGTCGAGTATGAGGAAAGATTGAAAAGATGTAATTTGCAGAGTCTAGTGGAGAGAAGGAAGAGGGGAGATATGATAGAGACCTAGAAGTTGGTAAGTAGTTGTTATAGGATCCATGGTGGAGAAGTTCTACAGAGAATAGTGGGAGATCAGGGGAGAACCAGAGGTCATCCCTGGAAACTGTATAAAGAGGGTGTGAGTAGGGGAGTGAGAGGCAGTTTTTTTCGTGCAGAGTTGTGAGTGATTGGAATGCCTTGCCTGAGAGTGTGGTGTCTGCAAGGAGTTTGAATGTGTTTAAGATGCGGTATGATGAGATGTGTTTGAGATAAAAGGACCTCCTAGATGAGGTCTTGTTTAATAATAATAATAATGCTGGATCTAATATCCACTTTCCTTATGTAATTTTCCATCGCTGAACTGAAGCCTTTTTGCTATTTATTTTAGTAATAAAAATAAAGTAAAAAAAAAAAGTTAAATGTTTAAACCCATTCATGACTTATGGGCCACCCTGTAGTTAATTGGTTTTATATTCAGGAATTGTAAAATTTCTTCATTTGTTTTATGGTCCTGCTTAGTATATCCAGCTGTTTTCTGAGAAATTTGATTTCTGCTGTTTGAATCCATTTTCCACTTTCATACAATAAAGTTGGTTGCAACAAGACATTATATAGTATGATTTGGGTGTGTTTTTGTACAAGATGGCTTAAATACATTATTTATTATGCTGTTTCAATGTCTATATCTTTTTCATCTTTATATGATAAGTTGCATTCCATGTATTTGAAAGTATTTTCATGTTCTAATGTTTTATTATTTATCATTATTTAAATTCTTATTTTGTTTTCTCCTTTGAAAGACATTATTTTTGTCTTTACTTTTGATATTCTCATATTATATTGTTCTGTAAGTTCATTTAATGATTTTATTTAGCTCTACAGGTCATCTGCAAATAACAATAATTATCATTATTACATGACACCTCCAAGGAGCCCAAAGACTCATCGAGGGAGGGCACCTACTCCACCACTCAATCCACCAACTACATTCATCATTACACCAACAGCATCTACTACCGACAACTATCACTAGTATTTTCACAGACAATCACAAACATCTATGCCCAATGCAGGATTTGAACCTGCAGCCTTTTGGCTGGAGAGTGGATACGCTAACCACTTGGCCAACCAGGCCGGCACTTGTGCTTGAAAAATATAATAGTGTATCTATCTTTATGTGTGTGTTAATTAATATACCAAATGCTGTTTCCAGATTGTTATAATTAAAAAGTAGAAGTGATAAGGCACATCCTTGCCATACTCCTCTTAATGCCTTTCCATTCTGATATTTGTTCTAATTTCTTGGATAGAGTGTAAGAGCTGTTTTGGTATATTTAGATCAGTTAATATTTTAAATAATTTTTGTCTGTTGATTGTATCAAAGGTTTTTTTCATAATCAGTGAAGCCAACATGCGTTATTTTTTGTAATTTTCTTATCTTTTTTGATTAATAATTTTACAGTAAAAATTGAGTTTATGCAAGATCAGCCTTTTCAGAATCCAGCAGTTTGTCCTCTACAAAACTGTTTAGTTTCTATTTTAATATTCATGCATATATTTTATTATTATTATCATCATTATCAACATCATACCTCCATGAACAGACTCATCACAAGTGGTCCCACTCTCACATGCAAAGCTCATCATATCTTGATTAAATGCATTCACTATCTCTGCACTCACCCCACACTCTCAAGCAATGCATCTACGAAGGTTGTTCGATAAGTCCGTGCAAAAATGAAGAACACAATTTTTTGGGACAAACATTTTTCAACATAGTTGCCTTTGAGGTCTATACACTTAGTCCAACAATGCTTGAGTTTTATGATCCGTCCATATAGTATGATTTGTCCAACTCTTCAAAATAGGGAGTTGTTTCGGCAATCACCTCATCGTTTGATGAAAATCTCTTTCCTGACAGTCATTTTTTCATGTTTCGAGGGAGCCAAATCTGGAGAGTAGGGGGGGATGCAAAAGGAATTTGTAGCATAAATCAAACAATTGCAAGAGTTCACACTTGACGCTTTTGATCCAGTGTGAGCAAATGCAGCACCTATCTTGCGGATAGTTTTCTCATATGTAAATGTTCATGTAAAGTATTATGTATACAGTCATTTGAGATGCCCACATCATGGATTTTTTCAATAATTTCTGGAGTAGTGACCTCAACAGGGCATTCAAAATGTTCAGTGTCACTTGTGCTCATATGGCCACTTTGAAAGTTACTAAACCACTTATAAACAGTTCTAATTGAAGGTGCAGACTCACCATCATGTTTATCAATCTTAGCTTTGGTTTCCTGAGCCATTTTTTCCTTTCAAAAAGTAATGTTTAGTCACTACACGAAATTCTTTCTCATCCATTTTTCACAAATCACGGTACTTGATCGATTCAAATTTGAGGACACAGGAGAGGATAGCTTAATTGTGAATGAGCAGGAGGTATTTGAAGAAATAAATAACCTTGATGTTAATAAGGCAATAGGGTTTGATGAAATATCACCATGTATCTTAAGAGAATGTTCCAGGGGACTAACAGTAGCATTGGCATGCCTGTTTAACAAGAGTCTTGCAACAGCACAGGTTCCAAGGGAGTGGAAGGAGGGTAAAATTGTTCCACTGCACAAAGGCAGTGATAAGGCTGTAGCTTCAAATTATAGGTAGGTCTGTATATCAGGAGTTGTGGTGAAAGTCCTGACAGATTGTTGAGAAGTAGGATACAGAAATAGGTTGATAACAGCAGTATTCTCTGTGGTTATCAGCATGGGTTTGTTAAGGGGAGATCATGTTTCACTAACTTACATATGTACTATAACAAGATGACAAATACCATGGACAGAGGAGATGCATATACAGTGATGTACTTGGATTTTGCAAAGGCTTTTGATAGACTGCCACATGACAAGTTCTTAATTAGATTGAATAACAGACTTCTGTGTTGGATCAGTGACTGGCTATCAGATAGGTATCAGAAAGTTGTATATGGGAGTGCAGTATATCGAGAAAGGTCATCAGTGGTGTGCCACAGGGGTTAGTTTTGGGCCATTGTTGTTCAATTTGTATGTTAACGATATTGGGTTGGATTTAACTAGTGATATCCAGGTGTTTGCAGATGATGCAAAATGGGTAGAGCAATGCACAGTCAGGCTGATTAATGCCTTACAAGAGGACTTGAATAGATTGCATGAATGAGCAGGTAAGTGGAACTGTCAGTTCAGTGTTGCCAAGTGTAAGGTTTTGAGATTTGGTAAGCAACGATGGGATGCCAAGTATACACTTGGTGGGGAAACTTTAACAGAAGTAGAGGAGATGAGAGATCTATGAGTGATGGTGGACAAGGACCTGAAATTCAGGGGCCACATTGCACAAGTTGTGAAGATATCACATCTAATAATGGTAATGATGCTGAGAACCCTGACATGCAGAAATAGAGAGGTTATGATTCCATCGTATAAGGACTTGATCAGGCTTCATATGGATTATTGTGCACAGATTTGCTGATGAGGATATGTTGGAAAGGGTACAGAGAAGATTCACAAGGGTAGTCAGTGGTCTTTGGAATGTGGAGTACGAGGACAGATTGAGGGAATGTAAGTTGCAGAGCCTCGTGAATAGGAGGAAGGGGAGGGGGATATGATTGAGACATATAAACTAGTCAGAGGTTGTTATCAGGTAGACATGGAAGAGATTTTTCATAGAATTGGAGAGGGAAGTAGAACAAGAGGCCATTGCTGGAAACTGTATAAGGAGGGTGTGAACAAAGGAGTGAGAAGCAGGTTCTTTACATGGAGGGTGGTTGGTGAGTGGAATGCATTGCCTGAGTGTGTTGTGGATGTGGACACATTGAATCAGTTTAAGATGCGGTTGGATGAGCACTGTATGCAATAGTGAGTACCTCCCACGATGAGTCTCTGACTCCATGGAGGTTGGGTGTGATGATGATAATAATAATAAATAAACGCCAGACACAGAGTAATAGATCTGTCGACTGAAACTTAGTGCGTGATCCTCCTACAGTTGCCAGCAACTAAAAATAACCTCGATACGTACTGGTGGTGCCATTTCTTAGACTTTGCATGGACTTATCGAACAGCCTTCGTACAGCTAGCTTCTAGGGATGACCCTTACCAATTTATATCTTGATCATGTCTTTCCTCTTCCTTCCATTCACTAAGCTCTGCAATTTGCATTCTCTCAATCTGTCATACTCCATATTTCAGATATCAGAAACTGACTTAATTGTCAGTTTCTGATATCTGAACATTCTTCGTCAACTTATTCTTTTGAAAATCAGGCAACCAAATCTGTTCCTAGTAATACATATGCAATCTGATCAAAGCTTGTATAATGAAATCACAGCATCCTGACTTCTACACGTCAGTGTTCTCCACATCATTCCCATAATCTGCTGGGTTGTGGTTAAAATTGTTGTCCTTACAATTTTAGTAAAATGTCCATGAAATTTCATGTCCCTATCCATCCCACTCCTCCGTCTTTAAGTTATTCTCACCAATCTTAGACTCTGCATCCCAACTATGCTTCCCAAATTTTAAAACCTTAAACTTTGTAACATTAAACTGAAATCCCTACACACTCACCCAATCAATCTATTCAATTCTTTTTGCAAGGTTACATCTGCTCTACTTCTCAAAACTCTATAATAAATTTAGTTTAATCCTTTATCCAAGCATAAGCAAACAAAGTTTGCAGCTGAAGTATGTTCAGGACTGAGGCAACTCGTGGTAAAGGTGGACCAAGTTCTCTCATCACTACTTCTCTTAGTATCTCCCATAATGCAAAACATATCTCCTTGCAGACATGTATATGCTATGCATTAAGGGAAGGGCCAATTACCCAGACCAGTTTCGACCATTATTGAATGTTCAAGTACAGGTCAAACTCAAAAAAACTCTGCGTTGTTCTCCTCAGTAACAGGCTCACCCTGACACTGAGAAGAACTCTCAGTTTTGGCTCTACCCCATGGAAGCCTCCACCACCACCGAGCAGAGCCGCTCGTTTGCTCATATGTCATCTGAGGGGTAACAGCCGTGCTTCAGTTAACTTTATGGGCTACAGCATTGCCATTCATTACCCCCTCCCACACACACACACACCGGTGACAGCAACAGCCAAGCTTCAGTTAAAACTTCATGGGCTACAGCTTTGCCATTCATCACCCAAGCTTCCAACCAGTTTCAACTTTTATTGAAGTTTTGTCAGTGGGAGCCAGACCCAGAGGTGGTGATACTAAGGTGGAAGCAATGGAGAAGTCATATTTACCTATATGAGTTGCCAAAAGGTGTCTCACCTTATTATTAAATTACTCTGGATTGAGAGAAAGATGTTGAAAGTTTTTTCCCACTTGGTTAGACTATAATAAATTTAGTTTAATCCTTTATCCAAGTGTAAGCAAATAACGTTTGCCCCTGAAGTATCTTCAAGACTGAGGCAACTTGTGGCAAAGGTGGACCAAGTTCTCATCACTACTTGTCTTAGTATCTCCCATAATGCAAAGCACATCTCCTCGTGGACATGTATAATGCTCTGCATTAAGGGAAGGGCCAATACCCAGACCAGTTTTGACCTTTATTGAGAGACCTTTTGGCAACTCATATAGGTAACTATGACTTCTCCATTGCTTCCTCCTTAGTATCACCACCTCTGGATCTGGCACCCACTGACGAGACCTCAATAAAGGTCGAAACCGGTCTGGATAGTGGCCCTTCCCTTAATACATAGCATTATTCGTGTCTGCAAGGAGATGTGCTTTGCATTATGGGAGATTCTAAGACAAGTAGTGATGAGAGCTTGGTCCACCTTTACTATGAGTTGTCTCAGTTCTCAAGATACTTCAGGCGCAAACTTTGTTTGCTTACACTTGGATAAAGGATTAAACTAAATTTATTATAGTCTAACCAACTGGAAAAAATCTTCCAACTCATAACTCTCTCCAACTTTGTATCATCTACAAACAATCCTTTTCAATGTCATTTACACACAAAATAAACAATAATGGCTCCAAAACAGATATCTGGGGCACAGCACTAGTGACTTATCTCTTGTGGGATATCACTCTCTCATACACAACTTGCTGATACCTATCAGGACAGCCAATCTCCAATCCAATGCACTAATCTACTGTCCATCCCCATCTGTTCCAGTTTAACTGCTGTCTTCGTCATGTGGCGATTTATTAAAGGCTTTTGCAAAATCGAAATATACTACTGTGTGTATATATATCCCCTCGTCCAATGTATTTGTCACCTTGTTATATTTGCAAAACAATTTTGTCCTCTTTTTACTCCTTTGGAACTTGGGCCAATCTAAGACATGTTAAAAAGCTAAATTAAGTTTTTGTTAACTCCCTAGAGCATTCCATCAAGACATGTGGTGATATACCATCAAGCCCCATGGCCTTGTTGACATCAAGTTTACCCAATTCCTTGTATGTTCACTAAATATCAGTGGTTCTTCCCCATGCAAACTGATTTCAAGTTTTGCATTATGATACAATCACAAGGATGAACCACTATCTTTCTCAGTATTTATCCTTTTCCTATTATCACTATTAGTAAAGAGCCAGCAGAAAGCTATAAAATGCATCTCCCATGTGGCTAGCATAGGAGATTAGGCCACAACCGCTCCACTACAATTCCAAGAAGAAGAAGAAAGGTTGTAAAGCCCGGCCATAATGCGAAAACACTGGATGTGACTAAATTTTTCCAACTATATGACTACTCTGTCGAAACCATTTATGGAGGTCAGAGCATGATGCAGAGAGGAATCTTTCCCAAACAATAAGCAATACTGGAATAGCCCAAAGAACTCATAAATATAATAGTAATCAATGCAATCCTCTTTTCCTCGATATAGGAACATTTAATTGTCAAACACTTAAAGAAGAGGAAGACCTTGCCATCCTGCAGCAAGAACTAAAACATATTAAATGGGATATAATAGGCTTAAGTGAAGTATGCAGGCAGGAGGAACATTTAATAAAACTAAAAAATGGAGATTACTTATACTACTATGGGAAAACAAAAGGACAATAAGGAGTCATCATGATCATCAAATTCCTGTCATGTACCCTCAAGGGGTGTACAGGATATGACAGTACTACATGAAAAATTTACATCATTACTAAATTCCTATCTACAATTTTCCTCCAAATCAGTCTGTTGCTTGTCAAGACTCCAACATTATCAGATCTTATATTTCTACGTCTAAGGCACTTTGTACCGTATCAATCCACCTATGTCTTGGTCTTCCTCTGGGTCGTTTTCCTGCCAACCTGGCAGAGAGCACTTGTTTTGCTAATCTTTCCTCTCCCATTCTATTTAAGTGACCACACCACCTGAGATTAGCTCTGCTAACGCATTCCTGGATGCTGACAATGTCAAGTTCTTTCCTAATATCCTCATTTTTAATATGATATTGCCATTGATGCCATCTGTTCAAGCCTCTAATCTTTCTCAGGACTCTCATATCTGTGGTCTCTAGTCTTTGGTCAAGTGTTTTACTTCTGACCCAGCTCTCAGATCCATAAGTTAAAACTGGTTTGAACACTGTCTTGTATACAGCTTCTGTTGTCTATGTCTATATTTAATTTACCATCTTCAGTAAAAATTGTACCTAAGTAGCTGAAATGTTTTACTTGTTCCACAGGTTCTCCATTCACAACACAGTTGACATTTTCAATGATTCTGCCTATTTTCATTGTCTTTGTCTTTTTATTGCTGACCTTCATACCATATCTATTACAACAGTTATTAAATTTAGTCAGAGAATCTTGCAGACTTGTAGCGGATTTATTTAGAAGTATAACATCATCCGCATAAAGCAAAGAGCTGACATTAACATCTCCAATTCTGATATCAGGTTTAATACCACTTTCCTTCATAATGTGATCCATATAAATAATGAATAACAGAGGGGATAATGTACATCCTTGTCTCACACCAGATTTAACATTAAACCATCTTCCTGTACTTCCTTCAATTCTAACTGCTGACTCACAACTCAAATAAAGACTAAGTATTGCTTGATATAATGCCCCATTGACACGATATAACTGCAGCGTATTGAATAGCTTCTCTCTTGGCACCTTGTCATATGCCTTTTCCAAATCGACAAAACTTAAATACAGATCTTTGTTATATTCCAATGATTTCTCGACTATTTGTCGTAAAGTGAAGATCTGATCCTGACAGCCTCTATTTGGCTTGAATCCAGCTTGTTCTTCACCAAGCTTTTCTTCCACAATTCTTCTCAACCGTTTCTCAAGTATACTCGCATAGATCTTGCCAGGAACACTCAGAAGGGAAATACCTCTGTAATTCTCACATTCAGTTTTATTTCCCTTTTTATATATGGGTACTATGAGAGCTCTACTCCAATCATCGGGAATTCGTCCCTCTGTCCAGGCTTTCTGAACTATGCAGTGCAGCCACTGTAAGACTTTTATACCACCATACTTCAGCATTTCTGGTCGAATATCATCTACTCCTGCTGCCTTTCCACATTTCAAGCCTTTGATGGCTTTTTCTACTTCAAGTATGGATATGTATTCCTGACTGCATGCCTGGTCAGTGTTTTTTATCACTGTGCTGTCATCACTGCTTGTTTCATTTAGCAGTTTTTCAAAGTAATTACTCCATACTTCAAGGATTTCTTTTTCTCCTATTTTCATGTCACCTTTATCATCTCTAACTCCTTTTACAGCACTCTTTCCTCCATTCCTAAGCTTCTTCAACAACCTCCAGAATATTTTGCCACCTTCTTGATATTTATTTTCTATATTCTTGTCAAAGTCCTCCCATGACTTTTGTTTAGCTAGTTTTACACACTGTTTAGCTTTCTTACATTTGTCTCTGTATTCTGTAAGAGTAAAAGCCGATTTATTTGCCAGGAACTTTTGATATGTTTTCTTCTTTTCCTTCACTGCCTCCTTAACTTCCTGTGTCCACCAGGGAGTTCTAATTTTTTTATCCTTGCACACAACCTCACCATATGCCTCTCTGGCAGAATCAATCAATGTTTTCTTCAGAGTTTGCCACTGAATCTCAAGGTTTGATTCCTGTTCTCAAACTCTTTCATTTTCTTTTCAATAATCTTTCTGTATTTTAGTCTACAGTTCACATCTGAGAGCTGCTCAACTTTTATTCGCTTTAAAATTTTCTTACATGTTATTCTTTTCAATATGAAATTCAATTTTATCCTGCTCAAGACTAAATAGTGATCACTTCCAATTTCAAATCCTCTGTACACTCTGGTGTCCTGCACCAGGGAGAAAACATCACTATCAACAATAACATAGTCAATGAGACTTTTCTTATTCCTTGCCTCTTCTCTCCACGTGTATTTGTGCACATTTTTATGTTTGAACATGGTGTTAGTAATAACCAGTCCATGTCCTGAGCAGAAATCCAACAGGTATTTGCCATTATTATTAGCTTTGCTCTTTTCTCCAAATTTTCCCAAAATATTTTTGTACATCTGACAATCATTTCCTACTCTGCTATTTAGATCCCCAACAAGGACCAACTTTTCCTTTTTCATTGTGTCAGTTGCTTTTTCTAAAGCGTCAAAAAATTCCTCCACTTCTACCTTAGTAGAACCTTCTGTGGGACCATAGGCACAAATAAGTCTCATTGTCCAGTTCCCCATTCTCATATTTGCCCACATTACTCTACTTGAGACTGACTGCCATTCAAGAAGATTAGCCTCGTATTTTGTGTTGAATACTATGGCTACTCCTTCTTTTCCTTGCTTGTCATTGCCTGAATATAACATTTTGTATTTATTGCTCAGAAAGATCTCACCAGTTTTGGTCTTTTTTGTTTCAGTCACCCCTATTATGTCGATCTGGTGCTTATCTAATTCCTCAGCTAGCTCCATTTCTTTGCCATTCAGGCTTCTTACGTTGATAGTACCGATCTTTAACTCTGGTGATGTTGAGTTGGGGTTTGTTTTCAGATTTGTTCCAGTAGCTGACTTTTCGCTGTTCGCCCTGGTTCCCTGGCGAAAACAACGGGGCCCTTGTTTAATCGGGCGACGCTCCAGCCGGCATGAAATTTTGTCATGTTGTACCATCATTTTTTTATTTTGGTTTAACCAATAAGAATACAATTTGGTCGGCTAAATCCCAAATTGCCAGCCCATCCTCGTTCGTTCAGTATCAAAGTAGATACCCAACAGGGTGCACCACGAGAAAGTGAGGATTGGACATTAGGTCAGAAGCCCTGGTCGGTTCTCCACATTCCTTTAAAGGCTATGTGGAGGTCTCCTCTCAGTTATACAGCTTTGACCCTTAAGCACCCCGACAATAAGGAGTTGGATTTCTAATTAAGAAACCAATTACACACCTTATAGAATTTAATTATACAGATGAAAGAATAATAGAAATCGCACTTAAAATCAGGATCATTAAAATATATGCTTCTACCCACTCCCACATCCCATACTAATGAAGAGAAAAGCATTTTATGACTCAATGCAGCACTCTAGACAAAAAAAGAAATAACAATCAAAACTTTACTATAGTAATGGGCGATTTTAATGCCAAAATAGGTCATCCCTCTCACCAAATAGACACAATAGGACCATACATAATATGGTAAAAGAAGCTCCCAAAAGAAAATGGACATGGAGAAATAAAAAATGAAATAGATTATATACTGTGTAATAATAAAGAAATAATCCAACATACCTCAGTACTAAATCAAATAAAAACAGGAAGCGACCACTGACTGGTGAGAACCAAAATTAAAATAAACCCCAAATTGGAAAGAATAAAATAGCTAAACAAAAAATCAAGAAGTTTTGACTTCAAACCTATTCAAAACAAAAAGAAGGATTACGAAGAAAAACCCAATCAAAAACTAGACTTAATAAACATATTTGAAGAAGACATAAATAAAATAAGCAAAAACCTAACGGAAGTAATCATCTCAGCAGCCAACGATTCAAAAGCAACAAACAACAAAAAGACCATAAACTTTCAGAAGAAACCTTACAACTACTAAAAAAGAGATGAAATATGAAACAAGACAAAAACTTAACTTCTAAACTAGAATATGCAGAACTATGCAAAACATGAGAAATGAAATAAGATCTTATAACAGTACAAAATAAATGAAACATTTAAAAACAATAAGAAAACATTTATCAGTTGGTAAAAGTCAAATAACTGCAATAAAAGATAAGAATGGAACTACAATAAGGAAAAAGAACAAATCCTAAGCAGACTAGAAGGATTTTATAAAGAACTCTATAGTGATTCTTCAATAGAGAAATCAAATATAAATAACTCTTCCCATCACATATGGAATTCATCCCCTATTCACCTCAGATGAAATAAAACAAGCATTAAAACAAATGAAAAATGGAAAATGTCCTGGTGAAGACCTAATTCACATAGAATTAATTAAATGGGAGGAAACAACATAATTCACCATGTCACAAACTTACTAAAGCTATGCCTAGAAGAGGGAAAGATACCAGAAAAATGGAAAGATACTACTCTGACACTGTTATTTAAAAAAAAAGGAGACAAAGAATAAGTAAAGTATAGGCTAATTAGTATTCTCTCTAATCTGTGTAAAATTCTCACAAAAGTAATAACAAACAATTAACCCCTCTTCTAGATTCAAATCAACCTGCAGAACAAGCAGGATTCCATAAATTCTTTAACACAATTTGATCATATTCATGCAGTAAAACAAATTATAGAAAAAGCAGAAGAAAACCAATTGCCTCTCTATTTAGCCTTTATTGATTATGAAAAAGCATTTGATTCCATCAAAAGCACTCAAAAATCAAGGAGTTCGTGGAGAATATATGGATCTCCCCAGGAAATATACCACACTGCAACAGCAACAAACCAACTTCACACGAGTAGCAGTAAAATATCAATTGAAAAAAGTGTCTGACAAGGGGACTCTTTGTCACTCAAAATCTTTACAGCAGTCCTTCAAGAAATATTTAACAATATAAACTGGACAAACCTTGGTATGAAAATGAATAACAGAAATTTAACACACTTAAGATATGCAGATGATATCATAATTTTTGCAAACACCCCAGAAGACCTTAACATAATGAAGAAGAACTATATCATGAAAGCAGAAAATTATTATTATTATTCAGGCCTCCATGAAGTCAAAAGACTCATCATGGGAGGTCCTTCCTAAGAACATAAAGTCTGTCAACACTCATTGAGCGGAGGTCCCCCCCTAAGAAACACAAAGTCTATCATACTACTCTTTAAACTCATTGACCGTTCTCGCTCCCACCACTCCATCAGGCAATGCATTCCACTGTTCAACCACCCTCCACGCAAAGAAACCACTCCTTACCCTCTTGATCACAGTTTCCTTTCGTAACTTCCAGGGATGGCCTCTTGTCATCACTGCTTCCCGCTGTTCAACCAAGTGAAAGAACTCCCCCGTGTCAACCCTGTAACCACCTCTCAACAGTTTAAAAGTCTCAATCATAACCACTTCTCCTTCTTCTATCCACCAAACTCTGCAGTCCACATTCCCTCAGCCGATCCTCATAGCTATCCTTGTACAGTCCTGAAACCATCTTTGTCATCCATCTTTGTATCCTTTCCATTAATTTATCCCCTTCAAATCCTGGGGACCAAATCTGAGAACAATAGTCCAAGTGTGGTCTGATCAGAGACTTATACAACGGAATGATAACCCTCTTATCTCTGCAGGTCAGTGTCCTTCTCATAATTGCAGCAATCCTCTGTGTTACCTTCACCACCTTTGCAATATGTCCCCTAAACTTCAGGTTTGTATCAATCATCAACCACAGATCTCTTGTCTCCCCTACTTCCTCAAATAAAAGTTGGCCTAAAAATAAACAGAAAAAAACTAAAATCATGTTTAACCACCTTACCGGCCATTATGGATCGAATACGCATCCATCATATATTTCAATGTAATATCAATGATATTACAATTTTAATATGCACTTTGCATCCATGATAACTTTGACGTCTTGGGCGGTAGCGTGGTTAATCATTTTGTAACACCAAAAAACATAATAGAAAACAATTTTTATTATTATTATTATTGTTCCGGGCAACTCCAAGGAGTCGACAGACTCATCGAAGGAGGCCTTAACATCATGTCAAGAACAACTATTCAACATTTACACAGTATCTATCATACCTTGCCTTGAACTCATTCATGGTCGTAGCACCCACAACAGACTCTGGAAGCTTATTCCACTCATTCACTACTCTCCAAATAAAAAACCTAGCTCTAACACCCTTCTCAACCATGCTCTTGCCCAGCTTCCATTCATGGCCCCTAGTCATCCCACCACCAGTCATATTTTCAAAAAATATCTTCTGGATCAATCTTATAGAAACCCTTCAGTAATTTGAATGTCTCAATCATATCACCCCTCCTTTACCTATCAACCAATTTCTGCAACCCGCAAATCTTCAACCTATTCTCATAAGGTTCATTCCACAGACCTGCTTTCATCTTGGTCACTTGTCTCTGGATCCTCTCATCTTCCTCCCCATCACGAAGAAACCCTGGTGCCCATAACTGGGCACAGTAATCCAGATGGGGTCTTATCAAGGCTCGATACAGAGGAACAACTTGTTTGCCTCTGCATGTTAAAGTATTTTTCAGAAGCCAAGTGATTTGGTGAGCTGTTTTAGTCACTTTTGCAATGTGCCCCCTAAACTTCAATTCCCTATCCACCAACACTCCCAAATCCCTGGCCTCATCAATCTTCTGGAGTACGGTTCCACCAATGCGATATACTGCTGCTATTCTTTTCACCCCAAAGTGCATAACCTTACACTTTGCCACATTAAATTCACATCCATTTTTCCTAGCTCAGTCCTCCAAACTATCCAAATCATCCTGTAAAATTTTGACATCCTGTGCACTCATAATTGCTCTACCCAACTTTGCATCATCAGCAAACAAGTGAACACTTCCTCTCAGATCCTTTCCTATATCACTGATGAACAAATTGAAAAGCAGTGGTCCAAGAACAGAGCCCTGTGGCACTCCACTAGTCACAAGCCGTGTTTTAGACTCCACTCCTGCATAAACCACTCTCTGGTATCTCTCCTTCAACCACCCTCCTATCCATCTCACCAACCCTATATCTATCCCCATCTGCTCCAGTTTACTGATTAGGGTTCTATGTGGTATCCTATCAAAAGCCTTGGCAACGTCCAGTAGCATTGCTGTAAACCCATTACCCCTATCCAGTTCAGCCGTCACTGTGTTATAAAACAAGAGCAAGTTACTGAGGCATGATCTACCCTTCACAAAACCATGTTGTCCACCACACAATATCCCATTTTCATCTATCCAATCCTGTATTCTTTTCTTGACTAATTTCTCTAAGACCTTGACAATGATTCCTGATATGCTAATCGGTCGGTAATTTACAACAGCAGTCTCGGAACCACCTTTATGCAGTGGAACTATTTTCCCCTCTTTCCACCCCCTTGGGACTAACCCAGACCCGAGACTCAAATTAAACAAAATGGTCATGGGTACTGACAATTCTTTAGCTGCTTCTCATACAACACGAGCTGGTATACCATCCAATCCCACAGATGTATTGACATTGAGGTTTTGTAATAGACTATTTACGTCTACTTCATTCATCACAATTCCAGTATAAGCTGTTGGTTCTTCCATTCCTGCAATGTCACCACCTGGATGATATACTCTTGCAAAGTGCTTGCTCAGTAACTAAACTATATCAACTGATTCGGTTACCTCCATACCATCGGCATTCTTTAAAATCATTCTGCCATATACATTTTTCCTTTTACTTGCTACATATCGAAAAAACTGTTTAGGATTCTCTTTAGCCTGTATGGCCAATTTTCTTTCGCAATCCGCTTTTGCTTTTCTTACCACCCTTGTTACCATCCTGGCCTGAGCTTTATACTGTTCCTGCACCTGCTGGTCACCTTTCTCCTTAAATTCCCTCCATAGTTGTTTCTTTTTTTGCAGCTCAAGCTTAATGGTGTTATTCATCCATTTAACCCCTAGTTGATTTATTATTCATACTCTAGGTATACAGTCAGCCATTGCTTCATGCAAACACTTCTTAACTACCTCCCATGCACTATTGACTTCTAGTCCTTGCAGTTGTTCATACCATGGCACTGAACCAATCAAACTCCTAAGCTTGTCATACTTTCCAGCCCGATAATTCCACATGTACCCTGTCTTAATTGAAAATTCTACACCTTTAGCTACCTCCCAAGTCAAGACCCTATGATCACTCTCATCGATTGATGGCAATGTGGTCATATTTGTTACAGCCAAATCCTGAGATGTAATTACTAGGTCAAGCACTCTTTGACCCCTAGTATTTTCCATTACATGCTGTCGCAGATAGTTATCCCTTAATAACCGCATAAAATCCAATTCCTTCCTCCCGTGTGTCCTCTCCTCACTCCAATCAATGCGACCATAGTTGAAATCTCCCATAATAATCACCCTCCTTCCACTCATTTCTTCTATTTGCTTGTGCATACTGTCACCACCATATATTCCATCACCTGGTCTATAGCAGCACCCAATTGTATATTTAGTTCTGCTAGCCACAATCTCACACCGAATGGCCTCAAATGTGCTCTTTTCTCTATCCTGCAATTCAACTTCTATTCTCCTTGGCTGCAGCTCATCAGCTATCATCAACAGTACTCCTCCCCCTATTTTATTCTCCCTGTCATTCCTGAACACACTATACCCATCACATTCAATCCCACTAGCTATATCCTCATCTACAGTCAGCCATGTTTCACTAATACCAATAACCTGTGGTCTGGAAGTGCCAACCATGGCCAAAAACCCTTCCTTCTTGTTCCTAATACTCCTAGCATTAGTGTACATGAATTTAAGACCCCCCCATTAGCCCCAACCCTATCTTGATGCCTTATATTAACTATCCCACTCTGATTTGCTCGGGCATATTATATTCATTCTTACATTCAACTGCCTCCCTAAGGACTGTATATCTACTCCCCCCCTTAATAAATCTAGTTTCCCTGAATTTGCACATCCACCACATTCAGCAACACTTTCTCAAGTCTTCTTACACCGTAACCATTCAAATGCAAGCCATCCATGTTATATAGATCCTTTCGCCTCGAACTCACTCCACACGTCCACAAATTCCACACCACTCGTCATACATAACCCACGCATAAAGTCATTCGCAATTATGGCCCTCCTTTTAAACATTTCACTGTCATACCGTGGCAAAAGACTAATCATTCTAACTCTCTCACTCTTTTCTTTTGATACCTCAAACAATTCATTCAGGTCTTCTATCATTTCCATTTTGTCTCCTTTCAAATCATTCATACCTGCCACAACAATCATTTCTTTCACCCTTTCCTTTTGCTCTCTAATAGACTCAGTTACATCCTTTATGGTCGCACCAGGTTGGTACGATTTTGTCAAATCCTCTACTATCACACCTCGTACTAACAAGTCTCCATACAGCACTCTATCCTTCATTTTGTTCATGTTCACACTCATACGTCTATTTTTCCTGTCATACTTTTTATTATTGGCTGGTTCATTCAGTCGACTTTTGCTCACGCTCTAGCTGCTGTTTTGCCCTTTGTATCGCACCATTCAACAACACGATCTCAATCATTGCGTCTCTCATCTTTTTTATTCTCAGTAAAACCATTAATACTATCATTCACACTTTCTACATTCACACTCTCACAATTCTCTGGTACAACCTCGCCGTTTCTTGTCATATCCCTATTTTCTTAATTCTGAAGTTGGACAAAAATATCACACTCACAATCCGAAATACTCTTCAATTTCTCATTCTCCCTACATTTTCTACACACATTCACTCCTTTATTATCATCTAACCACACTCCGACTGCACTCCGCAAAGCGTACATTTCGCAGCTAGCACACTGAATCATCTCTTTTATACTACCGTTCTTTGATAAAGATGGCGAACCATCATTACTGGCCGCCATTTTCCTTCGTACTGGAGCCATACTTACTTGCAACGTATTTTATCAAATTATAACACACCAAAAACACACAAAAAGATGCACAAAGAGACGCAAGGCAAACAAAACTACGCAATATTAAATAAATTTATCAACGATAACTGAAAATAATACTTATCTTATCCGGAGCTTTCACGAACACTACACACTACGAATCCCTCTAGCGGCGACAGCCCCAATAAAATATGTTATAAAGACACACAAAATACTCTAAAAACACGAAAATCGTTCTAATATACTATAAAACCAATTTTCTAAGGAAAAACACACACAAAAAACACCAAAAATCGCCAATTTTACACGAGTGCTAAATTATGCCCATTTCTTGGAAAGGGTCTCTTCATATACAATATTTAGGTCATCCCATTTATCTAAACTGTGGATTCCAAACGTAAATAAATAGAAGAGTTCAACTTGCCTGGAGTGCATTCAGAAATTGAAAAAGCATTTTTCAAAACAATGATGTCCCACTCTGTTTAAAAAGGAAGACATTTAATTAGTATATTTCCAGTCATCACATGTGGTTATGAAACTTGGTCGCTAACAAAAGCACTGACAAATAAACTAGCAACAACTCAAAGAAAAATGGAGAGGCTGTTGCTAGGCATCACATTAAAATATACTGTTATATCTCGTTCTTTTATATTATGTATCTTTTATCACATTATTTTACTGTTCTTAATATGTAAGGTATTGCTTATGCCTAAATGTCTTGTTCACTCTAAAATGCGAGACTAACTTGATCATTCTTCGCTACTTGTGATAGAAGAGCTATCTACACATTTGACCGACTCTGTGATTGATCACATGTATTAATTAATTAAACAAAAGGTTTGTCTCAGGTTAGAGCCAAATCCTTTGTAACGACTATCTGAAGTTACTCCTCAATTAGGTACTGGCAAATTTATTTGTTTTAGCTGTGCCAGCCAATACCTTTAGGTTAGAAGATCTCTTAACCAAGCAACAACTCCCAGAAAATATACAAAACTCATCAATCTATCAAATACACTTAATATCAAATTACCTAAGTCACTTATGCTACTTTTCGTTTGCAGTCGTGGTCTCAATTACGTTATTCTATCCTGCTCAGGTTCCGATTAAAATGAGTGATGCACTGGATTCAATTTCAGGCCACAAGTCAGGTTAAAATACATTTATTGAATTCTTAGAATACATATCCAAATTATACACTCAGCTAAATCAATGGCATTCTAGGTTATAAAGCTAATCATGGCAACAAAATTCGATACTACTGAATCTTATCATGAATTATTACTACTAGAATAATTCTTAATTCTCATCAATACACCGAGCTATAATTTCCTCCAAAGTAATTCTATCAACTTCGTTAACTATTTTACGTGACATGCATAACGTAATTCATCTATACAATCACTCATTAATATGTTCATGGAGCTAAGACACTGCTACTAAATAATCACTAAGAGTTCTATAATAGAATGTTACTGCTTACTAATTCATGACATTTCTTCCTTTTCTCAACAAAAGAAACACCGAAGGTTGTACATTACCAACTCTCAGGAAATTCATCAGGTCCCCATCACTTTTTCTTCAACTATTCTTACGAAATGCTTGTTCTTTGTCTCACATGGCTTGACTTGGAACATATCATTAGGTCTCTTCCTCCGAGGTGGACTAGAATCAGCTCAGCTTAATTTTGATATATGTGGTCGTTCATAGCGATCATCGGGTACAGATCTCTATGGAAGACCGACCATGCGTCCACACTTGGCCCGCTCCTTTGCTGTTTCTCTCCATCTGATATGCTGCTTCGACCGTCGCATTCAGCTACTCACCTCCGAAGATGTCTTGAGCCAGGACCCTGGCACCACAGGTGTCGATGCTGAGCAGCAGAAGACTATCCGGAACCCAAGAAGAGGTGAGAAGAAAAAAGCCTTGAGAAAGGGGAGCAGACTCCTTTTATTTTCCTCCTTTGGTGCCCCTCTCACTGAATCATGTTTTCTCCCCGATACCGATCTTTTTGCAGAGGAGACTATCTCCGTTGCTGCGTCTTCCAGGAATTACGAGCGCACGCCGCTCCCCATGCATTCTCAATTGCTGCAGGTCAAATATTTATCTGAGAGTTTCGCCAGTGAACTTTGAACTCTTATTCTTACATCATTATAAACATTTTTCATAGAATATTTCTTTCATTGTTAAACTTTACAAAATAGATTACATTTATTATTTTTCTATAGAGTAATTCTAAATTAAAGATATTCATTTATAAATCCTTAAACAATTTACATCTTTACCTATGTGCAAATATATCTTTGTTGATTTGAACTTGTTAAATCCTGAATGAAGTATTTAAAAAAAAACTCTTCGTTCAAGATCTAACAATAAGAAGCCAGACTCATATCACTGACATCATTCTTCACCACAAGCGACTAAAATGAAAATGGGTCGGACATCTATCTATCCAGAAGAGATGATGAGCGATGGACCACCATACTAACAAACTAGATTTCAAAAGAAGGGAAACAAGGCCAATGACGTCCTAAAACAAGGGGGAGTGATTAACAGTGGCGGCTCATGCATAGGCACTGCAGAACTGCAGCATCCCCAATTTTTCTCGATATAAATATAAATATTAATTTAGTTATATTTGCTTGTAATATTTATTTACAAGCAATGCTATCACTACATTATCACTAACAACCCTATACAATTCTCTTATTTTGTATAAAAAATAATAAAAATCCATCTTGTAGCACTTAGGAGGGCGAAGGATGCTAGCAGCACTGTCTGTCACACAGTTCCACTGTTGTTTATATGCAGTTTGCGCCAGTAGTAGAGTGTTCATAGTGATTATTGTGTTTACTCCATCTCTTTAAATATTTGGACATTACAATTAAATTTGTTGTAGTTTTTATTTTAGAACATTATTGGGGTTATAATGGATTTTATTTTTAAATAATTTTGAATTATACTAAACTGTATAATTTTATTGATAATAAACAATGTTGTTTCATGTTTAATTTTTTTTTTAAATTTTGATATTTTATCCAAACACGTACATATAACACTGTACTTACAGTGTGTATGTATATTTCGAAAGTTACAGCATCCCCACGATTTCAAGCCATGAGATGCCACTGGTGATGAATTGTCAAATTTTGTTGGGAAAAACTGGTCAACCATTGCCAAGAACATAGAAAGATGGAAGGAACTGGAGGAGGCCTTCGTCCAGCAGTGGACAGAAAGTGGCTGAAAAGAAGATTATTACTGACAATGTTATCCTCCCATAATCATTTTCATTCATTTGCCAGATAGTTCCTGAGTAGAGACCAAGCAGCACTGATTTCGTTTCCATCCAATTCCTCATTCTATGCTATTGCTGCAGGCAGCCTCCTAAGGCTGAATATAATCCTTTCTCACAAAAATTCTGATATGGCTGGCCACCACCAAAGTGTTCACTTCATGGTCACTTTCACTAACTAGAAGATGTGACACTTCATTTACCATAATATCTTCTGTTGAGATAATCAAATCCAAGACCTTCGATCCACACGTAGTCTGTTATGTACTGCTTACGATGGTTGTCCCTCGAAATTTCAAGAAATTCATTCTCTTTGGTTCCTGACACTGTGTCTTCATTCCAGTCTATATTACCAAAATTGCAATCGCCCATAATGATCATTATTTTATTAGCTAGCCCATTTTGCCTAAACATTTCCTTCTCACTGCCTTTCACACTACCAGGTCTATAGCAACAGCCTACCAAATATTTCATCCTGTCCACCTTCATTTCACACCATATTGTTTCAGATCCACTGTCACTATTTGTTCCCTGCATCTCTGCCCTCAATGGGCACAACTCCTCCAATCAATAGCACTCCTTTTCTCTCTTTTGCCTTGTCTGTCTTCACAAAACACTACTTATCCCTCCATCTCTATTTCTGATAGAATATCATCCTCGTTCAACCATGTCTCACTTATTCCAAGAATTTTGGGATGAATGAACTGTATCAGTAATATAATTTCATTCCCCTTGTTTCAAATACTTCTAGCATTCATAAACATACAAACTAGCTGATTTCTCTTTCTATAAGTCCTACTTCTCAGATATGACTCCTCCACACTCTGCCCCCATCCACTCCTGTCTGTCATCACTGATATTACATCTCTCCTCAGACCTAAATTTTGTCTCTACATTCTTGCACACTTACACAGCTACTCCTTAAACCATCATCTAGACTTCTCACACAGTGTCTCTGTCCACCCTGATCTCCACCATTTCCCTATCTACCATGTTCTTTCTCTCTCATCGCATTCATATACATCTCTCCATTCACAATGGAGAGCTGTATATGTATACGAACGAGAGCTCCTGCTTCCTCAGATATTACACTTACAGCAGCAGCACACAGTTTCACCAACTGACTCGCACTAAATTCGTTCAAATGTGGTCCATCTTTGATACTACTCTCTGCATTTAGCAGACTAATGCCCCTGCAGTAATTGCAGTCATCTTTATTTGGTTTTTTATAAATTAGAAAATCTAGTGCTGTTTTTCCAGAAATCCAGAACATGTTAAAGAATTTTGGAAGTCTTTCACTTGAGTTTTTGTACAGTTCCATGATTATATCGTCTTCTCTTGGTGTTTTCATATTTATCGTAATTTTTTGGTTCTGACAGTAATATTTTCTGGTAGATCGTTCTTTGTATAAAATTTTACTTCTTTATCATCAGTCAAGAAATTTTGAAAATAAGTTACCCATTTTTCTAAATATATTATTTGTATTTTTACCTTTTATTTTTTCATGTATTTTATTATTTTACAGGTTTGTGGCTTAGATATGACACATCCTTTTCTAGTTCTGCCACAAAAAGGGTCCATACTTCTTGTTTTGCAATTGCAGTTTCTTTGGTACTCTATTTTTGCTTCAGCTGTCTAGTAATTTAGCCATTTCTGGTAACTTTTTTTTTTTTTATCTTTTCTATTTCTTTGTTCCAGTTTCATAGTCCTCTTCTGCTACTCCATTTACTCTTTATTCCTAAGCTTTCTTGCTTTTCTTGAGATTTGTTTCAGATTTTCCATTCCTCTTCTATATCATTAAATTTCTGTATGGTTTCTGTTTTTAAATTAGTGCATTTCTGATATTAGTATTATGATGATAATGATTCAGGCATCCATGGAGTAGTCACGTCCTAGAATACACAGTCTATCACACCACTATCAGGCAAGCATTCCACTTGGACTATTGTGTGCATGTCTGGTCTCCTTGTTTTCATTGTGATTTTGATATTGGAGAGAGTTAAAAATGATATCAGGATTATGGAATTTGTAGACTGCAGACACTAGCAGTCTACAAACAGGAGAAAGAGGGATGATATTATTGAGATCTACAAACTTCTAAAAATCATACAGGATTTCAATTGAAAGTCATCCTTGGAAGTTGAGAGTGAATACCACTAAGAAAGGGATGAGGGCTAGGTTTTTCTCTCATAGGGTGGTACATGATTGGAATGGATTCACATTGGATGTTGTGAATGCAAGCAGTGTGAATGAGTTCAAGAATAAGTATGATAGCTGGTGGTTGTAGTATGTGGCCTCCCTTGATGAGTCCCTGACTCCCTGGGGGCCTCTCTTAATTATAATAATAATATTGCCCTGATTTTTATCTGACTTCTTACTGTTTTGAGTCTAATTTCTATTAGTTATGATATACAATATTGTTTTCTGTAGATTTTTGTATCATTATACTTGCATTTGCTCTTCTTTTTTTACTCCACTATAGATTTGTATATAGTTATTTGTTCCTTTGGTACTTTTTCCTTTTTCATTGTTTCCTTTCATATCTTTACATTGACTTGGTTTAGTTGTTCCTCAAGTTCCTTTTCTTTGTGTGTGATGCTCCTTACATTCCTATTTGCAATTTTCATTATACATTCCTTCATCCAGTTTCGTTTACCTTTTCCTAATACATAGTTATTTCCCTAATAGTCTGTCTGGTTTTTTTTGGGCTGAGATTTGAAAGTACATAAAGTTTTCCCAGGACAGGCCTTTTGCTGGGTAAGTCCGGTGGCAGGGTTGTTACCTAATGCCTCTAGTCAGGCAGTTCTCACAGCGTTAGGATGATAGAGCTCATACCTGGTCACCAATGGCTTGTTTGTACTTTTAGAACTGGGTGAGGTTGCCATTTGAGTGGTGAGAGGCTATGTACACTTCATCTTCTCCCTCTCCCTTTCCCCCCTCAACACAGGACCAATTTATTTATTTTTTAACAACTGTTTATGCCATGTCACTATGCTGTGATGCTTTAGTTAGGCATGAGTCATCATGCCATTACTACTAAATTTGGCATTTCTGAATTTGTGAATCCATCAGTATTAAAGCAATTTCCATTTAGAATAATTAGTAGTTATGCTGAAAATAATGTAGAAAATTTACTGTAAACTGTTATATATATTGTAATTTTTATTTAAGTAAAGTGCATTACTGTGTATGTAACAAATTCTTAGTTGTTTGTTTTCCAATTTATTTAATCATTAGGGAACTCGTTATACAACAGAATACCTTGTCCGTTTCATTGCTCGTCTTCTTCCAGCATCTAATAAACTAGTCGACAGTGTTCTGCGTCGTTTAGTAGCCTCTCTTACTCACCAAAGCCTTGGAATAAGAGGTGTTCTCTCTCCAGCTGGAGTAAAGTGGCCAAAAATGAGAGAGGGAACTACAAACCAGGTGATGCAGTTTGTGCAAGGTTTATATGATATTGTTTCAGCACAGTGCCATAAAAGTGAAAGTGTTGTGTTTGATTCCAATGGCAATGCTGAATGTGACAGAAGTGACAGGACATACCTTGGTCTCAACCTAATGGCAAGTGCAATCTGTCGGTCAAGTAAACCTTGAAGGAAGGTAAATTTTGCTTGTGACAAAATCTATCTGTGACTCTGTGCCTTAAATCTAAATTTCCAGCGTGTTGTTAAATATTTAATAAACATTATGCTGGTTTTGCATAATAATAATATTCTTTATGAAGAGAAATTATAACAACAGGATGACATTTAATGAATACATATATAGACTTCCTTTCCTGTGGTGATAATGCAATAAAATGATTCATACTTCTATGCAAATATGTAGTGTTTATTGAATTGTTACTGTCTGAATGAGAAATTTTATTATGATTTGATATTTATAACAAATTATTGAACCACACGGCTGTTTTTAAATATCTCTAACCGAAAAAATAGAATTATAAATATACAGCACTTTATTGAAAAGAAATTCTTCACTAAACTATTTTCTATTATGCTACACATGTGCAACACAGGATTCATATTTGTGAGAAAGTTGAACTTGAATGAAATATTTGCAAGCTATGTTGGGTATCTTACCACTGAGTTATAAATATTGCTCACTTGTTTTGCTCTTGACAATGTTGCTGCAAGCCCATCCAATTTTGTCTTGGAAATGCAGCTGTATGACAGCAGAGTACTCATTCATCTCAGTCTTTGTTATTATTATTATAAGCCTTCTACCAAGAGACTTAAATTTGTCTAGGGTCATAACAGAAACTCAGCATATTACCCAGATTCATGCATTATATCTTTTACAGTACAAATAATATCTGCTAACAAAACATTAAGACCTTTTATGTTTGGGAAGGGTTCTGCATGGTTAGCCTAGTGGCTGTGCGCTTTGCAACCATATGCTTGGGGAAGGAGTGTCCTAGGCTCGATTCCTGTCAGTGATGTGAGGAGCTGAAGGATCTTCCTCAGCCATAGCCAAGTTAGCCAATGTAGGACGTGGACAGTAGGGTTTTTTACCCAGTTTATCGTGGGGGTTTTCATCTCACAAAGCAGGCAAACCGACCTTGAGAACTCAACACTACAGGCATAAGATACACTAGGGCATAAGGCTGACCACCTTATCCTGTAAATGGTTTGAGGTCCGATGATTAACAAACCCTCAACACCACAGGGGAAAAAAAATGGAATAGTAGATAAATTAAGTATATAGCTATATGCATTGTCCATAACTTTTTTTTTTTTTTTTGGCTATATTTGCTTCCCTTCAAGAAAAATGTTAGTTTTGATGATGATGTAGAAATATTTAATATGGACCTACGCTAATTAGTCTGCATCATGTAGGAGGTTTAATGTAGTATTGACATCACTAAGAAAGGGATAAAAACTAATTTTAATGCTTAAAAGAGTAAGACTTGTTTTGGAAACTGCAGCGGCACTCAGAAATCGACCAAAATTAAACAAATACGGTGCAAAAAAAAAAAAAAAAAAAACCTTTCCAAAATTTAGAAAACATTAATCGTCAGCGGTCCCAATTTACACACAGGCTGCCTACAAATGCCCATAGAGGACACATAACCTACAGAGGACTTTTGTCATCATAGCCGCACATTCATTGAGTATTGTGTTGCCTTTGCATATGTGTTACAAGCATTATTTTGTACTCCTTGAAGATGTCTCAATGACTGAGACGAATTATTGGAAGCATCAAAATTAATTTTTAATCCTTCTTAGTGCTGTCAGTACTTGATTAAACTTCCTATATGATATCCTGCCAGCACTTAACACAGGTAATTAGTCTGCACTTTTCATTAACTTTTATTTATACAAAGAATACAATAAATCAATAAACCTTTATTCTAACTGAAAGTCTGATTAAATTAGAGATTGATGGATCATTAACAATCATGCTTAATGCTTTTTTTTTTTTTTGGCTATTTTTGCTAAGCATTTGTGAATGACTATATTTGCTTCCCTTCAAGAAAAAAGTTAGTTTTGATGATGATGTAGAAATATTTAATACGGACCTACACTAATTAGTCTGCATCATGCAGACTAATTAGTGTACTTTATAGTAAACTCTTGATTTAACAGACTATTAAGGCTAGGAGTTGTCCGTTAAATCACAAATCTTAGGAATAGTATTGAAAATAAAACACTTTCAGTGGTATAATATTAATTTATTTTAATGAGAACATTTTTATAAAATACCATTTTACTGAGGATTGGGTTTGAAAAAAGCATCAAGTTTGTTGCTTTCCACTTTTATACTGTTTCTTAATACTTAACGATCTAAATTGCCGAAAATGTTCGTAATAAGCATTCACCTCTGGATCTGAAGATGCATCTATGAGTGAGATGATGTCGTCCATGTGTTCTCTAACTACCAATAGTTTCTGACCAGCTGGAACAGCTTCTTCTTCCTCGTTATCAACTTCCTGATCGCCCCATAGAACATCTTCAGCAATCTCTTCCTGCCTGAGAATTTGGTAGCCTGGGTTGCCCTCATTGATATCTAGCTATTTTTAAATGTCATTCGCAGTGACATTATCACTTCCAAGCAGCAGCAAAATTAAAGATGGTGGACTCTATGTTCTTTGTGTGCAAATATTTTGAAATGTCCTGGCTCCTCTTGTATCTTCTTATCCCCATAAAGTTCACAAACATGAGCAACAGATGCACCACTTTCCAACTTATTAACTCAAGTTTCTGTGCTATCGTCAAGTTTACTCAGTTTCTTTTAACCCCAGACATATTAACTGATATTAATAATGATTAATAACGATTTAAGTAAGAATTACTCTAGCAATGCTACTGACTCTATGCTACCGAACCAAAGCACATGCACGTGTGCGAACTATTAAGAGTACGCACGAAATATCATGAAAATACATGAATGTGTTCTAAAGAAGCAATTTATAAACACTGCCGATCGCTTCCAATTAACCATCGTATTGTTTATTTTTTAATTAATTATTTCATTATCTGTATTTATTTGTCAAATTATGTCTGTTAAATCCAAAGTCCATTGAATCGGGGTCCGTTAAATCGAGAGTTTACTGTATCATATTTGGGCAAGTGATTAGAAGAAAGGAATTTGTTTGCATTTCCAAACATATGGCTTTATGGCTTCCAAAAATATACTTCTCATGAGAGGAGTATTTTTTTGGAAGCTGAAGAGGCTATGGATTTGATGTATTTGTACCAGGATGGATGTTAAAGTTAACATCCATCCTGGTACAAATAAAAGTAAAAAAAAAAGAGAATCTCAATCCTAGTTGGTGAGCGGGGCATGGTCTTTCTTCTGGGAAATGTGATAGGATTGCATTTTAGTAGCATTAAAAATTCCCCATGTTATCTATCCTCCACTGCAAAATGGCAAGGAGATCAAGTGTTTAAGGAATTGGTTAAAGAAGATCTTGAAGCATGAATTACATGAGCACTACAAGTTTTGGAATTGAAAGAGAAGAGTGAAGAGTCTCATCAGCCAAGGTATAGGATTGGATGAGAGAGAGATCATTATAGATTGAAGAGGGTATTAATCGCTGATTTTGAATTACTAGCAAGAAATTATTATTACTTGCACCTCCATCCATGGTGTCTGAAAACACCATGGGAGGTGTTGCAGGAGGTTCACAATACCTATTATACCTCTTTTTAAACTCATTCACTGTCAAGGTACTCAAAATCATCTCTAGTAATCCTTTCCAGTCATTCCCCACTCTCTTTTGGATCATTCATATATATAAGTGTCTATCATCTCTTCTTTTCTGCTTTTACAATAAACTTTGCAATCCATGCACCAAGGTTGACTTTAATACATTTTTTTTTAATCAGCTCTCATTACTTCAAGGGTTCTCAACAGTATCATCTGTTTTTAATAGTTTCATTGCAGAAATATAATGCCACTTAATTTAGTTGATATTTTCCTTTTTTGTTAACTTTAAAGATCAGAACTATTTGCTCCTTCTATTACCCTAAAATGAATGATTTGAGAAAAATTAGAAAAGGATGAATTTGTAATACACTTTTTGGGATGACTTCTAGTCAAAATCTTTGAATTTTTGGAATTTCCTCTTCACTGCACACTGAAAAACTACCTTTTTCATTCCCATTAATCCAGCATAGAGTAATATTTCATTCCCATTAATATTATTATATTATTATTGTTACCACAAGACCTCATGGAATCAACAACTCATCTAAGAGGTCCTTTTGTCACACACGCAGCTCATCATACTGTGCCTTGAACACATTCAAACTCCTTGCAGACACCACACTCTCAGGCAAGGCATTCCAATCATTCACAACTCTACACTAAAAAAACCTGCCTCTCACTCCCCTACTCACACCCCACTTTATACAGTTTCCAGGTATGACCTCTGGTTCTCCTCTGATCTCCCACTATTTTCTATAGAACTTCTCCAGCATTGAGCCTACAACAACTACTTACCAACTTCTAGGTCTCTCTCATATCTTCCCCTCTTCCTCCTGTCCACCACACTCTGCAAATTACATCTTCTCAATCTTTCCTCGTACTCAACATTCCAGAGGTCAGAAACTACCTTAGTCAATCACCTTTGGACCGTCTCCAACATCTCATCATCCTTCTGAAAACCAGGTAACCATCTCTGGGCACAATAGTCCATGTGTGGCCTAATCAAAGCCTTATACAATGGAACAAGAATCTCCCTACTTCTACAAGTCAGTGTCCTCTGCATCATTTCCAGAAACCTTTGTGTTGTCTTCACAATTTTGCTTTTGTGTCCTCCAAATTTCAGATCCTTATCCACTATCACCCCCAGATCTCTTATTTCTTCCACCTCCAACAATATATCTTCACCAAGCATAAATTCTGCATCCCATCTTCGTTTTCCAAATTTTAAAACCTTACATTTTGCAACATTGAACTTATATCTCCATTTCTGTGCCCAATCACTCAATTTATTCAAGTCTTCTTATAAGGCCACAACATCTTCACTACTCTTCATCATCTGCAAACAACTGAATATCTCCATCCAAATCTTCACCTATATGGTTAATATATAAGTTAAACAGTAATAGCCGCAAAACAGACCCCTGAGGCACTCCACTCGTGACTTTCCTTTTCCTGGATATCGCACCCCCCATACACAACTTGTTGATACCTATCAGATAGCCAGTCTCCAATCCAATGCACCAATCTGATATTCAACCCCATCCTCTCCAGTTTGACTAACAACTTATCATGCTGTAATCTATCAAAAGCCTTTGCGAAATTAAAGTATATCACTGTGTATCCTTCTCCTCTGTCCAAGGAAGCAGTAACCTTATTGTAATAAGTAAGTAGATTACTAAAACATGACCTCCCTTTACCAAATCCATGCTATCCATCAAAGACAATACCACTGTAGTCAACCCAACTCTGGATCCTAGTTCTCACAAGCTTCTCCAACATCTTAATCACAACACCTGACACACAGATAGGCCTATAGTTTGATGCTTCAGTTTGATCACCTTCTTTATGAAGTGGCACAATCTTGCCCTCCTTCCATTCCTTAGGTACTTGACCAAGTGCAAGACTCGTATTAAAAAAATATGTCAAGGCAGGTGTCTACTCTCTGGAACATTCCTTCAGAATACGCGGTGATATATTATCAAGTCCCACAGCCTTATTAACATCTATGTTGTTTATTATTTTAACGGTATAATAGAATACAGAAACTAAGTAAATAATTAATTTATTAACTTAATGCTGATATTTCGCTGGTGTTATAAACCAGCATCTTCAGAGCACAAAAACACTGTTTGTCACAATACGCGAGACTAAAACAACATGGTGTACTTAAACAAAATTGTAGCAGCAACACAAAGACTAGAGTCCTGATTTTGGCACCCTCTATCTGAAAAAAAAAAAAAAAGCTATCATATATTACTAGAGTCCTAGAAAAGTGCTAGTTTTTTCTTAATATGACTGTCTACCAGATCTTCGGCAAGTTAATACAGCCATATTTGTTGAGATTTGGAGTGTGTTTTAGGGCTTCTGTGTAGTACTTCTGTATTTTTCCAGTTGATCCTGTGTGCAGGGGTATCCAGAGCATGGTCTGCTAGGCCCGACTTCCCATAATGATAATTCCGGACGTATCTTTTATGTTCGCTGATGCGGATGTTCACAGTTCTTCCTGTTTGACCGTAGTATGCTTGATTGCATGAGCAAGGTACTTGGTAGACTCCTGGATGTGATAAAGGAGGAATGCTGTCCTTGGGTGAGCGGATGAGGGTGGCTAATTTGCTACATGGTCTGAACGTAGTGCGTAGTTTATGTTTATTGAGAATTCTTGAGATCTTTTCGGATGTGCCTTTAATGTAAGGGATGGTGACTGTTTTGTTGTAGTTCTCTGTGGTGGATGGTGGGAGGGGTTTCTTAGGAGTGTTTAGTATTTTGTTTATTTTATGTGGATTGTAGCCGTTGGCCAAGAAGGTGTGGTGTAAGTGAGTCAGTTCAGCAGTAAGAGCCTTGTCATTGGAACAGATTGCTCTCGCTCTATGGGTTAGGGTTTTTAATATGCCATATTGTTGAGAAGGATGATGGTGTGATTGTTTGTGTAAGTATCTACCTGTATGTGTGGGTTTTCTAAAAACTGAAAATGATAAGGAACCATCTGGGAGACGTGTGATGAGTGTATCCAGGAAGGGCAGACAGTTGTTGGCTTCCAGTTCCATAGTAAAGTGGATTTTTGGATGTTGGCTATTTAAATGTGCTAAGAATGTTTTCAATGTCTCAGGGCCATGTGGCCAAATAGCAAGCACATCGTCAACATAGCGTAGCCAAAGTGTTGGTTTGAGAGTGGCTGTATTGATTGCTTGTTTTTCCAGGTGTTCTATGTAAAAGTTGGCTGGGGGGGGGGGGGAGCCCATGGCTGTCCCATCAATTTGTTTGTATATTTTCCCTTTCCATGTGAAATATCCTGCATGTATTGTGAATTTGAATAGTTCAAATATATCAGGGAGGAAGTGTGACTTCAGTAGATTGAGGGTTTCTATTAGTGGTACACATTTGTGAATAGTGAAGTGATGTCAAAGCTTACTATTAAGTCTGAGCTTTTTAGGGTACGGTGTTGTAAGATGCTTTTTAGGTGTGCTGAATTTTTGACAAAGGAGGGAGAATTGTTTGTGAGAGTGGCTAGTAGCTTCGCTAAATGTCTAGCCAGTTTGTATGTGGGACTATTTATACTGTCCACAATTGGGCGTAGGGGTGTGCCTTGCTTGTGAATTTTTGGTGCTCCATAGATCCTCGGTGTTTTAACATGGAAGGGTTTGAGTTTGTTAACTGTGTCTTTGGGCCAGGAAGTGACTTTTTTCAATAATTTTCGTGCCTTATTCTTTTGTGTGTTGGTGGGATTGCGATCTATAATTTTGTATGTTGACTGATCTTGTAATAGTGTGTGCATTTTGTTTTCATATTCAGTTGTGTCCATCACCACGGGTGTATTTCCTTTGTCTGCTTTTATTATGGTAATCTGGCTGTTGTTGTGTAGCTCTTTTATAGCAATGAATTGCTTATGTGGGACATTATTTTTGGGAGGCTTGGACTTGATTAGGATGTTGGCCACATCTAAACGTATGTTGTTAGCTATTGTTGGAGGCAGGTCGTATATTCCTCGTTCGATGGACGCCATTATTTCGGCTTTTGGAACTTGCTTGGGAGTTATGGCAAAGTTGTGCCCTCAACTTAAAGCACTCGTGGCTTCTTTGCTTAAGGTGAGTGACGATAGATTCACGACGACGAGGTCTTGTTGTAATTGCGGTTGTTGTATGGTGTTCCGTTGTTGGAGATTTTCAAACTTATTTTGGTGCCGGTTTTTGACTCTGTCGAATTCTTTTTTTGCCGTTGCGTCGGTGATGTTATCTAGGATCTGCCAAAGTTCCGTATTTAGAATATTATGCAGTGATTCTCGTAAAGCGTTGATGGTTGAATTTTATCTTGCTAATTCCAGACGAGTGGTATTAATCTGTTCACGTAAAAGCGCTACACTCGCTCGTTTATAGATGCGTTGGGCTTTGGCCGAGTGGAACTTGTTTTTGATTTTAAAACAGTTCGGTATTAATTTGGTGTCTCGGCACCTCTTTAAGAAGGCTAACCTGTTTAGTTGCCGCGCCAATTTCAACTTCCACTTACCATATTGTCGTGTCTTGCGTACAATATCGTCTCCGTGAAGAATCCTTAAACGTGTGGACAGACTTATGTGTTCGTCGAACTTTGGCAGATCCTAGATAACATCACCGACGCAACGGCAAAAAAAGAATTCGACAGAGTCAAAAACCGGCACCAAAATAAGTTTGAAAATCTCCAACAACGGAACACCATACAACGACCGCAATTACAACAAGACCTCGTCGTCGTGAATCTATCGTCACTCACCTTAAGCAAAGAAGCCACGAGTGCTTTAAGTTGAGGACACAACTTTGCCATAACTCCCAAGCAAGTTCCAAAAGCCGAAATAATGGCGTCCATCGAACGAGGAATATACGACCTGCCTCCAACAATAGCTAACAACATACGTTTAGATGTGGTCAACATCCTAATCAAGTCCAAGCCTTCCAAAAATAATATCCCACATAAGGAATTCATTGCTATAAAAGAGCTACACAACAACAGCCAGATTACCATAATAAAAGCAGACAAAGGAAATACAACCGTGGTGATGGACACAACTCAATATGAAAACAAAATGCACACACTATTACAAGATCAGTCAACATACAAAATTATAGATCGCAATCCCACCAACACACAAAAGAATTAGGCACGAAAATTATTGAAAAAAGTCACTTCCTGGCCCAAAGACACAGTTAACAAACTCAAACCCTTCCATGTTAAAACACCGAGGATCTATGGAGCACCAAAAATTCACAAGCAAGGCACACCCCTACGCCCAATTGTGGACAGTATAAATAGTCCCACATACAAACTGGCTAGACATTTAGCGAAGCTACTAGTAACTCTCACAAACAATTCTCCCTCCTTTGTCAAAAATTCAGCACACCTAAAAAGCATCTTACAACACCGTACCCTAAAAAGCTCAGACTTAATAGTAAGCTTTGACATCACTTCACTATTCACAAATCCTCAATCTACTGAAGTCACACTTCCCCCCTGATATATTTGAACTATTCAAATTCACAATACATGCAGGATATTTCACATGGAAAGGGAAAATATACAAACAAATTGATGGGACAGCCATGGGCTCCCCCCTTCCCCCCCCCAGCCAACGTTTACATAGAACACCTGAAAAACAAGAAATCAATACAGCCACTCTCAAACCAACACTTTGACTACGCTATGTTGACGATGTGCTTGCTATTTGGCCACATGGCCCTAAGACACTGAAAACATTCTTAGCACATTTAAATAGCCAACATCCAAAAATCCACTTTACTATGGAACTGGAAGCCAACAACTGTCTGCCATTCCTGGATACACTCATCACACGTCTCCCAGATGGTTCCTTATCATTTTCAGTTTTTATAAAACCCACACATACAGGTAGATACTTACACAAACAATCACACCATCATCCTTCTCAATAATATGGCATATTAAAAACACTAACCCATAGAGCGAGAGCAATCTGTTCCAATGACAAGGTTCTTACTGCTGAACTGACTCACTTACACCACACCTTCTTGGCCAACGGCTACAATCCGCATAAAATAAACAAAATACTAAACACTCCTAAGAAACCCCTCCCACCATCCACCACAGAGAACTACAACAAAACAGTCACCATCCCTTACATTAAAGGCACATCCGAAAAGATCTCAAGAATTCTCAATAAACATAAACTACGCACTACGTTCAGACCATGTAGCAAATTAGCCACTCTCATCCGCTCACCCAAGGACAGCATTCCTCCTTTATCACATCCAGGAGTCTACCAAGTACCCTGCTGATGCAATCAAGCCTACTATGGTCAAACAGGAAGAACTGTGAACATCCGCATCAGCGAACATAAAAGATACGTCCGGAATTATCATTATGGGAAGTCGGGCCTAGCAGACCATCCTCTGGATACCCCTGCACACAGGATCAACTGGAAAAACACAAAAGTACTACACAGAAACCTGTATAAATCAGAGAGATTGTTCTTAGAGGCGACAGAAGCCCTAAAACACACTGAAAATATCTCAACAAATATGGCTGTATTAACTTGCCGAAGATCTCGGAGACAGTCATATTAAGAAAAAACTAGCACTTTTCTAGGACTCAAGTAATATATGATAGCTTTTTTTTTTCAGATAGAGGGCGCCAAAATCAGGACTCTAGTCTTTGTGCTGCTGCTACAATTTTGTTTAAGTACACCATGTTGTTTTAGTCTCGCGTATTGTGACAAACAGTGTTTTTGTGCTCTGAAGATGCTGGTTATAACACCAGCGAAATATCAGCAATAAATTAATTATTTACTTAGTTTCTGTGTTCTATTATACCGTTAAAATAATAAACAACATGTTCGACGAACACATAAGTCTGTCCACACGTTTATTAACATCTAGTTTAGTCAACTCCCCATACACCTCTTGCTCATATACAGTCAGTCTTTCCTTCCCATCATCTACTGCTCTCAATTTCTCCATGAAGTCACATTCACAAGATTGAAAGACCTTTATGAACTGCTCATTAAGTATCTCCACCACACATTCCGCAACAGCTGTCTTTATACCATTTTCTATCAATGTCATCCTTCCATAATCATTCTTTCTTTTGCTGGCTACATATTGAAAGAACTCTTTTTGGCTTCATTAGCTAACTGCTGTTCATACCTCTCTTTAGCTACCAAGTTACCTTCCATGTCTGGTCTTTGTAGGCCTCATGGAATTGGTTATTTCCACTTCTCTTATGCTGCTTCCACAATGCCCTCTTTCTCTGTATCGCAAGCTTAATCTCTTTATTCATCCATCTCACACCTACCTTATTTGACCTTCTTACCCTTGGAATACATTTAGACATTTCATCTACTAGATAGTTTTTAAAAATCTCCCAAGCTGCATTGATATCTTTTCCAGCTAACTCCTCATTCCATGCTACACCCGCAAGCTGTCTTCTGAGCTCTTCATAATCACCCCCTCCCTTGTAGTTCCACATATACCCTTTTCTCAGAGAAGTCCTCACACTGCTGGCAATCACCCAAGTAATCAACTCATGGTCCCTCTCACCAATTGGTGGATGATTTGACACCTCATTTATAATTACATCCTCTGATGAGATGACCAAATCCAAGACATCAATCCTTGCATTACATATACTGTCTGAGGTAGTTATCCCTCAAAAACTCATTCTCTTTATTTCCAGTTGCTATCTCATCATTCCAGTCTATATTGCCATAATTAAAATCGCCCATAATGATCACCTTTTTCTTATTTGCTTGGCTAATTTGATTATACATTTCATTATCACAACCATCCACATTACCTGGTCTATAACATCCAACCAAGTATTTGATTCCGTTCACCTCTATCTCACACCATACTGCCTCAAAACCACTGGCACTATTTCCCTCTTGCATCTCTACTTTGTATGGACATAACTCTTTCTCTATCATCAATAGCACTCCCCCCTCTCTTTTTATCCCTTCTATCCTCACGAAACACATCATACCCTTCCATCTCTATTCCTCTCAGGATGTCATCCTCTTCCAACCATATCTCACTTATTCCAATAATCTTTGGGTGAACAGACGCAATTAATGCAACCATTTCATCTGCCTTGTTTCTTATACTTCTAGCATTTGTATACAAACACAGCTCATTTCTGGATCTACAGCTAGTTTCACTGATCCCACTCACTTGATGTGATTTCTCCATGCTCGACTAGGGCCATTTCCCTTTCCGCTTATTCATTTTAAAACCCTTTTCAATTCCAACTGTTTCTTCTTGATCCCAAGTCATCCCATTTCTTTCCTGTCTACACATGCTATCACCTCCTCTTGGAGCATCCACCTTTCTCACGCTGTGTACCCCCCTGTCCACCCTGAGTCACCCCGTTTCCCTTCTCCTCTTGCACACCCATTTTCTCATTTTGTATACTTTTACCACTCGCTTCCTCAATGCTAAAATCATGAGACTTTTCTAGTTAAGTAAAATAGATGTATATTATATTGAGTAAAGATAAACGATTATTATGAGAAAAAACATAACTTTTGTCTATATATGTTTTTTATTTTTTATTTTTTACTGCTGTTATTCTTACAATCATTGAAATTGCTTACATTTTAAAATAATTGCTTCATAAACTTGCCAGGATGTGCAGAAGACAAACCAGATATAGATTTAGAACACAGCAGTGATTTATACCAGAGTAAGAGCTTTGAGTTGTTTGTGCAAGATATTGGATGGATGTTGTTGGGAGCAGATTAGTTTCTAGAAAGTGTTGATGAATGTATATCTGTGATATGTTCAGTGAGATTGAGATTCAGTAGATGAAGATGTATTATTTTGATTGTGAATACCATATTCCCATGAACCTTTTTGGCCACAAATAAGAAATAAGGGAGATGAAACAGTTTCACAGATTGAGTTTATTCACTCCAAAATCATTGGAATAAGTGAAAAATAGTAGAATGAAGATGATATCCTAATGGGAAAAAAAAAAGGTAGAGACAGAGGGCTACCCATGGCAGTAACTTCAACTTGTTTATAGATCTTGTTTTTCCTGCTGAAATATCCTCAATGTATATTTCAGCTGGAGACAGCCCTCTGTGTCCACCTTCGGCATTTTTTTTTGAGCCATCTGGATGACACCTTGTTCTCATCCATTCATCCCCAACCCTCTCTTTGGTTTCATTATGGTGATGTCTTTGCTATTGGCTGCATTCTGAAGAGGAATGTACTACTTTCCTACAACAGATCAATAGCCTTCAACCCATGCTCCATGGAAAAAGAAAAGGCTGGTAGTTTACCATTCTTGGACATCCTTCTTACACACACAGCCTTTGGTAATTTATCAACCAGTGTTTTTCGAAAACCTACCTTTACTGGTAGATACATTCATCAAAAGTCTGCTCATCACACCTCTCAAAAAATTGGTGTTATCATGTCTTTAATTAATAGAGCACAAAGTGTGCTCTTCTCCCTCAAGCAGCTTACAACAAGAACTTTTCACTACCAAAACGTTAATGGAATTTAATGGTTACAACCCTGATCAAATCCAGTAGATAATTGACTCCTATGTTCCAATCTCAGGATTCTTCAACAGACCACAGGGTTCCAATCCCTTATATTTCTGGCATCTCGGAACCGATAGGCAGAATTTTGAAGTATTATCTCATTCCCACATATTTTCCGATCAACAAAATTTCTCATTTGTTGCCATCTACAAAAGACAAACTGGCACCTCTATCATTAGCTGGAGTTTACCAGATACCGTGTGAATGTAATCTAACCTACTTTGGACAAACAGGCCGTTCTGTGGAAAAAAGAATTAATGGACATCAATATTATATCAAATACATGAAACATCAAAAGTCTGTCTGGCACAATATAGTATTGACGCTAAACACAATATCCAGTGGGATAAATTAGCTCATCTTCTCTATAGATGCAAGTTTAAATATGAACGGCTTTTCAAAGACAGTTGCAAATCCCTTTTACATCAGACAAATATGAATCGAAATGATTGTCTCTCTCTCCAAAACGCTTGGGAGATTCTTATCTTATCTATTTAAGATAATTATTTTTAAATAGTTTTTAAGAATAATTTTAATAATATTCTTTATTAATATCCATTTCTAGTATGCAGCGACAGTTTTTAATCGGTAATTCACCGATTGTTATGTACTTTGTATTCCATTCCTTTGAATTGCTTGTTGTCTACACTGCTGATGTACTGTTAATTTCAGTACTAATAGCTGTACTTTTATTTCATTAAAGTTAATTACTGTGGTTATCATGTAATTTATTATTTATTTGGTATATTACATCCATCTTAGTCTTGCACGGTTTGTCTTTCATTTCTGCATAAATTTCTCTGTAGCAAGCAATTGCAGCTTACATCATTCTGTCTGATTTTGCCAAATTTCTTTTTCCATGTTGGTGTCCATTTCTTGGAATAACCAACATAACTGCCTTATTAACAGAGGCAAATGTCTCTGCCAGTTTTTCACTGTAAACCTTTTTTAGGGGACTTGGCTTCTTGTTGATTTTTTTTTCTCTTCTTCTGCTGCAACTTTTTAACACTTTTAGTTCTATAAGATCTTCATTTGAGAGATCTTCTTCCACAACTTCCCTGCATCTTTGTTAACCTCCAGCTCTTCAGTTAGCAGCACTATCTTGCAACTAGTCTTTTTCAAGGTGTTCTGTCTTTAATCCTGTGAATGTATGAACATATAATTTCAGCAGCTTCTTCTGAACTTCATTCCTACACTCTACTGTCACCTCATACCATGTTGCATCTACATTATTTTTTTACAATGCTAGATATTATATTCCTTCCAATTGTATATGAGTTTTTCTCACTCAAAATATCAGCAATGGCCTGAGGAAAAGTATTTCTTAAATAATATGCCTTAAAGGCAGCAATAACAGCTAGTCCATAGGTCAGGAGTGAGTTCCTTAGCGCATGCAAAATTTCCTCCCTTCCCACTTTGCCTTGCCCATCCAGAGTACTTAGTATTCTAAATACATCAAATACATTTACTCCCATTCTGTTTTAAAAAAAAAAAACTACTTTCACTAAAATTAAATGCCCTGATAAAGTAATAATTAAGTAGTTTTACTCTCATTTGCATGTGTCACCAGATCACTATTTCTATCTAACAAAGTTCTTATTAACAACATCATGAAAGCTCTTTAGGATGTTTTCATTGGAATACAGTGCTTGTCTTTACATTGATTTTTCTTTCTTTCTTTCCTTTGTTACTGTGCTGGTCACTTTCCTACATATTGTTGATCCTTATATTGTAACTGTTCTTTACCATTCTCTTTCTATACTTTTTTCCATAACTTTTTTTGTTTCTTAATCTATAGCTCTCATTTGATTTTGGACGATCAGTGGTGATGATTGGGTTGATGAATGTCACTTGAAGAGAGAGAGAGAGAGATATTACTATTATGTGACACTTCTAAGGAGTCCAAAGTCTCATCAAAAGAGGGCACCTACACTACTACTCTCTGTCTCCTCCACTAAATCCACCATCTGGAAGGATTCAAACCTGTAGCCTTTTGGCTGGATAGCAGATATGCTAACCACTCGGCCAACCAAGCCAGCTCTTCGTTCATTTCTTCTTTTAGTATATAGTGTTGGCCTGGTTGGCTGAGTGGTTAGCATATCTGCTCTCCAGCCAAAAGGTTGCAGGTATGAATCCTGCCATGGGCATGGATGTTTGTGATTGTCTGTGAAAATACTAATGGTGGTATTAGCTGTACAGCAGAAGAGGGGAAGTAGTAGAGTAAGTGCTCTCCTTCGATGAGTCTTTGGACTCCTTGGAGGTGTCTTCATCTTCCTTATACCCTCTTTTACCTTGCGGTGTCGAGGGTCCATTGATCATCGGATCTCACTCCGTTTACAGGATAAGGTGGTCAGCCTTATGCCCCGGTGTATCCTATGTCCTGTAGTGTTGAGTTCTCAAGGCCAGTTTGCCTGCTTTGTGGGATGAAAACCCCCAGAATGAACTGGGGAAAAAACCCTGCTGTCCACGCCCAAGACTGGCTAACTTGGCTATGGCTGAGGAAGATCCTTCAACTCCTCACGTCACCGACGGGAATCGAACCTAGGACACTCCTTCCCCAGGCATATGGTTGCGAAGCGCATAACCACTAGGCTGACCGCGCGGACTCTCGGAGGTGTCGCATAGTAATAATAATAATAATCTCTCTCTCTCTTCAAGTAGCATTCATCAACCCAATCATCACTAATGATCTTCCAAAATCAAATGGGATTTGATTCTGCATTAGAGGAAGAGACTGGAAAGGCTAACTAATATGAAATGAACAAAAGTGGGAAAATGAGAGAGAATAATGGGAATAATAGAAGAAGAGATAGAATGAAAGGAAGGTAAGATAGTGTAAGAGAGAGAGAGAGATGACAAGAAAGCAGGTAGGTGAGAGTGGAAGAATAGAAAGAGAGATAGAAACTAGGAATAAACAGAGCAGTGAGAGATGTGATGTACAGAGATCCAATGATTTGTGGTGTGCAAAACAGAATGCTATAGGAGTGCTTCCCTATAGCATAAGGTGGAAGTGCAGATCAGATGATAATGATGGCAGGTACAAATGACCTGAGAGGTAGTATGAATTGGATGGTGAGAGATCAGAGGTTAATAATTGAAGCTGTACAGCAGAAGAGTGTGAGAGGGGAAGACAATGACTGTGTTACCTAAATACGAGAACAGTAGCAATAATAACGAATTGTATGATGCCAAGAATATGTCTAAATATATGCTTGGATGACTAAAGTGGCATTTCAGGATAGAACATATATAGCAGGAGTGGCCTCTAGTGGGAATAATCAATTGGGAGATAAGGAAATGTATGATGTAATGCAGAATCAAATGGAGTCTGGAGGGAATAACAACATTTACGCATTGCCTATATAAAAATACAGAAAATTCATAATGTATTTTTTTTTATACAAATACCAGGAGCATTAAGAATAAAGGAGATAAACTGGTGGCATTGACAGTGTTACCTTGTCCAAAGATGATTGGAATTAGTGAAACATGGTTGATGGAAGATGATATACTGACAGGAATAGATGCAGCATGGTATAGCCTATTTTGGCAAGATAAGAGGGACAAATGTGGTGGTGAAGTATTACTAACGATAAGTGATAAGTTGTGTCCTCTCAGAGTGAAGCACATTTGGAAGTGGAATGACATTTTGGAAGCATATAGTGTGAGATGGTGGGCAGGTCAGAATATTTAGTAGGGGTGTTCCTATAAAATATGGAACAAAGAAGGTGATGGTGAAAGAGGGATGTTTAGGCAGGTGCAAAATGAGTAATCATTATGGGAGACTAACTATAGCAGTATAAATTGGGAAGCGGAAAGAGAGAGAGAATCACTCTTTCCCAGAGGGAGCAACTATGTAGTCTTCATGTGGAGAATGAAAAGACATCCAGAAGTATCAAGGAGAAAGGAATTTATGTGGAAATATCAGTTTTGGTTTTGGAAAGTTCCATGAATGAAAGAATTGGAAGCACAAGATAGCACCAGAGGATGGAAACTAATGAAGAAATATTTATTATCAGCAATGGCAAGTTGTATACTTCGAGCGAAATGAAAAATGTGAATTGGTGTAAAGTAGATGACAAGTGAGATCAAACGGGAATTACAGATGAAAAAAGTATGAGGAGAGGGGATGGAGTACAACTGCATGAAGAATATAAGACTCAGACAAGGAAAGTGATTAACACAGTGAAGAAGACGAAACTTGAATATGAGATGGGATTAACCCTAAGATCCAAAGAAAATTCTAAGAATGGAATTATTTTGTTATTTGGCCAGTAGGATGAGAAATGATTATGGAAAAATGACTGGCAAAAATAGAAGTTGAGTGTCCAATGTAGATGACATAATGGATTGTTTAATGATCACTCTATTAGAGTATTTCATCCTGAAAAAAGTAGGCTTTAGAAGTGCATTAGGTGAGTGTGTTTCAAACAGTAAATACTCTGGATGTCAATAAGGTAGTGTGATGGGATGGGATTTCAAGACATTTTAAATTGTAGACTTGAATATACAATCACTATTGAAGAAAAAATGAATCAAATTGAAAATGAGAATGAAACCTTGGAGTCTCACTGGGAAATTCTGAAGAAGACATCGATTGATTCAGCCATTGAGGTATGTGGTCAAGTTGTCGGCAAGGATGGGGAAGGAATAAGCTGTTGAGTGGATATACATACATCATTGAGGCAATTGAGTATAAGAATGTGTATAGCATGCCTAAGTTAGTACCACTGGTAACAAACCAGAATGGGATAGTTAGTATAAAAAGTCAGGATAGCAGTGGGCCTAAGGGGCTTTTGCACTTTATGTACACTAATGCCGGGAGCATTTGGAATAAGCAGGAGGAATTTATGGCATTGGTTGGCTCATCCTGGCCAAAGGTTATTGGCATTAGTGAGACATGGCTAACAGAAGATGATATAGTTAGTGGGATAGAATGTAAAGGGTATAGTGTATTCAGGAAAGATAGAGAGAAAAGAATAGGGGAAGGAGTGTTACTAATGATAGCCAGTGAACTACAGCCAAAGAGAATAGAAGTTCGACTGCAGGACAGCGAAAATAGCACATTTGAGGCTATCTAGTATGAGATTGAGGTCAGCAGAACAAAATATATGGTTGGATGCTGCTATAGACCAAGGTATGAAAAAGATGGAGTACTATGCATTGGCAAATAGACTCAATGAGTGGAGGACAGGTAATTATTATGGGGAATTTGAACTATGGGAACATAGATTAGAAGGAGGAGAGGACACATAGGATGAAGGAAATGGATTTTATGCAGTTAATAAGGGATAATAACCTTAGACTGCAAGTGATGGAATATACTAGGGGTATCGATCTAGTAACTGCATCTGAGAATTTTTATCTATAATGAATATGACCACGTTGCCACCAATTGGGAGAGTGATCATATGGTCTTGAACTAGGAGGTGGCTTAATATGTGGAATTTTCAGTTAAGATGGGGTATATGTGGAATTACAGGGCTAGTAAGTATGACAAACTTAGGAGATTGCAATGATCGGTGTTGATAGCGCATGGGAAGTGGTAAAGGAGATAATGGCAGATTGCATACCTAGAGTCAGGAGAGTAAATCAAGTGGAAGTTAAATAGATGAATATCATCATCAAGCTGGAGCTGCAAAAAAAAAAAAAAAAAAACAATTGTGGAAGGAATTTAAGGAGAAAGGTGATCTGCAGACACATGAACAGTACAAGCCACAGGCCAGAAGGTAACTAGTGGGGTAAGAAAGGCAAATTATGAAAAGCAGATTATGAAAGGAAGTTAGTAATGCAGGCTAAAGAGAATCCCAAACAGTTCATTCAATATGCTGCAAATAAAAGAAAGAATGAATATGGCAGAATGAGTTTAAAGAATGTCCATGGTAGAGAGGTAACTGAATCAGTCAAAATAGTAGAATTATTAAGTGAACGCTTTGCAAGAGTATATCATCCAGGTGGTGATATTGCAGGAACAAGAGAGCCAAAGGCTTATATGGGAACCGAGGTAAGTGAAATGGAAGTGCATAGTATATTACAGAACTTTAATATGAATGCTGCTGCAGGATTGGATGACATACCAGCTCGAGTTTTATATGAAGGGCCAAGGGAATTGTCAATGCCCTTAACCATATTGTTTAATCTAAATCTCAGCTATGGGTTAGTCCCAAGGGGGCAGAAAGAGGGTAAAATAGTTCAGTTGTACAAAGTAGGTTCCCAAGACTGATGCAGCAAATTATTGACCAATCAGCATATTGCCAAAGTATTGGAGATGTTGGTCAAGAGCAAAATACAGGAATGGATAGATGGATATGGGATACTGTAGGGGGGGGGACAGCACAGTTTTCTCAAGGGTAGTTTATGCCTCAGTAACTTGCTCACATTTTATAATACAAGAGTTGTCTGAAAACTTCTCGGCCTTGACCATAGATGGCAACACTATCGGCAAATTTTTTTTTCCTAAGTTAGTACAGCTGTCTGAAGCAAAAGTGTTGTCTATATCCCTTGAAATGGATAAAATTGAGTATCGTGCAGTTATAAAATTCCTTGTAAAAGAAGGTTTAACGGCAAAAGAAATTTAATCGAAGTTCATAAAAGTTTATGGGCACTCTTCTCGTTCGTTTTTGACAATTAAGAAATGGGCTGCCGAGTTTAAACATGGCCGTACCAGCCTTGAAGATGATTCACGTGAAGGATGTCCAAACATTGTAACAACACCAGAAATCATTGATCAAGTGCACGATATGGTATTGGATGACTGGAGAGTCAAAGCACGTGAAATTGGTGAGACTATAGGCATTTCAAAAGAACGTGTAGGATATATTTTGCATGAAGAATTGCAAATGAAAAAGCTTTGCACAAGACGGGTGCCATGCTTGCTCACATCAGATCAAAAATGTATTCGCATGAAAGTCTCTGAACAGTGCTTGGAGCATTTTAACAAGAATAAAACTGATTTTGTGCGTTGATTTATTGCTATGGATGAGACCTGGATTCACCATTACACACCAGAATCCATGTTAAAGATACCAAGCTATTTTAAACCTGGTTTTACTCCATTTTCCAAGTAAGCAAACAGACAAACAAGTCAAGCTTGCACCTGCAAGTGTTGCAAGTCTAGCTGACCCTGCACGTAGTGCAAGACCAAGGCAACTCATGGTAAAACTAGAATAAGCTCTGATCACTAATCTTAATATTTACCCATAATGCAAAGAACATCTCCTGGAGAAGATGTATGATGCTTTGTATTAAAGGCAAGGGGCCACTACCCAGACCGGTTTCGACCTTTATTGAGGTCTCATCAGTGGGAACTACAGGTGCAAACTTTACTTGCAAACTTGCAACACTTGCAGGTGCAAACTTGACTTGTTTGTCTGTTTGCTTACTTGGGAAATGGAGTAAAACCAGGTTTAAAATAGCTTGGTATCTTTAACATTATTATACCCAAGGTAAAATACTTTCTACATTTATATCTCCTCCTGAGATTTTTATTTAATAAGGTTAAAATACCTTATGGAAACTTGTTCTGGTAAAATACTTATAAGCTCTGTATTACTAAAATCTTTCTTGGTATTTCTGGCCTGGCTTCCACTGATGAGACCTCAATAAAGGTCGAAACCGGGCTGGGTAGTGGCCCCTTGCTTTTAATACAAAGCATCATACATCTCCTCCAGGAGATGTGCTTTGCATTATGGGTAAATATTAAGATTAGTGATCAGAGCTTATTCTAGTTTTACCATGAGTTGCCTTGATCTTGCACTACGTGCAGGTGCAAACTTGACTTGTTTGTCTGTTTGCTTACTTGGGAAATGGAGTAAAACCAGGTTTAAAATAGCTTGGTATCTTTAACATTTATTATACCCAAGGTAAAATACTTTCTACACCAGAATCCAAACAGCAGTCAAAACAGTGGACAGAAGCTGGTTGTTCAGAGCCAAAGAAGACAAAGTTGGTTCCATCAGCAGGAAAGGTCATGGCATCGGTGTTTGGGGATGCTAAAGGAATTTTGTTTATTAATTATCTTAAAAGGGTAAAACAATAACTGGGGAATATTATTCTGATCTTTTAACCAGACCACACAAAAAAAATAGTGAGAAAAGACACAGTTTGCAGAAGAAGAAAAATAATTTTTCATCAGGACAATGCACCTGCCCACAAAGGTGTTTTGGCAATGGGAAAATTAAGGGATCTGCACTATGAATTATTGGAACATCCACCCTATTCCCCAGATCAGGCTCCCTCTGACTTCTATCTCTTACCAAAACTAAAACTCTTCCTCACTGGTCAGCGTTTTCTTTGAATCAAGAGGTGATTGCAGCTGTGGAGGGGTATTTTGCAGATCTTACTGAGAACCACTACAGAGATAGAATAATGGTGCTGGAGCATTGCTGGAATAAATGTATTGTATAAGGGAAATTATGCTGAAAAATAAAATAATTTTGAAATTATAAATTCGTTTTTTCATTGTTAGGCCGAGAACTTTTCAGATCACCCTCATATTTCATATATTTTCAGAAGACTGTAACCAGTATGCATTCCTTACAGATAGTGGCATTTTAAACTGCTGATAATGATATTTCAAAAAATAAAAATAAAAAATACATAAAGTTAATCAGATTTTATATAATTCAAACTGAAATCTAAAATTTCAATCTGTTGTCCAACTTCTCTTCAGTAGAAAAATCCAGTCTTCTATAGTTTTATAGTGCGACTAGAATCTTCTTTATCAGAGACACAATGACTAAAACCTCTCCTCTGTAAAAGAAGATCTTATTGCAAAAATGTGTAAAGAACAAAAATGTGATATTTTATGTCTACAGGAGACACAAAGAACCTCAACAACCCAGACCGAAAATTGCTGGAATGAATCTCATAAAAGAAATACCACATGAAAATATGGAATTGCTATTTTCACTCGACAGGAGCTCCAGGTTACAGGATGCCTAATCACAAACCAAAATAACATAGCAATCCTTGGAGTAGATCTGGGTAACATCAGTGTTTTCTCAGTATATAAACCTCCTAGTATAATCTTTGCTTTTGAAATGTAGTATTTGACACAAATGAACCTATTATTATAGGCGACTTTAACAGTCATAGCACACAGTGGGGTTATAGTGAAACAAGTGAGGATAGAGAGTTAGTTACAAAGTGGGTTGAACATAATCAAATGAGTCTTATACACGATCCTAAACAGCCATCATCATTTAACAGTGGAAGATGGAAAAGACATTATAACCCAGACCACCATCATCATCAAATTCCTGCCATGTACCCTCAAGGGGTGTACAGGATATGACAGTACTGCATGAAAAAATTACATCATTACTAACTTCCTATCTACAATTTTCCTCCAAATCAGTCTGTTACTTGTCAAGACTCCAACATTATCAGATCTTATATTTCTATCGTCTAAGGCACTTTGTACCGTATCAATCCACCTATATCTTGGTCTTCCTCTGGGTCGTTTTCCTGCCAACCTGGCAGAGAACACTTGGTTTGCTAATCTTTCCTCTCCCATTCTATTTAAGTGACCATACCATCTGAGATTAGCTCTGCTAACGCATTCCTGGATGCTGACAATGTCAAGTTCTTTCCTAATATCCTCATTTTTAATATGATATTGCCATTGATGCCATCTGTTCACGCCTCTAATCTTTCTCAGGACTCTCATATCTGCAGTCTCTAGTCTTTGGTCAAGTGTTTTACTTCTGACCCAACTCTCAGATCCATAAGTTAAAATTGGTTTGAACACAGTCTTGTATACAGCTAATTTAGTGTTCCGACTAATTTCTTTCTTATTCCATATGAATTTATTCAATTGACTTCCCACGATACCGGCTTTGCTGATTCTGTTGTCTATTTCTATATTTAGTTTACCATCTTCAGTAAAAATTGTGCCTAAGTAGCTGAAATGTTTTACTTGTTCCACAGGTTCTCCATTCACAACACAGTTGACATTTTCAATGATTCTGCCTATTTTCATTGTCTTTGTCTTTTTATTGCTGACCTTCATACCATATCTATTACAACAGCTATTCAATTTAGTCAGAGAATCTTGCAGACTTGTAGCGGATTTATTTAGAAGTATAACATCATCCGCATAAAGCAAAGAGCTGACATTAACATCTCCAATTTTGATATCAGGTTTAATACCACATTCCTTCATAATGTGATCCATATAGATAATGAATAACAGAGGGGATAATGTACATCCTTGTCTCACACCAGATTTAACATTAAACCATCTTCCTGTACTTCCTTCAATTCTAACTGCTGACTCACAACTCAAATAAAGACTAAGTATTGCTTGATATAATGCCCCATTGACACCATATAACTGCAGCGTATTGAATAGCTTCTCTCTTGGCACCTTGTCATATGCCTTTTCCAAATCGACAAAACTTAAATACAGATCTTTGTTATATTCCCATGCTTTCTCGACTATTTGTCGTAAAGTGAAGATCTGATCCTGACAGCCTCTATTTGGCCTGAATCCAGCTTGTTCTTCACCAAGCTTTTCTTCCACAATTCTTCTCAACCGTTTCTCAAGTATACTTGCATAGATCTTGCCAGGAACACTCAGTAGGGAAATATATCTGTAATTCTCACATTCAGTTTTATTTCCCTTTTTATATATGGGTACTATGAGAGCTCTACTCCAATCATCGGGAATTCGTCCCTCTGTCCAGGCTTTCTGAACTATAACCCAGACCATGGATTTGTTAATAATAGAATAGCTAATCTGTGCACTAAACAGGTACTTGCACCAATCCCACGTTCACAACATAGACCAATAATGCTGCAAGTTTTCCCACCAGTCTAACTTAAGGAGATTCCACTTAGAAGACGCTTTAATTAAAAAAAAAATTAACTGGGTACAGTTCTCAAGAGAATTAGACATAAACCTGACCAACATTTCACCCATACTAGAAAATTATGGAAAGTTCATCAAAGCTATTATTATTTGACACCTCCAGGGAGTCCTAAGACTCATTGAAGGAGGGCACCTACTCTACAACTCTCCGTCTCCACCACTCAACCTCATCCACAAACCGTCTCATCTACACCAACGGCATCTAGTGTCCACTATCATTTTCACAGACAATCACAAACATCCATGCCCAAGGCAGGATTCGAACCCACAGCCTTTTGGCTGGAGAGCAGATACGCTAACCATTCGGCTAACTAAACATCATTTTACGGTCTGCAGTCTGCTACCAGGCACATCCCAGGAGGTTGTAGAACATGTTACATTCCAGGTTTTACAGAACACAACATGGAAATATATGAAAGATATTATGACTTATAAGATAAAGATCCATTTTCATCAGAAACAACTGATGCAGAAGAAGAACTTATAGCAGCACTGTCTGAAAAATGGAAAGAGAAAATTAAAAGCTTAGATATGAAGCACAGTAGCAGGAAAGCCTGGCTCTTACTCAAAAAATTATCTGGTGACCCCACAACAGCAACCGAAGTTAATATATATGCAAACCAAATACCGAAGGAAAAATACCTAAAGATTATATTAAAAAAGTTAGGGATTCAGAAAATAATCTCTTCGAAGCACCATTTACTAAAGTGGAACTAGAAAATGCCTTAAAACCAGGAAAAGCTGCCGATATAGATGATATCAGAAATGAGATACTAAGGAATCTGGGAGAAAATGCAACACAGTGGTTGTTAGAATTTTTCAACTTTTGTTGGAAATATGCCAAAATACCCAGCAAATGAAGACAAACGAAAGTAATAACTATCCTGAAACCGGGCAAACCTGCTGAGGATCCAAAGAGCTACAGGCCTACAGCTTTCCCATGCACAACACTGAAGCTGTATGAGAAGTTAATCTTGAACAGACTAAGTCCAGAAATAGAGAAAGTGCTGATAAAAAGAACAGGCAGGATTTAGACCAAGAAGATCATGCACTGGACAAGTATTAAACTTAACACAGTTTACTGAGGATGGCTTTGAAAGGGGGGTTAGCAACAGGAGCTGTATTTATAGATTTGACAGCAGCATATGACACACTAAATCTCAGAAAGCTTATAGTCAAAATTTACAGCATGACAAACAGCTATCGGTTAGTGGAGATATTTAGGTCGCCGCTGTTCAGCAGGAGATTCTCTGTTGATTTCAAGGAAAAAAAGAGCAGATGGCATATCCAGAAAAATGGTATAGTATACCTCAGGGAAGTGTGCTATCTCGCGTCCTCTTCAATATATATATACTAATGACCAACCTATAAACCCACGGGCAAGAACCTTCTTATATGCAGATGACAGGGCAATAGCTTATCAAGCAAAATGCTTTGATGATATTGAGAAGCAGCTCACACAAGAGCGAGAAACCCTTACAGTTAACTATAAGGAAAAGCAACTGAAACCAAATCCCAGTAAAACCCAAATGTGTCTTTTCCATCTCAATAATAGGCGAGGAGAGTTGAATATAGAATGCAATGGTGTGAAACTGGTGAATTATCCAAATCCAACTTACCTAGGTGTTACACTAGATAGGACCTTAAATTATAAGTGATACATAGAGAAGACAGCAGCTAAAACTCAAAACACGTAATAATATTCTGTGCCGATTAACATCATCTTGTTAGGGTGCAAATCCACAAGTACTGTGCACCTCTGCACTGGCATTCTGCTTTTCGACAGCCGAGTATTATTATTATTATTATTCAGGCCTCCAAGGAGTCAAAAGACTCATCGAGGGAGGTCCTTCCTAAGACAAAGTCTGTCAAGACTCATCGAGGGGAGGTCCCCCCCCCCTGAGAAACACAAAGTCTATCATACCACTCTTTAAACTCACTGACCGTTCTCGCTCCCACCACTCCATCAGGCAATGCATTCCACGGCTCAACCACCCTCCACACAAAGAAACCACTCCTTACCCTCTTGCTCACAGTTTCCTTTCGTAACTTCCAGGGATGGCCTCTTGTCATCACTCCTTCCCGCTGATCAACCAAGCGAAAGAACTCCCCAATGTCAACCCTGTAACCACCTCTCAACAGTTTAAAAGTCTCAATCATATCACCTCTCCTTCTATCCACCAAACTCTGCAGTCCACATTCTCTCAGCCGATCCTCATAACTATCCTTGTACAGTCCTGAAACCATCTTTGTCATCCGTCTTTGTATCCTTTCCACAGTTAATTTATCCCCTTCAAATCCTGGGGACCAAATCTGAGAACAATAGTCCAAGTGTGGTCTTATCAGAGACTTATACAACGGAATGATAACCCTCTTATCTCTGCAGGTCAGTGTCCTTCTCATAATAGCAGCAATCCTCTGTGTTACCTTCACCACCTTTGCTATATGTCCCCTAAACTTCAGGTTTCTATCAATCATCAACCCCAGATCTCTTGTCTCCCCTACTTCCTCCAGTATAACTCCTCCCATAGAGTATGCAGCATCCCATCGATGTTTCCCAAACCTCAAGACCTTACATTTTGCTGCATTAAACTGACAACCCCCATTCATTTGCCCATCTATCTAGCTTATTTAAATCCTCTTGCAGGGCTACCACATCTGCACTATTACTAATAATCCTTCCCAGCTTCGCATCATCTGCAAACAACTGAATATCCCCCTGCAATCCACTGGCTATGTCATTGATATAAAGGTTAAACAATATAGGTCCTAGTATTGAGCCCTGTGGGACCCCACTTGTAACCCTCTGCCTCCTGGAAACTGCTCCACCATACACAACTCTCTGATACCTATCAGACAGCCAATCCTGAATCCAGTTGACCAATCTGACATCCAGACCCATGTGCTGCAACTTAAATATCAGCTTATCATGTGGCACCCTGTCAAATGCCTTCGCCAAGTCTAAGAAAATTGCAGTATATGCCTTTCCCTCATCTAATGTTCTTGTAACTTTATTATAAAAGGCTAGCATATTGCTAAAACAAGAGCGTCCTTTCACAAATCCATGTTGATTCTCACAGATAACATTACCCTCATCTGCCCAATGCTGTACACGGTCCCTCACTACTTTCTCCAAGATCTTAACAACTACTGATGACACACAGACTGGCCTATAATTAGACACTTCCAGTCTGTTACCACCCTTATGCAATGGCACTATCTTACCTTCCTTCCATTCCCTGGGCACCTTTGCCAAAGCCAGACTTTCATTGAAAAGCCACGTTAAAGGTACTGTCAATTCCCTAGCACATTCTCTCAAAACTCGTGGCGAAATACCATCCAGTCCCACAGCTTTACTGACATCCAGAGTACTCAGTATCTGAAACACACTCTCCTCCTATCCCTCTAGCATTAAAACTGACTCCTCTAGGATGAAATACTCCAATAAAGTGTTCATTGAACAATTCCACTATGTCCTCTGCATCAGTCACTCTATTCCCATTTTTATCCCACAATATCATTCTTCCACAGTCATTTCTCCTCCTACTGGCCACATAGCTAAAAAATTCCCTAGGATTTTCTTTGGATCTTAGGGCCAATCTCCTCTCATATTCCAGTTTCGCTTTCCTTACCACACTAGTCACTCTTCTGGCCTGTGTCTTATATTCCTCATGCATCTCTTCACCTGTCTCCTTATATCTCTTCCATAGCCTCTTTTTCGCATGCAATTCCTGTTTAATATTGTTTGTCATCCACTTTACTCCAAATTGCGTCCTCTTCTTCACTCGTGGTATACAACTTACCATTGCTGATAACAAATATTCTTTCACAATTTCCCACTCACTAAAACTTACGCCCCAACAGTATGCTAGCCCTGTTTGGGAAAGATCATCACATGTCAAAATTATTGATAAGGTTCTTAATGAAATTTGTTGGTACATTACTGGCTGCCTTAAGCCTAAAAAATTGACCTTCTATACTCAATATCTGGTATTGCACATCAGAAGGTATTGTAAATTAGAGGGTACTCAATGTCTGGTATTGCACATCCTGACATCAGAAGGACTACACAGAGTAGATATTTGCGGAAACAACTAAATGATGAACGGTATCCTTTATATGGACATGTTGCAGTACATAAGAGGCTAAGATCAAGGAAAAATTTTATTCACTGAATGAAACCATTGGTTGATTCCATAAAAGCTATAAGGTCAACAATGTGGCAAGGATGGAAGACATTGAATAGACTTCATTCCAGAATGGGCAGATCAAAGCAGAATATGGCCAGATGGGGCTATACACACAATGACAGCTGCTCAAGTGGTGAAACACAAACCATGGATCATCTTCTGCATTGCTGCCTAATAGACATTAAAAATATATGTACCCGAGAAGATTTAATGCAGTATAATGAAACAGCATTAAAGTATATTAGTCACTGGATGAGTGAAATTTGACATTTTATGTTTTTGCTTAATATTTTATGCAAGTGGCATTTTTGTGTTTTAATGTATGCTTTTAATATCTATTTCTTTAAATATATACTTTTAATCATTTATATGCATACTCTTACATTTTCTGTAGTTTGCACACGAATTAAATAAATAAGTAGAAAAATAATATATATATATACACTGTGTGTGTTTTTTTTTTTTTTTTTAATTTGGTGGAATTGCTATCTATTGATGGTATGCCTAATAAAAGAGTAAGTTGTATTTATTTGCCGGCCTGGTTGGCCGAGCAGTTAGTGTATCTGCTCTCCAGTCAAAAGGCTGCAGGTTCAAATTCTGCCATGGGCATGGATGTTTGTGATTGTCTGGGAAAATACTAGTGGTGGTAGTGAAGGGTGGTAGATGGCGTTGGTGTAGTTGCGGTTTGTTAGTAGATTGAGTGGTGGAGACAGAGTTGTAGAGAGGTGCCCTCCCTCGATAAGTCTTTGGACTCCCTGGAAGTGTCAGGTAATAATAATTTATATTTCTGATGATAGCTTTTAACAGAATTATTTAATATATGATATTCCTAAGTATTCATACTGGGTAATTCTCTATTTGGATATATCAGATAATAATAATATGATGATGACTGACAATGGCGTTATCTGTTTCTCTTTAGCAAGATGTGAAATCCTTTTCAGTTTCAAATTAAAGTAGCCTTAGGTACCATTGCTTTAAAAAGATTACTGTGCAACCACAGATATGAGACGCTAGTCTGGCAACTTGCCAAGAAAGAGTCAATTCATGTGGAAGGGGAAAAAGAAATAAGTGATGTATGTATGAATTGGTGCTTTATACGTAAAATTTTCCTACTGTTATACAAGAAAAATAGTTACCACTTTAAAAACTACAATGTGCATAAAAGTTAATTTTCTGACGTGTAATAATACACAACTCATCCCACAAGACGGATTGATTACCCTATTATCAGAATAGATTCTCCTCCTTCTGACATGCACAGAAGTGTTGAAGGGTCTTGTATCTGTGGGCGTACAGTATCTCCATACCCAACCATAATGATTTTTGGAATTCACGTTTCTAAGTATTCTGGGTAATTCTTTATTCGGATATTTCAATAGCATGGTGCTGATGAATATGGATGGAATGTATGATTTTGAGAAGTACCACTTCAGAAAAAAAAATCGCTACAGCATTCATTTGATCTTGAATAATTATTCTGGTGCTAGGTGTATTTCATCCATCCATACTGAAGCATACTTTTTTTTTTTTTTTTAAGATTCAACTAGAAACACAAAGGCATTTTTTTTTTTTTTTTGAAAATCTGATGTTTTTATTTGTGCATGTTATATATACATATATAAACATTATCAAAAGCGTCTTTCTGAGATAAAAGATAAGTTATATAATATCAATGTAAAATTCAATGAATACTGCATTAGAATGAACAAAACATATAGAAAATAGACATCTTCATTTACAAGTTATTACTTTTTACCTAAGGATATTTCTAAATAGTGGCATATGTTTTTGCAGAGTACTACTCAGGTGGTCATATGCTTCCATCAGACCTTCAAATAGTAAAAGAAAAAAATCACACATCAGTATATCAATTTTTAAATAATACAATAATCTTTTTACATGATGGAAGTCAACATACTTTTTTTTTCAGCATTTATATCAATAAATAAATATTGACTATACATTTAAAATAATTTGTAAAATTTCTAAAATAATAAAAAATATTTTTATTATTACAAGAGACCTCCAGAGAGTCAGGGACTCATTGAGGAAGGCCACATATATTCAAACCACATTTCTTTTGAATACATTCACACTATCTGACTTACCACCTCCAAAGGCAAATCATTCCAATCATGCATTGTGCTATGAGAGAAAAATCTATTTCTCACCCCTTTCTTGACTGCATTCATTCTAAACTTCCACAGATGTCCTATTCCTGCCCTTCATGAAGGATAAAATGAAGGATTCTATCTACTAGTATTCTGTATAACCAGTGGAGAGCTATAAGGGGCTTGCGCAAGCCTGTTGTTAAATTTTTCTCAAATTTGCGAGACCCTTGTTCTTTTTGTTTAATAATCTTGTGGAACTAGAAAATACTACAGTAGAATGTATACATGCTACTATAACTGCTACTTTAAATTCATATGGATTTTCTGATAACCATATAAAAAATCATTTCATTGCATTTTGTTCTGATAGAGCTAGTGTAATGTTAGGAAACAAATCAGGAGTTCCAATCAAACTTCTACAAAAATTTCCCAACGTTGTGATTTGCCATTGCGTAGCTCATCCATTACAATTAGCATTAGACAATTTGATAAAAAAACATTCATGAAATAAATCATTTTGAAATATTTATGGATAAATTATATGCTTTTTATCATCAATCATCAAAAAATCAATGAGAATTAAATACAATTACAAAAGACCTCATCATCATCATCAAATTCCTGCCATGTACCCTCAAGGGGTGTACAGGATATGATAGTACTACATGAAAAAAATTACATCATTATTAATTTCCAATCTACAATTTTCCTCCAAATCAGTCTGTTACTTGTCAAGACTCCAACATTATAGGTTCTTATATTTCTATCGTCTAAAGCACTTTGTACTGTATCAATCCACCTATATCTTGGTCTTCCTCTGGGTCGTTTTGCTGCCAACCTGGCAGAGAACACTTGTTTTGCTAATCTTTCCTTGCCCATTCTGTTTAAGTGACCACCATACCACCTGAGATTAGCTCTGCTAACGCATTCCTGGATGCTGACAATGTCAAGTTCTTTCCTAATATCCTCGTTTCTAATATGATATTGCCATTGATGCCATCTGTTCATGCCTATAATCTTTCTCAGGACTCTCATATCTGTAGTCTCTAGTCTTTGGTCAAGTGTTTTACTTCTGACCCAGCTCTCAGATCCATAAGTTAAAATTACAAAAGACCTTGGTATCGAAATTTTAAAGATCGGCCATGTGTTTGGACCATGATGGGCAGCTTGCAGTTTACGAACGGCTCTTGCTTTGTGGAGAAATTACCCAGCTTTATGCAAGCATTTTGCATCGAACGATAAATATAAGGGCTTTTTAAACTGACTTCTCAATTTGGAATTTTTAAAAGATCTAGCATTAACGATTGATATCCTACAGGAATTATCATATCTGTCAGAAGCTCTACAAAGTCTTAATATAAGTATTATAAGGACTAAGTTAGGCCTTTCCCCCCCCCTCGATGATGCGAGCCCTTTGTTAAAATTTCTATAGCTCACCACTGTGTATAACCCTTTCAGAAGTTTGTAGGATTCTTATTATTATCATCTCTTTCTCCTGTTTGCTAGTGTTTACAGTTGACAAATTCTCATCTGTCCTTATAATCTATATTCCACAATCTCAATATTATCTCTAACACAATATTTGTGGTCCAGTGGAGTAATGGTTAGCACTGTGGACTCTGAATCCAGCAGTCCAAGCTCGAATCTTGGTGGAACATTTTAGCGCCTCTGTAGCGCAATTGGAAGAACTGCGGTACGTTACTCCTTTCAATTGGAAAAGGCTTAAGTTCGATTCTCGTTGTTATGAGAATCTTTATATGGGCTTTTTTCACTTTGCAAGAGTATATCATCCAGGTGGTGACATTGAAAGAATGAAGAAACCATTAGTTTATACAGGAATTGTGATGAAGTGGAGGTGAATAGTCTATTACAGAACCTTAATGTGAATACATCTGTGGGATTGGATGGTATACCGGCATGGGTCTTACATGAAGCAGCTAAAGAATTATCAGTGCCCTTGACCATGTTGTTTAATCTGAGTCTCGGGTCTGGTTTAGTCCAGAAGGTGTGGAAAGATGGGAAAAAGGTTGGTCGATTGGTAGAGCCTCTGCTACTAATGGCTCAGTTAAGTTTGAGCGTGTTTAGTAGTTGGAAGGGGACCAATTGTTCGATGCTGTTGGCACACTCTCCCTCAATGAGTCTTTGGACTCCCTAGAGGTGTCAAATAATAATAATAGTTCTACTGTTGCAAATTACCGACCAATCAGCATATCAGGAGTCATTGTCAAGGCCTTGGAAAAAGTGGTCAAGGGAAAAATACAGGAATGGATTGATGAAAATGAGATACTGTACGGGGGACAGCATGGCTCTGTGAAGGGCAGATCATGCATCAGTAACTTGCTCAAGTTTTATAACACAGTGACTGCTGAACTGGATAAGGGTAATGGGTTTACAGTGATACTGCTGGACCTGGCTAAGGCCTTTGACAGGATACCACATGGAACTCTAATCCGTAAACTGCAACATATGGGAATGGATATAGGGTTGGTGAGATGGATAGGTGTGTGGTTGATGGAGAGATATCATAGAGTAGTTTATTCAGGAGTAGAGTCCAAAAAAAGGCCTGTGACTAGTGGTGTGCCACAGGGTTCTGTTCTTGGACCACTGCTGTTTAATTTGTTCATTAACGATATAGGGAAGGATCTAAGAAGAACAGTTCATTTGTTCGCTGATGATGCAAAGTTGGGTAGGGCAATAGTGAAAGCAGATGATGTCAAAATCTTGCAGGATGATTTGGATGGATTGGAGTTCTGGGCAAAGGAGAATGGATGTCAATTTAATGTGACAAAATGTAAGGTTATGCATTTTGGGGTTAAAAGATTAGCAGCAGTATACCACATTGGTGGAACTGTACTCCAGGAGATTGATGAGGCCAGGGATTTGGGAGTGTTGGTGGATAGGGAGATGAAGTTTAGGGGGCACATGGCAAAAGTGTCTAAATCAGCTCATCAACTCACTTGGTTGTTGAAATATACTTTGACGAGCAGAGACAAGCAAGTTATTGTTCCTCTGTACTGAGATTTGAGAAGACCCCATCTCGACTACTGTGCCCATTTTGGTCACCTAGGTTTCTTCTTGATGGGGAGGAGGTGGAGAGGATCCAGCAGCAAGTGACCAAGATGATAGCAGGTCTATGGAATGAACCTTATGAGAACAGGTTGAAGATTTGTGGGTTGCAGAAATTGGTTGATAGGCAGAAAAGAGGATATATGATAAAGACATTCAAATTGCTGAAGGATTTCTATAGGATTAATTCAGAGGATATTTTTGAGATCAGGACTGGTTGTGGGAAAACTAGGGGAGATCTATGGAAGCTGGGCAAGAGTGTGGTTAGCAAGGGTGTTAGAGCTGGGTTCTTTACTTTTAGAGTGGTAAATGAGTGGAATAAGCTGCCAGAGTCTGTTGTGGGTGCTATGACAGTGAGTGAGTTCAAGGCAAGGTATGATAGATACTGTGTGAATGTCGAATAGTTGTGTGGACATGATGTTTAGGGCCTCCCTTGATGGGTCTAAAGACTCCCTGGAGTCGCCCATAATAATAATCATAACACGCTTTGCATATAAATCATCTTACAAGCCATGAGACCAGATCTGCACACAATAGTACAGGTGTAGTCATATCAAAGCCTTGTAAAGTGGTAAAAAGAGTTTCTTATTGACTACCTGTCAATGTTGATTTCAGCATTGCAATTATCCTATGAGTTGTCTTTGCCATGTGGCTCATGAATCATCACCTCTGGAATGTTGAGTATATGAGGAAAGATTGAGAAGATGTAATTTGCAGAGTCTGGTGGACAGGAGGAAGAGGGGAGATATGATAGAGACCTGCAAGTTGGCAAGGGGTTGTTATAGGATCAATGCTGGAAGGGGAATGGGAAGCAAGGCATTCCAATCAGTCACAACTCAACACGTAGTGTTGAGTTGTGACTGATTGGAATGCCTTGCCTGAGAATGTGGTGTCTGCAAAGAGTTTGAATGTGTTTAAAACATGGTATGATGAGCTCTGTTGTGATAAAAGGACCTCCCAGATGAGTCTTTGACTCCACGAGGTCTTGGGGGTGGTAATAATAATAATAATAATAATAATAATGAACTTCAACTTCCTATCTACTAAAATTCCAAGATCCTTAGCCCAATCAGTTTCCTCTAAAATATTCCTGCCAACATAATATGCTATTGGATATCTCCTTGCATCAAATTATAACTTTATGTTTAGTAACATTCCTGAATAACCTATATATGCTTGCATCATGAGCAAAGACATTCCCAATGTCATTCTAGGTAAAGATTGAACAACAATCGACTAGGGACTAAACACTTTGATACACCACTGTTCACATAAATTTTGCAGACTAACATCTCTCATACAACACTTATTCATATCTGTCATTCAACCAACCTATTATCCAAACTAGTAATTAATAATTCAATCCCACACATCCAACTTATGCAACAGCTTTCCATGCTTTAGCAAAGTCCAAAATATCGTGTATCGTTTCCTTTGATTAACCAAACCATAACATCATTATAAAATGTGAACAAATTAATAAAACATGATGCTCCTTTAGTAACCTGATGTTGATTCTATGTCAACCTATTTTTGTATGGGATTAGTTATATTTGTAAAAAATCTTCACCACCATTTCAGAGTGCTGATAGTTCAATAATTAAACTCATCAGACTTTGCACCACTCTTGCAAAGTTTGATGCAAAGTCTGATGTGCCTAAATATAGACTAATGGGATTACAGTACATTCTTTCTACTCCTGTGGAATCTTTCCTGCAGCCATTGCCATTTGGATACAAAAAGATAAGCCGAAGGAAATGATTGTCATGGTTGGTATCAATGATTTGAGAGGCAAGAAGTATTCTGTGAGGGACGATGTAAAGGAGTTGTTAGAAGAGTCAAAACTGAAGAGCACAAAGGTGAAGATTAAAGTCTCCTACCATGCTATGATAGAGGCAAACTGATAGCCAATGAATCTATATGTAGATTTTGCAAAAGGAATGATGTAGAATTTGTGGATCTGTGGTCTCAGTTTGACGGAAAGAAGAATTTGTGAAAAATGCAGATGGATTGCATCTGAATAGTTTTGGTGTTAGGTATCTGGGAAAAGCTTTGTTCACTGAGCATCCTGACATCAAATTCAAAGAAACATAAGCAATTAGGGTGGAAGCAAGTGTGAAGGCACCCATGAAGCGAGTGAATGGGTGCCTTCACACTGACCAAGTGAAGAATCTAGTCTCTCAAGCAAAAATATTGAATAGGGTAGTCAATTAAGAAAGTAAAGGTGGATGGGGGAATAAAGGGATGTTGCCATTTCTATATACTAATGCTAGAAGTATCAGGAACAAGAGGGAGGAGTTTTTGGCATTGGTTAGTGCAACCTTGGCTAACAGCAGATGATGTAGTTACAGGGATTGAATGTGAAGGGTTTGGTATTTTCAGGGAAGATAAAGAAGATAGGATGGGCAAAGGAGTACTGCTGATAATAGCAGATGAATTGCAACCAAAAAGAATAGGAGAGAGGTGGGAGGATGGCTGTTCATTTGAAGCAATCTGGAGTGAGATCATTTCAGGGAAGATAAAGAAGATAGGATGGGCGAAGGAGTACTGCTGATAATAGCAGATGAATTGCAACCTAAAAGAATAGGAGAGAAGTGGGAGGATGGCTGTTCATTTGAAGCAATCTGGAGAGAGATCAAGACCAACAATTCAAAATATACAGTTTGTTGTTGCTATAGGCCAGGCAGTTCCACAAATGATCTGGAAGACATGCATCACCAAATTAGTACAATGAGTACAGGTGAAGTGATTATTATGGGGAACTTCAACTCTGGCGATATAGACTGGAAGGAAGAAAGATCACATGATAGAAAGGAAACAGAATTTATACACCTGCTGAGGGATAATTACTTAAGGCAGCATGTGATGGAGGGGACTAGGGGTTGAAGAGTATCGGACCTGGTTACAGGATCTGAAGAGCTATCCATAACCAAGTTGACAACACTGACTACAATTGGTGAAAGCGACCATGTGGTCTTGACTTGGGAGATTATAAAACATGAGGAATATTCTATCAAGAAGTGGTATTTGTGAAACTACAATGCAGGTGATTATGACATGCTTAGGAAAAAGCTTAGATCTGTACCATGGCATAAAACACTACAGGGTAAGGATGTTAGTACTGCATGGGGTATAGTTAAAGGTCTTCTAGAGGAAGTAGTATCAAGCTGTGTACCTAGGGTGAGGAGGGTTAATCGGGTAGGAGTTAGATGGATGAGTAAGCACAAACTTCAGAAGAAGAAAATCCTGTGGAGGGTGAAAATGTAAACATAAATAAATATAAATAAATGAAAATATAAACAGAAAGGTAACCAGCAAACTCCTGAACAGTTATGAGAAGAATTCAGCCAAGTAGGCCAAAGGAATTCCAAATAGTTATGTGGCAAGTAAAAGGAAGAATAACTATGGAAGATTAACCTTAATTAGTGACGATGGTCATGAGGAGACAGAAGCAGATAAAACTGTTGAATCACTGAGTGACCACTTTGCAAGCATATATCTTCCTAGTGAGGTTACTGCTTTAACCTATGTGACAGACATTAATGTGGGAACAGAGGGGAATGAATTGGAGATTCTTGGGATATTGCAGAATCTCTATGTAAATAGAGCTGTGGAATTAGTTGGGATATCAGCTAGGATTTTGTGAAAATGTGCAAGGGAACTGGCAATGCCTTTGACTAAGCGGTTTAATTTAAGTCTCAGCTCTGGTAGAGTTCAAATCGAGTGGAAAGAGGGCAAAATTATTTCTTTGCATATGGGAGACTACATTAGCAAATTATAGACTAATGAGTACTTCAGGTGTGGTAGTAAAAGTACTAGAAAAATTGGTAAAAGAGAGAATTTAAGAATGGGTAGATAAAAATATGATACTGTGTGAGGGTCAACATGGATTTGTAAAGGGTCAGTCATGACTTAGTAATTTACTAACTTTTTTATAATAGAGTAACAACTGAGTTAGATAAAGGAAATGGCTGCAAGATGATTTTGCTGGATTTTGCAAAGGCATTAGACAGAATACCATATGGAACACTGTTACACAAATTAGAACAAATGTGGATGGATATGACACTGGTTAGTTGGATAAGAGGGAGTCTGCTGGACAGATATCAAAAACTGGTATATGAAGAGTCAGAATTGAGGCAAAAACAGGTGACTAGTGGTGTGTCACAAGTTTAAGTGCTGATACCACTGCTATTTAATTTGTATATAAATGATATAGGAAATGACCTGAAAGTTAATATTAAGTTGTTTGCTGATGATGCAAAATTAGGTAGAGTAATAGTTAATCAAGTTGATGTGGAGAGTGTAAAAATAATCATATTTAAAATTCCGAATATTTTTACGAATTGTTTATGTAAAAATGTTTATTAGTTTTAGTTTCATAACATGCGTTGTCGGCACTTGCGATGTGCCGTTGTTGAAATTGTTTTGTCAAAAATGATATGTAAAGAAGTCAAAAAATTGATGTACTTACCAGATAACGTACAAGAATTTTATTGTAATTTAAAATTATCAAAAGGTGTGTTTTATGAAGACATTCTCTTGTTGCTAATGGAGACAACGTGTCAGCCATTATTTATACCTAACTTCTTGCTTACCAGTTTCATGGAGTGTGCATGCTCACCGAGAAGTTGGATGTGTGATTGACAGCTGACAAGTTCGGTATCGAAGCAACGAGAAAGTAAACAAGATAGCATTTGGAAGGAATTAAGAACACAGGCCGGCAGATATTTAGGTTCGGAGGAACTTAAGTTTTTTATGTGACAGTCAGAGGAAAATTAATAGTATATTCCGAAAAAGGAATCGTGGAACTATTAAGTTTTAATGTGGAATATTGCAGGAAACACTAATTGAAAGATTTATAGTCGATTCCGAAAAGGGAATCGTAGAACTGTAAGTTTTTTTTTTTTATTGGAAAAGTTAAGACTGTAAATAAGCATTTAGTGAATAAAAGAAGAATTTGCTATTTACGTTCTTAAAGGAATGTTCAAGAAAACTCTGATTAGGAAGTATTTTTAACTTGGGTATAGTTATGTTAAAGATACCAAACAATTTTAAACCTGGTTTTACTCCATTTTTCCCAACTAAGTAAACAGACAAAATGTCAAGTTTGCACCTGCAATTTATGCAAGACTAGCTGATCCTACAGGTAGTGCAAGACCAAGGCAACTCGTGGTAAAGGTGGAGCAAGCTCTGATCACCAATCTTAGTATTTACCCTTAATGCCAAAACACATCTCCAGGAAGGGGATGTATGATGTTTTGTATTAAAGGCAAGGGGCCACTACCCAGACCACTGATGAGACCTCAATAAAGGTCGAAACCGGTCTGGGTAGTGGCCCCTTGCCTTTAATACAAAACATCATACATCCCCTTCCTGGAGATGTGTTTTGGCATTAAGGGTAAATACTAAGATTAGTGATCAGAGCTTGCTCCACCTTTACCATGAGTTGCCTTGGTCTTGCACTACCTGTAGGATCAGCTAGTCTTGCATAAATTGCAGGCGCAAACTTGACATTTTGTCTGTTTGCTTACTTGGGAAAAATGGAGTAAAACCGGGTTTAAAATTGCTTGGTATCTTTAACATAACTATACCCAAGTTAAAAATACTTTCTACATTTATATCTCTTCCTGAGATTTTTATTTAATAAGGTTATAACACCTTATGGTAACTGGTTTTGGTAAAATACTTACAAGCTCTGCATTACTAAATCTTGGTATTTCTATTTCTAGCCTGGCTCCCACTGATGAGACCTCAATAAAGGTCGAAACCGGTCTGGGTAGTGGCCCCTTGCCTTTAATACAAAACATCATACATCCCCTTCCTGGAGATGTGTTTTGGCATTAAGGGTAAATACTAAGATTAGTGATCAGGGCTTGCTCCACCTTTACCACGAGTTGCCTTGGTCTTGCACTACTTGTAGGATCAGCTAGTCTTGCATAAATTGCAGGCGCAAACTTGACATTTTGTCTGTTTGCTTACTTGGGAAAAATGGAGTAAAATCTGATTAGGAAGTTTCATCTGTATTAAGGACGCCGGATCTGACTATTATTTCTACTGAAGAAAAGAGATACAATTAAGTCAGGAAGAATTAATGTGTGCTACATAAGTGATGGTAAAGGATCCTGTGAAAATGAAATATAAAGTCATATATCTTCAGAAAAGGGCCTTGATAGAGAAAGTAACTGGCTATGAACATTTTGTGATTGTGCAAACAAAGTGTTTAGTATGGTCTTAAGTGTAAGTTTATTTTTAAAAGGCCTTGGATCCAATTAATTTGTAGTTAGTTATGTAAAGTTGTTTGAAGTGTATATATATTGTTTTTGTTTTATTAAATGTGTTTATTTTGTATTTTGGTCTTGAGTCAGTGATTATTTGGATTCTGAAAGAAAGAGTTAAGGTCATTGCACCAATTGGAGTGAACCTTTTGCATATAATAATATATAGGTACACTCGGAAATAAATAAAAAAAATAATTGTTAGAAACAGAGATCATCTCTATGGTAGGATTAATATTAAGATAATATCTATGAATATTATATATATATATAAAACACAACCTTTTGTTTTGTTTGCTGATGATGCAAAATTAGGTAGAGTAATAATTAATCAAGTTGATGTGGAGAGCTTGGAGGAAGATTTAAATAGGTTGTCAGTATGGGCAAAAGTTAATGGGTGTCATTTTAATGTGAAGAAATGTAAAGTTAAGCATTTTGGAATAAATAGATTACAAGCTGTGTATCACATTGTTGACACTGTACTCCAGGAAATAGATGAACATAGATGATGTGCTGTGTGTGTGTGTGTGTGTATGTGTGTGTGTGTGATAAAAGGACCTCCCAGATGAGTCTGACTCCATGAGGTCTTGGGGTGGTAATAATAATAGTAATAATAATAGAGATTTAGGGGTGGTGGTAGACAGAGAGTTAAAGTTTAGAGGACATGTTGCTAAGGTAGCCCATAAGATTACTTGGCTATTGAAGAACACATTAAAAGTAGAGATATGGAAGTTGTTATTCCTCTTTATTAGGCCTTGATACGCCCACATCTGGATTACTGTGCTCAAGTCTGGTTCCCTGGATTTCTTGGGGATAAGAAAGCAGTGGAGAGGATTTAGAGGCGAGTGACCAAGATGATGTGTGGCCTTTGGGATGTTTCCTATGAGAACTAGATTTTTTACTTGGAGAATTTTGAATGAGTGGGATGAGTTGTCTCAGTCAGTTGTGAGTGCTTTTCTGTTAATGGGTGGAGAGGTATAATAGATTGTGTGGATAGATTGGGTCTCCTGCGATGAGTCTTCGGACTCCATGGAGGCACCTGTATAATTATAATAACCTTAAATTATACAGCCAGATCAATGACACAGCCATTTAGTTGAACATCCTTTTTGCATATGTTCCTATTGCCAATATGTTAATCAGCTTATGTAACAGATCTAGTATTTCCTCCTGAGACATCTGTGTTTCTTTATCCAGGTTGAAAGTTTTTTCCAAAATAAGCACTCATTAGTTGAACAATCTATTCTGTCATTCACATTCAGCAGAATTATTCTGCCACATCTTAGTATCTTAACTAACTTAGTATCATAACTTATTAATTCTTTTTTTTACTTGTAACACAATAAATAATTCTTTGGGGTTGTCTCTAATTTGCAGAGCCAGTTTTTTTTCATGCTCAGACTTCACTCTCAACTTGTTTATTCTTTGAACTCTAGTAATGCATCTCAATACTGCATAATTGATGTTTTTTTTAATACTGCTTTTATATGGAAAAGACAAATATCCTTTCTATATAGCAATGGATACCATGGAATAAAACCTAGTATAGTTTACCCACCGTTTGTAGGTCTATCCTTGGAATTTTGCCAAGAATAGTCTATTCATGCTGAAGGGGAGAAAGAAATGAAGGATGTACGAATTGGTCGTCAACATTGCGAAATCACGTGTTTTCTTGTCTGTCACTGTACTAGTACTAGCTTGATTTTTGTTGTTGCTTTTTTGCATTATTTTTTATTATTAATTTGTATGATGGAGCCAGTACGGTCAACAAGTTCTGTTGTTAAACGTTTCAGTAGCTCTTGCAAAAGAATATTGAATAATGTGCTGACATTCTGCGAAAAAGAATCGTCAGAAGGTCGTCTCCTTGTTCCCCTTTCTCAACTCATAAAAAGTGCAAGTGCAATTTCGGGCATATCGGGGTCGACTGTTAAAAGAATTCGTAGGGAATCAAAAGGTGAAGGTAAGACAAAATTTAAATCTCCTAAAAAAAGCGCCAGAGAAAGAAAACCAACGAAACAGTAGCTTTGAATGATTTTGATGTAGACATTATAAGAAGAACTATTCACGAATTTTATGTGGTTGATAAAAGAGTGCCAACTGTTCCGAAATTGATTCCTGTGCTGAACACGTTCGCTGCCATGCTACTTCGGCATAGTCTGTTCCCGTACGCCGAGCAATTTCACTTCTTCAAGGTCAGTACGATAATCTCGTTGCCAGCGGTAAGCGTCATATGAGTATACTTGTAGTTGGCTTGTGCAGAGCATATACCATCTATGAGAATGCACAGTTTTGATGCTAGCTCCACAAGCCAAGCATTTTCGCTTCTTCAAGGTCAGTACAGTAATCTCGTTGCCAGCGGTAAGTGTCATACGAGTATACTCGTAGCTGGCTTGTGTAGCTGGTTTACTAACTACGAGTATACTCGTAGTTGGCAGCGAACGTGTTAAAGAAAAAAAAATTTTGTGTGTGGCTGGAGAAATGGGTTTTTTACCAAATTCAAACTTACTATACAAAGCCAATTCAACTATTGGAGATTACCATGGGCAAATGAATTCTACGATCTTCGAAAAGTGGGTAGAAGAAAAACTGATTCCAAACCTTACTAAAAATGCTGTTGTTATAATTGATAACGTTTCACATCACTCTATTCGATTAAACAAAGTTCCAAATTGGTCTAATAAGAAGCAAGTTCTTATGGATTGGCTCTCTGCAAATAACATTTCTCATTCCCCAGATATGCGAAAAATTGAATTGCTTAATTTGGTCAAAAGAAACTCGCCCACAACTAAACTATTTAAATTTGACATGATGCTCAAAGAGCATGGATTTCTAGCTTTGAGGCTACCACTATATCATTGCGATATTAATGCTATTGAGTATGTTTTGGCAGAAGTGAAAAGTTTCATTCGCCATCGCAACGTAACTGGGGATATTGACATGTCGAAACTTTTTAAGCTTTCAGAACAGGTGATTGAAAGTATTACAGTTCAAAACTGGGGAAAATATTGCTCTCATGTCACCTCATCGGAAAATATGTATTGGGACAGAGACGGAATTATCGAAGGAATTATGCAAACCTTTGGTGATCAGTTTAAGTGAAAGCGATTCAGACACCGCCGATTGAGATGACTCTGAAGATTAAAAGGATTTGACAATGGTATTTTTTTCCAGCTTTTTTTTGCATGGGTTTGTTAAAAGAGTCACAACAAGTCATAAATAATTAATCAGTTTAGGACATTAAAGTGTCTCAGTTCTCTCAACTGTAAGTTTAAAATATCTAAGTTCATTTCAAAAAATTTCTGTTTTTCTGTATAATTATTTTTATTTTATAGAAAACTTTCTTAAAAATAAACTTAGTTACATTTTTGTTTTATGCTATACCTTTTTTAATTTTGTTAATACTCTATGTACATTTTTCCAACTGTTATACAAGCAAAATAGTTACACTTTAAAAACAGCAATGTTCGTAAAAGAAAAGCTAAATTTTCCGACCTGTAATAATAAACAAACTCATCCCAGAAGACAGATTGATTACCCTATTATCGGAATGGATTCTCCTTTTTCTGACATGCGCAGAAGTGTCGAGGGATCTCTAATCAGTGGGCAAACTTTATTCTGCTTAGTTGTTCATAATTTCCTGTTTTATAGTTCGGTGTAAAATCTTTTCTGAATGGAATATCCCTACACTTTGGCACTTATCTCATCAGTACAGCATGATCACTGTTAACAACCTGAGGTAGAGCAGTCACATCTTTAACTTAAATCCCCTCACACTGTAATCAGATTTAAGACTCTTTGATTTCGAGTTCCATTGGTCTCATGCTGTTTAACATGGTTGTCTTGCAATAGCTCAATATTATTCATTTATTTATTGTACAGCTTGTACACATGGTTAAAAGACAATAATATATAATACACGAGTATAGATAAGATACACATATATGATTAAAAAAAAAAAAAGTCTACATTCAGGCAAATACAAATATGAAATTTATGACGAGCATCAGACAGAAGATTAGTCATATTTTAACATTTAGGTTTTTGATCCAGTTGATCGCCTCTGGGGATAGGTCAGAGATATCCTTAAAGTCACCTGGATATGCTGCCAGTTCGCATTCCTGTACCATATAGTAAATGGTTTGGGTCTCAGCTCCACAGGGACAGTGGGGATTTGGTATCTTATCCTGCTTTGAAAGTAAGTCTCCACATACACCATGGCCTGTACGAATCCTGTTAGTCATAGTCCATATATTCCTGGGCAGGTCAAATCCAGATGGTTTTTGAAAGATGTTTATGTGATTGCAAACTTCAGGTGATACCGCTTGGGATCACATTACATCCCACCTACTCACCATACTGTCATTCTGGCTAAGAAGATTACGGGCGTTTTTTATGGCAGGTCTTCTGGATTTTAGTCTATTGGATAAAGCATCTGGAATAAATTCATGTATTGGGAGATTTTGGTTATTTAAAATTCTTTTATATTCACGAAGCAAGGCTTCCTGTCGTCGCGGTTCCGGAGAAGCAATATGGCTCGAAGTGGGGAGCCATTGTAAGGGTGTACTCCTAATGCAACCTGTTATTAATCGCAGAGTGGAGTTAAGTTGAGTATCTAGTTTACTGACATGGCAACTATTGAGCCAAACAGGAGCACCATACTCTGCTGCATTGAAAAATAGACCCATTGCAGTGCACTTTGGAGTTGTGGCACTTGAGCCCCATATAATACCACAAAGCTTCTGAACTATGTTATTTCTGGTGCGAACTTTAGCAGTGATATTAATCATATGCCGTTTATATGTCAGAGTTCTATCCAGAGTTATTCCCAGATATTTAGGTGTCGGATTAAACAAAATTAATGTTCCATCATCATATCTCTCTGTTATTTTGATTTACAAGACTATTGTTCAGGTGAAAGCAAGAATATTTGGTTTTACCAGAATTTGGTGTTAATCTCCAATTTTTATAGAACTGCCATAAAGCCGACAGATCATTTGTCAATATTTCTTCAGTTCTTTTGCTAGACTTGTCGCTGATCACCAAAGCTAGATCATCTGCATAAGCAAACTTCCTGCTGACTGTTTCAGGAATATCTGTGATGTAAAGGCTAAAAAGCAGTGGTGCAGGCACTGAGCCCTGAGGTAATCCATTCTTAAGCACTCTCTGTTTACTGATGCTTCCTCCGGTGACTACCCTGAAATATTGATCACACAGTAAGTTGTTTAGGAGATGACCCAATATTTCACATGGGATGACCTTAAGAAATTTATATATGAGTCCCTCCCTCCAAACAGTATCATAAGCCGCTGTTAAGTCAATAAAGACTGCAGTAGTCTTCAGGCATCTTTGAAATCCTGCTTCAATGTTTTCATACGTTTATAGTTATCGCAGAAATATCATCGCCGAAACGAAGCCTATTGGCCCTTTATTTTAAATAATTTATGGGTGCACCTTTTTAACAACTTGTATAGCAGAGTATGTAAGTTCTTTTCGCTATAACCTTAGTATTATACTTTGGTCTAGCTACTCACTGATGAGATCTCAATAAAGATCGAAACCGGTCTGGGTAGTGACCTCCCACCATAATGTATAACATCATACATCGCCTAGGAGATGGGTTTTACATTATGGAAAATACTAAGAATAGTGATCAGAACTTTCTCCACCTTTGCAACGAGTTGCCCTAGTTTGTACTACGTACTTGAACTACGTGCTTTAGCTCACGCTAGTAGTCGCCGATACGTTTATAGTTACTATATTTGGCATGAAACTCTCAGATTCCGATCCTTGAGTTTCTTATTCGGTTTTAAAACAATGTGGGATCTAATATCCCCTTAATTAAATAGTGAATATTAAAGACCCAACATTATTTCAAAGCCAAATGTTTGTAGAAACCATGAACGTTACTTAGACTTGACCAAGACAACTTATGAGAATACAATCCTGAGCCTCAGAGTTGCCTTAGCTTGCACTACTTAAAAGAACATGACCACTGCCCAAGCATCCATATATTTGCCTTTTATTAGTGCATTTGATAAATGTTTCACTGGCCTGATAGCTCTTTTGAACTGGTTGGTTCTCAGGGGTGAATGCTGGTCTTGAAATTCATGCTTGCTCTTATTATCATTCAGGGAGTGAGAAGTGTGATTGAAGTCTGATTAGCAGAATAATGAATTACTGACCATTTAAAACTATATGTGCATTTAATCATACAAATACATTTATTTTACAAATGATATTCTATCTTTTTCAAGTTTACCTACTTGAACACAAATTCTACACTACGGTTCTTTTTTATGAACTGGTCAATAACATTGTCATAAAAAGTTGGTTGTAACTTAATTTTCCCAAGCAACACGCACACTTGTAAGGGCTGGCTGAAGCTCACTGGCTAAAGCTACTTTGACTGTATATGGCCTTATGTGTTAAGACGACGTGAAGGGAACGGAAATGGCTATGTGCGTGCATGAAATCCCAGTGCTGCAGTGAGGACTTGGAAGCTCCTACAACTGAGCAAGCCAAGATAGCATTTACTAGACGAGCAAGCATCGGGCTTCAATACACAATGCAAAGCTCAATTATTGTTGTGCAAGCTTAAGACGTCTTCTGTCTACAAAAATAAAAGCCTAAATGGAATGCTTATACATGCATGCATTTATTAACAAATAAATATTACATCTTTCCCAATTAATGAGCTTGCACAGCAAGCATAGCAAGCATGGAGAATTCGCCACTGTTGGTTCTCTTCAGAGACCAGGCAGAAACCGTAACCCTGTGGAGGTCGCGGCTGATCTGACAAACAAATTGTTAATATAAATATTTTTACACATATCCAGTGTATAGCTTGAAGGTCATGAATAGGTGCGCATGCATATATTACGAGTGATATTCCACACTGTTTATGCGGTCAGTTTTGGTTTAACACGTGTTATGTAAAGGTGTGTGATATTTCATAGTAAATTATATCTGAGAGATACTGCAAACTCCAATGTCAGTATAGTATTGGTTTAGTTGATTTTTTTTATTTACTGTTGAAAATGGCTGGAAACATATATCGATTGGATAATCCATCAGATGTTGAAGAGATTCAGCGATTTTGTTACTCGAGTCCGACGATGAGAATGATAGAGTTCACTGCGAAAGTGAAAGTGATATTTGATAGTAAATTTTATCTGAGCAATACCGCGAACTCCAATGTCAGTATAGTATTGGTTTAGTTGTTTTTTTTTCTTTGTTTCTTTGTTCAATAATTTCTAGAGTGTAACTGAAAATAAATAAACCATCATGTATTATATTTGCCGTGTTTTTATTTTTTTAAGTTTTATTGCATTTTAATACATACTAGTAATGAATGTATCTCTTAGATACACGAGCCCTACGCCGCAATTTTTTAGATCGCAACCTCCACAGAGTTAAGAGAGCAAAAGCTCTCATTAACCCTGTATATCTATACTAAATAATCGATACTAAAGAAATTGAATGTGAGAGAAATGTATTTTTTGTAAATGACCTCTCGATCGGTATTTAGTGATGTAAAATTACACAGAAAGTGGATATAATAGATCCAACATTATTTCTTCCAAAGCCGAATGTTTGTAAAAACTATGAAAGTTTTATAAATTGGACCAGAAAGCTTATGAGAATACAGTCCTCTGCATTAGAGTTGCCTTAGCTAGCACTAGTTAAAATTATTATTATTATTATTATTACCCCAAACCTCATGGAGTCAAAGATACATGACTAAGCATCTATATATTTGCCTTTTATTAGTATATTAGTATATTTGCCTTTTATTAGTATATTTGTCCCACTCTGTTTAAAAAGGAAGACATTTAACCAGTGTATACTTCCAGTCATCTCATATGGTTGTGAAACTTGGTCGCTAACAAAAGCAGTGGCAAATAAATTAAGAACTCAAAGAAAAATGGAGAGGTTGATGATAGGCTTCACATTAAAAGATAAGAAGCCAGACTCACATCATTGACATCATTCTTCACCACAAGCAACTAAAATGGAAATGGTTCGGACATCTATCCAGAAGAGAAGATGAGCGATGGACCACCATACTAATGAACTGGATTCCTAAAGAAGGGAAACGAGGCCGAGGACGTCCTAAAAGAAAGTGGAGTGATGAATTGTCAAATTTTGTTGGGGAAAATTGGTCAACCATTGCCAAGAACAGAGAAAGGTGGAAAAAACTGGAGAAGGCCTTCGTCCAGCAGTGAACAGAAATATATTTGATAAAGATTTCACTGGCTTGACAGCTCTTTTGAATTGGTTGGTTTTCTACAGAGACCAGGCAGAAACCTTAAGAAAGACTTTCATTTAGTTCTAAAGAAATCCAATATCAGAGAAATGTATTTTGAGACTGCAAGGTGGGATTCCACAAGGCTCAGTACTGAGATCTTTACTTAAATGATATTATCATTATAATGCCAAGAGATATTCAGTTGTTTGCAGATGTTAAGTCCCTAAAAAATCATCATCAGCACTAATTACTAATAAATGTCAGGTTTTAAAATCTGGGATCCACAGATGCAAGGCTGCATACTCTTTCCTGGGAAGTATAATAGTAGAAGTTGAGGGGAGCAAAGGACCTTAGGGGGGGGGTATGGTATATGAAGTTCATGAAACTAAGAGGATTACTGAAGTACTGAAAAGGACAATGAAGCAGCTGAGATTAGGGATCTGTTCTCTGATGGTATTTCAAGCACAAAGCAACTTGTTCATATATGAATAACCAAGATGATATCAGGACTGTATAAGTCATGAGGACAGACTGAGAGCATATATTCTGCAGAATCTGGTAGACAGAAGATGAAGGAATGATATGACCAAAACAGTTAAGCTGTTGAGATATATTTACCACATACACTTGGGAGATTTCACATATCTCATACAAAAGAATAAGAGGAGGAAGGAAAGAAGGAAAAGAGACCAACCCTGGAATTTAAAAAAGGAAATTTGAGCAGCAGGCATGTAATGCATTGCCTGAAAGGATGGTATAAGTGCAGACATTGAATCAGTTTAAGAAGTGGTATGATAGACTGTGTTGTCTAAAGCAGATCCCCCATGATGAGTCTTGTGACTTTGCAGAGATCCTGAATACTAATAATTTCACTGAGGTATGGTAGAGAGAGGAAGTCTCTGTATTTAAATGGTTTATGAATGGCTTTCTTAGGATAGCAATTAAAGATGATTCATGAAGTTTAGCTCTTCCGTATCAAATTTTCTGAGGGAAGTATGGAAAAGTATAGAGATGTATTATAAATAAAGCAATCTACATGGATGGATTTTTGATCTTTTGAAGAAGGAGAAAATTTAGCAAAAGACTGACATCAAACACAGATATGAAGGTAGTGACTATATACTAAGTTTTTGTAGATAATAGATTTTTACTGTGAATGAGAATTTCATCTACTTTAATATCTTTGATTTGGGTTTTAATGATGCCTCAACATTCATGGCTATAATGCACAAAATATATATGACAAAACCTTTGCATATAACACTGTTTTAAGATGAATAAAGGACACAATTAGTATAATGCTAACAAAATATTTGAAATAAATTTTGTGTAGAAATTTAAAAACATAAGATATATACAAGGAGTAAATAATATCTGCATGACTGTATATGGCTTAAGTCAGTCATAATAATGATGATAGTCTACTAAAATATGATGGAGAGTTAAAGCAATGCTACAATGAGCACAAATCATGTCCACTGCACCTTGGTAAGAAAGAAGCATGCAGGATAACTAATCAATTTAATGCCAAGCTACAATATGCTACAATGAGCACAGATCATGTTCACTACACCTCAGTAAGAAATAATCATGCAAGATAACTGATTGATGTCATGCCAAGCACAAACAATTCTCTATAGCTCCCATGCAGACTATGTTTTTTGTCTGGCAAGATTGCTATGTACAACTTTTTAGCAAGAAATTATTTAATCACTAGTTATACAACATTTTTGTGCACTCATTCAGATTAAAAAGTATTCACAGAGATTTCTAAATTAATAATGGTCATTATTCAAAGTTTAATTTGAATAATGAGAGTTGATAATGATAATTTAGAAATCTCTTTGAATACTTTTTTTTTTAATCTGAAGAGGCACATGAAAATGTATGAAACTAAGAATTTCTTGATAAAAACTTGTACATGGAACTCATCAGACACAAAAACATGGAACATCAAACTGTGGAAACCTTAACTCATTAAACTATGCAAGTTTAATTTTAGGTTTCATCTGTTATACTTTGTTAGCAATATCATTTTATTCCATGATGTCTGACACTGGGACAGCCAGATAATAATCTTCTAAGAGATGAGCTGACCTAGCTGCATTGTTTGCAGCCTCATTTCCTTTGATACAACCCATATAAATATTGCAGTGTCCTCTGATGTAACAGATGTTCAATCTGTCAGCACTGGGAGGTTCTTCATAAACCACTAAAGGATGCACACTGCATGGAGGAGATGGAGGCCGACTCTGAGGCTTAGTAATAAAACAGAAGTGTGTGTATGGCAGGGAGGTATTTACTCACAAGTTAATTTGAAGATAGTCCAAAGATAAGAATAATGCAACATCACTAAAATTAAAGATCAAGGAAAAGATATCTAATATTATGAGTGAAGGTGATTTTAATAATAAAAATAAACTAAGTATAAATAATTTATAAAGTTATTTTGTCATTAAGTATATATTTATATGAAAACCTTTAGCTGTTATTTAAATAAATATGCACGCAGGAGTGAACAAGAAAAAGTTGGCCTTGCTTGGATAAGGATATTTCAAATAAAATGGGGAATAAAAAAGCTACTTAGTTACACTATTGTACAAATGAGTGAAGTCTATTATACTGAAAATCTTTCTACTTACTCTGAATCTGTTAATTCTGCAGTAGCTAAGGGTGGAATAACCATAGGCTGTTTTGTAACAGCAGCACTTAGTGCTTGTGCTGATGTTAAGCTATTAGTACCATTACTTGATTGCACTTGTAAATTATTACATTTGTCTGAGACAGAAATGCCTGAGCTAAATTTGAAACTGGCTGATAAACTAGAATTAGTGCTGTCAAAATAATTATTTGAATTGCATTGGTCATCTTCTGGAGTTTCATCTGAAATTTAATTAAAATTCTTTGTATAAGATATACATTATTGATTAACTGAACTGATAACAATTTGCATATACATATGTAGGAAGATTAATTTACTTGGCTGATATATATATTTTTTAAAAATTATTGAATGACTAGAAACTGAGAAAAAAGAAAACAAAGTTTAATAGCACAACTAGTTCCAGCTTGTATCAGCCTTCTTCAGGTGCACATTAAAAAAGAAATAACCAGGAAATAACACTGGGATATTTAAGGTTGTGATGTCTAGGTTTGGGACGGCTCACTAAGGAGTGAATTTTCAGAAGAGGAGTAAATAAGGTTCTTATGTTGTATTTCCTAAGAACCTGGGCCAGTTTGTGTGAGACAAAGCTTATGTATGGAATAGAAATATTACCTTTCACTCCAGTGGTCTCGTCATCATTGCGAGTGGGTGGATTTAATAGGAATTTGTTAATTGTTTTTTGTGAATAACCATTTAGTTGAAAAGTAGACCTGAGAAAATTAAGTTCTTTATTAAATTCTATTTCATCATCAAGAAGAAAGCGAGCATGATGTCCTAGTGTAGAAATGATTCCAAACTTTTGAAGTGAATAATGATGGGAGTGACCATGGAGATATCTTTTGGTGTGGGTAGCTTTTATGTAAATTGAGAGTTTTAATTTCTCTGAGGAATGGGCCAGTTTAATGTCCAAAAAATGAAGAGAGCCATTAGCTTCAAACTCAGCAATAAATTTTATGTTTGGATGTTGATTATTTAGATGTTCTAGGAAGTTCAGAAGAGATTCACGGCCATGGCTCCAAAGCAGGAAAATATCATCAATATATCTTTTCCAAATTCTTGGTTTTAAAGGATAAGAAGAGATGGCTTTAACTTCCAGATCTTCTAAATAGATGTTCACAAGTACAGGTGACAATGGATTACCCATTGCAAGGCCAAAATTTTATTTATAGATGGTGTCTTGAAACTTAAAGTATCATAATGAGATGCAATGAGTAAGTAAGGCCATGATCTTTTCAGATAATCTGTTAATTCTGCAGTAGCTAAGGGTGGAATAACCATAGGCTGTTTTGTAACAGCAGCACTTAGTGCTTGTGCTGATGTTAAGCTATTAGTACCATTATCTATTATTAGTACCAGTACCATTACCTAGCATTATCTTTGATTAGTACAAGAACTTTGTCCATAGGAATAGTGGTAAACAAGGAGACTATATATCAAAACTAGCCATGATTTCATCTTCCTTAATAATAATATCTTTTATATGTGAGACATAATCTGTGGAGAAATTAAAAATCTCGCTTTACAGAAAAACTACCCACACCAACAGATATCTCCACAGTCACTCCCATCATTATCCTCCTCAAAAGTTTGAAATCACTTCTACACTAGGACATCGTGCTCACTCTCTTCTTGATGATGAAATAGAACTTAATAAAGCACTCTATTTTCTCAGGTCTACTTTTCAACTAAATGGCTATTCGCAAAAAAACAATTAATAAATTCCTATTAAATCCACCTGCTTGCAATAATGAAGAGACCACTAGGGTGAAAGGTAATATTTCTATTCCATGCATAAGCTCTGTCTCACCCAAATTGGCCAAGGTTCTTAGGAAATACAACATAAGAACCTTATTTACTCCTCTTTCGAAAATTCGCTCCTTAATGAAACTTAGACATCACAACCTTAAATATCCCGGTGTTTACCAGATTTGGTGCAACTGTGATATACCATGCTTTGGCCAAACAGAGAAATTGATCGAGTATGCATTGAAGAACATAAGAGAGATGTCAGTTACAGGAGAACGTGAGCCAGTGCTTTGTCTAGTCATGTTCTGTTCTCGGCCGACTCTAATGAAGAAAACCTTAGCCATAACAGTCCTGTGGGACAAGTCTGATAACATTTTCCATTGCCAGGATGAATTAGAAAGATAATAGAATCAAAAGAAATCATTCTCAACTCCCTACATCTCAACAACAACAACAACCTGAGTTACAACCTTTCAGACTGTCATTGTGCTATGATCAGATACTGGCATTTGAGAGATGCTATACGCATGCATACACCCAACAATGAAGCCAACGATAGAACAGTTTTGAATGCGCAGACTTCAACGTTTCTACGTTAAATATATATTCACTAACTTTGTGTTGTTTACAGTTATTTCCTTTATGTTTTACTGGTTATTTCTTTTTTAATGTGCACCTGAAGGAAGCTGATACAAGCTGAAACTAGTTGTGCTATTAAACTTTGTTTTCTTTTTTCTTGGTTTATATATATATATATATATATATATATATATATATATATATATATTTTTTTTTTTTTTTAAACTTTTCCAATTTCTGGGAAGTATTTTCAGGGTTTATGCATGGAAAGTGGAAGATGTTGTTGGTAAATAATCTAAACAGCTCGATTTACAATCTGTCAGTTTGAAGCAAGACAAAGTGATATTAAGGACATACTACTCAAGAGTGGTACTTATGGTTATTGACAGCAAACCATCATGGAAGTAACAGACTCATTATGAGGGGGTCTCACTAAGCCAGCAACATTCCTAGCATTGTCACAACATATAATAATAATGCTTTCCACTACCACCATATAGCATATAAAAAAATTCTACTCATGCTGCCTTCTTCACCACATGCATGCACACACATCTACAGAACTTCCACAAAGGCTTTTTTTTTTGTACTCCACCCTCCATATCTATAACTGTAAAATCTCCTCACCAACTTGCAAAATGCAGCTGTTGCTACACTTTAACTTTCATCACCTGAACAAATGTCGATGAGGTCCACTAGCTCCATGTGCTTGCTCTGCGATGAAAAATTAGTCATTTTGAAGAAACAGGATCAGTGGGAGTTAGACCTTGCAGAGGCAGCAAACCAATCAGTTCAAAACAAGTGAATTAAGTTGCTACTGCCATTGTGGAACAGACTATGAATAACAGTGTTGGTTCCTGCAGTGCACATGCTGAATCAAGACACACAGATATGCCTTACACTACTGTCTGGAAAATCCTTCATTTCTACCCATTCAAGATATCTGACACAGGAGTTGCAACTGCAGGACTTTGAAAGTTGACTGACATGCTCTTTAACATTCCTTGCTAGAGTGAAATTGGATTCTGTATGGCTGTGGATGGGTTTGTAGGGAGATGTCTCACTTTCACCTGGATGGAGCTGTGAATGCCCACAGTGCCAGGTAGAAGCTACACAAAACCCACATGCAATCGAACAAATTCCTTTGCATTCACCCAACGTTACTGTCTGGTGCAGGTTTACAGAGCTTCATTTATCATTTGATCATTTTTCTTTGAGGACATTCACCAGTCGGGTCCTGTGACCTGCTCAGTTTCTGCTGAGTGGTATCATGATATGATAAACAATTCTGTTATCCCAAAACTACAGCAGGGTCTTTGAGAATATTTAATGGAAGCCAGCATGATCAGCTGTATGTTTCCCACTGCATGGCTGCCTTGTTCACTTGATCTGATCTCCTGTGACATCTGGGCTCTGGGGATTTCTCAGACAGGGTTTATTGGGGTCATCCTCATAACTTGGCAGTGCTAAAACACAGCATAACAGCATATGCTTAACATCAATCCTAACCAGCTGCACTTTGCCGTTGAACAGACTGAGCAAAGGATGCAGTTTGTGATATTCCAGGAAGAGCAGCATATTTAACAATACAACCTGTGAATGCATAATGGAAGCGAATAAAAATGTGATATTTATGTTTGTGTTACTTTTCACCTTCTTACAAACAGAAAAATTACATCTGCATTTGGTACCCATACAGCACTCCTTGGTGGTGAATTTTAGAACTATTTTTCTCATATATTGCTTCTGTATGATGCACAATGTATGTCTGCAAGTTTTGTAGCGTTTGGATTACTGGGTGGTGCTCCACAAGGCCTTTCAACAGAGATACTTTAATTTTGATCACCCTGTATATAAATCTTGAAATAGAAAGTGACCATCAGCATCATTCCTCATAATTCTACCTGACTTTGTATCATCAGTGAACAAATGATATCTCATGTCAACTGCACACACATAAAATATTAACAAAGTTGAATAGTAGTGACTCTGAGAACACAACTACTCGAGTGGTTATTCTTCTGGGATGCTGCTCTCATCCCATAACATACAACTTGCTGATATCTTTCAGATAACAAATCTCCTATCCATCTGACTGGGAATAGATAATAGATAATCTATTATCTATTCCCATACCTCCAGCTTATACATCAATTTGCCGTGTATTAATCTGTCAAATGCTCTTTGTGAAGTTTCTTAAATATCATGAAATCTCTCTTTCTCCCTCTAGGAACCAAAGGAGTACTTTAAGCTGGGCTGACTTGGAATTAATCACAGTATTATTATTATTAATCTGACTTGGAATTAATCACAGTAGGGATTATTACAGTATAATATCTATAATGCAAGGGATCTTTTGTACTTTTTGTTCATTTTGGCAATATATTATCTGAAAACTTTCTGTCCAACATCACTTCCACATCACTAGCCTGATGAAGTTCCTGCAGCCAAATTTCATTATACACAATTACACACACACAATTTATGCACACATGAGTAGCGTGATAGAGGGTGAGAATAACAAGTGAAATATGAATGAAAAATTAAGAGTCAGGAATGTGGAAGGCTTGAATGATTGTGAAGTTTTTGGAGATGGTTTTGATTGGGAGCAAGAGTGGCTAACTTGCAGAGATAGAGAGAGAGAGAGAGATGAGTTGAAAGAGGATGTGAAATGTCAAAGGAATGAGATAAGCATGAAACATGAAATTAGGTGAATGGAGAAGATGAATGCAAGGCAAGGCAAGTCAGAGTAGAAGTGAGAGAGAGTTATGGGAATGATAGAAGAGGAGAGAATGGAAAGAGTAGGAGAGAGGGAATGAGAAGAATGCAAGGGTATGCTGGAACAAGGGAAAGAGTGATGCCAGGACACCAGGTAAACACAGAGAGAAAGGGTTAGAGGAGAGAGCAATCAAGGAACAGAGTGGTAAGAGGTGTGATATATGGAGACATGATGATCCGTGATGTGCAAGATAGGATGTCAGAGTGTTTGTTTGAAGAAACGATAGAAAGTGTGGCTGTGACAATTAAGTGGGATGAAAGGGTGGATGAGATGATTGTGATGGTGGGCATGAATGACTTAAGAGACAGTGTAAATTGGGTGGTGAGAGATCAGAGATTCATGCTTGAGGTTGTACAAAAGAAAATGCAGAGAAGAAAGATAGTGTGTGTATGTTACCCAAGTATGATAATGACAAGCTGAGCAGAAGAGCAGTAATAATGAATAGCATAATAACCAGAATGTGTCAGAAAAGAGGATTGGAACATGTGGATGCTTGGAAGGCATTTCAGGACACTCGTGGAAATTCTTGTGGAAAGGCTGAGACGTTGGTTATGCATTTTTTACTAAATAATTTTAAATTATTTAATTAAATTAAATAATTAAAAAAAAAATTTTTTTTAATATTTTAATATATATCCTAGTTGACGTAATTTCCTTAAATTATTTAGTAAAAAATGCATTTCAGGACAGAAAGGAACTCTATGAGAGAGACCACTTGCATTTGAATGAGGAAAAATGTAGGTATCTGGAGAGATTACTGTTATCAGAAAGAGTTGGTGTGTCAATGCAAGGAAACTGGAATTAATCGAGTCCAGTGGAGTATGGAGGGGATAATGAAAGATATAGCAGAAGTGATATTTTTATGCTTTATACTAATACCAAGAGTATCCGGAATAAAGGAAATGAATTGGTGGTGTTGATAGCATCAGTCTGGCCAAAGATTATTAGGATCTATGAGACATGATTGACAGAATATGATATAATAACAGCAATTGAAGTAGCAGGGTACAGCATTTTTTGGCAGGATAGGAAGGGAAAATGCAGTGGTGGAGTACTGTTTTATAAGTGATGACTTATGTCCTTTAAGAGTGGAGGGCTTTGCAATGCAGTGACACTAATGGTTTTGAAAGCATATGGTGTAAGGTAGAAGTGGCCAAGACTGGATATTTAGTGGGGTGTTGCTACAAGCCAAGGAGCACAGCAGGTGGGGAGCAGGAGATGTTTAGGCAGTTGAGCTTGGCAAGTGCAAGAAGAATGATTGTTAATGGGAGATTTTAACCACAGCAGTGTAAGTTGTGAAGAGTTCTTCCTCTTCCCAATTTTACACTGCTTTATGTTGTCTTTATCCTGTGCACTGGCCTCCTCTGTAAATTGCACACGGTCAGAACCAATCTTGCCGTTGCAGTGGCAAAAAAAAAAAAAGAGATGACTTTAGTGTCATGTTCCTTACAGAGAGGACCCTATACCAGCTGGGGCATTGTTACTGTCCTTTCCCCTCCATTTTCGTGCTTTTATTTTCCAGACAGATGATGCACGCCTAATGACAGAGACTTGCAAACGTGGCACTGCTGTGTGGGTGATGATGCAAATGAGGGTAATGGAATTTCTAGAATTCTCAAGGGACAAATGTCTTAGGCAACATGAAATAGAGGGAACAAGAGGTTCAAGAGTTTTGGATTTGGTCAAAGCATAAGAAGAGCTGATAATAATAACTGAGATTACATCTCTCCCCCCCAGGTGGAGAGAGAGTGATAATGTGGTTTTGACTTGGAAGATGCAGGAATATCAAACAAAAGGGAACATATGTGGAATTATAAGGTGGGTGATTATAATAGTCTTAGATATTAACTTGGAGCAGTTTCATGGAGGACAGAAGTGGAAGGCTGGGATATCATTAGTACATGAGAAATTGTGAAGGAATATTTGTTAACAGCAACAGTAAGCTGTAATCCATGAGTAAAGAAGAAGACAATTTGCTGTCAGGAAATGCAGGTGAAAAAGATGTTATAAAAGAGATTTAAGGAGAGGGGTGGAGAACAGATGCATTAAGACTATAAGACTCAGGCCAGGATAATGACTAGTATATTAAGGAAGGCAAAACTGTAATATGAGAAGAGATTGGCACTAAGATCCAAAGAAAATGCTAGGGAGTTTTTCAGCTATGTGGTCAGTAGGAGGAGAAATGATTGTGGAAGAATGACATTGTAGGATAAAAATGGGAATAGAGTGACTGATGCAGAGGACGTAGTGGAGTTGTTCAATGAACACTTTATTGGAGTATTTCATCCTGGAGAAGTAAGTTTTAATAAAAAAGGGATAGGGTAGGTTCGAGGTTTAGACTTGTAAGAGCAGAGTGTGTTCCAAATACTGAGTACCCTTCATGTCAGTAAAGCTGTGGGACTGGATGGTATTTCACCATGGGTTTCAAGAGAATGTGCTAAAGAACTGATAGCTCTGTTGATCTGGCTTTTCAATGAAAGTCTGGCTATGGGAAAGGTACACAAGGAATGGAAGGAAGATAAGAAAGTGCCACTGGATAAGGGCAGTAGCAGACTGGATGTGTCTATTATAGGCCAGTTTGTGTTTCATCAGTAGTTGTTAAGATCTTGGAGAAATTTGTGAGGTTATTTAACTGATATTTAAGTTGCAGCACATGGGTTTAGATGTTGGGTTAGTCAAATGGATTCAGGATTGGCTGTCTGATAGGTATCAGAGAGTTGCATATGTTGGAGCAAGATCAAGGAGGTAGAAGTTTACAAGTGGGGTCCCACAGGGCTCTGTATTGGGACCTGCATTGTTTAACCTTTATATCAATGACATTCTCAATGGATCAAAAGGGGATATTCAGTTATTTGAAGATGATGTGAAGCTGGGAAGGATTATTAGTATTAGTGCAGATGTGGCACCCCTGCAAAAGGATTTGAATATGGAGATTAAGGAGATGAGGGTAATGTTATCTGTGAAAGTCAATATGGATTTGTTAAGGGTGTCTTACTTTAGTAATATGATTGCCTTTTATAATAAAGTGACAAGAGCAGTTGATGAGGGAAATGCACATACTGCCATCATTTTTTTGGATTTTGCAAAGGCATTTGACAGGGTGCCACATGATTAACTGATATTTAAGTTGCAGCACATGGGTTTAGATGTTGGATTAGTCAAATGGATTCAGGATTGGCTGTCTGATAGGTATCAGAGAGTTGCGTATGTTGGAGCAAGATCAAGGAGGTAGAAGTTTACAAGTGGGGTCCCACAGGGCTCTGTATTGGGACCTGCATTGTTTAACCTTTATATCAATGACATTGTCAATGGATCAAAAGGGGATATTCAGTTGTTTGAAGATGATGTGAAGCTGGGAAGGATTATTAGTATTAGTGCAGATGTGGCACCCCTGCAAAAGGATTTGAATAAACTAGACAGATTGAAAATGAATGGGATATCGGTTTAAAGCAGCAAAATGTAAAGCCTTGAAGTTTGGGATACATCGATGGGAGGCTCCATACTCGATTGGAGCCTCCCATCGATGTATCTAGATGCTGTACTGGAGGAAGCAAGGGAGACAAGAGGTTTGGGGGTGATGATTGATAGAAACCTGAAATTCAGAGAACATATTACAAAGGTGGTGAAGGTAAAACAGAGGATTGCTGAAATACTGAGTAGACCGCTGACCTGCAGAGATAAAAGAGTTATCGTTCAATTGTATAATTATTATTATTATTATTATTATTATTCAGGCCTCCAAGGAGTCAAAAGACTCTTCGAGGGAGGTCCTTCCTAAGACATAAAGTCTGTCAAGACTCACTGAGGGGAGGTCCCCCCCCCCCCTGAGAAACACAAAGTCTATCATACCACTCTTTAAACTCACTGACCGTTCTCGCTCCCACCACTCCATCAGGCAATGCATTCCACGGCTCAACCACCCTCCACACAAAGAAACCACTCCTTACCCTCTTGCTCACAGTTTCCTTTCGTAACTTCCAGGGATGGTCTCTTGTCATCACTCCTTCCCGCTGATCAACCAAGCGAAAGAACTCCCCAGTGTCAACCCTGTAACCACCTCTCAACAGTTTAAAAGTCTCAATCATATCACCTCTCCTTCTTCTATCCACCAAACTCTGCAGTCCACATTCTCTCAGCCGATCCTCATAACTATCCTTGTACAGTCCTGAAACCATCTTTGTCATCCGTCTTTGTATCCTTTCCACAGTTAATTTATCCCCTTCAAATCCTGGGGACCAAATCTGAGAACAATAGTCCAAGTGTGGTCTGATCAGAGACTTATACAACGGAATGATAACCCTCTTATCTCTGCAGGTCAGTGTCCTTCTCATAATAGCAGCAATCCTCTGTGTTACCTTCACCACCTTTGCAATATGTCCCCTAAACTTCAGGTTTCTATCAATCATCAACCCCAGATCTCTTGTCTCCCCTACTTCCTCCAGTATAACTCCTCCCATAGAGTATGCAGCATCCCATCGATGTTTCCCAAACCTCAAGACCTTACATTTTGCTGCATTAAACTGACAACCCCTATTCATTTGCCCATCTATCTAGCTTATTTAAATCCTCTTGCAGGGCTACCACATCTGCACTATTACTAATAATCCTTCCCAGCTTCGCATCATCTGCAAACAACTGAATATCCCCCTGCAATCCACTGGCTATGTCATTGATATAAAGGTTAAACAATATAGGTCCTAGTACTGAGCCCTGTGGGACCCCACTTGTAACCCTCTGCCTCCTGGAAACTGCTCCACCATACACAACTCTCTGATACCTATCAGACAGCCAATCCTGAATCCAGTTGACCAATCTGACATCCAGACCCATGTGCTGCAACTTAAATATCAGCTTATCATGTGGCACCTTGTCAAATGCCTTCGCCAAGTCTAAGAAAATTGCAGTATATGCCTTTCCCTCATCTAATGTTCTTGTAACTTTATTATAAAAGGCTAGCATATTGCTAAAACAAGAGTGTCCTTTCACAAATCCATGTTGATTCTCACAGATAACATTACCCTCATCTGCCAATGCTGTACACGGTCCCTCACTACTTTCTCCAAGATCTTAACAACTACTGATGACACACAGACTGGCCTATATTTAGACACTTCCAGTCTGTTACCACCCTTATGCAATGGCACTATCTTACCTTCCTTCCATTCCCTGGGCACCTTTGCCAAAGCCAGACTTTCATTGAAAAGCCACGTTAAAGGTACTGTCAATTCCCTAGCACATTCTCTCAAAACTCGTGGCGAAATACCATCCAGTCCCACAGCTTTACTGACATCCAGAGTACTCAGTATCTGAAACACACTCTCCTCCTGTACCTCCAGACCTCGTACCAGTCCTATCCCTCTAGCATTAAAACTGACTCCTCTAGGATGAAATACTCCAATAAAGTGTTCATTGAACAATTCCACTATGTCCTCTGCATCAGTCACTCTATTCCCATTTTTATCCCACAATATCATTCTTCCACAGTCATTTCTCCTCCTACTGGCCACATAGCTAAAAAATTCCCTAGGATTTTCTTTGGATCTTAGGGCCAATCTCCTCTCATATTCCAGTTTTGCTTTCCTTACCACGCTAGTCACTCTTCTGGCCTGTGTCTTATATTCCTCATGCATCTCTTCACCTATCTGCTTATATCTCTTCCATAGCTCTTTTTCGCATGCAATTCCTGTTTAATATTGTTTGTCATCCACTTTACTCCAAATTGTGTCCTCTTCTTCACTCGTGGTATACAACTTACCATTGCTGATAACAAATATTCTTTCACAATTTCCCACGCACTGGTGATATCGGCCTTCCAATTCCTCCCTCCATGAAACTTCCCGAAGTTGACGTCTAAGACTATTATAATCACCTGCCTTATAATTCCACATAAGTTCCCGTCTCTTTGATACTCCTGCATGTCTATTCATTTTCCAAGTCAACACCATATGGTCACTCTCTCCAACTGGTGGGAGAGACGTCAACTCAGTTATTATCAACTCTTCTGATGCTATAACCAAATCCAAAATTTTTGAACTTCTTGTTCCCTCTGTTACATGTTGCCTAAGACATTTGTCCCTCAAGAATTCTAGAAATTCCATTCCCCTATTGCTACATGCATCTTCCTCTCTCCAATTTATACTACTGAAGTTAAAATCTCCCATAACAATCATTCTTCTTGCACTTGCCAAACTTAGCTGTCTAAACATCTCCTGGTCCCCATCCTCTGTGCTCCTGGGTCTGTAGCAACACCCCACTAAATATCCTGTCTTGCCTACCTCTACCTCACACCATATGCTCTCAAAATCATTTGTCTCACTTCCTTCCAAATTCTCCACTCTTAGAGGACATAGGTCATCACTTATCATAAGCAGTACCCTACCACCACGCTTTCCCCTCCTATCCTGACGAAAAATGCTATACCCAGCGACTTCTATTCCTGTTGTTATATCCCCTTCTGTCAACCACGTCTCAGTGATCGCAATAATTTTTGGCCAGGCTGATGTTATCTGCGCCACCAATTCCTCTCCCTTATTCTGGATACTCCTGGCATTAATATACAGCATATAAATGCCATTGTTTCTATACCCAGCATTATCTCTTCTGGACTCCACTGGGCTCAGTGTTACCTGACATTGTCTCTCTTCTCCCAAGTATCCATTCCCACAAGAGGCCACCCCTGCTATCATCCTCCCTGGGACACACTGACTCGTTCAGAACAGCAATCTCTCCAGATGCCTACGTCCTTCCTCATTCAAATGTAAACGGTCTCTCGCATACAACTCCTCTCTTTCCTCAAACACACTCCAGGCATCCACATATACCAGTCCTCTCTTGTCACACATTCTCGCTATTATGCCATTCAATATCACCGCTCTTCTGCTCAGCTCATCATTATCATACCTAGGCAACACGCACACTATTTTTCCCCTCTCTGTCTTCTTCAGTACAGTCTCAAGCAAAAATGTAATATCTCTCGCTGCCCGACTTACATTACCACTCAAGTCATTCGTTCCTACCATCACAATCATCTCATCCACCCTTTCACCTCTCTTAATTGCCATAGCCACCCTTTCTATTGTTCCTCCTGGCAAAAATTCCTCACGCATCCTATCTTGAACACCACGGATCATTGAGTCGCCATACATTATACCTCTTACCATTCCCTCGCTCCTATTGTTTCCATTCTCTCCTCTTCTTTCATTCCCATACCTCTCTCTCTTCTACTGTTTCCATTCTCTCCTCTTCTAGCACTCCCATACATCTCTCTCATTCCCTCTCTCCTACTGTTTCCATTTTCTCCACTTCTAGCACTTCCATATCCCTCTCTCATTCTGTCTCTCCTACTACTGTTTCCATCCGCTCGTCTTCTAGCATTCCCATACCTCTCTCTCATTCCATCTCTCCTACCGTTTCCATTCTCTCCTCTTCTAGCACTTCCATATCTCTCTCTCATTCTGTGTCTCCTACTGTTTCCATCCTCTCATCTGCTAGCATTCCCATACCTCTCTCTCATTCCCTCTCTTCTACTGTTTCCATTCTCTCCTCTTCTAGCACCCCCATACCTCTCACTCATACTCCCTAAATTCTCTCTCTCTCCTACTCTGATTCGCCTTGCATTTATCTCTTCCATTCTCCTAATCTTATCTTTCATACTTCTGCTCTCATTCACAAGACATTCCACCTCCTCTTTCAACTCATCTATCTCCCTCTGCAGGTCAGTCACTCTTAATCTAAATTCACTCTCCCAAACAAAACCATCTCCTAAACTTCCACAGTCACTCACACCTTCCACACTATCAACTATTATTTTCTCATTCTCTGCTATCATACTACTTGTCTTCCTACATTCATTCCCCGTTCCTGGAGCAACAAAGTCGGATATCGATATATCTAATGTACTTATTTCCTCCAACTGCCTGCATTTTGCGCACATACGCTCTCCACTCTCTTTAACAAGCCACATATGTAATTCACGAGACGCATACATGCCGCAAGTACTGCATGCCACAAAGTCCCTTATGATATTGCTAATAATTGAGTTCTTAAATGGTGGAGGACTTGGCGTTACGCCACTTGCGACTGCTGCTGAATCTACCATCATTCCTTACTGCCGAGTAGCGTAATCTTTAATAATTATTCAATTAATAAATAAGAGGAAAAAAAGTACAAACAGCAGAACATTTAAGTACTAAATATAATTAAATAAAATGAAATATAACTAAATACAGTAACTTAGCTTCGTTTTGTCTTCCACCGTTACGCGTTCGATTCCGACGGTACCAAAATATATTATATCACGACAGCAACTAACTTCCAAAAAACAACCACTGAAGTACACTCGTATTCAGAGAAACAATTTAGCACTCAAAAACGTAGAAAAACGGGGAAAAAGCGGACTAGTCACCGATTAAAAATCACTTTCTTCTGCACAGCTCAAATTCACCGCCACGTGCTACGGCGACCCTGATCATACCACACTTAGACTATTGTTCTCAAATTTGGTCCCCAGTATTTGAAGGGGATAAATTAACTGTGGAAAGAGTACAGAGGTGGATAACAAAGATGGTTTCAGTACTGTACAATGTTAGTTATGAGGATCGGCTTGGTGGAACAGCGAGAACAAGCGATGAAAGGGGCCATCCCTGGAAGTTACGAAAGGAAGCTGTGAGCAAGAGCATGAGGAGCGGTTTCTTTGCATGGAGGTTGGTTGAACCATGGAATGGAATACCTGATAGAGTGGTTGGAGCAAGAACGGTCAATGAGTGGTATGATAGACTTTGTGTTTCCTAGGAATGACCTCCGACAATGAGTCTTAACTCCATGGAGGCCTGAATAGTAATAATAATTTGCAGTATTTTCATTCCAAAGTGCATAATCCTACATTTTGCTAAATGAATTTTTAACAATTATGCTTTGCCTACAATGTTAGGCAATTAACTATGCAACTAACCTTGATGTGTGAATACAAAGTTGCCGTGAATGTAAAGTGCATATTAAAACTGCAACGTCATTGATATTACATTGAAATATGATGGTTGCAAAGTGTATGAAGGATGATATATTTCATTGACATTGATGCAGTTAAAATAATTTTGTAAGATCTCTCTCTGTATTTCTCACCTTTATTAACTATTATCCTCCCTAGTTTAACATCATCAGAACAAATGGATATTGCAGTTCACATCATTCCCAACATCATAAATGTTCAAACTGAACAGAAGCATCCTAAGTGTGGAACCATGTGGCACACCATTGGTCACCTGCCTTCTCCTTGATTTGATTCCAGCAAGTACTGTTTGACTGTTAATAGGACCATGTACTACTGACTTTTTGTCAGCCACCCCCTTACTCACATTTGTTCAATTTACATATTATGTCAAATGGAACAAATAGCCATCTTTATTCAATCCAATTTATATATTAGGATTGTGTGTAGTATCTTATTAAATAACTTTGCAAAGTCTATCAAAAATATAAAGAGCAGGCCAGGATGGTGATTCAGTTCGTAAGGACAGCAAAACTGCACCATGAGCAACATAATTAGATATCATGACAGCTAGATCTAGTTACACAAGGCTCCACTTTTATTTTTATTTTTCCCCTGTTAAGGCAAAGAGCAAAAGTCAGCTACTCCAACAACCTAAATTGAAGTAAGTACCATCAATATAAGCAACATTACTGTGAAAGAAGTGGAGGAAGGGAAATACTATGTTGTCATAACTGGCAGTATCGAGACTAAGAAAACAAGATATTATGGTATACACCCAAAGAAAGCTAGAACTGTGGAATTGGTGCTGCATAATAATAATACATGTAATGTATTATTATTACACCCTCCATGGAGTTGGCAAGACTCATCATGGGAGTTTCATTCAACTGACAATCTATTTATCATATATAATCTCAAAATCCTTAACACTCCTTGCATTAACAACATATACTGGTAATGCTTTCCATTCACTGACAACTCTCCATGTAAAAAATCTACACATCACAAAAAATCTACCAGAGATGACCTCTGGTTCTTCCCCTCTTACCTACTCTTTTATAATCCACACTGCATTAATCTGATGAAATCCTCTCACTAACTTAAATGTCTCTATCATATCATCTCTTTTCTTCCTATACACCAAACTCTGTAATCTACATATCTTCAACTTCTCTCCATAGCTAGCATTCCAAAGTCCTGACATTGTCATAGTCACTCCCCTATGAACGCTTTCCAATTTTTCCACATCACACTGAAAACCAGGTGACCAGATCTGAGAACAATAGTCCAAGCATCTGACCAGTGATTTATACAGTGGTACAACCACTTCCTTATCCCTACATGTTAGAGTACTTCTTATCATAGCAGCACTACAGTGTGCAGCCTTTGCAACACTAGCAATATGCCCTCTAAACTTCAGTCTACTGTCAACTCTCACTCCCAGATCTCTAATCTCATCGACTTCCTGCATTATGGCACTATCAATGTAGTACACAGTCTTATATTTCTGCACTCCAAAGTGCAACACCTTGCTCTTATTGATATTAAAACTACAACCTCACTGCTTTGTCCAATTAAAAATTCTATTCAAATCTTCCTGAAAGAAATTACTATCTCTGCAGTGCTACTTATAATACTTCCCAACGTTGCATCTTCAGCAAACAACTGAAGATCCCCAGTCAGTCCACAAGATATATCATTTGCAAAACAAGTTAAACAACAGGGGCCCAAGAACAGAGCCGTGGAGCACTCCACTAATTACCCTCCTTTATTGTGATACTGCTCCATCGTACACAACCTGCTGGTATTGTTCAGAGAGCCAATCTCTGATTCATCTAACCAACATTATATCTATTCCCATCCTCTGCAGCTTGTACACCAACTTATTATGTGGTCATCTATCAAACACTTTTGCACAAGTCCAAGAATATCATTGTATATGATTCTTCTTCATGACTATTCACCAGTGTCAACCTGCCATAATTATTCTTTGTCTTGCTTGCTATATTACAGAAAAATTCTCTCGAGTTATCCTTGGCCTGACTATCCAATTTTCTCTCATATTGCATCTTTTCTTTCTTTACTATGCTCTTCACCTTTCTGGCCTTCACTTTATACTCTTCATGGATTCAATCAGCATGAAATGTTTCTACCTCCATAATATTTTCTTTTCCAGCATGGCTTGCTTGATTTCACTGTTCTTCTATTTCACTCCTACTCTATTTTACTCACTTAATCCTTGGTATGCAATTATCCATTGCTTCTGTCAGATACTGCCTTGTGAGTTCCCATGTCAACATCTTTTTCACTCATCTCATCTACCCAACATACTGATGTTAACTGACTACATTGCTTCAGCTTGGTCCACCTTTGCTCTGAGTTTCCCGGTGTTGTACTACCTTACCTCAATCCTGAAGATATTTTCAGGTGCAAACTTTGTTTGCTCACACTTGGATAAAGGATTAAACTAAATTTATTATAGTCTCTAACCAAGTGAAAAATAAACTTTCACCATGTTTCCTCTTAATCCAGAGTAATTTAATAATAAGGTGGCACACCTTTTGGCAACTCCCATGGGTAAAGATGACCTCTCCATTGCTTCTGCCTTGGTATCTCCACTTCTGGGCCTGGCTCCCACTGATGAGATCTCAATAAAGGTCGAAACCAGTCTGGGTAGTGGCCCTTCCCTTAATGCATAACATTATACATATCTGCAAGGAGATGTGATTTGCATTATGGGAGATACTGAGATAGGAGTGATGTTAGCTTGGTCCACCTTTGCTCCGAGTTTCCCGGTGTTGTACTACCTTACCTCAGTCCTGGAGATATTTTCAGACGCAAACTTTGTTTGCTCACACTTGGATAAAGGATTAAACTAAATTTATTATACTATATTGCTTCCTATAATCCCCTGGTTTATATTTCCACATATACCCATTTTTAGCAGTAAACTTTTCTTGTTTCATCACTTCCCAACAAGTATCTCACGATTACTCTCAGCAACTGGCAGCAGTGTCAATACTTCATTAACAACTACATCTTGTGAAGTTATCACCAAATCCAAAACATCAAAGCCTCTAGTTGCTTCGATCACATGCTATTTAAGATATTTATCTCTCAGAAATTCCACAAACTCACTCTCCTTATTCCCATATACTATTTCCTTCTATTCTATATTCCTGTAATTAAAGTCTCCCATCAGCATCACCTTCTTTTTACATGTCAAACTAATTGCCTAAACATTGCCAATTAGCTTTGGGCATACTGACTCAATCAATGCAAAAAAATACAGCTCTCTTATTTCAAATACTCCTTATATTTGTGTACAAAGATAATAATTCCTGTTTGTTTAAGGTCATTCTACCAGCACCAATATTCTCTATTGTAGCTGCTATACCACACTACTGTCTTTCATCTGACCACTCCTGTTTCTCTGATCCTGACTCTGATTTCCATTCCTAACTGTCTCATCCTCACCTTTATGCATTCCATCATCTTGTGCTGCTGCTGCAACATCTTTAACCTCTTATCCATCTTCCTCCTGTCGTATATCCATTTAGTTGTGCTATCCTACTTCACAATATACTCTTGTCATTTACTACATTAACCTCTCCACTCTGTGCCTTCTCAGAAAACAATATCCTTTCTAAATCCCAACACCAAACCCAAGTTTGGTGTTGGGATTTAGAAAGGATTAAAATGCAATCCATCATCTTTAAACCATTTCAACTTCGCTTCAAAATCACTCCACAGATTTACAAATTGAACCGCCTTTGCCTCACACAACTCAGCCATCTTACTATTCATTATCTCTGTTCTCCTTCTCAATTCACTGTTGTCATATTTGGGCAACACGCCTATGACATTCCCAAGCACACTATTCTTCTTTGCCTGTTGTAACAACTTTCTCAAGTCTCTGTTAAAATCCTTTTAATTCCCATCTAGGTCATTCGCATCCACGACTGCCACTAATTTTGACACATTCTTCCCTTTTCTGCAACGTATCAGTTATTTGCTTCATTGTTCCCCGAGGAAAGCATGTTTTGTTCACTTTATTAGCCATCACACCTCTAATAATCCCATACAATGATATACAACTATCCTTTGACTTTTTATTCATAACTCTAACTTCCTCCTTAACATTATCATCAGCCAATCTCTTTTTTAGATGTTTAATATCCTCTTCCAGAGGTTTCATTTTCACTAAATCCTGCCTAAGCTCTTCTACTATGGTCCTGATGCTTGCTTCCCATTTCTAAATCACTCTAACCTATCAAGACACTTCTCTCATATGTTAATGGTTTCCTTCTTCTCGTTTACCCAGAGTCCACAAATCCTTCACATTTTTCGGTGCATACATATAAGCAATTTTCACAATGCATCCACTCCAAAAATTCCAAATCAGAGCCAGACTTTTGTACAGATGTCTTCCTTGCTGCTGATGTATGTTTCATTATGGACACCATTTTCAGAAGCAGAAGCAATATGAACAAACAAGTAGCAAAACACAAACAACAAAATATTTCAGCAACACCACTGAAGGGCACTTGTATCTTAACTGAAAACGTGCAGCACAATTTGCAATAACAAGCTACACTATGCACTAATTAAAAACACTTTTTTAGCACAACTCCAATCTACCACTACGTCCACTCGTGACGTGAAATAATATTTCTCATACTCAAGTACCAAAATGGTGCGTAGCTATAGTTTTATAATATTCTGGAATTCAAATATTTGGAGCAAATTTTAACAAATTACATTCTTGTTTACAGTCATATTTCTTCTTAGTGTAAACAAACTATAAATGTTCGCATGTGAAATACGGTACCTAAGCAGAATTGACAGATTTCAATATTTATTGAACCCTTGCCAGTGAATATTTAATTGCACATGGAGATACTGGAGGCTAACTAAAAGGCAGACATCACATTCCTCACAGGAAGTAACAAAATGGGATTTGACTAGTGACATTCAGCATAATATAGGATAATGAGCACTTCCTAGGAAGTATTATTAAACATAAAGTAAGATATGATATGTGATAAATACAGATGTCCTACAGAGAATGAGAACACAGAGATCTTTATTACAGGAAATTATTACTTTTCATTTTCAGAAAGATGAGATTGGTAGGACATGTACTGAGAGGTTAAGCAGGACAGAGGATACTGAAGGAAAAATTATGCGAAAAGGATCGAGAGGCAAAAAACAAAGGACATGGCTTGAAGATATAAGATCATGGACAGGATCATATGGCTATGCAGAAATAAAAAGGAAAGCCAACAACAGAGAGAACTGGAAGGACATGGTGCTGCACCCTCTCACTGGGGAAGCTACATAAAGAAGAAGAAAGTAAGATATAGCAGAGTCAACTTTTGTTATATAGCTAGTTGTGAAGATGCTCCATCCAGAAACTTTCATTGTTTGCTTACAAAAAACTAGGATAAAATATGGATGAAAACAAGAGTAAAATTTTTTGTCAAGCATAAATAATCACCTGGTTTTCTTATCATCATTCTATATGAAATTTGAGGGAAATGCAGGTGAATTAAAGTAAATAAAAATTATTAAATTTTTATGAAGCTATGTATAGCTGAAGATAGTTGAAGTTTTAAGGGTAACTTGCATCAATGACATGCTTAAAATTTATTCAGAATGATTAGTATCTGCAAGTACTTAGTACACTTGATGCTCTCTACCAAATACTGCTCTAATAAACTCACTAAATAAACTACAGAGAAGTTCTCAGATCAATGTCAGTAGATATAGTGCTGTATGCTAAAAGGAAATCATTAGCAAACTTTCCATCATAATTAGCTATTTCTAATGGTCCCCTAGAGTTTTCCATAGGGAAAATTGGCTGGTGAAACAGATTTTTTAAACATTGTAGCTGTGGTGCTTTATACATTATTACACAAATCTAATATTCCATACATTGTCATATAAATCTCCAAAACCTGGTATACATTACTGGAATTAATCATTGTTTTTAATATCTCAACATTATTACTAGCACTTTTGAACTCGCAATCATATAGTGATCTAGAGACTTGCTGTAAATGCATGCTTTACCTATATCTGTTTAAATATATCTTTATTATTCCTTATGCGAAGATGTTTGTGCAATATCAGCAAAATATTGGAGTGACATATAAATCCATTTCTGTTAAATACTTATGCATACTGTATTTACTTGAATATAACTTGCACTTTTTTTACCCTTTTTCCACTTTTTTTAAAGTTAAAAAATTGTGGTGCGAGATATATGTGGAGATTTTCAGAAACTATAGTTTTTCAGGAAAAAATGAAATCTATGTTTATAATTAAATCCTCAGTATTCATTATAATTTATAATTGCTTACATATTTATAAAATGAATGCATTTAAATTTTAAATATCAACGTTATTTATGCAATCAGCCATTCACCTTCATCACAAAATATGTTTTAATTTTTTTAGCGACAATCTTTCTGCAATTAAATTAATTATTTCTGGTGAAATCATGTCCTAATCTCTCAAAATCCAACTGCACAACAGTTCTAATTATGGTCAATTAATCTTAGTCCACCCCTATGCAATCCAAGATCGAGTAAGTCAATGCTCTCACTCCCGCATTTCCTCTACTGGTTCCTTTTATCTCTATGCACATGATGGTGTAGTATTAACAAAAGATTGAGTTGAAATGCTGATTCTCTTCAACTGAATTCCAAAATATCTGAAACTGCCATAACAACATTCACTATCTATTTCTTAAAATTTTAAACTTTTTTCGTATGCAAACTACATGCGAAACTTTTAATTTGTTTTCTCGTAAAGTAAAATCAGGGGTGCAAGATATATGCGAGGTCGAGTTATAAAATAAATATGGTACTATCCATTTTTAATAAATGAAACAGTCAAAGATATACAACAACCATTTAATTATTGGATTAAAATGTTTCAATGCTTACCTATTAGTGGTGGTGAAAACCTCTCCAGTAAAGGTAGCTGGCAGGATACTGCAAATGACTGTGATGAATTAACAGAGCCTTTACTTGACTGATCTGAACAGTTTTGATAATAATCACTGGTTGGTTCATTTATGTGTACTTTACATTCAAAGGAAGTTTTTGATAAGGTAGGGTTAGGAGATTTTGCTAGAGTACTATTTTGCAGTTTCTCTTTGATTATTTCTTGGGGCAAGACTATTTCATGAAGTGAGGAATCCATCTTCATTACTGGCTTTATAACAATTGCTGCTACATCTAATAATTTATTACTATGTTTATTTTCATCACAAATGCTCAGGTTCATTTTTGATGCTGAATGATCAATAGATAAGCTGTGCTGGTCATTCACAGTGTCAGGAAGTAAAGAAACTCTTTTCTTGCACTCAGAAATTATATTAGAAGGCAAAGTACATTCATTAAATGCATTTCTTGCTCTTGAAGCATTAATAGTTTTATAATCACAACTGCCATTGACACTTTCTTGAGATGAAAGTGATTTATTGATCTTGTCTTTGGTGTCCTTCCATGATGGATTCAACTCTTCCAGAGCTGGCAAAATATAACTATTATCATCACTTTTGAGTGGTAACACAGGTTTATTTCCATTTGACATATCTATGGTAAGATGCAGCCTATGTTGAGGGGGTGATGAATAAGTTGATTTATTGCTTTCAGAATTATATTTAACACAATCGGTATTAGTGTCATCCTGTTTCTGATTACTGACTTTCTCTTCTGAATTTGACAGAGTACATTTCGGTGTTATGTGCTCTTTCGGTTCACTTTCAAAATTATGTTTCCCAAAATCAGTCACTGTCACATTATGAGGTTCATGTGCAATAACAAAAACATTTTCTGATGGAAATCCTTTCTCAGCTGTAGAGGCTATTAAAAAAATCCTGAATTAATTCTTTAGAACTAATTTACAGATTAATTGCTAATCGATAATAATTATTATTACTACTATTAATTTAAGATTAAAGATGTTAGTCTGCTAGAATGCAGAGAGAGAGAGAGAGGAGTGTTTACCTGGAGGAACGATAGAAAGTGTAGCTTTGGCAATCAAGCAGGATGAAAGGGTGGATGAAATGATTATGATGGTGGGATAGAATGACTTGGGAGGCAATGTAAATCGAGTGGCAAGAAATCTGAGATTCATGCTTGAGGTTGTACAAAAGAAAACGCAGAGAGGAAAGACTGTGTGTGTGTTACCCAGGTATGATAATGAGAAGCTTAGCAGAAGAGCAGTAATAATGAATAAAAAAATAGCCAGAATGTGTCAGAAGAGAGGATTGGAATATGTGGGTGCTTGAGGGCATTTGAGGACAGAAAAGAACTGTATGTGAGAGACTGCCTGCGTTTGAATGAGTAAGGATGTAGACATCTGGAGAGATTGCTGTTTTATGAATGAGTCGGTGTGTCAATGCAGGGACACCAGAGTCCCCAGGATGGATGGTAGTAGGGTTGGGTGCTTGAGAGGAGGGGGGGGGGGGATGACATCAGGTAACACTGAGTCCAGTGGAGTCTGGAGGAGATAATGATAGGTATAGAACAAGTACATTTTTATGCTTTATATTAATACCAGGAGTATCCAGAATAAAGGATATCAATTGGTGGTGCTGATAGCATCAGCCAGGCCAAAGATTATTCGGATCACTGAGACGTGGTTGACGGAAGATGATATAATAACAGGAATAGAAGTAGCAGAGTACAGCATTTTTCAGCAGGATAGGAGGGGGGGAAAACGTGGTGGTGGAGTACTGCTTATGATAAGTGATAAAGATAAGGGACATAAGTCAAAGTGATGGCTTATGTCCTCTAAGAGTGGATGCTTTGGAAGGCAGTGACACTAATGGTTTTGAAAGCATATGGTGTGAGGTAGAGGTGGGCAAGACAAGATATTTAGAGATGTGTTGCTACAAGCCAAGGAGCACAGAGGGTGGGGAGAAGGAGATATTTAGACAGTTGAGCTTGGCAAGTGAAAGAAGTATGATTGTTAATGGGAGATGTTAACATCTCCCATTAACAATCATTCCATTGTTACACTGCCATTTTTTTAAATTTTGCAAAGGCATTTGACAGAGGGCCACATGATAAGCTGATATTTAAGTTACAGCACATCGGTTTAGATGATGGGTTAGTCAACTGGATTTAGGATTCGCTGTCTGATAGGCATCAGAGTTATGTATGGTGGGAAAATATCAAGGAGCAGAAAGTTACAAGTGGGGTCCCACACCGCTCAGTACTGGGACCTGTATTGTTTAACCTCTATATAAAGACACTGTTTTCAATGGATTGCAAGGGGATATTCAGTTGTTTTCAGATGGATGTGAAGCTGGGAAGGGTTATTAGTAATAGTGCAGATGTGTCAGTCCTGCAAGTCCATTTGAATAAACTAGACATATGGGCGAATGAATGGGGGTCTTTGCTTAATGCAGCAAAATGCAAAGTCTCGAAGTTTGGGATATATCAATGGAAGGCTGCATACTCGATTGCAGGAGCTGAACTGGAGGAAGTAGGGGAGACAAGAGATCTGGGGATGATGATTGATAGAAAACTGAAATTCAGGGGACATATTGCAAAGGTGGTGAAGGTAACCCAGAGGATTGCTGTAATACTGAGGAAGACGCTGACCTGCAGAAATAGAAGGGTTATCGTTCCATTGCATAAGACCCTGATCAGACCACACGTAGACTATTGTTCTCAAATTTGGTCCCTAGGATTTGAAGGGGATAAATTAACTGTGAAAGTGCAGAGGCAGATAACAAAGATGGTTTCAGGACTGTACAATGTTAATTATGAGGATTGGCTGAGGGAATGTGGACTGCAGAGTTTGGCGGATAGAAAAAGGAGAGGTGATATGATCAAGACAAACTGTTGAGAGGCAGTTACAGGGTGGACACTGGGGAGTTCTTTCACATAGTGGAGCAGCAGGAAGATGTGATGAAAAGGGGGTGACGAGTTGTTTCTTTGTGTGGAGGGTGGTGGAACTGTGGAATGCACTGCCTGATAGAGTGGTGAGAGCAAGAACGGTCAATGAGTTCAAGGAGTGGTATGATAGACTGTGTTTCCTAGAAAGGACCACCCACGATGAGTCTCTTGACTCAATGGAGGCCTGAATAATAATAATAATAATGATGATAATTATGTTGGTAGGCGAGAAGTGTGGTGTGCAAAAAGATGTGAAAGAACTGTTGGTACAAGCAAACAAGTAATGTGAGAAAGTCTATTGCCATTGTATGACAAAGACAAGTTCAGAACAGGGGACATAATTGCAAATTAATCAATATATATAGTTGTGCAAAAATAAATAAATAAATAAATGCAGGAATTGGTTATGTGAGGAGTGACTTCAATGATGGAATATATACAAAACTTGCATAAGGCTGATGATTGGTATTTGAATGGATGTAAAATTATATGCCTGGAGAAATAAGGAAAGTAAGACAGGAGAGATTGAAGAAGTGGATATGAATGGGGAAGTGAGTGGTATGAGTAAAGAAAATGAGAGAATGGGTGTGCAAGAGGAGCAGAAAAATGAGGAGGCTCAGGGTGGACAGCGATACACAGCGTGAGAAAGGTAGATGCTTCAAGAGGAGGTGAGAGCATGTGTAGGCAGGAAAGGAATAGGGTGACCAGGGATCAAGAGGAAACAGTTGGAATTGAAAAGGGTTCTAAAATGAAGAAGCAGAAAAGGAAATGGCCCCAGTCTAGCATGGAGAGATCACATCGAGTGAGTGGTATCAGTGGAACTAGCTGTAGATCCAGAAATGAGCTGTTGTGTTTGTATACCAATGCTAGAAGTATAAGAAACAAGGCAGATGAAATGGTTGCACTAATTGCGTCTGTGCACCCAGAGATTGTCGGAATAAGTGAGACATGGTTAGATGAGGATGACATCCTGACAGGAATAGAGATGGAAAGGTATGATGTGTTCCGTGAGGATAGAAGGGGTAAAAAGGGAGGGGGAGTGCTATTCATGATAGAGAAAGAGTTATGTCCATACAAAGTAGAGATGCAAGAGGGAAACAGTGCCAGTGGTTTTCATGCAGTATCATGTGAGATAGAGGTGAATGGAATCAAATACTTGGTGGGATGTGGTTATACACCAGGTAATGTGGATGATGGTGATAGTGAAATGTATAGTCAAATTAGCCAAGTAAATAAGAAAATGGTGATCATTATGGGTGATTTTAATTATGACAATATAGACTAGAATGATGAGATAGCAACTGGAAGTAAAGAAAATGAGTTTCTCGAGTTTTTGAGGGATAACTACCTCAGTCAGTATGAAACAAAGAGCACACGAGGATTAAGGGTCTTAGATTTGGTCTTCTCATCAGAGGATGTAATTATAAATGAGGTGTCAAATCATCCACCAATTGGTGAGAGTGACCATGAGGTGATTACCTGGGTGGTTGCAAACAGTGCGAGGACCCCTGTGAAAAAAGGGTACATGTGGAACTACAAGCTGGGGGGGGGGGATTATGAAGAGCTCAGGAGACAGCTTGCGGGTGTACCGTGGAATGAGGAGTTAGCTGGAAAAGAGATCAATGCAGCTTGGGGGATTATCAAAAACTTTCTAGTAGATGCAATGTCTAAATGTATTCCAAGGGTGAGAAGGTTAAATAAGGTAGGTGTGAGATGGATGAATAAAGAGATTAAGCATACGATACAGAGAAAAAGGATATTGTGGTGGCAGCATAAGAGAAGTGGAAATAACCAATTTCATGAGGTCTACAAAGACCAGGCATGGAAGGTGACTTGGTAGCTAAAGAGAGGTATGAACAGCAGTTAGCTAATGAAGCCAAAAAGAATCCTAAGGAGTTCTTTCGATATGCAGCCAGCAAAAGAAAGAATGATTATGGAAGGATGACATTGATAGAAAATGGTATAAAGACAGGTGTTGCAGAATGTGTGGTGGAGATACTTAATGAGCAGTTCATAAAGGTCTTTCAATCTTGTGAATGTGACTTCATGGAGAGATTGAAACCAGTTGATGATGGGGAGGAGAAACTGACTGTAAGTGAGCAAGAGGTGTTTGGGGAGTTGAGAAACTAGACGTAAATAAGGCTGTGGGACTTGATAATATATCACTGCATATTCTGAAGGAATGTGCCAGGGAGTTGACACATGCCTTGACATATTTTTTTAATACGAGTCTTGCACTTGGTCAAGTTCCTAAGGAGTGGAAGGAGGGCAAGATTATGCCACTTCATAAAGGAGGTGATTGAACTCAAGCATCAAACTATAGGCCTATCTATGTGTCAGGTGTTGTGGTTAAGTTGTTGGAGAAACTTGTGAGAACTAGGATCCAGAGTTGGGTTGACAACAATGGTATTATCTTTGATGGATTTGCTAAACGGAGGTCATGTTTTAGTAATCTACTTACTTATTACAATAATGTGACTGCTTCCTTGGACAGAGGAGAAGGATACACAGTAATATACTTGGATTTCGCAAAGGCGTTTGATAGAGTACCTCATGATAAGTTGACAGTCAAACTAGATGGGGTTGGATATTATATTAGTGCATTGGATTGGAGACTAGCTATCTGATAGGTATCAACAAGTTGTGTATGCGGGTGCGATATCCAGGAAAAGGAAAGTCAAGTGGAGTTCCACAGGGGTCTGTTTTAGGGCCATTACTGTTTAATTTGTATATTAATGATATTGGGGAAGATTTGGATAGAGATATTCAGTTGTTTGCAGATGATGCAAAGTTGGGACGAACCATAAAGAGTAGTGAAGATGTTATGGCCTTGCAAGAAGACTTGAATAAATTGAGTGATTGGGTATGGAAATGGGGATGTGAATTCAATGTTGCAAAATGTAAGGTTTTAAAATTTGGAAAACAAAGATGGGATGCAGAATTTATGCTTGGTGAGAATATATTGTTGGAGGTAGAGGAAATAAGAGATTTGGGGGTGATAGTGGATAAGGTTCTAAAATTTAGGGGACACATCACCAAAATTGTGAAGACAACACAAAGGCTTCTGGGAATGATGTGGATGACACGGACGTGTAGAAGTAGGGAGATTCTTGTTCCGTTGTATAAGCCTTTGATTAGGCCACACATCGACTATTGTGCCCAGATTTGGTCACCAGGATTTCAGAAGGATGAAGAGATGTTGGAAAGGGTCCAAAGGTGACTCACTAAGGTAGTTTCTGATCTCTGGAATGTTGGGTATGAGAAAAGATTGAGAAGATGTAATTTGCAGTGTCTGGTGGAGAGGAGGAAGAGGGGAGATATGATAGAGACCTACAAGTTGGTAAGGGGTTGTTATAAGATCAATGGTGGAGAAGTTCTACAGAGAATAGTGGGAGATCAGGATAGAACCATAGGTCATCGCTGGAAACTGTAAAGAGGGTGTGAGTAGGGGAGTGAGAGGCAGGTTTTTTTCGTGCAGAGTTGTGAATGATTGGAATGCCTTGCCTGAGAGTGTGTTGTCTGTAAGGAGTTTGAGTTTGTTTAAGACACAGTATGATGAGATATGTGTGTGATAAAAGGACCTCCCAGATGAGTCTTTGACTCCATGAGGTCTTGGGGTAATAATAATAATAAATTGTTATTGAATGAGAGTTTAGAATAGGGGGCAGGGAAAAGATTTTTTTTTCACGGGGGGGGGGGATGTATATAAATGTGTCCCACTCATACACCTCAAGTATTGGCTATTCTTGAATGAAATAAATAGGTAAATGTATACAATAAAATGTCATTAAGTGTGATGGGCCTAAGGGGATGCCACAGTTTATGTATTCTGATGCCAGAAGCATATGTAATATGTTTTTGTCATTTATTAGTTCAACTTGGCCATACGTTATTAGTGTTTCTAAGACATGGGTAATGGAGAATAATATAGTAAGAGGGATAAAATGCAAAAGGTACACTGTTTTTAGAGAAGAAAAAGGAAATAAGATGGGAAGAGGAGGTTTGCTAATGATAGTAGAATAACTAAAGTTAAAAAGAGGAGTTCAGTAAGAAGGCAATGCATTGTAGGCAATATTGTGTGACACAGAGGACAAGAGGATTAAATATATAGTTTGTTGCTGCTTTGGCCAGGAAGTGCAAATGGCATGAACAATGGAGTGCATATCAAGTAACTATTATAGTGAACTTCCAACTACCAGAATGCAGATTGGAAGAAGGAATGGAAGATTTCATTTGCTTCCACATGAAGGGAAGCAAATGAAATCTATACAGCTGCAAAGAGATAATTACCTGGAGTGGGTGTTTAGAAGTGGAATCAGGGAAACTGAGATTGCATGTAATGGAGGGCATTAAGATTTTTTAATCTAGTGAAAGCATCAGAAAATCCGTCAGTAACCAAGGTAGCCAGCAATGCCACTGAGTGGGAAGAGTGATCATGTAGTCTTGGCTTAGGAGATTGCCACACATATGGCATTTTCAGTAAAGAAGAGGTATAAACTATCTACCAATAATGGTCTGGACACTTTAGCAATTTACAGTTGATAGCAGTGGGTGCACTCTCATATCAGCAATGTCCATCTTTGGCTTTGAACACCTCTTGAACCATTTGAGGGAGGCTTTCCACCAATGTGTGGTAGACATCAGGTGGAATTTGTTTCAATTCCTCCATCAAAGCAGCACTGAGTTCAGTAACAGATTGAGGACTTGCTACTCTGGACCTCAATCACCACTCCAATTTGTTCCACAGGTGTTTCGATGGGGTGGAAGTCAGAACTCTGTGCAGGCAGGGCAATCGTTTAACACCCATCTCTTCATAACATTCCATTACAGCTGCAGCTTTGTGGCATGTGGCATTGTCATCTTGATATTAACATGTGTCTGTTCCATAAAAACTCCACATATAGGTAGCACCTGATTATCCAGAATATCAAGGTACTGAGCTGCCTTCATGGAACCATGGACAACGATCAGTGGTCCCAATCCAAACCAGCTGAATGCACCTCGCACCATTACTCCACCATCAAACTATACTGTGGGCACAACACACTGTGGTAACAAGCGTTCACCATGTTGCCTCCACACATCAGACTGGAAACAAGTGAATCTTGATTCATTACTCTGGAGTACTGTTTTCCACTGGTCAACTGCCTAGTTCACACACTCTTTGCAGAAGGCCAGAGGAGCCATCTTGTTTGTTGTTGTGATGTTTGGTTGTGTACTGCTGATCTTCTGTGGAAACTCAGTAAATGGAGTTCTTTTCATACAGTATTAGTGTGCACAATAATGTTGACCATCTGGAGCTCATTACAGATGGTCAGCACCGATTGTAGCCGATTTTTGCATGCTACCCGTTTTAACACACTCCTGTTACTGTCAGTCATTTTCAGCAGCTGTTTTCCTGCACTAATGATTCCAGAACATCTCCATACTCAACTGGAGCATCCAAAATCAACAGTTGGCGATTTATTTAATCCACAGTAATGTATGGATATGCCATCAATGCAACGTCCCACAATGAAACCTCTCTCAAAGTCACTGAGATCACATCATGTTACCATACCACTTGTATTTAACTGCTACGATGAAATACTGCTTCCTACTATCTACACCTGTTTTTAACTTATTTATTAAACTTAATTTATTTAACTTATTAACCAGTTTTTATGCTATTAACAAACCTGGAATGTTTCATAACTTCAAATAAGTTATGAAATAACTTAAGTTACTTCAAATGCTGGCCTGGTTGGCTGAGTGCTTAGCATATCTGCTCTCCAGCCAAAAGGCTGTGGGTTCGAATCCTGCCACGGGCATGGATGTTTGTAATTGTCTGTGAAAATAATTGTAGTGGACTATAGATGGCGTTGGTGTAGTTGGTAGTTGCAGTTGGTGGATTGAGTGGTGGAGACAGAGTTGTAGAGTAGATACCCTTCCTCGATGAGTCCGTTGAACTCCCTGGAGGTGTGACATAATAATTATAATAATAATAACAGGAGTGTCCGGACAATTATTGGTAGACAGTGTATGTGAATTTACACAGCAGGTGAGCTGTGCCAGAGAGAGAGAAGATGTTAGCAGTGCATGGGAGATGGTCAAGGGTGTTTGAAGAAAACGGTATCAGATTGTATGCTAAGAGTCGGGAGGATAAATAAGATAGGAAATAGATGAGCATCATTAAGCAGGAGTTGTGGAGGCTATATAAAGATAGAAGTATACACATATACATACTATAACATTTAACTGTGTGGTAACTTTTTTCTAAGTAAAATATGCAATTATTGGAACAGACTTTACCAGGATCATGAACCAAGAGTTGCATTGCGATTATTATTATTTTTATTTATTATAATTATTTTGTGACACCTCCAAGGAGATCAAAGACTCATTGAGGGAGGCACCTACTCTACAACTCTCTATCTCCATCATCTATACCAATGCCATGTAGTGGCCACCACCACTCCACTAGTAACAAATTTAGTTTAATCCTTTATCCAAGTGTAAGCAAACAAAGTTTGCACCTGAAAATATCTTCAGGACTGAGGTAAGGTGGTACATCCCTTGGCAACTTGTAGCAAAGGTGGAGATCAAGCTCTCATCACTCCTTGTCTCGGTATCCAATTTCCAACTCCACTAGTAAGTTTTGTCAGTATCAAACTTCTAACTCCACTAGTAAGTTTTGTCTGTAAATTGCATGTGTCCTGAGGGCTGATTTTCCTGTATTCGGAAGATGAAAACCCCAGCTACCTCTGTATGTTAACTCCCACTCAATTGAAGAATACCCATATAAAGATTTCTTCTGTCATGACGAGAATCGAACTTAGGCCTTTTTCAACTGTAGGGCACTACATACCATCATTCTTGTAGTTGCACTACAGAGATGTCAATTTCATGCATATGGAAGATATAAAGATAGAAATATGCTAATATGAATATCTGTAAATTTATTAATATAGTGATATATTAATAAATTTACAGCAAAATAAAGACATTTTTCATTTTTATATTTACTACAGAACCCCACCCCATACACATACAAAAGTGGCAAATTACATGACGTAAGCCTTTGAATTAGCATCCAATTTCACAATAAAAAAAAAAAAAACATGCAATAATGAAATCAAAATATCCTCTGTGCAGAAATAGCTGATGGCATCTTTTGTATACCTTTAAAAAAATTAAATTCAACTATGGTTTAATACAGCCCAGATACAGCTGCTTTAAAACACAAGCATAAACCTTATTACAACATTCACTTATGTACTAAGGAACACAGATATTATTATTATTATTATTCAGGCCTCCATGGAGTCAAAAGACTCATCGTGGGAGATCCTATCTAAGAAACAAAAGTCTTTCAAGACTCGTTGAGGGAGGTCCCTCCTAGGAAACACAAAGTCTATCATACCACTCCTTAAACGCACTGACCGTTCCCGATCTTACCACTCCATCAGGCAATGCATTCAATGTATTCCTCCAAGAAAAGAAACCACTCCTCACTCTCTTTCTCACAGTTTCCTTTCGTAACTTCCAGGGATGGCCCCTTGTCATGACTCCTTCCCGCTGTTCAACCAAGCGAACGAACTCCCCAGTGTCAACCCTGTAACCACCTCTCAACAGTTTAAAAGTCTCTATCATATTGCCTCTCCTTCTATCCACCGAACTCTGCGGTCCACACTCTCTCAGTCGATCCTCATAACTAACATTGTACAGTCCTGACACTATCTTTGTTATCTACCTTTGTACCCTTTCCACAGTTAATTTATCCCCTTCAAATCCTAGGGACCAGATCTGAGAACAATAGTCTAAGTGTGGTCTGATCAGAGTCTTATACAACGGAATGATAACCATTTTATCTCTGCAGGTCAGTGTCCTTCTCATTATTGCAGTAATCCTCTGTGTTACCCTCACCACCTTTGCAATATGTCCCCTAAATTTCAGGTTTCTATCAATCATCAACCCCAGATCTCTTGTCTCCCCCTACTTCCTCCAGTATAACTCCTCCCATAGAGTATGCAGCATCCCATCGATGTTTCCCAAACCTCAAGACCTTACATTTTGCTGCATTAAACTGACACCCCTGTTCATATGCCCATCTGTCTAGCTTATTCAAATCCTCTTGCAGGGCTACTACATCTGCACTATTACTAATAACCCTTCCCAGCTTCGCATCATCCACAAACAACTGAATATCCCCTTGCAATCCATGGACAATGTCATTGATATAAAGGTTAAACAATATAGGTCCCAGCACTGAGCCTTGTGGAACACCACTCGTAACCTTCTGCCTCTTTGATATTGCTCCACCATGCACAACTCTCTGATACTTATCAGACAGCCAATCCTGATTCTAGTTGACCAATCTGACATTCAGACTCATGTGCTGCAACTTGAATATCAGCTTATCATGTGGCACCCTGTCAAATGCCTTTGCTAAGTCTAGAAAAATGGCAGTATATGCCTGTCCCTCATCTAATGCTCTTGTAACTTTATCATAAAAGGCTAGCATATTGCTAAAACAAGAGTGCCCCTTCACAAATCCATGTCGACTCTCACAGATAACATTACCCTCATCTGCCCAATGCTGTATACAGTCCCTCACTACTTTCTCCAAGATTTTACTAACTACTGATGACACACAAACTGACCTATAATTAGACACTTCTAGTCTGCTACTGCCCTTATGCAATGGCACAATCTTACCTTCCTTCCATTCCATGGGCACCTTTTCCGCAGCCAGACTGTCATTGACAAGACAAGTCAAAGACACTGTCAGTTCCTTAGCACATTCTCTCAAAACTCGTGGTGAAATACCATCCAGTCCGACCACTTTACTAACATCCAGAGTAATCAGTATGTGGAACACATTTGCCTCTTGCACCTCTAAACCTCGAACCTGCCCTATCCCTCTATTATTCAAATTGATTCCTCCAGGATGAAATACTCCAATAAAGTGTTCATTGAACAATTCCCAATGTCCTATGCATCAGTCACTCTATTCCCATTTTTATCCCACAATGTCATTCTTCCACAGTCATTTATCTTATTAGCTACATAGCCAAAAAATTCCCTAGGATTTTCATGGCATTGTACTATTCTGTAAGTTCAGGAAATATCTTTAAGAACCAGCATGTAGCTGGTGTATTTCACTGTGAAAAATAACAAGAATGCCGCACTGAATGTTATTGCTGTGTAAGTGAAAAGTAAATTATAATTATCATCACACCTCCTTGCAGTCAAAGGATATCACTACCATATCAGGAATGCATTTAAAACACTTTTTATGCAACCCCCCCCTCCCTCCCTCCTTGCTCACTCTCATACAGCTTCCAGGGAAAGCTTCTCGTTCTTCTTCTATCTTTCCCCATTCTATAAGAAACCTCATCTGGCAATATGGCTCTTATTTCATTAATCTGGTAATATATCTCTTATAAACTTTATATCTCAATCATATTTCCCACTCCATTTCTTATCCAGTAGACTCTCAAATTGCATTTCCTCAATCTTTTTTTCCCAATCAACATTCTAGAGATCATAAACTAATTTATCATCTCTGGACCTTTTCTAATATCTGTTCTTCCTTTTGAAAACTAAGTGACAAATTTCTCATCTCATCTTCCTTATACAAATTTCTCATCTCATCTTCCTCTTTTACCTTGCGGTGTCAAGGGTCCATTGATCATCGGACCTCACTCCCGGTGTATCCTATGGCCTGTAGTGTTGAGTTCTCAAGGCCAGTTTGCCTGTTTTATGGGATGAAAAACCCCAGAATAAACTGGGGAAAAAACCCTGCTGTCCACGCCCAAGACTGGCTAACTTGGCTATGGCTGAGGAAGATCCTTCAGTTCCTCACGTCGCCGATGGGAATCGAACCTAGGACACTCCTTCCCCAGGCATATGGTTGCGAAGCGCATAGCCACTAGGCTAACCGCATGGACAGTGACAAATTTGGGTACATTAATTCATATGTCGTGTGATCAAAGACATGCCAATATCATCTAAATCATTGCTATAAACCAGTGTGCCGTCCTCACAAGTTTAGCAATGTGTCCCTGAAATTTTAGGTTCTTATAACATTACCCCAGATTCCTTATGTTCTCCACCTTCTCTAAGATATCCCCACCAAATGCCTCTTCACCCATCTTTGCTTCCCAAATTTTAAAACCTTACACACTGCAAAAGTGACTGGTAATCCTTCTCTCTTGTCCATTCATCCAATTTATTCAAATTGACTTGCAAATTAGGTTCTAAATCCTCATAGTTCTTCCCAACTTTGCATGAACTACAAATGATTTCATATCATGATCTGAACCTCTCCCAATATCATGAATATTCAAGTTAAACATCAACAATCCCTAAACAGATCCTTCAGGTATACCATTAGTGACTTTCCTCTTCTGGGATACTGCTCCCCTCCCCATTATAAATTAAAGATGCCAAAAAATTATATTCTTGGTTTAATCCTTTATCCAAGTGTAAGCAAACAAAGTTTGCATCTGAAGTATTTTCAGGACAGGGCAACTCATATATAAAAGCTAAGGACTTCACATCACTTGCCTTAGTATCCCATAACAAAGCACATATCCTTTCGGACATGTGAAATGCTATGCATTATGGGAAGGGTCACTACCCAGATTGGTTTCGATTTTTATTGAGGTGAAAAAGTAAAGGGTTGCTGATCATAGGCCTAGAGTAGTTAGTATAGGGGTGCAAGAGAGCCTAATAGTATTAGGAGAAAGAAAAGACGTAAAAATTTTTTGTCGGCTGTTGTGCTTTATATGTATATATATATATATATATATATATATATATATAAAGAGATTTAATGACTAAAACCGAGAATAATTGTAAGGCTTTAATGATATAAAGCACTACTAGTTTTGACTTTTGACAGCCTTCTTCAGGTGTCTTCTAAAAATAGGAAACAGCAATAAAAACACTGAAGTTTAAAACTGAGAAGCACAGGAAATTTTCAGTACATTATTGACATGAAAAAAACGTATTTACATTTAAGTTGTTCTTTCAAACATGGCATTGTTTGTTGAGTCTATGCTTGCAGACTCTCGTGAGCGCCAGTACTGAACAACAGCAGAATGGCTATCAGGGATGTTGTGGCTCAAATTGTTATTTAAATGTTCACGATTAAGAATGATTTCTCTGGACTCCACAATTTTTCTTTCAAACTCATTGTGGCAATGAAATATGCTTTTGGATCTATCCCAGCAGGCTGAATGACCCTGGTGTTCATCATCAGGATTGTTCGAGAAAAGAACATGACTAGACAAGGCACTGGCATGTGTGTGTATGTGTTACTGGCAAAGTGTGAAAAGCAGGCATTCTATAGAATGCCTAGGCGTTTTTTGGCAAAGTATGAAATGTCTGTTTTTGTAAATATTTTATATACTTTCCCTAGGCATTGTATAGAATGACAAACTATTTCGGATATATTTTCATTTTGAAGTTTTAAATTTTGCTGCCATGGGAAGGTTAGGTGCTGGCGGTTGTTGAGAGTTTTTAATGTAGGTAATCATGAATCAGAAATCCTTAAAAAGGGTTTCAACTTTGCTGTCACCTAGAATTTTATTCCTAAAATGGATTTCATATGTGGGATAGAAAAAAGTCTTTATCCACTTCCAGAGGCTACAGCAAATACTATCAGATTCAATAGTACGATTATTCTTGCCTCAACAAAACCAACACTACTCCATATGATAAGAAAGCAATCTGCAATTTACATAACAACAAAGACATTATAATAACCAAAGTGGACAAAGGAAATTCATCAATCATTCTCAACTCGGAAGATTTCTTTAATAAGATTAACTTGTTACTAGCAGACAGTTCCACTTACCAAGTCTTAGATAAAAATCCCATCATGAGTAATCATCTGGAGACTAACGCTCTTATCCGCAATATGACGGTTGGTCAGATGAACTAAAAAAACAACTTAAATCCTTACACCCTATTACTCCATGCCTTCATGGGGCACCGAAGATTATCAAAGAAAACGTACCACTTTGTCCAATAGTTGATGGAAGATCCTCACCTAAGTACTTACTAGCGAAGCATCTGGCAAATTTAATGAAAGGAAAAATTAGACAAACAGAGACCTACATTAAAATCTCTCAACAATTTGTGGGGAAAATCAAGAGTATCAAAATATCACAAATGGACATTATGGCTAGTCTATATGTAGTGTCCTTATTCACTAATGTACCGGTCATAGAGGTGGTCAACATTCTAAAGGATCTCTTCCCTCAGGATATCACCCAGTTGTTTCATCATTGCCTGAAATCAAATTTCTTCAAAGTAAATAACATAGTATACAAACAATCGGAAGGTCTAGCCACGAGTAGCCCCCCTGTCACCACCATGCGCAGATCTATCTATGGAAAAACTGGAAAAGGATATTTTTTCCACCATTTCGCCTAAACCGCCTTGGTGGCAATATGTCGATGATGTGTTCATCATCTGGAAGGATACCATGGAAAACTTTCTGGTGTTTCTTAATAAAATTAACTCACTATATAATAAGATCAAATTCACTATGGAACTGGAGAAGAAAAAAGAACTACCCTTTCTTGACATACTGGTGAGGAGAGAAGATAACAATGTTCAACTGTCCATTTACAAGAAACCCACAGATACAGGTAGATATCTACATTATTCGTCTAACCATCATAGATCACAAAAACACAGCATCATTCATATGTTCCGTAATAGAGCCCTAAGGTCTATTTCGAAAGAAGCAGATGTACAGAGAGAACTGTCACAAACAGCTAACACTATCTCTGAACGGATACCCTTCTAACATTTTAAACAAATTGATTTTTAAAGACAACCTCCAACAATGTAACGGAGTCCCAATATGTGTCCACAGCTGTCATTCCATATATTAATTCAGTATTCACAAAATTGGCAAGAATGTTAAAAGCTCATAACATCAGAGTGGTTTTTAAACCAACTACCACGATCAGACAAGTTTTAAGATCACTCAAAGATGAGGTGCCTTTCTTCAAATTTCCTGGAGTATATGAAATTTCATGAACGTGTGGCCTTTCTTACATTGGACAGACCTCTAGAAGTTTTGAAATAAGACAGAAGGAACATGTGGGAGATGTCAATCACAATAGAATCATCACATCTAGTTTAGATCATTTCTCAACATCAAATCAGGTTATAGATTGGAAAAATGGTTCTATGCCTTACATCAAGAATGACTACAGACACAGAACTTTCAAAGAAGCAGCAGTGGTGCTACGCCAGGCAATAATTTAAATAGAAATCAAGGTGCTATTCTTAAAGACATATGGAAAAATCTCATAAATTCTCTCAGCTTAACAGAACTACAATATACGAAAAACTACACAACACGTGGTCATATACCGGATTCTGACTGAAGCGTTCATTCTGACTGAAGCCATCAAACATGAATTATTAAATGTATCGGCCTAGCAATTACTAAAGTGTATGTTTTTATTAACTTGATGCATTTGTTTTCACACCAGTACAGCCTTGAAAATGCTCGACAGTGGCTAGTGAAACTTCTTGGCTCTTTGTATTTTTAATCATTAAATCATATGGTCTTTTAACAATAAAAGTTCTTAGTTTTAATACATTAGACCAAATATGAACAATTTAACTTTATATAATGCTTCAATATTCTATACAATGCCTAGGGAAAGTATGTAAAATATTAAAAAAAAAAACAGACATTTTATACTTTGCCAAAAAATGCCTAGGCATTCAATAGAATGCCCACTTTTCACACTTTGCCGGTAACACACACACACATATTTATGGTTTATACATAATTTATGTTGGTTAGTTCGACTGTGCCTTTGTTATATTCTACATGTGCTGCGTTCCCGGCATCTTGTACTTTACATAACCTCTATCTGCTTTGTTCAAAATGAGACTATTATCTGCTAAAACTAATCTCACTGTTAATCCCACTAAGTCTTACTGTGTTTTCCACTGCTGTTAAAACAGACTTTAATTTATCAGCCATTTTACGATATGCAGTTTACCAATCCTCACACTATTCAATTAGAATTTTATTTTATTTTTTTTTTTTTTATCGAATGCAGCATTCTAACTGAACTAATGTACTTTGAAAATTAAGGTAAGAAATACAGGCAAGATCTCAGTCAATGCACAAATTTTCTTATTGCAAGTCATGGCAATTCTAAACTTAATGTGCACGCGGGTTCACTAGTTTTTTTTTGAGATAGTGCATTGTCAATGGATCAGGCAAGCAAAACATTTTATTTTAACCTAAAAAAAAAAAAAATAGTACAATGCACAAACAAATAGGAGACATTATTTCTCTAAGCCCACTTACATACACAATAGGCAAAATATGCTACTAAACATTTTTACACTCAACACCTAGTTGACCCTGTTAGCTAAATATCGTTCACTGCATATATAGGTTATCATTTGTCTTCCCCTTCATTACAGAAACTTATTAACTAACTAAATACTAACAATTTCCTGTAAGCACACATACAAATCTCTCAGTTGTAAGCCTTTAAGACATTAACAAAATTGTGCTTACTTACATTGACTTTTACAAATGCAGTCAAATAATTTGAACAAACTTCAGCTAATTGAGCTTGAAATTTCATCTTCTTCCTGGATACTGGCTGTTGCCTGGATGATCTTGGCAGTTATGCTGTAGAAGTTTTCCTGGAAAGCTTAGGTTGATTTTCTTTCGGAAAACTGGAACTGTTAAAGTCACCGCAATGTCTAATGGGTAACTATGCTCTCATAGCATGTTCTTACATCTACAGGAAATCCATCAAAAACCCCGCCTCTCCTCCCCTCATCCCCGTACCTGGAATCAAAATCTGGAGATGAAAAAAACGAGGGCCCCGAGAGAGCATCTTAGTCCCCTTTTATATCATTTCTTTGTGTTCTCCACAATGTCATTTCCAGGATTACTCACCAGCACGATGAAGTCACTTCAGCATCCTCCATTCTTGGGTGCATTGGCACACCCAGGGACGGCCAAGGGGCGATACCCCCCCCCCCAAAAAAAAAGAAAAAACACTAGAAAAATTTCCAAAAATATTTTCCTAATTAAAATTATTATTTTTTAAAATTTATGTTGTGTCTTCTATTTCTATGCTACTTATGAATTAGATCACATAAGGTGGGAAAACCCTATAGAACTCGGGAACCTGGCCGCTGTGAACACAAAGGGAATGAAGTAGTGCTCGGGCGCTACTTCGTTTGCCCGAGCTGGCCCAGAGGAGATCACGAGTATCATGTATTGGCAATCATTGTAGATGCTCAGTCATAGCTCGCATGCAATGTGTAGTGTGTATTCTCAAATCGTCTATTCAACTGTCCCCCCCCCCCAAGATTAAATCTTGAGTGCTTAGCCCCCCGCTAAGATTAAATCCTGAGTGCGGCACTGCTTGGGTGCATATTTCTATATTCACAACATGACCTTGTGAACTTTTGTTTTTATTTCTTCATCGCTATAATCTGAGTTAATCCCTTATTTTCCATTTTACATATACTTGACAATATACTTTAAATTATGCATTTTAACAGTAGAAGTATAATATTCCTTTTAATACATTCTAATTTCTATATGTTCGGAATCCTCTGTAAAATCGATCTTGAAAATTTAATTAATAATAAATTTATTGTAAGAGATTTTACAGACCGATAGATAGCATGAGAGATAGAGAAAAGGCCTCAGCTCTTTTATATCATCATATAGCCAAAGGCTATCAGTTTTCCTTTTTCACCAATCTCATATAGATGAACAACCAAAAGACCAATAGAAACTAAAGTGCAAAGATGACAGATACTCAAGGTGGTTAGCCCCATTTGGGTTAACTGCCATGAGTTGGCAATCTCTGCCTGGGAATTGCTTTCCAGTCATCTCTGCAATTGACTATAAGACCACATTGAATTAAGAGGACAGACCTATTTAAAAAACCTCTCATAGTAAGAACATATAAATTTTCTTATATCCAATCTGTGACATCTGTTTCCAATCAGTAACAGTTGTCACAGATTGGATCTCTGATGTTAAAGTACCTCCATTTGATGGTACTGACTGGAAGACGGCTATATGCAATTCTCCAATCAAGATTGCTCTTGTTAAGATATTCTTGGAACTTCAATAAGTTATGAAACAAAGTGTTGTTGTCAGTACCCAACTGGTGAAGTTTGCAGCGAAAGAGATGAAAGATTTTTTATACCAATTTATACTTTTTTAATGGAAACAATGTCAATGCTACAGTGTTGTAGCAGTCTTAGAGGTAAGACCCAGAGAAGGTCTGCACATGTGTGATTAATTTGCAATATTTTATGGAATTTTGAAGCTATATTCCTTAAATAGCAGAATTTTAAGATGGGAAGTCCAAATCCTCCATCTTTCGTTCATAGGTGAAGAAATTCTTTTTTTAACTTCTTGGTATCAGCTGGACCGAAAAAATTGCAGAGTTTATTATATAATTGCTTTTCTTCAGCTTCTATAATGTCTGCAATATTTATTATGTACAACTGAACAGGAAAGATTATGGTTTTGAGTAATATGGCTTTAGCAAAAAAGGAGAGTGGCCCTATTTTCCAGTCTTCTAACATTTCCAAGTTCTTGTTATAAGTTCTTGGACTGGTAATATTGGGTAAGTGGAGAAGGGAATTTCAAATATAATGAGGGGTTCTCTCTTTGGGGTTAGTCCACAAGGAATACCTTCAAGATCCCACTTTCCATAAACTTTTAATTTTGTCTTGTCTGCATTAATAATTAATCTTCTGCTTTTGCTGAATTCTTCCAAAATACCAAAAAAAAAATTATTATTATTACTATTATTATCTGAGACCTCCAAGGAGTCAAGGACTCATTGAGGGAGGCTGTAAATTACCAGCTATCATACTTTCCCTTAAATTCATTTACACTAGATGCACTCACTACCCCCGAGGGCAAATTATTCCACTCACTCACTGCTCTCTGGGAGAAAAACCTAGCTCTTACCCCCTTCTTGACTGAGAACAACCTTAACTTCCATGGATGTCCCCGTGTCCTCTTCCCGCTTTCCATATAACGAAAAATTTCATCATTTGAAATGCTATAACACCCATTCAAAAGTTTATAGACCTCTATCATATCATCCTAATTTCACCTGTTAACCAGAGTTTACAATCTGCCCTCAATCTAAATCCCATAATCCGGATATAATCTTTGTAAAACCACTTGGAACCCGGGAGACCAAATCTGCACGCAGTAATCCAGGTGTGTTCTTATCAAAGCCTTATAAAGAGGCAAAATTATTTCCTTATCCTTACATGACAAGGTTCACTTCGACATAGAAATTATCCTCTGAGTTGTATTTGCAACTTTTGCTATGTGACCTTTGAACTTTAAATTCTTATCCACCAATACACCAAGATCTCTTTCCTCTTCAGTTTCTTGTAGCATAATCCCGCTAATATAATATGCCGCTGGAACTCTAATCATGCCAAAGTGCATAATTTTACACTTATTAACTTAAAACTGATAGCTATTTTCGTTTGCCCAGATTTCCAGTCTTTTTCTATTATTATTCGTGACACCCTCGAGGAGTCCGAAGCCTCATCGCAGGAGGACACCTACTATAAAACTGTCTCCACCACTACACCGAACCTCTACTACCAATCATCTCCATCAACGCCATCTACCGCCCACCACCACCACAACTAGTATTTTTTTGTCTGTAAATTGCGTGTGTTCTAAAGGGCCAATTTGTCTGTATGTGGGATGAAAAACCAGAGTTTGTGGGAGGAAAAAACCCTGCTACCTCTGTATGAGATCGGCTGACTCACCTTCGATTGAAAAAGTCGACATAAAGATTCCTCCCATCACGACGAGAATTGAACTTAGGCCTATTCCAATCATAGGGCGCAATGTACCATCGTTCTTCCAATTGCACTACGGAAGCATTATTCATCTATTCAAATCATTTTGTAATTGCTGAAAGTGGCATCCCTGATTGCCCTGCCTATCTTTGCATCACCAGCAAACTGCAAATTGCAAATCTGATGATCGACTCTGCTTGATGTCATTAATGTATAGCTTGAACAAGAATGTCCCAAGGACTGAACCTTGAGGTACACCACTGTTTTTTTTTATGTTATTTTTATTTTTTTATTAATATTTGTACTAGTTATGGGCAGTACTACCCTTACATGACGTCCAGACTTGATATAGGCCTAAGCCGTTACAAGTGTTTTACTCTATGCCTATTTTAGTTATCATTGTAGTCATTCTCTGGTGGCAACACCATGAAACCAGTGTGCCTGTAGGGCTCTCAAGGAAAAAACTTTTATATTCTTCTGCATAAGCCCAAGCTGTTTTAAATCCTTATAACTATCTGCACTCCATTCGCCATGTAAAGAGATGGTGGTGCTGGTAAACCTCTGAGTTGCCCCATGCTCCTCCCGTATCTTACGCAAAACCACAGAGGTCCTATAATGTGGTTCCACTGCTGTCTCTCAACCTTTGTTCTTAAAGCGGTTGTTCAGAATGGAGACCACAGCGGCATGCCTCTGCACGCAGACCCCATGGGTGTGGAAGCAACACTGGGCTATATGAGACGGTTTCTGTGGTTAAGAAGGTCAATCGAATCATTCCATTTTGTGACCACATTTTTATTTTAAAATACTGTTTTTTAAAACTAAACAAGTACTAAAAAACAAACGTGACAAGTTTCGTTAGTTGTCAGACTAACGTCTTCAGGGGTTAAGATAACTAACAGTTTAAAGCACAAACTATAAGAAATTACGAAAAACCAAGTTCATTTATTGGTATTATGAGCATCAATGAACATCATTGACTATATGAGACAATGTCTCATTGTAGTGGCAGCCAGGCCTACAATTTGAGTCGTCACTACCCCATCGAGCTGCATGGGCTCGAGTAGGCAGGGCATTGACCCTCGTTCTGATAAGGTCAATATACTCAAACCCAGGGAGGAGTCTGGTGCCATCCCTTACCCAATCATGCTGGGGAGGCACCAGATATGACTCTTTTAAAGGAGCCATCTACAAAACAGTGCAACAGAGATGCCCACCTCTTGTGTTCTGTGGGTGCTGACTCAATTAAGGTACCTTGATAATGGGACCAGCCTTTAGACTGCCTAAAGTCTTCTTGTATTAATGGGCTACAGAAAGCCTCTCTGCAGATAGGGGAAGAAGATAGTTCTAACTTCGCGATTCTTGATAGCCGCAGGTTGTGGGATCAGCTATCTAAGTGATGGAACCCCAAGCCCACCATCCATCATCCTCACATAGAAATATGCAGCAGGGGTGTCAGGCGGCAGTTGGAACCATGATCTCATGGCTGAATGGATAGCCCTGTCCATTTGGGACAGTACAGAGATATATGTCCTACCAAGCACCAACTTGTGGTAAAAGCAAGGTAGGAGATAATGGGGAAAGGACAAACAGTCTTTGCTGGGGCTTGAGAGGAGCTTTCCTCAAAAAAGCGATCCCAGCTTCTAGGATAGAAGACCTTCCTTTGGAGTGAACATGATACCGAGGTATCTCTTCCAGGATGGTCAAAGCATGCAACGGCCTCCTGTGCAGGGAAAACTCTATAGTCTCGACCTTAAGCTTCTTGTCACGACCAGAGCTTTAAAACTCCGATTTAAAGCTCGTGACCTTCTTGTCATGAGCTCTAAATCCGGCAGATTCACACCCACTGTATACCACTTTTTGATATCTGTCTGTCAACCATCCCCTGATCCAAGTCAATAGATTATATTTCAATCCCATATTCTCCAGTTTATGTAACAGCCTATTGTGTGGTGTTCTATCAAATGCCTTAGAAAAATCCAACATTATTATAGTGTATCCATTCCCTTTATCCAACTAGGTCATAAACATGTTATAAAATATGAGCAAATTGCTAAAACATGACCTTCCTTTAGTAAACCCATGCTGTTCCCTGCAGAGTATAGAATGCTTGTCTACCCATTTCTGTATGCAAGTTCTTGCCAACTTCTCTAAAATCTTCACTACCATACCAGAGATACTAATAGGTCGGTAGTTAAACATCGGTTTTTGCACCACCCTTGTGCAATGGAACTATCATAAATTTCTTCCATTCCTGAGCTGAAACTCAAGTTATACAAATGTGTGAAAGGCCTAGCCAATTCAGTTGAACATTCCTTTAGCAAACGGGCTAATTTTCCATGTGTCCCTATTGACAAATTCTTAATCCAGGTTATGCAAAAGCTCTTCAACCTCATTTTCATGAACCTCTAACTCTTCATCCAACATAGCAGTAGCACTGTGCACCATGCTACATACACCTGGTTGATACATCTTAGCAAAGTGAGCACTCATTAACTGAACAATCCCCTCAGCTTCTGACACTCATATACCATCTGCATTTAATAAAGTTATTCTTCCACATTCATTCTTTCTTTTGCTTGCGGCATAACGATAAAATTCTTTTGGATTGCCTTTAGCGTGCATGGCCAATTTCTTTTCATACTCCGTTTTAGCTTTTCTCACAATACTCGTTACTTTTCTGGCCTGAGCTTTATATATTTCATAACTCCTCTCACTCTTATTCTCACGATATTCTGTTCATGTCATCTTCTTCTTGTGGATTTCTTGCTTAATAAGGCTGCAAATTCATTGCACTCCCAACCTACTTATTCTTTAAACACTAGGGATACACTGAGATACCGCCTCATTCAAGCACTTTTTCAGTGATTCCCATGCATTGCTGACATTTTTTCCATTCAGTAACTTATACCGCTGGGACCAAAGATAGTATTCTTCTAAGTTGATCATAAGTTCCAGCTTTCTAGTTCAGCATGTAGCCTGTTTTGATCGGAACTTCAATACAAGTAGATACTTTCCAAGAAAGAACAGCATGATCACTGTCATCAATTGGTGGTACAATAGTCATATTCTTGACAGAGATCCCTTCCGACGCTATGAGCAAATCCAAGAAGGACCTCGAGTTCCTTCTTTCACACGCTGCTTGAGAAAGTTGTCTCACAACAATTCAATAAATTCCTGTTCTTTCTTATCATGAGATTTCTCTTCTACCCAATCAATGTTTGGATATATATATGGAATCATTATCCTTCAAAGTTCCGACTACATCATCGGCATAGTCTAATACCTTATTTCCTTTTTGTTGAAAGAACTGTTATTCCTCGCACAGCATGTATATTGTTGACTTGTTGTAAGGTTGTCCTCTCATTCCACTGCTCTTTGCATTGGCTCTTGAACCGCAAAGAGCAGTGGAATGAGAGGACAACCTTGCTTGACTCCTTTTTTCTGAATTTTTACAGGGTCTGGCAGGAACCCATTAACTAGGAGGTGGGTGGTTCAATTGGCATAGGCGCCTTTGATAACAGACAGCAGTTTTTTACCTACGCCAATTTGATGGAGAATGTGGAATAGAAAGGAATGCCGAACATTATCGAATGTTTGAGTAAGGTCTACTGATAGCACTGCCATCGAGAGCTTTTTCATGTTAACTAAGCAGATTAGATCACATAACAGAAATAGATTAAATTCTACTGCTCAACGTGGTACTTCATACACCTGTATGCTTTTAATTATATATTTCATTCCTACTTTGAGCCTGTTATTGATAATGCGGAAAAATATCTTGTAGTCAGTATCAGATAGCGAAATAGGTCTCCAGCTGCTGATTAAGGTGTGATTTCTATAAGGTTTAGGAATGAGGACAGTATCGCTTGCTACAAATTCACTTGGTATGTGTCCTGATGAGAAAAAGGAATTAAATAGTGTAACTAGAATGGGAAGAATAAAATCCCAAGCCTCGTGATAAAGTTCTATTCATAGACCATCAGGTCCCAGGGATTTTCTTATCTGGCATTCTTTATAGGCTGTGGTAACTTCAGATACCGTAATGGATCTGTAAACCCATCTTGGATATGAACAGGAAAGACATTAATGTTCCAAGAATTATAATTTCCAACAGTACTATTGTCTTCAAGAAGATTTTTGTAGTGTTTTTGAAAGGAGTCAAGGATGTCTTTAGTGGTGGACATGTCTTTGCCATCAACACAGATTTGAGTGATAGCCCTTTCTTTGCAAAATTTTGTAAATTGTCTATTGACGAATGCAGTTGAAGGGCTATCTGCTAAGTGCTGTTGTATTCTTATCTTAAAATTTCTTTCTTCTACTTGTTTCTGCCTTTCCAGTTCTATCACTAAGTTAATGTTTCTAATGATGTTGCTACATTCTATACCATTGCCAGCTTCTCTCTTTATATAGGTCTTTCATCTTCCTTTTTCCTTTTGAGGAAAGCCTGTTCCTTTCCCCATTCCATCATATTCTGCTTTACTGCTTTGAATTTTGGAAAGCCTGTTCCTTTCCCCATTCCATCATATTCTGCTTTACTGCTTTCAATTTTAACCACATATCCCAATTGCAGGTAACATTATTCCAATTCAAACAGAGGGTCTGGAATTTAGTTGAAAAGATCAATGGAAAATTTGGTGGAAGTCTCCATGATCCAGAAGAGATCTCTACTTTTTCCAGGCAGTGGAACTTAAGTATAACTGGATTATCTGACATGTTAATGTCAAGATGTTTTATCTGAATTATCCTATTTATAAGGGAAGAAGAGATATAAATTCGATCAATATAAGTACCAATACCTTGATTCATGTATGTGTATGCCTGGAGATTAGGATTGCAAATCCTGCACATGTCTACTAGTTGAGCATTGTCAAGACATGTTTTTAACTGTGCATATCCCACTTTTACACTACTGGAGTGTCCTCTTATTTTACCAGACTAGAATTGAGGTTTTGTCAGTTGGATCCAGACCCAAAAGTGATACCAAGGCTGAAGTAATGCAGAAGACATATTTCAATATACGAGAAGCCAAAAGGTATTATTAAAATTCTCTGGATTAGAGACATGTGTTGGAGTATTTCCACTTTGTTATATTATAAATTAAAGATGCCAGAAAAAGATATTCTTGGTTTAATCCTTTATCCAAATAGAGCTAATTAGAACACCAAATATATCACAGAGGTATAAAGAACAGTTCATGGATCACCCAATTCAGTCTAGTAAAGATGGTGCTTTTAAACAAACTACATTTGGTAAAATCACAAAAAGTGCACAAACAAGTAAGCAAGAAATTAGCCCCGAATTTCCAAAGCCTCATCTGCCACTTTCCCAGTCAAATATAGATGGAACAACATCAGCTGAAATTACCAATAATGAACCTAGTATAACAGATGAACAGATACAAGACAAAATGCAAAAATCATGAAACTGTTCTACAAGGAGAAACTGGAGAAGAAACAGAAAAGCAAAGTAACACCAATGAAAGAACTTAATAAGCAGACAAGATCATCAAAAAGAAAAGAGGAATTAATAAAAAAAAATGAGGATAAATAAAAATATTAAAATAAGCAATAACATCTAAAAGAAAAGTAATAAAAAACGTAAAGATGGAGAAGACTGTGGATCACCAAATGAAAACTCTTCAAGCTCAGAAGAACCATCTGATGCTAATAAAGGATGAAAGAGATACAATTAAAGAAAAAATAATCAAGTTTACTGATTTGCAGTTTTCTCAATATGATTATCATCTACATGAAAAGAATATAACTAGCTTCCAAATCAAGAACAATAGGTATGAAATCAAAATAATGGAAAGCAACTGGAAAACACGATAAACCGTAAAGAAAAAACACAATTGTTATCTAATGCCTATACAACCAACAGCTACAACATGCCGGCTCGGGCGTCGTCCGGATAAACAAGGCCCGCGATACCAATCGAGCGATCGGGATTGGATCGAAAAGTGGGATACCGAAAGGAAACAGAAACTGAAACTAGCAGAACTGTTATCAGTAGGAACAAGGAATGTGCGGACACTCTGGATGTCAGGAAAATTAGAACTACTTCGTGAGGAAATGAAGAGATATACTAGGATTGGCAGAGATGAGAATTGGACATCATCTGGAGAGATCAATGGATGCGAAGTAATATGGTCAGGACATGACACCATGCAAGAAGCAGGAGTTGGCTTCCTTTTCAGCAAAAGAGCTTGAGAGGCACTGTTAGGCTACAAACCAGTTAATGAATGAATCATAGTAGCAAGATTTCAGGCAAAGTCATTCAACATATCAATAGTCCAGATATATGCACCCACATCTGACAGCACAGATGAGGATATTGACTTATTCTACAAAGATCTGACAGAGACAATAGAAATAATACCAAAGCAAGATGTGTTAATTATTGAAGGAGATTGGAATGCCAAAGTTGGAATAGATAATGATGGTTGGGAAAAAGTCATAGGAAAATATGGTTTCAGAGAAAGAAATGAACGAGGTGAAAAATTGTTAGAATTTGCTGTGGACCATGAGATGATGATCTGTAACACAAGATTCCAACAAAAGGAATGTAGAAAATGGACGTGATGATCAAATGATGGGAAAACCAAAAACACGATTGATATGATTATGATTAAAAGAAGACGGATAACATCAGTACAGCAATGTCGAACTTTTCAAGGAGCGAATATAGACTCGGACCATAGTTTAGTGATTGCAAACATCAAGATGAAATTAAAAAAGAAATATAAACCCCAACATCAGAATAGAAGAGATACAGCACGAATAAGTGAAGCAGAAATAGGAAGAAGGTACAGAACAGTGTTAGCAGAGAAACTTAAAAGTGTGGAGAAAGAAAAAAACTCGAATTTAAGAGTGAAAAGAGTAATGAAGGCGATAGAAGATGCAGTTGAAGAAACAGTACCAGAAGAAGAGAAGATCAAGAAGAAATGGATTACACAAGAAACACTGAAGTTAGTACAGAAGAAAAGAATGTTGAAGATAAGAAGGGATACATCAGAACAAATAGAAGAGCAATATAGAAGAAAGTGTAATGAGGTGAAAAAAGCAGTCAGAATGGATAAAATGAAATGGTTAGAAGTCCAATGCAACAATAATGAAAAGTACTATGGAGAGCATAAAACAAGGGAGGTATACAAAATGATCAGAACCATTAATAGAAAGTGGCAACCAAAACAGACCACAATTAAAGATGAAAAGGGCAAAGTATTCATGAATAAAGAAAAAAATTGTACAGCGGTGGACAAGATAATGTAGTGAGTTATATGAAGAAAAACTAGATTCAGATAGCATTGGGAACCTCACTGAAGAATTGAAGCAGATATCACCACCAGGTAATGAGCATGATATGGACATTTTAAGAGGAGAGGTAGAAAAAGCAATAGGATGGCTAAAACACAACAAGAGTCCTGGTAACGATAACATTACTGGAGATGATTAAATATGGTGGTGAAAGTATGGTTACAGAAATGCACCAACTATGCAATATGGTATGGAAAGAAGGGAAAATGCCAGAGGAGTGGGTGAAATCAATATTAGTAACATTATACAAGAAAGGAAATAAGCTAGAATGTAAAAATTATAGAACAATTGCCTTCATAAGTCACCTTGTTAAAGTGATGATGATCATATTGACAGAAAGATTGAGAACACAATTGGAATCATACCTTGCAAATGAGCAAGCAGGATTTAGGAAGGATAGAACTACAATTCAACAGATTTTGACAATGAGGTTAATAGCAGAGAAAAGCTAGGAGAAAAAACAAAAACATATTATTACGAGTATCCCCATGGAGTCAGTAGACTCATCGCAGGAGACCCAAACTAGCAAAACAATATCTGTCATATCTCTTCTTGAATTCATTTACAGACGATGAGCTCATAACTAAGTCAGGCAATGAATTCCACTCATTCACCACCCTCCAGGCAAAAAACCTTGTTCTGACACCTTTGTTAACCACACTCTTCTTTAATTTCCAGAGATGACCTCTTGTTCTTCCATCACTATCACACAGCTGAAACATTTCCCCTGCATCAATCCTATAAAAACCTTTCAGTAATTTGAATGTGTCTATCATATCCCCTCTTCTTCGCCTATCAACCAATCTCTGCAATCCAACAATGTAGGGAGCATTTTTTATATCACTCACCAACTTGGCCACTCTTCTCTGAACCCTCTCCACAGTCTCCTCATCTCCAAGGAATCCAGGTGACCAGACCTGAGCACAGTAATCCAAATGTGAAAGTATCAATGCTTTATAAAGGAATAAATAACCTCTTTATCTCTGACATCCAGAGATAAATAACCTCTTTATCTCTGGATGTCAGTGTGTTCCTCAACAACCAAGTAATCCTATGTGCAATCTTGGACACCTTAGCAATGTGTCCTCTGAACATCATCTCCCTATCTACCAATACCCCTAAGTCCCTAGCCTCATCAATCTCTTGGAATACCTTTCCATCGACGTAGTACACAGCTGCTGGTAATCTTTTAATCCCAAAATACATGACTTTACACTTTTCCACATTGAACTGACATCCATTATCTTTTGCCCATTTTACCAGCTTATTTAAATCCTCCTGCAAACTTTCAACATCAGCTTGATTTTCTATTGCACTACACAACTTTGCATCATCAGCAAACAACTGAATATCTACCTTTAAGCCATTTCCTATATCATTTATATACAAATTAAACAGCATTGGCCCAAGCACAGAGCCCTGAGGCACACCACTGGTCACCTGCCTCATTCTGGACTCGGCTCCTCCATACACCACCTTATGGTATCTCTCCCTGAGCCATTCTCCTATCCATATCACCAATTTAATATCCATTCCCATCTGCTCCAAATTGCGTAACAGTGTTCTATTGGGTATCCTGTCAAAAGCCTTAGCAAAATCCAGAAGTACCACTGTGTAGCCAGTTCCTTTATCTAACTCAGATGTTATTCTATTATGAATAGTTAATAGATTGCTAAGGCAGGATCTACCTTTAACAAAACCATGTTGGCCTCTATAGAGTATCATATCCTGATCTACCCATTCTTGAATTTTGTCTTTAACCAACTTTTCCAATACTTTTACCACTACTCTTGAGACGGTGATTGGTCTGTAATTAAATACCGCAGTTCTAGAGCCACCCTTATGCAAAGGAACCACTTTGCCTAACTTCCACTCCCTAGGGACCATACCAGAGTTCAAACTTAAATTAAATATCCAAGTAAGAGGGTTGACAATTCATTTGCACGTTCACGCAACACCCGAGCTGATATTCCATCTAAGCCTACAGCAGTGTTTGTATTTAAATTTTGCAATATATTAAATACCTCTGATTCTTTAGCTTCAATTCTCACATTAGGTATTGCTACAGGTATAGAGATATCCTCACTTGGGTGATAGACTTTTGAAAAGTGATCACTCAGTAACTCGACTATTACATCTGATTTTGTCACCTCAATACCATCAGTACCCACTAAAGTTATCCTTCCAAAGTCATTCTTCCTCTTACTTGCCACATAGCGAAACAACTCTTTGGGATTACCTTTGATCTCTTTGGCTAAGGTCTTCTCATAATCTGATTTAGCTTTTCTTACTATGCTGGTAACCTTCCTAGCTTGAGCCTTGTACTGCTCATGGGTGTCCTGATCGCCTTTCTTCTTGTAAATTCTCCATAACATTTTCTTTTTTTGCAGATCAAGCTTGATACTACTGCTCATCCATCTAATGCCTGCCTTGTTTGATCTCCTGACTATGGGGACACAATCTGATATTGCTTTCCTCAGATACCCGCTGATTTTATCCCAAGCACTGCTAACATCTTTCCCTTGCAAAATGTTCTGCCGTGGGATGGCTGCAAACTCACTCTGAAGCTTGTTATAATTGCCTAATCTGTAGTTCCGTATATACCCCTTCTTAACAGAAAAATCCACAGATTATGCAACCTCCCAAGTCAATACCACATGATCGCTTTCACCAATTGGAGGTAACGAGGACACCTTACTTATGCACATAACCTCTGAACCAATAACCAGGTCCAACACTCTCACACCACGTGTCCCTTCAGTTATGTGCTGTTTCAAGTAATTACCTCGTAGAAGATGTATGAACTCCATTTCCTTTTTGCTACGTGATATTTCCTCCTTCCAACTGATATCACCATAATCAAAATCCCCTATAATAATCACTAAGCCTTCACTCATTGCACTAATTTGCTGATGCATGAATTCAATATCTCCCCCTGTACTCCCTGGCCTATAGCAGCATCCAACTGTATATTTGGTTGCATTGGTCACTATTTTGCACCAGACCACCTCAAATGAACTCTCATTCACATGTCTAACATCTTGATATACTACTTTCTTTGGCTGCAACACATCAGCTATCATCAACAGTACTCCTCCTCCTGTTCTATCCTCTCTGAAAACACTGTACCCATCACATTCAATTCCAGTGACCACATCTTCTGCTGACAGCCAAGTTTCACTAATGCCTACAACTTTTGGTGAGATTTCACTGACTAATGCCAAAAATTCTTCTCTCTTATTTCGAATGCTTCTAGCATTGGTATACAAAAATTGCAGATTCCCCTCTAGATCTTGTACCGGCTACTGATATACAAGTCACTAACTTCCGTAGTCCTATGCCGATTTTTATCCCCTCAATAAATATACAATCAGTGCTAAAGTTTCTCTCTCTTACACTCAACCTTTTCAATATTAGTTTCCCTGCCCAATAACTTCAACTTGTTCAGAAAACAATAACTTCTTCAATCGTTTATGTCCTTCCATGTTAAGATGCAGTCCATCTCTAGCATACACTGCCTTTTTCCTTCAAACATGCTCCAAACATCAACAAATTCCAGACCTCTTTTTTTGCACATTCTTGCAATCATATCATTCATTATCATTGCTCGTCTACTTAACTCATAATTGTCAAAACGAGGCAGAACACACACACTATCCTCCCATTGACACTTTTCCTCTTCACAATATCTAATAATGTTCTTAAATCTTTTCCTACCCAATTTATACTACCTCTCTGGTCATTCGTACCCACCATAACTATCATCTTGTCTGCTTCCTGCCCTCTCTTTATTGCTAAAGCCACTCTTTCTATTGTCCCATCAGCCAAGCACTCCTCATACATACCACTCTCCATACCCTTAATCATAGAATCACCATATATATCACCACTCTTAACTTCATTCAAGTCCACACTCACGGACTCAGTCGCTACACTATTCAGCATGACTCTCCCAGCTTCATTACTCAACTCTCTATTACTTACCCCCCCCCCCCACTCTCACTACATCTCGTTTCTTCTAGGCCACTTGTGTTTTATTTTGTTGACTCCCAATCACTCCCATACTATTTATTACTGCATCATTCACCAAAGACTCACCTATATGTAATCCTGTTCTAGTTACTTCAGCTAAAGTAATCTCTATAGTCCTAATTTCTCTGTTTAACACATTAAACTCAGTTTTAACTTCCAGTATCTCCTTACCGAGCACTTCCACTTCCTCATGAAGAAGAGGAAGGTAATTTTTCATTTTCATAAACTCCCGCCGAAGTTCTTCCGCTACGGTCTCAATGTCAGCTTCCATTCCTAAACGCTCCAGCCTATCCCGACACTTCTCACATACGTCGACATTTCCGTTCTTCTCATTTAGCCAGACCGACCACAGATCCTTCACATTTTTTGGCACATACATGTAGCAGTTTCCGCAACGCATCCATTGTGAAAAATCTAATGCTGAGCCAGCCTTTCGTGTAGAAGTAGAAGTCCTGCGCACCGCTGACGTACGTTTCTTGTTGGACGCCATCTTTACACGTTGAAATAGTGAAACAAACGGCAGTGAAAACACAATATATACAACACAGTTCCAAACAATAACACCACTGAAGGACACTTGTATCTAACCGATTCACAACTGCAGCACAATTTGTGACAAAAAGCCACACTATATTTAACTTTAAAAACACGTTTTCTAGACTAGCTAAACACGACTGCCACATTTATACTTGCTTTGTTGACTTTCAGAAAGCCTTTGACAGTATTGACCAGAAAGTGACATTAGCAGTTCTGGAATCCTATGGAATTGATGAAAAACTAATAGCTATATTAAAAGATGTTTACCAGAATGTAGTTACAGCAGTTAGAATAGGTGATGATTTGGGGAAATGGTTTAAAACAAGCAGAGGTACTAGACATGGAGACCCAATATCACCAAGAATTTTCATCGCACATCTAGAAAGAGCAATGGATAAAATGAAAGAAGATGCCAAAGGAATATCTGTACACGGAATGAGAATTAACAATCTGAGATTTGCAGATGACATTCTTATTATTGAAGAAGACGAAAGAGAACTACAAAAAACACTGAAACTGTTAAATGAGGAAGGGAAGAGATTTGGACTTGTTATGAACTTTGAAAAAACAAAGACAATGGTATTTGGTGAGAAGAACATGAAACAAAAGATACAAGTGGATGGAACTGATATAGAAAATGTAGAACAATTCACATATTTGGGAAGTAAACTGACATATGACTTGGACTGTAAAAAAGAAATAAAGATCACGATTGCAAAGGGAAGAACAAATCTGAAGGCCATGGATAACATCTGGAAAAGTAAAGTGATCAGTCTGCAAACAAAACTAAGAGTATTGGAAACATCTTCAGCGGTGTACTGTATGGATCTGAAATGTGGGTAATAAATAAGGAATCAAGAAAAGAATTTTGTCATTTGAAAGAACTTGTTACAGGAAGATTCTAAGAATAGGATGGGTACAGAAAATCACCAATGAAGAGCTCTATCAGAAGATACAACCAAAACAGAATCTAATGCAGAAGATTATAAAACGGAAGCTGCAATTATTTGGACACATCTGTAGAATGAGTGAGGACCAGAAGATAAAGACATTTATGTTTGGTATTTTGGATGGTTTAAACAGAAGAGGTAGACCATACAGAGAATGGATAGATGATATAAAAGACTGGTGTGGAATGGGTGTACAAAAACTGCGACACTGTGCACTGGACAAAGAAAGGTGGAAGAAGACAGTGAAACAGGCATCGGACATCAACGGGCAGTGAGCCCATGATTCGTGGTGATGATGAAATGGTAAACACTTTACAAGAAGCAGGTTACACAATTCCTTCTTCACAGCTTAAAGACATCATCAGGTTCATTCAAAATCTAAGAGTTAAAGACATACCACTGCCACTTCATTAATCATAGCATCTCCTTTCTGCATTGTCTCATTAAATATGCAATAATTCCATAAGTAAATTAAACAAGAAACTATATGGAAACTTATGCTACGCCATAATATCAGCTTTTTGTTTCTCCAAGAAAGATACTTCTGCAGATATAAAAATAGATATCCACTTTTTTCTTATTGGAGCTTAGAAAGATTTAACAGGGCTGGAGTAAGAGTTCATATTCTTGTCCTCCTGCTTGAGTCATTATTATTATTATTATTTGTGACAACTCCAAGGAGTCCGAAGACTCATCGCAGGAGGACACCTACTGTTCAACTCTCCATCTCCACCACTACCGAACCTCTACTACCAATCAACTACATCAAGCCATCTACCACCCACCACCACCACCACCACCACAAGTATTTTTTGTTTGTAAATTGCATGTGTTCTGAAGAGCCGATTTGTCTGTATGTGGGATGAAAAACCCGAGTTTCCGGGAGAAAAAACCCTGCTACCTCTGTATGAGATCGGCTAACTCACCTTCAATTGAAAAAGTCCATATAAAGATTCCTCCCGTCACGACGGGAATCGAACTCAGGCCGTTTCCAATCGGAGGGGGCAATGTACCGTCGCTCTTCCAATTGTGCTACGGAGGCACTGCTCGAGTCATTCTGTAATATCCAAAGGGATGCAGAAGGGAAAATCCTGACAATAGACTAGAATTACTGTGGATGTGTAATAAGGTTTATAAATGTTTATGGCTCCATCCAATGGAACAGTTAGACGAAAATTCTTTCAGGAATTGGAGCCATATTTATACAATGCCCACTACATCATAACAACTGGAGACTGGAATTGTATTGAAAATCCCACATTAGACAAAATAGGAGGACACCCCAGAAGTGATTAAATGAGATATGCACAGTTAAAAACATGTCTCAACAATGCTAAACTAGTAGACATATGGAGGATTTGAAATCCTAATCTCCAGCATATACTTACATGAATCAAGGTATTGGTATCAGTATTGATGGAATTTATCTCTCTTCTTCTTCCCTTATAAATAGAATAATTTAGATAAAGCATCTTGACATCAACATGTCAGATAGTAATCCACTTTTACTTAAATTCTGCTGCATGGTACAAGTAGAGGTAAGTTCTTGAACATCCACCAAATTTTCCATTAATCTTTTTGACCAAATTCCAAATACTCTGTTCAAATTGGAATAATGTTACCTAGAACAGGGATATGTGGTTTGTGCCTGAAAAATAGTTCAGGAGCAAACTTGTTTGCTTACACTTGGATAAAGGATTAAACCAAGTATATAATTTTTTTGCTATCTCTAATTAATAGTATAACCAAGTGGAAAAACTTCAAACAACTAACTATCTCTAATCCAGAGTATTTTAGTAACAAGGTGAGAAAGACACCTTTTTGCAACTCGTATATGAAAAAAATATGACCTCTGCATTACTTCAACCTTGGTATCACCTCTGGGTCTGGCTCCCACTGATGAGACCTCAATAAAGGCCAAAACCGGTCTGGGTAGTGACCTTTTCCACATTGCATAGCACTATATGTCTGCAAGGATATGTGCTTTGGATTATGGGATACTAAGGCAAGCGATGTGAAGTCACACCACCTTTGCAACGAGTTGCCCTAGTCCTGAAAAATAGTTCAGGTGCAAACTTGTTTGCTTTCATTTGGATAAAGGATTAAACCATATGTATAATTTATAGCATAACCAAGTGGAAAAACTTTCAACAACCAACAGTACTCAAAACCATAATCTTTCCTGCTCAGTTGTACTTAATAAATATTACAGACATCACAGAAGCTGAAGAAAAGCAATTATATAATAAGCATGTGCAATTTTTTTGTCTATTTGGAAAAGCATGGAGGATTTTGGCATCCAGTTTTAAAACTCTGCTCTGTAAGTAATACAGCTTCAAAAATTCATAAAATATTGCAGACCAATCATACATGTGCTGACCTTCTCCAGTACTACCAGGGTTTTCTTTTCCCCATGTTTCGAGTAAATGATTATAAACATCCAAAAGCTGAGATTGTCCTGAATAAATCTTATCTCTAAGACTGCTACAACACTGTGGCATTGACATTGTTTCCATTAAAAAAAGTATAATTTTGAATAAAAAAACCTTTCATCTCTTTTGCCGCAAACTTCACCAGTCGGGTTTTGACAACAACACTTGTTTCATAATTTATTAAATTTCCAAGGATATCTTAACAGGAGTGATCTTGCTTGGAGAATTGCATATGGCCGCCTTCCAGTCAATACCACTAAATGGTATTGACTTTAACATTGGAGATCCAATCTGTGACATCTGTTACTGATTGGAAACAGTAGAACATGCATTCTACAGCTGCCCTCTTGTTCTGCATATTTGGAACAGATTATATAATGTGTTGGGCATTCCATTGCTTTCAACAGAACTGGTTATTTTTTTTTGCAATACTGACCACCTGTCAGCAATGGGAAGAGAATTTTGATCTTTATAATTAATGAATTAAAATACCATTTATGGAAGGTTAGAAAGAAACACGGATTTGAAAACCAGCAATACAACATCGAAATGCTTTATAATATCGTATTGCAGAAATTTTATTGTTCCGTCAGATGATTTTTATATTTAGAAAGAAGCATTCTAGGAGATATGAAATTTATGACCAGATGGTGTAGACCAGGGTTTCTCAAACCGTGTTCCGCGGAAAGTGAATAAATATTCTGTGAAAAATTATCAAAATTAATATGAGCTTGGAATGGTTTTAAATGCTGCGACAAGTTCAAACATGTTTGAAAATCAGGTGCTCCTCACTTTGTGTGCGGATTGTGCTATTAAGGCCAGAGCACACTGGCCTCGACTCAGTCGCTTGCAGTTGTCGACACCTCTCAGCACAAGTGAAGTATGGAGATATCTATTCTAGGAAACGTGCAGTCACAAACAAGGTCAATGTGATCCGCTGTGACCCAGCATGCCTGTAGTGTTCGCTGTCACATTTTTGCGATGCGATACAGCTTGCTTCAGCGATAGTATGCATTTAGCTTTACATTGAATATGACTGATGACATTTGACTCTAACCAAGGTGTTCCGTTAAAATTTCAGGATTTGTGAAGTGTTCTGTCATAGGAAAAGTGTGGGAAACGCTGGTGTAGACCACCGACATTATGCAATATTCATCAGTGAGAGATAAAATTATGTCTATTTTTGCTATGAGGGGTTTTTTAAAAGTAGTTTTAAAAGGTAGTTTCATCATCTTAATTCAATGTGGTCTTATAGTCATTTGCAGGGATGACTGGAGAGCAATCCTGGGCATCGAAGGCATACTCAAGGTGGTCAACTCAGATAAGGCTAACCACCTGGGTATCAGTCATCTTTGAGCTTTAGTTTCGATTGATCTTTTGGTTGTTCATCTATGTGAGAGATTAGTGAACAATGAAAACTGATAGCTATATGATGATATGAAAGAACCTGAGGCCTTTTTCTCTCTCTCATATTATCTATCTATCTGTCTTTTCTTTCTCCTATTACTATCAGGCTCTCTTGCACCCCTTTACTTTTTCATCTCAATAAAGGTCGAAACCAGTCTGGATAGTGACCCCTACCATAATGTATAGCATAATATATGTCCGTAAGGATATGTGCTTTGCATTGTGGGATACTAAGGCAAGTGAAACGAAGTCATTAGCTTTTATATAGGAGTTATCCAGTCCTGAAAATACTTCAGGCACAAACTTTGTTTGCTTACACATGGATAAAGGATTAAACCAAGAATATAATTTGACAATTAAAAATCAAGCTGATGTTGAGAGTTTGCAGAATGATTTAAATAAGCTGGCAAAATGAGCAAAAGGTAATGGATGTCAGTTCAATGTAGAAAATTGTAAAGTTATGCATTTTGGGATTAAAAGATTACCAGCTGTGTACTACATTGATGGAACAGTACTTCAAGAGATTGATTAGGCTAGGGACCTAGGGGTGTTGGTGGATAGGGAGATGAAGTTCAGGGGACACATTGCTAAGGTGTCCAAGATTGCACATAGGATTACTTGGTTATTGAAGAACACACTAACATCCAGAGATAAAGAGGTTATTATTCCCTTTTATAAGGCGTCGATACTTCCACATTTGGATTACTGTGCTCAAGTCTGGTCACCTGGATTCTTTGGGGATGAGGAGGTTGCAGAGAGGGTTCAGAGGAGAGTGACTAAGTTGGTGAGTGATGTAAAAAATGCTTCCTACATTGATAGATTGATTGCTTGGTTGATAGACTGAGAAAGGGGGATATAATAGAAACATTTAAATTACTAAAGGGTTCTTATAAGATTGATGAAGGGGAAATATTTCAGCTGTGTGATAGTGATGAAAGAACAAGAGGTCATCCCTGGAAGTTGAGGGAAAGTGTCATTAACAAGGATGGTGAATGAGTGGAATGCATTGCCCGACTCTGTTGTGAGTTCTTCGTCTGTAAATGAATTCAAGAAGAGATATGATAGATATTGTTTTGATAGTTTGGGTCTCCCACGATAAGTCTACTGACTCCATGGAGATACCCGTAATAATAATAAGCATGTTATAAGAATTTTATTTCCTAGATATAATAATAAATTATACGAAATTATTCAAAGAACAATTTCAAGGTAAATTGATACAAAATTAATAATGGAAAAAACTCATGTACAAAGATTATTTAATAGTATAATTTTTGCCTGTGTGTCACAGGCATCTTCAGTACATTAAGCTCAAATTAAACAATAACTGACAATTCCAAAAAGCACCACCTAAGTAGCTGGTGTGAGATAACTAAAAAGGTCAATAAATTTCCTATAAAAAAAAAAAAAAAAAAAAAAAAATCAATACAGTAAAAAGTTAGGAAAGATTAGCTGATTTGTATTATGGAGGGAGAATGTTAGGAGAATGAAGCAGAGTTTCACATGCTTCTTTATAAAGGCGTTCCATGAGGAACCAACTTTTGTGAAGAACTCGTCTTTCTCCAATGAACTCTATGTCTAGTGAAGATGGCATGTTCTGCAAGTCCAGACTTTTCAGGTTTAAAGCATAAGTGTTCAACATAAGATTGGTATTCTTCTAGTCAAATAGAGGCAGATCTTCCCGTTTGTCCGAAATAAGATAATCCACAAGAGCACGGAATCTGGTAGACACCTGGATGATTAAGATGTGGAAGGTTGTCCTTAGGAGAAGTGAGAAAGGTGGAGATTTTTCTAAACGGTTGAAAGGCAACAAAAATATTCAGTGGTTTTAAAACTTTTGCTATACGTCGTTCACTGATGCCTTGTACATAAGGGATAGTAATGCGCGTTATTTCTTCTGTGTTTGAAGAGGAAGACATATTAAAACTACTCAAAGTTCTTTGAATGAAGCAATTCTTATATATTGTAGTTCTTTCTGTAAAAGATCGTCTGAAGAACAAAAGGAGTGGGCCCGATGAACCAGTGTTTTAATAGTTCCTGCCTTTTGACTGGGATGGGGATGAGATTCCACATGTATATAATGGCCTGTATGAGTCTTCTTTCTAAAAACTGAGAAATGTAGGTTACCATCTGGTTGGCGAAGAATTAGAAGATCTAAAAAGGCTAACTGCTTATTTGATTCCACTTCTAGGGTAAACTTGATCCTAGGATGAAATGCGTTTAACTTAGTGAGAAATTGTTGAAGTTCATCCGAAGAGCCATTCCATACAGCAAATATGGCATCGACATATCTGAACCAATGAGTAGGTCTGGGAGAAATGTTGTCAAAGACACGTTCAAAATGTTTCATAAAGAAATTGGAGATAGCAGGAGAAAGAGGATTGCCCATCGCTGTTCCTTCAATTTGTTGATACAACTTATTTTTAAAGGAAAAATAACCAGAATATATTACAAAATCAAATACGTTTACAATGTCTGAAGGAAATTCCTGTTGTAGTAATTCAATGCTTTCAGAAAGAGGCACATTGGTAAATAAAGAAATAACATCTAAACTGATCATGATATCGAAAACGCGAAAACGTCCAAATGAAGATCTGAAATTTTATTTTTGAAATCCAAAGTATTTTTTATATAAATATCAGTTCTTCTAGTTGAAGAGGAGAGTAAATTTGATAAAAATTTTGAGATTTTGTGAGTGGGGCAACCTATATAATCTATGACTGGTCTTAATGGAATGCCTGGTTTATCAACTTTTGGAAGCCCATACAATCTAGGTGGACGACTGAAGAAGGTTTTTTTCAGTGTTTTTTTTAAAACCACTGAATATTTTTGTTGCCTTTTGACCGTTTAGAAAAATCTCCACCTTTATCACTTCTCCTAAGGACAAGCTTCCACATCTTAATCATCCAGGTGTCTACCAGATTTCGTGCTCTTGTGGATTATCTTATTTTGGACAAACGGGAAGATCTGCCTCTATTCGGCTAGAAGAACACCAATCTTATATTGAATACTTTAAAACTGGACTTGCAGAACATGCCATCTTCACTAGACACAGAGTTCATTGGAGAAAGACGAGAGTTCTAAAGAAAAGTCAGTTTCTCATGGAACGCCTTTATAAAGAAACATGTGAAACTCTACTTCATTCTCCTAACTTAAACAGATCCGACGGCTTACGTCTGTCCCCTTTATGGGAGATAGTACTTTACAAATCAGCTAATCTTTCCTAACTTTTTATTGTATTGATTTTTTTTTTTTTTTTTTTTTTTTTTTAAGGAAATTTATTGACCTTTTTAGTTATCTTACACCAGCTACTTAGGTGGCGCTTTTTGGAATTGTCAGTTATTGTTTAATTTGAGCTTAATGTACTGAAGATGCCCGTGACACACAGGCAAAAATTATACTATTAAATAATCTTTGTACGCGAGTTTTTTCTGTTATTAATTTTGTATCGATATGTCTACTCACGGTATACTTCTTTTAAAACGTATTCAAGGTAAATTTACCTCTCAAGTTAATATCAGCAAGTGCACTTTGATGGGATTCCACTGTAGGACAAGCAGTTGAAGAAAATTTTGACTTCAGAGGAGTTTCAGTTGGGAAAGAACAGTAGGGGCCACTGTTTGTCTTGGTTGTGGATCTACTAGTTGTTGAAGATGTTGATATACCAATATTTCTTCTTGTCACATTTAACTTAACAGGATGAACTATTTTTCTATGCTAAAAATAAAAATGTAATATATATATATATATTAGCAATAAGGGTCTCAACATGTTATTATTATTATTATTATGTGACACCTTCAGGAAGTCCAAAGACTCATCAAGGAAGGGCACCTACTATACAACTCTGTCTCCACACACCAACTACAATGAACTGCAACTATACCAATGCCATCTACCGCCCACCACTACCACTAGTATTTTTTACAGACAATCACAAACATCCAAGCCCAAGGCGGGATTCGAACCCGCAGTCTTTTGGCTGGAGAACAGATATGCTAACCACTCGGCCAACCAGGCCGGCAATTATTAAGCTAAAATTAAAATAAACATAATTATGACAACAGAAGTATAGTGAAATAAGAACTGAATGCAAAGAACTAATGGGATTATGAAGTTGAAGTAAGTAAAAAAATAAGTCTTCCACTATATGCAAAAATTCCTGTGTTATTTAATTCAGTAAAATTTCTTTACCAACTTAAAATCTCATTATATAGCATGTTTTCTGACATTATATTAAACTACAATTTATATTCAATCTGCTTTCCCCACAATCAACATTTTGCAGAGTTCTAATATTGTCTTAGGTATCTATCTCTGTTTCAGATGTCATAAATAAAACAGATTCTGTTTCATTTATGACAGATCACAAAGACTAACTTCAAATAAAATTCTACCACAAATTGAAACATGCCATATAATTACAGTGACCATACGTCCTTTATTTCACTGCTCTGTCCTTTAGATTTTTTTTTTCCTCTAAAATGGCCATTTTGTCCTTTATTTTGTGAATTGAAATAGTAAATTGAATATTAACCAACATATTTAAAGATGCAATTCATAAATTTTACCAAACCTGCATTGAATATTTAATTATTTAACTAGGACAGCTGTTTTGTGGAAATGGAAGTATTTAAATGGGCCCTACTACGAGAAATCCCTCTGCTCTGTGGGCGAAGATCAAGGAAAGGTTTTGTTCATTTCCAGTCACTGGACCTTATATATAAATGACGGTGAAGTATTTGATTAAGTTTCATGTATTAAAAGTTATGTCACCAGTGAAAAGTTCGAAGAATGGAGACAAAATGAAGTAGTAGTGTTGAATATTTTAAATATTTCGCAGATAAACATGTATTTTTTAAAAATATTTTAAAAATTGTTGAATTTTGCTTATGTCTCCCTGGATCTAATGCCCCCCCACTGAACAAGTATTTTCATTAGTGAACAATATGTGGACCAGTGGAAAAAACCCAATTAAAAATCGAAACATTGAAAGCATGCATTTATACGAAATGGAACTTTGACATGAATTGAATACAGTTTTATGAATTTTTAAAACAGAAACTTGATGTATTAAAAAAGTTCATTCTTGTGTAAAGTATCAAAATTAAATTTTTTAAGTAATAATATGATTGTTTAAAATGCTATGTATATGCTTATATTTTACAATAAATTATAAAGCTTTTTAGTTTAAGTGAAACAAATAAACGCGACCTGTTTTTTTTTTTATTATGAAACAATTTCTAACCTCATGGGCTCACTTTAGTGAGTATGGGCATGGCAAACCCGAGGTACCTGATGCTGGACCATGCCTTACTTCATATAATATACATCTGTTATATTATCTGTAGACTGGTCCTCTACATTTCTTTCTTCTCTTATTACTCCTTAACCCAATGCCATTAGAGTATTCGAGGGCTAGGGGTGAATCTTTCCTATCTTGCTATGTCATTTCGCCTATTGCAGCCACCGAAGGGGGGCAAGCTAGCCCCAATAGGTGCCGGTCCCAAGCCCGGATAAATGGCAAGGGTTGACGTCAAGAAGGGCATCCAGTCATAAAACTTCACTGCCAGCTCTAGATATAATTAAATGAGTCGAAAAGAAAGTGATACAAGGGATAGGGCGTACCCCTTAAGCAATGTGCAGCCACATCGCCCTACAGCTGTGAGAAGTGGACGAGGGCTACCGCATCAAGGGCAGTTGTGGTTAAAGAAGCGAGCCCAGCAAGTGGAGAGAATGTTGCGAGTGGGCATGTTGAATGTTGGAAGCATGACCGGAAGGGGAAGAGAGGCGGCAGACATGATGAGGAAGAGGAAGTTGGACATTTTATGCGTGCCGGAGAAAAGGTGAAGGAACTAGAGACGGGTATAAATTGTTCTACTCAGGAGTGAATAAAGAGGGAAGAAATGGTGTTGGAATTGTGGTGTGTGGCAGAATGAAGGGCAAAGTACTGGAAGTGGGTAGGAGGAATGACAGAATGGGAATGAAACTGGGTCTTGGAGAAGAGCAACTGATCGTCTTATGTGTATATGCCCCAGAAGTTGGCTGTAAAGCAGAAGAGAAAGATGAATTCTGGAACGTGCTAGATGAAGAAATGAGGGAACAGGAAGAAAACGAGATGGTGATTGTTGGAGGAGACTTGAACGGACACATAGGGAGACAGAATAGGGACTGTGAAAGGGTACATGGTGGCCATGGAGTGGAAATGATGAACCAGGAAGGAGAGAAGATTTTGGACTTTGCAGTAGTATTTGATCTGGCAATTGTGAATTCCTTCTTCTGTAAGAGGGAAGAGCATTTGATAACATTTAAAAGTAGCTACAATAGATCACAGATTTTGAATTACATTTTGACTAGAAGAAAACATTCTTAAGGCAGTAACAAATTGTAAAGTAATCCCAATAGATCAAGTGGTGCAGCAACACCGGCTGCTGTGTGCAGACTTTGAAATAAAGTCAAAGATAAGAACCTTTGGAAGCCATAGGAGGAAGAAAATTAAGTGGATTTGCTTAAAAGAAGAGTGTGAGGAACCGTTTTAGGAAGAAGGTGTTAGAGAGGATTTCAGATGGACTAGAAAGTGTACAAGACTGGTGGAGACATAATTCAAAAGTAATTCTAAGCTGTGCAATTGAGGTGCTTGGTGAAACATCCAAAAAGATTACAGAGCAGAAGGAAGGTTGGTGGTAGAACAAGGACACATCTGTACTGGAGTCTAGGAACACCCTGTGGGTGAGTTATGTACACAAGCCCCTTGTCCTGATGACATCCTTGACATGCCTGTTTATAGAAGAGCCCTGCAAAATGGAAGAAATCAAATGAATAGAAGGAATACAATTGCTTCATTTCATGAAGGAATAAAAAGACTGAAATGGATCAGGCCTAGAATTCAGGATTGTGTTTTCATGATATGCTCAACTTTTACAAGGAACAGCATGATTTTTTTTAAGCGATGTTATGTTTTAGCAATTCATTTACATATTAAAACAGGGCAATGTAGTGGACAAGGGGTATGCATACACAGTAGTACTGTATATCAAGATTTTGCAAAGGTAATATAAATTAGTATTTGAATTAAGTGGATCAGGTGAGATAATAGATTAATAGTTGACTGGTAGGTATTAGCAAACTGTGTAATGAGGCACACAAAGAGTTCCATTTAATCAAAGGATTCCATAGAGCTGTAGGGATAATAACTGGTAAAACACAGGTAATGATAACTGCATCCTAAGAGTCAGGGGGATAAAAAGGTAGGAGAGAAATAGATGAACCAAAAAATTAAAAAAGCAGTATGTAAAATATATTATTATGGAGGAAGAATAAGATTGGAGGCAATGATTACATGAATCAAAAGTATAAAATGCAAGTTATCAAAGAAGTGAGCATGAACAAGATAAAAAAGAAATAGTATGAGAGGAAATCCAGAAGTTATTATTGGGTTGGCAAATAAGTTCTTTCAGTTTTTCAGAGTGGAATTAGCGAAGGTTTTCCCGTTCAGAGAATTCTGAAAAGATCAAAATAAGTGGTAATCGGAAGGTGCCAGGTCCGGTGCATATAGGGGATGCGACTAAACATCCCAACCAAGACGTAACAATTTACTCCGGGTTGTTAACGATGTGTGCGGTTTGGATTTGTCGTGGTGAAAGACAACACCTTTCCTATTTGCAAATTCTGGACATTCTGTGCTAATTGCACGGGGCAGTCGTGTTAACTGTGAGCAATAGACAGTTTAATCAATCATTCTGCCTGACAGTAACACCTCATAGTGGACAACACCTTTATAAACCCACCACACAGAGAGCATGATCTTCATTGGGTGTAATCCTGCTTTTGAGGTTGTTTGTGGCAGCTCAATCTTGTGTCCCCGTAATCTTTTACATACCATGTTACCATACACGACCAATTTTTCATCTCCCGTAATCATCTGCTTCAAAAATGGGTCGTTTTCTTTGCCGTGACGTCACAGCAAATCACAGATGGATATGCAAGCAGTTATCTTGGCCTCAGTGGATTTATGTGGCACCCACACATTGAGTATTGAAATATATTCCAGCCGTCGACAAAAAGCCGATGCAAACAGTGATGGATTTTTGTCAATGATATCTTTCACAACACTAGAATCAACGTCGGTCGGGTAAATGGCACGAGGCACATCACTGACATTGAAATCTCCAGAACAGAATTTGGCAAACCACTTTTGGCATGCGCATTCTGTTAAGGCACCATCCCCATATATGTTGCATATTTTTTTTATGAGTCTCCGCAGCTCGTTTGCCTTTTTTGAAATAAAAAAACAAAATATGCCGGCAATGTACGTTATTTCCTTCCAGTTCTAAAAATATGTTACACACGCGTGACCGAAGTAGGTCAAATGAAAACTCACTGAAAGGTTATGTGAAATGTCGCCTCTCAACTGTGCAATAGCATTGCATGGTAGCGCAATGCAGCATAAACTTGTACTAATGCATAAATCGAACGAACTTATTTTCCAACCCAATATTATTATTATTATTCAGACCTCCATGGAGTCAAAAGACTCATCGCATGAGGTCCTTCCTAGGAAACACAAAGTTTATCAAGACTCATCGCTGGAGGTCCCTCCTGGGAAACAAAGTCTATCATACCACTCCTTAAACTCATTGACCATTCTCACTCTCACCACTATCAGGCAATGCATTCCAAGGTTCAACCACCCTCCTTGCAAAGAAACCACTCCTCACCCTCTTGCTCACATCTTTCTTTTGTAACTTCCAGGGATAGTCCCCTTGTCGTCACTACTTCCAGCTGTTCAACCAAGTGAAAGAACTCCCCAGTGTCAACCCTGTAACCACTTCTCAATAGTTTAAAAGTCTCAATCATATCACCTCTCCTTCTCATATCCACCAAACCCTGCAGTCCACATTCCCTCAGCCGATCCTCATAACTAACATTGTAGAGTCCTGAAACCATCTTTGTCATCCGTCTTTGTATCCTTTCCACAGTTAATTTATCCCCTTCAAATCTGAGAACAATAGTCTAAGTGTGGTCTGATCAGAGACTTATACAACGGAATGATAACCCTCTTATCTCTGCAGGTCAGTGTCCTTCTCATAATTGCAGCAATCCTCTGTGTTATGTTCACCACCTTTGTAATATGTCCCTTGAATTTCAGGTTTCTATCAATCATCAACCCCAGATCTCTTGTCTCCCCCTACTTCCTCCAGTACAACTCCTCCAATAGAGTATGAAGTGTCCCAAACCTCAAGATCTTACATTTTTCTGCATTATACTGATACCCCCATTCATTAGCCCATCTGTCTAGCTTATTCAAATCCTCTTACAGTACTGCCACATCTGCACTATTACTAATAACCCTTCCCAGCTTCACATCATCTGCAAACAACTGAATATTCCCCTGCAATCCCCTGACAATGTCATTGATATAAAGGTTAAACAATATAGCTCCCAGTATTGAGCCCCATGGGATCCCACTTGTAACCTTCTGCCTCCTTGAAACTGCCCCACGATACACAACTCATTGATACCTATCGGACAGCCATCCTGAATCCAGTTGACTAACCTGACATCCAAACCCATGTGCTGCAACTTAAATATCAGCTTATCATGTGGCACCCTGTCAAATGCCTTCACTAAATCCAAGAAAATGGCAGTATATGCCGTTCCCTCATTTACTGCTCTTGTAACATTATTATAAAAGGCTAGCATATTACTAAACCAAGAGAGCCCCTTAACAAATTCATGTCGACTCTCACAGATAACATTGCCCTCATCTGCCCAATGCTGTATACGGTCCCTAACTAATTTCTCCAAGATCTTAACAACTATTGATGACACACAAACTGGCCTATAATTAGACACTTCCAGTTTGCTACTGCCCGTATGCAATGGCACAATCTTACCTTCTTTCCATTCCCTGGGGCACCTTTCCCATAGCCAGACTTTCATTGAAAAGCCAAGTCAAAGGAGCTGTCAGTTCTTTAGCATATTATCTCAAAACTCGTGAAATTCCATCCAATCCCACAGCTTTACTGACATCCATAGTACTCAGTATTCGGAACACACTCACCTCCTGCACCTCTAAACCTCGAACCTGCCCTATCCCTCTAGTATTAAAATTTACTCCTCCAGGATGAAATACCCCACTATGTGCTCTGCATCAGTCACTCGATTCCAATTTCTATCCCACAATGTCATTCTTCCACAATCATTTCTCCTCCTACCGGCCACATAGCTAAAACATTCCCTAGGATTTTCTTTGGATCTTAGGGCCACTCTCTTCTCATTTTCCTGTTTTGCCTTCTTTACCATACTAGTCACTCTCCTGGCCTATGTCTTATATTCTTCATGCATCTGCTCTTCACCGGACTCCTTATATCTCTTCCATAGCCTCTTTTTCACATTTAAAGTTAGGATAACAGAAGGTCAAAGCAGATTAACTGTGTAGCAAGAGAGAATAATTAAGGAAGAATGCCACTGGTGGATGGCTGCATAGAGAAAGAGAACTCAACAGTGGGTACAGTCAAATTATTTCTTAAGTATTTTTATGTGACATGATGATGTAAACGATGCTGAGTAAAGCACCGATGATAGATAAATACTACAAGTGAATGAACTGGAGATGAATGAGGTATTCAGTACACTAGATGATAATAAGGCATGGATTTCCATGGTAGGACTGCAATATATAAGCCCCACAATAACTGAACCAACATACAGTGTCACCTTCAGTGGAGCAAAGAGTGTGTGTGTACATGGGACGTGGAAGCTAGGAAATCTGTGCAATGGAGCGATGAAATGCTACACCTTCTATCATGCAGATGGATTGGTGTGTGTGTGTGTGTGTGTGTGTGTAGTGGATGCCCAGTGAATGTGTCTTACCAGCATGCGTAAACCCAATTATGAAATTCAGAGGTGGCAGAGCAATGGTATGGTCCTGTTTTTCCTGTTTTGTCCTCAGACTTCTGTTTGTGGTGCCATGAACACTGAACTCCAAGAGGTATCTGAACATTCTGGATAACGTAATGCTTTCTACTTTGTGGTGTTTCTATGGGACTGACCATTCTCTCTTTCAGCACATTGTACAGTCAATTACAGCACTTAGTGAACAAATGAATTGATCACATCTCAAATGTGGTTGCTGAATGAATGCAAAATGAATGAGTGAGCATAAAAGCACAAATTTTTTTAAGGCAAATTGATAAGAAAGAAAAAATAGTACCATTAGAAATCTGCACTGCAATAATCTCTACAAGCAAGGTTGAGGTATCAGGACTTGAACAAGATTATGTCTATATATAGGAATCTATGATGAGCAATAAGGGTTTGTAAAGTAGAGATCTTACTTAAGTAGTTTATTTGCATTTTGTGAAAAATATGTTCCATAAGAGACACTTTCATATGGTGATATTGATAGACTATCAAATGGCAAGTTTGTGTAAGAATATTAAACAAAAGAGTGAATGTAAGTTAATGATATGAATAAGACATTGCTGGGTTGAAGGATATAGGGGGGGGGGTCTGGTTTATGACACTTCTATTTGTGCCAGTTTGGTTGTATAGGGGAAAAAAATTAAATAATAAATATTATTTAAATAAAGGGAAGCAATACTTTCTTATGGAAATTCTGCACGAATCAAGCAATTAGAGAATTTGCTGCCAATTCTTATTCAATGACTGGATAAATTTGAAGTGTCACTGAGTGCACTATTACAACCATGATTTTGATTTGCATTACTGTAAGTGAATTAAACCATGATGCACTATTCGATAATTATAGAAGTAGAACCTATAAGCACATCAGTGCAAGGTGCAGGTGAGGGTTGGGAAAGAAGAATATTATTGACATTCTTAAAGAGATGTAGGTTGAAACTACTGGGAAATACATCATGAGGAAGTTTGTTCCAGAGGATGGAGGTAGATGGAATAAATGAGGAAGAGGAAAACCATTTGATGAGTTTGCAGTTGTATTGTAAGGTGATGTTGGACAGCAGCTGCTCTTGTTTTAACAGGCCTAACAGCAAGTTGAAATATGATGTATGCCATTTCGCTGGAGCAGTGACTATTGAAGCACCTGTAGAAGAGACAGCGAGTTGAAACAATGCATTGTGAGATAGAGGTTGAAGAGAGCCTATGGGAGAAGGGTCATCTATGAACTGAATTACTCTCCTCTGGGCAGCATCAAGAATTTTTAAGGAGGTTTTAGGTGCAACATCCCAAATGTGTGTACAGTATTCTAAGGATAGGCAGATTTGGGATTTATATAGAATTAACAGCTAAGTGGTGTAAAACAGTTTCTTGAGCAGAAAAGAATGCCTAGTTTTTTAGAAACTGAGAAACCAATTGATGTGATGTGTTTGTGACAAGAGAGGTTGGAAGTAAATGTCAGTCCAAGGAGGGAGTTCTACCTATCTGAATATATTTATATTACTGAGAATGAGGGAAGGTGAATTAAGATGAGTTTTGTGAGCAAAAAGGCAAGACCGTGGCTTTTGGCAGCATTGAAGGTGACTAGTTTATCCTTGCAAAGGATGGTATGGAAATCAGTACTTAAGGAACATGTTGTGGATGATTTGATGTAAGGGATGTCTGGGAACTACATGGTTTGTCAAAGGAGTAGGATGAGTGGAGAGTGCTATCATCAGCAAAGCTATGGATATGATTTGTAGTGATTGAGACCAGATCATTTATGTATAAGAGAAAGAGGGCAGGTGAGAGGATGGAGCCCTGAGGTTCTTCTGCACTGGTGACAAAGCTCGAAGAGAGGGGTGCCATCCAACATGTCATGCAGTGAACAGCCAGAGAGAAAACTGGCTATCCAGTTACAGAGGGTGGCAGATAGACCAAAGGAAGGCAATTTGCAAAGCAGGCCTTGATGCCAAACATGATCAAAAGCCTTGAAAATGTTGAGGGCAACAGCGTGTTTCACTAAGGCTATGATTCAGGAAAAAATGTGCTGTTTCATTAAAGGTTGAAATTGATCTATATAGTGACCCTCCCTGAATGCATAACATTATCCACGTCCAAAACAATGTATTCATTGCATTCTGGGATACTAAGGCAATTGATGCGAAGCCATCAGCCTCTGCATAAAGATAGCCTAGTCGTGAAGATACACAACATGAAGATACGAAAACACTTTGTCTCCTTGCACTTGGATAAAGAATTAAACAATATAATTTCTTAGCAAGTATAATTTACTTCCTTACTGATGTTCCAGGTAAGAATTATGCAAGCATATTTAAGAAGATACTAAGAAAAATTGTATGAGGAAAAATCTCAAGAAGAATAAGCTGGGTTCAAATAAAGGACACCAGTATCCCTGAGCAACTTTTGTTTTTGTTATCCAAGATCTTATCTTTTACTTGCAGTCTAAATCATCATGTGTCACATTGCTCACTAGGTATGTGAAGCTTCTAACCTCTTCCAGGTCTTATATATTGATATTTATTTGTTTTTTCATCCCCTCTCTCTCTCTGAATACTGTTGCTTTAGTTTTTTCGATGTCCATTATTTATCAACCCATATTTCTTTCCTTCTTCACTTAACTTCAGCACCATTCTTTCTCGTTCATTTTCTTCACTAATGACTGCCATCTGCAAATCTTAAATTTTTTTTTTTCCTACCTTGAGCTGAAATTTCCATTATATATATATGTGTGCTCTGGGATATTGGTATCCTTGCATTGTGCCTCGCTTTCCTGCACCATCTTCTTACTTCTCCACAGTTTCTCACGGCAGCCTCTCATTGTCATTGATATTCTGCAATACACATCGGGTTCGTGCAAACTCTATAAGATTTGAGTACAGTCCGCTTACTTATCTATGTATCTATACTGTGTGCTTTCTGAAAGTCAAACAAGCAGGTATATACATTTGTATTTCTACACAGAACTTTCTCTACAATTAGCTTCAACATTAATATATAGTGTACAGTACTTCTGTCTCTTCTAAATCCTGCTTGCACATCTTCCAGATTTTTCTTCCATTACTTTCCTCATTCTCTCTCTCTCTCTTAATATCATAAGTACTTTTCCCAAATGAGTCATCAGAGCAATTGTTTTTGCAGTCCATTATGCATCCTTTTTTTTTTTTTTTGGTGAATGAATCAACATCCTTTTGGTGCTTTCCATTGTCCCATGCAATGTTACACACCGTGTAGCTCAACTATCATCACCATGCTTCAGCATCAGCTCCAATGATTTCATCATTCTCAGGGCTTTTATGGTTTTTCAGATGTTTACTGCCTTTATCTCATCCATTTGTTTCTCCCTCTGTGTTTGGTGTTCTTCGGTTAACCTCTTTCACACTTATGTAACTCTGAGTAGTATCTTGTCCATCTTTCTCATTTTTCTGCATGCATCAAGATTTCATCATTTTAACGTTTATGGTTCTTTGCTTCAGTCTCCACATTTCTTGTTGATTTTTCTGATCATCTTGTATGCTTCTCTTGTTCTGTATTCACCACAGTATTTATTGATATCACTGCACTGTTCTTCTAGCCATTTCGATTTGTCTTTTCTAACCACCTTCACTTCATTACATTTTGCTCTATTCCATGCGTGTCCAACATTTTGGCTTGCCTGGGCCACATTGAGTGAAGAAGAATTGTCTTGGGCCGCATATAAGATATACAATATAGTTCATGTATATAAGTAACAAAACTTCCTTTATTTTTTAAAAAATTTTTGTTATAACATTTAAAAAAAAAAAAAAAAAGGGCAGCATAAACACAAAACTAATGAGATGTTTGGTCTTGTTTCGATGAAACCAATACATCAATGTCTGGTTCGATGGAAGTGGTTACAATCCATAGTGAGCTCTCAAGGTTCTCACCAGAAATTTTTGATCTAACTTTATTCTTTGTATGATTCATTCTTGAAAATAGTTGTTCACGAATGCGTGTACTACCAAAAAGTGATGACATGAATAAAGCTTGATTGTGAAACAAAGTGTATTTTTCTCTGGGAAAATAAATCTTATAAAAATCTAGCAAAGAGACATGATCAAATTTTTCTGAGTTGAATATCTGATTGCAACTCTATACATTCCATTTGAAAATTCGAAGGTAATGTATTTATGCCAACTGAAAATGGAGTCGCAAATATACAAACCAATTGATAATATTTTCTGAAATCTTGAAACCTATTCTCAAATTCCTGTATCAAAAAGGAAAGCAAGCATATTTTGTGCATCACATAATTATTATTATTATCATTATTTAGGCCTCCAAGGAGTCAAAAGAATCATCGTGGGAGGTCCTTCCTAGGAAACACAAGTCTGTCAAGACTGATCGTGGGAGGTCCCTCCTAGAAAACACAAAGTCTATCATACCACTCCTTAAACTCATTGACCGTTCTCGCTCTCACCACTCTATCAGGCAATGCATTTCACATTCAATCACCCTCCATGCAAGGAAACCATTCCTCACCCTCTTTCTCACAGTTTCCTTTCGTAACTTCCAGGGATGGCCCCTTGTCATCACTCCTTTCCGGTGTTCAACCAAGCAAAAGAACTCCCCAGTGTCAAACCTGTAACCACCTCTCAATAGTTTAAAAGTCTCAATCATATCACCTTTCCTTCTTCTATCTACTAAACTCTGCAGTCCACATTCTCTCAACTGATCCTCATAACTAACATTGTACAGTCCTGAAACCTATTTGTTATCTGCTTTTGTACCCTTTGCACAGTTAATTTATCCCTTTCAAATCCTGGGGACCAGATCTGAGAACAATAGTCTAAGTGTGGTCTGATCAGGTTCTTATACAACAAAATGATAACTCTTATCTCTGCAGGTCAGCATACTTCTCATTATTGCAGCAATCCTCTGTGTTACCTTCACCACCTTTGCAATATGTCCCCTGAATTTCAGGTTTCTATCAATCATCAACCCCAGATCTCTCGTCTCCCCTACTTTCTCCAGTATAGCTCCTCCAATAGAGTATGCAGCGTCCCATCGATGTGTCCCAAACCTCAAGACCTTATATTTTGCTGCATTAAACCGACATCCCCATTCATATGCTCATCTGTCTAGCTTATTCAAATCCTCTTGCAAGCCTACCACATCTGCACTATTACTAATTCCCTTCCCATCATCTGCAAACAACTGAATATCCCCCTGCAATCCACTGACATAAAAGTTAAATAATATATGTCCCAAAAAGGTACTTTTTAGGGAGTAGAAATTTAGTTACATTAGGAGACAACATGAATAAAATATTGAAAGATGAGCATCGTTTTCCTAGTACTAATTGTGCATCTCATTCACAATCAAACAGTAAAAAAGGGAATAGTTTTAAAGCTCATAATTCAAATATGCAGCAATGGAGAAAATTTAATTTGGGTAAAACAAAACCTAATGCAGGAAATTTTAGAAATATCAGGGTACATATTTCAGATAATGTAAAATGTAAGAGTGATGATAATCAAACTGACTCTAACATGGATGAAATTATAGCAGAATATCATAGGTTAGTTAACATAGAGTTAAGTAAGCCAGAGGAATGTGAAAATACCTCTAATTTAGTTAATAAGAATAAAGAATCTCAGAAACCTGTAGAATTTGATTCTGATAGTGATGATTCTGTAGATTTAAGGCATAATTCAAATAACTTAAGTGAGATATTTGAAAAGTACAGAAATGAAATTTGTAAATATAGTAAATTAGAAGATGTAAATTCTGAATCATCTCTAGCATCAGATGATTCTGAAACTAGTTATTCCGATTGTGTAAATAATGACGAGCAAGAATCACGTTATTTTTTAAGATCTAGGAATAAGCATTTAAAGTTTTGTTTAGATATAAGTTAAACATTTATTTAAAATTTTTAAAAAAAAATTTTCAGAGAAAAATGAAACTGATGTAAAAATAATCATAATTAAAATTCTGAATATTTTTATGTATTGTTTATGTTAGTATGTTTATTAGTTTTGTTTTCATAACACGCATTGTCGGCACTTGCGATGTGCCCGTTATGAAAATTGTTTTGTTAAAAGTGATATGTAAAGCAGTTAAAAATTTAATGTACTTACCGGATTTGAATAGTTGTGTTACTTTAAACAAATTTATTATGGTTTGAAATATTAAGTTTCGTGTTTTATGAAGACATTCTCTTGTCGCTAACGGAAACAACCGTGTCACCCATTATACACCTAGTTTCTCGCTTGTCATTTTCAAGGAGTGCGCATGCTTGCCAGCTGACAAGGAAAGCGTTCTGTATCTGAGTAACGGCTGTAAACAAGAGAGCGTTCGGAAGGAATTAAGAACACAGGCCGGCTGATATTTAGGTTCAGAGGAACTTAAGTTTTTTATGTGACAGTCGAAGGAAAATTAATAGTATATTCCGAAAAGGGAATCGTGGAACTATTAAGTTTTAATGTGGAATAAGTATGTGGATAAATAAAAGGGAAATATTGCTATAAATCGTTTTAAAAGAATATTGGAGAGGAAACACTAATTGAAAGATTTATAGTAGATTCCGGAAAAGGGAATCGTAGAACTGTAAGCTTTTTTAATTGGAAGAGTTAAGACTGTAAATAAGCAATTAGAGAATAAACGAAGAATTTGCTATTTACCTTCTAAAGGAATGTTCGAGAAAACTCTGATTAGGAAGTTTCATCTGTATTAAGGACGCCAGATCTGACTATTATTTCTACTGAAGAAAAGAGACAGAATTAAGTCAGGAAGAATTAATGTGTGTTACATAAGTGATGAGAAAGGATCCTGTAAAAATGAAGAATAGAGTCATATATCTATTGAAAAGGGCCTTGACAGAGAAAGAAACTGGCTATGAACATTTTGTGATTGTGCAAACAAAGTGTTTAGTCTTAAGTGTAAGTTTATTTTTAAAAGGCCTTGGATCCAATTAATTTGTAGTTAGTTATGTAAAGTTGTTTGAAGTGTATATATATTGTTTTTCTTTTATTAAATGTGTTTATTTTGTATTTTGGTCTTGAGTCAGTGATTATTTGGATTCTGAAAGAAAGAGTTAAGATCACTGCACCAATTGGAGTGAACCCTTGTGCATATAATAATATATTGGTACACTCGGAAATAAAAAAAAAATAATTGTTAGAAACAGAGATCACCTCTATGGTAGGATTAATAATATGATAATATCTATGAATTATCTCCTCAATATAAAAATCCACCAATTATTAACACTTCCATTACTAGCTGGTCAACTCCCATAGCCTTACTTTTTTACAACTTTTAAATCAACTGTTGTAGGTCTTTCCATCAGAACAGATGGATGTTCTGTGAGAACTTTAGTTGGCCAATTAATGAAACTATTGTTTTGTGGGGGAAAGTTGGAAGAAAAGTAGTGCACATAAAAATAATTGAATGATGTCTGCAGATTTTGTGACTTGATTATTAAACATGAATTTTCTTATTACTTTCTTTTCTTGAGTTCATCATCTACCTTCTGTAAAAAGCAAGAAAAAGGGGTGTCTACTGCTCTCAGGTGTCTAATTTTGAAGCAGTTTTCTTTAACTTTCCTTTTTTCTTTCTGGTTCTATTTCTATGATGATCTCCCTTATGATGCTTTGAAAGTTTGTTTTTCATCAGTTTTGAATGCTGATGAACCATGTACTTACCTATGTAGTTCGTGTAAGTATTGCCTTTGTCTGTAGATCCTTTCCTTTCCACATTGGATTACACACTGTTTGATGGTTTCCTTTGAAAAGCCTGGGTAAATTATTATTATTACCCTAATACCCCATGGAGTCAGGAACTCATCTAGGAGGTCCCTTTGTCATACACACAGCTCATCATAGTGCACCTAAAACACTCAAATTCGCAGCAGACACCACAATCTCAGGCAAGGCATTCCAATCATTCACAACCCTTCATGCAAAAAAAACTGTTTCTCACTCCCTTGTTCACACACTCTTTATACAGCTTCCAGGGATGACATCTTGTTCCACCCCCCCACCCCCCCGATCTCCCACAATTTTCTGTAGAAACCTTTTCAACATGTAGTTCTCTATTGTATCACCCTTCTTCCTCCTATCCACTAGACTCTGTAGATTGCATTTTCTCAACCTTTCCTCATATTTGACATTCCAAAGATCAGAAACTACTTTAGTCAGTCACCTCTTGACCTTTTCCAACATCTCTTTGTCTTTTTGAAAACCAAGTGACCAAATCTGTGCAAAGTAGTCCATGTGTGGCTGAATCAAAACCTTATACAAAGGAACAAGAATCTCCTTAAGTCTACATATCAGTGTCCTTCACATCATCCCCAGAATTCATTGTGTTGACCTCACAATTTTGGCAATGTGTTCTCTAAATTTTAAATCCTAATTCACCATCACCCCAAGAGCTGTTATTTCCTCGACCTGCAACAATACATTCCCACAAAGCATAAATTCTACATCCCATTTTTGTTTCCCAAATTTAATAGCTTCCATTTTGCAACATTCAATTCCCACTCCCATGTCCATTCACCAACAATCTATTCAAGTCTTCTTGTAATGCCACACATCTGCTCTATTCTTCATAGTTCCTACCAACTTTGCATCATCTGCAAACAACTGAATATCCCCATCCAAATCTTTCCCAATAACACTAACATACAGGTTAAACAGCAATGGCCCTAAAACAGACTCGTGAATCAAACCACTAGTGACTTTCCTCTTCCAGAATGTTGCACTCTCACACACAACTTGCTGATACCTATCAGACAGCAAAACTCCGATCCAATACACTAGTCTAATATCCACTCTCATCCACTCTATAGCGACTATCAACTTATCATGCGGTAATCTATCCAAAGCCTTTGCAAAATCTAAGTATACTACTGTGTATCCCTGTCCTCTGTCTAATGAAGCCCTCACCCTATTGTAATAAGTACGTAGATTAATAAAACATGACCTCCCTTTAACAAATCCATGCTGTCCATCAAAGATAATACCATTCTTGTCAATCCAATTCTGGATCCTGGTTCTCACCAGCCTCTCCAACAGCTTAACCACAACATCTGATACACAAATAGGCCTATAATTTGATGCTTGAGTTCTATCACCTCTCTTATGAAGAGGCACAATCTTGCCCTCCTTTCACTCCTTTGGAACTCGACTCAGTGCAGGACTCCTATTAAAAAATACGTCAAGGCAGATGCCAATTTCCTTGAATATGCCTTCAAAATATGTGGTGATATATCACCACATATAAGTCCTACAGCCTTATTAACATCATAGTTGCTGAATTGTCCATATACCTTTTGCTCACTTACAGTCAGTCTCTCCTCTGCATCATCAACTTCTCTCAAAGTTCTTTCATTCTTCTCTCAAGAATGGAAGACCTTTATGAATTGCTCATTAAGTATCTAAACAATATCCTCAACCGTTTTCTCCAAACAATATCATCCTTCCATATTTTTTTTTTTTTTTTTTTTTTTGCCAGCTACATATTGAAGAACTTCATAGGATTCTTTCAGCTTCATTAGCTAATGCTGCTCATACTTCACTTTTTCTAGCCTTACTAAACAAGTCACCCTCCTTGCCTGTTTTACAACATACCCCAAATGGAGGTATCAAGTGATGTGAGATCAGGAGAATGTGAAAGGTATGGGAATTCTGTGAACCTTGTAATGAGCCTCCCAGGGAAGTGTCCTGATAAATAGGCTCTAGAACCACGTGTTGTGTGACATGTTGCTCTGTCCTGTTGAAATACCTTAGTCAGTTGCCTCTGGATCCTTTCCAACAGCTGTCCTTTTGAAAACCAGGTGACGAAACCTGGGCACAGCAGTCCATGTGTGTCCCAATCAGAGCTTTATACAATGGAACAAGAATCTTCTTATTTCTACAAGTCAGTGTTCTCTGCATCATTCCCAGAATTCGTGACATTCACTCCATGGAACTGAACCAATTGCCATCTCATCTTTAATATCTTAGTTGATAAGGAGAAGTCTGTAGTCAGTGATAATGGTTGCCTGTATTAAGTTGATAGTCATATATGTTTGACATCATTCTGCAAGTTAGTTGATATACAGACCGGATCAAAGACAGTTTGGAATGTTGGTCTGCAAGGTGACTTCTTCACTAGGATTTCTCTTCCTACATATTTCTACTATATTCACATTTCTGTAGCAGATTTTCAGTTCTATGATTCCAAATATTTCATGAGAGAACATTCTTCAATCTTGTCATACTGGGTCACTATACAGTAACAATCCCTTGCTATTATAATATTAGATGCACTATGCAGAGAGGAAGGTTTTTCTGCTGGGTGAAGGCAAAATATTTTCCCTTTCATCTCCAATCATTGGCAATGATACATTCATCTACAGCTCATTGTGTATTGCAGAAACTACTCAGAACTGGTGAGTGAATTAGGTATCTAACCCACATGAAATTTGGTATCTAACCAAATTTCTTCTGATAAGTACTGAAATCTTGATAACAGGTAAATTACATATTTTGAATAAAGAGGAAATTAATGCTGCATTAATTACAGCATTAACTTAAACATATAAAACAGAATCATTATAAGTTTGTTTTTAGTGGCAATTCCTTGTATAGTTTTATGTAGGATAGTCATCTCATCATTGAATTTTTTTTCTTTTTTTGAAAATGTATCTGGAAATTTAGTACTGTAGTACCGAGGAGGTTTCTGATCTACTCCCTTTCTCACTTAAAGTTAACTGCTTGGACTTTTGAATTTTTGTCTTCGGTTAAGCAAAAAAACAAGTTAATGTTGCAAATTATCAGGGTCACCTGTGGAATAGGATAGCACAAACAAACAGACTGTACGGTGGGGGAGAAAGATGGATATGAGGTTGAAGACGTGATTGCAGCAGCACAAGGTGAGGGAATGCATAAAAGTGAGGATAGGACAAGTAGGAATGGAAATCACAGTCAGGATCAGAGAAACGGGAGTGGTCAAACCAAAGAAAGAAGTGTAATATAGCAGCTAGAATAGAGAATATTGGTTCTGGTAGAATGGCCTCAAACACATGGTGATTGTCATGTTTATACACAAATGTAAGGAGTATTCGAAACAAGAGAGCCGAGTTTGTTGCATTGATAGAGACAGTATGCCTAAACGTAATTGGAATAAATGAAACATGTAGCAGAAAAATTCAAGGGAATTTTTCTGCTACATGGCAAGCAAGAGGAAGAATAATTATGGCACATTACCATTTGTGAATGTCATGGCAGCAGATTAACAGCTTCAAAGGATATAGTGAAATTATTGAAAGAGACTTTATCAGCATATAATCATACTGATATAAATGATCCAGTACAATATATAGAAGAGAGGCAAGTATTAGGAGAATTGGAAGTGAAAGAAACAGAGTTGTGGCAGATGTTGGTTGGGTTGCATGTGAATAAGGCTGTGGGAATGGATGACATCACCACGTTTTCTTAAGGTATGTGCACCGCAGTTGGCTATGCCCTTGACCTGGTTATTTAATGAAAGTCTTGCAGTGGGTAGGATTCCTAAGGAGTGGAAAGAAGGCAAAATAGTACCACTCCACATGCATGGTTCTAAGACAGAAGTCTCCAACTATGGGCCAGTCTGTATAACTGCGGTTGTAGTCAAGGTATTGGAAACATTGATAAGGAATAGAATACAGAATTGGGTTGATGGACATAGCATTCTTTATGATGGTCAGCATGGATTTGTAAAGGGTAGGTCCTGTTTTAGTAACTTACTTGCATTTTATGATAAGGTGACAAGTGTGTTAGAAAAGGCAAAATCATATACAATGATATTATCAGACTTTGTAAAACCTTCAGAAAGCCAATCTCTGATCCATCTAACCAATATACTAACTATTCTCATCCTCTGCAAGCTGCAGAGGATATACTAACTATTCTCATCCTCTGCAGCTTGCAGAGGATGAGAATAGTTAGTATATTGGTTAGATGGATCAGAGATTGGCTTTCTGAAGGTTTTAAAAAAGAAGTGTTTTAAAAAAGAAGGGTAACCAGTGGCATGCCCTATTGTTCTGTTCATGGGCCCCTGCTGTTTAACTTGTTTGTAAACGACATATCGTGTGGAACTGACTGGGGATCTTCAGTTGTTTGCTGATGATGCAAAGATGGGAAGAATTATAAGTAGCACTGCTGATGTTAATTCCCTTCGGGAAGATTTGAATAGACTTTTTACTTGGACAAAAGAGTTAGGTCATAGTTTTAATATCAATAAGTGCGAGGTGTTGCATTTTGGATGCAGAAATATAAGGCTATGCACTATATCAGTGGTGCCGTACTGCAGGAAGTGGATGAAATTAGAGATGTGATAGTGATGACTGACAGTAGACTGAAGTTTAGAGGGCATATTTCTAGTGTTGCAAAGGCTGCACTTCATAGTGCGCTATGATGAGACGTACTCTCATATGGAAGGATAAGGAAGTGGTTTGCCACTGTATAAGGCACTGGTCACACCATACTTGGACTATTGTGCTCAGATCTGGTCACCTGGTTTTCAATGTGATGTGGAGACAACAGAGAAGGTTCAGAGACAAGTGACTAAGACAATATCAGGAGTTTGGAATGATGGCTATGGAGAGAGAGAGAGAGGTTAAAAAGATGATTGCAGAGTTTGGTGGATAGGAGGAAAAGAAATGATATGATAGAGACATTTAAGTTAGTAAGAGGATTTTATCAGATTAATCCAGAGGGGATTATAAAAAGATTAAAGATGAGAAGGGAAGAACCAGAGGCCATTCCTGGAAGTTATGTAAAAGTTTGGTGAAGAAGGGTGTGAGGAGAAGATTTTTTACATGGAGAATTGTCAGTGAATGGAATGCATTACCAGAATGTGTTGTTATCTATATGATAAATATGTTGTCAATTGAATGAACCTCCCACGATGAGTCTGTCGACTCCATGAAGGATGTAATAATAACAACAACAATAACTGTAGCTCTTCTACTTGATCCTTTAATCTGGCTATTTTCTTGGCAACAGGTTATTCACTGTCCAGTTCCTTAAGATAACTTCTGAACTTTTTACATTTTCAAAGGTACAAAATTCAATATTCAGGATCTTTGTGACATTCACTTAAGTGCCTGCTGCATTTTTAATCTTTTTTTTTTCTGCATTTGTTAGATAGCTTGTTTTCTTTTTAAGTTTTTTTTTCTCCTTCATTGGTTGTTTTTTGGAGAGCTGCATATGAAGTCCTTGACTTCTGCTTTTTATTCATGTTTTTTTTTTTTCTTCCCTTTTATCTCTTCTGCAGCTTTAGTTTTAGTCTGCTCAGACAAAACAGCAGATGTTGGTTTTTTGTCCTCTGGAAGAGATACCTGTTCTGTGTTTACAACTGTCTGTCTGGAACCTTTATATGTAGATTCCAGGGAGGTCATCTGAAAGTTACTCTTTTTTTTTCTGGTTATTTTTCTAGCTCAAGAAACTCACTGCCAGGGAGAGTTTTGTTTTATTAGATGTAGAAATGGGTTCAATAGCACCACCCCCAACCTTTTCTGCATATGTGCTATGTGGACAGGTGTTACTTTTATGGATGTTTGATTCACATTTCCTGTGTAGTTTGGTCATAATCACCAAGCATACATATCACCTTCAGATTCCTGGATAGTTTACAACTCTTACTGATTGTATAAAAACTATATTAGGAACTTGCTGTTTCATTTCCATGGTGAAAAGTGTTATCCAACTTCCAATTTCTTTCATTCTTCTGGAAATCTTCACTGTTTCCCTATCGGGAAAAGTGAAGATTTCCAGACAAATTAGACATAACTCCTTTGTATATAGTTATGTCTAAGTTTGCATGGTACTCATGTGGATTTCTCTATTTTTACTGTAAAGATGACTTGGCTCAATCATTACAGGAGCAATTAGCTGATCTTCTATTTTGAAGCCTGCCAGTAGCTTGTTCCTTGTAATGAGATCTCTTGCAATGAGTATAACCACCACCAAAAAGTATAAATGCATATACAGTCACCCCTCGACTTATGTGAGGGTTCCGTCCCGTCCCGCGGAATGTAAGTCGGTTGGACGTAAGTCGATACATTAAATCAACAGAGTTATAGGGATTAGGGACTTGACTGTGATAAGTATACTCTCATTTTAAGTTTTAAACCTTATAAAGCTGAACTCTGCATTACTGCCACTATAAAACAGGAGAATAATCACCCAAATCTTCCTCCACAATCACATCTTCATTACCTTCCCTATGTGAAGGACCAGGCTGTGGCTCTTCTGGTGTAACCTTTGTTTCTTTGATGAAAATTTCCAATTTGATTTGCTTATTCCTCTACTTCATTTCATCAAATTTGCTATAAATTTGTTTATAGCAAACAAACACATCATGTACTTTCCTTTCTACTAATAAGTTGCATTCAACATTTGGGGGTCCATGCCTTCAAGAATTTTGAGAACATCGCTAACTGCAGAGAACACTTTTACAAGACTTTTTACAGTGAAATGTTTAACTACCTCTTTTTTTTTCTCTTTTCCCTCTTCCTTTACTCATTCTTCCTCTTCTTCATCATTCACTTCGTGATTCAGATTGTTTGCTAGGCTCACTCAATTTACAAACGTCTTCACTTTTTCAAAACTTCCAAAATCGTGTATAAACCTTATTAATGTCTTTTTCCATATGCCACTCATACATTAAGAGGTCACTTCATCCCAAGCCACAGCAATATTTTTAATAGCATGATAAATATTGAATGTTTTCCAGAACTGCACGAGAGTCTGATCATTTCATTCAGTGGCAGAAGTGGCTTGTGAAAAAGTTCTCTGTAGACAATAAGAGTTCTTGCAGTGTTGACCCATCATTGGATCAATGAAGTAGTGTATGAGGGAGAAACATACCTTGATCTTGGGGTGAAGATCATCAATGTAAGGTGGATGAATTGGAGCATTATTTAGAATTAATAAAATTTTAAATTCTACATTTTCTTTCACAATAGCGTTCCATTTCACTCGCATAACAGTTTATTAAGGTGTCCTCAAACAATTGAGTCATACACGACTTCTTATTGCTCCGATAATGAACTGGGAGTATGCTTCCTCATGTTTTTGAAGATTTGTGGATTCTCACTGTGCCATGTCACCAATGGTTTCAATTTATATCCAGCCACATTACTCCCTAACAGAATCGTAATACAGTCTTTAAGAGCTTTGAAACCAGGCATAGATTTTAGCTTTTTGTGTGGATGAATGTCCACTTGGGAATTTTTTTTTTACAAAACAAAGTCTCATCCATATTAAATATGGATGCTGTGGCAAATAATTTTCCTCCGTAATAATTTTATCCAATTTCTCCACAAACTCCTTGGCAGCCTTCTTATCTGTACTTGCAGTTTCTCCATATGTTTTCACATTATGCAGCGCAAAACGCTACTTGAATCTCATGAACCAACAGGAAGAAGCATTGAATTCGTAGTCATAATTGAATCTTTCTCCTTGAACATGTTGAAGAGACTTAGTGCCTTAATGGAAACAGATCCTTTCACAGCCGCTATGATTTTATCCTTATTTTTCAAAATGGTTGTCACTGTAGAATGAGACCATTCAAAGTCATGTGCGATCACGATGATGGGCTTACTAGCTTCATGTTGCTTTATAACTTTATATCGAGACTGTTAGGGGCGAGTTGTTGGTAGGCCTACGTCTGAAGAGCTGAAAAAGATAAGTAATTTAATTTTTAAAAAAATGCCATTATTAATTAACAACTGTGCTAGAATTATAGTAGATTGTGGAATTAATCTGTTTAGCATAAAAAGTTCGTTTGTTATAAATTAGTGTCAATTAGTATTTTGATAAGATACATACGTAGCCAGAGCCAGCAGTATGGTCTCTGACGCCCACATGCAATTTATATCTAAGCACCCCTGTAACGATCCGGGAGTGTGTGGTTCTTTTACGAAAATAAAAATTTAAATTATTTGAAATTTTTAAATAAATTTTGACAGAACAGCCACACGTTGGTTCGCTAAATGTAACGAACTGGGAGTGTTGACTAGGCAGGATAATCGTTAAAAACCCGTATATTCAAAAAAATTCTCAAAAGTTAAAGCAAATTTTGATAAAGCCACTTCACTTTAATCGTTGAATATAATGATACAGGGATTATAGCCTTCTCTCTGACCCGATTCGCTAACAAAATTAAAATGAATTTTAATTAAAGTTAAAATTTATTTGAACTAAAGTTTAAAAAATTCTTGCATTTTACAAGTTACTAAATTCTTAGTAACTTGTAATAATTTTTATAAGTGTAACTATTATTATTATTATTATTATTATTATTCAGGCCTCCAAGGAGTCAAAAGACTCATCGAGGGAGGTCCTTCCTAAGACATAAAGTCTGTCAAGCCTCATCGAGGGATCCCCCCCTGAGAAACACAAAGTTTATCATACCACTCTTTAAAGTCACTGACCGTTCTCGCTCCCACCACTCCATCAGGCAATGCATTCCACGGCTCAACCACCCTCCACACAAAGAAACCACTCCTTACCCTCTTGCTCACAGTTTCCTTTCGTAACTTCCAGGGATGGCCTCTTGTCATCACTCCTTCCCGCTGATCAACCAAGCAAAAGAACTCCCCAGTGTCAACCCTGTAACCACCTCTCAACAGTTTAAAAGTCTCAATCATATCACCTCTCCTTCTTCTATCCGCCAAACTATGCAGTCCACATTCTCTCAGCCGATCCTCATAACTATCCTTGTACAGTCCTGAAACCATCTTTGTCATCCGTCTTTGTATCCTTTCCACAGTTAATTTATCCCCTTCAAATCCTGGGGACCAAATCTGAGAACAATAGTCCAAGTGTGGTCTGATCAGAGACTTATACAACGGAATGATGACCCTCTTATCTCTGCAGGTCAGTGTCCTTCTCATAATAGCAGCAATCCTCTGTGTTACCTTCACTACCTTTGCAATATGTCCCCTAAACTTCAGGTTTCTATCAATCATCAACCCCAGATCTCTTGTCTCCCCTACTTCCACCAGTATAACTCCTCCTATAGAGTATGCAGCATCCCATCGATGATTCCCAAACCTCAAGACCTTACATTTTGCTGCATTAAACTGACAACCCCCATTCATTTACCCATCTATCTAGCTTATTTAAATCCTCTTGCAGGGCTACCACATCTGCGCTATTACTAATAATCCTTCCCAGCTTCGCATCATCCGCAAACAACTGAATATCCCCCTGCAATCGACTGGCTATGTCATTGATATAAAGGTTAAACAATATAGGTCCTAGTACTGAGCCCTGTGGGACCCCACTTGTAATCCTCTGCCTCCTGGAAACTGCTCCACCATACACAACTCTCTGATACCTATCAGACAGCCAATCCTGAATCCAGTTGACCAATCTGACATCCAGACCCATGTGCTGCAACTTAAATATCAGCTTATCATGTGGCACCCTGTCAAATGCCTTCGCCAAGTCTAAGAAAATTGCAGTATATGCCTTTCCCTCATCTAATGCTCTTGTAACTTTATTATAAAAGGCTAGCATATTGCTAAAACAAGAGCGTCCTTTCACAAATCCATGTTGATTCTCACAGATAACATTACCCTCATCTGCCCAATGCTGTACACGGTCCCTCACTACTTTCTCCAAGATCTTAACAACTACTGATGACACACAGACTGGCCTATAATTAGACACTTCCAGTCTGTTACCACCCTTATGCAATGGCACTATCTTACCTTCCTTCCATTCCCTGGGCACCTTTGCCAAAGCCAGACTTTCATTGTAAAGCCACGTTAAAGGTATTGTCAATTCGCTAGCACATTCTCTCAAAACTCGTGGTGAAATACCATCCAGTCCCACAGCTTTACTGACATCCAGAGTACTCAGTATCTGAAACACACTCTCCTCCTGTACCTCCAGACCTCGTACCAGTCCTATCCCTCTAGCATTAAAACTGACTCCTCTAGGATGAAATACTCCAATAAATTGTTCAGTGAACAATTCCACTATGTCCTCTGCATCAGTCACTCTATTCCCATTTTTATCCCACAATATCATTCTTCCACAGTCATTTCTCCTCCTACTGGCCACATAGCTAAAAAATTCCCTAGGATTTTCTTTGGATCTTAGGGCCAATCTCCTCTCATATTCCAGTTTCGCTTTCCTTACCACACGAGTCACTCTTCTGGCCTGTGTCTTATATTCTTCACCCATCCTCTCTTCACCTGTCTCCTTATATCTCTTCCATAGCCTCTTTTTCGCATGCAGTTCCTGTTTAATGTTGTTTGTCATCCACTTTACTCCAAATTGCGCCCTCTTCTTCACTCGTGGTATACAACTTACCATTGCTGATAACAAATATTCTTTCACAATTTCCCACGCACTGGTGATATCCCGGCCTTCCAATTCCTCCCTCCATGAAACTTCCCGAAGTTGACGTCTAAGACTATTATAATCACCTGCCTTATAATTCCACATAAGTTCCCGTCTCTTTGATACTCCTGCATGTCTATTCATTTTCCATGTCAACACCATATGGTCACTCTCTCCAACTGGTGGGAGAGACGTCAACTCAGTTATTATCAACTCTTCTGATGCTATAACGAAATCCAAAATTTTTGAACCTCTTGTTCCCTCTGTTACATGTTGCCTAAGACATTTGTCCCTCAAGAATTCTAGAAATTCCATTCCCCTATTGTTACATGCATGTTCCTCTCTCCAATTTATACTACTGAAGTTAAAATCTCCCATAACAATCATTTTTCTTGCACTTGCCAAACTTAGCTGTCTAAACATCTCCTGGTCCCCATCCTCTGTGCTCCTGGGTCTGTAGCAACACCCCACTAAATATCCTGTCTTGCCTACCTCTAGCTCACACCATACGCTCTCAAAATCATTTGTCTCACTTCCTTCCAAATTCTCCACTCTTAGAGGACATAGATCATCACTTATCATAAGCAGCACCCCACCACCACGCTTTCCCCTCCTATCCTGACGAAAAATGCTATACCCAGCGACTTCTATTCCTGTTTTTATATCCTCTTCTGTCAACCACGTCTCAGTGATCGCAATAATTTTTGGCCAGGCTGATGCTATCTGCGCCACGAATTCCTCTCCCTTATTCCGGATACTCCTGGCATTAGTATACAGCATATAAATGCCATTGTTTCTATACCCAGCCTTATCCCTTCTAGACTCCACTGGGCTCAGTGTTACCTGACATTGTCTCCCTTCTCCCAAGTATCCATTCCCACAAGAGGCCACCCCTGCTATCATCCTCCCTGGGACACACTGACTCGTTCAGAACAGCAATCTCTCCAGATACCTACGTCCTTCCTCATTCAAATGTAAACGGTCTCTCGCATACAACTCCTCTCTTTCCTCAAACGCACTCCAATCATCCACATATACCAGTCCTCTCTTGTCACACATTCTCGCTATTATGCCATTCAATATCACCGCTCTTCTGCTCAGCTCATCATTATCATACCTAGGCAACACGCACACTATTTTTCCTCTCTCTGTCTTCTTCCGTACAGTCTCAAGCAAAAATCTCATATCTCTCGCTGTCCGACTTACATTACCACTCAAGTCATTCGTTCCTACCATCACAATCATCTCATCCACCCTTTCACCTCTCTTAATTGCCATAGCCACCCTTTCTATTGTTCCTCCTGGCAAACACTCCTCACGCATCCTATCTTGAACACCACGGATCATTGAGTCGCCATACATTATACCTCTTACCATTCCTTCGCTCCTATTGTTTCCATTCTCTCCTCTTCTTTCATTCCCATACCTCTCTCTTCTACTGTTTCCATTCTCTCCTCTTCTAGCACTCCCATACATCTCTCTCATTCCCTCTCTCCTACTGTTTCCATTTTCTCCACTTCTAGCACTTCCATATCCCTCTCTCATTCTGTCTCTCCTACTACTGTTTCCATCCGCTCGTCTTCTAGCATTCCCATACCTCTCTCTCATTCCATCTCTCCTACCGTTTCCATTCTCTCCGCTTCTAGCATTTCCATATCTCTCTCTCATTCCGTCTCTCCTACTGTTTCCATCCTCTCGTCTGCTAGCATTCCCATACCTCTCTCTCATTCCCTCTCTTCTACTGTTTCCATTCTCTCCTCTTCTAGCACCCCCATACCTCTCACTCATACTCCTTAAATTCTCTCTCTCTCCTACTCTGATTTGCCTTGCATTTATCTCTTCCATTCTCCTAATCTTATCTTTCATACTTCTGCTCTCATTCACTAGACATTCCACCTCCTCTTTCAACTCATCTATCTCCCTCTGCAGGTCAGTCACTCTTAATCTAAATTCACTCTCCCATACAAAACCATCTCCTAAACTTCCACAGTCACTCACACCTTCCACACTATCAACTATTATTTTCTCATTCGCTCCTATCATACTACTTGTCTTCCTATTCTCCGTTCCTGGAGCAACAAAGTCGGATATCGATATATCTAATGTATTTATTTCCTCCAACTGCCTGCATTTGGCGCACATACGCTCTCCACTCTCTTTAACAAGCCACATATGTAATTCCCGAGAAGCATACATGCCGCAAGTACTGCATGCCACAAAGTCCTTTATGATATTGCTAATAATTGAGTTCTTAAATGGCGGAGGACTTGGCGTTAAGCCACTTGCGACTGCTGCTGAATCCACCATCATTCCTTACTGCCAAGTAGCGTAATCTTTAATAATTATTCAATTAATAAATAAGAGGGGAAAAAAGTACAAACATCAGAATATTTAAAGTACTAAATATAATTAAATAAATGAAATATAACTAAATACAGTAAATTAGCTTAATTTTGTCTTCCACCGTTACGCGTTCGATTCCGACGGTACCAACATATATTGTATCGCGACAGCAACTAACTTCCAAAAAAAAAAAACCACTGAAGTACACTCGTATTCAGAGAAACAATTTAGCACTCAAAAACGTAGAAAAACGGGGGAAAAAGCGGACTATTCACCGATTCTTTAGGAAATTAAAAGAAACTCAAGATAGATGAGAAAATAATAAAAGAATTCAGAAATAATTAGAACATTTAATATAAGTATTCAAAAAATAATATCTTTACAGAATAACAGAAAATAAATTAAATTACATAAATATACTTGAAAATTTTTTAAATTAAAATTTTAGGGTTTTTGATTTCATATTCATAAAATTAGAAATAATGGTCTTAACATCTAATTCCACACATATATCATTTTCAATAGTTATTAACGCCAAACTAACAAGCCTTTTTTGTAACATACTTTTTTTTAAGTAGGTTTTAATCAATTTCAACTTGGAAAAGGAATGTTCACCATTCGCTACTCTAACAGTTAAGGTTAATGGTATTCTTAAAGCAATTGAAAAGTTAGGGAAAAATAAATTATTGGACACAACAAAATTAAGAATATCGAAAGGGCTTTTGAATATTTAAATTATCCATCCAAAAAATATCCCGGAAAGCACATAACTCATCATATAGTTCTATTGCATTTACTTTTTTATTGTCGCAGTCCTTCAAGAGAATCTCTAAATCGTCACAAATTTTTCGTAAATCTTCGTTATTAATTTGTAGTAATCTATACAAGAAATTGAAATTATCATATATTTTAGTTGTTCAAAACGTTCTATTAACGAACACATTGCAAAGTCTAAAAGTGTATAAAACACATTCACTCAAAATTTATCTTCTGGCGATTGTGGCGTTTCGTCATGATGCTCGTAGTCAAATTGTCGTGCCTTCTTTCGTCATCGAACTTCCACACAGTTTTAAATTCTTGTTCTCCATCCACTTCTTCACTCAGTTATTTTACCGTTTTTAGAACTTCTTTAAAATTTGTATCGGATCGATACTCTTGTATGATTATTTTTAAGTTTTTGATAGATTCTAAAGCAAGTGTAATGTTCATATTTTTGTCTTGAAGCATTTTACTCATAAGGGTTTATTCTGTTAAGTAAATCATATCAAGTTATAAGAGAGCAAATAAATTTGTAATCCTTTATTTTAGCACATAATGTTTGTGCTTCATGCTGAGTTTCTTTATTAAAATTTCATTATTTAAAATTTCAAAAAGTGCATCATAAATTTCTCCTAACTGATATCGTAGAGGGCAGATTCCATTCATTTTACTATCCCATCGCATTTCTGATGGCTGTTTCAATGTTAATTTTTTTTACGAACTTTAAAAGGATTGCCCAACTTTTGTAAGAGAATGAAAAGAATTGTATATTTCTTGAATAATTGCAAAGAAACTAATTGCATCTGCATTCACTTTGGCTGCATCGTTAATGATTAAATTTAGAATATGAGCAGCACATGGCACATAAAAAGCTAGAGGATTTTTGTTCAAAAGCAAATTTTGGAGCCCATATTTGCCCCATTGTCATATCCTTGACCTTGCATGTCTTCAATGGGAATGTTCCATTTTTCCAGTTGTTCCATTATTGTTGCACATAAACCACGTCCTGTGGAATCTGATATATCTGCAAAACCTAAAATGTTTTCCCTGATCTTGACAATTCCATTGTCACAGGAAACAAAGCAAATAATAATGGTCATTTGTTCTGTTTAACTTGCATCAAGTGTGCAGTCTAAAATTATGGAATAATATTTAGATTTTAGAATTGATAATAAAATTGTATCCCTGATTGCGTTACTTAAAGTTTCCAATATTTCTTTTTGACTGTCTTTACTCAAATAGTGTACTTTATTGTTTCGTTGTAGGGCCCTTTCAACATGATTTTCCATAACGGGATCATATAATTTATCAGATGATCCACAAAAAGCTAAATTTCGGCTACCAAGGAATTTTATAATTTCAATCAAGCGTTCTAAAACACTCGTCCAATGTTTATTTTCCATTTGATACATGCTTTGAGTCTGGCAATCAATAGTAGTTTTATTTTTTAAATTTTTTATCAAGTTCCTTCCATTTTAAGAAATTTTTCATGTGAGTTAAACTAGTCTCATGTCTATGTAAAGTTGTACTTACATTTTTCCAATCGTTATAACTTTCTACAAGACTCAGTGGGTGATTCAGTAGGTGCGACAAGTTTGCAACAAAAGCAAAAAATAGAATTTAAAGTTTCGGAATAAATGAGCCATGTTCTTGGCACAAGCTCCCGTTTTCCATTTTTCTATTATAATATGTGTCGCCAAATTTACGACCATATGTATCTGTGGGATATATTATATTTTTATTTTGAACAGGCCCCATTTCAATTAAAACAACATTTTTTCAAACAACATTGATGAAAAATTAAAACATTTATTTTTCATCAATATTTCCCCATTCACCTGGATCTTCTAAATTCACAGAGACTAACAATGTATTAGTTTTGTGGTCAACTACAACTAAATCTTCTTGTAGTTGACTAAATCCTAACTATTTTTCCCTTAAATCATGTTCAATTATCTTGTTCAATAGTTGCAATAGTACCTTCATGAAAACTGGATGATGTGCACGGTTCTTCGACTGATTTCTGATGTATCGAGTTTGGTTACAATCTGCGTCAGAATATTTTAATATTTTAACAAATTTATTAAGAGCCCCAGTTTGTTTCTTAATATCTGCTTCTTTCGCAGCGTGACGCTTATGATTTTGTGCACCGGATAACTTTTTTTTAAATTTTTGATTCCATTTCTATTTTATACCCACAAGAAATTATTATACAACACGACACAGAGACGAAATAATAGTCCGCACTGCGCTACTGTCAGTAGCCTACTGAGATGCATACTACATGACTGGTTAACTAGCAACAAATATTTTGTACGAAAATTCGTTTCTGCGCATAAAAACTGTTCACCGTTTCACTTTAGATAGACTGCAGTAGACACAACATTCTGCAGGCAAGCATTTAGCCTGCTCTAGCTGCAAAATTGTAAACAGCCGGCTGATCAAAGAGGCGGCAATATACATTTTTTAAAAATTTTTATTCAGTGTTTTTATTCAAGTGAACAATGGCATCTAAATTGCCTTCTTGTTGAATAAATTTAACCCAAGGGATTTTGTTCAATGTAACGTCTGCAAGATGTATGCTTTCCTGAGAGCAGCGGAAGTTTGGTTCGAAAGTGATAGTGGTGGGAAAGTGTCAGGAATGTGAGGATTTGAAGTGTGTCTCAGGTCACGAGATTGATTTAATGAATGAAAGCCATAATGTGATAGAACGTAGTGATAGGATAAAAATTTGCGATGTAGTGCTAGATAGTATTGAGAACGGTGTTGAGGTTGAGAGTGAAAGTAAAAGTACAGAGCATGAGAATAGTACTGCAGAATACTTTGCGAGCAGAGACAAGCAAGTTATTGTTCCTCTGTATAGAGCCTTGATAAGACCTCATCTCGACTACTGTGCCCAGATCTGGGTGCCAGGGTTTCTTCTTGATGGGGAGGAGGTAGAGAGGATCCACAGACGAGTGACCAAGATGATAGCAGGTCTATGAAATGAACCTTATGAGAACAGGTTGAAGATTTCTGGGTTGCAGACATTGGTTGATAGGCGGAAGAGGGGTGATATGATTGAGACATTCAAATTACTGAAGGGTTTCTATAAGATTAATTCAGAGATATTTTTCGGAACAGGTCTGGTGGTGGGAGGACTAGGGGCCATCCATGGAAACTGGGCAAGAGTGTGGTTAGCAAAGGTGTTAGAACTAGATTTTTTGCATGGAGTGGTGAATGAGTGGAATAAGTTGCCAGAGTCTGTTGTGAGTGGGTTCAAGGCAAGGTATGATAGATACTGTGTGGAAGCTGAATAGTTGTTGACGTGATGTTTAGGCCCTCCCTCAACGAGTCTAAGGACTACTTGGTGTTGCCCGTAATAATAATAACTTGCAACTTTGTTTCAAGATCAGTTTCTCGTCTCTTTTTCTGTGATTCTTCACTAGGTTTTTTGATTGGGCATGTAGGGGGCCATGTTGCACAAAACATCGTGAAATATTTAACGATAAATACAAAAATAACCTATTTCTCAAACACAAAATCAACAGAGGAACTATTGAAAACACGTGCCGATTACTGATTGTCGAGGGAGGTTGCAGCTGAATGCACCATTGCCACTGTGCATAATTCACTGTTACCAAATAGAAAGTATAATCGAAAATGGTATTTATTCCCTAATGGGATCATGGACGTATCTTCGAATGGATGTATGTCCAGGATGACTGTATACTGTTTGCTTCTACTACCTCTTTTACTCTGGTGACTTCAAATACTTCACAAGAACCATTAATCTCAAAATCCAAAAGGTTTTTATGCTTGGAGGAAAGAAACTAATATTTAATTAGTTTCTTTCTCTGGTTTGGGGGGAAAAAAAAAAGGAAGAACAGACCTTCAGTAGGATAGAGATAATATGGTAAGGTCTTATGATTCACCACCAGCAAAAGGCATGAAAACCTTCACATCCTGTGTTAACAGCACTTGCAGCAAAGAAAAAACAATTTCAACACTGGAAAAAAAAACTGCCTACAAGAAAAAAGAAGGAATCCTGCACCTAGGAAAAACAAGAAGTAAAAATTACTCACTTAAGAGCACCTGCAAAGAAGTAGAAACCATTAGGATTATGGACCTATCTCCTTTGCACAGAAGGTGAGTAAGCAGATATGAGTCATGTACAATGACCAGGGGTAAGATGCGTTTGTAGCCAGACCCAGAAGACATCGAAACACGAAGCAGCCCATCTGTGACCAGGTGCAGGAAAATGAAAAAGTGAACACATAACTGTGCCTGAGAGAGAAAGATGGAACATCAAGATTCAAGCTGTCATAGTGATGAAAAAATAAACAAAATAAAACTATTAGGAAAGCATCCAATATCAGAGTGAACGAAATCTGAAAAAACACCAAGAGTGAATTAATACACAAGTCATATTTCTGATGGTTGAAGTAAAAAGGTGTAAAACCTTATTATTAAAATACTCTATCCCACACAGATTTAGAAAGTATTTCGATTTGGTTACTAAGTAACCAAATGGGAAAACTGTATATTTGTCAGGAAATAATCTTCTTGTTCAATCCTTTATCCAAGAGTAAGCAAATAAAGTTTGTGCTTGAAGTACCTTATCTACTAGGGTACTTGTACACAGAGGCTGATGACTTTGCATCAATTGTCTTAGCATCTCATAATGCAAAGCACACATCATTTTGGATGTGCATAATGTTATGCATTAGAGGATCACTGCCCAGACTGGTTTCAATCTTTATGAAGTCTCAGCAGTGAGAGGAAGACCTTATGAATATACTTCACACACAAACTTTGTTTACTTACAATTGGATAAAGGATTAATATACAGTTGGGTGTCTTTTTATGTGGTAGATACATTCCACAGAAAATCACATATAAAAAATTGCACAAAAAAGACCTAACTTACGTTGAAATATTAGGGATACATTCCATAATTTTCTAAAACTGCATAAAACCGAAGCAATGAATTAAAATAAACCTAAAATTGCATAAAATGTTTATAAAAATTCAGGAAAATAAGAATTCCTCAGTTTGTTTTAAAGCTTTATTCATTTAATTTAATTGAAAAGTAACAATTTTTTTTTACATTTTTTTATCAGAATTATCATCGTTATTAGACAATATTAGGCAACATTTGCGAACTGGTGTGAAATCACTTTCATCACAAGAAGAGATAGTCAGCACATCAGAACTATATGGTAAAGGCAATGGTTCTTCACAAACAGAATTAGCTTCAGCCCTCGTTCTGTGCTGCTTTTTTAATTCTGACGATGTAATCAGTGATTAGGTATCAGTGACAATGTAATCAATGATTATTTTACTAATTTTTTATACAGCTCGCGATATCCAGACATAAGTTCTTCAGCTCACATTGGAATTTAAAGGCTCGTTCAGAATTTGTGTCATTAACAAGAAAATGATTTTCCAATTTATTGCACGGTTCAAGAGCTTCTCGAATTATATTTGCAGTGAGGGGAACAGGTTTTTCTTCTGCTTCACTATCGTTTTCTGGATCTTAGACAATATCTAAAGTTAATTGGTATCTAATAATATCATCGTCAATTAAAGCAGTATCCACAAGCAATTTGTCTACATCGTTCTGGCTAAATGTATCAAAACCTTCTCTACCAATTTCAAGTGCCAAGTAATGATTTCAGCTGATAATGTAAATGTTTGAATGGCTGCACTGTTTGCAATACATCCAGGCAAAGCTGCTTTCCAGCAGGCATTTCAAGTTTTTGGTCTTATTTCAGCGATAGCAGATGCAACATGATTTAAGCAGTCCAACATAGAAACTTTTTTCAAAATGTCAGTTACTGTTAATGATTAATTTTCTAGTTTATCCAATATAAATTGAAAAAATGTGCTTAACGTAATGTTTTTTAAAAGTAGCAATTATGACTTGATCTAATGGCTGAATAATGCTTGTTGTATTGGATGAAAAAAAAACACTACCTGCACATTTGGATATTCTAAACATGGATGACTTGAAACAATGTACAATGCGACTTGGTGCATTGTCAACAATTAATAAAATTTTAAAATCGAAAACTTTTTTCTTCATATATGTTTCCACTTCTGGTACAAAGCAATTATTGAACCATTCAGTAAATATAGCAGTTGTTACCCAGGCCGTTGTATTAGCCATGCAATGTACCGGCAGCTGTTTTAGATCTTTGCCTTTTAGAGCACGTGGTCTTAAAGATCGATTTACTAGGAGGGGTTCCAACATTCAATCCCCTGATGCATTGCTACAAAGTAACAACGTTACTTGATCTTTGCTTGCTTTAAACCCACTTGCTTTTTTCCTGAGATTTTGCGATGTAAGTTCGACTAGGCATTTTCTTCCAAAATAATCCAGTTTCATCAGCATTAAACACTTGATCGGGACAATATCCACCATCTTCAATCATTTTGGCTAACTTCTCTTGAAAAATTTTGGCTGCTTCTTCATCTGCTGCTGCAACCTCGCCTGTAATCTTCACGTAATGAAGTGTATTCCTTTTTAAAAACCGGTTAGCCATCCTTTGCTAGCCAAAAATTCTTTATCAGCGTGGGAAGCAAAAATAGATGGCTCCAATTGCTTCATCCAATTATAAAACCGAATGTGCTTAACTTTTTATAAAACTGAAGAGCTTTTTGTTTAATTAATAACCGCTTATAGGAATGCTTCTTTAAGTTAATTCTTCAATCCAAATTACGTTCCGTTTTTTCTAATAAAGCATCTCTTGAGTACGATGATAATTTCACACTTAATTTTGTGCCAGAAATGATAGATTTTTCTTAATGTGACTTCATTCTTTTTAAATGCTTTTATAGTAGATTTGCATAAATTAAAATGTTTAACAATCACTGTAGATCTCTCTCCTTTAGCTAAGTGATCTAAAATAGCAATTTTCATTTATGAAGAAATTGCTTTTCTTTGGTGCTTTTTTTTTTCCAAAAGTGGGGACACATTAAATCTTTAAAATAAAAATTAGCAAAATTTAGACTTACAATAATGAAAAGACAAACACTTAATCACATGCGAAATTAAACTTCACGGACACTCACTGCTTACACGTTACTCACGTTTGGCCAGAATGTACTGCAACATGCTGTTCATTATGTACAATAGGGAAACCCTGAATCTACATGAAATATGCACCGCATAAAAAAGATTTGCATAAAAAGAGACCTGAGTGTTGGTAAATTGGTAGAGCCTATGCTACTAATGGCTCGCAAAAAGTTAAGTAGGTTTGAGCGCCATTAGTAGTTAGAAGGGGACAATCGTTCGATGGTGTTGGCACATTCTCCCTCGATGAGTCTTTGGACTCCCAGAAGGTGTCACATAATAATAATATAATATAATTTACTTAGTAAGCAAATGGAAAAACCTTCAACATCTATCTCTGCCAGATTATTTTATGAATAAGGGGAGGGTACACCTTTTTACTACCTCTATCCATGAAATATATGACTTCTGTATTAATTCAATCTTAGTATCTTCCAGGATCTGGCTTACGTTTGTAAGACTTTAATAAAGGTTGAAACTGGTCTGTATAGTAACACTCCATTTATAAATAGCATTTAACATGTCTGAAAGGATGTGTGCTTTGCATTATAAAATGCTGTGGCTATTGATGTAAGTCATCATCCTCTATATACAAGTGATGTGTAAACTGTGTTTACACTTGGATAAAGGATTAAACAAGTGTACTTTCATGATAAGTATAATTTACTTTCTAGCCAAGTGAAAAGTTTTCTAGAACTCAGTAAAGAAATTCATCTATAATTCTTACATTCTGTTCTATTTCCCCTTTATACTGTGAGAGTCCTAGAACAATCATATAAATTTGGACTTCTGACAATGAATTCTGGATTGTGCAGTAACTGTAAAACTGATATCTCCCTATCTGAGTATTTCTAGTTTGAATCAGTTATACCAGCTACCTTTCTACATTTGAAATTTCTCATGACTTTTCTATGTATCACCATCAGATTTATTATATTATTATTATTATCCAATGGAGCCAAAGACTTATCTAGGAGGTCCTTTTATTAAACACACAGCTCATCATACCATGCTTTAAACACACTCAAATTCTCTGCGGACACCACACTTTCAAGCAAGGCATTCCAATCATTCACAACTCTGCATGAAAAAAACCTGCTTCTCACTCTCCAACTCACATCCTCTTTATACAGTTTCCAGCGATGACCTCTGGTTCACCACTGATCTCCCACTTTTTTCTGTAGAACCTCTCCAGCATTGATCCTATAACAACCCCTTAATAACTTGAAGATCTCTATCATATATCCCCTCTTCCTCCTGTTCACCAGACTCTGCAAGTTGAATCTTCTCAATCTTTCCTCATACTAGACATTCCAGAAACTACCTTAGTCAGTCGCCTCTGGACACAAGTCAGTGTCCTCCGCATCATTCCCCGAAACCTGTGTTGTCTTTACAATTTTGGCTATGTGTCCCCTAAATTTCAGATCCTTATCCCCTATCACCCCCATATCTCTTATTTCCTCCACCTCTGAAAATATATCCTCACCAAGCATAAGCATAAATTCTGCATCCCATTTTTGTTTTCCAAATTTTAAAACCTTACATTTTGCAACATTGAATTCACATCCCATTCCCAATCGCTCAATTTATAAAGCATCTCTTGATTACGATGATAATTTCACACTTAGTTTTGTGCCAGAAATGACAGATTTTCTTATTGCGACTTAGTTCTTTTTAATTGCTTTTATAGTAGATTCGCCCAAATTTCTTCTCATAAGGCCAATACATCTTCTCTATTCTTCATGGTTCATCCCAACTTTACATCTGAAGACAACTGAATATCTCCATCCAAAAACACCACTAGTAACTTTCCTTTTCCTGGATATTGCACCCCAATACACAACTTGTTGATACCTATCAGATAGCCAGTCTCTAATCCAATGCACCAAACTAATATCCAACCCCATCCATTCCAGTTTGACTATCAACTTATCATGTAGTAATCTGTCTAAAGCCTTTGCAAAATCTAAATATATTACTGTGTATCCTTCTCCTCTGTCCATAGAAGCAGTCACCTTATTGTAATAAGAAAGTAGATTACTAAACCATGACCTCCCTTTAGTAAATCCATGCTGTCCATGAAAGATAATACCATTGTTGTCAACCCAATCTGAATCCTAGTTCTCACAAGTTCTCCAAAAACTTAACCACAACACCTGACACACAGATAGGCCTATAGTTTGATGCTTGAGTTCGATCACCTCCTTTATGAAGTGGCACAATCTTGCCCTCCTTCCACTCTTAAGGGACTTGACCAAGTGCAAGATTCGTATTAAAAAAATATGTCAAGACCAGTGTCAACTCGCTGGCACATTCCTTAAGAATACGTGATGATATATTATCAAGGCCCACAGCCTTATTTACATCTAGTTTGCTCAACATCCTATACACCTCTTGCTCACTCACAGTCAGTCTCTCTTCCCCATCATCTACTGTTCTCAATCTCTACATGAAGTCACATTCACAAGGCTGTAAGACCATTATGGACTGCTCATCAAGTATCTCCAATCAATGTCATCCTTTCATAATCATTCTTTCTTTTGCTGGCTACATATCGAAAGAACTCCTCAGGATTCTTTTTGGCTTCATTAGCTGACTGCTGTTCATACCTCTCTTTAGCTACCCTCACCAACTAAGTCACCTGCCTTGCCTGGTCTTTGTAGACCTCATGGAATTGGTTATTTCCACTTCTCTTATGCTGCCTCCAAAATTCCCTTTTTCACTGTATCGGCGCATGCTTAATCTCTTTATTCATCCATTTCAAACCTACCTTATTTAATCTTCTCACCCTTTGAATACATTTAGACATTGCTTCTACTAGATAGTTCTTGAAAATCCCCCAAGCTGCATTGATCTCTTTTCCAACTAACTCCTCATTCCATGCTACACCTTCAAGCTGTCTCCTGGGCTCTTCATAATACGCCCCCCCCCTTGTAGTTCCACATATACCCTTTTCTTACAGAGGTCCTCACACTGCTGGCAACCACCCAGGTAATCACCTCATGGTCACTCTCAACAATTGGTGGATGATTTTGACACCTCATTTATAATTACATATTCTGATGAGATGACTAAATCCAAGACCCTCAAATCCTCGTGTGCCCTCTGTTACATACTGTCTGAGGTAGTTATCCCTAAAAAACTCAAGAAACTCATTTTCTTTACTTCAAGTTGCTATCTCATGATTCCAGTATCTATATTGCCATAATTAAAATCACCCATAATGATCACTGTTTTCTTATTTGCTTGGCTAATTTGATTATACATTTCATTGTCACTAACATCCACATTTCCTGGTATATAACATCATCAACCAAGTATTTCTGCCTCAAAACCAATGGCACTATTTCCCTCTTGCATCTCTACTTTGTATGGACATAACTCTTTCTTTATCATCAATAGCACTCCCCCTCCCTTTTTATCCCTTCTATCCTCAAGAAACACATTCATATCCTTTCATCTCTATTCCTGTCAGGATGTCGTCCTCATCCAACCATCTCTCACTTATTCCAACAATTTTTGGGTGAACATACTCAATTAGTGCAACCATTTCATCTGCATTGTTTCTTACACTTCTAGCATTTGTATATAAACACAACAGCTCATTCCTGGATCTACAGCTAGTTCTACTGATAACACTAACACTCATTTGATGTGATCTCTCCATGCTCGACTGGGGCCATTTCCTTTTCTGCTTATTCATTTTAGAACCCTCTTCAATTCCAACTGTTTCCTCTTGATCCCAGGTCATCCCATTCCTTTCTTGTCTACACATGCTCTCACATCCTCTTGGAGCATCGACTTTTCTCACGCTGTGTACCCCTGTCCACCCTAAGCCTCCCCATTTCCCTGTTCATCTTGCACACCCATTCTCTAATTTTCCATACTCATGCCACTTCCTCGTTCGTAACCACCTCTTCAATCTCTCCTGTTGTACTCTCCTGCCCTTCCACATCACTTCCCACTTGATCTGATTCATATACTATACTCACTTCTCTACCTTCCAGCAGCAGTCTCTCCAAGTGACTCATGCCATAACCACTGAAATGCAGTCCATCGCTCCCATACATTCACTTTGTCCTTCAAACTCATTCCACACATTAACAAATTGTACTCCCCCTCTCGTTACACATTTCAGCTGACATACCATTCATAATCCTTGTTCTCTGCCTCATCTTACCTCATCTTTTTTCATACTTAGGCGACATACTTACTGCCCTTTCTGTCACACTATTCTGTTTTATCCATCTAAGCAGCTTCCTGATATCCATTCTGATGTGCCCTTTGTCCTCTGTCAAGTCATTCATACCTATTAAAACCATCAATTCCTTTGCTTGCTCCCTCCTCCTATCTAATGCCTTAATCACTCTACTCATTTTACTGTCTGGAAAACATATCTTGTACATCCTCTCATCCAGCACACCTTTAATAATGGAGTCTGCATACAACGCTACTTGCTCATCTTCCGTTAACTATATTGTACTTACTTGATTTGTTTTAATCGTTTTCACCTGAATTTTCTTATACTCACTTCTCAATCCATTTCCTCTCTTGCCTCATCTAACCCAATTCAACTTTCGAATCTCGCATCACATTCTCTCTATCATTTAATTTTTCTAATTTTCAAACTCTCGACTCCCACTTCACACTTTCACTCTCATTCATCCTTTTCAGTTTCTGTATTTATGGTCCATGCATTCAACTTTTGCTTTCATTCATTCTTTCCATTTTTCCCCACTTTCGATCCTTTCATCACATTATTTCTGGTTTCTTTCATTCTCTCAATTTTGTTTCCTTCTGCCACATTTGCCTCTCTTTCGTTCTTTTTACCAACTATTAAGGTTTTCAAATCACTCGTTTTATTTTTCAATGCTTTCGTAACAGTTTTTCGCCTTACTTTCAACACCATGCTTCTTTTTTGAAAGAGCACTCATTCTTCCTGCAACATTCTCGCTACTAACAGTTTCTGTCATCAAATTCATATTAGCACTCAACAAATCCTCATTTAGCTCACAATTCACACATATCCTCCTTCCATCAGCCCTAAATGTCCACAAATCACCTATGTAATCAAATGAATACATGTAGCACACCTCACACTTCACGAAATGACTGAAGTCTAAGTTAAAGTCATACACTGACAAAGCTGTGCCATCTTTCCTCTGCCGGTTACTACTCTAAGGGCTAAAAACAACGAATTTGTAATTAAGTTTAAGCAAAATATCCCACACATTAACAATGCTAGTAGCGCACAACTTTTATAGCAGCTCTTACTCAAACAATCATTCATACACAATTAATTATTTCAAGAATAACATATCTGAATCCGGAGCTCTTTTTACACACCGTCACTACTGTTGCCTCATGAGCATCCCCTGGCGCTTCCTGGATAGAATACAACTCTTACTGATCATATAAAAACTATATTAGGAACTTGCTGTTTCATTTCCATGGTAAAAATGATGTTATCCAACTTCCTATTTCTTTCTTTCTTCTGGAAATCCTCACTGTTCCCCATTGGGAAAAGACTTTGTATATAGTCTTGTCTGAGTTTGTGTTGTACTCATATGGATTTTTCTATTTTTATTGTAAAGATGACTTGGCTCCCAATCATTACAGGAGAAATTAGCTGATCTTCTATTTTGAAGTCTTGTTTCAAATGCATGTTTCAAACAAGACTCCTTTGCACAGAAAGTGAGTAAGCAGAAATGAAAGTCATGTACAATGACTTTCATTATACGTGACAATTCCATCATTCGTTGTTTCTTTGTTAACAGTGTGTCAACATGATTAATCGATATATCTAGAACAGTTTTTCATGTTATTTTATCATCTCTAATCTCCTTTGCATACTCTTTTCTCCATTTATAAGCATTTTCAATATCATTCAGAATATATTGCCACCTTCCTAATATTATTCTTCCCTAAGTCATCCTGTAATACTATAAGCTGATTTATGTATCTTCTGTAATTGTTAAGATTTTGGAGAAATTGGTAAGACCTCATAATCAGAATTGGGCAGATGAGGGCAATATTATTTATACAGGTCAGCCTGGATTTATTAAGTTTGGTTACTTTTTACAATAGTGTAAAAAGAGCAGTGAATTAGGGTAAGGCATATACTGTTTGTTTTCCAAAAGGCATTTGACAAGGTGATGCATGACAAGTTTGTTTTTTAAGTTGGGATGGGATGTTTATTATACTCATCTGGTGGAGTTATATTGGAAGAAGTGGAGGAAACAAGGGATCTTGGAATGGATTTGGATAGAAATTTGTAACTCAGTGGGCATATTGAAAAGGTTGTGAAGACATCCAAGAGAATTGCTGCAGTATTGAGGAGGACACTGACCACAAGAGATAAAAGTGTGGTGGTCCCAGCGAATAAAGCCTTTTATCAGACAACATCCGGATTTCTGTGCTCAGAAGTGGTCACCAGGATTCAAAGGAGATGAAGTAACCTTGGAGAGGGTGCAGAGATGAATAATAAAGGGCGGGAGGGCGCTAGTGGATCAAGCGCTACGGAAACAGATGGAATTGCAAAGGGTTCTAAAATGAAGAAGCAGAAAGGGAAATGGCCCCAGTCCAGCATGGAGAGATCACATCAAGTGAGTGGTATCAGTGGAACTAGCTGTAGATCCAGAAATAAGTTGTGTTTGTATACCAATGCTAGAAGTATAAGAAACAAGGCAGATGAAATGGTTGCACTAATTGTGTCTGTGCACCCAGAGATTGTCGGAATAAGTGAGATATGGTTAGATGAGGATGACATCCTGACAGGAATAGAGATGGAAAGGTATGATGTGTTTCGTGAGGATAGAAGGGGTAAAAAGGGAGGGGGAGTGCTATTGATGATAGAGAAAGAGTTATGTCCATACAAGGTAGAGGTGCAAGAGGGAAATGGGGCCAGTGGTTTTGAGGCAGTATGGTGTGAGATAGAGGTGAATAGAATCAAATACTTGGTGGGATGTTGTTATAGACCTGGTAATGTGGATGGTGGTGATAGTGAAATGTATAGTCAAATAAGCCAAGCAAATAAGAAAAGGGTGATCATTATGGAGGATTTTAATTATGGCAATATAGACTGGAATGAAGAGATAGCAACTGGAAGTAAAGTAAATGAGTTTCTTGAGTTATTGAGGGATAACTACTGCAGACAGTATGTAACAGAGGGAACAAGAGGATTAAGGGTCTTAGATTTGGTCATCTCATCGGAGGATGTAATTATCAATGAGGTATCAAATCATCCACCAATTGGTGAAAGTGACCATGAGGTAATTACTTGGGTGATTGCCAGCAGTGCAAGGACCCCTGTGAAAAAAGGGTATATGTGGAACTACAAGGGGGGGTGATTATGAATAGCTCAGGAGACAGCTTGCAGGTGTAGCAAGGAATGAGGAGTTAGCTGGAAAAGAGATCAATGCAGCTTGGGGGATTTTCAAAAAATATTTAGTAGATGCAATGTCTAAATGTATACCTTGGGTGAGAAGGTTAAATAAGGTAGGTGTGAGATGGATGAATAAAGAGATTAAGCATGCAATACAGAGAAAAAGGGCATTGTGAAGGCAGCATGAGAAGTGGAAATAACCAATTTCATGAGGTCTACAAAGACCAGGCAAGGAGGGTGACTTGATTGGTGAGAGTAGCTAAAGAGAGGTATGAACAGCAGTTAGCTAATGAAGCTAAAAAGAATCCTAGGGAGTTTTTTCGATATGTAGCCAGCAAAAGAAAGAATGATTATGGAAGGATGACATTGATTGGAGGAAATGGTATAAAGACAGCTGTTGCAGAATGTGTGGTGGAGATACTTAATGAGCAGTTCATAAAGATCTTTCAGTCTTGTGAATGTGACTTCTTGGAGAGATTAAGAGCAGTTGATGATGGGGAGGAAAGACTGACTGTAAGTGAGCAAGAGGTGTTTGGGGAGTTGAGTAAACTAGATGTAAATAAGGCTGTGGAACTTGATAATATATCACCGCATATTTTGAAGGAATGTGCCAGAGAGTTGACACCTGCCTTGACATATTTTTTTAATAGGAGTCTTGCACTTGGTCAAGTCCCTAAAGAGTGGAAGGAGGGCAAGATTGTGCCACTTCATAAAGGAGGTGATCGAACTCAAGCATCAAACTATAGGCCTATCTGTGTGTCAGGTGTCGTGGTTAAGTTGTTGGAGAAGCTTGTGAGAACTAGGATCCAGAGTTGGGTTGATAACAATGGTATAATCTTTGATGGACAGTATGGATTTGCTAAAGGGAGGTCGTGTTTTAGTAATCTACTTACTTATTACAATAAAGTGACTGCTTCCTTGGACAGAGGAGAAGGATACACAATAATATACTTGGATTTTGCAAAAGCTTTTAATAGAGTACCTCATGATAAGTTGACAGTCAAACTAGAGCAGATGGGGTTGGATATTAGATTAGTGCATTGGATTGGAGACTGGCTATCTGATAGATATCAACAAGTTGTGTATGGGGGTGCAATATCCAGGAAAAGGAAAGTCACTAATGGAGTGCCTCAGGGATCTGTTTTAGGGCCATTACTAGTTAACTTGTATATTAATGATATTGGCGAAGATTTGGATGGAGATATTCAGTTGTTTGCAGATGATGCAAAGTTGGGACGAACCATAAAGAGTAGTGAAGATGTTGTGGCCTTGCAAGAAGACTTGAATAAATTGAGTGATTGGGCAAGCAAATGGGGATGTGAGTTCAATGTTGCAAAATGTAAGGTTTTAAAATTTGGAAAACAAAGATGGGATGCAGAATTTATGCTTGGTGAGAATATATTGTTGGAGGTAGAGGAAATAAGAGATCTGGGGGTGATAGTGGATAAGGATCTAAAATTTAGGGGACACATCGCCAAAATTGTGAAGACAACACAAAGACTTCTGGGAATGATGCGGAGGACACTGACGTATAGAAGTAGGGAGATTCCTGTTCCATTGTATAAGGCTTTGATTAGGCCACACATGGACTATTGTGCCCAGATTTGGTCACCTGGTTTTCAGAAGGATGAAGAGATGTTGGAAAGGGTCCAAAGGCGACTGACTAAGGTAGTTTCTGACCTCTGGAATGTCGAGTATGAGGAAAGATTGAAAAGATGTAATTTGCAGAGTCTAGTGGAGAGAAGGAAGAGAGGAGATATGATAGAGACCTACAAGTTGGTAAGGGGTTGTTATAGGATCAATGGTGGAGAAGTTCTACAGAGAATAGTGGGAGATCAGGGGAGAACCAGAGGTCATCCCTGGAAACTGTATAAAGAGGGTGTGAGTAGGGGAGTGAGAGGCAGGTTTTTTTCGTGCAGAGTTGTGAGTGATTGGAATGCCTTGCCTGAGAGTGTGGTGTCTGCAAGGAGTTTGAATGTGTTTAAGACACGGTATGATGAGATGTGTGTGAGATAAAAGGACCTCCTAGATGAGTCTTTGACTCCATGAGGTCTTGTTTAATAATAATAATAATAAAAATGATATCAGGACTGTATGATTTCCATTATGAGGATAGACTAAGGGCATGCAGACTGCAGAGGCTGGTGAATAGAAGACAAAGCGGGGGGATATGATTAAGAAATTTAAGCTGTTGAAGGATTATCATCATATTAACACTGAGAAGATTTTTCATGTGGTAGAACGAAGGAAAGGAACATGCACAAGAAGTTACAAAAGGAAGTAGCATGTAAAAGGTAAGAAGTAACTTTTTTGCGCAGAGAGCAGTAGGAGCATGGAATGCATTACCAGAGAGGGTGGTTGAAAATGCAAATGGTGGAAGAGTTTAAGCTGTGGTACAATAGTCTTCACCTTCACAATGAGTCTTGTGACTCTATGGGGACAAACATAATAATAATAATGTTTTTCCAGCTACTTTTACAAATTTCTTCACTTTCTTACATTTTTCTCTGTATTCTTTAAGAGCACATATAGATTTACTTGTAGAACTTTCAATTTTTTTTTTTTTAATGTCAATTACTGTCTCTTTTACTATCTGAGTCCACAATGCAGAACTGACTTTTTTTTTTAATCCTTGCAGACAATTTAAAAATCAATGTTTTCTTAGAGTCTGCAAGTTAGTCTCAAAGGTTTGATTGTTTTCAAACCCCATTTTTTTCTGCAATAATATTTGTATACTTGAGTGTATAAGTTCACTTCTGAAAGCTGCTTGAGTGATTATTTTCAAAACTGTCAAAGAAACTTATTTTCAATATTATTTTTAATTTTATTCTGCTCAAAACTAAATGGTGACCACTTCTTATTTCAAAACCCCTGCATACTTACTTCATAAGAAAGAAAGGCAGTGCATTCTAAAGAACTGCCTTTCTTATGAAGTACCACCAAGACTGATTTTTTCCACTGTTTGGGGACATACCCTGATCTTCATATTTTGCTATATAGCCTATGCATTTCCTTTACAACCAATTCTGCCCTATGTTTTAGCATCTCACCTATTATGTTGTCATTTCCATGACTCTTTTTGTTCTTGAGATGCTTTATAGCCTTGCTCTGGTTCCTGCACCAGAACGAAGATGCCATTATTAACATAGTCAAGCAAGAACTTTATTTTTTGTGTGATGGCTCCATTTGAATTAGAGCCCAATTTCATGTTAGAACATGGTATTAGTAAGGACCAGTCCATGTCCCATACAGAAGTTCATCAGATAATTACCATTATTATTACCTTTCCTCTTTGTTTTTATAAATTTTCCCAAACATTTCTATATGTGAAACATTTATTTCTTACTCTGCAGCTTAGTTCAATAAAGACAAACTTTATTTCTTTGTATTGGCTGCCTTCTCTAATGATTCAAGAAATTTCTCCACTTCTTAATAGAACCCTCTGTATACCACAAGTACATTTTCCAATTCCCCCATTTTAATGTTTGACCACATCACTCCCACAGCCCTCAAAGGGAATGCATTCCATGATCCCATGACTCTCCGTCCCCCTAAAATCTATTTCTTGCCCTCTTACTCATTATTTGCTTTGACTTCCAGGGATGGTTCTTTTTTTTTTTTGTTTCTTACCCTCATTCTACCATATGAAAAAATCTCCTCAGTGTCAATCTAGTAAATATTTCTCAACAGTTTAAATGTCTGAATCATATCATCTCTTTGTCTTCTATCTGCTGTTTGCATGTTCTCAGTCTATTCTCATTACCAACATTACAGTACTGATATTCTTTTCATTATCTGTCTCTGCATTCAACATGGTTACTTCATCCCCCTTAATATCCTGGTCACCAGTTCTGAGCACAGTAATGACCAGTTCTGAGCACAGACTGCAGAGTTTGGTGGATAGAAGGAGAGGTGATATGATTGAGACTTTTAAGCTGTTGAGAGGTGGTTACAAGGTTGACACTGGGGAGTTCTTTCGCTTGGTTGAACAGCGGGAAGGAGAGATGACAAGAGGCCATCCCTGGAAGTTACGAAAGGAAACTGTTTGGAAGAGGTTGAGGAGTGGTTTCTTTGCATGGAGGGTGGTTGAACCATGGAATGCATTGCCTGATGGAGTAGTGAAAGCGAGAATGGTCAATGAGTTTAAGCAGTGGTATGATAGACTTTCTGCAATGATGTGTTCCTCAGGGGGGGCCTCCCCTCGATGAGTCTCGATAGACTGTGTTTCTTAGGAAGGACCTCCCACGATGAGTCTTTTGACTCCATGGAGGCCTGGATAATAATAATAATAATCCAGATGTGGTTTGATCAAAGCTTGATACAATTGAACCACTACACCTTTTTTTTATGCCCAGTTTTGTAATGATAAATATGATTGAAAATAGGAGTATAATTTCATCCTAAAAGAAAACAAAACCACTGTTTTCATATCTTCCTTAAAGGTCAAAAATTGGAAACATACACTTTCCTAAAAAACTGAATATCAATGTTTAATCCCAATAACCACTAAGACATAATAATAATCTAATATCTATGAACAATTATTCTAACAAGCATTATATGAACAAGTATTATATACTTACAGAAAGCAGTTCTGGATTTTTGTTATAAAATTCAAACCTCCCTATTAGGTGATACCATATAGCAAATAACTGTTGCTGCACCTGGAATATAAATATTATATTTAAAACAACCCAGAATTTGCAAAGATTTAAGAAATAACAGAAAAAAAATTTATAAGTTATTGAAACAGTATTAATCCTTAACAGCACAATAAAAATAGTAGGAAATTATGTGGAACTTATAAAATACTGAAAAGCTCTGTCATTTTACAAATCATTAGGATCTTACTGATCAATGACATTTCTAACCTTTTGTAATTGTTGTTAAGAATGACAAAAGAAAAATTAAATCCTCATTGAGGTACCTTGAACTAGAGTCACATTTGTCAGCCTGGTGAGCTGAGTGGATAGTCTCACTCTCAAACTAAAAGATCATGAGTACAAATTCTGCAGGGGCTTAGACGGTTGAAATTCTTTAACTGCATTAATGTGAAACCACCACTCTGCTTACTCAAGGCTTAGAAGAGAATGAAGGAATTTGATGTTTGGTCTATAGAGCAAGATTTCTGGGTTATTTACTTTTGCCTACCTACAGTACTGAGGTACAATATAACTTCAGTCTTTTTTTGAGATAGGATTTCAATTATGAATATATGAGTAGGTTCGAGGCTGTACCGTGGAAAAGGTTGGTTGTTTAGTGCTCCTGTAAATTAGGTGACTGGTTTTATTGCGTTTTTTGTCTTTAGAATAACTAATGTTCTATAGTATGTACAGACACATACAAAATCTACCAATAATTGTCTGGACACTGTAGCAATTTACTATTGATACCAGCAGGAGAACCCTAATATCGGGCATGTCCAACTTTGGCTTTGATCACCTACACTCTTTTGAGGGAGGCTTTCCACCAATGTGCAGAAGACATCAGATGGAATTTGTCTCTATTCCTTCATCAAAGGATCACTAAGTTCAATGACAGATCAAGGACATGCTGCTCTGGACCTCAATTGCTGCTCCAATTCATTCGACAGGTGTTCGATGGGGTTGAGGTCAGGACTCTGCACAGGCCAGGGCAGTTGTTTAACACCATTCCATTACACTGCAGCTTTGTGGCACGGGGCATTGTCATCATGATAGTAACACAGGTCTGTTCCATAAAAATTCCACAGTGTAGGCAGCACCTGATTATCCAGAATATCAAGGTACTGTGCTGCCTTCATGGAACCACAGACACCGACCAGTGGTCCCGCTCCAAACAAGATGAATGCACCCCCACACCATTACTCTTTTATCACCAAACCTTACCATGGGTACAACACACTGTGGTAACAAGAGGTTGCCAGGCTGCCTCCACACCCACCCTGCCATTAGACTGGAAACAGTTGAACCTTGATTCATTGCTCCAGAATACCATTTTCCACTGCTCAATCCACTTCACATGCTCATTTCACCAGGCCAGACAAGTTGCTTTGTTCATTGTTGCGATGTTCGGCTTGTGTGCTATTGCTATTCTGTGGAAACCCAGTAAATAGGGTTCTTTTAGTACAGTATTAGTGCTCACCATGGTGTTATCGACACTCTTGAACTTATCATGGATGAGCTGTGCCGAATGTAGTCGGATTTTGCATGCCACCCGTTTTAACACCCTCCTGTCCCTGTCAGTAATTTTTGGAGGCTGCCTTATATGTTTTCCTGCACTAGCGATGCCAGAATGTCTCCAATAATTGATCACATCACCAGTCATTGATTTTGGATGCTCCAGTTGAGCAGTAATAGCATGTATGGACATGCTACCAACGTGACAGCCCACGATGCCACCTCTCTCAAAGTCACTGAGTTCACATCGTGTTGCCATACCAACTGTATTCAACTACTATGATGAAATACTGCTTCTTATTATCTGTACACCAGTTTTTATGTTATTAAGAAACCTGGAATGTTCCATAACTTCAAATAATAGAGGTGTCCAGACAATTATTGGTGGATTGTGTGTGCATGTGTGTGTTGGTTGGTTTATAGATAGTTTATTTGGCACAAAAACAACAAAGGTCATACTGTGCCATACTAAGGTTACAACTATACATAAGAAGTTAAAGAAAATTGCAAGCAATATGCCTGTACAAAAATTTGGTTCCACAAAGCAGCATCTACACAGAAACAGAACTACTGCAGAGGGCTCAGCAACACACAAGGTTAAAGGTTACAGTAGTACAAAAATTGTCAACAATACAAGTTAAATAAACAAAATGCATGTACAAGACACCAAGCCAAGGTGTCTTGTACATGCAGTAAGAATGCAGTATCCACATATAGTTAAAATTATAACAGAAGTTTTTACAGCCATACATAAATAATGGAGTATCTACATAGGAATCCCAGACATCCCATAAAATATGGGATCGTCCAGTTTTTGGCTAATGTGTCCCGTTGTCCCGAGAAAACTCTTCGGGACAGCTTTTTATCCTGTATTTTAGAGTTCAAGACTGAATAACAAAATTGATCAGTTACAATTTCTATTCTTTAATTAGAACTCAAGCTCACATTCCTGTTTTTAAAATGTACTACTGCCTTTTATACTAGATCTGTTGATGTGATTTTATCATGTCTCTGTCATTTTTTGTATAATTCTTTGCCTGGAAGTTCCAAGACTAGTGTTGTAAATTACTGACCGAAAAGCATATCAGGAATTGTTGTCAAGGTCTTGGAGAAATTAGTCAAGAGAAAAATACAGGATTGGATAGATGAAAATGGGATACTGTATGGGGGACAACATGGTTCTGTGAAGGGTAGATCATGCCTCAGTAACTTGCTCACGTTTTTTTAACACAGTGACGGCTGAACTGGATAAGGGTAATGGGTTTACAGTGATTCTACTGGACCTTGCTAAGGCATTTGACAGGATATCACATGGAATTCTAATCAGTAAACTGCAGCATATGGGGATGGATATAGGGTTGGTGAGATAAATAGGAGGGTGGTTGATAGAGAGATATCAAAGAGTAGTTTATTCAGGAGTAGAGTCCAAAAGACGGCTTGCAACTATTGGTGTGCCGCAGGGTTCTGTTCTTGGATCACTATTTTTCAATTTGTTCATTAACGATATTGGAAGGGATCTGAGAGGAAGTGTTCACTTGTTTGCTGATGATGCAAAGTTGGGTAGAGCAATAGTGAGTGCACAGGATGTCAAAATTTTGCAAGATGATTTGGATAGTTTGGAGGACTGGGCTAAGGAAAATGGATGTCGATTTAATGTGACAAAGTGTAAGGTTATGCATTTTGGGGTGAAATGATTAGCAGCAGTATATCACATTGGTGGAACCTTACTTCTGGAGATTGATGAGGCCAAGGATTTGGGAGTGTTAGTGGATAGGGAGTTGAAGTTTAGGGGACACATTGCAAAAGTGGCCAAAACAGCTCATCAAATCACTTGGTTGCTGAAAAATACTTTAACAAGCAGAGACAAACAAGTTATTTTCCTCAGTATTGAGCCTTGATAAGACCCCATCTAGACTACTGTGCCCAGATATGGGCACCAGGGTTTCTTCTTGATGGGGAGGAGGTGGAGAGGATCCAGAGACGAGTGACTAAGATGATAGCAGGTCTATGGAATGAACCTTATAAGAACAGGTTGAAGATTTGTGGGTTGCAAAAATTGGTTGATAGGCAGAAAAGGGGGTGATATGATTGAGACATTCAAATTACTGAAGGGTTTCTATAAGATTAATCCAGAAGATATTTTTGAGAATAGGACTGGTGGTGGGAGGACTAGGGGCCATACAGGGAAGCTAGGCAAGAATGTGGTTAGCAGGGGTGTTAGAGCCAGGTTTTTTACTTGGAGAGTGGTGAATGAGTGGAATAAGCTGCCAGAGTCTGTTGTGGGTGCTATGACTGTGAATGAGTTCAAGGCGAGGTATGATAGATACTGTGTGAATGTCGAATAGTTGTTCTCGACATGATGTTAGGGGTCTCCCTCGATGAGTTTGTCGACTCCTTGGAGTTGCCTGAAATAATAATAATAGTTCTATTACAAACATCACTCTCTGCCATTACAGGGAACTGTAGACACGTTATTTTCTCAAGGCGAGTGATGGCAACACTGCAACAATGATAAGTTCGTTAGAACAGTGTGCATGTGCATTGACATTTTGGCTTGTGCCATGATATTGGCTCAGCTTTAAATAGCATGGAATGGTCCACTTCACCCACACCATTTTAGAAGCTTGCTCCGAGAGAAACAGGGCCCTGTTGAACGTTGAAAATGCCAAAAAGGAAGTGTGGTTATACAGAAGCTTTAAAAACTCAATTTCCGTGTTTAAAAAAATCTACTAAATTGGGCGAGACAGATAAAGTGGAGTGTGCGGTTTGTGGAGGCTTGTTTAGTGTCGAGCATGGTGGAAAGTCATAAGTGTCCCATATTTTTTTCAAATTTATCTGGGATCCCTATATCTACATATAGTTAAAATTATAAGATGATTTTACAACAATGCATAAATAGGCAAAAAGGAATTATTATACAACATTCATGCATAAAAATAAAATTTGGCAATGTGATATCTAGATATAAACAAAATTACAAGAAGGTTACACAAATATACGAGGTATCCTACAGCAATACATAATTAGTCAAAAAAAAAATAGTAAATAATATGTATGCACAAAAGTTAAGCTGGGCAATGCAGTATCTACACAAACAAAATTACTGCTGCATTTAAGGAAGTACATAATTAGACAAGAATACAATGCAATACAATAAACAAAATACACGTACAACACCAAGCCAATTAATGCAGTATCTAGATATAAGATTACTACAGTAATATTACAACAAATGTTATTACAGTAATACATAGAGTTAAAGAGGAATTATTATACAATAATTAGCATAAAAATTAAGTTTAGCTGTGTGGAATTTGCATATTAACAAAATTGCAACAAGGTAACACAAGGCTACCGAAATACAGGGTGGTCATAAATTAACTTTCCCTCTTTGAAGGTATCTGTACCTAATATACGGAATGAGACCACATTTTATATTGAGACTTTCGAAGGCATGGGGAGATGAATTCTGCGAAAAAAAAATTTAGTATCAAAAGTCGCCGGGAAATTTTGGCGCTGGCAGAGCTGAAAGCAGTCAAATATTTGCAGTAAATGTAGGTAAAAAGGATTATGCAAATTTTACTGTGCTGTGCGTACATGACAGCAGTGCCACCAATTTCACTTAAAAAGAGATTTGGGAACGTTCAGGCAGTTATTCGAATGACTGACGAATTGTGCTCAATATGCGTCTTACCTTGCCTCAGCGTGCTTTACTTGTAAAGTTGTTTTACCTTAAACAGTGCAATGTCGTAGGTGCCCTTCGGAATTTAGAAGGCTTCATAACCTGTGTACAGGTCCTATGTCAGCTGTAGCACTGAGAGCTATGATTAAGAAATTTGAAGAAACTGGATCACTAGGAGTTAGATCTGGCAGAGGACGGAAAGCAGTGCAAGAAGAGACAGTAACAGACATTGCTACTGCGGTGTTTGATGACACAGGGACCAGTACTGGTTCAAGCACTCGTACCATAGCTCGCAAACTTGATATGGCATATGGTACAGTCATGGAAAATCTTACGGAAAATGCCTCACTTCTATCCGTATAAGTTCAGTTGTGTGCAAGCACTAACTACTGCAGATTTGCGCATGACCTTTGCACTAACGTTTCTTGCCCGAATGGAGGTTGACAATGACTGGCCTTGGAGAATATTGTGGGGGTGATGAGGCTCATATTTTTCTGAATGGGTCAGTCAACACTCACAACTGCAGAATTTGGGTATCTGAACATTCCCAAGTGCTCCAGCAATTATCACTGCATTCTTCAAAAGTAATCGCGTGTTGTTGTGGCTTCACAGCCGATTTCATAATAGGACCATACTTTTTTAAGCTTATTACCCCTACAGGTCCTGTAACCTGCTCCATTACTGCAGAGATTTATCGATGAATACTGGAAAATTTTGTCATTCCTGCATTGCAGCAAAGACAATGCTTGGACTCAATTTTTATGCACAATCGAGCACGGCCACACATTGAACGTTCAGTACAGCACCTTTTATGCCAGCATTTCAGTAATAAGAGGGTTATCAGTCAGTTCTTTCCGACGGCATGGCAGCCTCGATCCCCGGACATCACTCCATGTGACTTTTGACTGTGGGGTATTTGAATCCGTTGTGTATGTTGGTGGCATTCCCAACTTGCATGTCTTGAAAGAGAACATAAAACGGACTGTTATGAACATTCAATCTGACTCCTTACGCTCAGCTGTAGAGCATGGCGCACACAGGATGCAATTTTTTGTACACAAGAAAGGTCAGCACATTGAAAATCGTGTAAGTGGTCCAGGGGACCCTGATTCTGATGAATAAAAACATTATTTCCTGTGAGTTCAATCACTACATTAATTTCTGTCTCTCGCAAGTTGTTTTAGTTTATTATTCTTATTATCATTGTAACGTGCCATATATCCAGGTGGAATGAGTGACGTGGCTGTCGCTTACACAGTCGAAATTTTATTATTCCGTTTTATCTGCCTTTCATGTAATTATCCTTGTTTTTGGCCCTGCCAGTGCCAAAATTTCCCCTTTTGGTGACTATTGGTACTAAATCTTTTTTTTTTGCGGAAATCATATCCCCATGCCTTCAAAAGTCTCAATATAAAATTTGGTCTCATTCCATTTATTGGTTTTAGCTACAGATGCCTCCAAAGAGGGAAAGTTATTTTATGGCTATCCTGTACATGATTGGTCAGAAATTAAACTAATGAATAACATTAGTACTCAACTGCTGCACATATACATCACAAAACATTACATATTTTGTAATATATACATACAAAAGTTACGTGAAGCAATACAGTATTTACATATAAAGAAGATTACAGTCAAATGTGTTTGTGTAAATTAATTATTTGTAAAAAATTAAAAACATCGTGCAATCTGACAGAGTCTGATTGCACGATGTTTTTTGAAATTTTTGCCTACCTGGCAAAACTCATTCAGATAGGCAAAAATTTCATTCCTCTCTCATGCAAAGTGCTGGCACTCTACCAGTATATGATAAATAGTGAGATGTTTATTGCATTTTTCACACATGGGAGGGTCCTTAGCTCTCATTAAATAAGAATATGCAAGATGATTGTGACCTATGCAGAGCCTAGTGAGAACAACTTCCTCTCTTCTCTTTATTCGTTGACTAGAATGCCAGTGCTTCATTTCAGGTTTAATATCATAATTTGTTTGTTAATGCTTCTTGCCATGACGACTGCCACTGAGCAATTACCTTTGATCATATAAACTGTCTGTAGTCTGTAAATGGTACTGTCAAACAATATATAGAGAAAGTATGAGTTGATTTAGTAGCTGCATCATCATTTCCTTGAATTCCAATGTGGCTGGGAATCCAGCACAATTGAACATCAAAATTAAGGATTTTCATTTTGTGAAACAGGTGTAACACCTTATACAGTACTGGATGTGGATTATACATAGTAGAGGAGATAGCCTGTAAAGAGCTCAATGAATCTGTATAAAATATACACTTTTGGTGGCAGTTTTCTTTTATATGAACAAGTGCAAGCTGAATGGCATATAACTCTGCTGTATAATTACTGCAATCAGGTGGGATCTGGTTGGAGATAATGTCAGGAAACACAGCAGCACAGCAACAGAGGCATTAGTTCTTGAACCATCAGTATAGACAGGCAAGAAATCAGAATGTGCTGCTCTGTGTACATTAAACAATTGGAGGTTGACAGATTGAGTATGAGATTTCTGTAGCTGACAAAGTGAGAGGTTGCATGATGGTATGCAAACCTGTTATGTTCAGTGTAGGCAATGTTGTCAACGTTTATACCAAGGGCTTGCATAGTCTCTTTAACACATACCAGAAGGCCATATGGTAGTTTGCAGTGTGTGGTATTGAGCTTTGCAGTGCAGAGAAAAGAGACTAGTCCATGTAGGATGGTCTGGGAGAGACTTTATCTTTAGGGTATAATTAAGAGACAACTGTTTCCATTGAAGTGATAGAGCTGGTTCATTTGCTTCAACATAAAAACTCTGAGTGGGTGATGTGCGAAAGGCACCAGTAGCTATCTGTATACCCTGATGAGGGATGGAATCCAACCATCGCAGGCTACTCTGTGTTGCAGAACCATAGACTTGAGACCCATAATTCAGCTTTGAATGTATAAGTGCACGATAAAGACGGAGCAATTAAGCTCGATCAGCACCCCACTCAGTAGAAAATAGGGTGCAAAGAAGATTCAACGCTCTCTTGCACTTTTCTCTTAGTTGACAAATGTGTGCTAGAAATGCAAGTTTACTGTCAAAGATCAGTTCCAAGAACTTGGCTTCTGTAGCTACTGGAATAATAGTGGATCCCATTCTTAATTCAGGATCTGGGTGAAGAGTACGTTTTCGACAGAAGTGTACACAGACTCTTTTTTCTGTTGAAAACCTAAACCCATTACTAAGAGCCCACAGAGAAACATGATCAACTGCTTGTTGATGTTGTCTTTCAATTACCTTCATGTTACCAGAGTGGCAGTAAATTGTGAAGTCATCAACATATAGAGCATTGTGTACAGTGGGAGGAAGCTGTTCAGTGATTGAGTTAATTTTAACAGCGAAAAGTGTCACACTTAAGACAGAGCCTTGGAGAACACCCTGTTTTTGATGATATGATCGAGATAGTGTATTTCCCACTGTGACTTGGAGAATTTGCCTGGAAAGAAAGTTTTTAATAAATATAGGAAGGTGTTCCTTTAAGGCCCAGGTTATAGAGGTCTTTTAATATGCCATATCTCCAGGCTGTGTCGTAAGCTTTTTCCATGTCAGAAAAAACTGAAACAAGGTGTTCTTGCATCAGAAATGCATTTTTTATTCAAGTTTCTAAACGAACCAAATGGTCTAAAGTTGAGCAATGTCTATGGAACCCACATTGTGTATTGGAGAGAAGATTGTTGCTTTCTAAATACCAGAGAAGTCTGGCATTAACCATTTTCTCTAGTATCTTACAAAGACAACTGATCAGAGCAATGGGTCGATAATTATTTACTTTTCCTGGTTTTAGGATAGCAATGAAAATTGACTTATGCCAAGAATTTGGAAACTCTTCCTCTGCAAATATTCTATTGTATAGTAAGAGAAGGTTATCCATAGAAGATGATGGTAGATGTTTTATGATTTCATAATGGATGTCATCAGGCCCTACTGCATCAGGGTGAGATAGTAGGAGAGCTCTTTTTAGTTTCTCCTTAACAAAAGTGGTGCTAGTGTCGGCGTAGCACGTGGTGGTGAATTTGAGGCTGAAGAAAGTGATTTTTAATCGGTGAATAGTCAATTTTTCTACGTTTTTGAGTGCTAAATACGAGTGTACTTCAGTAGTTGTTTTTTAAAGTTAATTATTGTCATGATATAGTGTATTTTGGTTACCGAGAAGACAGGATCAGATGCATAACGGTCGAAGACAAGACGAAGCTAAGTTTTCATTATTGTATTTAGTTTTATTTCATTTTATTTAGTGTACTTAATGTTTTGTTTTGCTTATAATTGTTTGCACTTTTCTTATTTATTTACACTTCCTAATACTTATTTAGCGTTTATTTTTGACACTAATTAGCGACACTATTTTGAATAATTAACAATTACGCTAGTAGTCCCTCTGCAGTAACGAATGATGGTGGCGGATTCAGCTGCAGTCGCAAATGGCATGTCGCCAAGTCCTCTGCCATTTAAGCACTCCATTACAAGCAATATAGTAAGGGAGTTTGTGGCATGCAGTACTTGCGGCATGTATGTGTCTCGGGAATTGGATATCTGGCTTCTGAGAGGGGGGGGGGTGCGTGTGTGTGTGTGTGTGTGTGTGTAAAGTGCAGGCAGTGGGAGGAAATAAGTGTAGTGGATATCTCAATAACCGACCTTGTTGCTCCACGAATGGGAAATGAATATAAGAAGATCAGAGTGTGATAGGAAAAAATGAAGAAAAAAAAAAAAATGAATGAGAAAATAATAGTTGACAGTATAGAAGACGTGAGTGACTGTGAAAGTTTAGGAGATGGTATTGTTTGGGAGAGTGAATTTAGATTAAGAGTGACTGACCTGCAGAGGGAGATAGAGGAGCTGAAAGAAGAGGTGGAATGTCTTGGGAGAAGTATGAAACATGAGATTAGGAAAATGGAAGAGATAAATTCAAGGCAAATCAGAGTAGAAGAGAGAGAGAGTTTTGGAATGATAGAAGAGGAGAGAATGAAATAGGAAATGGAAATGGAGAGAATTGAAACAGCAGAAGAGAGGGAATGAGAGTGCTAGAAGAGGAGAGAATGGAAACAGTAGAAGAGAGGAAATGAGAGAGAGAGAGGTATGGGAATGCTCGAAGAGGAGAGAATGGAAACAGTAGAAGAGACAGAATGAGAGAGAGATATGGGAGTGTTAGAAGAGGAGAAAATGAAATAAGTAGGAGAGAGGGAATGACAGAGAGGTATGGGAATGAAAGAAGAGGAGAAAAAGGAAACAATAGGAGAGAGGGAATGGTAAGAGGTATAATGTATGGGGACTCAATGATCCATGGTGTTCAAGATAGGATGCGTGAGCTGCAAAGGATTATTAGTAATAGGGCTGATGCGGTAGCTCTGCAAGAGGATATGAATAAGCTAGATAGATGGGCAAATGAATGGGGGAGGGTTATCGGTTTATTGCAGCAAAATGTAAGGTTTTGAGGTTTGGGAAACATCGACGGGACACTGCATACTCTATGGGAGGAGTTATATTGGAGGAAGTAGAGGAGACAAGAGATCTGGGGTTGATGATTGATAGAAACCTGAAATTTAAGGGACATATTACAAAGGTGGTGAAGGTAACACAGAGGATTTGCTGCAATAATGAGAAGGACTCTGACCTACAGAGATAAAATAGTTATCATTCCATTGTATAAGACCCTGATCAGACCACACTTGGACTATTGTTCTCAGATTTGGTCCCCAGGATTTGAAGGGGATAAATTAACTGTGGAAAGGATACAAAGGCAGATAACAGAGACGGTTTCAGGACTGTACAATGATAGTTATGAGGATTGGCTGAAGGAATGTGGACTGAAGAGTTTGGTGGATAGAAGAAGGAGAGGTGATATGATTGAGACTTAAACTGTTGAGAGGTGGTTACAGGGTTGACACTGGGGAGTTCTTTCGCTTGGTTGAACAGCTGGAAGGAGTGATGACAAGTGGCCATCCCTGGAAGTTACGAAAGGAAACTGTGAGCAAGAGGGTGAAAAGTGGTTTCTTTGCATGGAGGGTGGTTGAACCATGGAATGCAATGCCTTATGGAGTGGTGAGAGTGAGAACGGTCAATGAGTTTAAGGATAGATTGTGTTTCTGAGGAGGGGACTTCGTCTCGATGAGTCCTGATAGACTTTGTGATTCTTAGGATGGACCTCCCACAATGTGTCTTGACTGCATGGAGGCCTGAATAATCATAATAATAATAATAATAAAAATGGCTGATTGTATGGCTCAAGAACATCGGTAGAAAAATTTAGCCTTTGTTTCTCTTGCTGTTCTTTCAGAATTAAAAATTCAGGAGGATATGAAGCTGTTGCTGAGATTCTAGCAAAAATTTCTCCTAGTGTCTGCAATGGCTTTGAGATCAGCAATAACACTTCCATTATGGTCTAAGGTAGACAAAAACAATGTGTTCTATATCTGCCTTTCATTTTCTGGATTTTATCCCATACAATTTTTGGACTGGTCATTTGATTAATTGATGTAGTAAATTGGATCCATGATTGTTTTTGACTCTGATGCCTCACATAGTGTGCTTTGGCTTGAGCTTGCTTGAAAGCTATAAGGTTTGATGTAGTGGGATATCTTCGAAATATATCCCATGCTCTGTGTTGATCGTTTTTGGCTGTTAGACATTCTGGGTTCCGCCAAGGCTTTGGATAGAGTGGAAACTGAAATGATGGTTTTTGGGATGCAGGCTATTGCTGTCTGGACAATGCACTCTGTTATATATTTTACCACTTCATTGATAGGTGTTTCACTGATGGCATCAGTATTAAATTTTGCAAGATGAGAGAAAGTGTTCCAGTCAGCCTGGTCTATTTTCCATATAGGTATCTGTATGGATGAACATGGTTCCTGTGAAGACATTGTGCAGAGAACAGAGAAGTGATCACTTCCATATATGTTCTCTTCAACATTCCATGTGAGCAATGGAAGAATGGAAGGGGAGCATATTGTAAGATCAATTGCAGAATATGAACAGGTAGGCATATGGAAGAAAGTATTGAGTTTATGTGTGTGGCATTGAAGCAGTTGAGATATTAATGATCAAGTTACTGAAGTAGAATATAAATGTTTTTATTTTATTTGGTATATTTCTTAATGCATTTGTTGAGATATTGGAGTATAAAAGCAGTACCATAAAATTGCACCAAAAACACAGAAGTATAATAGTGCAGCAAAAAGCAGTAACTTGAATAGTGAAGTTCAGAACAAGAAGTCTTATTTCACAGAAAAAAATTATGACAGTAATGATACAAATGAGAATGCTGAAAATGAATTAACTTTCAAAATCGCAAAACTGAAACAAATGGGAGGGGGAGTGCTACTGATGATAGAGAAAGAGTTATGTCCATACAAAGTAGAGATGGAAGAGGGAAATAGTGCGAGTGGTTTTGAGGCAGTATGGTGTGAGACAGAGGTGAATGGAATCAAATACTTGGTTGGATGTTGTTATAGACCTGGTAATGTGGATAGTGCTGATAATGAAATGTATAATCAAATTAGTCAAGCAAATAAGATAAGGGTGATCATTATGGGCGATTTTAATTATGACAATATAGACTGCAATGATGAGATAGCAACTGGAAGTAAAGAAAATGAGTTTGTTGAGTTTTTGAGGGATAATTACCTCAGAGAGTATGTAACAGAGGGCATGCGAGGATTGAGGATCTTGGATTCGGTCATCTCATCACAGGATGTCATTATAAATGAGGTGTCAAATCATCCACCAATTGGTGAGAGTGACCATGAGGTGATTGCCTGGGTGGTTGCCAGCAGTGTGAGGACCTCTGTGAGAAAAGGGTATATATGGAACTACAAGAGGGGGGGGGGTGATTATGAAGTGCTCAGGAGACAGCTTGCAGGTGTAGCATGGAATGAGGAGTTAGCTGGAAAAGAGATCACTGCGGCTTGGGGGATTTTCAAACACTATCTAGGAGATGCATTGTCTAAGTATATTCCAAGGGTGAGAAGGTTAAATAAGGTGGGTGTGAGATGGATGAATAAAGAGATTAAGCATGCAATACAGAGAAAAAGGGCATTGTGGAGGCAGCATAAGAGAAGTGGAAATAACCAATTTCATGAGGTCTACAAAGACCAGGCAAGGAGGGTGAATTGGTTGGTGAGAGTAGCTAAAGAGAGGTATGAACAGCAGTTAGCTAACGAAGCCAAAAAAATCCTAAGGAGTTCTTTCGATATGTAGCCAGCAAAAGAAAGAATGATTATGGAAGGATGACAATGATAGGAGAAAATGGTAAAAAGACAGCTGTTGCAGAATGTGTGGTGGAGATACTTAATGAGCAATTCATAAAGGTCTTTCAATCTTGTGAATGAAGAGACTGAGAGCAATAGATGATATGGAGGAGAGACTGACTGCAAGTGAGCAAGAGGTGTATGGGGAGTTGAGTAAACTAGATGTTAATAAGGCTCTGGGACTTGATAATATATCGCCATATATTCTGAAGAAATGTGCCAGGGAGTTGACACCTGTCTTGACAAATTTTTTTAATACGAGTCTTACACTCGGTCAAGTCCCTATGGAGTGGAAGGAGGGCAAGATTGTGCCACTTCATAAAGGAAGTAATCGAACTGAAGCACCAAACTATAGGCCTATCTGTGACAGATATTGAAGTTAAGTTGTTGGAGAAGCTTGTGAGAACTACCTTCTCACAAGATTTTCGCAATAGTATTATCTTAGATGGACAACATGGATTTGCTAAAGGGAGGTCATGTTTTAGTAATCTACTTACTTATTAAAATAAAGTGACTGCTTCCTTGGACAGAGGAGAAGGATACACAGTAATATACTTAGATTTTGCAAAGGCTTTTGATAGAGTACCTCATGATAAATTGACAGTCAAACTAGAGCAGATGGGGTTGGATATTAGATTAGTGCATTGGATTGGAGACTGCCTATCTGATAGGTAGCAACAAGTTGTGTATGGGGGAGCAATATCCAGGAAAATGAAAGTCACTAGTGGAGTGCCTCAGGGGTCTGTTTTGGGGCCATTACTGTTTAACTTGTATATTAACGATATAGATGAAGATTTGGATGGAGATATTCAGTTGTTTGCAGATGATGCAAAGTTGAGACGAACCATGAAGAGTAGTGAAGATGTGTCCTTACAAGAAGACTTGAATAAATTGGGCACGGAAATGGAGATGCGAGTTCAGTGTTGCAAAATGTAAGGTTTTAAAATTTGGAAAACAAAGATGGGATGCAGAATTTACGCTTAGTGAGGATATATTGTTGATAGTGGAAGAAATAAGAGATCTGCAGGTGATAGTGGATAAGGATCTGAAATTTAGGAGACATACAGCCAAAATTGTGAAGACAACACAAAGGCTTCTGGGAATGATGCGGAGGACACTGACATGTAGAAGTAGGGAGATTCTTGTTCCGTTGTATAAGGCTTTGATTAGGTCACACATGGACTATTGTGTCCAGATTTCGTCACCTGGTTTTCAGAAGGAAGAAGAGATGTTGGAAAAGGTCCAAAGGCGAATGACTAAGGTAGTTTCTGACCTCTGGAATGTTGAATATGAGGAAAGATTGAGAAGATGTAATTTGCAGTCTGGTGGACAGGAGGAAGAGGGGAAATATGATAGAGACATACAAGTTGGTAAGGGGTTGTTATACGATCAATGCTGGAGAAGTTCTACAGAAAATAGTGGGTGATCGGGGGAGAACCAGAGGTCATCCCTGGAAACTGTATAAAGAGGGTGTGAGAGGCAGGTTTTTTTTCGTGCAGAGTTGTGTATGATTGGAATGCCTTGCCTGAGAGTGTGGTGTCTGCAAGGAGTTTGAATGTGTTCAAGGCCTGTTATGTGAGCTGTGTTTATGATAAAAGGTCTCCCAGATGAGTCTTTGACTCCATGAGGTCTTGGGTAATAATAATAATAAATTATTATACAGACAATGTGGAAATTACAAAACAAGTCAAGACATGTTTAGGAAGGACAAGAAAGTTAAGCAGCAAAAGGAGAGACAACAAAGCAATGAAGCAGGTAAAATATTAAATAATGATCAGGTTATTAAAGTAGAATAGAAAATGAAGGATGTTATATGGTATGGTAAGTACTTCATCAAACATTCATGTTACTGCTTCAAATTTTCTAGAAGCAAAAATCAAAAATATGAAGAATGCATTTAAAAAACAGAATAGTGAACAATAGTTCTAACAAGTAGAAACAATTTAACTAGCATATAAATACAGTATGAGAGAAGACAGGTAGAATAGAGAGTGAAAAATATTACTTTGTTACTAAGATATGATAGTACTGATTAAGAAGAAGGGCTATGATGGCAAACAATTCAATAAGAAAGCAGTGTAGAAGGAAGGGTTGCAAATTCTTGGATATGTGGAGTGAGTTTGAGGAAAGAATGGATTATATAAGTGAAATGGCATGCACTTGAACGGATTTTGCATCAGCACTCTGGAGAAATTATTTATTGGTATGATGCCTGCTATGAAGAGTCAGGAAAATTAAATAATGGAAGGAACAGTGAGAAATCCATGAATAAGAATAACTAAGTTATGCAACTATGTAAAGGACATGAATGCACTTAATGATGGAAGTGATTATAATGAAAGAATGAGTGTCTGCTCATCTTGTTCCAGTTTATTTAGTTTGTGCAAGGATGTCTGCATTAATGAAGCAATAGATATGAAGAGAGAGAGAGAGAAAGAGAGATTTGCAAGTGTTATCCAGCTGGGTCATATAGAGTGAAGCGGTGAGTATACAAAATAAAAGCCTGGTGGTAACTTATGCCTGAACATAAGTGCCAAGAGTGTCATGAAAAAAGAGTTTGTTTTTTAATGAATATGTTATGGCTTAAAATTATAGGCAATTAGTGAAACTGACTCTCACAGGCCAATATACTAACTGGTATATTATACTGTATAGACAAGATAATACAGAAATGTGCTGCTAATGATATCAGAGAATTTTAGTTTGGTTAGAGTAGAAAGCTATGACTGCAATATTAATAGCAATTGCCATGTAGTACGAGGGTGGTTTGAAACATTCTTGACCTTGAACATAGATGGCAACACTATCGGCAAGATTTTTTTTTTCTAAGTTGGTACATCTATCATAAGCATCTGTGTGAAAATGCAAGTCATTCTATCAAGTAGTTTGTTTTATACAGCTGTCTGAAGCAAAAGTGTTTTTTGTATCCCTTCAAATGGATAAAACTGGGTATCATGCAGTTATAAAATTCTTTGTAAAATAAGGTTTAATGGCAAAAGAAATTCATTTGAAGTTCATAACAGTTTATGGGCACTCTTCTCCTTCATTTTTGCAAAATAAGAAATGGACTGCTGAGGTTAAACATGGCCATACCAGCCTTGAAGATGATGCATGTGAAGGACGTCCAAAAAGTGTAATAACACCAGAAATCATTGATCGAGTGCACAATGTGGTATTTGATGACCGACGAGTCAAAGTGCGTGAAATTGCTGAGACCATAGGCATTTCAGAAGAACGTGTAGGGTATTGCATGAAGAATTGCAAATGAAAAAGCTTTGCGCAAGATGGGTGCTGTGCCTGCTCACTTGCATGAAAATCTCTGAAGAGTGCTTGGAGCGTTTTAACAAGAATAAAACTGATTTAAAACTAATTTCATACATCAATTTATTACTATGGATGAGACTTGGATCTACCATTACACACCAGAATCCAAATGGCAGTCAAAACAGTGGACAGAAGCCGGTTGTTCAGTGCCAAAGAAGACAAAGTCAGTCATCAGCAGGAAAGGTCATGGCATCAGCGTTTTGGGATGCTAAAGGGATGTTTATTAATTATCTTTGTTTATTAATTAGACAAAAAAATTCATGAGAAAAGACCCGGTTTGTAGAAGAAAACATCATCTTTCATCAGGACAATGCACCTGCCCACAAAGGTGATTTGGCAAAGGGAAAATTAAGGGATCTGCACTATGAATTGTTGGAACATCCACCCTATTTCCCAGATTTGGCTCCCTCTGACCACTATCTCTTCCCAAAACTAAAACTCTTCCTGGCTGGTCAGCATTTTTCTTTGAATCAAGAGGTGGTTGCAGATGTAGAGGGGTATTCAAGAAATTGCTGGAATAAATGTATTAGTCTTAAGGGAGATTATGTTGAAAAAGAAAAATAATTTTGAAATTATAAATGAGTTTTTTTATTGTTATGCCAAGAACGTTTTAGACCACTAAAACCTGGTGGTAGTAGTAGTAGTAATGAGTTTAAAGCTATCTGAGGTGAGCTGAGTCTGACAAGATCAAATGCATGATGGAGTATTGCAACAAACCTAGTGGTACAGTTGTTGGTGACAATGAATGTATGCTAAATCTATCTGATGGATGATTAATTATTTGAATATTAATTTGGGAGAGGTAAAATCATGAGAGGAATGAAGCTGAATTTACTGAGCAGTTGCAAGCCAACTTCTTAAAGCAGCATGTGAGAAAAACAGCTGGGGTCAGAGAGTGTTAGGCCTGATCAAAGCGTTAGAAAGGGGGGTGTCAGCTAAAGGGATAACTATTCTGCATCCAGTGACAGTGATTATGCTGTGCTGGCCTGGAAAGTGGATAAGTATATAGATGTTCTTTTAAGGAAAGGTTAAAGGCTGAATTATGGAGCAGGAAATTATGACCAACCGAACCGTCTCATGCTAAGAGCTATGGATGAGAAAGGATATCAGCAGTACATGGAAAGAATTAGAGAAATACTTCAATGGATGCAATATCAGAATGTGTCCCTAGAGTTTGAAGAATAAATAGGCTAGGAGTGAAACAATTTGCAATATTATTAAGCAGGAGATTCTTAAGGAAATGATGTGGAAGAAATACTGTGTGCATAGAAATGATGTCAACTATGAAAATTATAAGGTGAGGGACAGAAGAGTTGCAAATGTTGTATGGAAAATTAAGTCTGATGTATGAAAAGAAACTAGCTCTGTGTGCTTTAACCAAAACAAAATCTTATCACTATGATGCAAGTTAAAAAAAGAATGAATGTGAAAAACTAATTGCTGAAAGCAGACGATATTCAGATTACAGATGAAGAAGAGTGTTCAACTAATAAGTTCCCCATTTTATTAACAGCAATCAAGCTGGTGTCTGCGGCATGGAGTTCAATTCTACCTCTTCGGTGGATGAAGAAACTCAGCTGTGTGAGAGAGGATAATATAACTGTTGAATGAACTGAATAATAATCTGGTAATAGGTGCTGATGGGATATCAGCACAGATGCTACAAGTGTTCAGTTCAACTGCCTATGACTTTAATCAGGCTGTATAATTTTTGCATCAGCCATCCTCTTATCCTAGATTATAGTTTATAATCCAATCACATATCCTCCAACTTATGAAACAGCCTTTCATGCAGTTCATTCCAAGAGCCATCGCAAAGCTCAAAAGTATCACATTGTATCCATTCCTCGAGAGTGGAGAGAATGTAACAGAATTCCATTGCATGAAGACAGGGAATGAGAGAGAGTTATAGGAATGATAGAAGATGAGAGAATGGACACAGTCAGAGAGAGAGAGGGAATGAGAAGAATGCACGGGTGTGCTGGAACAAGAGATAGAGATGCCAGGACAGCAGGTACGTAGGGGAACAAAGAGAGAAAGATAGTGTGTGTGAGGGATGCAGGTGAGCAATCAAGGAACAGAGTGGTAAGAAGTGTGTATGGAGACTCGATGATCTGTGGGTGTGCAAGATAGGATGCCAGAGGAGTGTTTGCCTGGTGGAATGATAGAAAATGTGGCTATGGCAGTAAAGCATGGTGAAAGGGTGGATGAGATGATTGTGATGCTGGACATGAATGATTGAGAGGTGGCGAGAGATCTGAGATTTATGCTTGACGTTGTATAAAAGAAAATGCAGAGAGGAAAGATAGTGTGCTACCCAGGTATGATAATCACGAGCTGAGCAGAATAGCATAATAGTCAGAATGTGTCAGAAGAGAGGATTGGAATACGTGGATGCATGGAAGATATTTGAGGATAGAAAGGAACTGTATGCGAGAGACCACTTGCATTTGAATGAGGAAGGATGTAGGCATCTGGAGAGATTGCTGTTTTCTGAATGAGTCGGAGTATTATTATTATTCAGGCCTCCATGGAGTCAAAAGACTCATCGTGGGAGTTCCTTTCTAAGAAAGGCAAGTCTATCAAAACTCATCGAGGGAGATCCCTCCTAGGAAACACAAAGTCTATCATACCACTCCTTAAATGCATTGACTGTTCTCGCTCTCACCACTCAATCAGGCAATGCATTACATGGTTCAACCACTCTCCACACTTCACTCTCTTTCTCACAGTTTCATTTTGTAAATTTCAGGGATGGCCCCTTGTCATGACTTCTTCCCGCTGTTCAACCAAGCGAAAGAACTCCCCAGTGTCAACCCTGTAACCACATCTCAACTGTTTAAAAGTCTCAATCATACCACCCCTCCTTCTATCCACCAAACTCTGCAGCCCACATTTCCACAGCCGATCCTCATAACTAACATTGCACAGTTCCGACAACCATCTTTGTTATCCGCCTTTTTACCCTTTCCACAGGTAATTTATCCCCTTCAAATACTAGACCAAATCTGAGAACAATAGTCTAAGTGTGGTCTGATCAGAGTCTTATACAACGGAATGATAACCATTTTATCTCTGCAGGTCAGTGTCCTTCTCCGTATTGCAGCAATAATCTGTGTAACCTACCTTTGCAATATGTCCCCTAAATTTCAGGTTTCTATCAATCATCACACCCAAATCTCTTGTCTCCTCTACTTTCTCCAGTATAACTCCTCCCATAGAGTATGCAGGGTCCCATTGATGTGTCTCAAACCTCAAGACCATACATTTTGCTGCATTAAACCGAAACCCCCATTCATTTGCCCATCTATCTAGCTTATTCAAATCTTCTTGCATGGCTACCACATCTGCACTATTAACCTTTCTAATAACCTTTCCCAGCTTTGCATCATCCACAAACAACTGAATATCCCCTTGAAATCCATGGACAATGTCATTGATATAAAGGTTAAACAACATAGGTCCCAGTACTGAGACCTATATTAGTTGATATCTTAGACTATTATAATCACCTACCTTATAATTTCACACACGTTCCCGTCTCTTTGATACTCCTGCATGTCAATTTATTTTCCAAGTCAAAACCATATGATTATGCTCTCTCCAACTGGTGGGAGAGACGTCATCTTAGTTATTATCAACTCTTCTGATGCTATAACCAAATCTAAAACTCTTGAACCTCTTGTTCCCTCCATTACATGTTGCCTGAGACATTTGTCCCTCAAGAATTCTAGAAATTCCATTCCTTTATTGCTACATGCATCTTCCTCTCCCCAATTTATACTACTGTAGTTAAAATCTCCCATAACAATCATTCTCCTAGCACTTGCCAAACTCAACTGTCTAAACTGTCCGTACCCTCTGTGCTCCTGGGTCTGTAGCAACATCCCACTAAATATCCTGTCTTGCCCACCTCTACCTCACACCATATGCTTTCAAAATCATTAGTGCTTCTGCCTTCCAAAGCCCTACTGTTAGAGGACATAAGTCATCACTTATCATAAGCAGTACTCCACCACCACACTTTCCCTTCCTATCCTGCCAAAAAATACCGTACCCTGCTACTTCTATTCCTGTTATTATATCCTCTTCTGTCAACCACGTCTCTGTGATCCCAATAATCTTTGGGCAGGCTGATGCTATCAGTGCCACCAATTCCTCTCCCTTATTCCGAATACTCCTGGCATTAGTATAAAGCATAAAAATGCTTGTTTCTATACCCAGCATTATTCCCTCTAGACTCCACTCGGCTGAGCATTACCTGATGTTGTCCCCCTTCTCCCAAGTGCCCATTCCCACAAGAGGCCACCCCTACTACCATCCACTCATTCAGAACAGCAATCTCTCGAGATGCCTACATCCTTCCTCATTCAAATGGAAGCAGTCTCTCGCATACAATTCCTCTCTGCTCTCAAACGCACTCCAAGCATCCACATGTTCGAATCATCTCTTCTGACACATTCGTGCTATTATGCCATTCAATATCACTGCTCTTCTGCTCAGCTCGACATTATCATACCTAGGCAACACAGAACTATCTTTCTTCTCTGTGTCTTCTTTTGTACAGCCTCAAGCAAGAATCTCATATCTCTCGCTGCCCTATTTACACCACCACTCAAGTCATTTGTTCCCACCATCAGAATCATCTCATCCACCCTTTCACCTCTCTTAATTGCCATAGCCACCCTTTCTATTGTTCCTCCTGGCAAATACTCCTCATGCATCCTATCTTGAACACCATGGATCATTGAGTCCCCATACATTACACCTCTTACCACCGTATTTCTTGATTGCTCACATTCATTCCTCACTCTCTCTCTATGCTCCTCCATTACATACCTGCCTTCCTGACATTACTCTATCTCTAGTCCCTGGAACTTGGTGATCTCCTGCTGTTTCCATTCTTTCCTCTTCTATCATTCCTATATCTGACACTCATTCCCTCTCTTCCACTTATCTTATTTTCACCTCTTCTATCATTCATACAACTCTCTCTCATTCCCTCTCTTCTACTGTTCCCATTCTCTCCTCTTCTATCACTCCCATAACTCCCTCTCATTCTCTCTCTTATACTGTTCCTATTTTCTCTTCTTCTACCATTCCCATAACTCTCAATCCCTCTCCTCTGCTGTTGTTCCTATTCTCTCCTCTTCTCTCATTCCCTTAACTCTCTTGCACTCGTCCCCTGATTCGCTTTGCATTTGTCTCTTCCATTCGCTTAATTTCATCTTTCACACTTCTCATCTCATTCCCCAGACATTCCACCTGCTCTTTCAGCTCATCTATCTCTCTCTGTAGGTCAGCAACTCTTGTTTGCCATTCATCCTCCCAACTGAGACTATCTCCTAAAACTTCAGAATCATTCAACCTTTCCATACTCCCCACTCTTATTTTATTCATACTTCTCTCGCCCTCTATCATACCCGTCATCTCTCCACGTGGAGAATCTCCCATCTCTGACTCAATGAGGTCAGTTATAGTCTCAATGAGGTCAGTTATGGTCATTTCTAAATCACCAAGTTCCTCCCATTGCCTGCATTTTGTGCATATACATTTCCCCCTTCTTTCTCCTGCCACAGAACAATGCAGGGAAACCAGAATTTACAGGGTAGATAGTAGCAGGTGTGGCCTTTTGCGGGAATGGATGCTTGGGGGTAGAGAGTACACATTAGGTAACACCGCGTCACGTGGAGGGGATAATGATAGGTATAGAAGCAGTGATATTTTTATGCTTTATACTAATGCCAGGAGTATCCAGAATAAAGGAGAGTTGAAAGTGATGATAGCATCAGCCTGGCCAAATATTATTGGGATCTCTGAGACGTGGTTGACGGAAGATGATATAATAACAGGAATACAAGTATCAGGGTACAGCATTTTTTGGCAGGATAGAAAGGGAAAAACGTGTCAGTGGAGTACTGCTTATGATAAGTGATGACTTATGTTCTCTAAGTGTGGGGGCTTCGGAAGGCAGTGACACTATGTGAGGTAGAGGTGAGCAAGACAGGATATTTAGTGGGATGTTGCTACAAGCCAAGGAGCAGGAGATGTTGAGGAAGCTGAGCTTGGCAAGTTCAAGAAGAATGATTGTTATAGGAGATTTTAACTATAGCAGTATAAGCTGTGAAGAGAAAAATGCATGTAATAAGAAGGGAGAAGGGAATGGAATTTCAAGAATTCTTGAGCGGCAAATGTCTTAGGCAGCATGTATTAGAGGGAACAAGAGGTTCAAGAGTTTTGGATTTGGTCATGGCATCAGGAGATCTGATGATAACTGAGATGACATCTGCTCCCCACCAGTTGGAGAGAGTGATCATGTGATTTTGACTTGGAAGATGAATAGACATGCAGGAGTATCAAACAAAAGGAAACCTATGTGGAATTATAAGGTGGGTGATTATAATAGTCTTAGATATCAACATGAGGAAGTTCCATTGAGGGTGGAATTGGAAGGTCGGGATATCATTAGTGGTTGGAAAATTGTGAAGGACTATTTCTTAGAAGAAATAGCAAGCTGTATTCCATCAGTGAAGAAGAGAACACAATTTGGTGTAAAGTGGATGACCAACAATATCAAAAAGGAACTGCAGGTGAAAAAGAGGCTATGGAAGAGAGATATAAAGAGAGGAGTGGAAAGCAGATTCATGAAGAATATAAGACTCAGGCCAGGAGAGTGATCAGTATGGTAAGGAAGGTGAATCTGGAATATGAGAAGGGATTGGCACTAAGATCCAAAGAAAATCCTATGGAATTTTTTAGCTACGTGGCCAGTAAGAGGAGAAATGATTGTGGAAGAATGACATTGTGGGATAAAAATGGAAATAGAGTGAATGATGAAGAGGACATAGTGGAGTTTTTCAATGAACATTTTATTGGAGTATTTAATTCTGGAGAAGTAAGTTTTAATACTAGAGGGATAGGGCAGGTTCGAGGTTTAGAAGTGCAAGAGAGGTGTGTGTGTTACAAATACTGAGTACTCTGGATGTCAGTAAAGCTGTGGGACTGGATAGTATTTCACCACGGGTTTTGAGAGAATGTGCTAAAGAACTGACAGCTCCTTTGACCTGGCTTTTCAGTGAAAGTCTGGCTATTGGAAAGGTACCCAAGGAATGGAGGGAAGGTAAGATAGTGCCATTGCATAAGGGCAGTAGCAGACTGGATGTGTCTAATTATAGGCCAGTTTGTGTATCATCAGTAGTTGTTAAGATCTTGGAGAAATTAGTGAGGGACCATATACAGCATTGGGCAGAAGAGGATAACGTTATCTCTGAATAGTCAACATGGATTTGTTAAGGGGTGCTTTTGATTTAGTAATATGATTGCCTTTTATAATAAAGTGATAAGAGTTGATGAGGGAAAGGTACATACTGCCATTTTTTTTTTTGGATTTTGCAAAAGGCATTTGACAGGGTGCCACACGATTAGCTGATATTTAAGTTGCAGCACATGGGTTTAGATGTCAGGTTAGTCAACTGGATTCAGAATTGGCTGTCTGATAGGTATCAGTGAGTTGTGTATGGTGGGGCAGTATCAAGGAGTCAGAAGGTAACAAGTGTGGTCTCACATGTCTCAGTACTGGGACCTGTATTGTTTGCCTTTATATCAATGACATTGTCATTGGATTGCAGTGGGATATTCAGTTGTTTGCAGATGATGTGAAGAGGGTATTAATAATAGTACAGATATGGCAGCCCTGCAAGAAGATTTGAATTAAGTAGACAAATGTGCAAATGAATTTGGATGTTGGTTTAATGCAACAAAATGTAAAGTCTTGAAGTTTGGGATACTTCAATGGGAGGCTGTATTCTCGATTGGAGGAGCTTACTGGAGGAAGTAGGGAAGAATAGAGATCTTGGGGTGGTGATTGATAGAAAACTGAAATTCAGAGAAAACATATTGCAAAGGTGGTGAAGGTAACCTGGAGGATTGCTGCAATACTGAGAAGGACGCTGACCTGCAGAGATAAAAGAGTTATCGTTCAATTGTATAAGACCCTGATCAGACAACGCTTAGACTATTGTTCTCAAATTTAGCCCACTGGATTTGAAGGGGATAAATTAACTGTGGAAAGGATACAGAGGTAGATAACAAAGGTGGTTTCATTACTGTACAATGTCAGTTATGAGTATTGGCTGAGTGAATGTGGACTGCAGAGTTTAGTAGATTGAAGAAGGAGAGGTGATATGATTGAGACTTTTAAAATGTTGAGATGTAGTTAAAGGGTTGACACTGGGGAACTATTTTGCTTGGTGGAACAGTGAGAAGGACAAGGGGCCATCTCTGGAAGTTATGAAAGGAAGCTGTGAGCAAGAGGGTGAGGAGTGGTTTCTTTGCATGGAGGGGTGGTTGAACAATGGAATGCATTGCCTGATAGTGGTAAGAGCAAGAATGGTCAACGAATTTGAGTAGTGGTATGATAGATTTTATGTTTCCTAGGAGGGACCTCCCATGATTAGTCTTTTGACTCCATGGAGGCCTGAATAATAATAATTATAATAATAAAGATGGTGTAAGACTGATGTGTCTAACAATAGACATATCTTTGAATAATTTGCAGATTATGTGAAGTAAGAGCTCATATATGAAACTCAAATACAGGGTAAAAGATAATCTATACTCTTTATAATGACCAACATGAGTTTACTAAGTGAAATTAGTTTACGTAATTGTTCACATTTTACAGTAACGTTATGAATAAGTCAGATAATGGGAATGGATACACCGTTATACTTTTGAACATTACTAGGGCTGTTGACAGGATACAATATCTAAGGCTGTTGCATAAGTTGGAGGATATGTGAGCTTGGATAAGAAGATCTCTATCTGAAGGATCTCAAAAAATGGTGTGTGTGTGTGTGTGGAGTGAGGGTAAGTTTGCAAGATTTATGGTGTATCTCGGGGATCAGTTCTTGGTCCACTATTATTTGATCTTTATATTAATTACATTAGGAAGGATTTGATAGGAGAGATAGCTGTTTTCTGATTGATGATGCAAAGAGAGAACTAGCAGAATGATTTGAAGTGGCTTGAAATGGGGACGTGGAATGAGTGTCAGTTCCATGTTAGTTATGTAGTTATGAATAGTTGTGCATTAGTGTTAGTACGATGATGGTATCCTCATTCCATCTGCATTCAGCAGTTAATTTTTTCAAATTCATTCTTTCTTTTACTTGTAGCATAATGATAAATTATGCCTGAAAAAACTGATCAGGTTAGGGATATACAGTTTTCATGGAGATGCATTTGAAGTTTAGGGACAATGTATAGCAAAGATAACAGATGGAACTCAGAGGATAATTGCAATGCCAAAACAAAAACTGACATACAAGAAAATCATTCTGGCCATTTTTTTTTTTTTTTCCTTCAGCCTTAATATGACTCACCTGACTATAATATACAGATCTGTTCTCCTGGTTTTCAAGGTAATGCACATATAGTGGAAAGGGTGTAATGACAAGTGTTAAAGATGATATTGGGACTGTGGAATATAAATGATACGGACAGAAGGACAGATTGAGAGTTTGGGGACTGTAGACACTAGCATACAGGAGAAAGAGGGATGATATTATAGAGACCCTTCAAACTTCTGAAAGTTTCATATATGATACCAGTAGAATGAAATTTTCATTTTATACAGAAAAGAGAATATTCATAGAAGTTGAGAATGAATGGTGTTAGAGCTTGAGCTAGATTTTTATCTCAGAGCAATGCATGATTGGAATGGCTTACCTTTGGAGGTAGTGGTGCATACAGGCAGTGTGAATGAATTTAAGTATTGAGAGAGAGAGAGAGAGAGAGAGAGAGAGAGAAATAAGTCAATTTGGTGGAAACAGCATCAAAGGATGATAGACTGGCCTTCTATGATAGTTCAATTATTCATGATGTGTGGATAAGATGTAAAGGCATATTTTCTGGGTGACATGATTTGGTGAATAAATGAGACCTATGGTACAAGGAAAAAAATGGGTGCATATGACTTGAAAGGGGACAAAAAAGAAAGTGTAAGAGATATGAGGAATTTGTTATGGAAGGTGAAGTATATTAACATTACTGGGTATGTGGTTATTGTGTTACCTAGTTATGACAGCAGAGAGAGAGAGAGAGAGATGAAAAAGAGGTAGGTCTCTAGGTCTGCTTTCTAGGGACCTTTCTAGATCCCTAGAAAGTGACTTTCACTATTTTATTTCATGAAGTCCTGAAGTGAATACTGTTATGTGTGGTTTCCAGAGCAGGATTTACTATCTAGTTTACTACTAGATAGTAAATGGGTCAGACCTGATAATAAGATGTCAGGAAGTGTTTTGCAACCAATTAGGGAATAACATGCTGCCATTCCAGATCATGCCTGGAGGAAGTCTGAGTGTAGCAGGGAAAGGCTATGGAGTGCAGTGCTCCCTATGTAAGAAAACCAACACTCATGAATTTTTTGCCCTCACGGTATATGTGCTACAACTAATTATGAAAGGCATCATCAAAAATAATACTGTTATTCTGGATCAAAATAAAAAGCAAAAAATAAATAAAAATTATGAAAAAAACACTTTCATATCCACTTCAGTGAAGTTCATGACCTTAATTCAAACTTAAATATGTGCATCACTACTTCCTGTTCACCAAAGGCCACTAAGCATAACTTTTGCTCTATTTCTGCTATTCTTACATCCAGATGGTACTATTATAACGTCATTCAAAGATTAAACTCAACTATTGAAGATCAAGGCCAAGTCCCCCTCTCCAATCCTCCACTTTACCAAGACATAGTTCAGTGCATGCCTCATAGTTTCATTAGAAATCAAAAGATACTCAAACAACTTAGATGTCAACAAGTTCCTGATGACATCCATCACATTGTGCTCACAAAACCTACACTATACTGCATTCTACTTATAAGGGCCATTTTGTTTTAAGGCCGTTGCTATTTAACCTGTATGTTAATGATGTTGGCAACGAACATCCTGAATATCCCCATCCAAATCTTTGGATGGGGATATTCAGTTGTTTGCAGATCATGCAAAGTTGGTACAAACTATGAGGAGTAAAGCAGATGTTGTGGCATTACAAGAAGACTATAATAGATTGAGTGAATGGGCACAGGAGTTGGGATGCTAGTTCAATGTTCCAAAATGTAAGGTTTTAAAATTTGGGAAACAAATATCGGATGTAGAATTTATGCTTGGTAGGGAGATATTGTTGGAGGTGGAGGCAATAAGAGATCTTGGGGTGATAGTGGATAAGGATCTAAAATTTATAGGACAAATTGCCAAAATTATGAGAATAACACAACAAATTCTGGGAATGATGCAGAGAACAATGAATTTTAGAAATAAGGAGATTCTTGTTCCATTGAATAAGGCTCTGATTAGGCCACACATGGACTACTGTGCACAATTTGGTCACCTGGTTTTCAAAAGGACAAAGAGATGTAGTAAAGGGTCCAGAGGCGACTGACTAAGTTTGTTTCTGATCTCTAGAATGTCAAATAAGCAGACCTACATGCTAGTAAGGAGTTGTTATAGGATCAGTTTTGAAGAGGTTTTACAAAAAATGGTGTAAGATCAGAGGAGAACCAGAGGTCATCCCTGGAAGCTGTACAGGGAGCAAATGAACAAAGGAGTGAGAAGCAGATTCTCTCAAATTCTCTACATTGCTGTCTGCAGAGAATTTGAGTGTTTTTAAGGTGCAGTATGATGAGGTGTATGACAAAAGGACTCCTAGATGAGTCTGACTCCATGGGATTTTAAGGTAATAAAAATAATATTTCCTACCCAACTGGCATCTACTATACAACATGGAAACAAGCCTATTAAGGCAATAAAAGTCAGAACAGTTATCATCCAACTGCTTTTAACTTCAGTTATCTTAAAAATTATGGAAAAATCACCAATAACTAATTTCTTTACCACCTAACAGCATTACTAGTCAGCAGATCAGTGACCAGGAATACAAATTTCATCACTCTGGATCTACTGCCCCATTTATGGTCACAAGCCATAGAGAGGTTTGAAAAAAACTTACACTTCTAAGACGTCCAATTGGTTTGGCACAAAGACATTGTGAGCATATTTTCATGGAAGGTTCATTCAATTGACAATAGATTAATCATAGGCAAATCTTAAAATATTCAACGCTCCTTGCATAAACGACACATTCTTGTAACACGTTCCATTCATTGATAATTCTTCATGTAAAAAATCTTCTCCTCACACCCCTCTTCACCACATTATTAGATAACTTGGGATGACCTCTGGTTTTTCTCATCTCACCTTATACTCTTTTTATAATCCCATCTGAATTAATCTGATAAAATCCTCTCACTAATTTAAATGTCTATATCATATCACCTCTTTTTCTCCAATCCATCAAACTCTGCACTCCAGTTTTCTTTGGCCTCTCGCCATAGCCAGCATTACAAAGTCCTGATATTGTCTTAGTCACTCATCTCTGAACCTCTCCAATGTTTCCACATCACATTTAAAACTAGGTAACCAAATCTGAGCACAATAGTCCAAGTGTGGTCTGACAACAGTTTCATCCAGTGGCACAACCACTTCCTTATCCCTACATGTTAGAGTACTTCTTATCATAGCAGCACTATGATGTGAAGTCTTTGCTAAACTTGCAGTATGCTCTCTAGGGTTGGTTTCATGTAATGTTGTGAGTGGCCATGTAATTTAGTGCTTGTAAAATCAATGATTTTTTTAAATCTGTTATATTGTGTTTTTTCCTTAAAAAAGTAATGTATTGCAGTGTATCAGTATAGATTTTCGTGTTTTTAGTGTATTTAATATCTTTATAACATTTTTATTGTGATTGTTGCCATATTACCAATGTGATGAGCAATGGTGAAAACAACACGTTGTCCAGCGATTTGAATTTGCAGGATTTTATTCAGTGTAGTGTGTGTAAAATGTATTCATTGAGAAAATTAAAATATATGTGCAAGGAAATTGAAACTGGAGAGAGAGAGAGAATGTATTAAGTGTTTCAGAAGTGAGCTTCTGTTAGATGGAAAATGGTGTTATTAATCTTGAAAGTGCAGCCATGGAAGTAGCAAATGAAATGGATATTAAAGAAATGTTATCCCTCACAGGACAAAGCAGAAAATTGAAAAACTGCAGAAGTAGAAAGAGTTAAGCAGGGCTGAAAAAAGAAAGAAGCAGTTGATCCAAAAGAATAATAAAGACTGACCAAACAAGGAAAAACAATTTAAGGAGAAAATTTATGTATGAAGACTCAATGATCAGGGGAGCACTTAACGAAAGTGTGACAAAATCATTTTTCCCACGTTCAAAAATATACGATATTAGCCACGCCATCCACATGCAAAAAGTAAGTCGTAGGAAATGATTGTCTTGGTTGGCACAAACGATCTGAGAGGCAAGAAGTATTCTACGAGGGAGGATGTAAAGGAGTTGTTAGAAGAGGCAAAACAGAAGAGCAAGAAAGTGAAGATTATAAGTTTCCTACCACACTTTGATAGAGACGAACTGAGGAGGAGGGCATTGGTAGTCAGTGAGTCTATATATGTAGATTGTGCAAAAGGGATGATGTAGGATTTCTTGATCTGTGGTCTGTGTTTGATGGAAAGAAAGATTTGTACAGGTGTTGATGGACTATATCTAAATGATTTTGGGGTTAGGTGTCTAGAGAGAGCTTTGCTCACCGAGCATGCTGAAGTGCAAATTCAGGGAAACTTAAGAAATTAGGGTGGAAGTGAGTTTGTGTGATTATGACCATGTAAGGAATCTAGTCTCTCATGCAAAAATATTGAATAGGGTAGTTAGGTCAGAAAGAAAAGTTGGGTGTGGGACTAAAGGGATGCTGCAGTTTCTATATACAAATGCCAGAAGTATCAGGAACAAGAGGGAGGAGTTTTTGATATTGGATGCAACCTCATCAAAAGTTACAGGCATTAGTTAGACTTGGCTAACAGCAGATGATGTAGTTACAGTAATTGAATGTGAAACGTTTAGTATTTTCAGGGAAGCTAGAGAAGATAGGATGGGGGAAGGAGTACTGCTGATGATAGCAGATGAACTGCAGACAAAAAAGAATAGGAGGCAGGTGGGAGAGTGGCTGTTCATTTGAAACAATCTGGTCTGAGATTAAGGCCAATAAGACAGATGAACTGCAGCCAAAAAAGAATAGGAGGCAGGTGGGAGAGTGGCTGTTCATTTGAAACAATCTGGTCTGAGATTAAGGCCAATAAGACAGATGAACTGCAGCCAAAAAAGAATAGGAGGCAGGTGGGAGAGTGGCTGTTCATTTGAAACAATCTGGTCTGAGATTAAGGCCAATAAGACAAAACATACAGTTCATTGTTGCTAAAAGTCAGGGAGTTCCACAAATGATCTGGAAGACATGCATTGCCAAATTAGTACGATGAGTACAGGTCAAGTGATTATGGGGGACTTCAACTATGCAGATATAGGCTGGAAGGATCACATGACAGGAAGGAAATAGAATTTAGAGACCTTCTAAGAAATAATTACTTAAGGCAACATGTGAAGGAGAGGACTAGGGGCAGAAGTGTATTGGACCTGGTAATAGGATCAGAAGAGCTATCAATAACCAAGGTGACAACATTGCCTCCAATTGGTGAAAGTAGCCATGTTATCTTGACTTAGGAGACTGTAAAACATGAGTAATATTCTATCAAGAAGACGTATTTGTGGAAGTACAAGGCAGGTGTTTATGACATGCTTAGGAAGAAGCTTAAATCTGTACCATGGCATAAAACACTGCAGGGTAAGGATGAGTAATGCATGGGATATAGTTAAGGGTCATGTAGAGGAAGCAGTATTAAATTGTATACCTAAGGAGGGTTAATTGGGTAGGAGTTAGATGGATGAGTAATATCATTAAGCACAAGCTGCAGAAGTAAAAAATGCTATGGAGGATATTATAAAGGAAAGGATTACCAAATTCGTGAACAATACAAGGCTCAGGATAAGAAAGGTTTGGCAAGGAAAGCAAAATCAGATTTATGAAAAATATCTAGCCGAGCAGGCCAAAGGAAATCCCAAAGAGTTCTTTCGTTACGTGGCAAGTAAGAGAAAGAATGACTATGGAAGATTAATTTTAATGAGTGATTAGGGTCATGAGAGACAGAAGCAGATAAAATAATTGAGTTACTCATTCATCACATTGCAAGGGTATAAATCCTACTGAGGTTATTGCTTTAACCTATGTGACCAACACTAATGTGAGAAGAGAGGCAGATGAATTAGAGGTTCTTAGGATATTGCAGAATCTCAATTTAAATACAGCTGTAGAGGATTAGATGGGAGTATCAGACAGTTTTGCAAGAATGTGCAATGGAATTGGCAATGACTCTGACTAGGCTCATAAATTTAAGTCTCAGCTCTGGTAGAGAACCAAGTAAGTGGAAAGAGGACAAAATAATTCCTTTGCATTAAGGAGGGTTTAAGACTACAGTAGCAAATTATAGACCAATCAGTATCTCAGGAATGGTAATAAAAGTACTAGAAAAATTGGTTAGATAGAGAATTCAAGAAGGGGTAGATAAAAATAGTATACTGTATGAGGGTCAAAATGGCTTTGTCAAGGGTCAGTCATGGCTTAATAATTTACTAACTTTATATAATAGAGTAACAGCTGAGTTGGATAAAGGAAATGGCTACAAATGATTTTGCTGGATTTTTGCAAAGGCATTTGAAAGAATATCACATGGAACTCTTATGGAAATTAGAACAAATGGGGCTGAATATGACACAGCGTAAATGAATAAGAGGTGGCTTCTGGACAGCTATCAAAACTTTGATAAAGAGGGGCAGAATCAAGGAGAAAACAGGTGACTAGGAATGTGCCGAAGGTTCATTGCTGGGACCACTGCTGTTAAATTTGTGCATAAATGATACAGGAAATGATCAGGGTCTTATACAATGAAATGATAACTGTTTTACCTCTGCAGGTCAGTGTCCTTCTCATCATTACAGCAATCCTCTGTTTACCTTCACCACCTTTGCAATATGTCCCCTAAATTTCCGGTTTCTATCAATCATCAACCCCTCTTTTATCATATCACTTCTTTTACTCCTAACCATCAAATTCTGCAATCCACATTTTTTCAACCTCTCTCCATAGCCAGCAGTCCAAATTCCTTATACTGTCTTAGTCACTTGCCTCTGGATTCTCTCTCCACATCACACTGAAAATCAGATTGCCAGATTTAAGTACAATAATCCAAGTGTGGTCTGACCAGTGCTTTATACAGTGTCACAACCACTTCCTTATCCCTACTTGTTAGGGTACTTCTTATCAACACAGCACGATGTGCAGCTTGCAACACTTGCAACATGCTCTCTAAACTTCTGTCTACTGTCAACCACCACCTCCAAATCCCTAATCTCATCCACTTCCTGCAGTATGTCACTGTCGATATAGTACACAGCCTTATATTTCTGCACTCCAAAATGCAACATCTTGCACTTATTGATATTAAAATTATAACCCCACTCCTTTGTTCAAGTAAAAAGTCTATTCAAATCTTCCTGAAGGGAATTATCATCAACAGTACTACATATAATTCTTCCCAACTTTGCATCATCAGCAAACAACTGAAGATTCCTAGTCAGTCCACAAGATACATCATTTGCAAACAAGTTAAACAGCAGAGGCACAATAGAAATCTGGGGTACATCACCGGTTACCCTCCTTTTTTGACACACTCTTCCATCACGCACAGCATGCTGGTATCTTTCACAGAGCTGATCTCTAATTCTTCTAACCAATATACTATCTATTCCCATGCTTTGCAGCTTTGTACATCAATTTATCATGTGGTAATCAATCACATATTATTGCAAAGTCGAAGAATATCACTGTATACGATTATTCCTTATGTAACACATCCGTCACCCATACATAAAATGAAGATAAATTACTTAAACAGGTGCTAATCTTCACAAATCTATGCTGACCATCATAAAGAATGCTATGTCCATCAATCGAATCCTGTATTCTGTTCCTAATCAATATATCCCCAACATCCTTGACTACAACTGCAGTTATACAGACTTGTCTATAATGGAAACTTCTTTCGTAAAACCATGCCTGTGGACTGGTACTATATTGCCTTCTTTCCACTCCTTAGGAACCTATTCACTGCAAGACTTTCATTAAATAAACAATTCAAAGGCATAGCTAACTGTTGTGCACGTTTCTTAAGAATAGATGGTGATATGTATGTCTTCTACTTGCTACATATCGAAAATACTCACAATGAGTTTTCTTTGCCTGATTTGCCAATTTCTGCTCATAGTGCACTTTTGTTTTCCTTATTGAGTCACTCTCCTGGTTTATTCTTTACACTCTTAATATAACTGATTATTACCATTATTCATCCTGTACTGTCTCCAAAGGACCTTCCTTCTTCCAGATTTTATGCTTACGCCTCCCATTCATTCATTTTACACCTACCTTATTCAGCCTTTTGACCTTCAGAATACATTCATACATTATGTTATGTATTTTTTCGTCAGTTCCCAAGCAGCGTTTATTTCCTTACCACTCAATTCCTCGTTCCACGTTATACCATCAAGCTGTCTTGTAAGCTTTTCATAATCACCAGCCTTATAATTCCACAATATATCCTTTCCTCATGGAAGTCTGCATATAGCTAGCCAAAACCCAGGGGATCACTCTCACAAACTGGAGGAAAGTGTGAAACCCCACTCACAATTACATCCTCTGATGAAGTGAGCAGATATAAAACTCTCGATGCTCACGTGCTATTTGAGATAGTTATCTCTCAAGAATTCGAGAAATTAATTTTCCATATTACCAAATGCTATCTCGTCATTCCAATCTGTACTGACATAATCAAAACCATCCATAATAATTACTCTTCCTTCCTTTGTTCACTAATCCAAGTTGTTTATACATTTCTTTATCACCACCCTCCACATTCCCTAGCCTATAGTAAATTCTTCCTCTTCGTGTATCTTCCTCGATGCGATGGTTCAGCACCATATCCTTCCAGTTCTCTCTGTTGGCAGCTCTTTGTTTCAGCAGTCACATCATCCTATCCAATATCTTATATCACCAAACCATTTCCTTCTTTTTTTACCTCTTGATCCTTTTCCTATAATCTTTCCTTCTAAACCTGTTAGCATCCTCTATCCTGCTGATTCCCCCAAATCCTGCAACTCTCATTTAACTCTAGATACATTTCCTGCATTGAAGATTTCTATGTTTTCATTCTCTGTAGTACCCTCTGCATTTGTTATGTGCTCTGTCCATGAGATTTTCAGGGCTCTTCTGTAGCACCCCATTTCAAAGGTTCACTATCTGTTGTCTTACTCTCTTCTTGAATACCTAGGTCTTACTTCCGTATGTGAAAACTGGTCAAACTAATGTTCATATCATTCTATAGCAAACCAAATATGTCTTTCTGACAATCTCCATGTGACACTACACTGCCTTATAACCATTGCCATTATTTTCCCTCTTTCATATCTACCTTATGCAGACATAATATCCATCTCACCAACCCTATTTCTATAGGGTTGGTGAGATGGATAGGAGGGTGGTTGATGGAGAGATATCAGAGAGTGGTTTATTCAGGAGTAGAGTCCAAAAGATGGCCTGTGACTAGTGGTGTGCTGCAAGGATCTGTTCTTGGACCACTGCTGTTTAATTTGTTCATTAACGATATAGGAAAGGATCTGAGAAGAACAGTTCATTTGTTCGTGGATGATGCAAAGTTGGGTAGGGCAATAGTGAATGCAGATGATGTCAAAATTTTGCAGGATGATTTGGATAGATTGTAGGTCTGAGCTAAGGAGAATGGATGTCAATTTAATGTGGCAAAATGTAAGGTTATACATTTTGGGGTGAAAAGATTAGCAGCAGTTTACTACATTGGTGGAACTGTACTCCAGGAAATTGATGAGGCCAGATATTTGAGAGTGTTGGTGGATAAGGAGTTGAAGTTTAGGAGGCACATTGCAAAACTGGCCAAATTAGCTCATCAAATCACTTGGTTGCTGAAGAATACTTTGACGAGTAGAGACAAGCATGTTATGTTCCTCTGTATCGAGCCTTGATAAGACCCCATCTCGACTACTGTGCCCAAATTTGGTCACGTAGGTTTCTTCTTGATGGGGAGGAGGTTGAGAGGATCCAGAAGCGAGTGACCAAGATGATAGCAGGTCTGTGGAATGAACCTTATGAGAACAGGTTGAGGTTTGTGGGTTGCAGAAATTGGTTGATAGGCAGAGGAGGGGAGATATGATTGAGCCATTCAAATTACTGAAGGGTTTCTATAGGATTAATTCAGAGGATATTTTTGAGAACAGGGCTGGTGGTGGGAGACTAGGGGACATTCATGGAAGCTGAGCAAGAATGTGGTTAGTAAGGGTGTTAGAGCTGGGTTCTTTACTTTTAGAGTGGTGAATGAGTGGAATAAGCTGCCAGAGTCTATGGTAGGTGCTGTGACAGTGAATAAATTTAAGGCAAGGTATGATAGATATTGTGTGAATGTCGAATAGCTGTGATGGACATGATTGGGGCTCCCTCGATGAGTCTAAGGACTCCCTGGAGTTGCCCGTAATAATAATAATTTCTCCGCTATCATCATCAGCACATCCTCACTCTTCTTGTCCTTTCTATCCTCACGAAAAATACCACATCTTTCCATTTCTATTCCCATTAGAATATCATCTTCATTTCACCATGTTTCACTTTTTCCAATGATTTTGGAGCAAATAAACTCAATCAGTATAAACATTTCATGTATCTTATTTCTGATACTTCCGGCATTTGTAAACAAATACAGTAATTCATTTTTTGACTCTTTCTTCGTAATCCTAGCTTCCTCCTTCTCATCGGCCAATCTCCTCTTTATACATTAAACATCCTCTGACAGATGTCTCATTTCACTTTTCATTTTCACTAACTTTGTTTAACCCTCCATACTCTTTCTCCTATTTCTAATCGCTCTCTAATCTATCAAAACAATTTTCACATATGTTAATGCTTTCCTTCTTTTGGTTTACCCAAATAGTCCACAGACCTTTGAACATTTTTCAGTGTATACATATAGCAATTTTTGCAATGCATCCACTGCAAAAAATCCAAGGCAGAAGTCGATCTTCGTCCTAAAGCTTTCCATGCTGCCAACATGAGCTTCTTTATAGATGCCATTTTCTGAAGCAGTAAGAACAGACAAGTGGCAAAACACAATATAAGCAACAAAAATTCAAACAACAATAACAACACTACTGAAGGCCATTTGTATTCAAACTGAAAAAAATGCAGCTCAATTTGTGATAAAAAGTCACAACATATACTAATGAAAAAATAATTTTTTTTTTATTTTTTGAATTTTTTTTTTAGCACAGCTGAAATCTACCATTATGTTCACTCACGATACTAGTACTCCACTTATGGTCTGTCTTCTACTCTTTGCAAATGGAATGGTAGTATCTTTTCTGGTCAATAGCTACTGTCATAGTTCATGGCTTCCTCTCCTCAGATTTATTATTATTATTATTATTATTATTATTAAACAAGACCTCATGGAGTCAAAGACTCATCTAGGAGGTACTTTTATCTCGCACACATCTCCTCATACTGGGTCTTAAACACACTCCAACTCCTTGCAGACACCACACTCTCAGGCAAGGCATTCCAATCATTCACAACTCTGCACGAAAAAAACCTGCCTCTCACTCCCCTACTCACACCCTCTTTATATAGTTTCCAGGGATGACCTCTGGTTCTCCCCTGATCTCCCACTATTCACTGTAGAACTTCTCCACCATTGATCCTATAACAACCCCTTACCAACTTGTAGGTCTCTATCATATCTCCCCTCTTCCTTCACTAGACTCTGCAAATTACATCTTTTCAATCTTTCCTCATACTCGACATTCCAGAGGTCAGAAACTACCTTAGTCAGTCGCCTTTGGACCCTTTCCAACATCTCTACATCTTTCTGAAAACTTTCTGAATCTCCCTACTTCTACACGTCAGTGTCCTCCTCATCATTCCCAGAAGTCTTTGTGTTGTCTTCACAATTTTGGAGATGTGTCCCCTAAATTTTAGATCCTTATCCACTATCACTCCCAGATCTCTTATTTCGTCTACTTCCAACAATATATTCTCACCAAGCATAAATTCTGCATCCCATCTTTGTTTTCCAAATTTTAAAACCTTACATTTTGCAACATTGAACTCACATCCCCATTTGCTTGCCCAATCACTCAATTTATTCAAGTCTTCTTGCAAGGCCACAACATCTTCACTACTCTTTATGGTTCGTCCCAACTTTGCATCATCTGCAAACAACTGAATATCTCCATCCAAATCTTCGCCAATATCATTAATATACAAGTTAAATAGTAATGGCCCTAAAACAGATCCCTGAGGCACTCCACTAGTGACTTTCCTTTTCCTGGATATTGCACCCCCATACACAACTTGTTGATACCTATCAGATAGCCAGTCTCCAATCCAATGCACTAATCTAATATCCAACCCCATCTGCTCTAGTTTGACTGTCAACTTATCATGAGGTACTCTATCAAAAGCTTTTGCGAAATCCAAGTATATTACTGTGTATTATTTTTCTCTGGTCAAAGAAGCAGTCACTTTATTGTAATAAGTAAGTAGAGAACTCTTTGCAGACACCACATTCTCAGGCAAGGCATTCCAATCATTTACAACTCTGCACAAAAAAACCTGCCTCTCACTCCTCTACTCACACCCTCTTTACACTGTTTCCAGGGATAACCTCTGGTTCATCCCTGATCTCCCACTATTCTCTGTAGAACTTCTCCACCACTGATCTTATAACATCCCCTTACCAACTTGTAGGTCCCTATCATATCTCCCCTCTTCCTCCTCTCCACCAGACTCTGCAAATTACATCTTCTCAATCTTTCCTCATACTAGACATTCCAGAGGTCAGAATCTACCTTAGTCGCCTTTGGACCCTTTCCAACATCTCTACATCTTTCTGAAAACCTGGTGACGAAATCTGGGCACAATAGTCCATGTGTGGCCTAATCAAAGCTTTATACAATGGAACAAGAATCTCCCTACTTCTACACGTCAGTGTCCTCCTCATCATTCGCAGAAGCCTGCGTGTTGTCTTCACAATTTTGGCGATGTGACCCCTAAATTTTAGATCCTTATCCACTATCACTCCCAGATCTCTTATTTCCTCTACTTCCAACAATATATTCTTACCAAGCATAAATTCTGCATCCCATCTTTGTTTTCCAAATTTTAAAACCTTACATTTTGCAACATTGAACTCACACCCCCATTTGCTTGCCCAATCACTCAATTTATTCAAGTCTTCTTGCAAGGCCACAACATCTTCACTACTCTTTATGGTTCTTCCCAACTTTGCATAGTCTGCAAACAACCGAATATTTCCATCCAAATCTTCACCAATATCATTAATATATAAGTTAAACAGTAATGCCCTAAAACAGACCGAGGCACTCCACTAGTGACTTTCCTTTTCCTGGATATCGCACCCCCCATACACAACTTGTTGATACCTATCAGATAGCCAGTCTCCAACCAATGCACTAATCTATTTCTAAATCACTTAGGGAATTGAACAACGTAGATCCGAATATAAATTAAATTATACTTTAATAAATATTTCCGATATTTCGGCACTGTCACGTTGCCATTTTCAAAAGGAACTTACAAAAAAGGTACGTGCAAGCAGGCACTACAACACAGTAACTGAGAATGAAGATATGAAGCTATCGTTCTCCTAGAAGTCCTGATAGTGTCCTCTAGCGGGCTAGGGTAGGTATTCTTGGCCGTTGGGCTGAAGGTCTGCTGATGTATGCCTCCCAAATTTGGGGCAGTAGCATACAACCAAATTTGTTGAGGTTCGGGGAGTTTCTTAGGGCTGAGGCTGATTCCATAAATAGTCTTTCGAATTTGTATTTGCTACGGTATATTACTGTAGCTTTCTTCCACCGTATTCTGTGGCGTGTATCCAGAGCATGGTCTGCAACACCAGAATGGCTGTACTTGTGAAACCGGATGTAGTCCTTGTGTTCAGAAATTCCGATATTCGCTGTCCTGTCTGTTTGGCCAAAGTATGACAGTTTACAACTGCAAGGGACCTGGTATACACCAGGTAGGTCTAGGGGAAGTGGTTGGTCTTTGGTGGAGCGGATAAGGGATGCCAATTTTCTGTAAGGCCTGTAACAGGAGGTGAGGCTGTTGTTTTCCTCTTTTTCCAAAGGAAAAAGAGGAAAACAACAGCCTCCCTTTCCTAGACACACTATTCACCTGCCAGCCTGATGGAACCTTGATTTTCTCAGTTTATAGAAAACCCACCCATACAGGCAGATACATTTACCAACAATCCCCCCCCCCCCACACACACAACAATATGGAGTGGTGAAAACACTATACAACAGGGCTAAACTAATCTGTTCTAATGACATGGCCCTAAACACTGAACTAAATCACATCCTCAACACTTTCTCAGCCAATGGCTACCCCCCCCCCCAAAAAAAAAATCCAAAAATTATTAAAACCTACAAACCACAGCCACCCTCCACAACAAAGAATACTGTAAATCCATCACCATTCCCTACATACGAGGCACCTCGGAAAAAATTACCAAAATTTTAAAAAAACATGACCTCACCTCATGTCACAGGCCTTACAGAAAATTGGCATCCCTTATCTGCTCCACCAAACACCAACCACTTCCCCTAGACCTACCTGGTGTATACCAGGTCCCTTGCAGTTGTAAACTGTCGTACTTTGGCCAAACAGGCAGAACAGTGAATATCAAAATTTCTGAACACAAGGACTACATCCGGTTTCACAAGTACAGCCATTCTGGTGTTGCAGACCATGCTCTGGATACACGCCACAGAATACGGTGGAAGAAAGCTACAGTAATACACCGTAGCAAATACAAATTCGAAAGACTATTTATGGAATCAGCCTCAGCCCCTAAGAAACTCTCCAAACCTCAACAAATTTGATTGTATGTGACTACCCCAAATTTGGGACGCATACATCAGCAGACCTTCAACCCAACGGCCAAGAACACCTACTTAGCCCACTAGAGGACACCATCAGGACTTCTAGGAGAACGATAGCTTTATATCTTCATTCTCAGTTACTGTGTTATAGTGCCTGCGTGCACGTGCCTTTTTTGTAAGTTCCTTTTGAAAATGGCAACGTGCCATTGCCGAAATATCGGAAATATTTATTAAAGTATAATTTAATTTATATTCGGATCTACATTGTTCAATTCCCTAAGTGATTTAGAAATGCATAACCAACATATAAGCCTGTCTACGAGAATTCACTAATCTAATATCCAACCCCATCTGCTCTAGTTTGACTGTCAACTTATCATGAGGTACTCTATCAAAAGCCTTTGTGAAATCCAAGTATATTACTGTACATATCCTTCTCCTCTGTCCAAGGAAGCAGTCACTTTATTGTAATAAGTAAGTAGATTACTAAAACATGACCTCCCTTTAGCAAATCCATGCTGTCCATCAAAGATAATACCGTTGTTGTCAACCCAATTCTGGATCCTAGTTCTCACAAGCTTCTCCAACAACTTAACCATAACACCTGACACACAGATAGGCCTATAGTTTGATCCTTGAGTTCGATCACCTCCTTTATGAAGTGGCACAATCTTGCCCTCCTTAGGAAGTTGACCATGTGCAAGACTCGTATTAAAAAAATATGTCAAGGCATGTGTCAACTCCCTGGCACATTCCTGCAGAATATGCAGTGATATATTATCAAGTCCCACAGCCTTATTAACATCTAGTTTACTCAACTCCCCAAACACCTCTTGCTCACTTACAGTCAGTCTCTCCTTCCCATCATCAACTGCTCTCAATCTCTCCATGAAGTCACATTCACAAGATTGAAAGATCTTTATGAATTGCTCATTAAGTATCTCCACCACACATTCTGCAACACCTGTCTTTATACCATTTTCCCTATTCAATGTCATCCTTCCATAATCATTCTTTCATTTGCTGGCTACATATCGAAAGAACTCCCTAGGATTCTTTTTGGCTTCATTAGCTAACTGCTGTTCATACCTCTCTTTAGCTACCCTCACCAACTAAGTCACCCGCCTTGCCTGGTCTTTGTAGACCTCATGAAATTGGTTATTTTCACTTCTCTTATGCTGCTTCAACAATGTCCTTTTTCTCTGTATTGCATGCTTAATCTCTTTATTCATCCATCTCACACCCACCTTATTTAACCTTCTCACCCTTGGAATACATTTGGACATTGCATCTACTAGATAGTTTTTGAAAATCCCACAAGCCGCATTGATCTCTTTTCCATCTAACTCCTCATTCCACGCTACACCCACAAGCCTTCTCTTGAGCCCTTCATAATCACCCTCCCCCTTGTAGATCCCCATATACCCTTTTCTCACAGGGGCCCTCACACTGCTGGCAACCACCCAGGTAATCACCTCATGGTCACTCTCACCAATTGGTGGATGATTTGACACCTCATTTATAATTACATCCTCTGATGAGATGACCAAATCCAAGACCCTCAAATCCTCGTGTGTCCTCTGTTACATACTGTCTGAGGTAGTTATCCCTCAAAAACTCAAGAAACTCATTTTCTTTACTTCCAGTTGCTATCCAGTCTATATTGCCATAATTAAAATCACCTATAATGATCACCCTTTTCTTATTTGCTTGGCTAATTTGACTATACATTTCACTATCACCACCATCCACATTACCTGATCTATACTGCCTCAAAACCACTGGCACTATTTCCCTCTTCCATCTCTACTTTGTATGGACATAACTCTTTCTCTATCATCAATAGCACTCCCCCTCCCTTTTTACCCCTTCTATCCTCACGAAACACGTCATACCCTTCCATCTCTGTTCCTGTCAGGATGTCATCCTCTTCCAACCATGTCTCACTTATTCAATTGCTCTCCTAATTCTAGTGACCACACTTACCTTTTTTAGATTATTTCTGTATGTTGGTTTTCTACAGTGCAATTACTCAAAACAGCAAGTTCATCTTTCTTGAAGACTTAAGATGCTCATAATTTAAATTGCAACCTCACAGATTAAGGTGGAAGAGATGCTAAAGTAATCATTATTAATAATAAACATTGGTCCATCTACCACATATTCATCATCAATCTCCAGATGAGTATTTTCTTAACCTGCTTTCTCCAAATGCACTATAGATATCACGTTTGGTAATTCTGACCCTAACCTTGTCCCCATTTCCTCTTCTTCATGTTGAACTTCCATCCAGCTAATCACAGCCTCAGCCCTGAGTTCTCTGGCACTATGACAGTACCAAATGGGACTGTATCCAAAATTTCAACACCTCTCTTCCATGATATGATTACCACTTTCGCTCTCCTGATCTAAACACCTGCTCAAAGCAAATAACTTAAATACATTTTGGAAAATTATGGAGACAACTACCGTGTTTGAGTAAACTTTACTTTAATATAAACCAAAATCAACACTCAACGTTTCGACCTTCATATCAAGGTCATCTTCTGATGCATATACACTATATACAGAGAAACAAGATGCATTACAATCTACATGGTGTGCTAAAGTTACTGACCAACCATTACAACAATTATTGGCCTGACCTCTGGTGAAAAAAAAAAAAAAAAAAAAAACTTGACTACATCAATGCTAGAGTCCTATTATTATCTATTGGTTACAACATTACATTGGGCTGGAGAGCAACATGTTTCTATATACATGTAGAAAGTGTTTTACCTTGGGTATAATAAATGTTAAAAATACCAAGCAATTTTAAACCTGGTTTTACTCCATTTCCCAAGTAAGCAAACAGACAATAAGTCAAGTTTGCGCCTGCAAATGATGCAAGTCTAGCTGATCCTACAGGTAGTGCAAGACCAAGGCAACTCGTGGTAAAGGTGGCATAAGCTCTGATCACTAATCTTAATATTTACCCTTAATGCCAAAACACATTTCCAAGAAGGGGATGCATGATGTTTTGTATTAAAGGCAAAGGGCCACTACCCAGACCGGTTTCGACCTTTATTGAGGTAGAATGGGAGTTCATGTCTATCATCATAGGCCTTTGGAGAATAAAGCATGCTGAGGGTCAGCAAACAGTAAGAGAGTCGAATAATGAAAGATAGAGTAGAATAGTAGGAGGTAAAAGAGGCCTCAGTCAAACTGTTTAGCCTTATTTGGCTAATTGGTTTGTGACACATATTCTAAATTTAACTATTCAAAAAAAAAAGAAAATTTAACCATAAACATTTTGACTAAAGTTCACTTATACATTTATCCTTAATAATTTTGTCAGTTATCTATGACGGAGGTCCGTTGACCCTGTTTTGAAAACAGTATTTTCAGTTAGAACTTTTTTTTTTTTTTTTAAAAACATGAAAATTAAAGGACTTAAGGTCTGGTTAGTTGAACTGAATGGGAACAAAATAAGGAACTTACAGACCTGGTACCACTGGGACTTAGAATGGGGTAGAAGACTGGCCTGGGAGATGCCGCTCACAAGGAGCAGCACCACCTCGCAGCCCGGGTTCTCAGATCTACCCCCCTTATTTGGAGTAAAGGAAACCGTGCCAGCGAAAGCTTTGTGGCGAGGAAGAACAGAGTGGTTGTTACTTTTCCTAGGGAGAGTTAGGTGGAGTTTTGGAGATACTAAAGAAATATACAGGGCTTGATGCGTCCCTGTATTAGAAAACATATTTTCGGTGGTTTGCAGTATTTGTTCACAAATTTAAAGTCGCCTAGTACATGTCTCTCTTGCGCAAGAAATTTAGGAAGATAAAAAAAGAAACCTTTCCTTATTCTTACGTACATTAAATTTGCGTCCCATACCTGGGATTTTTTCCGTACCTTCCATATGTGATACTTTAAGATGTTAATTAAAAAAATGGCGAATTTCTGGGTCTTGTTGACTGGTGGTGGGAATTGCAGGTGTATGACCTCTTCTAGTGATAGCATCAGGATTCCCAGTGCTGTGCTCAGTCTTTGCCAGACACGTTGGACTGGTGGGCAAAATTAAAGAAATGCTCCACCGTTTCCACGCCCCGGCAGACATCACAAAAGGGATCGCACGGACTGGGTACGTATCTAGATTTAACCTGTTTCACTGGGAGCCGCCCATAAGCTATTCGCCAGGCCAGATCCCGATGAAAAGGCTGTCCCCAGCTATTCTTGATGTTTTTAAAGAGAATTTCATTGTTTGTCCCAAGGTTTGGTGTATCACGCCTGGAGAGTTGGAAGAAATCCCAGTATACTGCTTTGGGTTTGTGTGTGAGGATTTCTGTTCCTTTGTCTCTAAGTACTGTGAGTGGTTTTACTAGTGTGCGGTACCACTTGGGTCCGTGGTTCCAAAGAGGGAGAGGAAAAGTCCTATAAAATATCTAATTAGGAGGCCTGAAATATGGTTTGAGTTTAAGGCCTTCCGTACGGTTTTGAATGTATTTGCATAAAGCAAGCTTTTGAGGTCAGGCAGAGCGTACCCCCCTTCATGTTTTAGTTGCAGGTATTGTTTTTTAATCTCATGTTTATTTTCATTCTAGAAGAAGTCTGAGTTTTTTGGATAATTGGTTTTCTTGTAGCAGTGTGATGCCTGTGATCTTGACTGTGTGCATCAGCATTGGGGTAATGATTGTTTTTATCACTGTGGCTCTGCCATAAAAGGAGAAAAAGGTCGGTTTGAACAGACTTATCCTTTCCGTACTTATTTCCTGTAGTTTTTTAACTGGTAAAGCTAGCGACTCAGAAAAGGGAACTCCTAGTATTGTTAGCGGCTGCGTATGCAGCGTTAAACCGTAGGGAAGTCCGGTGTTATGGAAATTTCCAAAATTTTTGATTTTGCTTTTTTGTGCATTAACTCGGAGACCACTGACTATGCTGAATTTTTGCAGTATGTCAAGATAGTTGCAGATAGACTCAGAGTCTCTGAGTGTGGCCACTATCATCTGCATATGCTATTATTTTGCACTGTCTGGAGACTTGGGGCAGTGGAATACCATTAATTGCAGGGGTGTTCTCAATTCTTTTGATGAGGGATTCTAATGCTAGGGAGAAGAGAAGGGGGCTTAGTGGGCAGCCTTGCCTAACCCCTCTCTTTATACGGATTGGTTCTGTCAGAAACCCATTAATAGACAGTTGTGTCGAGGCCTCCACGTACATATGTTTAATTGTACGCCGGAGTCTCAGGCCTATGCCTACTTTTTTAGGGTGTCCTGTAAGTATGTGTGGCTGACGCTGTCGAACGCTCTTTCCAGGTCAGTGGAGAGAAGTGCCAGGGGGTATTTTTTTTCCTTGGCCAGTCTGACTAGGTCTCTTAGCAGGAAGAGATTAAATTCCATAGATCTACCTGGGATTCCATAGACCTGTGAACTTGTTATTATGTTTTCTATTACACCCTTAATGCGTGTATAGATAATTTTTACGAAAAGTTTATAGTCTAGATTAGTTAAGGAGATAGGATGCCAGTTATTTGACAAGGTCCGATCTCGGTCTTTTTTGGGGATAAAGATTGTATAGCTCTTAGCGAATTCCTCGGGGATGTTTCCCGAAGTGAGGAATTCGTTAAAGATCTTTACTAGTGCTGGCAGTACAAGGTCCCAGATAGATCTATAGAATTCTATCCCCAGGCCGTCTGGCCCTGGGGTCTTTTTTGTCTTCATCGTTTTGCATGTAGTTTTTATTTCAGCTGCAGTTATCGGCCTGTCATGCAGGGCGCTAAGATGCTCGGGAAAACGTTTGACGTCCCACTCACTGAAGTCATCCGTGCCCTGCTGGTCAGCGAAGATGCCGAGATACTGCTGCTGGTGAAAATGACGGAGTATTTCATGGGTCGAATTTAGAATCTGGCCTTTCTCCTCGATCTGGTAAATCGTTCTTTCATCGTTTGCTGCCACCCGTTGTTGATTGTAAAATGTGGCGGAGGGTGTTTCCAAATTTCTGAGATAGAGTCTCGTGCGAAAGTCGAGGTCATCGACTCTACTCTGCCGCTCTTGCTGCAGCTCTATTTCTACCTGTCTGATAAGATGTCCGCAGGGAACTCCGCTCCGTTCGCATGACTGGTACCAGCCGAGTTCCCTGTAGAGATCCCTCAGTCGTTTACGTTGTTGGTAGACCCTTTCACGCCCACATTTTTGAAACAGTTCCTTAGCCTGCCACTTAAAGTGCAGCCAGTTTTCCCAGTCCCAGTTGGTGTTTGTCCATTCATCACAGAGTTTCTGTAGCTGGTCGCTAAAAAGACTGGGAAAGGTAGGAGGAAGCCTCCAAGGACCTCTGGCTGTTTCCATAACCTCTGGGAGTGTAATTTTTAAAATGACCAATTTGTGGTCTGTTGACATGTTGTGTGCTGTGGTGTGACGTGTCCTTTGAACATACTGTTCCAAGTTTTGGGACACATACACCCTATCTAGTCTCGTCGATATCTGGCCGCGGCACCACGTTGTTTCTACCTTCAATGGGTTATTCCTCCTCCAGACATCGACGAGATCAAAATTTACACAGCATCTTTTTAGAGCGGTGGTTCCGCCGGTTCCGGAGTTTGCGTTCCCGCCTACTTTGTCCAAACGTGTGTCTTCCACACAATTTCAGTCCCCGGCTACTATTAGGTATTCTGCTCCCAAGAGGTAGTTTTCAAGGGCAGAGAAGAAACCACTTCTGTGGTGTGGGCTGTTCGGCGCGTATACTGCAGCAAGCCGGATGGTACAGCCACCATACTTCCAGTCCACTGTTATTAGACGTCCCATGGCGTCCTTCTGGACGTTGAAGAACCCCCCCCCCGCGATTGGGAGGTGAATTAGTATCCCCACCCCTCGCGAGTGAGCATCCCCAAAGCACCAGTAGCTGGTGAACGGGTAGCTTCTCGAGAAGTTCTTCACATCCCAATGCTTATAAAAATGGGCTTCTTGAATCAGGAGGATATTAATTTTGTGCCTTAACATTAGCTTCCAGACAGTGCTTTGTACGAAGGGGCTGCGTAAACCTCTAGTGTTTAAAGTGGCAATTTTAAAATCCATGTTGGTGTTTGGAGGAAGGGGGGGGTGTTGTCTGTTTGTTGCTCTACATGGTCCACCTGTGATTCCCTATCGGAGCTGTTTGGAATATCCATAACGAGGTCGTTTTGAAATTCCATTTCTTTGACGCTATAAATGTCCGTGCTGCAGATATGTGAATGGGGTACTGCAGGTTGGTCCGCTACTGGGGATAGGTTTCCTGTCTTTGTTACTGCCTCCTCAAGGGGCTGGGTGCCTTCGCGTTGGCTTGTAGTTTGAATGTTGTCCATTTCATCTTCTGACGAAAGTAGGCTGCTTTGTTTAGCCTTTTTTGCCTCTTCTGTTTCTGCCTCTCTTGTGCGCTTTGTTGGGGCGCTGGTTGTTACAACTTCTTCCTCTTTGCTGCGGGTTTCGAAGTTGGCTGTTATTTCTTTGATGTGGCGGGTTGCCCTGGGTGTCTTGCCCGTTACGGGTTTCATGGAGGTTATGTTTTCTGCTAATGTTTCTTTTTCAGTCTGTTGCCAGAGCTCTGGAAAATCGCTCTCTGATGATACCTCAGGTTTACCGAGGGGTATAGCCCTGATCGGTATTATGGTCCCTCCAGCTGCTTCTGAGAGTGTTCTGTGCGAGCACGTGTCCACTTTATGGGCCAAGTCCCCACATTTAAGACAAGCTTCTGTGCAGTTTACTATTTTGTGCTTTGTTGATTTGCAATTTCTGCACTGTAGTTTTGGGCATTCTGCCCCTAGGTGACCCTCAGAGTCACATCGGAAATATAATCTTTTAACATCCGGGTAGTTGACCATGACCCTTGTTTGGCCCACTAAAATGAAGTTGGGAACTTCCTTTTTCCTATCCATCTGTACTTCAACGTCGCCTGTTTTCCAGCCTTTGTAATCTGGATGTTCAAATGCTTTGATATTAATAATATCACCCCATTGGCTAAAAAATTTCTTGACGTTGTCTTCGTTCTCCAGGTATTCCAAGGGAAATCTAGTTATTCTTAACGTTTTTCGTAAACTCCCTATTAAATAAGGTTTAATCGTTTGTCCCGCACAGGGAAAACCCTCTAATAATTTGTTTCTTGTTTGGTCATTTTTGACTACAATTTGGAATCTTTCTTTTGAGTACGGTGTGAAACCGTATATGTTTTCTGCCCCTACTGTATCAATCAGAGCTTTCACTAACGTCCGCTCATCTGGGAGCCGCTTGACCTCGATGCCAAGCGTCCTAGTTCTGGGTGAAAAGAACGGCATTGTTGGGGAAAACCTAACTGCTGGCTGTAGAAGGGGTGGGGGCAAAGGGGGCGAAGTCAGGGAAATGCCCGGTGTCCCTCACAACAAGCGAAGAGACACCAGAAGGAATGGGTAAAAGAGCCAATAATAAGAGAAAAGGTCTTACCAACGCCGAGGTACTTCTGTAGAAGGTGAGCCTGGAGCTCTCTCATACGTTCGCGTGATCTGAATCCGAGCTGTAATATCGGCCACACGAAGAGGTTCTGGGCGGTAGGAATGAACTCTTTGGTTCATCTAATCTGCTACTGGAATCCGGTTATTGAGGTCTCATCAGTGGGAGCCAGGCTAGAAATACACTACCTGTAGGATCAGCTAGACTTGCATCATTTGCAGGCACAAACTTGACTTATTGTCTGTTTGCTTACTTGGGAAATGGAGTAAAACCAGGTTTAAAATTGCTTGGTATTTTTAACATTTATTATACCCAAGGTAAAACACTTTCTACATTTATATCTCCTCCAGAGATTTTTATTTAATAAGGTTAAAACACCTTATGGCAACTTGGTCTGGTAAAATACTTATAAGCTCTGTATTACTAAATCTTGGTATTTCTAGCCTAGCTCCCATTGATGAGACCTCAATAAAGGTCGAAACCGGTCTGGGCAGTGGCCCCTTGCCTTTAATACAAAACATCATGCATCCCCTTCTTGGAAATGTGTTTTGGCATTAAGGGTAAATATTAAGATTAGTGATCAGAGCTTATGCCACCTTTACCACGAGTTGGCTTGGTCTTGCACTACCTGTAGGATCAGCTACACTTGCATCATTTGCAGGCGCAAACTTGACTTATTGTCTGTTTGCTTACTTGGGAAATGGAGTAAAACCAGGTTTAAATTTGCTTGGTATTTTTAAACATTTTCTATATACATATTAAAAACATGATTATACAAACGTGATAAATAATTCTTTATTGGAACAAGGGCTTTCACTCTGCATTTCATACAAAAAACCTGACTGCTAAACATGTGATGTGCTAGTACTCATGCTTTGCTAGCAGTAAAAAATTTTAATTCAAAAGCTATGAGAATAAAAATTAAAAATATAAAATTACTTCATCATGTGATAATGTTTTTGGAATAAGCACATCAAATTATAAGTATATAACACACAGTTAAGCATAAATTTATTGAATAGGTGTATAATAAAAAAATAAGTAATATGTATATGATAATTTTGAATAAAAATTGTATATATATATAAATCTTAGATTATACACATACACACACACACACAGAGGTAAATGTGTATACCATCCCAAAAAAGCACTGTATATATACCAAAGACTAAAAATGTTCAGTATACTATGGTCCACAACATCTGCCCAACTTCAACTTTGAAAGGGACAAATGCCGGAAAAAAACTTAAAATACCTCCTGTTCAAATTCCAGTTGAGCCTTCTGATCACTTCCTAAGGCTACTTACTATTTGCAGTCCAGACAGTACATAACATCACCCAAAGATAAGGTTAACCACTTGGCATCATTCTTCTCCTACTGTAGTTGAGATAACTAAGTTAAATCAACTCCCAACTATATCAAGAAGAGCTCACTACATGTCTCCTCTGATCTTTCATTAAAAAGAACATGAGAAAATTCCTAATTATTTTGAACACAAATAATGTCTTCTGGTTCAGAAAATTTCTCTTCAGGGATACTAGACGATTCAAATTTGCCCAAATCTTTTGTTCTCAAGAATTAACACACATCCTATATATCCTATACTAGGTGTGCCATCTACACAACATGATAAATAGATGCGATTCAATACAGTTCTCCCCCCTCCAAAGGGAGATGAATATTAACAATGAAACCATCATGTGACTGTTCTCATCGGAATCTCCTAAAAAGAAATGTAGATAATTATAAACAGTCAATTTTTTCACTACCTGGAGACCTATCAATTAATTAATGATCAAGAATATGATTCCAGAACTCTCATTCCATAGCAGGTCTCCTAACTAACTTTACTTATTTAACTATAAAATTTGGCAATTTTATAGTTAAATCACCAGTGCAATTAATGATAGATCTTAAAAGGTGGTTATCTCTGTGAAACTTAGGGAAATTATAGGAACAAGGTAATTAGGTAACTTTTTTTATAGTATTCTTTTTATTTCAGAAAATTTCTGCAGTTGCCATTTGTATAAACTATTGCTTAAAATGTACACTATTATCAGATATATATATAAGCCTTACCTTTTTATTGATTACACAATATCCTAGAAAAATGTAAATTCCTTCTACCAGGCAGAAGATAGAAAATGTATAATGCAGAATGAAGTGAGTTTCATTAACTGACAGCATTGCAAGGATCCATGTTGCTCCTTGAATAGGAAGTAGCACAACAGCCAACCACAAAAGGGTCCTACATAAAATCCCAGATATTTGAAACAGTGTTGATTATAATGTCATAATTAAAAATTATATTTTAAGAAGATTTTAACTGAAATATCTGACCTGCCTGGTTGGCAGTGTGGTTAGCTTACCCATTCTTCAACCAAAAGGCTGCAGGTGTGAATCCCCGTGGGCATGGATGCTTGTGATTGTCTTTAGGTGGGAGATGATGTCAGTGCCTGATGTGAGAGACCACCAGCCCACTTATTGGAGGTCTGAAGTGGCTTGACAAAGTTCCATGTTTGGTTCCTAGAGCAGGGTTTCCAGAGTATATCAAAAATAAATAAAAATACAAAAATATACAAAATTCATAAAAATTGGGGGAAAAAATCCTTAGCCTATCCACAGTCAATATCAATGACTGTGGATAGGCTACACAATCAAGTGGATGTGTAATCTTATTAAAAAAAGATTCGTAAGAAAAAGATGATGTGGACAGAATACTGTATGCATAAGGATGATGTCTGTTATGAAAATTATAAGCTGATGGCTAGAATAGTCAATTGTTGTACAGAAAACTAAGTCTAAGTATGAAAAAACAATGGCTCTGCAAGCTAAACACAACCCACAAGAATTCTATTGATATGCTGCAAGTAAAAAGAATATGAAAGAATAACTCTTTTGAATGCAGATGGTGACAGATGCAGAAGAGGTTGTTCAACTAGTGCCCATTTGGCTAAAAGTTATCAACCTGGTGTAAGCAACATTGAGCTCACTGCTACATTTTCACTGAATGAAGAAACTCAGGTGTACGAATAGGAGGTATTAGAGCTGTTGCACAAACTGAATAAGAATTGAGCAATAGGAACTGATGTGATATCAGCACGAGTGTTAAAAGAGTGCTCAGCTGAACTGGCTATTCCTTTGACCAAACTATATAATTTCAGTCTCAGAACAGGAAAGATTCCGCAGGAATGGAAATAATGTATGGTAATCCCATTGTATAAGGGTAGTGCAAAGACTGATGTATTGAACTATCGACCAATCAGTATCTTAGTGGTTGTGAAGATTTTGGAAAAACTGGTTAGGGCTCACATTCAGAAATGGGTTGACTGTGAATCTCTAATCTGTAATGGACAGCATGGGTTTACTAAGAGAAGGTCATTTTTTTAGCAATTTGCTCACATTCTATAATAATGTTACCACCGAACTACACAAGGGGAATGGATACACCATAATACTTTTGGATTTTGCAGGCTTTTTACAGAATACAGCATCGAAGACTGTTGCATAAATTGGAGAATAAGGATTTTGATTATAAAATATTAGCATGGATAAGAGGATGGCTGACTGACATATCGAAAAGTGGTATATAGGTAATGTGAGTATGCAAGATTTAAGGTAACTAGTGGTGTACCTCAAGAATCAGTCCTTGTTCCATTGTTATTCAATCTGTACATTAATGATATTGGGAAGGAATTGACAGGCAATATGCAGCTATTTGCTGCTGATGACGCAAAGATAGGTATCACAACAGGGCTTTTTGCGATATGGTTGAAATCAAAATTAGTGAATTAATTCATGGATAAATAGATTTAAATGAGGAGATACTGGTAATAGATGACGTCGAACCAAATGGCGGGGAAAGTTCTGCTGAAGATTCTGATTGTGATGAATCTGTTAAAGAATTCAGTTTAAAGAAATTAGCAGAAGGACTGGACTTGGCAAGAAAGTTAGGAAGTTATTTTATGGAGAACGATCCCTATGAAGCGCTCCAGAAAATTCACGAGACAATTGGATATTTGTTTAGCTTCACATTATGAACTTCATAAAAAATTGCAGCATAGTGGTAAGCAAGGTCTTATTACTGAATTCTTGATATCTAAACCAGCCGAAGTATGCAATGAGAATTATGCAAATGATGTTCAAGAGATTTCAAGTGATGATGATGTCCGACCACTGGTAAATAAAGAACATCTACGAAATGTTAGTTTTGAAGACTGATAATTAAAATATAGTATATGCACTTTATTTTATTCTGCCTAAAACATTTATGCATTATGGGCAATGAAGTTTACGTACAATTTGTATTTTTATAAGTTTATACTATGTATTTTGTTTCACAGTTTATATGTTTTCTTAACTTACATGAATTACCTGAATTAAATAAAAATATTTTTTGTTGGATATGTCATTGTTGTTTATATAATTAGAAAAAAAAAAGATTTCGGAACATAACTGTACTTTTTCTATGTGATCTGAGTCTCGCATAACGCGATTTATATAATGCGCCATTTCTGTGGAACCTAACATCCGCGTTATACGAGGATTACCTGTATTTGCCCAATGATTTCAATAGGCTGAAATGCGGACATGGAAAAATGGATGTCAGTAAATGCAAAGTCATGCATTTGAGCATTACTGGATATCCAGTATTATATTAAATTGGTAGGATCATGCTAGAAGAAACTAGTCAGGCTAGGGATCTTGGAGTGTTAGTGGATAACAAGTTGAAGTTCAGGGGCCATGTAGCAAAGATTACAAATACAACTCAAAAGATAATTGCAATGCTGAAACAAACTTTCACATGTAAAGATAAGCATGTTGTTAGATCATACTTTGGGGTGTTAATATTACTCAATTCTTAATGTGTCTTATAACTGCTTTCTCTGTGGTCAGGGAATGTAAGGTTTTCCCTGGGTAACAAACCCTAACAAATTTATATTTATACTGCACCAGTTAGAGTTATTATACCTATATATATATGTTCAAGGGGCTCTCAAAAATGTCACAGTCGTGGCCCCTTCTGTTTCTTATTTGGTTATATCTTTCTTTCCCCTTTATCACGGTTTGCGGTTTAGTGAGTGGCAAATGTCGGTCTCAAACACAAATTTAACACGTTCGCTGCCAACTACGAGTATACTTGTATGATGCTTACAGCCGGCAACGAGATTACCGTACTGACCTTGAAGAAGTGAAAATGCTTGGCTTGTGGAGCTAGCATCAAATCTGTGTATTGTCATAGATGGTATATGTTCTGCACAAGCCAACTACGAGTATACTCGTATGACGCTGACCACCGGCAACAAGAGTACTGTACTGAACTTGAAGTGAAATTGCTCGGCGTACGGGAACAGATTATGCCGAAGTAGCATGGCAGCGAACGTGTTAATACCAGGATTTCAAATGACAAAAATATAAAGCTTTATTTTACACTAATAAAATTACATTAAACATGAAATGATCAATTCTTATGCTATATTAATTAGATTTAACCACATTTGAACAATATCACATGAAAATCTCACATATTAACACATTTATCATTCTCTAAGAAAGGCATGCACTTGGGAAATTAATACAAATTTATCTAGACAAAATCCCAGGGAAAAGAGCTAAGGTAACATTTGCATACTAGATTGAGCAAGAATTACTTGACATGGCTCTTCGGACTACCAGTCCGATGTTCCTAAAGTTACTCCGACAAATAAATTAGTCTCAGTTTTCCTTTTAGTAACACTGCTTAACGTGTTTTCCTTCAGCGCTCTCACTTAACTTTAGAAAGGACAAAATTGCCTTACCGTTTCTGGCTGCTCACTGTTTCACTCAATCACCACGTGCGAGTCATGTGTGCATCCTGGTTGGATCCTTGTTCACACTGCAGATTCTTTTCCTTCCCGTCTCATGGATTCACATGCACTGAAATTTTGCGGTTAGCTGGGAACATCTCAGGTGCTTGTCTGGGATTTCTGGATTCTTCAAGGGGAAACATCACGGTTCAGGTTTCACTTAGACCTGAGCTTTCCCTTTCTAGTCGGAGATTATCCTCACTTCCTACCTCCCTTTCTTTCCCTGTTTTCTCACCTCGTGTCCCTCACTCTCTGTCTCCCACCTTTTTCTCCCTTTTCTTTCGATCATTCACCTTTTTCTTCCAAGGAGCTTACATTCATGGTCGCATCAAATTACTTCATTACGAACCCATGAGAGAGCTCCTCTCAGAGAATTAGCTAATCCTCGCTTGTAAGGTTCCAATATGGGCTTGTCAAGGTCATGCCCTTTAGGCTCTTAGTCATCACGTTTTCTTTGTTTGCCATAGCTTACACATACCATTCCTTTATTTCGATTTATACACATTATTTTCCTTCATTAAAATTACACATGTTAAATATTTCACAATCTTTCCCTTTAAATAAGAAAATAGATATACACTTAATAATTAGATACACACCCAATACACAATTATATGATACACTTTACACTCAATATACAATTATATAATACACTTTACTTTACCCCCCTTCCTTATTTCTTTCCAATACAATTTTGACCAGCAGTACAGGTATTTTCTCTGGTTTAAAGCTCCTTTCATTGTTAGATCACGAATGAGTGTCTGTTTAGTAAAGGCAGGCCTCATTCACGATCTAACAATGTCATTTTTCCTCTTTACAAGGACTTGATAAGACCCCATTTGGACTATTCTGCACAGATGTGGTCTCCTGTTAAATGATATCAGGATTGTGATACACTGATTATGAAGATAGATTAAGAATTTTTAGCCTTCAGACACTAGCAAACAGAAGAAAGAGGGGTGAAATGATTGAGATTTACAAACTTCTGAAAGGGTCATACAGGATTTCAGTAGATGAAATTTTAATTTTTGTTGGAATGAAATTGTTGGAATTTTAATAAGCCAATTGGAAAGAGAAGGCAGGGTAGACCTCAAAAAAGAATATTGGATGGATAATGAGACTGGGACAGACCAATATGGTCTATACCCATAATTAGTATTATGATGATGAATTTTAATTTTTCATTTAATGGAGAATGGGGAAAGGACAAGAGGGCATCTTTGGAAGCTGAGAATGAATGCCACTAAGAAGGGGTGAGGGCTATATTTTTCTCTCATAGGGTGGTGTGGGATTGGAATGGATTGCCATTGGATGTTGCTTGTGCAAGCAGTATGATAGCTGATTGGTGCAATATGTGGCCTCCCTTGATGAGTCCCAGACTCCCTAGAAGTCTCTCTTATTAATAATAATAATAATGTACTATAGGTTTGCAAACCACCTTTCATGGGTGGGAGCAACATAAATATTAGACAAAATGTCAATAATAAAATTAGCAAACATTACAATAACTGTAATTTTTGTTACTGCTTCAAATTATATTTTATTACACTACTTATCATTTTATTACATTGCTTATAATAGCAGAAAAAGGGACAGTTTGGTTGGTTAAATGGTTGACAGATTTGCTTTCCAATCAACAGACTGTGGTTTCGAATCCTGCCTTGGGCATGGATGTTTGTGTTTTTCTTTGGGAGGGATATGAATTTCAACTCAGTATGAGATCACTACCCTTCTTATTGAATGCCTGAAGTGGCTTGAAAAATTCTATGTTTGGTCTGTATAGGGTTTCCAGAATATGTAAAACATAAGAAATATACAAAAATATATATATTTAATATTTAACAAAATTAGGAAAAAAATCCATAGTACACCCATGGTAGTACGAATATAATTACAAGGTTTACAAAAACCTTTTGCAAATGGGATCCACATAACACACACAAACTCATAAATTAAAGTATGGTGGATGACAGAAGAAAGGTCGAGAGAGAGAGAGACATTTAAATTGGTGAGAAGAGGATTTTACAAGGATAATATAAAATAAACTATTCAGAAAGTGGAGAGGGAGGGAGAGAGAGGAAAGAAACAAGAACAAGAGAAGGCAAAATTGAAGAGTATTTTTTCCATGGAGAATAGTGGGCCATTGGGATGAAATAATATAAGATGTACTGAACATGTTTAAAGAATTTAAAAGACCAAGTTAAAGAAACTATACTCCAATTTCTCAAACAATAACGAATCATGTGAGCCCAAAAAAATGCATGTTTTATCAAATTTACGCAGTAGATACAGTATTACCTTTTTAGAAGTGACCAATCATGGATATTTGAGTATGACTCAAACTCTAAACATCTCGTGCACCTTCCAAATTACTTGCTTAAACTATATGTGAAATGATTTTAATAGGTTGCGCATTAATAAAGAGAAACATGCTGGACAGAGGGAATACAGTCCTGATACAATGTTAATTTATCCAATTTAAATCCTGGGGGGCCAAATTTGAGAACAATAGTGCAAGTGTGCTCTAATCAGAGCTTTATTCAATGGAATGACAAACCTTTTATCTCTGCAGGTCAGCATCCTTCACAGTATTTGCAACAATCTTCTGGGTTACCTTCACCACCTTTGCAATATGTTCCATGAATTTCAGGTTTCTATCAACCATCACCCTCAGATCCCTTGCCTCCACTACATCCTCCAGTACAGTTCCTCCAACAGAGTATACATCCTCCCATCTATGTATTCCAAACTTTAAGACTTTACATTTTGCTGCATTAAACCAATACCCCCATTCATTTGCCCATCTGTCTAGTTTATTCAAATCCTCTTGCAGGGCTACCACTTCTGCACTATTTCACTATTACTAATAACCCTTCTGAGCTTCACATAATCTGCAAACAAATGAATATCCCCCTGCAATCCATTGACAATGTCACTGATATAAAGGTTAAACAATATGGGTCCCAGTACTGAGTCCTGTGGGACCTCACTTGCAAATTTCTGCCTCCTTGATACTGCTTCTTCACACACAACTCTCTGATACCTATTAGATATTAATCCTGAATCCAGTTCACTAACCTCACATCTAAACTAATGTGCTACAGCTTAAAAATCAGATTTCTTAATGCAGCCTCACACCACCACCTCAGGCAAAAAATAAGTTTAATAAAAACCTTGAGGGATAGAGCTTACAATATTTCCAGCACAGAAAAAAAGAGAAATGAAGAATTATATTATTTGACACAGATCCTCAGAAAAAATGGTTTTGAACCTAAGATAATCAAGAAAATCATCAACAAACCTCCTACAAGCATCTCACAAAAGTAAGATTTCAAGAACGCAATTACGCTACCATACATCAAGAATGTTATAAATTGGACAAATTACTAAGCAAACATAATATTAAAGTTGCTTTTCTTCAGCTAGAAAAAATATCAAGATTTCTACATCCCTCAAAACCTCCACATCACCCTTTAAAAAAACCGGGTGTATATAAAATTCATTGTTCCTGTGGCATCTGCTACGTAGGCAGGTGGGAAAATCAGGAAAAATTTGTATGAATGAACACCAAAAAGACATGCAATAAAGGAGAGAATACAAATCAGGCCTAGCATCCCACACAACTTCCACCGGCCATAATGTACTCCGGCATGAAACGAACATGTCTTATATTGAAAAAAACTGTTTCACAAGGAAATTTAAAGAAGCTGCTAATATGCTTAGAATTCCAATGCAATGCAACAAAAACCTGGGCCTAAATCTACACCAAGTTTGGTCAGCATTGATAAAAAATATACCTAAGTCAGACTTCGGATAGTGTGAATGTGAACAACAGAACATGACAACGTCTAGCTTTGTTCCAACTTAGTATGCACAGATTCTGAATTCGGATTTTTTAATTTAATGATAGAATCATAGAATGGACTATTTTGAGTAATTTCTCATTTCTTGTGTTTAAACTTTCAGTTACCTTTAACCCCCTGAAGATGTAAGTCAAATGACATACAACTTGTCAGTTTTTTTATTTTTATTTATCTTAATAAACATGTGGTTGCAATACCAGAATCTTTCTTTTGTACTATAGGTTGATCAACCAACGGTCTCGTGTATGGGATCGACATAAAAAAAAAGTTCCATATATATAATTTCCTCACAAAATTCCTCACAGGGCTGGCAACCATCCAGGTGATCACTTAATGGTCACTGTCTAAACAGAGGGAGATTTAGAACCTTTTTTATTATGACATCCTCTGATGAGATTATCAAATCCAAGACCTTCGTTGCTCACCTTCTCTCTGTTACATACAGACTGAAGTAGTTGTCTTTCTACAACTCGAGAAATTCATTTACTTTACTTCTGGGTGCTCTCTCCTCATCCTGATCTATATTGCCATAATTAAAATCTTCAATAATGAATATCCTTCTCTTATTTGCTTGTCTACTTTGCTCATAAATTTCAACAGAAACAACCGACTAAGTATTTCATTCTATTCATCTTTATCTCATTGCCTCATAACCACAGCCACTAATTTCCTATGTCCATGCAGTACTCTGCATGGACATGACTTCTTTTCCAGCATCAGGAATGCTCCATCTTACTTTTTATCTTTTCTATCTTCATGAAAAACATCAAGTCCATGCAGTCAGCTGAGTGGCTATGCACTTTGCAACCATATGCCTGGGAAAGGAGTGTCTGGGGTTCGATTCCCATTACTGATGTGAGGAGCTTAGGATCTTTCTCAGACATAGCCAAGTTAGCCGGTCTTGAGCATGGACAGCAGGGTTTTTCTCCCCAGTTTATCTGGAGTTTTTCATCCCGCAAAGCAGGCAAACCAGCTTTGAGAACTGAATGCTTCTACAGACAGAGGATATCCTTGTATACAGTTGCAGTTAAATTAATAGAAAACTCTTGATACCGCAAGGTAAAAGAGGGAAAAAGGAAGAAGCAGAAGAAAACCATCATACTGTCCACCTTTATTCCTGTCAAGATGCTGTCCTCATCCAACCACGTCTTTGTTAACATGTTCACTGCCATGCTCCTCAGGCATAGTTTGTTCCCACACGTCAAACCCTTTTTGCATCTTCAAGGTCACTACGGGTAATCTTGTAGTCGGCTTATCAGACAGAATTTTGTTTCATACGCCAACCACGAGTAATCTCGTATTGATGAGTCAATGGTGTTGTGGCGCGATAGACTGGCATTTCGGCAATACATAAAAAACAAAAAACATAAATATGGCATGAAATTCTATGAACTATGCGAATCGAATGGATTGGTGATAAAAATAAAAATTTATACAGGATAATCAGAATCCTCTTTAGCGAAAATGGGTCACGCATATGATATTGTATTCCACTTGATGGAAGAATATTTAGACAGGGGTTATGTATTGTATAAGGACAATTTTTATAATTCTGTAGCTCTGACGGAATCGCTTACCAACAGAAAATCGTACGTGTATGGAACGCTGATAAATTTCAGGAAAAACAATCCACCAGATGTTATTCAGAAGAAACTAAAGAAAGGGGAATTTGTCTGGCAATAAAAGGTCCTGTTGTAGTCAGAAAATGGAAGGATAAGAGGGAAGTTCTTTTGATTTCAAATATGCACAAATTTGGAATGGTTGAAATGCAAAATCAGAATGGTAAATTTCAATTAAAACCAAACATCGTTAGGGATTATAATTTGGGGATGTCAGGCACTGATCTTTCTGATCAAATGCTTTCTTATTATTCCACCTCACGAAAGACAATCAGATGGCCAAAGAAATTGGCAATACGCATTTTTGAGGTATACATTCAAAATGCGCATAAATTTTATAACATGATTACTGGAAATGCAATGACTGCGTTAAAATTTAGAGATCAATTATCTCAGTTTTTGTTGGAATGGATGAGCTTACACAATCAGAGAATATCAGGAAGAATCGGGATTTTCATTATTTGGAAATTTTACCATCAAGAGAAAAAAAGAATCGCCCAACAAAGCCATGCCGGTGTGTACACGAAACAAATGATCATGCAAAACACGTTCTTATTGTCCTGTTTGCCAGGAAAAACCACCATTATGCGTGGAAAATTGTTTTAAAATGTACCATTCTTAATTTGAATAAATTTTTTTTATTTTATTGATTGGTTTTTATTTTTATTGATTTACAAATTACGTGTTATACTACGGATTAACTCACGCTTGGCATAGGAGGTTGGTAATCGACATACGAGTATATTTGTAATTGGCTTCTGAGACACACACACACAATATTTTAGTTGAAATTATTTCCCTTCTACCAAGCCCCCAGATGTGCTCTCCACTTTATTCAGAATCCAAGGGTCCAAATGAAGGTAAATATATTAAGGGTTAACTCGTGTTTGACATAGGAGGTCGGTAAATCGACATACGAGTATACTCGTAGTTGGCAGCGAACGTGTTAATCAAACTATGTTTGGGTCAATGAACTCAATCAACACAACAGTTCTGTTCCCCTTGTTTCTTATACTTCTAGCATTCTGGATGAATAACAAGTTTTGCTGATACCACTTATTAGACATGACTTCTCCATGCCATCCCTTCCTCTCCTTACCCAGCCCAGAATCTTCTTGAAATCCAACTGCAAGCCAGGCCATCCCATTTCTTATTCTACTTATACATTCATTTCCTCTTTGAGCATCAACCTTTCTCACACTGTGTTTCTCTCTCCATTCTGAGTTCTCTGTTTCCCTGTCTTCTCTCTAGCAAACTTATTTTCTCATTCACTGTACTCATGCTACCCACGTCTCCATTCATCAGCACCACTTCAATTCCTCATTTCTTAGTCTTATGCTCTTCCATATCATTTATACTCACTCAGATTCATTCTTTGCACTCATTCTCCCTTCCAGTAGTAGTCTCTCCAGTCACACCAAAACCATTAAAATGCGGTCCATCACTCTTATACAGTTAAATTCATCCTTCAAACTGATTCCACACATTAACAAGCTGCATTCCTTTCTCTTCACACGTTTCTGCTAATATATCGATCATAATTTTTATGGAGTTAGCCACTAGAGAGCTACATGGTGTGTAGTGTTTGTAGAGAGCTCCTGAACAGATAAGTATTATTTTAAGTAATAATTGGTAAATTTGCTTGAATCATACATAGTTTTACTTACTTTTCATATCTTAGTGTGTCTGGGTGATTTTTGTGTGTTTTCTGAGTTGTTTCAATTAGTAATTTGATAGATATGATTATTTGTGCACAAGGCGCCTATAAGGAGAAATACAATGCCGTCCAGGTTGCCATCTTTCTCTAAAAATTTTAATTTAAAGGATTTTATTCAGCATACCATTTGTGGAATGTATGCTTTGAGGAGAGCAGTTGGAGTCTGGTTAGACAACGATAGTGGAGTGAATGTCTACAGAAAATGTAAGGAATGTGAGGATTTAAAGAGTGTTTCAGGTCATGAGAGTGATATCATTGCTGAAAGTGAGAATGTAGAAAATAGTGATATGTGAGGTATGAATAGTGATATTATTTGCAAGGTAGTACCAGATAGCTGTGAGAATGGCGTTGAAAGTGAGAATGAGGGTAAATATACAGAACGAATGAATGAATTAACGGATAATAAAAATGATGAGACAGATGCAATGAGTGAGATCGCAAGGTTATGTGGAGCAATACACAGGGCAAATTGGTAGCTGGAGCGTTGGCAAAAATGTTTACTGAGCATACCAAATAATAAACGGCAGAAGTATTATAAGAAAAATAAGAGTATGATAGTTAGGAGTGTAAACAAAATGAAAGAGCGATTGTTGTACAGAGATTCGTTAGTAAGAGGTGTGATAGATGAGAGTTTAACAATTGTACCAACCTGGTGCGAACGTTAAGGATGTAAGTGAGTCAATTAGAATGAAAAGCAGTGGGTGAAAGAATTGATAGTGGTAGCAGGAACAAATGATTTGAAAGGAGACAAAATGGCTATGAGAGAGGATTTGAAGGAATTGCTTGAAGGAACTGAAGTAGCAAAAGAGAAGAGTGAGAGAGTTAGAATGGTGAGTCTGTTTCCTCGGTATGATAGAGAAGAGTATAGAAGGAGGGCCAAAATTGCTAATCACATTATGCACGGATTATGCAGGAGGAGTGGTGTGGAATTTGTGGATGTGTGGAGTGAGTTCGATGGGTGAAAGGATTTATATAAGATGGATGGTTTACATTTGAATGGATTTGTTGAATGAAGTGGAAGTGCAGAATCAGGGAAACTAGAATTATTAAGGGGGGGGTAGAAAGAAGAACTTTAGGGAGACAGTTGAGTGTATGAACGTGTGTAATATGTCCAAGCGAGTACGAAGGACAACAAATCAGAATGGGATAATTAGTATAAGGCATCAAAATAAGGGTGGGACAAACGGACTTCTGAAATTCATGTATACTAATGCCAGAAGTATTAGTATACATGAATTTCAGAAGACCATTTTGGAAGAATTTTTGGGCTTGGTTGGCACTTCCAGGCCACAGGTTATTGGCATTAGTGAAACACGGCTGACAGAAGATGATATAGCTAGTAGGATAGAATATGAGGGGTATGGTGTGGGGAGAATAAAATGGTGGGAGGAGTGTTATTGATGATAGCTGATGAGCTACAGCCAAGGAGAATAGAAGTGGAACTGCAGAATGAGCACATTTGAGGCTATTTGGTGTGAAATTGAGACTAGCAGAACAAAATATACAGCTGGGTGCTGCTACGAACCAGGTGATGGAATAGATGGTAGAGAAAGTATGCATAAGCAAATAGAAGAAATGAGTGGAAAGAGGGTAATTATTATGGTAGATTTCAACTATGGTAACATTGATTGGAATGAGGAGAGGACACATGGGAGGAAGGAATTGGATTTTATGCAGTTATTAAGGAATAACTATCTGCGACAGCATGTAATGGAAAATACTAGGTGTCAAGAGAGTGCTTGACCTAGTAATTGCATCTGAGAATTTGGCTGTCATGAATATGACCACGTTGCCACCAATTGATGGGAGTGATCATAGGATCTTGACTTGGGAGGTGGCTAAAGGTGTGGAATTTACAATTAAGACAGGGTACATGTGGAATTATTGGGTTGGTAAGTAAGACAAGCTTAGGAGTTTGATTGGTTCAGTGCCATGGCATGTAAAACTGCAAGGGCTGGATGTTGATAGTGCATGGGAGGCAATTAAGAAGTGTTTGCATGAGGCAATGGTTGACTGTATACCTAGAGTCCAAATAAAAAATCAAGTAGGGGTTAAATGGATGAACAACACCATTAAGCTTGAGCTGCAAAAAAAGAAACAACTATGGACGGAATTTAAGGAGAAAGGTGACCGGCAGGCACATGAACAGTATAAAGTGCAGGCCAGAAGGGTAACGAGTGTGGTAAGAAAAGCAAAATCGGATTATGAAAGAACATTAGCCATGCAGGCCAAAGAGAATCCCAAACAGTTTTTTTGATTTGTGGCAAGTAAAAGACTGAACCAATAGATTATACGGGAATTGTTGAATGAAGTGGAGGTGTATAGTCTATTACAAATCCTCAATGTCAATACATCTGTGGGATTGGATGGTATACCAGCTCGTATCGTATGCGAAGCGGCTAAAGAATTGTCAGTGCCCTTTACCACTTTATTTAATTTGAGTCTCAGGTCTGGGTTAGTTCCGAGGGGGTGGAAAGAGGGGAAAATAGTTCCACTGCATAAAGGAGGTTCCAAGACTGCTGTTGTAAATTACCGACCGATCAGCATATCAGGAATCGTTGTCAAGGTCTTAGAGAAATTAGTCAAGAAAAGAATAGAGGATTGGATAGATGAAAATGGGATACTGTATGGGGGACAGCATTGTATTGTGAAGGGTAGATCATGCCTCAATAACTTGCCCACGTTTTATAACACAGTGACGGCTGAACTGGATAAGGGTAATGGGTTTACAGTGATTCTACTGGACCTTGCTAAGGCCTTTCACAGGATACCACATGGAATTCTAATCAGTAAACTGCAGCATATGGGGATGGATATAGGATTGTTGAGATGGATAGGAGGGTGGCTGATGGAGAGATATCAGAGTGATTTATTCAGGAGTAGAGTCCAAAAGACGGCCTGTGATTAGTGGTGTGACGCAGGGTTCTGTTCTTGCACCACTACTTTTCAATTTGTTCATTAATGATATAGAAAAGGATCTGAGAGGAAGTGTTCATTTGTTTGCTGATGATGCAAAATTGGGTAGAGCAATAGTGAGTGCACAGGATGACAAAATTTTGCAAGATGATTTGAATAGTTTGGAGGACTGGGCTAAGGAGAATGGATGTCAATTTAACGTGGCAAAGTGTAAGGTTATGCATTTTGGGATGAAAAGATTAGCAGCAGTATATCACATTGGTGGAACCGTACTCCTGGAGATTGATGAGGCCAGAGATTTGGAAGTGTTGGTGGATAGGGTTTTAAAGTTTAGGGAGCACATCGCAAAAGTGGCTAAATCAGCTCATCAAATCAACTGGTTGCTGAAAAATACTTTAACAAGCAGAGAACAAACAGGTTATTGTTCCTCTGTATCGAGCCATGATAAGACCCCATCTAGACTACTGTGTTCAGGTATGGGCGCCAGGGTTTGTTCTTGATGGGGAGGAGGTGGAGAGGATCCAGAAACGAGTGACCAAGATGACAGCAGGTCGATGGAATAAACCTTATGAGAACAGGTTGAAGATTTGTCGGTTATAGAAATTGGTTGATAGATGGAAAAGGGATGATATGATTGAGACATTCAAATTACTGAAGGCGACTGGTGATGGGAGGACTAGGGGCCATACATGGAAGCTGGGCAAGAGTGTGGTTAGCAAGGGTTTTAGAGCTAGGTTTTTTACTTGGAGAGTGGTGAATGAGTGGAATAAGCTGCCAGAATCTGTTGTGGGTGCCATGACTGTGAATGAGTTCAAGGCGAGGTATGATAGATACTGTGTGAATGTCGAATAGTTGGTCTTGACATGATGTTAGGGCCTCCTTCGATGAGTCTGTCGACTCCTTAGAGTTGCCCATAATAATAATTTTTGCTCTTTGCCTCAACTCATCACTGTCAAACCTGAGCAACACACTTACAACCTTTCTTATCACATTATTATCTTCTATCCTTCTCAACAATCTCCTGATATCCTGTCCTACATTCTCCTTATTCCCAGTCAAGGCAATTGTTTCTCACCAGTTGAACTCTTTTGCACATTCACTCCTCATATCCAATCACTATTCATTTTATCTCCTGAGAAGCGAACCTTGTGCATCTTTTTGTTCACCATACCTCTAATAATCGAATCTCCATATGATGCTTCTCAAGTTTTTTGTGACTTCTTTCGACATGAACATCATTTGTTTAAGTCTTTTTCACTCTTCCCTGCATATCTAAATTCTCTTCATTTCACTCTGCATCTGTTTCACCTCTTACCTCATCTTCACCAACCTGGAATTTTGTTTATTTTGCATTATTTTATTTATTTATTTTTTTTTTTGCTATCATTTAATCTTGCTATCTCACCATCAGTTGCACAATCTTTTTTTTTTTTTTTGTCATTGGCACCATTTATCATCTTACCATTAATTGCATTGTGTTTTTCACTGTCATTTATCACACACTTTATTGTAAATCACACTGTTTTCTTTGCTATCAGTTTCACATGCTTTCTTAACATTCATGCTATCTTCATTTGACAGGGTGCCACATGATAAGCTGATATTTAAGTTGCAGCACATGGGTCTGGATGTCAGATTGGTCAACTGGATTCAGAATTGGCTGTATGATAGGTATCAGATAGTTGTGTATGGTGGAGCAGTTTCAAGGAGGCAGAGGGCTACAAGTGGGGTCCCACAGGGCTCAGTACTAGGACCTATATTGTTTAACCTTTATATCAATGACATTGCCAGTGGAGATTCAGTTGTTTGCGGATGATGTGAAGCTGGGAAGGATTATTAGTAATAGTGCAGATGTGGTAGCCCTGCAAGAGGATTTGAATAAGCTAGATAGATGGGAAAATGAATATGGTGTCAGTTTAATGCAGCAAAATGTAAGGTCTTGAGGTTTGGGAAACATCGATTGTTTCCTAAATACTCTATGGGAGGAGTTATACTGGAGGAAGTAGGGAAGACAAGAGATCTGGGGTTGACGATTGATAGAAACCTGAAATTTAGGGGGACATATTGATAAGGTGGTGAAGGTAACACAGAGGATTGCTGCAATTATGAGAAGGACACTGAATTATAAGGCTGGTGATTATGAAAAGCTTACAAGACAGCTTCATGGTATAACATGGAACGAGGAATTGCGTGGTAAGGAAATAAACGCTGCTTGGGAATTGACAAAAAAATACATAACATAATGTGTGAATGTATTCTGAAGGTCAAAAGGCTGAATAAGGTAGGTGTAAAATGAATGAATGGGAGGCGTAAGCATAAAATCTGGAAGAAGGAAGGTCCTTTGGAGACAGTACAGGATAAATAATGGTAATAATCAGTTACATTAAGAGTGTAAAGAATAAGCCAGGAGAGTGACTCAGTAAGGAAAACAAAAGTGCACTATAACAGAAATTGACAAATCAGGCAAAGAAAACTCATTGCGAGTATTTTCGATATGTAGCAAGTAGAAGACATACATATCACCATCTATTCTTAAGAAATGTGCACAACAGTTATCTATGCCTTTGAATTGGTTAGTTAATGAAAGTCTTGCAGTGAATAGGTTCCTAAGAAGTGGAAAGAAGGCAATATAGTACCAGTCCACAGGCATGGTTTTACGAAAGAAGTTTCCATTATAGACAAGTCTGTATAACTGCAGTTATAGTCAAGGATGTTGGGGAGATATTGATTAGGAACAGAATACAGGATTCGATTGATGGACATAGCATTCTTTATGATGGTCAGCATAGATTTGTGAAGAGTAGCACCTGTTTAAGTAATTTATCTTCATTTTATGTATGGGTGACAGATGTGTTACATAAGGAATAATCGTATACAGTGATATTCTTCGCCTTTGTAATAATATATGATAGATTACCACATGATAAATTGATGTACAAGCTGCAAAGCATGGGAATAGATAGTGTATTGGTTAGAAGGATTAGAGATCAGCTCTGTGAAAGATACCAGCAAGCTGCGTATGATGGAAGAGTGTCTCAAAAAAGGAGGGCAACCGGTAACGTACCCCAGATTTCTATTCTTGTGCCTCTGCTGTTTAACTTGTTTGCAAATGATGTATCTTGTTGACTGACTGGGAATCTTCAGTTGTTTGCTGATGATGCAAAGTTGGGAAGAATTATATGTAGTACTGTTGATGATAATTCCCTTCAGGAAGATTTGAATAGACTTTTTACTTGAACAAAGGAGTGGGGGTTGTAATTTTAATATCAATAAGTGCAAGATGTTGCATTTTGGAGTGCAGAAATATAAGGCTGTATACTATATCAACAGTGTCATACTGCAGGAAGTGGATGAGATTAGGGATTTGGAGGTGGTGGTTGACAGTAGACAGAAGTTTAGAGAGCATATTGCAAGTGTTGCAAGCTGCACATCGTGCTGTGTTGATAAGAAGTACTCTAACAAGTAGGGATAAGGAAGTGGTTGTGACACTGTATAAACACTGGTCAGACCACACTTGGTTTATTGTGCTCAAATCTGGCAATTTGATTTTCAGCATGATGTGGAGAGAGTCCAGAGGCAAGTGACTAAGACAGTATAAGGAATCTGGACTGCTGGCTATGGAGAAAGGTTGAAAAAATGTGGATTGCAGAATTTGATGGTTAGGAGTAAAAGAAGTGATATGATAAAAGAAGGGTTGATTGATAGAAACCGGAAATTTAGGGGACATATTGCAAAGGTGGTGAAGGTAAACAGAGGATTGCTGCAATGATGAAAAGGACACTGACTTGCAGAGGTAAAACAGTTATCATTCTGTTGTATAAGACCCTGATCAGACCACACTTGGACTATTGTTCTCAGATTTGGTCCCTTGGGTTTGAAGGGGATAAATTAACTGTGAAAAGGGTACAAAGGCAGATAAAGATGGTTTTAGGACTGTACAATGATAGTTATGAGGATTGGCTGAAGGAATGTGGACTGAAGAGTTTGGTGGATAGAAGAAGGAGAGGTGATATGATTGAGACTTTTAAACTGTTGAGAGGTGGTTACAGGGTTGACACTGGGGAGTTCTTTCGCTTCGTTGAACAGCGGGAAGGAGTGATGACAAGAGGCCATCCCTGGAAGTTACGAAAGGAAACTGTGAGCAAGAGTGTGAGGAGTGGTTTCTTTGCATGGAGGTTTTGTCCATGGAATGGTTGAATCGTGGAATGCATTGCCTGATGGAGTGGTGAGAGCGAGAACGGTCAATGAGTTTAAGGAGTGGTATGATAGACTTTGTGTTTCTTAGGGGGGGGGGACCTCCCCTCAATGAGTCTCGACAGACTTTATGTTCTTAGGACGGACCTCCCACAACGAGTCTTTTGACTCCATGGAGGCCTGAATAATAATAATAATAATAGCATTATCCAGGAGAAAGGAACAGGTAACTAACTATAATAATCTCAAAAATCAGCTAGATATAGTTTCATGAATGGAAGATTTGCATGGAAACTAGTTAAGAAATATTATCAACAGCAGTAGCAAATTCATCTCCCAATTGAGAGAGATAACACAATTTGATTTAAAGTGGATGACTAATGTAATTCAATGAGAACTACAGATGAAAAGAATTTATGAAAAAAAGTATAGAGAGACAGGTGGAAGTAGCTGAATGATAAAATCTGAGACTCAAGCCAAGAAAGTTACAAGTAGAGCAAGAAGACTAAAATGGAATATGAGAAATGATTGATACTGCAGTCCACTCTTCTAAGAACAAACTCCATTCTCTAGCACTTCATGGAGTGTGCATGGAAAAATGGGAAGGAGGAGGGGGGTTGAAAGACTAATGAAGATGATAGTGGAACTCAAAACCCATTTTCTCAGTATTATAACACCAAAAACATCACTAAATTATGAAATGTTTATTAACTGAATTATATTTTGATAGGTTTCAAACAACATCATAATTTACATGTGACAATGAGTAGGTGAAACTATTCAAATTTTAGCAGACATAAGATCTAAAATCCTAATTTAACATCCTCTAATGTTGTATAAATTAAGTTATTACATTTGCATAGGAGTTGATGTTAAGATGACTGTCTCCCGAATTTTTAGCCTATTAATACAGTCACATTTGTTAAGGTTAGGAGAAGGCTTTATTATAGCTACTGCCGACTCTAAAAATAGTCTCTGACCTGTACCAACTTCCATATAGTACACTGTTTTTTTCCCATCTAATCCTGTGTGAAAGAGTGTCGAAAGCATGGTCTGCAAATCCTGACTTGCCATAATAATGGTTGCAAATGTATTTCTTATGTTCTCTAAAATAAATGTTAATGGATAAGAAGATCCCTTTGGAAAGGCATCCCTTTCCATAGGACTTATCTTTGCAATACTTTCTTGGCTAATGGCTACAGCTCCTACAAAGAGAAAATATTACATGGCTGTCCTATTTCCTCCTTCTCAAACACACCAGAACAAACCATCACCATTCCTATTCCTAGCAAATACTATTAAATATAACTTGAGCACTCCATTCAAATCACATGTCAAATTAGCAACTCTGATCCGCTCTTCTAAGAACAAACTCCATTCTCTAGCACTTCATGGAGTATACATAGGTCCCTGTGATTTAGCCTGTTCTGGACAAAGAGGAAGATCCAATGTTCCTCTTTGTCCGGAACAGGCTAAACCACAGGGACTTTTGTACACTCCACGAAGTGCTAGAGAATGGAGTTTGAGGACAGCCATGTAATATTTTCTCTTTTGTAGGTGCCGTAGCCATTAGCCAAGAAAGTATTATAAAGATAAGTCCTATGGAAAGGGATGCATCACTAGAACAAATAGTCCTGGCTATATGAGTTTGAGGATTCTATGCTGCTGAGCTGGATGATGATGTAATTGTTCATGTAAATATCTTCCAGTGCATGTTGGCTTTCTATAAATGATAAAATATAGTGAACCAGCTGCAATGCAAGTGACTAATGTATTAAGAAGAGGCACACAGTTATTTGATTCATTTTCCAAAAAAGTGAATTTTGTTCTGTTGACTGCTAAGGTAAGTTACAAAGGCATCCAAAATATTTGGCCCATGGAAACCAAATGACAGCCACATCATCAACAATATGTAACCAGACTAAGGATCTGAATGTAGTTGTGGTAAGCAGTTTGTTCTCAAAATGCCCCATGTAAAAGAAAGAAAAATGACAAGAGGCCATCATGGAAGTTGCAAAAGAGGGTAGTGAGCATTGCCTGATAAAATGATTGAGCAGAATTTGAACAAGTTTTAAAGGGTATGTGATACTGTTGTCTAAGATAGGCCTCCTGGAATGAGACATAATTTCACGGACATCCTGAATAATAATAATAAATGACACATCAATAAAGTACCTCAGAACTGATAATTAACATAATTATAAAAAGTGGAATGCAATAACTGATTGAATGGTAAGTTTAAGGCAAAGTTCGGTGAGCACTATCTAATGGACAACCAATATAAATTCAAAAAGTCAAAACAATTTTGGATTGTAAGTTGATTATACAAAGCAACTGGAATCAGGAAATAAAAGCTTAAAGGATGAACAAAAAATTTTTAATTCATTTCAAGATATGTTACAATTGTTCTTTATGTGGATACTTCTGTTATTTTTATTTATTTATTTATTTATTTATTTATTTGAATTAGCAAAGACTTTTCTGTAATTCTTTCAGGAATGACAGTAGTGACAGTTGCTTTTAGACAATCCATATAAAAAACTGGGACAAGGGAAGAGTGGAACTTTCAGAAACATGCAAGAGTGTAGAAGGCATCAGAGAACAACAGAAAGAAAAAGGCAAGAGAATGGGAACAAGACAGTGGAGGAGAGGAAATTGCAGAAAGCAAGAGAGTGTGGAACAAGGGATAGAGATGAGAGAGAGAAGGGGATTGGAAGCTGTAAGAGTCAGGGATGTCAGTGTCAAAGGATGAATGAATCTGTTCAGAGTGCCATGTATGGAGATTATGATTTGGGGAGTGAGGAGTACAGTGCCAATGGAGTGCTTGCCTGACATTGAGTGTGTCACTGGCAGTAAAGAGGGGTGAAAATGTGAAGGAGATGACAGCAATGCATAGGACAAATGATCTGAGCAGTAGCATGAATCGTGTAACACAAGATTTGAGGTTGATGTTAGAGATAGTGCAGTAGAAATGTGTCCAAGGAAAGATAATGAGAACATTGCCTCAGTATGATAATTGGGAGTGGAGGAGAAGAGCAGTGATAACAAATGAGATAACAGATGAAACAACAGCCTCTCCAGATGCCTGCACCTTCTGCATTCAAATGTAATCCATCTCTTCTCTCCTCAATGGTACTCCATGCATCCGCAAATTCCAGTCCTCTTCTCCCACACATTCTCGGGGAAAGTATATGAAGGAAGAAGGGTCAGTAGTTGATGGGAGATACTTGAGAAAAAGTTGTTGACAGCAATGGCAGATTGTATACCAAGAGTGAAGAAGGTAAAGCAATTTGGAGTCAAATGGATGACAAGAGCAATAAAAGCAAAATTGCAGAAGAAAAAGAAATTATGGAAAACACATAAAGAGAGAAGTAGAGAACAGATGTATGAGGAATAAGGCTCAAGCCAGGAGAATAACTAATATTAAAACGAAAGAAAAATTAGAATACGAGAAGAGACCAATGCTGCAATCCAAGGAGAATTCCCATGTTTTTTTTTTCTCTCTGCTATGTGGCGAGTTGGAGGAAAAATGATCATAGATGAATTACCTTGCAGGATGGAAATGGGAATTGGGTGACCAAAGCAGATGATATAGTTGAGCTATTTAATGATCACTTTATTAGAGTGTTCTATCCTGGTACAGCAGGCTTTATTCCTAAAAAGTTAATGAGTGATGTGATACTTTTATCTCTTGTGGTCAGTGTCCTTCTCAACATTCCAGCAATACTCAGAGTTGTCTTCATAACCTTTGCAATATGTCCTCGGAACTTCAAGTTTTTATCTACAATCAGACCAAGCTTCCCTGCTCCCTCCATATCTTCCAGTATAACTCCACCAGGTGAGTATGAATCATCCCATCTGTGGATCCCAAATATCAAGCACATATTAATTACATTTACAAATACATTTAGTTGCTTAAACTGGCATCCCCATTCGTTTGTCATCATTCCAGCTTATTCAAATCCTATTGAATAGACAGAACATCAGCAGTATTACTAACAACCCTCCCAAAATTCACATCATCTGCAAACAACTGAATATCTCTCTGTAGTCCTGTGACAATATCATTGTCATAAAGATTGTACAGCAGTGATCCCAGTACAGAATCCTGCAGAACTCCTCCTTCTACAACCTTTTGGTTCTGTCCACTGCTGGACGAAGGTCTCCCCCATGGTTTTCCAGACCACTCAGTTTTCTGCCTCTGCCATCCATCTCACTCCTGCAATTTGTTCCAGTTCATCCCTCCACCTTCTTCTCGGTCTTCCTCTTTGTCTTGCTCCATCCATTGGTCTCCACTCTGTTGTTTTCTAGTCCATCTCCTGTCACTGCATCTGGCAATATGGCCAGCTCATCTCCACTTAGCCTGTTTAATGTATTTTACAATATCCATGACACCTGTTTGAGATCTTATCCAGGTATTTGTCTTTCTATCTCTTAATGGTATTTTTAGCATACTTCTTTTCATGCAATGGTGTTGTTCTCATCTTTTTGTTTAGGGCTTCTGTTAAAGTCCATGTTTCTCCTCCATATGTTAGGACAGGAAGTATGCACTGGTCGAAAGCTTTCCTTTTTAGACTCATAGGGGATATCACTTCTGAATATGTCTCTCATTTTCCCATAAGCCATCCATCCAAGGTGAATTCTTCGTTCAATCTCTTTTCTTTGGCACTACTCAAAGGATAACAATTGGCCCAAATATACATATGAAGTAACTTGCTGAACTCCACTTCCAATTATTTGAAGGGGATTAAGTAACCTTGGAGAAGGTGAAGATCATGAACATGCAGACTGCAGAGCTTGTGGGATAGAAGATAAAGTGGGTTGGAAAGGATATGACTGAGACATTTAAGCTGTTGAAGGGTTATTATTGTGTTAACACTGAGGAGATTTTTTATATGGTAGAAAGGGGAAGGAACAAGGAGAAGGGGCCATCCCTGGAATTTGCAAAAGGGAGTGATGAGTAAAAAATTATTATTTTTTGTATGGATAGTGATAGGTGCACGGAATGCATTGCCTGAGAGCGTAGTGAGCATGCAGATAGTGGATGAAGTTAAGGAGTGGTATGATAGAACTGACCTCCCACAATGATTCTTGTGACTCCATGGAGGTCAGGAAAATAATAATAAAATCATGCATGAACAAGTAAAACAATTTACATATCTTGTTAATCACATCATTCACAACTGTGACAGTATACTCCAGACTTACACAGATGGTCTATTATAAATAAATTAAAATATAGAAAAATTATATTATTTCAAAAAAGCCTCAAACTAAGACTCTATAAAACCATTATTATACCTATGGCAACATATGGAGCCGAGACATGGAGACTCATTCAGAAAGAAATACAGAAAATCACAGCATTTGAAATGAAATGGTCAAGAAAAATAAATAAAACTCACTGGTCAGAACACAAAAGAAATGAGCAAGTCAAAAACAAATTAAACCATAGAGAAGATATCATAGATGTAATTCTTAAACAGAAATTAAGATGGTGGGACACTTCAAGAGAATGTCCTCTCAGAGATTACTAAACATAGTCTTGAATGTAATTACTGGATCAAGATGAAGAGGCAGGCCAAAAAGAACTTAGTGTTTAAAAGAAAGGTTGTAATTACTGAGTTTCAGTGAGCTGACAGAAATGGAAGGATGAGAAAGATTTCTTCATATGGGACTCAATTCATATGGGTTTATTCAGAGGCTGCAATATCAATCTTACTGTGATATGGTTGCCTGTGAATGTTAAGATGATTTTCTTCAGAAACCATTACTGCTCTGTTTAATAAATGCCTAAAGTAGCTTGAAGAAGTTCATATTTGGTTTCTTGAGCAAGGTTCCCAGATTATCCAAACCTGGCCAACCATGACACCAAATTGAACTACGTTTCCAGACTTTCATGGGATAGAAATGACATTACAAAAGTGGAATATCACCATCATCTATATTCATCTCAGATGCATTCTCCAACTGGTTTGCAGAATGTAAAATGCTAATTTTCTTGTGGTTTGTAATCTTGCTGCTTCCATATAAAACTGAGCTCAATTCAAAAGTTCTTATAAATATTTTTGGTTTCTTGGACAATATCCATAGTATCCTACCTTTGCTGCAATAGTTCATCATCACTTTTGACTATGATAGAAAGGTCTGCATATGCATTAGCTAATCTCATCTATGTAACAGTATTTTAACATGATTAGTTGAATATCAACATTTGGTGCATAGATAACATGAAATAAAAAGATAATTTACAAATATACATTTTATATTCTGTTTATATATTTAACCTCACTACCAGCTGAGGTGGATGAAATAATGAGACCAAACTGCACTTCTTATCCATATTATTCAACGGGTGTTACAGAATCGTATCCAGATTTAGCTGGATGTCTATAGATGTCATGGCCAGTTGGGGGGTTAACACACTACAATTAATGTAATTGGGTAAAGATTTAAAAAAATAATACCGTAAATTTCCGAAGTCCATAACTGTACTTTTGATCTGAATTCCAGCCTTCACTGATAAACCAAAGACTGCTAGGGTTATCTGTTATTTAAAAAAGTTCAAGATGTGTATATTTGAGAATACAACCATTTTATATTATATACATATTTAATTCAACAGTAATATCTCTGAAATATAAAAGTTTAATGAGTATCATAAAAAAAAGTCAGTGCTGTACTACTGACAACAAAAGGGCAACATCAGCAGAATGATATTTATTCAAATTTTCTTAAGATATATTTCATTAATATGATTTATTTTAGACAAAAAAGCTTCTGTAGTTATTGTTGATGTTAATAGAACTGGTATAAGATAATTACATCTAATTACACATATCATAAAATATGTGTAAATATATGAATTTTTTAAACTCTATGGGATACTTCATCAGGAATACAGTTATTAACCAATTTGTAAACACATGAGTAGAATAATTCTTGAAACTATAATCTAATATCAATAGAATCACTATTAAACAATAGTTAATATTCTATTAACTTAGCATAATATCCATCATAACTTAATTTTACAAATTTTGCCCTTCATACAGACCAATTAAAGTAGGTTTAGGAAAAGATTCTGATATTTATTACACTTAAGTTAGACACGGTTTCATTTCTGAAGCATATTTAAACTTACAAATATAGCTATTAAATTCCATATATAGTATTCATGTTAGGTGTTTTTATTTATTTATTTTATTCATGATGTGATAAGCTACACCCATTGGTGGGATTCAAATAATTTAAGAACCGGTTCGCTGCCCTAATGACCGTTTTAAGTATAAAAAATGATATACTGAAAGGTAGTTTATTATTTCATACAGTTAATACTTAAATAAGAACAATAAAAGAGGTACACAAAACTAGATTATGTTAAGAGAAAGAGTTTTAAAATATTAATGAAAAAATATTAACGTGATAAAAATGTGAAAAACTTGTGATAAAAACTCAGTTTTTATCACAAGTTTTTCCATGGCTTTCGAAATGGGCAATAAGATAACCCTTGAAATCTATATTTCTATTGGTTCATTGTGTCCTATCTTCCTATTGGTTTTACTGATCAGGGAATACCAGCGCACTCATAATATCTTGTGGGAATTTTGGGCGGAACACAAAGCTGAAACAAATGACAGCGTGTCACCCCCTGGTTGTTTGGCACTTTTTCTACATTATGTTTGTTTACTGAAGTAACAAACGCGAGGGAATAAAAATATAGTATTTCATCAAAGGTATAACGAGTTTTATGAAATGAATAAATAAATATTACAAGCATGGTTCCGTCTAATTTTTTTCACCTATGGACGGAATGAACATTACTATGGGCGCTAGAATATGCTGTTGCACAGATGAACGTTAAAAAAGAGTAAGAAATGTAAATTTGTGATTTCCACATTGGGTGGCTGCCAAGGCGACCACCTTAAAGAGAATCCTAATTACAAGTGCCATTTTAACAACCGGTTCGCCGAACTCAACAAAAAATTAGGTATCGGTTCTGTTGAACCGGTGCAAACAGGCTGAATCCCACCACTGGCTACACCTGATTTGTGTGGTTTGTTTTTATCAATGTCCTTGATTTATTGATGTTTCTTTGAATATACTGTTTGTCTAATACTACATATGCCACAAACACTTAAAATTTAATATATACTTGGCTATTGAGAGAGTTAGAATATGCTACTTGGGTGATCTTGAAAATATTTTCATGGGCTGAAAGGCTACTTTGAGGTCATGCTGTTTCAACACCCCCCTCCTATTACCAACTATATAACCTGTGACATTATCAATGTAGGATAAAGCAATTGTAGCCTTGTAAGTTTAATAAGAATGTTTTCTTGCATATTTGAGGAGTCATCAAGTGTTTTTGCAGGATGTTATTAATAGAATTTAGCAATTTTTTTACAAGAACTTCTTTATAACTCTTCATTTCTGAGCAAAGTGATAGTGAGAAATAGAATGTAGAATCCACATTGGCTATAATCAAAAAAGCTGTTAATAGCAAAATATGCCCAATCATGCCACAAAAATATAAGAGAAATAAACTACAAGAGTGCAGTCACTTTAACCAGCATCAAGAATGTTACAAATAAAACACCTCAAATTAAAAAACAAATAAAAACTATCATTACACGGTACTAATGTACTATAGGTTGATCAACCAACCTCTCATATATGGGCTCAACATTAAAAAATAAAAAAATAAAAATAAAAATAAAATAAATAAAACCTGTAGTGTGGAAAGAACACAATCTCAGAAATTCTTTCATACCTATAAAAAAAAAAAACTTTCCATGATGTGAAGATCACCCAAGTAACATCATCCACTTCTCAAGAAGCTATATGTATATAATAATTTCTGCACAAATGGCATATGTTAAATTGGACAAACAAAGTACAGGAGAAAGGTGCAAAGAATATCATGGATATGAATGTTGATAAAGAAAGAGCACATTCATCAAGCATAGCTTATCACATCATGAATAAATAAAAGTAATCTGGCCCCAACACTTATGTGCGACACAGGTGTTGGGGCCCAGAATGTTGAATTTAATGGCTATATAAAGAAGCTTCAAAAATGGCAGAATGCTTACTCAGTGTAATAAAAATCTGAACATTTTCATAATTAACTTGGACACAGTCTACATGAAAGATATAAAATTCACAGAACTAGGATATGATGGGCATTATACAGAACAAATTAACAACGATTCATGTATATGACAAATCACAATCTGAATTATCACTAAGACAAAAATTCTATTAATGGAAATTTATATTTTAAGAATAACTCTTCTCATATATTTGTTTACAAATTGAAAAATGACTATATTCCTGGTGAAGTATGCCACAGAGATTAAGAAACTAGTAGAATAAAGATTTCTTTTAGATTTTATGGCATCACACCAGAGCTATTTAAAGTAATTTACTTTCATTTTTACTCCTAAAATTCATTTCAAATGTTTAATTTAATATTATAATAATTTTTAAAAAATCTCATTTTTGATATGTACCCACAAGAGATGTAAACAGATACTATCACAAGAGTATATAATTAGGTCAAAATTAGACCACTACTAACCTATATGGGGAACACAATCGTGTCTAAAGATTCATTACATGAAGTTCAGATTATCAGTGCAATACCTGTTCTTGAATGTATTCAAGACCAACTCTGACAATCTATTCCACTCATTTTCCACTCTGCAAGGTAAGAATCTAGCACTGTGGCCTTTCCTAACTACACTTAATTTCAGTGATAATCTCATATCTTATTCCTACTCCCCCCCCCCCCCCACAAACATACACAAAGTGTTGGAAATTTTCCTGTGTATCAATCCTTTAAAATCTTTTTTTTTTTTTAGCAATTTAAATATTTCTATTGTATTCTGTGTTTTCTGCTTATAATACATCCCTGAAATCCCTGACTTCATCAATTTCCTCAAGTGCAACCGTGTAATCTTTTCAACCTCCAAACACATAACTTTCCACTTTTCCACATTAAACTAGCACCCATTATGTCTTTCTCATACTGTCACTTTGTTTAAATCATTCAAGCTCTCTAAATTTGCCTGATTGACTATTACATAATACCTAATTTTGCATCCTCCACAAACTCAATATTTCCCTTCAAATTATATTCTCTATCACTGATGTACAAATTAAATTGCAGCAGTTCACACACACAGTTCAGCAGCACACTACTACTACTAGTCACCTGCCTTCTGGTGGATTCTTCTCCTCCATATACTACTCTTTTGGAATCTATCTGTCCATTAGCTACCTTTATATCCATATCACAAGCCTCGTATCCATCCAATTTCCACCATTTAATAGAGATCAATGCAAATGTCTTTCTATTCCAAAAAGTGAATCAATTATTAAGGCATGACCTACCCTTCACAAAGTTAAGTGATCCCTATTCCACTCATTCCAGAATTCTGACCCTGACCATTTTCTTGAATATCACCTCCAAGATGCTGACTGGTCTATAAATCACTACATCTGTGCCTTCTTGGTGCGATGGAAATATCTTTCCCTCATTTTCCCATAGGAACTTATGTTATACAGCTTAGTCGATTCCTTTGTACATTCTCATGATACTTTGGCTGAATTTCTCCTAAATGAATTAATTTTTTTTATTAAATATTTGGCTGTGATATGCTGATGACGTTTTTGCTGCCTGGGGTTATTCCGAACAAGAACTACACTGGTTTCTAGATAAAATAAACCTTCTTCATCCTTGCATCAAATTCACGCTACAAAAATAATCTCCACAGGGTATCTCCTTTCTGGATTTACACATCCAAACAAAAGAAGATGGTTCCATCTCCACTTCTGTCTATTGCAAACCGACATTTTCAGGTCACTACATTCACAACTCTTCTGCTCATTATCCATCTCAAAAATTTGGCATCATTAAATCATTAGTAACCAGAGCATACAGGTTCTGCTCCTCTGAAGAATCTCTAAACAAAGAATTGGAAATAATCAAAAATACAGCCATACTAAATGAATACAATCTTAAAACAACTCAAAAAATCATCGGTCACTTCCCCCCACATCAACCTAGACAAGAACAAGCCCATAGGATTCCCATACCTTATGTCAAAGGCATCTCTGAACATCTTTCAAAAATTATGAAGAAATACAAACTTGCTACTACCTACAAACCAATCAACCAGATCTATAACTTGTTACCTTCTCCTAAAGACAAACTCTCACCTCTGATGCTACCTGGCATGTATGAGGTTCTATGCTCCTGTAAATTGTCTTACTATAGACAGACAGGTAGATCTGTTCATAAACACATTTCAGAACATCAAGACCATATCTGTCTTATCAAACTGCAGAAATCTGGCCTTGCACAAGATGGAGTTGAAAACCCAAACCATAGTATCCATTGGAAAAATACCAAACTTCTACATAGATCTTTATATAAACATGAACGTTTATATAAAGAAAGTGCTGAAGCCCTACTTCACAAACCAAATCTAAACCATAATGACATTCTTGCTATTCCTGAAGCATGGGAAACTGTCATACAAAAGTGTGTAAAATAATTAATCTTATTTTAATGTAATCTCCCCCCACTCCAGACATATTTTAATTTAATTCTATAACACGCTACTGCACGCATATTGGGATTCCATTATAATCATACACCCTAACTGTATGTATGTTATTCCTAGTATTGTTTGAATTAACTGTACTGACAATGTCCTTTGATACTTAAGATGAAATATTTACTTATTAAAACTTACTACTGTGGTTATTATGTGTTTGTTTAGTCATTAATTTTGTTATATAGCCAGATTTCCATTTTTTTTTTTTTTTAAATATCTGTCATCCCTCTTGACTCATTGATCCAATATATGGCAGTTAGAGGAACCAATAAGCATATCAGAGCCATGTGCAGGATGCAGCTGAGGATTGAGATAGAAGTTTATTGCTTCTTTCTTTTTTTTTTTCTTTTTTTCCCCTCTCCAGAGTTACAGGTTGTAGTTGGGAATACTTCATGAGTAAGCCTGGTTAAGAGGACAGAGCTAGATGAAATAAAAGAAGAAAAGCAGGTTTAGTGTAGTTGCATTTGCGCTGAAAAGGAATACTTGTTCCTAGTTCAGTAGAGTAATGACCACTGAAGTACCTGTAGAAGACAGTGCACGAAAACACTGCATCTGTGAGATAGACGCTGAAGTGATTCTGCAAGAAAGGGATCATCTATGAGCCTAACTGCACTCCTTTGGACAGCAACAAGTTTTATTTTGTTTTGGGCAAAATGGGCAAGAGCTGGGATACCAGCAGATTCCCCCCTCCCCCCACCGACCCATCCAGTTAAAATGTACTATATAGATAGTAACTTGGTGAGGGGGGGGGAAAGAAAATCACTGAGCTGAAGAGAGGTGCTGGAGGTAATTTTAGTCCAAGCAGAAAGAGAATCAATCTCGTCTGGTGATTTTGTGTATTACTGAAGGTAATACAGGTGAGTTGAGATCTCACATGCAAGAGAAAAAGCAAGATTTTTTTTGGTGGCAGTGAAAGTGATGACCAGATTGTTAACATATGATGGTAGGTATTTTGTGAACAATAGCTAGAGTGGATCTCTCCCACAATGAGCCTTTGACTATGGAGATAATAATTATATTTCTATATATTATACGTCTATCTTTAATTTAACTTTATATAGTAATGCTACAAGTTATTTAGTTAATGAAACTTGCAGGTAGATGCCAATGAACCTATTTAAGCTTAAACGTTTAATTTATTGATAAATTGCATTTATCAATAAATTAAATAATACCAAGAAATTATATACTTGGTTTAATCCTTCATCCAAGTGTAAGCAAACAAGTTTGCACCTGAACTATTTTCAGGCCTGGGATAACTCGTATAAAGAAGTCAATAACTTCACATCACTTGTATCCCTTAGAAATCCCTGTCTGCTACATCTTTCACTTAATTCAGTCATGGTGTTATGTGAAAGAAAAAGTCTTACAGTAACACAATCAAACCCTTTTTATCAAAAATGGTCAGAACAAGGATCAAACTTAACTTAGGATAACCCCATTTTTCTAAATCATTCTACAGCATCTTCTCACCAGCACATCAAAGGAAATACAAGAAGATACTTGTGTTTTCTTTTGCAGTGATGAGGAAATTACCAATCCACTTCGTGAAAATTTCCAACAGCATGGGGGACTAGTCCGGTCTTATCCTTCCCACAACATGCAAATATTGCTCTGTATTACCTCATAAACCAGTCTGATCAAAACATAGAATGTTTATTGAGAAGTTCTCATACAAAGAAACCTGATTTGGATATTGGATACAGTCTGTCAATGATACTCTGGAAATATAGATACCCCTATCAAACAAGCCCTGCTAGATTTCGTAAGCTTTTCTGAACAATCACTCTTCTACTAGTCAGTTCACAATGGAGCTCGAACATGAGAGCACACATACTAATTATAGTTCTTGTACATACTAATCAAAATTAAGAAGAGTGAAAACTCACTCATTTTTGCACAAATCAATGAACTTGCATGTCCAGTCACTTAAAAACCTATTGTAATACATGAGGAATAATTAAAACATTAAAGTACTGTAGCATTGATAGAAAAGGAGCCAACAACACTCCTCTAACCAGATAGTCAGAAATGGGCTTTTCAGAAATAGCTATAATGAGAACATAGAATAATACACTGCATTCCAAGACTCTCTTACACTACTGCCAACACTATATATGTTTCTGGGGAGCAGGAATCCTCTCATTCATAGATGCAGCATTTGTAAAAACTGTAAAATCTTCAAGAGTCATGGCATCAAAGTAGCATTCAGAATCAAACAAAATCAGAAGAATCCTTTGATCCTCTAGGTTCCTAGATGATCACGCTTCGAACAAGCATTTCGGTATGAATGAGATTACTCGTGAGTGTCAGATTCCATATTCAGGGTTCTGAGGTAAGAACAAAGAACACATAATGGATGTTGCACATCATAAGAAAGATAAAACAACTAGCTTAAATTCCACTGAAAAAATCACATGAGTGGTTTGAAATTTCAATCAGGAATTTCAGAAATTATTTCATGTCATTCTTTCATGTGAAATTTCACACTGAAATTCCAGTCATGCAAAACAAATGAGAATCTTTTCAAGTAAGCAGTCAAGAAAAGATCTTACCAACAATATAGAATGTATCCCTGGAATCTTCCTTCCACATCATTAAATCTCATATCATATGGGCACCTCCATGGAGTCTAAAGACTCATCGTGGGAGACCCTCTATCTACACAATGCATCATACCTCTCCTTGAACCCATTAACAGACTAAGCACTCACAACTGACTTTGACAACCCATTCATTCCACTGATTCACAACTCTCCAAGCAAAAAATCTAGTCCTCACACCCTACTAACCACACCTTTATTCAACTTCCAGAGATGACCCCTTGTTCCAGTCCCTGCAGCCAAGTGCTGAAACATTTCCCCTGCATCAATCCTATAAAACCCTTTAAACAACTTAAATGTTTCTATAATATCTCCTCTTTTCACCTATCAACCAACTTCAACAATCCAAACTGCCTTAAGGGTCCTATGGGAACAGACTTGAGCACAGTAATCCAGATCATAAAACATGATATGTGCAACAAATGGGTGCAATGACAAGATTTGAAATTCATACATTAGTTACTACTTGACTTCGAGTTGTTTCTTGCTATTTTGGTAATTTAATTAATACCTTTCAGTTTCTTTCATCCCTCTATGAAGAAGATAGATTTGACTACAGGAAAATAATAAAAATGCTTCAGCCAGTTAACAGAATAATTACACTTTTATTGAATCTATTTTTATTGCCATTGTTTCAAATTCTGTGTTGATATAGACAGAAATAAAAAAGTGCAGATAAAAAATAACTGAACTACTAAATTACATAGTAAATGTTACTCACTATGATGATCAGTATTATGGGTCCGACAAGACTCCACACCACACTTTCATGTACTGAAAGCCAGCAGCTGAAGATATAAACAATGAATAACGAAATGTCAACATGCATATTTAAGTATATCAGATCAGAATACTAAGTAAATAAGCAGTCAATATTATCACTATTATACAGAAATCTCCATGGACTCATCATTGGAGGTCCACACTAACCATTTTTCACACAATACCTATCATGCTTCTATTAATACTAATTTACTAACAGAGCACTCATTAGTACATCTGTCAACCCTCTCAACTCATTCGTCATTTTCCAAGCAAAAAATATCTACACAACTGTTACATGACTTTTAGGGTGGGCTTTGATCTCTCACTACTTGTCAGAAATGCCTAAAAATAGAAATAAACATATGAAGTGAATTATGAAGAGATGAACAGAAATTGTGGCCTCATAAGATCTTAATTCAGAGATGGCATGAGAGGAGAATCAAGTGGAGTTACCAGTTCACTTCTGCAAAGTTTAAGGTTTCTGTGAGGTAAGTGAAATTTGGTAGGCAAGGATGGAATACAAAGTAACAACTGGCAGAGACATTTTGAAGGTGATGAGAGATCTGAGACTAGTGGAAGAAAAGGATATGAAGTTTAGAGATCATGATAAAGCTGTTAAGAAACCACACTGGACTGTAGCAATGATAAGGAGGACATGAACATGTAGTAAAAGCAAAGAGGTTATGGTTCTATTTGTATAAGACCTTGATCAGGCAGCATATTAATGTGGAAGAGATTTTCCATAGCATGGAGAAAGAGGAGTAAAATAAGAAGTTATCCCTGGAAAGTATAAAAGAAACATGTGAACAGGGATAACAAGTAGTACTATCAGCCTGTGTACAGTACTGGTCAACTTGTGTGGCGCCAAGAAATTAATGCAATCAAATTGGGAGGGAAGAGTTAAGAACGTAGATTTCACTGCAGTACAAAACATTGATTAGACAACACTACGCTTCACCTTAGCTAATACATTCAGATGCTAATTTCTTCCATTCATGTGCCATCTCCTATCTAGGAAGTTGACTACTATAATGTGACTTATGGTTGACTAGTGACGTAACAACATGTGGTGAAGACCCTATCTCTTCCACATATTGTCATAAGTATTCATGACTGTAAATCCGTGCGTGTTCTCACGGCCGGTTTGCCTGTTCTGAGGCACGAAAAACCCGAGTTTCCAGGTGAAAAAACCCTCTAAATCCGTATGAGACTGACTAACTCACCTTTAATCGAAAGAGACCAGAAAACGGTTCCTCATGTCATGGACGGGAATCGAACTCGGGTCTTTCTGACCAAAGGACTTTGTCTATACCGACTGAGCTATGGAGGCTCAAATAATTAATGCCAGCAGCACCCAGGATTCCCAGGTGGTCACCCTCCCAAGTATACTAACTGCGCTCAGTTTTGCTTAACTTCAGTGTTCAGATGAGAACTGGTGCTTTCAAACCGATCTGGCTGCTGATTTCTAGTGTAATGGAAAAACTGAGGAGGATCTGGCAAGACCTACGATTGCTGAATCTCTATAAAGTCTGCCCTGCAAAGCAAAATCATCAAGAAATGTTATATATTTTCACTCTGATTTGGATCTAGATAACAATATCTTCAAATAGAGAAAGTTTTACATAATAGCACTTATCTGAATACTACTGCTTCTTTTCATAAGAAAATAGTAATCTGCCTTCTTAATGATGAGAATGCCTTAATTTCAAAAACAAAAGTCTTGGAGATAATGCATGGATTTGTAAGTGAGTGACCCCAAGTTTTATTTAGTTAGCTGTTTTGAAAGGGACAATACTTTATATTATAGAAATATATAACAACTTTTGGTGACATGGAAAACATATCCTTTCAATAAAATAATGAATATCTTGGAATAATACAAAAGCATTGAACAATTATTGCAAGCTTGGTAGTATCCATGCAATAACATCAGATATTCTGTTGAGTATTAACTAGATTTTCTTATATCAATCCAAAACACAAGAGATTTAAAAAAAAAAAAAAAAAAAAAACTATAACACAACCGTACCACGTATGCATGAGTGGTTAAAAGAGATGGAATCTATTAACAGGTTTCTTGAAGAGCCTGAGGTTGTATTCATTAGGAATAAAAACAGTATGGCAGAGATTGTTTCAAAGTACAGAAGTAGACAGAATGAAAGAAGTTGGTCAAACATGTTTGAAGTTGAACTGTGTATAGACTTTGATCAGTGACTGCTCATGTATTTCCATGATTAGAGGAAAGTAAACAAATAGTAGTTGCCATTTCTGTGGAGCACAACCCACAAAAGTACTCATTAAAAAACTCATTATAATGCAGAGACAGAGCACTTATGAGAAAGTGACTGGAGCAAATGAGAGAAAGTCCACCCATTAGATAAAATACCTTTTTTTGTATCCAATCTCTCAATCCCCCCCCTCCCCCACATATTAGCGAGACTCATATGTTTCTATCTCTAGGTGCTTCCTGTTGTAGTATACATTACCGACATGTAATGTATAACAGTAACAGTGTAACAGGTAATGAGACATCCCTACATCACCTGTTACACTCTTACAATGTTGAGGTGCTTCTTTTATATATAATTAAGAATTTTTAGGGATGTTTTGGGTGCACCATCCCAAACGTGAGAACAGTATTCTAAGGATAATCAGCTTTGAGCTTTGGGATTTATGGTGTTAGGAGTTGACCATGTGACAAAGTGTTCTGAAAAATAGCTATGCTTTTAAGAGGTAAAGGAGGACTATGGATGTAATATGTTTATGTCAAGATAAGTGGGATGTGAAAGGTTAATCAAAGAAAAGGAAACTGATCTTGGATGGAAATTGTAATATTTTCAATTTCCATGCAAGATCAGTATTTCAACAGGCAAGGGGAAGAGATGGAAGATCCTTCTTCTGGTAATAAGTCGGGACTGTGTTTTGATAGCACTAAAATTTGTTAGATTATCTTCACCCCACTTGAGAAAGGTAAGCAGAGCAGTGGTTAATATGTTGGTCATGAAAGATCTTACATTTTGAATTTTGAGTACAAAGTTTCTTAACTGAAGAAGAGGAACAAAATGTGCCATCATCAGCAAAACTATAGACAAGATTTCAAGTTAGAGAGAGGACTTCATCAATGCATACGAAGAAGAATGTCACTACTCCAGCACTGATAAGAGAAAGCCATCCACCATGACATGAAATGAATGGAGAAAAGGAAACTGATAATTCAATCACAGAGGGCAGGAAGACCATAAGGTGGTAACATGATAATAAGCATTAATATCAGACATGATGAAATGCCTTGAAAATATCATGTTGGGGGCTTAATGGATTTTTTACAACACTCAGAAAGGATTAAAACAGAATTTAATACTTCCTATATTTCGTCTCAGTCACTGAGACATCTTCAGGGATTACAAAAAACTAATGTAACATAAACACAAATAACAAACAATACTAAACCCAACCACATGGGTGACACTAAAGTCCTAACTAGGTGGAGCGCCCTCTAAGGACAGCTGTAGGTGGCCTGGAATGTAGGGTGGGACCTCTGGTGATAAGTGTTTCCCAAATCTTAAGAAGCTTAATGCAACCGTATTTATTAAGATTTGGTTGGTTTCTGAGAGCTGCTGTTGATTCTAAGAATAGTCTCTCTTTTTTGAATTTGCTGTGGTGGAGCATGGTGGTTTTTTTTCCACGAGATCCTATGGGTTGTATCCAAGGCATGGTCAGCAAGGCCTGACTGACCATAGTCGTGGTTGCAGATGTATGACTTGTGTTCCTCCAGACAGATGGTTGCTGATCTGCCTGTCTGTCCAAAGTACGCCAGCTTACAGGAACAGGGTACTCCAGGCACTGAGAGAGGAGGGAGCTGATCTTTTTTTAGAACGGATAAGGGTAGGAAGTTTTTGGTGGGGCTTAAATGCTATGTGTAGGTTGTACTTGTTTAAAATCTTGGCTATTTTTTCGGATGTGCCACGGATGTAGGGTATGGTGATGGCATTTCTAAACTCTTTCTGATGAGAAGACCGGAGAATGGGGGAAGAACTGATTATTTCTTTGATACTGTGATCGCTATAGCCATTGGAGAGGAAAGTGTTGTGTATGTGATCAAGTTCAGTTATAAGGATATTTCCACTGGAACAAAGATTGTGGGCTCTCTTGGTAAGAGTTTTAATAATGACAAATTGTTGAACAGGGTGGTGGTGGTGGGAGAGTTTGTGAATGTATCTGCTTGTGTGCATGGGTTTTCTATATACAGTGAAGGAAAGTGTACCGTTAGGAAGGCGTGTAACTAAGGTGTCTAGGAAGGATAAACAGTTGTTCTTTTCCCTTTCCATCGTAAACTGGATTCTTGTATGTAGGCTGTTGAGGTGACTGAGGATGGAGTCTAATGTATCTGGGCAATGAGGTCAAATAAAGAACATATCTTAGCCAGATAGAAGGTTTGAGAGGAGCTGAGTCTATGGCTCGTTTTTCAAAATCCTCCATATAAAAATTGGCAAAAGGGGGAAACCCATGGCAGTTCCCCCTCACAAAATCTACAAGCATCTAGAGGAAACTTCCATGGGTTCCCCCCCCCCTTCTCACCCCCTCTTGCCAATTTTTACTGAGTCACTGAGACATCCCTGAAGATGTCTCAGTGACTGATACGAAATATAGGAAGTATTATATTCTGTTTTAATCCTTTCTGAGTGTTGTAAAAAATCCATTAAGCCTCCAACATGATGTCCTCACAGCATTTAAGCCTCTCCTTGAAAATATCAAGAGCTACCAAATGAATTTTGCAAATCTTTCTGCAGCCTGTGTCCAAAGGTGGGGAAGGCTTGTGAGAAGGTCTACAGTAGAACAAAAATGGAGAATCATATTGGTGATGACCACCAATTAACTGTTATCCCCAGATAGTGAAAAAGTTGGTTTATGATCTTTGCTATCACTTTTGTGAGAGCAATGGGACAATGAAGTTATTGGTGATTTTCATCTCTTTTTTTTTTTTTTTTTCAGGGACTGTGGAGGATGGGTATTAATTCTGGATTTTATCATAACTGGAAAGGATATCATCTGGAACAAGAGATTTAGTAACATCAAGCTTATAGAGAATATTTCTGATCTTATAGAAATATTTTATGGAAAAAAATGGTTCAGAGAAGGGATATTGTAAGAAGTTCTGGTATTGTATGAAGTGATGTGATTTGGTAGTCTATACATGAGTTGCAGGAAAATATACTTCTGGACCAAGAGGTCTGCAGTAGCATTGTGTGATATTACTATAGCAAAATCAGGACGAGATAGATGGAAACAAGGGAGAACAGAAGATACACCCAAAGACCTCAGTGAATGACCTGAAGGCTTGAGTGCCAAAGGAACAGGAGGCAAACTTATTGCATTTGGCTCCACACTGGTTTTGGGCAGCAGTGTAGGCTGAATGAGAAAATGGAGTTTTTGACTTGAGTCTGAATATTATTATTGTATGGGCACCTCCAAGGAGTTCAAATACTCATTGTGGGAGACCCAAAATATACACACAATCCATCATACCTTTCCTTGAACCCACTGACAGACAATGCACTCACAACTGACTCTAGCAATACATTCCACTCATTCACAACTCTCCAAGCAAAAAATCTAGTCCTCACATCCCTGCTAACCATACTTTTATTTAACTTTCAGGGATGATCCCTTGTTCTGATCCCTCTAGCCAAGTGCTGAAACATTTCACCTGTATCAATCCTATAAAACCTTTTAAGCAACTTAAATGTTTCTATCATATCCCTTATCAACCAACTTATGCAATCCACACACCCTCAATCTGTCTTCATAGGGAACATTCCACAGACCACTCACCAACTTGGTCACTCACCTTTGAATCCTCTCCACTGCTTCCTCATCCCCAAGAAACCTAGGGGACCAGACTTGGGCACAGTATTCCTCATGTGGACATATCAAGAGAAATAAAAAGCTGCCTTAACTCTACTTATTAGTGTGCCCTTCAATAGCCAAGTAATCTTATGAGCAGCTTTTAATTTCTAAATTAAAATAGCAATATGTCCTCAAAACTTTAACTCTGTCTACTGCCACCCCTAAATGTCTAACGTCATCTATTTCCAGGAGTACATTTCCATCAATGTAGTACACAGCTTGTAATCTATTTAACCTAAAATGTACAACTTTACATTTCTCAACATTGAAAAACCTATTTACTTTTGACCATACTGAGAGCCTATTCAAATCATCCTGCAAACTATCCACATGATTAACTATTACTATCTCATTTCTCATCATCAGCAAAGAACTGAATATTTCCTTTCAGGTCATTATTCTTATTACTCAAGACCCCATGGAGTCAAAGACTCATCTAGGAGGTCTTTTTGTCATACACACAGCTCATCATGCCATGCCTTAAACATACTCAAATTCTCTGAAGACACCATACTCTCAGGCAAGGCATTCCAGTAATTCACAACTCTGCATGCAAAAATCCTGCTTCTCACTCCCCTGCTCACACTTTCCTTATACAGCTTCCAGGGATGACCACTGGTTCTCCCCTCATCTCCTACCTTTTGCTGTGAAACCTCTTTAACACTGATCCTATAACAACCCCTTACTAACTTGTAGGTCTCTATCATATCTCCCCTCTTTCTCTTATCCACTAGACTGTAAATTACATCTTCTCAACCTTTCCTCACATTCGACATTCCAGAGATAAGGAACTACCTTAGTCAGTCACCTCTGGACCCTTCCCAACATCTCTTTGTCCTTTTGAAAACCAGGTGACCAAATATGTGCACAATAGTCCATGCCTGGCCTAATCAAAGCCTTATACAATGGAACAAAAATCTCCCTACTTCTACAATTCGGTATCCTCCGCATCATTCTCAGAAGTCTGCGTTGTCTTCGCAATTTTGGCAATGTGTCCCCTAAATTTCAGATCCTTATCTACTATGTATATATTAAACAGTAGTGGTTCCAGCACTGAACCTTGTGGTACACCACTGATCACCTGTTTTTGCCTTGTTTCTGTTCCTCCACATACCACTTTTTGACATCTGTCTAGCAGTCACCTGCTCATCCCCATAACCAGTGTCATATCCATCCCCATTTGTTCTGATTTGCATAACAGAGTTCCATGTGGTATTCAACTAAATGGCATTGCAAAATCCAGCAGACTCATCTTGTAGCCATTTCCTTTATCAAACTCAGCTGTTACTCAATTATAAAAAGTTAATAAATTAGAAAGGGATGACCTACCCTTCACAAAACAATGTTTCTCCTCATACAGTATCCTATTTCTATCCAGTCATTCTTGAATTCACCTCGTGACCATCATCACTCATTAAGGTTAATCTTCTAGAGTCATTATTCCTCTTACTTACCATTTAGCAAAAGAACTGTGGGATTTCCTTTGGTCCGCTTGGGCTAGATTTTTCTTGTAATCCAATTTTGCTTCCTTGCCATGCTGGTTATGTATCTTATCTGAGCCTTGTACAGTTCGCGACTTTGCTGGTCACATTTCTCCTTACATATCCTCCTGAACATTTTCTTCTTCTGCAGCTCATGCTTAATGATATTACTCATCCATCTCACTCCTACTGATTAACGTTCCTTAACTTAGGTATATAATTTAATACTGCTTCCTCTAGATTTCCCTTAACTATTTCCCATTCACTATTAACAACATCCTTACCTTGCAACAATTAATGCCATGGCACAGATTTAAGTTTCCCCCTAAGCTTGTCTAAATCACCTGGCTTGTAGTTCCACATGTACCCCTTCTTGACAGAGTGTTTCTTGTGTTTTACAATCTCCAGAGTCAAGATCACATGGTCGCTTTCACCAATCGGAGGTAATGTGGCCACCTCAGTTATGGATAACTCTTCTGATCCTATTACCAGGTGCAATACTCTAACATCCTCTAGACCTCTCAATCAACATGCTACCTCAAGTAATTCTCTCTCAGTAGGTGTATAAATTCCATTACCTACCAGTGTAGATCTCCAAAGTACCCTATAATAATCAACTGACATGTACTCATTGTACTAACTTGCCAATGCATACCTTGGTGAGATGAGGTGGAGAGCAAGGATTATGAATGGTATGTTGGCTGAAATGTGTGAGAAGAGGGGAGTACAATTTGTTAATGTGTGGAATGAGTTTGAAGGATGAAGTGAACTGTATGGGAGCAATGGACTGCATTTGAGTGTTTATGGTGTGAGTCATTTGGAGAGACTGTTGCTGGAAGGTAGAGAAGTGAGTATAGAGAATGAATCAGATCAAGTCAGAAGTGATGTGGAAGAGCAGGAGAGTACGACAAGAGAGATTGAAGAGATGGCTATAAACGAGGAAGTAAGTAGTATAAGTATGGAAAATGACAGAATTGGTGTGCAAGATGAACAGGGAAACGGGAAGGCTCAGGTTAGACAGGGGTACACAGCATAAGAAAGGTGGATGCTCCAAGAGGATGTGAGAGCATGTGTAGACAGGAAAGGAATAGAAAGACCTGGGATCAAGAGGAAACAGTTGGAATTGAAGAGGGTTCTAAAATGAATAAGCAGAGAGAGAAATGGCCCCAGTCGAGCATGGAGAAATCACATCAAATGAGTTATCAGTGGAACTAGCTGTAGATACAGGAGTAAGCTGTTGTGTTTATATATAAATGCTAGAAGTGTAAGAAACAAGGCAGATAAAATTATTATTATTATTATTCATGCCTCCATGGAGTCAAACAACTCATCGTGGGAGGTCCTTTCTAAGAAACAAGTCTATCAAGACTCATCGAAGGAGGTCCCCCTAGGAAAAACACAGTCTATCAACACCACTCCTTAAAAGCATTAACCGTTCTCGTTCTCACCACTCTATCAGGCAATGCATTCCATGGTTCAACCACACTCCATACAAAGAAACCAGTCCTCACCCTTTTTCTCACAGTTTCCTTTCGTAACTTCCAGGGATGGCCCCTTGTCATGACTCCTTCCCGCTGTTCAACCAACCGAAAGACCCCCCCCCCCGTGTCAACCCTGTAACCACCTCAAGTTTAAAAGTCTCAATCATATCACCTCTCCTTCTATCCACCAAACTCTGCAGTCCACACTCCCTCAGCTGATCCTCAAAACTAACATTGTACAGTCCTGACACCATCTTTGTTATCCACCTTTGTACCCTTTCCGCAGTTAATTTATCCCCTTCAAATCCTGGGAACCAGATCTGAGAACAATAGTTTAAGTGTGATCTGATCAGAGTCTTATACAACACAACGATAACCCTTTTCTCTCTGCAGGTCAGTGTCCTTCTCATTATTGCAGCAATCCTCTGTGTTACTTTCACTACCTTTGCAATATGTCCCCTAAATTTCAGGTTTCTATCAATCATCAATCACAGATCTCTTGTCTCCCCTACTTCCTCCAGTTTAACTCCTCCCATTGAGTATGCAGCATCCCATCAATGTGTCCCAAACCTCAACACCATATATTTTGCTGCATTGAACTCCTGCCACATTCATTTGCCCATCTATCTAGCTTATTCAAATCCTCTTGGAGGGCTACCACATCTGCACTATTACTAATAACCCTTCCCAGCTTCCATCATCTGCAAACAACTGAATATCCCCTTGCAATCCATGGACAATGTCATTGATATAAAGGTGAAACAATATAGGTCCCAGTACTGAGCCCCGTGAGACACCACTTGTAACCTTCAGCTTCCTTGAAACTGCCCCACCATACACAACTCTCTGATACCTATCAGACAGCCAATCCTGAATCCAGTTCACCAACCTGACATACAGACCCATGTGCTTCAACTTGAATATCCGCTTATCACGTGGCACCTTGTCAAATGCCTTTGCTAAGTCTAAGAAAATTGCAGTATATGCCTTTCCCTCATCTAATGCTATTGAAACTTTATTATAAAATGCTAGCATATTGCTAAAACAAGAGCACCCTTCAAAAATCCATCTTGACTCTCACAGATAACATTACCCTCATCTATCCAATGCTGTATACAGTCCCTCACTGCTTTCTCTAAGATCTTACTAACTACCGATGACACACAAACTGGCCTATAATTAGACACTTCCAGTCTGCTACCACCCTTATGCAATGGCACTATCTTACCTTCCTTCCTTCCGTTCCATGGGCACCTTTCCTGCAGCCAGACTTTCATTAAAAAGCCAGATCAAAGGCAGTGTCAGTTCCCTAGCACATTCTCTCAAAACTCGTGAAATACCATCCAGTCCCACAGCTTTACTGACATCCAAAGTACTAAGTATTTAGAACACACTCCCCTCCTGTGCCTCTAAACCTCGAACCTGTCCTATCCCTCTAGTATTAAAACTGACTCCTCCATTAAAAACTGAATACTCCAATAAAGTGTTCATTGAACAATTCCACTATGTCCTCTGCATCAGTTACTCTATTCCCATTTTTATCCCAATATCATTCTTTCACAGTCATTTCTCCTCCAACTGGCCACATAACTAAAAAATTCCCTAGGATTTTCCTTGGATCTAAGGGCCAATCTTTTCTCATATTCCAGTTTCACCTTCCTTACCATACTAGTCACTCTTCTGGCCTGTGTCTTATATCCTTCATGCATCTTCTCTTCACCTGTCTCCTTATATCTCTTCCATAGCCTCTTCTTTGCATGTAGTTCCTGTTGAATATTGTTTGTCATCCACTTTACTCCAAATTGTGTCCTCTTCTTCACTCATGGAATACAGCTTACCATTGCTGCTAACAAATATTTCTTCACAATTTCCCAAGCACTAATGATATCCCTGCCTTCCAATTTCTCCCTCCATGAAACTTCCCCAAGTTGACGTCTAAGACTATTATAATCACCTGCTTTATAATTCCACATATGTTCCCATCTCTTTGATACTCCTGCACATCTATTCATTTTCCAAGTCAAAACGACATGGTCACTCTCTCCAACTTGTGGGAGAGATATCATCTCACTTATTATCAACTCTTCAGATGCTATAACCAAATCCAAAACTCTTGAACATCTTGTTCCCTCTGTTACATGTTGCCTAAGACATTTGTCCCTCAAGAATTCTAGAAATTCCATTCCCTTATTGCTACATGCATCTTCATTTCCCCAATCTATACTGCTGTAGTTAAAATCTCCCATAACAATCTTACTTCTTGCACTTGCCATGCTCAACTGTCTCAACATCTCCTGTCCTCACCGTCTGTGGTCCTTGGTCTGTAGCAACACCCACTAAATATCCTGTCTTGCCCACCTCCACATCATATGCTTTCAAAATCATTACTGTCACAGCCTTCCAAAGCCTACTCTTAGAGGACATAGGTCGTCACTTATCATAAGCAGTACTCCACCACCACGCTTTCCCTTCCTATCCTGCTGAAAAATGCTGTACCCATCAACTTCTATTCCTGTTATTATATCCTCTTCTGTCAATCACATCTCAGTGATCCCATCAGTGCCACCAATTCCTGTCCCTTATTCCGAATACTCCTGGCATTAGTATAAAGCATAAAAATGCCATTGTTTCTATACCCAGCATTATCCCATCTAGACTCCACTGGACTCAGCCTTATCTGATGTCATCCCCCTTCTTCCAAGTACTCATTCCCACAAGAGGCCACCCCTTCTACTATCTACACTGGGATACACTGACTCGTTCAGAACAGCAATCTCTCCAGATGCCTACATCCTTCCTCATTCAAATGCAAGCTGTCTCTCACATACAATTCCTCTCTGTTCTCAAATGCACTCCAAGCATCCACATATTCCAATCCTCTCTTCTGGCACATTCTCGGTTGGTGAAATGGTTGCAATAATTGAGTCTATTCATCCAAAAATTGTTGTAAAAAGTGAGACATGGTTAGATGAGACGACATCCTGACAGGAACAGAGATGGAATGATATGATGTGTTTCATGAGGATAGAAGGGGTAAAAAGGGAGGGGGAGGCTATTAATGATAGAGAAAGAGTTATGTCCATACAAAGTAGAGATGCAAGAGGAAAATAGTGCCAGTTGTTTTGAGGCATTATGGTGTATATAGAGGTGTATGGGAAGTTGACCAACTAAATGTAAATAAGGCTGCGAATCTTGATAATATATCACAATGTATTCTGAAGGAACGTGCCAGGGAGTTGACACCAGCCTTGACATATTTTTTTAATATGAGTCGTGCACTCCGTCAAGTTCCTAAGGAGTGGAAGGAGGGCAAGATTGTGCCACGTCATAAAAGAGGTGATCAAACTCAAGCATCAAACTATAGGCCTATCTGTGTGTCAGGTGTTGTGGTTAAGTTGTTGGAGAAGCTTGTGAGAACTAGGATCCAGAGTTGGGTTGACTACAATGGTATTATCTTTGAAGGACAGCATGGATTTGCTAAAGGGAGATCATGTTTTAGTAACCTGCTTACTTATTATAATAAAGTGACTGCTTCCGTGGCCAGAGGAGAAGGATACAAAGTAATATACTTGGATTTCACAAAGGCTTTTGATAGAGTACCTCATGATAAGTTAACAATCAAACCAGAGCAGATGGGGTTGGATATTAGATAAGTGCATTGGATTGGAGACTGGCTATCTGATAGGTATCAACAAGTTGTATATAGGGAAGCAATATCATGGAAATGGAAAGTCATTAGCGGAGTGTCTCAGGGTCTGTTTTAGGGGCTTTGCTGTTTAACTTGTATATTAATGATACTGGTGAAGATTTGGATGGAGATATTCAGTTGTTTGCAGATGATGTAAAGTTGGGACGAACCATGAAGGGTATAGAGGTTCTGGCCTTACAAGAAGACTTGAATAAATTGAGTGATTGGGCACGAAAATGGGGATGCGAGTTCGATGTTGCAAAATGTAAGGTTTTAAAATTTGGAAAACAAAAATGGGAATCAGAATTTATGCTTGGTGAAGATATATTGTTGGAGGTGGAGGAAATAAGAGATCTGGGGTGATAGTGAATAAGGATCTGAAATTTAGCGATAGCCAAAATTGTGAAGACAACACACAGGCTTATGGGAATGATGCGGATGACACTGACGTGTAGAAGTAGGGAGATTCTTGTTCCATTGTATAAGGCTTTGATTAGGTCACACATGGACTGTTGTGCCCAGATTGGTCACCTGGTTTTCAGAAGGATGAAGAGTTGTTGGTGAGGGTCCAGAGGCGACCGATTAAGGTAGTTTCTAACCTCTGGAATGTCGGGTATGAGGAAAGATTGAGAAGATGCAACTTGCAGAGTGTGGTGGACAGGAAGAGGAGGGGAGATATGATAAAGACCTACAAGTTATTAAGGGATTGTTATAGGATCAATGCTGGAAAGGTTCTCCAGAAAATAGTGGGAGATCAGCGGAGAACCAGAGGTCATCCCTAGATGCTGTATAAGGAGGGCATGAGTAGTGGAGTGAGAATAAGTTTTTTTCATGCAGAGTTGTGAATGATTGAATGCCTTGCCTGAGAGTGTGGTGTCTGCAGAGTATTTGAGTGTGTTTAAAGCACTGTATGATGAGCTGTGTGTTTGATAAAAGAACCTCCTAGATGAGTCTTTGACTCCATGCGGTAATAATAATAATGTGTTCCATATCATACATGGAACTTCCTGGCCTAGTAACAACCAACTGCATATTTGTCTTTCTCACCTTGATCTCATACCAGACTGCTTCAAATGAATAGCCATCCTCCTGCCAATCGATTTTTTTATGTGTGTTGAGTTTTTATCTTGGACAGCAGAGACACATTTTTTAGATATTCAGGACTTGGATAGATATTATGAGTTCACAGTGGGGGTGGCAAATGAAGGTCCTCATTCTAGTTCAGATTATTTCAATTATTTGGCAGCAGCAGGTGTTTATATTGCAATAGTGGAAACAGTAATCAGAATGGGAAAGAAACGGAAATTCCGGAGTGCATCCCAGTTGGCACTGTTGTAGTGCTTACTATATGTTGTGAGGTTGAGATTGCGAGATAGCCTTATCTGTAGAAAAGTAAACATGGATAAGGTTATTATGTTCAGAGTTACAAGAATACTAACATATACAATGTATCTGGAGAAAGAGTTGGTTAATAATAATAAGGATTATTTGGTATGCTCTAGCCAGAAGGTTAACAATTTGTATTAGATCATGATTGAGAGCAATGATTTCACTTCTCATCCATCTGGTCAAAGAAATTTGATCATAGAAAAGGGGGGTAAGTTTGAGTTAACAATGGGGATAATTCAACTGCATGACATCGACTTTCAAAGATAAATAAATCAAAGATGACAGTATGGTTTTCTGAATAATGAGAGCATTAAAGACAGCAAATCTAATCTTAAATCAAATAATGGAAGGAAATCCTGAACCATATTTTTTATGGATGGTATTCATTCAAAACACATGTGAAATAGTCGAGGTGAACTGTAGTTGTAGAATATGTCAGTTTGGGCCCAGTCAGGGATAGAATTTGGATTTTGATAAATATAATGGTGATATATTATTTAAATTAAGAGGATATTAAATCCCATTTTATTTCAAAACCGAATAAGAAACTCAAAGATCAGAATCAAAGAGTTTCATGACGAATATAGTAAACTATAAAAGTATCGGTGGATACTAGCGTAAGCCAAAGCACGTAATACAAACTAGGGCAACTCGTAGCAAAGGTGGGTAAAGCTCTGATCACTATTCTTAGTATTTCCCATAATGTAAAAACACATCTCCTAGGAGATGTATGATGTTATACATTATGGTGTATAACATCATTCATCTACCCAGACCAGTTTCGACCTTTATTGAGGTCTCATCAGTGAGTAGGTAGACCAAATTAATACTGAGGGTACAGCGAAAAGAACTTATACTCTGCTATATGAGTTATCAAACAGGCGCACCATTAAATTACTTAAATAAAGAGCCAATAGGCTTTATTTTGGCGATGTAACATTATTTAAATTAAGGGGATATTAAATCCCATATTGTTTCAAAACCGAATAAGAAACTCAAAGATCGGAATCAAAGAGTTTCATGCCGAATATAGTAAACTATAAAAGTATCAGCGGATACTAACGTAAGCCAAAGCACGTAGTACAAACTAGGGCAACTCGTAGTGACCTTCCACCATAATGTATAACATCATACATCTCCTAGGAGATGTGTTTTTACATTATGAGAAATACTAAGAATAGTGATCAGAACTTTACCCACCTTTGCTACGAGTTGCCCTAGTTTGTACTACATGCTTTGGCTTACACTAGTATCTGCTGATACTTTTATAGTTTACTATATTCAGCATGAAACTCTTTGATTCCGATCTTTGAGTTTCTTATTCAGTTTTGAAACAATATGGGATTTAATATCCTCTTAATTTAAATAATGTTACATCACCGAAATGAAGCCTATTGGCTCTTTATTTAAGTAATAGTGATATATATTTTTAACCTTTCTCTTGATGTTCTGGACATTGGCGAAATAAACTGGTGCACTTGTGTCAGAAGTGTTTTGGGAGAGAGAGTGGAGATTGTAAGGAAGACAATGGCAAGTTCAATGATGGAATGTGAGAAAATGCAATTGTGAATGGTGAGGTACAGATTATCATATGAATGAAATGATGGAAAATGAAGAAATGACCAGCTGATAATGAGAGAGAGGAGAGTGCACTTGTGTTGGGGTTCTCTACAGAACAAAATGCGAGGCTGAATGGTTGGAGAAATGTCTAGGGTGTGGTATAACAGAATAAGAGGATAAAGAAGGAAGAGTGTGAAAGAGGGAGAATAAGAAGAATAGAATTCTATAAAGTGATTCAATGATAAGAGGAGTGCTTGAGGAGAGTAATGATATACTGTTTAATTAGAGCCAAGATTATGGATGTTAGCAATGCTGTAAGGTTGCATAGAAAGATGGTGAAAAAAAGTATAATTTTGGCTGGTATCCAGTTCTAGTGGGGGGTAAGTGCAGTACTTGACAGGATGTGAAATAGCTACATATATCGCCAAATAAGAAGAGAGAAAATAGAAGTTGTTAGTCTGCTAACATGGTATGACAGATGCAAGCCAAGATAAGATAAGAGCTATGATTGTGAATGAGTCAATGCATAGACTATTTACGAGGTAAATAGTCTATTGGTGTGTAGTTTGTAGATGTGAGAAGTGAATTTGTTGGAAGTCAGGATATATATACAAGACTGATGGTTTACCATTTGAATGGATTCAGAGTTAGGTGTGTTGAAAGTCTTGTACAGTGAGAGTTTGGAAATGCAGAGTCAGAGAAACTCGATTGTTTGGGGGGGGGGGGGGGGTTGTAGGTGTTTGTGTATGTGTCAAGAAACCTTGAGATAAGTGAGATAGTGATCACATGATTTTGAATGCAGCTTCCCAAGTTATTAACTACTTCGGTGAGATTATCATATTTACTCGAATATAACTCACCCTCGCATATATTTCGCACCCCTGATTTTACTTTAAGTAAAAAGAAATTAAAACCTTTCACATATTTTTTGCACATGAAAAAAGTTTAAAACTTTAAGAAAGAGAGAGTGAATGTTATGGCAGCTTCAGATATTTTGGAATTTGGTTGAAGAGAATTGGCATTTCAACTCAACAATTGTTGGTTTGCCTTTTTCATTGAGACGTATGATCTTTTGTTAATACACCAATCATATGCATAGAAATGGAAGGAACCAGTAGAAGAAATGCAGGAGTGAGAGCATTGACTTCTACTTGATCTTGGATTGTGTGGGGGTGGATTAAAATTAAGAGACCATCATTAGAACTGTTGTGTAGCTGGATCAAGAGCTTAGGACATGATTTCACCAGAAATAATTAATTTAACTGCAGAAACATTGTTGCTAAAAAATTCGAATTAAATTCAATTTAAAGTTGATAATTAAAATTTAAATGCATTAATTTTATAAATATGTGAGCAATTATCAATTATAATGAATACTGAGAATTTAATTATAAATGTCAATTTCGTTTTCCTGAAAAACTTTAATTTCTGAAAATCCCCACATATATCTTGCACCAAAATTTTTTAACTTTCATTTTGGGGAAAAAAGTGCAAGTTATATTCGAGTAAATACTGTATCAACACAGGATAGGAAGGAGAGTTGTGGGATGAAAGTAGTATTGAAGTTTACATATACTAATGCCAGAAGTATTCAGAATAAGGAAAAGGAAGTTTTGGTATTAGTTACATCAACTTGGCCAAAGCTCATAGGCATTAGTGAGATGTTGTTGACTGAGGATGATATAGTCATATGGAAAGAATGATCAAACAAGATTAAGCCAATAAGATCAAATATGTATAGCTGGTGACAACTATAGACTGGGTGGAGGGGTTAAAGGAGAATGTAGATCACATGTTTTGGCAATTATCATGATGAGCACAATTCAACTATGAGGACATAGACTGGAAAACAGAATAGTCACAGGGATTGAAAAAGATAAAATGTATACAGCTTTTAAGAGATAATTATCTCAAACAGCATGTAAAGGACAGAATAGGAGGTTCAGGCGTGTTGGATCTGGTCATAGCATGAGAGAATTTAACAGTAACTAATCTATAATAAATTAAGTTTAATCCTTTATCCAAGTGTGAGCAAACAAAGTTTGCGCCTGAAAGTATCTTCAGGACTGGGGTAAGGTAGTACAACACCGGGCGACTCGCAGCAAAGGTGGAGCAAGCTAACATCACTCCCACTGAAGGCCTGGCTCCCACTGAAGAGACCTCAATAAAGGTCGAAACTAGTCTGGGTAGTGGCCCTTCCCTTAATGCATAATATTATACATATCCGTAAGGAGATGTGTTTTGCATCATGGGAGATACTGAGATAGGAATGATGTTAGTTTGCTCCACCTTTGCTGCGAGTTGCCGGTGTCATACTACCTTACCCCAGTCCTGAAGATATTTTCAGGTGCAAACTTTGTTTGCTCACACTTGGATAAAGGATTAAACTAAATTTATTATAGTCTAACCAAGTGAAAAATAAACTTTCAGTAACCAATCTAGCCAAGCTGCCTGGAAAGAGTGATCATGCGTCCTTCACCAGAGAGGTTGCTGGACATATAGAATTTTCTGTAAGAAGGGATACATGTGACATTAAAAAGCAGGTAATTATGAGAAGCTGAGGAGTTAGCTTGTAGCAGTTCCATGGCATAAGAATTTGGATGGGAAAGATGTTGGAAGTGCATGGAAGATGGTTGAGGGGGTAACTTTCATACTATCAGCACTTGTTAAAGTCATCCTTTAATAGTCATTCGTCCATTTATTTGCCAGATAGTGAAAGAACTCTTTAGAATTCTTTTGGCCTCACAAGCTAATTTCCTTTTATAATTAGCTTTGGCTTTCCTTACCATATTGTGGTCCTCTGCCTTGTACTGGTAATGGACATGCTAATCACCTTTCTATTTATATTCTTTCCACAACTGTTCTTTTTCTGCAGCTCCTACTTAATTATGCTATTCATTCATCTGACTCCTTTCTAATTTATCTTCCCAACTCTGGGTATTCAGTCTGCTGCTTTCTTCAAGCACCCCCTCAACCATCTTCCATGCACTTCCAACATCTTTCCCATCCAAATTCTTATGCCATGGAACTGCTACAAGCTAACTCCTCAGCTTCTCATAATTACCTGATTGAACAAAATTAGTTCAATCACTGATTGATCATTTTGCAGGTGGTAATAATGCAGGGTCAGATGTGACACTGACTGATGGGAGAATAGAAGTTGATGAATTAGAAGTTCTGTGGTACCTTAATGTACGGCAGAACATTAATATGAACACTGACATGGGATTAGATGATATATCACCATTCTGTGTTACAGGAATATGCAAAATATGCAAGGGAATTTGCACCTCCTCTGCCCAAGATGTTTGACTAAAATCTCAGTTTTGAAAAAGTGTTAGTGCAGCATAATGAGGGTAAAATAGTTCCAATGAATAAAGTAGGCACCAAGATATAGCAAATTATAGACCAATCAGTATCTCAGAAGTGGTAGTTAAGGTCTTGGAAAAATAGGAAAAAAGACAGAATTCAATAGTGGGTGCATAAGAATATGATACTTTATATAGAAATGATAGATGGTATCCAAATATATACAAATGTTCAATCATTAAGAAAATTTTCATATTTGGGTGAGAAATAAATCACTAATGGTGATAATGAATCAAATGTGAACCAGCAATCTAGAAAAAAAAATTGCATCAACATTTATTATGACTTTACATGCAGACAAATATAAAGAGAGGAAGTTAACTGTGCAATAGAGTAAAAGAAAGTAAATCCATATGACTAGCTCTACCATCTGCTATAGCAACACTCAAGTGATTCTAGAATAGATATTTTTGATTACACATATTTCAATTATAGAATGACTAGTAGAATGGATAAACACCTATATGTTAATTATAATGGAAGAGAGAGAGACAAAATATATTAGATACACTGGAAATAACTTAAATGAAATTATCATAAATATTTCATACCAAAACTAATGGTGTATCATCAGTGTGGAACCAACAAGCAATTCAAAGAGAGACAAATACAAAAACTGGTTATTAACCAGGCTATTAACAGTACCTCCCAAGATGAGTCTCTGACTCCATGAAGGTCAGATGTTAATAATAATATCCGACCACTTTGTCTTCTATCTACTGAACCCTGCAGTCTGCATGCCCTCAGTCAATTCTCATAACCATTATTATACAGCCCTGATATTATTTTTGTTATCCTCTCTTTACCCTCTCCGAAGTTATTTCATCCCTTCAAATCCTGGTGACCAGACCTGACCACAAAAATCTGGATGTGGCCTGATCTTAGCATTATAACAATGGGACCACCATCCTTTTATCTCTCATGGTCAATGTCCTCCCCAGTATTGCACCAGTTCTCTGACATGTCTTTACAATATGTCCTCTGAACTTCAAATCTTTACCTGCAATCACCCAATCCGGTATAACAACACCACATGTGTATGAAGCATCCCATTTTTGGATCCTAAATTTCAAAACCTTACATTTAGTTTGATTAATCTAATATTTCCATTCATTTGTCAATCTTTCCAGCTTATTCAAATCCTCTTGACAAGCCAAACCATCCACATTATTACTAAGAACCCTCCCAAGCTTCACATCATCTGAAAACAACTGAATATCTCATTGCAGTCTAACAATATCACTGACACAAAGATTAAACAAAATGGTTTCAGTACTAAATCCTGTATAAATCCACTTGTAATCTTCTTACTCCCTGATACTGCTTCTCCATATGCAACTTTCTAATATCTATTAGAAAGCCAGTTAACAATCCAATCCAGGAACCTGATATCAAAACCTACATGTTGCAACTTAAAAACCAACATGTGATGTGGCACCCTGTCAAATGCCTTTGCAAAAAAATGACAGTGAAACGATTGTCAGACATATGAAAATATTTTGGGAAAATTTGGAGAAAAGAGCAAAGCAAATAACAACGGCAAATACCTCTTGGATTTCTGCTCAGGACATGGACTGGTATGTTTGTGTATTTTAGTCTATAGTTCACATCTGAGAGCTGCTCAACTTTTATTTAAAATTTTCTTACATGTTCAATATGAAATTCAGTTTTATCCTGCTGAAGACTAAATGGTGACCACTTCCAATTTCAAATCCTCTGTACTAACACAATGTTCCAACATAAAAATGTGCAAAATTCACATGGCAAGGAATAAGAAAAGTCTCAATGACCATGTGATTGTTGATAGTGATGTTTTCTCACTGATGCAAGACACTAGAGTGTACAGAGGATTTGAAATTGGAAGTGATCACCATTTAGTCTTCAGCAGGATAAAACTGAATTTCATATTGAACATGTAAGAAAAATTTAAAGCAAATAAAAGTTGAGCAGCTCTCAAATGTGAACTGTAGACTAAAATACACAAACATTATTCAAGAAAAAAATTAAAGGGTTTAAGAACAGGAACCAAACCTTGAAGATTCCGTGGCAACCCTGAAGAAAACATTGATTGATTCAGCCAGAGAGACGTGTTGAGATTGTCTCTAATGGTAGAAAAATCAGAACTCCATGGTGGACACAGGAAGTTAAACAGGCAGTGAAGGAAAAGAAGAAAGCATATTGAAAGTTCATGGCAATAAGTCAGCTTGTGCTCTTAGAGAATACAGACACAAATGTAAGAAAGCTAAACACTGTGTAAAACTAGCAAAACAAGTCATGAGAAGAATTTGATAAGAACATAGAAAATAAATATCAGGAAGGTGGCAAGATATTCTGGAGGTTGTTGAAAAAGCTCAGAAATTGAGGAAAAAGTGCTGTAAAAGGAACTAGAGATGATAAAGGTGACATGAAAATAGAAGAAAAAGGTATTCTTGACGTATGGAGTAATTACCTAGAAAAATTGCTAAATGAAACAATCAGTGAAAGCATGGTGGTAAAAAAACCTCAACAAGCATACAGGAATCAGGAATACATATCCATACAAGGCAATCAGGAATACATATCCATACTTGAAGTAGAAAAAGTCATCAAAAGCCTGAAATGGTGGAAATGCAGCAGAAGATGATATTCAACAAGAAATGCTCAAGTATGGAAGTATAGAAGTCTTACAGTGGCTGCACTGCATAGTTCAGAAAGCCTGGACAGCAGAGGAATTTCAGATGATTGGAATAGAGCTCTCATAGTATCCATATACAAAAATGGAAATAAACCTGAATGCAAGAATTACAGAGTTATTTTTATTGAGTGTTCCTGGTAAGATTTATGCAAGCATTCTTGAGAAACAGTTGAGAAGAATTGTGGAAGAGAAGCTTGGCAAAGGACAAGCTTGAATCCAGCAGGCCAAATAGAGGCTGTCAGGATCAGATTTTCTATTAACAACAAATAGTTGAGAAATCATTGGAATATAACAAAGATCTGTATTTAAGTTTTGGAGACCTGCAAAAGGCATATGACAAGGTGCCAAGAGAAAAGCTATTTCAAAACTACAGTTATATAGTGTCAATGGCACATTATATCAAGCAATAGTCAGTCTTTATTTAAGTTAAAGTTAGCAGTTAGAATTGAAGGAAGTACAGGCAGATGGTTTGATGTTAAATCTGGTGTCAGACAAGAATGTACATTATTAGCTGAATGTCCATACAATGTAAGCTGACACTCAGTTTTCTTATCAGCAATAGATCTGACCTTGAAACTCCTATGGATGTGTTCATTACATACTTTATCCAGTCCACCTCAGCATCTTCATCTCAGTGACACACAGTTTTTGTTCTTGTTGCTTCTTAAGGGGCCAAACATTCTGCACCATATATAATAGCAGATCGTACTGTTGTTTTATATATCTTTCCCTTTACTAGCACCCTCTTCATATAAAACTCCAGATAGTGCTCCTCATTTCATCTAGTCTGTGGTTGTGCTGCATTTCACATCTGTTTCAATGATGCTGTCCTTTTTGAGGAATGAGCCCAAGTACTTAAAGCTGTCAAGCTTCTTGAGTTGGGTAACTTGAAGATACATGTTATTGTTAGGGCCATTCAAAAAATCACAGTACATGTACTCAATGCTCTTCATACCTCCTAGAAAATTAATAGAGCACATAGCATTTATTTTCCAACTTTTCTCAACAGACAATATGATGTGGTAATATGATAAGCGTGTTGGGAGTTGAATGAACCTCCCATGATGAGTCTGTCAACTCCATGGAGGGTGGTGCAATAATAATAATAATAAAATAGCTACAACACTCATCACATTAAACAGATATTGTATTCTTACATTCCTGCAGTGAAGGATACTGCAATAGAATGTAGAGTCCTAATCCCATATATTTATGGAATTTCCAATTCTGTAAATAGACTCTTGAAGAATTTTCATTTGATACATATTTTCTTATCAACAAAATTTCTGATCTCTTACCAACTTGGTATGAGATCAGATTACAAAGGACCAATTCTCACTTGTCTTTAGCTGGTGTTTACCTGATCCTTGTGAATGCAACAATTTGCAATAATAATAATAATGCAATCTAACATAATTTAGAAATATAGGCTATTCTGTGGAAAAAATTATTATTCGGTAACCACCATGGAGTCAACAGACTCATCGTAGGAGGCCCACTCAACCTGCAACATGTCTATCATAATGAGCTTTGAAGTTATTTACACTACCTGCACTCACAGCACACTCAGGCAATGCATTCCATTCACTAACAACTCTCCACATAAAAAATCTACTCCTTACATCGTTCTTCACCACATCTTTATACAACTTCCAGGAATGGCCTCTCAATCTTCTCAATTTAACATCCACTCTTTTTATAAATTTCTTCTGTATTAATCTGATAGAATCCTTTAACTAACTTGAAGGTCTTTATCAATCTCCTCTTTTCCTCCTATCAACCAATCTCTATAATCCACATTCTTACAATGCTCTTCATAACCAACACTCCAGAGTCTTGATATCACTTTGGTTATTCATCTCTGGAACCTCTCTAGTATTTCCAAATCACAATGAAAACGAGGTGACCAAATCTCGCCTCCTTATCTCTCCATGTCAAGGTATGTTTTATCATAGCAGCAATATGATGTGCAGTCTTTCTCATCCGCTTCCTGAAGAACAGTTCTACCAATACAGTATGTAGCATTATGTATCTGTATCTCAAAGTGTAACACATTGCGTTAAGTAATATTAAGACTCCACTCCTTTGTCCTAAAAGCCTATTCAAATCTTCCTGTAGAGAATTAACATCAGCACTACTACTGATAATTCTACTTACCTTTGCACCATGAGCAAACATCTGAAGATCCCCAGTCAATCCACAAGAAATATTAACAAACAAGTTAAACAGTGGAGACCCAAGAACAGAACCCTGAGGCAAGTCACTGGTCATCTTCCTTTTCTGAGGCACAGCTCCATCATACAGAACTTGCTGATATCATTCAGAGAACCAATCTCCAATCCATCTAACCCATATACTATCCATTTATATCCTCTGCAGCTTGTACACCAACTTATCATGTGAAAATCTATCAAATGCGTTTGCAAAGTCCAAGAATATCACTGTATATGATTCTCCTTTATCCAACACATTTGTAAGTAGGTTGCTAAAATAAGACACCTGCCCTTCACAAACTCATGGTGACATAATAGAGAATCTTATCTTTGCCAACATATAAAACATATAATTTTTAACTAATTTTTCCAACACTCTGATCATAACTGCAGATATACTGGGATGGCCTATAATTAGAAACTTCTGTTCTCAAACCATGCTTGTGGAGAGATATTATTTTGCCTTCTTTCACTCCTTAGGAATCTTCTCCACTGCAATACTTTCATTAAATAATCAGGACAAGGGCATTGCTTACTCTTAAAAATATATGATGATATGTTATCCATTCCCACAGCCTTATTAACATCTAACCTAAGCAACACTTGATACACCTCTGATTCTTTCACCTTTGATTGATTCTCTTAATTCTTTCCTCCCTTCTACATGTTTCATAGCATCATTCAGCATATGGCAGTATCAACCTGCCATAATTATTTTTTTTCTCTTGCTTGTCATGTAGCATAAAAATTCCCTTGGATTAGCTTTGACCTGACTGGACAATCTCCTCTCATCTTCTACTCTTTTTTTTTTAACCATGCTTGTCACTTTTCTGACCTGCACTTTATATTCTTCATGCGTCTCTTCACTGCAAACTGGCTCGTACTTCTTCCATAACAACTTTTGTAACACTGCTTGCTTGATTTCACCATTCACACATCTCACTCCCACTCTATTTATTTGCTTAACCCTTGGTGTGTCAGATACTGCTTTATCATTTCCCATTCACTGTCAACATCTCTTGTACTCAACTGATCTACCCAATATATTGGTGCCAGTTGACTACTGAGCTTCTGATAATTACCCACCTTATAATTCCACATATAATCTTCTTGATAATAACTTTTTCCTGTTTGACTACCTTCCAAACCAATACCTATCATCACTTTCACCAACAGGTGGTAGTATTGGTACATCATTCACATTCAGTGATGATATCACCAAATCTAAAACCCATATCCATGTGTTGCTTCAATCACAGGATGCTTTAGATAGTTATCCCGCAGAAATCAAAGAATTCACTCTTCTTGTTACTATACATTATTTTTTCTTTCCAATCCACATTCCTATGATTAAAATCTCCCCTGCAGATCATCTTCCCTTTACTTGCCCAACTAATTTCTCTAAACATTTCCAATCAATAATCTCCACATTCCAGGTCTATAGCAGCATCCTATTAGATATATCATTCTATTGATCTCAACTTCACACCAAACAGTTTCAAAATCTTCACATGTACTACTATTTTCCACTCCAACTCTTGAAGGACACAATTCCTCTGCTACCGTTAACAATATTCCCCCTCCTACCTTCGTCTTTCTATACTTCTGGAAAATTCTATATCTTACCATTTCAAGTCCTATATTCTACCTGACAGTATATTATTCTCAGTCAACCAAGTTTCATTTATGCCAATTATTCTTGGGAATGCTAATCCAATCAATGCTACAAACTCAGCCCCTTTATTTCTGATACTCCATACATTAGTATACAAGTAACAATTTTCCACTCTTTGAGGCCTTCTATCAATACAATGACTCTTTACTCTCTCTCTCTCTGCTATAGTGCAACTATCTCTCTCTTTATTCTGACGATTCCCATTTCCATGATCCTGACTCTGATTTTCATTTATATTCTTATCATTCCCACCATTTCATACTGCATCACATTACTCTGCTATAAACACTTCCTCACCTTTGTATCCATCCTCCTCCCATCCTTCCACGGCCTGCTTCTCAACCTCTTTTTCTCTCTCTCTCTGACTCTTAGTGGTATTAATTTCATATGAATCCTATGCACTCTTATTAAACAACAATCACCCAAATCCAAATGACCAACACCAAACCCATTCAAATGCATTCCATCATTCCATCATCTCCATCCATTCTAACTTCCCTTCGAATTCATTCCATACCACAAATTGAACACACACCATTGGACAGAATTTAGCCATTTTGTCATTCAGTATCATTGCTCTCCTTCTCAGTTCATACTAAATTATTGAACATCAATACAGCAGACATTGAAAAACTATATCCTTTGAAAAGAGGCTAGCATTCTACATAGAAATAACTTTAAATATGAACATCTCTTTAAAGAAGGTTCTGAATTCCTACAGCTTAATTTGAATCTGACTTTCTAGTGAGCAGCATGTGCCACTCACTAGAAAAAATGTAGAAAATGGTTAACTGATTGTTGTATTTGCTTTGTATTCTGTCTTTTTGTCCTGTTTGTTTTGCTTGTTTAATTAATGAAATGCAATGAAAAGATGCCAGGCGGCATTTTGCTGGAAGGTTTGTTCAAAGAAGATTCCTGGTTCAGATAAGCTTGTTTGATTAATTGTATATAAGTGTGTGTTTATGTGTAACAGTGGCAATAGAAGTAGTGCGCTTGCAGTGTTTGTAGTGTGTGGGCTTGTTTGTTTACAAATTCATTAAGCTTAGCATACTGATGCAACATGGCAGTGAAAGGCAATTAATTACATAGGTCTGTGCAAAAGACAAAATAGCTGGTATGGATTTCTCAAAAACAGTATGGTGCTGTGGATGTAATATATATGCATGGGAAAATGTTGAGAGACTGAATAAGAGAAAGACCTGGTAATGTGGATGGTAGTGACATTGAAATGTATAATAAAATTAGCCAAGCAAAAAAGAAAAGTGTGATCATTATGGGCAATTTTAATTACTCTCCTGCTCTTCCACATCACTCCCCTCTCGATCTGATTCATTCTCTCTATTCACTTCTCCACTTTCCAGCAGCAGTCTCTCCAAGCGACTCACACCATAACCACTCAAATGCAGTCCATCGCTCCCATACAGCTCACTTCATCCCTCAAACTCATTCCACACATTAACAAACTGTACTCCCATCTCCCCACACATTTCAGCAAGAATATCATTCATAATCCTTGCTCTCTGCCTCATTTCACCACAATCATACCTAGGCAACACACTGACTACCCTTCCTGTCACACTATTCTCCTTTATCTTTCCAAGCAGTCTCCTGACATTCATTTTGGCATGCTCTTTGTTCTCTCTCAAATCATTTGTACCAATTAATACAATTAACTCTTTTGCTCGTTCCCGCCTCATATTCAATGCCTCAATCACTCTACTCATTTTACCGCCTGGAAAACATACCTTGTGCATTTTATCCTCTAGCACGCCTTTAATAATGGAGTCACCATACAACGCCACTAGCTCATCTTTTGTTAACTCTTTCATGCCATCATGATTTATTTTAATAGTTTTGACCTGAATTCTCTTAATTTCATTCCGCCTCCATTTCATTTCTTGCTTCATAAAATCCAATTCACCTTCCGAACTTCGCGACACATTCTCTCTATCATTAAATCTTTCTAACTCTCGACCCCCCTCTTCTCACTTTCCCTCTCATTCATCCTTCTTTGTTTCCGTACTTTCGGTCCAACATACGTCCAACTTTCACTATCATTCTTCTCATTTTCACTCTCACATATCTTTCTTTGTTTCCGTACTTTCGGACTAACATGCGTCCAACTTTCGCTATCATTCTTCTCACTTTTACTGTCATTCATCTTTCTTTGGTTCAGTATTTTCGTTCCAACATGCGTCCAACTTTCGCCATCATTCATTCTTTCGATTTTTTTTACTTGCGATTTCTGCATCACGCCATTTTTACTTTCATTCGTTCTATCAATTTCATTTCTTTCCGCCTCACTTTTGTCCCTTTTAACATCCGTTACGTTTGTCAAATCGCTCTTTTTCTTTTTTCCTGATTTTTTAACATTTTTTCGCCTGTCTTCTCACCATCCTTCTCTTTCAAACGTGCACTCGCGACACAATCGGTACTAGCACTTTCTGTCATCAATTTCATATTCATCAATTCCTCGTTCAGGTCACATTTCACACACACCCTTCTTTCATCCGCACTAAACATCCACAAATCATTTATGTAATCGAAGGAATACATATAACAGACCTCACACTTAACGAAACGACTGAAATCTAAATTAAAATCATGGAATGACAATGCCACCGCCATTTTTTTTTTTTTCTCTGCAGGTTACTAGGTCTAATATTAACGATTTCGTATTTAGTTTAGGCAAGGAAAAAAACCCCACACTAATAATATCGGTAGCGTACAACGTTTACAGCCGCTCTTACTTAAACAATTACGCATATATACTCAATTATTCCTAGTAAAACTTATCTGAATCAGGAGCTCTTCAAAACACGTCCGTAGCGCTTGACCCACTAGCACCCTCCATTAAGGAGTTAATTTATTTTATTTTATTTATTTATTATAATTTTATTTCCACTAGTGGTCAGGCCAGTAGAATAACCATTGATCAAATTATTGTCTCTTCAGCATACTATGTGAAATGTAATTTAGCTTGTCTCTGTATATATATATGTGTATACTTCAGATGATGACCTTAGTATGAAAGTCGAAACATCAGGAAATGAAAATAATTATTTATAACACAGTTGTAGAGTCCATAATTTGTGTAAAATGAATACTGATCACAGTGTAACACTAAAGGAAAGTATACAAGGCTGGTGATTATGAGAAGCTCAGGAGACAGCATGGAGCTGTAACATGGAATAAGGAGTTGGATGGAAAGGAGATCAATGCTGCTTGGGTGATATTCGAGAACTATCTCATAGAACCAATGTCTAAATTTACTCCAAGAGTCAGAAGGTTAAATAAGATAGGAATGAAATGGATGAATGAATAGTTTAATCATGCAGTACACAAAAAGGCATTATGAAGGCAACATAAGAGGAGTGGCAATAATCAATTACATAAGGAATATGAAGAACAAGCAAGGAGGGTGACATGGATAGTAAGGGTAGCAAAAGTTCAGTAGGAACAACAGTTAGCTAATTAAGGGAAAAAAAAAATCCAAGGAAGTTCTTTAGATATATAGCCAGTAGAAATAAGACTAATTATGATAGGATGGTATTGATTGGATAAAATGGCATAAGGAAAACTGCTGCGGAGGACATTGCGATTTTTAATGAGCAATTCATAAAGGTGTTTCATCCTTGTAAATATGACATCATGGAGTGTTTGAGAGCAGTGGATGAGAAGAGACTGACTGTGAGTGATGAAGTATATGAGGAATTAAGCAAACTTGATATTAATATTAATAAGGCTGTGGGACTTGATGATATATCATTGCATATTTTGAAGGAATGTGCTATGGAGTCGACATCTGTCTTGACATATTTGTTTAATATAAGTCTTACATTGGGTCAAGTTCAAAAAGAGTTGAAAGAAGGGAAAGCAAGATTATACGACTTCATAAGGTGATGGCAGCATTGGAAATAGGAGATGGATACACAATAGCATACTTAAACCATGCAAAGGCTTTGATAGATTACTGCATAAGTTAATAGTCAAACTAGGGCGGATAGGATTGGATATTAGACTAGTGCACTGGATTGCAGAAAGCACCCAATTCTCCATTTCAGACATATATTGCTATACATTATGGAAAGAGGCTAACCAAGTGAGAAAAAAAAAATTCCACACTTCATAAAACCGATACATAAAATATGGCTCATATGACTTTAATCTTCTTCCATAGAATCCTGTTTGTAATAAATAGCATGTTTGGCAAAGCCAGATTTTTTTTTTCCTTGCTCATGGAATTTAATGGAATTGAGACATCCATCTGATGAACAGGTACAAATCTTCCACTCTTTCCAAAGTAAGATAGACTAAATATAGAAGGAATTTGATAAATGGAACAAATGGAAATGGGCAAACATGCTGTCTTTTCCAAAGACAAGTTTCTAATATACATAAGACTAATATATTGATAACATACTAATAAAGAATAATATTCTACTATATTGTTTTTCTCATGAAACAGTTGTATAAAAAGAACTGTAAAACTGCTATATATCTCCCTAATCTAAGTTTTTCTGATAAGATAAGGTTATCCAGTAAGATTTTTTTTTTTAATCATTAGAACTTAAGTGCAATTCAGACCATGATATTCTGCATTATTTATATATTAATGCGATGTTTCCATTTTGTGAGTTCGTAGCATGTTCAATATCAGAATTTTATACCCGATAATACCTTTATATACTGCTCAAAACAATTAGGGGATATTTTGGTTTTCTTGTAAATTATAAAGTTATAAAAATAATTTACAAAGGCAACACATTTATTTTAAAATATTCTTAATACACAACGGTGTAGAACACGCAACTGCATACAAAATCATGTTAAGACTTGTAGGGAACGTGTCCAAGTCATATTTGTATGTGGGTGGGGGTATAAAAGTGTGGCTTATTGAGCTCACTTCCACAGTGCATAATTTTCACTTCAATTGTAAGCTTTTGTCATCTTTTTTGTCATCACCCATTATTTTGTTAAAAATGGCAGAGTAACATGATATTCTGGAATCTATGGCTTGGAGAGCCACTGGTTGATTAGAAGCTGGACAAACACAGTAAGTTGTCACTCAAGCATGTAGTATATCTCTCAAAGTGTAATTTTGCGACTTTGGAATCGCTTTCTGGAGACGGGTTTGCATTTCTCGAATTCTGGAATCTATGGCTTGGAGAGCCACTGGTTGATTAGAAGCTGGACAAACACAGTAAGTTGTCACTCAAGCATGTAGTATATCTCTCAAAGTGTAATTTTGCGACTTTGGAATCGCTTTCTGGAGACGGGTTTGCATTTCTCGAAGACCAATGGTTTGCATTCCACTTGCTGCAAATCACAAAAGAGCCCAAAGAATTTGGGCACAGAAACACAGCAAATGGATAAATGAGGATTGGGTTTGTGTACTTTTTGGTGATGAGTCCAGGTTCAGTCTGCAACCAGATAACCAAAATATCTGGATGTGGGATAAAAGTGGAACAAGAAATAATCCACAGTTTGTTCATGAAAGACCCCAACATCAAGGTGGGAGTTTGATGATATGGGCTGGAATAAGTACAGGTGGCCATACTGATCTCTATTTTATCAGAAACAGTTCCTTAAGAGCCCAAAGGTATTGCGATGAGATTATGGAACCTATAGTTCGTTCATTTGCTGCTGCTGCAATTGACCAAGAATTTATTTTTATGAATGACGATGTTCATCCACACCATGCAAATTTGGTACAAGTGTGGTTTGAGGAAGAAGGTAATGAACGAATTGACTGGCCTGCCTGTTCACCAGATTGTAATCCAATCGAACATGACTGGGATGCTTTAGGTAGGAAAGTTTCTGCTTGACTGGTGCCACCATGATCGCTTCAAGAGCTTGAAATTGCTCTCACAGAAGAGTGGGGAAATATTCCACACGAACTGTTTGATCATCTTATCCGGTCCATGTAATCAAGATGTACTGTTGTTTTGGGTGTTAATGGAGACCATACGCCTTATTAAAAATTAACAAAAGAGTTTTTGGCTATTCTTGTTAAAATTATTTCATGCTAAAATGTATAATTTGTTAAATTTGTAATAAATATTGATTATTTAAACAATATCTCATCAATTACATCCTATCCATAAGTATGAAATATTTATTCATGTATAAAGTACCCAATGGTTATAATTATCTGCAGAAATTTATTATAATTATCCAACAGAAACTAAAATATCCTCTAATTGTTTTGAGCAGCATATTAGAGGAAAAATTCTGTATTAACAGATCTCATGCAAGTCTTCCACTGTTATTTATTTCATAATGTAAATCAGCACAGTCCTTGAGCTACTTACCAGGAAATGCAGACCACACTATAATAGAAGATTGGGCAATAGTGTGGTAGAAAAAGGCAAGTCAGTGCATTGCTAAAAGGTATGATTATGATGAAGTGAGATGGAAACCAAAGGATATTTAAATAACATAATGACAAAGTTTGTGAGGAAAACAGAGTGCAGATTGTAAATGTATCAGAAAAATTTGAAAGGCATGGAAATGCATAATTAATGGATTGCACCTGAATGAATCTGGTGTGAGAAACTGGGGAGGCTGTTGCTGGAATGGAGAGTAAACAGACGTAAACAAGAGGTCGAGGAAGTAAGAAGTGACGTGGAACATCAGGAAAGCAGGATAGCAAAGACTGAAGAAATGCTTGAAAATGGATGGAGGTGTAGCATGAGATATGAAAATTAGCAAAATTGTCAGGAAAACAAGGAGAGTCAAGGAATAGAGAACTGAGAGAAATGGCACAGCAATGGTGGATTCTGAAAATAATGTATCTATATATGAGCATGGTCATCAAAGAAATGGGATGGCCTGGGATACAAGTGGAACATTTTATGTTGAGCCCACATACATGAGAGGTTGGTTAATTAACCTATAGTATGTACGTCAGTACTGTGTATGGGTAGTGGATTGGGAAGTGAGAAACCTGTTTACATTTGATTTAAAAGCTAGTATATTGTATTCCTTGGAAAATACATCACAGGAAAGACTGTTGCACAATACAGCAATAACAAGATGCACTGTGAAGGGATATTCAGCAGCAGTTGCTAATGTTCCAATGGACTTAGTACCGAGTGGAGGAATTATTAATGCTATTTCGGATGAACATTTGCCAAGAAAATATTTATATAATACACATAATGCAGAAATCAAATGCCTATGCAAAAGTGGGAGAAGTGAGTTGGTAAGAAAGAAATTATTAATCAATCTAATTGATTTCCTTTTTATTGAGTCAAGCATTTTGAAGAAGCTCTTGGAACCCCTACTCCAAATGTGAGAGCAGCATTCAACAGCTAGACTGATTTGTGATTTGTATAAGGTTAAGAGCAGCTCAGAGGTGAAGTAATGTCTTGAGCAAAAGAGACATCCTAGTTTTTTTTTTTTTTTTTTTTTTTTTTTTTTTTACGAAGCTGAGGATGTAATGGCCATGGTGTGTTTATGCCAGGAGAAGCTTGATGCCGATTCCAAGAAGAGAAATTCATCTTGTCTGGAAATTTAAGTATTGTCAAAAATAATACTGGGAGAAAATTACTCTTTTTTTGTGAGAAATAAGACAGAACTGGGTTTTACTAGCATTAAAACTGATGTGGTTATCTGAATCCCATTAGAAGATGACTTGGAGATCAGTACTGAGGGAGTGGTGGTTGATGTTCTGTAGGTTGAGGTGACTGTGTAGAGTAAGTTTATCAAATGAAAAGGATGATTGCAATGTGCAATCAAATATCAAGTGCAGCCACTTGATATCTCCAAAACTTCTGCCCAGGTCTGGCACAAAGGCTTACTAAGCAAACTCCCATCATTTGGTCTGTCTCAGGACTTGTGCAATTGGGTTGCCAGCTTTCTGTCTGGATGCACACTATCTGTAATGATGGATGGTTCCTTATCCTCTCATCATTCAACTAATGCTGGAGTACCACAAGGTTCTGTTTTCTCATCAACCCTCTTCCTTCTATATATCAATGACCTACTTCAGTTGACCTCAACCCAATGCACAGTTTTGCAGATGACAGCACATTGCAATCCTCCTTTTCATTTGATAAAACCTTACTATACACAAATCACGTCAACCTACAGAACATCAATCTCCACTCCCTCAATTCCTATCTGTAAGCCATCCTCCAATGAGGGGATGTCAATTTAACCTCATCAATTTCAATGCTAGTAAAATCCATTTCTGTCTTATTTCTCACAAAAAAAAAAACATTTTCTTCCAGTTATTATTTTTGAGAATACTCAAATTTCCATACAAGATGAGATTTCTCTTCTTGGAATTGGCCTGACATCAAGCCTCTCCTGGCATAAACACATCATGGTCATTGCATCCTTAGCTTCTAAAAAACTAGGATGTCTCTTTTGCTCAAGACATTACTCTGGACAGCTCTTAACCTTATACAAATCAGAAATCCACCCAGCTATTGAATACTGTTCTCACATTTAGAGTGGGGCCCTAAGAGCTTCCTCAAAATGCTTGACTCAATAAAGAGGAGAGTAATTAGATTGATTAATAACCCATTATTTACCAACTTACTTCTCCCACTTTCACACAGTCATTTGATTTCTGCATTATGTGTATTCTATAAATATTTTCCATGGTAAATGTTCATCTTAAATAGCATCAATAATTTCTCCACTCAGTACTAAGTCCATTGGAACATGAGCACCTGCTGCACAACTTCCCTTCACAGTACACCTTAAAACCTACAGAATAAGTTTCTTTTCCTCCTCTTCCTCCCTGCTACTGATGAATTATACAACAGTCCCCCCCCCCACCATATTTTCCCCATGGAATACAATATACAGGCTTTTAAATCAAATGCAAAAAAGTTTCTCCTTTCCAATCCACTACCCATACACAGTACTGACATACTATAGGCTGATTAACCAACCTCTCATGTATGTGCTCAACATAAAAACTTCTCCATGGCATTTGTCCAGAGAAGTGTGATATATGTGAGTAGGTCTCCAGTATAGACTATCAGCAGCAATAGAGTTCATACTGGCTGGGTGCCTTCAAGGTAGTGTAGGAGTTGGGAATAGATGGTTCTCTCCATATGCGAGCGTAACGGACGTGCGTAAGAAGAGCTCCTGATTGAGATAAGTATTCTTGAAATAATTAAATATATATGAGTATTTGTTTGAGTAAGATCTGCTGTAAACGTTGTGTGCTACCAGTATTATTATTGTGGTGGATTTTGTTTTGCTTAAATGTATTTAAGAAATCGTTATTATTAGACCTCAGAATAGTAACCGGCTCAGCAAACGCAAACATGGCAGTGGCTTGGTCATTCCATGACTAATTTAGATTTCAGTCATTTTGTTAAGTGTGAGGTGTGTTATATGCATTCTTTCGATTACATAAATGATTTGTGGATGTTTAGGGCGGATTGAAGAAGAGTGTGTTCGAAGTGTGACCTTAATGAGGAATTCATGAATGCAAATATGAAATTGATGACAGAAAGTGTCAGTAGTGAGAATGTCGCGAGAAAAATGAGTGCACGTTTGAAGGAGAAGGATGGCGAGAAAGAGAGGCGAAAAAAATGTTAAAAAATCAGTAATAAAGAAAAAGAGTAATTTAAAAAACGTAACGAATGTTAAAAAGGACGAAAGTGAGGCAAGAGTAGAGGAAGGAAACGAAATTGAGAGAACGAATGAAACTGGAAATGGCATGACACAGGAATCAAAAGTGGAAAAAATCGAAAGAATGAATAATAGCTAAAGTTCGACGCATGGTGGACCGAAAGTACGGAAACAAAGAAGGATGAGTGAAAGTCAGAAGAGGGGGTCAAGATATAGAAAGTTAGAAAGATTGAAGGATAGAGAGAATGGGTCCTGAGATTCGGAAGTTGAATTGGATTGGATGAGGAAAGAGATGAAATGGATGCTGAATGAAATTAAGAAAATTCGGGTAAAAGCTATAAAAACAAATCAGGATGGCATGAAAGAGTTAACGAAAGATGAGCGAGTGGCATTGTATGGAGACTCCATTATTAAAGGTGTTCTGAATGATTAGATATACAAGGTATGTTTCCCAGGTGGTGGAATGAGTAGAGTGATTGAGGCATTGGATATGAAGCGGATGTGAGCAAAAAATTTAATAGTTTTATTATGTACGAATGATTTGACAGAGGACAAAGAAAGTGTCAGATTGTATATAGCAGGAGGTTGCTTAGAAGCATAAAAGAGAATAGTGTGAAAGGAAGGGTAGTCAACATGTTGCCTAGGTATGACTGTGGTGAAATGAGGCAGAGAGCAAGGATTATGAATGATATGGTAACTGAAATGTGTGATGAGACAGGAGTACAGTTTGTTAATGTGTGGAAAGAGTTTGAGGGACGAAGTGAGCTGTATGGGAGCGATGAACTACATTTGAGTGGTTATGGTGCGAGGTGCTTGGAGAGACTGCTGCTGGAAGGTAGAGAAGTGAGTAGAGAGAATGAATCAGAGCAAGCGGGAAATGATGAGGAAGAGCAGGAGAGTAAGACAGGAGAGATTGAAGAAGTGGAAATGAATAGAGAAGTGAGTGGAATGAGTATAAAAAATGAGAGAATGGGTGTGCAAGAGGAGCCAGGAAACAGGGAGGATCAGGGTGGACAGGGTGGTACAAAACGTGAGAAAGGTGGATGTTCCAAGAGAAGGCGAGCATGTGTAGAAAGGATAGGAATGGGATGACCTGGGATCAAGAGGAAACAGTTGGAATTGAAAAGGGTTCTAAAATGAAGAAGAAGAAAGGAAAATGGTCCCAGTAGAGCATGGAGAGATCACATCTAGTGAGTGGTATCAGAGGAACTAGCTGTAGATCCAGAAATGAGCTGTTGTGTTTGTATACAAATGCTAGAAGTATAAGAAACAAGGCAGATGAAATGGTTGAGGTAAATTGCGTCTGTTCACCCAAAGATTGTCGGAATAAGTGAGACATCGTTGGAAGAGGATGACATCCTGACAGGAATAGAGATGGAAGAGTATGATGTGTTTCTTGAGGATAGAAGGGGTAAAAAGGGAGAGGAATTCTATTGATAACAGAGAAAGAATTATGTCCATACAAAGTAGAGACGCAAGAGGGAAATAGTTCCAGTGGTTTTGAGGCAGTATGGTGCGAGATAGAGGTGAATGCAATCAAATACTTGGTTGGATGTTGTTATAGACCAGGTAATGTGGATGGTGGTGATAATGAAATGTATAATCAAATTAGCCAAGCAAATAAGAAAAGGGTGATCATTATGGGCGATTTTAATTATGGCAATATAGACTGGAATGAAGAGATAGCAACTGGAAGTAAAGAAAATGAGTTTCTTGAATTTTTGAGGGATAACTACCTCAGACAGTATGTAACAGAGGGCACACGAGGATTGAGGGTCTTGGATTTGGTCATCTCATCAGAGGATATAATCATAAATGAGGTGTCAAATCATCCACCAATTGGTGAGAGACCATGAGTGATTACCTGTGTGGTTGCCAGCAGTGTGAGGACCTCTGTGAGAATAGGGTATATGTTGAACTACAAGGGGTGATTTTGAAGAGCTCAGGAGATAGTTTGCAGGTGTAGCATGGAATGAGGAGTTATCTGGAAAAGAGATCAGTGCAGTTTGGAGGATTTTCAAGAACTATCTATTAGATGGAATGTCTAAATATATACCAAGGGTGAGAAGGTTAAATAAGATAGGTGTCAGACGGATGAATAAAGAGAATAAGCATGCGATACAGAGAAAAAGGGCATTGTGGAGACAGCATAAGAGAAGTGGAAATAATCAATTCCATGAGGAATACACCAGGCAAGGAGGGCAACTTGGTTGGTGAGGATAGCTAAAGAGAGATATGAACAGCAGTTAGCTAATGAAGCCAAAAAGAATCCTAAGGAGTTCTTTAGATATGTAGCCAGCAAAAGAAAGAATAATTATGGAAGGATGATAATGATTGGAGACAATGGTATAAAGACAGCTGTTGAGGAAAGTGTGGGGAAGGTACTTAATGAGCAGTTCATAAAGGTCTTTCAATCTTGTGAATGTGACTTCATGGAGAGATTGAGAGCAGTTGATGATGGGGAAGAGAGACTGACTGTAAGTGAGCAAGAGGTGTATGGGGAGTTAAGTAAACTAGATGTTAATAAGGATGTGGGAGTTAATAATATATCACCAGGTATACTGAAGGAATGTGACAGGGAGCTAACACCTTCCTTGACATATTTTTTTAATACGAGTCGTGCACTCGGCCAAGTTCCTAAGGAGTGGAGGGAGGGCAAGATTGTGCCACTTCATAAAGGAGGTGATCGAACTCAAGCATCAAACTATAGGCCTATCTGTGTGTCAGGTGTTGTTGGAACTAGGATCCAGAGTTGGGTTGACTACAATGGTATTATCTTTGAAGGACAGCATGGATTTGCTAAAGGGAGATCATGTTTTAGTAATTACTTACATATTATAATAAAGTGACTGCTTCCATGGCCAGATGAGAAGGATATCTACAGTAATATACTTGGATTTCGCAAAGGCTTTTGATAGAGTACCTCATGATAAGTTAACAGCCAACTAGAGCAGATGGGGTTGCATATTAGATTAGTGCATTGGATTGGAGACTGGCTATCTGATAGGTATCAACAAGTTGTATATAGGGGAGCAATATCATGGAAAGGGAAAGCCATTAGTGGAGTGTCTCTGGGGTCTGTTTTAGGGCCATTACTGTTTAAAGTGTATATTAATGATATTGGTGAAGTTTTGGATGGAGATATTCAGTTGTTTGCAGATGATGCAAAGTTGGGATGAACCATGAAGAGTAGTGAAGATGTTGTGGCCTTACAAGAAGACTTCAATAAATTGGGCACGGAAATGGAGATGAGAGTTCAATGTTGCAAAATGTAAGGTTTTAAAATTTTATTAGTATTATTATTATTCAGGCCTCCATGGAGTCAAAAGACTCATCGTGGGAGATCCTTCCTAAGAACATAAAGTCTGTCAAGACTCATCGAGGGGAGGTCCCCCCCTCCCCTAAGAAACACAAAGTCTATCATACCACTCCTTAAACTCATTGACCGTTCTTGCTCTCACCACTCCATCAGGCAATGCATTCCACAGCTCAACCACCCTCCATGCAAAGAAACCTCCTCACCCTCTTGCTCACATTTTCCTTTCGTAACCTCCAGGAATGGCCTCTTGTCATCACTCCTTCCCGCTGTTCAACCAAGCGAAAGAACTCTCCAGTGTCAACCCTGTAACTACATCTCAACAGTTTAAAAGTCTTAATCATATTACCTCTCCTTCTATCCACCAAAGTCTGCAGTCCACATTCTCTCAGCCGATCCTCATAACCAAAATTGTACAGTCCTGAAACCATCTTTGTCATCCATCTTTGTACCCTTTCCACAGTTAATTTATCCCCTTCAAATCCTGGGGACCAAATCTGAGAACAATAGTCTAAGTGTGGTCTGATCAGAGACTTATATAATGGAATGATAACCCTTTTATCTCTGCAGGTCAGTGTCCTTCTCATAATTGCAGCAATCCTCTGTGTTACCTTCACCACCTTTGTAATATGTCCACTAAATTTGAGGTTTCTATCAATCATCAACCCTCAGATCTCTTGTCTCCCCTACTTCCTCCAGTATAACTCCTCCCATAGAGTATGCAGTGTCCCATCGATGTTTCCCAAACCTCAAGACCTTACATTTGCTACATTAAACTGACACCACCATTCATTTGCCCATCTATCTAGCTTATTCAAATCCTCTTGGAGGGCTACCACATCTGCACTATTTCTAATAATCCTTCCCAACTTTGCATCATCCACAAACAACTGAATATCCCCTTGCAATCCACTGACAATGTCACTGATATAAAGGTTAAACAATATAGGTTCCAGTACTGAGCCCTGTGGGACCCCACTTGTAACCCTCTGTCTCTTTGAAACTGCTCCACCATACACAACTCTCTGATACCTATCAGACAGCCAATCCTGAATCCAGTTGACCAATCTGACCTCCAGATTCATGTGCTGCAAATTAAATATTAGCTTATCATGTGGCAACATGTCAAATGCCTTCACTAAGTCCATGAAAATTGCAGTATATGCCTTTCCTTCATCTAATGTTCTTGTAACTTTATTATAAAAGGCTAGCATATTGCTGAAACAAGAGGGCCCTTTCACAAATCCATGTTGACTCTCACAGATAAAATTACCCTCATCTGTCCAATGCTATATACAGTCCCTGACTACTTTCTCCAAGATCTGAACTACTGATGACACACAAACTGGCCTATAATTAGACTCTTCCAGTCTGTTACCACCCTTATGCAATGGCATTATCTTACCTTCCTTCCATTCCCTTGGCACCTTCCCCGCAGTCAGACTTTCAATGAAAAGCCAGGTTAAAGGCACTGTCAGTTCTCTAGCACATTCTCTCAAAACTCATGGTGAAATACCATCCACTCCCAAAGCTTTACTGATATCCAGAGTACTCAGTATCTGAAACACACTCTCCTCCTGTACCTCTAAACCTCAAACCTGCCCTATCCCTCCAGCATTAAAACTGACTCCTCCAGGATGAAATACTCCAATAAAGTGTTCATTGAACAATTCCACTATGTCCTCTGCATCAGTCACTCTATTCCCATTTTTATCCCACAATATCATTCTTCCATAGTCATTTCTCCTGCTACTGGCCACATAGCTAAAAAATTCCCTAGGATTTTCTTTGGCTCTTAGGGCCAATCTCCTCTCATATTCCAGTTTTGCCTTCCTTACCATACTAGTCACTCTTCTGGACTGTGTCTTATATTCTTCACCCATCCTCTCTTCACCTGTCTGCTTATATCTCTTCCATAGCCTCTTTTTCGCATGCAATTCCTGTTTAATATTGTTTGTCATCCACTTTATTCCAAATTTTGTCCTCTTCTTCACTCGTGGTATACAACTTACCATTGCTGCTAACAAATATTCTTTCACAATTTCCCACGCACTAATGATAGCCCGGTCTTCCAATTCCTCCCTCCATGAAACTTCCCAAAGTTGACGTCTAAGACTATTATAATCACCTGCCTTATAATTCCACATAAGTTCCCGTCTCTTTGATACTGCATGTCTATTAATTTTCCAAGTCAAAACCATATGGTCACTCTCTCCAACTAGTGGGAGAGATGTCATCTCAGTTATTATCAACTCTTCTGATGCTATAGCCAAATCCAAAACTCTTGAATCTCTTGTTCCCTTTGTTACATGTTGCCTAAGAAATTTGTCCCTCAAGAATTCTGGAAATTCAATTCCCCTATTGCTACATGCATCTTCCTCTCTCCAATTTACACTGCTGTAGTTAAAATCTCCCATAACAATCAAACAAAGATGGAATGTAGAATTTATGCTTGGTGAGGGTATATATTGTTGGAGGTGAAAGAAATAAGAGATCTGGGGGTAATAGTAGATAAGGATCTGAAATTTTTGGGGCACATAGCCAAAATTGTGAAGACAACACAAAGGCTTCTGGGAATGATGCGGAAGACACTGATGTGTAGAAGTAGGGAGATTCTTGTTCCGTTGTATAAGGCTTTGATTAGGCCACACATGGACTATTGTGCCCAGATTTGATCAACTGGTTTTCAGAAGATGAAAAGATGTTGGAAAGAGTCCAAAAGCAACTGACTAAGGTAGTTTCTGACCTCTGGAATGTTGAGTATGAGGAAAGATTGAGAAGATGTAATTTGCAGAATCTGGTGGACAGGAGGAAGAGGGGAAATATGATAGAGACCTCCAAGTTGGTAAGGGGTTGTTATAGAATCAATGTTGGAGTAGTTCTATAGAAAATAGTGGGAGATCAGGGGAGAACCAGAGGTCATCCCTGGAAACTGTATAAAGAGGATGTGAGTAGGGGAGTGAGAGGCAGGTTTTTTTTGTGCAGAATTGTAAATGATTGGAATGTCTTGCCTGATAGTTGGGTGTCTGCAAGGAGTTTGAGTGTATTTAAAACACGGTATGATGAGCTGTGTGTGATAGAGGGACCTCCCAGATGAGTCTTTGATTCCATGAGGTCTTGGAGGTAATAATAATAATTATTTTAGATAGTACTGAGGTCAGTGATATAGGACAGTAGTTAGATGGCAGTGATTTGTCATCACCCTTTTTTGGAATGGATTGAATATAGGCCAATTTCCAGGCTGTGGGATAGATACTAGGGGAGGAAAGAGATTATAAACAGATGAAATGGGAAAGGAGTCAGTTCTGGTGCACAAACCTTCAGGACAACTTTCAGGGTCAGGAGACATGTTTGTGTCTAATTTGAACAATATTTTTCTATATCCTTTTGCCAGAAAGAGATCAGAAAAATATTGTTGATCAATGCATGCATAACTGGCAATTTACCATTGCCAGTTATGCATGCATTGGAGGCAAAGTGTGAAGACAAGCGATTGGATTTTTCTGTGGGCAATGGATGTAATAGAGCCATCTGGGTATGATAGAGGTAGGAACAGTGTTGGGAAAAGTTACAACTAATTGCTTTGGTAAGAAACCCAAAGGTTTGTCTGCCATTTCAGGAAAGTATGGAACACATGGTGAGAGAGAGAGATGAACAGCCAAAAGTACAGACTGGTTATAAATCCAAAAAAGAATTCATAGGTTTGTTTGTAAATGTCAAGAGTATAGTATCCAAAATGATGAGTATAAAATTTTTGCATTGATCAGATCACTTGCCAAAAGGTGATTGTAAGTTTTTTATTTATTTTTTATTTTTTTATTTTTATTGTTTTTATTTAAAGGTTCTTGTAAGTTTAAGGCTGAGACAAATTCAATGAATAGTATTTCATTCATCGAATCTTCCTGAGCTTTAAAAAACTTTCCAAACGTCAACAAATTTGGGTGCATGAGGCTGCCCCAAATCTGGAAAGTATAGATTTTAAGAATATCAGCCCAATGGTGAAGACAACCAATTTAGCCCACTAGGGGGGCACTGTTTAGGACTCTAGGCTCGTGTTACCTTTCTGCCTCATTTGCTGAGTGTTAGTGACTGCATGCACAGATCATTGTTTTTTGTGATCCTTGATTATGGCAATGTAACAGTGCTAAATTATAAGAAAATAGAAATTTTTTTTATAATTAATATTCTAGTATACATTGTCATTTCCTGAAAAATTAAAAGCTATGTATAACCAACGTAAAAATTTATCTACAAGAATTTAAAAAAAAAAAGAGAGAAGTTGGGATTTTAAATGTAAAGACAAAGATTTCTTGCAAGGAGAGTGGCAGGCAAAGTGAAATTTAGCAGCAACAGCAAGAGAGATAGAAAGATAGATAGAGATGCATGTGAAATGAGTAAACACAACATTACAGATATAACAGAATGGACTTCACACAATATTCTGGATTTAATGATGATCTACTGATTACAATCTGATAATAATAAATAAGAAATCCAAATGAACTAGTTTACTTACAAGAGAGAACTTCCATAGTGATCTACTCCAATGCCCACTGACAAACCAACAATAATCGCTGGACCACCTAAAAAAAAATTTAAATGGTTCTAGATGATCGTAACATAATAGATTTTTTCTTCTTGTTTAGTATATGCATAACAAATTATACACAAGTTTTTATTCATGTTACACCAAATGTGTCTGTGTGTGCATGCAAATGTAAAGCTCTGATATTATTAATTTCTCAGCTTTCCACATTCATTCACCAGATAATGCATGTAGAATAAATATGAGGATCAATGCTTTTCGTTACTTTTCTTTTCATTTTTCTCTTTTTCATTCTATTAAAGAATAGAATAACTTTTTTTTTTGTTGCTAAAATTTTGCTTTAGTAACAGTTAAAAAACGAAAGCAATTTATTTGGTTTCTTAAAATTGCCTCTTGTACTATTGATTGAAAGTTATGAAAATGAAATTTCCTTAACATTTGCTGTATTCACACAGTAAACAGGCCCCACTTTATTATTATTCCACATGAAGCCACAAGGTTATAATTATGTGCAGGGCTCAACATATATATATATATAAACAACTTTTTTTTAACTTTAAGAAAACAGAGAAGAATATGTGTTACATAACAACGAACTATCATAGTAACAAAAAGTAATGTTATCAATTATATTTTTCAAAAAATATTGTTTTTATTGTTCTTCCTACTCTGGTTATACTTTTCCTTCTTAGAATGATTTTCACACAAAAGCAGTTTCTCAGAACAAGGACATCACTTTATGGAAAATCTTTGACTTATTAGGAAATATCATTAAAAAAAAGAAGGGAGGGTGGAGGCTTAAGTGATTGATTTGGGGTTATTATTATTATTATCCAGGCCTCCATGGAGTCAAAAGACTCATCGTGGGAGGACCTTTCTAAGAAACACAAAGTCTATCGAGATTGATCGAGGGGAGGTCCCCCTCAAGGAACACAAAGTCCATCATACCACTCCTTAAACTCACTGACCATTCTCACTCTCACGACTCCATCAGGCAATGCATTACATGGTTCAAACACCCTCCATGATAAGAAACCACTCCTCACCCTATTCAGTATAACTCCTCCCATAGAGTATGCATCGTCCCATCGATGTTTCCCAAACCTCAAGACCTTACATTTTGTTGCATTAAACCGACACCAACATTCATTTTCCCATGGGGATATTCAAAACAACTGAATATCCCCTTGCAATCCACTGACAATGTCACTGATATAAAGGTTAAACAATATAGGTCCCAGTACTGAGCCCTGTGGGACCCCACTTGTAACCCTCTGTCTCCTCGAAACTGCCCCAAATCAGGAAGTAAAGGGCCAACTAAAGATACCCTCTTGTTCTTAATACTTCTGGTATCAGACAAGAGGAAGGAGTTTTCAGCATCAGTTAGTGCAACCTTGCCAAAAGTTATCAGAATTAGAGATTGCATAACAACAGATAATGCAGTTATAGGGATAGAATGTGAAGGGTTTAGTATTTTCAGGGAAGATAGAGAAGACAAAATGGGAGGGGAGGGATACTGCTAATGACAGTGGATGAAATGCAGCCAAAAAGAATAGGACATGGGGGGGTGAGGATGCTATTCATTTGAAGCAGTCTGGCATGAGATCAAGGCCAAAGGCAAAAAAAATGGTTGGTTGCTGCTATAGGTCAGGAGATTCTAGGGATGATATGGAAGACATGTATCAGCAAATTAGTATGAGTGCAGCTTGAGTGATTATTATGGAGGAGATTTCAACTATGGAGATAAAGATTGGAAGGCAGAGAGATCACGTAGCAGGAAGAAAATGGAATTTATACAGCTGCTGAGAGATAACTACTTGAGGCAGCATGTGATGCTGGGGAACTCGTGTTGTGAAAATACTGGACCTGGTCATAGGATCAGAAGACCTGTACATATTGCATCTCATTGAGGAGAGAGAGAGAGAGAGACCATGTGGTCTCGACTTGAAAAATTGTAAAAGAACAGGAATATTCTGTCAAGAAGGGATATAGGTAGAATTACAATGATTTCTCCTAAACTACAAGTTTAGAAGAGAGTTTAAAGTTGTGCCAGAGCATAAAACCCTGCAAGTGATGAATGCTAATAGTGCTTGGATGATAGTTAAGGGACATCTAGAGGAAACAATATTAAATTGTATACGTAAGGTAATGAGGGTTAATCAGGTATGTGTTAGATGGATGAGTAATATCATTAAAAGAAAATGCTGTGAAGGGTATATAAGGAGAAAGGTGACCAGGAAACTAAAACAGAACAAGGGGTCAAGCAAGATGGGTGACCAGTATGGTAAGGAAGACAATCAAATTATGAGAGGAAACTAGCTGAACAGGCCAAGGGAAATCCCAAAGGGTTCTTTTGCTATCTGGCAAGTAAAAGGAAGAATGAGTATGCAAGAATAATCTTAATGATGCTGGTGGTCATGAGGTAATAGAAGAAGGTAAAATAGTTCAGTTACTTAGTGATGATATATGCAATGGTATATCATACAAGTAAGGTTACTGTTGCAACATATGTGACACAGACTTATGTGGGAACACGGATGGATTGGAGACTCTTAGGATATTACAGAATCTCAACTGTTGGATTAGATGGGATATAAGCTTGCACTGAGAGGGATTGTGCAAGAGAATTGGCAATGCCTCTGATTTTAGGTGAAGACTAGGTGGATTTATGAGAGTCTGGTGTGGGGGCAGGTAGTGGGTTGCTCATTGCTTTATTAAATTCTTTAATTGAGGTTTGTCTTCTCCATAAGTTTGGTGGAGCAATGTTAGATAGGACGACAGGCAGCTAGGAGAGAGGGGTGCTTCTCACTGTTCCACTAATTGTGCACATGGTAGAGTTTAGCTGGGTGTCTATAATGTTAGTGTGTGTACTTCTTTCCCAGACAGGGGCACAATATTCTGCTGCAGAAAATGCGAGGGTTAGTGCAGACGACCTTAGGACTTCTGCACCACAACCCCAGGTTGTTCCAGCAAGCCTTGAAATCATATTGTTTCTCATTTTAATTTTGGTGGACAGGTTGGTGATGTGCCTTTTATAGGTTAGGCTTCTGTCCATACTCGCTCCAAGGTATTTCAGGTGAGGCTCGTGTTCTACCATTTTTAAACAGAAAGAAGGGTTGAGGTGTCGATTCGCCTCTGCATTGTTCAGGTGAAATACAGTGGACACAGTTTTTGTTGGATTTGGCTTCAAGTACTCTTCCAGAATGTTCAAGGTTGATTCCAGGTTGGCAAAGGACATAGATTGATGTAGGATTGCTAGGTCATCAGCGTACATATACTTGCTTGAGCTGGTATATGTACGCTGTATGTATATGTATGTGGTAAGTTGTACACATAGATGTTAAAGAGTAAAGGGGATAACACGGAGCCCTGTGGGAGACCACTGTGAAGGAATCTGGGCCTGCTCTTTTTTCTGCCAATATGGACCGGGATCTTTCTGTTGGAGAGAATGGATTCAAAAATCTGGAAAGTTTTTTTTGCACTCCTAAAGTGTTTTTTGCACTCCTAAAGTTTTTTTACACCTCCTAAAGCTAGGAAATATTATAATATTTCCTAGCTTTAGGAGGAGGCCCCGATCCAGACTGTCATAAGCTGATAGGTCAATGAAAGTGGCTCCAGATTTAAGTTTCTTCTGGAAACCTGCTTCAATCTGTATTGTTAGGGCCAGAACCTGGTCACAGCAACTTCTTCCTGGCCTGAAGCCAGTTTGTTCAATTGGGAGTGCTCTTTTGATGAGTGGTGAAATTCTTTTAAGGAGAATTCTTTCAAAGAGCTTAAAGGTGGAACAAAGCAAGGAGATAGGTCATAGATTTTTGACTTCATTTGGATCTTTCCCTGGTTTGGGCACGGCAATTATTTTGGCTTCCCACCATAGATTTAGTAGTTTTCCAGTCATTATAATTTTTGAGAAAAGGGTGGCCAGCCATGTTTGGCCTTGTTGACCAAGATATTTTAGAAACTGGGGGAGGATACCATCCACTCCTGCAGCCTTGCCATTCTTAGTGAGTTTTAAGGCTACAAGTTCAGGAAGTTCGGGGCCTGTCTTCAGAATTTGTCTGATGGAAGATTGCACGGTAATTTTCCTGATAGAGCTGGGACGTATCTTGGAGGTTTTCAATAAATGATTAGTCATTTGATCAGGCGTTATCTCTGTTGTTTTGTGTGTTGTTGGTTCTGCCTCACCTAATTTTCTCAGAAGTGACCAGCTCTTCCAGCTTGATGTGGTGAAATCGAGTTCATGGATGGTTGAGATCCATCTTTCCTTCCTGTTTTTATCCAGCGTTGCTATGACCTCCTTAGCAACAGCTGGGTCTTCAGTCTCTTCATATTTGGCTAAAAGTTCCTCAGTTTCTCTATTCAAGCATGGGATGTATTGTTTTCTGTAGCCTCTAGGAATAGAGGCTTTGACTGCAGTTTTGATGAATTTAACAAATCTTGGATAGCAATTAGGTGGAATTGCTCTAATGGTTTGCTCGCTTTGTTTCTGAAATGCATTCCAGTTGGACCTGTGAGGGGTCCATCTAGCGATTGGTGTTCTGCTGATGACTGGGATTGATGTGCCTGTCTCTATTAGTGTAGTACAATGCTGACTATTAGGAAATCTGTTGAGGATGGTTCTGGTTGTTGGCAGAGGGTGGTCTTCAGAGTCATCAGAGACTATGCACAGATCTGGGGTGTAGGTTCTGTTCCATCTGGCTGAGTGGAGAGTGCTTGGCACTCTCCACTCAGCCAGCTTGGCATCATAAATCAAACCTTCCTGCTTGGCATCATAAATCAAATACAGGTTATTATGTATCCATCCAGTTAACTAGATTATTACCGTCCCGGTTGTTAGAGTAATAGCCCCACATGGAGTGATGAGAGTTGAAGTCACCAACATAGATAGGTGACTTCAACTGAGGTGGTGGTCGGTCCGTCTGATCAGACCAGGATTGCGATGGTGGTTTGTAGACACTGTAGATGGTGGTATTTTGAACTTTAATACCTATGGAGTATTCTGCATCAGGTCACACATTGGGTTATGTCCTTGAGGCAAGGCTGGATGTAGGTTGCCAGGCCATGCTTGGGATGGCAGTTATAAGACACGAGAATCAGGCCTGGGATCTTTAGTCTATTGGGACTATGTCAGGCACATGGGTTTCCTGGAGAGCCAAGATGATTGCTTTGTCTTTGGCTATTTTGACGATTACTTCAGCTTTGAATTTAGATAGTCCTTCTATGTTTAAGGAACATATCTTGAGAGAGTGTTGTTCAGGGGACTGTAACTTATTTTTCGAAGCTTACCCTCCACCCAAACAAGCAAGGCAATCCTTGTTATTACGGGCGACGATCAAGCAGGCATAGAGCTTTTTAAATTTTGTATTCATCATAGTTGCTGTAAGTGGTCCAGGAGGCCTGGTACCTTTGGATGCCTTGTTTGAGACATTAGCTTCATGTTACCTGTGATTCATCTCCGAGGGTTCTTTTCTCTGAAGCATGCAATGTACCACAGGATAAAACTACTGGCGGGTGGGGATGGGGGGGGGGGGGGGCACAGGAAATAGATGAAGCTGGGGATTTAGGGATAGTGGTAGACAGACAGTTGAACTTGGAAGGTCATATTGCTTAGGTAGCTCATAAGATTATTCGGCTTTTGAAGAACACATTAACAAGAAGAGTTACTGAAAACGTTATTCTCTTTATACAGCCTTAATATGTCCTTGGTAATGAGGAAGTGGTGGAGAGGATTCACAGGTGAGAAACCAAGTGGTGAGTGGTTTGTGGAATGTTCCCTAGGAGAATAGACTGAAGGACTGCAGAAGTTGATTGATATGCAAAACAGAGGGGATATGATAGAAACATTTAAGTTACTTAAAGGATTTTATAATACTGATGCAGGGAAAATGTTTCAGAACTTAGCAGAGGGGGGCAGAACAGGAGGTCATTCCTGGAAGTTCAGTAAAAGTGGTTAGTAGAGGTGTTTGGACTAGATTTTTGACTTGAAGTTGTGAATGAATAGAATGGGTTACCAGAGTCAGTTGCTGCTGCTTTGTCTGTTAATGAGTTCAAGGAGAGGTGTGATAGATTATGCAGATAAATTGAGTCCCCTGTAATGAGTCTTCAAACTGAATGGATGTGTTCATATAATAATAATAATCTCTACACCTCAGGATCCTCCTTATGACTGTAACTGCTTTGATCCTTGAGTTTAGAGAATATTTCTTTATCAGTAATATCTAAGAGGTATCACTGATATTACACCTCTAGAAAAGTTTAGATATTTGTGGAGTTTAAATGCTGGTATTCTCCTGTTAGATATCGCACGGAGAACATTTTCTGATTGTGCTACTATAGCTGCTTCAATAAAGATTTCTCCTGAATGTAGTTTCTTGACAGATTTTGGAGATCCTGCCAACCCTTCCAAATCCTTGTGAATCAAGATTGGTGCCATTTTTCTAATTGGGCATTCACCTGTTTAGTGTAATATTAAGAACAGAGGTGTATTTCTTACAGCTTCTGATGTTTCTTTGTTTTTCTGTTGATGATAATATAGTTTCTGAACCTGGTTGGAACTTGTTCAGGGCCCTGATAAACAAAATGAATGAAGAAGTATTCATTCTCAGGAGGAGCTTAGTTCAGTGACAGAGCTTCCCACTCACCACCACTCTCTCCAGCAAGCAATAACTGTGCTCGGAACACCAGGGCTACCTCAGACGCTATACAGGAATCATGACAAGCCTTGGATCCTGTCTCCAGACCATGGGAAGGAGACTCACTGTAACACTTGGCTGTTGCAGGCAAGCTTACTAGTCAGGCCATAAAGGACCACCTGTCTTGCCAAAGCAGAAGCTGAAGTAGTGCAAGGCTAGGATCCCCATTTCTGGAAATTCACAGGTTGCACTACATGCCAAAAGCAGTGAGATGTTGGATCCCAATGATTGTCTGGGAGACAGGATAATAATAGAAACTCATGAGAAGTATAGTGAATAATCCATCAAGAAAAACAAAAAGGGCCAGTACCATCATTGGAAGGTCTCCTCCAGCACAAACAGTGGCCTCACATGGTGAGGTTATAGGATATTTGAAGTATCGTGATATAAAATAAAATGCATGGCATGGCATGGCTAGTGACAGCATGAGAGGATCTAAACAGTTAACTGTTTGTATAGTCATGTAGCCTTAAAGTGCATGTGGCCCATACACACAAGTTAGATCAGTGAAGGGTTTATGTGTGTGTGTGTGTGTGTGTGGCAAGTTTTGTTGGTTGAGTGGTTAGAGTATTTGCTTTACAACCAACAGCTTCAGGATGTTTGCGATTGTCTTTAGGTGGGAAATGAATTTCAATGCCTAGCATAATACCACCACCGACTCAACTTAGTGAAGGCCTGGAGTGGCTTCCATGTTCGGTCTCTTGAGCAGGATTCCCAGACTATGCAAAAATAAATAAAAATACAAATATATATTAGTTAATAAAAAAAAAACCTTAGCCCACCTGCAGTACTAATGTATTATAGATCTACAAAAATCTTTCATGGGTAGGAGGTATATAAACTACAAAGTAGGTAATTATGACAATTGTAAATTGCAGCTTAGATAAAATATAATGGAATTAGAAACCAAAAGTAAAAGATTACATTCCCAATGGTTAGAAGGATAGGTCTAATGGAAATTAAATGATGAATAGCATCATTGAGTAGGAGCTGCATAAAATTAAATGCTGAAGAAGAAATATAAGCAAATATGAAGAGCAAGTTTGTCGGCAGTAGTCAAAGTGCAAAGTCATTAGGTGTCTAATAACTTTGCACTTGACTACTGCTGACTTGTGTCTAAAGCAGTCTCAAAAAACTATCCAAAATTGCTGATATACCATCTAATCCCATGGCAGTGTTTACATTGAGGTTCTACAAGATTCTAAGCACCTCTATTTCTGAAAAGTATATATATATACCTACACTATTTAAATTATTCAAAAATTTCCTCTTAAAGTGTTGTGGTGCTTCTCACATTTCTTTCAGGGCATTCAACATACTATCCACACTTTGTTTGATATTTTGTTTTACTAATTAACATGTTACCCTTTGAAAAATCAGAGACTGTTTTTTTAAAAAAAGAATGTAAAATGTAAAAAAATTGGATTCGACTTGCAAAGCAGTATTTCTTCACTTTCTTTAACAAGCCTTTTGATTGCAGCATCATCATGCCCTTTTCTTACCTGTTTCCTCAAAATGTATTATCACTGCAAAATAGTTGCTAACAATTGCAGTTCAGTGCTCTCACTCCATTAGACATCTACCTTACTGAATTCAGATATTTGAACTATGGCAGATACTCTTCCCTTTTTTGATGAATTCTGAAAAAATATGTGTAATTTTTTTTCTACTACTGTTTCAATTTTAGATTTTACAGCAAGATTCAAATTATGTACAATTCAGAGTGCTGATATAAGATCTGGCATGCCTATTTAATTTTGCCACTAGCCAATTGTTTTTCTTCCCAGCATGTATGTTATCTGCTCTCTCTGTTGCAATGCCTACTAGGCAGTCTATACTAAGTGAATGACTTTAAATTTGGATAGATATGAATTTGCTATGAGTCAAAAAAGTCCAAGAAAATACCCAAATAATGATAAGTCATTAGCCTTATTGTAGGAAAACATCGCTCCAAAGGAATCTTAACTATTAGAAAGTGGTGATGTGAGAAGGGGAGATGAGTTTTTATTTATCATTCAAAGGAATTCTTGGTACTTACCAAAACCCATATAGTAATAGCAGTGCATGTGCCCATGATTAATATCTCTTAGTTCAGTCATCAATCTGTACAGGTGTATGGCTTCCACTAATAACCATGAAAACACAGACAGGAAAAGGAAATGAAGCACAATGGCAACCATCTTACAAGGAAACTGTAAAAAAGATAACAGCAATGCATTTGCCAAAATTTACAACTTCTGCTAATAAGAAAATAAAACTTCAAACTCTCAAAATCCCAAAACTCAATTATCTCTTTACAGATATTTATCATTGAAAATGAATCCCAGGAACATAATAATAATGAAAAACTTTTTAATAAAATATAATATAAAAACTCATATTACTTCTGAAATTACATTTTATTATGTATTTAAATCATAGGCTTCATTATCCCATTCATAATGACTGAGTGTTTGTTAACTTATTTATTTTTGGGTTTAATGGCACAATAACAGCTATGGTCATCATGCTGCACCAAAACATATAATAAATAAGGGGCTTATGTATGTTTTTCAAAACTGTGGTTTTGAAAAAAAAAATTATTTTTATTAATTACTATTATTAACATCTGACCTCCATAGACTCAGAGAATCATTGTGGCAGGTACACACTATTGCATTAAATGCTCATCCAACTGTGCTTTAAACTGATTCAATGTATCTACATTCACAACACACTGAGGTAATGCATTCACAAACCACTCTCTATGCAAAGAACCTACTCCTCACTCCTCTGCTCACACCCTCCTTATACAGTTTTTTGCAATAGCATCTTGTTCTTCCCCCTCTCTCATTCTATGGAAAATCTCTTCCATGTCAACCTGATAATAACCCCAGACTACTTTATATGCATCAATAATATCTGTCCCCCTCTTCCTTCTATTTACGAGGCTTTGCAATTTAAATTCTCTCAATCTGTCCTCATATTCCACATCCCAAAGACCACCTTTGTGAATTTTCTCTCGACCCTTTCCAACATATCCTCATCACCATGAAAATGCAGTGACCAAATCTGTGCAAAATAATCCATATGAGGCCTAATCAAGGCCTTATATATGATGGCATCATAACCTCTTTCTTTCTGCATGTTAGGGTCCTTCGCATCATTGACATTATCCGATGTCTTCACAAATTGTGCAATGTGGCCCCTGAATTTCAGGTCCTTGTCCATCATCACTCCTGGATCTCTCATCTCCTCTAATTCCTTTCAAGTTTCCCCACCAATTGTATGCTTTGCATCCCATCATTGCTTACCAAATCTCAAAATCTCACTTCGCAACATTGAACTGATAGTTCCACTTACCTACCCATTTATGCAATCTATTCACGTTTTCTTGTTAAGGCTATAACATCTGCTTGACTCTGCATTGCGCTCCCCATTTTGTTTTGCGTCATCTGCAAACAGCTGCATATTTAAACCCATCCCTATATCATTAGCATGAATTGAACAACAATGGTCCCAAAAAAGACCCCTGCAGTGCACCATTAGTGATCTTCCTCTTTCAGGATATTGCATCCCCATATACAACTTTCCGATACCTATCTGACAGCCAGTCACTGATCAAACTCAGAAGTCTATTATCAAATCCCATATGTTTCAATTTATTTACCACCTTGTGTGGCAGTCTATCAAAAGCTTTTGCAAAATCCAAGTACACCACAGTATACACATCTTCCCTGTTCAAGGTATAACTTCATATAAATTCAAGGTTTGATGTCACCTTGTTATAGTACATAAGTAAGTTAGTGAAACATGATGTCCCTTTAAGAAACCCCATGCTGATAACTACAGAGAATACTGCTGTTATCAATGGATTTCTGTATCACCAATTTCTCCATTATCACCACAACTTCAGATTACAGATTGGCCTATAATTTGAAGCTAGAGCATTATCACCACCTTTAAGCAGTCAAACAATTTTAACATCCCTCCACTCCACTCGCTGTGCTGTTGCAAGACTCATTAAACAGGCATGCAAATGCTTCTGACAATTCCCTGGAACATTCCCTTAAGATGCATGGTGATATGTCATCAAATCTTATTACCTTATTGATATCAAGTTTATTTATTTCCTGAAATACCTCCTGTTCACTCTCAATTAAGCCATCCTCTCCTATGTCCTCTACACTTAAGTTCCTCATGATTCCACCCTGATCAGGATAAAACATCCTTAAAAAAAAATTGATCACTGAATATCTCAACAATGTCTTCTGTGGCAGTTATTATCAATCTACCATTTTCATTCATTTCATCCGTCTTATCATAAACAACAAACTACATGATAATGACAATAATTAACTTAAATGAAAATACAGCAGACAGGCCAATCTGCAGAAAAAATAATTAATGACCATCAATATTATATTGAATACATGAAAGCAAAAGAGTATGGTCTGGGACAATGCAGTATTGATACTAAAAACAGTATCTGGTGGGATGAAGCTCGTCTTCTCCATAGAAGTGATTTTAAATATAAGCGCCTTTTCAAAGAAAGTTGCGAAGCTTTTTTACATCGGCCAAATCTAAATCAGATTAATTGTCTCTCTCTCCCAAAAGTATTTCATTAAAGTTAATTACTGTGGTTATTGTGTGATTTGTTTTATAGGCATGCCATAGGTACCTTTAAAGATTACATCATCTTACCACAGCCACTCTTCCTTCTACTTGCCACATATCTAAAAACCTCTATGGCTTTTCTTTGCCTGATTTGCCAATTTCTGCTGATATTGCACTTTTGTTTTCTTCCTAAGTCAGTCTCCTGGCTTGTTTTTTATACTCTTCATATTACCATTATTCATCCTGCATGAGAAGTGCAGTTCTCCAAAGTACCTTTTTCCAGATTCCATGCTGAAGCCTCTCATTCATCCATTTTATACCTACCTTATTCAGCCTTTTTAGCCTTCAGAACATTCACACATTGATGCTGTTTTGTATTGTTTTGTCCATTCAAATGCAGCATTTATTTCCTTACTGCTCAACTCCTCATTCCATCTTATAGTTCTAAGTTGTTTCCTAAGCTTGTCATAATCACCGGCCTTATAATTCCACATATATTCTTTCCTAACAAGAGTCTGCATATGACTAGCCACAACACAGGTGATTACTTCATGATCATTTTCACCAACTGGATGAAAGTGTGAAACCCTTCTCACAATTATATCCTCCGATGAAACGATCAAATCTAGAACTTTCGATCCTTGCATGTCCTCCTTCACTTGCTGCTTGAGAAAGTTATCTCTCAAGAACTCAAGAAAATGATTTTCCTCATTCTCAAATGCTATTTCTTCATTCCAATCTATATCGCCACACTTAAAATCACCCATAATAATTACCGTTCTTTGTTCACTAATCCAAGTTGTTTATACATTTCTTCATCACCACCCTCCATATTTCTGGGTTTAAAGCAAAAGAAGAGATATTTAGTTGGATGTTGCTGTAAACACAGAAATGGGTTTACAGCAACATCCAACTAAATATCTCTTCCTGTCAACCTTCACGTTACACCACACTTCTAAATCACTTAGGGAATTGAAACAACGTAGATCCGAATATAAATTAAATTATACTTTAATAAATATTTCCGATATTTCGGCAATGTCACATTGCCATTTTCAAAAGGAACTTACAAAAAGGCAGTTGCACACAGGTACTAACAATACAGTAACTGAGAATGAAGATATGAAGCTATCGTTCTCCTAGAAGTCCTGAGTGCCCTCTAGCGGGCTAAGTAGGCGTTCTTGGCCGTTGGGCTGAAGGTCTGCTGACGTATGCCTCCCAAATTTGGGGCAGTCGCATACAACCAACTTTGTTGAGGTTTGGAGAGTTTCTAAGGGCAGAGGCTGGTTCCATAAATAATCTTTCGTATTTATATTTGCTACGGTATATTACTGTAGCTTTCTTCCACCGTATTCTGTGGCGTGTATCCAGAGCATGGTCTGCAAGACCAGAATGGCTATACTTGTAAAACCGGATGTAGTCCTTGTGTTCAGAAATTCTGATATTCGCTGTCCTGCCTGTTTGGCCAAAGTACGACAGTTTACAACTGCAAGGGACCTGGTATACACCAGGTAGGTCTAGGGGAAGTGGTTGGTCTTTGGTAGAGCGGATAAATGATGCCAATTTTCTGTAAGGCCTGTAACAGGAGGTGAGGTCATGTATGGCTTCGCTACGTTGATGATGTGTTCGCTATTTGGCCACATGGCTCTGAAACACTCCTCTCCTTCCTTACACACTTAAACAACCAACACGCCAGAATCAAGTTCACCCTGGAAAAAGAGGAAAACAACTGCCTCCCTTTCCTAGACACACTAGTCACCCGCCAGCCTGATGGAACTTTGGTTTTCTCAGTTTACAGAAAACCCACCCATACAGGCAGATACATCCACCAACAATTCCCCCCCCCCCCTCACAACAATATGGAGTGGCAAAAACACTATACAATGGGGCTAAACTAATCTGTTCTAACGACATAGCCCTTAACACTGAACTAAATCACATCCTCAACACTTTCTCAGCCAATGGCTACCCCCCCCAAAGAAATCCAAAAAATATTAAAACCTACAAACCACAGCCCCCTCCTCCCCCCCCCTCCACAAAAAAGATTACTCTAAATCCATCACCATTCCCTACATCCGAGGCACCTCAGAAAAAATTACCAAAATTCTAAAAAAACATGACCTCACCTCCTGTTACAGGCCTTACAGAAAATTGGCATCCCTTATCCGCTCTACCAAAGACCAACCACTTCCCCTAGACCTACCTGGTGTATACCAGGTCCCTTGCAGCGTACTTTGGCCAAACAGGCAGGACAGCGAATATCAGAATTTCTGAACACAAGGACTACATCCGGTTTTACAAGTATAGCCATTCTGGTCTTGCAGACCATGCTCTGGATACACGCCACAGAATACGGTGGAAGAAAGCTACAGTAATATACCGTAGCAAATATAAATACGAAAGATTATTTATGGAACCAGCCTCTGCCCTTAGAAACTCTCCAAACCTCAACAAAGTTGGTTGTATGCGACTGCCCCAAATTTGGGAGGCATACGTCAGCAGACCTTCAGCCCAACGGCCAAGAACGCCTACTTAGCCCGCTAGAGGGCACTCAGGACTTCTAGGAGAATGATAGCTTCATATCTTCATTCTCAGTTACTGTATTGTTAGTGCCTGTGTGCAACTGCCTTTTTGTAAGTTCCTTTTGAAAATGGCAATGTGACATTGCCGAAATATCGGAAATATTTATTAAAGTATAATTTAATTTATATTCGGATCTACGTTGTTTCAATTCCCTAAGTGATTTAGAAATGCATAACCAATGTATAAGCCTGTCTACGAGAATCTACATCACACTTCCTCATAACAATTGCCACTATCTCCCTCCTTCATGTCTAACTTAAGTGGACATAATTCCCATACTATCATCGGCAGCACTCCCCCCACCTCCCTCTCTTCTTGTCCTTTCTATCCTTGCAACTAGTACTGTATCCTTCCATTTCTATTCCTGTTAGAATATTTATCTTCATTTAACCATGTTTCATGTATTCCAATGATTTTGGGGCAAATAAATGTAATCATTGAAACCATTTCATCTCCCTTATTTCTGATACTTCTGGCATTTATAAACAAACACAGTAATTCATTTTTAGGTCTATAACCAGTCCTATCCAAGCCACCTGTTGGTTGCAATTTCCCCATCATATATGCCCAATTGCCTTTGTTACCACTTACCACATATATCTACTGTGAGTGGGGAAGTCTAAACTTCTCTACCCACATCACAACATACTACATCTTCATATATACATTCACTCTCCCTATATTTACAATAACTTAGAATTATTCTAAGTTATTTACAATTTAAATAACTAAGAATAATAAGTTATTTACAAGCCTCATTTCCTTTAATCCTACAAAGTGTATCTTCCATAACCAAAAGAGGTGATAAATTCGAGAGAGCAGGATTGCTGTAGCTCCAGACTACAGCAGCATCGAGCAGTTCATATTGCCTGAAGAGAAATTTGTGAATCTGAATATGTTATGCATGTTTGGTAGTAGTGGAATCTAATGTGCAAGATCTAATTGCATATAGCTCTGCTGTAAAGTTATTATAATCTAGTGGGATTTGTTCTTATGGGTGTCCCATAATTCTTAGTGCAGTTTTAAACTTTAATAGGTCCAACATTTTAAAAGTTATAGATTTACAGCATATAATAGCTTAAAGCGTATGTAATTATGTTTTATCTACAATGATTTGTTTCATATTAGTACTCAACATGACTGCCATCTTGTGTGATGCATGTAACTAGGCGATTTTAGAAGTTCCGGAAAACATTTAGTAGTTGCTGAGCAGTAACTGCATTGATTGTGTTTATAATTTTAGTCTTAAGGTCATTGAGAAAAGCAGTTTTTGAAGCATACATGACTGACCATGATGGCCATGCAAGAGCACCTCCTCTACCAATCCACCTGTCTGCAAAAGTGTCATCCAAAAACTTTTGTACCTCCTGTGTCACATAGTGATAGGGTGCCCCATCCTGTTGGTAGACATATGGTAGACAACTAGTAGACACATGGAGAATTTGTAATTATACTATTTATAAGGGAAGATCCTTATAAATATTCAGATAAAACATGCTGACATCAACAAGTCTATCATAATCCAGTTTTACTTAAATTCTGCTGAATGGACGCACAGAGATCAGTTCTGGATCACACAGACTTCCGAATTTTCCGTTGATCTTTTCAACCAAATTTCAGACCCTCTGTTTGAATTGGAATAACGTTACCTGGAACTGGGATATGTGGTTAAGATTCAAACAAGCAGTAAACCAGAATATGATTGAATTGGGAAAGGAACAGGCTTGCCTCAAAAGAAAAAAAGTTAAAAGACCTGTATAAAGAGAGAATCTGGTTTGTAGCAAACCAACACTATGGTACAGAATGTAGAAACATCAAGAAATATTAACATAGAGAAAGAAGTGGAAAGGCAGAAATTTTAAAATAAGAATACAGCAGCACTTAGCAGATAGCCCTTCAGCTGCATTCTTCAATAGACAATTTACAAAATTCCACAAAGAAAATAATATCACTAAAATCTGAGTTGATGGTGAAGACATGTCCACCACTCAAGATATCCTTGAGTCCTTTCAAAAACACTACAAAAATCTATTTGAAGACAATACTAATGTGGGAAGTTATAACTCTTGGAACCTTAATGGATTTCCAATTCATATCCAAGATGGGCTTGACAGAGGCATTACAGCATCTGAAGTTACCACAGAATGGCAAATATGAAAATAACTAGGAATAGACCTTTACCACAGCCTATAAAGAATGCCAGACATGAAAATAACCAGGACCTGATGGTCTAGGGATAGACGTTTACTGCAAGGCTTTGGATTTTATTATTCACATTCCAGTTATACTATTTAATTTTTTTCTCTTATCAGGACACATACTAAGTGAATTTATAGCAAGCAATACTGTCCTCATTTCAAAACGTAATAGAGCTCACACCTTAATCAGAAGCTGGAGATCTATTTCTTTATGTAACACACTGACTACAAGATATTTTTCTGTATCATCAATTACAGGCTCGAAGTGGGAATGCAATATATAAATGCACAGAGGTATGTATGAAGTACTGTGCCAAACAGTAGAATTTAGTCTGTTTCCTGCGTGATCTACTCCGCTTAGTTAATACAAAAAAAGTAGTTGACAGCAGTGCTATCAGTAGGCCTTATTCAAGCATTTGATAATGTCTGGCATCCCTTTCTGTTCCACATCCTCCAACAAATTGGTTTAGATAAAAAGCTGCTATCTGTTATCCACATCCTCCAACAAATTGGTGTAGATAAAAAGCTGCTATCCATTATCAAAGGAGCCAATGCCAATTCAACTACTCGCCTCCTAGTTAATCGGTTCCTCTCAGACCCAGTCAAAATTCAAGGTTGCCCTCTTAGTCCATTGCTTTTTGTATTGGTTCTTGAACCTTTCTTACAGGAAGTTGAAATACATATGCTGTGCAAGGAATAACAGTCCTTCAACTATGAAAGAAAATAAGGTATTAGCATATGCTGATGATGTAGTGGGCACTTTTAGGAATAATGATTCCATATACATCTTTTTTGGTATTTTGGAAAAATTCAGGAGGACTAGTGGATTAACTACTAATGCAGATAAGACAAAATGAAAAGTTTCTGAAAGTGGGATCTTCAGGGTATTCGTTTTGGACTAACACACTCATTATATTTGGAATTTTTTTCTTCACTACCCAATATTACCAGCTCAGGAACTTATATACAAAAAACATCATAACCTAAATGCACTGGAAAATAGGTCCACTTTCCTTTTCTTATAAAGCTATAGTATCAAAACCATAATCATCTTTTCTACGTTGATATAAATATTACAGACATCACAGAAGCTGAAGAAAAGCAATTATACAGTAAGCCTGTGTAATTTTTTTGGTCAAGCCGATACCAAGAAGTTAAAAAGGAATTTCAACTATCAAAGATGCACAGAGGATTTGGGCTCCCAGTCTTAAAATTCTGATATTTAAGCAATACAGCTTCACAAATCCATAATATATTGCAGACTAATCACGCATGTGCAGACCTTCTTATGTACATTCTGGGTTTTCATCTTCCCTGATCGAAATAATGATTATAAAGGTTCAAAAGTTGAGATTGTTCCTGAATACTACAGTACTACACTGTGCTTAACTCTAAGACTGCCACAACAGTCTGGCATTGACATTCTTTCCATTAAAAAAAGTAAAATTTGGCATAAAGAAATCTTTAATCTCTTTCACTGCGAACTTCTGCAGTTGGATACTGACAACACTTTGTTTCATAATTTATTGAAGTCCCAAGGATACATTTATACTTGATATACAGGGTGTTCGGGATAAATTTGACATATTTATAATTAATTATATTTTTCCGTAAGTTACATGTATTAACACACACTTCTCTTCATTTAAAAGTTTGGACCCTTCTTCATTCATATACAAGATGTCAGAAAGGATGGATAGCTGGAACCCACCTGAATCATGGAAGAGAATAACTTGTATCATGATGATTCGTGCCCGCCATCAAAATAAGGATATTACGACTGTTGCCCAATGCTCCCTGAATACAGTAAAAACAATCAGGCATGAACTAGAGACTTGCAATGGTGACTACGAGGATGTAGCAAGAAGAAAGATCCCTAGCAGACGATCTGATTGCGTTCGTACAGCAGAATTCCTCGCAAATCTGCAGGAACAGGTGTTGAAGAACCCTGGCATTGGAATTCGGGCTTTGTTCGTGGAGTTGCTAACTGTAGTCAAGCCCTGGATAACAAGGGTAGCCAATGGTAGGCCGTATGTATGGCAGCAGGATTCGGCCCCTTGCCACACCTCTGGGAAAAGTCAAAAATGGTTGTCTGAAAATTTCTACGACTTCACCAGTCCAAATGTTTGGCCTCCAAACTCCCCAGACCTTAACCCCATGGATTATTTTGTATGGGGCGCAGTTGAAAAAGACACCAATCGCACTTCCAGTAATACAAAAGCCCAGTTAATGGATAAAATTAAAACAGTTTTTGCGGCCCTTCCCAGGGAGACTGTAGCATCAGCTTGTTCGAGGTTCCGAAGCAGAATTGAAGCTGTGATCGATGCTAATGGTGGTTATTTTGAGTAAATCTTGTTGATAGTATTGTAATTAACTCTGCCTGTAATGTTTTTTTGTCAATTCATTAAATTTAATAGATACAAAGAAGATTTTCTTTTTACTTAAGAAACTGTCAAATTTATCCCGAACACCCTGCAAATGATAACATTGTTATCATTTATATCAAGAAAGAGAGACCCCCAGGTATGCTGCAACAAGACCAATATCTCTGGGCCCTTGCTGTTTAACTTGTTTGTAAATGATTATCATGTGGAGTTACCGGGGATCGTCAGTTGTTTGCTGATGATGCAAGGATGGGGAGAATTATAAGTAGCGTTCCTGATGATAATTCCCTTCAAGAAGATTTGAATAGATTTCTGACTTGGACAAATTAGTGGGGTTATAGTTTTAATATTAATAAGAGCAAGATGTTGCATTTTGGAGTGCAGAAATATAAGGCTCTGTACCATATTGACAGTGCTATACTGAAGGAAGTGGATGAGATTCGAGATTTGGAAGTGATGGTTGACAGTGGACTGAAGTTTAGAGGGTATATTGCAAGTGTTGCAAAGACTGTGCATTATAGTGCTGCTATGATAAGAAGTATTCTAACATGTAGGATTAAGGAAATTGTTGTGCCACTCTATAAAGCATTGGTCGGACCACAGTTGGACTATTATGTTAAAATCTAGTCATCTGGTTTTCTGTGTGATGTGTGAAACATTGGAGAGGGTCCAAACATGAGTGACTAAGACAATATCAGGACTTTAGAATGCTGGCTATCGATCAAGAGGTTGAAGAAATGTGGATTGCAGAATTTAGTGGATAAAGGGAAAAAAGGTGATATTATTGAGACATTTAAATTAGTGAGAGGATTTTATCTGATTAATCCAGATGGGATTATAAAAATAATAGAAGGTAAAAGTGGAAAAACCAGAAGCTATCCATGTAAGAATATAGTGTAGACGGTTTGATGAGTAGATTTTTTACAAGTAGAATTGTCAGTGAATCAAACACATTACTAGAATGTATTGTTAATGCAAGGAGGGTTAATGATTTTAATATTCAGTATTATAAATATGTTGTCAGTTGGCTGAACATCCCTCAATGAGTCTGCCGAGTCCATGGAAGGTGCAATAATAATAATAATTCTCTTATTCCATTGTCATGTAAATGCATGATATTCAACTCAGATTCTTCTTCCTTTTAAAAGTCTTATTCATGGAAAAAAAAACAGAACCATAGTCTTGAAGCATGGTATGCTTCAGAACTTTTGGAATGACCTTCATAGAAATGTAATAGTAATTAACATTTACAGCAAAGATTAATTGTATTAAGTGGGACTTTTTACCTGTTGATATACAAGCGATGGTCGAGCCTTGAGAGCTATCAGGAAAGTCATTTCAGTGATAAATATGCACACCACCAAATTTTTATGAATTGTGTTGCTGTTTGTCTGAGGACCTTGAAGAAGGCTGAGCAGAATAAACGTTGCAGCAAGAAAGAGAAGAGAAAGAATGATGGCTATATATGAAAAAACATTTTGAGCATGTGTCTCCTGGGGCAGAGTCTATAAATAAAAATTATAACAAACAGATTCAGTTAAGATTAGAAAAGTAGTATTTATTTAATACTTATTTAATGTATCTAGAGAATTATATTTCGTATCTTGTAATTGAATGCAGTAAATAAAGATAAAATATAAAAATTCCTCCTCCCCATTCATTTTTGGAAGGTTGTACTCAAAGAACACAGTGATTAAATAATGAATCTTTATTAAAGAAGTTTTTCCACTTGGTTATACTATAAAGATACCAAGAAATTATATACTTGGTTTAATCCAAGTATAATCAAACAAAGTTTATGCTTGAAGCATTTTCAGGACCGGGACAAGTCATATATAGAAGCTAATGATTTTTCACATCACTTGCCTTAGTATCCCATAATGCAAAGCACATCTCCTTGCAGACATGTATAATGCTATGCATTATGGGAAGGGTCACTACCCAGACTGGTTTCGACCTTTACTGAGAGCTCATCAGTGGGAGCCAGACCCAGAGGTGATACTAAGGTGGAAGTAATGCAGACCCTTCCCATAATGCAGAGTCTTTATATATGTCCTTAAGTACAGATGGATACAAAGCAAGTGATATAAAGTCATTAGCTTCTAATGTGAGTTGCCCCAATCCTGAAAATACTCCAGGCACAAACTTTGTTTGCTTACACTTGGATAAAGGATTAAACCAAGCATATAATTTCTTGGTATCTTTAATTTATAGTATAACCAATTGGAAAAGCTTCCAACAACTGTCTCTAATACAGAGAATTTTAATAATAAGGTGCGACACCTTTTGGCAACTTGTATATGAAAATATGATTTCTCTATTACTTCAAGCTTAGTATTACCTGGCAGAGTAGAAAAACGAGAGAGTCCTTTTTTAGGACTCCCAGGGTAACGGATAGCAATGCTGTAGCCAATGAAGCTTTAATTGAGGCTCAGCTATTGCCATTACCTAGCCATGACTAGAGCTTTTAGCTCAATAACACTTCATCTACACAGATTTTCTTCATTCAGATGACAAAATAAAGAGCCAAGGACACAGTCCATCTCCCAGTCCTTTTAAGGACTTAGTATCACCTTTAAGTCATGGCTGGGTCTGGCTTTCACTAATGAGATCTCAATTACGCCTGGTTGGCTGAGTAATTAGCATATCTGCTCTCCAGCCAAAAGGCTGCAATTTGGATCTTTGGATCATAAAGTATCTTTGCCTAGTTGCAAAGATACTTTAAATGCTAACTTTCCTTATACTTGGATAAAGGTCATGTATAATTTACTTTGTAACCAAGTGAAAAACTTTCTACAACTACTGCTAGAGTCGGCGTAGCACGTGGCGGGGAATTTGAGCTGTGATGAAAAAAGTGCTTATTAATTGGTGAATAGTCCGTTTTTTCTACGTTTTTGTAGTGCAAAGTTGTTTTCTGGAAAACAAGTGTCTGCCAGTGGTTGTTTTTTGAAGTTAGTTGTTGTCTCAATATTGTGTATTTTGGTTACCGTGAAGACCGGGTCGGAATCGAATGCATAATGGTGGAAGACCAGACGAAGGATAAGTTTTCATTATTTAGTTATTTCATTTTATTTATATCTAGTGTACTTAAATGTTTGAAATTGTTTGTACTTTTTCTTATAGTTATACTCATTCCCTTATACTTATTTAGATTTATTTTTTGACACTAATTTAGCGACACTATTTTAAATAATGGTGGCAGCGACAGTTAAAATTACAAATGGCGTATTGCGAAGTCCCCCCACCATTTAAGGACACCATTTTGCACGATAGCATACAGGATTTTCTAGCATGCGGGACTTTCGGAATGTATGCGTCCTGGCGATTGTATATGTGGCAGGAGAAAGAAGGGGGAAAAGTATGTGCACAAAATGCAGGCAATGGGAGGAACTTGGTGATTTAGAAATGACCATAACTGACCTCATTGAGACTATAACTGACCTTGTTGAGTCAGAGACGGGAGATTCTCCACATAGAGAGATGACGAGTATGATAGAGGGCGAGAGAAGTATAAATAAAATAATAAGAGTGGGGAATATGGAAAGGTTGAATGATTCTAAAGTTTGAGGAGATAGTCTCAATTGGGAGAATGAATGGCAAACTAGTTTCGACCTTTATTGAGGTCTCTTCAGTGGGAGCTATAGGTAGAGATGACCTTGCTAATGCTTCTGCCTGGTATCTTCACTTGCGCCTGGTCCCACTGAAGAGACCTCAATAAAGGTCGAAACTAGTCTGGGTAGTGGCCCTTCCCTTAATGCATAACATTAGAGATATCCACAAGGAGATGTGTTTTGCATTATGGGAGATACTGAGATAGGAGTGATGTTAGCTTGCTCCACCTTTTCAACAAGTTATCCAGTGTTGTACTACCTTACCCCAGTCCTGAAGATATTTTCAGGCGCAAACTTTGTTTGCTCACACTTGGATAAAGGATTAAACTAAATTTATTATAGTGTAACCAAGTGAAAAATAAACTTTCAACATCTCTACCACCAGTTGGAGAGAGTGTCCATATGGTTTTGACTTGGAAAATGAATAGCCATGCAGGAGTATTAAAGAGACGGGAACGTATGTTGAATTATAAAGCAGGTGATTATAATAGTCTTAGACGTCAACTTGGGGAAGTTTCATGGAGGGAGAAATTGGAAGGCAGGGATATCATTAGTGCTTGGGAAATTGTGAAGAAATATTTGTTAGCAGCAATGGTAAGCTGTATTCCATGAGTGAAGAAGAGGACACAATTTGGAGTAAAGTGGATGACAAACAATATTCAACAGGAACTACATGCAAAGAAGAGGCTATGGAAGAGATATAAGGAGACAGGTGAAGAGAAGATGCATGAAGGATATAAGACACAGGCCAGAAGAGTGACTAGTATGGTAAGGAAGGTGAAACTGGAATATGAGAAAAGTGTGGCCCTTAGATCCAAGGAAAATCCTAGGGAATTTTTTAGCTGTGTGACCAGTAGTAGGAGAAATGACTGTGGAAGAATAACATTGTTGGATAAAAATGGGAATAAAGTGACTGATGCACAGGACATAGTGGAATTGTTCAATGAACACTTTATTGGAGTATTTCATCACTGAGGAGTCAATATGAATACTAGAGGGATAGAGCAGGTTCGAGGTTTAGAGGTGCAGGAGGAGAGTGTGTTCCACATACTGAGTACCCTGGATGTTAGTAAAGCTGTGGAACTGGATGGTATTTCACCACAAGTTTTGAGACAAAGTGCTAAGGAACTGATAGTGCCCTTGACCTGGCTTTTCAATGAAAGTCTGACTGCAGGAAAGGTGCCCATGGAATGGATGGAAGGTAAGATAGTGCCATTGCATAATGGTGGTAGCAAACTGGAAGTGTCTAATTATAGGCCAGTGTGCGTGTCATCAGTAGTTAGTAAGAACTTGGAGAAAGTAGTGAGGGATCATATACAGAATTGGGCAGATGAGGGTAATGTTATCAGTGAGAGTCAACATGGAATTGTGAAGGGGTGCCCTTGTTTTAGTAATATGCTAGCTTTTTATGATAAAGTTAGAAGAGCATTAGATGAGGGAAAGGCATATACTGCCATTTTCTTAGACTAAGCCAAGGCATTTGACACGGTGCCACATGATAAGCTGATATTCAAGTTGCAGCACATGGGTCTGGATGTCAGATTGGTCAACTGGATTCAGGATTGGCTGTCCAATAGGTATGGAAAGTTGTGTAGGGGGGGGGGGAGCAATATCAAAGAGGCAGAAGGTTACAAGTGGGGTTCCACAGGGCTCAGTACTGGGACCTATATTGTTTAACCTTTATATCAATGACAGTGTCCGTGGATTGCAAGGGGATATTCAGTTGTTTGTGGATGATGCAAAGCTGGGAAGGGTTATTAGTAATAGTGCACATGTAGTAGCCCTGCAAGAGGATTTGAATAAGCTAGATAGATAGGCAAATGAATGGGCTGTCAGTTTAATGCTGCAAAATGTAAAGTCTTGAGGTTTGGGACACATCAATGGGATGCTGCATACTCTATGGGAGGAGTTAAACTAGAGGAAGTAGGAGAGACAAGAGATCTGGGTTTGATGATTGATAGAAACCTGAAATTTAGGGGACATATTGCAAAAGTAGTGAAGGTAACACAGAGAATTGCTGCAATAATGAGAAGGATACTGACCTGCAGAGATAAAATGGTTATCATCCATTGTATAAGACTGATCAGACCACACTTAGACTATTGTCCTCAGATCTGGTCTCCAGGATTTGAAGGGGATAAATTAACTGTGCAAAGGGTACAAAGGCGGATAACAAAGATAGTGTCGGGACTGTACAATGTTAGTTATGAGGATCGGCTGAGGGAGTGTGGACTGCAGAGTTTGGTGGATAGAAGGAGGGCTAATATGATTGAGACTTTTAAACTGCTGAGAGGTGGTTACAGGGTGACACTAGGGCGTTGTTTCGCTTGGCTGAACACGGGAAGGAGTGATGACAAGGGCCATCCCTGGAAGCTACGAAAGGAAACTGTGAGAAAGAGGGCAAGGAGTGGTTTCTTTGCATGGAGGGTGATTGAACCATGGAATGCATTGCCTGATGGAGTGGTGAGAGTGAGAATGGTTGAGAATGCATTTAAGGAGTGGTATGACAGACTGTGTTTCCTAGGAGGGACCTCCCTCAATGAGTCTTGATAGACTTATGTTTCTTAGAAAGGACCTCCCACGATGAGTCTTTTGACTCCATGAATAATAATAATCTACTCTATAATATAAAATGATAAGCCTTTTTCTGTAATGTTTTTGTGTCACGTTTTTTTCAAGTTATTTGAAACGTTTTGAAACTCAGGGACTACCCTGAGTGTAGAGTCTTCAAAATTTGAGTCATCAGAATTCAATGAGAACCGCCCTACCAGTCTGGAACTCAGGGGGTACCAGAACCCCCTTTCGAGTCATCAGAATTCAATGAGAACCAGCTTATCAGTCCAGAACGCGGGGGGGGGACCCCTTTTGAGTCTTCAAATTTTGGGTCATCGGAATTTAAGGAGAACTGGCCTACCAGTCCGGAACTCGGGGGTTTGGCACCGTAGACATCAGGGGGCGGAACCCCCTAGTAATAAAAATAATAATTGCTGATTCACAGTATATTAATTATGTGATATACCTTATTACTACTTGTATATGGAAAGTGTGGTTTCTGCATTAATTCGATCTTGTTATCTTCCATCTTCATACAGAAGATGGGAGTAGACTCACTCCCATCTTCATGACAGAGCAGTTCTACTCCATCATGAGTTTTTTGTGTTTTGCTAAGTGGCACAGCTGCACTACAGTGAATCAGACCAGTGATCAGTTTATTTATCCTTTTGGTTCACTCAGTGAGATTGAGTGATCTCATAGATCACCCTAAATAAGATATACTTAGAAAGATACCACTGCATTTTAACAGTGCCATAATAATGATTGAAATTGGTCTGGGTAGGGACCTTTCCCATAATGCATAGTTAAATACACATCCGAAAGGAAGTATGCTTTGCATCGTGGGATACTAAGGCAACTCATGTGAAGTCAACAGCCTCTATACACAAGTAGTCTAGTGAAGATACTTCATGTATGAATTTTGTTTGCTTTACACTCTGATAAAAGAAGGATTAAAGAAGAATATAATTTCCTCTCAAGTATAATTTACTTTGTAACCAAGAAATTATATACTTGGTTTAATCCTTTATCCAAGTGTAAACAAACAAGTTTGCACCTGAACTATTTTCAGGACCTGAGCAACTCGTATAAAGAAGCCAAGACTTCGCATCACGCCTTAATATCCCATAATGCAAAGTACATATCCTTATGGATATGTATAATGCTATGCATAATGGGAAGGGTCACTACCTAAACCAGTTTCAACCTTTATTGAGATCTCTTCAGCGGGAGCCAGACACAGATGTGATACCAAGGTTGAAGTGATACAAAAGTCATATTTTCATATATGAGTTGCAAAGGGTGTCACACCTTATTATTAAATAACTCTGGATTAGAGAAAGTTTTTGGAAGGTTTTCTACTTGGTTATTCTCTCAAATGCTCTTCATAGCCAACACTCCAGTCCTGATATCACTTTGGTTATTCATCTTTGAACCAAAGTGATATCAGCTGTTTTGTGGATGATTCTGAAAAAATTAATTGAGTCTTGTGGTTTGTGGAGAGAAACAACCTTTAGTAGACACTCTCTAGTGTCTCCACATTACAATGAAAACTAATTAACCAAATCATTTAATGTAGCTTTCTGCTTTTTGGTCAGCTTCCATATTTCTGATCCATATAATAATATGGCCTTAACAGTGCAAATGAAGACTTTTATTTTGGGTTAATAATGATACTTGGATGATTTACATATAATATTTAATTTTCTGAAAGTAGTATTAACTTCTGTCAATCTTTGCATTATATTCCTGTCAGCTCCACCTTCAGTATTCACATATGCTCTCAAGTATATAAAATAATTAACTTCTACTACAGCATGTTGATTGATTGGAATTTCTTTTTGGCATTTGCTGTTTACTTTGTTTCAGTTACATTTATTTTAAGACCAACCATTTCAGCAGTTTTATACGTCTTCCAATTATGCTTGTATATCACTTTTTATGTATTTTGAGGATATGAAAATATGAAAACTATGTTACTGGCATAATCTAAGTCTTTTAACTCTGACAAAGGTTTCCATTTAATTTCTCTTCTTCACCTATATCTTTACTCATAATCCAATGAATGACTATGTCAAACAGTATACCAGACATTACACAACCCTGTCTCACACCAGACTTTATCTCAAACCAATCAGATGTTGTCTGCAGTGCAATTTAACAACTTTTACTGCTTTATACATTTCTTTGATTATTCTCACATATTTGTCAAGGTGATCAGTAATATAATGATATTTTTTGGAAACCAAATCACATTCTTCAAAAAAAGGTTGTTTCTCTCCACGAACCACAAGACTCGATTAAGTTTTTCAGAATCATTCATAAAACAGCTGGTGAAAGCAATTTGTAGTTATTTGGGGATTATGGATACTTCCCTGGCTTAGAAAAGGAAAGTATAATTGTCTTTTGCCAGAAAGCCAAAACATACAGGATACCACATGGAATTCTAATCAGTAAACTGCAGCATATGGGGATGGATATATAGGGTTGGTGAGAAGGATAGGAGGGTGGTTGATGGAGAGATATCAGAGAGTGGTTTATTCAGGAGTAGGGTCCAAAAGACAGCCTGTGACTAGTGGTGTGCCACAGGGTTCTGTTCTTGGACCACTACTGTTCAATTAACGATATAGAAAAGGATCTGAGAGGAAGTGTTCATTTGTTTGCTGATGATGTAAAGCAATAGTGAGTGCACAGGATGATTTGGATAGTTTGGAGGACTGGGCTAAGGAAAATGGATGTCAATTTAATGTGGCAAAGTGTAAGGCTATGCATTTTGGAGTGAAAAGATTAGCAGCAGTATATCACATTGGTGGAACCATACTCCAGGAGATTGACGAGGCCAGGGATTTGGGAGTGTTGGTGGATAGGGAGTTGAAGCAACTCAGGGGGCACATCGTAAAAGCGGCTAAATCAGCTCATCAAATCACTTGGTTGCTGAAAAATACTTTAACAAGCAGAGAAACAGAGGAACAATAACCTCAATACAGAGGTTATTGTTCCTCTGTATTGAGCCTTGATAAGACCCCATCTAGACTACTGTGCTCAGATATGGGCACCAGGGTTTGTTCTTGATGGGGAGGAGGTGGAGAGGATCCAGAGACGAGTGACCAAGATGACAGCAGGTCTATGGAATGAACCTTATGAGAACAGGTTGAAGATTTGTGGGTTACCGAAATTGGTTGATAGACGGAAAAGGGATGATATGATTGAGACATTCAAATTACTGAAGGGTTTCTATAAGATTAATTCAGAAGATATTTTTGAGAATAGGACTGGTGATGGGAGGACTAGGGTCCATACATGGAAGCTGGGCAAGAGTGTGGTTAGCAAGGGTGTTAGAGCTAGGTTTTTTACTTGGAAAGTGGTGAATGAGTGGAATAATCTGCCAGAGTCTGTTGCGGGTGCCATGACTGTGAATAAGTTCAAGGCAAGGTATGATAGATACTGTGGAATGTCGAATAGTTGTTCTTGACATGATGTTAGGGCCTCCTTCGATGAGTCTATCAACTCCTTGGAGTTGCCCATAATAATAATAATACTCTCACAAAAAATGATATTGTTTAGGTGCAACACAGCTAATCCACGAATGATAACGCCAGATGTTTCACCATCTCGTAATGGATGTTATCTGACAACACTTAAGCAAATAAGCTTTCATCCATTTTTTTTATTGATGATCTGCTATTTTCTTCAATGCAGTTTGAAAAAAAAAAAAAAAAGAAAAAAAATAGAGAATTTGCATTATTATTATTATTATTATTGCACCATGGGGGGTTCATTCAACTGACAACATACTGATCATACCAAATGTTGAAATCCTTAACATTTTTTGCATTGATACACATTCTGGTAATGCATTCCATTCATTGACAATTATCCATGTAAAAAATCTATTCCTCACACTTCTCTTCACCATATTTGTATGTAACTTGCCTCTAGTTTTTCCCCTCTTGCCTTCTACTGTTATTATGATCAAATCTGGATTAATCAGATGACATCCTCTCACTAACTTAAATGTCTCTATTATATCAACTCTTTTCCTACTATCCACAAAACTCTGCAACCCAGATTGTTTCAACCTCTCTACACACCCAACATTCCAAAATCCTGATATTGTCTTAGTCACTTATCTCTGGATCCCCTCCAATGTTGCTGCATCACACTCAAAACCAGATGCCCATATTTGAGCAAAATATCTGCCTTTTGCCAAAAAAGCCAGAAATATTCTCCCCAAGTGCAGACTGACCAGTGCTTTATACAATGTCACAACCACTTCCTTACCCCTTCCTTATACATGTCAGAGCACTTCTTATCAACACAGCCCTATCTACAGCCTTTGCAATATTTCCAATATGCCCTCTAAACCTCAGTCTATTGTCAACAATCACTTCCAGATATCTAATCTCATCCACTTACTGCAGTACAGCACGATCGATATAGTACACAGCCTTATATTTGTGTACTCCAAAATGCAACACCTTGCACATATTAATATTAAAACTAAAAACCCACTCCTCTGTCCAAGTCAAAAGTCTATTCAAATCTTCCTAAAGGGAATTAACATCAGCAATGCCACTTAAAGGCTGGTCAATAGGTAGAGCCTCTGCTACTAATAGTTCACAAAAAAAAGTTAAGCAAGTTTGAGAGTGGCTAGCAGTTGGAAGGGATCAATCGTTCAATGCTGTTGGCACACTCTCCCTCGATGTGCCTTTGAGCTCCCTGGAGGTGTCACATAATAATAATAGTTTTTTTTTTTTTTTTTTTTTTTTTTTTTTTTAGAAATTATGGACCTTACAACCGTGTTATGAATAATTTTTTAATTTCCCGACATTTCAATCTTCCTATTAAGATCATCATCTGGAGCATATACAAATATATAGGACAAGCTGAGTTACATTATATACAGTAAGCTAGAGGAAACAATGATTTGATCACAGATTATTCTACTGGCATGACCTCTAGTGAAAAAAAAAAAAAAATTTTACAAATCAATTAACTATTTAGAAACTACATCAAGCTAAATTCTATTTATGATAACATGAACAAACATTCTTTCTTATAGATAGTTTTCTTTCAGTAACAATGATGTCCTATTTTTAGCATTACAATTGTTATTTTTGATTTAGGATCCTGGATTATCTACAGTCCTGTTTATAGTTACTGTTAGAGAGGAAGGTTCCGTGGGTCGAATATGTGCCTTCCATATGTTTGGGATTTTTAGACCATCGTTATTGTTCAGATTGGGGTGGTTGATAATAATCTCACAGGCTTCCTTAAATTTGTGTTCATACCATGTTTTGGTGTGATGTAAACAACTAGTACTTTTCCAGACAATTCTACGTAAAGTGTTCAAGGGCATGATCAGAAAGGCCATAGTTCTTCACCATAGTTATTATATTTAATGTGTCGTTTATGTTCTTTTTGTCTGATAGGAATTGTGCATCCTGTTTCCCCTATATATGGTATGTTACAGGTGCAATAAATACGGTATACTCCAGGGTGGGCCAGCAGAGGGAGTGGGTCTTTGGATGAATTGAGCAAGCTTTTTAATTTTTCAGGAGGTTTAAAGGTGGCTTTGAGGTTGTATATTTGTAGTATTCTGTTTATTTTATCTTCTTCTTCTTCTTTCACTCTGCCTTATCCCATGTTAAATGGGGTCGGCGCACCAATCTTTAACCTTCCTCTTCCAAGTTCTCCGGTCCTTCGGACTCCATCCTTTCTCCCTAAGATCCTCTGTTATCTTATCCCTCCACCTGAGCTTGGGCCTGCCTCTTTTCCTCCTTCCCTCCAACTCCATATACTCCACTCGTTTACCAACATACTCCTCACCCTTCCTCTCAACATGTCCAAACCACCTCAGCCTACTTTCTTGTATCTTCTTGCCAATTGGTCCCACCTTAACCGTCCCTCTGATGTAGTCATTCCTTATCCTGTCCTCCTTTATCACACCACTCATCCATCTCAACATCCGCATCTCCGCTACCTCCATCTTCCTCTCCTGTGCCTTGGTTATAGGCCACGTCTCCGCACCATGGAGCATCGCCGGCCTCACCACCATCTTATAGAGCTTTCCTTTCCTCTTACAACTCACTCTCTTGTCGCACAGGACCCCGCTCATCTTCCTCCAATTCATCCAACCACATGTTATTTTATCTGATGTCCCTTTAATGTAAGGAATGGTTATAGTTTTATTGTAGTCTGGTTTATCTTTGTTTTTTTTATTGAGGTCTTGTAGAGAATTTTGTAGTTTTTTGGCTCTAACCATTTTTAAGAAAAGTATTGCTGATAACTTTAAATTCGTCTTTCAGTGCATATTCATTGGAGCAAATCTTCAAAGTCATGTTTTTTAGAGAATTAATGACACCTAGTTTTTGTATCTTTAAACAAAGCCTTTTAGTCTTTAAACAAAGATGAACTCTCCGTACTTAACAAAAGTCTAAATCTTGCTGTAGCATCCAGATCGATAAACAAACTGGAATTTATCTGTAATATTAAAAGAGGCTTAAGATTCATCTCAAATAACATAGCAGACAATATACGTTTAGAAACCGTGAACATTTTAAATCATAACAAAACAATAACAAGCAACTAAACAAAACACGAATTAACAGCAGTGAAATCATTAAAATCAAATCCAAACCCGTAATAACTAGAGCCGATAAAGGAAGTGCCACATTTATTCTAAACTAAACCGCTTATTTCGAAAAAATGAATCTGCTAGTCTCGGACAATAAGACATACAAACTCGTTAAGTACAGCCCTACAAATAGAATAAAAAAGAAAACAGAGAAACTACTTAAATCAATTACCACATGGCCCGAACATACAGTCAAAAAACTATTTCCACACTACGTTCATTCTCGAAGAATTTACGGGCTACCGAAAATACACAAACAAAACACACTACTCCGGCCGATAGTCTAAGGTATAGATAGCCCGAATTATCGCCTAGCCGAGAAATTAGTGGCAACACTCAAGAAGTTGGTAGGTCATTCCCCCTCCTACATCAGAAACACATAACACTTCGTAAACATTAGTAATAATATTTTTGGTTTACAGATCGAGTGTTGATCAATTTTATTAACTTAACCAACTAATTATGCCAAACTTTAACTGTTGGTGTCTTCAGGGCACTTACATATAGGCTGAAACAATCTCACAATTATGTGCAACTATAAAACCAACAAGAATAACTGTAAAAAACTGACTAGAATAATTACAAATAAAATAGTATCGCGTGTATAAGATTAGCTAGCTGTTGCTAAGGAACTTTTTGTAGTTTGTATTAAAGTTCATTTCTTTTGTTTTTAAAGATTTGATTACAGTTTTCCATATCTCTGGGAGTATTAGACCTTGATTTCTGTTAAGGTTGACAGTAGAACGAGTGACTGTGGCTGCTTCTTTGAAAATTCTTGAATGGTAATCTTCCTCTAAGTAAGGGGAACAACTTTTGTCCCACATGATGACATGGTTAGTTGTAGAGAAATGAGACGATAGGCCAGAAATGTTCTGTCTGTTGTTTTTGACGTAGCCAATGTGCTCTTATTGCCTGATTTCAAGGCTTCTCGAAGTCTGTCTGATGTAACTAGAGCCACACGAGCATGGAATATTATAAACTCCAGCATATTTATAGAAAAGGTGGTTGTCTTTTGGAGATCTTAGTAGTTTACGAATAGATTCTATTGGTTTAAATGTTACTCTTATTTTGTGTTGTTTGAGGAGGCTGGCGAGCTTGCAGGAGATGCCACTTACAAACGGAATTGCAATAGTTTTTATATATTGAATATCTTCTTGTTCTTTTTGTGGTGGTTCAGAGAAAAGGACTTTATTGGCTAGTCTTCTTGGATAGCCGTTCAAGTACAGATTGTTGGAAATTAATGTTAACTCATCTTGAAGGGTCTCATTGTCTGTTGTGATGCGAATCGCTCTCTTCTTTAACATGTGTACAATGCTGAGTTTATGTGAGATGTGGTGAGAGGAGCTGAAATGTACATAGCAACCTGTATTGGTCGGTTTTCTGTACACCAATACATTTATATTGCCTTCATTTCGTTTTTTGATTAAGATGTCTAAAAACGGTAGTTGTTTATCTCTTTCACCTAAACAAACAACACAAATGCATACAGTTGACAATTGAGATTGAAAAACAGAACACGCTTCCATTTCTAGATACACTTGTCACACGTCTTCCTTCTGGCAATCTTTCCTTCACTATTTACCGGAAACCGACACATACTGGCCAATATATACACATATACTCCTACCACCACCCAACACAAAAATTAGGTGTCATCGATACTCTAAAAAACAGGGCTTTGAAGATCTTCTCCAGTAAACATGCACTGAAAGACGAATTTAAAGTTATCAGCAACACTCTTCTAAAAAATGGTTACAGCCAAAACACTATTAACAAAATTCTCTACAAGACCTCAATAAAAAACAAAGATAAATCAGATTACAATAAAACTATAACCATTCCTTACATTAAAGGGACATCAGATAAAATAAACAGAATACTACAAAAATACAACCTCAAAGCCACCTTTAAACCTGCTGAAAAATTAAAAAGCTTACTGAACTCATCCAAAGACCCACTTCCTCTGCTGGCACACCCTGGAGTATACCGTATTTATTGCACCTGTAACATACCATATATAGGGGAAACAGGATGCACAATTCCTATCAGACAAAAAGAACATAAATGACACGTTAAATATAATAACTATGGTGAAAACTGGCCTTTCTGATCATGCCATGAACACCTTACATAGAATTGTCTGGAAAAGTACTAGTTGTTCACATCACACCAAAACATGGTATGAACACAAATTTAAGGAAGCCTGTGAGATTATTATCAACCACCCCAATCTGAACAATAACGATGGTCTAAAAATCCCAAACATATGGAAGGCACATATTCGACCCACGGAACCTTCCTCTCTAACAGTAACTATAAACAGGACTGTAGATAATCCAGGATCCTAAATCAAAAATAACAATTGTAATGCTAAAAACAGGACATCATTGTTACTGAAAGAAGACTATCTATAAGAAAGAATGTTTGTTCATTGAAAGTTTACTGAGATAGGAGTGTTGATAGCTTGCTCCACCTTTGCAAGGAGTTGCCGGTGTTGTACCACTTTACCCCAGTCCTGAAGATATTTTCAGGTGCAAACTTTGTTTGCACACACTTGGATAAAGTTTAATGAACAAACTTTATTAATGTTTGTTCATGTTATCATAAATAAAATTTAGCTTGATGTAGTTTCTAAATAGTTAATTTAAAATTTTTTTTTTCCACTAGAGGTCATGTCAGTAGAATAACCTGTGATCAAATCTATATTTCTCTAGCTTGCTGTATGTAATGTAACTCAGCTTGTCCTGCATATTTGTATAAGTTCCAGATGATGATCTTAATATGAAAATCGAAACGTCGGGAAATTAAAAGAGTAATTTATAGCACAGTTGTAAACTCCATAATTTCTAAAATTAATACTGATCATCATGCAACACTAAAAGAAAGGAATAATAATACTTATATAATTCTCTGCAACTTTGCATCATCAGCAAGCAAATGAAGATCCCAATCAGTCCACATGATATATCATTTATGAACAAGTTAAAGAGCAGGGTTCCAAGAACCAAACCCTAGAGCATGCACTGGTTACCCTACTTAGAGTTTTTTTTACCCTCCTTTTATCTCCAGAGAAGAATGGACAAGATAGTAGACACACGATCCTGAATTACAAATGTAATTGAGATATTATTATCCGATTTTCTGTTCTTAAACCTTCCTTTGAGATACAGGTGATCCTGAATAGGATTCTTATGAAGCATGGAACATATACAGACTTGTTATATAAATGGGAAAATGCCTTTCTCCTCGATATGACTGTGGTGCTCCTAAACAATCAATTCATCACACCACCACTAAGTGCAGCCTACATCTTTATAGGTGAATGGTCTGATTTTCTCCAAGCTGCAGCATCAGTACTAGAATGGATCAGAAACTTAGACATGTATTTGTAGTTTTCATATTATCACATTCATTTATAGGGTTTTTTTTTTTAAATTCTGTATTGTACTGCATGCACTAAATAATAACACAGAATGTAGTTGGGTAGGAGGTAGAGTGATATGATAGAGCCATGCAACTTGGATCTTATAATATTAACATTGAAGAAGTTTTTCACAGAATGGTAGAGTGCAAGAGGTCATCCTTGGATTCTGTATAATAAGGGTGTGAGCATAGAAGTGAGAAGCTGTTACACTTGTTTTTGCTTTGAGAGTGGTGAATAAATGGAATAATTTGTTTGCAGTTGCAAAATACTCCCAATAAACAAAACAAAGGTATCACAGATCACATGTTACAAACCAATTTCCTGATATGCAACCTCAAGGGGTGATTATTAGATTATTTCTTGTTGAAAATCATCTACTCTAGCTGCCGTTCTGCATTCCATGCTTCTGATAATCTTCATAAAATGCATTCCATAGATATGCCCCCATCTTGGTCACTCACTTCTGATCCTCTCCACCTCTTCCTTGCCCCCCCCCCCCCCAAGAAACCCAGTTGATAAGACTGCATAATAGTCTTATCCACCTCAGCTTGGGTTGAACAGCGGGAAGGAGTGATGACAAGAGGCCATCCCTGGAAGTTACGAAAGGAAACTGTGAAAAAGAGGGTGAAGAGTGGTTTCTTTGCATGGAGGGTGGTTGAACCATGGAATGCATTGCCTGATGGAGTGGTGAGAGCGAGAACGGTCAATGCATTTAAAGAGTGGTATGATAGACTGTGTTTCCTAGGAGGGACCTCCCTCAATGAGTCTTGATAGATTTGTGTTTCTTAAAAAGGACCTCCCACGATGAGTCAAAAGACTCATCGTGAGAGACCATGGAGGCCTGAATAATAATAATAATAATAGTCAAGATGGGTCTTATTAATGCCTTAATATGAGGTAAAATAACATGTTTATCTCTGCTCATCAGGAATCAAGTAATCTGATGAGCTGTTTTAGCCACTTTTGTAATATGCCTCTAAACTTGAACTCCCTATCAACTAATACCCCAAATATTTGGCTTTATACATTACTTGAAGTACAGTTCCATTAATATGGTACGGTACATAGCCAGTAGTCTTTTCAAAAATTTAAAAATGCATAACTGTACACTTTATCGCATTAAACTGATATCTGTTCTCCTTTGCACATACTGCTCATCTATTTCATTCTAAAGAATCTCATCTTAAAGCCAGCCTGGTTGGCCGAGTGGTCAGCGTATCCGCTCTCGAGCCAAAAGGCTGCAGGTTCAAATGCCACCGTGGGATTTGAACCTGCAGCATGGAATGTTTGTGATTGTCTGTGAAAATTCTAGTGGTGGTGGTCGGCAGTAGATGGTGTTGGTGTAGATGATGAAGGTAGTTGCGGTTGGTGGAGTCAGAGAGTTGTGGAATAGGTGCCCTCCCTTGAGTCTTTGGACTCCCTGGAGGTGTTATGTAATAATAATAATAAAAGAATTCTAACATCTTTACTGACTACTGCTCTACTCATTTAATTACTCAAACTGAGATCATCTTGATTAAACTGCCACCTCTTCATTAACTGTGCAGAAATTGTGAACCTCCCAAAAATATAAAAGATGACCCTCATCATTCATTAAACACTCTGGAACCTTTATTTTTTTTTTATTATCTTTTTTTTTTTTTTTTTTTTTTTTTTTTTGTAAACAGTGCTTTCTCCCAACACATTACAGATGTTTCTCTCTTGTTTGCAATTCTGATCATATCCCCATCCATGTTTCCTTTAATAGAGATCTATCTCTTCACAACCAAACTTAGCCTTGTATCCCATGCCATAAAATAGGATAGAATTTCTATGGCTCTTTTCCACGGTTGAATTATTTCTGCTCTTTCAATCCAAACACTGGCTCTAACCAAATAACTCAAACTGACCTTAACAGAAAGAGTACCTTCATTCCCCACTCCAATGCAAACCCCAACCTCTAGCATAGCACTAGTTCTCTAAAAATAAGCCACCCAGCCTTCCAAATTTTCCAATCCTTCGTGGAGTCTTATTTGTTAGTTTAGGTTTATTTCTGGATAAATTCCATGTTACTCCTCTAAATAAATATCAATTTTTATGGCTATTTTAGAAGTATCCCATTTTATGTCACTGGCTTTTAACTCAATTTTTAGGATATCACTGATGTTTTAAAGACAGATACATGAAGAATATGTGGGAAGAATAATTTTGGACATACCTTTGTAGGATGTTCCTGGTTGTCTTCTTAATCAGCAGCATCTGCCATATGGCAATATAAATTTGTATTACTGCTGAAGTATGACTGAAAGGAAAGGGGGGAGGGGTTGGAAATGTGGAGATAGAGAGATGTGGGAGAATTGCGAGTGAGGCAAGGGGTATGCCAATTTTAGAACCCAGGTTTTGAGGGCAGGCTGAGAATTCTTTGTAAAGAAGATGAAAAATGGAAAATTTTTTTGGGAAAGGAGAAGGATAGAGTATGATGGAACAAGATTAGGGGTAGGACTAATGGGGTGTAAATCATTTTGATAGTGTTGTCTTCGGAGCTCATTGGAAAAGTGGAGTGTATGTCACGTCAGCTTGGTGCTTTTGTCTTGGGTATATCTGTGATGTTTTCTATTGGTCGAAGTTGTGACCTAATTTTTATGTTTTGGAGCTCCCAACTCTTGGATATTATATAGGGGCAGTGAATGTTTATTGCGTTTTTGTCACATTTTATGGCTATCATTTCCAATATTCTAAGCATTGTTTCATTTTCCTGTATATCTATTATTATAGATTTGTCAATTTGTGGGGTATGTTTCTGTTCAAGGATGTGGACTGCTATTTTTGTTTTTCCTGTATTTTGTATTATGTTTTTCTTTTGTTTATTCCTATCCTAATTTATGCTCATGCATAGAGCTACACTTTTTACTGTGTAGGCATTCGGAACTGAATCCTATGGAATAAGTTAGTACTCCTTATTCCTGGGGTTCCTATGCTGTAGAAGCATTATATTCTCAAGGCTGGTTTTCCTGCTTGCAGGAGGAAAAATCCCAGATAAACTGGGGAGAAAAACCTTGCAGTCCACATCCAAGACTGACTAACTTGGCTATGTCTCAAAAAGATAATAAGCTCCTCACATCAATGACAGGAATCGAACCCAGGACACTCCTTTCCCAGGCATATGGTTGAGAAGCACATAGACACTTGACTAACCATGCAGACTTTTGTTTATTCAGAAACAATAAGAAATGTAATAGCCAAAAAAAAAACAAATACAAAATACAGGAAAAACAGAAATAGCAATTTATGTCCTCGAACAGAAACATACCCCACAAATAGACAAAGCCATAATAATAGGGATACGGGAAAACAAAACAATGCTTAGAATATCAGAAATGATAGCCATAAAATGTGATAAAAACTCAATAAATGTTCACCACCCCTATATAATCTCCGAGAGTTGGAAGCTCCAAAATATAAAAATTAGGGTAACGACTTTTCCCAATAGAAAAAAACACAGATACACCAAGACAAGATCACTAAGCTGACATGACGTAGTCTCCACTATTCCCCATGAGCTTCGAAGACGACACACTGTTGAAAGAGCTAACAACACCCCATAAGTCCCACCTCTAATCTTGTTCCATCATACTCTCTCCTTCTCCTTTTCCCCAAAAATTTTCTTTTCACCGCCTTCCCAAAGAATTCTCAGCCCACCCTCAAAACCCAGGTTTTAAAATTGGCATACCTCTTTCCTCACCTGCAATTCTCCCACATCTCTTCATCTCCAAATTTCCAACCCCCCTCCCCTTCCTTTCAGTCATATTTCAGCAGTAATACAAATGCATATTGCCATACACTAGATGCCAATGAATAAGAAGACAGCCAGGAACATCCTACAAAAGTAGGTTCAAAATTATTCTTCATGTATCTGTCTTTAAAACATCAGTAATGTCCTAAAAATTGAGTAAAAATCCAATGACATCATAAAAAGGAGTACTCCTACACAAAAATTAATTTGTTAGTTTATTTTAATTGTATTGATTACAACACAGAATGATAAGAAAATAATTAGTACTTATTAACTGATATTTTGCTGTATTATATGCAGCATCTTCATAGCGAAAGAACAGTTTGTCATAGAAATGAAACAACAACAATTTGGAATAATCAGGGAAAAACCAGAGGTCATCCCTGGAAACTATAAAGAGGGTGTGAGTAGGGGAGTGAGAGGCAGTTTTTTTTTCGTGCAGAGTTGTGAATGATTGGAATGCCTTACCTAAGAATGTGGTGTCTGCAAAGAGATTGAATGTGTTTAAAACAAGGTATGATGAGCTGTGTGTGTGATAAAATGACCTTCCAGATGAGTCTTTGACTCCATGAGGTCTTGGGGTGGTAATAATAATAATAACAGTAGAACTAGTTTTAAAAAAAATTGTAACAGATAACACATGGAACTAAAGTCCTAATTGGCACCATCTATGTTGGAAAAAGAGAAAATAAGTATTAATTAGATTTTAAAATGTCTCCCAGATTTTTGGTAAATTTATACAGCCATACTTGTTGAGATTTGGAATATGTTTTAAAGCTGCTGATGATTCCAAAAACAATCTCTCTCTGACTTATGACTTCTCTGTGGTGCTTTTGTTTTCTTCCATTTGACTGTGTGTGAAGGGATATCCAAGGCATGGTCGGTTGGCCATAACGATAGTGTCGAATGTATTTTTTATGTTCACCAAAGCAGATATGTCAACAGTTCTTCCTGTCTGTCGATACTAAGCCAGATCACAAGAACAGGACACTTCGTAAACTCCTGGATGTGATAAACAACAGAGTCTGTCCTTAGGTGAATGGATGAGAGTTGCCAATCTGACATATTAGTTTAAATATGGTGTGTGGCTGATATTTATTAAGCACTCTAGATATCTTTTCAGATGTATCTTGAATGTATGGGATGATACCAAACACATGGAAAGGCTTATTTGTTCGTAGTCCATGTTAATTTATTTTCACAGTATTAGCGATCTACTTTACAATGCAAAGGAAGCTAACGACTGTCTGCCCTTCCTGGATGCACTAATCAAGGCTTCTGGATGGTTCCTCGTCTTTTTCAGTTTATAGAAAACCCACACATACGAGATATTTGCACAAACAGTCACATCATCAACGAGATATTTGCACAAACAGTCACACCATCATCCATCTCAACAGTATGGTATCCTAAAAACACTAACTCTCAGAGCTAGAGAGATTTGTTCCAACAACAAAGTTCTCATGGCTGAACTCATTCAATCGTAACACACCTTCTTAGACAATGGCTATAGGATATATATCCCTGTAGGATAGGAAAAAAATACTAAATGCTCCCCAGAAATCCCCCACCCCCCCGTTTGCCTACTGCACAAAACTACAGCAAAACTGTTATAATCCCATACATTCAAGGCACATCTGAAAAGATATCTAGAGTGCTTAATAAACACATTAAGTTGCTGGGTACACCTTTTTTCAGCAGGATAGGAAGGGAAAGCGTGGTGGTGGAAGTACTGCTTATGATAAGTGACAACCTATGTCCTCTAAGAGTGGAGACTTTGGAAGGCAGTGACAAGAATGATTTTGAAAGTACGAGTTTGAAAGTTTCGTATATGGTGTGAGGTAGAGGTGGGAAAGACAGGATATTTAGTGGGGTGTTGCTACAGACCCAGGAGCAAAGTGGGTGGGGACCAGGAAATGTTTGGACAGTTGAGTTTGGCAAGTGCAAGAAGAATGATTGTTATGGGAGATTTTAACTACAGTAGTATAAATTGGGGAGAGGAAGATGCATGTAGCAATAAGGGAATGGAATTTCTAAAATTCTTGAGGGACAAATGTCTTAGGCAACATGTAATAGAGGAAACAAGACATTCAAGAGTTTTGGATTTGGTTATAGCATCAGAAGAGTTGATAACAACTGAGATGACATCTCTCCTACCAGTTGGAGAGAGAGAGAGTGACCATATGGTTTTGATTTGGAAAATGAATAGACATGCAGGAGTATCAAAGAGACGGGAACGTATGTTGAATTATATAGCAGGTGATTATAATAGTCTTAGACGTCAACTTGGGGAAGTTTCGTGGAGGGAGGAATTGGAAGGCAGGGATATCCTTAGTGCTTGGGAAATTGTGAAGGAATATTTGTTAGCAGCAATGGTAAGCTGTATTCCACAAGTAAAGAAGAGGACACAATTTGGAGTAAAGTGGATGACAAACAATATTAAACAGGAATTGCATACAAAAAAGAGGCTATGGAAGAGATAAAAGGAGACAGGTGAAGAGAAGATGCATGAAGAGTATAAGACACAGGCCAGAAGAGTGACTAATATGGTAAGGAAGACAAAACTGGAATATGAGAGGAGATTGGCCCTAAGAGCCAAAAGAAAATCCTAGGGAATATTTTAGATATGTGGCCAGTACGAGGAGAAATGACTGTGGAAGAATGATATTGTGGGATAAAAATGGGAATAGAGTAACTGATTGAGAGGACATAGTGGAATTGTTAAATGAACACTTTATTGGAGTATTTCATCCTGGAGGAGTCAGTTTTAATGCTAGAGGAATATGGCAGATTTGAGGTTTATTCAGATACTGAGTACTCTGGATGTCAGCAAAGCTGTGGAGTTGGATGATATTTCACCACGAGTTTTGAGAGAATGTGCAAGGGAACTGACAGCCTTTGTCCTGGCTTTTCAATGAAAATCTGGCTGCAGGAAAGGTGCCGATGGAATGGAAGGAAGGTAAGATACTGCCATTGCATAAGGGTGGTAGCAGACTGGAAGTGTCTAATTATAGTCACTTAGATACTATAATTATAGTGATTATAATGTCTAATTATAGTGCCTACCTGTCATCAGTAGTTAGTAAGATCTTGCAGAAAATAGTGAAGGACCTTATACAGCATTGGGCAGATGAGGGTAATGTTATCTGTGAGAGTCAACATGGATTTGTAAAGGGGCGCTCTTGTTTTAGCAATATGCTAGCCTTTTATGATAAAGTTACAAGAGCATTAGATGAGAGAAAGGCATATACCACCTTTTTTTTTAGACTTAGTGAAGGCATTTGACAGGGTGCCACATGATAAGCTGATATCTAAGTTGCAGCACATGGGTCTGGATGTCAGATTGGTCAACTGGATTCAGGATTGGCTGTCCGATAGGTATCAGAGAGTTGTGTATGGTGGGGCAGTTTCAAGGAAGCAGAGGGTTACAAGTGGGGTCCCACAGGGCTCAGTACTGGGACCTATATTCTTTATATGAATGACATTGTCAGTGGATTGCAAGGGGATATTCAGTTGTTTGCGGATGATGCGAAGCTGGGAAGGATTATTAATAATGGTGCAGATGCAGTAGCCCTGCAAGAGGATTTGAATAAGCTAGATAGATGGGCAAATGAATGGGGGTGTCAGTTTAATGCAGCAAAATGTAAGGTCTTGAGGTTTGGGAAACATCGATGGGACACTGCATACTCTATGGGAGGAGTTATACTGGAGGAAGTAGAGGAAACAAGAGATCTGGGGTTGATGATTGATAGAAACCTGAAATTTAGGGGAACTATCACAAAGGTGGTGAAGGTAACACAGAGGATTGCTGCAATAATGAGAAGGACACTGACCTGCAGAGATAAAATGGTTATCATTTCGTTGTATAAGACCCTGATCAGACCACACTTGGAATACTGTTCTCAGATTTGGTCCCCAGGATTTGAAGGGAATAAATTAACTGTGGACACGGTACAAAGGCGGATAACGAAGATGGTTTCAGGACTGTACAATGACAGTTATGAGGATTGGCTGAGAGAATGTGGACTGCAGAGTTTGGTGGCTAGGAGGAGGAGAGGTGATATGATTGAGACCTTTAAAATCTGTTGAGAGGTGGTTACAGGGTTGACACTAGGGAGTTCTTTCACTTGGTTGAACAGCGGGAAGGAGTGATGACAAGAGGCCATCCCTGGAAGTTACGAAAGGAAACTGCGAGCAAGAAGGTGTGGAGTGGTTTCTTTGCATGGAGGATGGTTGAACCATGGAATGCATTGCCTGATGGAGTAGTTAGAGCAAGAACAGTCAATGAGTTTAAGGAGTGGTATGATAGGCTTTGCATTTCTTAGGGGAGACCTTCCCTCGATGAGTGTTGATAGACTTTGTGTTTCTTAGGAAGCATCTCTTACGATGAGTCTTTTGACTCCATGGAGGCCTGAATAATAATAATAACATCAGGTATGCACCATATTTAAACCTTATGTCAAATTGGCAACTCTCATTCGTTCACCCAAGGAAAAAATCTCTGATTTATCACACATCCAGGAGTTTATGAAGTGCCCTGTTCTTGTAACTGGGCTTACTATGAACATACAGGAAGAACTGTGGATATCTGCCTTAGTGAACAAAAAATACATCCGGAACTGTCGTTATGACAAGTTGGGTCTAGCAGACCATGCCTTAGATACCCCTTCACACAGGATCAATTGGAAGAAAACAAAATTGGAAGTCATAAGTCAGAGAGATTGTTTTTCGAATCAACAGAATCTCTATAAATTTACCAAAAATCTGGGAGACAGTCATTTTAAGATCTAATTAATACCCTTTGTATTCTTTTTTTAAACATAGATGGCATCTGATTAGGTAGGACCTTAGTCTTTGTGTTTTCCAGGGCTTTTTTTTCTAAATATAAGTTTACCGGAACTCTACCATCTCATCTCATAACACAAGAAAATCGAAACATACCAGGCCTTTGAAACTCTCATTCTTTTAGTTTTGACAAATGGATATTATTACATCACACATCCAGGGAGTCCATTGAGGGATAGCATCTACTCTACAACTATTCATCTCACCACTCCGCCAACCTTCATCATCTAACACCAATGCCAGCTACCACTGACTACCACCACTAGTACTTTCACAGACAATCACAAACATCCATGCCCAAGGCGGGATTTGAATCCTCAGCCTTTTGGCTGGAAAGCGTATATGGTAACCACTCGGCCAACCAGGTCGGCTATTATATATATCAAATGGAAATAAAACATTAAACATTAAAGCAAAGGTGAAAAAAAGTTTAAAAAATACCTTAATTTTCACAATAGCTTCCAAATTGGGTTCATCACACTGGTGTTACCATCTTCACGAGTTCGTTCCTTACTCTTTGTGTCTGTTGCTAGATGCCTGCCTTTCAGGAACCAGGAATTGACGTATGGTAAGGGATGAAAAACATGCAGAGGAGGCCCAACCAGTTTGATGAACATCAGTGTACTCACACTCTTCATTTGTAGAGAAGCTCTTGTCGGTGTGATAATCAGGTTCATCTGGGAAAAGCCATGCTCACATTCAGCAGTAGAAATGGGGATTCTGTTAATAATGTTTATTAACTGCAAGATTTTTTCTTCTGTCATTTTCTTCTTTGTCAGGAATTCACGAAAACCTCTAACAACCTGTCGTTCTGGAATTCTTAGCCTTTTACACAAACTCTCCACTTCAGTCTCACTGAAAGTAACATTCCTTTCAGCACAGTCTGGCCAACATTCTGGATAGAACACTTTTGTCCATTCTGCAATTTGCATCTCTTCTACAAATAGGAGATTTTCCATTCGTTGTTTCAAGCAGTCATAACATTTTGTAGGATCAAGAGAACGATTCACATTTGTTGATCGACTGGTTACCCTCTTCTCCAAAGTCACTCCTTTAAAGTTCAGATTTTCAACTGCTTGTACAGTTTCACGATAAAAAGGTCTGCCATTAACTTTCCTGTCTTCAAACAGCCGAATCTGCCTTGATATACTGCTATGAGCTTTGTAGAGTGTAATATCCCTTGCTTGCAGTTCAACACTAAGCTCTGACAATTCTTGGAGAGCATTACACATCAATCCAAGATCCAAAACAAAATCAACACTTGTTCTTTTCTTCAAGAGGCCTTCATACATTATTCTGTCAGACTTGTTTCTGTTTTCATCTTGTTTTGCTGCTATAGAATGAGCCACAAGTACTTCATAATCATTCCACACAGAAGAAACACTTCTAAAACTAGAAGCCACCCAATGTGTGTAGTTAAAATCTTCGAATTTTGAAGATTTCCTTGTCAAGATCTTCAGCTACTTTGCCTAGTTCTGTGACATTTTTGGGTGACTGGTGACAAACTCTTGACAAACTTTACTGGTGAGTAAAGTTTGTCAAGAAATGACTTCAAGTGGTTGATTTGTTCTGGGAAGTCTTTTTTTACAACATCACCAACAGAGAGCTCGAGCACAATGATGACAAATAGCTAATAGTGGTGCTTTCGTCAATCAAAAGGGAAATCTCACAGTTTGACTATTATTTTTTAAAAAAGAATTTTTTTCATTTCAGTTCCAATATGATTTGTTATATTGATACAAGCATTTGTAGAATGTAGAATTCAACCCATGTCACTGCCATTCAATTCTTGGAGGTCAATTTCTGATTCAAAGTCATTGAAAGCCTGGGTTTTCTTTGCAACTTTATATGCTGTTCTGAAGATTCTACAAGTGACTTCTTTCTCATGTTCAAATGCTTTTGAATAAGTTACCTCCAGTTTTCGTTCTTTTGCAGATTCTATAATTTTAGTGGCAGCAATGCGAGGTGAACTGTTCTTATGATTGTGAATTTTTTTACGTAGTGAAGTGATTTGCTCTTTTTTATTCCTAACATAATGAGAAATTTGAATATTTATCCATGGCTTTGAAATATTCATACCTTGCTTATTCCTTTCTACTCCCAAACTTGCGACTTCCTTACATATTTTACAGCCAATGTTTTTATTCTCCACCAACCTCAATTCATTTTTGTTGCAAAAATCAGCTTTTTGGTCTAAAGTCCAACAGTTGAGCAGATCTTCTTGTGTGTCTTTACTCGTCGTTGTAGCAATTGTAGCAGCCACATGTTTTATCTCCAGTTTTTGTATCACTTTGAAATACTTGTAAAATGTGTGTTTAGGGACCATTAAAGTCCTAAAAGTTTACCGGAACGCGTTCCAGACCGGTCCGGCTGAAAAAAAAAAAAAGACTGGTGTTGTCCATTACAATTGTTTAAACTAATCTCGTTGCTATACCAGATTGTTGTTTTTAGTGTACTGTGACAAACTATTTTTGTGCTGTGAAGATGCTGGATATAACACCAGTGAAATATCAGCAAATAAGTTAATAAATAGTAATTGCTTTCTTATAATTTTGTGTTGTCATCAATACCATGAAAATAAATTAACATGGGATGGTAACAGTTTGCTGTAGTCTTGTGTGATAGGCAATGGAGGGCATTTCTGAGGAGCATTTAGTATTTTTTCTATCCTATGGGGATTATGTATGGGTTTTCTATAAACATAAAAAGATAATGAACCATCAGAAAGCCTTGTGCTTAGTGTATCTAGGAAGGGTAGAAGTCATTAGCTTCCTGTTCCACTGAGAAGTAGATTTTAGGATGTTGGCTATTTAAATACATTAAAAATGTATCCAATGTGTCTGGACCATGTGGCCAAATATAGTAAATACATCATTAACATAGCATAGCCAAACCACTGGTTTGAGAATGATTATATTCATAGCTAAGTTTTCCAAGTGTTCTATGTAGACACTGGCTAAAGGGGAGAGAAAAGAAAAAGCCCATTGCTGTTCCATCTAGTTGTTTGTATATCTTCTCTTTCCATGCAAAATAACCTGAATGTACTGTATATTTAAATACTTCAAATATATTTGGAGGAAAATGTGACTTCAACACAAGTTTGAATTTAGCAGAATGCGACTAGCAAAAGGGTAATTATTTAAAATTGTTGATAGTGCGTTTGCTATTTGGCGACATGGTCCAGACACATTGGATACATTTACAGTGCATTTAAACAGCCAACACCCTAAAATCCACTTCACAATGGAACGGTAAGCTATTGAATGATGCCCTTCCTAGATACACTAATCACACGGCTTCTTGATGGTTCGTTATCTTTTTCTGTTTATAGAAACCCCCACAGACACAGCAAGATAATTGCACAAACATTCACACCTTCACAAGCTCAACAGTATGGTATCCTAAAAACACTCATTTCGAAGCAATACTAAAACCTTAAAACTTAAAATTCTTAAGCAAACTAAAAATATGCTTACCTGAAGTGCTTGACCATCCATCAAAACAGCAAAACTACTCATGTGATTGCAAGAACAATTTACATATTCCCGAAATTCACCACCTTGAACTATGCAACCATTCCTGGACCAATAACCTCTCATTCTGAACAGAAAACATTTAATTAGAGAATGAAATTCAAACCAACCAACAAACATTGTTGCTTTGTTAAGTCAAGAAAAGGGAAATGAATTTTTTTTTATGAAATTACTTTTAAAAAAATATTCAAAACAGTCAGTAAGACAGATCAAACTATATTAATTTAAATATTGCTAGTTAATACTGAAAAGTGATATTAACCTGGGACAAAGATGAAAACATTTCCATAGCCAGATAGTTTTAACATGCATCAAACAAATGATATGAATGATAGCTGAGCTTATATATTATTTATATTATAATAATTTTTCTCCTAGTACTTGAGTTTTTTCTTAATGCAATGTATAAATCACTATGAGAATTTATGCATTTGAAAGACAGGGACACAAAAAGGTTGCCTACCTTATCTTATTCTGCTAACATTGAGATTAATATAACTTCTTAACCACCTTACTGGCCATTATGGATCAAATACGCATCCTCATATGCTTCATATCCATCATATATTTCAATGTAATATCAATGGTATTACACTTTAATATGCACTTCGCATCCATGGTGACTTGGACAAATATATACGTCCTGGCCGGTAGCATGGTTAACACACGTCATATAACACAGGAATTGGAATTTTTATCTGCCAAACAATGAACGGGTGTAAACCTATAGTACCTTGGGTGGAATGTCTCCCCTCCCCCATTGGATTATTTTTTTAACTAGTCTGGAAATGCTGCTCTAGAGACTGACCGTGCAACTTTTTCATGCCACTTCCAGAATCAACTAATCAGAGTAGTTACTCTCACACCAGGTGGTAATGTTCTTCTTCCACCTCATGACAAACACATACATCCATGGTAACTGTAGGATTTGAACCAACAGCCTGTTGGTTGGAGAATGAATATACTAACCACTTCGCTAACTAGAATAGCAAATAAAAAACTGATAAATACAAAACACTGACAAGTTATGAGAGATATGACATATATTGTAATTACTCGTTGAGAATTTCACTGAGAGAATTTAACATTTCATCTTCCATCTATCCTTCAGTGTATTCTGCTTTCACACCAAACCAAAAAATTAAAATGTCCTTATGCAATTTTTTTCTAATGGAATTTTTAAATTAATGCCCTATCATATTCACAAGACAGTTTGGAAAATGGAGTTTACTTCATAAGGACTGCATTTTTCGGTTCTGAATTCAGTATTTAGCTTATTTTAGTTTCTCTCTCTCTCTGCCAGCAGGGTTAGATAACTGGATAGCATACTTGATCTCCAACCAAAGATTATGGGTTGAAATCTCACTGTGGGCAATGATTGTGTTTGTCTTACAAACTTTGTGTGGAAAGTTTGTGTCCCTAAAACATCTACCAGAGATCTCATTCCCCAAAACCAATTTGAAGGCATCCATGTACATCAAATGCAAAATGGTACATAGATGTTGCAATATAGGAGATGTTCTTTATTACTTGCAATATCTAGCCCTAACCTATAATAATAATTTAACAAAATTAAGACTACTCCACCTACATTTAATTTTACTTATTGAGTCTCAATTTTTCTATTCAGTGTCACCACACCCTAAAAATCATCTTGAAATGTTTTTATTGGCTTACACAGTGATAAACATTTTTCATCTGCATAAACAGGTGAAATCATTTCACTGGGGATTGACAGTGAATGCCAGGAGTGTACTGTGGAAGTTACTCAAATATGTGATCACATAATCACTGTTAAAGTAGCACTTGACAGGCAACCATGCATGAACATGATGCTGTGCAAACCACCTCTTGTGACCTAGAAAAGGTCACAACAGCTGGCAAAGCAGTTGTTAAAGTCACTGCAGTGACCTTAACAACTGTCTGAAGTCTATAACAGCAAATGTGAAAATATATAGATGGGAATTTCAACGGCCATGTAATAAAATATGGGATGATTTCTAATGGAATTTCACTGAACAGGCTACACATCATTTAGGGATACTGAAGGGACCTATAAACAGTAACAAGAAAACCAAGGTGGAAGGAAGAAGTAAAGGACAAGCTTCTTAATAAGAAACTCCTTTACAAACAATGGCAGCAAACTAAAACTGAACAAGACTGAACTGCATATCAAAGAAGTAAGCAAGAAGAACTGCAGCACAAGCAAAAGCTAGTAACACAGATGATTTTTATGCACAACTCAAAATGATAAGGAAATCTTCAAGATTGCATGATCACCAGCTAAATGAAACCTCCCATAGCAAAATTTTGCCTTACCTACCAAACAAAAGAAGACCCTGGGCTGGAAATCATAGAATCAGAAGTAAAGAGAGCAATTGACAAAATGGCAAACAATGCCACAGGGAAGTGATGATTCCTGGTGTAGGTGTAACCTTCCTGACAAATCTTTTCAACAGGATCCTCGTAAAGAGAATGCCAGACAAATGGAGGAAGAGTAATCTGATACCATCCTACAAAAATAAAGGAGATGTGTGACTCTGCAAAAATTACAGAGCCATAAAACTAATCTTTCACACATTCAAAATATGGGAGCAAGTGCTTAATCAGATGTTTTTATAAAGTCAGAGGTTTTTATAAAGTAATGGTCACTGTGTTATATGGTTCCGAAACATGGAAGGTTAAAAAGAAAGATGAGAGTAAAATACAAGTGGAAAGAGATCAGATTTTTTAGAACGATTAAAGGATGCAAAGGACCATATAAGAAATCAAGACATCAGAAAAAAACAAGATATTTATAACATAAATGAAAAGATCAAGAAATATAGAGAGAAACGGAAAGAATATCTATCTAGGATAGAAAGATATCGGCTACCAAAAGAGGTAGATAGATATAGACTAAAGGTAGAGATAGAGAGAGAGAGAGGAAGGCCAGCGACAAGATGATAAGACTAGTTAAGCAGGAACAGGCAAATGCCTAATCCTTGATGAGAAGAAGACCTTATAGAGTAGAAATATATATACTCTAAGACAGTACCATCATCCTCAAAATTTTTATAAACTACTATGTTAACAGATCTAATAATTTCCATGATATAGCCAGTAAATTTCATGTGTTGGTTTACCATAACTTCAGGTTTTTCATCTCCCATACTGTTTTAATCTTTTTCAACTAATGGAATGCAAGCATCCAATACTTATCTTTCAAATTTTTAATTACACTTCGCAAAGTCTGAATAGTAGGTTATTTGCCAACAGAGCCTACTGAAATCCTACTATGGTGTTCACAGTATCAATTTGGCTCCTCATATATAGCTCCATCCACCTATTTTTGCAGTAATAATCACATCCACCATAAATTGTTCAACATTTAGTATGTTAGTACAGAGGATGGGCAGAAAAGTGAGATCAAGAAACATGCTAATAGCATATTGATGACTTTGGTTTAGGTTTGGTATATTTAGATTTACGGCCAAAGCAACTCAGGATATGATGCCAGTGTATAATGTATGTGAATTTCATGTGTTATAATGGCTGGTTTACCTGCTTTGCAGGATGAAAAACTCAAGGTTCTCGGAAGAAAAAACCTGCCATCCCACCTCCATATGAGACCAGCTAACTCACCTTCAGTTGAAAACCCCGATAAAGGTTCTTTGCATCCTAGATGGAATTCAAACCTTGGTCTTGCATATTGATGGCTTGCAGATTGTACTAATTAGGGAAGACTGTCCAAAAGAAAACAGTAGAAGGAATGAATAAATGAAGAGGAAGAAAAAAACTTTTTATTTAGCTGAATAGCTGCTGCATAAATTAATTAGCAATGCTAAGTGCAACTAATAGTGTCCATAAAAATATTTTTTTTTAAAAATGCAACCTGAAAAACTTAACATATGAGTTAAAGGGAGTGGATGTAAATATCGAGTTATCAGTTAAGCAAGCCAAAGGAAAACCCAAAGAATTATTAACATCTGATCTCCATGGAGTCAAAGGATTCGTTGTGAGAGATCCATATGCTCTCATGCTAAAAGATTATTAAATCATGACTTAAACCCATTAACAGTTTCTGCACTTAGCACACTCATAGGCAATGCATTCCACCTATCACTTTCCATGCAAAGGCCTGCTTCACACTCTTCTTATAACACCTTCAACAGGTGATCTCTTGTTCTCCCCTTGTCTTCCTCTACTCTATGAAAAATCTTCTCCATATTAATCTGGTAATAACCCCTCATCAACTTATATCTCAATCATATTCCCTCTTCTTCTTTACAGAAGGATCTGCAGCATGTTCCATCAATCTCTCCTCATATCTCACATTACATAGACATGACACTGACTTTGTAAATCTTCTCTGGTTGCTCTCCAATACATCTCCATCCCCTTGAAAACCAGGCAACCAAATCTGCACTCAGTGGTCAATATGTGTTCTGATGAAAGCATTATAGAAGGAAACCATAATGTCTTTGCTTCTGCATGTCGATGTTCTCCTCATTGTTGCCATAATCTGTTGTGATATTCTTATAATTTTAGCAATGTGTTTCCTAAACTTCAAAGCTCTGCCCACAATCATTCCAAGATCTCTCATCTTTACCATCTCCTTCAAAATTTCTCAATTAATTGCATAGTCTGCATCCTAATCTTGAATGTAAAATTTCAAGATTGCACTTTGCAATATCAAACGGACAGCTTCACTCACATGAAACCAAGAATAGAATTCTTGACCTCTGTAATTTATAGTATAACCAAGTGAAAAACTTTCAACATCTTTCTCTAATCCAGAGTATTTTAGTAATAAGATGCGACACCTTTTGACTACTCATATATGGAAATATGACTTCTGCATTACTTCAACCTTGGTATCACTTCTGGGTCTGGCTCCCACTAATGAGACTTCAATAAATGTCGAAACCAGTCTCGGTAGGGCCATTCCCATAATGTATAGTATTATAAATGTCTGTAAGAATACGTGCTTTGCATTATGGAATACTAAGGCAATTAATGTGAAGTCATTAGTTTCTATATACAAGTAGCCAAGCCATGAAGTTACTTCATGTGCAAACTTTGTTTGCTTACATTTGGATAAAGGATGAAATTAAGAATATAATTTCTTGGCATCTTTAATTTATACTCACATAGTCTGTTGACACCCTTCTGCAAGGTCACAACATCTACTCTGCTTCTCATAGTTCTTCCAGACTTTGCATCATCGACAAAGAGCTGCATAACTCCATCTAAGCTGGTCTCATTGTCATTAACGTACAAGTTAAACAATAAGGGTCCCAAAGCAGATTCCTGTAGCACTCCACTATTAACTTTACACTTTTAGAATACCACTTTACCCACACTACCTGCTGATCTAACAGCCAATCAGCTATCCAACTCACTAGTTTTATCTAATCCCATCTGCTTCAATTTAGATACCAGCTTGTCATGGCAGTCTATCAACGGCCTTTGAAAATACAAGCACATACTGTTGTATATGCGTATCCTTTTTACAGTGAATTTGTAATATGTAAGCAGATTGCTGAAGCATAACCTTTTCCTAACAAACCCATTCTGACCATTACAAAGAATACTCCTATTAGCAATACATTCTGAATCCTAGTCCTCACCAACTTCTCCAACATCTTAATAACTCCATGACACATGAGACAATAAACTGTCAAGTCCTACCTTATTAGCACTGTTTATTTAATTCCTCATGTAGATCTTACTCATTCACCATTAGCCTCTTCACCACCATACCCTTAACAATACAGCTTCTCATGATGTTGCCTTCTTAAGGATGAAATATACTCATGCTCATTGAATACTTCAACACTGCACTGGCTGCCAATGTCATCAACCAGCATCATCCTCCATAGCCATTTTTTCTTCTACTTCCACATATCGAAAAAACTCGCATGGATTTTTCTTATTGGCTAATTTCTTCTCATACTGCACTTTTTTGTCTTTGCCAACTGAATCACCCTCATGGCCTGATCTTTGTACTCTATACAACTGATTATTACAAACATTTATCTTGTGTTGTCTCCACCACATCTTCCAGATTTCATGCTTAATCTCTTCATTCATCCAGTTTGTTCCTACCTTATTTAGCCTTTTCACCTTTGGAATAGACTCAGACACTGCTGCTGTTAAATAGAACTTGATCAATGCCCAAGAAGCATCTGTCTCCTTTCCACTCAACTCCTCTTTCATTGCTACAGCTGTCAGTTGTCTCTTAAGCTTTCCACAATCAGAGCTTTGTAATTCCACATGTATTCTATCTTCACAGAAGTTCTCGTATGAATGGCTACAACCCAGATGATTACTTCATAGTCATTCTCACCAAATGGGAAAGATTAGAGAATCCTTTCACAATAACATCCTTTAATGGTATGACTAAATCTAAAATTCTTAACCCTCGTATGTCCTCCACCATATATTGCCTAAGGTTGTTGTCCCTTAAGAACTCAAGAAATTCATTCTCCTCATTCCCTAACACTACTGTAAATAAAATCATCCATGATGATCACCCTTTGCTTGCATACTAAGCCAAGATTGCTTATACATTTCTTTATCCCACCATTCACATTCCCCAGCCAGTAGTAACATCCAACCAAATACCTCATTCTATCAACCTCCACCCTATACCATTCTGTTTCAAAACAACTTCCACGTTTTTTCCCTTTTATCTCAACTTCATGTGGACATAATTCTCCTGCAATCATCGGCAGCACTCTCTCCCCCTCCCTTCTAGTTCTTCCCATCCTCACAAAAAACATCGCATCCTTCCATTTCTATTTTCATTAAGATATCTCACTCATCCAATCATGTTTAACTTATTCCAACTATTTTCAGGCAAATAAACAAAAATTTCATCTCCTTTATTTCTAATACTCCTGGCATTCGTAAATAAGCATAACAATTCATTTCTTGACTATCCATGCTATTTCTCATCTGTGCATACTTTCTCCTGTCTGCTCTACCTTTGTCCTTCCCAGACTTAATTACCCTGCCCCCATATATCCCAGGCTGACCATCCCCACAAGTTATTTTGCTATTTGATGAGTAAAACCTCATCCTTATATCATCACTCTCTCTCTCTTTTTCTCTTGAGTGTGTGTGTTTTTTAAAGTAAATTTAATAAGTGCTGATGAAGGTAGAGAAGTAAACATAACAGCAGTAGAGAAGTTATTGTATAAGAAGAAATAGATTAATTACTGAGTGATCACTATTACAAAAGCATCTACATGGAGTCCACAAATTCACTGAGGGTGGATGCAAATATTTCACCAAGCAATACTTTCTTCAAACTCATTCACCAAACAAATCACAACTAATTCTGGCAGCCTATCCCATTTATTCATCACTATCCAAGGAAAAAATCTAGTCCCTACACTCTTCCTCAATTTCCAGGAATGATCCCAACCCCCTGCTCTCTCACTGATTCATACACTAAAATTTTATCCATGTCAATCCTACAAAAATCTTCAAGTAATTTATATCTCTACCACAACCCTTTCCATCTATCAATCAATTTCTGCAACCCATAAATTTTCAACATATCCTGATAAGAAGCATTCCATAGTCCACTGCCATCTTAATCACTCACTGCTGGAACGTCACCATTTCCTCATCCCAAAGAAACCCAGTTGACTAGATCTGTATACAATAGATAAGATGGAACAATATCAAACCCTTGTAAAGATATATAATAAAATCATTTCTACTTGTTAATGTGTTCTTCAATAATCAGGTTACCTTATAAGTTATTTCAGCTGAGTGTGAGAGAGTGGCAATCGATTATCCATGAGTGTTTCATTTGTAGAGATGGTGAACATGTTTAAGGCAGGGTATGATGAACTGTGTGTAACACTGGGATCTCCCACAATGAGTCTTTGGACTTCATGGAAGTGTTTAATAATAATACATACATACAGCCACTTTTGCAATATGCCCTATGAAATTTAAATCACAGTCCAGCACTCCCAAATCCTTAGCCTCAATTTCCTGCAGCTCAGTTCCATCAGTGTAGTACACAGCTGATATCAAAATGCATAACCTCACACACTTATCCTCTTCACTCCCTGTGGAGCATAGGGCTCAATCAATGCTTTCCATCAGACTCTGTTTGCTGCCTCCCTCTTGAGTTCACTCCAGGATCTCCTCATCTACTTCATCTTGTAAAAATAATCATATTAAAAATTTTGAATATTTTTACATATTAATTATGCTTGTTAGTTTTTGTTTTCATACACGCAGTGTCTGCACTTGTGATGTGCTCGTTATGAAAATGTTATATTAGAAGTAACATGTAAAGAAGTAAAAATATTGAAGTACTTACTAAACTGATTATTTGTGTTACTTATAAGAAAGTTTGTTATATTTTAAAATGTTGAATTTTGTGTTTTGTGAAAGACTTTCTCTTAGTGCTGATGGATACAGCGAGTCAGCCATTTTATTGCAGTGCGTAGTTTCTGACTTTTGTGAAGTGCGCATGCTCCCGGAGAGAACTTGATGTGTGATTGACAGCTGACAAGGAAAGCGGTGCGTATCCAAGTTACAGTTGTAAACAAGAGAGCGTTCGGAAAGTTTTTAGAACACTGGCCGAGGAATATTCAAGTTGGAAGGTACTTGATTTTTTGTGTTCGGCAGTCAAAAGAATTTTCATAATGTATTCCGAAAAGGGAATAGTGAAAATAATAGGTTTCAATCAGGAATAAGTAATGAATAAAAGGGAAGTCTTGAAACTATAAGTTTTATATAAATTTGGCCAGTAAATATCCAAGTTAGAAGAAACTTGATATTTGTTTTTGTGTGTGGCAGTCGGAAGATATTTTATAGTGTATTCCGAGAAAAAGGAATAGTGGAAATAATATATTTCAAGGAGAAATAAGTAATGAATAAAAGGAAATCTTGAAACTGTAAGTTTTTAAGGTGGAATAAATTAAGACTGTCAATTTAGTATTGTGAATGAAAGGAGAACCTGTTGCTTACATTCTAAAGTGAATGTTTTTCTTAGAGAAAATAATGATAAGGAAGTTTTATAAGTATTAAGAATGCCTGAAAGTGAAAGTTTAGAAAATATATTGATTAAGAAGATTTTTAGGTATTAAAGGTGCCTGATCTGATGGGTATTACTACTAAAAGGAAAACAGGATATAGTCGAGAAGACTTTATGTATGTTACATTGATTGATGAAAAGGATCCTGAAAATGAAATACAGAACCTTGTAACTTCTGGAAAAGAGCCTTAACAGAAAGAGAAAAAGACTATGAACATTTTTTTTGTGATTGTGAAAGAAAAAGTGTTTAGTCTTAAGAGTAAGTTTATATTTTTAAATAAGGCCTTGGATCCATATAATCTGTAGTTATAGTTATGTATTATTGCTAGAAGTGTATATATATTGTTTTAGTTTTATTAAATGTGTTTATTTTGTACTTGGTATTGAGTCAATGATTAGTTGGATTCTGAAAGAGTGAGTTAAAGTCATTGCACCAATTGGAGTGAACTCTTTGTGCAAATATAATAACATATAGGGACACTCGGAGTCAAAATAAAATTAATTGTTAGTAAAAGAAATTTATATAATATTTCACCTCATAAGTATATATAGAGAATAATAATATACATAAAGAGGGAAGTATAAAAAAATACATGATAAATAACAATCTCCATCTCAGTCAGTCTCCACCAGGTCATCTTGGGGTGACTCCTTTTCCTTCTTCCCTGTGGGTTCGATTCCATGCCTGTCCTAGCTATGTCTTTATCAGGATTTCTGATAGTATGTCCAATCCATTTCCACATTTTTATTTCTGTTGCAATACTGGTTAGGTTTGTTCTTTCCTATAATGCCATATTTGAAATTTTATTATTATTATTCAGACCTCCATGGAGTCAAGACTCATTGTGGGAGGTCCCTCCTAAAAAACACAAAGTCTATCATACCACTCCTTGAACTCATTGACCGTTCTTGCTCTCACCACTTTATCAGGCAATGCATTCCATAGTTCAACCACCCTCCATGCAAAGAAACACTCCTCACCCTCTTGTTCACAGCTTCCTTTCATAACTTCCAGGGATGGCCCCTTGTCATCGTTCCTTCCTGCTGTTCCACCAAGTGAAAGAACTCCTCAGTGTCAACCCTGTAATTACCTCTCAACAGTTTAAGTCTCCATCACATCACCTCTCCTATCTACCAAACTCTGAAGTCCACATTCCCTCAATCAATTTTCATAACTAACATTGTACAGACCTGAAACCATCATTGTTATCCGCCTCTGTACTCTTTCCACAGTTAATTTATCCCCTTCAAATGTCGACGGCCAAATTTGAGGACAACAGTATAAGTGTGGTCTGATCAGGGTCTTATCTGGTGAGTATATTCCCAATATTTTTTTAGACATTTATTTATATACCTGTAGTTTGTATTTTCCTTAGTTAATTTCCAGGTTGCTGATCCATATAGTAGAATAATTTTAACATTTTCATCAAAAAGCTTCATTTTAGGTTTTAAGTTTAATTCTTTACTTCTCCATATTGTATTGAAGATATTTTGAGCTTTTTGTATTCAGTTTTTTATATCTACCTGTAACAGTGGTTCTTGTATTATTTTAAAAGTTAGATTTTGTTTAGGGTAATTTTAATTTTAGGGTTAATTAATTTTAAACCACAATTAGAGATTTATTTATTTATTTATTAATTTTTTGCATATGTTGGTGCTTTTGAGCTAGCAAACATATGTCATCAGCAAAATCTAGATCATTTAATTTATTTGTCTACTCCATTGCATACTTATTTTATTTGTTGTGTTTCTCATCAACCAATCTATTATAATCAAAAATATTGTGGGGAAGAGTATACATCCTCTAGTGTATTGATTTCTTCGGTTAATTTTCCATTGAATAGTATTTTAATTTTGTAGTTGTCATACATTTTCTTCGCCAAACATTATTTTTATTGGTATGCCATAGTGCTTCGCTAGACTCCATATTTTTTCTCTATTTATACTGTTCAAATGCTTTTTCAAAATTGATAAAGCCTAAATATAGGCTGCTTTGCCATTCTATTGATTGTTCTATTATTATTCTTAGGGTTATTATATGGTCTATACATGATCTGTTTCGTCTGAAAGTTGCCTGTTCTTTCCTGAACGTCTCGTCAGTTTTGTATTTCATTCTTTCCAGGATTATTATAGTAAAGATCTGGAAGATCTTTATTATAGTAAAGATCTTCCAGACCGTGCTTAGCAGTGAAATTCCTCTCCAATTTTTACATTCTGTAGTATCACCTTTTTTCGGTACTTTGACGAATATTCCTATATCCTAATCCTTTGGCTATTTTTCTTTCTCCCATATTTCATTTATCAGTGAATGTAATATCTCTGTTGACAATTTAATGTCTGTTTTAATTAGTTCTGTTGGAATGTCTATCCCTGCTGTCTTTCCATTTTTTAGCTTTATTGCTCTTGTTATCTCTGTTCTTGTTATTTCTCCTACATTTATATCTAGTGTCTCTATTTCAATATTTTCTGGCAATATATCCATCTGTGTTGTAGATTTATCACCCAATATTTCTAAAAAAATATTCAACTCATCTTATTTCTATGTCTTTTCCCTAGTCAGTAAATTTCCATATTTATCTTGTATTTGTTTTTCTTTTCTCATGTCTTTTCTGGTTATTTTCCTTGTTATCTCATATAGTTTCTCAGAGTGATAGTTTCTTGCCAGTTGTTCTGCTTCTCTACATAATTCTTCAATATACTGTATTTCCTTTTAGCATTTCTTGCAAATACTCTCACTTTTTTTCTTCTACACTTTGACTTTGCAGTACTTTTTCCCTCACTTAGATGTATTCTTTTCTGTTATTCATTGTTTCTTTGACCTATTCTGTCTTCCAAGTATTCCTTCAGTTGTTTCATTATACATTTGTTTTATTTATCTCAACTTATCCTCTATATTTGCATGTTCCATTTTATTCAATATTTTTGTTTCATATTTATTTTTAATGGTATATGCAAAGTTTTCTGCATGATCCTTATTTTTTAATTTACTTAGTTTATATTCCCTGATTTCTTGGTTTAAAAATCTTTGCTAGTCTTATTTTTATCTTTGCTATTATTAATATATGATCTGTGTGTGTGCATCTGTTCCTCTTTTTGTTCTTAAATCCTGTATAGAGAATCTCCATGGTTTATTTATTATTACTATTATTCAGGCCTCCATGGAGTCAAAAGACTCATCGAGGGAGGTCCCTCCTGGGAAACACAAAGTCTATCATACCACTCCTTAAACGCATCGACTGTTCTCGATCTCACCACTCCATCAGGCAATGCATTCCATGGTTCAACCACCCTCCATGCAAAGAAACCACTCCTCACCCTCTTTCAAATATGGTCTATTTGGTTTATACTATTGCCATCTGGTGATATCCAGGTATATTTATGTATCTCTTTATGTTTAAACAGAGTGCCACCTATTATCAGGTTATTAATAACCTGATAATAGGCAGAAATCTTTTAATACTGTTCCATTTTCAACTCCTAGTTCTTACTTTCCCATAATTATTTCATATCCACTATTATCTTTACCCACCTTTGTATTTGCATTTCCTGTAAGCAAAATTATCTCTTCTACTGATCGTAGATATGTCTTTCTGTAGTAGTTCATAGAAATCTTCCTTTTCCCTTAAATCAGCATTGTTTGTGGGGGCATATATATTTATTATTGTAACATTTTTATATCTTGTTTTAAATCTAGCCCATATCATTCTTTCTGATATTGGTTTCTATTCCAACAATGCCTTTCTTGCCTCCTCTGACATCATTATAGCAACACCTATACCATGTTCCTCATCTTCTGAATTGCTAGTGTATATGATATGTTTGTTTGAAGACAATTTAACTTCACCTAGTCTCGCAAAGTCCCAGGATTTGTATGTGGTGTCTGTCAATTTCTCTTGCTCTTTGATGTACTTTACCTGTCTCATGCATTGTTCTGATGTTCCAGCATCTGTGAAGATATCCATTCCAGTCCTCTGCCTGTTAGCTTCTATAGATGAGCTTTCACCAGCATGCATCATCTCCTCTGGAGGTACTTCAGCAATATAAGTCCAATTTCTTTAATTTCTGTAGCTTTTTTTTTTTTTTTTTTTAAGTATTGCAATTACTAGCCACAAGTACAACTCTGCTCCTTTCTCATCTGGGCTTGGGACTGGCTATGGCTGAGTTGCCTCACACACTATACCACATTAAACAGACCATCTTGCTTTAACCATACACCCAGAATTGTTGTAATAGATTTAATGGTATTGATATGAACACAGATGGATAAGAAAATAACTATTTATTAACTTAACAGCTAATATTTCGCTGGTATTATATCCAGCATCTTCAGAGCACACAACACAAAGTTTGTTACAAATGCAAGACAACCAAAATCCGGTGTAACAGTGGGGCTAGTATAAGTAATTGCAGTGTGCAACATAAGATTAAAGTCCTAATAGGGTGCCATCTAAGTTATAATAATAAGAAAAAAATAAATTAAAAAAATAAAATAAAATAGTTCAAAGTAATATATAATAATGGCTTCTGTTGAACGCGGGATATACCACTTGCCTCCAGCTATAGCCAATAATATTAGGTTAGACGTGGCCAATATCCTAATCCATTCTAAGCCTCCCAAAAATAATATCCCACATAAAGAAATAATAGCTCTAAAAGAACTACGCAATAATAACCACATTACAATAACAAAGGAAACGCGACTGTAGTAATGGATACAACAGCATATGAAAACAAAATGTATGCACTGCTCCAAGACTGGTCGACATATCAAATCATAGATCGAGATCCCACCAACTCACAAAAGAATAAGGTGTGCAAATTATTGAACAAAGTCACTTCCTGGCCAAAAGAAATTGTCAAAAAACTCAAATCCTTGCACGTTAAAACACCCAGAATATATAGTGCTCCTAAAATACACAAACAAGGTACACCTTTGCGTCCTATTGTAGATAGTATAAACAGTCCTACATATAAACTAGCTAAACATTTAGCCAAATTACTAGCCACTTACACAAACAATTCTCCCTCTTTTGTTAAAAATTCTACCCACTTAAAAAGTATTTTAGAAAACCACACCTTAAATAGTTCAGACCTAATGGTGAGTTTTGATATCACCTCATCATTCGCTAATGTACCACTGATAGAAACACTTAACTTACTAAATTCACAATTTCCCCCAGATACCGGGTGATTATAAAATAACGTCAAGTGTTCAGAGCCCTCTAGCGAGTAATGTATTGGACGAAACACACCAATATTCGGTAGATGTACACAGTGGAACATGGGGATTCGATTTAACGAAAAAAAAAGTACCAAAGTCAGGTACCAAAGTCACCAACAGGGGAAATTTGGCACTGTTTACTGAGTAAAATGCATTAATTTGCATTATCGCGTTTCTTGTGAGCGATCATGCAATAAAAGAAAAGCCTGTGAGATTTCTTATCATTCCTAGATGAACTGCTTTTCGATGCCTCTTATCTTATGTGAGCGTGCTTTGTTAGTCAAACTCTATTATCAGCAGAACAATAATGCCAATGCTTGTCTTCGTGATTTTTGGTGTATGAAAAATTTATGAAAAGGACTGATTAGCATAACAAACTTACAAAAACTGATTCGCCGATTTGAAACTACTGGAACTCTAGCAGTGCAGATAGGCAGGGGGACACAAACCAATCAATCACCAACAAGTTGAACAAGTTGCAATTGCTATTGTGGAACAGGAGATGACGAATGTGCAGGGTACCAGCAGTGCACGAGCAATATCATAGCAAACAGATATCGCATACACAATGGTGTGACAAATCCTATATCAGATGTTGAAGTTTTACCCCTATAAAATCAGTCATGTTCATGAATTGCGCCCTGGTGATGCGACCACAGGAATCTACTTATCTTTGAGATTCTTAGCGCGCATGGAAGTGGATGATGCATGGCGGTGGCAGATTTTATGGAGTGACGAAGCGCACTTTTATTTGAACGGCGATATTAACACATGCAACTGTCGCATTTGGGCTGCAACTAATCTGCACGTGTGTGTCTACAGATGCCTATCCACTCGCCCAAGGTCACAGTGTGGTACAGATTTATGGCATCTTTTATCATCGGTCCATACTTTTATGAGGAAAATTGCCAAAATGGACCAGTGACCTGTTCCGTCAATGCTAACAGGTATGCCAATATGCTACAGAACTTTGTGGTTCCACAACTGCAGCAAAGAAGATGTCTTGATTCAACCATCTTCATGCAGGATGGTGCACCACCCAACATCGGACTTCAAGTACAGCGTGTTTTGCGACAACATTTCTCTGACAGAAGAATCATTAGTCGTGCATTTCCCACGCCATGGCCACCGAGATCGCCTGATCTCAATCCTTGTGATTTTTGGCTGTGGGAATTTCTTAAAAGCATTGTGTATCAAGGACATGTACCCGATATTCCAACTTTGAAAGATCGAATAACGTTACACGTGAGCCAAATCAATTCCGATATGTTGCAAGCCCATGTGGATAATGTCGTGCACCTCACGCAGTTCCTGGAACATCAGAATGGTGGTCATATTGAACCTCATTTGTAATTAACAATAAACGTCATGAAATTGATGTGTGCTGTCTCTCATTTGCCATTTAGTCATTCATTAGTCACACCTACTAAAATTAATTTGGCAGCACCAAAATTTCCCCTGTTGGCGACATTTGGTACTTTTTTTTTCATTAAATCAAATCCCCATGTTCCACTGTGTACATCTACCAAATATTGGTGTGTTTCGTCCAATAAATTTCTCGCTAGAGGGCTCTGAACACTTCACATTATTTTATAATCACCCTGTATATTTCAGCTATTTAAATTCACAGTACAGGCAGGTTATTTTACATGGAAAGGGAAAATATACAAACAATTAGATGGGACAGCTATGGGTTCCCTCCTTTCTCCCACCTTAGCCAACTTCTACATAGAACATCTGGAAAAAGTAGCTAACAACACAGCCACTCTCAAACCTAGTCTCTGGCTACGCTATGTTGATGATGTGTTTGCTATTTGGCCACATGGCCCAGACACATTGAATACATTTTTAGTGCATCTAAATAGCCAGCACCCTAAAATCACTTTACAATGGAACTAGAAAGCCAATGATTGCCTGCCCTTCCTGAAAACACATCTTCCTGAAGGTTCCTTATCATTTTCGGTTTATAGAAAACCCACACATACAGGGAGATACACAAACAATCACACCATCACCCTTCTCAACAATATGATATCTTAAAAACACTAACCCATAGAGCTAGAGCAATCTGTTCCAATGACATTGCTCTCACTGCTGAACTTTCTCACCTCCATCACACCTTCTTAACCAATGGTTATAATCCCCATAAGATAGGTAACATTAAATGCTACCCAGAAATCCCATCTATCGACCACAGAAGACTACAACAAAATTATCACCATCCCATACATTAAAGGCACATCTGAAAAGATATCTAGGGTGCTTAACAAACACCAACTGTGCACCGTGTTTAAACCTTATGTGAAATTAACAACTCTCATCCATTCACCTAAGGACAAATGCACTCCTTTATCACATCCAGGAGTCTATGAGTGCCCTGTTCTTGCCATCAAGCCTACTACGGACAGACAGGAAGAACTGTGGACATCCGCCTCAGTTAACACAAAAAATATATCCGACACTTTCGCTATGGCAAATCGGGTCTGGCAGACCATGCTTTGGATACCGCAGCACACAGGATCAATTTGTTTTTGGAAAAAAACAAAATTAATGCACAGAAGCTTCTATAAGTCAGAAAGGTTGTTCCTGGAATCAACAGAAGCCTTAAAACATACTCCAAACCTTAACAAGTATGGCTGTATAAATCTACCAAAAAGATTTCGGAGACAGTCATCCTAAGACCAAATTAATATTTATTACTTTTATTTTATTTTTTCAAACTTTCTAAGACTATTATTTGGACTACTATTTCAAAACTTTGAACTATTTAATTTCATTTTTTATTATTATTATTTTTTAACCTAGACGGTGCCTATTAGGACTTTAGTCTTATGTTGCACCCTGCAATTACTTATACTAACCCCACTGTTACACCAGATTGTGGTTGTCTTGCATTTGTAACAAACTTTGTGTTGTGTGCTCTGAAGATGTTGGATATAATACCAGCGAAATATTAGCTATTAAGTTAATAAATAGTTATTTTCTTATCCATCTGTGTTCATATCATTATCGTTAAATCTATTACAACATGTCTGACGAACACATAAGCCTATCCAAGCATTTATACTACCAGACTATTTAAATTATTTTGCAAGATCTCTAGATCTTCTTTAACCATTGCTATACCCAACTTTCCTTCATCAACTAACAACTGAATGATTCCCCTCAAATAAATTTTATTTGAGGGGAATCATTCAGTAGTCACTCCTTGTACAGAGCCCTGTAGCACATGCTGCCTCATGTCTTCTGTACTCTGATCTATGATTTCTATCCATCAGTCATATCACCTGATTCATATACAACCCCATTTGCTCCCATTTATATGGATATGGAATTAATGTAATATCCAGTTAAATGCATTCATGCAATATGAAGTAGATGTTTAAATACATATTGAATACTTTCCCTATCATGTAAATTGGGATAAATGGGTATGGAATATAAATGTTCTGATCATTATTATCCAATTTCTCATACTTTGACCACCACTTTCAAGATGCTGACCAGTTGATAATTTATGACTTTGTCTTAGATACTCCTTTATGGAATGAAATTATTTCATCCTCTTTCCACTCCCTTGAGCCCAAACCAGAGCTGAATCTTAAACAATGTGGTTAAATGCCTGCAGATCCCATAGCTTGCATCAAAATTCTGTAATATCATGTGTGCTTCTATTTTGTCTATCTATATTTCCACATGAGCTTTTGTGGAATAATGCAACTATTTTCTCTCCTTTAGTCATCTCCCTACTACCAGCTTTCATCAAAATTATTCCATCGTAGTTATTTCTTTTACTTTCCACACACCAAAAGAACTCTTTGAGATTACCTTTTTTGCACAGCTAATTTCTCCTTGTACTCTGATTTTGACTTCCTTATCATACTGATCACCCTTCTCTTCAAATTCCCACCACAATTTTTTTTCTGCAGCACTTGTTTAATGATGCTATTCATTAAATTTAATTCTCTTCTTCCTGAAGAAGAGAATTAAAGTATATCTTCCTGAGTATAGGGTTTTGCATTCAGCTACTACTTCTTTAAAACAGCCCTTGACTATTTCCCATGCACTATAAATATCTAACCACTGCAGTTTATACCATGTCACTGATCCAAGCAGTCTTCTGAGAGTTTGTTTTATTTATCAGGTCTGTTATTTCCAAATATATTTCAAGAGTGAAAATCCCACACATTTATCCACCTACCAGGTTAAGGCTGCATAATCTCTCTCACTAATTTGTGACAATGTGGTTATACTGTAAGTGGGTATATCTTGGTAATGCACAAATCCTCTGATACAATTACTAGATCCTCTCAAAATCCCTAGCACCTTTCATCACATATGCCTCAAATAATTCCTTAGTAGCTGCCTAAATTCCATTTCTTTATGTGTATGCCATGTGACCTTGACATCTTTCCCATCCATGTTCATATGCAATGGAGATCTGGTTTAAGATATTAAGAAATCTCAATTTAAATACTTCTTCCTAGTGTTATGTCCCGCTTAGTGCAAGGTCTGCTGTTTTGCATTCAGTCTTCCATTTGATTCACTTTTGCAGCATTAGTAGGGTGGACATCATGATCCACATGTCTTCTTTTAGGCTGTCAATCCATTGCATTTTTGGGCATCCTTTATGTTGTTGGCCATCTGGGCTAAATGCAAAGGCCTATCCTGCAACATATTCCTTATTAGCCATTGCCACATAGACAACTAGGTGACCAAATCTGAGCACAATAGTCCATAGGCTGACCAATGCCTTATATAAATGCATGACTACCTACTTATCCCTACATGTAGAGAATTAGCATCAGCACTATTCCTGACAATTCTACCTAACTTTGCATCATCGGCAAACATTTGAAGATCCCCAGCCAATCCACAAGAAAAATCATTAACAAACAAGTTAAACAGTAGGGGACCCTGGTCACCTTTTTTTCTGAGAAACAGTTCCATCATACACAACTTACTGGTATCATTCAGGGAGTCAATCTCTGACCCATCTAACCAATAGTATCCATTCCTATCCTCTGCAGCTTGTACACGAATTTATCATGTGACAATCTATTGAATGCAAAGCCCAAGAATATCACTGTATATGATTCTCCCTTATCCAACACATACGTCATCTTATCATAAAACATAAGCAGATTGCTAAAACAAGACACCTGCCATTCACAAACCCATGCTGACCATCACAGAGAATCTTATGTCCATCAACCCAATCCTCTATTCTATTTTTAAGAAATTTTTCCAAAACTTTGATCGCAATTGGAGATTCACAGATTGGTCTATAATTGGAAACTTCTGTTCTCGAACCATGCTTGTGGACAGGTATTATTTTGACTTCTTTCCACAGATTAGGAACCTTACCAATTGCAAAACTCTCATTAAATAACCAGGATAAGGTCATGGATAACCCTTTTGCCCATTCTTTAAAAATATGCAGTGATATGTCATCCATTCCCACAGCCTTATTAACATCTAACCCGAGCAACACTTGATACATCTGATTCTTTTACCTTAAATTTTCCTTATTCTTGCCTCACTTCTAAATGTTGCACAGCATCATCATTCACACCACTATGATATACACTGATGAAGTATATCAAATTAATATGATAATAAATAATATGATAGTTAATTATTAAATAATTCCACTAGATCATTTGCTATGGTTACTCTGCTACTATAACTATCCAGAAGCATCAACCTGCCAAAATTTTTCCTCTTGCTTACCACATATCAGAAAACATCCCTCAGATTAACTTTGATCTGACTGACCAATTCTTCTTCTTCTGCAGCTTCTCCCACTTAAGTGGGGTCACTGTTTCTTATGAGTCTCCTCCACACCTTCCTGTCTTGGGCTGTCACCACATCCAAGTTCTTCATCTTCAAGTCCTCTTCTACCAGCTCCCTCCATCTCTTCTTTGGCCACCCACGCTTCCGCCTTCCTTGCACATCCATCTGCATGACCCTTCTTCCCACATATTCGTCCTCCCTCCTCATCACATGACCAAACCATCTCAACCTTGCCTCCTGTATTTTTGCTCCTAAGTTCGTAACTTTCACTGTTCCCCTGACATAGTCATTTCTCAGATGATCCTTTCTGGTCACACCGCACATCCACCTAAGCATTCTCATCTCTGCTACTTCCATCCTGCTAATGTTATTTTTCCTCAGGGCCACAGTTTCTATAGCATATGTCATAGCTGGCCTCACTACTGTCCTATAAATTTTGCCTTTCAGATTGATCGGCACCCTCTTATCACATAACACTCCAGCCATCTCCCTCCAGTTCCTCCAACCTGCTTGTATCCTGCATCCCACTTCCTTCTCACCTCCTCCATCTTCTTCCACTGTCGAACCTAAGTATCTAAAGTCTCTCACCTTCCTGATGACATTTCCTTCCAGCTCCAGGTCTGTCTCCAGGCCACCGCCCACTGCGCAACACATATACTCTGTCTTACTTCTGCTCAGTCTCATACCTCTCTCTTCCAGTACTTTTCTCCATCTTTCCAGTTTAGTTTCCGCTTCTTCTCTTGAATCTACACAGAGCAAGATGTCATCTGCATACAACATTGTCCAAGGTGCATCTTCTCTCACCTCCTCTGTTACCACCTCCATCACAATATTAAACAGAAACGGACTTAATGCTGACCCTTGATGCAAGCCAACTGTTACTTGAAAACTTTCTGTCTGTCCCAAACAGGTCCGAACACTTGTCTTCACATTTCTGTACATTTCCTGCACCAACCTGACATATTTCTCCGGCACCTTCTTCTCCCTCAGACACCTCCAGACTTCTTGCCTTGGCACTCTATCGTATGCTTTCTCCAGATCAATAAATACCAGATGTAGCTCCCTTTGTTTCTCTCGATATTTTTCCATCATCTGTCGTAACCCAAAGATAGCATCTGTTGTTGATCTACCAGGCATGAAGCCAAATTGTTCCTTTGCAATCTCCACCTCCTCCCTCAATCTACCATCAAGAACCCTTTCTAGGATCTTCATTGTGTGCAACATCAACTTTATTCCTCTGTAATTTTTACAGTCTTGTGCATCCCCTTTACCCTTGTAGATGGGAACAAGAGTACTCTCCCTCCATTCCTTGGGTATATTTTCCTGTTGGCAAACTTTAATGAACAGGTCCCACAGCAGGTCAATTCTCTCTTCCCCCAGTGCCTTCCATGCCTCCACTGGAATTCTGTCGGGGCCCACCGCTTTTCCATTCTTCATCCTCTTCATGGCCAATCTCCTCTCATATTCTACTGTTTCTTTTCTAACCACGCTTTTCAATTTTCTGGCATGCACTTTATATTCTTCATGCATCTGTTCACTGTGAACTTCTTGTACTTCCTCAATAATAACTTCTTTTGTAACATTGCTTGATTACACTGTTCATGCATCTCACTCCTACTCTATTTATTCACAAGCAATGCATATAGTTATGCAATGCTTATGTAAGATACTGCCTTATCATTTCCCATTCACTGTCAGAATCTTTTCTATGCAATTCATCAACCCAATGTATTGATGCTAGTGTAAGGGCATGGATAACTCTTTTGCCCATTCTTTAAAAATATGCAGTGATATGTCATCCATTCCCACAGCCTTATTAACATCTAACCCAAGCAATACTTAATACATCTCTGATTCTTTTACCTTAAATTTTCCTCATTATTTCCTTGTTTTTCCGGGCGATGATTGAGCCCGGAAAAACAAGGATCGTCTTGCTTGTTTAGGTGGAGAGCAAGCTTCGAAAAATATGTTACAGTCCCCTAATCAACACTACCTCAAGATATGTTCCCTAAACACAGAAGGGATATCTAAATCCAAAGCCGAAGTCATCGGCAAAATAGCCAAAGAAAAAGCAATTGATGTCTTGACTCTCCAAGGAAACCCATGTGCCTGACACTGCACTCAGTAGACTAAAGATCCCAGGACTCATTCTCATGTCTTATAACTGTCCCCTCAAGCATGGCCTAGCAACCTATATCCGACCTGGTCTCAAGGATATAACCCAAAGTGTTCCTGATACAGAATACTCCATGGGTATTAAAGTTCAAAATATCACCATCTATAATGTCTATAAACCTCCATTGCAATCCTGGCCAGATGGACCAACCTCCTCCTCACTCTGCTATCCATGTTGGTGACTTCAATTCCCATCACACCATGTGGAGCTATTCCTCTAACAACAGGGATGGTAATAATCTAGCAAACTGGATGGATACAAATAATTTGTATTTGAATTATGATACCAAGCAGGACGACACTCTTTACTCAGCCAGATGGAACAGAACCTACACCCCAGATCAGTGCATAGTCACTAAAGACTCTGAAGACCACCCTCTTCCATCAACCAGAACCATCCTTAACAGATCCCCTAATAGTCAACATTGTCCTACATTAATAGAGATAGGAACATCAATCCCAATCATCAGCAGAACACCAATCGTTAGATGGAATCTCCGCAGGTCCAACTGGTCTGCATTTCAGAAACAAATCGAGCAAATCGTTAGAGCAATTCCACCCACTCCTAATTGCTATCCTAGATTTGTGAAACTACTCAAATCTGCAGCAAAAGCCTCTATCCCTAGAGGCTACAGAAAACAATAAATCCCATGTTGGAGTAGAGAAAGTGAGGAACTCCTAGCCAAATATGAGGAAACTGAAGATCCAGCTATTGCTAAGGAGCTCATAGCAACGCTGGATAAAAACAGAAAGGAAAGATGGATCTCAACCATCAATGAACTCGATTTCGTCACATCTAGTCGGAGAAGCTGGTCACTTTTGAGAAAATTAGGTGGAGCAGAGCCAATGACACACAAAACAACAGAGATAACTCCTGATCACATGGCTAACCATTTATTGAAAGATTCATCCCAGCTCAACCAGGAAAATTGCTGTACAAGCTTCCATCAGACAAATCCTGAGGACGGAACCTGAGCTTCCTAAACTCGTACACCCAATATCTTGGGAAGAGGTACAAATAGCCTTAAAACTTACCAAGAATGGTAAAGCTGCAGGAGTGGATGGTATACTCCCTGAATTCCTAAAACATCTTGGTCAACATGGCCAAAGATGGCTGGCTGCCCTTTCCTCAGAAATCATCATGACTGGTAAATTACCAAAGTTGTGCCGGGAAGCCAAAATAATTGCCATGCCCAAACGAGGGAAAGATCCAAATGAAGTGAAAAACCTACTACCTATCTCCTTGCTTTGCACCACCTTTAAGCTCTTTGAAAGAATTCTCCTTAAAAGAATTTCACCACTCATCGAAAGAGCACTCCCGACTGAACAAGCTGGTTTCAGGCCAGGAAGAAGTTGCTGTGACCAGGTCCTGGCCCTGACAACTCAAATTGAAGCAGGCTTCCAGAAGAAACTTAAATCTGGAGCCATTTTCATTGACCTAACATCTGCTTATGACACTGTCTGGATCAGGGGCCTCCTCCTAAAACTAGGAAATATTATAAAGTGTAAAAAAAACCCTCTACAACTTTTTGAATCTATCCTCTCCAAAAGAACGATCTGGGTCCATATTGGCAGAAAAAAGAGCAGGCTCAGATTCCTTCACAATGGTCTTCCTCAGGGCTCTGTGTTATCCCCTATACTTTTTAACATCTATGTGTATGATCTACCTCATACCAGATCAAGCAAGTATATGTAAACCGATGACCTAGCGATCTTACATCAATCCACCTCCTTTACCAACCTAGAATCAACCTTGAATACAGACTTGAACAACCTGGAAGAGTACTTCAAGCAGTGGTAGTTGAAGCCAAATCCAACGAAAACAGTGTCCTCAGTATTTCACCTGTACAATGCAGAGGCGAATCGACAACTCAACCTTTCCTTCTGTGGAAAAATGGTAGAACGCGAGCCTCACCCAAAATACCTTGGAGTGAGCCTGGACAGAAGCCTAACCTATAAAAGGCACATCGTCAACCTCTCCAATAAAATTAAAACCAGAAATAACATCATTTCAAGGCTTGCTGGAACAACCTGGGGTTGTGGTGCAGAAGTCCTAAGGTCATCTGCACTAGCCCTTGCATTCTCTGCAGCAAAATATTGTGCCCCTCTCTGGGAAAAACGTACACACACTAACATTATAGAGACCCAGCTGAGCTCTACCATGCACACAATTATTGGGACAGTGAGAAGCACCCCTCTCTCCTGGCTGCCTGTTCTATCCAACATTGCTCCACCACACATACAGAGAAGACAAGCCTCGATTAAGGAATTTAATAAAGCAATGAGCAACTCACTCCTGACTCTCATAAACCCACCTAGTCTTCGCCTCAAATCTAGAAAGCCTCTCTGTTTCATGCATGAACTCTCTTCAGCTGCGCTGCCATCAATATCTCACATATGCAGAGAATACTGTTCCAACAATCTCCCAACAAACGGCTTCCTGGTAGAAGATCCCTGTGCTCCGCAGCCTTGTTTTGATCTTCCCAGGAAGATTTGGTCATCCATAAACAGGATCAGAACTAGTCAGGACAGATGTGGCTATCTTCTACATAAATGGCAGCAGTCAGATCACCCTTATTGTGATTGTTCTCCTGTGGCTCAGACGATTACTCATATTGTGTACGACTGCCCAAGGTGCCAATTTCACAGTGGTGGCCTACAGGACATCCACAAGGTGATGGATGAGGCCTTGAATTGGCTTTCCAGCCTGCCTGGACCTTGACCTGTAGTTGGTATGATGGTGGCGGTGGTTATGGAGGAAACAGAAGATCACGGTCCCGTCTCACCACGAAGACGTTATTCTCGTAGTTACTCTCATAGTCCTCATCATAGTATCAGCAGAAATTCTCATGTTAGAAGATGATGATACAGTGTGAAATGGGCCTCCTCTAATAGATCAAGTTTTCTCACACAAGATACAACTGCTCTCTACTTAAACCTCGGATACAGCTACTTTTATGTTGTGAAGTGTAGTGAGAACATGCAGCCTTGTCATACTTGGTGCAGCAGGACAATAATTGTCCCTGGCTTAATTATGACAAGTTACTTTTGCTTTATATTAAAAAAAAAAAAAAGGAAAGACTTAGAAAGCAGGTTGTGCCTTTTATATAATGAACTTTTATATGTTAAGATTTTCATCATGTTTCTGGAAATTGTGATTGTACTTTTCACTTACCAGTTTTCATGTAGCCATAAGCATAAATAAATAAATAAATAAATTGATTCTAGTTGACTGTGGAGCTTCTGATAATCACACACTTTATAATTCCACATATAGGACCTTCTTGATAATGTTTTCCTGTTTGACTAGCATCCAAACCAATACTTCATGATCACTTTCATATAAGAATAATTTTTGGAAAAATGAATCAATAAAAAAATTTTTTCCCTATATTCCAGAACACTTGTCACACAGTTAATATTAACATAACACACAAACAAGAGAATTAAACAATGTTTGCTCATTATTTGTTTATATTATCCATCAGTGATAATATAAGCAAATCCAATAGAGAATAAAGAAAATACAATCTGTTGTGTGTTGGAAGTGTTACATACTAGAAGAATGACACCTGTCTAATTATATCTAAGCAATAATATTAAAGAGATAATGCATTTTAATAATAATATAATATATAATATAATAATAATAAAATTAAGGGGATATTAAATCCCACATTATTTTAAAACTGAATAAGAAACTCAAAGATTGGAATCGGAGAGTTTCATGCTGAATATAGTAAACTATAAAAGTATCGGCGGCCACTAGCGTGAGCTAATGCAAGTAGTCCTAGTACGTAGTACAATCTCAGGCAACTCGTTGCAAAGGTGGGGAAAGTTCTGATCGCTAATCTTGGTATTTTCCATAATGTAAAAACACATTTCCTAGGAAATGTATGCTGTTATTACATTATGGTGGGAGGTCACTACCCAGACCGGTTTCAGCCTTTTTTGAGGCTTCATCAGTGAGTAGCTAGAACAAATAGATACCAAAGGGTATAGCGAAAAGAACTTATATACTCTGCTATATGAGTTGTCAAACAGGTGCAACCATCAAGTTACTTAAATATAAAGAGCCAATAGGCTTCATTTCAGCGATATCGTCGAAATGAAGCCTATTGGCTCTTTATATTTAAGTAATAATAATATTTACTAATGGTCAGAAATCTTAGAAATTTTAGGGAAGGTTAAGCCACTGCTCTGACAAACTAAGATGAAGCAATAAGACATTGGAGCTCTTTTCAAACAACCATATTTAAAACAGCTTCTATAAATCAGGCATGTCTTTTCAGAGGAGTGTTTCATATTGGCTCCACAGTTTAAAAGATCTCACTTATGAGACTGCCAGTAGCAAATACAATATTGTTCAAGTTTCTTCTCTACTGAATCAAATGAATAATGATACTGACATGAAACTTAGTAAATACCAGGCAGAAGAAAAAAAACAAAAAACAAGGAATCTACATTTGGTGACAGACAAGAAACTGGACTATTCGTTGAAACCTAATATATTATTATTATTCAGGCCTCCACGGATCAAAAGACTCATTGTGGGAGGTCCTTCCTAGGAAACACAAAGTCTATCATACCACTCCTTGAACTCATTGACCATTCTTCCTCACACCACTCTATCATGCAATGCATTCCACGACTCAACCATCCTCCATGCAAAGAAAACACCCCTCACCATCTTGCTCACAGCTTCCTTTTGCAACTTCCAAGGATGTCTCCTTGTCATCCCTGGAAGACCTTAACAACTACTGATAAAACACAAACCAGCCTATAATTAGACACATCCAGTCTGCTATCACCCTTATGCAATGGCACTATCTTACCTTCCTTCCATTCCTTGGATACCTTTCTCGCAGCCAGACTTTCAGTGAAAAGCCAGGTCAACTGAGCTGACAGTTCTTTGGCATATTCTATCAAAACCTATAGTGAAATACCATCCAGTCCAACAGCTTTACTGACATCCAGAGTATACCTGTTTTCTTCTTTACTCATGGAATACTCCTAGTACACTCCAGAGTACTGGAACACACTACAGTATTTGGAACACACTCCTCTTGCAATTCTAAACCTCAAAACTCCCTCTAGTATTAAAACCTACCTCTCCAGGATGAAATACATTAATAAAGTGTTCATTGAACAACTCAACTATGTCCTCAACATCAGTCACTCTATTCTCATTTTTATCCTACAATGTCATTCTTCCACAATCATTTCTCCTCCAACTGGCCACATAGCTAAAAAAAAAAAACCCTAGGATTTTCTTTGGATCTTAGGGCCAATCTCACCTCATATTCCAGTTTCACCTTCCTTGCCATACTAATCATTCTCCTGGCCTGAGTCTTATATTCTTCATGCATCTACTCTCCAACCCCCCCCCCCCTCCTTATATCTCTTCCATAGCCTCTTTTTTGCATATAGCTCCTGTTTAATATTGTTTGTCATCCACTTTACTGCAAATTGTGTTCTCTTCTTTACTCATGGAATACAGCTTACTATTGCTGCTAGCTAACATATATTCCTTCACAATTTCACAAGAACTAATGATATCTCTGCCTTCCAATTGTGTCCTCCATGTAACTGCCCCAAGTGATATCTAAGACTATTATAATCACCTGCCTTATAATTCCACATATGTTCCCTTTTCTTTGATACTCCTGCATGTCTATTCATCCTCCAAGTCAAAACTACATGGTCACTCAGTTGTTAGTGACCATGTTGTTACCAGATGCTATGACCAAACCAAAACTCTTGAACCTATTACATGTTCCCTAAGACATCTGTCCCTCAAGAATTCCAGAAACTCTATTCCCTTATTACTGCATTCCTCTTCCCAATTTATAATGCTGTGTTTAAAATCTCCCATAACAATCATTCTTTATGCACTTGCCAAGCTCAACTGCCTAAACATCTCCTACTCCTCGCCCTCTGTGCTCCTTGGCTTGTAGGAACACCCCACTAAATATCCTGACTTGCCCACCTCTACTTCACACAATATGATTTCAATATCATTAGTGTTGCTGCCTTCCGAAGCCTCCACCCTTAGAGGACATAAGTCATCACTTATCATAAACAGTACTCCACCACCACGTTTTCCCTTTCTATCCTGTCGAGAAATGTTGTACCCTGCTACTTCTATTCCGCTTATTATATCATCTTCCATCAACCATGTCTCAAAGGTCCCAATAATTTTCAGACAGGCTGATGCTATCAGTGCCACCAATTCATCTCCTTTATTCTGGATACTCCTGGCATTAATACAAAGCATAAAAATGTTACAGCTTCTATACCTATCATTATAGTATCATTATCCCCTCCAGACCCACTCGACTGAGTGTTACCTGATGTCGTCCCCCTTCCCTCAAACACCGATTCTGAAAATAGGCTATCCCTGCTACCATCTACCCTGGAGATTCTAGTTTCCCCTGCATTGATGCAATGACCCATTCAGAAAACAGCACTCTCTCCAGATGCCTACGTCCTTCCTCATTCAAATGCAAGTGGTCTCTCGGATACAATTCCTTTCTCTCCTCAAATATGCTCGAAGAATCACGTATTCCAATCCTCTCTGCTAACACATTCTGACACCATCATGCTATTCATTATTACAGCTCTTCTACTCAGCTCATCAATATCATAACTGGCAACACACACACACACACAATCTTTCCTCTTTGTGTTCAACTTTTTGTACAACCTCAAGCATGAATTTTAGATCTCTCACCACCTGATTTACATTGCCTCTCAGGTCATTCGTGCTCACCATCAATCATCTCATCCACCCTTTCACTCTGTTTAAGGGGTGTATTTCTTGCCTCCTCATGGTGCATCCTGGGTAATGCTAAATGAGTTAGAGTGATTGCTGTCATCCAGACCTATCTTAATCTCTTGGCTATAGACACATTAAAAATCACAATCTATGCAATCACCAAACAGTTCTTTTCAGGACCACAAGAAAAGAAAGCTAGGTGCTAATTTCCAGATTTACGAACTCAACATTGAAGGAATCAGCTTTGCTAAAAGCCAATATCTCTCAAAAATCCTTCGATAAAACGATATAGTCAAACTGTCATTTAAGAGATGCACACAGATAATGAACAACAACTGAAATCTAGAGGAAAAAATTGCAGAATACAATATACTAGGAGCTACACATCACCAAGCTCTGTGTGGTTCTACATTACGTTCTTCTGCCATTACACTGTAATTCTCCACATTGGGCGTAGTCTACTCTGCAGCAGAATATTGTTCACCAGTATGGCTAAACAGTCCTCATATCAAGAATATTGATATGCAAATAAATGAAACAATGAGGACAATAACAGGTTGTGTCAAATCCACTCCCCTCTACTGGCTTCCAACTTTGATCAATATTGCACCACCAAACCTGTGCAGACAAGATGTTCGAGTAAAAAGAGTATAAAAAAAATTAATAAAAAACAAAACGGCAATCCCCTATTACCAATACATGAAGACCCATATACAAGTATAAATTGCATTAAATCCCAACAGCCTCCACTAATACTTGCTGAAGAACTAATAAATAGCAATTTCAACATTAATTTGAAATGGCTGGAAACCTGGAAAGAAAAATCGCCACCAGACTTAAACAAGTATATCCTTCCCAAACCAAAATCCAAAAGGGATTTTGGTTGGGAAGAGATAAGAGAAATTCTTATTTCTCTCTGTGTTTCCCTACTTACCTGCTGTCATGGAATCTCTATCCCTGGTTCCATATAGGATACGCACAGGACATGGTATCTGCACAGACAGCTTACACAAGTGGGAAAGATCACCTACTCCCCAATGTGACTGTGGGTCCATACACTAAACCATCCAGCACATTGTGGAGGACAGCATAAGAGCCTACCCGGTGACCTGAGAGACTTTTTTTTGAGGTAGATCCTTCAGCTCTTGAATGGCTAGCTGAACTAGACTTAAAATTTTAGTGACTTATTTACCTAATATTTGAATATGTGCATTACTTATCTCATTTTTATTGTCTGTACAAATATATATTTATATATTTTGATGTCATGTGTCTTTATTATGCCTTACACTAAATAAACCCTACTTAATTGCCATGGCCCCACTCTCTATCATTCCTCTAGGCAAACACTACTCTGGCATCCTATTTTGCACACCATTGAGTCTCCATACATCACACCTCTTACAACTCTGTTCCTTGATTGCTCACTTGCATCCCTCAATCTCTCTCTCTCTCCTCTAACACTTTCTCTCTGCGTTTCCCTGCTGTCCTGGCATCACTCTAACCCTGGTTCCAGCACTCTCTTGCATTCTTCTCATTCCCTCTTTTCTACCGTTCCTATTCTCTCCTTTTCTATCATTCCCATAACTCTCTCTCACTTCCTCTCTTCTACTGTTTCTATTCTCTACTTTTTATCATTCCCATAACTCTCTCTCACTTCTACTCTGATTTGCCTTGCATTCATCTCTTCCATTCGCCTAACTCATCTTTCACACTTCTCAACTCATTCCCAAGACATTCCACCTCCTCTTTCAGCTCATCTATCTCTCTCTGCAAGTTAGCCATGCTTGCCATTCATCCTCCCAATTAAGACCCTCTCTGAAAACTTCACAATTATTCAAACTTTCCACACTTCCCACTCTTATTTTTTTATTCATATTTTGCTAATTATTCTCACCCTGTATCACACCACTTGTCTCTCTGTGGAAAGAAGCACTGATCATTCCAATACATAAAAAGGGAAATAAAATTGAATATGAAAATTACAGAGGGATATCACTCCTGTTAGCAGGCATGTTTAATATATATAATATTATACTAAAAAGAATCTTAAATTTTATTCTTTCTTTCATGCTTACACGTTGATCAGAATACATTTTGAAAAATTATGGGGACGACTACCATGTTATGGAGTAAAACTTTAGTTTAATATAAACCAAACTCAACACTCGACGTTTCGACCTTCATATCAAGGTCATCTTCTGGAGCATGCACAATATATACAGAGAAACAAGCTGCACTACAATCTACATGGTTTGCTCAAGTTATTGACCAACCGTTACTACAATTATTGGCCTGACCTCTGGTGAAAAAAAAAAAAATTTTTTTACTACATCAAAGCTAGAGTCCTGTTATTATCTATTAGGTTACAAAACTAAGAGTTTGGCTGGAGAGCAACATGTTTTTATACGTATATATATTTTTAAAAAAAAGTGATTATACTATAAATTTCAACCAAATGGTATAGAATAGTTTCCTAAAGTCCTAAAGTATGCTAGATACTAAGTGGGCTGAAAATGTGCCATCCAAATTCTTGGAATTTTTATGCCACCATTATTGTTGAGATTCTTCTTCTTCTCTTCTGTCTAAGATGGGTTGAGTCTTCTCTTGAGCAGGATCTTCCAGTCTTCTCTATTCCTTGCTGTTCGAAAAAGTTCCTTTATACGTTCTGCATCCTGAGATGTTCTTTATTAATTTCAGCCAGGTAATTCTTGTTCTTCCGGGTCTTCTATTTTCAATTGGAAAAGTATTAATTAGGACGTTAGGAAGTCTGTCTGCATACAGTGTGGCCAAACCATCTCAGTTGTTGTTTTCTAATTTTTTTCTATTGTCTTTTTTTTCAATAATTCTTGTCTGTCTATGATGTTTGTTTTCTTTTCTATCAAACTTGTTCTATTTATCTTTCTTAAGCATTTCATTTCAAATGCCAGCAGTTTTTTGCTCCTCTCTTAACTGTCCATGCTTCTGCTCCATATATGACTGTTGGTATAATTATTGCTTCATATAATTTGATTTTGGCTTGCTTAGATATCATGTTTGTTTTCCAGATTTTCTGTAATTTTCCCATGGTGGTCCATCCTATCGCTATTCTGTGTTTGATTGTTTTGAATTCATCTATTGTTTCTGTTAGTTTTGATCCAAGGTATATGAAGTTGTCTACTTGTTCTATTTATTCTCCGTTTAGGGTGGCTGAGATGGTAGTTCCGTTCCTCCCTATTGTTGAAATTAGGGGGGTGGTAATCAGAATTTCACAGGCTTCTTTAAATTTTCTTTCATACCCGGTTTTTGTATAATGTAAAGAGCAGGTACTTTTCCAATCAATTTGGTGTAGGGTGTTGAGAGCGTGATCTGAGAGGCCTGCTTCACCAACATTGTTATATTTGATGTGTCTTTTGTGTTCTTTTTTATGTATAGGGATTGTACGGTGACACTGGACGTACAATCTCTATACATAAAAAAAGAGCACAAAAGACACATCAAATATAACAATTTTGGTGAGTAGGCCTCTCAGATCATGCTCTCAACACCCTACACGAAATTGATTGGAAAAGTACCTGCTCTTTACATTATACAAAAGCCTGGGAGAGAATATTTAAAGCCTGTGAAATTCTGATTAACCACCCTAATCTCAACAATAATGGTGGCATAAAAATTCCAAGAATTTGGATGGCACATATTCAGCCCACTTAGTATCTAGCATCATACTTTAGGAAACTATTCCATACCATTTGGTTGAAATTTATATGTATAATCACATTTTTTTTCATTTTCTTTTTTTAAAATTATATATATATATATATATTATTCAGGCCTCCATGGAGTCAAAAGACTCATTGTGGGAGGTCCTTCCTAAGAACAAAGTCTGTCAAGACTCATCGAGGGGAGGTCCTCCCCCCCTAAGAAACACAAAGTCTATCATACCACTCTTTAAACTCATTGACCGTTCTCGCTCCCACCACTCCATCAGGCAATGCATTCCACGGTTCAACCACCCTCCACGCAAAGAAACCACTCCTTACCCTCTTGCCCACAGTTTCCTTTCGTAACTTCCAAGGATGGCCTCGTCATCACTCCTTCCCGCTGTTCAACCAAGTGAAAGAACTCCCCGGTGTCAACCCTGAAACCACCTCTCAACAGTTTAAAAGTCTCAATCATATCATCTCTCCTTCTATCCACCAAATTCTGCAGTCCACATTTCCTCAGCCGATCCTCATAACTATCCTTGTACAGTCCTGAAACCATCTTTGTAGCCTTTCCACAGTTAATTTATCCCCTTCAAATCCTGGAGGACCAAATCTGAGAACAACAGTCCAAGTGTGGTCTGATCAGAGACTTATACAACGGAATGATAACCCTCTTATCTCTGCAGGTCAATGTCCTTCTCAGTATTGCAGCAATCCTCTGTGTTACCTTCACCACCTTTGCAATATGTCTCCTAAACTTCAGGTTTCTATCAATCATCAACCCCAGATCTCTTGTCTCCCCTACTTCCTCCAGTATAACTCCTCCCATAGAGTATGCAGCATCCCATCGATGTTTCCCAAACCTCAAGACCTTACATTTTGCTGCATTAAACTGACATCCCCATTCATTTGCCCATCTATCTAGCTTATTTAAATCCTCTTGCAGGGCTACCACATCTGCACTATTACTAATAATCCTTCCCAGCTTCACATCATCCGCAAACAACTGAATATCCCCTTGCAACATTGCAACCTTGTCACATATCTAAAATATAAACATGTTGCTCTCCAACCCAACTCTTAGTTTTGTAACCTAATAGATAATAATGAGACTCTAGCTTTGATGTAGTAAAGTTTTTTTTTTTTTTTCCCACCAGAAGTCAGACCAATAATTGTAGTAATGGTTGGTCAGTAACTTTAGCAAACCATGTAGATTGTAGTGCAGCTTATTTCTCTGTGTCTATTGTGTATGCTCCAGAAGATGACCTTGATATGAAGATCAAAACGGCACGTGTTGATTTTGGTTTATATTAAACTAAAGTTTTACTCTATAACACGGTAGTAGTCTCCATAATTTTTTAAAATGTAATCCTATCTTATGCTGAGGAAAATGTAGGTGAATATCAAGCAGGATTTTGAAGAAATAGATCTACAGTTCAGATTTTTACACTAATACAGATATTTAAAGATTTTATAAAAGCAAATGATATTATTCACAGAAGACTTTGGAGAGTATATTAGATGAAATGGAAATCTCATAAGATAGCATGTTTAATCAAAATTCTTATCAGTATCGCTATATTGATATCAAGGTTATTTATTTGCTCAAATACATCCTGATCACTCACAATTATGCCATGCTCCCCTATGTCCTCTACACTTAGAGGACATAGGAGAGCATTATGCTTTCACCCTGTTCACAATGAAACCAGTATAAATTGATCACAACAATGTTTTCTGAAGCAGTTACCATTCTCCCATTTTCATCCATTAACATGATCATTCTTTCTTCATCTTGTCACATATCTAAAAAACTCTCTAGAGTTACTGTTTGTCTGATTTGACAATTTCTGCGCATATTGTACTTTTGTTTTCCTTACTTACTGTGTAACTCTCCTGGCTTGTTCTTTATACTCTTTATGTAACTGATTATTACCATTATTCATCCTGTATGGTCTCCAAAGTACCTTCTTTCAGATTTTATGCTTAATCCCCTCATTCATCCATATTTTATACTAACCTTATTCAGTCTTTAATGTCATACATTAACACTGATGCTGTTATGTATTTGTTTGTCAGTTCCTAAGCAGCATTTATTTCCTTACTGCTCAACTCCTCATTCCATACTATAGCTCCAAGTTGTTTCCTAAGCTTGTCATAATCACCGGCCATATAATTCTACATATAAGAGAGACAAAGCAAAAAGGGAGGAGGAGTGCTATTGACAAAGGGTTGCACCCATCTAGGATGGAGATGCAAGGTGCAAGCAGTGACAGTGGGTTTGAAACAGTATGGTGTCAATTAAAGATGTATAGGATGAAATGTTTAGTAGGGTGTTGCCATAGGCCCTAGTAATGTGGAAGGAAATGTTTAGGCAAATAGTCTGGCTAATAAGAAATGGCTGATCATTATGGGCAAATTCAATTATGGCAATATAGAATGGAATGAAGAGACAGCATCTGGAACCAAAGAGAATGAATTTGACTCTTTCAGGGACAACTATCTTACACAGCACATAACAGAGGCTACATGAAGATCGAGGGTTTTGGATTTGTTTTTGCATTAGAAGATATTGTTGTAAATGAGGTGTAACATCATCAATCCTCCAGTTGGTGAAATTAACCATGAAGCGATCACTTTGGTGGAGCTCAGCCATATTGCGACTTTTGTGAGAAAGAGTTATACATGGAACTATAAGGCATGTGACAGGATGTGGCTTGCTGCAACATCATGGAGTGAGGAACTGGACGGGAAGGAAATCGATGCTGTTTGCTCCCTACTTAGGAATGATCTGGCAGAGGCAATGACTGAATTTATTCCAAACGCCAGGAGACTAAATTAGGTAGGTGTAAAATGGATGATTGACGAGGTGAAGCATGCACTCTCACAGAAAATGTGGAGACAACACAAGATGAATGGAGACATTCAATTACATGAGTACAAAAAGCAAGTAAGGAAGGTGACTCACTTAGTGAGGGTAGCAAAAGTGCAACAGTCACCAAATGAAGCTAGAAAAAAATTCTAGGTTTTTTTTTTTCAATATGTGGCCAGTGAAGGAAAAATGATTTTGGAAGAATGATGTTGGTCAGTGATAATGGGAGAATGATAAACACTGTGTAGAATATAGTAGAGGTGTTAAATGAGCAGTTAATTAAATATTCCATCCGTGTGATTAACATAATACAGAATTTGAGTGCAGTGAGAATGAGGGGAGGGGGGGAGAAGGAAGGAATTACTGAATGAGCAGGAAGTATATGAGGAATTGAGTAAACTTGATGTTAACAAGGCTATGGGACTTGAAGGTATATCACTGTGTGTAACAGATAAACTTAGGTTTTGATAGTTATTCATGACTTATTTACAATGATATTAGCAACACCAAACAAACTATTTTATAAAAAGATGTTTTATTACCAGTTATTATTATATATAATAATTGGGTAAAAGGAACTGAGTAAACTTGATGTTAACAAGGCCATGGGACTTGAAGGTATATCATTGTGTGTAACAGATAAGCTTAGATTTTGATAGTTATTGATGACTTATTTATAATGATATTAACAACACCAAACACACTATTTTATAAAAAGATGTTTTATTAGCAGTTATTATTATATATAATAACATTAATATAATAACTGCTAATATTATATATTATCAGTTAATCAAACATCTTTTAATAAAAGATGTTTGTTTGGTGTTGTTAATACTGTTAAAAATAAGTCATGTAACACAGTGTGTTTTGAGAGAATGTTCCAGGGAGTGAAAAAAAAAATTAACCGATCTTTTTAACATGAGTCAAATTGGCCCAAATTTCAATGGAGTGGAAAGAAGGAAAAATTGTTCTGCTTCATAAAGGAGATGATAAGACAGACTTTGAATTATAGGCCAATTTGCTTTTCTAAAGTTGTGGTCAATGTGTCATAGAAGTTAGTGAGGACGAGGATTCAGAACTATGATGACAGCAGCAGAATTCTCTTTGATAGAGAGCATGAATTTGCTAAAGGAAGATAATGTTTTAGCAATCTGCTTACTTATTATAACAATTTGACAAATATAGTAGACAAGGGATATGCATATACCATAGTATATTTAGATTTTGCAGAGGCCTTTGATAAATTGCCACATGACAAGCTAGTAATTTAATGGGAACAGATGGGGTTGGATGGTAGAATGGTGTGTTGGATTGGAGATTGGCTGTCTAATAGATATCAGCCGGTTGTGTATGAAGGGAGTGATATTCCAGAAGAGTTAAGTCACTAGTGATATGTCCCAGTAGTTTATTTTGCAGCTACAGTTGTTTAATTTGTATATAAATGACACTGGAATGGGCTTAAATGGTGACATATAGTTATTTGCAAATGATGCAAAGGGGAGAATAATGAGAAGTAGACCAAATGTAGCCATGAAAGAGATGCAAAATCTGGGGTTAATGGTGAATATGGACTTGACATTCTGGGACATTCTGTTAAAATTGTGAGGACAATACAGCAGATTATGGCAATGATGTTGAGAACACTGACATGTACAAGTAAGGATGTTACGATTCCACTGTAGAAGGCTTAGATCCAGCCATATATGGATTACTGTGCACCGATTTGGTCACCTAGTTTTCAAAAGGATGACAGGTTGTTAGAGTGGAATCAGAGACAACTAAGTTGGTTTCTGGTCTCTGGAATGTGGCGAATTGCAGAGACTAATGTCAGAAGGAGAAGGGGGGGCACATGATCAAGACATAAAATGGTAAAAGGCAATACCAGATTAACGTGGATGAGATTTTTCCTAGATTGGAGACAGGGGAAGAACAAGAGGTCATTCCTGGAATCTGTATAACGAGAGTGTGAGGAGCAGATTTTTTGCATGGAGAGTGGTGGGTGATCAGAACACAGTGCTCTGGTGAATGCAGAGACAGTGAATGAATTTATGCCAAGGTATGACGAGCTGCACATGCAACAGTGGGACATCTGGTGATTTGTCACTTGATAATAATAATAATTAGTTATATTGCACTGTAAACACTATACATAAAAGTTACAAATATGGCATAATCATTTTTATGATCTTTCTTTAAGTGAGTGTTAGTTATAATTAAAACTAGAAAAGATGTTTGGAAGAAGCTGCATGCATTCAACATACATACCTAAATGTCATTTCTGAAATAAAGAGAAATGTAATTAACCAAGAATTCCATATGATAATAACATGAAGATATTTTAAAAATAAAACATACCCATCAACAAAATTCCAGTGTACACACTGAGGGTTTGTCATACCATAACCATTAAGAGTGTGAAACCTTAAGCGAATATTGTGAACATGCTTATGTTTTACTGTGCTAACATTCTTAGCTGCTGGTTGTATCACAAGACTGAAGACAGGAGAGTTAATAACTAGAGGAATGCCAAACTGCTGTCTGAAATAGCAAATTATTCTATCACAGATCAGATATATTATCAATAAATTTCATAACCGAACAGCAATGGTTTAATATAATTATTACTATAAAGTATCCTTAGCATACTTTAAGAAGTAAATAGAATATCTTTGTTATCCACCTTACAAATTAATTAATGGACTAATTTAGTTATCAACTTCTTTGATGGACTTGATTAAATGTAGAGAAATAAAATACTCTAATGAGTGGTGTGTAGCAACAGTGAAAGTAGAAATTAGTTTAATAACTAATGTTATAGTCTATATATTTTAGTTTTCAAAACATTTCATTAAGAAATTAGCTAGTGCAGCAAGAGATTGGTTTAGTTTGGTTTATGTTTTAATACTGTAAGGACAACAGAGATCATACTGCACCATAGCAAAGGTTACAGCAGTACATAATTAGTCAAAGATAAATTAGTAAATAATCAGTATGTACAAAAATTAAGTTAAGCAATGTAGTGTCTACATATAAATAAAATTACAGCAAAGGTTACAGTAGTACACAAATAGTCAAAGATAAGAAGTAAATATATGAATGCATAAAAATCGAGCAATGCAGCAACTACATATAAACAAAATTACAGCAAAGGCCACAGCAGTACAAAAGGCAGAGGTAACAGTGATACATAAATTGTCAACTACAATTAGGAAACAATATATATGTACAAAAATCACATTAAGCAATGAAGTATCTACATTGCTAGCACTCTAACTGTTTGAACCCTGCAAAGGCTAGACTGCCATAATTTAATTTCAGGTTTAATTTTGCAGGGCTTATTATTAGTCTCTCTGTTCCAAGACAGCTGCACTGGGTAGGAAATTTTGTCTGATAATCTGTGTTATACAGGCAAATGGATGTTTGAGAAATGAGCTGACCTTGCTGTAGTATCTGCAGCCTCATTTCCCTTAACCCCAGCATGGATTGGAATCCAGCAGCAGCGAACAACAAGGTGTAGCTTCCATAAATGAAAGAGGAGGTGTTGAATCAGAGAGAGAGAGAGAGAAGAGAGCACTGGATATTGCTGGAGAAAACTTTATTAGTCTGAATATCTTAGCACCTTTGTAAATAATGGAATACTGTATTTTAATGAAAGCTCTATTGCATACTGCTGTAAAGTTGCTACACTCTAGTGGAATTTCTGCAGATATATTATATCTGCACAATGGTTTCAGAAAAGATGGCAGATGATCCCACTAGATCCTCTGAGTTTGAGCCATCTCAAAATCAGGCAGGCACAAAATCAGAGTTTTCAGTTCTATGAGCTTCGTAAAGCTGCTGATAGATGACAAGTGGATAAGAAAATTGTGGCTCCCTGCTAAAAAGAAAAGCTACATGCTGGCAGGTATGACTGCCATGTGGAACTGGATTTAATGGTGACTACCACAATTTCTAGAGCTAGTAAGAAAACCTGCAAACCAACAGGTTTTATGGTAGTCTGTTAGTGTTATAGAGATTCTTGAATTGTGGTCAGAAAATGTTTGGATATTTGGGGTGCTCTGGCAGAGATTTTATTTTAGCTATGTATACCAGAGACAACTGTTGCTGTTGAAGCAACAAATGTGGTTCATCTACCTCAACATATAGACTAGGAATAGGTGATGTGCAAAATGCTCCAGTTACCATTCTGAAAGCTTGATGGTGAACAGGGTTTAGCTATTTCAGTGTACTTTTCCTAACTTGGGACCCATAGTCAAGAGCATAGTCAAGAGTCAAAGTCATCTTATCAATGCTCTGATAAAATACAACTGAAGCATAGAATGTTCACTGCATTATAGCACTTGTCTCATAACTGATATATGTGAGGTGAAGTAGGAAACAAGTTTGTTGTCAAATATCAGTCCCAAGAGCTTGGTTTGTGGCACAAAGAGGATTAGTGATTGTTCTAGCTGGAGATCTGGGTCTAGATGGAAACCACTCCTGCAATAGAAATGTGCACAAACTGTCTTCCACTGTGAAAGTTTAAATCCATTTGCGAGTGCCCATTTTGAGAGATAGTCAATGGCTTGCTGAAGCTATCTTTCTATGACCCTCAAATTACATAAATGAGAGAAGAGGATAAAGTCATCCACATTTGAATGAATGAAACAGCCTATAACTTCTCCACTGCTAGGTGAGGGCCTCTCCCATTGCAGGAGGGTTGGGACTACTTCTCCCATGGTGGCCCATCCATCTTGGGAGAGTGTATACCTATTTGTCTGGATGAATGTATGAAGGTGAAAGGCAATCACAAACATCCTTGCCCTAGGTAGGATTTGAACCTGCAGACTCATGGCTAGAGAGTAGATACACTAATCACTCACCAACCAGGCCAGCCATCCATATATAGGGTTTTATTTACTGTTGGAGGAAGTTGTTCTGTTATCGAGTTGACTTTGATTGCAAAAAATGTGACACTTCTAACAGAACCTTGCAAGACTCCCTCTTCTTGGTTAGGACAGCAAAGGGCAGTACCCACCCAGACTTGGAAGATTCAGTTGAATAAGAAGTTTTTGATAAAATGTGATTGTCCTAGCCAGAAACCACTCCTGCAACAGAAATGTGCACAAACTGTCTTCCACTGTGAAAGTTTAAATCCATTTGCGAGTGCCTAATTTTGGACTTAGAGGGAGATTCCATCTAAGTTCAAAATTATAAATCTTTCAGTATTCCAAATCTCCAAGCATATTCTTTTTCCATATAAAAAAAAATGGATACCAGACGCTTGTGTTTTAGGAAGGCATTGCTAATGGATGCTTCCAGCCAGACAAGATGATCAGTAGAAGAGTGATATTTTTGGAAGCCAGATTATATTCTGGAGAAGAAGTTGTTTCTCTCCAGAAACCATACAAGAGAGAGTTAACCATTTTTTCCCAGAATCTTGCACAAGCAGCTGGTCAGAGCAATTGGACAGCAGGAAATTGTCTCTGGCTTAGGAAACAATGTAAATGCCCTTTGCCAGGTATCTGGAAATGTGCTCTTACAGAAAATTCTGTTATAACAGTGCAACAGTTGATCCATGGAAGATTTTGTCAGATGTTTTACCACCATGTAATGGATATTATCAGATTCAACAGTAGGACAACATTTAAGCAAAACAGATTTCTTTTCTACTTTGGTAAAAAGTCTACTGTATACGTCCGTTCATCTGAACTAAAATGGATGTGTTGTTTTTCTGGTTTGGTTTTTTGGGCAAGTAACTACACATCCACAAACTGTACTCCCTTCTCCTCACACAGCTTCGCTAGAATGCTATTCATCATTCTGCCTCTCTGTCTCAACTTATTATTGTTGTACCTCGGCAACACATTGACAACCTTTCCCACTATACTGTTTTAAGTTTTACAGTTATTTCTCAATAACTTCTTGAAATTCACCCTTATATTCTTCTTATGTTCACTTAAATCATTTGTCCTTGCAACTGTAAAAAAAACTGGAAAACAGTTTAAAAGAAGAAGGCTACACAATTACTCCTTCACAGATTGAAGACCTTATCAGGTTCATCCAAAATTTAGAAGTTAAAGAATTACCAGTGACACTTAATTAATCATAGCAATGCCTTTCTACATTGCTTCATTAAATGTACGAGGATTCCATAGTCAAATTAAACAAGAAATTACATGGAAACTTATGCTGCACCATAATATCAGGTTATTATTTCTCCAAGAAATATACTTGTGCAGATATAAAGATATAAAAAGTTTAACAGATAGATATCCACTTTTTTCTTATTGGAGCTTTGGGAGATTTAACAGAGCTGGAGTAGGAGTTCTTATTATTGTCCCCCCCCCCCTCCTTGGGTCATTCTGTAATATTCAAAGGGATGCAGAAGGGAGAAACTTCACAATAGACTGGAAATACTGTGGATATGTAATAAGGTTTATAATTGTTTATGCTACATCCAATGAACAGTTAGACGAAAATTCTTCCAGGAATTGGAACCATATTTATATGGTACCCACTACATCATAACAGTTGGAGACTGGAATTGTACTGAAAACCCCACTTGATGACAAAATAGGAGATCACCCCAGGAGTGGAAAAGTGGGATATGCACAGTTAAAAACATGTCTTGATAATGCTCAACTAATAGACATATGGAGGATTCCCAATCCTAATCTCCAGGCTTACATGAATCAAGGTATTAGTACTTGTATCGATCAAATTTATCTCTCTTCTTCACTTATAAATAGGATAATTCATATAAAACATCTTGACATCAACATGTCAGATCATAATCCAGTTCTACTTAAGTTCCACTGCCTGGAAAAAGTAGAGATCTCTTCCAGACCATGGAGATTTCCACCAAATTTTCCATTGATCTTTTCAACTAAAATTCCAGACCCTCTGTTCAAATTATTATTATTATTTCGGGTGACTCCAGGGAGTCCTTAGACTCATCGAGGGAGGCCCTAAACATCATGTCCACACAACTATACGACATTCTCACAGTATCTATCATACCTTGCCTTGAACTCGCTCACCGTCATAGCACCCACAACAGACTCTGGCAGCTTATTCCACTCATTTACCACTCTAAAATAAAGAACCCAGCTCTAACACCCCTGCTAACCACACTCTTGCCCAGCTTCCATAGGTGTCCCCTAGTTCTCCCACAACCAGTCCTGTCTCAAAAATATCCTCTGAATTAATCCTATAGAATCCCTTTAGCAATTTGAATGTCTCAATCATATCTCCTCTTTTCTGCCTATCAACTAGTTTCTGCAACCCACAAATCTTCAACCTGTTCTCATATGGTTCATTCCATAGACCTGCTATCATCTTAGTTACTCGCCTCTGGATCCTCTCCACCTCCTCCCCATCAAGAAGGAACTGAGGTGACCAAATCTGGGCACAGTAGTCGAGATGAGGTCTTATCAAGGCTCGGTACAGAGGTACAATAACTTGCTTGTCTCTGCTCGTCAAGGTATTTTTCAACAACCAAGTGAGTTGATGAGCTGATTTAGCTACTTTTGCAATGTGGCCCCTAAACTTCATCTCCCTATCCACCAACACTCCCAAGTCCCTGGCTTCATCAATCTCTTGGAGTACAGTTCCACCAATGTGGTATACTGCTGCTAATCTTTTCACCCCAAAATGCATAACCTTACATTTTGTCACATTAAATTGACATCCATTCTCCTTAGCCCAGAACTCCAATCTATCCAAGTCATCCTGCAAGACTTTGACATCTTCTGCATTCACTATCACCCTACCCAACTTTGTATCATCAGCGAACAAATGAACTGTTCCACTTAGATCCTTCCCTATATCATTAATGAACAGATTAAACAGCAGTGGTCCAAGAACAGAACCCTGCAGCACACCACTAGACACAGGCCGTCTTTTGGACTCTACTCCTGAATAAACTACTCAGTGATATCTCTTCATCAACCACCCACCTATCCATCTCACCAACCCTATATCCATTCCCATATGTTGTAGTTTACAGATTAGAATTCCCAATTATAATAATGATATCTGGAATTCGGATTTGTGCTTAAATTCAAACAAACAGTAAAACAGAATATGATGGAAGGGGGAAAAGAACTGGCTTTCCTCAAAAGAAATAGGTGGAAAGACCTGTTTAAATTGACAAGCTGGTTTGTAACAAACCAACACAATGGTACAGAATGTAGCAACAGGATTAGAAACATTAATATACAGTTAGAATTGAAAGCATAGAAACAAGTCAAAGAAAGAAATTTTAAAATAAGAATACAGCAAATAGCCCTTCAACTGCATTCTTCAAAGGACAATTCACTAAATTCTGCAAAGAAAGGACTGTCACTCAAACCTGCATTGATGGTGAAGATGATCCACTCAAGACATTCTAGACTCCTTTCAAAAACACTACAAAAATCTGTTTGAAGACTATAGTATTACTGTTGGAAATTATAACTCTTGGAACATTAATGGCTTTCCTGTCATATTCAAGATGGGCTTGACAGATCCATTACAGCATCTGAAGTTATTACCACAGCTTATAAAGAATGCCAGACAAGAACATCCCTGGGACCTGATGGTCTAGGAAGAGAACTTTATTGCGAGGCTTGGGATTTTATTCTTCCCATTCTAGTTATTTCTCTCATCTGGACACATTCCAAGTGAATTTGTAGCAAGCCATACTATCCTCATTTCTAAAGAGATCACATCTTAATGGAAATGTATTTCTCTATCTAATAATACAAGACATTTTTCTTTTAAAACTACAAGATATTTTTCTGCATAATCAATAACAGGATCAAAGTGGAAATGAGATACATAATTAAAAGCACACAGGTGTATGGAGTAATAGGTTGAGCAGTAGAATTTAATCTATTTCTGCTACGTAATCTAATCTGCTTAGTTAATATGAAAAAGCAGTCGATGGCAGTGCATGCTATCAGTAGACCTTACTCAAGCATTTGTTAATGTCCTTTCTATTCTACATACTCCAGCAAATTGGTGTAGGTAAAAGGCTGCTATCTGTTATCAGAGGAGCCTATGCCAATTCAAATACCCACCTCCTAGTTAATGGGTTCCTCTCAGACCTTGTAAAAATTTGAAAAGGAGTCGAGCAAGGTTGCCCTCTTAGTCCACTGCTCTTTGCATTGGTTCTTGAACCTTTGTTACAGGAAGTCAACAATACACATGCTGTGAGGAATAACAGTTCCTTCAACTGTAAAGGAAAATAAGGTATTAGCATATGCCGATGATGTAATGGGAACTTTGAAGGGTAGTGATTCCATATATATTTTTTGGTATTTTTGAAAAATTCAAAAATACCAAAAAAGTAGTGGATTAATTATTAATGCTGACAAGACAAAATTAAAAGTTTATGGAAAGTGGGATCTTTGAGGCATTCCTTTTGGACTAACTGCTAAGAGAGAATCCCTCATTATACTCGGAATTCCCTTCTGCAAGGATAGAAAAATTAGAACTCCATGGTGGACACAGGAAGTTAAAGAGGCAGTGAAGGAAAAGAAGAAAGCATATCAAAAGTTCCTGGCAAATAAGTCAGCTTGTGCTCTTAGAGAATACAGAGACAAATACAAGAATGCTAAACACTCTGTAAAACTAGCTAAACAAAATTCATGGGAGGACTTGGGCAAGAATATAGAAAATAAATATCAAGAAGGTGGCAAAATATTCTGGAGGTTGTTGAAGAAGCTTAGGGATGGAGGAAAGAGTGCTGTAGAAGGAGTTAGAGATGATAAAGGTGACATGAAAATGGAGAAAAATATATCCTTGAAGTATGGAGTAATTACTTTGAAAAACTGCTAAATGAAACAAGCAGTGATGACAGCACAGTGGTAAAAAACACTGACCAGGCATGTAGTCAGGAATACATATCCATACTTGAAGTAGAAAAATCCATCAAAGGCTTGAAATGTGGAAAGGCAGCAGGAGTAGATGATATTCGACCAGAGATGCTGAAGTATGGTAGTATAAGAGTCTTACAGTGGCAGCACTGCATAGTCAGAAAGCCTGGACAGAGGGACGAATACCCGATGATTGGAGTAGAGCTCTCATAGTACCCATATATAAAAAGGGAAATAAAACTGAATATGAGAATTACAGAGGTATTTCCCTACTGAGTGTTCCTGGCAAGATATATGCAAGTATACTTGAGAAACAGTTGAGAAGAATTGTGGAAGAAAAGCTTGATGAAGAACAAGCTGGATTCAGGCCAAATAGAGGCTGTCAGGATCAGATCTTCTTTTTACGACAAATAGTCGAGAAAGTATAACAAAGATCTGTATTTAAGTTTTGTCGATTTGGAAAAGGCATATGACAAGGTGCCAAGAGAGAAGCTATTCAATATGCTGCAGTTATATGGTGTCAATGGGGCATTATATCAAGCAATTCTTAGTCTTTATTTGAGTTGCAAGTCAGCAGTTAGAATTGAAGGAATTCTACAGGAAGATAGTTTAATGTTAAATCTCGTGTGAGACAAGGATGTACATTAACCCCTCTGTTATTCATTATCTATATGGATCACATTATGAAGGAAAGTGGTATTAAACATGATATCAAAATTGGAGATGTTAATGTCAACTCTTTGCTTTATGCGTACGATGTTATACTTCTAAATAAATCCGCTACAAGTCTGCAAGATTCTCTGACTAAATTGAATAACTGTTGTAATAGATATGGTATGAAGGTCAACAATAAAAAGACAAAGATAATGAAAATAGGCAGAATCATTGAAAATGTCAACTGTGTTGTGAATGGAGAACCAGTGGAACAAGTAAAACATTTCAGCTACTTAGGCACGTTTTTTAGTGAAGATGATAAATTAAATATAGAAATAGACAACAGAATCAGCAAAGCTGGTATGGTAGGAAGTCAATTGAATAAATTCATATGGAATAAGAGAGAAATTAGTCGGAACACTAAATTAGCTATATACAAGACCGTTCAAACCAGTTTTAACTTATGGATCTGAGAGCTGGGTCAGAAGTAAAACACTTGACCAAAGACTAGAGACCACAGATATGAGAGTCCTGAGGAAGATTAAAGGCATGAACAGATGGCATCAATGGCAATATCATATTAAAAAAGAGGATATTAGGAAAGAACTTGACATTGTCAGCATCCAGGAATGCATTAGCAGAGCAAATCTCAGGTGGTATGGTCACTTAAACAGAATGGACGAAAAAAGATTAGCAAAACAAGTGTTCTCTGCCAGGTTGGCAGCAAAACGACCCAGAGGAAGAAGAAGATATAGGTGGATTGATACGGTACAAAGTGCCTTAGACAATAGAAATACAAGATCTGATAATGTTGGAGTCTTGACAAGTAACAGACTGATTTGGAGGAAAATTGTAGATAGTAATGATGTAATTTTTTTCATGTAGTACTATCATATCCTGTACACCCCTTGAGGGTACATGGGGAATTTGATGATGACTTACCCAATATTAGTAGTTCAAGAACTTATATACAAGAACATTGAAACTGTAGAAGACTGGAAAATGGGCCACTTTCATTTTCTTCTAAAGCCATAATACTCAAAACCATAATCTTTCCTGGTCAGTTGTACATAATAAATAAATAATTTAGACATCACAGAAGCTGAAAAAAAGCAATTATATAATAAGACTATGCAATTTTTTTGGTCAAGCTGATACCAAGAATTTAAAAAGAAATTTCAACTACCAAAGATGCACGGAGGATTTGGGCTTCCTGTGTTAAAATTCTGCTATTTAAACAATACAGTTTCAAAAATCCATAATACATTGCAGACTAATCACGCATGTTTCAGACCTTCTCATGTACATTCTGGGCTTTCATCTTTCCTGATCAGAGTAAATGATTATAAAGGTCCAAAAGCTGAGATTGTTCCTGAATACTACAATACTCTGTGCTTAACTCTAAGACTGCTAAAAAATTTCTGGAATTGACATTCTTTCCATTAAAAAAAAAGAGTAAAATTTGGTATAAAGAAATCTTTAATCTCTTTTGTTGCAAAGTTCCACATTTGGATACTGAAAACAATATTTTGTTTCATAACTTGAAGTTCCAAGGGTACCCTAACAGCAGGATGACCATATTTCCTTGAGACAAAAACATAACATTGGGATGGCAAAAAGGGATGAGGGTTATGTAATATTCTCTATTCATGAAAAAGTAAGATGATAAAAAATTTGAGCTTACTATTATTCTTTAGTGACAAAATCCATACAAAAATTTAGATAGATGTAGAGAGGGACTGTATTTCACAACAATTGCACCATGAATATTTCTCTGATGAAGTAATCTTATGCAGCAACTTTCGGTCTTTCAATACCTTATCATAAAACTTCTCACACTCTATGACACAATTTTGTCTTACAACTAACACAGCCTCCATTGTCTCAACACTTAATCTAGATTTTTTCTTTGACCACATACTGTTCATAACAGAAAATATTCTCTCAACAGGTAATGTACTTCCTGGAAGACAAAGAATAAACTCTACAATATTAGAAAAGTGATGAAAGTCTAGGCATTTTTTGTTCATTTCAGAAAAATCTGTACCCATCTATCAGATACAGGAATATTTTCTTTATTCCATGTATCCAACTGCCTCACAATTATAGATTTTATGATGGTCCACTGATCGAATACACGAGTTTCTTCTGTTTCTGTGTGTGTGATGAGTTCCTGTGTGATAATGTGCGTTCCACAACCAATACTGATAATCTGCCTCTTCAGTTCAGTTTCAAGTTTTTGCCACACATTATTTTTGCCAAGTCTTTTGCAACCACCAAAATTGGTGTTCAGGTTATCTGCACACAAAGCAACACTTGTGTTTTGTAAGGCAAATTTGTCACTTACTTCCTTCAACATAGCACACTGTAGGTCAGATGTTTCACCAGGTAAAGAAATAAAGTCTATAATTTTGTCTTGAACACCACAAATCGGAAAAAGTACCACACATCGATTGGAAAAATTTTGATGTATTTTTTGTTTGATGCATCTAAATTGATTGTAATGCTTTGTTTTTATTCAAATCCTCTATTATTTCACCCAATATGTATGGTGATAAAACACTGGTAATTAATTCTTCTGATTTCGTACATGCTGAAAAAAATTTTGGTTCATAAATTTTATTTATTAATGTCAACAAGCAGTCATTTGCACGGAAACTTTGGCTGTGATGCACAGTATGATAAGCAACAAGAGCTTCACCTGCTGCTGCAATTTTATCGCTTTCACTATCAGCATCATGTCTCACCATAAACGTGCTAATGTTTTTAACTGATGCCAGTCTTCTCAGCATCCTTTTGTTTCTGGTTACATAGATTTGGTTGATGTCACTTCTCCCTCCATGAGCAATGAAAAAATGAACATTACAATGTTTTCATGCCACTTTTTTTCCATCACTACACAGCTTGTCCAGTTTAATAAATTTGAATTCTTTCTGGAGATTATCATTAACATTGCAGTTTTGCCTCATTGACATTGTAAGGATACACTTAAAGCTTTAAAAAATAACACTTAAAACTTTAAAAATATGAAATTTAAACCACTGGCATTGAATAACAAAGCCACCGGTTAACATACATGCAAAACAAAAACTAACGTTATAGCAGAACAGACACCGCATCTGAGACGCGCAAGTATTGTCAACATGTTTTTTTTTCTCTGAATAAATCACTGCTGATATAGATATTTAGTATCGAACAATATGACTATGGTTATACAAATTACTGGTATCCATGATATTGATATACGATTATAGGTTATGAATAATAATCAATGACTGACTAATATTAAAGTATATTTATAGTTTTTATTAAAAACGGGACAAAATTGACATTTTTATTAAGACGACGGGATGGCTGGGAAATATAAAAAAACAGTACTGTCCCGTTCAAAACAGTACATATGATCAGCCTACCTAACAGGAGAGATCTTGCTTGGAGAATTGCATATGGCCACCTTCCAGTCAATACCATCAAATGGAGGTACTTGAACATTGGAGATCCAATCTGCGACATCTGTTAGCGATTGGAAACAGTAGAACATGCATTCTACAGCTGCCCTCTTGCTTTGTGTGTTGGAACAGATTATGTAATGTGTTGGGCATTCCATTACTTACAACAGAACAGGTTATTTTTTTACAATACCCACCACCTGTCAGTAATGGGAAGAGAATTTTGATTTTTATAATTAATTAATTAAAATACCATTTATGGAGGGTTAGAAAGAAACATGGATTTGAAAACAAGCAATATGACATCCAAATGCTTTATAACATTGTGTTGTGGAAATTTTATTGTTTAGTTAGACAATATTTGTATTTAGAAAGAAGAATTCTAGGAGATATCAATTTTATGACTAGATGGTGTAGACTGCCCACATTATACAATATTCACCAGATAGATAAAATTCTGTCTATTCTTGCTATGAGAGATTTTTTAAATAGTTCCATCCTCTTGGTTTGATGTGATCTTATAGTCAATTGCAGGGATGACTGGAGAGCAATCCCAGGCAGAGAAGGCCAACTCAAGGCAGTTAACCCAGATTGGGGTAACCACCTAGGTATCAATCATCTCTGCACTTTAGTTTCAATTGGTCTTTTGGTTGTTCATCTATATGAGATTGGTGAAAAAAAGGAAAACTGATAGTCTTTGGCTATATGATGATATAAAAGAGCCGAGGCCTTTTCTCTATATCTCATGCTATCTATCTGTCTTTTCTTTCTCCCAATCTTTTCTTTCTCAGGCTCTCTTGCACTCCTATACAAACTACTCTAGACCTATGATGAGCAACCCTTTACTTTTTCACCTCAATAAAGGTCAAAACCAGTCTGGGTAGTGACCCTTCCCATAATGCACAGTATTATACATACCTGCAAGGATATGTGCTTTGCATTATGAAATACTAAGGCAAGTTGTGTGAAGTCATCAGCTTCTACATTCAAGTTGCCCCATTCCTGAAAATACTTAAGGTGCAAACTTTGTTTGCTTACACTTGGATAAAGGATTAAACCAAGTATATAATTTCCTGGTATCTTTAATTTATAGTATAATCAAGTGGAAAAACTTCCAACAACATATCTCCATATTCAAATTAAAATTATTTACACTCCCTGCATTCATAATGCACTCCAGCAATATACTCCACTCACTAACAACTCTCCATGTAAAAAATCTATTCCTCACACCCTTCTTCACTACATCTTTATACAACTTCCAGGGAAGGCCTCTTGTTTCTCCTATGTTATTGTCCACTCTTTTTTAGAAGTCCTTCTGTATTAATCTGGTAGAAAATAGTCCATTTGTGGTCTGACCAATACCTTATATAGGGACAACAACACCTCCTTATTCCTGCATGTCAATGTACTTTTTACCATAGCAGCAAAGGAAAATGGAAAAACAAGTGTAAATGAAGATAAAGAACACACCAGAAAAAGAACTGGTGTAACTGTAAGAATAGAAGAAAGCCTGACCAAAGGAAAGTGATTGCTAAAATTCAAGAATGAAATGATTAAGATTAATGAGATTAGGAGTATACAATGAAATTAGGCATATGGTGGACATGAATGGAAGAGTCCAAAGAAAAAGAATGAGTTTGAAGGATTAATGGAACTGTATAAGAATGATGGATTTCAGACTGCATTTGAATGGTTTTGGAATGAAACATTTGGAAAGTGTAATCTGCGATGCAAACAAGGTATCAGCAGAAGTAAGAGATGATGTAAATGAGCAGGAGAGTGGACCAAGTGAGATCGACATGATTTTGAGGGGAGATGAGAATATGAGAACAGGAATGGAAGTCGGACAGGGAAAAGAGGTTAGCAGGAGAGGTCAGGGAGAGACAGTTTAAGGAGGGCAGATTCTGAAAGCATAAATTAATGCACATATGGGAATATGTCAGCATAAGAATGGAACGGCCTGGAATACATGGGAGTAATTCAGTTTTGGGGGATATTCAAGACAAATGGTAAGCAGACAGGAGCAAGTGTTAGGAAGTCACAGATAAGGTACAGCATGAGTAGGACTGATTACAGTCCTAGGAATGAATTGTTATACTTATTTACAAATACCAGCAATATTAGAAATAAGGGAGATGAAATTCGTGCATTGAGTTTATTTGCCTGAAAATTGGAATCAGTAAAACACGGTAGGATGAGAATGATATCTTGACAGGAATAGAAATGCAAGGATATGATATTTTTGTTAGGATAGGAAGGGAGGAAGAAAGCTAACAATGATAGAGGAGGAATTATGTCCACACAAGGATGAGATACAAGTGGAAAAAAGGGGTAGTGGTTTTCAACCAGTATGGCATGATGTGGAGGACAAATCAGATATTTGGTTGGGTGTTGCTACAGGCCAGGGAATGAAGAGGATGAAGACAAAAAAAAATGTATGAGGGTGTGCTGAAACATTGTGATAATCACCATGAAAGAATTGAGGTCTTACACATGATTCTATATATTCCTCACAAAGTGTTATACACTTGTTACAAAGCTGCTGCATCATTTGCAATCCTCTGAGAAAAGTCTTTCCCTTGTTGCACAAACCAGTCCTCAGCTGCAGATATGACTTCATCATCTGTGGTAAATTTTGTTCTTTTTAAGGGTTTCTTTAAATTTGGAAATATGAAATAGTCAGATGGACCAGGTCTGGCAAATAGGGTGGGTGAGCAGACACAGAAAACCCAAGTGCTGTACTGTCTGTTGGGTTTCATGAGCAGTGTGAGCAGGTGCATTATCCTGCAAAAGCAACAAGCATCTGCTCAGTTTACTGCAGCGTTTTTCTTTCAGTACCACCTTTTTTTGAGGTACTTAGTAAGGATTACACTATCCATATCTCAAAAGACAATGGCAAGAACCCTCCCTGCTGACTTCTGGATTTAGCATTTCTTTGGCCATGGAGAACCTTTGCGTCTCCCCTCCACTGGCTGTTGTTTGGTCTCTGGGTCATAGTGGTGAAGCCATGTTTCATCAACAGTCACAATACAAGCCAAAAATTTGCACCTGACTTCTCAAAGTGAACCAAAATCCCTTGAGATGACAGTACAAGTTCTCTCTTTTGGTTGGCATTCAAACATTTGGGGACCTGATTTGCTGAGAGCTTCTGCACATCCAGATGTTGGATAATGATCTCATCTCATTCCCTGGATATCTCCAGAGTCTTTGCAATGTTTTCGGCTGGTATTCATTTCCTTTCTTTTAGTGTTGCATGGTGATCAGCATTCATTTTAGAAATTATGGACTTCACAATGTTATAAATAACTCTTTTAATTTCCTGACATTTCGATCTTCATATTAAGATCGTCATCTGGAGTATATACAAATGCACAAGGACAAGCTGAGTTATATTACACACAGTAAGCTAAAGAAACAATGATTTGATCACTAGTTATTCTACTGGCATGACTTCTAGTGGAAAAAAATTACTAATTAATTAATTACTATTATTATTACTATTACATAACACCTCCAGGGAGTTCAAAGACATATCGAGGGAGGGCACCTACTCTACAACTCTGTCTCCACCACAATTGCCTTTGCCATCTACCACCACCACCACCACCACTAGTATTTTCACTGACAATCACAAACATCCATAATTATTTAGAAACTACATCAAAGCTATATTCTATTTAAGATAACAAGAGAAATACATTCTTTCTTATAGACAGTCTTCTTTCAGTAAGTAAAAATTACAATTGTTATTTTAGATTTAGAATTCTGGATTACATACAGTCCTGTTTATAGTTAATACTTAGAGAGAAAGGTTCCGTGGGTCGAATATGTGCCTTCCATATGCTTAGGATTTTCACACCATCATTATTGTTCAGATTGGGGTGGTTAATAAGAATCTCACAGGCTTCATTAAATTTGTGTCCATACCATGTTTTGGTGTGATGTAAACAACTGGTGCTTTTCCAGTAAATTCTACGTAAAGTGTTCAGAGCATCATCAGAAAGGCCAACTTCACAATAGTTATTATATTTCATGTGTTGTTTATGTTCCATTTGTTTGATAGGAATTGTGCGTCCTGTTCCTCTCCACTCTAACTACTCAGCAAAGATCTAAATTTTGCCGTAGCACCCAGATCGATGAACAAACTGGATTTTATTTGTAATATTCAAAGAGGCTTAAGGTTAATCCCAAATAACACAGCAGACAAAATAAGTTTAGAAACCACCAACATTTTAAATATAAATCATAAGAAAACATAACAAGTAACTTAACGAAACACGAATTAACAGTAGTGAAATCATTCAAATCATATCCAAACATTGTAATAACTAGAGACGATAAAGAAAGTGTCACCGTTATTCTAAACCGAACCACTTATTTAGAAAAAACGAATCTGCTAGTCTTGGACAATAGTACACACCAACGTGTTAATTATGTTGGTGTGTAACCAATAGAACAAAAAAGAAAACAGAGAAACTACTTAAATCTATTACTACATTACCTGAAGACACAGTGAACAAAAACTACTTCCGCACTACGCTCGTTCCCCGAGAATTTATGGTCTACCAAAAATACACTAACAAAACATATCACTCCGGCCGATAGTCGAAGGTATAGATAGCCCGAATTATCACCTAGCCAAGAAATTAGTGGCAACACTCAAGGAGTTGGTAGCTCGTTCCCCCTCCTATATCAGAAACAATCAATACTTCATAGACATAATCAGAGACATTACATTAGAAAAAGATGATTTATTAGTCAGTTTTGACGTCTCTGCCTTCTTTACAAATGTCCCAATCAAGGACACAATACTTCTTTTACAGAACAAATTCCCTCAAGATATCACTCTTTGCACATGTATTACATTTTGGTTATTTTGTTTGGCAAAACACTTTCTACCTACAAAAAGAAGGCACAGCCATGGGCTCGCCATTCTCCCCCACCCCATTGCTAACTTTTATATGGAACAATTTGAGCAACATGCTCTAGATTCCTCTCCTTTAAAACCCAAAGTCTGGCTTAGATACATTGACATGTTTTCGCGATCTGATCCCATAGCCGCCAGATACTTTCCTTAGCCACTTAAACAAACAACACAAACGCATACGGTTCACAATTGAGATTGAAAGTCAGAACACACTTCCATTTCTAGATACACTTGTCACACATCTTCCTTCTGGCAGTCTTTCCTTCACTGTATACCGGAAGCCTACACATACTAGCCAATATATATATCAGAGACATTACATTAGAAAAAGTATATATAAACTCCTACCACCACTCAACACAAAAACTACGTGTCATTAATACTCTAAAAAACAGGTCTGAAGATATGATCCAATGAACAAGCTCTGAAAGACGAATTTAAAGTTAGCAACAATACTTTTCTAAAAAATGGTTACAGCCAAAACACTATCAACAAAATTCTCTACAACACCTCAATAAAAACAAAAGATAAACCAGACTACAATAAAACTAGATGTTTTTTTTTTTTTTTTTTGAGTAATTCTGAGTAATTTCTCATTTCTTGTGTTTCAAATTTTAGTTACCTTTAACCCCTGAAGATGTAAGTCAAACAGCATACGAAACTTATCAGATTTCTTTTTATTTATCTTAATAAACATGTGGTCGCAATACCGGAATCTTTCTTTTGAACTGCTAAAACCACAGAAACCTATGCTTACAATATGAGTTAAAAGCTATTTCAAATAACAGATACAGCGAGTTGATTTTAAGTGATCGATCGATCACTAAAATCGATCAATTTTCCTTGGAAATGTTCATACAACAAGAGGAAACAGGTTGTGAATCTTGCAGTAGAAAGACAGTTTTTGTGTAACTATTCTAGAAGGGATTGAAAGAGGACAGTGTACAAAATGGAGGATTTTACTATCCAAGTCTGAATTTCCTGTATCTCTTATTGTAAACAGAAACTTAGTTGTTTTAATGACTTTTGTAAGAGAAAATAATTTTTCAGGATATGCAACTGCTTCTGTTGAAGACAAAGAAACCTAATTTCAAAAAAGTTCACATGCAGCTGTGTTTGAAAGAAATAGATGTTCCTTTTATCTGGAATATTTTGTAGATAGGATATATTATTATTATTATTACCGCGAGACCTCATGCAGTCAAAGACTCATCTGGGAGGTCCTTTTATCACACACACAGCTCATCGTACTGTTTCTTAAACACACTCAAACTATTTGCAGACACCACACTCTCAGGCAAGGCATTGCAATCATTCACAACTTTGCACGAAAAAAACCTGCTTCTCACTCCCCTATTTGCACCCTCTTTATACAGTTTCCAGGGATGACCTCTGGTTCTACCCTAATCTCCCACTATTATCTATAGAACTTTTCCAGCATTGATCCTATAACAACCCCTTACTAACTTGTAGTACTCTATCACATCTCCCCTCTTCCTAGACTTCCACCAGACTCTGCAAATTACATCTTCCCAATATTTCCTCATACTTTCCATGGATGAAGAGATGCTGGAAATGGTTTAACCCTTTCCAACATCTCTTCATCCTTCTGAAAACCAGATAACCAAATCTGGACACAATAGTCCATGTGTGGCTTAATCAAAGCCTTATACAACAGAACAAGAATATCCCTACTTCTACACATCAGTGGCCTCCACATCATTCCCAGAAGCCTTTGTGTTGTCTTCACAATTTTGGCTATGTATCCCCTAAATTTCAGATCCTTATCCACTATCACCCCCAGATCTCTTATTTCCTCAACCTCGAACAATATATCCTCACCAAGCATAAATTCTGCATCCCATCTTTGTTTTCCAAATTTTAAAACCTTACATTTTGCAGCATTGAACTCTCATTCCCATTTCCATGTCCAATCACTCAATTTATTCAAGTCTTCTTGTAAGGCCACAACATCTTCTCTACTCTTCATGGTTCGTCCCAACTTTGCATCATCTGCAAACAACTGAATATCTCCATCCAAATCTTCACCAATATCATTAATAGAAAAGTTAAACAGTAATGGCCCTAAAACAGACCTCTGAGGCACTCCACTAGTGACTTTATTTTTTCCTGGATATCTCTCCCCCATACACAACTTGCTATCTATCAAATTGCCAGTCTCCAATCTAATGCACTAATCTAATATCCAATCCCATCTGCTCTAGTCTGACTATCAACTTATCATCTAATCTATCAAAAGCCTTTGAGAAATTTAAGGTATATTACTGTGTATCCTTCTCCTCTGTCTAAGGAAGCAGCCACTTTATTGTAATAAGTAAGTGGATTACTAAAACATCACCTCCCTTTAGCAAATCCATGCTGTCCATCAAAGATAATACCATTGTTGTCAACCCAATTCTGGATCCTAGTTCTCACAAGCTTCTCCAACAACTTCCATCAAACTATAGGCACAGATGGGCCTATAGTTTGATGCTTGAGTTCGATCACCTCCTTTATGAAGTGGCACAATCTTGCCCTCCTTCCACTCCTTAGGAACTTGACCGAGTGCAAGACTCGTATTAATAAATATGTCAAGGCAGGTGTCAACTCCCTGGCACATTCCTTCAGAATACATGGTGATATATTATCAAGTCCCGCAGCCTTATTAACATCTAGTTGGTCAACTTCCCATACACCTCTTGCTCACTTACAGTAAGTCTCTCCTCCCCATCATCAACTGCTCTCAATCTCTCCATGAAGACTAACAACTTTTATGAACTGCTCATTAAGTATCTCCACAACATCTTCCACAACAGCTGTCTTTATACCATTTTCTCCAATCAATGTCATCCTTCCATAATCATTCTTTTTTTTTTTTTTTTTTTTGCTGGCTACATATCGATATAAATCCTTAGGATTCTTTTCGGCTTCATTAGCTAACAGCTATTCATACCTCACTTTTGCTACCCTTACCAACCAAGTCTGCCTTGCCTGGTCTTTCTAATCCTCAAGGAATTAGTTATTTCCACTTCTCTCATGCTGCCACCATAATGCCCTTTTACTCTGCATCGCATGCTTAATCTCTCTATTTATCCATTTCACACATACCTTATTTAACCTTCTAACCCTTGGAATACATTTAGACACTGCTGCTACTAGATATTTCTTGAAAATCCCCCAAGCTGCATTGATCTCTTTTCCAGCTAACTCCTCATTCCATGCTACACCTGCAAGCTGTCTCCTGAGCTCTTCATAATCGCTCACTCTTGTAGTTCCACATGTACCCTTTTCTCACAGAGGTCCTGACACTGCTGACAACCACCCAGGTAATCACCTTATGGTCAATCTCACCAATTGGTGGGTGATTGCACACCATATTTATAATTACATCCTCAGATGAGATGACCAAATCCAAGACCCTCAATCCTCGTGTACCCTCTGTTACATACTGTCTAAGGTAGTTATCCCTCAAAAACTCAAGAAACTCATTTTCTTTACTTTCAGTTGCTATCTCATCATTTTAGTCTATATTGCCATAATTAAAATCACCTATAATGATCACCCTTTTCTTATTTGCTTGGCTAATTTGACTATACATTTCATTATCACCACCATCCACATTACCAGGTCTATAACAACATCCAACCAAGTATTTGATTCCATTTGATAAGTATTTAATAACCAAATTAAAAAACTAAAAACTTTGTACAAATATTTGTGTTATGTTTCAACAAATTGTGAACCATCAGTATAATTATGCAGATGTTCTACAATTCATCTTTGCAAAGGCAACATCATGGGAAGCTGAAGTGTACAGGGTGCAATGGAGGAGGGACTTATAGTGAATGAGCAGGAAGTATAGGGGAATTAAATAAACTTGATATTAATAAAGCAGTAGGACTCAACAATGTATCACCGCATATGTTGAAAGAATTCTCTAGAGAATTAACAGCAACTTTGGCACACCTGTTTAACCTTAGTCTTGCAACAGTGCAAGGCCGAAAGGAATAGAAGGCAGGAAAAATTGTTCCACTTCACAAAAGGATATCAATGGAGCTACCAGCTGTGTGCCTAGAGTTGTTAAGGTGCTAGACAAATTGGTGAGCACTAGGATTCAGAAATTGGTTGATAATAGTAGTATTTGTCAAAATGGGATTCTTAGTAGGAGGTCATGATTTATCAGTCTGTTTATGTTTAAAAGGCGATAAATTCACTGGATAAAGGAAATAAGGTGGAATACTTAGATTTTTCAAAGGCCTTTGATAGACTACCACATGACAGGCCAGTAGCTAAATTGAAAAAAGAGGGAGACAAGTTGTGCACGGAGGAGTGGTATAACAAAATAGGACGGTTACCAGTGAAGTGCCACAGGGATCAGTGTTTCATTTTTTCATAAATGATATTGGGACTGGCTTAGCTGGAGATATGAAGTTGCTTGCCAATGATGCAAAGCTGGAAAGAACTATGAGAAGCAGAGCAGATGTAGTGACCTTGCAGAAGGATCCAGGCTGTGTGTGAGAGCAAGTTAGTGAAGCAATCAGTCTAATTTTGAAAAGTGCAAGGTCTTGAGTGACAGGCAAGGTTGGAATGCAGAGTATACAATAAATGGAGAAATTTCGAAGGAGACAGTCAAGATGAGGGACCAGGGAGTGATGGTAAACAGAGATTAGAAATTTAGGGTCACATTGCTAAAATAGCATCCCAATGGATTATGGCAATAATGAGGAGGACATCTACTTGCAGAAGCAAAGATGTTATGGTTTCCTTGTATAAGGTTTTGATCAGGGCCCCATATGGACTGCTATGTGCAGATGTGGTCTGCCTGGTTTTCAAGGTGATGAAGTTGTACTGGAGAAGGTCTAGAATGTCTACTAAGTCAGTGTCAGGTCAATGGAATAACAGATACAAAGAGAGATTGAGGTAATGCAACTTGGAAAGCCTTATGAACAGAAGGAGAGGGGATAGGATTGAGATATAAGTTGGTGAGAAGTTGTTAGCAGATTAATGTGGAGGACATTTTTCATATAGTAGAGAGAGAGAAGGATAGAAAAAGAGGCAATACCTGGAAGCTCTAGAAAGTAGGGTGTGAGAAGAAGATACTTTGCATGGAGAGTGACTGGTGAGTAGAATGCACTGCCTGAAAATTTAGTTAACATGGCAACTATAATCTGTTTAGAGGCACAGTGTGATGATCGTTTTGCACGAGGGAGTATGAACCTCTCCCACGGTAAGTCCTTTGACTCCATGGAAGTTAATTTTTAATAATAATGAGTGGGATTGTAGTTTTAATATTGAAAAGTTCAAGGTGTTGCAATTTGTGGTACAGATATAAAGCTGTGCTTTGGGAAATGCATGAAATTTGGGATCTAAGGGTGATGGTTGATAGTGAAACATGGTTTAAGAATACATTTTAAATGTTACAAAGGCTGTACATTGTATTGATGTTATGATAAAAAGTATATTAACATACAGGATAGGGAAGTGGTGCCTCTATATATGGCACTGATGAGACCCCACTTGAACTACAGCACTCAAATGTGGTCACCTAGTTTTCACAGTGATGAGTAAATGCTAGACAGGATCCAGACATGAATGACCAAATTAATATTGCAACTTTGGAATGTTGGTTATTCAGAACAGCTGAAGAAATGTAGATGGTAGCGTTTGGTAGATAAGAGATAAAGAGGTGATATGATAAGAACACTCACATTTGTAAAGGGGTTTTACCAGATTAATACAGAAGGAATTATGAAACTAGTGGATAAGATTAGAAGAACAAAAGGCCATCACTGGAAGTTGTAAAGATGTGGTAAAGAAGGGTGCGTGAGGAATAGAATTTCATGAATGGTTGGAGATTGGAAGCATTGTCAGAATGCATTGTGAATACAGAGAGTTTAAATGATTTAAACTTTCAATATCAATATTATTATTATTATTTCGTGACACCTCCAAGGAGTCCAAAGGCTCATCAAGCAAGAGCACCTACTCTTCAACTCTGTGTCCATCGCTTCATCCAGCAACTACACCATAATGCCACCATCTACTACCATTTCTTGTCTGTAAATTGTGTATTCTGAAGGCCGATTTTTGGGAGAAAAACTCTGCTACCTCCATATGAGATCAGCTAACTCATTTTCAATTGAAAAAAATCCATATTAAGATTTCTTCCGTCATAATGAGATCAAACTTTACCTTTTGCAGTTGAAGGGTGCGATGTATCATCATTCTTCCAACTGAGCTATAAAGGCAATATATATATATATATATATACATACATATACACAACTGACTGACATTTTGCAAGTAAGAGACCCATGATGAGCCTACTGACTCCATGGAGGGTAACTGTAATAATAATAACAATAATAATTATTATTTATTAAAAGTGAAGAAACTAAAACTTTCACTAATTATAATTTAGCAATAATGTGAAGTAACCTTCACTAGCATAGGATTAATGTTTCCTTACACTTCCCAGTACAACATTTCAACCTATAATCCTTAATTAAAAAATAACATGCATTTTCAATGCAGTTAGATAAACTTTACATTACTGTAGCAGCACTTGTAATCAATCTTATTTATAGTACTGTCATGTATTGTTATATACTATATCTAAAACTCTTAATCCAAAAATTAATGACAAGCAACAACTAAATATTTTCATATTTTGAATAAATATTTTGATAACTGAATGTAAAATGATAAATAAAATTACTTTTCATACAAAAACTAAACTTACTTGATAGACTTTCCAAAGTTAGGTTGTAGCAAAGTTCCCAGAGTGGGATAAACTGCATACCCAACAACTGCTGACAGATAAGGTATATGGGAATGGATTACTTTTCTCTCTGCAAAACAAAAAGAAAATATGTTGCATAGTAGAATAATGTTTTTAAAGAAAATTACTTATGTAGGTACTAAGCCTGAAATTTTAATGTTTCTGGAATTTAAAAAAAAAAAAAACATTAGATTATCGACAAAAGGAACTAAACTAGAACTCTTACCTTGTGATTGGTTGAATTCTATTACAAAAAAGAAATGTTAGAAAATGGAACAGATCAGTATGATCAATTCTCAATACAGCAGACGCCTATGAACCACAGAAATTGCTTGATTTTGGTGGATAATTTGCTAAAGTAAATCTCTTTTAGCATAATACTGCCCATATGGGTTCAGGGCTTTTCAATAATCTGCTATTATTAACATTAACCTTCCAGATTCAAAAGACACATTGCAGGAGATTCCATTATCATATAGACACCTTTATGTTTAACCTTTATATCAATGACAATATCAGTGGGATATTCAGTTGTTTGCAGATGATGTGAAGCTGGGAAGGGTTATTAGTAATAGTGCAGATGTGGTAGTCCTGCAACAGGATTTGAATAAGCTAGATAGATGGGCAAATGAATTGGGGGTGTCAGTTTAATGAAGCTTTTGAAATTTGGGTTCACTGGAGTAGTTATAGCAGTGGCAAAAATACACATTCCTCGAGGCTACCGAAACGAATACGTGCCTGGATGGACCAATGAAAGCGAATCCCTGTATCGGGAATTCCTTGAAAGTAAAGATCCTGAAATAGGAGAAGAACTGCTCCATAGTCTCAATGCTGCTCGTAGGGAAAAGTGGATTCAAATAATTTAATGAAAATTGAGGTTTGGGACACATCGATGGGATGCTGCATACTCTATTGGAGGAGCTATACTGGAGGAAGTAGGGAAGACAAGAGATCTGGGGTTGATGATTTATATAAACCTGAAATTTAGGGGACATATTGCAAAGGTAGTGAAGGTAACACAGAGGATTGCTGCAATAATGAGAAGGACACTGACCTGCAGAGATAAAAGAGTTATCATTCTATTGTATAAGACCAATGGAATGATAACTCTATTTCATTGTATAAGACTTGGTTGCAATTCTAGCTCCCCTCCTCGTGGTGCATCCTGGGTCATGATAAAGAGCTAGAGCAACTGGCAGCCAGACCATTGTGCAATCTCCTGACTATACTTACACATGGAAACTCAAAACCTTCACAACGATTCTTCTTCAAACCAGCTGATAAGGAATATTGGACATAATATCTGTATCTTCCAGTTAAATGTTGAGGGTATTAGCGCATCAAAATGTCAATGTCTTTCTAAACTTGTCCGAGAAAAAAACATCGATCTACTTCTCATTCGAGAATCACATATCGAAACTGAAGATCAAGTTAAATCTAGAGCAATAATCCCTGGCTACGACATTCTCAGGATTACTTACAGTCATAGCTATGGCAACATAACATATGTTTGAAATGGTATTGAGAATGCTGTGCTGATATCTTCTTCGACTGATGACGAAACCCATAAGATCACTGTTAAAATAGCTGACATTACGATTGTGAATGTATATAAACCACCTGCCACTGTTTGACCAAATGATGCTCTACAGATATACTCCCACCCAACGGTGTACTCTGGGAACGTCAACAGTCATCATACTTCTTGGAAATATAATCAGAATGATCAAAACGGGGAATATTAGCTGAATGGGCAGATCAACACAGTCTTCACTTGGTTTTTGATGGCAAGGAAAAAGGCACCTTTAAATCAAGAGCTTGGAATAAGGAATATAACCCACATTTGAAATTCGTCTCCACAGATAGTGAAAATCAGTCTCTACAGACTTTCAGACATATTCTTGAGGTTTTTCCAAATAGCCAGCACCGTCCCATCTTTATGGAATTAAGAGCCCAAATTCCAGTGATAACATCATTTCCTAGACCAAGATGGAATTTCCAAAAAGCCGACTGGGAAAACTTCACTGCGGATCTGTAAGTTGGGGGAATTCTTCACACACACACACACCTTAGAAGAATTCCCCCCAACTCACAAAAACTATACACAGTTCACTGGAGTAGTTATAGCGGTGGCAAAAATACACATTCCTCGAGGCTACCGAAATGAATACGTGCCTGGATGGACCAATGAAAGTGAATCCCTGTATCGGGAATTCCTTGAAAGTAAAGATCCTGAAATAGGAGAAGAACTGCGCCATAGTCTCAACGCTGCTCATAGGGAAAAGTGGATTCAAATAACTGAAAACATGGATTTCAAACACTCTAGTAGAAAAGCCGTCGCTACTTAAAAAGCTTGGTTCAAACCCTCTGTACCAAAGAAATCTCCTCTTGTTGATTTGAATCAAATAGCTGCTCACATTGTTTCGCTTTCTAGAGCTCCGATAGATAAAGAACATACTAAAGAGGTAAAATGCAAACTAAAGGCTATGAAGTCTGTTACTCAAAAGAATCAAAAATTCTCTTTGTCTTTTTCCTGTGAGGAAATATCCTCGGCGTTTCAAAATATCAAAATGGGGAAGGCTAATGGATTTGACAATGTTCATAATGAATTCCTGATGCACTGTGGACCTTATGCAAGATCGTAGCTGGCTAAGTTCTTTAACGATATATACTTGGAAGTGGCTGCGTTCCTAAAGAATTTAAAAGGACCAAAATCATTGCTGTGTTAAAACCAGGTAAGCCAGCAGACAGAACTGAAAGCTATCGCCCCATAGCCCTTTTAAGTGCAACCTAGAAATTGTTGGAGAGACTAATATTGAACAGGATCAGTGATAAAATTTTGGAACGTGTTCCAATAGAACAAGCAGGGTTCAGAAGACATCGCAGCTGCACAGATCAAGTTCTCAGCTTAACAACCTACACTGAAGCAGGATTTCAAAGATGCCTGAAGACTACTGCAGTCTTTATTGACTTAACAGCGGCTTACGATACTGTTTGGAGGGAGGGACTCATATATAAATTTCTTAAGGTCATCCCATGTAAAATATTGGTTCATCTCCTAAACAACTTACTATGTAATCGATATTTCAGGGTAGTCACCGGAGGAAGCATCAGTAAACAGAGAGTGCTCAAGAATGGATTACCTCAGGGCTCAGTGCTTGCACCACTGCTTTTTAGCCTTTACGTCGCAGAGCAGAAAGTTTGCTTATGCAGATGATCTAGCTTTGGCGATCAGCGACAAGTCTATCAAAAGAACTGAAGAAATATTGACAAATGATCTGTTGGCTTTATGGCAGTTGTATAAAAAATGGAGATTAACACCAAATTCTGGTAAAACCGAATATTCTTGCTTTCACATGAACAATAGTCTTGTAAATCAAAAATCAGAGATATATGCTGATGGAACATTAATTTCATTTAATCTGACACCTAAATATCTGGGAATAACTCTGGATAGAACTCTGACATATAAACAGCATATGATTAATATTGCTGCTAAAGTTCGCACCAGAAATAACATAGTTCAGAAGCTTTGTGGTACTATATGGGGTTCAAGTGCCACAACTCTGCAGTGCACTGCTATGGGTCTAGTTTACAGTGCAGCAGAGTATGGTGCTCCTGTCTGGATCAATAGCTACCATGTCAATAAACTAGATACTCAACTTAATTCCATTCTGCGTTTAATAACAGGTTGCATTAGGAGTACACCATTACAATGGCTCCCCACTTTGAGCCATATTGCTCCTCCGGAACTGCGACGACAGGAAGCCTTGCTCGGTGAATATAAAAGAATTTTAAATAACCAAAATCTCCCAATACATGAATTTATTCCAGATACTTTATCCAATAGACTAAAATCCAGAAGACCTGCCATAAAAACCAGCCATGTTTCTTAGCCAGAATGACAGTATGGTGAGTAGGTGGGATATACTGTGGTCCCAAGCAGTATCACCTGAAGTTTGCAATCACATAAACATCTTTCAAAAACCATCTGGATTTGACCTGCCCAGGAGTATATGGATGGACGATGGCTAACAGGATTCATACAAGCCATGGTGTATGTGGAGACTTACTTTCAAAGTGGGGTAAGATACCAAATTCCCACTGTCCCTGTGGAGCCGAGACCCACACCATTTACCATATAGTACAGGAATGCGAGCTGACAGCATATCCAGGTGACTTTAAGGATATCTTTGACCTATCCCCAGAGGCGATCAACTGGATCAAAAACCTAAATGTTAAAATATGACTAATCTTCTATATGATGCTTGTCATAAATTTCATATTTGTATTTGCCTGAATGTAGACTTTTTTTTTTTAATCATATATGTGTATCTTATCTATACTCGTGTATTATATCTTATTGTCTTTTAACCATGTGTACAAGCCATACGATAAATAAATAAATAAAAGTATAAGACCCTGATCAGACCACACTTGAAAACTATTGTTCTCAGATTCAGTCCCCAGGATTTGAAGGGGATAAATTAACTGTGGAAAGGGTACAAAGGCAGATAACAAAGACAGTTTCAGTCTCCTCATAACTAACTGACAATGTTAGTTATGAGAATCGGCTGAGGGAATGTGGACTGCAGAGTTTGGTGGATAGGAGGAGGAGAGATGATATGATTGAGACTTTTAAACTGTTGAGAGGTGGTTACAGGGTTGACACAGGGGAGTTCTTTTGCTTGGTTGAACAGCAGGAAGGAATGATGACAAGGGGCCATCCCTGGAAGTTATGGAAAGAAACTGTGAGCAAGAGGGTGAGGAGTGGTTTCTTTGCATGGAGGATGGTTGCACCGTGGAATGCATTGCCTGATAGTGTAATAATAAAATTAGTTTAATCCTTTATCCAAGTGTGAGCAAACAAAGTTTGCGCCTGAAAGTATCTTCAGGACTGGGGTAAGGTGGTACAAAAACTAGGGCAACTCGTTGCAAAGGTGGTGCAAGCTACCAACACTCTTATCTCAGTATCTCCTATAATGCAAAACACATCTCCTTGTGGATATGTCTAATGTTATGCATTAAGGGAACGGCCACTACCCAGACTAGTTTCGACCTTTATTGAGGTCTCTTCAGTGGGAGCCAGGCCCAAGTGGAGATACCAGGCAGATGCATTAGCAGGTCATCTCTACCTATAGGAGTTGCCAAATGGTGTGCCACACTTTTTTAATAAATTACTCTGGATTTAGAGAAAGATGTTGAAAGTTTATTTTTCACTTGGTTAGAGTAGAATAAAATTAGTTTAATCCTTTATCCAAGTGTGAGCAAACAAAGTTTGCGCCTGAAAGTATCTTCAGAACTGGGGTAAGGTAGTACAACACCGGATAACTTGTTGAAAAGGTGGTGCAAGCTACCAACACTCTTATCTCAGTATCTCCTATAATGCAAAACACATCTCCTTGTGGATATGTCTAATGTTATGCATTAAGGGAAGGGCCACTACCCTTTCAACTTCAATGCCTGATAGTGGTGAGAGCAAGAACGGTCAATGAGTTTAAGGAATGATATGATAAACTTTGTGTTTCCTAGGAGGGACCTCCCACGATGAGTCTTTTTGACTCCTTGGAGGCCTAAATAATAATAGACACATACTTCATGAACTGATATCTGAAACTCATTCAATCTTTCTGCACTCTCCATACTCGAGCAATGCATTTGATTTACTAACCACTCTTTGTACAAAGAACTCTGAACAGAAGAGTGATGCACACTCTTCTTATACAGCTTTTGGATATGGCTTTTGGTTGTAACCATATCTCTTTCCATTTTGCAAAAAAAATTTCCACATTTAACTGTTAACAAGTCTTCACTACCTATGTGTTTCAAATATATTATCCCTTCTCCTCCTCCTGGCCACAGTGCTCTGCAAGTGGCATTGCAGGAATCAGAAACATCTTGATCAATCATATTTAGATCCTTTCCAACATTCCCTTGAGATCCACAACCAGTTATGTGCACAGTAATCTATGGACCGATCAAGACCTTATACAATAGAACCATAATGAAATCCTCCTTAATGACAAGCCTTTCATTATGGACGAGCCACCACTGTTATTGAATAATGAAAGTACCATATTTTTCTTTTTTAGAAAAAAGAAAATACTTTTTTCTAAAACTTTTAATGTTTTGTAGGTACTAAACATTAAAGCTGAGACCAAAAATTGGGGGTCGTCTTATACACAAGGGATAACCAGTTGAGAGACCTGCGATTGCCATGGTGAAACTGCCGGTACCTTGTCTCAGCGAATAGGCTTCTGCCCATCACTAGCCTTTGTTAACTCTTTCGATTGACATCATTAACAGCTGATTCTGAATAAACCAATTAGAACTCCAAAAGCATTCATACGTCTGCAACTCGTTGGCGGGGTAAGTTAATGCATTAACAATATTTTGAGCACTAGCCCATAAAAATGTCTGAAAATAAAAAACGATTGTCACATTCTTCAAAATTCAAGTCAAAAGTCATCAATTATGTAAAAGAACATGGAAATAAAGCTTCAGAGAGACAGTTTGACAGTCTGTCTAATCATACACTCAGTTTTTCCCACTGAGTATATGATTAGACAGTGGAGAAAACAGGAAGAACAACTATTCAAGATGCCAAAAAAGAAGAGGGCCTTAAGAGGAAAACCAGCAAAATGGTCAAAGTTGAAGCAGAGGCTTCAGACTTGGATTATGGAGCAGTGCCAGAGTGGGATATGTGTGTCAACTAAGCTTATTCAATATGAGGCAAAAAAGATTTGCAAGAGAAATGAACATTGTTGATTTCACAGGAAAGGCAAAATGGTGCTGCAACTTCGTAAGGAGAGAAGCGTTGGCCATGAGAACATGAACCAAGTTAGCTCAGAAAATGCCACCAGCTTATGAGGATAAAATTCAACAGTTTTACTCCTATGTCATAAAACTTCAGAAAAAATATGCTTTTGAACCAAGTCAGCAAACATGGATGAGATGCCTCTCAATTTTGATGTGCCTTTCAACAGAACTGTTGATATGAAAGGGATCAAAACAGTGGCAATCAAAAGAGAGCATACCACCTGGCATTCTTGTTCAAGTTCATGAGAATGGCTGAATGAATGAAGAGATCATGGCTGTTTGCAAAGATTTGGTCCAGAAGACCTGGAGGGATCTTGAGGAGTCCAGCTCTGCTCGTGTTTGATCAGTTCCGAGCACATTTAACAGAAAAGACAAAAAGGGTTGCAGCTGATTTGTGAACACAGTTAGCAGTTATTCCTGGTTGACTTAGGTCAGCTGCAGCCACTAGATATTTCTATCAACAAGCCCTTCAAAGCTATAATGAAAGAAGAATGGAATAAATGGATGCAAAAAGCAGGTAATAACTTGACACCAACAGGAAAGTGAAAAAAACAACAACTATTACTGAGGTATGCAAATGGATCCTAAACTCATGGAATGGAGTCAAGCAAGACGTGATTGTGGAGATCTTCAAGAAATATGGAATCAGCAATGCCATGGATGGAACGGAGGATGATCTCATGGAACGGAGGATGATCTCATATATATGGACAGTGACTCAGAAGACAGCAGTGATGCAGTAGAGATTGAAGAAAGTGATACATTTAGAACTAATAGTGATGAAGAAAATGATATGCCTGGAACTGAGAGCGATGCATAATTTCTTAGTATCTATCTTAAAAATATTACTCAATTACTAAATATACTTTGAATGTTAAAAAAAATATTAAATGTGTTCTGTTTTATGTTTAAAATATTGATTTCTTAATTTTGGGTTCTAAAAAGTAGGGTTCATCTTATACATGGGGGCATCTTATACATGGAAAAATATGGTATTCTATAATGAAAGTCTTATCGTTGCCATAATACACTGTGATATCCTCTCCAAAGCCTTGTACAATAGAACCATAATCAAGATCCTCTTCATCACTACCATAATCCATTCTGATGTCCTCATCAAGACTCTATACAGCAGAGCCATAATTAACATTCTCCTTATCACTGCCATGTAATGTCTTCACAGTTTTAATAAGGTAACCACTAAACATCAGGATGCTCTCCACCACTTCGAGATCTCTCATCTTCTCCACCTGTTTTAAAATTTCCCTCCAAATTTACACACTGCATCAGTTCCTTGCTTACAAACTTTTAAAACCAAACCTTACAATTTGCAACACAGAACTGGAAGCTTTACTCACTTACCCACTCACATAGTCTATTCAGATATTCCTGCAAAGCCAATATATGTCTGCAGTTTTCTTACTCTTCACACTTCTCCCCAAATCTACATCTCCAGTTAAACCCAAAACCATTAACATTTAAGTTAAATGATTATGGCTCTGAGCTAGTAACCTTCCTCTTCTGAGAAACTACTCACCCAACCGAAATACATAACTTGCTGTGATTTATCTGACAGGCTACCTAGCAACTCACTATCTCATTCTATCAACTGCCATTTAGCTGTCAACTTGTTGTAATCACAAATTGACTACTAAATATACCCTGAATATGTATCTCATTCTCCCTCCTCTCATTCATGTTTCATTTTGTTATATGGTTAGTTCATTTGTTATGATGTTTGCTTCAGCGAGAGGAGATTATAACTGTACAATGAAATTTATAAAATATGGTCCAGAGGTAATTTAATGAAACATATCTATGGAACTGCCTCATTCTTATCTCTGTTAGTCAACATTTTTTCAATATTGTAGTACTTCCCTGGATTGCCTTCACTACCTTGTAATGCATTTCCTGAATGTGAAATTCTATCCATCATTACCCCAAGATCCCTGGTTTCCTCTACTTCTTTTGGTAAGTTCCACCTATAGAATAAGCAGCCTTTTTCTGTATTTAGCCACATTACACTGTCAACCTAACAACATATTTACACACCTTTGATTTTCCTACTTAAATAGTTTGACTATGATTTTGTAATTCATTCAGACTATTTTATTTCTTGGAACAATCTTTAAGACTGAAGAGAAGGTGCAACAATGTGTTAATCCTCTTTTCCTTATGCTAATTAGTTAATGAAACTTGGAGCATTATTTTTTTTCCCAGAACATTCATCCTAAGCCTTTAGGATGAATGTTTTTGCTATTCTGAATATAAAACCAAGCCTATATGCAAAGTTTATACTAACACTAATATACAATCGACTGTAGATACAGTTTACATTTGAATAGAAGATAATATCTATGTATTCTTTGACAACCAGACAGGGTAAAAGAATAAGTTCCTTGATGTATATAATGAACACTGATTATAACATACTCAATCTCACTATGATCGTTCTCAAAAACCTGACACCATAAAAATTCTGATCTATTGAGCTCATTTTCTTTTCTCCACTGATGCATGTTGCAGCAAGAAATGTAGCACATCAAATCCACTTTCATGTTTAATTGAAAGCAAGTCAATAAAACTATAAACAACTATTGGGCTCTCTTCCTCAAACTTCTCAAGAGGAAGTTAATTGTAGAGTGATTCCTTATGTTACAGGCATATCTCAACATGCTGCAAACATGTTTAGTCTGAATGGCACCTGAAGACTAAAGTCTTCAGGTGCAATTCTATTGAGAAAAGAGGGATTGCTATGTTTGTACACAAATGTAAGGGGTATTTTAAACAAGAGATCTGACTTTGTTACATAGACTGAATTAGTATGTCCAAAAGATAATTGGAATAATTGGAATAAGTGAAAGTTGGTTGTCTAAAGAGGATGTGATGTTGGGAATAAAAATGGAAGGATATATAATATTCTGGAAGGATAGCAATGAGAAAAGAGGAGGGAGGGAGGAAGTGCTGTTAATGATTACAGAGCAATTGTGTCCACAAAGTGTGGAGGATACATGCACAGATTTTAAATCTGTGTGGTGTGAAGTTCAACTTAACAGGCTAGTATAATATATAGCTGATAGGATGCTGTTGTAGGCCAGGGAATATAGAGAATACCAATTATGAAATGTTAAGACAAATTGGTTGGGCATTTAAGAAGAAGGTTATCCTGATAGTAGACTTTAATTACAGGAATATAGAAGGAGAAGATAGTGCATGGGAACAAGGAAAGTGAGTTCGAGTTTCTGAGAGATAAATATCTTAAGGAGCATGAGACTGAAACAATTGGAAACCTCATTGTCTGGAATTTGGTGATAACTTCACAAGATGTAGTTGTTAATGAGGTGATGACACTGATGCTGGTTGTTGAGAGTGATCATGAGGTACTTGTCTGGGAAGTGGTGAAAGAGAAAAGGTTACTGCCAAAAACATATATATGGAAATATAAAACAGGTGATTAAAGGAGCTCTATAGTCAGTTAGCATCAGTACACAACTAAGCAGAAAGATGTTGATAATGTGGAACTTCACAAGGCAGTAACTGACACAAGCAATTTGTTGTTCATATCATTCATTCATATCATTCTGACACAAGCAATGTATCACTGTATACCAAGGGGTAAGCGAGTAAATAGAGTAGAAGTGAAATGGATGAAGGGTGAATTCAAGCTAGCTGTGTTGGAAAAGAAAATGCAATGGAAGAGGTACAAGGCCGTTGGTATTGATCAGATCCATGAAGAGTATAACCTAAACATCATGCCAAGCACTATCCAACATTTGCACAGAATTTATCATACTCTGCTTTAAACCCATTCACAGTCATGGCACCTATAACAGACTGGCAACCTGTTCCACTCATTCACTACTCACCAAGCAAAAAATCTAGTTGTAACACCCTTGTTAACTACACTCTTGTTCAGTTTCCAAGGATGGGCCCTTTTTTCCTCCAACCACCAGGCCTGTTCTGAAAACTTTCCTCCATATTAATTTTGTAAAAACTCTTAGTAATTTGTAAGTCTCAATCACATTACCCCTTTCCTGACCAATTTCTGTAACCTGCAACTCTTCAACCTATTCTCATCAGGTTCACTCCGGATCCTCTATACCTCTTCCTCATCACCAGGAAACCCAGGCCTAACATGAAAGACTACATCTTGACTACTGCATCCAGAGCTGATTGCCTAGGTTTCTTGGCGATGAGGAAGAGGTCAAGAGGATCCAGAGGTACCTCTGGATAAAGAGGTACCTCTTTAACTCTGTGATAAAGAGGAATGGTACCTGTTTGGCTCTGCTAATCAAATTACTCTTCAGCAACAAAGTAAACCGATAGGCTGCTTTAGCCATTTTTGCTATGTGCCCTCTAAACTTTAACTCCGTATCGACTAACACTCCCAAATCTCTGGCTTCATTAATTTCCTGGAGTACATTTCCATCAATGTGGTATACAGGTGGCAATCTTTTCACTCCAAAATTCATAACCTTACACTTTACCACATTAAACTGACATCCATTTTTCTTTGCCCAGGCTGACCATCTATCCAAATCATCCTGCAACATTTTAACATTTGTATTAACTATTGTTCTACCCAATTTTGCATCATCAGCAAACAACTGAACAGTTCCTCTCAGATCCTTTCCTATATCATTAATGTACAATGTACATTAATGTAACCAGAACCCTGCAGCATGCCACTAGTCACAGGCCTTCTTTTGGGCTCTACTCCTGAATAAACTACTCTCTGATATCTATCCATTAACCCTCTTATCCGCCTCACCAACCCTATATATCCATCCCATTTGTGCTGCAGTTTATTAATTAAAATTCCATGTGGTATCCCATCAAAGGCTTTTGAAAGTCCAGCAGTATCACTATAAACCCATTACCTATTCCAAATCAGCTGTCACCGTGTTATAAAACATGAACACGTTAGTGAGGCATGACTTACCCTTCACAACACATGTTGTTCCCCATAAGTATTCATCTATACTTCCTTTTGCTCGACCAATGGAACGATTTTCCCCTTTATACATCCCATGGGACTAACCAAAGATCCGAGACTTAGATTAAACAATGGGGTCAAATGCATTGAGTTAGTTTAGGCTGGTAGCATTGCAGCCCAAGATACGTTGCTACTACACACACAAAAACAACACAAATTAAAGTCATTGTCATTATTGTAGGTAAATACTGTGCATTTACTAGCATTTAATTTATATCTTTGTAGAAATGAATGAAGAGAAGAATTCTGTTAAATATTTGCAAAATATAAAATTTTCAATGGTAAAAAATCGACTTACTGCTTTAGCCATGTTAAGTATAGAGAAAAACATGATTACAAATATGACAACTTTTAATGATAAGGTCATAAATAAATTTGTAAATCAAAAAGAATGGAATTTAAATATATAAAAAAAATTATCTATTGATGTTGTTTTTCTTTTTATATTCAATTGCATTTATGTATATAACTTGACTTAGCAAATACATGATATAATTTTTTCAATCCATATTGATTTTTTTTTTTTTACTTTTATTGCTACAGCCCCACCACTACAAATTCTTACAAGCCGCCACTGTCCCCCCTCCTAAATGAAAATTTCACACATTTTTCCACTTCCCAGGTGAATTCTTGCCAATTAGTGGCAACAAGGTCATGTTTATAGAAAAATTCTCTGATGCAATTACTAGATCTAGCACTTTCAGAATCCTAGTATACTCCATCACACACTGCCTCAGGTAGTTATTCTTAGTATCTGCAGAAATCCGATTTTATTCCTCCCATGTTCTCTCTTACTTCCAATCTATGTTAACATAGTTCAAATCCCCATAATTCTTTTTTACATTTTTTCCCCATTATAATTACCTGTCCTCCACTCATTGAGCTTATTTGCAAATGCATACTATCACCATCATCCTTTCCATCTCCTAGTCAATAGAAGCATCCAACTGTACATTTTATTATGCTGGCCTCTATCTCACACCAGATAGCCTCAAATGTGCCATTTTAACTGGCCTGCAGTTGAACTTCTACTCTCTTTGATTGCAGTTCATCGGCTATCATCAATAACATCCCCCACCCCCATTCTTTTCTCTCTCTCTCTCCTTCCTGAATACACAATACCTTCACATTCTATCCTGCTAACTATATCATCTTCTGTCAGCCATGTCTCACTAAGGTCAATAAACCTTTGGTCAGGATGACTTTACCAATGCCAACCCCCCCCCCCTTCCTCTTGTTCTGAATGCTCTTGACATTAGTATACATAAAGTGCAAAAGCCCTTTAGGCTCACCACTACCTTGATGCTTTATACCAACTATGACATTCTGATTTGTTACCAGTGGTACTAACTTAGTCATTTTATGCACGTTCTTAGACTCTTACTACTAACTTTTATATAGAAAATTTTGAGTAACCTGCTCTAGATTCCTCCACTTTAAAACCCAAAGTCTTGCAACACTCTCCTTAGCCACCTAAACAAACAACACAAATGCATACAATTCACAATTGAGATTGAAAGTCAGAACACACTTCCTTTTCTAGATATGCTTGTCACACATCTTTCTTCTGGCAGTCTTTCCTTCGCTGCTTACCAGAAGCCTAAACTTACTGGCCAATATATACACAAACTCCTACCACCACCAAACACAAAAACTAGGTGTCATTAACACACTAAAAAACAAGGCTCTGAAGATCTGCTCCAATGAACAAGCACTTAAAGTTGATTTAAAAGTTATCAGCAATACTTTCCAAAAAAAATGCTACAGTCAAAACATCAACAAAATTATTCACAAGACCTCAATTAAAAACAAAAATAAATTAGATTACAATAAAATTATAACCATTCCATACATTAAAGGGATATCAGATAAAATAAACAGAATACTACAGAAATACAATCTTAAAGCCACCTTTAAACCTCCTGCAAAATTAAAGAAGTCACTAAACTCATCCAAATATCCACTTCCTTTGCTGGCCCACCATGGAGTTACCGTATTCACTGCACCTGTAATTTGCCCTATATAGGTGAAACAGGATGTACAATCCCTATTAAAAAAAAGAAACATAAATGATACATTAAATTTAATAACTATGGTAAATCCGGCCTTTCTGATCATGCCCTGAATACTCTAGATCATAGGTTCCCAAACTTTTTCGGGCCACTGCCCACTTTGCAAGACATAAATTTTGTAATGCCCCCCCCCCCATTATAACAGTTTTCTGTTCAAGCCGTTTGATATTTTTGACGTAAATAGCAACTAATGATACATTACTGCTTATGCCGTTAAATTTTTAAAAAGAAGTGGCCAATATGTGCTTCATCTTGAACACAGTTATTGCTATACCGATTTTGGTGAAACGTAGCCCATATGTAAAGATTGTAAAATGTATGCTCGAATAACATTATGCACAGTTTCATACAATGGTTTAAATATGAAAATGTGGAATACAATTAAGAGATTGCATTGCATTAGTAAGAATCTTATTTTAATAATTAAAACACCATTAAATATATTACAAAATTGTTTATTTCTAACTTATAAAGTAATGTATCTTATTACAATCTTATTAGAATCTTATTACAATAAGATTCCTACATTAGTAAGAATCTCATTGTAATAATTAAAACACCATCAAATGTATTAGACGAACTTACAAAGTTCGTCTAATACATTTGTAAGTTTCGAACTTACAAAGTAAAAAATACAAAGAAAAAGTAACAAATTAATGTGAACGATAAGCCTGGTGCATTTTTAAAAGTTTGTTAATATCGGGTTCAACTTTCATTAAAAACAGTCGTAAATCGCCACACTCAGTAATGTGCAATCGGTTCCTTTTCTTAGATAGTAAATTCACTACATCGCTAAACCCACGCTCAGCCAAATAAGAAGATGGAAATGCAATTAAAAATTTCTGCACTATTTCCCATAATCCAGGGTACAGTGTCGGTATTGATTTTTGAAGCCAGAACTCTTGGTATCCAAATTTTGAATTTTATTTTTAGTTCTTCATTTGTTGCGAGTTCTATGAGTTCCACTTCTAAATTTGACGATCCTGCTGTGCTTGCATGTGAGAAAGGATCTAGAACCCAATTTGGTATATTCATGTTTAGAATATCCTTGAATCGTTCATTGAAATCAGCATGGAGAATCTCCAAGTGTTGGCAATACGTAAGTAAATCTTCCTTTTTGAGAGACACTGCTGATAAATTTGAAAAGTGGCTATATTCCCCGCAGCCCATATTCTGCTTGAACAGAAGAAGTTTCCCTACAAAAGTGGCAATAACGTTTTTTGTCTTAATTCAATTCATCACCTTGTAGTTGTAGATTGACTTCATTAAATATTTTATAGAGGTCTGTCAAATAAGCGATGTTGTTTTTGGATGTAATCAGGTTGGCCCGCAATCCGTCATCTCTGTTTTCTAGAAACTCTAGTACTGAATCAAACAAACTGTAAAATCGATTCAGAAAAATACCTTTTGAAAGCCAGCGAACTTCTGTGTGAACCAGCAAAAGATTGAAATCTTAATCATTTTCACTACAAAGTTGGCTAAACAATCTGTCACTCAATGAATTGCTTCTAATCTTGTTGACTACTCTAATAACGTAATGGAGCAATGCGTGCAGGCGTTCACCTAAATTTTTCGCAACCGAATGTTGACGATGAACAACACAATGTATAGCGAGTACATTTGGTACTGCTTGTTTCAAATGCGCTATGAAACCCTTGTGGCACCCTGTCATTGCTGGAGCACAAAATAGAAGTTAAAATATCCTGCACGACACGTTCAATTTTTAATTTGCACACAAGTGCATTTTGTTCGTCCGACCATGACATTGTCCGAATAATTATAAATAATAATTAATAAATAAAATAATTACACAAGATATAAACAATAAACCTACAAAACATAACCACAGAAATCAGTATAATAATTTCGAATAATATTTGCTTTGTTTTTTCCCTCTAGTCAGCAATATAAGTTAGTACTAACTAGGCTAACTAAAATTTACAATTTTATTTCTTTCTTGCCATTATTATTTTTACTCGTAATATCAAATTATATAAAATTGGGTTTATTTTTGTACAAATTAATTAGAAAAGTGGTTTTATATATTTTATATATATTTTGAAATGAAATATAACGAATATATTTGCTTCTGTAAACATGACCTATTATATACACATATATACATGCTCTATTTTATCATTGACATAGAAAATTGACATCTATTTCTATCTGACATGGTAAATTTTCAAATAATTGAAATAGAAAATTGATAAAAAAATTGATCATGTAAGATGGGTATAAGATGAATTAAAATGCAATATTTAAATTTTAAATGATTATCTAATCGTAAAATCACGAAAATAATTAATTTTTAAATATATATTATTAATTTCTTCTATAAAGAGCCACCGACCCCTAGACCGCCTGAATGCCCCCAAATGCTTCTGATCCCACTATAGCCCCCCTAGGAGGCTTCAGCGTCCACTGGGGGGGGCGGTACCGCACACTTGCGAACCATGCTCTAGATAGAACTGACTGGAAAGGCTTCTGTTGTTTACATCACACCAGAAAGTGATAATGAACGTAAATTTAAGGAGGCATCTGAAATTCTTATCTACCACTCAGTCTTAACAATAATGATGGTCTAAAAATCCAAGGGAATATGGAAGGCACATATTCTACCCACATAACCTTTCTGTCTAAGAGTTAATTATAAATAGAACTGTAGGATCCAGGATCTTAACTCTAATATAACAACTCTCATGTTAAATTAGGAAATCACTTTTGTTGTAATAAAACTATCTATATGAAATTGTTCTCTAATGGTGTTATAAATAGAATATAGCTTTCGTGTAGTTACTGTATTTTATTATTTCTTTCTTTCTTTTTTTTTTTTTTTTTCCCACTAGAGATCAGGGCTGGTAGAATAACTGTGAATCAAATCATTGTCTCCTCAGCATACTGTGTGAAATGTAATATAGCTTGTCTCTCTGTGTGTGTATGTGTGTGTAAACCCCAGATGATGACCTTATATGAAAATTGAAACATTGGGAAATTAAAGTAATTATGTATTGTTTCTGGGAAAATTCCTATGCTACTCCTCTTAAACACTATTATTATTACGGCTATTATAGCCTGTTTTTGTTTAGAAGTGTCCCTTATTTTAAACACATTGGCTATTTTTACTCAAAAAAATTATATATATATTTTAGGGCATTATGGGTGAGTATTGAAGGCAATTATAGCAGAATAAAAGAGGAGGAAAAATTTGTACATACCTTGTTTTGATACTAGGATGTCTTCAAATTCCATGTTTCTGCTGAAGGTTGTTTATAACATGGGGGAAGGGAGCATGGAGGGATGTTTGACGCAGGAAAAATAAATTGGAAACCTGGGTTTATTTTAATAATATATATATATATATATATATATATATATATATATATATATATATATATATATATATATTATTTTGTTTAAGGGCGCTTTTTTGGGGGAAAGGGGAAGGGTTTACTTATGGGAAAACTGGGGCAGGGGAGAATGTTGACGGGGTGCGAACCGTTTCGGTCGACTGACCGAAATAAATGATCAGTCGATGGTCATCTGACCAGACTGATCATTTATGTCATGACTTGCAGTCACGACATAGCCCTACACTCATTCCGAAAATGTTCTGGCGACCAAAACGGTTCACACCCCGTTAACATTCTCCCGTGCCCCAGTTTTCCTATAACTAAACCCTTCCTCTTCCCCCCCAAAAAGCACCCTTAAACACAATAATATATTATTACAATAAACCCGGGTTTCCAATTCATTCTTCCCATGTTAAACACCCTCCCACACATGCTCCCTTCCCCCTTGTTATAAACAACCTTTAGCAGAAACATGGAATTTGAAGAAATCCTAGTATCAAAACAAGGTATGTACAAATTTTTCCTCCTCTTTTATTCTGCTATAATTGCCTTCAATACTCACCCATAATGCCCTAAAATATATATATAATTTTTTGAGTAAAAATAGCCAATGTGTTTAAAATAAGGGACACTTCTAAACAAAAAACAGGTTATAATAGCCGTAATAATAATAAATGTAATTATTTCTAACATTGTTGTAGTCACCATAATTTCTCTGAAATGAATGCTGATTACTGTGTATCACTAGAGGTACTAATATACTAAAGGTACTATACACTAAAGGATTCTTCATTCGTTACATATGTCACACTACTATTCTTTCAATCAACACTCTTTCTCTCTCAATTGTGTTTCTCTCTCAATTAATTCTAACATGGTTGTAGTCACCATAATTTCTCTGAAATGAATGCTGATTACTGTGTATCACTAATATACTAAAGGTACTATACACTAAAGGATTCTTCATTCGTTACATTTGTCACACTACTATTCTTTCAATCAACACTCTTTCTCTCTCAATTGTGTCACTTTTAACTCCTCTTTCATCAATCCTATCTGTTATTACACTATCACAGACATTCATCATCATCAAATTCCTGATATATATCCTCAAGGGGTGTACAGGATTTCATAGTACTACATGAAAAATTTACATCATTACAAACTTCCTATCTACTATTTTCCTCCAAATCAGTCTGTTACCTCTCAAGACTCCAACATTATCAGATCTTATATTTCTGTCTTCTAAGGCACTTTTTACTTAATCCACCTATATCTTGGTCTTGTTCTGGGTTTTCTCCCTGCAACCTGGTAGAGAACACTTGTTTTGCTAATCCTTCCTTTCCCATTCTGTTTAAGTGACCACACCACCTGAGATTAGCTCTGCTAACACATTCATAAATGCTAACAATGTCAAGTTCTTGTTAAATATCCTCATTTTTGATATGATATTGCCATTTATGCCCTTAATCTTTCTCAGAACTCTCATATCTGCTGTCTCTAGTCTTTGGTCAAGTGTTTTACTTCTGACCCAGCTCTCAGATCCGTAAGTTAAACTGGTTTGAGCACTGTATTGTATACAGCTAATTTAGTGTTTTGACTAATTTCTCTCTTATTCCATATAAATTTATTCAGTTGACTTCCAACCATACCAGCTTTGTTGATTCTGTTGTCTACTTCCATATTTAATTTACCATCTTCACTATAAATCATGCCTGAGTAGCTGATATGTTTTACGTGTTCTATAGGCTCTCCATTCACAATGCAGTTGATATATTTTCAATTCTTCTACATATTTTCATTGTCTTCATCTTTCTATTGCTGATTTTCATACCAAATTTATTACAACAGTTATTCAATTTAGTCAATGAACCTTGCAGACTTGTACGGATTTATTTAGAAGTATAACGTCATCCACATAAAGCAAAGAGTTGACATTAACATCTCCAACTTTGATATCAGGTTTAATACCACTTTCCTTCATAATGTGATCCATATAGATAATGAATAACAGAGGGGATAATGTACATCCTTGTCTGACACCATATCTAACATTAAAGGAAGTAATGCCCATTGATGCTATATAACTGCAGCGTTTTGAATAGCTTCTCTTTTGGCACCATGGCATATGCCTTTTCCAGATCTATAAAACTTAAATACAGATCTTTTTTATATTCCCATGATTTCTCAACTATTTGTCATAAAGCGAAGTTCTCATCCTGAAAGCCTTTATTTGGCCTGAATCCAGCTTGTTCTTCACCAAGTTTATCTTCCACAATCCTTCTCAATCGTTTCTCAAGTATACTTGCATATATCTTACCAGGAACACTCAGTACAGAAATACCTCTGTAATCCTCACATTCAGTTTTATTTACCTTTTTATATATTATGTGAGCTCTGCTCCAATCATCCGGAATTCGTCCCTCTGTCCAGGTCTTCTGAATTATAATAATGGAAGTAACTCACATAAAACATTCTTTATTAGAAGATTTCTCGCCTGAATATCACAAGCATGATCAGTACAAGTACAAATGCTAATTAAACAATAACTGACATATTCACAAGATCCCCCACCTAAGTAGCTAAAGTAAGATAACATAAAACAGTCCTTAAATTTCCTAAACTTATTTTAAAAAAACTATATACAGGGTGTTCGGGATAAATTTGACATATTTATAATTAATTATATTTTTCCGTAAGTTACATGTATTAACACACACTTCTCTTCATTTAAAAGTTTGGACCCTTCTTCATTCATATACAAGATGTCAGAAAGGATGGATAGCTGGAACCCACCTGAATCATGGAAGAGAATAACTTGTATCATGATGATTCGTGCCCGCCATCAAAATAAGGATATTACGACTGCTGCCCAATGCTCCCTGAATACAGTAAAAACAATCAGGCATGAACTAGAGACTTGCAATGGTGACTACGAGGATGTAGCAAGAAGAAAGATCCCTAGCAGACGATATGATTGCGTTCGTACAGCAGAATTCCTCGCAAATCTGCAGGAACAGGTGTTGAAGAACCCTGGCATTGGAATTCGGGCTTTGTTCGTGGAGTTGCTAACTGTAGTCAAGCCCTGGATAACAAGGGTAGCCAATGGTAGGCCGTATGTATGGCAGCAGGATTCGGCCCCTTGCCACACCTCTGGGAAAAGTCAAAAATGGTTGTCTGAAAATTTCTACGACTTCACCAGTCCAAATGTTTGGCCTCCAAACTCCCCAGACCTTAACCCCATGGATTATTTTGTATGGGGCACAGTTGAAAAAGACACCAATCGCACTTCCAGTAATACAAAAGCCCAGTTAATGGATAAAATTAGAACAGTTTTTGCGGCCCTTCCCAGGGAGACTGTAGCATCAGCTTGTTCGAGGTTCCGAAGCAGAATTGAAGCTGTGATCGATGCTAATGGTGGTTATTTTGAGTAAATCTTGTTGATAGTATTGTAATTAACTCTGCCTGTAATGTTTTTTTGTCAATTCATTAAATTTAATAGATACAAAGAAGATTTTCTTTTTCCTTACGAAACTGTCAAATTTATCCCGAACACCCTGTATATATGTGTGTGTGTGTGTGTGTGTGTGTGTGTGTGTGTGTGTGTGTGTGTGTGTGTGTGTGTGTGTGTTTACAATTACAAAAGTTAGAAAATATTAGCTGATTTATAGAATACTATCTCCAACAAAGCGGATAGACATAGACCATCGGATCTGTTTAAGTTAGGGAAGTGAAGTAACGTTTCACGTTACTTTGTAAAGCCATTCCATGAGGAACAGCTTTACAAAGCTTCACAAAACGACTTTTGTGAATTACTTTTGTCTTGTTCCAATAAACTCTATGTCTAGTGTTGATGGCATGCTCTGCAAGTCCAGACTGTTCAGGTTCAAGGTACTGAATATACAACTTGTGTTCTTCTAACTGGATAAGATCAGATCTCGTTTGTCCGAAATATTATAACCCACAAGAGCAGGGAATCTGGTAGACACCTGGATAGCCGAGATGTAGGAGCCTGTCCTTTGGAGACGTGAGGAATGTGGAGATTTTTCTGATAGGTTGAAAGGCAACACAAATATTTAGTGGTTATAACACTCTAGCTATGCATTCGCTAATGCCTTGCACATACGGGATAGGTGCACGTGTTATTTCTTCTGTATTTAAAGAGGATGCTGAAACATGACTACTCAATGCTCTTTTTATGAAGGAATTCTTATATCCATTTTATAAGCAGGAATTAATATATTGCAATTCTTTTTGTAATAGTTCTTCTGAAGAACAAAAGGAGTGGGCTTGATGAACCAGTGTTTTTATAGTCTTTTGACCTGCGTTTTGACTGGGATGGTGATATGATTCAGCATAGATGTAATGGTCTGTTTGAGTCTCCTTTCTATAGACTGTGAATTGTAGGTTACCATCTGGTTGTCAAAGAATTAAGAGATCTAGAAACACTGACTGCTTATTTATTTCTATTACTGGGGTGAACTGGAGGATCCTTGGACGAAGTGCATTTATTTTTGAGAGAAACTGTTATTCTTCAGAAGCACCCTTCCATATGACAAAAATGTCATCCACATATCTGAACCAATGGTTAGTTCTAGGTGAAATGTTGTCAAAAGACCTAACCTAGACCTAACCATTCATTCAGATAGTGGACGATATTTTTGCTACTTAGGTGGTGTCTTGTGAATATGCTATTGTTCAATTAGCCTTTGTACATGAACTGATGAAGCCTGTGATACTTAGGCAAAAATTCTACTAATAAAGAATATTTTACATGAGTTAATTCCGTTATTATAATTGTAAGTAATATGTCTACGAACAGTATTTCCTTCTGAAACTTAGGCCTTCTGAGCTATGCAGTGCAGCCACTGTAAGACTTTTATACCTCCATAGTTGAGCATTTCTGGTTGAATATCATTCTGGTCATTATACTCCTGCCTGCCTTTTCGCATTTCAGGCTTTTTCTACTTCAAGTATGGACATGTATTCCTGATTAAATGCCTGTTGAGGGTTTTTTTACTGCTGTGCTGTTACTGATTGTTTCATTTAGTATTTTTTTGAAGTAATTACTCCATACATAAAGGATATCTTTTTCTTTAGTTTTCATGTCACTTTTATCATCTCTAATTCTTTTACAGCACTTTTTCATCGATTTTTGAGGTTTTTTCAACAACCTCCAGAATATCTTGCCACCTTCTTGATATTATTTTCAATGTTCTTTCCAAAGTTTTCCCATGACTTTTGTTTAGCTAGTTTTACACAGTGTTTAGCTTTCTTACATTTGTTTCTGTATTCTCTAAGAGCACAAGCTGACTTATTTGCCAGGAACTTTTGATATGCTTTCTTCTTTTCTTTCACTGCCTCTTTAACTTCCTGTGTCCAACATGGAGTTCTGTTTTTTTCCTATCCATACAGACAACATCACCACATGCTTCTCTGGATGAATCAATCAATGTTTTCTTCAGGGCTTGCCACTGGATCTCCAAGGTTTGGTTCCTCTTCTTAAACTCTTTTGTTGTTTCTTGAATGCCGTTTGTGTATTTCAGTCTATAGTTCACATCTGAGAGCTGCTCAACTTTTATTTGCTTTAAAACTTTCTTATATGTTCTTCTTTTCAATATGAAATTCAATTTTATCCTGATCAAGACAGGGAAAAAATATGACTGAACAATAACATAGTCAATGAGACTTTTCTTATTCCTTACCTCTTCTCTTCATGTGAATTTGTGCACATTTTTATTTTGGAACATTGTGTTAGTAATAACCAGTCCATGTCCTGAGCAGAAATCCAACAGGCATTTGCCATTATTATTAGCTTTGCACTTTTCTCCAAATGTTCCCAAAATATTTTTGTATGTCTGACAATCATTTCCTACTCTGCTATTTAGATCCCCAACAAGGACCAACTTTTCCTTTTTCATTGGGTCAGCTGCTTTCTCTAAAGCCTCAAAACATTCCTCCACTTCTACCTTAGTAGAACCTTCTGTGGGACCATAGCCACAAATAAATCTCATTATCCAGTTCCCCATTATCATATTTGCCCACATCACTGCCTGCCATTCAAGAAGATTAGCCTCGTATTTAGTGTTGATTACTATGGCTACTCCTTTTCCTTGATTGTCATTGCCTGAATATAACATTTTGTATTTATTGCTCAGAAAGATCTCACCAGTTTTTGCTTGTTTTGTTTCAGTCACCCCCTATTATGTTGATCTGGTACTTATCCAATTCCTCAGCTGGCTCCATTTATTTTTCCATTCAGGCTTATGTTGATAGTACCAATCTTGAACTCTTGTGATGCTGAATTGGGATGCATTTTAGCATTTGTTCCGGTAGCCGACTCTTCGCTGTTTGCCCTGGTTCGCTGGCAAAAACAAAGGGGGCTTTGTTTAACTGGGTGATGCCTGAGCCGGCATGAAATTCTGTCATGTTGTACCATCATTCTATATTTTGGTTTAAGCCAATAAGAATACAATTTGGTTGGCTAAATCCCAAATTGCCAGCCCATTCTCGTTCACTCAGTATCCAGTTGGTGCACCCTGTTGAGTATCTACCTGAATACTGAACAAACAGAGGATGGGATGGCAATTTGGGATTTAGCCTACCAAATTGTATTCTTACCACGAGAAGGTGAGGATTGGATTAGGTCACAATCCCTGGTCAGTTCCCTGCATTCTTTTAAAGGCTATGTGGAGGTCTCCTCTCAGTTATACAGCTTTGACACTTAACCACCACTTAATCACAGACATTTTCTGCATATTCTCTGTTTCAGTTAATCTAATGATTATTTAATTTAAAAAATTAATTTTAAAGTATGCTTTTTGCTTAAAATCACTCAATCTCAAAAGGCTGCATGTAACTTGTAGCACATTTAATAGAGGGGGTAGGGTATGGGTAACATAATTGGTAAATTCCACTACTGAGCCAAAGCATGGTATTTTCTCAAGCCACTTCAGACTGCCATTAGAAAGGTAGTGGTTTCACACCAGATGATAAAAACCAATTAATGACATTCACTTACATCCATAACACACTAGGTTCAAACCCATGCCCTGTTTGGAAAGCAGACACATACACTTAGTCAACTAAGTCAGCAGTACATGAAATTATTAATTAGAACATATAATTGTAAGATAAATAGTACCATCTATAATAGAATCAACATCAAAGAAAAGCAGTGCTTACTACATACTGTTTTTGAAATGAACATAGACAATACTGAAATGTTTTTTCTACGTTCATATAATTTTAACTTATACGATAGGTTTTAAACGATCATGATATTTTTAGTGAAGTATTTCATGATATGTATCCCTGAAAAATCTTTAATGCTTACAAACATTGTGGGACTTGACATCACACAAGCAGAGTGGTTTCCCACACACCAGGCGATGAAGTTCACCTGCACCTTAAGACATTCACAAACATCTATGCCCATAGTGGGAGATGTGAACCCAGATTATTGGTGGGAAAGTGCATTACACTATCCACCTGGACAACTAGATATGTTGCCAGGATATGATGGAATACCTATCACACTGTAACTCTATAAAAGGGCTCTTGCATCAAGATTCTTATTTGCCTTTTTCTTACATGTAATCCACAAACACAATTGCAGATTCTACTGGCAACAAAAACTAATCTAACATAATCGACACAATTTCTTCAAAACAGAAGGGTAAATATTATTAATGTAAAATTACCTTCTCTAGGCATGATTAAGCTTGTGATTTTAATTACACCTAATGGTCACATCATTTAAGGTATTACATGACATAATAGCATTACTATGTGATCATTTAAAAAAGAGGAAATGGAAAGAATTGTGAAAAAAATTGTAAATCTTAATCATCACTCTGTACAACCAATTTTATAATATAATATACATAAAGAGATGGAATCTAAATTCATTCTACACAAAACATCATATATAAACAAAGAGGGTGGGGCATTTGTTTATTGGCACATACACAATCAAGTTTTTCTCTAGTGCTTCATACAAAATCCGAGATTTATTTTGGCTAATCTGATAATATAAAATATATAGATATAAAATATATATTTATATAGAAAATGTACAAAATAATGCATTCTATAAAATATACAGCATGATATTCATGATACATTCATGATATTCATAGTGAATATGAGCCTCTATAACTCAGTTTGTATAAATGAGCCCTTATTGAAAGGGCTCATCCACACCTAGATGAAAAAGGACCTGGGTTTGCATCCTGTCTACAATGTGAGGAACCTCTATCAAAACTTTTCAGTCAAATGGTGAGTTAGCTGGTCTCATATGGAGGTAAAGGTTTTTTCCTCATGAAAACTCAGGTGTTTTTGTCCCAGAGAACAGGCGAACTGGCCTGGTCAACACACAGTTCTACAGACATAAAATACTTACTCCTAGAGGGATGCAGGCAGAAGAATGGCAAGCTACTATTTACTGCCTAACATCCCTAATCAGGAGACTCAATCCATCTTGAATAAGTGAGAAATGGATGAATAGATATCAGATTTCTAGGGCCAAGCTGTAGTAATAATTCTGCTCAAATTACAAACATTGATTCATTAATTTAACTTTTTTATATAAGATTTTAATACATTAACATTCTTTAATTATCTTAAAATCTCTCTAATACAATAAGAAATCTCACCATCTGTTCCATTAAGACCTAGTATTTCTAAAGGAATTAATGCCTTTGTAACATCATCAACAAATTCTTTACGTATAGGATAATTGTTATACTTAGGTATAATGACTGCAGCCTGGGTTTCAGGATAAAGACTAAAATCCAGAAAGGGAGAATATTTCAGTATACTTCCATGGTTTGGTTTTCTCTTGGAATATGATGGCAATGTCCACAGCTCTGAATTGGATATGGTATCTATTCCAAAAACTGTAATGAAAGTTAAAGTAAAGATAGTAAAAATGAGCTTCCATTGCATATATATTAATTGCAAGAAGTCTCTAAATGTTAAGAATATCAGAAAATAAAAAAGAAAATATAAGAAACAATTCGTAATAATAAACCTACTGGCATCTATGCCAGTAGGTTTATTATTAACATAGGTTTATTGCTCACAAATTGACTACATTTTGACTAGAAGAAAACATCTTAAGGTTGTGACAAATTGTAAGGTAATTCCAACAGATCAAGTAGCACAACAACACCGACTGCTGTGCGCAGACTTTAAATTAAGATCGAAGATAAGAACTTCTGGTTGCCATGGGATGAAGACAATTAAGTGGTTTCGCTTAAAAGAAGAGAGTGTGAGGAATCGTTTTAGGGAGAGAGTGTTAGAGAGGATTTCGGATGGACTGGAAAGTGTACAAGATTGGTGGAAACATAATTCAAAAGTAATCCTGAGCTGTGCAATCGAGGTGCTTGGTGAGACATCTGGAAAGATTAGAGAGCAGAAGGAGGGTTGGTGGTGGAATAATGATGTACAAGTGGCAGTGACAGCTAAGAGGAAGGCAAAGCAGAAGTGGGATGAGTCAAGAGTGGAAGAGGACAGAGAGGTGTACAGAGAAAACAAGAAGCCAAGAGAGTTGTGGCACAGGCGAAGACCATGGCATATCAAGATCTGTATGATCAATTAGAAACAAAGGAAGGACAGAGAAAAATTTACCAACTAGCGAAATGTAGAAATAAAGCAGCTAAGGACATCTTACATGTGAGGCAGATCAAAGATGCTGAAGGAAGAGTATTATGGAGGGATGTGGACATAAGAAACAGATGGAAAATATACTTTGAGGGACTTCTGAATGAGGAAAATGCAAGGACTCACAGAGGAGATGGGCAGCCTTCTGAGGGGATGGTGCAGAACATCAGTAGAATGGAAGTGACGGAGGCCATGAAGAGGATGAAGAATGGCAAAGCGGTGGGCCCCGACACAATTCCAGTGGAGGCATGGAAGGCACTGGGGGAAGAGGGAATTGACCTGCTGTGGGACCTGTTCATGAAAGTTTGCCAACAGGAAAATATACCCGAGGAATGGAGGGAGAGTACTCTTGTTCCCATCTACAAGGGTAAAGGGGATGCACAAGACTGTAAAAATTACAGAGGAATAAAGTTGATGTCCCACACAATGAAGATCCTAGAAAGGGTTCTTGATGGTAGATTGAGGGAGGAGGTGGAGATTGCAAAGGAACAATTTGGCTTCATGCCTGGTAGATCAACAACAGATGCTATCTTTGGGTTACGACAGATGATGGAAAAATATCGAGAGAAACAAAGGGAGCTACATCTGGTATTTATTGATCTGGAGAAAGCATACGATAGAGTGCCAAGGCAAGAAGTCTGGAGGTGTCTGAGGGAGAAGAAGGTGCCGGAGAAATATGTCAGGTTGGTGCAGGAAATGTACAGAAATGTGAAGACAAGTGTTCGGACCTGTTTGGGACAGACAGAAAGTTTTCAAGTAACAGTTGACTTGCATCAAGGGTCAGCATTAAGTCCGTTTCTGTTTAATATTGTGATGGAGGTGGTAACAGAGGAGGTGAGAGAAGATGCACCTTGGACAATGTTGTATGCAGATGACATCTTGCTCTGTGTAGATTCAAGAGAAGAAGCGGAAACTAAACTGGAAAGATGGAGAAAAGTACTGGAAGAGAGAGGTATGAGACTGAGCAGAAGTAAGACAGAGTATATGTGTTGCGCAGTGGGCGGTGGCCTGGAGACAGACCTGGAGCTGGAAGGAAATGTCATCAGGAAGGTGAGAGACTTTAGATACTTAGGTTCGACAGTGGAAGAAGATGGAGGAGGTGAGAAGGAAGTGGGATGCAGGATACAAGCAGGTTGGAGGAACTGGAGGGAGATGGCTGGAGTGTTATGTGATAAGAGGGTGCCGATCAATCTGAAAGGCAAAATTTATAGGACAGTAGTGAGGCCAGCTATGACATATGCTATAGAAACTGTGGCCCTGAGGAAAAATAACATTAGCAGGATGGAAGTAGCAGAGATGAGAATGCTTAGGTGGATGTGCGGTGTGACCAGAAAGGATCATCTGAGAAATGACTATGTCAGGGGAACAGTGAAAGTTACGAACTTAGGAGCAAAAATACAGGAGGCAAGGTTGAGATGGTTTGGTCATGTGATGAGGAGGGAGGACAAATATGTGGGAAGAAGGGTCATGCAGATGGATGTGCAAGGAAGGCGGAAGCGTGGGCGGCCAAAGAAGAGATGGAGGGAGCTGGTAGAAGAGGACTTGAAGATGAAGAACTTGGATGTGGTGACAGCCCAAGACAGGAAGGTGTGGAGGAGACTCATAAGAAACAGTGACCCCACTTAAGTGGGAGAAGCTGCAGAAGAAGAAGAAGATAGGTTTATTACTAACATCAGAACTCCATGGAGTTAGAGACCCATATGCAAAGTGCATCAAGGCATGCCTTAAACTCATTCAATGTGTCTGCATTCACAATACACTAAGGCTTTGCATTCCACTCACAAACTATTCTCCATGCATAGAACCTTCTGCTCACTACTTTGCTCACACCCTCCTTAAACAGTTTCCAGGGATGATCTCTTGTTCTATCCCCGTCTCCCATTCCATGAAAAATTTCTTCCATGTTAACCTGATAACAACCCCTGACCAACTTATATGTCTCAATCATATCTCCTTTCCTTCTCCTATTCAAAAGTTTTGCAAGATACATTCCCTCGATCTGTATTGTGAATACAGATTGAGGGAATGCCAACATTGTAAATATTTTCTTGGTCCAATATCCCCATCACCATGAAAACCAGGTGACCAAATCAGTGCACACCTTTATTTTCGCATGCCAAGGTCTTCAGCATCAGTCCCATATCCGATGTGATGACCTCACAAGGAATGCAATCTGGTCCCTGAACTTCATGACCTTGTCCAGCACTCCTAGATCTTACATCTCCTCTACCTCCTTCAGTTTCCCCACCAAGTGTGTATTTTGCATCCCATCATTGTTTACAAAATTTCAGAACCTTACACTTTGTAACACTGAACTGATAGCTCAACTTATCCATTCATACAATCAATTCAAGTCCTCCTCTAAGGCCACAAAACCTACTTGATTCTGCATTGTTCTATCCAATTTTGCATCATCTGCCAATTCCATATCACCAGTTAAACCCGTCTCAAAATCATTAATATGCAAGTTGCAACAATGTCTCTAGTGCAGACAATCAGATGTGCTGCAGGGGTCCATGTTGGGGATGATGAGAATGACTATGTTTAATGAGCAATGTACTGGAAAAAAAATAATGTTAATTATGAACAGGAATTTTGCATAATGTTTAGACCATCTTCTGTGCTAGGTTTTTATTCATTTTAATGTGTTCTATATGCCTTTATCTTACATGTTATCTCCCATCATGACATCTTACAAGAATAATGCAGTAATAGGAGGGAAGTGCAGTTAATAGTATGAGGCAGAAAGAGGTGATAAACTTCATCTCTCCCTATGATACTGACAACTTCGATATATCATAAACCAATGTCAACCATCATTCTAGTGCCCAATCCAGAATGGTGGTTGAGGTTATATGAAGGCAAAGAAAAAAAAATATTTCCTTAAAATCTACAGATTGATATCATAATCAGTTTTGACATTGTCTTTATTTACTAATATCAACCAGCTGAAACCTTTCAATTGTTGTTTCAAGCATTTCTTTGAGATATAGTCAAATTGTCTGATTTCATCATGCATTTAGGCTATTTGTAAAATGTTTACAAAAACATTACCTGTAGAAACAATTCACAAGGCAGGTCAAGGATACTCCTTGTCTAGAAAATTACTATCTTGAGCACATGGAACACTCATATGCCTCTGTATGTCAACCATCATTCCAGGTATGCTTTGTGACCAATGTCATTGCGACGTAGCCATATCATCCTAGAAGCCTGCTCTACCTTCATTCCTTACCAAAATCAACAACCTACATCCTCATATCAAGTTCCTATGGGCAAACAAAAGGACAGAAAATTAGAATTCCTAGATATTCTCCTTGTTCAATCTTCCTGTTGTACTGACAACTTCAGCACATCACCCACCTTCACAGGCCAATACATAGAAGTCCTGAAGATTTATCTATTTTAAAAAATAGGTAATCAAAATTCTTAACACTTTCATGTGTCACCAGCTTCAACTTTGCTTAAACTTGACACCATTAAAGGAATTATGTAGCAGAATGGCTTCAGCCCAAAGCACTTCAACCCTATATGTAGCGTTCTAATTTAATACACTATGTAATCAGTGAACTAGTTTGAAAGATCTGAGAAATGAACTTGTGTACTTTCTTTCCTGCCAAACTCTCTTCCATGAAGGATAAATGGTCTCTATCCCTCACTGCTTACCATGTTTCTTATAATTATCTTTTCATACATTAGACAAAGAGGAGGTTATATTGACTGCAGGAACATAAATCCTGCCCTCTTAAAATTCTGTAGCTCAGCATAAAGGCAATGATTACAGAATCTTCTGTTATTATTATTATTATATAACATCTCCAAGGAGTCCAAAGACTCATCGAGAGAGGGCACCTACTCTATAATTCCCAGTCTCCACCAACCATAACCACCTTCATCATCTACACCAATGCCATCTACTGCCGCCCACCACTATTATTTTCACAGACAATCACAAACATCCATGCCCATGGTGGGATTCGAACCTGCAGCCTTTTAGCTGGAGAATGGATACGGTGACCACTCGGCCAACCAGGCTGGCATAAGATGACATTCATGCTATTTTAAATTTGAGCACTTATTCAAAGAGAGAGCCAAAGTATTACTAAATTGTCCTAACTTGAATCACAATGCATTAGGAAAAAAAAAAAACTGGGAAATTTTTATCCTTATTAATTGTAAACAATAATTAGTACGTTATTTTCACCACAAAATTAATTAAATGAGATAACTGAAATTTGGGTTTTATTGGTTCGAATTCGATACAACTAGTTTTGTCACATTAACTGTTTTGTCACATTAACTAGTGGCTTCTTCTGGCTTTGATAAACATACAAATATAAACTTAAAACAACAAGCTTTGATTATGAATCAATGTATAACTGAAAAATTATACCAAATACATAGGAACCATTACACAATATAAATATGTAGAACATGGATGCTAGCACATGGTCATTCATTGTTCAGCAGGTGCACCCTATAGTTAGCTGCAAAATTAAATTCTGATGTATGGAGATATAAGTGATTTCCAAATGTCACATAGGATGATCCTTTGGTTTCTGTTCAGGGTAACTTGTGAGCTGATTACCACTGCAGCTTCTTTTATGTTGCAGGAGCTGTAGTCATATTCTATGTATGGCATAGAACTTCTATCCCAATTCAATGTTGTGATGGATATTGGAAAAATGGAATGCCAATCCTGAACTCTCCTCTCTGTTGTTGTTGACATCTCCGATGTGCTCCTTTTGTCTTATTTCTAGACTTCTTGAAGGTTGTCAGATGTAATTAAAGCCCCAAGAACATGGGATATTGTAAACTCCAGGGTGTTTATTGAAAGCATTGTGGTCTCTTTTGTCATATCAGGGCAACACGCCTATGACTTTCCCCAAGAACACTATTCTTCTTTACCTACTGCAATAACTTCAAGTCACTATTAACATTCCTCTTCTCCCCAACTAAGTCATTTGTGCCAACGACTTTCACTAATTTTGATTAAATTATAAATTCATAATCCATGTTCACCCCACAGAGGGATGAATTCCAGATGATTGGAGTAGAGCTCTCATAGTACATATATATAAAAAGGGAAATAAAACTAAATGTGAGAATTACAGAGGTATTTCTCTACTGAGTTCCTGATAAGATTTACGCAAGATACACAAGATTTACTCAACTGTTTCTCAAGTATACTTGAGAAACAGTTGAGAGGGATTGTAGAAGAGAAGCTTGGTGAAGAACAAGCTTCTCTTCATAGTGGATTCAGTCCAAATAAAGGCTTTCAGGATCAGATCTTCACTTTACGACAAATAGTTGAGAAATCATGGGAATATAACAAAGATCTGTATTTAAGTTTTGTAGATCTGGAAAAGATATGACAAGTTGCCAAGAGAGAAGCCTCACATATGCTACAGTTATATGGTGTCAATGGGGCATTATATCAAGTAATACATAGTCTTTATTTGAGTTGTAAGTCAGCAGTTAGAACTGAAGATGGTTTAATGTTAAATCTGGTGTGAGACAAGGATGTACATTAACCCCTCTGTTATTCAATATCTATATGAATAACATTATGAAGGAAAATGGTATTAAACCTGATATCAAAGTTGGAGATGTTAATATCAACTCTTTGCATTAAGCGGACAATGTTATACTTCTAAATAAATCTGCTACGAGTCTTGAAGATTCCCTGACTAAATTGAATAACTGTTGTAATACACATGGTATGAAGGTCAGCAATAACAAGACAAAACAATTGAAATAGGCAGAAGCATTGAAAATATTAACTGCATTGTGAATGGAAAACCTATAGAACAAGTGAAACATTTCAGCTAATTAGGCATGATTTTTAGTGAAGATGGCAAATTAAATATGGAAATAGACAACAGAATCAACAAAGCTGGCATGGTAGGAAGTCAACTGAATAAATTCATATGGAATAAGAGTGAAATGAATGAAAACCCTAAATTGGCGGTATACAAAACAGTGTTCAAACAAATATTGATTTATAGATTTGGGAGCTGGGTCAGAAGTAAAACACTTGACCAAAGACTAGAGATATAAAGACTAGTAATAGTGCGGACTTCCACGTCTGCACTATTACTGATAACTCTTCCAAGTTTCACATCATCCGCAAACTACTGAATATCCCCTTGCAAACCATTGACAATGTCATTGATATAATGGTTGAACAATACCGGTCCCAGTACTGAGCCCTGTGGAACCCCACTTGTAACCCTCTGCCTCCTTGAAACTGCCCCACCATACCCAACTCTCTGATACCTATCAGACAGCTAATCCTGTATCCAGTTGGCCAACCTGACATCCAAACCCATGTGCTGCAACTTAAATATCAGCTTATCAGTGGCACCCTGTCAAATGCCTTCGCTAAATCATAGAAAATGGCAGTATATGCCTTTCCCTCATCTACTGCTCTTGTAACTTTATTATAAAAGGCTAGCATATTACTAAAACAAGAGCACTCCCTCACAAATCCATGTTGACTCTCACAGATAACGTTTTAAGTAATCCATTGTTCACATTCCGCCTTTCATGTTCTAGCCTTTACGCCAGTAATGATCTACAATTTTCAGGTTGAAATATTTGACTATCAAAGTGCAATATTTCATTCATCTTTATTATGACAATTTATTCTTACCATTATAACCAAAATACCTCTAAAATCACATAAAACTTCCTCTGTCTAGTACTCTACTGAACAGTAAACTTACACCAACTCAAGCTATTAGCATGTTCAAGGAATTTTTAAACCTAGATTACCATATGCAAGTTGTAAGCAATAAGCATATATCAAAGTTTTTTATTTTTATTTTATTTTATTTTTTATGAATCAATATTGTGCTATGAAGTGCTTCTGTAGCACAATTGGAAGAATGAATATTTGTGCCCTTCCATCAGAAAAGGCCTAAATTTGATTCTCATTGTGACAAGAGGAATCTTTATATAGGTGTTTTCAATTGAAGGTGAGTTAGCTGATCTCACATAGAGGTAGCAGGGTATTTTCTCCCACATACCAAAAAGTTGGCCTTCAGAACACAAGCAATTTACAGACAAAAAATACTAGTGGTGATGGCGGTGGGCAGTAGATGCCATTGGTGTAGATGATGATTGTATTGGGGTCTGGTATAGTTGGTGGATTAAGTGGTGGAGTTGCAGAGTAGGTGCCCTCCTTCGATGAGTCTTTGGATTCCTTGGAGGTGTCATGAAGTAATAATAATATAATGACATATGGCTGTTCCCACTATGCTTTCAAAACTTTAAGAACCATCATAATCTATATACAGAACTTCCTAATTTTGCAAGTATACCTATTGTCACTGTAAGTGATTTTAAATCATCATTGTATATGTTAACAGTAATTACCATTGTATGTTAACAGCAATTACCATTGTATGTTAACACTTGTTCATGTTTACAGAAACTCTATGCTCACTATCATGAATGATTATCTCTTACTGACTGTTTATAATGCAGGACTTATCTGTGTGTATTAATCTTTTCTTGCCTTCTTATTTTTGATTTTGGAAAAGAATGCATATCCAATTCTACTGAGATACATATCTGTACACAAAACCTAAAAATGAATTGGGGGGGGGGGGGGAACAGAAAGCCAAATGTTGCACTGGTAAAATGTTAAATTACATCAAACATGGTCTTATGCTGTTGTTGTCATTGTTATTTAGATTAGCCAAGCAACTAACTCTATGAAGCCAATGTATCCTCTCCGTTTATTGTGTTCTTCTAGACAGTTTGTTTTGCAGGATGAAAAACTACGGTTTCTGGAAGGAAAGCCATGCCATTTTGCATGAGACCAGTTAACTCACCTTCAGTAGGTCTTATATGAGAAGAAGCAGTATTAAATCAGACTACTAAAAGCTTTGAACTATTAATAAAACTTACCAACATTCTTTGAAACTATTTCAAATGGTCTTGTAAATGTATCCCCCAGCTGATTAACTAGTGTTTTTATATAATTCTCCATCTTATGAAGTAAATATTCAGGTCCTTTTCCTGAACTGGAAGCAATGTTTTTCCAGTGTTCATTATATTTTGGTTCCAAAATTCTGTTTAAAATTTTTGTGATATGCTGCAAAAAAAAAAAGTATAACTTTTATTTCAGAAAGGACATAATTAGATATTTATGTGATACTTCATGCATTTAATAATGTTAATAATCCCTACATCAGTATAATTTACTTAATTTCCTTTGTGTGCATCTGGTAATATATCACTGTTTAGAAAGAATATACTTTTCCGTATTTAAACATCAATAACACACAATATCCAAAAAAGTAAGCATTTAAATCAATGAAAATCAAGATAAGAGTATGTACATAAATGCAAATTTATTATTTTATTTGGTATCATGAGTCCATCGACATATGACTCAAGACAATGCTTGCACACACACACACACACACCCACACAATGCCTAGCAATGTTGTGGTTTAGCTTTTCCTTACTGCATTTAGTCTTTTCATCCCATACATTTTTTCCACATTGAACTAGCAACCATTATCTTTTGCCCAAATTGTTAATTTAAATCATCCTTCAAAATCTCTACTTCACTTTTATTAGTTCCTGAGACACAACACTAGTCACCTTCTTGATCTGAATTCTCTATATATTAATACCTCATGTTGTTTCATTAGGCCACCATTTTATCCATGTCACCAACTTCATGAATATCTTCATTTACTCAAATTTATGTAATACACCCTCTGTCCAAAAAGAAACCGAACTTTTGATAGAAAATAAAACACAGGCCAATTATAACTATTCAAATCATTTATTTCAATCAATATACTCTCCCTCAGCTTCGATAAAGCATTTGGCACGGTCAATTAATTCGTTAAATGAGTTTTTTTATATCGGCTTTTGGGATACTGTTGAGAGTCGTGGTTACTGCCGCTTGAATGTTTTAAATGGTGTCGTATCACTTTCCTTTCATCAGCAAATGAAGTCAGTGGAAGAGAAAGAAGTCACAGGTGCTAAATCAGGTGAATACAGTGAGTGATCCAACATACAAACTTAGATTTTGCTCAAAAACTGTCTCACAATGTTCAAATGATGAGATGGCGCATTATCGTGCAAAAGTGACCAGCTGCCTGCATCATGACATTCATGCTGTACGCGATGAATTCTTGCTATGTCATCGCTTCAAAACTTCGAGATAAAACTCACTATTGACCATTTGGCCAGGCAGAATGAATTCTTTGTGGATAATGCCCTTGGAATCGTAGAACAAAATCAGCATTGTCTTTACTTTTGACTTCTCCAAGCGACTTTTTTTTTTCTTCGGATGCTCCTCTTCTGGTGGTCTCCATTCAGCACTCTGGTGCTTTGTTTCAGGCTCATACTCAAAACATCGCATTTCGTCACCAGTAACAATCGTTTCAAGGAAGTTTGAGTCCTTATGAGCAGTTTTAATGAGGTCCTTGCAGTGTTCAATTCGATATATTTTTTGGTCATCGGTCAACTTGTGCAAAACAAATCGCGAATTCAATTTACGAAGGCCCAAAATCTTGTTCAAAATGTTGTGCACAGTTGATTTTGGAATCCCCAATTCATCTTCAATCAATCTCATGGATGATTTTGTGTTTACTTTGATGAAATCATGCACATTTTAGATGTTAACTTCGCTCAGCCCAGTTTTTGAACGTCCCAGCTTTTTGTCATCCTCGAGCATCTCACGACCACTTTGAAATCCCTTAAACCACTCGTAAATTTAAGTACGGGATAAGCATTCATCACTTTTTGAAGCATTTGATGCATTTCAGTAAAACGTTTACCAAGTTTAATACAAAATTCAATCGCAGCTCTTGTTTGAAACCCATTTTCCGACCGTTCTTCAAAATACACTATCACTTTTGGCACTATAACTGGGCTTCTAATGAAACAAATGTCATAAACAGTTGCCACAACACTAATGAAGATTACCACTTTTGACAACAAAAAGATACAACAGGTGGTGCCACTAATTTCTTCTATTTTCGAAAAGCTCGGTTTCTTTTTTGGACAGAGGTTGTATCATCCCATGCAGCGTTTTGACAAATGCTTTTGCAAAAGTTAAGCAATAATTTGGAAGGATGATATTAGTACATGAAAATGGTAACCACTGCCACAGGTCAATATATTTAATGAACAATTAATTATCATTATTATCCCAAGACCCATGATGAGTCTTTGATCATTATAGACTGTCTCACTGTTATACCTACAGCTCATCATATGCCTTAAATACATTGAAATTCTCTGCAGACACCACACTCTCAGGCAATGCATTCCAATCACTAGCAACTCTCCATGCAAAAAAAAACAAAACAAAAAAAAAACATGTTTCTCACTTACTCACTGAAACCTTCCAGGGATAACCTCTTGTTCAGCTCTGACCCCCCACCATTTTACAACAAACCTCTTCAATGTTAATTCTATAACAACGTATTCCCAACTTGTATATCTCTCTCATATTACTCCTCTTTCTCCTATCCGCTACACTCTGCAAATTGCATAGTCTCAACCTTTCTTCATACTTAAAATTCCTGAGACCAGAAATTACCTTGGTCTATGAATACTTACCAATATCTCTTCAGCCATTTGAAAACCAGGTGATCAAATCTGTGCACAGTAGTCCATATGTGGCCTAATCAAAGCCTATACAATAAAACCAGAATCTCTTTACTTCTATAAGTCAGTGTCCTCTGCATCACTGCCAGAATTTATTGTATGCCCTCACAATTTTGACAATGTTTCCTATAAATTTTAGATCGATCACTCCAACAATATCTCCCTAGCAAGAGCAAATTCTACATCATCTTTGTTTTCCAAAGTTTAAAAACTTATATTTGCAACAATGAACTGATAACCTCACTCCCATGCTCATTCACAACATTAAGTCCACAACACCTGATATAATCATAGTTACCAATTTTGCATCATGCAGATGATGCAAAATTGGTACCTATTGAAATCTTTTCCAGTATCATTAACATGTAGGTTAAATAGGAATGGCCCTAAAACAAAACCCTGAGGCAATTCAATTGTGACTTTAGTCTTCCAGTACACAACTTGCTGATACCTATCAGACAGCCAATCTCCAATCCAATGCCCTTATCATAAGGAATCCAACAAAAGCCATTGCAAAATCTATGTATACCACTGTGTGTCCATCTCCCTCATTCAATGCAGCTAGCACCTTATTGTAATAAGTAAGCAGATTACTAAAACATGACCTCCCTTTAGCAAATCCGTGGTGTTCATGAAAGATAATACCACTGTTTAACCCAATTCTGGATCCCAATTCTCATTAGCCTCTCCAACACTTGAACAACAACACTTGATGCACAGATTGTATTATAATTTGATGCTCGAGTTCTGTCACCTCCCTTATGAAGCAGTAGAATTGAATTAGAATCTACCCTTCCTTCCACTCCTTTGGAACTTGATTCATTGATCCACAATAAACATATATATGTCAAGGCAGAAGTCAACTCTCTGGTACATTCCTTCAAACACATGTTTGATATATCATTAAGCCAACGGCCCTATTAAATCAAGTTTGCTCAATTCCCCAAATACTTTTTTTTGCTTACTCATATTCAGTTTCTTCACCTCCTTATCAACTGCTCTCAAACTCTTCATGAGGAATGCTTATTAAATATCTCAGCTATATCCTCTGCAGCAGTTATCCTTATACTATTATCTCCAATCAATGTCATCCTACCATTATCATTATTTTTTTTTTTCTGCTGGCTGTATATCGAAAGAACTTCCTTTTTTTTTTCCCTCATTAGCTAACTATTGCTCATATAAGCAACAAACAAGTCGAGTTTGCCTTAGTGAATGCATTGGGCTATCATAGTAAAAGCAATAGTGAGACTTGGTTATCAGAGGTAGATATACTAACTGGCAAGTTTTAATGGTACAGTATTTTTAGGAAGGATACATGGGATAGGAGAAAAGGAGATGTGCTACTAATGATTTGGATGATTTGAATTCAGTTAAGAGTTAAGACCTATGACTGCAATACTACTAACAGTTTTCCATGTGGCAGCAAGTATCAAGCAGTCGGGTGTGAAATGGAGTCTAATAAGATCGAATAGATTGTGGGGTGTTGTTACAGACCTAGTGGATCGGTTGCTAATAATTAAGAAATGCATTACCAAATGAAGATGATGGATGCTCAATAGGTCATGGAGGGGGGGGGGGGTTCATTATACAAACATTGAAACTGTGGGTAGCAGTGAAATCTCATCAGAAGAATGAAACTGAATTTACTCAGCTATTGTGAGACAACTTCCTCAAGCAGCATGTGACAGAGGGAAATCTAAGTCACAAAGTGTTAGATCTGATTACAATGTCGAAGGTTACAGTTAAAAATTTAACTATTCTGCCTCTGGTTGATGACAGTAATCATGTGGTACTGACTTGGAAATAGGATAAGTTTATGAATTTTCCATTCAGAAAATACATCATACTAAACTACAAAGCTGGTAATTATGAAGAACTGAGGAGTATGCTGGGTTCTGCACCATGGTTTAATGTACTGGATGTGAAGAATATTGACAGTACATGGAAAGGGTTTAAAAAATACTTAACTGATGCAATACTGTAATGTGTCCCTACAGTTCGAAGAATAAATAGGGTAGTAGTGAAATTAATATGTAATCTAATTAAGCAAGAGATTCGTAAGAAACAGATGATGTGGAAGGAACAACGTGTGCATAAGGATGATGTCAGTTAAAAAAATTATAACTTTTATGTTAGAAGCTATGACTGTTGTACTGAAAACAAATTACAAGTATAAAAAGAAACTGGCTCTGCAAGCTAAAGATAACCCAAAAGAATTCTATTGTTATGCTGGAAGTATAAGAAAGAATGAATATAAAAGAATAATTACTGAATGCAAATGATATTCAGGTGACAGATACAGAAGAGATTGTTCACCTAATGAGTGCCTATTTTGCTAAAGTCTATACCTGGCATATGGTATATCTACCTTTTCATGCAATGAAGAAATTCAGGTGTTGAGAAGGAGGTACTAGAGCTGTTGCACAAACTGAATATGTCATTAGTGACTGAACAGGATATTCACACAGATGACAAAAGAGTGTTTAGCTATACTAGCTATCTCTTCACCAGACTATACAATTTGATTATCAGAACAGGGAAGATTCCACACGAGTTGAAATAATGTATGGCAATCCAATTGCACAAGGGTGGTGCAGATTGATGGATCTAACTATCCACCTATTGGTCTCTCTGGAGTGGGTATGAAGATTTCAGAAAGATGGTCAGGGCTTGAATGCAGAAATGAGTTTTTATTATTATTATTATTCAGGCCTCCAAGGAGTCAAAAGACTCATCGAGGGAGGTCCTTCCTAAGACAAAGTCTGTCAAGAATCATCGAGGGAAGGTTCCCCCCTGAGAAACACAAAGTCTATCATACCACTCTTTAAACTCACTGACCGTTCTCGCTCCCACCACTCCATCAGGCAATGCATTCCACGGCTCAACCACCCTCCACACAAAGAAACCACTCCTTACCCTCTTGCTCACAGTTTCCTTTCGTAACTTCCAGGGATGCCTCTTGTCATCACTCCTTCCCGCTGTTCAACCAAGCGAAAGAACTCCCCAGTGTCAACCCTGTAACCACCTCTCAACAGTTTAAAAGTCTCAATCATATCACCTCTCCTTCTTCTATCCACCAAACTCTGCAGTCCACATTCTCTCAGCCGATCCTCATAACTATCCTTGTACAGTCCTGAAACCATCTTTGTCATCCGTCTTTGTATCCTTTCCACAGTTAATTTATCCCCTTCAAATCCTGGGGACCAAATCTGAGAACAATAGTCCAAGTGTGGTCTGATCAGAGACTTATACAATGGAATGATAACCCTCTTATCTCTGCAGGTCAGTGTCCTTCTCATAATAGCAGCAATCCTCTGTGTTACCTTCACCACCTTTGCAATATGTCTCCTAACCTTCAAGTTTCTATCAATCATCAACCCCAGATCTCTTGTCTCCCCTACTTCCTCCAGTATAACTCCTGCCATAGAGTATGCAGCATCCCATCGATGTTTCCCAAACCTCAAGACCTTACATTTTGCTGCATTAAACTGACAACCCCCATTCATTTGCCCATCTATCTAGCTTATTTAAATCCTCTTGCAGGGCTACCACATCTGCACTATTACTAATAATTCTTCCTAGCTTCGTATCATCTGCAAACAACTAAATATCCCCTTGCAATCCACTGGCAATGTCATTGATATAAAGGTTAAACAATATAGGTCCTAGTACTGAGCCCTGTGGGACCCCACTTGTAACCCTCTGCCTCCTGGAAACTGCTCCACCATACACAACTCTCTGATACCAATCAGACAGCCAATCCTGAATCCAGTTGACCAATCTGACATCCAGACCCATGTGCTGCAACTTAAATATCAGCTTATCATGTGGCACCCTGTCAAATGCCTTCGGCAAGTCTAAGAAAATTGCGGTATATGCCTTTCCCTCATCTAATGTTTTTGAAACTTTATTATAGAAGGCTAGCATATTGCTAAAACAAGAGAGTCCTTTCACAAATCCATGTTGATTCTCACAGATAACATTACCCTCATCTGCCCAATGCTGTATACGGTCCCTCGCTACTTTCTCCAAGATCTTAACAACTACTGATGACACATAGACTGGCCTATAATTAGACACTTCCAGTCTGTTACCACCCTTATGCAATGGCACTATCTTACCTTCCTTCCATTTCCTGGGCACCTTTGCCAAAGCCAGACTTTCATTGAAAAGCCACGTTAAAGGTACTGTCAATTCCCTAGCACATTCTCTCAAAACTCGTGGTGAAATACCATCCAGTCCCACAGCTTTACTGACATCCAGAGTACTCAGTATCTGAAACACACTCTCCTCCTGTACCTCCAGACCTCGAACCAGTCCTATCCCTCTAGCATTAAAACTGACTCCTCTAGGATGAAATACTCCAATAAAGTGTTCATTGAACAATTCCACTATGTCCTGTGCATCAGTCACTCTTTTCTCATTTTTATCCCACAATATCATTCTTCCACAGTCATATCTCCTCCTACTGGCCACATAGCTAAAAAATTCCCTAGGATTTTCTTTGGATCTTAGGGCCAATCTCCTCTCATATTCCAGTTTCGCTTTCCTTACTATACTAGTCACTCTTCTGGCCTGTGTCTTATATTCCTCATGCATCTCTTCACCTGTCTCCTTATCTCTCTTCCATAGCCTCTTTTTCGCATGCAATTCCTGTTTAATATTGTTTGTCATCCACTTTACTCCAAATTGCATCCTCTTCTTCACTCGTGGTATACAACTTACCATTGCTGATAACAAATATTCTTTCACAATTTCCCACGCACTAGTGATATCCCGGCCTTCCAATTCCTGCCTCCATGAAACTTCCCGAAGTTGACGTCTAAGACTATTATAATCACCTGCCTTATAATTCCACATAAGTTCCCGTCTCTTTGATACTCCTGCATGGCTATTCATTTTCCAAGTCAACACCATATGGTCACTTTCTCCAACTAGTGGGAGAGATGTCATCTCAGTTATTATCAACTCTTCTGATGCTATAGTCAAATCCAAAACTCTTGAATCTCTTGTTCCCTTTGTTACATGTTGCCTAAGAAATTTGTCCCTCAAGAATTCTGGAAATTCAATTCCCCTATTGCTACATGCATCTTCCTCTCTCCAATTTATACTACTGAAGTTAAAATCTCCAATAACAATCATTATTCTTGCACTTGCCAAACTTAGCTGTCTAAACATCTCCTGGTCCCCATCCTCTGTGCTCCTGGGTCTTTAGCAACACCCCAATAAATATCCTGTCTTGCCTACCTCTACCTCACACCATACGCTCTCAAAATCATTTGTGTCACTTCCTTCCAAATTCTCCACTCTTAGAGGACATAGGTCATCACTTATCATAAGCAGTACCCCATCACCACGCTTTCCCCTCCTATCCTGACGAAAAATGCTATACCCAGCAACTTCTATTCCTGTTGTTATATACCCTTCTGTCAACCACGTCTCAGTGGTCGCAATAAGTTTTGGCCAGGCTGATGCTATCTGCGCCACCAATTCCTCATATATCGTATAGAAACAATGGCATATAAATGCCATTGTTTCTATACCCAGCATTACCCCTTCTAGACTCCACTGGGCTCAGTGTTACCTGACATTGTCTCCCTTCTCCCAAGTATCCATTCCCACAAGAGGCCACCCCTGCTATCATCCTCCCTGGGACACACAGACTCGTTCCGAACAGCAATCTCTCCAGATGCCTACGTCCTTCCTCATTCAAATGTAAACGGTCTCTCGCATACAATTCCTCTCTTTCCTCAAATGCACTCGAAGCATCTACATATACCAGTCCTCTCTTGTCACACATTCTCGCTATTATGCCATTCAATATCACCGCTCTTCTGCTCAGCTCATCATTATCATACCTAGGCAACACGCACACTATTTTTCCTCTCTCTGTCTTCTTCAGTACAGTCTCAAGCAAAAATCTCATATCTCTCGCTGCCCGACTTACATTACCACTCAAGTCATTCGTTCCTACCATCACAATCATCTCATCCACCCTTTCACCTCTCTTAATTGCCATAGCCACCCTTTCTATTGTTCCTCCTGGCAAACACTCCTCACGCATCCTATCTTGAACACCACGGATCATTGAGTCGCCATACATTATACCTCTTACCATTCCCTTGCTCCTATTGTTTCCATTCTCTCCTCTTCTTTCATTCCCATACCTCTCTCTTCTACTGTTTCCATTCTCTCCTCTTCTAGCACTCCCATACATCTCTCTCATTCCCTCTCTCCTACTGTTTCCATTTTCTCCACTTCTAGCACTTCCATATCCCTCTCTCATTCTGTCTCTCCTACTACTGTTTCCATCCTCTCGTCTTCTAGCATGCCCATACCTCTCTCTCATTCCATCTCTCCTACTGTTTCCATTCTCTCCTCTTCTAGCACTTCCATATCTCTTTCTCATTCCGTCTCTCTTACTGTTTCCATCCTCTCGTCTGCTAGCATTCCCATACCTCTCTCTCATTCCCCCCCCCCCCCCCCCCACCCCCCCCCCCCCCCACCCCCCCCCCCCCCCACCCCCCCCCCCCCCCACCCCCCCCCCCCCCCACCCCCCCCCCCCCCCACCCCCCCCCCCCCCCACCCCCCCCCCCCCCCACCCCCCCCCCCCCCCACCCCCCCCCCCCCCCACCCCCCCCCCCCCCCACCCCCCCCCCCCCCCACCCCCCCCCCCCCCCACCCCCCCCCCCCCCCACCCCCCCCCCCCCCCACCCCCCCCCCCCCCCACCCCCCCCCCCCCCCACCCCCCCCCCCCCCCACCCCCCCCCCCCCCCACCCCCCCCCCCCCCCACCCCCCCCCCCCCCCACCCCCCCCCCCCCCCACCCCCCCCCCCCCCCACCCCCCCCCCCCCCCACCCCCCCCCCCCCCCACCCCCCCCCCCCCCCACCCCCCCCCCCCCCCACCCCCCCCCCCCCCCACCCCCCCCCCCCCCCACCCCCCCCCCCCCCCACCCCCCCCCCCCCCCACCCAAATGTAAATATTTCATCCTAAGTATCTTAGGACATCATCAGTACAGTAGTTTAAACAATAATAGGAATAACATACAGTTAGGGTGCATGATTACAATAGACTCTCATTAAACGTATCCATCAAATTAGACAACCAAATAAGAAAAGGGTGATCATTATGGGTGATTTTAATTATGGCAATATAGACTGGAATGATGAGATAGCAACTGGAAGTAAAGAAAATGAGTTTCTTGAGTTTTTGAGGGATAACTACCTCAGACGGTATGTAACAGAGATCACATGAGGACTGAGGATCTTGGATTTGTTCATCTTATCAGAGGATGTAATTATAAATGAGGAGTCAAAGCATCCACCAATTGGTGAGATTGACCATGAGGTGATTACCTGGGTTGTTGTCAGCAGTGTCAGGACCTCTGTGAGAAAAGGGTACATGTGGAACTACAAGAGTGAGCGATTATGAAGAGCTCAGGAGACACTTGCAGGTGTAGCATGGAATGAGGAGTTAGTTGGAAAAGAGATCAATGCAGCTTGGGGGATTTTCAAAAACTATATAGTAGATGCAATGCCTAAATGTATTCCAAGGGTCAGAAGGTTAAATGGTAGGTGTGAGATGGATGAATAAAGAGATTAAGCATGAAATACAGAAAAAAGGGCATTATGGAGACAGCATAAGAGAAGTGGAAATAACCAATTCCATGAGGTTTACAAAGACAGGCAAGGTGGGTGACTTGGTTGGTGAGGTATGAACAGCAGTTACCTAATGAAGCCATAAAAGAATCCCAAGGAGTTCTTTCGATATGTAGCCAGAAAAAGAAAGAATGATCATGAAAATATGACATTGATTGGAGAAAGTGGTATTAAGACAACTCTTGCCGAATGTGTGCTGGAGATACTTAATGAGCAATTCATAAAGGTCTTTCAATCTTGTGAATTTGACTTCTTGGAGAGATTGAGAGCAGTTTATGATGGGGAGGAGAGGCTGACTGAAAGTGAGCAAGAGGGGTATGGGGAGTTGAGCAAACTAGATGTTAATAAGGCTGTTAGAGTCGATAATATATCACTGTGTATTCTGAAGGAATGCTCCAGAGAGTTGACACCTTCCTTGACATATATTTTTAATACGAGTGTTGCACTCTGTCAAGTTCCTAAGTAGTGGAAGGAGAGCAAAATTGTGCCATTTGATAAAGGAGATGATCGAACTCAAACATCAAACTATATGCCTATCTGTGTGTCAGGTGTTGTGGTTAAGTTGTTGAAGCTTGTGAGAACTAGGATCCAGAATTGGAATGATAGCATGGATTTGCTAAAGGGAAGTCATGTTTTAGTAATCTACTTACTTATTACAATAAAGTGACTGCTTCCTTGGACAGAGGAGAAGGATATAGTAATATACTTGGATTTTGCAAAGGCTTTTGATAGATTACCTCATGATAAGTTGACAGTCAAACTAGAGCAGATGGGGCTGGATATTAGATTAGTGCATTGGATTGGAGACTGGTTATCTGACAGGTATCAACAAGTTCTGGATGGGTTGAGCGATATCCAGGAAAAAGAAAGTCACTAGTGGAGTGCCTCAAAGGTCTGTTTTAGGGCCATTACTGTTTAACTTGTATATTAATGATATTGGTGAAGATTTGGATGGAGATATTCAGTTGTTTGCAGATGATGCAAAGTTGGGACGAACCATGAAGAGTAGTGAAGATGTTGTGGCCTTACAAGAAGACTTGAATAAATTGAGTGATTGGGCACGAAAATGGGGATACGAGTTCAATGTTGCAAAATGTAAGGTTTTAAAATTTGGAAAACAAAGATGGGATGCAGAATTTATGCTTGGTGAGAATATATTGTTGGAGGTGGAGGCAATAAGAGATCTGGGGGTGATAGTGGATATGGATCTGAAATTTAGGGAACACATAGCCAAAATTGTGAAGACAACACAAAGGCTTCTCAGAATGATGTGGAGGACACTGATTTGTAGAAGTAGGAAGATTCTTGTTCTGTTGCATAAGGCTTTCATTAGGCCACACATGGACTATTGTGCCCATATTTGGTCACCTGATTTTCAGAAGGATGAAGAGATGTTGGAAAGGGTCCAAAGGCGAATGACTAAGGTCTAACCTCTGGAATGTCGAGTATGAGGAAAGATTGAGAAGATGCAACTTGCAGAGTCTGGTGGATAGGAGGATGAGGGCAGATATGATAGACTATAATTTATTAAGGGGTTGTTATAGGATCAATGCTGGAGAGGTTCTACAGAAAATAGTGGTAGATTGGGGAAGAACGAGAGGTCATTCCTGGAAACTAAGTGAAAAGTGAAAAGCAGTTTTTTTCTTGCAAAGTTGCAAATGATTGGAATGCCTTGCCTGAGAGTGTGTTGTCTGCAAAGAGTTTGAGTGTGTTTAAGGCACAGTATGATGAGCTGTGCGTGTGATAAAAGGACCTCCCAGATGAGTCTTGGGGTGATATTAATAATAAAATGTAGACTGAGCAATCATCTGCACAGAACAAATGTAGATTGAGCAATCATCTGCATAGAATGTCAAATGTAGATTGAGCAATCATCTGCATAGAATGTCAAATGTAGATTGAGCAATCATCTGCATAGAATGTCAAATGTAGATTGAGCAATCATCTGCATAGAATGTCAAATGCAACAAATACAGTGCTACCTTTGCATATAAAACCATGGCTTTCTTGAATCATAGAGTTGCTAATTGGAGCAGGAAACAAGCAGTCATAGTAGCTACTCATTCATGTTCCAATAAGATTAGATGGTTATATTTGAATAATAAAAGCTGGTAGCATATTTTATATTCATTAAATTGTATCTGGTTCTGAAGTAGACAACAAAGAGTGTATTTTTTTTATTCTTTTGTTGTCAACATATATTTTCATTATTCTTTATGGTGTTAATGTTTGGAAGATGGGAGGAGTGATTAAGCAAGGTAAGATCAGCTTTTACATATTGAGTACAAAGAACACATCAGTCCATAGATTACAACACCACTAGACATTATCACCATATACTTCTGGTACTACATTTGCCAGACATGTTGATATAGGATAGCATGCAGAAAAATTATGCAGCATTTGTTTAGAAACTTGATGTAAGGCATTACTATATAGTATAATCACACACACACACACACACACACACACACACACACACACACACACACACACACACACACACACACACACACACACAATTGTCAATGTTTACAAGATCACTTATTATATAGCCTGAAATGGAAGTGGAGGTGGATCCCCCACAATATTTTCTATATCTTCAAGGAATTACTCAAATTAAACTTATAAAATAAGATGGATGAAAACAAAAACGGAACCATTGCTTCGAAAAAACAAAACATGTCATTAGCCACTTCAGCAGGGAATAAACATCAAGTTCTAATAAATACTTATACCATAGTACAACAGAAAATGAACTTATATTAATTTCAACAAAAATCATAATTGCTACTACTTCAATTACAGAAGTAATTCCATCAAGAAGACAATTGATAAGGAGAGAGAGACTGTTCTATATATTAACTGCATGTCTATTTATGGGTCAAATGAGGTATAAGATAGTTTTGAATGGATTATGAGAATATCTGGGGGTATTGTTCTTAGTGTTATATTGTGTGGAAGCCCCAGGCTGTGTGCACATGTATAATCAGTAATTTTAGGAAAAAATTTTTCTTGACAGTCACAGTCAGTAAATTGCCAACAACATGCATTTTTTAGATATTTTTCTCTCTGTTCAATTAACAGCATTATTTGCACAGTTTTTAATTCATTTTGAAAACTGACATCTATATTGTTTGAAAGAAAGGAAAGGAATACATAATATGAAACTATTCCTTATGTAATAATAGTTTCTACTGATGGACTCAGCAATATGATAGCATTTAACTTTATGTCCAATAACAAACATACAGAAAAATGTTAGCAATTCCTTGAACTAGACTCAGTAACCAGAAAGACAAATACATCTACAGTTATTTGAAGCAGTGGCGCACTCAGGATTTAATCTTGGAGGGGGGGGGGGGGCAAGTTAAGTATATGATTTGAGAATACACACTATGCATTGCATAAGAGCTATGACTGAGCATCTGCAGTGATCGCCAATACATGATACCATGATCTCTTTTGGCCCGGCTTGGGCAAACGAAGTTACGCTTGGTCCGACGGAGCAATACTTCGTTCGCCTCGCGTCCAACAGTGGTCGTGATTCCCGAAAGCTATAGGGTATTCCCAGCTTATGTGATGGCTAATTCATACGTAGTATAGAAAGAGAAGACACAACAATATAAATTAAAAAACAATCATTTTAATTAGGAAAAGATTTTTGGAAAATTTTCTAGTGTTATTTCCTTTTTCTTTAGGGGAGGGGGAGGGGAGGAGGCAGGGCCCCTTGGTGCCACTGATTTGAAGAAAAGCATATGAACAGTGCAGAGGTCTCCAGACTTTTTTTCCATTTTACTGGAAAAATCAGATAATATTCTAAAGGTCTGAGAGATTATAAACACACATGATTAAAATTAACAAGTATTATTAAATAGATATTAAAATTAAAGTATTATATATACAGGGTGTTCGGGATAAATTTGACAGTTTCGTAAGGAAAAAGAAAATCTTCTTTGTATCTATTAAATTTAATGAATTGACAAAAAAACATTACAGGCAGAGTTAATTACAATACTATCAACAAGATTTACTCAAAATAACCACCATTAGCATCGATCACAGCTTCAATTCTGCTTCGGAACCTCGAACAAGCTGATGCTACGGTCTCCCTGGGAAGGGCCGCAAAAACTGTTTTAATTTTATCCATTAACTGGGCTTTTGTATTACTGGAAGTGCGATTGGTGTCTTTTTCAACTGCGCCCCATACAAAATAATCCATGGGGTTAAGGTCTGGGGAGTTTGGAGGCCAAACATTTGGACTGGTGAAGTCGTAGAAATTTTCAGACAACCATTTTTGACTTTTCCCAGAGGTGTGGCAAGGGGCCGAATCCTGCTGCCATACATACGGCCTACCATTGGCTACCCTTGTTATCCAGGGCTTGACTACAGTTAGCAACTCCATGAACAAAGCCCAAATTCCAATGCCAGGGTTCTTGAACACCTGTTCCTGCAGATTTGCGAGGAATTCTGCTGTACGAACGCAATCAGATCGTCTGCTAGGGATCTTTCTTCTTGCTACATCCTCGTAGTCACCATTGCAAGTCTCTAGTTCATGCCTGATTGTTTTTACTGTATTCAGGGAGCATTGGGCAGCAGTCGTAATATCCTTATTTTGATGGCGGGCACGAATCATCATGATACAAGTTATTCTCTTCCATGATTCAAGTGGGTTCCAGCTATCCATCCTTTCTGACATCTTGTATATGAATGAAGAAGGGTCCAAACTTTTAAATGAAGAGAAGTGTGTGTTAATACATGTAACTTACGGAAAAATATAATTAATTATAAATATGTCAAATTTATCCCGAACACCCTGTATATATATATATATATATATATATATATATATATATATATATATATATATATGTGTGTGTGTGTGTGTGTGTGTGTTCATATTATTTACTGACCGAATTCTGAGAATTAGAAAAACAAATTAATTTAATTTAACACACGTTTTGGCGAAATGATGACTTCTTCAGGCATGAGAACATTAAAAGCAAACATAAAAAACACCATAAAGAAACACTACCACTACAAAAACAGACTATGAGCTGGTATTAAGTTTGAACTGAAGCCACAGTCCGGGCTAAAGTTCCATTGTTAGGCATATGTGAGCATGTGACTTCAGGGGGTGTGCCAGTATCTGATAGCAAAGCTATGAGAGTCTGATAGACTCATAACTAAGGTTACTGTTTATGTGAAAAGAGTCTAGGATAATTTCTTTGGATTCAACTATGCAGCGTTCTACATCATCATGGCATATATGAATGTTTGATGTTGTATTCCAGTCTACTACGTGTTGACAGCCTTCATTATTTTTGTTCACTGAGAACAGGACATGGCTTGAGAAGGTGCTTGCTCTGGTTCTACTATAAGCGATGTCTCTCTGATGTTCTTCGAGACGAAGGAGGATGGACATCTCAGTTTAGCCATAATATGGTTTCCCACAGTCACATATGATTTTATATACACCTGAAAACTGAAGATGGTTGTGAGCCTGTTTTGGTTGGCTTAGGATTGATCTGAGTTTAGGAAGAGTGGAGAAGCATGTTTTTATATTAACTTTTTTCTAAATTCTTCTTAGTTTCCGGGAAAGCAAGTTGATGTACGGTCAAGAGATATAACCCTTGGGGTTGGCCTGTGTCTCTGTTCTGTTTTGAGGACAGCGGTATAGTTGTTTATTGATAGTTTTCGAAGAGTAGCCATTATTTGTGAAGGTTCTTTTGTGATGTTGTAATTCATTTTTCAGCTCCTCCTCATCTGACAATACAGACCTGGCTGGATGAGCCAGAGTGGAGATGATACCTGACTTCCATGCTGGATAGTGGTGTGAGGATGCATGCAGGTATCTATCCGTGTGCGTGATTTTCTGAAGATCGAGATTTTTAAGGAGTCAGACATCTTAGTAAGTTTGATGTCTAAAAATGGTAGAGATCCAGTTTCTTCAATTTCGATGGTAAACTTCATGTCTGGGTGGAAGTTGTTTAAATGATTTAAAAAAATGTGAAGTTATTTATACTGTATTCCCAAATAAGGAATATGTCATCCACGTAACAGAGCCAGATTTTAAGTTTGGATGTAGCAGTAGAGATGGCCTTTTCTACAAAATCCTCGATAAAAATGTTGGCTAGTATTGGAGACAGGGGGCTGCCCATTGCTAATCTCTTATTTTGTTTATAATTTTTTTTTTCAAACTTAATGGGGGGCTGCCCATTGCTAATCTCTTATTTTGTTTATAAATATTTTTTTCAAACTTAAAGTAGCCTGAATTAATACAATATGACAGCAGAGCAAACATCTTTTTTGAGATCTTGTTACTGAAAATGTTGAGAACCTCTTGAGTTGGAACATTTGTGAAGAGTGCCACTACATCAAAGCTCGCCATAATATCTGAATTCTTGAGCTTTATATTTTTAATTTTTGAGACGAAGTCCATTGAATTTTTAATGTAAGAAGGAGATTTTCCTGCTAAACCTTTTAAGGAGGATGCTAGATATTTTGATAATTTATATGTAGGTGAGTCAATACTATCAGCAATTGGCCTTAGTGGATAATTTTCTTTATGTACCTTTGGAAGGCTGTATAATCTGGGGATGAGTGGATGTAGAGAACAAAGAAAGTCAGTAAATAATATGAACATAGTTACATACCGAGTAAATATAGCTGATAATCATATATATCAATACATGGCAAATATACTGGAATGCAGACTAGAAATAAGCAAGATAAAACACATTTTATTGATAATATCAGAAACAAAGTAACAAATAATTCTGAAAAGTAGAATGCCAACAGTCCAGGAATACACTTTACAAATACATCAACTGTTACCCTTTCTCATCACTTTATATATTATAAAGTCTTTAACTTCATTTATAGCAGTCTGATTTTAAAAACTACATATTTTAAAGCATGATAAATGCTCACCTTGAGGAATTCTCTGTCCTGTCGATGACCAAGATGTAGACCTCCCTGCTGTATTTCATAATCCAGGATGTATTGCAAATATTGAAAAGTTATGAATACATCATTACCATAGAGATCAAAAGAGTTACTGGATGCATAATGTAGTCTTGCAGCAATATCAATAGTAAGAGTGCTGTTAAAAGTAAGACTGGTTCTTTGTATATCTAAGAGCTTGAGGGAAAAAAAATTAATAATTAATTTTACTATTTTTAAAAGACCTCCACGAACTCAACACTAATGACATTCATATCATGCCCTGAACTCAGTCATACTATACCTTCATATTTATACTCTTATCATCTGTATTATACCTTAAACTTAATCATGCTCTTCATATTCGCAACATTTACTGGCAATTCATTCCACTCTCCCACAATATATGCAATGTAAAAATGCACTCCTCACCCCCCCCCCCCCACCCCACACCACTCTTATAAAATTCTTAAAAGCAGCCTCACTTTCTTTCCTTTTTCCTGCACAACTAATGATTACCCATTTTTTCATCAGAGAATGTGATTGTGAGTGGGGTTTTCAAATTCCCTCCAGTTGGTGAGAGTGATCATGAAGTAACCACCTGGGTTGTGACTAGCCATATGAAGACTTCTGTGAGGAAACGATATATGTGAAATTAGATGGTTGGGGATGATTACAAGCTTAGGAGGCAGCTTGGAGCTATTGCATGGAATGAGGAGTTGAGGGGAAACAAAATAAATACTGCTTGGGAAATGACAAAGAAATATTTAAAAGCATGAACATGTGAATGTATCCTGAAGGTAAAAAGAGAGAATAATATTGATATCAAATGGATGGGATTAAGCAAGAATTCTGGAAGAAGAAAGCACTTCAGAGGCAGTACAAGATGAATATATACTGATCTTTACATCTGGTTAAAGATAGGATATAAAAAGCATTTGATAACAATGGTATTCTTTTTGCTTGTCAGAATGGGTTCATTAAAGGGAGGTCATGTTTTACCAACTTGCTTATGTACTATAACAAGGTAACAAGTGTATTGGACAAGAGAGATGCATATATATGGCAATATAATTGGATTTTATAAAGGCTTTTGGATAGATTGCACAAGTTGGCAACTAAAGTGCAACAGATGGGATTAAATGACAGATTAGTGAGTTGAATAAATAACTGGCTCACAGATCAGCAAGATGTGTATGGGGTGCAGTATCCCAGAAGAAAATCACTTTGAATCTTTTATTTGAAAAAAGCAAAATATTCAATTGCCACAAATAACTAAATCAAAAACAAAAAAATTATATATTTTGATTTTAATGGATGAAACGTATATAAAAATTATAATTTTTTGTATCACTCTGATATTATATCCTGGGATTTCATTAGATTACCGCGTGTCGTAGTAACTAGATATGTGACAGCACATAAATACTGAGGAAAATGAACTAATGAATGGTTAGTTGTCCTGTGGCTGTTTTAGTATTTCTCTGTTCAGTGTGACAAGTATTATACATGATCATTTCCCCTAAACAAAAATCACGAGTCTTTTGTCATCGGTGAGAATAAACGAAGTACGATATTAAAGTCGTTAAATTCAGTGAGTAGACATTTTTCTTATTGTTATATATTCCAACTATGAGAGACATCGTAAACAAATGTTTTTCCTTTTTCAATCCGGAAAAAAAATTATTTACTTGAAATAAATTTTAAAATAAAATATTCAAGTTGCATATGCCCTTCAAAATCACGAATAATTTTTTCCTTAAAAAAAGAAGAAGTGACGATTCTGACGATCAAGAAATGTCTACTTATAACAAAGCTAATGAACCAATTCACACTAATAAATTATCAAAAACTGATACTTGCATTAATGAAGATTTGACTATTTTTAACGCTCAGCAACAAAAAAGCACCAATGAAACAACAGAAACAGAAAGAATAAGTTCATGTAAAAAGGGAACAATGAAAAAGAATGTAAAAACTCATTTATATCAAGAGAGCTATCTAAAAATGGGATTTACGTGGTGTGGTGATAAATTAATTCCCAGACCTAAGTGTATTTTGTGTGGTTTGGTTCTATCAAATGAGGCTATGGTTCCTAGCAAATTATTGCAATATTTCTCCACAAAACATGACAACTTGTCGAATAAAAATCCTGAATATTTCAAAGAGTTAATAAGATTACAAGAAAAACAAAGTAAAAGTTTTGTAAGAAAGTTTACAATTTAGTCGCTGAAATAATTGCGAAGGAAATGAAGCCTCATACTATCGGCGAAACCTTGATTCGTCCGGCCTGTTCAGCAATTGTGAGAAATATTGCCATACCTTCCTATTTAATCTATTTAATAACCAAGAAGTAGGTGTTCTTACCACTTCACATCCCTCTGAACATACAGATTATAGTAATGCTACTCTTATTCCTAATCCAGGGCATCTCAGAAAATATAACTGGAACCTTAAGAAAGAATTTCTGTACTGCTTTCTAAACTCATACACAGCTGGATGCCCTTATCTACTCTCCTAAGGATCAACTCCCTCTCTCTCCACCCCCTCTATTCAGTTGTGTACACAGTCACTTGTATTATGGTCATACTGGGAGATCTATCATCTATCTTGAAGAACACAAAAAAAATATCCATAACAACAGTCAGTCACATCTTGCCTTGTAAATTACCTTATAAATTGTCCAAGACCATGCTTTGGACAATTTATAAAGAATGAAAGAGGAAAAAAAATGAGTGCTTCAAAACAGCAAACTTGAATGAATTTTTTTTTTTTTTTTTTTTTAGAATCAACAGCAGATTTACAAAACTAACCAAAATTCTAGATTTGGGAAACAGTATTTCTTAGACCTCCCATCCACAGCCAAGGCTAGCTACTACATCAATACAGGGTGCCCCGCTTAGGACATTATGCTACTAGTCTAATCCACTTACTGGATGTGTGTGTGTTCTAATTTTTATATTGTATCCGGGATGATGCCTCTGTGACAAATGGAATTCTGAAACTATTAAGAATGTGTTTAATTATGCTGTTTTCATTTCAGTAAAATAAAAGATAAATTCATCCCAATTTCAAATCACATGTTTAGCTAGCAACTTTCAACTGTCATCCTAAGGATCACCTATATCCTCTTGCACATTCTATAGTGGATAAAGTTCCTTGTGGTTGCAGCTTGCCTAAATTTGGACAAATAGTAGATCTGTTCTGTTAGAAGATAATAGATCTATGCTGACTGTTCTATCATCCAGCCAAAGTTGGATAAGCTACAAGCACAGGTATCTTTATTTACTCCAGGATGTGCAGGAAGATGAATCTGATCCTTAGAACCAGTTGCAAATTGTAAGCTAAATGTGTGATTTGAAAGAGTCATGGAGATTATATATTATATATGAAAGAACTTTGGTTATCATTCTTCCAATGTGCCCTGAATATAAGGGATGGAAATAGTTTTACTGCGATTCCCCCCCCTCCCCCACAACTAATTCTTGTGAATTAGTTGTGTGGGGGGGGAAGGAGGGATCATGCATTATTTCTTTTGAACACCAAAACACGACCTGAATTTAGACAGATCTGATACAATTTGTTTTTGCCCTTGATGGAAAACATCTCTGCACATCTTGAAAATTCCTAATGATCATCATATATCAACATATTTTTCTTTAATTTTAAATTTTTTAATTGGGAATTTGTATACCATCTGCTGTAGTGATGCTTTTTATAATTATCATCTGACCTCCATGAAATCAGAGACTCATCAGAGGTACACACTATTGCACACAATGCTCATCCAACCATGCCTTAAACCAATACAATGTGTCGACATCCAGTAAGGCAATGCATTCCACTCACCAAGCACTCTACATTCAAAGAATATGCTCCTAACTCCTCTGCTCACACCCTCCTTATTCACTTTCCAGCAATGGCCTCTTGTTCAACCCCCATCTCCCATTCTATAAAAATATTTTCCATGTCAACCTGATAATAACCCCTGACTAGCTTATATGTCTCAATCATATCCCCCCCCCCCCATTCTTCCTCCTATTCACAAAGCTTTGCATCTCATATTCTCTCAATCTGCCCTCATACTCTACATTCAAAGGACCACTGACCACCTTTGTGAATCTTCTCTGGACCCTTTCCAATATATCCTCATCACCATGAAAACCAGGTGACCAAATCTGTGCATAATAATCCATATGAAGCCTGAACAAGGACTTACACAATGGCATCATAATCTCTATATTTCTGCAAGTTATGGTCCTCTGCATCATTGCCATTATCCGATGTGACGTCTTCACAACTTGTGTAATGTGACCCCGGAATTTCAAATCCTTGTCCACCATCACTCCTAGATCTCTCATCTCCTCTTACTTTTGTTAAAGTTTCCTCACCAAGTGTATACTTTGCACCCCATTGTTGCTTACCAACTCTCAAAATCTTTGCTTTGTAAAACTCAAATGCTTTATAACATTGAACTAACAGTTCCACTTACCTGCCCATTCATGTATTCTATTAAAGTCCTCCTGTAAGGCCATAACATTTGCTTAACTCTGCATTACTCTCCCCATCTTTGCAAGATCTCCTTATCGCTAGTTAAACCCATCCCAACATCATTAACATACAAAGTGAACGACAACGGTCCCAAACTGGTCCCTGCAGTACAGACGACTAGTGACCTTCCTCTTTTGGGATACTGCAACCTCATATACAACTTTCTGATAACTATCTGACAGCCAGTCACTGATCCAACTCAGAAGTCTGTTATCCATTCCCATCTGTTTCAAATTAGTTAACAGCTAGTTGTGTGGCAGCGTAAAGATATCTGTCACCTTGTTATTGTACATAAGTTAGTAAAACATGATCTCCCTTTAACAAACCCATGCTGATAATGACAGGGAATACCATTGTTATCAACCTATTTCTGTATCCTCCTACTTTGCACCAATCTCTCCAGTACCTTCATCACAACTCCAGATTGGCCTATAATTTGAACCTACAGCTTTATCACCACCTTTATGCAGTGGAACAATTTTACCCTCCTTCCACTCACTTGGAACCTATGCTGTTGTAAGACTTTTATTAAACATGCATGCCAATGCTAATAGCCCATTTCCTGGAACATTCCCTTAAGATGCATGGTGATATGTCATGAAATCCTATTGCTTTACTGACAGCAACGTTATTTATTTCCTCAAATACCTCCTGCTCGCTCACAACTAAGTGATCCTCTCCTATGTTTTTTTCACTTACTTTCCTCATGATTTCAAAATGATCAGGATGAAACACATTTATAAATTAATCACTGAATACTTAGAAAATTTCTTCTGCGGCAGCTACCACTCTACCATTTTCACCCATTAACCTCACCTTACCATGACCATTCTTCCTTTTACTTGCAACATATCTAAAAAAATCTCTCTAGAGTTTTTCTTCATCTGTTTGGCCAATTTCTGCTCATTCTGCACTTTTTTTTTCCTTACTAACTGAGTCGCTCTTCTGCCTTGTTCTTTATTCTCTTCATATAACTGAGTCACTCTTCTGGATTGTTCTTTATTCTCTTCACATAACTGATTATTACCATTATTCATCTTGTACTGCCTCCAAAGTACATTCTGCTACCAGATTTCATGCTTAAGCTCCTCACTCATCCATTTTACAGCTATCTTATTCAGCCTTTTGGCCTTCGGAATATATTCACACATTGACTGTTATGTATTTCATTGTCAGGTCCAATGCAGCATTTATTTTCTTACTGCTCAACTCTTCATTTCATGGTATAGCTCCAAGCTGTCTCCTAAGCTTGTCATAATCATCAGCCTTATAATTCCACATACTGTATACTGTTTCCTCAACGAAGTGTGTATATGGCTAGCAACAAGTGATCACTTGATAACGCTCACCAAATGAAGGAAAATCTGAAAGCCCACTCACAATTACATCCTCTGATGAAATTATCAAATCTAAAATTCTCGATCCTCAGGTGCCCTCCTTGACATGCTGCTTTAGATATCTCTCAAGAACTCTAGAATCCATATTCCTAAATGATAACTCTTCATTCTAATCTATACCATCATAATTAAAATCACCCATAATAATAACCCTTTCTTTGTTCACTAATCCAAGTTGTTTATACATTTCTTCATCAGCACCCTCCACATTTCCAGGCCTAATGCAACATCCCCTTATGTATCTCTTCCTTATATGTTACACCACACTTCTTAATAAGAATTGCCACCATTTTCCTCTTTCATATCTACCTTATGTGGACATAATTCCCCCTGCTATCATCAGCAGCACTCTCCTTCCCTTCCTGTCCTTTCTATCTTTGCAAAAAATACTGTATCCTTCCATTTCTATTCCCATTAGTGTGCAATTTTCATTCAACCATGTTTTAGTTATTCTAATGATTTTGGGGCAAATAAACTCAATCAGTGAAAGGATTTCATCTCCCTTATTTCTAATACTTCGGGGCATTTGTAAACAAACATAGTAATTCATTTTATGTCTATAAACCAGTCCTATCCAAGCTACTTGTTGGCTGTGATTTCTCACCCACTCCTGGCCATTCACCTTTATCATTTACATCTGCTCAGTCTCAACTTCCCCACCCATAGCACAATATATTCCATCTTCATACACACATTCACTGCCACTTTCAACAAACACTCTCCCTATGCCATGTCTCTCTGTACACCTGGACTCCTCCCCCCCCACGGGTTCCCTGTTCCATTCCGATTCTCTCTTCATCTTTCACACTACTACTGGTTTTCGCTGCTAAGTGCTTCTGTCTCTTCAATACCACTCTGCTGATTTTTCACTTCACCTTTTACTTCTGATCTCTTGCATGGATCACAGAGTGTACTTGCAGACACACACTGCTCCCATCCACAACTTTCTCCAGTGCACTCCAAAGCCATTGAAATGCAACACATCACACCTGTATAATTTCATTCTTCCTTTGAACAGATACCATACATACACAAACTGTACTCCCTTTTCCTCACACAGCTGTGCTAGCATATCATTCATGATATTGACTCTTGGTCGCAACTCATCATTGTCATACCTTGGCAACACACTGATAACTCTTCCCACTACGCTGTTATATTTCAATCTTTTCAATAACCTCCTGATATTCGCCTTCACATACTCATTACTATTTATTATTATCTGAGACCACCAGGAAGACAAAGACTTCGAAGGAGGTTATAAATCACCCAAACTAGCTGTCATACCGTCCCTTAAATTCATTCAACAGTAGATGTACTCACTGCTCTGGGAGAAAAACCTAGCTCTTAACCCTTTCTTTGTGTGAACAAACTTAACTTCCATGGATGACCTCATGTTCTCTTCCTACCTTCTATTTAACGAAAAAATTCATCAGATAATAACCTATAACACCCATTTAAAAGTTTATAGATCTCTATCATATCACCTCTCTTTCTCCTGTTAACCAGTCTGAAATCCACATACTTGCAATCTGTCCTCATAATCAAAATCCCTTAATCTGGATATAATCTTTGTAACTCTTCTTCGCACCTGTTGGATTCTGAATATATAGAGATTTAAGTAATTATTTGCTTCAGAATCCAACATGATCTTCCATCACAAAGGCTAGACTTGTAAATATTATTTAATGTAAACAATTTATTTTACAATTTAATATTCATATTTTATTTTTAATTTTATTTTTACCTTTAATTTTATCTAATATTTAATTAATTAATCAAATATATATGTATTAATAATGAAAAGACTGTATTAAATATCATTAAGCTATTTTATTTATTACTATATTAATATTATAAGAACTTGTATTTGATAATTTAACTGCGCATTAATTGAAATGTAAATATTCTCTATTTATTCCTATTTGTAGAAGTTTAACGTTATGCAATAGCTCAATTTTATTATGTTTTGTTTTCATAGAGACATATGTAAGTGAGCGAGCATGAGTTTGGAACAGTGTGTGAGGAGAATGTTGAAAGTTTATCGAAAAGAGTTTTAGTTAAATAGAAGGTAAAAAGAAGGTGAGAGATAGGAAACATAGAGAGAGATAATTGGCATTCGGTTGGAATCGGAGTATTCAGCATTCGGGGAATCAGAGTGCAATATTAGAGAGTCGGCAAGTTACTCAAGCAACTAATTTAAGTCTACTAGTCGAGAAGTGATTAGCTAATAAGTTGTAGAATAACAATTATAACTATGGAAAACAGCTGAGAGACTATTAAATAGACTAGTGATACTCGAGTTGAGATTTAATTTCAGCGCCGACCTTTCAAGGACATACGGAACCTTGAAGCAAAGCACGAAGTTACTAGAGAATAGCAGAGGCTGTAAAGTTGAAGTTCACCGTTAGCTGTGTTTAGAATTATTGTGCCTAAAGAATTATTTGAATGCAGGAGGAATGAACAACTGAGCATATAAAACCTCAAGATAAGGAATTATTGTGTATTGCCTTAATTCATGAGTGATCAGTAGTACTTCATGCAAACGTTTGTTTATGTGTATTGTGACTGATGATTAATTCAGTTATTGCTTAGAAGATTTATTTTAATGAGTGCTGTATACTGTTTAAAATGTTTACGGTTATAAAAAGTGTTTGTGTGTAAGTTGATGAAGAAAGAAGATTATAGGTAAGAATATTCCAACCATTAATATTCCTATACAGAGAAGTGTGCGAGTTTCATCCTAGAATTTCCTTATACTAACAGTAACTATTACGGAGAATTAGCTGAAGTGTAAGATTAAAGATGTTTGTTTGTGAAGAGGTGTTACTGCAATTTTTATTGTATTTTGGAACTCAAGGAACTGTGAGAAGACTGTATTATAGAGATAACAGATTTACCTTTGTCTGAGTCTGTATGATTGAACTTATCAGAGAAACTAAAATGTTTGTGATATCTTAATTACTGATTTGAACTTAAGTGTAAAATTTGTTATTCTAAAATTAAATGTTTGTTTTTGTTAATCAAGGTTGTATTTTGCTTGAATCTCTTTTACTGCACCGTTCATAAAATATTCGAACTAAAGCGGGTAAATTAAGTAAGTTAAATATACTCGGCCAGTATATATAATAACAACATATAAAGGAAGGATAGTTGAGAGTTGGTTTATCTTCAATTCTTGAACTAATTCAGATATAAAGTCTTTAAATATAAATCTTCTTTATATTTGAATTAGAAATCAACTTACAACTTATCAATTAGTTAAGAACATCGTTGTAGTAAAATGTCAGATCCAAAGTATATATTGAGAAGAAGTAGGATCCAACACACCCTTTCCACACCATCTCTATCCTCTTGGAATTTGGGGAACAAATCTGCACACATTAATCCAGTCTTATCAAAGCCTTATAAAGAGGCAAAATGAATTCCTTATCCTTACATGCCAAGGTTTGCTTCAACATTGCAATTATCCTCTGAGTTGTATTTGCAACATTTGATATTATTATTATTACGGGTATCTCCATGGAGTCAGTAGACTCATCGCGGGAGGCCCAAACTAGCAAAACAATATCTGTCATATCTCTTCTTGAATTCATTTACAGACGAAGAGCTCACAACTAAGTCAGGCAATGAATTCCACTCATTCACCACCCTCCAGGCAAAAAACCTTGTTCTGACACCCTTGTTAACCACACTCTTCTTTAATTTCCAGAGATGACCTCTTGTTCTTCCATCACTATCACACAGCTGAAACATTTCCCCTGCATCAATCCTATAAAAACCTTTCAGTAATTTAAATGTTTCTATCATATCCCCTCTTCTTCGCCTATCAACCAATCTCTGCAGTCTACAAGCTCTCAATCTATCAATGTAGGGAGCATTTTTTACATCACTCACCAACTTGGTCACTCTTCTCTGAACCCTCTCCACAGCCTCCTCATCTCCAAGGAATCCAGGTGACCAGACCTGAGCACAGTAATCCAAATGTGGAAGTATCAACGCTTTATAAAGGGGAATAATAACCTCTTTATCTCTGGATGTCAGTGTGTTCCTCAACAACCAAGTAATCCTATGTGCAATCTTGGACACCTTAGCAATGTGTCCTCTGAACTTCATCTCCCCATCTACCAACACCCCCAAGTCCCTAGCCTCATCAATCTCTTGGAGACATTTTCCATCAATGTAGTACACAGCTGGTAGTCTTTTAATCCCAAAATGCATGACTTTACATTTTTCCACATTGAACTGACATATGTGACCTTTGAACTTCAAATTCTTATCCACCAATACTCCTTCCCTCCTTAGTTTCTTGTAGCATAACCCTGCTAATATAATATGCGACTGAACTCTAATCACGCCAAAATGCATAAGTTTACACTTACTAACATTAAAATGACATCTATTTTTGTTTGCCCAAATTTCCAGCCTATTCAAATTATTCTGTAGGTACTGAATATCAGATCTGATTTCCCTGCCTATCTTCTCATCATCAGCAAACAATTGCACATCTGATGTTAGTTCCTACCACTCAACGTCATTAATGTATAGATTGAACAATAATAGCCCAAGGACTGAACCCTAAGGTACACCACTTGTCACCTTAAATCTTGCAGATTAACACCCACTGTATACCACTTTTTGATATCTTAGTTTCAACCATCCCCTAATCCAAGTCAAGAGTTTATATTCCAATCCCCTATTCTCAAGTTTATGCAACAGCCTTTCGTGTATCATTTGTTCCCAAATTGACTATTAACTCTCTTGTTAGTAAATCCAAAGCCTGAATTATCCTACTCATTCTCCCTTCTGGATAGCAGACCTTATGGTTTCTCTCTTAACTAATTCTCTAAATATGGAATCTCCATACACTACTATCATGAAATCATTCATTTTTCTTTCATTCTATTCTCTTGCATAGTTTCATTAGTTTCCACTAAATGTCTAACATTACTCTGCATATTCCTCATTTTATTTTTCAGTAACTGTTTCATCAAATCTTGCATTTCGACAATTTCACTCTCTCTCTCCATGCTGCAGTCTCGCTATCTCTCGTTCTGCCACATTCTGTTTCCTCATTCTTACTTTCTTTCGCTCCTTTATCATTAATTTTTGCTTCCACATTCTTGCATTCTTTCACTCCCTAAGTTTCACTAGCTTTTGTTTGATTCCTGTTTCTTTCATTTGCACCATTTTCTAACTTTTCAGTCCATTTTGCATTCATTGTCTTGTGGTCTAATAATATGTTTCACTTACTACAAATCCATATTTTCTCTTGTCTCCCATTCATTCATTCTCTCTCTCTCTCCTCAAACACATCTCTTACACTCCACCATGCATATGTATTACATTCACGACACTGAATCATTTCTGAAAAGTCTGTCATAATGCCACTTGATTTTTGCGACGCTCGCCTGGTCACACTGTTATGTTGACCTTGAGAGGTCAACCATACGTCACCCACATGGTTGATCTCTTAAGTATCACCATTGTTATATTTAAACAAGGCAATTTCAACTAGTAAATCATGCAGACAGACACTTGGTTATCAAAAATAATTAGTACAACAATAAAATTCATAATATTGCCAATTATTACTCAAAATAGCACTTATCTTTCAGGAGTTCTTTCCATTACTACAGAACTTACAGGCCTCTTTTTAATATTAATTATTTTATTTCATTTTATTTTGTGTTCTAATGTTAATGTACTGAGGGTGCTTTAATACTTAGATGAAAATCATTTAAATTGATTGAAATTTTCACTTAAGTTTGAGTCTTTCAATTCTACACTAATATATCTGTGATCATCTGCATGTGCAAGTCTGGATGTTCCTTCATACAGGTTTAAATGGAGGAAGATTATTTGTTCCCTAAAGTGCATCTTGTTATCATATTCCTTTTCAGTTACAATTTGAACTATTTCTACAATAATCTGAGTGCTGTATGCTTACTAATTGTAATTTCTGTTCTGAGGATGTTGGTCAGATATCCAGAAAAATACTACTAAGTTCCATAAATAATATTTTCTTTTGATGTTGTTTACATCATGAAGCACTGTTACGAATAACCATTATTCATGCAGCACTTATGCTAGTTCTTAACTCATTTACTGATAAAGCACTCACAACCATCTCTGCCAAACTATTCTAGTCCTTCACCACTCTACGAGCAAAAAATTCCAGAAACCCTGGCTTACCAAACACACTTATATAATTTTATTATTATTATTTACATCAGGCATAGGCAACATTTCCTAGTTCAGGGCCAAATTATCATTCTGTCTCCGAGTCAAGCGTCGGACCAAATTATTAAATCAAATAAATTAATATTAAATGAATTAAAACAAGTTGCTACTTCATACTTCATTATTTATAATATAATGCTTTGGTATAGAGCTCTACATAAATTTTATAATATAATGAATGACATAACAATTTAATGTGAAGATTGGCCTTGTATTTCAACTACAACACTATCAATATTGACGTTAATATTACTTAAGGATCGTCGCAAGAGGTTTCGAGGTTTTCGTCCGTTATTCTTGTCTGAATTTTTGATTTATTGTATTTCATCCTCGAAAAAAACTGTTCACACATATATGTGCTGCCAAAAAAGACAAATGATTTTTCTTGAAAAGGCACATAAATTTGTATACTTTTCTTCTACCAAATAAAATTCATAAACAATGTTGTTAAATTGCGATTTTAGCACTAAATCCACCTGAAGCTCAATAAGCATCTGTAAGTTTTCTGGCACATTATGTACATCAGCATCCATCGGATGAGCAAATATAGCGAATGTGGAGTCTTCGTTTTTGAAGTCGGCAAACCTTGTATCAAATTGCTCTATTAGTGCCTTCAGTTCATCTCCATAACAATTATAAGGGATATTTTTATGAGTTGCTAGAGTAGGAAAATGATAACAATTTTTAGCTCTTATCTGACTTTCCAACAATCTTAGTTTATTACAAAAAGCTTTGACATGTCCATGCAGTTCATGAACCAATTGTCCTTGTTTTTGCAATTTAAGATTCGGTTCGTTTAGGTATCCGGTGACATCTACAAGGAATGCTAAATCACACATCCACTCATCATCTTTTACTTGGTTAATTGTGTTTCCTTTTATGTCCAAAAAATATGAAATGTCTTGTCTCAGATCATAAAATCGTTTTAACATTTTGCCTTCACTCAACCACCTCACTTCACAATAAGACACATCTTCATAATCCGAAAATAGGTCTGCCAAATACTCCTTAAATTGGCGGTGATTAACTGCATGTGACTTAATAAAGTTAACACGTTTGCTGCCATGCTACTTCGGCATAGTTTGTTCCTGTATGCCAAGCAATTTCACTTCTTCAAGGTCAGTACGGGTAATCTCATTGCTGGCGGTAAGCGTCATATGAGTATACTCGTAGCTGGCTTGTGTGGCTCATATACCAACTACGAGTTTGGCAGCGAACATGTTAATACTGGTTACTACAACTTCCATAACATTTGTGAATTTAATCGTTTTTGCACACAGATTTTGTTGGTGGATAATGCAGTGAAAATTTGTTAAATTTTCTGGATGGATCTGTAGTTCTATTGCTCTTTCATAAACTATTCCAATAAATCCCTTCTGTGCACCAACCACCGCAGGGGCTCCATCAGTGCATATGCGAGATAGTGAACTTCATTTAAGCCCAAATCTCTCGAAGACTGTGTTGACTGTTTCAAATATATCTTCACCGGTAGTTGTTCCTTTTAACAGCCGAAGTGCCAATAATTCTTCTGTGATGCTGAAATCCACATCAACTCCTCGAATAAAAATAAATATTGCTAGTTATGCTGTATCGGAGGCATCGGTGCTGTTTTCCAAAGCAATTGAAAATGCTTCCAATCTAGCAATCTTCTCTTAAACTTTTTTTGATATCATCAGCCAAAATTTCTATCCATCAGACAACAGTACGTCTTGACAAACGAATATTCTCAGTCTTTTTTCTTTTCAGGACATATTATATTTGCAACATCCAGCAGACATTCTTTGATAAATTCTCCTTCATCACATGACTTAGAATGCTTAGCGATTTTTTCACTTACCACAAAGATGGCTTTGACAATGCTGTGGTGCTGCATTCTTTGCTTGATGAACATTTGATGCTGGGTATCCAAGTTCTTCTTCAACTTCTGTATTTCATCTTTTCGTAGTTGTCCATCAATTTTTGAACTTGAAGTGAAGGAATACAACTTGAAGTGTCGCTTCAAGTTGTATTCTTTGTTGACGAATACGGATTTGTTGCACAGCAAACATACAGGCAAACCTTTATTCAGAATAAAATAATAATCCTCCATCCAGTTGTCTTGAAATTGACGATTCTCTGCATCTACTTTTCTTTTTTTGCAATAACCCCTGACATTGTCCCAAATTTATAAGCGATATTCAGAACTGTCAAACAAAACAGTCTTCTACACCACAGGCACACTGAACAGAACACAACATCAACGCAAGCACCGAACAGAATATAACATCAATGCAGGCACTGAACAAAGCACAACACCAACGCAAGTACTGAACTGACACATTGTAACATGTTCACACACGCCGCTAGTCAAAGTGAGAAAGAGACCTCGGTTGGAGAAAACATAGTGTGTTTTGCGCAAGTCATATGACATCAGCTTAATGTAAGTTAGTAGAACACACCATGTTTTCTCCCACCACGAATCAGACAAACTTCGCTGAAATAGATTAGGGCCGGATCAAAAGAAGTAGAGGGCCGGATCCAGCCTGCGGGTTGCCCATATGTGATTTCCAGCATCTCCATAGAGTACAGAGACCCAAATTAACTATTATACAAAAATTGAATCCATTCAACATTAAAGAACCCACAACCAACTCTAGCAATCCATTCCATACACTACTCTCAATGCAAAAAATCTGGTCTTCTCACCCTTACTAACTACATTCTTACACATATTCCATGGATGGCCCTAGTTCTCTGAATATTTGTCATATATTGAAAAATTTTATACTTGCAACAATTTTATAAAATCCATTTAATATCTTTCTAAAAGTTTCTATCATATCCTCTCTTTTTCCACCTATCAATTCAACTTTGTAACCAGCAAACCTTCAACCTATCCTCATAGGGACTATTCCACAGACCTGCCACTATCTTGGTCACTTGTCTCTGAATCCTTTCGACCACCTTCTGGTCTGCAAAAAAACCCAGGTGATCAAATCTATGTGCAGTAGTCAAGATGTGGCCGAATCATAGCCTTATAAAGATGGATAACTTTACAATATCTTTACTTGTTAGTGTGTTTTTGAACAACCAAGTAATTTGTTAAGCTATTTTACTAACTTTTGCCATATGCCCTCTGAACTTCAACTCTGTCCACTATTATTCCCAAGTCCTCATCAATTTCTACAAACCAATACTATCAATATGATGCACCATATGCAACCTCTTCAAACCAAAGTACATAACCTTTGCCCATAATGTCAATTTATTTAAATAATCCTGTAGGATATCTATGTCACCGTTATTTTCTGGAATAATCCCTTGTTTTCCTCCCACCTCACAACTACTCTTATCACATACTGAAAAATTTCCTCTATATCACTGTCGACACTCCTCAATAATTTATGTTTCTAGCATAACCTCTCGTTTATGCTAATCATACAAACTATTTAACTCCATACATATTAAATCTGATCTCACAAGAAGAATCTCCCTTCCCAAACCTGTAACCATCTTTCAGTAGATTTTTGGATCATCCTCAAGAAACCAAGGCAATCAGATTTGTACGGTGAACTCCAAATCATATAAAATCCTCATAAAGAGGGATAACTTCCTTATTACTATTCTTTAGCATGTTCTTCAATATCCAGATCTTATGTGCTATTCACTTTTGCAGCGTGTCCTCTGAAACTCTGATTACTATTCTACATCACCTCCAAATCAGTAACCACAATTTCCAGCAATGACCACATTTTGCAAACCTTCATTGTAAAGAACAAACTTGCAACAGTGAACTTGCAACCATTATTCTTTGCCAACATTATCCACTATGATCACCTTAAAGGATCTCTGCATCGCCTTCAGTAATGATTATCCTCCCCAATTTGCATTGTCAGCAAATTACCAGACATTCATTAGCAAACATTTCTAGTACCATTAATGAACAAATTAAATAGTAGTAGCCCAAGGACAGAGCCCAAAGGTACACTACTGGTCGCTTGCCTTCTCTTCGATTCTAATTCCACCATATATACCACTTTTTGTCAGATCATCCACGCTCATTATTATTATGTGGGCTCCTCCATGGAGTTAAAGGCATTGAGTTAGGTTGCAAGTAGAGTTTCACAGGGTTCCATACTAGGACCATTACTGTCTGCTCATATGTTAATGATATTGTCACAGGACTACAGAGAGAGAGAGAGAGAGATGTTCAGTTGTTTTTCAGATGATGTGATGTTTGGGAAGGTTATTAGTAATAGTGCTGATGTTTTGACTCTTCTAGAGGATTTGATGATGCTGGAAATGTGGACAAATGAATGAGGATATCAGTTTACTGAAACTAAATATAAGGTTTTAAAATTTGGAATCCACAAATGGGATGTTTCATACTCACTTGGTGGAGTTCTACTGGAAGAAGTAGAGGAAGCAGGGGATCTTGGAGTGATTGGAGATGAAAAAAGAAATACTGAGGACATATTGCAAAGGTTGTGATGACATCTCATGGAATTGCCGCAATCTTCAAGAGGATGCTGACCACAAGAGAAAATAGTGTGGTAGTCCTATTGTATAAAGCTTTGATCATACATCTGGATTTCTTTTCTCAGATCTGGTCACCAGGATTTGAATGATGTAACCTTGGAGAGGGCATAGAGACAGATAACAAAAGTGATATCAAGGCTGTACAATGTTGATTATGAGTGTAATCTGAGGTCATGCAGACTTTGGTGGATAGAAGACAAAGGGGAGATATGATTAAAACATTTAAGCTGTTGAAAGATTATTACTGTTATTGTTGTATTAACCCTTTAACTGCTACGGTTGGGTTAACTCGAGAGCGGAAAAAAAAAAGCGACCTTGCTACAATCGAGTTAACTCGATTGAAGTTTATTTGACTTGGGTTTCTGTCTATGACATCTAAAGAGAAAAATTTGAACTGGTGCAACTAATCATATTAAGCACCTCCATAGCACAATTGGAAGAATGACGGTACATTGTGCCCTTCGATTGGAAAAGGCCTAAGTTCAATTCTCCTCATCACAGGAGGAATCTTTATATATGGGCTTTTTCAATAGAAGGTGAGTTAGCTGATCTCATAAGGAGGTAGCAGGGTTTTTTCTCCCGGAAACTTGGGTTTTTCATCCCGCATACTGACAAATTGCCAGCAATGGTTGGTCGATTGGTAGAACCTCTGCTACTAACGGCTCACAAAAAAAAAAAGTTAAGCAAGTTTGACCACAGTTGGTAGTTGGAAGGGATTTGTTTGGTGCTGTTGGCACACTCTCCCTCGATGAGTATTTGGACTCCTTGGAGGTGTCAATAATAAATCGGCCCTTCAGAACACATACAATTTACAGACAAAAAATACTAGTTGTGGTGCAGGGCAGTAGATGGCATGAATTGTGTACTTCAGATGAAGAAGATCCTGGTAATTCTACATAAATTATTATTATTATCCAGGCCTCCATGGAGTCAAAAGACTCATCGTGAGAGGTTTTAGGAAACACAAAGTTTATCATACCACTCCTTGAACCCACTGACCATTCCCACTCCAACCACTCTCTCTCAGGCAATGCATTCCAAGGTTCAACCACCCTCCACACAAAGAAACCACTCCTCACCCTCTTGCACACAGCCTCCTTTTGCAACTTCCAGGGATGGCCCTTTGTCATCACTCCTTCCCACCGTTCCACCAAGTGGGCAATTTGCTTAATCAAGTGGACACCCCTTGATTATGCAAATTTTATAAAACACTATTATTGCCATTTTTGTGAGTGAACAAGTGTATATCAAGAATGAATGTACTGTTCGGACTTCTTACTTCAGTAAGAATTTTAAATGATTTTATTTATAAATTTTTTGCAAAATTAATTCAGCACATGGGACAATGTCAGTAGAATATAAAATCAGCAGATAAAGGGTTAACACTGAAGAAATTTTTCATACGGTAGAAAAGGAGCCATTCTTGGAGGTTACAAAATGAAGTAGTGAATAAAAAGGTAAGAAGTTTTTTTTTTTTGGATGGAGAGGATGGTAGGAGCATGGAATGCATTGCCTAAGATTGTGGTGAAAGTGCAAATGGTGGATAAGTTTCAAGAGTGGTATGATAGACTTGTATTGATTAGTGCTGTCCCTCTCAACAAATTTTGTCACTATGGAGGTCAAGAAGATAATAATAGTAACAGTAATGCTTTTCCTGTTATGAAAAATAATTAATAAACACTATTGTGAATTATGCATTGTTATAACCAAAAAAACTATAACTATTTAAAATGATGCTATGACTTTAAAAGTGTTGCTAGGAAGTTGGCTTTATCATTGGATGTGTTATGATGTCAGCATATAGATGTTTGATGCAGATGCATGAAAGAAGCTGTGCTCAACAACTCTAGGAACGAACTACAAGATTCTAATGTCATTTCAGCAAAATAAAAGTTATCTGCATTTGGTTCTTTCAAAATTAGATCTGTATCTCTTATTTAACAGCTGCTATTCTGGCAGAGTGCAAACCTATAATTTTATTTATTTAGCTGTTTATTTAGAATTTTTAACTTGTTTTTTTAGAAACAAGAATTGGATTAGTTATTTTAGTTATTGGAAGAACGAGTATTTGAATTGGGAGAATGGAAACAGTAAATAGTGCAGTGAAAAGAGAAACAGAACATCAATATCATTCAATCAATGATATCCATGGATGTTATCTCAACAGGGACCATTACAGTGCCAATGGAAATGGCTAAGTGAAAGACATTCCATAGAAAATAAAATATGGATATCTGTCAGAATTTACGTAGAGCCAATTTACGTAGCATATCTGGAAGAAGAGCTAATATGTATAGTATATTTAGTATGTATAGTATTTATTTATTTTTTAGAAGAAGAGCTAATTAATGAAGGTCCAAGCACTGGAAGGATGGCAAGGATAATTTTCATTGCTAAACTTCTGGTTCATGGGTGAACAATTTGAGATTATTATTAAGAATGATATATATGACTTACCTGCTCAGAAAGAGCTACAAAAGAAGATGAGGTACAAGTAAATAAAATGGGTTTCTTCCACCCATCTTTCTCACTGCATAATCGAGTTGCTTTTCCTATAGAAAATAAAAAATTGACATAATAAATCATAAGTAAAAGGTTTAATAAGCATATTTGGATATTCTTTGCATTAATTAAAAAAATAGTCCAAAAAAAACCAAAATATTAGTAACAGAAGCAAAGAATACCGGAAATCTGTCTTAACATATTCATAAGTAGTTGTAATCCTTAAGGAATCATGGGATATTGACATTTAAGTGTTAGATGAATTTCATTGCCTAGTGTGAGACCACTGCTTTGCTTGCTGGAGGCATGAAGTGGATTGAAAAAAGTTCCAAGTTTGGCCTCAAGAGTGTTTCTGTATTATCTTCAAAATAAATAACAAAAATATTAAAAAAAAAAATCTTGGCTCACCTACAGTATTAATGTTATAAGTTTACAACCTTTCATGGGGTATCACATAAAAAAAGGAATACAAAAATGTGCAAAGTGAAATGGCATTATCTGGTTGGCCAAGTGGTTATCCACTCTCCAGCCCAAAGGCTGCAGGTTTGAATCCTGCTGAGAATGGATGTTTATGATTGTCTGTGAAAATACCACTGGTGGCAGTGGGCAGTAGATGGCATTGGCATACATTATGATAGTAGTTGCAGTTTGCTGTAGTTGGTTGATTGAGTGGTGGAGACAGAGTAGGGTAGGTGCCCTCCACCGATGAGTCTTTGGACTCCTTGGAGGTGTCACATAATAATAAGACTGTTCAATTTTGGTCAGCATTGGGTTCCAAGGAAAAGAAGGCAAGTTAGTATTTTTTCATAAAGGGGACATACAGTAAATTATAACCAGTCAATAATCTCAGTAAATAGTTGTCACCTTTAAGGAATGTAATTTTTAATATATCCACCCAATTCAATCTTAACTTAGTTAAGACTAGAATGGGTGGATAGCAATATGGTATTCTTTAAGATAGTATGGCTTTGCAAAGGACTGGCTTTTTCCTCAGTAATGTAGGCACTTCCTTTGATGAAGAAAATTGAAATATTGCAATAACATGGGACTAAGTAAAAACAACTGATAGGTTCTAAACTGGAGCATATGAGGTCATATATTAAGAAAGTGATGGATAAGAGTGTAGCTAACAGATTAATAGTATTGGTATAGAAGAATCATGGAGCATGCAAATGACCAGTAGTGGGATATAGAGCTTTGTACTTTGGCCTCTAAAGTTCAGTTTGTATAATAAAGACAGTGCAGATGACTTGAGGGACAATATTCATTTGTTTGTTGATGATGATAAATTGGAGAAGGCAAAAATAAAAGTGATGTACAAATTTAGCAGAATAATTTTAATAGTGATAGTGTAAGCAAAGTTATTCACTCATTTATTATTATTATTATTATTAAACAAGACCTCATGGAGTCAAAGACTCATCTAGGAGGTCCTTTTATCTTACACACACATCATACCGAGCCTTAAACACATTCAAACTACTTGCAGACACCACGCTCTCAGGCAAGGCATTCCAATCACTTACAACTCTGCACGAAAAAAACCTGCCTCTCACTCCCTTACTCACACCCTCCTTATACAGTTTCCAGGGATGACCTCTGGTTCTCCCCTGATCTCCCACTATTCTCTGTAGAACTTCTCCACCATTGATCCTATAACAACCCCTTACCAACTTGTAGGTCTCTATCATATCTCCCCTCTTCCTTCTCTCCACGAGACTCTGCAAATTACATCTTTTCAATCTTTCCTCATACTCAACATTCCAGAGGTCAGAAACTACCTTAGTCAGTCGCCTTTGGACCCTTTCCAACATCTCTTCATCCTTCTGAAAACCCGGTGACCAAATCTGGGCACAATAGTCCAAGTGTGGCCTAATCAAAGCCTTATACATTGGAACAAGTATCTCCCTACTTCTACATGTCAGTGTCCTCCGCATCATTCCCAGAAGTCTTTGTGTTGTCTTCACAATTTTGGCGATGTGTCCTCTAAATTTTAGATCCTTATCCACTATCACCCCCAGATCTCTTATTTCCTCTACTTCCAACAATATATTCTCACCAAGCATAAATTCTGCATCCCATCTTTGTTTTCCAAATTTTAAAACTTTACATTTTGCAACATTGAACTCACATCCCCATTTGCTTGCCCAATCACTCAATTTATTCAAGTCTTCTTGCAAGGCCACAACATCTTCACTACTCTTTATGGTTCGTCCCAACTTTGCATCATCTGCAAACAACTGAATATCTCCATCCAAATCTTCACCAATATCATTAATATATAAGTTAAATAGTAATGGCCCTAAAACAGACCCCTGAGGCACTCCACTAGTGACTTTCCTTTTCCTGGATATTGCACCCCCATACACAACTTGTTGATACCTATCAGACAGCCAGTCTCCAATCCAATGCACTAATCTAATATCCAACCCCATCTGCTCTAGCTTGACTGTCAACTTATCATGAGGTACTCTATCAAAAGCCTTTGCGAAATCCAAGTATATTACTGTGTATCCTTCTCCTCTGTCCAAGGAAGCAGTCACTTTATTGTAATAAGTAAGTAGATTACTAAAACATGACCTCCCTTTAGCAAATCCATGCTGTCCATCAAAGATTATACCATTGTTTTCAACCCAACTCTGGATCCTAGTTCTCACAAGCTTCTCCAACAACTTAACCACAACACCTGACACACAGATAGGCCTATAGTTTGATGCTTGAGTTCGATCACCTCCTTTATGAAGTGGCACAATCTTGCCCTCCTTCCACTCTTTAGGAACTTGACCAAGTGCAAGACTCGTATTAAAAAAATATGTCAAGGCAGGTGTCAACTCTCTGGCACACTCCTTCAGAATACGTGGTGATATATTATCAAGTCCCACAGCCTTATTTACATCTAGTTTACTCAACTCCCCAAACACCTCTTGCTCACTTACAGTCAGTCTCTCCTCCCCATCATCAACTGCTCTTAATCTCTCCATGAAGTCACATTCACAAGATTGAAAGATCTTTATGAATTGCTCATTAAGTATCTCCACAACACATTCTGCAACAGCTGTCTTTATACCATTTCCTCCAATCAATGTCATCCTTCCATAATCATTCTTTCTTTTGCTGGCTACATATCGAAAGAACTCCCTAGGATTCTTTTTGGCTTCATTAGCTAACTGCTGTTCATACCTCTCTTTAGCTACTCTCACCAACCAAGTCATCCTCCTTGCCTGGTCTTTGTAGACCTCATGAAATTGGTTACTTCCACTTCTCTTATGCTGTCTCCACAATGCCTTTTTTTTCTGTATTGCATGCTTAATCTCTTTATTCATCCATCTCACACCTACCTTATTTAACCTTCTCACCCGTGGTATACATTTAGACATTGCATCTACTAAATAGTTTTTGAAAATCCCCCAAGCTGCATTGATCTCTTTTCCAGCTAACTCCTCATTCCATGCTACATCTGCAAGCTGTCTCCTGAGCTCTTCATAATCACCCCCCTTGTAGTTCCACATATACCCTTTTTTCACAGGGGTCCTTGCACTGCTGGCAACCACCCAGGTAATCACCTCATGGTCACTTTCACCAATTGGTGGATGATTTGACACCTCATTTATAATTACATCCTCCGATGAGATGACCAAATCCAAGACCCTTAATCCTCGTGTGCCCTCTGTTACATACTGTCTGAGGTAGTTATCCCTCAAAAACTCAAGAAACTCATTTTCTTTACTTCCAGTCGCTATCTCTTCAATCCAGTCTATATTGCCATAATTAAAATCACCCATAATGATCACCCTTTTCTTATTTGCTTGGCTTATTTGACTATACATTTCACTATCACCACCATCCACATTACCAGGTCTATAACAACATCCCACCAAGTATTTGATTCTATTCACCTCTATCTCACACCATACTGCCTCAAAACCACTGGCCCTATTTCCCTCTTGCATCTCTACCTTGTATGGACATAACTCTTTCTCTATCATCAATAGCACTCCCCCTCCCTTTTTATCCCTTCTATCCTCACGAAACACATCATACCTTTCCATCTCTATTCCTGTCAGGATGTCATCCTCATCTAACCATGTCTCACTTATTCCAACAATCTCATAAGCGGAACAGAGAGGAGATGTTTATTATGATGATGGAAATGCTGAAATCAATGAGGTAGTAAGTTAATAAGGATGGCTTTTTACTTTTTTTTGTACATCAGGCATTGTTCAACCTATAGTTTCTCCATCAGTTAAACACTGTTGATCGAAATCTGTAACTGTGTATAATTTTCAGATAAGTTTTTTTGGAATAATTAATTATAAATAAGAGTGCTTATGAGTAAGAGTCTATGTAAAAGTAGTCTGCTTGCAGTGTTTTTAGTGAGTGGCTTTGATTGTTTATGTTTATTTATGGAATCATTAAACTTAGAGCTTAGTATAGTAACCAGCAAATGAAAGATGGCAGTGGATTTGTCTTTGCAGGAATTTAATTCTGATTTCAGTCGTTTTGTGAAATGAGGTGTGCTATATGTATTCATTCAATTATGTAGATACATTATGGATATTTAAGAAAGATGGAAGAAGGGTGTTTGCAAAGCATGAACTGAATAAGGCTTGATGAGTGGTAACATATTGGTAACTGAAAGTTGTATGAAAAAGACATGAGAAGGATGAGTACTCGTCTGATAGAAAAGTAGAAGGTGTAAAAGAGCAGTTAAAAAATGGTAAAAAAGTTGCGAAAAAGCACACAAGGAATCTGAAAAACTCAACAATCAATGGCACAAAAAACAAAAGCGATATAAATGTAGAAGTCAAAAACAGAGTGCAATTAATGGTAAGGTGGCGAGTGGTGTTGACTGCAAACAAGCATGTAGGACTGGCAACAAAAATTGAGAGAGTGAATGCATGCAAAAATATGACAAGATTTGAAAGTTCAGTTGGTTAAGATGAGGCAAGATAGGAAAAGCATGTGGAGTGAAGTTAAGAAAAAATCGAGAGGCACAAAAAGTCATGCCAGTGACATTGTATGGAGATTCAATTATTAAAGCTGTGTTGGACGAAAAGATGCATTTGTCTTCCTGGAGGTAGAATGAATAGTGATTGAAGCATTGGATATAAGAAGTAAGAAAGCAAAAGAGTTGGTAGTAAAAATAGGGACAAATGACTTGAGGGAACCAATAACACATCAAATCTGATATCAAGATGTTGTTGACACAGATAAAACATAATAGTGTGATAGGAAAGAGAGTCAGTTTGTTGCCAAGACATGATAGTGATGAAATGAGACATAGAGTGAAGATTGAGAATGAAATGTTGGCAGAAATGTGTGAGAAAAAAGAAGTCAGTTTGCTAATGAGTGGAATGAGTTTGAAGGACAAATTGATCTGTATAAGAGTGATGGACTGCATTTGAATGGTTCTGGTGTGTCACTTGGAGAGAATTCTGCTGAAAGATAGAGAAATAAGTACAGAATGAATGAATCTGATCAAGTAAGAAGCAATGTGAAAGAGCAGGAGACTAAGAAAGGAGAGATTGAAGTGGTGGTTATGAACTGAGAAGTGAGTAACATGAGTATAGAAAATGAGAGAACAAGTGTGCAAGACAAACAGGGAAATGGGGAGATTGAAGGCAGACAAGGGAATGTAGCATGAGAAAGAATCATGCTCCAAGAGAATGTGAATGTGTGTTTAGACAAAAAGAGAAGGGGATGACTTGGGATCAAGGGAAAAACAGTTGGATTTGAAGACTATTCTAAGATGAATAAGGAGGAAAACAAAATGGATTGTGTTAAGCATAGAGAAGTCACATCTAATAAGTGGTATCACTGAAAGTCACTAGAGATTGAGGAATGAGCTGCTATTGTATACAAATGCAAGAAGTGTAAGAAATAAGGCAAATGAAATGTTTGCATTAATTGACTCTGTTCACCCAAGAATTGTTAGAATAAGTTAGACATGGTTGAATGAGGAAGGCATTCTGACAAGAATAGAAATAGATAGGTATGATGTGTTTCGTGAAGATAGAAAGGGTAAAAAGGAAGGAGGAGTGCTATTGATGATAGAGAAAGAGTTATAAGAGTCCATACAAAGTAGTAATGCAAGAAGGAAAGAGTGCCAGTGGTTTTGAGGCAGTATGGTGTGAGATCGAGGTGAACACAATGAAATACTTAGTTGAATGTTGTTATAGACCTGGTAATGTGGATGGTAGTGACCATGAAATGTATAATCAAATTAATCAAGCAAATAAGAAAAGGGTGATCAGTATGGGTGATTTTAATTTTAACAAAATACACTGGGATGATGAGATAGCAACTGGAAGTTAAGAAAATGATTTTTGTCAGTTTTTGAGGGATAACTACCTCAGGCAGTATGTAACAGAAGGCACACAACGATTGAGAGTCTTGGATTTGATCATCTCCTCAAATGATAGAATTATAAATGAGGTGTCAAATGTTCCTCCAGTTGATGAGAGTGATTATGAAGTAAATACCTGGGTGGTAGCCAACCAGGTAACGACCTCTGTGAGGAAAAGGTATATGTGGAACTACAAGGCTGGTGATTATGAAAAGTTCAGAAGACAGCTTGCAGGTGTAGCATGGAATGAGGAGCTAGCTGGAAAGGAGATCAATGCAGCTTCCACATCTTGGGGATATTCAAGAAGAAACAATGTCTAAATGTATTCCAAGGGTCCGGAGGTTAAATAAGGCAGGTGTGAAATGGATGAATGAAGAGATTAAGCATACAATACAGAGAAAAAGCCATTACTGGATATTAGATTAGTGCATTGGATTGGAGATTGGCTATCTGATGTGTATAGAGGGAGCAATATCCTGGAATAGAAAGTCATTGGTGCGCCTCAAGGATCTGTATTAGACCCATTGCAGTTTAACCTGTATGGTAATGATATCAGAGAAGATTTGAATGGAGATGTCTAGTGGTTTGCAGATGATACAAAGTTGGGATGAACTGTTAAGCGTAGAGCAGTGTTGTGGCCTTACTTGAATAAATTGAGTGAATGGGCACAGTACTTGGCATGCCAGTTCAATTTGGCAAAATGTAATTTTAAAATTTCGGAAACAGAGATATGGGATGAGGAATATAGTGGAGATATATTGTTGGAAGTGAAGGAAATAAGAGATCTTGGATAAGGATCTAAAATTTAGAGAATAAATTGCTGAAATTGTGAGGATAATACAATGAATTGTGGGAATGATGTGGAGGACACTGACTTGTAGAAGTAAGGAGATTGTTGTTCTATTGTGTAATGCTCTGATTATACCACACATGGACTACTCTGCACAGATTTGTTCTCCTGGTTTTCAAAGTTGATGTTGGAAAGGGTTCACATGCAACTGACTAAGGTAGTTTCTGATCTCTGGAATGTCGATGCAATCTACAGGGTATAGTGGATAGGAGAAAGAAAACACTAGAAGCTCAGCTTAAGCTACTCAATGATCAGCACTGCAACGAGAGTGCACCCTTGCCCGTTGATGATCTCTGCAACTTAATTGCGTAAACAGTATACAATTCAATAGAGGCTGAAAACAAGAGATGCAAACCTATTATTTTGAACTTTCTGACTGAAAATTATAAATCACTAAAAGAAGACATCAGAAAAGTATCTGGAGAATGCCATTTTGATTCTAGAAATATTGGCAGGGGCTAAGTTTGGGATCCATAAATAAAAGAAAGTACAGAACAAACTTTCCATGTCTCAGGAAAGTGACCTCTGACAGACCGATAAGCACATCCAAATTAATAACAGAGATAAATAACAAGTTCAAGGACACTTGTTCCCAACTGTACATACATGCTCGACTTAACATTTGCACAACGAGAACAAGGACGTCATCTTCGAAGACAAACTGAAGAAAAACACCAAATGGAGACAATAGTTAGATCATCGTTTTAACTAATAAATAGTTAAATACAAACAAGTTAAATTAGTGCAAAAATCAAGTAATACTACTAATAGCTAATATGGAGATCAGTATGCAGGCACTGCATAGGAAATGTGCAAGACTGTGCGTCAAATATATGTCACACAGAACCTTTCACATCCACTTCAATAACATCCATGGCTCCAACTCCAACCTTAATAGTGTTCACTACCATCTTCTTTCTACCAAACCCCACCTACTCTTTTTGGCAGTGACTCACCTCCCCCCCCCCAGCACTATACATCTCAATCTTCCAAACTACACACAAACTCCTTTCAACTCAAGGATGAAATCTGCACATATATCCACTCTGACATACCTTGTCAGAGAGCACCAAACCTAGAATTGCCCAATTTGACCTCCTTGTTGAAATTATCTCTTCCCCACTCAGTCAAATTCATTTGATATCTATATCACTGTCCTAATGCCACTAACCACTCTGAACTCTTTTAATTTTCTATGCCTCATTCCCATATTTGGACTACTGTTTCAAGTCTTCCAACCCAAATATATGCACCGAACGTATCCCAAAGTAATCCTCATTGGCATGGAAACATACATTCCCCACACTTCTCTAAACTGCCATTCCCTAACTAAATCCTGTTTCTCCAAAGATGTGCCAAGCTGTACAAATGAAAAATCAAGAATTCCACAACTGGCTGATATCAAGAACTCAGTCCTCCTTTATTGCCAATACTCAAGCCTGAAACAGATGCAAAAAAACTATCAATGCTTCCAAAACAGAGTTTAAAAGAGCAAAAAGCAGTAAACTTGCAGCCTTCCCAAACAGCAGCAAAGCATTTAGGTCTCTTGCCAAAGCAATTGGTAGGTGGATGGCTCTATTTGAAAAATCACCAACAGAATAAAATAACCTCCTGGCTGCACACACTTTGCCTCTAATACATGCATAACTGATAATGGTAAATGCTTCCCAATAATTCCAGCTGCCCAATATGCAATGCCCCTCTGTCCTTTTGACAGAAAAAGATCAAAAATTATTATCATCATCATCTGACCTCCATGGAGTCAGAGACTTATCATGAGAGATACACACTATTGCACACAATGCTCATCAAACCATGCCTTTAATTGATTCAATGTCTACATTCACAACACACTAAGGCAATGCATTCCACTCGCCAACCACTCTCCATGCAAAGAACCTTCTCCTCACTCTCTGCTTGTATCCTCCATATACAACTTACTCCCCTCTCCAATTTTATGAAAAATCTCTTCCATGTCAACCTGATAACAACCCCTGACTATATATCTTATATGTCTAAATCATAAATAAACCCTTCTTCCTCCTATTCACGAAGCTTTGCAACTTACATTCTCTCAATCTGTCCTCGTACTCCACAATCCAAAAACCATCTTTGTGAATTTTCTCTGCACTCTTTCCAATATATCCTCATCACCATGAAAACCCATTGACCAAATATGTGCACAATAATCTATATGAGGTCTGATCGAGGACTTATACAATGGCATCAAACTCTATTTCTGCATGTCAGTTATTCTGCATGATTGCTTCTCCAATGTGACATCGTCAACTTCCACAATGTGGCCCCTGAATTTCAGGTCCTTGTCCACCATCACTCCTAGATCTCTCATCTCCTCTACTTCCTTTAAAGTTTCCACACCAAGTGTATACTTTGCATCCAATCAGTGAGTACCAAATCTCAAAATCTTACACATTGCAATCTTAAGTTCCACTTACCTGCTCATTCATGCAATCTATTAAAGTCCTACTGTAAGGGCATAACATCCACTTGACTCTGCATCGCAATCCCCAATTTTGCATAAACAACAATGATCCCAAAAATGACCCCTATAGTATACCACTAAGAGGCTTTCCTCTTTTGGAATGATGCACCCCCCATATACAACTTTCTGATACCTATCTGACAGCCAGTCACTGATCCAACTCAGAAGACTGTTATCCATTCCCACTTGTTTCAATTTATGTAACAGTTTGTCATGTGGCAGTCTATCAAAAGCTTTGCAAAATTCAAGTACACCACTGTATATGCATGTCCCCTGTCCAAGGTACTTGTCACCTTGTTATAGTACATAAGAAAGTTAGTAAAACATAATCTCCCTTCAAAAAATCCATACTGATAACCACAGAGAATAATGATATTATCAACTCATTTCTGTATCCTACTTCTCACCAATCTTTCCAGTACCTTCACACCACAATACCAGATATACAGATTGGCTTATAATTTGATGCTACAGCTTTATCACCACTTTCATGCAGTGGAACAATTTCATCCTTTTTCTGCTCACTAGGAACCTGTGCTGTTGTAAGACTTATTAAACAGGCATGCCAATGCTACTGCCAATTCCCTGGAACATTCCCTTAAGATGCTTGGTGATATATAGGCAAATCTTATCATCTTAGTGACCTCAAAGTTATTTCCTCAAATACCTCCTGCTCACTCACAATTAAGCCATCATCTCCTATATCCTCTGCACGTAAGTTCCTCATAATTCCACCTTAATCAGGATAAAACAATTTATAAATAGATCACTGAATACCTTAAAATGTCTTCTACAGCAATTACTTTTCTACCATTTTCATCCATTAACCTCACTTTACTATGCTCATTCTTCCTTGCCACATTGTCTAACTCAGACATAAGCCTGGTCCTGATGACATTCCTCTAATTGTCCTGAAGGTTTCTGCACCAGAACTGACTCTTATCCTATGCCATATCCTATGACTTCTATTCTATTCTATTTTGTATATACTCTGTTAGTTCACTAGTGTCTCTCCCACAGCCTGGTAACTGGCCTATATTCAATCCATTTCCAAGAGAAGGCGAAAAATCACTGACATTCAATTCCTAACATCTACAATACCTTGAAGGCAACCAGCTAACAAACTACCACCAGTATGGATTCCGTTACTTCTGTCCAAAAGGAGATCTACTTGCACATATTCCCCATCTCTGGATAAATGTCGGCGAATCTCAAGTGGTTATACTGATATCTGCAAAGCTTTTGAGCAAGTCTGGAATAAAGGCTTATTAAGCAAACTCCCATTATATGGTCTGTCTCAGAACTTCTTTAATTGAATGGTCCTACCTGGACCATTCAATTAAAGCCATGGTTCCACAAAGTTCTGTTCTCTCACCAACCCATTTCCTTCTATTCTATATATCAATGACCTACTTCAGTTGACCTCCAACCAAATACAGTTTTGCAGATGATAGCAAATTGCCTTCCTCCCTTTCATTTGATAAACCTTACTCTACACAACTCACCTCAATGTACAGAACATCAACCACCACTACCCTCAATTCTTATCCCCAAGCCATCCTCCAATGTGGGGATGTCAATTTAACCTTGTCAATTTCAACACTAGTAAAACAGAGTTCTGTCTTATTTCTCACAAAAAAGAACCATTTCCTCCCAGTATTATTTTTGATAACACAAATTTCCAGACAGATGAGAGCTCTCTTCTATGAACTGCCTTGACATCAAGCCTCTCCTGGCATTAACACATCACTACCATTGCATTCTCAGCTTCTAAAAAACTAGGATTTCTCTTTTGCTCAAACCATCACTCAACCTCTGAACAACTATTAACTTTATACAAATCACAAATCCACCCAGCTATAGAATACTGCTCTCACATATGGACTGGATCCCCCAAAAGTTCCCTCAAAATGCTAGACTTAATACAGAAGAAAGCAATTACTTATTAATGACCCATCTTTTACCAACTCACCTCCTCCGACTTCTGCACAGACATTTGGATTTACACTATATGTATTCTATAAATATTTGCATGGCAAATGTTCATATGAAATATCAATAATTTCCTCACTCACTACTAAATCCATTAAAACATGTGCAGCCGCTGACCAACATTCCTTCACAGTATATCGTGAAACCCACAGAACAAATTTCTTTTCCTGCTACTGCTATATTGGGGAATCCTAAGGAATACAATATACAGACTCTTCTAAATCAAATGTAAATAAGTTTCTGCTTTCCCAACCCAACCCATACACAAGAGGTTGGTTCATCAACCAACCTCTTGTGTATGGGATCAACATAAAAAAAAAAAGTTTTTTTTTTCTTTTCATTTTTCAAAACATATTTATAATAAGCATCAGAAAAATTTTCAAACATTTGCAAATGTTAAAAAATAAGCTCTCTGAACTGACTCTTTTTTAACTAGTCAATCACAAAATATATTATCTCCAATTAATGGCCAGAGAGACTAGTTTGAAATTTTTATCTTCTAGTAGTTATGATTGTTCTTCCTGTTGAGCAGAAGTTTCTATTTCCTTTATAATTACTACTTCTGTGTCAGAGTATTTCTCTTTGTGTCAATTTCTGTAAGTGCATTCAATATGAATGCAGTTGTGATGAGTAGTTTCTAATCCCTGTAAAAGCTGCACAACAAGGTTTCTTTTCATGCCAGGTTTATACAAGCACAGTCCATATGGATGTACAGACTGTGCATAGATGCATTTGAGTATCATTACATATCATTATCACACCCTCCACAGAGGAGTCAGCAGACTCGCTGTGAGAGATTCATTCAACTGACAACATATCTTTCACATAGAATATTAAAATCTTTAACACTCCCTGCAATAACAACTTACTCTGGCAATGCATTCCATCAATGACTATTCTCCAGATAAAAAAATCTACGCTTCATATGACCTCTTCACACACTTTTACATAAATTCCAATAATAGTCTTAGGATATTCCCCTCTCAACTTCAACTCTTTTATGATCCCCTTCAGATTAATCCAATAAAATTCCTCACCAATTTAAACATCTATCATATCACCACTTTTTCTCAATATAAGATACTTTTTTCTCATATCACCGCTTTTTCTCAATATTGCAGAGTTTGCTGGATAGACACTCTCTGTAATCCATATGTCTTCCTCCTTTCCATTAGTGTTACATGGTGATCAGAATTCATTTTACAAAAATTATTATTATTATTATTTGTCACCTCCAGGGAGTCCAAGACTCATCGAGGGAGGGCATCCACTCTACAACTCAGTCTCCACCACTCACAATCCACTAACTGACTGCAACTACACAAACGCCATCTATCACCGACCATCACCACTAGCATTTTCACAGACAATCACAAACATCCATGCCCACGGCTGGATTCGAACCCGCGGCCTTTTTGGCTGGGGAGCGGATATGCTAACCACTAAGCCAGCTAGGCTGGCATTATGGACTCTACAACTGTGTTATAAATAATTATTTTAATTTCCTGACGTTTCGACTCTCATATTAAAGTCATAATCTGGAGTATATACAGAGACAATCTAAATTACATTTTGCATAGTATGCTGAAGAGACAAAGATTTGATCAACAATTATTCTACTGGCCTGACCTCTAGTGAAAATAAAATTACAATAAATTATTATTATTATTATTCAGACCTTCATGGAGTCAAAAGACTCATTGTGGGAGGTCCTTCCTAAGAAACACAAAGTCTATCAAGACTCATCGAGGGGAGGTCACCCCCCGCCTAAGAAACACAAAGTCTATTATACCATTCCTTCAACTCATTCACCATTTCGGCTCTTACCACAACACCAGGCAATGCATTCCATGGTTCAACCACTCCTCACCCTCTTGCTCACAGTTTCCTTTCGTAACTTCCAGGGATGGCCTCTTGTCATCACTCCTTTCCACTGTTCAATCAAGTGAAAGAACTCCCCAGTGTCAACCCTGTAACCACTTCTCAATTTAAAAGTCTCAATCATATCACCTCTCCTTCTTCTATCCACCACACTCTGCAGTCTACATTCCCTCAGCTGATCCTCATAACTATCATTGTACAGTACTGAAACCATCTTTGTTATCTGCCTTTGTACCCTTTTCACAGTTACTTTATCCCCTTCAAATCCTGGGGACCAAATCTGAGAACAATAGTCTAAGTGTGGTCTGACCAGAGTCTTATACAATGGAATGATAATCCTTTTATCTCTGCAGATCAGTATCCTCATTATTGCAGCAATCCTCTGTGTTACCTTCACCACCTTTGCAATATGTCCCCTAAATTTCAGGTTTCTATCAATCATCAACCCCATATCTCTTGTCTTCCACCATCCTGTAGTATAATTCCTTCCATAGAGTATGCAGCATCCCATCAATGTTTCCCAAACCTCAAGACCTTACATTTTGCTGCATTAAACTGATACCCCATCCATTTGCCCATCTATCTAGCTAATTCATATCCTCTTTTGTGCTGCTGCATCTGCACTATTACTAATAATCCTTCCCAGCTTCGCACCATCTGCAAACAACTGAATATCCCCTTGCAATCCATTGACAATATCATTGATATAAAGAATACAGGTCCCAGTACTGAGCCCTGTGGGACACCACTTGTAACCCTCTGCTTCCTTGAAATTACCCCAACATACACAACTCTCTGATATCTATTAGACAGCCAATCCTGAATCCAGTTAACCAATCTGACATCCAGATCCATGTGCTGCAACTTATATATCAGCTTATCATGTGGCACCCTGTCAAATGCCTTTGCTAAGTCTAAGAAAATGGCAGTATATGCCTTTCTCTCATCTAATGCTCTTGTAACTGTATCATAAAAGGCTAGCATATTGCTAAAACAAGAGCACCCCTTCACAAATCCATGTTGACTCTCACAAATAACATTATCCTCATCTGCCCAATGCGGTATACGGTCCTTCACTACTTTCTCCAAGATCTTACTAACTACTGATGACACACAAAGTGGTCTATAATTAGACACTTCCAGTCTGCTACCACCCTTATTCAATGGCTATCTTACCTTCCTTCCATTCCATGGACACCTTTCCAGCAGCCAAACTTTCATTGAAATGCCAGCTCAAAGGCACTGTCAGTTCCCTAGCACCTTCTCTCAAAACTGGTGGTGAAATACCATCCAATCCCACAGCTTTACTGACATCCAGAATACTCAGTATTTGAAACACACTCTCCTCCTGTACCTCTAAACCTTGAACCTGTCCAATCCCTTTAGCATTAAAACTGACTCCTCCAGGATGAAATACTCCAATAAAGTGTTCATTGAACAATTCCACTATGTTCTGCATCAATCACTCTATTCCCATTTTTATCCCACAATATCATTCTTCCACAGTCATTTCTCCTCTTACTGGCCACATAGCTAAAAAATTCCCTAGGATTTTCATTGGATCTTAGGGCCAATCTCCTCTCATATTCCAGTTTCGTCTTCCTTACCATAATAGTCACTCTTCTGGCCTGTGTCTTATACTCTTCATGCATCTTCTCTTCTCCTGTCTCCTTATATCTCTTCCACAGCATCTTTTTCGCATGCAATTCCAAATTGTGTCCTCTTTTTCACTCGTGGTATACAACTTACCATTGCTGCTAACAAATATTCTTTCATAATTTCCCATGCACTAATGATATCCCGGCCTTCCAATTCCTCCCTCCATGAAACTTCTCCAAGTTGATGTCTTAAACTATTATAATCACCTGCCTTATAATTCCACATACATTCCCGTCTCTTTGATACTCCTGCATGTCTATTCATTTTCCAAGTCAAAACCATATGGTCATGCTCTCCAACTGGTGGGAGAGATGTCATCTCAGTTATCAACTCTTCTGATGCTATAACCAAATCCAAAACTCTTGAACCTGTTGTTCCCTCTATTACATGTTGCCTAAGACATTTGTCCCTCAAGAATTCTAGAAATTCCATTACCTTATTGCTACATGCATCTTCCTCACCCCAGTTTATACTATAGTAGTTAAAATCCCCTGTAACAATCATTCTTCTTGCACTTGCCAAAGTCAACTGTCTAAACATTTCCTGGTCCTCATCCTCTGTACTCCTCTGTCTGTAGCAACACCCCACTAAATATCCTGTCTTGCCGACCTCTACTTCACATCATATGCTGTCAAAATCATATGAAATGAATGAAATTAAATAAATTAACTAAATCAAAGCTATATTCTATTTAAGACAACATTATTACAGTGAAAATGTTCTAATTTAAAATGACAATTGTTATATTAGATTTAGGATCCTGGATTACCAAAATTGGTAATCTAATTAAAATCAACTCTTAGAGAAAAGGGTTAAGTAGGTAGAATATGTGCCTTCAATATGCTTGGGATTTTTAGATCATCATTATTGCTAAGATTAGGGTGATTGATAAGAATCTCACAGGCCTCCTTAAATTTATGTTCATACCATGTTTTGGTGTGATGTAAACAACAGGTGCTTTTCCAGTCAATTCTATGTAAAGTGTACAGGAGATGATCAGAAAGACCAGCTTGACCATAGTTATTATATTTAATGTGTTGTTTATGTTCTTTTTGTCTGATAGGAATTGTGCATCCTGTTTCCCCTATATATGGTATGTTACAGGTGCAATAAATATGGTACACTCCAGGTTGGGCTAGCAGAGGGAGTGGGTCTTTGGATGAGTTGAGTAAGCTTTTTAATTTTTCAGGAGATTTAAAGTGGCTTTGAGATTGTATTTTTGTAGTATTCTGTTTATTTTGTCTGATATCCTTTCTTTTAGGGCTACACGGTGCTCAGCATTCATTTTAAAAATTTTATGGAATTTACAACCATGTTAAAAAACTTTTTTTTATTATCCCGATGTTTCGATCTTCACATCAAGATCATCATATGGAGCGTACATAAGTATACAGAACAAGCTGAGTTACATCATTAACTGTAAGCTAGAGAAACAATGATTTGATCACATGTTATTCTACTGGCGTGACCTCTGGTAGAAAAATAAATAAATAAATAAAAATAAAAGAAAAGAAAATAATAAAAAATAATAATAAAAATAAATAAATAAATTTTTACATCAGCTAAATTCTATTTTTACAATGACAGGAATAAGCATTCTTTTAGATGGTTTTCTTACAGAAACAACTGGTGTCCTATTTTTAGTATTACAATTCTTATTTCTGATTTACAATACTGGATTTTCTACAGAGTTGTTTATAGTTGTTCTTGGTGAGGAAGGTCGAATATATACCTTCCATATGTTTGGGATTTTTAAACCATCATTGTTGTTCAGATTGGGGTGGTTGCTGATAATCTCACAGGCTTCCTTGAATTTCCGTTCATACCATGTTCTAGTGTGATGTAGACAGCTGGTGGTTTTCCAGTAATTCTGTGTAAGGTATTCAGGGCATGATCAGAAAGGCCAGCTTCACCATAATTATTATATTTAATGTCGTTTATGTTCTTTTTGTCTAATAGGAATAGTGCGTCCTGTTTCTCCTATATATGGTATGTTGCAAGTACAATAAATCCGGTATACTCCAGGGTGAGCTAGTGGAGGGAGTGGGTCTTTGGATGAGTTGAGTAAGTTTTTTAATTTTGCAGGAGGTTTAAAGGTGGCTTTGAGGTTGTACTTTTGTAGTACTCTGTTTATTTTGTCTGATATTCCTTTAATGTAGGGAATGGTTATAGTTTTACTGTAATCTAGTTTGTTTTTGTTTTTTATTGTGGTTTTGTAGAGAATTGTGTTTATAGTATTTTGGCTGTATCTGTTTTTTTGTATGTTATTACTGATATTTTTAAACTCGTCTTTCAGTGCCTGTTTACTGGAGCAAATCGTCTGAGCTCTGTTTTTTAGCGTGTTGATGACACCTAGTTTTTGTGTTGGGTGGTGGTATGAGTTTATGTGTATATATTGTCCCGTATGTGTCGGTTTTGGTAAACAGTGAAGGAAAGATTGCCCGAGGGAAGACATGTGTATCTAGAAATGGAAGTGTGTTGCGTTTTTCAATTTCAATTGTGAACTATATGCGTTTATGTTGTTTGTTTAGGTGGCTAAGGAATGCGTCCAATGTCTGGCGGCCATGGGACCAGATCGCAAAAACATCGTCAACGTATCTAAGCCAGACTTTGGGTTTTAGAGGGGAGGAATCTAGGGCAAGTTGCTCAAAATGTTCCATGTAAAAGTTAGCAATAGGAGGGGATAATCACTCCTACTCTATTTACTTTCTTAACTCTTGGTATACAATTATGTATTGATTGCTTCAGATAATGCCTTAAAAAACCTGCACATATATTATCAACTTCTGCACTTTGTGGACACAATTTCTCTGCAATCATTAACAGCACTCCCCCCCTCCTGTTTTCACTTTTATATCCTTCCAGAAAATGTATATCCTTCAATTTCTTAATGACATCACATCATCCTCAGAGAACCAAGTTTCACTGAGTTACCCAATTATCTTTGGACATACTGATTCAATTAATGTAGCAAACTCAGCTTGCTTATTTTGAATACTCCTTACATTTGTATACAAAAATAAAAATCCCTGTTTCTTTGAGACCATTCTACAGTATGGTGAAAAAAAAAAGTACTGAACTTCAACATCCATTTACTAGATAATATATATCATTGTAGTTATTCTGTACTGTTTTTTTTCTGTGTGTGTGTGTGCCATACTGAAACCATTACTGACATTCACTATTCTAGCTGCTAAACCACACCTTGCTTTTCAGTATGACCACTCCCATTCACCTGATCCTGACTGCCAACCATACCTCTCTCATCTTCACCTTTATGCCTTTCTCATATACATCTTTTTCCTGTCATACAATCCACTTAGCTGTTGTATCATGCTACATAAGTACTCTGCTCTGATTGTTAGCTACATTAACTTCTTGATTCTGGATAGACTTTCTAAATATCCAGCACCAAACCCATTCAAATGCAATCCTTGAACTTTAAACCATTTCAACTTTCTTTCAAATTCACACCACAGATTTAGAAACTGAGCCCTCTTTACCTCACACAACTCAGCCATCTTGTTATTCTTTATCTCTTCTCTCTGTAACTTCTCAATTCACTACTCTCATGGGCAACACGCTAATGACTTTTCCAACCAAACTATTATCCTATTACTCTATTACCTGCTGCAATGACTTCCTCAAATCTCTATCAACTTTTTTTTTTTTTAATCAACCAAGTCATTTGTGCCTACAATGACCACTTATTCTAATACTCACTCTTTCCTTCTCTGCAAAGTATCAGTTATTAGTTTCACTGTTCCACCAGAAAAGCATGTCATGACACCTCGAATAATCAAGTCCCTAATACAATGATAAATTATAATCCTTTCACATTTTTCCTCCTCCTCATTCTCATCAGCCAATTTCTTCTGTAGGTGTTTAATTTCTTCATGTTTCTTGTTGCGTCCATTTTCTGTAGGTATAATTAATTCTGTAAATCCCACCAAAAATTACAAAAAGACTACTGTGACTTGACTAGCTGACTGCACATTTTTAAGCTTTATGTATTTTTTTATATATGTTATCAGATGATCATTTACATTTTTTAGTTTATTCACTGTAAGTATAAAATGTTTTTTTTTTCAAAAAAATTGTAATAAAATTTTTAACATAATGAAACAAATTTCGATTTTGGAGGCCACATACTACACACACTAGCTATTACACTTATTCTTGAATTCATTGATACTGCTTGCTTCCAGAACATCCAATGCAATCCATTCAAATCACAAACCAACCTCTGAGAGAAAAATCTAGCCCTCATACCCTTCTTAGCGGCATTCATTCTCAGCTTCCAAGGATGCCCCTTTGTCCTTTCCCCACCCTCTATAAATTGAAAAATTCCATCAATTGAAATCCTGTATGATCCTTTCAGAAGTTTGTAAGTCTCAATCATATCATCCCTCTTTCTCCTGTTTGCTAGTGTCTGCAGTCTACAAATTCTCAATCTGTCTTCATTATCAGTATTCCACAATCCTGATATCATTTTTAACACTCTCCTTTGTACTCTTTCCAGAATATCAGAATCACAATGGAAACCAGGAAACCAGACCTGCGCACAATAGTACAAATGAGGTCTTATTAAGGCCTTGTAAAGAGGTAAAATGACATCCTTATCTGTACATGTGAATGCTCATTCAGCATTGCAATTATCTTTTGAGTTGTATTTGCAATCCTTGCCACATGGCCCTGAACTTCAACTTACTATCTACTAATACTCCAAGATCCCTTGCCTCATCAGTTTCTTGTAGCACAATCCCATCAATATAATACAACACTGTATATCTAATTACTCATGTTTTCCAAATAAGAAAGAATCTCCTTAAACACTAGTTCTATTGCCAGTGATGTAGTACTAAAAAGTAGTGAAAAAAGGAAAGCAAAGCTCGATTAACTTCACACATAAATTACATAAAACGAAATAAAAAATTTAATGAATAACACTTTATATTTGATGGTATCTCATCATACGCAGTGAAGACAAAAAAGGATGGATAGTTGCATGAAGAGATTCTGATATATATTGTAGAGAGCGCAAAGTTGAGTACTAAAAATTATAACAGGATTATGGAATACTGATTGAGAATTATGACGACAGACTGAGAATTTGTAGACTGCAGACACTAGCAAAGAGCAGAAAGAGGGGTGACATGATTGCAACATACAAACTTCTGAAAGGGTCATATACAATTTCAATTGACGGAATTTTTCAATTTATGAGGGTGGGGAAAGGACAAGAGGTCATCCTTGGAAGTTGAGAATGAATGCCATTAAGAAAGGGGTGAGGGTTAGATTTTTCTCTCATAGGGTGGTGTGTGATTGTAATGGATTGTAATCGGATGTTGTGAGTGCAAGCAGTGCGAATGAATTCAAGAATAAGTATGATATTTGGTGAGTGTAATATGTGTCCTCCATTGATGAATCCTGACTCCCTGGAGGTCTCTCTTAATAATAATAACAACACAACAATAAAAACCTTAACAAATGGCATAAGACTTCATGGGTCCATTTAAGCAACAAATTCTTTTTAGATAAACAGTACAAAAAAGAATTTAGTAATTAAATATTAAATTATATCATTTCCATAAAATCTGCATATACAGTACATATACAATTAATAGATAATTCAAGTAAAGTCAATATGAGAAGTATCTATAAAAAATAATGTATAACTAAAGAACGCATAGCAGGATTTTTTTCTCCCGGAAATCGGGTTTTTCATCCCACAAACAGACAAATCAACCCTTCAGAAACACGCAATTTACAGACAAAAAATACTAGTTGTGGTGGGCAGTAGATAGCATTGATGGAGATGATTGGTAGTAGAGCTTCGGAGTAGTGGTGGTGATAGTTATATAGTAGGTGTCCTCCCATGATGAGTCTTTGGACTGACTCCTTGGAGGTATCATGAATAATAATAATAATAACTAAATCAAGTTATATCCCTATCTGCAAGACTAGATTTCTCAGTCAAAGTTGAGAAATCTGTCATTGCATAATATATAGCTTCTACTATCAACATAATCATCAATGATAACACAAAAATTCCTCACAAAGGTTTTCCAATTTGACATTCTTTAAAAAATGCTGTGAAGTTTTCAACAACCAATCTAATCTAAATTGTAATGATGGTCTGAAAATTTCAAAATTCTGCTAACTAGTGACATCAAAACTCATTAATAATCTAACGTTATACATTATATACAATACTCACAATTTTCAGTGTATGGATGCATATAATATATTCATATGTTGATTTGTTATTTTTTTTGTTTTGTTTTACACATATTAAGAAGGGGACACAGTTTGGTGTAAAGTGGATGACATACAATATCAAACAGGAACTGCAGGTGAAAAAGAGGTTATGGAAGAAATATAAGGAAAGAGGTGGAGAGCAGTTGCATGAAGAATATAAGACTAGCCAGGAAAGTGACTAGTATGGTAACGAAGGCAAAGGAGGAATATGAGAAAAGATTGGCCCTAAGATCCAAAGAAAATCCTAGGGAATTTTTTAGCTATGTGGCCAGTAGGAGGAGAAATGAATGTGGAAGAATAACATTGTTGGATAAATATGGGAACAGAGTAACTGATGCAGTCACTCTATTCCCATGAGAGATAGGGAAGGTTCGAGGTTTAGAGGTGTAAGAGGAGTGTGGGTTTCAAATATTGAATACTTTGGTATCAATAAAGCTAAGGAAGTGGATGGAATTTCACCACAAGTTTTGAGAGAACGTGCTAAAGAACTAATGGCTCCATTAACCTAGCTTTTCAATGAAAGTCTTGCTATGGGAAAAGGTACCCACTGCAAGGATGGCAGGAGACTGGTATTGTCAAATTACAGACCAGTTTGTTTTCATTAGTAGTTGTAAAGATGTTGGAGAAATTAGTGAGGGACCATATACAGAGTTGGGAAGATGAGGATAATGTTATCAGTCAACACTGATTTGTTAAGGGGTGCTCTTGCTTTAGTAATATGATTGCCTTCTATAATAAATAGACGAGCGGTTGATGAGTGAAAATCATATTCTGTAATTTTTTGGGGGATTTTTCCCAAGTCATTTGACAGGGTACCACATGATAATCTCATATGTATGTTGCAGCACATGGGTTTAGATGTCAGGTTAGTCAACTGGATTGAGGATTGGCTATCAGATAGCCAATTCTGAGAGTTGTGTATGGCAGGGCAATATCAAGAAATAAGAAGGTTAAGCGTGAGGCTCCGAAAGTTCTGGGACCTATATTGTTTAACCTTTATATCAATGACATTGACAGTGGATTGCAGGATGATATTCAGTTGTTTGCAGATGTGAAGCTAGGAAGGGTTATTAGTAATAGTGCAAATGTGGCAGACCTGCAAGAGGATTTGAATAAACTAGATGGATGGGCAAATGAATTGGGGTATCGGTTGAATGCAGCAAAATGTAAAGTCTTGAGGTTTGGGATCCATCGATGAGAGGATGCGTACTGGATTGGAATAGCAATACTGGAGGAGGTAGGGGAGACAAGAGATCTGGTGGTGGTGATGACTGATAGAAAACTGAAATTCAGGGAGCATATTGAAAAGGTGGTGAGGGTAACTCAGAGGATTGCTGCAATACTGAGAAGGACGCTGACCTACAGTGATAAAAGAGTTATCATTCCGTTGTATAGGGCCCTGATCAGACCACACTTAGACTATTGTTTTCAAATTTGGTCCCAAGGATTCGAAGGGCATAAGTTAACTGTGGAAAGGATACAGAGGAAGATAACAAAGATGGTTTCAGTACTATACAATGTTGGTTATGAGGATTGGCTGAGGGAATGTGGACTGTGGTGAATAAAAGAAGGAAAGGTCATATGATAGAGACTTTTAAACTGTTGAGAGACAGTGACAGATTGGACACTGGGGAATTCCTTCACTTGGGGGAGCAGTGGAAGGGAGTGATGACAAGGAGCCATCCCTGAAAGTACAAAAGGAAGCTCTGAGCAAGAGGGTGAGGAGTGATTTCTTTGCATGGAGGGTGGTGGAACCATGGAATGCATTGCCTGATAGAGTGCTGAGACTAAGAATGGTCAATGAGTTAAAGGAGTGGTATGATAGACTTTGTGTTTCTTAGGAGGGACCTCCTGCAATGAGTCTCTTGACTCCATGGAGGCCTGAATCATCATCATAATAATATTTTTAATCTTTAAACTGCATAGGTAATGCAAATGGTGTAATTTAATTTTTTTTTTTAAATTTACTAATATATTAAAATTTTAAACTCTCTCTTTACTTTGGCATCTGAATGAACCATGTGATGCTTCACTGCTAAGTTTGTTTATTATTAATATTATGGGTTATCTCCATGGAGTCAGTAGACTCACTGCAGGAGACCCAAACTAAAAAACAATATCTGTCATATCCCTTCTTGAATTCATTTACAGACAAAGAATTTACAACTAAGTCAGGCAATGAATTCCACTCATTCACCACCCTCCAGGCAAAAAAATTTGTTCTCACACCCTAATTTCTAGGGATGACTTCTTGTTCTTCCATCACTATCACACAGCTGAAACATTTCCCATGCATCAATCCTATAAAAACCTTTCAATATTTTAAATGTTTCTATCATATCCCCTCTTCTCCACTTATCAACTAACCTCTGCAATCCACAAGCTCTCAATCTATGGAGCATTTTGTACATCACTCACCAACTTAGTCACTCTTCTCTGAACCCTCTCCAAGGAATCCAGGTAACCAGACCTCAGCACAGTAATCCAAATGTGGAAGTATCAATGCTTTATAAAGGGGAATAATAACCTCTTTATCTCTGGATGTCAGTGTGTTCCTCAACAACCAAGTAATCCTATATGCAATCTTGGACACCTTAGCAATGTGTCCCCTGAACTTCATCTCCCTATCTACCAACACCCCTAAGTCCCTAGCCTCATCAATCTCTTGGAGTACTGTTCCATCAAGGTAGTACACAGCTGGTAATCTTTTAATCCCAAATTGCAAAACTTTACACTTTTCCACATTGAACACATCCATTATCTTTTGACCATTCTACAAGCTTATTTAAATCATCCTGCAAACGCTTTCAACATCAGCTTGATTTTTTATTGTGCTAACTTTGCATCATCAGCAAACAACTGAATATCTCCCTTTAAGCCATTTCCTATATCATTTATATACAAATTAAACAACAATGGCCCAAGCACAGCACCCTAAGGCAAACCACTGGTCACCTGCCTTATCCTGGACTTGGCTCCTCCATACACCACCTTCTGGTATCTGTCCCTAAGCCATTCTCCTATCCACTTCACCAGTTCAATATCCATCCCCATCTGCTCCAGTTTGCAGAACAGTGTTTCATGGGGTATCCTGTCAAAAGCCTTAGCAAAATGCAGAAGTACCACTGTGTAGCCATTTCCTTTGTCCAACTCGGATGTCATTCTATTATAAAAAGTTAATAAATTGCCAAGGTAGGATCTACCTTTAACAAAACCATGTTTGCCTCTATAGCGTATCATATCCTGATCCACCCATTCTTGAATTTTGTCTTTAACCAACTTTTCCAATACTTTTACCACTACTACTGAGATGGTGATTGGTCTGTAATTAACTACCGTAGTTTTAGAGCCACCTTTATGCAAAGAAACCACTTTGCCTAATTTCCACTCCCGAGGGACCATACCAGAGTTCAAACTTAAGTTAAATATCCAAGCAAGAGGTGTTGACAACTCCTTTGCACATTCACCCAACACCCAAGCTGATATTCTATCCAAATCTACAGCAGTGTTTGCATTTAAATTTTGCAATATATTAAATACCTCTGATTTCTTAACTTCAATTCTCACATTAGTTATTGCTACAGGTACAGAGATATTCTCACTTGGGTGATAGACTTTTGAAAAGTGATCACTCAGTAACTGGACTATTACATCTGATTTTGTCACCTCAATACCATCAGCACCCACTAAAGTTATCCTTCCAAAGTCATTCTTCCTTTTACTTGCCACATAGTGGAAGAACTGTTTGGGATTACTCCTGATCTCATTAGCTAAGGTCTTCTCATAAGCTGATTTAGCTTTTCTTACTATGCTGGTAACCTTCCTAGCTTGAGTCTTGTACTGCTCATGGGTGTACTGATCACCTTTCTCCTTGTAAATTCTCCATAACATTTTCTTTTTTTGCAGATCAAGCTGGATACTACTACTCATCCATCTAACGCCTACCCTGTTTGTCTTCATGCTCATGGGAACACAATCGGATATTGCCTTCCTCAAATACCCGCTAATTTTATCCCATGCACTGCTAACATCTTTCCCCCTGCAATATGTTCCGCCATAGGATGGCTGCAAGCTCACTCCAAAGCTTATTATAATTGCCTAGCCTATTAGTATATAGTTCTGTATATACTCTTTCTTAACAGAAAAATCCACAGATTTTGCAACCTCCCAAGTCAATACCACATGATTGCTTTCACTAACTGGAGGTAACGAGGACACCTTACTTATGCATATATCCTCTGAACCAATAACCAGGTCCAATATTCTCATACCACGTGTCCCTTCAGTTATATGCTGTTTCAAGTATATATCTCGTAGAAGATGTATGATCTCAATTTACATTTTTGCTATGTGATATTTCCTCCTTCCAATTGATATCACCATAATTAAAATCCCCATAATAATCACTAAACCTGCACTCATTGCACTAATTTGCTGATGCATGAATTCAATACCCCCCCCCCAGCCTATAGTAGCATCCAAGTATATTTGGTTGCGTTGGTCACTATTTCAAGCCAGACCGCCTCAAATGAACTCTCATTCACATGTCTATCATCTTGATATACTACTTTCTTTGGCTGCAACACATCAGCTATCATCAACAGTACTCCTCCCCCTGTTCTATCTTCTCTATCCTCCCTGAAAATACTGTACCCATTACATTCAATTCCGGTGACCACATCTTCTGCTGACAGCCAAGTTTCACTAATGCCTACAACTTTTGGTGAGATTGCACTGACTAATGCCAAAAATTCTTCTCTTTTATTTCTAATGCTTCTTGTATTGGAATAGAAAAATTGCAGATTCCCTCTAGTTCTTGTATACTGGCTTTAGAACTGATATACAAGTCACTAATTTCATTAGTCCCATGCCGATTTTTATCCCCTCTCTTCTGCAATTTATTCTGCGAATAAGGATCAATAAATATACAATCACTGCTAAAGTTTCTCTCTCTTACACTCAACCTTTTCAATATTAGTTTCCCTGCCCAATTACTTCAACTTGTTCAGAAAACTAACTTTTTCAATCGTGTCCTTCCATGTTGAGATGAACCCATCTCTAGCATACAACTATCTTTTTCCCTTCAAACACACTCCAGACATCAACAAATTCCAGCCTTCATTTTTTTTGTACATTCTTGCAACATATCATTCATTATCATCGCTCATCCACTTAACTCGTAATTGTCAAAACGAGACAGCACACACACTATCCTCCCATTGACACGTTTCCTCTTCACAATATCTAACAATGTTCTTAAATCTTTTGCTACCCAATTTATACCACCACTCAGGTCATTTGTACCCACCATAACTATCATCTTGTCTGCATCATGCCCTCTCTTTATTGCTAAAGCCACTCTTTCTATTTTCCCACCAGCCAAGCACTCCTCAGGCATACCACTCTCCATACTCTTAATCATAGAATCACCATATATCTTACCACTCCTAACCTCATTTAAGTCCACACAAGTGTCACTCACGGACTCATTTTCTATGCAATTCAGCATGACTCTCCCAGTTTCATTACTCAACGCTCTTTTACTTACCCCCCCCCCCATTCTCACGACATCTCGTTTCTTCTAGACCTCTTGTGGTTTTATTTTGTTGAATCCCAATCACTCCCATACAATTTGTTACTTCATCATTCACCAAAGACTCACTTGTACATAATCCTGTCCTAGTTACTTCAGCTAAAGTAATCTCTATAGTTCTAATTTCTCTGTTTAACACATTAAACTCAGTTTTAACTTCCAGTATCTCCTTACTGAGCACTTCCAATTCCTCATGCTGAAGATGAGGGTCATTTTTCATTTTCATGAACTCCCGCCGAAGTTCTTCCACTACAGTCCTGATGTCAGCTTCCATTCCTAAATGCACCAGCTAATCCCGACACTTCTTACATATGTCGACATTTTCGTTCTTCTCATTTAGCCAAACCGACCACAGATCCTTCACATTCTTCGGCGTATACATGTAGCAGTTTCCGCAACACATCCATTGTGAAAAATCTAATGCTGAAACAGCCTTTTGTGTAGAAGTCCTGCACGCCGTTGATGTACGTTTCTTGTTGGATGGCATCTTTACACGTTGAAGTAGTGAAACAAATGGCAGCGATAACACAATATATATATAGAACAAAGTTTCAAACAATAACACCACTGAAGGACACTTGTATCTAACCGATGCACAACTGCAGCACAATTTGAGACGAAAACCACACTATACTTAAATTTAAAAACATGTTTTCTAGCCTAACTAAACATGACTACCACATTCACCAAGAAGCACTATTACAGTTAGTATGCTAATTTCATGCACTAATTATCACAGTAAAAGAAAAGGAATAAACCTATGAAGTTGCAAAGGTTGTCAAAAACCCAAGGATTCTACTGTTTCAATCTGTTCCTAATAGATTCACAGACTGGCCAGAGCAATAGAAAGTCAGTACTTTGCAACATCTGATGTCATTCCATTACTGCTTCATTTAAATGACAGTTCTTTTGTTGTCTTCTATTCTACTCTTTCTACTCACATTTACCCACAGATTCCATGCTCAATCAACTGTTAGCAACCACTTTCAAAAATATATCTAAATATATTATCACAGCAATTCTAAAAAAGACAAATTATTATTATTATTACCCCAAGACCTCATGGAGTCAAAGACTCATCTGGGAGGTCCTTTTATCACACACACAGCTCATCATACCATGCCTTGAACACATTCAAACTCATTGCAGACACCACACTCTCACAGACAAGGAATTCCAATCATTTACAATGCTGCACGAAAAAACCTGCCTCTCACTCCCTACTCACACACTCTTTATACAGTTTCCAGGGATGACCTCTGGTTTTCCCCCCGATCTCCCACTATTTTCTGTATAACTTCTACAGTACTGATCCTATAACAATCCCTTACCAAATTGTAGGTCTCTATCATCTCTCTCCTCTTCCTCCTGTTCACCAGACACTGCAAATTAAATCTTCTCAATCTTTCCTCATACACAAAACTCCAGAGGTCAGAAACTACCTTAGTCAATCGCCTTTGAAACCTTTCCAACATCTCTTCATCCTTCTGAAAACCAGGTGATCAAATCTGGGCACGATAGCCCATGTGTGATTCTCCCTACTTCTACACATCAGTGTCCTCCGCATCATTTCCAGAAGCCTTTGTGTTGTCTTCACAATTTTGGCTATGTGTCACAAAATTTCAAATTCTTATCCACTATCACCCCCAGATCTCTTATTTCTTCCACCTCCAACAATATATCCTCACTAAGCATAAATTCTGCACCCCATCTTTGTTTTCCAAATTTTAAAACCTTACATTTTGCAACATTGAACTCACATCCCTATTTTCGTGCCTAATCACTCAATTTATTCAAATCTTCTTGTAAGGCCACAACGTCTTCACTATCCTTCATGGTTCATCCCAGCTTTGCATCATCTGCAAACAAGTGAATATCTCCATCCAAATCTTCACCAATATCAGTAATATAAAAGTTAAATCATGGTCCCAAAACAGACCTCTGAGGCACTCCACTAGTGACTTTCCTTTTCTTGGATATCGCTCCCCATTACACAAGTTGTTGATACCTATCAGATATCCAGCCTCCAATCCAATGCACTAATCTAATATCCAACCCCAACTGCTCTAGTTTGACTATCAATTTATCATGAGGTACTCTATCAAAAGCCTTTGCAAAATCTAAGTATATTACTGTGTATCCTTCTCCTCTGTCCAAGGAAGCAGTCACTTTATTTTAATAAGTAAGTAAATTACTAAAACATGACCTCCCTTTAGCAAATCCATGCTGTCCATCAAAAATAATACCATTGTTGTCAACCCAATTCTGGATCCTAGTCCTCACAAGCTTCTCCAACTTAACCACAATACCTGACACACAGATAGGCATATAGTGTGATGCTTGAGTTCGATCACCTCCTTTATGAAGTGGCACAATCTTGCCATCCTTCCACTCCTTAGGGACTTGACCGAGTGCAAGATCAAAAAAAAAATATGTCAAGACAGGTCAACTCTCCCTGGCACGTTCCTTCAGAATATGTGGATATATATTATCAAGTCCCACAGCCTTATTATCATCTAGTTTACTCATCAACTCTCCATCATCTACTGCTCTCAATCTCTCCATGAAGTCACATTCACAAGATTGAAAGACCTTTATGAATTGTTCATTAAGTATCTCCACCACACATTCTACAACAGCTGTCTTTATACCATTTTCTCCTATCAAGGTCATCCTTCCATAATCATTCTTTCTTTTGCTGGCTACATATCGAAAGAACTCCTTAGAATTCTTTTTGGCTTCATTAGCTAACTGCTGTTCATATCTCTCCTCGCTACCCTCAGCAACCAAGTCACCCTCCTTGCCTGGTCTTTGTAGACCTCATGGACCTTCATGCTTAATCTCTTTATTCATCCATCTCACTCCTACCTTATTTAACCTTCTCACCCTACTAGATAGTTTTTAAAACTTCCCCAAGCTGCATTGATCTCTTTTCCAATTAACTCCTCATTCCATGCTACACCCACAAGCTGTCTCATGAGCTCTTCATAATCCCCCCCCCCTTGTAGTTCCACATATACCCTTTTCTCACAGAGGTCCTCACACTGCTGGCAACCACCAGGTAATCACCTAATGGTCACTCTCACGAATTGGTGGATGATTTGACACCTCATTTATAATTACATCCTCTGATGAGATGACCAAAAATCCAAGACCCTCAAATCTTCGCGTGCCCTCTGTTACATATTGTCTGAGGTAGTTATCCCTCAAAAATTCAAGAAACTCATTTTCTTTACTTCCAGTTGCTATCTTATCATTCCAGTCTATATTGCCATAATTAAAATCGCCCATAAGGATCATTCTTTTATTTGCTTGGCTAATTTGATCATACATTTCATTATCACCACAATCCAAATTACCTGGTCTATAACAACATCCAACCAAGTATTTGATTCCATTCACCTTTATCTCACACCGTACTGCCTCAAAACCACAGGCAGTATTTCCCTCTTGCATCTCTACTTTGTATGGACATACCATATCTCTTCCAACCATGTCTCACTTATTCCGACAATCTTTGTGTGAACAGATGCAATTAATGCAACCATTTCATCTGCCTTGTTTCTTATACTTCTAGCATTTGTATACAAACACAACAGCTCATTTCTGGATCTACAGCTAGTTCCACTGATACCACTCACTCGATGTGATCTCTACATGCTCGACTGAGGCTATTTCCTTTTCTGCTTATTCATTTTAAAACTCTTTTCAATTCCAACTGTTTCCTCTTGATCCCAGGTCATCCCATTTCTTTTCCGTCTACACATGCTCTCACCTCCTCTCGGAGCATTCACCTTTCTCACGCTGTGTACCCCAGTCCACCCTGAGCCTCCCCGTTTCCCTGCTCATCTTGCACACCCATTCGATCATTTTCTGTACTCATACCACTTACTTCCTCATTCATAATCCCTCTTCAATCACTCCTGCTCTTTCACATCACTTCCCGTTTGATCTGATTCATTCTCTCTCACTCTAGTCACTTCTCTACCTTCCAGCAGCAGTCTCTCCAAGCACCTCACACCATAACCACTCAAATGCAGTTCATCGCTCCATACAGTTCACTTGTTCCTTCAAACTCATTCCACACATTTACAAACTGTACCCCCATCTCCTTACACATTTCAGCCAGCATATTATTCATAATCCTTGCTCTCTGCCTCATCTCACCACCCTTCCTGTCACACTATTCTCTTTTATCCTTCTAAGCAGCATCCTGATATCCATTCTGACTTGCTCTTTGTCCTCTGTCAAATCATTCATGCAAATAAATGGCTATCCAAATGTTCAGAAGTGTTTATATTATTTATAAACATTCAGATTGATTTATTAAATCATCCTGAATGTTTAAAATAAGAAATAAAATTTATATTATTATTGATCATTAATCATTTCGATTTTTGTCCACCTCTGGACTTCCTGCTCTTAAACATTGATTTAGTTCATTAGTAAATTATAACAGGGTTATGACAGCACTGTTAAAAATTGTGCACTATAGAAAATGAATAACAGAGGAGATAGTCACAAAAGATAGGAGTAGAAGAAATGAAGAGGACCAAAAAAAAAAATCTCTGAAGTTGAACAGTGCAGGAATGCTGGATCTGTTGTACATGCAATGACTGTGAATGAGTTAAAAGCAAAGTATGATAGATACTGCACAAATTCTGAATAATTCTTGACATGTTTAGGGCCTCTCTTGATGAGTCTATGGACTCTTTGCAGTTGTCCGTATATAGAATGCAAGATCGTACTGCTTCATAAGGGAGATGACAGAACTCAAGCATCAAATTATAGACCTATCTTGTGGTTGAAGTGTTTCAGAGGCTGGTGAGAACCAGGATATCCAGAATTGGGTTGACAACAGTGGTATTATCTTTGATGGACAGCACAGATTTGCTAAAGGAGGGGGAGGGGGTCATGTTTTAGTAATCTACTTACTTAATAAGGAGACAGCAGCATTGGATGTGGGAGATGGATACACAGTAGCATACTTTGCAAAGGCTTTTGATAGATTACTGCATGATAAGTTGATAGTCAAATTAGAGTAGATGGGGTTGAATATATGACTAGTGCCCTGGATTGGAGATTGGCTGTCTGCTAGGTATCAACAAATTGTATATGGGGAGATCCTAGAAGACGAAAATCCTGTATGTAACCTGTATGTTAACAATAGTAGGGATGATTTGAATAGGTATATATATAGCTGTTTTTTTGCAAATTCTGCAAAGTTGAAACAAACTTAGGTGTTGGTAGTGTCGCAAAAAGACGCAGTGGTATATTTGAATGGTGTTACAAAACAGTGTTTTTTTGCCCTAATTATATCGTGTAGATTTGTGTCATAGTGCTTTTTTTTGTAATAGCCAGATTGGATATAATCATTGTACTGTGCTATTGTGGTTTTAAAAGTGCTTGCTTCAGTTATTATTTTGATTAACATGGAGGTGCCATTAATGTTATAAAAATGGCAACAGGACAGCAAAGAAGCTAAAGGCAGTAGTAGTGAAGTTCTCACTTTGGATATCAAGTTTTTCCGTGGACTTTTTCCAGTGAATAAGATGCAACAATTATTTTATATATGCATCCAAAAACTTTAAAGATTTATGGAGCATTACACTGAACGATAAAAAGGAACGAATTATAATATATGAGAAGTGTGATGATAGACTAGGACAGTGTTTCTCAAAGTGTGGTATGCGTACCCTGGGCGTACACAAAAGGTCTTGGGGGGGGGGGGGGGTACGTGGCAAATTTCGACTATGCATCATTAAAGCATGGAATCATTATATTTCTCAACCAATAGTACAATTAGAGACAACTGGGATAAAAATGGTACTAAATAATGAATCACATCTCCCCTCCTATGTATTTCAGATATTATGGAATTCGGTTGAACAGAATTAGCATTTCAACTTAACTGTTGAATTATTTCAGTTGTAGCATTTCAACTTAACTGTTGAATTATTTCAGTTGTAGCATTTCAACTCAATTGGTTGTGGTCTTTTGTTACTACAGCACCAATTGTATGCACTTCTTCATAGCTGCTCTACGTATCTCAAGTCTTGTAAATTACTGATAATTTTTGTTTGTAATAATGGGAAAGAAGATGAAGCTATTTGGGTAAATGACTTTGACGATGCACACAAGGAAACTGTTCTCAATGCCAAAAGTAGCGATAGCAAATAGGAGCTTCTTGGTAAGTCATACCATTTTCAGTTTTTTTTCTGAAAACTTTAATTTCTGAAAATCCATGCATGTCTTGCACCATGATTTTTTAGCTTTAATTTTGGGAAAAAATTGCGAGTTATATTTGAGTAAATACAGTAATTTTTTTAGCTTTCAAATTTTTAAGTATGGATCATTGGTTAAAGACTGGATTTATAAACGCCATAAAAAAGAGTAATATAGCAAATACAAGTAGCTGTAAGCAACAAGAAAACGTTGATATTGCATCTGGATCAAATGAAATTGATAAGGGTGTATCGTCTAACATCTCTAGAGAACCAACAAAGAAGATGATGAAAAATCTTCGTAAGTATTACATGAATTGCTTGAAATGGGGATTTTCATGGATAGGAAATGAAGAGGAACCTATTCCAAATTTTGTTCTATTAAAAAAAAAAATCCTATTTTTTTGTTTACATGAACATATAAATTCAAATAAAAAAAGACATTTACAATGAAATATACTTTATTTATTTGATAAGAGGGTACTTAGTAATAATGAAAATTTAAGAAGGGGTACGCTGATATCTCAAGTTTGAGAAACACTGGACTAGTACATTCCAAAAATGAGAATGGTGTCACTGAGAATAATTAGAAAATGGATGGGAGTACTTGCAATGGTAAGTGACATCGAAGAGCTTAGGCAAGAGTTAATGAAAATGAAGAGTCAGGTTAAATGCATGAAGGAGGATAATAAATTTAGTTTAATCCTTTATTCAAGTGTAAGCAAACAAAGTTTGCACCTGAAGTATCTTCATCACACCTTGTCTTAGTATCTCCTATAATGCAAAGCACATCTCCTTGCAGAGATGTATAATGCTATGCATAAAAGGAAGGGCCACTACCCAGATCAGTTTCAACCTTTATTGAAATCTCGTCAGTGGGAGCCAGACCCAGAGTTGGTGATACTAAGTTGGAAGCCATAGAGAAGTCATATTTACCTGAATGTATGTATGTAGTATGAAGGAGGAATTTGAACATTTAAAGAAGAGCATAAATAATGTAAATGACAAGGAGGTTAAGAAGAAGCAAGTATTTACAGATAACAAGGTTGCTCTATATAGTGACTCAATCATTAAAGGTATGGTAAAAAATAAAGTGCACAAGACATGTTTTACATGTGATACAATAAAGCAAATATGAGATGCTTTGCATAGAAGGAAAGAATAGACATCAGAATTAGTGGTAGTGGGGAGCAACAAACAATTTGAATAGAGAGAGAGAGAGAGAGATAAAGAATGTGGAAAAGGATTTGAAGAATTTGTTGGCAGATGTGCAGGATAACAGTGTCGTTAGGAAAGTGGTTAATTTGCTGCACATATATGACAGTAGTGAACTGAGAAGATGAGCAATGCTACTGAATGACAAGACAGAAGAATTGTGTCAGGTGGAGAGTGTTCAATTTGCAAATGTATGAAATGAATTTGAAAAGAAGTTAGGATGGTTCAAGGCTGATAGGATGCATTTGAATATGTTTGGTGTTGGTCATTTGGAGTGACTGCTGTTTAATAAAAGTGCATACTAATTTAATATGCACAGGGTTCATATTAAATTAGTACCTGCTTCTCAACCTCAGAGACGCGGTTGAGAAGCAGGTTGTAGAAGGATAGGAAAAGGATGGATACAAAGGTAAGAAAATGATAATAACAGGGATGCGAAGAACATAAATGAAAATCAGTCAGGATCAGGGAGGGTCAGAATGAAGAGAGAAGTGCACTATAGCAGAGAGTAAAGAGTGATTGTGTTGATGGGATGACCTCAGAGAGTGGAGAATTGTTATGCTTGTATAACAATGTATGGAGTATCAGAAATAGATGGGTTCAGTTTGTAGCACTGTTTGAACCAGTATGCCCAAAGATAAGTGGCATAAGTGAAACCTGGTTGACTGAGGATATACTGTCAGGACTTGAAATGGTAGGATATACAATTTACCAAAAGGATAGGAAATCAAGCGAGGAGGAAGAGTGTTGTTAATGGTAGCAGAGGAATCATGTCCTTCACGAGTTGAAGTGGAAAATAGTAGTATGTATTACAATTTTGAAGCTCTTTGGTGTGAAGTTGAGATCAATAGAATAGTATATCTAATAGAATGCTGTCATTGGCCAGGGAATGTGGAGAGTGTTGATTGCGAAATGTTTAGTCAAATTAGTTGGATATGTAAAAGGAAGATTATTTTAATGGGCGATTGTAATTATAGGAATGTGGATTGGAAAGAAAAAATAGTGTATAGTAAGAAGGAGAGTGAATTTGTTGAGTTTCTGCAGGTTAACGATCTAAAGCACCATGTGATGGAAAGCAACATGAAGTTTATCATTATTAAATTTAGTGATGGGAAATTATAAGACTGTATCTACCACAAGCAATGCATAACTGCATACCAAGAGTTAAGCACATATATACAGAAGGAGCAAGATGGATTAATGGTGAAATCAAGAAAGCAGTGTTACAAAAGAAGTTGTTATGGAAGAAGTACAAGACAGTTTGCAGTGAAGAGATGCATGAAGAATATAAAGTGCAGGCCAGAAAAGTGACAACAATGGTTAAAAAAAAAGTAGAAACCAAGAGGAGATTGGCCAGTCAGGTCAAACCTAATCCAAGGGAATTTTTCTGCTATGTGGTAAGCAAGAGAAAAAATAATTATATCAGGTTGATACTAGTGGATAGTTATGGTAGTAGAGTCACCATAGCAAATGATACAGTGAAATTATTTAAGAAACAATTCATTAGTGTATATCATAATGATGTGAATGATGCTGTGCAACATGTAAAAAGGAGGCAAGAATGAGGAGAAATAAAGGTGAAAGAGTATCAAGTGATGCTTGGGTTAGATGTTAATAAGGCTGTGGAATGGATGACATGTCACCAGAGATTTTAAAATAATGTGCACCACAGTTAGCTATGCCCTCGAACTGGCTATTTAATGAAAGTCTTGCAGTGAGGAAGGTTCTCAAGAAGTGGAAAAAGGAAAAATAATCCCTCTCCACAAGCATGGTTTGAGGACAGAACTTTCCAGTTACAGACTAGTCTGTATATCTGTAGTTGTGATCAAAGTGTTGGAAAAATTGGTTAGAAATAGAATACAACATTGGATTGGATGACATAAGATTCTCTATGAGGGTCAGCATTGGTTTGTGAAAAGCAGGTCTTATTTTAGCAATCTGCTTATGTTTTTTAAGGTGATGAATGTGTTGGATAAGGAAGAATTATATAAAGTGATATTCCTGAACTTTGCAAAAGCAATTGATAGTTAAGGGATTCTGTCAGATTACCACATGATATGCTGGTGTACAAGCTGCAAGGGATAGGAATAGAAAGTCGGTCGTGGGTCAATGGATTGGAGATTGTCTCTCGGAATGATATCAGCTAGTTGTATATGATGAAGAGCATTTCTCAGAAAAGGAAGGTGATAGGAACTTTTTCCACTTCTTAGGAAAAAAAAGTTCCTAAGAAATGGAAAAAGGAAGAACAATCCCTCTCCACAAACATGGTTTGAGGATAGAACTTTCCAGTTACAGATTGGTCTGTATATCTGTAGGAAACAGTAGTGAGGGTCCAGAGACAAATAACCAAATTGATATCGGAAGTCTGGAGTGTTGGTTATGAAGTTCATAACAAAGTTATGAAGAGCATTTGAGAGAATGTGGATTACAGAGATTGGTGGATAGGAGAAAAAAGACAGGAGATATGATAGAGATCTTCAAATTAGTTAAGGGACTCTATCAGATTAATACAGAAGAAATTATAAAAGGAGTGGATGTTAAGATGGGAAGAACGAGAGGTCATCCCTAGAAGTTGTATAAAGATTTGGTGAAGAAAGGTGTGAGGAGTAGATTTTTTTACATGGAATGTTGTTAGTGAGTGGAATGCACTGCCTGATTATGTTGTGAGTGCAGGTAGTGTAAATAACTTCAAAGCTCATTATGATAGACATGTTGCTGGTTGAGTGGGCCTCCCACAATGAGTCTGTTGACTCTGTGGTGGTTACTAAATAATAACTATGAAGAGTAGAGCAGATGTGTCCTTACAAGAAGACTTGAATAGACTGAGTGAATAGACACTAGATTGGGGATACCAATATAATGTTGTGAAATGTAAGCTTTTAAAAATTTGAAAAACAAAGATAGGATGTATAATTTACTCTTGGTTGGGATATATTGTTGGAGGTGAAGGAAATAAAAGTTCTTGGTATGATGGTGGATAAAGATTTGGAATTTAGAGGATGTATTTCCAATATTGTGAGGATAACACAATGAATTCTGGCAATTCATTGTGTTATTATTATTAGTATTACCCCAAGACCTCATGGAGTCAAAGACTCACCTGGGAGTACGTGTGTAGAGGCTTAAGTGCTGTGAGGACATCATGTTGGAGGCTTAATGGATTTTTTACAACACTCAAAAAGAATTAAAATAGAATTTAATACTTCCTATATTTCATCCTAGTCACTAGGACATCTACGGGGATTACAAAAACAATTAATGTAACATATACACAAATAACAAACAATACTAAGCCCAAACACGTGGGTGACATTAAAGTCCTATCTAGGTAGAGCGCCCTCTAAGGGGAGTAGTAGGTGGCCTGGAATGTAAGGTGGGCACTCTGGTGATGAGTGTTTCCCAAATCTTCGGAAGCTTAATGTAACCGTATTTATTGAGATTTGGTTGGTTTTTGAGAGCTGCTGCTGCTTCTAAGAAAAGTCTCTCTTTCTTGAATTTGCTGTGGTGGAGCATGGTGGTTTTCTTCCATGATACCCTGTGGGTGGTGTCCAAAGCATGGTCAGCCAAGCCTGAATTGGCCATAGTTGTGTTTGAAGATGTAAGACTTGTGTTCCTCTAGACGGATGGATGCTGATCTGCCTGTCTGTCCAAAGTACGCCAGCTTACAGGAACAGGGTACTTTGTAAACTACGGGCAGAGAGAGAGGAGGGAGCTGATCTTTCGTAGAACGGATAAGGGTAGCAAGTTTGCGGTGGGGCTTATATGCTGTGTGTAGGTTGTACTGTTTTAGTATCTTGGCTATTTTTTTGGATGTGCCAGGGATGTAGGGTATGGTGATGGCATTTTTAAAATCTTGTTGATGAGAAGGACGGGGAAATGGGGGAGGAGTTGATTATTACGAGCTATAATGGCTATTATGAGCAGTCTGATAGATCAGCCAACATCCACTTGGAAAAATATATCTGTAATCACGGCTACAAAAACTCTGTAAATTATACTTGGCAAATTATATACTTATTTAATCCCTTATCCAAGTTTATGCAAAGAAAGTTTCTATATGAAGTATGTTCATGAGTGGGCTACTTGTATACAGAGGCTGTTGACTTTACACCAGACACCCTGTGACCAAATGAAAAAACTTTCTATAACAATCTCTGATTCAGAGTATTTTAATAAGGTGACACACAAGGTGATCAAACGAGTATTTTGTGTATCAAAAATATGGCTTTTGCATTAATTCAACTGTGGTTGTGGTATCTTCCTGACTCTGGCTCCCAATGATGACACCTCAATAAATGTTGAAACGATCACCCTTCATATAATGGAGGAATATATACATCCACAAGAAAATGTGCTATACATTATGGAATACTAAGGCATTTGGTGTGAAGTCAACAGTTTCAATACACAAGCAGCTGAGTCGTGATGATACTTCATGTGTAAACTTTATTTGCTTACACTTGGATAAAGGATTAAACAAGAATATAATCTCTTTGTCAAGTATAATTTACTTTGTAACCAAGTGAAAAAAATAACTTTCTAAAGACAGTCAAGGTCAAGCATACTGTTGGATTCTGAATGAAGAGAAATTAAAATTATTAATACTCCTTTCAGAATCCAACATAATCCACCATATCAAAGGCTACATTTGTATATATTATTTAATGTAAATCTCTTATTATAAACTATTATTCATATAATTACCTTTGAGTTTTTTTATTTAATTATTTAATCTAGGATATGTATTAATGATGGAAAGGCCTCTGTATAAAAATAACGTTCAGATTGTTTTATTTATTCCTATATTAATAGTAGAAGAATTTGTGTTCATCATATTTAATTATATATTATTTGAATGAAAAATATCCTTTTATTTAGTTTCTGTACATAAAGGTAAAATGTTATGTAATGCTCTAATTGTTGTCATGGAGACGGAGTTAAAAATAGAAAGCGCGAGCGTAGTAGTACATGAGTTATGGATGTGAGATGGAATTGATATGAGCTAGATGGTGAGAACAAGTTTTGGCGGGAAAACGGAGTGAAAATATATAAACGGAAAGTGAGAGTAAACAAGAGCAGTGGGTCAGGAGTTGGTCGGCAGTCAGTCAGCACCAGAACTAGGGAACTAGGGACTGAGTACAATTGGAGCACTCAGCACAGTAATGGCACTGCGAACAGTATAATAGCGATGAGGAAATAATTTATTGGCAGCACGGAGTTAAGTAAAAGGCTGTAGTACAAAGAATTAAGTGCTGTAATCAGATTACGAAGGATTGAAATGTAAATTGACAACTCAGAATACTGATATGGAATTCTGAAGTTAATGTTGTATTCCAGTGCTTTCAAGGAAGATTAGTGGAAAGCAGATTCTATTGCAGAGTAGTATGTGAGGAATAAGTGAATTTTCTAGTGCAAGTGTGTCTGCATATGTGATGTGCTGAAATTAAAGATTAAGTTAGTTTAAAGAAGATTACTTTTGAAATGTGTAACTCCAGTGTGATAATTAACTAAAGTTTTAAGTGTGCCTCAGTAAATAATATGTGCAAAGATTTATTCCGGTAAGAACAGTGGTACTTTATAGCATTTTAGAGTGAAGTTATAAGAGTTATCTCCTTCTGTTAAATCCTAACATTAACTGTGGTGTTTATGCTGAAATTAGCCGAAGCTAGAAGATTAATAGTCTTCCCCCCTTAAAGTGATAGCTATCTCTTGACTGAGCTATGTGATTTCTGACTAAGGGATAGATAAAGAATACTATTGTAAAAATATTTGCTGTGAATTTCAGTGGTAAAGAACTTTAGAACTATTTTTGCCTATTAAGGAGAAATTAGATTTTGAAGCTCAATGTTTAATACCAAAAGTTAAGTGAATGTTATGTGTAGTTGAACTGAGTTAATTTTGCATTATCTTATATCCAAAGTATGCTAATGTATATATTATATAACCTTGCATTAAATGTTTTGTTTTATTGATTTCAATTTGTTGTTAGCCTGATTCTTTTCCACTGCACCGTTCATAAAATTATCAGACCTAGCAGGAACCTCAAATGTTAATGTAAAATTCGGCCTATATATAAACATTAGACTGCTAAAGTTAATTAATATTTGATTACACTATTTTGCATAGACTAATCTGAATATAGTGTGGTGCAGTATAATAGAAATTTCCCTATATTTGGATTAGTAATCAATATACAATTAATTAACCTTAATAAGAACAACGTTAAAACAAGATGGCAGATCAAAAGACAGGAAGGAACCAATCCAACATGATACTTCATGTGTAAACTTTATTTGCTTACATTTGGATAAAGGATTAAACAAGAATATAATCTCTTGTCAAGTATAATTTACTTTGTAAGTGAAAAAAATAACTTTCTAAAGACAGTCAAGGAGAAGCATACCATACCTTGGCCACTCCATACAGAATCAAATGGGAAAAAAAACAACTAAGCTCTTCCTATAATTTGTAACTGACATTAAACACCAACCTTCTTTCAGACTTCTCCATTTGTCAGAAGCTGCCTGTTTGCAGATTCCACTCTGCACAATTCTTCCAGTCCTCATCCCATAAGCCTCTTTACTCCATCACGCTCACCATTGTGAAAGTGATGGAGTAAAGCAGACCTGTCCATACCATTTCAAAGAATGTGTCCCCATCCTCTCCATAACAAACTGTTCAACTTTCATCTCTGTTCGAATATTTGCATTCCTCAGAAGATACATACAGGTTGCTTTCATACTTCATCTAAGGTAATCCATTTTCATAACTTCTACCTTTCTCCTCTGCCTGTTAGTGAGCATTCAACCCTTACATCCACATTATATTCAATAATCACATGATACAGCATTCTCTTAGTCTCATTTAAATAACGATGTGTTAAAATTTCTAAAATAAGGGAAATAGTAACTCATATGCATTCTAAGTTAAAACTTAAGCTTTCTACAAGCACTCAGAGCATATCCTTCCTATCTGGAATTCGTTAAATGTTTCAACTTTAATTTATATTGCTTATGCACGCACGTGCATGTGTCAATTTATACTGAATATAGAAGATGCTTCTGTGATACTTCAAAACCTTGCTTAATTCATGTTCATGTCTTGTACTGTTTTCATTCTCCCTAACATTCAACATGAGATCTAACCAGCAGCTATGCCTAAATACACAAGGTACTGGATGCAAACACCACAAACAAAATAAAAGTACAAGATGCAGAGAGCTTCCCACTTATTACTATTATTACTCAGGCCTCCATGGAGTCGGGAGGTACCTCCAAGGAAACACAAAGTTTATCGTACCACTCCTTAAACTCATTGACAGTTCTCACACTCACCACTCTATCAGGCAATGCATTCCGCAGTTCAACCACGATCCATGCAAAGGAAACAACTCCTCACCCTCTTGCTCACAGCTTCCTTTCATGACTTCCAGCAATGGCACCTTGTCGTCACTCTTCCCGCTGTTCAACCAAGTGAAAGAACTCCCCAGTGAAAACCTTGTAACCACCTTTCAACAGTTCAAAAGTCTCAAACATATCACCTCTCCTTCTTCTATCCACCAACCTCTGCAAGTCAACATTCCCTCAGCCAATCCTCATAACTAACATTGTACAGTCCTGAAACCATCTTTGTTAACTGCCTTCATACCTTTTCCACAGTTAATTTATCCCCTTCAAATCCTGGGGACCAAATCCGAGAACAATAGTCTAAGTGTGGTCTGATCAGGGTCTTATACAATGGAATGATAACTCTTATCTCTGCAAGTCAGTGTCCTTCTCATTATTGCAGCAATCCTCTGTGTTACCTTCAACATTGTTGCAATATGTCTCCTGAATTTCAGGTTTCTATCAATCATCAACCCCAGATCTCTTGTCTCCACTACTTCCACCCAGTATAGCTCATCCAATAGAATATGCAGTGTCCCATCAATGTTTCCCAAACACCTCAAGATCTTACATTTTGCTGAATTAAACGGACACCCCATTCAGAAGGTTACAATGGGGGGGGGGGCCTTGTAACTATCTGCCTCTTTGAAACTGCCCCACCATCCATACACAACTTTCTGATACCTATCAGACAGCCAATCCTGAATTTAGTTGACCAATCTGACATCCAAGCCCATGTGCTGCAACTTAAATATCAGCTTATCATGAGGCACCCTGTCAAATACCTTTGCATATCCAAAAAAACATGGCAGAATATGCCTTTCCCTCATCAACTGTTCTTGTTACTTTATTATAAAATGCAATCATATTACTAAAGCACCCCTTAAGAAATCCATGTTGACTCTCCCAGATACATTACCCACAACTGCTCAGTGTATATGGACCCACACTAATTTCTCCAAGATCTTAGCAACTACTGATGAAAAACAGGCTGGCCTATAATTAGACACTTCCAGTGTGGTACAGCTCTTATGCAATGGCACTATCTTACTTTCCTTCCATTCCCTGGCATCTATCCTCTAGCCAGACTTTCATTGAAAAGCCAGGTCAAAGGAGCTGTCAGTTCTTTAGAACATTCTAGCAAAACTCGTGGTACTATCCAGTCCCACAGCTTTACTGACGTCCAGAGTACTCAGTATTTGGAACACACTCTCTTACTGCACCGATAACCTGCCCTATCATTCTAGTATTAAAATTTACTCCTCCAGGATGAAATACTCCAATGAAGTGTTCATTGAACAATTCCACTATGTCCTCTGCATCAGTCACTCTATTCCAATTTTTATCCCACAATGTCATTCCTCAATCATTTCTCCTTCTACTGGCCACATATCTAAAAAATTCCCTAGGATTTTCTTTCAATCTTAGGGCCAATCTCTTGTCATGTTCCAGTTTCGCCTTCATTACCACACTAGTCACTCTCCCGGCCTGTGTTTAATATTCTTCATGCATCTGGTCTTCCCCTGTCTCCTTATATCTCATACATAGCCTATTTTTCACATGCAGTTCCTGTTCAATATTGTTTGTCATCCACTTTACACCAAATTGAATAGATCCTCTTCTTCACTTGTGGAATACAGCTTGCTATTGCTGCTAACAAATATTCATTCACAATTTCCCAAGAACTAATGATATCCCAGCCTTCCAATTTCTCCATCCGTGAAACTTATTGAAGTTTATATCTAAGACTATTATAACCACCTGCCTTATAATTCCACATACATTCCCGTCTCTTTGATACTCCTAGATGTCCTAGGTGTATTCCAAGGGTGAGAAGGTTAAATAAGGTAGGTGTGAGATGGATGAATAAAGAGATTGAGCATGTGATACAGAGAAAAAGGGCATTGTGGAGGCAGCATAAGAGAAGTGGAAATAACCAATTCCATGAGGTCTACAAAGACCAGGCAAGGTGGGTGACTTGGTTGGTGAGGGTAGCTAAAGAGAGGTATTAACAGCAGTTAGCTAATGAAACCAAAAAGAATCCTAAGGAGTTCTTTCGATATGTAGCCAGCAAAAGAAAGAATGATTATGGAAGGATGACATTGATAGGAGAAAATGGTATAAAGACAGGTGTTGCAGAATGTGTGGTGGAGATACTTAATGAGCAGTTCATAAAGGTCTTTCAATCTTGTGAATGTGACTTCATGGAGAGATTGAGAGCAGTAGATGATGGGTGGAGAGACTGACTAAGTGAGCAAGAGGTGTATGGGGAGTTGAGTAAACTAGATGCTAATAAGGCTGTGGGACTTGATAATACATCTCCACGTATTCTGAAGGAATGTGCCAGGGAGTTGACACCTGTCTTGACATATTTTTTTAATACAAGTCTTGCACTTGATCAAGTCCCTAAGGAGTGGAAGGAGGGCAAGATTGTGCCACTTCATAAAGGAGGTGATTGAACTCAAGCATCAAACTACAGGCCTATCTGTGTGTGGGGTCGTGATTAAGTTGTTGGAGAAGCTTGTGAGAACTAGGATCCAGAGTTGGGTTGACAACAATGGTATTATCTTTGATGGACAGCATTGATTTGCTAAAGGGAGGTCATGTTTTAGTAATCAACTTACTTATTACAATAAAGTGACTGCTTGCTTGAACAGAGGAGAAGGATATACAGTAACATACTTATTTTGCAAAAGTTTTGATAGAGTACTTCATGATAAACTGATAGTCAAACTAGAGCAGATGGGGTTGGATATTGGATTAGTACATTGGAGACTGGATATCTGATAGGTATCAACAAGTTTGTGTATGGGGGAGCGATATCCAGGAAAAGGAAAGTCACTAGTGAAGTGCCTCAAGGGTCTGTTTCGGGGCCATTACTGTTTAACTTGTATATTAACGATATACGTGAAGATTTGGATGGAGATATTCAGTTGTTTGCAAATGATGCAAAGTTGGGATTCACAACATCTTCACTACATGAAGAGTAGTGAAGATGTTGTGGCCTTACAAGAAGACTTGAATATATTGCGTGATTGGGCATGGAAATGGGGATGCGAGTTCAATGTTGCAAAAGGTAAGGTTTTAAAATTTGGAAAACAAAGATGGGATGCAGAATTTATGCTTGGTGAGGATATACTGTTGGAGGTGGAAGAAATAAGAGATCTGGGGGTGATGATGGATAAGGATCTGAAATTTAGGGGACACATAGTCAAAATTGTGAAGACAACACAAAGGCTTCTGGGAATGATGCGGAGGACACTGACGTGCAGAAGTAGGGAGGGGAGATTCTTGTTCCGTTATAAGGCTTTGATTAGGAAACACATGGACTATTGCACCCAGATTTGGTCACCTGGTTTTCAGAAGGATGAAGAGATGTTGGAAAGGGTCCAAAGGAGACTGACTAAGGTAGTTTCTGACCTCTGGAATGTCGAGTATGAGGAAAGATTGAGAAGATGCAATTTGCATTGTCTGGTGGATAGGAGAAAAAGAGGAGAAATGATAGAGACCTACAAGTTGGTAAGGGGTTGTAAAGGATCAATGCTGGAGAAGTTCTACAGAAAATAGTGGGAGATCGGGGGAGAACCAGAGGTCATCCCTGGAAACTGTACAAAGAGGGTGCGAGTATTGGAGGGAGAGGCAGTTTTTTTTCATGCAGAGTTGTAAATGATTGGAATGCCTTGCCTGAGAGTGTGGTGTCTGCAAAGAGTTTGAGTGTGTTTAAGGCACAGTATGATGAGTTGTGTGTGTGTGTGTGTGTGTGTGTGTGTGTGTGTGTGTGTGTGTGTGTGTGTGTGTGTGTGTGTGTGTGTGTGTGTGTGTGTGTGTGTGTGTGTGTGTGTGTGTGAGAGAGAGAGAGAGATAAAAGGACCTCCCAGATGAGTCTGACTCCATCAGGTCTTGGGGTAATAATAATAATGTCTCTTCATCTTCCAAGTCAAAACCACATAGTTATTCTCTCTAACTGGTGAGAGAGATTTCATCTCAGTTATTATCAACTATTCTGATGCTATGACCAAATCCAAAACTCTTGAATCTCTTGTTCCCTCTATTAGATGTTCCCTAAGATATTTGTCCCTTAAGAATTCTAGAAATTCCATTCCCTTATTGCTACATGCCTCTTCCTCTCCCCAATTTATACTGCTGTAGTTAAAATCTCCCATAACAATCATTCTTCTTGCACTTGCCAAGCTCAACTGTCTAAACATCTCCTGGTCCCCACCCTCTGTTCTCCTTGGTTTGTAGCAACATCCCACTAAATATCCTGTCTAGCCCACCTCTACCTCACACCATATGCTTTCAAAATCATTAGTGTCACTGCCCTCCAAATCCTCCACTCTTAGAGAACATAAGTCATCACATATCATAAACAGTACTCCACACAGCACTTTCCTTTCCAATCCTGCCAAAAAACGCTGTACCCTGCTACTTCTATTTCTTTTATTATATCCTCTTATTTCAACCATGCCTCAGTAATCCCAATAATCTTTGGCCATGCTGATGCTATCAGTGCTCCCCAATTGCTCTCCTTTATTCCGGATACTCCTGGCATTATTATAAGGCATAAAAATGCCACTGTTTCTATACCCAGCATTATCCCCTGTAGACTCCACTGGGCTCAGTGTTACCTGATGTCGTCCCCCTTCTCCCAAGTACCCATTCCCACAAGAGGCCACTACTGCTACCATCCACCCTGGGCATTCTAGTTTCTCTGCATTTACATTCCAACTCGTTCAGAACAGTAATATTTCCACATTCCTACGTCCTTCCCAATTCAAATGCAAGTGGTTTCTCACACACAATTCCTTTCTGTCCTGAAAGGCCCTCCAAGCATTCATATATTCCAAACCTCTCTTCTGACACATTCTAGCTATTATGTTATTCAATATTACTGCTCTTCTGCTCAGCTGGTCACTGTCATACCTAGGCAACACTCACTATCTTTCCCCTCTGTCTTCTTTCATACTACCTCAAGAAAGAATCTCATATCTTTCGCAGCCCAATTTACATTACCTCTCAAGTCAGTCGTTCCCCATTAGAATCATCTCATCCACCCTTTCACCCCTTTTAAATTCCATAGCCACACTTTCTATCATTTGTATATTTAGTACTGTCAATGTCGAAGAATATTGCTGCAAACAGTTATAACAGGTCTATTTTATGAGACAGTAAATCTACACCAACTTGTGATGGAAGATGTTTACTGAAGAAGTAATCTTCATGACAGGAAACATAATGAGGAATAGAATCAAGAATTGCAAAGAGTATGTGTAAAAATTCTGTTGCTATTGTATTATTATTTATTATATTAGTAGTAATATTTTCGCTAACTGTTAATGTTAGTGAAAGGGAGAAAAGTGAATTAATTGTAATGGTGTTAAAATCACCAAAAAAAAAAAAAAAAAAAAAAAAAGACTTTTCTGTTGGAAAAATTATCTGCAGAAAATTTAGATCTGGGAATAGAAATTTAAAATTCACTTTGCTAAACAGAGAGCTCTTCAGAGTGATGGAGTGAAATTTTGCTGCTGAATGTTGCATGCAATAAAGAAATATCCACGTAACAGATTATTTAAAATTAATCAAGTACGTACATATGAATTTGACTTACCAACTGAACCTTTAGGACATTCTGCTCTTGCTTCTTCTCCAAATAACGTTCGACTCCACCAGATACCATCACTATATGACTGTGGACAACTATCATAGACAACTAAAATTTAAATGAAAACTCTGTATATAATCAAAGTAAAATTTATTTATTATTGTCAGACCTCCATAGAGTCAAAAAGACTCATAAGCTGGAGGTCTCACTGTCACATACCCACAAAGCTTATCAAAAGCCTATTAACAATTAATTATACCTTTTTTTTTTAAATAACTTCACAACTGTTAAATATAAGTGATGAACCAGAATACAAAATAGTAAATTTGTTACTATATGTGTGTGTTGGAATATTGAAAGTTGTTGCTATCACGCCCTGTGTTATCACGCGTGCTATATCCTAGGTCCGTGGCAGTTAAATTTTTGATGAAAACAGACTACACTTGATGTAAAATTAAACCTCGATTTTTATTGCATTATAGGGATCCTAAGCATTTGAGAGGCTTCGTTCTTCTTCTTCAACCTTTTGGTTCTGTCCACTGCTGAACAAAGGTCTCCCCCATGATTTTCCAGACCACTCGGTTTTCTGCCTCTCCCAACCATCTCACTCCTGCAATTTGTTCCAGTTCATCCCTCCACCTTCTTCTTGGTATTCCTCTTTGTCTTGCTCCATCCATTGGTCTCCACTCTGTTGTTTTTCTAGTCCATCTCCCATCACTGCACCTGGCCAGCCCATCTCCACTTAGCCTGTTTAGTGTATTTTACAATATCCATGACATCTGTTTGAGATCTTATCCAGGTATTTGTCTTGCTATTTCTTAATGTTATTTTTAGCATACTTCTCTCTATGCGATGTTGTGTTGTTCTCAGCCTTTTGTTTAGGGCTTCTGTTAAAGTCCATGTTTCTCCTCTGTATGTTAGGACAGGAAGTATGCACTGGTCAAAAGCTTTCCTTTTTAGACTCATAGGGAGGTCACTTCTGAATATGTCTCTCATTTTCCCATAAGCCATCCATCCAAGGTGAATTCTTCGTTCAATCTCTTTTCTTTGGCAATCCTCAAAGGATAACAATTGACCCAAGTACACATATGAAGTAACGTGTTGTATTTCAAGGTTTTCAACTTTGACAGTTCTATAGTTTATGTATTTATTCATCATTATTTTTGTTTTTTCTATATTTATTTTTAATCCAATTATTTGGAGGCTTCATCTAGCTGATTTAGCCTTTCTTCCAGATCTTCAAGATTATCTGCTATTAGGATAATATCATCTGCAAATTTCAGATGATGCAGCCTTTCTCTATTTATGTTTGTTCCTTTTGTTTCCCAATCAAGGCTTCTAAAGACTTCCTCTAATGCAGCTGTAAATATTTGGGAGATATGGTGTTGCCTTGCCGGATGCCTTTTGGTATTGGAAACTTTTCACTGTTTTTATATAATTTAATTACAGAAGTTGCATTATTGTAAATATATTTTAGTGTTTCAATATGTGATTTCTCAGTTCCCTGAGTTTCAAGTGCTTTTAGTGTTGCAGATGTTTTAACTGAATCAAATGCTTTTTCGTAGTCTATATAGGCTAGACATAAGGGTTTATTGTATTTGATTGATTTTTCAATGAGCTGTCTTAATGTGTGAATATGGTCCAAAGTATCAATATTCTTTCTAAATCCAGCTTGTTCACAGGATTGCATTCCTCTAGTTTAGATTTTATTCTATTATTTATAATTTTTGTGAAGACTTTATATATAGTGGAGAGTAGGTTTATAGATTGGTAGTTTTTAATTTCTTCCTTATTGCCCTTTTTAAAAAATTAGTATTAGAAGTGAATTGTTCCAATTTTTTTGGAATTTTTATCTGTTTTAGGTATATATTAAAGAGTATAGTCAGCTGTTTGATGATAGGGCTTCTTCCCAGTTTTAAGAAGTCTACCATAATTCCATCTTCTCCTGGGGTCTTTCCATTATTCATTTCCCGCAGTGCCATTTCCACTTCACCTTGTAAGATCTCAGGGGCATCGTGTTCTTCCTCACTCGAGTTATCCATAGATGATTCTTGGATGTCTCGGTCTTTGTCTTCATAGAGTTCAGTATTAAATTCCTGAATTCTTTTGATTATTGCATCTCTATTTTTTATAAGTTCACCATTTTTTCCTCTTACAGCAGTTATTTCCTTTGTGCCAAATGATAATGTTCGTCTTAGGACCTTCATATTACTATTGTTTCTTTCATTTTCGTAGTATTATAAGATCTAATTTCTATCTTCTGTCTGGATGGTCCGTAGTTGGGTCATATATTTGTATAATTTTCAGTTGGTATCTTTTATTTATGAAGAGACTTAGTTCAGCTATTCTTGATGTTATTTTATTAACAAACAGGACATTGTCCTTGATAGTTTTATTTATTAGGAATCCTACACTGCCAGTTGAGTTTCTATCACATTCACAGTGGTAGAATATGGTAGATGTCCACCTTTTAATCGCATGAGAGTTTCTTCTTTCCTTCTTATCTCTGAAAGGCCCACAACGTCCCATTTTATATGGACCAATTCCTTTTAGTTAATTTTTCCCTTCAAATCCTGGGGACCAAATTTGAGAACACAGTCCAAGAAGCATATCTGATTAGAACTTTATACAATGGAATGACAACTCATATCTCTGGAAATCAGCATCCTTCTCAGTATTGCAGCAATCTTCTGGATTACCTTCACCACCTTTGCAATATGTTCCCTGAATTTCAGGTTACTATCAGTCATCACCCCCCAAGAACTCTTGCCTCCCCGCCTTCCTCCAATATAGCTCTTTCAATAGAATATGAAGTCTCCCATCGATATATCCCAAACTTCAAGAATTAAAATTTTGCTGCATTAAACTGAACACCCCATTCATTTACTCATCTATCCAGTTCATTCAATTCCTCTTGCAGGGTTGCCACATCTGCACTATTAGTAACTCTTCCGAGCTTCACATAATCTGCAGACAGCTGGATATCTCCTTGCAATCCAGTGATAATGTCACTGATATAAAGGTTCAACAATACATGTTCCAGTACTGAGCCCTGTGGGAACTCACTTGTAACCTTCTGCCTCCTTAATATTGCCAAACCATACACAACTCTGATACTTATCAGATAGCCAATCTCAAACCAGTTCATTAAACTGTATTCTAAACCATGATGTGCTGCAACTTACATATCAGCTTATCATGCGGTACCCTGTCAAAAGACTTTGGACAAATCCAAAAAAAATAAATAAATAATATATATATATATATATATATATATATATATACACAGAATATGATTTTCACTCATCAACCACTCTTGTCCTTTTATTATAAAAGGCAATCATATTACTAAAGCAAAAGAACTCCTTAACAAATCCATGTTGACAATCACAGATAACATGACCCTCATCTGCTCAACTCTGTATATGGTCCCTCACTAATTACTTCAAGGCCTTAGCAACTACTGAATGAAACACAAACTGGTCTATAATTTGATACTTCCAGTCTGCTATCTCCTTTCCCTCATGAAATGGCACCATCTTATCCTCCTTCCGCTTCTCTGGTACTTTTCCAGTGAACAGGCTTTCATTAAAAAGCCAGGTCAACAGAGCTTCAGTTCTTTAGCATATTCTCTCAAAACCTGTTTTGAAATTCCATCCAGTCCCACTGCTTTATTGACAACCAGAGTACTCAGTATTTGAAACACACTTCCTCTTACACCTTGAGCCTGCCCTATCCCTCCAGTATTAAAACCTACTTCTCCAGGATGAAATACCCCAGTAAAATGTTCGATGAACAACTCTGTTATGTCCTTTGTATCAGTCACTCTATTTCCATTTTTTCTCACAATGTCATTCCACTATTATGTCTCCTCCTACTAGCCACATAGCTAAAAATTCCCTAGGATTTTCTTTGGATCTTAGGGTCAATCTCTTCTCATATTCCAGTTTTGCCTTCCTTGCCATACTAGTCACTCTCCTGGCCTGAGTCTTATATTCTTCATGCATCTGCTCTACACAACCTCTCCTTATATCTCTTCCATAACATCTTTCTTACCTGCAGTTCTTTGTTTGATATTGGTGGTCATCCACTTTACACCAAATTGTGTCCTCTTCTTCACTCATTGAATACAGCTTACTATTGCTGCTGACAAATATTCCTTCGCCATTTCCCAAGCACTAATGATATCTCACCCTTCCAATTCCTCCCTCCATGGAATTGCCCCAAGTTGATATCTAAGACTATTATAATCACCAGCCTTATAATTCCATATATTCCCTTATCTTTGATACTCCTGCATGTCCACTCTCTCCAGATGGGGGGTGGAGATGCTATCACAGTTATAATCAGCTCTTCTGATGCTATGACCAAATCCAAAACTCTCGAACCTCTTGATCCTTCTATTGCATGTTGCCTAAGACATTTGTCCCTGAAGAATTGTAAAAACTCCATTTCCTTAGTACTACATGCATTTTCCTCTTTCCAGTTTATACTGCCAAAGTTAAAATCTTCTATAACAATCATTCTTCTTGCACTTGACAACTTAAATGCTTAAAGATCTCCTTCTCCTTGGCTTGTAGAAACACCCCACTAAATATTCTGTCTTGCAAACCTCTTCCTCATACCATATGCTTTCAAAACCATTAGTATCAATGCCCTCCAAAGCCTCCACTCCAAGAGGACATAAGTCATCACTTATAAGCAGTACTCCAGCACTGCATTTTCTCTTCCTATTCTGTCAAAAAAATGCTCTACCCTGCTACTTCTATTATTATTATATCATTTTCCATCAACCATGTCTCAGAGATCCCAATAATCTTTGGACAGGCTGATGCTATCAGCACCTCCAATTAATCTCCTTTATTCCGGATATTTCTGGCATTCGTATAAAGCATAAAAATTTCACTGTTTTTATGATATACTGGAATATATCACATTTTTATGATAGTCTGGAGGGGATAATGATATATCATTATCCCCTCCAGATTCTGCTGGACTCAGCGTTATCTGAGGTATTCCTCCGTCTCCCTCATTCAGAGAACAGCAATCTCTCTCCAGATGCCTACATCCTTCCTCATTCAAATGCAAGTGGTCTTTTGTATACAGTTCCTTTCTGTCTCCAATTGATCTCTAAGCATCCACATATTCCATGCCTCTCTTTCGAGGCATTCTGGCTATCATGCTATTCATTATTAATGGTCTTCTACTCAGCTAGTTAATTTTATTTTGTTCACTTATTACAAAGTTGAAAGAGAAGAGTAAGATAAAATGATGCCAAAGTACTACCCAGAGACTGAAAAGTTGATTGCTCTTTGCAATACCTCTAGGTAGAAGAGGTTTAAACTAAGCAATTATTACAATTTTTTGTTTCCAAATTTCAGCTTTCCAATATATTCAATAACTACTTTGTCTTCTAGTTCTTTTTAATCATTTCACTGATTCATTTATAACATTTAAAAATAAAACACTTTTATAAGAAACAGCATTTATACCCTATATAATTTCATTAATGAAACATACTGTTAATGTAACAACAGCTCAGTAGGATATCACTAAACAAGTGTTTCCTTCTGTAATATGATTTATTAGCAATTTAATATATAACAAAGAGCCTGAGTTAAAAGAAAAAAAAACAAATATGAAGAAACAGCCATTATTTTTTCTGATTTAATTTTTAATTTCAAAAGACTACATTTTACCTTCACATCCTCTGAGAGTAACTTCTGCAAGTGGATTTGAGCATGAATCACAACGCCGACCAATTACTCCTAACCTACACTGACACTGACCAGTTATGGGATTGCAGCTAGTACTATATGATCCTTTTGGATAGCAGTCACAGCTGAAGCAGGTATCACTATTCAGAGGCTGAAAATGATTCTCCTAGAAGAACACGTTATATAAAATAAAAGTTAACAGTTCATCTGATTCCAATTAAAGCACATGATTATTTGCTGAAATCTTGCTCAAAACAATGGAAGAACAGATTCTTGTATTTAATTAAATGTTGCTCGTTCAACAATTACTTCAAAGTATTTGTATCAATTTTTAACATAAAATGTATGAATATTGGGCATTTTTGTGGATATGCAGTATTTATTTATATATGTATGCAGCATATTTGTATGTGGAATGATTAATAAATATTTGTCTGGAGTCGGCAAGATTGTTTCCAATAGCTGCAGTAGTGCAATTGGAATATTGGAACATTGCGTCCTTCGATTGGAAAAAGTCCTGGGTTCAATTCTCATCATGATGAGGGGAATCCTTATATGGGCTTTTTCAGTTGAAAGTGAGTTAGCCGATCTCATACTGTGGTATCAGGCCTTTATCTCCAAGAAATCTGGGTTTTTCATCCCACGTACAGACATATCAGCCTTCAGAACACACGCAATTTACAGACAAGAAATACTATTGTTGGTGAGGATGGGCGATAGATGGTGTTTGATGGGTAGTGTCGCAGTTGGATAATTAAGTAGTAGTGGAGAGGATGAGATGTGTTTAGCGAAGTAGAGTAGAGTGCTCTCCTACGATGAGTCCTTGGACTCCCTGGAGGTGTCACATAATAATAATAATCCTATAATCAATCATTATAAATCAGACGACAACAGTGATCAACTTTTCCCATAATATGATTCAATTCGACATATGGAAATATTACCTGGAATCATCAAATTATGTATATTTAGTCTCAAGGAACAATGATAGTAACAAAGTTCATATTACAACTAACTTCCTATTTACTTCTTTTTTTTTTTTTTTTCTAAATCAGTCTTATATTTCAGTTTTCTAAGGAACAGTGGCTTCATCAATCCACCTAGATATTAATCTTTACATTAGTACATAATACACCTCTAAGATTCCTCTAGCATTCCAAATCTCCCAACCAGCCAAAGTGGACGAAATACTCAGACACCCTAGGATTTTTTCATGGCTGAAAACATCATTGAAATTCTGCCTTTCAACTTGTGATTACCTTCCTCTACCATTAATCCCTTAATGGCAATTGTTCAGCCATTACTCCAGGAGATTGATGAGGCCAGAGAGATGACGTTTAGGGTGCACATTGTAAAAGTGGCTAAATCAGCTCATCAACTCACTTGGTTGTTGAAAAATATTTTGACGAGCAGAGACAGGCAAGTTATTGTTCCTCTGTACCAAGCCTTGATAAGACCTCATCTCGACTACTATGCCCAGATTTGGTCACCTAAGTTCCTTCTTGATGGGGAGGAGGTGGAGAGGATCCAGAGGCGAGTGACCAAGATGATAGCAGGTCTATGGAATGAACCTTATGAGACCAGGTTGAAGATTTGTGGGTTGCAGAAATTAGTTGATAGGTGGAAAAGGGGAGATATGATTGAGACATTCAAATTGCTAAAAGGTTTGTATAGGATTAATTCAGAGGATATTTTTGAGATCAGTACTGGTGGTGGGAGAACTAGGGGACACCTATGGAAGCTGGGCAAGAGTGTGGTAAGCAAGGGTGTTAGAGCTGGGTTCTTTACTTTTAGAGTGGTAAATGAGTGGAATAAGCTGCCAGAGTCTGTTGGGGGTGCTATGACGGTAAGTGAGTTCAAGGCAAGGTATGATAGATACTGTGAGAATGTCATACAGCTGTGTGGACATGATATTTAGGACCTCCCTCGATGAGTCTAAGGACTCCCTGGAGTCGCTCGTAATAATAATAATAATTAACAGATTAACTCTTATGGAGCAACCTTTGTATCTCTCGACTTAAAGTATACTGTATTACTTAATTTTGAATTTTCTATATTTGAGCTTTTTTGTGGCACAATTTATTTATTATCTGTGTTTCCAAGGATAAAAGTGGATTTTTCATGTGAGAAAATAAATAATCAATCCTGAAATGGCCACAGATAAGTCTTTGCAATGTATTTATTGAGGTAGAAGTAAATTTGCTATCTTATTTTACAAATCAGTGCAATGGAACAAGACAATTTATGTTATTTCATTACTGAAAATATTGCAAAAATTATTTCTGTGCAACTTTCAAATGCTTGACATTAATATCATTGTAAAATATTCATAATTTTCTTTTCAAATAACATTAATTAAAATATATATGTGAACTTTTGTTTTCTTACTTGCAGAATGCATTATGATGCTTTATTTTTAGAAACAAGTTTGTTTTTATAAGCAATAAATGATGTTCAATTGCATTGCTTGCTTTCTAATTGTGAGCTTTTAATAGCGCAGGATTACCAAATAGGCAGATTAGACAACAGATCAAAATAATATTGATTTGATCTTGAAAGATAATTACAATCAAGTGTGAGCAAACAAAGTTTGCGCCTGAAAGTATCTTGAGGAATGGGATAAGGTGGTACAACACCAGGACGACTCCTTGCAAAGGTGGAGCAAGCTACCAACACTCCTAAAGGATTAAACTAAATTTATTATATTCTAACCAAGTGAAAAATAAACTTTCAACATCTTCCTCTAAATCCAGAGTAATTTATTAAAAAGGTGGCACACCAATTGGCAACTCCTATAGGTAGAAATGACCTTGCTAATACTTCTGACTGGTATCTCCACTTGGGCCTGGCTCTCACTGAAGAGACCTCAATAAAGGTCGAAACTAGTCTGGGTAGTGGCCCTTCCCTTAATGCATAACATTAGACATATCCGCAAGGAGATGTGTTTTGCATTATGGGAGATACTGAGATAGGAGTGTTGGTAGCTTGCTCTACATTTGCAAGGAGTCGCCCTGGTGTTGTACCACCTTACCCCAGTCCTGAAGATACTTTCAGGCACAAACTTTGTGCTCACACTTGGATAAAGGATTAAACTAAATTTATTATATTCTAACCAAGTGAAAAATAAACTTTCGACAGCTTTATTAAAAATTGTTTCCAAAAGATAGAAAAAATGAATCAACTCAAAGAAATGAAAATTTTACATCAAAGACTCTATAGAGAAAATACTGTATTAATGTAATGTACCCATTAACAACTTAAGGTAGATAAACCATAGACATCAGGTTCACATTACAGTTTGCCTCTTAAAAGCTCATTTTCTGTTGGCTGTCAGTAAAAAATTTCAACGTCTTGCAAAAGGTAGACTTCCAAAATATCCTGAAAGATTTCACCACAATAAAATTGAGGAAAGTGAATGTTTTACAGTTTTGTTTGTTTATTAAAAAGTAAGGAATTAAAATTCCTTACTTTTTGTTTAACAATATTATGTAACATTGTTTAATAATATTTAATAATTATTGTTTAATTGTTTTTTTGTTTTGCAGCTCAAGTTTAATGGTGTTATTCATCCATTTAACTCCCACTTGATTTACTCTCCAGACCAGACATGCAGTCAGCAATCATCTCCCTCAAAAACTCCTTTACCATTTTCAATGCACCATCAACATCCAGCACTTGCAGTTTTACATGTCATCGTATTGATCCAAGCAATCTCCTAAGCCTGCCATACTTACCAGCTCAGTAATTCCACATATACCCTGTCTTAATTGAAAATTCGACACAATTAACCCACCTCCCAGGTCACGACCTTATGATCATTATTGCAAGTGGCAACGTGGTCATATTCATTCAAATTCACAGATGAATTACTAGATCAAGCACTCTCCAACCCCTAGTATATTCCATTACATGCTCTCTCACGTAGTTATCCATTATTATTATTATTATTATTATTATTAAACAAGACCTCATGGAGTCAAAGACTCATCTAGGAGGTCCTTTTATCTCACACACATCTCATCATACCGGGTCTTAAACACATTCAAACTCCTTGCAGACACCACACTCTCAGGCAAGGCATTCCAATCATTCACAACTCTGCACGAAAAAAACCTGCCTCTCACTCCCCTACTCACACCCTCTTTATACAGTTTCCAGGGATGACCTCTGGTTCTCCCCTGATCTCCCACTATTCGCTGTAGAACTTCTCCACCATTGATCCTATAGCAACCCCTTACCAACTTGTAGGTCTCTATCATATCTCCCCTCTTCCTTCTCTCCACTAGTCTCTGCAAATTACATCTTTTCAATCTTTCCTCATACTCGACATTCCAGAGGTCAGAAACTACCTTAGTCAGTCGCCTTTGGACCCTTTCCAACATCTCTTCATCCTTCTGAAAACCAGGTGACCAAATCTGGGCACAATAGTCCATGTGTGGCCTAATCAAAGCCTTATACAATGGAACAAGAATCTCCCTACTTCTACACGTCAGTGTCCTCCTCATCATTCCCAGAAGTCTTTGTGTTGTCTTCACAATTTTGGCGATGTGACCCCTAAATTTTAGATCCTTATCCACTATCACTCCCAGATCTCTTATTTCCTCTACTTCCAACAATATATTCTTACCAAGCATAAATTCTGCATCCCATCTTTGTTTTCCAAATTTTAAAACCTTACATTTTGCAACATTGAACTCACATCCCCATTTGCTTGCCCAATCAATCAATTTATTCAAGTCTTCTTGCAAGGCCACAACATCTTCACTACTCTTTATGGTTCGTCCCAACTTTGCATCATCTGCAAACAACTGAATATCTCCATCCAAATCTTCGCCAATATCATTAATATACAAGTTAAATAGTAATGGCCCTAAAACAGATCCCTGAGGCACTCCACTAGTGACTTTCCTTTTCCTGGATATTGCACCCCCATACACAACTTGTTGATACCTATCAGATAGCCAGTCTCCAATCCAATGCACTAATCTAATATCCAACCCCATCTGCTCTAGTTTGACTGTCAACTTATCATGAGGCACTCTATCAAAAGCTTTTGCGAAATCCAAGTATATTACTGTGTATCCTTCTCCTCTGTCCAAGGAAGCAGTCACTTTATTGTAATAAGTAAGTAGATTACTAAAACACGACCTCCCTTTAGCAAATCCATGCTGTCCATCAAAGATTATACCATTGTTGTCAACCCAACTCTGGATTCTAGTTCTCACAAGCTTCTCCAACAACTTAACCACAACACCCGACACACAGATAGGCCTATAGTTTGATGCTTGAGTTCGATCACCTCCTTTATGAAGTGGCACAATCTTGCCCTCCTTCCACTCTTTAGGGACTTGACCAAGTGCAAGACTCGTATTAAAAAAATATGTCAAGGCAGGTGTCAACTCTCTGGCACATTCCTTCAGAATACGCGGTGATATATTATCAAGTCCCACAGCCTTATTTACATCTAGTTTACTCAACTCCCCAAACACCTCTTGCTCACTTACAGTCAGTCTCTCCTCCCCATCATCAACTGCTCTTAATCTCTCCATGAAGTCACATTCACAAGATTGAAAGATCTTTATGAACTGCTCATTAAGTATCTCCACCACACATTCTGCAACAGCTGTCTTTATACCATTTCCTCCAATCAATGTCATCCTTCCATAATCATTCTTTCTTTTGCTGGCTACATATCGAAAGAACTCCCTAGGATTCTTTTTAGCTTCATTAGCTAACTGCTGTTCATACCTCTCTTTAGCTACTCTCACCAACCAAGTCACTCTCCTTGCCTGGTCTTTGTAGAACTCATGAAATTGGTTACTTCCACTTCTCTTATGCTGCCTCCACAATGCCCTTTTTCTCTGTATTGCATGCTTAATCTCTTTATCCATCCATCTCACACCTAACTTATTTAACCTTCTCACCCGTGGTATACATTTAGACATTGCATCCACTAAATATTTTTTGAAAATCCCCCAAGCTGCATTGATCTCTTTTCCAGCTAACTCCTCATTCCATGCTACACCTGCAAGCTGTCTCCTGAGCTCTTCATAATCACTAACTGCATAAAATCTATTTTCTTCTCACATGTGCTCTCTCCTCTTTCCAATCAATGTTGCCATAGTCCAAAATTCCCCCATAATAATTACCTATCCTCCACTCATTGTGTCTATTTGCCAATGCATACTATCTCCATCATCTATTTCATCTCCTGGTCTATAGCAGCACCCAACTGCATATTTTGTTCTGCTGGCCTCAATCTCACACCAGATAGCCTAAATATGCTATTTTCACTATCCTGCAGTTGAACTTCTATTCTGTTCGACTGCAGCTCACCAGTTATCATCAATAACATTCCTTCCATCATTCTTTTTTCTTTCTTTCCTGAACACACTATACCCTTCACATTCTATCCCACTAACTATATCATCTTTTGTCAGCCATGTCTCACTAATGCCAATAACCTGTGGTCAGGAAGAGCCAAGAAGAGCAAACAAAAGATCATAAATTCCTCCTTGTTCCTAATACTTCTGACATTAAGGTACACAAAGTGCAAAAGTCCCCTAGTTCCACCCTGATCTTGACTCATTATACTAACTGTCCCATTAACTCAGACATATTATCTGATACTATCATCAAATTCAATACCCTCAAGTCTGTGGAGATACCTTCCATCATGTTTTAAGTAATTATCTCTAGGTAGTTCTGTGGTAGTATTAACACAGTGTTAAACCATATGGAAAAATAACTGCTAATTGATAAATAAGAAAGTGTTCTTGGATATGTTCTTATATTTATTTTATAAAAAAAAATTAGAGATTTTATAGTTCTTTAAGACACTGTAAAGCATGTCGCAGTTTACATATTTTACAGTTTCTTAAAACTGCAATATATTTTACAATTTTGTAAACAACATACAAGAAATTGTAAAATTCGTTGCAGTTTATATCAAAATAGTAACAACATTTAGGACACTAACATTTTAAACTGTTGCAATTATTATCCGTTTATTCTGCACAACTAACTGTTAAATCAATTGTGATTGTACATTATCCAAAAATAGCAAAATATATTACTTAAAGGTTCCTATAACTTAATCCACCTATTACCTCACACATGCATTCTCCTGTAATTTTATTACAGTCAGGACTGTAACCTTTGTTCAAGTCACATTGACATGGTCCACAGATTGGATGACCCCACCAGTTGGATGGACAGGGTTGGTGTAGTAATATTTCACAATAATGCCCTGTGTGTTTGTCATCACATTCACACCGATAAGAACTCTGAAAGTGATTTTCAGCATCTGGAAGTTGAGGTACACAGGATGAACCTTCACTGCAAGGATTAATTTCACATACAGGCAAACATCTTTCACCTACATATCCTGAAAGAAAATTTCTAATGATCATGATTTCATTAACTTCTTTTTAAGAAACAAATAACTGTTTTCTCAATGTAAAATAACTTACACAATTCTTGGTCATAAGTATAATAGATCCTACTTTTAAGACCTAACTGTAATAATCAAACCAAATTTTGTATATGCTAAGTGTCATGAAATATTCTAGAAATACTTGATCTATAAAATATCACATTTAAATAAGGAAATGAAAAAGAAACAGTTATTTCATTATGCAAAAGTTAAAATGACATAGAATTTACTGTTCAGAGTTTCTTAAAATAAAAATTTAGTTTCCTTTGAACCAAGAAGTATTTTTTTTATTTTTTTGATACATTTCCCTATAGAATGATAAAGCATTATTGATTAAGGCTAAGGCCTTCAAGTCCCACTGAAAATTTGACCATCAGTTTCCAAATTTTATAGACTATTGTCAAAGTTTGATTTCAAAAGCTTTAAAATCTTTGTAATGGAAAGGTGGAAGTGGGATTACATTCTTCAATTTCTATTTTTTCAATACATTACACTTGCCCAAGAAATTATATTCTTGTTTTATTCAAGCATAAGCAAACAAAGTTTGTATGTGAAATACATTCATGACTAGTCTAATCTATTTCTATATAGAAGCTAATGACTTCACATTAATTTCCTTTATATCGCAATAATGCAGAAGACACCCCTGCTGGGACAGTATGTGCTTCACATCATCATCAACACCAGCATTGAGTGAAGTCATCCTTCTTTAGCTAATCTTTCTCTTACTTGCTACATAGTTAGCAAGAGTGTTAGAACTAGGTTTTTGGAGAGTAGTGAATGAGTGGAATAGGTTGCCAGTCTGTTGGGGGGATGCCATGACTGTGAATGAGTTCAAAGCAAATATGATAGATACTGCACAAATGTTTGATAGTTCTTGACATGATGTTTAGGTCCTCCCTCAATGAATCTAAGGACTCCTTGGAGCTGCCCATAATAATAATAAGGAAAAAAAAAAAAAACCCTGTGGATTTTCTTTGGCCTACTTCGCTAATTTTCTCTCATAATCTGATTTTGTTTTTCTTATGCTTGCACTTTGTAAGCAGGGCCATCCCCAGATAAGATCGTGCCATGAGCTAAACAATTAAATATCCCCCCCCCCCGATGGATTATAAGACAAAAATATAAGAAAATCTCCAATTCCTATTTTGTTTTTATTACAAGAGAAACATTAATGCAAAACGATTACATAATAATATTAATTAAATGTTTGCTCTATGGGATATCGCACAATGAAACTGTTTATAAGTTCATAGCAAGCTTGGAAGAACTTCTTTCTCCACTTGCTATGCTAACAGGAATCATAAGCGCAGCGACGGCACCTACCACAACATGGTTGAACGAGTGCCCTTATGAAGCTGCACCGTGAGGCAGTCTGCCTCTATGCTACACCCTGTCAATGGTACTGTTTGTGGCTCAAGAGTATGCTGATCACCTTTTTCTTTATATTCCCTCCACATTGTTTTTTTTTTTTTTTTTTTCAGCTCTTTCTTTATATCTATATCCATGCACTTAATCCCCACATGGTTCATTCTCTCAATGTTAGGTATACAGTCTGAGAAAACTTTCACAAATAATCCATCCTTCAATTTTCTATGCAATACTGATAAGCTATGGCACTGATCCAAGATGCTTTGTGCCATAATTATCAGCTTTATAGTTCAACATAAAACCTTTCTTTACAGAATTCCACATGATCAGCAACTTCCCAGAACAAGACTACATGGTCAGTCTCCCCAAAATGAAGGCATGGCATGTCTGCCTTGGTTATGGATATATCTTCTGTATCTTCTGATGCTATTACCAGATTCAGCATTCACCAACTCCTGATCTCCTCTGTGACATGTTGCTAAGATCCCTAAGAAACCATATAAATTCCACTCCCATCTTGCCATTCCCCCTTTCCTTCCTCCAATCTACCTTGATACTTGAAATCCCCCTCCCCCAATAATTGCTTGGCCTGCATTCATTCTGCTATTCTGCCATTGCATGGCATCTACATCTTCCTGTGGCTCCCCTGATCTAGAGCAGCAACCAACACATTTTGTCTATCTCACACCAGATTACCTCGGCCTTACTAAAAATCCTTTAACTTCTTATTTTGTTTACTTTAGTTAGCTGTATTCCACGAGTGAAGAAGCGAACACAATTTGGTGTAGTGGATGACAAACAATGTCAAACAGTAACTGCAGTTGAAAAAGAGATTATGGAAGAGGCATAAGGAGAGGGATGGAGGGCAGATACATGAAGAATATAAGATGCAGGCCAGCAGAGTGACCAGTAAGGTCAAGTGCAAAACTGTAATATGAGAAGAGAAAGGCACTAAGATCCAAAGAAAATCCTATGGAATTTTTTTAGCTACATGGCCAGTAGGAAGAGAAATGATTGTGCAAGAATGACATTACAGGATAAAAATGGGATCACTGCTCTAACGGATATGAAACTAGGAAAGGCTCCAGGTTTCGATGAAATTCATTCTGATTTCCTGTTGAAGACAGGATAAAAAGGTCGACAGTGGTTGGCTTGCTTTTTCTCTGACATCCTCCAGACTGGTAGACTTCCAAAAGAGTTTAAGAGGATCAAAAATATCCCCATCTTAAAACCAAGAAAAACCAACAAAACCAGAAAACTACCAACTAATCACCCTGCTTAACACCTGTTATAAGCTCCTAGAAAGCTCATCCTCAATAGAATTTCCCCTAAGATAATAGAACAAGTCCCAGTAAAACAGGCCAGATTCAGACATAAACGAAGCTGCTGTGATCAGGTTCTGTCACTTACCACACATATAGAGGCAGGCTACCAACAATGCCTGAAAACAGCTGTAGCTTTTGTAGATCTTACCACAGCTTATGATACAGTCTGGAGGAATGCCGCAGTCTGCAAGTTGCTCCGTACAGTCCCATGCAGAACAATAGTAAAACTAATCGATAACATACTAAGCAACCACATGTTCCAAGTGTGTATGGACGAGAACAAAAGTAAACAAAATCTCTGGATAATGGATTACCACAAGGGTCAGTTTTCTGGCTCCCCTCCTTTTTAACTTATACATTACAGATTTGCCTAATTCAGCCTCCAAGAAGTTTTGCTATGCTGATGACATTGCTGTAGCCACCAGACACACCAATTTTACTACAATGGAAGATACCCTAACAAACATCCTTGCAGTCAAAGATGAGTACTTCAGCAAATAGAGATTACACCCAAATCCTAGCAAAACAGAAGTTTCATGCTTCCACCTGAACAATAACCAAGCCAACAAAGAATTCATGGTCTACTTCAACCACAAACTGCTATGCTACAACAGATTTCTGAAATATCTGCGTGTCACTGTGGACAGAACTCTATCTTTTAAACCACATCTCATTAACACAGCATCCAAGCTAAAAACAAGAAATATTATACTGCAAACACTGTGTGGAACAACTTGAGGTGCCTCAGCAACAACGCTTCACTGCACTGCTCTTGGCCTCATTTACTCTGCAGCTGAATACTACTCACCCGTACGGCTGAACAGACATATGGACGAGCCCATGTGTATTTGGTTGATGCTCAGATGAACGCCACTATGCGCCTTATTTCTGGAACTGCAAAATCAACCTCAATCTACTGGCTCAAAGTGATAAGCAACATCCCACCTCCACACCTCCCCAAATCCAACTTTCTTCTACATGAATATACCAAAATCGTGGAAATCCAAAATCTTCCAATCCACAAAGACATCCCACCATTAGAAATAAACAGGCTAAAGTCAAGGCACCCTACAATCTTAACAGAAAAAATCTTGCAGAGATAAGTTTCAACATGAAGGAGAAGTGTGGAAAGGCTTATGTATTTGTCACACATGTTGATTGGATTTTAACGGTATAGATGCAAACACAGATTGATAAGAAAATAACTATTTATTAACTTAAACTCTAATATTTTGCTGGTATTATATCCAGCATCTTCAGAGCACACAAACAAAGTTTGTTACAGTAGCAAGACAACTGTAATCCGGTGTAACAGTGGGACTAGCATGAGTAATTGTAGCATGCAACACAAAGACTAAAGTCCTAATTAGGCACCAAGTTAAAAAAAAAAAAAAAAAAAAAAAAAAAAAAAAAAGATATTAATTTGTTCTTAGGATGACTGTCTCCCAAATCTTTGGTAGATTTATACAGCCATACTTGTTGACATGTGGAGTATGTTTCAGGGCATCTGTAGATTCCAGGAACAACCTCTCTGACTTGTAACAGCTTCTGTGCAGTACTTTTGTTCTTTTCCAATTGATCCTGTATGTAGGGGTATCCAAAGCATGGTCTGCCAGACCCGACTTGCCATAGCGAAAGCGCCAGATATATTTATTGTGTTCACCGAGGGCGGATGTCCACCATTTTTCCTGCTGTCCATAGTAGGCTCGATGACATGAACAGGGCACTTCATAGACTCCTGGATGCGATAAAGGAGAGAATCCGTCCTTAGGTGAACGGATGAGAGTTGCCAATTTCGCATGAGGTTTAATAAGTGCATAGTTGGTGTGTGTTAAGCACCCTAGATATCTTTTCAGATGTGCCTTTAATGTATGGGATGGTAATAGTTTTGTTGGTCTTCTGTGGTAGATAGTGGAGAGATTTTTGGGGAGCATTTAGTATTTTATCTATCTTTGAGGATTATAGCCATTGGTCAGGAAGATGTGATGCAGGTGAGAAATGTCATTGGAACAAACTGCTCTAGCTCTATGGGTTAATGTTTTTAAGATACCATATTGTTGAGAAGAGTGATGGTGTGATTGTTTGTGTAAATATCTTCTGTATGTGTGGGTTTTCTATAAACCGAGAATGATAAGGAACCTTCTGGAAGACGTGTGATAGGGGTGTCCAAGAAGGGTAGACAGTCATTGGCTTCTAGTTCCATTGTAAAGTGGATTTTAGGGTGTTGGCCATTTAGATGCACTAAAAATGTATTCAATTATTTAACTTCCAGTATTCAACAGACTGGAAGTGTCTAATTATAGGCCAGGTTGTGTGTCATCAGTAGTTGTTAAGGGATTGCAGAAATTAGTGACTATATACAGTGTTAGATAAATGAGGATAATGTTATCTGTGAGAATCAACATGGATTTGTTAAGGGGGCCCTCTCTTGCTTTAGTAATATATATAACAAAGCCTTTTATAATAAAGTGACAAGAGCAGTTGATGAGGAAAAGGCATATACTGCCATTTTTTGGGATTTTGCAAAGCCATTTGACAGGGTGCCACATGATAAGCTGATATTTAAGTTGCAGCACATGGATTTAAATGTTGGGTTAGTCAAATGGATTCAGGACTGGCTGTCTGATAGGTATCAGAGAGTTGTGTATGGTCGGACAATATCAAGGAAGCAGAAGGTTACAAGTGGCATTCCACAGGGCTCAGTATTGGGACCTATGTTCAACCTTTATATCAATGATACTGTCAATGGATTGCAAGGGGATATTCAGTTGTTTGTGGATAATGTGAAGCTGGGAAAGTTTATCAGTAATAGTGCAGAAGTGGCAGCCCTGCAAGAGGATTTGAATAAACTAGACATATGGGCAAATGAATGCAGGTATCAGTTTAATGCAGCAAAATTCATTGAAGTTTTGAAGTTTGGGATTCATCAATGGGAGGATGCATACTCAATTGGAGGAGCTATACTAGAGGAAGTAGGGGAAACAATAGATCTGGAGGTGATAATTGATAGAAAACTGAAATTCAGGGAGAATATTGCAAAAGTGGTGAAGGTAACTCAGAGGATTGCTGCAATACTGAGACGAACATTGACCTGCAGGGATAAAAGAATTATTGTTCCATTCTATAAGACCCTAATCAGACCACACTTAGACTATTGTTCTCAGATTTGGTCCTCAGGATTTGAAGGGGATTAATTAACTGTGGAATGTGGGTACAGAGGCAGATAACAAAGATGGTTTCAGGACTGTACAATGTCAGTTACAAGGATCTACTGAGGGAATGTGCACCCTATCATACCGAACTGCAGAGTTTGGTGGATAGAAGGAGAGGTGATATGATAGAGACTTTTAAACTGTTGAGAGGCAGTTATAGGGTAACCATTGGAGAGTTCTTTTACTTGGTGGAAGGTTCATGGTTCTTTACTGTGGTGGAACGGTGGGAAGGAGCAATGAAAAGGGGCCATTCCCTGAAGTTACGAAAGGAAGCTGTGAGCAAGAGGGTGAGAAGTGGTTTTTCTACGTGGAGGGTGGTTGAACTGTGGAATGCATTGCTTGAGAGAGAGTGGTTAGAGCAAGAACGGTCAATGAGTTCAAGGAATGGTATGATAAACTTTGTGTTTCCTAAAAATGATATCCCACAATGAGTCTTTTGACTCCATGGAGGTCTGGATGATAATAATAATAGTTCTTCAGCTATCACATTAGTAATATCCCACCTCCTGTCCTGTTCCCTCTATCCTCCTTGAAAATACAATATCCTTTACATCCTATTCCTGTATTTATATCATTTTCTGTCAACCAGGTCTCGCTGATGCCTATATTATCTGGAGTAGTGGCGATGACTAATGCCAAAATAATTATTGCTGATACCTCTGGCATTCATGTAATATGGAATTCATCATCCCCTTGAACCCATAGTTGCCCTTGTGTAATGTCACTACTAACCTACTTAATCTAAAACCTCTGAAACTACAAGCATTTCATAATGATTTTTGTATTTATCCCATACATGGCCAAACACAAGCTTGATTGCATCACCTTCCCTAATATTTCTAATTTTCCTGGTTTGCACTTCCGAACCCACTAAACAAAACTTTCTCAAACATCTAACTCCAAAACTATTCAAATGTAGTCCATAAGGAATATATAAGTCCTTCTGTCCATCACATTCATTCCACACATCTATGAACTGTACATTTCTCCTGCAAAATCTCATTGACTCATTAGCAATCATGGTCCTTCTGAATTCTACCCTATTGTACCAAGTCAGCAGATTTACAATCTTTACTTTCTTAATCTTCATTTTAACATCTTTAACCAACTCTTTCATATAACTATTTGATATTATTATTATTATTATTATTTTGACACCTCCAGGGAGTCCAAAGACTCATCGCGGGAGAGTGTGCCGACAGCATCGAACGATTGCCCTCCTTCCAACTACTAACCGCGCTCAAACTTACTTAACTGAGCCATTAGTAGCAGAGGCTCTACCAATCGACCAACCTTTGCCAAACTCCTCATTGTAAATTTTTGCCAAACTCCTCATAACCTCTCTCATTGTGTATTTATCACCTTTCAAATCATTAGTTCCTTCCAAAACATTCAATTCTTTCACTTCTTTTTTCTTCTCCCTTTTTTGCAAATTAACAGTTTCACTAAAATCCTGAAATCTTTGCACCTGGGAAACATACTTTTGTCATTTTCTCATTAAGGATACCACTTATCATCAAATCTCCATATAATGAGTGGAGTTGTAGTTTTAATATTAATAACTGCAAGGTGTTATAACTGTAGTGCAAATATATAAGGCTATATATTGTACCGGTGGAGCTGTACTTCAGGAAGCATATGAGATTTGAGATCTTGGGGTGGTGGTAAACAGTGGACTTAAGTTTCAAGAGCATATTGCAATTGTTACAAAGAGTGCATCGTATCGCTGCTATGATAAAAAGTACATCGACATGTGGGGATAAGGAGGTGGTGTTGCCTCTATATAAGACACTGGTCAGACCACATATGGACTACTGAGCTCAGATTTGGTTACCTGGTTTTCATTGTTATGTGGAAACAGTAAAGATAATCCAAAGACAAATAACCAAAGTGATATCAGGATTCTGGAGTGTTGGTTATGACGAGTGTTTGAGAGAATGGGTATTACAGAGGTTGGTGGATAGGTGGAAAAGAGGAGATATGATAGCGACCTTCAAGTTAGTTAAGGGATTCATCAGATTAATACAGAAGAAATTATAAAAGAGTGGATGTTAAAATGGGAAGAACGAGAGGTCATCCCTAGAAGTTGTATAAAGATTTGGTGAAGAAAGGTGTGAGGAGTAGATTTTTTGTATGGAAATTTGGCAGTGAGTGCACTGCCAGAGTGCACTGTGAATGCAGGTAGTCTAAATAACTTCAAAGCTCGTTATGAGAAACATGTTGAAAGTAAATTGGGCATCACATGATGAGTCTATTCCATTAGGTATAGACTCATCATCATATGATGAATCTATACCAAAATAATACTTTCTCTTTATTCCTGGTTTCTTGCACTTTCATACTTTACTCATTCACTTTTTCTTCTGTTCTACCACCTGTTGTACCACAAGACAATTGTTTCTCTGCTTGCTCTAGCTTACTTTTTGTGCAGTGAAGGATGCCATGAAAGCTTTCTACTTGACTCCTTAGTATCATCTTATCATCGACATTATCTTTAACCATTTCTTTCTGCTCTCATTCATATTTCACACACTATCATTCATTTACCTCCACATTCTCCAGAACATGTTTGCTATCCTTCCTTACATCGTTAAAAATAGTGACTTTATTCTCCTGCTTTCCACATGACCCACGTTTCTTGCACTTGCACATTAAATATTTACAAAATTCTTTCTCCACTCTCACTTTTTTTACCATTAACTATTAACTCTTGCCAATTATGTAGCAGATATTCTATGAATACATAGAATATCTGCTACATAATACATTATCCCTCCAGACGATTCGCATAGATTTCATAGTGATTACCTACATTAAAAAAAAAAATAATAATAATAAATAAAACAAAAAACAGAAAAATATATCTACCCTATAGATATAAAATGATAAGCCTTTTTATGAAATGTTTTTGTGTCATGTTTTTTGTCAAGTTATTTGAAACGTTTTGAAACTGAGGGGCTATCTTGAGTGTTGTCTTCAAAAATCGAGTCACCAGAATTCAAGGAGAACCGCATACTAGTTTGGAACATGGGGTTCGGCGCCATAGGCGCATAACCCCCTAGTATACATATATATAAAACAAATATGGGCATGTTCGGATAAAAAAAGACTGAACCACTAGTAAATAATATGCTCAACCATTTACAAATGATCAGAAAAGCTAAAGAGGATGGCAACAAAAAACAAAGTACTAATTGTCATGTTGTTTCCCTTTGACTAATTTTTGTGGATTTATTTTCATATTTTTCTAATATTTTGAACCACATTAAATATTAGCCTAATTTTGTGAATATAGTTTTCTTTAACTTATATTACATGTTTATGTGTTTCCATGATTATATAATCTACCAAGTACATAGATTTAGTTATGCTAATTCATATTTGGTAATAATTATTTTCTATACAATAAATTAAATTGCAAATCATTCAACACATTTTCTTTGATTATTCTATTTTTTTTGATTCAGAGGTGTAGTAGGCTCACAACAGGTGTACAGGATACTATGATAGTATTAAATGAAGTTTACATTTTAATTAACCAACTTACTATCAATCTTTTGTTTTTAAATTATTGGTTATCTGCCACATCATCTTTCATCCTAGCTTCAATGGCCTGTCACTGGCATTTTAATGCTCATAGTAAAACAATAGTAATAATTTTTAATCAAGAGTAATATGGCTTGGGTTATCAAAATCCTGTTTTGGATGCAATTCAATTTTATAGTCCTAATGTGACCAGCTTAATTGCATTGTCTTTTTTTATGTACATTCCCACAAAAGCAGTCTACCAGCTCTGCCATATTATAGTTAATACAGAAAGATGTAACATAGCTGATGACATCCATATTATGTGAAAGTGAGTGAGTATTTACTAAAATAAAGAGCCAAAAGGTTTCAGTTCAGCGATGCAAAAATTATAAAATTCAAGTGGATATTAGATCCAGCATCATTTCAAAGCCAAATGTAGAAACTATGAAAGTTTTGTAAAAATAAGTTAATCAGAGAGAGCTTACGGGAATACGCCCGCCAGAATTTATGAGTCGCGCTAGCATGGACCACTTTAGTGAGCGAGTATTTTTAATGATGACGGTAAAGTGAAAGTTGAAACTAAACAAGTTATACTTCTAATAAAGCTGTAGTTGTTTCTACAACTTATTATAATGAGCCATTTATCTATTTAGCTAAAATAAAGAAAACAATTTAATTAAAGAAGCAAGAATAGTTAACGTTATTCAACAGAGAACGAGGAGCTAATACTTCCGTTGCACATTCTTGTAATAAATGGGCCAATGTGCCATCTAAAACCACAGCTGAATTTGCACTGAGCCTCTACAATATTCTAAGTATCTGCATTCAACCTCCTATTTTTCTATCAGTTAATGTCACATCCAGCATTGCACCTAGATGGGAAAAATGCTCACTCAGTAATTCAACTGTTTGATTTGTTTCAGTTACCTCCCCACCATCAGCACTTACATATTTTCATAGCCATTCCTCTTTTTACTTGCTACGTAGCAAAATAACATTTTAGGATTTCTTTTAGCTTCATCACCTGGTTTTCTGTCATAATTAGCTTTGATATTCCTCACCATACAGGAGACTCTTTTGTCTGTACCTTTTACTGCTTATAAGCAGGATAATTTTTTTTTAATATTCCCAGCACAACTTTTTCTTTGTATGATGTTATTTATCTGTCTAATTCATTTATCCTTGTAACACTGAATATAAATTCCGATACTACTTTCTTTAAACACTCCCTTTGACCATCTCTCACCTTCAAATTCTTATGAGACGGCACTGCTGAAAAGTCACTCCTCACCATGCCATAATCATCTGTTTTGTAATTTCACATATACCATGCTATTATTATTAACATTTGACCTACATGGAGTCACAGACTCATCGTGGGAGGTACACACTATTGCAAACAATGCTGGTCCAACCATGCTTTAAACTAATTTAATGTGTCTACACAAACAACACACTCAAGCAATGCATTCCACTCACCAATCACTCTCCATGCAAAGAACCTACTCCTCACACCTCTCCTCACACCCTCTTTATACAGTTTCCAGCGATGGCCTCTTGTTCTAACCCTCTCTCCCATTCTATGAAAAATCTCTTCCATGTCAACCCAATAACAACTCTTGACTAGCTTATATGTCTCAATCATATCCACCCGCCACTGTAAATCCTATTGATGAGGCTCTGCAACTTACATTCGCTCAATCTGTCATCGTACTCCACATTCCAAAGATCACTGACTACCTTTGTGAATCTTCTCTGTACCCATTCCAAAATATCCTCATCACCATGAAAACCTGATGACCAAATCTCTGCACAATAATCCATATGAGGCCAGATCAAGGCCTTATACAATGGAATCATATCTTTTCTATTTCTGCATGTCAGAGTTCTCCACACTCCAAGACCTTGACAACGACTCCTGATATGCTGATCGATCGGTAATTTGCAACTGTAGTCTTGGATCCTCCTTTATGCAGTGGAACTATTTTCCCCTCTTTCCACACCTTCGGGACTAAACCAGACCCAAGACTCAGATTAAACAACATGGTCAAGGGCACTGATAATTCTTTAGCTGCTTCACGCAAGACCTGTGCCGGTATACCATCCAATCCCACAGATATATTCACATTGCGGTTCTGTAATAGACTATTCACCTCCACTTCATTCAACACGATTCCCATATAAACTAATGGTTCCTTCATTTTTTCAATGTCACCACCTCGATGATATACTTTTGCAAAGTGCTCGCTTAGTAACTCCACTATATCGACTGATTCAGTGACCTCCTTACCATCGTCATTCCTTAAAATCATTTTCCTCTGTACAGTTTTTTTTTGGCTTGCAGCACATTGAAAGAACTGTTTGGGATTCTCTTTATCTTGCATAGCTAGTTTCCTTTCATAATCCGCTTTTGCTTCTTTTTTTACCACACTCGTTACCCTTCTGGCCTGCACTTTATACCGTTGGTGTGCCTGCAGGTCACCTCTTTCTTTAAATTCCCTCCACAGTTGTTTCTTTTTTTGCAGCTCAAGCTTAATGGTGATATTCATCCATTTAATCCCTACTTGTTTTACTATTCGGACCCTAGGTATACAATCAGCCATAACTTCCTGTAAATGCTCCTTGACCACTTCCCATGCTCTATCGACATCCAGCCCTTGCAGTTGTACATGCCATAGCACTGATCCAAGCAATCTCCTAAACTTGTCATACTTGCCAGCATGGTAATTCCACATATACCCTGTCTTAATCGAAAATTCCACACCATTAGCCACCTCACAGGTCAAGACCTTATGATCACTCTCACCAATAGGTGGCAACATGGTCATATTCATTACAGTCAAATTCTCAGATGCTATTACCAGGTCAAGCACTCTCACACCCCTAGTATTTTCAATTACATGCTGTCTCAGATAGTTATCCCTTAATAATTGAATAAAATCCATTTCCTTCCTCACATGTCCTCTCCTCCTTCCAACCAATGTTACCATAGTTGAAATCCCCCATAATAATTACCCTCCTTCCACTCATTTCAGCAATTTGTTTATGCATACTATCTCCACCATCTATTCCATCACCTGGTCTATAGCAGCACCCAACTGTAGATTTTATTCTGCCAGTCTCAATCTCACAGCAAATAGCCTCAGCTATCATCAATAACAGCCCACCCCCCATTTTATTCTCTCTGTCCCTCCTAAACACACTATAACCTACATAATCTATCTCAGTCTTCACAACTTGTGTAATGTGATCCCTGAATTTCAGGTCCTTGTCTACCATCACTCCTAGATCTCTCATCTCCTCTACTTCTGTCAAAGTTTCCCCACCAAATGTATACTTCGCATCCCATTGTTGCTTACCAAATCTCAAAACCTTACACTTGGAAACATTGAACTGACAGTTCCACTTACCTGCCCGTTCATGCAATCTATTCACGTCCTCTTGTAAGGCATTAAGATCAGCCTGACTGTGCATTGCTCTCCCCAGTTTTGCATCATCTGCAAACAGTTGCATACCACTAGTTAAACCTATTCCAATATCATTAACATACAAACTGAACAATGGCCCCAAAACTAACCCCCCCCTCAGGTATACTGCTAGTGGCCTTTCTCTTTTGGGATACCGTACCCCCACATACAACTTTCTGATACCTATCCGACAACAAGTCACTGATCCAACTCAGAAGTCTGTTATCTAATCCCATCTGTTTCAATTTATATAAGAGCTTGTGTGGCCATCTATCAAAAGCCTTTGCAAAATTCAAGTACACCACTGTACATGCATCTCGCTTATCCAAGGTATTTGTCATGTTACTGTATCTTAACAGAAAATTCTGCATGTCTGTCAAGCTCTCAGTTCAAAACTACATGATCACTTTCCTTAACCTGAGGCAGCATGTATAGATTGTTACTGTTAAGTTCTCTGATGTTATGGTCACATCTAGCACTCTTAAACTTATAACCACCTTTTTTGTTCCACTTAACAAAGATGGTGATAGGCTAAGGTAACAAATTATAGGCCAATCTGTATGACTAGAGTTGTAGTGAAGGTACTGGAGACGTTGGTGACATATAGGATACAAAAGTGGGTTGATAACAGTGGTATTTGTGTTTGTCAGTAGTGATTTCTTAAATGGAGGTCATGCTTTACAAATTTGCTTATACAGTAAACCCTTGCCGAGTGCAGATTTGCAGAACGCAATTTTGCATATACGCGTTATCGTAATTGTTAATTAATTTGTACAACACTAGAATTTCATTCATACGCGGTATGCTGCAGACCGTCGGCCGCAAATCCTGCTTGGCGCTGCCTGCTAGCTGAGTGACTCAGGCCGAGTTGCAATCATTTCACTCACATTAGCAGAGCTGTAATCACGTATTTATCAGTGTTTATCCTCTTCTCCTTTTGCATTTGTATTTCTTTTAATTTCAAAAATTCAATATGACATCTAAGAGGAAGAATGAGATGATAAAGCAGCAAAAAGACGCAAAGTTTTGACATTATCTCAGAATATTGAAATTTTAGATAAGTTGAAAAATGGTACATGTGTTTCATCACTTGCAAGAGAACTAGCTATAAACGAATCAAGCATAAGAACAATACGGGAGAATGAAGAAAAGATTCAGTCTAGTGTCAAAGCTTCAGGCGATACTTCGGCAAAGGTTGCTCAAGTTTTAAGAAGAATTCTGCAATTGGAAAAGATTGAAAAAATATTAATAGCTTGGATTGACAATCAAGTAAATGAAAAAGGCTCAATTGTGGATGGTGTTGCCATTCGAAACAAAGCTTTAGATTTGTTTTCTTTCATTTTAAATAAAGATGGCCAATCGTCAGAGAAAACTGGCTTTCAAGCAAGCAAAGGTTGGCTTGAAAACTTTAAGCGTCATTTTAATTTGTGCAATGTAAAACTTCAGGGAGAAGCTGGCTCTGCAGATAAAGAAGCAGCGGAGAAATTCAAACCCCAATTTTTGAAATTCATCAAAGAGAAGGGTTACGTTCCACAACAAGTTTTCAATGGATGAGATGGGCCTATTTTATAAGTGAATGGGACAACGAACCTACATCACAAAGACACAAAAGGTTGCCCCAGGTTTTTAAAGCTTTTAAGGATAGACTCACTTTGCTTTTTTGTGGAAATGCATCAGGCGATTTTAAGTGCAAGCTCTGCTCATTTATCGATCTAAAACTCCTCGTGCATTGCAGGGAAAAAATTTTGAGCAATTGCCCATTGTGGAAGTGGAATAAAAGTTTGGGTAACAAAAGCCCTCTTTAATAACTGGTTTGAAAATTCATTCATTAAAGAAGTCAAACATTACTTAGAACAGCAAAACCTGTGCTTTATTCTCCTAATTCTCGATAATGCTCCAGGACACGATGCTGAAGCCCTCACAACATTGCATCCAAATGTAGAGGTTTTATTCCTCCCACCTAACACCACTTCCTTAATCCAACCAATGGATCAAGGGATCATAAAAACATTCAAAGCCTATTATGTCAGGCATGTTTACATCTCTGCAAATAAAGCACTAGACGAAGGAAAGCACGACATGCTAATTGCATTTTGGAAGTGATTCAACATAAGCCACTGCATAGAAATGATTAAACTTGCATGGGAACAAGTGAATTCATCAACACTGAATGCTTGCTGGTATCAGCTCTGGTCAGAAGTTGTCAACAATTTTAAAGGATTTCCATCGATTGAAAATGAAGCCAAAGAAATCGTACAAATTGCAAAAGCATTTGGCGGCGAAGGATTTTCAGATATGGAAGAAGGAGAAGTCAAAGAATTAATCGAGAATGACAATCAAGAAATGACGAATGAAGAATTGGATGATCTTGTAACACCAGCCGACAGTGAAAGCAGCGATAGTGAAGAAGATAAAGCGTCTTTGACTTACAAGAAGTTAAACGAATTGTTAAAAAAGGCACAGGAACTGTCTGATTTTGCAATGGAGACTGACCCAAATGAAGAAAGAAGAGGACACTTTATGAAAGGCATTGAAAAACTCTGCACTCCTTACCACGAAACTTTTAAAGAGTTGTGTCAGTCATTGTCCCAAGCAAAAATCAATAGCTTTAAAAAATAATTGTATCATGTACCTACTTATTAAGCAGTAATAAAAATCCTTTCAATTAACATTTGTTTCATTTTTCCCTTTTAATTACAACAATATTTAGGTTAGTTTAAATTATACATACATACTTTCTTAATTTGAACTATACCTAACACATTTTTTTCCATAGAAAGTTAACTTTGTGGAACGCGATTTTGCCATGTGCGCAATTTATTAATGACGTAACCCCTGCATGCGGCAAGGGTTTACTGTATATTATATTATAACAAGGAGAAGAATGTACTGTACAAGGGAGATGCATATACAGTGGTATAATTAGAGTTTGAAAAGACTTTTGATAGATTGCGACACCACAAGTTGGTCACTAAACTGAAGCAGATGGGAATGGATGAAACACATTGGAATTAGATAGTTGAATGGTTATCAGATAGGTATCAACAAGTTGTGTATGGGTGGGGGGGGGGATTACTTTCAAGTAAAACAAAAGTAACTAGTGGAGTGCCGCAGTGGTCAATTTTAGGACCATCATCAATTTCCTAATATGTACCCTCAAGGGGTATTCAGGCTACTTTGATTGCACTCCATGATTAAGTTCATATTACTATTAATCTCCTATCAACAATTCTCTTCCAAATCAATCTTTTACTTATGAGCACTCCAATATTGTCATATCTAACATTTCCTGCTTCAAAGGCGCTTCTGAGTAAATCATTCCACCTAGACCTTGGTCTTCTTCCGAGTCTCTTTCCTGCCATCTTGGCATCAAACACCTCTTTTGTTAACTCTTCCTCTCCCATTCTATTTAAGTGACCATACCACCTTAGTTAGCTCTGCTTATACATTCCTGAATGCTAACAATATCAAGTTCCTTTCTAATATCATAATGTTTAATATGATTCTGACAATGATGCCATCTGTTCACTCCTCTAATTTTTCTCAGAACCCTAATGTCTGTGATCTCTGATCAAGACTAAGAGAAGAACCTGCTCAATTGCAGAATATTCAAGAAGACCCACCATACCAGAATTGCTTATTCTGTTCTCTATTTCCAGATTTAACTTGCTATCTTTGCTAAAAACTATTCCTAAATAGCTGAAAATTCATGGTTTCTGTCTATTTTCATAGTTTTGGTCTTTTTATTGCCAATGTTCATGTCTAATTTATTACAGCTGTTATTCAATATAGTTAGAGAATCCTGGAGACTTTCACCAGATGTGTTTAGGAGTACATCATTTGCAATAAAGCAAAGAACTAAGTTTGACATATCCAATTCTAATATCAAGCATAATGCCACTTACTAACACATACCTTACTAACCACACTCATACACAACTTCCACAGATGGCCTCTAGTTCTCCGCATCTCAAGGTTTTGATGACTTTTTCTATCTCTAGTACTGATATGTACTCCTCTTTGCATTCCTCTTGAAAATGTTTTAGTGTGGTTCTGCCACTGCTTGTTTCATTTAACAATCTTTCAAAGAAATTATTCCAGAAAAGTAGGATTTCTTTATCTTCAGTTTTCATGTAAGTCACCTTTATCATCTTTGATTCCTTTTATAGCACACTTTCCTCCATTTCCTAAGCTTTTTTTCAATAGCTTCCAGAACATTTTGCCACCTTATTTATATTCTTACTAATGTCTTCCCATCACTTCCGAACCATTGTTATTTACTTTTTATATTAACAATATTGGGAAAAGTTTAACTGGTGATATATACTGCTGTTTAAATGAGATATAAATTAGGTGAAATCCTAGCAGAAGTTGCTGAAGCAGAACAATAAAAAAATATTGAAGTCATTGGGAAAACCTACTGTGATATTCATTCAGACCACCGTCCAATAAGAGCCACAAATCAAAATACATAGAAAAAATGAAGAACATATAGAAGCACAGTTACCATAAAAAAACACTCGAAACAGATAAATTCAGAAGAATTTAGGAAAAATGTGAAAGAAACTGACTGGAAATTAAAAAACAACACCAACGAAGATTTAACAAATTTTATAATCATTTATTGAATAATAAATGATTATTAAAATTTGTTAAATCTTCATCGGTGTTGTTTTTTTAATTTCCATTCAGTTTCTTCCACATTTTTTCTATATTCTTCTGAATTTAGAAATTCTTCTGCAAAGAATTGGTCTCCTATGAACTTCCTCCTAAGATCAGGGAATGCTTATCAGCGAGAACGACAGAACTATTGAAGAAAAGAAAACTGAAAGATACAGGAAAAGTCCTTTTAGAATATAAAATTATCTGTAAACAACTGAGGCAGAATATCAAAGATGACTATAATATATATATATATATATATATATATATATATATATATATAGAATGACAAATTGGCAGAAGCAGCTAGGCTCTGTAGTAGCCTAAAAAAAAAAAAGCAATAAAAGAAATAAGTCTAAAGCATCCACTACCATCAGCCTTCATAAACAATCAAGGAAACAGGCTGAAATGGGAAAATAATCATTCTATGAGAACCTTTATTCATCTAAACAAGTAGTCACAGCTCCAGTACTAGATGAAAGTTTGAAAAATTTAGAAATACCATTTGTCCTACCTGAAGAATTAAAAATGGCTAACATATGAAAACTGCTGATCACCAGGAATTCGTGATATAAAATCTGATCAATTAAAAATGGGTGGACAAGTACTCTTTAAAGCTCTAGTAAAATGATTCACTCAATTTATGCAATTAAAGCATCTGCTGAATGGAAAACACAAAGACCATAATTCTACATAAAAAAGGTAAAAAAAGCAGCGGTAATTACAAACCCACTGTCTATTATCACATATATATAAAATATTTGCAGAGCCATTCTAAACAGAATACAAACTTCCATTAATGAAAATAGGCTGCAAAGAACAGGCTTGTTTTAAAAAAGGCATTTCAACAATAGACCAAATTCACACTATTACTCAATTAATGGAAAGATGCAGAGAATACCAGATACCACTTTGTTTTCCTTTTATAGATTTTAAAAAGACATTTGACACTATTGAACATAATGCAGTTTTCCAAGCTTTAATAGAACAAGGAGTGGAAATAGCATATATTCAGCTCATAAAAGATATTTACAAAGAAGACACAACAAATATCACTCTTTTCAATCACCCAATTAAAATTAACTTAAGTAGAGGAGTATGTCAGGGTGATGTCTTATTGCCTGATCTCTTCACACGTACTCTGGACAGCATCATTTGAAAAACTGACGTGAAAGGTGAAATAAACATTGATGGTGAAGCGTTAAATATTCTATTTTTCGCCGACAATGTAGTATTAATATTTCACTCCCCTGAACTCTTAGAATCTATGCTGAATGACATAAGCCAAAACTGACAAAAAATTGGATTGGAAATGCATCTGGACAAAACAAGATGGATTAAAAACGAATAGTGTAAAGATTATTTGAAGATTACATCTACCTTGGACAGTCTATAAAAATGAATAATGACATATCAAATGAAATAGCAAGGAGAAAAAGAGCTGATTGCATGGCCTTCAATAAAATAAAATCAACACCTACCATCCAAAACATAGATATAGAAATAAGAGTCCATCTTTTCAAGTCACATCCTACCAGCATTCAACTTATGGCAGTGAAACATGGAACACAACTTTAAACAAAGCTTAACAACTCAATGTGCAATAGAAAGAAAATGTGCAATATAAATAAAATAAACCACATAAGACACAGAAATCAGGAAGAAGTCTGGACTCAAAGATGTAATAAAAGCAATCGAAAACAACAAAAGTAGATGGGCAAGACATCCCACCAGAATGAGAGACTACAAATGGGCAGTCAGAGTAACAAATTGGTATCCAAGAGATACCGAAAGGAAACCTGGAAGACCCAATGATCAACAAAGTTGGAAAAAATGGAGAAGAAAGGATCCTAACTGAAATCACAGATAATATGACTGTTTACAGATGATCAAAACTGGGGAGAGTGATAAGGAATGAAGTAGACATTGAGGACTTACAAGAGGACTTAAATAGGTATGCATGGGTACCAGTATGGAACTGTCAGTTGAATGTTGCCAAGTGTAAAGATCTGAAATTTCACAGGTAACAACAGGATGATGCAAAGTAAACTTGACAGGGAAATTTTGTAGGAAATTCAGATCTTGGAGAGGCGGTGGACACAGATCTGAAATTCGGACCTCACATAGAACAAGTTGTGAAGACATCATATTAAATTATGGAAATGATGAAGAGGACTGTAACCTGCATAAATAGAGGTTCTGGCTCAACTGTATAAGGCCTTGATCAGGCTTCGTATGGATTATTGTGCAAAAATGTGGTCCCCTGGTTTTCATGGTGACGAGGATATATTGGAAAGGGTCCAGTGAAGACACACTATGGTCATAACTGGTCAATGTAGGTCATGAGGACAGATTGAAGGAATGCAGTTTGCAAAGCCTTGTGAATAGGAGGAAGACAGGAGATATGATTGAGACATTTATGTTGGTAAAGGTTTGTTACCAGGTTAATGTGGAAGAAAAATTTTGTAGAATGGGGGAAGGAACAGTTAGGAATTTCAGGTGCTACATTTTGTATCATTCCACTTGCTAACCTCTAGGTTACCTTGACCTATATTCACCTGCATTCCAGAAACATTCTAGTTTCCCTGCCTCTGCATTTCTGAACTCTCAATTAAGAAAACTTTCTTAAGACTCCTCAGCCCAAATCCATTCAAATTTAAGTCATTCATCAAACACTCCACACAATGAGCACTGCTTCGTTTGCAAGTATAGCAATCCCCTAATAACATACCATGACAACAAACTCAACTTTTACTTTCTCACTCTTCTTTTTTTGCATGTGATAGAAACTTTCATAACTTGTCACATACCATACTTGTTACTTACTAAATTATTTCTACAACCCAAAATAAGTGTCTTTCACCTTCACTTTCTGCATCTACACAATTACTAGCATCATTAATCCTGGCACCAGGAAAACACTATTTCATCACACTCTCTTCAAGAATTCTTCTCATCAAGTGTTATGCTAACACTTTTGCTCTTTCATACTCTGCTTTCTTTCCCCTTCTTTCCATTTTTTTCTCAATACCATCCACTAGTGCAATTTCTTCAAATGTTCTAACTTTCCATTAACATCTGGTCATTCTCTTCATTTTCCACTGTTTCATTCTTACAGTCTCTCATACCACTTGTTGCATCAACTTTTAAAACAAAACTGCATTTTTCCACATTTCATCCTTCAACTCACTGCTATCCTTCTTACTCTTTTCACACTTCTAACATTCACTCTTGAAACATTTACAGCAAACAAACTCTCCAGTTTTGTCTTAATCTCATAAATCTCTTATTCTACAAAGTGCATACATTTCAAACATGCTTCAACAAAATCATGCATGTTTAAGGTTTACCATACGTCAGTATTTATGCCGACATGTCTGCATTTTGATAATGAAAATATCTGTCCGCATACATTTTCAAAAACCCTCTGTTTTGTCCGCATTTCTGTGGGAGCATTTTAGATTTTTTCCCAGGCATTTCTCCTGTGTTGGTAACAGTGCCGAAACAAGAATGCAGGAGGTTGGTTATATTATAGAATAACTGAATCAATAATTGAATCGCGCTTTTAGATATCCACACTCATTTTTTTTTTTCAACTTTTCGCTCTTTCTTGCTGGCGCCGGCCTCACGTTAATGGCATTACTGGGTGCTTAGTGCTAAGGTGGTCGTGTTTGAAGTGGAAATCAACTCAAGACAATTCCCTTATTGATGTAATGGAAATACTATCTTCATTACATTATCTTCTTCAGGAAAGGAAAAATGAACATTTCGCAACAATTGAAAAGGTGATTATTATTATTATTATTATTTGACACTTCCAGGGAGTCCAAAGACTCATCAAGGGAGGGCACCGGCGCTACAGCTCTGTCTCCACCATCGACCACCACCATTAGTTTTTCCACAGACAATTACAAACATCCATGCCCACGGCAGGAATCAAACCTACAGCCTTTTGGCTGGAGAGCAGATACGCTAACCACTCAGCCAACCAGGCCGGCAATGCTTCAAATCTGGGGTAAAAAAGTGTTAGTGTAATGTGGAAACACTATGTAAGGTGTTTAGACTATTTGAACATGTGGATGCAACAGTTTAATGAATTTTCCTGTTTTTAGTGGCTAGGTCTTAAAGAACTCTCCTGAGATAGTGTAGAAGAATGTATGCACTTCTTGATGGAGCGAGGTGTGCAAGTTGATGATAGCAAATGTTTTGACCAATTTTCCTGCTTGAAGAGATTTATTGCTTCATATGATGGAAAAGAAGTGTCAAGTAACTAATCTCTTCAAGTAGGAAAACTGGTCAAAACATTTGCTATCATCAACTTGCACACCTCGCTCCAACAAGAAGTGTATACATTCTTCTACACTTTCTCAGCAGAGTTCTTTAAGACCTAGCCACTTAAAACAGGAAAATTCATTAAGCTGTTGCATCCACATGTTCAAATAGTCTAAACACTATTTGAACATGTCATGTTCAAAAATGACATGTTCAAATGATGAAAAAATGGTGTGACTACATTGAATTCTGCAAGAGTGAAGAACAGTACAATGAAATTGTAAAGATGGCTCAGTTTGTTTGCAATTCCAGGTCACAATGCCAGTGTTGAAAGGCTCTTTTCATTAATACAAGCTCTGTGGACCAATTAAAGAAATAGACTTACCATAGAATCTATGAAAGGACTTGCTATAGTTAAATTTATTTACAGACATTTTACATGTAAAAATATATTTGAATATTTGTGGCAAAACAAAGAACTGCTGAAGAAAATTAGGTCTAGTGAAACTTGCTATAACTATCTATATATGCATGGGCTGCAAAGTAATGTATGTAGTGTGATAAGTAATTCTAAAATCTCATATTTTTGTGTGTTCTAATAAGCATACTCATCACATCTAATTAATGAAAAGCTTACAAAGGTAAAGATTACAAACATATGTATTTATTTTTATGTTAGATGTTTGTGTCCGGAACGAGATGAACAGGCGATGGGGTGTCAACATTTTGACATTTTAGAATATGGTAACCCTATGCACATTGAAATTGCTCACTAATGTTTTGTGTATCAGTGCCACAAAATTAAGCACATTGCCCTTACAGTTAAACAAACACTCATAAATATAATAAATGCAAAAATAATGAATTATTATTGCTTATTTTAAAACAATTAGTAAAAGTAAATTAAACAAAGAAAAGTTATTAAACACACACATATATATATATATAAGACAATAACACAAAATGAAATGAAAAATAATTAGTGCAACTAACCGGTAAAGCACTGGCAAGTATAGTCATTCCATGTATCTATGCAATAACTATTCTTTGGGCATGGATCAGATATACAGGGACTGGGAATATAACATCCATTTCTGGTGTTAGTTTCCACGGATGAACGAAGCCAAGATCCTCTGTAGTTTCCAATCTTGACATCCTAGTTGAATGAAGCCTTATCACAACTTGCTATAACTATCTATATACATATATATAAACTATATAAAATATGTATATATACATATCAATATATATGTATATATAAACATATTCAAAAAAATACATTAACCAGGTGAAAGTTTTAATACAATCAACTGTTACTATAGCAATTACCATATATCAAACTCACTCAGTAGAACAAAAAATTCCAACCAAAATCCCTTAAGTTCAGTGCTATAGAAAATTCACTATAAACAATCTATCCACAAAAATAAACTCATCGTCCCGACAAGTCTGCTTTACTGAGAGTCAATGTAAATAGACTTTTGTGACAGATTTGAAATATATATATATATATATGCACATGACTTAAAAGTTTATAAGACAATATTGGAATAAGATCATTTATTTTAATCAACAACATGACTTTTCATCCTAATTGCACAGAATTTCTTCATATGTTTAAACATACAAATTAGTAGACAAAACAGTAAGGACTAGCAAAGGACAACTATTATACAGTTATTGAAAGAGAATGATGTCATTTTAAAATATTTTAAATTGCACTGTTCAGAACGTTGTATATGTTTATGCATTCCCGTGCATGTGTTTGGCTAATGAACGCTCGAATGTATTCAGATTAGTTGATACCTGGGTTAACATTTAGATGTTTAGGATATAATGTCATTTCCAGGGACCCCCAAATTTTTCTTTCTGTTGCATCACAGCAACTATATAATAGTTCAGATTTATCACATAACACTTGATGTCTCATTTGTGAAGTGTCTTGTGGCTCAGCTGAGGCAAGCATGATGACAAAGCTGGGGTTTCACTCTTCTGGAATTCAATATCTTGAATGTGTTTTTCAACATGTTATTAAATTGATTTTTCTATCTGTCCATAGTAAGATGACCAGCAATAAACACACAAATATTGAAGTGGGCTATGTCAAAGTTTTGCAGATCGAAGTAGCAAATATCTAATATATGGAAGTGTGATGAATCTTGTTTTCTTCTTCATTAGAAATTTCTCTGGTCTCATATTGGTTGAGTAGTCTGTAAATGATGTGGTCATTATAGCCATTTTGAAGGAAAGGGTTTTTAAATGTTGAAGCTCTTTGGCTAATTCATCCTTATCAGTAATGAGCCAGCAGGCTCTTGCTCATAGTGTGGAAATAACATCCAATTTTTGATGTCTATAATGATGGGAAGATGGTAATCATATTGATTTGGTGGAGTTATACTGGAAGAAGCAAAGAAATCAAGGTACCATGGGGTGATTGGGGATAAAGATTTAAAATTCCAGGGATATACTGCAAAGGTTGTGAAGACATCTCAGAGAATTGCAGTAATGTTGAGAGATAAAAGTGTGTGTGTTGGTCCAATTGTATAAAACTTTGATCAGATCACAAATATATTTCTGTGCTCAGGTCTGGTCACTGGTACTTGAAAGGAATGAAGTAACCTTGGAGAGGGTGCAGAGTTTGGTATACAGAAGTGAAAGGGAAGGGGTTCGGATCGAGACGTTTAAGCTGTTGAAGGGTTATCATCATAATATACTGAGGACATTTTTCATATGATAGAACAGGAGAAAATAACAAGGACAAGAGACCATCACTGGAAGAAGTTGCAAAAGGAGATGGTGAGTTAAAAAAAAGGGTAAGAAGTAAGATTTTTGCATGGAGAGTGGCAGGAGCATGGAATGCATTGTCTGAAAGAGTGGTGAACATGCAGACTGAGGATGACTTTAAGGAGTGGTGTGATAGTGTTCACTAGTGTTGACCTCTCATGATGAGTCTTGTGGCTCCATGGGGATCAGAAAATAATAATAATAAAAGCTTATAACTGTATTTTTACAAAGACAAAAATAAATTACATTATTAAAGCAAATGTTCAAAAATGGTCACCTCATTCTTGAATGCAGACTCATGATCTATTTTACAAAATCGGAGGCAACTCTTCAAACCATGGAATTACTGGATGCTCTGATTGCTTCAGTGATGTTCTTCAGTTCAGCAGTTGTGTGAGGATTATTTTTATACACCTTACCTTTTAGGTAACCCCCTGTTGGGTTATCTAAGAAAGAAGAAATCTGGAGGTGAAAAATCTAGTGACCTTGGGGGTCAAAGTCCTTTAGAAATCAGTCTGTCAACAAAAAATCTCCTGCAAAAATTGCATTGTTTCATTTAATGTATGGCAAATGGCACTGTACTTCTGAAAACAGCAATCATGTTCTTTAATCTGATGGAGAGCAAGAAACTAGGTGATATCTTGGTACACTGCATTGTTCGGTATTGTCTCAAAGAAAATGGGGTCTGATGTGAGAAGTCATAACACCACACACTGCAATCTGATTTCAAGAGAACGCAAAGATGTATCAGGGAAAACGTGAGGATTTTCTGATGACCAAATTATGTTATTTTGCCTATATACATATACACTTAAGTGGAACCATGCTTCATCACTGAATGCTACATCACTGTCTAGCTCATGAACAACATTTTTGGGTGGTTTCCCTGTCCACCCTGAGTCTACCATTTGTTAAAATGGGAGGCTTAGGGTGGACAGGGGAACACAGATTGAGAAGGGTTGATGCTCCAAGAGGATGTGAATGCATGCAGAGAAAAAGGAAATGGGAATGATCTGGAATTAAGGGAAAATAGTTGCATTTGAAGAAGGCTCTAAGATGAATAAGGAAGAAAAGAAATGACTCGAGTTAAGTATGGAGAAGTCACATCTAACAAGTAGTATCAGTGAAACTTGCTATGGACCAGGAATGAGCTGTTATGTTTGCATACAAATGCTACAAGTGTAAGAAACAAGGCAAATGAAATGGGTACATTAATTGAGTCTGTTCATTCAAGAATTAGTGGAATAAGTGAGACATGGTTGGATGAAGATGACATCCTGACAGGAATAGAGTTCGAAGGGCACACTGGCTTTCATGAAGACAGAAAGGGTAAAAAGGGAGGGGGGGGGGAGTGCTATTGTGAATAGAGAAAGAGTTATGAAACATAAAAAGTAGAGATGCAAAAGGGAAATAGTGTGAGTGGTTTTGAGGCAGTATGGTGTGAGATAGAAGTGAAAAAATTAAATACTTAGTCAGATGTTATAGAAATAGTAATGTGGATTTTAGCGACCATGAAATGTATAATCAAATTAGCAAAGCAAATAATAAAATGGTGATTATTATAGGCAATTTTAATTATGGCAATATAGATTGGGATGATTAGATAGCAACTGGAAATAAAGAAAATAAGTTTCTTGTGTTTTAGAGGGAAAACTACATCAGTCAGCATGCAACAGAGGGCACATGAAGACTGAAAGTCTTGGATTCGATCATCTCATCAGAGGATGTAATTATAAATGAGGTGTCAAATCATTCTCTAGATGGTGAGAGTGACCATGAAGTGATTACCTGGGTAGTTGCCAGCAGTGTGAGGACCTCTGTTAGAAAGGGTATATGTGGAACTGCAAGCAAGGCTGGTGATTATAAGAAGCTCAGGAGACAGTATGCAGGTGTAGCATGGAATGAGGAGTTGGCTGGAAAGGAGATCAATGCAGCTTGAGTGATATTCAAGAAATATCTAGTAGAAGCAATGTCTAAGTGTATTCCAAGAGTCAGAAGTTTAAATAAGGTATTTGTGAAATGGATGAATGAAGAGATTAAGCATGCAATACAGAAAAAAAAAGGCATTATGGAAGTGGAAATAACCAATTCCATGAGGATTACAAAGAACAGGCAAGGAAGGAACTCGGTAAAAGTAACAAAAGTTCATTATGAGTGGAAGTTAGCTAATGAAGCAAAAAAAAAAAAAAATTATGGAAAGATAAGCGCAACTGCTGCAAAAGATATAGGCGAGATATTTAATCAGCAGTTAATAAAGGACTTTCATTCTCGTGAATGTGATCATGGAGAGTTTCAGAGCAGTTGATGATGATGATGAGAAAGATAGACTATAAGCGAGCAAGAGATATATGGGGAATTGAGCGAACTTGATGTTAGGACTTGAAGATATATCATCACATATTTTGAAGGAATGTGCAAGGGAGGTGAAATCTGCCTTGGCATATTTGTTTAATATGAGTCTTGCACTGGGTCAAGTTCCAAAGGAGTTAAAGGAAACCAATATTGTGCCACTTAATAATGGAGGTGACAGAAAGCAAGCATCAAATCACAAGCTTATCTGCCTGTCAATTGTTGAGGTTAAAGTGTTGGAGAGGCTGGTGAGAAGCAGGATCCAAATTTGAGTTGGCAACAATGGTATTATCTTTGATAGTCAGCATGATTTGCTACGGGGAGGCCATGTTTCAGTTATCTACTTACTTATTACTTTAAGGTGATGGATTCCTTGGACAAAGGATGGATAGACAGCAGTACAAAGATTTTGCAAAAGCTTTTGAGAGTCAAACTAGAGCAGATGAGGTTGGATAATAGACTAGTGCACTGGATCAGAGATTTGCTATCTGATAGCTGATACAGATAGCAAATCTCTGATTTGCTATCTGTATCAGCAAGTTGTGTATGCGAGTTCAATACCCAGGAAGAGGAAAATCACTAATTGTTTGACTCATGGGTCTGTTTTAGGGAAATTGCTGTTTAACCTGTATGTCAATGGTATTGGATAACATTTGAATGGGGATATTCAGTTGTTTGCAGATGATCAAAGTTGTGATGAACTATGAGGAGTAGAGCAGATGTTGTGGCATTACAAGAAGACTTGAATAGCCTGACTTAATAGGCATGGGAGTGTGGATACCAGTTCAATGTTGCAAAATGTAATGTTTTAAAATTTGGGAAACAAAGATGGGATGTTGAATTTACGCTTGGTGGGGATATATTGTTAGAGGTGGAGAAAATATATCTTGGGGTGATGGTGGATAAGAATCTAAATTTTAAAGGACACATAGCCAAAATTGGAAGGACATAACGAATTCTGGGAATTATGCAGAGGACACTTACTTGAAGAAGTAAGGAGATTCTTGTTCCATTGTATAAGACTCTGATTAGGCCACACATGGAATACTATGCACTGCTTTGGTCACCTGGTTTTCAAAAGAATGTAGAGATAGTGGAAAGGATCCAGAAATAACTAACTGAGGTAGTTTCTGACCTCTGGAATGTTGAATATGAGGAAAGATTGAGAAAATGCAATTTACAGAGTCCAGTGGATAGGAGGAAGAGGGGTGATATGATAGAGACGTACAAGTTGGTAAGGATTGTTACAGGATCAATGTTGAAGAGATTTTTTATAAAATGGTGGGAGATCAGGGGAGAAAAGGTCATCCCTGGAATATGTATAAGGTGGGTGTGAACAAGGGAGTGAGAAGTAGATATGAATGATTGGAATAGCTTGCCTGAGAGTGTGGTGTCTGCAGGGAATTTAAATGTATTGAAGGCATGGTATAATGAGATGTGTGTATGACAAATAAACCTCCTAGATGAGTTTTCTACTCAATGGGGATCGTAGAATAATTATGACTGAAATCACCTACATTACACACATTTTTCCTTATCTTGTGGTGGTTTCAATTCTTGAACTGAGTGAACACAATATTATTATTATAAAACCCCCCCCCCCCCCACCCCCCCCCCCCCCCACCCCCCCCCCCCCCCACCCCCCCCCCCCCCCACCCCCCCCCCCCCCCACCCCCCCCCCCCCCCACCCCCCCCCCCCCCCACCCCCCCCCCCCCCCACCCCCCCCCCCCCCCACCCCCCCCCCCCCCCACCCCCCCCCCCCCCCACCCCCCCCCCCCCCCACCCCCCCCCCCCCCCACCCCCCCCCCCCCCCACCCCCCCCCCCCCCCACCCCCCCCCCCCCCCACCCCCCCCCCCCCCCACCCCCCCCCCCCCCCACCCCCCCCCCCCCCCACCCCCCCCCCCCCCCACCCCCCCCCCCCCCCACCCCCCCCCCCCCCCACCCCCCCCCCCCCCCACCCCCCCCCCCCCCCACCCCCCCCCCCCCCCACCCCCCCCCCCCCCCACCCCCCCCCCCCCCCACCCCCCCCCCCCCCCACCCCCCCCCCCCCCCACCCCCCCCCCCCCCCACCCCCCCCCCCCCCCACCCCCATGCTGACAGCCAAGTTTCACTAATGCCTACAACTTTTGGTGAGATTTCACTGACTAATGCCAAAAATTCTTCTCTCTTATTTCGAATGCTTCTAGCATTGGTATACAAAAATTGCAGATTCCCTCTAGATCTTGTACCGGCTTTAGAACTGATATATAAGTCACTAACTACCGTAGTCCTATGCCGATTTTTATCCCCTCTCTTCTGCAATTTATTCTGCTTATAAGGATCAATAAATACACAATCAGTGCTAAAGTTTCTCTCTCTTACACTCAACCTTAAGCTATCCCTCTCCTATGTCCTCTACACTTAGTTCCTCATGATTCCCCCCTGATCAGGATGAAACACCCTTATAAATTGATCACTGAATACATCAACATCTTCTGCAGCAGTTACCATTCTACCACTTTCATCCCTTAACTTCATCTCTTCATGATCATTCTTCCTTCTTCTTGCCGCATATCTAAAAAAACTCTCTAGGGTTTATCTTAGCCTGATTTGCCAATTTCTGCTCATACTCTACTTTTGTTTTCCTTACTAAGTGAGTCACTCTTCTGGCTTGTTCTTTATAATCTTCATGTGACCGATTACCATTATTCATCTTGTACTTCCTCTAAAGTACTTTCTTTTTCCAGATTTCGTGCTTAAGCTCCACATTCATCCATTTTACACCTACCTTATTCAGCCTTTTGGCCTTTGGGATACATTCGTACATTGATGCTGTTATGCATTTCTTTGTAAGTTCCCATGCAGCATTTACTTCCTTACTGCTCAACTCCTTGTTCCATGTTATAGCTCAAAGTTATCTCCAAAGCTCTGTCATAATCACCAGTCTTATAATTCCACATATATCCTTTCCTCGCAAAAGTCTACATATGACTAGCCACAACACAGGTGATTACTTCATGATCAATTTCACCAACTGGAGGAAAATGTGAAACCCCCTCCAACAATTACATCCTCTTATGAAATGATGAGATCTAGAACTCTTGATCTTCGCACGCCTTTCTTTGCGTGCTGCCTGAGATAGTTATCGCTCAAGAACTCAAGAAATTCATTTTCCTTATTCCCAAATGCTATCTCTTCATTCCAATCTATACCACCATAATTAAAATCACCCATAATAATTACCCTTCCTTTGTTCACTAATATTCAAGTTGGTTATACATTTCTTCATCACCACCTTCCACATTCCCAGGCCTATAGCAGCATATTAACTAAATATGTCTTCCTCTCAACCTGCACATTACACCACACTGCCTCATAACTATTGCTACTATTTCCCCCTTTCATGTCTTATATTCCTCATGTTCTGTATTAATCCTCATTCTGTATGTTCAAAGTTCATCCTCATTCCGTATTCCTCATGGTTTACCATCTCCCAAGTCAAGACTGCATGGTCACTTTCACTAATCGGAAGCAATGTAGCCGCCTTTGTTTTGGTGACCATATCCAATATTCTACCACCACTAGTCCCCTAAATCACATGCTGCCTGAAGTTATTACCTCTTAATAGGTATATAAATTCTATTTCCTTCCTGCCAATGAGATCTTTCTTTGTTCCCATCTATATCTGCATACTTGAAGTCCTCATAATAATCACTTGATCTGCACTCATTGTACTAATTTGGCAATGCATGTCTTCCAGATCATTTGTGGAACTCCCTGGCCTATAGCAACAACCGCTGTATATTTTGTCTTGCTGGCCTTAATCTCCCACCAGACTGCTTCAAATGGTCACTCCACCCCCTGAAAATACTAAACCCTTCACATTCAATCCCTGTAACTACATCATCTGATGTTAGCCAAGTCTCACTAATGCCTATAACTTTTGGCAAGGTTGCACTAACCAATGCCAAAAACATCTCCCTCTTGTTCATGAAACTTCTGGCATTAGTAAATAAAAACTGCAGCATCCCTTTAGGTCCCAACTCACCTTTACTTCCTGAATTTACTACCCTATTCAATATTTTTGCTTGAGAGACTAGATTTCACACTTGGTCATTCTCACACTCGCTCACCTTGAGGGTGCCTTCACACGAATTCACTTGCTTCCACCCTAATTGCTTAAGTTTTCCTGAATTTGTGCTTCAGCATGCTCAATATACAAAGCTCTCTCTCCAGACACCTAACTCCCAAATCATTTAGATACAGTCCATCAACAGTGTACAAATTCTTATTTCCATCAAACACAGATCAACAAATCCTACATCATCCCTTCTGCATCTACGTATAGACTCATTGGCTACCCACTTCTTCAGTTCGCCGCTATCATAGAGTGGTGAGACTTGCAATCTTCACTTTCTCACTCTTCAGTTTTGCCTCTTTTAACAACTCCTTTATATCCTCCCTCATAGAATACTTCCTACCTCTTAAATCATACATACCAACCAAATCAATTCCTTCAACTTACCTTTTTGCATCTGGATGGCATGGCTTATATCGTGAATTTTTCAACCGAGAAACACAATTCCATCACACTTTTGTTAAGTTGCTTCCATGATTACTGAATTTCCATACATAATTTTCTCCTTTATTGATTTTCTTGAATGTTCAGTGGGTCTTGATTATTCCATCAGACCAACTGCTTCATTCTCTTTACAGCCCTGCTAATCTGATATTAAAGAAGCTTCAACTGTTTGGAGGCTGTCCAAGTACTGCCATATGACAAACATCAACCTGTCTGTGCAGAGAATTTTCTAAGACTCTATGAAGAAGAATGTTGCAACACATCATGCACAGCAGTCACTTTAGCCTCAGTCAAAATGGAAGGTTTTCCATAGCACTGTTTGTCTGCAACTGATACAGTTTCCGGAAAGCATTTGATTAATCTCATAATTGTCAAATTTTGAGGAACAACAGAGTCGAAACACTTCTGATGAAACTCCTCCACAACATAGCAGGCAAAATAACAACTCAATTGCTACTAAGAAAGCACCATTCAGCTTTCCTCATAAACAAGAGTACACCATGGATGCCCAATACCTTACATGTGGCAGATAGATTACACAATAGTGGCCAATAGTCCTCCTAGGGTTGCATTTATAGGCAAAATGAATAATTAGAATTGAAACATTTCAATGCAGCTCAGCTTCAACTTAAATGGGGTGGCATTTGGATTACCTTGTTAAAAGACAGTCTTCTTCTTCTTCTTCTTCTGCAGCTTCTCCCACTTAAGTGGGGTCACTGTTTGTTATGAGTCTCCTCCACACCTTCCTGTCTTGGGCTGTCACCACATCCAAGTTCTTCATCTTCAAGTCCTCTTCTACCAGCTCCCTCCATCTCTTCTTTGGCCGCCCACGCTTCCGTCTTCCTTGCACATCCATCTGCATGACCCTTCTTCCCACATATTCGTCCTCCCTCCTCATCACATGACCAAACCATCTCAACCTTGCCTCCTGTATTTTCGCTCCTAAGTTCGTAACTTTCACTGTTCCCCTGACATAGTCATTTCTCAGATGATCCTTTCTGGTCACACCGCACATCCACCTAAGCATTCTCATCTCTGCTACTTCCATCCTGCTAATGTTATTTTTCCTCAGGGCCACAGTTTCTATAGCATATGTCATAGCTGGCCTCACTACTGTCCGATAAATTTTGCCTTTCAGATTGATCGGCACCCTCTTATCGCATAACACTCCAGCCATCTCCCTCCAGTTCCTCCAACCTGCTTGTATCCTGCATCCCACTTCCTTCTCACCTCCTCCATCTTCTTCCACTGTCGAACCTAAGTATCTAAAGTCTCTCACCTTCCTGATGACATTTCCTTCCAGCTCCAGGTCTGTCTCCTGGCCACCGCCCACTGCGCAACACATATACTCTGTCTTACTTCTGCTCAGTCTCATACCTCTCTCTTCCAGTACTTTTCTCCATCTTTCCAGTTTAGTTTCCGCTTCTTCTCTTGAATCTACACACAGCAAGATGTCATCTGCATACAACATTGTCCAAGGTGCATCTTCTCTCACCTCCTCTGTTACCACCTCCATCACAATATTAAACAGAAACAGACTTAATGCTGACCCTTGATGCAAGCCAACTGTTACTTGAAAACTTTCTGTCTGTCCCAAATAGGTCCGAACACTTGTCTTCACATTTCTGTACATTTCCTGCACCAACCTGACATATTTCTCCGGCACCTTCTTCTCCCTCAGACACCTCCAGACTTCTTGCCTTGGCACTCTATCGTATGCTTTCTCCAGATCAATAAATACCAGATGCAGCTCCCTTTGTTTCTCTCGATATTTTTCCATCATCTGTCGTAACCCAAAGATAGCATCTGTTGTTGATCTACCAGGCATGAAGCCAAATTGTTCCTTTGCAATCTCCACCTCCTCCCTCAATCTACCATCAAGAACCCTTTCTAGGATCTTCATTGTGTGGGACATCAACTTTATTCCTCTGTAATTTTTACAGTCTTGCGCATCCCCTTTACCCTTGTAGATGAGAACAAGAGTACTCTCCCTCCATTCCTCGGGTATATTTTCCTGTTGGCAAACTTTCATGAACAGGTCCCACAGCAGGTCAATTCCCTCTTCCCCCAGTGCCTTCCATGCCTCCACTGGAATTCTGTCGGGGCCCACCGCTTTTCCATGCCTCCACTGGAATTCTGTCGGGGCCCACCGCTTTTCCATTCCTCATCCTCTTCATGGCCTCCATCACTTCCATTCTACTGATGTTCTGCACCATCCCCTCAGAAGGCTGCCCATCTCCTCTGTGAGTCCTTGCATTTTCCTCATTCAGAAGTCCCTCAAAGTATATTTTCCATCTGTTTCTTATGTCCACATCCCTCCATAATACTCTTCCTTCAGCATCTTTGATCTGCCTCACATGTAAGATGTCCTTAGCTGCTTTATTTCTACATTTCGCTAGTTGGTAAATTTTTCTCTGTCCTTCCTTTGTTTCTAATTGATCATACAGATCTTGATATGCCATGGCCTTCGCCTGTGCCACAACTCTCTTGGCTTCTTGCTTTCTCTCTTTGTACACCTCTCTGTCCTCTTCCACTCTTGACTCATCCCACTTCTGCTTTGCCTTCCTCTTAGCTGTCACTGCCACTTGTACATCATTATTCCACTACCAACCCTCCTTCTGCTCTCTAATCTTTCCAGATGTCTCACCAAGCACCTCGATTGCACAGCTCAGGATTACTTTTGAATTATGTTTCCACCAATCTTGTACACTTTCCAGTCCATCCGAAATCCTCTCTAACACCTCTCCCTAAAACGATTCCTCACACTCTCTTCTTTTAAGCGAAACCACTTAATTGTCTTCATCCCATGGCAACCAGAAGTTCTTATCTTCGATCTTATTTTAAAGTCTGTGCACAGCAGTCTGTGTTGTTGTGCTACTTGAAAAAGACAGTACATGGGAATATTTGGCTGGTTTATGGGCACAACAACATCAAAGGGTCATACTGTGCCATAACCAAGGTTACAGCAGCATACAAGGCATTAATAAATAGTGAGAAAGAGATAAATTAGCAAATAATATGTATATACAAAAATTAAGTTAAGCAAATGTAAGCAATTGTTTCTGTAGCCAATTGGAAGCACAGCAGAACATTGCACCCTTCGATTGGAAAAGAACTGGGTTCAATTCTCATCATGGTGAGGAGAATCCTTATATGGGCTTTTTCAATTGAAAGTGAGTCAGTAGATCTCATATGGAGGTAGCAGGGTTTTTTCTCCCAGAAACTCTGGTTTTTCATCCTGTGTACAGACAAATCAGTCTTCAGAAAACACTTAACTTACAGATAAAAAATACTGTTGTTGGTGATGATGGTTTATATATGGTATTGATGGTATTAGTCATAGTAGGAGTAGAGCATTTAGCAATCCAGTCATGACTCCTTGGACTCCCTGGAGGTGTCATGTAATAATAATAATAAATAATGCAGTATCTATATATAAATAAAATTTATAATCAAACGTGTTTGTATAAATGAATTTTTATAAAAGTTACTAATTGCAATTTGTCTACATCTGATAACACTTGCCTGAGTTATATGGTTCGGCTAAATTCATTCCTCTCTCATGTGAAGTGCTTGCACTCCCTCTGAACATGAGTAATGGCACGATGCATGTTTCATTTTTCACACATAGGTGGGTCATCAATAAATAAGAATGTGTGAGAAGATTGACCTATGCAGAGCCTAGCTAGAACAACACCTCTCTTCTTTTTCCATGCTAACTAGACCAGGGCCATCCACTATAGGTAATCTGAGGGCTGCATTAAAAAACAAAGATTTATCCATGTGCCACATCACAATGCGTATCTAGTAATTTGGTGAGCAGCAGCAACAGAACCTCAAAAGCTGAACAAATGAGCAACAAAAATTGCACACTAATCAAGCGTTCCCGTGCGCACCTGGACCATGCGCCTTGGAACAAAACAGTATAAGAATGCTTCTTTGACACATCTAATATTTGAAAACATGTCGGTATATAGTGATCTGAAAACACCAGATAAAATTACCAACATCGAGATTATCAATTAGTGAAAGAATTGAAATATCTAATACGCATTCGATTAGATTCAAATTGTTATTTTATTTTTTTGCTCGTGAAAATCAAAACCCACAGGTGGGCCGCACAAAATCACACTGTGGTTCATGGACACTGCTTTTGACATCCCTGAACCAGACTGTCAATACTTAATTTCAGGTTTAATATCATTTAGTTTTTTTGTCAGGGCTTTCTGCCATGAATATTGCCATTAGGCAATTAGCTTTTATCGTATACACTATCTGTAATCTATACATGGTACTGTCATCAAACAGTACATCAAAAAATTATGAGCTGATCCAGCAGCTCCATCTGCAGTTTCATTTCCCTAAATTCTATTGTTGCTGGGAATCCAACCATAACCAAACATCAAAATAAGGTTTGTATACAACAGATGTAACACAGCACTGGATGTGGATTATACACAGGAGAGGAGAAAACCTGTAAAGTACTCAATGAGTATGTATGTCTTCTGGGTTATCAGAAGACCAGATAGCACCAGAGTAGCATATACCTGAGTGGTTCATTAACTTTTTAGTTAATATAATAGATTTAGATCCAGGTTATTATTATTATAATAAGATAACTAAGAGATTGAGTGAGAGACAAAGAGAATACAAAAATAATATCTTTATTTACAAACAAATATTAGGGTAAATTTACACTACTGCTTTAACAGTGTGTGTGTGTAAAATGTTTATGTTTTGCAAGCACTATATACAAATTTCTGTTATAAATAATAACTTATCTCCTAAAGAGAAAACAGTGCACAAACTTAATATCATATTTAAAGATATCAAACAAAGATAAAAAAAAAAAAGAATGGGTACTTGGGAGAAGGGGATGACATCAGCTAACGCTGAGCCCAGTGGAGTCTAGAGGGGGATAATGCTGGGTATAGAAACAATGGCATTTTTATGCTTTATACCAATGACAGGAGTATTCGGAATAAGGGAGAGGAATTAGTGGCACTGATAGCATCAGCCTGGCCAAAGCTTATTGGGATCACAGAGACATGGTTGACAGAAGACAATATAATAACAGGAATAGAAGTTGCTAGGTACAGCATTTTTCAGCAGGATAGGAAGGGAAAGCGTGGTGGTGGAGTACTGCTTATGATGACATATGTCCTCTAACAGTGGATGCTTTGGAAGGCTGTGACACTAAGGATTTTGAAAGCATATGGTGTGAGGTAAAGGTGGGCAAGACAGGATATTTAGTGGGGTGTTGCTAAAGAACAAGGAGCACACAGGGTGGGGACCAGGAGATGTTGAGACAGTTGAGCATGGCAAGTGCAAGAAGAACGATTGTTATGGGAGATTTTAACTACAGCAGTATAGATTGGGGGAAAGGAAGATGCATGTAGCAATAAGGGAATGGAATTTCTAGAATTCTTGAGAGACAAATGTCTTAGGCAACATGTAACAGAGGGAACAAGAGGTTCAAGAGTTTTGGATTTGGTTATAGCATCCGAAGAGCTGATAATAACTGAGATGACATCTCTCCCACCAGTTGGAGAGATTGACCATATGGTTTTGACTTGGAAAATGAATAGATATGCAGGAGTATCAAAGAGATGGGAACGTATGCAGAATTATAAAGCAGGAGATTATAATAGTCTTAGATGTCAACTTGGTAAAGTTTCGTGGAGAGAGGAATTGGAAGGTCGGAATATCATTATTGCTCTTGGGAAATTGTGAATGAATATTTGGACACAATTTGGTGTAAAGTGGATGACAAACAATATTAAACAGGAGCTACATGCGTAAAAGAGGTTATGGAAGAGATATAAGAAGACAGGTGAAAACAAGATGCATGAAGAATATAAGACACAAGCCAGAAGAGTGACTAGTATGGTAAGGAAAGCAAAACTGGAATATGAGAAAAGATTGGCCCTTAGATCCAAGGAAAATCCTAGGGAATTTTTTAGCTATGTGGCCAGTAGTAGGAGAAATGACTGTGGAAGAATGACTTTGTGGGATAAAAATGGGACTAGAATGACTGATGCACAGGACATAGTGGAATTGTTCAATGAACACTTTATTGGAGTATTTCATCCTGGAGGAGTCCGTTTTAATACTAGAGGGATAGGGTTCAAGGTTCAGAGGTACAGGAGGGTTGTGGGATTGGATGCTATTTCACCACGAGTTTTGATAGAATGTGCCACGGAACTGACAGTGGCCTTGACCTGGCTTTTCAACGAAAGTCTGGCTGTGGGAAAGGTGCTGGAATGGAAGGAAGGCAAGATAGTGTGGCATTGAATAGGGCGGTAGCAGACTGAAAGTGTCTAATTATAGGCCAGTTTGTGTGTCATCAGTAGTTAATAAGATCTTGGAGAAAGTAGTGAGGGACCATATACAGCATTGGGCAGATGAGGGTAATGTTATCATTGAGAGTCAACATGGATTTGTGAAGGGGCGCTCTTGTTTTAGCAATATGCTAGCCTTTTATGATAAAGTTACAAGAGCATTAGATGAGGGAAGGCATATACTGCCTTTTTCCTAGTCTTAGCAAAGGCATTTGATAGGGTGCCACATGATAAGCTGATATTCAAGTTGCAGCACATGGGTCTGGATGTCAGATTGGTCAACTGGATTCAGGATTGGCTGTCCGATAGGTATCAGAGAGTTGTGTATGGTGGAGCAGTTTCAAGGAGGCAGAGAGTTACAAGTGGGGTCCCACAGGGGTCAGTACTAGGACCTATATTGTTTAACCTTTATATCAATGACATTACCAGTGGATTGCAAGGGGATATTCAGTTGTTTGTGGATGATGCAAAGCTGGGAAGGATTATTAGTAATAGTGCAGATGTGGTAGCCCTGCAAGAGGATTTGAATAAGCTAGATAGATGGGCAAATGAATGGGGGTTTCAGTTTAATGCAGCAAAATGTAAGGTCTTGTGGTTTGGGACACATCGATAGGATGCTGCATACTCTATGGGAGGAGTTAAACTGGAGGAAGTAGGAGAGACAAGAGATCTGGAGTTGATGATTTATATAAACCTGAAATTTAGGGGACATATTGCAAAGGTAGTGAAGGTAACACAGAGGATTGCTGCAATAATGAGAAGGACACTGACCTGCAGAGATAAAATGGTTATCATTCCGTTGTATAAGACTCTGATCAGACCATACTTAGACTATTGTTCTCAGATCTGGTCCCCAGGATTTGAAGGGGATAAATTAACTGTGGAAAGGTACAAAGGCAGATAACAAAGATGGTGTAGGGACTGTGCAATGTTAGTTATGAGGAGTGGGTGAGGGAGTGTGGACTGCAGAGTTTGGTGGATAGAAGGGGGGTGATATGATTGAGACTTTTAAACTGTTGAGAGGTGGTTACAGCGTTGACACTGGTGAGTTCTTTCGCTTGGTTGAACAGTGGGAAGGAGTAATGACAAGGGGCCATCCCTGAAAGTTACGAAAGGAAACTGTGAAAAAGAGGGTGAGAAGTGGAGGATGGTTGAGCCATAGAATGCACTGCCTGGTGGAGTGGTGAGAGCGAGAATGGTCAATGCATTTAAGGAGTGGTGTGATTCATCGAGGGAGGTCCTTCCTATGAGGGACCTCCCTCGATGTGTCTTGATAGACGTGTTTCTTAGAAATGACCTACCACGGTGAGTCTTTTAACTCCGTGGAGGCCTGAATAATAATAATAATAATAAAAAAACACCATACAAGATTTGTGTCTTCCTACAAGAAACAGAGTATTTTATGAGAATACACAAACGTCAACTTCTAAGCCATAGATTCTTCCACTTCTTCCGCTCTTAACAGTAGCCATAGAAATCTAATTAGCCCGTACCTGTTTTTCTTTGAAAGCAAAGAGATAATTTGTGCACAACTCTTCTTAAGTTGGCATTTCTTCTTTCTTATAATAAATTTAGCTTAATCCTTTATCCAAGTGTAAGCAAACAAAGTTTGCACCTGAAGTATCTTCAGGACTGAAGCAACTTGTGGTAAAGGTGGACCAAGCTCTCATCACTACTTGTCTTAGTATCTCCCATAATGCAAAGCACATCTTGCAGTCATGAATAATGCTAATCATTAAGAGAATGGCAGTACCCAGACCAGTTTTGACCTTTATGGAATGTTCAAGTACAGGTCAAACTCCAAAAACTCAGCATTGTTCCCCTCAGTAACAGGCTCACCCTGCTACTGAGAAGAACTCTCAGAACCGGTTGGCTCTACACCGTGGCAGGCTCACCCCACCACAGAGCAGAGCCACTCATTTGCTCATATCTCATCTGAGGGGTAGCAGCAACAGCAGTGCCTTAATTAACTTCATGGGCTACAGCATTGCCATTCATCACTCCCCCCACACACCCAGGGCATGGGTGACAGCAACAGCCGAGCCTCAGTTAAAACTTCATGGGCTACAGCATTGCCATTCATAACCCAAGCTTCCAACTGGTTTTGAACTTTATTGAGATCTCGTCAGTGGGAGCCAGACCCAGAGGTGGTGATACTAAGGTGGAAGCAACAAAGAAACCATATTTACCTATAGCCAAAAGGTGTACCACCTTATTATTAAATTACTCTGGATTTGGAGAAAGATGCTGGAAGTTTATATTCCACTTGGTTAGACTATAATAAATTTAGTTTAATCCTTTATCCAAGTGTAAACAAACAAAATTTGAGCCTGAAGTATCTTCAGGACTGAGGCAACTCGTAGTAAAGGTGGACCAAGCTCTCATTACTCCTTGTCTCAGTATCTCCCATAATGCAAAGCACATCGCCTTGCGGACATGTATAATGCTATGCATTAAGGGAAGGGCCACTATCCAGACCAGTTTCTACCTTCATTGAGGTCTTGTCAGTGGGAGCCAGATCCAGAACTGGTGATACTAAGGCAGAAGCAATGGAGAGGTCATATTTACTTATACGAGTTACCAAAAGGTGTACCACCTTATTATTAAATTACTCTGGATTTAGAGAAAGATGTTGAAAGTTTATTTTCCACTTGGTCAGACTATAATAAATTTAGTTTAATCCTTTATCCAAGTGTAAGCAAAGAAAGTTTGCACCTGAAGTATCTTCTACTTGTAAAGTGGACCAAGCTCTCATCACTCCCATAATGCAAAACACATCTCCTTGTGGAGATGTATAATGCTATGCATTAAGGGAAGGGCCACTACCCAGACCGGTTTCGACCTTTATTGAGGTCTCGTCACTTGGATAAAGAATTAAACTAAATTTATTATAGTCTAACCAAGTAGAAAATAAACTTCACTATTTGCCATGGTTCCCCAATGAAAACAATGGGGACCTTGTTCAACTGAGCAATTCCCCAGCCAGCATGATATTCCATCATGTTGTACCATCATTTGAGTTATGGTTTAAGCCAACAAGAATACAATTTGGTCAACTTAAGCCCAAATTGCCAGCCCATCTTCATTCATTCAGTATCCAAGTAGATACCCAACAGGTGAGAATTGGACATCAAATCAGAAGTCCTGGTCATTTTTCCACATTCCCCAATATGCCATGTGAGATTTCCTCCCAGTTATTCAGTCTCGACTCTTAAGCATCCACAAAAGATGAGTTTCTAAATTTAATTCTCTGCATTTCTCTATAAGTAGCTTTAAACAAAAAGCTGCATACATTGTAAAGCATCATTTTCTAAATCCATTTTGACATTCTAATAATATTTTTTCAATGTATATTTAATTTCATTAAATATTCTACTCTATATTTTGCAGCATATATTCAATGAACTAATACCTGTGTAAATCTTGTAGCAATTCTTATGTTGGTCATGCATAACTGGTAATTAACTTAAGGAATTTACAACGCATAAAACGGATATTAATTAAAGGAAACTTTAATGAATACCTTCAATATTTCGGCAGCTAGTGCCTGCGTGTACATACCATATTTGTATGTCCCTGAAGTTGGCAATATGACGTTGCCGAAATATTGAAGGTATTCATTAAAGTTTCCTTTAATTAATATCCGTTTTATGCGTCGTAAATTCCTTAAGTTAATTACCAGTTAATACCTATGTAATTAGCAGGTTTTGTTTTATCCCCTTTTTTTAAGTATAGGTATTACTATACTTGTATTCCATTCTATTGGTATTTATCCACTTGTATATAATTCATTTAAAAAATTTAATAATCTCTGAGAAATTTTGTTTTCCCAGCAAATTTATAGTTCAGAGTTTATCCCATCTTCTCATGCTGATTTACCATTTTTTTTTTTTTAATTTTACTTAGGTTTATCTCCCCCCCCACACACACACACTGTTATATCATTTGCAGAATTTTTAACTGAAAGTTTTTTTCACTTGGTTATATTATAAGTTAAAGGTGCCAAGAAATTATATTCATGGTTTCATCCTTTATTCAAGTGTAGGCACAGAAAGTTTGTGCATGAAGTAACTTCACAACTGGGCTACTTGTATACAGAGGCTAATGACTTCACATCAATTGCCTTAATATCCCATAATGCAAGCCACATATCCTTATGGACATGTATAATGCTATGCATTATGGGAAGGGCCACTACCCAGTAGGAGCCAGACTCTTGTGAGTCTGGCTCCTACTGATATAATGCAGAAGTCATGTGTTCCATATATACATTTCCCATATCTGTTTATAGTATAACCTAAGGGAGAAGAATTTTATAACAGCCTACAACAACTAGTATAGATCTAATAAAACTACCTTTATCGAGGTCTTATCAGTAGGAGCCAGACTCACAAGAGATACCAAGGTTGAAGTAATGCAGAAGTCATGTGTTCCATATATATACATTTCCCATATCTGTTTATAGTATAACCTAAGGTAGAAGAATTTTATAACAGCCTACAATAAGTAGTACAGATCTAACAAAACAGAGACTTTCTTTTCATATTAGGTGATCAGAATGCAAAAGTGGGTGAAAAAGAAGAAAGAGGCATCACTAGAAAATTTCGTTTAGGACTAAGGAACGAAGCAGGAGAAAGGATGTTATTATTACTTCCCAAGCCCCCCATGGAGTCAAAGACTCATCTAGGATGTCCTTTTATCATACACACAGCTCATCATACTGAGCATTAAACACAATCAAATTCTCTGCAGACACCACACACACTCAGGCAAGGCATTCCAATCATTCACAACTGTGCAAAAATCATTCTTCTCACTCCCCTTGCTCACCCTCTTTATACAGTTTCCAGGGGATGACCTCTGGTTCTCCCACTGTTTTCTGTAGAGCCTCTCCAACATTGATCCTATAACAACCCCTTACTAACCTTGTCTCTATCATATCTCCCCTCTTCCTCCTATCCACTAGACTGTGTAAATTGCATCTTCTCAATCTTTCCTCATATTCGACATTCCAGAGGTTAGAAACTATCTTAGTCAATCACCTCTGAACCCTTTCCAACATCTCTTTGTACTTATGAAAACCAGGTGACCAGATCTGGGCACAGTAGTCCACATGTGGCCTACAAAGACTTATACAATGGAATAAGAATCTCCCTACTTCTACAAGTCAGCATCTTTTGCATCATTCCCAGAAGTCTTTGTGTTGTCTGCACAATTTTGGCAACTTGTTCCCTAAATTTCAGATCCTTATCCACTATCACCCAACGTATTTCCTCCACCTCTGACAATATATCCCCACCAAGCATAAATTCTGCATCCCATCTTTGTTTCCCAAATTTTAAAACCTTACATTTTACAACATTGAACTTGTATCTCCACTTCCGTACCCACGCACTCAATTTATTCAAGTCTTGTAAGGCCACACCAACAACATCTGTTCCGCTCTTCATAGTTTGTCCCAACTTTGCATCATCTGCAAACAACTGAATATCCCCATACAAATCTTCGTCAATAACATTAATATACAAGTTATACAGTAATGGCTCTAAAACAGACACCTGAAGCACACCACTGGTGACCTTCCTTTTCCGTACATTGTATGACATAATATGTGAACTGTTGAATCATTGGAAAAGGCAGTTATGTTGGAAGATTGAGGGAATGAGAAGAAGACCATGAACAAGTTGGATGGACAACATAACAGAACTTACCAGCTTGAACTTACAATTGTTGAAAGAAAGGATAAGAGGCCGAGTAGGATGGAGAGCCTTTGTTCACAAGATCACCAAGAGTCGAAAATGACTGGATGGCACATAACACAGTATAACCTAATGTAAAAACTTTCAACAACTAGTTCTAATCCAGAGTATTTTAGTAATAAGGAATGATAACTTTTGACTACTTCTACATGGGAAATAATTGCCGAGAGCATTACTTCAACCTTGGTATCTCTTGGTCTGGCTCCCACTGATGAGACCTCAATAAAGGTCTAACTGATCTAGGGAGTGGCCCGTCCCATAATGCATAGTATTATACATGTCCGTAAGGATATGTGCCTTGAAGTATCTGATGGTTAGGCAATTGATGTGAAGTCATTAGCCTCTATATACAAGTAGCTAGGTTGTGAAGTAACACTTGAATAAAGAATTAAACCAAGGACATAATTTCTTGGCATCTTTAATTTATAGTATAACTAAGTGAAAAAACTTTCAACATGTATTTATAATCCAGACTATTTTAGTAATAAGGTGCAACACCTTTTGACAACTTGTATACAGGAAATATATGATATGTCCATAAGGATATCTGCCTTGAATATTATGGAATACTGTGGCAACCAATGTGAAGTCATTGGCTTCAATATACAAGTAGCCCAGTCATCAAGTTACTTACTGTGCAAACTTTGTTTCCTGACACTTGGATAAAGAATGAAACCAAGAATATAGTTTCTTGGCATTTTCAATTTATTATTATCGTTCTTTCTATATTCATCATCCTTCCATAATCATTCTTTCTTTTGCTGGCTAGATATGGAAAGAACTTCTTAGGATTCTTTTTGGCTTCATTAGCTAACTGCTGTTCATACCTCTCTTTAGCTACCCTCACCAACCAAGTCACCCACCTTGCCTGGTCTTTGTAGTCCTCATGGAATTGGTTATTTCCACTTCTCTCATGCTGCCTCCATAATGCCCTTTTTCTCTGTATCACATGCTTAATCTCTTTATTCATCCATTTCACACCTACCTTATTTAACCTTCTCACGCTTGGAATACATTTAGACATTGCATCAACTAGATAGTTTTTGAAAATCCCCCAAGCTGCACTGATCTCTTTTCCAGTTAACTCCTCATTTCATGCTACACCTGCAAGCTATCTCCTGAGCTCTTCATAATCACCCCTCCCCCGCCTTGTAGTCCCACACACACCCTTTTCTTACAGAATACCTCACTCTGCTGGCAACCACCCAGGTAATCACCTCATGGTCACTCTCACCAATTGGTGGGTGATTTGACACTTCATTTATAATTACATCCTCTGATGAGATGACCAAATCCAAGACAATCAATCCTTGTGTGCCCTCTGTTACATACTGTCTGAGGTAGTTATCTCTCCAAAAAACTCATTTTCTTTACTTCCAGTTGCTATCTCATCATTCTGGTCTATATTGCCATAATTAAAATCACCCATAATAATCGCTATTTTCTTATTTGCTTGGCTAATTTGATTATACATTTCATAGTCACTACCATCCACATTACCTAGTCTATAACAACATCCAACCAGGTATTTCATTCCATTCACCTCTATCTCAACAACATACTGCCTCAAAACCACTGGCACTATTTCTCTCTTGCATCTCTACTTTGTATGGACATAACTCTTTCTCTATCAATAATAGCACACCCCCTCCCTTTTTACCCCTTCTATCCTCACGATACACACCATACCCTTCCATCTCTATTCCTATCAGGATGTTGTCCTCATCTTGTCTCACTTATTTCAACAATTTTTGGGTAAACAGATTCAATTAGTGCAACCATTTTATCTGTCTTGTTTCCTACACTTCTAGCATTTGTATACAAACACAACAGCTCATTCCTAGATCTACAGCTAGTTCCGCTGATACCACTTATTTGATGTGATCTCTCCATGCTCGACTGGGGCCATTTCCCTTTCTGCTTATTAATTTTAGAAGCCTCTTCAATTCCAACCATTTCCTCTTGATCCCACGTCATTCCATTCCTTTCCTGTCTACACATGCTCTCACATCCTCTTGGAGCAAGAGGCTGTGAGCAAGAGCAAAAGGTACACAGCGTGACCTTTCTCACACTGTGTACCCTGTCCACTCTGAGCCTCCTCATTTCCCCGTTCTTCTTGCACACCCATTCTCTCATTTTCCATACCCATGCCACTCACTTCCTCATTCATAACCACCTCTTCAATCTCTTCTGTCATACTCTCCTACTCCTACACATCACTTCCCACTTGATCTGATTCATTGTCTGTACTCACTTCTCTACCTTCCAAAAGTAGTCTCTCCAAGCAACTCCCACCATAACCACTCAAATGCAGTCCACCACTCCCATACAGTTCACTTCATCCTTCAAACTCATTCCACACATTAACAAAACTGTACTCTCCTCTCCTCTTATAAAAAATACATAACTCAAGATTTATAAATAACACATTTTTTAGGAACAATTCCCTATGAGAAAAATATTTTTCTCAAACCATAAGAACTTTTTTTTTAATTTTACAAAATATATTTTCAAGTCCACTCACAAGATTACTACTACTTTTAAATACTACAAAGACTAACTGATGTTGAGGGAGAATCATTTATATTTTAATGTGAATGTGTTAACCTTAATACTATAAGAAAATTAGTCTGGGAAGAAAATATTTGCTTTCTTAATCACTGCATAAAAAAGAAAAAAATATCCAAATCACTTAAACCTTACTTGTATACAACCAATGAATCCTGTGAAACTGAAATTTGCAGATGCCTCTAGTCCTCCAACTGATACTTTACCAATGTACATGGTATGAACATTACCTTCAAATACTTTCTTTACCTAGAAGAAAAATAGTTGAAGCAAACTTGGTTTAATATGATCTGAAGCTTACAGAATAAGATAATGCTGATTTGACTAAAAGATAATTTTTATAAATATGTTTATTACAGGGAGTTGAAGTCTAAATTTAGAGGATTATTGTGAAGGCAAACAAAATAGTTTGTCTCATCACCTGCATGTTGATAAAAACACTGACAAGCAAGGATAGAAAATATATTATTCCACTTTATAAGGCCACATTTTGCCTACTATATACAGATCTGGTCACCCTGCATTTCTCAGAAAAAATCCAGAACCAAAAATGTGATGGCTCTAGGAAAAGCATCCAATGATGATAGAATGAAGATTATTAAAACTAGCTGATAGGCAGAAAGTTATGGTAGAAATATAAGTTATTAACTAAGTTTTATAGGACTGACACAGAAGACTTTATTATTATTATTATTGTTGTTCCGGGAAACTCCAAGGAGTCGACAGACTCATCGAGGGAGGCCCTAACATCATGTCTGGAACAACTATTCAACATTCACACAGTATCTATCATATCTTGCCTTTAACTCATTCACGGTCGTAGCACCCACAACAGACTCTGGAAGCTTATTCCACTCATTCACCACTCTCCAAGTAAAAAACCTAGCTCTAACACCCTTGTCAACCACGCTCTTGCCCAGCTTCCATGCATGGCCCCTAGTCCTCCCACCACCAGTCATATTTTCAAAAATATCTTCTGGATCAATCTTATAAAAACCCTTCAGTAATTTGAATGTCTCAATCATATCACCCCTCCTTCGCCTATCGTCCAATTTCTGCAACCCACAAATCCTCAACCTATTCTCATAAGGTTCATTCCACAGACCTGCTATCATCTTGGTCACTCGTCTCTGGACCCTCTCCACTTCCTCCCCATCACGAAGAAACCCTGGTGCCCATAACTGGGCACAGAAGTCCAGATGGGGTCTTATCAAGGCTCGATACAGAGGAACAACAACTTGCTTCTCTCTGCATGTTAAAGTATTTTTCATAAGCCAAGTGATTTGGTAAGCTGTTTTAGTTACTTTTGCAATGTGCCCCCTAAACTTCAACTCCCTATCCACCAGCACTCCCAAATCCCTGGCCTCATCAATCTCCTGGAGTACGGTTCCACCTATGCGATATACTGCTGCTATTCTTTTCACCCCAAAGTGCATAACCTTACACTTTGCCACATTAAACTGACATCCATTTTTCCTAGCCCAGTCCTCCAAACTATCCAAATCATCCTGTAAAATTTTGACATCCTGTGCACTCACAATTGCTCTACCCAACTTCGCATCATCAGCAAACAAGTGAACACTTCCTCTCAAATCCTTTCCAATATCATTGATGAACAAATTGAAAAGCAGTGGTCCAAGAACAGAGCCCTGCGGCACTCCACTAGTCACAAGACGTCTTTTTGACTCCACTCCTGAATAAACCACTCTCTGGTATCTCTCCTTCAACCACCCTCCTATCCATCTTACCAACCCTATATCTATCCCCATCTGCTCCAGTTTACTGATTAGGGTTCCATGTGGTATCCTGTCAAAGGCCTTGGCAAGGTCCAGTAGTATCACTGTAAACCCATTACCCCTATCCAGTTCAACTGTCACTGTGTTATAAAACGTGAGCAAGTTACTGAGGCATGATCTACCCTTCACAAAACCATGTTGTTTCCCCCATACAATATTCCATTTTCATCTATCCAATCCTGTATTCTTTTTTTGACTAATTTCTCTAAGACCTTGACAATGATTCCTGATATGCTAATCGGTCGGTAATTTACTACAGCGGTCTTGGAACCACCTTCATGCAGTGGAACTATTTTCCCCTCCTTCCACCCGATCGGGACTAACCCAGACCCGAGACTCAAATTAAACAAAATGGTCAAGGGTACTGACAATTCTTTAGCCACTTAACGTACTACATGAGCTGGTATACCATCCAATCCCACAGATGTATTGACATTGAGGTTATGCAATAGACTACTCACCTCCACTTCATTCACCACAATTCCCGTATAATCTACTGGTTTATTCGTTTCTGCAATGTCACCACCTGGATGATATATTCTTGCAAAGTGCGCAAGGGGTCGATGTCTGAAAATTTTGTACAAGTGTGATTAAACAAGGGTGCAAGTACCTTTTTGCTTTGGAAGATGGTTAATTGGTGGAATGAGTTGCCACAGATGGTTGTTAGGGCTTCATCAGTAAACAAATTTAAGGAGGAGTACAACAGGTATTGTGTAAATAATGGTTAGCAGAGGCATCCCACAACGAGTGGCTCCATGGTGTACCAAAGAAAATAGCGAAGATAATTTCATCACCTTTATTCATTCACAACATAGATGGCTGCACTCACCAATTTTTTTTCGGGCTGCAGTCCCTCCCATCCCTAACATGCTGGGATGCTATACCTATAATATACATTCCTGTATCTATTCCTGAAAATGGCAAAAAGTTGCTTCAACCTTTAGCCCAAATCATATTTACGGAGTACAGGAAAACCTTGCTTAGCGCACATTCATTGATGGATTAATTAATGTGCGCTAAGTGAAATCATATTAAGTGAATACAATAAACAACAGGAATAATAATTCATTCATTAGTTAGCGTAAATTTGAAAAAAAAAATTATAAGCTATATTAGAAGATAAAATCATCAAAGTTAATAAAAATCAATTGCTAAAATTTTTATTTAATGTCTAAACATTTGATTGATCTACTTTTTTTACCAAAAAATTAAGTAAAGATGTTTGAATAGTGCTCAACTCTTTCATCTTGTCATGCAATTTGCAATAGCTAGCGATTGCTTTATCAAGATTTTGGTGGACTTCAAAGCTTCATTCCATATCAAGATCAGCAGCAATCCAAATTTCCTTAGCATGCTCAATGTGATTGAAAACTAGTTCAAGTTCTTTTGCAGTTAATTTCTTAGTCATAACATTGTCTTCTTGTTCACACTCCTTATTTTCTTCTTCTTGATATGCATGCTGTTCTTCTAGTTGAAGGAAATCATTCTCGCTTAAGTATTCTGAATGGGAATTCAGCAAATTTCTCACATCTGCATTATCCATTTCATTAAATCCAAGATCTTTTCAAATTGTGCCGATTTCTTCAATAATGTTAGATCTTGGATTTTGTGCACAATAATCTAATATTGGCTTGAGTTTAAAGTCACCTTCTGCACTGCCTCCTAATAAAAGCGTAAGACGAGCTTTAGATACTTTGTATACTGGCTGAGATGCTTCTGTGTTAGCTAGGAGGGTTTTGTTGGCATATGCTTCCAAAAGAGACTAGGTTCATCTGTGTTGAATATTTGATGATTGTCATCATCTGATTCCTGAATTATCTGCAATTCTTCAAGAAACTTGGTCATAAAATCTTTATCAGCACTAGCAGATTCCTCAGTTATTCATATATTATGCAGTCCAGCTCAAGTTTTAAAATGGTCAAATCATCCTACACTCACAGTAAAGCTTTCACATTCCTCTGGAAATTTGGTCTCTTAAATGATGTAAAAATATTGAGAGATTATGCCTGAATATCCCTTGTCTTGTCTTAAGCTTTTTCACGAATCACTGAGGTTCTTTTCACTGTGACCCTCTTGAGTATAAGGTGGTTGGCCCTATGCCTCCTGGTGTGTCCTATGTCCCTGTGTGTTTAGTGGGCCAGTTGCCTGTTCTGGGGGATGAAAAACCAGAGTTTCCGAGTGAAAAAAAACTCCCACCACCATATGGGACCAGTTAACTCGCCTTTAGTTAAAAATAAAGTTTCCTCGTGTCACTGATGGAAAAGAATATTCCTTGTGCTAAGAGGTATTCTTTTTTGGTCACAACCTTTCATTCAGAGTGATAGAAGATGTTCTATCTTGATCATTAAATGTCTTCTATTTCAGGTGATCTGCATGCTTAAAGAAACAGTGGCAACTTTTCTTTGCTCTTATTCAATATAGTCCAAACTGTAGACTCACTAGATCCCAGGTCTCACACAATCATTGTATTACCGGTACCACTTTCATGTCTCTTAATGACTTCCAGCTTTTCCTCTAACGTAATTACTTTTCTTCTCTTTTTATTACTACTGTTTTCTTCATCAGTCTTTCCCTTTTCCATATCAGAGGTTGAATATAATAAAGCCTAATAGGTATCTAAATTAAAGCAAAATGAAGGAAAAGTGATTGAATGAGAGAACAGAGTTTGCATGTGCACTTCCAATGATAGCTTTGAGTCAATCGTCGGCGCCCACCGCCTGTAGCACTTGCACTACCAACTGGCTGCTACATTGACAAGTGCTGCCGCTTGCTGCAGATTGACAAAAATTTCGCGTAACATAAAATTTCACATAACGTAAAAAATTGCAACTTATTAACCACTTCGCTGAAAGCGGGAAATAGTATCATTTTGCTATATAATTAACTCACCTTTAGTTATGTTGTTGATATATGCACTGATTATCGCACATAACAAATTCACGTTAAGTGAGGTTTTCCGGTAACTTTTTTAACATAATAATAATCAAAAACATAACAAAAACATAAAAGCAAAAACTATCATTATTACCACACCAAGACCTCATGGAGTCAAAGACTCATCTGTGAGGTCCTTTTATCACACACACAGCTCATCATACCGAGCCTTAAACACACTCAAACCTTGCAGACACCACACTCTCAGGAAAGGCATTCCAATCATTCACAACTCTGCATGAAAAAAACCTGCCTCTCACTCCCCTACTCACACCCTCTTTATACAGTTTCCAGAGATGACCTCTGATTCTCCCCTGATCTCCCACTATTCTCTGTAAAATTTCTCCACCATTGATCCTATAACAACCCCTTACCAACTTGTAAGTCTCTATCATATCTCCCCTCTTCCTCCTGTCCACCAGACTCTGCAAATTACATCTTCTCAATCTTTCCTCATACTCAACATTCCAGAGGTCAGAAACTACCTTAGTCAGTTGCCTTGGGATCCTTTCCAACATCTCTTCATCCTGAAAAACCGGTGACCAAATCTGGGCCACAATAATCGATGTGTGGCCTAAGCCTTATACAACGGAACAAGAATCTCCTTACTTCTACACGTCAGTGTCCTCCGCATCATTCCCAGAAGCCTTTGTGTTGTCTTCACAATTTTGGTGATGTGTCCCCTAAATTTTAGATCCTTATCCACTATCACCCCCAGATCTCTTATTTCTTCTACCTCCAACAATATATTCTGACCTATTCTGTGAAGATATATTCAATATATTCACCAGAATATATTGAATATATTCTGGTGAGAATATATTGAATAGATTCAATATATTCTCACCAAGCATAAATTCTGCATCCCATCTTTGTTTTCCAAATTTTAAAACCTTACATTTTGCAACATTGAATTCACATCCCCATTTCTGTGCCCAATCACTCAATCTATTCAAGTCTTCATGTAAGGCAACAACATCTTCACTACTCTTTATGGTTCGTCCCAACTTTGCATCATCTGCAAACAACTGAATATCTCCATCCAAATCTTCACCTATATCATTCATATACAAGTTAAACAGCAATGGACCTAAAACAGACCCCTGAGGCACTCAACTAGTGACTTTCCTTTTCCTGGATATCGTTCCCCCATACACAACTTGTTGATGCCTATCAGATAGCTAGTCTCCAATCCAATGCACCAATCTAATATCCAACCCCATCTGCTCTAGTTTGACTGTCAACCTATCATGAAGTACTCTATCAAAAGCTTTTGCGAAATCCAAGTATATTACTGTGTATCCTTTTCCTCTGTCCAAGGAAGCAGTCAGTTTATTGTAGTAATAAGTAAGTACATTACTAAAACATGACCTTCCTTTAGCAAATCCATGCTGTCCATCAAAGATAATACCATTGTTATCAACCCAACTCTGGATCCTAGTTCTCACCAGCTTCTCCAACAACACCTGACACACAGGCCTATAATTTGATGCCTGACTTCTGTCACCTCCCTTATGAAATGGCACAATCTTGCCCTCCTTCGACTCCTTTGGAACTCAAACTAATGCAAGACAAAACTCATTAAAAAAATATGTCCAAGCAGATGCCATCTTCCTGACACATTTTTTCAGAATATATGGTGATATGTTATCAAGTCCCACAGCCTTATTAACATCTAGTTTACTCAACTCCCCATACACCTCTTGCTCACCTACAGTCAATCTCTCCTCCCCATCATCAACTGCTCTCAATCCCTCCATGAAGTCACATTCACAAGATTGAAAGATGTTTATGAACTGCTCATTAATTATCTCCACTACACATTCTGCAACAGTTGTCTTTATACCATTTTCTCCAATCAATGTCATCCTTCCATAATTATTCTTTCTTTTGCTGGCTAAATATCGATAGAACTCCTTAGGATTCTTTTTGGCTTCATTAGCCAACTGCTGTTAATATCTATCTTTACCTATCCTCACCAACCAAGTCACCCTCCTTGCTTGGTCTTTGTATACCTCATGGAATTGGTTATTTCCACTTCTCTCATGCTGCCTCCACAATGCTCCTATTAGTTTAAAAAATTACACAAAAAAATCATTATTATGAAAAGGCAAGAAAAAACTATTTCAACATTTTTAACTCCCGCATAAACAATATTCTCCACCAACATGCAAATTCAAAAACTTATAACAGAGCCTCTGTCAGAGATTCTGTGATATAATGCCAATCCTTGAAACTTTTCTTCTGCTGTTGATAAAAATTTCCTTCTTCCAGCTCTTGAAATTCTGAAAATCTCTTCTGAACTTTTTTGATTATTTATCTTAGAATCTAATTTTTTTTTGAAGTACACAAAAAACTTGGAACTTTTTCATGCCACTTTAGGTTCTCCAAATAAGCAGGGTAGTAGTCTCACACTGAATGATAAAATTTATCTTCCACCTAAAGACAAACATTTGTGCCCATGGGAGGTTCAAATCTACATATCTGTTGGAGAGCAGGTATCTATCCCAAATTGTCTATCCAACAGAGCAATGTAAACCAAAAGAATGGCAATAGGCAGTAATGGAGAATTTAACTTAGGAGTGAAAAGAAATAATCTAGAATAGTTAAAAAAGTCAGTTACTTAGCCAGATTGATCACAGACAGGCTAAATTATGAAAGAAAAACAAACTATTAGACACAGATGAAATCTAGGGTGGTCTATGACCAAATTTACAAATATATGGAAAAATATGAATCTCTCCAAACAACTTGAAATTAAAGTATATAGTTCAATGGGACACTCCACAGTTCTTTTGATGCAAAGACTTCAGCTATTAAACAGAAAGAAGAACAACGACTGACAGGCTTTGAAAACAAGTGTTTGAGGAAAATAAAAATGGAAACCAATCAGAAGATCAGAGAAAAATTACACTACCATATTTCAATAATAACAATACTCAGATAAAAACACTTCGCAGCAGTCTCGACCTGCTTTGGGAGGATAAGGAAGAAGGCCATCAATTCACTAGAATACCAGATAATCCTCTCAAACTTCCTAATACCTTTGCTCATTTCTTAAATGGTTTTCTTTCCAATACAGATCTCACCTCTCCTCTAAGTAATCCAAAACCATACATGTTTCCTGTTCTATAAACCATTCTTCACCTAGGTACTCAGTTTATTGACTCTTGGCATTAACATTAGTACTAAACAGGATCACTTCCATAATTTATACTCCTCCTTTCCTTGGACTAATTAATCTTTCTCCTCATCTCTTCTCGAACCTTGCCTTGGTTATCTGTGCAGGAAACAGATGAGGTAAATGATGCCTGGTAAGCTCAGTCAGCTTTGTCTTTGATTGATGTAATTATAGTACCATCTCTAGGTGTGTGTGTGTGTGTGAGGTAGAAATATAGAGCTGCAAAAATTGTCTAATGGCCTTGGGTAGGGATTAGAAGGCTCAACTATTATTTTAACTGGCCTTCAGTTCAAAGAGTTGTCAAGCTTTCTAACCCCTAACCACCACTGGACAACTCTTGCAGCTCAATATTCCTGTCTCTCTCTCTCATACACACACACATCTAGATGGTGCTATAATTGAATCAATGACTAAACTGACTTTGAGCTGGCTTAGTACATCCACCCACCCATGCACTACTTCATTAAAAACAGCTTGCTACATGCTACTCTTGGCCACACATCAGAAGACTCCTGAATAGTTTGGTTTCTACACATATTTCAGTGCTGATAATATTCTCCTAAACGAACTCAAAACTTGTACTACAGATTTAATTCCCATTTCATGTCTTTATAAACAGTTCATATTTATCGGTCTTCTATATTCAGGCATATTGCAAAATATGGAGATAAGCTAACAGTAAATTGAGCGATTGGGTTGTGGCTAGCCATAAGCAGACTTCTCAACTATCAACAATTATATTATTATATATAAGGAAAGGATATATGTGGAAGTACAAGGCTTGTGATTATGAAAAGCTTAGGAGATACCTTGGAGCTATAGCATGGAATGAGAAGTAGAGTGGTAAGGAAATAAATGCTGCTTGGAAACTGACAAAGAAATACATAACGGCATTGTGTGAATGTATTCCAAAGGCCAAAATCCTGAATAAGATAGGTGTAAAATGGATGAATGAGTGAGTTAAGCATGAAACCTAGAAGATGGTACTTTGGAGGTAAATAATAGTAATAATCACTTACATCAAGAGTATAAAAAACAAGTCAGAAGAGTGAATCAGTAAGGAAAACAACAGTGCAGTATGAGCAGAAATTGGCAAATCAGGCAAAGAAAAAGCCTAGAGAGTTTGTTTTTTTTATTAGATATGTGGCAAGCAGAAGGAGGAACGACTATGGTAAGATGATGTTAATGGATGAAAATGTCAGAATGGTAACTGCTGCAAAAGACATTGCTGAGATATTCAGTAACCAATTTATAAGGGTGTTCATCCTCACCAGGTTGGATGAGGAACTTTCATGAGGAACGTAAGTGTAGAGGACTAAGGAGAGGATGGCTTAATTGTGAGCGAGATATTTGAGAAAATAAATAACCTTGATATCAATAAGACGATGGAAATTTGATGATATATCATGACGTACCTTAAGGGAATTGGCAGTAGCATTGGCATGCCTGTTTAATAAGGATCTTAAAACAGCACAGGTTCCAAGGGAGTGGCAAGAAGATAAAATTGTTCATAGCATAAAGATGGCTATATCTTCAAATTATAGGCCAATCTGTATATCTGGAGTTGTTGTGAAGGTACTGGAGAGATTGATAAGAACTATAATACAGAAATGAGATCATAACAGCAGTATTCCCTGTGGTTATCAGCATGGGTTTGTTAATGGGAGATCATGTTTTACTAACTTATGTACTATAAAAAGGTGACAGTTACCTTGCACAGGGGAGATGCATATACAGTAGTGTACTTGGATTTTGCAAAAGCTTTTGATAGACTATCAAACGACAAGCTGCTAAATAAATTCAAATAGATGGGGTTGGATAACAGACTTCTGAGTTGGATCAGTAACTGGCTGTCAGATAGGTATCAGAAAGTGGCACATGGGAGTGAGGTATCACAAACGAGAAAGGTCACTTGTGGTATGCCACAGGAGTCATTTCTGGAAGCCATTGTTGTTCAGTTTGTATGTTAATGATATTGGGATGGATTTAACTAGTGATATGCAGATGATGCAAAATTGGGGAGAGCAATGCACAGTCAAGCAGATGGCCTTATATGAGGACTTGAATGGATTGCATGAATGGGCAGGTAAGTGAAACTATCAGTTCAATGTTGCAAAGTCCAAGGTTTTGAAATTTTGTAAACAACAATGGGATGCAAAGTATACACTTTGGTGGGAAACTTTAAAGGAGGTAGTTGAGATGAGAGATCTAGGAGTGATGGTGAACAAGGACCAGAAATTCAGGGGCCACGTTGCACAAGTTTGAAGACGTCAAATCGGATAATGGCAATGATGTGGAGAACTACGATATTCAGAAATAGAGGTTATGATGCCATTGTATAAGTCCTTGTTCAGGCCTCATATGGGTTATTGTCCACAGACTTGGTCGCTGAGTTTTCATGGTGACGAGAATATGTTGAAAAGGTTCCAGGAAGATTCAAAAAGGTGGTCGCTAGTCTGATCACCTTTATATAGTATGAGGACTGATTGAGAGGATGTAAATTGCAGAGCCTCATTGAGTAGGAGTCTGCATGGTTAGCCTAGTGGCTGTGCGCTTTGCAACCATATGACTGGGGAAAGAGTGTCTCAGGTTCGATTCCTGTCAAAGACGTGAGGAATTTGAGGATCTTCCTCAGCTGTAGCCAAGTTAGCCGGTCTTGGGCAGTAGGGTTTTTTCCACCGGTTTATCTGGCGTTTTTCATCCTGCAAGCAGGCAAACCGACCGTGTGAACACACATGGATCTACAGCCATAAATACTTAATCCCCATGAGGGGGCTCAACTCGCTCCAATAGGGCCAAGGAAGAAAAAGGGAGGAAACTCCATACAAATAAATAAATAAATTGAGTAGGAGGAGGAGGGAGGATCAAGGATGTTTGGAATGGTTGTTGATATCAGGAAGCAATAAACACAACAAATGAATCTAAGAATGTAGGCAGGGTGATTTTTCGTGAAAGAAGTCCTAAAAGTGAAGATTTTTAGTTGAATACTCTTATGTGTACCAGAATACACATGTGCACAAATGCCACATATGAGACATGAATTAGAATATATTCTCTTCTGTCCTAAAGATGGGTTGAGTTCCCTCATGGACAAGAGCCTCCCACTGTTCTCTATCCAAAGCAAGCTCTTTCCTATGCCAGCAGCTTTGAAGGTGAATTGGACCTTCAAAGTCCAATGCACTTTCACTCCTTTTCTACTTCTAATGTAGAATTTATTTTTGGATGTTGATCATTAAGAAAATATAGAAAATCTTCCAGGTCTGTGTGTGTATTTCTAGATGATAAAGATGTCATCCATATATCTCACCTGGTATTTGGGGTCACTATGAAGGGTATAGGACTGAGGACAAGATCAAGGTTAACATGGCATAAAGTCATTAGAAGTGACCCCAAATGCCAGGTGACGAAGTCTGTCAGGTTCCAATTGCATAATGTGACTAAACCTACAGAGTTAATGTTAATTGTCTTTAATATTTTCCATACATTGGCAGTGCATCAAATTTTTTTGATGCACTGCCAATGTATGGAACAAATACCATGCCTTTGTAATTAATTTCTGTGTTTTTACAGGGTGGTTTATCAAAAAATAGAAGTTTCTTTAGTACCTTTTTTGAGTATCCATTTTGATGAAACTGATGAAATAGGATTTGAAGTTCTTGTTTTCATTTGATGATGTCATTTCTAGTACGTTTAAAGCTCTATTATTCATGGTTTTGATTATACTTACTTTTTGTTGAGGGTGGTGGAATGAGATCACTTGTAGATACCTGCTTGTGTGGGTTTCTTTCCTATAGGCTTCTGATGATAATCCTCCAACGATGGTTTTTGTTGACAAGGATGTCTAGGAATGGTAATTTTCTGTCCTTTTCTACTTCTAATGTAGAATTTATTTTTGGATGTTGATCATTAAGAAAATATAGAAAATCTTCCAGGTCTGTGTGCATGTTTCCAGATGATAAAGATGACATCCATATATCTCCACCATACATATGATTTTAAGGTAGCCTGTTCTATAGCTGATTCTTCAAAATTTTTCAATGTATAAGTTGGCAATCAGAAGTGATAGAGGTGAGCCCATTGCAAGACTATATATATGGCAGTAAAGTTTTCCTTTCCAAGTAAAGAATGAAGATTTTAGGCAATTAGAAGAAATGTGTGATGTCCGGAAGAAATAAGTTTTCAAGTATATCTATTGATTCTTCAACAGGGGCGTTGGTAATTAATGAAACTACATCTAAACTGGCTAATATATCTGATTGGGAAATTTGAATATTTGAAAGTTTATCTACAAAATGCTTCAAATTTTTTTCAATATATGAGTCTGTACATCCTATAGGAGGCAAGATAAGTCTTTAGAAAGAAGATATGTTACCTCCTCCAGCCTCTTTCCATCAACTATTGGACAGAGAGGGTCTTCGTGATGGGCATGCCATATAATCCTGGAGCGATTGTAATTCATATTTCATTATGTCTGTCATTTTCAAAAATGTAATAAAATGTTCCAACCTCAATAGATGCTATGATGCAGGAGCAAGAAAAATAAGTACTTTTATTGCATCACTTAAATACAGTGGAGAGATATTTTAGTCTTTTTACTATATTTGATAACAATTAATGAAACATTTCATGATGAAAACACACCCCTTCCACAGACTATGCTGCATGCATGCATGCAAGCAAAATATTGATTGTAGCACTAAACATAGCAGCTAGCTAAATATAATTGTCTTAACATCAGCTTTCAAATTTACAGTTCGAAAATATGTCTAAGAGCTGCTTATAATGAAAAAAAATTCTCATATGTAAAACAATGCATATGAGAATATATATATATATATATATATATATATATATCTTGAAATCGGTTTGAATTACATTTAAGATATTTGGTATCATCAAGACACTTCAGAAATGCTAATTTTACAAATAAATTTCTACCAAAAGTTGCAGCAACATGCTGTATAAGCTTCATGAAAATGCAACTGCCAGAACCAGAAGCAGAATACATACATTAAAGCCAGTTCCTGTAGCCAGTTTATGCATGTGCACACACACTGCCTGGCACAAACATGTTAATGGGTGAAAGTGAAAGACTGATAATTGTGGTGGAGGACATAGTCGAGATATTCAGCAAGCAATTCATTGGGGGGTGCCCTATACTCAGTGTGAAATCAGAAGTATTTGGTTTAATCCTTTATCCAAGTGTAAACAAATAAGTTTGCATCTGAACTATTTTCAGAACTGGGGCAAATCATATAAAGAAGCTAGTGACTTCACATCACCTGCCTTAGTAAGGTTGAAACCGGTCTGGGTAGAGACCCTTGCCATAATGCATAGCACTATGCATCTGCAAGGAGATGTGCAAAGAACATCTCCTTACAGACATGTATGGAATACTAAGGCAAGGGATGTGAAGTCATTAGCTTCTTTATATGAGTTGCCCCAGTCCTGAAAATATTTCAGGTGCAAACTTGTTTGCTTACACTTGAATAAAGGATTAAACCAAGTATATAATTTCTTGGTATCTTTAATTTATAAGTAAGTTAGATATTGATAAGGCAATAGGAATTAATGACATGTCTGAAAGGAATGTTTCAAGAAGTTACCATCAACCTTGGCCTACCTACTTAACAAGTCTTGCAACAGCATTAGTCCCAAGGGAGTGGAGGGAAGGTAAAATTGTCACACTTCATAAAAGAAATCATAAGGCTAAGGGTACAAATTATAATCCAATCTGTATATCTGGTGTTAAGGTAATGAAGACATTAGCAAGAGCTAGAATACAAAAGTGGGTTGATAACAGAAGTAGTCTTTGTGCATGATAGCATTGGTTTGCAAAGGGAAGTTGTGTTTTACCAACTTGCTTATGTATTACTGCATAAAGAGGTGATGAAATCATTGGAGAAAGGAGATGCATATACAGTGGCACACTTAGATTTTGAAAAGACTTTTGATAGACTGCCACACTGCAAGTTCATAACTAAACTGAAACAGATAGGATTGAATTATAGATTAGCGTGATGATTAGGCAACTGGTTCTCAGATAGGGATCAACAAATTTGCATATATAGGTATAGTATACTGGAAGAGGAATGTCACTAGTGGTGTGCCACAGGAATCTGTTTTGAAACCAGTGTTACTCAATTTGTATATTAATAATATTGGGATAGGTTTAACTGATGATATATAACTGTTTGGAGATGACACAAAACTCGGAAGAGTGATGAGGATACAAGCAGATGTCATCACCTTACAGGAGGAATTAAATAGATTGTATGAGCCGGCTACAGTATGGAACTGTCAGTTGAATGTTGCAAAGTGTAAGATTCTGAAATTTGGTAGGCAACAATTGGATGTAAAATATTATTATTACAGGTATCTCCATTGAGTCAGCAGACTCATCACGGGAGACCCAAACTATCAAAACAATATCTATCATAACTCTTCTTGTATTTATTTACAGACGAAGAACTCAACTGAGTCAGGCAATGCATTCAACTAATGCATTCACTCATTCATCCACTCATTCACCACCCTCCAGGTGAAACCTCATTCTCACAACCTTGTTAACCACACTTTTCCTTAATTTCCAGGGATGACCTCTTGTTCTTCCATCACTTTCAACACAGCTGAAACATTTCTCCTACATCGATCTCATAAAAACCTTTCAGTAATCTAAATGTTTCTATCATATTCCCTCTTTTCTGCATATCAGCCAACCTCTGCAATCCACAAGCTCTCAATCTATCAATGTAGGAAGCATATTTTATATCACTCACCAACTTAGTCACTCTCCTCTGAACCCTCTCCACAACTGCCTCATCGCCAAGGAATCAAAGTGACCATATCTGAGCACAGTAATCCAAATGTGGAAGTATCAACACTTTATAAAAGGGAATAATAACCTCTTCATCTCTGGATGTTAGTGTGTTCTTCAATAACCAAGTAATCCTATGTGCAATCTTGGACACCTTAGCAGTGTGTCCCCTGAACTTCATCTCCCTATCCACCAACACCCCTAAGTCCCTAACTTCATCAATCTCTTGGAGTACCATTCCATCAGTGTATTACACAGCTGGTAATCTTTTAATCCCAAAATGCATAACCTTACACTTTTCCACATTGAACTGACATTTATTATCTTTTGCCCATTTTGCCAGCTTATTTAAATCATCCTGCAAACTCTCAACATCAGCTTGATTTTTTATTGCGCTACCCAACTTTGCATCATCCGCAAACCACTGAATATCTCCCTTTAAGCCATTACCTATATCATTTATGTACAAATTAAACATCAATGGCCCAAGCACAGAGCCCTAAGGCAAACCACTGGTCATCTGCCTTATCCTGGACTCTGCTCCTCCACACACCACCTTCTGGTATCTCTCCCTGGGCCATTCTCCTATCCATATCACCAGTTTAGTATCCATCCCCATCTGCTCCAATTTGAGCAACAGTATTCCATGGGGTATCCTGTCAAAAGTCTTAGTAAAATCCAGAAGTACCACTGTGTAGCTATTTCCTTTGTCCAACTCAGATGTCATTCTATTATAAAAAGCTTATAAATTGCTAAGACCTTTAACAAAACCATGTTGACCCCAATAGAGTATCATATCCTGATCCACCCATTCTTGAATTTTGTCTTTAACTAACTTTTTCAATACTTTTACCACCACTCCCAAGATGGTGATTGGCCTGTAATTAATTACCGCAGTTTTCGAGCCACCTTTATGCAAAGGAACTATTTTGCCTTCCTTCCACTCCCTAGGGATCATACCAGAGTTCAAACTTAAGTTAAATAACCAAGTAAGAGGTGTTGACAATTCCTTTGCACATTCACGCAACACCCAAGCTGACATTCCATCTAAACCTACAGCAGTGTTAGCATTTAAATTTTGCAATATACAAAGTACTTCTGATTGTTTAACTTCAATTCTCACATTAGCTTTTGCTACAGGTACAGAGATATTCTCACTTGGGTGACAGACTTTTGATCAGAAACTGAATTTGTCACCTCAATACCATCAGCATCCACTAAAGTTATCCTTCCGAAGTCATTCTTCCTTTTATTTGCCACATAGTGGAAGAACTCTTTGGGATTACCCTTGATCTTCTTGGCTAAGGTCTTCTCATAATCTGATTTAGCTTCTCTTACTATGCTGGTAACTTTCCTAGCTTGAGCTTTGTACTGCTCATGGGTGTACTGATTGCCTTTCTCCTTATAAATTCTCCATAACATTTTTTTTTTTTTGCAGATCAAGTTTGATACTACTACTCATCCATCTAATGCCTACCTTGTTTGTCTTCCTGCCTATGGGGACACAATCTGATATTGACTTCCTCAGATACCCACTAATTTTATTCCATGCACTGCTAACATCTTTCCCCCTGCAATATGTTCTGCTATGGGATGGCTGCAAGCTCACTCTGAAGCTTGTTATAATTGCTGAACCCATAGTTCCGTATATACCCCTTCTTAAGACAGAAGTTCACAAATTTTGCAACCTTCCAAGTCAATACCACATGATCGCTCTCACCAATTGGAGGTAATAACGAGGACACCTTACTTATGCATACATCCTGTGAACCAATGACCAAATCCAACACTCTCACACCACATGTCCCTTCACTCATGTGCTGTTTCAAATAATTATCTCATAGAAGATGTATGAATTCCATTTCCTTTTTGCCAGGTGATATTTCCTCCTTCCAATCAATATCACCATAATTAAAATCCCCCATAATAATCACAAACCCTGCACTCATTGCACTAATTTGTGATGCATTAATTCAATATCACTCCCTGTACCCCCTGGCCTATAGAAGCAACCAACTGTATACTCGGTTGCATTGGTCACTATTTCACACCAGACTGCCTGAAATGAACTATCATTCACATGTCTATCATCTTGATATACTACACTTGGTAGGGAAATTTTGGAGGAAGTCGAAGAGATAAGAGACCTTGGAGTGGTAGTGAACAAGGATTTGAAGCTTAGAAGCCACACTGTAGAAGTTGTGAGGTTATCATATCAGATTATGGCAATGATGCAGAGGACCTTAACATGCAGAAATAAAAAGATTCTGACTCCATTGTATAAGGCCTTGATCAGACTTGCATGAATTACTGTGCACAGATTTGGTCCCCTGGTTTTCATGGTAATAAGGATATAGTGGAAAGGGTCAAAAAAAAACTAAGGTGGTAACTTGTCTTTGGACTTTGGAGGGAATGCAGTTTGCAAAGTCTTGTGAATAGGAGGAGGAGAAGAGATATGATTAATATATTTAAGTTGGTAAAAAGTTACCAGGTTAATGTAGAAGAAAATTTTCAGAGAATGAGGGAATGGGATAGAACAATGGGAAATTCCTGATAGTTGTATAAGGTCTGAGCAGGGACATAAGGAGTCATTTCTTTTCATGGAAGGTCGTTGAATGGAATATGTTGCCTGAAATTGTCATAAATATGTATACACTGAATAAGTTTAAAGCACGGTTTGATGGGCTTTGTGTATGTAACAGTGCATGCTTCCTACAATGAGTCTAACTCCATATAGGTCTGGTATTAATAATAATAAACTGAACAGAACATGCAAACCAAATGGCCAACACCTGATATCCTGAATTATTAATCAAACATAAACTGACTGGGAAGAGAAAGCCCAGTAGACCTCAAAAAAGGATATTTGATTGAAAATAATACTGAAACAGTCAATATGTTCAATATACATATTTAGCATTATAATGATGATGATGATGATAATAATAATAATAACAATAATAAAATGGCAGCATATGCCATTTTATTATTGTTATTATTATTAACCCTGAAGTACTCTACTATTTCCAAGAATAGTAGAGTACTTCAGGGTTCTGTACTAGGGCCACTACTGTTTAATTTGTATATCAATGATAGAGGGAAAGATTTAACAGGGGTATTCAATAGTTTGCTGATGATGCAAAATTGAGGAGAGCAATAGTAGATAAAGGTGATGCAGATATTCTGCAGGATGATTTAAATAAATTAGCATTTATTAGCATTTTTTATGCTAATAAATTAGCAAAGCTAATTTATTAGCATAAATTAGCAAAGGCTAATATATTTATGCTTATCGCTACATGAAACTGGTAAGTGAAAAGTACAATCACAATTTCCAGAAACAAATGATGAAAATCTTAATATATAAAAGTTCATTACATAAAAGGCACAACCTGCTTTCTAAGTCTTTCCTTTTTTTTTAAAATAAAGCAAAAGTAACTTTCATAATCAAGCCAGGGACAATTATCATCCTGCTGCAACAAGTATGACAAGGCTGCATGTTCTCACAACACTTCACAACATAAATATAGCTGTATCCGAGGTTTAATTAGAGAGCATTGTGTCTTGTGTGAGAAAACTTGATCCATTAGAGGAGGCCCATTTCACACTGTATTATCATCTTCTAACATGAGGAGGAGCTCTGCTGATACTATGATGAGGACTATGAGAATGACTACGAGAATAACGTCTTCGTGGTGAGACGGGACCGTGATCTTTTGTTTCCTCCATAACCACCGCCACCACCATACCAACTACAGGTCAAGGTCCAGGCTGGAAAGCCAATTCAAGGCCTCATCTGTCACCTTGTGGATGTCCTGTAGGCCGCCGCCACCACCACCACCATGAAATTAGCACCTTGGGCAGTCGTACACAATATGAGTAATCGTCTGAGCCACAGGAGAACAATCACAATAAGGGTGATCTGACAGCCCCATTTATGTAGAAGGTAGCCACATCTGCCTTGACTAGTTCTGATCCTGTTTATTGATGACCAAATCTTCCTAGGAAGATCAAAACCAGGCTGCGGAGCACAGGGATCTTCTACCAGAAAGCCGTTTGTTGGACCAGTATTCTCTCCATATGTCAGATATTAATGGCAGCGCAGCTGAAGAGAGTTTGTCCAAGACCAGAGAGGCTTTCTCGATTTGAGGTGAAGACTAGGTGGGTTTATGAGAGTCTGGTGTAGGGGCAGGAGTGGGTTGCTCATTGCTTTATTAAATTCCTTAATCGAGGCTTGTCTTCTCCATATGAAAACAACAAGTCAAGATTGTAATTCTGTGGCAAGATAACAGAAATGAACCAAGAGGGGTTGCAGTGATTGCAAATGATTGAACTGAACAGACTATGCAAGAGAAATTATGTGCTGCATATTGTGTGGGATGATTTTGATGATAGGAAGGATGTATTTGCAGGATGGACTATGCTTGAATAGATTTGGTGGTGGAACCATGGACATATTGTTCAGTGAATGAGAAAAAAAAAACTAGTCCAGGAAACTAGATATGTTGGTGCACTTACAATGAGAGCTTGGACAAGTAAATTAAGGAGAGTGTTTGATATGGGAATGTGATAACAAAAAGTATGGAATAGATGACCAAAGTGCCACCCAATTCATGTGCCATCTCCCATCCAGGAGGTTAGCTATCATGATGTGACTCATGTTTGACTATGGGCGTAATGACATGTGGTGAAGACCCTATCTGTTCCACACACTGTCGTAAGTATTCATGGCTGTAAATCAGCGTGTATTCATGGCTGTAAATCAGCGTGGATTCATGGGGCCGGTTAGCCTGTTCTGTGGGATGAAAAACCGGAGTTTCCAGGTGAAAATGCAGAAACTTGGGACCAAAGTGCAGAGGACAAATTTTGTCAGATAGGAGAAGTAACTACAGCAACTAGAGAATGGAATTTGAGGAATTAACCTACTTATTTTAGTCCTATTTTAAGAATTGCTTGAATATGAAAGCCCTGGTAGTTTCTTATCATGCATGTAACTAATGCCAGAAGCATAAGGGATAAAGGCAAGGAATCCTTGGAACTAGTAAATGGAAATAATTAAGAATTATTGGCATCAATGAATAGAATTGGAAAAACTTACTGATAGAATTGGAAAAACTTATAGAAAGAGAATGAAAACAGAAGCACATTCAGGAGAGAGAATATCTGCAGCATTCGTCATGAAGAAAATAAATCATACCTTCATACACCAACCAAACTTAAACAGATCTAATGGCCTTCAGTTATCCTCCTTATGGGAAATATTATTACATTTTTTTAATGAAAATTTCTGATTATTATTATATTATTGTCATTTTTTTTTTAATCATTAAGAATTTTACTGACCATCTGTTGCCCTATTAATACTATAGTGCCACTTTTTGAAAATGATCCTTTAATTGTAATTTTATACTGTGTTCCATTATCGATTTCTGAGAATGGCTAGGGTATTTAAGTAAAAGTTTTACAGCTAATAAATTTATTTCATCCAAGTTTAAATTTATATCTTTAATTTTTCTAAGTATGTCAACTTATGTATCTATATTAAAGCAGCAAAGAGAATAAGAAGTGAGAGAACTATTGATTGCAAATTAATCCAAATACAGTGGAAAGTGGAATAATGATGATAGGAAAAATAATATAAATAACATAAATAACAAGTTTATTTGAAAGTGTTTGGTGTGAAGTAGAGGTTTATAAGACAAAATACACAGACTAGAGGATCAAATGATGATTGAAACACATAGACAGATTAACCTTTTGGATACAAGAAGTGCTATTACATAATAGGTGATTTCAACTGTGGAAATACAGAATAGACAGGGAGAATATAATCTTTTTGCACCTTCTATCCTAAATGAACTGACCAACATGGATTGCAAGATATAGGAGGTACTAAAATGAGTCTTTTGAGCGACGAGTCTTTTGACTCCATGGAGGGGCCTGAATAATAATAAATTCAGTGTTTATAACTTATAAATTCAGTCTCTAAGAACTGTCTGATTGCAATCAAAACAGAAACTATTGATAAAGTTTATGAGTGAACCTATTCCATCCATTAAGTAAATTAATATCAGCCAGTTCAAATTCTTTTGTTAAATTTTGCTAATAAAAATTACCTAGTTGAAAGTTGCATCTTGTGTGTGTGTTTGGGGGAATAGAAACAAAAAAAGTTATTTAATAGAGGAATGTACTGGATTGATAGCATGGAAATTTTTCATATGGTTGAATGAGATGAAGGAACAAGACAAGAAACCATTTCCTGAAAGCTGCAAAATGAATAGTGAGCAAGAGAGTGAGGTTGTTGTTTTTTTTGTATGATAAGGGGTAAGAGTATTATTATTAATACCCTACAATCATATGGAATCAAAGACTCACCTAGAAGATCCCTTTGTCATACACACAGCTCATTATACCATGCCATAAACACATTCAAATTCTCTGCAGACACAACACTCTCAGGCAAGGCATTCCAATTATTCACAACTCTGCATGCAACCTGCTTCTCACTCCCTTGTACACACACCATTCATATGCATATCATGAAAATCCATTTTATGAAAAACCACACTGATCCTATAACAATCCATAGAACTTGTACATCTATATCATATCACCCTCTTCCTCCTATCCACTGTAAATTGCATCTTCTCAGCCTTTCCTTACATTCAACATTCCAGAGAACAGAAACTACCTTAGTTCAGTCGCCTCTGGACCCTTTCTAACATATTTTCATCCTTGGGAAAATCAGGTGATCAAATCTGTGCACAGTAGTCATGTGTGACCTAATCAGAGCCTTATACAGTGCAACAAGAATCTCCTTAAAATCATTCCCAGAATGTGTTGTCCTCACAATTTTGCAATGTGTTCTCTAAATTTTAGATTCATAACCATCATCACTCCAAGATCTTTCATTTCCTCCACTCCAACAATATATTCCTGCCAAGTGTAAATTCTACATCCCATCTTTGTTTCCTAAATTTTAAAACCTTACATTTTGCAACAATGAACTGTGTTGAACTCACTCCCATGCCCATTCACTCAATTGAAGTTATCTTATAAGGTCACAACATCTGTTCTACTCCTTAGTTCATTCCAACTTTGCATCATCTGAAAAAAAATTGAATATCCCCATCCAAATCTTCCCCAATATCATTGACAGGTTAAACAGCAATGGTCATATAACTGATCCTAGTGACTTTATTCTTTTGGGATATTGCTCCCCCATACACAACTTGCTGATACTTATCAGATAGCCATTCTCCAATCCAATGCGCTAGTCTAATATCCAACCCCATCCACTCTAGTTTAACTATCAACTTATCATGCAGTAATCTATCAAAAGCCTTTGTTAAATTTAAGTATACCACTGTGTATCCATCTCCTTTGTCCAATGAAGCCGTCACCTTATTGTAATAAGTAAGTAGAGTACTAAAACATGACCTACCTTTAGCAAGTCCATGATATTCTTCAAAGATAATACCATTGCTTTATTGTACAATGAAACCTGTGGAGAATTCATGACTAAACAAACACACGTAATAACCACAGTAATAAGTTTTAATAAGTAAATATTTCATCCTAAGTATCTTAGGATATCGTAAGTACAGTTAATTGTGTTAAGTAATTAACCTGTTATATTTTAATTTAATTTATTTTAATCTCAGTCCAGTAGTTTTAATCCCCGAGCATGCAACTGTATATGTAAAGGGATTCCAATTTAATCATGTGTGCTGCAGTTTTTTGAATTCCTATTGTTGTTCAATAATTGTACTGATGATGTCTTATGATATATAAGATGATATATTTACATTAAAAAAAATTATTTACTGTGATACCCCACAGGTTAAGGTACATAAAAAATTAAAAAAAAAAAAAAAAAAAAATATCAACATCAAATTTGCTCAATTCCCCATATACCTCTTTGCTCACTTACAGTCAGTCTCTCCTTCTCATCAACTGCTCTCAAACTCTCCATGATGTCACATTCACACAAATGTAAGACCTTGATGACCTGCTCATTAAATAACACAACTATATCTTCTGCAGAAGTTGTTCTTATACCATTTTCTCCGATCAATGTCATTCTTTCATAATCATTCTTTTTTCCCCCTTGCTGGCTTCATATCAAAATAACTCCTTAGGATTTTTTTTTTTGGCTTCATTAGCTAACTTCTGTTCATAATGAACTTTTGTTACTCTTACCAAGTGTCCCTCCTTGCCTGTTCTTTGTATTCCTAATGGAATTGACTATTACCACTTCTCTTATGCTGCCTCCATAATGCCTGTTTTTTTTCTGTATCGCATGCTGAATCTCTTCATCCATTTCACATCTACCTTATTCAACCTTCTGACCCTTGGAATACACTTAAACATTGCTTCTACTAGATATTTCTTGAATATCACTTAAGCTGCAATGAGCTCCTTTCCAGCCAACTTCTCACTCCATGGTACACCAGCAAGCTGTCTCCTGAGCTTCTTATAATCACCAGCCATGCTTGTAGTTCCACATATACCCTTTCCTAACAGAGGTCCCAGGTAATCACTTCATGGTCACTCTCACCATCTGGAGAATGATTTGACATCTCATTTATAAGATGAGATGATCAAATCCAAGACTCTCCAATCCTCATGTGCCCTCTGTTACATACTGCCTGAGGTAGTTTTCCCTCTAAAACTCAAGGAACTTATCTTACTTATTTCCAATTGTTAAATGGTGTTGTTTAGTCAACAACATTGTTAGTATTATAACTATTATTATGTGTTATACTTTCAGAAATGTTTTTTGTTACGTCACCAATGCGTACGAGAAAAATAGTGACCATCAATGTTGACAGATACCAACACACAGGATTTAGTGCAATATAATGTGTGTTTAATGTATTCACTGCTAAGAGTGAATGGTTTGTGATGTGAGATCGAGAATGGAGAAAATATTTGTCAGAAATGTTTCGTGAGCGAGTATAAGAAATGCGAGTCATGAAAGAATGAAGTGACTGATAATAAGGATATAAGGCAGAATTGTCAAAGTGTTGTGGATAATGCAGCAGAAGCAGTGAATGATAGTCCACAAAATATGAATGAGAGTTTGAAGAAAGTGGTTGAAAGTATTAATGTGGATGATGCTAGTGCAGAAAGAAACTGCATGCTTGAGGCAATTACTTCACAGGACAAAATGCGAGCTCAAGGGACTGGAAAAACGACTGCATTAGTACAGAAGGACAGAGAATGAAAAATAGTGTGAATGGGAAAGTATAAAGAGAATAGCATAAAGGCTTGAGAAGCTACAAGGAAAGAATGTCATTAATGCATGGCAAGTGGTCAAAGATTGCTTGAGAGTAGTAGTATCAGACTGCATACCCAAGGTCAGGAGGATAAACCAAGTTGGAATTAAGTGGATGAATAAGAATATAAAGCAAAAGTTGCAAAAAAGAAAATAATGTAGAGGAAATATAAAAAAAAGTGATTAGCATACGCATAAGCAGTATAAAGTGCAAGCAAGAAGGGTGACAATTATGGTAAGAAAGGCGAAATCAGACTATGATAGAGAATTAGACAAATAGGCCAAGGTAAGCCCAAAACAGTTTTTTTTCATTATGTATCAAATAAGAGGGAAAATGACTATGGTAGAATGACTTTAAACAATTCTCATAGTAGGAAGGTGACTTAACAAAAATAAATAGTTGAGTTGCTGATTGATCATTTTGCAAAGGTGTATCATTCAGATAATGATTTTACAGTTGCTGATGCTATAGAAACACATATCAACATTGAGGTAGATGAAGAGGTGTTCAGCATATTAAAAAATATGAACATGAACAGAGCAGTGGGACTGGATGGCACATCAGCCCCCTGTACTATATGAATGTGCAAGAGAATTGGCATTGCCTCTGACGAAGTTGTTCAATCTAAGTCTCAGATCTAGGAGGGTTCCAAGAGAGTAGGATAGTACCATTGCATAAAGTTTGCTACTTTTATTTTGTCTTGGAGCAAGAGGTGGCTCCAAGACAAAAGTAGCAAACTACAGACTAATTAATATATCGGGAGTAGTTGTTAAAGTATCGGAAAAGATGGTGAAAGGTAAAATACAATGGGTGGAGAGAGAGATTCTATACTCTAAGGTTGGCAGCAGGGATTCGTAAAGGGTAGATCATGTCTTATTAACTTATTCACGTTATAATAAAGTGAAAGAAGAATTGGATAAAGATAATGGCTAAACTATGATACCGCTTGACTTTGCCAAGGATTTGAAAGAATACTACATGGAAAACTATTACAAAATTAGAGCAAATAGGAATGGATATGAGGCTAGTAGCATGGATGAGGGAGGGGGGGGGGGATAGCTGACGACAAACACTAGAGAGTAGTGTATGGTGGAGTAGAATCTAGGAGAATGATGGTGACTAGTGGAGTACCTCAGGGTTTGTTACTAGGGTTACTACCTCTTTAATTTGTATGTCAATCACATAGGGAAAGATATAAGAGGGGATATTCAGTTGTTTGCTCATGATGTAAAACTGGAGAGAGTAACGGTTGATAAAGGTGATGTAGATATCTTACAGGATGATTTAAATAAATTGCCATTGTGGGCAGAGGATAATGACCATCAATTTGATGTTGCAAAATGTAAGGTTATGTATACCTTGGATTGAAAATTTTCATATGGTGCATCATATTGATGGTATTGGTTTGCAGGAAATTAAGGCTAAGGAAGACTTCAGGATAATGGTGGATAAAGAGTTAAAGTTCAGTGGGCATATATTGCAAAAGTTAGCAATATAGCTCAAAGGATTACTTGGATGAAAACATGCTAACAATAAAGATAAAGAAGTTATTATCCGGTTTATAAATCTATGATTTGACCACATCTTGACTACTGCACACAGATTTTGGTTCCTGGGGACCGGGAAGTGGAAGTGGATTCAGAGACGAGTCACCAAGATGATGACAAATACTCCCAGAAGTATTCTACAGATTTAGTAGTTGAAAGGCAGAAAAGAGGGACATGACAGAAACTTTTAAGATATTGAAGGGATTTCATAAAATTAATACAAGTCAAATTTTTCAATAAATGACAAATAGAGAACTAGGGGGTCATCCATGAAAGTTGTGTAAGAGTGTGATTAATAGCAATGTGTGGACAAGATTTTTTATGTGGAGAATGGCAAGTAGAATGGATTACCAGAATTGGTTGCGAGTTCCCTGATGGTGAATGGATACAAGCAGTGGTATGATAGGATTTGTATGTATCATGGTTAATCTGGGTCTCCAACAATGAGTCTCTGGACTCCATGGAGATGCTGTAAAATAATAACAACATGGTATTGATTAATGGAATTAGATCTGAGCCTTTTGATATTATTACAGGACTAAAGCAGGGAGATACTCTTTTGCCCATCCTTATTAATTTAGAATCAAAAAAAATTATTATCATCAACATTTGACTTCCATGGAGTCAGAAACTCATCATAGGAGGTACACACTATTGCAAATGCTCATCCAACCATGCTTTAAACTGATTCAATGCGTCTACACCCACAACACACTTAGGCAATGCATTCCACTCACCAATCACTCTCCATGGACCTCCAAGAACGTACTCCTCGATTCACACCTCCTTATACAGTTTCCAGCAATGGCCTCTTGTTCTACCTCCTCTCGCATTCTATGAAAAATCTCTTCCATGTCAACCCAATAACAATCCCTGACTAGCTGATATGTCTCAATCATATCCACCCCCCCCCCCCTCTTCCTCCTATTCACGAGGTTTTGCAACTTACATTTTCTCAATCTATCCTCGTATTTCACATTCCAAGGAACACCAAATATCTTTGTGAATCTTCTCTGGACCCTTTCCAACATATCCTCGTCACCATGAAAATCGGCGACCAAATTTGTGCACAATAATCCATATGGGGCCTGATCAAGACCTTATACAATGGAATCATGAGCTCTCTATTTCTACATGTCAGTATTCTCTGCATCATTGCCATTATCTGATTTTACATATTCAGAACTTGTGCAATGTAGCCCCTGAATTTTAGGTACTTGTCCACCATCAATCCTAGATCTCTCATCTCCTCTACTTCCATTCAAGTTTCTCAACCAAGTGTATACTTTGCATTCCATCGTCACTTACCAAATCTCAAAACCTTACACTCTGCAACATTCAACTGACAGTTCACTTACCTCCCAATTAATGCAATCTATTCAAGTCCTCTTGTAAGGCAATAACATCCACTCGACTCTGCATTCTCTCCCCAATTTTGAATCATCTGCTTATCACTAGTTAAACCCATCCCAATATAATTAACATAAAAATTGAATAACAACAACCCCAAAACTTACCCCTGCAGCACACCGCTATTATCCTTTCTCTTTCAGGATACCAGACCCCCCCCCCCCATATACGAGTTTGTGATACCTATCTGACAGCCAGTCACTGATCCAACTCAGATGTCTGTTATCCAACCCCATCCATTTCAATTTATTTAAGAGCTTGTCATATGGTAGTCTATCAAAAGCCTTTGCAAAATCAAAGTACATTACTGCATGTGCATTTTCTCTGTCCACTGTATTTGTCATATGTACTTGTTAAAGTACCTAAGTTAGTGAAACATGATCTCTCCTTAACAAACCCATGCTGATAACCACAGAGAATACTGCTTTTATCAACCCATTTCTGTATCCTACTTCGCACCAATCTCTCCAGTACCTTCACCACAACTCCAGATATACAGACCAGCCTATAATTTGAAGTTACAGTCATATCACCACCTTTATGAGTGGAACAATCTTACCCTCCTTCCACTCCCTTGGAACCTGTGCTATTGTATGACTCTTATTAAACAGGCATGACAATCCTACTGCGAATTCTATAGAACATTTCCTTATAATGCATGGTGATTTGTCATCAAATCCTATTGCCTTATTGACATCATATTTATTGCCTTAAATACCTCCTGCACACTTACGGTCAAGCCAGCCCTTCTATGTCCTCTACACTTAGTTTCCTCATGATTCCACACTGATCAGGATGAAACACCGTTATAAATTGATCACTGAATACCTCAATAATGTCTTCTGCAGCAGTCTTCATCTTAACATGATCATTCTTCCTTCTACATGCCACATATCTAAAAAACTCTCTAGAGTTTTTCTTTGCCTGATTTACCATTTGCTGCTCATGCTGCACTTTTGTTCTCCTTACTCAGTCACTCTCCTGGCTTATTCTTTATACTCTTCATGTGACTGATTATTATTATTATTCATCTTGTACTTCTTCCAAAGTACTTTCTTTTTCCAGATTTCATGCTGAAGATCTGCATTCATCCATTTTATACCTGCCTTATTCAGCCTTTTGGCCTTTGGAATACATTTACACAGTGATGCTGTTATGTTGAAAATTTATTTATCACTAGGTTAGACTATAATAGATTTAGTTTAATCCTTTATCCCAGTGAGAGCAAACAAAGTTTGCGCCTGAAGATATTTTCAGGTGCAAACTTTGTTTGCTCTCACTGGGATAAAGGATTAAACTAAATCTATTATGATGCTGTTATGTATTTGTCATTTCCCATGCAGCATTTATTTCCTTACTGCTTAACTCCTCGTTCCATGTTATAGCTCCAAGCTTGTCATAATCACTAGCCTTATAATTCCACATATATCCTTCCTCACAAAAGTCTGCATATGGCTAGCTACAACCCAGGTGATTATTTCATGATCAATTTCACCAACTGTTGGAAATCATGAAATAGAACAAGATATAGAACTCTTGATCCTTGCTTACCTTCTTTACGCGTTGCCTGAGACAGTTATCTCTCAAGAATGCGAGAAATTCATTTTCTTATTCCCAAATGCTATCTCTTCATTCCAATCTATACCACCATAATTAAAATGACACATAATAATTACCCTTCCTTTGTTCACTAATCCAAGTTGTTTATACATTTCTTCATCACCACCTACCACATTCCCAGGCCTATAGCAACATCCAACTAAATATGTCTTCCTCTCAAACTCCATGTTATACCACACTGCCTCATAACCATTGCCACTATTTCCCCCTTTCATATCTACCTTATGTGGACTTAATTCCCCTGCTATCATCAGCAGCACTCCCCCCCCCCTCCCTTCCTGCCCTTTCTATTCTCATGAAAAATACTGTACCCTTCCATTTCTATTCCAGTTATGATATCATCTTCATTAAACCATGTTTCACTTATTCCAATGATTTGGGAGCAAATAAACTCAATCACTGAAACCATTTCATCCCCTTTATTTCTGATACTTCTGGCATTTGTAAACAAACACAACAGTTCATTTTTAGGTCTACAGCCAGTCCTATCCAAGCCATATGTTGGTTGCGATTTCTGCACTACACCTGCCAAATCACCTTTATCACCGCTTATCACATATACCTCCTCAATCTCCACTTCTCCACCTACATTGCAATATACTCCATCTTCATACACACATTCACTGCCATCGACATTCACTCTCTCTATATACCATGTCTCCTTGTCAAACTGAGCTCCCCCCTCCCCGTTTCCCTGTTCCTCTTGTATTCCCGTTCTCTCACACTACTACTGTTTCCACTCCCAAGCACTTTTGTCTCTTCCTTACCACTCTCCTGATTTTTCCCTTCATCTATTTCTTCTGATCCCTTGCATGCATCAGCCACTGTACTTCCATACACTATACTTTTATCCTGAAACGAAACACTTTCTTCCAGTACACTCCAAAGCCATTCAAATGCAAGCCATCAACACCTGTATCATTTCATTCTTCCCTCAAACAAATGCCATACATCCACAAACTCCACTCTCTTCTCCTCAAGTAATTATCTCACACAAAATCTCCTCACATTATTAAAGAAACGGTCAAAGATGACAAAAACAGAAAAGTAATATTAGGAAATACAGATGATATATGCCTAATTGGAGAAAATAATGAAGACAAAATAATTTAGAAAACTCAAAACTGCTACTAAAAAAAAAACGAATTACAGAATCAATCAGTATAAAACTGAATATTTAAAAGTGTGCAGAAATCACAATCAATGGTAAATTTAGTTTAATCCTTTATCCAAGTGTAAGCAAACAAAGTTTGTGCCTGAAGTATCTTCAGGACTGAGGCAACTCGTGGTAAAGGTGGACCAAGCGCTCATCACTCCTCGTCTTATTATGGGAGATATTAAGACAAGGAGTGATGAGAACTAGGTCCGCCTTTATCATGAGTTGCCTCAGTCCTGAAGATACTTCAGCGCAAACTTTGTTTGCTTACACTTGGAATAAGGATTAAACTAAATTTATTATAGTCTAAACAAGTGGAAAATAAACTTCCAACATCTTTATCTAAATCCAGAGTAATTTAATAATAAGGTGGTACACCTTTTGGCAACTCGAATAAGTAAATATAACCTCTCCATTGCTTCAGTATCACTACTTCTGGGTCTGGCTCCCACTGACAAGACCTCAATAAAGGTCAAAACCGGTCTGGGTAGTGGCCCTTCCCTTAATGCATAGCATTATACAGATCTTCAAGGAGATGGGCTTTGCATTATAGAAAATGCTGAGACAAGGAGAGATGAGAGCTTGGTACACCTTTACTACGAGTTGCTTCAGTCCTGAAGATACTTCAGGCGCAAACTTTGTTTGCTTACACTTGGCTAAAGGATTAAACTAAATTTATTATAGTCTAACCAAGTGGAAAATAAACTTCCAACACAATCAATAGGAAAATGACTTTACCAGGATAAGCCAAAAAGCTGATAAGTTGAAATTTAAAACTGTCGCTTCCTTCATATATGATGAAACATTCATTACTGAAGATAATAAAATTGACACAGAAATACAAGCTAGAATATATGCCTCCAATAGATCTTATCTTTCACTACATCATTTACCATAATATCTTCCAAAATTCTGTCAAGCAGAGTTAACACAGAAATATACAAGACAATCATTGACTTTTTTTTTTTATCTAATCTTTGTCAAGTAGCTTTATTTTATCCTCCTACATGTTTCGCCAATCTTTTTCTATTGGCATCCTCAGGGAATACAAACTAGTAAGCTAAAATGAAGGTTACAGACTAGGTTATAACTGATGGTTCTAATTCATACAAAAAATTGATATTGTGTGTGACAATGTGCGTGTCTCGTTAACGTGATTTATTCGTTATGGCTCATGACGTAATTGTTATGAAAGTTCATTTCTTTGATGTTTAATAATCTGATAAAAGTTTTCCAAATTTCTGGTAAAATTAGACCTTGATTCTTGTTTAGGTTTTCAGTTTTACGGGCGACTGTAGCTGCTTCTTTAAAGGTTCTTGAATGGTAGTTATCTTCTATGTATGGCATAAGGCTCTTATCCCACTCAATGTGATGGTTAGTAGAGGCAAAGTGGCATGAAAGGCCTGAAATGTCTTGTCTGTTATTTCTGACATATCCTATGTGTACTTTCTTTCTCGTTTCAAAGCTTCTAGAGGTCTGACCTATGTAACTAATACCACATGAGCAAGGTATATTATATACTCCAGAGTACTTGTAGAATGTATCCATTATCCATAGTCTCAAGAAAAGAGCTATACAGTATACGACAGACAAGGATGACCTACTAACGGAATTAACCACAATATCCAGAGAACTTTCTTTAAATGGTTACCCAAAAAGACTCTATAACAAGATTCTCTTTACTGATATACCACATCGACAACGTGATGACGTCCAACACATCAGTACAATTACGATTCCCTTTGTCAGCAACCTTTCCAAAAAATTAGCTAACCTTTTAAAACCACATAAGATCAGAGTGGCATTCAAACCAATCAACACTATTCGAAAATTTTTAAGATCACCGAAAGATCCTCACCCATTCTACAAGTACTCTGGAGTATATAATATACCTTGCTCATGTGGTATTAGTTACGTAGGTCAGACCTCTAGAAGCTTTGAAACGAGAAAGAAAGAACACATAGGATATGTCAGAAATAACAGACAAGACATTTCAGGCCTTTCATGCCACTTTGCCTCTACTAACCATCACATTGAGTGGGATAAGAGCCTTATGCCATACATAGAAGATAACTACCATTCAAGAACCTTTAAAGAAGCAGCTACAGTCGCCCGTAAAACTGAAAACCTAAACAAGAATCAAGGTCTAATTTTACCAGAAATTTGGAAAACTTTTATCAGATCATTAAACATCAAAGAAATGAACTTTCATAACAATTACGTCATGAGCCATAACGAATAAATCACGTTAACGAGACATGCACATTGTCATGCACAATACCAATTTTTTGTATGAATTGGAACCATCAGTTATAACCTAGTCTGTAACCTTCATTTTAGCTTACTAGTTTGTATTCCCTGAGGATGCCAATAGAAAAAGATTGGCGAAACATGTAGGAGGATAAAATAAAGCTACTTGACAAAGATTAGATAAAAAAAGTGTAATAGTCTTATGAATAATTATCAAGAAAAAATTCAACATAATCATTGACTTATTGTTTTATATGGAGTAGAAATCTGTCACGTAACAGATCAAGATGCGAAAGTTTTGCGCAGATCTTTGAAAATAAAATCCTCAGAAATCTATGGAACAGGAAGACAAAAGAGGTGAATGAAGAAGAGGACATAGTATTCTATCTGATGAAATCAGAATTTATGGATTAAGATGGCTTAGACACCATTAGAAACAATGAGTGAGGAACGAATGGCTAACAAGCATTCAAGATGAGGCCTGATGGAAAGAGATCTAGAGGAAAACTTTGACAGTGGTGGGAGGTTAGCATGCAGAGAGCTGAAGTTAGAATCATGGACAGGATTGATAGAGCTCAAGACAGAAGGGAATGTTAAAAAGTTAGTACTTGCAGCAAAGAGTCTTAGAGGTTCAGTAAGCTAAGAAAGAAGTAACAGCAATAATACAAATCAGTATTTCAATAACTGTATACAAAGTAAAACTTTGCATCCAGTATACAGTGACATCATTGATATTGACATGACCATTGACATCACTGGCTTAAAGAAAATAAAATTAATAAATATAAATGGCAACCTAATAAAAGAACAGGACATATGAAATTAATCTATGGATATCAAAATTATTTCATACCTCATATTTATAATCCAGATTTAAAGAGGCAATATTTGAAGTCCAAGTGACCTGCATGTGGTGCCATTTACCATCATTAACATCTGCTTCAGTAAGAACAATTTTTTCCTGATCAAAATGATACTCCAACTGCCCTCTAGTGATCTATATGGAATAAGTTTTAAATAACAATAAATCATGCATTTATGCTAAATCAACAAGTAATCTATTTTATGAGTCTGCTAAACTCAGCTATATGCATTATGTATTATTATTGTATAGAAAACTCCATAGAGTCCAATTACTCATCATGAAAGACCCAAACTAATTATTCAAAAAATACCCATCTAAACTCATTCACTGAAAGAGCACTCAGTCACTTTGGAAACCCATTCCACCATTCTCCAAGCACACAATCTATTCCTTACTTTTTAACTATTACTTATAACTATTTAACTATTACTTTTTAACTATATTCTTATACAACTTCCAGTGGATGACCATTCATTCCCTCCTGTCCTGTGATATACTGAAAACCTCCTCAGCATCCACCTTAGCAGCTCATGGTTCTATCACATCCCATTTCTGACTATGAACCAAACTTTGTAACCCACAAGCCATCAGCCTATCCTCAGAGAGAAACAGAGAGCAGTCACAATTTTGGTCACTCAACCTCATTTAGATGGGAGATTAATTTCATCACCCAGTGTGAGACCACCACCCTGCTTAATGGAGACCTGAAGTGGCTTGAAAAAGTTCTATGTTTGGTCTCTAGATCAGGGTTTCCGAACTATGTAAAAAATAAATCAGAAAATATGAAAAAATAAATATAAAATTAATAAAAATCCTTAGTCTACCCATGATACAAAAAAATGTACTATAAGTTTGCAAATAACCTTTCATGGGTGGGAGCAGCAAAAATACTCTCCAATATTTCTGCATCTCCAGGAAACCAAGGCAACCAAATCTGTGCACAATCAGCAAGAAATACTGCAGTTATCAATCCAAGTTTGTATCCAATCTTCTAACAACCTCTCCAACACCTTTACTACTCCAGATACAGAGAATGGCCAATAATCTGAAGTGTTAGCATTACTACCATCTCTGAATAGTGAATCATTTTACCTTCTTTCCTCTCCTTGTGACTTGTGCTGTTGTGAGCTTCTTGTTAAATAGGTATGCCAAGGCCACAATTACCACCCTAGAACATTTTAAGCATGCAATGATATGTCATCAAGTGCTACCCTTGTCAGAACATCAGTGTGAGGTCTGCTGCAGATGCTGCACAGTCAAAAATAATAAAGACATAATATGATACTATATGAAAATATCAGACATGAATCTTCGTGTCATCATATATTGGATCATAACATGAAAGCAGAGTTGATGATGATGAGGCAAGAGAGGAACTGCATGCGAAATGAAATGAATATAGACATTAATTTATTTAAATCCTCGCATGCCTCTTGCTCATCTCAACCATCCATTCTTTCCCATTCCCTCAACACTCAAGCTTCTCACATGATATGCTGATGAGGATGAAGTAACCTGATTAATTTCTCATGGAATATCTTGTCTATGCCTTCTACAGCAATTACTAATCAATTACATTCATATTTAATGGAATGAATATAGCCCAAGTCTGACTGTTCCAATATTTCATCTTTCACAGAAACATTTTCAGAACACAATAGTAAAATGGTTCTCGTACACAGGCTTATAGGTTGGTTATGCATTATTAAAACACTTAAGGAATTGAACAACGTAGTTAAGGATATAAATTAAATTAAACTTTAATAAATATTTTCCGATATTTCGGCAACGTCACGTTGCCATCTTCTAAAGGAACTTACAAAAAAAGTTACGTGCACGTAGGCACTACAACACAGAAACTGGGAATGAAGAGATGAAGCTATTGTTCTCCTAACAGTCCTGATGGTGCCCTCTAGCGAGCTAAGTAGGTGTTCTTGGCCGTTGGGCTGAAGGTCTGCTGATGTAGGCCTCCCAAATTTGGGGCAGTCGCATACAACCAAATTTGTTGAGGTTTGGAGAATTTCTTAGGGCTGAGGCTGATTCCATAAAGAGTCTTTCAAATTTGTATTTGCTACGGTGTATCACTGTAGCTTTCTTCCACCGTATTCTGTGGCGTGTATCCAGAACATGGTCCGCAAGCCCAGAATGACTGTATTTGTGAAAACAGATGTAGTCCTTAAATACATCATTTTAAGGACTACATCTGTTTTCATTACGGATGAAGTCCTTTTTAAGGACTACATCCGTTTTCACAAATACAGTCATTCTGGGCTTGCGGACCATGCTCTGGAGTGCAGTTAATATCTGCATTACAGGATTATTTTTAGCAGTATCACGGTCACCATTTTATAGTAGCTCAAATAAAGCATCTGCTGGTGGTGTAGAATTATTTCTGTATCAAGGGATTATATATCATTATTATCATTATCATTATTATTATTACTCAGGCCTCCAAGGAGTCAAAAGACTCATCGAGGCAGGTCCTTCCTAAGACAAAGTCTGTCAAGACTCATCGAGGGGAGGTGTCTCCCCCTGAGAAACACAAAGTCTATCATACCACTCTTTAAACTCACTGACCGTTCTCGCTCCCACCACACCATCAGGCAATGCATTCCACGGCTCAACCACCCTCCACACAAAGAAACCACTCCTTACCCGCTTGCTCACAGTTTCCTTTCGTAACTTCCAGGGATGGCCTCTTGTCATCACTCCTTCCCGCTGATCAACCAAGCGAAAGAACTCCCCAGTGTCAACCCTGTAACCACCTCTCAACAGTTTAAAAGTCTCAATCATATCACCTCTCCTTCTATCCACCAAACTCTGCAGTCCACATTCTCTCAGCCGATCCTCATAACTGTCCTTGTACAGTCCTGAAACCATCTTTGTCATCCGTCTTTGTATCCTTTCCACAGTTAATTTATCCCCTTCAAATCCTGGGGACCAAATCTGAGAACGATAGTCCAAGTGTGGTCTGATCAGAGACTTATACAACGGAATGATAACCCTCTTATCTCTGCAGGTCAGTGTCCTTCTCATAATAGCAGCAATCCTCTGTGTTACCTTCACCACCTTTGCAATATGTCCCCTAAACTTCAGGTTTCTATCAATCATCAACCCCAGATCTCTCGTCTCCCCTACTTCCTCCAGTATAACTCCTCCCATAGAGTATGCAGCATCCCATCGATGTTTCCCAAACCTCAAGACCTTACATTTTGCTGCATTAAACTGACACCCCCATTCATTTGCCCATCTATCTAGCTTATTCAAATCCTCTTGCAGGGCTACCACATCTGCACTATTACTAATAATCCTTCCCAGCTTCGCATCATCCGCAAACAACTGAATATCCCCCTGCAATTCACTGGCTATGTCATTGATATAAAGGTTAAACAATATAGGTCCTAGTACTGAGCCCTGTGGGACCCCACTTGTAACCCTCTGCCTCCTGGAAACTGCTCCACCATACACAACTCTCTGATACCTATCAGACAGCCAATCCTGAATCCAGTTGACCAATCTGACATCCAGACCCATGTGCTGCAACTTAAATATCAGCTTATCATGTGGCACCCTGTCAAATGCCTTTGCCAAGTCTAAGAAAATTGCAGTATATGCCTTTCCCTCATCTAATGTTCTTGTAACTTTAATATAAAAGGCTAGCATATTGCTAAAACAAGAATTCTTGGTCTTATGACAGAAAGGTTTTTTTCTTTCAATCAAACGCAGAGGTTAGTCTTTTTTCCCTACTTGAGAAAATGGTACCAATTCCTCCAAGGGTGCAAACTCTAGGAATTGAAATTCCTGGATGTGAAAAAGCAAGACAGGTAACAAAGGTTTTAAAAGTTTTAAAACAAGATTTATTCTTTCACCCTTTATGGAGAAGGGAAATATTTAATTGCAGTAAAAGATGTGGAAACAAGGGACAAACTATTACAGGGGTCTACTTTTGAAGGCAGCACGGTTATTCCTAATGGTCGGGAGCTAGGTAAAAAGAGTAAAATCGAAAGATTTCCAATGGAAGATATAGAGAACAGTAATGAAATTCTTATATAGACATTTTCGAAATGGGGTAAGATTAGTAATACATGAAAGGGTTTATTCGGTGAAGATCCAAATTAGTTTTCTGGTGATGTCACCTTCAAAATGGATATGAAGACTATAGACTGCACTACACAGCAAACACTGTGACAAAGCGCTGAATCCCAGTGATGGTAATCTGTAAGAGAGGATAGGAAAAAAGACTCAGGAAAAGTAGATTGAATATGGTAGGAAAAGCAAAGAAAAAATGAAAAGGACCAGTACCATCACCAAGTGTTCCATCCAGAATTTCTATTATGGAGTTTAAGTGGGTGCTTTCTTTAATGTGGTCAATCCATTTCTTTCTTGGTCTTACTCTACTGAGCTGTCCTTCAATTCTACCAGTTAATAATATGTTTAGTAGTCTTTCTGGGTTCATTCTTAAGTCACCTTCAGCACTCTTATTTTAATTTCTCACATACCCTTCTGGTTAATTCCACCAATAACAACCCTATGCTTCTCACAACCATCTGTCTTTGGTTTAACATTCACTCCTTATTCTGTACTTGCAACCCCAAAAAAACATCCCACTTTCCACAGACTAGCCTAATTTTTCTTGTTTCACTACAAACACATCCACCACATTTCTCCCATGCATAGATGATACACTCATGACACTTAACCATTCAAGAAATCTACACAGTTCACATTCTTCACATGACCTCCTTATCACTTTTGATTTTTGTTAATGCAAGCTAGAAATGTCACAAAAATTATCACTGAAAGTCCACAGTTTTCCACAATCATTATGTATTTAGGCTAAAATATCAAAAATAAATGAAATTTTACCAAAATGCAAATAACATCACTAGTTATTACACAAAATAACACCTTTGCCTGAACTGTTTTCCCCAAGTGGCCTGCCACTTTTCGCCTTGATATACGATAGTTATTTTTAAAATTCATTTTTTTTTTTTTGCATTTTCAACTTTTCTTATTAGTTTTATTTGCATACTACAGTTATTGCTGTGAAGTTATTATTTCAACCATTTTCTAGGAGACATTAGTCCATCTAAGGTGGCAATGTTCTAAATTGTATGAATTACTTCCAGATATATATAAAAGTACACTACAAAAATGGGTTTGAGAAGCTGTGTAAATCGGGTGACGAGAGATCTGATATTCCTGCTCGAGGTTGTACAAAAGAAAACTCAGACAGGAAAGATAGTATGTGTGTTACCCAGGTATGATAATGACTAGCTGAGCAGAAGAGCAGTAATAATGAATAGCATAATGGCCAGAATGTGTCAGAAGAGAGGACTGGAATATGTTGTTGCTTGCAGAGCATTTGAGGACAGAAAAGAACTGTATGTGAGACTGCTTGCATTTGAATGAGGAAGGACGTAGGCATCTGGAGAGATTGCTGTTTTCTGAACAAGTCGGTGTGTCAATGCAGGGAAACTAGAATTCCCAGGGTGAATGGTAGCAGGAGTGGCCTCTTGTGGGAATGGGTGGTTGGGGGAAGGGGGACAACATCAGGTAACACTGAGTCCAGTGGAATCTGAAGGGGGTATAGACCATGATTGGGAATGGAGTGAGACATTTTTATGCTTTATACTAATGCCAGGAGTATCCGGAATAAAGGAGATGAATTGATAGCGATGATAGCATCAGTCTGGCCAAAGATTATTGGGGTCTCTGAGACATGGTTGATGGAAGATGATATAACAACAGGAATAGAAGTAGCAGGGTACAGCATTTTTGGCAAGATGGGAAGGGAAAAATATGGTGGTGGAGTACTGCTTATGGTAAGTGATGACTTATGTCCTATAAGAGTGGGGGCTTTGGAAGGCAGTGACACTAATGGTTTTGAAAGTATATGGTGCGAGGTAGAGGTGGGCTAGACAGGATATTTAGTGGGATGTTGCTACAAACCAAGGAGAACAGAGGGTGGGGACCAGGAGATATTTAGGCAGTTGACCTTGGCAAGTGCAAGAAGAATGATATTATGGAAGATTTTAACTACAGCAGTATAAATGGGGAAGAGGAAAATGCATGTAGTAATAAGGGAATGGAATTTCTGGAATTCTTGAGGGACAGATGTCTTACGCAACATGTAATAAAGGGAACAAGAGGTTCAAGAGTTTTGGATTTGGTCATAGCATTAGAACAGCTGATAATAACTGAGATGATATCTCTGATTCCAGTTAGAGAGAGTGACCATGTGGTTTTCACTTGGAAGATGAATAGACATGCAGAAATATCAAAAAAAAAAAAAAGGAACATATATGGAAGTATAAGACAGGTGGTTATAATAGTCTTAGGTATCAACTTAGGGAAGTTCCACAGAAGGCAGAATTGGAAGGCCAAGATATCATTAATGCTTCGGAAATTGTGAAGGAATATTTATTAGTGAAGAAGAGGCCACAATTTGGTGTAAAGTGGATGACAAACAATATCAAACAAGAACTGTAGGTGAAAAATAGGTTATGGAAGAGATATAAGGGGAGGGGTGAGGAGAAGATGCATGAAGAATATAAGGCTCAGTCCAGAAGAGTGATTAGTATGGTGAGAAAGGCAAAACTAGAATATGAGAAGAGACTGGCACTAAGATCCAAAGAAAATCCAAGGGAACTTTTTAGTTCCCTTGGATTTTCTTCCACAATCATTTCTCCTCCTACTGCAGGAGAAATGATTGTGGAAGAATGACATTGTGGGATAAAAATTGGAATAGAGTGACTGATGCAGAGGACACAGTGAAGTTCTTCAATGAACACTGTTGGAGTGGCTGTCCGATAGGTATTAGAGAGCTGTGTATGGTGGGGCAACATCAAGGAGGCAAAAGGTTACAAGTGTGATTCCACAGGGTAATACTGGGACCTATATTGTTTAACCTTTATATCAATGACATTGTCAGTGGATTGCAGGGAAATATTCAGTTTTTTTGCAGATGATGATGTGAAGCTGGGAAGGGTTATTAGTAACAGTGCAGATGTGGCAGCCCTGCAAGAGGATTTGAATAAACTAGACAGATGGGTAAATGAATGGCGGTATCGGTTTAATGCAGCAAAATGTAAAGTCTTGAAGTTTGAGATACATCGATGGGAGGCTGCATACTCTATTGGAGGATATATACTGGAGGAAGTAAGAGAGACAAGAGATCTGAGGATGATGATTGACAGAAAACTGAAATTCAGGAAACATATTGCAAAGGTTGTGAAGGTAACCCAGAGGATTGCTGCAATACTGAGAAGGACACTGACAGGCAGAGATAAAAGAGTTGTCATTCCATTGTATATAGCCCTGATCAGACCACACTTAGACTATTGTTCTCAAATTTGGTCACAAGGATTTGAAGGGGATAAATTAACTGTGGAAATGGTACAGAGGTGGATAACAAAGATGGTTTCAGGACTGTGCAATGTGGACTGCAGAGTTTGGCAGATAGCAGAGGTGATATGATGGAGACTTAAACTGTTGGGAGACGGTTACACGGTTGACATTGGGGAGTTCTTTCACTTCAGCAGGAAGGAACGATGACAAGGGGCCATTCCTGGAAGTTATGAAAGGGAGCTGTGAGGATTGGTTTCTTTGCATAGAGGGCGGTTGAACCATGAAATGCATTGCCTGATAGAGTGGTGAGAACAAGAACGGTCAATGAGTTCAAGGAGTGGTATGACAGACTTGTGTTTCCTAGGAAGGACCTCCCACAATGAGTATCTTGACTCCATGGAGGCCTCAATAATAATGTCTTATTACTGCCACCACAGGAAGGACCTCCATGGCTCTCATCACATTAATTTTCAGATGAAAATCAATTAATCCTGCAGAAAACCCAACTCGAAAAACACAATTTAATGTGAACTGAGTATTGGAACTTTTATTATTAAAAAACAAACGGGCAACAGGAGATCCCTATTCTGTTATCGTTATAGGAAAACCTCAATTAAACACCTTACCGGCCATTATGGATCAAATACGCATCCTCATACGCTTCGTATCCATCATATATTTCAATGTAATATCAATTGTATTACAGTTTTAATATGCACTTCGCATCCAAGATAACTTGGACGTGTATATAAGTCTTGGCCAGTAGTGTAGTTAACACGAATTCGATATGCAATAATCAGTTAGTGCAATTGAGTGAAATGATACTATTTCCCACTTTAAGTGAGTGATTAATCAGTTAACGTGATTTTTACGTTATGCAAAATTTTTTGTCACCAATCTGCAGCAAATGGAAAAGCTGGAAGTCATTAAGAGACATGAAAGTGGAGCTACTAATACAATGAATGTGCAAAACCTAGGATACAGCAAGTCTAGTTTGGACTATATTAAATAAGAGCAAAGAATACAAAGAACAAGAAAAGCTGCTACTGGTTCTTTAAGCATGATATCATCCGAAATAGAAGCCATTTAATGATGGAGATGGAGATGGTAGAGATGGAGCGTCTTCTATCACTCTGGATTGAGGATTATAACCAATGCATATCATCTGAAATAGAAGCCATTTAATGATCGAGATGGAACGTCTTCTATCACTCTGGATTGAGGATTATAACCAAAAAAGAATACCTCTTAGTACAGGGAACATTCAGGCAAAAGCCTTCAATATTTTTAAATCATTGAAAGAAACCAAATTTCAAGAGGAATGTGAAAGCTTTACTGCAAGTTTAGGATGGTTTGATCGTTTTAAAAATCAAGCTGGACTGCATAACGTAAGAATAACTGGGGAATCTTCTAGTGCTAATAAAGATTCTGTGGCCAAGTTTCCTGATGAATTGCAAAGGATAATTCAGGTGGGTGATTATGACGATCGGCAAACATTCAACGTTGGTGAAACTGATCTCTTTTGGAAGCGTATGCCAACAAAAACTTTCCTAGCTAAAACTAAAGCATCTCAACTATGATACAAAGTATTTGAAGATCATCCTATGCTTTTATTAGGAGGTAATGCAGAAGGTGACTTTAAAACTATGTTAGTTTATCATGTTCAAAATTCAAGATCTAACATTATTGAAGAAATAAGCACAATTGGAAAAGAACTGGAATCTGGTGTCGAGGCTAGCTGGTGAAAAGACGTACTGTCAGAGAGCTCCTGAAAGATTTGTGATTTTTGTTGATTTATTAAATATTTTGTTAGATTTAATTGTGTAATTTTAGTATATTATTGTAGTTTTATTAGTGTAATTAGTGTACTAAAGTGTTTTATAACATAATCTATGTCGGGAAGTCGCCGCTAGAGGGATTCGTAGTGTGTAGTGTTCGTGAAAGCTCCTGATAAGATAAGCGTTATTTTCAGTTATCGCTGATAAATTTACTTTAATATTGCGTAGTTTTGTTTGCCTTACGTATCTTAGTGCGTCTGTTTGTGTGTTTTTGGTGTTTATAATTTATAATTTGATAAAATACGTTACTAGTAAGTATGGCTCCAGTACGAAGGAAAATGGTGGCTAGTAATGATGGTTTGCCATCTTCTTTCAAGAACGGTAATGTAAAGGAGATGATTCAGTGTACTATCTGCGAAATGTACGCTTTGCGGAGAGAGGTCAGAGTGTGGTTAGATGATAATAAAGAAGTGGATGTGTGTAGAAATAGGGAGAATGAGGAATTGAAGTGTATTTCGGATCGTGAGTGTGATATTTTTGTCAAACTTCAGAATGAAGAAAATAGGGATATGACAAGAAACGGCGAGGTTGTACCAGAGAATTGTGAAAGTGTGAATGTAGAAAGTGTCAATGATAGTATTAATGGTTTTACAGAGAATAAAAAAGATGAGATAGATACAATGAGTGATATAGCGTTGTTGAATGGTGCAATACAAAGGGAAAATCAGCAGCTAGAGCGTATCAGCAAAAGTGGACTGAATGAACCAGCCAATAATAAAAAGTATGACAGGAAAAATAGGCGTATGAGTGTGAACATGAACAAAATGAAGGATAGAGTGCTGTATGGAGAATCGTTCGTACGAAGTGTGTTAGTAGAGGATTTGACAAAATCGTACCAACCTGGCGCGACCATAAAGGATGTAACTGAGTCTATCAGAGAGCAAACGGAAAGGGTGAAAGAAATGATTGTTGTGGCAGGTACGAATGATTTGAAAGGAAATAAAATCGAAATGATAGAAGACCTGAATGAATTGTTTGAGGTATCAAAAGAAAAGAGTGAGAGAGTTAGAATGATTAGTCTTTTGCCATGGTATGACAGTGAAATGTTTAAAAGGAGGGCCATAATTGCAAATGACTTTATGTGTGGGTTATGTATGACGAGTGGTGTGGAATTTGTGGATGTGTGGAGTGAGTTCGATGGGCAAAAGGATCTATATAAGATGGATGGCTTGCATTTGAATGGTTACGAGTGTAAGGAGTGTATTTGAATGTAAGGAGACTTGAGAAAGTGTTGCTGAATGTAGTGGATGTGCAAATTCAGGGAAACTAGATTTGAGGGGGGGGGGGTAGATATACAATCCTTAGGGAGGCAGTTGAATGTATGAATGAATACAATATGCCCGAGCAAATAAGGACAACAAATCAGAGTGGGATAGTTAACATAAGGCATCAAGGTAGGGCTGGGGCTAATGGGGGTTTCAAATTCATGTACACTAATGCTAGGAGTATTAGAAACAAGAAGGAAGAGTTTTTGGCCATGGTTGGCACTTCCAGACCACAGGTTATTGATATTAGTGAATCATGACTGACTGTAGATGATATAGCTAGTGGGATTGAATGTGATGGATATAGTGTGTTCAGGAATGACAGGGAGAATAAAATGGGGGGGGGAGTATTGTTGATAATAGCTGATGAGCTACAGCCAAGGAGAATAGAAGTTAAATTGCAGGATAGAGAAAAGAGCACGTTTGAGGCCATTTGGTGTGAGATTGTGGATATCAGAACCAAATATACAATTGGGTGCTGCTATAGACCACGTGATGGAAAAGATGGTGGTGACAGTATGCACAAGCAAATAGAAGAAATGAGTGGAAGGAGGGTAATTATTATAGGAGATTTCAACTATGGTCGCATTGATTGGAGTGAGGAGGGGACACATGGGAGGAAGGAATTGGATTTTATGCAGTTATTAAGGGATAACTATCTGCGACAGCATGTAATGGAAAAAACTAGGGGTCAGAGAGTGCTTGACCTAGTAATTACATTTGAGGATTTGGCTGTAACAAATATGCCCACACTGCAAGACCCTATGATGATCACTCTCACCAATTGGTGAGAGTGATCATAGGGTCTTGACTTGGGAGGTGGCTAAAGGTGTGGTATTTTCAATAAAGACAGGGTACATGTCTGTACCCTGTAATGATGTAATTTTTTTCATGTAGTACTATCATATCCTGTACACCCCTTGAGGGTACATGGCAGGAATTTGATGATGATGACATTAAAAACTTAAGGGGAGAAAAAAATCAGGAACCCCCTAAACTTAAATATCTCAATCTCACCAGGATGTCCACTACACTAATTTAAATTTCTTCAATATCAACTCATAACAAACATTTCATTTTTGATATTGCTATTGTCACTCATCTCTGGACCATATTCAATGTTTCCTCATCATAATGAAAACTAGATAGTGAAATCTGAAATCAACAGTCCACAACAGTCTGATCAAGACTTTGATCAACTCCTTATTTCTACTGTCAATGGTATTGATATGCAGTGCAGCTTTTACCATATTTGCAATGTGCCCTATGAAATTCAGACCTCCACTGACTATCATCCACAAATCCCATATGTCATTATCTAAAGCACATTAAAATCCAATTCCTTCCTCCCATGTGTTCTCTCCTCCTTCCAATCAATGTTACCATAGTTGATGTCACGCATAATAATTACTCTCCTTCCACTCATTTCTTCTATTTGCTCATGCATACTTTCTTCACCATCTATTCCATCACCTGGTCTATAGAAGCACCCAACTGTATACAGCCATACCCCAACTTACGCGAATCCGGAGTTACGCGGTCTCTTATATGTATGTATTCCCATCCCACTTCACGCCTTACCACTAGTCGTATCTTTCAGGCGCCAGCCGCATTCGCCAGTGTCGCACATGCTATGAACAAGCACTGACGTGTTTCGTGCGGTCTCCATTCATACACGATTTTTATAGTCAAACCTTGCGATTGTTTAATGTTATGTTCTTGATAAAAATGTTATGACATAAAAAATAATAATGTCATCCAAAAGAAGCAAGTCCGATTCTTCTACAGCCAGCAAGAAAAGAAAAGAAAAACATTGACTTTGGAAACAAAACTCGACATTATTAAGGATTTTGAAGGAAGAATGAAAATTTGTGAGCTAGCAAAGAAGTTTGATCCACAGGAATCCATAGTAAGAACAATCATAAAAGAAAGGTTTACAGATTTTGGAGGACATAGATTCTAACGAGAAATGAATTGTAGCCACAAGGTAAGGAATAAAAAAATAATTTGCTTGCTATGAAGAAATTTTGCATGACAAGAAAAAGACATTATGTCGTCAGACGACTCTAATAGATTTTATGAAACCATCGACATCGAAATAACTTTTTTTTTTTATGTATGAAAAACTACAATTATGATTATATTTCTTAAAAAATATAGGTGTTTTTGTAAACCTTTGGTCCCAATTGTATGTTTGTATATATAAATTACATGCAAAATTATACCCCGAGTTACGCGAATCTGACTTAGGCTGTATTTTGTTCTGCTAGTTTCAATCTCACACCAAATTGCCTCAAATGTGCTCTTTTCTTTGTCCTGCAGTTCCACTTCTATCCTGCTTGGCTGTAGCTCATTAGCTATCATCAATAACATTCCTCCCCCCATTTTATTCTCCCTATCACTCCTGAACACACCATACCCCTCACATTCAATCCCACTAGCTATATTATCTTCTGTCAGCCATGTTTCACTAATGCCAATAACCTGTGGCCAGGAAGTGCCAACCAAGGCCAAAAATTCTTCCTTCTTGTTCCTAATACTCCTGGCATTAGTGTACATGAATTGCAGAAGCCCGTTAGTCCCATCCCTATTTTGATGCCTTATACTAACTATCCCATTCTGATTTGTTGTCCTTCGTACTCACTCGGGCATATTATACTCATTCATACACTCAACTGCCTCCCTAAAGTCTGCATATCTAACCCCCCCCCTTAATAACTCAAGTTTCCCTGATTCTGCACATTCACTTCCACTACATTTGACAACACGTTTTCAAGTCTCTGTACACCAAATCCATTCAGATGTAAACCATCCATCTTATATAAATCCTTTTGCCCATCAAACTCACTCCACACATCCAAATTCCACACCACTTGTACTGCATAATTCACGCATAAAGTCATTAGCAATTATGGCCCTCCTATACTCTTCACTATCATGGTATATATACATGACAGTGAAGTCATGTCATACTGCTACTACTATCATTTCTTTCACTTGCTACTTTTGCATTCTAAATGACTCGCTTACATCCTTAATGATCGCACCAGGTTGGTATGATTTTGTTAAACTCTCAACTAACACACCTCTTACTAAGGAATCTCCTTACAACACTCTCTCTTTCATTTTGTTTACACTCACTATCATACTCTTATTTTTTCTATCATACGTTTGCCGTTTATTAGCCGGTACACTTGGTAAACATTTTTACCAATGCTCCAGCTGCCGATTTACTCTGTGTGTCGCTCCATGTAACCAAGCGATCTCACTCATTTCATCGGTCTCATCATTTTTATCCTCCAATAATTCATTCGTTCCTTCTGCATGTTTACCTTCATTCTCACTTTCAACGGCACTCTCACAGCTATCAGGTTTTACCTCGCAAACATCCCTATTCATACCTCACAAATCACTGTTATCTAGATTCTCACTTTCAACCACGATATCACTCACACGACCTGAAACACTCTTTAAATCCTCACATTCTTTACACTTTCTGCGCACATTCACTCCACTATCGTTGTTTAACCAGATTCCAACCGCTCTCATCAAAGCCCATATTTTGCAAACTTATTTCTGTATTTTGGAAAACCAAAGTTAGAAAAAACAACAGATTGATTACAAACTCACAAGTTACAGGAAATGCTGGTTGATTAAAAAAAAAAAAAAGTTAATGTGAAATATGGCATTTTTTGGACCTCGCAGTATTTTCATAGTCAAGTTGATATGAAGAAGTGGTCAATCGCAGGCAATCATCCAAATGATCATTTGTAATTTGGTTTCTTAATTGATTTTTTATGATGGTCAGATTTGAAAAAGCGGATTCTGACAAGTATACTGTTCCGAAACAACAGAATTTTTCACGCAATATCAGTTAATATTGGGAATTTTTCATGTGCATACTTCCAAATGACTTCATTGTTTATTGATTTTAAATGTAAACTATTCTGAATGTTTATTATCTCAAATTCTACTTCAGCTTGGTTTATATCAAACAGCCCATTAATTTTATTTGAAATTTCCGTGATGTTCAAGTTTTCTCGTAATGGATTATTGATAAAAGATACAATCATTACAGTTTCATTAAAATCTTTAAATCTCGAATTTATTTCTTCCTCAACTAATTCTATTTCATGAATAAATTATTTTAAATCATACCAAAGCATTTCTTGATTTTGTTCCGAATAATAAATATGGGAAATGTCTAAATTCGCGGTCATTTATATTTTTCTTTAATAAAAGTAAGTATTGTTGAAAAGTTTTTATTGAACTTAACATGTCAATTAAATTTTTATCTCTACCTTGTAACTCTAAATTTAACACGTTCACTGCCACGCTACTTCGGCACAGTCTGTTCCCGTACGCCGAGCAATTTCACTTCTTCACGGTCAGTACGGTAATCTTGTTGCCGGCAGTAAGCGTCATATGAGTATACTCTTAGTTGGCTTGTGCAGAGCATATACCATCTATGAGAATACACAGTTTTGATGCTAGCTCCAGAAGCCAAGCATTTTCACTTCTTCAAGGTCAGTACAGTAATCTCATTGCCGGTGGTAAGCATCATACGAGTATACTCGTAGTTGGCAGCAAAAGTGTTAAATTGCTTAATTTCGTACAGAAATTTACTAAAATGATGAGTAACAACCATCTTTTATCACTCAACTGTGGATAAATATCTCCTTTTTCATCAAGAAAATTTTTATATTGTTAATTAATACAAGAAATCTTTCTAAAAATTGACTTCTGCTGAGCCAGTGAACATTATTGTACAACAGAAGTTCCCTATCATCACCTGCCTGTAATTTAAATAACGCTGTTGCAGGGCTTTTCCTCGAACAGAATTTACAATTTTAAATGTAATATCCAAAACATCTTTTGTGTTTAATCTTTTACTATACAGTACTTGTTGGTGAATAATACAGGGGTACGTTAAAAAATCTGGATATTTGTCACTGTTTTTACATAATGAAATGAAGCCCGATTTATTACCTATCATTGCAAGAGCACCATCAGTAGTAATAGACACAAGTTTAAAAATCGGAAGTTTGTGTTGTTTCACAAATTCATCAAATGCCAAAAAAATGTCTTCTCCCCTAGTCTTTCCCAATAATGATATGATTTTCAAAAGTAGTTCTTTACTTGAATAATCTTGAAATACCATGCGAATAAATACCATTAACTGAGCAATATCAGTGAAGTCGTTTGATTCATCAAATTGTAATCAGCACGCAACACACTGGTGAATGTCTGACATTAACTGAGTATTTAGATCAGCACTTAAAATTTCAACTCTTCTCATAACCATTGTTCTGGAAAGTTGTAAATCTTTAATATTCGAAATGATTTCATTTTTATTTTTAAAATCAGAAAATAAAGATTCTGCTGCAGCAAGAAACGATTCTTTTATTAACTCTCCATCAGTAAAAGGCTTTTTTGCTTTTGTTAATAAATAACACACTTTCAAAGATGCAATAGTGACTAATATTGGTTTATTTATTACTTTCGAAATCATATTTTGTTGTCCAGAAAGTCCTGCCTTTAAATTTATAATTTTTGATTTACGTATTTCGGAATTTTTGGGAAAATCTTCATCATATTTTGCATGTAGCAATCAAAAATGTCTCTCAATATTACCTTTTTTTTGGAATAGCTACAGATGAATTACAAATCAAACAACAACACTTTCCATTTACCATTGTAAAGAAAAAATCCGTTTCCCATGCCTTGTGAAAATTATACGTCCTAGATTTCTTTGATACACTCATGATTATCCTCAAATTAAACGAAACTCATACAATGTGCTTTTTGTTATACGTCAACTTTTGATATCCAGTCGTTACTATGACATTGTAAACTTTTATTATTATTTAACTTTCTATACTTGTAATTTCTATTAATTACTTGTGATGTCTTTTACTCTATACTTTATTCTCTGTTATTCTAATTTGCTCTGCGCGCTTTTCTCTCTCTCAGACTCTCTCTTGTTTATCTTATTACGCGCTATGTTTATCTACGTTTCGCATTACGAGTCTTATGCCTAAGATATTAGAAAATTTATTTAAAATGAGACTGCGCCACTAATATTTTTGATTAGCAAAAAGAACTCAAATATACAGCTGGTAGATTTCTCTCTCTCTCTTTCTCTAACACAAATTCCTACATTAAAACTTTCGCAAACAGTCATGGCCAATTCTTTTTCTTAATTTCACACTTTGGCCAATTCGCTTAGATTCCCGCTCAACAAGTCCGATTTATTTTAGAAACAGTGCAGTTGTAAATAAACAAACAGGCAGCACTCTTAACAAGAAAGTCAAATGACAATTATTTACATTACTATGAAATATACACAATTTTAATTTTAGGGAGATTACTTTCTCTATCCATCTATAAAAACTCTTGAGCAAAAATTAGAACCTCCTTTCTTCAACATTAAATACTTTCTTTAACATATAAGATTACCTACTCTCAGTTTACAAATTTTTACTTATTAATCTCTAAGCTTACTCATAAAGAGGTTACCTAAATCTTTGATAAGTTATCTTTACACATTTGATATCAACCTCTAATATGCCAATTGATTCTTCAATGGACATTTTTTAACACTATTAAACATATATCTTAAAAGTCTTTCTTGTATCAACTATAACAAGAATTATATAAAAGTTTTGAACTTACAAAGGCTCTGTATCTCACATTCAGTCAAAAGTCTTTCACTAAAAGTTCTATGGCAAATTCTTTAGTCTCAGATCTTCTTCAAAAAATTTTGGCTCGGCTGCATCTCATCGGAAACATAGTGGGCTGTGGGCCCATTCAGCTCTGGCAAAAGGTTACTCTCCCTCAGCGAAAAGAAAAACTTACGAGCAAAGGTGCTTCGGGAAATTTGCCTTGCCTTTTCTCCTTTGCTTGGGCTCGCCAAAAATGCCTGGATGACTGCCTTCTTTTTCTGCAGTTTCAACAGCTAGAATTGCTGCCAACTGTTAACTGGATCCCTCTCTGGCCTGGAAACTTTTCTCTGGCAATTGGAACTCTTCCTTTCAGCAATTTGAAACCTTTGTCTGCAGCCTAGAAGTAGTCTCTCTCTAGCAACGTCTCAAACCGAAAAGCTCCTTTCTGAAAGCGGGAAACTCCCCTCTCAAGCAACATGGATCCGGGAAGCCTCTCTGTTGGCGACTCTGGACCGGGCGGCCTCCTCTCTGACAGCAATTCTGGTCCCTTTTCATTAGGCCTCCTCTGAGACCTCGCATGAAGTTTGGCAACCCCCAAAGAATCAGTATGAGTCTTTCATCTTAAGTTTTAAGTTCGGCACGCCTTTGGTTCGCCTCTGCTTTCTTTTGATTGTATGTTGCCAGCCATCAGAAAGTTGTCTGAACTCTTTCTGATTGACTTCGGAGATGTTTACACTTAGAGCCTGCAAGCCTTTCTCATACATACAAGTTTCAATAATAATCTTTCTAATGCCACCATGTACAGCTTCGGCGAAAAAAACATTGCCTTTTAACACTCTAACATATTCTCATTAAAGCAGTATATACAGTTAGCTTCAAAAGCGTTATTTACAAAAACATCTAATACAAACTATACTGAGACAAACAAAGTTTATTTTTTTACAATATTCACATGGGACTTAACCTAAGTAAAAAATCGATGTAATGTGCTTTGGAACATTTAAGCTACAATCGAGTTTTTACGCTTTGCTTATAATCGCATTCACTCGGCTCGCTGTTTGACTTCCACTGATCCAAATTAATTAATTTAACCGGACTTATAAGAAAATGACTGATTTGACAATTCTAATGAAAAAATAAATAAACAATGGCAATACACTTAAAGCGAATTAAAAATAATACAAAATAAGGATAAATAAAACTTATGTTTTCAGTTTTAATTAAATTTCTAAGTAAGGAGGAATACACAAGAGCTCGACCAAAAATCGCTCTGCGATCGACGGATTAAACACCCCTGTAGACTGCTATGTGTAATATTCCTTTCATCCCATATAATTGTAGTGTTTTGAAAAGATTTTCTATGGGTACCTTGTCATATTCCTTTTACAGATCTACAAAACTTAAGTACAGATCCTTGTCATATTCCCACAATTTCTCAAGTATTTGTCTTAAAGTAAAAATCTAATCTTGACAATCTCTATTTGACCTGAATGCAGCTTGTTCTTCTCCAAGTTTCTCTTCAACAATCTTTCTCAACCTCTTTTCAAGCATGCTTGCATAAATCTTACTTGGAATGCTTAGTAGTGAAATTCTTCTGCAATTCTCACATTCAGTTTTATTCCCTTTTTTTATAGATGGGTACTGTGACAGCTCTACTCCAATCACTGTGAATTCGACCTTCTTACAGGCTCTCTGAATTATGAATTGTAGTCACTGCAAAACTTTTATACCTCTATACTTAAGTATTTCTGGTCAAATATCATCCACACCAGCTGCCTTTCCACATTTCTAGCTTTTGATGTATATATCAAGTTGATACATATACTCCAATGAAAATTTTTTAGTATGTTTCTGTCACTGCTTGCTTCTTTTAACAGTCTTTCAAAGTAATCACTCAACATATCCTTATCTTCAGTTTTCATGTCACCATAATCTTTTGATTCCTTTTACAGTATTCTTTCCCATTGCTATGCTTCTTCAATAGCTTCCAGGACATCTGCTGCCTTCCTGATATTTATTTTCCATACTCTTACCAAAGTCTTCCAATGACTTTTGCTCAGCTACTTTTACACATAGCATAGCTCTCTTTCATTTATCTATGTATTCTTTTAGGGCATCTTCCAACTTATTTGCTAGGAACTTTTGGCATGCTTTCTTCTTTTCCAGGACTGCTTCTTTAACTTCTTGTGTTCTGTCATGGTGTTCTTATTTTTTTTTATCCTTGCAGACAACTTCACACATACTTCCCTAACTCAATCAACAGAGTTTGCCACTGAGACTCCAAGGTTTGGTTCTTGTTTTCAATTTCGACAATTTTTTTCTTCAAAAAGACAGAGGAAAAGGATACACAGTAATATACTTGGATTTTGCAAAGGCTTTTGATAGAGTACCTCATGATAAGTTGCCAGTCAAACTAGAACAGATGGGGTTGGATATCAGATTATTGCATTGGATTAGAGACTGGCTATCTGATAGGTATCAACAAGTTGTGTATGGGGGGTGCGATATCCAGAAAAAGGAAAGTCACCAGTGGAGTGCCTCAGGGGTCTGTTTTAGTTAAACATTACTGTTTAACTTGTATATTAATGATATTGGTGAAGATTTGGATGGAGATATTCAGCTGTTTGCAGATGATGCAAAATCGGGATGAACCATAAAGAGTAGTGAAGATGTTGTGGCCTTACAAGAAGACTTGATAAATTGAGTGATTGGGTATGGAAATGGGGATGTGAGTTTAATGTTGCAAAATGTAAGGTTTTAAAATTTGGAAAACAAAGATGGGATGAAGAATTTATGCTTGGTGAGAATATATTGTTGTAATAAGAGATCTGGGGGTGATAGTGGATAAGGATCTAAAATTTAGGGGACACATCGCCAAAATTGTGAAGACAACACAAAGGCTTCTGGGAATGATGTGGAGGACACTGACGTGTAGAAGGAGGGAGATTTTTGTTACGTAGTATAAGGCTTTAATTAGGCCACACGTGGACTACTGTGCCCAGATTTGGTCACTGGGTTTTCAGAAGGATGAAGAGATGTTGGAAAGGGTCCAAAGTCGACTGACTACCTTAGTCAGTCGACGGACTGACCTCTGGAATGTCGAGTATGAGGAGAGATTGAGAAGATGTAATTTGCAGAGTCTGGCGGACAGGATGAAGAGGGGAGATATGATAGAGACCTACAAGTTGGTAAGGGGTTGTTATAGGATCAATGGTGGAGACGTTCTACAGAGAATAGTGGGAGATCAGGGGAGAGCCAGAGGTCATCCCTGGAAATTGTATAAAGAGGGTATGAGTAGGGAAGTGAGAAGCAGGTTTTTTTCGTTCAGAGTTGTGTATGATTGGAATGCCTTGCCTGAGAGTGCGGTGTCTGCAAGAAGTTTGAGTGTATTTCAGACATGGTATGATGAGATGTGTGTGTGTGTGTGTGACTGTGATAAAAGGACCTCCCAGATGAGTCTTTGATTCCATGAGGTCTTGGGGTAATAATAATAATGTTTGTATAGTTATAGTCGAGTCTACAGTTTACTTGTAAAATCTGCTGAATTTTAATTATTTTTTAATCTTTCTTACACACTGTTCTTTTCATCATTATATCCATTTTTATCCTGCTTAGTACTATTTAATGGTCACTTCTAATTTCAAATCTTCTGGACACTCTTGTATCTCGAAGGAGCATGAAAATATCACTACCAACAATGACATAGTCAATGAGGCTTTTCTTGTTTATTGTGTCTTCTCTCCATGTGAACTTGTGCATATTGCACATCTTTATGTTGAAACATGGTGTTAGTAATGATTAGCACTTGTCCTGAACAGAAGTCCAGTAAATAATTACCATTATTATGTCACCTACCACTTGGTAATAGATGACATTCATCTACTAGCATAGGGATTATTGAATGTGTGGATTTCATCACCGCTTTTCAAGGAGAAGAAATATTTAATCCTGTGGAGGTCGCGGTGAAAAAATTGTAGTGTAGGTCGCGTGTGTATCTTAGAGATGCATTCATTACTAGTATGTGCTAAAATGAGATAAAACTTAAAAAAAAACAAAACACTGCAAATATAATACATGGTTTATTTATTTTCAGTTACAATCTAGAAAGGGGTGCTTAAGGTTCAAAGCTATATAACTGAGAGGAGACCTCCACATAGCCTTTAAAGGAATGCGGAGAACCGACCAGGGCTTCTGACCTAATGTCCAATCCTCACCTTCTCGTGGTGCACCCAGTTGGGTATCTACTTGGATATTGAACGAATGAGGATGGGCTGGCAATCTGGGATTTAGCCGACCAAGTTGTATTCTTATTGGTTAAACCAAAATAAAAAATGATGGTACAACATGACAAAATTTCATGCTGGCTGAGGCGTCGCCCGGTTAAACAAGGCCCCCGTTGTTTTCGCCAGGGAACCAGGGCGAACAGCGAAAAGTCAGCTACTGGAACAAATCTAAAAACAAACCCCAACTCAACATCACCAGAGTTAAAGATCGGTACTATCAACATAAGAAGCCTGAATGGCAAAGAAATGGAGCTAGCTGAGGAATTAGATAAGTACCAGATCGACATAATAGGGGTGACTGAAACAAAAAAGACCAAAACTGGTGAGATCTTTCTGAGCAATAAATACAAAATGTTATATTCAGGCAATGACAATCAAGGAAAAGAAGGAGTAGCCATAGTATTCAACACAAAATACGAGGCTAATCTTCTTGAATGGCAGGCAGTCTCAAGTAGAGTAATGTGGGCAAATATGAGAATGGGGAACTGGACAATGAGACTTATTTGTGCCTATGGTCCCACAGAAGGTTCTACTAAGGTAGAAGTGGAGGAATTTTTTGAGGCTTTAGAAAAAGCAACTGACACAATGAAAAAGGAAAAGTTGGTCCTTGTTGGGGATCTAAATAGCAGAGTAGGAAATGATTGCGAGACAGACAAAAATATTTTGGGAAAATTTGGAGAAAAGAGCAAAGCTAATAATAATGGCAAATATCTGTTGGATTTCTGCTCAGGACATGGACTGGTTATTACTAACACCATGTTCCAACATAAAAATGTGCACAAATTCACATGGAGTGAAGAGGCTAAGAATAAGAAAAGTCTCATTGACTATGTTATTGTTGACAGTGATGTTTTCTCCCTGGTGCAGGACACCAGAGTGTACAGAGGATTTGAAATTGGAAGTGATCACTATTCAGTCTTGAGCAGGATAAAATTGAATTTCATATTGAAAAGAATAACATGTAAGAAAGTTTTAAAGCGAATAAAAGTTGAGAAGTTCTCAGATGTGAACTGTAGACTAAAATACACAAAGATTATTGAAGAAAAAATGAAAGAGTTTGAGAACAGGAATCAAACCTTGGAGATTCAGTGGCAAACTCTGAAGAAAACATTGATTGATTCTGCCAGAGAGGCATGTGGTGAGGTTGTCTGCAAGGATAAAAAAATCAGAACTCCCTGGTGGACACAGGAAGTTAAAGAGGCGGTGAAGGAAAAGAAGAAAGCATATCAAAAGTTCCTGTCAAATAAGTCAGCTTGTGCTCTTAGAGAATATAGAGACAAATGCAAGAATGCTAAACACTGTAAAACTAGCTAAACAATAGTCATAGGAGGACTTTGGCAAGAATATAGAAAATAAATATCAAGAAGTTGGCAAAATATTCTGGAGGTTGTTGAAGCAGCTTAGGAATGGAGGAAAGAGTGCTGTAAAAGGAGTTAGAGATGATAAAGGTGACATGAAAACGGGAGAAAAAGATATCCTTGAGGTATGGAGTAATTACTTTGAAAAACTGCTAAATGAAACAAGCAGTGATGACAGCACAGTGGTAAAAAACACTGACCACGCATGCAGTCAGGAATACATATCCATACTTGAAGTAGAAAAAGCCATCAAAGGCTTGAAATGTGGAAAGGCAGCAGGAGTAGATGATATTCAACCAGAAATGCTGAAGTATGGTGGTATAAGAGTCTTACAGTGGCTGCACTGCATAGTTCAGAAAGCCTGGACAGAGGGACGAATACCCGATGATTGGAGTAGAGCTCTCATAGTACCCATATATAAAAAGCGAAATAAAACTGAATGTGAGAATTACAGAGGTATTTCTCTACTGAGTGTTCCTGGCAAGATCTATGCAAGTATACTTGAGAAACAGTTGAGAAGAATTGTGGAAGGAAAGCTTGGTGAAGAACAAGCTGGATTCAGGCCAAATAGAGGCTGTCAGGATCAGATCTTCACTTTACGAGAAATAGTTGAGAAAGCATGGGAATATAACAAAGATCTGTATTTAAGTTTTGTCGATTTGGAAAAGGCATATGACAAGGTGCCAAGAGAGAAGCTATTCAATACGCTGCAGTTATATGGTGTCAATGGGGCATTATATCAAGCAATACTTAGTCTTTATTTGAGTTGCAAGTCAGTAGTTAGAATTGAAGGAAGTACAGGAAGCACCTGTTTGACAACTCATATAGCAGAGTATATAAGTTCTTTTTGCTATACCCATTGGTATCTATTTGTTCTAGCTACTCACTGATGAAGCCTCAAAAAAGGCTGAAACCGGTCTGGGTAGTGACCTCCCTCCATAATGTAATAACAGCATACGTTTCCTAGGAAATGTGTTTTTACATTATGGAAAATACCTAAGAATAGCGATCTGAACTTCTTCCTCCACCTTTGCAACGAGCTGCCCGGAATTGTACTACATACTAGGATCATTTGCATTGGCTAACGCTAGTGTTCGCCGATACTTTATAGTTTACTATATTCGGCAAGAAACTCTCTGATTCCAATCTTTGAGTTTCTTATTCGGTTTTAAAACTATGTAGGATTTAATATCCCCTTAATTTAAGTAATGTTTTCATTGACGAAATGAAGCTTATTAGCTCTTTATACTTAAGTATCATTAAATATCACTTTCAACTCTATCATTCTCATCATCGGACTTGAGTAACAAAATCGCTGAATCTCTTCAACATCTGATGGATTATCCAATTGATATATTTTTCCAGCCATTTTCAACGGTAATTAAAAAAAAAATAAAAAATAAAATACTATACTGACATCGGAGGTTGCTGTATCTCTCAGACACACTTTACTATGAAATATCACACACCTTTACGTAATACGTGTTGAACCAAAACTGACTGCATAAACAGTGTGGAATATCACTCATAATATATGCATGCAAAGCTACTCATGACCTCCAAGCTATAGACTGGATATGTGTAAGAATATTTATATTAAACAATTTGTATCTGTCAGATCAGCCGTGACCTCCGCACGGTTAAAAGAGTCCACAGAAGAACAACTGCAATGATCTAATGTCTGTAGTGTTAGTATGAATACAGTTTGAGGGAATGCTATCTGCAGAGCCTCGAAGAGAAGAGGAAGGGTGAAGTGAGTAAGACATAACTATATGTAACTGCAGTAGAACTAATATCATCCTACAAGCAGTAGAACAAAAAGCCATCCCTGAATTTGTATAAGGAAAGTGCGAACAGCAAAAGTGCAGAGCTAATTTTGCTCAGAGGACACAAAAAAGTGGAATGCATATCCTTTGAAAGTGTGGTGAGCAGAAGCAATAATTAGAATTGTGCATGAATTACAATTTTAAATGGGATATTGAATTGACCAAGAGTTAACTTAAGAAAATTACAAGACTTTCCAACACAACATTGCTATGGTATTGAAAAGAGGACTTCTTCCATGTCTTAAATGAGAACCAACAGTTCAATAACTGTCAGGGCAGTGAAACCATAATCAAAAGAACTAATAAAATGTAAACAGAGAGGCTTCTAGGCAAAGTTCATGTCCTTCAAGTAATTCCACACTAAGGCAACTCGTATGTCAAAAGGAAGGTAGGATTCCCATAAGCCTTCAATTTCAAAACCTTAGGTTCAAATTCAATTATTTAACAATGAAATGGATTTATTATATATTTTATTTCCATAAATTTTTAATGCCAAACTGAAGCTTTCTAGGATCATTCTTTAACTACTGAATATAAGCTTCTTTACCAAGGATAAGAAATTCCTAAATACCTGAAAAATAGCACTACTCTTATATCCTAATTGGATCTTCATCAAAAGTCCATGATAACTTCTAGTACGGAATGAGATACTGCATATCCATGGCAGATGAACAGGATGTGGATGAGGAATAAACACAAGATAACTATTACCAAGGAACTGTTTTGCTGGTTCTACACCTAATGGGAAAAATAAATAAATAAAAGAATCCATCTAAAATACATTTAATAAAACAGATCTTTATCTATTATAACAAAATGCTAATCTTTTCAAATAGATGCATACTAGCCATCATTGCCAAAACAGCAGACAAAAATCATGAGATTACAGTATTTGCTGAGGAAAATATATTTCTTTATTGATATTATCAGGTCTCCATGGAGTCGTGTATCAGACCTTTAGGAAAAGGTAAAAAAAAAACTCTTAATATCTGGTAGTGTAATATTATGAACTGCATATTACTAAGATACAAAAATAGATGCAGCTCTATTGTAGAAAAACATTCTTATTATTATGCAGGTATCTTTATGGAGTCTGCATCATAGGAGAACTACACTAACCATTACTGATAATGCTTATCATACTTTTCCTCTTGTTCAGTGACAAAGCACTCATGAATGTGCTCCTGACAACCCATTTCACTTATTTACCACACCTAAGCAAAAAAATACTTAATTTGAAGTTTTATAATCAGCATCACCTACTGTCTTGTAGCTGATGCTGATTCTAAATATAGTCTTTCAGACCTAAAGCAACTTCTATGCATCACAGTTATCTTCTTTCATTTAATCCTGAGTAAAGGAACAGTAAAGAACAGATCATATCCAGAACATGGGCTACCAGTCCTGACTTGCCATAGATGATTGTGAATGTAATTGAACAAACCAGTAGATAAGTTGTATTCTCGTAGACAGGCTTACATGTTGGTTATGCATTTCTAAATCACTTAAGGAATAAAAAATCACTCCTTATTCACAAATGTCCCACTCAAGGAAACTTTAGAACTAATCCAAGCTAAATTTTCTCCCGATATCTCAGCCCTATTTCAGTTCACAATGAACTCAGGCTATTTCATTTGGCAGGGAAAATTCTACAAACAAATAGAGGGGACAGCCATGGGTTCACCACTCTCCCCACCCTTGGCCAATTTCTTTTTGGAGACCTTTGAAGAAAAAACCTTAGCCTCTGCCCCACAAAAACCAACCATATGGCTTTGCTACGCTGATGATGTGTTCGCTATTTGGCCACATGGCTCTGAAACACTCCTCTCCTTCTTAACACTTAACCAACCAACACTCCAGAATCAGGTTCACCCTGGAAAAAGAGGAAAACAACAGCCTCCCTCTCCTAGACACATTAGTCACCCGCCAGCCTGATGGAACCTTGGTTTTCTCAGTTTATAGAAAACCCACCCATACAGGCAGATACATTCACCAACAATCACCGCCCCCCCCTCACAACAATATGGAGTGGTGAAAACACTATACAACAGGGCTAAACTAATCTGTTCTAATGACATGGCCTTAAACACTGAACTAAATCACATCCTCAACACTTTCTCAGCCAATGGCTATCTCCCAAAAAAATCCAAAAAATATTAAAACCTACAAACCACAGCCCTCTCCACAACAAAGATTACTCTACATCCATCATCATTCCCTACATCTGAGGCACCTCGGAAAAAATTACCAAAATTTTAAAAAAACATGACCTCGCCTCCTGTTACAGGCCTTACAGAAAATTGGCATTCTTATCTGCTCTACCAAAGACCAACCACTTCCCCTAAACCTACCTGTTGCAGTTGTAAACCGTCTTACTTTGGCCAAACAGGCAGGACCACAAATATCAGAATTTCTGAACACAAGGACTACATCCGGTTTCACAAGTACAGCCATTCTGGTCTTGCAGACCATGCTCTGGATACACGCCACAGAATACGGTGGAAGAAAGCTACAGTAATACACTGTAGCAAATGCAAATACAAATTCGAAAGACTATTTATGGAATCAGCCTCAGCCCTAAGAAACTCTCCAAACCTCAACAAATTTGGTTGTATGCGACTGCCCCAAATTTGGGAGGCATACATCAGCAGACCTTCAGCCCCAATGGCCAAGAACACCTACTTAGCCTGCTAGAGGGCACCATCAGGACTTCTAGGAGAACAATAGCTTCATCTCTTCATTCTCAGTTACTGTGTTGTAGTGCCTACGTGCACGTGCCTTTTTGTAAGTTCCTTTTGAAAATGGCAACGTGACGTTGCCGAAATATCAGAAATATTTATTAAAGTTCAATTTAATTTATATTCGGATCTACGTTGTTCAATTCCTTAAGTGATTTAGAAATAGATAAGTTGTAATTACAAAGAACCTTAAATGCTCAAGGCTGTGCAAGAGGATGATACTTATCTTTCAGAGCATAGATAAAACTTTCGAGTTAGATGTGTTGTTCGAAAGTGGCTTGTCTGGTGTCATTCTAAAGACCTTTTGAAGATCCTAGACACTAATGAAAAAACTGTGTTAGAGCCTGTGTAGAGATTATAAAAATTGCAATGCAAAATATGAAGGAAACTATTGATACGACAGACAAATGAAAGTCATTACTATGTTCACATTAGCCTGATCACGATAGCGATTTCAAGGCTTGTTTAGTAACATATTCTCTTATTAGTCCTATGTATTCATACTGAAGTGAGATGTTAAAACTGAAACAAGTGAAAAAAAAAAATTAATTCATTGTTTCTTTATTTAAGAAGGTGCTGATTCTTTCTATATTAAGAGAATATTTTTTCTCAAAGGTCTGGTACACAACTCCATGGAGACCTGATAATAACATTAAATAAAGAAATAACATTTTCCTCAGCAAACACTAATGTGACTTGCTGCTTCTACCTTCAAAAGAAGGTCAAGAAGCTATGATCTCCATGTCAAGCATTCAAAAATTTTTTTACTGTTTATATGGAGGTAGCAAAATTTTTTCTCCCGGAAACTCAAGTTTTTTCATCCCGCATACAGACAATGCAATTTAAAGACAAAAAATACTAGTGGTGGTGGTGATGGGTGGTAGATGGTGTTCGTGTAGATGATTATGGTAGTAGCAGTTGGTCTAGTTGGTGAATTAACTGGTAGAGACTGAGATTTGCATAGTAGGTGTCCTCCCTTGATGAGTTCTTGGACTCCTTGGAGGCATCACAAAATAATAATAATTGCTGCTATGATAAAAAGTACATAACATGGAGGGATAAGGAGGTGGTGGTGCATCTATATAAAGTATTGGTCAGATCACATATAGACTACTGTGCTCAGATTTTGTCACCTAGTTTTCATTGTGATGTAGAAACACTAGAGAGAGTCCAAAGATGAATAACCTAAGTGATAATAAATTTAGTTTAATCCTTTATCCAAGTGTGAGCAAACAAAGTTTGCACCTGAAAGTATCTTCAGGACTGGGGTAAGGTAGTACACTGCCGGGCAACTCGTTAGGTGGAGCAATCTCTACCTATAGGAGTTGCCAACTCCTATAGATAGAGATGACCTTGCTAATGCTTCTGCTTGGTATCTCCACTTGGGCCTGGCTCCCACTGAAGCGACCTCAATAAAGGTCAAAACTAGTCTGGGTAGTGGCCCTTCCCTTAATGCATAACATTATACATATCTGCAAGGAGATGTGTTTTGCATTATGGGAGATGCTGAGATAGGATGTTAGCTTGCTCCACCTTTGTAACGAGTTGCCCGGCATTGTACTACCTTACCCCAGTCCTGAAGATACTTTCAGGCACAAACTTTGTTTGCTCACACTTGGATAAAGGATTAAACTAAATTTATTGTAGTCTAACCAAGTGAAAAATAAACTTTTAACAACCAAAGTGATATCAGGACTCTGGAGTGTTGGTTATGAAGAGCATTTGAGAGAATGTGGATTACAGAGGTTGGTGGATAGGAAGAAAATAGATAGGATAGAGACCTGTTGAGAGTTTATTTTTCACTTGGTTAGACTATAATAAGTTTAGTTTAATCCTTTATCCAAGTGTGAGCAAACAAAGTTTGTGCCTGAAAGTATCTTCAGGACTGGGGTAAGGTAGTGCAACACCAGGCAACTAGTTTCTCCACCTTTGCAACGAGTTGCCTGGTGTTGCACTACCTTACCCCAGTCCTGAAGATACTTTCAGGCGCAAACTTTGTTTGCTCACACTTGGATAAATGATTAAACTAAACTGATTATAGGATAGAGACCTTCAAGTTACTTAAGGGATTCTATCAGATTAATATAGAAGAAATTAAAGAAAGAATGGATGTTAAGATGGGAAGAACGAGAGGCCATCCCTGAAAGTTGTATAGAAATGGGATAAAGAAAAGAGTGAGGAGTAGATATTTTACATGGAGAGTTTATAATGAGTGGAATGCACTTCCTGAGTGTGTTGTGAATGCAAATAGTATAAATAACTTCAAAGCACATTATGACAGACATGTTGCTGGGTGAGTGAGCCTCCCACAATGAGTCTGTTGACTCCATAGAGGTTACCAAATAATAATAAAAATAATATAATAATGACATTAGTAGAGTGGGAAAGTTACTCGACTTTCTCCCTCCAAATTCAGCGAAGTGGCTAATCCTCAAATAACTACAAAAATGGCCAAATTTCATCCAATAAAGCTGACTCTTAAATCGGAATGCTCCTCATCTCTCACCAAATGTAGCACTGTCCATTAAATTAATGAACATGCTTCCATAAAAAAAGGCTGTTTTGCCTCAGAACAGGTTATCAAAGAAAAGATTTCATTGAAATTTTTGTTAAATATATTTTTTTTAAATCAAAATATAATTTATAGTTGTGTTTATTTTACCATACATATTTTTTTGAAAAAGGTCGAAACAGTAGTTTTCACATGTCTTATTAGATTAATATATACTGTATCATAATAGTAACAATTTTACTGGATAAAAAAAAGGTCTCATTGAGAAAAGCTACCTCACTTCACAGAAAAACAAAAAATAAAAAATCAACTTCATAGACTTCCATCAATCTGCCTTTACAATTATACATCATTCAATTTCAACACATTTTGATGAATGACACCATCACATATTTAGGAGATACACTTATTCTCATCCCTTTAGCAGAACAGAAAAGAATACCCAAATATGATCACCAAATGAATTCCTTCAGTAAGTAATTTGCTACCTTCTTGCTTTTTGTCTTTCCTTATCATGCATATATCTGATACTAGCATATTACTCTGTGACATTCTCAAAATGATAATTCAACTTTGATAAAAAGTTAAGTTTTAAAAATGTTAATTTTAGAAAAGTAAATGAAAATTCAGAAACATTAATTTTCACTTTTCTGTAAATTCAAAATGAGAGAATTCTGATTATTAACAGGCTGGTAAATGTGTGATATATAGCTCTTCTCCTAGCCAAATCAACTTCCATTGTATGGAACGTGTTTCCACAAAGGAGTCTAGTGAGATAAGTATCACTACCTTACATACTTTCCCTAGTTGAGGAAAATGCAATTTATGCCTTTCAGGTTGGAGAGGACTTTCACTGCCTTGTGAAAGACCACTGTCCTACTTATTGCTGGTCTGAAGTGGCAATAGCCATGTTTCTTCTCCAAAGAAGCTCTTCTTTTCACCCTCCCCTTTTAAATACATATATGTGGGTAACTATCAGGGGAATATACATCACCATAATTAATTATAGAGTAGTATCTCTTCCATTTGAAGTTACAGCAGTAATTTCAAATGGCTGGATAGTAAACAGCATACAGGACCACACTTTGTGGTAATGCATTAGGAAATTCAAGCTCTAACTACCTGTAAATAATCCTTCTGCCACTTACTCTGCCAGGTCATGCATGGAAGATAGTACATGTTAGTCATGTTCACTAGCTATCATCAAAATTCTCATAACATTACTGGTGCTGAAAAGACAACTGCATAAAAATATTTAAAAGAATTGCAAGAAATATCAAAAATAAAAACTGTACAAAACAATAAAAACACATCTTAAAAAAACATCCCACACATTAAAAACTACCACATCCAATTCAACATCCAGAGTCTCAACACAATTTAATAAAATATCAACTTTGATTCAAGTGGTTTGCATCAAAAGTTGATATTTTATTTCTCAATGAACCTCAACCTGGCATCTTCAACAAATACAATTCAACTTAATTATTCAAACTACATACATCATTTAGTTCAGCAAAATCTGTAACTCACAAAGCTTCATAAGAAGCATTCCATAGTCCCACCACCATCTTGATCACTGACCTCTGGATCCCCTTCACATCTTCCTCATCTCCAAGAAACTCCCAAATTAGCATATTTATGCAGAGTAGTCCAAGAGGCCTTATAAAGATGTATGATAACCTGGTTATCTCTGTTTGTCAAGGTGTTTTTCAATAACCATGCAATTCTATAAGCTGTTTTAGGCACTTTTGCAATATGCCATCTGAACTTCAATTCTCTATTGCTAACAGCCCGAAACCCCTGGATCCAATTTCCTAGAGTATATTTCTATCAATGTGGTGCACAGCTGGTAATCTTTTCACCACAAAATGCATAGCCTTAAACTTCATCAGATTTAAATTCACTTCACTTCTCCTTTGCCCATACTGCTAGTCTATTTAAATCATCCTGTCAAATTTCAGCATCATCTTTACTGATTACTGCTGTATCAATTTTGCATCACTGATAAGTAACTGAATATTTCCTCTCAGATCACTTTCTATCATCATCAGTTGCATCAGTCTTGGGACTGGTAGCTCAGCAGCAATTTCCTCCATTGTGCTCTGTCATTGGCTTTCTGGTAACTTCCTGGTAACTCCTCAAATCCGTGCTGTCTTTGACTTGGTCAAGAAAGCTTTTCATTGGTCTGCCTCTTCTTCTTTTCTCCTCTATTTTGCCTTCAGTTATTCTTTTCACAAGTCCATCATGTCAAAGTATATGTCCAAACCACCTATCCCTTCTAATTTTGATGGATTTAATTAGAGTTCTTGTTTCGTTTATCTCTCTCAGGACTTGTTCGTTTGATTTTTTTCCTGTCCATTTTATTTTGTTCATGCGGCACCGGCACGACATTTCAAAACCCTCCAATCTTCTTACATCTTCTCTACCTAGAATACAGGTTTCAGATCCATACAGTGCAATGCTCCAAATCAATGTCTTTACTAATTTTTTTTTTCAATTGTAAGTTGAGGTTTCCTGTTAAAATGCTTTTCTTCTTAGAAAATTGGGCTTTTGCATTGTTTATTCTTGACCTTATGTCTTCTCTTGTTCTGCCATTTTCTGTTATTAGGCTTCCTAACTATTTGAAGCATTTCACTTGTTTTATTTGTTTCCCACTGATGTCTATATGCACTATATTGATAGGGATTTTGCCTGTAACAATGATTTTGGTCTTATCTGTGTTGATTTTCATTTTATATTTTTCAAGGTTATTATTTAGTAATTCTAGCATTGTTTTTAATGTTCTTCTGTTTTCTCTTACAAGGGCTATGTCATCAGCAAATCTCATACACATGACCTGCTCACCATTTATCTTTATGCCACTATTTATTTTATCTTTAGTTTCCTGAATGGCCTTTTCAGTATATAAATTAAATAAAAGTGGTGAAAGTATACATCCTTGTCTTACTCCACTCCTTATATTTATTATTTTCTCCTTATCATTGATTTTAATCCGTCCATTTTGATTTTTGTAAATTTGATAAATTATTTTCTTATCCCTCAAATCTATGCCGATATTATTAGACAATTTAAGAGTATTTGCTGGTTTACTTTATCAAACTCTTTCTCAAATCAAGGAAGCAATTGTAAGTATTCTGACTAAGGTCTAATCTTCTCCCTATTATTGTTCTTAAACAGAGTATTGACTCTCTTGTTCCTTTATTCTTTCTGAATCCAATTTGGTCTTCATCCAATAGACAATCTATTTTTGAATAAATTCTATTTTGAATAATTTTTAGCAGAATTTTGCTAACATGTGGGATTAAAGCTATTGTTCTAAATTTGCTGCATTTGTTTGCATTATTCTTTTTTGGTATCACTTTCTATATCAGAGTACAAATTAAACAGTAGTGGCATAAGTACAGTGCCTTGCTGCATGTCACTAATCACAATCCTTCAATGGACTATTCCAAAATAAATTATTTGGTGCCTCTCCATTAGCCACCATCTTATCTGCATCCCCACTTGCAATTTATATATCAGAATTCCATGCAATATCCTGAAAAGCCTTTGCGAAGTCTAACAATATCATTATATAATCAATTTTAACCAATTCAGCTGTCACTTTATTATGAAAAGAACGTTACTGAGATACGAGTTATCCTTCACAAAACCATGCTGCCAATTACACCATATACTATTTCATTTCTATCCTTTCCTGAATTTTCCCTTAACTTCTTGTTAAGGAGAAGTTAAGGGGAGTGAGGAGTTATGGTCAATGCCTTGACCATAACTCCTAAGATGCTGACTGGTAAACAATTGTCTTTGATCTTCCTATATACAATAAACTATTTTCCCTCTTTCCATCCCCTGAAGTTGGCATGATAATTTTGAAGCTAAACCTTGTCCAGATGATGGCTTGATGGTCAGTAGCCAAGAATATTTAGTGGAAAGTAGGAAAAATGCTAAAACAGAGAAAGTGAGTGGAGGAAGTCTGTTAGAGATGGATTATATATTAATTGAAGTGCCATCTTCTGGACATCATCAAGCATTATTATGGAGGTTTTTGGTACACTATCCCAAATTGGAGTGATGTACTAAAAACCTCCCTTGGAATGTTTGTAATTAGGCCAGATGCACATTTGCATCTGGCCTAATTACAAACATTCCAAGGGAGGTTTTTAGTACATCACTCCAATACAGATCTTACTTCAGATGAGGAAGCTATGGCTGTGATGTATTTCTGCCATGATAACCTACATGTGAAAGTCAACTAAAAAAGAGAAACCTGATGTTAACTGGAGATATTATTATTATGATTATTCAGGCCTCCATGGAGTCAAAAGACTCAACTTCCTAGGACCTCATCTCTTGTGATGAGGTCCTAGGAAGGACCACATTGTGGGAGGTCCTTCCTAGGAAACAGAAAGTCTACCAAGACTCATCGCAGGAGGTCCCTCTGAGGAAATGCTAAGTCTATCATACCACTCCTTAAACTCATTGACCGTTCTCACTCTCACCACTGTATCAGGTAATGCATTCCACGGTTCAACCACCCTCCATGCAAAGAAACCACACCTCACCCTCTTGCTCACAGCTTCCTTTCATAACTTCCAGAGATGGCAAGGGACCATCCTTGGAAGTTAAGGAAGCTGACTCCTCCTTGTCATTACTCCTTCCCACTGTTCAACAAAGCAACAGAACTCTCCAGTATCAACCATCTCTCAACAGTTTAAAAGTCTCAATCATATCACCTCTCCTTCTATCCACCAAACTCTGCAGTCCACATTCCCTCAGCCAATTCTCATAACTAACATTGTACAGTCCTGAAACCATCTTTGTTATCTGCCTTTGTACCCTTTCCACAGTTAATTTATCCCCCTTCAAATCCTGGGGACTAAATCTGAGAACAATAGTCTGATTGTGGTCTGAACAGGGTCTTATACAATGGAATGATAACTCTTTTATCTCTTTCAGGTCAGCGTCCTTCTCATTATTGCAGCGATCCTCTGTGTTACCTTCACCACGTTTGCAATATGTCCCCTAAATTTCAGGTTTCTATTGATCATCAACCCCAGATCTCATCTCCCCTATTTCCTCCAGAACAGAGTATGCAGCATCCCATCGATGTGTTCCAAACTTCAAGACCTTATATTTTCTGTATTAAACTGACATCCCCATTCATTTGCCCATTTATCTAGCTTATTCGAATCTTCTTGCAGGGCAAAGAACTGAATATCTCCCTGCTGTCCATTGACAATGTCATTGATATATATAAATGTTAAACAATACAGGTCCCAGTACTGACCTGTATTGTTTACAATATAGGTTACAAGTAGGGTCCCTGTGGAACCTCACTTGTAACCTTCTGCCTCCTTGAAACTGCCCCACCATACACAACTCTCTGATACCTATCAGACAGCCAATCCTGAATCCAGTTGACCAACCTGACATCCAAACACATGTGCCGCAACTTAAATATCAGCTTATCATGTGGCACCCTGTCAAATGCCTTCGCTAAATCCAAGAAAATGGGAGTTTATGCCTTTCCCTCATCTACTGCTCTTGTAACTTTATTATAAAAGGCTAGCATATTACTAAAACAAGAGCATCCCCTCACACATCCATGTTGACTCTCACAGATAACATTACCCTCATCTGTCCAATGCTGTATACGATCCTTCACAAATTTCTCCAAAATTTTAACAACTACTACTGATGACACACAAACTGGTCTATAATTAGACACTTCCAGTATGCTACCATCCTTGTGCATTGGCACTATCTTACCTTCCTTCCATTCCCTAGGAACTTTACTGCCGCCAGACTCTCATTGAAAAGCCAGATAAAAGGGACTGTCAGTTCTTTAGTTCTTCAGCATAATATGAATATTATGAAAAGTAAAAGGAAGGGAAGTAAAGTATTCTGATAAGTAAGACAGGATTATGGGTTGGTAGCACTGACAGCTACAGATTTCTTTATTTTCCCACCACCACCTCTGGAAAATGGTGAGTAAATCAGCGTTTAAACAGTAGCTATGGAAGATCTTTATGTTTAAACCATTTTAGTAATGTCTTTTTAAATTAAGAAGAATGAAGTGTATATTATCAGCATGAACTGTGGATAGGATATGAAATTAAAGATGATCATAGGTGTGTGGGAGAAGGCCGAGAGCCCTGAAGTACATTGCCATTGACAGTGGAATCTGATAAGAGATAATCATCCTTCATTATATGCAGTAAATGCCCATACAGAGAACTAGCAACCCATTCACAAAGGAGGAGAGAGAGACCATAATATACTAGCTTGGTACAGTCTCTATACCTATATCCAGTCAAATGCTTTGAAAATGTCAAGCATTCACATAAGTTTCTCCCATACTTTCCAAAGGTTTAATCTATATGTGCATAACACTGGCTAGAAAATTTGATGTGAACAATAGGGACATAATTCACACTGCTGCTCACTAATTCAGTGGTGGCCTGGTAGTGAAGTGGTTGGCTGTTAATGACATTTTCCATTATTTTTGAAAGGACTGAGGTAATGGCAATAGGATAGTATTTTGATGGCAGGCTCTCATATATAGATACATGCTATATAGACTAGCTTGCATGCTGTTGAATAGATGCCAGATGAGTATGAAAGCTTATATAATTAGATCAATATTAATTCTGAAACACACATTTTTAGCACAATTGGAAGATACTACATGGAAAGTGGTAACAGGGTAATAGTATAACTAATAAGGAAACTTCTTAGTTAGCATCACAATTATTGAGGATTTTTCTGATATCTTTCTGGCAAACAATTAGTGCTACTACCGATGTGCATGTAGTGGTATAGTGAGCAGGAGGTGATTTTCCTTCATTATCTAAGCAGGAGCTGGCAAAGACTGATATCAAGAGGGCAGCCTCATCTTTATGTGTTATTGCCATGGCATCATTTGATGTGATTGTGGTGAAAGCACTGGGTCTCCCTGCCACCATTTGGTATTTAGAAATGTCAGTTTTTAAAAAAAAAAAAAAAAACAGATGTTGAAGGTTCTTGCACAGACTCAGTTGTATAAAGCTAAGTTTTTGACTTGAGCTATTTAAGCTATGCTATTCTTTTTTTTTTTTTTTTAATCTTGGACCATCCTGGCATACCGTTGGAGAATCAAGTAGGGGATATTCTAAGGAGCGGAGAAATAAAACCCTCATTTCAGCAAGCATTGTTTCATTTATTTTGTCAGCTATATCAGAAAAGCAGAAGAAGGGATTAGACAATGCAAAACAAGAGATATCAAAATCCTCAAGGTCATCCCAACTGGCATCAACATAGTACCATGCGATACAAGAATGGGAGAAGGACAATCTGTAGAAAAGAAACATGGACAAAGTTACGTTACTGTAGGAAAATCACTCCAAAAAAAAAAAATTACTGAAAAGATGTTATAGAATTGATATAGAGAAAAATTTTCACAACAGGTCAGGTGGGAGGGGGTTGAGAACTAGGGATAATCTCTGGAAATTGAGCAAGAGTATGGTTAACAAAGGTGCAGACTAGTTTTTTGCTTAGAGAGAGTAGTGAATGAGTGGAACAGTTGCTAGAGTCTGTTATGGGCAAATGAGTTCATATTAATAATAGGAGTTCATATTATTAATAAACATTGCACAATTGTTGGCTAATGTTTGGCATAATGTTCAGGGCTTTTTTTCCCTCATGTTCCCTCCATCACAGGCTACCTAAGACAGCTGTGTTCAAGAAATCCAAAAATTCAGTTTTCTTAGTACTGCATGCTACTTCCTCACCCAGTTCATATTACAATAGTTGAATTCCCCATAATGATCACTTGTTCTGCACTTGCCAAACTAATTTTCCTAAACATTTTTTCTGCTCATCAACATTTATATTCCATGGTCTATAGAAGCATCCTTAGAGATCTATAGAAGGATTGCTGCAATAATGAGAAGGACACTGACCTGCAGAGGTAAAACAGTTATCATTCTGTTGTATAAGACCCTGATCAGACCACACTTGGACTATTGTTCTCAGATTTGGTCCCCAGGATTTGAAGGGGATAAATTAACTGTGGAAAGGGTACAAAGGAGGATAACAAAGATGGTGTCAGGAATGTACAATGTTAGTTATGAGGATTGGCTGAGAGAGTGTGGACTGCAGAGTTTGGTGGATAGAAGAAGGAGAGGCGATATGATAGACTTTTAAACTGTTGAGAGGTGGTTACAGGGTTAACACTGGGGAGTTCTTTCGCTTGATTGAACAACCGGAAGGAGTCATGACAAGAGGCCATCCCTGGAAGTTACAAAAGGAAACTGTGAGCAAGAGGGTGAGGAGTGGTTTCTTTGCATGGAGGGTGGTTGAACCGTGGAATGCATTGCCTGATGGAGTGGTGAGAGCGAGAACGGTCAATGAGTTCAAGGAGGGGTATGATAGACTTTATCATACCCCTCCTTAGGAGGGATATGATAAAGTCTATCATACCCCTCCTAAGGAGGTCTATCATATCATAAAGTCTTTATTTCTTAGGAAGGACCTCCTGCGATGAGTCTTTTGACTCCATGGAGGCTGAATAATAATAATCCCATTAATATTTTGTGTTATGTCTATCTCACTGTACTGAATCAGGGACAAATGATTTAAAAGGAGAGAAATATGCAATGATTAAGGATATGAAAGTGTTGTTGTTGAAAGAAAGAAAATGAAGAGTAAAGATTGTGAGTCTGCTGCCTCAGTATGATAGGACAGAGTTGAGAAGAAGGGCCATGATTGCTAATGAGTCAATGAGTAGATTGTGCAGGAGAAATGGTGTGCAGTTTATAGATCTATGAAGTGAATTTGACAGATAAAAAGACAGATGCTGGATAAATTACATTTGAAAGGTTTTTGAGTTAGATGTTTTAGATGTTAAATATTAGAAGGAAGCAATCAAACGTGTCTAGCCACCCCTGGAATAAATGAGCGTGGGTGTAGAAATGATTATGTAATTTCACAGGTTTCAGAATTGAGATAGGCTAATAATGACATTACACAAGGGTAACTGTGGGTGCAAGGGAATGTTGAAATGCATGTACATGACTGCCAGAAATATCAGAAATAAGGGAGAAGAGTTTTTAGCATTAGTCAGTGTGACCTAGCAAATATTACAGGCATCAGTGAGACCTGGTTGATATAGAATGATACAGTTACAGGGATAGAATGTAAAGGGAACTATATTTTCAAAGGGAATAGGAAATCGGGTATTGTTGATGACAGCTGGAGAAATATAACCAACAAAATGAGAAATTAAAGAGGATTTTAGGTCTGGGGGAGATGGTTCATTAGAAGCTGTCTGATGAGAGAGAGACAAATATATTCCGATTTAATAATAAAGTGACAGCAGAAATGGATAAAGGAAATAGCTGCACCATAATACAGCTGAATTTCAGAAAGACATTTGACGGAATACCACATGGAAAACTTAACTGAATTTTGCTGAAAAAGGAAATCACTATCAAATAAATCTTTCAAAGCCAGTAACATAAAGTGCTCAAAAATTTCTTGGTACACTTAGGAATTGACTCTTTTGTACACAATACACAGCCTACCTTTATCATCTATGGTCATACAAGCCTATACCATGACAGACATTGCAAATTTCATCGAACGTTTCAGGCATTTTTAATGCTTCTTGCTTTAAGACACCAAACATGTATCCCTTGATGACCTTGGCACACACTAAACATACTTTCATCACTAAAAAGAACCTTTTTCCAGTCCTCTTGATCCCACAACAGTCTTTGCTTACATCTTCACACTCTAGCTACCTTCTGCTTGTAAGTCATAAGCAGCTTCGTTTAGGCACAGGTGATTTAAAACCCAATTTGTGAAGTTGTCTCAACATCGTAGATTTAGACGCATTCACACCTAGTTCTTTCCATCTCCTGTAAAAATACCTTATACTTTGAAAGCATTTTTGATTCACAGTATTCTTCAATCTCCTCTCATCTCTTGATGTAGTTATTACCTTTCGACAGCTATTGCAGTGATTAATTTGAAAACTCTGGTTATTAGAATACTGTCTCAATACTCTACTCATGCTTTCTTGAGAACATTTCAATTCCTTAGCTATAAACTGGAGCCTCCGTAGCCCAGCCAGTATAGACGAAGCCTTTTGGTCAGAAAGACTTCGGTTCGATTCCCGTCATTGCCTTTATTCGGTCTTCTTCGACAAAAGGTGAGTTAGCCGGTCTCATATGGCGCTAGAGGGTTTATTTCACCTGGAAATTCAAGTTTTTCATCTCCCAGAACAGGCAAACTGGCCCCATTAACACATGCATTTACAGACATAAGACACACTGGGAGGCAGAGGGCTAATCACCTTATCCTCGGATTACGGTTGTAGTTGCAAGAATACTTATCTCGATCTTTCTTTCTTAATCCTCCTCTTCTACCTTTACAGTAGAAGAGGAGGTTTAAGAAAGAAGAAGCTATAAACTGTTGAGTTTGGCCTTCTTTGTGTAGAGACACCATACGAAACTTCTTAGCTTCCGATATGTTACTCGCTCGACTCATGTTTAGCAAATGAATAACTGAAATCCATGCAAACGATTTCTCACACACGAGTCAGTCCCACAGATACTGAAATATGCCATTTCTATGCTCTCCTAAAAAACCAATTGGAAAATTTGGAATATTCAAATATTTTGAACTACATTAAAAATTATTCTAATTTTGTGAATGTTTTCAAATAACAGTTTTCTTATAATTTATGTTACATTTTTATGTGTTTATATGGTTATATAATCTAAAGTACATAGATTTAGATTATGCTAATTTATATTGATAATTATTTTCTATGCAATAATTAGAATTGCAAATCATTCAACACATTTTCTTTGATTATTCTAATTTTTTATTCAGAAGATCTTAAATGGCCAATTACCACCAGAAAAACTGGAAAAATATGATTTTCCCTCATCTTCATAAAAGGAAATATTAATTAATGTCAAAACTATAGAGGCATAAAGCCTCTTAAATACTGGATATAAAATATATTCAAGTCTCTTCAAGACTAAATTAAACAAATATTATGAAAATATTTTTGGAGAGGAACAAAATGGCTTCCATAAAGGCAGATCCTGCACTGACGCCTTTTTCACTCTCAAGTTCCTGATAGACAAAAGAAGATAATTCAATTTAGAGAACCATATATTATTCATAGATTATAAAAAAGCTTGATAAAGTAAATCTTAATAAGCTACTGGAAATGAATACATGACAACATTTCTAACCAGTTAATTACTGCAATTTTCAATATAAACCAAATTAAAATAAAAATAGTCGCACAAAATCTGAATCACATACATAAATGCAATCAGATTTTAACTGAAGATAGCAAAGATTCACTACAGCGAGCAATCAGCCTTTTCATTAAATGAAATAGCAAAAACATACAATATGGAAATCTCCACTTCCAAAACCAGTCATAGCATTCAAAGGTCAAGATCCAATTAGAAGCAAGGTTTGCATTAACGATGATATTATAGAAGGTTAATACATTCGAATATCTAGACTACCACTTATCTTATAAGAGAGAGAAAGACATGCAACATAAAATAACCAATTACATAGGAATAACAAAAACTATTAATCTGATGTTCAATGCAAACTTAATAAGCAAGAAAACAATAAGAATCCATAACTCAATAGCAAGACCTATCCTAACATATGGTTCAGAAGCCTAGAACATAACTCAAACAGAGATAGAAAAAGGTTGATAAACTCCGAAATGAGAATTGTGCACAAAACAGCTGGATATAATAGACTAGATTTCAAAAGAAATAGTGATATTTTAAAGGAACTTGAGGTGATATCTGTTTTAGACAATATCGATCTTCATAGAGTGAGATGAGGACAACATACAGAAAGAATGAGTGAAGAAAGATTCCCCAAAGAAAAATACAGAGATACTGACTCACAAGGGAGAAAAATAGAGGACAGCTTTTGAAAAGATGGGAAGAGACTGCAACAGGCCACTACGTCTATTATTGGAAAGGAAGAAGAATCATATAAGCATTTCATTTTGATAAAGATGTTCCAAACAAGGAGAGGTTGACAGACTTGCAGAAGGTATTCTCAGGCTTTTTATATATATATATAAACCACAACTCAACATCACCAGAGTTAAAGATCGGTACTATCAACGTAAGAAGCCTGAATGGCAAAGAAATCGAGCTAGCCGAGGAATTAGATAACGGTTGAGAAACGGTTGAGAAGAATTGTGGAAGAAAAGCTTGGTGAAGAACAAGCTGGATTCAGGCCAAATAGAGGCTGTCAGGATCAGATCTTCACTTTACGACAAATAGTCGAGAAAGCATGGGAATATAACAAAGATCTGTATTTAAGTTTTGTCGATTTGGAAAAGGCATATGACAAGGTGCCAAGAGAGAAGCTATTCAATACGTTGCAGTTATATGATGTCAATGGGGCATTATATCAAGCAATACTTAGACTTCATTTGAGTTGTAAATCAGCAGTTAGAATTGAAGGAAGTACAGGAAGATGGTTTAATGTTAAATCTGGTGTGAGACAAGGATGTACATTATCCCCTCTGTTATTCATTATCTATATGGATCACATTATGAAGGAAAGTGGTATTAAACCTGATATCAAAATTGGAGATGTTAATGTCAGCTCTTTGCTTTATGCAGATGATGTTATACTTCTAAATAAATCCGCTACAAGTTTGCAAGATTCTCTGACTAAATTGAATAGCTGTTGTAATAGATATGGTATGAAGGTCAGCAATAAAAAGACAAAGACAATGAAAATAGGCAGAATCATTGAAAATGTCAACTATGTTGTGAATGTAGAACCTGTGGAACAAGTAAAACATTTCAGCTACTTAGGCACAATTTTTACTGAGATGGTAAATTAAATATAGAAAATATAGAAATAGACAACAGAATCAGCAAAGCTGGTATCGTGGGAAGTCAATTGAATAAATTCATATGGAATAAGAGAGAAATTAGTCGGAACACTAAATTAGCTGTATACAGGACAGTGTTCAAACCAGTTTTAACTTATGGATCTGAGAGCTGGGTCAGAAGTAAAACACTTGACCAAAGACTAGAGACCGCAGATATGAGAGTCCTGAGAAAGATTAGAGGTGTGAACAGATGGCATCAATGGCAATATCATATTAAAAATGAGGATATTAGGAAAGAACTTGACATTGTCAGCATCCAGGAATGCGTTAGCAGAGCTAATCTCAGGTGGTAAGGTCACTTAAATAGAATGGGAGAGGAAAGATTAGCAAAACAAGTGTTCTCTGGCAGGTTGGCAGGTAAACGACCCAGAGGAAGACCAAGATATAGGTGGATTGATACGGTACAAAGTGCCTTAGAGGATAGAAATATAAGATCTGATAATGTTGGAGTCTTGACACAAGTAACAGACTGATTTGGAGGAAAATTGTAGATAGGAAGTTAGTAATGATGTAATTTTTTCATGTAGTACTGTCATATCCTGTACACCCCTTGAGGGTACATGGCAGGAATTTGATGATGATATATATAATTACCCTCTCCCTCATTCATTGTGAAACTGACTTGCAGAGTGAGAGAAAATCTTGGAAAGAAGGAAATATCAGAGAAAAGTTTAGTGACTGTTGTGATTAATTATAGTTCTATAATCCTAGACATCCCCTTCTTTCTATAGGAGATGAATTATTAGAAAAAGAAAGCTACTGAAAAATGTAAGGGGAAATAAACAACGGAGGGGATAATTCAACAGGACAATGAGGGTGACTACTGACTATTTCTGCTTAGAATTTTATGGTTTTCAGAAAAGTGAAACTTCAAAAAAATTAAAAGAGTCTGTATGACATGAATCATTAACTAAATAGCTGTCTTATGATCAGAATCAAGGATTATGATCAGAATCAAGTGAGATTTTAGGGCAGTACTATGGCTCATTATGTACTGCCCTAAAATCTCACTGAAGTTTTGTAAACCAGCATAAATCTAGAATTTTCACGTGGAGAGAGAAGCAATTCCAAAGGCTAAAAAGAACAAAATTTCTTGATTGTTAAGACAGTCTGTAAGTGTTACATGATCATGCTAAAAAAAAAAGCTAGGGATTAATTTTAATCCAAAACTTGGTCTTTGAGTCATGTAAAGATCAAAGCTAAATAATTAGGAGGAAACATGGCATTTCAGGAATTTCATGAATGCATAGCACAGACTACAGCTTCTAACCTATTCATTTCTCATTGTGCATTCCCTTAGTAGTTATCCACTTGAATACTAAATGCAAGAGAAATTCAAAAGCTAGAAATCTGAGATTTAGCTGACCTATTTCTTGATTGTTAAGATAGCCTGTAAGTGTTACATGATCATGCTAAAAAAAAGCTAGCGATTAATTTTAAACCAAAACTTGGTCTTTGAGTCATTGAAAGATCAAAGCTAGATAATTAGGAGGAAACATGGCATTTCAGGAATTTCATGAATGCATAGCACAGACTACAGCTTCTAACCTATTCATCTCTTATTGTGCATTCCCTTGGTAGTTATCCACTTGAATACTGAATGCAAGAGAAATGAAAGAGCTAGAAATCTGAAATTTAGCTGACCTAGTTTTTTCTGTATGATCTTAAACCACACACTGGTACAATACAATAAAATTACCACACTCAGCTGGGTCATCACTAGGTTAAACAAGATCCTCAGGAGAATGATTGCAAACAGTAAGAAATCGTCTACTAGCACAAATTGGAAATCGGAATTCAAAGGCATAATGATCATCATCATCACCACCATCATAAGAAATATCAATGAAAAAGAATTGGAACAAGCAGAAGAATTAGAAAAGGAGGAGTCAAATCCAAGAAAAAGCAGACAGTGATGCAAAAGAACTGGGAAGAGCAACAGCAAATGAAAATTATGTTAAGATCCTGCAAATGACTAAAATAGATTGGCAACATGGGCAAAGGTAAAGTATTATGGGCAACTCAAAGGAGTCTTAGATTCATCAAAGGAGGCCCTAAACATCACCTCAAGAACTATCCAACAATATCAAACATACTTTGCTTTGAACTTATTCACAGTCAAGGCAACCACAACAGACTCTGGCAACCTATTCCACTCATTCACTACTTTCCAAGCAAAAAACTCAGTTACCAGTTTAATATATCCAAGCGTAAGGCAATGCAGTTTTGAAAGAAGAGATCACCAGCTATGCGCTATACTAATGAAACTGAACTGCAGGAAGCAGATGAGGGTAAGGATTAGAGGGTGACTGTGACAGCGAGTTGAAGTTTAGAGGACAATATTGCAAAGCTAGAAAAAACAACAGATCAAATTACATATTGGTTAAAGAATACCCTGACAAGCAGGGATAGGGATGATATTCTTCTTTATAAGGCTTTAATAAGGCTATATCTAGACTACTCCACTCAGGTTTGGTCACTTGGATTCTGTGTTGGATGAAGTGAGGGAGAAGATCCAGATGCAAGTGACAAAGATTGGCTGGTCTATGGAATTCTCCTTATGGCAATAGATTGAAGGTCGTGAGCCTCAAAAACAAGCTAATAGGCAAAAAAAGAGTAGACGTGATAGAAGCATAAAGGTTATTAAAGGGGTTTTGTCAGATTGATACAGAACACTTTTTTCCAGTATATGGCATGAAAGGAGAGAAAGAGGGGTCCACCAATGGAAAATGTGTAAGAGTGTGGTTAGCAAGGGGTCAGAACTAGATTTTTTTTTGCTCAGCAAGTGACGAATTGGTGGAATTCGTTGCCAGAGGTGGTTAGGAGTGCTTTGTCACTCAACAAATTTAAGGAAAGGTCTGACTCCCACACTGACATAGTTCGTGTTACCAAAACAAAGAATGCAAAAACAAATCTAAATTTTTTGCCTAAATAATCAAGCAACCAGGGACCACAGAAAGTAATAAGTATATAATCATGGGCAACTTGAGAGTCTGAGACTCATCGAAGGAGGCCCTAAACATCACCTCAAGAACTATCCAACAATATCAAACATACTTTGCTTTAAACTCATTCACAGTCAAGGCAACCACAACTGACTCTGGCAACCTATTCCACTCATTGACTAGTTTTTCCAAGCAAAAAATTTAGTTCTAAAACCAGTGCTAACTACACACTTACTCAGTTCTGTATGCCTCGATCACACTGCCTAGCAATCGGTTTCTGTAACCCTCAAATCTTCAACCTGTTCTCATAAGGTTCATTCCACAGACCTGCTATCATCTTGGTCCCTCGCCTCTGGATCCTCTCCACCTCCTACTCATCACCACGTAACCCTAACACCCAGATCTGCTCACAGTAATCAAGATGGGGATCTTATCAAGGCTCGATAAAGAGGAACGATAAAATGCTTGTCACTGCTCGTCAAAGTATTCTTCAGTAACCAAGTAATCTGATGAGCTGCTTTAGCCACTTTTGCTATATGTTCCCTAAACTTTAACTCCCTATTCACAAACACGCCAAAGTCTCTGGCTTCGTCAATTTCCTGGAATATAGTTCCACCAATGTTGTGTACTGCAGATAATCTTTTCACTCCCTTTCTCCTTTGCCTAGTCTGCCAATCTATCCAAATCATTCTGCAAAATTTTGACGTGTATTAACTATTGCTCTACCCAACTTTGCATCATTAGCAAATAATTGAACAGTTTCTAAGATCCTTTCCTATATCTTTAATAAACAAATTAAACAGTCCAAGAACAGAACCCTGTGGTAAGCTGCTAGTCACAGGTTTTCTTTTGGACTCTACTCCTGAATAAACTACTTTCTGATAGTCCTCCATCAACCAACCCCTCCATCTCACCAATTATATCCATCCCCATGTGCTGCAGTTTACTGATTAGAATTCCATGTGTATCCTGTCAAAAGTCTTTGCAAAGTCCAGCAATATCACTGTAAACAGACAAATTGGCCTTCAGAACAAATGCAATTACATACAAAAAATACTGTTGTTGCTGATGACGGATGGTAGTAGTGTCATAGTAGGAGAATTAAGTAGTAGTGGGGAGGGTGAGATGTATTTAGTGAAGTAGAGTGTCCTCCTGCGATGAGTCCTTCGACTCTGTGGAGGTGCCATGTAATAATAATAAAAATTGCTGGAGCTAGTGTCGGTGAACGTGGCGGTCATGTTGAGTTATGCCAGAAAACATGTTTTTAAATTAAAGTATAGTGTGGCTTTGTGTCTCAAGTTGTGTCTCAAGTATGGTTGGATACAAGTGTCCTTCAGTGGTGCTATTGTTTGAAATTCTGTTGTATATATTGTGTTTTCGCTGCTGTTTGTTTCACTACTTCAGGGTCTAAAGATGGTGTCCAACAAGAGATGTACGTTAGTAGCTCGGAGGACTTCTATATGCAAGTCTGGCTCTACGTGGATATTTTGCAATGGATACATTGCAGAAACTGCTATATGTATGCGCCGAAAAATGTGAAGGATCTGTGGACTGTTTGACTAAATCAGACGAATGAAAACAATGATGTATGTGAGAAGTGTCTGGATAAGCTAGAGCGATTAGGAATGGAAGCAGATGTCGGGACCACAGCGGAAAAACTTCGGCAAGAGTTTGTGAAAATGAAAAGTGACCATCGTCTGCAAGAGGAATTGGAAGTGCTCAGTAAGGAGGTTCTGGAAATTAAAACTGATTTAAATGTGTTGAATAGAGAAATTAGGACTATGGAGATTACTTTACCTGAAATAACTAGAACAGGATTAAGTATGAGAGAGTCTTTGGTGATTGATGAAGTAAGAAATAGTATAGGAGTGATTGGGAGTGAACAGAATAAAGCACAAGAGGTCTAGAAGAAACGAGATGTCGTGAGAGTGAGGGAGTAAGTAAAAGAGTGGTGAGTAATGAAACTGGGAGAGTCATGCTGACTAGCGTAGAAAATGAGGCTGCGAGTGACACTTGTTTGGATTTGAATGAAGTTATGAGTGCTAAAGTATATGGTGATTCCATGATTAAGGTTATGGAGGGTGGTATGCCTGAGGAATGCTTGGCTGATGGAACAATAGAGAGAGTGGCTTTAGCAATAAAGAGAGGGCTTGATGCAGAAAAGATGATACTTATGGTGGGTACAAATGACCTGAACGGTAGTATAAATCAGGTAGCAAAAGATTTAAGAACATTGTTAAATATTGTGAAGAAAAGTGTCAATGGGAAGATAGTGTGTGTGCTGCCTCGTTTAGACAATTATGAGTTAAGCAGACAAGCAATGATAATGAATGATATGTTTGCAAGAATGTGCAAAAAAAGAGGTCTGGAATTTGTTGATGTCTGGAGTGTGTTTGAAGGATGGAAGAGATGGGTTGCATCTGAACATGTAAGGTCATAAGCAATTGAAGAAGTTACTGTTTTCTGAACAAGTTGAAGTAATTTGCAGGGAAACTAAAATTGAAAAGGTTGAGTGTAAGAGGGAGAAACTTAAGCAGTGTGTTTGTATATTTGTTGATCCTTATTCGCAGAATAGAGTGGATAAAAATCAGCATGGGACTACTGAAATTAGTGACATGTATATCAGTTCTAAAGCTGGTACAAGAAGGGAATCTGCAATTTTTGTATGCCAATGCAAGAAGCATTCGAAATAAGAGGGAAGAATTTTTGGCATTAGTCAGTGCAATCTCACCAAAAGTTGTAGGCATTAGTGAAACTTGGCTGTCAGCAGACAATGCGGTCACTGGAATTGAATGTGATGAGTACAATGTTTTCAGGGAGGATGAAGAAGATAGAACGGGGGGGGGGGGAGTACTGTTGATGATAGCTGATGAGTTGCAGCCAAACAAAGTAGTATATCAAGATGACAGACATGTGAATGGCAGTTCATTTGAGGTTGTCTGGTGTGAAATAGTGACCAACGCAACCAAATATACAGCTGGTTGCTGCTATAGGCCAGGAGGGTACAGGTGGGGTTATTCAATTCACGCATCAGCAAATTAGTGCAAACAGTGCAGTGATTATTATGGGGGATTTTAATTATGGTGATATCAATTCGAAGGAGGAAATAACACGTGGCAAAAAGAAAATGGAATTCATACATCTTCTACGAGATAATTACTTGAAACAGCACATAACTCAAGGGACACGTCGTGTGAGTATTGGACCTGGTCATTGGTTCAGAGGATATATGCATAAGTAAGATGTCCTCGTTACCTCCAATTGGTGAGAGTGATCATGTGGTATCGACCTGGGAAGTTGAAAATTTGTGGATTTCTCTCTTAAGAAGGGGTTTATAAGGAACTACAGGTTAAGAAATTATAACAAGCTTCAGAGCGAGCTTGCAGCAATCCCACGGCAGAACACATTGCAGGCAAAAGATGTCAGCAGTACACGAGATAAATTCAGTGGGTATCTGAGAAAGGCAATATCAGATTGTGTCCCCATGGTCAGGAAGACAAACAAGGTAGGTGTTAGATGGATGAGTAGTAGTAGCATCAAGCTTGATCTGCACAAAAAGAAAATATTATGGAGAATTTACAAGGAGATCAATACACCCATGAGCAGTAACAAAGCGCAAGCTAGGAAAGTTACCAGCATAGTAAGAAGAGCAAAATCAGATTATGAGAAGACCTTAGCCAAGCAGATCAAGGGTAATCCAAAGAGTTCTTCTGCTATGTGGCAAGTAAAAGGAAGAATGACTTTGGAAGGATAACTTTAGTGGGTGCTGATGGTATTGAGGAGACAAATTCAGACGCAATAGTAGAGTTACCAAGTGATTATTTTTCAAAAGTCTATTACCCATTTGAGGATATCTCTGTACCTGTAGCAGTAACTAATGCAAAAATTGAAGTTAAGAAATCAGAGGTACATAGTATATTGCAAAATTTAAATGCAAAAACTGCTGTAGGTTTAGATGGAATATCAGCTCGGGTTTTGCATGAATGTACAAAGGAATTGTCAATGCCTCTTACTTGGTTATTTTACTTAAGTTTGAACTCTAGTATGGTCCCTAGGGAATGGAAGGAAGGCAAAGTAGCTCCTTTGCATAAAGGTGGCTCTAAAACTGCAGTAGTTAATTACAGGCCAAATACCATCTTGGGAATGGTGGTAAAGGTATTGGAAAAGTTGGTTAAAGAGAAAATTTAAGAATGGGTGGATCAGGATATGTTACTCTATTGGGGTCGACATGGTTTTGTTAAAGGTCAATCCTGCCTTAGCAATTTATTTACTTTTTATAATAGAATGACATATGAGTTGGATTTTGCTAAGGCTTTTGACAGGATACCCCATGGAATACTGTTGAGCAAATTGGAGCAGATGGGGGATGGATACTAAACTGGTGATATAAATAGGAGAATGGCTCAGGGAGAGATACTAGAAGGTAACGTATAGAGGAGCAGAGTCCACGATGAGGCAGGGCTCTGTGCTTGGGCCATTTTTGTTTAATTTGTACATAAATGATAAGGAAATGGCTTAAAAGGAGATATTCAGTATTTGCTGATGATGCAAAGTTGGGTAGCACAATAAAAAATCAAGCTGATGTTGAGAGTTTGCAGAATGATTTAAATAAGCTGGCAAAATGAGCAAAAGGTAATGGATGTCAGTTCAATGTAGAAAAGTGTAAAGTCATGCATTTTGGGATTAAAAGATTACCAGCTGTGTACTCCAGTGATGGAACAGTACTCTGAGATTGATGAGGCTAGGGACTTAGTGGTGTTGGTAGATAGGGAGATGAAGTTCAGGGGACACATTGCTAAGATGTCCAAGATTGCACGTAGGATTACTTCGTTATTGAGGAACACACTAACATCCAGAGATAAAGGGGTTATTATTCCCTTTTATAAAGTGTTGATACTTCCACATTTGGATTACTGTGCTCAGGTCTGGTCACCTGGATTCCTTGGAGATGAGGAGGTTGTCGAAAGGGTTCAGAGGAGACTAAGTTGGTGAGTGATGTAAAAAATGCTTCCTACATTGATAGATTGAGAGCTAGTGGATTGCAGAGGTTGGTTGATAGGCAGAGGAGAGGGAATGTAAAAGAAACATTTAAATTGCTAAAAGGTTTTTATAAGATGATGCAGGGGAAATGTTTCAGCTGTATGATAGTGATGGAAGAACAAGAGGACATCCCTGGAAATTAAGGGAAAGTGTGGTTAACAAGGTTGTGAGAATGAGGTTTTTTGCCTGGAGGGTAGTGAATGAGTGGAATGCATTGCCTGACTCAGTTGTGAGTTTGTCTGTAAATGAATTCAAGACGAGATACGATAGATCTTGTTTTGATAGTTTGTGTCTCCTGCGATGAGTCTACTGACTCCATGGAGATACCTGTAATAACAATAAACCCATTATCTTTATCCAACTCAGCTGTAACTGTATTGTAAAATGTGAGCAAGTTAGCGAGGCATGACCTACCCTTCACAAAACCATGCTGCTCTCTATACAGTATCCTATTTCCATCTATCTATTCCTGTATTGTGCTCTTGAGCAACTTCTCCAATACTCTGACATCAACTGCTGATATCCTGATCGGTCGGAAATTTGATACATCAGTCTTGGAGCCTCCATTTCCTAATAGAACTATTTTCCCATCTTTCCACCACCTTAGGACTAACTCAGAACTGAGACTTAGATTAAACAATATCGTCAAGAGCATTGAAAATTCCCTCACCACTTCACGTAAAACTCGAGCTGGTATACCATTCAATCCCACAACTGTATTCACATTAAGGTTCTGTAATATGCTATGTACCTCCATTTCATTTACCTCAGTTTCTGTTTAAGACTTTGGCTTTTTTATTCCAGCAATATCACCATCTGGATGATATACTCTTGCAAAATATTCACTTAGTAATTCTACTATTTCAACTGATTCAGTTGAAATAGTAGAATTACTTCCCTACCATCAGCATTAATTAAAATTATTCTGTCATTGCCAGCAAAGGTTGGTCGATTGGTAGAGCCTCTGCTACTAATGGCTCATGCAAAAAGTTAAGCAAGTTTGAGCATGGTTAGTAGTTGGAAGGGAATCAATCGTTTGATGCTGTTGCCACACTCTCCCTCGATGAGTCTTTGGACTCCCTGGAGGTGTCACATAATAATAATATTCATTCTTTCTTTTACTTTCAGCATGTTGAAGAACTGTTTGGGATTCTCGTTAGCCTGCGTTGGTAACTTCCTTTCATAATCTGCTTTTGTTTTTCTTACCATGCTGGTTACCCTTCTGGCCTGTGCCTTGTACTACTCATGTGCCTGCTGGTCACCTTTATCCTTGAATTCCCTCCACAAAGGTTGTCTTTTGTTTGCAGCTCCAGCTTAATGATGATATTCATCCATTTAACTCCTACTTGATTTACTCTCCTCACTCCAGGTAAGCAGTCTGCCATTACCCCGCCCTCAACCATTCCTCGACTATTTCCCATGCACTGTCAACACCCTTGCAGTTTTATATGCATTGCACTGATCCAAACAATCTCCTTAACTTGTCATACTTATCAACCCTGTAATTCCACATATACCGCATCTTAATTGAAGATTCCACACATTTAGCCACCTCCCAAGTCAAGACCACGGTCACCCTCACCAATTGGTGACAATGTGGTCATATTCGTTATTGAGAAATTCTCAAATACAATTTTATTGGAATTGGATCATTCATTCTCAAAACCCTAGTATATATTTCATCACATGCTGTCTCAGGTAATTATCTCTTAGTAACTGCATACGTTCCATTTCCTTCCAATCTGTTCACATAGTTGAAATCACCCATAATAATTACCTGCCCTCCATATATATATATATATATATATATATATATATATATATATATATGGAGGACATAGTAGCCGCTAGAGGGCTACATGGTGTGTAGTGTTTTCAGAGAGCTCCCGAAAGCCAAGTATAATTTTGAGTGAAAATTGGAATATTATTTTAAATCTTAACGTAGTATTGTTTATTTTTGGTAGCTTGTTATGTCTGTGTGATTTTGGTGTGAATTCCGTTTTATTTAACTTAGTATTTTAAAGATACGCTTCATAGAATAGTACATGGCGCCAATGCGACGAAAAACAATGCCGTCCAAAAATACGACCTTTGTTCAAAAACTTTAATGAGAGGGAGTTTGTCCAGTGTGATATGTGTGGGATGTATGCTTTCCCGAAAGAGGCTGGAGTTTGGATGGAAAATGATAGTGGTGGGAGACAGAAAGTGTAAAGAAAGTGAGTAATTGAAGTATGTGTCAGGTTGTGAGATTGTTGTGGTTGAAGAAAGCCAGAATGTGCATGAAAATAGAGGCTTGATAGGGAATTATGATGTTGTACAAGATGGCAATGAAAGCAGTGATCAAATAGAGAATGAAAGCAATTATACAGAGAGAGAAAACGGTTTAAATGATGAAAAAAAATGAGGAATTCTTTGTAAGGAGTGAGATCGCAAGGTTACGAGGAGTAATACACAGTGCACAGCAGCAGTTGGAGCACCTGCAAAACTCTTTCCAGAGTGCCTCGACTAACAGAAATAAACAAGTGTTTGAAAGGAAAAATAAGCATAAGAGTGGGAAGGTTTCAGAAATGAAGGAAAGAGTGTTGCATGGTGACTCGTTATTAAGAGGTGTGATAGATGGGAGTTTAACTAAATTGTACTTACTGGGTGCGAAATTTAAGGATGTAAGTGAGAGTATTAGAGCGCAAAAACAGAGGGTGAAAGAATTGATAGTTGTGGCAGGTATGAATGAATTGAAAGGAGAAATTTTTTATGAGAGAGGACTTGAAAGTATTGTTACGGTTGCGAAAGAAAAGAGTGACAAAGTTAGGATGGCGAGTCTGTTGCTGCCGTACGACAGAGAGAAGTTCAAAAGGAGGGCCATAATCGCAAATGACTTTATGCGCAGGTTATGCAGACGGTGTGGAATTCATGGACATGTGGAACGAGTTTGATGGGCTAAAGGATTTATACAAGATGGATGGCCTACATTTGAATGGATTTGGTGTGCAAGGACTGGAAAAACTGTTGCTGAATGAAGTGAAAATGGATGTGCAGAACCAGGGAAACTAGAACAACCAAAGGAGGGGGGGGGTAAGTGGATATGTGGACATCAGTGAGACAGTTGAGTGTAAGAATGTATATAATGTACTAAAGACAAGTAATCAGAATGGGATAGTTAGAATAACGCATCAAGATAGGGGTGGGACAAAGGGACCCTGCATTTCATGTATACTAATGCCAGGGGTATTAGCAACAAGAAGGAAGAATTTTTGGCCTTGGTTGGATTTTCCTGGTGACAGGTTATTGGCATTAGTAAAACATGGCAGATGGAAGATGATATAGTTAGTGGGATAGAATGTATAGGTTATAGTGTGTATAGGAGGGACAGAGAATAAAATGGGGGGAGGAGTGTTATTGATGATAGCTGATGAACTGCAGCCAAGGAGAATTGAAGTTGTATTGCAGCATAGTGAAAAGAGCTCATTTGAGGCTATTTGGTGTGAGATTAAGACTGGCAGAACAAAATATACAGTTGGGTGCTGCTATAGACCAGGTGATGAAATAGATAGGGAGATAGTATGAATAAACTATTTGATGAAATAAGTGGAAGGAGGGTAATTATTATGGGGGGATTTCCACTATGGTAACATTGTATAATAAATTTAGTTTAATCCTTTATCCAAGTGTGAGCAAACAAAGTTTGCGCCTGAAAGTATCTTCAGGACTGGGGTAAGGTGGTACAACACCAGGCCAACTCTTTGCAAAGGTGGAGCAAGCTACCAACACTCCTATCTCAGTATCTCCTATAATGCAAAACACACCTCCTTGCGGATATGTCTAATGTTATTCATTAAGGGAAGGGCCACTACCCAGACTAGTTTTGACCTTTATTGAGGGCTCCCACTGAAGAGACCACAATAAAGGTCGAAACTAGTCTGGGTAGTGGCCCTTCCCTTAATGAATAACATTAGACATATCCGCAAGGAGGTGTGTTTTGCATTATAGGAGATACTGAGATAGGAGTGTTGGTAGCTTGCTCCACCTTTGCAATGAGTTGCCCTGGTGTTGTACCACCTTATCCCCAGTCCTGAAGATACTTTCAGGCGCAAACTTTGTTTGCTCACACTTGGATAAAGGATTAAACTAAATTTATTATACTCTAACCAAGTGAAAAATAAACTTTCAACATATGGTAACGTTGATTGGAAGGAGGAGAGGACACATGTGAGGAAGGAACTGGATTTTATTCAATTATTAAAGGATAACTACCTGAGACAGCATGCAATTGAAAATACTAGGGGTTTGAGAGTGCTTGACCTGGTATTAGCATCTCAGAATTTGACTAAGGAATATGACCATGTTGCCACCTATTGGTGAGAGTGATCATAAGGTCTTGACCTGGGAGGTGGCTAAAGGTGTGGAATTTTTGATTAAGACAGGGTATATGTGGAATTACTGTGCTGGCAAGTATGACAACTTAGGAGATTGCTTGGTTCAGTGCCATGGAATGTAAAACTGCAAGGGTTGGATGTCAATAGAGCAAGGTAAGTGGTCAAAGAGCATTTATAGGAGGTTATGGCTGATTGTATACCTAGGGTTCGAATAGTAATACAAGTAGGGGATAAATGGATGAATAACACCATTCAGCTTGAGCTGCAAAAAAAACAACTGTGGAGGGAATTTAAAGAAAGAGGTGACCTGCAGGCACACGAACGGTATAAAGCGCAGGCCAGAAGGGTAACGAGTGTGGTAAGAAAAGCAAAAGCGGATTTTGAAAGGAAACTAGCTACGCAAGCTAAAGAGAATCCCAAACAGTTCTTTCAATGTGCTGCAAGCCAAAAAAAAACTGTACACGGCAGAATGATATTAAGGAATGCCTATGGTAAGGAGGTCATTGAATCAGTCGATATAATGGAATTACTGAGCAACCTCTTGGCAAGAGTATATCATCCAGGTGGTGACATTGAATGAATGAAGGAACCATTAGTTTATATGGGATTTGTGATGAATGAAATGGAGGTGAATAGTCTATTACAGGGCAAGCTGGGCAAGAATGTGGTTAGCAAGGGTGTTAGAGCTGGGTTCTTTACTTTTAGAGTAGTAAATGAGTGGAATAAGCTGCCAGAGTCTGTTGTGGGTGCTATGACAATGAGTGAGTTCATGGCAAGGTATGAAAGATACTGTGAGAATGTCAAATAGTTGTGTGGACATGATGTTTAGGGCCTCCCTCGATCAGTCTAAGGACTCCTTGGAGTCTTCCATAATAATAATAATATAAATAAACACACCTGGGCCATAGCTGTTCTGAAATATTCAGCAGGCAGTGGAGGATTTAGACCGAAAAAACTCAAAAATTAAGGACAATGCACCATGCCCTCAATCCTCGCAGTGACATTGATAGGCTCTGCCTACCTATCATGCAAAAAAAGGAGGCATAGAATTATTATAAAGCAAGTTGTTGAAAAGGAAAAACAAAATTTGAATGATTACTTTAGCAAACAATGGAAAAATTTCTAATTGAGGTAAGGAAAGAGTGTTTATTTAAACCCATGGAGACAAAATTGGAGTACAAGACCAACCAAGTAAAAGTGAGAACTGAAATATGGAAAACTAAGGCATTGCATGGAAAGTACCTTCACAGCATAGCAGACAGTGTTGACAGTAACTTGATCTGGGATGGGTTGAGAAATGAAGCACTAAAGAAAGAAACAGGATCAGTAATTTTTGCAGCACAAGAACAAGACATTAAAACAATGTTAGGAATGCAAAAATACAAAAAATTCAAGAAGACAGTAAATGCAGATTATGCAAAAAGAAGGAAGAAACAGTAGACCACATTGTAAGTGGGCGCAGCAAAATCATACAAATTGAGTACAGTAAAAGGCATGATAATGTAGCTAAGATAATTCATTGGCATTTATGTAAAAAGTACAGGTTTAAAGTATCTAAAGATCATTGGAAGCATAAAGTTGACCAAAAAGTGACTGAGAATGAAAAGCTAAAATACTTTGAGATTTCAAAATCCAGACTGACAAATATTGGAGGTCCTTCCTAAGAACATAAAGTCTGTCAAGACTCATCAAGGGGAGGTCCCATCTAAGAAACACAAAGGCTATCATACCACTCCTTAAACTCATTGACCGTTCTCGCTCTCACTACTCCATCAGGCAATGCATTCCACCGTTCAACCACCCTCCATGCAAAGAAACTACTCCTCACACTCTTGCTCACAGTTTCCTTTCATAACTTCCAGGGATGGCCTCTTGTCATCACTCCTTCCTGCTGTTCAACCAAGCGAAAGAACTCCCCAGTGTCAACCCTGTAACCACCTCTCAACAGTTTAAAAGTCTCAATCACATCACCTCTCCTATCCACCAAACTCTGCAGTCCACATTCCATAAGCCGATCCTCATAACTCATATTGTACAGTCCTGAAACCATCTTTGTCATCCGTCTTTGTACCCTTTCCACGGTTAATTTATCCCCTTCAAATCCTGGGGACCAAATCTGAGAACAATAGTCCAAGTGTGGTATAATCAGAGACTTATACAATGGAATGATAACCCTTTTATCTCTGCAGGTCAGTGTCCTTCTCATAATTGCAGCAATCCTCTGTGTTACCTTCACCACCTTTGCAATATGTCCCCTAAATTTCAGGTTTCTATCAATCATCAATCCCAGATCTCTTGTCTCCCCTACTTCCTCCAGTATAACTCCTCCCATAGAGTATGCAGCATCTCATGGATGTTTCCCAAACCTCAAGATGTAATACATCCAATATACAGTAGTTGAAAAAAGTGAAAACAAGGGTGTTCACAGTTTATCCAAATATCAGTACCAGGATATAGTCGAATTCACAACACAGAAACTGAAAAAATTACAAAGTATCGAGAGTTGCAAATCAAAGTTCAACAAATTTGGCAAAAGAAAACTTAAGTTGTTCTCGTAATAATAGGTGCTTTAGGCAGCATCCACAAAACATTGATAAAACACCTATAAGAACTCGAGTTAGATGGATTAAAAATTGGGCTGTTGCAAAAAGGCCGTTTTGTTAAGCATTCATATTCAGAAGGTATTTCCACAACTTATAGGCCGTTGGGTAGGGCTTTAATTAGTGGATTATAACCAGCTTTTACTTAAGGCTGAGGAAGCAAATGAAGCTTGGATGAATATCATATATATATATATAGCATACAACACTTAACAGGAAAATAATCTTGAACATTAGGCAGTTTCAGATAGTGTGATGTGGAAAAACATTAAATGGGAAATTGGACAATGAGACTTACACGGGGACATGGTCCCATAGAAAGTTTTACTAGGAAGTGGAAGAATTAGTCAGAGACGGTAGATGAAAAAAAAAAAAATAATAATAATTGGTCCTTTGAGATCTATGCAGTAGAGTAAGAAATGAATACCAGACAGGAATGTTTTTAGAAAATCTAGAGAAAAGATACTAATAATGGTAAGCACCAGTAGATTTCTATTTAGGATAATGACTAGTCACTAATAATATCATGTTCTAATCAAAACATAAGTACAAATTCACATGGACAGAAAACAAAAAAAGTTTTACTGACCATGTTATCGCTGATATCTTCACACTTGAACAGGACACATAAGAGTACAGGGGATCTGAAACAGGAAGTGATCATTTAGTTTTCAACAGAATAAAAATGAATATCATACTGATATATATAACAAAAAAGTTTAAAAAGAATTCAAGTTGAGAAAAATTTTATGGGAAACCGTAGACTCGAGTAGAGAAACCTTATTCAAGAAAAAATGAGTTGGAAAATTAGGACAAAATCTTTAAGCTTGCTGGCAAATTCTGAAGAAAGCATTTACTGATTCAGCCAGGGTGGCATGCAGTGAAGTTGTTTGCAAGAATAGAACAACCCATACTTCCAGGTTGTCTCAAATTATAGAGTGCCATGAGAGAATAAAGAGAAAGGAGTCAGATGATAATGATATTATAAAATCATGTAATAATGTTATAAAAGATAATCTAGATGTTTCGATAATTACTTCAAAAGATTATTAAATGAGGTAAACAGTGACCGAAGTAAAGAACTGTGGTAGGAGACTCAGAATTAAATACCAATCTAGAAAAAGTTATCAGAAACCTGAAAAGTGAAAAACCAGTTAGAGCAGATGATATCCAAGATCAAATATGAAAGAGTAATTTTTACATCAGCAACACTGAATAATTCAGAATGCCTAGTCAGAAGAACAAATTCCAGATGACCGAAGTGGAATTCCTATAGTATCCATTTATTAAAAAAAAAGGAAATAAAACTCTTATTGATTGTTCTAAGAGATTTATGCAAACAAACTTAAGATGTGAGGCTAATTAAAACTTTGGAAGAAAAACTTGGGGAAAAATAACCTGGGTTCAGGCAGAATAGAGATTGTAAGGATAAGATCTTCACTTTAAGTCAAATAGTTAAAGAAATCATAGGAAAATAACAAAAATCCATACTAACGTTTTGCAAATTTGCCACTTGGCACCTTAATGGGGGAAAATTCCTTTATTAAGGTGCCAAGAGAAAAACTGTTTGAAATGCCACAATTATACTATATAAATAAAACACTACATCAAGCATTACATACTCTACATTTCAGCTGTAAATCAGCAGCTGGAAGTAAAGGAGATGCAGAATGATAGTCTGATGCAAAATCAGGTGTAAGACAAGGGTACACACAATCTCCTCTATTATTCATCATTTATATGGACAACATCATGAAAGACAATATCATTAAACCTCATAACAAAATCTGAAATATCAAACTTAGCTCATTACTTTACACTGATTTTCCATTACTTTACCAGTACAAGTTAGTCATCATGACTAACTAAACTGGTTAGCTGGAATAACAAATTTTTTACATAATTATTATTATTCCTGACACCTCCAAGGAGTCTGAAAACTCATCGCGGGAGGACACCTACAACTATCTCAAGCACTACACCGAACCTCTACTACGAATAATCTCCATCAATGCCATTTACCACCCACCACCACAACTAGTACTTTTTGTCTGTAAATTGCGTGTGTTCTGAAGGGCTGATTTGTCTGTATGCAGATTGAAAAACCCTGCTACCTTCATATGAGATCGGCTAACTCGCCTTCAATTGAAATCATCCAGATAAAGATTTCTCCCGTCGCGACGAGAATCGAACTTAGGCTTATTTTTATTCCAAATTTGTCACAAAATTTGGAATAAAAACAAGCAGGAACATGAAAAAATAGCATTCTCAGTGGAGAAACACTAGAACAAATAATCCTTTCTTTCATGCTTATATGGTGATCAGAATACATTATGAAAATTATGGATACAACCACTATTATTATTTATGCCTCCATGGAGTCAAGACTCATCATGGAAGGTCCTTTCCAAGAAACAAAGTCTATCAAGACTCACTGAGAGGAGACCCCCCCCCCCCCCCCGAGAAACAAAGTCTATCATACCACTCCTTAAACTCATTTACCATTCTCGCTCTCACCACTCCATCAGGCAATGTATTCCATGGTTCAACCACCCTCCATGCAAAGAAACCACTCCTCACCCTCTTGCAAACAGTTTCCTTTCATAACTTCCAGGGATTGCCTCTTGTCATCACTCCTCCCTGCTGTTCAACCAAGCGAAAGAACTCCCCAGTGTCAACCCTGTAACCACCTCTCAACAGTTTAAAAGTCTCAATCATATCACCTCTCCTTCTATCCACCAAACTCTGCAGTCCACGTTCCCTCAGCCGATCCTCATAACTAACATGGTACAGTCTTGAAACCATCTTTGTTATCCACCTTTGTACCCTTTCCACAGTTAATTTAACCCCTTCAAATCCTAGGGAACAAATCGGAGAACATTAGTCTAAGTGTTGTCTGATCAGAGACTTATACAACGGAATGATAACCCTCTTATCTCTGCAGGTCAATGTCCTTCTCATTATTGCAGCAATCCTCTGTGTTACCTTCAACACCTTGGAAATATGTCCTCTAAATTTCAGGTTTCAATTAATCATCAACCCCAGATCTCTCGTCTCCCCTACTTCCTTCAGTATAACTCCTCCCATAGAGTATGCAGCATACCATCGATGTTTCCCAAACCTCAAAACCTTATTTTTTGCTGCATTAAACTGATACTCCCATTTATTTGCCCATCTATCTAGCTCAGGGGTCGCCAAAGTCATTTGCCCATCAACCCCTTCAAGCATTTCTTGACTTTTTATCGACCCCCTATATTTTACTATTATGTAATTATAATAGGACAAGCAAAAAAAGATGCTTATGTGAGTTTTTAGATTGTTTATTTTATAGTTACAGTGTTCATTGTATGTATAACTACTACTATCACTAGTAATATCACTGGTATTACTAGTGATATTAATAAACTACTGGTATTAATATCACTGGTATTACTACCAGCGCTGCTCAACTCTTCAACATAGAGAAGTTTAGTTTGTGAATGAATAATGATTGAATTATAATATGTATGTTGATGAATTTTCGAACATTAACGCTCACTTCTTTGTCGATGAGCAAAAATGAGACTGGGATCGAATACTTTTAAGTATCAGTAAACAAGAATTACACACATGTTGCAATCTCGCTCCCACTGTGCCAGCAGGCAGGAACCACCAACATCCGTTTATTGGTAAATATGTCATTTTGGCCTACTTGATTGGCCTCAGTAACTATTTTCATGGCCTTACTCCATCTTACAGGTCCATGAATAGGACTTGTAAGATGGAGGCATTGATCCCACGATTCAGTCTTAATTGCGTTGTCATTACCTCCATGGCTTTTGTCATTGAGGTAATCCAAGTTAACCAAATTAAATATTACCCATACAATGATGTCTTATATTTTTTTGTCAACCCCCAATCGACCCGAGCCCGAATCGAACCCCTAACAATGTCATATCGACCCCTTTGGCGACCACTGATCTAGCTTATTCAAATCCTCTTGCATGACTACCACATCTGCACTATTACTAATAACCCTTCCTAGCTTAACATCATCTGCAAACAACTGAACATCCCCCTGCAATCCACTGACAATGTAACTGATATAAAGGTTAAACAATATAGGTCCCAGTACTGAGCCCCATGGGACTCCACTTGTTACCCTCTGCCTCCTTGAAACTGTCCCACCATACACAACTCTCTGATACCTATTGGACAGCCAATCCTGAATCCAGTAGACCAATCAGATATCCAGACCCATGTGCTGCAACTTAAATATCAGCTTATCATGTGGCATGCTGTCAAATGCTTGCGCTAAGTCTAAGAAAATGGCAGTATATGCCTTTTCCTCGTCTAATGCTCTTGTAACAATTATAAAAGGCTAGCATATTGCTAAAACAAGAGTGTCCCTTCACAAATCCATGTGGATTCTCACGGATAACACCACCCTCATCTGCCTAATGCTGTATACCGTCCCTCACTACTTTCTCCACGCTCTTAACTACTGATGACACACAAACTGGCCTATAATTAGACACTTCCAGTCTGCTACAACCCTTATGCAATGGCACTATCTTACCTTCCTTCCATTCCATGGGCACCTTTCCAGACCTTCATTGAAAAGCCAGGTCAAAGGAGCTGTCAGTTTCTTAGCATATTCTCTGAAAGCTCATGGTGAAATATCATCCAGTCGCACAGCTTTACTGACATTCAGAGTATGCAGTATTTGAAACACACTCTCCTCCTGTACCTCTATACCTCAAACCTACCCTATCCCTCTAGCAATAAAACTGGCTCCTCCAGGATGAAATATTCCAATAAAGTGTTCAATGAACAATTCCACCATGTCCTCTGCATCAGTCAATCTATTCCCATTTTTATCCCATTATATCATTCTTCCATAGTCATTTCTCCTTCTACTGGCCACATAGCTAAAAAATTCCCTAGGATTTTCTTTGCATCTTAGGGCCAATCTCTTCTCATATTCCAGTTTCGCCTTTCTTACCATATTTGTCACTCTTCTGGCGTGTGTCTTATATTCTTCATTCATCTGCTCTTCACCTGTCTCCTTATATCTCTTTCATAGCCTCTTTTTCGCATGCAATTCCTGCTTAATATTGTTTGTCATCCACTTTACTCCAAATTGTGTCCTCTTCTTCACTCGTGGTATACAACTTACCATTGCTACTAACAAATATTCTTTCACAATTTCCCATGCACTAATGATATCCCAGCCTTCCAATTCCTCCCTCCATGAAACTTCCCCAAGTTTTCGTCTTAGACTATTATAATCACCTCCCTTATAATTCCACATACGTTCCTGTCTCTTTGATACTCCTGCATGGCATGTCTATTCACTTTCCAAATCAAAACTATATGGTCACTCTCTCCAACTGGTGGGAGAGATGTCATCTCAGTTATTATCAACTCTTCTGATGCTATAACCAAATCCAAAACTCTTGAACCTCTTGTTCCCTCTATTACATGTTGCTATGTTAGAGTAAATTACTATTAAAGTAAATTACTATTAAATTACTAATGTTAGAGTAATTACTATGTTAGAGTAAAACTTTAATCTGACATAAACCAAAATATACACTCGACGTTTCAACCTTCACATTAAGGTCATCTTGTGGAGTATACGTATATGTGTACGAAGAAACAAGCTGCACTACAATCTACATGGCATGTTAAATTACTGATCAAAACTATTTGCCTGACCTCTGGTGCTTAAAAAAAAAATCTCACTACATCAAAGCTAGAGTCCTTTTATTATTATCTATTAGGTTACAAAGTTAGATTAAGCTGGAGAACTGTTTATACAGAAAATGATGGGCAAATAAATAAACAGAAAATAAGATTATTTATATAAGTATACATATAAATTGCAACTGGTATAGATAGTGGCCAATAAAAGATAAAAAATTGCTTAGAGTCCTAAAGTTTCCATTTCCTAGAATTCCAGAGTTTGCTAGAAACTAAGTCGACTGAATGTGTGCCATCCAAATTCTTGGGATTTTTAAGCCCCCATTATTATTATGATTAGGGTGGTTAATCAAATTTTCACAGGCTTCTTTAAATTTCCATTCATACCAATTTTTGTATGACAAAGAACAAGTATACTTTTCCAATCAAATAGATGTATGGTATTAAAAGCATGATCTGAGAGGCATGCTTCACCAAAATTATTATATTTAATGTGTTGTTTTTTTTATTTTATTATTATTATTTATTTTTTATTACAGATAGGGATTGTAGGTCCAGTTTCCCCAATACAAGTTACAGGTAAGTTAAAGGTGCAATAGATGCAATAAACTCCAGGATGTGCCATTGGGGGAAGAGGATCCTTAGAGATGTCGAATATGTTTTTTAATTTTAAAGGTGGTTTAAAAGTGGCATTAAGATTATTATGATGTAGGATTCTATTAATTTTTTCTGATAACCCTTTAATCTATGGGAGTGTTATGGTTTTACTGTAATCTATATTACTTTTTGATTAAGTTTTATGAAGAATTTTATTAATAGTATTTTTGCTATATTCGTTATTTATAAATGTGTTGCTAATAATTTTTAATTCTTGTTTATGAGCTTGTTCATTAGAGCAAATTGTTATAGCTCTGTTTTTGAGGGTGTTGATGACTCCAAATTTTTGCAAAGGGTGGTGATATGAGTTGGCATGTATATATTGGAGGGTGTGTATGTGTGTGCAAAAATCTAGCAATGGCCCAAAACAAGTAAATTTACAATCTGAACTCTCTAGTTATATGAACCCAGATATCTTAAAATGTGCTTGAAGGAATCACTGATAATTCAGCTAAACATATTCTGGAAAGTAATAAAGAAAAACTTAAGGCCAAATTTCATATTTTAAAACAAAGGCAAAATTGGAATGTCAATCATACAAATCTAACCGATCAGGATCTCGCTTCCCCGGCAAATAACTCCAACAGTGAACAACAAACAAGTGAGATGAGGAGCAACCAACCACATGCAAGCAATGTTCATGTGACCAACCTATCTAGCCACACCTTAAATAATGGTCAACTTGCATTACTTGATAAAGGCCTAAACGTTTTGCAGCAGCACCTAGAACTTTTAATAAACTGGATGTTATATACCACATAGAAAGAAGTATTAAATCTCTTCCAAATAATATAGCTGATAAAATTTGTTTAGAAACCAGCAATGTTTTGAATAAAAAGAAAACCATATGTAGCAATTTGACAAAAACAGAACTAGCAGCAATCACGTCATTAAAAGCTAATCAAGATATAATTATAACAAAATCGGACAAAGGTAATGCCATGGTTATCCTTGACAGATCAACTTATATTAATCAGATGAATCAACTAATCTCTGATAACAGCATCTATCAGCTTGTGACCTATAATCCGACCAGCAGGATAAAGACAAGAACTGAAATTACTTAAGTCTGTCACCTCTTGGCAGTCAGAAAAATTTGTTAAAAAACTAATACCCCATTACCCCATTCTCCCAGAATATATGGTGTTCCCAAGGTACACAAACATAACATTCTGCTTCAGCAGATAGTATACACAGCCCTAATTATTACCTAACCAAAAAATTAATGTCAACACTCAAGGGCTTGGTGGGTCATTCCCCTTCCTATATAAAGAACACACAAAACTTCATAAACAAAATTAAAAACATAACACTCGGCAAAGATGATTTATTAGTCAGTTTGATGTTTCTGCCCTTTTCACAAATGTCTCAATTAATGACAATTCTTCTTCCACAGAACAAATTTCCACCTGATATTAAGGCTCTCTTTGTCCATGTACTACATTAAATTAAATATAGAATTTAACAGAATTAACAAAGTAGTATGGTACGAAGTCAACTAAATAAATTTATATGGAATAAGAGAAATTAGCCAAAACAGTAAACTAACATTGTGCAAAATAGTGTACAAGCCAATTTTAACTGACAGATCTGAGGGATAGGTTTAAAAAGCAATTGAGAATTCTGAGAAAGGGAAGTAAACAGATGGCATTAATGGCAGATCATTAAAAACAGATATTAGAAAGGAACTGAATAGCATTCAGGAGTGTGTGAGCACAGTTAATTTGGCCACCACTTGAACAGAATCAGAGAGTGTAAAGTAGTGAAATGAGTATTTTATGGCAGGAAGAAGAGACCAAGAGAAAGATCAAGATCTATGTAGATTGATGAAGTTAAAAGTACTCTAGAAAACTAAAACATAAGATCTGACAATATTGGAATCCTGACAAGTAACAGACTAATTAGAAGGAAAATCATTCAGACGTCATCAGTGATAATGTAAACATCATGGTATACTGTATATCCTTCAAGAGTAAATATCAGGAATTTGATGAGGATAGACAGTAAATGTGTTGATCAGAAGCTACTTGTTTACTAGCATTCTTAAGAATGCAAGCATCTGGTTCAACAGAATTATACATGGAAATAATTACAAAAGACGAAGCAAAAATGGAACATCTGTGAGAGTATGGTTGGAGTGAATCTGTGAGAGATGATCATTAATCAAATTACCTTTTCTAGAAATTTCATAGATATTTTAATGAAATTGTGAGGACAACACAGTGGATTAAGGGAATGATGCAAAGAATGCTGACATGTAGAAATAAAGAGGTTTTGATTCCATTGTACAAGGTTTTGATCATGCTGCATATGGATTACTGAGGACATATTTGGTCACCTGGTTTACAAAAGGATGATGAGATGTTGGAGAAGGTTCAGAGATGATTGACTAAGTTGGTTTCTGGGTCTGGAATGTGGCATACGAGGACAAACTGAGAAAATGTAAATTACAGAGCTCAGTGGATAGAAGGAATAGGGAAGACATGAATGACACATATATGTTGATAATGGGTAATTACCAGATTAATGTTATCTTTTTCAAAGAATATCTGGAGACAGGGGAAGAATGAGAGGCCATCCCTGAAAGCTGTATAAGGCCAAGTATGAAGAAGGTTGTTAGGAGTAGATATTTTGCATGGAGAGTGATTGATAATTGGAATGTTGCCTGAGATTGTGGTGAGTGAAGAGACAGTGAATACATTTAAATCAAGGTAAGTTAAGCCATGGATGTGAGAGTGAGACCTTCCATGATGAGTCTCTTGACTCTATAGAATAGACCTCTAGGTCTATTAATAATACCACCAAGCCTTCTTACGTTTCTGGTGCTGCACTCTAAATGTGAGAGAGCTGGATTCCAAATATGGACAATTTGGGATTTGTGCTGTGTGAGAAGGAATGTCTTGAGCAGGCCTGTACTTCAGTAGTACTGAAGTATTACCTTAGTGATAACAAGGTATGTTAAATGAAGAAGAGGAATGAGTGATGTCATCAGCAAAGCTATAGAAAGATGAGTTTAGATGGGACATTAACTGGTATTAATTGGCAGTACCTCGGAACAGGCTGTTCAGTTTAAGTCTCAGCTCTGCAAGGACCAAGGTCATAAAGAAAGCTCTCAAACAGAGGTAGCAACTTATAGACCAATCATATCTCATGAATGGTTGATAAGTAAACAAACATTTAAGCTTAGGTGCTGGTTTACAGTCAGACATCAACAGCCAAGCACTCCAGAATTCAGTTGACTATAGAAAAAGAAAATATAATAATAGCCTCCCTTTTCTAAATACTGTAATCTCACATGTGCCCATCATGAGCATGTTGATTACTTTTGTTTATATTTCTTCCACAATGCTTTATTTTTTGCATCTCCTGCATTACAGTGCTACTCATCCACTTAATTGTATGGGATCCCTCTGTGTGGACAATACATTTACAGGTTGTTTACCTCCCTTGCAGGCATGTACTAATTTTTCTTTCCCCACTGACTGAAAGAAATAGTTATTCTGTAGATCAGGAAAAAAAAACCTTAATCACAAAAAAACAATATGTTTTCTCTGAATTTTCATTATGTCTTTCTAAGTCTGCTTCTTAAACTTTGTGTCCACCATGTTTGGCTGGTTATTTCAAGTTTTTTCACTTTCACTCCAATTCTAGAGTTCACGTACGACATCTACATAAGACTTAATAAAATTCTGATATATTTTTCTTTTTGGTATCAAAATCAATTTTTAACTAATTCAGGACTAAATGGTGAACATTTCGTTTACAAATCCCCTGCACACTCTTGCATGTCAGGCCAATCCAAAACCTCACTATCAATAAGGACAATCAAAAATTTTCTTGGGAAGAGATAGAGAATCTCCATGTGAATTTATGCACACTTGTATACCGAAACAACACTGCATGATTAGTGCTTATCGTAATTTCTTCCTGAAATTACAATAAGCACTGATCTAATTGCTGAGCAAAATCCAGCAGATACTTCCCATCATTATCAATATTATATGTAGGGCTTCATACAGTCAGAAGACTTATTTCAGAAAGCAAAACTCACACATACAATATCCATTGTCTTGTCTTGAAAATATTTGTCATTCAAAAAATCTCCCTTCCACTTCCTTAGTCACATGATTCAATTTTTCTCACACCACCTTCGCAAGGAGTGTCCTGGTGTTGCACCACCTTACCCCAGTACTGAAGATACTTTCAGGCTCAAACTTTGTTTGCTCACACTTGGATAAAGGATTAAACTAAATTTATTATATTCTAACCAAGTGAAAAATAAACTTTCAACATCTTTCTCAAAATCCAGAGTAATTTATTAAAAAGGTGGCACACCATTTGGCAACTCCTATAGGTAGAGATGACCTTGCTAACGCTTCTGGCTGGTATCTCCACTTGGGCCTGGCTCCCACTGAAGAGACCTCAATAAAGGTCGAAACTAGTCTGGGTAGTGGCCCTTCCCTTAATGCATAACATTAGAAATATCCTCAAGGAGATGTGTTTTGCATTATGGGAGATACTGAGATAGGAGTGATAGTAGCTTTGCAAGGAGTGTCCTGGTGTTGCACCACCTTACCCCAGTCCTGAAGATACTTTCAGGTGCAAACTTTGTTTGCTCACACTTGGATAAAGGATTAAACTAATTTCATTATGTTATTCAACAGTGCTCCCAATTCTCAAAATCCCAAACTCGAAACATTCCCTCCATTAAAGGGAATGTTCAGTCAAAATTTACTCATTGAACATTACCACTAACTCCAGCAAGTGCAACATGTATGCAGTCTTTTACAACGAAAGTCAGTCTTAGAGATTCACATTTTCATCTATTAGCCACGAAACTCAAATTCAATTTCATTTTGCTTCCTCATTCGACTTCTTTTCCTATGCCATTCCTCATTACGCTCATTTTCCTACAATGTGCGCTAATACCCCTTATACCACTGAAGGGTAGTACTCTGTTCTTTATATAGCAACTTCTATATTCCTCTATAGCACCTTTCTCCACAGCTTCTGCATAATTTCATGCTTCAACCATTTTGCATTCCAACTATATTCATCCTCTTAAACGCAAGGAATACAAAGTCCCAATTTTGTCAACATGACAAAATTTCATATCGGCTGGGGCATCGCCTGGTTAAACAAGGCCCCCATTGTTTTTGCCAGGTAATCAGGGTGAACAGCGAAAAGTCAGCTACTGGAACAAATCTGAAAAAACACCCCAACTCAACATCACCAGAGTTAAAATTCAATACTATCAACATAACAAGCTGAATGGCAAAGAAATGGAGATAGCTGAGGAATTAGATAAGTACCAGATCGACATAACAGGGGTGGCAGAAACAAAAAAGACAAAAACTGGTGAGATCTTTCTGAACAGTAAATACAAAATGTTATATTCAGGCAATTACAATCAGGGAAAAGGAGTAGCCATAGTATTCCACACAAAATACGAGGCTAATCTTATTGAATGGCAGGCAGTCTCAAGTAGAGTGATGTGCGCAAATATCAGAATAGGGAATTGGACAATGAGACTTATTTGTGCCTAAGGTCCTACAGAAGGTTCTACTAAGGTAGAAGGGGAGGAATATTTTGAGGTTTTAGAAAAAGTAACTGACACAATGAAAAAGGAAAAGCTGGTCCTTGTTAGGTATCTAAATAGCAGAGCAGGAAATGATTGTCAGGCAAACAAAAATATTTTGGGAAAATTTGGAGAAAAGAGCAAAACTAATAAAAATTGCAAATACCTGTTGGATTTCTGCTCAGAACATATTATTATTACATCACACCTCCAGGGAGTCCAAAGACTCATCGAGGGAGGACATTACTCTAAAACTCTGCGTCTCACTACTCCACCAACCTTCATCCCTTAACACCAATGCCATCCACCACCGCCACTAGTACTTTCATGGCACTCATGAACATCCATGCACACGGCAGGATTCGAACCCACAGAATTTTGGGTGGAGAGCGGATATATTATTATTACTACCCCAAGACCTCATGGAGTCAAAGACTCATCTGGGAGGTCCTTTTATCACACATACACAGCTCGTCATGCTGTGTTTTAAACACATTCAAACTTTTTGCAGACACCACATTCTCAGGCAACGCATTCCCATCATTCACAACTCTGCACAAAAAAAACCTGCCTCTCACTTCCCTACTCACAACCTCTTTATACAGTTTCCAGATATGACCTCTGGTTCACCCCCGATCTCCCACTATTCTCTGTAAACCTTCTCCAGCATTGATCCTATAACAACCCCTTACTAACTTGTAGGTCTCTATCATATCTCCCCCTCTTCCTCCTGTCCACCAGACTCTGCAAATTACATCTTCTCAATCTTTCCTCATACTCTACATTCCAGAGGTCAGAAACTACCTTAGTCAGTCTCCTTTGGACCCTTTCCAACACTCTTCATCCTTCTGAAAACCTGGTGGCCAAATCTGGGCACAATAGTCCATGTGTGGCCTAATCAAAGCCTCATACAACGGAACAAGAATCTCCCTACTTCAACACATCAGTGGCCTCCACATCATTCCCAGAAGCCTTTGTGTTGTCTTCACAATTTTGGCGATGTGTCCCCTAAATTTTAGATCCTTATCCACTATAACCCCCAGATCTCTTATTTCCTCTACTTCCAACAACATATTCTCGCCAAGCATAAATTCTACATCCCATCTTTGTTTTCCAAATTTAAAACCTTACATTTTGAAACATTGAAGTCACATCCCCATTTCCATGCCCAATCACTCAATCTATTCAAGTCTTCCTGTAAGGCCACAATATCTTCACTACTCTTCATGGTTTGTCCCAACTTTGCATCATCTGCAAACAACTGAATACCACCATCCAAATCTTCACCTATATCATTAATATACAAGTTAAACAGCAATGGACCTAAAACAGACCCCCGAGGCACTCCACTAGTGACTTTCCTTTTCCTGGATATCGCTCCCCCATACACAACTTGTTGATAGCCAGTCTCCAATCCAATGCACCAATCTAATATCCAACCCCATCTGCTCTAGTTTGACTGTCAACCTATCATGAGGTACTCTAACAAAAGCCTTTGCGAAATCCAAGTATATTACTGTGTATCATTTTCCTCTGTCCAAGGAAGCAGTCACTTTATTGTAATAAATAAGTAGATTACTAAAACATGACCTCCCTTTAGCAAATCCATGCTGTCCATCAAAGATAATACCATTGTTGTCAACCCAACTCTGGATCCTAGTTCTCACAAGCTTCTCCAAGAACTTAACCACAACACCTGACACACAGATAGCCTTATAGTTTGATGCTAGAGTTCGATCACCTCCTTTATGAAGTGGCACAATCTTGCCCTCCTTAGGAACTTGACCAAGTGCAAGACTCATATATGCTAACCACTCGGCCAACCAGGCCGGCATATGTTAGAACATGGACTGGTTATTACTAACACCATGTTCCAACATAAAAATATGCAAAAATTCACATGGAAGGAAGAGGCAAGGAATAAGAAAAGTCTCATTGACTATGTTATTGATCATAGTGATGTTTTCTCATTGGTGAAGGACATCAAAGTGTACAGAGGATTTGTAATTGGAAGCAATCACTATTCAGTCTTGAGCAGGATCAAATTGAATTTCATATTGAAAAGAATACATGTAAGAAAGTTTTAAAGTGAATAAAAGTTGAGCAGCTCTCAGATGTGAACTGTAGACTAAAATACAGAAAGATTATTGAAGAAAAAATGAAAGAATTTGTGAACAGGAACCACACCTTGGAGACTCGGTGGCAAGCCTTAAAGAAAACCGTGATTGATTCAGCCAGAGAGGCATATGGTGAGATTGTCTGCACGGATAGAAAAATCAGATCTCCATGATTGCCACAGGAAGTTAAAGAGGCAGTGAAGGAAAAGAATAAAGCATATCAAAAGTTCCTGGCAAATAAGTCAGCTTTTGCTCTTAGAGAATACAGAGACAAATGTAAGAATGCAAAACACCGTGTAAAACTAGCTTAACAAAAGTCATGGGAGGACTTCGGCAAGAACATAGAAAATAAATATCAAGAAGGTGGTAGGATATTCTGGAGGTTGTTGAAGAAGCTTAGAAATGGAGGAAAGAGTGCTATAAAAGGAGTTAGAGATGATAGAGGTGACATGAAAACAGGAGAAAAAGATATCCTTGAAAAACTGCAAAAAGAAACAAGCAGTGATGATAGCACAGTGCTGAAAAACACTGACCATGCATGCAGTCAGGAATACATATCTATCTATACTTGAAGTAGAAAAAGCTATCAAAGGCTTGAAATGTGGAAAGGCAGCAGGAGTAGATGATATTCGACCAGAAATGCTGAAGTATGGTGTGGAAGAAAAGCTTGGTGAAGAACAAGCTGGATTCAGGCCAAATAGAGGCTGTCAGGATCAGATCTTGACTTTACGACAAACGGCTGAGAAAGCATGGGAATATAACAAAGATCTGTATTTAAGTTTTCCAGTGTAGTACTTGTCAACAGTTGTCCAGAATACTCATCATCATCATTGACTGACAATTGTCTATCCTTGAAGTGATTATTATTATTTAGACCTCCAAGGAGTCAAAAGACTCATCACGGGAAGTCCTTCCTAGGAAACACAAGTCTATCAAGACTCAACGTGGGAGGTCTCTCCTAGGAAACACAAAGTCTATCATACCACTCCTTAAACTCATTGACAGTTCTTGCTTTCACCACACTATCAGATAATGCATTCCATGGTTCAACCACCCTCCATGCAAAGAAACCACTCCTCACCCTCTTGCTCACAGATTCATTTCGTAACTTCTAGGGATGGACCCTTATCACTCCTCCCCACTGTTAAACCAAGCGAAAGAACTCCACAGTATCAACCATCTAATCATCTCTCAACAGTTTAAGAGTCTCAGTCATATCACCTCTACTTCTATTCACCAAACTCTGCAGTCCACATTCCCTAAGTCAATCCTCATAACTAACATTGTACAGTCCTGAAATTGTCTTTTTTTTTTTTCTTTTTTCTTTTTTTTTTTTTATCTGCCTCTGTACCCTTTCCACAGTTAATTTATCCTGCTTCAAATCCTGGGGACCAAATCTGAGAACAATAGTCTAAGTATGGTCTGATCAAAGTCTTATACAATGGAATGATAACACTTTTATCTCTGCAGGTCAGCGTTTTTCTTATTATTGCAGCAATCCTTTGTGTTACCTTCACCACCTTTACAATATGTCCCATGAATTTCAGGTTTCTATCAATCATAAACCCCAGATCTCTTGCTCCCCTACTTCCTCCAGTATATCTCTTCCAACAGAGTATGCAGCATCCCATCGATGTGTCCCAAACCTCAAGACCTTACATTTTGCTGCATTAAACCGACATCCCTAATCATTTGCCTATCTGTCTAGCTTATTCAAATCCTCTTGCATGACTACCACATCTGCACTATTACTAATAACCCTTCCTAGCTTACCGTCTTCCGCACACAACTGAACATCCCCCTGCAATCCACTGAGCCAGTACTCAGCCCTGTGGGACCCCACTTTTAACCCTCTACCTCTTTGAAACTGCCCGACCATACACAACTCTTATACCTATCGGCCAGCCAATCCTGAATCCAGTTGACCAACATGACATCCAAACTCATGTGATGCAACTTAAATATCAGCTTATCATGTGGAATCTTGTCAAATGACCTCACTAAACCTAAGAAAATGGCAGTATATGTCTTTCCCTCATCTACTGCTCTTGTAACTTTATTATAAAAGGCTAGCATATTACTAAAACAAGAGCACCCCCTCACAAATAATCCATGTTCACTCTCACAGATAATATTACCCTCATCTGCCCAATGTTGTATATGCTTCCTAACTAATTTCTCCAAGATCTTAACAACTACCGATGACACACAAAGCCTATAATTACACATCCAGTCTGCTACCGCCCTTATGCAATAGCACTATCTTGCCTTCCTTCCTGTAGTCAGACTTTCATTGAAAAGCCAGGTCAAAGGAGCTGTCAGTTTGTTAGCACATTCTCTAAAAACTCATGGTGAAATACCATCCAGTCCAACAGCTTTACTGACATCCAGAGTACTCAGTATTTGGAACACATTCTCCTCCTGCACCTCTAAACCTCGAACCTGCTCTATCCCTCTAGTATTAAAACTTACTCCTCTAGGATGAAATACTCCAATAAAGTGTTCATTGAACAATTCCACTATGTCCTCTGCATCAGTCACTCTATTCCCATTTTTATCCCACAATGTCATTCTTCCACAATTATTTCTTCTCCTACTGGATACATAGCTAAAAAATTCCCTAGGATTTTCTTTGGATCTTAGGTCCAATCTCTTCTCATATTCCAGTTTTGCCTTCTTTACCATACTTGTCACTCTCCTGGCCAGTGTTATATTCTTCATGCATCTGCTCTTCACCTGTTTCATTATATCTCTTCCATAGCCGCTTTTGCACATGCAGCTCCTGTTTAATATTGTTTGTCATCCACTTTACACCAAATTGTGTCTTCTTCTTCACTTGTGGAATACAGTTTACTATTGCTGATAACAAATATTCCTTCACAATTTCCCAAGCACTTATGATATCCCAGCCTTCCAATTCTTCCCTCCATGAAACTTCCCCAAGTTGATATCTAAGACTATTGTGATCACCTGCCTTATAATTCCACTTATATTCCAATCTCTTTGATACTCCTGCATGCCTATTCATCTTCCAAGTCAAAAACCACATGGTCACTCTCTCCAACTGGTGGAAGAGATGTCATCTCACTTATTATCAGCTCTTCTGATGCTATGACCAAATCCAAAACTACCGAACCTCTTGTTCTCTCCATCACATGATGCCCAAGATATCCGTCCCCCAAGAATTCTAGAAATTCCATTCCCTTATTGCCACATGCATTTTCCTGTCCCTAATCCACACTGCTGTAGTTAAAATCTCCCATAACAATCATTCTTCGTGCACTTGCCAAGCTCAACTGTCTAAACCTCTCCTGGTCCCCACCCCTCTGTGCTTCTTGGTTTGTAGCAACACCCCACTAAATATCCCGTCTTGCCTATCTATATCTCACACCATATGCTTTCAAAGTCAGTGTCACTGCCTTCCAAAGTCTCCACTCTTGGAGGACATAAGTCGTCACTTATCATTAGCAGTACTTCACCACCACGCCTTCCCTTTCTATCCTGCCGAAAAATGCTATACCCTGCTACTTCTATTCCTGTTATCATATCCTCTTCTGTCACAGTGATCCCAACAATCTTTGGCCATGCTGATGTTATCAGCACCACCAATTCCTCTCCTTTATTCTGAATACTCCTGGCATTAGTATAAAGCATAAAAATGCCACTATTTCTATATCCAGCATTATCCCCTCTAGACTCCACTGGGCTCAGCACTACCTGATGTTGTCCTCCTCCTCCCAAGTACCCCTTCACACAAGAGGCCACCCCCTGCTGCCATCCACCTTGGGAATTCTAGGTTCCCTGCATTGACACACTGACTTGTTCAGAACAGCAATCTCTCCAGATGCCTACGTCCTTCCTCACTGAAATGCAATCGGTCTCTCGCATACAATTCCTCTCTGTCCTCAAACGCTGTCCAAGCATCCACATATTCCAATCCTCTCTTCTGACACATTCTAGCTATTATGTTATTCAATATGACTGCTCTTGTGCTCAGCTTGTCACAATGATACCTAGGCAACACGCACACTATCTTTCCTCTCTGGGTCTTCTTTTGTACTACCTCAAGCAAGAATCTGATATCTCTCGCTGCCCAATTTACATTACCTCTCAAGTCATTTGTTCCTACCATCAGAATCATCTCATCCACCCTTTCATCCCTCTTAATTGCCATAGCCACATTTTCTATTGTTCCTCCAGGCAAACACTCCTCACTCATCCTAACTCCTCACTGCACACCACGTATCATTGAGTCACCGTACATTACACCTCTTACCATTCCCTCTCTCCTACTGTTTCCATTCTCTCCTCTTCTATCATTCCCATAACTATCTCTCATTCCCTCTCTTCCACTTATCCTATTCATCCTATTCTCTCCTCTTCTATTGTTCACATAACTCTTTCTCATTACCTCTCTTCCACTTATCCTATTCTCTCCTCTTCTATTGTTCACATAACTCTCTCTCATTCCCTCTCTTCCACTCATCCTATTCTCTCCTCTTCTATCATTCCCATATTTACCATAAACATTTATGGTTTGTACCATAAAAGTTCTGCTTTAGCTCATAGCATTACCAAATGCTTTCTTAAGTATTCAGTGGATTTCTGCAGCAGTTCTTTTGAGGTTGAAGCAAAATTTGATGCAGAATCTTTATTGTTTAAAATCCATCATTTCAGTTGGAGAAGAAAACTGTTGAACCCCTGAAACACAATCCCTCAGCTTACTGGCATACTGAGTCACAAAGTGTACTGCTTGTCCTTTATAGTGCCATATTCAAGTATTGTCTTCCTTATTATATGAAGTCTTCTTCGTCTCATCCATCTGGAGAGGGGTTGAGTCCCCTTCGTAAAATCGGTCTCCAAATGGTTGTATATCTAGTCTTCTCAAACATAGTAGTGAAGCTGGGGAATTTGCTTCTTACTTTTCGGCCATATTCAAAAAATGCCTCCTCACAAACTTCCAAAGATCGTGCTTAACCAAAGAATAGGAAAACAGTGTCCACCCAGAAGACCGAGGAAAAGCACAATATTTGGAAGTTTGTGAGGAGGCATTCTCTGGACATGAATGAAACATCGGAGCTGTTACTGAAGCTTTCCAAACATTCCAAAGTTTTCACACGTTTCATTTAAAAGATAGGTTGTTTTTCTAATTGCAGCTTGGCATTCTGCCAGGATTACTATATTATCTGCATATTTGATGTGGTTGATGTTTCCTCCATTTATATTTATCTCTGGTTCATTGGAGATTTCTTTGCATATTTCCTCTAGGTATATGTTGAATAAGTGCGGCAAAAGTGGACGGCCCTGCATAACTTCGTTTTCTATCTTAAATTCCTCTGTTTTATATTATTAAATTTGATGAGTGCTTTTGTGTCTTTGTAAAAGTTTGAAATGAAGGTCAACAATTCGGAGTCTATTGATTTAGGGTTTAGGATACTGATCAATTTGTCTCTGTCTATGGAATCAAAGCTTGTTTAAAGTCAATAAAGCTGTAGTACAGTGGTAGATTGTGTTCCCTGCATTTTTCTGCTATAGTAGTTAGTGTGAAGATTTGATCAATTGTGGATCTTGTTGATCTGAAACAAGCTTGTTCCTCCTCGACGATTTCTTCCATTAATTTATGCATGCGGTTTTGTATAATTCAAATGAATATCTTGTAGCTAAGATTTAAAAGGGGTGATAGGGAGATAACTTCCAAATTTTTGTTTATCATCCTGTTTGTGGATAGGTATTATGATCCCAGTTTTACAGTTTTTAGATATTTCACTTGAGAATAAAATTTGGTTAAAAAGATTCACTGATAAAGTCAATAAATATTTTATGGTTCCCTGGCCTCCGTATTTCCAGAGTTTAGTAGGAATTTAGTCAATTCCAGAAGTTTTGGATGTTTTCGTTTGGTTTATTGCTTTAAGTAGCTCATCTTTAAGGATAGCAGGTGCTCTTTCTTTTTCTTTGCTGTTTGATGAATCCCACGTTTGGTTTCTTTGGAAGAGTGTTTGATAGTATTCTTTCCTTTTTTTTTTTTCTTTTTTGTATATTTTGAATTGAGCCAGTTTCCATATTATTTGAATCTTTCATTTTTAAAGTAATGTTATTATATTCTTTGGTTAGAACTTTTATCATTTTGTAAACAGTTTTAGTGTCATGTGTTTTATTTGCTTCCTCATATTTTTACTTTTTGTTTTACTTTTTCTTCTAAAAAAGATTCCTCTGCCGCTTTACACATTCTATCAATTTTATCATTTAGCCTTTTATTAGCGTTGTCCAATTTCTTCGGAATAATTCTAATTTAATATATTTTTAGTCTCTTTTTTCTTCTAGAAGTTTCAGGATTTCAGGGGTGATCCAAATGTTATCTGGTTCGATGACTGTGCCTAGAAACTTGATAGCTGAGTTTTTGACTATTATTCTTTCCTGGTTCCATGCAGTTTCTATGTCAGCGAAGGGTATATTTTGCAGTTCTGTTTCTAAGGTATTTTCATATAATTTATTTATATGTTGTTTGTTATTTTGCTTATGTCAATTAAGTTGCAGTTGCTCTTTGGGATGTTATTTGTGAATTTTAATTTAATCTTTGCTGAGAGGGCATCATGGTCAGAGTCAAAATCAGGCTTTTTTAGGGTTTTTTTACATTCTGGACTGATGTTTACCATTTATTTCTTATGAAAATGTTGTCTATACAATTTTTGGTAACACCATCTGGGGATGTCCAAGTATATTTATGGGAAGGCCTGTAGTAGAATTGAGTGTTCGAAATGAATAGATTATTTTGTTTGTAGAATTCAAGTAGTTTTTCTCCTCTATTATTTCATTCATCTATTCTGAATTTGCCAATGACACTATTCATGTCTGGTGAGTATTTCCCTATTTTACAGTTGAAATCTCCCATGATTATTAAGATATCATTTTTATTAGTTTTGTTTATGAGGTCTTGTAGTTTGTGATAGAGGGCATCTATTTCTTCATCATCATGTGAATGGTCTGGTGCATAGATCTGGATTTTTTTTTTTTTTTAATGTATATCCCCTCTTCCTTAGCTTTCATTCTAATTGAGATCATTTTTAGTCCTTGTGGTTCAATGACTATGATGCATTTTAAAAAGATTTTTTTACTAACAAGCCAACTCATTCTCTGTGGACATTATCATCTCTTCCTGAGTAGAACAGTCTCCCACTTTCTAAGTTTATAAGCTCCTTCACCTGGCCAATGTGTTTCTGTGAGACCAATTATATCTCATTTGATTCTTTCGAATTCCTTTTCCATTAGTCTCAGCTTTCCTGTCTTATAAAGCAGTGTATATATCCCAGCTGCTTCCTGTGATTGAGATGCAGTCGCATCGGCTACCCAGGACATGGTAACATTTTCTCTATTTGAATCTTCTGAGTTCATAGGGTTTATGGCAAAGTATCTGCAGCTGGCCTGCCATTCTTCTGTTGTAGCCTATAGTCCACAGCTACTTATTCCTTATTTGGAGCAGCCCAGTGGGCTTTCCTCATCCGTCACTCGAGGGATGCGACCAGTAGGAGTATGGTCTCCCCTGAGCCATTTACTATATGAGATAGCACCTCATATAGTAAGACAATTTAGCTAGACAAAAATGAAGTAGCGAAGTAGCGTAACTGATGCAGACGGCTAGTGGAGTTGTTTAATTATCACTTTATTGGGATATTTCATCCTGGAAATGTAGGTTTTATTGCTAGAGTAATGAGGAGAATGTGTTTCAAATACCAAGTACTCTGGATATCAAATAAGGAAATGGCACCGTAGAGGATTTTGCCATGTGTTTTGATAGAATGTACTAAAGAAATGACAGTTTCATTGACTTAGTTTTTCATTGAGTATTTGACCATGACAAAGGAGCCCAAAGAGTATAAGGCAAGCAAGATAGTGACATTGCCTAAAGGTGGTGGTAGAATGAGAGCATCAATCTACAGAGCAGTTAGTATTTCTGTAGCTGTTAAGATTTCAGAAATTAGTGAGAGATCATATACAGCATTTGGTGGTCAATGGTAATGTTATCTCAGGGTTCCATCACTTAGATGGCTGATCCCACACTTGCAGCTGTCCAGAACCACGAAGTTAGAACAATCTTCTTCCTCTATCTGCAGAGAGGCTTTCTATAGCCTGTTAATACTAGAAGACTTTAGGCAGGCTAAAGGCTGGTCCCATTATCAGGGTACCTTAATTGAGTCGGCACACACAGAACACAAGAGATGGTCATCTCTGCTGCACTGTTCTGCAGATGGTGCTCCTTTAAAAGAGTCATATCTGGTGCCTCCCCAGAATGATTGGGTAAGGGATGGCACCAGACTCCTCCCTGGGTTCGAGTATATTGATTTTATCAGGACGAGGATCAATGCCCTGCCCACTCGAGCCCACACAGCTCAAGTGGGAAGGGTAGTGACGACTCAAACTGTAGGACTGGCTGCCACTACAGTGAGACATTGTCTCATATAGCCTAGTGTTGCTTCCGCACCCATGGGGTCTGCATGCAGAGGTATGATGCCATGGTCTCCATTCTGAACAACTGCTTTAAGAACAAAGGCTTGGAGACTGTGGTGGAACCACATTATAGGACTTCCGTGGGTTTGCGTAAGCCAGACTTAGTCATTAAAAGAGATGGTGACATTTGGGTAGTTGATGCCCAGGTGGTGAGAACAGGGTGCCCACTAGCCTATAGCCATAATAATAAGGTAAACTATTATAAGAATAACCAAGATCCAGTTAGTAAGATATGGGAGGAGCATCGGACAACTCCGAGGTTTACCAGCGCCATCATCTCTTTACATGCCGTATGGAGCACAGATAGCTATAAGGACTTAAAACAGCTTGGGTTTACGCAGAAGGATATAAAAGTTCTTTCCTTGAGGGCTCTAGAGGGCACACTGGTGGCATGGCATTGCCACCAGAGAATGACTACAATGATAACTAGAAAATACAGAGTAAAACACTTGTAAAGGCTTAGTCCTATAGCAAGTTTGGACAAGATGTAAGGGTAGTACTGCCCATAACCAGTACAAAGATTAATAATAATAAAAAATAAAAAAAATAGCCAGTGGTGTACCACAAGGATCAGGTGCTTCGTCCACTGTTATTCAATCTGTATATTAATGATATTGGGAAGGATTTGCCAAGTGACATAGAGCTATTTGCTGATGATGGAAAGATATGAAGGGTAATCAGAAATACTACTGATAACAGAACTTGCAGAATGATTTGAATAGGCAGGAAATGTGGATCATGGGAAAATGGATGTCAGTTCAATGTCCGTAAATATAAACTCATTCACTTCGGTGTGATTAGACATCCAAAATCATGCTATATTGTTGGGATTATGCTAGAAGAAACTGATGATGCTAGGGATCTTGGAGTGTTAGTAGATAGGAAGGTGAAGTTCAGGGACCATGTAATAAAGATTGCAAATAAAACTCAAAAGATAATTCCAATGCAAAATGACATCCTTATCACATGTAAAGATAAGGATGTCATTTTGCCTCTTTACAAGACCTTGATAAGACCTCATTTGGACTATTGTGAGTAGGACTAGCCTCCCAGTTTCCATAGTGATATTGGTGTATTGGAGAGAGATTGTTAAAAATGATACAAAGATTGTAGAATATTGATTATGAAGGCAGATTGAGAATTTGTAGACTGCAGACGCTAGCAAGCAGGAGAAAGAGGGTTATATGATTGAGACTTAAACTTCTGAAAGGGTCATACAGGATTTCAATTGATGGAATTTTTCAATTTATGGAGGGTGGGGAATGGACAAGAGGTCACCCTTGGAAGCTGAGAATGAATGTCGCTAAGAAGGGAATAAGGGCTAGATTTTTCTCTCATAGGGTGGTGCATGATTGGAATGGATTGCCACTGGATGTTGTGAGTACAAGCAGTGTGAAGGAATTCAAGAATAAGTATGAGAGCTGGTGTGTGTAGTATGCACACTCCTTCAACGAGTCCCTGACTCCCTGGAGGTCTCTCTTATTAATAATAATAATGCAACTAAGTCTTGAAGTTTGGGATCCATCAATGGGAGGCTGCCTATTCTAAGTAAATGTACTAGAGGAATCAGGACTTTGGAGTGATGAATGATAGAAATTGAATTTTGAGGGACATACTGCAAAAGTGGTGTAGCTAGCAGAGGTAGAAGAGTGATAATTCTGTTATATAAAGCCCTAAACAGATCACATCTATATTACTGTGTTCAGATTTGGTCAACTAGATTGGAAAGGAATAAATTAACCTTGGAAAGCTTGCATAGGCAGATTACAAAAATAACATTCGGACTGTGCAGTGCAAGTTACGAGGACATATGCTGAGGGCATATTAACTACAAAGTTTAGTAGATAGGAGAGGTGATATGACTGAGACATTTTAATCGTTGAGAGGCACTTGCAGTGTTAATACTGGGGAGTTCCTTCATATGGTAGAACAAGGAGTGAGGGCAAGGTGCCATCCTTAAAGTTACGAATGGAAGCAAAGTGCAAGATTGCAAGGAGTGGCTTTTTTACATGGAGGATGGCTGAATCATAGAATGCACTACCTGATAGGGAAGTGAGGTCACAAATGATGAATGAGTTTAAGGAGTGGTATGATATTGTTGTCTTGGGTGGACCTCCCATGATGAGTTTTGTATGGCAGTCCTTAATAATAATAATAATAACAATTTTACTTCACTGCTTCCAAAGGACATCCCTGAAGCCCTCTCTGAAACCACCATCCATCAGTCTCATACCTATCCTTGAAACACTCATTCATAACCCACCATCCAATTGCCATTTTTCTGCATGAACACACATCTGTTAACAGCTTTCTAACCTGCTTCACAATGTCACTCAGGGACACGAAACTCAAACATCTCAAGCAAACAATTCTCCCTTACCTTACTTCCTGGCTTCTTACCCATGGCTTCTCTTCCTTACTCTTTCACTCACTATCTAACAATATTCAAATCCCATGCTATAACCTCACAAATCATTCATTCTGACTAACACTCAATTCTTCTACACTTTCTATCCTCTCCACAGCCATGATCAATATTATTCCTTTCCCTGTTATACACACCTGCAACCTGTTTTGTCTTAATAGCCTCAACCATAGTACCTATACAAAACTATACTATCTTTAGACTTTCTGCTACCATTATTAATATATTCTTTCATTGCCACTTTCTTTCTCACACTTTCAACAACTAGTCTGCTCTACAAATTCTGTAACTCACTATACCAGCCTAAATTCCTTCCTTAAACTCATTTTTAAACTTCCTAATTTAATATCCTCACTGATTTTTTCACATTATCAATGTTTCATATCGATTTACTCAAGCTGGAACCAAAGAGTTCTTCTTTCGTTATATGCAAGTAAGAGGAAAAATGACAATGGAAGATTAACCTTAATGAGTAGTGATGGTCAAGAGAAAATAGACAAAAGCAGATAAAATAGTTGAGCAAACTGAGTGACCAAGTTGCAAGGGTATATCATCCTAGTGAAGTTATTGCTTTAACTTATGTGACAGACACTGATGTGGGAACATTAATGTCTGTCACATAATATGGGAACCTCCAATTCATCCACAGAGGTGGATGAATTGAAGGTTCTTAGGATACTGAATGATCTCAATGTAAATACAATTCTGGGATTAGACAGGATATCATCTACGCTTTCACAAGAATGTGCAAGGGAACTGGAAATGCCTTTGACTAGGCTCTTTAATATAAGTCTCAGCTCTGGTAGAGTTCCACAGAAGTGGAAAGAGGGCAAAATAATTCCTTTGCATAAAGGATGTTCTAAGACTGCAGAAGCAAATTATAAACCAATCAGTATCTCAGGCGTGGTGGTAAAAGTACAAGAAAAATTGGTCAAAAAGAATTCAAGAATAGGTAGATAAAAATATGATACTGTATGAGGGTCAACAAGGCTTTGTTAAGGGTAGGTCATGGCTTAGTAATTTACTAACTTTTTGTAATAGAGTAACAGCTAAGTTGGATAAAGAAAATGCTACACAATGATTTTGTGGATTTTGCAAAGGAATTTGACAGAATACCACATGGGACTCTAACAGAGTTCCATGTGGTATTCTGCAAATTAGAACAAATGGGGATGGATATGACACTAGTTAAGAGGATAAGAGAGTGCAGCTGGACAGATATCGAAAAGTAGTATATAGGGGGAAGAACTGAGGTGAAAACAGATAACTAGGTGTGCTACAAGGCTCAGTGCCAGGACCATTGCTGTTTAATTTCTATATAAATGATATAGGAAATAATCTGAAAATAAACATTCAGTTGTTTGCTGATGATGTGAAATTAGGTAGGGTAATAATTACCGCATTTTCCGGTGTATAAGACGCACCCAAGAAATTTAATATAATTTTCTGGAAAAAACCTTAACTTTAAAGTATGATTTTAAAAAAAAATGGATAAAATAATAGGTAATTTTTAATAGTAAACTGACCTTTCAGAAACCTGCAAAACTCATGTCAGTCATCTGACTCTTCTCTATCATCATTAATTTCTTCTAATATAGAAATAATTTTGTCTTCATATTCTTTTGGCATTTTTTGATTGATTTTTGTTTTTGTATGCATACAAAGTCCACTGCGTTTCATGAAACGGTAACACCATGACGCACCACCTTTAAAATCTTCAATGTTACGCTCACAGGCTACTTTGACTGCATGTGTACGAATCATTTTGTTGAAATGGCAATGCCATTTTGCCAATTTCCTTGCACCCATTTCAAAACTTCGGTTTCTAGTTCTGGCCACTTCGCAATTTTTCCACGTTCCGCGTGCTTTTCTTTATGCAAAATATACAAAATCACCTTCTGACCACGCCAAGTTCTTAGCCAATGATGCGCTAGAAGTCACGTGAAGGTCACACATCAATTTGATTGCACCATTAATAGCCTACAAAGATCTTGGAACATAAAAGGGAGTGCGTGTGACTTTTCAGTCATATGCACTCCCTTGAGGAAACAATCTTTACCTTCATTATATAAGACGCACCCCATTTTTAAGATGAATTTTTAAGGTAAAAAAGTACATTTTATACACTGGAAAATACGGTAATCAAGGCAATGTTGAGAGCTTGCAGAACAATTTAAATAGGCTGTCAGTATGGACAAAATTTAATGGGCACAGTTTAATGTCAAGAAGTGTAAAGTTATGCATTTTGGGATAAACTGATTACAAGCCATGTATCACATTGATGGCAATGCAACTCCAGGAAATTGATGAAGCTAGAGATTTAGGGATAGTGGCAGACAGAGTAAAAGTTTAGAGCAAATATCGCTACGGTTGACCAAGGGATTACTAGGCTATTGAAGAACACAATAACAAGTAGAGATAAGTAAATTGTTATTCCTCTTTATAAGGCATTGATAAGCCAACATCTGGATGCTGTGCTCAAGTCTGGTAGCCTGGGTTTCTTGGGGATGAGGAAGCAGTTTAGAAGATTCAGAATTGAATGACCAAGATGCTGAGTGGCCTGTGGAATGTTCACTAAGGGGATAGATTGAGGATGTGTTGACTGCAGAAATTGGTTGATAAGAGAAAAAGAGGGGATATGATAGAAATTAAGTTGCTTAAAAGGTTTTATAGGATTGATGCAGGGGAAATATTTCAGCACTTGGCTAGAGGGACCAGAACAAGGAGTGATCCTTGGAAGTTGAATAAAGGTGTGGTTAGTAGGGGTGTGAGGACTAGATTTTTTGCTTAGAATTGTAAACAAGTGGAATGGGTTTCCAGAGTCAGTTGTGAGTGCTTCATCTGTTAATGGGTTCAAGGAGAACAATGATAGATTGTGTGTAGACAGATTGGTCTCTCACGATGAGTCTTTGGAAAACATGGAAGTGCCTGTTTAATACGAATAATAATAACTTCACTACTGCTCCTCTTTCTGCATCACCTTCTTTCATTTCCCCTTCTTTCTTATTAAATTTCAACTATCAACTAAACAGTCATTCCATTCTGCTTTTACTCCATTCATTTTACTTACAATATTGTTCATGGCACCTCTGATTAGTTCTTTTTCAAGTTCATTGGCATGCTTTTTTGCAACTTTCTCAATGCTTACTGCTCTCCTTCATATTGATGCTCTCACTTAAAATCCGAGACTTGTCTTAACATCTTTACTTACCATATTTGCCCTGTTGCTAATTTCACTCACAGTCATTTGTACATTATTACCCAGTGACTACTCTCAAAATTGCATTTTGCATACCCTCTCCTGCCATCTGATTTATACACCTGCAACTTATCTGCATAATCTAAAGAATACATATAGCCTATACACTTCTCAAAATTGTTGTAGTCAAACTGTACACAAAAACTTGATTCTTTGTTTACAAAAACTGTAAACAAAGAATCAAGAAATGTTGTTCAGCCGTTGAATAATTAATAACAAATAAAATCCTTGCATACAACTGTGACAGCAATTCTCTCTCTCTCACAAATACCATGAATCCCATAAATATATGCCCAAAAACCTATTCTAAACATGGATGCTAGAACAAATATCTGAATAACTAAGGATCATTAGTTGTGAGCATGTATCAAGGAATGGCAAAATAATCTAAAACTGCATTTCTTAACCAAAATACATTAATAATATGATATTAATATAGTTCAATATTATTAATGAAATAACTATGCTTATGATAGTAATAAATAAATGAAGAATGGAGAAACTTTATAGAGATTTTCCAACTTAAGGTAAGTTAGCTAGTTTCATACAGAAGTAGCAAATTTTTCCTTCTGATAACAGGTTTTTCCATTGCTGTAAAGTAGGCAAACTGTGTAGAGAATGTATGTAGTTCACACAACAACCCATGAAGATAATGGTATGATATGACAGTTATTCTAACATCATACCTCTACAGAGTAAAAATGATTCAAGATAGACTCCTTATTTCACTGGCTATGAAAGATGAGGTAAATTATATTAAATACAGTTGCCTCTTGAACAAAGCGAGGGTTTAGGGTTGACAACCCTCACGTTGTTCAAAAAATCCACATATAACTTTTGACTTCCCAAAAATTTAAATACTAATAAGCCTACTCTTGACAGAAAGACTTACTGATAACATAAACAGTCGATTAACACATATTTTGTATGATATACTGTATTCTTACAATAAAGTAAGCTAAAAAAAAAGAAAATGTTATTAAGAAAATCATAAGGTAGAGAAAATACATTTACAGTTATGTACTGTATTTATTAATACTGCAAGTTTACGTCATTGTTTACAAGATGAATCGTCAGACTGTCTGTAGCTACATCAATATTATCTTATATGATACAAAACACTGTACATGTTACACAGTATTACTAACACTAGACATCAAAAATGAAAAGATAAAGTGAAAAAGAAATTTATATTTGCAGGTATAATGCATTGCTAATGAAGCAGCAGCAATATGATTGCTTTATGGTAGCCTAGCCTATACACAAATGAATGTATCATAATTTTTTTAATTTTTATGTTAATTAACTAATAATAGTTAATTTTATGCAGTTTTGATTATGATGAATGGTGCCATGCACGGTCTATGAGTGTTTGTGTGCATAAGTTTTGATAAATTTTAAATAATAGATTTAAAACTTTTTATAATAGATTTGTGTATCTTTTAATACACAAATATAAATGATAAAATAGACTAGTTATACATATTTTTTATGCATTCATGACATACCTAACTGTATCTTTATTTTTTCAATTATTTCTAGGCTAAGCAGTTCGTCTGAGAGTTATCACAAATCTCCAAAAATTTTCCAATATATTTATCCAAAAAAGTCCCAAGTACAAGTGGACCTGCATAGTTCAAAACCTGTATTCTTCAAGGGTCAACTGTATTTTGAATAATGAAGTGATAATAGGAAATGTGAAATCTTGCAATATATGTGCTCAATAAGTTTAATAAGAATGAAACTAACTTACCTTCATTTAAATCTGTCCACAAATCTGAAAATGGATGGAAACAAGTAAAAAAAAATACATACACATGCTTTTCATGAAAACTCGTGAATTTGCTTATTTAAAAAGTAATTCAGTGTATGGTAACTTTTGCTATGTGATTATTAAAATTACATCACTATTAAAGATAAGTATAATTTAAACACACACACACACACACATATATATATATATATAAAAGAACATGCAAGCATATCAAAAATATATTATTATTTATGAAGCAGAGAATATGAAGAAGCTAGGGTTCATGGTAGACAAGGAACTGAACATTATGAGAACTGTGAACACAATGCAACAGATTATGGCAATAATCAAGAAGTCATGATGTGTAAAATGAAGATCATATGGATCCACTCTACAAGGTCTTGATTAGGCTGATTAAATATACAGTGCAAATATGATAATCTGGTTTTAAGGAAATTAATTTCAGAAAGATACAATGAGAAAAGTGATTAAGCAGTCAGATTCCTGGTATGAGAACAGTTTAAGGAAATGCTATCTGCAGATCTTGGTGACTAAGTGGAAGGGACAGGTGAAACTGGGATGCAGTAATCCCACAATTATCCAACCACAGTGGGAAAGAAATCTGTTAGCTGCATAACTGAAGATATAATCATATGGTCCTGTACCAGAAATCATTGTAGACACTTGCACAATAACTGAGAGATGACTGTATAAGTTAGTAAAGGATTTAAACCAGATTAATGTAAAAGATTTTTCAGATTGAAGCGAGACAAAGAGAGAATTATAAATCATTCCTGGAAGCTATATACGGAGCTACAAGGAGGGCATGAAAAAGAGTGATAAGCAAGTGGAATTCACTGATGAGAAATGGAGAGCATAGAAATAAACTAGTTTAACGTGTAATTTGTGTTTGACAGCAAGAATCACCCATGCAGATAAGTAATTTACAAAAATCTGTAAGTTAAAATAAAAGTATTATAAATGTATTTACCATCATAACTGGCAAAGTGGATAGTGTCTCCACTATTCAACTCATAGAACATGAGTTCAAATCCCCCTGTGGGCAACGATATTTGTGAAGGTCTTTGATAGGTGAATTTCAGTGGTGTCACCTCACGTGCCCAATTAAGTTGGGTGCACTGTTGTTTGGTTTATGCAACTCGTGCTGCAAAATTCACATCAATTTGACCACACGATTGCATATTTATTGATCTATGAAAGTTTTAAGAGTGATAGTGCATCAGTGCTCATCTTAATTGGTCAAAACAATTAATTGCAGGATAACTTTGAATACTTTAATTTATGAATTAATATACTTTTAAATATTGAAAGAAGAAAGGTCAAATGAACAATAGCTATGCTCACAAGCACTCTTTATGTGAGAAGCACAAAGAGTTTACACTCCATGGTGATATCAGATTATCACTGGCAAATACTAGAGTGAGCAAACACAGCTATATAATATGCACATAAATCAGAAAAAGAAATCACTTGGGAAATTATTTTTCAGGAATGAACCAAAGAAAGCCTGAAATAATATGTTTTACTTATTTATACACAAGTTCCAACCTCCTTCAACTATAATCACACAATCCATGAAAGCTCTAGAAGAAAAGCACGATGTTCAGAAGATCAACAACACTGTTTCACATTATAATGAGCAAAAAAGTAAATTATTTATTATATGGTGTCCTAAACACGTCAGTTCACACGTCAAGCATACAAACCATATGAAATGCAGAAAACAAAAACACCAACTCATGACAAATGACAATGTTCAATTGGATTGGTTGACACAAACAATCATAGCCACTGATTTCTGAGTGCTATTGTGTCAATGCACACCTGCCTCACCTTTTCAGTGGTTTAAAACCACAGAGTATACTGTGTTTAATTTTAGGAATTTAATTTTGGAAACATATATGGAATTATAAGGCAGATTATAATAGTCATAGATATCAACTAGGGTCGGTTCAATTGAGGATGTAATTGGAAGGAAGGGATATCATTAGTGCTTGGGAAATTGTGAAGGAATATTTGTTAGCCACTATAGTATATTCTGCAGGTGAAGAAGAGGACACAAATTGATGTAAAGTGGATGACAAAGAATATCAAATAGGAACTGCAGGTGAAAAAGAGGTTATGAAAGTGATATAGAGAAAAGTGGAAAGCAGATGCATGAAGAATATAAGACTCATGCCAGGAGAGTGACTAGTATCGTAAGGTAGGCAAAACTGCAATATGAAAAGAGATTGGCACTAAGATCCAAAGAAAATCCTAGAGAATTTTTTTGCTATTTGGCCAGTAGGAGAAGAAATGATTGTAGAAGAATGACATTTTGGGATAAAAATGAGAATAGAGTGACTGATGCAGAGAACATAATGGAGTTGTTTAATGAACACTTCATTGGAGTATTTCATTCTGGAGAAGTAAATTTTAATACTAGAGGGATAGGGAAGGTTCAAGGTTTAGAGGTGCAAGAGGAGAGTATGTTCCAAATACTGTACTTTGGATGGTATTTCATCACAGGTTTTGAGAGAATGTGCTAAAGAATTGACAACTCCATCAAACTGGCTTTTCAATGAAAGTCTGTCCATGGGAAAGGTACCCAAGAAATGGAAGGAGGGTAAGATAGTGTTGCCATTACATGAGGGAAGAGCGGTAGCAGACTGGAAGTTGAAAGTTTATTTTTCACTTGGTTAGAGTATAATAAAATTAGTTTAATCCTTTATCCAAGTGTGAGCAAACAAAGTTTGCACCTGAAAGTATCTTCAGGACTGGGGTAAGGTGGTACAACACCAGGACAACTCGTTGCAAAGGTGGAGCAAGCTACCAACACTCCTGTCTCAGTATCTCCTATAATGCAAAACACATCTCCTTGCGGATATGTCTAATGTTATGCATTAAGGGTAGTGGTCCTTTCCTAATTTAAATCTCCTTAAGGGACACTGGGCATTTGTATCACTAATAACTCTCTCCAACTTTATGTCAACAGAGAACTGAATGTTTCTTTCAAATCACATGCAATATCATTAAAAAAAAGTATCTGATGTGTGGATGAACTTATCAGACCTCCATGGAGTCAAAGACACATTGTGAAAGGTCCCCCTGTCATGCATGCATGCATGCATGCACACACACACACGCACACAGCTCATCATATCAACGTGATTTTCAAAATTACGAAGAAATGTTGGAAAGGGCTCAGAAGCAACTGACTAAGGTAGTTTCTGATTTCTGGAATGTTGAATATGAGGAAAGGTTGAGAAGATGCAATTTACAGAGGCTAGTGAATAGGAGGTAGAGGAGTGACATGATAGAGACATACAAGTTGGTGAGGAGGGGAGGGGGTAGGATAAATGTTGAAGAAGTTTTTTATAAAATGGTGGGAGATCAGGGGAGAATCAGAGGGCATCCCTCATAGCTGTATAAGGAACATGTGAACAAGGGAGTGAGAAGCAGGTGTTTATTGCATGCAGATTTGTCAATGATTGGAATGTCTTGCCTGAGAGTGTGGTGTCTGCAGAGAATTTGAATGTGTTTAAGGTGTGGTATGATGAGCTGTGTGTATGACAAAGATACTTCCTAGATAAGTCATTGACTCCATGAGGTCTTAGGTTAATAATATAATAATAACATTCTCTTTAGTCACTACACTCTCAAGCAATGCATTCCAATCATTCACCACTGTCACCATTAAAAAATGTGGTTCTCAATCCCTTACTTACACCATACTTTTATAGCATTCAAAGATGACCCCATCTCTCACCAATCTATGAAAAATATCTTCAATATTAATCTCACAATAGCCCCTTAGCAACTTATATCTCTCTCATATCTTTCATCCTCCTATCCAGTAGCCTCTGAAAATTGCATTTTCTCAACTTTCTTCATATACAACATTCCAGAGACCAGAAACTACTTTATTCAATCACTTCTGAACTTGTTCCAATACCAGGTGACCAAATATGTGTGCTGTAGCCCATATCTGGCTTAACCAAGGCCTTATACAGTTGAACTAGAATCTCCTTACAAGTCAGTATCCTGTGCATCATTACCAGAATTCACTCAGGATGTCCTGATAATTTTGGCAATGTGTCCTCTAAATTTTAGATCCCTATCTACACTTTGACTCTCAGATCTATTTTCTCCACCTCCTCCAATAAATCCCCATTAATTGTATATGCTGCATTCAATCAATGTTATCCAAATTTTAAATGCCTTACACTTTCGATCATTGAACTGGTAATCCCACTTCCATGTCCATTCACTCAGTCGAATCAAGTCCTCTTGTAAAGCTACAATATATGATATAATCCTCATAGCTCTTTGAAATATCACATCGTCTGCAAACAATTCAATATCCCCATTCAGACTTTCTCCAATATCATTAACATGAAAGTAAAACAGTAATAGTCCTAAAATAAACCCTGGAGAAACAACTACTAGTGACTGTCATCTTCCAGGTTATTGTTTCACAAGACACAAACTTGCTGATAACTAGCAGATAGTCATCTCTAATCCAATGCACTAATCTTGGGAAAGATCTTCGTCAAACAGAAAAATCAGTTACCACTATCAAATGAAGAAATTGAGAGAGTGCATCTGTTAGAATTATGTGTTTTGGTTATTTTCATACTGAACATTCAGTAAAAAGTAAACTATATTAACCACGTCACTGTCAATATGGGACCCTGTAACCCCTAGAGAGCACGTCCCCTGGGTGGCAGATAGGGGAGCCCACCATGTGTGTGTACATGCGCGTGCGTGTGTGTGTGTGTATATATATATATATATATATATATATATATATATATATGGTGGGGTGGTCCGAATATACTGAATAAGGACTCGTGGATCAACAGGGCCATAAGGGGCAATCATCTTGATTGTAAGGGAAGCGGCACTCCCATGGACCCCTAGCTGGATCTATCCTCTCTTTCTACTTTGAGGAAGATCCACTTACTTTAATCTTTCCAATAAGGCCTTATCAGCCAACTCTTCTTACTTTATGACCCTTATGCTATTAGAGTACTCGAGGGCCATGGGATCTTTTCATTTCTGGCCTTACAACTAGGCCCTCTCTATAAACCTTACTTTATTTCTTCTATAATCTACTCTTTCCCCTTCATTATACCCTATTCCTCCTATGGGTTTAAATTCAGAAGAAGGCTAGTTCAGAAGCCTTAAGGTAGCAGCCCTACCACTGAGCTATTCCATCGTCAGGCTAGTCCCCTGACATGGAGAACATAATCCTACTTATAAGCTGACAGAAAAAGATAATCGGATTGAATCTATGGGAAACGACCCTGGAATGGAAAAGGGAAAACGAAAATGGAAACGAAAAAATATAATACACATAGCAAACTGGAATGTAAGAGGAATAGCATATAAAGAAATAGAATCAGACCAGTTACTAAATGAAAGAAATTTTAAAATAGCAGTAATCACTGAAACAAAAAAAAGAAATTAAAAGGAACTATGAGAACTGAAAATTTTAATGTGATATACAGTGGAGTCGACAGAGACCACAAGCAGGAGTCATGATTTGGATACATTTGGATAACTCCCTTCCAAAACAGTTAAAACATTATAAATTATGGAATGAAAGAATAATAGAAGCTAGAATAAAAATAGATAGAGGCTATTTAACAATAATTGGTTTATATGCCCCAGAAGAAGGAAGAGAACAGGATAATATTGATTTTTATAATCAGCTACAAAACATATATAATAAAATAAATAAAAATGACTACATAATTTTAGCAGGAGACTTAAATGCAAGAATTGGAAACACGAAAATTAATAATAATACAGGAATACATGGAGAACATACTCTAAATAGGAATGGTAAAAAATTGATTGATTTTATAGTTTATAATAACCTAAAAATAATGAATTCCTTCTATAAACATAAAGACATACATAAATATACTTGGGCAGCAAGAGGACGGAAATCAATATTAGATTACTTCATATGAAATGAAAATACATCAAAATTTTCACTAGATGTTAAAGTTCACAGAGGATATGAAATAAGCAGTGACCACTTCCTTGTTAAAATAAAATTAAGATTACCACCTAAATGGCTACAAGTAACAAGAACAGAAAGAAAAATTGAAACATTTGTTTATAAAACTAGACTACTGAATGACACAAATGTACAATGGCTATATGAACAAAGAATTAACCAATATCTAGATAAAATAAAACAAAATGAAGAAATAGAAAGGCTTAATATAAAAACGATACTAAATGCAGCAGCAAATGAAAGCTTAGGAAAGACCAAAAAATTCAATAAAAGAAAAAAACTGAAGATCTGGGATGATACAATCAAAGAAATAATTAAAAAGAAAAAAGAAGCCTATCACAAATGGTTAAGCAGTAAAAGATTAGAAGATGAAATAGAATATAAAAGAATAAGAGCCATAGCTAAAAGAGAAGTCAGAAAAAGACAGAGAATCATGGAATAAATTTGTTTCTAATTTAGAACATGATTTACATAAAATAAGACCCAATGTATATAAGATTTTGAAACACCTAAATGCAGATACCAAAGAAAACATAAAATTAAACACTGAATTCAAATTAGAAGAATTTCTAAATTACTACACAGAACTGTGGACAGACAAATATTTTAAAAAAGAAACTGGCAAACAATTAACAAAAATGAAAAGGAAATAACTGAAGAAGAATCAGAAATCAGCCTGAAAGAAACAAGAAACGGAAAATCACCTGGAGAAGATAAGCTAGGTTCAGAACTATATAAATACGCAGGAACAAGATTCAAAAAAAGACTCATTATTTTTAAATAAAATTTACTCAACTAGTATCCCCCCAATAGAATGGAAAAAAGCAATTGTGATTCCTATCTTTAAGAAAGGTAATAGAGATGACCCTAAAAACTATAGAGGTATCAGTATACTAAATTCCTGTTACAAAATATATAGCAGAATCTTAAATAACAAACTAATGAAATATTCCAAAAACTTTATTCTAGAGGTACAGAATGAATTTAGAAAAGGACGATTATGTATAGACCCAGTCTTTTGCCTAAAATTAATAGTAGAGAAAAGAAGAGAATATAATTTGGAAACACATATTGCATTTATTGACTTTGAAAAAGCATTTGACAAAGTTAAAAGAAACATTATTTAACATATTAAAAGAAAGACAAATACCAAATTATATCCTAAAAGCTATCACAAGTATATATGAAAATAATCAAATACAAATAAGATTAAATCATGAACTATCATATACAAGAGAGATAAACCAAGGGGTCCAACAGGGATGTCCCCTCTCAGCAACTATTTTTAATATCTACTTAAATGAAATAATAATAAAATGGAGTAAAAATTTACACCAAGGAATTAAACTTTAACCTACAGTTAACTTAAACACTCTCCTCTTTGCAGACAACCAAATAATAATTACAAATTCTGAAGATAACTTGCAGAAAGCTATTTTAAATCTAAATGAGATATCCAAAGATTATGGTATGATAATATCAACAGAAAAATCAAAAACTATGGCCTTTAAAGGACATCCAGCAAGAACTAAAATAGTAATAGATAACAAGATCTTAGAACAAGTAAATTCATTTAACTACCTAGGATGTATGATCACATATGAAAATGAAAAAGATATAAACATAAAAATTGCAAAATATTTTAAAATAACAGGTGTAATTAACTCTATATTTAAACCAAACCTAGTTCAAAAACAAACCAGGCTAAAAGTATACAATACATTAGCCTTACTGGTCTTAATGTATGGAAGCGAAATCTGGACAATAAAACAAAAAGACAAACAAAGATTAACAGCAGAAATGAAGTTTATAGGAAAAATTGCAAAGTATACCCTATTTGATCACAAAAGAAACGAAGATATTATGAAAGAATTAAACCAAGAACCAGTAATAGAAAAAATTTAAAAATATAAACATAAATGGATGGAACACGTTCAAAGAATGAAAACAGAAAGATTACCAAAACAAGCCTTAAAGTACAAGCCATTAGGAAAAAGAAAACCAGGACATCCTCTTAAACGATTCAACAATGACTTCTAAGGCCGGAACAGGCCATACTAGGCCTAAATCTTGATACATATGATGATGATGATGGCTGTCAATATGGATAAAATACATCACTCCTCTACACTTTGTATCCATCATATATTTCAATGTAATATCAATGGTATTATAATTTTAATATGCACTTCGCATCCATGGTAACCTCGACGTGTATATATATATATATATATATATATATGTATATACACACACACACACACACACACACACACGTCTTGGCCGGTTAACTATGTGTTTACCTTCAGGCAATCATCAACTTCAATTGGCACATCCCTTATTAGGTGTCCACCTGAATGCTGAATGAACAAGATGATCTAGAAATTTGGGAATTAGCATTGAATTATCTTCTATATTAACTTTTTTTTTTATTTAATGTCAATCCTACTCACAAAAGGTTTTAAACCTATCATACATTCAGTACCATGGGAGTGCTAAGATAATCTAGGTCTCCCTGCTGCAGAGACCAAAGTGATACTTGTTTTTTTAACCCCATTTACGCTTTCAAGAAGCAAAGCTGGTCTCAAGTTATGCAACAAAAACCATCTGCTACCTAAAGACTTTCATAGACATCCAATCACTGAGAGATTCTAGCACACAACTAGACGAATGGAAAGCAGAGATGCTATCCATCTCAGACAAAATTAGAACAAGCATACATAACATGATGATTAGATTATGATAAAATGGGATCATTTAACTGATATCATGCTAGCTGGCATGCCACATAGTTATAGTGTTTCTTTCACGTAACCAAGGTAGAAAATGAAAAGGGTTACGTATTAAGAGACATAATACTGGGTTAACAATCTTAATTCCTTCAGCCATTATTCAATCTAACAGATAGATTGTTAGGGTTATTGACAGTTATTCATGACATGTTTTAATGGCATTAACAACACCAAATGAACTATTTTATAAAAAAAAGATGTTTTAATACGCATTTAAATATAGCAAGCATCCTTAACAAGACTAAATCACCAAAATGTAATATTCCAAAGGATGAAATAGCTGCCTTAAAAAGGTTGTACAGGAATAAAAATATTGTTATCACAAATATTGTTATTGCCAGCCTCGTTGGCCGAGTGGTCAGCATATCTGCTCTCCAGCCAAAAGGCTGCGGGTTCAAATCCTGCAAATGGGCATGGATGTTTGTGACTGTCATACTAGTGATGATGATGGGTGGTAGTTGGCGCTGGTGTAGATGATGGTAGTTGGTGGATAGAGCAGTGGAGACAAAATTGTAGACTGCCCTCCCTCGATGAGTCACTGGACTCCCTGAAGGTGTTACATAATAATAAAAAGCTGATAAGGGAAATGCAACAGTTATCATGGATCAAGAAGATTATAACAAAAAGATGCAAGACCTTTCGATGGTTCTACATACCAAATTATAGACTGAGACCCCAATATGTCTCAAAGGAAAAAAAGTCTGCAAATTATTGAAAAAGGTGACTTCCTAGTCCAAAGATATCAAAAAAATAAAAATAAATAAATAAAACCTGTTCATGTGAAAAGCACCATTAATTTAGGAATTACCTAAAATCCGCAAATCTAATATCCCCCTTACACCCTATAATCGATAGCATAGATAGTCCCACTTATAAACTTGCCCAACAGTTAGCCAAGTCTCTTTCACCCTTTACTGGCAACTCTTCTATTTTTGTAAAAAAATCAGTCCATTTCAAATCATTAGTCAAAAATAATATACTTAAAAATTCTGACACAATGGCTAGTTTTGATGTCACCTCTTTATTTACCAATTTAGCACGAAGAGACACTACACTCTTGATTTGATAAACTCCAAATCCTCCATCCACTCCCTGATATCTTTGAATTATTTAAATTTACCATGTATGCAGATTACTTGACATGGGGAGGGAAAAATTTACAATGCATTAATGGTACTGCTATGGGTTCCTCCTTCCTCTCCTTTAGCAAAGGTTTACATGGAACACTTTGAAAAAAACAAAATGCAGTACTTACCACTGCTACATACAAGCAGTTGCAACTGGCAATTTATTCCTGTACAACTTTTTTTAATGCAGCTATTTCATTCTTTGGTATATTACATTTTGGCGATTTTTAGCCTTGTTTAGGATGCTTGCTATGTATAAACGCACATTGAAACATCTTTTTTTATAAAATAAATTTTTTTATAAAATTTCTGTTGCAACTGGCTACACACTTCCTGGATTAAAATAGATGAATCGGCGCTCAAGCTTTTTATCAAACTGAACCAGCCTGTTTTCTGTTCAATGTGCCTTCCTTCTATTAAACAGCTGCTGAACCTAGGCAAATGAGTTGAAAATCTCGAACAACACCTTAATAAGTTAAGGGGATAATAAATCCCGTATTATTTTATTTAGCAGCTGGGTACGAAATTCGGAGATCGAAATCTAAGAGTTTCATGCCGAAGAACTATCGGCAAGTCTAAGCGTAAGTCATCGCTTGGGTAGTACAACACTAGGAAACTCGTGTCAAAGGTGGAGCAAGCTCCATCACTATCCTTAATATTTTCTCATAATGTAAAACGCAGCTCCTAGGAGATGTATTACTGTTCTACATTATGAGGAGAGGTCACTACCCAGACCGGTTTCGACCTTTATTGAGGTCTCATCAGTGGGTAGGTAGACATTGCTCCAATCATCCTGAAGGTCCGTGCAGCAGAACTGACTCCTATCCTATGCCGTCTGTACATACTATTTACCTCCACTGGTATATATCCCAAAGCCTGGAAATTGGCCAATTTTCAACCCATTCCCAAAAAGGGAGATAAATCGCTGCCATCTGAATACCACCCTATCTCACTCACCTCAATCCTATCTAAAGTGATGGAGAAAACAATCAATTCTCAACTACTATTCTACCTTGAAGGTACCCAGCTATTAAGCTACCACCAGTACAGATTCCGTCGATGCGATCAACAGGTAACCTGCTCTCATATATCACCCATCTCTGGACATATACCATGGAAAAATTTGGCGAATCCCAAGTAGTTGCACTCGACATCTCTAAAGCCTTTCACCGGGTCTGGCACAAAGCTTACTAAGCAAACTTGAACTGTCTCAGGACTTCTGCAGATGGATTGCCAGCTTCCTGTCTGGACGCACATTATGTGTAATGGTAGATAGCTCCCTATCCTCCCACTATCCAACTAATGCTGCGGTCCCACAAGGTTCAGTTCTCTCACCCACCCTCTTCCTTCTATACATCAATGACCTACTTCAGTTGACCTCCAACCCAATACACAATTTTGTAGATGATAGCACATTGCACTCCTTTCATTTGATAAACCTTACTGTATGCAACTCACTTCAACCCACAGAACATCAACCACAACTTCACTTAACGCAGACCTCCAAAACATCCTCCGATGGGACTCAGATAACCTCGTCAACTTCAATGCTAGTAAAACCCAGTTCTGTCTTATTTCCCACAAAAAAGAACCATTTTCCCCCAGTATTATTTTTGATAACACTCAAATCCCCAGACAAGATGAAATTTCTCTTCTCGGAATTACCATGACATCAGGCCTCTCCTGGCATAAACACATCATAACCATCCCGTCCTCAGCTTCCAAAAAAACTAGGCTTTCTCTTTCACTCAAGAGACGTTACTTCACTTCAAAACAGCTGTTAACCTTATACAAATCACAAATCTGCCCAGCTATCAAATACTGTTCTCACATTTGGAGTGGGGCTCCTAAAAGCTCCCTCAAGATGCTTGACTCAATATAGAGAGGAGCAATTAGACTGATAAATGATCCATCTCTTATTGACTCACTCCCCCCACTTTCACACAGATGTTTAGTCTGCAATTTGTATATTCTACAAATATTTTCATGGAAAATATTCATCAGAAACGACATCAATAATTCCTCCTGTCTGTACTAAACCCATTGGAACACGTACAGCCACCTCCCAACATCCCTTCACAGTACACCTCAAAACCCGCAGAACAAGTTTCTTTTCCTCCTCCTTCATCCCTGCTATTGTTGTACTGCAACAGTCTTCCCCCTGAGGTATTTCCCAAGGAATACAATATACAGGCTTTCAAATCGAATGTTAACAAGTTTCTCCTTTCCCATCCCATTACCCATATACGGTACTAAAGTACTATAGGTTGACCAGCCAACCTCTCGTATATGGGCCCAACATATAAAAAAAAGCCCCTAGTTATTATGTTGATGATGTTTGTCATTTGGCCCTGTGGACAAGACACTTTGGATGCTTTTGTCACCTACCTAAACATCCAACACCCCAAAATTTACTCTGCTATTCTTGACACATCAGTCATCCATCTTTCAGATGGATTGCTATCTTTTTTCCATTTACAGAAAGCCAACACACACACACACACACACACACACACACACACACACACACACACACACACACACACACACACACAGGAAGATATCTACATAAACAATTTGAATAACAGAATATTCACACATAATTTTGAATAAACAGATTTGAATTCTGCATTGGGTGTGAACCTTTGTGAATTGGGAGACGAATTCTATCACCTGGTGCAAGACCAACACCTTGCTTATAAAAGGCCTGACGTGGCTTAAAAAAGTTCTGTTCCTTGGTCTTACAACAGGATTTCCAGATTATGTAAAATGTAAATAAAATGACAAAAAAAAAATTATAAAAATCTCTGTGGTAATCAGCATGGGTTTGTTAAGGTGGAGATCATGCTTCACTTATGTACTATAACAAAGTGACAAATACCTTGGACATGGGAGATGCATATACAGTGGTGTACTTAGATTTTGTAAAGGCTTTTAATAGACTGACACATGACAAGCGCTTAAATAAATTGAAACAGATGGGATTGGATAATAGACTTCTGAGTTGGATCAATGACTGGTTGTTGGATAGGCAATACAAAGTCGTATATATAGCAGTGCACTATCCTGAAAGAGAAAGGTCACTAGTGGTGTGCCGCAGGGGTCAGTTTTGGGGTCACTGTTGTTCAATTTGTATGTTAATGATATTGGGATGGGTTTAACACATTCATTGTCAGGCTCCTCGGGCATAGTTTGTTACTGCACACCAAGCACTTTCACTTCTTCAAGGTCAGTACGAGTAATCTCGTAGCCGGCTTATCAGACAGAATTTTGTTTCATATGCCAACTACAAGTAATCTCGTATCACCCCACCTATATATTACATGCGCTGACGACTGTGTAACTTGAGTTTAGAGTTCAGTGATGTTCAGCATTCAGTGCAGAAGGTTTATTGCGTCTAGTCTCTAAAAAACCGTTAATTACACCATGGCCAGTAAAAGAAAGATTACTGATGAAGAATTATAAGCTTACGCTAATACGAGCGACGATGAATGGAAAGAATTATTTGGTTCCAATTCTGAAAATGATTATAATCATACAGAAGACTCTAGCAGTGACTCAGATGATGAAAATTCTGAAGATGAAGTTTGCGTCCAGCCAAATACGTCAACATTTACTAATTGGGAAAATTCAGAATAAGAGCCCCCACAATTTGACTTTGTTGAAACTACGGGTTTTAAAATTGACACTGCAAATTTTAGTATCGAAAAGTTGGCTGAACATTTTTTCCTAAAAATTTCTCAGACTTTTAGTTGAACAAACCAATTTATATGCTTTACAAAATATTGAGCAAAGACTAGCACAAATCAAAAAAAGTCAAAGCATTTCAAACTAGAAAGCAACAGACATACCTGAAATGAAATTATTTCTTGGATATTTACTTCATATGGGTCCTTGTACTTTACCATCTATTGAGCATTATTGGAGTACAAATCATCTTCACAATTTTCCATGGTGCTCTAAAATGAGCTGACATAGATTTCAAATTTTATTGTGTTATTTGCATTTCGTAGATAATTCCCAAGCAGCTAACAATAAATTGCACAAACTAAGACCAGTCCTAGATCACTTTAAGAGTGTAATGCGAAATAGCTACACACCAAACAGAAACTTATATATTGATGAGTTAATAGTGTTGTGGCACAGTAGATTGTCATTTTGGCAATACATAAAAAACAAAAAACATAAATATAGTGTGAAATTCTATGAACTATGCAAATTGAATGGATTGGTGATAAAAATAAAAATTTATACAGGTAAATCTGAATCCTCTTTAACAAAAATGGGTCACGCATATGATATTGTATTTCACTTGATGGAAAAATATTTAGACCGGGGTTATGTATTGCATATGGATAATTTTTATAATTCTGTAGCTCTGACTGAATCTCTTACTGACAGAAAAACTTACATTTGTGGAATGCTGCAAAATAATAGGAAAAACAATCCACCAGATGTTATACAGAAGAAACTAAAGAAGGGGTGATGTTTTAGTCAGAAAATGGAAGGATAACAGGGAAGTTCTTTCCATTTTAAATATCCACAAATTTGAAATGGATGAAGCGAAAAATCGGAATGGTAAAATTCAGTTAAAACCAAATATCGTTAGGGACTATAATTTAGGGATGTCGGGCATGAATCTTTCTGATCAAATGCTTTCTTACTATTCCGCCTTATGAAAGACAATTAGATGGCCAAAGAAATAGGAAATACGCATTTTTGATATATACATTCAAAATGCGCATAAATTTTATAATATAGTTACTGGAAACACAATGACTTAAAATTTAGAGATAAATTTATCTCAGCTTTTGTTGGAATGGATGAGCTTACATCATCACAGAATATCAGCAGGATTTGGGATCTACATTATTTGGAAATTTTACCACCTACAGAAAAAAAGAATCTCACAACAAAGCCATGGGAAACATGTTATTATCGTCCTATGTGCCAGGAAAACCATCCATTGTGCGTGGAAAATTGTTTTAAAGTGTACCATTCATAATTTGATTTACAAATTACAGGTTATACTACGGCTTAACTCGTGCTTGGTATAGGAGGTCAGTCATCGACACACGAGTATATTCATAGTTGGCTTGTGAGGCTCATATATAATATACTATACTTTTGCTGAAATTATTTTCCTTCTACCAAGCCCCCCAGACGTGCTCTCTGCTTTACGCGCAAGCTAAGGTCCAAATTAAGGTGCTTATACTACGGGTTAACTTGTGCTTGGAGTAGGATTTTGGAAATCGACATACGAGTATATTCGTAGCTGGCTTGTGAGGCTCATATACCGACTACAAGTATACTTGTAGTTGGCAGTGAAAGCGTTAACTAGTGAAATGCAGCCGTTTGCAGATGATGCAAAACTGGGGAGAGCAATGCAGAGTCAAGCGGATGTTATGGCCTTACAAGAGGAGTTGAATATATTGCATGAATGGGCAATTAAGTGGAACTATTAGTTCAATATTGCAAAGTGTAAGGTATTGAGATTTCGTAAGCAATGATGGGATGCAAAGTATATACTGGGTAAGGAAACTTAAAGTAGAGGATATGAGAGAACTAGTGTTTAATGTGCACAGAATTGGTTGCCGGGTTTTTATGGTGACAAGGGTATACTGGAAAGGGTCCAGAGAAGATTCACAAAGGTTGTCAGTGGTCTTTGGAATGTAGAGTACGAGGGCAGATTGAGAGAATGCAAGTTGCAAAGCCTCGTGAATAGGAAAAAGAAAGAGGAATATGATTAAGACATGAGCTAGTAAGGGGTTGTTATCAGGTTAACATTGAGATTTTCGATAGAATGGGAGAGGGTACAACAAGAGGCCATCACTGGAAACTGTATAAGAAGGGTGTAAGCAGAGGAGCGAGGAGTAGGTTCTTTGTATGGAGAGTGGATGGTGAGTGGAATGCATTGCCTAAGTGTGTCGTGTATAGACACATTGAATTATTATTATTATTATTATTATTATAAGCATCTCCAGGGAGTAGGCAGACTCATCACAGGAGACCCAAACTATCAAAACAATATCTATCATATCTCTTCTTGAATTCATTTACAGACGAAGAACTCACAACTGAGTCAGGCAATGCATTCCACTCATTCACCACCCTCCAGGTGAAAAACCTCGTTCTCATACCCTTGTTAATCAGACTTTTCCTTAATTTCCAGGGATGACCTCTTGTTCTTCCATCACTATTAACACAGCTGAAACATTTCCCCTGCATCAATTTTATAAAAACCTTTTGGTAATTTAAATGTTTCTATCATATCTCCTCTTCTCTGTCTATCAACCAACCTCGGCAATCCACAAGCTCTCAATCTATCAATGTAGGGAGCATTTTTTACATCACTCACCAACTTAGTCACTCTCCTCTGAACCCTTTCTACAACCTCCTCATCTCCAAGGAATCCATGTGGCCAGAGCTGAGCACAGTAATCCAAATGTGGAAGTATCGATGCTTTATAAAGGGGAATAACAACCTCTTTATCTCTGGATGTTAGTGTGTTCCTCAATAACGAAGTAATCCTATGTGCAATCTTGGACATCTTAGCAATGTGTCCCCTGAACTTCATCTCCCTATCTACTAACACCCTTAAGTCCCTAGCCTCATCAATCTCTTGGAGTACCATTCCATCAATGTATTATACAGCTGGTATTCTTTTAATCCCAAAATGAATTACTTAACACTTTTCCACATTGAATGGACATCCATTTCCTTTGGCCCATTTTACCACTTTATTTAAATCACCCTGCAAACTATCAATATCAGCTTGATTTTTTATTGCACTACCCAACTTTGCATCATCAGCAAACAACTGAACATCTCCCTTCAAGCCATTTCCTATATCATTTATGTACAAATTAAACAACAATGGCCCAAGCACAGAGCCCTGGGGCACACCACTGGTCACATGCCTCATCCTGGACTCTGTTCCTCCATAGACCACCTTCTGGTATCTCTCCCTGAGCCATTCTCCTATCAATATCACCAGTTTAGTATCCATCCCCATCTGCTCCAATTTGCGCAACAGTATTCCATGGAGTATCCTGTCAAAAGCCTTAGCAAAATCCAGAAGTATCAAAAGCATGGTTGGATGAGCATTGTGTGCAATAGTGTGTACCTCCATGGAGGTCAGATGTTAATAATAATTAATAGTAATAATAAAATATTATATATATATATATATATATATATATATATATATATATATATATGTAGAAAGTATTTTATCTTGGGTATAATAAATGTTAAAGATACCAAGCTATTTTAAACCTGGTTTTACTCCATTTCCTAAGTAAGCAAACAGCCAAGCAAGTCAAGTTTTGACTTACTTGTCTGTTTGCTTACTTGGGAAATGGAGTAAAACCAGGTTTAAAGTAGCTTGGTATCTTTAACATAAATATATATATATATTAAAATATAGACAAACAAACAAACAAACAAAAAAAAAACTCCAAAGAATTCTAATGTACAGAAAGAAATGTAAAAAGATTTATAATTACAAATTATTATTATTCAGGCCACCATGGAGTCAAAAGACTCATCGTGGAAGGTCCTTTCTAAGAAACACAAGTCTATCAAGACTAATCAAGGGAGGTCCCTCCTAGGAAACACAAAGTCTATCATACCACTCCTTAAACGCATTGACCGTTCTTGATCTCACCACTTCATCAGGCAATGCATTCCATGGTTCAACCACCCTCCATGCAAAGAAACCACTCCTCACACTCTTGCTCACAGTTTCCTTTCGTAACTTTCAGAGACGGCCTCTTGTCATCACTCCTTCCCGCTGTTCAACCAAGTGAAGGAATTTCCCAGTGTCAACCCTGTAACCACTCTCAACAGTTTAAAAGTCTCTATCATATCACCTCTCCTTCTATCCACAAACTCTGCAGTCCACACTCTCTCGGCCGATCTTCATAACTAACATTGTACAGTCCTGACACCATCTTTGTTATCTGCCTCTGTACCCTTTCCACGGTTAATTTATCCCCTTCAAATCCTGGGGACCAGATCTGAGAACAATAGTCTAAGTGTGGTCTGATCAGAGTCTTATGCAACGGAATGATAACCATTTTATCTCTGCAGGTCAGTGTCCTTCTCATTATTGCAGCAATCCTCTGTGTTACCTTCACTACCTTTGCAATATGTCCCCTAAATTTCAGTTCTCTAGCAATCATCAACCCCAGATCTCTTATCTCCCCTACTTCCCCCAGTTTAACTCCTCATATAGAGTATGCAGCGTCCCATTAATGTGTCCCAAACCTCAAGACCTTACATTTGCCCATCTGTATAGCTTATTCAAATCCTCTTGCAGGGCTACCCGATCTACACCATTACTAATAACCCTTCCCAGCTTCGCATTAATCCGCAAACAACTGAGTATTCCCTTGCAATCCACAGACAATGTCATTGATATAAAGGTTAAACAATATAGGTCCCAGCACTGAGCCCTGTGGAACACCACTTGTAACCTTCTGCCTCTTTGATATTGCTTCACCATACACAACTCTCTGATACCTATCAGACAGCCAATCCTGATTCCAGTTGACCAATCTGACATCCAGGCTCATGTGCTGCAACTTGAATATCGGCTTATCATGTGGCACCCTGTCAAATGCCTTTGCTAAGTCTAGGAAAATGGCAGTATATGCCTTTCCCTCATCTAATGCTCTTGTAACTTTATCATTAAAGGCTAGCATATTGCTAAAACAAGAGCACCCCTTCACAAATCCATGTTGACTCTCACAGATAGCATTACTCTCATCTGTCCAATGCTGTATGTGGTCCCTCACTACTTTCTCCAAGATCTTACTAACTACTGATGACACACAAACTGGCCTAAAATTAGACACTTCCAGTCTGCTACCGCCCTTATGCAATGGCACTATCTTACCTTCCTTCCATTCCATGGGCACCTTTCCCTGCAGCCAGACTTTCATTGAAAAGACAGGTAAAAGGCACTCTCAGTTCCTTAGCACATTCTCTCAAAACTCGTGGTGAAATACCATCCAGTCCCACCGCTTTACTAACATCCAGAGTACTCAGTATGTGGAACACACTGATAAATTTTATATTATTAAATACACATTAGTAAATCAGGAAGATTTATGCAATGCAGCTTAGGCTTCACCTCTATAATAGAAAGTTATATGAAATTTAAATTATCGATATTTAAAATTCCTCCCTATTCTACAGAGTCAATGTTTGGAAGAAATAAATATCAGGATAACTGAGGTGGGGTTTGATTGTTGGATAACAGACTACTCCAAATTGATGAAACCATAAGAGTTCTTTTCAGAGCAGTCAGATGTTAGGTCAAGAATGGATGTTCAGATAAGATGCAAAAAATTCCAACCAACTGACACAGGAAGGGCTGACTGTTTGGATTATTCAGATATTAAATCAGCACATGGAAAGCTCAGATGTTACAGAACTCAATAAAACATAACTGACTGAATACTTTCCAAATATTTCTGAAATATTATACAAGCATGCTACAAATTCTACCAAGACTGATACATATCACTTCAGGATAAAATAACCAAAAGAACAAAAAATTACTGATCTTAAGAGTTAGATGGCTGACATTATATTTAATAGAATTCACTAGCACTCACCTTTGCTGCAATCTTTCCCTACAAAACCAGTGAGACAGTGACAAGTATATAAATCCCAACCTTCCTCACAAGTACCTCTATTTTTGCATGGACTGCTAAAACAGTAACCGTTTTTCTTTGTACAACCAATCACAGTGCCATTGTTGAAAACATAGCTAAAAACAGAAACAACTCATTTTTTTCTGTAAACACCTGTATACTATTTAATGTATAATATAATATATATAATGTTATTTTACACACACAATATTCATATGAAGAAAGCCAGAATGAGACCAACATAATGCTACTGTTCATATTAACAAATGTGAACTATACTGTTCAAAAGCAGCAAAAAAAAAAAAAAAGTAACCGATGATAAAAGAATAAAAATGTTGCCAACAAATACAGTATTATATATAAGATTATTATTATTAACACAAGATGTCCATGGAGTCAAAAGACTCGTGTGAGGCAAACACCGTTACACTTTGCATGTAATGGTGTTTGCCTCAAAAAAAAAAAAAAAATTTGCAATGCATTCCACTTGCCAACCACTCTTCATGCAAAGAACCTGCTACATATGCCCCTACATACACCCTCCTTATACTGCTTCCAGTTAATATCTTTGTTCTATCCCTATCTCCCATTCTATAAAATAATTTTATTAAAATTATTATTATAATTCAAGCATCCATGTAGTCACAAGACTCATTGTGGAGGCCCAACCTAGAAAATACAAAATCTATCATACCACTTCTTGAATTCATTGGCCATTTGTGCTTTCACTACTCACTCTATCAGGCAATGCATTCCACTGTTCAATCAAAGCAAAGAAACTACTCCTCACACTATTGCTCACAACTTCCTTTGATGATCCCTTGTGCTCACTCCTTCCCCCTGTTCCACCAAACAAGAGAATTCCCCAGTTTCAAACATGTAACTACCTCTCAACAGTTTAAAACTGTCAATCACATAACCTCTCCAATCTACCAAACTTTGCAGTCCACATTCCCTAGGCCTATCTTCACAACTAACATTGTACAGTCCTGAAACCATCTTTGTTAACTGCCTCTGTACTCTTTCCACAGTTAATTTATCCCCTTCAAATCCTGGGGACCAAATTTGAGCACAATAGACCAAAGGTGATCAGGGCTTTATACAAAGGAATGACAACTCATTTATCTCTGCAGGTCAGTATCCTTCTCAGTATTGCAGCAATCCTCTGGGTTACCTTCACCACCTTTGCAATATGTTCCCAAAATTTCAGGTTTCTATCAATCATCACATGCAGACCTCTCGCTTCTCCGACTTTCCCCAGTATAGTTCCTCTAACAGAGCATGCAGCCTCCCAATGATGTATCGCAAACTTCAAAAGTTTATATTTAGCTGAAATAAACTGGCACCCAATTCATTTATCAATCTGTCCAGTTTATTCAAATCCTCTTGCAGACCTACCACATCTCCACTATTAACTAATAACTCTTCCTAGCTTCACATCATCTGCAAACATTGACATCCCCTGCAATTAATTACAGGGGGATGTCAATTAATCATTGTTAATTAACATTACCATCATCTGCCCAACACTATATATAATCCTTCACTAATTTCTCCAAGATCTGAACAACTACTGATGAAATACAAAGTAATATATAATTTGACACTTCTAGTCTGATACCACCCTAATGCAATGCCACTGTAAAAACTCAATGTAGCTTAAAAATACCGAAGCGCTTTACATCGATTTTTACAGAGGTCAAGTCCCATGAGAATATTGTAAAAATAACTGTGTTTGTCTCTGTATATTTTGTGCTAGATATTATCGTAAATAACTCATTGGAAATTAACTGTATTTACTCCTTTAATACAAGAATATTTTAGAATGTCAAAAACAAAGGCAATGTTTTGCCACCGAAAGGTTGTGTAATATACCCTTTCTTATGCCCTCCTAGAGAGGAGGGCATAAGAAAGGGTGTTTATGAATTTTGTGTGTAAGAGAAAATGTTTACAAGCTCTGCACATAAACACCTCTAAAGTCAGTCTGAAAGGTTCAAACAACTTTCTGCTTGCCGGCAACTTACGATCAAAAGAATGCACGGAAGAGAACAAAGAGCGGGTTAAACTTAAAAGAAGATGAAAGAGTCATGCCGAATTCTTAGGGGGTTAGAACCCTTCCTGCAAGGTCTCAGAGATGCCATAATAAAAAGGGACAACGCTGGGCAATAGGGGCTTCTAGTCGCTACCAGAGAGAGAGAGCTTCTAGCTGCCGAAGAGAGAGGGAACCCATTTGCCAGTCAAAAGAGAGAGAATTAGTTGGCAGCAGTTTCAGTTATTGGAGGCAGCAGTTTGAGCTATTGGAGACGGCAGATAGAAGAGCAAGTCGTCCAGGCTTTTCAGCGAGCCCAAGCTAGAGGAGAAAAGCTAATGTAAATTCCCGAAGCAGCTTCACTCGGAAGTTTTTCTTTTCGCCGTGGGAGAAAAACCGTTTTGCTGGAGCTGTATGAGTACTGCAGGTTGCAGTCCACAGACAGCCCGCTATTTTCCGACAAGATACTGCTGATGCCGGACATTCCTGAAGGAAGCTCAAAATCTGAGATGAAAGAAGTGCCATAAGACTTTAGTGAAAGACTTTTTGACTGCGTGTGCGATACAGAGCCTTTGTAAGTTCCACCCTTTTGTACATTCCCTCTGATGTTTTAGATGGACTATTAAGAATTTGTTTAATAGTAATAAGAAGTGTCCTTAAGAGAATCAATTGGCATGTTGGAAGTTGATATCAAAATTGTAAAAATAACTTAATAGAGAGTTAGCTAACCTATTTGCGAGTAAACTACGAGTTTAATAAGTTGAAATTGTAAGCAGAGAGTAAATAAGTTTTTGAGTTAGAGATTATTTAGTGTTGAAGTAAAAGGGTTCTAATTTTATGCTCAAGATTTTATAGAGAAAGCAATCTCCCTATTGTTGAATTCATGTATATTTCATATTAATGTAAATAAATGTGTTTTAATTATTTGTTAGAAGAGTGCTGCCTGATCATTTATTTTACAACTGCACTGTTTCTAAAAATAACTGGGCTTGTGAACGGGAAGCAATTAAGGCAATAAAAGCGCAGTTTAGTTACTTGCGAACCACAACTGTTTATGTAAACTTTGTTGAAAAATTTACGCTAGTAAGAGAGAGAGATCTACAGGACGGTTTATTGAGTCTTATGCTGAATATTGATATATTGGATGGCTCAGTCTTACAAATAAATTTTCCAGTGTTCATAGGCATATGACCAGTAAACGGAAGGTGGATAAACATATTATGCAGTAGAATAAGTGAGAAAGGTTACAAGAGGAAAAGCGCATACTGCTAATTAGTAATAAAGAATAAAAGAAGATATTACAATAACGCAGCAGACAGCAAATTCGTTACAGCACTATCTTACCCTCCTCCTACTCATTAAGTACCTTGCCCATGGTCAGACTTTCAATAAACAGCCAGTTTAATGTAGTTGTAGTTCTTCACACATTCTCTCAAAACAACATCCAGTACTGTTGCTCTATTGACATCCAGAATATTCAGCATTTGAAACATCCTCTCTTCTTGCACTTCTAAACCTCGAACCTGCCCTATCCCTCCAGTATTAAAACCTATATCTCCAGGATGAAATATCCTAAAAATACCCAAAATCTGATACAAAGGACATTATGGAAATGTTCACTGAACAACTCCACAACGTCCTTTGCATCAGGCACTATTCCCATTTTTATCCAAAGTCATTCATCTGCAATCATTTCTACTCCTACTGGAAAATAGCAAAAGAAAATTCCTTAGGATTTTTCTTTAGATCTCAGGGACAATCTCTTCTCATATTCCAGTTTTGCCTTCCTTACCATACTAGTCAGCTCTTGTGGGAATGGGAACTTGGGAGAAGGGGGACGACATCAAGTAACACTGAGTCCAGTGGAGTCTAGAGGGGTTATAGAGGGATAATGCTGGTTATTGAAACAATGGCATTTATATACTAATGCCAGGAATATTAGGAATAAGAGAGAGGAATTGGTGGCGCAGATAGCATCAGCCTGGCCAAAAATCATTGGGATCACTGAGACGTGGTTGACAGAAGAGGATATAATAACAAGAATACAAGTCACTGGATACAGCATTTTTTGGCAGGATAGGAAGGGAAAGCGTGGTGGTGGAGTACTGCTTATGATAAGTGACGACCTATGTCCTCTAAGACTGGAGACTTTGGAAGGCAGTGACACTAATGATTTTGAAAGCATATAGTGTGAGGTAGAGGTGGGAAAGACAGGATATTTAGTGGGGTGTTGCTACAGACCCAGGAGTACAGAGGGTGGGACCAGAAAATGTTTAGACAGTTGAGTTTGGCAAGTGCAAGAAGAATGATTGTTATGGGAGATTTTAACTACAGTAGTATAAACTGGGGAGAGGAAGATACATGTAATACATGTAATATGTAATATGTAATAAGGGAATGGAATTTCTAGAATTCTTGAGGGACAAATGTCTTACGCAACATGTAATAGAGGGAACAAGAGGTTCAAGAGTTTCGGATTTGGTTATAGCATCAGAACAGTTGATAATAACTGATATGACATCTCTCCCACTAGTTGGAGAGAGTGACCATATGGTTTTGACTTGGAAAATGAATAGACATGCAGGAGTATCAAAGAGACAGGAATGTATGTGGAATTATATGGCAGGTGATTATAATAGTCTAAGACGTCAACTTAGGGAAGTTTCATGGAGGGAGGAATTGGAAGGCTAGGATATCACATTATTGCATGAGAAATTATGAAAGAATATTTGTTAGCAGCAATGGTAATTTGTATACCACGAGTGAACAAGTGGACACAATTTGGAGTAAAGTGGATGACAAACAATATTAAACAGGAATTGCATGTGAAAAAGAGGCTGTAGAAGAGATATAAGGAGACAGGTGAAGAGAAGATGCATGAAGAGTATAAGACAAAGGCCAGAAGAGTGACAAATATGGTAAGGAAGACGAAACTAGAATATGAGAGGAGATTAGCCCTAAGATCCAAAGAAAATCCTAGGGATCCTTTCTTTTAGGGTTACACGGTGATCGGCATTCATTTAAAAAATTTTATGCAATTTACGACCGTGTTAAAAAAAATTTTTTTTTTATTATCCTGGCTTTTCGATCTTCACATCAAGATCATCATCTGGAGCATACATAAGTATAGAGAACAAGCTGAGTTACATCATTAACTGTAAGCTAGAGAAACAATGATTTGATCACATGTTATTCTACTGGTGTGACCTCTAATGAAAAAATAAATAAAAAAATAAAAATAAATAAAAATAAAATAAATGTTTACATTAAGCTAAATTCTATTTTTACAATGACAGGAATAAACATTCTTTTAGATGGTTTTCTTTCAGAAACAATTGGTGTTCTATTTTTAGTCTTTGTCACTGTCATTTTAAGCCGTACCACTTATATAGAAAAAATGAATCTGCTGGTCTCTGACAATAACACATACAAACTAGTTAACTACAACCAAACTAACAGAACAAAAAACAAAACAGAGAAACTACTTAAATCAATTACCACATGGCCTGAAGATACAGTCAAAAAACTGTTCCCTCATTACGCGCACTCCCCTAGAATTTATGGGCTACCAAAAATTCACAAAGAAAACACTCCACTAAGACCTATCGTTGAAGGAATTGATAGCCCGACGTATCACTTAGCCAAAAAATTAGCGGCAACACTCAAGGAGTTGGTAGGTCATTCCCCTTCCTATATCAAAAACACACAACACTTCATAAACATCAAAGACATTACATTAGAAAAAGATGATTTATTAGTCAGTTTTGATGTCTCTGCCCTCTTTACGAATGTCCCAATCAATGACACAATCCTTCTCCTACAGAACGAATTCCCTCCAGATATCACGGCGCTTTTTGCGCATGTATTATGGTCGGGTTACTTTGTATGGCAAAACGCCTTCTACTTACAAAAAGAAGGCACAGCCATGGGCTCGCCATTATCCCCCCCATTGCTAACTTTTACATGGAACATTTTGAGCAACTTGCCCTAGATTCCTCCCCTCTAAAACCCAAAGTCTGTCTTAGATACGTTGACGATGTTTTTGCGATCTGGTCCCATGGCCGCCAGACATTGGACGCATTCCTTAGCCACCTAAACAAACAACACAAACGCATACAGTTCACAATTGAAATTGAAAAACACAACACACATTCATTTCTAGATACATTTGTCACACATCTTCCCTCAGGCAATCTTTCCTTCACTGTTTACCGAAAACCGACACATACGGGACAATATATACACAAACTCATACCACCACCCAACACAAAAACTAGGTGTCATCAACACGCTAAAAAACAGAGCTCAGACAATTTGTTCCAGTGAACAGGCACTGAAAGACAAGTTTAAAATTATCAGTAATAACCTACAAAAAAATGGATACAGCCAAAATACTATAAACAAAATTCTCTACAAAACCACAATAAAAAACAAAGACAAACCAGACTACAGTAAAACTATAACCATTCCCTACATTAAAGGAATATCAGACAAAATAAACAGAGTACTACAAAAGTACAACCTCAAAGCCACCTTTAAACCTCCTGCAAAATTAAAAAACTTACTCAACTCATCCAAAGACCCACTCCCTCCACTAGCTCACCCTGGAGTATACCGGATTTATTGTACTTGCAACATACCATATATAGGAGAAACAGGACGCACTATTCCTATTAGACAAAAAGAACATAAATGACACATTAAATATAATAATAATAATTAAGGTGAAGCTGGCCTTTCTGATCATGCCCTGAATACCTTACACAGAATTGACTGGAAAACCACCAGCTGTCTACATCACACTAGAACATGGTATGAACGGAAATTCATGGAAGCCTGTGAGATTATCAGCAACCACCCCAATCTGAACAACAATGATGGTTTAAAAATCCCAAACATTTGAAAGGTATACATTCAACCTTCCTCACCAAGAACAACTATAAACAGGACTGTAGAAAATCCAGCATTGTAAATCAAAAATAAGAATTGTAATACTAAAAATAGGACACCAATTATTTCTGAGAGAAAACCATCTCAAAGAATGTTTATTCCTGTCATTGTAAAAATAGAATTTAGCTTAATGTAAAAATTTATTTTTTATTTTTTTTCACCAGAGGTCACGCCAGTAGAATAACATGTGATCAAATCATTATTTCTCTAGCTTACAGTTAATGATGTAACTCAGCTTGTTCTGTATACTTATGTATGCTCCAGATGATGATCTTGATGTGAAGATCGAAACATCGGAATAATAAAAAAAAGTTTTTTTTTTTTTTTTTTTTTTTTTAAACACGGTTGTAAATTCCATAAAATTTATAAAATGAAAAATCCTAGGAAATTTTTTAGATATATGGCCATTAGGAGGAGAAATGACTGGAAGAATGATATTGTGGGATAAAAATGGGAATAGAGTGACTGATGCAGAGGACATAGCAGAATTGTTCAATGAACACTTTATTGGAGTATTTCATCCTGGAGGAGTCAGTTTTAATGCTAGAGGGATAATGCAGGTTCGAGGTACAGGAGGAGAGTGTGTTTCAAATACTGAGTACTTGGATGTGAGTAAAGCTGTGGGACTGGATGGTATTTCACGAGAGAATGTGCTACGGAACTGACAGTGCCTTTGACCTGGCTTTTCAACGAAAGTCTGGCTGTGGGAAAGGTGCCCATGGAATGGAAGGAAGGTAAGATAGTGCCACTGCATAAGGGCGGTAGCAGACTGGAAGTGTCTAATTATAGACCAGTTTGTGTGTCATCAGTAGTTAGTAAGATCTTGGAGAAAGTAGTGAAGGACCATATACAGCATTGGGCAGATGAGGGTAATGTTATCTGTGAGAGTCAACATGGATTTGTGAAAGGACGCTCTTGTTTTAGCAATATGTTAGCCTTTTATGATAAAGTTACAAGAGCATTAGATGAGGGAAAGGCATATACTGCCATTTTTTTAGACTCAGCGAAGGCATTTGACAGGGTGCCACATGATAAGCTGATATTTAAGTTGCAGCATATGGGTCTGGATGTCAGATTGGTCAACTGGATTCAGGATTGGCTGTCTGATAGGCATCAGAGAGTTGTGTATGGTGGGGCAGTTTCAAGGAAGCAGAGGGTTACAAGTGGGGTCCCACAGTCTCAGTACTGGGACCTATATTGTTTAACCTTTATATCAATAACATTGTCAGTGGATTGCAAGGGGATATTCAGTTGTTTGCTGATGATGCGAAGCTGGGAGGGATTATTAGTAATAATGCAGATGTGGCAGCCCAGCAAGAGGATTTGAATAAGCTAGATAGATGGGCAAATGAATGGAGATCTCAGTTTAATGCAGCAAAATGTAAGGTCTTGAGGTTTGGGAAACATCGATGGGATGCTGCATACTCTATGGGAGGAGTTATACTGGAGCAAGTAGGGAAGACAAGAGATCTGGGGTTGATGATTGATAGAAACCTGAAATTTAGGGGACAAACTGCAAAGGTGGTGAAGGTAACACAGAGGATTGCTGCAATAATGAGAAGGACACTGATCTGCAGAAATAAAACAGTTATCATTCCGTTGTGTAAGATCCTGATCAGACCACACTTGGACTATTGTTCTCAGATTTGGTCCTCAGGATTTGAAGGGGATAAATTAACTGTGGAAAGGGTACAAAGGCAGATAACAAAGATCTTTTCGGGACTGTACAATGATAGTTATAAGGATTGGCTGAGGGAATGTGGACTGCAGAGTTTGGTGAATAGAAGAAGGAGAGGTGATATGATTGAGACTTTTAAGCTGTTGAGAGGTGGTTACAGGGTTGACACTGAGGAGTTCTTTTGCTTGGTTGAACAGCAGGAAGGAGTGATGACAAGAGGCCATCCCTGGAAGTTACGAAAGGATATTGTGAGCAAGAAGGTAAGGAATGGTTTCTTTGCAAGGAGGGTGGTGGAATGCATTGCCTGATGGAGTGGTGAGAGCGAGAACGGTCAATGAGTTCAAGGAATGGTATGATAGACTTTGTGTTTCTTAGGGGTGGGGGGCCTCCCCTCGATGAGTCTTGATAGACTTTGTGTTTCTTAGGAAGGACCTCTCACGATGAGTGTTTTGACTCCATGGAGGCCTGAATAATAATAATTCTCTTCTCTTTGATACTCCTGCATGTCTATTCATCTTCCAATTCAAAACCACACAGTCACTCTCTCGGAGTGAGATGTCATCACAGTTATAATCAGCTCTTCTGATGCTATGACCAAATGTAAAACTCTCGAATCTTGTGTTCCTTCTAATGCATGTTGCCTTAGACATTTGTCCCTCAAGATTTACAGAAATTCCATTTCCTTATTATTACATGCAGTTTCCTCTTCCCAATTGATACTGCTGTAGTTAAAATCTTTGATAATCCTGCTAAGGATTATCAAAGATTTTATCTACTAACTAAGGTGGAAAAACATGACTGACCTTTAACAAACCCATGCCACCACTGTAAAAATGCTGCTGCTGTTATGAACCCTCTTTTGCATTCTATTTCAACAACCTCTCCAATACTTTAACTACAACTCCTGATATACAGAATGTTCAGATCGGCCTATAATTTGTTGCCTCAGCCTTTATCACCACCTTTGTGAAGTGGAACAATTTTGCCTTCCTTCGGTTCCTTTATGAGTTGTGCTATTACAAGACTCTTGTTAAACAGGTAGGTCAAGGATGGTGCTAACTACTTTGAATGCACTTAGAACATGTGATAATATGCCATCAAGTGGCATTGGTGTACTCAACTCCTCATATACCTCTTGCTCATTCACTATAAGTCTTCTCTCAATTCATTCTCTACACATCTGCTTCTGATTTCACTATGAAGATGAAAACACCCTGATGGAATGCTAACTGAATACCTCAATAATGTTCTCTGTAGAAGTTACCAATCTCCCATTTTCACCCATTAACATTATCTTATCATAATCATTCTTCTTTCTACTCGCCACACATTAAAAATCGATATGTTAGCCTGATTTGCTAATTATCTGCTAGAACTGCACTTTTATCATCCTTATCATTTGAGTCACTCTCCTGGCCCATTCACCTTGTGATGCCTCCAAACTGCCTTCTTGGTGCTTAATCTCGCTCATTTATTTTACATCTACCTTATTCAGCCTTTTGACCTTTCATTCATGCATCAATGCAGTTAAATATTTCTTTGTCGTTTCTTTCTCCCAAGTAGAATTTATTTCCTTACTGCTCAACTCCTCAATCCATGCTATAGCTCCAAGATATCTCCATATGTTGTCATAATCATCTGTGTACTTTCACATATATCCTTTACTCACAGAAGGCTTCATATGGCTAGCCACAACCCAGGTAGACGTCATGATCACGCTCAGGAACTGGACGAAAGTGCAAAATTCCACTCACAATTACATCATCTGATAAAATGATCAGATCTGAAACTTTCAATACTTGCATGCCCTCCTTCATTTTCTTTATTCCCTAATGCTATCTCTTCATTCCAATCTATTCCACCATAATTAAAATTACCCTTGTTCACTAACTAGAGTTGCTTACTCGTTTCTTCATCACCATCCTCCACATTGCCTGGCCTATAGCACCATCCAACTAAATATCTCTTCTTGTCAACTTCCAATTCACACCACACTACCTCAAAACCATTGTCACTATTTTCCTCCATGTCTACCTTATGTGGGCATAAAATCACTGATATAATCAGCAGTATCCTCCCCTCCCTTCTTGACCTTTGTATCCTTGCAAAAAACACTATGCCCTTCCATTTCTATTACCATCAAGATGTCATTTTCATTCTACCATGTTTCACTTATAACAAATCTGGGACATATAAATTCAATCAGTGAAACCATTTCATCTCCCTTATTTCTGATACTCCTGGCATTTGTAAATAAACACACAGCAGTTATTTTTTTTTTTATTTTTTTTTTTATTTATTTATTTTTTTTTTTTAAGGTATATAACCACTCCAATCCAAGCCACTTGTTGGTTGTGATTTTCCACCACACCTGTCTTTGCCCAATCACTTTTATCATCATTTACTACATATATCTGCTCAGTCTCAACTATACCACTCACATTCCAATCTATTCTACTTCTATGCTGATCATCCTCACATGCATTCACTACTATTTCAAACTTCCACTCTCCCTTTGCCATGTCTTCCTGTCCACCCACGCTACTCCCATTTCCCTCTTCATCTTGCATTCCTGTTTTCTCTCTCTCTCTCTTCATCTCTCGCACTTCAATCTTCTCTGTATCACTCTCCCGATCATTCATTTCCCCTATTATTTCTGATCTCTTGCCTGCATCACAAACTGCATTTCAGTATAGAAAATGTTTTCCCCGGTTCACTACCCAAAAACCATTCAAATACACTATCACATCTGCATGATTCCATTCTTCCCTCAAATACATGCCACATCCACAAAGTGCATTCCATTCACACATAACTTTGCCAGCATACCATTCATGATTCTGGCTCAACTCACCATTGACATACCTCAGCAACACACTGACAACCTTTCCATTGTACTGTTATTTTTCCAGTATCTTCAATAACCTCCTGATATCTTTCCTTACATTCTTCTTGTGTTCACTTAAAAAATTTGTCCCCACAACCACGCTAATTCTCTTGCTAGTTTCCTCATCGTATCCAAAGCAAGAATTATCTCTTGCTCATTCTCCTTCCTGGATAGGGGATATTATGGATTCTCTCTCTCATTAACCAATCCTCAAACAATAGGATCTCCATACACAGCCATTTCTCTAATCATTCATCACCTCTTTATTCTTTCATTCTATTATTTTGTACTCTTTCATATGTTTCCACTAAATGTCTAATATCACCCCCCCCCCATATTCCTCAATTCATTTTTTTGATTTTCAAAAACTTTTCTTCAAATCCTGCATTCTGTTGCTTCCATAGTCTAGATACCTCTCATTCTGTCAACCCTTACTTTCAATTCCTCATTCATATTTCCTTTTTCTCCCATATCACTTGCACTTCATTCTTTTACTCCCTCAGTTTCATTCCATTTCCATTTCTTCACTCTGTTTTGAGTTTGTTAACACTTGGTCTAACAAAATATCACACTTTCTACAAATGCATACCTTTCCCTTGTCTCTTATTCAATCTCTCTACAAACACACCTTTCATGTTTCGCCACACATATATGTGTGGTGACACTGAACCATTTTCAAAAATGTCTACACCATTAATGGCATTTGCTATTTGAGCTGCTCAACAAGATAACATCATGTGTGTCATATGACATTGAACCATTTTCAAAAATGTCTACACCATTAACGGCATTTTCTATTTGAGCTTCCGAACAAGATAACATCATGTGCGTCATGTTTCATTCAAGGTAAGATCCAGAAATTAAATAAAAAAAAGTTGGTAACAAATCCACAGAGCCAAATAATAAACAATACTATACTTAAATACAAGCAATATTGCCAAATATTACATAAAATAGCACTTATCTTTTCTCCAGTCCTTTACTATGTGGCAGCACTTGCCAATTTTCTATTCTAGTTATTCAAAACAGTACAAGGTTGTGTTTGTGTAGAAGATGGATGTATTCAGATAAAGATTAATCCAAGTATATGAGGTCTATCAATCTCTCTCCCTACACTTCTAGAATTTAATCTCTTGTCATTTCTGGTGTCTTTCTGTTAAGGTCATGCAGACTAGCTGAGAATAATGCAAATGTGATGGTGTGGCTTTACATTTCTGCACTGCTTAACAAATGGTTTCCTAACAGAAAAGCATCAAGTCAACCATGGCAACACCATCGGCAAGATTTTTTCTTTCTAAGTTGGTACATCTGTCATAAGCATCCATGTGAAATTGCAAGTCATTCTATCAAGTAGTTCGTTTTATAGAGCTGACTGAAGCAAAAGTGTTGTCTGTATCCCTTGAAATGGATAAAATTGAGTATCGTGCAGTTATAAAATTCTTTGTAAAAGAAGGTTTAACGGCAAAAGAAATTCATTAGAAGTTCATAAAAGCATATGGGTACTCTTCTCCTTCATTTTTGACAATTAAGAAATGGGCTGCCGAGTTTAAACATGGCCAGCCTTGAAGATCATGAAGTGCATGATATGGTATTGGATGACTGGCAAGTCAAAGTGAGTGAAATTGCCGAGACTATAGGCATTTCAAAAGAATGTGTAGGATATATTTTGCATGAAGAATTGCAAATGAAAAAGCTTTGTGCAAGATGGGTACAGTGCTTGCTCACAGCAAATCAAAAATGCACTCTTGCATGATAATCTCTGAACAGTGCTTTGAGCATTTTATCAAGAATAAAACTGATTTTGTGCATCAAAATATTACTACAGATGAGACTTGAGTTCACCATTACACACCAGAATAAATACAGCAGTCAAAACAGTGGACAGACTGATTGTTCAGCACCAAAGAAGACAATGTTGGTTCCATCAACAGAAAAGGCCATGGCATTGGTGTTTTGGGATGCTAAAGGCATTTTGTTCATTAATTATCTTGAAAAGGGTAAAACAATAACCAGGAATTATTATTCAGATCTTTTAACCAGACCTGACTAAAAAATTCGTGAGAAAAGACCCGGTTTGCAGAAGAAAAAAATAATCTTTCATTAGAAAAATGCACCTGACCACTATTGTTTTGGTAATGGGAAAATTAAAGGATCTGATGAATTGTTGGAACATCCATCCTATTCCCCAAATTTGGCTCCCTCTGACTTCTATCTCTTCCCAAAACTAAAACTCTTCCTCGCTGGTCAGCATTTTAATTCAAATCAAGAGGTAATTGCAGCTATAGAGGGGTATTTTGCAGATCTTACTGAGAACCACTACTAGGACAGGATAATGGTGCTGGAGCATCGCTGGAATAAATGTATTAGTCTTGACGGAGATTATGTTGAAAAATAAAAATAATTTTGAAATTATAAAATTTGTTTTTTCATTGTTAGGCCAAGAACTTTTCAGACCACCCTTGTATACAAAAAAAAAATGTGCTAGATCTGACACATTGAAATATGAATCTAGCATTCATTTTTAATTTTTTTTTTTTTTTGAATCATTTCTTTTATATATAGATCAGTTCCATACAAGAAACTTCCCAAGACCTATTACCAAACACAACGACACCGTGGATGAGCATGAAGTTAGAGGAAAGAAAGGAATTTGTCGATATGTTTCTTGAAGAATTGAGAGTAGCAATCATTGGGAAAAACAAATTGAATGCTTCCAAGCTGCAACCCATATAATGCAAAATATTATTCATTTTGCATAATGCAAAACACTGCAATATGTTGCAATAATCAGAATCCTACATAATATATTTGATGATATATTATGTTACTCTTGCACTTCTGAAGTCTGCTTCTTTACACATAATCTTGCTATCCACCAGAAGAAGCCCCTTGTGATAAAGATGAAATTAGTCATGTTTGTATGAAAAATATATGTATATTTTTTTTTGTGCATTAGTCTCATTTAGTCATATATTTCCCATGCCTGTAAGATAGCAAAGTTTACACTATACTGTATAAGATAACATTATTGTTACAAACCTACAGGAGTTACTCACGGGAGGTCGACCTTAGACAATTCAAAGTATCATACCAATATCATATCATAGGTTGTATGGAAGAAGACTCAGAGAGGGAAGATAGTGTGTGTGTTTCCCAGGTAGTTCATAATGAAGAGCTAAGATGAAGAGCATTAAATAACGAATAGTATGATAGTCAGAATGTTCAAAAGAAAGGCTTGGAATACGTAGCTGCTTCGAGGGCATTTGAGGACAGAATGGAACTGTATGCAAAAGACAGCTTGCATTTGAACGAGGAACATATGCATCTAGAGAGAATGCTGTTCTCTGAATGAGTCATTGAGTCAATGCGGAGAAACTAGACGTCAGGGTTGGCCTCTTGTGGGAATATGTGCTTGGGAGAAAGGGGGGGATACATCAGGTAATACTGAATCCACTGGAGTTTGGAAAGGATAATGATAGGTATAGAAACAGTGACATTTTTATTTTTTATAGTAATGCTAGGAGTATCCGGAATAAAGGAAATAAATTGGCGGTGCTGATAGCATCAGCCCTGTCCAAAAATTACTGGGATCTCTAAGAGTGTATAATCTTGACAGAAGGTCATATACTAACAGGAATAGAAGTAACAGGGTAGAGCATTTTTTGACAGGATAGGAAGGGAAAAGGCAGTGATGGAGTATTGCTCATGATAAGTGATGAGCCTATGTCCTGTAAGAACAGAGGATTTGGAGGGCAATGACACAAATGGTTTTGAAAACATACAGTGCGAGGTAGAGGTGGGCAAGATAGGATATTTAGTGGAGCGTTGCTAAAAGCCAGAGAGCATACAGAATGAGAAGCAGGAGATATTTATGCAGTTGAGCTTGGCAAGTGCAAAAAGAATGATTGTTATGGGAGATTTTAACTACAGCAGTATAAATTGGAAAGAAGAAACTGCATACAGTAATAAGGGAATGAAATTTCTAGAATTCTTGAGGGAGAAATGTCTTAGGCAACATGAGGTTCAAGAGTTTTGGATTTTGTCATAACATCAGAAGAGCTGATTATAACTGGGATGGCATCTCTGCTGCAGTTGGAGGGAGTGACCATATGTGGACTATAACGTGTGGAATTATAAGGCAGATGATTATGATAGTCTTAGATATCAACTTGGGGCAGTTCCATGGGTGGAGAAATTGGAAGGGTAAGATATCATTAGTGCTTCAGAAATTGTGAAGGAACATTTATTAGCAGCAATAGTAACCTGAATACCACGGGTGAATAAGAGGACACAATTTGGTGTAAGTAGATGAGAAACAATATCAAACATGACCTGAAGGTAAAAAATAGGTTATGGAAAAGATAAGGAGAGGGGTGGAGAACAGATGCATGAAGAATATAAGGCTTAGGCCAGGAGAGTAACTAGTATGGTAAGGAAAGCAAAACTAGAATGTGAGAAGAGATTGGCCTTGAAATCCAAAGAAAATCCTAAGGAATTTTTTTTAGCAATGTGGCCAGGAAGAGGAGAAATGATTGTGAAAGAATGCCATTGTTGGATAAAAATGGGAATAGAGTGACTGATGCAAAGTACATAGTGGAGTTGTTCAAGGAACACTTTATTGTAGTACTTCATCCTGGATAAGTAGGTTTTAATACTATAGGGATAGGGCATGTTCGAAGTTTATAAGTGCAATAGGAGAGTGTGTTTCAAATACTGAATACTCTGGATGTCAATAAAGCAGTTGAACTGGATGGAATTTCACCATGGTTTTGAGATAATGTGCTAAAGAACTGAAAATTCCATTGACTTGGCTTTTCAATGAAAGTCTGGCAAAGAAAAGGTACCCAAGAAGGTAAAACATTGCCATGTCAATGTCTTACCCAAGGGTAAGACAGATCCATTGCTTAAGGGTGATAGCAGACTGCAAGTGTCAAACTATATATTAATTTGCATTTCATCAGTAGTTATTCAGATCTTGGAGAAATTAGTGAGAGAGATCATATATAGCATTGGGCAGATGAGGATAATGCTATTTGTGAGAGTCAGCATGGATACTGTTAAGAGGCACTCTTGATTTAATAATATAATTACTTTTGTATTGGGGGGGGGGGGATATTAAGGAGGTGGAAGTTTACAAGTGGAGTCCCACAGGGCTCAATACTGGGACATAGGGGACATGTATTGTTTAAACTGTATATCAATGACATTGTCAATGACTTGCAGTTGTTTGAAGATGATATGAAGCTGGGAAGGGCTATTAGTAATAGTGGAGATGTGGTAGCCCTGCAATAGGATTTGAATAAACTGGAGAGATGAGCAAATTAATCGGGGTATCAGCTTAATTCAGTTAAAATGAAAGTACTGAAGTTTGAGATGCATCAATGGGAGGCTGCATACTCCATTGGAGAAGCTGTACTGGAGAAAGTGGGAGTGGCAACGGATCTGGGGGGGAGGGGAATGATTTATACAAACCTGAAATTCAGGGAACATATTGCAAAAGGTAGTGAAGGTAACCCAGAGGATTGCTGCAATACTAAGAAGGATGCTGACCTCCAGACATAAGATTGTCATTCCATTGTATAAAGCCCTGATCAGATACACCACTTGGACTATGTTTTCAAATTTGGTCCCTAGAAGAATTTGAAAGGGATAAATTAACTCAAAAGGGTGCAGAGGCAGGTAACAAAAATGGTATCAGGACTGTACAATGTTAGTTATGAAGATAAGCTGAGGGAATATGGACTGCAGAGTTTGGTAGACAGGATAAGGAGAGGTGATGTGATTGATACTTAGACTGTTGAAAGGTAGTTACAGGTCTAATCTTGAAGAGGTACCTGCGGCATAACTATACATAATAATTTACACGATAACCGCAGTAATTAACTTTAATGAAATAAAGGTATAAATATTTCATGCCGAAATCAACAGCATCATTAGTGTAGAATAGTTCAAAGGAATGGAATACAAAGTACATAACAGTCGATGGATTACCAATTAAAATTGTTTCCGAGTGCTAGAAATTAATATTAATACAATATTATTAAATAATACTTAAAAACTATTTTTTTGACGGTTATATAAGATAAGAATCTCCCAAACTTTTGGAGGAGAGAGAGAGAGACAATCATTTCAATTAAAATTTGGCCGATGTAAAAGGGTTTCGCAACTTTCTTTGAAAAGGCATTCGTATTTAAACTTGCATCTATGGAGAAGACGAGCTTTATCCCACTGGATATTGTGTTTAGTGTCAATACTATGTTGTGCCAGACCAGACTTTTGAGGTTCATGTATTTGATATAATACTGATGTCCCTTCATTCTTTTTTCCACAGAATGGCCTGTTTGTCCAAATTATATTAAATTACGTTCGCACAGTATCTGGTAAACCCCAGCTAATTATAGAGGTGACAGTTTGTCTTTTTAGATGGTAACGAGTGAGAATTTTGTTGATAGGAAAATATGTGGGAATGAGATTATACTTCAAAATTCTGCCAATCAGTTCTGAGATGCCAGAGATATAAGGGATTTAAGGGATTGGAACCCTGAGGTCTGTTGAAGAATTCTGAGGTGTTGGAACAAAGGAGTCAATTATCTGATTGATTTCATTAGGGTTGTAACCATTAAATTCTATTAAGTTTTTTGATAGTGAAAAGTTCTTGTTGTAAGCTTGAGGGAAATGAGTACACTTTATGTGCTCTTTTAATTAAAGACTTGATAACACCAATTTTTTGAGAGGTGTGATGAGCAGACTTTTGATGAATGTATCTGCCAGTAAAGGTTGGTTTTCGATAAACATTGATTGATAAATTACTAGAGGCTGTGCGTGTAAGAAGGATGTCCAAGAGAGGTAAACTACCAGCATTTTTTTTTTTTCCATGGTGAACGGAATGCATGGATGAAGTCTATTGATCTGTTGTAGGAATGTAGTAAGTTCCTCTTCAGCATGTGGCCAAATAGCAAAGACATCATCAACATAACGAAAACAAAGAGTGGGTTGGGGATGAATGGTGAGAACAAGGTGTCTTCTAGATAGTTCAAAAAATAGTTTGCCAAAGGTGTAGACAGAAGGCTACCCATGGCAGTATCTTCAACTTGTTCATACATCTTGTTTTTCCAGCTGAAATATCCTGAATGTATAAAAAATTCAAAAATCTTTGCAATATCCAGAGGATAATCATCATATAGTAAATTGACAGTGTCAGATAATGGAATATTGGTAAAGAGGGAAATAATATCAAAACTGACTAACAAGTCAGACTCTTGTATTTGAACATCCTTGATTTGTTCAAGAAATTGTGTCAAATTTTTGATGAAAGATCTGAATTGTCTAGTATGAGCAGTTAATTAACGTGACAGAAATTTAGCAATTCTATAAGTGGGAAAGTCGATATAATTCACGATGGGTCTTACTGGATAACTTTCTTTATGAATATTTGGGAGGCCGTATAAACGAGGAGTTCTTCCAAAATGAGTGTGCAACTTGTCTATGGTATTTGATCCCAACTAACAATTTCATCAAGCAACTTATTTAATTGTTTAATTTACGATTTTATAGGGTTATGGTAATTACAGGGTTGAAGGAACAGGAACGGTGGAACAGGAGTAAAGAGTGAGGCAAGGGACCATTCCTGGAATTTCCAAGAAGCTAAGGGGTGCTTCCTTTGCTTGGAAAGCGGTTAAACTGTGAAATGCATTGCCTCATAGAGTGTTGATGAGTTCAAGGAGTGGTATGATAGACTGAGTTTTCTAGGATGTGCTTCCCACAATGAGTCTTTTGACTCCATAGAGGTCTGAATCATAATAATAATACTATACCACTCAAACCTACCATGCCTCATTCAATGGATTCCATGTTCAAGAAATTTTTTTTCTTGAAAACTTTTTTTCTCAAACACCTTCAAGAAAGAATTTTCAATCTTAACCTAAAACAATGCTTCTATGGTACATTATTAAAATTAAAAAATCAACTCTTCAGGATCCAGAACCCAATCACTACTAGATACTGCAGTTCCCAGTGTCTTCTGAACTGTAATGGCAGAAGTATAAACACAGTTCTGATGTACTAACTGAAGGTTGTGAGGTCCATATGCCCAACCTAACTTCCATCCTGAAAGTTTTTCCTGCACTTCCAATAGTAACCGTCCTTTCCCACATTCCAGGTAAAATAGCCATTTGAATATGCTCATAGCCGTGATTTACTATCCATTCACATACTTCATCCATTACAGCAATGAAGTCATGCTTTTTGCATCAAGTTGCAATCTATTCTTGTTCTGATCTTGCAAAAACCTTTCCAAGAGAATTATGAGGAGTGTTCACAATAATCAGTTTGGTTTTATAATTAAACTTCACATTGATGAAGTTCCTGTAGTTTGGAGCCATACAGAACCAGAACTCTACAAAAAATCAACACCCAACATCCTCATATCAAGTAATTTTAAACCTAGTTTTACTCCATTTCCCAAGTAAGCAAACAGACTAAAAGTCAAGTTTGCGCCTGCAATTGATGCAAGTCTAATTGATCCCACAGGTAGTGGGATCAATTAGACTTGATTTTTGACTTTTCCCAGAGGTGTGGCAAGGGGCCGAATCCTGCTGCCATACATACGGCCTACCATTGGCTACCCTTGTTATCCAGGGCTTGACTACAGTTAGCAACTCCACGAACAAAGCCCGAATTCCAATGCCAGGGTTCTTCAACACCTGTTCCTGCAGATTTGCGAGGAATTCTGCTGTACGAACGCAATCAGATCGTCTGCTAGGGATCTTTCTTCTTGCTACATCCTCGTAGTCACCATTGCAAGTCTCTAGTTCATGCCCGATTGTTTTTACTGTATTCAGGGAGCATTGGGCAGCAGTCGTAATATCCTTATTTTGATGGCGGGCACGAATCATCATGATACAAGTTATTCTCTTCCATGATTCAGGTGGGTTCCAGCTATCCATCCTTTCTGACATCTTGTATATGAATGAAGAAGGGTCCAAACTTTTAAATGAAGAGAAGTGTGTGTTAATACATGTAACTTACGGAAAAATATAATTAATTATAAATATGTCAAATTTATCCCGAACACCCTGTATATATATATATATGGTTCTTTTTTTATTGAAAAGAAAAGCGAGAGTGCGTTTAGTATCCGATATTCTTTCAGACAGTAGGTCTAATTTAGCTTTATGATAGATTCTCTTCGCACGTTCAGTTGTTATGTTTTCTTTAAAGCATATAAATTTAGGAAAGATAGCATGGAATTTGCAACGTTTTAAGAAGACCAACCTGTTAATGTTTAGTCCAATCCTCTTTAGTGTCTTGTTGAAGTTTCTTTTATTATTGATAATAGAAGCCTTGTCATGAAGGTTATGGATGACAGAATGATCATTGACTCGGTTAACATACATAGTTTTATGAAAAAAAATTGAATGACTAGAACCGAGATTTAATTAAAAAGGTTTTAATATAAACACACTACTAGTTTCGGCCTGTAACAGCCTTCTTCAGGTGACATTATAAAAGAAAAAACACTAAACATTGAGGGTTAAAAGACTATGAACATCATAGACAGTCTTTACACATAATTAGCATTAAAACGTTGTAGTTGTATTTGAAGCTGTTCTTTCATTTGTTGCATTGTTGGGAGAGTGCGTGCTTGCTGCATCACGTGAACGCCAGTACATGATTACAGCTGAATGACTATCCGGGAGGTTGTAGCTTAAGTTGTTATTTAGATGAACAGGATTGAAGATGATTTCTCTCGATTAAACAATTTTTCTCTCTATTTCGTCACTGCAACGGAAGATGTTTGTAGATTTTTCCCAGCAGACTTTGTGACTTTGGTTATTATCATTAGGATTAGCCGAGAAGAGGATATGACTTGATAATGCACTTGCTCGCTGTCTCTTGTAAGTAATGTCTCTCATGTGTTCTTCCATACGCATTTCGACAGATTTGTCTGTCTGCCCAAAATAAGGAATATCGCAGTCACATAATATTTTATATACGCCAGGGTATTTGAGTTGATGATGACAAGGTTTTGGGTGGCTAATTAAGGAACGGATCTTTGGAAGTGGAGTGAACAAGGTTCTGATACTGTATTTTTTTAGAACTTTTGCTAATTTATGTGAAACAGTACTTATGTAAGGAATAGATATATTGCTTTTGAATCTATTTGTTTCTTCTGAGTGATGTCTGGGAGGATTAAGAAGGAATTTGTTAATGATTTTCTTGGAATATCCATTAATTTCGAAAGAAGTTTTCAGATGGTTTATTTCTGTAAGCAGTTCATTTGGATCATCAAGAAGAGAACGGGCTCTATGTCCCAAGGTGGAAATTATTCCAAGCTTATGAGGAGGGAAATGATGAGATTGACTGTGCAGATATCTGTTGGTATGTGTGGGTTTTCTATATATCGATATTTTTAGTTTACCAGCAGAAGAGCGAGTCATATATATATATATATGACAGAATGATCATTGACTCGGTTAACATACATAGTTTTATGAAAAATATTGAATGACTAGAACCGAGATTTAATTAAAAAGGTTTTAATATATATAAAAATATATATTAATTAAATCTCGGTTCTAGTCATTCAATATTTTTCATATATATATATATATATATATATATATATATATATATATATATATATACACACAGGGTGTTCGGGATAAATTTGACAGTTTCGTAAGGAAAAAGAAAATCTTCTTTGTATCTATTAAATTTAATGAATTGACAAAAAACATTACAGGCAGAGTTAATTACAATACTATCAACAAGATTTACTCAAAATAACCACCATTAGCATCGATCACAGCTTCAATCCTGCTTCGGAACCTCGAACAAGCTGATGCTACAGTCTCCCTGGGAAGGGCCGCAAAAACTGTTTTAATTTTATCCATTAACTGGGCTTTTGTATTACTGGAAGTGCGATTGGTGTCTTTTTCAACTGCGCCCCATACAAAATAATCCATGAGGTTAAGGTCTGGGGAGTTTGGAGGCCAAACATTTGGACTGGTGAAGTCGTAGAAATTTTCAGACAACCATTTTTGACTTTTCCCAGAGGTGTGGCAAGGGGCCGAATCCTGCTGCCATACATACGGCCTACCATTGGCTACCCTTGTTATCCAGGGCTTGACTACAGTGTTTAGCAACTCCACGTAGCCATCTGAAGTCAACCTGAGGCCCTCTTGGAAAAAATGCGGAGGCATCACATTGCCTTCAGAGGATACACATCCGAAAACCATCACAGTTTGGGGAAATTTAGTCTGCATTACACGAGGAATGTCCTTTGTACTGTGTGCAAGCCATCTGTTATTCTGCGTGTTGTGTTTTTGATCCTGGCAAAAGTTTTTCTCATCGGAAAAGAACCAGATTGTTTGTGGTTCCGCAGGATGTTTCACTCTGCTTAGAAGTTTTTTCGCGTTTATCAAACGTTTTTCACGGGCCTTTTCTGTAAGCAGCTGACCTTTGCGGCGCTTGTATGAGTAGTAGCGGAGGTCTTCATTGAGTGCAAGCTTCATAGTAGAGGCTGCAACATTCATTTCACGTGACAAAGCCCGAATTCCAATGCCAGGGTTCTTCAACACCTGTTCCTGCAGATTTGCGAGGAATTCTGCTGTACGAACGCAATCAGATCGTCTGCTAGGGATCTTTCTTCTTGCTACATCCTCGTAGTCACCATTGCAAGTCTCTAGTTCATGCCTGATTGTTTTTACTGTATTCAGGGAGCATTGGGCAGCAGTCGAAATATCCTTATTTTGATGGCCGGCACGAATCATCATGATACAAGTTATTCTCTTCCATGATTCAGGTGGGTTCCAGCTATCCATCCTTTCTGACATCTTGTATATGAATGAAGAAGGGTCCAACCTTTTAAATGAAGAGAAGTGTGTGTTAATACATGTAACTTACGGAAAAATATAATTAATTATAAATATGTCAAATTTATCCCGAACACCCTGTATATAGTCATATATATATATATATATATATATATATATATATATATATATATATATATATATATATATATATATATATATTGGACACAGGAGGCAACATGCACTAAGGGAACTGAATTTCAAGATTTCTTGAGGGGTAACTGTCATAGGCAGCACGAGGTGGAGGCAACACAAGAATCAAGAATTTTGGATTTGTTCACAGCATCACAGAATCTGTTTGTGACTGAAATGTCATACTTGCCCTTAGGTGGTGGGAGTGATCAAACAGTCCTGACATGGAGGATGAATACGCATGTAGAAGTACTAAGCCAGAAAGAATTTGTGAAATTTTAAAGCAGGTAGGCAACTATCATAGACTTGTGCAGTATAATGGATGAAAGAATTTGAAGAAAGAGGGGTCAGAGGTACATGGAGAATACTTAGGAAAAAAAAAATTGATGACAACAATGGCAGACTATATACCACAAGTGAAGAAGATAAAGTGATTTGGAGTGAAATGAATGACTAGAAAAATTAAACTGGAATTACAGGGATATAAAGAGATTATGGAAGACACGTGAAGCGAGGTGGAGAACAATTGCATGAGGATATAAGATTCAGGATAGGATTAATATTGTAAGGAGAGAAAAGTTAAAATAGAAGATTAGAACTGCAGTCAGAGAAGTGGTAGTTGTTTTTTGTTACATGGCAAGAAAAGGACTATGGACAGATTACCTTGCAGGATGAAGATTGGACTCAGGTCACTAATTTAGATGATGTAACTCAGCTATTTAATGATCACTTTATTAGTGTTCCTTTGTAGTTCAGCAGGCTTTATTCCTAGAATGATAAGCAGTAGTGAAATTTTAAGTGAATAAAGAGGATGTATTCTGAATACTGAGTACTCAAAATGTCAACAAGGTAAGGAGTAACTAGTTGGAATTTCACATCTTAAGAGAATGCGATATAGAACTGATTGCAGTATTAACTTGACTGTTTAATAAGTCTTTCAACAGAAAAGGTTCATAGAGAGCAAAAAGAATGTAAGATAGTGCCACTGCATAAAGGTGGTGGTAGAATGGAGGTATCGACTATAGGTCTGTTTTTATTTCTTCTGTAGTTGTTAATATTTCACAAAAATTGGTAAGAACTCCGATTTTGCAAATTTTGGATAAGAAAGTAGAGGTCTGGGTTGTATTCACTCTTCCATGCTGCAGCCTTAAAGGTTCCTTTGTTGTTTGCATCAAATATTAAGCTAAAATTGTTTTGCTCAGCCTAGTTTGTCAATGCTTCACCATTTCCATCATTATCATTGTAATTCCAAAGGGTGTGATGGCTGTTAAAATCTCCTATGTAAATAGTAAGATTTGGAAATATGGGAATTACTTCAGGTGGCCATTCTACCAAGGGAGGCTTATAGATGTTAATTACTGTGAGATCTTCCATTTTTTCTATGATAGTATGTATATTCTGATATTGAGTGAGAATTCTCTATATTTCAGAGAAGAATCTCTGTGCAACTTATGTATTACATACATAAGTTGTGCAGCCATGAGCTTGGTGATGTGTAGCTCCTAGTATATCATACCCTGCAATTTTTCCTTTCAATTGTTGTTCATTATCTGTGTGTGTGTGTCTCTTGAATGACAGTTATTTTATTTTCTCAAAGGATTTTTGAGAGATACTGACTTTTAGCAAAGCTGATTCATTCAATGTTGAGTTCGCAAATCTGGAAATCAGCACGCAGCTTTTTCTTGTGGTCCTGAAAAGAACCTTTTAGTGATTGTATAGCTTATGATTTCATGTGTCTATAGCCAGGAGATTGTTAAGATAGGTCTGGCTACCAGCAATCACTCTTGCTCATTTAGCATCACGCAGGGTGCACCATGTGGAGGTGAGCTAGAAATACACCCCTATTAAAGAGGTGACTTATTATTATTTGTCACCTGGAGGTGACAAATAATAAGTCATGAGTGGTGGAAGCAGAGTTGTAGAGTAGATGCTTCCACCACTCACATCCACCAACTGACCGTAATTACACCAATGCCATCTACCGCCACCACTAGTATTTCCACAGCCAATCACAAACATCCATGCCCATGGCAGGATTTGAATCCACAGCCTCTTGACTGGAGAGCAGACATGCTAACCACTCGGCCAGCCAGGCTGGCACTTCTTATCAGTGAGAGTGATCAAGCAAGAAGATAAGCATGTGAGAGCTTTGATTAAGAAGGGACATATGTGGAGCTATAAGGCAGGTAATGACAGCTTAAAGATGTTGACTTGGCATGAGAACTGTACAAGAATCAACAGTACATGAGAATTAGTCAAAGTATCTGAAGGAAGTTATATCTGACTGCATCCAGGAAGACACCATCTGTGAATGGGTACAACATTGCAGAGTATACCTTTTCTGTCACAAGCAGTCTAGAAAGCACATGTCATATTTAAAACAGGTTCTATTTATTATGATTAGTGTAACATCCCACTACATCCCATGACATCACCTCTAGTAGCCCAAATGGTGAAAGTCATGCATGAGTTTCAATGTATGGTTAAACAGCATTCTGACATTAGAAATGCGGAAAAAACTGTATTCTATACAGTTTTTTCCACATTTTTTTTTTTATGTAATTCACACCAAAAAAGAGGCTATAAACTTATAATACATTAATACACAGATGGGCTGCATTATATAATCTGGGATCATCTGGTTAGATAATCCAAAAAAAAAATTTTTTCAAAATATCATCTCATTGTCCTCACTTCAATACTTTTTTGAAAGTAATGGTCATGAATATCAAATTTACTATCTGAATGCCCACAGTCATTAATCACCAATATGAATTCCATCACTCTCATTCCACAGTAGATCTAGTTAACATTACCCACTTTTTTTATGAACACAAGCAATGGAAAAGTTTGAAGACATGCACATGATTGCTCTTGCTATTTCCAAGACATTTAATCGAATCTAGCATTTTATGATCTCCCTTCTTTTCTCCCTCTCCATTGTCATGGCAGGTTGTTTACTCTCATTAGGTTTCTCTGCTAATGCTGGTAAGTAACCCAGGGTTTAATGCTTTCAATCACATACTTCCTACCATACATCAAAGACCTTCTCTCACTCAAGATTTTCTATGCTCTCCCTTACTTTTGATGATATTCCAAGACCAGTATTTCTCTTCTTAGATTGATTTTACATCTAGCCTATCCTAGAGCAAAAATAAACAAACTTGACTTCTCTCCTGGATTCCTAAACTGTTAGGAATCCAGGAGAGAAGTCATCATTTAGATGCACTCCAAAGTCAGAATCACATTTGCAGTGATTGACTTTGGAGTGCATCTAAAACTTTCCTGAGAATACTCAACTTTCTGATGAACTCTCTCCAATCACTTTCTCATACACTCTGTTCCACCAAACTGGGTGCCACCACTAATTAACAAGTTGACTATTGAGTTATCCCACCCTAACAGGTTTGCATATATCCCATTCTGATTGAAACTTCTCCCTTCTTGGCCACCAACCAAATCAGTATTGCAAGATCACTTTCACAAGCTGGTAGCAGCATTGCTATGGTATTCCCAACGCATTCTGGGGCTATCACCAAATCCAATATTCAAATCTTCAATGGCAAACTTCCATGTTTTGGAAGTTTGCCATTGAAATTAAAATAAAATTGAAATACCATTGAAATAATATAGATATGAAGTTTATGATGGTTGATATTTCATCCCCCATAGCTAGTTAAGTAGTTAAAGTAGTTAAAAAGTAGTTAAACTGACAATTTAACTACTTAAATACACTGACAATTTAAGTAGTTAAATTGTCAGTGTATTTTATAATGGAATGAATGAATTTTTACAGTGTCTAGAAAGGGGGAAAAAACACTACTTCAGACTAGAGGTGAATGAACTAAAGATGTATCATAAATTTAGTTTATTTAGTTTAATCCTTTATCCAAGTGTAAGCAAAGTTTGTGCCTGAAAATATCTTCAGGACTGAGGTAAGGTGGTACAACACACTGGCAACTTGTAGCAAAGGTGGACCAAGCTCTCGTCACTCCCTGTCTCAGTATCTCACAAACTTTGTTTGCTTACACTTGGATAAAGGATTAAACAAAATTTATTATAGTCTAACCAAGTGCAAAATAAACCTCCAACATCTTTCTCTAAATTCAGAGTAATTTAATAATAAGGTGGTACACCTGTTGGCAACTTGTATAGGTAAATATGGCTTCTCCATTGCTTCTGCCTTAGTATCACCACTTCTGTGTCTGCCTCCCACTGACGAGACCTCAATAAAGGCCGAAACCAGTCAGGGTAGTGGCCCTTCCCTTAATGCATAGCATTAAACATGTCTGCAAGGAGATGTGCTTTGCATTGTGGGAAATACTGAGACAAGGAGTGATGAGAGCATGGTCCACCTTTGCTATGAGTTGCCAGTGTGTTGTACCACCATACCTCAGTCCTGAAGATATTTTCAGGCGCAAACTTTGTTTGCTTACACTTGGATAAAAAAATTAAACTAAATAAACTAAATTTATTATAGTCTAACCAAGTGCAAAATAAACTTCCAGGAACTAAAGATGTACATGAGGTTAAGGCTTAGCATTAGTGATAATCACTGAATGCCTCTAGGTAATGTGCAAAAACTAGCAGTATCCTTGACTCAATTGTTTGATGAGAATCTAGCAGTAAGGTTTCCACAAGAGTGGAAGAAAGCAAAACAGTTCCACTGCATGCTTTTAAAGACATGTTATTCATTATATACTGCTGAAGCTATCTTGAAATTTATTATTACGTTGGCATACCAAATGGCATATTTAAAACGATTCAGAGAAAAACTACTGGATCTAATTAGCAACTATTTTAAAGTTTTTTTTTATAAATGGCATACTGAGTCACTGTTTAGCAGATGATACTTTGTAAAATAAGAAGTAATTTTTAAAGCCTGCTATATAAAATATTTTGATGATGGGATTAAATAAATTAAATTTAAAAGGCAAAGTAAACAATGCTTATGAAAGCTTTATATATTCCATTTACAGACACTGTCTCTCTCTTTATAAAAGTAAAAGCAAACTAAAATGTTAAGAATCAAGACAACATACTATACCCAAAACAGTTTTTATTACCTGTTTAAATCTAGCAATTTGTCATCTATATACAAATCCTTTATGCAACCAATGAAGTGCTTACTGTGAACCTGAAAGTCATTTGGCAAAATGGGAAGTCCCCCAATCTGTAATGGTCCTGTAAGATCTATAAACCTGTAACATGCTTGCTTATAGTCTGAACACCTGTGGGAAGAAAAGTATATAGTTAAGATGCTATGCACCCTCCCACCTCATGAAAAAATAAAAAAAAAATTAGATATGGATTTCCAAAATGATGTGCTCTTTGACATGGTCAAAAATCAGTATTCCCTGGAAATTAGAAAATCATAATAGTTATATACACCTTTTAGATTTTAAAGATATCTTTACTCATCAATAGAATGCTGTTAATGTATCTTCTCTGGCATATACATTTACATACATATTCATATACAATAATAGTGGGACAAACATCCAATTATATCACATGTTGCTGATACCACCACAGAGAGGAAAAATGCCTTTAAGTGATGTACCAGAGAAAAACTACTTGATCTAATTAGCAACTATTTTAAGGCTTTTGTTTCTTAATGAGAATGGAAAGTGAACAGATGCAGGTTACCATCAAAGTGTATAAAAATCATCACAAGTTACGATATCCATCTCAAATTAACTATAATTCTGCTATATTAATACAAGTTTTTATAATAATTCACTCATGAAATCAGTAAAACCTGTAACATTCCAATAATATTAAACAGGATTAGATAATCTGGTAAGCTACATAGAGAGCAAATATAGTACTTTTTAAGCACCTTCAAGCTCCAAGTAAGTATGGTGGTGGTCTCACACCTGGAAATGAAAAATCATTTATTACTGAAAGATAGTCACAAACAACCAAACCACAGAAAGTTTCAAATTTACAACCTGCATGAGGAAGAGGAGAGACCACTCAGTCAATGAGATCAGCTTTATCCATTCTATCAACTAAAACAGTTAACAGTACTGAAAACATTCACAATTCACAGTTAGAACTCTGAAGTTTAATAATTTGTATTCTGCTGTTCAGCAATTAAAATCCTATTTGAAAATCACTCATTTAAGAAGAAATTGGAAATGAACACTCCTATTATTTGTTGTTTTAAGTAAACTTGCAATATATTTCAATCTTAAAAAAAAAAAAAACTTTAATTACATGAGATTAGAATAAGCCTCCCATATTTTTTTAAGTGAGAGCCAGTAGTTCTAATTCAAGTTTAGATGATAAGCAAGGTTTGGCTTCACTATTGTACCTCTAGAAGACACTAGATCTGCTATCACAAGCCTTTCCACAGGATACAGTGAAATTACTCTAATTGGTTCACTCTGGTTAGGAACTGCTATGAAAAGTCCACTCTCTCCCCAGCATCTATTTGGAATATTCAAAGAATTCATTGGTTTCTCACCAAACATCCACTGCCTTCATTTTGTGTTCATTATATAGACCATGTTTTTGCAATTTGGCCCTACAATGAAGAAACATTACTTGCCTTTTTTGGTTAACATAAATAATCTACATCCATGAATTAATTTTACTATGGAAACAGAAAAAGAAAACAAATTACTCTTAATAGACATCCTACTCTAACATTTCATCTTCAGGTGAACTAAATTGCTTCCATTTATAGAAAATCTAACTTCATGGGATGCTATATTCAACAATAATTGGCTCACCATTTGTAAGAAGGCTAGAATTATTAAAAGTTGCATTACATCATGCTTGCACTATATGTCCTATGCTGAAACAACTACAGCAAGAACTTTTACACATCAAATGATATATGAAACAACTGCTTTATAGAGCAGACCAAACAACACATTTTTATTATTATTATTACCCTCCATGAAGTCGGCAGACTCATTGTGGGAGGTTCATACAACTGACAACTTATTTATCATATAGAAGCTTAAAATCTTTAACACTCTTTGCATTAACAACACATTCTGGGTAATGTGTTCCATTCACTGACAATTCTCCACATAAAAAATCCACTCCCACACCCCTCTTCACCACACTTTTACATAACTTCCAGGGATGACCTCTGGTTCTTCCACTCTTGCCTTCTACTCTTTTTTATAATTTCAGCTGGATTAACCCGATAAAATCCTCTCACTAACTTAAATGTCTATGATATCACAATCTCTCTTCCTCCTATCCACCAAACACTGCAATCCACATTTCTTTAACCTCTCTTCATAGCTAGCATTCCAAAGTCCCAACATAGTCTTCGTCAATCGCCTCTGGACCCTTTCCAATGTCTCCACATCATCAAAAACCAGGTGAGATCTGAGCACTATAGTCCAAGTGTGGTCTGACCAGTGCCTTATACAGGGGCACAACCACTTACTTATCCTTACATGTTAGAGTACTTCTTATCATTATTATTATTAAGCGATACCTCCAGGGAGTCCAAAGACTCATCGAGGGAGGAAACCTACTCTGTCTCCACCACTTAATCCGTCAACTACAATAAACCACAACTACCATAATCATCTACACCCGTGCCATCTACTGTCCATCAACAGCACTATTATTTTCACAGACCATCACAAACATAATTTCCCATGGCAGGATTCAATGTGTTGCCCACAGCTGCACATCATAGCAGCACAATGTGCAACCTCTACAACACTAGCAATATGCCCTCTAAACTTCAGTTTACTGCTCACCAACAACACTATTATTTTCACAGACCATCACAAACATAATTGCCCATGGCAGGATTCAATGTGTTGCCCACAGCTGCACAATTATGTGCAGCCTCTCCAACACTAGAAATATGCTCTCTAAACCTCAGTCTACTGTCAACTATCTCTCTCCCAAATCTCTAATCTCATCCACTTCCTGCAGTATGGCACCATCGATGTAGTACACAGCCTTATATTTCTGCACTCCAAAATGCAATCACTTGCACTTATTGATATTAAAACTATAACCCTACTCTTTTGTCTAAGTAAAAAGTCTATTCAAATATTCCTGAAGGGAATTAACATCAGCAGTGCTACTTATAATTCTTCCCAACTTTGCATCATCAGTAAACAACTAAAGATCCCCAGTCAGTCCACATGATATATTGTTTACAAACAAGCTAAGCAGCATGGGCCAAAGAACAGAACCCTGAGGCACACCACTGGTTATAGTCCAACCACAGAAGGGAGAGCTGTCGTTGGCAACTGCCAAGAAGAGTTAATTCTTGTTGAAGGGGATAAAGAAATAACGTGATGTATGAATTGGTCACCAAAACACAAAATCATGTGATTTACGCATGAAATTTTCCAACTGTTATACAAGCAAAATAGTTACCACTTTAAAAACTACAATGATCACAAAATAGTAGTTCATTTTCCAACATGTAATAATAAACACTCATCCCACAATACAGATTGATTAGCCTATTATCAGAATGGATTCTCCTTCTTTTGATATGTGCAGAAGTGCCGAAGGGTCTTGTATCTGTGGGCATACTATACCCTCCTTTTTTGAGACACTGTTCCACCATCCACAACCTGCTGGTATCATTCAGAGAGCCAATCTCAGATCCAGCTAAACAATACACTATCTATTCCCATCCTCTGCAGCTTGTATACTGACTTATCATATGGTAATCTATTAAATGTTTTTGCAAAGTCTAAGAATATCATTGCATATGATTCTTCCTTATCTAACACACTTGTCGCCTTATCATAAAATGCAAGTTAATTACTAAAACAGGACCTATCCTTAACAAATCCATGCTGACCATCATAATGAATGCTATGTCCATCAACCCAATCCTGTATTCTATTCCTTACCAATCTCTCAAACACCTTGACCACAACCATACTTATGATTCCTATAACAATAGCTCAAATAATAAGATATTTATTAAATTATATTAATTATTAAATTTTATCCATTTTTTTTTGTATTATCATGTGAATTTCAACAAACATTTCTTAGTGTCAGCAATTACAAGAATGGAATGTGAAAAAAGTGCTGTGGTTAAAGGGATTTACACTCTTGCAATGGCAAATATCTGCAGGGACAGGTAACATTGGGAAACCATATTCTTGTTTATGACTTTCACTACAGAGGCTACAAGAAGTAAAAAAATGGTGTGCAAAGTTTTGATATGGCATGGACTGAATGAACTGATATCTCTGAAAGGTTGACAAATTCCTACTACCTATGTAAATTATATTTGGTTCATGTGCAGTATGAGGGGATGACAAAATTTGTCCAACTTCTCTCTCTGCCATCAAAAACAGAATTTAATAACATTTATTGTTTTCAATGAAATGAAAAGAAGAAATAAAAGAATAACAATAAAAGCATTACAAATGAGATATTATAAGGACAGCTATTACCAAAAACAATAATAGTGAGGGGTATTTTGACAAGAATATTTGGGCTGATGAATCAGTTTCACAACTCTATAATTATTTTAAATAAAAAAAAAGAACAATGTAGCACTTCAGTATTTTTTAATGAATGTTATGCATGGTAGATACAGAATAGTTTGCAGGGCCTTATAGTTCACCACTGTAAATCAATCTGCTTATTTTTTGCTCAAAGTATAAAAAGGTCCCAAGAGCAAGAATTCTCAAACTTCTGAACATGTTAGAGGAATCTTAGAAAGATTTAATATTTCAGGAAGCAAACAAATGTTGATAACTTACAGATCAGACTGAAATATTCACAGGTTTATGGTATACAGAAGCCTGGACAGCTCTGATATAAACCTTCAAAGCAAGGAATGGAAATTCTAAAAATGCCCTCTTGGAAATGAGACTCGAGACCACAGTTGTTTGGGTGATAGAGTCTGCCCTTGCGGACACCTTTTTCAATTGATATTTCATTGCTACTCGTGTGAAATTGGATAGTTGCTGTTGCAATGTGGTATATTTCCTGGAGGAGGTCCATATATTCTCCAAGAATTGAGATCAGAATTATAATCACTGAACAGGAATGTGCCAAAATGTGTCATTGTGTCCATTGTAAAAGGATTTCAATGGAGAATATTGTATTTGTTCCAATGAAGGGGAAAAAAAGTCAAAACAACGAAGAACTCAGCTACTGGAACAACAACAACTTATGGAGCATCACTGAAAAAGTGATAAAATGAGGTAAAGTTACAAGAAGAATTACAAAAACTACATATCAACACAGCAATGATAATAATGATTCAATGGTGGAGATAAAAATAGTGAAATATTTATAAATATTAATAACATTTTATTCAACAACAGGGATCAGAGAGAAAGGAGTAGATGTGTTCTTCTTTTCAGCCATTTTTCTGTCCACTGCTGGATGATAGCCACTGAACACTGGTTAAAAATTTAACAGTGTTTTGAAAACACTGGTTAAAAATCTAATCATAAAAGATTCAGACATAATGGTTAGTTTCGATGTCACCTCCTTATTTACCAATGTACCACTTATAGACACTCTTGATTTAATCAAGTCTAAATTTCCCCCAGATATTTTTGAATTATTTCAATTTACGATGAATGCAGGTTACTTTACATGAAGGGGGAAATTCTACAAACAGATTAATGGTACTACTATGGGTTCCCCCCCTCTCTCCCCCGTTAGCAAATTTTTACATGGAAAAAAGTAATTACCACAGCTACATACAAGCCACAAGTGTGGTTACGCTATGTAGATGATGTGTTTGCCATCTGGCCCCATTGACAAGACACTTTGGATGCTTTTGTCACCTACCTAAACAGCCAACACCCCAAAATTCACTTCACAGTAGAAAAAGAATCAAATAACTGTTTACCATTTCTTGACACATTAGTCACCTGCCTTTCAGATGGATCACTATCTTTTTCTATTTACAGAAAGCCTACACACACAGGAAGATACCTACATAAACAATCACATCATCATCCAGTCCAACAGTACGGCATTTTAAAAACACTTACACACAGAGCCAGAGCCATTTGTTCTAACAATATAGCTCTGACCACTGAACTCCAATACCTGCGCCATACATTCTTAGCCAACGGCTACAATCCCTACAAAATAGATAAAATACTACATAGGCCCATTACTCTGCCCTCCCTTAATACACAAGAATACAAGATGACCATTTCTATTCCCTATATCAGAGGTACATCGGAAAAGATAGCCAAAGTATTGTTGAAACATGACCTTCGCACCACTTCGCACCACTTTCAAACCTCATGTCAAGCTGGCAACTCTGATCCGCTCACCTAAGGAAAAAACTTCACCCTTTAGCACACCCAGGAGTGTATGAAGTTCCGTGTGACTGTGACTTGGCCTATTATGGGCAAACAGGAAGATCAGTGAACATCCGCCTGGAAGAACATGAAAGATACGTTCGCTACTATTACTATGGCAAGTTGGGACTGGCAGACCATGCTTTGGACACTCCTTCACACAGGACTAGATGGAGGAAAATGAATGTGCTATTTAGGAGTCATTATAGATCTGAAAGATTATTTTTTGAGTCAGCAATGGCTTTGAAGAATTCTCCCAACCTTAACAAATATGGTTGCATTAATTTTCCAAAAATTTGGGAGACTGTTATCCTAAGAAAAACTCCTGGATAACTGCCGTTTTTTTTTTTCTTGTTAGAGGGCGCCAAAAAATAGGACTTTAGATCTTTTGTCTTTTGTAATTATATTGTTTCACTCACTCACTGTCGCATTTACAAGTGTGTTGTGCTCTGATGATGCTGAGTTGAAAATCAGCGAAATATAAGCAATTTTATTAATATATAAGAAATATATTAATAAAACATCTTTGTTGATAAAAGTGTTTGTGGTGTTGTTAATACCGTGAAAAATAAGTCATGTTTAATGATCACTATTAGTGGTCCATCCTGGTACAGCAGGCTTTGTTCCTAGAAAGATAAGGAGTGGTGAAGTGTTAGAAGTGAATAAGGAAGTTGCAGTACAAATACTAAATACAAAATGAAAGTATATTAAATGTCAGTAAGGCAGGAGACCAGATGGAATTTCATACATGACTTAAGAGAATGTTCTGTGGGACTGACGTTGCTATTAACTTAGCTGCTTAATGAAAGTCTTGCAACAGAACAAGCTCCTGAAGAGTGGAAGGAAGATAAAATATTGTTGTTCCATAATCATGGTAGTACTATGGAGGTATCAAACTATAGGCTTTTTGTATTTCTTTTGTAGTTAAGATTTTTGAAAAATTGGTAGGAACTTGTATACAAGATTTGGGAAAATAAAGGTAATATTATTTATGCAGGTTTTTTTTAAGGGTAAGGTTTTAGTAATCTGGTTACCTTTCACAACACCAGACTAAAAGGTGAAGTGATTGGAGGCAAGGTATTCACTGTCATTTTTTTTTGGATTTTGTAAAAGTCATCTGACAGAGGGCCACGTAACAAATTTGTTTTTAAGTTGCAACATATGGGTTTGGATATCAGGTTAGTGGATTGGTAACTGGTTTCTTGATAGTGACAGAATTGTATATGGGGAACAAGTCTCGGGTAGTAAGAAGGTTACAAGTGGAGTTCCACAGGGCTCAAGTACTGGGACTATTACTGTTCAATCTTTATGTCAATGATATTGTCGCAGGACTACAGAGATATTTGGTTGTTCGCAGATCTTTAGCTTGGGAGGGTAATTTGTAATAGTGCTGATGGTTTGGTTCTTTAAGAGAATTTGAATAAGCTGGAAATGTGGGAAAATGAATGGTATGCAAGTTTAATTCAACTAAATGTAAGGTTTTGAAATTTGGCATCCACAAATGGAATGGTTCATACTCACTTGGAGTTATACTGGAAAAAGTAAAGGAAGCAAGGGATCTTGAGTTGATTGTAAATAGGATTTTGAAGTTGAGATGATATATTGCAAAGGTATCTCTGAGATTTCTGCAATACTGAAAAGGACAATGACCATTGGAAATAAAACGGTGGCAATTCCATTGTCACCTTCAAGAAAGTACAGAAACAGATAACTAAATGATATCAAGGCAATTTAAACTGGAATATATTGATTTTTAATTGACCAGTGATTTATAAACATACAATGCCAACAAGTTTCTCCAACGAAGCTGTTTGGCTTCTTCAGGGCTTATAACAGTAAGAGAAAACTCAAAGTGGCCAGTACAGAGAAAATGGAGTAACACTATCGTATAAATTAAAAATTGAAACAGATGCTTAACATTACACGTGAAAGAATTAATTTTTCTTAAAAAGTGAAAAAGAGCTGCTTTTGAGTCCCTCCAAATTATGAAGACATCATCTGCATACCTCCACCATACTAAAGGTTTTGGGTCTAATTTTGAAAGAATGTTTCCAGCTTTTCCATGAACAGATCTGCACAGGGCAGTGAGAGGGGATTCTCGAGGAGACATTCTCACTAGCTTGGACGTGGTGTCTTTATTTACCAACGTCCCGGTATAAGAAGTTATCAGTATCCTATACAATCTCTTTCCTGAAGATATGGCTCACCTTTTTCATCGTTGCCTCAAATCTAATTATTTTAAATGGAATGACATGATATATTTACAACTAAATGGCTTAGCTGTGGGCAGTCCCCTCTCACTGCCTTATGCAGATCTGTCATGGGAAAGCTAGAAACAGACATCCTTTCAAAATTAGACACCCAAAACCTTTAGTATGGTGGAGGTATGCAAATAATGTCTTCATAATTTGGAGGGACACAAAAGCAGCTCTTTTGCATGTTTTAAGAAAAATTAATTCTTCCCATTCAAAAAATACAATTCACTTTGGAACTGGAAATGGATAATCAACTACCATTTCTGGATACCCTAATCAAGAAACTAGCAGATGGAACAAATCAAACTAACAGTCTACCACAAACCAACACACACTGGATGCACCTTCATTTCAAATCAACTCAACATGTTTCCCAGAAGCTCAGTATAATACATATGCTCAAAAATAGAGCCACCAACATCATCTCAGAAGAAAAAGAACTCTATGATGAATTTACTCAAATATCAGAGACATTAATAAACAATGACTATCCAAAGAATTTAATCAACAGGATTCTTCATAGCAATTTCCCACAACAACAACCTACCATCACTCAATACAGATCTTCCATAGTTATTCTTTATGCAGGTACAGTGTCGAAAAAGATTGCAAACCTGCTTAGGCCTTTCAACATCAGAGTTGTGTTCAAACCGATACAGACTGTCTGCCATGTTTTAAGATCGCCAAAAGATCTTAATGCTTTCTTCAACCACACTGAAATGTACAACATCCCATGCTCTTAGGGCCTAAACTATATAGGGCAGATGTCAAGAAGCCTCAAAATCAGAAAGAAAGAACATATAGGTGAATGTCAATAACAACAGAACAGATAATTCTGGTCTAGCCCATCATTTCGCGATTACAAACCACACCATTGATTGGGATGGGAGCTCCATGCCTTATCTAGAAGAAGACTTCCATTGTAGAAACTTCAAGGAAGCCGTAGTAGTCCTCCATTCTGGAGAAAATCTTAACAGAAACCAGAGAATGATAATAGCCGACATATGGAAAACCTTAATAAGATCGCTCAGTTTGCCAGAATTTCATTTCGCTCATAACTACAGAACGTGCTCACACAACAGTGACTAATACAACTAGGTGCATGCATGGATGTAATGTTAAGCATCTGTTTCAATTTTTAATTTATACAATAGTGTTACTCTATTTTCTCTGTACTAGCCACTTTCAGTTTTCTCTTACCATTATAAGCCCTGAAGAAGCCAAACAGCTTCGTTGGAAAAACTTGTTGGCATTGTATGTTTATAAATCACTGATCAATTAAAATTCAATATATTCCAGTTTAAATTATCAAATTGATTGACCAAATATAGTTTAACAATGATATCAAGACAGTAAAATGTTGATTATGAGGATGGACCGAGGGCATGCAGACTGCAGAGTTTGATAGATAGAAAACAAAAGGGAGATGAGACTGATACATTTAAGCTATTGAAGAGTGATTACTGGATTAATACTGGGGAGATTTTTCATATAGTAGAATTGAGAAAAGGTACAAGGGCAAACCTTGGATGTTGCAAAAGAAAGTGGTGAGTAAAAGGGCAAGAATTATATATATATATATACAGGGTGTTCGGGATAAATTTGACATATTTATAATTAATTATATTTTTCCGTAAGTTATATGTATTAACACACACTTCTCTTCATTTAAAAGTTTGGACCCTTCTTCATTCATATACAAGATGTCAGAAAGGATGGATAGCTGGAACCCACCTGAATCATGGAAGAGAATAACTTGTATCATGATGATTCGTGCCCGCCATCAAAATAAGGATATTACGACTGCTGCCCAATGCTCCCTGAATACAGTAAAAACAATCAGGCATGAACTAGAGACTTGCAATGGTGACTACGAGGATGTAGCAAGAAGAAAGATCCCTAGCAGACGATCTGATTGCGTTCGTACAGCAGAATTCCTCGCAAATCTGCAGGAACAGGTGTTGAAGAACCCTGGCATTGGAATTCGGGCTTTGTTCGTGGAGTTGCTAACTGTAGTCAAGCCCTGGATAACAAGGGTAGCCAATGGTAGGCCGTATGTATGGCAGCAGGATTCGGCCCCTTGCCACACCTCTGGGAAAAGTCAAAAATGGTTGTCTGAAAATTTCTACGACTTCACCAGTCCAAATGTTTGGCCTCCAAACTCCCCAGACCTTAACCCCATGGATTATTTTGTATGGGGCGCAGTTGAAAAAGACACCAATCGCACTTCCAGTAATACAAAAGCCCAGTTAATGGATAAAATTAAAACAGTTTTTGCGGCCCTTCCCAGGGAGACTGTAGCATCAGCTTGTTCGAGGTTCCGAAGCAGAATTGAAGCTGTGATCGATGCTAATGGTGGTTATTTTGAGTAAATCTTGTTGATAGTATTGTAATTAACTCTGCCTGTAATGTTTTTTTGTCAATTCATTAAATTTAATAGATACAAAGAAGATTTTCTTTTTCCTTACGAAACTGTCAAATTTATCCCGAACACCCTGTATATATATATATATATATATATATATATATATATATATATATATATATATTTGCATGGAGAGTGACAGGAGCATTGAATGCATTACCTGAGAGTGTGGTGAAAGTGCAAACAGTGCATGAGTTTAAAGCGCCATACAACAGACTTTGTATCGAGTAGCACTGACCTCTCATGCCAAGTCTAGACGCCATGGAAATCAAGAAAATAATACAAAATTAGAGATTATCCCATCCTGCTAATACTCTTGACCTTTTCTCAACTCTCCTTCCAAATACAATGTATAACCTCATTCAAGCTTTGTTTATTACAGAATAACCTTTCACTTTGCCATTATCAAGTCTGTCCTTAAGGATGATTGATTTCTTCTCCATTTTTCCCCAACATCTGATTACAGTTTATATTCTCCCAATTCAAAATACCTGCTCACACCAAATAAAGAATTTTCCAAAATTCCTGACCCCTATCCAAATCTTGGTTATCCAAAAATATGCTAAGACAGTAAAAAAAAAACTTAGAATCGCAAGTGGCCAGCAACATCACACACAGCATACTCTCCAGCCTACTCCATTTGCAAAGTAACTGCCAAGTAATCCAAATCTTGAAAGAGACTAATTAGAAATCTCGCCTCTTGTTCAAATGGCTGGCATGCCCCCCCCCCCACCTTGATAAGAAAAACGATTCAGCAAAACTTTCCCCATGTCACCTCTCTCATCCAGATGGCATTGTGGTGACACCAACAATCACAAGGCTGACATAATGACATATTTCTTCTCCAACTCCTGTAGTAATGACCAAAGCGAAGTACTTTAGCACAAATGTTCTCACTACGTCTCCCTTAGTCTTTCAATTGAAAGAAATCAAAATAATACTGAATAATTTAGACAACAATGAAGCTTCCAGTTCTGATGGTATCACAACCAATGGGCTAAAAATCTGTGCTCTAGAACAGTGCTTCCCAAACTTATGGATGTAAAGGCTCCCTTTGGAAAAATTAAAATATTTCACGGCCCCAATCAAAAAAAAATCTTAATACAAACATTTATTATTATAATATTTATTGTATTTATATTGAATACAATTTATATTCAATATTTTGCGTTTGTAAGCTGCTTTTTTGTACTTCTTATCAATACCTTTGAAATGAAATTTATATGAATAAGCACATATTTACTAATATTCATTAAGCACCGAAATACCCAGGAAGCAAAATTTGTGAACCAACATGCATGTGTGATTTTTTCCATTAAAATATAAAAAATAACAAAAAAGAAATAAATAATAAATACGTTTCTTTTAAGATTAAAAAAATCTACTGTCTTAAAACATTTTAAAATTGTTTTAATATTATTTCACAACCCTCCCCTCAAAAAAACGTATGACCCCAGGGGGGCCATGCCCCACAGTTTGGGAAGCCCTGCTCTAGAATAACACCTATCCTATACTACCTTTTCAATCTTGCTTATGCAACTGGTATCTCAACTTTACAGTTGACCTAGAAACAAACCTATATGCAAATCATTCAAAAAAAAAAAAGGGACAGTCTGCCAATAAATATCATCCAATGGCATTTACTTTAGTTCTCTCAAAATATTAAATAGAAGGTCAGCAGTAATCTTCACAACCTGGAGACCATCAGCTAATCAGTGACCACAATATTGACCACTATCTGAAGCCTGTTATTTAAAAGAGGAGCTTGATTGCTCCAACTATGTTATTCCCTAATTATATCCAACCTATATGTTTATAGTCCATCATGGAGTAAGATAACACTATTATAATTTTATTTTAGTTGGTTAGAATGTTTCAGGTTTGCATTTATGATGGTGCATTGACTTCAATATCCAACATGTGTATTCTAAAGAATGAAGCTCTGATATATAAAAAAATTAAACTATTTACTGCAAACGTGTATATACAAACAGATACAAATTCTTTCTACTTCATTGTATCTCTCCAAGATCTGACATTCCTTATAAAATTAAAAGTACTAATTCTAACTTCTTAAGATACAAATAACTACATGGCCATTCTAAAATTACTGAATATGAACTCAATAATAATTTCTCATATTCTGACTAACAGTTAACAGTCTGAGATTAGAAAATTTAATAATGAGAGTTAAATTCAATAACATTAAACACTTTACAAAACAAGCTGAACACAACATTCAGCCGAAAGTTCTATAGTTTCACTTTGTCAGATGGAAATTTCCTTTGCAGCACCTATTTTATCACTGTTCTATATATCTTCCCTTATTTATTTTTTACTCACTCAATTGGTCTATCTTAAATTCAATACCTAAAAATCTTGCTTGACCAATATAATTCAATGTTGTCTTCTAGTTTCCTTAAGTAAGTTTCTTTAATGCATCTATCTTTCAATTTCCGAAACAGGCATGAAGAATAATAACTCAGACGAAAGGAATACATTTAACTGAGCAGTTCCAATAAAAAGAACTATTAAGAAGAAATAAAAAATAAATAAAATAAAAAGAACAGGTTCTATCTTGCTCCTAACATAACTTTCTTATTAATAAGCACAAAATATTTTGCTTATTAATATTGTGCTTATCCGCTGGTATAGTGGATAGTAGTGGTGCTAATGATGCAAATAACATTCAAAAGCACACTCGGTTCGAGGGAGTTGCAGAGATGAGACTGCCTGCTGAGGCACTTTTTGCCGGCCTGGTTGGCCGAGTGGTTAGCATATCTGCTCTCCAGCCAAAAGGCTGCAGGTTCAAATCCCGCCGTGGGCATGGATGTCTATTCAAGTCCTCGTCCTCCTGTAAGGGCATAACATGGCATTGCTCTCCCCAATTTTGCATCATCTGCAAAGAATTGCATATCGCTAGTTAACCCCATCCAATATCATTAATATACAAATTTAACAACAATGGTCCCAACTGACCTCTACAACACAGCACTACTGCCCTTCCTCTTATAGGATACTGCACTCCCATATACAACTTTTTGATACCTATCTGACAGCCAGTCACTGATCCAATTCAGAAGTCTGTCATTCAATCTCTCATCTGTTTCAATTTATTTAACAGCTTGTCGTGTGGCAGTCTACCAAAAGTTTTCGCAAAATCCAAGTACACCACTGCATAAGCATTTCTCCTGTCCAAGGTATTTGTCACCTTGTTATTGTACATAAGTTAATAAAACATGATCTCTCCTTAACAAACCCATGATGATAACCACAAAGAATACTGCTGTTTTCAACTCAATTCTGTGTCCTACTTCTCACCAATCTCCCCAGTTCCTTCACTACAACTCCTGATATACAGATTGGTCTATAATTTGTAGCCACAGCTTTATCACCACCTTTATGCAGTGAAACAAATTTACCTTCTTTCCGCTCTCTCTCTTGGAACATGTGCTGTTGTAAGACTTATTAAACAAGCATACCACTGCTGCTGCCAATTCTCTTAAGAAGTGTGGTGATATGTCATCAAATCCTATTGCCTTATTGACATCAAGATTATCTATTTTCTCAAATATCTCTTGCTCACTCACAATTAACCCATCCTCTCCTATGTCCTCTTATTAAGTTTCTCATAATTTCACCCTGAAGAAGAAGATGCAACACTTATAAATTGATTACTGAATAGCTCAACAATGTCTTCTGCACCAGTTATCATTCTACCATTTTCATCTATTAACATCATCTTACAATTCTTCCTTCTACTTGCCACATATCTGAAAAACTCTAGGGCTTTTCTTTGCCTGATTTGCCAATTTCTGCTTATACTGCACTTTTGTCTTCCTTACTGAGTCACTCTCCTGGCTTGTTCTTTATACTCTTCATGTAACTGATTATTATCATTATTCATCTGATACTGCCTCCAAAGTACCTTCTTATAGATTTTATGCTTAATCCTCTACCAATGCTGGATTACTTCAGTTTTCTGTACTATCCACAGCTTTGCTGATGACAGCACACACCTAATAGTAACATCGTAATACTAAGCACATTATGCATTTTGAAATGCACATACACACATTTAGAAAATTTCATCATATAAAAATAAAATGTATTTCTTATTAATAAAATTTTCAGAGCATAAATAATATTGTAAAAAATGAACATAAGAAGTAAAACATTTATATTATGAAATTTTAACAAGCTGAACTCCTAGAAATTACCACTCACTTTTTGACTCAAAACATAGAAAGGTTGAAGGAAATCTACATGATCATTCTTTACACATCTAGAGCAGTTGATCACATCTGGCACAGACTCCTTCTCAGCAAACTACCCATTTATAGTCTGCATTTTTCCCTTTGCAACTTGGCAGCCAACTTCCTTTATGGTCATGCCATGCCATGTCATATGTGATGGCTCCCTTTGCTCAGAATTCCCTACAAATGCTGGATTATTTCAGTGCTCTATACTATGCATAACTCTGCTGGTCACAGTACATGCTTAATTGTTCTTTATTTGACAAAATAGCATGAGTACCAGCCTAATTGGCCAAGTGGAGAGCATTTCTGCTCTCCAACCAACAGGTCACAGGTTCAAATCCTGCCACGGTCACAGACATTTGTGATGGTGAGAGATGAATTTCATTGCCCAATACGAGACCACCACCACCACCCTGCTTATTGGAGGCCTGAAGTGGCTTGAAAAAGCTCTATGTTTGTCTCAAGAGCAGGGTTTTTAGACTATGTAAAATAAATAAAAATGCAAAAAAAAATACATAAAACTGATAGATAAAAAATGAAATAATTGGCCCATCATCCACGGTGCAAATATACTATAGGTTTACAAATAACCTTTTCTGGGTGGGAGCTACAAAAAAAAATAATAATAATAATCAGAAGCTTTAAGATCTTCCATAACCAAACTTTAAACTCCTTGCAATGCTTCAGTGGGGTGAAGATAACTTTGTGAACTTCAATACTACCCAAACACAATCCTGTCTCATCTCTTGCAAAATGGATCACACTTTACTTCCTCTTACTATGATAAGACCTGGAAATACGAAAATACCCATTCTTCCAATCAGGATAAAATCTTCCCTCACTGGTTGACTTATAATCTCTAGATTCTCCCAGCACAAACATATCTCAGTGCCACAGCTTCAGCATCAAAGAAACTTGGTATATAGTTTTACTCAAGAGTATTTCTCACCTATATAACTGCTAATCCCCCAAATCTGCTCAAATTTGAAATACTGATCACATACATTTGAGGTAGTACCAAAAACCTCCCTCCCAAAGGCTACTTGAAACTATCCAGAAGAGAGCAATGCAATTAAATGACTCTCACCCCCCTCCTCCCACTCACAGATTCACTTCAATCATTCTCAGAGATGTTGTGTTTCTACCTTATGCAAACATGGTTATTATGATGTGTGCATGAAATGCAGACAGCAGAAGGTGCTGGAAGACATAAGCATCTTGATCTTGGGATTTAGCAGTGGTGAAGATAGTGCTTCCAAAATAAGTTATTTTCATTTGCAGATGCCAGTTGTGCATTGGACAGAATGTTATAGATGTACATATGGATATGGATTTAGCCTTTGACAGTTTAGCAGATGGACATGAAGTGTCTGATGGCAATGATTGTGAATGTAAACTCAAGAGAGAAACAGAACTGCTGAGAAAGAAGATGGAAGGAATGAAGACTGAGTTGAGGGTGAATGAAGATCTTGGGACAATAAAGGTTGGTTAGTGTGAGAGAAATGAGTAGGTATCAGAGAACAGCATTAGAGCACAACAGAGAGAGAGGAAGAAGAGAAAATGGGGAAGACAGGAGATAAAAAGGAACTGCAGAATATCTAGAATGCAGAATCAAGGCATCAGAGAGTAAGGAAGAGAGAGTGAGGTGAGATAATGGGAGAGACAATAAAAGAGGAAATTGCAGAAAGCCAGGAGAGTTTGGAAGCAAGAGATAGAGATGAGAGTGAGTGGGAAAGAAATGATATAGAGATTGGAAGCCATAAGAGTCAGGGATGCCAGTGAGAAGGATGAATGGATCTATTCAAAGTATGATGTACGGAGATTCGATGATTCGGAGTATGCAGATTAGAGGGCCAGACAAGTGCTTGCCTGGTGGAATGACAGCGAAGAGGGGATAAAAGTGTAGCAGAGATGACATTAATGGTTAGGACAAATGACCTCAGTAGAGTCATGAGATTTCAAGGTTGATGTTAGAGATACTAGAGAAGAAATGTGTTTGAGAAAGGATAGTGAGCATGATGCCCCAGTATGATAATGGGGAGTGGAGGAGAAGAGTAGTGACGATGAATGTGCAGGAAAAGAGGTATGGAATATGTGGTTGCATGGAGTACATTTGAAGATAGAAGAGTCATATGCAAGGTTTTTTTTAATAAAATCATTAAAAAGCATTTTCATTATGTAAATACTGAAGTATTAAATTATGCTAAGCTAATCACCATTGCGAGCTGTGAAAATAAGCTGTGAAAATAAGCTTAGGACAATGGTATTGTCCTAAGCTTATTAGTCCTTAGGACAATGGTATTGTCCTAAGCTTATTTTCACAAATGATATTACAATTGCACTCCTACTTAAGGAATAAAAGTATTGGAAGAATAAGAATGTATAGATGCAGTACAGTATTTAATTAGATTGTACCTATTAATTTTTGTGTTTATAATTACCAGTTTATTTTGTTAAATTACATTATGAGAAAAGTACATTTTTTTAAAATAATAGATTGCTTTATTTAAATTAAATTTAAATGAAGCCTATTGGCTCTTTATTTTAAATAATAGATTACTTATTTCTTCAACACATGAAAGACATTATACAAAACATGCAATGTTTTGTATAATGTCTTTCGTGTGTTGAAGTGTTTCATGTGTCGAACTAAATAATGCACTGATTTGATTAAAAAGTTATTTACTGGAAGTAATAATTGTAATTTAAATGCATTCCTGATGTGAAAAGCAGTATACTTACTTTAAGTGACTATTAAATTATTTAAGGAAATTACAATGTATACTGGAATATTAATTAAAAGAAACTTTAATAAACACTTACTATATTTCAGCAAATATCAGGATTTCGGAACACAATGACTACATCCAGTTTCACCAGTACAGCCACTCTGGTATTGCAGACCATGCTCTGGATACCCACCACAGAATAAGTTGGAAGAAAGCCAAAGTAATACACTGCAGCAAGTTTAAGTATAAAAGATTATTCATAGAATCTGCCTCAGCTCTAAAAAACGTTCCAAACCTCAACAAATTTGGGTGCTTGAGACTGCCCCAAATTTGGGAGACTTACATCATGAGAACATTAGCCCAACAGCCACGACAACCCAATATAGCCCGCTGGAGGGGGCACCATTAGGACTTTAGGAAAAACAATAGTTTCTTATCTTCTGCCTCATTTGCTTTTAGTAGTGTCTGCGTGCACGTGTCATATTTGTATGTTCCCATGAAGATGGTAATATGATGACGTTGCCGAAATATAAGAAGTATTTATTATAGTTTCTTTTAATTAATATTATAGTATACGTTGTAAATTCCATAAATAATTTAATAGTCATGTGTTGCCAATGTATAAGCCTTTCTACAAGAATTACTGTTTAAGTATAGTGCCATTATTGCTACTCATTTAATGGCAGCTCACTTTTCTCGCTTCATGACTAAAATGAAAACTGGAAGTGTGATGCATAATGAAACGTGTAGAGTGAAAAGAACACTATAATACTGCTGTGAGAGAAATTAAATTAAGGGATTTTTGAAGCTCGCTAGCAGAATTTATGAAGTCTTTCATATAAAAAGAAAAACATTTAAAAGTTATCCATTGCTTTGTTACGATAATGACAGAACTATTGGGGGAAGAGGATATAGCAGTTTGATTTTTTAATTACTATGAAAAGCAAAAAGTTGTTTATATAGAAAGAAAAATATAAAGTTCTGAATCTTCCTTAAAAGGAAGGAAAAAAGTGAAAATAATTGGTTTATTTTATGACTTAGAAAAACCCAGGAAATAAAACTGCAAATGTTTTTGAGATTCTTTAAAAGGGAATGCTATATGTGTTCGATGTGTTCGAATTTAGGATTTCAGAATCAGAAGTTTTATTTCCACCTCTCTGTGGAAATTAAACTTCTTTAACAAATTCATTGCAAGCAAATCATGATCAAATAACTTCACAGCGAATGAGATAATGTTTTTATAGAGTAAGACTCCTCCCATTTAACTTCCATTTTACAATCAAGTTACTTTCACGTGCAAAGATCTCGCCACAAAAATAACATGAAAATGGTTTTGTGTTGCCTAGTGTAAAACATAACTTAATAAAAAAAAAAAAAAAAACTTTAATAACTAGTTATTAAAGTTTTTATAAAAACTTTAATAACTAACTAGTTATTAAAAACTTTATAAAAAAAGTTTTTATAAAAACTTTAATAATTAGTTATACTGATATACAGAAATTCTATGTGATATCTTACATTTCTAGGATTAATCAATCCTATTACAACAGCAGACCACCAGAATAGCATCAAGTACTGTATATCTGAATCAACATGAACAACTTCCACAAGCTAACCATGCAATAATGTAGGTGAGCAAGAGGTGTATGGAGAGTCGAGTAAACTAGATGTTAATAAGGCTGTGAGACGGACTTGATAATATATGACCACGTATCCTGAAGAAATGTGCCAGAGAGTTGACACCTGTCTTGACATATTATTTTGATATGAGTCTTACACTCAGTCAAGTCCCTAAGGAGTGGAAGGAGGGCAAGATTGTGCCACTTCATAAAGGAGGTAATCAAACTCAAGCATCAAACTACAGGCCTATCTGTGTGTCAGGTGTTGTGGTTAAGTTGTTGGAGAAGCTTGTGAGAACTAGGATCCAGAGTTGGGTTGACAACAATGGTATTATCTTTGATGGACAGCATGGATTTGATAAAGGGAGGTCATGTTTAAGTAATCTACTTACTTATTACAATAAAGTGACTGCTTCCTTAGACAGAGGAGAAGGATACATAGTAATATACTTAGATTTTGCAAAGGCTTTTGATAAAATACCTCATGATAAATTGATAGTCAAACTAGAGTAGATGGGGTTGGATATTAGATTAGTGCATTGGATTGGAGACAGGCTATCTGATAGGCATCAACAAGTTCTGTATGGGGGTGCGATATCCAGGAAAAGGAAAGTCACTAGTGGAGTGCCTCAGGGATCTGTTTTAGGGCCATTACTATTTAACTTGTATATTAATGATATTGGCAAAGATTTGGATGGAGATATTCAGTTGTTTGCAGATGATGCAAAGTTGGGACGAACCATGAAGGATAGTGAAGATGTTGTGGCCTTACAAGAAGACTTGAATAAATTGAGTGATTGCACACGGAAATGGGGATGCGAGTTCAATGTTGCAAAATGTAAAGTTTTAAAATTTGGAAAACAAAGATGGGATACAGAATTTATACTTGGTGAGAATATATTGTTGGAGGTAGAGGAAATAAGAGATCTGGGGGTGATAGTGGATAAGGATCTAAAATTTAGTGGACACATCGCCAAAATTGTGAAGACAACACAAAGGCTTCTGGGAATGATGCGGAGGACACTGATGTGTAGAAGTAGGGAGATGTGTAGAAGTAGGGAGATTCTTGTTCTGTTGTATAAGGCTTTGATTAGGCACCAAGTGGACTATTGTGCTCAGATTTGGTCACCAGGTTTTCAGAAGGATGAAGAGATTTTGCAAAGGATTCAAACACGACTGACTAAGGTAGTTTCTGACCTCTGGAATGTCGAGCATGAGGAAAGATTGAGAAGATGTAATTTGCAGAGTCTGGTGGACAGGAGGAAGAGGGGGAGATATGATAGAGACCTACAAGTTGGTAAGGGGTTGTTATAGAATCAATGGTGGAGAAGTTCTACAGAGAATAGTGGGAGATCAGGGGAGAACCAGAGGTCATTCCTGGAAACTGTATAAAGAGGGTGTGAGTAGGGGAGTGAGAAGCAGGTTTTTTTCGTGCAGAGTTGTGTGCATGAAAAAAACCTGAGAGTGTGGTGTGGTGTCTGCAAGGAGTTTGAATCTGTTCAAGGCACAGTATGAGCTGTGTGTGTGATAAAATGACCTCCCAGATAAGTCTTTGACTCCACGAGGTCTTGGGGTAATAATAATAATAATTTTTGACAGGAGACATGCTTTCATGTTTATGGACATCACTAGAATGCAAATTTTGATTAAAAATTAATTAAAGAAAGAGTTGCTCAGATAACAACTCTTTCTTTTAATGCTTATGCAGCTGATATCTAGCAAATACTGTGGAATAAATACCATTACCATTATACACAACAAGAAATTATATTTATATCCTTTATCCATGCACAAATATATGAATAATGCAACGATAGGCTTCTTCAAAAAGGATGAAGAAGTATTGGAAAATGTTCAAAGGTGATCGACTAAGGTGGTTTCTGGAATGTTGAGTATGGAGAAAGGTTAAGAAGATGCAATTTACAGAGTCTAGCAGATAGGAGAAAGAGGGGATGATATGATAGAGACATAAGTTGGTAAGGAGTGTAACAGGATTAACATTAAAGAATTTCTCATAAAATGGTGGGAGATGGGAGAGGACAAGTGTCATCCATGGAGTTTTGAATACTTGGAATGCATAGCCTAAGAGTGTGCTGTCTGCAGAGAATTTGGATGTATTTAAGGCACAGTATGATGAGCTGTGTGTATGACAAAGAGATCTCATAATTAGTCTTACTCCATAGAGTCTTGGAGTAATAATAACAATAATACATGAAGGCAGATGACCTCACATCAAACTGCCCTTCACACCTTCCGTGTGTAGAGGCTTAAGTGCTGTGAGGACATCATGTTGGAGGCTTAATGGATTTTTTTTACAACACTCAAAAAGGATTAAAATAGAATTTAATACTTCCTATATTTCGTCCTAGTCACTAGGACATCTATGGGGATTACAAAAACAACTAATGTAACATGCACACAAATATCATACAATACTAAGCCCAACCACTTACATTCCAGGCCACGTACTACCGCCCTTAGAGGGCGCTCCACCTAGATAGGACTTTAGTGTCACCCACATGGTTGGGCTTAGTATTGTATGATATTTGTGTGCATGTTACATTAGTTGTTTTTGTAATCCACGTAGATGTCCTAGGACGAAATATAGGAAGTATTAAATTCTATTTTAATCCTTTTTGAGTGTTGTAAAAAATCCATTAAGCCTCCAACATGATGCCCTTCACACCAAATTATAATGCATGGAAATACACACCCAAAAGGAAGGGTGCTGTGCATTTTGGGATATCAGGCTGTTTGATGTGATGCCATTTGCCTCTGCATGCAAGCAGTCATATATTACTTCACAAGCTCATGCTTTGGTAAAAGATAATTTACTTTGTAACCAATTGAGAAAACTTTTACTAGTATACCAAAGTATGCCATATAACCTGTATAATGCAACCATATCCTTCAGGTTCTAGAACAATAATGGCTTTTCTGTTGCTCCTGATTAAAAAAAAAGCTGTAAAGCAGTATAAAATTGTATTATCCAGCTATGTCTTTTTCTCACATACTTTAAAGGAATTCAATAATGTACAATGGGATAAGAGTTTTCAAATAATGAAGGAAATTGAAGTAGAATGGAGAGATAGAAGACTAATTAAGATATTATGTACCAGCCTGAAAGTAAAGATATGAATACAGGAAAATGAAGCAACAGCAGCAGTAAAGAAAGGTGTAAGACAATGCTGTGCACTGTCACCCTTACTTTTCAACCAATATATAGAATGTAATGAAATTGATAAAGGAAAAGAAGGAATGAATGAATAGGGTAACTGGAGGTGGAGTGCAGATACCTATTATACACTTTACTGATGATAAAGCTGAATTAGCTTAAAATCAACAGAATTTAAAACTAGGATGGGTTTAAAACTAGTTTAAAACTAGGTTTAATATCTAGGATGGGTGACATTTTACCTGATTATGGACTTAGATAAATGCAGCAAAAACTAAGATAATGATGGCAGGTTCAAAGGAACAAAATAAGATAGATAAAATAGTGATTAGAGATATGAATATTGAAGTCAAATTGTTCATATATCTTGGAGGAACTATTCAAAAAGATGGAAGTTGGAAATATGAAGAAGAACTGAAATGGTAAAAGAAGTATTAAAGAAAAAGATCATTTATTACGAGTACAGCCATATCAAAAACATTTAGGGGAACATTTGTTTTAGAGCACTTTCTTATATAGTTGTGAAGCTTGGAATATAACAGCAAAAAGCAGGAAAAAATTTTAATTTCAATAATGGTCACCATTATTGAAATTATGCAAGTTATATGGGAAACATACTAAACATACTAAAAGCAGAAATACACTTATTGGAATATAGCTACCTGGAATGTGAGAAGTATCCACCACAAAATCACAGAACTGGACCAAGCACTAGAAGAAAGAAATGTAAAAATAGCAGTAATTACAGAATCTAAAAAAAAGCAGAGAGGAACAGAAAATAACATCTATATATACAGTGGGGTAAAAGCAGAAGAGAAAGCTAAATCTGATGTAATGATCTTTCTAAATAAATCTCTCAGAAACAATATAATCCATTACAACTCGTGGAGCAATAGAATAATAGAAATGAGAATTAAAATAGACAGAGGCTATATGAAAGTAATTGGAACTTACGCACCTGAAGAAGAAAAGAGGAGGATTCAGAAAATTTCCATACCCAACTGCAGAACATATTAAATAAGACCAATCCTAAGGATCACATTTTGGTAATAGGAGATCTTAATGCAAGAATTGGCAATAAACCATATAAACCAAACATAGGACCTATCGGAGAACTTAACTGTAATAGAAATAGATTAAGATTTACTATAAGCAATAACCTTAAAATAATGAACACCTTCTTCAAACATAAAGACATCCACAGATACGCCTGGGAAGCAAGAGACACAAGAAGCATTATTGATTACATAATCAGCAATATCAAAATGTCAGAAATTATAATAGATACAAGAGTATACAGAGGATCTGAAATAGAATCAGATCATTACCTTTTAATTGGAAAAATAAAATGGGAACCAAGATGGAAAACAACAAAAAAGCACAAGGAAAATAGAAATTTTGAATCCTTCAAAGTTAGACTTTTGGACGACAATAGTATTAAAGACTTGTACCCAAAAAGAATAAAGAACTGGATGACAAGAATAAAACAAAATCAGAACATTGAAGAAGAATGGTCAAACCTAAAAACATTAATGACAAAAGCTGCAAAAGAAAGTTTAGGAACAAAGAAAATGTGGAAAAGAAAAAGAGGCCTTAGGGACTAGGATGATGAAATTAAATGCATTATTGAAGAAAAGAAAAAAGCATATAAAAACTGCTTCAACCTAAAAACAGTAGAATCAAAAATCGAATACAGCAGAAAAACAGCAATAGCAACATGCAGGAGAATAAACAGATGGAACATTTTGTAACAAAATTATACAGAGACTGTACGCTCAAAAGACCTAATGCATATAAAATCCTCAAAGATCTAAGCAATGAAACTAGAGAAAAAGCAGATATTAATACCATTAAAATAGAAACATGGCAAAATTACTATCAAGATCTATGGTATGATGAATACATTCAAAATAGAAAACTACCCTTTGTAAACATCTTGGATAACTTGGAAAACATAACTCTAGAAGAATTAACAGAAGCATTAACCCAAAGCAAAACAGGAAACACTCCAGGAGAAGACAATATAAACTGGAACTTATGAAATATGCAGTACTTGAATTCTCACTCAGGTTACTTTTATAATATGATCTGGAAAGAAGGAAAATGTCCACAAGTTGGACCAAAGCAATAGTTATCCCCATCTACAAAAAAAAAGAACAAATCCGATTGTAACAATTATCGTGGAATCAGCTCACTTAGTACCTGTTATAAAGTATATGCAAAAATCTTAGCATATAAACTTAAACGTATAGTGGACCTAAAATTAATAGAAGAACAAAATGGATTTAGAAAAGGCAGGTCGTTCAGTTCATAGACTCTACATTTACATTAAAATTATTAATTGAAAAACACAGAGAAATGAACATAGGTCTCGTCAGTGGGAGGCAGACCCAAATGTGGAGATACTAAGGCAGAAGCAATAGGAGAGGTCATATTTACCTATACAAGTTGACAACAGGTGTACCATCTTATTATTAAATTACTCTGGATTTAGAGAAACTTCCATGAAAACTTCCAAAAACAAAAGTCATGGCCTTCAAAGGTGCTAATTCAATAAGAATCAAAATAGTAATAAACAACAAAATAATAGAGCAAGTAAATATATTCAAATATTTAGGTTGCACAATGTCATATGAAAATGAAGCTGATATAGAACCAAAAATATTAAACTTTTTAAAAGTAACAGGCATTATAAAAGTTTTAAACCCAATTATGTACAAAAACACACGAATAAGAATCTACAATACAGAAGCTAAACCAACCTAACTTTATGGCAGTGAGATATGGACAATAAAAAAAGCAGATGAAAGAAGAATTGAAGAATCATCTGAAATGAAATTTCTACACAGAACTGAAGGAGTCACAATAACAGCAAAATGAAAAGCAGCGAAATCAGAAAAAAAACTTGGAATTACAACCTCTCTAAATGAAACAGTTATTTCCTATAGAGAAATAACTGTTGAAATGGAAAGAACACATACTGAGAATGAATAGAAGCAAAATACTTAAATTCTAAATTACCACCCAAAATGTATTCAATGCAAAGGAAGACCCTTAAAAAGATGGAATTGAGTCTGGAACAGGTCACTTGGCCTATAAGCCTGGAAAGGAAGAAGACATACTAACAGATTTTCATAATATTGAGAATAATAACAATGATACTCATAACTTACATAGTTGATGAAAGAGGGATGCCATATACAGTACCACCATGATATTCTTAACCCATTTTAGAAAATGGTTCTAATGCAAAAGTTGTCACAAGGCTGAATGGGAAGCCCTGACACATTTAGTAGAATGGTATCTGAAATACGGCCACTAATTATCAGTCTGGTTATCATCAGTATCAAATTTCAGATATGTTTTTTGAAGGAATGCACATGATATGATAGTACTAGAGATGATTACTAACTTCCTAATGACAATTTTCCTCCATTCTGGTTATAGCTTTGGCATATTTACCCATTGCAGTGCAACAGAAGTTCTTACCCACCCTAAGAAAATGAACATGAAAAAGATACTCATGTCAAAATGGGTCAAAGGATTTCTCCAAGTCTATGTTAGACTAAGAATGTCTAGAAGATGTTCCTTTTATTATTATTATAATTCAGGACCTCCATGTAGTCATAAAACTCATAGCAGCAGGTTCACCATGGAAAACAGTCTATCATACCACTTTATGAACTCTTTCACTGTTCGTGTTCTCACAACCCTATCAGGAATGCATTCCATGGTTCAAACACCCTCCATGTAAAGAAACAACTCTTCACCCTCTTGCTCACGACTTCCAGGGATGGCTGCCCCTTTGTCCTTGCTCCTTCCCCCTGTTCCACCAAATGAAAGCATTCTCCAGTGTCAAACCTGTAACTACCTCTCAACAGTTTTAAATGTCAATCATATCACCTCTCCTATTTACCAAATGTTTGCAGTCCACATTCCCTCAGTTTATCCTCATAACTAACTTTATACAGTCCTGATATCATCTTTGTAACCACATCTTCACTCTTTCCAAGAGAAATTTATATCCTTCAAATCCTGGGGACCAAATATGATCACAATAGTCCAGGTGTAATCTGATCAGGGTTTTAATACAATGGAATAAAAACTCTCATCTCTGCTGTGTTCAGTATGGCAGCAGTCCTCTGGGTTACTTTCACCATCTTTGCAATATGTTCGCTGAATTTCAATTTCTATCAATCATTACCCTAAGATCCCTTGCCTCCTCTACTTTCGCCAGTACAGTTCCTCCAACAGACTATGCAGCCACCCATCGATGTATCCCAACAATTTAACTGAATTAAACTGATTCCCAATTTATTTGGGTATCTGTCCAGTTTATTCAAATACTCTTGAAGGGCTACCACATCTGATCCATTACTAATAACCCTTCCCAGCTTCACATCATCTGCAAGCAACCGAATATCCTCCTGCAATGCATTGACAATGTCCTAGATAAGAGTTAAACAATCCCAGTACTGAGCTCTGCAAACCTCCCTAATCACCTTCTTCCTTGATTACACTTCCTCATACACAACTGACATCTTTCCGACAGCCAAATCTCCAATCTAATTCATTAACCTCACATGTAAATCCATTTGCTGTAACTTAAAAGTCAGCTTATCGTGCAGCACCTTATCAAATGCCTTTTGTAAAATCCAAAAAAATGGCAGTATATATACTTTCCCTCATCAACTACTCTTGTCACTTTATTACAAAAGGCCATCTGATTACTAAAACAAGAGCACCCCTTAATAAATTCATGCCAACTCTCACAGATAACATTATCCTCATATGTTATCTGAGATATTGCTCGACTGCCTGAGACCTCCAGGCAGTCAAGGACTCATTGAGGGAGGATGTAAATTACCCAACCCAGCTATCATATCTTCCCTTAAATTCATTTACACCCCGATGCACTCATTACCCCTAAGGGCAAATTATTCCACTCACTCACTGCTCCCCGGGAGAAAAACCTAGCTCTTACCCTTTCTTGACTGAGAACAACCTTAACTTCCATGGATGCCCCCGTGTTCTCTCCCTGCCTTCCATATAATGAAAAATTTCATCATTTGAAATGTTATAACACCCATTCAAGAGTATAGACCTCTATCATATCACCCCACTTTCTCCTGTTAACCAGAGTCTGTAATACACATATTCACAATCTGTCTTCATAATCTAAATCCCATAATCCAGATATAATCTTTGTAACTCTTCTCTGCATCCTTTCCACAGCTTCTTTATCCCCTTGGAACCTGGGAGACCAAATCTGCACACAGTAATCCAGGTGTGATCTTATTAAAGCCTTATACTACCTCTCTCTTATGCAATGCCAATATCTTTCCCTCCTTCCACTCCTTGGGCACCTTTCTTGTGGCCAGACTTTCACTGATAAGATAAGCCAGGTCAATGAAGCTGTCAGTTCTTCAGAACATTCTCTCAAAACCAGTGGTGAGATCCTATCCAGTCCCATTGCTTGATTGTCATCCAAATACTCAGTATTTGAAATACGTCCCCTTCTTGTGCTTCTCAACTCAAACATGCCCTATCCCTCTAGTATAACAATCTATTTCTTCAGGATGAAATACTCGAATAAAGTGATCATTGAAGAACTCCACTATGTCCTTTTCATCAGTTTCTCTACTCTTCTTTTTATCCAACAATGTCATTCTTCCACAATCATTCCTCTTCCTACTGGCCTAACAAAAGAATTCCTTAGGATTTTCTTTGAATCTCAGGACCAATCTTTTCTCATATTCCAGTCTTATATTCTTGATAATTTTTTTCTTCACTCCTCTACTTATATATCTCTTCCATAACCTCTTTTTTTAAAATGCAGTTCCAATTTGATATTGTCATCCAGTATATACCAAATTGTGTTCTTTTTTCACTGACTGACATAAAACTTAAATACTCTTTCCATTAAATATTCCTTCACCAGTTCCAAGCACTGACAATATCTTCCCCTTCCAATTCCTCCATGAGGTATTCTAGGTTTACCTTTCTTGGATATCCTGCTTACCAATACCATCTCAGGTACCATGTTGACCGGTGTATTTTAGTAACTACCTTCACTATCAAATTACAATGTAGATTAATAACTAAAATAAATTTCATTAACATTCCAATATTAATTATATTATGATTATATATAGTATATTACATATGATTACAATAATCATCAGCTCAGCTAATGTCTTTTATGACTATTATAATGTGCGACTATTAAAATAATTATAATATAAACATACATTCCTTTCTCTTTTACTTTAGAGAGTAGTATTACATCACACAGGAGGAAATGATTGAACCTGAAATCCTGAGATGAAATAAGAACTGGATGATTTCTATGATGAGAAGAATGCTGGCTTTTAATCTGTTAAATGAATAAGTACAGTGGGACCTCGACTTACAAACTTAATTCGTTCGTATCTCGAAACTGAATTTTCCATTATATCTTATGGGAAATCAATTAACCAATTTCCAGATTCAAAAATTTAAAAAAAATTCAAAAAATAAAAAAAATATTCTCGACTAAATGAAGAAAATGCAAAGAAATGGAGAAGGAATGAGAAGGAACATTTTTACACTATAAATATGCATTTTGTATACCATTACATATTAATTTTTATTTATGAAATCTTTGGTTTTACATGATTAGTATGAAAATTATCATCCATTAAATTGTAAAAAAAAATTTTCTTGTGGCTGGTTTTGTGGTTCAGGAGTTTGATTTGCTATCATCAGTTGACTCTTTTTGTCTCTTTGATGAGGGATGTTTAAGAAACATATCCAACGTTAACTGAATCTGTCATTTCCTTAACATCCTGAAGTGATTAATGACTGTCATTGAAGATATTGATGGTTCTAGAAACACCTTGATTTGGATGCCACTTGTTAACCAATTCTTGCAATTCGCTCCTTGCAATCCAGTGCTGCAAGATTTTTTTTTATGTCACTTGTTGGAATTGCTCCCTTTTTTGTTGCTGTCTTCTTCTTCGTCCTCTGAAGACATTTGCTTTTCCTCCTCATCCCTTTCTTTTTCCTCTCTCTTCTTGACTACTGTAGCTCTTCAGTGGTCAGCTCAACGTTGTGCTCCTCTACATCTGCTTAATCAACTTCCAAATGCATGGTCTTGCCCAGGAAGATAACTATATCAACAATGTCAATTTTGCTTTCAGGTCCTTCCAATGCAGTTCCTCCGACACAGTTGGGCCATAACTTTTTCCAGGCTGATTTTAGAGTTCTCACAGAAACATCTTCCTATGCCTGACTAATAAGATGCAAACGATGAAGAATATTAAAGTGATTCTTCCAGAATTCCCTGAGGATTAATTCTGATAACTTCGAAAGATCTTTGAAAAAGAACTTTGGTATAAAGCATTTTGAAGTTGGAAATAACATAATGATCCATTGGTTGTAGGAGTGGTATGGTATTAGGAGGCAAGAACTCAATTTTGATGAAATTAAACTCTTCATCCAAATCTTCTTCCAACTGTGGTGGATGTGTTGGAGCACTGTCCATTATAAGAACTTTCTCAGGCAGACCCTTTTCTTGTAGATACCATTTCACTGTGGGAGCAAAGACCTCTGTCATCCACTCACAGAAGAAATGCCTGGTTACCCAGGCTCTGCTGTTACCTCTCCATAACACCGAGTTTGTGCCTGTTATCTTTCTGCTTTTTAAAGATTAGGTTTTTCAGAGTGGTAAACCAACAGAGGTTTTATCTTCAGGTCACCACTGGCATTGGCACAAAAAAACAAAGTTAGTCTGTCTTTCATTGACTTGTGTCCTGGAAATGCAATTTCCTCCTTAGTGATGAACTTTCTCTTATGCATTTTTCTTCCAGAAAAGCCCAGTTTCATCACAGTTGAAAATTTATTCTGGTCTTTAACCTTTTGACTCCATCGGTTTCTGAAATTCCTTCACAAACCTTTCAGCAGTTTCTTTGTGAGCACTGGCACCTTCTCCATGTCTAACAACACTATGGATACCGGTTCTATTCTTGAATTTCTGAAACTATCCTTTGCTAGCTTTAAACTCTTCGCTAATGTCTTTGTTACTGCTAGTGAATGGAAAGTTCTGCGAAAGATCTTTGTAAATAGTTTGAGCTTGTAAACAGATCATGTTTTGAGATACACTATCTCCTTTCAGTTGCATGTCATTAATCCAGACAAGTAGTAAAGTTTCCATTTCTTCCATAACTTTATTCCTTCGAGATGACAAGATAGATACTCCTTTGGCCACATCCAGTTCCTTATAAAAATCTGCTTTCTTGACAATTGTAGCTATGGTGGATTTGGACAAGTCATACTGCTTACACAGATCACTTTGCCTAACTCATTTCTCATATTTTTCCACAATCTCTTCAATTTCTATTGTGATTTTCTTCTCTTCTTAGTTTTCTTTGGCCCCATGTTGGAAATAATACGCTGATCAGTGAAATGATGCTTATCTGGTAGATTATACAGAAAATAAACATGAAGCTACAATAAAACATGTCACTTATAAAAAGAAATATATACAGTACTCATGATAAATACAAACCTAAAAAAATCTTCACGAAGTGTATTGTTTGTTTACACAAATACTGAAATAGATACATAAAAAAGCAAATATGTGCAGCATTCGTCATATTTCAGATAAATATGACGTAGTAACAACAATCATTGCACTAGAGATGCTTCAGCATGCGCTCAGCTAAAGGTGCATAAAAAAGTTTAAAAAGAAGTATAATGTAAAAGAGGCCTTAGTTCATTTGAAAAGAAAAGCATCATAGTTCGTATCTCGAGGTCAAAATGGGATATGAAAAAGTTCGTATGTCGAGCGGTTCGTAAGTCGAGGTACCACTGTACATGAATTATTCATAGCATAACAGGAAGTTGCTAATGACTGTGCAATTTTTTTTCCCCATACCTGAAGAGATTATGTAGCCCTGATGGATGTTCTCGACATATTTTTAACACACCTAAACAATCAACGTCCCAAAATGCAGTTCACATTAGAAAAAGAAAATGACAAGTCTCCTGTTCCCGAATACATTAATTACACGCCAGTCTGATGGATCCCTGACATTCTCTGTTTACAGAAAACTCACCGGTAGATACAATCACAAACAGTCACATTCACACCTCACAACAGTATGGAATTATTGAAACTTTATATAACAGGGCTAAATTAATTAGTCCAGACAACAGTGCCATCTCCAGTTACTTGACCACCTTCTTTGCCAATGCCTACAATTCCTACCGTATCCAAAAAACATTAAAACCCCATACCCACACACCCTCTCCAAGAGAGACTACACTCAAGCTATCACTATTCCATATAACCAAGGCAAATCTGAAAAACTAACAAAACGCTTTAAAAAAATACAACCTTTATACCACTTACAGACCACATAAAAAAATTAACATCCCTTATCTGTTCCACCAAAGACCAGCCACAGTCCCTAAACCTGCCAGGTGTCTATCGGGTTCCTTGTACTTGTATCCACACTATGGCCACACAGCCAACATCAGAACTGCTGAAGGACTATAACCATTTTCACCACTATCACCTCAGCTATAGTGATGGAAATGGATACACTTGCTGACCATGCTTTGGACACCTGCCATAGAATATGCTGGAAGAAAGCCATTTTACTCATAAATATAATTTACGAGTAAAATGACTTTCTTTTAAGTAAAAGGGTCAATTTACACATAAATATAAATACAAAAGACTTTTCCTTGAATCTGCTTCCTTCTGCCTTAAGAAACTACCCTAACCTCAGCAAATTTGCTTGCATGAAACTTCCCCAAATTTGGGAAGCTCTCATTCTCTGTACTTCAGCTAAGGAGGCCCAATTTTGCCCACTAAGGGGCATTATTTAGGACTTTAAGGCCTACTATCAGTTGACATGCTTCATCTTTATTACTTAGTGTAGTACCTACATGCACTTATATTTTGTTGCCTTACAATAGTAATTTGACTTTGCCGAGATATAGCAGTATTAATTAAATTTTAGTTAATATCAGTGTTATAATTTCCTTAAAAAATACACTTATGAATATCCAACATATAAGCCTTACCACCAGACAGACTTACAATACATACACGAAATTCTGCACACCATGCCTCCAATTTAATTGGAGTTGTTGAAACCTTAATTAGCAGAACATATTTTTTGTGCTTATTCATCTTTACAGCAAGAGCTTCTCAGAAAGCATTAATGGACTCTAATGAGTTCTAATGGTCAGATGTTAGACTAACAAATCAACACAAGAATCCTGCATTAGAACAGAGATCGAATTCCACAAATTTCAGATGTTTCTAAACCTATCACTACATACTTGAAGGATTCACCTGATACCCACACTATTCCCAAATTAGAAAAATTTCTAAAATTTTGCAAATTACAAAGAAACTTTCATCTTTATCTCTGAGTCTATATTATTCACATCTGACCTCCACGGAGTCAGACTCATTGTGGGAGGTACACACTATTGCACACAATGCTCATCCAACCTTACATTAAACTGATTCTATGTGTCTACATTCAAAACACACTCAGGCAATGCAAACCACTCTCCATGCAAAGAACCTTCTCCTCATTCCTCTTCTCACACCCTCCTTACACAGTTTCCAGTGATGACCTCTTATCCTATCCATTCTATGAACAATATCTTCCATGTCAACCTGATAACAATCCCTGAGTAGCTTATATATCTCAATCATCTCCCCCCCCCTTCCTCCTATTCAAATAGCATTCTCTCAATCTGCACTCCACATTCTAAAGACAAGTGACCACCTTTGTGAATCTTCTCTGGATCCTTTCCAACATATCCTCATCACCATGAAGACCTGGCAACCAAATCTGTGCACAATAATCCATGAGGCCTGATCAAGGTCTTATACAATGGCATTATAACCTCTATTTCTGCATGTCAGGTTCCTCCACATCATTGCCAGTATCCACCATATTTACCAGATTCCATGCAAGTGTAACTTAACATAATTTGAATATGTTGGCTGGGCTGTCCAAAGTATGTAAAAGATCTCTAAGAATTAATGAACAAGTTTTGATTAACTCATATAATTTTTTGATATAAAATATAAAGCATTTGAATTGCTCTGCAGAAACTGTGCTCCTGTTAGATCGTAGCTTCTGCTCAATCATGTTTTATCGTCTTATGATTCTCTCTCTTTAGTATTTAACTAGTTGTAGGCTGATATATCAATCGAATATAAAGAAAATTTATATTATACTGCACCACTCCATATTCAGAAATTGCAAGAGCAACTTAGATAAATCAACCTTCAACTGTATCAGGTTATCATAAGTTGATTTTAGGCCAAGGTTTTTATTCTTACTACATAGGGTTCCTGCTGAGATTTGTATTATTTTAATGAGCGGTGCAATGAAACAATCAGGCAAATACAAGATTCAAATCAAACAAAATTATTTAATGCAGTGTCATATAAATTAAATCATAACACAGTATTCCAACAGGGACATTATAATTAAACGAATATAAAGCTCTCATTAAGATTCTAGTATACTAGAATCTTAATGTAAAGATTATATTTAACAGATCTTATTCTTCTTATTACAGAGAACTTCTATCATAATCTTACTCTGATCAAGGTTACATCTCAAAACATTTAAATATCAAATCAGTTCAAGATATTCAGAAAGAATACAATTCGTGAACCATCAGACATTTATTTGTAATTCTCTAAGCTCAGTTAATCAAAATTAGTTCTTGTAAGTTTGAGATTCTTAAATTACAACAAATATGCTTCTCAATATTCTCGTTCAGTCAATGAACACTTAATTCAATAAAATAGCACTTGTCGGGAAAAGTCTTAACACATCACACATTAAATCTCGACTTGCTGAATGCAACAACTAGGAACAATTTACTTTCGGCGGAATTAATTTTCGTTTCTTCTCACTAAGTATAGTATAGGTAATCTTACCAGAATATATCTTAAGAGATCGAACAACAATTTTTAAAGTCCTTGCTGACTTTTACTTTGTAGTAAATCAAACTTAAAAGAATCTTCCATTTCCGCAACTGATTTATAGACTCAGGAGAATATAACCTTTATGCACTTGGTTTAAATTATCCACCTATTTCTTCTTTTTCTTATACGTAACCTATTTCTAGCACTATTTCACTCTTAGGCGTTAGGTAGTTTTGGTAAAAATCCAACTCAGAAAAAGGTAAGTTAAATTGCCAAGCGATTCCCGGTCCTTTAAATTCCGTTTTTGGCATGTCAAAATTCCCCTCCAGTCACCAGATACCATTCTCTATACTCCCCAAAAACTTTAATATAGAGGTTTCATGTCTATAATATATTTTAAAAATTACATAAATAAAATTAACAAAACTAAAAGAAATTTATGAATAACATTTTATAAGCAAGAGACTAACAAAATAAATTTAAATAAATCCTGCTTATGATATGGTAGGTCTTGTTAATTATGGATGAAGTATTATTAATTATAAATATCTTCATTCACAATTTAGCACTCTCAATTTATTGTTTTAAGAGTGATTTTACCCAATCTTCAATTCCAAGTGAAAGAACAGTAATGGTTCTCAAGAAATTGAAGAACATTTTGAACCACAAGAACCTCAAGCTTTTCAGAATTCTGCTATTCTAATATCAATTATAATAAGCGCCGCACACAAAATACAGCCATGTTGACAGAACAAAGCAAAGATGGTGGCAACAAAATTGAATAACAACAGAGCACTTAGTCTTGCTATCAGAGACAGATCACTTGAAGCCATGAAGTGCCAAAGCTGCAAGTTAAACATTACAGAAAAGAACCTTCTATGTGATTTTGATTGTCAGCAGAGTCATTCCAACTGTGTCAAGATTGCAAAATTAGTGCTCAATCTCAGCCAGCCTTTTTTTTTCTGTTCTCTGTGCCTCCCCCCCCCCTCTATTAAATAGTTCCTAAACTTCAAAAAGGTATAGACAGCCTACAGCATCTTATTACATTTGACAAAAACTCCCCCTCCCTTCCCAGAAAATCGACTCAACCAAAAGAAAACAAGCAATTAGCTATCAGTGTCTTGAAGATAACATGCCTACTACCAACAATACCAGCAAGCTTCACAACCTCATTGCCTCATCAGTCCAAAACACAAATTGAGGCTGAAAATAAAAAAAACGTACAATGCCATCATCCAAATTTCCAATCCAAAACTGACGCAGTCCGAAATAATGGCATTTGCAGGCTCACCAAATGATGAAACCTTGACCACAAGAAAATTGTCTAGTGTCACTGCTGACTCATGATTACATGGAGAGATGGAATGAATTTCCTCTACATTACACCCAGACCAGAAGATCTGCATTCATATCATCTGCAAACAAGTCAGAAGACATCCCCCACCATTAATGCACACAAACCCAGCCAGATCTTACCTACATGCAGCAGAAAGGTTAGCAATTGTGACAAGAACTAGAAGGAAAATGTCAAAGTGGAGACAAATCAACTATAATAAAGAAATACTATTGAGAAAATCAAGTTATAATAATAACTAACATGAAAACAAAAACTCAACATGGAGAATGTGTGGGACTCATGCAATCAACAGCAAACTTCAGTCTCTTCCAAATCTATTTCATAAATATACATTGTCTCAGTTCCAACTTTAATGATGTTCACTTCTACCTTCAAGTCTGCAAACCTCACTTTTCCTGATAAACTCATTTCTCAATCTCCTCAGGCACTATTCTCACTATCCGATTTCCTTTCGTCTCAGAGGTGGGGGATTTGTGTATATGTTCACTCTGGTATACCATGCCAAAGAGTATCGAATCCAGAATCTCCTGATTCTAACCTTCCTTGGCTGAAAATTCACTACTGCATTCTATCTAATTTATCTATCCTGTGTCTACTGCTCTCCTAACTAACAATTTCTGAACTTTGATTTCTTTTCCTTTTCATTTGATTGGTATTGAAAAAAATTGATTGGTATTGAAAAAAATTGATTGGGGGTTGAAAATATCTTCAATCCACCTCTCTTTGTAGGGAAATCATCTTTCTCAGACTTCAATGTTTACAACACCAACTGTTGTGAACATCTCTTCCAATCGTAGATCAAACAGGTAGAGAGACTAAGACATTTACTATCACCAAGAATCTTACACAAATAGTTCACATATTCATCAGAATACCAGACAACACCAACCAAATACCCTGGACCTCTTCCTTACTAGTGACTCATCTAAGTATGCAGTGAATGTTGTCCATCTTCAATGCAGCTCAGACTGCTATCTATTGCAGACCTTTACCCTCATGGAGCAACATGTACACAACCATGCCCATATCATATGGCATTACAAGAAAACCAAGTGGGATGATCTTAGCAGCTTCTATGCTTATATTTAAAATATTCACTCCCCATTCCACCCTAAAATCCCACCCCCTATCTTAAGGCCTGGTTCTTCTGCAGGTGTGCCAAAGCAGTACAAGAGAAGAGTCAAGCATACTGTAACCAGTTTTCATCCAAGTATTTAGGCATAGGTGCTGGTTTACATTCATGTTGAACTTGAATGGAATAATTTACAGCACAAAAAGAAATAATTAAACAAGGTTTAATCAATTTCAATATTGTGTCACACTCACAGAAACATCTTCAGGAATACAATGTTAAAATTGTAATAACACACACACAAACAAAAGAAAAACAATAAGATTAACATTGTATTCCTGATGATGTCTCTGACTAAGATGAAATCGATTAAACCTTGTTTAATTATTTCTCTTTGTGGTGCAAATTATTACATTAAAATGCAACATGAATAGCTTGCATCCAAACCTCAATCTTCTTATCTGCTTATACTATAGCCTGAAATAACTGCAAGTAAACAGCACATTGAAAACTGACTATGTGAGAGCTATAAGCAAGAAACTTGCATCCTTTCAAAATAGCAGCCATGCCTTATCTTAAGCCTGGTTCTTCCAAAAGTTATGCCAAGGAAGAGCCAAGCATACTGTAACCAGCTTGCATCCGAGTATTGAGGCATAGGCGCTGGTTTACATTCATGTAAACCGGTTGTAGGCCATAACTTCTGACCAACACTATAACCCAGATGGTACTATTATGTCATCACTCACAGAAAAAGCCAGCCTACTTTCCTATGGCCCCAATTCTTGCATGGCTGATGGTAAATGGCCCCAACCATTCCTAGCACTTAACATCCTATTTGACCTTTCACCAGAAAGAGATAAGAAAAATCTTGTTTAAATTAGATACCAGGAAGTCTCCTACTCCTGACGTATTCCTCCAATTCTAAAGGTCAGCACTCAATTATTGACTCCCATTCTGTCACCTTATGTTCTCTTATTTCACTAATATCTGTCCTGGAGTCTATAAATTAACCCATCATTATCCTATTCCCACTTAAGATGACAAATCTGTCTTCAAACTACCATCCAATTTCCCACACCTCTGTTCATCCTAATGCAATGAAAAAGGCCATCTATGCTCAAACTCCTATGCTACCTTCACTAATATATGACTGCGAGTATTGATTGCATCACTGCCAATCAACAGGGATCTACACAGGGGGTGTCGTCCTAAAAGAAATAGTGCCGAGGCTCTACCTTGGAAACAAAAATCCAGATCACGAAGTGTGCAATTATTAATATAATAATATTATTAATATTATCATTAATAAATAAAATATTAAAAACAGAACAGATACCAAGTATGCTAAAGACCGCCATAATCACACCCATATACAAACATGGAAAAAGAAATTTAATCAGCAATTACAGACCCATAGCAACATTACCAATTATCAATCAAATTATAGAGCAGATCATACTGAAGAAACTCACAGCACACACAAAGACCTTTCATATTATCCCCAAAACAGAATATGGTTTTCAGAAAAATAAGGAACAACATCTCTCTTGGAAGACTTCGCAGAGGTAATTAATACCACCTTAGACAAAAACAAAATTGCAATGGTAGTCTTTATTGATCTAACTAAAGCATTCGATACACTCGCACATCAAACCTTGTTAGAAAAGCTGAGGCATGTTGGAATAGACGGGCCTCTTCACAGGTGGTTTACAAACTACCTTAAAAATAGAAAGCATATCACACGTATCAGATCAAACCGAAGCAGAGAGCTACCAGTAACCTGTGGAGTATCACAGGGAGCTGTACTCTCCCCAACTATTCAACATTTACACACACGATATCAATCAGCTACCACTCAAAAGGTAAGATATTCCAATACGCAGACGATACAGCAATAATATCCATCCATAATAACGCAAGCATAGCCCAAACAAATATGCAACATGACAAATCTGATCATAGAGTGGCTCACGAAAAACTCCATACACCTAAACTCAGAAAAGACAAAATTAATGATATTCAGAAATCCACTGACGCGACCAGTTGATAACAAATATATAACCATCCAACATCCACTTTCCAACACAAAAAACACACAGAATAGCAAAACCACTACAATCACTCAGGTTGAAACAATGCGATACCTTGGAATTTACTTAGATGCAGATATGAACTGGAATAGCCACATAAATTATCTACACAACAAACTCCGAACAATAACTGGCAAACATACGAGTCTTTAACTGCATGAGGTCATGGGGTGGTAATAATAATAATAAACTCTACAGGTTAAAAGACATAGTTCCCACACACCTAAAAACACTAATATACAAAGCACTATGCCAAAATATACTAAGATACGCTATAACAACGTATGCTTTCTGTGCACCTTACAAACTACACATATTAATGTCATTACAATACAAAATGATAAAACTGATCTTTTGGGAAGAAAGAGACAATAACAACTTTATATACACTGCAATGTCAGAACACAAAATACTGACAGCAAAACATTTATGTCACTATGCAGCTTTGCTAAAACATTATTTCGATGCCAACTACAGGACAGTCAGAAACACATATCATTTAACAAGATCTGAGACAACTAATTATATCACATATAAATACAATAATCACTACGGAAAGGCCACACGAAACTTCTACATCCCAGACATGATAAACAAATTACCTTTTGAATACAGAAACCTTACAAACTACAATAGTCTGAAAAAGCTCTAAGGATATACTATGAACAAGAAACAAGCACCCAAAATACCATACAAACTTAATGGAACAATATATTCGTTCAGGTTCCAGTTCAGTGACACATCAATACATTCCAAGTTATTGTATGTATATATGTGTGTGTGTACGAATTTCTCAATCATAGATCTCGTAGCTTCCCAACACAGCAAACAAACCAATAAATAATAACCAAATGGTGTCATCCTCAGATAAGCGAGGATGAAAGCTGAGAAATTAATTCTCATCCATCATATGTAATCAAATATATGTAATGTATGTAATAACTAACAAATGTATGTAATGTAATAGAAAAAATAATAATAATAAAAATTTAAAAATATTATTATTATTATTATTGCGACGGCCATATGGCAGAGAGATTGCCTTATTTTCTGAAAAAAAATGACAAGAGCGGCAAGCTGCTAATTTTTGACTGAAAGCTGGAAATGCATTATAGGTCTCATTATTATAATTCTTATAATTTATTATAATGAATTTAAAAATGTTGATCATTTTAAAAAAGTACCAGGGCGTCGCCCCGGCCCGACTACACCCCTGGATCTACATATCAATGTCACCCATCTCTGGACAAACACTATGGAAAAGCTGAGTGTGAATATGAAGTGGTTGCCCTTGATATCTCAAAAGCTTTTAACAGGGTTTAGCAAAAAGGTCTTAAGTAAATTCCATCATTTGGTCTATCCCCCTAACTTTTGCAATTTGGTCACCAGTTTTCTGGCTGGATGCTCATTTTGAGTGATGGTGGATGGCTCCTCATCTTCCAACTATTAACTATTCAACTAATGCTGGGGTCACACTAAGCTGTTCTTTCACCCATCCCCCTCTTTATTCTATATATAAATGATTATTTCAGTTGACAGCCAATCCTGTACATAGTTGTACCAATGACAGTACATTATTCTTTTTGACAAAGCTTGCTATGCATAAATCATCACAATCTATACAACTTCATGTCTATTACCTTAAATTCTCATCTATAAAACATTCATTAGTGGGGGTATGGATAACATTGTGAACCTCAAATGCTAGGAAAACACAGCTCAGCTTTCTCACAAAAAAAATAACTATTTCCAAGTCAGACTTTTGACAACTCCAAATCTCTATTCAAGATGTGATTTACCCCCTTAGAATAACTAACCTTAACTCTCTCTCTTAGCACAAACATATTACAAACACTGCCTCACCCTACATCCAAAAAATTTATTTATCTTTCGCTCGAGGCTTTAGTTTAATTCCAAACAATTAAAACAATTAACCCTCTACAAATCACAAAACCTGTCCAACCATTGGATATTGCTCTTATTTCTGGGAAGGTGCCCTGAAGCGCTCCCTAAAAATACTGGATTCTATACAGAAAAGGGCAGATTGATTAATAACACCTCCCCTCTCTCTCACTAATACACTCCACTCACTTTCACGCATGCATCCAAATTTCCACTACTTGCATTTTCTGTGCATACTTCTGTGGCAGCTAATAAGAATTGACATCAATAATTCCCCACTCTGTTAAACCCATCCAAACATGTGCAGAAGCCAATCAACACACTAACAGTATAACTTCAAACCCACAGAACAAACTTCTCTTCCACTTCATTCATCAATTCCACTGCTACACTATTTCCGCCTTCAACCACATTTGTTTTCCAAGGAATACAATCCACAGCTTTTCAAGTTAAACGTGAACAAGTTCCCCCCCCCCCCCCAAAGTACTGGTGTACTACAGGTTGACCAACCTTAAATGGATGGAATCTCCACAAAGTGTCTGCTGGAACTATGTTTGTGTAATCCTTTTAAACTGCCCAAATTTAAAATCAAATTGATTTCCTTTATTCTGAAAGATTGGGTATGATCCTATTCTAGCTCTCAGAACTCATTGTTATTTGTCTCTTTCAATTGTTTGTTCCATAGCGATGATGTACTGTTAATTTCAGTACAAAATATTTGTTGCTAATTTAAAATAAATGTTACCATATCTAATGTTTTACTTTCTACATTGTATTCTAAAATGTATAACGATTTTTATACAAATTAACCTTGTTACCAAATTTCATTGTAGATTTGACTGTTTTTGGAGAATAGTCAACTGCTTGCTAGTGTAAGGCCAATGACAGCACTGCATCTGTAAATGGCAATTAGCTGCTTATACAGATCAATCCAACTTCAAAATTGCAGGTCTTGATTGTTTTAGGACAAAAATAGATGAGAGTTTCAGACAATATATAGAATGATCATGATGTATGGTGAAATCAATTAGCCAGTACTGTTGCTCTCTCCTTCTAAATTGCAACACTGGCTAATGTATACATTTCCAGAATATGTATAATACATAACATTATACACATCCACAAGGAGATGTGTTTTGCATTATGGGAAATACTGAGATAGGAATGTTGGTTGCTTGCTCCACCTTTGCAAGGAGTTGCCAGTGTTGTACCACTTTACCCCAGTCCTGAAGATACTTTCAAGTGCAAACTTTGTTTGCACACACTTGGATAAAGGATTAAACTAAATTTATTGCATTTCCAGAACTTTCACTTTCTGTCCGCTTGCTTTCTGATGATGACAAACATCATTCCAAAATGCTTTGTTACACATTAGCTATCTGTTGGCTTTGACATAGCTGGCTCATACATCCTCTTCAAAATTACTGATTATCAATGTCAAAAATGTTAGCCTGACTGGTAGTGACAATGGCAATGAAATGCAAGCCATAGGCAAATGAAACAAAATTCCATACTGTTACTATTCTTTTAAACTATACAAGTATACTACTCTTTTCACACGTTATGTAACCTCTACATCTAGGTGTTTCCATTATTCTGTTCAATATCCTGACATTAAAAATTATATTATTTTATAACCAAGTATCTCCACATCTGGGCCTGGCTCCCACTGAAGCCAGGCCCAGATGTATATAACAGTCTAAACTAGTCTGGATAGTGGCCCTTCCCTTAATGCATAACATTACACATATCTGCAAGGAAATGTGCTTTCCATTATGGGAGATACTGAGATAGGAGTGATGTAAGCTTGCTCCACCTTTGCAACGAGTTGCCCGGTGTTGTACTACCTTACTCAAGTCCTGAAGATACTTTCAGGCACAAACTCTGTTTGCTCACACTTGGATAAAGGATTAAACTAAATTTATTATAGTCTAACCAAGTGAAAAATAAACTTTCGATATCGTTCTCTAAATCCAGAGTAATTTAATAAAAAAGGTGGCAAACCTTTTGGCAACTCCTGTAGGTAGAGATGACCTTGCTATTGCTTCTGCCTGGTATCTCCACATCTGAACCTGGCTCCCACTGAAGAGACCTCAATAAAGGTCAAAACTAGCCTGGGTAATGGACCTTCCCTTAATGCATAACATTATACATATCCACCAGGAGATGTGTTTTGTATTATGGGAGATACTGAGATAGGAGTGATGTAAGCTTGCTCCACCTTTGCAACGAGTTGCCCAGTGTTGTACTACCTTATTCCAGTCCTGAAGATACTTTCAGGCGCAAACTCTGTTTGCTCACACTTGGATAAAGGATTAAACTAAATTTATTATAGTAAAAAAAGTATACACATAATACTACATAAGAAAAATAAACATCCAATATGAAAACACATTTCATAATTGAACTATCTCATCACATCTTCAGAACAAACATATGCCTGAACTATTACATGAAGAAAGAATGGAATGTGATAATACATGTTTCCATATTAAATACTTTCTTTTTATCTTATGTGATTTTACACTTATAGCCTATTCATTATGTCTATAATTACACTTGGTATCAATAAGTATGCATGCATACATCTTCAAGGACCACCTTTCCTAATTGTGGGGGGCAGCAGCTGCAAGAGGAACTTCCAATGGTCATGATCCTCCGCCACCAAGCTCAGGTGTTCTGGTGGGACTCCCAAAAGGTGTCCACCCAAGGTTTTGGATATAATCTATCCAGCAAGTCCTTGGCCTTCCATGTGGCCTCCCGCCCTCTGGCTTGGCAAAGAGGGCCTGCTGGGGGAGCCTTTCTTGTAGCATTCTGACCAGGTGCCTGTACCAACGTAACTGTGATCTCTCAAAAGGGAGAAGCAACGGTTGAGTATTGAGGGTTTCCTGAATTGCAGAGCATCTCACTCTGTGGAGTCTCATCAGCCCCACAACCCCTCAAAGGAACCTTATTTCAGCCGCTTGGATTCGTGTCTGCATTCTTTCAGTCATTACCCAACCACAGGTGAGGACAGAGACATAGACTGTATTGAAGACAGCCAGCTTCGCCTTCTGGCTTAACTTCCACTTCAATACTACTGAACGGTCAAGCTCCCGCAATATTGTGCTTGCTGAGCCAATTCGAGTATCTAGCTCTAGGTCCTACTTTCCATCACTCGTGAATATAAACCCAAGGTATTTAAACTTCTCCACCTGCCTCAGTGGGACTCCACTCGCATGTATAGTGCACTGGGATGGTTGTTTTGAGACCACAAATGTTTCAGTTTTGGTCACACTGATCTTCATTCCAGCTTCTGCACAAACAGCTATAAACCTATCCAGGGTCTGCTGGAGGTCATCTGTGGAAGAGCTAAGTAGAACTAGGTCATCTGCAAAAAGCAGATGTCCAATGCTGATGCACTCACTTCCAATGCTGATACACTCACTGGCTCGGCTGTGCCTATCAATCCAGTCCATAAATATTATGAAAAGGTGGGGTGACAGAACACACCCTTGGCAGAGGCCAACGGAGACTGAAAGACTGTGTTCAGACTTTGTGCTATTTACTCTGACACAAAACTCCGGGCATTCATACAGGGACTTGATGGCAGCTAATAGTTGGCCATCCACTCCGTACTCCTGTACTACTTGCCAAAGCTTATCCCAAGGAACCCGGTCATATGCCTTCTCCAAATCCACAAAACATGTGTAGACATTCTTGGCATATTCCCAAGATTTATCAAAGGACTTGTCTTAAAATGAAGATTTGGTCAGTTGTGCTTCTACCAGGATGAAAGCCACATTGTTCTTCTTGAAACTTTAACTCAACTATGCTCCTGCACCTTCTTTCCAAGCACCTAGCATATACTTTCCCAGGCAGGCTGATCAGAGATGCCACGATAGTTGCTGCAATCTTTCTCATCTCCCTTCTTGAAGACTGGTATTATTATGCCAGTCTTCCATTGCTTTCGTGCTTGCCCAGATATCCAAGCAGCCTGACACACTCGAGTCAGCCAAAGAATGTGGTCTCGATTTAAGGCTTTTAGCATTTCGGGCCGAATTTCATCATCACCAGCAGCCCTGCCCAATTTTAGCAATTTTATTATTAAACGGACCTCTTCTGCTGTGAGACTAGCCATTGCCCCAATCTGCACCTCTTGGATGTTCACAACTGCTGGGCAACCTGGGTTAAGAAGGCTCTCAAAGTATTCCCTCCATCTGTGGAGGATATTCTTCTCGGTTGTTAAAAGTGCAACATCAGAGGCCTTAATTGCCCTTACTGTGCACGATTTCCTCCCTTGAAGGCAGCGGATGGTCTGCCAGAATACTTTGTTTGCATTTGCATAGGATGAGTTCTAATCTTTCTCCAAAGGATTCCCAAGCTTTCTGCTTTGCTGTCTTTACTGCCTCAGCAGCAGCTTTTCGTGCCTCAGTGTACTGGAAACTTATCTCAGGTGACCTGACCCTAAGGAATGTTAGGTAGGCCTCCTTTTTTGTCCAGACAGCTTTCTGGACCTCTTGGTTCCACCAAGGTGTCCTATTCTTACTGCCTGTCACCACGTCAAGCAGCTTTCTGCCACAGCATGAGAGTGCAAAAGTCTTCCTCACAGTCTCATTTTCCAATGCCTCCCATTTGACGCAGTTAATAAGCAAATATATATTAATATTAATAATAAATATATTAATAAGCAAATATATTAAATATATTTTACCTTGGATGTAGCAACTGGGTGACTGTGTTAGCACAGTTACTATGAATGCCATGTATCCTACCTTTCAGGACTAGCCAAATGTCACATTTGTCAATACTTAATGTTGCTGCCTGTGAAATAATGAAGCATTATATTAATGGTCAAGGTAAACTTAAAAGTACTAAAGAGAATGCTTAAACACATAGTAAGATAAATATTTCATTGAATATTACATAAATATTCAGTGGCAATTAAATTAATGGCTATTAAGTTTTAAGAAAGACAGTGCAATTATAACACATTTCAAACCAAGACTAAAGATTCATTTTTACTATCAAACTAATACAGCATAGCTGAATATATTATTATTAACTGCAATTAATTCCCCCTCCCAACCCAACTTCACAATAAGGGTAACCAAGGGCAGATACTAACTTCATGAACATCGCTTCATGAGCTCAGATACTAACTTCATGAACATCGCTTCATGAGCTCAGATACTAACTTCATGAACATCGCTTTTCCCCTCTTAAATATCACTGTACATTTCTAGATATTTTGTTCCACTAGCTAGCAGAGTACTTTTATTGAGCTAATAATCTCATCCAGATAAGTCTCAATATTTGATTTACACTGAGTTAAAAATTGCTTCCACATTTAAAAGCAAAAGTTAGATTTCTAAGCTAAAGTGTGCACTTAAAAAAATAAATTAATTAAAATTAAATATAAGTTTTTACATTTGGTATACTATAAATTAAAAATGCCAAGAAATTATATTCTTGGTTTAATCCTTTATCCAAGTGTAAGCAAACACAGTTTGCATCTAAAGTATCTTCAGGACTGGGCAACTTGTATATAGAGGCTAATGACTTCACATTACTTGCCTTAGTATCCCATAATACAAAGCACATATCCTTTCAGACATGTATAATGCTATGCATTATGTGAAGGGTCACTACCCAGACTGGATTTGACCTTTACTGAGGTCTCATCAGTGGGAGCCAGATCCTTTAGTAATACCAAGGTTGAAGTAATGCATTAGACATATTTCCATATACAAGTAGCCAAAAGGTGTCACACCTTATTATTAAAATACTCTGATTAGAGATTGAAAGTTTTCCCACTTGGTTTCAATATCTATCTCTAATCCAGAGTATTTTAATAATAAGGTGTGACAATTTTTGGCTATTTGTATATGGAAATATGTCTTCTGCATTACTTCAACCTTGGTATCATAAAGGACCTGGCTCCCACTGATGAGACTTCAATAAAGGTCAAAACCAGTCTAAGTAGTGACCCTTCCCAAAATGCATATCATTATACATGTCTGAAAGGATATGCACTTTGCATTATGGAATACTAAGGCAAGTGATGTGAAGTCATTAGCCTCCATATACAATTTGCCCAGTCTTGAAGATACTTCAGGCACAAACTCTGTTTGCTTACACTTGGATAAAGGATTAATCTTTAATTTATAATTAAAATTAAATAAAAAAAAATTTTCCACAAGCTCATTTTTAGTTTTATAAGTGCTATTAGGATTCTAATTCTCAACATATCTACTGCATTTCATCAACATAAGAATCATCACAGTGAATTTCTTCACATTGGTTAGAACTAGTTAGTAACCATCTTCTATTCAGATGAAATAAAAATCTTCAACTTCCTTACTGAATACCTGAAAGGGACTAGGGAAAAAAAAAAAAAAAAAAAAAAACACGTTTTATCACCAAAGTAAGGGTTTCCTGCATTACCTAATTTTTAAGCTTAATAAAATTTAACAGTATAATTAAAAACAAGAGGAAAAACTACATTTATTAAACTCACTAATATTTCATTGATTTTCAACCCAGCATCTTCAGAGCACAATGACAACTGTAAAAGGCACAGAGCACTAAACCAAGTATGCCTTTTGAGTGGTTATGGTGCGAGTCGCTTGGAGAGACTGCTGCTGGAAGGTAGAGAAGTGAATAGAGAGAATGAATCAGATCGAGTGGGAAGTGATGTGGAAGAGTGGGAGAGTAAGACAGGCGAGATTGAACAGGTGGTTATGAAAGGGTAAGTGAGTGGTATGAGTATAGAAAATGAGAGAATGGGTGTGCAAGAGGAGCAGGGAAACGAGGAGGCTCAGGATGGACAGGGGTACACAGCATGAGAAAGGTGGATGCTCCAAGAGGAGGTGAGAGGATGTGTAGGCAGGAAAGGAATGGGACGACTTACCAGGGATCAAGAGGAAATACTTGGAATTGAAAAGGGTTCTAATATGAAGAAGCAGAAAGGGAAATGGCCCCAGTCGAGCATGGAGAGATCACATCGAGTGAGTGGTATCAGTGGAACTAGCTGTAGATCCAGAAATGAGCTGTTGTGTTTGTATACAAATGATAGAAGTATAAGAAACAATGCAGATGAAATGGTTGCACTAATTGCATCTGTTCACCCAAAGATTGTCGGAATAAGTGAGACATGGTTGGAAGAGGATGACATTCTGACAGGAATAGAGATGGAAGGGTATGATGTTTTTAGTGAGGATAGAATGGGTAAAAAGGGAGGGGGAGTATTATTGATGATAGAAAAAGAGTTATATCCATACAAAGTAGAGATGCAAGACAGAAATAGTGCCAGTGGTTTTGAGGCAGTATAGTGTGAGATAGAAGTAAATGGAATCAAATACTTGGTGGGATGTTATAGACCAAGTAATGTGAATGGTCGTGATAGTGAAATGTATAGACTAGAATGGGCCAAATTAGCCAAGCAAATAAGAAAAGGGTGATCATTATGGGTGATTTTAATTATGGGAATATAGACTAGAATGATGAGATAGCAACTGGAAGTAAAGAAAATGAGTGAGTTTTTGAGGGATAACTACCTCAGACGGTACGTAACAGAGGGCACACAAGGATTAAGGCTCTAGGATTTGGTCATCTCATCAGAGGATGTGATTATAAATGAGGTGTCAAATCATCCACCAATTATTGAGAGTGACCATGAAGTGATTACCTATGTGGTTGCCAGCAGTGAAAGGACCCCTGTGAGAAAAGGTTATATGTGGAACTACAAGGGGGGGGGGGGGTATTATGAAGAGCTCAATAGACAGCTTGTGGGTGTAGCGTGGAATGAGGAGTTAGCTGAAAAAGAGATCAATGCAGCTTGAGGGATTTTCAAAAACTATTTAGTAGATGCGATGTCAAAATGTATTTCAAGGGTGAGAAGGTTAAATAAGATAGGTATCAGATGGATGAATGAAGAGATTAAGCATGCGATACAGAGAAAAAGGACATTGTGAAGGCAGCAGAAGAGAAGTGGAAATAACGAATTTCATGAGGTATACAAAGACCAGGCAAGGAGGGTGACTTGGTTGGTGAGAGTAGCTAAAGAGAGGCATGAACAGCAGTTAGCTAATGAAGCCAAAAAGAATCCTAGGGAGTTCTTTCGATATGTGGCCAGCAAAAGAAAGAATGATTATGGAAGAATGACATTGATTGGAGAAAATGGTATAAAGACAGCTGTTGCAGGATGTGTGGTGGAGATACTTAATGAGAAGTTCATAAAGATCTTTCAATCTTGTGAATGTGACTTCAGGGAGAGATTGAGAGCAGTTCATGATGGGGAGGAGAGACTAACTGTAAGTGAGCAAAAAGGTGTTTGGGGAGTTGAGTAAACTAGATGTAAATAAGGCTGTGGGACTTGATAATATATCACCGTATATTCTGAAGGAATGTGCCAGGGAGCTGACACCAGCTTTGACATATTTTTTTAATATGAGTCTTGCACTTGGTCAAGTTCCTAAGGAGTGGAAGGAGGACAAGATTGTACCACTTCATAAAGGAGGTGATTGAACTCAAGCATCAAACTACAGGCCTATCTGTGTGTCAGGTGTTGTGGTTGAGTTGTTGGAGAAGCTTGTGAGAACTAGGATCCAGAGTTGGGTTGACAACAATGGTATTATCTTTGATGGACAGCATGGATTTGGTAAAGGGAGGTCATGTTTTAGTAATCTACTTACTTATTACAATAAAGTGCCTGCTTCCTTAGACAGAGGAGAAGGATACATAGTAATATACTTAGATTTTGCAAAGGCTTTTGATAAAGTACCTAATGATAAATTGATAGTCAAACTAGAGTAGATGGGGTTGGATATTAGATTAGTGCATTGGATTGGAGACTGGCTATCTGATAGGCATCAACAAGTTCTGTATGGGGGTGCGATATCCAGGAAAAGGAAAGTCACTAGTGGAGTGTCTCAGGGGTCTGTTTTAGTTAAACATTACTGTTTAACTTGTATATTAAAGATATTGGTGAAGATTTGGATGGAGATATTCAGTCGTTTGCAGATGATGCAAAGTTGGGATGAACCATAAAGAATAGTGAAGATGTTGTGGCCTTACAAGAAGACTTGAATAAATTGAGTGATTGTGCATGGAAATGGGGATGCGAGTTCAATGTTGCAAAATGTAAAGTTTTAAAATTTGGAAAACAAAGATGGGATGCAGAATTTATGCTTGGTGAGAATATATTGTTGGAGGTAGAGGAAATAAGAGATCTGGGGATGATAGTGGATAAGGATCTAAAATTTAGGGCACACATCACCAAAATTGTGAAGACAACACAAAGGTTTCTGGGAATGATGCAGAGGACATTGACGTGTTGAAGTAGGGAGATTCTTGTTCCATTGTATAAGGCTTTGATTAGGCCACACATGGACTATTGTGCCCATATTTGGTCACCGGGTTTTCAGAAGGATGAAGAGATATTGGAAAGGGTCCAAAGAGACTGACTAAGGTAGTTTCTGACCTCTGGAATGTCGAGTATGAGGAAAGATTGAGAAGATGTAATTTGCAGAGTCTGGTGGACAGGAGGAAGAGGGGAGATATGATAGAGACCTACAAGTTGGTAAGGGGTTGTTATAGGATCAATGTTGGAGAAGTTCTATAGAGAATAGTGGGAGATCATGGAGAACCAGAGGTCATCCCTGGAAACTGTATAAAGAGGGTGTGAGTAGTTGAGTGAGAGGCAGGTTTTTTTCGTTCAGAGTTGTGAATGACTGGAATGCCTTGCCTGAGAGTGTGGTGTCTGCAAGGAGTTTGAGTGTGTTTAAGACACGGTATGATGAGATGTGTGTGTGTGATAAAAGGACCTACCAGATGAGTCTGACTCCATGAGGTCTTGGGGTAATAATAATAATATAAATTGTAACTGACACCTAATGTTCTTAGGTGGCACCTTTCACAGTAATCATTGTGCTCTGACGATACTGGGTAGAAAACCAGCAAAATATTAGTAACTTTAATAAAGGTATTTAACTCTTGGTGTTAGTCACACTATTAAGTTTTATTATGGATAACGAACAACACACCTAATTCTTTCTTTATGTGCTACTCACGCAATTAACATATTGCAATTTTGCAGCCATTCATAGGTAGGATTAATTTTTTACTAAATGATTTAAGGAAATTACAACGTCAACTAGGATATACATTAAAATAAATTTTAATATACTTCAATATTTCGGCAACGTCACGTTGCCATTTTCAAGAAACCTAAGAACAAGACACGTGCATGCAGGCACAACAAACAGTAAGTGAGGAAGGAGGGAGCTATTATTTCTAAAGTCCTAATGATGCTCCCTAGCGGGCAATGTTGGTATTCTTGGGCGATTGGGCTGAGGTCTTCTGATATAGGTTTCCCGAATTTGAGGTAGTCTCATGCAGCCAAATTTTTTGAGGTTTGGATTGTTTCTTAGGGCTGAAGCCAATTCCATGAAAAGCCTTTCATATTTGTATTTACTATAGTGTATTATAGTGGCTTTCTTCCACCGTATTCTATGGCAGGTATCCAATGCATGGTCAGCAAGACCAGAGTGGCTGTATAGGTGAAACCGGATGTAGTCCTTGTGTTCTGAGATTCTGATATTGGCTGTCCTGGCTGTTTGGCCAAAGTAGGACAGCTTACAGTTGCAAGGGACCTGGTATACACCAGGTAGGTCTTTGGGGGGGGGGGGGGGGAGGTTGGTCTTTAGTAGAGCGGATAAGGGACGCCAAATTTTTATATGGTCTGTAACAAGAAGTTAAGTCATGTTTTTTTTAGGATTTTTGTGATTGTTTTCGAGGTGTCTCGGATACAGCGTATCGTGATGGATTTAGAGTAATACTTGTTGTGGGGGGGGGGGGGTACTGGTTTCAATATTTTTGGATTTTTTTGGGGAGGTAGCCTTTGGCTGAGAAAGTGTTGAGAATGTGGTTTAGTTCTCTGGTTAGGGCATTGTCATTTGAACAGATAAGTTTATCCCTGTTGTGTAGTGTCTTAAAGACTCAATATTGTTGCAAGGAGTGGTGGGATAGTTGGTGAATGTATCTGCCCGTATGGATGGGTTTTCTATAGACCGAGAAAACCAAGGTTCCATCAGGCTGGCAGGCAGCCAGCCTGATGGAAAACAAATGGAAAACTGATGGCAAACAAATAGAGGGGACAGCCATGGGTTTTCCACTCTCCCCACCCTTGGCCAACTTTTATATGGAGACTTTCGAGGAGAAAGCTTTAAACTCTGCCCCACAAAAACCAACCATTTGGCGTCATAATGTTGATGATGTGTTCACTATTTGGCCACATGGCTCCGATGCACTCCTTCCTAACACACATAAACAACCAACACCCCAGAATCAAATTCACCCTGGAAGAAGAAAAAAAAACAACTGCCTTCCTTTCTTAGACACTAGTCCCCACCAGCCTGATGGAACTTTGATTTTCTCAGTCTATAGAAAACCCATCCATACAGGCAGATACATTCACCAACAATCCCACCACCCCTCTTCATAACAATATGGAGTCATTAAGACACTACACAACAGGGCTAAACTTATCTGTTCAAATGACAATGCCCTAACCACAGAACTAAACCACATTCTCAACACTTTCTCAGCCAATGGCTATCCCCCCCCCCAAAAAAAAAAAAAAAAATCCAAAAAATATTGAAACCAGTAAACCACAACCCCCCCCTTCCCACCACAACAGGGATTACTCTAAATCCATCACCATACCCTATATCCGAGGCACCTCAGAAAAAAAAATCACAAAAATCCTAAAAAAACATGACTTAACTTCTTGTTACAGACCATATAAAAAACTGGCATCCCTTATCCGCTCCACTAAAGACCAACCTCCCCTCTAGACCTACCTGGTGTGTACCAGGTCCCTTGCAGCTGTAAGCTGTCCTACTTTGGCCAAACAGCCAGGACAGCCAATATCAGAATCTCAGAACACAAGGTCTACATCTGGTTTCACCAATACAGCCACTCTGGTCTTGCTGACCACGCGTTGGATACCTGCCATAGAATACGGTGGAAGAAAGCCACGATAATACACCGTAGTAAATACAAATATGAAAGGCTTTTCATGGAATCGGCTTCAGCCCTAAGAAACAATCCAAACCTCAAAAAATTTGGCTGCATGAGACTGTCTCAAATTTGGGAAACCTATATCAGAAGACCTCAGCCCAATTGCCCAAGAATACCAACATTGCCACTAGGGGGCACCATTAGGACTTTAAGAGAAATAATAGCTTCCTGCTTCTTTCTCACTTACTGTCTGTTGTGCCTGCATGCAAGTGTCTTGTTCTTAAGTTTCTTGAAAATGGCAACGTGACGTTGCCAAAATATTGAAGTATATTAAAATTTATTTTAATGAATATCCTAGTTGACATTGTAATTTCCTTAAATTATTTAGTAAAAAATGCATAACCAACGTCTAAGCCTTTCCACGAGAAAAGTAGGATTAACTTAAAAAAAGATAAAGTGAGCATTTCTCCCTGAATATTTACCAAGTGTGAAAATAAAGTTTTAATCTGGAACTTAAAAAAAAAAAAGTAATAAAAATATCAAAAAATTAAAAACATCAACTGGATAAAATGGCATAAATACAGAGCTTTGGAAGTATGGTGGACAATACTTCCATTAGTGGGTTCTTAAAGTTCCATCAGCGAAGTTCCATTAGATTGTTCAAATGTTAAGGTCATATTTAGATTTAGGAAAGGAGATAAAGATACAGTTAAATTACAGACAGAGGAATAAGTTTACTAAATGCAGGTTACAAAACAGATGGTAAAATTTTGAATAAGATTTGTAAATACTGCAAACAATCTACTCTCAGAAGAACAAAATGGTTTCTGACATGGTGAATCATGTATAGATAAGTTTTAAAGCTAATTAATGAAAAAAATATAAGAATTAAATTTGGAGACATTTAGCCTTTCTAGATTATAAAGGCTTTTGATAAAATACACTGGATGACAAATGAATTCAAATTGGAACTGCAGATGAAAAGAGGTTATAGAAAAAAAGTATAAGGAGATGGCAGAACAGCAGTTGCATGATAACAATATAAGTAACTCAAACCAGGAAAGTGATTATGTATGGAACAAAAAATAGGGCAGAATATGAGCAGACAGGAGCAGGTGAGGAGAAGTTGCACATGGGGGACAGCATGAATAGGACTAGTTATAGACCAAGAAATATATTATTTTTATTCATGAATGCCAGGAGTATCAGAAATAAGGGGAGATGAAATTGTCATGGATTGAGTTCATGTGCCCAAAAATAGACAGAATAAGTGAAACATGGTTAGATGAGAATGACAACTTGACAGGAATAGCAATGGAGGGATATGATGTTTTTCGTGAAGATAGACAAGGGAAAGGGGTAGGGTGCTGCTAATGACAGCAGGGGAATTATGTCGGCACGCAGTTGAGATACAATTAGAAAAAAGTGACAGTAGTTTTGAAACAGTATAATGTGGAGGTTGATAGAATGAGATATTTGGTGGGGTGTTGCTTCAAACCAAGGAAAGTGGAGAAAAAGAATTGTATAAGTAACTTGACAGTGAGTAAGAAAAGAGTGATCATTATGGGCAACTTCAACTATGGCAAAATTGACTGGAATCAAAAGATAGCATCAGGGAATAAGGAGAATGAATTTTCCCGAGTTCTTAAGGAACAACAATCTTAGGCAGTACATAATGGAGGGCACATGAGGGTTCAGAGTCTTAGATCTGGTTATATCATCAGATGATGCAATTACGAATGAAGTGTCTAATCTTTCCTTGGTCAGCAAAAATGACCATGAAGCGATAGCTAGCTACAGCCAATCACATGAGAACATCTATAAAGAAGGGATATATGTGGAACTGCAAGGCTGGTGATTATGGAAAACTTAGAAGACAACTGAGAGCTGTTGTGTGGAAAGAGTTGAGTGATAAAGAGACAGTGTGGACATTTAGCAAGAGCTGTTTAACAGCAGGAATGTCTGAATATAGTGAAAAGGCTAAATAAGGTAGAAGCAAAATGGATGAATGAAGAGATTAAGCATGAAATCTGGAAGAAGGCACTGTGGAGGTAACACAAGATGAATGTTGGTAATGATTGGTTGTGTGAAGAATACAAAGAGCAGGCCAGGAATGTAACTTGGTTGGTAAAAGCAGCAGAAGAGCAGTATGAGAAGTTAGCCAATCAAGCTAAGAAAAATTCTAGTGAGTTCTTTCAATATATGGCAAGTAGAAGGAAAAATGATTATGGAAGGGTAATGTTAGCTGATGACACTAACAGATTGGTAACCAATGTAGAGGATATAGCTGAATTATTCAATGATCAGTTTATCAGTGTATTTCATCCTCATGATGTTAACTGATTGTAGTTTCATGGCGAAAGGACAGCAAAGATCATACTGCACCAGTACACAGGGTATTCAGATACCCTGTGTACTGTGCACTGTGTACTGGGAGGCACCTAGTACATAGATAAATAAACAGTTATAAGGAAATAAATTAGTGAATAATAAAAAATATATTTACAAAGTTATAAGAAAATAACTCCAGCCAAAAGGCTGCAGGTTCAAATCCCATCATGGGCATGGATGTTTGCAAGTGTCTGTGAAAACTAGTGGCAGTGGTCGGCAGTAGATGCAGTGCCACGTCATGGGTAGGAGGCACCCTTGTGCAAAACTGTTTTCAGCACCCCCCATAAAATAAGTTTCCATGAAAAATTTTAGTGAAAAATTTTACTTTGTTAAAATTAAAAAACAGTTTATATGCATACATAAAAATAAATGTTATTTAACAGAAGTAGAACACTGTAATCACCAAAATTCATTAATAAGGCATTTTTAATTTTAATAATAAAAATTTTCAAAAAAGATTTATTACTTGATATATAAATACAACAAAATGTGTGTGTGTGTGTGTGTGTGTGTGTGTGTATATATATATATATATATATTACATAAAGATAATTTGGAGATATGCTTTTAACTATATAGCAATTAGGATAAATGTAGATTTATTTTACTTGTTTATTGGTAATGTTAAATAAATACGCATCACAATCACAGTATTCAGAAATGTGTCGGTTAATTAATTTTCGTATATATAATTTAAACCATTCTGAGGAGCCAACTGTTTTTTAATAAAACATTGCAAAGTTTTTAATTCCTCAAATAAAGTCATTCCATCAATATTGCAATTGTCTGAATTTCGATTGTCACTCAGTTTTAAGTGCAAATCTTTACAATGTTTCATTAAATCTTCATTGCTCCAATCTTTTAATTTGCTAATGTCTCTTATAACTTTAAAGTCCTCGCTATGTTGTTTTAAGAGTATGAATCTTTCCGTGACTGAAGTTATTGTCGTGTCTAAATTCATGAAGAAAAAATTTATTTTAAAAGTTTGTTTAGGATCATGCGTTGTCTCATCTTCGTAACAAAAAATTTTTGTTTTTGTTCTTTTGCGAATGTCTGGAAAAATAGGATCAATATTAAGATCATTTGCTACTTCTTTTGCAGTTCTAATAATATTTTCAAAATATTGGTCTGTTCAGCGAGTATTTAATTCTTGTATAACATAATCAAGATTTTCTGTAATTTTTCCTATATCAAATGTTGGATTCTGCATTATTTTGCTTGCAACATTTACCAGAGTTAAGATTTCGTACCAAACATAAACAAAGCAAATAAATTTAAACGAAGAAATCTTGGCAATTAACTTGTCTGCCTGAACTCTAGAATCGATATCTTTAGTTTCATCTTCCATAACATGAAAAAGAGCCTGGTAAATTTACTTTTTAAGTGACTTTATTGCTACTACTCTACTTTCCCACCTAGGGAAAGTAGAGTAGCAGAAAGTGGTTTCAAATTTAAAATATGAATATGTTTTTTTTAATATAGCCCAACACTTTACAGATATTGAAAAATAATTATATAATTCCTGTATTAGCCCAAAAAAATTTACAATTTCACAGGATATCTTAACTGCATCATTAACTACCAATTTAATGAATGAGCAGCACACGGAATAAAAAATGCCCTTGAATTTATTTCAAGGATTTTTTTCTGCAGTCCATTATGTTTACATCGCATATTTGAATTAACATAAGCCTGGCCGCATAAATCCGAAATGTTAATATTCAATAATTTTAAATAATTTTTTTATAAATTAAATAGTCCTTGCCCAGTGGTATCTTCTACAGATTGAAAACCCAAAAAATGTTCATAAATTTCTGCTATATCTGTATATTTTCATTAACAAATCTAATAACAATAGATAATTGTTCTGTGCAGCTTATATCCAGAGTAGTGTCAAGAATTAATGAATAATATTTCGCTTCTTTAACAGAAAAGCTTCAGAAATTATACGGATGATTTCCTTTTGTATTTTATCACCTAATTAATAAGCAATGTTCCTTTTTTGTAATGTTTGGATGCGACGCAAGTGTTCTGCCATTATGGAATCAAATTTAGCGACAGTTTCTACTAACTTTAAAAAATTGCCGTTATAATTTTCAAAAAGTTTTTGTGAAGAACCTCTAAAAGCTATACACTGTCTTGATAAATATTGTATTATGTATATTAACCGTTCTATAACAGATTGCCAATATTTTTCCTAAGTTTCATATGATCTTTGTTGTGTGCAATAAATAATGCATTTCTCAATCAACGACATTTTAAGTTCGCTGTATTTTGAACAGTTTTTAATGTGCGCGGAACTTGTCTCGTGTATTTTTAGTATATGACTCAAATGTTGCCAATTATTACAACCGTATGCGTTAGTAAGTTGGGAATTTTGACTACCAAATATTTTGCAATAATAACAGAAAACCGAATTTCGCGATTCTGAGTAAACTAAATAACTTCATAAAAGTTTTTCTCCATTTGCTAAAGTTCGATAATAGTATGAATCGGAAAACTTGCGGCCAGATTCATCTTTGGGAAATTCTTTATTAACTACTTGATGCGGGCAATGCTCAACTAAACAATCTCTAACTTTGGTAGTTATGATTCGGCCAAGTACCTGCCTGGATCATTAACATTAAAATTTAAAGTAAAATTTGAAGTTTGTTTCATTGAATCAGAATCCAATATTTCTTCTGCTGCAACTTCTGTGTCAGGCCAGTTTCATTTTCGCATGTAACATTTGTTTCTTCATAGTTATATTGTGTCCTCTCTTTTTCTGTAGTAGAGCTACACGGAGTACTTGCTCCGTCAGAACTTTCTGTTCTTCATTTTTTATGTGGTCCTGAAGTTAAAAATTTATTCGGCGATCCAGCCAATTTATGTTTCAGTTGTGCTCGTTGCAATTGCCTTTTCCTGTTTTGTGCACCAGATAACTTCTTTGACTTTTTTCCCAACACCTGGGGGTTAATATACTTGGTTAGACTTTAAAACCAAGAAGAGCATTAAAAGTTGTCCACCAAAATAAATAATAATTGCTGAAATTTTCCCTTAAACTTATTTTTTAACCCCTATTATTTTTAAGGTGAGTGGCTGAAAACTGACTATTTCTTTTTTTTTACGACAGAATTTGATTTTTCAGATGTTTTGAATAATAAACATGTTTACATTTTAGGTATTTTTTTGAAAATTAACATGTAGAGATAATAGGCACTGATTGATTTCTAAGTGATATTTATTTAATATTTTTTACATTCTAGTAATTGTTTAATAATTAAGAAATTTCTAGAATATTAAAATTATTTATTAAAGAAATTAGTAAAAAGACCCCAACCCGAATGTCTTCCAAACAGAAGATGAACAAATATATAAATAAATCTGTTATTCAAAATTGTTTATTTTCTAGATGTCTACCCAACATACGATAAAAATCTTTTGTTTTCAAAATAAGATAACTAAAATGAAACAATGAAACTGATTTTCAAACTTAGCAAAAATATAATATACTTACTTTACGTGAATAATAATCCAAATTCACAAACAAGTCAAAAATTGTCCAAAGTCACTTAAACACAGAATACACAATACACTCAATATGTTTCACATTCAAAATTGAAATGACGCTGAAAAAAAATTGTTGTACACTTGTTCAATAAACACGAACAACAAAAGCTGCCAACATGAAGTAAATTGGACAACAACTTCAAACCTACACATTTGCCATGATGAGGTAGAACGCTGCATTGTAGAGTCAAAAGAAATCGCCTTGGACCCTCTTCATATGAACAATAATCTCAGCTATAATTTGCCTGACTCTTTCAGCTCTATAATCAGATACTGGAGATCGCATGGTTCCATACATGCACAAGTGTACAACAATAGAACTTTAACACGGACTATAACACAAGTTCATAATAACTGCAATTTACAGTTGAATATCATAACTTTATAATTGTATAGCTTTAGAGTGTCTCAATTTATTTCAGTGTCTTTTAATATCTTTCTATGTTCTTAACACCTGATGAAGTCAATCTCGACGAAACATGTTGCATTTTCAAATAAATCTCAATTTGTTATAATTCTCGGGTTTTTAGTCAGTTTATATTAAAAATGAACATATCCCAACCCCGAGTTAATAGTAGTAGTCATCATTTCCCTTCTGACGAGGGTAACTGTGCACTTACGAAAGCATATCAGAAGACACTCAGCAGCATTGGAATTAATATCAACAGACTTATCTTCTTGAAAAGATGCAAGTTTTCCTCAATTATTCCAAAGTTCCTACAATTTAAAGAAATCATTACTAGAAGAACCTCCCTCCAAGAGTCTTTTGACTCCTTGAAGGCCTGAATAATAATAATAATAATAATAAAAAAGAGTGCACCGAATTTACACTAAAGCTAAACTAGATCTTTTAACGGAGAGGATTTGCAATACAAAACGCAATTTATCTTTGCTTTTCACAGAAAAAAACATCATTAGAAAACCAATTAGCAGCCTGCTTAGACCTTGTTTCTTGGAATTGCATTAAAGAATTAAGTACACAAAAGAATTAAGTACACACTGAGCACTACGATATCAAAACTTAAACACAAGCTAATCAGAAAGTTCAACTTACTGAAGTCAAGACAAGAAAGGTCTACTCTAAATAATTGTCATAACAGACTTAAAAATTTGGTGATTAACAAATCGTCTTATGTGCTAAGTCATGATGAAGAGAAAATTCTCGAAAAAGGTCTAAATTTTGTGTTGGCACCAAATTGTATTCCTAAAGAACTACTTTTAACTAAGATGGAGAAAGCAGCTTCGCTACTTCCTACCGCAGACACGAGTTTACTTCGCATAGAAGCAATTCTTGCAATCAACAACGCAAAACCTCCTTCTGATAATATATCTCCTGGTGAGAGACTTGCAATTAAAAATCTACGGATTAACAAGGATATCGTCATCTTAAAAGCTGATAAGGGGAATGCAACTGTAGTTCTAGATAAAACAGACTACCAAGAAAAAATCTTAACCTTGTTAGAGTCAGATAGTTATTCGGAAATTGAGAGGGATCCAACAAGAGAAATACACAATAGAACCAATAATCTCCTACAAAAGACCACAGAAATTCCACGAAATACATGGCTTTCCATCCGTTCTTTACACCCACTGATTCCAAGACTTTATGGTCACCCTAAGGTACATAAAGAAAATTATCCACTGAGACCTATAGTAGACAGCATTGACTCACCCACCTACAGATTATCTAAATATCTCGCGTCATCGTTAAAAGCTTATGCGGGAAAATCTTCTTATATTAAAAACTCAACAGATTTTGTCTCTAAAATCAAGGACTTTAAACTCAAATCTTCTGACATATTGGTGAGCTTTGACGTGGTAGCACTCTTTACCAACATTCCGACACAAGAAGTTCTCCATATTTTAAAGAACAAGATTTCAAATAAAATGTTCTCTCTACTATCTCACTGTGTAAACTCTGGCTATTTTGAATTCGAAGGTAAACTATATAAACAGGTCAAAGGATTAGCTATGGGAAGTCCCCTTTCTCCTATATTAGCCAACATTTTTTTTGAGGATTTTGAACAAAAGGCAATCTCCTCCTTTAGTTTAAAACCAAGAATTTGGCTTAGATATGCGGATAATATATTCCTCATATGGGAGCATGGTATTGAGAATCTTCACAGGTTTCTCAACCATTTAAACAACCTCCATCAGGATATAAAATTGACCATGGAGATTGAAGAAAATAGTTCCCTCTGTTTCCTTGCTGTTAAACTCACCAAGATGCCTGAATTAATAAAAGTCTATATTTAGAAAGCCAACACACAACAGACATATTTGCATGCGTCCTCACATCACCATCCAGCGCAAAAGTTGGGTATTATATCAACTCTTGCGAATCGTGCAAGATCTGTACTGTCATATGAAGAACTAAAAAAAGAACTACAACATCTTAAATGGACCTTTAAAAGCAATGGCTACTCTTTAAAAAGTATCAACAAACAATTATCCCACCGTCAATGTAGCAACGTAGAGACAGAATGACTCCAACGGTTATATCTCCTTGCCATATATCAGCACACTATCCAAAAAACTGAGTAGAATCTTAAAGAAATTCAACATACAAACGTGCTTCTCGACTCTTCCAAAAATAAGATCATGTTTCAGCAACTATAAACAATCTCACAACCTTTTACAATTTCTAGGTGTATACAAAGTCACATGTGAGTGCGGAAAACCTTACTATGGCCAAATGGAGAAATCTATTCTCCTACATCTCGAGGAGCACAAGAGAGACATTGCTTATAAGAGAACCAGAGCAACTGCCCTGTCAGGCCATGTCCTGTTTTCAATAAACACTAACATCGAAAGCCGCCAACATGAAGTAAATTGGACAACAACTACAAACCTACACATTTGCCATGATGAGGTAGAATGCCGCATTGTAGAGTCAAAAGAAATCACCTTGGACCCTCTTCATATGAACAATAATCTCAGCTATAATTTGCCTGACTCTTTCATCTCTACTATCAGATACTGGAGATCGCGTGGTTCCACACATGCACAAGTGTACAATAGAACTTTAACACTGACTATAGCACAAGTTCATAATAACTAATTTACAGTCGAATATCATAACTTTATAATTGTATAGCTTTAGAGTGTCTCAATGTTTATTTCTGTGTCTTTTAATATCTTTCTATGTTCTTAACGCCTGATGAAGTCAATCTCGACGAAACATGTTGCATTTTCAAATAAATCTCAATTTGTTATAATTCTCGAGTTTTTAGTCAGTTTATATTAAAAATGAATATATATATATATATATATATATATTAGGATAACCAAGCAATTTTATATGCTTGGTCATTTTAGCTCCTAATCCCAAGTATGCAAACAATTAAGTTTGCGCCTGAAACAAAGTTCAAGTCTAAAGATGGTACAACACCAGGGCAACTCATTGTAAAGGTGGTTAAAGCTTTGATCACTATTCTTAGTATTTTCCCATAATGTAAAGCACATCTCACTAGAAGATGTATACTGCAATGCATTATGGGTGGGGTCACTACCCAGACCGGTTTCGACCTTTTTTGAGGTCTCCTCAGTGAGTAGCTAGACCCTAAATACCAAGGTTTTAGTAATACAAAGCCTTATCAACTTTACCTATATAAGTTGCAACAAGGTGTATTAAGTTTTAATAAAAATCTCTGGAGGAGATATAATACACCTTGTTGCAACTTATATAGGTAAAGTTGATAAGGCTTTGTATTACTAAAACCTTGGTATTTAGGGTCTAGCTACTCACTGAGGAGACCTCAAAAAAGGTCGAAACCGGTCTGGGTAGTGACCCCACCCATAATGCATTGCAGTATACATCTTCTAGTGAGATGTGCTTTACATTATGGGAAAATACTAAGAATAGTGATCAAAGCTTTAACCACCTTTACAATGAGTTGCCCTGGTGTTGTACCATCTTTAGACTTGAACTTTGTTTCAGGCGCAAACTTAATTGTTTGCATACTTGGGATTAGCAGCTAAAATGACCAAGCATATAAAATTGCTTGGTTATCCTAATATACAATATACCCAAGTTAAAAATTTATTCCCATATATATATATATATATATATATATATAGACTATAAAAGTTTATGAAATTCACATCGTATGGTACTTTATGGGTTGTTTCCTTAAATATCTAATAAGTGGGTTCTAAAATGTTTAGTTTTAGTATATATGACTGCTGTAATTGTTTTTTTTATTAATAAAATATAATAAGCCCATATTTAACTGTCAATGGGAACTGGCACCTTTTTTATTTGCTAAACTAAATGCTGTATTTTTAAAACATCATGTTGCCATAATACAGCTGAATAAGCAGTGCTGTTAGGCAGGCTGTCTCTATGCTTCACCCTGTCGACGGTATGAATTCACGGTCTGTCTTAAACTAACAATTTCCACTAAAAATATAATAAACAATTGAGAATATTTATACAATTTTCACTGAGTCGATGCTTACTCTGTGAAATAAAATCTGTGGTAATATTGATAACGTTCCACTTCAAATTATAAAAAACTGGTGATGTATTAAGTTAAAAATGTTGTTAGATTATTTAGAATTCATAATAATTTGAATGATTTATATTTCATTTTTATTGCATTAACTATAATTTGTAATTGTGATATTTATATAGTACGATATAATTCAAGAGTGACAAAATTTATATATATATATATATATATATATATATATATATATATATATATATTCCTGTCGTGAAATGGCGCCCTTGTGCAGCGCACAATCGCACGGCTCGGCCCTGAGTAGATGGCACTGGTGTGGATGATGAAGGTGGTTTCATTTAGTAGTGATGGAGATGGATAGTTGTAGAGTAGGTGCCCTCCCTCGATGAGTCTTTGGACTTCCTGGAAGTGTTATGTAATAATAATAATGAAATATATAAATAAATAAAATGTATGTACAAGGTTTAACATCTAGAATGTATTATCTACATACTTCAGTGTATAGGTCTCAGCCAGAGACCTATATAGTGAAGTAAAAATGTCATTTCTTTCTCATGTGCTGGGTTTGCACTCCACCAGAATATGACTAATGGTAAGATGGATGTTGTATTCCTCACATATAGGTGGGTCATCAGTCCTCAGTAAATAAGAAAGTGTGAGATGACTGACCTATGCAGAGTCTAGCAAGAACAACTTCCTCTCTTCAGTTCCTACATTGACTAGATTGCCAATGCTTAATCTCATGCAATTCATTTTTCAGTGCTTCCTGCCAGAAGTATTGCCATTGGGCAATTAACTTATATTTTATAAATTGGGTGTAGTCAGTATAAGAGACCATCAAACAGTATGTCGAAAAAGTATGAGCTGATCTAGCAGATGAATCTGCAATGATATTTCCCTTAATTCCAATGAGGGACTTGGAATTCAACACAACTGAATATCAAAGCATATCTATTAATATAATTAACAGCTATTGTAGCCTGATAACTAATATTTAAGGAATTGACAGCGTATACTAGACATATAAATTAAATAAACTTTAATATATACTTTCCGATATTTCGGCGAACGTCACGTTGCCATCTTCTTGGGAACTTATTACAAAGACACGTGCACACAAGTACTACATAACAGCAAATGAGAACTGAAGCTAGGAAGCTAACGTTTTCCTAAAGTCCTGGTGGTGCCCCCTGGCGGGCTATATTGGTGGTTCTTGGCCTTTGGGCTGAAGTTCTTCTGATAATTGTTTCCCCAAATTTGGGGCAGTTTCATGCATCCAAATTTGTTGAGGTTTGGCATGTTCCTAAGGGCTGAGGCTGATTCCATGAATAGTCTTTCATACTTGAACTTGCTGCGGTGTATGACTGTGGCTTTCTTCCATCTTATTCTGTGGCGAGTATCCAGAGCGTGGTCTGCAAGCCCAGAGTGGCTGTACTGGTGAATCCTTGTGTTCTGAGATTCTGATATTTGCTGTCCTACCTGTTTGGCCAAAGTAAGACAATTTACAGCTGCAAGGGACCTGGTATACACCAGGTAGGTCTAGGGGGAGAGGTTGGTCTTTAGTGGAGCGGATAAGGGATGCCAATTTTCTATGTGGTCTATAACAAGTGGTTAAGTCGTGTTTTCTTAAGATTTTGTTGATTTTTTCTGAGGTGCCTCGGATGTAGGGAATGGTGATGGATTTAGAGTAATCTTTTTTGTGAAGGGGAGGGGTGGGTGGGTTGTGGATCACTGGGTTAAGTATTCTCTGGATTTTTTGGGGGGGGGATAGCCATTGGCTGAGAAAGTGTCATGGATGTGATTTAGTTCAGTGGTTAGGGCTTGATCATTTGAACAGATTATTTTTGCCCTGTTGAATAAGTGTCTTAATAACTCCATATTGTTGTGAGGGGGGGTGATGGGATTGTTGGTGAGGTATTGTAGCCTGTTTTTGTTTAGGAGTGTCCCTTATTTTAATTGGCTAAAATAACTCAAAAAAGGGGTATATTTTAGGGCATTATGGGCGAGTATAGAAGGCAATTATGGCAGAAATAAAAAATGTGGAAAAATTTTGTACATACCTTGTTAACCCTTGTCCCAGTTTCCACATAAGGTTACCTTCCCCTTCGTTCCCCCCCCTCTCCCTCCCCACAACAAAATAATATATATATATATATTATTAATAGTAACCCGGGTTTCCTAACTTATTTCCCGCATCTAAAGCACACCCCCATGTTCTTCCCCCCCCCCAGTTTATAAACAACCTTCAGCAGGAGCTTGGATTTAGAAGGCATCATTAAACCAAAAACAAGGTATGTACAAAATTTTTCCACATTTTTTATTTCTGCCATAATTGCCTTCTATACTCATATGCCCATAATGCCCTAAAATATATATATATATATATACACCCCTTTTTTGAGTTATGTTAGCCAATGTTTTAAAATAAAGGACACTCCTAAACAAAAACAGGCTACAATAGCCATTAATTATATTAATGGTGTTTAAGAGGAGTAACTTGGGAATTTCCCAGAAACTATACTTAATCAAAGCACATCTATTTTGTAAAAGAGTTGCAGTACCTCACAAAGCATTGGTAAGATATAATCCACTGGATGTGAATTATACATCAGGAGGAGATAGCCTGTAAAGAACTCAGTCTGTAATCACACACTTACAGTAAGAATTTTCTTTGATATGCACAAGTGTGAGCTGAATGGCATGCAACTCTGTTGTATAATTACAATCGAGTGGGATCTAGTTGGAGATTGTAATTTTAAGAAACACAACAGCACAGCCAACAGAGATCTCCGATTTCTTGTCCATCTGTACCAACAGTACAGATGGACAAGAAATCAGAGTGGCCTGCTCCATGTGCATGAAACAAATCAAAGTAGACGTAGACAGATGAAGGTGTAGGAGACTTTTGTAGTCAACAAAGTGAGATGTTGCAGGCAGGATGGGGTGCAAGCCTGCCATGGAGGAATGCTTTTGTTTGATGCAGGTAATGTTGTTAACACTCCTCATGATGGCAATCTCAGGAGAAACTAGAGTGTAGAGGTTATGGCAGAGGATGGACTGATGGTGAATGAGCAGGAAGTATGAGGAATTAAGTAAAACATGATTTTAATAAGGCAATAGGATTTGACAATATATCTCACCACAGGTCTTAAGAGAATGCTCTATGTATTTAATGCCACCTTTGGCACAACTATTTAACATCAGTCTTGCAACAAGGTGAGCCCCAAAGGAATGGAAGGTGGGAAAAATTGTTCCACTTCAAAAAGGGGAGGGGGTAAAACTAAAGCTATAAATGTTAAGGTATTAGAGAAGTTGGTGAGGACTAGGATTCAGAAGTGGGTTGATAACAGTAGTATTCTTTATGGGTCAGCATGGATTAGTTAGGGGAGAAGTCAGCAATCTGCTTACATATTAAACAAGGTGACAAATTCACTTCATTAAAGAGATGTATATATGATAGTGTACTTGGATTTTTCAAAGGCCTTTGATTAATCCACATAATGACAAGCTAGTAGCTAAACTGAACCAAATTATTAGATAATAGAGTAGTAAGTTGGATAGCTGACTGACTGACAGACAGACATCAGCAAGTTGGATAGAGGAGTGGTATCTCAAAAGAGGAAGGTCACGAGTGGAGTGCCACAGGAATCTGTTTTAGGATGATTATTAATTTGTATATTAATGACATTTGGACTGGCATAACTGGAGACGTGCAGCTGTTTGCTGATGATGCAAAGTTGAGAAGAGTTATGAGAAGTAGGGCAGACTTATGGCCTTGAAAGAGGATCTGAATAAACTATGTGAGTGTTCAGTTTAATGATGCAAAGTGCAAGGTCTCGAAATTTGATAGGCAAGGTTGGTGGGTGTACAGAGTATACAATTAATGGAGAAATTTTAGAGGTGAAGGAGATGAGACATATGGGAGTAATGGTGGAGAAAGACCTGAAGTTTAGGGATCACATTGCTAATATTGTAAGAACATCTCAACAGATTATGGCAATAATGAGGAGGGCATTGCCATGATAAAGCAAAGAGGTTAGGATTCCTTTGTATAAGGTTTTGATCAGGCCACATATGGACTACTGTGTACAGATTTGGTCACCTGGTGATCAGAGGGATGAAGATGTATTGGATAAAGTCCAGAGAAGATATACTAAATTAGTGTCAGGTCTATGAAACATCAGATACAAGGAGAGATTGAGGTAATGAGATTTACAGAGCCTTGTGAATAGAAGAGGGGATATAAGTTGGCAAGGGGTTCTTACCAGATTAATGTGGAGAAGATATTTCATACAGTAGAGGGAGGCAAGGGTAGAACTAGAAGTTATCAAGGAAGCTGTATAAGGTGTGTGTAAATAAGGGAATGGAGAAGCAGGTTCTTTGCATGGAGAGTAATTGGTGAGCGAAATGCATTGCCTAAAAGTGTGGTAAGTGCAGAAACTCTGAATATGTTCAAGGCAGTTTGATGATCTTTTCGCATGGGAGAGTATAGACCTTCCACAGTCAGTCCTTGGACTCTGTGGAGATCAGATAATAATAATATGATGATGAGAAGAGATTAGCCCTGAAATCCCAGAAAAACTGAAAAAGGATATAAGTGGATATTAAATCCAGCATTATTTCAAAGCCAAATATAGAAACTATGGCCTTTTGGCTCTTTATTTTAGTAAATACTGAAAAAGGAATTATTTCATTAAACACAGCCAGTAGGAGAAGAAATTGTGGAAAAATTATATTCTTAATCAAAATTAGATCTAATCAAAATTAGATGTAATGTTTTGGAAAAATTAGGAGTACAGTGGTACTCCTGTTGTTTAATGTTCCACTTACTGGAGCATTTTATCCTGGATTTAGTTTGGTTTGGCTTATTTGGATTTACAGCCAAATGAAATCGTGCTATTAGGCCAGTGTATCATATCTGTTAATTGCATATGTTCTAATCACACATTTGTCTGCTTTCCATGATGAGAAACTAGTTTTCAGGAGAAATCTAGTTTCTCTCCTGAAAAAAACCTTCCACCTCTGTTACGAGACCAGCTAACCTTCAGTTAAAAAGCCCTGATAAAGGTTCTTCACGTCCAGATGGGATTCATTCATCCTAGAAAAGGAGGTTATATTACTAATGGGATGGGGAGAGTTCAAAGTTTGAAAGTACAAGAGGAGAATGAGTTTCAAATACTAAGTACTCTGGATGTCACAATGGAACTAGATGGAATCTCACAATGTGTTTTAAGAAAATGCGCTACAGAATTAACATCTCCATTGAGCTTGCTTTCAATGATACAGACTATAAACCACTTTGCAGTTCTTCTGTAATTCTTAAAGTTTTGGAAAAATTAGTGACAGATCGTATACAGTATGGGCCATATGAGAGTAATGTGATCTGTGAGGGTTAGCATAAATTTGTTCGTTTTTTTTTTTTTTAATGTTGGGCCTATACACGAGAGGTTGGTTGATCAACCTATAGTACATTAGTACTGTATATGGGTAGTGGGTTGAAAAAGGAGAAACTTAATTACATTTGATTTAAAAGCCTGTATATTGTATTCTGGCCTTGGGTAACACATCAAGGAGAAGACTGTTCCATAGAACAGCAGTAGCAGTGATGAAGGAGGAGGAAAATAAATATAACTTGTTCTGTGGGTTTCAAGGTGTACTGTGAAGGGATGTTGGGGGCAGCAGTACGTGTTCCAAGAGGCTTGGTATTGAGTGGGGGAATTATTGATATTATTTCAGATGAAAATTTGCCGTGGAAATATTTATAGACTACACAAATTGCAGAGACCAAATGTCTATGTGAAAGTGAGGGGAGTGAGTTGGTAAGAGATGGATCATTTATCAAGCTAATTGCTCTCCTCTGTATTGAGTCAAGTATTTTGAGGGGGCTTTTAGGGGTCCACTCCAAATGTAAAAGCAGTATTCAATAGCTTGGCAGATTTGTGATTTGTATAAATTTAACAGCTTTTTAGAGGTGAAGTAACGTCTTGAGTGAAAGAGAAATCCTAGTTTTTTGGAAGGTGAGGATGCAATGGTTGTGATGTGTTTATGCCAGGAGAGGCCTAATATCAGGGTAATTCCAAGAAGAGAAATCTCATCTTGTCTGGAAATCAAAGTGTTATCAAAAGACAATCTTTTGGTGAGAAATATGACAGAACTGGGTTTTACTAGTATTGAAATTGACAAGGTTATCTGAGCCTAATTGGAGGATGACTTGGAGAATGTTGGTTGATGTTCTGTAGGTTGAAGTGAGTTGTGTAGAGTAAAGTTTGTGAAATGAAAGGGAGGAGGGCAATATGCTGTCATCTGCCAAACTGTATTGGGTTGGAGGTCAACTGAAGTAGATCACTGATATACAGAAAGAAGAGGATTGGTGAGAGAAGAGAACGTTGTGGAACCCCAACATTAGTTGGATGGTGAAAGGATAAGGAACAATCTACCATCACACATAGTGTGCATCCAGACAAAAAGCTGGCAATCCGACTGCAGAAGTCCTGAGACAGTCTAAATGATAGGACTTTGATAAGTAAGCCTTTGTGCCAGACCCAGTCAAAAGCTTTAGAGATATTTGCCAAATTTCTCCATGGAATTTGTCTCCAGAGATGGGTGATATATGACAGTAGATCTCCTGTTGATCAGCAGTGATGAAATCTGTACTGGTGGTCGCTTAATAGCTGGGTGCCTTCAAGGTGGTGGAAGAGTTCAGAATTGATTGTTTTCTTCATCACTTGAGGGTTGAGGTGAGTGAGATAGGGCAGTAGTTAGATAGATACCAGTGGAGTAAGAGCATATGTATAGATGACACAGGATAGGAGTCAGTTTTGGTGCACAGACCTTCTGGACATTTGGAGGAATGCCATCAGGGACAGAAGACTTTTTTTGAGTCTAATTCAAACAATAAGTTTCTGATCTCTTTCTGACAAAAGGATACAGGGGGCATTGTATGTTGGAATGATTGGCGAGCATTTGCCATTGTCAGTTATGCATGCATTGGCAGCAAAGTGTGAAGCCAGGAGATTAGCTTATTTTGTGGATGATGATGCAATAGAGCCATCTGGGTTGGATATGGGTGGGAATAGTATTGAGCAAAAGTTACGACCAATTGATTTTGCAATAGACCAAAAGGCAAGGCTGCAATTTGGGAAAGCAGCAAGTTTCCAGCTTTTCTCCTGTTGAAATTCTGTTTTGGAAGAATTAATAGTTTTCTTGCATCTATTTCAGGCTTTGGTATAAGCACTGAAGGAGGACGAAGTTCTTGATTTGCCTTGGCACATCATTTGGATAACCACGGTTATTCAGGCAATGACAATCAAGGAAAAGAAGGAGTAGCCATAGTATTCAACACAAAATACGAGGCTAATCTTCTTGAATGGCAGTCAGTCTCAAGTAGAGTAATGTGGGCAAATATGAGAATGGGGAACTGGACAATGAGACTTATTTGTGCCTATGGTCCCACAGAAGGCTCTACTAAGGTAGAAGTGGAGGAATTTTTTGATGCTTTAGAAAAAGCAACTGACACAATGAAAAAGGAAAAGTTGGTCCTTGTTGGGGATCTAAACAGCAGAGTAGGAAATGATTGTGAGACATACAAAAATATTTTGGGAAAATTTGGAGAAAAGAGCAAAGCTAATAATAATGGCATATATCTGTTGGATTTCTGCTCAGGACATGGACTGGTTATTACTAACACCATGCTCCAACATAAAAATGTGCACAAATTCACATGGAGAAAAGAGGCAAGGAATAAGAAAAGTCTCATTGACTATGTTATTGTTGATAGTGATGTTTTCTCCCTGGTGCAGGACACTAGTGTGTATAGAGGATTTGAAATTGGAAGTGATCACTATTTAGTCTTGAGCAGGATAAAATTGAATTTCATATTGAAAAGAATGACATGTAAGCAAGTTTTAAAGCGAATAAAAGTTGAGCAGCTCTCAGATGTGAACTGTAGATTAAAATACACAAAGATTATTGAAGAAAAAATGAAAGAGTTTGAGAACAGGAATCAAACTTTGGAGATTCAGTGGCAAACTCTGAAGGAAACATTGATTGATTCTGCTAGAGAGGCATGTGGTGAGGTTGTCTGCAAGGATAAAAAAATCAGAACTCCCTGGTGGACACAGGAAGTTAAAGAGGCAGTGAAGGAAAAGAAGAAAGCATATCAAAAGTTCCTGTCAAATAAGTCAGCTTGTTCTCTTAGAGAATATAGAGACAAATGCAAAAATGCTAAACACTGTGTAAAACTAGCTAAACAAAAATCATGGGAGGACTTTGGCAAGAATATAGAAAATAAATATCAAGAAGGTGGCAAAATATTCTGGAGGTTGTTGAAGCTTAGGAATGGAGGAAAGAGTGCTGTAAAAGGAGTTAGAGATGATAAAGGTGACATGAAAACTGGAGAAAAAGATATCCTTGAAGTATGGAGTAATTACTTTGAAAAACTGCTAAATGAAACAAGCAGTGATGACAGCGCAGTGGTAAAAAACACTGACCAAGCATGCAGTCAGAAATACATATCCATACTTGAAGTAGAAAAAGCCATCAAAGGCTTGAAATGTGGAAAGGCAACAGGAGTAGATGATATTCTATCAGAAATGCTGAAGTATGGTGGTATAAGAGTCTTACAGTGGCTGCACTGCATAGTTCAGAAAGCCTGGACACAGGGACAAATTCCCGATGATTGGAGTAGAGATCTCATAGTACCCATATATAAAAAGGGAAATAAAACTGAATGTGAGAATTATAGAGGTATTTCCCTACTGAGTGTTCCTGGCAAGATCTATGCAAGTATACTTGAAGAACTGTTGAGAAGAATTGTGGAAGAAAAGCTTGGTGAAGAACAAACTAGATTCAGGCCAAATAGAGGCTGTCAGGATCAGATTTATACTTCACGACAAATAGTCAAGAAAGCATGGGAATATAACTAGAGATCTGTATTTAAGTTTTGTCGATTTGGAAAAGGCATATGACAAGGTGCCAAGAGAGAAGCTATTCAATACGCTACAGTTATATGGTGTCAATGGGGCATTATATCAAGCAATACGTAGTCTTTATTTGAGTTGTAAGTCAGCAGTTAGAATTGAAGTACAGGAAAATGGTTTAATGTTAAATCTGGTGTGAGACAAGGATGTACATTATCCCCTCTGTTATTCATTATCTATATGGATCACATTATGAACAAAAGTAGTATTAAACATGATATCAAAATTGGAGATGTTAATGTCAGCTCTTTGCTTTATGCGGATGATGTTATACTTCTAAATAAATCCGCTACAAGTCTGCAAGATTCTCTGACTAAATTGAATAGCTGTTGTAACAGATATGGCATAAAGGTCAGCAATAAAAAGACAGACAATGAAAATAGGCAGAATCATTGAAAATGTCAACTGTGTTGTGAATGGAGAACCTGTGGAACAAGTGAAACATTTCAGCTACTTAGGTAGGATTTTTACTGAAGATGGTAAATTAAATATAGAAATAGACAACAGAATCAGCAAAGCTGGTATGGTAGGAAGTCAATTGAATAAATTCATATGGAATAAGAGAGAAATTAGTCGGAACACTAAATTAGCTGTATACAAGACAGTGTTCAAACCAGTTTTAACTTATGGATCTGAGAGCTGGGTCAGAAGTAAAACACTTGACCAAAGACTAGAGACCGCAGATATGAGAGTCCTGAGAAAGATTACATGAATGAACAGATGGCATCAATGGCAATATCATATTAAAAACGAGGATATTAGGAAAGAACTTGACATTGTCAACATCCAAGAATGCATTAGCAGAGCTAATCTCAGGTGGTATGGTCACTTAAACAGAATGGGCGAAGAAAGATTAGCAAAACAAGTGTTCTCTGCCAGGTTGGCAGGAAAACGACCCAGAGGAAGACCAAGATATAGGTGGATTGATACGGTACAAAGTGCCTTAGATGATAGAAATATAAGATCTGATAATGTTGAAGCCTTGACAAGTAACAGACTGATTTGGAGGAAAATTGTAGATAGGAAATTAGTAATGATGTAATTTTTTTCATGTAGTACTATCATATCCTGTACACCCCTTGAGGGTACATGGCAGGAATTTGATGATGACGGTTTAGTTAGGGGACAGCAGTTCAGTGAAGTGTGGGGAATGAGTTTCCATGCAAGTAAGGATTACTTTGGTGATATGGTACATATGTTTGAATTAGAAAACCAGAAACAATAGTCCAACCATTCATTCATTCATTTTCGTATGGAGATTCAACAGCCATGAGCCCCTTTTACAGGAAAGCATGGCAACACCTCAATCCCCCCTATTTTTTTTATCTGGCTCGGGACTGGCATAGCTGACAATTCAGACCTATGGCTAGAGGGATTGTCTTAAGTATTCTTGACTGTATCCATGTGGGTTCACAGGGCTTGTTTGCCTGCTTGCAGGATGAAAAACCCCAGATAAAATGGGGAAAATCCTGCTGTCCATGCCCAAGACTGGCTAACCTGGCTATAGTTGAGGAAGATCCTTAAGCTCCTCATGTCGTCAACAGGAATTGAAGCTAGGACACTCTTTCCCCAGGCATATGGTTGCAAAGCACATAGCCACTAGGATAACTACACGGACAGTCCAACCACAGGAATGAAGCATAGGAGTCTCGAAGGCTGTCCCAGTTAGCACTGTTATAATGCCAAAGTACTCTTGAGTGGGAGTGGCTGTGTAGGCGTTGTTGAATGGGGGAGGAGATAAGCAGTAGATTGTGGTCAAAATTACCTAGGGGGGGAGGGGGGGCTCATTATATTCACTGAGCATTTTGAAGGGTCATTTTTAAGGAGGAGATAGAGTTTATTTGGAGAGTGGTTTGAGTTATCGTGTATTCTGGTTGGCATGTGAACAATTTGTGTAAGGTCGTTAGTGATGGCAAATGTTTCAGCATCGCTGCCTGCAAGATCCATACAACTGGAGGAAGAAAGCCAGTTGGTGTCATGGACATTAATATCTCCTAGGAGGATGATTTTGATGTTAAAAAAGTGGGACTGGAGAAAATCAATTTTTATGGAGAGGAAATTAAAGAGCTCAGCATGGTTGGTAGCATTAGGAAAACGACAGAGACAGCAGATGAGTTTGACTGAGTGGGGAAGGGATATTTTCAACCAAAGAAGGTTAAAGTTGGGAAGTTCTAGTTTAGGTGCTCTCTTGCAAGGTATGTCAAAGCAGATATGTCCAGATGCCACCCTTGGGTCAAAAGGAGTTAAATAGTGTGTCGTTTGGAAGGTTGAGATGGAATAGTGCTGGGGGCAGGGTGAGATTCGAGTTTCTGCTAAAAAAAGAGTACATGGAGTTTGATGGACTGAAGGTGGTAGTGGACATTATTAAGGTTGGAGCTGAGGCCATGGATGTTTGTGAAGTGGATGTGCAAGGTTCTGTAGGACATAGATTTGATCGCAAGGGTCTTGCACATATCCTATGCAGCGCCTGCATATTGGTCTCCATGGTGGTTCAGGGGGTTCTCTTGTTTTAATAAATCTAATTCCATTATGATGGAAATAAGTAGTTATCCCAAAATTAATAGATGAATTTCTTTTAAATGAAGCTGAGATATGGCATAAATAAAAGTGATATATAGTTTCTCCTGAAGCAATGGACAGTTCAGTTCCTTTTGATATGTTATGCATCAAATGTATTCTATTAAACACTCTAACCTGAAAGAAATTATTTTTTTTGCGTTCAAGGATAAAATAACAAGTTTCCACAAGGAAAAAGGGAGCTGTAAAATTATGAGTGTATTTCAAGGAAATACTGTAGATAAGATATGAAAGAAGAAACACGTTCTTTCTTATGGAAAGTTGATACAACTTATCTTTTTGTTTTCAAAGAAAAACAGGTAGGAGCTAATTAGATTTCTGTGATCTTGAAGAGAAGAAATCTTGTGTCATATCTTATGGGATAATCTTGTGGGCCTGATGAACCAGTGTTTTAATAATTCCTGCCTTTTGACTGGGATGGTGATGAGATTCTATGTGGAATCTCATCACCATCCCAGTCAAAAGGCAGGAACTATTAAAACACTGGTTCATCAGGCCCACTCCTTTTGTTCTTCAGACGATCTTTTACAGAAAGAACTGCAATATATTACTTCTTCCTTTCTATCTAATGGCTATAAGAATTAGTTCATTAAAAGAACCGTGAGTAGTTTTAATATGTCTTCCTCTTCAAACACAGAAGAAATAACGCACATTCCTATCCCTTATGTACAAGGCATCAGTGAACGTATAGCAAAAGTTTTAAAACCACTGAATATTTTTGTTGCCTTTCGACCGTTTAGAAAAATCTCCACCTTTCTCACTTCTCCTAAGGACAAGCTTCCACATCTTAATCATCCAGGCGTCTACCAGATTCCGTGCTCTTGTGGATTATCTTATTTCGGACAAATGGGAAGATCTGCCTCTATTTGGCTAGAAGAACACCAATCTTATATTGAATACTTTAAACCTGAAAAGTCTGGACTTGCAGAACATGCCATCTTCACTAGACATAGAGTTCATTGGAGATAGACAAGAGTTCTTCACAAAAGTCGGTTCCTCATGGAACGCCTTTATAAAGAAAAATGTGAAACTCTGCTTCATTCTCCTAACTTAAACAGATCCGACGGCTTATGTCTGTCCCCTTTATGGGAGATAGGAAAGATTAGCTGATTTGTAAAGTACTAACTTTTTATTGTATTGATTTTATTTATTTTATTTTATTATTTTTTTTTATTATTATTTATTTTTTTTTTAGGAATTTTATTGACCTTTTTGGTTTTCTTACACCAGCTACTTAGGTGGCGCTTTTTGGAATTGTCAGTTATTGTTTAATTTGAGCTTAATATGTACTGAAGATGCCTGTGACACACAGGCGAAAATTTATTTCGCCTGTGTGTCACAGGCGAAATATTACTATTAAGTAATCTTTATACATGAGTTTTTTCCGTTATTAATTTTGTGTTGTTTAAGATAGGCCCTCCCATGGAAGTCCTGAATAATAATGACAGAAAAAAAAAATGAGCATGATGAGAAAACAAGGATACCCATTAATTTAATACAAGCTGTACTAAGTTTACATAAAGACAAAAATAAAGTTACAATTATTGGAGGCTTGAAGAAGGCCGATACAGTACAGCAAAGTCACTATCATATTCCGTATTGTGGACTATGCAAAAAATAAGAACAAAGAAAATTATAAAAATTCATTTAAAAGCAAAGGTTGGTTGATTGGTACAGCCTCTGCTACTCATGGCTCACGCAAAAAGTTCAGCAAGTTTGAGTGCAGTTAGTAGTTGGAAGGGGCCCAATCATTCGATGCTGTTGGCACACTCTCCCTCGGTGAGGTCTTTGGACTCTCTGGAGATGTCACATAATAATAATAATAATAATAAAAAATAGACAAAACCTTTGCTCAATGATGTACTATAAGCTTAAAACCTTTTGTGAGTGGAAATCTCATAATAAATTAACAGAAATAATTGCAATTTATCAACACGTAAGTCAAGAACGTCATCTGTGTCCAATTCTATTTATCAATAGATGTATATAGATAGATCAAATAAATCTGGAAAAACAATAAAACAGTTAGCGAAAAGAACTTAACACAATGTTGCTATATGCAGATGATTAGATTAGATTACAAGACAATGAAGATGACATTCAAAAAATCAGTTGATGATTTAAACAAATAATCCAATAATAAATTTAAAGATTTTGAAAATTCAACAAAAGTCATTGTATTTAATAGTGAAGATCATATTAGATTAAAATTTGTCATAAGAGATAAAATAATAGAAAAGGTTATTTTTAGTGGAACCTATGGCATAGTAATTAAATAATAAAGCAACACGTAAAAACTACAGTAATATCTTTAATTAGTAAAAGGCCAGATATTTCGAACTAAAATGAATAGTACATCTTCAGTGTCTGTAACAGTAATAGGAATGGAATACAAGCAAAACGTTCAGTGGATCACCTATTAAAATACAATTGTTACATGTGCTAGGGAATAATAGAAATAACAAATTTAATCTATTAAGATAAATGGTTTTTTACATAAGATAAAAAGTCTCCCAGATCTCTGAGAGAAACATACAGTCATTTCTATTTAAATTCAGTCGGTGTAAGATAGTTTCACAACTTTCTTTGAATAAGCATTCATAGTTTGTCCAAAATAAGAGACATCACATTCACAAGGTATTTGGTAAAGGCCAGCCAAAGATAGAGAAGACAGTTTATCCTTTGTAGAAGGTAATAAAGAAGAAATTTTGTTGATAGGAATATATCAATTGATTCCAACATATATATGTTGGAATCAATTGATACTTTTTCAGAATTCTACATATAGGTTCTGAGATTCCTGGAATGTACGGAATAAGAACTGTGGACTGTTGGAGAAACTGTACGTGTTAGAACATAAGAGTCAAGTATCTGTTGGATTTGATTGGAGTTGTAATCATTTGATTCCATTAACTTTTTAATGATGGAAAGTTCTTGTTGTAAAATTATTGGGGAAGAGCACTCTTTATGTGCTCTATGAATTAGAGATTTAAGAATGCCAAATTTTTGAGACATGTGATGCGCAGACATTTTGTGCATGTATCTGCCAGTAAATGTGGGTTTTCGAAAGACGCTTGTAGATAAGGTACCAGAAGACCTTCTAGTAAGGAAGATGTCCAAAAATGGTAAAGTACCAGAGTTTTCTTTTTCCATAGTGAACTGGATGCATGGGTGAAGGTTATTTTTCCATTGTAGAAAAGTGGAAAGTTCATCTTCAGTGTGTGGCCAAACAGCAAAAACATCATTAACGTAATGGTACCAAAGAGATGGTTGAGGATGAATGGATGAGAACATACTATCTTCAAATTGTTTCAAATAGTAGTTAGCCAAAGGTGGAGACAGAGGACTACCCACATGGCAGTACCTTCAATTTGTTTGTAGATTTTGTTTTTCCAACTGAAATAACCTGAGTGGATGACATATTCTAATTCTTATCCTTACCCTTCAGATATCGCAAGGATATTAGAATATCGCAAGGATATTCTAATATCCTTGCGATATCTGAAGGGTAATCTTCATATAAAAAATTCTAATCCTTACCCTTCAGATATCGCAAGGATATTAGAATATCGCAAGGATATTCTAATATCCTTGCGATATCTGAAGGGTAATCTTCATATAAAGAATTGACTGTGTCGGTTAATGGGATATTATTATTATTATTATTATTCAGGGCTCCAAGTAGTCAAAAGACTCATCGAGTGAGGTCCTTCTTAAGACAAAGTCTGTCAAGACTCATCGAGGGGAGGTCCCCCCACCCCCTGAGAAACACAAAGTCTATCATACCACTCTTTAAACTCACTGACCGTTCTCGCTCTCACCACTCCATCAGGCAATGCATTCCACGGCTCAACCACCCTCCACACAAAGAAACCACTCCTAACCCTGTTGCTCACAGTTTCCTTTCGTAACTTCCAGGGATGGCCTCTTGTCATCACTCCTTCCCGCTGTTCAACCAAGCGAAAGAACTCCCCAGTGTTAACCCTGTAACCACCTCTCAACAGTTTAAAAGTTTCAATCATATCACCTCTCCTTTTTCTATCCACCAAACTCTGCAGTCCACTTTCTCTCAGCCGATCCTCATAACTATCCTTGTACAGTCCTGAAACCATCTTTGTCATCCGTCTTTGTATCCTTTCGACGGTTAATTTATCCCCTTCAAATCCTGGGGACCAAATCTGAGAACAATAGTCCAAGTGTGGTCTGATCAGGGTCTTATACAACGGAATGATAACCCTCTTATCTCTGCAGGTCAGTGTCCTTCTCATAATAGCAGCAATCCTCTGTGTTACCTTCACCACCTTTGCAATATGTCCCCTAAACTTCAGGTTTCTATCAACCATCAACCCCAGATCTCATGTCTCCCCTACTTCCTCCAGTATAACTCCTCCCATAGAGTATACAGCATCCCATCGATGTTTCCCAAACCTCAAGACTTTACATTTTGCTGCATTGAACTGACATCCCCATTCATTTGCCCATCTATCTAGCTTATTTAAATCCTCTTGCAGGGCTACCACATCTGCACTATTACTAATAATCCTTCCCAGCTTCGCATCATCCACAAACAACTGAATATCCCCCTGCAATCCACTGGCTATGTCACTGATATAAAGGTTAAACAATATAGGTCCTAGTACTGAGCCCTGTGGGACCCCACTTGTAACCCTCTGCCTCCTGGAAACTGCTCCACCATACACAACTCTGATACCTATCAGACAGCCAATCCTGAATCCAGTTGACCAATCTGACATCCAGACCCATGTGCTGCAACTTAAATATCAGCTTATCATGTGGCACCCTGTCAAATGTCTTTGCCAAGTCTAAGAAAATTGCAGTATATGCCTTTCTCTCATCTAATGCTCTTGTAACTTTATTATAAAAGGCTAGCATATTGCTAAAACAAGAGCGTCCTTTCACAAATCCATGTTGATTCTCACAGATAACATTACCCTCATCTGCCCAATGCTGTACACGGTCCCTCACTACTTTCTCCAAGATCTTAACAACTACTGATGACACACAGACTGGCCTATAATTAGACACTTCCAGTCTGTTACCACCCTTATGCAATGGCACTATCTTACCTTCCTTCCATTCCCTGGGCACCTTTGCCAAAGCCAGACTTTCATTGTAAAGCCACGTTAAAGGTATTGTCAATTCGCTAGCACATTCTCTCAAAACTCGTGGTGAAATACCATCCAGTCCCACAGCTTTACTGACATCCAGAGTACTCAGTATCTGAAACACACTCTCCTCCTGTACCTCCAGACCTCGTACCAGTCCTATCCCTCTAGCATTAAAACTGACTCCTCTAGGATGAAATACTCCAATAAAGTGTTCAGTGAACAATTCCACTATGTCCTCTGCATCAGTCACTCTATTCCCATTTTTATCCCACAATATCATTCTTCCACAGTCATTTCTCCTCCTACTGGCCACATAGTTAAAAAATTCCCTAGGATTTTTTTTGGATCTCAGGGCCAATCTCCTCTCATATTCCAGTTTCGCTTTCCTTACCACACTAGTCACTCTTCTGGCCTGTGTCTTATATTCCTCATGCATCTCTTCACCTGTCTCCTTATATCTCTTCCATAGCCTCTTTTTCGCATGCAATTCCTGTTTAATATCGTTTGTCATCCACTTTACCCCAAATTGCGTCCTCTTCTTCACTCGTGGTATACAACTTACCATTGCTGATAACAAATATTCTTTCACAATTTCCCATGCACTAGTGATATCCCGGCCTTCCAATTCCTCCCTCCATGAAACTTCCCGAAGTTGACGTCTAAGACTATTATAATCACCTGCCTTATAATTCCACATAAGTTCCCGTCTCTTTGATACTCCTGCATGTTTATTCATTTTCCAAGTCAACACCATATGGTCACTCTCTCCAACTTTTGGGAGAGACGTCAACTCAGTTATTATCAACTCTTCTGATGCTATAACCAAATCCAAAACTTTTGAACCTCTTGTTCCCTCTGTTACATGTTGCCTAAGACATTTGTCCCTCAAGAATTCCAGAAATTCCATTCCCCTATTGCCACAAGCATCTTCCTCTCGCCAATTTATACTACTGAAGTTAAAATCTCCCATAACAATCATTCTTCTTGCACTTGCCAAACTTAGCTGTCTAAACATCTCCTGGTCCCCATCCTCTGTGCTCCTGGGTCTGTAGCAACACCCCAATAAATATCCTGTCTTGCCTACCTCTACCTCGCACCATACGCTCTCAAAATCATTTGTCTCACTTCCTTCCAAATTCTCCACTCTTAGAGGACATAGGTCATCACTTATCATAAGCAGAACCCCACCACCACGCTTTCCCCTCCTATCCTGACGAAAAATGCTATACCCAGCGACTTCTATTCCTGTTGTTATATCCCCTTCTGTCAACCACGTCTCAGTGATCGCAATAATATTTGGCCAGGCTGATGCTATCTGCGCCACCAATTCCTCTCCCTTATTCTGGATACTCCTGGAATTAGTATAAAGCATATAAATGCCATTGTTTCTATACACAGCATTATCCCTTCTAGACTGCACTGGGCTCAGTGTTACCTGACATTGTCTCCCTTTTCCCAAGTATCCATTCTCACAAGAGGCCACCCCTGCTATCATCCTCCCTGGGACACACTGACTTGTTCAGAACAGCAATCTCTCCAGATGCCTACGTCCTTCCTCATTCAAATGTAAACCGTTTCTCCCATACAATTCCTCTCTTTCCTCAAACGCACTCCAAGCATCCACATATACCAGTCCTCTCTTGTCACACATTCTTGCTATTATGCCATTCAATATCACTGCTCTTCTGCTCAGCTCATCATTATCATACCTAGGCAACACGCACACTATTTTTCCTTTCTCTGTCTTCTTCCGTACAGTCTCAAGCAAAAATCTCATATCTCTCGCTGCCCGACTTACATTACCACTCAAGTCATTTGTTCCTACCATCACAATCATCTCATCCAACCTTTCACCTCTCTCAATTGCCATAGCCACCCTTTCTATTGTTCCTCCTGGCAAACACTCCTCACGCATCCTATCTTGAACACCACGGATCATTGAGTCGCCATACATTATACCTCTTACCATTCCCTCGCTCCTATTGTTTCCATTCTCTCCTCTTCTTTCATTCCCATACCTCTCTCTTCTACTGTTTCCATTCTCTCCTCTTCTAGCACTCCCATACATCTCTCTCATTCCCTCTCTCCTACTGTTTCCATTTTCTCCACTTCTAGCACTTCCATATCCCTCTCTCATTCTGTCTCTCCTACTACTGTTTCCATCCTCTCGTCTTCTAGCATTCCCATACCTCTCTCTCATTCTATCTCTCCTACCGTTTCCATTCTCTCCTCTTCTAGCACTTCCATATCTCTCTCTCATTCCGTCTCTCCTACTGTTTCCATCCTCTCGTCTGCTAGCATTCCCATACCTCTCTCTCATTCCCTCTCTTCTACTGTTTCCATTCTCTCCTCTTCTAGCACCCCCATACCTCTCACTCATACTCCCTAAATTCTCTCTCTCCTACTCTGATTCGCCTTGCATTTATCTCTTCCATTCTCCTAATCTCATCTTTCATACTTCTGCTCTCATTCACAAGACATTCCACCTCCTCTTTCAACTCATCTATCTCCCTCTGCAGGTCAGTCACTCTTAATCTAAATTCACTCTCCCAAACAAAACCATCTCCTAAACTTTCACAGTCACTCACACCTTCCACACTATCAACTATTATTTTCTCATTCTCTCCTATCACACTACTTGTCTTCCTACATTCATTCCCGTTCCTGGAGCAACAAAGTCGGATATCGATATATCTAATGTACTTATTTCCTCCAACTGCCTGCATTTTGCGCACATATGCTCTCCACTCTCTTTAATAAGCCACATATGTAATTCCCGAGACGCATACTTGCCGCAAGTACTGCATACCACAAAGTCCCTTATGATATTGCTAATAATTGAGTTCTTAAATGGCGGAGGACTTGGCGTTACGCCACTTGCGACTGCTGCTGAATATACCATCATTCCTTACTGCCGAGTAGCGTAATCTTTAATAATTATTCAATTAATAAATAAGAGGAAAAAAAGTACAAACATCAGAACATTTAAGTACTAAATATAATTAAATAAAATGAAATATAACTAAATACAGTAATTTAGCTTCGTATTGTCTTCCACCATTACGCGTTCGATTCCGACGGTACCAAAATATATTATATCGCGACAGCAACTAACTTCCAAAAACCAACCACTGAAGTACACTCGTATTCAGAGAAACAATTTAGCACTCAAAAACGTAGAAAAATGGGGAAAAAAGCGGACTGTTCACCGATTAAAATAATATTGGTGAACAGATAAATGATGTCAAAACTGACTAATATTTCAGAATCTGTAATTTTAATATCCTCGATTTTTTCAAGAAAATCTGTTGAGTTTTTTTATATAGGATCTGGAATGACCCTTAAGGAACGTGATAATACTTTTGCAATCCGATAAGTTGGAGAATCAATGCAATTTACGATAGGTTGTACAGGACAGCCTTCTTTATGGATTTTTGGGAGTCCATAAAGTTGAGGAGTTCTTCCAAAATAGGTGCGTATTTTATCCACATAGTTAGGATCTCAACTTATAACCTCATCAAGTAATTTATTTATTGGGGGGAGGGGGGGGCACCAACTGCAAGAAGAAAGCACCAGTGAAGAAGGAACAGGCAAATGTCTAATCCTTGATGAGAAGAAGTCTGGAAGTGTATCGGATGTTTCCGAGTGTATTTTAAGTGTAATGCTGCCAGAAACACAGTCAACAGCTTCTTTTCATGTTGATGTTTAATGGAGTAAACACACATCTAGTGATACTTGCTAATTAAATTTCTTCAGCTAATCCACTGAATGGTAAGAAGTTAACAGACATCCCCATAGTCAAGGTGCATCATAATATGTATGGAGTCATGTGTTTCCATCCGGTATAAATTGGAGGAAATTAATGCTCCCAAGTCAGTGCAACTGTGTCCAAGTGAAATGGCTGTAAGAAGGAAATTGACAGTTTGAAAGAGGTGTGATAGGATGCCATGCTGCAGGCCTATCTGTTTGGAAAATTGCTGACAAACTGTGGTATCACTGTTTGTTAACTTGGGATGGCCAAAGTTGTCAGCAATTTACAGTAATTTGAGATGGAAGAAGAGGGAGTCAACTGAACTGCAAGTGCTACCCACAGTTAGTGACCCACCACACTAACCGAACATGACAGTAGGGTTCTACGAAGGATAATATGTAAAAACTGCCATTCGTCCATTGACACGAATGCAGAGTTGCAGGCATCGACTACAACACTAATATGCACAAAAACATTCATAACTATAGCTGACATGGGTTTTCATGGTTGGACCGCAATATGAAAGTCCCACACTACCTGAACCACCATGCAGCGTCATTGTGAGTGATGCAAAGAGCATGTACAGTGGGATGCAGAAGCTTGGAAAGCTGTGTTACAGAGCAACAAATCACTCTACACACTATCAAGCAGATAGACGAGTGTGGGTGTGGCAGATGTCCAGTGAATGTCTCTAATCAGAGTGCATAACCCAAGCTAGGAAAATTCAAAAGGTGGCTGTGTGATGGTATGATCCTGTTTTTCCTGGTTTGGCCTTGGACCTCCATTTGTGATGACACAAACACTGATCTCCAAGAGGTATCTAAACATTCTAGATAATGCAATGCTTCCTAGTTTGTGGTGCTTCTATGGAAATGACAATTGTCTCTTTCAGCAAGACAATGCACCGTGCCATAAGGCTGCTGCTGTAACTGAATAGTTTGTGGATATGAATGTCACCAAACTTGACTGGCCTTCACAAAGTCCTGATCTCAACCCTAATGAACATCTGTGGGATGAAATGGAGCATCAGATGAGATCAAAGGATATCCATCACACAACACTGTGGGATCTCATTACATGCCTTCAGTGGACCAAAATTCTCACTGATCACTATTGTATGCTTGTGGAAAAAATGTCCCATAGGATTGCTGCAGTCATCACAGTGAAAGGAAACCCTACAACTTATTAAGATGGGTGCTATGGCAGTTTGTTCCTCACACTATGGTGTCCATTGACTTCTTTCCAAGCAGTGTAAATTACTATGCCAATATTTCACCTTTGTCCCTAATGCTTCTGCTTCCATAGGCACAATGAAATACAACTAATCATGTGCATGCAGCACACTAGCAGGAAAGCAAAGGAAGTGTAACAGGCAGGATCCTACAGTCTTAACCATAACCCTCTATGGGTGCAGTGATGGAAACTTAAGTTCAAGATAACGGGTCTCCCATATTTTAGGTAAAATGTGAGAGACCCGTTGTTGTAATGCTCTGGTAGATACTAGAAATCTTATTTATACTTGATTCTTTATTAAAGGGAGGTTTCTCACAAATGGATCTGGTAATTTATATTCATGGTATGTCTTCTACTCCAAAATGGCCTATGGTGCAGGTATTGGACATAGTTTCTGTGTTCTTCCAGTAGATATTAGTGCTTCTCCCATTTTGTCCAAAATACAAAAGTTTGCAGGAGCAAGAAATGCTATAGACCCCAAAATGATCTAGATCAGTGTTTGAAAAACACTGATCTAGATATATTATATTTTACATAGTGACCCAATATGTATACATACACTAAACTGAAATAATATATACTCTTATTACATATAATAAAGTAAAAACAAAATCATAGCAAAGTTAATATCGAATACAGAATGATAATCACGTAACCACAAGAAAGATATTTATTTAACCAAATATTTCCGTCTGGAAATAGCAGACCATCTTCAGTGGTATTACAAGAACAGTTTAAAAAATACAAGCTAGAATACTAACAATAGATCGTTAAAATTAGAACACGCCACGTGATGTTATATCACTAAGTATGAAACAGAATATTTTGAAGTAGAAACATGATTGAATTTGCTATTTCAAAAAAAAATTTTAAAAAAAAAAATTAATTAATGAGTAATCTTAATTAGACTTTCCCAGATTTCTGATATAGATGTACAGTCATTACGATTCAGGTTGGGGTGATGGAGCAAGGCCTCCACTCCACGCTTTCCTTGAACAAACGTTCGAACCTATAACAGGATCTATGTAAGAGGCGAGTCCTGGACCAAAAGATGCTGTGGTCAGTTTCAATCCCATGTTGAGCCAATCCAGACTTTTCAGGTTTGTTGTGAAGAATGGATGATTGATGTTCTTGGATTCTTTTTTCAAGAGAACGTCCAGTCTGTCCAAAATAAGAGAGATCACAGTTGCACGGAATTTGATAAACTCCAGGAAGAGATAAAGTTGAGCGTTTGTCTTTAGGAGAAGGAAAATGAGAAGACAATTTGCTAATAGGTGAATACGTAGTTGTTAAATCATATTTCTTTAAAATTCTTGCGATAGGTTCTGAAATACCGGAGATATAAGGAATAGGCACTCGACGTATCGAAACTTTGTTTCGTGGAGGATTATAAGAATTGAGAAGACGTTGAGTACTTTTTTCAGAAAAGCCATCGAGTTTCATGTGTTGTTGGATAGTAGAAAGTTCTTTCTGTATTTCTGTAGATAATCAAAAGTAGAACAATTAGTTTTGGCTCTTCTGATGAGGCATTTTATAATTCCTGTTTTTTTGACATGGATGATGGGCTGATTCTTTAAGAATATAACGACCTGTGAATGTTGGTTTCCTGTATACTGTAGTTGTAAGAATATTTGAAGGTGACCGAATGAGGAGAACGTCTAAAAAGGGTAACTGGTTGTTTTCTTCTAATTCCATAGTAAACTTTATGCGATTATGCAAGGAATTAATACTGTTTAAAAAAGAAGGTAAAGCGTTTTTGCTGTGAGGCCAAATAGTAAAGATGTCATCTATATATCTTACCCAAAAAGATGGTTGAGGGAAAATAGATGCGAAGAGGACTTTTTCTAAATGTTCTAAATAAAAGTTGGCTAAAGCCGAAGAAAGAGGACTTCCCATGGCCGTTCCTTCTACTTGGCTATAAAATTTGTTTTGACATACGAAATATCCAGAACGTATTATGAAATCTAATAGTTTTATAATATCTTGAGGAAAGATGTCAGCAAGTAATTTTAAAGTTTCCTTGAGAGGTACATAAAGATTCTATATCAAAGCTAACCATAAGATCTGTAGGTTGTAATGAGACATTTTTTAATTTTTCCAAGAAATCTGAGGAGTTTTTTAAAAAAGAATTAGAGTTGCCAATGTAAGATTTCAATAATTTAGCTAGATATTTGCCTATACGGTATGTAGGACAATCAATACAATCTACTATTGGACGAAAAGGATAGTCAATCTTATGGATTTTTGGAAGGCCATAAAATCTAGGAGGTCTTGCAAAATGAGTTTTAAGTCTTTCAATTGGGTCATTATCCAAACTGATGACTTCATCTAAGAGAGAATTTAATTTCTTTAGTTGTCTGTTGGTTGGATTATAATCAATTTCTTGATATGTGGAGCGATCTCGAAGCAAAAGAGAAAGTTTTCTCCTGTAATTTGCTGAGTCCATAACTACAGTTGCTTTTCCCTTGTCAGTTTTAGTGATAATGAGGTGATTATTTTTTCTCAAGGACTATAAAGATTTCATTTCAGAAGGAGATATGTTGGAAGGAGGAAGTTTGATGAAGAGAAAAAATAATCACCTCATTATCACTAAAGCTGACAAGGGAAAAGCAACAGTAGTTATGTAGGACCTCTAGCAATGAGTCACTGACTCAATGGAGGTCTTTTACTACTACTAAAATAATAATTGCTGCTAATAAACATAATCTATTACTATTATTGTTCAGGCACCTCCATGAAGTCCAAAGACATCGCAGGAGACCCAAACTATCCACACAATCTATTGTACCTCTTCTTGAATCCCACCACTGACTATAGCAACCCATTCCACTCCTTTACAACTCTCCAAGCAAAAAAAAAAAAAAATCTATTCCTCACACTCCTTACTAACCACACCTTTATTCCACTTCCAGGGATGACCTCTTGTTGAGGTCATCCCTTGACTTGAGGTGGTCCCTAAAGTCAAGTACTGAAACATTTCCCCTACATAAATCCTATAAAACCCTTTAAGTAATGTAAAGGTTTCCATCGTAACCCCTTTTTTTCTCCTCATCAACCAACTTCTGCAATCCACACACCCTCAATCTATCCTCATAGGGAACATTCCACAAATCACTAACCATTTTGGTGGCTTGCCTCTGAATCTTCCCACTGCTTCTGCATCACCAAGAAATCCAGGAGACTAGACATGAGTACAGAAATCCAGATGTGGATATACCAAGACCTTATAAAGAAGAACAACAACTTCTGAGTGATTCATTGTGCTATTTTATCCACTTTTTTTTTTTGCAATATATCCCATGAACTCTGTCCACCAATACTCCTTCCATATCACAAGCCTCAATTTACTGCAATATAGGTCATCAAACAATATACCGCAGCTTAATTTTTTCTTAAAGCTTAAAGTGACCTTATACTTTACTACACTGGCAATCATTATTCTTGGTATTCAAACCACCTTGCAGGATATGCATCATTATTTATACTGCCCTTCATAACCTGGCATTGTCAGCAAATGTATATTCTCTGTCAAATCATTTGCAATCCCTTTAAAACATTCAAATTAAACAGCAGAAGTTGAAGCATAGTCCACCACTAGTTGCCTTATCCTCAATTCTCTCCCACAATATATTACAACAATGGTGTGGTCTTATTTACATCACTAGTTTTATGGCCATAATCAACCATGAATTCTAATCACTTATATAATCGATTTTATGTGGTATCCTGCAAAATAGTTTTCACAAGTCCAATTTACTCGGTACTATAACAAGGTGAAGGAATAAAAAGCAGTAGATAGACTTACATTTTGAAAACATTTATGATAGATAACATGGTAACTAAATTGTAAAAGATGAGATTGGATATTAGATTAGCAAGATGGTTAGGTGACTAGCTGTCAGATAGGCATTACCAGCAAGTCATGTATGGGGAAGGAGAGGGGTTTATCCCAAAAGAGACAAGTCAATGTGCCACAAAAGTCTGTTTTAGTTTGTTTAAGTTGATATTTAATGATATTGGGGCAAGTTTAAATGGAGATATAAAACTATCTGCACATTTAAAATTGAGAAGAATGATGAAGAGTCGAAGCACCTTACAGGAGAACTTGAATAGACTGTATGAATGAGAAAGTGAGTGAAACTATCAGTTCAATGCTGAAATAAGTTTAACATTCTAAAATTTGGTAGGCAACAATGGGATGCAGAGTATACATCTTGGTGGGGAAGTTTATGTTTATTTGAGAAGGATGAGGATACAAGAGGCCTAAGAGTGGTGCTGGTGGGGATAAGGCCTGAAATTTAGAAGTCACATTACACAATTGTGAAGTATTCACATCAGATTATGCGAATGAAGCTGAGGACCTTAATGTGAAGAAAGATTTTGGTTATCTGGTTTTCCTATGATAACTGGCCTTTGGAATGTGGAATGCAAAGATAGATTGAAGCAATACAATTTGCAAGGCGTTGTGCATAGGAAAAACAGGAGAGGAGATATGATTAAGATATTTGTTGGTAAAGGATCATTGTTCTTTGGTTAATGTGGAAGAAATTTTTTCATATAATGGGAGAGGAAGGGTAGCACAAGAGGCCATCCCTGGACACTGTTATAAGGATGATGTGAGCAAGGAAGTAAGAAGCAGGTTCTATGCATAGGGAGTGATTGGAAAGTGGAATGTGTTGCCTGACAGTGTGGTGAATATGAACGTTGAATGACTTTAAAGCAGTTTCAATGCAATGTCCAACATGGAGGTATTGTTAATAATAATACTGTAGTCATACATTCCTTATCCAAACGAAGTGTATTAATTTAATATTGAAAATTACTAAAGGCAAGGCATCCTCTTCATCAGAGAGCAATGCTATTCCCATGTAGTATCTTGTTCTTATCTGCACTGAATTCTGGCATTAACCTACTTCTCCAATACCTTAACCACCACTCCTGACAAACTGCTGACTAGTTTGTAATTTGTCTTGGGAATTATCTTTATGCAATGGAATTATCTTGTCCACTTTCCCTTGATATACCAAAAGTACTGTGATGTAAATGAACAAACCAAGTCAATAAGATGCACCACTAATTCTCTTGCACTTTCTCATAATACAGTAGATATCCATAGCTTCATTCATTCATATGATGATTCAACAGCCGTGAGCCCCTTTTACGGGGAGGTATGGCACCACCTCAATTCCCCCCCATATTTATCTGGGGCCATGAACCGGCACAGCTGATAATTCAGAACTATGGCTGGAGGGATTGTCTTAAATAATTGACTGACTGTATCCATGTGTGTTCACGGATAGAGTCAGTCTGTGTAGCCTGAATGTATCCGTGTGCATTCATGGGGCCAGTTTGCCTGTTTGCGGGATGAAAAATCCCAGATAAACTAGAGGAAAAACCCTGCCGTTCAAGCCCAAGACCAGCTAACTTGGCTATGGCTAAGGAAAATCCTTAAGCTCCTCACATCGTCAACGGGAATCGAACCTAGGACACTCCTTCCCCACACATATGGTTGCGAAGCACATAGCCGCTAGGCTAACCACGAAGACATCCCATAGCTAAATTCACATTGAGATTTGGCAATAGCCTGAGCACCTACAGTTCACTTAACTATTCTCATATCAATCCATGTCAGCTCACTGAATGCATTAACTTAACATGGATGTTACACCCTCACAAAGTGATCATTCAAGTAATAAAACTATTTTTACCCCTGTTTCTATTACTTGCTACTGTTACTGCTTTCATTAAAGTTATCCTTCAGTATCTTTCTTCCTTGTTACATAGTTAAAGAACTCAGATTTCCTAATACAATTCCCACCAAAGTAAGGCCATAAGCCTACAATATATTAGTACAGAAACTGAGTAATACAGAATACTATTTCACACACAAAATAGTATTCCACATTACCCAAAGTTCCTCTATTGTGAATGCACTAGGGATTTTTTTCCCTAATATTTTAAATTTTTTGTATTTTTAATTTTTACATAAAACAAATCCTGCACTAGAGACCAAACATGGAACTTCACCCAGCCAAGTCAGGTCTCTGACAAACAGGATGGTGGACTCACACCAGACAATGAAATTCGATTTTCACTTGAAGATTATTTCTCAGTAGCTGAACATATTCTGTTCCCGTCATGTGTCTCTTCACTCTTTCCCACCTTGATTCCACTCCCATGATTAGATTTCTATAACAATTACCCACCCTGTGCTTAGAGCCAATTTTGCAATGCATGCTGTCTACCTCTTCCTCTGCACATCAACTCCAAAATCGGAATCAGTGATCAAATATGAACCTTGAGTGATGTGAAAGTTTATTTTTTCACTTGGTTAGAGTATAATAAAATTAGTTTAATCCTTTATCCAAGTGTGAGCAAACAAAGTTTGCGCCTGAAGTATCTTCAGGACTAGGGTAAAGTGATACAACACCAGGGCAACTCGTTGCAAAGGTGGAGAAAGATACCAACACTCCTAACTCAGTATCTCCTATAATGCAAAACACATCTCCTTGCGGATATGTCTAATGTTATGCATTAAAGGAAGGGCCACTACCCAGACTAGTTTCGACCTTTATTGAGGTCTCTTCGGTGGGAGCCAGGCCCTAGTGGAAATACCAGGCAGAAGCATTAGCAGGTCATCTCTACCTATAGGAGTTGCCAAATGGTGTGCCACCCTTTTTTAATAAATTACTCTGGATTTAGAGAAAGATGTTGAAAGTTTGAAAGAGGCAGAAAATCTCTGAGCAACCAACTTCAGGTAAACCACTGATTTTCTGGCATTTACAATCCCAGAGCCTTACCAGATTAGTCATTTTGCCAATGAAGGTCAGATAATAATTCATCAGTGCACCTCTGACAAATTATATCTCATCTCTAAAGCACCATGAACTGCTAGAATTTAAATACTAAATGTAAATTAAATATGAATTAAGTGATAAATGGAAATGCATTAATATAAATGATACAGTTGAAAGTTATAAAGCTATGTATCACTCAAAATCAAGAGATCACTAAGTGCAGATATAAATTTTCAAAGATGGAAAAAAAAAGGGCAGGATGCATAATTTATGCTTGGTGAGGATATATTGTTGGAGGTGGAGAAAATAAGAGATCTTGGGGTGATAGTGATAAGGATATGAAATTTAGGGGGGAAGACACAGCCAAATTGTGAAGACAACACAAAGGCTTCTGGGAATGATGTGGAAGACACTGACTTGTAGAAGTAGGGAAATTCTTGTTCCATTGTACAAGGCTTAGATTAGGCCACACATGGACTAGTGTGCCCAGATTTGGTCACCTGGTTTTCAGAAGAATGAAGAGAAGTTGCAAAGGGTCCAGAGATGACTGATTAAGATAGTTTCTAACCTCTGGAATGTCAAGTATGAAGAAAGATTGAGAAAATGCAATTCAGGAAGAGGGGAGATATGATAGAGACCTACAAGCTAGTAAGGGGTTGTTATAGGATCAATGCCGGAGAGGTTCTACAGAAAACAATAGGAGATTCAGAGGTCATCCCTGGAAACTGTATAAAGAGCTTGTGAGTAAAGGTGTGAGAAGCAGGTTTTTTTTCATGCAAAGCTGTGAATGGTTGGAATGCCTTGCCTGAGAGACGTTTGTGATGTCTGCAAAGAATTTGAGTATGTTTAAAGCATGGTACGATGATGAGCCGTGTGTGTGTGTGTGTGAGAGAGAGAGAGAGAGAGATAAAAGGACCTCCCAGATGAGTCTCTTTGACTCCATGAGGTCTTGGGCGGAGAAACGATTATGGAAGAATGACATTGAGGGATAAAAATGGGAACAGAGTGACTGATGCAAAGGACATAGTGGAGTTGTTCAATGAGCACTTTATTGGAGTATTTCATTCTGGAGGAGGTTTTAATACTAGAGGGACAGGCTCAAGGTTTAGAGTTGCAAGAGGAGAGTGTGTTCCAAATACTGAGTACTCTGGATACCAGTAAAGCTGTTGGACTGGATGGTATTTCACAATGGGTTTTGAGAGAATGTGCTAGAGAACTGACAGTTCTGTTGATGTGGCTTTTCAATAAAAGTCTGGCTGCTGAAAAGGTACCCAGAGAATGGAAGGAAAGTAAGATAGTGCCACTGCATAAGGGTGGTAGCATACTGGAAGTGGCTATTATAGTCCTGTTTGTGTGTCATCAGTAGTTGTTAAGGTCTTGGAGAAATTAGTGAGGTACTATACAGCACTGGGCAGATGATGGTAATGTTAACTATGAGAATCAACATGGATTTGTTAAGGGACACTCTTGCTTTAGTAATACGATTGCCTTTTATAATAAAGTGACAAGAGCATTTGATGAGGGAAAGCATATACTGCCATTTTTTTTTGGATTTTGCAAAAAGACATTTGACAGGGTGCCACATGATTAGCTGATATTTAAGTTGCAGCTCATGGGTTTAAATGTCGGGTTAGTCAAATGGATTCAGGATTGGCTGACTGATAGGTATCAGAGACTAATGCATGGTGGGGCAATATCAAGGAAGCAGAAGGTTACAAGTGGGATTCCACAGGGACAGTACTGGGACCTGTATTGTTCAACCTTTATATCAATGATATTGTCAATGGATTGCAAGGGGGACATTCAGTTGTTTGCGTATGATGTGAAGCCGAGAAGGATTATCAGTAATAGTGCAGATGTGGCAGCCCTGCAAGAGGATTTGAATAAACTAGACAGATGAGCAAATGAATGGGGTTAATGGTTCAATGCAGCAAAATGTAAAGTCTTGAGGCTTGGGCTCCATCGATTGGAGGAGCTGTACTGGAGGAGGTAGGGGAGACACAAGATCTGGGTGTGATGATTGATAGAAAACTGAAATTCAGGGAGCATATTGCAAAGGTGGTGAGGGTAACTCAGAGGATTGCTGCAATACTGAGAAGGATGCTGACCTGCAGAGATAAAAGAGTTATCATTCAGTTGTGTAAGACCCTGATCAGACCACACTTAGACTATTGTTCTCAGATTTGGTTCCCAGGATTTGAAGGGAATAAATTGACTGTGGAAAGGGTACAGAAGAGATAAAGATGGTTTCAGGACTGTACAATATGAGTTATGAGGATCGACTGAGGGAATGTGGACTGCAGAGTTTGGTGGATAAAAGAAGGAGAGGTGATATATATTTGAGACTTTTAAACTGTTGAGAATCAGTTACAGGATAGAAATTGGGAAGTTCTTTCACTTGGTGGAATGGCAGGAAGGAGTTATGACAAGGGGGGGCCATCCCTGGAAGTTATGAAGGGAAGCTGTGCGCAAGAGGGTGAGGAGTGGTTTCTTTGCATGGGGGTGGTTGAACCTTGGAATGCATTGCCTGAGAGAGTGGTTGGAGCAGGAACGGTCAATGGGTTCAAGGAGTGGTATGCTCCAACCACTCTCTCAGGCAATGCATTCCAAGGTTCAAGTCGAAAGAATCACTACCTCCCATGGTGATTCTTTCGACTCCATGGAGCCCTGGATAATAATAATAATAATAATAAAGTGATCAGGCACACAAGCAGTGCTATCTGTGGTGGCTCAGCAAATTTCAAAGGAACTCTCCTAATCTGTCCAAACCAAAGGAGGTGACAGACCATCCATTGCCAGAAATACTAGTGGTGTACTCTGTGTGTGTGTGTGTGTGTGTGTGTGTGTGTGTGTGTGTGTGTGTGTGTGTGTGTGTGTGTGTGTGTGTGTGTACACACACACACACACACACACACATCCTGTTAGCCTCTATTCTGCACCAGATAGCCTCAAATTCAATGCCTCCCATGACCATGCCTATTACTTTCCTGCTGTACAGTAAACCTTTACTCTTGTGGACAGAAATTCTTCTGCTATCATTAGAAATAATGCCCCCCCCCACCACTGCCATCCTGTTCTCTCTTTTCACCATGAAAATAAAGTATTCCATACATTTTATGATATCTTCCAATCAACGAAGTTTCACCAATGTTACTTCAAGAAAGTCGAACTGACCAAAGCCAAAAATTCTTTCCCCATGTTCCTAATACTTTTGGCATTAGCATATGTGAAATGCAACCACTTGGGATAATAGGAACCTGCATCTTCTGAAGACCACCCTTTTTCACTCTAAAAAACTATATTCAGAATTTTCTGATTTTCATTCCTACACTTAATTGTCTCAAGGCTGCCTGACTCTGCTCAGTTATTTCACTAACATTTTTTTCCAGACACTCACAATCTAATCAAACAGAATATAGAATAGTCCTGTATTAAAATGGGGTGCTTAAAGGTCAAAGCTGTATAACTGAGAGGAGACCTCCACATTGCCTTTAAAGGAATGTGGAGAACCAACCGGAGCTTCTGACCTAATGTCCAATCCTCACTTTCTCATGGTGCACCCTGTTAGGTATCTACCTGAATACTGAATGAACGAGGATGGGCTGGCAATTTGGGATTTAGCAGACCAAATTGGATTCTTGTTGGCTTAAACCAAAATATACAAAATGATGGTACAACGTGACAGAATTTCATGCCGGCTGGGGTGTTGCCAGGTTAAACAAGACCCCCCCCCGTTGTTTTTGCAGGTAACCAGGGCAAACAATGAAAAGTCAGCTACTGGAACAAATCTGAAAACATACCCCAACTCAACATCACCAGAGTTAAAGATCTGTTCTATCAACATAAGAAGCCTGAATGGCAAAGAAATGGAGCTAGCTGAGGAATTAGATAAGTACTAGATCGACATAATAGGGATGACTGACACAAAAAAAACAAAAACTGGTGAGATCTTTCTGAGTAATAAATACAAAATGTTATACTCAGGCAATGACAAAGAAAAACAAGGAGTAGCCATAGTATTCAACACTAAATACGAGGCTAATTTTCTTGAAAGGCAGGCAGTCTCAAGTAGAGTGATGTGGACAAATATCGAATGGGGAGCTAGACAAAATGAGACTTATTTGTGTCTATGGTCCCACAGACAGTTCTACCTAAGGTAGAAATGGAGGAATTTTTTGAGGCTTTAGAGAAAGCAAGTGACACAATGAAAAAGGAAAAGTTGGTCCTTGTTGGGGATCTAAATAGAGTAGGAAATGATTGTGAGACATACAAAAATATTTGGGGAAAATTTGGAGAAAAGAGCAAAGCTAATAATAATGGCAAATACCTGTTGGATTTCTGCTCAGGACATGGACTGGTTATTACTAACACCATTTTCCAACATAAAAATGTGCACAAATTCAAATGGAGAGAAAAGGCAAGGAATAAGAAGTCTCATTGAATATGTTATTGTCTATAGTGATGTGTTCTTTCTGGTGCAGTACACCAGAGTATACAGAGGATTTGAAATTGGAAGTGATCACTATTTAGTTCTGAGCAGGATAAAACTGAATTTCATTTTGAAAAGAAGAACGTGTAAGAATGTTTTAAAGCGAATAAAAGTTGAGCAGCTCTCAGATGTGAACTGTATACTAAAATACACAAAGATTATTGAAGAAAAAATGCAAGAGTTTGAGAACAGGAACTGAACCTTAGAGATTCAGTGAAAAGCCTTGAAGAAAACCCTGATTTAGTCAGCGGGAGAATCATGTGATGAGGATGTCTGCAAGGATAGAAAAATAAGAACTCTATGGTGGACACAGGAAGTTAAAGAGGCAGTGAAGGAAAAGAAGAAAGAACATCAAACATTCCTGGCAAATAATTCAGCTAGTGCTCATAGAGAATAAAGTGACATATGTAAGAAAGCTAAACACTGTGTAAAACTAGCTAAACAAAAGTCATGGAAGACTCTGATAAGAACATAGAAAATAAATATCAAGAAGATGGAAAGATATTCTGGAAGTTGTGGAAGAAGCTCAGAAATGGAGGAAAGAGTGTTGTAAAAGGAATTAGAGATGATAAAGATGACATGAAAACTGGAGAAAAAGATATGCTTGAAGTATGGAGTAATTACTTCGAAAAATTGCTAAATGAAACAAGCAGTTATATCACATTGTAAAAAGCACTCAACACGCATACAGTCAAGAATACATATCCATACTTGAAATAGAAATATCCATCAAAGGTTTGAAATGTAGAAAGGAAGCAGGAGTAGATGATATTCCACCATAAATGCTGAAGTATGGAGGTTTAAAAGTCTTACAGTGGCTGCACTGCATAGTTCAAAAGGCCTGGACAGAGGGATGAATTCCTTACGATTGGAGCAGAGCTCTCATAGTACCCATATATATAAAAAGGGAAATAAAACTGAATGTGAAAATTACAGAGGTATTTCCCTACTGAGTGTTGCTGGTAAGATTTGTGAAAGTATATTTGAAAAACGGTTGAGAAGAATTGTGAAAGAAAATCTTGGGGAAGAACAAGCTGGATTCAGGCCAAATAGAGACTATCAGGATCAGATCTTCACTTTACGACAAACAGTCGAGAAATCATGGGAATATAACAAAGATCTGTATTTAAGTTTTGTAGATCTGGAAAAGGCATATGACAATATGCCAACAGAGAAGCTATTCAAATGCTACAGTTGTATAGTGTCAATGGGACATTATATTAATCAGTAGTTATTCTTTATTTGAGTTTTAAGTCAGCAGTTAAAATTGAAGTACAGGAAGATGGTTAATGTTAAATCTTGTATCAGACAAGGATGTACAGTATCCCCTCTGTTATTCATTATCCATATGGATCACATTATGAATGAAAGTGGTATTTAACATGATATCAAAATTGGAGATGCTAATGTCAGCTCTTTGCTTTATGCAGACGATGTTATACTTCTAAATAAATCCACTACAAGTCTGCAAGATCCCCTGACTAAACTGAATAACTGTTGTAATAGATATGGTATGAAGGTCAGCAGTAACAAGAAAAAGACAATGAAAATAGGCAGAAGCATTGAAATGGTCAACTGTATTGTGAATGGAGAACCTGTGTAACAAGTAAAACATTTCAGCTACTTAGCCACGATTGTTAGTGAAGATGGTAAATTAAATATGGATATAACAGAATCAAAGCTGGCATGGTAGGAAGTCGATTGAATAAATTCATATGAAATAAGAGAGAAATTAGTCGGAATAATAAATTAGCTGTATACAAGACAGTGTTCAAACCAGTTTTAACTTATGGATCAATGAGACGTGTTAGAAGTAAAACACTTGACCAAAGACTAGAGACAGAAGATATGAGAATGCTGAGAAAGATTAAGGTCACGAACAGATGGTAATATCATATTAAAAACGAGGATATTAGGAAAGGAACTTGATCTTGTCAGCATCCAGGAACGTGTTAGCAGAGCTAATCTGCTAACACGAATGAGAGAGAGATATGGAAGTGCTAGAAGAGGAGAGAATGGAAACAGTAGGAGAGATGGAATGAGAGAGAGAGAGGTATGGGAATGCTAGAAGATGAGAGAATGGAAACAGTAGGAGAGGCAGAATGAGAGAGGGATATGGAAGTGCTACAAGTGCAGAAAATGGAAACAGTAGGAGAGAGGGAATGAGACAGATGTATGGGCATGCTAGAAGAGGAGAGAATGGAAACAGTAGGGGGAGAGGGAATGGTAAGAGGTGTAATGTACGGTGACTCAATGATAAGTGGTGTGCAAGATAGGATGAGTGAGGAGTGTTTGCCAGGAAGAAAAATAGAAAGGGTGGCTATGGCAATTAAGAGAGGTGAAAGGGTGGATGAGATGATTGTGATGGTAGGAACAAATGACTTGAGTGGTAATGTAAGTCGGGCAGCGAGAGATATGAGATTTTTACTTGAGGCTGTACGGAAGAAGACAGAGGAAAAATAGTGTGCGTGTTGCCTAGGTATAATAATCACGAGCTGAGCAGAAGAGCAGTGATATTGAATGGCATAATAGCGAGAATGTGTGACAAGAGATGACTGGTATATGTGGATGCTTGGAGTGCGTTTGAGGAAAGAGAGGAAATGAATGTGAGAGACCGCTTACATTTGAAGGAGGAAGGACGTAGGCATCTGGAGAGACTGCTGTTCTGAATGAGTCAGTGTGTCCCAGGGAGGATGATATCAAAATGGATGATATCCATTCCCACAAGGGTGGCCTCTTGTGGGAATGGATACTTAGGAGAAGGGAGACGACAACAGGTAACACTGAGCCCAGTGGAGTCTAGAGGGGATAATGCTGGGTATAGAAACAATGGATTTATATGCTTTATTCTAATGCTAGGAGTATCCGGAATAAGGGAGAGGAATTTGTGGTGCAGACAGCATCAGCCTGGCCAAAAATTATTGGGATCACTGAGGCGTGATTGACAGAAGGGGATATAATAACAGAAAAGATGTTGCTGAGTACAGCATTTTTCGTCAGGATAGGAGGGGAAAGTGTGGTGGTGGGGTACTGCTCCTGATAAGTGACGACCCATGTCCTCTAAGAGTGGGGGCTTTGGAAGGAAGTGAGACAAATGATTCTGAGAGCATATGGTGTGAGGTAGAGGTAGGCAAGACAGGATATTTAGTGGGGTGTTGCTACAGACCCAGGAGCACAGAGGATGGGGACCAGGAGATGTTTAGACATTTAAGTTTGGAAAGTGCAAGAAGAATGATTGTTATTAGAGATTTTAACTACAGAAGTATAAATTGGAGAGAGGAAGATGCATGTAGCAATAGGGGAATGGAATTTCTGGAATTCTTGAGGGACAAATGTCTTATCCAACATGTAACAGAGGGAACAAGTGGTACAAGAGTTTTGGATTTGGTTATAGCATCAGAAGAGTTGATAATAACTAAGATGACATGTTTTTCACAACCAGTTGGTCAGAGTGACCATATGGTTTTGACTTGGAAAATGAATAGACTTGCAGGAGTATCAAAGAGACGGGAATGTATGTTGTGGAATTATAAGGCAGGTGATTATAATAGTTTAAGACATCAACTTCGGGAAGTTTCATGGAGGGAGGAATTGGAAAGCCATGATATCATTAGTGCGTGGGAAATTGTGAAAGAATATTTGTAAGTAGCAATGGTAAGTTGTATACCATGAGTGAAGGAGGACACAATTTGGAGTAAAGTGGATGACAAACAATATTAAGCAGGAATTGCATGCGAAAAAGAGACTATGGAAGAGATATAAGGAGACAGGTGAAGAGCAGATGTATGAAGAATATAAGACACAGGCAAGAAGAGTGAAAAATATGGTAAGGAAGGCGAAACTGGAATATGAGAAGAGATTGGCCATAAGATCCAAAGAAAATCCTAGGGAATTTTTTGAGCTATGTTGCCAGTAGGAGGAGAAATGACTATGGAAGAATGAAATAGCAGGATAAAAATGGGAATAGAGTGACTGATGCAGAGGACATGGTGGAATTGTTTAATGAACACTATTGGAATATTTCATCCTGGAGTAGTCAGTTTTAATACTAGAGGAATAGGGCTGGTTCGAGGTTTAGAGGTACAGGAGGAGAGTGTGTTTCAGATACTGAGTACTCTGCATATCAGTAAAGCTTTGGGACTGGATGGTATTTCTCCACGAGTGTTGAGAGAATGTGCTAGGGAACTGACAGTGCCTTTAACCTGGCTTTTCAATGAAAGTCTGGCTGCAGCATAATAGTGGTAACAGACTGGAAGTGTCTAATTATAGGCCAGTCTGTGTGTGTCATCAGTAGTTAAGATCTTGGAGAAAGTAGTGAGGGACCATATACAGCATTGGGCAGATGAGGGTAATATCTGTGAGAATCAACATGGATTTGTGAAAGGGCGCTCTTGTTTTAGCAATAGGCTAGCCTTTTATAATAAAGTTAAAAGAACATAAGATGAGGGAAAGGCATATACTGCAATTTTCTTAGACTTAGCAAAGGTATTTGACAGGGTGCCACATGATAAGCTGATATTTAAGTTGCAGCACATGGGTCTGGATGTCAGACTGGTCAACTGGATTCAGGATTGGCTGTCTGATAGGTATCAGAGAGTTGTGTATGGTAGAGCAGTTTCAAGGAGGCATAGGGTTACAAGTGGGGTCATACAGGGACCAGTACTAGGACCTGTATTGTTTAACCTTTATGTCAATGACATTGCCAGTGGATTGCAAAGGGATATTCAGTTGTTTGCAGATGATGCGAAGCAGGGAAGGATTATTAGTAATAGTGCAGATGTGGTAGCCCTGCAAGAGGATTTGAATAAGCTAGATAGATGGGTAAATGAATGGGGATATCAGTTTAATGCAGCAAAATGTAAGGTCTTGAGGTTTGGGAAACATCGATGGGATGCTGCATACTCAATGGGAGGAGTTATACTGGAGGAAGTAGGGGAGGCAAGAGATCTGGGATTGATGATTGATAGAAATCTGAAATTTAGGGGACATATTACAAAGGTGGTGAAGGTAACAGAGGACTGCTGCAATAATGAGAATGACACTGACCTGCAGAGAAAAAACAGTTATCATTCCGTTGTATAAGACCCTGATCAGACCACACTTGGACTATTGTTCTCAGATTTGGTCTCCAGGATTTGAAGGGGATAAATTAATTTTGGAAAGGGTACAAAGACAGATGACAAAGATGGTTTCAGGACTGTACAATTTTGGTTATGAGGATCGGCTGAGGGAATGTGGACTGCAGAGTTTGGTGGATAGAAGGAGAGGTGATATGATTGAGACTTTTAAACTGTTGAGAGGTGGTTACGGGGTTGACACTAGGGAGTTCTTTTGCTTGGTTGAACAGCAGGAAGTAGTGATGACAAGAGGCCATCCCTGGAAGTTACGAAAGGAAACTGTGAGTAAGAGGGTGAGGAGTGGTTTCTTTGCATGGAGGGTGGTCGAACTGTGGAATGCATTGCCTGATGGAGTGGTGAGAGCGAGAACGGTCAATGAGTTTAAGGAGTGTTATGATAGACTGTGTTTCTTGGGGGGAGGGGACCTCCCCTCGGTGTGTCTTGACAGACTTATGTTCTTAGGAAGAACCTCCCACAACAAGTCTTTTGACTCCATTAGAGGCCTGAATAATAATAATAATAACATCTCAGGTGGTATGGTCACTTAAACAGAATGGGCGAGGAAAGTTTAACAAAACAAGTGTTCTCTGCCAGGATGGCAGGAAAATGACCCAGAGGAAGACCAAGATATAGATGGATTGACAGTAAAAATTGCCTTAGAAGATAGAAATATAAGATCTGATAATGTTGGAGTCTTGAGAAGTAACAGACTGATTTGGAGGAAAATTGTAGATAGGAAGTTAGTAATGATGTAAATTTTTCATGTAGTACTATCATATCCTGTACACCTCCTTAAGGGTACATGACAAGAATTTGATGATGACTGTATTAAAATGAAAACAGTCTTTATAAGATTTTATTTGGCATTGAATCGAGGTCATTATACAGACAGCAAATTGTAATTACAATGGGATCTGAGAGTGATGTGATCTGTAATGAAATGTTATATATGGCTTTTTTTTTAAATGCATCTCAATAGTAAAATTAGAAGAATGAGGGGAAAATTGTGCCCTTCACTGGAAAAGAACTGAGTTCAAATCTTGTCTTGACAAGCAGAATCCTAATGTTGGCTTTTTCAGTTGAATGTGAGTCAGCTAGTCTCATGTGAAAGTGGCAGGTTTTTTTTTTTGTCCTGGAAACAGGTTTTTCATCCCACAGACAAGTAAACTGGCCATGAGAACATATAAAATTTACAGACAATGGATGCTAGTGTTGGTGATGGGCATTGGATGGTGCTATGCATTAATCGCAGTAGTATTGTATAGTTGAAAGATGACGTAAGGCAGACTGATGTGTAGTATACTATGCCATGACAAGTCCTTGGAGGCATTACACAATAATAATAATTTAAAACATTTTAAAAAGGATACATTTATTTACAGTAGTAGATTTTTAAATTCATACTCATTCTTCCTCTTTTCTCAAAATGAGAAATAGTACTAACGAATGAAACATGCAGAATGAATTTAAATTACTATAATAGTTTGAAGCATTTTTCCATTGCTATTAATGTGCGATTTTTTTATATAAAAATGTCACTGCACACACTGCTGACTAATATGTAAAGAAATGCACAGGATTGAGATCCTAGTGTAAAAATCAGTTCTCATTACATCAAATAGTTATTATAATAAATTCATTCACTCACTATAACACACCACTGAAAAGAGGCTCAACCTAAAAATTTAAATCCTGATTGGCACAATGCTTTTCTTAAAGGAAATCCACTATAAACAATATATATGCTGTAATCAACTCTTCCTGCCGTTCCTATTTATGAGTTTTCTATCATGAGAATTTATTTTATTAAAGAAAACTGTCCAGGATGAAATCACGTTGTCCATAACAAAATCTTTGATGGTCTGGATGGACAATGCAATCTGCCATTTGAGAATCCTGACCCATATTAAATAATATCAATTTATATATATAATATACAACAAATATTCAAATTATATACTTATCTGCTTACTCTGTTGACATAGCTAATTTCAACATCATGCCATTGGCCATCATTAACTCCACCTGGAGTAGAAACATTCACATGAGAAACACCAACACCAAGAGAAAAAGAGAACCTTACTTGAGATTCCCTTATCTCGAGGGATATAAAATCATGCTGGTCATTATATCGCCCATTGTAGAGGAGAAGGGCATTTTTATCCCTTGTTGCAAACCTAAAAATATTACATAAACATGTAGCTGCTTATACCAGCATTCCTGTTGAAATGTTGTATGAACATGATTTATTAAATAAAGAATGTTTTATTTATTAAAAATATTTCCACAAGCATATTCATTTACATACCAATACTCTAAATGGATTATGTTTGTTCTACAGGACTGGTAAAGCAAAGCATTGAATAAACATTCCAGTAGATTCAACTATTATTATAGTTAAACTTTAACTAATTAACATCCCCTAATCTATACATTCAGACTTGACTTCGTACATAAAAAGGCTCTGCTTCAAATTGTTCAAGCAAAGAAAATTATTAACATATAAAAATAAACAGAGTGAATCACTTATCAGTGATCATTCTGTTTATTTTGATTTGCAGAGAAATCACATTAATAGTACATAATACATTAAGACACAGTAACAAGATGACTTATTCAATGGCTTCTCCATAAACCAGAAATGCCAGGAGTTCAAAAAATCAAAATCAAAACATTTGATTAGCTGATAAACTACTCTGAGGCCAAAAACGATATTTTTTTTTCTTCAGAGTGAAAAACAGCACCTTAAAACTTCTGCTCCATCAATGATCAGTTATTTGTACGAGAGGTTTCCAAAAAGAAACACAACAGTGTTTTTTTTTTCCCCCCCCCAAGGATGATCAATATTAGGAAGTTGAAATTATACACCAAGAAATAAGTGAACATGCACTACTTCTCCACAAAGTCTCCAGATTTATTGATGCAGATCTCAATTATCGATCAGTTTATCAATACCAGTACTAAAGAAACCTGTACCCACATCCATTAATCGACATTGCACTGCTAGATGAAATTCCTCATCCACAGTGAAATGCCTTCCAGAAAGGTGTTTCTTGAAGGGAGGGGGAGGTAAATGGAAGTCTGGGTTGTAGAGGAGAGGGGAATGTGGCAGAGTTACCCAACAATTATACTGCAACCACTCACGAGTAGTGTGCACAGTATACAATGTAGTATCGCCATTCATTTTAAAATCACAGCATTTGTTGGGAGTCCTGGTCCTTTGTGTCAAATGTTGGCTTTCAGTTTGTCCAATTATGCATAGTAAAGCTCTGCATTGATTGTTCCTCCTTTTAGCAAAGAAATCCACCAAGAGAATGCCTTGGTGATCCCAGAACGCTATGGCAACCTTTCAGACAGAGGGATACAATTTGTAATTTTTTTTGCACGGAGGAGATAGTGGATGTTTCCAGGTCATGGAATCTTGTTTGCTCTTCAGGTTAAAATGACAAGCCCATGTTTCATCTCCTGTGACTAGGTGAGTGATAGATTCCTTACCTTTGTTGCACTGTATTGCAAGACTTTCCAGACACATCCCCACGCATGTTACCTAGTGCTCTTTGGACAATTGTCGGTTCACCCTGTAGGAGCACACCTTTCAAAAGCCAAGGATTGTGAACAATTTTGTAAACAGTAGACTTACTCGAGTTTGCTACTTGTGCAATTTCATGTAGTTTCACCCAATAGTCTTCAAGAACGATGCCCTCAATGCAAGAAATGTTTTCTTTCTGCTCGACAAAGGCCTGCCTACTTGATGTCGATCTTCAATATCACCATGGCTCACATATAATTCATTTCACCGAAAACACACCTGCTTCCGACATCTTTCTGTCATACACAGCAACCAGTCCATGGTAAATATCACTTGGTGAAATCCCTTTTGCTTGCAAAAAAAAAAAATTAATAACTTCATGGACACTTGTTTTGGAACACGCTTGCACAGTAGCCACAACTTTGCAATGCTAATCTTCTTAAGCATTATTAATGCATCTATTATCATTATTAACATCTAACCTCCATGGAGTCAAAGACTCATTGCAGGAGATATACACTATCACACATAATGCTCATCCAACTGTGCCTTAAAATGAATTAAATGAGTCTACATTCACAACACTCATGCAATGCATTCCACTCACCAACCACCATGCAAAGAACCTACTCCTCATTCCTGTGCTCACACCCTCCTTATACAGTTTTCGGCAATGGCCTCTTATTCTACCCCCTCCCTCCAATTCTATGAAAAATCTCTTCCATGTTGACCTAATAACAACCCCTGACTAGCTTATATATCTCAAACATACCTCCATTCCTCTGTTCACAAGATTTCTTGCATATCCTGTGCCATTCTCTTAATCTGATTCTTTAGAGAAAGATATGTTTTTAACAAGGTGGAATATCAATTGTTGGTATTCCAACTTGTTAAAAAATTGTTCCAATGTAGCCACTAAATAGTCTGTTATTTTCAGACTGAAGTATTTGGCAATCTTTAGAGAAACTTGTGTTTTTAACAAGGTGGAATATCAATTGTTGGTATTCCAACTTGTTAAAAAATTGTTCCAATGTAGCCACTGAATAGTCTTATTTTCAGACTGAAAAATTTGGCAAATTAAAATATATTCTTGTGTAAACTTGTCTATATATTATATTCTCTCAATCTGTTCTCATACTACATATTCCAAAGATCACTGACCACCTTTCTGAATCTTCTCTGGTTTGTATGCAGTGTTTCATCTCTTTCTCTTTCATCATCATTAAGAAAAAGAAACCTTACTTTTTGGAAACTCTTCTTAGGTAAAAAAAAAATGCCACAAATGGCATAAATTAAGAAAGGCATATTCTTATCAGCTGCCATAGGTTTTGCTGTAATTCCCAATTCATTGGGTAATAAAGAGGATACTGGTCATTATCCATGCCAAAAAAAATCTATACTATGAAGAGGATGGTTTATTTGCATTTATTCAACCTCCATTCCAAATTTAGAAGTGCTTCCAAACATAAAAATGTACATAATAAAGAACATTTTCATGCTTGTGTATTAATCTCTCTCAAATAACATTAGTCGGGGGGGGGGGGGGATCTTCAATAATACATAGAAAGAAAAAATCATGAATGGCACAGGATATGCAAAAATAAACCCACAATCACCACCAACCAACTTTTATATGACAATGAAAGTTTTTCACTTCATTAAACTATTGTTATTATTATTTAGGCCTCCATGGATTTAGACTCGTCGTGGGAGGTCCTTCCTAGGAAACACAAAGTCCATCATACCACTCCTTAACCCCTTAACATACCAATTAAAAATCAGAAAGCGGTCGTTTTTCTGCCAATTTTTTGGGAGAGTTTTGGGCGAGGGCGATTTGCTGAATCAAATTCATCATTATTTGAAAAATAATGTGAATTTGGGCAAACACAAACGAAATAGCCGACACATGCCATTGGCAACTTTTCTCGGCTGAAAGGAAATAGGCACAAGATTGTCTAGCGTCTATATTCGGTTCTATTTATATGTGAAACCAAAACTCAAAATCAATTTTGGTGCAATAAACAAAAGACATGTCACAGACATCTTTGTATGTTAAGGGGATAAACTCATTGAGCGTTCTCACTCTATCAGGCAATGCATTCCATTTTTCAACCGCACTCCATGTAAAGAAACCACTCCTTACCATCTTACTCACAGTTTCCTTTCATAACTTCCAGGGATGGCCCCCTTGTCATCACTCCTTCCCGCTGTTCAACCAAGTGAAAGAACTACCCAGTGTCAACTGACCACCTCTCAATCATATCAGCTCTCCTTCTATCCACCAAATACTCTGCAGTCCACATTCCTTCAGCCGATTCTCATAATTAATGTTGTAGTCCTGAAACCCTCTTTGTTATCTGCTTTTGTACCCTTTCCACAGTTAATTTATCCCCTTCAAATCCTAGGGACCAAATCTGAGAACAATAGTCTAAGTGTGGTCTGATCAGGGTCTTATACAACAGAATGATAACGCTTATCTCTGCAGATCAGCGTCCTTCTCATTATTGCAGCAATCCTCTGTGTTACCTTCACCACCTTTACAATATGTCCCTTGAATTTCAGGTTTCCAGCAATAATCAACCCCCAGATCTCGTCTCCCCTACTTCCTCCAGTATAGCTCCTCCAATAGAGGATGCAGCATCTCATTGATGTGTCCCAAACCTCAAGACCTTACATTTTGCTGCATTAAACCGACATCCCCATTCATTTGCTCATCTGTCTAGCTTATTCAAATCCTCCTGCAGAACTACCACATCTGCACTATTGTAAAAATTTGGTGCTGCATAAATTTTCTTCCACTTAATGCATCGACTTTTTACAGAAAGGTCACATCTTGAAACCTTGTACAAATATTTCTATACGTTTTTGTAAACATAACATTGTGTATAGAATATGAAAAGCCCAAAGGGAATTAGTTTGCTCATTGCTTAAACAAAGCATGTAAAATTAGTGAGGCCAACAGCAACGATTTGGAATCTGAAGGTTGTTTTGATTTTTGTTTACAAGTTTAATCCCAGGTGACCTTCAAGGTCAGCACAGAAAGTGGCGGCGAGAATCAAATGCAAGTTATGCAGGCCATTAAAATCGGATTAAAGACATGAAAGGGGAGACATAAGAAGTCAGCGAAAGTTCAAGAACCAAGAGTCACGAGATGATGTCTGGGATTCTCATAAATGTATGAAAGATTTGTGCAGCAAAATAAAGGGATTCCAAAACTTAACCCAAAGTTCGAGGAGAGGGGAAAATATAAGGCATGGATCTCAAGGAAGTTTTTTTTTTTTTTTGGGGGGGGGGGGTTACATCAAGGACCGACATCAAGAGAAAAGTTCGCGAGGGAACTTTAGCCAGATGTGGAGAAGTCCAAGGGAGGAAAATGGAGGTCAATCTGCCATGAGCCGCTTAAGTTCAGTAATGAGGATAACTTAGGAGAAATCAAGCCCAGTCAAACCAGATGCTTTGCCACTCAGCCAAGTCTGCGCTTTCCCCGGCAGCTGTGATCCTTTGCCCGATCGTTCCAGACGCCGGGAAACCTCTCCACATATCCCGCTATATGACTCGGCTGTTTCATCAGTACCCCGAGACCCTGAAGGAAGGAATTCAAAACACAAGACAGAAAAGGAAACTCAGAATGCCGAAGACAAGCAGAGAAGAAAAGTGCAACGGAGAAAAGAAGGAGTTCATGTGAGTCATATTATTGTATACTGTTAAACTTGTGATGTAAGAGAAATTCCTAATGGACTGCTAGAATAAGATAAATATAACCTATGGGTAACTAGTGCAATTATATGATTGAATTTGTGAAAAGGTGTGGAACTGAGTAAAGCTAATTTCCTAAGGAGTAGTTTGGGCTAAGAGATCAATTTGATAATTGTATGTGTTCCTAATATATTTTGTGCTAATGTGTTTATTTTGTTGTTTAAGTCTTGACATTATTTGAAACTGAGATTAAGATTTAAGCTGAAGTGAATATTATAAACTAATTGAATAATTACAAGTTATTGCTTTAAGAGTTTTATAATTTGCATAACTAGAACTGAGATTACAGAGGGAAATTCCCCTGATTTATGTATTGTAATATTATTTAAATTTTGTGTCCACGTGGTTAGCCTAGTGGCTATGCGTTTCGCAACCATATGCCTGGGGAAGGAGTGTCCTGGGTTCGATTCCCATCACCGACGTGAGGAGCTTAAGGATCTTCCTCAGCCATAGCCAAGTTAGCCGGTCTTGGGGATGGACAGCAGGGTTTTTCCCCCCAGTTTATCTGGGGTTTTTCATCCAGCAAGCAGGCAAACCGACTCCGTGAACACATGTATCTACAGCCATAAATACTTAATCCCCCCTCTTGTGGGGGCTCAACTCACCCCAATAGGGACAAACGAGTAAAGGGAGAAAACTCCATATGAATAAATAAATAAATTTAAATTTTGCAGCTAGTAAACATGTTTGTTAATTATAATCAAAGAGTGTTGCCTGATCTCACTTTGCAATGCACTGATTCCAAATAATTCGATCCCATAGGCGGGAAACTAAAAGATAGTTAAAGGTTATGGTAAAGGACTAATAGAAGCCACAACTGTAAAAAAAAAAAATTTTTTTGGGGGGGGGGGAGATAAGAGGGCATTATTGTGTATGATAGGATCTACCAGAAGTACTAATATTCCTTGTACCACACATAGAGGCATGGTTGCGCAGTCAGAAAATAAAATAAAATAAATATCTATTGCTCTCAGGTGTAAGGAGTATAGAGAGCCGACCAGAGCTTCTGACCTAATGTCCAATCCTCACCTTCTCATGATGCACCTGTTAGGAATCTACCTGGATAATGAACGAATGACAATGGGCTGGCAATTTCGAATTTAGCCGACCAAATTGTATTCTTATTGGCGTAAATGACAAAATAAAAAGATAGTACAACATGACAGAATTTCATGTTGGCTGGCAAGAGGGGAGGGGTCGCCTGGTTAAACAATGACCCCGCATTGTTTTCGGCAAGGAACCAGAGTGAACAGCAAAAAGTCAGCCACTGGATCAAATCCCAAAACACACCAACTCAACATCAAAGTTAAAGATCAGTATTAACAACATAAGAAGCCTGAATGGCAAAGAAATGGAGCTAGCTGAGGAATTGGATAAGTGCCAGATCGACATAATAGGGATGACAAACAAAAAAGATAAAAACTGGCAAGATATTTCTGAGCAATAAATACAAAATGTTATATTCAGGCAATGACAATCAGAGAAAAGAAGGAGTAGCTATGGTGTTCAATACTAGATGTGAGGCTAATCTTCTTGAATGGCAGGCAATTTCAAGTAGAGTGATGTCGGCAAATAACAGAATGGAAAATTGGACAATGAAACTTATTTGTGCCTATGTTCCAACAGAAGGTTCTACCAAAGTAGAAAAGGAGGAATTTTTTCAGGCTTTTAGATAAAGCAACTGACATGATGAAAAAGGAAAAGTTGGTCCTTGTTGGGGATCTAAATAGCAGAGTAGGAAATGATTGTCAGAAATACAAAAATATTTTGGAAAATTTGGAGAAAAGAGCAAAGCTAATAATAATGGCAAATACCTGTTGGATTTCTGCTCAGGACATGGGCTGGTTATTACTAACACAATGTTCCAACATAAAAATGTGCACAAATTCACATGGAGAGAAGAGGCAAGGAATAAGAAAATTCTCATTGAGTATGTTTATGCTTACTGTGAGTGAGTTTGGGAAATTGTGAAGGAATATTTGTTAGCAGCAATAGTAAGCTGTATTAAACAAGTGAAGAAGATGACACAATTTGGTGTAAAGTAGATGACAAACAATTTTAAACAGGAACTGCATGTGAAAAAGAGGCTATGGAAGAGATATAAAGAGACAGGTGAAGAGCAGATGCATGAAAAATATAAGACACATGCCAGGAGAGTGACTAGTATGTTAAGGAAGGCAAACCTGGAATATGAGAAAAGATTGGTCCTAAGATGCAAAGAAAATCCTAGGGAATTTTTTAGCTATGTGGCCAGAAGGAGGAGAAATGATTGTGAAAGAATGATATCGCAGGATAAAAATGGGAATAAAGTGACTGATCCAGATGACATAGTGGAATTATTCAAATGAACACTTTATTGGTGTATTTCATCCTGGAGGAGTAAATTTTAATACTAGGGAGATGGGGTAGGTTCGAGGTTTAGAGGTACAGGAGGAGAGCGTGTTCCAAATACTGAGTACCCTGGATATCAGTAAAGCTGTGGGACTGGATGGTATTTCACCACGTGTTTTGAGAAAATGTGTTAAAGAATTGACAGATCTTTTGCCCTGGCTTTTTCAATGAAAGTCAGGCTACGAGAAAGGTGCTCAGGGAATGGAAGGAAGGTAAGATAGTGGCATTGCATAAGGGTGGTAGCAGACCAAAGTGTCTAATTATAGGCCAGTTTGTGAGTCATCAATAGTTGTTAAGATCTTGGAGAAATTAGTTAGGAACTGTATATAACATTGGGAAGATGAGGGTAATGTTATCTGTGAGAGTCAACATGGATTTGTGAAGGGGTGCTCATTTTAGTAATACACTAGCCATTTAAAATAAAGTTACAAGTGCAGTAGATGAGGGAAATGCATATCATGCCATTTTCTTGGATTTAGTGAAGGCGTTTGACAGGGTGCCATATGAAAAGGGGATATTTAAGTTGCAACACATGGGTTTGGATGTCATGTTGGTCAACTGGATTCAGGATTGGCTGTCCTATATGTATCAGAGAGATCTGTATGATGGGGAGTTTCAAGAAGGCAAAGAGTTGCAAGTGCGGTCCCACAGGGCTCAGTATTGGGACGTATATTGTTTAACCTTTATATCAATACTATTGTCAGTGTACTGCACGGGGGGGGGGGGGGGGGTTATTCAGTTGTTTGCAGATGATGGGAAGCTGGATAGGGTTACTAGTAATAGTGTAGATGTGGTAGTCCTGCTGGAGGATTTGAATAAGCTAGACAGATCAGCAAATGAATGGGGATGTCAATTTAATGCAGCAAAATATAAGGTCTTGAGGTTTGGGACACATCAATGGGATGCTGCGTACTCTACTGGAGGAGCTAAACTGGAGGATGTAGGGGAGACAAGAGATCTGGGATTGATGATTGATAGAAACCTGAAATACAGGGGACATATTGCAAAGGTGGTGAAGGTAACACAGAAGCAATAATGAGAAGGATGCTGACCTACAGAGATAAAAGAGCTATCATTCGGTTGTATAAGACCCTGATCAGACCACACTTGGACTATTGTTCTCAGATTTTGGTCCCTAAGATTTGATGGGGATAAATAAACTGTGGAAAGGGTACAAAGGCAGATAACAAAGAGGGTTTCAGGACTACAATGTTAGTTATGAGGATCGGCTGAGGGAATGTTGACTGCAGCGTTTGGTGGACAGAAGGAGAGCTGATATGATTGAGATTTTTAAACTGTTGAAAGAAGGTTAGTTGACACTTCGGAGTTCTTTCGCTTGGTTGAACAGCAGGAAGGAGTGAAGACAAGGTGGGGCTATCCTTGGAAGTTACAAAAGAAAACTGAGCAAGATGGTGAGGAGTGGTTTCTTTGCATGGAGGGTGGTTGAACGATGGAATGCATTGCTTGATAGAGTGGTGAGAGCGAGAACGGTCAATGAGTTTAAGGAGTGGTATGATGGACTTTGTGTTTCCTAGGAGAGACCTTCCACAAAGAGTCTTGATAGACTGTTTCCTAGGAAGAATCTCCCATGATAAGTCTTTTGATTCCTTGAATGCCTAAATAATAATAATAATGTTATTGTCGATCGTAATGTTTTCTCCCTGGTGCAGGACACCAGAGTGTACAGAGGATTTTGAACTGGAAGTGATCACTATTTAATGTTTAGAAGGATAAAATTGAATTTCATGTTGAAAAGAAGAACAAAAGAAAGTTTTAAAGCGAATAAAAGTTGAACAGCTCTCAGATATGAACTGCAAACTAAAATACACAAATATTATTCAATGAGAGAATTTGATAACTGGAACCAAACCTTGGAAATTCATTGGCAAACACTAAAGAAAACTTGGATTGATTCAGCCAGAGAAGTATGTAGTGGGGTTATCTTCAAGGATAGAAAAATCAGAGCTCCATGGTTGACACAGGAAGTTAAAGAGGCAGTGAAGGAAAAGAAGAAAGCATATCAAAAGTTCCTGGCAAATAAGTCGGCTTGTGCTCTTAGAGAATACAGACAAAAGTAAGAAAGCTAAATACTCTGTAAAACTAGCTAAACAAAAGTCATGGGAAGACTTTGGTAAGAACATAGAAAAAAATATCAAAGTGGCCAGATATTCTGGAAGTTGTTGAAGCTTAGAAATGAAGGAAAGAGTGTTGTAGAAGGATTTAGAAATGATAAAGGTGACATGAAAACTGGAGAAAAAAGATATCCTTGAAATATGGAGTAATTACTGTGAAAAATTGCTAAATGAAACAATCATTGACAGCACAGTGGTAAAAAAACACTGATCAGGCCTGTCAATCAGGAAGACATAGCCATAATTGAAGTAGAAAAAGCCATCAAAAACCTGAAATGTGGAAAGGCAGCTGGAGTAGATGATATTTGACTAGAAATGCTCAAGTATAGAGGTATAAAAGTCTTCAAGTGGTTGCACTGTATAGTTCAGAAGGCCTGGATAGATAGACAAATTCCAGATGACTGGAGTAGAGCTCTCATAGTACACATATATAAAAAGTGAAATGTGCTCTTAGAGAATACAGACAAAAGTAAGAAAGCTAAATACTCTGTAAAACTAGCTAAACAAAAGTCATGGGAAGACTTTGGTAAGAACATAGAAAAAAAATATCAAAGTGGCCAGATATTCTGGAAGTTGTTGAAGCTTAGAAATGAAGGAAAGAGTGTTGTAGAAGGATTTAGAAATGATAAAGGTGACATGAAAACTGGAGAAAAAAGATATCCTTGAAATATGGAGTAATTACTGTGAAAAATTGCTAAATGAAACAATCATTGACAGCACAGTGGTAAAAAAACACTGATCAGGCCTGCCAATCAGGAAGACATAGCCATAATTGAAGTAGAAAAAGCCATCAAAAACCTGAAATGTGGAAAGGCAGCTGGAGTAGATGATATTTGACTAGAAATGCTCAAGTATAGAGGTATAAAAGTCTTCAAGTGGTTGCACTGTATAGTTCAGAAGGCCTGGATAGATAGACAAATTCCAGATGACTGGAGTAGAGCTCTCATAGTACACATATATAAAAAGTGAAATAAAGCTGAATGTGAGAATTAGAGGTATTTCTCTACTGAGTGTTCCTGGGAAGATTTATGCAAGTATACTTGAGAAGGATTGTGAAGGGTATTCTTGAGGTATGGAGTAATTACTTTATAGAATTGTTAAATGAAACAATCAGTGACAACACAGTGGTAAAAAACACTGCCCTGGCATGCGATCAGGAAGACATATCCATAATTGAAATAGAAAAAGCCATCGAAAGCCTGAAATGTGGAAAGGCAGCTGGAGTAGATGATATTCGACTAGAAATGCTCAAGTATAGAAGTATAAAAGTCTCGAAGTGGCTGCACTGCATAGTTCAGAAGGCCTGGATAGATAGACAAATTCCAGATGACTGGAGTAGAGCTCTCGTAGTACCCATATATAAAAAGGGAAATAAAGCTGAATGTGAGAATTAGAGGTATTTCTCCACTGAGTGTTCCTGAGAAGATTTATGCAAGTATATTTGAGAAAAAGTGAAAAAATCCCAAGTGAAAAACAAAACATAAATACAAGAGCAGAATGACTGACTAACTACAGTGCTAAAAAAAGCAGTAGAGAAAGTAATTCCTGAAAGAGAAAAGATCAACTAGAAATGGATAACTCAGGAAACCCTAAAATTGGTACAAGAGAAAAGAGAACTGAAACTTAAGCAGCAGATGTAATGAAGTATGGAAAACAGCAAAATCTGATAAAGCCAAATGGTTAGAGGACCAGTGCAAAGACATTGAACAGTACTATGGAGAACACAAAACTAGAGAGGTCTACAAACTTATAAGAAATGTCAATAGGAAGTGGCAAACAAGAACAGTAGCAGTCAAGGATGAAAATGATAAAGTATTGATGGACAAGACAGAAATCATTCACAGATGGACAAGATATTGCAGCAAACTATATAAAAATCAACTAAATGACACTGCAAAAGAACTAAAAGCAATTTCACCACCAGCAAAGATCTTTGAAAATGACATCTTGGAAGAGGAGGTGAATAAGGCTATAATACATCTCAAGAACAACAAAAGTTCTGGAGATGACAACATAATAGGCGAGATGCTAGGAGAATCAGTTGTAAAAGAAATGCATAAGCTGTGTAATGAAAAATGGAGATCAGGGTATGTCCCCGAACAGTGGAAACAATCAGTCTTGGTTGTTCTTCATAAGAAAGGCAGTGCTTTAGAATGCACCAATTACAGAACTATTGCATTAATGAGTCATCTTGGCAAAGTGTTGATGAAAATACTAACCCTGAAGGGGCATATGGAGGCACATCTTCCGGATGAGCAAGCCGGATTTCAACAAGATCGAAGTACACTGCAACAAATACTCGCACTAAGGCTAATAGCAGAGAAAGCTCGAAGAAAGAACAAAAAGATATACTGCTGTTTCGTGGGCTTCCTAAAAGCATTTGATAATACTGACCAAAATATAACATAGGCTGTCTTGGAATCCTATGGTGTGGACAATAAATTGATCCACCTACTGAAAGATATAAAGATACAATGAGGAAATCTACAGACGAATACAACCAAAAGAAAACCGAATCCAGAAAATAATCAAAAAGGAAACTATGTCTATTTGGCCATATATGTAGAATGAACGATGAGAAGAAGATAAAAATGCTGCTGTTTGGAATGATTGAAGGAAAAACAAAGGAAGACCAAACAGAGAATGGGGCGATGACATCGTCAAATGGTGCGGAAACTCTATACACAAACTGAGTCATCTTGCACAAAATAGAATGCAGTGGAAGAATCATATCAAGATGGCAGCAGACACCTATGGGCACTGGACCCATGGTTGTTGATGATGATACTTGAGAAACGGTTGAGAAGGACTGTGGAAGGGAGGCTTGGTGAAGAACAAGCTGGATTCAGGCCAAATAGAGACTGGCAGGATCAGATTTTCACTTTACAACAAATAGCTGAGAAATCATGGGAATATATCAAAGATCTGTATTTAAGTTTTGTAGATCTGGAAAAAGCATATGACAAGATGCCAACAGAGAAGCTATTCAAATGCTACAGTTGTATGGTGTCAATGGGACATTATATTAAGCAGTACATAGTCTTTATTTGAGTTTTAAGTCAGCAGTTAAAATTGAAGTACAGGAAGATAGATGGTTTAATGTTAAATCTTGTGTCAGACAAGGATGTACATTATCTCCTCTGTTATTCGTTATCTATATGGATTGTATTATGAAGGAAAGTGGTATTAAACCTGATATCAAAATTGGAGATTTAATCTCGGCTCTTTGCTTTATGCAGATGATGTTATACTTCTAAATAAATCTATTAGAAGTCTGCAAGATTCCCTGACTAAATTGAATAACTGTTGTAATAGATATGGTATGAAGGTCAGCAATAACAAGGCAAAGACAATGAAAATGTAGTAATATCATATCCTGCACACCCTTGAGGGTACATGTCAGGAATTTGATGATGAGACAATAAAAAATAGGCAGAAGCATTGAAAATATCAACTGCATTGTGAATGGATAACCTATAGAACAAGTAAAACATTTCAGCTACTTAGGCACAATTTCTTAATGAAAATAATAGATTAAATATGGAAAACGACAACAGAATAAACAAAGATGGTATGGCAGGAAGTCAACTGAATAAATTTATATGAAATAAGAGAGAAATTAGTCAAAACACTAAATTAGTTGTATACAAGTGAATGTTCAAACCAATTTTAACTTATGGATCCGAGTTAGAAATAAAACACTTGATCAAAGACTAGAGACCGCAGATATAAGAGTCCTCAGAAAGATTAGGGGTGTAATCTTTCTCAGGACTCTTGGTGTCTTTCTCAGAACAGATGGCATCAGTGACAATATTATATCAAAAATGAGGATATTAGGAAATTGTTAGCATCCAGAAATTTGTCAGCAGAGCTGAACTCAGGTGGTTTGGTCATTTTAACAGAACAAATTCCTGACATGTACCCTCCAGGGTACATGTCAGGAATTTGATAATGATGATAAATATAAATTAACAAAATAAAATAAATTTTTATACATATATGTATAATATACAGATAAAAAAACTCTAAATAAAAATAATTTAGTGTTATAATAGAACCACATTAAAGGCATCTCTACAGTTCTCTTATATTACAGTTTTTTTTGTATTGGGGTTTTGCCATCAGGTTCTGGATGCTATGTAGATTGCAGATGGGTCCATCCAGATTCTTGGAATTAATAATCCATCATTCTTGTTTAGATTTAGATGATGTTTCAGCATTTCACAAATTTCCTTGAACTTTCTTTCAAACCAGGTTTTGGTGTGGTGTAGGGACTTGGTGCACTTCCAGTTGATTCTGTGACATGTTTGAATGAGAGGTATGAAAGGCTTATTTTACAATAGTGGAGGAATTTAATATGGTGTTTATATTCGTTTTTCCTTATTGGGATGGTGCACCCTGTTTCCCATATATAGGGTATTTTGCAGGATCACTGAATTTTGTAAACTCTGGGTGTGCAAGGTAGAAAATGGGATCTTTGAATGTGCTGAGTATACTTTTTAATTTTGCAGGAGATTTGAAGATTGCCTTAATGTTGTATTTATCTAGTGTTCTTTTATTTCTATACATATATACACACTTAATGTATGCAGTTGTACTCACTTAATATATGGCCATGGCATTCTTGTCATTTTTTTTTGCTTTTAATGATATTATTGTGGAGGATCTTGTGAATTATTTTTTGCTGTAGGCATTTTTTTTTTTTATAAATGTTTGGCTGATAATTAGAAGTAAAGTAATTACTTCAATATGTGTGTTTTTGTCACCATTAATTCTTCGCAATGAATACTGACCACAGCGTAACCTTAAAAGAAAATTTGCTTGCTTTCATTTGGATATTAGATTGGTGCGTTGGATTGGAGACTGGCTATCTGATAGGTATCAACAAGTTGTGTATGGGGGAGCGATATCCAGGAAAAGGAAAGTCACTAGTGGAGTGATTCAGGGGTCTGGCTTAGGTCCATTACTGTTTAACTTGTATATTAACGATATAAGTGAAGATTTGGATGGGATATTCAGTTGTTTGCAGGTGATGCAAAGTTGGTACAAACCATAAAGTGTAGTGAAGATGTTGTGGCCTTACAGGAAGACTTGAATAGATTGAGTGATTGGGCATGGAAATGGGGATGTGAATTCAATGTTGCAAAATGTAAGGTTTTAAAATTTGGAAAACAAAGATGGGATACAGAAATTATGCTTGGTGAGAATATATTGTTGGAGGCAGAGGAAATAAGAAATCTGGGGGTGATAGTGGATAAGGATCTAAAATTTAGAGGATACATCGCCAAAATTGTGAAGACAACACAAAGGCTTCTGGGAATGATGCGGAGAACACTGATGTGTAGAAGTAGGGAGATTCTTGTTCCGTTGTATAAGGCTTTGATTAGGCCATACATGGACTATTGTGCCCAGATTTGGTCACCGGGTTTTCAGAAGGATGAAGAGATATTGGAAAGGGTCCAAAGGAGACTGACTAAGGTAGTTTCTGACCTCTGGAATGTCGAGTATGAGGAAAGATTGAGAAGATGTAATTTGCAGAGTCTGGAGGACAGGAGGAAGAGGGGAGATATGATAGAGACCTACAAGTTGGTAAGGGATTGTTATAGGATCAATGCTGGAGAAGTTTTACAGAGAATAGTGGGAGATCAGGGGGAGAACCAGAGGTCATCCCTGGAAATTGTATAAAGAGGGTGTGAGTAGGGGAGTGAGAGGCAGGTTTTTTTTCATGCAGAGTTGTGAATGATTGGAATGCCTTGCCTGAGAATGTGGTGTCTGCAAAGAGTTTGAATGTGTTTAAAACATGGTATGATGAGCTGTGTGTGTGTGATAAAAGGACCTCCCAGATGAGTCTTTAACTCCATGAGGTCTTGGGTGTGGCAATAATAATAAGCCTAAGGCAGGTTAAGGCTACCGTGAATAATAACTTTTTAGTCCAATCTATCAGTGACTAGTAGTCTAATCTATTGGCAGGCAGGTATTGCCTGGATGCCAGTGGTGATGGTAATCCCATAAATGAGAACATTCAAACTATACAACATTAGTATTGTAAGATGGACAAAATACTGACTAGAAATATTTTTTAAACAATGCATTTGAAGATATAGATTGCACTGTAGGAAATACAAGGGAAGACTGTTTCAAAAACACAGCAGTAGAAGGAATAAATAAAGAGGTGAAAAATTATTCTGTGAGTGCAGAGATGAATTAGGAAAGTTAAACAGTTACTATGTGTTGTATTGATTTAGAAAAGATTAAGAAATTATAAATGCCAGTTATTATTAACATTCTGACCTTCACGGATTGAGAGACCCATCATAGGAGATACGATCACTCAGAAACTCCATCTCTTCCTAAAAGTAATTCAATGTGTCAACATTCACAACCCACAAGCAAAGCATTCCACTCACTTTAAATTTGGGAACAAGAATTCACATGGGGCCAAGTCTGGAGAATACAGTGGATGTGTAACAAATTCGAACCTCAATTCATGCAATTTTGCCATTGCGACGGCCGATATGTGGAATGGTGCATTGTCTCAATGAAAGAGCACTATTTTGTGCACTAATCTTGGCCGTTTTTGATTCAGTTCTTCTTTTATGTGGTCCAACAATGATGCACAATAGACTCTTGTTATTGTCTTACCCTTTTTCAAATAGTCTATCATGATAATTCCTTGGGAATCCCAAAAAAACAGTGACCATCACCTTCGCAGCTGACAAAACGGTCTTCACTTCCTTCAGTGCTCTTTCACCAGGTATTGTCCACTGTTTTGACTGCTACTTGTATGAGAAGCAGCTAAAAGAATTGTCAGTACCCTTCACCATTTTGTTTAATTTGAGTCTCAGGTCTGGGTTAGTCCCGAGGGGGTGAAAAGAGGGGAAAATAGTTCCACTGCATAAAGGTGTTTCCAAGACTGCTGTTGTAAATTACCGACCGATTAGCATATCAGGAATCATTGTCAAAGAGAAATTAGTCAAGAAAAGAATACAGGATTGGATAGATGAAAATGGGATATTGTATGGGGGACAACATGGTTTTGTGAAGGGTAGATCATGCCTCAGTAGCTTGCTCACGTTTTATAACACAGTGATGGCTGAAATGGATAAGGGTAATGGGTTTACAGTGATACTACTGGACCTTGCCAAGGCCTTTGACAGGATACCACATGGAACCATAATCAGTAAACTGGAGCAGATGGGGATAGATATAGGGTTGGTGAGATGGATAGGAGAGGGTTGAAGGAGAGATACCAGAGAGTGGTTTATTCAGGAATGGAGTCTAAAAGACGGCTTGTGACTAGTGGTGTGCCGCAGGGCTCTGTTCTTGGACCACTGCTTTTCAATTTGTTCATCAATGATATAGAAAAGGATTTGAGAGGAAGTGTTCACTTGTTTGCTGATGATGCAAAGTTGGGTAGAGCAATTGTGAGTGCACAGGATGTCAAAATTTTATAAGATGATTTGGATAGTTTGGAGGACTGGGCTAGGAAAAATGGATGTCAATTTAATGTGCCAAAGTGTAAGGTTATGCACTTTGGGGTGAAAAGAATAGCAGCAGTATATCGCATTGGTGGAACCGTACTCCAGGAGATTGATGAGGCCAGGGATTTGGATAGGGAATTGAAGTTTAGGGGGCACATTGCAAAAGTGACTAAATCAGCTCATCAAATCACTTGGCTTCTGAAAAATACTTTAACATGTAGAGACAAACAAGTTGTTGTTCCTCTGTATCGAGCCTTGATGAGATCCCATCTGGACTACTGTGCCCAGTTATGGGCACCAGGGTTTCTTCGTGATGGGGAGGAAGCGGAGAGGATCCAGAGACGAGTGACCAAGATGATAGCAGGTCTGTGGAATGAACCTTATAAGAATAGGTTAAAGATTTGTGGGTTGCAAAGATTGGACGATAGGCAAAGGAGGGGTGATATGATTGAGACATTCAAATTACTGAAGGGTTTCTATAAGATTGATCCAGAAGATATTTTTGAAAATATGACTGGTGGTGGGAGGACTAGGGGCCATGCATGGAAGCTGGGCAAGAGCTTCCATGCATGGCCCCTAACAGGGTCATTTTAAATGCAAACAGGGTCATTTTAAATGTTTTCCAAATGAGAACTATGCGTCGCACTTGGCTAAACTTTTGCCAGGGGTGATGAAAAAGATGATACTTGCCAACGCTGTTATGAATGAACGAATTGTGTCGTCATCATCATCTATTGGAAACTTACCAAACTTTTCAAACAACCCTCGTAATTTGGAAAAGCATAGGTTATACACTTCAAAAAAAAAAAGTCACAGATGGTTTATTATATTATTAGAAGCAAATTAGGGATTTGACTGTGGAAAGGATGTTAGATGGCATGTTGGATTAGTGAATAAAAGAGCTTATTCAGATTAACTGAATATTGAAGAACATATTTACAAGCAGGTATATGACTGAATTATTATTCCTCTTTATAAGACTATGATGCAGACCACTATACACAAATATGGTAACCCAGATTGTTTGGAAATGAAGAAGTAGTGGGAAGATCCAGAAATGAGTAACCAGGGTAGTGACAGTCCTATGGAATGCTCCCAGCAAGAACAGATTAAAGGTTAGTAGGTTTCAAAAGGTATATAATAGATGAAAATGAGGAGGATAAATATGTTATTCAAGGATTTTTTCATGGGATTTAACACAGTCTGATAGGATTGAAGAAAATAAGGGTTTTCTCCTGGAAATTGAATAAGAGTGTGGTCAGCCTTGTATGAAGACTAATTTTTTTTTTTACTTCGGGAGTGGTCGGTTTTGTGTGAGTAATGGTTAATATGGGCTTCTCACTAAAAAGTGACTCCAAGAAAAGATGCTTGAGAAAAGAAAATATTTTTAATGAGATGCAGGGATGACATTCTTTTTTTTTTTTCCTAAGAGGTAGTAATTGCATTAAAAAAAAAACTAAATTAGATGTCTTTAGACCTCTGATTAGTGAAAATGTATTTTAACCACCAGACACAATGTCTCATGAAAGATGTTATATGCATTACTTGGGTTATTCACTTATAGCAGATATGTAGGATGTCACTGATAGACTTGTAGCAAAGAAACCTAAAATATTTGGAAGTTGATGCCATGTACTGTTTTCTTTAAGTAATCACAGCAGGTTATGTTGCAGCAAATTTATTTTTTTAATAGGAATATTCCACTAGTTTCAGTTATCTATGATCAACCTCTTCACAAAATCATAAGTTACTGCAAATACAAATAATTCAGTTATAGACATATTAACAACAACAAAAAAAAAAAAAAAAAAAAAAAAAATATATATATATATATATATATATATATATATATATATATATATATATATATATATATATATATATATCAGTCTCTGGCCCCATTATCATAAAAAAAAAATAGTAAAAATTGTACACAGTATCATCATTGTATAGCTGATGCAATAACTAATGCCCATGATCCTCAGTGGTGTGTCTAAATAATCATATTTTTAAATGAAAGTGAAGTACCTAATGTTAAGTATCAAGCTTAGTTTTTACTGCACTGATCATATCATTCTCTGCAGTTAACATAACCAGAATACATATTATTCCTTCAACTTCTTTGAATTTTTGTCCCCTCTGTGGATATGCTTGAAATATAACATATATAAAATATAATATTAGGCTTAAGTTCTGGGAAAACTCATGTTAAAAGTTTAGAGTGAAACAGCACTAGGAAATTATTAAAAATAGTATTTAATGGTACCAATATTTCATCTCGGTTACAGCGACATTGTTATGGAGTACAAAATCAGACTTGTAACACAACACACACGCACATACAAAAGCAGCACAAAACTGAAACATGTGGATGTAATAGGATGTAAACTGGGATCTCGAAGTATTAGTGTTTCTCATATTTTAGGAAGTTTAATGTAACCATATTTATTCAAATTAGGCTGATTTTTAAAGCAGCAGATTCTAAAAACAGTCTTTCTCTTTTCAATTTACTGTGATAGAGAATGACTGTCTTTTTTCCAATTCATTCTGTGAGCTGTATCCAGAGCATGGTCTGCAAGGCAGAATTGACTGTAGTCATGACTGCAGATGTATTTTTTACCGTCTTCCAAGCAGACAGAAGCTGATCTTGTCTGTCCATGGTAGACCTAATTGCAGGAACAAGGAACTCTATATACACTTGGAACTGAGAAAAGAGGGAGTTTTTCATTGGTGGAGTAAATGATAAGAGTAACTAGTTTTAAGTGGCACTTGAAAGTGCAGCAAAGATTGTGTTTCTTTAAAATTCTGGATAATTATTTTTTCTGCTGTGCCACAGATATTAGGGGATGGTGATGTCATCACCATCTGCTAATATCTGGGATTAGGAGGATTGGGGGTGGGGGGAGATTAGTTGTGTATTCCTACCAGGATCATGGCTGACTAGCCATCAGCCATGCTTGTAGCATGTTGAGTACAGTTAAACCTGTGATGGATTTGCATGGTGGGCTGGCAACCTACAAGTCAAAAACTTCTCATTTGGAAAACATTTAAAATGACCCTGTTTGCATTTTTCGTGGTTAACACCCTTGTTAACCACGCTCTTGCCCAGCTTCCATGCCTCCATATGACCCCACCCCCCACCCCCGGGAAACACTGTGTCATAACGAGCCATGGCCAAGTTCATTCTAAGCAAAGAGCTGGAAGAAAGCTATAAAATGCATCTCCCAAGACGTTATGTGGCTAGCATGGGATATTAAGGCCACAACCCCTCCAATGCACTACAATGCCAAGCAGAAAGGCCATAAAGCCCATGGCCAGAATGGGCAAACACTGGATGTGACTAAATTTCCCCAACTATATGACTACTCTAATCTAAACCATTTATGGAGACCAGAGCATGATGCAGGGGGGAAGCTTTCCCAAATAATAAGCAATACTGGAACAGCCCAAAGAATTCATAAATATAACAGTAATCAATACAATCCTCTTTTCTTCTATAGAGGAAGATTTAATTGTCGAACACTTAGAGAAGAGGAACACCTTACCATCTTACAGCAAGATGGTAAGATCTTCTTACTAATTAAATGGGACATCATAGGTTTAAGTGATATTCACAGGCAGGATGAGCATTTAATAAAACTAAAAAATGGAGACTACTTATCCTATTATAGGAAAACTAAAGGACAATATGAAGTTGGATTTCTAATTAAGAAAACAATTATACACCTTATAGAAGAATTTAATTATACAGATGAAAGAATAATAGAAATTACACTTAAAATAAACACCAAACTTAAAATCAGGATCATCCAAATATATGTTCCCACCTCATCCCACACTGATGAAGAGATAGAAGCATTTTATGACTCACTGCAGCACACTCTAGACAAAAAAAAAAAAAAAAGAAATAGCAATCAAAACTTTACTATAGTAATGGGCGATTTTAATGCCAAAGTAGGTCATTCCATTCACCAAATAGACACAATAGGACCATACATATATGGTACAAGCAGCAACTCAAGAATGGCTCTCACAGAATTCTCTATCAGTAACAAGCTTTATATTATGAATACATTTTTTAAGAGAGCCCTCAAAAGAAAATGGACAAGGAGAAGTCTAAACGGAGAAATAAAAAATGAAATAGATTATATACTGTGTAATAATAAAGAAATAGTTTAAGATACCTCAGTATTAAATCAAGTAAAAACAGGAAGTGACCACTGACTGGTGAGAACCAAAATTAAAATAAACCCCAAATTGGAAAGAATAAAATGGCTAAACAACAAAAATTCAAGAAGTTTTGACCTATCAAAAACAAGAAGAAGAATTACAAAGTAAAACTCAATCAAAAACTAGACTTAATAAATATATTTGAAGAAGAAGACATAAATAAAATAAGCAAAAACCAAACGGAAGTAATAATCTCAGCAGTCAATGAATTCAAACGCAACAAACAACAAAAAGACCATAAACTTTCATAGGAAACCTTACAACTACTAAAAAAGAGACGAAACTTGAAACAAGCCAAAAACTTAATTTCTGAAATAGAATATGCAGAACTATGCAAAACAATAAGGAAAAATATGAGAAATGAAATAAGATCTTATAACACTAAAAAAAGAAAAGAAACAACTGAAAACAATAAAAATATGAAAATACTAAGAAAACATTTATCAGTTGGCAAAAGTCAAATAACTGCAATAAAAGATAAGAATGGAACTACAATAAGGAACCAAGAACAAATCCTAAGCAGGATAGAAGAGTTTTATAAATACTCTATAGCGATCCTTCAATAGATAAATCAAATATAAATAACTCTTCCCCATCGCATATAGAATTCATCCCCCCCCATTCACTTCAGATGAAATAAAACAAGCTTTAAAACAAATGAAAAATGTCTTGGAAGATACTATTATTTAAAAAAGGGGCCAAAGAAGTAGAAAACTTTACAGGCAACTCCAGGGAGTCCTTAGGCTCATCGAGGGAGGCCCTAAACATCATGTCCACACAACTATTCGACATTCTCACAGTATTTATCATACCTTGCCTTTAACTCATTCACCGTCATAGCACCCACAACAGACTCTGGCAGCTTATTCCACTCATTTATCCCTCTAAAAGTAAAGAACCCAGCTCTAACACCCTTGCTAACCACACTCTTGCCCAGCTTCCACAGGTGTCCCCTAGTTCTCCCACCACCCAGTCCTTCCTGATCTTAAAAATATCCTCTGAATTAATCCTATAGAAACCCTTCAGCAATTTAAATGTCTCAATTATATCTCCCCTTTTCCAACTATCAACCAATTTCTGCAAGCCACAAATCTTCAACCTGTTCTCATAAGGTTCATTCCATAGACCTCCTATCATCTTGGTCACTCACCTCTGGATCTTCTCCACCTCCTCCCCATAAAGAAGAAACCTAGGTGACCAAATCTGGGCACAGTAATCGAAATGAGGTCTTATCAAGGCTCGGTACAGAAGAACAATAACTTGCTTGTCTCAGCTCGTCAAAGTATTTTTCAGCAACCAAGTTATTTGATGAGCTGATTTAGTCACTTTTGTGAATGTGTCCCCTAAACTTCATCTCCCTATCCACCAACACTCCCAAGTTCCTGGATTCATCAATCTCCTGGAGTACAGTTCCACCAATGTGGTATACTGCTGCTAATCTTTTCACCCCAAAATGCATAACTTTACATTTTGTCACATTAAATTGACATCCATTCTCTTTAGTCCAGAACTCCAATCTATCCAAATCGTCCTGCAAGATTTTGACATCTTCTGCATTCACTATTGCCCTATCCAACTTTGCATCATCACCGAACAAATGAACCGTTCCTCTTAGATCCTTCCCTATATTGTTAATGAACAAATTAAACAGCAGTGGTCCAAGAACAGAACCCTGCAGCACACCACTAGTTACAGGCCATCTTTTGGACTCTACTCCTGAATAAACTATTCTTTGATATCTCTCCATCAACCACCCACCTATTCATCTCACCAACCCTATATCCATTCCCATATGTTGCAGTTTACAGATTAGAATTCCATGTGGTATCCTGTCCAAGGCCTTAGCCAGGTCCAGCAGTATCACTGTAAACCCATTACCCTTATCCAGTTCAGCTGTCACTGTGTTATACAACTTGAGCAAGTTACTGAGTCATGATCTACCCTTCACAGAGCCATGCTGTCCCCCGTACAGTATCTCATTTTCATCAATCCATTCCTGTGTTTTTCCCTTGACTACTTTCTCCAAGACCTTGACACCGACTCCTGATCGGTCAGTAATTTGCAACAGTAGTCTTGGATCCTCCTTTATGTAGTGGAAATATTTTCCCCTCTTTCCACACCTTTGGGACTAAACTAGACCCGAGACTCAGATTAAACAACATGGTCAAGGGCACTGATAATTCTTTAGCTGCTTCACATAAGACCCTTGCCGGTATACCATCCAATCTCACAGATGTATTCACATTAAGGTTCTGTAATAGGCTATTCACCTCCACTTCATTCATCACAATTCCCGTATAAACTAATAGTTCCTTCATTCTTTCAATGTTACCACCTGGATGATACTGTTGCAAAGTGCTCACTCAGTAATTCCACTATATCGACTGATTCAGTGACCTCCTTACCATCGGCATTCCTTAAAATCATTCTGCCGTGTACAGTTTTTTTTTTGCTTGCAGCATATTGAAAGAACTGTTTGGGATTCTCTTTAGCTTGCATAGCTAGTTTACTTTCAAAATCCGCTTTTGCTTTTCTTACCACACTCGTTACCTTTCTGGCCTGCGCAGTATACCGTTCGTGTGCCTGCAGATCACCTTTCTCTTTAAATTCCCTCCACAGTTGTTTCTTTTTTTGCAGCTCAAGCTTAATGGTGTTATTCATCCATTTAACCCCCTACTTGTTTTACTATTCAGACCCTAGGTATACAATCAGCCATAACCTCCTGTAAATGCTCCTTCCATGCTCTATCGACATCCAGCCCTTGCAGTTTTACATGCCATGATACTGAACCAAGCAATCTCCTAAGCTTGGCATACTTGCCAGCATGGCAATTCCACATATACCCTGTCTTAATCGAAAATTCCACACCTTTAGCCACCTCCCAGGTCAAGACCTTATGATCACTCTCACCAATAGGTGGCAACATGGCCATATTCCTTACAGTCAAATTCTCAGATGCTGTTACTAAGTCAAGCACTCTTGCACCATTAGTATTTTCAATTACATGCTGTCTCAGATAGTTATTCCTTAATTGAATAAAATCCAATTCCTTCCTCACATGTGTCCTCTCTTCCTTCCAATCAATGTTACCATAGTTGAAATCCCCCATAATAATTACCCTCCTTCCACTCATTTCATCAATTTGTTTATGCATACTATCTCCACCATCTATTCTATCATCTAGTCTATAGCAGCACCCAACTGTATATTTTGTTCTGCTAGTCACAATCTCACACCAGATAGTCTCAAATGAGCTCTTTTCACTATCCTGCAATACAACTTCAATTCTCCTTGGCTGCAGTTCATCAGCTATCATCAATAACACTCCCCCCCCCCATTTTATTCTCTCTGTCCCTCCTAAACACACTATAACCTACACATTCTATCCCACTAACCTAACTATATCCTCTTCTGTCAGCTATGTTTCACTAATGCCAATAACTTGTGGCCAGGAAGAGCCAACAAGGCCAAGAATTCTTCCTTTTTGCTAATCTGTACAAAATTCTCACAAAAGTAATAGCAAACAGGTTAACCCCTCTTCTAGACTCAAATCAACCAGTAGAACAAAATGGATTCCATAAAGGCTTTAACACAATTGATCATATTCATGCAATAAAACAAATAGAAAAAGCAGAAGAAAACCAATTGCCTCTCTGTTTAGCCTTCATTGTTTATGAAAAAGCATTTGATTCCATCAAAACTAATGCAATAATCGAAGCACTCCAGAATCAGGGAGTTCCTGGAGAATATATGGACCTCCTCCAGGAAATATACCACACTGCAACACGCTTTCCCATCTATCCTGCCGAAAAATGCTGTACCCAGCAACTTCTATTCCTGTTATGATATCCTCTTCTGTCAACCACGTCTCAGTGATTCCAATAATTTTTGGCCAGGCTGATGCTATCTGCGCCACCAATTCCTCTCCCTTATTCCAGATACTCCTGGCATTAGTATATAGCATATAAATGCCGTTATTTCTATACCCAGCATTATCCCCTCCAGAGTCTACTGGGCTCAGTGTTACTTGATGTCATCCCCCTTCTCCCAAGTACCCATTCCCACAAGAGGCCACCCCTGCTACCATCCTTCCTGGGACACACTGATTTTTTCAGAACAGCAATCTCTCCAGATGCCTACGTCCTTCCTCATTCAAATGTAAGTAGTCTCTTGCATATAATTCCTCTCTGTCCTCAAACGCACTCCAAGCACAAGTGTGTTTGAGGACAGAATGAAACTCTCGTTTGAAACTTACAAAATGGTAAGTTTGCATCTTGTCCAAATGACAGTCATGCCTTCTAGTTTCTTGCTGAAGTTATAGAAAAATCCCACCTCCAGATTTCTTACCTCTCTGATTCCTGCAAAGTTGACCATGTATATGCCACCCCCCAACTATTCCAAATTCCACACAATGTCTTTCTTTGATCTTTTGCCAGAAAGAATGAAAGAAATGAGAAATTTATCCAAATTAAATACAAAAAGTATCTCCTTGCCCTGATAGCATTTCTCCAATTGTCCTAAAAGAATGTACTCCCGATTTAACTCCCATTCTGCATCACCTTTTTATGCTTTCACATTCCACTGTTATCTTACAGCATGGAATTGCCCACACAACTTACTCCTAAGAAAGGTAACAAATCCTTACCAAATTATCACTCAACTGAGTCAATTTAGTCTCAGGAATGAGATGAGAAGTATGAAAGATGAGATAAGACAAATCAGAGTATGATTAATGATAGAAGAGGAGAGAATATAAACAGTAGAAGATGGGAAATGCGAAGAATGTGAGAGTGCTGGAGCAATACAAGGACAGCAGGTAAGTAGGGGAACAAAGAGAGAAAGGGTTAGAGGAGAGAGGGAGTCAGGGATGCAGGTGAGCAAATATGGAAAAAGTGATAAGAGGTATGATGTATGGAGACTTGATGATCCAGAGTGTGCAAGATAGGATGCCAGAGGAGTGTTTGCCTGGAGGAATGACAGAAAGTGTGCCTATGGCAAATATGTGGGGTGAAAAGGTGGATAAGATGATTGTAATGGTGGGCATCAATGACTTGAGAGGCAATGTAAATCAGGTGGCAAGAGAGATCTGAGATTCATGCTTGAGATTGTACAGAGGAAAACACAGAGAGGAATGTGTGTGTGTGTGTGTGTGTGTGTGTGTGTGTGTGTGTGTGTGTGTGTGTGTGTTAACCAGGTATGATAATGACAAGCTGAGCAGAAGAACAGTAATAATGAATAGCATAATAGCCAGAATTGAGTTAGAAGAGAGGATTGGAATATGTGGATGCTTGGAGGGCATTTGAGGACAGAAAGAAGCTGTATGCAAGAGACCGCTTGCATTTGAATGAGGAAGGACATAGGCATCTGGAAAGATTGCCATTTTCTGAATGAGTCAGTGTGTCAATGCAGGGAAACTAGACAGGATGCAGGGTGGATGACAGCAGGGGTGGCCTCTTTTGGGAATGAGGGTTTGGGGGAAGGGGGACAACATCAGGTAACACGGAGTCGAGTGGTGTCTGGAGGGGATAATGATAGGTATAGGAGTGACATTTTTATGCTTTATACTAATGCCAGGAGAATCTGGAATAAAGGAGATTAACTGGTGGCACTGATAGCATCAGGCCAAAGATTATTGGGATCTTTGAGACATGGTTGACAGAAGATGATATAATAATAGGAATAGAAGTAGAAGGATACAGAATTTTTCAGCAGTATAAAAAGGGAAAATGCAGTAGTGAAGTACTGCTTATGATAAGTGATAACTTATGTCCTCAAAGAGTGAGGGGGCTTTGGAAGGCAGTGACACTAACGGTTTTGAAAGCATATGGTATGAGGTAGAGGTGGACAAGACAAGATATTTAGTAGGATGTTGCTACAAGCAAAGGAGAACAGAGGGTGGGGGAGCAGGAGATGTTTAGGCAGTTGAGAGTGGCAAGTGCAAGAAGAATGATTGTTATGGGAGATTTTAACTACAGCAGTATAAGTTGGGAACTGGAAAATGCATGTCGTAATAATTTCTGGAATTCTTGAGGGACAGATGTCTTAGGCAACAGGTAATAGAGGGAACAAGAGGTTCAACAGTTTAGGATTCGGTCATAGCATCAGAAGAGCTGATAATAACTAACATGACATCTCTCCCCAGCCCCCTGTTGGAAGGAGTGACCATGTGGTTTTGACTTGGATGATGAATAAACATGCAAGAGTATCAAAGAAAAGGGAATGCATGTGGAATTATAAGGCAGGCGATTATAATAGTCTTAGGCACCAACTTGGAGCAGTTTCATTGAGGCAGAATTGGAAGGCCGGGATATCATTAGTGCTTGAGAAATTGTGAAGGAATATTTATTAGCAGCAATAGTAAGTTGTATTCCACAAGTGAAGAAGAGGACATAATCTGGTGTAAAGTGGATGACAAACAATATGAAACAGGAACTACAAGTGAAAAAGAGGTTATGGAAGAGATAAGGAGAGGGGTGGAGAGCAGATGCATGAAGAATATAAGACTCAGGCCAGGAAAATGACTAATATGGTAAGGAAGGCGAAACTGGAATACGAGAAAAGATGAACACTAAAATCCAAAGATAACCCTAGGGAATTTTTTTTAGCAATGTGGCCAGTAGGAGGAGAAATAATTGTGGAAAAATGATATTGTGGGATAAAAATATGAATAGAGTGACTGATGCAGAAGACATAGTGGAGTTGTTCATTAAGCACTTCATAAGTATTTCATCGTGGAGAAGTAAGTTTTAATACTAGAGGGATAGGGCAGGTTCGAGTTCAAAGATGCAAGAGGAGAGTGTTCCAAATATTAGGTACCCTGGATATCAGTAAAGCAGTGGGACTGGATGGTATTTCACCACGCGTTTTGAGAGAATGTGCTAAAGAATTGACAGCTCCGTTGGCCTGGCTTTTCAATGAAATCTGGCTACGAGAAAGGTACCTAGGGATTGGAAGAGCAGTAGCAGACTGGATGTGTCTAACTATAGGCCAGTTTGTGTTTCATCAGTAGTTGTTAAGATCTTGGAGAAATTAGTAAGGGACCATATACAGTGTTGGACAGATGAGGGTAATGTTATCTGTGAGAGTCAACATGGATTTGTAAAGGGGCACGCTTGCTTTAGTAATATGATTGCCTTTTATAATAAAGTGACAAGAGCAGTTGATGAGGGAAAGGCATATACTGCAATTTTCTTAGACTTAGCGAAGGCATTTGACAGGGTGCCACATGATAAGCTGTTATTTAAGTTGCAGCACATGGGTCTGGATGTCAGATTGGTCAACTGGATTAAGGATTGGCTGTGCAATAGGTATCAGAGAGTTGTGCATGGTGGGGTAGTGTCAAGGAGGCAGAAGGCTACAAGCGGAGTCCCACAGGGCTCAGTTCTAGGACCTATATTGTTTAACTTTTATACCAATGACATTGTCAATAGACTGCAAGGAGATATTCTATTGTTTGCAGATGATGTGAAGCTGGGAAGAGTTATTAGTAATAGTGCAGATGCAGCAACCCTGCATCTGCACTATTACACTATTACTGCACTATTACATAGTGCACATATGTTTATTCACATATGTGCACTATGCACATATGTGAATAAACTAGACAGATCGGCAAATAAATGAGGACATCAGTTTAATGCTGAAGTTTGGGATATATCAAAGGGAGGCTGCATACTCGATTAGATGAGCTGTACTGGAGGAAATGGGGAGACAAGAGATCTAGGGGTGATGATTGATAGAAAACTGAAATTCAGGGAACATATTCAGGGATGCTGACCTGCAGAGATAAAGGGGTTATTGTTCCATTGTATAAGATCCTGATAAGACCACACTTGGACTATTGTTCTCAAATTTGGTCCCCAGGATTGGAAGGGGATAAACTAACTGTGAAAAGCTTACAGAGGCAGATAACAAAGATGGTTTCAGGACTATACAATGTTAGTTATGTGAATTGGCTGAGGGAATGTAGACTGCAGTGTTTGGTAGATAGAAGGAGAGGTGATATGATTGATACTTTTATACTGTTAAGAGGTGGTTACGGGGTTGACACTGGGGAGTTCTTTTACTTGGTGGAAGAACGGAAAGGAGCGATGACAAGGCCATCCCTGGAAGCTGTGAGTAAGTGGGTGAAGAGTGGTTTCTTTCAATGGAAGGGGGTTGAACCACGAAATGCATTGCCTGATAGAATGGTGAGAGCAAGAATGGTCAATGAGTAGTATGATAGACATTGTGTTTCCTAGGAAGGACCTCCCATGATGAGTCTTTTGACTCCGTGGAGGCCTGAATAATAATAATTTCTCTTTACTCAGTTCTCTCTGAAGTAAATGGAGTGAGACATCAACATTCAAAACTAATGCTATTTTGAATGCACTCAACTATCAAATGATCACCAGTATGGATCTCACCATTGTTGATCTACTTTCGTATGTTATGGACAAAAACCATGGAAAATTTTCACAAGTCCTTGGTGGTTGCTTTTGATATCTCCAAGACTTTCAATAGGGTTTGGTTCAAGGGACTATTAAGTATGCTTTCATCATTTGGCCTAACTTGTGACTTCTTCAACTGGAATGCCAAACTTTCTAACTGGATGCAGACAACATGTGATGGTTGAGATTTCGTTATCTCTTACTATGCAAATGGCAGGATTCCACAGGGATCAGTTCTCTTACCCACTATTCCTTATATATCAATGGCTTACTTCAGTTGACTATACTACAAACACAATACACATCTTTACTCACTCCTCATTTGACTAACCATGTGCTACATAAACCACCACATAACATCCAGAATAGATACCTCTACTACTCTAAATCATGATCTCCAAACAATTCTTCAATGGGGTTCACACAATTTGAAGTTTCAAAAGCTAACAGAACACAGTTTTGGCTTATCACTCTTAAAAAATAACTCTTTTTTTTTTATCAGTATTACTCTTGACAACAAGCAAATCTCTATACAAGATGAGATCACCATTTTTAGGATTACTCTATCATCAAGCCTCTTTTGGCATAAGCACATTACACTATAAGCATTACTCAAAGCATTACTTTACCTCTGAATAGTTTACTGTCCTTAATAATAATGTTCAATGGTTGGGGAGATATGTATGAGGTTCTCAACATCTGGGAAAGTGCCTCCAAGATAACAATTAAGTTGATTAATGACCCATTTCTCACCAATTCACTTCATCCACAGGCATTCAGTTTTCACTGTTTGCATTTTCTATAAATACCATTGTCTGTGCAGTTAGCCTAGTGGCTGTGAGCTTCGCAAGCATATGCCTGGGGAAGGAATGCCCTAGGTTCAATTCCTGTTGGAGACGCGAGGAGCTTAAGGATCTTCCTCAGCCATAGCCACGTTAAGGGGTCTTGGGCATGGACGCTAGGGTTTTTCACCCAGTTTATTCTGGGATTTTTCATCTCGCAAACAGGCAAACCAGACCCGTGAACACACAGGATACAGCCATAGGACATAGCACGGCAAGGAAGGAAATTGGAAACCACCTTGCTTATAGTCACTTCCTTAGTATGGTAGCATAACTGCCCCTACCATCCGTTAAGAAAAAAGGAAATCATTCCATTCCATAAATACCATTAGGGTTAATGTTCATCTGAAGTGGCATCAATAATCCCTCTGCTAAAATCCATTGAAACATGTGCAGTAACTACTCAAAACCCCTTCAAGGTTCAACTCAAAACAGAATAAATGTCTCCTCCTCCTTATCTATTCCTTCTATTGCTACCCTCTGAAAGAGTCTCATCTTATGGGTTTCCTCACAGAATACAATCCACAGTTATTTAAACTAAATATGAAGAGGTTCCTTCTCGTCCATCCATCATACTAACATACTATAGGTTACTCAAACTCTCATGTAAGGGATTTCATAAAAAAGTATAAAGTATTATTAATATTATGCACACCTCTTGAGGATATATATCAGGAATTTGATGATAGCCAATTCCTATCATGTTTTGATTTCTTCAAGAAAACACAACAGTACAAGTTTTGCATTACTTGCAATTCTAATATTACATACTTTGCTATTACATTTTGCAACAGCTTATTGAACAAGCCCTTGGTAACACCAACTTGTTCTCCAATAGAATTTCTTCCATTTTTGTGACATCACTCATTAAAAAAAAATGTTTAAAATATGTTTTTAATGATCTTGTTTAAGAAAGGAGAGTGGCTATCTGATAGGTATCAACAAGTTGTGTATGGGAGAGAGCGATATCCATGAAAAGGAAAGTCACTAGTGGTGTGCCTCAAGGGTCTGTTTTGGGGCCATTACAGTTTATTAACGATATTGGTGAAGATTTGGATGGAGATATTCAGTTGTTTGCAGATGATGCAAAGTTGGGACGAAACATAAAGAGTAGAGAAGATGTTGCCTTACAAGAAGACTTGAATAAATCGAGTGATTGGGCCAGAAATGGGGATATGAGTTCAATGTTGCAAAATGTAAGGTTTTAAAATTTGAAAAACAAAGATGAGATGCAGAATTTATGCTTGGTTAGGATATATTGGAGGTGGAGGAAATAAGAGATTTGGGGGTGATAGTGCATAAGGATCTGAAATTTAGGGGACACATCGCCAAAATTGTGAAAACAACAACACAAAAGGCTTCTGGGAAAAATGCGGAGGACACTGACAGGTAGAAGTAGGGAGATTCTTGTTTCATTGTATAAGGCTTTGATTAGGCCACACATGGACTATTGTGCCCAGATTTGGTCACCTGGTTTTCAGAAGGATGAAGAGATGTTGGAAAGGGTCCAGAGGCAACTGACTAAAGTAGTTTCTAAACCTCTGGAATGTCAGAGTATGAGGAAAGATTGAGAAGATTCAATTTGCAGTCTGGTGGACAGGAGGAAGAGGGGGAGATATGATAGAGACCTACAAGTTGGTAAGGGTTTGTTATAGGATCAATGCTGTAGAGGTTCTACAGAAAACAGTGGGAGATCAAGGGAGAACCAGAGATCATCCCTGAAAACTGTATAAAGAGGGTGTGAGTAAGAGAGTGAGAAGCAGGTTTTTTTCATGCAGAGTTGTGAATGATTGGAATGTCTTGCCTGAAAGTGTGTATGTGGTGTCTGCAGAGAATTTGAATGTGTTTAAAGCACAGTATGATGAGCTGTGTGTGTGATAAAAGTATCTCCCAGATGAGTCTGACTCCATGGGGATCTTGTGTAATAATAATAATAAAGTACAACTAACTAGAAATACACTCAGAAATACAAAGGCTTCTGGGAATGATGCATAGGACACTGACTTGTAGATATAGGGAGATTCTTGTTTCATTGTTCAAGGCTTTGATTAGGCCACACGGACTATTGTGCCCAGATTTGATCACCTGGTTTTCAGAAGTAGGATACAAGGAATGACTGTCACAACATGCTCTTATGTGACATAAATAGATAAATGCATTGTACTGTATTAAAAGTTGTATATGTAGTATTTTGTCACTATTATCCCATTTCACTTGGGGTTGGCTCTCCTCCCACAATCACCAAGACATTCTGTCCTATGTGTTGTCAATGTCTCTAGCTTGACAATTTTTTTTCTTTTTTTTTTTAAAGAAGGGACTTCCATGTTAAACAGGGTCTACCACATCCCCTTGGTTCCATACACATTTGTTACCTTCAGCATCATGTGATCTACAGAGCATCTCATGACATGTCCATACCATCTAAGCTGACACTCAGTTATTTTATCACTAACAGGTGTAACTTTGTAGCTCTGCAGATGTGTTCACTACAATGTTGGATACAATGTGTAACTCCTCTGACCTATCACAGCATCTTCATCTCAGTGACATAGGTTCTGTTATGATTTCTTAAGAGGTCAATATTCCACACTCTATAATAGAAGATTGTGCTGCTATTTTATATATCTTCCCCTTTACTTACACTTTCATTCATCTGTCACATAATACTCCAGACAGTGCTCTATTTCATCTAGCCAGTGTTCATCATGCAGTGTTCCAAATCTGTATTAATGGTCCTGTTCTTTGTGAGGAATGAGTCTAAGTACCTAAAGATGTCAACCTTCTTCAGTGGGAGGGGGGAAGTATCTTGAAAGGTATGTGATGTTACTGTTATGGCCATTAAAAAAAAAAAAAAATCGAAGTACATGTACTGTCTTCTGTCTGCTAATTCGTAAGCCACCAGTTTCCAGTGCTGTCCTCCACTTATCTAGCATCAATTGTAATTCTTCAAAGTCATGTCTCGTTAGGACAATGTCATCAGTGTATAAAATATCTCATGGGGTAGATCATTGAATGTTTGCTGTTAGATAGTTCATGACCAAGCTAAACAGAAGTGGACTTAGGGCCAATCCTTGATGTACTCCCACCTTAATTTCCAGTTCTCCACTGGTTCCTGCAGGACCTCTCACTTTAGTTGCAACATTCCAGTACATGTCTCTCACTTTGTTAATATAATATTCTGGTATCTTCTGTGATCTCAGTGCTTGCCATACCAATTTCCATGGAACCAATTAAAAGACATTGGGAAGGGGGGGTATACAGGAAAATTATGACAGTACTACATGAAAAATTTACAACATTACTAACTTCCAATCAACACCTTTCCTTCAAATTAATCTGTTATCCATCAAGATTCTAATATTATCAAATCTTATATTTCTGTCTTAAGGCACTTTTTACTGTAACAATCCATCTACAGCTTGGTCATCCTCTGGGTCGTTTCCATGCCAACATTGCAAAAAAAAAAAAATGTTTTGCTAATGTAAATTTCTAGCAGAATAAATTTACAACTGAAGTATGCAGGAAGAATTTAGATACAACTAAAGTATACAAGAAGTTGGATACATATCATGGAGGTACTTATAAGCTACACTACCCTTAAATGAAAAAAGGAGCATTATCAGAACAGGAAAAAGACATATCAAGCAGTACAGAGAAGAAATGTGATATTAAAACACAGAGCATGATAAACAAAATAATCATGTTTAACAATTATTATCCAGGACCAGTACAAAAGGTGTTAAGAGAAACAAAACAGGAGATTTAACAAACCAATTACAAAAATGCAGTCCAAATGGTTATAAGTAGAATGATATCTCTGAAACCAATAATATAAAATGTTACTTCCAATCTCTATATAAAGATTGCATTTTACAAGTGCAGCTATCCCACAAAAAAACTATCCTTAAAAAAAATGTACTACATATGCAATTAGTTAAGCTGAGAAACTAGTATATCTCAAACATCATTCCACACCACTAAAGAAAAGCCTAGTATTAGCTGGACTGAGAAATATGCTGTAAATGGCTACAACATTTCCAGCTCACAACATGTATATCAAATATTTAAAACTAAGAAACTCTTATTATTATTATTACCCCAAGACCTCATGGAGTCAAAGACTCATCTGGGAGGTCCTTTTATCACACACATCTCATCATACCGTATCTTAAACACACTCAAACTCCTTGCAGACACCACACTCTCAGGCAAGGCATTCCAATCATTCACAACTCTGCACGAAAAAAACCTGCCTCTCACTCCCCTACTCACACCTTCTTTATACAGTTTCCAGGGATGACTTCTGGTTCTCCACTGATCTCCTATTATTCTCTGTAGAACTTCTCCACCATTGATCCTATGACAACCCCTTACCAACTTGTGGGTCTCTATCATATCTCCCCTCTTCCTCCTGTCCACCAGACTCTGCAAATTACATCTTCTCAATCTTTCCTCATACTCGACATTCCAGAGGTCAGTAACTATCTTAGTCAATCACCTTTGGACCATTTCCAAAATCTCTTCATCCTTCTGAAAACTCAGTGACCAAATCTGGGCACAATAGTCCATGTGTGGCCTAATCAAAGCCTTCTACAATGGCACAAGAATCTCCCTACTTCTACACATCAGTGTTCTCCGCATCATTCCCAGAAGCCTTTGTGTGGTCTTCACAATTTTGGCGATGTGTCCCCTAAATTTTAGATCCTTATCCACTATCATCCCCAGATCACTTATTTCCTCTACCTCCAACAATATATTTTCACCAAGCATAAATTCTGCATCCCATCTTTGTTTTCCAAATTTTAAAACCTTACATTTTGAAACATTGAACTCACATCCTCATTTCCTTGCCCAATCACTCAATTTATTCAAGTCTTCTCGAAAGGCCACAAAATCTTCACTACTCTTTATGGTTCGTCCCAACTTTGCATCATCTGCAAATAACTGAATATCTCCATCCAAATCTTCGCCAATATCATTAATATACAAGTTAAACAGTAATGGCTCTAAAAAGACACCTGAGGCACTCCACTAGTGACTTTCCTTTTCCTGGATATCGCACCCCCATACACAACTTGTTGATACCTATCAGATAGCCAGTCTCCAATCCAATGCACTAATCTAATATCCAACCCCATCTGCTCTAGTTTGACTGTCAACTTATCATGAGGTACTCTATCAAAAGCCTTTGTGAAATCCAAGTATATTACTGTGTATCCTTCTCCTCTGTCCAAGGAAGCAGCCACTTTATTGTAATAAGTAAGTAGATTACTAAAACATGACCTCCCTTTAGCAAATCCATGCTGTCCATCAAAGATGATACCATTGTTGTCAATCCAACTCTGAATCCTAATTCTCACATTTTCTCCAACAACTTAACCACAACACCTGACACACAGATAGGCCTATAGTTTGATGCTTGAGTTCGATCACCTCCTTTATGAAGTAGCAGAATTTTGCCCTCCTCAGGAACTTGACCAAGTGCAAGACTCGTATTAAAAAAATATGTTAAGGCAGGTGTCAACTTCCTGGTACATTCCTTCAGAATATGCAGTGATATATTATCAAGTCCCACAGCCTTATTTACATCTAGTTTACTCAACTCCCCAAACACCTCTTGCTCACTTACAGTCAGTCTCTCCTCCCCATCATCAACTGCTCTCAATCTCTCCATGAAGTCACATTCACAAAATTGAAAGATCTTTATGAACTGCTCATTAAGTATCTCCACCACACATTCTGTAACAGCTGTCTTTATACCATTTTCTCCAATCAATGTCATCCTTCCATAATCATTCTTTCTTTTGCTGGCTTACATATCGAAAGAACTCCCTAGGATTCTTTTTGGCTTCATTAGCTAACCGCTGTTCATACCTCTCTTTAGCTACTCTCACCAACCAAGTCACCCTCCTTGCCTGGTCTTTGTAGACCTCATGGAATTGGTTATTTTCACTTCTCTTCTGCTGCCTCCACAATATCCTTTTTCTCTGTATTGCATGCTTAATCTCTTTATTCGTTCATATCACACCTACCTTATTTAACCTTCTCACCCTTGGAATACATTTACACATTGCATCTACTAGATAGTTTTTGAAAATCCCCCAAGCTGCATCGATCTCTTTTCCAGCTAACTCCTCATTCCACGCTACACACGCAAGCTGTCTCCTGGTCTCTTCATAATCACCCCCCCCCCCCCTTGTAGTTCCACATATAACCTTTTCTTACTGGGGTCCTCGCACTGTTGGCAACCACCCAGGTAATCACCTCATGGTCACTCTCAGCAATTGGTGGATGATTTGACACCTCATTTATAATTACATCCTCTGATGAGATGACCAAATCCAAGACCCTTAATCCTCGTGTGCCCTCTGTTACATACTGTCTGAGGTAGTTATCCCTCAAAAACTCAAGAAACTAATTTTCTTTACTTCCAGTTGCTATCTCATCATTCCAGTCTATATTGCCATAATTAAAATCGCCCATATGGATCACTCTTTTCTTATTTGCTTGGCTAATTTGACTATACATTTCACTATCACCACCATCCACATTAACTGGTCTAAAACAACATCTCACCAAGTATTTGATTGCATTCACCTCTATCTCACACCATACTGCCTCAAAACCACTGGCACTATTTCCTTCTTGCATCTCTACTTTGTATGGACATAAAACTCTTTCTCTATCATCAATAGTACTACCCCTCCCTTTTTACCCCTTCTATCCTCACGAAACACATCATACCCTTCCATCTCTATTCCTGTCAGGATGTTATCCTCTTCCAACCATGTCTCACTTATTCCAACAATCTTTGGGTGAACAGATGCAATTAGTGCAACCATTTCATCTGCCTTGTTTCTTATACTTCAAGCATTTGTATACAAACACAACAGCTCATTCCTGGATCTACAGCTAGTTCCACTGATACCACTTATTTGATGTGATCTCTCCATGCTCGACTGGGGCCATTTCCCTTTCTGTTTCTTCATTTTAAAACCCTTTTCAATTCCAACTGTTTCCTCCTGACCGCCTTTCTCACGCTGTGTACTCCTGTCCACCCTAAGCCTCCCCATTTCCCTGCTCCTCTTGCACACTCATTCTCTATACTCATACCACTCACTTCCCCATTCATATCCACATCTTCAATCTCTCCTGTTTTACTCTCCTGCTCTTCCACATCACTTCCCTCTCGATCTGATTCATTCTCTCTATTCACTTCTCTACCTTCCAGCAGTAGTCTCTCCAAGCGACTCACACCATAACCACTCAAATGCAGTCCATCGCTCCCATACAGCTCACTTCGTCCCTCAAACTCATTCCACTCATTAACAAACTGTACTCCCATCTCTTCACACATTTCAGCCAGCATATCATTCATAATCCTTGCTCTCCACCTCATTTCACCACAGTCATACCTAGGCAACACACTGACTACCCCTCCTGTAATACTATTCTGTTATCCTTCCAAGCAGCCTGATATCCATTCTGACACTCTCTTTGTCCTCTCTCAAATCATTTGTACCAATTAATACTATTAACTCTTTTGCTCGCTCCCACCTCACATCCAATGCCTCAATCACTCTACTCATTTTACCGCCTGAAAAAAAAATACTTTGCACATTCTATCCTCTAGCATGCCTTTAATAATGGAGTTGCCATACAATGCCAATCACTCATCTTTCGTTAACTCTTTCATGCCATCATGATTTATTTTAATAGTTTTGACCTGAATTCTGTTAATTTCATTCCGCATCCATTTCTTGCCTCATCCAATCCAGTTCAACTTCCGAATCTCGCGACACATTATCATTGAATCTTTCAAACTTTCTAACTCTCGACCCCCTCTTCTCACTTTCACTTTCGTTCAACTTTCTTTGTTTCCGTACTTTCGGTCCAACTTTCGCTATCATTCTTCTCACTTTTACTCTCATTCATCCATCCTTCTTTGTTTCCATACTTTCAGTCCAACATGCGTCCAACTTTCGCCATCATTCATTCTTTTGATTTTTTTCACTTTTGATTTCTGCATCACGCCATTTCTAGTTTCATTCATTCTCTCAATTTTGTTTCCTTCTGTCACTCTTGCCTCACTTTCGTCCCTTTTAACATCTGTTATGGTTTTCAAATTGCTCTTTCTTTTTTACTGATTTTTTTAACATTTTTTAACCTCTCTTCCTCACCATCCTTCTCTTTCAAATGTTCATTCATTTTCCACGCAACATTCTCGCTACTAATACTTTGTCATCAATTTCATATTTACATTCAGCAGTTCCTCGCTCAGGTCACACTTCGCACACACCCTTCTTCCATCCGCTCTAAACATCCACAAATTATTTATGTAATCGAAAGAATACATATAGCAGACCTCACACTTAACGAAACGACTGAAATCTAAATTAAAGTCATGGAATGACAATGCCGCCGCCATTTTTTTTTTCCCCCTGCAGGTTACTGGGTCTAATAATAACGATTTCGTAATTAAGTTTAGGCAAGAAAAATCCCCCACACTAATAATACCGGTAGAACACAACGTTTACAGTTGCTCTTACTCAAACAATTACACATATATACTTAATTATTCCTAGAATAACTTATCTCAATCAGGAGCCTTCTTAGACACGTCCACAGCATTTCCTGCAAACTTCAAAAATTTACCAAGTTGATGGAGCAGAAAAGACTTTTTCATGCACAATAAAATCTCTTTCTCATCCAGCATATTTAGGAGAACAGAGCACAATGTATAATTTACATTGTGCTCTAAATTATACTTCCAAAAGATTTCAATTACACAGTAACACTAAACCACATTAATAAGTTGACATTTGCTTGAAAGCACAGATAAACATAAATACAAATGACACACAAACCATAACATTACTATAGCAGACTGAAGAACATAGAATTTCTTAATTAAAAACAGGATTATCATAATTAAATTTGACAGTCTTAATAATTCTGGATACAAAAGAATAACAACAGTTTTCTATTATTTATCTGACCTTCAAAAGATAGACCCTTTTTGCGATGAGTCTGTGGCACCATGGGGGTCAGGAAAATAATAATAAACTGACTTTTGTATGTTAACTGACTTCTGATAAAACACCATGTCATTTTCCTTTGATTATCAGACCTTTCCATTCTGATAACTAATAGTTGGATACATGGTAGATTAGTGTAATTACCTGATTAAATTACAACACTGCAATAATCTCAGAGAATAGATGGCATGATAGAAAACTAAGTTGATAAAGGATAGTCATCATATTAATACAGAAGGGATTATTTGTGGAATGGAGGAAGAGTGGGAAGTGCCCATCTCCAAAAAATGTATAAGAGTACAGTGTGGAAGGTGGTGAGCAGATTTTTTTATGCAGAACATGAGAAGGGACTGGTGGACAAGTGGAATACACTGCATGAAGGTGTTGTTTATAAATGAATTTATGATCCATTGATATGTTGCTAGCCAAGCGAAGGCTTCCTTCAATGAGTCAGTGATTGCATTTAATGATTTATCTTATTGACATTCATTTACATTTAAGTTTCTGAATGTCGTGAATTCAGATTCTGGCTTAAACAGTGTACAGTAATTATAACAAACTGTTTTCTTCCTAACATTTATCTGAAACAATAAGAAAAATTAGATACCCTGTAACAGTCATAATTTGTGCAACGAAATTTGATTTCTTGATATCACATAACCACTCACTTTAACTTAATGTTGAAACGATTACGTTTATTGATTCCTGGAAATGTTAGAAATGTTCCTTTCAGAAAACTTCTTGAACGCAGCTGACATAAAACATTACTCCAAGCAGCACTGCTACAATTACTGCACCTAAATCCACCACCTTTCAATTCAGTACAATGAGAGCTTCCTCCACAAACATTAGGAACACATGAACTTTTAAGCAAGCCAAGTCGACAATGTCTACCTATAAATTAAAAACAGAAATTAAATTGGCATTTAAAACAATACTCAATGTATCTGCAATAACAATACAATACAATACAAGACTATCAATTTTCTTAAAGAACATGATACATTATTTGAGATACTAAATGCACAGATGAATAGGTTTCAAGTAGTTGTGATGAATCTTGAAGCAAGAGAAATTGAAGTTTATAAAGCACATGCTAAGATGTGTTAATCAATTTGTAGAATTTTATGAAATTGTGCACTGAATTAGAACCTTGACAGCATTTTGTTGATGATTAACCCTAATTATTTAGAAAGAGCTAAATACTAATATTCAGATTTTGCAATAATTTTTGCATCATTTCTTCTTGTTTCTATTTATCAATAATCAAATGATAGACCACACGAATTAAAAGTCAATCCCTAACATTCAAAGACTGGAAAAGTCACCTCCAGGATATCGCAGCTCTTGATGTTGTCATACTGTTGTTCATTGAACTGACATACATTTACTGACTATTGCCACAACATGAAGAGAGTTGTTAAAACAGCACACGAGTGCAATTTTATTAAGACAGAATATGCACAATTTGCAGTGCCTAATTTACAGATAAAAATACTATTTGGATGGAGTGCTTGACCTGGTAATAGTATCTGAGAATTTGACTGTAATGAATGTGACCATGTTGCCACCTATTGGTGAGAGTGATCATAAGGTCTTGACCTGGGAGGTGGCTAAAGGTGTGAAATTTGTGATTAAGACAGAGTATATGTGGAATTACTGTGCTGGCAAGTATGACAAGCTTAGGGGATTGCTTGGATCAGTGCCATGGCATGTACAACTGCAAGGGCTGGACGTCGATAGAGCATGGGAAGTGATCAAAGAGCATTTACAGGAGGTTATGGCTGATTGTATACCTAAGGTCCGAATAGTGAAACAAGGAGGGGTTAAATGGATGAATAACACCATTAAGCTTGAGCTGCAAAAAAAGAAACAACTATGGAGGGAATTTAAAGAAAGGGGTGACCTGCAGGCACACGAACGGTATAAAGTACAGGCCAGAAGGGTAACGAGTGTGGTAAAAACAGCAAAAGCCGATTATGAAAGGAAACTAGCTATGCAAGCAAAAGAGAATCCCAAACAGTTCTTTCAATATGCTGCAAGCAAGAAAAAAACTGTACATGGCAAAATGATTTTAAGGAATGACGATGGTAAAGAGTTCACTGAACCAGTCGATATAGTGGAGTTACTGAGCGTGCACTTTGCAAAAGTATATCATCCAGGTGGTGACATTGAAAAAATGAAGGAACCATTAGTTTATATGGGAATTGTGATGAATGAAGTGGAGGTGAATAGTCTATTACAGAACCTTAATGTGAATACATCTGTGGGATTGGATGGTATACCGGCACGGGTCTTGCATGAAGCGGCTAATGAATTATCAGTGCTCTTGACCATGTTGTTTAATCTGAGTCTCAGGTCTGGCTTAGTCCCGAAGGCGTGGAAAGAGGGGAAAATAGTTTCACTGCATAAAGGAGGATCCAAGACTATGGTTGCAAATTACCGACCGATCAGCATATCAGGAGTCGTTGTCAAGGTCTTGGAGAAAGTAGTCAAGGGAAAAATACAGGAATGGATTGATGAAAATGAGATACTGTACAGAGGACAGCATGGCTTTGTGAAGGGTAGATCATGCCTCAGTAACTTGCTCAAGTTTTATAACAAGGTGACGGCTGAACTGGATAAGGGAAATGGGTTTACAGTGATACTGCTGGACCTGGCAAAGGCGTTTGACAGGATACCACATGGAATTCTAATCCGTAAACTACAACATATGGGAATGGATATAGGGTTGGTGAGATGGATAGCTGGGTGGTTGATGGAGAGATATCAAAGAGTAGTTTATTCAGGAGTAGAGTCCAAAAAACGGCCTGTGACTAGTGGTGTGCCACAGGGTTCTGTTCTTGGACCACTGCTGTTTAATCTCTTCATTAACGATATAGGGAATGGTCTAAGTGGGACAGTTCATTTGTTCGCTGATGATGCAAAGTTGGGTAGGGCGATAGTGAATGCAGAAGATGTCAAAGTCTTGCAAGATGACTTAGATAGATTGGAGTTCTGGACTAAGGAGAATGGATGTCAATTTAATGTGACAAAATGTAAGGTTATGCATTTCGGAGTGAATAGATTAGCAGCAGTATACCACATTGGTGGAACTGTACTCCAAGAGATTGATGAGGCCAGGGACTTGGGAGTGTTGGTGGATAGGGAGATGAAGTTTAGGGGGCACATTGCGAAAGTAGCTAAATCAGCTCATCAACTCACTTGGTTGTTGAAAAATACCTTGACGAGCAGAGAAAAACAAGTTATTGTACCTCTGTACCGAGCCCTGATAAGACCTCATCTCGACTACTGTGCCCAGATTTGGTCACCTCGGTTCCTTCTCGATGGGGAGGAGGTTGAGAGGATCCAGAGGCGAGTGACTAAGATGATAGCAGGTCTATGGAATGAACCATATGAGAACAGGTTGAAGATTTGTGGGTTGCAGAAACTAGTTGATAGGCGGAAACATGATTGAGACATTCAAATTGCTAAAAGGATTCTATAGGATTAAGTCAGATGATATTTTTGAGATCAAGACTGGTGGTGGGAGAACTAGGGGACACCCATGGAAGCTGGGCAAGAGCGTGGTTAGCAGGGGTGTTAGAGCTGGGTTCTTTACTTTTAGAGTGGTAAATGAGTGGAATAAGCTGCCAGAGTCTGTTGTGGGTGCTATGACAGTGAGCGAGTTCAAGGCAAGGTATGATAAATACTGTGAGAATGTTGAACAGCTGCGTGAACATGATGTTTAGGGCCTCCCTCGATGAGTCTAAGGACTCCTGGAGTAGCCCGTGGTAATAATAATAATAACAATAATGGTAGATGACATTGTACATCACCAGTTAAGCCCTTTGCAATGCCATTTACATACAAATCGCCCACAATGAATCTTTTGACTCCATGGAGGCCAGGGTAATAATAATAATAAATGAAACAATGGCCCTAAAATAGACCCTTGTGGCATGCCATTAGTGACTTTCCGAGTTTTGGGGACAATGCTACCCTGCTGATAGCCAGTCTCCAATCAAATATCCAATCACATCTCTTCCACTTTAATTACTAGCTTGTCACACAGCAACCTGTCAAGGGTCTTTGCTAAATCTAAATATACTACTGGATAGGAGGGCGCTCATGTGGCGAAAGAAGTAGCGGTTTGTAAAGAGGATGGCGGTTTTAGATAATTTTTTTTGAAATAATCAATAGTATATAAGTGTGTGTTCATGAGTAAGAGTTGCTATAAAGGTTGTGTGCTTGAAGTGTTATTAATGTGTGGGATATTTTGTTTAAATTTATTTACAAATTCATTGATAATTCATTCATTGATCTTGTTGCAATTAAAACATTTAGGAGGATCTCCATCATCTCTGAGAAATTTTCTCCTTGTCTGAGGTTGAGGATCAATGGGAATTTGCTGTCGACCATTCTCCAGGGCTTCCACTACTCTATCCAATTTAGCCAATATTGGTTTATTTTGCTTCTCAACCTCCAGTTTGACAACTTTACTAATATGTTCTGCTGTGGGATTGAAATTTTCTTGAAATCCTACAGTCGTTTCTGTCAATTTTTTTATTACTTCATCTAATTTATTCTTCATTGGCTGTTGCAATTTTTCTACTTCCTGGTGAACAATGTCTTTTACTTCCTTAAATAATTTCTTGTTGGTTTGTTCTTTTGTGTCGGACATACAGTTTTGATCAATAGGATTCTCTCTAATGATTTTCCTTTCATCTTCTCTCTTTCTGTTCTCTTTTGAGGATTTATTTACTCCTATGGAACAATCAGTTGTTTCTACTATGTTTACATGGCCAATATTGGATGAAAGGCAAAGGTCTCCAATCATCTGTTCCTTTTCCTTCACAGCTATAAGACATTCCTCTAGTGAGGTTATCTTCTTCTTATAGGCTGTCTCCCTCAGTTCTTGTCTGACACCTTGTCTAAATTGTTGATAAACTGCCCAATCCAAATGAGGTTTGTCTTCATTGGATACATTTAAACTTTCAGAGAGAGTTAGTAACCGATTGTAGAAATCACCAACACATTCTTTGTCCTTTTGTATAATCCTCTGTAGCTTCCACAAATTCGGTCCAACACTCCTCCGTTTACAAAACTGAGATAGCAAGACTTCCTTAAACTTCTTGTATTCAAACGTTTCCTTAAGTATAGGAGATGAAAAAAAAAATGTCTTAGCTTTACCAATTAGTTTGTTTCTAAGTAATACCAACAATTGAAAGTCTGTCCAACCTGCTGTTTCTCTGAGTTTCTCAACATAAGTAAAAAAAGATAATACATCATCAGAGTCTTCTCCGGAAAATTGGGGAATTACTTGTTGGGGGTTCATACTTCTAAAAAATTCACTGTTTTCCATCTCTGAATTGGAAGTAACAGCCATTGTGATAATTGGAGTATCAATTCAAATAATATAATCCTTTAATTTCACAAAAAAACTTTATCTTTGCCTGATTTCTGATTACAACCAGTTCATTGTGATCTATTCAATTTACTTTTTAAATTTTCAGGGATCAATTCCACAATTATTATTACCAAGTTAAATTTATTCTGTTAATCTACAGCTGTTAAATTACTTTCTATCAATTAAATCACATCCTGTCGACTGCGCCATTTTGTCGTGACGTGTTCTCTTGACGTTCGAATCCGCCATCTTGCTAAAAGTCACTTTCATCAAATAAGGAAAACTAATTGCAAATTAATCACTGATCTAAGGGTAGTGAAATTTCTATTATACTGCGCCACTCTATGCTTAGATAAGTCTATATGAATTAGTAAGTTTAATTCAAAATTAGTTAGCAGTCTTTTCATTCAATCAGGCCGATGGTATTTATTTTCTTTCCTTCTGGGATTCCCGCTAGACCCGAATTTTTGTGAACGGTGCAGTAAAAAGAAATTCAGGCAAACACAATATTTAAATTAACAAACAAAACATTTAATATATGGTTATATAACAATTACATAAATTCCACTTCTAAATATGACAAACCAGTCAAGTTAGCATATCAAGTCAAGTCATTCATATTAATCCAATCTTCCAAACTTTCACATATAAATTCACAGTTTCAGAATCACAAAGTTCCTATACCCAACTTATTACAATAGAAATTCTTAATTAATCAGTTTCCTTGTATCTCTCAACTACACTCTACGATTGACTCATAACAGGCACTAACCACGGTAGATATCACTTCAATGTCTATATTTTCAACTCTCAGCCTCGATGGTAAGCTACAGTTAATGTTAGAAACAGCGCAACGGAACTAATACTTAAATCTGCATACACTGAAATAAACTAATATGACTGTCCTTACCAGAAATAATCTGCAGTACTTCCAATATTTTGTGAGCACACTTTCAAATTGTATTTATCACACTTGCGAGACACTAAATAACTAAAACATTACTAATCGCGCTTCAAAAATCCAGATAACAACTATAAGGTACATTAATTATTCTTATTTATCATTCATCAACTAGTTTAACTCCGTACAATTCCCTTTCATGGTAGTACAGAAATAAGTCGTAATTGTAGACTGACTGGATTTTTTTAGTATTCTTCTTTGAATGTCCAGTTCTCTAATTATCCGATTACGGCAATAATTTCTTTTTATTACTACAGCTGGTTTTGCTTTCAGCCAACTATAAGATTCACTTATATAAAAAAATATCTACTTAACTCCTATCCTTAGGAATCTTTTAATTACTTCTTTAGTTTACTTCCTTGCTACCTTATAGTTCCAAAGTTCCATTCCGACTTACTACTACGTATCTATTTTCTCTTCTCCTCTACAAACGCTCCCTTCACACGCGCTCGTTTATTTCCACGCGTCTCTATGACAACCGATAGGCGTAAACATTCTCGCGAATGTTACATTAGGTTATATAACTACATTCAGTTATTAAATAACGTTAACTTTCATGAAAAGAATAAATAGAATATTTGCATTCCAATAAATGCGTAGTTAAATTACAAATATAAGTTCTTACAATATTGACAGAATAATAAATAAAACAGCTTAATAATATTTAATACAGATTCTATTTACCATTAAAACATTTCTTTGATTAAGCGATTAAATATTTGACATAATTAAGGTAGTTATATGATATCAATTATAATTTATGTTATTTACATTAAATAATATTTACAAATATAGTTCTTGTGACGGAAAGTCATGTTGGATTCTGAATCAAACAACATTTATTCTATTTTCTACATAATTAGAATCCAACAATATGTACTCATTTGATAACATTGATGACGAGTGTTAGTAGCGAGAATGCCGCAAGGAGAAATGGTGCTTGTCTGATAGAGAACAGTGTAAAAGAACAGTGAAAAAATGTTAAAAAAAAGTTTTGAAAAAGAGAACAAGATCTGAAAAACTTGATCGACGGTAAGAAAGATGAAAGTGATGCAAATGTGGCAGAAGGCAACGAAATTGAGAGAATGAATGGAAGCAAAAGTATGACGCAAGGTTTGAAAGTTCAAAAAATAGAAAGAATGAATGAGAGCAAGAGTGTAATGTAAGGTTTGAGAGTTCGAAAGAACGAATGACAGCGAAAATGTGAAGCAAGATTTGAAAATTGAGTTGGTTAGGATGAGGCAAGAGATGGAATGGATGCAGAATGAAGTTAAGAAAATTTGGGAAATGAATGGGAGAGCGAAAATGATGAACACAAATAATGTTGGTATAAAAGATGTAACAAAAGATCCGCAAGTGACGTTATATGGTGATTCAATTATTAAAGGTGTGCTGGATGAGAGGATGCACAAGATATGTTTTACTGGAGGTAAAATGAGTAGAGTGATTGAGGCACTGAATAAAAGGAGTAAGCAAGCAAAAGAGTTGGTAGATTTAATAGGGTACAAATGACTTGACAACACGTTAAATTGGATATCAGGAGGTTGCTTAGATGGATAAAAGAGAACAGGGTGATAGGATAGTAGTAAGCATGTTACCTAGGTATGACAGTGGTGGGATGAGGAGGAGAGCAAGGATTATGAATGATATGTTAGTGCAGTTTGCTAATATGTGGAATGGGTTTGAAGGACGAAGTGAACTGTATACGAGTTATGGACTGCATTTAAGTGGTTTTGGTGTGAGTCACTTGGAGAGATTGCTGATAGACGGTGGAGAAGTGAGTACAGAGAATGAATCTGATCAAGTGGGAAGCAATGTGGAGAGCAGGAGAGTAAGACAGGAGATATTGAAGAGGCGGTTATGAATGAAGAGGTGAGCAGCATGAGTATGAAGAATGAGAGAATGGGTGTGCAAGACAGACAGGGAAACTCAGGGTGGGCAGCAGAATACAACGAGAGAAAGGTGGATGCTCCAAGAGGATGTGAATGCATGTGTAGACAGGAAAGGCGAGGGATGATATGGGATCAAAAGGAAACAGTTGTATTTGAAGAGGGTTCTAAAATGAAGGAGAAAGGGAAATGTTTGAGTTGAGCATGGAGAAATCACGTCGAATGAGTGGTATCAGTGGAACTAGCTATAGATCCAGGAATGAGTTGCTGTGTTGTATACAAACGCTACAAGTGTAAGAAACAAGGCAGATGACATGGTGTCATTAATTGAGTCTGTCCACAGAAAAATTGTTGGAATAAGTGAGACATGGCTGGACGAGAACAACATCCTGACAGGAATAGAGATGGAAAGGTATTATGTGTTTCATGAGGATAGAACGGAAGGGGGAGTGCTATTGATGATAGAGAAAGAGTTATGTCCATACAAAGTAGAGATGCAAGAGGGAAATAGTGCCAGTGGCTTTGAGGCAGTATGGTGCAAGATAGAGGTGAATAGAATGAAATACTTGGTTGGATGTTGTTAGACTTGGTAATGTGGATGGTAGTGACTATGAAATATATAATCAAATTAGTCAAGCAAATAAGAAAACAGTGATCATTATGGGTGATTTTAATTATGACAATATAGAGTGCAATTATGAGATAACAACTGGAAGTAAAGAAAATTAGTTTCTGAGGGACAACTACCTCAGACAGTATGTAATTGGATTTGATCATCTCATAAGAGGATGTAATTATAAATGAGGTGTCCAATCATTCTCCAATTGGTGAGAGTGACCATGAAGTGATTACCTGGGTGGTTGCCAGCAGTGTAAGAAAAGGGTACATGTGGAACTACAAGGGTAGTGATTATGAAGAGCTAAGGAGACAGTATGCATGTTTAGAATGGAATGAGGAATTAGCTGAAAAAGAGATCAATGCACCTTAGCTGAAAAAGAGATCTTGGCCGTTGGGCTGAAGGTCTGCAGATGTATGCCTCCCAAATTTGGGGCAGTCGCATACAACCAAATTTGTTGAGGTTAGGAGAGTTTCTTAGGGCAGAGGCTGATTCCATAAATAGTCTTTCGAATTTGTATTTGCTCCAGTGTATTAGTGTAGCTTCCCCCCCCCCCCACCGTATTCTATGGCGGGTATCCAGAGCATGGTCTGCAAGACCAGAATGGCTGTACTTGTAAAATGTACTTGTAATACACCAGAGCAAATACAAATTCGAAAGACTTTATGGAATCAGCCTCTGCCCTAAGAAACTCTCCAAACTTCAACAAATTTGGTTGTATGTGACTGCCCCAAATTTGGGAGGCATACATCTGCAGACCTTCAGCCCAACGGCCAAGAACGCCTACTTAGCCCGCTAGAGGGCACCATCAGGACTTCTAGGAGAACGATAGCTTCATATCTTCTTTCTCAGTTACTGTATTGTTAGTGCCTGTGTGCACCTGCCTTTTTGTAAGTTCCTTTTGAAAATGGCAATGTGACATTGCCGAAATATCGGAAATATTTATTAAAGTATAATTTAATTTATATTCGGATCTACGTTGTTTCAATTCCCTAAGTGATTTAGAAATGCATAACCAACGTATAAGCCTGTCTACGAGAGCAAACTTGATGTTTGCTAAGGCTGTTGTACTTGATAATATATCACCACATATTCTGAGGGAATGTGCCAGGGAGTTGGCATCTACCTTGACATAATTTTGTAATATGAGTCTTGCACTGAGTCAAGTTCCTAAGGAGTAGAAAGAGGGCAAGACTGTGCCCCCTTCATAAGGGAACTTGATAGAACTCAAGCATCAAATTTTAGGCCGATCTATGTGTCAGGTGTTGTGGTTAAGTTGTGGAGAATCTGATGAGAACTAGGATCCAGAATTGGGTTGACAACAATGGTATTATCTTTGATGGACAACATAGATTTGCTAAAAGAAGGTCATGTTTTAGTAATCTACTTATTACAATAAGGTGACAGCTTCCTTGGACAGAGCAGAGGGATACACAGTAATATACTTAGATTTTGCAAAGGCTTTTGATAGATTACTGCATGATAAGTTAATAATCAAACTGGAGTGAATGGGGTTGAATATTATTAGATTAGCGCATTGGATCAGAGACTGACTATATGATAGGTATGAGCAAGTTGTGTATTGGAGAGCAATATCCTTGAAAAGGATAGTCAATAGTGGTGTACCTCAGGGGTCTGTTTTTGGGCCAATACTGTTTAACTTAGATGTTAATGATATTAGCAAAGATTTGGATGAAGATATTCAGTTGTTTGAAGATGATGCAAAGTTGGGACAAACTACCACAGATTTAGATCCTTCTTTATGCAAAGAAGGGACTTTGCAAGAGCCATTGGCAGTTTCCCCCTGCACACAGGGCCGCATTTATACTTTTGGAGGCCCTAGGCGTAACATCATTATGAGGCCTCAAAAATAAGCATCTTTTTAATTTATTGAAAATAAAAGTATACATTTCCATAATAATTCATTTTAGTAACACAATACTACATGGGTATAAATATATTTACATTTTAAAAAAGTATAAAAATAAATCAGCTCAAATTTAAATTAAAATAAATTAATAACTAAAAGTTTTTTCCTGGCTTTGGTTTTAGCAAATATATCTATAATGTCATAATTAATCAATTCCATTATATCAGATTCAATGCATAATAACAACAGGTCACTTGCTTTATTTTGGTGCAAGTTGCTTAAATTTTTTTATTCTTTTCAACACTGAAAATGAGTGTTCAGCACTTGCATTTGAAATAGGCATCGTCAAAAATATTTTTAAAATTGTTTCCATGTTCGGAAAAGCAGACCTTACCCCATCGTTTATAAATTTGTACATTTTTAACTGAAGAATTTTCTTCCTTTATCATTATTATAAATTTCTTAACTTCATCAATAAATTTTTCTGGATCAATAATCAGCCCATAAGTGTATAAAATTTTATTAATACTAGTCTTGTACTTGTCTTGATCTATATCTTTCTTCAAAAAAATGTCAAACATATCTAATATGTCGAAATACCTTTTTGTTCTTTCACTAATTTCCAAAATTAGCTTATTGCAAATGCCATTAAAAGTGTTCACAGCAAAATTTTCTTTCCCGTGCAATATAATCTTATTCTTAGATTGTGAAACTTCATCACACTTTTTTTTTCACTCTTTCCTTCTCATCTTCAAATTTTGTCTCATCTGTTAATAAATTCGCTTCTTCATTTACAGCACCAATACCATTTCTTATATCTAAAATAAAACCAACTAAAGACAGTAACAAATGATTAGCTAAAAACAAACCCATACCAGGATCTTGTAGAGATTTACTAGTAGCATGTATTTGTTGTAAAATTTTGTCCCACAGAACTGTTAAAATTGCTGTTTCTGAATTGTCAAAATGATCAGCCAAAGATAAGCTTTCTAATTTAGAAATGGGTTTTTCATGAGGAGAAGTGGATAGCACAATTAATGCGTCTTTAATTTGTTTATATCCACATTTCAAAGCCAATATAGCGTCAGATCTTGCAGACCACCTTGTTTCACTTAGTCTTAACTGTTAAAGATTTTTCTAGATGTTTAAGGAGTATACCCCATCTTCTTGTTGATGAAAAGTGATTATATACATTTTGAATAAAACAAAAATATTGCACTGCTTCCGGACAAGATTCAGTGGCATAGTTGTCAATTAAATTTAAGGAATTACTACAGCACGGTACATAACATGGAGAGGGACTATGTTTTTTCAGCCTAGCTTGTAAACCTGTATAGATACCTTTCATATTGGCAACGTTATCATAGTTTTGCCCTCTGCACATTTTTATATCCAAAGATAATTCTTCTAATTTTTTTTAACACTATCTCTTCTAAATATAAGGAATTATACTGTGTAATACTGATGAACCCGATAAATGTTTCTCTAATGTCATAATTTGAGGCAACATACCTAAATATCATAGCTAATTGGTCATTATGGGCAATGTCTGGCACTGAAGCAAGTATTATTGTAAAATAAACAGCTTTCTTAATTTCTGATATTAATATTTCTCTTGTTTTTGTAGCTACTAACACTATGAATTCATCACAAGTGTGGTAAGAAAGATAATTTGATCTTCCAGAACCAATGGGCAGCAGGATATCTCCCAAAATATTTTTTTAGGAAGATTTTTGAGAAATTGATAAGAACTCACATATAGATATGGGTTGACAGGTTCCTTTGAAAGGAACAGCATGGGTTTATTTCAGAGGGAGGTCATGTTTGAGCAATTTAAACTGCTTATGGTAAGTGATGACCTATGTCCTCTAAGAGTGGAGGCTTTGGAAAGAAGTGAGAAATGATTTTGAGAGCATATGGTGTGAGGTAGAGGTAGGCAAGACAGGATTTAGTGGGGTGTTGCTACAGACCCAGGAGCACAGAGGATGGGGACCAGGAGATGTTTAGACATTTAAGTTTGGAAAGTGCAAGAAGAATGATTGTTATGGGAGATTTTAACTACAGTAGTATAAATTGGAGAGAGGTGCATGTAGCAATAGGGGAATGGAATTTCTAGAATTCTTGAGGGACAAATGTCTTAGGCAACATGTAACAGAGGGAACAAGAGGTTCAAGAGTTTTGGATTTGGTTATAGCATCAGAAAAGTTGATAATAACTGAGATGACATCTCTCCCACCAGTTGGAGAGAGTGACCATATGGTTGACTTGGAAAAGGAATAGACATGCAGGAGTATCAAAGAGACAGGAACTTATGTGGAATTATAAGGCAGGTGATTATAATAGTCTTAGACGTCAACTTCGGGAAGTTTCATGGAGGGAGGAATTGGAATGCCGGGATATCATTGGTGCATGGAAAATTGTGAAAAAATATTTGTTAGCAGCAATGGTAAGTTGTATACCACGAGTGAAGAAGAGGACACAATTTGGAGTAAAGTGGATGACAAACAATATTTAAGAATTGCATGCGAAAAAGAGGCTATGGAAGAGATAAGGAGACAGGTGAAGAGAGGATGCATGAAGAATATAAGACACAGGCTAGAAGAGTGACTAGTGTGGTAAGGAAAGCAAAACTGGAATATGAGAGGAGGTTGGCCCTAAGATCCAAAGAAAATCCTACAGAATTTTTTAGCTATGTGGCCAGTAGGAGGAGAAATGACTGTGGAAGAATGATATTGTGGGATAAAAATGGGAATAGAGTGACTGATGCAGAGGACATAGTGGAATTGTTCAATGAACACTTTATTGGAATATTTCATCCTGGAGGAGTCAGTTTTAATACTAGAGGAATAGGGCTGGTTCGAGGTTTAGAGGTACAGGAGGAGAGCGTGTTTCAGATACTGAGTACTCTGGATGTCAGTAAAGCTTTGGGACTGGATGGTATTTCACCACGAGTTTTGAGAGAATGTGACCGGGAACTGACAGTGCCTTTAACCTGGCTTTTCAATGAAAGTCTGGCTTCGGTAAAGGTGCCCAGGGAATGGAAGGAAGGTAAGATAGTGCCATTGCATAAGGGAGGTAACAGACTGGAAGTGTCTAATTATAGGCCATTCTGTGTGTCAGTGGTTGCTAAGATCTTGGAGAAAGTAGTAGGGGACCGTATACAACATTGGGCAGATGAGAGTAATGTTATCTGTGAGAGTCAACATGGATTTGTGAAAGGGTGCTCTTGTTTTAGCAATATGCTAGCCTTTTATAATAAAGTTACAAGAACATTAGATGAGGGGAAAGGCATATACTGCCATTTTCTTAGACTTAGTGAAGGCATTTGACAGGGTGCCACATGATAAGCTGATATTTAAGTTGCAGCACATGGGGTTGGATGTCAGATTGGTCAACTGGATTCAGGACTGGCTGTCTGATAGGTATCAGAGAGTTGTGTATGGTGAGGCAGTTTCAAGGAGTCAGAGGGTTACAAGTGGGGTCACACAGGGACCAGTACTGGGACCTATATTATTTAACCTTTATATCAATGACATTGCCAGTGGATTGCAAGGATAGTCAGTTGTTTGCGGATGATGCGAAGCTGGGAAGGATTATTAGTAATAGTGCAGATGTGGTAGCCTTGCAAGAGGATTTGAATAAGCTAGATAGATAGGCAAATGAATGAAGATCTCAGTTTAATGCAGCAAAATGTAAGGTCTTGAGGTTTGGGAAACATCGATGGGATGCAGCATACTCTATTGGAGGAGTTATGCTGGAGGAAGTAGGGGAGACAAGAGATCTGGGGTTGATGGTTGATAGAAACCTGAAGTTTAGGGGACATATTGCAAAGGTGGTGAAGGTAACACAGAGGATTGCTGCAATTATGAGAAGGACACTGACCTGCAGAGATAAGAGGGTTATCATTCCGTTGTACAAGTCTCTGATCAGACCACACTTGGACTATTGTTCTCAGATTTGGTCTCCAGGATTTGAAGGGGATAAATTAACTGTGGAAAGGATACAAAGACGGATGACAAAGATGGTTTCAGGACTGTACAAGGATAGTTACGAGGATCGGCTGAGGGTGTGGACTACAGAGTTTGGTGGATAGAAGAAGGAGAGGTGATATGATCGAGACTTTTAAACTGTTGAAAGGTGGTTACAGGGTTGACACTGGGGAGTTCTTTCGCTTGGTTGAACAGCGGGAAGGAGTGATGACAAGGTGCCATCCCTGGAAGTTATGAAAGGAAGCTGTGAGCAAGAGGGTGAGGAGTGGTTTCTTTGCATAGAGGGTGGTTGAACTGTGGAATGCATTGCCTGATGGAGTCGTGAGTGTGAGAACGGTCAATGAGTTTAAGGAGTGGTACAATAGACTATGTTCTTAGGAAGGACCTCCCACGATGAGTCTTTCAACTCCATGGAGGCCTGAATAATAATAATAATAAAATAATAACATTTTCATGTTATTTTCTAAAAAATAAAATTCACTTAAATAATGTAAACGCAATAAATAATTTCTGCAAGAATCAGAAAAAATATCATTTGTATTTCCTCTAAATGCTAGCCCTACTTTAATCAGTAACTTAATGGTAGTTATTATTCTTTTTAAAACTCTCTCCAATAATTTTCTTCAGATTGTATTTGTTTGATCAATTCAGAATCAATTAGACTATTTACAGAACTTTATTTTCTTTTCGCTCGTGTATGCTCAGTAGAATGCTCGCGATCACATAAGGCTCGTGTTATATTTTCCCAGTCATTAAAACCCTTCATTAAGCTATTATTGGACTTAGAAACAATTTACAAACAAAGCAGTAAATTGCTGTGCCGGTTTCTGAAAATATTAGCCAATCTCTTTTCTCCTTTGTTCCATTCGCCTTTTTACAGTAAAAATGCGATTCATTTACATGTCTGACATATATATTCTATTGCGTTCTGTGTATTCTTTTTTAAATTTTTGATTTTACCAACATTCTGAGCCATATTTATTAAAATATGCTTGATAAGCTATCCATTAATAGTAAGTGGCCACACTGCTGTATTGGTAGGATAAGAGATAGCTTGCTTGCTAGTAAGTACAGACTCCAATTGAAAATTTTCTTCAGAAACCCTCTTGATTTGTTTCATTTACTTCTTTCTCTCCTTTTATGTTTTTCACATCATTTTGATGTTCTTCATTTCCACTTTCATCTCCTGATAATGATACCAATGTTTCGTTTTCATTCCGAAAAGTGTGAAGTACAACGTCAATTCTATGAAATTCTTCATTTTCAGAACGCAAGAAAGACAAAATTGCTCCTTTAGACTATTTAGCTGTTTTTCATTTTCTCCGAGTCGTTTTCTTTTACTAGCTCCGGATTCAAATTTTCTTGGCATCGTTACGTGTATTAAGCTATCAAAAGTGAAATAAATATTTATTAAATCCAAAATAAACATAAATAAAATAAACAATTACGTTAAAAGCTAAACATATACAAAAATAGAAACACTGGTATCTTGGTTTTGTTAAAATAAACGAGTAACAGTAAAATAATAATAATAAATTAATTGAAAAATATATTCTTACTGACTGCGACAACTACTTTAACCATATAATTAGGTATATACACTTCTATACAGTATACTGCTTTACAGATACTAGCCAAATAATGGTAACTAAACTATCAGTTTAATTATTTGGAATTTCCTTTGCTGTTCTATGATATTTAACCCTTTTTGGTGCACAATTTATTTATTGTCTCTTTTTCCAAAAAAAAAACGAATTTCACATGTATACAATAAATATTAATATTAAAAAAATCCTGGCAATATTAAACCAGCAACGTTCCAAGTCATTTTATATAAATAAATGAATTTATATCGATGGATTATAAATAATTATGTAACTTCTACGATACTTTATACACTTGGTCGTCAACTTACAACAGACTTCCATTCTGGCTGACAGGTCATATGTTGGCCATATATTTATTAACAGTATTCTTTAACCTTTCTAATCTTTTTATCATCTTTATAATTTATTTTTATGATCTTTTAAATTTATAATTATGTATATTGTACATAATGTGAAAAATAATACTGTACATACTCCACTGTAAACACAAAAATACAATCTAAAATTAATGTAAAAATTAATACAAATTGAAATTCAAAAAATCAATTTTTAATCTTTGCTTGTGCTGGGTGGATCGTCAGGGTCATGTTCTTGGGTTGAGGTAGATGTTCTGTTGATGAGGAACACGCTGAGCTTTGTTTGAACAGTTTGTTTCTTTTTATCTTCATATATCTCACGATAACAATGCACAGCATCTTTAATGATACGTTCAACCTTTGTGAATCGTTTGACATTAGGGTCCATTGCTTCGAAACTGGCGAGAGCTTTATTCAGTTGCAAAAAAGAATCTGATTAACTCTTTGCAGTGAATTCCTTTTCTGGCTCTTCTTTCCATTCTTCCTCTCTTGCTTTTTCTTCTGACACTCTCTATGCTTCCAATTCAATCAACTCTTCATCCGAAAGTTTTTATTTCACAATCTAGCAACTCCTCTATGTCTTCTATTTCACATTCTAATTTAAGATTTTTTGCAAGCTTAACTATTTTTTCTGTAATCACTTCCAGTTCCTCTCCTTTTTCAAATCCTTCAAATGTATTCGCATAATATTTTAGACACTTTTTCCAAATTCCTGACATACAATTCTTTGTTACACATTCCCATGCGGTCGAAATATTCTTGATACACTGAAGAATGTTGTACTGCTTCCAAAAGTCTCGTGAAGATAAATCAGCATCAGAATCTATCGCTTCAATGGTCTGTGCGAATGTCGTTCTGAGGTAGCGAGTCTTGAATGCTGAAATAGCACCCCGATCCATGGGTTGAATGAGAGCGGTTGTGTTAGGTGGCATAAAAACCACTCTAACATCATGTTGAAGGTCGTCCAGATGAGGAGGGTGGCCAGGGGCATTGTCCATAATCAATAAAATCTTGAAAGGGATACCTCTCTCCACACAATATTCATGAGCCTGGGGAATAAAGCAGTTCATGAACCAGTCTTCGAACAGTGCTCGAGTCATCCAAGCTTCAGGTTTGAATGGTAATAAATGGGCAGTATGTGGTTGTTGATGCGCTTAAATGCACGAGGGTTTTTTGAATGATAAATGAGAAAAGGCTTCAGCTTAAAACCCGCGGCATTCCCACCAAGCAACAAAGTCACCAATCCTTAAAAGCTTTGAATGCTGGTATCCTTTTTGCTTCTTGGTGTATGTACGTACAATTAGGCATGCGTTTCCATTGCAAGCTGGTTTCATCTACGTTAAATATTTGTTCCAGTAGATAACCTTCTTCTTTGATTAAAGAGTCGAAGCTATAAACGAATTTTTGGGATTCATCTTCATCTGCACTGCCTGCTTCTTCTGTGATATGTACATTATGCAAAGCAAATCTTTTTTTAAAACGCTTAAACCATCCAGTACTAGCCTGAAAATCTTCTGTGTAATTGTCTCAGGCACATGATTTTAAACTCTGAAACAGACTTCTAGCCTTTGCTTGCACTGTGCAAAGGCTCATGGGTGAATTTTTCTGTATTAAATCTTCCATCCACATAAACAATTTCTCCATTTCATGGATGGGTCCCTGTCGTTGTTTGGTTAAAATTGTAGACTTCGTAGGTGCGGAACCTTTCACAGCTTCCCGAATTCTTTCTTTTTTTTTCCTTAAGTATCATCGATACCATGGAATATGATAACTTCAAGTCACATGCTATTGTATTCACTTTCTTTCCGCCTTCATACTTCTGGATAACTTTCATTTTGCACTCTAAATCAATAGTTTTCCTTGACTTCTTAGGCATATCTGTAGATGAAGGCATTTTCCTTGCACTAGAAATTTTATGGGTAGAATTTCAGTAGAATTTTAATTAATACAACACATGCAACAGATGCTTGAAAGCAACCGAGTGTATGTGAGAGATAGTTATCGTAGAATAACTATCATATCCCATAGTTATCATACGTGCAGCTGCCTTTATCAATTTATTCATTAATTTTTTTTTTTTTTTTGTGGTCTCAAGTTGATGCCCACGTGTATTTAATATTAAATTTTCTAAATAGTTTAAAATCATTTAATGTAATTCTAAATATATATATTATTTACACTTTTAAATATTCCATGTAAATAAATCGTAATTAATTTAAAGAAAGATGTAATTAAAGCTTTTCTGTGAAAGATTTCAATTGCAGTGTTGATTGTTGATAATGTTGATTTTGTTTGACAAGCTTCATAGTTGCTACAAAAATTCTGAATACCAAAAATATTAAAAGATATGGTAATAATTTAGTATAGTGATAAACGTTTTTTTTTAAAAAAAATAATAAAAAAAAATTTAAATCAAATTAAGCTTGCTAATAAAAAAAAAAAAAAAAAAAAAAAAAAAAAAAAAAAAAAAAGGCGTTAGCTTAGCTGATCAAGGTAAAAATAGGAACTTCAACTGTAAAGTTCAGATATTCTCACTAAAAATAAACATTTTGAATTTACAATAATAAAAATTGTAGCAAAAATCGTCATATTTATGGAATTACAATATGGATCTAATTCTACTCTATAATATAAAATGATAAGCTTTTTTTTTTTGTAACATTTTTGTGTCACGTTTTTTGTCAGGTTATTTGAAACTCAGGGTTACCCTGAGTGTCGAGTCTTCAAAATTCGAGTCAGAATTCAAGAAGAACCGGCCTACCAGTCTGGAACTCGTGGGGGGGGGAGTTCCCCCTAGTATAAATATAAAACATTTCAGTTTGCAGTAACATGCATAGCATGCCTTCTCCCTGGTTGACAGAACGGTTAACGTATCTGCTTTCCAATCATCCAACTTTAGGTGAAAGGTAAATTTTGTTGCCTAGTGCAAGACCACCTTGCTTTGCTTACTGGAAGCCTAGGATTCACATAAAAGCATATTTTTTATATATATATATATATTATATTCCATTAATTCGGGTCCTACTCAAGAGCCTATGAATTGTGGAAATACTTTCTGAATATGAAAGCTGTGCCAAATAAAGCGGCCTTTTGCAGCTGCCCAATTTTTAATCCAACTAACTCGAGTGCTTCTAGATGTTTTTCCAATGTTTTAGGGATGGTGCTTAAAGCACCTATTATTATGGGAACAACTTTCATTTTCTTTTGCCAGATTCATTCAACTTCGACTTGCAAATCGCGATACTTTGTAATTTTTTCAGTTTCTTTGTCGTCAATCCGACTATCTCCTATACTGATATTTTGATAAACTTAAAACCCTTGTTTTCACTTTTTTCAACCAATGTTATATCGAGTGTATTACACTCTGAGCTTCTGTCAGTCTGGATATGCACACACACACACACACACACACACACACACACACACACACACACACACACACACACACACACACACAGGATTAATTCAGTTTCAACTTTATCGTGCAATTATTAAGATTTATTCAACTCCAGCTTTGATTTTTTTAAGTTGCAGTAATAAGCATAATAATTCCAGCTTTAGTTAAAATGTAGAGGCAATCAATAGTAACGATAACTTGCTATGCTCGCTAACACTCACTTTTTTACTCGATATTTTACCCTAAAATAACTAGAATCTTGATGCACAAAAAATGAGCCGAAAATCAATTTATAAATAATAATAAACTTGAAAATCAAATGCTGTGTTTATGTGATATAGAAATTGTCTTACCCAAATAATTAATACAAATAGCAGCAGCACACAAAAAAAACTGTTCTGTCAGGAACGTGTTTCAAAATGATTGCAAGTTCAATACTCAGCGATCTGTTCTTTCCTAACAGGATTCTGGTAAATCACAGGGTGAAATATTCTTAAGAACGTTATGGATTAAACTGACCATATTAATCACTGGATTAAACTGATAAGTCACTCAGTGGTTGGTCAGCACAAGTCAAACATTTACTAAGAGAAAATTTCCAGAAGGAGATTGGAATTTAGTAATATTGATAAGAACAATAGTGTCTAAAAGTCCAGGTAGTCCAGAAGCGAAAACCATCTGTGACAAAATGAAACTAGTTTATTTAAGTAAAAACACAAAAATCAGTTTCATTTTGAAGATTTTCTACTGCATCTACCTCCCTTCTCCTCTCCTGGAACTCAATTACATAACTACTTTAAATTTCTACTGGTTTGAAAGCTTTCAGAAATTTCAGTAGTGTTATTTTTGTTATTTATTTTTTAATTCTAAATATTATTACGTCTTCGAAATACTCAATAATCCTCTTAGCTGGAGAAAAAGCTAAACTTAGATTACTCTCACTGCTACTGAGAAAGACAAGAGAGAAAGTTTCCCCAGAAATCACACTAAATTGCCTAGCTGTAGTGCAGAATACATCAAGAATTTCTTGATTTGTTTACATTGTTGATTACAGACATCCTAACACAGAAATACTGACATATCTTTTACAGTCTGATACAACAGTTATACCAAAATGATTTCTTAATTTACAGTGATCAGTTTCATTTTTATTATAGAAAAATTATAAACAATTTGATACAATTACCTTGGAAAAAAAAAAGATTTCAATTATTTAAAAGAAAAAGGTGCATATGTATTATATAATCCTATGTTTTTTTTTTGGGGGGGGAGGGTTATAGAGCTATTCCTTTCTGCTCGAGTAAGGGTCTGCAATCTAACGAAAATTACTGAGAAACGAACATGTCCAGTAGATGCACTAAAAAGTCCCTAACAATAGCTGAATACACACAACAGACATTTATTTTATTTTATTATTATATTTTTCACCTTTATGATTGCTTTACAGATGTTCAAAACATTTTATTCTGATATTGCTTTTTATTATTATTATTATTTAACACCTCCAGGGAGTCCAAAGACTCATCGAGGGAGTGTGTGCCAACAGCATCGAACGATTGGATCCCTTCCAACTACTAACCGCACACAAACTTACTTAACTGAGCCATTAGGAGCAGAGGCTCTACCAATCGACCAACCTTTGCTGGCAATATTCGAACCCACGCCCACATTCGTGGACCAGAATTCACAGTCGTTTACACGAAGGAAAATCATCCTTGAGTCTGGCGCCTTAGACCGCTCGGCCACCCTGACACAAAAAAAAACCCTACTGCCCGCGCCCAAGAATGGCTAACTTGGCTGATGTGGACTATGGCTGAGGAAGATCCTCAAATTCCTCAAGTCCTCGACAGGAATCGAACCTGGGACATTCTTTCCCCAGTCATATGGTTGCGAAGCGCACAACCACTAGGCTAACCGCGCACTGATTTTTAAACATTAATTTCCCCAATATTACATAATTTAATTATTTATACTTATCAGGAAATAATATAAATGAAAAAATATACAAAATTTGCTCATTTATAATAATCACAATTTAATTTCGATATCTGAATACTAAAAGTTCTCTGGTACAAATACTTTGGAAAAATAATGAACTGAAACAAAAAGAAAGGGCACATGTTATCTAGCAGTATTTTGTGTGTGTGGTGATAATTTTGGGAAGGGGGGGGGGGGTTAATTTGCCTTTAATGGCTAACTGCCATTAAAGGCGAATTAATTCTGTTATGAAAATTTTGGAAATAAAATTTCATTTTGATGCATGTACCTATACGTTTTGAAAGATAAACTGTAGGGAAAATATCACTACTTCAAAAACTGTCGCATAATATCGAAATTAGCCGAAAATATGTACATAACAGTAGACTTCATAAGTGCTGTTTATTTTGATTTGTAGTGAATGATTAGGGGAAAACCAAAAAAGTCTAAATGCAAAAACCTACAGATTACGTTATAAAAATTATGCATTACATGATATGATTCAAGATTTACGTATGATTCTCTATAAAGCAAAATTTAAAAGTATGAACCTTCGCGCAATCTGTGAACTAACCTTCGAAAGAAGATTATGAATAAAAAAGAAAACTTAACTTGGAACAGATGGAGGCTGTATTCATTTTTAGATCCGGATTTTCATGAATTAATAAAATAATTGTTTGACAAAAATAATTATCTTCAATCAAGTTCTGAGAGAATTTTAAAATGTATTGGCGATTAAAATAATTAGCAAAAAAATTGATAGTGACATTGATCTTCCAAAGTGATACAATATGAAGTGAAGAAAGTATGAAAGGATTTCTTATTTCGCGTTGGCATTAAAAACTATATTTACACGATAAAAACAAGTATCAAAAAATTAATATAACTCATAGGTATTAAGTCGGATATAACTTAGAATCTAGTTACTGAGGAAACGGCAAGCAACTGTATTTCTTGCTGTAGGAAACTGAACATAACTAGATTATCTTGCGTACGTAGCAGCTAAGTGTTCTTTTCAGCATCAAGGATTATTGCCCCTTGTAATTGACATAACGGTCAAGATGCACTTCTTATCCATGTTCTTTCAACAGGTGGACAGAATATTATCCAGGTTTGCTGAACATGTATATATCCAGCAAAGAAATGATACGCTTACATACTTGATTTTTATGGAATACAGGAGTTCCTGTTAGTTTATGTTCTAAGGAAAGAACAATGTATTTCAAATGGAAGCGGGAGGCCTCACAAACTTTTCAGCAGCCTCTAGTTTTTATATTATGAATTTAATATTTAAAAATTAGTATTTTATTTTACAACTATAACTACGCTGTTTTTTTAATGTCCTTTGTTAGGAGTAAGTAAAATGTGGCCCCCATAGAGAGAGAGACCCCCAGCTTGCATCTCATGCGCCTAATGGTAAATGCAACCCTGCCCCTGCATATTCTCTTGAAATGTGCGCTAATATCCCATCCAATCCTACAGCAATACTTGCATTCAGATTCTGCATTATCCTTAGTACCTCCAATTCATCAACCTTTGTTCTCACATCAGTTCCAGTCACCTCTACCACAATAAGAATATTATTATTATTCAGGGCTCCATGGAGTCAAAAGACTCATTGTGGAAGGTCCTTCCTAAGAACATAAAGTCTGTCAAGACTCATCGAGGGGAGGTTCCCCCTAAGAACCACAAAGTCTATCATACCACTCCTTAAACTTATTGACCGTTCTCGCTCTCACCACTCCATCAGGTAATGCATTCCAAGGTTCAACCACTCTCCATGCAAAAAACTACTCCTCACCCCTCTTGCTCACAGCTTCCTTTCGTAACTTCCAGGGATGGCGTCTTATCATCACTCCTTCCCGCTGTTCAACCAAGTGAAAGAACTCCCCAGTGTCAACCCTGTAACCACCTCTCAACAGTTTAAAAGTCTCAATCATATCATCCCTCCTTCTATCCACCAAACTCTGTAGTCCACATTCTCTCAGCCGATCCTCATAACTATCCTTGTACAGTCCTGAAACCATCTTTGTCATCCGTCTTTGTATCCTTTCCACAGTTAATTTATCCCTTCAAATCCTGGGGACCAAATCTGAGAACAATAGTCTAAGTGTGATCTGATCAGAGACTTATACAACGGAATGATAAACCTTTTATCTCTGCAGGTCAGTGTCCTTCTCATAATTGCAGCAATCCTCTGTGTTACCTTCACCACCTTTGCAATATGTCCTCTAAATTTCAGGTTTCTATCAATCTTCAACCCCAGATGTCTTGTATCCCCTACTTTTTCCAGTATAAATCCTCCCATAGAGTATGCAGCATCCCATCGATGTTTCCCAAACCTCAAGACCTTACATTTTGCTGCATTAACACGTTCATTGCCAAGCTGAAAATTGGAATTTCGTGTGGTGGCCAAATTTTTTGTACTTGATAGCGACGTCCACACGATAACGCGTGATCGGCTGTTCGGTGAGAACGTGTATCATGCGATATCGCGTGGTTGGCAATGAACGTGTTTACCTGACACCCCCATTCATTTGCCCATCTATGTAGCTTATTTAAATCCTCTTGCAGGGCTACCACATCTGCACTATTACTAATAATCCTTCCCAGCTTCTATATATCTTCACTTGGATGATAAACCTTTGCAAAGTGGTCATTCAGTAACTGAACAATGTATCTGTCTGTTACCTTTTTACCATCTACATTCTTTAAAGTTACCCTTCCATAGTCATTTTTCCTTCTACTTGCCACATAATGAAAAATTCTGGGATTTCCTTCCACCTGTTGGCAAATTTCTTCTCATAATCTGATATTGCCTTCCTTACCATGCTAGTCACCATTCTTGCCTGATCCTCGTACTGTTCATGAGTAACCTGGTCACCTTTCCTTATACATCCTCCACAACATTTTCTTTCTTTGCAGTCATGCTTAATAATATTACTCATCCATCTAATTACTACCCAATTTACCATCCTTATCTTGGGTATAATGCAGTGTGATATTGTTTTCTCCAGATATCCCTTGAATATCCTCCATTCAATGTGAACATCCCTTTGAGATCTTTATGCTATGCTATCCTGCTGCTTTCTAAGTTTATCATAATCACCAGCCTTGCAGTTACACATAACTTCTTAACTGGATCTACATCTTTTGCTATCACCCAAGTTAATACAACATTATCATTTTTCCCAATTGGAGGCAATGTAGCAAGGTCTTCTGATATTATAACCAGATCAAAACACTCATATGCCAAGTACCCTTCATCACATTCTGCTTCAAGTAATTCTCTCTCTTTAAGTGTATAAATTGTATTTCCTTCCTGCCATGTGATCTCCTCCTCCTTCCAATCTATCTCTGAAGTTGAAGTTCTCCATAATAAATACTCTACTTACACTCATTGTACTAATCTGCTGATGTATGTCTTCCACATCATCCATGGAACCCCCTGGTCTATAGCAGCAACCAATTTTATATTTTGTCCTATTGGTCTCAATCTCACACCAAACTGACTCAAAAGAACTGCAATGTATCCAACCTCCTACTCCTGTTAGCAGCAGTATCCCATCCCCTGTTCTATCTACTATATTCTTCATAAAGATACTAAATCCATCACATTCAATCCCTCAAACCACATCTGCTGTTAGCCAAGTCTCACTGATGCCTATAACTTTTGACAAGGTTGCACTAACTAATGCCAAAAACTCCTCCGTCTTATTCCTGATGCATCTAGCAGAGCATGCTATCAACATGAACAATTCACTGGAACAAGACCAGATTCCTTCATAAGTCGTTTCCTCATGAAAAGTCTTCATAAAGCAATGTCTGAAGCTTTATTTCATTATCCTAACTTAAACAGATCCAATGGTGTACATCTATCCCTTTACTGGGAAGATAGGAAAGATTAGCAGATTTAAAAAATATTATGATGGAGTGGTGAGAGCAAGAATGGTCAATGAGCTCAAGGAGTGGTATGATGGACTTTGTGTTTCTTAGGGGAACCTCCCCTCGATGAGTCTTGATAGACTGTGTTTCTTAGGAGGGACCTCCCACGATGAGTCTTAACTCCATGGAGGCCTGAATAATAATAATTAATTGTGTGTAAACACACACACAGAGAAAGAGAGAGAGAGAAGGTAATCAAAATAATGGAAATACCTACAAATTTTTTGAAGAATTTTTTTTTTAATTAATAAGCTGTAGGCTGTTAGAACACCATGAATTCGATGTGGAACAGACTCGTACAAGGATACAAGTCATGTACACAAGATAATGGAATTTGGGATCATTCAGTGATGTTGCAGGCAGAAAATGTGATTGAATCTTAGAGAACCAATCGGAGACAATACGTTGTCCATTTCCATACCTTGTCATGGTCTTTGATATGAATACTATGGGTCATTATACACCTACAATTTCTGCCTGCAACATCACTGGCACAGTTGGGACATCTTTCTTCTGTCGTTTTGATTATGGCAGCTTCTCCAATGATCATACCTTTTTGGAAGTCACTGAGGTCTGAAATTTTGCACACCAACTCACAACAGCTAATTGAACATCAATGATGGCACTGCTATGTGATAGCCAATATATACTTCACCACATTATATACCTCACATTGTGGATGGCATTGTCTATGTGATTGTACAGAGATAGTCATGCAGTAAGTGTGCAAAATGTAAGACCTCAGTGACCTCCGAAGAGTATAATCATTGGAGTGTGGCTTGCAGGAGCTGCTGTAACCAAAACAGCAGAAATCGTAGGTGTATCACGAGCCACAGTATCAAAGATTATGACAAGGTATGGAGACAAGGAGTTGTCTCCAATCAGTTCTCTAAAGTTCGATCGCATTCTCCACCTGCAACATCACTAGTACAGTTGAGATATATTTTACAGGAAGAATGGTTCCCAAATTCCATTATCTTATGTACATGACTTATCAGTCTAACAGCCCGAGGCAGGCATGCAGCTTATTAATAAAAAAATTCCCCCAAAAATCTGTAGGTGTTCCCATTATTTTGATTACCCCCCTTTGTGTGCGTTTTATTAACTTAGGAAATTATTTACCTTACTTAGTTCTTATGTTATCTACTCAAGATGGTGCTTATCAGAATTTTCTGTTATTGTTTAATCCCCATTCTGTGATCCAGCACCGACAATGGCTATGATAGTTTGGTGAAAATTCTATAGCAATAAATTTATGTGAATTTTCCTCTGTTTTTATAGTCATTTTCATAATTCATCTGATAATGTATATACAGTAAAACCCCAAAGTTACACTGTAGGTGGGACCAACATCATTGTATTTTCAGTATATAAACCACCTAGTATAACCTTTGTTTTTGATATGTCCCAGTATTTGACAGGAAATCTGCTATTATTATAGGTGACTTCAATACTCGTAGCACATAGTGGGGTTATAGTGAAACTAATGAGGACAGAGAGCGAGTTGAACAGTGGGCTGAAAATAATCAAATGAGTCTTATACACAATCCTAAACAGCCATCATCATTTAACAGTGGAAGATGGAAAATGAGGATATAACCCAGACCTTGGACTTGTTAAGAATAGCTAATCTGTGCAATAAACAAGGTACTTGCACCAATCCCAAGTTTACAACATAGACCAACAATACTGCAAGTCATCCCACCAGTCTAAACTGTATAGTCAGCCTGCTGGCTTGGATGAAATATGGACAAATCCTCTAATGCTATCATCATGTCTAGCACACTCACACCCTAAGTACTATCTCTTGTCCGAGTGACATTTCTATGACATAGTAACACATGCTGGATATAGATATGGACAAGTAACACATGCTGTTTTAAGTAACTATGTTTTATTATTATTTGACCTCCATGGAGTCAGAGACTCACCTTGGGAGGTACACATTATTGCACACAATGCTCATCCAACTGTGCCTTAAACTGATTCACTATGTCTACACACACAACACACTCAGGCAATGCATTCCACTCGCCAACCACTCTCCATGCAAAGAACCTACTCCTTACTCCTCTGCTCACACCCTCCTTATACAGCTTCCAGCAATGACCCCTTGACCTAGTCCCCTCTCCCATTCTATGAAAGTCTCCATGTCGACATGATAACCTCTGACTAGCTTATATGTCTCAATCATATCCCCCCCCCCTCTTCCTTCTATTCACGAAGCTCTGCAACTTACATTTTCTCAATCTGTCCTCATACTCTACTTGGTATTGAGTGGTGGAGGCTGAGAGCTGTGGAGTGGGTGCCCTCTCTCGATGAGTCTTGGAGGTATCACGTAATAATAATAATTAACAAAGAAGTTAAACAGTGGGCACCCAAGAACAAAACCCTGAGGTGTGCCACTGGTCTCCTTCCTTTCTGATACATAGCTCCACCATACACAACTTGCTAGTATCAGAGAGCCAATCTCCAATCCATCTAACAAATATACTATCTATTCCTATCCTCTGCAATGCATACACCAACTTATCATGTAGTAATTTACTGAACGCTTTTGCAAAGTCCAAGAAAATCACTTGAAATAATTCTCCCTTACCATAAAACATAAGCAGATTGCTAAAAGACCTGTCCTTCACATATCCATACTGTCCATCATAGAGAATCTTATGTTCATCATCATCTATCTTGTATTCTGTTTCTAACCAATTTTTCCAATTTGATCACAAATGCAGATATACAGACCAGTCTATAATTGGAAACTTCTGTTCTCAAACCATGCTTGTGGAGAGGTATTATTTTGCCTTCTACACTTTTTGAACCTTACCTACTGCAAGACATTAATTAAATAACCAGGACAAGGGCATGTCTAACTCTTTTGCATATTCTTTAAAAATATGTGGAGATGATATGTCACCCATTCGTACAGCCTTATTGATATCTTACCCCAGCAACGCTTGATACATCTGATTCTTTCACCTTTAATTCTAATTCTTGTCTCACTTCTACATGTTACAAATCATCTTTCATACCAGTATGATATAAACTGATGAATTGTTCGTTAAATAATTCCACCATATCATTTGCTATGGTTACTCTGCTATCCATCATCAACCTATCATAATTATTCTTCCTTTTGGTTGCCACATAGCAGAAAAATTCCCTTGGATTGGCTTTGATCTGACTGGCCAATCTCCTCTCATATTCTACTTTTCTTTTTAATCATGCTTGTCACTTTTCTGGCCCACTTTATATTCTTCATACATCTGTTCAATGCAAACTGTCTTGGACTTCCTCCATAATAACTTCTTTTGTTATGGAGGAAGTACAATGTTATGTTATGAAATCAAGCAAACACTGCTTGCTTGATTTCACCATAATCCATATAACTCCTATTCTATTACTGACTTAACTCTTGGTATGCAGTTATGCATTGCTTGTGTTAGATACTGCCTTATCATTTCCCATGCACTGTGAACATCTTTTCTGCATAATTCATCAACCCAATGTATTGATACTAATTGACTACAGAGCTTCTGATAATCATCCAGCTTATAGTTCCACATATAGGCCTTCTTAATAACTTTTTTTTCCTGTCTGATTACTTCCAAACCAACACCTCATGATCACTTTCACCAACAGGTGTTGGTAGTGTTGATACCTCATTCAAAACCACATCATGTGAGGATAACACCAATAAACCTCATGTTGCTTCCATCACACGATGTTTTAGATAGTTATTACACAGAAACTCAACAAATTCACTCTCCTTGTTATATATGCTATTTCTTCTTTCCAATCCACATTCCTATAATTAAAGTCTCCCACTAGAATCATCTTCCTTTTACTTGCCCAACTAATTTGTCTAAACATTTCACAATCAATATTCTCCACATTCCCTGTGTCTATAACAGCATCTTATTAGATATACTATTCTATTGATCTCAACTTCACAACAAACAGCTTCAAAATCTTCACACATACTACTATTTTCCACTTCGACTCTTGAAGGACACAATTCCTCTGCTATCATTAACAATATTGCTTAACCTTTATATCAATGACATAGCCAGTGGATTGCAGGGGGATATTCAGTTGTTTGCGGATGATGCGAAGCTGGGAAGGATTATTAGTAATAGTGCAGATGTGGTAGCCCTGCAAGAGGATTTAAATAAGCTAGATAGATGGGCAAATGAATGGAGATCTCAGTTTAATGCAGCAAAATGTAAGGTCTTGAGGTTTGGGAAACATCGATGGGATGCTGCATACTCTATGGGAGGAGTTATACTGGAGGAAGTAGGAGAAACAAGAGATCTGGGGTTGATGATTGATAGAAATCTGAAGTTTAGGGGACATATTGCAAAAGGTGGTGAAGGTAACACAGAGGATTGCTGCAATTATGAGAAGGACACTGACCTGCAGAGATAAGAGGGTTATCATTCCGTTGTATAAGTCTCTGATCAGACCACACTTGGACTATTGTTCTCAGATTTGGTCCCCAGGATTTGAAGGGGATAAATTAACTGTGGAAAGGATACAAAGACGGATGACAAAGATGGTTTCAGGACTGTACAAGGATAGTTATGAGGATCGGCTGAGTGAATGTGGACTGCAGAGTTTGGTGGATAGAAGAAGGAGAGGTGATATGATTGAGACTTTTAAACTGTTGAGAAGTGGTTACTGGGTTGACACTGGGGAGTTCTTTTGCTTGGTTGAACAGCGGGAAGGAGTGATGACAAGAGGCCATCCCTGGAAGTTACGAAAGGAAACTGTGAGCAAGAGGGTAAGGAGTGGTTTCTTTGTGTGGAGGGTGGTTGAGCCGTGGAATGCATTGCCTGATGGAGTGGTGGGAGCGAGAACGGTCAGTGAGTTTAAAGAGTAATATGATAGACTGTTTCTCAGGGGGGGACCTCCCCTCGATGAGTCTTGACAGACTTTATGTCTTAGGAAGGACCTCCCTCGATGAGTCTTTTGACTCCTTGGAGGCCTGAATAATAATAATACTTCCTCTGCTCTCTTGATTTCCTATCCTTTTGGAAAATTCTATATCCTACCATTTCAAGTCCTGACAGTATATCATCCTCAGTCAACCAAGTTTCACTTATGCTAATTATCTTTAGTCATACTGATTCAATCAATGCTACAAACTAAGCCCCTTTATTTCTGATACTCCATATATTAGTATACAAACATAACAATTCTCTACTCTTTGAGAATTCATCCCATTAACACAATCACTCTTTACTCTCTCTCTCTCTCTGCTATAGTGCACTTCTTTGTTCTGACCATTTCCATTTCCCTGATCCTGAATGATTTTCATTTATATTCTTATGATCTCCACCATTTTGCACTGTATCACTTTTCTCTGCTATAATCACTTTCTCCTTTTTGTATTCATCCTCTTCCCATCCTTCCACAACCTGCTTTTCAACCTCTCTCTGACTCTTAATGATACTAATTTTGTATGAATTATGCAACTCTTGCTCCAAATGACTAACATTAAACCCACTCAAATGCATTTCATCAGCTTTGTCTTACTTCCTTTCAAATTCATTCCATACATTCACAAATTGAACACTCTGTCTGACATAATTCAGTCATTGTTATTTAGCGTATTGCTCTCCTCAGTTATCTACTGTCATATGTGGGCAACAAACTAACTACTTTTTCCCCATTGACACTATTATTTTTCACTATCTGCAACAACTTCATCAAATCCCTTTTCACATTCTTTGTTCTACTATTTAAGTAGTTTGTGCTCACCACTGCACTAATTCTGAAGCCATTCCTTCTTTCTATGCAAAGCATCTGATATTCATTTTATTGTACAAAACGTGTTTAACATGCTTTGTACTTGTACAAAACATGTTTAACATGCTGTTAAACATGTTTTGTGCACTTCATCTTTTAATGATTGAATCATCATATAAAGCAACCTATCATCCTTAGATATTTGCTTCTAATCAACTTCCTTGTCATTTACACCAGTTATGCTCTTCTTCAAATATTCAATTTCTCCTCTACACATTTAACTTGCCTCTTCAATTTCATTAACTCTTGCTTAAGCACTTCTATTATTACCATTGCAAGCACTCCCATCCATTTCCTGATTATTCTTGGTAACACCATTCTCATTATTGGTAGATCCTAGCCTTTCATCACACTTCTCATATACTATAATATGTTCCTCTTTATCATTCCATCTAACACTCCATAAATCTTTAATGATTTTGAATGCATACATGAAACAATTGTCATATCCTGTCCACTGCAATAAGTCCTGGGAAACACTTGATCTGAGTTGAGACCTTCCATGCTGGCATACGCTTCTTTGCTGCCACTGCTACAATTTTTTTTTTTTGTAACATTAACGAGCAATTCCACATTAATCGAGATAAAAAAACGAAGCGGACACTTTTGGAACCACAATACAATAATATCCAGTCTGGTTATCACAAAAGCACTATTATCTACACACTATAATTTAGGAAAAAAAAACACTTTTCATAACACTGTTCGAATACATTGCCACTTCTCATTGCAACAATAGTGACAATGAGACAATATTTTTCCTGAGATGCAAGGAAAATCCTAAGGAATTCTAAGGAATGAATTATGTGGTCAACAGAATGAGGAATGTCTCTTTCTTTTAAGGTTACACGGTGATCAGCATTCATATTTATGAATTTAGGGACACGAAACACGTGTTGAAAAGAGTATTTTACTGATTAATAATAAAATAACTTTACGTTTTGACCCCTGTATTGAGGTCATCTTCAGAAGGATACATGTGTATAAGAACAAGCTACATGCTGTTGCACTCTATACAAGTAAATTAGATCTACATTGTTAACTAATCTTTTTTCTTAGCCTGCCCTCTAGTGGAAAAAAAAATTAAATAAATAAATAAAATAAAATAAAAAATAAAATAAAAACTACAATAAACTCTGCTAAAGTCCTCACGTACTAGGATTCTTCTGGAATTATACAGTTTATATTACGATTATCTTCTGGATTTGTACAGTACAGATTGAATTGAATTGAACTGAATTGCTATTGAATGTTCAGGAGGGAAAAAAAACACTTCAAGTCTTTTTGTATTGAGATTTTTCTTCATGGTTGCTATGAAGGTTGTAGATGGGTCCTCCACATTCTTGGAATTGTTAGACCATCGTTTTTATTCAAATTCAGATCATGTTTGAGCATTTTGCATGCTTCCTTGAATTATCGCTCGCACCAGGTTTTGGTGCGGTGTAGGGACTTGGTACCTTTCCAGTCAACCTTTCCAGAATCAGGAATGATTGTGAAAGGATATTATTATTAGACAAATGTCAGGAGTAGAGACTGATGCAATAAACAAAATGCTCCACATAGATTGCCATTTTATCTCAAGAGAATGCAAAATGAGAAATGATGAAACAGTGCAACAAAAGAGACAAGGGATGATTTTACAATAAGTTTAGTCTTCACTAATTCATCACATTGCACTCTGATCTTCTAGTTTAGTACATAGCAATCCACAAACAAGCAGCCAATACGACAGTGATGGCATGCTTTTCATTTCTATTTATATGCAAATATTTTCACTAGAGTTGTTAACTGTTATTACTTGTTTTCTAGATTTTTTTTTAAAATTTATCATGTAATTATCATGAAGTGAAACAAAAGAATTTCATGAAACTAGTTGAGAAAATAATAAAAAATAGTTTCGTATTTTATGTGATACTTTATTTTGGGGAAAAAATACTGGATAATATGTTCTTAGCATGTCCTATCTCCACAGAAGCCTTTGCAGCAATACTTATACTTCTCACACACACACACATCCAGATAATATCTGGATGTGTGTGTATGAGAGAGAGAGAGAGAGAGATAAAAACAAGGAAAGGCAGAAACTGCACCCAACAGCCATAGCAAAGAAACAAAGCTTGGATTGAACAGTATTGAGTTGGAGGCAAAGTTTTTGCATCTAAGTCTACCCAAAATCTGCTTGTGATTTCTTGACTTTTTAAATTTTTGTTAATGTTGACTGTAGTGTAGATTCAGTGCAATGTTGTGATTTAAGTCATATTTGATTTAAGCCAAGACTGAAGTTGCCAAGAGAAAAGTTATGCTACTAATAAAAACAACTTTGCAGACTTCTTCCTGTGTGGACCTCAGAGAGAGGCAGAGTGTGGCCCATAAATTATAGGCTCTGTCTTATACCCCACCCTTTGCGAAGTGGAACATTTTTTTTCTGCTTTCCACTCCTCTGGGCCTTGCCCTGTTACAAGACTCAATATTAAACAGGTATGCCAAGGGTACAGTAAGTTCCCTGTAACATTGCGATATACCATCACATATCTTGAAGCAAACTCCTTACTGCCTTATTACCATCAAAGCTTGCTCAATTCCTCATATATTCCCTAATCGCTCACCGTCAGTCCCTCTTCCACCATATTCTCTACACTGCAGCTTCTCATGAGGATGAAATATCCTGATAAACTGCTCACTGACTACTTCAATTATATGCTCTGCATCAGTTACCAATATATCATTGTCATCAACTAACACATCCTCCCACAGCCAGTCTTTCCTCTTCTTATCACATACACATCAAAAGAACTCGCTACGATTTTCTCAACTTGAATAGCTAATTTCTGCTCATACTACTTTGTACAGCTGAAGAAACTAAGGCCAGAAAGCCAGTACATGATGATGTCTGTAAAGTATGTGTTCTTTGGGCTAGTTTGCCAGTTTTGCAGGATGAAAAACCCATCCACCTTCCTGGACTTCTCTTTGTATGCTTCATGCAACTGATTATTATCAATATTCGTTTTGTCTTGCTTCCACAGTGCTTTCTACCAGATTTCATGCTTAAGCCCTTCATTCATTCATTTTATTCCCACCTTATTTCGTCTTTTGCCTTTGAAATACACTGAGACATTACTACTGTTAAATAGGTCTTGATCAGTGCATATTTGATCCATGCTAAAACTCCCAGCAATCTCCTAAGTTTTCATAATCACTTGCCCTGTATTTCACATAAATCCCTTCTTCACACAAGTTTACATGACTAACTACTGCTCAGATGATCACTTCATGGTCACTCGAACTGAAGGAAGATTAGCCACTCCATCCACAATTGCATCCTCCAATAATGTGATCAGATGATCTGACTCAACCTTCATGTGCCCTGTTATGTATTGCCGAGATATTTTTCTATTAAGAACATGAAATTCATTCTCCTTATTCCATAATGCTAATCTCTTCATTCTAAACAATATTATTGTAATTAAAGTCACCACCTTCGCTTGCTCACTAAGACAATTTGCCTATATACGTAGGCTGTTCAATAAGTTATAAGACTATATTTATACAGAAAACAGATTACTTTTAATCGTCATCATTTACATGGTCTTTTTCGAGGTAACTACCATGAGACGCAATGCATTTGTCCCAACATTGCGTCCACTTCTTAAACATATGTGAAAGTCAGTTTTTTGAGAGTGCTTTCAAAACCGCCTCCGCAGCTTTTACACATGCTTTGTTGCTTTCGAAATGGCGGCCTCTTAGTGGTTTCTTGAGCTGAGGAAACAGCCAGAAATCGCACGGTGCGAGATCAGGACTATATGGAGAGTGTGGTAGGATATCTATGTTGTTCTGCAAAACGTCCACTACACCACCAGCAATATGTGGCCTTGCATTATCGTGGTGCAATAAGAAGCCATTTTTCAGCAAACGGACACTTCCTTTTGACGTGCTGTACCATTGTCCATAAAACATCTGCATAGTATGAATCGTTTACAGTATTCCCGGGTTCTACAGTGTGTTGGTAAACAATGCCTTCGTAGTCAAAAAAACATTATGGTCATAATTTTACCAGCCCGATTTTACAGTTTTTGCTTTCTTGAGGGTAGGCGAAGACGGATGCTTCCATTCACTGCTTTGTTGTTTCATTGTAGGGTCATAGTGATACAACCAAGCTTCATCTGCTGTAATGATGCATTTTAAGAAGTTGTTGCCTTCCTGTTCCAGTCTTTCTTTCCATTCTGTGCACACATCTACTCTATGCTGCATTTGCTCTGGTGTCAAGAGTTTGGGAATCCATTAGACGCAAACACGTTTCAGTCCCAAATGTTCAGCCATGATTGAGTGAACACTTCCCACAGAAATATTCAGGACAACATGCAGCTGGCATACTGTAATTCTGCGATCCTCCTTGATGATAATCGCTGCTCTGTTGATCATTGTCTGATGGACGTTGAAGGTCTTCCCTCACGTTCAAGATCTTCCACATTTTGCCTTCCTTCCTTAAAAGTTTTATGCCAGTGAAAAACACTTGCTCTTGACATTGCTTCATCGTGGAAAGCTTTGCGTATCATGTCAAAAGTGTCCGATATCGCATAACGTTGTTCCAAGGACACTTCCATTTCGACGACTGGTCGCGGCTCTTGGGGGCGCCGAAACAAGCTTGCGTTTAGTCACGTGACACTCTGGCACATCAGCCCTTATAAGCCATCTATCAACCTCTTTTGTTAATATAGACAGCAACATTTCTTTATTCCACAGAAATTAATATTGTGATGAGTGGTTTCGTGACAGTAAAATTAGTCTTATTATTTAATGAACAGCCCTCGTATTACTTTGTTTTCATCCTCTACATTTCCCAGCCCATAGCAACACCCAAATAAACATCTCATCCTATCAACATCACACCATACTGCTTCAAGACCACTGTCGCTGTTTTCCATTGATATCTCAACCATGTGTGGACCATTCCCTGTGCCATCATCAGCAGAAATGCCACTCCTCATGTCTTGCCCTTCCTATCCTCATGAAAAACATTATATCCTTCCATTTATTCCTGTCAGGATATCATTCTCATCCAACACCACGTTTCTCTTATTTCAAGTATTTTGGTGTGAATAAAATCATATCAATGCAACAATTTCTTTTCCCTTACTTCTGATACTCTTTTCAGTCATAAATAAGCATGGCAATTCATGTCTTGGTGTCTAACTACACCTACCCATATTACCCCTCATCTATGATTTCTCTACACCTGTCAAATTCCTGTCTGCTACACTTTCGCCTTTTGTCCCATAGCCCCCCGCCCCCCAGACTGAACTACTCTTCATGTATCCCTACTCTTATGCTGACCATTCATGAGATGTTTATTTGAGTGTTACTATAGGCTGGGAAATGTAGAGGGTGAAAACAAAGTAATATATAAGCAAATTGTCTTAGTGAGCAAGAAAAGGTGGTGATTTCAATTACAATAATATTGTTTGGAATGAAAAGATTAGCATTATGAAATAAGGAGAATGAATTTCATGTTCTTAATGAGTTTCATGTTTTTTCGTGCAGAGTTGTAAATTATTGGAATGCCTTGCCTGAGAGTGTAGTGTCTGCAAGGAGTTTGAATGTGTTCAAGGCACGGTATGATGAGCTGTGTGTGTGATAAAAGGACCTCCCAGATGAGTCTTTCACTCCATGAGGTCTTGGGGTAATAATAATAACAACAATAATTCCCATACTTACATTCATTACTGCTTCCAGCATCTGCTCTCCTTATACTGTGTCTCTATGTCTTCCCATTAGTCAAATTTAGGTGTTGGTGGATAGGGAGATGAAGTTCAGGGGACACATTGCTAAGGTGTCCAAGATTGCACATAGGATTGCTTGGTTATTGAGGAACACACTAAGTTCAGGGGACACATTGCTAAGGTGTCCAAGATTGCACATAGGATTGCTTGGTTATTGAGGAACACACTAAGTTCAGGGGACACATTGCTAAGGTGTCCAAGATTGCACTGCACATAGGATTGCTTGGTTATTGAGGAACACACTAACATCCAGAGATAAAGAGGTTATTATTCCTCTTTATAAAGTGTTGATACTTCCACATTTGGATTACTGAGCTCAGGACTGGTCACCTGGATTCCTTGGAGATGAGGAGGTTGTGGAGAGGGTTCAGAGGAGAGTGACTAAGTTGGTGAGTGACGTAAAAAATGCTCCCTACATTGATAGATTAAGAGCTTGTGGATTGCAGAGAAGATAAGCAGAGAAGAGGAGATATGATAGAAACATTTAAATTACTAAAAGGTTTTAATAAGATTGATGGAGGGGAAATGTTTCAGCTGTGTGATAGTGATGGAAGAACAAGAGGTCATCCCTGAAAATTAAGGAAAAGTGTGGTTAACAAGGGTGTGAGAAGGAAGTTTTTCACCTGGAGAATGGTGAATGAGTGGAATGCATTGCCTGACTCAGTTGCAAGTTCTTCGAAGAGAGATGATAGATATTGTTTTGATAGTTTGGGTCACCTGTGATGAGTCTACTGACTCCATGGAGATACCCGCAATAATAACAATAATAATAAATTTATTAATAGCAAAAATAGTAAATTAACAAGTGATCAGTAATAAATATTATAGGGATAATAATAAAAAAATACTGGATTCTTTGTAAGTATATTAAATATGCAAATTAGAAGCAGAATAATGCTTAGCTTGCAATTACCTACAAAGCCTTCTTTGCAAATGCAAGTATATCCGCCTTCTTGTGACACACATGTACTCCCTGCACCACAGGGATTAGAATAACACAAATTTACCTCTGTGTTACATTCGTATTTATGATCCATACCTGAAAATTTAAACAAATGTTACTCATTTAGTCTATATATGAAAAGAAACTAATTAAAAATGCAAAGGACATAAATTAAATTACAATGTAAAAGACTGACAAATGAGTAGACACGTTTTCTGCTTGCACTTTTATAAATGAAGTGTGTTACAACCAAATGGAAAAAAACCTTACAGCATTTTTCTAAAATAATATATTATTAAATAACAAAACTACAGTATCAATTAATAAAATTAATATGTACCCTCCCAACACACACACAATTGCAGAAACGCATGTACACTGTTGCAGAAACCACTTGAAAAATACCAATCAATGATAATGTAGTAAAATACTTAAATCCATTGGAATTATCAATTTTCAAGCAGGACCTCCCATACAACTTCTTGGAAGATATCCTCTGTATGTTAGATATGGTGTGAATTCTATTCCACCATATGCAGTATGTTTTCCTCAATTTCCAGTACCCTTGCTATTTTTTGTTCCCCTCCTTTATTTTGTAGCACAGAAGCTACAATGCTCACAAAGGTGGTGATAAAGAAAAGTGAGTATTCCAGAGAATGGGAATTCAATGACCAGCGATAAGCCTCTTGATAAAGCCAATGTGTTTTATGCGCAAATTCTTGGCATGTCCATAATAAGAGTGTATCAGTCAATACAGTAAATGTGAACCCTCCTTCCACTGCAAAACACTACTGCATGATTCGAAACAGATAACTTCTTCTCAGGGCAAATCTAGATTGAACATAACTCCAGGTGCATATTGCATGTGATTATAGTTGTGCACCTTAATCACAAGATTAAGTTGCATCTATCTCCATTGCATGGTGTCACCCTTCATACAACAACTTCAAAAGGCTGTTAAGGAAATGCAAGTTTTTTCCCAGACCCATGTTTATTATGAGGACCGTTCCGTTAGTATTGAGATATAAACATGCCTTTAAAGTTCATGCCATGAGTGTGAAATAGGGTTCTGTTAACAGGACTTTTAAAGTCAAGGAAATTCATGAGCCTATACATAAATTAAAGATGCCAAGAAATTATATTCTTGGTTTAATCCTTTACCCAAGTGTAAGCAAACAAAGTTTGCACCTGAAGTATTTTCAGGACTGGGCAACTTGTTACTTCAACCCATTACTGCAACCTTGGTATCACCTCTGGGTCTGAGTAGTGACTCTTCCCATAATGCATAGCATTATACATGTCCATTAGGATATGCGCTTTACATTGTCAGATACTATGGCAAGTGATTTAAAGTCATTAGCTTCTATATACAAGTTGCCCAGCCCAGAAAATACTTCAGACACAAACTTTCTTTGCTTACATATGGATAAAGGATTAAACCAAGAATATAATGGTTTGGCATCTTTAATTTATAGTATAACGAAGTGGAAAAACTTCCACCATGAGCCTATACAATTTTGCTCATGAAAATATTTTTTTTAATATTTTTATTATATTCCAACATGCTTTATCATCATTAATAAATTTTAAGTAAATTAACAAAAAGAATATCAAAATTAACATCGTTTTAAACATGGGTGGATATATAGCAGATATTAAAGGAGGGTGTTAGAAGAATGAGGAGCAGGTTCTTTACATGGAGAGTGTTGGTGAGAGGAATGCATTACCAAAGTGCATTGTGAATGTAGACACATTGAATCAGTTTGAGGCACGGTTGGATGAGCCATGTGTGTGATAGTCATGGAGTGATAGACTATCCCATGATAGTCTATCACTCCATGGAGATCAGGTTTTAATAATATCAGATGCAAACAAAATGAAATTTCAAAATATGTAATATAAACATTTCTGAATGAAAAAGTACAAAAAGAGTACTTAGTTCAATATTTCATCCACAAGAGGCTCCTGGCAGTTACGAAAGGACACTGTTTGCAAGAGGGCGAGGAGTGGTTTCTTTGCATGGAGGGTGGTTGAACCATGGAATGCATTGCCTAATGGAGTGGTGATGAGTTTAAGGAGTGGTATGATAGACTTTGTGTTTCTCGGGGGGGGGGCTCCCCTCGATGAGTCTTGATAGACTGTGTTTTTTAGGAAGGACCTCCCACGATGAGTCTTTTGACTCCATGGAGGCCTGAATAATAATAATAATAATAAGGTTTAAAAATACTGCGGCATTTATGGCTTCATATCTTAGTATCAAAATTACCTTCCATTAAAAAAAAAAGATTTGTTAACTAATGAAAATGCTTACAGCAAAGCTTATTTAACTGAGATGAATGGAGCTGATAGGTTTTGTTTAAAACAGGTTAATAAATAAAAACTGCCCAAAACATGGTTGTCATGAAATTAAATTTATATTACAAGGAATATAAGGTTTTAAACATGGGTGGATTTTTTTTAAAGATGAAGACATTGTTACATAAGTATGGAATCTGATAAACAATATTAGATTTGATACAACACGAAATGAAAAGTGAGGTGTAAGTGAAGAGAGAACAGGTTCTTTGCATGAAGAATGGTTGGTGAGTGGAATGCATTGCCTGAGTGTGTTGTGAATGAGACACATTGCATCAGTTTAAGGCATGGTTGGATGAGCTTTGCATGTGGATAATATTCAAAACCAGCTGTGCACTTGTCATGTGACTTAGAGAATAAGGTATTGAGGGGAATTGAGTAAGTTTAAAAGTAATGTTTCATTCCCATGAATGAAGAGATTAAATGGGTTTTTTTTTTGTATTTATAACATATTAATCTGTTCTTATTGCAATGTATTCAGAGCAATATAATTTACTTTCAATTGTCTTTCAAGTCAATAATGATAATCTTAATTTTGGAAGGGGGGGGTTCAGTTGGATAGGTGTGCATTTAGTTACAGTGTGTTTGGGAATTTTTCTCCATATCCTACTCCAGAGGATTGATAACAACCTAGTTATCTTTAATAATTCCAAAATCCAATTTTTTTCCTTGCAATAAGACCTGAATTCTTTCACCTTCTCTTACCTTCAAGAATGCTCAGCTTAAGAATCAATACTCAATCTCACTTCTCAGACTGATGCCCCCTACACTCTTCTAGCATAAACTATATTTTATAACATTATTATTATCTCATGGAGTCAAAGACCCATTTGGGAGATCCTTTTATCACACACACAGATCTCATCACACCGTGTCTCAAACACACTCAAACTCCTTGCAGACACCACACTCTCAGGCAAAGCATTCCAATCACTCACAATTCTGCAGGAAAAAACTCTCACTCCCCTACACAAACCCTCTTTATACAGTTTCCAGGGATGACCTCTGGTTCTCCCCTGATCTCCCACAATTCTCTGCAGAACTTCTCCACCACTGATCCTATAACAATCCCTTCCCAACTTGTAGGTCTCTATCATATCTCCACTCTTCCTCCTCTCCACCAGACTCTGCAAATTACATCTTCTCAATCTTTCCTCATACTCGACATTCCAGAGGTCAGAAACTACCTTAGTCAATTGCCTTTGGACCCTTTCCAACATCTCTTCATCCTTCTGAAAACCTATCATATCTCCCCTCTTCCTCCTGTCCACCAGACTCTGCAAATTACATCTTCTCAATCTTTCCTCATACTCGACATTCCAGAGGTCAGAAACTACCTTAGTCAATCACCTTTGGACCCTATCCAACATCTCTTCATCGTTCTGAAAACCCGGTGACCAAATTTGGGCATAATAGTCCATGTGTGGCCTAATCAAAGTCTTATACAAAGGAAGAAGAATCTCCCTACTTCTACACGTCAGTGTCCTCCGCATCATTCCCAGAAGCCTTTGTGTTATCTTCACAATTTTGGCGATGTGTCCCCTAAATTTTAGATCGTTATTCACTATCAACCCCAAGATCTCTTATTTCCTCTACCTCCAACAATATATTTTCACCAAGCATAAATTCTGCATCCCATCTTTGTTTTCCAAATTTTAAAACCTTACATTTTGTAACATTGAACTCACATCTCCATTTCCGTGCCCAATCACCCAATTTATTCAAGTCTTCTTGAATGCCGCAACATCTTCACTACTCTTTATGGTTCGTCCCAACTTTGCATCATCTGCAAACAACTGAATATCTCCATCCAAATCTTTGCCAATATCATTAATATACAAATTAAACAGTAATGGCCCTAAAACAGACCCCTGAGGCACTCCACTAGTGACTTTCCTTTTCCTGGATATCACACCCCCATACACAACTTGTTGATACCTGGTCTCCAATCCAATGCACTAATCTAATAATCAAATCCCATCTGCTCTAGTTTGACTGTCAACTTATCATGAGGTACTCTATCAAAAGCCTATGCGAAATCCAAGTATATTACTGTGTATCCTTCTCCGCTGTCCAAGGAAGCAGCCACTTTATTGTAATAAGTATATAGATTACTAAAACATGACCTCCCTTTAGCAAATCCATGCTGTCTATCAAAGATAATACCATTGTTGTCGACCCAACTCTGGATCGTAATTCTCACAAGTTTCTCCAACAACTTAACCACAACACCTGACACAGATAGGCCTATAGTTTGATGCTCGAGTTCAAACTCCTCTTTTATGAAGTGGCACAATCTTGTCCTCCTTCCACTCCTTAGGAACTTGACCAAGTGCAAGACTCATTAAAAAAATATGTCAAAGCAGGTCAACTCCCTAGCACATTCCTTCAGAATATGCGGTGATATATTATCAGGTCCCACAGCCTTATTTACATCTAGTTTACTCAACTCCCCAAACACCTCTTGCTCACTTACAATCAGTCTCTCCTCCCCATCATCAACTGCTCTCAATCTCTCCATGAAGTCACATTCACAAAATTGAAAGATCTTTATGAACTGTTCATTAAGTATCTCCACCACACATTCTGCAACAGCTGTCGTTATACCATTTTCTCAAATCAAATGTCATCCTTCCATAATCATTCTTTCTTTTGTTGGCTACATATCGAAAGATCTCCCTAGGATTCTTTTTGGTTTCACTAGCTATTCATATATCTCTTTAGCTACTCTCACCAACCAAGTCGCCCTCCTTGCCTGGTCTTTGTAGACCTCATGAAATTGGTTATTTCCACTTCTCTTATGCTACCTCCACAATAATCTATATCTCTGTATTGCATGCTTAATCTCTTTATTCATCCATTTCACACCTACCTTATTTAATCTTCTCACCTATGGAATACATTTAGACATTGCATCTACTAGATAATTTTGAAAAATCCCCAAGCTGCATTGATCTCTTTTCCAGCTAACTCCTCATGCCATGCTACACCCACAAGCTGTCTCCTGAGCTCTTCATAATCACCCCCTTGTAGTTCCACATGTACCCTTTTCTCACAGGGATCCTCCCACTGTTGGCAACCACCCAGGTAATCACCTGATGGTCACTCTCACCAAATGGTGGATGATTTGACACCTCATTTATAATTACGTCCTCTGATGAGATGACCAAATCCAAGACCCTTAATCCTCGTGTGCCCTCTATTACATACTGTCTGAGGTTATTATACCTCAAAAAACTCAAGAAACTCATTTCCTTTACTTCCAGTTGCTATCTCATCATTCCAGTCTATATTGCCATAATAAAAATCACCCATAATGACCACCCTTTTCTTATTTGCTTGGCTAATTTGACTATACATTCCACTATCACTACCATCCACATTACCTGGTCTATAACAACATCCCACCAAGTATTTGATTCCATTCACCTCTATCTCACACCATACTGCCTCAAAACCCACTAGCACTATTTTTGTCTTGCATCTCTACATGGAATGGACATAACTCTTTCTCTATCATCAATAGCACTCCCCCTCCCTTTTTACCACTTCTATCCTCACGAAACACATCATACCCTTCCACCTCTATTCCTGTCAGGATGTTATCCTCTTCCAACCATGTCTCACTTAAATCTTATCCTCAGAAGAAAACATCCTTTTTCACTCAAGATCTTGCTTTTCATCTGTGCAGCTACTTCGTACAAATTCCAAATCTGCCTGACCTTATTACACTGCTCTCATATTTCTGGTGATATACCTAAGAACTTTCTAAAATTTAATGTTTAGAAGGCTAATTGATGCCTCTTCTCCCATCCAACAGACCGTCTCTCCAGTACAGTGTATACGTGTTTGGATAAAATATCAAAATTATGGCAAAACATTTAAAAATTAAACGCAAAAAAATATTGTTTATTATTGATAAAATTATACAGTTTGGTATAATTCAAAATTACTTAAAAATAAAATCCATTCCTTTAATTGTAATTAAAGGAATGGATATACAATTTTTGGATATTACATTTAAATCCTTTAATTGTAATCTCCAAATATTTAAAAAGACGGAGTAAACACGATAAGCACTACAAACACTACTCTGGCGCAAACTGCATATAAACAACAGTGGAACTGCGTGACAGACAGTGCTGCATTACGCTAATAGCTTGCATCTCACTATGACGTGCATATGCTTGTGCGCATAGCAACATGACACTGTGGTAAACACAGTGCTGCTAGCGGCCTTCGCTTTCCTAAGTGCTACAAGATGGACTTTTATTATTTCTTATACAAAATAAGAGAATTGTATAGGATTGGCAATGATAAAATTAAATATTACAAGCAAATATAAATAAATTAATAAATATATTTATATATCGAGAAAAATTGGGGATGCTGCAGTTCGGCAGTGCCTATGTACGAGCCACCCCCTGGTCTCAGCCTAGTCTGTTTCTGCATTGTCTCGTCTACAAATATTTCCATGGCACTGCTCAACAGAACTAGCATTCATCATTCTCCCCACCCACCCACACAGTTGAACATCAAAATCTGCTACTGCCATTCATTTTTCATTTCAGCTATCTCTGTTCTATGAAACAGCCATTCCCACAAACAACCTCAAGGTTTTCAAAAAATCAACAGATTACTTTTCTCTTGAACTCTGATGCAAACAGTATTGATTTGCTATAGACTTTGCAGCTTCTCATGTGTTAAACAATTTTAAAAAGCAGCACAAGATTAGATGTTTGGTACTGTAAAAGAAAAGGGTACAAAAGTATCGAGTGAAAAATAACCGGTAGCAAGAGGTAATTTTTTATATATATATATTTATCCCACACGAGAGGTACAAGAACCTATAGCAGTGCCATGTGTGAGGTGCAGATAAGACATGAGAGAGAAGAAACCTATTGACATTCTTCTTAAAGAGCTGTAGGATGAAACTGTTGGGAAACAGATCATGGGGAGACTGTTCCCGAGGGCAGAAGGTGGGTGGAATAAATGAGAAAGAGGAAAAGCAGGTTCAATTGAGTCAGTTGTATTATAAAAGGATGTTAGACAGCTGCTGCTCTTGTTTTAACAGGCCTAACAGCAAATGGAAGAGTGATATTTGCCAACTTGTTGGAGAAGTAACCATGGAATTACCTGTAGAAGAGAGCTGTAACACTACTACATCCTACCTGTAAGATAAAGGTTGAAGTCAGCCTGTGAGAGAAGGAGCATCTATGAACTGAATTGCACTCCTCTGGACAGCACCAAGAATTTTTATGGGTTTAGGTGCACAACCCCAAATGCATGTACAGTATTTTAAGCATGGACAGATTTGGGATTTGTATATGGTTAGTAGCCGAGTAGGTGTAAAATAGCTTCTTAAGAAAAGAATGCCTAGTTTTTTTAGAAGCTGAGGAAGCTAGTGATATGACATGTCTGTGCCAAGAGAGGCTGGAAGTAAATTACAGTCCAAGGAGAGAGAGTTCATCCTGTCTGGCAATGGAAATCTCTTTAGGTCAAGATGTAACTTCCGTTAATACTTTATATGCTTTTTTTCTTTTGGGATTTTATAGGATCCTAATCTCTAATCTGAAAAGTAGAGGAATTAAACAGATGACTCATTTTTCTGTTGTAATCTGCTTTGTCCATAATAACAGTTACATTTCCCTTATCTGCTTTTTATATAATAGTTGATTCCTATATTACTTTAAGTGTTGATATTTCTTCTTTAGGTATAAATGTTATTCTTAGGAGGTTTGGATTTTATCAGAATACTAGCCACATCCAAATGAATGTTATTAGTGACTGCTGGTACAAAATCATAGATACCATGTGCCATGCTAGTTATTTCCAAAACTAACACTTGGGGGAGTGGCATGATGGCAAAATTATATCTGTAATCAAGTTCACTGACTGTCTTCTGAGAATGGTCGTGATGATAGACTCAGCACTATTCGTTCTTGTTTTAGCTGCAGTCAGGAACTACTTCGCTACTGAAAACCTGCAAAATTTTTGAAGTGGCAGTTCTTAACCTTTTTCAAATCTTTAGTAGGCATTTCCAGGGATGGTGCACATAACAGACAATTCTGGATTAAGAATTTCCAAAACATTCTCTTTCTCAGATCTCAGAAGTTTCTGCTTAATTCCATGATTGCACTCCTACGTAATTTATTTTTCAAATCTTAGGAATACCATACATTGCCATAAGTAATTGATTCCAAACAATATCACAGGCACTGTCAATTTCTTTCCCCCTTCAACAACAACAATATGGGTTCAATGCCTATAGGTGTCTGATGCCATTTTTGATATGATTCTACCATTGCATTCTATTTTGTGCAAGATAACTCAATTTGTGTACAGAGTTTCTGCACCATTTTACAATGTCATTGTCCCATTCTCTGTTTGTTCTTTCCTTCAATCATCCCAAACAGCAACATTTTTAATTTCCTCTCATCATTCATTCTACACAACCTCATATTTTATCCTGTCATTTCAGAAATGCTAAAATTACATTATATTCCAGTGAGTACATTATCCTCAGTTAAACACAACTCATTGACACCAAAGCCACAAACTCTGCATCTTTATTCCTAATACTCCTTTGCACTGTTTATTCAAGTGTTTGACTCTGCTGTTCCCATCTCTATATTTCTATCTTGTATTCCTTTGTCCCTTATCTCATATCTTTCATTCACAGTCTCAATGTCTAGTTTTCATTTCCGTGACTGGCTATACACTCCTCTCTTCAGCAATCTACCCAGCTTCATACTACCACTCTCATTCAAATGCAGACCATCTTCACCAGATAGCTCTCTCCTACCTTCAAATTTATCCATTACATTCACAAACTCGAGTCATCTCTTGCTGCACATCCTAGATATCACATTATTTGTGTTCACTGCTCTTCTCCTCAGCTCCACTATCATACCTTGGCAACAAAATTTTCTCCTCTCATGCTCTTTCACTTCATTATATCTAGTAACACTCAAATTCTATGCTACCTCATTGACATATCCATGCAAATCATTTGTTCCAAGCAGCATAGTCAACTTGACTATATTTCCTATCAGTGCTCCTCTCAGACATTTTTAACACAGCTCTATTTCCATCTCTTTCACCATAGAAAGAGGTGAAATGGAGCAGTCATACAAATTCTCACACAGCATTACGTTACTTTCCACCATTCCCCTGCAATCACTCATCTTTGACTCATCTACACTAGCACCTTCTTCCTTAAACCTCCAACTACCAATCTCTTCTCTGAATGACCTATCTCATTCTGCACATGCATCAATTCATTCCTCCACTTTACCAATTCTTTTCTACTCACTTATGTTGATATCTTTCATGCCAGCTTCTTTACCTTTCAATCGTTCATCTACATTCCACCATCTTTCGCATCTTCTTCTGTCTCACTACACTCTGCCATGTCATTCACCATATTTTTACAACAATCACTATGCTCATATTGCTTACGTCATTCAAGCTATTATCGATTGCTTCTTTCACCAGATCACTTGCTCACTTTTCCATAATTTTCTTACCACTTATTAGCTGCTCTTTCACAGTACAGTGGCACCTTGCAATCAGACACTAATCCGTCGCCAAACTAATGTTGAATTGTGGTACAATATTTCCCATACAAGTATATGAGAAATAGATTAATTCTTTGTTGGACCCCCATCCCACTCCCCCTAATGGAGGACTGCGAGAAAAATACACCATATTATTTACTTTATGTATTTTACTATTGTATACACAATACATACAATCTATTGAGCCTTAGATGTTGGAAGGGAGTCTTCTTTATCCTGTTCTATCTCTTCCTCTCCTCTTGGTTTGAACAGGGATGAGGAACTGCTTAAGGGTGGACTATCTCTCTCTTTTTCAAGAAGGTTTTGAAGTGATGCATGATGGTGTTGTTGAACAAGTCTGCATTCTACTCACATCAGCAATGTTGGGGTTCCAAACAAACAGACTGCACCTTCTCCCAATGAAATAAAACTGCTTTAATGGCAGATGTTGGCATCGGCCCTCTTACCTTGCCATCCTCTTCTTCCAGTGAAATTCCTCTTTCTCTCTCCTTTATTTGCTGTTCACTGAGTGCTCCGAGTTCTTCCACAGTCAGTTCGTCAGGCTTTTGATCCTCCACAAGCTCTTCTACATCAGCCTCATCAACCTCTTCTATGTCGAGATTCTCCGTCATCGAAATGATGATCTCTCGCATGGCTGCAGCTGCTTGGTGTGCACTGTTGTCATCCAGAGAAAAAAAATTAGGAATGAGTTTTTTCCACAGTGAACGAAGGGTTCTCTGTGTCACTCCATCCCACGCAGTTTTAATAAAGGAAATAGCGTGGAGAATGTCAAACTCAGTCTTCCAGAAGTCCTTGTCAGAAGATGCAAGTCACATTGAAAAGCCATGGTGTAAAGTTTTTTAAAACACGCAATCACTTCTTGATCTATGGGTTGGATCAGTGACATCATGTTTGGAGGCAAGAACTGGACTTTGATGAAGGGAAAGTCAATTTCCAGAATGTCCTCTAAGTCTTGAGGGTGGGCACTAGCATTGTCAAGGATTAGCAGTGCTTTCGAAGGCAAATTGTTGTCAGTGAGAAACTTCAAGGTCGGGGCAAACACCTCAAAAATCCAATCTTTGAAAACTTGCTGCTCTACCCAGGCTTTTGCATTGGATTTCCACATCACTGGCAGTTTGCACTTAATGATTTTCTTCCCAAAGCACCGAGGATTTTCTGGGTGGTAGACCAGAAAGGGCTTTAATTTAAAGTCTCCGGTTGCATTTGCTGCCAACAACAAGGTAAGCCTATCTTTCATAGGCTTATGTCCTGGGAGCTTCACTTCTCGCATGATGCAAGTTCAATTTTAGCAAGCGCTTCCAAAATAACCCAGTTTCATCCTCATTAAAAATTTGCTGTAGCAGGTAGCCTTCCTTCCTGATTAAATCTTCAAATTTTTTCACAAACTTTTCTTCAGCCTCTTTATCTGCACTAGCAGTCCCCCCCCCCACATCTGAGAACACTATGGATGCCTGTTCTACCTTGGAATGTGTGAAACCAGCCTTGACTTGCTTTGAATTCTTCAGTTTAATCTGAGGTACATCCTGAAGTTTTCTTCTGCAATTCTTCAAAAATTAACCAAGCATTCTCACATATCATTGCCTGAGTTACTGGATCTCCCTTCATCTGTCTTTCTCTAATCCAGGTGATAAGCAACTTTTCCATCCCTTCATTGATTGAAGATCTATTGTTGTCAGAAATCTTCATTGCACCAGCAGACACCCTAGCATCCATAATCTTCTCTCTCTGTTGCCAAAAAGTTGCCACAGTTGACCTAGGAATGCCACTCTTCAGTTACATCTGTAACTGTTCTACCTTTCTGCACTTAATCTACAATTTCTTTCTTCTTCTCTATGCTCAACCAAGTGTACTTCTTTCCTGAATTATTCCTCTGTTCACTTCTCTTTGGATCCATTTTTAAATTTCACTCAAAAAAAATAACTGCAGATGCACAAGATGTTTACTTTCTGAAAAATGCAGAATTGAAAATTAGCACAAACAACACGAGCAAACACCAACGCAGCTCAACAAGAAATGACAAATAACAAACGACATTGCACAAATCCATGCAAACACATGGCCAGCCAGCGAACGTTGCATTGAAAGGCGCCACTGTATCTCTCTTCATTAGCAGATGCGCACTCATTCTCCTCGTTACATTCTCACTACCAGTGGCGCACTCAGGATTTAATCTTGGAGGGGGGACCGAGTTGAGAATACACACACACACACACAACGCATTGCATACGACCTATGACTGAGCGATCGCCAATACATGATACCCGTGATCTCTGGCCAGGCTCGGGCAAACAAAGTATCACCGGATCACTACTTCATTCACCTTGTGTTCACAACGGCCGTGATTCCCGAGAACCAGAGGGTATTCCCACCTTTTGTGACCGCTAATACAGAAAGTAGTATAGAAATAGAAGACATGACACAACATAATTAAAAATAAAATAAAATAAAGTTTTAATTAGGAACAGGTTTTGGAAATTTTTCTAGTCTTTTTTTCCTTTATTTTGGGGGAACCAGGGGCCCCCTCCCTGGGATGCACCAATACTCACTACTACCAAGCCTCCTTCCCCATTGTTTCACTGCACCTTAAAATCCATAACTTATCGACGTAATCCAAAGGATACATGTAGCGCATTCACATTTCACGAAACTACTAAAATCGAATATAACTCCTGCATGGACAAAGTAGGAGCGATCTTGCTCTCAATGCCTGTCAGGGTACATTGCTCTAAATTTCAAGATTTTAAAAACAAACAGACAAGCCCAAAACTACAAGCGCACCACTACAACACCTAAACCACTACAAGCGCATCACTTCTATAACAACTCACACAAACATTCACAATTAATTAGCCGAAAAACTTATCCGAACCAGCGTTTCTACACATGCCTACGAGATAACCACCGCTCCTCATGCACTTCGTATCCATGATATTTCAATGGTACAGTAGCGAACAAACCAAATTTTCGTCCAGTTTTTGGTTTGGGTTTTGTTTAGGCTGACCACATGTGCCGTTTGGAACGGGACCGTACTGTTTTTTTTTTTTTCCCCTGCCGTCCTATGATTTTAATAAAAATGTCGATTTTGTCCAGTTTTTAAGAAAAACTATAAATATACTTTAATACTAGTCAATCGTAAGTTATTATTCATAACCTATAATCGTATATCAATATCATGGATATCAGTAATTTGTATAACCACGGAGTCGTATTTTTCGATGCTAAATATCGATATCTGCAGTGATTTATTCAGAGAAAATTAAAAAACTTGCGAGTCTCAGACACGGCGTCTGTTCTGCTGTAGGCGTTAGTTTTTGTTTTGGCTGTATGTTAACCGGTGGCTTGTTATTCATTGCTGGTGGTTTGATTTCCATTTTTTTTAAGTTTTAGATCTTATTTTTAAACTTTTAAGTCTATCATTGCAATGGTCAAGGGGCGAATGAGACATTTTAATGACGATCTCCAGAAAGAATTCAAATTTATTAAACTGGACAACAGGGGTGAATGCTGGTCTTGAAATTCATGTCTTATTATCATTCAGGGAGTGAGAGGTGTGATTGAAGTCTGATTAGCGGAATAATGAATTACGCAAGACGTTCCTGACTATAAGGGTGAAGCGACATGCTTTTATAATCCCTGCTATCTGATAAGGTTGCTGTGTGAGGAAAAGTTTATGAGCTAAGTGCTCTGCCTGAGTGGGTGCGATTTAAAGATCTTCATTTGGAAGTAGGATGACCTTGGGTCTCCTATATTTGGAGAAATCTGTTTCATCATAATTTTCTGTTTGTTCCACTAATTAATTTGAATGTGAAGAGGATGCTGAGAAGAACTTTACTGCTGAAGACTGCAGGAAAGAGTAGATGTAGGGGATATTTGTATACCAGTGGAGTTGGACATTTCTGATATACCATGGTGTGTTTGCGATCATGCGGAGACATTTTTTGCACTCTATAGTTTGAGGATATTTGTACTTGAGGTGTGGCTCCAGGTTAGGGACACATAAGTAATAATGGGTTGAATCATCAACTGATAAAGGAGCAGTTTTATTTTGGTATCCAGCTTGCTATTCCTATTGATAAGAGGGTAAAGCTGTGCAATGACTCTTGATGCTTTTGTACATGAGGCTTTTATATGTGGACTGAAGGTTAGTTTTCTGTCCAGCAGTACACCCAGATATTTGGCTTCTGCTTTCCAGGGAATCTTGATATTAAATAGGAAGATGTCATCTTTGGGAGATATTGAGTTTTTAGTGAAGAGCATGGCGATACTCTTCTGAGGGTTTACTTGCAATCTCCATTCCGAGAACCACTGCTCTAATCTCTGCAGGTTTTCTTGCAGTTTCTTGGTGACAAGGTGCGGTTTAATAGATCTGGTTAGTATAGCTGTGTCGTCTGCGTATAGGGCAATGATGGATGACATTGGATTGTGCGGAATGTCCGCCATGTAAATCGTGAAAAGTATCGGTGACAGTTGGGACCCTTGAGGCACTCCTGCCAAGATGCGTCGCTGGGTAGATAATATATAATTTAGTTTGACTTGCATTCGTCTGTGACTAAGAAATGACTATAATTTGGACTAGATATAATGGAATGCCAGCTAAAATCAACTTGTATAGTAGTCCAAAGTGCCATAATTTGTCGAACGCCTTTTCTAAGTCAAGAAAAACCTCTAGTGTATTGGTGCCAATTGTAACTTGTGGTAATGAATTCGATTAGTCTATGAATTTGTTGGGTGGTACTGTGAAACTGGCGAAAACCAAACTGTTCTGAAGGATGTTTAATTTTTTTTACTGAAAGTTGAATTCTGGAAAGGATAGCTTTTTCTGCTATTTTGTCCAAATTAGAAATCAGAGTTATGGGACGATAACTTTGAGGCTGCTGAGGATCCTTGCCAAGCTTGTGTATATATATATATATATAGGAACTACATCTGTCAATTTTCATGCAGAGGGAAAGTACTTAAACCTGAACATAGCATTTATTATTGTTGTAAGATATACGATGTCCTTTCGAGGCAGCAGTTTAATAACTGTTGGATATGCCGTCAGGCCCTGGAACTTTTTATTCTTTAAGTTCTTTATAATATCATAAATTTGAGCTGGGAAAGTAGGTGTGAGTTGGCTGGGACAGGTATCAGGCCGTTTTAACACGTGTCTGACGTGGCGGTGGACTTTGTAAATATGACTGAAATTTAGATTATTGTATGAAGGGCTACACTGTTTTCCTAAATTTTTATTCTATAGATTCGGCTTTTTCTGCTTCTGTGTAAACAATGTTCAAGTCAGATTTGAGAGGAGGAAGAGATTTGTTTTTGATGTTTCTCATGAACTTCCAAACGGTTTGATCACCAGGTGATATGGAGGCTAATTTGTCTTCCCATAGTTTGTTTCTGTGGACTTTAAATGTATTTCTCACAGCACTGTTCATTTTGTTGAGATATTTTTTGTCTTGGGGTGCTCTGGTATCTTTTTCTTGCTTTGTTTTTTCCCTGATTAAGTTCATTATGCCATCTGGTAGTCGTTTAAGCTTGAAAGCAATTGAATTTGAGGTGATAGATGCTATGGCTGTGTTGATTTGATCAACAAGTTTGACTGCAGAATCAATTTCTTCCTTGGAATTAATATGGAGGGACGGGATCAACATAGTTTGAAAACATTTTGGATGGTTTTTCCCAGGGAATAAAGGTGTGAAGCGAAGAGGGAAGTCCCTCTGATAACCCAGTTGCAGCAGAATAGGATTGTAGTCTTATGATAATTCATTCAATGATTCCAGGGTGTACAGATTGACATTCTGAAGGACAGCTATATCCAAGACGTCGGATGAGCCAGTGGGACTATGGTGAGTTGGCACTGAGGGGCCAGCCACAGCTGCGCAATTTGCGTTTGTGTAGTTAAAGAGGGTGTGGCGCTTCCTATTTATAGATCTACTGCTCCAGGCGTGATGTTATGCGTTTAAATCTCTGGCAATAATAACCGGCAGTTTAACGCCGAGGATAGCATCCAGATCTCTGGTCAACAATGTTTTTGATTGTGGGTTATAAGCAGCATAGATTTTTATGTTTCCGACAGAGTTTGTGATGACATCGATACCCGTGACTTCGAGATTAGTGGTTGTAGGAATGGCTACAGCATGATGGTTGATGTGATTTTTGATGAGGATGGCTGTACCACCACCTCTGTAATCCAGCCTATCATTTCTGTAAAGTTGATATCCTTTGAATTTAGGATTGTTAACAGGTCTCAGGTGAGTTTCATTAATTAATAATATATCTGTCTTTGAATTCCTGCACTTCTAGTGTTTTATTTTTAAGGCCGTTGGCATTCCATGCCATAATCATTAGAGAATCTGGGGTAAATTTTTTCCTATGCATTGGAAAGTGCAGATAAAATGGACTGTGTTTGCTGCAAGAAACTTTTTGTAGTGCTTAGTGATGGATTTGCATTACTGAAATCCTGCAACATATTTACAAGAGAAGAGGTGATGATGGCTGTTATATTTGAATGTGGATTTGGCATATTCTGGTCATGGACTGCTGTTTTGGGGCAGGCTACGTCAGCATATGTTCTTGTTTGGTGTTGAAGATTTATTTTCTTCGGGGCTCAGTTGATAGTGGGTGAACACCTGTCATCTTGTTCAAACTAATAGAAGCCTGATGAACTTGAGCTTCTGGGGCTCAAGTTTCTGATAGTGAGGTAGATTGACTGATTAACTCAGTTTGCCTGTTTTTTGGGTGGCAAATGCACCCTCTGTAATTTGTAGGGTGGGGGTCACCACAATTAGCTGGGGTGGTTTTTGGCTTGGAGCAGGTATGTGTGGGGTGAGTGTCACCACATTTTAAACATCTGTATTGAGCTTTGCACAACTTCTGGGCATGACCAAATTTTTGGCATCTATGGCACTGCCCAGAAGAGGTTCTCTTCTTAAGTGTCTACGGTGAGACCTCAAGCCCACAGATTGTCTTCAATTTATAAATATTTTATACATAGTGTATTTCCACCAATACCAGAGGTATAGGGTTCTTGTTTGATCTGTACATTCTGCTGACCTTTATGGGAGGCAGATCTTGCATGTTGAGGTCAGCAGCTATTTCAATGTCATCAGATACTCCTCGGAGTACCACTTTTAAATTTTTCTCCGAGGTAAGTGTGAAGGTATGGTATTGGATATCTCTTACTTCCAACTCCTTGGTTAAATTTCTATAGTCAGTCACTGTAGCAGGCTGAATTTTGATGCCCTCCTCTGTGTTCTTGGCAGTGGAGTAGTTTATCTGCAGGTTGGCCATGGTGGTTCTTAAGGCTGCCATCTCTGCTTTTCCCTAAGAATGACTGGAGGCACCTTTTCATTGGTGGAGGCAGAGGAATCTGTGCTGGGGGCATCTTCATCCATGCCATTTTCGTTTGCTGACTCCGAGGCGAGAGTTTTGAGTTTTTTGAGCGCGTGCGTCTCTCCTTGATCTGAAGGAGTAGAGCCCGAGATTACTAGATTTAATTTTTCCTCCATTTGAGGAGCGTCTTCATTTTGATCTTCAGTCTCGGGTAAAGAGTAAAAATTTAGGAAGCCAGGCCATTCAAGCTCGAACTTCTTAAGGAGTTTCTTTATGAAGCTGAATGCCAGTCCTTTATCTAGAGAGTCTATAATGTCAGGATCTATCATGTTTGATGGCAATTTGAGCGTAAACTTCCTTTGAAGTTCATTTACAATAAGTGCTCCTCTTCATCTAGAGAATCTGAAGGTGTCCAAATCTAACACAATCATTAACGATTTGCATATAAACGCAAGTAATTCCTGCAAATATATGGATCTGAAATAGATGTGCTAACAATGGCGATTCTAACGTCTGTTAGGCCTAATGAATCGTCCTCGTTGCAATTATAGTCCACTTACCCTTGCTGCTGTTCTTAAATACAGTATAATCCGTAATTTAATAATTTGAATCATGTCTCTGCTAGTTAATCTAGCTGCTACACTATAAAGCCAAAGTTTCTCATATTTGATTAACACGTTCTACAGAGATGAAAATCCACAATCGTCATCAACGAACTCTGATCACTGTCCAATGCCTCACTCTCACTGATTTCGGCGCTTTTATGGGAATAATGAATTACTGACCATTTAAAACTATACATTTAGAAATTTATGTACATTTAATCATACAAATACAACATTTATTTTACAAATGATATTCTATCTTTTTCAATTTAGCTACTTGAATACAAATTCAACCCTACTGTTAGATCGTACTTTGGGGTGTTAATATTACTTAATTTTGAATGCGTCTTATAACTGCTTTCTTTGTGGTGAGGGATTGCAAGGTTTTCCCTGGGTAACAAACCCTAACAAATTTATATTTATACTGCGCCAGTTAGAGTTATTATACCTTAGATATGTTCGGGGGCTCTCAAAATTGTTGCAGTTGTGGCCCCTTCATTTTTATTTGTTATATCTTTCTTTCCCCTTAATATCGGTTCGTAGTGCGAGTGGCAAATGTCGGTCTCAAACACAAATTTAATACCAGGATTTCAAATGACAAAGCATAAAGTTTTATTTTACACTAATAAAATTACATTAAACATGAAATAATCAATTCTTCGTTATCTTAATTAGATAAAACCACATTCAAACAATATCACATGAAAATCTCACAAATTAACACATTTGTCATTCCCTAAGAAAGGCATGCACTTGGGCAATTAATACAAATAGACAAAATCTCAGGGAAAAGAGCTAAGGTAACATTTTGCACACTAGATTGAGCAAGAATCACTTGTCATGGCTCTTCAGACTACCAGCCCAATGTTCCTAAAGTTACTCTGACAAATAAATTAGTTTTAGTTTTCCTTTTAGCAACACTGCTTAACGTGTTTTCCTTCAGCGCTCTCACTTAACTTTAGAAAGGACAAAATTGGCTTACCATTTCTTGACTGTTCACTGAATCACCACGTGCGAGTCACGTGTGCATCCTGGTTGGATCCTTGTTCACACTGCAGATTCTTTTCTTTCCCATCTCATGGATTCACGCGCACTGAAAATGGGAACATCTGAGGTGCTTGTGTGGGATTTCTGGATCCTTCAAGGGGAAACATGACGGTTCGGGTTTCACTTAGACCCGAGCTTTCCCGTTATAGTCTGAGATCATCCTCACTTCCTACCGCCTTTTCTTTCCTTGTTTTCTCACCTTGTGTTTCTCACTCTCTGTCTCCCACCTTTTTTTTCTCTGCCTTCTAACTTCTATGGCTGGATGGACATGAACCCTTTGGATTTTTATCCCATAATCGGTATTTTTTAATTGTTTAAAGAAAGAGCGTTTTGAGCACTTGGCTCGCTCTAATTAGGGCTGTGTAGAAATATTTCAATCTGTGATCAGGGCCGTCTTTGGACGTTTGTTTCCATCTGTCTTTTTCATCGTAATCTGATGACTCACGAATGAGTAGGTTGGGATGGAGCGATGCCTGAGCAAAGTACTTGGTTGTTATCCGGGGGAAAAACGTAGGTATGTCTGGCAGGTTTCTGTCTTGGTGGAGGATAGTGTTCCTTACTAACCACGGGCATCGAAAATCATTCGGAGGCATTTGGTTTGGATTATTTGTAATCTTTTGATGTTGCTATTGGAGGTGTGGCTCCACGCTGGTGAACCATAAGTTAGTATGGGTCTGATGATTGCTTTGTATATTCTTAATTTGTTTTCTGGACTTACTTTGCTTCTACAGTTGAGTAGATGGTAGAATTGAGCTATTGCCGAGTTTGTTTGTATGAGAGATGTGGGAGTTGAAGCTGAGATGGTTATCTGATTCCCAGGTATTTTACTTCTTTTTGCCATGGGATATCAGTATTGAACATCGTGACTGCTCCATGATGGTCTGCTTTCTTCCTTGTGAATAGTATGGCCATGCTTTTGTCTGCATTGACATCAATTTCCCATTTCGGAAACCATTTTTCTAGATTCGTTGCTGCGTTTTGTAGTCTTTGTGTGGCTCTGAGCGATCTGGTCAGTATCGCCATATCATCTGCATAGAAAGCCATGGTGGTTGATGCTGTGCTTGGGACGCCTGAGATAAAAATGTTTAAGAGTAGCGGAGATAATAGGGAGTCTTGCAGGACACCAGCTGTGATACTTCTTGTAGTGGATCTGAGCCCACGGAGTTTCACTTGAAATTTTGGTCTTTCAGGTAAGAGTCTATGATTTGGATGAGGTTTAGCGAGTATTTTGCAGTTATTAGTTTGTGGACGAGTCCATTGTGCCACACTTTATCGAAGGCTTTCGCCACATCCAGGAAGATTGCACCTGTATGTTGTTTCCAATTAAATCGGATAGTTATGTATTCTATAAGTCTGGATTTGTTGAGGTGTGCAGTGACCAGTTCGAAAACCAAATTGTTCTTTTGGGATTAGATCTAGATTGTCCGTTTCGTAGGCGTTTTAGTATTACTTTTTCAGCTATTTTCCCAAGGCCTGACAAGAGGCTGATAGGCCTGTAATTCTAGGGGAACTGAGGTGCTATTCCCCGGTTTGTGGATGAGGATTATATCTGCCTGCTTCCAGCGAGTGGGGAAGTAGTTAAGTCTTAGCATCGCATTGATGATAGCCACTAGATGCATTGTTTTGTGAGGGAGTGCTTTTATAATTTTGTTTGAAATCTGATCAGGACCTGGTGCTTTTCTGTTTTTGAGGTTCTTGATGATTTGGTATATTTCATTTGGTGTAGTATAGCTTGTGTTGTCACGGCTGGTGGTATGATGAAGTGCATAGCGTATTTGCTTGTGGATTTTTTCAATGAAGCGCAAATCTGCACGAGTGTAGTTTGGTTGAAATTGCAGCTCCAGGGTATCTGCAAAAGCTTCTGCTTTCTCCATGGATTGACTATGTTAGGGTGATCGCTGCAAAGGGCTTTAGTCATTTTCCATAATGAGTTATCTACAGTGTTTAAGGAGCTTAGTTTCCTCTCGCATAGTTGATTCTTATGGTCTTTGATTGCATATTGGACTAAGTTTGTTGCCCTGTTACAAGCTGTTGTTTATCCTGGGGTGATAGTGTTGCATGGTATCGACGTCTCATCATGTTTTTGTTGTGGATAAGCTTTAGAATCTCTTTTGGGAGCAGGTTAGTTTGAGCTGGATCGGTAACGGTGGAGACTGTTGCAAGGCCAGTTTGGATTGTGCTTTCTAGTTTATTGATTGCTGTGTCTATTTCTTTGGATGAGCAGATGGTTGGGACAGGGCCTGTGATGTTGCAGAGAGTTGAGCTTCTTGAGATGTGTGTAGGATTGTCCAGAGATGGTTTCTGCTTCTCTGCCTAGGCTAAGCAGAACTGGAGTGTGGTCGGAGCTAAGATCATTAATAACCTGTAACTGCACATAACATCATTGGCCAGAAGAGTGAAGCAAGATGCTTTTATTCTCCTTTGTCTGAATTATAAAAAAATAAAAATAATAATAAATTATTAAAAAATAAAAAACGCATTTTTTTTCCTCCAAAGTTATCAGTTGGAGGTGACATCACTAAAAGATATCCGCAAAATCTGCTCAGGCTAGTGGAGATATCCATCTCCACTAGCCTGAGCAGACATCTTCTGGAGGAGAGGGGATGAACAGAGGGGGTGATGGGGAGTATTGCAGGGAAGACCCCTGTCACCCTCTTGACTAACCTTTCACTTCCACCACCTGATGCTATTTTTTTCCTCCAAAGTTATCAGTATCAGCTGGAGGTGACATCACTAAAAAGATATCCACAAAAGATGAGCTCACTCATTTCCACTAGCCTGAGCAGACATCTTCTGGAGAGTGTGGAGAATAGGGGGGGGTGATGGGTTTAGGGGTGGGGTGGGAGAGCATTGCAAGGAAGACCTCTGTCACCCTCTTGACAACCTTTTCACTTCCACCATCTAATGCTATTTTCCCATTCCAACAATTTTGGACATATGAGTGAGAGAAATATGTCACATGGTCTAACATCAAAAATACTTTTTGAGGATAAAATACTTAACATAATAAGGACAAATAATATAGAATACCCTTCGAGCCACAGATATAAGATTTGTCCTATGATGTCTCAAAGTAAGATAATCCCACATCGACATCATATCCAATAGCATGTAGAAACATGTCCGTGAATCACTGCGCGAAAATGAAATTTTCGCGCAGATGATTCACGGAACAGTCAGGGTTAAGGGTCAGGTAAACAATACTATATGGAAAGTTTGCAGTTACAGCAATTCATTCATCTTCTGCAGCTATAGTATTGTGTTGTGGTATTTTGTATCCAGAAAAGTAAAAGAATGCGTGAGCCAGAGAAGTCATTGAAATTTTCTTTCTTTAGAAAAATAGCATGACACAAAACTCTTCACATAGCTCTAAAAGGATGGAAACCGATTATTATTTTAGAAGACACATACATTGCGATGTATTTATCCAGGACCACTTGGGAAAAGTTATGCAGGAAGTGGTCCGATATCCTTGGCTACTTGCAAAGAAGAGTTGACTACGAAATGGACCATGGGGATTGTTATATTTCGAAATGCCAAAATGGTCAAGTAATACTTGATAATACAGGAGCTGATGGAAGTAAAGTTTTTTCTATTAGTTGTGAAGAAGCTGAGAGATTTTCACCAAAAATGTACAGCATTAATAATCCTTTACTATTTTTGGAAACTGAATTACCAGCTATTCGTATTATGGGGAAAATTAATGCTAATCATTTAAATTAGTCAATAGTAAAATTAGACTTTCAAGATTTTATCCAATTCAATAAAGATTCTTTATTTTGGGACATTTATGAACATTTTACAAAAACTGTGTGTATATTTGGTGACAAAAGAATACAGAGAATGTTTAGGGAGGCATGGAATCATTTCTAGACTGACACAATAGCAAATGTATGGAAGCGTGGTATCCGATTTAAGAACTCTTTTGCGTGACCAGCTATTTTGACATAATGTAACCAAGAAACAATGAGGAACAAAAATTTTATTCAACTCTTTCGAAAATGTTAAGAGTCTAATCTAAATATTGTGAAATATTTGTAAGTAATTACGTTTCGAATTTTTCTCAGTGAATATACTTGTAAATAGTAATTCATCAAAATAAAATATGCATTTGTAAACTTAAATGAACAAAGATGTGTGCTTTTGTTGTGTTTTTCTACAGTGAATTTTTTACTCAGTTATTCTGATTAGAACTCAATATTCAAATCCACAACTTTATACCTTAATGCAATTCCGTTTAATTATTTTTTTAAAAAAATTACTGTGAAATTAATGCCAGGAACAGGGAAAAAGTGTTGAAAACTCATATCCATGTATTGATTATTTTAGAAATTGTCTAATGCTACCTATTGACATTGTTTGAGTTATCTGAAAACAATTCTTTCACATAATCGAAAATCCGTACTTTTAGAATTTGGTTGTTTTACAGAGATATAGCAGATAATTAACCCAAAAACGTGACTTAAATTCTTAAAGTTTGGTATAGAAAAAAAATGTTTGTACTCTCCAGATAACACATATATAAATTTTACCTTTCCCCACACAAAGTAAGATAAAAAACACAACAACAGCATGTGAAAACATGTCGTTGAGTCATCTGTGCAAAAGGTTCATTTTTGAAGGAACGGTCAGGGTAGGGCATAGCAAGTGTAAACAGTACTATAAGAAAATACCATAGAGTCGAGTGACTTTGGACTTAGGTATTCGTTCATCCACTGCAGCTGCTGTTTTGTGTTTGGTAATGTAAAAATAATTGGTGAGCCACAAAATTCTTTGAAAGTTTCTTTGTGAAAAGTTCTAATTGTTTAGATTTTTGTAACAGAAAGTTAACATAAAATATACCATCAGAACTAATAATCAGCGAAATAACTAATAACTATTTACTTGTTGTGCCATATGAAGTAATCTAAGAAGAAGAAGAATGAAGGAAAATGATTATGAAAAATCGACAGTGGGTGAAAAATACGAATTTTCAGTTGTCATTGGGATGATTGATTGCCAATTTCTTTTCAATAAGAATTCGAATTTATTTTCTAAAGAAATTTGTATTTCTGATGGAATTATTGTAAGATATGCATTGACAAAATCACCTTGTAGTTGGAAAGCATTACCTGAAAGAGTTAAACAGAATTCTTGGTTAATAAAATAACCATTAGTTTAATGCGAAATTGGTTCGCTATCTCTCGACAAACTAAGAAATTGGATGATAGAATTAACATGCAAATATCAAATATTACTCACCAAAGGAAGAGAAAAATCAAAAACATTAACGAGGTTAATAGGGAGGCCTGTTCTTGATTTAAATGAAATTGGATGCCCAAAACGTGAAAACATAACGTGTACTTTTAAATGCTTTTGGAAACATAACAAAAGATTCTATGCTTTTAATAATTCTCAGAAGTATTGGCTTAAAAAAATAAACATGCAACCCTTAATTTTACTACAGCAATAACTTCCCAATGATCAACAGATGAGAATCACATTGTCAAAAACCACATGATGGCAATTCCACAAGCACGGGAAGAACCTTGTATTTTTCACTTTATTTTCTGTATGTTAGATTCAGTAAATACATTTTGTAAATAATATTTCATTCAAATAAAATGTGTAAATTTGGGTGTCGTTGATGTGTTATACAAATTTAAGTAAGACCATAACATTTTTTTTCTCCTTCTAAAATTTCATGCCACAAACTAACCGGAGACTTTTTTTTTTTAAATTCACTCAATGAAACTGTCAACTCTTGGAAGCAAAAGGAAATGGGTATTAAATTAATAGGCAGAATTTTAGTGGAGAATATTTCACCTGAAAAGTGAAATATTCTCCACTTAATTTATTTATTATGTAAGTAGACAATTTATTATATATGTAGATACCTGTCTTTCACTTTATTTAATTTCTGTTCATTAGATTTAGTAAATACAATTTGTTAATAATATTACAATCAAATAAAAGGTAACATAGAAATTAACAGAGTATATATTACAGAGCTAATATTCATTTGAAATAATAAGGAATAACTATTTATTTATTGTGCTGGCAAAAGAAATTTCTAAAAGAAAACGCTAAGGCAAGTTCAAAACCTTGTTTATCGCATATCCGTTACTTAAAATTACTAATGCTAAAGAAAAAAAATAATAAATTTCAGTTACAGAAATAGGTTAAGAGCACAAGGAATCGCAGGTAAAATTAATAGTTAATATTGGTTTTAAAAAAATAATAAATGCAAGCATGAATTTAGTACAGCAATAATTTCCCATTTGAACGAAGAGTTCCAACCTAAAAACACGATTTCTCACCTACGTACAACAAAATTGGCAACTGGATAAGAGATTACAGAGCTAACATTCGTTTGAAATAAATTCCAGTTTCCTAACTACACAAAATGTAAACAAACAAGCCATCTACTTGAAAACAATATTATATAAAATCCCTAATTAGTTATGAATAATTTTAGGATCTGCGGCATCACAATCATGTGAATGCTAATCACTTAGTCATATGTAAGTATTTGAGAAACATCCAAACTTGGGAAAATGATACCTTTTGAACAATACTGCAATTTACGGATATGACTCATGTCATCTTCATGAAAATACCCCTTTGAAGAAAACCGCGATTTGAAGTAACCGCTAGCTGGGGGATATTACTCATGACGATAACATAGCATGATCATATGGACTGAAATCTAAAGGAAGAAATACTCAACTATTTCAGTTTACAGAAATTTCATTCTTTCTGGTTTTTGTGTTTGTGTTGTGGATATAAAATTCAACTATTTTGGAATATTCGCATTTAGAAGAGTCATTCTGGAAAGATAGTAATTTAAATTATCATTAGAATTTCTAGAATATATACAAAAGGTTTTGTAATCCATTTAACTGTCTGTTTATTTTAATTTATTTTTAAATGCCGTAGAGACACCAGCATATAATTAAATTATTCAGAAAATCTCGAAACAGCTGCCACTAGACTCTACTAATTCCCACCCTTTAACAGGAAAGAAATACCCCAAAATGTATTGGAAAATTAGTACACCCATCTATGGATAATCAAACACAAAACATGACAGATGTGTGTCACCCTGGAAAATTCCAAGATATCTTATCTCAAAAACATCGCCCAGAATTCCATTCACAGACAGTGGTGATGTCTGTAAAGTCTTATTATTATTATTATTATTATTATTAAACAAGACCTCATGGAGTCAAAGACTCATCTAGGAGGTCCTTTTATCTCACACACATCTCATCATACCGGGTCTTAAACACATTCAAACTCCCTGCAGACACCACACTCTCAGGCAAGGCATTCCAATCATTCACAACTCTGCACGAAAAAAACCTGCCTCTCACTCCCCTACTCACACCCTCTTTATACAGTTTCCAGGGATGACCTCTGGTTCTCCCCTGATCTCCCACTATTCGCTGTAGAACTTCTCCACCATTGATCCTATAGCAACCCCTTACCAACTTGTAGGTCTCTATCATATCTCCCCTCTTCCTTCTCTCCACTAGTCTCTGCAAATTACATCTTTTCAATCTTTCCTCATACTCGACATTCCAGAGGTCAGAAACTACCTTATTTTTGCATATTATATTGTAAATAATATCTGTGCAATAAAATGTGTAAACTTAAAAGAACAAAGTGTCGTTGATGTGTTATGTATGTTTAAGTAAGATCACTTTCGAAATCGCCGTGAATTCACACACAATTTGTTTATTTATTGAAATTTAAGAACTTAATTTTAGACAAATCAAAATATTCGGATGAATTATGAATAAAATATGTATTTGAATATGAATATAGAAGAAAATACGGATGAGCTATGGAAAAAAAATTTGTGTTTGAGGGACACCAGTATATAATTAAATTATTCAGAAAAACCTAATCACAGTCATCATCACGACTCTACTCTAAGAATTCCCACCGTTTAAACAGGAAAGAAATACCCCAAAATGTATTGGAAAATTAGTACAGCCATCTATAGACAACCAAACACAAAACATGATGACAATGATGGATGTGTGTCACCCTGGGAAAATTCCAAGATATCTTGAACACGATTCTTATCTCTAAATATCACCAAACACACCACGTGATGTCCCTGACAGACAAAGGCCCCAGCGAAATTCCAAACTCTATAACAACAAACATTCATGTCACAATTCCTTATCTTATCTTGAACTGGTCATAAGTGTCCCACCAATCACGACACGATTCCTTATACACTAATATATCTCCCTTTCCATTCAAAACAACAACGTCACTTATTTACAACTAATAAGTGACGTCACTTATCTACATCTGAAAACAACACACACCCACGACATGATATCTTATCTTGATCTAGGTCAGAAGTGTCCCACCAATCACGACACGAATCCTTCTCTTCCATCACCCATAATTCCATACGCGAAAGAAAACACAAGAACTCGCCTCACTGACACATATGCCCACAGGGAAATTCCTGACATTCCAATCTCGTGACATCACGCCCACAATGACGTCATCAAATGAACAACCAATCACGTCACGATTCCTTATCTTATCTTGATCTGGTCACTAGTGGGACCCATACTACTAAAGCTGGTATGTAAGGAAGTCAAACTAAATAAATTTATATGAATAAGATTCCTCTTAGTCTAAAACACTAAATTGGCATATAAGAATTTAAACCTATTTTAACTTTTGGATTTGAGAGTAGAGTCAGAAAAAGAAAAAAAAAAACAGGTAAAAAAAAAAAAAAGACTAGAAACCAGATATATGAGAGGGAAGGGCTGGAAAGTTCTGATAAACACCTAGAACAGAAATTATATTAAAGCAACTGATATAACCACAAGAAAGAAGGCACAGGGATATAAGATCATAAGTTACCTTCATAACTCTGCTACTAATATGATCTTTCATGTTGTTATATCAGTTGCTTTAATATCATTTTTATTCTAGGTGTTGATCAGAACTTTCCAGCAGCCCCTCGTATGAGTTTTGAAAGAAATTATGAAATGAACAAACACAGAATCATTAAAAAAGAGATTAGGAACGAATATAAAAACATTATTAGCAATCAGCAATGCGAGTTTTTAATCTCACGTGGTATGGTTACTTCAACAGAATAGGAAAATAAAGGTTATCAGAATGTATCTTGAATAAGTACATGTATATTTAACTAGTATAGACTTCGGCATGGTACGTGCAACTCGTATACATACTTAGGCCATTTCTTGGCAGCAACAAATACAAAATATACAAAACGTGACTCACCTGTAAATCCAACAGGGCACCGACAAGCGAATGTGTTGAATGGTACAATAGGACGGAAAAGCAAGTTGTTAGATGATATAAATTCTCTAGCTTTGGCAAATTTTAGAACTGAGACACATTGTTCAAAATTCACACAGGGTTCGTGGACACAAATATTGTCTTCAAATGGCAAAACCTGGGAAATTAGAGAAGTATCTTTAAGAATCTCTACACTTATTCTACATATAAGATGTAAACCAATACTGAGAAATGAAAATAAAATTAACGACCATTTGTATTCAAATGATTCCTATTTAAAAACAATACTGGTAATAAAGATAGAGCCCAGCAAACAAATCGTCAGTACTCTTAAAGTTTTAGGTGCATTTTTTGATGACTCCGGGAAAGGATAATTTGAAACTAGAGCAAGCATCTACAGTTTTAATTACCTGCTATTTCAAATGATTATTCGACTATTACATTAACATAACGACAATGAATAAATACATGTGACAAGAAAACATCTACGAAGGTGGTCTGAAAAGTTCTCGGTCTAACAATGAAAAAACGAATTTATAATTTCAAAATTATTTTTAGTCTTAAGGGAGATTATGTTGAAAAATAACACATTTATTCCAGCAATGCTCCAGCGCCATTAACGTAGTGTTTTTCAACAAGATCTGCAAAATACCCCTCTACAGCTACAATCACCTAGCACAGATCCCTTAATTTTCTCATTGCCAAAACACCTTTGGGAGCAGGTGCACTGTCCTGATGAAAGATGATTTTTTTTTCTTCTGCAAACCGGGTTTTTTCTCACGCATTTTTTTTTTTTGTCTAGTCTGATTAAAAGATCGGAATAATATTCCTCGGTTATTGTTTTACCCTTTTCAAGATAATTAATAAACAAAATGTCTTTAGCATACCCAAAACACCGATGCCATGACCTTGTCTTCTTTGGCGCTGAACAACCGGCTTCTGTACACTGTTTTGACTGCTGTTTGGATTCTGGTGTGTAATGGTGAAACCAAGTCTCATACATAATAAATCGACGCACGAAATCAGTTTTATTCTTGTTAAAACGCTCCAAGCACTATTCAGAGATTTTCATGCGAGTACGTTTTTGATCTGCTGTGAGCAAGCGCGGCACCCATCTTGCGCAAAGCTTTTTCATTTGCAATTCTTCATGCAAAATATATCCTACACGTTCTATTGAAATGCCGATAGTCTCAGCAATTTCACTCACTTTGACTTGCCGGTCATCCAATTCATTGATCAAGTGCACGATATGTCGTGCCCTTGATCAATGATTTCTGGACGTCCTTCACGTGGATTATCTTCAAGGCTGGTACGGCCACGTTTAAACAAGGCAGCCCATTTCTTAATTGTCGAAAAACGAAGGAGAAGAGTGCCCATCAACTTTAATGAGCTTCGAATGAATTTCTTTCGGCGTTAAATCTTCTTTTACAAAGAATTTTTTAACCACACTATACTCAAATTTTATCCATTTCAGACAACACTTCTGCTTCAAACAGCTGTATAAAACAAACTACTTGATGCAACGTCTTGCAATTTCACAGGAATGCTTATGACAGATGTATGAACTTGGAAAAAAATATATATTGCCGATAGTGTTGCCATCTATGGTCGAGAACTCTTCAGACCACCCTTGTATGATAAAAATCAATAAATGGTATTTATTCTGTTGGTAAAGAATAATGGCAGGAACTCATACGTATAGCAAACTATACAGAAAAATACCGATGTCAAAAATTAAAGTAAATAATTAATTAACAATATGCCGGCCTGGTTGGCCGAGTGGTTAGCATATCCACTCTCTAGTCAAAAGACTGCGGGATCGAATCCCGCCCTGGGCATGGATGTTTGCAATCGTCTGTGAAAGTACTAGTGGTGGTAGTTGGTGTTAGATGATGAGGTTGGTGGAGTAGTGAGATAAAGAGTTGTAGAATAGATGCCCTCCCTCGATGAGTCTTTGGACTCCCTGGAGGTTTGATGTAATAATAATAATAATAATAACAAAAATATTATCCACTTACGTCTTTTATTCCTCAAAGGGAATAGGCAAGGCCGTTTAGTCCTTATCTGGAACACTCCTTTGCACCCTCACCAACGTATCTCCACACCTCTTCTGCATGCAACGGTCCAGAAGAGGCAATAATATTTATTATTATTATAGTTAATACGAAGAACACATGAAGTTACTATATTGACCTCACTGCCTTAATTGCTTATAATTGAAAACAACCTCTATCTCTTCTGACAGTCTCGCATTATGGAACTAGGAACGTTGTCACAAGGCTACTTGTAGGCTTCATGGAAGGTTAACAACAGGATAGGTCTATTTTAATATTAATCACATGATCTTATCTTCACCAGCGAGTTCTCTGCTAGTTTAGATTATGGTTAGAAAAGCCGAGCCGGAAAAAGAAGATTCCATTTGCGCATCTTAAATTTAAAACACACTAAAGAAGGGCTCTAGAGACAAGTGGAATTTGAACCCAGTTCTTGCACACCAAAAGAGTAACCGGCAACCAAGAAAAATAAAATCGTACAACACATAAGAGTATTATGAATTAGGAACACGAGATAGCAGCAATTTGTCATATTTTGAACTAATCTGGCTGGCCATAAGTGCTTATTGGCTATGTTTGGTGTCCATAGCAAGGAAATTTGCTTATCTAATCTTTAGTCTACTGTATTAAATGTAATATAGGCGCTTAGAACGTTTTTTGGATATGATCCACCTTTTTAAAATGATAATCCCGTGCATGACAGGTTATTCTTAATTTATGCTCAACCATAAATGCTGTGGTTGAGCATAAATGCTGTGGTTAAACATAAATAAGAAATCGATTAACATTGTTCTTGGAAAAAAAATATATCTCCCAAGTAGAAGAAACAAGAATCGTATTTCAATTCCATACTCAGTTTGAAGTTAGCTTAAGAAAGAGGTGATGAGGCTGACGATGCTATAGGGCAGGGGTGTTTAACCCGTCAATCGATTTTGGTCGATCTCTTGTATATTCCTCCTTACTTACAAATTTAATTAAAACTGAAAACATATTTTATTTATCATTATTTTGTATTATTTTTAATTCGCTTTAAGTGTGTTGCTATTGTTTATTTTTCGTTAAAATTGTCAAATCAGTAATTTTCTTATAAGTCCGAGTTAATGAATTAATTTAGATCAGTGGAAGTCAAACTGCGAGTCGAGTGAATACGATTATAAGCAAAGTGTAAAAACTCGATTGTAGCTTAAATATTCCAAAGCACATTACACCGCTTTTTTACTTAGGTTAAGTTCCATGTGAATATTGTAAAAAAATAAACTTTGTTTGTCTCGGTATAGTTTGTATTAGATGTTTTTGTAAATAACACTTTTGAAGCTAACTGTATATACCGCTTTAATAATAATAATAATAATGTTAGAGTGTTAAAAACAAAGGCAATGTTTTTGTCGCCGAAGCTGTACATGGCGGCATTAGAAAGATTGTTATTGAAACTTGTATGTATGAGAAAGGCTTGCAGGCTCTAAGTGTAAACATCTCCGAAGTCAGTCTGAAAGAGTTCAAACAACTTTCCGATGGCCGGCAACTTACAATCAAAAGTAAGCGGAGGAGAACAAAAGGCGTGCCGAACTTTAAACTTAAGATAAAAGACTCATACCGATTCTTTGGGGGTTGCCAAACTTCATGCGAGGTCTCAAAGGAGGCCTGATAAAAAAAGGACTGAAGCAGGCAGAAGGGATCCCGATTCCAGAACTGCTGTCAGCGAGGAGACCGCCCGGTCCAGAGTCGCCGTCAGAAAGACTGCCTGGATCCGCATTGCTTGAGAGAGAGGAGTTTCCCACTTCCAGAAAGGAGCTTCTCGGATCGAGACGTCGCTAGAGAGAGACTACTTCTAGGCCGCAGACGAGGTTTCAAATTGCCGAAAGGAAGAGTTCCAATTGCCGGAGAAAAGTTTTCAGGACAGGTTAATGTGAGACATTCACCTGTGTGTTGCGTTTTCATTACAATTTGATGAATCAAACGACTTCACTGATATTGCTCAGTTAATGGTATTTATTCGCATGGCATTTCAAGATTATTCAAGTAAAGAAGAACTTTTGAAAATTATACCATTATTGGGAAGGACTAGGGGAAAAGACATTTTTTCGGCATTTGATGAATTTGTCAAACAACACAAACTTCCGCTTTTTAAACGTGTGTGTATTACTACTGATAGTGCTCCTGCAATGATAGGTAATAAGTCATGCGTCATTTCAGTTTCATTATGTAAAAACGATGACAAATATCCAGATTTATTAGCGTACCACTGTATTATTCATCAACAATTACGGTGTAGTAAAAGATTAAACACAAAAGATGTTTTGGATATTACATTTAAAATTGTAAATTCTGTTCGAGGAAAAGCCTTTCAACGGGGATTATTTAAATTACAGGCAGATGATGATAGAAAACTTCTGTTGTACAATAATGTTCGCTGGCTCAGCAGAAATCAATTTTTAGAAAGATTTCTTGTATTAATTAAAGATATAAAAATTTTTCTTGATGAAAAGGAGATATTTATCCACAATTGAGTGATAAAAGATGGTTGTGACACTTATTTTTAGTGGATTTCTATACGAAATTAAGCAATTTAAAATTTAGAGTTCCAAGGTAGAGATAAAAATTTAATTGACAAGTTCAATAAAAACTTTCCACCAATACTTACTTTTATTAAAGAAAAATATAAATGATCGCAAATTTAGACATCTCCCATATTCATTAAATTTTTTTGAACAAAATAAAGAAATGCTTCGGTATGATTTAAAAGAATTTATTCGTGAAATAGAATTGGTTGAGGAAGAAATAAATTCAAGATTTAAAGATTTTAATAAAACTAAAATGATTGCATCTTTTATCAATAATCCATTTCAAGAAAACTTGAAAGTCACAGAAATTTCAAATAAAATTAGTGGGCTGTTTGATATAAACCAAGCTGAAGTAGAACTTGAGAAAATAAACATTCAGAATAGTTTACATTTAAAACCAATAAACAATTAAGTCATTTGGAAGTACGCACATGAAAAATTCCTAATATTAACTGATATTGCGCGAAACATTCTGTCGTGTTTCGGATCGACATATTTGTCAGAATCCTCTTTTTCAAATATGACCGTCATAAAAAATCAATTAAGAAACCAAATTACAAATGATCATTTGGATCATTGTCTGCGATTGGCCACGTATTCCTTCAACTTGATTATGAAAATATTGCGAAGTCCAAACAATGCCAAATTTCACATTAACTTTTTTTTTTTTTAAATTAACCAGCATTTCCTGTAACTTGTGAGTTTGTAATCAATCTGTTGTTTTTTCGAACTTTGGTTTTCCAAAATAGAGAAATAAATATTTTATTCCAATATATATATATATATATATATATATATATATATATATATTTTTTGTTGTATTAAAATATTTGTTGTATTAAAGTTATTAAAAGTGATAAATAAATTTTTAAATACAGAAAGTTTTTAGTTATGGATTTTTTTTTTTTTTTTTTAGTTGTTTATTTTTAGTCATTTATTTATGCATAATCAGATATCAGGTTGGGGAACTTGTCCTTATATAAGAGAGTAGATCGTCAAATAACTTATAAGCTGAAAATGAAAGACATAATAGCGAATGACTTGATGCGTAAGTTATGCAGACGGAGTGGTGTGGAGTGAGTTTGACGGCCGAAAGGACTTATACAAGAATGGTTTGCATCTGAATGGATTTGGTGTTCAGAGTCTGGAAAAGTGTTTTGGAATGAAGTGAAAGTTATGTGCAAAATCAGGGAAACTAGAGGTTTTAGGAAGGAGGGAGAAGTTGAGTGGATATGCAGCCATCAGTGAGCCAGTTGAGTGTAAGAATGTGTATATGACTAGGTTAGTAACAAACCGAAATGGGATGGTTAGTATAAAGCGTCAGGACAGTGGTGAGCCTAAGTGCCTTCTGCACGTTTTGTACACTACCAGAAGCATTCGGAACAAGCAGGAAGAATTTTTGGCGTTAGTTCATCCTGGCCAAAGGTTATTGGCATTAGTGAGACATGGCTGACAGAAGTTGATATAGTTAGTGGGATAGAATGTGAGGGTATAGTGTTCAGGGAGGATAGAGAGGCAAAAGAATGGAGAAGGAGTGTTACTGATGATGGCCGATTAACTGCAACCAAAAAAGGGAGTAGAAGTTCAACTGCAGGCCAGTGAAAAATAACACATTTGAGACCATCTAATATGAGACGGAGGCCAGCAGAACAAAATATACAGTTGCATACTGCTATAGACCAGGGAATGAAAAAAGATGGAGATGCTATGCATTGGCAAATAAACTCAATGAGTATAGGGTGGGTAATTTCAACTAGGAGAACATAGACTGGAAGGACATAGATTCAATCACATGCTGTCTCAGGAATAATTACCTGAGACAGCATGTGATTGAATGTACTAGGGGTTTGTGAATGTTCGATCTAGTCATTGCATCTGAGAATTTCTGTAATGAATATGACCACTTTGCTGCGAATTAGAGAGAATGATAATATGGTCTTGACATTGGAGGTGGCTAAATATGTGGAATTTTCAGTGAAGACGGGGTGTTGGGGAATTACAGGGCTGGTAAGTATGACAAGCTTAGAAGATTGCTTGGATCAGTGCTATGGCATGTGAAACTGTAAGGGGCTGGATGTCGACATCGCATGGGAAATGGTAAAAGAGCGTTTGAGGGAAGTAATGGCAGACTACATAACTAGAGTCAGGAGAGTAAATCAAGTGCGAGTTAAATGGATGAATATCATCATTAAGCTTGAAAAAAAAAAAAACTTTGAGGGAATTTGAGGAGAAGGATGACCAACAGGCACATGAGCAGTACAGAGCATAGACAAGAAGGGTAACCAGTGTGGTAAGAAAGGCAAAGACAGAGTATGAAAGGCAATTAGCAATGTAGGCTAAATATAATCCCAAACGGTTCTTTCGTTATGCTGCAAGTAAAAGAAAATGTTCATAGCAGAATGATTTTAATAATGCCGATGGTAGGGAGGTAACTAAATCGGTCGAAATAGTAGAATTACGAAAGGAAAACTTTGCAATAGTATATCATCGAGGTGGAGATATTGCAGTAACGAGAGAGGCAAAGGCTTACATGGGCAACTGAGGTAAATGAAATGAAGGTGCATAGCATATTACAGAACCTTAATGTGAATACAGCTGTGGGATTGAATGGTAAACCAGCTCGAGTTTTATGTGAAGTTGGTACGGAATTGTCAGTGCTTTTAACCACATTGTTAAATTTAAGTCTTGGCTCTGGGTTAGTCCCGAAGGGATGGAAAGAGGAAAATAGTTCCATTTCATAAAGGCGGCTCCAAGACTTTCGTAGCAAATTACCCACCGATCAGCATATCAGGAGTTATCGGAGTATTAAAGAAGGTGGTCAAGAGCAAAATACAGGAATGGATAGATGGAAATTGGATACTGTATGCGAGCAACATTGTTTCGTTAAGGGTAGGTCATGTTTTATAATACAGTGACAGACAGCTGAGTTCGATAAAGGTAACAGGCTTAGAGATATCAAAATTTTGATAGGATAACACAAGGAATTCTAATCAGTAAATTGCTGCACATGGGGTTGGATATAGCGTTGGTGAAGTGGATAAGAGGTAGTTGATGTAGAGATATCAGAAAGTAATTTATTCAGGAGTAGAGTCCAAAAGAAGTCCTGTGACTGAGGGGGGGGAGTGCAGCAGGGTTCTCTTCTTCGATTGCTAGTGTCACATTTTTACATTAAAAAAATGTATAGGAAATGATCTAAGCGAAACTGTTCAGTTGTTTGCCGATGATGCAAAGTTGGGTAGAGCAATAATTAATACAGATGATTAAAATTTTGCAGGATGATTTGGATAGACTGGCAGTCTGGGCAAAAGAGAATGGATATCAGTTTAATGTGGCGAAGTGTAAGATTATGTATTTTGGGGAGAAAAGATTACCATCTGTATACCACATTGGTGGAACTGTACTCCAGGAAATTGACGAAGCCAGAGATATGGCAGTGTTAGTGAGTAGGGGGTTAAAGTTTAGGGGCACATAGCAGCAGTGACAAAAACAGCTCATCAGATTACTTGGTTACTGAAGAATATGTTGACGAGCAGAGACAAGCAGATTATTGTTGCTCTTTATCGTGCCTTGATAAGACCCAAATTTGACTACTGCGTGTAAACCTAGGCGCTAGGGTTTCTTGGCGATGAAGAAGAGGTGGAGAGGATCCAGAGGCAAGTGACCATCTTGGTCACTAGCTGGTCTATGGGATGAACCTTACGAGAACAGGTTGAAGATTTGTGGGTTATAGAAACTGGTTGATAGGAGGAAAAGGGATGATATGGCCGTTACTCAAGATTAGTACCTGCATCTAAAATGGAAAGCAACATACTGCATAAGCAGCAGAGTGATTAATCTGATCACTTTGTTTGGAAAAATTGACTACGCTTGTGAAGAACGTCGATTTTGTACATTCTAGACCAGCGTTTCTCAACCTTTCTAAGCCCAAGGACCAATAAAATACTTTAAACCTGCGGACCCCTAAGTTACAGAGGCGTAGCTGGGGAGAGGAGGAGGGAGGTGGAGTTCCACACAACTGACTGATGAAATAGACTTCAACAATGTGATCGACGATTTTGCGAACAGAAAAAGCAAGAAAAATAAACATTTTAGAATGTTGAAATTTTCTTCAAAAATAAACAGTGTTTGTAATTTATTTCCCTATACGTCGTTTTGACTTTTTGTAATTTTTTTAAAAAACCTATGTAGGAATTACCAGCATTTCGGAAAAACTGTGCCATTTATAACATAATAAATCTAAAAGCTTAAGATCTTATTTATTAAACAAATAACTACGATGATATAATTATGTTACTACTTACTGAGATGGTTGAGATTCTCGCCCTTGCAGAGTTGTCGGATATCTGGCTCAATATTGGTCAACTTCAGGCGAAGATCGGCACACATACAAAGATGATTTCTTTATTTTGCTTTTATCTGAAGGAGCGATGGAAATCCTTTCTCACAAAGATAGGTTGTAGAAAACTGCATTACGATTTTCAATGCTTCTTCAGATAATTCCGGAAATTCACTTCTCACTGAAGACGAGATTCAAGATCAAGCAAAACTACGATCACGGAATTGCATTTTAAGCCCACTGTCACTTGAAAGTTCAATTAACTGTTCCGTTTTCGATAACGAAAGGTCGTTCTCCTGACTGCAAGCCTGAAATGGAACGCGAACCCACAGAAATTTCTTATAAAAGTTATTCGGAAAATATGTTTCAAAATTCCGTTTCAGATTTTTGAGGTGGTCATAAACCCTTTCCACAAACTCGGAATGAACAAAAATATTATTTTCCTCTAAAAAGGATTCCAATGTTGGAAAAGGTGCAAATTGTCTGTCTTTTACATAATTAATCCATAAAACCAGTTTTTTCTCGAATGCCTTTATTTAGTCGTAGGCATCAAGAACAGTTAAAAAATTTCCCTATAGGGAGAGATTTAGTTAATTTAATTTCGAAAAAATGTCTGAAAGATAGGATAGTATTGATAACCACGCTTCGTCAACAAAGAGTGATAGAAAATCAGAATTACGTTCATTTACAAATAAAACTTCGTGCCTTAATTGAAATAACCTTGTTAGTACTTGGCCCCTGGAAAGCCAGCGAATTTCAGAATGAAGCAAAAGTTGTGTATATTCACTGCCCAGTTCATCGCAGAGTATTGAAAATAACCTGTTATTTAACGGTCGAGCTTTAATAAAATTAACTAGCTTTACAGCGTTGTATAGTACAGTTTTAAATTCTGGTGGCATTCCTTTGGAGGCTAACGCTTCCCTATGTATAAAACAATGCACCCAATTCATATCCGGAGCTACTTCTTTGACCTTAGAAACAACCCCACTATGCCTGCCTGTAAGTGCTCGAGCTCCATCCGAACAGAAGCCTATACATTTTTCCCACTGGATCCCTTTGTGTATTATGTAATTATTGAGAGTGTGAAATATTTCTTCTCCAGTTGTTCGGGATGACAAAGTTCTACAAAACAGAATATCATCATGAATGTTATCATGCACATATCTTACGTAGCATATTAACTGCGCATCATGTAACATCAGTAGTATCGTCTGTTAGTAATGCATAATAACGGCTCTTCTTAACACTTTCGATTAACTGAGATTCTATGTCACCTGCCATGTCATTAATTCTGCGACCGACAGTGTCATTTGAAAGAGGAATCAAATCAACATATTTTAGTAACTTGTTGCCAAACATAGTTTTTACCACATCTTTTATAGCTGGAAGTAATTCCCTGTTTTCGCTATGCACAAACTTAAGATAGGATGCTTCCAGCGATTTGGTATTAATGGAACCCATGGCTGAAATTATATCTTTCCCATGATTTACTGTCTTTAAGCGTCGCTGAAAAAATTCAGTTGGCTTATTTTTCACATCACAATGTTTAGTTTCTAAATCTCGTTGGAGTTTCGTAGGTTTCATGCACTCGTTCGACAACACTTCATAACACAAAACACATTCAGGTTTCTGTTCACTTTCAGCTCCACACCAAGTAAACCCGAATTCCAAATATGAACTGTTATATTTCCTACTGTATTTTTTCTTTGAACTGCTTGTTTCTTCTACTTTAATAGTATCAGATTTACTGGCCGTTACAACACTTGTATTACAATTAGGGTTAGGATTACATGTTTCATTTGCTCTTCTTTTCAAAGTCCTAGTTCTAAACCTCTTTTCCATTATTAAAAAAACGTTTCCGAAAAATATATAAATACTGGGGTTAACTCACGACAAACTTTGTTCAAGTATCACTTAGCACTTCTGAAGATATACTGAGCCTTGGTTGAAGGGAATCTTCAATAATAAAAATCAATACACAACAAGCAATTGGTTGAAATGTGGATAACACATTTTCACTTCAAATCTGACACAACAGCAAAGGAAGGCGGAAGGAAATCAAATGGAGAGAGTATATAGATACTGTCTCCATTTGATTTAAATAATTTTTACTTACTTATTCAATTTTAATTTGTTTTGTTTGGATAATTAAAAAAATAGATTTATTTAATTAAGTCTGCCTGCGGACCACCTGTCCCATCGTCGCGGACTTCCAAGGAATTGCATATGGAATAGTTTTGAAACTATTCAAAACCTTTTTTTTTTTTTTTTTTAATTGGTCTTTGGCTCATGAAGGTAGGTTTTCTCCCTTTTCATGAAAAATGAACTAAATTTTTAAACCTGCAAATCACCAAAAACATCCATACACAAGTAAATATGAACAAAGTAGTTAGGATCAGGAATATTGGCACTTATCTGGAACGCAATGGGAATGCACCAAGTCTATCTTAACTTCAACTCTGCCGGGAATGATTTTTCCTTTCCTACCACTTTTCAAAAAAAGTGGTAGAAAGGCAAAAAAAAAGTTTTAGAACTGACTGAGTACTATGAACTCCTCTAGAAGAATGAAAAACACTCAACTTATATTTTACTTTTGCCATTAATAGCTGTATTTTGATTATTAATGGTAGTTTTATCTAATGATTTTGTATGACCATTAAGAATAGTCATTCAAGAAAATTGCCGCAGTGAAGCAGGATGGAGAGGTTAATGAGACCAATGAGGGCATTACATGAACCGGTACCTGTCAACTTTGAAGGCGCGTACCAAAATCTGTTTAAACCAAATGAATATCTTTCAGGAACGTGTAGGAATTTGTTTTGTTTGTTATTAATATATAATTAAATTAAAAAATAATAAAATAACTATTAATATAAATTTCTTTCTTGATTAAGATTTCTTGTAGCTGCATGAATGTTTCCTTGTTGAAAATCTTGAGTCCACATAATCCTTTCGGAAAGCCATTAATGTTGAAATGAATGATATGCTTCATATCCCCTTGTTAAAACTACAGAGCTAATTTTATGCTTACTGGTAACGTTTTCATATAATTAAATAGTTGATATTTCCTGCATTTTTTCCATCCTTCGAGACATTTGTTCTTGCAATGCTCTTCTTAGGAATGAATCTTCTAATTTTGGAAATTTTAAACTTCGATCACTTGACGTGTATAGAAGCATAAAAACACCCAGTACGAACAGATAATTTTTTTTTTTTTTTATTGGTCCGCTCAAAGTATTTGCAAGACAGCGGTGACACTTGGAAGAAAGGGAAAAAAAGAAAAGAAAAATTTTTGGAATGACTTGATTAACTTACCTGAACGTGGGTGAGACTCGTCAGAATCGCTCGATTTAGATATACTCTCTCCTTAAGATACTGGGAATCGTAAAATTTGTCATGATCGAGGGTATCAGGAGGTCTTGCAGAGAAGCTAACATTAAGTATCTGTTCACCATTATCTTCATTGTCCTAAGAAGTGAAATAAATAAATACATAGTACAAACCAAGACGTAAGTAAACGAATTTTTATTACTATTGCAAGGTGATATGATATGCAGATTAGATGAAACCACCCAGAGTGCTATACTCTACCTAATCATGTCTGACTAATTACCCGCACTGACAACAGCACTATGTGCAGGAAAATATTTTTTCATTTGAAACCTTCCATTTCACTTAAGGGATAATCTTATCGTAAGTAAACTGAAATTATAATGTAGAAAATTCTATTTAGAAAATGCAAAGCTAGTGATGACCGTATAAAGGAAATCTTCGTGAGAGTTATATCAAATTGATTATAATCAATTGAAATATTAGAATGTACACAGACTTTGTGGGAAACTTGATCAAGATGACTGTCATATTGAGATGCTTGTGTACTGCAGTTGCAATCGTGTTTGTTTCTATAGCGATAGACTGTCAAAAAATATATACTGTTATAAGTTCTATCCAGTAGTCGACCATAATAACAATTTTTCTACACATTTTTCAGCAGAAATCCCAAGATAGATCTTCGGCACAGCAAGGGGATTTACTGCTAGAAATTTTATTTTTAAAAAAAAAAAAAAGAAAAAGAAACCATAGAACTCATTATGTCAAACACTCGGGGCCAGTTTTACCATTAGGTGAACCTAGGCAATCGCATAGCGGCGCTAAGACTTCGGGGCACCAGATTTTGCTACATAGTTCGGGGAAAAATTACAACCTTCGAAAAAAATTAGTAAAACCTTGATTAATAATAAAAAACTGAAATAAGTCAAGCCGTCCTGGTGCTCGCTGATGTCCTACATTATTTTCGCCTTTCTCTATTTCTTCCACTCCCCTGCTCTTTGTATACTTAATCTCAAGTGCAGAGTTTTTTCTCCTTCTGACATCTGTCCCAAGATGAGCGGGGAAATTCCGGGGTATCAGTGGTCGCGACTAACCGAATGTTCTCACTCCTTATCTTCATTCCCTATGGACTTAATTCTGTTGATTTTTAGATTAAGCCCTATTTTTGCAAGCTCTCTGAGATCTGAGAAGTTGGGGATTACGTCATTCATTTTTTCGCAGAATTGTCTTGGAGTTTTTTGAAATTACAACTTACAAAAAGTTACTCTCTACTATGGCTCAGGAACGACCCACTGCTCTAGCAATAATATCTACAGAGCACGAAATTGCATCTACAATCAATATAGATGAATTACTTAAACTCTGCAAAAGCAAAAGCCCGAAAGATCAATTTTTTTATAATTTTTGTATTTAAGATGTAATAATTTTCTTGCTATACAGATATTAGGAGTAATCATATATGTATACAAATGTATTGGTTTTGATTAATAACTTTTTTTAATGTTCATAATGATATTATTTTTATAAATATCCACGTGTAGGCGTACGTGTGCTCGTATATAGAGACAATGTATAGGGACGCCTAAATTTTATTTGCCTAGGGGCATCAGATACTCTCGGATCGGCCCTGCAAACACTAAAAACAGTGTTAAGGTTAGGGATTATGAGATGGCGGTGGTTGTCTACAGTACTCTCCTCCCTATATTCCTATGAAATCATTTGTAGCCGTGGGCCAATTATCAGTGATGCCTATAGGCAGAGATGGATGCCTACCAGTGTACAAAAAAGTTAGGACAAATAAAAAAAATATTGGCAAATTTATTTCTAGCTTTATTTATTGTGCCTTATCTTCCTGAAATTATTGTTATTAATATTATACTGTCACCTCCATGGAGTCCAAAGACTCATCGCGGGAGACCCAATCTATTCGCGGAAGCTATCATACCTCTCCAACCCAGTAACAGAAAAAGCACTCACAACTGACTCATAAACCCATTCCACTCATTCACCAATCTCCAAGCAAAAATTCTAGTCCTCACACCCCTAATGACCACAATTCAACTTCCGGGGTTGAACCCCTTCTTGTCCCTCTAGCTGAATGCTGACACATTTCCCCTGCATCTATCCTATAAAATCTTTTAAACAATTCAAAAATGTTTCTATCATACACCTCTTTCTCTTATCAACCAATTTCTGCAGTCAACGCATCCTCAATCTATCCCCATAGGAAACATTCCGTAGGCCATTCAACATCTTGGTCATTCACATCTGAATCCCGTCCACTGCTTCCACATCCAAGAAACCCAAGGGATCAGACTTGAGCACAGTAATCCAGATGTGGGTGTATCAATGCCTTATAAAGAGGAATTACAACTTTCTTATCTCTACTTGTTAAAGTGTTCTTCACCGTAATCTTATGTGCTACCTTATCAACATGTCCTCTAAACCTTAACTCTGTCTACCAACACGCCTAAATCTCTAGCTTCTAGTTCCTGGAGTACAGTGCCATCAATGTGATAAACTCAACATTAAACTGACACCATTAACTTTTATCCATACTGACAGCCTTTTTAAATCTTCCTGCAAGCTCTCCACATCGTCTTGATTAACTATTATTCTACCTAATTTCGAATCATCAGCAAACAACTGAATATTTCCTTTCAGTTTATTTCCTATATCATTTATGTACAAAATAAACAGCAATAGTCCCAGCACTGAACCTTGCGGCACACCACTAATCATCTGCTTTTACTTCGATTCTGCCCCTCCATATACCACTTTTTGATATCTGTCTAGCAGCCACCATCTTATTTTATCTTATCCACTTAATCAGTGTCATATCCAACCCCATTTATTGTAATTTGTGTTACAGAGTTCCATGTCGTATTCTGTCAAATGCCTTTGACAAATCATTGTGTAGCCATTTCCTTTATCCTACTCAGCTGTTATTTTATTATAAAAAGTTAGTAAATTACTATAGGCATGACAGACCCTTCACAAATCCATGTTGACCTTCATACAGTATCATATTTTTATCTACCCATTCTTGAATTCTATTTTCCACTAATTTTTCTAATATTTTTACCACCACGCCTGAGATACCGATTGGTCTATAATTTGCTACTATAAATTTGCAAAAATATCCCTTATGCAAAGGAATAATTTTGCCCTCTTTCCACTCTTACCAGAGCTGAGACTTAAATTAAACAGCTTAGTTAAAGCAATTGCTAGTTTTCTTTTGACATTCTTACAAAACCATAGCTGATATCCCATTTAATCCCACAGCTGTATTTACATAGAGATTCTGCAATACCATACCACCAATTCATCCACCTCTGTTCCCATATTAGTGTCTGTCACATAGGTTAAAGAAGTAACCTGAACTAGGAAGATATGCTTGCAAAGTGGCCACTCAGTAACTCAACTATTTTATCCGCTTCCGTCTCCTCGTGACTATCATCATTATTCATTAAGGTTAATCTTCCTCTTACTCGCCACATAAGAAAAGAATTCTTTGGGATTTCCCTTGGTCTGCTCAGCTAAAATTCTTCTCATAATCTGATTTTGCCTGCGCCTTGTACGGTTCAAGTTTGCTGGTCACCTTTCTCTTTATATTTATTCACATGCATCTAATTCCTACCCAATTAATTCTTCTTACCTAGGTATACAATTTAATACTGCTTCCTCTAGATGACCCGTAACCATATCCCATGCACTACTAACATCCTTATCCTGCAGTGTTTTATGTCATGGTACAGATTTAAGCTTCTTCATAAGCATGTCATAATTACCTGCCTTGTAGTTCCCCAAATACCCTTTCTTGATAGAATATTCCTCATGTTTTACAATTTCCGAAGTCAATACCGCATAAATAATCTTGAGTCAGCACTAACTGTCCGTTGTGATTTCCTATCAACATGTTATTTCTGGCTATTGGACTGCCATCAGCTGGACGTTTTTGGTGGGCCATTATCGGTACACTCTAGATATGCATGATTTCCCACAGAGAAGCAGTTTCTGTGGTCCAACATGAACATCTGAAGTCGAATATCGTTCTGGTCTCAAAAATCACTTCGATCGCATTTTTTTATCAATTACCCCCGCCCTCCCAACACGCACCATGTTATTTTGTTTACTTGCTCTCTATAGCCTAGATTGCAGCACACTGATAAATGGGCTGTATATAATGCATCAGCCAATTAATTTATAATAAAAAAAAAGATTACTGGCGAAAATTAGAGTTATGGGACTGGAACAGCATATGAGACTAAACGTGAGAATTTGGAGTGCTGCTAGGGTATAAGCAAGTAAGAAAACATGCATGAGGAAGAAGATACACGACTAATGAGCAATTTGAATAAGAGTTCGACAACTTCCGAATTACGTGCTTGTGATCAAGTTCATTAATAGAATTACAGAGCGAAGGATATGACGGGCTTATATGAATGAATTAAAAGGAAAAGATATTGATAATGTTTGACATACATGAAAGAATATTTTAAAGGAGATTGCAAAATTATTGCATCTGAGAAATGCAGAACGGTTAGAAGTGAGCAAGAACTGCAAAAACTCTAATTGCATTTTTATATTACCAAGAATGGAAGAGCGAATTCGTTCATTCATCATTTTGGAATGTAGAACAGTAACGATTGGTATGATGCAAACCCCGAAATGATTAATGAGTGTAATCGCTCTTCCATTCTTGGCAATATAAGAAAGCAATTCGAGTGAAAGGAAGTGAAGAAAGGGATAATAGCTGAATACTAACTAATTCATGGATATTTGTCATATTATTCAATAAATGGCCAGGTGGTTTTGCCTTTAACTCAAAGAATGGAAGCTATAAAAGATGCTCATTAATAGCTGGGGCGGGTTGATGAGTTAGCAACAAAAAATATTAACAATAAAGTCAGGAAGTATAAATGATGACAGCTTTGACTGGATATGGTCTAAGGTTGACTTTACAGAAGGAAGAAGCTCTTGCAAAATCAGCCTTGGACTTGCTAAGGATCAGGAATGCTTTTGCTTTGACCCTTGAGTCAATATGCAACAGTTAAGCCACGTATTAAATGCATTAAAGTTTCAACATAAAACCTACTTAAGTTAGAGAAGTTATATATTTGGTGCATTTAAGGCAGTTCGATGTCTGAAATTTTAGATTTTTTCTTAATCAAAAAGAAGATGAAGAGGCTTCATTTGAGCGATGGAAAATAACAGAAATGGGATATTTATAGAAAGTTTGAGAGTGTCGAAAAATTGACCTGAGAGCTTATGAGAATATAATCCTCGACATCGCATTTGCCTTAGCTTGCTAAGATACGAACACTGCCCATGCATCCGTATGTAAGTCTTATTTATTGTTGCTTGTGGAAACTTTGAGAGAAATTTTTCCATTTTAATTTGAAAGTAAAAAAACGTGTATAGTTTTCGTAAGGAAAAAAATTAACGCGTTCCTGTGAGTTCTATTACGGTATATGCCAATGAGGTCTTCTTAAAAAAAGCTACCATCTTGTCTCATTTGTGACTGGATTGCCAGCATGCTTTCAATTTTTCGCAGTCATTACTGTGGAGAGCTCCTTGAGATATCTTCAATGTCGAGCCCCAAAGGCCCTGTGCTCCCGCTTACGCTCTTCGTCTTATATACGTCAATGATCTCTCTTAGTCGCCTAAAATCCAATCCGTAGTTTTGCTAAAAACAGTAATCTCCATATCTTTATTCAGGAAACCTTTCAGTACTCAGATAATTCAAGATTTTCTATGACTAATGGTTTACACATTCATCTCCTCACCATTCTGAAGTGAGGCGAAGAGAGTCTTGTCAGTTTCACTGAAATCAAAACAGGCTTCGGAATATTACTTTTAACAATATTCGAGTCGAATGTCAATATCAGGTTTCTCTTTGGATCGACTTTCAATGTTTAGCTGATCCTAGACATTCTACAGAAACATTAACGCTAGGATGTGTAATGCTATGCAGTGTATGGGAGAATCAATATGAATGGGATGTCTATAACTGATCAGTACTTGAAAAAAAAAAAAAAAAGTAGACCATTTCATAACTGTCTTATTTGTTTCAGTAAGACAATCAGGAACGTGTTCCTTTAAAATAGAAAAGTTTACTATAGTCATGGGAACCTTACGTGGTGAGACCAAATTCATCACCGGGACAAGTTTTAATAAATGGTTCTCATTTTATAAATAAATGGGGGAGGGGGGGTATTTACTGACACACTTCGTTTTACTGATTTGATTTCAATACTAGAGTGAAATCTTGAGACACTAGCAACACCTGTTGACGAATACCAAATATGTAAAAAAAAAAAATAATAATAATAATGATAATCAGCGTTTATCGAAACTAATATGGAAACATTGCATTATGCAGAAAGGAGAAACGTTTTGCGCAAACTTTTGCAACTAACGAAATCTAAATGTACCGTTAAATGTGAAACTTACTCAGGTTTCAAAAAACACTATGGTAATATTTAAGTCTTAAAGGATTCTAAAAGTACAGATGCATTAACTTCACTGAAGGTTTAAGATGCGAATTCCGTAAAATTGTTATTATTATTACGCGACACATCCAGGGAGTCGAAAGCCTCATCGCAGGAGGGTAATCTACTCTACTTCGCTAAATACATCTCACCCTATCCACTACCACACTACAACCAGCAACGCCATCTGCCGCCCATCACCACCACCACCAACAGTATTTTTTTGTCTGTAAATTGCGTATGTTCTGAAGGCCGATTTTTCTATACGTGGGATGTAAAAACCCTTGTGTCCTGGAGGAAAACCCTGCTACCTCTGTACGAGATCGGCTAACTGATCTTCAGTTGAAAAAGCCCATATAAGGATTCACTAGGAGAATCCTTCATAGAATTTTTTTTTTTTTTTTAATTTCAATGCACTGAGAAAATTGATATATGGTTTGTCAATCAAACTTAAGGTTGCTTTGCAAGTATGAATAGAGAGAGAGAGAGAACTTCTCATACAATGATAGCCAGCAAAGGTTGGTCCATTGGTAGAGCCTCTGTTACTAATGGCTCGCAAAAGGTTAAGCAAGTTTGAGCGCGGTTAGTAGTTGGAAGGGGTTCAATCGTTCGATGCTTGGCACACTCTCCCTCGATGAGTCTTTGGACTCCCTGGAGGTGTCACATTATAACTGATTAAAGTAATACTAATCGATTACTCATTTCCGGAAAGTTCACTTAAGGGCATTTCTCATTTTGATATAGTTAATATAGACATCTATTAGGTGAAAACTAGTCTGATTACATATAAAATCAGTTTCATGACCATCTCGCTTCAAGTGAAGCCATAGTAATATGTCATACCCCTAGACAAATCAGTGTTAGGAGTGACAACACATTGCGATAGCTGCGTATTGGGGCTGCGAGCATTGAATTGCAGTGATATGCAATTCTTAATCTTTCGTTCGAGATTTAGATGCTTTAAACTTGAACTAAGGGACTTTATTGAAATTCAATAAACTAAATAATGGATCATATTGAAAAGTCGGTAATGACAACTCATAAAATGATAGCAGTTCTACTATATAAAGCCCTGATCGTACCATTTCTGAACTATTTTGTTCAGTTTTGAGCACTTCGATTTGTAGGGAGTGCAGATGCTATTGAAGATTTCGCGACTGAAATGTTAGTTCCATGGATAGACTGAAGGCATGCAATCTGCAGAGAAGTATTTACCGATGGATGTAAGAGATCTTTTCAAAACTGGGAGAACTAGTGAAGGGTTAAGGAACTATAGACCATCCTTGAACAGTGCGGTGAATAAGAGTGAAGTGTTTCACACACACACACACAGTAATGTGGCGTGATGAGCGAGTAGAAATCATTGTTTGAATGGTGTTGTAAATGCTAAGGGCGTGAATGAATTCAGAATTCGTTATGATAGTCATGCTGTAGACAGAATAAACCTTCCATTCATCTAACCTCAACAGAGATTTGTTGTAATAATCATGATTGTAAATCGAAATCATCTATGATATGATTGTGTAGTAGTAATTTACATACTGTAATATCTTATTTACGAGATTACAACGCCATTAGCAAACTCGTAGCTAAAAGTGTCTGATAGTGTAACAATTTCGAAAAATTGGTAAAATAACCTAGTACTTGCATCCTTGGCAAATGTCCCCCATGCCAAAGCCTTCCTACGCCACTTGTAAAGTTTGAGCCGAATCCAGAAAAAAGCAGGTGGTCAGATGCAATATAGTAGCAGCCATTCTGTTCACATTTTTTATTTATTGATCTTCTGTCTCACGTTCAAGCCACAAGTAATACATTCAGCAAAAGGATCCACTTTTGGAATGGCTTTCTCAGTACTTAGCTCACTTTCTTCGTTATAAAATGATTTTTAGCAATTGTAATAACAGCAAGAGCAGTGGCTCCAGCAGTACATGGCTTAAGAGCCATTAACCAGGATTCCTGATGTAAGGAAGACTAATATGTTTCTAAATTATCATTTCTAGCGATGTAAGTGATGGTTCCTCACCGCATGTGGTTGCTAAAGAAAGTGTCGACTGAGTTCTTTATTCGAGTAGGTGAAAGAGCTTGGCCATTATGTGTGCGTATATAAAGTATCTTGCATTCAGTAATTGGAGGTCCGAGTTCAATGATTTACAGTAACTATAGATCAAAAATCGTACGTTCAACTCTAAAAAAAAGTTCTTTGAAGATTGTTACTGGCATTAAACATGTTGAATATTCAAAATCACGTTAATGCTATATGTGCAATTTTGTCTATGAAAATCTGTAGTATTTTCAATCATGTCTTTCATCACAGGATTACTAAATGTATAAGAACCTCGTATATATATAACATTTATATAGGAAAATAATTAAGTAAGTTTCATAGCTGATTATGATAATAAATTAACCTGAATGTTGAAGATGAAGATATTTTCCTTTGGGCATTGCAAAATAGCAGCCAATCCCTCTTCGAAATCCTCAAACACACTGCTAAGAAAAGTCATCTGACTGATGCTCTTTAGCTGCACTGTAACACTGTTAAACAACATGGCTTCTGTCACGTGACGTATAAGAAGTTGACATTGAGCAGTGACTTCGTTAGCACCATCTGAAAAAAAAAAGTTACAGAAGTAAATAGAAAACTTGGAATATACTGATTAAGAAGCATCTCAATTTCTGTCAAGGAATTTCTAACAAATACTCATTGCGCAAATAAAGTTAGTGAAAACAAGATATCATAAATGAAGATTATCGTTATCGGGACGTCTTTTGTCCATCCATGAGCCCGCGCGCGATTATTATTCAACTACTAACTTCACAGATCATGCTGAAAGAGATGACAAATTATTTGTTGTCAGTAACGATCTAACGCAAATTGTTCACCTACCAACTAGAACCTGATAAAACCCCGTTTTTTTTTTTTAAACACCCTAGACCTTGAAACCAATCCTTCCAAATGTATTGCAGATATCTGCTCTCCTCGGGATGACCTCCGGGATTACATCGCCCCTCATTTTCCGAGCGAATAAATCCTGCGTGTTAAAATTTAAATTAAGTGTGTTAAATGGATTCCAAGATCAAAATTCAGTACATCTAAAAATTACTCGAGTCAAAGTTTTACCCTGAGACTACACTGCGTTTTAAGTGTAGACAGAGTGAGATTTTTTAAAAATAAAAATTAAGGATATTGGAGAACCTTAATGCAAATACTTGCATGGGATATTATCCAGAGCATTACGAGAATGTGCAAAGGAAATATCAGCTCCTCTTACCCAACTGTTTAAGCATCACATCTGAGAAGGTACCACGAGTGGAAAGAGGGCAAAATAGTGTGTTACTTAAAGGTTTCTAGGACAAAAGCAGCAAAATTTGGCTCTCACATTATGCAGTGATGCATCAAAACCTCACCAAGAATTCTTGATATACAGAAGAAGGCGATCCGCTTAATAGATGACGCTCCCCTCTCAGACTTCATTCAGTCGTTTAATAAGAGGAAAGTGTCTGAAAGGAGTCACCTGTGGGGAGAGCGACTTCGTTCGGTCACTTTCCCCATAGGTGCTCTATATTCGCATTACGCCGTTTATGTAAGTGGTTCATCGTCAGAGCTCCACAGCACTGGCCACTACCATTACTCCACTTTCTTCCAATCATATAATAACTAGGCGGCAACTAGTAAAGTTTCCAACTCCAAACAAATATACATACTGAATGAACTCATCTCCTTCATTCCATTCAATTGTTTTATGAAATAATCTTTTCCCCCATATTGTTTTCTTTTTTTTCAATGAGTACAACCACACTTTTTAAAGATAGTATATTACTTTTTTTTTTTTTTTACTTATTCACTTTCCCACACTTGGCACTAATGTATTATAGGTCTTGTGACCTTTCACAGTATATCGGGAGTGGGTCACCAGTCATAATGGGAGAAGTAGTATATAAGTATACCACTCGATAGGATGGTACACTTACATAAACTGTAGCAAATAGGGTTGGATATGAAACTGGTGGAAAATGAGTTGGTGGCAGATGGATAGATATCAAAGAGTAGTGATTGAAAGAGGGGGGAGGGATTGAATCCTGGGGGAGACGGATGATTAGTGGTGTATTGCAGGGCTCTGTACTTGCTACTTATTTGGAACGTCAATGATACAAGGAGAAATAAAGTTGTTTGGTGCAACAATAGAAAGAGCAATACTCACTGAATATTTAGAGATACTGCAGAATGACCTAAATAGGCTTTCCATTTAATGTAGCAACGTGTACGATAATATACTCTGACAAGAACATAGAGTGAGCTTCTTGTTACATTGATGGAACAGGGATTGGGGAGGGGAGAATGCCTGTGATAGGGCGTTGAAGCTTAGAGGGAATAGGTGCGAAATGGTAGCTGAAACAGCTCATCAAGTTACGTTGAGGTTGATCATACCGATATGCACGAATAGGGATGTCCTTATTCCTGTTTACCGCATCTGAATATGAAGGCCCGTATCTGGTCGTCTGGATTTCTTGCGAATGAGATGCGGAAAATGGTCCACAGACGAGAGACTAAGATTGTGACAAGTCTATGGAATGTTCCCTATGAAAATACACTGAAGATCGGGGCCTCAGAAACTAGCTGATAGGCGAAAATGAATGGGGAATGATAGAAGCATATAAGTTGCTACAGGAGGTTTTTTAGGGTCGATACGGAAAACTTTTCAAGAAGAGAAGACACGGGGAAGATAACAAGGGGATCATTAATGAAACTATGAAAACCATGGTTAGGAAGGATGGTAGGTAAGACCGGATTTTTTTTCCCTAAGAGAACAGTGAATGGGTTACCAAGTGAGGGTTGCGAGCCTTTCGTCGGGAAATACATTTATGGAGAATTATGATAGATATTGTAGGAATAATGGTTAGTACGCGCCTCCCATTATGGGAGTCCCCACGGAGATTCCCTAAAAAATAATCTAAAAAAAAAAATATATATATATATTCAGTAAACCCAAACCAAAGTTTCAAGGCCAAAATAAAAATTTGCCTCCTGCTCGAATGGTAGGCGGGCATTCTGGTCCCAACGTGAATGGTATTGAATGCAGATCCTGCTTTTCCTACTTCCATTGCAAAAGTCACCTAAACATAAGGCTGATTTCATGGTATCAGTTTCCTCCTTTAACTCTTGTTTAGGCAGTCCTAAAGATAATTACTTCATACTACTCGTATATAGCACTAACAACTTGCCCTCTTCGATTTTTCCCAGAACGACAAATAAATCAGCAATGCTATTAAGTCGCCTAAATCCCGATGGTATCCCCCTTACTATTCTATAGAACTAATATCCGTCCTGTATCACCCTTACAGGACATTATGCTCGTTTGCCATCTAATCAGTAGCATGGAAGGATGCTTTTATTCGGCTTGTTATTAGAGGGGGGGGGGGGCTGAAAATCGGCAATCAAGCTATCAACATCAATCCTATGCAAACGAATGGGGAAAGTAATGAGCAGATAGTCATTATCGGGAGGAGCAAGAATTAGTTACTTGTTAATATGGATTCCGCCACTCTCGTTCCGCAATAGAAACACATGTGGTCGTATTTAACATTTGCAGTGTATCTGGGAGATGCTGTAGCTCGGTTGGTATAGACATTGGTTCAAAAGACCCGGGTTCGAATCCCGTGTACGACGGGAGGAACCTTCATCAGGTCTTTTCAATTAAATGGTGAGTTAGCTGGTCTCATACCAGGAAAGAGGGTTTTCGTTCCTCAGAACAGGCAATCCGGTCCTTGAACAGTTCTATAGACATAAAATACTTACCCTTAGAGGGATGCATCAGAGGAATGAAAAAACAGCTATATTCAGTTATCTATAGCCTCTAATAAGGGATTCAACCCATCTTGGACGGGTGCGAAATTGATGGCGTGTATTTGATTAGGCCTGGCAGAGGTCTTGTTACCAGGCTATCACTATTTTTATTTTCTAAACAGGTCACCGGTTTCCTCTCTGGCTGTTCATTGTGTATTATAGTGGACTGGATACCAGAGCTTTTTGCCTACGCTTTTTCTTATACATTCTCTCGCTATCTCAAAACATATCCATTGTTGTTGATGGCAATACACTCACTCCATTCCTCTTCATTTCATAAACATAGTGCTCAAAAATGATTCTATCTGTACTCCACAACGTAAAGAAAAACATGTCCCTTCTCCCCTTCCAAACAATTACTGGTGCCGAAAAATACACGGGTGGTAGACATCCAGATAGAACAATTCTTGGGTTTATTTTACTGTTACAGAGCCAATTATATTATCGGTAGAACAAAATGTCATTCCGATAAAAATATGCTGAATTCAGCATTAGTCCTGAACGAAGGCGTAGATACCTTCAGTTTTGAGTGTTTTATGTGGCCTATTTAACTGTTGAGCTTTTGAATTTCGTACCATTGGAGAAAATTCGAAACATCTGATTTATTGTTAAATTCATTTGCCTAGAAAAGTTTTAATGGTTACCGGTGTAGCACTTGTCTGGAACTAATTATCAAAATAGAATGACAACTTCTTTCAAAACGTGCTGAAGATAAAATGGTTTCAAATGAATTCTTGTTTTTAGAAAAACTTGTGCCATAGTTCTATACTATATATACATATGCACGAAAATAATAATAGTTAATAAATAATACTTTTTTTTTTCAGTCTTTTTCTTTGCTAATAGCTTTCTCCATGTGAAGGAAATTGTTTACACATGCACAAAAATGTGAAGAAATTGCGAATCTAAGAAGCTAAATTGGGAATACGTTAAAATACTGTAGTAGAAATGCTACCGAGTAGACTGGCTAATATAGAAAAAGTGACATACACATAAGGAAATTGTTGAAACATCAGGGCATTGTCCATCAAAACCTACTTGTGAAAAATGAGAATTGATAAAATTGTGAAGGAAACAAGTGCCGTTAGCATTATACGATTAAGCGAGCTGAACGATAAGACTATCACTTATCGGAATGACACAGTGTGCATTCTGTCTTTCGGGGAGCCCTGTAACCTCTAGAGACCGCGTGCCTTAGGTGGTGGATAGGGTAGCTCACTAGATATGGTGGGGTGGTCCGAATATATTGAATAAGGACTCGTGGACCAACAGGGCCAATCATCTTGAAAGGAAGTGGCACTCCCATGGTCCCCTAGCTGGATCCATCTTCTTCCTCAAGTAGAGGAAGATCCACTCACTTTAATCTTATAAGATCTAATCTTAATCTCACTTTTAATCTTTACTATAAGGCCTTATCAGGAAAGACCTCATAGCCCTCGAGGCTATGGGGTCGTTCCATTTCTGGCCTATATCTATGTCCCCTCCATAATCTACACTTTCTCCTATTCTTCCTCTCTTGCTGTATGACGGAAGTGTTAAAAATATAAAACGTCAGTGAACTAAGATAAAATATTATCGTCTTGCATGGAATTTATTTAAATAGATGTTATATAAATAACAATGTTAGTCCTAGTCCTTCATCGAGTATAACAGATGCTAGTATCTGGGACTAGAATTTCAAATTACAGCTAAATTTAGGAAGAAAATAAATACCGATAACGAGAACTCGGTAGTTATATTGAACTGCTTTAAAATCCGCTATTTATCTACTTCAGAACAGAATGTTCGATGACGAAATGAAAACTTAAAGCACTGAGTAAGACAACAAGGATGAAATGCAGTGAATGATAAATGTGGATAAGCCATCATTTAACAGAATTTTTCCGCTTGGATTAAACTGTTTATACATGTACAAAAGTGTGAAGAAATTGCGAAGCTAAAGAACCTAAAATGAGAATATTAAAATAGTAGAAATGCTACCAAGTAGAGTGGCTAATCTAGAAAGATAAGTGATATACACACTCGAGGAACATGCGATTATTAAGCACAGACCTGCAGATAGCAAATTTAACAATAACGAGGCGACGAATTAATATTAATTGAAAACTTGCTGAGAAAAGAAAGTGGGCGTAGCTTGTATAACGAAGACAGGCAGCACCGAACCGGTATATGTTTACCAGGCGTAGGGATTAAGGAGATGAGTGACTGCATTCTCTACAAAGTACCAAAGGGCATATAGTAATCCATATTAACACAAGTAACAGCCAACAAAGAATTTTGATAAATATCAATAAACTTTTGATAATCTCATTAAAAACAGTAATGAGCTTAGTTTATATAAAGCTCTCCAATATTCTGCCCAGTTATGGCTTGCAGGAGGCAAATAACAAGAGTTGAATTATTGATTTAAGATAGAGGTAAGGGAAACCCACTATTTACAAACATGGTGTAGAAGTGCTGCAAAAAAGATAATATATTTTTGCAAAGATACTGTCTCAATTTTAACTCAGAAATTTGAGATAGGGGGATTTTTTTCTTTTTCTTTTTTTTTTTTTTTTTGGATATTTACAGAGCTGGTGCACAAGACATACAAATAACTTTAAATGGGAATTGCTTACCTTTATACCAACGCTAGGATGACAATTAATAAATATTGCAAAATTTAACTAATTATCAACAGCACGAATAGATCTAACAGGCGTCATGCCATCCTGAGATTCAGAACTATGAATGCTGAGGTAACTCAGACGCGAAGGAGGAGTTATGTTAGTGATAGTAAAAAGTTTAATTCTATACGAATATTTTTATCTTAATAATTCGGATAGCATTATTGAATAAGTTTGGTAATAGACTGAATTTAGCACTCACTTCAACTTTAAGGTGGCTAAAAAAAGCAGCGACAATCTGTTTAAGATCACATGAGTCAGCAAAGAATGTCTAATAACACAGGCTTGCGATGAAAAAGTTGTCTGGGAAGTAATAATTGATTCTTATAGAATTTTAGGTGCCGAGTTCAGAAAAAAATAGTAAAAAAATTCCATTACCCACCAATTTTACCCAATTTCTAATTTTATCGTTTTTATTAGTAGTATTTTCATTCTCCTTTATTTACAGCTAATTAGTTGTATAAGTGCTTTTTTGAAGTGCCTTTTTATGGTAAATAAAGAAATTTCCACGAAACTTCTCATTCTTAAGATAGGAGATAGAGAGAGGGGGGGGGGAAGCAGATAAAAGTGCAGGTGGCTACTTTGAATCTGATTCGCCGAGATAACGGATGACTTGCCTGTTGTCACAGGCACATTTTCTTGTGTGATTATTTAGTTAAACTTTAGTCGTTAACCACTAAGGTTATCGTATTTCTGAAAGTTGGCATATTTTCTAAGTTAGTGTGAAGATTTAATTTAACGTTGTTTTTGCGGGTTTTTTTTAATGTTTTTACGTAGTGTCGTAATAGTGTTGATGTCATTCGTTAAAATTCGTTTAACTGTGTTTCAAGTGGCGTTTGTAATAGCTTCAAGAGGTTGCAAAAATTCACCTAACATGTTCTGCTACATATGAGGGGGAATTAGTGGTAAAAAACAACTAAGAAACATTACAGATTTCGTGAAAAAAGTACTATGCATATTTTGGGATGAAACGTGGTGACTCAGATAAGCCATGGGCGCCGCATATAGCATGTTCCATTTGTGTAGAAGAACTTAGAACGTGGTACATGGGAGAACAAAAATCTTTCCGTTTCGGAATTCCCGTGGTGTGGCGGGAATCCCGCAACCACACAGATGACTGTTACTTCCGTTCTTTGAATGTTCGAGGTTTTAATGTGAAAAATAAAAAGACATTTCCTATCCTAATTTACCATCTGCAATAAGCCCAGTGGAACATGGTCCTGAAATACCGTGCCAACACCTCCACAAATTTTAGAAGAACCACTTAGCAGCGATTCAAACGAAGTTTAAGATTTCAGCGATGACGAATACAAAAGATAGTGAACTTTTCAAAGACCGATATAAACGATTTGGTCAGACTAAGGAATCTGCAGAACTGCTGGGCTCGAGACTAAATGAAAAGAATTTGGTAATCCTCTGACACTTCTTTCTCATGGTTTAGATATAGAGCAAGAGATTTTCTTCCTTACTTTTCAAAGGAAGGTGATTTAGTTTATTATAGTGATATTCCCGGAATGATAAGAAAATTCAACGTAAAATATGAAGTCATCGTTTGGAGGTTGTTCATCGATTCCTCAAAGCTCTGCTTCTCCATAATTACAATAAGTATGCTTCAGTATCACATTCCGTGCATTTAAAAGAACGATACGAAAATTTAGCCTTCGCTCTCAGCAACCTTAAGTACAATAATCATGGATGGACAGCTTGCGGTGATCGTAAAGTCATATCTATGATTTTGGGAAAATCCAAGACCAAATACCCGTGAATTTTGTGCGAGTAGGACAGCCGAGATTCGATCTCGGCTGCATCACTCTTGATCCAATGTTGGCGAGATTCGATCTCGGCAACATTGGATCAAGTAGGAATGGCCAGAAAGAGTTGCATTAGAATCTGGAAGTAGAAATGTGTTTCACGAAACTTTGATTGCTCGGGATAAAATCCTTTTACTCCTGCTTAACATAAAGCTGGGATTGATGAAGCAATTTGTCAAGGTTTTGTCGAAAGGAGAGTGTTTTAAATACATCTGTTAAAATTTCCGGGATTATCTACAGCAAAATTGAAAGAAGGTATTTTTATGGTCCGGACATCAGGAAACTTATGAAGCATAAACTGTTTGAAGAAAAAATGGCAACTGTTGAAAAAGAAGCGTGTAAATCTTTGAAAGAGGTGTTGACCAAATTTTTAGGAAATCACAAGGACCCCCAACTATAAAATGATTGTGGAAAACATGCTACAGAAATTCAACGATTTGGGATGCTCCACGAGCTTAAAAGTGTACTTTCTCAATTCTCATTTAGACTACTTTCCTGAGAATCTGAGAACTGTCAGCAAAGAGTGCGATTCTACCAAGACATCAAGGAGATGGAAAGAAGGTATTAGGGCAGGTGGAATTTCAACATGATGGCAGACTATTGCTGGATGTTGCACTGAGATGGCCAGGCAAAGGAATTTCACAGAAAAAGACACCACAACGAAATAAAGTATGTACTAAAGATTAATCTGTAACTACTTTAATTTTTTTCCAATACTTTCATTCCACAAATGTTAACAAAAATTTTAAATACTGTTATTTTACTTAATATAATGCGTTTTAAAGCTATTTTACTGTAATATTGAGATCCATTTTGTGAAAACTCCTTAGTGATAGAAAAAAATGGAAGAGATATTTGGAATCATCGGTCAAAAATAAATCAGGAACAGTTAATAGTTTCCAGACAATTTCATGCCTCGAATTTCGCAGGCCTGTGTAATGGAAGACTAATTTTACTGATACTGAGTTGGGGTGTGTATCAGTTCGTAGTAAGTTTATTTTCTTGGAGATATTATACTCATTTTTTTTTTGTATCAACACATGCCGTAAGATGAGAGAATATATTCGTATATGCTGATCCAGTTACGCACCAACAGGAACTATTCTGATACGATTCATCTTCAGGTTACCAATTAACGATCACAATGATATTTTAATTTAAATTACGAGGGGATGAAAACAAAGCTAATGGATTTAATTCTTCCTAGAGGAAATTATGAGGGGTTGTAGAAACACAGGGAATTAAATGGGACAAAAGGATATTGAGGAAGTTAAATGGCAAGTATTCAAAGAAATTGTGCTTTTTAAGTTGCTACCGTCGTATACTTCTTAAAATGTAAATCACTCTAGAAACAATCCAGAGTTGATAACTGATTTGATCATATCAGCTTTTTTGAAGGCTATAGATATGGGACAACAACAGACTTGAAAAAAAATTCGTCTAGTTGTCGTTTGTTACACATAATATACAAGACTGCTAAAGCAAATCATGAAAATGTTTTCGTCAGGAGGGCTAAGGAAGGAAATGAGGAACTATGCGCATATTATTATGTGGCACCTCAAAGGGAAGTGCGCTCTACTCCACTACGCACATCTCTCCGTCTTCCTTACTACACACACACACACACAAAAAAAAAAATCAACTTATCACTTATCAAAAAGTGATGAGTAAATCGCATTCATAATACTCTAATGTACTGTCCTCTAAAGCAGTGCTTCCCAAACTTCTGGATGTCAGGGCCCCCCTTTGCAAAAATTAAAATATTTCACGGCCCCCCTCGAAACAAAATCGTAATAGAGAGATATATTATTATAATATTTATTGTATTTATATTCAATGCAAAACATACACAGCGAATATTGCGAAAATCAAATGCATATATTACATTTTTTGCCTCTCACCGTTTGGTTCTGAAGACGATGCGGGCTGTTCTGGTAAAATATGAAATATTGTCCTTTTTTTTTTTTTTTTTTTAAGTCCGTTTCTGCTTCTTCTGATTGTTCGCGGAATTTTTTTTATTTTTTTAAAATTTTTTTTTTTTTTTATCAGCCACCTATCCATGTCAGGGTTAAATTTTTTAATGTAGAATAGATCAAATAATATCACCACTTACCGATACTAGCACACCACAGACTGATAACATGAAATTAGTGAATATTACCTGAATAAGGGATCCCCGGACCAGGAACATTTCTCTGTTGTGACTTTTCTCCTTTTAAGGTAATTAAGCCTAACGTGAAACAGACAGAAAAGGCAGGTTATCAAAACGTGCATATGATTGGTGCGGAATTAACAAAAGATCGCGCAACCGAAAGATAAAAGCATAGCTGAGAATGAGTTGAAATGCTAACTCTCTTCTACCGAATTCCATATGTGAAATGCCATAACATTCATTATATATATATATATATGCTTGGGAAATCGAACTCGCACACATCTAATTAATAACAATAGTATTTAGTTAGATTTTTGCCCATGCAACATATGGTTTTGTTTCAGGCTATACAGCATAGTTTGTGTATGAGGGGACATGTGATTCATTAATTAGTGTTTTTATCCCAGTTGTCTCTAATTGCACTATTTGTTGAGAAATATATTACACAGACTGCTCATACCTTATTCACTGGCATAATAAAAGTACTTGTTTTTATTGCCTCAGCAGTATAGTGACTATTAGGGAGGCATGTTGTTTACCACTGCAAGCATTTACTATCTCCCCACATGAATTTGTTTAAGCTTTTTTTCATGTGTCAAGTATATGCGAAACTTTTATTGGTAACAGAAAACTAGCTCGGATGAACGTGATAATATAAAACGAGTTTTGATATATATAAGTCAATATCAACAGTTCTTGATATTAAAATATAAAAAATAACAAAAAAGAAATAATAAATAATAAAAGTTAAATACGTTTCTTTTAAAATAAAAAAAAAATTACTTAGTCTTAAAACATTTCAAATAGCCTGTGTAGCTCAGTGGATGTGGCGTTTGCACACCACCGCGCTAGGCCGCACGAAGGAAGTCTTGGGTTCGAGTCTAGTCGGCGACTAGAGGAAATTTTTCTAAGCCTTTTTTCGACCGGTTCCCGAGTTAGTCGATCTCTGGCACGGGCAAGCAGGTTTTTCCTCCCGGAAACTCGGGTTTTTCGTCCTGTAAACTCAAGAAAATCGACCGTAGAACCCACATTATTTCAGACATTAAATATATTGTGTTAGGGTTAGAGACCACGAGATGGCGGCACATTTGAGCCGTCTCTCTTCACTGCGTACCGCTTAATTAGTGATAGCCTTGGGCCATCTGTCTCTGATTGGGTACCAGTGGAGATTGAACTGCCCGCTCAGTCTCCAAAAGTTAGATAGGGCTAAATGGCCTCGCCTACTCCCGTATATACGGGAATAAAAAGGCGTTAGCTGATTTTTTTTTTTAAAACATTTCAAATCGCGGCCCACAGTTTGGGAAGCGCTGCTCTAAAGGACAGCAGAGGGAATATTATTAAAACTCTGCAGAGCATTGTACTCAGTTCACAAAGTATTAATATGGTAAGGAACTAAATTTGTTAACTGAGAATGAAGTAAAAAAAAAAAAAAGTTGCACAGAAATTTAAGGTAAATATACTGTATCTCATCATTATATCAAGAGGAAATTTAATTAAACCATAAACTATAACGACGAGGGTTTCTTTGGATTTAGGGGACGTTCCAGTGGCTTGAAGAAGAGGAAGTGTTACCACTGTTTAAAGGAGGTTTTTGTTCTTAAGTGACTTCCACTCGTGAAAGGTTTGGAGCATCTAGAACATGAGTACCGTGGATTGGCTACTCTGCTTTTAGTCTTGTACATTTTCTGTGTTTCTATTTATTTATTTTTACATAATCCAGAAACGCTACTGTACAGACAGACCAAACATGAAAACTTTTACAAGCCACTTTAGGGCTTAATATAGAGGACTATGAAACTGTTAAGCTCAATATTTGTTTCGGGTAAGATAATGAGTCAATCGTGAGGACAGGGCAGTAGGAAGATGCAAATACTACTAAAATAACAAAAGAAAAATCAATCAATCATTCTCAATACAGTTTTAAAAAAGTAAGTCCTGTTTATCAAACAGCTGCTATGATACTGCTACTAAGGGTTTAAATGCAAAAAGTCTCGATATTTGGTTATTGGATCGTTAGGATACCATACCGTACACGCGTTTTATATAAAAATTGGAGAAATATGCTTAAAATAGTCAGATGGATGGGTAAGGAAGAGAAGGTAGGGCTCCGGTAAGTATTTCATAGAGATCATTGCTTGGTCCAGTGTTCTTAATTTTTTATGTAATGTGAATAATGTAATTGAAAGTTAGGTCAAAATTTGCAGATGTCAAAGGCGGGTAGAGTAGTTAATGAAGATTAAGAGCCGTTGCCTCAAGCCGACATATTTCGTTGATCTCAGGAATAAGAACTAAACATTCCTAAGTTTTACATGTAAAGTCCTTCATGCTGGTTGCAAAACTCCAAGGGTAAACTAAACTCAAAACAGGGCGAGCTGAGAAATCACTTGTGAATAATGTCAGTCTAACATGAAATTTTTTAAATAATACAAGCATTTGACTGACGTCTATAAAGCTGGTAAAAGGAAAGAACTTAAATTATTGGGGTATTTTTGCATTTTTCCAAGAAATCATGAATTAGTAGACATGATTTTGAACTAAAAGGATTCATGGTTTCAGCTGAAATATCAGTGAAACAGCAACTGCCAGCTGGAATTAACTTGAGGAAAGTGCAGTAACAGATACTTCGGATAAATTTTAAAAGAGCAGCGTAGATAAGTATATGGAATAAGTGAAACAGTGATTAGGTACATTTGTTTTATTAGATATGGTTAAGTTAAGAAGTGGTTTTGTTTACTCAAAACGTAATAACTGTGGAGAAGTTATGTGATGTATATTTTACACAAAATATAGTACAATAAAGATCGTTTCATTAAATGAAAAACCCAATTGAGAATTCCATTGGGTTTTTATTCATTTCTGCTCACATAAATGGCCTGAATGTGCAAGGAAAATTTCTTTTCTAACTTGTTAATTTTTTAAAGCTTAAGTCGTGATTTTATTCGCAAGTAATTTTTTCCCTTGCTATTATTGCTAGTTGTGCGAGCGATCAGTAGCTTAGCCACATGGGAAAAAATCCATGTATTATTGAGAAAAAAGAGATTTCAAGAGTTCGAGAGACGAAACGTCGCTCTTGGAAAAAAACAAAAAAAAAAAAATACAAATAAGTGTTAAAATTCCTTTGTAGTCTTATATGGAGAACTATCATTGTAACATGAAATCCTCTTCAAAATGAACGATGCAGAACTGAAATTGAACTTATATTCTTGTTTAATCCTTTATCGAAGCGTAAGCAAAGTTGGAGCACGCCGAGGAATTAGACCCGGGAGATGCAAGGTTGAATTAATACGGAAGTAATATTTCCCATATACAAGAAGCGAAAAAGGTGTATTATCTTTTTAAATAATTACACCGCATTAATTCCACTCCTTGGTATATCTCTTTGGGCCTGGTTCCCACTGATAAGACCTCAAAGTATGTCGAAACGGATGTGGGCAGTGATGCTTCAATGCTTAGCCATTGATGGGAAGTCAACAGCCGTTACTATCCTGGTTACGCAGATACTTCGCACGTGAAAACACTTCGCTAAGGATTAAACAAGAATATCGTCATTTCTTTGCGCGTATAATTTAAACTAAGCTTAAACTAGACTTTTAAACTACGTATAAAAAAATTAATTCTATAACGATGAATAATTGAAACAGATCCTACTGAATTGTCTCTCGGAAGGCTTAAACAACATTTGTGCAATTTGTGTGTATTTAAGAGCAGTAATTGTCGAACCATACAAACCCATTCACAGAAGAAAATGTGGACAGCAGGGTTTTCTCCGCCAGTTTATCTGGGGTTTTTCATCCTGCAAGCAGGCAAACCGGTCCCGTGAACACACACAGATTACAGTCAGGAATACTGACCCAGCCATAGGCCTGATTCGTCAGCTATGCCGGTTCCGAGCGCGGATAAAATTTGTGGGGGACTGAGATGGTGCCCTACCTCTTCGAAAAAGGGACCTCACGGCAGTTGTATCATTATAGAATAATTATTACTACCACTCGATTTATATTCACCGACTGCACTGAATAAAATTTTACTTTTTTTTGTTTAAAAAAAATTTATATTTTTTTAACAATATTTCTTATACTTAACACAAATGAATAAACGCCATCATAATTTTTTGTTGTTGTTGTTTTAATTTGTAATTTTATTTTCATGGTGGTGGCGACGACGAACAATAAGATTTAAGTACTTGTTGATCTCGAGCAGGGCTGTCCAAAACACAGCTCGCGGCCCGCCTGTGGGTTTTGATTTTCACAAGCGAAAAAATAAAGTAACAATTTGAACCGAATGCTTATTACATATTGTAATTTTATCACTAATCCATAATCTCGACGTTGGTTATTTTATTTGGTGTTTTTACATCACTATATACCCATACCCCCGTGTTTTTCAAATATTACAGGTGTCAGGGAAGCGTTCTTACACTGCTTTGTTCTAACGCGCATGCTCAGCCGATCTCGGGTTACGTGAGCGGGCGATTAGTGTTGCTCGTTTGTTCAGCTTTCGAGGTTGTGTCGCTGCTGCTCAATAAATTACTAGATAATTATTGGATGCGGCCCTCGGATTACCTAAGGTTGGACAGCCCTAATCTAGAACAGTTCCAAAACTTTTCCTACGACGGAACACTTCACAAATCGTTAAATTTTCACGGAACACCTTGGTTATTTTGTAATGTATTAATTAATTGTTAATTAGCTGATTTTTTATTATTAATAATTGATCATTAATTAAACATAAACATCATTAAATTAATTTATGCTGATTTTCATTGACATCCCATTCTGATCACCAAAAATTTATAATATTATTATAAGTACTTACGAGTGAATGCAGACTTTTTCGTGTGCTGATAGTTTTCCCTTCCTTTTGTACATCCTAGAGATCGCTTTGTACGCTGGTGGTGGATGACTCGCTATCTGTTGCGTCACAAATACCTTCAATAAGAGATTTCTTAATACCAAAATTAAACAAAGTCCCTTGTCTCTTATTCATATTAAAATTTAAATCTGCAGGCTTATGACTTTTAAAAAAATCACGGCACTAACGTTTCGAAACTTTCACCCTACAATATGAACTTGCGAAGAAAGTATTCAGTATTACTAGATTTGAGAACCGGATACAGACTACATTGATCTTCAATTTCAGTGGAAAAATTTATTTTTATACTTCCTTGCTGATTGGTCACTACCATTTGCAACACAGATGTTATTTCTTTCAGTTTTGAGAACAGAAGATACGCCTCCCATTGTTGTAATCGACTTGCAGGCAATTTTTATGATCGGTCAAACAGCGTTATTCCCTTTCCCAAATGTTGAAAGGCTTCGACGTGTGAAAATTAACGATAATTCATATATATACTTCCACGTTTAAAAATACACGGCTTAGTCAATAACATTTGCTAACACAGATGTTATTAGGCGTTCAGGGTCTGAGCTTTTCGACATATTCACGAATATTGTTCTCCTCAGAATATTTCCAGTATAAAATATTTATTCATGAAAAATGCTTAGAAAACTAAAATGACAAATTCCAGGAGAACTTATCGCGGAACACTTATTCACCTTCCGCGGAACACAGTTTGGGAAACTCTGAACATTAAGATGACAGCAAATCGGGAGGAGATGAGTGAGTTATTTGGAATTACGATCCAAAGGGTTAAGAGTAAGATGAACATATTGTTAATCGCGCGTGTTCCCGTGTGTCTTTTCTGCCGAATGAAACTACTGTGCGAAACCCGCTAACTTGCGCTCAGAATGAAAAATACTTAAAAGACATCTTTTATGCTATTGGAATTCGAATTCAAACCTTTCAATTCAATTTGAATTCAAACATCGGCATAAATATTTGCGTGTTTATGCCGATGCAGAAAATTGTGTGTTGGGGGGGGGGGGGGGAGTGTAAAATCCCTATTTAAATCTAAACCACGATTAAATTAAATTGCAATTATATGTTCTAAACATGAAACTGTGGCTAGTACTTGGTCGAGGGGTTACTTCGAGTCACATCAGATAATTGCATAACGAGCAATAAGATTATCCAACGTTATTCGAGTTTTTAATTTGCCAAAGTTTGGGTGTAAAGAATATAAAATTCTTCTTTAGCCTATTTCCATCCACTTGCAGGATATATGCCTCCATCTTGTTTGTTGTTGATCTTTTACCACTTTCCTTTTCTTAGTATTCCCGTAGCGTTTAAATTTTGTCCACCTTTCGTCTGTTAATTCTAATATGGCCGACTCATCTCTATTTACATCAGGCCTGGGCAACTTTTCCTAGTTCGTCAGCCAAATTATCATTCTGTCCCCAAGCCAAGGGCCGGAACAAATTATTAAATAAAATAAATTAATATTAAATGAATTAAAACAAAAACAAGTCGCTACTTCATATTTCATTTATTTATAATATAATGCTTTGGTATAAAGCTCTATATAAATTTTTATAATATAATGACCGACATAACAATTTAATGTGAAGATTGGCCTTACACTTCAACTACGAGCCTATCAATATTGACGTTAATATTACTTAAGGATAATCACAGAAATTTCGAAGTTTTCGTCCGTTATTCTTGTCCGAATTTTTGATTTATTGTATTTCATCCTCGAAAAAACTGTTCACACATATGTGCTGCCGAAAAGACAAATGATTTTTCTCGAAAAGGCGCGTAAATTTGTATATTTTTCTTCCAAATAAAATTTATAAAACTCCGTCAAAGCAATGTTGTTAAATTGTGATTTTAGCACTAAATCCGTCTGGAGCTCAATAAGTTCCAATCTAAGTTTTCTGGCACATTATTTACATCAGCATCCATCGGGACTGGCAAATATAGCGAATGTGGAATCTTTGTTTTTGAAGTCGGCAAATCTTGTATCAAATTGCTCTATTAGTGCCTTCAATTCATCTCCACAACAATTATAAGGGATATTTTTATGAGTTGCTAGAGTAGGAAAATGATAACAATTTTTAGCTTTTATCTGACTTTCCAACAATCTTAGGTTATTACAAAAAGCTTTGACATGTCCATGCAGTTCATGAACCAATTGTCCTTGTTTTTGCAATTTAAGATTCAGTTCGTTTAGGTATCCGGTGACATCTACAAGGAATGCTAAATCACACACCCACTCATCTTTTACTTGGTTAATTGTGTTTCCTTTTAAGTCCATAAAATCTGCAATGTCTTGTCTCAGATCATAGAATCGTTTTAACATTTTACCTTCACTCGACCACCTCACTTCACAATAATAAGAAACATCTTCATAATCCGAAAATAGGTCTGCCAAATACTCTTTAAATTGGCGGTGATTAAGTGCACGTGACTTAATAATGTTAATACAACAACTTGCATAACATTTGTGAATTTAATCGATTTTGCACACAGATTTGGTTGGTGGATAATGCAGTGAAAATTTGTTAAATTTTCCGGATGCACCTGTAGTTCTATTGCTCTTTCATGAACTATTCCAATAAATCCCTTCTGTGCACCAACCATTGCAGGGATTCCATCAGCGCATATGCCAGATAGTGAACTCCATTTAAGCCCAAATTTCTCGAAGACTGTTGACCTTTTTTAATATATCTTCACCGGTAGCTGTTCCTTTTAACGGCCGAAGCGCCAATAATTCTTCTGTGATGTTGAAATCCGCATCAATTCCTCGAATAAATATTGCTAGTTGTGCTGTATCGGAGGCATCGGTACTGTCATCCAAAGTAATTGAAAATGCTTCCAATCTAGCAATCTTCTCTTTTAAACTTTTTTTTGATATCATCAGCCATAATTTCTATCCGTCGGACAACAGTACGTCTCGACAAACGAATATTCTCGAAGTCTTTTCTTTTCAAGGCATATTATACTTGCAACATCCAGCAGACATTCTTTGATAAATTCTCCTTCACCAAATGACTTAGAATGCCAAGCGATTTCTTCGCTTACCACAAAACTGTGGTGCTGCGTAGTTTTTCTTGTTGAACATTTGTTGCTGCGTATCCTAATTTTTCTTCAACTTCCGTATTTCATCTTTTCGTAGTTGTCCATCAATTTTTGGGTGATCTGCATATCTCGAAGTGAAGTGTCTCTTCAAGTTGTATTCTTTGTTGACGGATACGGATTGCACAGCAAACATACAGGCAAACCTTTATTCAGAATAAAATAATAATCCTCCGTCCAGTTGTCTTGAAATTGACGATTCTCTGCATCTACTTTTTTTTTTTTTTTTTTTTGCAATAACCCCTGACATTGTCCCAAATTTATAAGCGATATTCACAGGGCCGGCGGAAGCGGGCATGCGAACGCCGCAACGAAGGGGACGCCGCCGCCGGGGCACGGTTCATAAGTTCATTTTTAAGAAACTTAATTTTTATTATAAAAACAAAATTTTTATAATGATCAATATTAAAATAAGGCGGATACACCGAATAAAAATTTAAAAAAAAAATTGTATATAGCCACCTCTTTGATCAGCCGGCTGTTTACAATTTTCCAGCGAGAGGGCTAAATGTTTGCCTGCAGAATGTTGTGTCTACTGCAGTCTATCTAAAGTGAAACTGAACGGTTTTTAGGCGCAGAAACGAATTTTCGTACAAAAACATTTGTTGCTAATTAACCAGTGATATGGTACACATCTCAGTAGGCTACTGACAGTGCGGACTATTATTTCGTCTCTGTGTCGTGTTGTGTAATAATTTCTTGTGGATATAAAAATAGAAATGAAATCAAAAATTTTAAAAAAGTTATCCGGTGCACGTCATGCTGCAAAAGAAGCAGATATTAAGACACAAACTAGGGCTCTTAATAAATTTGTTAAAATATTAAAATATTCTGATGCAGATTGTAACCAACTTGATACATCAGAAATCCGAGTTGAAGAACCGTACACATCATCCAGTTCGCATGAAAGTACTATTGAACAAGATAACAAGACGCATGATTTAAGTGAAAAACAGGTGAAGAGTAGGTTGTAATTGACCACGAAACTAACACATCGTTAGTCTCTGTAAATTTAGAAGATCCAGGTGAATGGGGAAATATTGAAAAAATTACGAGTTATTTTAATTGAAATGGGACCTGTTCAAAAGAAAAATATAATATATCCCAGAGATACATATGGTCGTAAATTTGGCGACACGTATTATAATAGAAAAATGGAAAACGGGGAGTTCGTGCCACATGGCTCATTTATTCCGAAACTTTAAATTCTGTTGCAAACTTTTCGCACCTACTGAATCAATGAGACTAGTTTAACTCACATGAAAAATTTCTTAAAATGGAAGGAACTTGATAAAAATTTAAAAAACAAAACTATTATTGATTGTCAGACTCAAAGCATGTATGAAATGGAAAAGAAACATTGGACGAGTGTTTTAGAACGCTTGATTGAAATTATAAAATTCCTTGGTAGACAAAATTTAGCTTTTCGTGGATCATCTGATAAATTATATGAAAGGAATAAAGGCAAATTTTTTAAATTAGTCATACTGTTTGCGAAGTTTGATTCCGTTATGGAAAATCATGTTGAAAGGGCCCCCACAACGAAACAATAGAGTACACTATTTGAATAAATACAGTCAAAATGAAATATTGGAAACTTTAAGTAACGCAATCAGGGATAATTTTATTATCAATTCGAAAATCTAAATATTATTCCATAATTTTAGACTGCACACCTGATGCAGGTAAAACAGAACAAATGACCATTATTATTCGCTTTGTTTCCTGTGACAATGGAATTGTCAAGATCAGAGAAAACTTTAGGTTTTGCAGATATATCAGATTCCACAGGACGTGGTTTATGTGCAGCAATAATGGAACAACTGAAAAAATGGAACATTCCCATTGAAGACATGAGAGCTCAAGGGTATAAAAATGGGGCAGATATGAAAAAAAGAAAAAATATGGGCTCCAAATTTTGCTTTTGAACAAAAATCCTCGAGCTTTAAGCGCGTGTGCTGCTCATACTCTAAATTTAATCATTAACGATGCAGCCAAATTGAATGCAGATACAATTAGTTTATTTGCAATTATTCAAGAAATATACAATTTTTTCATTCTCTTACAAACGTTGGGCAATCAATTTAAATTTCGTAAAATATTTAACATTGAAACAGCCATCAGAAACACGATGGGAAAGAAAATTAATGCAATCCGCCTTCTAAGATATCAGTTACGAGAAATTTACGATGCACTTTTTAAAATTTTAAATAATGAAAATCTTAATAAAGAAACTCAGCATGAAGCACAAACATTATGTGCTAAAATAAAGGACTACAAATTTATTTGCTCTCTTATAACTTGGCATAATTTACTTAACAGAATAAACCCTGTGAGTAAAATGCTTCAAGACAAAAATATGAACATCACACTTGCTTTAGAATCTATCGAAAACTTAAAAATATTCTCACAAGAGTATCGATCAGATACAAATTTTAAAGAAGTTCTAAAAACGGCAGAAGAACTGAGTGAAGAGATGGATGGATGGAGAACAAGAATTTAAAACTGGTACGGAAGTTCGACGACGGAGGAAGACACGACAATTTGACTACGAGAATCATGACGAAACGCCACGATCGCCAGAAGATAAATTTAGAGTGAATGTGTTTTATACACTTCTAGACGTTGCAATGTGTTCGTTAATAGAACGTTTTGAACAACTAAAAACATTACGATAATTTCAATTTATTGTATAGATTATCATAACGATTTAAAGATTCTCTTGAAGGACGGCGACAATAAAGACGTAAATGCAATAGAACTATATGACGAGTTATGCGCTTTCCGGGATATTTTTCGGAAGATAATTTAAATATTCAAAACCCTTTCGATATTCTTAAATTTACTGTGTCCAATAATTTATCTTTCCCTAACTTTTCAATTGCTTTAAGAATACTATTAACCTTACCTGTTAGTGTAGCGAGCAGTGAATGTTCCTTTTCCAAGTTGAAATTGATTAAAACCTACTTAAGAACAAGTAGGTCACAAAAAAGCTTGTTAGTTTGACGTTAATAGCTATTGAAAATGATATATGTGCGGAATTAGATGTTAAGACCATTATTTCTAATTTTGTGAATATAAAATCAAAAACCCTAAAATTTTAATTAAAAAAATTTAAAGCATATTTATGTACTTTAATTTATTTTCTGTTATTCTATAAACATGTTATTGTTTGAATACTTATATTTAATGTTCTATTTATTTCTGAATTCTTTTATTTTCTCATCTATCTTGAGTTTTTTTATTTTCCTAAAAGATAGTTCCACTTATAAAAATTATTAAAAATTTTTTACAAGTAACTTGTAAAATGGGGAATTTTTTTAAACTTTAGTTCAAATATATTTTAACTTTAATTAAAATTCATTTTAATTTTGTTAGCGATTCGGGTCGGTGAGAAGGTTATAATCCCTGTATCATTATATTCAACAATTAAAGTGAAGTGGCTTTATCAAAATTTGCTTTAACTTTTGAGAAATTTTTGAATATTCGGGTTTTTAACGATTATCCTGCCTAATCAACACCCCCGGTTCGTTACATTTAGCGAACCAACGTGTGGCTGTTCTGTCAACATTTATTTAAGAAATTTCAAATAATTTACATTTTTTATTATCGTAAAAGAATCACACATACGCCCGGATCGTTATAGGGGCGCTTAGATAGAAATTGCATGTGGGCGGCAAAGACCCTAGCGCCGGCTCTGGATATTCAGAACTGTCAAACAAAACCGTCTTCTACACCGCAGACACCGAACAGGACATGACATCAATGCAGGCACTGAAGAAAGCACAACACCAACGCAAGTACCGAACTGACACGTTCACACACGCCGCTAGTCAAAGTGAGAAAGAGACCTTGATTGGAGAAAACTGTGTTTTGCGCAAATCATGCGACTTCAGCTTAATGCGAGTTAGTAGAACACACCATGTTTTCTCCCACCATGAATCAGACAAACTTCGCTGAAATAGATTAGGGCCAAACCAGGCCCGCGGGTTGCCCATATGTGATTTACCTGCTTGACAATGTGATCTACTCCAGCCATTTCTCTAATTGCTATTATTTTTAATTCTCTTTGTTATGTGGGGCATTCTTCTCTCCAAGGCTCTTTGGGTCGCATGCCGCCTATATTCTAGTCGTTGCTCATACCGCATTTCAATAGGTAAACACTGGAATAATGCAAATCTTAAATAGCTTTCTTTTAGCATGCAGGCAAAATCTCCTGATAGATATAATCTTTATATATCAAAAATGCTTTATTCTCTTGTGTTATATTTATTTTATTGCCATGTTTTTCATTAAAACTAACTGACCGAAGTGAATATACACAATGAAATTGTGGAGGACCACATAACGTAAAGAATATCAACGAAATATTTTATATTATACTACTGAATTCCTATTATAGATTGTTTTATTATTGCAGTATTATATTTACTAGTTTCGCGAGCAGACGTTTACTGTTTATCCCCCCCTCCCCTTTTTTTTGTAACCTCCTGACAAAGTGCAGCTACTGGTTCCGATACTAGCACAATATATTACTACGATAGAGTATATATTTCAATTATATAATTTATATTCTTTACGTTATATGGTTTTATTGAACTTTGACTATCTTCAAAACCACAGCAACCAAGCTCGCAAGTTCTCGATTGTTTTCCCCGCTTTCTCTGAAGTTCCATACATCATCTAACTTTAGATATGCTATAATAATAAAATTATTAACTTTTTTTTTTTTTTTTAGAAAAAGATTTTGAAACCAAATTACTGTACAGTAGGGACTTTTCCCTTCATTTGATATTCTTTAGCAGTTAAAAAAAAGTTGACAAAAGCAAAAAGAAAATCAAAACGTACCTCTGTTGGAAAGAGAATCTTGTGAAAAAATGGCACGACTATAAAAATGAGAAAACAAACCTTTCTCCTTTCTTTTAAAGTGGTGACTTATATCCGTGAGAACCGTAAGAGCTGCTACTACCACAAAGTGGGAGCCTTCCATTCTACTATGAGGAGACGCCGTGAGCTATATTTTCGGACTCACGTTTTTAAACTTAACAGCTCTTCACCCCCTCTTTCTCGTTTCGTGCGTATTTTTTTATTTCATTTTTTTTTTTTTTTTGCTTCCATTGTGGAATTTGTTTGTTGTTAAAAAAGTACGTCTTTCTTCAATCTTTCAGTCAATAAAGAATAACAAGATAGACGAGAGGATAATAAAAAATCATGCTCTATGAATACTCGACGATCCTGTGTTGAAATCTAAAATCCACCTAAGATTGGGGATGGTTGGATCAAAAAATAGTTTACGGTTGCCGTAAAAAATGAACCGGAAGCATAATTTCTAATGGTGGATTGTACCGTTCTCGGGATATAAAGGAAATACCACATAAAACAAAGCATAATAATATTACAGTAATTACAGTATGGCCTTTTCCTGATCAAATATTCGGTTATCTCGAGATAACTGAATATTCAGCTGGAAGAAAAAATATAGATATTACCACGTTTTTTAAAAAATTAGGTCGCTACCCCGCCAACGCCTTTCCCACTGCAAGTTTGATGGTTGCAGTGAAGACAAGCGAAGCACAACACAGGCGTAACTAACTACCCATGTGGATAGAGGGACGCAAACATAGCTTATTCCTTCCTGAGTGGTCATAGAAATCAGCATAACGGAAACATCACTTTTATATTTGTATACGGAATACAGACAGTAAACTTAAGTTATTTTATGCTCTTCGATTGCTGCGCAACAGCATCCTATGGAGCAACATAAATGCAGATGACATTCACGAAATAAGCATGAAAATCTTTAAAATGTTTAATATCTCTGGAAAATTCTCTACTTTATTCCCAAGTACAGAACTTCTTATTAAAGAGATGTAGAATACAGTATTTCCCCATGTAGCATATCGATGGGGGGGGGGGGGAATATTATCCAACTGATCTAAAATCAGTTTAGCATAAGTCTAAATCCTTCCCATATTACGCAATAAATATCAACACACGAATCCAAATTGGTCGCCTGCCCAATACTTGACTCAACTTTAGAGACAAATAGCTTGTTATTACGACAATAAGACGGAATTATGGTTAAGGATATTCCGTACTGAATGCGCAGTTTTAATAATCATTAGCTAAATTCCTCTCGCAGTACTTGGTCCTCTTACGAACTACATATCTGCAGTGTTCAAATATTAATGTCCAGGATAACACTTTATCGCTTAAAAGAATATTATAGTAGCTGTTCTCACATTTTTTTCAATCATTACTTCACATTCACGATATTTATTGATAAATGCTAGTGTGGATACCAGCATACTTACGCCCGCATAATGTTTTTTTTTTTTTTTTTTTTGAATACCTTGAGATGAATTTTATCACCACGTGCGACACCACGCTGCTTATTGGAGGCTTGGTAAACATTCCATGTCCGTTCTAAGAACAAGATTTCTGAATTATTTAATTCTTAGCCCAATAACAGTATTAATGTGCTACACGTTTAAAATCTTTTGTGAGAGGAATTAGACAAAAAAAAAGAAAAAAGTTTTAAACATGATGCGTAAAAGCGTATCCTGTTTTTAATTACTTTCAAGTCTTACATGACCTTTATAATATTCAACTAAAACTGAAGTTCCTGTTACAAAACCTATCAGGATATTGGTGCTTATTCTTGAATTGTAAATGGTATTCTATGGCGCTCGTCTCTCAGTTACTTCTTTCATGGGAAGGATCTCTGTCATTCTTAAATAAATTTCACAAGGGTTATTTTATATCCATTTTATAGTCCTCCAGAAACGCACATACATATACGCATGCGCGTTTAGTTTGATGATATAACAAAATAATACACACTTCCTTGTGAAGGGAAAAAAACATCACTACGGGTGTTTCATATTTAAGTAGTCTTTCTGTTAAATTAATAGAGGAGGTCCTTGCTGTCTTTTCTTACTGCTGTTATCATAGCTGGATAAATTATGAATAGTTTGATATTCAGACCAAGCTCATTACTCTTCGCTTTAGTTTGTTTTCGTCGCTATGAGCCTCGGTAACTCGTGTGTGCCCATTCGTGGGGTGTACTTCGAGTGTATACTTATAAAGTCTTACAAGCATACTCCAACTGTTATAAGAATGCACGAATCTTTAAGTAAAAGAATGAAGATTTTGTCTGCAGTTCAAATTTGACTAATTTAATAATGCGCCATGTTGCTTTCATAACACGCCACATTATTTACTAGGGGAGCTCTTTAATTTTTGATTGATTTCGTTTTCCATTATGGAAAATGTTCAACTTTACTGAGTTATTTAAATAGCAGCTGCTGGTTCATCATCAGTGTGATAATTTGGGAAATGAATAGTTTGATAAAGAGTTTCAATTTGGACTGGAACGACTTCGACTGGTCACATGCAGTACGATGAAAGACGAGCAGAATACTAAGTTGCTAATTATGAACAGTTTATCATGGTGGTATTTATTTATATTAACGTAGTCTGATTGGAAGTTACCATTACTTAGTACTAAGCAGAATAAAAATGGATAGCACACTGAAGAGAACAGTATGTAAGAAAGTTTTAAAAATAATTAAATTTGAGCAGCTTTTACAGGTAAATTGTAGACTCTACTACACAAACATTATCGAATAAAAAATGAAACAAATTGCAAACAAGAACTAAACCTTGGAGTTTCAGTGACAAACTCTGAAAAAGACATTGATTCGGCCAGGAAGGTATAAGATCAAGTTGTCTGCAAGGATAGAAAAATACGAACACCGTGATGGACAAAAGTCTTGAGAAAATTTTTGTTTAGCTACTTTTTCAGCTAAACTTTTCAAGAGGAATGCAAACAGGAGTGCATATAAATACTTGAGGTAGAAAAAGCTGTCAAAAACTTGAAATGTGGAAAGGCAGCCAGAATAGATGATATTCGACCAGAAATGCTTAAGTGTGAAGGTATAAACGTTTTGCAGTGGCTGCACTACATAATTCAGAGGGCCTGGTCAGAAGGTCGAATTCTCGATGATTGGAGCAGAGCTCTCATAGCACCCATCTATAAAAGGGGAAATAAAATTGAATGTGAGAATTATAGAGGAATTTCTCTATTAAGTGTTACAGGTAAGATTTATGAAAGCATACATGAAAATAGGTTCAGAAAGATGGTGGAAGGGGAAACTTGTAGAAGAACAAGCTGGGTTCAGACCAAATAGAGGTTATCAAGATTAGATTTTCACTTGAAGACAAATAGTTCATAAATCGTGGGAACATGACAAGGATCTGTACTTAAGTTTTGTAGATCTGGAAATGGAATATGATAAGTCGCCCAGAGAAAAGCTTTTCTAAACACGACAATTATATGGAATGAATGGAACATTATATAGAGCAATACATAGCATATATTTAAGTTGTGGGAACATGACAAGGATCTGGACTCAGCAGTTAGAATTGAAGGAAATACAGGAAGATGGTTTGATGCAAAATCAAGGGTAAGATAAGGCTGCACATTATCTTCACTCTTATTCATCATCTATATGAATCACATGAAAGAAATTGATATTAGGCTTGATTTTAGAATTGGAGATGTTAAACTTAGCTGTTTGCTTTATGCAGATGATGTACTCCTACTAGTGCAAGTCTCCAGGATTCTCTAACTAAATAGAATAACAGCTGTAAAACATTTGCCATAAAAAGCAGCAATAAAAAGACCAACACTATGAAAATAGGCAGAAAAATAGAAAACTTCAGCTGCATTCAGAATGGAGATCCTATAGAACCAGGGTTCACAACCCGTGGGTCGTGATCCCCAAGGGGTTGCAGAGTGTTTACTGGGGGGTCGTCACAGTCATTTGTAGCGTGCAATATTCTACTACTAGTTGTAACACTGATTTTTTATAAATGAACGGAAGTGACTTAAGGTCCACCGCGGCCGATAATTAAAAAGTATCAAAGGCCCGCCGTGTTCATACATATTAAACATTGCCTTTAATTTTTTTATTTTTTTTTAAATTTCCGGCGGAACTTGGTTCACTCCCTAAATACAAAATACGTCATCATTAAAACAAAATTCTATGTCACGAATAGTAAACTGGAAAAAAAAAATTCACTATGATGCAAAATTCAATATCAAAATTAATTTTTAATCGGCGTCAGGATGTTTGAATAACAGACTGTCGAATAAAGGCGAGTTGTTCTCTTAACGCAGTTGAAGATCACCCCATATGTTTTGCCGACGCTGCCATGTTTGCAATGATGTTATTCTATAATGTAAAATTAAAAATGAAAGTAAATCTTGGAAACATTGCCATATTTGAAAAACTCTGCAGTGTGATAGAGGAATCTGAAGACGAACTGGATGAGAACCTGAAGGAGATTACTGGGCACCTTGAATCCCTTGAAAAGGAATTTCAGAGTTACTTCCCTAAGCTTACAGAAGCTGCTGCACTGGTAAGAAACCCATTCTCTGTTTCCTTGAATGTAGCCAGCAATCTCGATGAAGTATAGGATGAATTCATAGATCTGCGGAACGATTCCGCGGCACGTAATTTGTTTGTCTTATAAAAAATTGTCTCAGTTGTGATGTGCTATGTATCGGTCATATTCAAATATAACTATGCTTGCCTTTCGAGTTTTACTTCCATTTGCCTCTACATCTCTGCGTGATTAAAATTAAAAGAAACACACGTATTAACCACAGTGAAAATTATATTAGTACGTGTTAATTATGATCGCACCACAGGTTTCGTTATTTAAGAAAAAAAAATCTCTGCGTGAGTTCGTGAATTGATATGATATGAGAGTTCTGAGAAAAATTAGGCGAGTGAACTGATGGCAGAATCATATTAAAAATTGATTAGATATCATATTAAGATAACAGAAAGGACTTTGACATCATTATAATTCAAGAATGTGTCAGCAGAGCTAATCCACTAAATAGAATGGGCGAAAAAAGGTTAGCAAAACAGGTGTTTGATGCTATGATGGAAGGAAAGAGGCCCAGAGGAAAACCAAGGTTTAGGTGGGTTGATTCAGTTCACATATATTTCAATATATTGAAAATAGGACTGGTCCTAGCACTGAGCCTTGTCGAACTCCTCATTTTATTATTTTGTTGCACTATTCAAATTATAGTTTTCTTAAACCAGTAACCTCTAGTAACATATTTAATACTATAATCTAGACATTTTCAAGCGCAGTCATGGTGCCCTCAAATACTTCAGACATATCAGCCTGTACATATTCCATTTATCCTTCCATAAACTGTTTTGTGAAACTCCAGTAGCCCAATTTTAAAACCGAATCTGATTAGGCGAGTAAACTGATATGGAATTTAAGTACCTACTTAATTTGTTTTTTTTAATTAAGATTTCAATTACCTTTGAGATTGTCGATAATGGTCTGTAATATCATTTCTATTATCTCCTTTAGTAGCGCAATTGGAAGAACGACAGTACGTTGCGCCTTTCGATTGGAAAAGCCTAAGTTCGATTCTCGTCATGACGAGAGGAATCTTTATATGGACGATTTTCAATCGAAGGTGAGTTAGCCGATCTCATACAGAGGAAGCAGGGTTTTTTCTCCCGGAAACTCGGGTTTTTCATCCCGCATACAGACAAATCGGTCCTTCAGAACACACGCAATTTACAGACAAAAAAATACTAGCTGTGGTGGGTGGTGGTGGGCAGTAGATGGCGCTGATGTTGATGATTGGTAGCAGAGGTTCGGTGTAGTGGTGGAGACGGGGAGTTGTATAATAAGTGTCCTCCCGCGATGAGTCTTCGGACTCCTTGGAGGTGTCACGAATAATAATAATAATAATAATAATAAAAGTAACGGAAGAAATGAAGTAACCTTTAAGTGTTCTATAAATTTCCCGTGTTCAACTTTGTTTAATTATAATATATAATTTTTGGACATGTTATATTACCACAATCCTTTTTAATCCTATTAATACACTCTTTACCTCATCCTTATTTACCGCATATAGATACAATGAATTCTTTGTTCCCGGAAGATAACTCACGCCGACTTTGTCCGTAATATCGAATCACAACCATGTATGCTTAGTGATTATTCTTTTCGTTAAATTAAATAAAGCTGTGAAATCAATGCCCACTGGGAATTCATGCTTTGTATCGTTCTATTACCATGATTATCAACCTTAATTCTTTACTTTCATCATTCATACAAGAAAGAAATTTCGTCAGGGGATAGTTTTCTTTTGCGTGCTTTACTTATGTTTTTCTTTAAACAGTTAGCGAAAATTTAGTTATTTTCATTACTGAATTGTAGGCATTCTTCCTATGCTTATTATAGCATTTTTTCCCCTTATATCTTTAGTTCATTGGCAATCCAGTGTGTGGGAAGATTTTTTGTCACTACTTATTTCATTCTACTGCGATTTGCTCTTGTATATTTAATCGATTTACACCTACTAGATGATCTAACAATTATGTTTCTCAAATGTATTGCAATTAATAACAATTTCGATGTGTTCGTGATTAATTGCACAGCTCATATCACCACTATCATGTAAAGATAGATGTAACAGCACAGAGTAGTGATTTATAATATTGTTAAAATAGATTGTTGAGGATACTATATGGCCATCGTATTTCTTATAAATACTGTATGTGATTAATACAACTTGCTGAATTGTTCGCTTCTCTCGTGTTGGCATCTATTTATCCAAGAAACCCATGTGAAGATAAGATAATACATTTTTATATTCTTTAATCTTGCTATTATTCCGAGAAAATTTTTAATTTATGTCACCCACTAGTATAACAATTTTATGTTTTAATGTCTTTAGGATAAAATTAATCTCAGTTAAAGATATCAACTGGACCATCACGTACTCGATAACTAGCAAGTGTGAGTATATTCTTTATTCTGTCATAAATCACCGCAGTTTCAACATTGCGCACATTTGATTCCAGTTTATTAAGTGGAAAGTATTTTACTTAGAATACAGGATTAATCCACCTGAATGATTATAATCTTGACAGTATTAAAACATATCATAATTAATGAGAGAATATCGATCAATCTCAAGTAGTTTGATCTATATTTCACTTAGCACTGGTACAGTATCGTTAAATTTCTGAGAAGAGCAATATTAGATTATCAAAATCTGACCTTGTAGATCTAATATTTACATTCTTAAATGAGGTTGAAGTAGCATGGAAAAAAAACCTTTTTTACAGAGTTAAATTATTAGCTTTTATATATATATATATATATATATATATATATATATATATAGATAGATAGATAGATAGATATAATTGACATCCAGGCTATTCAAGTGTTCTCTTATATCCATTTGGGTCCACATATTTCAGTTCACAGGTAAAGGTAGCATTCGGCACTGGGTTACCTACTTGTTTGACAGTGTTCGTTGAGGTGGTATTTTTCTCCGTATCGCTTTTGTGTTGTCGTCCTTCCTCATGAACATATACTCTCTCTCTTATCCACACATACTTAACTGCACCACTTGCTTTCTTTTGTGTTGTCTGATGAAGCAGCTGATTATTGGCTTTGGTCAAATGGTTACTTAGTTGTTCATCAAACTGTACAGTTTAATTTTGTTACGTTTTCTTGTCGCGGCCATTCATTTACTTTTGTCATTTTTGTTGTGTAAAACTGGTTAACTATTGGCTTCAAGTATTTTCCAGGTTGTGGGGTATTCTGTAGGCACGCATGTCCTCTTTAACTTTCTTTCTTAATTTCAGTTAATACGGCTATATTTATCTTCTTTTTTTAACTGTTTTAGTTCTGTTTCTGTTTTCTAGCTAAGCCCCTAATACTCCATGTGGCGACATTTAACATATCCGTTATTCCAAATTATTTTTCCTTTTTCTAGTTGTTGTCGTTTCTAGTAAATCTGTCCTGCTTTTCCTTTGATGATTATGAGTGTATCTGGTTTTTTTTTTTTTTGAGAGAAAAGGTTACCAGCCTGGAAGACCGAAGTATTTCTCTCTTAGTCTGGTGCCTCTTCCTCGACCTGTCTGGCTAGGGGGTCCCTACCGGTAGCAATGCTACCGCAGGCATAGCTCTCAGGGTCAATGGTACACGCAAGCTCCTCACCGCGACAAGGTGGAGATACAATCGAGATGGCACGTAAAATTCTTTGTAAAAAAAAATATAAAAGCCTTGTACCACTTTTGTTTTACATCGCGCATTACAGACGCTGAACGTGCGTCCCCCCCCCGTTTCTTTTTCTTTTTTTTTGTGGGGGAGGGTATAAACTTCTATGAATGAACGTCTATGTATAAACTTCTATGAAAAATACACCCACTAAAAGACGGAAATGTTTACCTTAGATCACATACAACTATAAAAATGCTCTAGATTTGGCAAGCTAGTCATAACTTTTATGCAGAGGAGTTCACACTCTCAACAATCAACACAATGTCAGTCAAATAGCTGTATAGAATGTGGACAGTCTCCTATTGCTAATGTTTGGCACACATTTTTACGCATGCCGTTCTTTTAATGAAATATCTCTTTTTGATGAAATGCGTCAAAATTTGAGGAATAATTACTAAAATTTGTGGAATGGTGTGACCTGATGTGTGTGCAGCATTTCATCTTCGTCCCTCTCTTTCACAACTCTCCGTTTTAATCCTACTGGGCTGAATTCTTTCAAAGGACCATAAGTAATGACAGAAATTCGGTGTACATTAGGACTATGAATGGATCATTGGAGAAATGTGTATGAACTAAGCGTTTGCTGATATCAAGACCTTTGTTGCATTTAAGATTAAAATAAACTATCGATATTTCATAACAAAGGAATTCTTTGTTTTCCTAATGTGCATTAGCTATTTCTAAATGACGAATACTGTTAAGCCATTACTTAAGCAGACGTTTCTTACAAAAGAGACTCCATTGGCGTTACTTTTCAAGGACGCTCTGTTTAATTAATAACACAAACATAAGCGCCATGGCGGCATTCTTGGGTCAGCTCAATGGTAAATATAATTTACGACGACAAGGAGAAGAGAAAACAGTTCCCGCTGCCTGCTTTTTTTTATCCCAATTGTTGAATTTAAAAGTGCATATTCATCTAAGTTCAAGAAGAAAAGTGTTGTATTATTTTTGTTCCAGACTTGAGTAAAGCTAAGCTCTGGCACTGATACTGATCGTAATTAATAAAAATGCTGTCTACACAACCGCTATTTCCACTTTACGTAACTAAACTAATTTATTTTTGTATAATTAAAAATCAAATGTAATTTGCTATGCCATATTATTTCTCTTAATAGATGTTAATTATATTCACCAAAAGCTACGAATCCTGGCATTTAATTCTACCGAATTAAAGACATCGTAAAAACCCACACATATAAAAATCTGTGCGAATCCACTTCGTTACGAACTCATGACTCTATGTCTCTCCAGAAACTCCATAACGTTGAATTATTGGGTGCTAGAATATCAAAAAGAGAACGTACAAGACATATCAAGAAACAGGACCGCAGAGTCATTTACTTGCATGGCTGAGAGTTGACGTACTACATCACCATCCTCTGGAACTATTAAAGTCCGAATACAGAGAGAGAAATAAAAAGAAAAATATGTATACACCGAGGTCACGGATGCATATCTGACGGCCAGTTTTATAATGCACACGGAAGAGCAACAAGACGATTCTTTGTGCAGGATCTTTTTAAAAAGCCTTCCTCGGAAGTTAGAGATTCAGAATAAATACAGAGAACTGAAGACAAATCCGCGAACGTCCATGAAACCCACTCATCTTAAATACTGAGAAAACAAATCAATATATACTGGATACGATGCTTGTTCTCTACTAAGAAACCAGCAAGTTCCTGTGTGTGTGTGTGTGTGTGTGTGTGTGTGTGTGTGTGTGTGTGTGTGTGTGTGTGTGTGTGTGTGTGTGTGTGTGTGTGTGTGTGTGTGTGTGTGTGTGTCATGCCAATACTGATAAGTATACATAAAAGAAAAATCTTCATGCAAGGTAAAGATTAGCTTCGAAGCTACATAACACTTTTCAAAATGTATAAAACAATACATAATCTCTGAATAAATGGAATGTAACTGAGATGGTAACAAATATATCATCCAACATATCAGTTAATTTTAATGATATTTACTCGTTACTCTGGAGGATTTATTTCTCGTAAATAAAAAATGGCCAACAGCGCGGCAACTTCTCAGCACCGCACCATTGCTTTGAGGAAGAGAGATTTATCCGTGATCTTTTTCATTCTATCAGGAAACCATTCTGTACCATCTTGAAAGACAACCAAACAAAATTGTTTACCCATTCAACATAAACAAGGTAGACAGGAAAATAATCCAATATACAATTTCTCTAATTAGTAACTAAAGAAAATGAACGCTACGCCTAAGTGGAAAAAAGAAGAAATCCAGAGTATTTAATAATAATAAACACTGGAAATAAGCTCCTCGTCTACCGAGAGAAGGATATCTTCCTACCTCAAGGATCAAAACGAATGGGCCAAAAGCATTGTAATTCCAGTTTTCTGAGATTAATCAAAAATGGTCCCGTTGATGGAAGAAAAAAAAACATGAAATGAATTAAATAAATAAAAGAAAAGAAAAGAAATTCATTCAATCACTATTATTTCAAAAATTTCCTTTGTAAACTCGTGTTGACAGCAGAATTATTATCCTGCATGTCACCGGCGATTATTTTATTCACCACCACTACAGATTCCGGAGTTTGTACTCCCTAATAAACACGGGGGATCACTGATGCAAAATTAACTAAATATGTATTATTTATTTTTTGAATTTGGCTCGTGGATACCTCTAACATTTGTGTCAAATATATATATATATATATATGGGGGGGGGAAGGAAAATAGAAAAAATTACTTGCTAATAGAAAATGCAGAATCCCAATGACGAAAAACGTGCACTAAACTGATTTCTTTTACTTTTCATATGTACGATGATAATACAAAAGCGCAGTAGTGAATGTTGACAACAGTTAAGAGGAAATAATAGTAAAAAAACAACACAGTAATAAAAAAAACACGATAACGGAAAGCTTAGCAGCTTAAGGACTTTAGAGCAAGTGCATCTGTCTAAATTACGTGTGTTCACCTGCGTCTTCTCTAAATTGGCAGGAGATAGGGAAGTCGTGATTTAGCTTCAGTTGCAAACGGAGGCACAAGAAAAGCCATAACGACAAAAATTGTGAACCAAGAAGAATCACTCTGTCGTTTTTTACTTTAATTCTTTAGTCGTGATAAACAATGTAGTGTAAAGCGATTATATATCTTGTCGTTAAAAAAAGGGATCATGTGATGATCAGCCTGTCTTTTCCACCCGCTAGACGGTGAAGGCCTCTCCCATTGCCGGGGGGATGGGTCTACTTCTCCCATGGTGACCCAGTCCATCTTGGGAGAGTATGTATATATACTCGGATGAATGAATGAATGTATGAGGGTGGAAGACAATCACAAACATCCATGCCTAGGCGGGATTCAAGCCCGCAGCCTCTTGGCTAGAGAGCGAGTAAGCTAACCATTCGGCCAACCAGGCCGGCTTCATGTGTGTGTGTGTGTGTATGGCGACAATATTTAATTTTTAATTTGCAGTTTGATAAAAAAGAAGCAATTTGATCCAAAACAGAGATATTTTTATTTATTGGATAGAAATGATGAAATTAGTTTCAGATGAAACTGTTGAAAGAAAAATCACAAAATAGGAGATGCGAAGGAGCACATTAGATAATGTTAACATAGCTGATTTTCAACTACTTCTTGTAGTATTATCTACGAGGCTCATTTCGAAAGTTCTGTACACTACACACCGTGGGGCCAGTGGGACATAATAGTATTTACCTTCGCAACAGTTGTAAGCCAGAGTGGGTAAAATTTTTCCGTGTTCTTTTTTCTGTTTCTGATGTTTTTGCTCCGCCAAATAAGACCCCTCACAATGGAGAAAAAATCGGACTCTGTGCTGGATCTTATGAAAAAAACGTACGGATGACATCTCCCTCTCGTATAGATCTAACATAAACTTCTCTAGACTTCGATCTATTTCCTAAGGTGAAAGAATCGCTCCATGGGAAACACTTCGCTATAATTGAAGTGATCCAACTTACGGGAAAAAAAGAAAACGATTGCTGTCAGGAAAATAAGAGTTACCAAAACGTGGGGCAGAAGTGAATATGAAGCTTCCTTCTCGTTTTCGGTCATCATTCTTAAACACGTTTCCTTCCTTACCTCCCTCCTGCACACTCGATTTGGAAATGCCTGAATTTGATTTCATGACATAAGGAGACGGCACTGCTTTTCCTCCCGTTAACTCGGGTTTCTAATCGTGCGAAACAGGCAGATCAGCCAGAAGAACACCCTAGCCTCATAACCTTAGTCGATTCGCCCGTAATTCTGAATAACAACTGCAACTGTCGCTATGAGGAAATAAAAATCATCGTAACATGAAAGTTTTTAGAATGATTACCTGAGCATTCATACGATACACACTCTTACATAATTTTATCTGGCACTGTATTCTTCTTCTTCTGCAGCTTCTCCCACTTAAGTGGGGTCACTGTTGATGATGAGTCTCCTCCACATCCTCCTGTCTTGGGCTGTCGCCACATCCAAATTCTTCATCCTCAAGTCCTCTTCTACCAGCTCCCTCCATCTCTTCTTTGGCCGCCCACGCTTCCTCCTTCCTTGCACATCCATCTGCATGATCCTTCTTCCCACATATTCGTCCTCCCTCCTCATCACATGACCAAACCATCTCAACCTTGCCTCCTGTATCTTCGCTCCTAAGTTCGTAACTTTCACTGTTCCCCCTCACATAGTCATTTCTCAGACAATCCTTTCTGGTCATACCGCACATCCACCTAAGCATTCTCATCTCTGCTACTTCCATCCTGCTGATGTTATTTTTCTTCAGGGCCACAGTTTCTATAGCATACGTCATAGCTGGCCTGCCTTTGAAAACTATCCGGCACTGTATTACGTATGTAAATAGTAAAACTATGGCAGGTTTCGCTTTCCCATTTGTCACATCCTGGAAACAGTTTTCGAAGTACTTTTAACAGGATGATTTTTATTAGGAGGGAGATGTGAATCAAAATCCCGACCGTTAACTACACTACACTAAATTGGGCCTTCGTCTACATCAGACACTTATGAGATGGCTGGCCACAATTACCAAACAAACTGCAGCCTGGATGAAATTTAAAGTAATGTTAACCGCATTATTTCGTTTTTTTTTTTTCATGTCTTTTAAATTTATTTTTATGATATAGCGTTGACGATAAAAGCAAAATGTCAACTCTTAGCCATATTGCTCGATGGCAAACGAAGATAACGTCCTCTGTAACGCAGACTTCGTAGATGCGTACATAAATCCTCTCCCATCCCTACTTCGGCTCTGAGTTTTCTTCCCTCAGTTTGCATAATTAAGTATTTCTTTCCGCGATGTTAGTGTGACGACTACAAATCTTAAGTTGCTTCAAGTTTTGAGTCTGTAAATAATATTGATCGTGCTTCTCACTTTGGAATGACATTTCTAAATAAGAAACTGATATAATTTAATATAAAGGAGAAAGGGTTGAAGGTTTTTTTTTTTTTTTGTTATGCTATATTCATGAATTGCCCGAAACTGTCTAAAACATTTTTTTATTTATTTGTGCTATTTTCAAATCTGATTTTCAAATGTTTCGAAACAGAAACTATCTCAAGCTCAGGAGTCAATCTCGTAGGTAGTCTCCATGCGTTTTATTTAGATGCTATATAATTCCTTGATTGAGAAAATCTGCGAATGCTAAAATTTTGGATGCTGCTGGCAGACACCTGCAAGATGCGAATGAGACCGGACAACTGGTTTTATTTTGAAAACACGACCGAGCATTGATTTCTTCTGTAGTCCCTAACTTATTGCAGTGCAGAAACATTTTAATAATGCTATTATTATCGGAGAGTAACCATTAAAAGTAGAAGAAAAATTAGAATCTTTGAAAAGCAGTGCCCTGATGTTTTAAAGTATTAAAATGTGTAGAGTTTTATGTTCAAGCGCATTTAAAAGAGTAAATTATTTATTTAAATAAATGCTTTTTTAAGCAACTTACCAAACACGCTCACTTCGATGACTGCATGAAGAGGAACGTTTGTATCCAAATTACTGTTCAAAGAAATTTCTCCACTAGTCGAATTCAGATTTAGAAGATTAGCATTATTCCCGGACAAGATCTTATAAAGCAGATCATCTGTTGCGTCTGCATCGAAGGCAGGAATTCGACCAATTGGATTAACAGGAAAATGATGTTTATAATTGTTGAAAACGATGGTAAAATCGTTGAGGATTGGAGCATTGTCATTGACATCTGTAACGAAAATTTCAATCTCAACGTCAGTGCGTAATGGTGGAGAAGACGCCCGAACTGTTACGACGTATTTCTTTTGAAGTGATTCATAATCCAAGTGCGTACAAGTAAGCAATTGTGCGGGATGGTTTGACCGGGAAATAAGCTCAAAGTAATCGGAATCCGGACCTGCAAGTATGCTATACTGAATTTCAGCATTGACACCCTCATCGGGATCGTGAGCAGTAATTTCTCCTACTGTCCAACCTATTGGAGTGTTTTCTGGAAGAAACATTTTGATGACGTCCGTCTCAAATCGGGGCGGGTTGTCATTAACGTCTTCCACAACAACAGTAACAGAAGCAGCAGAAGACACTGGAACTATTCCTCTATCAAAAGCATATACTAACAAATGATATACAGGCAGCGTTTCATGGTCAAGATGTAGATTTGTGCGAATAATTCCCGAGGTGGGATCAATTCTGAATGTCCCATTTCCATCATTTCCTCCTTTAAAAGAGTACCTTACTTGTCCATTTAGTCCGGAATCTTTATCTGTGGCCGAAACTTGCAAAACGCTCGTTCCTATTGGAACATCTTCGCTTATCGGTGCAGAATAGATCTGAGGGTAGAACACGGGAGGGTTGTCGTTAACGTCTGTGATCTCGATTTCTATGTTAGTTGTGTCAGAAAGTGGGGGAACTCCATTGTCTTGTGCAGTAACAACAATCACATAACCAGCCGATATTTCTCTGTCTAAAGGAAGCCGAGTCACGATCGCTCCCGAATTTGGGTCTATATAAAATTCAGGAATATCATCTAAAATGTACGTTATACGGGCATTTTCTCCAACATCTTCATCAGAAGCTTCCACGACGAGAACAGTAGTTCCAATTGCAGCATCTTCGGATATCATTGCAGTATATGGCGCCTTTTCAAAATGCGGACGGTTTGTATTGGCATCCGTGACGTTGATATATACGACTCCAGTATCCGAACGTCCTCCAGAATCGGCAGCTTTGACTGTAAGAATAATTTCCTTATCCAGGTGAAAATCCAAAGGCTGAGCAACCGATATCAGTCCCTCTCCATTTTGATTGATTATATTAAATCTCCTACGAGGATCTCCACTAAGAATGTAATACGTCAGTCGAGGATCTTCGTCGGAATCGGTTGCTGAAACACTAAGAACTGGAGTTCCCGGAGGATCGATTTCAGATAGAGTGGCATGATACATTTTGGGATGAAAAACTGGATCATTGTCGTTGACATCTTGGACTCTTATGATAACGGACGCGATTCCTGTACGAGGAGGTTTCCCGTGATCAGTGGCTACTACTGTAAAATTGTGAAGGATTCTTTCTTCGCGATCTAACTTCCTCACTGTGGTGATTAAACCTGTGTAGGCATCGATTCCAAATGAGATGTGTGGATCGTAGGTGTGAATGCTGTACGATAATTCGGAATTCACTCCGTCATCGGGATCATAAGCTTCAACCTTCAGTACTCGATATCCGACAGGCACACTCTCAGAAAGCGACTCGTGAAAAATTGTGCTGTAGAATCTAGGATCGTTATCATTCTCATCAATCACATTTATGATGACTTGTGTCGTATTTGATCTGGATGGCTGACCTGTGTCTTGAGCCCGCACCATAAGACGGTAGCTTCTAACCGACTCGTAATCCAGCGGAGATACCACTGCTAGTCGCCCTGTGTTTTCTTCAATTTTGAAATGTGCCAGAGTATTGCCTCCTATTATACTATACCGTATCCGCGCGTTGTGTTCTTCATCATCATCGGTAGCCTCGATAGTAAGCACATGGGGTTTGTTCCACCAGTCTATGTCTTCGGGGACATTCGCAGTGTATGAATTCTTTGTGAACTGAGGATAATTATCGTTGTCGTCTAGCACTTTGACATTGACAGTAGTCACAGAGGATCTTTGCTGGGGATCGCTGCCTTGGTCAACAACTTGAATTAGCAAAGTATAGGCTGGCGTGATTTCGCGATCGAGTTTCCTGTTTGTGGTGAGAACGCCAGTAAAAGGATCGATACGAAAGGCGCTGTTTTCTCCCGTAGGGTTCATGATGTTGTATTCTAATTCAGCATTCTTTCCGATGTCTTTATCTTTAGCGCGGAGAGCCATAATAGTTGATCCAATTGGAGCTATCTCTCTAACCTGAGCTTCGTAGAAATCCCGTTCAAAAATCGGAGTGTGGTCATTTACGTCTTTCACGTATACTTGTAGAGTTGCTGAAGCACTTTCTGGCGGCTTTCCGCTATCCGTTGCAATCACTCTAAGATAATGCACGTCCATGTGTTCCCGATCGAGCTTCACACGCGTTCGCACCTCTCCTGATCGCAGATCAATAGTGAATATCCTTTGACTACGAGCGTCTCTTACGGCATTCAGAGAATAAGTTAAAGAATCGTTATCTGGATCGGTAGCAGTCAACTTCATAACTGTTTGGCTTTCGTCTTTTTCTTCAGGAATTTTAACGGCATAAAAATCTCTGGCGAAGTACGGTGGTCTGTTCTGAGTATGTCGCCTGTTTCTTGAAAACCGAAAAGTGTCTGTTATTCTGTTATCGTCGACGTAATAGTAGTAGCACATTTTTAATACGAGTTGTGCTACAATGTCATGATAATTGCACTCCACCGAAAAAGGAATAGCCATTTCCCAGGAGCGCGAGTTGATGCAAACATTTTTCTTAGCTACAAGGTGGCGTCCAGTCCGTTCCACACTGTAGCCATTTATGTTAGGTTCATTCCAAATAAAATCGCAATTTTTTACTTCAGACGGAATAAAAGAATTCAAGCTAGCGATGGCTTCGCTCTTCCTCCAGCACTGAGTAGCAGCCAATTCTGACAAAGAATTCTTTAGCACATCTCTGGACAGTTTTTGTGTCATCACGACAATAATTTCATTACTTTCGGATTCCACGTCGTAATTTAAAAAGGAACAACTGAAATGTCGGAAATACACTACCACGGGCATGCTGACATAACTTCCTTCAGAAGCACTTGACCTACTTGCCGCCGTTGAACCTATATGAACTACCATGGGGTTTCTGACCTCCTTACTATCGCACTGTAATTGTTTGTGAAGGTAAAGAGCACCGGAAGAAGGAGAAACGCGAGCAAAGCGAACCACATATGAAGGTGATCGAATCAAATCTATATAATAGATCCTACCTGACGTAAGGCTTCCATCGAAAATGAGGCTCCCCGGACGATTGTGACTGTTTGAAAGGCGAACTATATAAGGTTCCGCTGATTTGATACACAGAAAGAAAAGAAACATAAGCCAAATTTCCTTTCGTTGTAGCATCTGTTGACAAGAAAAAGATCTTGACGGTTCTGCTGAAACCAGTGACCACTTCATTATAAATGACAGAAAAAAACAGCTGCAGGCTGTATAACTGAAGCGTATTCTGTCCGTCGCCATGCACTAGTACTGGGAACGTTGTCGCCTCGAAGGCTCACAAGGAATGTTCAATGCAGTTGTTGACACAGAGGATGCCACAAGCACAGTTGCGCTAGTAATAAACACAATACTAATTGGAACTATGGAAATAGCACTGCACACACAAATGCATGTACGTATATACTTGATAATGAAAGTTAATCAGTCTCATTTCATTCTGTAGTCAAGAATTTGTTTTCTGGCAGTGCGTGCGCCGGCATGGCAAAAACCCATTGATTGACATCCCTCCTCATACCAGCTGCATTGCCCATGGCAACGCCACGCCTCTTGAATCTACAACAGCCTAACTATCGATTTGACAGAGACGCTTGCGACAGTGGTAGACCGTCCAGACCAGTCATTCTCATCCGCTTAGATTTGTACTCGAATTACAACTTTGCTGTTTTATTTACCGATTAGATGATCATCTATGCGACTGCATAATTGCTTTATTACTAAATCCAAGGATAGAATGAACAAATAATTTAACTAATTCTTTAAATAAATAAATAAAAATCAGTTAGCAGTGTAGTTAGTTTTGTCTTGCTGTGACAATTTTCAAGAATGCCTTCAACTCCTGACCTTAAAAGTCAAAACAGCTAGCGTTTTATAAGGCCTGAATCATTTTGTACCAACATATCTATAAATCCCTCAAATGGGATTTATAGATATGTCTTATAAAATGTATTAACCAAATTCATATTTGATGGTTGGATAATTCCTATCTCATTTAGACAGTGTTCTCTTTAATATATATTTTGGATCGTCCATATTACGGAACAAAATAAATGCTCAGATGGGATTTCTCTGGGATCTCACTTTTTTTTTTTTTTTTTTTTAAGGTGGGGAGGATTTCAAACACGTAATCATCCTTCAAAGCCCAACTCCGAGCCTTTTTAAACATGAAATAATCGCCTTTCCCCAACATATTTACTTTTTGGTTAAAGTTTGAGGATCATCTGTTTGCAAATCGTGGAGAATGTTTTCACCATTTGAACGAGGAAAGTGGTGTAGGCCGAAGATACCCACAACACTTTCTTAATATGTATGTTTTTTTAAGAACCTCATGCTTGGAATCGTGTATAGCAACGTTAAGTTTCTTAAATAAACATGCCTATTACTTACGTTGGTGTCATTCTGATAATATTTTGGACTTAGTATCAAATAGTACTATAATTACAATGCAATAAGAAACTCGCTTTTGACGAACAGGTCAATGCTTCCGCAATCCGTTTCGCTACCATTCAGTTAGCGTAATACTTTTATTCTTAATCTATCAGCAAGTAGAGCCAAACTCTCTTAATCTCGCAAACTTGTTTATTTCATATTTTTGTTTAACACCTTTAGCACACACACACACACACACAAAAAAAAAAGGTGCTACCTATTATATATAGGTGTAGAGTTTTTTACCTTGAGTATATACTATGTTTAAGATACCAAGCAATTCCATAAGTTAGCTTTTAATCCTTTTAAAATGGTTTAAAAGGTTTTAATCCTTTTTAAAAGGATTAAAACCTAGCTTATAAAATTGCTTGGTATCTTAAGCATGTACAGTTATATGTTTAAGATACAAGTATATATACAGTATATGTTTAACAATATATGCTGTATATATATATGGAATTTTTTGGTATTTTTTAATTGTCATTTCCCCCTTTGTTCTGAACCATGGTTTTTAAGGCGTGGTTGAGAACACGAGACAAGAAATGGTAAGATACAATGCACGTGACCTGGGTATGGTTGCATTTTGCATCGAAGCAAACCAATTTAAAGCATCAAATTCATTCCAACAGAAATAGGCAATGATCATATAGTAGCGGAAACTAACTCACGAAACTGTGTAATGAGGGAGGGGACGCATTAGCGGTGCCAATGAAAGCGCTGTGGATCCTCCGGAAAGCTTCTAGGAAAGAGATGAAGGTGAATGAAACGCAAGTTTGGCGATTTCTTCCCAAAACTTTTTTTTTAATAGTTGATTTTCTTCTTCTTTTTATTATCACTACTATTTAATGGAACAGTTATATACATATATAAAACTGTATCTGTGAAGTAACAGATACCACATAATCATAAAAAATGAATCATTAAAAATTTACTTTTTTCAGTTAAGCTGCAGAAATAAATGCCTTCTGTTAAATTAAGATTTTTAACTACGTATTTTGTTGTGAATCATCTTTACGAGCACAACCCCTACTTTTCTTCATGAAATGAAATCACAACATGTTATTTCCCGGATAAATACGGCTGATATAGGGCCGTACTCGGTGGTTAAATTCTAAATGAATAAGTTCCGGAGCCCTATACAAAATAACCAATTGTATTTACCTTTGAATGTTATCCGGGGACGCTCCAAACCTCTCCGTCCCTTTCATCACACATTCGTAATCAGGCGACTGTTGATATTGACTTTATATACACATTCAAAATTGTAAACAACTGTTGAATAATAACACAATAATATAGGCATAATACCGTAAAGGGAGAAAAGTCACAAAACAGAAAAATGTTCCTACAAAGTAACTAATCGTATTTACCTTTGAATGCAATCCACTGGTCGAGTGTCCAACAAGTCAGCAAATCTTTCCTTTCGTTCAGCATATTAATATTATCGCATTGCAACTGATAAGAATTCCAATTTCTGTGGATTCCTTATAGACCCATTTCTCTTCAGAAACTACACAAACTCGTTTTGTATTATCACTGTCATCCGAGCTATTTTTCCGTTTAAAGAAAGTACCAATGTACTTATCCATAGTTGAAATACCATACTTACTCGCATATAACTCGCACCCCTGATTTTACTTTTCGAAAAAAGAAATTAAAAAGTTTCGCATATAACTCGCACATGAAAAAAAGCTTAAATACATTCACATCAGGCGATAGTAACTCGCTTGTAGCGGTAACCAACACGCCTTCCCCAACAGCCACTATACTGCAGAGACAAGAAAAACAAGTACTTTTATTATGTCATTGAATAAGGTATGAGCAGTATGTGTAATATATTTCTCAACAAATAGTGCAATTAGAGACAACTAGGATAAAAACGACACTAATTAATGAATCACATGTCCCATCATACAGAAACTATGCTGTATAGACCAAGCAAAACCATATCTTGCACCAGCAAACAGAGTATCTAACTAGAAACTATTCTTAACGATTCTATATTATTTTCGACCATCTAATGAAAGCAAGAAATTAACATAAACTGGGTTGTATATCGAAGGGTAGATGTGTCAGAGAGTAAGTTTGTAAGTCTCTGACACATCTACCTTTCGTGCATTAGATTCAGACCCCACAGGAAAAAATCACAGTGAAACAAACAATTTGTTATGTAATATGGACAGCTGGCCAACAGACCTAAAATGAAGATTAAAGTCGTTACATCCACTAACGCCGTGACTATATGGCTCTCCCAAAGTGCACAAAAATGGAATACCTCTACACCCTATAGTGGATGGAATTAATTCTCCAGCATACTTATTATCGAAATACCTTGCTAGTCTCCTAAAAGGCACACATCCGTAATTCGGATACCTACATAAAAAATTAACAACATTTCGTTGATAAATTGAAGAACATCTCGATCTCCGAAACAGGCATTCTTGCAAGCCTGGATGTAATATCCTTATTTATTAATGTTCCGGCAGAAGAAGTAATCAGCATTTTGAGCAACCTTTTCCCTCAAGATATTGCTTCTCTTTTCCATCATTGTTTAAAATCTAATTTTTTTCTTATGGAATGGAACGATTTATGAACAATTAACAGGTCTCGCAATGGGCAGCCTCCCCTCCCCCTTGTGCAGATCTTTTTATGGAGAAACTGGAAAATAACATTCTGTCTCAATTAGACCCTAAACCCACAGTCCACAGAAAGAGATCTTTTTGATTTTCTAACCAAGATTAACTCCTTCTATCACAAAATAAAGTTCACCTTGGAACTTGAGAAGGACAAACAATTGCCATTCCTGGATACCTTAATTAAACAACAAAATGGATGGACATATCAGCCTTGCAGTCTATCGCTCAATTTCTCAAAAATTGAGCATCGTACACATGCTCAAAAATAGGGCCACTCGCATCACAACAGAAGAAAAAGATCTCAAAGATGTGTTATCCCATATATCAAAAACCCTGATAGACAATAGTTATCCAAAAAAAAAAAAAAAAAACGGATCCATAAGATACTTTTCTGAGACCCCCCACAACAACAATCTGAGGAAACACGTTACAAATCCACCATTGCCATTCCTTATGCTGGCACAGTTTCTACAAAGATTGCTACCCTCCTCAAGCCACATGAAATACGAGTGACTTTTAAACCTTTAAAGACTATCCGCCACTTTTTAAGATCTCCGAAAGAGAGTTATGCCTTCTTCAAATACGCCAGTGTCTACAACATCCCCTGTTCATGTGGATTAAATTACATTGGTCAGACCTCAAGAAGTTTGGAAATAAGAAAAAGAGAACACGTCGGAGATGCAAACACCAGAGAAGACAACTTCATTTCTCGAGGACAAACCATACCATCGAATGGGACAAAAGCTCCATGCCCTATTTAGAGGAGGATTTCCCTCCCGAAACATAAAAGGAGCTATAGCAGTCATCCGTTCTAAACGCAACCTCAATAGAAATCAAGGATTAATTTTAGCTGATATTTGGAAGACCCTCATAAGATCATTAAGCACGCCAGAGTTAAATTTTGCTGCTAATTAAAGAACGTTCCTGCATTACAACAGTTGATATACACGCCCCATGTGTTTGATGTACGCGTTCTTCTGTATTTAAAAAAAAATACAATTGTATTCGATTCATTCCTTCACGAACAATTTAAGTTGTTTTATATCTCTTTTATACACCCTGACGAAGCCAGACAGCTAAGTTGGAGAAACTTGTTGGCGTTTTTTTTTTTTTACTTAGTATCAATTATTAAAATCCTTCGGCCAATATACAACCCAGTTTATGTTAATTTCTTGCAGAAACTATTGTTATTAATTAGATGTGAGTTCGCCTGCCGCAAAGCAGCAATAATAAAATTCAACCCAACGTGTTAAAACTAAGAAATATATAGTGAATGTTGTTATGGCAGTTTCACATGTGGAATTCGGTTGAAGAGAGTTAGCATTTCAACTCAATTGTCGGCTATGCTTTTATCTTTCGGTCACGCGATCTTTTGTTAATACTCCCCCAATCATATGCACGTCTTAATAACCTGTCATTGCTGTCTGGTACGCGTTAGGCTTAATTACCGAAAGGGAGAAAAGTTCACAAAACAGAAATGTTCCGTGGCCGGGCCCTGGAGAGCCCCGGCTAAATTTAATCACTGGCCGTACTGTTTCAGCGTAGAGTGATCAGCTGGAGTCAGTTCTAGTTTTATTCTTTCGTTATTCTCGATAAGAAAAAAAGTAAAATTGTGGGCGCATGTCTCGGAGAAGGGCTTCTTTTCTCGACAACTGACAATTCCAGAAAACCCGAGTGATACGTAAGTCACGTGACTATTACCCGTCCGTTGGCTTCTGTCACATGCTGCATTAAGCAGACGACAAAACATTGTGCACATAAGGAAATAGCAAATTTCGAGAGGAGAAAAAAAAAAAAAAACACCAAACATCCCACAACACATAATATAAAATCTTACTAAAAAAGAAACAACAGCATTAAGAGAAAACATCCAAGAAAAATACATACAATATAAGCTAAATCACACAAAGCAAAACAAGCAAACAAACCTTCAATTGCGTAAACAACCTAATTCCTTCCTAAATTTCATGAAATTTTCCACATAACAGTTATTCCAAATATCTCTCAACAAATGCAAATCCAAATCATTTAGGCACTAGTCATTCAACTTATTACTTGTAACCTTCATTATATTAATGTGAGATTAACATAAAATACTATTAATTACTCCCATGTTGCTTTACCTCCTTTAAATCATAGTCCATTATTCACTAACTTGTATCTTATAAGACTTGCATCAAATTGTCTTATTGCAAATAAATAATACAATATATTACTTCTATTATTCTACGCTATTTGTGTTTCCTTAATAAATAAATAAACAAAGTATTTTTCTGCTTATTCAGTTGACTTTAACTTATTAGAGTATTTTATTGACGACACAATGCACCATAATGAGAGAGAACTTACTCGAAGTGGAAAGCCCCTACAGGAAGGACGGACTCTCCCAGCCGCCGAATTTTCCGCACTCTTTTTCAGTTTTATTTCTGCACATACACGAACACACAGATCACACTGTTCTCTGAGATAAAATGAAGTTATAACTGATGATTTAACCTGAGATCTAGAATAATAAATCAGTGATGTATTTGCACATGCTGTCTCAGGGAACACACTGTACATAACATGATTGATAATCCAGGGGGTGTTCCCGTTGAGTAGATTGTATAATTATTGCATGAGCAAAGAGATCGGAACGAGAGACGCGCGCACAATGTAGCAGTGTTTTCTGAAATATGAGTTGTGTGTGCTGCGAAATGATCAACATAGACATCGGTCCTTTTCTCTAACTGTTGCGTCCTCCCCTTCTTTCCCAACTAGATAAAGAGTGCCACCATTCAGAGAAGTCATGAAGTAATATTAAAAGAATGACTTGCGCTTGGACGGGAACGGCAGAAATCGCTATCCACAGTATAACAATGTGTATGGCCTCAGAATTTTCCATCTCCGAGAACATGCCGCTGTCTGTGAAGTTGCACAACAATACAGAACTTATGTAAATACGTTCGAACTCTTATTATTGACGAAATCAGTATGATAAGTGCCTAGTTGTCATCTCTAAGTCGATGCGGGGTTAAAACAAATAACTGGGGGGGGGGATATTACTTATAACTTTGGTGGTAAGGATAGGTATTTATCCTTACTCTGCGATACGAGCTGAATACTACGAGCTCAAGGAAGTGATGCATCAGTCTAGGAACTTTATCTGCCGTCTTAATCAAAATTAATAATGGCTCGAAGTGCTAAAGATTCATAAAGAGAACTGATCGCATCGCATTTCGTAACTAAAGAAGCGAATCGGCTTTTCTCTGACGGTATAAGACTATTCTTTCACTATCATCCTGTGATTTGTTATAATAAGTCAGTACTTAACTCGTCAGAAGACAAATTGACGTTAATCGCTCAAGTTATACTCATCGAGTGCAGTGCAAAAATGCGGAAAAAGAAGCCCGCATAAAACAGAAGCCACATAACATGCCCGTTTTAGACACTGACAGTCTATTCTATAAACTTCCCTTGGTTGTTGGCAAACCATATCTCATCAACAAGAATATACTTTGGACGCTTCTGTTGGATTAGTGAATGAAGTTTTGAATCAACTGGCAAGTATTGAATTTGTAGAATGCGCACTCAGCATTAAAAGACAGATTATATTGCATGAAGTACCACTAAAAATGGCAAAGTTGATAACAGGATGACATCCCAGAGACGGAAGGAGATGTACATTAAGAGCAAAGACGGTGGGAAAATGGCTGGAATTGAATGGCATCGAAGAGCTCAAGATAGAACTGAATGGAGGACTTTGGAGGAGGCCTTCATCCAGCACCGATCAGGAAAGGATTGATACAATATAATAAGAAGTTCGCTAAAATAGTTCAGAATAAGCAAGAATATGGTTGCGAGATTATTGCGCGGGGTTGTTGAATCGGTTTTCCTGTTTCCAAAGATGAAATTTCTGTTTTCTAGAAGTAAATATCCTGCACTTTTAGACAGGTTAATTCATCTTCAGTTGAAAGAATCATATAAATATGTATAGCTACTGTACATGTGTACTTAATACATCACATAAAAATATCATTATTATCATTATATGAAATGTGGTGTTGGAAACGAATGCAAAAGATAAAATGGACAGACAAAAATCTAATGAAAACGTGCTTAAGGAAGTAAATGAACCCAGAACACTGATAAAGACATTAATAACAAGAAGAGACAGATGGATTGGACATCTCTTACGACATTAAAGTCTGACGAGAAGAATAATAGAAGGCAAAATCAAAGGAAAAAGAGAAAGAGGAAGACCAAGGAAAAGATACTTTGATCAAATAAAACAAAGCACTGGACTAAAAACATACTACGAAATAAAGAGGAAAGCCAACAGAATAGAAGAATGGAAGGAAATGCTACTGAGCTACCAGTCATAAGCCTGATGCAATAGAAGAAAAGATGAAAATCATTATATAAACATTTAAAACAGTATTTTGATTTTATTTATAATTCCAGATCTGTTAGAAATCAGATACATGAACTTCTTTTTTTTTTTTTTGCTCCGAATTACTCGAGAAACTTTGACAAAATACCTTCTGATCTCCTGACACACTTCATTCCCAATAAGCAGGAGGCAGAATGCAATGTCTTGGCCGACCAAATAAAAGAGACCCGGATGTCAAGCGTGTATTGGGATATAAATAAAATAATTTTAATAAAGATTGATGTTTTAATAAAATTCTTAATTTATTACATGAAAATAAATAAAAGAAATAATCCTGGTAACATTCATGGCATTAGGTCTGTAACATCATTATAGGTTCGATTCTGATCACCGACTGCAGGAAGTTTTTTGTATATTAGGATTTTTCAATTTTTGTAGCCTATTCCAGAATTAAGCAATGTTTTGAGTAGGAATGCAGGCCTAAAGTCGCTGACTGGTATTAAACCTGTATTGGTCTTTCTGATACTTAGCACCATGGAAGTTAGACTTAGTGAATAGAGGACAAACTGTCCAATAATGATGTTTATATTTCTTTTTCTTTTCACGTGATAATAAATTATGAAGCCAAGGAAATTATCATTTGCCAAAGCATTTGAGAGAATTTCAGACAGAAGGTTATTATATAAACTCAAAGGTATAGATATTCAAAATATGCTTGAGGTATGAATTGGAGCCTGGCTATCTGACAGATATCAAAGTGATGAGTGGTAGCACTGAATCTAAGAGAAAGAGGATGACTATTAGGTTAGGTACCACAGGGTTATGTCTTTGGACTACTCCTGTTTAACTTGTATATTAATAACATTTGTAATGATCTACAGAGTCATATGATGTAATGCAAAAGTGAGTCTGGTGATAAAGAACATATCTGTGGAGAAACCTGACAGATCGATTGTATGGGTCAATGTTAATGAGTGCAACGAGTCATTTTCATGTTGCTAAGTGCAATGTTATCAGGGCGAATTCTTGCTTGCTATGCTTTCTGCGCAAGCTCATTACTCGAGAAAGAAGTAATATTTATTTGTTAATAAATGCATGCATTTATAAGCATTCCATTTAGGCTTTTATTTTTGTAACAGAAGACGTCTCTTAAGCTTGTGCGGCAATAATTGAGCTTTGCGTTGTGTATCGAAGGCCGAAGCTTGCTTGTCTAGTCAAAGCTACCTTGGTGTGCTCGGTTGTAGGAGCTTCCAGGGTCCTAGCTGCAGCACTGTGATTTCATGCGCGGCATAGCCATTTCACGTCGTCTCACTCTGTTGCTTAAACACAGGCCATACACAGTCAAAGCAGCTCTAGCCAGTGAGCTTCAGCCAGCCTTTGCAAGTGTGCGTGTTGCTTGGGAAAATTAAGTTACAACCAACTTTTTATGACGATGTGATTGACCAGTTCATAAAGAAGAACCGTAGGGTAGAATTTGTATTCAATTAGCTAAATTGAAAAAGATAGAATATCATTTGTAAAATAAATGTTGTATTTGCATGATTAAATGTACATAAATTTCTGAATATATAGTTTTAAATGGTCAGTAATTCATTATTCCGCTAATCAGACTTCAATCACACCTCTCACTCCCTGAATGATAACAAGAGCAAGTGAATTTCAAGACCAGCATTCGCCCCTGAAGGTTATGCATTTTGAACTTAATTTCACTATGAAAACATTACAGATTGAATATTACATTAATGGGAATTTTCTACAAGTGGTTGACGAAGCTAGAGACCTAGGAGGTACTGGTGAACATGGGTTAAATTTAGTCCACAGTGCAAAGGCGAGAAAAAAAATACATCGGATATCTGCAACTAAAAGGAACATAATTTGTAAGCATAAGAAAGTTATTCTCCCTCTATCTCAGTTCTCATATGTGCACCCATACATGGCACTGATGTGCCTATAGGACCCTTATGCCTATTAATGTATTACTACTTTAAAAGCTAGCCTCTGTAGTAGTTCAGTGGAAGTGACGCTTGCATCTTCTGCGCTAGGCCACCCAAAGATAGATTTAAATTCAAGTCTATTCGCCGATTGGAAGAACTTTTTCTAAGCCTTTCTTCGACCGCTACCCAAGTTAGTCGATCTCTGGCACAGGCAAGCAGATTTTTTTCCCTGAAACTCGAGTTTTTCGTCCCTTAAACTCAAGAAAATCGACCGTAGAACCCATATTATTTCAGACAGTAACATATCCTATTAGAGTTAGGCACCAAGAGATGGCAGTGCTTGTTTACTGTTCTTTTAATCGATTGCCGCTTATAAATAGTGATAGGTAATGAGTCAGCTAACTCTGATTGGATAACGTTGGAGATTGAACTGCCGATGCAGTCTCCATAAGCTAAATAGGATTAAAAGGCCTCGCCTTTTAATCCTATTTAGGATTAAAATATCCTGATATTTTTTTAATTCTGATAGGATTAAAAGGCCTCGCCTTTTAATCCTATCAGCTAACGTCTTTGATTCCCTATAAGGGAATCAAAGGCGTTAGCTGATTATTATTAGTTATAAGGCCAGTCTTTAGAGGCCTTTCCTCAGTGATTTCCTGAAGGTGCCTATAGAATAATTATTACTTATTATAATCATTGATAAGAATAATAATTTTTAATTAAATTTCACTAAAATTATTTTATATTAAGACCCCAAAGTTTCGCATCTGCGTCTCCTGTAATTGTAGCCTGGCCACGTTAGTAGGAATGTGCCAAGCTTCCTAGAGAGAATTTTTTTAAGTTTATATCGATATATGTATTGCTAGCCAGTCTGGAGATATGGCAATTGTAAGAAAATGAACTGATTACCATTTTAAACGCTTTAACTTTTAATTATAAGATAAATTTAATACTATAATATATTTCACCCATGTATTAGTTACATAAGGGTTATGATTATTTATATAAACATATTAGTATCATGAGTTTTTTTAACCGATAAGAATTTGGGATAATTTGGTCGGTCTCGCGCACAGAATTTTTCATCCTTTTTTGAAAAACCACAAAACTACCGGTAAACACACTCGTACTCGCACACAGGGCCGTTGTAATCCATAATACAAGGATTTAAAACGGTGAAGTTGAAGGGCAGCAAAATTATATCTCAACCATAAAAAAACCGTTCTTGGTGTTTACACATTTTGTAGTCCCTAATTTTACACATAAAATTAGGGGCGACATATACCCTAACAACTGTCCTACACACACACACACACACATATTTAACAGATATAATACACTTGCCATTAGTATGCTTCGACCATAATTGCAAACATTCTAACCCAAACATGTATCATGATCAACATTACAAGATACTTTTAATTCATTACCATACAAATATTTAGAGCTATACTACAAAAACTGTGTCGCACTCACATTGAGTCACTACTGTGAAATAATGTATATGATGTACAGCTTATAGTAGAGACGGCCGACTCATATGCAAACCACTGTATTTTTTAAGCCATTACGCACTAATAGATTCTAGCTTAGAGGATCGTTACTAATGATTCAATAAGTGTTAACAGCTTGCAGTGAAAATCGGTCTGGGAGCTATTGTGATTACTGAAATTAGTAGAATGTATATCATATGTAAAGCTGGTATAAGAACTAAAGGGAATCTTTTGTATACTAATGCAAGAAGCATTCGAAATAAGAGGGAAGAGTTTTTGGCATTAGTCAGTGCAAACTCGCCAAAAGTCATAAGCATTAGTGAAACCTACCTGTTAGCGATGTGGTTACTGGAATTGAATGTGGTGGGTACAGTATTCTTAGGGAGGATAGAGAAGATAAAACTGGGGGGAGGAGTGCTGCAGATGACAGCTGAAGAATTGCAGCCAAAAAAGGTAGTATATGAAGAAGATCGACCTGTGAATGATTGAGGCGATCTGGTGTGAAATAGTGGCCAACGGAACCAAATTTACAGTTGATTGCTGCTATTGGCTAAGGGATACAATGGGTGATGTAGAATAGTGGTTCTCAACCTTTGTGAGACTGCGGCCCGGTAAATTCTTTTTTTATAAGAGGATGGCCCGGTTCCAACAAATTTACTCGTAAATACCTTTCCAATTTTTAAAGTTCATGCATTAAACTAACATAAGTATTAATAATTAATTATGGCATAATCATAAAGAGTATTAGTACACTTATGTATACAGTATGGCATGTTGACAAATATAAAATTATATTTAAATCAGTTATCAATCATTGGACTAATGAAATCTTATAGTATATTGTAGTTTCCTCAGGCCAACATCATTAAATTAATTTATGCAGATTTTCATTGACATATCCCATTCTGATCACCAAAAAGTTATATTATTCAGTGTAAAATTGATTAATGTATTATCAAATTGATTTTAATGATGGTTTGAAAAAAAAATATGCATTGTAACTCACCATAGAAGTCAGCTGAGGACGAGAAGCAGCAGAAGGATGTCAACTTGTGCGAAACACTTATCACATACATACGCCAAATATTTATTATATATGCAAGGTATATAATTTAATAAATAAAAATGTATGAATCTCTCAATTCTAAACACTAGTTCCAACACTAATTAATATTTTTAATTTAAAAACGCAGCACTTGAACACAGCAATTATAAGTTATTCAAAAAGTTAAACTTAGTTTATTTTATTACAACTGAGTTTTTGAAGATTTTAGTTGGGCTAGTGAGACCTGTTGTTGTTTTCTGTTCATTAGCTTATTAATTCTGGGATGAATTTAAGTGATAGCCAAACGCAGAGAGTCAGAAAGTTGCAGGTGGTTCCTCTATTTCGTTTTAAGCACAGTCATGACAGAAAATGCAGTTTCACAAAGCTATGTGGTGGAAAAACAAAGAAGAAATCTTATTGCTATTTCATATAAATTTGGATATTCATTTTTCATTTTACCCAGAATTTCGAATTACTCATAGAATTAAAAGTACTTTCCAGTCCTTTGTCCAATGACAAAGGATTGGAAATATTTTGCCTCCAGGGGATCCTCACGTTCGAGATAATACTTGCACAACAACATCATCTTCAAATGGGCTGCAATAATATTTGAAACTGAATTCTGTGAATAGAAATAATCTGCTTCCGTGATATAATCTGAGTTCGACTGAAACATTTCATTATTTCTTTCTGCAATCATATTAAGCCAGAATTAGTTTCTTTTTCAATGATTCTAAGCATTAAATATTGTTGTATCTGGACCTTGAAGTTTTAAATTAAACACGTAAGAAAATATGTCGCTGAGATATGCCAGCGTGGCTACCACTTCTCAATTAGAAACAGCTCGACTTCCTTTCGGAGTTCATATAACCTCTTGAGAACTTTACCGCTGGACAACCAACGAACTTCCGAATGGAAAAGGATATTTTGATGATCCGAGCCGATTTCATGGCACAATGCTTTTAACAGTCTTGCATTTAAAGCGCTGGTTTTTTATATAATGAATAATTTTAACAGATCGAGGCAGCACTTCATTAAGCTCAGGTGCCATTTTTTGGAGGCCAGGTTTGCCTATGAATTTGGCAATGCGTTGACAATAAGGTATTGCCCGCCATATTCGTAATTTTAATGACTAAACCTGAATTTCTACCCGTAAGACAGGCAGCGCCGTCAGTACAAATTCCAACGCAATTTTTCCATTCGAGACCTCTCTCTTTAATGAAACCATTTAAAACTTTGAAAATTTCACTGCTTGTAGTGTGCGTAGGTAATTCAAAAATACTTAAAATGTCTTCATATCATTCTCATCATGATCAATATATCGTACACACGTAAGTAAAATGCTGTTGTTCGGAAGATCTGTAGATTCGTCCAGTTGTAATGCAAAGAATTTCGATTTTTTAAATTTTTTCGATGAGTTTCGATTCTGTATCTTTTACCATATCAGATATCAGCCTTTCAACTGTATCATTCGACAATGGAATCTTTTATTTTACTTGCTGCAGACCGGCCTAATACTTCATTACAAGCAGCAATCAAAGAAGGCTTAATGAGTTCTTCGCAATGGAATACAGTTTTTTACATTCAGCTATCTGTAATGATATTAAATAGGATGCCATCAGAAATTAAGTGTCAGTGGTTGAAGCTTGGAAAATAATGTTCTTTTCTATTTCAAGTGCATCTCTTTTACGCATAAAGAACTCAATGGGTTTGTTGACTAGATCAGATGTTTTGTATTGAGATGTCGGTAACTGAGATAACTCGCGATAGCTTAATAGCCTCATTTTCCAGAACAGTAGCACAAATGATAAACAAATGTAACACAAATGAGGTTGTGGCAATTGTTCAGTGTCAGGGCATTGTATGAAACCAAATTTTAAGTAGCTGTCATACTTACGACTGAATGCAGACTTTTCCTTCTGTGTGCTGGTAGTTTTCCCCTTCCTTTGTACATTCTGGAGATCGCTCTGTAGGCTTCAGGTGGATAATTCACTATTTGTTGCATCACAAACACCTTCAATACAAGATTTCTTAACACCATAATTAAACAAAGTCCCTTCTCTCTTATTCATATTAAAATTTAAATCTGTAGACCTATTAGTTTTAAAAAATCACGGCATTCGGGTTTCGAAACAAGCACTTACGCACTGCAATGCGAACTTGCGAAGAAACAGTATTCTGTATTACTAGATTTGAGAACAGGATACAGGCTGCCTTGATCTTCGATTTCAGTGGAAAAATTTTCTTTATACTTCCTTGCTGATTGTCATTGACATTTGCAACACAGATGTTATTTCGTTCAGCTTTGAGGACAGAGGATACGTCGCCCATTGTTGTAATCGGCTTGCAGGAAATTTTTATGACCGATAATAAACATTGATATTCCCTTTCCCGAATGCTGAAAGATTTCGATGTCTCAAAATTCCCGATAATTCATAAATACTTCCAAGTTTAAAAATACGCGTCTTGGTCACTGACATTTGTTTCACAGATGCTATTCTATTTAGGCATTCTGGGTGTGATCTCTTCGATACATTCACGAATATTATTCTCCTCAGAATATTTCCACTATAAAATATTTATTCATGAAAAATGCTTAGAAAACTGAAATGACAAAGTCCAGGAAAACTTCTCGTGGCCCGGTATAATTGATACCGCACCACAGCCCGGCGATTGAGAAACACTGATGCAAGAAGACATGCATCAGTAAATTAGCGCAATGAGTGAAGGGCTAGTGATTTTAATGGGGAATTTTAAGTATGGTGATAACGATTGGAAAGAGGAAAGATCAAGTGCCAAAAAGGAAATGGAATTCATACACCTTCTAAGAGATAATTATTTGAAATAATAATACTTTATAATGTGAATAAGTTTAGTCTAGCATTTATAATTTCGTAGAGAATAACCATCTCTAGGAGAGAATGAAAATTTAAGGATAATTTAATTATACCAGTATAATTAATTACATGTTGCTTTGTGAAACGTGGTTACAGAGAGGATATTACTTTAGAAAGGAAGTATCTGTAAAAGTTTTATCATTTATTCTTAAAGGCAGAAGTTGTTTGCATGTTTTCCTTTATACCGTATTTATTCCAATATAACTCGCATCCCTGATTTTACTTTACGAAAAAAGAAATTAAAAAGTTTCGCATATACCTCGTATACGAAAAAAAAGGTAAAATATGTTCACGTCGGGGCGATAACTCGCTCCCCGTGGTAAATAAGCCCTCCCCAACAGCCACTAGTAGTTTTATTGTATCACTGAATAAGGTACAGAGACATTTGCAGTCTGTGTAATATATTTCTCAACAAATAATGCAATTAGAGACAACTGGGATAAAAACCGGCACTAACTAATGAATCACGTGTCCCCTCACACAGAAACTATGCTGTATGGACTCAAGCAAAACCATGTGTTACACCACAAACACAGTATCTAATGAAAAACTATTGTCAAATTTTTCAATTATGTGAAATAAGTGTGTTTGATTGCACTTGATATTTTCGATGTCATTAAGACAGATCACAAAGGCTAACTTCAAATAAACGTCTACCAATGAATTGAAATAACATGCCATATAATGTGTGTGTGTGTGTGTGTGTGTGTGTGTGTGTGTGTGTGTGTGTGTGTGTGTGTGTGTGTGTGTGTCTGCTCGCCAGCTCGACGCAGAAGCAGCATGCAAACAAGCAGCAATAAAATCAACCGAGGGTTGAAACACTGGGTGAGTTGAGACCGCCGGGACGATGCGGAAGGGGTACACAAACAGTAAAGAGAAGTTCCTTCGGAACGATAAATGGGCAAAACACCACCCGATCGTGAACATGTTAAAACTAAGAAGGAAAAAAAATATATATATAGTGAATGTTGTTAGGTAGTTTCAGATAATACGGAATTAGTTGCAGGGAATTAACATTTCAACTCAACAATTGTCTGCTTGCCTTTGTTGTTGGGTCGCGGGCAATCTTTTGTCAGAACCGCACCAATCATATACATGTCTTGATAGCTGCTCTATCTCTACTGGCCTACCATTGCTGTGTTTCTCGCTCTGCTTTCACTTCTCATTAGTCACTCGTGAAGGATTGTTCATTACATATCTCAAGTCTTGTAAATTACTAGTAATTTTTGCTTGAAATAATGGGAAAGAAGATGAAGCTATTGGTAGATGAATTTGATAATTGCTTTCGCGGCCGGAAGCAGCGATAGTGAATAGGAGATTCTTGGCAAATCTCCTATTCACTATCTCCTATTCTTGGCAAATGTACCCATTTTCAGCTGTTCCTTGAAAACTTTAGTTTCTGAAAATCCCCGCGTATATCTCGCACCACAATTTTTTAACTTTAATTTTGGGAAAAAAGTACGAATTATATTCGAGTAAACATGGTATAGAGCACATGCTCCATTCAGCTTACATGGTGGCACATGATTCCGCCCCCCCCCCCCCATACGCACACTTCCCTAACAGCTTTACAGTGCTGTTTGAGCTGAGAAGCAGTGTTGGTGTTTTCCAAACTGCGGGTCGCAACCTGTTGGTGGAATCAGTTTAGCGGGTGAGGGCGACTATTTTTTTTTATTTATTATTAATGAGATAGAATAGAAAACATCAGAGTATCTTCCAGATTTTGTAGCTTTATCATTTGAACAATGTTTCAACAACTGAAACATCTCTATTGTGGAGATACAGAGAGGTATAAGACAATGTGACACGGTATAACCCAAAAACATTCACAGCATGCCTAGAAGAAATATTCCAACTCCTCGTTAGTAAAAAAAAAGGCTGAAGGTAAATAGTTATCTTTTCGTAACTCCCAGCTGTTAGCAAAGCAGCAGGGTTAGAGATAAACCTAGTGAAGACCTTAGTTATGTTCAATAGTTATGTACAGCCAGAAATAATAAAAATCGATAATGATGCAAATGAACAAGTAGATCATTACATAAGATAATAGTTGCATTGGTGTATGCTGATTTGATGTTCTTGACATATGGCTCCTTCGCTTACTGGTTTCATAATGCTTTAAGTATCGCACAAGTTTTTAATGAATCGAAGGCTTTCACATAACCAGTAAAACCAAGACATAATAGTAGTTAGTACTAATTACGATAATCTGTTGTACAACGTCCACTGTGCTACAGTCACTTTCAAAAGCATTCCTCTTTTCTTTTTTTATTTTGTGCTAGGTCTAGAGTTGCATAAAGCTTCTGAACCAAGAGTTGTAAACAGTGATTGATGGTAGACTGATGGGTCGGTAGTTCAAGTCTACTTCACCGTTTTTGTGCATCAGAATAAGAAATTATTCTATGCTTCTGGTACACCATTTTTTTTTTTTTCAGACATTGGGTAAAGAGTTTTGCCACGATTTCGTAGATCATTCCCCCTACTTGCTTTTAGAAGTTCAGCTATCACTTCATTCCAGCCTGCAGGTTTTCCATTTTGCAGGCTTTGGATACCCCACATGACTTCTGATATAATCTGTGGCAGTTCATATATTTCATAGTTGTCTTCCTCATTTGACTCATCATCCTGATATAATATTGAGTAAAATTCTTCAATTCTTTTTGCTATAGCATATCAATCTTTCCTTATGTTCCCGTCTCGCAGTTTGACCACAACTATTTGTTTATTGATGTTCATCAATTTTGGCTGTTTTGAGGCCAAGACTGTCTTCGAATGTTTGTTGTATGAGTTCATAATTGAATTTTATTTCTTTCTTTCTTACGTTTTCTGATTGTTTTGGACAATTCAATGCATTCTGGGTTATCAGTTTGTTTCATTTCTCTTCATGAGATGTTTTCTTGTTTCTATTCTGTGGTACCAGCTATTCCAAGTGAGCATTGCAAAAAGTAATAATGTTATTACTTTCTGAAGAATCAGTCTTGTCATTATTAAGATTTTTAAATCTATTTAGTTCATGCTAAAATGTCTTTTTTTTTTTAATAGAGTTTGTTTTGTGTTTGTTACAGATCTATGTTTTTTCTTTTTTATTAAAGATCTATGTTTTGTTCTTCAAAACATTTTCTTCTTTTTTTTTGTAGCAATTTACTTGAACCTTTCTGTATACCATAAAATAGTCACTTCCAATGCTGGTGTTGATAATAGAAGTCCTGAACAATGCTATTCGATCAGATATACTGTCAAATTCCATTATATTGGTTTTCAATTTCTTATTAATCATGAATCCAAATCCATTGTTTCCTTCCTTATCTTATCTGTGGTACCAGCTATTCCAAGTGAGCATTGCAAAAAGTAATAATGTTATTACTTTCTGAAGAATCAGTCTTGTCATTATTAAGATTTTTAAATCTATTTAGTTCATGCTAAAATGTCTTTTTTTTTTTAATAGAGTTTGTTTTGTGTTTGTTACAGATCTATGTTTTTTCTTTTTTATTAAAGATCTATGTTTTGTTCTTCAAAACATTTTCTTCTTTTTTTTGTAGCAATTTACTTGAACCTTTCTGTATACCATAAAATAGTCACTTCCAATGCTGGTGTTGATAATAGAAGTCCTGAACAATGCTATTCGATCAGATATACTGTCAAATTCTATTATATTGGTTTTCAATTTTTTATTAATCATGAATCCAAATCCATTGTTTCCTTCCTTATCTTGGCCTCTGAAGTACAGTATGTCCACGTTTTTCAACTGAAGAATTTCTTCTCCATCATCTACCTTCACACATTCCAAGAATATCTCATTTTAGGTACTTTAGCTCTTCAGTTAGCCTTGTTTCACTGCTCAGAGTCCTACAGTTTAAAGTTCCAAGATCTAGTTTCCAATAGCAGCATGATCTGGTTACCCAGTGATTCTTAACAACCTATATCCAAGTTTAACTGCCTGCTGCCATAGGAATAACAATCTTGCCTCCAGGGAAGGAGAACCATTTTTCCCCTCCCTGCTATGGATATTTATGATATTTCCTCCCTTCATTTCTAATCCATCTCTCAGATCAGTAGGTTAAAAATTATTTGATGACTGTCTTATATACTACTAGTTTGGTGTTTTGGCTAATTTCTGTCTTATTTCATACATATATTTATTCAACTGGCTCCTCGAAATACCAATTTTGTTTCTCTATGTAACTTTCCATCTCCTCTAAATTCTACATATCTAAATAGATAAACACTAAGGAGGATATAGCAGAGATGTTTAATGCGCTGTCCATTAAAGTATTCCATCATTGTGATTGTAACATAATGCAGAACGTAAGGGCAGTGGGAATGGGGGAGAAACCCATGACGGTTAGTGAGCAGGAGGCATATGAGGAATCGAGTAAACTTGATGTCAACAAGGCCATGGAACTTGCAGGTATATCATTGCATGTTTTGAGGGAATTTTCCAGGGAGTTAACAATAGCTTTAAACTTATATTTTTAATGAGTCATATTTTAGCCCAGGTTCCAAAGGAGTTGAAAGATGGCAACTTTGTCCTGCGGCCGGTCTACTTGTCTGGAGTTGTGGTCAAGGTGTTGGAGAAGCTAGTGAGGACAAAGATTCAGAACTGGGTTGAAAGCAGTAGAATTCTTTAGACAGCATGGGTTTGCTAAAGGAAGATCGTGTTTTAGCAATCTGATTACTTATAAGGTAATATATTGGGCAAGGGGATGCATATACAGTAGTATATTTAGATTTTGCAAAGACTTTGGATAGATCCCCACATGAAAAACTAGTAGTTAAACTGGAACAGAATTAAAGTAGATTAGCGTGCTGGATTGGAGATTTGCTGTCTTATGAACAAGAGTCACTGTAAAACTCCTATCCTTTCAAATATGAGCATTTTGGGTCAAATATCATCTACCCCTAGCTACATTTATTTCCACATATCAGGTTTCTGATGTCTTTTTGTACTCAGGTGTTGACATATACTCCTGATGTTGTTTATCTTGAATGTTTTCCGCTCCCGGTAGGACATATAGATAGAACAATTAAAACATTTCACATATTATCAACAGACCTCCATGGAGTCAAGAAACTCATTATGGGAGGTTCCACTCTCACGTGCACTGCTCATCATACCAAATATCTCACTTTCAGACAATGCATTCAATCACCCACCACTCTCCATGGAAAAATTTACTCCTCACACCCACATCATATTTCTTTGGTATCTTTAATTCGTAGTGTAGCCAAGTGAAAAAACTTTCAACATCTCTAATCCTGAGAATTTTTAGTTAGTTATAAAACCAAGTTTTATAACTATGTTAGCCAACTATGGCAGAGTACACCTAGGCCAGGGGTCGGCAACCTGCGATTCGCGAGCCACATGCGGCTCTTTGGATGTGAAGCTGCGGCTCTTTAGTTCCATACGCAAATATTATTTATTTTATCAAAAAAAAAATTTAAAAATCGTTCTGAATCGATTAACGAGGATTAGGCACCGATTCTATCTCTGTCACTTGTACTCGCTTTTCACCGCACCCCTCCCCCGTGACACGCATCGTCACTGTCGTCAGTCCGTCGGAAGCTCTCGGAAGTTTATATGTTTGGCAATTTTCATTGATTTCGGCATAGCTGGGCATAACACCTTTACTCGTAAACTAAGTATCTAATATTTGCCAAAATTAAAAAAAAAAAAAAACTAAAATGTGCAGACTGCGCATTTTAGTTTTAAATGTGTTAAACACGTTCTGACAAGTCCGTTCGTGCCAGTCGGCGATCACCGCACACGGGAGGCGACCACAGATGCGACGAAACTATGTACTTATAGTCAATCAGTACGTGAGAGAGTGAGACAAACAGTGTTTCGTGTCTAAATTATTTATTTTAATAATTAAATTATTAGAGAATTATTTATTTTATTTAGGTAGGTATTTTTAATTGGGAAATATCGTTGTAAAATGTTTTTTGATAAATTATATTTCATTATGCCCAGCTTCTCGTATCCGCTAAAACAGTACAAGATAGAATAGCTAAAATGTCTTCAAATGTAACATATTTGCAGGTGGAAGATATTCAACCTTCTTCTGCCTTATCACTTGCTATAGATGAGTCTTGCGACATAAAAGACACGGCACAAGTTGCCCTTTTTGTCAGGTATATGTCTTCCCAAGGTCCAAAAGAAGAACTTCTAGGATTGCTACCGCTCTCGGGACAAACTAGAGGGGAAGATATAGCGAATGCCGTGCAAAAATGCCTTGAAGACAATAAGATCTTGTGGCTCTTTAAAAACTTTTTAAAATTTTGTGGCTCTTTAAAAACTTTGAAATTTTGTAAGTTGTAATTTTTGACTCTTCCGACTCAAAAGGTTGCCGACCCCGGACCTAGGCTAACATGGGTGAAACAAAATTTTTTAAACCCTGGACAAGGTTAGTTTTGAAATGAAATAGTTATTCAAAGACAAGGCCACAGAGTTTCTGAAAAGTAGAAAAGTGAACAGATGGAACCAATGGTAGAATCTTGTTACAAATGAAAATATTAGAAAGGAACTTATATGTTAAGCATTCAAGAACTGGTAAGAAGAAGTAATCTAAAATGGAATAGTCACTTTTGTGAGAGTAAATGTCAACAAAACAGTTCGCACATACGTGTATGATGTAGGGAAAAAAAAGACCCAGATCTAGATGGGCTGATGGAATCAGCAATGCTAGAAGATAGACTGAAATTGAAGATCAGACAATATGGAAGACCTAACAAATAACAGGTTAATTTGGAAGAAAACGACCGATGGGAAGCTAATGACAATGTAAACTTAATTATGTAGTACTATTATAGTATCCTGTTCTCCCTTTGAGTGTACATATCAGGAAATAGCCAATGCAAAAGTAAAAAATTGTTTAATATGTTTAATAATATTGTTAAAAGCACGTATAATCTTGATAATAGGTTTAATGCCATGTTCCTCTAGAATAACGAAGGTGGAGACAGCATGCACCCTTACTTTATACCTGCTTTTTATGTCAAAACCATCTACTTGTGTATCCATATATTTTAACTGCTGACTTACAAATATAAGCTACTATTGCATAAATTTGGGGAATTTTTATAGAAATATCAGAGCAGTTTATTCAATAAGTTCTGAAGATGCTATTTTGGAGAATAGCAGCACCTGCATTAATAAACAGGTGTAATATATCTGATTTTTATAGAAAATTTAATGCCACTTCCTTCCTAATTAAGAACTATGTAGATCAAGGGTGTCCAACCTGTAGTCCGCATGCAACCTTGGACTGTTAGTTATGCGACCCATAAGATATTAAACTATTAACATTATGTGATTTTTGGCAATATGTTTCATGACTATTGCGCGGTGCTCGAGTGCGGACTGCGTGGGTGACAACAGAACGCAGTGTAGGGAATGGTACAGTGCGGTGCTAACTTTTCCTCCTGGGCCTGCCACAGACAGTCAAATCGAAACCTGCGTGTATCAAACGCTATCTGTGCTTGTGTGACTTAACTAGTAAGATACAGCGATTACCGATAATAATATTTCAACCTATTTACATGTGCGTGTACCTACGAAGACAGACATTTTTATCATTAAACAGATCCTTTGTTAATTATTAAACTTGAGTAAAGTTAGATCAAAATTTTCTGACGAGAACCTTCAGAGCTCACTACAAATTGCAACCACTTCCATCGAACCAGACATTGATGCTGGTTTCATGTAAACAAGGCCAAATATCTCACTAGTATTTGTGTTTATGTTGTCTTTTTTTTATGTTATAATAAAAAATTTTTTAAAAAAATATCAAGTTTTTTACTTATATACATTAACTATATTATACATTGTATATGCAGCCCAAGACAATTCCTCTTCACTCAATGTGGCCCGGGCAAACCAAAAGGTTGGAGACCCATCAGGAGTGACCAACTTCATCCTATACGAGGGCCAATATATGATGAGTGGTAGCGTCACGGGCCGCACACTTTTAGACAGAACTTAAATAGAAATAAACTCTGCATTTTTCAAGGCAATAGTTATATGTATTGAATTACTATATTTGTTAATTTCATTTTACTACTGGGAGAACAATATAAAATACTTGAATATAAGTTGTTAAATTAAATTTAATTACATATTTTTCTTTTTTTTGCATGTAACACAACTTAATGAGAACACTGTGGGCATTCATGTGCGTCAACAAGTTCATCAAAATCGATTTTCAACGATGATGACGATATTCGTAACAAATCCTGAAGGTGGTCATCAGTCAGTCGGCTTGTTTGTGACGATTTACCCGCCTTCATAATTGAGAAAGTGCATTCACATGTGCTTCCAAATAAATATAGATGCAATTCTCAAGCTGAAATCACTCAATGCAGGATATTTTTCCCTTGGTACCAGTTTCCAAAAGTCAATGCCTATCTCCACCCTTGAATGGAAAAAGGGTTCACTTTGAAAGTCACACAACTCCAATTGAATAGTGTCATGCTCCTCTGAAATGACTCATTTTATTGGGTTGTTAAATAATGTCAATTGTGGCCGCATGTCACTGAAGTCAGAAAATCGCTTACTGAATTTCTCCAAAAGTTGGTCTAACATTGGCACAAAAAACTTGAAGTCAATGTCATGGTTCTCCTCCATCAACTCCCAACAGGAAGAGAAATGTACCAAGTTTCCTCTGACAAGGGTGAATTTAAAACCTTCAGTCTATTTATGAACCCATCTAGGTGTCCACCTAAATCTGAGATTGTTTGGTTACGTCCCTGTAGCTTCACGTTGAGTTCATTCATGTGGTATCTGTTAGAAAGGCAAGTGAGCTGTTAAAATGAGGATCACATAATTTTGTTATTAGTTCAGTCTTCTCGTGTTCCTCTAAAAACTGCCTTTTTTTTTCCTTTCTCAAAGCAAAAAACCGTTTCAAACAATTTCCTCTGCTTAGCAAACATACTTCTGTGTACAACACTAAAGCATCATATTCTCCCTCCATGTCTATTAGAAAAGAAACTTGTGTGTCAATGCCCGATTTCCGCCCTTAGATTCACACACTTCATTAGTTTTCATAGCATCCTCTATCTCCAGAAGTTTATCACACAACCTCCTGTATAATGCAGTGCAATTGATTTCAGTCTTCATTAGTAAGCCAAGCCTGAGTACCATGCATTGATTTGGCTCCATCTGTCAACACCTGTGAGATTGTTGATGTCATCAATACCATTTACAACCTTCATAACTGCATCATAAATGTCTTGACATTTATGGCTGTGTTATGCAATGACTCTAATGCTAGTCTTTGGAAACAGTTCGAATGAAAATTAGAAGTTGAGCTGTATCTGTTGTCAGTTGATTCATCCAGAGCCAATGAGAAGTAAGCCGAATCTGTAATAACACTTTTTCGTTTATTTAATATATTAGAACCTATTTCATCGACTCCTTTTGTTACAATTTGTTTTGATAGTGGGACGCATTCAAACTCACTGGCAATTTTATCTTCCCCAAATGCATGTGCCATTTTCAAAGACCAGTGTTTTACAAATTCACCATCAGCTATATATATATATATATATATATATATTTGCTATCTCTGCGCATACAACAAACGATGCAAAGAGTGAGCTTTTTTTTGTATTGATGTTGGTTTAGTAAAAATAGATTTCTGAGAACTAACCTTTCTCTTCAAATTACGTACTTGTCCAATATTCTTGGTATTTAGCGGCATGATGCTGTATGCAGTGGCGTTTGAGGTTATATTCCTTGTGCACAGACAATATTTGCAATCACACAAGGCAATGTGGTTTGTTGTCGTTGTTGTTTATAAACATAAATTCATTTTCCCATTTCTCCTGAAATTACCTGTTTTCTTACTCATAGTACACAAAGGCTGAAGTAACTGACCAGGGAACCAAATTGCAACAATAACACTGTTAACTGTGAAACTGAGTCTCCAAAACTGATCACTGTAACTAGAGCAGAGCAAGTGACTTTTAATGATGCTTTACTCTGGAGCACATAGAAATCTACCACTTCCACTACTCGCACAGAGAACAGTAGATTTTATAAATTGAGTAATATTTTTAAAGCAATTTTGATTCTGTGTTGAGAATATAAATTGTTTCCGTCATCAGAAATAATGAATATAACTAGTATATCAATCAGAAAATCTGCGGTGGAAACTAACAACTAAATTGATAATGCATATATAGTTTATATCCTGCCGCATGCGACCCACGGGCCTGCTGTTGGCCACCTATGATGTAGATCAGGGGGTCGGGAGCCTTTTTGAACCAAAGAGCCATTCCACCAAAAAAATTAATTAAAACAAAATTTTGGGAGCTGCAACTTCAATTCGATTTTTCCTGGTGACTCAAAGTTGCAATTAGCTCAAACTTAGGTAAATTTGCTTTTAATTCAGTACTTCCAGATATCAAATACCACTTTTATGTTTGCATATAAATTTTTTATATGCTTAATAAATAAAACATTAAGTTTGATTAAGTTTTTAATCACAAAACATGTTTAAGTATAATATTGCAAAAAAGTCAGAATTTGTATTGCAAAAAGAATTAGTCCGAACAAAACTACAATATTATGTATTTTAATAGATATATGTTTTAATTTAAAATTCACTGAGACTTTTGATTTTGCATCTTCTCAGCCAATTTACTTAAATCTGGATTGTATGTCGTGCACTTTAATAGTAATTCGGCTTTTAAACTTTCATCAGTCAATTTGTTCCTATACTTATTTTTAATGTAATTCATTGAAGAGAAAATTGTTCGCAATTGTACGTTGAACCGAAAAGAGTCAAAACCCCAAACGCAAGTGTCGCCTGGTATTTGAATAATTAGTTGGGAAAGAATTCTAACATTTAAATATAATTTCCTGTGGTGTTTCTTCCATAGTTTCCTCATTTTCTTCAATTTGTGCTACCACTTCCTTTAGTTTTTGTACCCAGATGCTTTTATTTTGAATTTCCAGAAGCTCCATTTGTAGTTCTGCAATTGATATTCCGGGAAAAGCTTCAATATCTATTCATTTTAAATTGCAATTTAACGGATGTAATATATAAATTTCATCATATCCTGATGTTTTTTAAAATCCTGAAATCTGCTTGTAAATGAATAATAACATTACAGTAATCATTTCAGCGAATATTTCGCAATCAACTTCTTCTTGATTTAAATTCAATCTATAATTTTTTTAGTTTTTCAAAATATATAAATTTTTCTTCAGTAACATCTTCGAAAAACACTCTTAGTTTCTGTTCAAAGGTAAGGACTTCCTCTAATAATTGTAAGGCTGTTTCCCTTCCCTTGCAACTTTAAATTTAACTTATTAAAATGTTCTTTCATATCAAGTAAAAAACAAAAATTTTGTATCCATTCGGGATTACTGAGAAGTTCCACATGATTTACGTTATAATTTTTAGTGGTTAAGAAAACTATTACTTCTTTTAACCACTGAAAAAAACATTTTAATGCTTTTTCCTCTTGATAACCATCGTACAAATATAAATGTCACTAAATCTTTATGTTGACTACCTAGTTCCTCTAAAAATGTGTCAAAAAGCCTGTGATTTAACGCCTAAAATTGATCATTGGCACAACATCCATCACTCTTTTCAGTTGTGGTAATAATCCCAAAGAATTTGCAACTAAAGCTTCTTGATGCAAAATGCAATGAAATGAAATAACTCCATGTGGAATATGAGTGGAGAATAATTTAACAAACCGCTTATTTTTCGCAATCATAGAAAGCGCGCCATCGGTCGCAATACATACTATATTATTATTTATATTTTTATTCTGTAAACTTGTTAGGTTTTTCTGAAATATCTTGACCTGTAGTGTGTCCTTTAAGTGTTAGCAGATCAAGTTGTTCTCGAATACCGGAAGATGTGATATAGTTAACCATCACGCAGCATTGTGCCATATCGGAAATATCATTTGATTCATCAACCGCAATAGATATAAAATCGGCAGAATTAATATCCATAATTTGCATATTTGCAAATTATGGATTGTAACAACTTCTGCAGAAATTGTTACAATCTGTTCCTTGACAGTTCTAGCCGAAAGAGGTAAATTTTACGCATCTCGTGCTTATTTTTCATATTCATAAATAGAATTTCAGAGTTATACATGCAATTTTTTAGAAATTCACCACCGGTAATTAAGGTTTTCCCGCTTTTGCTATTTCAAGGGATAACAAAAAACTTGCTTCAGTAGTATTCGACGAAGATTTCGTCCAAGTCGACAAATTTCTTTGCTGAAGCAATGTTTTCTTTTGTAATTCTTCAATACCTTTTTTTTTTTTTCAATTATCATCCTCAGGATACTTTTTACCGAAGTCTAAATGTCCTCGAAAATATCGTTCGACATTACTTGATTTGTTATTTTGAAGTCGTAGATGGCAAATTAAACATTGCTGATTTCCATTTACTTCTATAAATGCAAATTTCTCTATCCACATTTTATTGAATCCTGTTTTCATTTATTTTTCTTTTTCTTGAACTCATATTAGGAGGGTTATTATCACAAATTTACCTGCAAGTAAAAACACAAATTTTAATAACATAACATAATAAAAATTAATTTGTGCATAACATTACCTGACACTAAATTAAACACCAGTTTAGTACCACAATAAATAAGTTAACAGAATATTTATTTTAACAGTTAAAATCCGTGGTGTTTGACAGGACAGCTGATCAATTAGTTCAAATTTTCGCCGTGGTGCTAGTTACCTTAGGCAGGGTTAACATTTAGTGGCATTTCAAATGTAACGTAGTTGTCAGTTGTTCGTGTCATAAAATTTCATGCGTAACACGTATCACATGCATATATAGCCACGAACAGGCCGTATCAAAAAACTATATTTAGTTGTTTGCATTAATTATGTATCTTTTAATTCAATATAAAAGCGTCACCGGTTCCCGCCCCCTGATGACAAAAAGTGAAGATAGTAACTTTTTTTACACTAAATTTTATGTCAAACTTTTTTTTCTCCATACCTTTCAATTGCAATGGCTGACTTATACTACAATAATTCTGTTTTGAACAACTTTTAACATGAACTACAAAATAATTACAGAGTAGACCCAGGTTTTACGAATCATGCTTTTATGATTGGTATAAATTTTCTCTTATATGAAATGCTGATCCACATCATTTTTTATGTGGATGATCCACATTTTTTTTTTATCCAATAACCAAATTTTATGCCACAAAATATTGTATACACATCTTTGTTTTTAAAAAGAAGTGTTGTTGTCCAGATAAAGGCCTTGATTAGGAATATTGCCCATGATCCTAAAGTGAAAAAAATTCAGTTTTGAGCATTTGTATGATAATGAAAACTATTAGGTTTTCAATGCCTAGAATAAACTCACTAAATCCAATCTTAAGGAAGTTGGAGAGAAATTGTACTCATAGTTAACTGAAGACTGGATCTTCTTTGGAAAAGGCAATGATTGTAGTAACAAATCAGTTGGCTCCAGAAGGCTCTACTGAGAATATAAATGAATTACCTGATTGATACATTCACTGGCATGAAAAGGAACCTATCACTGAAAAACATATTGAAATGTCAGAGCAAGGAATTAAAGAAAATGACACTGAAAAATCTACTCCTACTTTTACGCTACAAAGCTTTACAAATTTTCCCTTACAGTGAAAACATTCTGGAAAAATTGACAGGTCAGGATAAACTGAAATCTGATGATCTGAATAAAACAGAGCTCAAAGGCCTTAGCCACAGTCAGGTTATCTGTAAATATAAAATTTAACAAAAAACTCCTTAGTTCAGAAGAAACTACATGTAGAATTTTATTTTAATCTTTTAAAGAACTTTAAACTGTAAATCCTGTAATATTTTCGCTTTCTGCATGAAGTAAATGCAATTCTTTCTTATTTCATTATTTAAGTGCTACTTAAATAATTTATATTACACAGTTCAAACTGTATTTTAAAGAATGTAAAATGACACTGTGCCTATGAGAATTTAGTGTTCAATTTATGAATGTGTTCCAGAAATCAATTAGGTCAAAAAAAAAGCAAGGGGCAGGTTCTATACTTCCCTAATGAATCCAGCATATTCTTTCCTTTTTTTTCCCTCAAAACTTTTTTGGTCTCTTCAAGTATAATTGCACTTCTCTTGAACACTCAGCAGGGAATCTGGTATGTAATTTTCATTTTGTCAGATACAAAAGCACCAGGATAATCAACTAGAATTTGACATTCTAACTGATGCAAATATATTTGCTGTGAAATGATATCTCAGCCCTATTTCAGTTCACAATGAACTCAGTATATTTCGTTTGACAGGGAAAATTCTACAAACAAATAGAGGGGAACAGCCATGGGTTCACCACTCTCCCCACCCCTGGCCAAAGTCTTTATGGAGAACTTTGAATTCTGCCCCACAAAAACCAACCATATGGCTTCGCCACGTTGATGATGTGTTCGCTATTTGGCCACATGGCTCTGATACACTCCTCTCCTTCTTAAACAACCAACACCCCAGAATTAAGTTCACCCTGGAAAAAGAGAAAAACAACAGCCTCCCTTTCCTAGACACACTAATCACCCGCCAGCCTAATGGAACCTTGGTTTTCTCAGTTTATAGAAAACCCACCCATAGAGGCAGATACATTCACCAACAATTCCCCCCCCCCCTCACAATATGGAGTTGTTAAGACACTACACAACAGGGCTAAGCTAATCTGTTCAAATGACAATGCCCTAACGAATGAACTAAATCACATCCTCAACACTTTCTCAGCCAATGGCTACCCCCCCCCCCCCCCAAATATTGAAACCAGTAAACCACAACCTCCCTCCCCCGCCTTCACAACAAGGATTACTTTAAATCCATCACCACTCCCTACATCCGAGGCACCTCAGAAAAAATTACAAAAATCCTAAAAAAACATGACTTGACCCCTTGTTACAGACCATTTTAAAAATTGGCATCCTTTATCCGTTCCACTAAAGACCAACCACTCCCCCTAGACCTACATGGTCCCTTGCAGCTGTAAGTTGTCCTACTTTGGCCAAACAGGCAGGACAGCAAATATCAGAATTTCAGAACACAAGGACTACATCCGGTTTCACCAGTACAGCCATTCTGGTCTTGCAGACCATGCTCTGGATACATGCCACAGAATATGGTGGAAGAAAGCCACAACAGTACACCGTAGCAAGTTTAAATTTGAAAGACTATTCATGGAATCAGCCTCAGCCCTAAGAAACATAGCAAACCTCAACAAATTTGGTTGCATGAGACTGCCCCAAATTTGGGAGGCTTACATCAGGAGACCTTCAGCCCAACCGCCTACATAGATCACTAGGGGGGCACCATCAGGACTTTTAGGAAAACCATAGCTTCCTCACTTTGTTTCTCAGTTACTGTGTTTAGTACCTGCGTGCACGTCTTTATTGTAAGTTCCTTTGAAGATGGCAACGTGACGTTGCCAAAATATTGGAAATATATTCAAGTGTAATTTAATGTATATTCTATTGTACGTTGTAATTTCCTTAAGTTATTTACTAAGTATGTACAACCACTGTCTAAGCCTTTCTACGAGAATTACTCTGATCATTTTATCTATCTCCAATATTAAAATGCATTAGTAATTGAATTATCTACTAGATTTTCTTAAAATTTTTAAATAAACATTGCATTCCTGCTTATCTCATTTAATAATTTTTCAAAGTAATTACTTCACACCACTGGTATATCTGTCTCTTCAGTTTCTCTATCATCTATTTATTTTTATGACACTCTTTCCTCAATTTCTAAGCTTTTCAACAGCCCTTTAGAACATAAGGCCATCTTCATATTTTTTTTATATTCTTCCCTCAAATGTTTAGTTACTTTCACACAAACTTATTTCCTACATTTTTCTGTATATTTCTCAAAAGCACTTGCTGACTTACTTGACAGGAATTTTTGAAATTTCTCCTATTCAAGAATTGCCACTAGCGTTTTAAGCCTGTCATGATGTTCTGATTTTTCTCTACTCTTGTTGATTTAAATGCTTTTCAGGTGGAATCTATTGATATTTTCTTCATTTACTGCCAAATTTTTAAATGAAGATGGAAAAATAAATACAAAAATAGATAACAGAATAAGCAAAGCTGATATGATGTTAAATAAATTCATAAGGATGAAATCAGCAGTATACAACTGTGTTAAACCATTTTTAACTTGCTGATTGAAAAGCTGGATTAGAAATAAAACATTTGATTGAAGATATGAAAGTTATGAGAAAAATTTGGGAATGAACAGATCAATGGCAGATCCAACAGAATTAGATTTGGCAAATAACTCATTTGGAAAAAGCATATTAATAAGACTTTGTTGTATAATGAAATCTATGGGGCATTCATGACTAAACATACACATGTAACTACAGTAATAAGATTTTTAATAAGTAAATATTTTGTCCTAAGTATCATAGGACATCTTCATTACAGTTAATTCAAACAATACTAGGAATTACATACAGTTAGTTCACATGCTTACAATGGAATCCCTCTATGCGTGAGTAGAATGTTATAGAATTAAATTAAAATATATCTGGGAGGAAAAAAATTACATTAAAATGAGATGACATATAAAATTATTTTACACAATTTAGGATGACAATTTCCCAGACTTTAGGGATAGTAGGAATGTCATTACGGTTCAAATTGGGTCTGTGGCATAGGGCTTCAGCACTTTCTTTATAGAAATGTTCATATTTATATGAAGATCTATGTAGAAGTTTGGTTGTCTTCCAATGGATCCTATGGTCTGGGTTTTCAATTCCGTGTTATGCAAGGCAAGATTTCTGCGGTTTGATGAGACGATATGGTCTTGATGTTCCAAAATGCGTTTGTTGATGGGTCTACCTGTCTGTCCATAATAGGACAATTTACAGGAGAATGGGACTTCATACACACCCGGTAGCATAAGAGGTGGGAGTTTGTCTTTAGGATATTAATTTTATTTATTTTTATTTAATTATATTAATTTATTAATAAGAAGCTAGTAATAATGTAAACTTAAATGGTGCAGTATTATTATTGCAATATCCCAAACACCTTTTGCAGATACATAGAAAATCAATAATGAGATAGTTGCAAATAATTTAGATTTTTCTATAAAAATCATGCTGCAACTCAAATTGGTTTATATCTTCATTTGATGCTACTGAACCGTGCGTTTAGTAGTAATGACACGAACAGAAACATCTAAAATTTGAGAGAAGGAATGATGCAAGCCCCTTTGCTGTGATTTAAACTTCTTCCAGGCACCCTGTCTGGTAAAAGAAAGCAGATATGTTTGTTATACTTGACAAGAATTTATACTAGTTTTAATCCCATACTCAAGCATAAGCACGAAGTAACTTCACAGCTAGTCTACCTGCATAAAGGCTGTGACTTCACATCAATTACCTTAGTATACAATAAGCAAAAACATAATGGGGAGTCACAATTCAGATCAGTTTAGCCCTTAATCAGAGTTTCATCAGCAGGAGCCAGCCAGACTCAAGAAGATAACAAGGCTGTATTAGTGCAGAAGTCATATTTTCCATATACAAAAAAAAAAAAAAAAAGTGTATCACCTTATTATTAAAATACTCTAGATGAGAGATAGCAGGTTAGTGATTTCCTGGAATGAAATTATAAGAAGAATCATAGATAATTTCTGTGATCAGTTAAAAAAGCAGAATCAACTTCTATAAGACTATGACTATGCTATATTATGATGTATCTCTCAGATATGTAACTATCTACACCTCCAAATCAAAAAATTAACATAATCAAAGAAAATGTGCTGAATGATTTGCAATTCTAATTTATTGCATAGAAAATAATTATTACCAAATATGAATTAGCATTATCTAAATCTACATACCTCCTAGATTATATAACCATGTAAACACAAAAATGTAATATAAATTATAAGAAAACTGTTATTTGAAAACATTCACAAAATTAGAATAGTTTTTAACATGGCTCAAAATATTAGAATATTCTAAATTTTTCCAATTGGTTTTGAGGAGAGCATAGAAATAGCACATATTTCAGTAGCTGCAGGAATGATTTGTGTGTGAGGAATCGTTTGCGTGTGGATTTCAGTTAATCATTTGCTCAACGTGGGCCAAATGAGCGACATATCGGAAGCGAAGTTTCGTATGGTGTCTACACAAAGAAGTCCAAACTCAACAGCATATAGCTAAGGAATTGAAATGTACTCAAGCAACAGTATTCTAATAACTGGAGTTTTCAAAATAACCACAGCAATAGAAGTCGAAAGGTAATAACTACATCAAGAGATGAGAGGAGATTTAAGAATATCGTGAAGAAAAACCGCTTACGAAGTGTAAGGTATTATCAGAGGAGATAGGAAGAACCAGGTGTAAATGTGTCTAAATCTACAACGTTCAGACGGCTTCACAAATTGGGCTTTAAATCACCTGTACCTAAGATGAAGCAGCTTATGACTTCCAAGCAAAAGGCAGCTAGAGTGCGATAGTGTAAGCAACGACTGTTGTGGGGTCAAGAGGACTGGAAAAATACTTTTTAGAAATGAAGGTATGTTTTGTGTGTCCCATGGCCATCAAGTGATATGCAGGAAGCATTTGATAAAGAATGCATGAAACAGTCGGTGAAATTTGCAACCTCTGTCATGGTATGGGCTTGTATGACCACAGGGTCCAGGTAGGCTGTGTATGAAAGAGTCAATTCCAAAGTGTACCAAGAAGTTCTTGAGCACTTTATGTTACTGACATCAGAAGATTTATGTGGTGGTGATTTGATTTTTCAGCAAGGTTCAGCTTCTTGTCACACTTCCAAGACTACTACTAGATGGCTCAAAGAAAGGCAAATCAATGTAATTCCTTGGCCAGCAAACTCACCAGATTTAAACCCCATTGACAATTTGGGGGGGGGGGGGGGGAAATAGAACGACTAGAAACAAGCTCATTTTTGTCTCTTGGGGCAACTTCTTGAAGTTGAGCTTGTTTCTAGTCTGAAGATGACCAGATTTGACCAACTGATTTGCTATTCTAAGTAGTAGAAAGCTTTAAAAAGTACTCATTTATTTAATAAAATACAACCTGCTCTGTCATTATTTTGACTATAGTTGATTTTATTTGTTATATGAATAGTATTAAAGTTAAAAATAACTAAGTAAGAAATAAACATGATTTTAATGATAACAAATGACTACCAATATTTTAACAATAAACTCTAATGGAGTTATTATGCAGGCTCCATAATAATAATCAGGTAGTCAATATCTTATTGATGAAGGGTTACTTATATGTCAAGAGAAGAACCTGGATCTTGTATGCTTTTTAAGCACACCTTTATCCAACTTTCAGAGATACTCCAAGTTCTCTCTCTCTCTCTCCAGCATGTCATGAGCTGAGCTATGTTTCCTTTATCAAGTTGTATGTTTCTAACATACTCCTCTTTTTCAATCTATTACTCTATTTTTCACTGATTACTCAAACTCTGAACACCACATAACTCCAGTCTGCCCTCATATGGCCAATTCCATAGGTCAGATATCATGTAGGTCACCTACTGCTGATGGATCTTTTTAGTTATCTCTTTACTTCTCTAATATCTGACCACAACAGTCAAGATTTTCTTTTTCAAAGTCTTGTAAAATGGGAGAATAATTTCCATATTCACAAGTTGGTGTTCTCTTCAATACTACAGTTATCTGATGTGATAACTTAACTACCAAGGCGTCCAGCTTCATTGATCATTTTTAACTATTAATATAATCTACTTTCAATATCCTCAAGCCAAGTATACATAAAAACACATTACATTTAGAAACACTGCAATGATATTACCATTTGCTCGAAGAACCAGTTTGTTTATCTTTAACAAAGCAACGATGCCTTCTATAGGTAATCAAAGTGCTATTTACCCACCTCTGGATGCAAATACTTATTAGCCTTTCCAACACCTTAATGACTCCTTCGTAAAATGAAATTATCTTGCATCATTTGATTCGTTAAGAATTGTTCTCATATTTAAACTCAAGTTTTCAACCTATTCAGTGCTAATTTTCTTATCTATACAGCACTTCTGCTGATATCCAATGCAATCAGTGCTATTGGATTGGATATCAAGCATTTCCGTTTAGTTCTATCTCAATCCATATAGGCAATAGTAGTGCTCAACACGTTCATTGCCAATTACGCGATACCGCGTGACGCGAGCTGCCACCGAGCGGCCGATCACGCGTTATCGCGTAGACGTCGCTATCAAGTAAAAAAAATTTGGCCATCACACGAAATTCCAATTTTCAGCTTGACAATGAACGTGTTAAGAGTCAGCTAGATAACTGGAAGGAGACCTCCACATTGCCTTTCTGAGAATGTGGAGAACCGACCAGGGCTACTGACTTGATGTGCAATCCTCACCTTCTCATGGTGCACCCAGTCGGGTATTTACCTGAATACTGAATGAACGAGGATGGGTTGACAATTTGGGATTTAGCAGACAAATTGTATTCTTATTGGCTTAAACCATAACTCAAAATGATGGAATTTCATGCCGGCTGGAATGTTGCCTGGTTAAATGAGGCATTCATTGTTTTTATCAGGGAACTAAGGCAAACAGAAAACCAGGAACCAGAAAAGTCTGCTACTGGAACAAACCCAAACCCCAACTCAATTCAACATCAGCAGAGACCAAGATCAACACCATCAACAAATCCCATTTACTGAAATTCTGTATAACCCTTTCAGAAGTTAGTAAGTCTTCTCGATCATATCACCCCCTCTTTTGCCTGGTTGCTAGTGTCTGCAGCCTACAAATTCTGAATCTGTCTTCATAATCAGTATTCCACAATCCCAATATCATTTTTGACACTCTTCTTTACACTCTCTCCACTGTATCAGAATCACCACAGAAACTAGGAGACCAGTCCTCGGTGCAACAGTTCCAAGTGAGGTCCTATCAAAGCCTTGTAAAGAAGCAAACTGATTTCCTTATCTTTACACGTCAAAAGTTCATTTCAGAATTGCAGCATCAATGGTAAAGAAATGGAACTAGCAGAAGAATTGGATAAGTACCAGATTGACATAACAGGTTACCAAAAGAAAAAAGACAAAAACAGATGAAGTCTATCTGTTTTGTCTTCTTTCTTTTGGTAACACCTGTTATGTCAATCTGGTACTTATATTCAGGCAATAATAATCCAAGAAAAGAAAGTTATAATATTAAACACAAAATATGAAGATAATCTTCTTGAAAGGCATGCAATATCAAGTAGTGATGTGAGCTAATATCAGAATGGGGAACTGGACAATGAGACTTATTTGTGCTTATGGTCCCACAGAAGGTTCTACTAAGGTAGAAGAGAAGAAAATTTTTTGATGCTTTAGAGAAAGCAACTGACACAGCGAAAAGGAAAGGATGGTCCTTGTTGGAGATCTAAATAGCAGAGTAGGAAATGATTACCAGACATAAGAATGTTTTGGAAAAATTTGAAGAAAAGAGCAAAGTTAAATATAATGATAAGTACCTGCTAGATTTCTGCTCAGGACATGGGCTAGTTATTACTAACATCATGTTCCAACATAAAAATGTGCACAAATGGACTTGAAGAGAAGATGCAAGGAATAAGCAAAGTCTCATTGGCTATGTCATTGTTGACAATGTTTTCCCACTGGTTCACAAAACAACAGTATACAGAGGATTTGAAATAGGAAGTGACTACCATTTAGTAATGAGCAGGTTAAAATTGAACTTCACATTGAAAACAAGTGTGTGTAAGAAATATTTGAAATGAATCAAAGCTGAACAGCTATCAGATGTAAACTGTAGGCTCAAATCATCATCATGATCATCTTCTTCCAGGAGGTTGACTACCATGATGTGACTCGTGGTTGAATATTGGCATAAGGATAATGTGGTGAGGACCCTATCTCTTCCACATTGTTGGAAGTATTCATGACTGTAGATCCATGTATGTGTGTGTTCATGAGGTCAGTTTGCCTTTCTGAGGGACAAAATAATCCAAGTTTCAGGTACCCCCCCATTTTAATATGCGAACGGCTAACTCACCTTTAGTCGAAAGAGACCAGGTAAAGGTTCCTGATGTCATGGATGGGAATCGAACCCCAGGTTTTTCCAAGCAAAGGGCTTCATCTATGTCGAGTGAGCTACATAGGCTCTGTAGGCTTAAATACACAAATGTTATTTAAGAAAAACTGAAAGAGTTTGAAAACAAGAACCAAACCCTGGAGATACAGTGGCAAACCCTAAGGAAAACTTTGATTCGGTCAGAGAGGCATGTGGTGAGGAAATTTACAAGGATAGAAAAATCAGAACTCCATGTTGGACTCAGGAAGTTAAAGAGGCAGTCAAGGAAAAAAAGAAAGTGTACTGAAATTTCCTTGCAAGTAAGTCAGCTTGTGATCTTAAGGAATTTAGAGAAAACTGCAAAAAAAGTGAAGCACTTTTTAAAATTAGCTAAACAAAAGTCATGGGAAGTCTTTGATAAGAACATAGAAAATAAATAGCAGGAAGGTGGCAGATATTCTGGAGGCTATTGAAAAAGCTCAGAAATGAAGGAAAGAGCACTGTAAAAAAAAAAAAAAAAGATGATAAACGGGACATGAAAACTAAAGCTAAAGATATGCTTGATGTATGGTGTTGAATTATTTTGAAAGATTGCTAAATGAAACAAGCAGTGACAGCATAGTGGTAGAAAAACACTCAACAGGAATGCCACCTGGAATATATATATGTATGTATGTACTTGAAGTAGTAAAACTTTGTGTGGACTCGCAGAGTCGACAGGACCAGTAAAAAACTACTCTGTGAGAAGAATTATAAATGTACTTGCATTTCCCTATTAGGAGTAGTTGGGAGTATAGCTTTTAGATTTAAGTTAATCTTAAGGTAGTATGTAAGTTAGGTTAAGATGGGAAAATAGCAAGTCATGTGCTTGGTCAAATATATAAAATACAGGAATGGTGCAAATTTTAGGCCAAATCCATGGCTGGCACTTGTCCTGACGTTAGTGACAGCACAAAAATCTGGCAAAAGTCTAAATAATATACGTATTGATTTTGCGATGGCGAGTATGGCTAATAGTCATACTGTGGTATCTGCATGAACGGAACGACTTTAGGTTCATGTGCCACAGAACTGAATGCCTTTAGGTCCTTAATGGCAGCTCGCACCATGACATTACAAAAGCAACTCCTTCTAACCTTCTAACCTGAAAATAAAGATAACTAAGTGAGTTTGATAATAAAGATGACAAGTTAGTTTACCCTACTGATGACTAGTCGTTATGATAGTAATCCTGCTCAGTACAAGAGGAACCGCAGGTTCTGACACTTGGTACATGTGTTTGGTCGAGTGACCAGTGATGCAAAGCTACCATCTGTGGCATTATGACTGAATGCCTCTAAGTCAGACTCCAGTCAGGCCACTGCAACGATACCGTTCGTACCTCGCATGTTAAAAGGCAGCGCTAGCTGGAGTTGCTTTTGTACTGTCATGGTGCGATCGCTCTGGCGATGAGGCCACTAGAATGGAAGCATCAAGCAGCCATTAAGACTATGGCTTAATGGCTGCTTCCTACGGCACACCATTCAGGTGCGACGTGCAGGCACCAAATCGTCCACAGATGACCTAGGTACTGGTCTGGGTGTCGTGCTTAGAAGAGCAGCCACCATACTGTGATCTATTGAGACTCAGAGGATGAGTCTCAATAGATCACAGTATGGTGGCTGTTCTTCTAAGCACGACACCCAGACCAGTACCTAGGTCTCGAGTCTCAATAGATCACAGTATGGTGGCTGTTCTTCTAAGCACGACACCCAGACCAGTATCTAGGTCATCCGCGGACGTTTGGTGCCTGCATGTCACACCTGAATGGTGCGCCATAGAAAGCAGCTGCCGCATGGCTGCCTTGATGCTTCCATTCTAGTGGCCTCATCGCCAGAGTGATCGCACCATGATAGTACGAAAGCAACTCTGGCTAGCGCTGCCTGTTGCTAATGCCAGGACAAGTAAAAGCTACCACAAACCTGAAATGTGGAAAGGCAACTGGAGTAGATGATATTTGACCAGAAATGCTAAAATACAGAGGTATAAAAGTAGTTGCTACACTGCATAGGCCTGGTTAGAGGGTCGAGTTCCAGACGATTGGAGTAGAGCACTCATAGTATCCATCTATAAAAAAAAGGAAATAAAGCTGAATGTGAGAATTACAGAGGAATTTCTCTACTGAGTGTGGTAAGATTTATGGAAGTACTCTTGAGAAACGGATAAGAAAAATTGTGGAGAAGAACAAGCTGGATTCAGGCCAATTAGAGGTTGTCAGGATCGGATTTTCACTTTAAGACAAATAGTTGAAAAATCATGGGAATATAACAAGGATCTGTATTTGTTTTGTAGCTCTGGAAAAGGCATATGACAAGCTGCCAAGAGGAAAGCTGTTCAAAATGCTCCAATTATATGGTGTAAATGGGACATTACATCAAGCAATACATGGTCTCTATTTGAGTTGTAAATCAGCAGTTATAATTGAAGGAGGCACAGGAAGATGGTTTGATGTCAAGACAGGTGTGTGGCAAAGTTGTACACTATCTCATATATATATGTAATCTCATTATATATACAGTAGGAGGTGTGACAATTTAATTCCCAGAATGGCCGCGTAGTGATTTGGTTGGAGTTGCATGAGTAATCATCTTTGTACGTTTTAACTAATGCGTATGTAAAACCTCAAGCCAATAGAGCCGTTTGCTAATTGGCTATTGAAAAAACAATAGAAATCCATGTGTAAACTTTGGTGTAAAAATGTGTGATTGAAATTGGGAACAGCATGTTAACATCAAATTTTGGGTGAAAATCAGCAAAACTGCTACTGAAACGTTGGCGCTGTTGAAAGTAGCATATGGTGTGGATGCTCTGAAAAAGGCAAGTGTCTCTGAGTGGCATAAGAGATTTTAAGTGGGTGAGAGGATGTATATGACAACCCCAGAAGTGGCCAGCCAAAAACAAAAATGATGCACACAAATGTGAACAGAGCGCGAGATTTGGTATATTGTGACATACGATTAACTGTGCGATTAATGGCTTATGAATTGTAACTGAATCGAGAAACAGTTAGGGTAATTTTAACTGAACAATTGGGTATGTAAAAGATTTCTGTGAAGATTGTGCCTCGGATCCTGATGGATGAACAGAAGCAGCAGCGGCTTCAAGTTATGTCTGATCTTTCTGTGCATGTTTCCGAGAGTACTTACAGGTGGCGAACTACTGGGTGTACTTACTGGGATCGTACACCCAGTACGATCCCGAAACAAAATACTAGGGTATGCAGTGGAAACTCGAGTTCACCACTTCCGAAAAAAGCATGCATGTCACATTCGCCATTTAAGACCATGCTGGTGTGTTTCTTTGATCATAAGGGGATAGTCCACTATGAATTCATTGAACAGGGACAAATGATCAACCAACAATACCATTTAGAGGTGCTGAAAAGATTACGAGATTCTGTTCGGAGAAAAAGACCTGAATTGTGGCCTGACAAGTGAATCATCCATCACGACAATGCTCCATGCTATAGTGCACTCATTGTGAAAGAGTTTCTGGCCAAAAAATCTATTACTGAATTAGGTCATCCTGCTTATTCACCCAACTTAGCTCCCTGTGATTTCTGGCTGTTTCCAAAATTAAAGACTGCGCTAAAAAGACGAAGATTTTCTGATATCACTGATATCCAGCATAATATGATAAAGGAACTCAAGAGTATTCTGGAAAAAGAGTTCCAAGCCTGTTTCCAAAAATGAGAACACTGTCTAAACTAGTGTTATTCATTATCTATATGGATCACATTATGAAGGAAAGTGGTATTAAACCTGATATTAAAATTAGAGATGTTTATCTCAGCTCTTTACTTTATGCAGATTATGTGAAACTTCTAAATAAATCCAGTAAAAGTCTGCAGGATTTCAGACTAAACTGAATAACTGCAGTGATAAATTTGGTATGAAAGTCAGCAATAAAAATAACTAGAAACATTGAAAACATCAACTGCATTTTGAATGGAGTTGATGTTTTCAATTTTTTCAAAACATTTCAGTTATTTAGGCACAAATTTTAGTGAAGATGAGAAATGAAATAAGAACATAGACAGCAGAATTAGCAAAGCTGGTATGGTTGGAAGTCAAATGAATAAATTTATATGGAATAAGAGAGAAATTAAAACACTAAACTATTTGTATACAAGACTGTTCAAACCACTTTTAATTTACAGATCTGAGAGCTGGGTTAGAAATAAAATTCTTGATCAAAGACTGGAGACCACAGTGAGTCCTGAGAAAGATTAGGGGTGAACCAATGGCAGTATCATATAGAAAATGAAGATATTAGAAAAGAATTTGATATTGTTAGCATTCAGAAATTAGTTCGCAGAGTTAATCTCAATGTAATCTCTGGAAGAAAACTGTTGATAGGAAGTTAGTAATAATGTAACTTTTCATGTAGTGCTATCAGACAAGATCCTGTACATCCCCTGAGGGTTTAAGCCAGGAATCTGATAATGATGTATACTTTATCTATCTGGACATTGAGGTAGAACTAAATGGGATTTCTATAGCAATGAAATTTTTAAAGCATCCAAATAATTTGGTATCCTTTACATTCACTAAAGTTATTCTTACATTTTTTTTTTTTTTTCCTTTCGTGAAAAAATTCTCTCATATTTCCATTTGTCTGTCTGGTATCCACATTATTTTCTTTTTATGCAGTTCTTGCTCCAAGTCTTATTCATCCATTTCACTGCCATGCAATTTACTCTTCTGAAGTCAATATGATGTTTGCTCATTAAAATGCATAACAAAGTGGGAATATGGGGGGAGTTTTATTTATGAAATGTGTTTTAATAACTTTAAAACAAAAGGGCAGAACGTAACAAGCAAAAGAGAAACATAAGTCCTTGACAGAGAAATCATCATCATACGTATCAAGGATTTAAGCCTAGTATGGCCTGTTCTGGCCTTAGAAGTCATCGTTGAATCGTTTAAGAGGACGTCCTGGTTTTCTTTTTCCTAATGTGTAAATAAAACTCTTCAGTAGGATTGTTTGGAGTGGTAATCTTAACATTAGACATTAAACAAGTTTTATATATATATAAACAGAATTACACTTTCAAAAATCACCAAAAAAACTTTGTCAACACACACACACGCAGCAGTCTCTGAACCCTGTCCCCCCCCCATTTAGTTTAAAGGAAGATGTTAAGCATGTATATAAGCAAGGCGGTTTTGAACCATCTACATATCTTAAATACGAATCCTGAATCTTCATTTGTTTCCTTATGAATTACGTATTTCTCTTCAATAAATAGTTTATCACTGAGAAAATTCTTTGGGTCATTCAAATAAGTGATAGTATATCTAGTGAACTAGCTCTGTGTGGAGTGAAAGACAAAAACTGCAGAGAATATAAAAATAGCATATACAGAAATTACATTAGATCATCGGTTCCCAACCAGGGGTACGTGCTAGGCCATTCAGGGGTACATGAAAAATAATCAGTAATGGTGGAAAAACAAGTAAAGTAACAAAATGCAAAATGTTAATTATGGGACAATAAATGTTAAGTTTGAATCACTGCTAATGGTTTGTACTTTTAGTGTAGTAATTTTCTTTCCCAACTCATTTCCACTATTTTACATTAAGATAGGCACTGAACAAAAGTGTCAGTATTTAAAAACAGCTATTTTAAAAACAAGGGGTACAATTTATAGAAATGGGTTTAAAAGGGGTACACAAGTTGAAAAAAGTTGAGAATCACTGCATTAAACAAATAAAATAAAATAAAAATGCATTATATCAAAGGACAATATAAACATGTAATTTAAGGTTATAATTGAATAAATAACTTTATTTTTCCATATAAACAGATACAATAATGCCAAACAATAACTCATATTTGTATGTCTGCATGGTAAATATTTTTAGATTTCTAGCACTCACCCTGAAAAATATATTTTTCCTATTAAATATATTTTGGTGACTTGGTGCAAGTAGCGTCAATGTCAATTTCCGACCAAACTGACTTAATTTTTGTATTCAGTTTTAAAACTTTTGTGTGTTCAGTGTTAGAAATGCCAACCATCTTGCACAAATCTGTGTTCTGTAAAATTATATTGCCATGTAATGAGGTCATTTATTTTTATTTCACTGCCAGTAAGATTTTGACTTCAGTATTCTTTGTTTGCAATGCTCCTTTTTAATCAATGTGGCAACAGAGTATAGATTTGTCAGGTCATGTTCTTAAATGCATTAGATATAAAACTTGAAAAAATAAAAAAATGTACAAAAAAAACAGTGGCATTTGTCTAGAAGGCGACAAGGCCAGTATGGATATCTATCAAAGATTATGATTAATCCAGTTGATGTCATATGAAGCATTTTATTAGAAAATTTTTGTTGAACAAATTAACTAAAACTTTCATCATCCTTCACTAGATAAGTGCAGCAAATGTGACAAATATAAATTTGATTTTATAACTGATGATCATGGAAAGGACAAAATTCAATAAGAACACAATGCAAACTTACAATCAGCCGAGAACTCATACAAAGAAAAACAAAGACATCAGTTTATGATGAGTTTTAATAAGCAGAATTTAGTCACAGTTTTTTTTTTTTTTTCAGAACAATGTGTCTTTTTACAAAAGAGCCTTGTGGATCCTAAATCAAACTGTGTATGGTTATGTAAATGATGAAAAGAACACATACTGCTATCTATGGATGAAAGAATAGCTACAAGACAAGAGATGGACAGGAAATGTCATTGTATGTCCTGTCATTGAAAGGCAACTGTTACTGAAGGAACAAAAATAGTGGAAGATGTTGACAGGCTATTCACAACAAATTTCTTAAGCCTGGCCAAGTATGTAAATGGAGACTGAGACTATTCACACTGCAAATGAAACAGTGAAGAAAGTTATAACAGCCAAAACTGAATTGCCAAGAAATTTGGCTACCCTCATTAGGCATGTTCCTAGAAATCCTGCAATTACAATGACTGAGCTGCACAGTGCATTTATGAATTTCAGGAACCTACTGAAAGATCACTATCATAAAATTAATACAGCTGGCCAAAAAGTTAACTGGGACAAAATTAACTAGATGCAATACAATGTAATGAACTTTTTCATATCTTAGATTTTCAAGGATTATACTTTACAAGATGCACTGAACTGCCCACTCTTCAAATTCTATTAATAATGGTCCCATTACTTTGACTATAAAGTGATAGATCTGTAAGTTTTATTGGATTATCTTAGCATTTTATAGTCTTTAGCAGTTAGTGCAGAAAGTGAAGTTTTTTACCTGATGAAACAGAAATGACATAGAACAGGAATAGTGAAATTACTATTCATTCATGTCTGTGTGTGTCATTTATTCCCACCTTAAAGGATTTTTTTTGTTTTTTTTTTAAATTCTAAGAGTATCATCATCAATATTGTCCCTATTTTCTAACACAATTTTGGGAAATAAATTCATTCACTGGTCGAAACTAAACTAGATATCATAAAAAGATTCATTTTTAAAAAGTCAGATAACTGCTTGTCAAAATTTTCAAATTGACATTGACATTTCTTATGCTAAGCAACACTTATATAACCATCAGATGAAATTTTATTCAGTATTATTATTATGAACAGTGTAAAATTAATGGATCAATAATATTAATTATACTGCAACTATAACTATAATACAATTAAATATAAACAGAAAAAAAATGCTTCTTTTCTTTCTAATTTCCAATTTATCCAACTAACAAACACTATTTGGTCACAAGTGCAGCAGAAGTTATTGTAGTTAACAGATTTCATTATTATTATTAGAAAAATACTACACAACAGAACAATTTTATAATTAAAGTGCAAAGCTTAAAATAATATATACACCTTCCCAAAACAATCACGAAATGAAATGCCGACACTGTAATTTAAAATAAAATGTTTTGATTAATTTTTCTATATTTTAAGAATTCACTTTGTTATGGAAGCCCAAGTCGAAATAATTCAGTTGTACCAATGAAATCAAACCAATACATTTTACAGTGCTCAAAGGATATCATGATTCAACATTTGTTCAAACATTTGTACACAAATAGTGTATTCTTCCAGAATTTTACTCCGTTTGCATAGCAACCGATATAAAGATGTGCTATTTCAATACACATGCATATGTATATATATATATATATAAAATATATTTATTCCAACAGCAGTGTTCAAACCACACTCCTTATGAATTACAGTAATCTACTCATTAAGAAAATATTTAGATCCTTTCCAAGGCATTTTACAGAACAGTGCTGGTTAATGATGAAGGCACAAAGGTAAATTTATAACCTTACTAATTGTATTAAAGATTAATAAATATTTTCTGGTATGTCATATTCAGCTCTACATGTACCCATCGTAAGCCGGTATACTGCCATCTCCGATATGCCATGATAGTGCACAAAGGCTGCTGCAATAACTAAGACATGAAAGATTTGATGACTGTGAAACTGAAAGAGAAGTAACAGTAATCAATAAATTTATATATTTGCAATGCTTTAACAAACAAAAGAATTGCAAAAGTATTTACAAACTTTTACACATGGGTATTAATAAAGCAATGTCTTAATTATAATACCTTCCCACCCAAAAGAGATGTCAGAGAAATAAAAGATTAAAGTCTCTATTTTTATACACTGTTTCTCAAAATAATCTCTTTCCTTTAAACACATCTTCTCATTGCTTAACAATTTTTTTTTTTTCCAAAACCATTATAATAACTCTTCAGGTTGTTTTTAGAACCATTTCTCATTCTCTCTGCTTTGACTTCTTCATTTTTTAAAATGAATATCCTTGAGATGTCTTCAATTTAGGAAATAACAAGAAATCCAAAGGAGCCAAAGTCCACACTACAGGAAAGATGATCCAGAAATTCAAATCCAATCTCTCTGATAGCTACTTTTCATTTCAACATAAAGCACCAATCACCCAATTAGATTCAAACAAGTACTGAGGTATCACAACAGTATCATTAAATATGATGTTTTTAGACTATTTCTGGGAGGAAAAAATCCCACATAAAGATTTCTCCGGTCATGACGAGAATCAAATTTAGACCTTTTCTAATCAAAGGGTGCAACATACTGTTGTTCTTCCAATTACGCTACAGAGGTGCTTCATATAAATGAAGATTATTTGACATAAGAAATGTCCAGGTTAAAACAAATTATTAGACAACTGACCTAAAAGTTAGAAAAAAGTTGAAATGTTTAAAAAAATTCAGACAGGATAAAAATAAATAAGCAGAACAATAAGAGACAGCAGAGTATAGAAGTTGGTAAGATGAATAATAATAAAATGGTAAGTCAATTAGAATGTAAGACAGAAGAAATAATATGGCATAGTGATTTGCTTACTAAATTTGTGCTTGATGGCAAATTCACTGCTTAGAAATTTCAGTAAGCAAGAATTAAGAACATAATGGATGCATTCGAGAAACAGAAAAGAAAAAAGATTCACGGTAGTGCTTGTAGGAACAAGCAACTTAGGTAGCAAACAAACAGTACGAGTGAAGGAATAAAAAGAATAAAAATTGTTAGCCTATTACTGAGATATGATAGCACTGAGTTAAGGAAACTTATGCTAGCAAATGATCTGAACAGTCTGTGTGGAAGAAACAGATATGAGATTATGAATGTGTGGAGTGAGTTTGATGACAGAAAAGCCTATAAGGGAGAGCATCTACATTTAATGGAAATGTGATAATGATATGTCAATGAGCATCATTATAAATATGGTAAAGAGGCAAATCTGAATGCTTTGCATACAGATCCATAAGAAGACTATGTGGAAGGAATATAATGAGAATAATGATAAGGGAAGTTACAAAATATATAAAACACAGGCCAGAAGAGTGCTAAGTCAGAGTAAGTATGAAAAGAAATTGCATATGAAGGTCATAGGCAACTTAAAAGAATTTTATAATTATGTTGCAAGTAAAAGAAAGAATAAATGTAAAAAAATAACTTGACTGAATGTATATGGTACCCTTCTGTCAGAAGCAAATGTGAATCAAATAATGAGTGTTCACATCTCTAAGCTCTATCAACCTGGTATATGTAACATGGTCATTTCTTGTAGTGTACATTTGGATCCCCAAGATGAGTTATTTAAAGTTGCTATTTCCTAGTAACTTTAAATATCGGTGCAGACTACCATCAATCCCCGAAACAAAGGCCATTCCTGACATTGAGCAGATGCATGTGTAGCTGCACCTTACCTGGTGGACAGTCACTGCAGTTTATCTTCAAGATATCTCTTCACCTGAGTCCAGCACTTTACCTCCAGATCTCCCATATGGTTAGTGGAATTATCAGATGATGGTCCCCAGGACTGGTGGAGAAGGCTCAGGAATGAACTACAAACAAGTGCCTGATATCACAGATCCAACTATCAAATCTCTAGGATTTAATCTATCTCAACACCTCTGGAGTGAGCAAACAGATTTAGGACTGGACAAGGCTGCTGTACCCGCTTATTATGTCTATGAAGAATTTCACAGTCTTTTGTATGTGGTGCTGCACAGACTATATGCATCATATCACTGATGACTGTCCCATACATTCTTTGCATTTACACCCAGACAGTGCCATCGACTGGTTAACTGAACTGTCAGGTCTGTGTATATAGTTTTGCTCAATAATTTCTTGTATTTCCCCCATACACTAAATAAATAAATACAAGCAACATGGTGCACAGTGTGCTACTACCACATTGACTAAAGAGACAACAGTGCATAAGATGAAGGTTCTAAAGCTGGTGAATAACCTAGATAAGAATTTTGAAATAGGGACAGATAATATGTCAATAAGTAGGATAAAGGAATGTTCAGCCAAACTGGTTAGGATCCTTGACATGTCTGTAAATTCAAGAAGATCCACAGGATGATATGAGCCTTCCTGAATGAGTTTTGATTCACCCACAGGAATGAAAAGAATATATGATAGTGCACAATGAACTGTCCAAAAACTGATGTCTAACAACCAACTTGTATCTCTGGGGTAGTGGTAAAAATTTTAAACACGATGACAAAGTTTCATAGAAATGGATTAACAGACAAGTTATACTTTGCAAGGAACAGCATGAGTTTACTAAAGAGAGGTTATGAATGAGAAATCTGCTCATTTCATAATACTGTTACTGCTGAGTTGGATAAAGGGAATGAATACACTATGATACCGTTGGACTTTGCAAAGGCATCTCATAGAATATCACATGAAAGGCTGTTGGCACAAACTGGAAGATAATGGGATTAGAATATAAACTGTTAATCTGTATAAGCAGGTGGCTAACTGAGAGGTATCAGAAAGTGGTATATGTAACAAAAAAACGCAAGTGTTGACATTAGAGAAGAAACTTGAAATTATGAAATGTCACGAGAATGGCGCTTCGTTTGCTAAAATAGCACGTGAGAATTCAATGAATGAGTCATCTGTACGAACAATTATTCAGAGCAAAGAAACGATTAACAACATGGAATGTGCACCGCTTCTTATATGTCAAACGTGATCACAAGAAATCGATCTTCTACCATGGAAAATATGGAACACCTTCTAATGATCTGGACTGAAGATTGTAATCAGAAAAAGATTCCTTTGAGTCAAATGATAATCCAGGCAAAAGCAACACGTCTACATGACAAAATAAAAGCGAAAATGAAAGAGTACAACCAGTGAAACTTTTATAGCAAGTCGCGGGTGGTTCTACAATTTCAAAAAGCGTATGGGACTCCATAATGTAAGAATCCAAGGTGAAAGCGCAAGTGCTGACACTAAAACTGCAGAACTATTTCCCAATGAATTGAAGGAACCTATTGAGAAGGAAGGCTACACAGATGATCAAATTTTTAACGCTGACGAGACTGGCTTGTTCTGGTAAAGAATGCCATCGTGCACATTTCTAGCAGAGAAGGAAAAAACACAAGCTGAGTATAAAGTATCAAAAGACCGATTGGCACTTTTACTAGAAGGTATTACCTTCTAGCATCAGGTGATTTAAAATTGAAGCCACTATTAGTGTACAGAGCGGAAAATTCAAGAACTCTTAAGGACTTTACAAAGAACAATTTACCTGTTCATTGGCGTTTGAATAAAAAAGCGTGGGTGACTCGTTCAATTTTAGAAGACTGGTTTAAAACTTGTTTTTGCCCTGAAGTTAAAAGCTATTGTAAAAAGAATGATATTCCTTTCAAAATTTTGCTTTTATTAGACAATGCACCAGGCCATCGAACTCTATTGACTGACTTAGGTGAAAATGTCGAGATTCATTTTTTCCCTCCAAACACGACATTAATTCTGCAGCCGATGGATCAAGGCGTTATCTCCACTTTCAAGGCTTACTATTTAAGACGAACTTTTGCTCAAGCTATTAAAGCTGCAGCAGAAGAAGATTCTTGGACTTTGAGTGAATTTTGGAAGAAATTTAACATAAAAGATGCCATTCAAAATATTTATGAATCTTGGCAAAAGGTGACTCAAAGCAACATGAGAGCCGTATGGCATAATATCTTGTGACATTGTTCAAAGGACTTTGTTGCCTTTGCAACACAGAAAGAGGAAATCTCAACAGAAATTATGCAGATAGGCAAAGATCTTGGTTTACAAGTTTAAATTGTAACAATGTGAAAGAATATATTGATTCTCATTCAAATGATCTGGATGATGAAACCCTTTTGGAGTTGGAACAACAACGAGCCTATGAAGCAGAAGAAGACGAAGATGACCCCACTGATGTCATGGTTGAAGAATTTTCCTTTGCTGACCTTTCAACTTTTGTGAGAAAATCGACAAAGCTTCTGACTTTCTCATAAATGCCGACCCGAATTTGGAAGGAAGCATCAAAGTGAGACAAAGTCTCAATAATGCCATCAAATGCTACAGAGATCTAGTACTTGAAGAGACAAAGAAGACAAGGATGGTTCAACGAACACTAAAAGACTACTTTAGTAAAAAGTAAATTACTGTATGCTAAAATTGAAGCAATATTTGTTTGTTTTCTACAACTTTTATATCAGTTTAAAAGGATTTTATTTGTGATTTAGTTAATAAAAATAATTTTTTTTTCATTTTAAACATTTTTATTATCCTAAATTTTTGTAATAAACAATTAAAATTGAAAACTTTTATAAATAGACCACAAACAACGGGGTTTTGCATAGCATGGATGCTTCTTGAAACCAATTAACCGTGCTATACAAGGTATTCCTGTACTCTATAATTATAACGTTGAAACAAACATTGACAAGTAAGGTACATGTCAATGTTTGAAAATTGCAGGTAAAATGTATCTTTCATGTGAAAGATACATTTTGCCTGTTTCCAAAGCCTAGATACAATTGCCTGGACTACTCTGAACAGGTTTGGTCACTTGGTTCTGAGAGGATAAAGCATTATAAAGCTTGGTTCTGAGAGGAAAGGTTGCAAAGACTGATGCTGGGATTATGGAAAGTATATTATGAGATCAGATTGAGAATATGTGGATTGCAAACACTGGAAAATGGGAGAAAGAGGGTTGATATGAAACAGGCCTAGAAACTTCTGAAAGAGAAAACCTGCAAATTGATTTTAAGGAATGCAGAGAACTGACTGGAGCTTTTGACCTAATGTCCAATCTTCACATGGTGCAACCTATTAGCAGGTATCCAGAGAGCATTGAACAAACGAGAATGGACTGGCAATTTAGGACTTAGCCAACCATATTGTACTCTCTGTTGACATAAACCAAAAATACATATGGTACAACATGAGATTTCATGCCAGCTACTCAGACATTGCCCAATTACACAAGCCCTACTACTATGACATCACAAGCAGTGATGTCATAGTAGTCTGAACACCCCCTTGAGGGTAGATATCAGGAAATTGATGGGTTTCTGTGGAAATTAAGTTTGTGTGCAGTTAACAAAAAAATGACAGCCAGATTTTTCTTTGTCAGAGCAGTGAGCAAGTGAAAAAGTTTGCCTGCTGAGTGCATCTAGTATGAATGAGTTTAAGAGAAGATATGATGGCTGGTGTGGGTCTCCCTGAATGAGTTTGACTCCTTAGAGACATCTGATAATGATTGAAATTGCATACCATTTCTTTCTTGTTTACCTAAAGAAAATCAGATTATTGTATATGGTGCACTAGCACACAATCTAAATCCCAGCTTATGACCTGTTTGTTTGCTGGATGTAGACATTTTTAAATCTTTTTTATCTCATACAAGAGCCATATTGAAGAGCTGTTGACATGATGGCATATGAAAAGTGGATAGTTCTATTTTTTATTTTGAATTCTTTGCATTACAATACCCTAATGCTAGGGCAATAACTACACACATATCAACTGTGCATACATGTGCACACACACATATACACAGTGTGCATACAGTTGATGCATGTTTTACAAATATGTGTCGAAGCCTAGCCAGCAACTTCCCTAAGTATCCTGTTCGTCATTTGCCAATGCATTCTCCATGCAACCAATGTTCCTTGAAGGGCTCAGAGGGAAAGTATTTTGATGTCTTGGGCACTAAGACCTAACATCTGTGCATCCTTATAAGACTTTATACACCACACACCTCTATTTGAGATGGTTATAGCAAAAAAAAAAAAAAAGCCAGTAGAGAGCCATATTCTTCTAAACAATGTTTTTTAATACCTGGATTAGAAGCATAATAATCTATCTTATCTTCATTTGCCCAATAAAGGTCTCAGTTCGCTCCACAGACTTGAATATCTAGGACAACAACGCTACCATCTCTTGATGACAAAAGATCAGGCTTTCTTATGCCTACCTCAGTCCTGATATCTGGCTCCTTTCTAACAGCAAATACTGCATCATGTCTTTTAACTCTAATGTTGTGGGTTCTAAAACAACATTGAAATGTGTCACAGTCTCTCTGAACCCACATCCTTTGCTGTGACTGGTTGCTGAAAACCTGCTTAGAACAACTGGAATTGTGAGCATTGGTATAGATACTAAAACAACAAAATTTTATGAAGTTTTTAAAACTAAAAAATTATAATTTAAAATATATGGTTATATGTCACACAAAAGATTTTTACTTGCAGTGGAATTAAATGTTCTAGCAGCATCTGTTGGTTACACCACCATGTTGACTAAATGATAATATAATCATGCTAAGGTGAGAATATATAAATTTTTGAATCATTAAAATGAAATTATATAAATCAAGAAGAAGAAATATATTGTGTTTATATAATGCATTCCAGCACTAGTGAGAATAAAAGAATTTATCTTATATATGGTTACTTTAGTGGCTACTTTAGTTCAGTGTACATTATGCTCTACTTCCTTAGGAAAGTGGTAGCACATCCAGCTGCCACTCTTCCTTAACAACCTTTCAGTATACTTTAAGTTTCTTGAGACAGATGTTTGCAGGTAATTATATTAACTATTACTATTAGCTGTTATCAGTATTCTGTAACTTGCTTGGTGTTTTTCCTCTTGAAACATGAAAGGAAAATATGGAAATTTGTATTTGGGGATTTGAAGCATCATTATTATGTTTTGAAATTTAAGAAAATTTTCGATTTGAAGGCATACTTGATTTTACTCATTTGTAATGAAACACAGACACTCCTGACTACGAAAACATTGACTTCCATAACCCTCTCATAAGTTGAAATTTGACTCACATTGAGTTATATCTTAAGTTTTTTCTTGGTAATGAAGTGATTATTGACTAAGTTACTCTGGTATGAAGAAAAATTAGGAAAAAATCAGAAATATTGGTTACGGAAGAACACACTAACAGATAAGCAAGTTCCTGATATGGCTTGATCTGGGATTACAGGTGTAGTTATTTGAGCTTCTTAGAAATGAGGAATTGTGGATTGCAGAAGTTGATTGATAGAAAAAAAGGTTTAAGTTACTAAAAGGATGTTATAGGACTGATGCAGAGGTTCAGCACTTGGCTAGGAGGGACAGAACAAGGAATCATCTCTGAAAATTGAGGAAGAATATGGTTGGCAAGGCTGTGAGTACTTGGAGTGGCAAATGAGTGGAATGACTACTAACAACAGACACTGTCAAATTGTCAGTGTCTGTTGTTAGGATGCACACTGTTGATCTCATGCAATGACTCTTCACACAATATGGAGATTCCTGTACCATAAGAGAAAACATCCATCCCTCTTTGACATTTCAAGAAATGCATAGCATCGAGATTTATCTTCTTAGACCATGTTTGTGCCATTCCTGATGTACTAAATTAATCTGAGTGAATCATCTCCATCGTGATTAAACAATGTGGGTCTTTTTGTTCTTGTGTGGCTTTTTATGAACTTTGATGCTTTTAATATAAGCATTTCTTCATTCAGTAATTCGTACAATCAAGTTAAAGCTACAAATGTTGCTAAATGTTTGAACATTAGTTCATGAGAGCATTAACAGATGTTAGAAGTTTGATAGCATAACATAAAATTCTTCTATTGAAAAATAATTATACTTATTAAGTTTCATAAATCTGAGGTTTTGTAAATTGAGCATTTCACAAATTGAGCACCTGTATACTGAGAAAGATATTTCTATTTGAAAGAGGTTTCTATATGAAATATATATTCAAACTGGAAATTTGCTATTATAAGCTAAAAAAATACTTGCTATTCTAAAAAAAAGTAACTAAAATGGAGGAATTCTATCATTTCGTTGACTTTAGTACTGTCATATTATTCACCTTGAGAACATTTGAGTGATTTTCTTCTAATTCCTTGGAACTCAGCAGGGAGGGAAAGAGAGAGTCTTCACTTACTTAGAATAAATGGATGGTTTTTAATAACTCTTCATATCTGTTTCTTTCTTTTTTTTTTTTTCTGGGACATACAGAAATGTATACTGCACACCGGCACCTTTTACTAATAGTGACTTTAAATATAGATGCGGTACATTTAGAAATTTATAATATTCAGTAATTTTTTTACACTTTTACCTATACACATCATTTATTGTTCTTATTACATATGAGTAAAGAATTTTAGTCATCATCATCAAATTTCTGACATGTACCCTCAAGGGGAGTACAGGATATGATAGTACTACACGAAAAATTTACATCATTATTAACTTCCTATCTACAATTTTTCTGCAAATCAGTCTGTTACTTGTCAAGACTCCGACATTATCAGATCTTATATTTCTATCGTCTAAAGCACTTTGTACCATATCAATCCACCTATATCTTGGTCTTCCTCAGGGTTGTTTTCCTGCCAACCTGGCAGATAACACTTATTTTGCTAATCTTTCTTTGCCCATTCTGTTCAAGCGACCATACCAGCTGAGATTAGCTCTGCTAACGCATTCCTGGACGCTGACAATTTCAAGTTCTTTCCTAATACCCTCGTTTTTAATATGATATTGCCATTGATGCCATCTGTTCACGCCTCTAATCTTTCTAGGACTCTCATATCTGCAGTCTCTAGTCTTTGGTCAAGTGTTTTACTTCTGACCCAGCTCTCAGATCCATAAGTTAAAACTAGTTTGAACACTGTCTTGTATACAGCTAATTTAGTGTTCCGACTAATTTCTCTCTTATTCCATATGAATTTATTCAATTGACTTCCTACCATAAGAGCTTTGTTGATTCTGTTGTCTATTTCCATATTTAATTTACCATCTTCACTAAAAATTGTGCCTAAGTAGCTGAAATGTTATACTTGGTCCACAGGTTCCCCATTCAAAACACAGTTGACATTTTCAACGATTCTACCTATTTTCATTGTCTTTTGTCTTTTTATTGCTGACCTTCATACCATATCTATTACAACAGTTATTCAATTTAGTCAGGGAATCTTGCAAAGTTGTAGCATATTTATTTAGAAGTATAACATCGTCCGCATAAAGCAAATATTAACATCTCCAATTCTGATATGTTTAATACCACTTTCCTTCATAATGTGATCCATATAGATAACGAATAAACACAGAGGGGATAATGTACATCCTTGTCTCACACCAGATTTAACATTAAACCATCTTCCTGCACTTCAATTCTAACTACTGACTTGTAACTCAAATAAAGACAAAGTATTGCTTGATATAATGCCCCATTGACACCATATAACTGTAGTGTATTGAAAAGCTTCTCTCTTGGCACCTTGTCGTATGCCTTTTCCAGATCGACAAAACTTAAATACAGATCTTTGTTATATTCCCATGCTTTCTCAACTATTTGTAGTAAAGTGAAGATCTGATCCTGACAGCCTCTATTTGGCCTTAATCCAGCTTGTTCTTCACCAAGCTTTTCTTCTACAATTCTTCTCAACCATTTCTTATACGGGCATAAATCTTACCAGGAACACTCAGTAGGGAAATACCTCATTAATTCTGACATTCAGTTTTATTTCCCTTTATATATATGGGTACTATTACAGCTCTACTCCAATCATCGGGAATTCGACCCTGTGTCCAGGCTTTCTGAACTATGCAGTGCAGCCACTATAAGACTTTTATACCACTATACTTCAGCATTTCTGATAGAATATCATCTACTCCTTCTGCCTTTCCACATTTCATGCCTTTGATGGCTTTTTCTACTTCAAGTATGGATATGTATTCCTGTTGAGTGTTTTTTACTACTGTGCTATCACTGCTTGTTTCATTTAGCAATTTTTCGAAGTAATTACTCCATACTTCAAGGATATCTTTTTCTCCCATTTTCATGACACCTTTATAATCTCTAACTCCTTTTATAGCACTCTCTCCTCCATTACAACCTCCAGAATATCTTACCACCTTCTTGATATTTATTTTCTATGTTCATGACTTTTGTTTAGCTAGTTTTACACATTATTTAGCTTTCTTACATTTGTCTCTGTATTCTCTAAGAGCAAAAGCTAACTTATTTGCCAGGAACTTTTGATATGCTTTCTTCTTTTCCTTCATTGCCTCTTTAACTTCTTGTGTCCACCGTGGAGTTCTGATTTTTCTATCCTTGCAGACAATCTCACCACATGCCCCTCTGGCTGATTCAATCAGGGTTTTCTTCAATGTTTGCCACTGAATCTCCAAGGTTTGGTTCTTGTTCTCAAACACTTTCATTTTTTTCCCAATAATCTGTGTGTATTTTAGTCTACAGTTCACATCTGAGAACTGCTCAACTTTTATTCACTTTAGAACTTTCTTACTTTCTTACATGTCATTCTTTTCAACATGAAATTCAATTTTATCCTGCTCAAGACTAAATAGTGATCGCTTCCAATTTCAAATCCTCTGTACACTCTGGAGTCCTGCACCAGGAGAAAACATCACTATCAATAGTAACATAGTCAATGAGACTTCTTATTCCTTGCCTCTTCTCTCCATGTGAATTTGTGCACATTTTTATGTTGGAACATGGTGTTAGTAATAACCAGTCCATGTCCTGAGATGAAATCCAACAGGTATTTGCCATTATTATTAGCTTTGCTCTTTTCTCCAAATTTTCCCAAAACATTTTTGTATGTCTGACAATCACTTCCTACTCTGCTATTTTGATCCCCAACAAGGACCAACTTTTCCTTTTTCATTGTGTCAGTTGCTTTTTCTAAAGCATCAAAAAATTCCTCCACCTACCTTAGGAGAACCTTCTGTGGGACCATAGGCACAAATAAGTCTCATTGACCAATTCCCCATTCTGATATTTGCCCACATCACTCTACTTGAGACTGCCTGCCATTCAAGAAGATTAACCTCGTATTTTGTGTTGAATACTACGGCTACTCCTTCTTTTCCTTGATTGTCATTTCCTGAGTATATCATTTTGTATTTATTGCTCAAAAAGATCTCACCAGTTTTTGTCTTTTTTGTTTCAGTCACCCCTATTATGTTGATCTGGCACTTATCTAATTCCTCAGCTAGCTCCATTTCTTTGTCATTCAGGCTTCTTATGTTGATAGTACCAATCTTTAATTCTGGTGATGTTGAGTTGGGGTGTGCTTTCAGATTTGTTCCAGTAGTTGACTTTTCGCTGTTCGCTCTGTTTCCCTTGGAAAAAAACGGGGACCTTGTTTATCCGGGCGACGCCCCAGCTGGCATGAAATTTTTGTCATGTTGTAACATCATTTTGTATATTGGTTCAAGCCAATAAGAATACAATTTGGTCAGCCAAATCCCAAATTGCCAGCCCATCCTTGTTCGTTCAGTATCCAGGTAGATACCCAACAGGGTGCACCACGAGAGGGTGAGGATTGGATATTAGGTCAGAAGCCCTAATTGGTTCTCTGCATTCCTTTAAAGGCTATCTGGAGGTCTCCTCTCAGTTATATAGCTTTGACCCTTAAGCACCCCCATAATTTTAGTCTTCTTTTCATATTGTTTTAATTTTAAATTTTTCCTGCTAGAAGAAGAATGAGTCAAAAGAATGAATTTTGTCAACGACAGTAACCTTTCCACTATAAACTATTTCTTTGGTCCCTAGTGAAAGTTGAAACTGAAGCATTCATTTATTTTTTGTAGGGATTAACTCTATCAATTATTAGACAACAGGAATATTTTCAAGAAGTTCATTATTGCTTGTAAGATCGCTACCAATGCAGTATAATAACTAATAAAAACATCAGTTCAGATATTTGTTAAGGAAAGACCCAACCTAGTTTTATCTCAGTCCATGCTGCTTTTACTGCATTTGGAGAGAACACAAATTTCAGAAACCTCACTGAATTTCAAATTCAACAACTATAAGCAAGGTAGGCCATCTCAATTTGCTAGAGATAGGCAGAGTTGTGGCACATGATAACTTTCATTTGTTAAGTGGAAATCTTTTTTTTTTTTTGCACTTCTCAATGACTTTGACATCTGCAGATTTCTCCACAGCAGTCTGTATTCTATGCAGCAGATACCACATAACCACCAGATCTTGTGCACTCTGATTTATTTTTTTTTTTTAAAGAGAAGGAGCAACAGTTTAGGTGGATACAAATATACAGAGACTTATTGTAGAGAAATGAAAGTTATATTTATTTTGTGCTGGTTCGATATTAATGCTTTCCTATCCATCATGTGTTGGATATAGGGAAAAGTTATAGCCCCTCTGCAGTCCCAGTTTTCCAGTCAGTTCGATGCTTCAAGGTGGTGGCTACTGATGTTTTGTATATAATTTTTTTTTTGTTTATGATGATTTTGTGATAGTGTTACCCTGAGGAGCTAAAATTCTTAATTTTGTTTCTCTTTTGAAATACTGTATACCCTATTCTGTACAGTTCTGATTATGCTTTTTGTGTATGTGTGTGCACGCACACGCTTTGTCTGCTTTGGTTATTGTGTAGCTCTTTTAGAGCCATGATTTCTTTATGTGGGATATTATTTTTGTGAGGCTTAGAATGGACTAGGATGCTGGCCATGTCTAACTGAACATTATTGGCTATTGCTGGAGGTAGGTCGTATATCCTGCGTTCAATATCCCGACTTAATGCATTTGTTCGTGACATCTTTGGTTAAGGTTCCTGATGATAAGTTCACAACGATGGCATCTTGATGTAATTGCGGCCGCTGCGTAGCAATGCATTGTTGGAGGATTTCGAATTGCTTCTGGTGCCGATTTTTAATTTTGGCAAATTCTTTGTTGGCTGTAGAGTCAGAGATGCTGTGCAGGATATCCCATAGCACCGGGTTTAAAATGTTAGATAGTATATCACATAGGGCATTGATGGAAGAATTTATTTTAGATAGTTCTCAGCGAGTAGCATATAACTGTTCTCGTAATAGTGCTAAACTCGCTTGTTTATAAATATGTTGGGCTTTGGCCGAGCGAAACTTGTTCTTAATTTTTACACAGTCTGGTATTAAATTGGTGTCTCGGCACCTTTTTAAGAAGGCTAACCTGTTCAGTTGCCGTGCCAATTTCAACTTCCACTTACTGTATTGTCATGCCTTGCGTACGATATCGTCTCCATGAAGAATTCTCAACCATATGGAAAGGCTTATGTGTTCGTCGTACATGTTGAAAAGTACTGCATAGAAGCTTTCACAAGTTAGAGAAGTTGTTCCTGGAATCAACAGAAGCCTTGAAACAAAATCCTAACTTCAACAAGTATGGCTGTATAAATCTACTAAAGATTTGGGAGACAGTCATCCTAAGATCAAATTAATACCTGCTTTCTCTGTCGTTTTTTTTTTTTTTTGGCAACTTAGATGGCGCCTAATTAGGACTTTAATCTTTGTGTTGCATGCTACAATTGCTCATACTAGTCCCACTAGATTATGGTTGTCTCGCTACTATAACAAACTCCGTTTGTGTGCTCTGAAGATGCTGGAAGTCAATAAATAGTTATTTTCTTATCAATCTGTGTTCGCATCTATACCGTTAAAATCCAATCAACATCCTACAGAAATGGAAAGAATGTATGATTATCACACTGCAAAAGGGTAGTGCAAAGACATGTTTCTAACCATCGACCTATCAGTATATCTGCAGTGGTGGTGAAGATTTGGAAAAGTTGGTAAGGAATTGCACACAGAAATGGGTTGACAGAAAATCTATAATTTACAATCAACTGCATGGATTTACTAAGGAAAGGTTGTGTTTTAGTAATTTGTTCACACTTTATATATTAAGTTCACAGATGAGTTGGATGAGGGAATGGAAAAACCTCTTGAGAGGATTCAGCATGGAAAGCTGTTGCGTAAGTTGGAGGATAAGGGATTGGAAAAGAGGATGGTTGAGTGACAGATATTGAAAAAAAGGTGGTGTATGAGGGATGTGAGTTTTCAAGATTAAGGTGACCAGTGGTGTACCCCAGGGATCAGTACTTGGTAAATTGTTAGTTAATCTTTACATCAATGATACTGGGAAGGATTTAACAGGTGACATACAGCTATTTGCTGATGATGCAAGATACAGGGTAATCAGGAATGTAACTGACATGAAGACTTGCAGAATGATTTGAATAGGCTGGAATTAGGGTATGCAAAAATGGCTATATGTCCTGTGTTAGTAAATGTAAAGTTTCTGAATTTTGGTGTAATGAGATATCCAATGGTGTATTATATTGGAGGAATTATGCTAGAAAAAACTGCACTGCAGATGCTAGCACTCATGAGAAAGAGGGGTGATTTAGACAAACTTTGAAAGGATGACAAGATACCAGTAGATGGATTATTTTATTTTATGGAGTGTAAGGAGAGGAAACCAATGGAAGTTGAAAGTGAATGCATTCAAGGAAGGGGTGAGGATAAATTTTTCTCTCAGAGTTGTGTGTGACAGGGATGGCTTGCCTTTGAGGATTGTGAGGCAAATAGTGAATGAATTCATGAGGACATATGACGTGGCATGAGAGATATATGGTCTCCTTTGATGAGTCTCTGGCTCCTTGGAAGTCTCTTATAAAAGTGTCTTTAGTTTCAGATTCTTGATACATACCCTCTCATGAGGTGTATGGGTTATTAACTTATTAGCATTATTAGCTTCCTATGAAGAATTTTTCTCCAAATGAATTTGTTACATTTCTAACTGTATGAATGCACCTAGATCATGGTATTTTTCTGAGTATTCTTTTTGCAGACAAACACTTTCTGCTAACCTTTACTCTCCCATTCTGTTTGACTGACAACACCATCTTAGTTCAGATGACAGTCCTGAATGTAAACAATGTCAAGTTACTTCTTATTTCCATTTTTAACAAGATGCCATCAGTTCACATTCTTAATTTTTTATTCTCATATTTGTGTTCTTCATTCTTTGATCAACTATTTTACTTTTAACTCAACCTTGTATTCCTGCTGCTTTTGGAAAATGGCTTCCATAAGGAAGTACACATTTGTGGCATGGAAAGCTTCAGCATGAAGATTGAATTTGGCCAGGGATTTTTCTTAGCGGGTGCATGCAAGAATTGTTTAATGTATGCATCAAAAAATGTGAAAGATTTATGGACTGTTAGGGTGAATGAAAAAGAAGGAAAGTATTAATGTGTGTGAGGAAATGTAATGATAGGTCAGGACATTTCGAAATGAGCTAGAGTCACTAATAGTAAACAGAAATCAGATGATGGTATTGGTAATGATAACAAAGAGAATGAAGTAGAAGAGTTTAGGCAAGAGTTAATGGAAATGAAGAGCAGAATGAAGCATCTAGAACATCGGTCCCCAACCGGTGGTACACATACTCCTGGGGGTACACATAAATAATCAGTAATGGCAGAAAAAAACAAGTAAAAAAAATGCAAAATGTTAGTTATGGAACAATAAATGTTAAGTTTGAATCACCGCTAATGGAGACACTTCAAAACCTTTTGCCATTTACTAATACTGAATTAGTGGAGAGAGCTTTTTCTTCTTACACCTTCATAAAAAATAAGTACAGCAACCAGCTTAATGCAAGTGCGGATTTAAGACTGTACCTTGCATATTTTGAGCCTGATTTCAAGAAACTAAGTGCATCAAAGTAAGTGTAACGATCTCACCACCAATGTTTCAATCGGCTAGTGATCTGTATACCAATTATTACAGACTTTTCAGATAACACAAATAAATATTATTAATATTAATAAATCAAAAGTTTGTTAAATACTCGATCATCATTAATATTTAACATGAAGCTATACTTATTTCTGTGTTAGAAATATTGTAAAATTAAATCTGTGGTTTGTACTTTTAGTGTAGTAATTTTCCTTTCCCAACTCATTACCTCATCACCATTATTTTACATTAAGATAAGCACTGAACAAAAGTTTCAGTATTTAAAAACAAGGGGTACAATTTATAGAAATGGGTTTAAAAGGGGTACACAAGTGGAAAAAGGTTGGAACCACTGATCTAGAAGACTAGACTGAACAAAGAAGAGGTTGGTCAAAGTGAATGAGAAGGAGGAAGTTAGTATTATGAAGAAAGTGATATATGATTATCTTTTGACGTTAATAATGATAATCATATTATCATATGACTATCATTAGAGGATGGTGAATTACAGAGTACTAAAAACATGCTTTCCTGATGGAACATTAACAAATAATTTATGCATTGCAGAGTAGGAAAGAACAGGAATCAGAATTCATGGTTATGGACATAAATGACTTAGATGGTGAAAAGAAAAAAGAACGTGGATAGGAATTTGAGGAAGTTGTTGTTGCAGGAAGTAATGGATAACAGTGCTGTCTGGTAAAGTGGTTAGTGACAACGATAATTTTTGGCCAAGTCAAGCTGCCTAATGCAAAAACTCCCCTCTTTTATTTCTGATAATTCTGCCATTCGTTTACATGCATTTCAACAACCCCTTAGACCCACAATTACACTTGCTTAATGTCATTACCAACCCATTAAGAATCAAAACCTGGGAAATGGTAACAGCCATTCAGAATTATTTTGCACTCATTCATTTATCCAGGGTGGCTCAATATGATTGACTGCATTCCCCTAATATCTCTAGTGTCCCTGAATTTGCACTTCCAACCTCTCACTGAACAACACTTTTTCCAAACATCTCACTGCAATACTATTCAAATGTAGTCCATAAGGCATGTACAAGTCCTTTTGTCCATCAAATTCAACTTTATACATTTATAAACTGCACACTATTCCTCCTACACAATCTTCTCATTGACTCATTAGCAATCATGGCCCTTCTCAATTCCTTCTTATCATACTGAGGCAGCAGACTCAATATTTACTCTTATTAGGTTACTCTTCATTTCTTCTTCTTCTTTCAGCAAGATTTCATATCTTCTCTCAATTGCATATCACAAAAAAACAAATAATGCTATTTAGTAGTCAAACTACTGAGATATTTTTTTTTTGCCTTTCCTTCATGCTTACACGGTGATCAGAATAGATTTTCAAAAATTATGGAAACAACTACCGTGTTAGAGTAAAACTTCAGTTTAATATAGACCAAAATAATCACTCGACGTTTCAACCTTCACATTAAGGTCATCATCTGGAGTATATACATATATATAAAGAAACAAACTGCACTACAATCTACATGGTATGCTGAAATTACATCGATTTAGTAAACCATTAAAACTATTGGCCTGACTTCTGGTGAAAACAAAAACTTACTACAAAGCTAGAGTCCTGTTATTATATATTAAGTTACACAATTAAATTAAATTAAGCTAGAGAGCAATATGTTCACACAAAGAAATTTTTACTTATACAACTATACACATAAATTAAAACAAACCAGTACAGATGTTAGCCAATAAAAGCTGAAAAATTAATCAGGGTTTGCTGGAAAACTTAAACAAAGTGGGCTGAATGTATGCCACCCAAATTCTTGGGATTTTTAAGCCGCCATTATTATTATTAAGATTAGGTTGGTTAATCAAAATTTCACAGGCTATTTTAAATTTCCATTCATGCCAGGTTTTTGTATGATGTAAGGAACACGTACTTTTCCAATCAATTTGGTGTAGGGTGTTAAGAGCTCGATATGAGAGGCCTGCTTCATGAAAATTATTAAATTTGATGTGCCGTTTTTTTTATATTTTATTTATTTATTTTTAATGATAGGGATTGTACGTCCAGTTTTCCCAATATAAGGTAAGTAACAAGTGCAATAGATACAATAAACTTCAGGGTGAGCCAACGGTACGGCCACGGACTTGCCACTATCTCCCCCCCCCCCCCCCAATGCTAACTTTTATATGTAAGCTTTTGAGCAACGTGCTCTAGATTCCTTTACTTTAAAACCTACAGTGTGGCTCAGATACATTGATGATGTTTTCGTTATCTGGCCACATGGCCGCCAAACATTAAACACATTCCTTAGACATACAATAAACTTCAGGGTGAGCCAACGGTACGGCCACGGACTTGCCACTATCCCCCCCCCCCCCCCCCCCAAATGCTAACTTTTATATGTAAGCTTTTGAGCAACGTGCTCTAGATTCCTTTACTTTAAAACCTACAGTGTGGCTCAGATACATTGATGATGTTTTCGTTATCTGGCCACATGGCCGCCAAACATTAAACACATTCCTTAGACACCTGAACAAACAACATGAGAGCACAGAATTTACTATTGAAACTGAAAATCAGAAATCACTTCCTTTCCTAGATACACTGGTCGCATGTCTTCCCTCAGGCAGTCTTTCCTTCATTGTTTACTGCAAGCCCACAAATACTGGCCAATATATACATGCTAACTCATATCACTACCCTTCGCAAAAACTTGGAGTCATTAACACCCCGAAAAACAGAAATAGCACACATTCAGCCCACTTAGTTCAAGTTTTCCAGCAAACCCTGACTCTAAGAAAATTTTTCAGCTTTTACTGGCTACTTTCCACACTGGTTTGTTCTAATTTATACACATAATTATATGAGTAAAAATTTCTTTGTGTGAACATGTTGTTCTCTAGCTTAATTTAATTTTGTAACCTAACAGATAATAACATAATAACAGGACAGTCCCTAGCTTTAATGTATTAAGTTTTTTTTTTCACCCAAGGTCAGGCCAGTAGTTTTAATGGTTGACTAAATCAATGTAACTTCAAGAATACCATGTAGATTGTAGTGCAGCTTGTTTCTTTGATTATATGTGTATACTCCAGATGATGTAATGTGAAGGTCGAAACGTCGAGTGATTATTTTGGTTTATATTAAACTGAAGTTTGACTAACAAGGTAGTTTCCATAATTTTTGAAAATGTATACTGAGATTATTTGTTTTACAGTTATGCATAAATAAAAAAATGCTTCTAAAATGTAGACAAATGAGTTATATACTTACCCAAATATCACATTTTCCAGGAAAAAATCTCTCAGGTATCCTCAGTGCATAAAATAAAGCTCCAATTATATAAAGAGATCCCATCAAACAAAGCCAGCCAAATGATGCTTGATACATAGCTTCAAACCAGCCTTTTACAATAAGATAGTGGAAAGCAGGGATAACGCCACTGAGCCCAAAAACCATGAACACTCCTTTTATAGACATGCAATTGGGGGAAAAAAAAAAAAAATTATTTGTGGAAACTTGCAGATTAAGCTCAAAATGAGTTTACTCATTTAGAGTAAAAAATTAGTAAACTCATTTTACTCATGAGTAAAAAAAATAAAATAAAACTATTTCAAGTCACTGCTTTTCAATCTTTAAGAGACTGTGGAACACTCGAAAGCTATTAATTACTTTTCACAGATTAAAAGTTGTGATCATGTGGAAAAAGGTGGATCATGTAAAAAAAAAAAACTTTTACCTATAAATGTTTTTATGCACAAAGCTTTTGTTCTGGCAGATGAAATCTGTTCAGTAACAGAAACTGACTTAATATTTGCAGAATGTCAGATGCTCTTCTTAATCTTCATAATAAAAGGAATGAATGCGTAGTGTGCAAGTTACATGCATTTAATTTTTATATTTAAATATAAATAATCACGACAACAGAAACACTTATTAACACAATGTAGGTGGTTAAAAGTCAAATTATGACTATTAAGGCTGGAATCTGGCTACTTTATGGCTATCTTGCTATAGATGACTGGGAAATCATACTGTAGAACAATATTTCATGACATTTTACCCAAATGCTTAACAAGGCAGTGGATTTACAGCTTGGTAAGAGATAGGACTCAGGGATAGTTATTTTTGTTCTCTTAAACAGTGCTCATAATTGAATTGATTGGGAGGATGAATGGCGAGCAAGAGTGGCTAACTTGAAGAGAGAGAGAGATAGACGAGTTGAAAGAAAAGGTGGAATAATGTATCGGAAGTGAGATGAGAAGAATGAAAGAAGAGAAAAGGTGAATCAGAGTAGGAGTGAGAGAGAGTTATGGGAATGATAGAAGAGGAGAGAATGGAAACAGTCGGAGAGAAGGAATGAGAATGCTGTCCTGGCATCACTCTATGCTGGAACCAGGATAGAGTGATGCCAGGACAGCAGGTAAGTAGGAGAACACAGAGAGAAAGGGTAAAAGGAGAGAGTGAAGGAGGCAGGTGACCAATCAAGAAACAGAGTAGTAATAGGTATGATGTATGGAGACTCGATGATCCATGGTGTGCAAGATAGGATGCCAGAGGAGTGTTTGCCTGGAGGAACTATAGAAAGTGTGGCTATAGCAATTAAGCGGGGTGAAAGCGGGGATGAGATGATTGTGGGCACAAATGACTTGAGAGGCAATGTAAATTGGGTAGCGAAAGATCTGAGATTCATGCATGACGTTGTACAAAAGAAAACAGAGAGGAAAGATAGTGTGAGTGTTACCCAGGTATGATAATGTTGAGCTGAGCAGATGAGCAGTAATAATGAATAGCATAATATCCAGAATGTGTCGGAAGAGAGGATTGGAATATGTGGATGCTTGGAGGGTATTTGAGGACAGAAAGGAACTATATGAACGAGACTGCTTGCATTTGAATGAGGAAGGACATAGGCATCTGGAGAGATTGCTGTTTTCTGAACGAGTCGGTGTGTCTATGTAGGGGAAACTACAATTCCCAGGGTGGATGGTAACAGGGGTGGCCTCTCGTGGGAAGGGGAATGACATCAGGTAACACTGAGTCCAGTGGAGTCTGGAGGGGATAAAAACTATTGGAAGGCTAAGAATATGACACACTGCACCATCTACATGTCTGTTTAAAGGTCTTAAAGGTGTAGTGACATTTTTATGCTTTATACTAATGCCAGGAGTATCCTGAATAAAGGAGATGAATTGGTGGAGTCGATTGCATCAGCATAGTCAAAGATTATTGGGATCTCTGAGATGTGGTTGATGGAAGATGATATAATAACAGGAATAGAAGTAGCAAGGTACAGCATATTTCGGCAGGATAGGAAGGGAAAACGCGGTGGTGGAGTATTGCTTATGATAAGTGATGACTTATGTTCTCTAAGAGTGGATGCTTTGGAAGGCAGTGATACTAATGGTTTTGAAAGCATGTGGTGTGAGGTAGAGGTGCGCAAGACAGGATTTTAGTGGGGTGTTGCTACAAGCCAACGAATACAAAGGGTGGAAAGCAGGAGATGTTTAGGCAGTTGAGCTTGGCAAGCGCAAGATGAATGATTGTTATAGATTTTAACTATAGCAGTATAAGTTGGGAAGAGGAAAATGCATGTAGTAATAAGTGAATGGAATTTCAAGAATTCTTGAGGGACAGATGTCTTAGGCAACAAGTAATAGGGAGAACAAGAGGTTCAACAGTTTTGGATTTGATCATAGCATCAGAACAGCTGAGATGACATCTCTCCCACTGTTGGAGAGAGTACCATGTGGTTTTGACTTTGAAGATGAATAGACATGCAGGTGATTATAAGTCTTAGATATCAACTTGGGGTAGAATTGGAAGGCCGGGATATCATTAGTGCGTGAGAAATTGTGAAGGAATATTTGTTGGCAGCAATAGTAAGCTGTACTCCACGAGTGAAGAAGAGCACACAATTTGGTGTAAAGTGGATGGCAATCAATATCAAACAGGAACTGCAGGTGAAAAAGAGGTTATGGAAGAGATATATGGAGAGGGGTGGAGAGCAGATGCATGAAGAATATAAGACTCAGGCCAGGAGAGTGACTAATATGGTAAGGAAGGTGAAACTGGAATACGAGAAAAGATTGGCACTAAGATCCAAAGATAATCCTAGGGAATTTTTTAGCTATGTGGCCAGTAGGAAGAGAAATGATTGTGGAAGAATGACATTGTGGGATAAAAATATGAATAGAGTGACTGATGCAGAGGACATAGTGGAGTTGTTCAATAAGCACTTTATTGGAGTAATTCATCCTGGAGAAGTAAGTTTTAATACTAGAGGGAATGGGCAGGTTCGAGGTTTAGAGGTGCAAGAGGAGAGCATGTTCCAAATACTTTATTTATTCTTATGGCTACATGAAACTGGTAAGTGAAAAATACAATCACAATTTCCAGAAACAAATGACGAAAATCTTAACATATAAAAGTTCATTACATAAAAGGCACAACCTGTTTACTAAGTCTTTCTTTCTTTTTTTTTTTTTAAATATAAAGCAAAAGTAACTTGTCATAATTAAGCCAGGGACAATTATCATTCTGCTGCACCAAGTATGACAAGACTGCATGTTCTCACAACACTTCACAACATAAAAGTCGCTGTATCCGAGGTTTAAGTAGAAAGCAGTTGTGTCTTGTGTGAAAAAACTTGATCAATTAGAGGAGGCCCATTTCACACTATATCATCATCATCTTCTAACAAGAGGAATTCTGCTAATACCATGACGAGGACTATGAGAGTGACTACTAGAATAGTATCTTCGTGGTGAGATGGGACCGTGATCTTCTGTTTCCTCCATAACCACCGCCACCACAATACCAACTACAGGTCAGGGTCCAGGCTGGAAAGCCAATTCAAGGCCTCATCCATCACCTTGTGGATGTCCTGTAGGCCACCACGGTGAAATTGGCGCCTTGGGCAGTCGTACACAATATGAGTGATCGTCTGAGCCATGGGAGAACAATCACAATAAGGGTGATCTAACAGCCCCCATTTATGTAGAAGATAGCCACATCTGCCCTGACTAGTTCTGATCCTGTTTATGGATGACCAAATCTTCCTAGGAAGACCAAAACCAGGCTGTGGAGCACAGGGATCTTCTACCAGGAGGCCGTTTGTTGGACCAGTATTCTCTCCATATGTCAGATATTGATGGCAGCACAGCTGAAGAGAGTTTGTCCATGAACCAGAGAGGCTTTCTAGATTTGAGGCAAAGACTAGGAGGATTTATGAGAGTCTGGTGTAGGGGTAGGAGTGGGTTGCTCATTGCTTTATTAAATTCCTTAATCGAGGCTTGTCTTCTCCGTATGTGTGGTGGAGCAATGTTAGATAGAACAGGCAGCCAGGAAGGAGGGGTGCTTTTCACTGTCCCACTAATTGTGTGCATGGTAGAATTCAGCTGGGTGTTGATAATGTTAGTGTGTACGTCTTTCGCAGACAGGGGCACAATATTCTGCTGCAGAGAATGCGAGGGCTAGTGCAGACGACCTTAGGACTTCTGCACCATAACCCCAGGCTGTTCCAGGAAGCCTTGAAATAATGTTATTTCTGGTTTTAATTTTATTGGAGAGGTTGATGATGTGCCTTTTATAGGTTAGGCTTCTGTCCAGGCTCACTCCAAGGTATTTTGGGTGAGGCTTGTGTTCTACCATTTTTCCACAGAAAGAAAGGTTGAGTAGTCGATTCGCCTCTGCATTGTACAGGTGAAATACTGAGGATACTGTTTTCGTTGGATTTGGCTTCAAGTACTCTTCCAGAGTGTTCAGGTCAATATTCAAGGTTGATTCTAAGTTGGTAAAGGAGGTGGATTGATGTAAGATCGCTAGGTCATCGGCGTACATAAACTTGCTTGATCTGGTATGAGGTAGATCATACACAGATGTTAAAAAGTATAGGGGATAACACAGAGCCCTGAGGAAGACCGTTGTGAAGGAATCTGGGCCTGCTCTTTTTTCCGCCAATATGGACCCTGATCTTTCTGTTGGAAAGAATAGATTCAAAAAGTTGTACAGTTTTTTTACATTTTATAATATTTCCTAGTTTTAGTAGGAGGCTCCCCGATCCAGACAGTATCATAAGCAGATGTTAGGTCAATGAAAGTGGCTCCAGATTTAAGTTTCTTCTGGAAGCCTGCTTCAATTTGAATTGTCAGGGCCAGGACCTGGTCACAGCAACTTCTTCCTGTATGAAGCCAGCTTGTTTAGTTGGGAGTGCTCTTTCAATGAGTGGTGAAATTCTTTTAAGGAGAATTCTTTCACAAAGCTTAAAGGTGGTGCAAAGCAAAGAGATAGGTTGTAGGTTTTTCACTTCATTTAGATCTTTTCCTGGTTTGGGCACGGCAATTATTTTGGCTTCCTGCCACAGCTTTGGTAATTTACCAGTCATGATGATTTCTGAGAAAAGGGCAGGTTCAAGGTTTAGAGGAGAGCATGTTCCAAATACTGAGTACCCTGGATGTCAGTAAAGCTGGATGGTATTTCCCCACGGGTTTTGAGAGAATGTGCTAAAGAACTGACAGCTCCATGGACCTGGTTTTTCAATGAAAGTCTGGTTATGGGAAAAGGTACCGAAGGAATGGAAGAAAGGTAAGATAATGGCATTGCATAAGGGCTGTAGCAGATTGGATGTGTCTAACTATAGGCCAGTTTGTGTTTTATCAGTAGTTGTAAAGATTTTGGAGAAATTAGTGAGAGACCATATACATCATTGGGCAGATGAAGGTAAAGTTATCTATGAGAGTCAACACGGATTTGTTAAGGGATGCTCTTGCTTTAGTAATATGATTGCCTTTTATAATAAAGTGACAAGAGCAGTTGATGAGGGAAAGGCATATAATGCCTTTTTTTTTTTGGATTTTGCAACGGCATTTGATAGGGTGCCACATGATAAGCTGATATTTAAGTTGCAGCACATGGGTTTAGATGTTGGATTAGTCATTGGATGCATGATTGGCTGTCTGATAGGTATCAGAGAGTTGTGTATGGTGGGGGTAGTATCAAGGAGGCAGAAAGTTACAAATGGGGCCCCTCAGGGCTCATTACTGGGACCTGTATTATTTAACCTTTATATCAATGACATTTAAACCAAGAACCAGTAATAGAAAAAATTAAAAAATATAAACATAAATGGATGGAAAATGTTCAAAGAATGAAAACAGAAAGATTACCAAAACAAGCCTTAAAGTACAAGCCATTAGGAAAAAGAAAACCAGGACGTCCTCTTAAACGATGACTTCTAAGGCCGAAACAGGCCATGCTAGGCCTAAATCCTTGATATGCATGATGATGATCACTGACATTGTCGATGGATTGCAAGGGGCTATTCAGTTGTTTGTAGATGATATGAAGCTGGGAAGGGGTTATTAGTATTAGGGGCAGATGTGGCAGTCCAGCAAGAGGATTTGAATAAATTGGACAGATGGGCAAATGAATGGGGGGTGGGGTGTCGGTTTAATGCAGCAAAATGTAAAGTGTTGAAGTTTGGGATACATCGATGGGAGGCTGCATACTCGATTGGAGGAGCTGTACTGGAGGAAGTAGGGGAGACAAGAGATCTGGGGGTGATGGGAACATATTGCAAAGGTGGTGAAGGTAACCCAGAGGATTGCTGCAATACTGAGGATGCTGACCTGCAGAGATAAAAGAGTTATCCTTCCATTGTATAAGACCCTGATCAGATCACATTTAGACTACTGTTCTCAAATTTGGTCCCCAGGATTTGAAGGGGATAAATTAACTGTGAAAAGGATACAGAGGCAGATAACAAAGATGGTTTTAGGACTGTACAATGTTAGTTATGAGGATCGGCTGAGGGAACTGCAGCGTTTGGTAGAGAGAAGGAGAGGTATTATGATCAAGACTTTTAAACTGTTAAGAGGTAGTTACAGGTTGACACTGGGGAGTTCTTTCGCTTGGTGGAACAGTGGGAAGGAGCAATGACAAGGGGCCACCCCTGGAAGTTGCAAAAGGAAGCTGTGAGCAAGAGGGTAATGAGTGTATTGCCTTATAGAATGGTCAGAGCAAGAACAGTCAATGAGTTCAAGGAGTGGTATGGTAGACTTTGTGTTTCCTAGGAAGGACGTACCAAGATGAGTCTTTTGACTCCATGGAGGCCTAAATAATAATAATAATAATACATAAGAAATTATATTCTTGATTTCTTCTTCATTAACTCAATTATAATCAAATAAAACTTCAAATATCTTCACAATTAGGCTACTTGTATTACAGAGCTGTTGACTTCACATCATACACTAACTTCTCTGACATGTATGATGGGTTATATAATGGTGACTATTCAGACCAGTTTCAGCCTTTACTGAGGTGAAAAGAGAAGGGATATTCATCATAGGCTTGGAATAGTATAGGGAGAGGAAGACAGCCTAATAATATTAGTTTAAAACTAATTATAAATACATTATAAACACCAAACTCACAGAGGTACTGCAAAAAGACTTGCTGTGCTGCAGGAATGCTCAGCATGCCACATAGTCTGGAGGCAAGAGGGTAGTGTAGAATGCATGTTCTATTGTTTCCAATCTAACAGATGTCACTGATTAGATCTATCCATTTGATGGCATGTACCAGAAGATGGCACATGCCCTTTTCCAAGCAAGATCTCTCCTCCTTGGATATCTTTGTAACTTCATGACAGTGTTAAATAGATATCATTCTTAGTGCCCAAATGCTGAAGCTTGTAGAAAAAGGGGTCAAATATTTCTTTATACTCAGTTTTATTATTACTGACAGGCAGATTGTCACTGACAGCATGATGGAGCAGTCTCCTGGTTAAGCATAAAGTGTTTCTTCCTAAATTATGCTTTACTGAGGAACCATTTCTGTCCTCAGGCCTGGACAATGACTGAGGATAACTGCACAATCGCTCTCACCAATTGAAAGCATAACTGTCATTTCACATACACATTCTTAGATGCCAATACTAGATCCAATGTTCTTATACTATAAGTCTCTCCAGTTAGCAATCATTCAATAGTTCTAATAACTTTTCTTTTCCTTGTCCTGCATGATTCCTTCCTCCAGTCTATTACTTTAAATCACTCAGTAATGATAATTCCTTTATATATATATATCCAAACGATTTATCTGTTAATGCAGTTCCCCTTCATATGATCCTGATCTGTGGAATCAGCTATGCATTTTGTTCTGTTTGTCCTTTATCTGACACTAAACAGCCTTGAACTCATTGCTTGTATTAGTCAGGATACTACCACTACCAGTGGAAGTTTGTCATCATCATGCATATTAAGGATTTAGACCTAGCATGGCCTGTTCCGGCCTTAGAAGTCATCGTTGAATCATTTAAGAGGACGTCCTGGTTTTCTTTTTCCTAATGGCTTGTACTTTAAGGCTTGTTTTGGTAATCTTTCTGTTTTCATTCTTTGAATGTGTTCCATCCATTTATGTTTATATTTTTTAATTTTTTCTATTACTGGTTCTTGGTTTAATTCTTTCATAATTTCTTCGTTTCTTTTGTGATCAAATAGGGTATATTTTGCAGTTTTTCTCATAAACTTCATTTCTGCTGTTATTAATTTTTGTTTGTCATTTTGTTTTATTGTCCAGATTTCGCTTCCATACATTAAGACTGGTAGGGCTAATGTATTGTATACTTTTAGTCTGGTTTGTTTTTGAACTAGGTTTGGTTTAAATATAGAGTTAATTATGCCTGTTATTTTTAAATATTTTGCAATTTTTACATTTATATCTTTTTCATTTTCATATGTGATCATACATCCTAGGTAGTTAAATGAATTCACCTGTTCTAATATCTTGTCCTTTAAAGGCCATAGTTTTTGATTTTTCTGTTGATACCATCATACAATAATCTTTGGCTATCTCATTTGGATCTAAAATAGCATTCTGTAAGTTATCTTCAGAATTTGTAATTATTATTTGGTCATCGACAAAAAGGAGAGTGTTTAAGTTCACTGTAGGAGAAAGTTTAATTCCTTGATGTACATTTTTATTCTATTTTTTTTATTAATGAAATATCTACTTATTTCATTTAAGTAGATATTAAAAAGTGTTGCTGAGAGAGGACATTCCTGTTGGAGCCCTTGGTTTATCTCTCTCGTATATAATAACTCGTGATTTAATCTTATTTGTATTTGACTATTTTCATATATACTTATGATAGCTTTTAGGATATTATTTGGTATTTGTCTTTCTTTTAATATGTTAGATAATATGTTTCTTTTAACTTTGTCAAATGCTTTTTCAAAGTCAATAAATGCAATATGTGTTTCTAAATTGTATTCTCTTCTTTTTCTTCTTTTCTCTTCTTTTTTTGAAGTTTGTACTATTTGGATTTAATTCCTCTATGATCATTACTATTACTTCTCTTCATAAGAATATAATGAACTCTTCACATTCTATTCATGTAAGTACGAGGTGAAGCTTAAAAGTTTTGAAGCTAATATTACCAAAAAAACATTGTGGCATGCCATCTGTTGGCCAACACTTGAAATATGAGTAGTGAACCTTCAACTATCATGTGACCAAGTATCCATAGCCTGTGCTTGGCAGTTATTGAATTAGCATGTTTTGTGAGTAAAGGTCTTATGTGTTGTAACTGATGCAACAGAGGAGCAGGGAGTAGTGATAAAGTTGTGTGTAAAGGCTGGTAAAAGTGCTGTAGAAACACTCGAAATTATACAAAATTATACAGCAGTGAAGAATTGAATTGTACTAATAGGTGCAGATGTGTATGGTTGCTTCCATGAGAGAAGGGGGGGGGGGGCTGTGAAAGATAATGCCATAAGTAGCCACCCTTCAACAGCACATACTTTGAAAATGTTGAATCTCTTCCTTGCTTATAGGATGAGAACCATTGCATGTCTCTCAAAATGATCGCAGAAATATTGTATATCGGTCACACTGAATAGCGGAAGATTTAGGAAAAAGAAAGCTGTGTGCTAGATTTGTTCCTCATTCCCTGATGAGTGAGCAGAAATAGGATTGGGTTGCTTCATGTCAAGATCTTTTAAGAATGGCAAAAGATGATCTTTTAGAACGAATGTTATTAGTGACTAAACATGGTTTTTTCGCATACGATCCTACTACAAAATGACAAAGTGCAGAGAGGATGGAAAAATTTCACCAAAATCCAAGAAGCTGCGTTTTCAAAAATCTCGAGTAAAAATGATATTTGTTGTGTTTTTTGATGTAGAAGGAATTATTCACTGAGTTTGTCCCTGATGGTCAAAAGGTCAAATGAGCAATTTTATAAAGATGTTTTGCATCACCTACTACAAAGAACGAACTGGGCGAGACTGGCATTATACCAATCGAAAGACTGGTTCCTGCTTTACGACAATGCACCTTAACAGAGCATTGTGGTAATGAAGCAACTGTTGGCAAACAGGAAAGTCACTGTCCTTCACCACCTACCCTACTCACTAGACCTTGTTCCAGTCGATTATTTTTTTTCTGAATTGAAATTTTCATTAAATGGTCATTATTTCCAAACACTAAATGAAATTCAGGGTGCAGTTACATAGGAGCTGAACAACATTCTGAAAAAGGATGGCATTGGCAAACTGCCTAAATGTGCAAACTAGTGAATCAGTCAAGGAAGAGTCTACTTTGAAGTTTAACCTAAAATTGAATGGTATATTTAGTGTCTGAAAATTTTTGAGCTGCACCTTGTACATTCTGTGCTGTCAACCATTTCTTCCCAATGCCAATGATTTTTGTCACACTATATCTAGCAATGCTAAGAACTCCTTGCCTTTATCTTTAATGCATTTCTGGAATTAGCGTATGTACATGATAGCTGACCACCACGCTGATGAACATTCTACAAACTTTTAAAACATGCCAGTTCAAACAAAACAAAATTCTTTACTAATCATGTCTAGAATTAAAGAACTATAGCTTTTTAGCAGTGAGTAAACAACAAAGGAAACATTTCTTTTAGTAATCTCTCTAGGATTTAATAAAAAGAAACATACATGAAGTTTCTTAAAATTAAAACAATTTCACAAAAACTATCAAATTAATAATAAAATAACTGATATAATAAAAACCTACCTGCCCTGAGCCATCGAAACTGAGGTTCGCTAAATTTATCCCACATGGAAACAATTATGGATGCTGTGCCTAATACACTGACCAAGATAAAATATATAAGTTTGGGCTGAAAGTCACAATAGAAGCCATAGTAAAGCCAAGGTACAAATGAACCTATTATCAAGACTGCAATCCCACAGTAATCTAGTCTTTAAAAGAAAACAACAAAGTTTGGTATTAAATAGAAAATAAATTTTTATACATGAAATTTTTCAAATTACCTGCCTTTATTTATTATAATACAGTTAACTCTCATCATAGCAAACACTACTATAGTGAACTCACTCTAAGAAAGTATTAATAAGTCTCAATCAGAACCTATGGCATCAACTATAACAAATGGTTGCAATAAGTCCTATACCATGAAAGTTGACTGTACTGAAACATCCAAGCCACATACACATAAATTCTGTTCTGAAGGAAATTCACTACTGCAAATTATTCCTTTGATTTTTATTGTGAAATTAAATGTATTTAACTATCGGTTTAAGTCACTTATAATAGCTTATATGTGACTTAAACATTCTCAAGTAAATGTGTGTTAATTACACTTCTTCCCTTTCAAATAAGATATGTCACTCAGGGAAAAACCTTCTGAGTAGAATGAAAAAAATTCATTCTACTCATTTATTTCCATAATCAAAAATTTCCAAATAAGCATTTGTGTTAGGTAACAAAATATACTTCAAGTGTGAGAGGGTGGTTGATCAACCTATAGTACATTAGTACCGTATGGGTAGTGGGTTAGGAAAGGAGAAACTTCTTTACATTTGATTTAAAAGCCTGTATATTGTATTCCATGGGAAAAACATCACGGGGAAAGATTGTTCCATAGTACAGCAGTAGCAAGGATGAAGGAGGAGGAAACGAAACTTGTTCAGTGGGTTTCAAGGTGTACTGTGAAAGGATGTCAGGTAGCAACTGTAAATGTTCTAACGGGCTTAGTACTGATTGGGAAAATTATTGATGCTATTTCAGATGAACATTTGCTTTGAAAATATTTATAGAATAATCATCATCATCATCAATTTCCTGACATGTACCCTCAAGAACATGTCAGGAAATTGGCATCAACTATAACAAATGGTTGCAATAAGTCCTATACCATGAAAGTTGACTGTACTGAAACATCAAAGCCACATTTTCAACAGGATATGGTAGTACAACATGAAAAATTTACATCATTACTAACTTCCTATCTACAATTTTCCTCCAAATCACTCTGTTACTTGTCAAGGCTCCAACATTATCAGATCTTATATTTCTATCGTCTAAGGCACTTTGTACCGTATCAATCCACCTATATCTTGGTCTTCCTCTGGGTCATTTTCCTGCCAACCTGGCAGAGAACACTTCTTTTGCTAATCTTTCCTCGTCCATTCTGTTCAAGTGACCATACCACCTGAGAATAGTGCTGCTAACGCATTCCTGGATGCTGACAATGTCAAGTTCTTTCCTAATATCCATGTTTTTAATATGATATTGCCATTGATGCCATCTGTTCACCCCTCTAATCTTTCTCAGGACTCTCATATCTGTGGCCTCTAGTCTTTGGTCAAGTGTTTTACTTCTGACCCAGCTCTCAGATCATTAAGTTAAAACTGGTTTGAACACTGTCTTGTATACAGCTAATTTTGTGTTCCGACTAATTTCTCTCTTATTCCATATGAATTTATTCAATTGACTTCCTACCATAAGAGGTTTGTTGATTCTGTTGTCCATTTCCATGTTTAATTTACCATCTCCACTAAAAATCGTGCCTAAGTAGTTGAAATGTTTTACTTGTTCCACAGGTTCCCCGTTCAAAACGCAGTTGACATTTTCAACAATTCTACCTATTTTCATTGTCTTTTTAATGCTAACCTTCATACCATATCTATTACAACATTTATTCAATTTAGTCAGGGAATCTTGCAAACTTGCAGCGGATTCATTTAGAAGTATAATATCATCCACATAAAGCAAAGAGCTGACATTAACATCTCCAATTCTGATATCATGTTTAATACCACTTTCGTTCATAATGTGATCCATATAGATAATGAATAACAGAGGGGATAATGTACATCCTTGTCTCACACCAGATTTAACATTAAACCATCTTCCTGTACTTCCTTCACTTTTAACTAATGACTTACAACTCAAATAAAGACTAAGTATTGCTTGATATAATGCCCCATTGACACCATATAACTGTAGCATATTGAATAGCTTCTCTCTTGGCACCTTGTCGTATGCCTTTTCCAGATCGACAAAACTTAAATACAGATCTTTGTTATATTCCCATGCTTTCTCAACTATTTGTAGTAAAGTGAAGATCTGATCCTGACAGCCTCTATTTGGCCTTAATCCAGCTTGTTCTTCACCAAGCTTTTCTTCTACAATTCTTCTCAACCTTTTCTTATACGGGCATAAATCTTACCAGGAACACTCAGTAGGGAAATACCTCATTAATTCTGACATTCAGTTTTATTTCCCTTTATATATATGGGTACTATTACAGCTCTACTCCAATCATCGGGAATTCGACCCTGTGTCCAGGCTTTCTGAACTATGCAGTGCAACCATTGTAAGACTTTTATACCACCATATTTCAGCATTTCTGGTAGAATATCATCTATTCCTGCTGCCTTTCCACATTTGAAGCCTTTGATGGCTTTTTCTACTTGAAGTATGGATATGTATTCCTGACTGTATGCCTGTTGAGTGTTTTTTACCACTGTGCTATCACTGCTTGTTTCATTTAGCAATTTTTCGAAGTAATTACTCCATACTTCAAGGATATCTTTTTCTCCTGTTTTCATGTCACCTTTATCATCTCTAACTTCTTTTACAGCACTCTTTCTTCCATTCCTAAGCTTCTTCAACAACCTCCAGAATATCTTACACCTTCTTGATATTTGTTTTCTATGGTCTTGCCAAAATCCTCCAATGACTTTTGTTTAGCTACTTTTACACAGTGTTTTGCTTTCTTACATTTGTCTCTGTATTCTCTAAGAGCAAAAGCTGACTTACTTGCTAGGAACTTTTGATATGCTTTCTTCTTTTCCTTCACTGCCTCTTTAACTTCCTGTGTCCAACATGGAGTTCTGATTTTTCTATCATTGCAGACAACCTCACCACATGCCTGTCTGGCTGAATAATCAGGATTTTCTTAAAGGCTTGCCACTGAATATCCAAGATTTGATTCTTGTTCTCAAACTCTTTCATTTTTTTTCCAATAATATTTCTGTATTTTAGTCTACAGTTCACATCTGAGAGCTGCTCAACTTTTATTCGCTTTAAAACTTTCTTACATGTTATTCTTTTCAATATGAAATTCAATTTTATCCTGCTCAAGACTAAATAGTGATCGCTTCCAATTTCAAATCCTCTGTACACTCTGGAGTCCTGCACCAGGGAGAAAACATCACTATCAACAATAACATAGTGAATGAGACTTTTCTTATTCCTTGCCTCTTCTCTCCATTTGAATTTGTGCACATTTTTATGATGGAACATGGTATTAGAAATAACCAGTCCATGTCCTGAGCAGAAATTCAACAGGTATTTGCCATTATTATTAGCTTTGCCCTTTTCTCCAAATTTTCCCAAAATATTTTTGTATTTTGGGAAAATCTGACAATCATTTCCTACTCTGTTATTTATATCCCTAACAAGGACCAACTTTTCCTTTTTCATTGTGTCAGTTGCTTTTTCTAAAGCATCAAAAAATTCCTCCACCTACCTTAGGAGAACCTTCTGTGGGACCATAGGCACAAATAAGTCTCATTGACCAATTCCCCATTCTGATATTTGCCCACATCACTCTACTTGAGACTGCCTGCCATTCAAGAAGATTAACCTCGTATTTTGTGTTGAATACTACGGCTACTCCTTCTTTTCCTTGATTGTCATTTCCTGAGTATAACATTTTGTATTTATTGCTCAAAAAGATCTCACCAGTTTTTGTCTTTTTTGTTTCAGTCATCCCTATTATGTTGATCTGGCACTTATCTAATTCCTCAGCTAGTTCCATTTTTTTGCCATTCACGCTTCTTATGTTGATAGTACCGATCTTTAACTCTAGTGTTGTTGAGTTGGGGCGTTCTTTCAGATTTGTTCCAGTAGCTGACTTTTCGCTGTTCGTCCTGGTTCCCTGGTGAAAACAACGGGGGCCTTGTTCAACCAGGCGATGCCCCAGCCGGCATGAAATTTTGTCATGTTATACCATCATTTTGTATATTGGTTTAAGCCAATAAGAATACAATTTGGTCGGCTAAATCCCAAATTGGCAGCCCATCCGCATTCGTTCAGTATCCAAGAAGATATCCAACAGGGTGCACCACGAGAAGGTGAGGATTGGACATTAGGTCAGAAGCCCTGGTTGGCCCTCTGCATTCCTTTAAAGGCTATGTGGAGGTCTCATCTCAATTATATAGCTCTGACCCTTAAGCACCCCTTATAGAATAATTGAGATTTAATTATAGCCATCAATTCAGGAAAAAACTAAATTTATATTTATAATTAAATCTGAAATATTCATTATAATTTATTCTTGCTCACATTATTTAAGTGACTGGCCCACTCACTCTCACCATGCGATATATTTTAATCTTTAGCAATGATGCTTCTGTAATTAAATTAAAACAAACAGTTTCATTACTACTTGTCCTTTTATCATTTCAGAATCATATGATCTTTATCGTAGCTTTGAATTTAAAACCAGTATACAGTAACTTGAAGGTTTCTCCATATTTCAAGCAAAAATTTCCAGTAATTTTCAGGTTATTACTAGAATTAATAACCTGAAATAACTGGAATTAATAGTCTGGAGATATGCTATGAACAATTCTTCATGAATGACTAATGAGAAGTGAAAGCAGAGCATGAAATGGACAGCAATGGTAGACCGATAGAGATGGTGCAGCTACAAAGTCATGAATATGATTGGTGCGGTATTAATAAAAGATTGCATGACTTAACGACAAGGGAACGAAGATTGTTGAGTTGAAATGGTGATTCTCTTCAACCGAATACCAAAATATCTGAAACTGCCATAACAATTCACTATCTATTTCTTAAAGTTAAAACTTTTTGTGTGTGAGGTATATGGGAAACTTTTTAATTTCTTTTTTTATAAAGTAAAATCAGGGGTATGAGATATATGCGAGGGCGAGTTACATTCGAGTAAATACGGTATGCAGCTTGCCGAGACCAAACATCCCAGCAAGAAAGTGGGGAAGGGGGAAGTGAGTTTGGTCATTTATCAATCTAATTGCTCTCCTCTGTATTAAGTCAAGCATTTTGAGGGAGCTTTAGCGGAGCCCCACTCCAAATGTGAGATCAGTATTCGATAGCTTGGCAGATATGTGATTTGTATAAGGTTAACAGCTGTTTAGAGGTGAAGTAACGTTTTGAGTGAAAGAGAGATCCTAGTTTTTAGGAAGCTGAGGATGCAATGGTTGTGATGTGTTTAAGCAAGAAGAGGCCTGATGTCGGGGTAATTCCAAGAACAGTAATCTGATCTTGTCTGGAAATTTGAGTGTTATCAAAAATAATACTGGAGGAAATGGTTCTTTTTTGTAGAAATAAGACAGAACTAGGTTTTATTAGCATTGAAATTGACAAGGTTATTTGAACCCCATTGAAGGATGGCTTGGAGATCAGAATTGAGGGCAGTGGTGGTTTATGCTCTCTAGGTTGAAGTAAGTTGTGTAGATTAAGGGTTGTCAAATCAAAGGGAGGAGTGCAATGTGCTGTCATCTGCAAAACTGTGTTGGGTTGGAGGTCAACTGAAGTAGATCATTGATATACAGAAGGAAGAGGGCTGGTGAGAGAACAGAACCCTGTGGAACCCCGTTATTAGTTGGATGGCGAGAGAATAAGGAACCACCTACCATCACATATAGTGTGAATCCACACAGAAGGGTGGCAATCCTACTGATAAATGGCAATCCAAATGATAGGAGTTTGCTTAATAAGCCTTTCTACCAGACCCAGTCAAAAGCTTCAGAGATATCAAGCACAACCACTTGAGATTTGCCATTTTTCTCCATTGCATTTGTCCATAGATGGGTAATATATGGAGAGGAAATCTCCTGTTGATTGGCAGGGATGGAATTTGTACTGGTGGTTGCTTTAATAGCTGGGTGCCTTCAAGGTAGCATAGGAGTTGAACTGATGGTTTTCTCCATCACTTTAGATAGGACTGAGGTGAGTGACATAGGGCAGTAGTTAGCTGGCAGTGATTTGTCACCCTCATCTTGTCTGGAATGGGTTGAATATAGGCCAATTTCCAGCCTTTGGGATAGATACCAGTGGAGTAATAGAGTATATGCACAGACAGCATAGGATAGGAATCAGTTCTGGTGCACAGACCTTCAGGACAATTGGAGGAATACCATCAGGGCCAGCATTTTTTTTTGTATCTAATTTAGGCAATAGGTTTCTGATCTTTTTCTGGCAAAAGGATATAGGGGCATTGTATGTCGGGAAGCTGGAATGATGGTGTGGGGGGAGCATTTATCATTGTCAGTTGTGTGTGAATTGGAGGCAAAGTGGAAGATAGGAGATTACCTTTTTCTATGGGTGCTGATGCAATTGAGCCACCTGGGTATGATAGGGCAAAAGTTATGACCAACTGCTCTGGGGAGACCAAAAGGCACGGCTGCCGTTTGGACAGGCCAGGTTTCCTGCTTTTTGCCCGTTCAAATTTTGTTTTGGAATCTGATAGTTTTCTTGCATCTATTTCGGGCTTCTGTATAAGCATCGAAGGAGGATGGAGTTCTTGATTTGAGCCAGTTGTGGAATGTCTGATTTTTCATTTGTACAGCCTTGGCACATCTTTTGGAGAACCAGGGTTTAGTTAGGTGGCAGCAGTTCAGAGAAGTGTAGGGAATGCATGTTTCCATGCCAGTGAGGATTACTATGGTGATACGTTCAGTGCATATGTTTGGATTGGAAGACCCGAAACAATAGTCCAACCATGGGAAAGAAGCATAGTAATCTTGGAGGCTGTCCCATTTGGCACTGTTATAATGTCAAAGTACTCTTGTGTGGGAGTGGGTGTGTAAGCATTGTTGCATGGGGGAGGAGATGAGAACAAGATTGTGGTCAGAATTACCCAGGGGGCTCACTACATTCACTTTGGGAAGGGCCATTGGTAAGGAAGAGATCTAGGGTATTTGGGGAGTCATATGAGTAATCTGGTATTCTTATTGGCATGCAAACAATTTGTGTAAGGTCGTTGGCAAATGCAAATGTTTCAGCATCCCAGCCTGTAAGATCTGCACAACTAGAGGAGGAAAGCCAATTGGTGTTATGAACATTAAAATCTCCTAGGAGGATGATTTAAGTGTTAGGAGAGTAGGACAGGAGAAAATTAATTTTTAAGGAGAGGAAATGAAAGAGCCCAGAGTGGTTGGTGGCATTAGGAGAGCAAATGAATCTGACTGAGTGGGGAAGGAATATTTTCAACCAAAGAAGGTCAAAGTTAGGTGATTCTAGGTTAGGTGCTCTCTGGCAAGATATGTCACAATGAATATATGTGTAGATTCCACACTTGGGTCAAAAGGAGTTAAACAGTGTGTAGTTTGGAAGGTTGAGATGGATAGTGCTTGGGGGAGGGGGTGAGATTTGAGTTTCTGCTAAAAGAGTAGGTGGAGTTTAGTGGAGTGAAGATGGCAGTGAACACTGTTAAGCTTGAAGTTGAGGCCACAGAAGTTAGTGAAGTGGATGTGCAAGATGCTGTTGAACATATATATGACCGCAAGGGTCTTGCACATTTCCTAGGCACTGCCGGCATACTGCAGGCAGTGCCTAGGAAATGTGCATACTGTGAGTGAAATGATCGAGTTGTGATCATTTCACTCACGTTAGCAGAGCTGTAAACACGTATTTATCAGTGTTTATCCTTTTCTCCTTTTGATTTTTGTAATTCTTTTAATTTCAAAAATTCAATATGACATTATCTAAGAAGAAGAATGAAGATGATAAAGCAGCAAAAAGACGCAAAGTTTTGACATTATCTCAGAAAATTGAAATTTTAGATAAGTTGAAAAATGGTACATGTGTTTCATCGCTTGCAAGAGAACTAACTATAAACAAATCAAGCATAAGAACAATACAGGAGAATGAAGAAAAGATTCGGTCTAGTGTCAAAGCTTCAGGCGATACTTCGACAAAGGTTGCTCAAGTTTCAAGAAGAATTCCGCAATTGGATGAAAAGATGGAAAAAATATTAATAGCTTTGATTGACAATCAAGTAAACGAAAAAGGCTCAGTTGTGGATGGTGTTGCTATTCGAAACAAAGCTTTAGATTTGTTTTCTTTCGTTTTAAATAAAGATGGCCAATCGTCAGAGAAAATTGACTTTCAAGAAAGCAAAGGCTGGCTTGAAAACTTTAAGTGTTGTTTTAATTTGCACAATGTAAAGCTTCAGGGAGAAGCTGGCTCTGCAGATAAAGCAGCAGCAGAGAAATTCAAACCCCAATTTTTGAAATTCATTGAAGAGAGGGGTTACGTTCTGCAACAAGTTTTCAATGCGGATGAGACGGGCCTATTTTATAAGCGAATGGGACAATGAACCTACATCACAAAGACACAAAGGTTGCCCCAGGTTTTAAAGCTTTTAAGGATAGACTCACTTTGCTTTTTTATGGAAATGCATCAGGCGACTTCAAGTGCAAGCCTCTGCTCATTTATCAATCTAAAACGCCTCGTGCATTGCAGAGAAAAAATTTTGAGCAATTGCCGTTGTATGGAAGTGGAAGAGAAAAGTTTAGGTAACAAAAACCCTCTTTAATAATTGGTTTGAAAATTTATTCGTTAAAGTGACAAATGTTAAAGAATTCAAACATTACTTAGAACAGCAAAATCTGTGCTTTAAAGTTCTCCTAATTCTCGATAATGCTCCAGGACACGATGCTGAAGCCCTCACAACATTGCATCCAAACGTAGAGGTTTTATTCCTCCCACCTAACACCACTTCCTTAATCCAACCAATGGATCAAGGGATCATAAAAACATTCAAAGCCTATTATGTCAGGCATGTTTACATCTCTGCAAATAAAGTACTAGACGAAGGAAAGCACGACACGCTAATGGTATTTTGGAAGTGATTCAACATAAGCCACTGCATAGAAATGATTAAACTCACATGGGAACAAGTGAATTCAACCTTGAATGCTTGCTGGTATCAGTTCTGGTCAGAAATTGTCAACAATTTTAAAGGATTTCCATCGATTGAAAATGAAGCCAAAGAAATCGTACAAATTGCAAAAGCAATTGGCAGAGAAAGATTTTCAGATATGGAAGAAGGAGAAGTCAAACAATTAATCGAGAATGACGAAGGAAGAATTGAATGATCTTGTAACACCAGCCGACAGTGAAAGCAGCGATAGTGAAGAAGAAGATAAAGCACCTTTAACTTAAAAGAAGTTAAACGAATTGTTAAAAAAGGCACAGGAACTGTCTGATTTTGTAATGGAGATTGACCCAAATGAAGAAAGAAGAGGACACTTTATGAAAGGCATTGAAAAACTCTGCGCTCCTTACCGCAAAACTTTTAAAGAGTTGTGTCAATCATTGTCCCAAGCAAAAATCACTAGCTTTTTAAAAAAATAATTGTATCATATACCTACTTATCAAGCAGTAATAAAAATCCTTTCAATTAATATGTTTCATTTTTCCCTTTTAATTACAACAATATTTAGGTTAGTTTAAATTATACATACATACTTTCTTAATTTAACTATACCTAACACATTTTTTTCCATAGAAAGTTAACTTTGCGGAACGCGATTTTGCCATGTGCACAATGTATTAATGACATAATCACTGCATTCGGCAAGGGTTTACTCTACAATTTGGTCGGTTAAATCCCATATTGTCAGCCTATCCTCGTTCGTTCAGTATCCAGGTAGATACCCAACAGGGTGCACCACGAGAAGGTGAGGATTGGACATTAGATCAGAAGCCTTGGTCAGTTCTCTGCATTCCTTTAAAGCTATGTGGAGGTCTTCTCTCAGTTACAGCTTTGACCCTTAAGCACCCCCCTCATTATTTGCCATGATTAATTTATATGTGCTTGCCGGTTAGTCACAGGTAACTTTCACGAGACATGGAAAGTTTATTCCATCCTTTCTTTTATTTATGGGTCCGAAACGATGGCATCTCATATTTCTGACACTGAAGTTGAATTTTCCTGCTAATTTGCTAATGTCTTCTTTTAATGGTTTTCCATTTTCTGTCAGAAAGTTCAAAATAACGGCAATGAGTCTCCTCCTTCGGTCTCAACTGACTCATGTACCATTAATGCAAATAGGTCAGATTTCTTTAGTGGGCAAGGATGCACTTGTGATGGGACGCTGATCATCGAGGTAGCTCGAGCTTAGCTTCCACCATTCAGATTTCGGAAGAGAAGGTTTTGATCATAGTATGAAGATGTTGTTTGAGGTTTTCGACTCATCTGTCTAAGTTCAGAAGCTGTTTAACGGAAGGGAATCACAGTGAACAGAAAAAAGGCTGGTTGAGATTGATAAAAAGCTTGTGAGTTGATTCATCTATTTTTGCACATGAAGCACATAGCCAGTGGCAACAGAAATCACACAAACGTGTGATTTCTATTGGCATCAATCTGTTGCAACGTGATTGATGGCGCCACGCTGACAAGACTCAAGGTATTGTTTCATCATTGGCCTTTATTGCAATCATCTTTACTTTATATGGTAGGAATAGTGGGTGCTTTTATGTGGCTGCTTTTAATTGTAAGGATAACTGATTTGATGGACTATTGATACTTACAGGTTGTGCAGAAGTAATCGAAACAGTGGCTCCTTAGTACTCTCTGTTAGTTTTCCTGTTTACTGATTATTTTTGGAAAAAAAAAACAAAAATAAGAAAAAAATAATGATAAAACGTGGAGCACAAGTTTAACGTAGTTTATTCATATCCAGCTATCGTACTCGTGACTTATTCAAGGCAAGTGATATACTGCTAAGTATTCCAATCTTCACAGAAATTAGGAATATTCAGAATGCTTAAAACTTACAAAATAATACAATTTATTATTATATTATTCTGTATTATTATTATTCAGTAATGTGTACAACTGAGCTCTTAAAAACACCAGAATGCTTCTAAAGTAACTTCGCAATCCCATAAATCTGATGCATGTGAGAATGCATAGTAAGATATTTCAGAAACACAATGTAGAAAAGTGCCTCTCTCTTTTGTTTATTTTTTTGTGATGTGATACTCTAATTTCAGAACAACTGCAGAAATCTAACTTTAAAAATACAGAAATCATAAGCAGCTATCATGTTTCTAAAATGTCTATTCTATGCTAGAAAGTGGTATTGGCTGACTGGAATTACGAGCTGAAGAAACCAGAGTTGCAGAGTGTTGGCTGTCTGCAAATTCTTGTCTAAGTTATTCAAATTAAGCAGATATTGAATCCAACATTATTTCAAAGCTGAATAGAGAAACTACAAGAGGTTCATGCCGAATATAGAAACTATAAAAGTTTCGGTGGATCCAAGCATAAGCAAATCTTTCATGACAGGGGCAACTTGTAGTAAAGGTGGTGTAAGCTCTGATCACTATCCTTAGTATTTCCTATAATGTAAAACACATCTCCTAGTGGACATAATAAATCACATGTATTCCCGTAAGCTCTCTGGTCAAATTTCATACAAAACTTCTATAGTTTCTGTATTTGGCTTTGAAATAATGCTGGATTTAATATCCACTTGATTTATATAATTTATAACTCTTATTAGACACAGTTTCTATGAAAAAAAAAAAAACCTTTAGTAAATGGGAAAAATACTAAATTTTATTCTCATCTCATCTTTTTACCTTGTGGTGTTGAGGGTTTATTAATCATCGGACCTCAAACTGTTCACAGAATAAGGTGATCAGCCTTACGCCCCAGTGTATCCTATGTCCTGTAGTGTTGAGTTTTCAAGAAAACTGATGATGTTTGTCCTGGGATGAAAAATCCCAGGATAAACTGGAAAAAAAACCCTACTGTCCATGCCCAAGACCGGCTAACTTGACTATGGCTGAGGAAGATCCTTCAGCTCTTCACGTCACTGATGGAAATAAAACCTAGGACACTCCTTCCCCAGCCATATTTAATATGGTTGCAAAGCGCACAGCCACTAGGCTAACCGCGCGGACACTAAGTTTTATTAAACTGACTTATTACAAGAACGCTTACACATATTGGACACTGAATTAGAAACTTTATGCAGATACACATAAACATTACCTATGCAATGTACATGCAAAATACATGGTCATGTGCATCATCATCACATATTCTAGGCAACTATTTAAGAATGCTGCTGGTCAGTAATCACCAATAGTGTTATCACAATGGGAAAAACAAAGGATCTTTAGGAGTTTGATAAAGATCTTAGAGTGGATGCCTGTTGCTTGGACCCACGGTTTTGAAAACAGCAAAGCTAACTGATTTCTCAAAAGTTGAGATATAGCGGGTGTTTAATCAGTGTAAAAATAGCCTACAGTGCTTGTCTAAGAGGCATGACTGTTGTCCTAAATGAGATCGGCATCATCTGAAAAAGTTTGTACAGAAAAATGGAACTTCCTGTGGTAGCAATTGACCCATATCTTGCCAAATTATGTGCAGGGAATTGATGGGGACTGGTACTGACAGTCACATGCCTATACAAAAGCCAGTGATTTCTGAAAGTTTCTAATTCCCTGGTTGGTATATGTATGTTACATTATTTGTAACATTATTTATGTGTTTTCTTGATTATAAAAAATACAGAGTGTTTCAAATAATTAGTGCTTAGTAAATAGGTTTCATATGAACATGCAGTCTTGATCAATTTGTAAAGGAACAATCAGTTATCTTATAAATTCTTAATATATCATATGTTCATATGAAACTTGGTTACTGAGTACTAATTGTTTGAAAGCATTCAGTTATTTTTGAATCATCATTTGAAGGTTCATTGTCAATGATCTTTCCAGTTGTGCACATGTTGTTTTATTTTTAATAAATACTTGCAATATTGCTAATCACTATTGGTGGGATATTTTTTTTTAAATAAAATATGATGCAAAAATTAAAGATACCAAGAAAATAATTTCTTGGAATCTTTAATTTAAATTATTGGTGGTATTTTATTTATTTTTGTTCAAGTTAAGTGTATTTGATTAATTATGACTATTATTATGAAAAAATATTTCAAGAACATTCGACATTCTTGGCACCAGTGCGTACAAGGAAAATGGCAGCTTTGATATTCCATATGCAAGATTTAGTGTAATGTAGTGTGTGTTTAATGTATTCACCACAGAGAGTGAAATGTTTGCAGCATAAGAGTGAGGATATCAGTAAAAAATGCTTTGTGAGGAAGTGCAAGAAATGCGAGTCATTGAGAGCAGGAGAATGAAGTAACTGATATTAGGGTTATAAGACAGGATTGTGAAATTGTAGAGAATGAAGTGGAAGCAGTGAATGAATAGTGTAAAATACGAATAGAGTATGAAGAAAGTGGATGAAAGTAATGACATGGATGATGAGGTGATAGTGCAGAGAGAAATAGCATGCTTATGTGGACGCCTTCAAAGGACAAAACATGAACTCAAGTGACTGGTGAAAATAATTGCCATGTGGTACAGCAGGGGAGAGAGAGAGAATAAAAGAACAAATGAATGGGCAAAGCATAAAAGTGTAAGAAACTGAGAATAAAGAGAAAGTATTGCATATGGATTCAATGAGAAGAGGTGTACTTAATGAGAAAGTGATGAATATTTCCTATATGCAAAGATCAAATGTTACTGGAGCTGCTAATTTGGAAGGAAGAAATAAAAGAGCTGATTGTTTCAGCGAGCACAAATCATTTGAAAGTTGAGAAATATGCACAATGACAGAAGATTATGAACAAGTTGTAGAAAGAAGTGGAAATGAAGAAAGTAAAGATTGTGAATGTGCTAGCTTGGTATGATAGGATAGAATAGAGAAGAAGGGTCATCACTGAATGAGTGTGCAGTTTATAGCTGTGTAGAGTGGATTTGATGGAAGAAAAGACTTCTATATGTCTGATGGACTGCATTTGAATGGTTTTTGAGTGAGATGTTTAGAGAAATTGTTGCTCAATGAATTTGGAAGTGCAAAATCAGGGAAACTAGGATATTAGGAGGGATGAAATCAAGTAGGTGACTAGCCATCCTTGTGACAAATGAATATGAGTGCAGAAATGACTGTGAACAGCTGGGTGCAATTTCCCAGGTTTTGAATTTGAAGGGGGCTAGCAATGACATTATGCAAAGGTAACCATTGGCCCAAGGGAATGTTGAAGGAGAAAAGTTGTTGGCACTGGTCAGTTGCAGTTATTACTGGTAAGCTCAACTTGGCCAAAAATTATTGGCATCAGCGATACCTGGTTAACAGAGAATGATGTAGTTACAGGCAGGAGAAGGGATATGATTAATGATAGCTGAAGTTCAACCAATAAAAACAGAAGTTAAAAAAGAGTGTAGATCTAAAGGAGATGGTTTGTTTGAGGCTGTCTGGTGTGAGATAGAGGCCAATAAGATTAAATATATCATTGGTTGGGGGTCCTGGGGAAGATGTGGATACCATGCATCGGTAGATAAACACAATGAATGAATGGCAAGCAATTATCATGGGATAATTGCTTGCCAATTATGACCTGCTAATGCTTCTGCTTGGTATCTCAACTTGGGCCTGGCTCCCACTGAAGAGACCTCAATAAAGGTCGAAACTAGTCTGGGTAGTGGCCCTTCCCTTAATGCATAACATTAGACATATCCGCAAGGAGATGTGTTTTGCATTATAGGAGATACTGAAACAGGAGTTGTTGGTATCTTGCTCCACCTTTGCAACGAGTTGCCCTGGTGTTGTACCACCTTATCCCAGTCCTGAAGATACTTTCAGGCACAAACTTTGTTTGCTCACACTTGGATAAAGGATTAAACTAAATTTATTATATCATGGGAGACTGGTAGGAGGAAATAGCACATGGAAAGATGGAAATGAAATTTATACAGTTAAGGGATAATTACCTGAAACAGCATTTGATGGAGGGGACCAGGGATTTCAGAGTGTTAGATCTGGTATTAGCATCATAAGATGCTATCTATAACTACAGTAGCAACTACCACTAAAGGTGACTGTCCTGGGAGGTTGCTCAGCATGTGGAATTCTCTGTCTGGAAAGGATTTATGCAAAACTACAAAGCTGGTAATTATAATAAACATAGTAGGTAACTTGAAATAGTGCATGGCATAAGAAGCTACAAGGACAGAATATAAACAGTGCACATGGGAAGTGTTATTTGGGGGAAGTAAGATCAGAATGCATACCCAGGGACAGGAGTATTAAGATAGAAATTATGTGGAGAAGTAGATCTAAAGGAGATATAAAGACAAGCAAGAAGATTAACTAGTATAGTAAGGAAGGCTAAATCAAATTTTGAGATAAAATTAGCTAAGCAAGCCAAAGTAAATCCAAAAGAGTTTTTTTTTTTTTTTTTTTTTTTCTTTCCCACTATGTAGCTACCAAGTGATCACTTTACAAGGGTATATCATCCAGGTAGAGACTTTGCAGTTACTGATGTGAAAGAGGCTGAGAATTGAGTTGGATGAGCTGGGGGACTGGACAGTATGTCAGTTTGTGTGCTTCATCAGTGGCACTACAAAGTCATTTAATCTAAGTTTCAACTCTGGCAAGGTTCCAAGAGAGTGGAAAGATGGAAAGACACTTTTGTTATATAAAGATGTTTCCAGGAGAGAAGTGGAAAATTACAGATCGATCAGTCTCTTTAGTGGTGGTTGAAGTATTGGAAAAGTTTTCTTAAAGGTAAAATTCAAGAATGGATGGATAAGAATATGATACTCTATAGTAAAAGATAGGTCCTGACTTATTAATTTATTCACATTCTATAATAAGGTAACAGCTAAACTGGATAAAGGAAATAGCTACACCATGAAACTGCTATATTTTTCAAAGGTATTTGACAGAATACCAGATGGTAAACTATTACATACATTAGGGCAAATGGGAATGGATGCAAGACTGGTGGCATGGATAACGGGTGGCCAACAGACATCAGAGGGTGGAGTGGAATCAAGGTAACCATTAGAGTGCTCCAGAGCTTTGTACTAAAGTCAACACTCTTTAATTTCAGTACACAATAAATAACGGAAAAAACTCACGTAGAAAGATTATTTATTAGTATAATTTTTGCCTTTTTTTTTTTTTTTTTTTTTTTTTTTTTTTTTTTTTTTTAGGAAAGTTATTGACCTTTTTAGTTATCTTACACCAGCTACTTAGGTGGCGCTTTTTGGAATTGTCAGTTAGTGTTTAATTTTGAGCTTAATGTACTGAAGATGCCTGTGACACACAGGCAAAAATTATACTAATAAATAATCTTTCTACGTGAGTTTTTTCCGTTATTTATTGTGTACCGATATGTCTACTCACGGTTTACCTCTTTTAAAACTTACTCTTTAATTTGTATATTAATAATATAATATAAAAATATAATGGTAAATGAAAACGGAAAGATTACCAAGACAATTATTAAATTACTAACCATTAGGAAAAAGAAAACCAGGATGTTCTCGAAAGAGATTCAATAATGACTTCTAAGGCCAGAACAGGCCTCGCTACATCTACATTCTTGAAAAGCACAACGTGATGATAATATATAAGAAGATTTGAGGGGGGGGGGTATGGGGGGTTATTCAGTTGTTTGCTGACAATGCAAAACTGGAGAGGACAATAGTTGATAAAAGTGGGCATAGGACGATGGTTGTCAATTTAATGTTGCGAAATGTTGGAATTGCAGAACAAATTCAAATTGCAACTGTGAGGAAATAGAAAAAATCAATGTAATAACTTACTCGGGATTAAAAATTGATAGTAATTTAAATTGGAAACCGCATATTACCGATGTCATAACTAAAGTAAGGATTATGTTAAATTGATTTTACTACCTAAATAGATTCTTAAATTTAAATATGTTAAAAAATATTATATTCTGCCTGGATTCAAAGCACACTACAATATGGTATTTTAAGTTGGGGAGGAATCTGTCGCACTACACTGAAACCTTTAGTTTCAACTCAGAATAAAGTAATTCAAATCTTAACTAGAAAAAAAAAAAAAAAAAAAATGCAAGGATACTGCAATGTGTAATAAATACACCATACTAAACATACTATCCCTTAGATATGTATACGCATATAGGTTACTGCTATTCATAAAAAACAATAACGAATACGTAAATATCAAACAAGATGCTTTCCTTAGTAGACATAACAGCCTAAAATATATAGTTCCTAAAGCTAATAAAGAAGCAATGCACAAACATTATACTTACTTGCATCAAAAATATTCAATGCACTACCTTTATCAATAAGAAATGAAAGTAACTCAAATACCAAACTCTAGTGAAAGAATATTTATTTTCCCACAGAAATGAGGAATCTCTGTTCAAAATAATTGGGTTTAGCATATTGGTATTAAAAAGATCCAGTTTCAGGTTTATAATGTAAAAAATTTAAATGCTATTTAAACTACTTTGTTTATTTTGTTTCTAATTAATGTTATGCAACTTTCTCTGTACATATTGGCATGTTTCCTGTGATTTTATTATGTTATTTATATTATAATAATATATAATATGTATATTATATGAATGTACATATGTGTATATAATGATATTGCATTATATAACTTTTTGTAACTTTATACATATCGTAACCTGGATGAGCTGTTGCTCTTAGGTTACACATATGATTGTCAAAATTTTGTACTAGAATATGAAAATGTAAGGTAATAAGGTAATGCTTTGGGATGAAAAGATTATATTCTTTGTTTCATATTGATGGTAATGAATTACAGAAAACTGATGAGGATATGGATCTGGGGATGATGGTGGATTGAAGAGGTTTGAAGTTGAGAGAACATCTAGCAAAAGTTGGTAAAATATCTCAAAGGATTACATGAATGTTGAAGAATGCAGTGACAGTAAAGATAGTTTCAGTAAGGAAATACCGTAAGTAGACATAATTAAAATTATAATAACAGAATTAACTCACGTAAAAATATTATTTATTAGTAGAATTTCCACCTGAATATCACAGGCATCTTCAGTACATGTATAAAGTTAATTAAACAATAACTGACAATTCCAAAAGGCGCCTCCTAAGTGGCTAATGTAAGATAACTAAAAAAAGTCAATAAATTTCCTAACTTATTAAAAAAAAAATATATATATATATACACACACACATGCACAATTAAAAAAGTTAAGAAAGATTAGCTGATTTATAAAGTACTATCTCCCACAAAGGGGATAAACGTAAACCATCGGATCTATTTAAGTTAGGAGAATGAAGTAAAGTTTCATATGTTTCTTTATAAAGCCGTTCCATAAGGAACTGACATTTGTGAAGGACTCATCTTGTTCCAATGAATTCTATGTCTAGTATTGATGACATGTTCTTCAAGTCCAGACTGTTCAGGTTCAAGGTACTGAATATAAGACTAGTGTTCTTCTAGACAAATAGAGGCAGATCTTCCTGTTTGTCCGAAATAAGATATACCATAACAGCAAGGAATCTGGTAGACACCTGGATAACTAAGATGTGGAAGCTTATCCTCTGGAGAAGTGAGAAAGGTGGAGATTTTTCTGAATGGTCGAAAGGCAACAAAAATATTTAGTGGTTTTAAAACTTTTGCTATGGGTTCCCAATGCCTTGCACGTAAGGGATAGGAATACACGTTATTTCCTCTGTATTTGAAGAAGAAGACACAACAAAACTACTCAAAGCTCTTTTGATGAAGGAATTCTTATATCCATTAGATAAAAAGGAGGAAATAATATATTGCGATTCTTTTTGTAATAGACCTTCTGAAGAACAAACGGAGTGGGCCCAATGAGCCAATGTTTTAATAGTTCCTGCCTTTTGACTGGGATGGTGATGAGATTCAGCATGGATATAATGGCCTGTATGAGTCTTCTTCCTATAGACTGAAAAATGTAGGTTACTGTCTGGTTGGTGAAGAATTAAAAGATCTAAAAAGGCTAACTGCTTATTTAATTCTACTTCTAGGGATAGGAAGAGGGAAACTAAAGCTTTTTTGATATGTCTACAGAATGGATAACAATAGAAAGTTCAAACCTGGATGTACTTGGATGAAGTGCATTTAATTTAGATAGAAACTGTTGTAGTTCATTCCAGATAGCAAAAATGTCATCTATACACCAGAACCAATGAGTAGGTCTAGGAGAAATATTGTCAAAAATACGTTGTTCAAAGTGCTCCAAGAAGTTGGCGATAGCAGGAGAAAGAGGATTGCCAATTGCTGTTCCTTCAATTTGTTGATATAACTTGTTTTTAAAGGAAAAATAACCAGAATGTATTACAAAATCAAATATTTTTACAATGTCTGAAGGAAATTCTTGTTGCCGTAATTCATTGTATCATAATATCCGAAACGTCCATATGAAGATCCAAAAGTACTTTTTATATGAGTATCAGTTCTTCTAGTTGAAGAAGTGAGTAAATTTGATAAAAATTTAGAAATTTTATAAGTGGGAGAACCTATACAATCTGCAACTGGTCTCAACAGAATACCTGGTTTATGAACTTTTGGAAGACCATATAATATATGTGGATGACCGAAGAATGTTTTAAGTTTTTCCTTTTGATCTTCATCCCATGTAGATACATTATCTATAAGAGAATTAAGTCTTTTCAATTGACTCCCGGTAGGATCCGATGTGAGGGGCCTGTAAGTTGAATAGTCATGGTGTAATAGAGACATTTTTCTCTATGGAAGAGTACAGAGAGAAAAAGCAAGAAGCCAAGAGAGTTGTTGCACAGGCGAAGGCCATGGCATATCAAGACCTTTATGATCAATTAGAAACAAAAGAAGGACAGAGAAAGATTTATCAATTGGCAAAATGTAGAAATAAGGCATCAAAGAACATCGTACATGTGAGGCAGATCAAAGACTCTGGAGGAAGGGTATTAAGGAGGGATGTGGATATAAGAAACAGATGGAAAATATACTTTGAAGGGCTTTTGGATAAAGAAAATGCAAGGACTCACAGAGAAGATGGGGGAGCCTTATGAGGGGATGGTGCAGAACATTAGTAGAGTGGAAATGAAGGAGGCCATAAGTGGAAATGAAGGAGGCCATAAAGAGGATGAAGAATGGAAAATCGGTGGGCCCTGACAGGATCCCAGTGGAGGCATGGAAGGCACTGGGGGAAGAGGGAATTGACCTACTGTGGGATCTGTTAATAAAAGTTTGTCAACAAGAAAATATACCCGAGGAATGGAGGGAAAGTACTCTTGTCCCCATCTACAAGAGTAAAGGGGATGCACAAGACTAAGAATTACAGAGGAATAAAGTTGATGTCCCACACAATGAAAATCCTAGAGAGGGTTCTTGATGGAAGACTGAGGAAGGAGGTGGAGATTGCAAAGGAGCAATTTGGCTCCATGCCTGGTCGATCGATGACAGATGCTATCTTTGGGTTACAACAGATGATGGAAGAGTTTTGAGAGAAGTAACGGGAGCTACATCTGGTATTTATTGATCTGGAGAAAGCGTATGATAGAGTGCCAAGGCAAGAAGTCTGGAGGTGTCTGAGGAAGAAGGTACTGGAGAAATATGTCAGGCTGGTGCAGCAGATGCACAGAAATGTGAAGACAAAAGTTCAAACCTGCCTGGGAGAGACAAAGTTTTCCAGTGACAGTTGGCTTACATCAAGGGTCAGGATTAAGTTCATTCCTGTTTAATATTGTGATGGAGGAGGTGAGAGAAGATGCGCCTTGGACTATGTTGTATGCAGATGACATCGTGCTATATGCAGAATTAAGAGAAGTGGCAGCTAAACCGGAAAGTACTGGAAGAGAGAGGTATGAGACTGAACAGAAGTAAGACAGAGTATATGTGTTGCAAAGTGGATGGCAGCCAGGAGACAGATCTGGAAGGAAGTGTCATCAGGAAGGTCAGTGACTTTAGATACTTAGGTTCAACAATGAAAGAGGATGGTGAGGCTGAGAAGAACGTGGGATGCAGGATACAAGCACGATGGAGGAACTGGAGAGAGATGGCTGGAGTGCTATGCGATAAGAGGGTGCCAATCAATCTAAAGGGCAAAATCTACAGGACAGTAGTGAGACCAGCTATGATGTATGCTATGGAAACTGTGGCCCTGAGGAAAAATAACATCAGCAGGATGGAGGCAGAGGAGATGAGAATGCTTAGGTGAATGTGGGGTGTGACCAGAAAGGATCGTCTGAGAAATGACTAGATAAGAGGAATGGTGAAAGTTACGAACTTAGGAGCAAAGATACAGGAGGCATGGTTGAGATGGTTTGGTTGTGATGAGGAGGGAGAAAGAGTATGTGGGAAGAAAGGTCATGAAGATAGATTTGCAGGGGAGGAGGAAGCTCAGGCGGCCAAAGAGGTAATGGAGGGAGATGGTGGAGGAGGACTTGAGGATGAAGAACTTGGATGTGGCTACAGCCCAAGACAGGAGGGTTGTGGAGGAGACTCACTACAAACAGCGACCCTACTTAAGTGGGCAAAGATGCAGAAGAAGATTGGGGAGCCCTACCAGTTTTCACAGAACACCTAGGATTCTGAAGAAAGAATTCTTAACGATGACTGTGGATTATTTTGTTTAATCAGTATATGAATGACATTCGAAATGGCCTGAGAGGAGATCTTCAATTGTTTGCATGATGCAAAGATAAGCAGGGCAATCGCAGATGCTACTGATATACAGCATTTAAAGATTTGAATATGCTGGAAGTGTGATCAAACGATGATTGCTATGAAGTTAATGTTAGTAAATGTAAAGTTATGTACTCTGACGTGATGAGATATCTAACAGCAATAATATTTGTGGGATAATGCTTGGAATTGCAGAACAGGAATTTGAAGTTCAAGTGTCACATCGAAAAAATGAAAATACAAACAAGATAATTATAATGCTGAAATAAACATTGACATGTAAAGACATGGAAGTTGTTTTGCCTCTGTACAAAACCTTGATATGACCACACCTGAACAACAGCACAATATTTGATCTCTGGGTTTGGAGGGGATAAAGAAGCTGTGGAAAGGCTGCAAAGACAATTGATGATGATAAAATTTTATCATCATCAATTTCCTGAAATGTACCCACAAAGGGTGTTTAGGGTATATGACAGCACTACATGATTAAGTTTACATTATTATTAATCTCCTACCAACAATTTTCCTCCAAATTAGTCTATTACTAGAGCACTCCAATATTGTAGTATATAACATTTCATTCTTCTAAGATACATCTGATTAAATCAATCCACCTAGACCTTGATCTTCCCCTCGGTCTCTTTCCTACCATCTTGGCATCAAACACCTGTTTTGCTAACCTTTTCTTACCCATTCTACTTAAGTGGCTGTACCACCTCAGATTAACTCTGTTTACACATTCTTGGATGCTAACAATATCAAGTTCCTTTCTAATATCCTCATTTTTAATATGATTCTGCCACTGATACCATTGGTTCACTCCCCCTAATTTTTTTAAACCCCCTCATATCTGTGGTCTGTAGTCTGATCAAGTGCTTTATTTCTAACCCAACTGTCAGATCCATAACTCAAAACTGGTTTGAACACTGTCTTGTATACTGCAAGTTTGGTGTTTTGGCTAATTTCTCTCTTATTCCAAATAAATTTATTCAGTTGGCTACCCACCATACCAGCTTTGCTTATTCTAGTGTCAGTCTCCAGATTTAACCTGCTATCTTCACTAAAATGTGCCTAAATAGCTGAAATATTTTACTTGTTCGATAGGATCTCCACTGAGAATGCAGCTGAAGTTTCCTATGCTCCTGCCTATTTTCATAGTTTTTGTCTTTTTATTGCTGATTTTCATGCCATTTGTTGGCTATTATTCAATTTAGTTAAGGAATCCTGGAGACTTGCACACTATATATGTTTAAGAGTACAACATCATCTGCATAAAGCAAAGAGCTAAGTTTGAAGTCCAATTCTAATATTAGTCCTAATGCCACTTTATTTCATAATTTGATCCATATAGATGATGAATAAGAGTAGAGATAATGCCCCCCCCCCCCCCGATTTTACATCAAACCATATACCTGTATTTCCTTCGATTCTAACTGCTGACTAAAAACTTAAATATAGACTATGTATTGCTCTGTATAATATTCCATCCATCCCATAACTGTGTTTTGAAAAAGTTTTTCTCTAGGCACCTTGTCATATGCCTTTTCCAGATCTACAAAACTTCAGTAAAAATTATCATCATCATCAACAGACATCCATGGAGTCAGACTCATCATGGGAGGTCTCAAGTGCACAGCATTTCATCGTACCTCAACTTCAATGCATTCAATGTCACTACAGTCACCACATTCTCATGCAATGCATTCCAATCACTCACCACTATCAATACAAAAAATCTACTCCTCACCCCCCATGCTCACACACACCTTATACAGCTTCCAAGGATGGCTTCTCATTCTCCTTGTCTCAATATATTTTATGAGAAATCTCATCCATGCTAATCTGGTAATTACCCCTTCTCAACTTATACAAATCGATCATGTCTCCTCTCTTCCTTTTATCAACTAGGCTCTGTAATTTGCATTCTCTCAATCTGTCTTCATATTCTAGAGACCACAAACCAACTTAGTTAATCATTTCTGGATCCTCTCCAAGCATCTCATTATCATTTTGAAAACCTGGTGACCAAATCTATGCACTAATCTATTTGTGCCTGATCTTGTACAATGGAATCAAGACATCCTTACTTCTAAACATCAGTGTTCTCCGTAACATTCCCATAATCTTCTGTGTTGTCCTCACAATTTTAGCAAAATGTCCACGAAATTTCAAGTCCCTATCCACCACAATCCCCAAATCCTTAATTTCTGCCAAAATATCCACACCAATACTATACTGTGCATCCCATCTTTGCTTCCTAAATTTTAAAACCTTACACTTTGCAACATTAAAGTGACATCCCCACACACTCACCCATTCAGACAGTCTATTTAGGTATTCTTCCAAAAATACAACAACATCTGCTCTACTTCTCATCTCTCTCTCTCTCCAACTTGACATCTGCACACAACTGTATATCACCATTTAAGCCCTTTCCAATGTCATTTACATACAAATTAAACAACGATGGCCACAAATCAGAACCCTGGTGCATGCCACTAGTGACCTTCCTCGTCTGTTTACTCATCTGTTTCAATTTAATTACTAGTTTGTCATGAGGCAATCTATCAAAAGCCTTTGCAAAATCTAAATATACTACTGTATATGCATCCCTCGTGTCCAATGTACTCATCACTTTGTTATAATAAGTAAGTAGATTACTAAAAGGCAATCTTTCTTTAGAAAATCCATGCTGTCCATTAACACTTTGAGTCCTAGACCCACTGGGACTTAAAGAACCCTGTGTCCTGACCAGGGGTGCTTAAGGGTCAAAGCTGTATAACTGAGAGGAGACCTCCACATAGCCTTTAAAGGAATGCGGAGAACCGACCAGGGCTTCGGACCTAATGTCCAATCCTCACCTTCTCGTGGTGCACCCTGTTGGGTATCTACTTTGATACTGAACGAACGAGGATGGGCTGGCAATTTGGGATTTAGCCGACCAAATTGTATTCTTATTGGTTAAACCAAAATAAAAAATGATGGTACAACATGACAAAATTTCCTGCCGGCTGGGGGGTCGCCCGGTTAAACAAGGCCCCTGTTGTTTTCGCCAGGGAACCAGGGCGAACAGCAAAAAGTCAGCTACTGGAACAAATCTGAAAACAAACCCCAACTCAACATCACCAGAGTTAAAGATTGGTACTATCAACGTAAGAAGCCTGAATGGCAAAGAAATGGAGCTAGCTGAGGAATTAGATAAGTACCAGATCGACATAATAGGGGTGACTGAAACAAAAAAGACCAAAACTGGTGAGATCTTTCTGAGAAATAAATACAAAATGTTATATTCAGGCAATGACATTCAAGGAAAAGAAGGAGTAGCCATAGTATTCAACACAAAATACGAGGCTAATCTTCTTGAATGGCAGTCAGTCTCGAGTAGTGGGCAAATATGAGAATGGGGAACTGGACAATGAGACTTATTTGTGCCTATGGTCCCACAGAAGGTTCTACTAAGGTAGAAGTGGAGGAATTTTTTGAGGCTTTGGAAAAAGCAACTGACACAATGAAAAAGGAAAAGTTGGTCCTTGTTGGGTATCTAAATAGTAGAGTAGGAAATGATTGTGAGACATACAAAAATATTTTGGGAAAATTTGGAGAAAAGAGCAATGCTAATAATAATGGCAAATATCTGTTGGATTTCTGCTCAGGAAAACTGGTTATTACTAACACCATGTTCCAACATAAAAATGTGCACAAATTCACATGGAGAGAAGAGGCTAGGAATAAGAAAAGTCTCATTGACTGTTATTGTTGATAGTGATGTTTTCTCCCTGGTGCAGGACACCAGAGTCTACAGAGGATTTGAAATTGGAAGTGATCACTATTTAGTCTTGAGCAGGATAAAATTGAATTTCATATTGAAAAGAATACAATGTAAGAAAGTTTTAAAGCGAATAAAAGTTGAGCAGCTCTCAGATGTGAACTGTAGACTAAAATACAGAAATATTATTGAAAAGAAAATGAAAGAGTTTGAGAACAGGAATCAAACCTTGGAGATTCAGTGGCAGACTCTGAAGGAAACGTTGATTGATTCTGCCAGAGAGGCATGTGGTGAGGTTGTGTGCAAGGATAAAAAAATCAGAACTCCCTGGTGGACACAGGAAGTTAAAGAGGCAGTCAAGGAAAAGAGGAAAGCATATCAAAAGTTTCTGGCAAATAAGTCAGCTTTTACTCTTACAGAATACAGAGACAAATGTAAGAAAGCTAAACAGTGTGTAAAACTAGCTAAACAAAAGTCATGGGAGGACTTTGGCAAGAATATAGAAAATAAATATCAAGAAGGTGGCAAAATATTCTGGAGGTTGTTGAAGAAGCTTAGGAATGGAGGAAAGAGTGCTGTAAAAGGAATTAGAGATGATAAAGGTGAAATGAAAACAGGAGAAAAAGATATCCTTGAAGTATGGAGTAATTACTTTGAAAAACTGCTAAATGAAACAAGCAGTGATGACAGCATAGTGATAAAAAACACTGACCAGGCATGCAGTCAGGAATACATGTCCATAGTTGAAGTAGAAAAAGCCATCAAAGGCTTGAAATGTGGAAAGGCAGCAGGAGTAGATGATATTCGACCAGAAATGCTGAAGTATGGTATGGTGGTATAAGAGTCTTACAGTGGCTGCACTGCATAGTTCAGAAAGCCTGGACAGAGGGACGAATTCCTGATGATTGGAGTAGAGCTGTCATAGTACCCATATATAAAAAGGGAAATAAAACTGAATGTGAGAATTACAGAGGTATTTCCCTACTGAGTGTTCCTGGCAAGATCTATGCAAGTATACTTGAGAAACGGTTGAGAAGAATTGTGGAAGAAAAGCTTGGTGAAGAACAAGCTGGATTCAGGCCAAATAGAGGCTGTCAGGATCAGATCTTCACTTTACGACAAATAGTCGAGAAAGCATGGGAATATAACAAAGAACTGTATTCAAGTTTTGTCGATTTGGAAAAGGCATATGACAAGGTGCCAAGAGAGAAGCTATTCAATACGCTGCAGTTATATGGTGTCAATGGGGCATTATATCAAGCAATACTTAGTCTTTATTTGAGTTGTGAGTCAGCAGTTAGAATTGAAGGAAGTTCAGGAAGATGGTTTAATGTTAAATATGGTGTGAGACAAGGATGTACATTATCTCCTCTGTTATTCATTATCTATATGGATCACATTATGAAGGAATGTGGTATTAAACCTGATATCAAAATTGGAGATGTTAATGTCAGCTCTTTGCTTTATGCGGATGATGTTATACTTCTAAATAAATCCGCTACAAGTCTGCAAGATTCTCTGACTAAATTGAATAGCTGTTGTAATAGATATGGTATGAAGGTCAGCAATAAAAAGACAAAGACAATGAAAATAGGCAGAATCATTGAAAATGTCAACTGTGTTGTGAATGGAGAACCTGTGGAACAAGTAAAACATTTCAGCTACTTAGGCACAATTTTTACTGAAGATGGTAAACTAAATATAGAAATAGACAACAGAATCAGCAAAGCTGGTATCGTGGGAAGTCAATTGAATAAATTCATATGGAATAAGAAAGAAATTAGTCGGAACACTAAATTAGCTGTATACAAGACTGTGTTCAAACCAATTTTAACTTATGAATCTGAGAGCTGGGTGAGAAGTAAAACACTTGACCAAAGACTAGAGACCGCAGATATGAGAGTCCTGAGAAAGATTAGAGGCGTGAACAGATGGCATCAATGGCAATATCATATTAAAAATGAGGATATTAGGAAAGAACTTGACATTGTCAGCATCCAGGAATGCGTTAGCAGAGCTAATCTCAGATGGTATGGTCACTTAAATAGAATGGGAGAGGAAAGATTAGCAAAACAAGTGTTCTCTGCCAGGTTGGCAGGAAAACGACCCAGAGGAAGACCAAGATATAGGTGGATTGATACGGTACAAAGTGCCTTAGACGATAGAAATATAAGATCTGATAATGTTGGAGTCTTGACAAGTAACAGACTGATTTGGAGGTAAATTGTAGATAGAAAGTTAGTAATGATGTAATTTTTTCATGTAGTACTGTCATATCCTGTACACCCCTTGAGGGTACATGGCAGGAATTTGATGATGATGATAATGGTGTCCTGACCATTTTTAGCTCTATTTAAAAAATTACTGTGCAGTATTTCAAGAAATATCCATATAATTATTTTTTGTCTTTTAGTTAGCATTCTTTGACAATTAATTGGAACAATAGGAGTGACATTTTTATGCTTTATACTAATGCCAGGAGTATCCGAAATAAAGGAGATGAATTGGTGGTGCTGATAGTTTCAGCCTGGCCAAAGATTATTGGGATAACTGAGATGTGGTTGATGGAAGATGATATAGTAACAGGAATAGAAGTAGCAGGGTACAGCATTTTTCAGCAGGATACGAGGAGAAAATGGTGGTGTTGGAGTACTGCTTATGATAAGTGATGACTTATGTCCTCTAAAAGTGAGGACTTTGGAAGGCAGTGACACTAATGGTTTTGAAAGCACATGGTGTGAGGTAGAGGTGGGCAAGACAGGATATTTAATGGGATGTAGCTACAAGCCAAAGTGGGAAGCAAGAGATATTTAGGCAGTTGAGCTTGGCAAGTGCAAGAAGAATGACTGTTATAGGAGATTTTAACTAGAGCAGTAAAAGTGGGGAAGAGGAAAATGCATGTAACAATAAGGGAATAGAATTTCTGGAATTCTTGAGGGACAGATGTCTTAGGCAACATGTAATAAATGAAACAAGAGGTTCAAGAGTTTTGGATTTGGTCATAGCATCAGAAGAACTGATAATAACTGAGATGGCATCTCTGTCTCCAGTTGGAGAGAGTGACCATGTGGTTTTGACTTGGAAGATGAATAGACATGCAGGAGTATCAAAGAAAACAGAACATATATATGGAATTATAAGGAGGGTGATTATAATAGTCTTAGATATCAACTTGGGGCAGTTCCATGGAGGGCAGAATTGGAAATCCAGGATATCATTAGTACTTGGGAAATTGTGAAGGAATATTTGTTAGTGGCAGTAGTAAGCTGTATTCCATGAGTGAAGAAGCGGACACAATTTGGTGTAAAGTGGATGACAAACAATATCAAACAGGAACTGCAGGTGAAAAAGAGATTATGGAAGAGATATAAGGAGAAGGGTGAGGAGCAGATGCATGAATATAAGACTCTGACCATATAAGCAGAAGAATATAAGACTCTGGCCAGGAGAGTGACTAGTATGGTGAGGAAGACAAAACTTCAATATGAGAAGAGATTGGCACTAAGATCCAAAGAAAATCCTAAGAAATGTTTTAGCTATGTGGCCAGTAGGAGGAGAAATGATTGTGGAAGAATGACATTATGGGATAAAAATGGAAATAGAATGACTGATGCAGAGGACATAGTGGAGTAATAAGTAATATAGTGAAGTTGTTCAATGAGCACTTTATTGGAGTATTTCATCCTGGAGAAGAAGGTTTTAATACTAGAGAGGTAGGGCATGTTCGAGGTTTAGAGGTGCAAGAGGAGAGCGCGTTCCAAATACTGAGTACACTGGATGTCAGTAAAGCGGTGGAACTGGATGATATTTCACCACGAGTTTTGAGAGAATGTTGTGCTAAAGAACTGACAGCTCTCCTTTGACCTAGCTTTTCAATGAAAGTCTGGCTATGGGAAAGGTAGCCAAGGAATGGAAGGAAGGTAAGATAGTGCCATTGCATAAGAGTGGTAGCAGATAGGATGTGTCTAACTATAGGCCAGTTTGTGTTTCATCAGTAGTTGTAAAGATCTTGGAGAAATTAGTGAGGGACCATATACAACGTCGGGCAGATGAAGGTAATGTTATCTGTGAAAGTCAACATGGATTTGTTAAGTAAGGGATGCTCTTGTTTTAGTAATATGATTGCCTTTTATAATAAAGTGACAAGAGCAGTTGATAAAGGAAAGGCATACACTGTCATTATTTTTGGATTTTGCAAAGGCATTTAACAGGGTGGCACATGATAAGCTGATATTTAAGTTGCAGCACATGGGTTTAGATGTCGGGTTAGGCCATTGGATTCAGGACTCTGAGAGGTATCAGAGAATTGTGTATGGTGGGGCAATATCAAGGAACCAGAAGGTTACAAGTGGGGTTCAGCAGGGCTCAGTACTGGGACCTGTATTGCTTAACCTTTATATCAATGACATTGTGAATGGATTGCAAGGGGATATTCAGTTGTTTGCTGATGAGGTGAAGCTGGGAAGGGTTATTAGTAATAGTACATATGTAGCAGCCCTGCAAGAGGATTTGAATATACTAGACAGATGGGCAAATGAATGGGATATTGGTTTAATGCAGCAAAATGTAAAGTCTTGAAGTTTGGGATACATCGGTGGGAGGCTGCATACTTGATTGGAGGAGCTATACTGGAAGAAGTAAGGGAGACAAGAGATCTGGGGGTGATGATCGATAGAAAACTGAAATTCAGGGGCATATTGCAAATCATCAATGGTGATAAAAGGGTTATCATTCCGTTGTATAAGACCCTGATCAGACCACACTTAGACTACTGTTCTCAAATTTGGTCCCCAGATTTGAAAGGGATAAATTAACTGTGGAGACAGTGCAGAGGGGGATAAAAAAAGATGGTTTCAGGACTGTACAATGTTAATTATGGGATCAGCTGAGGGAATGAGGACTGCAGAGTTTGGTGGATAGAAGGAGAGGTGATATGATCGAGACATTTAAACTGTTGAGTGGAAGTTACTGGGTGGACACTGGGGAGTCGTTTCACTTGGTGGAGCAGCAGGAAGGAGCGATGACAAGGGGGCCATCCCGGGAAAGTACGAAAGGAAGCTGTGAGCAAGAGGGTGAGGAGTGGTTTCTTTGCATGGAGGGTGGTGGAATGCATTGCCTGATAGAGTGGTTAGACTGTGTTTCCTAGGAAGGAAATCCCGCGAAGAGTCTCTTGACTCCATGGAGGCCTGAATAATAATAATAATAAAATTTTAGTTATACATGTGGTATGGGTTCCAGAAATGGGTTGTTAGAAATCAACGTGTGTTATTATTATGATGAAAATATCATTTTACATAGGGGTATACATCATTATACTTATCCACTATTGGACACAAAAGTCGAGTGGTAAATTACTGAATTAGGCCATTCAAGTTTTGAAATTCAAAGCATATTACATAACATTATACATACATTTTCAGTAATATTCAGTTACCTTTTAGTATCTGCAACCAGGGTTGTTCAATATATAAGCACAATACCGTTATAGTAAATAAAAATTGCAATATCAATGTTGAGAATGCAGATGATTAGAACACAAAAATTACTGGAAATATGTAGTAAAATAATGAAATGTGGACTATTTTATAAGTGACTCAGCCAATGGACAGGCGTTACGATATACTAATACAAATTCCCTTTTTTATTGATAAAAGTCAACCACCCTGATGGATAATGAAACTGAAGGTTCAAATTTAACTACAGTACAGTCTAATAATGAATTTCAAGCATATATTATTATTTTCGGAATTTTTAATTTAGCAATGTAAATATACAATGATGGGATTCTGGGTTGTTCACTGCGTATTAATGCATATTTACATCGATAGGACTCAAAGTGTTAAAGAGAATTCTGCTGCTGTCCACCCCAGTTCTGGATCCTTGTCCTCATCGACTTCTTCAACACCTTGACCACAACTCCAGACAAGCAGATTGGTCTATAATTTGAAGCTTTAGGCTTATCATCTCCTTTATGATGCGGAACAATTTTGCCATCTTTCCATTCTTTTGGGACCTGGGCTAATCTAAGATCCTTGTCATATTCCCATGATTTCTCAACTATTTGTCTTAAAGAGAAAATCTGATCTTAACAACCTCTATCTGGCATGAACCCAGCTGGTTCTTCTCCGAGTATCTTCTTCACAATTTTTCTCAATCTCTTTCAAGTATGTTTGCATAAATCTTACCTGGTACACTTAGTACCGAAATTCTTCTATAATTCTCACATTCAGCTTTATTCTCTTTTTTTATAGATGGATATTATGAAAGCTCTACTCTAATGATGGGGAATTTGACCTTCTGAACTGGCCCTCTGAATTATGCAGTGTAGCCAATGCAAAACTTATATCTCCATACTTAGGCATTTCTGGTCAAATATGATCTACTCCAGCTGCCTTTACACATTTCAAGTTTTTACTGCTTTTCTATGTTGTACATAAAATTTTATTATGTGATGTGAATGAGTTTAAGAGAAGGTATGGCAGCTGGCGTGGTTGACATATAGCCTCCCTCAATGAGTCTTTGAATGCCTGGAGGTTTGATAATAATAATAAGAAGAAAATTAAGAATTTCAGTTTTGTCACATTTCCCAAAATCTGAGAGACCATCATCTTGAGACCTTCAGAAAAATTCTATCATCGCACCCACAGAAGGTATACTAGTTAGACCCTGCCTTTTTATACCCAGTCTATGTTTGCCTTCTTGCTAGTTATCTGCATGCACATGCTTAGTGTACTTTTCTGTGCCCATGAAGATGTCTGGGCAAGAATGGCAAAATAATGGCTAAGTTAATTATTATCTCTAGCTGTGTGTTTTCTGCACTAAACATTAACAAGAGAAGCCAAACAGTATTATACAGGGCAAATGACTAGAACAAAATGGATTTGGAAAGGCCAGTCTTGTATAGACTCAACTTCCACTTTAAAATTAATAACTAAAAAGAGAATTTCAAAAACACATGGCATTTATGGATTACAAAAAAAGAAGTCGATGAAATTAACAGACAAAAATCACTGGGATTTTAAAATAAATATCAGCATTTTAAATATACCAAACCAATTCTTACAGCATATTCAAGAAATATACACAGGAAATAAAAAGTAATCAAATCAAAACAAATATCAGAGTAATAAGACATTAATAAGAGCACATCCCTGCCATACTCCTATATTAATAGGAGTATGGCAGGGATGTACTCTATCACCTTTGAGATATATAAATTATAATAATCTGGAAATAACAAAACATGTTATAAGAATGCGATTTGGTCAGCTAAATCCCAAATTGCCAGCCCATCCTTGTTTGTTCAGTATCCAGGTAGATACCTAACAGGGTGCACCACGAGAAGGTGAGGATTGGACATCAAGTCAGAAGCTATGGTCGGTTCTCCATTCTTTAAAGCCAATGTGGGGGTCTCCTCTCAGTTATATAGCTTTGACCCTTAAACACCCTTAGAAGACAGAAATATAAGATCTAATAATGTTGGAGTCTTGTAAAGCAACAGATCGATTTGGAGGAAAATTGTAGATAGGAAGTTCGTGGCGATGTTAAGTTTTTCATATAGTACTATCATATCCTGTACACTGCTTGAGGGTACATGTCAGGAATTTGATGATGTTCAAATTCCTCATCAATGGCAATATCATATTAATAACATGGATATTAGGAAAGAATTTGGCATTGTCAGCATCCAGCAATGTGTTAGGAGCTAATCTCAGGTGGTATGGTCACTTAAACAGAATGGAGACAAAAGATTAGCAAAATAAGTGTTCTCTGCCAATTTGGCAGGAAAAAGTCCCAGAGGAAGACCAAGATATAGGTGGATTGATACAGTAAAAAGTGCCTTATAAGACAGAAATATAACAGCTGATAATCTTGACAGGTAAGAGATCGATTTGGAGGAAAATTGTAGATAGAAAGTTTGTGGTGATGTAAGTTTTTCATGTAGTACTAACATATCGTTTACATCCCTTGAGGGTACATGTCAGGAATTTCATGATGATGATGAATAACAAAACATTTTGTATACAAATCAACCTGCAAAGGTAGATGTATTATTTACCCATGACAAAAATGTATAAACTACACCAGCCAATGATTGAAAAAGATAAGTAAAATCATTAAATGACATCCTAGAACAGTATAATGAGAATATCTGAAGTAAAAACCGAAATAATAGCTTTAAAAGTAGAAAATCCAGTAAGAAGTAAAACAGTGATAGATAGTAAAATATTAGAAAAAGTAAAATATTTAAGATACCTAGGATGTGATTTATCATATGAAGATGAAAAAGACACACACATGAAAATATCAATTTCTGTTAAAGTAAATGGCATGACATTTATGACATATATTTAAGCCATCTATAGTATTAAAAATATACCAGGATGGGGCTATATTATGTACTGTCTAAACCAACTTTATTATATGAAAACAATGGAGACCCATCTATCATACTTCTCCTTGAACCCATTAACAAAAAAAGCACTCAAACTGAGTGCAACTCATTCCACTCATTCACCACTCTCCAAGCAAAAAATCTAGTCCTCACACCCCCCTACTGACCACACCTTTATTCAACTTCCAGGGATGACCCCTTCTTTTAGTCCCTTGAGTTAAAAGCTGAAACATTTCCCCTGCATCCTATAAAATCCTTTAAGCAACTTAAATGTTTCTATCATATCCCTCTTTTTCTCCTATCAACCAACTTCTGCAATCCACACACCTTCAATCTATCCTGATAGGAACATTCCACAGGCCCACTCACCATCTTGGTCACTTGCTCTGAATCCTCTCCACTGCATCCTCAAGAAACCCAGGGGACCAAACTTGAGCACAGTAATCCTGATGTGGGCGGGTCAAGGCCTTATAAAAAACCTTAGCAATATGTTCTCTAAACTTTAACTCTGTCTACCACCAACCTAAATTTCTAGCTTCGTCTATTTCCTAGAGTACAGTGCCATCAATATGATACGCTGCTTATAATCTATTTTTCACAAAATGCATAACTTTACATTACTCGACATTAAACTGACACCCATTAACTTTTGCCCATACTGACAGCCAATTTAAATCTTCCTGCAAGTTCTTCACATCACCTTGATTAACTATTACTCTATCCTAATTTCGCATTATCAGCAAACAACTGAATATTTCCATTCAGGTCATTTCCTATATCATTTATGTACAAATTAAGCAGACATGGTTCCCAGCACTGAACTTTGTGGCACACCACAAGTCAACTGTTTTCACCTCGATTCTACTCCTTCATATACCACTTTCTGATATCTGTCCAGCAGCTCTTATCCACTTAACCAGTGTCATATCCATCCTCATTTGTTCTAATTTGTGTAACAGTGTTCCGTGTGGTATTCCGTGTGCGTTGCAAAATCCAGGAAAATCATTATTTAGCCATTTCCTTTATCCAGCTCAGCATTTACTCTATTATAAAAAGTTAGTCAACTACTAAGGCATGACTGACCTTTCACAAAGCCATGATGACCTCATACAATATCACATTTTTATCTAGCCCTTCTTGAATTCTCTTTTTTACTAATTTTTCTAGTACTTTTACAGGCCCGGGGGAATGGGCGAATGCCACAGGCAGAAAATTCAGAGTTTATGTTACAATTATACTGGAGGCAGAAAAATTTTAAAAAATATATTAAATTTATATATACATATTTATAAAGATAATTATATTTTATTCTAATTATATAAGCTCCAAATAATTATTTTTATTTTGATAATCCCTGGGACCAGTACCGTCGACAGGGTGTAGTATAGAGGCAGCCTGCCTCATTGCTCTGCTTAACACTCGGGCGCTCGCATCTGATCAGACAGATACATGCTAATTGTTCACATGAATATTCTTTAACCTATCTATTGTATAGGTTGAAGGTCATGAGTAGCTGCGTGTGAGTATATCATGAGTGCTATTTTGCACTTTTGTTGCTGTCAGTTTGGTTTAACACGTGTTATGCAAAGATTTTTAATATTTGACCCTGCAGAGGTCCCGGCACATCTGACAGATACTTTTTTGTATAGGTTGAAGGTCATGACTAGCTGTGCGTGTGTGTGTTACGAGTGATATTCCGCACTTTTTTTTTTTTGCTAACAGTTTGGTTGAAACATGTTTTTTTTGTAAAGGTTTATGATATTTGACAGTAAATTGTATCTGAGAGATACTGCGAGCTCCGATGTCAGTATAGCTCATAAATATAAATGGTCAGATTATTCATATGCTGAACAACAATGTGAAAATACGGCACAGAATATTTATTAGAAATCTCATAATGCAGTTAGTGTCAGAATAAATAAAAAGGCATTCAGAAATCTCTACAGGTATGAACAGGCCTTTACACCTGAAACTTCATCAATTTCAGATACAATTTGAAGGAAATTCTAATGACGACATAGATATGGCTCTCTTGACGAACAGAAAAAAAAAGATGTTTTATGTGCTATGCATCCAAAACAAGTCGCTTATCAAAATATTTTTGCAAGCATTGTAAAAAGTATTATGCTTTCAGCATAGCAATATTGTTTGCGATGACTGTTATGACAGTTTTGTAAATCCAACTATTGAAGATTCTGATTAATTAATGTTAAATGCATTTGTTTAGTTTTATTTTCTTTCAGTATTGATGTTTGCGTTATTTTGTAACAAAAATTTTTATTCTTTATATTTCTTTCTTTCAATAATTTCTAGATTATAACTGAAAATAAATAAACCATCATGTATTACAGAAATAGAGAGCCAAAGGCTTATTTATCATACACGTCCTCTAGAACAGCGCTTCACAAACTGTGGACTGCGGTTCCCTTGGGGGCTGCAACTTTTGTTGAGGGATCCGTGAAATAATGAAAACAAATTTTAAATGTTTTAAGACATAGTAGTTCTTTTTTTTTTTTTAATCTTAAAAGAAATGCATTTAATTTTTATTATTTATTATTTCTTTTATGTTTTTTTTTTATATTTTAATGGAAAAAATCACACATTGGTGTTCGTTCACAAATTTTGCTTCCTGCGTATTTTGCAATATTGTTTGCGATGACTGTTATGACAGTTTTGTAAATCTGACTATTGAAGATTCTGATTAATTAATGTTAAATGCATTTGTTCAGTAACAAAATTTTTATTCTTTATATTTCTTTGTTTCAATTATTAATGAATATTAGTGGGGTGCTTAAGGGTCAAAGCTGTATAACTGAGAGGAGACCTCCACATAGCCTTTAAAGGAATGCGGAGAACCGACCAGAGCTTCTGACCTAATGTCCAATCCTCACCTTCTCGTGGTGCACCCTGTTGGGTATCTACTTTGATACTGAACGAACGAGGATGGGCTGGCAATTTGGGATTTAGCCGACCAAATTGTATTCTTATTGGTTAAACCAAAATAAAAAATGATGGTACAACATGACAAAATTTCCTGCCGGCTGGGGCGTCGCCCAGTTAAACAAGGCCCCCGTTGTTTTCGCTGGGGAACCAGGGCGAATAGCGAAAAGTCAGCTACTGGAACAAATCTGAAAACAAACCCCAACTCAACATCACCAGAGTTAAAGATCGGTACTATCAACGTAAGAAGCCTGAATGGCAAAGAAATGGAACTAGCTGAGGAATTAGATAAGTACCAGATCGACATAATCGGGGTGACTGAAACAAAAAAGACCAAAACTGGTGAGATCTTTCTGAGCAATAAATACAAAATGTTATATTTAGGCAATGACAATCAAGGAAAAGAAGGAGTAGCCATAGTATTCAACACAAAATATGAGGCTAATCTTCTTGAATGGCAGTCAGACTCAAGTAGAGTAATGTGGGCAAATATGAGAATGGGGAACTGGACAATGAGACTTATTTGTGCCTATGGTCCCACAGAAGGTTCTACTAAGGTAGAAGTGGAGGAATTTTTTGAGGATTTAGAAAAAGCAACTGACACAATGAAAAAGGAAAAGTTGGTCCTTGTTGGGGATCTAAATAGCAGAGTAGGAAATGATTGTGAGACATACAAAAATATTTTGGGAAAATTTGGAGAAAAGAGCAAAGTTAATAATAATGGCAAATATCTGTTGGATTTCTGCTCAGGACATGGACTGGTTATTACTAACACCATGTTCCAACATAAAAATGCGCACAAATTCACATGGAGAGAAGAGGCAAGGAATAAGAAAAGTCTCATTCACTATGTTATTGTTGATAGTGATGTTTTCTCCCTTGTGCAGGACACCAGAGTGTACAGAGGATTTGAAATTGGAAGTGATCACTATTTAGTCTTGAGCAGGATAAAATTGAATTTCATATTGAAAAGAATGACATGTAAGAAAGTTTTAAAGCGAATAAAAGTTGAGCAGCTCTCAGATGTGAACTGTAGATTAAAATACAGAAAGATTATTGAAAAGAAAATGAAAGAGTTTGAGAACAGGAATCAAACCTTGGAGATTCAGTGGCAGACTCTGAAGAAACATTGATTGATTCTGCCAGAGAGGCATGTGGTGAGGTTGTGTGCAAGGATAAAAAAATCAGAACTCCCTGGTGGACACAGGAAGTTAAAGAGGCAGTGAAGGAAAAGAAGAAAGCATATCAAAAGTTCCTGGCAAATAAGTCAGCTTTTACTCTTACAGAATACAGAGACAAATGTAAGAAAGCTAAACAGTGTGTAAAACTAGCTAAACAAAAGTCATGGGAGGACTTTGGTAAGAATATAGAAAATAAATATCAAGAAGGTGGCAAAATATTCTGGAGGTTGTTGAGGAAGCTTAGGAATGGAGGAAAGAGTGCTGTAAAAGGAGTTAGAGATGATAAAGGTGACATGAAAACAGGAGAAAAAGATATCCTTGAAGTATGGAGTAATTACTTTGAAAAACTGCTAAATGAAACAAGCAGTGATGACAGCACAGTGATAAAAAACACTGACCAGCCATGCAGTCAGGAATACATATCCATACTAGAAGTAGAAAAAGCCATCAAAGGCTTGAAATGTGGAAAGGCAGCAGGAGTAGATGATATTCGACCAGAAATGCTGAAGTATGGTGGTATAAGAGTCTTACAGTGGCTGCACTGCATAGTTCAGAAAGCCTGGACAGAGGGACGAATACCCGATGATTGGAGTAGAGCTCTCATAGTACCCATATATAAAAAGGGAAATAAAACTGAATGTGAGAATTACAGAGGTATTTCCCTACTGAGTGTTCCTGGCAAGATCTATGCAAGTATACTTGAGAAAAGGTTGAGAAGAATTGTGGAAGAAAAGCTTGGTGAAGAACAAGCTGGATTCAGGCCAAATAGAGGCTGTCAGGATCAGATCTTCACTTTACGACAAATAGTCGAGAAAGCATGGGAGTATAACAAAGATCTGTATTTAAGTTTTGTCGATTTGGAAAAGGCATATGACAAGGTGCCAAGAGAGAAGCTATTCAATACGCTGCAGTTATATGTTGTCAATGGGGCATTATATCAACAATACTTAGTCTTTATTTGAGTTGTAAGTCAGCAGTTAGAGTTGAAGTACAGGAAGATGGTTTAATGTTAAATCAGGTGTGAGACAAGGATGTACATTATCTCCTCTGTTATTCATTATCTATATGGATTACATTATGAAGGAAAGTGGTATTAAACCTGATGTCAAAATTGGAGATGTCAATGTCAACTCTTTGCTTTATGCGGATGATGTTATACTTCTAAATAAATCCGCTACAAGTCTGCAAGATTCTCTGACTAAATTGAATAGCTGTTGTAATAGATATGGTATGAAGGTCAGCAATAAAAAGACAAAGACAATGAAAATAGGCAGAATCATTGAAAATGTCAACTGTGTTGTGGATGGAGAACCTGTGGAACAAGTAAAACATTTCAGCTACTTAGGCACGATTTTTACTGAAGATGGTAAATTAAATATAGAAATAGACAACAGAATCAGCAAAGCTGGTATGGTGGGAAGTCAATTGAATAAATTCATATGGAATAAGAGAGAAATTAGTCGGAACAATAAATTAGCTGTATACAAGACAGTGTTCAAACCAGTTTTAACTTATGGATCTGAGAGCTGGGTCAGAAGTAAAACACTTGACCAAAGACTAGAGACCGCAGATATGAGAGTCCTGAGAAAGATTAGAGGCGTGAACAGATGGCATCAATGGCAATATCACATTAAAAACGAGGATATTAGGAAAGAACTTGACATTGTCTGCATCCAGGAATGCGTTAGCAGAGCTAATCTAAAGTGGTATGGTCACTTAAATAGAATGGGCAAGGAAAGATTAGCAAAACAAGTGTTCTCTGCCAGGTTGGCAAAAAAACGACCCAGAGGAAGACCAAGATATAGGTGGATTGATACGGTACAAAGTGCCTTAGACGATAGAAATATAAGATCTGTTAATGTTGGAGTCTTGACAAGTAACAGACTGATTTGGAGGAAAATTGTAGATAGGAAGTTAGTAATGATATAATTTTTTCATGTAGTACTGTCATATCCTGTACACCCCTTGAGGGTACATGGCAGGAATTTGATGATGATGATGAATATTAGTAAATTAATGAATTTTTATGAATATTAGTAAATATATGCTTATTCATATAAGTTTCATTTCAAAGGTATTGATAAGAAGCACAAAAAAAGCTTACAAATGCAAAATCTTGAATATAAACTGTATTGAATATAAATACAGTCATACCCCGACGTACGCGAATTCAGAGTTACGCGGTTTCTTATATGTTCGTATTCCCGTCCCGCTTCACCACTAGTCGTATCTTTCAGGTGCCAGCCGCATTCGCCAGTGTTGCACATGCTGTGATCAAGCACTGACGTGTTTCACACGGTCTCCATTCATACACGATTTTTATAGTCTACAAACCTTGCGATTGTTTAATGTTATGTTCTTTATAAAAATTTTATCACATAAAAAATAATAATGTCATCCAAAAGAAGCAAGTCTGATTCTTCTACTGCTAGCAAGAAAAGAAAAAAACATTGACTTTGGAAACAAAATTCAACATTATTAAGGATTTTGAAGGCATAATGCAAATTTGTGAGCTAGCAAAGAAGTTCGATCTACAGGAATCCACAGTAAGATCATAAAAGAAAGGTTTACAAATTTTGGAGGACATAGATTCTAACGAGGAACGAATTGTAGCCACAAGGCAAGGAATAAAAAAATCATTAGCTTGTTATGAAGAAATTTTGTGACAAGAAAAAGACATTATGTCATCAGACGAATCTATTAGATTTTATGAAACCATCGACATCGAAATAACTTTCTTTTTTTTTTTTTTGTAAGAAAAACTACTATTATGATTATATTTCTTAAAAAATATAGGTGTTTTTGTAAACCTTTAGTCACAATTGTATGTTTGTATATATAAATTACATGCAAAATTATACCCTGAGTTACGCGAATTCGACTTACGTGCTTTTTGTTGGTCCCACCTGTCACGTAACTTCGGGGTTTTACTGTACAATAAATATTATAATATATGTTTGTATTACGATTTTTTTTTCCGATGGAGTGGCCGTGAAATATTTGCATTTTTCCAAAGGGGGGGGGGGGGGGGGACCTTTATATCCATAAGTTTGGGAAGCACTGCTCTAGAAGATGTGCTTTACATTTAGGAAAAATACTAAGGAAAGTGGTCTGGGGGCTTGCTCAACCTTTACTACGAGTTGCCCATAAGGCACTACTTATGCTTGCATCTGCCGAAACTTTTACTTTGTATATATTCGGCAGGAAACTCTTGTAGTTTCTATATTCGGCAATGAAATAATGTTGGATTCAATATTCATTTAATTTGTACCATCATGTATTATATTTGCAGTGTTTTTTCTTTTTAAATTAAAATTACCGCTGTGAGCCCCTAAGGGCACTCGTTCAGCCATATTATGGCAACAATATTTTAAAAAATACAGCATTTAGTTTACTAAATAAAAAAAAAGCGCCATTTCTCATTGACAGTTAATTATGTGCTTATTATATTTTATTAATAAAAAAATTATAATCATACATACTAAAATTAAACATTTTAGAACCCACTTATTAGATACTGAAGGAAACCCATAAAGTATCATACGATATGAATCTCAAACTTTTATAGTCTATATATATATATATATATTAAACTATATTATGCATGAATTCTCTTCGCTCCCTGCAGTAAACAATATGCCCTCCACAACAGCAACTATATTGCAAAAACACGAAAAACAATTACTTTTATTATGTCACTGAATAAGGTTCACAGACATCTGCAGACTGTGTAATATATTTCTCAACAAATAGTGCAATTATAGACAACTAGGAATATAAACACTAACTAATGAATTACATCTCCTTTCTTTTGGAGGGGAGATGTAATATAGTGTCTATATTGCTATATAGACACTAAAAACACGAAAAACAATTACTTTTATTATGTCACTGAATAAGGTTCACAGACATCTGCAGACTGTGTAATATATTTCTCAACAAATAGTGCAATTATAGACAACTAGGAATATAAACACTAACTAATGAATTACATCTCCCCTCCAAAAGAAATTGCTATATAGACCCAAGCAAAACCACATGTTGCCGATGCAACATAAGGTTGTGCTTGACACTAACCTGACATGAACGTGTTAAAACTAAGAAATATATAGTGCATATATTTCAGATATTATGGAAATTGGTTTAAGAGAATTAGCATTTCCATTTAATTGTTGCTTTTTGTTTGGATCGCGCGATCTTTTGTTAATACTGGCACTAATCATATGCACTTCTTAATAGCTGCTTTTTCTCTATTGGCCTACAATCGTGCAGATCTTTCACTTCTCATTAGTAATTTGTCAAGGATTGTTTATTACATATCTCAAGTCTTAAATTACTAGTAATTTTTGCTTGATATAATGGGAAAGAAGATTTCTCTATTTAGGTAGATAATTTTGACGTTGCGCACAAGGAACTGCTCTCGAGGACAGAAAAAGTGATGGAGAATAGAAGCTTCTTGGTAAATCACACCCATTTTCAGTTTTTTTTTTCTTCTGAAAACTTTAGTTTCTGAAAATCCCCGCATATATCTCGCAACATGATTTTTTAGCTTTAATTTTGGGAAAAAAGTGCGACTTATCATCATCATCATCATCAAATTCCTGCCATGTACCCTCAAGGGGTGTACAGGATATGACAGTACTACATGAAAAAATTACATCATTACTAATTTCCTATCTACAATTTTCCTCCAAATCAGTCTGTTACTTGTCAAGACTCCAACATTATCAGATCTTATATTTCTATCGTCTAAGGCACTTTGTACCGTATCAATCCACCTATATCTTGGTCTTCCTCTGGGTCGTTTTCCTGCCAACCTGGCAGAGAACACTTGTTTTGCTAATCTTTCCTCTCCCATTCTATTTAAGTGACCATACCATCTGAGATTAGCTCTGCTAACGCATTCCTGGATGCTGACAATGTCAAGTTCTTTCCTAATATCCTCATTTTTCATATGATATTGCCATTGATGCCATCTGTTCACGCCTCTAATCTTTCTCAGGACTCTCATATCTGCGGTTTCTAGTCTTTGGTCAAGTGTTTTACTTCTGACCCAGCTCTCAGATCCATAAGTTAAAATTGGTTTGAACACAGTCTTGTATACAGCTAATTTAGTGTTCCGTTTAATTTCTTTCTTATTCCATATGAATTTATTCAATTGACTTCCCACGATACCAGCTTTGCTGATTCTGTTGTCTATTTCTATATTTAGTTTACCATCTTCAGTAAAAATTGTGCCTAAGTAGCTGAAATGTTTTACTAGTTCCACAGGTTCTCCATTCACAACACAGTTGACATTTTCAATGATTCTGCCTATTTTCATTGTCTTTGTCTTTTTATTGCTGACCTTCATACCATATCTATTACAACAGCTATTCAATTTAGTCAGAGAATCTTGCAGACTTGTAGCGGATTTATTTAGAAGTATAACATCATCCGCATAAAGCAAAGAGCTGACATTAACATCTCCAATTTTGATATCAGGTTTAATACCACTTTCCTTCATAATGTGATCCATATAGATAATGAATAACAGAGGGGATAATGTACATCCTTGTCTCACACCAGATTTAACATTAAACCATCTTCCTGTACTTCCTTCAATTCTAACTGCTGACTCACAACTCAAATAAAGACTAAGTATTGCTTGATATAATGCCCCATTGACACCATATAACTGCAGCGTATTGAATAGCTTCTCTCTTGGCACCTTGTCATATGCCTTTTCCAAATCGACAAAACTTAAATACAGATCTTTGTTATATTCCCATGCTTTCTCAACTATTTGTCGTAAAGTGAAGATCTGATCCTGACAGCCTCTATTTGGCCTGAATCCAGCTTGTTCTTCACCAAGCTTTTCTTCCACAATTCTTCTCAACCGTTTCTCAAGTATACTTGCATAGATCTTGCCAGGAACACTCAGTAGGGAAATACCTCTGTAATTCTCACATGCAGTTTTATTTCCCTTTTTATATATGGGTACTATGAGAGCTCTACTCCAATCATCGGGAATTCGTCCCCCTGTCCAGGCTTTCTGAACTATGCAGTGCAGCCACTGTAAGACTCTTATACCACCATACTTCAGCATTTCTGGTCGAATATCATCTACTCCTGCTGCCTTTCCACATTTCAAGCCTTTGATGGCTTTTTCTACTTCAAGTATGGATATGTATTCCTGACTGCATGCCTGGTCAGTGTTTTTTTATCACTGTGCTGTCATCACTGCTTGTTTCATTTAGCAGTTTTTCAAAGTAATTACTCCATACTACAAGGATATCTTTTTCTCCTGTTTTCATTTCACCTTTATCATCTCTAATTCCTTTTACAGCACTCTTTCCTCCATTCCTAAGCCTCTTCAACAACCTCCAGAATATTTTGCCACCTTCTTGATATTTATTTTCTATATTCTTGCCAAAGTCCTCCCATGACTTTTGTTTAGCTAGTTTTACACACTGTTTAGCTTTCTTACATTTGTCTCTGTATTCTGTAAGAGTAAAAGCTAACTTATTTGCCAGGAACTTTTGATATGCTTTCTTCTTTTCCTTCACTGCCTCTTTAACTTCCTGTGTCCACCAGGGAGTTCTGATTTTTTTTATCTTTGCACACAACCTCACCACATGCCTCTCTGGCAGAATCAATCAATGTTTCCTTCAGAGTTTGCCACTGAATCTCCAAGGTTTGATTCCTGTTCTCAAACTCTTTCATTTTCTTTTCAATAATCTTTCTGTATTTTAGTCTACAGTTTACATCTGAGAGCTGCTCAACTTTTATTCGCTTTAAAACTTTCTTACATGTTATTCTTTTCAATATGAAATTCAATTTTATCCTGCTCAAGACTAAATAGTGATCACTTCCAATTTCAAATCCTCTGTACATTCTGGTGTCCTGCACCAGGGAGAAAACATCACTATCAACAATAACATAGTCAATGAGACTTTTCTTATTCCTAGCCTCTTCTCTCCGTGTGAATTTGTGCACATTTTTATGTTGGAACATGGTGTTAGTAATAACCAGTCCATGTCCTGAGCAGAAATCCAACAGATATTTGCCATTATTATTAGCTTTGCTCTTTTCTCCAAATTTTCCCAAAATATTTTTGTATTTCTCACAATCATTTCCTACTCTACTATTTAGATCCCCAACAAGGACCAACTTTTCCTTTTTCATTGTGTCAGTTGCTTTTTCTAAAGCCTCAAAAAATTCCTCCACTTCTACCTTAGTAGAACCTTCTGTGGGACCATAGGCACAAAAAGTGCGACTTATATTCGAGTAAATACATTAATTTTTTTTAGCATTCAAATTCTTAAGTATGGATCATTCGTTAAATACTGGATTTATAAAACGCAAAAAAGAGAGAAATAAGCAATTTCACTCCTCTCATTGATAATAAATTATTTATATTAAGTAAAAATGTATAGTATCTTTATAAATTTTGTTCTATTAAAAATAAATCTTTTTTTTTTGTTTAAATGTACATCTAAATTCAAATAAAACAGACATTTACAATGAAATATATTTTTATTTATCATTATTATTATTATTATTTTGATAAGGTACTTGGTAATAATGAAAATTAAAGAGTACACAGATATCTGAAGTTTCAGAAACACTGATCCATCCACATATTTAGTCTGAAACAGGTGTATATTACACTGTTCGTTATCTTAAATTCTGCATCTCATTTAAATTCTTCAAATTTGGATGGACGAAACAGCATGATATGCACTTACATTTTTTTCAGCGTCATTTCAATTTTGAATGTGAAACATATTGAGTGTATTGTGTATTCTGTGTTTAAGTGACTTGGGACAATTTTTGACTTTGTTTTTAATTGTGCACTTATTTTTGATAGACAAATAAAATTTTAAAGATAATAGTTTATAAATTATAAACATATTAATCAGAGGTGCATTTTGATAAAATGCCAAAATCCTCGTGGCAGCATACTTTACATCTTACATTGCCCTCAATAATTATAGTTAACCTTTAATTATCAAATTTTCAAATTATTGTATAAATTAATTATTTATAGTAAAAATCTGTAGAAGGCAACTATTTAAATCGATTTTTTAAAAATAAGATTTAATTGTTTTAAAACTCTTAAAAATAACAAATTAACTCAAAATTAATAATTAATAGAAATAGAATAATTTATCAATAGGAAATTTATTGTCATTTAGATCAGTAATTTGAAAGAGAAAAAATTATCGGGAGCTACTTTTCTCAAAAGGAAAAGAGAAAAGGAAGGGCAAGTAAAGAAAGCAACATGCGATATAAGGAGATTTGAATTAGTATGAGCAAGGTGTGCTCACCTTGCTCATACAAAGGGAGTCAGGAGCAGGTTTTTTGCATGGAGAGTGTTGAGTGATTGGAATACATTGTCCGAGAGTGTGGTGAGCGCAGAGACAATAAATATATTTAAGGCCCGGTATGATAAGCTATGTGTATAATAATAGACCTCCCACAATGAGTCTTTGACTCCATAATAATAATAATATTATAATAATAATTATTATTATTATAAATCTTTCACATATCCGCAAAGTTTTCTTACATGCCAGTTCGCTCTCCCTGTATTAATGTGTATTTTATTAGCTTGCTGAATGAATTTTGTTACCTCATATTTATGAAGGTAAGTTTGTAGTTAAATATGTGATTTATCTTAGTAATGATTTTTTAAATAAATTATTCATTTCATTTTCTTTGTAGCTATAGCCGTGTTGTTTTTAACTTGTTATTTTATGAACTCTTGCATATATTTGAAATTGTGCCCATTGACTACTATATTGAGTTTTATGTTAATATTAAACAAAGTAATTTTTAATTTCATTTTGCTAATTTATTTGTTTTCTTAATGCAGTAAAATAGAATAAAAATTATTTTGTAAAGGGGCTAGACTTGGCAAATGATGATTCAATTCTAAATTTTTTACTTTGTTTTGGGCCCATACTTTATGAAAAATAAATAAAGTTTTTTATGATTTCAGAAACAGACAAAAATGGCAGACCACAGAAACAAAATGAAAACCCTTTCTGGTCATCAACAGAGAAAAAGACGAGCAGAACGAGAAATTATTCGAGCTCAGCAAGAAAATCAATTGCGGAAAATTTTAAAATTATCAGAAACAAGAGTCTTAGTGAAATAGCAAAAGCGACGTTCCTGTGGAATCCCCCACTGACAATGAGTCTGAAAATTCGAATTTGTGTTTAGATGATAATCAGGCTCTTGAGAAACATCCAATAGCTTCGACTTCAAATACAAATACCTCAACACTAAATTACGAGCTTTTTAACGATCCAGCATTATGGCCAAACTTGTCCAATTCAATAATTGATATATTAGTAAAACAAGGTCCTCCTGCTGAATCAAAAGACTTTTTTTCCACGTGATGAACATAATAGAAGTTTTCATGTATCGCATTATAATAGGATTTTGAGTAACGGAGAAACCATTAAAAGAGCTTGGTTAATTTACTCAAGTTCAAAAAATGTAGTATTTTGTTTCTGCTGCAAATTATTTTCTAATATTTGAAATATGAACTTGATTTCGGAAGAGAATAACGATTGGAAACATATGTCCCAAGTTCTTCAGTGCCACGAAAAATCTCAATTACATTTTAATAATTTTGAAAAATGGATTGATTTGGAAAAGTGTTTAAAAAATGAAACTACAATTGATCACCATCAGAAAAAATTACTCAAAAAAAAAAAAAAAAAAAAACAAGAACACTGGATGCATATTTTAAAACGCATAATATCGGTTATTAAATTTCTTGCAAAAGAAAACATTGCGTTCAGATACTCTATATACAAATAATAACGGAAAAATTTTGAAACTTATTAAATTATTCGCCGAAATTGACAGCGTATTACAAAAACATGTAGAACGCATAAAAAATAATGACATTCACGTTCATTATTTAGGGAAATGTATACAAAACGAAAGCATTAATATATTGAGTAATGAAATTTTTAAAAAAAATTATCTAAAATAATGAATGCTGAGTACTTTTCAATAATTGTTGATTGCACCACTGATATTTCGCAGCAGCAGCAAATGTCCTTAATTGCGATATACGTTTCTATAAAAAAAAAAAAAAAATGAAGAGACCCAAGATATTATACAAATAGAGGAAAGATTTCTTTTCTTTTAGGCTTGCACGGTGATCCGAATGCATTTTTGAAAATTATGGAGACAACTACCGTGTTTGAATAAAAACTGTTTAATATAACTAAAATCTACAATTCGACGTTTCGACCTTTATGTCAAGGTCATCTTCTGGAGCGTACAAATATACACAAGAAACAAGCTATACTACAATCAAACTGGTTAGTTAAAGACGCTGACCAACCGCTACCACAATTGTTGGCCTGACCTCTGGTGGGAAAAAAAAAAAAAAAAAAAAAAAAAGAAATACAAATTAAAAATAAAAAAATAAAAAATTATACATCAATGCTAGAGTCCTATTATTTGTGTTGTCTACTATATACATATATTAACATCATTCCAGCCAGTTGGAGTGGAATGGTTTCTAATACTAGCGGATTGGCTAGAGTCCTGACTCATGTTGAATCTTTCATATTAGGTTGGCTGAATGTGTGCCATCCAGATCCTTGGAATTTTCATACCATCTTTGTTATTGATGTTTGGGTGGTTTATCAGGATTTCGCAGGATTCCTTAAATTTTCTTTCATACCAGGTTTTTGTGCGGTGTAAAGAGCAGGTGCTTTTCCAGTTGATTTGGTGTAAGGTGTTAAGTGCGTGGTCTGAGAGGCCTGCTTCACCATAATGGTTATATCTGATGTGTCTAATGTGTTCTTTCTTGCGTATAGGGATTGTCCGTACTGTTTCACCAATGTACGGTAAGTTGCAGGTGCAGCGGATGCAATAGACTCCAGGATGTGCTAATGGGAAGAGAGGATCCTTAGAGGAGCTGAATATGGTTTTAAGTTTAGTGGGTGGTTTAAAGGTGGCATTGAGGTTATAATGTTGTAGGATTCTGTTGATTTTTTCCGATAGCCCTTTAATGTACGGGATGGCTATGGTTTTACTGTAATCTAGATTCGTTTTTGTTGTGGTTTTATAGAGTATTTTATTGACAGTATTTTTGTTATAGCCATTATTTATGAATGTGTCACTAATGATTTTTAGTTTTGTTTTAGGGCTTGCTGGTTAGAGCAAATAGTTGTGGCTCTGTTTTTAAGGGTGTTAATGACTCCATATTTTTGTGCTGGGTGGTGGTATGAATTCGCATGTATGTATTGGCCCGTGTGTGTGTCGGTTTTCGGTAGACCGTGAAGGATAGACTACCTGAGGGAAGACGTGTAACTAGTGTGTCTAGGAACGGGAGCGAATTTTGGTTTTCGATTTCGATGGTAAATTGTATGCGTTCGTGTTGTTTGTTTAGGTGGCTGAGGAATGTGTTTAGCGTTTGTCGCCCGTGCGTCCAGATCGCGAACACGTCGTCGACGTATCTGAGCCAGATTGTCGGTCATAGCGTGGCGGAATCAAGAGCCCTTTGCTCAAAGGTTTCCATGTAGAAGTTAGCGATTGGGGGAGATAATGGTGAGCCCATGGCTGTACCTTCCTTTTGTAGGTAGAATTTGTTTTGCCACACGAAGTAACCGGACTTTAGTACGTGGGCAAAGAGGGCCGTAATGTTGGGCGTAAATTTGTTCTGTAGTAGGAGAATTGTGTCATTGATGGGGACATTAGTGAGAAGGGCAGAAATGTCAAAACTGACTAATAAGTCTTCTTTGTCGAGTGCTATGTTTTTGATTTTGTTTATAAAGTGTTGTGTGTTTTTTTATGTAGGAGGGGGAATGACCTACCAACTCCTTGAGTGTTGCCGCTAATTTCTTGGCTAGGTGGTAATTGGGACTGTCTATTCCTTCCACGATTGGTCAAAGGGGCACATTTTGTTTGTGTATTTCCGGAACCCCATATATTCTGGGGGGTCGGGCGTAGTGGGGTTTGAGTTTTTTTAACTGTGTCTGGTGGCCAAGAAGTGACGGACTTTAGTAGTTTTTCTGTTTTATCCTTTATTCTTTTTGTTGGGTTAAAATTTACCATTTTATATGGGTTGTTATCGGCTACTAGTTGGTTCATTTGTAGTATGTATGTTGACCTGTCAAGGACAACAGTGGCACTGCCTTTATCCGCTTTCGTTATTATTATGTTTTGTTTGGCTTTTAATGATTTAATCTGCTAATTCTGTTTTAGTCAGGTTGTTCTGTATGGTTTTCTTGGTATTTAGGACATTACTGGTTTCTAGTTGTATTTTATCTGCTATATTGTTAGGTAGGGATCTGATGCCTCTTTCAATGTGGTAGATAAAATCCAATTTGTTTACCTTTTTTGGTGTTATTGCATAGTTCAGTCCTTTATTCAGTAGCGTAAGTTCGCCGTTGTTCAGGGTGTGGCTTGTTAGGTTAATCACATGGTTCTTGCTTGTCGGTGGTTGGTCGCTCCTTGTCTCCCTTGTTTGTTGTTCATTGTTGTTTCTCAGGGAGGAAGTCCTCTGATTGGATGGATTCCTGTGATTGGCCGCCATATTTTGCCTTTGTTTCAAACTGTGGAATTTTTTCTCGAGTTTTTCTTAGTTCTTTTCCAGGGTATGCTTGGCCGAATTGTCAGTAATTCTTTCAAGTGTTTGTAGAATATCTGGATTAACATAGTTCGATAGTTCTGATTGTAATTTAGAAACCAGATTTTGTGTTGTAGCTAGGTTTTGGCGGGTTGTTTGAATCTGTTCTCTAAGCATTGCTTTTTCTGTGCGGTCATAGATACGGAGTGCCTTAGCGGACGTAAATTTCTTTTTTAGCCTGATGCAGATCGGAATAAGGTTATTGTCTCTGCATCTTTCTAAAAAGGCCACCCGAATGATCAAGAGAGAAATACGAATCTTTAGCTTACCATAGCGCTTGTGGGTATCATTTCCATGGATGATCTGAATCCTTTCTTTTAGGCTTGCACGGTGATCCGAATGCATTTTTGAAAATTATGGAGACAACTACCGTGTTTGAATAAAAACTTTAGTTTAATATAACTAAAATCTACAATTCGACGTTTCGACCTTTATGTCAAGGTCATCTTCTGGACGTCAACGTCCTTCAGGCAGTCTATCCTTCACGGTCTACCGAAAACCGACACACACGGGCCAATACATACATGCGAATTCATACCACCACCCAGCACAAAAATATGGAGTCATTAACACCCTTAAAAACAGAGCCACAACTATTTGCTCTAACCAGCAAGCCCTAAAACAAAACTAAAAATCATTAGTGACACATTCATAAATAATGGCTATAACAAAAATACTGTCAATAAAATACTCTATAAAACCACAACAAAAACGAATCTAGATTACAGTGAAACCATAGCCATCCCATACATTAAAGGGCTATCGGAAAAAATCAACAGAATCCTACAACATTATAACCTCAATGCCACCTTTAAACCACCCACTAAACTTAAAACCATATTCAGCTCCTCTAAGGATCCTCTCCTCCCATTAGCACATCCTGGAGTCTATTGCATCCGCTGCACCTGTAACTTACCATACATTGGTGAAACAGGACGGACAATCCCTATACGCAAGAAAGAACACATTAGACACATCAAATATAACCATTATGGTGAAGCAGGCCTCTCAGACCACGCACTTAACACCTTACACCAAATCAACTGGAAAACCGACACACACGGGCCAATACATACATGCGAATTCATACCACCACCCAGCACAAAAATATGGAGTCATTAACACCCTTAAAAACAGAGCCACAACTATTTGCTCTAACCAGCAAGCCCTAAAACAAAACTAAAAATCATTAGTGACACATTCATAAATAATGGCTATAACAAAAATACTGTCAATAAAATACTCTATAAAACCACAACAAAAACGAATCTAGATTACAGTGAAACCATAGCCATCCCATACATTAAAGGGCTATCGGAAAAAATCAACAGAATCCTACAACATTATAACCTCAATGCCACCTTTAAACCACCCACTAAACTTAAAACCATATTCAGCTCCTCTAAGGATCCTCTCCTCCCATTAGCACATCCTGGAGTCTATTGCATCCGCTGCACCTGTAACTTACCATACATTGGTGAAACAGGACGGACAATCCCTATACGCAAGAAAGAACACATTAGACACATCAAATATAACCATTATGGTGAAGCAGGCCTCTCAGACCACGCACTTAACACCTTACACCAAATCAACTGGAAAAGCACCTGCTCCTTACACCGCACAAAAACCTGGTATGAAAGAAAATTTAAGGAATCCTGCGAAATCCTGATAAACCACCCAAACATCAATAACAAAGATGGTATGAAAATTCCAATGATCTGACACATTCAGCCAACCTAATATGAAAGATTCAACATGAGTCAGGACTCTAGCCAATCCGCTAGTATTAGAAACCATTCCACTCCAACTGGCTGGAATGATGTTAATATATGTATATAGTAGACAACACAAATAATAGGACTCTAGCGTTGATGTATAATTTTTTATTTTATTTTTATTTATTTTTTTCCCCACCAGAGGTCAGGCCAACAATTGCAGTAGCGGTTGGTCAGTGTCTTTAACGAACCAGTTTGATTGTAGTATAGCTTGTTTCTTGTGTATATTTGTACGCTCCAGAAGATGACTTTGACATAAAGGTCAAAACGTCGAATTGTAGATCTTAGTTATATTAAACTAAAGTTTTTATTCAAACACGGTAGTTGTCTCCATAATTTTCAAAAATGCAGAGGAAAGATTTCTAGATTTTATTAAAATTAATAATACAACAGGAAGTGGTATGACTGAAGTAATTTTAAAATTATTAGAAGAAAAAAACTTAAATATTCAAAATATCCGTGGTCAGGGATATGACAACAGGTCAAATATGAAGGGGAAGAATGCAGAGGTATAAGCACTTTTAAGGAACAAAAATCCTAGAGCATTTTTTGTTCCGTGTTGTACACATTCCTTGAACTTGGTATTGAGCGATGCAGCAAGCTGCAATGTAGATATGGTTTTATTTTTTGACATTATTCAGTCAATCTATAATTTCTTTTCTTCATCAAGTCATCGATGGGAAGTTCTAAACCACATCCAAAATTTTATTTTAAAACCTTTATGCACGACGAAATGGGAAAGTCGTGTTGAAGCAGTAAAAGCAATACGAAATCAAGTAAAAGAAATACATGAAACTTTAATTTTCATCACAGAAGATGACAGCTTAATTGGGCAACAAGGCATTAAAACAAAATTGGAAGCTAGTTCATTAGCAAAAAAAAAAGAATTCTTTCAAGTTTATATTTGGCACATTTGTTTGGTATGACATTCTAAGTGAAGTCAATGCATCTAGCAAACAATTGCAAAATATCTCTTGCAATATTATGGAAGCCTTGAAATCATTAGATGTCACGAAAAAATTCTTGACATCATACAGAAGCGAAAATAATTTTTTGAAAGTTAAGCACCAAGCCCATAACTTTGCTCTAAATATTGTGTTAAATGCTGATTTCCCAACTAACGACAGCACACGAACTCGACATGTAAAAACTCAATTCGATTATGAATGTCCTTACGAATCATTTCTTTTAAGCTTACACGGTGATCCGAATGCATTTTTGAAAATTATGGAGACAACTACCATGTTTGAATAAAAACTTTACTTTAATATAACTAAAATCTACATTCGACGTTTCGAGCTTTATGACAAGGTCATCTTCTGGAGCATACAACTATACACAGAAAACAAGCTATACTACAATCAAAAAAATGGTTTGTTAAAGATATTGACCAACCACTACAATAATTGTTGGCCTAACTTCTGGTGAAAAAAATAAAATAAAAAAATAAAAAATAAATAAACAAAAAATTATACATCAACGCTAGAGTCCTATTATTAGTGTTATCTGTTGATTGTAGAAATACAGTGGGTTTCTAATACTAGTTGAAGATTGGCTAGAGTCCTGACTTATGCTGGATCTTATATATTAGGTAGGCTGGATGTGTGCCATCCAGATCCTTGGAATTTTCATGCCATCTTTGTTGTTGATATTTGGATGGTTTATCAAGATTTCACAGGCTTCCTTGAATTTCCTTTCATACCAGGTTTTTGTATGGTGTAAAGAGCGGGTGCTTTTCCAGTTGATTTGGTGTAAGGTGTTGAGCACGTGGTCTGAGAGACCTGCTTCACCATAATGGTTATATTTAATGTCTAATGTGTTCTTTCTTGCATATAGGGATTGTCCGTCCTGTTTCACCAATGTACGGTAAGTTACAGGTGCAGCGGATCCAATAGACTCCAGGATGTGCTAATGGGAGGAGAGGATCTTTAGAGGAGATGAATATGGTTTTAAGTTTAGTGGGTGGTTTAAAGGTGGCATTGAGGTTATAATGTTGTAGGATTCTGATAACCCTTTAATGTGTGGGATGGCTATGGTTTTACTGTAATCTAGATTCGTTTTTGTTGTTGTTTTATGGAGTATTTTATTACAACTACAACATACTACAACCAGTTTGATTGTAGTATAGCTTGTTTTCTGTGTATAGTTGTATGCTCCAGAAGATGACCTTGACATAAAGGACGAAACGTCGAATGTAGATTTTAGTTATATTAAACTAAAGTTTTTATTCAAACATGGTAGTTGTCTCCATAATTTTCAAAAATGCATCCTGATGAATCAATTACTAATTTTGAGTGACAGTTTCAAATTAATATTTTAAATGTAATTCTTGTTTCAGCAATAACATCAATTACTGAGAGATTTGAACAGCTAAATAAATATGAATCAATTTTTGGGTTTCTCTTTAACATTGGTAACTTAAAATTTGATAATGATACAGTAAAATAAAGCTTGTTTCGACTTAGAAATTGTTCTGTCTGATGGTGATCAAAAAGATATTTCAGCAATAGATTTATTAGATGAATTAAAGATATTGTCTCGGAGGATATCAAATAATTATTCTCCCAAAGTAGTATTAAATTATATTTGTGCAAATAACTGCATAAGCCTTTCTCCTAATGTGTACACATCACTACGAATTCTTTTAACAATCCCAACTACAGTTGCAAGTGCAGAGTGCAGTTTTTCTAAATTAAGACTTATTAAAAATTATTTGAAGTCTACAATGTCCCAAGAGAGATTAGATGGCTTAGCCACTTTATCTATTGAAAGTGATATAATTATTTAAATATTTTTTAAATAATTAAAACTATTAATTCTTGATTTAGATTTTTTCATATTTGTTTTGCCATATTTAACATGATTTATGTAGTATTTATAAATTGTGTTAAAATTATGTACTCATTATATAATAAACAAAAATATTTTATTTATTAGTATTATTTATTTATTCACTATATATATACACACACACACTACTCCGCCCCCTGGTGCCAATGGTGCATAATTTTGAAGACTCGACACTCAGAGTAGCCCCTGGGTTTCAAAACGTTTCAACTTAACAAAAAACGTGACACAAAAACATTACATAAAAAGGCTTATTATATACAGGGTGTTCGGGATAAATTTGACATATTTATAATTAATTATATTTTTCCGTAAGTTACATGTATTAACACACACTTCTCTTCATTTAAAAGTTTGGACCCTTCTTCATTCATATACAAGATGTCAGAAAGGATGGATAGCTGGAACCCACCTGAATCATGGAAGAGAATAACTTGTATCATGATGATTCGTGCCCGCCATCAAAATAAGGATATTATGACTGCTGCCCAATGCTCCCTGAATACAGTAAAAACAATCAGGCATGAACTAGAGACTTGCAATGGTGACTATGAGGATGTAGCAAGAAGAAAGATCCCTAGCAGACGATCTGATTGCGTTCGTACAGCAGAATTCCTCGCAAATCTGCAGGAACAGGTGTTGAAGAACCCTGGCATTGGAATTCGGGCTTTGTTCGTGGAGTTGCTAACTGTAGTCAAGCCCTGGATAACAAGGGTAGCCAATGGTAGGCCGTATGTATGGCAGCAGGATTCGGCCCCTTTCCACACCTCTGGGAAAAGTCAAAAATGGTTGTCTGAAAATTTCTACGACTTCACCAGTCCAAATGTTTGGCCTCCAAACTCCCCAGACCTTAACCCCATGGATTAGTTTGTATGGGGCGCAGTTGAAAAAGACACCAATCGCACTTCCAGTAATACAAAAGCCCAGTTAATGGATAAAATTAAAACAGTTTTTGCGGCCCTTCCCAGGGAGACTGTAGCATCAGCTTGTTCGAGGTTCCGAAGCAGAATTGAAGCTGTGATCGATGCTAATGGTGGTTATTTTGAGTAAATCTTGTTGATAGTATTGTAATTAACTCTGCCCGTAATGTTTTTTTGTCAATTCATTAAATTTAATAGATACAAAGAAGATTTTCTTTTTCCTTACGAAACTGTCAAATTTATCCCGAACACCCTGTATATATATATATATATATATATATATACATACACATATATACATATACATACATACACAATTTTGACCGAAGGGTGGGAAAAAAAAATCTTGCCCACACTCATAAATTTGCTCGGGCAGGCGCTGTACTTTTACCACCATGAGTAAGATACTGATTGGTCTATAATTTGCCACTGTAGTCTTAGAGTATCCCTTATGCAAAGGAATAATTTTGCCCTCTTTCCACTCCCTTGGAACTCTATCAGAGCTGAGACTTAAATTAAATAGCTTAGTCAAAGGCATTGCCAGTTCTCTTGCACATTCTCGCAAAACCTTAGCTGATATTCCATTTAATCCCACAAACTGTATTTACATTGAGATTCTGCAATAGCCTAAGAACCTCCAATTCATCTGTCTCTGTTCCCACATTAGTGTCTGTCATGTAGATAAAAGCAGTAACCTCACTAGGAAGATATATGCTTGCAAAGTGGTCACTCAGTAACTCAACTATTTTATCTGCTTCTGTCTCCTCGTGACCATCATCACTCATTAAGGTTAACCTTTCATAATTATTCTTCCTCTTACTTTATACATAACAAACTCTTTGGGATTTCCTTTGGCCTGCTTGGCTTAATTCTTCTTATAATCTGATTTTGCCTTCCTTGCCATGCTGGTCACCTTTCTTGCCTGAACCTTGTACTGTTCATGAGTTTGCTGGTCATCTTTCTGTTTATATACCCTCCACCGCATTTTATTCTTCTACAGCTCGTGCTTAATGATATTACTCATCCATCTAACTCCTACCCGATTAACCCTCCTTACCCTAGGTACACAATTTAATGCTGCTTCCTCTAGAAGACCCTTAACAATATCTCATGCACTACTCACATCTTTATCCTGCAGTGTTTTATGCCATGATACAGATTTAAACTTTTTCCTGAGCATGTCAAAATCACCTGCCTTGTAGTTCCACAAATACACCTTCTTGATAGAATATTCATCATGTTTTACAATCTCCCAAGTCAAGACAGCATGGTCACTTTCACCAATTTCAGGCAATGTTGTCACCTTGGATATGGATAGCTCTTCTGATCCTGTGATCAAGTCCAATACTCTCCCATTCCTAGTCCCCTCCATCACATGCTGCCTCAAGTAATTATCTCTCAGCAGGTGTATAAATTCTATTTCCTTTCTGCAATGTGATCTTTCTTCCTTCCAGTCTACATCTCCATAGTTGAAGTCCCCAATAATAATCACTCAACCTGTACTTATTATACTATTGGAAGACATGTATTGACAAATGGCGATGAATCTCTTCCAGATCATTTGAGGAACTCCCTGGCCTATAGCAACAACAACCAACTGTATATTTTGTCTTATTGGACTTAATCTCACACAAGATTGCTTCAAATGAACAGCCAGCCTACATCTGTCTCCGATTCTTTTTGGTTGCAATTCATCTGCTATCATCAGCAGTACTTCTACCCCCATCCTATCTTCTCTATCTTCCCTGAAAATACTAAATCCTTAACATTCTATCCCTGTAACTACATCATCTGCTGATAGCCAAGTCTCACTAATGCCAATAACGTCTGGTGAGGGTGCACGAACAAATGCCAAAAACTCTCCCCTCTTGTTCCTGATGCTTCTGGCATTAGTATATAGAAATGGCAATAACCCTTTATTCCCCTACCCACCTTTACTTTCTGAATTGACTACCCTATTCAATATTTTTGCCTGAGAGATTAGATTCCTCACTTGGCCTTTCTCACTCGCATCATGGGTGCCTTCACACAAACTCACTTGCTTCCACCCTAATTGCTTAAGATTCCCTGAATTTGCACATCTTCATGCTCAGTGAACAAAGCTCTCTCTAGACACCTAACACCAAAACTATTCAGATATGGTCCATCAGCATTGTACAAATCATTCTTTCCGTCAAATAGAAACCACAGATCCACAAATTATACATCATTCTTTTGCACAATCTACATATAGACTGATTGGCTATCAATGCCCCTCCTCCTCCTCACTTCGCCTCTATCATAGCATGGTAGGAGGCTTACAATCTTCACCTTCTCACTCTTCAATTTTGCCTCTTCTAACAACTCCTTTACATCCTCCCTCATAGAATACTAATTGTCTCTCAAATCATTTGTACCAACAAAGACAATCATTTCCTTCGCCTTACCTTTTTGATTCTGGATGGCGTGGCTAATATTGTGAATTTTTGCTCACGGGAAACATGATTTTGTCATAATTTGGTTAAGTACTGCCTTGATTATTGAGTCTCCATACATAATTTTCTCCTGAACTTGTTCATTTTGTTTGTTCAGTTCGGTCTTTATTCTTTTGGATCACCTGGTTCTTTCTTTTTTCAGCCCTGCTTAACTCTTGCCGCCTCTGCAGTTTTCAATTTCGTACTTTGTCCTATGAAGAATAACATTTAAGCAAGCTATTTCTTTATTGATATCCATTTCGTTCTCCTCTATTTCCATGGCCACACATTCGACATTATTAACAATTTTCCATTTATCGTCAGTATTTGTTGCATTCTCTACACCTAACAGATACCTACTTTTAAAAGACTTAATGCAAACTCTCACTCTCTCCAGTTTCAATTTCCTTCCACATATTCTTTAATTTTCTTGACACATTCATTTCGCATACTTCTTCTTCTCTTCCGTCTAAGACGGGTGGAGTCTTCTCTTGAGCAGAATCTTCCAGTCTTCTCTATTCCTTGCTGTTCGAAAAAGTTCCTTATATGTTCCGCATCCCGAGATGTTCTTTATTAATTTCAGCCAGGTAATTCTTGGTCCTCCAGATCTTCTTTTTTCAGTTGGAAAAGTATTGATTAGGACGTTAGGAAGTCTGTCTGCATCCATGCGTACAGTGTGTCCAAACCATCTCAGTTGTTGTTATCTAATTTTTTCTATTATTGTCTTTTTGTACAATAGTTCTTGTCTGACTGTGATGTTTGTTTTCTTTTCTATTCAACTTGTTCTATTTATTTTTCTTAAGCATTTCATTTCAAATGCCAGCAGTTTTTTCTCCTCTCTTTTTTTAACTGTCCACGCTTCTGCTCCATAGATGACTGTTGGTATAATTATTGCTTCATATAATTTGATTTTGGCTTGTTTAGATATCTTGTTTGTTTTCCAGATTTTCTGTAAATTTCGCATGGTGGTCCATCCTATCGCTATTCTGTGTTTGATTGTTTTGAGTTCATCTATTGTTTCTGTTAGTTTTGATCCAAGGTATATGAAGTTGTCTACTTGTTCTATTTGTTCTCCGTTTAGGGTGGCTGAGATGGTAGTTCTGTTCCTCCCTATTTTCATCACTTTTGTCTTTTGTATATTTATTGTCATATCATATGTTTTACAGGTTTCATTTAGCTTGTTGATCAACTTTTGTAGTTCATTTGGGGTTCTTGCAAGAAGCATGAGATCATCTGCATATTTGATATTATTTATGTTTAAACCGTTGACACTGATTCCAGGCTCATTGTCTATTGCTTTCTTTACAACTTCTTCTAGATATATGTTGAATAGGCATGGGGATAATGGGCATCCTTGCATTACTCCTTTTTGGATCTCTATGGGTTCTGTTGTGAGTGTGTCCTTTTTAATTATTGCATTTGTCTTAGAGTAATATTTTATCAGAAACTGTATTATATATTTGTCTATTGCTTTTTCTAGTAGAATTTTGAGAAGGATTTCTCTGTTGATGTTATCGAAAGCTTGTTTAAAGTCCACAAAACAACAACATAGTTCTTTATGGTCTTCCCAGCTAAGTTCTGCTAGTTGGTGCAACGTGAAAATTTGGTCTATTGTTGAATAGTTTCCTCGGAAACCAGCTTGTTCTATGCCTATCATTTCTTCGTAGGTGTTTTTTTAATCTATTTTGTATAATTCTTATGAATATTTTATAGGTGTGAGGGAGTAAATTGATTGGTCTGTAATTTCTGCAGTCTCTTTTGTCTCCTTTCTTGTATATTGGGATGGTCTTTCCGGTTCTCCAGTCATCTGGGATCTCTCCTGTTTGTAGTATTTTATTGAATAGGGTTGTTAAATATTCTATTGATATGCTGCCTCCATATGACCACAGTTCAGTAGGGATAGTATCAATGCCTGGTACTTTGTTTTTCATTTGTTTTATTGCGTATCTAACTTCTTCTTGCAAAATTTTTGGGTGGTTGTTATTTTCTTCTATTGTTGGCATTGTAGTTTTGTTTCCCTGGTGAAAGATAGTCTTCAAATGGTTTGACCAGATTTTTCTTATATCTTCAATATTCCTGGTTTCAGTCATCTTGTTTATCACTGTTACTGCTTTTGCTGAGAATTCCTTTGTAATTTCTCTTATAGTGTCATGGAAGATTTTAGGTTGTTTTGTTGGTATGCTTCTAGGCATTTCTTAGCTTTTTCTTCTAACCATTTTTCTTTGGCTTTTTTGCACAGGTTATCAACTTTTATTTTTTAGTGCTCTGTATTTTTCTCTATTCTCTTCATTGTTTTGTTGGTTTACAAGTATCTTGGCTTCTCTTTTTTTTTCTATTGTAGCTAGGATTTCTTGGGTTATCCACAGTTTGTTTATTGTGGGTTTGGTACCTAGAGTGTCTTTTGCAATTGATACACTTTTCTTTTCCTTCTTCCCAGTATTTTCCGCTGTTCTGGAAGATGGAGGGTTTTAATTTCAAGCACATCTGTTCTAAAAATCGACTTCTGCTTGAGCTATCTTTTAGTTTTGATAGGTTGATGTTTTCTTCTTTTCTGATACTGTTTTTGCTATTGAATTTTATCTTCATTTTGGCAGTTAATATTTCATGATCAGTGTCGAAATCAAACCTCCCTAATGTTCATACATTATTGACTGATCTTTTCCATTGTTTGTTTATGATGATATAGTCTATGCAGTTCTTTATATTACCATCTGGGGATGTCCATATATATTTATTATTAGGGCGTTGATAGAACAGTGTGTTTATAATCATTAGATCGTTTGCTTTACAGAAGTGGAGTAATTGTTCTCCTTTGTCGTTAAGCTCTCCGTATCTAAATTTCCCCATCACATCTTTTTTTGTCTGCTGTGAACTATCCTATTTTAGCATTAAAATCTCCCATCACTATCATGAGTTATGTGAACTATCCTATTTTAGCATTAAAATCTCCCATCGCTATCATGAGTTCTCTATTTTTGGGATTATCTATTTCCTGTTGTAGATCTTCATAGAAATTTTCTATTTCTTCCTCTGAATGGTTACTGTCTAGTGCATATATTTGGATTATTTTAATTGTTTGACCTTTTTCTTTTGCTTGAAGTTTGGCTGTTATTATTCTAGGAGACACTGGGTTTATTTCAATTACTGAGTGTGTAAGTTTCTTTTCAATTAGTAATGCAACTTCTTCTCTGTGTATGTTATCTTTTCTTCCTGAGAAGTGCAGTCTCCCTTCTGGTAAATCCATGAATCCATCTCTGCACCAATGTGTCTCTGATAAACCTAAAATACTCCATTTCAGTCTTTTTAAATTTTCCTGGACTAATTGTAATTTTCCAGGTCGGTATAGTGATCTTATGTTGAGGGTGGCTACATGTTTCACATCCTTGGCTGACCACATTGCTGATTTCTCACCTACTCTATGTGGTCTTTGAGTAGGCGCGTCGGTTGTCCCATATGCAGTAGCACTATCTCGGTTTGTAGACTTTCTCCTGCTCATGAAAGTTACTGGCATAATAATGTAGCCAACTTGCCATGCCTCTGCTACATCCTTTGTTCCACGGCTCTTTATTCTTTATTCAGAGCAACCCATTTGGGTTTCCCCCATCCGCCACCTGGGGGACGCGCCTGGTAGGAATGTGGTCTCCCCCATTTCGCATACACTGCACTGAATAATATCCCAAATATTCAAATTGCTGGACAATGTGGTCTTTTCTGCTGTAAAATCTCTCATGATAAAGTGACTTAATAACTTATGTTTGGTTTACATGTTTTGTTATATAGGAGAATGTACTCAGAAAATTGTTAAATAATCCTTTATGTAAAAATATTGTATTGAGCCTTTGTGAAATTTGTGGCACATGACGTCATCAAGTAAAGCTACTAAATAATGTTAAGTCAGTAAGATAATGCTATGATTAGTGATAAAATTCTGAGAATTGCCATGAATGGAAAATTCCAGAGACCTGTGAAGAACGATGTCATCATGTCCAGAGGTCAATACGTGACCAAAGTTGCCATGGACAAAGAATTCCAAAGATTTGTGAAATATAACATCTGTGTGTCTGAAAGTAACCATGTGACCAATTATGAGAGAGACGTACATCTGCACAATGGAGGCTCAGGCCTATAAAAGGCAGGTCTTCCAAGAAGAAATTTGTCTTAGGATTCTCTAGGCTTTCTCTTACCTGAGATCACAGCCATTAGCTGTCGGTAGCGAAAGAGAAGCATCGTTAGCTTCAAGTCATCTACCTGGATCACTGCCACGTGAGAAATGTGTCCAGTCACCATAGAAGGAAGGAACTGCATATCGTCGCTATGTTAAGGATCCAATAAAGAAAGGCACAATTGACTTCTCGAGCAAGGAAAGAAATTAATGGGAAAGTAGGAGCAAGACAGTAAGTGAAGACAAAGATAAGAAGATTTTCGTGTGATCAATAGGATAATGTGAAGACTGTCTGCTAAGGATTTGTAAGTATTACTGAAGATATGCAAAGTGAATGTATGTAACGATTGTATGTGCAATGTCTATGGTTGTGAGATATTGTATAGTAATATTAAATTAGGTTTAACCAATATATGTCTTATAATCGAGTAATGTTGAAAGTTTATTTTTTCACTTGGTTAGAGTATAATATAAAATTAGTTTAATCCTTTATCCAAGTGTGAGCAAACAAAGTTTGCGCCTGAAGTATCTTCAGGACTAGGGTAAAGTGATACAACACCAGGGCAACTCGTTGCAAAGGTGGAGAAAGATACCAACACTCCTAACTCAGTATCCCCTATAATGCAAAACACATCTCCTTGCGGATATGTCTAATGTTACGCATTAAAGGAAGGGCCACTAACCAGACTAGTTTCGACCTTTATTGAGGTCTCTTCAGTGGGAGCCAGGCCCTAGTGGAAATACCAGGCAGAAGCATTAGCAGGTCATCTCTACCTATAGGAGTTGCCAAATGGTGTGCCACCCTTTTTTAATAAATTACTCTGGATAAGTGAAAAAATAAACTTTCAACATCTTTCTCTAAATCCAGAGTAATTTATTAAAAAAGGGTGGCACACCATTTGGCAACTCCTATAGGTAGAGATGACCTGCTAATGCTTCTGCCTGGTATTTCCACTAGGGCCTGGCTCCCACTGAAGAGACCTCAATAAAGGTCGAAACTAGTCTGGTTAGTGGCCCTTCCTTTAATGCATAACATTAGACATATCCGCAAGGAGATGTGTTTTGCATTATAGGGGATACTGAGTTAGGAGTGTTGGTAGCTTTCTCCACCTTTGCAACGAGTTGCCCTGGTGTTGTATCACTTTACCCTAGTCCTGAAGATACTTCACGCGCAAACTTTGTTTGCTCACACTTGGATAAAGGATTAAACTAATTTTATATTATAATCGAGTAATGTTATGTTAAATTGTAAACTAGCTCAGAACTAAATTCTAGAGTAGTAAGGAAATTGTGACAACCTTGTGTATACACTGAATGATTCTATAAATATTGTTTTAGGATTAATTAAAAGGTTTGTAAACAACACACTTGACTGTATTTTGTCAATGCACTATCCTAAAAAAAAAAAAAATTTGAACCTGCATAAGAGAAGTATATTTTAACTTTATTTAAGCTATGACTAGTTAAAAGTAAAAATAAATTTAAGCAGGGAATACAAACGATATCTGCTTTGTCGTTGATTTAACAGCTTATACTCTCGCACTCGATATATAGTCTAACTGGCACAGTCATTAAACAAATAAATTTGCTACACTATAGAATGCGAGAGATAAGAGTAATAAATATATGGCAGTGGTTCATAACTTTAGGCAGTAGACCATTAACGATAGTCAAGCAATAGAAGATACAAAGATGAAGCAGGGTAGTGGAAGTATGTAGTATTGCAGAGGGCACAGCCAGCAAGAATAAAGAACGTATAACCACACAGCAATATTACACTGTCATTGTTTGTCGCATTGCTGCCATGCCGACAATATCACAATAAAATTGTTATAAATATACTAATACTTGGAAAACACAAAAATCTATACTAATACACTATAATACTCTAATTTTCTGATGAAAACACAGCAAAACAGATAAAAATCACTAATTTCACATGAGCGCTAAATTACATGATCACTTGCATTATGAAACCAAAACCATCAGTGATAATATGGTGAATTTTTTTTTCTTGTGTCCTTTATCCTTAACACCTTCTTAGCCAATGGCTACAACCCCCCCAAAAAAATATATAAAACAGTTAATCACAACCTCCCCTTCATAACAGAGATTACTCTAAATCTATCACCATTCCATATATCCAACGTATAAGCCATCCAAAAAGCTAACAAAAATCCTAAGGAAATATGACCTCAACTAGTTACAAACCACATAAGAAATTGGTATCTCTTATCTGCTCCTAAGACCAGCCACTTCCCATAGACCTACCTGGAGTATACCAGATCTCTTGCAGTTGCAAACTGTCCTACTATGGCCAAATAGGCAGGATAGTCAATATCAGGATATCTGAACGCAGGACTACCCCCATTTCCAATTTCCACCAATACAGCCACTCAACACTTGCTGACCATGAATTGGACACCCACCACAGAATACGCTGGAAGAAGGCCACTTTATTACACCACAGCAAACGCAAGTATAAAAGATTATTCCTTGAATCAGCCTCAGCTCTGAAAAACTTCCCAAACTTCAACAAATTTGGATGCATGAGACTGCTTCAAATCTGGGAAGCTTACATTCTAAGATCAGCCCAGCAGTCAAAACAACCAAATTTAGCTCGCTAGGAGGCACGTTTAGGACTCTAGGACTGACTTCAGTTGCCTTTCTTCAGCCTCATTTGCTTAGTGTTAGTGCCTGCATGCACATAACACTGTTTTGCGATTCCTGAAGATGGCAATGTAACATTGCCGAAATACAGCCAGTTATTAATTAAAGTTTTTATAATTAATAATATAGTTCATGTTGTCATTTCCTAAAATATTAGAAGTATGTCTAATCAACGTATAAGCCTATCTACAAGAAAAACATTTATGCTTGAATGAGAGTTAAGGGGGTGCTTAAGGGTCAAAGCTATATAACTGAGAGGCTACCTCCACACAGCCTTTAAAGGAATGCAGAGAACCGACCAGGGCTTATGACCTTATGTCCAATCCTCACCTTCTCGTGGTGCACCCTGTTGGGTATCTACCTGGATACTGAACGAACGAGGATGGTCTGCCAATTTGAGATTTAGCTGACCAAATTGTATTCTTACTGGTTTAAAACAAAATATAAAATGATGTTACAACATGACAGAATTTCATGCCAGCTGGAACGTCGCCCGGTTAAACAAGGTACCCCATTGCATTCGCCAGGGAACCAAGGCGAACAGCAAAAAGTCAGCTACAGGAACAAATCTGAAAACACACCCCAATTCAACATCATCAGGGATAAAGATTGGTACTATCAACATAAGAAGCCTGAATGGCAAAGAAATGGAGCTAGCTGAGGAATTAGATAAGTACCAGATCGACATAATAGGGGTGACTGAAACAAAAAAGACAAACACTAGTGAGATCTTTCTGAGCAATAAATACAAAATGTTATATTCAGGCAATGACAATCAAGGAAAAGAAGGGGTAGCCATAGTATTCAACAATAAATACGAGGCTAATCTTCTTGAATGGAAAGCAGTGTCAAGAAGAGTGATGTGGGCAAATATCAGAATGGGGAATTGGACAATGAGAATTATTTGTGTCTATGGTCCCACAGAAGGTTCTACTAATGTAGAAGTGGAGGAATTTTTTGATGCTTTAGAGAAAGCAACTGACACAATGAAAAAGGAAAAGTTGGTCCTTGTTGGGGATCTAAATAGCAGAGTAGGAAATGATTGTGAGACATACAAAAATATTTTGGGAAAATTTGGAGAAAAGAGCAAAGCTAATAATAATAATGGCAAATACCTGTTGGATTTTTGCTCAGCACATGGACTAGTTATTACTAACACCATGTTCCAACATAAAAATGTGCACAAATTCACATGGAGAGAAAAGGCAAGGAATAATTAAAGTCTCATTGATAATGTTATTGTGGATAGTGATGTTTTCTCCCTGGTGCAGGATACTAGTGTACAGAGGATTTGAAATTGGAAGTGATCACTATTTAGTCTTGAGCAGGATAAAATTGAATTTCATATTGAAAAGAATAACATGTAAGAAAGTTTTAAAGAGAATAAAAGTTGAGCAGCACTCAGATGTGAACTGTAGACTAAAATACAAAAGATTATTGAAGAAAAAATTAAAGAGTTTGAGAACAAGAACCAAACCTTGGAGATTCAGTGGCAAACTTTGAAGAAAACCCTGATTGATTCAGCCAGAGAGGCATGTGGTGAGGTTGTCTACAAGGATAGAAAAATCAGAACTCCATGGTGGACACAGGAAGTTAAAGAGGCAATGAAGAAAAAGAAGAAAGCATATCAAAAATTCCTGGCAAAAAAATCTGCTTGTGCACTTAGATAGAGAATACAGAGACAAATATAAGAAAGCTAAACACTGTGTAAAACTAGTTAAACAGATCATAGGAAGACTTTGGTAAGAACATAGAAAATAAATATCGAGAAGGTGGGAAAATATTCTGGAGGTTGTCATAAAAGCTCAGAAATGGAGGAAAGAGTGCTGTGAAAGGAATTAGAGGTGATAAAGATGACATGAAAACGGGAGAAAAAGATATCCTTGGAGTATGGAGTAATTACTTCAAAAAATTGCTAAATAAAACAAAACGTGATATCACAGTCATAAAAAGCACTCAACACGCATACAGTCAAGAATATATATCCATACTTAAAATAGAAATATCCATCAAAGGTTTGAAATGTGGAAAGGCAGCAGGAGTAGATGATATTCCACCAGAAATGCTGAAGTATGGAGGTATAAAAGTCTTACAGTGGCTACACTGCATAGTTCAAAAGGCCTGGACAGAGGGACGAATTCCTGATGATTGGAGTAGAGCTCTCGTAGTACCCACATATAAAAAGAGAAATAAAACTGAATGTGAGAATTGCAGAGGTATTTCCCTACTGAGTGTTCCTGGAAAGATTTATGCAAGTATACTTGAGAAATAGTGGAGAAGAATTGTGGAAGAAAAGCTTGGTGAAGAACAAGCTGGATTCAAGCCAAATAGAGACTGTCAGGATCAGATCTTCACTTTACAACAAATAGTCGAGAAAGCATGGGAATATAACAAAGATCTATATTTAAGTTTTGTCGATCTGGAAAAGACATATGACAAGTTGACAAGAGAGAAGCTGATCAATACAAGACAGTTATATGGTGTCAATGGGGCATTATATCAAGCAACACTTAGTCTTTATTTGAGTTGCAAGTCAGTAGTTAGAAGTGAAGGAAGTACAGGAAGATGGTTTAATGTTAAATCTGGTGTGAGACAAGGATGTACATTATCCCTTCTGTTATTATCTATATGGATCACATTATGAAGGAAAGTGGTATTAAACATGATATCAAAATTGGAGATGTTAATGTCAGCTCTCTGCTTTATGTGGACGATGTTATACTTCTAAATGAATCCGTGTATAGAGGCTTAAGTGCTGTGAAGACATAATGTTGGAGGTTTAATAAATTTTTTACAACACTCAGAAAGGATTAAAAAGAATTTAATACTTCCTATATTTCATCCTAGTCACTAGGACATCTACGGGGATTACAAAAATAACTAATGTAACATAACACAAATATCATACAATACTAAGCCCAACCACGTGGGTGACACTAAAGTCCTATCTAGGTGGAGCGCCCTCTAAGGGCAGTTGTAGGTGGCCTGGAATATAAAGTAGAATCTCTGGTGATGAGTGTTTCCCAAATTTTCGGAAGCTTAATGCAACCGTATTTATTAAGATTTGGTTGATTTCTAAGAGCTGCTGCTGCTTCTAAGAATAGTCTCTCTTTCTTGAATTTGCTGTGATGGAGCATGGTGGTTTTCTTCCATGATACTCTGTAGGTGGTGTCCAAGACATGGTCAGCCAAGCCTGAATGACCATAGTTGTGTTTACAGATGTAAGACTTGTGTTCCTCTAGGCGGATGGATGCTGATCTGCCTGTCTGTCCAAAGTACGCCAGCTTTAGTGTCACCCACGTGGTTGGGCTTAGTATTGTATGATATTTGTGTTATGTTACATTAATTATTTTTGTAATCCCCGCAGATGTCCTAGTGACTAGGATGAAATATAGGAAGCATTAAATTCTTTTTAATCCTTTCTGAGTGTTGTAAAAAATCCATTAAACCTCCAACATTACGTTCTAAATGAATCAGCTACAAGTATACAAGATTCCCTGACTAAATTAAATAACTGTTGTAATAGATATGGCATGAAGGTCAGCAATAAAAAGACAAATACAATGAAAATAAGTAGAATCGTTGAAAATGTCATCTGCATTGTGAACGGAGAACCTGTGGAACAAGTAAAACATTTCAGCTACTTAGGCATGATTTTTAGTGAAGATGGTAAATTGAATATGGAAATAGACAATAGAATCAACAAAGCTGGTATGGTAGGAAGTCAATTGAATAATTTCATATGGAATAAGAAAGAAATTAGTCGGAACACTAAATTAGCTGTATACAAGACAGTGTTCAAACCAATTTTAACTTATAGATCTGAGAGCTGGGTCAGAAGTAAAACACTTGACCAAAGACTAGAGACCGCAGATATGAGAGTCCTGAGAAAGATTAGAGGTGTGAACAGATGGCATCAATGGCAATATCATATTAAAAACGAGGATATTAGGAAAGAACTTGACATTGCCTGCATCCAGGAATGCGTTAGCAGAGCTAATCTAAAGTGGTATGGTCACTTAAACAGAATGGGCAAGGAAAGATTAGCAAAACAAGTGTTCTCTGCCAGGCAGGAAAACAACCCAGAGGAAGACCAAGATATAGTTGGATTGATATGGTACAAAGTGCCTTAGACGATAGAAATATAAGATCCGATAATGTTGGAGTCTTGAGAAGTAACAGACTGATTTGGAGAAAATTATAGATAGGAAGTTAGTAATGATGTAAATTTTTCATGTAGTATTATCATATCCTGTACACCCTTTGAGGTACATGGCAGGAATTTGATGATAATGATGAGAGTTAAGCAACATGGTAAACAGCATATCAGAAAATCTGGTCTTTCTACATAAAATTAACCTCCCTTTGTGGATAATTTTAGATATTTTCTGACTTCAGCTAATTACCAATGATATGAACAGTATTACAGAGGACAAATGACTAGAACAAAATGTATTCCGTAAAAGACTCAACTTTTACTTTCAAATCAATAACTGAAAAGAGAATTTCACAAAGAGACATTAGAGCATAAAAGTCTACATCTGAATCACCTCTTGACCAGGAGCAGAATATTTACAGCCTCCTGAGAGCATGATGCATTATGTATCATTCAGCATGAACATGGATATAAAGCTTTCTAGGAAAGTAAAGCATTTATTTTCACTTCCACCTCCATCCGAGAAAACACAGCATATAGTAAAAGAAACTGTCCAATACACTATCTATACACAAATCCAAACAGAACCATTTTCATTTATTGTGGTATCTGAAGATATCATTTCAGAATCACCATGTAGTCTTAACATGTGTTTTCATCTAACTTTTAGCTCATCGATGGTACTAAATGTATGATACATCAACCAACTTTTGGGGATGGGATTCACACCATTCACTGGTTTAAGACAAAAATAAAATCCCCCCCCCCAAAAAAAATTCACTTCACTCAAGTGCTAAACACTTTTACTAGTAATAAATTATAACAAAAATATTTAAAATATGAATATCTTTAAAATAATTAAAGATACTCATTAAAAAGCCTCATTCAGATGCCTGCTACTTCTGAAAAACTTAATTTGCTAATCAAATATAACTTCTCATCTACTTATACATTACTGAAAAACACTACCATGTTTAGGCAATGGCTGTCATAACCTACATGACCATGGGCTGGCAGCTATTAAAATTTTTTTTTTAAAATATAAGATGAAAAGTATGCACTTGCTGAGCATGCTATTCTTAAGAGCCACTGATACATGGGAAAAGAATAGAGATAAATTGTTTGCACTGATGGTTACCGTAACAAAGGCTGTGGAGGCTAGTGTATTATGTTGGTTAATTGCAATTGTTCTTTTAGCTGGTTTGCTTGTTTTTAGGCAAATCAGCTAGAAGGACACAAACAAGCAAACCCTACCATCTCTGTAAAAGACGAGCTAATTCAACTTCAGTGGAAAAGTCTCAAAGATTCTTTGCATCCTAGATGGCATTTGAACCCTTGATGAAATTAATAAGAAGAGAGATGAAGCTTCAATTTGTTTAAGCCATACTCCTATGCTGCCTAGTACGGCCTTGTTGTTTAGACCATCTTCATTGCACTGTGATGAGATGTGTGAACAGTTAGATAAGCATGTCACAATTAAGTACTAATGAAACTAGTGCATGCATTTAATATAATTTAATCAATTCTTGATGTCTCTAGAATTATATTAACATTCTTAATTAAAGTTGATCAAGTAATGGAATGGTCAATAATCAAATTAAATAAGAATACAACATGTCATAACTAACTTGCTAAATAACTTCCCAATTGCCTCTGAATGGCAGTTCACTGTGTGGAAGGTAAATGATGTCCCAAGACATATAATAGCACTAGCAAAGAATGTAGCAAATACAACTTTTTCTTCCCAATGAATTTCAATTGATGGACGTGTAAGAAAATAAGCTGCTACCCCAATAAATGATATGCAACCTATATAAATGATATGAATAGAAGTATTAATAATTAAATATAATTAATTCCTTTAACAGCAATATAAAATACAAAATATTCTATACAAAATATAGGATTATTATAAATAATTTTTACATTCTTGAAACTTTATTGGAAAACAATGAATGAAAGACTTTAATGGTTTCTAATGCATCTTAAGGATTGATGTAGCTAACTCTAATCTTGGCTAGCAGGAGCATTTTTTTTTATAATAACGTACAATAACGGAGAAGGCCGGACGGTGTGACGTAAGACCACGTGAGTGTTAGCTGGACATCGCGAAATACGTGAAACGCCGAGAAAAAAGAGGGAAATATAAGGGTCATGCACCCCTGAAAAAAGGCTTTTTTTTTCCTGGATCTCCTAGTGTTCGTCCCGTGGTGGTGAAGGGTGGCAGTGCCTCCATACTGGAGGATTCCGATTAAGGCAGTAGTGGGACTCGGTGGTCGTATCTCCGCGGAAGAAGTAAGCCTGGCAGTCCATAGAAGGCCAGATTCCTATAGACCATTGATGCAATACAGAACCAAGGGGAAGATAAGTAGACTTAATTTGTGTTTCACTGAATGTGAGTGAGAGATTTGTGCCTCGTAGATAAAGCAGAAAAGGGAACATTAATGATATTGAATAAGACTGTGTTGCTTTTGTTTAGAGAGGGTTGCCTTTAATCTTACTGCCTATCGCTGTGATAAAGTTCATTAATATGTTGTAAGAAGTTACGAATATGTCTAGAGTGAGGAATTGCTAATTTATAAAAGGGATTGTAAAAGATATAAATGTTATCTTGTGTGGTCTGACAGAACTACTGAGATTTAGAAAGATTGTGATAATCATGCATGATTGAAGTATTTAAGAGTATAAATAAGATTCTTACTTCAGAAAATTACAGCATAATCAGTTTTAAGTATATTTGTAGTATTGTAATATTTTAACTCTATCCTGACTGTCAGGAACTCCCTTAAGATGGGAATTAAGCTAACAGCATTGAATGTACATATTTTTGATATATAATAAACCTTGCTTTTGTATCTAACTAAGACTATCTGTGATTTCTGGAATCTGATGCACCTCTTATAAAATTAATACGAGCCTATGCGGGAGACTAGAGAAAAATAAAGTTTGGCCACGTCTGCAAAGTTGCTAGGTATCATAAGTACTGTCCTGAGATTACCTCTTGATTGTTAATATTACTAATCTAATAGCGCTAAGTGACGCAGCGAAATATAAATTTTCTTGGCGTTTTACGAGAGGTAAATCTCAGACACTCTGATGCTCTGGTGTTGCCTCGATCTCTAGGAAATTCCATTGTCCCTCAGAGGTACCACGTGATACCCGATTGAGAGTATAACGGAGATCTGACACAAAGACAAAAGAATAGTTATAACAGTAGAAAGTCGACACAACACTAGGTCATTGATGATAGTGATATCATCATGCTGATTCAGAATGCAAGTGTGTACACAGAGGATTTGAAATTGTGACCATTACTTAGCACTAAGCAGAAAAAAATGACATCACATTGAAAAGAAATTATATGGGGTGAATGGAACATTGAACAGAGCAATATATAATCTATATTTAAGTTGTCAGTCAGCAGTTAAAATTGAAGGAAATACAGGAATATGGTTTGATGTAAAATCAGAGTTAAGACAAGGATGCATATTATCTCCACTTTTATTTATCTATATGGATCACATTATGAAAGAAAGTGTATTCAAGCCTGACATTAGAATTGGAGATGTCAACCTTAGCTCTTTGCTTTATGTAGATGATCTTGTACTCCTAAACACATCTAGTGCAAGTCTCCAGGATTCTCTAACTAAATTGAATAACAGCAGTAACAAATTTGGCATGATGATAATCAACAATAAAAAGACCAAAACTATTAAATAGGTTCAGCTGCATTCTCAATGATTCCCAATAGAACAAAATAAGCCACCAATGGAACAAGAGAAGTAAAGTACTGAGTGTCCGAGATAAGAACAGGTCCTGTGATTCAATATGTCCCGACAGAGGTTTAGTTCATGAAAGAGAACTGTGCATTTACAGAAATAACTGTGAGTAAACAAGCAATATTGTTATTATTCTCCTTGTAACTTGTATAAGTAAGAATTGTATGTAAGTGTTTACGAAGGGTCGGTGGTAAAGTTTTGTTAAGTGTTGTATAGCAACTGTGTACGTTATAATGGTGCAAAGAGAATTCCTGATGGTTGTTATATAAGAAGGAATAATTATTCCATACTTACTGTAAGGTATGTGTCTTGTAATGCTAACTAAAGAGTGAATGTTGAGTGTATGTAAGATGTATATATTTCAATGATTTAGTAGTTTTGATGATAGATATATTGGGAAATTTAGTTATTCCCCACTGTCTTGTATTCTCAACTATCTAGTTAAAATGTTTTGTTTTAGCAACAATGGGTCTGATCATTTCCCAATGCAGTATCTCAAATAAAACTTGTACCTGTGTGTATGTGTTGATTTAGAATAGCCACGACTTACTGCACAGTTAAGAGGATTTTAGCTCGGACCTTACCTTTGTTCATAATCTTATTATTTTTAGACTATATATATTATTTCTTCCAGACTGGCGAAGTCATTAATAAAAATATATGTCTGGCAGAAGAGTCTGAGAGAATAAGTGTTCCGAAATCGTTTAACCAGTGATAGTTGAAAAAATAGACAGCTTAGTGAGCAGTAGGAGCAAAGGGCAGGGGTAAGAAAGAAAGGGAGAGAATAAAACTTTAAGACAGGAGGGCTTAGCAAACAAAGAAATTAAGGAAGGTTAAGGATTAACGAGAATAGATCAGATTTAGTAGATAGCATAAGGTTTTACAATGCCGCAGCCCAACAAGATTACAAGTTAATGAGTTATTAATTAGACCATACATAAGATAGAATACGAGTACAATAAATCACCCCATATGCAAAATTTTACACCACCTTAGATTAGCTCTGCTGACACATTCTTGAATGCTAATAATGTCAAGTTCCATTCTAATATCTTCCTTTTTAATATAATTCCACAATTACTGCCATCGATTCACTCCCCTAATTTTTTCTCAGAATCCTTATATCTATGGTCTTTAGTCTTTGATCAAGTGCTTTATTTCTAACTCAACTCTCTGATCCATAACTTAAAACTGGTTTAAGCACTGTATTGTATACTGAGTTGTGTTTTAGCTAATTTCTCTCTTATTCCATATAATTTTTTTCAGCTGGCTATCCACAATGCTAGCTTATTCTGTTGTCTATTTCTATTTCCATTTTTAACCTGCCATTATACTAAAAACTGTGCCTAAATACCTGAAATTTTGCTTGTTGTATAGATGGCCATTCAGAATGCAACTAAAGTTTTTTATGCTCCTGCTTATTTTCAAAGTATTGGTCCTTTTATTGCTGACTTGCACTAGATGTGTTCAGGAGTACAACATCATCTGCATAAAGCAAGAAGCTAAGTTTGACATCAACCAATTCTAATATCAAGCCTAATGCCACTTTATTTCATAATAATGTGATCCATATAGATGATGAATGAAAGTGGAGATAATGTGCATCCTTGTCTTACCCCTGATTTTACAAACCATCTTCCTGTATTTCCTTTAATTCTAACTGTGGACTGACAACTTAAATATAGACTGTATATTTCTCTGTATAATGTTCCATTCACCCCCATATAATTGTAGTGTTTTGAAAAGCTTTTCTCTGGACACCATGTCATATGCCTTTTCCAGATCTATAAAATTTAAATGCAGATCCCTGTCTAATCTTAACAACCTCTAATTGGCCTGAACCCAGGCCAGCTTGTTCTTCTCCAAGTTTCTCTTCCACAATCTTTCTCAACCTCTCTTCAAGTATGCTTGCATACTTGAAGAGAGGTTGAGAGAACATAAATCTTACATTAGTAGAGAAATTCCTCTGTAATTCTCACATTCAATAACATGTATGCCACAGTAAATAACTTTTTATTATGTAAAACATATATATTATGCATAAATTATTATATAAACTGATAATGTCTTATGTATCATAAGACATTATCAGTACAACTATCAAACACCAATAGGAATTTGAATTCAAAAAACAGTAATGCGCATGCTTAAATTGGAATCCCTCTATATATTTAGTCATGCGTTCATGGATTAAAACTACTGGGCTGCAATTAAAATTAATTTAATTAAATTAAAATATACAGATATAGTATTGAATGCAATTGATGATGACAATTTCCCAAACTTTTGGAGTAGTGAGACAGTCATTCCGATTAAGATTTGGTCTATGAAGTAAATCTTCAGTACTTTCTTTATACAAATGTTCATGTTTATATATCGATCTATGTAGTCACTTTTGGACAGCTTTTTCTGTCAAGTATTGATATGTAGTCCTCTTTGCATTCCTCTTGAAAATTTTTCTAGTACAGTTCTGTCACTGCTTGTTTCATTTAGCAGTTTTTCAAAGTAATTATTCCAGACATCTAGGATATTCTTATCTTCAGTTTTCATGTCACTTTTATAATTTTTAATTCTTTTTACAGTACTCTTTCCTCCATTTCTAAGCTTCTTTAATAGCCTCCAGAACATTTTGCCACTTTCCTGATATTTTCTATATTCTTGCCAAAGTCTTCCCATGACTTTTGTATAACTACTTTTACACACACAGCTTAGCCCTCTTTTTCTGTATTCTTTTAGGACATCTGCAAACTTATTTGCTAGGAACTTTTGGTATGCTTTCTTCTTTCCCAGGACTGCTTCTTTAATTTCTTGTGTCCATCATGGTGTTCTTATTTTTTTGTATCCTTGCAGACAATTTCACCACATACCTTCCTAGCTAAATCGATGAATTACTAGCTGAATACTCTGAAGACACCAAACTTTGGTGTCTTCAGAGTCTGCTACTGAGACACCAAAGTTCGGTTCTTGTTTAATTTAATTTTTTCTTCAATAATGCTTGTATAATCGAGTCTACAATTTCCTTGTAAAAGCTGCTGAGCACAATAATCAGTCCTTTAACTCCTCCTCCTGCACAATGCAGTTTATAGTACTGATAGTAAAAATGAAATATTTTTAACTAGGGACTGCTAAATAAATTTTCTTGTCACCATATAATTTCATATTTCAGTATTGTATTATTTCAATAAAAAAATAAATTTCAGATTTTAACTCAATATTATTAATCTTTGGAACTCTGACAAAAGAATAAATAAAATCCATAATCACATGGGTGAAACTCTGTTAGTTATAACAAAAAAATATTAGGAGAGAAGAAGACAAGCATAGTAAACTAGTGTGCAGCAGCATATGAAATTCTGACTGCCACAATTTTATGACATATACACTGCTACTTCAAAAAGCTAAAACAAATAACTAATACTCAGTATTTTATAGCCAAGACAACATAATCTACTGAACAGTGATATATTTGTAGAGAAAACTATTGCTGAGATCAGTAAAGAAAGAAAATGGCAATAAACAAAATGTGAAGAAAATAGCTGAAATTGCATCATAAGAAATGAGGGGGGAACCAATATCATGGTTCCCCCTATAGGAAGTTAGTAATGATGTAAATTTTTCATGTAGTACTATCATATCCTGTACATGCCTCAAGGGTACATGGCAGGAATTTGATGATGATGACCAATATCATGAGAGAAAACCAAATAATATTGGCAGCAACAATATAAAGAACAAATTATGTCTAATATTCCATGCATCTAAAATTATTTTAAACATCGTTAACAAACAAATTGAAAGAGCCATAAGCGGTGAATTGAGTTAGCAACAGAAAGGCTTCAGAAGAGGAACGGAAACAATTAATGCTATCCTGGAACCAAAAATACTAACAGAAAGATCACTCGAAAGAAATAGGAACATTTACATATGCTTCGTAGACTTTCAGAAGGCTTTTCACAGGGTAAAACATAATAAAACATTCAATATATTAGATAAATACTATCATATCCTGTACACGCCTCAAGGGTACATGGCAGGAATTTCATGATGATAACCAATATCATGAGAGAAAACCAAAGAATATTGGCAGCAACAATATAAAGAACATAAAATGACAATGTAAAGTACAAATTCAAACTATCTTTCTTATGAAACACATACGAAAGAAAAGAGCTAGAAGAATGAAAGTATAAAAATGAAAATACAAAATAAAAAATTTTAAATTTGAAGTGTTAATATAAACACTAATATAAATTAAAGATGCCAAGAAATTATATCTTGGTTTCATCCTTTATCCAAGTGTAAGCAAACAAAGTGCATGAAGTCACTTTGCGACTGGGCTAATTGTATACAGAGACTGATGATTTCACATCAATTGCCTTGGTATTACATAATATAATACAATGCACATGTTGTTACAGATATATAATGCTATGCATTATGGGAAGGGCCACTACTTAGACCAGTTCATACCTTTATTGTAATCTCATTAGTGGGAGCTAGACCCAGAATAGATACCAAAGTTGAGGTAATGTAGAAGTCTGGCTCTCACTGATGAGACATCCATAAAGGTCAAAACTACTCTGGATAGTGGCCCTTCCCATAATGCATAGCATTATACATGTCTGTAAGGATATGCGTAATATTCAGGAACAGTATCAGATTTTGAACCTTTATAATCATTTACTCCAAACAGGGAAAGATGTAAACAAAGGTAATACTGGAGAAGGTCTGCACATATATGATTGGTCTGCAATATTTTATGGATTTTTTAAGTAGTATTGCTTAAATAGTTTTTAAATTGTTCAACTAGTTTTTTGGTTGTTCATCTGCATGAGACTGGTGAAAAAGGAAAACTAATAGCCTTTGACTATATGATGATATAAAAGAGTTGAGGTCCTTTCTCTATCTCTTGCTATTCTATCTTTTCTTTCTACTAATACTATCAAGCTCTCTTGTATCCCTATACTAACTACTCTAGACCTATGATGAGCACCCCTTTATTTTCCCACCTCAATAAAGGTCGAAAGCCATCTGGGTAGTGGCCCTTCCCTTAATGCATTGCATTATGCATGTTTCTAATGATGTGTGTCTTGCATTATGTGATACTAAAGGCAACTGATATGAGGTCATTAGCCTTTAGTATCCCATAATGCAAGACATGTATAATGCTATGCATTAAGGGAAGGGCCACTATCCAGATGGCTTTCGACCTTTATTGAGGTGAGAAAGTAAAGGGGTGTTCATCATAGGCCTAGAGTAGTTAGTATAGGGGTACAAGAGAACTTGCTAGTATTAGAAGAAAGAAAAGACCTCAACTCCTTTATATCATCATACAGTCAAAGGTTATTACTTGTTAGTTAACAAAGGTTAGTGCTTGTAAGCACTAATAAAACAAAACAAAACCAAAAACAAAACAAACCAGTTCACACAGGATGGCACCACTTGCCAGACTGGCATGGAATGCATGCTCACAATGCCTAGTGGTATCATCCATAACTAGAAAATATGCGTACCAAGTTCAGATTCCAATTATTTTTGGGTACCCCCTCATAAATCTTACAAGGAACACTCAGTAGAGAAATTTCTCTGCAATTCTCACATTCAGCTTTATTCCTTTTTTTTTTTTAAATAGATATTACTATGAGTGCTCTACTGCAATCATCTGGAATTTGACCCTCTGAGCAGGCCTTCTAAATAATGCAGTTCAGCCACTGTAAAACTTTTATACCTTATAATTTAGCATTTCTGGTGAAATTTCATCTACTTCAGCTGCCTTTCCACTTTTCAGATTTGTGACAGCTTTTTCTACTTGAAGTATAGATATATATTCCTGCTGAGTGTTTTCTACCACTATGATGTCACTGCTCATTTCATTTAGCAATCTCTAAAATAATTACTCCATATATCAAAAATATCTTTATCCTCAGTTTTCATGTCCCCTTCATTATCTCCAATTTCTTTTACAGTACTCTGTCCTCCATTTCTGAGCTTTTTCAATAGACTCCAGAATATTTTGCCAGCTTACTGATATTTATTTTCAATGTTCTTAAAAAGTCATACCATGACTAGTCTAGCTAATTTTACACAATGCTTTGCTTTTTTGCATTTTTCTCTGTATTCCCTAAGAGCATCCTTACTTTCCAGGAACTTTCGATATGTTTTCTTTTTTTCCTTGACTGTCTCTTTAACTCCCCGAGTCCACCATGGAGTTCTGATTTTCCTAATCTTGCAGATTACTTCACTACATGCCTCTCTGGCAGAAACAATCAAAGTTTTCTTTAGGGTTTGCCACTGTATCTCCAAGGTTTGGTTCTTGTTTTCAAAATCTTTTAGTTTTTCTTTAATAATGTTTGTGTATCTGAGTCTATAGTTCACATCTGATTGCTGTTCAAATTCATATGGAGAGAAGATGCAAAGAATAAGAAAAGTCTTAATGGCTGTGTTATTGTCAACAGAGCTGTTTCCCTACTGGCTCAGGACACTAGAGTATACAGAGGATTTGAAATAGAAAGTGATCACCATTTAGTGTTGAACAGGAACTTTTCAATATTGAACTTCATATTGAAAAGAAAGGTATGTAAGAAAGTTTCCAAATGAATCAAAATCTTTATACCTCACTTCTAACAGAACCTACTATGTGGTAATTAAGAATTAATAATTTCTATTAATAATAGAAAAAGTACTTAACTTTACTGAAAATCAATACACTATATTTGTTTGATACTTTTCAATAAAGTTAAGTATGGTGTGTATCATGTCCCATTCACTTTCAACTGTAACGAATAGTGTTATTTTGCTTTTATTGTAATGTCTTTTTTCTATCTTTATTCTAATTAGCAGTGCGCACTTTTCCTCTCGTAACCTTTCTTACTTATTCTATTGAGTACTATGTTTATCCACCTTCTGTATTTACTAGTCGTATGCCTATGAACACTGGAAAATTTATTCGTTAGACTGCGCCACCAGTGTTTTTTTTTTATATTCAGCATAAGACTCAATAAAATGTCCAGTAGATCTCTCTCTCTTACTAGCGTAAATTCCTTCAACAAAGTTTACATAAACAATCGTGGTTCTTAAGTAATTAAACTGCACTTTTAATGCCTTAGTTGTTTCCTGCTAACAAGTCCGATTATTTTTAGAAACAGTGCATTGGAAAATAAAGGATCAGGCAGCACTCTTTTAACAAATAATTAAAACACATTTATTTACATTAATATGAAATATATATGAATCAAACGACAGGTAGATTGCTTTCTCTACCCATCTATAAAAATATTTAGCATAAAATTAGAACCCTTTTACTTCAACACTAAATAATCTCTTTAACTCAAAAACTTATTTACTCTCTGCTTACAAATTCAACTCATTAAACTTCTAGTTTACTCACGAAGAGGTTAGCTAACTCTCTGTTAAATTATTGTTACAAATCTGATATCAAATTCTAACATGCCAATTGACTCTCTTATGGACACTTCTTATTACTATTAAACTATTTCTTAACAGTCCATCTACAACATATTTCCTAGATTATAAGAGGAAATATACAAAAGGATGGAACTTACAGACGCTCTGTATCGCACATCCAGTTAAGAGTCTTGCACTAAAGTCTTTATGGCATTTCTTTTCATCTTAGATCCTGAGCTTCTTCAGGAGCATCTGGCATCAGCAGTATCTTGTCGGGAATTAGTGTGCTGTGGACTGCGACCTGCAGTACTCATACAGCTCCGGCAAAAGGTTGTTCTCCCGCGACTAAAAGGAAAAACTTCCAAGCGAAACTGCTTCAGGTGTTCGCATCAGCTTTCCTCCTCGGTTTAAGCTTGCCGTAACGCCTGGTTCCTCTATCTGCCGATTCCAATAGCTCAAACTGCTGCCTCCAATGACTGTAACTGCCAACTGACTCTCTCTTGACTGCCTACTGGGTTCCCTCTCTCTGCCAACCAGAAAGCTCTTATGCTCGGCTCAGTCCCACTTTATTACTCATTCTTTGAGACCTTGCATGAAGGGTTGTAACCCCTGAAGAATCCGACATGATTCTTTCATCTTCTTTTAAGTTCGACCCACTCTTTGTTCTCCTCCATGCACTCTTTCAATCGTGTGTTGCCGGGCAGTGGAAACTTGTTTGAACCTTTCAGATCTCTCAGGCACTGACTTTGGAGGTGTTTATGCACAGAGCTTGTAAGAAACTTTCTCATACACAAAAATCGTAAACAACTTTCTTATGCCCTCATATAGAGCAATTATACAAAGTTCCGATGGCAAAACATTGCCCTTGTTTTTGACATTCTAAAATATTCTTGTTAACACGTTTGCTGCCAACTACGAGTATACTCGTAGTTGGTAAACCAGCTACACAAGCCAGCTACGAATATACTCGTATGACGCTTACCGCCGGCAACGAGGTTATTGTACTGACCTTGAAGAAGTGAAAATGCTTGGCTTGTGGAGCTAGCATCAAACCGTGTATTCTCATAGATGTTAATGCTCTGCACAAGCCAACTACGAGTATACTCGTATGACGCTTACAGCTGGCAACGAGATTACCATACTGACCTTGAAGAAGTGAAATTGCTCGGCGTACGGGAACAGACCATGCCGAAGCAGCGAACGTGTTAAAGGAGTAAATAAAGTTAATTCCCATCGGGTTATTTACAATAATATAAAAATTATAAAAAAATCCGCTAATGCCTTTTTATTCCCGTAGGGAGTAGGCGAGGCCAGTTTTTAGCCCTATCTAACTTTTGGAGACTGAATGGGCAGTTAGATCTCCACTGGTACTGAAATCAGAGATAGCTGGCCCAAGGCTATCACTATTTAAGCGGTACGCAGTGAAGAGAATGACTCAACAAGTGCCACCATCTTGTGGTCCCTAGCACAATATATTTAATGTCTGAAATACTGTGGGTTCTACAGTCGATTTACTTGAGTTTACGGGATGAAAAACCCGCTTGCCCGTGCCAGAGATCGACTAACTCGGGAACCAGTTGAAAAAAGGCTTAGAAAAATTTCCTCTAGTCGCCAACTAGACTCAAAACAAAGTCTTCCTTTGTGCGACCAAGCGCCGTGGTGTGCGAACGCCACATCCACTGAGCAACACAGGCTCAAGGCTTACAATAATATCTAGCACAAAATATACAGAGACAAACAAGGTTATTTTTGTAACATTCTCATGGGAATTGCCCTATGTAAAAATCGACGTAAAGCGCTTTGGTATTTTTAAGCTACATTGAGTTTTTACACAACCATATGTGTTTTCTGTTCTCTTAAAGTAATAATAAAGTTGCATATAATTATGGCAACAGTATACAGGTTGACATGTAATGCACTCCATGTAGTAGCTTATTGTATCATCCACATAGAAATCCTCCAATTTAATGGATTCACCCCACCTCCTTAAACTTGCCATTCATGCACATGCAACTATTGTGTAGGATTTCATAATTTAAAATACAACTCAAATTTGAAAATCTTGTTAGTATTTGGTTAATCATATACACTGAAACCAACATTCACCTCCCCTCCAACTTCTTGAAGGAAAAGGACATAGAATAATTTATGCAATACTCACCTGATACAAACAGAAAAAAAAATAAATAAAATGCTTCACATGTAATGCCTAATGAGCAAGTACAATGTAGGACAAATGGTATATGAAAATATTAAAATTGCACAATATATTGCTTGTTATAATGTTCTGGTTAAACCATATATTACTAGGTCAATGATACCAATAAATTATATACTTGGTTTTAATCCTTTTCCTAAGGAAGCAAAACAATGTTTTACACGTGAAATATATTCATGTCTGAGCTACTTGTATATAGAGGCTAATGACTTCATATCACTTGCTTTAGTATGTATCCCATAATGCAAGGCACACACACCCCTTTCAGACATGTATAATGCTCTGCATAATGGGAAGAGCCATTACCCACACCAGTTTCGACCATTACTGAAGTCTCATCAGTTGGAGCCAGACCAGGGAGAGATATCAACGTTGAAGTAATGCAGAAGTCATATATCTCATATACAAGTAGCCAGAAAGGTGCTTGACCTTATTAATAAAAATCTCTGGATGAGAGAAAGATGTAGTGGTAGATATGTTAAAGATGTAGAAACATCTTTAACATATAATAAACCCAATTTTTTACCTTGGGTTTATTATATGTTAAAGATGTCAAGAAATTATATACAGGTATCCCTTGCTTAACGCGGGATTTGATTAACGCAGCGAAATTAATTGCGACAATCCCTTGATATACGCGGCATGAATTTTGATTAACGTGCCTCCCTGCAGAGCTCGCAGCTAATCTGACAGATACATGCAAAATGTTTAATATAAATATTCTTACACAATTCAGTGTATAGTTTAGAGATAAAAGCTGGGCATTACGAGTGATATTCTGCACTGTTTTTTGCTGTCAGTTTGGTTTAACATGTGTGATGTAAAGGTTTGTGATATTTGACAGTAAATTGTATCTGAGAGATACACCGCGACCTCCGATGTCAGTATAGTATGGTTTAAAAATGACACTTTTTGTGGTTATGAGACCATCGGTACTTTATTAATATAATCCTGCCTACTAGTTTCGCTAGCAACTATCTAGCTTTGTCAAGGCTGAATGGTACACACAAAAAATAGGAGAGAATGCAGAAACGTTGCCAACTGTTAGGCAGTTAACTTTGAAACTATGCGTGACAATGCGTGCATGTGTTGAGAAGATTGTCAGTATCGTGGATAAGTGTTGTATGCACACGTGTTACATGATTTTTCGCATATTGTAGTTCCATTAAACTGAGTGAGTTGATTAAGTTTTTCCATATATCTTTCAGTATGGCACTCTGATTTCTGTGGTTGTTACTGGTTCTTAATACTACTGCCGCTTCCTTGAAAATTCTGTATCTGTAATCATCATCCAAATACGGCATAGAGCTATTTTCCCAGTCAATTGCATGGTTGGAAGTTGCAAAGTGATGTGCTAAGCCTGAGGAGACTGTCCTGTTGTGATTGGCATCCGCAACATGCTCCTTCTGTCTGATTTCCAGGCTTCTTGAAGTTTGCCCAATATATGAAAGGCCGCACGTACATGGAATTCTATAAACACCTGGATATTTGAAAAATGGTACACTGTCTTTAGGAGATCTTAATACTTGTCTGATGGTAGTGGTAGGCTTAAATACCACTCTGATGTTATGAGATTTTAACATTCTCGCTAATCTTGAAGAGACTGAATCTACATAAGGGATGACTACTGTTGAAGCACACTGGGTGACTGTTCCTTGTTGTTGGAGGTTGTCTTTATACAGGAACTTATTGATGATGTTTGTAGGAAAACCATTCTGCGATAGTGTTATAGCAATTTGAGAAAGTTCTGTCTGTACCTCTTCTTCGCCTGAAATAAACTTTTTGGCTCTGTTCCGTAACATGTGAACGATGCTATGTTTTTGTGATCTATGATGGTTGGAAGAATAATGTAATAACATCCAGTAAAGGACAGTTCTACGTATAAAATACTAAAGGAAAATCCTACCATGACAAACCTGCTGATCAGAAATATAACTGGTTGGCTTGAGGAATTAAAAAGAAAACTCAAATCCGCACATCTCATAACTCATCGCCTTTATGGTGTACCCAAAGTGCATAAGGAGGGTTCCATTGCGTCCGATTGTAGATGGCAGATCCTCCCCTACATACCTAATGACTAAACACCTTGCCAACTTACTATAAGGAAAAATTAGACAAACAGAGTCCTATATTAAGAACTCTCTACAAATTGTAGAGAAACTGAAGTACGTCAAGACATCACAAATGGACATAATGGCAAGCCCGGATATAGTATCTTTATTTACGAATGTTCCAGTGGAGGAGGTCATTAACGTTATTAAAGATCTCTTCTCTACAAACATTACACAGTTGTTCAATCACTACCTTAAATCAAATTTCTTCAAAGTAAACAACAGTTTACCAACAACTGGAAGGCCTAGCAATGGGTAGCCCACTGTCACCATCTTGTGCAGACCTATTCATGGAAAAGTTGGAAAATTAAATTTTTACCAAAATTACACCTAAACCATCGATATGGTGGAGATACATTGATGATATTTTCATCGTCTGGAATGAAAACACAGAAAATCTACAGGTGTTTTTAGAGAGAATAAACTCTCTTCATAACAAGATTAAATTTACTCTAAAAGTTGAAAAAACAGACAACTCCCCTTCCTAGACATACAGGTAAAAAGGCAGGAGAATAATTTTAAACTTTCTATATACAGAAAACCTACAGATACTGGACGTTATTTACATTATTCTTCAAACCATCATAGATCACAAAAACATAGCATCATTCACATGTTACGGAACAGAGCCAAAACGTTTATTTCAGACGAAGAAGAGGTACAGACAGAACTCTCTCAAATTGTTATAACACTATCGTTATAACTGGGGGAACCATGTATATCTATGAGGGGGGGGGGGAGCAATACATTACATAACTGCTATCATAACCTGCATTATTATGAGTTTTTCATCATTGGTTTTTTGTAATTAATATTGTCAATCTCGACACAATGAGCTTAAGTAAAAAGCGTAAAATAGATTCGGAACATCTAGCATTTAACCCCGAGTGGACAGACAAATATTTTTTTATGTTGTTTAAGGACAAAATAGTGTACATTGTTTGCCAGGAATCTATCGCTGTGCCCCAAGAGTACAATCCGAGACATTTTGAATCAAAACATCCTAACCTTGGCAAGTTGGATGCAAGTGAAAAGCAAATAAAAGCAGCAAAGTTATTGAAAGTCCTTAGCAGTAAGCAACAAGCCTTTAAAAAAGTGACATCTGCAAATGAAGCTGCCACAAAGGTAAGCTTAAAAATATCACAAGAAATAGTTTGTGATGGCAAATCATTTACTGAGGGAGAGTTGATAAAAAAGTGTCTGATGATTGCCGTTTCCGAATTGTGTCCTGATAAGAAAACTAATTTTGAAAATATCAGTTTGTCCCGTATGACTGTTCAGTGCAGGCTGGCTGATATTGATGAGGATCTTAAAAATAACCTGCAAAAATTGGCTAGTGAATTTGTCTATTATTCGCTTGCTATGGATGAAAGTACTAACGTGAAAGATACTGAACAGCTTTTAACATATAGAAGAGGCGATAATAAGAATTTTGAGGTGACAGAAGAGCTTGCTGGTTTGTGTTCAATGAAAGGAGATCGCAGAAAATGTAAAGATGTGTGTAACCGAAAAACTATCCTTAAATTTCAAGAATTTAGTAGCAGTTTGCACTGATGGTGCTGTAACATTTATTGTACAGTATGCAGGTAAACCATTGACAAAATTTCACTGCCTAATTCATCAGCAGGTGTTATGTTCAAAGGTTTTGCAGTTTGATCATGTGATTAAAGTAGTATTTACTCTGGTCAACTATATTCGAGCTCGGGGTTTGAAACACAGAATGTTTCAGGCGTTTCTAGAAGAAAATGATGCTGAGTATGGGGATCTACCATACCACACTGATGCACATTGGTTGAGCCGTGATAAAGTTTTGTCACGCTTTGTCGCTCTAAAAAATGAACTAGTTTTCCATATCAAGATATGGAAAAATTCCCAGAAATAATGGATGAAGAATGGAATCAAGATTTATTTTTCTTGTGCGACATTTAGGGTCACTTGAATGACCTTAACTTACAGCTTCAAGGAAAAAATAAGTTTGTTTTTCAGTTAATGTCTCTTATAAAGGCATTCAAAATGAATTTAAGTTTGTTTGAAAATCAACTTGCTAAGGGGGATATGTGACATTTCTTAACTTATCAACAGAATATTCCATCAAAATATCATTCAATGGTGGGTGGAAAATATAAGAAGCACATATGAGTTCTAAGTGAGGAGTTTCAGAAAAGAATGCCATTGAGTAATGAAGATGAAGTCCGCATAAAAGTGAGTGAGGATCCATTTTCTGTCGAAGCAGGAAATCTACCTGTCGAACTCCAGATGGAAGTTATTGATCTCCAGTGTTCTGAAACTATCGGGTCAAGCATAGGGAGAGTACTTTACAAAAGTTTTATTCTATTCTGGATCAGGATAATTTAAAAGTTTATTGGATACTGCCTACCAGGTATTTTGTATGTTTGGGAGCACATATACTTGTGAACAAACATTTTCGGTCATGAACTTGAACCAAACAGTGTTCATCTTTAAGTGATATCAATTTAGAGGCCATATTAAGAACGGCCACTTCAAACATGACACCAAACTTTGATAAAATAGTGGCAACAAAGAAATGCAATGTGTCACATTTTCACATTCTGTGTTTCATCAGTGACATTCAGTCACTGATATTTCAATGAAAATAAGTGCGATATTCTCAGTGAAATTATTAGTAAACTTTGTGTTTATGTTTAAGTGGTTTTTATTGAGAAATTTTGCAGCTATATCTGTTTGTAAATAATTTTGATTTAAGAATCAAGATCTGAAGTGATCTGGCCCTTGGTCAGGTGGTCCAAGTTGGGTTTGTCCCTCAAAGACAATCCAGTTATGCAGGCCTGATATAGAGGCTAATGACTTCATATCACTTGCTCATTATGTATCCCATTATGCATGAAAGACATTTTGTGCTTAAATTTCTAGGCTCACACCCAATGTAGTTTATCACACTGAGCTCAGTTTCACTGTTGTAAGTCATAAGCAACCAACTCTTAATTTGATATGCCTAAAATTGGTGACAACATCCTTGTTAAAAGATCTTGTATGCTGCATGATAAATATTTCTGTAAGAACAACCCTAAGTGTTTACTCCTTCAGCTACTTAAATGTTGCATGTACGAGTACATGCAGTTTATAAACAAATTATGTCAAGTTCTAGAATAGGACGTTCTATGCCTTTTTATTATTACTAAGTGTAATTCATATTCTAGTAAACTACAGTTTCTCCCTGTAGTCTCGGCCATATATCCATGCTGTGTACACTTTGTCAAATCGATGACACCACTGTTAAGCTGCCAACTCTTGATACACATTAAATGTTGAAAAAGTACTTCCCCCACGAGTTCCGAAGATGACACACCGTTGAAATGACTCGCACCCGACCTTTTCCCATCAATCCTTCCTCTTTCCCAAAAAATAGTTTCTATTTTCAGATCCTTCCCCCCCCCCAAACGCTCTCTACCCACCCTTAATAATAATAATATTATACATATAAAAAAACCCAGGTTTTTCCAAATAATTCCCCCACATTCCCAAACCCCCTTCCTTTAACAGCTTAACAGCACATGAATGCATATCGCTGGGATAAGGAGACAGCCAACCAGTGGCGCCCCCAGGGAGCAAGGCATCCCAAAGAAAAAGGGGAAAAAAAAAACACTAGAAAATTTTCCAAAAATCTTTTTCTAATTAAAATTCATATTTTTAAAAATTTATTTTATGTTATGTTTTCTATTTCTATACTACTTATGAATTAGTGATCATTGCAGATGCTCAGTCATAGGTCGTATGTGATGCATAGTTTGTATTCTCAAATCGTCTACTCAGCTCAGACCCCCTGCCCAAGATTAAATGCTGAGTATGCTACTGCAGCCAACAACATCCAAAAAAGGCATGTCCGAATTTTCCTCCTATACTATTCTTCATATATTAGTTTTATAACACATCAGTAATGCCCTAAGATTTGAATAAAAAGCCAATGACATTGTAAAAAAGGGGCACTCCTAAACGAAAGTAGGCTATATTAGCCATAAAAATAAATGTTGAAATGTTTAGTTTGAGGGTTTAGTGCATTAAAACCATGTAATATTTCTCATATTAATGTTGCCTTTTCTTGTCTAGCTATAACCTGTAAAACTGTGAGCACTAAATTAATTTGCTGAAATTCACACAGCTATGAAAATTCACCACTATTTACAAAAGTTCAAGTGACTAATGTCTAGAGAACACTAAACAAATATGTTTGTGCAAATTGCTGATGTGATGTTAGTTTGCCCACATGGTCGACAACCTTTCAGACTCACGGGCCACATTCAACTTTTATTTTTAATAATCGGACTGCAAGCATTTAAATAAGCGCAAATAGTAAATTGAAAAAAATTGAGTTATCAATTTTTATTATATCAGTCTTAAAAAACACAGAAATATTTAAAGTACAAGATATGAAACAAGCATGAAAACGAAACTCAATGAAAAATTATTATCACGTAAAAACAAAGTAATATAGATTATGCATCACAATATGTGTGTCTCTCTGCTTTTTCTCAAGCATCAATAAAATTTTTTAATATTTTCTAATAAAAATGCGTTCTTTAATGTGCGCCAAAATCTCTGTTGTCGTCGAATGAAGTCGCATTTGTTATCCCCACTCATGACTCACAAGGTTGACTCGCACCAAGTTGCAAGCCGATGTCAAGAAGTATAGGTATAAAATTATTTTTAATTTATAATTCATATTATAAAATGTATTATTTAAATAATTCAACATACAGGCCACATGCCATCTAAGTATGGTCAACCTTTTCTGGGCTGCCAACAATGCACATTTAGGCCACATGCGGCCCACCGGTTGCCGACCCCAGGTATAGGCCATAAGTAACTAAATTAGAGTGTTATTAAGTTGGAACAGGTTAGAATAATAACAGAGTGGAGACATTGGAGAAATTACTAAATAAAAGAAGTAACAAGTATGATTTATCATATAATATTTTTATAGTACATTCAAAACTTGACTGCAAATTAGAAATTCTGAATGCAAAAATTTTGTGCAGTGTAGTTTTAGGTGTGTTCATAACTTAGAGAGGACAGTGGTCATGAGGGTGTAAACTTTTTGTGTGGCAAGTAGGGTTTTGAATAACGTTTTGAGCCCAGCTCATGACTGTACTACAGGATATTTTCTATTGATGCTCTGCTCATCTCATGTAGCAGTTTTATAATATAACTTATTTTTATCATCTGATTCCTTTTTACAGTTCTCTTTCCTCCATTTCTAAGCTTTACCCATAACTTCCAGAACATTTAGCCATCTTTGTGGTATTTATCACCTACATTCTTCTCAATGTCTTTTCATAACTTTCGGAAAGGTGTTACTTTTATATATCCTTAGTTCCACTTTGTTTTATATTCCCTAAGAGTACACGATGAATTACTACCAGAAACTGATTTATTTTCCTTTCCATGGACAGCTTCTTTAACTTTCTTTGTTCACATTAAAACACCCTTTACCTCAGTTCGCTTTCCCAGCTAGTGAGTCAAAAGGGATCTTCAGGTTTTACCACATTTTCCAAGGCTCAGTTCTTGTTTTCAACAACTTTTTATCTAATTTTCAAATAAAATACAACTTGTTTTTTTTTTAATTATTTATAAAATATATTTTATTGTAATATATATTGTAATATTCAATACTGATAATATGAAAACAGCCAAGAATTAATAACAATAGGGCACTGAATTAGAGTTCGCTGCTCAAAATATTCCATATAAAAGTTAGCTATGGGAGGAATGTGGTGGAGCTCATAGCCATACCTTCTTAGATTTCACATGCTCTATATGTAAAATTTTCCAACTGATATACAAGCAAAATAGTTACCACTTTAAAAACTAGAAAATTCACAAGTTATTCACCTTTAAGAAAGGTAAAAAGTATATGTTAACAAAATATTGCTGTCGACATAAGGACTGAGTGCCTTTCAGATGAACTACCAAATTGATAGTCATTTAAAGTGCATGGTTAGAAATGACAGCTTTTCCATAATAAACTTCTTTTGTTTTGAGATTGTACAATCTATTTTCCCTAAACAGGGTAGGTTACAGCCCAATGGAAAGGGATTTTTTATTTTTTTTTTCCATTGGTCATTTAAAAGTGGCCTTAATGTTGTATTATTGGAGTGTATTGTCTATTTATTATGATAGTCGCCATGTGCTTAAGGGTCAAAGCTGTATAACTGAGAGAAGACCTCCATATAGCCTTTAAAGGAATGCAGAGAACCAACCAGGACTTCTAACCTAATGTCCAATCCTCACCTTCTCGTGGTGCACCCTGTTGGGAATCTACTTGGATACTGAATGAACGAGGATGGGCTGGCAATTTGGGATTTAGCCGACCAAATTGTATTCTTATTAGTTAAACCAAAATTAAAAATGATGGTACGACATGACAAAATTTCATGCCGGCTGGGGTGTCGCCCGGTTAAACAAGGCCCCCGTTGTTTTCGCCAGGGAACCAGGGTGAATAGCGAAAAGTCAGCTACTGGGACAAATCTGAAAACAAACCCCAACTCAACATCACCAGAGTAAAAGATCGGTACTATCAACGTAAGAAGCCTGAATGGCAAAGAAATGGAGCTAGCTGAGGAATTAGATAAGTACCAGATCGACATAATCGCGGTGACTGAAACAAAAAAGACCAAAACTGGTGAGATCTTTCTGAGCAATAAATACAAAATGTTATATTCAGGCAATGACAATCAAGGAAAAGAAGGAGTAGCCATAGTATTCAACACAAAATACGAGGCTAATCTTCTTGAATGGCAGTCAGTCTCAAGTAGAGTAATGTGGGCAAATATGAGAATGGGGAACTGGACAATGAGACTTATTTGTGCCTATGGTCCCACAGAAGGTTCTACAAAGGTAGAAGTGGAGGAATTTTTTGACGCTTTAGAAAAAGCAACTGACACAATGAAAAAGGAAAAGTTGGTCCTTGTTGGGGATCTAAATAGCAGAGTAGGAAATGATTGTGAGACATACAAAAATATTTTGGGAAAATTTGGAGAAAAGAGCAAAGCTAATAATAATGGCATATATCTGTTGGATTTCTGCTCAGGACATGGACTGGTTATTACTAACACCATGTTCCAACATAAAAATGTGCACAAATTCACATGGAGAGAAGAGGCTAGGAATAAGAAAAGTCTCATTGACTATGTTATTGTTGATAGTGATGTTTTCTCCCTGGTGCAGGACACCAGAGTGTACAGAGGATTTGAAATTGGAAGTGATCACTATCTAGTCTTGAGCAAGATAAAATTGAATTTCATATTGAAAAGAATAACATGTAAGAAAGTTTTAAAGCGAATAAAAGTTGAGCAGCTCTCAGATGTGAACTGTAGACTAAAATACACAAAGATTATTGAAGAAAAAATGAAAGAGTTTGAGAACAGGAATCAAACCTTGGAGATTCAGTGGCAAACTCTGAAGGAAACGTTGATTGATTCTGCCAGAGAGGCATGTGGTGAGGTTGTCTGTAAGGATAAAAAAATCAGAACTCCCTGGTGGACACAGGAAGTTAAAGAGGCAGTGAAGGAAAAGAAGAAAGCATATCAAAAGTTCATGGCAAATAAGTCAGCTTGTGCTCTTAGAGAATATAGAGACAAATGCAAGAATGCTAAACACTGTGTAAAACTAGCTGAACAAAAGTCATGGGAGGACTTTGGCAAGAATATAGAAAATAAATATCAAGACGGTGGCAAAATATTCTGGAGGTTGTTGAAGAAGCTTAGGAATGGAGGACAGAGTGCTATAAAAGGAGTTAGAGATGATAAAGGTGACATGAAAACGGGAGAAAAAGATATCCTTGAAGTATGGAGTAATTACTTTGAAAAACTTCTAAATGAAACAAGCAGTGATGACAGCACAGTGCTAAAGAACACTGACCAGGCATGCAGTCAGGAATACATATCCATACTTGAAGTAGAAAAAGCCATCAAAGGCTTGAAATGTGGAAAGGCAGCAGGAGTAGATGATATTCGACCAGAAATGCTGAAGTATGGTGGTATAAGAGTCTTACAGTGGCTCCACTGCATAGTTCAGAAGGCCTGGACAGAGGGACGAATTCCCGATGATTGGAGTAGAGCTCTCATAGTATTCATATATAAAAAGGGAAATAAAACTGCATGTGAGAATTACAGAGGTATTTCCCTACTGAGTGTTCCTGGCAAGATCTATGCAAGTATACTTGAGAAACGGTTGAGAAGAATTGTGGAAGAAAAGCTTGGTGAAGAACAAGTTGGATTCAGGCCAAATAGAGGCTGTCAGGATCAGATCTTCACTTTACGACAAATAGTCGAGAAAGCATGGGAATATAACAAAGATCTGTATTTAAGTTTTGTCGATTTGGAAATGGGATATGACAAGGTGCCAAGAGAGAAGCTATTCAATATGCTGCAGTTATATGGTGTCAATGGGGCATTATATCAAGCAATACTTAGTTTTTATTTGAGTTGTAAGTCAGCAGTTAGAATTGAAGGAAGTACAGGAAGATGGTTTAATGTTAAATATGGTGCGAGACAAGAATGTACATTATCCCCTCTGTTATTCATTATCTATATGGATCACATTATGAAGGAAAGTGGTATTAAACATGATATCAAAATTGGAGATGTCAATGTCAACTCTTTGCTTTATGCGGATGATGTTATACTTCTAAATAAATCCGCTACAAGTCTGCAAGATTCTCTGACTAAATTGAATAGCTGTTGTAATAGATATGGTATGAAGGTCAGCAATAAAAAGACAAAAACAATGAAAATAGGCAGAATCATTGAAAATGTCAACTGTGTTGTGAATGGAGAACCTGTGGAACAAGTAAAACATTTCAGCTATTTAGGCACGATTTTTACTGAAGATGGTAAATTAAATATAGAAATAGACAACAGAATCAGCAAAGCTGGTATGGTGGGAAGTCAATTGAATAAATTCATATGGAATAAGAGAGAAATTAGTCAGAACACTAAATTAGCTGTATTCAAGACAGTGTTCAAACCAGTTTTAACTTATGGATCTGAGAGCTAGGTCAGATGTAAAACACTTGACCAAAGACTAGAGACCGCAGATATGAGAGTCCTTGGAAAGATTATAGACGTGAACAGATGGCATCAATGGCAATATCATATTAAAAAACTAGGATATTAGGAAAGAACTTGACATTGTCAGCATCCAGGAATGCGTTAGCAGAGCTAATCTCATGTGGTATGGTCACTTAAACAGAATGGGCGAGGAAAGATTAGCAAAACAAGTGTTCTCTGCCAGGTTGGCAGCAAAACGACCCAGAGGAAGACCAAGATATAGGTGGATTGATATGGTACAAAGTGGTTTAGACGATAGAAATATAAGATCTGATAATGTTGGAGTCTTGACAAGTAACAGACTGATTTGGAGGAAAATTGTAGATAGGAAATTAATAATGATGTAAATTTTTCATGTAGTACTATCATATCCTGTACACCCCTTGTGGGTACTTAGCAGGAATTTGATGATGATGATGATAAGGGATAGCCATGGCATTACTATATTTTTGGTTGCCTTTTTGCGAAAGATTCTAAGGATTGTTTTTGTCAGTTTTATATATCTACTCTCTATATATAAAAAGATAAGCCGAAATTTGAAACATTTTTATGTCACGTTTTTTGTCCAATTCATTTTTCAGAGTCTACTCATCTGAGAAAATTGTCAAGGCTTTGTGTATGAGGATGCTAATAACACACACTTTCTGTGTAAGGTGTGATGGTTGGAATCTTTGTGAATGTAGTGGCCCAGTGTGTGTGTGTGTGTGTGTGTGTGTGTGTGTGTAAGTTTATGGTAAACAGTGAAAGGCAGACAGTCTGTAGGAAGATTTGTAATAAGTATATTCAGAAAAGGAAGCTTGAATATATCTGTGTTATTTATTTAGGTGACTGAGCAAATTGTTTAAAGTTTAGTGGCTGTGGGATGGCAAATGGCAAACATGTCATCATCAATTCTTAGCTAAACTTTGGGTTTTAATGTCAAGTAAAAGTAAGTTCAAGCAAAATAGTTACCACTTTAAAAACTAGAATGTTCATAAAAGAAAAGCAAAAGCTAATTTTCCGACATGTAATAATAAATCCCACTGATTACTGTATTATTGGAATGGATTTGCCTTCTGCAATGCACAGAAGTGTTGAGGATTCTCTCATCTGTGGGTTGGATTGTATCTTTCATATGGAACATTGAGTGATGAGCTCTAAATTCAGTGACCCTAAAACCTAACGTTTGGCTAAGATACATGGACAATATGTTTGCCATTTGGCAAACATATTTACCAAACTTTAGACAATTTCCTCAGCCACCTAAACAAATAACACAGAGGTATTCACAATTCACATGAAATCTAAAATAATAACACCTTCTTCTTCTGGATACACTTGTTACATGTCTTGCCACAAGCTGTCCATTCTTCACTATTTACCATAAATTGAAAGACTCATACCACCACTCCACACAAAAATTAAGGGTTATTATCACCCTCAAAAACAGAGCATTGATAAATATTCTGGTGAACAGGATCTGAAAAATGAATTTCAAATAATAAGCAAAATGTTTTTAAGAAATGGCTACAACACAAAAAAAAATCCATAGAACCCTTCACAAAGATACACCAAAAAATAAAAATAAAATAATAAAATTTTATTATGAATTGCTTTCAGATATTCCCCACATATACATGGCAATCCTGTATATGTGGGGAATATCAACTAAGCATAGACAATACACCCCAAAAAAACCCCAATGAAAAAAGTACACTCAGCTCTTCTAAAGATCACCTAGGAGGGCAAAGGAGTCCACCTAGGTGTATATCAGATATGCTGCACCTGTAACCTATTCATTCAAGAGAAATAGGTCATATACAATCCCAAAACGAAACAAAATTATGCATTAATCCTTCATTACAGAAAAGCAGGAGTTTTCTGATTATGCACTTCAAATGAGTAACCAGAGTAAATGGAAAGGTACTGAAGTCCTTACATTAGATCAAAACATGGTATAAATGTAAATTCAAGGAAGCCTGTGAAATACATAACCATCTAAATCTCAACAAAAATGATAGCTCAAAAGTCCCAAGAATCTGGATGGCTCACCTACAACCCTTATAGCATCTGGAAAAAGGAGAATACCAACAATTTTTCAAGTAGAATTAACCTACATATTGGATACCAGAAGAAAAGAAATTGAAATGGACAATGATACAATGAATCTTAGATAATAACAGAAATATAAAATAACAGGACTAATAAAAAACTAGTAATTGCTAATGCATTACCAACTTATATATATATATATGAATTTTCCTTAAATTACTGTTTATTTTATTTATTTTTTTTTGTTCCACCAGAAGTCAAACTATGGTCAACTGCTGACAAAAGCAATTCTTCTCAGCCCACTGTAGTATGTACCAATATAGCTTGTGATCTAGTGTAAAAGGTCAAAATGTTGAATTTTATTTTAATCTAATTAATGTAATATTTTATTTAACTTTAATTAAAGTTCTCTAGCATGGCTGCTATGTGTCCCCATAATCATTCACAATGATTATTATATATTTATAAATGATTCTAGGAGTTTTTAAGAGCATGGTGCATATGTAGAATAACGTCCATTGAAACACTGTAGTAAGTAGAGTTCTGTTTCTCTCTCTCTCTCTCTGTTTTAAATTTAAAAAAATATGATAACTATTTGTAACAAATTCAAAAGCAAACAAGCAGTAAAGATTTTATTTAATATATATACTGTATATATAATCATTACATGACAATAACTAGTAAAAAAAAATTAATATTTCAAATAACAGCATTTAAGAAGGGTCATTAATACCTAAGAGATGGGTCCAGATGTTGCCAGTTTCTGTATGTAACCTAAATATTGATCGAAAGCAAGCACTAAATGATGGTAAAGGTGGCCTGTGGCCCATGTGCAAAAAATCATTGTCCTGCAACCACTTTGGTAGTGAACTAAAATGGCAAACCTAAAAACAAGAAAAGAAGTATTTTCTTAAAAATTATCTGCCAAAACAAATGATTCATATCTTATTTATGTTCAAATGCAAAAATGAAGAAAGTAGTAACATCCCTACCATCTGAAGTGGAGCACATATGACAACTTATAATTTTCCAATGATAAAACTACCAGAAACTTTGTCTTTTATCATGTAATTATGCTACTTGGCTTTTAATCCCTACATTATCGCTAATATTACAAATCCACGGAGTCAGAAAACTCACCATGAGAGGTCCACCTACTAGCAACATATCAATATTGAACTTTAATCTCATTTACTCCCAGCATTCATAATGCAAAGTCACCACATTAAAATTATTACTTTTCCCATCTCTCTTCACCACACCTTTACACAACTTCTAGGAACAGTCTTTTGCTCTTCTCCCTTCTTACTATTTGCTCTTTTTATAATACCCTATTGTATTAATCTGGTAAAATCCTTTAACTCAAATGCCTCTATCATATCACTCACTGTTGTAATAATGGCACAACTCAAAATTCTTAATTTTTGATGAATACATGGGGCTGAGATAGTGAAAGTTACATTTATGCAATAATAGCAAAAAATGAATTCTCTACTTCCTCGCTGGTGGCACAAGTGTCATTGTGCCATCTTAGTTTTTACTGCATCTAAAAGCATCAATAGTGGTCCTTCTACAGCAGTGTGCGTACTACTCTGGGACTGAATAAAGCAGTGAAAAAAAGGTCAATGTGTGCAGTGACCTTTTTTGACTTGTACCAGTATTGCAGTGTAAATATAAACTTCTTGCTTGTCAGGAGGCATTATTTTAGTTGAGCCACTATGGTACTCAAAATAGATTTATTTTGTGCTACTTACCATTTCTTTCCCCCCCCCCCCCCATAATAGTTTTTCACTGATTGCTAAAAAAAAAAAGACTAGACATTAATTGTTACGTATGGCATAAAGGTGAAGGCGAAAAAGATTACACTGAAATAGGATCCCGCCTACTCAAATATTTAGAAGACAAAGCAGCTTCTTGCCAATCCAATGATCTTTTATTCAGACAACTATGGGGGACAACATAAGTACAAATTTATTATAGTAGCCTATTTGTATGCTGTGATGAACTTTCATATCAAAACCATTACACAAAAATTTCTTATTTTAGGCCATATGCAAAATGAGAGTGACTGCACATTATTAGAGAAAAGTATTAAAAGATTACTGAAGTCTGGAATTTCATCCCATCACAATATACTACATTAGTTAGAAATACCAGAAAGATGAGAAACTGTTTCAAGGTGAGAGATGAGTAATAACAATTTCTACGACCTGAAAGGTTTGGTATGACGTGTATGAAATTTAATGAAAATAATGAAGTTCAATTTTAACGATATTGCAATCTTTAAAGAAAAGCAGCAGTCAGACTTTTTCTTTTATAAAAGATCATACAAACAGGACAATTATAAATCAGTTTATGTTAAAGCTAGTAAAACAAAACAACATTTCGAGTCATTTGTAGATTTCGAATTGAAAAAAAGAGAGTTTACAAAAGTTCTATTCCAATAAAAGCACAGCAATCTGTTTGTTGAATAATAACACAATTCACAAAGTCATGCAGGCTTTTATGGCAGTTTAAAAGTTGATTTAAAGAAGGATTACACTTTTCTATGAATTCTTCCAAAATTTTGCTTGTTTGTACACAAATTTCTTGTTCTATGTTTATCACAATTATGCTCCCAAAAATTAAAATGCAGTTCATACATGTTCCTGAATTTATGCATATAAAGTTAGTTCTTGTTTAATGGCTCTTTTGTTCTTCATCCTAATATTACCTTCGAACCTTTAGGTGATTCAAGTCACAATTTTGAGTGTTTATTGGTGCAACAGTGACAAGGAGGGTTAAACTTTCAAAATTCTGATTACCCATAAGGGAATAATTATCAAACCTGCCTAATCTGGAATAGCGCCATGTATGATGAGATGAATCACAACATATTTGAACAATCACATAATTTATTCAATTCTAGAGAAACTATAATAAATTTAGTTTAATCCTTTATCCAAGTGTGTGCAAACAAAGTGTGCGCCTGAAAGTATCTTCAGGACAGGGGTAAAGTGGTACAACACCGGGCAACTCCTTGCAAAGGTGGAGCAAGCTAACAACACTCCTATCTCAGTATCTCCCATAATGCAAAACACATCTCCTTGTGGATATGTATAATGTTATGCATTAAGGGAAGGGCCACTACCCAGACTAGTTTTGACTTTTATTGAGGTTTCTTCAGTGGGAGCCAGGCCCAAGTGGAGATACCAGGCAGAAGCATTAGCAAGGTCATCTCCTTCCATAGGAGCTGCCAAACGGTGTGCCACCTTTTTATTAAATTACTCTGGATTTAGTAGTGGTCCTTCCCTTAATGGATAACATTATACATATCCGCAAGGAGATGTGTTTTGCATTATGGGAGATACTGAGATAGGAGTGTTGGTAGCTTGCCCCACCTTTACAAGGAGTTGCCCAGTGTTGTACCACTTTACCCCAGTCCTGAAGATACTTTCAGGTGCAAACTTTGTTTTCACACACACTTGGATAAAGGATTAAACTAAATTTATTATAGTCTGACCAAGTGAAAAATAAACTTTCAACATATTTCTCTAACTCCAGAGAAATTTAATAAAAAGGTGGCACACCATTTGGCAGCTCCTATGGGAGGAGATGACCTTGCTAATGCTTCTGCCTGGTATCTCCACTTGGGCCTGGATCCCGCTAAAGAGACCTCAATAAAGGTCGAAACTAGTCTGGGTAGTGGCCCTTCCCTTAATGCATAACATAATACATATCCGCAAGGAGATGTGTTTTGCATTATGGGAGATACTGAAATAGGAGTTTTGATAGCTTGCTCCACCTTTGCAAGGAGTTGCCCGGTGTTGTACCACTTTACCCCAGTCCTGAAGATACTTTCAGGCTCAAACTTTGTTTGCACACACTTGGATAGAGGATTAAGCTAAATTTATTATAGTCTGACCAAGTGAAAAATAAACTTTCAACATCTAGAGAAACTAGTTTTAAAAGACAAATGTTTATCACGGAATAAAATTTTTTTCCAGTTATATCACTATTGAAGCCAGTGAATGACATCGCCTTTTTTCCCTCTTATCTGCCAAACTGTAATTTGCATTTCCTCAACCTCTCCACATAACCAACATTCCAGAATCCTGATAATGCATCAGTCATTTGTCTCTAGACTCTCCAGCATTTCCACACTGCAATGAAAAACTAGGTGACGAAATCTACACACAACAGCCCACATGCTGTCTGACCAATACTTTAAACAGTGGCACAACTATCTTATCAATACTTTTCAATGTACTTCTTATCCTGGCAACAATGCCATATACAGTTTCTACAACACTTTGCAATGTGCATTGTGAGCTACAGAATATTGTAAATCATCATCCAAGATCTATAATTACATATATTTTATGATGTAGTCCCACCAATGCAGTAAACAACCTTATATCTCTGCACTCCAAAGTGCAGCATCTAATAATCAATTTCCTGAAATATATACTCTCAAGGGGTGTACAGGCTGTGTATTGCACTGATGGGACTGTGCTTCTGGAATTACATCAAATGGCATCAGACACCTGTTTTTCTAACCTTTCCTCTCAAATTCTATTTAAGTGACTACACCACCTTAGATTAGCCCTGCTCATGCATTCTTGAATGCCAGTAACATAAGATCTTTCTAATATCTTCATTTTTTATGATTCTTCCACTGATGCCATCTGTTCACTCTCCCAAATCTTCTCAGAATGCTTATATCTTTGGTCTCTAGTCTTTGATCATGTGATTTATTTCCAATACAAGATAAGATCCATAAGTTAAAACTAGTTTGAATACTGTCTTGTAAACTGCTTGTTTAGTGTTTTGGCTAAATTTCTTTCTTATTTCATACAAATTTATTCAACTGGCTTCCCATCACATTTTCATATTCTTTTATTCATATTCCCACACTTTGCATATTCTATTATCTATTTCCATATTTAATTTTTTCTATCTTCACTAAAAAGCTAAATGTGCCTAAATAGCTAAAATATTTTACTTGTTCTATAAGTTCTCCATTGAGAAGGCAGCTCAAGTTCTCTATATTTTGGCTTATTTTCATAGTTTTGGTCTTTATACAGCTGATTTTCTTGCAAAATTTCTTATAGCTGTTATTTTATTTAGTTAGAGAATTCTGGAGACTTGCATTGGATGTGTTTAGGAATTCAACATGATCTGCATAAAGCAAAGAGATAAGTTTAATATCTCCTATTCTAACATCAGGTTTAATGCCCCTTTCTTTCATGATGTGATTCATATGGACGATGAATAAGAGTGGAGATAGTGTGCACCCTTGTCTTAATCCTGATTTTAAACCACACCATCATCTTGTATTTCCTTCAATTCTAACTGCTGACTGAACTTAAATACAGACTACATACTACTATGTATAATGTTCCATTTACTCTATGTAACTGTAGTGTTTTGTAACGCTTTTCTCTAGGCACCTTGTTGTATGCCTTTACAGATACTTTCTTACACTCGTTTCTCTTTTTATAGATAAGAACCATGACTACTCTAATCACCTGGAATTTGAGCTTCTGACCAGGTCCTCTAAATCACAGTGCAGCCACTGCATAACTGTTATATATCCATATTTACGCATTTCTAGTCAAATATCATCTACCACTACTGGTGGTTTTGTACAGCCCAATTTTGGTATTTGTGGTGACGAGACTGGATTTCCAGATATTAAGCTTTTATGGAATTTAAGAGCCTTATTCTTTTTTTCTATTGGGGAGACCACACTCCTATCAGGTGCATCCCCCGGGTGGCAGATATGGGAAAATCCAAATGGGTTGCTCTGAATAAAGAATAAAGAGCCGTGAACCAAAAGATGTAGAAGAGGCATGGCAAGCTGGCTATATTATTATGCCAGTAACTTCCATGAGCTGGAGAAAGTCTACAAACCGAGATAGTACTAGTGCGTATGGGACAGCCGACGCACCTAATGGAAGACCACAGAGTAGGTGAGAAATCGGCAATGTGGTCAGCAAAGGACGTGCAACACATAGCCACCCTCAACATAAGATCATTATACTGACCTGGAAAATTACAATTAGTCAAGGAAAATTTTAAAAGACTGAAATGGAGTATTTTAGGTTTATCAGAGACACATTGGTGCAGAGATGGATTCATGGATTTACCAGAAGGAAGACTATACTTCTCAGGAAGAAAAGATATCATACACAGAGAAGGAGTTGCATTACTAATTGAAAAGAAACTTACACACTCAGTAATTGAAATAAAACCAATGTCTCCTAGAATAATCACAGCCATATGTCAAGCAAAAGAAAAAGGTCAAACAATTAAAATAATCCAAATATATGCACTAGACAGTAACCGTTCAGAGGAAGAAATAGAAAATTTCTAAGAACTACAACAGGAATAGATAATTCCAAAAATAGAGAACTCATGATAGTGATGGGGAATTTGGATACGGAGAGCTTAATGACAGAGGAGAACAATTACTCCACTTCTGTAAAGCAAACGATATAATGATTGCAAACACATTGTTCTATCAATGCCCTAATAATAAATATACATGGACATTGCCAGATGGTAATATAAAGAACTGCATAGACTATATCATAAACAAACAATGGAAAAGATCAGTCAATAATGTATGAACATTAAGGAGGTTTGATTTCGACACTGATCATGAAATATTAACTGCCAAAGTGAAGATAAAATTCAATAGCAAAAACAATATCAGAAAAGAAGAAAACATCAACCTATCAAAACTAAAAGATAGCTCAAGCAGAAGTCGATTTTTAGAACAGATGTGCTTGAAATTAAAACCCTCCATCTTCCAGAACAGCGGAAAATACTGGGAAGAAGGAAAAGAAACAGTGTATCAATTGCAAAAGACACTCTAGGTACCAAACCCACAATAAACAAACTGTGGATAACCCAAGAAATCCTAGCTACAATAGAAAAAAAAAGAGAAGCCAAGATACTTGTAAACTAACAAAACAATGAAGAGAATAGAGAAAAATACAGAGCACTAAAAAATAAAAGTTGATAACCTGTGCAAAAAAGCCAAAGAAAAATGGTTAGAAGAAAAAGCTAAGAAATGCCTAGAAGCATACCAACAAAACAACCTAAAATCTTCCATGACACTATAAGAGAAATTACAAAGGAATTCTCAGCAAAAGCAGTAACAGTGATAAACAAGATGACTGAAACCAGGAATATTGAAGATATAAGAAAAATCTGGTCAAACCATTTTAAGACTATCTTTCACCAGGGAAACAAAACTACAATGCCAACAATAGAAGAAAATAACGACCACCCAAAAATTTTGCAAGAAGTTAGATACGCAATAAAACAAATGAAAAACAAAGTACCAGGCATTGATACTATCCCTACTGAACTGTGGTCATATGGAGGCAGCATATCAATAGAATATTTAACAACCCTATTCAATAAAATACTACAAACAGGAGAGATCCCAGATAACCGGAGAACTGGAAAGATCATCCCAATATACAAAAAAGGAGACAAAAGAGACGGCAGAAATTACAGACCAATCAATTTACTCTCTCACACCTATAAAATATTCATAAGAATTGTACAAAATAGATTAATAAAACACCTATGAAGAACTGATAGGCATAGAACAAGCTGGTTTCCAAGGAACTATTCAACAATAGACCAAATTTTCACGTTGCTCCAACTAGCAGAGCTCAGCTGGGAAGACCATAAAGAACTATATTGTTGTTTTGTGGACTTCAAAGAAGCTTTCGATAGCATCAATAGAGAAATCCTTCTTAAAGTTCTACTAGCAAAATCAATAGATAAATATATAATACAGTTTCTGATAAAACACACAACAGAACCCATAGAGATCCAAAAAGGAGTAATGCAAGGAAACCATAAAGGTGCCCATTATCCCCATGACTATTCAACATATATCTAGATGAAGTTGCAAAGAAGGCAATAGACAATGGCAATGGTTTAAACATAAATAATATCAAGCATGCAGATGATCTCGTCCTTATTGTAAGAACCCCAAATGAACTACAAAGGTTGACAAAAAAGCTAAACGAAACCTGTAAAACATATGACATGACAATAAATATACAAAAGACAAAAGTGATGAAAATAGGGAGGAACAGAACTACCATCTCAGCCATCCTAAATGGAGAATAAATAGAACAAGTAGACAACTTCATATATCTTGGATCAAAACTAACAGAAACAATAGACGAACTCGAAACAATCAAACACAGAATAGCGATAGGATGGACCATTATGGGAAAATTACAGAAAATGTGGAAAACAAACAAGATATCTAAGCAAGCCAAAATCAAATTATATCAACAGTCATATATGGAGCAGAAGCATGGACAGTTAAAAAAAAGAGAGAAGAAAAAACTGCTGGCATTTGAAATGAAAAGCTTAAGAAAAATAAATAGAACAAGTTGGATAGAAAAGAAAACAAACAGCACAGTCAGACAAGAATTATTGTATAAAAAGAAAATAATAGAAAAAATTAGAAAAAAACAATTGAGATGGTTTGGTCACACTGTAAGCATGGATGCAGACAGACTTTCTAACGTCCTAATCAATACTTTTCCAACAAAAAAAAAAAGACCTGGAAGACCAAGAATTACCTGGCTGAAATTAATGAAGAACAAAGAAGGAACTTTTTCGGACAGCAAGGAATAGAGAAGACTGGAAGATCCTGCTCAAGGAAGACTCAACCCATCTTAGACGGAAGAGAAGAAGAGAAAAGATTCTTTTCTTCACTATCGAAGTGTTGATGTAAAAATCAAGATACTGAAACTCATTTACTTCCTTCAAGAGTGTGGTCATCTAGACTTAATATTCCTTCTATTTTGTTCTTTAGGCCATTTTTTACTGCTATTGACTGCCAACCTAATCAGTGCTGCATTTTTACATAAATTATCTATTACAAACAGGAAAATCTGAACTTCACTATGGCAAATAAAATTTCCTCGCAGTAAATTACAACAGCAGATAAAGAAAATGGCAGGAAATGTAACTAAAGAAAATCATGAGAAATGACACAGGAAATTGTACATTGAAGAAAGAAGACAGAGGACAAAGAACACAGTAACAGGAGAAGACAAGAAATAACTAGAAGAGAATGAAATTATAAAAAAATCTATAAGTAACATTTAAATTTCAAAAGGTTACATTAGCTTAAATTAATGTCACTTATCTGAATTTTCTAAATCAGAAATTAAGAATGTATATTATTTCTGGGAAAACTTCCATGTTACTCCTCTTAATAAACTATTATAATTACAGCTATTTTGCCTGCTTCAGTTTAGGAGTACCCCTGTTTAAATGTCATTGGCTATTTACTCATGGATTCTTAGGGCACTGCGAGTGTAAATGTACCAAAAAGTATATGTAGCATAAGGAATAGAAATTTATACATACCTTTTTCTGGGTGTTGCGGCTTTTCCTCTCTTCTGCGATGTCGAAAAACTACTGAGTGTGTGGGCCCCCCCCCCCCACACACACTCAGTAGTTTTTCGAGGTAGGCAATTTGGTAGAATTAAGTTAGAAAAACCCGGTTTCCCCCCCCCCCGTAATATATATAAACATATATATTATATTATATAGGGTGGGGAAAAGGTGAAAGGGTTGATTTTTTAAAATAGGGAGGGGGAAGGGGAAAGGTGGTTGATGGGGTGCGGTCCGTTTCGACTATTCGTGGTCGTCATCTGAACACATTGGGAAAGTGGATGCTAGCTATGTCAGGTCGGGTAGGTGCTTCTGCTTTTGAAGTGTTTGTGTTGTCGCCTATTGGTCGGGGTTGTGACCTCAATTTTATGTTGTGAAGCTTCCAAACCTCGGATTATGTAGGGCCTGTGTACGTTGATAGAGTTCGCGTCACACTTTACAGCTATTGTTTCCGATATTCTGAGCATTGTTTCATTGTCTTGTCTGTCTACTATGATGGCCTTGTCTATCTGCGGGGTGTGTTTTTGTTCAAGGGCGTGAACAGCTATTTCCGTTTTTCCTGTGCTTTGTATTCGATTTTTCTTTTTGATGTTACGTTTTTTAGTGTTTAAATGTTCTGGAATAGGGATGTTACAGTCACGGAAGTGTTCTTGTAGTCTTGCCCATAGAGACCTGATGGTGGAACCTGTGTAGGTGATGTCACAGTCTTTTTGGCAGGGAAATTTATAGACTACATTGTGCTGTTCAAATATTTCTTTCTGTGTGTGAGGTTTGGTGGATTTTAGGAGGTTTGCCAGTTTTTGGTTTGTGGTGAATACCAGTTTGTAGTCAGTATGTTTGAAGATGTATTTATACGCTTTGTATGTGTTTTGATGTATGGTAGTTTGATAATTTTTTGTGTAGGGAAGTTCGTTTTGGTACTTGGGTTGTTTTGGCGGTTTTTTGCCGTCTTGTTTGCGTAGTTAATCAGTTGTGTAGGATAGTTGCGATTTAAGAAGATCTGTGTTAGTTTTTTTATTTCTGTGTTTAGACTATTTTGATTGGTTGAAAATTTGTAAGCATTTATGAATTGTGATAAGATGACAGATTTTTTAACAGAATATGGATGGTATGAGTGAAAATGGAGGTAGTTTCCGATGTGTGAGGGTTTGTGGTATATTTTCGTGGCTATTTTGTTGTGTGTTCTGGTTAATGTCAAGTTTAAGAAATTGATGGATTTGTTCTGTTCGGTTTCTGTGGTGAATTTTAATCTGTTGCTGTAACTGTTTAGGGATGTTTTTAAGGTGGTGATGTGTGTGGGATTACCAATGCACAGAATATCGTCTACGTATCTGCCATAAAAGGTGATGCCGGGGGGAAGGGAAGGGTGGAGTAGGAGTGATTCTATATGTGCCAGGAATAATTCCGCTAGTTGTCCACTGATGTTTTGGCCCATGGGGAGTCCGAAGATTTGTATGTACATGTTGTTGTTGAACTTGAAGAAGTTTGCCGAGATTATTAGTTTTATTAAGTTAATAATGTCAATGGGCGTTAGTTTAGTACGAGAGTGTAGGGTGTGGTCTTCTGTGAGTAGTGTGTGTACGATGTCTAACGTTCTGGGAACGTCCACGTTAGTGTATAAAGAGGCCGCATCCAAAGAAGTGAGGATGTCTTCTTGGGATAGGGTTAGGTTTTTTATTTTTTTGAAAAGGTCGTCCGTGTTTTTTATCATGAAGTTAGACGTTGTAGTTAATGGTTTGAGAAGTTTCGCTATGAATTTTGATAAAGGGGCTGTGGTGGTATTTTTGTAGGAGACTATTGGTCTCATCGGGTACCCGTCTTTGTGGGTTTTTATTTGTCCGAACATACAACGGGTGCATGTGGTACGGGGGGATTGTGTTTTTCAGTGTGGTTTTGTCAATTTTATTTTCATTTTTTAGGATGTGTAGGGTACCGTTGATTTGTTTTATGAGGTCGGGGGTGGGGTCAATTTGTATTTTTCGGTAGGTGTGTGGGTCGGTTAAGATGGCTGTTATCTTGTTGTGGTAATCGGTTTGGTTTGTGATGATTATGGTGTCCCCTTTGTCAGCTTTATTGATATTAATGTTCGGGTTCTTCTTTAGGGATAAAAGGGCTTTTTGTAAGTTGGGGGTGATGTCTGCTTTAATTATTATTTTACTGTTTATGATGTTGTTGATTTTGTGGAATATTGTTTCTTTGTTAAGGTCATATTCTAATTTCGCTTGCATTTCGGAAATGATGTCTCTGTTTTGTATGTATTTTGGGGAAACACCAAAGTAATCCTTTGTTCAGGATGGTGATTTCGTCAGGCGTGAGGTTGTGGTGCGATAGATTGATGATCGAAATGTTTTTTGTTGGTTCTAAGGAGGAAATATCCGAAGGGTTGGAAGCAACGCAATTGTTGTATTGGGTGTTTGTTAGTGTGTACCATTTCTTTGCGTGTCGATCTTCTAATAATAGCGTGTAGTCGTTGATGTGCGATTGGGTATTATCCCAAAAGACTGCCCATTCGTTAGTGGTTAGTAGCTTTTTTCAATCTGTTTTTTGTTTTGTGAATGTATGAATATGCTTGTTGTTTCTTTTTAAATCTGTTGTTTATGGCTTGTTTTATGAGGGAAAAAGCCGCAACACCCAGAAAAAGGTATGTGTAAATTTCTATTCCTTATGCTACATATACTTTTTTGTATATTTACACTCACAATGCCCTAAGAATCCATGAGTAAACAGCCAATGACATTTAAACAGGGGCACTCCTAAACTGAAGCAGGCTGTAATTATAATAGTTTAATTATAGCTGTAATTATAATAGTTTATTAAGAGGAGTAACATGGGAGTTTTCCCAGAAATAATATACATAATTTACTTGTGTCTTATAACCATACAACCCCCGGCATTGGCTCCCTACTCATAACTTCCCCACCAACCCCCAACCCCCCCCCCCTCGACCACAAAACACCCTTAAAAATAGCCTTCATCTAACGCACATACCAACACAAGCATATGTCATGGTCGCACGTCGCATGTTCAATGAGTGCATAAACTTTACAGAAAGTACATACCAAAAAACCATCCTAACATACACCGCTCAAAAAATACACATAACTTTCCTCAAAAAATGCCTCGATCACAACATCACACCAAAATTCGCGACAGTACGGGGCAACAGCACGATTCACGGAAACAAAAAAATCTGCTACCAAGCATCCCGTGCCCTCATAAAACAAGCCATAAACAACAGATTTAAAAAGAAACAACAAGCATATTCATACATTCACAAAACAAAAAACAGATTGAAAAAGTTACTAACCACTAACGAATGGGCAGTCTTTTGGGATAATACCCAATCGCACATCAACGACTACACGTTATTATTAGAAGATCGACACGCAAAGAAATGGTACACACTAACAAACACCCAATACAACAATCGTGTTGCTTCCAACCCTTCAGATATTTACGCCTTAGAACCAATAAAAAACAATTCCATCATCAATCTATCGCACCACAACCTCACGCCCGACGAAATCACCATCCTGAACAAAGGATTACACTTTGGTGTTTCCCCAAAATACATACAAAACAGAGACATCATTACTGAAATGCAAGCAAAATTAGAATATGACTCTAACAAAGAAACAATATTCCACAAAATCAACAACATCATAAACAGTAAAATAATAATTAAACCAAACATCACCCCCAACTTACAAAAAGCCCTTTTATCCCTAAAGAAGAACCCGAACATTATTATCAATAAAGCTGACAAAGGGGACACCGTAGTCATCACAAACCAAACCGATTACCACAACAAGATAACAGCCATCTTAACCGACCCACACACCTACCGAAAAATACAAATTGACCCCACCCCCGACCTCATAAAACAAATCAACAGTACCCTACACATCCTAAAAAATGAAAATAAAATTGACAAAACCACACTGAAAAACACAATTCCCCGCACCACACGCACCCGTTGTATGTTCGGACAAATAAAAACCCACAAAGACGGGTACCCGATGAGACCAATAGTCTCCTACAAAAATACCACCACAGCCCCTTTATCAAAATTCATAGCGAAACTTCTCAAACCATTAACTACAATGTCTAACTTCATGATAAAAACACGGACGACCTTTTCAAAAAAATAAAAAACCTAACCCTATCCCAAGAAGACATCCTCACTTCTTTGGATGCGGCCTCTTTATACACTAACGTGGACGTCCCCAGAACGTTAGACATCGTACACACACTACTCACAGAAGACCACACACTACACTCTCGTACTAAACTAACGCCCATTGACATTATTAACTTAATAAAACTAATAATCTCGGCAAACTTCTTCAAGTTCAACAACAACATGTACATACAAATCTTCGGACTCCCCATGGGCCAAAACATCAGTGGACAACTAGCGGAATTATTCCTGGCACATATAGAATCACTCCTACTCCACCCCTCCCTTCCCCCCGGCATCACCTTTTATGGCAGATACGTAGACGATATTCTGTGCATTGGTAATCCCACACACATCACCACCTTAAAAACATCCCTAAACAGTTACAGCAACAGATTAAAATTCACCACAGAAACCGAGCAGAACAAATCCATCAATTTCTTAAACTTGACATTAACCAGAACACACAACAAAATAGCCACGAAAATATACCACAAACCCTCACACATCGGAAACTACCTCCATTTTCACTCATACCATCCATATTCTGTTAAAAAATCTGTCATCTTATCACAATTCATAAATGCTTACAAATTTTCAACCAATCAAAATAGTCTAAACGCAGAAATAAAAAAACTAACACAGATCTTCTTAAATCGCAACTATCCTACACAACTGATTAACTACAAACAAGACGGCAAAAAACCGCCAAAACAACCCAAGTACCAAAACGAACTTCCCTACACAAAAAATTATCAAACTACCATACATCAAAACACATACAAAGCGTATAAATACATCTTCAAACATACTGACTACAAACTGGTATTCACCACAAACCAAAAACTGGCAAACCTCCTAAAATCCACCAAACCTCACACACAGAAAGAAATATTTGAACAGCACAATGTAGTCTATAAATTTCCCTGCCAAAAAGACTGTGACATCACCTACACAGGTTCCACCATCAGGTCTCTATGGGCAAGACTACAAGAACACTTCCGTGACTGTAACATCCCTATTCCAGAACATTTAAACACTAAAAAACGTAACATCAAAAAGAAAAATCGAATACAAAGCACAGGAAAAACGGAAATAGCTGTTCACGCCCTTGAACAAAAACACACCCCGCAGATAGACAAGGCCATCATAGTAGACAGACAAGACAATGAAACAATGCTCAGAATATCGGAAACAATAGCTGTAAAGTGTGACGCGAACTCTATCAACGTACACAGGCCCTACATAATCCGAGGTTTGGAAGCTTCACAACATAAAATTGAGGTCACAACCCCGACCAATAGGCGACAACACAAACACTTCAAAAGCAGAAGCACCTACCCGACCTGACATAGCTAGCATCCACTTTCCCAATGTGTTCAGATGACGACCACGAATAGTCGAAACGGACCGCACCCCATCAACCACCTTTCCCCTTCCCCCTCCCTATTTTAAAAAATCAACCCTTTCACCTTTTCCCCACCCTATATAATATAATATATATGTTTATATATATTACGGGGGGGAAAAAAAAAAAAAAAAAAAAAAAAAAAAAAAAACGGGTTTTTCTAACTTAATTCTACCAAATTGCCTACCCCCCCCACACACACACTCAGTAGTTTTTCAACATCGCAGAAGAGAGGAAAAGCCGCAACACCCAGAAAAAGGTATGTGTAAATTTCTATTCCTTATGCTACATACACTTTTTGGTACATATACACTCACAATGCCCTAAGAATCCATGAGTAAATAGCCAATGACATTTAAACAGGGGTACTCCTAAACTGAAGCAGGCAAAATAGCTGTAATTATAATAGGAATTAAGAATATTTTTACTGTATAGAAAAAGTCTTTCAAACAAAATATGAACTACTACCCAAAGAAATTGCATAACTTTTAGCTAACCTTCAAATTAAAGAAATACTATATATTGTGCAATATCGATGTAATTTACACTTCTAAGAGAACAGTATCAATTTATGTTAGCTCAATATCATTGGATCGCTCAGATCCATTAGTAAGCAGACATTTGCACTAGCTCTATCTATCACTTCCCTCTCCCCTAAGACTGAGTAATGCAAGATGACTAATGTTTATCACTTCTGATCTCTTTCTCTTTGTAAGTGGAGGTGACCAAGTTGATGTTAATGGTACAGACTCAACATATTTAGTTTATTATGAAGATTTCAGGTACATAACATTAAATTTTGAAATGTTATGTTTGCTTAAATTAAACATTAAGTGTGCATTTTCATTTTTATCCTTTCATCTTTTTTTTTTTTTTTTTTTTTTGTTGTTCCTTAATTATTGTTTGCATTTGTACTTTTGCACATTGTCACTGTATGTGTTTTATGTGTGGTGTGAGGTGAACAGTAAAATATCTAGTTGAGTGTTGCTATAGACCTGGTAATGTGGATGACAGTGAGAAAGAAATGTATAGGCCAATTGGTCAGGCTAATAAGAAAAGGATAATCATTATGGGTGATTTTATTATGGTAATGTAGTGTAGAATGATCACCAACAGCATCTGGAGACAGAGAATGAATGTCTTGAGTTTCTGAAGGACAACTACTTTAGACAATGTGTAACAGAGGGTGCACAAGGATCAGTGCACTTGGATTTTATTATCTCATCAGTAAATGTTATTGTAAATGAAGTGTCAAATCATCCTAGGTAGTTCCCTTGCCATATGAGGACTTTTGTGAGAAAATTATATAGGTGTAACTATAATGCTGGTGATTGTGACAAGCTCAGGAGATGCTATATCATGGAATAAAGAATTAGGCAGAAAGGAGATCAATGCTGTTTGGGAACTGTCTGGAAGAACAATGTCTGAATGTACTTCCAAGGTACTTCATTACTTCATTTACAAATGTACTTCATTTACAAATGTTATTGTAAATGAAGTGTCAAATCACCCTAGGTAGTTCCCTTGCCATATGAGGACTTTTGTGAGAAAATTATATATGTGTAACTATAATGCTGGTGATTGTGACAAGCTCAGGAGATGCTATATCATGGAATAAAGAATTAGGCAGAAAGGAGATCAATGCTGTTTGAGACCTGTTCAGGAACTGTCTGGCAGAACAATGTCTGAATGTACTTCCAAGGTCTGAAGGTCATACAAGGTGAGTGTGAAATGGATGAACAAAGAGGTGAGACATGCAATTTGGAAGAAGAGATTATGGAAGCAACATAAAATAACTGTTAATAGTTAATTGCATGAGGAGTACAAAGAGCAAGCAAGAAAGACAACTCACTTGGTAAGGGTAGCAAAAGTGCAGTATGAACAGCAGTTAGCCAATCAGACTAAAAGAAATCCTATTCACTATTAGTTAGTAAAAATGGTAGAATAATGTAACCACTTAGCATATAGTACACCTCTGAATCAAAAATCTAGAATAATGAAAGAAAATGTGCTGAATGATTTGTAATTCTAATTTATTGCATAGAAAATAAATATTACCAAATATAAATTAGCATCAACTAAATCTACATACTTTGTAGGTTACATAACCATGCAAATACATAAAAATGTAATATAAATTATAAGAAAACTGTTATTTGAAAACATTCACAAAATTATAATAATTTTTAATGTGGTTCAAAATTTTTCCAATTGTTTTTTTTTAGTAGAGCATAGAAATAGTATACATTTCAGTAGCTGCAGACTGATTTGTGTGTGAGAAATCATTTGCACATGGATTCAGTGGCGGCTCGTAAGAATTTGTAATGGTTGGGCTGCAATGCTACCAGCCCAAAATGCATATAAATCACGCGTTACCCCCCCCCAGTAGGTAGGGGTTTGATATGGTCTGAATCGAATGCAGCTCCAGCATTGAGTATACTAGCCCAAGCCAGCACAGCACACTGACTATTGCAAAATACAACTATTGCTACAGAATGAATTATATAAAATACTATCGAGTGGTATTGTATTACAAAGAAGAAAATGGTTTTTAGATAAATATATAAAAATTTAAGAACGGCGATAATAAAACAGGAACTTTCATTTTATACTGAAAGGGCTGCGGCCCTCATAGGCGAGCTGCCACTGCATGGATTTCAGTCGATCATTTGCTAAACATGGATCGAAGGAGTGACATATTGGAAGCTAAGGAGTTTCATATGGTGTCTCTACACAAAGAAGGCCAAACTCAACAGTTTATAGCTAAGGAATTGAAACGTCTTCAAGTAAGCGTGATTAGAGTATTGAGACAGTATTCTAATAACCAGTTTTCAAAATAATCGCTGCAATAGTGGTCGAAAGGTAATAACTACATCAATAGATGAGAGGAGATTGAAGAATATCATGAAGAAAAACCACTTGCAAAGTGTAAGGTATTTTCACCGGAGATGGGAAGAACTACGTGTAAATGTGTCTAAATCTACGATGTTCAGACTGCTTCACAAATTAGGTTTTAAATCACACGTGCCTAAGACTGTTGTGGGGCCAAGAGGACTGGAAAATACTTTTTAGCGATTAAAGTATGTTATGTGTATTCCATAGTCATCTAGGGATACATGTTTTGTGTCTTTATAAGCATTTGATAAGGAATGCATGAAACGTTCGGTGAAATTTGCAACCTCTGTCATGGTATGGGCTTGTATGACTAGAGGACACAGGTAGGCTGTGCATTGTGTACGAAAGAGTCAATTCCAAAATGTACCAAGAAATTCTTGAGCACTTTACGTTACCAGTACCTGAAGATTTATGGCGATTGTGATTTCCTTCATCAGCGAGATTCAGTTTCTTGTCACAGTTCCAAGATCATCTAGATGGCGTAAAGAAAGGCAAATCAATGTAATTCCTTGGTCGGCAAACACACCAGATTTATACCCATTGAGAATTTGTTGGGAATTATGAAGACACGTCTTCAAGAAGTTCCCCCAAAAGACAGAAATTAACTTGTTTGTAGTTGGCAAACCATATGGACATGTTTTGATTAAAAAAAAGGACTGTGAACCTCTAGTAAATAATATGCCTAACCATTTACAAACGGTCATAAAAGCTAAGGGGGGATGCAACAAAGTATTAATTATCATGTTGTTTCCTTTTGACTAATTTTTCTGCATTTAATTTTGCATTATTCCATTATTTTGAACCATGATTCTAATTTTGTGAATGTTTTCAAATAACTGTTTTCTTATAATTTATATTATATTTTTATGTGTTTACATGGTTATAAAATCTACAAAGTACATAGATTTAGATGATGCTAATCATATTTGGTAATAATTATTTTCTATGCAATAAATTAGAATTGCAAATCATTCAACACTTTTTTCATTATTCTAATTTTTTGATTCAGAGGTATAGAAATGTTATATAAGCAATTCATAAAGGTATTTCATCCTCATGCAAGTAATATAATGCAGAACTTGGGAGCAGTGGGGAGGGAAAAGAAACCACTGATGGTGAGTGGGCAGTAGGTAGATGAGAAATTGAGTTAAAGATGATGGGAATTAGGGTGTAAGACTGTGGTATATCACCATGTGTGTCGAGGGAATGTTCCAGGGAGTTAACAATAGCATTAACATCAGTCTTAGATTGGTCCCAGTTACAAAGGAGCAGAAAGAGGGTAAAGCAGTTCCACTTCGTAGAAGGGGAAATGATAAGACTAAGGCTTTAAATTATAGGCCTATCTGATGGTCTGGAGTGGTGGTTAAGGTGTTAGTGGAAAAAAACAGATTTGGTCACCTGGTTTTTTAAAGGATGAAAAGATGTTGCAAAAGGTTCAAGGGCAATTGACTAAGGCCGTTTCTGGTCTGTGAAATGTTAAGTATGAAAATATTCAACATTCCACAATCAATTTGCAGTTTAGTGGAGAGGAGGAGGAGGGGACATGATTGAGTGATAAGTTAAAGGAGTTACTACCAGATTAATGTAGATGAGATTTTTCACAGAATGGGTGAAGTGTGAGCAAGAGGTTGAGAAAGTTTTATATGCATTATGTGGTTGATATGCATTGCCTTTAAGTGTGATGCGTGTGAAGACAGTGAATGCATTTAAATCATGGTGTTGTAAGCTGTGTGTGCATGCAGTGTGCACACGCAAGACAGAGATACCTCCTGCGATTAACTGTTTGACTCCGTGGAGGTCTGATAATAATAAAAAAGTGTCAGGAAAGTGAAAGGAGGAATACCATAAGATGGTAGCTTGGTAAGAAGATAACGTGATCAAATGCCTTGGAAATATCAAGAGTGACCACTTGAGTTTCTCCCAACTTTTCCACGGCTTCTATCCAAAGGGGGGAGAGAGTGAAGTTGACTTGGAAATCTACTATGGAATGAGAATGGTGGAATCTACATTGGTGATCACTAAGTAATTGATGAAACTAACTAGTAAAGCAGTTTGCTGTTGATGACCTTTTCTATTATTTTTGAGAGCACTGAGGTCAGAGCAATAGGGAGATAGTTTGATGATCGACTTCTTTAATCTCCCTTTTGTCAGGACAAGTTGGATTAAACTTGCTTCCAAGCAGTTGGGCAGATGTCAGATCAGTATGACAGCTTGAATAGAAAATACGAGATGGATGCAAGTTCTAGAGCACAAGCTTTTAGTCCAGCTGGAGGAGTATACCATCAGGGACAGCAGACTTATTGGTATCAAGGCTACTGAATATTTTTCTTATGTCCTTCTGATGAAATTTTAAAGGAGGCATACTGTGGATAGTTTGTGGAATGATGGGAGGAGATCTGCCTTGATTATCTATATGAGAGGTTAGATGTAAAACTCAGGCCAAGAGGTCTGCCATATCTTCAGGAGATATTATCATTTTACCATGAGAGAGAGAGATGGAAACATGGAAAGACAGAAGTTGCAACCTACAGCCTTAGACCAGAAAGTTTGATTGCCATTTGGACTAGAGACAAGCAATGTTGATGTATTTGGGCTTCACAAAGTGTGCTTTGGATTTGTTGATGAGTAGTTTTTTTTTTTTTTTTTTTTTTGTTCTTCTTTTGCACTTGTTATGAGTTGTAGTATAAACTGAGTGAGAGGTTGGAGTTTTTGACTTATGCCATTCAACACATGAATTTTTTTGGCTTAGAATGTTTTGGGGATTGCTGTTGGAGAACCAGTGTTTGGATATGGGTCAAGGATTTTGTGGAATGGGGAATAAATACACTCATCCCGCAAGAATAATTTATTATTAGACTGGAGCAAATGCTGGGATCAGAAGAGAAGAGAGGATGCAATAATCATATCCCATGGAAACACACAGAAGTCCCAAAGGTTATACCAATTGGAATTGTTGTAGCACCACAGGATGCAAGGACAAGAATGACTGGGAGAAAGATAATCTGTAGAAAAGCAGATGTGGACAAGGTTACAATCTGACTTGCCAACAGGAGAACTAACATCGGCAGTGTATCTGGACAGAGAGGTGGATAAGAAAGGCTCAGGTGTTGGGAAAATGATGATTATCTGGAATTCTGGTGGTTGATGAACAGTTTGTGTTAAATCTTTACTGAGGTAAACAGTTTGGTTTGGAGAAGGGAAGCCAGTCAGAATTATGGACCATAAAGTCTGCAAGGAAAATTCTCATTAGGATAATTAGGCTTTTTGTGATCAACTTTCAGAATTAGGAGAATGGCAAAAGCGGCAAATGAAAGCAATGAAGGGAGGCAAGGAAATCTTGAGCCAAAATAGATCATATGAAGGGGATTCCAAGTTCGATAACCTTTGGTATGGGATATGGCACTTAACAAATGAACAAGTCCCAGCCTTCTTAAAGCATCACAGAAGATGTAATGAAGAAAGCTGAGGCGACATGTTGTGCAGGATGCCAGTTATGTTTTACTGACGAAAATCATGTGGTTTGAATGTCTGTAGGTGATGATGCACACCACTGGTATTGGAATTAACACTTCTGGTGTTAGTAAACTCAATCTGAAATTTTTTTTTTACTGCATGGAATTCTGAGATTGTTGGATTTTATTTTATTTTTATTTTTTTCATCATCAAATTCCTGAATGTACCCCTCAAGGGTTGTACAGGATATAGTACGACATGAAAAATTTACATCATTACTAACTTCCTATCTACAATTTTCCTCCAAATCAATCTGTTACCTGTCAAGATCTAACATTATCAGATATTATATTTCTAAGGTACTTTTTACCGTATCAATCCACCTATATCTTGATCTTCCTCTGGGTCTTTTTCCTTTGAACCTGGCAGAGAACACTGTTTTGCTAATCTTTCCTCTCCCATTCTAAGTGACCATACCACCTGAGATTAGCTCTGCTAACATATTCTAGATGCTAACAATGTCAAGTTCTTTCCTAATATCCTCATTTTTAATATGATATTCCCATTCATGCCATCTGATCACACCCCTAATCTTTCTCAGGACTCTCATATCTGCGGTCTCTAGTCTTTGGTCAAGTGTTTTACTTCTAACCCAGCTCTCAGATCTATACATTAAAATTGGTTTGAACACTGTCTCGTATATAGCTAATTTAGTGTTTTGACTAATTTATCTCTTATTCCATATAAATTTATTCGGTTAAATTTCTACCATACCAGCTTTGTTGATTCGGTTGTCTATTTAATATTTAATTTACCATCTTCACTAAAAATCGTGACTAAGTAGCTGAAATGTTTTACTTGTTCTGTAGGTTCTCCATTCATAATGCAGTTGATATTTTCAATGTTTCTGCATATTTCCATTGTCTTTGTCTTGTTATTGCTGACCTTCAAACCAAATCTATTAAAATAGTTATTCAAATTAGTCAGGGAATCTTGCATAATTGTAGTGGATTCATTTAGAAGTATAACACCATCTACATAAAGCAAAGAGATCACATTAACATCTCCAATTTTTATATCAGGTTTAATAAAACTTTTTTTGATAATATGATCCATATAGATAATGAATAACAGAGGGGATAATGTACATCCTCGTCTCATACCAGATTTAACATTAAACCATCTTCCTGTACTTCCTTCAATTCTAACTGCTGACTTAAACTCAAATAAAGACTAAGTATTACTTGATATAATGCACCGTTGAAACGATATAACTGTAGCGTATTGAATAGCTTTTCTCTTGGCACCTTGTCATATGCCTTTTCCAGATCTACAAAACTTAAATACAAATCTTTGTTATATTCCCATTTCTGAACTATCTGTTAGTGAAAATCTGATCCTGAAAGCCTGTATTTGGCCTGAATCCAGCTTGTTTTTCACCAAGCTTCTCATCCACAATCCTTCTCAACCATTTCTCAAGTATACTTGCATAAATCTTCCCAGGAACACTCAGTTGAGAAATAACTTAGTAATTCTCACATTCAGTTTTATTTCCCTTTTTAAATATTGGTACTATGAGAGCTCTACTCCAATCATCCAGAATTCATCCCTCTGGACCAGGCCTTCTGAACTATGCAGTGTAGTCTCTGTAAGACTTTTACACCTCCATACTAGAGCATTTCTGGTCGAATATCATCTACTCCAGCTGCCTTTCCACACTTCAGGCTTTTGATGACTTTTTCTACTTCAAGTATGGATATGAATTCCTGACTGCATGCTTGACAAGTGTTTTTTTACCGTTATGCTGTCACCGATTGTTTCATTCAGCAATTTTTTGAAGTAATTACTCCATACTTCAAGGATATCCTTTTCTCCAGTTTTCATGTCATCTTTATCACCTCTAATGTCTTTCACAGCACTCTTTCTCTATTTCTGAGCTTTTTTTTTAACAACCTCCAGAATATCTTGCCACCTTCTCAATATTTATTTTCTATGTTCTTATCAAAGTCTTTCCATGACTTTTGTTTAGTTTTACACAGTGCTTAGCTTTCTTATATTTGTCTCTGTATTCTCTAAGCACACAAGCCGATTTATTTGCCAGGAACTTTTGATATGCTTTCTTCTTTTCCTTCACTGCCTCTTTAACTTCCTGTGTCCAACATGGAGTGCCGATTTTTCTATCTTTGCAGACAACCACACCACATGCCTCTTAATGAATCAATCAATGTTTTCTTCTTAAGGCTTGCCATTGAATCTGCAAGGTTTGGTTCCTGTTCTCAAACTGTTTCATTTTCTCTTGAATAATGTTCGTGTATTTTAGTCTATACTTCACATCTGAGAGCTGTTCAACTTTTATTTGCTTTAAAACTTTCTTGCATGTTCTTCTTTTCAATGTAAAATTCAATTTTATCCTGCTCAAGACTAAATGGTAATCACTTCCAATTTCAAATCCTCTGTACACTCTAGTGTCCAGCACCAGGGAGAAAATATCACTATCAACAATAACATAGTCAATGAGACGTTTCTTATTCCTTGCCTCTTCTCTCCATGTGAATTTGTGCACATTTTTATGTTGGAACATGGTGTTAGTAATAACTAGTCCATGTCCTGAGCAGAAATACAAAGGTATTTGCCATTATTATTAGCTTTGTTCTTTTCTCCAAATTTTCCCAAAATATTTTTGTATGTCTGACAATCATTTCCTACTCTGCTATTTAGATCTCCAACAAGGACCAACTTTTCATTTTATCAGTTGCTTTCTCCAAAGCCTCAAAAAATTTCTCCACTTCTACCTTAGTAGAAGATTCTGTGAGATCATAGGCACAAATATGTCTCATTAATAGTAGAACACGTTTAAACCACATTAATAACTTTAATTAATTAAAGGTACAAATATTTCGTACTGAAAGTAACAGTACATCCTCAGTGTAGAACAAACAGTTAAAAGGAATAGAATACAAAGTACAGAGCAGTCGGTGGATCACCAAATAAATTGTTGTCGCATGCCAGAAGAGTAATTACTAAATATTATTATATAATTCTTTAAAGATAATAATTTCATTGATGGTTGCATAAAATAAGGTCTCCCAAACTTTTGGGAGAGCGAGACAGTCATCTCGATTTAAATTCAGCCGATGTAAGAGGGCTTTGCAACTTTCTTTAAAAAGGCGTTCATATTTATACCTGCATCTGTGGAGAAGACGGGCTTTATCCCAATGAATTTTATGATTAATGTCAATGCTATTTGTGCTAGACCAGACTTATGAGGTTTCATGTATTCGATATGATATTGATGTTCCTTAATTCTTTTTTCCACAGAACGGCTTGTTTGTACAAAGTATGATACATTGCATTCACATGGTATCTGGTAAACACCAGCTAATGATAGATGTGGGAATAAGATGTAATATAGATGTGATAGATGTAAGATGATACTTCTTCAAAATTCTGCCTATAGGTTCCGAGATGCCTGAAATGTAAGGGATTGGAACTCTGCGGTCCGTTGAAGAATCCTGCCGTGTTGGAATATAGGAATCAATTATCTGCTGGATTTGATTGGAGTTGTAACCATCAGATTACTTTTTTCACTGTAAAAAGTAACCATCTGATGGTTACTTTTTACAGTGAAAAGTAACCATCAGTTACTTTTCACTGTAACTTTTTTACAGTGAAAAGTTCTTGTTTTAAGCTTATTGGAGAGGAGCACACTTTATGTGCTCTATTAATTAAACATTTGATAATGCCAATTTTTTGAGGTATGATGAGCAGACTTTTGATGAATTTTTTTTCCATTAAAAGTAGGTTTTCGATAGACACTTGTAGACAAAGTACCAGAGGATGTGCGTGTAAGGAGGATGTCCAAGAATGGTAAACTACCAGACTTTTCCTAAAAACGACCTCCCACGATGAGCCTTTTGACTCCATGGAGGCCTGAATAATAATATTCTTTTTCCATGGTGAACTGAATGCGTGGGTGAAGGCTATTTATCTGATGTAGAAATGTAGTAAGTTGCTCTTCAGCATTGTGGCCAAATAGCAAAAACATCATCGACATAACGAAACCAAAGAGAGGGTTGGGGATGAATGGATGAGAACAAGGTGTCTTCTAGATGTTTCAAAAAATAGTTTGCCAAAGGTGGAGACAGATGGCTACCCATGACAGTACCTTCAACTTGTTTGTAGATCTTGTTTTTCCAGCTGAAATAACCCGAATGTATAACGAATTAAAAAATCTTTGCAATATCCTGAGGGTAATCATCATATAGTAAGTTGACCGTGTCAGCTAATGGAATATTGGTAAAAAGGGAAACAATATCAAAACTGACTAATAAGTCAGACTCTTTGATTTGAACATCTTTGATTTTTTCAAGAAAATGTGTCGAATTTTTGATGTAAGATCTAGAATGTCCAGTAAGGGCAGTTAATGAACGTGACAAAAATTTAACAATTTGATAAGTGGGAGAGTCAATGCAATTCACGATAGGTCTTACTGGATAACCATCTTTATGGATTTTTGGGAAGCCATATAAGCGAGGAGTTCTTCCTAAACGAGTGCGCAGTTTATCCACGAAGTTTTGATCCCAACTGATAACTTCATCAAGCAACTTATTTCATTGTTTAATTTGCAAATTTGTAGGAGTTCTCACTTGTTGCCATCTACAAAAGACAAACTGTCACCTCTATCATTAGCTGGTGTTTACCAGATACCATGTGAATGCAATGTATCTTACTTTGGACAAACAGGCAATTCTGTGGAAAAAAGAATGAAGGAACATCAATATTATATCGAATACATGAAACCTCATAAGTCTGGTCTAGCATTGACACTAATCATAAAATTTAGTGGGATAAAGCTCGTCTTTTCCACAGATGCAGGTATAAATATAAACACCTTTTTAAAGAAAGTTGCAAAGCCCTCTTACATCGGCCAAATTTAAATCGAAATGACTGTCTCCCTCTCCCAAACGTTCGGGAGACTTATTTTATGCAACCATCAATGAAATTATTATCTTTAAAGAATTATTTAATAATATTTCAGTAATTAATCTTCTGTCATGCAGCAACAATTTATTTGGTGATCCACTGACTGTTCTGTACTTTGTATTCCATTCCATTTAACTGTTTGTTCTACACTGAGGATGTACTGTTACTTTCAGTATGAAATATTTGTACCTTTATTTAATTAAAGTTATTACTGTAGTCTATAAGTGGTCTATTATTAATTTACAATGCCACAGGTACCTCTTAAGATTAGACAAATAAGTCTCCCCATTCTGGTATTTGTCCACATCACTCTACTTGAAATTGCCTGTCATTCAAGAAGCTTAGTTAGCCTCGTGTTTAGTGTTGAATACTATGGCTACTCCTTCATTTTCTCGATTGTCATCCTAAATATAACATTTTGTATTTATTGCTCAGAAAGATCTCACAAGTTTTGTCTTTTTTGTTTCAGTCATCCCTATTATGTTGATCTGGTACTTATCTAATTCCTCAGCTAGTTCCATTTCTTTTCCATTCAAGCTTCTTATGTTGATAGTACCGATCTTGAACTCTGGTATGTTGAGTTGGGGTGTGTTTTAGGATATGCTCCAGTAACTGACTTTTCGCTGTTCGCCCTGGTTCCCTGGCGAAAGCAATGGGGGGCCCTTGTTTAATTGGGTGATGCCCCAGCTGGCATGAAGTTCTGTTGTACCATCATTTTATATTGTGGTTTAAGCCAATAAGAATATAATTCCGTTAGCTAAATCCAAAATTGCCAGCCAATTCTCGTTCATTAAGTATCCAGGTAGATACCTAACAGGTTGCACCATGAGAAAGTGAGACCAGGGCTTCTGATCTAATTGGACATTAGATCATAAGCCCTGGTCGGTTCTCTGCATTCCTTTAAAGGCTATGTGGAGGTCTCCTCTCATTTATATTGCTTTGACCCTTAAGCACCCCCCCCCTTTTTTTTTTGCAATATTTTAAAGATTTTGCCCTGCTGAGCACTATTGCGTGAGTGATGTTGATAATAGAATCAAAGAAAATTTGACATTTGAAATATACTGATTAGAAGAAATTATTAAAAAATCAACCGGAGAATTGAAAAAGTGGAGAGATTTTTTAAAAAACTTAGGTAGGATAAAAAAAAAAAAAAGCACCGAAATTTCTAAGAATACTAATGACAACAAGGTAAATCAACTTAAATATAAGAATAAACATGTAACATGGTACAGATATTCAATTATTAAATTTGCACTTCCTGACAGAGTACACTACTTTGAGATTCTAGGGGCAAAAATTAAAGTGGTGACAAATGGAATAGAAAAACAGAAAAGAAAACTAAAGGGGTGCAGTTCTTGTTGGAACTAAAGATTTCATTAGTGACAAATATGAGAGTAAAAATTACTGATTTACAACTAAGATATGACAATACCGAATTAAAAAGGAGGGGATATGATAGCAAATGATTCAATGTGCAAGCTGTTTAGAAGAAATGGATGGGAATTTTTAGATGTATGGAGTAAATTTGATGGTAGAAAACACTTGTATAAGAAGGATGGCCAGCGCTTGAATAGATGTGGTATCAGGTGCCCAGAGAAATTATTTACTGGGGTGAGAGTTAATGAAGGGAGTGAGGGAAACAGATCATCGTGGGAGGAACAGTGAAATGTGTGTAAGTTCAATTATGGTATGCAAATTATTATTATTATTATTATTTGTCATCTCCAGGGAGGCTAAAGACTCATCGAGGGAGAGTGTGCCAACAGCATCGAATGATTGCACCCCTTCCAACTACTAACTGTGCTCAAGCTTGCTTAACTTTTTGCATGAGCCATTAGTAGCAGAGGTTCTACCAATCGACCAACCTTTGCTGGCATATGATGCCAGCTGGCAAATATGATGATATGAACTTCGCTGAGCATGGTTATGTATCTGTTAAAGTGGTGGAAATGTGCACTTTGGGTTTGAACCTTTTGAGTTTATACGGGGAGGACAATGAGAAAGTTATCCAACTGGGAAAAGCAGACTGTAGATTTAAGTATAAGAAAAAGTAAGGTGGTAATGTGTTATGTCTATACAAAAATGCCAGGAGCAGCAAAAACAAAGGGGTTGTGTTTGTTGCTTATGGTGATTACATTGTGAACTAAGATTGTTGGCATTAGTATGTTGAAATATGTTGTAACTGCAACTGAGTAAATGATATAGTATTTTTAGAAATGACAAAAGAGATACGAAAGGGGAGGATACTATAAATGATATCAGATGACATGAGTCCACTTATGGTAGAACTTATAAAAGCAGTAATGGTAATAATGTTCCATATAGCAGTGAGTTTGAGGCTATCTGGTGTGAAGTGAAGGCTAACAGGATGAGATATATGGTGGGGGTGTTGCTACAGATCTGGCAATTCAGCTGCTGAGGATAATGAAATGCATTGCTAGCCTGATTGGCAACTGGTTAGCATACCCACACACCAACCAACAGGTGGCAAGTTTGAATTCAGCTGTGGACATGGATATTCTGATTGTCTTTAGATGGGAGATGAATTTAATTGGATAGTATGACCACAGCCTCAATTATTGAAGTCTTGAAGTAGCATGAACAAATTCCATGTTCAGTCCCAAGAGCAGGATTTCCAGACTATGTAAAAAATGTAAACCACACACATATATATATATATATATAAAATCAATAAAAACAAGAACAAATCCTTAGCCTGCTCCTGTTACAAATATACTGTAGGTTTACAAATAAACCTTTTATGAGTGGGAGCTATATGAAAAAAAATTACTCTAATGGTACTAAGTAATTGTTATGGATAACTTGAATTATCTAAATGTTGATTACATATAACAGAAATCTCATGATGATAACGAACGAGAATTTAGTGACTTTTTGCAAGAGAGTTTCCTCAAGCATCATAAGAAGGAACTCTAGGTCAAAGAGTGTTAGATTTGATCATAGCATCAGAAGTGGTATCAGTTAATGTGACCATTTTACCATCAAAGATAAGAGATACAGAAAGGGAGAATACTACTAATGATATCAGATGACGAGTCCACCAGGTGTGCGTAAGCAAAAGGAAAGGGTGAAAGAAATGATTGTTGTGGCAGGTACGAATGATTTGAAAGGAGACAAAATGGAAATGATAGAAGGCCTGAATGAATTGTTTGAGGTAGCAAAAGAAAAGAGTGAGAGAGTTAGAATGATTAGTCTTTTGTCACGGTATGACAGTGAAATGTTTAAAAGGAGGGCCATAATTGCGAATGACTTTATGCGTGGGTTATGTATGACGAGAGGTGTGGAATTTGTGGACGTGTGGAGTGAGTTCGATGGGTGAAAGGATCTATATAAGAATGGATGGCTTGCATTTGAATGGTTATGGAGTAAGAAGACTTGAGAAAGTGTTGCTGAATGTAGTGGATGTGCAAATTCAGGGAAACTAGATTTGTTAGGGGGGGGGGGGAGTAGATATACAGTCCTTAGGGAGGCAGTTGAATGAAAGAATGAATATAATATGCCCGAGCAAATAAGGACAACAAATCAGAGTGGGATAGTTAATATAAGGCATCAAGGTAGGGTTGGGGCTAATGGGGGTCTTAAATTCATGTATACTAATGCTAGGAGTATTAGGAACAAGAAGGAAGAGTTTTTGGCCATGGTTGGCACTTCCAGACCACAAGTTATTGGCATTAGTGAAACATGGCTGACAGAAGATGATACAACTAGTGGGATTGAATTTGAGGGGTATGGTGTGTTCGGGAGTGACAGAGAGAATAAAATGGGGGGTGGAGTGTTATTGATGATAGCTGATGAGCTACAGCCAAGAAGAATAGAAGTTGAATTGCAGGATAGAGAAAACAGCACATTTGAGGCCATTTGGTGTGAGATTGTAGCTAGCAGAACTAAATATACAATTGGGTGCTGCTATAGACCAGGTGATGGAAAAGATGGTGGTGACAGTATGCACAAGCAAATAGAAGAAATGGGTGGAAGGCGGGTGATTATTATGGGAGATTTCAACTATGGTCACATTGATTGGAGTGAGGAGAGGACACACGGGAGGAAGGAATTGGATTTTATGTGGTTATTAAGGGATAACTATCTGCGAGAGCATGTAATGGAAAATACTAGGGGTCAGAGAGTGCTTGACCTAGTAATTACATCTGAGGATTTGGCTGTAACACATATGACCACATTGCCACCAATTGGTGAGAGCGATCATAGGGTCTTGACTTGGGAGGTGGTAAAGGTGTGGAATTTTTAGTTAAGACATGGTACGTGTGGAATTATCAAGCTGGAAAGTATGACAAGCTTAGGAGTTTGATTGGTTCAGTGCCATGGCATGTACAACTACAAGGACTAGTAGTCGATAGTGCATGGGAGGCAGTTAAGAAGTGTGTGCATGAAGCAATGGCTGACTGTATACCTAGAGTCCGAATAATAAATCAACTAGGGGTTAAATGGATGAATAACACCATTAAGCTTGAGCTGCAAAAAAAGAAACAACTATGGAGGGAATTTAAGGAGAAAGGTGACTGGCAGGCACAGGAACGGTATAAAGCGCAGGCCAGAAGGGTAACGAGTGTGGTAAGAAAAGCAAAAAAGGATTACGAAAGAACATTGGCCATGCAGGCTAAAGAGAATCCTAAACAGTTTTTAGATATGTAGCAAGTAAAAGGGAAAATGTACATGGGAGAATGATTTTAAAGAATGCCGATGGTAGGGAGGTAACAATCAGTTGATATAGTTGAGTTACTGAGCGAGCACTTCGCAAGAATATATCATCCAGGTGGTGACATTGCAGAAATGAATGTACCAGTAGATTATACGGGAATTGTGGTGAATGAAATGGAGGTGAGTAGTCTATTGCATAACCTCAATGTCAATACATCTGTGGGATTGGATGGTATACCAGCTCGTGTTGTACAAGAAGCAGCTAAAGAATTGTTAGTACCCTTGACCATTTTGTTTAATTTGAATCTCGGGTCTGGGTTAGTCCCGACGGGGTGGAAAGAGGGGAAAATAGTTCCGCTGCATAAAGGTGGTTCCAAGACTGCTGTTGTAAATTACCGACCGATTAGCATATCAGGAATCATTGTCAAGGTCTTAGAGAAATTAGTCAAGAAAAGAATACAGGATTGGATAGAAGAAAATGGGATATTGTATGGGGGACAACATGGTTTTGTGAAGGGTAGATCATGCCTCAGTAACTTGCTCACGTTCTATACACAGTGACGGCTGAACTGGATAGGGGTAATGGGTTTACAGTGATACTAATGGACCTTGCCAAGGCCTTTGACAGGATACCACATGGAACCTTAATCAGTAAACTGGAGCAGATGGGGATAGATATAGGGTTGGTGAGATGGATAGGAGGGTGGTTGAAGGAGAGATACCAAAGAGTGGTTTATGCAGGAGTGGAGTCTAAAAGACGGCTTGTGACTAGTGGTGTACCGCAGGGGTCTGTTCTTGGACCACTGCTTTTCAATTTGTTCATTAATGATATTGGAAAGGATTTGAGATGTAGTGTTCACTTGTTTGCTGATGATGCAAAGTTGGGTAGAGCAATTGTGAGTGCACAGGATGTCAAAATTTTACAGGATGATTTGGATAGTTTGGAGGACTGGGCTAGGAAAAATGGATGTCAATTTAATGTGCCAAAGTGTAAGGTTATGCACTTTGGGGTGAAAAGAATAGCAGCAGTATATCGCATTGGTGGAACCGTACTCCAGGAGATTGATGAGGCCAGGATTTGGGAGTGTTGGTGGACAGGGAATTGAAGTTTAGGGGGCACATTGCAAAAGTGACTAAAACAGCTCACCAAATCACTTGGCTTCTGAAAAATACTTTAACATGCAGAGACAAACAAGTTGTTGTTCTCCTGTATCGACCCTTGATAAGACCCCATCTGGACTACTGTGCCCAGTTATGGGCACCAGGGTTTCTTCGTGATGGGGAGGAAGTGGAGAGGATCCAGAGACGAGTGACCAAGATGATAGAAGGTCTGTGGAATGAACCTTATGAGAATAGGTTGAAGATTTGTGGGTTGCAGAGATTGGACGATAGGCGAAGGAGGGGTGATATGATTGAGACATTCAAATTACTGAAGGGTTTCTATAAGATTGATCCAGAAGATATTTTTGAAAATATGACTGGTGGTGGGATGACTAGGGGTCATGAATGGAAGCTGGGCAAGAGCGTGGTTGACAAGGGTGTTAGAGCCAGGTTTTTTACTTGGAGAGTGGTGAATGAGTGGAATAAGCTTCCAGAGTCTGTTGTGGGTGCTACGACCGTGAATGAGTTCAAGGCAAGGTATGATAGATACTGTGTGAATGTCGAATAGTTGTTCTTGACATGATGTTAGGGCCTCCCTCGAAGAGTCTGTTGACTCCTTGGAGTTGCCCGGAACAACAACAATAATAATAATAATAATAATAATAATAGTAACATGGTATGCAGTGCTACTATCACACTTAATAAGGAGATAAAAAGGTATGTGCATCTACATGAGAATGAGTAAATGAATATGAAAGAAAGGATTAAAAATGAATGAGAATGAGGCTGAAGACTATTAAATAACATGGATAAGAATTCAGCAATAGGGATAGATGGAATATCAGCACATATGCTAAAGGAATGTTCAGCTGAATTGGCTAGACCCTTGAAATGTTTGTATAACTCGAGTCTCAATTCACAAAAGATACCACAGGAGTAAATTGCTAAAACATGGCTTTTACAAAAGTTGGTAAGAACTTGCATACAGAAATGGGTTAAGAGGCAAGCTATACTGTGCAAGGAGTGGCATGGAGAACAGCTAAATTTGCTCATATTTTATGTTACAGCTGAGTTAGATAAAGGGAACAGACATACTGCTGTTTAGAGATTGTTTATTTTATTTCATCTCCATAAAGAGATTTTACATTCCAAGAGTTAGCATTTACACAAGGGTTCAATTGTGATTGGTGCAATGACTTTTAACTTTTTTTTTTAGAATCCAAAAAATTATTGACTTGAGACTAAAAAAAAATATATATATACATTTAATGAAACTAAAACAATATATACATTAAAATAAAATTACATAACTATAAAAATACTGGATCCAAGGCATTCTAAAATAAATCTACACTTTAGAGATTTTCTTATCCAAAAATATTAAAATCACCCATTCTCTGACTCATTCTATTACTGGATTGTTTAACATATACTTAATCACATCTACCAGACTAAACACCTCGTTTTCATAACAACAAAATATCTTCATCAGAGTCAGTTTCTTTGTTCGCTCTTTTCGAAAATATAAACGTTTTCTTCTTCTTTTCCATGGGATCCTTATCACCCTTATGTAGCATACTATATTATTCCTCCTATCTCACTGAAGTATAAATACTCTTACCTCTTGCAGTTCAATTTGACACAAAATTTACTCATTTTTGTATCGGAGAAAGAAGTTTCTTCTACCACTTCATAAACAACATATCTAAGTTGAGCTCTTCTTGTTAAGCCACTTTACAGTTTCAAATTTAACCAGTTGCTTTTTCCATAGTAATCTGTTGTCCTTAAAACAGAAGATGAAACCTTCCAATCAGCATTTCCTTGATCATTCAATTAGAACGCCGTTGACTGCAATATCTTCTTTTATTTGTAAATCATTATAAATTATTATATATTATTATTATTTATATATTATATATTATGATATTATAATTATAAATACCTGTTGACGGTCTCAACTCCTCCAGTTTAAAGATTCACAGTTCTACGATTCCTTTTCGGAATCATCTATTAATATTCTCCCGACTGTAATGTAAAACTTAAAAACTTTCTAAGAACAAAATTTCTCCGGTCTGCATTTTTAAACTTCCATTAGCTCTCTCCTGTTTTTTCTGTTAGCCTAATACTGAATGCTCTCTCAATCAGCTGTCAATTACCCATCAATCTCCTCGGTGAGCATGCATACTCCATGTAAATGGCAAGCAAGAAGTTATGTATAATGGCTGACACATTGTCTTCATTAGCATAAATAAAATGTCTAAACAAACTACCACAAATACCTCAACACTTAACAAATTTAAATTACAATAAAAAAATTGAAAGTGACAACTATCAAAATTTAGTAAGCACATCAATTTTTCAAATGCTTTACATTTCATTTTGACAGTAATAATATCAATAACAGGCACCCTGCATCTGCTGATATAAGTGTTATGAAACCAAAACTAATAATATACTAACAAACAATTTACGATACTGTTGGACTTTGCTAAGGCATTTGATAGAATACCACAAGAAAGGCCATTGCATAAACTGGAGAATATGGGATTGACTTGAATAAGTGCATATTTGACAGATGGATATCAAAAAGTGGTATATAGGTGAGTGTGAATCTGCCAGATTTAAAGTGACCAGTGGTGTACAACACGGATCAGTCCATGGACTATTGTTGTTCAATCTATACACTAATGATGTTGAGAAAGATTTGTCAAGATACAAGATAGGCAGGGCAATCAGAGATGCCACTGATATCCAGCACTTGCAGAATGATTTCAACAAGCTGAAATGTGAACAAGTCATGCACTTGGGCATGATGAGATTTCCAACTGCATTGGCAGGGTTATGCTACAAGAAATTTATGAGGGCAGGGATCTTGAAGTTATGGTGGATAGAAATTCGAAATTCAAAGGTCACAAATTCAGCAAAAGTGCAAATATAACCCAGAGAATAATTGCAATGCTGATATGAACACTGGCATGTTATAGGATAAGGAAGTCATTTTGTCTCTTTACAAGACCTTGAAAAGACTGCATCTGGACTACTGTGCATAGATTTGGTAAAGCTGTCAAAAGAGTGCAAATAAGTCACAAAGATTATATCAGGACCGAGTATGTGGACTGCAAACAACAGTAAACAGGAGAAAGAGGGATGATATGATATTTGTTGGATTTTTGTTGATTTATTAAGGATTTTTATTGGATTTTTGTTGATTTATTAATATTTTGTTAGATTTAATTGTGTAATTTTAGTATATTATGGTAGTTTTATTAGTGTAGTTAGTGTACTAAAGTGTTTTATAACATAATCTATGTCGGGAAGTCGCCGCTAGAGGGATTCGTAGTATGTAGTGTTCGTGAAAGCTCCTGATAAGATAAGCGTTATTTTCAGTTATCGTTGATAAATTTACTTTAATATTGCGTAGTTTTGTTTGCCTTGCTTTGTTAGTGCGTCTGTTTGTGTGTTTTTGGTGTTTATAATTTATAATTTGATAAAATACGTTACTAGTATGGCTCCAGTACGAAGGAAAATGCGGCCAGTAATGATGGTTCGCCATCTTCTTTCAAGAACGGTAATGTAAAGCAGATGATTCAGTGTACTAACTGCGAAATGTATGCTTTGCAGAGTGCGGTCAGAGTGTGGTTAGATGATAATAAAGGAGTGAATGTGTGTAGAAAATGTAGGGAGAATGAGGAATTGAAGTGTATTTCGGATCGTGAGTATGATATTTTTGTCAACCTTCAGAATGAAGAAAACAGGGATATGACAAGAAACGGCAAGGTTGTACCAGAGAATTGTGAGAGTGTGAATGTAGAAAGTGTGAATGATAGTATTAATGGTTTTACAGAGAATAAAAAAGATGAGATAGATGCAATGAGTGAGATCGCGTTGTTGAATGGTACGATACAAAGGGCAAAACAGCAGCTAGAGCATATGAGCAAAAGTCGACTGAATGAACCAGCCAATAATAAGAAGTATGACAGGAAAAATAGGCTTATGAGTGTGAACAAGAACAAAATGAAGGATAGAGTGCTGTATGGAGACTCGTTAGTACGAGGTGTGTTAGTAGAGGATTTTGACAAAATCGTACTAACCTGGTGCGACCATAAAGGACGTAACTGAGTCTATTAGAGAGCAAAAGGAAAGGGTGAAAGAAATGATTGTTGTGGCAGGTACGAATGATTTGAAAGGAGATAAAATGGAAATGATAGAAGACCTGAATGAATTGTTAGAATGATTAGTCTTTTGCCACGGTATGACAGTGAAATGTTTAAAAGGAGGGCTATAATTGCGAATGACTTTATGCGTGGGTTATGTATGACGAGTGGTGTGGAATTTGTGGATGTGTAGAGTGAGTTCGATGGGCGAAAGAATCTATATAAGATGGATAGCTTGCATTTAAATGGTTATGGAGTAAGAAGACTTGAGAACGTGTTGCTGAATGTGGTGGATGTGCAAATTCAGGGAAACTGGATTTATTAAGGGGGGGGGGAGTAGATATACAGTCCTTAGGGAGGCAGTTGAATGAAAGAATGAATATAATATGCCCGAGCGAATAAGGACAACAAATCAGAGTGGGATAGTTAATATAAGGCATCAAGGTAGGGTTGGGACTAATGGGGGTCTTAAATTCATGTACACTAATGCTAGGAGTATTAGGAACAAGAAGGAAGAGTTTTTGGCCATGGTTGGCACTTCCAGACCACAGGTTATTGGTATTAGTGAATCATGGCTGACTGTAGATGATATAGCTAGTGGGATTGAATGTGATGGGTATAGTGTGTTCAGGAATGACTGGGAGAATAAAATGGGGAGAAGAGTATTGTTGATGATAGCTGACGAGCTACAGCCAAGGAGAATAGAAGTTGAATTGCAGGATAGAGAAAAGAGCACATTTGAGGCCATTTGGTGTGAGATTGTGGCTAGCAGAACTAAATATACAATTGAGTGCTGCTATAGACCAGGTGATGGAAAAGATGGTGGTGACTGTATGCACAAGCAAATAGAAGAAATGAGTGGAAGGAGGGTAATTATTATGGGAGATTTCAACTATGGTCGCCATTGATTGGAGTGAGGAGAGGACACACGGGAGGAAGGAATTGGATTTTATGTGGTTATTAAGGGATAACTATCTGCGAGAGCATGTAATGGAAAATACTAGGGGTCAGAGAGTGCTTGACCTAGTAATTACATCTGAGGATTTGGCTGTAACAAATATGACCACATTGCCACCAATTGGTGAGAGCGATCATAGGGTCTTGACTTGGGAGGTGGTAAAGGTGTGGAATTTTTAGTTAAGACATGGTACGTGTGGAATTATCAGGCTGGAAAGTATGACAAGCTTAGGAGTTTGATTGGTTCAGTGCCATGGCATGTACAACTACAAGGACTAGTAGTCGATAGTGCATGGGAGGCAGTTAAGAAGTGTGTGCATGAAGCAATGGCTGACTGTATACCTAGAGTCCGAATAATAAACCAACTAGGGGTTAAATGGATGAATAACACCATTAAGCTTGAGCTGCAAAAAAAGAAACAACTATGGAGGGAATTTAAGGAGAAAGGTGACTGGCAGGCACAGGAACGGTATAAAGCGCAGGCCAGAAGGGTAACGAGTGTGGTAAGAAAAGCAAAAAAGGATTACGAAAGAACATTGGCCATGCAGACTAAAGAGAATCCTAAACAGTTTTTTAGATATGTAGCAAGTAAAAGGGAAAATGTACATGGCAGAATGATTTTAAAGAATGCCGATGGTAGGGAGGTAACAATCAGTTGATATAGTTGAGTTACTGAGCAAGCACTTTGCAAGAATATATCATCCAGGTGGTGACATTGCAGAAACGAACGTACCAGTAGATTATACGGGAATTGTGGTGAATGAAATGGAGGTGAGTAGTCTATTGCATAAACTCAATGTCAATACATCTGTGGGATTGGATGGTATACCAGCTCGTGTTGTACAAGAAGCAGCTAAAGAATTGTCAGTACCCTTGACCATTTTGTTTAATTTGAGTCTCGGGTCTGGGTTAGTCCCGACGGGGTGGAAAGAAGGGAAAATAGTTCCGCTGCATAAAGGTGGTTCCAAGACTGCTGTTGTAAATTACCGACCGATTAGCATATCAGGAATCATTGTCAAGGTCTTAGAGAAATTAGTCAAGAAAAGAATGCAGGATTGGATAGATGAAAATGGGATATTGTATGGGGGACAACATGGTTTTGTGAAGGGTACATCATGCCTGAGTAACTTGCTCACGTTCTATAACACAGTGACGGCTGAACTGGATAGGGGTAATGGGTTTACAGTGATACTAATGGACCTTACCAAGGCCTTTGACAGGATACCACATGGAAACTTAATCAGTAAACTGGAGCAGATGGGGATAGATATAGGGTTGGTGAGATGGATAGGAGGGTGGTTGAAGGAGGGATACCAGAGAGTGGTTTATGCAGGAGTGAAGTGGTCCAAGAACAGACCCCGCAGGGGTCTGTTCTTGGACCACTGCTTTTCAATTTGTTCATCAATGATATTGGAAAGGATTTGAGAGGTAGTGTTCACTTGTTTGCTGATGATGCAAAGTTGGGTAGAGCAATTGTGAGTGCACAGGATGATTTGGATAGTTTGGAGGACTGGGCTAGGAAAAATGGATGTCAATTTAATGTGCCAAAGTGTAAGGTTATGCACTTTGGGATGAAAAGAATAGCAGCAGTATATCGCATTGGTGGAACCGTACTCCAGGAGATTGATGAGGCCAGGGATTTGGGAGTGTTGGTGGATAGGGAATTGAAGTTTAGGGGGCACATTGCAAAAGTGACTAAAACAGCTCACCAAATCACTTGGCTTCTGAAAAATACTTTAACATGCAGAGACAAACAAGTTGTTGTTCCCCTTTATCGACCCTTGATAAGACCCCATCTGGACTACTGTGCCCAGTTATGGGCACCAGGGTTTCTTCGTGATGGGGAGGAAGTGGAGAGGATCCAGAGACGAGTGACCAAGATGATAGAGGGTCTGTGGAATGAACCTTATGAGAATAGTTTGAAGATTTGTGGGTTGCAGAGATTGGACGATAGGCGAAGGAGGGGTGATATGATTGAGACATTCAAATTACTGAAGGGTTTCTATAAGATTGATCCAGAAGATATTTTTGAAAATATGACTGGTGGTGGGAGGACTAGGGGCCATGAATGGAAGCTGGGCAAGAGCATGGTTGTCAATAGTGTTAGAGCTAGGTTTTTTACTTGGAGAGTGGTGAATGAGTGGAATAAGCTTCCAGAGTCTGTTGTGGGTGCTACAACCATGAATGAGTTCAAGGCAAGGTATGATAGATACTGTGTCAATGTCGAATAGTTGTTCTTGACATGATGTTAGGGCCTCCCTCGAAGAGTCTGTCGACTCCTTGGAGTTGCCCGGAACAATAATAATAATAGACATCTATAAACTTCTGAAAGGGTGTTATAGGATACTGTCTGATGATATTTTTTGTTATATGGAAAGTGGGGAGAGAACAAGAGTGTATCCATGGAAGTTAAGTTTGTGCACAGTTAAGAGGTAGGAACTAGATTTTTCTCTCACAGAGCAGTGAGTGTGTGGAACAATTTGTCTGTTGAAGTGATGAATGCATTTAGTGTAAATGAGTTTAAGATAAGGTATTACATCTGGTGTGGATGATCTACAGCTTCCTTCAATCAGTTCTTGAAATTTTTTTGTGGTTTGTGTTGGAGACTTGAACTGCAGTGCCATTAGAATTTTTTTGTACAGTTAATCAAGGTTATGAGTAAAATAATTGGAAAGTTAAAGAGCAAGAAAATGCAGCAGGTTGAAAGAATGAGGGAGGGGTGAGATGTCACTACACCTACACAGGAAGGTCCCAGACTCCAAGGAGAAATATGACATTGTGGATAGTTTGGATTTCTTGCAATGAGTCTTCAGACTCCATGGAGGTGCCTGTACAATAATAATAATATTCATAACAAAAATGATTATTTAGGCTAAACCTAATACATCTTGTTAACAAACTACACCACATAATGGAATATAGCTACAATGCCATACCTGGAAGAAAATTTCTTGTACTGTTCTAAAGAATCTAGTGAAATAATTCACTCATGGGTAATTTTTAACCGTGAGGAACCAGGGATTATGGACAAATAACATAAGTTGATTCAATCTTGTAACACTTCAATTATTCATTTTATACACACACATTGTGTGCTGCCTGCTTTCTCACCTGAAATCAATACGAGAAAGCAGACAGCACACAATGTGTGTGTAAAATAAATCTTGCATTTTCCATCACTTATACTGTTAACAGTTTTATGTATCTTCTTTTCATTTTGTAAACCAGTATTCATGAAGCAAGTAGATATTCTTACTTTGTCAAGGTTAAGTTACTGGTTTTCTTAATTTATGATAATTAACACAATTAACTTAGTTATTTACATACAGGGTTAGTAAAAAGCACTGATCTGTTTGTCATTGACAAGCAAGAATTCTGGTTGATAGGTAAAAAAAATACCGTATTTTTCCGTGTATAAGACGACACCTCCATGTATAAGATGACGCTACTTTTTCGAACCCAAAATTAAGAAATCAATATTTTAAACATAAAACAGAACACATTTGATATTTTTTTAAAATTTCAAAGTATATTTAGTAAATAGATAATATTTTTAGGATACATACTGAGATACATCTAAGATGCATTTTCTGGGCTAACTTGGTTTGTGTTCTCATTGCCAATCCTTCTCTCCTCATGAAGTTGAAGCACCATTTTGCCTTTCCTGTGAAATCAACAATGTTTATTTCTCTAGCAAACCTTTTTGCCTCAAAGTGAATAAGCTTGGTTAACACACATATCCCACTCTGGCGCTGCTCCATAATCCAAGTCTTAAGCCTCTGCCCCAAGTCTGGCCATTTGGCTGGTTTTCCTCTTAAGGCCCTCTTCTTTTTTGGCATCTTGAATAGTTGTTCTTCATGTTTTCTCCACTGTCTAATCATACACTCAGTGAGAGGAGGTCCAAACTCTCTCTCTGAAGCTTTATTTCCATGTTCTTTTGCATAATTGATGACTTTTAACTTGAATTTTGAAGAATGTGACAATCATTTTTTTATTTTCAGACATTGTCATGGGCTAGTGCTCAAAATATTGTTAATGAATTAACTTACCCCACCAATGAGTTGCAGATGTATGAATGCTTTCAGAGTTCTGATTGGTTTATTCAAAATCAGCCATTAATGACGTCAATCGACAGAGTTAACAAAGGCTAGTGATCGGTGGAAGCTTATTCGAGGAGACAAGGTACTGGCAGTTTCACCACGGCAACCACGGGTCTCTCAACTGGTTACACCCCCATGTATAAGACGACCCCCAATTTTTGGTGTAAAAATTTTAGAAAAAAAAAGGAGTTTTAGTTTAAAATCAGTTATTTAACTAAGTCCATGGTATGTTTTATGTCATAGTTTTTTAGTACTTTTTTTTACTCTACTTATTGTGCTTAGCAAATCTGGTTTAATCAATTATCACTTATTTTGTCATAATGGAATATACATGATTTTATATTAAAAAACTCCAGTGTAATAATGTAACCAACTAATCATGATGTGGTAATCTATGCACAGTGGTAATTAGCTTATTTCATATCCATGTAGAAATTTAAGAAGGAATTATTAAGTTTTATTTCCTCAACATACTGAATTTCTTTATATTGATTCTAAAAACAACCCAAAGGTTTCTATTGTTCTCACTGGTCTTGTTTGTTCACCACCTATCTTGCAGGATGAAAAATTCAGGTTTCCAGGAAGAAAAACCTGCTGCCTTCATGAGATCAACTAAGCATTATTTAAAAAGCCCATATAAAAGATTCTTTGCATCATAGATGGGATTCAAATTCAGGTCTTTTCATCAATCTAAGAGTATCGTCCAGAACTGAGCTATGAAAGGTCAAATTTAAATTTTTATTCTTTTGATTTTAATTTGTTTATTTTTATTTAGTTATTTTTAATGCAATCCTACCATGAAAGGTTGTAAACCAATCATACATTTAGTACTATGAGTGGACCAAGGTTAGATAATTCATTTCCCCTAATTCCTGAGACAAAACATGGTACCTTTCAAGGTATTGTGGGCATCTGATGAAAAGTGTGGCAGTAATCTCAGGTCTGGTAATGTTAAATCGTCTCCCACCTAAAGACTCACTAACATCCATGGCATATTGATACTCAAACCCATAACCTGGTTGTTGAAGAGTGGGTGCACTATTCTCTCAGTGATATTATGGCAAAACCTTATATATCAGACCTCCCCTGCTCTTTTTTTTTTTTTTTTTTTGAGAGAACCATCAATGGGCAATTGGTCAACTTATAGTACCATGGATGGGAAAGAAGGAACTCGTTCACATTTACCTTAAAAAAGCTGTGGATTGTATTCCTTGGGAGAAAACACAAGATGACAGACTGTTCCAGAGGGCAGCAAAGGAAGGGATGAATGAAGAGTAAAAGAAATTTCTTCTTTGAGTTTGGAGATGTATTGTGAGGAAGTGTTGAATGAATTTAGCAGAGAATGGGATATTACTGATGCTAATTTTGATGAATAGTAGTTGTAGAAGTATTTGTAGAAGATGCAAGCAGTAGAAACAGAGTATCTGTGTGAAAGTGAGTGAAGTGTATTAGTGAGAAAGGAGTCATTAATCAGTCCGACCAGCCTGTTCTGTACAAAGTCCAGTATGTTTAGGGAGCTCTAGGGGGAATCACCCCAGATGTGAGAGCAGTATTTGATGGTCAGATGGATTTGTGATTTGTACAAAGTTAGAAGTTGTTTGGAGTTGAAATAACACTTTGAGTGAAAAAGAAAACTTAAAATTTTTCGGAGGCAGAGAAGGCAATATTTGTAATGTGTTTGTACCAAGAGAGAGAGATTTCAGGTTAGTGTTATCCTAAGAAGATAGATCTCATCATGCAAAGGGATTTGGATGTTGTCAAGAGTAAAGCTGGAAGAAAAGGGTTCTTTTTTTTCGTGAGAAATAAGGTAGATCTCTGTTTTGCTAGCACGGAAACTGACAAGATTATCCTAATCCCACTGATGAATGTTTTGTAGATAGCAGTGGTTAAGGCTCTGGAGATAGTGGTGATTTGTGCATTGCCAAGTTGGTCAAATGAAATGGAGGAATGCAATGTTCTGTTGCCAGAAAAACTATGTATTGAGTTGACAATTTGCTGGAGTAGATCATTTATATACAGAAGGAATAGGGTGGGTCAGAGAACAGTCTTGTGAGATTCCCCTGCATTGGTTGTACGCTTAGAAGAAAAAGAACCATCCACCATCATCTAAAGCAAGTGTAAAGTCAGAAAGCTGGCAATTCAACTAAACAAGTTAGAGGAAGACCAAAATGATGGAAGTTTACTTAACAGGCCTATGTGCCAGACCTAGTCAAAACCCTTGGAGTTAGAAAGGGCAACCACTTCTGACGCACCAAACTTCTCTATGGCATTTGTCAAGACATGGTTGGGTCAAAAATGTATAACTGAGAGGCTACCTCCACATAGCCTTTAAAGGAATGCGGAGAACCAGGGCTTCTAAATAATGTCCAATCCTCACCCTCTCGTGGTGCACCCTGTTGGGTATCTACCTGGATACTGAACAAATGAGGATGGGCTGCCAATTTGGGATTTAGCTGACCAAATTGTATTCTTATTGGTTAAACCAAAATAAAAAATGATGGTACAACATGACAAAATTTCATGCCGGCTGGGGCATCGCCCGGTTAAACAAGTTACCCCGTTGCATTCGCCAGGGAACCAAGGCGAACAGCGAAAAGTCAGCTACTGAAACAAATCTGAAAACAGACACACCCCAACTCAACATCATCAGGGCTAAAGATCGGTACTATCAACATAAGAAGCCTGAATGGCAAAGAAATGGAGCTAGCTGAGGAATTAGATAAGTACCAGATCGACATAATAGGGGTAACTGAAACAAAAAAGACAAAAACTGGTGAGATCTTTTTGAGCAATAAATACAAAATGTCATATTCAGAAAATGACAATCAAGGAAAAGAAGGAGTAGCCATAGTATTCAACACAAAATATGAGGCTAATCATCTTGAATGGCTAATCTTCTTGAATTTTTGCCCACATCACTCAACTTGAGTGATGTGGGCAAAAATATGAGAATAGGGAACGGGACACTGAGACTTATTTGTGCTTATTTGCCCCACAGAAGTTCTACTAAGGCAGAAGTGGAGGAATTTTTTTAAAGTTTTAGAGAAAGTAACTTACACAATGAAAAAGGAAAAATTGGTCCTTGTTGGGGATCTAAATAGCAGAGTAGGAAATGATTGTCAGACATACAAAAATATTTTGGGAACATTTGCAGAAAAGAGCAAAGCTAATAATAATGGCAAATACCTGTTGGATTTCTGCTCAGGACATGGACTGGTTATTACTAACACCATGTTCCAACATAAAAATGTGCACAAATTCACACGGAGAGAAGAGCCAAGGAATAAGAAAAGTCTCATTGACAATGTTATTGTTGATAGTGATGATTTCTCCCTGGTGCAGGACACCAGGTGTACAGAGGATTTGAAATTCGAAGCGATCACTATTTAGTCTTGAGCAGGATAAAATTGAATTTCATATTGAAAAGACATGTAAGAAAGTATTAAAGCGAATAAAAGTTGAGCAGCTCTCAGATGTGAACTGTAGACTAAAATACACGATTATTGAAGAAAAAATGAAAGAGTTTGAGAACAGGAACCAAACCTTGGAGATTCAGTGGCAGGTCTTGAAGAAAAACCTGACTGATTCAGCCAGAGAGGCATGTGGTGAGGTTGTCTGCAAGGATAGAAAAATCAGAACTCCATGGTGGACGCAAGAAGTTAAAGAGGCAGTGAAGGAAAAGAAGAAAGAATATCAAAAGTTCCTGGCAAATAAGTCAGCTTTTGCTCTTAGAGAATACAGAGACAAATGTAAGAAAGATAAACAATGTGTAAAACGAGCTAAACAAAAGTCATGGGAGAACTTTTGCAAGAACATAGAAAATAAATATCAAGAAGGTGGTAAGATATTCTGGAGATTGTTGAAGAAGCTTAGAAATAAAGGAAAGAGTGCTGTAAAAGGAGTTAGAGATGATAAAGGTGACATGGAAACAGGGGAAAAAGATATCCTTGAAGTATGGAGTAATTACTTCGAAAAATTGTTGAATGAAACAATCGGTGACAGCACAGTGATAAAAAACACTCAACAGGCATACAGTCAAGAATACATATCCATACTTGAAGTAGAAAAAGCCATCAAAGGCTTGAAATATGGAAAGGCAGCAGGAAAATATGATATTAGACCTGAAATGCTGAAGTATGGTGGTATAAGTCTTACAGTGGCTGCACTGCATAGTTCAGAGAGCCTGGACAGAGGGACGAATTCCCGATGATTGGAGTAGAGCTCTCATAGTACCCATATATAAAAAGGGAAATAAAACTGAATGTGAGAATTACAAAGGTATATTCCTACTGAGTGTTCCTGGCAAGATCTATGCAAGTATACTTGAGAAACGGTTGAGAATAATTGTGGAAGAAAAGCTTGGTGAAGAACAAGCTGGATTCAGGCCAAATATAGGCTGTCAGGATCAGATCATCACTTTACGACAAATTTTTGAAAAAGCATGGAAATATAACAAAGATTTGTATTTAAGTTTTGTCGATCTGGAAATGGCATATGACAAGGTGCCAAGAGAGAAACTATTCAATATGCTACAGTTATATGGTGTCAATGGGGCATTATATCAAGAAATACTTAGTCTTTATTTGAGTTGTAAGTCAGCAGTTAGAATTGAAGTACAGGAAGATGGTTTAATGTTAATGGTGTGATACAAGGATGTACATTATCCCCTCTGGTATTCATTATCGATATGGATCACATTATGAAGGAAAGTGGTATTAAACATGATATCAGAATTGGAGACGTTGGAGAATTGGAGATGTCAGCTCTTTGCTTTATGCAGACGATGTTATACTTCTACATAAATCCGCTACAAGTTTGCAAGATTCCCTGACTAAATTGAATAACTGTTGTAATAGATATGATATGAAGGTCAGCATTAAAAAGACAAAGACAATGAAAATAGGCAGAATCATTGAAAATGTCAACTGTGTTGTGAATGGAGAACCTGTGGAACAAGTAAAACATTTCAGCTACTTAGGCAGGATTTTAACTGAAGATGGTAAATTAAATATGGAAATAGACAACAGAATCAACAAAGCTGGTATGGTGAGAAGTCAATTGAATAAATTCATATGAAATAAGAGAGAAATTAGTCGGAACACTAAATTAGCTGTATACAAGACAGTGTTCAAACCAGTTTTAACCTATGGATCTGAGAGCTGGGTCAGAAATAAAACACTTGACCAAAGACTAGAGACCGCAGATATGAGAGTTCTGAGAAAGATTTGAGATGTGAACAGATGGCATCAATGGCAATATCATATTAAAAATGAGGATATTAGGAAAGAACTTGACATTGTCAACATCTAGGAATATGTTAGACTACACTCAAACAGAATGGGCGAAGAAAGATTAGCAAAACAAGTGTTCTCTGCCAGGTTGGCAGGAAAATGACCCAGAGGAAGACCAAGATATAGGTATATTGATACGGTACAAAGTGCCTTAGACGATAGAAATATAAGATCTGATAATGTTGGAGTCTTGACAAGTAACAGACTGATTTGGAGGAAAATTGTAGATAGGAAGTTAGTAATGATGTAAATTTTTCATGTAGTACTATCATATCCTGTACACCCCTTGAGGGTACATGTCAGGAATTTGATGATGATGATGGTTGACAAAGGCGAGTAGATCACTTGTTTGAGAGTGACAGAATCGATATTGGCAGTCATTTATTAATTGAAAATCTTCAAGATAGCATAGCAGTTGATATCTCTTTCAATTACTTTGGAGAGAACTGGAGTAAGACAGACTTTTTAAGACAATCAGAGGAATACTATCAGGGCCAGGACTTTTCGGTATCTAATATAAGCAAAATTTCCTGGTCTTTTTTTTTGGAAAAGGACATGCTGGATATTGAGTTTAGATTGTGTGGAATGATTGGAGAAATTCACCAAAATCAGCAGCACAAGAATTGGAGGAAAAGTAAGAAGCCAGGAGATCAGCTTTTTTTTTTTTTTTGGTTACGATGCAGCAGAGCCATCAGGATGCAACAGCGGTAGGAGTAGCGTTGGACAGAAATTTCGACCAATGGTTTGGCTAGAGTCCAGAATGCATGGCTGTCATTTGGAAGGGATGCAAGATTCCTGCTTCTAGCTCTCTCAAAGTCAGTTTTTGATGTGTTGATAGAGTTTTCTTGTAACTATTCCAAGCTCTGGCATAAGTAGTATTATATATGGATGGAGTTTTGGATGCAAGCCAGTTATGGTATGCTTGACTGTGTCACACTTGTGGGCGAACCAAGGCTTAGATGGGTGATGGGAACTTAGGATCGAACGAGGAATAAATGTTTCCATGCTGATAATAATTATTTTGGTGATATGCCGAGCATATCACGAAACATAAGTTTGAATCAGATGGCTGGAAACAATAATCTATCCAAGGAAATGTGGAATAGTAGTTGCATAGATCATCCCATTTGGCTTTCCATACAATGCATGGATCCAAGTGATATTGTTTGTGTTGTTTCATGGGAGAAGAGTTAAGCACGAGACTGCAGCTCAAACTACCTAGATGACAAACTACATTCACCGTGTACTTGTACTTTAATAGGAACTAGTGAGGTCCAAGATATTTGGAGAGTGACTGGGATTGTCTGGTATTCTGATAGCATGTGTGATATTTGTGTAAGATCAGTGATGGCAAATATCTCAGCCCCTTTACTTGCTTGATCTGTGCAGTTGGAATAGGAGGGCCAGCTGGTGTCATGAACAGAAACAAAAAATGACTTTACAACTGAATGGTGAATTACAACATGTGAGTCCATAGATTTGGAAACAGCACTGTCATGGATTCCACATTAGGTATTATGCTTAGCAATTAAATGTCAGCAATCTCTTGACATGAACATGCTAAAAGATGGATGTACTAGTTTGTAATTCTATAGACAACTGTTTCAAATAGTTGTGCGTGTGAGAGAGAGAGATTTACCTTCCATGCTTCTTCCCATACTTTTCTCACTAACTGTTCGGCATGCTCCTCTGCTTCCAAGACTCTTCTAACCAAATGTTCTGCTCTTTCTGCTGCTCTTGCTGGAAATGAGACATCAATTTCATCGATTTCTTCAAAGTCTTCTTTCTTTGAATATTAAATATAAAAATAAATTTCCAATAAGTACACAAACAAAATGAATAATAACAAATATATTATTCATTTATATAAGTGCAATTACTTAGTTTCTTATTGCATAAAAAAAAATAATTAAAATATGAATATAAGCTGAGCTAAAATTTCAGTTGTATATGTAATTATATTTTAAAATAAAAGCATATATAGTGCATATATTTTAACAAGAGACACCATTTTAGCTGCATTTATATGCTCTGAGGTAGAAACTTGTACATAAATAACAAACATGGAATCTGCCATCCATGTAGCAAAAATAATTAAAGAAAATGATATTCATCAATAGAATATCTGGCTCTTCAGTTAATCAAAATATGAATCTGCTCACTACACAGTAATATGATGATACTGCTGCTGCAGCAAAGCATAAACAAATGGTTTTTATATACAAAAATAGCAAAAACATACCTGTGTTAATGACAAAGATGTGGAGTGGAGACATGGGAGGCATCCATGCAATAATGAAAAAGAATATTTTAAAAATAAAATAAAAATAAAAAATATACATATACACACACACCTAAACCTCTTTTTATGCGAATTTTGTTTACACGAATCCGGAGTTACGCAAATTGGGATATAAAAAAATTTTTTTTTTTTTTTACGTGATTTTTATTCACTTTTACCAACCTAAAGTCTAAGTTAGGAAAAAATCCATAATTCAAGAAAATTCTGAGAATTTTGTAGAATTGCATTCTCGTTTCAATTAAGAACATTCTAAATTCTTACGAATTTCATTTATTGGGAATTCCCCGAATTACAGTTCATAACTGACTGTGCATAAAAAAGCAGTTCTTAGCAGTTTGAATTTGGTGTTAGAGTAGACAACACAGTTACTGCATTTTTCAAATAAAATCAAAATCGCGTTATAAAATTAAGAAATAATAAATGGTTAACTATATGTAATTTTCAAACTTTCATTTCATTAACCGAAGATTTTAATATAGCCCTCACATGATGTTGCCGATAACCAAAAATAAAAGGAAAGCCATTTGCTTGAATATAAAATTTCAAATTTTAGATCGTTTTCCAACTGGGGAAGGTGCGATGGCTGTGGGTAAGCATTTTGGAGTCTGTGAATTAACTGTCAGATCTATAAAGAAAAATGAAGAGGCTATTAGAAAAGCGGTATGTTCTGGTACAAAATCGAGTGTAAAATTATCATCATACACAAGAGATGTTATTCTAGAAAAGGCCAAAATGCTTTAGTGATGTGGATAGAAGATAATGTACAAAAAAGAATGCCAGTTGACAGAAATTCCATCAAGCAATCAGCATTGAGATTTTATGAACAGATTAAAAAACTGCAGCCAGATACTTCATCTCAATCGAGGAAAAAATATGAATTTCATGCAACAATGGTTGGCTGGCTAAGTTTATTAAAAGACATGCTCTTCATAACATAAAAATTAAAGGTGAAACGGCTTCTGTTGATGAAACAGCTGCTAAAGCATTTCCACAAAAGCTTGCTAAAATAATTGAAGATGGAGGTTACACTTGTGAACAAGTTTGGAATATGGATGAAACTGGCCTTTTCTGGGAAAAAAATGCCAAACAGAACTTACGTATCAAAAATGCAAAAAACTGTTGGTGGTTTCAAAGCAGCAAAGGGTCGCATAACACTCCTATTTTGTTCGAATGCTTTAGGAGATCGGATGTTAAAACCACTGCTCATAAATCGATCATTAAGACTATGGTCAATGAAAGGTGTAGATTTTCAAAAATTGCCAGTTCATTGGATGGCCAACAAAAAAGCTTGAGTGACCATTGATATTTTCACTGAGTGGTTCCACAAACATTTTGTGCCAGAAGTTAGATGCTATTTGAATGACAAGGGTCTCGAATTTAAACTGCTTTTGATTCTTGATAATGCACCTGGGTCATCCTGCCATACAACACCCAAATATGCAATTTTTTTTTCTGCTGCCCAATACCACATCATTGCTACAACCTCTAGATCAGGGTTTAATTGTGACTTTTAAAACACACATCAGACGAACATTTCAGTACATTTTGAACAAGCTAAATGATGAAACACTGTCAGTTATGGATGTGTTGAAAAAATTTTCAATTATGGATTGTATTGATCAAGTTCATTTATCGTTATCTGAATTGAGACCAGAAACTATGAATGCATGCTGGAAAGCTATTTGGCCTGCATGTGTTAAAGAGAATGCTCCTGTTCCTTCCCTTCAATCATACTGCAGAATTCCCCAATATAATAAATTTGGCATGTGAAATTGGCGGAGACAAATTCGTTGATCTTACATCGGCAGATATCGAAGAATTGTTAATTGATAAACCTCTTAGCGAAGACGAAATAGTGGAGATTATTTCTGAGTCTCCTGAAAGCGAAGAAGTTAATGATCAAGATAATACTACTTTTACTGCTGATATAATTAAAGAAGGTCTTAAACTGGCCAGTAATTTAGGCAATTATTTTACCCGACATGATCCAAATGAAGAACGTGCTGGGAAGTTTTCACCTGAGCTTAAGTTATTAATGTCTTCATACAGAGAATTATATCGTGACTTATCTAAAGCATCAACACAGCGATTAATAACTGAGTTTATGTCTAAAACTACTGAAACAACCAGTGGCACTTTTGTTCAAGACATGACAAGAAGAATTCCACAAGTTGAGGCGGAAGTTGAATGACGATAATACCATATCTAGTAGTTCTAGTGATATTACAGTCTCACGAAAACGAAAGCTTTCGCGTTTATTGTCAGAAACTGATAGCGAATAACATAATTTTTTTTTATAGAATCCTTAGCACAACAACTGAAATGAATATGTTTTTTTAAAGTTATTAAAATTCATTATATGTATGTGTGTTCTCCATGAAATGTAAATAAAAATCTTATGATCCTAATCAATTTAATGTTTGTTTTTTTCATTATTTTGCTTATATTTCAGGTTTAGAACCAATCTTCACTTTTTCTATGGAGTCAGTAGTTCTTTTTACGAGAATTCTATTTACACGTAATTTTTCGGAACGTATCTATCGCGTAAAAAGAGGTTTAGGTGTGTGTGTGTGTGTGTGTGTGTATCCTGTACACTAACTATTCATGAAGTGGTAAACCAAATGCAGATTGCTCATTCATTTCAATAAAGTTTGTGCAAAACAGCTTTCCAAAACTTGGTTTGACATCTGCAATGAACTTTGAAATCAGTAATGCAATGGAGGTTGATGGCTTCCCAAACAGTCCCCCCCCCCCCACACACACCTGTGTGTGTGTGTGGGAGGGGTACCAAGTGGACAATTGCACTCCTTTCCATCATGTCTAACTTAATACTGCTCTGGAAGCAGTAAGATTTGCCTATCTGTGGGATTTCTTATTACAGTATGTTCAATTTATTTACCACCAAGTGCTGAATTAAATTAAATCGATCTTAATAACATTCTCTTACAACTGCCTGAACCTATACTTCTTATGGGTGAATTTAATAGTCACAATATTCTGTGGGGCAGTGCCAAAATGGATGTGGTTGAATCATTGAAAGAATTCTTGACAATAATGACCTCTCCCTTATGAATAATAGACTCAATATCCTTCTTCCATGAAATCTTACAAACGGATCCCCTTCCATTCTTTCACTGCTCATGCGGGACGTTGAAGAGAACACATATGGAAGCAATCACATTCCTGTTCTTTGTACAATGTCTTCACAGGAACCATGTTCCCCTACATCAGGGGTCTTCAACCTTTCAGACAGTGCAGGACACATTAAAAATTTCAATGAAGGCCACGGGCCATTAAGCTACACTGTGGTATGTAGAGTAGTAAGATGCTTTCCAGATTAACAAGGAATGCTGTGCATTTGATACTTTACATAAAATCCCATAAAAATAAACTCAGCTTTAAGAGCATAGGTAAGAGTGGGGTTCATGATAAGTAAATACAATCAATACTTGAAAAAATATATAATTTAATGAAGAAAACATTCATTTTTTACAATGTCAATGGGCAACTTGGCAATGTTTTTCCTTGACCAGCTTCTCGATGTTGGCATCAGTGTTGGAAGTCGCTATGTGCAGAGTATTCTTGAGATGTTGGTCCGTAATCTGAGTTCTTGTCTTGGACTTCACATGCTTCATTCTGGAGAATGAACTGCTCACATAACTATGCCTTTCCTAACAAAGCATCATCATCATCATCATCATCATCATCATCAAATTCCTGCCATGTACCCTCAAGGGGTGTACAGGATATGACAGTACTACACGAAAAAATTACATCATTACTAACTTCCTATCTACAATTTTCCTCCAAATCAGTCTGTTACTTGTCAAGACTCCAACATTATCAGATCTTATATTTCTATCGTCTAAGGCACTTTGTACCGTATCAATCCACCTATATCTTGGTCTTCCTCTGGGTCGTTTTCCTGCCAACCTGGCAGAGAACACTTGTTTTGCTAATCTTTCCTCTCCCATTCTATTTAAGTGACCATACCATCTGAGATTAGCTCTGCTAACGCATTCCTGGATGCTGACAATGTCAAGTTCTTTCCTAATATCCTCATTTTTAATATGATATTGCCATTGATGCCATCTGTTCACGCCTCTAATCTTTCTCAGGACTCTCATATCTGCGGTCTCTAGTCTTTGGTCAAGTGTTTTACTTCTCACCCAGCTCTCAGATCCATAAGTTAAAATTGGTTTGAACACAGTCTTGTATACAGCTAATTTAGTGTTCCGACTAATTTCTTTCTTATTCCATATGAATTTATTCAATTGACTTCCCACCATACCAGCTTTGCTGATTCTGTTGTCTATTTCTATATTTAGTTTACCATCTTCAGTAAAAATTGTGCCTAAGTAGCTGAAATGTTTTACTTGTTCCACAGGTTCTCCGTTCACAACACAGTTGACATTTTCAATGATTCTGCCTATTTTCATTGTCTTTGTCTTTTTATTGCTGACCTTCATACCATATCTATTACAACAGCTATTCAATTTAGTCAGAGAATCTTGCAGACTTGTAGCGGATTTATTTAGAAGTATAACATCATCCGCATAAAGCAAAGAGCTGACATTAACATCTCCAATTTTGATATCAGGTTTAATACCACATTCCTTCATAATGTGATCCATATAGATAATGAATAACAGAGGGGATAATGTACATCCTTGTCTCACACCAGATTTAACATTAAACCATCTTCCTGTACTTCCTTCAATTCTAACTGCTGACTCACAACTCAAATAAAGACTAAGTATTGCTTGATATAATGCCCCATTGACACCATATAACTGCAGCGTATTGAATAGCTTCTCTCTTGGCACCTTGTCATATGCCTTTTCCAAATCGACAAAACTTAAATACAGATCTTTGTTATATTCCCATGCTTTCTCGACTATTTGTCGTAAAGTGAAGATCTGATCCTGACAGCCTCTTTTTGGCAACATTGACACTGAATGGCATTGAAAATAAATCGAAAGAAGACTGCTGGTTACGAAAATCACTAAATAGCTCTTCGAACTCACTTCACAACACAGCTAATTTTATAGCATATTCATCAAGAGACAAACAGTTGGACTTAGCGAGAAGCTCAAAACGAGTTAAGTCTTTTTTTGAGAGTTGTCACTCCCAAAGTTTGAGCTTGGCCACAAAAGCTTTGATGTGATTAAACAGAGTTGATCTTTGGATTGTAGCCACGTATTTAGGTCATTCATATGCAAAGTGATGTTGTCACAGAAGCAAAGTCAGTCATCCACTTCGGATCATTAAATTCCGCAATCGGATACCCCTTGGTTTCCATGAACTGCTGTATTTCGCTCCTTAAGTCAAAAAGAACCTTCCCTTTGCGCAACCAACACACATCACTATAATAAACCACATCACGTGAACCGCTTCGCACTCTTGGGTCAAAAACTTTTGGAATTGATGATTCAATCCTCTTGCCTTAATAATGTTGACGACAGACACAACAACTTTCATGACATACTCAAATACAACAGTTTTTGCACACAAATTCTCCTGGTGGATTAAACAGTGGTAATGGATGAAATCTTTCCCTTCTAGTTCCAGTTCTATCCGTAGCAGCACAAAAAAACCTTCAAACTTTCCCACCATAGCATGGGCATCATCAGTTACCACACCCTCTAGGTTGGTTACGCTGAGGTCGAAATGCTGTAGCATTTTCTTGGTGGCTTCAAGAATATCAGTAACTTTTGTTGCTCCCTTCATAGATATGAGCGCTAGCAGTTCTTCTGTCACATTGAATTGTTGATCAATGCCACGAACAAAGATAGCCAGTTGTGCTATCTTTCACATCTGTGCTTTCATCTAAAGCAAGTGAATATGACATAAATTCGGACGACCGTTTTTTTAAAGTTCCTTCAATGTCATTGGCAAGTTCTTCAACACGTCATGCTGCAGTTACCCCAGACAAACTCGGTTTTTTAAACAGGTCCTTATTATTTGGGCACAGAATATCCCCAGCGTACACAAGAATATAAATTAAATTATACTTTAATAAATATTTCCGATATTTCGGCAACATCGCGTTGCCATCTTCAAAAGGAACTTACAAAAAAGGCACGTGCATGTAGACACTACAACACAATAACCGAGAATGAAGTGAGGAAGCTATTATTCTCCTAAAATTCCTAATGGTGCCCCCTAGCAGGCTTTGTAGGTGTTCTTGGCCGTTGGGCTGAAGGTCTGCTGATGTAAGTCTCCCAAATTTGGGGCAGTCTTGTGCAACCAAATTTGTTGAGGTCTGCAGAGTTTCTTAGGGCTGAGGCTGATTCCATGAATAGTCTTTCGAATATGAACTTGCTACGGTGTATTATTGTAGCTTTCTTCCACCGTATTCTGTGGTGTGTATCCAGAGCATGGTCTGCAAGACCCGAGTGGCTGTACTTGTGAAACCAGATGTAGTCCTTCTGTTTCGAAATTCTGATATTCACTGCCCTGCCTGTTTGACCAAAGTAAGACAGTTTGCAGCTGCAAGGGACCTGGTATACACCAGGTAGGTCTAGGGCAGTGATGGCAAACCTATGACACGCATGTCAGCACTGACACACCTTGGATGTTGAAAAATATTGGTATTCTGATGAAAAAACTGCGATAAATCGTGTAAGATCACTCTCGGTTAAGGTGAAGGTAGGTTTGTTCATTGAAAGAACTTTCTACCAGTAGTCAGCAACAGAAAAGTCATTAAATGTACTGTAAGTTTGTAATTTCAGTTTATTAAATTAAATGTATAGTATGAATTCATAGATTTTATATCAATGTCTTATTAAATAAATAGCCTAACATGATATGTATAAGTCACCATCTATGATTATGTAGTTACATTTATAATGCATGTATGCAAGTGGCACATCAACAACGTCAATATTTAAAAAAAAAAAAGTTTGACACACCTGGGTAAAAAGGTTCGGCATCACTGGTCTAGGGGAAGTGGTTGGTCTTTAGTGGAGCGAATAAGGGATGCCAATTTTCTGTATGGTCTGTAACAGCAGGTCAAGTCATTTTTTTTAAAGATTTTTGGTAATTTTTCCAAGGTGTCTCAGATGTAAGGAATGGTGATGGATTTAGAGCAATCCTTGTTGTGAATGGGGAAAGGGGGTTTTGTTGGTTTCAATATTTTTTGGATTTTATGGGGGAGGGTAGCCATTGACTGAGAAAGTGTTGAGGATGTGATTTAGTTCAGTGTTTAGGGCCTTGTCATTTAAACAGATTAGTTTAGCCCTGTTGTATAGAGTTTTCACCACTCCATATTGTTGTGAGGGAGAAGGGATTGTTGGTGAATGTACCTGCCTGTATGGGTGGGTTTTCTATAAACTGAGAAAACCAAGGTTCCATCAGGCTGGGGGGGGGGGGTGACTAGTGTGTCTAGGAAAGGGAGGCTGTTGTTTTCCTCTTATTCCAGAGTGAACTTGATTCTGGGGTGTTGGTTGTTTAAGTGTTTTAAAGAAGGAGAGGAGTGTGTCAGAGTCATGTGGCCAAATAGTGAATACATTATCAACGTAGCAAAGCCTTATGGTTGGTTTTTGTGGGGCATAGGCTAAGGCTTTTTCTTTAAAGGTCTCCATAAAGAAATTGACCAAGGGCAGGGAGAGTGGTGAACCCATGGCTGTTCCCTCCATTTGTTTGTAGAATTGTCCCTGCCAAACGAAATAGCCTGAGTTCGTCGTGAACTGAAATAGGGCTGAGATATCGGGAGGAAATTTAGCTTGGATTAGCTCTAAAGTTTCCTTGAGTAGGACAACTGTGAATAAGGAGGAGACGTTAAAACTGACCATTATGTCAGTATGTTGGAGTGTAAGGTTTTCTATGCTGGCTTTGAAATGGGCTGAGTTTTTTTATGTGTGATGGTGTGTTGCCAGTATAATGTGTGAGTGCTTTGGCCAAATTTTTAGCTGATTTGTATGTAGGGGAATCGATGCCATCCACTATGGGACGTAATGGAATGGCACATTTTCTTTGTGTATTTTTGAGGTCCATAAATATGGGAGGGGGGGGGAGTTTTCTGATTTGGTGGGTTTATATTTGATAGGGAGGAAAGTAGCCCGATCTAATAGAAGAGCATTAAGCTTACCTGTGTAGTCCGTTTGGTTACATACAACAGTTGCATTTCCCTTATCCGCTTTGGTGATAACTATTTCTTTATTATTCCTCATTTTCTGCAGAGCTTTACACTCCTTATAGGATATGTAGGCTATTTCGTTTGGCAGGGAAAATTCTACAAACAAATAGAGGGAACCAGCCATGGGTTCACCACTCTCCCCACCCTTGGCCAATTTCTTTATGGAGACCTTTGAAGAAAAAGCCTTAGCCTCTGCCCCACAGAAACCAACCATATGGCTTTGCTACGTTGATGATGTATTCACTACTTGGCCACATGGCTCTGATACACTCCTCTCCTTCTTTAAAACACTTAAACAACCAACACCCCAGAATCAAGTTCACTCTGGAATAAGAGGAAAACAACAGCCTCCCTTTCCTAGACACACTAATCACCAGCCAGCCTGATGTTTTCTCAGTTTATAGAAAACCCACCCATACAGGCAGGTACATTCACCAACAATCCCTTTCCCCTCAAAACAATATGGAATAGTGAAAACTCTATACAACAGGGCTAAACTAATCTGTTCAAATGACAAGGCCCTAAACACTGAACTAAATCACATCCTCAACACTTTCTCAGTCAATGGCTAATCCCCCCCCCGCATAAAATCCAAAAAATATTGAAACCAACAAACCACCCCCCCCTCCCCACTTCACAACAAGGATTACTCTAAATCCATCACCATTCCCTACATCCGAGGCACCTCTTAAAAAATTACCAAAATCTTAAAAAAACATTACTTGACCTCCTGTTAGAGACCATACAAAAAATTGGCATCCCTTATCCACTCCACTAAAGACCAACCACTTCCCATAGACCAGTGGTGTTCACCCTTTACTACGTGAGCTACTTTGCTATAAAAAGTTATTCACCGATCTACTCTCTTATATAGATCACATTACCCCAACCTGATATCTGATTACGCACAAATAAACAACTAAAAAAAAAATACACAACTAAAAACTTCATTTGTGTATTTAAAAATTTATTTATCATTTTTAATTATAATACAACAAATATTTTAATACAACAAAAAAAAAATATATATTTGAATAAAATATTTATTTCTCTATTTTGGAAAACCAAAGTTAGAAAAAACAACAGATTGATTACAAACTCACAAGTTACAAGAAATGTTGGTTGATTAAAAAAAAAAAAACTTAATGTGAAATTTGGCATTGTTTGGACCTCGCAATATTTTCATAGTCAAGTTGATATGAAGAAGTGGCCAATCGCAGACAATCATCCAAATGATCATTTGTAATTTGGTTTCTTAATTGATTTCACATGGGAAATGCCAGGTGATATCGCAAGATACCAGATTGATTATATGCTAATACAAAACAGGTACAGAAACAGTATAAAAAGGATATCAGCATATCCAGAGCTGATATCGACTCAGACCATAATTTGCTTGTTATGGAATTAAGAATACGATATAAGAAAATAAACAAAGGTAAAAACAAGAAAAGGTGGAACCTAGAAAAACTGAAAGGAGATGTAGGTAGGAAATTCAGAGAAGAACTGGAAAATAAAATAAGGAACAAAGAGAATATATCTGAAGAAACTATGGATGTTAATGCAAAATGGGATCAACTGAAAAACTTGATATATGAAACAGCTGCTGAAGAGATAGGTTTTGTGGAAGGGAAAAGAATTAAAAAGCCATAGATTACAAATGAAATGATAAGAAAAATGGAAGAAAGAAGAAGATGGAAAAATGTAAACACTGAAGAGGGAAGAAGAAAATACAAAGTATTAAATAATGAACTGAGAAGAGAAACTGATAAAGCAAGAGAGGAATGGTTGAAAACAGAATGCAAAGAAATTGAAGAAATGGAAAAAAGCAAAAGAAATTACAAATATTAAAAAAAGCATAAGAAATCTGCCATAGAAGATAAGCAAGGAAAACTGATTTATGATATTGAAATACAGTGTGAAAGATGGAAGGAATACATCGAAGAACTTTACGCAAAAAATGAAAGACCAACAAAAATTGAATTGGAAGAGCAAAATGAAATCTCAACAGAAGAAAGAGGTCCTGAAATACTAAAGAGAGAAGTAGAAACAACAATTAAGGAATTAAAAAGTGGAAAGATGGAGGGAGTGGATGGAATACCTAGTGAAATCCTAAAACAACTGGAGAACAAAGGTATAACAGAAACATGGGAACTCTGCAACCTCATTTACAAAACAGGAGTATGGCCTAAAGATTTCACAGAGAGTATTCTTATACCAATTGAAAAGAAAAGCAATCCTGCTAAGTGCAGTGACTACAGAACTATAAGCATACTCTCACATGCCTCCAAAGTACTGCTAAGAATATTAAATCAAAGATTGTATAATAGAGTGGAGTATTTTCTGGGGGATGATCAATTTAGATTTAGAAAAGACAGAGGAGCCAGAGATGCAATTGGAGTAATGAGGACCATATGCGAAAGGAATATAGAAGTAAATAAAGAAGTTTATATTTGTTTCATCAACCTTGAAAAAGCATTTGACATGGTGAAATGGGAAAATCTGATGGAAATATTACGCAAAATAGATTTAGATTGGAGAGACCGAAGGTTAATAGCTGAATTATATATGAACCAGATGGCCATAATAAAGACAAAAGTAGGAAAAACTAAAAAATGTGTGATTGGCAGAGGTGTAAGACAGGGATGCTGCCTGTCACTGATGCTCTTCAATATATTTGTAGAAGAAATGATAAAAGAAGCATTTTATGAAGAGGAAAGAGGAATCATTATTGGAGGAAGAACAACACAAAATATTAGATTTGCAGATGATCAAGCAATATTAGCTAATACCGAAGATGAACTACAGCACCTAATGCAAAAATTTGAAAATATATGCAAGAAATATGGTATGAAAATTAATGCAAAGAAAACAAAAGTGATGAGAGTCTCCAGGAAACCAGGAAGTATCAAGGTGATGATGAATGGAGAAAGTGTAGAGCAAGTGAGACAATACAAATACCTTGGTAGTATAATACAAGAAAATGTGACATGGAAATAAAAGAAAGAATTAACAAAGGAAAATATGCCTTTTATAGCAAGAAAAATTTGTTTATTAATAAAATGAATAAAAATCTAAAGAAAAGGCTTATTAAGTGCAATATTTGGAGTATGACCTTATATGGGTCAGAAACATGGACAATTAGAAAGAAAGAAGCTAAAATGTTGGAGGCATTGGAAATGTGGTTATGGAGAAGAATGGAGAAAATAAAGTGGACTGAAAAAATCACCAATGAAGAAGTATTACAAAGAGTTGAAGAAGAAAGGAATTGACCATAAGAAGAAGAAAGCATAACTGGATAGGACATGTATTAAGAGGAGACAGCCTACTCAAAAGAATGATAGAAGGGAAAATTGAAGGAAAGCGACCAAGAGGAAGAAGACGACTAATGATGCTTGATAATATAATGGGAACAAGAAGATATCAGAATATGAAGGAGGAAGCAAGAGGAAATTGGGGGAAGAGAATCTGCTGAGTTATACCATTGGACCTGTCAAGAGACAGAACACTAATGATGATGATGAATTGATTTTTTATGACAGTCATATTTGAAAAAGCAGATTCTGACAAGTATGTCAATCCGAAACACAACAGAATTTTTTGCGCAATATCAGTTAATATTGGGAATTTTTCATGTGCATACTTCCAAATGACTTCATTGTTTATTGATTTTAAATGTAAACTATTCTGAATGTTTATTATCTCAAGTTCTACTTCAGCTTGGTTTATATCAAACAGCCCACTAATTTTATTTGAAATTTCTGTGATGTTCAAGTTTTCTTGAAATGAATTATTGATAAAAGATGCAATCATTTCAGTTTTATTAAAATCTTTAAATCTTGAATTTATTTCTTCCTCAACTAATTCTATTTCATGAATAAATTCTTTTAAATCATACCGAAGAATTTCTTGATTTCGTTCAAAAAATTTTAATAAATATGAGAGATGTCTAAATTCGCAGTCATTTATATTTTTCTTTAATAAAAATAAGTATTGTTGGAAACTTTTCATTGAACTTAACATGTCAATTAAAGTTTTATCTCTACCTTGTAACTCTAAATTTAAATTGCTTAATTTTGTACAGAAATCTACTAAAAATAAGTGTAACACCATCTTCAATCACTCAACTGTGGATAAATATCTCCTTTTTCATCAAGAAAATTTTTATATCATTAATTAATACAAGAAATCTTTCTAAAAGTTCGCTGAGCCAGCGAACATTATTGTACAACAGAAGTTCCCTATCATCATCTGCCTGCAATTTAAATAACTGCCGTTGCAGGGCTTTTCCTCAAACAGAATTTACAATTTTAAATGTAATAACCAAAACATCTTTTGTGTTTAATCTTTTACTACACAGTACTTGTTGGTGAATAATACAATGGTACATTAAAAAATCTGGATATTTGTCATCGTTTTTACATAATGAAATGAGGCCTGATTTATTACCTATCATTGCAGGAGCACCATCAGTAGCAATAGACACAAGTTTAAAAAGTGGAAGTTTGTGTTGTTTCACAAATTCATAAAATGCCGAAAAAATGTCTTCTCCACTAGTCCTTCCGAATAATGGTATAATTTTCAAAAGTTCTTCTTTATTTGAATAATCTTGAAATACCATGCGAATAAATACCATTAACTGAGCAATATCAGTGAAGTCATTTGATTCAACAAATTGTAATGAAAATGCAATACACTGGTGAAAGTCTGACATTAACCTGGCCTGGAAACTTTTCTCCGGCAATTGGAACTCTTCCTTTCGGCAATTTGAAACCTTGTCTACAACCTAGAAGTTGTCTTTCTAGCGACATCTCGAACCGAGAAGCTCCTTTCTGGAAGCGGGAAACTCCTCTCTCGATGTAATGTGCTTTGGAATATTTAATATTTAAGCTACAATCAAGTTTTTAAACTTTGCTTATAACTGTATTCACTCGGTTATAAGCAAATTAATTCATTTACCCGGACTTATAAGAAAATTACTGATTTGACAATTTTAATGAAAAATAAATAAACAATAGCAATCCACTTAAATACATTAAAGTGAATTCCACTTAAATACACTTACAGCGTTGTCCCAAGAAGAGGGACAACGGATGCAATATTTGCGCTAAGGCGATTGATGGAGAAATATAGGGAGATGCAGGTGGAGCTACATATGGTGTTTATAGACCTGGAAAAGTCATACAACAGAGTGGCCAGACAGGAGGTATGAAGGTATATGAGGAAGAAGGGGGTGTTGGAAAAGTACATGAGGTTGGTGAAGGAGATGTATAAGAGAGCGAAAACTCAGGTCAGGTCTAGTGTCGGCATGACAGAGAGGTTCCCCATTGTCTTAGCGCTCCATCAGGGATAAACTCTGAGCCCCTACCTCTTTGATCTGGTCATGGATGTACTAGTGGAGGACGTCAAGAAGAGGGGCAATGGGAGCATGATGTTTGCCAATGATATTGTTCTCTGCAAATCATCCTGAGAGAAGCTTGAAAAGACCCTGGAAGAGTGGAGAAAAATATTGGAGGAGAGGCATGAAAATTAACCGGGTAAAGACCGAATATATGTCAAAGGGGAGTGATGAGGATATGATCATATATGACTCCAGGGTGAAATGTTAACTTCAGGGGAAAAATTCAAGTACCTTGGGTCTGTCGTCGAGAGGAATGGTGACCTGGATGAGGAAATACAGCTCCGAATAACATGCGGCTGAATGAACTGGAGGAAGATGAGCGGGGTCCTGTGTGACAAGAGAGTGAGTTGTAAGATGAAAGGAAAGCTGTATAAGATGGTGGTGAGGCCAGCAATGCTCCATGATGTGGAGACGTGGCCTATAACAAAGGCACAGGAGAGGAAGATGGATGTGGCGGAGATGTGGATGTTGAGATGGATGAGTGGTGTGACAAAGGACAGGATAAGGAATGACTACATCAGAGGGACGATCAAGGTGGGACCGATTGGTAAGAAGGTACAAGAAAGCAGGCTGAGGTGGTTCGGTCATGTAGAGAGAATGAGTGAGGAGTATGTTGGTAAACAAGTGGAGCGTATGGAGGTGGAGGGAAGGAGGAAAAGAGGCAGGCCCAAACTCAGATGGAGGGATAAGGTGGCAGAGGATCTTAGGGAGAAAGGATGGAGTTGGGAAGATGCCCTGGACCAGAGAATCTGGAAGAAGACGATTAAAGATGGGAACGCCGACCCCGTTTAACATGGGATAAAGCATAGTAAAGCATAGCGAAAGAAGAAGAAGAATACACTTAAAGCGAATTAAAAATAACACAAAATAATGATAAATAAAATATTATGTTTTCAGTTTTAATTAAATTTATAAGTAAGGAGGAATACACAAGAGATGGACCAAAAATCGCTCCATGATTGATGGGTTGAATTCCCCTGCCGTAGCCCTACCTAGTGTATACCAGGTAGGGCTAGGGCAGGGGTATGCATCTGTAAATTGTCTTACTTTGACCAAACAGGCAGGGCAGCGAATATCAGAATTTCGGAAGACAAGGACTACATCCGGTTTCACGAGTACAGCCACTTGGGTCTTGCAGAATACGGTGGAAGAAAGCTACAATAATACACTGTAGCAAGTTCAAATTCGAAAGACTATTCATGGAATCAGCCTCAGCCCTAAGAAACTCTGCAAACCTCAACAAATTTGGTTGCATGAGACTGCCCGAAATTTGGAAGACTTACATCAGCAGACCTTCAGCCCAACGGCCAAGAACACTTACAAAGCCTGCTAGGGGGGGGGCGCACATTAGGAATTTTAGGAGAATAATAGCTTCCTCACTTAATTCTCAGTTACTGTGTTGTAGTGCCTACGTGCACGTGCCTTTTTTGTAAGTTCCTTTTGAAGATTGCAACGTGACGTTGCCGAAATATCAGAAATATTTATTAAAGTATAATTTAATTTATATTCTTATGTAAGTGTCAATTCCTTAAGTGATTTAGTAATATCCCCAGCAACGATGAGACACTCTTACACAAACTCGGCGTTCAAGGCGTTGGATTTATTAGCAATTTATTCAGCTATTACATAACTTACTTTGACACATGCTTCGCTCTCTTCCCTCCGCCTTTTAAACGTACTCTGCTGGCATTTTAAATGAATTTGGAGATGGTTCACTTTGTCCACACGAAGCCGCCCTTGAAGGTTATCGAAATTGGACGCATGCTTTGTCTCTTAGTGTCATTTCATATTGTATTCTTTTGATACTGACACTGGCTCACGACAAATTAAACAAACTGGCTTATCGTCGATCGGCACAAAAAAGTACAAATTGGTCCACTTTTCATTAAAAAGCTAACAAGAATCACTTGAGTTAAGCTTTTTACTCATAGATGCCATAGTGATGGAAGGTGAACCCAAAACATGATCCAAAATGGCCGTGTAACGATTATTATCCACTGAATATGTCTCACACCAATGAAAAAGGTCTGGTAATATAAAACCACAATAGGCTATGGCTGACACGACAAACCTGCATTCGTTTATACATGAATATCACACTGTTCATGACTGAATGACTGACTGTGGATGAGATCCTTTTATTTTATATGAAAATAACAATGTATAGAACCTTCGTGATGTATCTGGAAGGCACTAGACAGTGCACTCGAATCAACTACTGCTTCAGCCATGTTAGTACTAGTACTTAAGTATCAAATGCGCAGCGTTCCTTGTGAATCTGGAAAGCATCTTACAATTCCAAATACCGCAGTATAGCTTAATGGCCTGCAGGTTTCACTGAAATTATTTTTTTATTTAATCACATTTTAATGTTAAGTTATTATTTTTTCAAAATGGCTGGTGGGCTACGGCAAAGAGCTCCGTGGGCCATGCGTTGAAGACCCCTGCCCTACATGAACGCCCATATGGACAATGGACATCCATCTTACAGACAGAAAATGAACCTGGCTGACTAGAAAGCTTTTTCCCATCTTGCAAAATTTAATGCTGATACTATCAGTCAAACACCTAGCAATGAAGCAGTAAAATATGTAACAGATTGCATTGTTCAGAAAGCAACACACTCAATTTCAAAAACATCATCTCAATTTCCATTTTATCCAAAGCCTTGTTGGAACCTAGAATACACATATACATACATAGCTCATGGCAAAAAGATGATGTTAAAAAAAGATAATTAGATGTCATTATATATTAATAGGATTGAAGAGTTTAAAATATTTTAAGTTAAAACTAAAAAAGAAAACATACATCTAATCCAAGGAACTGAAAAATTAAAATAAAAATAAAAGGTTAAAATAAGAGTTTAAAAAATGTCTTAATATGTTATAATAAAAAACAAACAAACATATATATCGTTATAAATTCAGATCTAAGTTTGTAATCCAGGTAACAGTTTCAGGAGCTGCTTGTAAAAAGTCATTCCAGTCATTCTGATAAGCACATAACATGCATTCTTTTAGAATATGTTGCATAGTCTATTGTGGAGCACCACGGTCACATTTTTAGATGACTGTGTGTTCCATTTATAGAGAGTATTTCCACACAGGCCATGGTTTGTCCGAATCCTATTTAGTATTGTACAGGTTTTGCAAGGTATGTCCGATCCTGTAATGATTTGATCACCTTTAAAGATGTTATGCAAATGTTCTTTCATATTTTTCTTCCATATTACCTCCCATTTTGATAAAGGATTAAAATTATTTGGAATTAGTTCTTCTGCTGCTCAGAGTGATGGATAGCGAGATTTCAATCTATTGACGTTAAGAGTTAAGAGATCCTGATGAATAGGTAAGTTTGGATTACCAGAAATTTTTTTGAAATTCATGACTAAAGAATTCAATCTACATAGTTCTTTAGGAATAATGCCTGTCAAAAGAGGTAACCAATAAGTTGGAGTCAATCTAATAGAGCCTGTAATTAATCTTAAAGTATTATTCAATTAAGAATCGATAATCCTTGTTGAGGGCTATTTAGCCACACAGGAGCACAATCTTTAGCACTTGTGAATACCAGAGCAAGAGCTGTTGTCCAAAGGGTAGAGGCTCTTGAATCCCAAGTAGTGCCATAGAGTCTCTATAGGATATTATTATGTGTCCTTAGTTTATATGCCAAGTTTGAAAGATGTTGCCTGAAGGTAAGAGAACGGTGAAGTGTGACACCCAAGTACTTAGGGAATTTATTATATGGAAGTATAGTGTTGTTCAATTCAATTTTAGTTCCACATTTGCCAACTTATTATTTAGATGAAACCAAGATATTACTGTTTTGCTCCTATTTTAACAGAGTCTCCATCTTTTAAAATATTCATCCAGTATAGTTAAATCAGCTTTTAAAATTTCTTCTGTACGACTCATACATTTATGCTGTATCATCAGCATAACAAAATTTCCTTGATGTAGTGATGGGAAGATCAGATATATACAGATTGAATAATAAGGGAGATAAAACAGATCCCTGTGGTAATCCATTATTTAACTTCCTTTCGCTGCTAGTTTTTTTTACCTATAGCCACTATAAATCTGCTATCTCTCATATCGTTAATAATATGGACTATTGTTTTAAATGGGATGATTTTATATAATTTATATAAAAGGCCTTGTCTCAGTGTCGAAGGTTGCTGATAAATCAATAAATGCTGCAGATGTTTTTAAGCATTTTTGCAAACTAGCTTCTATGTGAGTTATTAAAGAAAGAACCTGGTCTCAACACCCAAGATTTGGTCTGAAGCCAGCTTGTTCTATTGGGACATATTTAAAAATTGTGGAGCTTATTCTATTATAAGTCTTTCAAAGAGTTAATAACAATAACTGAAGAGAGTAATAGGTCAGTAACTTTCCAGTTTATCATTAGCCTTACCAAACTTTAAAATAGAAAGTATTTTTGCTTTTTTTAAAAATAGTAGGAAGTTTATCGGTTGTAAGTATAGAACTTAGTTAACCAAGATCTTGCATTTCTTCACAGATTAATCAAAAATTCTGGATGAATGTTATCAAAACAGGAGCCTTACTTTAATTTAAAGTACAGTAGTGTACTGATGATGTCCTAAGATACTTAGGATGAAATATTTACAATTAAATAATTTTCACTGTGGTTAATACATGTGTTTCTTTTAATTATGATCGCACCACAGGTTTCGTTATTTAAAAAAGTGTATATATTTTATAATATGTATATGATACCTACTAACTATTTATGTATTGCTGTACATAACCTTGTGTACTGTAACCTTTGCTATGGCACAGTATGACCTTTGCTGTTCTTACTCCAATAAACCAACCCAAACAGTGGTGAATAAACAACATAAATGTACCAGTGAATTGTAGAGCAATATTCGCAATGTAAATATTAGACTACTTCTTCAAACTGTAAGCTGTTATGATTCATCTGATCAGTCCAAGTCTTTTAGCCGAGTGTACAAGTTCAAATACTTGTAGCATTTGAACAGGTTTGATGTTGCCTTTTCTAGATCAAACCAAATTTAAATGCAGATCCCTGTTATATTTCAAGTGAAGATCTGCTTCTGCCAATCCCAATATGGCCTAAACCCAGCTTGTTCTTGTCCTAGTTTCTATTCAACAATTTTTGTTGGCTTCTTTTTGAAGTATGCTTGCATAAATCTTACCTAGGAATACTTAGCAGAGAAATTCCTCTAATTCTTACAGTCAGCTTTATTCTCCTTTTTTATTCTCCAATTCTAGATGATCTAGAATTGGATTCTCTGACAATGACTGATTGATTATGCAGTGTAGTCACTGTAATACTTTTATACCACCATATTTAAGCATTTCTGGTTGAAAACCAACTACTCCACCTACTTTTCCACATTTCAGGTTTTTGATGGCTTTTTCTACTTAAGTATTGATTCTTGACTGCTTAAGTTAAACTTGCCAAGAAATTATACTCTTGTTTAATACTTTATTTAAGTTAAGCAAACAAAGCTGCCACGTGAATCTTGCTTACACTTGGATGAAGGATTAAACAAGAACAGTTTCTTGGTAAGTTTAATTTAATTTGTAAACAAGTGAAAAAAGTTCCTGCTCCTGACTGCTTTCTTCTCGAATATTTTCTACCACTGTTCTGTAATGTTTCACTGTACAGTGTTTCAAAATAATTAGCCCAAACATTTAGGATATACGAGAGAGGGGCTGGAAAGTTCTGATAAACACCTAGAACAAAAATGATATTAAAGCAGCTGATATAACCACAAGAAAGAATATACAAGACTAGAAGAATGTCAGTTATCTTCATAATTCTGTTACTAGTATGCTCTTTCTTGTGAATATATCAATCACTTTAATATCATTTTTGTTCTAGATGTTTATCAAAACTTCCCAGTCCCCCTCACCTCACATTTATCTTCAGTTTTCTTACCACTTTTACCATCTTCGATTTCTTTTGCAGTACTCTTTCCATCATTTCTCTAAGCTTTTCCAATAGCCTCCAGAATATTTGACACTATATCCTGATATTTATCTACTACATTCTTACCAAAGTCTTCACAAATAAAAAATTAAACTTTTTTTATTCAATAATATTTGTATATTTGAGTCTACAGTTCACTTCTGAGAGGAAAGCTGCTCAACATTGCATATTTTTCAAATTTTTATTTTCAAAATGATATTGTTTTATTCTAAACTAAATGGCAATCACTTCCTATTTCAAATCTGCTATATATATTCTCATATCCTAAACCAGCATAGTGTCACTATTCACATTAATATACTCAATGATACTTCTTATTCCTTTTATCTTCTCTCCATGTATATTTGTGCATGGGGAGAAGCTAGGTTTATGCAGACCTCCAAAAAACAAGTAAAAATGTCTAATTGTCAGCTTATGTAATGAACTCTATCATTAAGTATCCATCTGAATGCTAACTGAATAAGGACTAGCAGAAAATTTGTGATCTGACAAAATTCTACACTGCATTTGCTGAAATTTCATATATATGATGACGGTATATGATTAATGATCATGCCACTTGGGCCAACTATACACCAAACTTCTTTTTTTGGGGAACTAGAATTTAATGTGAGAGGTCACTTAATAGAATCAATCCAAAAGAAATCAAGCTAATCACCATCAAAGGAGAAACTCTGCATATAAAGCATTAGTCTTGGTAATCCTCTCTGTAATGTGAAACAATTTTATCCTCTTCCAGTGTTACAAGATTCTGCAGAGGAATTACAGAAATACCATGTAGACATAAGTGATAAGATAATCAGGCCTAAATAGTTGGATGTAAGATGATTTTTCAGGCACTAGAGATAGAGAAGCAACTAAAGTATTAAACACCTAAACATGAAGATAACTTTCTTGAGTGGAAGTCAATTTTAAATAGGGATGTTACAAAATTAAGACTGAAAAATTGAACAATAAGATTTGTGCCCAAAGATTTTTTTTTTAATAATTAATAAAGAATCAGACTTCATAATCAGCTTTACTAATACACTTTGGTTGGAAAGACCTGTGTTTGAATCCTGCCGAATACGTGAAAAATCTTTCAATAAATTCAATGTTTTTCAAGGTAATGAAAAATATACAAACAGCTAGATGGAACTACAACAGATCCTCTTCTTTGTCTCCCATCCCCAAGCCAATTCCTACATGGAATTTCTAGAAAAACCATGTATTTAATACTGTCACACATAAACCAACAGCATGACCAATGTGCAGATGTGTTTGCTATTTGGTCTCATGGCAGTATGTATCAAATGTGTCCCATCTGGACACATTAGATATATTTTTAATGTATTTAAGCTGCTAACATCCAAAAATACATTTCATCATTTAAATGAAGCAAACGTTTCCCTTTCCGTGAAACACTCTTTACATAACTACCAAATAGTGTGTTATCCTTTTCTGTTTACAGGAAACCACGTATATACTGGAAGGTATTTAAATAAACAGTCCCACCACCACCCATCCAAACAGTATGGGATCCTCAAAACTTACAGAGCCAGGACTATTTGTTACACTCACATAGCCCTTGGCAAAGAACTCCATTATCTTTGCAACAATTTTTTTAGATAACGGTTCCAATTTCAATCCCTGTGAAACAGAAAATACCACATGCCTACACAAGATCACAACAAACATTCCCAGGTCCTTATATCTGTTGTACATCTCAGAAGATATTCATGAAGAACTTTGGTTAAGTTCTTCATAAATATAATCTTCATTCCAGTTTCAAACCCCACACCTGGCTAGCAATGGTCATCCATTCTCCGAAGAATCAGCCCCATTCTCTTGCATATCCTGCAGTGTACAAGATTCCCTGTGCTTGCATCTCAGCTTACTTTAGACAGACCAGTAGATTTCTTAACAGCCACCTTGAAGAACAAACTATTTGTGATATCATCTATATGGCAAATCAGGACTGGTAGACTATGTTCTTGATACTCCTCCATACAGGATGAAGTGAAAGAAAACAACTGTGCTGCAAAGAATTTGCTAGGTCTGAGAGACTATTTTTAGTATCACCACCAGCAATGATGCTCTCCCATGGCCTGATAAACATGCTGCATAAATTTGCCAAAAATCTGATAGACAGTCATTCTAAGGCCAGAATTCTTTCAACTAATTTAATTTTTCATCCATCTCTTAGAGAACTACTTCTTAGGAAATTAGTTATTTTACAGTTAAAAGTGTGAATGAACTGTTTCTGCAACAATCTAGTTGCATGCTCCATATCTTACCTGTGTACTCTGACGATGCCGGATTGAAATACAGATAAATATTAGTAAAACTCAATGAATTAGGTATTTATTTTGTTCCTCTGCTGACTATAAGGTATTATTATGAATAACTACCAATCACTGTATTGAAAGTTTATTTTCAGTTTAACATAAAAATTCATGTACTTAAAACAAATCTACAAAGAAGATTTATATCATTCAAAATGCTGACTGTTGGGAATGTAATTAATACTCTGTTGACAGCAGAAACTGATTACGGTTATTTGGAGTTACAGCTGCAGCAACTAAGGGTATGTCATTTCTAAGACAGTGTGAGTGTAACTTGCCTGTTTTAAGGATAAAAAATCTGAATTTCTGGAAGGGAAAACCCACTCATTTTTAGATATGTCACCTTTGGCTGAAAAGCCCTTATAAAGGTTCTTTTCATTCTTCTAGACCTGTTTCAAATCCAAACTTTCCAACATTTTTTTAATGGGAGGGAGACAAAATAAGTCACTTGCATTAAAGATTTTATTTTTTTCTTAGAAAAAATTCAATTACATCTTTCAATCAATTTTACCTCATCAGAATCCAAAAGATGGGCTGGCAAATCAGGAGGAATAAATAAACGCTGTCTTAGGCATGAGTCATCATCTGTATCCAGAAATGTACATGAAGATTCATTTGATGCATGCTTTTTTGAAGTCCCATAGTTTTCTGACCTTTCCCGTTTATATTCCATATTCCAAGAAGAAGATGGTGTTAATATAATCAAGTGTAAACTGCTACCTGAAAACATTATAAAGGTAAAGCAAATATCAATATACACTGCTCAAAACAATTAGAGGATATTTTAGTTTCTGTCAGATAATTATAAATTCCTGCAATACTGGGTACTTTATACATGAATAAATATTTCTTATGGATAGGGTGTGATTGATGAGATATTGTTTAAATAATCAATATTTATTACAAATTTAACAAATTATACATTTTAGCGTGAAATAATTTTAACAAGAATATCCCCTAATTGTTTTGAGCAGTATACATGACACTGCTGAAAGGAAAGGATAATACAACATAATAATAATAAAAAGGATAATAATAATAATAATGAAGTAAATAAATAACTTTATTACTGCTAATATTTAACCAAGGTTATCAGAGCTGGAACAATCAGCAATATAAAAAACAGAAAACGATCTAAATTCTGTTAAAATTACATGTAACAGAATAAGATGGAATACATCAAACAAAATAGATTCAAGCTCAGAAATTAAAAGGATGGCTACAATGAAAGAAATTTAGTAGAAGACATTAAAAAAATAATGTATGGGAAAACAACAAATTTTTGATTAACAAGAAAATTTTTAGCCATGCCTCATGATGATTTGTAAAGTCCTTTGTAAAAATTCTTTACCACACTACCAGTAACATTGTTTTCATACAACACAATTCATATTTCTTTCTGCTCTAAAAAGAAGTGAAAACTTGTGCTAAGAAGGTACCAACCAAAACCAATCTCATTCTGAGAACTGGCTATCTGCAAGATTCAACACATTTAGTCTGAATCATGCAGATGAAATTTTTATCACATAAACATTTTTATTGACAAAATTTTCATTTATCTCATCACCATTATCCAAATAACTGATAAAAGAAAAAATTGTTATGCTTATTATTATTATTTTTGGGCTACTCCAGGGACTCCCTGGAGTAGCCCTGGAGAACCCACAAATCTTCAACCTGTTCTCATATGGTTCATTCCATAGACCTGCTATCATCTTTGTCACTCGCCTCTGGATCCTCTCCACCTCCTCCCCATCAAGAAGGAACTGAGGTGACCAAATCTGGGCACAGTAGTCAAGATGAGGTCTTAACAAGGCTCGGTACAGAGGTACAATAACTTGCTTGTCTCTGCTCGTTAAGGTATTTTTCAACAACCAAGTGAGTTGATGAGCTGATTTAGCTACTTTCGCAATGTGCCCCCTAAACTTCATCTGCCTATCCACCAACACTCCCAAGTCCCTGGCCTCATCAATCTCTTGGAGTACAGTTCCACCCATGTGGTATACTGCTGCTAATCTTTTCACCCCAAAATACATAACCTTACATTTTGTCACATTAAATTGACATCCATTCTCCTTAGCCCAGAACTCCAATCTATCTAAGTCATCTTGCAAGACTTTGACATCTTCTGCATTCACTATCGCCCTCCCCAACTTTGCATCATCAGTGAACAAATGAACTGTTCCACTTAGATCCTTCCCTATATCGTTAATGAACAGATTAAACAGCAGTGGTCCAAGAACAGAACCCTGCGGCACCCCACTAGTCACAGGCCGTCTTTTGGACTCCACTCCTGAATAAACCACTCTTTGATATCTCTCCATCAACCACCCACCTATCCATCTCACCAACCCTATCCATTCCCATATGTTGTAGTTTACGGATTAGAATTCCATGTGTTATCCTGTCAAACGCCTTTGCCAGGTCCAGCAGTATCACTGTAAACCCATTTCCCTTATCCAGTTCAGCTGTTACCTTGTTATAAAACTTGAGCAAGTTACTCAGGCATGATCTACCCTTTACAAAGCCATGCTGTCCCCTGTACAGTATCTCATTTTCATCAATCCAATCCTGTATTCTTTTCTTGACTAATTTCTCTGACCTTGACAATGATTCCTGATGTGCTAATCGGTCGGTAATTTACAACAGCAGTCTTGGATCCTCCTTTATGCAGTGAAACTATTTTCCCCTCTTTCCATGCCTTCGGGACTAAACCAGACCCGAGACTCAGATTAAACAACATGGTCAAGGGCACTGATAATTCCTTAGCCGCTTCACGCAAGACCCGTGCCGGTATACCACCCAATCCCACAGTAGTATTCACATTAAGGTTCTGTAATAGACTATTCACCTCCACTTCATTCATCACAATTCCCATATAAACTAATGGGTCCTTCATTTTTTCAATGTCACCACCTGGATGATATACTTTTGCAAAGTGCGCACTCAGTAACTCCACTATATCGACTGGTTCAGTGACCTCCTTACCATCGTCATTCCTTAAAATCATTTTGCCATGTACAGTTTTTTTCTTGCTTGTAGCATATTGAAAGAACTGTTTGGGATTCTCTTTTGCTTGCATAGCTCCTTTATGCAAAAGCCGATTATGATCCTTTCATAATCGGCTTTTGCTGTTTTTACCACACTCGTTACCCTTCTGGCCTGCACTTTATACCGTTTGTGTGCCTGCAGGTCACCCCTTTCTTTAAATTCCCTCCACAGTTGTTTCTTTTTTTGCAGCTCAAGCTTAATGGTGTTATTCATCCATTTAACCCCTACTTGTTTTACTATTCGGACCCTAGGTATACAACCAGCCATAACCTACTGTAAATGCTCCTTGACAACTTCCCATGATCTATCGACGTCCAGCCCTTGCAGTTGTACATGCCATGGCACTGATCCAAGCAATCTCCTAAGCTTGTCATACTTGCCAGCACGGTAATTCCACTGGTCTTAATCAAAAATTTCACACCTTTAGCCACCTCCCAGGTCAAGACCTTATGATCACTCTCACCAATAGGTGACAACATGGTCATATTCATTACAGTCAAATTGTGAGATGCTATTACCAGGTCAAGCACTCTCACACCCCTAGTATTTTCAATTACATGCTGTCTCAGATAGTTATCCCTTAATAATTGAATAAAATCCATTTCCTTCCTCACATGTGTCCTCTCCTCCTTCCAATCAATGTTACCATAATTAAAATCCCCCATAATAATTACCCTCCTTCCACTCATTTCATCAATTTGTTTATGCATGCTATCTCCACCATATATTCCATCACCTGGTCTATAGCAGCACTCAACTGTATATTTTATTCTGCCAGTCTCAATCTCACACCAAATAGCCTCAAATGAGCTCCTTTCACTATCCTGCGATACAACTTCAATTCTCCTTGGCTGCAGTTCATCAGCTATCATCAATAACACCCCCCCCCCATTTTATTCTTTCTGTCCCTCCTAAACACACTATAATCTACACATTCTATCCCACTAACTATATCATCTTTCGTCAGCCATGTTTCACTAATGCCAATAACCTGTGGCCAGGAAGAGCCAATATCAAGGCCAAAAATTCTTCCTTCTTGTTCCTAATACTCCTGGCATTAGTATACATGAAATGCAGCGATTCCTTTGTCCCACCCCTATCTTGATGCGTTATTTTAAATGTCTCATTCCCATTTTTTGTCCTTAGTGCTGGCTCAGGTACATTATATACATTTTTACACTCAACTGTCTCACTGATGTCTACATATCCACCCCCCCCCCATCCTTGGTAGTTCTAGTTTCCCTTGTTCTGCACATCCATTTTCACTTCATTCAGCAACACTTTTTCCAGTCTTCGCACACCAAGTCCATTCAAATGCAGGCTATCCATCTTGTATAAGTCCTTTCGCCCATCAAACTCATTCCACACGTCCACGAATTCCACACCACACCGTCTGCATAACCTGCGCATAATGTCATTTGCGATTATGGCCCTCCTTCTAAACTCCTCTCTGTCATACCGTGGCAACAGACTCACCATTCTAACTCTGTCACTCTTTTCTTTCGCTACTTTTAACAATACTTTCAAGTCCTCTCTCATAAAAAATTTATCACCTTTCAATTCATTCATACCCGCCACAATTATTAATTCTTTCACCCTCTGTTTTTGCACTCGAATACTCTCACTTACATCCTTAAATTTCGCACCCGGTAAGTACGATTTAGTTACACTCCCATCTATCACTCCTCTTAATAACGAGTCACCATACAACACTCTTGTTACACCTGATATCTTGAGAATATAGAATTCTCAGCTATCATGGTGTAACATGAATAATAAATAAAATAAATTAAAAACCCTGCTTAAAAGATAATAGTTGAATTAATAAAAAGAAAAAGAAAGATTCTTGCATCCAATAAAATATATAAAATATAAAGGTTTTTGTTAAACTAACTAACAAAAGAAAGAATATATTAATATTGTGATATGATTTAAATGAGAAAAGTTAAATAAGACAGAAAAGGATTAGTCCCAAGAGATAGTATGTGAGAGGCTAAAGATTAAGTTATTAAGTAAGTTCATAGAAAATTTTCGGAAAGGGGATTAAATTAGAGGCTAGCAATGGAAAACAACAGACTATCCTCAGGGCCGATTCCCGGATTGAGACATCGTTACGGGCTCGCCGATCAAAGGACGTTTGGCAGAAAAACGCCACCCTAATTGGTCGGTGAAGTAAAAACAAGTAGGGGGTGGAGAAAAGAAGTTAGAAAAAGTGCCGTTAGGAGAACAGGTATAAAAGGGTTGGAAACCCCCCCCCCACGAGGCTTTTTTGGTTTTGGTTTGGATTCTGTTCCAGGAGAGCCCTTCGCGAGCTCTTTCGTAGGGATTTCACGATGTTTTCCTTAGTGGCGAGATAGGGGTTATATCTCCACGCCACAACACGGAAACGAAAGTGAGCAGGATTTCGATTCCGAATTTCCTATGTGAGAAGCGAAGAATGCCATATAGTCGAGGAGAAGAAAGCACATTCTTTGTGTTTCGACTTCAGTGACAATTACGAAAAACGGAGAGCTGTAAAGATATCGATATCCACGTGGCGAGTTGCACAGCCGATATATAGATGATTCAGAGTGAACTAAGCATAGTTCAACTCAAAATGGAACGTAGGAGTAGCAGATTATCGGAGAGGTTACACCAAGCTAGTTCAATCAGAAGAAGGTAAAGGCCCATATGAAAAACCCAAGAAAGAAAGGTACTGTAAAATATATCTAATGTTAACAAATAATTTGTCTGTGATAAGTATCATTATTCTAATACGGAACTGTTGAAGTGACCAAGGAAAATTTATACTAGGACATTAGTATCTGACAGAATATATTGAGTAAGCTGGCTAGTGTTAATGTTATGTGAAAAATTAAGTGTCCTGAGAATTTTGCATGTCTATTGTAATGTATTGGAAAGTTAAAATGTCATAGTTGTGTGTTAGTGCAGAAAAAGGTTTAGTTAATCTACTTAAGTTTGAATAGTTAAATAGTGTGAATTAATCTTATTTGTCCATGTCAAATGAATTTACATGTTGAATGTGTATGGCGGCATGATCGTAATACTAGTCATGTGTTAGTGCAGTAAATGGTTTTGTTAATCTACTTAAGTTTGAATAGTTAAATAGTGTGAATTAATCTTATTTGTCCATGTCAAGTGAAATTATGTGTTGAATTGTTATGGCGGCATGATCGTAATACTCATTATAGGATCATAGCCTAATTACTTGTAATAAGCTAATGTTAGTTTGTAAGTATTTAGTTTAGCATTAAATTGAGTAATCACAAAAAAATTGAATTGTACCATGTTCAGGAATTTAATAAACCTTTATTCAAATGATAAAAGAGTTGTCTGAAATTGCTGTCCAATGCACTACTTGAAAAAATACGAATCTAATCACGCGGGAAATTAATGTTAAGAAACGAGATAAAGTGTCACGACTGCAACATAGTTACACTTACAGACATATTTGAGTTCTTTCTCCTTGTTTTTGTATATAATATCTTAAACTAAATATCCCAAAAGGTGCAGTATAAATACAAATATTAGGGGTACTAAGGGGAGAATTAATTTAAGTATTAGTAAAAAATTTGGTGATATCTCGAGCATAGATGATAGTAGAACATAGATAAGAGGAAATTACTGGATAGAATAAGAATCGTAAATTGGGACACAACATAAATGGCGCAGCCGGTAGGATATAAAGTATAAGACAGTTAATAGAATAGAATAAGAAGAATAGGACACAACACTCTTTCCTTCATTTCAGAAACTCGCCCACTCTTACGCTGGTTATTTATGTTAGCCAAATCACTCTGGAAAGAGTTTTGCAGGTGGCTTTCTTCAACCATAGCTGTCTCACAACCTGACACATAATTCAACTCCTCACTTTGCTTACACTTTCTGCACATTCTCCCACCACTATCACTTTCAATCCAAACTCCAGCCTCATTCGGGAATGCATACATTCCACACACATCACATTGGACAAATTCTCTCACATTATAGTTTTTGAACAATGCCGTCGTATTTTTGGACGCCATTATCTTACATCGCATTGGCGCCATATTCAAATCTATGAAACGTATTGTTAAATACTAAATTAAATAACGGAATTTACACCAAAATCACACAGACACCACAAGCTACCAAAATTAGACAATATTACGTTATGATTTTAACCTATATTCTAATTTTCATTCAAAATTATACTTAGCTTTCGGGAGCTCCCTGAAAACACGACCAACCGTCTGGCCCTCTAGCGGCCAAAAAAGAGCCTTCTAGTGGCCTTATAAGCAAAGCTTCACTGTCAATAAGCTAATGTTCCATAAAATCATTAGTGGTGGCATTGGCAGCATGGTTGCAAAAGTCATTTTTTTTTATTAATAAAAATATTTTATTATTATTATTACATGACACCTCCAGGGAGTCCGAAGACCCATCGAGGGGAGGGCACCTACTCTACAACTCTCTGCCTCCACCACTCAATCCACCAACTACACCACCGTCCACCAGTACCAGTAGTATTTTCACAGACAATCACAAACATCCATGCCAATGGCAGGATTCGAACCCACAACCTTTTGGCTGGAGAGCAGATATGCTAACCACTCGGCCAACCAGTCCGGCCTTAATTAAAGACAAAATTTGTCTTACTATGGACAAACAGGAAGATCTATAAATAAAGGTATCTCTGAACATCAAGACCAAATCGGTCTTAATGTTCAGAGCACAATTCTGGCTTTGCACAACATTCAATCGAAAAGCTAACCAAAGGATCCAATGGCAAAACATTAAACTACTATACAGATTCATAAATAAACATGAACGTTTATATAAAGAAAGTGCTGAAGCCTTACTTCATAGACCATCTTAAATGGAATAAGTGTCTCACTATTCCAAAAGTTTGGGAAATTGTTATCCTCAATTGTATTAAATAATTTATTTGTTATATTTTAATTTCAGTGCAATAGTTTTAATCCATGAACATGCGACTGTATACATAGAGGGATTCCAATTTAAGCATACATATATGCTAATGTTTTTTGAATTCCTACTGTTGTTCGTTAATTGTACTGATGTCTTATGATACATAAGATGAAATATTTACATAATAAAAAAGTTATTTACTGTGGCATATGTGTTATTCTATAGTTATCTCAAATGACAATGTATAGTCCTGTGGATGTTTGTATCCTGGGAACTAGGTTGCCTGAAAGACCATTATAAGTTCGATTTTAGTCACCAGCTAGAGCAAAAACTTTCTCAAAGCCTTTCTTCAGCTGGTTCCCAAATGAGTTTGAGCTTTGGTATAACCAAGTAGGGTTTTTAACTACACATAAAAATCAACCACAGCTTGCACTATTATTATAGACAATATGAATGTTATGGTTTAATTTAACAAGATTACAGTAGTTGTCAGCTGTACACACTTTCACTCTCTCTCTCTCAAAAAAAGCTTTGATTCACTCATAGCTTGGGCTCATTATCAGTGAAGGCATGAACGACAGAGATTGGCTGGCTGTCTTCATATAGTCAGGGCTGAAGGTGCTCTTCTTATCACCTCTGGGAGAAATAAAAGGCATTAGATTAATTTTATTTATATAATCAAAAGGCTCAACTTCACACAAACATTACTTAAGAAAAAAACAAAACAAAACATCAATTTATCATAAGGAAATTATCAGCAAATCCAGATGAGAATATGAACGAGCCAAAAAAAAAAAAAAAAAAAAAAAACACCTGACTCTTGTTCAAATGGTATATCTCCTGCTCAAATAGGCATAACTACTGCCCTTTCATATCCAGATGACAGTGTCACCTAAATCTAAGGCTTCTTGGCATCAGATCTCACTCATGTAGAAAAAAACAACCAAGAAAAAAAGTTAATGGCTGCTGTAAAAAATTTGTTATGAAAATCAGCAATAAAAAAAAAAGATTAAATGAAAATAGGAACTCTGAACACATCGGCTGCATCCTGAATGGAGAAGGTACAGTACAAATAAAGCATTTCATCTATTTAGGCACAAGTTTCAGTAAAGATGGAAAATTAAATATGAAAACTAGAACAGAATAAACAAAGCTGGTATGGTGGGAATAAAATGAATAAATTTATATGGAATAAGTGAGAAGTTAAAACATAAAACGAGCTTATTCAAATTAAGTGGATATTGAATCCAACATTATTTCAATGCCGAATAGAGAAACTACAAGAGTTTCGTGCTGAATATAGAAACTATAAAAGTTTCGGCAGATCCAAGCGCAAGCAAACCTTTCATGACAAGGGCAACTCGTGGTAAAGGTGGAGTAAGTGCTGATCACTTTCCTTAGTATTTCCCATAATGTAAAGCACATCTCCTTGCAGACATGTATGATGCTATACGTTATGGGGGAGGGGGGAGGATCACTACCCAGACCAGTTTCGACCTTTGTTGAAGTCTCATCAGTGGATAGGTAGACCTAGATGTAAATACCCATGCTGAAGTGATGCAGAAGTTATACTTTACCATTTACCATACAAGTTGCCAAAAGGTGTTACATCACGAAAAGCACCAAGAATTACTGAAATAAAGAGCCAAAAGGCTTCACTTCGGCGATGCAAAATTATTCAAATTAAGTGGATATTGAATCCAACATTATTTCAAAGCCAAATAGAGAAACTATAAAAGTTTTGGTGGATCCAAGTGCAAGCAAACCTTTCATGACAGGAACAACTCGTGGCAAAGGTGGAGTAAGCTCTGATCACTTTCCTTAATATTTCCCATAACGTAAAGCACATCTCCTTGCAGCTATGTATGATGTCATAAAACTAGTGATAAAACTATAAAAACTGTATATAACACTATCAAACTGCAATAAAACTAGCTGTATACAAAACAGTGTTCAAACCAATTTTAACTAATGGATCTGAAAGCTGGATTAAAAGTAAAACAGTTGGGAAGTGAGTGAACAAATGGTATCAATGGCAGAGCCACACCAAAAATGAAGATATTAGAAAGAATTCAACATTCTTAACTCTCAACAACAACAACATTTTTACTCAGCTATGTATATGTCCCACTACTCAGCCTCATGTCAGCTTAACTGTCACCTGGAACAACAAGTGTCGCGTGGCCTGCTTGGGAAGAGGGCAGACGATGAAAACTGTACTACAGTCCCCACATCAACCAAACCTCAGGATTTACTCCCTGAACACTGAAGGTCTCTCAAGATCCAAAGCTGAAGTCAATGGAAAAATATCCCAGAAGATGGGCAATTTTAAATCTGCAATGTCTACAACCTCCATCTCAGCCATGGCCAAACCAGATGTTAAGCCCCATACCCAGTTATCAATGCAAGACCACCACTTTATATGGGGCTATCCATCTGCTGACTTAACAGAGAACAACTGGTCCCTTGGATGGATATCCACAACTTTCACCTGATCTTCAAATGCAAATAACCAGGAACCATTCACTCTGATGGGGAAAGGCATACATTCTCAACCAATGCACAGACTCTAGAGACACTGGCCACCACTCCATACCTAACAGAAAAATTTGGGTCCATATTGGAGGCAGGAAAAGCAGATCCAGATTCCTTCAGAATGGCTTGCCCCATGACTCTGTTTTGGCTCCAACTCTTTTCAAGATCTATATCTCAAACATTCCCTCAACAAGATCAAACAAATATATTATGCAGATGACATGGCGATACTCCACTATTGCTTCCTTTGAATTCCCTGGGTTGTTGTCTTGAAGACAGATCTGGAGATTCTCGAGAAACATATCAAGCAGTGGCACCTAAAGCCAAATCCCACCAAACCAGCATCTCCACACCTTTCTATCTTGACAACAAGGAGGCAAACTGCCAACTCAATCTAATTTTTTGTGGCAGCTCAGTCAAGCATGATCCTCACCCACAATACCTGGGAGTGAACCTGGATAGAAGTTTGACCTACAAAAATCGTATTTGTAAAGTAAAAAACAAAATAAAAACTAGGAACAACATCATCTCAAGACTAAGTGGAACTAGCTGCCATTGTAGAGCCAAGATACTTAGGATCTCAGGCTTGGTCCTTGTTTACTTTGCTGCAGAGTACTGTGCACCAGTCTGAGAAAGAAGTGCTCACACAAACATCGACTCTCAACTGAACATAACCATGCACACAATCAGCAGGACCCTGAAATCCACCCCCTCTGCCATCGCTACCAGTGCTTTCCAACATAGTCCCACCAAATATATGAAGGCAGGCAGGCTTGACTAAAAGAAATGGAGAAATCACAAATAACTCCCTACTGCCTCTCCACTCAACCCTTATAAATCCTCCTGGAACCCGGCTGAGGTCAGTTACCGATTTGGGGACATAACCAGAGCCATTTCTGACTCAGCACCTTCAACTCATGACATGTGGAACCAACAATGAGCAATGAACTTGCCAACAAATGGCTCTCTTGTGAAAGATCTATGCAGCTGCCTGCCCAGCTTCATCCTTCCTAGAAGGCTATGGGCAACTATTAACAGAATCAGGATAGATGCAGCTATCTCCTACATAAATGAAGTATGGCAAATAGCCCTTCCGTTTCCATGGCAACCTGCAGAAGATACATGAAGTGTGAAAGGAAGCTAGCTCTTGAGTGGCTTTCAGCATTGGACACTGAACTCTGCCATAAGAATAAATAAAACATTAACATTAATCAATGTTTGAGCAGAGCTAATCTCAGGCAGTATAAAGTGAGCATACTGCCTGAGAAACAGGTGTTTCATGCTATAATGGCAAGAAAAAGATCCAGAGAAAAACCAAAACATAATCAAATTTCTGATATATACTTTCAAGTAGTGTACAGAATGCTATGATAGTATTATATGATGAAAAGTATACTGTTCATCATATAATACTATCAGAGTATTCTGTACACTACTTGAAAGACATATCAGAAATTTGATTATGATATATATTAATTTGAATATTTAGAAATAGCTTAGGAAACTAAGAAGGCAGCCTGAAGTAGTGCTTTGGTATAAGAATCAGCAAGGTCAGGGAGATAAATTAGGTAGGAATAATGAATATCATTAAGCAGGAACAAAATGATGTAGAGGATATGATATACACTATCTGATCAAAAGTATCTGGACACCCACTCGAAACTGTAATCAGAATTTCCCTGTGACACACTTTCCAGTAGTGGACATGAATGTGGGGTGCAGTCCACCCTTTGCATCTATGACAGCACTAACTCTGCCGGGGAGACTTTCTACCAGGAGTCTGAACATCTCTGAAAGGAATGGCAGCCCATTCTTACTGAAGAGCTGTAGCCAGAGCAGATCGTAATGCAGGTTGTTGGGGTCTGGAGCGAAGTGAGCATTCTAATTCATCCCAAAGGTGTTCTATGGGATTCAGGTCAGGACTCTGGGCCGGTCAGTCCATTTCTGGAATGTTTTTGTTCACAAACCATTCCCTCACAGACCTTGCTTTATGGCAGGTAGCATTGTAATGCTGATACAGATAATAGTCATCACTGAATTGATCTTCTACTGCAAACAGTACGCAACGGGTCAAAATGTTCTTGTACCCTTCCACATTTAGATTTCTGTGCAATGTTACGAGAGGGCCACGTCCATTCTATGAAAAACACCCGCACAATGTAATACCTCCTCCTCCAAATTTCACTGTTGGCACTACACACGCTTGCAGGAATCGTTCTCCAGGCATTCGCCACACCCAGACCTTCCCATCGCACTGCCACATGGTAAAGCGTGATTCATCACTCCAAATCACACGTTTTCAGTTGTCACTGTTCCAGTGGGGTCATTCTTTACACCACTGCAGGCAGCACTTAGCATTCACAGGAGAAATGTTTGGATTATGGGCAACTGCTCGACCATGGAACTCCCATTCCTCTTAACTCTCGACACACAGCCATGGTGCTGGCTGGACAGTTACTAACAATGTGGAACTCCCGGGCGATTGTTTCACTTGATGTCTGGAGATTGTCACGAACCACCTTCTTCAATGCTCGATGGTCCCTGTCTGTCATTAAACGTGGCCTACCTGACCATGATTTTGTTGTGGTTGTGCCTTCACAATCACGTCACCAACTGTTGACTTGGGCAACTTGAGGAGGGTTGAATTGTCTCTGATAGATTTCTTACTGATGTGGCAACCAATAACTAGTCTGCGTTTGAAGTCACTGGGCTCCTTCGACCTACCCATTCTGCTCATACTTCTTATCGCTGAACAACACAAAGCTCCGTGCCTCCTTTTATAGTGGTAAGCGAGGTCGTAGACACATCTAGATGTCAGTTTACGAATTACAGAGGGGGGGGGGGGTCCGGATACTTTTGATCAGAGAGTGTATAAAGAGAAAGGTGATCTTCAAGCTCATGACTAAATACAAGGCAAAGGCAAGAAATGTGACCAGCAAGGAAAGAAAGGCAAAAATGAGACTAAGAGAAGATATCAGTTAAGCAGGCCAAAGGAGATGATACAAGAGTTGTTGTTTTTTTTTCCTATGTGAAAAATTAAAGAAACAATGACTATGAAAGGATAATTTAATAAGTGCTGATGGTTGTAAGGTGACAGAAGCAGTGAAAATACTTAAGTTATTGAGTGACCATTTTACAAAGTACTTTACCACTTTATTATTTGTCACTGTGACAGATGAATGTGTTATTCATCTGTCACAGCGACAGATAATACTCTTTCTTCTTCTTTCACTATGCCTTATCCCATGTTAAACAGGGTTGGCGCACCAATCTTTAACCTTCCACTTCCAAGTTCTCCGGTCCAAGGCATCTTTAGGACTCCATCCTTTCTCCCTAAGATCCTCTGTCACCTTATCTCTCCACCTGAGCTTGGGCCTGCCTCTTTTCCTCCTTCCCTCCAACTCCATATACTCCACTCGTTTACCAACATACTCCTCACCCTTCCTCTCTACATGTCCAAACCACCTCAGCCTACTTTCTTGTATCTTCTTGCCAATTGGTCCCACCTTAACCGTCCCTCTGATGTAATCATTCCTTATCCTGTCCTTCTTTGTCACGCCACTCATCCATCTCAACATCCGCATCTCCGCTACCTCCATCTTCCTCTCCTGTGCCTTTGTTATAGGCCAAGTCTCCGTGGCATGAAGCATCGCCAGCCTCACCATCATCATCTTATACAGCTTTCCTTTCCTCTTACAACTCACTCTCTTGTCACACAGGATCCCGCTCATCTTCCTCCAGTTCATCCAGCCGCATGTTATTCGGTGCTGTATTTCCTCATCCAGGTCACCATTCCTCTCGACGACTGACCCAAGGTACTTGAATATCTTCCCTGAAATTAGCCTTTCACCCTGAAGTCGTATGATCATATCCTCATCACTCCCCGTTGACATATATTCAGTCTTCTCCCGGGATGATTCGCATAGAACAATGTCGTCGGCAAACAGCATGCTCCATGGTGCCTCCTTCTTGACATCCTCCACTAGTACATCCATGACCAGGTCAAAGAGGTAGGGGCTCAGAACTGACCCTTGGTGTAGCCCTACGACAATGTGGAACCCTTCTGTCATGCCGACACTAGACCTGACCTGAGTTTCTGTTCCCTCATACATCTCCTTCACCATCCTCACGTACTTCTCTGACACCCCCTTCTTCCTCATACACCTCCATACCTCCTGCCTGGCCACTCTGTCGTATGCCTTTTTCAGGTCTATAAATACCATGTGCAGCTCCACTTGCATCTCTCTATATTTCTCCATCAATCGCCTTAGCACAAATATCGCATCCGTTGTCCCTCTTCCTGGCATAAATCCAAACTGCTCCTCACCAATTTTCGTTTCCTGCCGTATCCTCCCTTCAGTTACTCTTTCCCATATCTTCAATGTGTGTGACATCAGTTTGATCCCTCTATAGTTGCCACAGTCTTGAACATCTCCTCTTCCTTTGTAGATTGGGATGAGAATACTTTTCCTGTTGGGCTATTTTCCTCATCAGATCCCATAACATATCCACGCCCTCACTGCCCAAACTTTTCCACACTTCCCCAGGTATCTGGTCTTTCCCCCACAGCCTTTCCATTCTTCATTTTTCTCAGTACCCAATCCACTTTCTCTCTACTTATGTCTTGCACCGGTCTCTCGTTTGCCTCTCCATCCTCACACCTCTCTCTCTCTCTCTCTCTCTCTCTCTCTCAGATTCTCCTCATTTAGTAGTTTACGGAAATATTCTTTCCATCTTCCTCTGATTTTGTCCTCCTCTTGTAATAATGCTCCTGAGGCATCCTTTATATGCTTGACTGATGTTATGTCTTTCGAGGCCTTATCTCTGGCTTTCGCTATTCTCAACAACTGAGCTTCACCACCGTTTCTCTCCAGTTCTTCATAAACCTCATCAACTGCCCTCGCTTTTGCCCTTGCCACAGCTCTCTTTGCATTTTTCTTCGCTAATCTATATGCCTCCTTGTCGGCTCTAGTGTTCCAGTCATGTCCCATTTTTTCTTTGCCTCTTTCTTTTCCTTTATCTCCAACTGGCACCTCCTCATTCCATCACCATGCCTCCTTATCCTCAGGCAGTCCCTTTCCTGATGTTATACCAAGCACCTATTCTCCAATTTTTCTTATATCCGACTATTATGGTCCCACCATTCTTCCACATCCTCTGGTAACTTCATTTCTTTCAATACCTTTTCTTTAAACTTATTCCTTGGGCCTTCCTGTTCCAATTTCCATCACTTTATTCTCCTCTGTATCTGCCACTTCCGTCTATTCTTCTTTTCCCCTTTTATATCACAGTCAACCACAACCAACCTGTGCCGTGCCGCTACACTTTCTCCATTAATCACTTTACAGTTTTTCACCTCCTTCATATGTTTCCTACAGCACATAATATAGTCAATCTGACTCATTCTATCCCCGCTCTTATAGGTTATCAGATGCCCAACTCTCTTCTTGAACCACGTGTTAGTTATAGCCAGATCGAAGGCCACAGCATATTCTATGATTCTTTTACCTTCTTCATTTCTTTCACCACTACTCCAACCCCCATGTACTCTTTCTTCACCACTTCGTCGTCTTCCTACATGCCCATTCAGATCTGCTCCGACGATCACTCTCTCACCATCAGGGATTCCCATTACTACTTGATCAAGTTCTCTCCAGAATGTCTCTTTCTCCTCCTCATCACAACCTACTTGTGGGGCGTAGCCACACACTATAGTAGCCAGCGACAGATAATACTGTGACAGGAATATCCAATGTGATGGAGTGAAATTATTTAGAGAATTAACAGAATTATATACCATCTATAACTATTACAAATAATTGATGGAATATCAGTTCGAGTATTATGAGAATGCACAAAATAACTGGCACTGTCTTTGATGGCTGTCTAACTGAAGTGTCAGCTCTGATAAAGTCTCAAGAAAGTGGAAGAAGAACAAAATAGTTTCACTGTATAAAGGAGGCTGCAAGACTATGGAAGTAAATGACAGACCAATCAATATCTCAGGAATGGGTAAACATATTGGGAAAAGTTGGTCAAAGGCAGAACTCAGGAATGGATAGATAAGAATATGATACATTACGGTGAACAGCATGGCTTTGTGAGGTCTATAAAGGAAATAACTACATAATACTGCTCGACTGATCAGATAGCACATGGAAATTTGTTATGCAAACTAGAACAAATGGAAATGGATATAAAACTGGTGATATGGATATGAGGATGGCTGATGGACAGATACCAAAGAATAGAATATGGAGCAGAATCCATGGAAAAAAACAGATAACTAGCAGTATTCTGCAGCAAGAATCAGTGCTTGGTTCACTGCTGTTTAATTTGCACATAAAGGCAAGAGGAAATAATTTAAAAGGATATATTCAGTTGTTTGCTAGTGTCCTGAAAAGGCTAAGAAATGTTTATTATAAAATATTCAGGTCACAACTTTAATACAACTTAGGAAGAGAATATGGAACGTTGGCAACTAAATAAGTGTAAGCTGTTTGAAAATGCAAATCAATTTAAAATTTAGGAATAGTATAAAACTGTATAAAGAGCTGTTAAAAATAATCTGTATTAAGTGAGGGCCAGATGTAGAGATCAATGTAAGCTGGCAAATCCACTTAAGAACCCCGTCTCTTGTACTAAAATAGCTAAGCCTATGAGTCAGGGTTCAAGGGTCACCTTTGCTGTCCTGTATTATGCATAAGAAGGGAGCGAAAGAAGTATTGGAAAGAAAAACCAAAGCGCCTTCCAGGAAGAGAAATCAGGTACACGTGCGACTAAATAGAGGGAGCTAAGGAGATTGACGTAAACACATGTGATCGCATTGGCGAGCATCGTGAAGATCGAGAAATACCGAGAGGAGAAAATTAAACAAAAAGGCCATTCAAGTACCATTCCAGGTTCCAGATCTTGCAGACAGTGGTCGAGTTCGCCGTCGGAGAAGTTCCTGGCTAGTCGTGGAAGGCATTTGGTTCATCTGTCGCAGCATTAGGAACGGGCCAAGCTATATCCTTGGACTAGGATAGCTGTGCGTTGTCGTGCGACGAAGGAACCAAATGGATGCCGTCCGGTCAAGGCAACGTTACCGTGTCACCTCCAATCTTTCCCGCTGAGATTCCACTCTTGCAGTCTGACTGAAGATATCCTCATAAGAAACTAAAACAGAAGGCCTTGATGACCAGACAAGGCAGGAAGAAGGTTAAGATAATCAAGATTAGAGACAGTAAGGTAGACCTTTGAATTCCTATTTCCAGCTATAGAAGAGTGTGATCCCCTAAGAGTGTAATTTGTAATGGACTAAAATTAAAGAACTGTAAGGATAGCCTATGACTTAGTACGGGCCAAGATTGTGTTAAGATTTGTTTGCCCTACGAAGCCGAGAATATCTCTGAACGAGCTAAACTTAATGTATGGAGTGTGTTATTGTGTTAATTTATGACCACGTGTATTAGGATGGTATGATATTAGCCTATGAATTTATGCTGAAGATGCTTGTAATAGTGGTCAATGCAAATTTGTATGTGTGTTTAGTGTATTAAAACTTGAGCCTTTGATTTACCTTGAGAGCATTCCTAATAATATGTCTATAATGTATATTTGCATAATTCCTCAAGCTTATTAAAATGTTTCATTCAAGTACCTGCCTGATCTGCTTTTGTTTTATGAATTCAAAACTACCGCTCATAAAATGCTAACGAACTAAGTGGGTTAAATCCTTGTATATAAACTCCTAAAGCGAGCCACGACTGTGAGGAAGAAGTAAGAAAACGGAGGGACAAGATTAAATTCGATCTAATTTTCATGTATCACTCTGAGAAGGGTCACCCTGGGTAAGAATCCCGTCTATCCAAGGTATTAGCTGGCACAGTGAAAAAAATAAATTTTGTTAATACTAATCGGGTGAACTCCATCAGATTGTTGTGTGATTAGATAAAACATAAGATATAAAGAGGCCAATGAGACTGCAAAGAACTAATGGAAGGAATAATTGGTAGGAAGTAAACGCTTTATTTGCATGTGTGAGAGAATTAAGATAGCAGCGAAAATATTAATAGGTAATTTCATTTAAGGGTATATAGTAGAAAAAAGGGGAGAAAGAACGTTATATCAAGTGACTTAGACGAATAGGGATAAATGAGTAAGAATAAAGTAATATATTACACGAAATTAAAGATAAAGACCAGCAGCGTAAGATATAGAGAAGAAATAAAAAGTAAGGACGTTATAACAATTTGCACATAAAGGCAAGAGGAAATAATTTAAAAGAAAATATTGTTTGCTAATGAAGAGGTAATATAAAAATTAATGAAGGTGATGTAAAGTGCTTGAAAGCTGATTCAAATAAACTGACAGCATGGACAAAAGATAATGGATGCCAGTTTAATGTGAAAAAGTGTCAAGTTGTGAATTTTGGGATGAAAAGATTACAAGCTATGTGCCATATTGATGGAAATGTACTCCAGGAAATTGCTGAAGGTAGATCTGTTGAGCAAAGAGCTGAAATTTAGAGGGCATACTGCAAAAGGTAACTCAGTATTGCTTGGTTATTTGAAGGACACACTAACAAGCAGAGTTAAGGAAGTTATCATTTTTCTTTGTAAGGGCTTGTTATGGCCACATCTGAATTAGTGCCCAGGTCTGGTCACTAGGATTTCTTGGGAATGAAGAAGCAGTGGACAAGATCCAGAGATGAGATCACCTAAATGGTGAGCAGCCTGTAGAATATTCCCTATGATGATAGATTGAGTTGATAGGTAGAAAAGAGAGGGGATATGGCAAAAAAGTTACTAAAAGGTTTTTATAGGATTATTATTATTTGTGACACCTCCAAGGAGTCCGAAGACTCATCGCGGGAGGACACCTACAACTGTCTCAACCACTACACCGAACCTCTACTACGAATCATCTCCATCAACGCCATGTACCGCCCACCTCCACCACTACCACAACTAGTATTTTTTGTCTGTAAATTGTGTGTGTTCTGAAGGGCCGATTTTTCTGTATGCAGGATGAAAAACCCGAGTTTTCCGGGAGAAAAAACCCTGCTACCTCCGTATGAGATCGTAACTCACCTTCAATTGAAATTGTCCAGATAAAGATTCCTCCCGTCGCGACGAGAATCGAACTTATGCAGAGCACAGTGTGGAGAACTTGGTTACAAGGGCAGAATAAAGGCTTAGTCCTACAAACTAGGACTAAGCCTTTATTTTAGACCACTCGTCTTTTAGACGAGTGGTCTAAAAGAGTGTGGGACCAGCTCTTGCATTTGGAGAGTGGCGAATGAAAGTAATGCACTGCCAGAGTAAGTTCTGTTGTAGTGCTTTTTCAGTCAATGCATTCAAGGAAGGGTACAATACATATTATGCAGGTAGCAAGCATCATGACTTTCGACTCCATGGAAGCTTCCATTCCATGCATGTAATAACAGTAATAATAATAATGTATGTTTTGTTAATAATATGGATTGTACGATCATTACAAAAAATATGCTCACCCACTTAGATTAGATTTTTCCATTTGGTGAGTAGCTGCAGACTGAACAAAATATAACTCTTATCTAATAAAAAATAACTATCTAAACAAAATCTTTTTTAACTTGAAGTAAACACAAATGCAGCATCACCATCACTTTATGAAACATCTTCATTTATTGGGATATGTTTAAAAAAAGGTGGTGGTGGGGGGGGTGTATTAGTACATTTTTTGCATGGCGAGTGGGACTTGATATGATTCATTGAATGCTGCATATAAATGATATAGGATTTGTGTAACGATTATGAGTTTACATGATGATATTGTTGCTAATACTAACAATAATGTTAATGATACTGGAAAATTTTTAAATAGGGATATACAATTTTTTTGCAGATGATGTAAAAGTTGACAACACTTGGCAACATTGAACTGACAGTTCCCTGCTGCCCACATACAGTCTATTCAAGTCTTCCTGTAAGGCCACAACATCTGCTTGATTTTGTGGCTTTACATAAGAACTTGAATAGACTGGGTGAATTGGCAAAGTGAGTGGGGGTTGCCAGTTCACTTTTGTACAGTGTACAGCTTTAAAAATTTGGGAAGCAGAAATTGGATGCAGACTGTACAATTGGAAGAGATTTCTTAAAAGTGATAGGGGAGATATGGGATGTAGGGGTGATAGCAGATAGAAACCTCACATTTATGTGACATTACTGAAACTAACATATTACTCACACAAGTAGAAACCAGATGGGCAATCAGAAACAATCTTTACCAACTTAAATGTCTCAACCATATCCCCTCTCTTCCTCCTATTCACAAGGCTTTGCAAATTGCATTCCTTCATTTTTTCTTCACATCCCACATCCCAAAGACCAGTTACCTTTTCTTTGGACCCTTTCCAACAAATTCTCATCACCATGTAAACCAGGAGACTAACTCTGTGCATAATAATCCATACAAGGCCTGATCAAGGTCTTATAGAAGAGAACTAGAATCTCTTTATTTCTACAAGGTCCTCTTGCATCATTGCAATAATCTAATGTGATGGCTTCAAAACTTGTGCAACGTGAGCTCTGAACTTCAGATCCTTGTCCTCCACCACCCCAAGGTCTCTTATCTCCTCAACTTCCTTCAAAATTTCCTCGTTGTTGTACTACATACGAACTACATACAGATGCGAACATGCATTTTAATAAATGAAAATGATTAAGAACAAACTACGGTCACGACTGACTGATTCAAATTTGAAAAACTATCTATTTGATGCTTTCTGTAACTGATTTAACTCCAAACATTATGAGCTTAGCAAAAGCAAAGCAATTTCAAAAGTCAATAAAATAATTAATGTTTATCTTGTCTTTATATGAAATCCTTTTATTTAAAACTGCTAAAAGTGTCTATATTACCATATATATAATAAATCATTTTATGCATAACTGTTAAATATATCCATATTACTATATTTTAAAAGCAATGAAAAGTGGTATAAGTTTGTATGGCGCATCTTAACTAAAAAATGAAAAAATTGACGCATGAACTATAAAAGGTTGGCCACCCCTGGTCTATATCATCTACAAACAGTTGTATATCACCAGTTAAAACTATCCCAATATTGTTAATATACAAATTAAATAACAATGGTCCAAAAACTGACCCCTGCAGTGCACAAATAGTGCTTTCCTCTTTTGAGATAGTGCTCCCAATAATACACAACTTGCTGATACCTATCTGATAGCCATTCACCTATCCAACTCATTAGTCTATCATCCAATCCCATCTGCTTCAGTTTAGTGACCAACTTGTGATGTGGCAATCTATCTGAAGCCTTTGCAAAATCTGTGTACCACTGCACAAGCATCTCCCTTGTCCGATACATTCGTCACCTTAAACCCATGCTGACAATCACAAAGAATATCACTGTTAACAACCTATTTTTGTATTATCCTATCTTTCACTAATCTCTCCAATATAACTACAACTCCAAATATATGGATTGGTCTATAATTTGTTGCCTTAGCCTTATCATCACCTTGGTGAAGTGGAACAATTTTGCCTTCCTTCCACTCATTTGGGATGTGTGCTCTTGCAAGACTTGTTAAACAAACAGACCAAGGCTGATGCTAACTCCTTGGAACAAACTCTTCGGAACATTCCCTTAAGACACATGGTGTCATCAAGTCCTATTTTCTTATTAACATCTAGCTTACTTAACTCTTCGTATACTTCTTGCTCGTTCACCATTAAGTCTCTCTCTCATTTCATTCTCTACATTTGAGATTCTGATTTCACACTAAGGATGAAACATCCTGATGAACTTGTGCACTTAATTAATACCTTGACTCTGTCATCTGCAGCAGTTACCAATCTCCCACTTTCATCCATTAACAGAATCTTACCATAATCATTCTTCCTTCTACTTGACACATATCAAAAAACTCAAGGATTTTTCTTGGCCTGATTTGCTAATTTCACTAGTGTTACACATTTGTTGTCCTTACCAAATGAGTCACTCTCATGGCATGCTCTTTATACTCTTCATGCAACTGATTATTACTATTATTCATCTTGTGCTGCCTCCAAAGTGCTTCTTCCAGATTTTATGCTTAATACCCTCATTCATCCATTTTACACCTGCCTTATGCAGTCTTTTGACCTTAGGAGTATATTCACACACTGATGCTGTTACATATTTCTTTTATTTATAAAGGGCAGGCCACTTGGAAAAGATATCAAAATAATAGATGGTCAAAGAGAGCAGAGTGGCTGCTGAGAGGAGGAGTCAGAAAACCTAGACGACAGAGAAAAGATGGAGAGATGACATCGAAAAATGGCTCGGTGTCACATGGAAAAGAGTAGCCCAGGATAGGAGAGAGTGGAAGGGGCTGGGGGAAGGCCTTTGCCCTGCAGTGGGACATACAGGCTAACAGCAAGTATTTCTTTATCAATTCCTGAGCAGTATTTATTTCCTTGCCACTCATTCCATGCTATAGCTCCAAGTTGTTTTCTAAGCATGACATAAGCATCAGTCTTGTAGTTCCACTTATATCCTTTCCTCAGAGAATTTTCATACGGCTAGCCACAATCCATGTGATGACTTCATGATCACTCTCACCAAATGGAGGATAGTGCAAAACCCCACTCACAATTACATCTTCTTATGTGATGATCAGATCTAAAAACACTCGATCCTTGTGTGCCCTCCTTTACATACTGCCTGAGGTAGTTGTCTCGGAAGAAGTTGAAAAAATCATTTTCCTTATTCCCAAATACTATCTGTTCATTCCAATCTATACTGACATAATTAAAACCCTTTCCTTGTTCAGTAACTGAAGTTGCTTATACATTTCTTCATCACCACCCTCCACATTCCCTGGCCAATAGCAACATCCAGCTAAATATCTCTTCCTGTCAACCTCCACTTCATACCACACTGCCACTATTTCCATCTTTCATGTCTACCTTATGTGGACATAATTTCCCTGCTATCATCAACAGCACTTTCCCTCCCTTCTTGTCTCTTCTATAAATTAAAGATACCAAGAAATCATATAGTTGGTTTAATCCTTTATCAAAGTGCAAGCAAACAAAGTTCGCACCTGAAGTATTTTCAGGACTGGGGCAACTCGTATATGGAAACTAATGACTTCACATCACTTGCCTTAGTATCCCATAAGCAAAGTACATCTCCTTACGGAGATGTATAATGCTATGCATTATGGGAAGGGTCACCACCCAGACAAGTTTTGACCTTTATTGAAGTCTCATCGATGGGAGCCAGACTCAGAGGTGATACGAAGGTTATGCAGAAGTCATATTTTCATATACGAGTAGCCAAAAGGTGTCACACCTTATTATTAAAATACTCTGGATTAGAGATAGTTGTTGGAAGTTTTTCAGTGGTTAAATTCTAAATGAGTAAAGTCCAGGGTCCTTAAAGTAAGGATAATAAATGTGAGGCTATTGCTAGATTGTTGCAACGTTTTTTTTTTAAATTTTATTTATTTATTTATTTTTGTGAAGTCATTGGGCCTTCTCTTCCACACCACCAGAAACATTAAATAGATACAAATACAAAATTACAAATTAATACAATGCTTCTAACATATTAAAAGATAATTCAATTTAAGATAGACAAACATATGCGTTTACTCATATCAGTAAATTATATTTGAAATATAACTAGTGAAATGTACAGGAAAGTGTACAAAAATATTTGGGCTTACCCTTAGTTAACAGTTGCAGGAGGTCTACAATAGTTTCCACAAGACTTCCTTCGATTTGTCTGTCTCTGCATCAAGTCTCTTTTTACAATAAGTAAGGGCACTGTTTCTTCCTTGGGACATCCAGCTTTTAACATATGGAAGAGGATCCCACTGGGATGGTGGACCACAACTATTTACTGTCAGCAAAGATGAGACATTTTCAACCATGAGCACATTTCTTGTTGGTGTCACAATATTGTTCATAATGCTGAACCCCTGCTTGCACTCTGCATTGCTCACTGGTATTGTTTCAACACCCTTCAGAAGTTTCATCATGGAGTCTGACACATGCTTAAAATTCCTATAAGACTGAATGACCTCACAATAACACAGAGAAAACAAATCACAGATCTTTCAATTCTTGTTCACCATAGTCCACAGCAATATCATCCAGCCAATACTCAGATAAAACTACTTTCATTGTTTCTGAGTACTTTGTGTCCTTATCTGTCATGCACCGACTTGTCAAATTTGTGATTATACTCTCATAAAATTGTCCTTTATTTATTTCCATTGTGTTGTTCCTACTCCCAAATACTTTCAAGGGAACTCCTTTGAACTGATTTGCTTCTATAGCTTTCTGAACATCCCTCCAGTAAATACCTCCTCTCTCTTTGTGACTTTTAGATACTTCTCTTGTTCTTGCAGGAGTGCTCTAGGTAATGTCACAGTTTGTTTTTGCAAAGATTCTGAGATGCTAGAAAGCTCAGATAGAGCATTCATCATTATTCCTAAATTGTTTATGAAGTATGTTTCTTCAAGTTCACCGGCTAGTCCTTGAAATGTTGCGCTTTCTTTACTATCTCGCTTACCATCATGAGCTGCATGTATAAAGAAACTGTGCAATGATATTATTCGAAATAGAATTCACAGCCCGAAAACTTGATGCAATCCAACGAGCTGACAACATCTTTCCCACTTTGATGAGACTACAGAACATATGTTCTGCACATTTCCTTAGTTCACTTAAGTTCTTTGGAAGACATACTAAAAGTTGAATATGCTTTATCAAGAAACACCACAATTTGTTGTCATAACGTATTTCACTGAATCATGCGCAGCAAGTTCTAAGCGACGATTTATACAATGCCATGTTAAAATTGTTGGAAAATCTTCTTTCATCAATGTTGTCAAACCAGCTTGTTTCCCTAGCATAACTGAGGCCCCATCCGTATATAATCCAATTAAATTTCCTGCAGGATTTATTTTTTCAGACCGTGCTTTTCAAGACACTTCATAAGTGAGTTCTTAATGTCCATTGCTTTGCTGTTTTCTAATTGAATTAAATCAAAGAATAGTGTTGTAACATCGCCACCATTTATTGCACCCTGTATGTACACTATCAGAACAGTCTGGTTAGATATGGATGTATTTTCATCCAGAATAATAGAAATTTTGGTTGTATGGTGTTAATGCTGTCTGCAATTTTGTGTTTCATTTGTTTTACAATATGATTCACTATCTTCACTGCATGTCACATTACTATGTAAAGCACACCCCACATCTAACCCATTAAAAATCTGAAGATCAATTAATTTTGGATGATCTACAAAAGGACGATTATGCTTTGCAATATGATACGCAGTGCGAAACACACGGCACATGATTTTGTAAGCTAAAGAGTTCTGTTCTTCTATGTTCTATGTGTCGCAATGAATTCTCACTTTTACTTCTAATAATTACTTCTGCACTTTTGTGAGATTTGATATCTCTATGTTCGTAAATTTTCTTTCTGAGTTGCTTTTGTTGGCATTGTTTAGACCTTTCCCTTTTAAGATGTATTAATCCATTTATCCACTCTGATGCTAAGTGAATACCCTGATGTGAAGAACTTGCACCTAGGATCTGTACCTCTGCACATGTTACACCCCAAACCACCGTCCTTACAAAATAACCAATTGTATTTACCTTTGAATGCGATCCACTGGTTGAGTGTCGAGCAAGTCGGCAAATCTTTCCTTTTCGCAACGCAACGTATTAATATTATCGCATTGTGCGTGAAGGGAATCCAGTGTTTCTGTGGATTCATTACAGACCACTTTCTCTTAAGAAACTACACACAAACTGTCATTAAAAACTCGTTTTGTATTATCACTGTCATCCGAGGTATTTTTCCATTTAAAAGGTACCAATGTACTTATCCATAGTTGAAATACCATATTTATTTGAATATAATTCGCCTTTGCGTATAACTCACACCCCTGATTTTACGTTATGAAAAAATAAATTAAAAAGTTTCGACTACACCTCGCACAGGAAAAAAAGTTTAAACATGTTCATGTCAAGACGATAGTAACTCGCTCCCTGTGGTAAACCACATGCCCTCCCCAGTAGCCAATAGTGACTGCACATGCAAGAAAAACAAGTAGTTTTACTGTATCACTGAATAAGGTACAGAGACATTTGCAGTCCGTATATATTTCTCAACAAATAGTGCAATTAGAGACAATTGGAATAAAAACGGCACTAACTAATGAATCATATGTCTCCTTTGTACAGAAATTATACTGTATAAACTCAAGCAAAACCATATGTTGCACTGGAAAACACAGTATCTAACTAAAAACTAGATGTGTGCCAGTTCATCCCTCCAGCTCAAAAGCAAAGCAGCAATAAAATTCAACAGAACGTGTTAAAATTCGTAAACGTGTTAAAAAATTTATATATATATAAATAGTTAATGTTGTTATGGCAGTTTCACATATTATGGAATTCGGTTGAAGAGAATTAGCATTTCAACTCAACTGTCGGCTTGCTTTTATCTTTCAGTAACATGATCTTTTGTTAATACCATACCAATCATATGCACGTCTTCATCTCTATCTCTACATGCCTGCCACTGCTGTCTGTTTCGCATCCTGCATTCGCTTCTCACTAGTCATTTGTGAAGGATTGTTCATTACATATCTCAAGTCTTGTAAATTACTGCCAGTACCATCGACACAGTGTAGAATAGAGGCTGCCTGCCTCATGGCGGTGCTTAATAAGGGTAGTCGTTCAGCCATTTTGCAGTAGTCACCGTATTACGGCAACAAGATATTTTACATCTGATGTAGATGCAATAGATTTATATCAAGATTTAAAAATTCTCTCAAAAATAATACAAGAGAAAAGTGATTCTCACCCAATTTTATCTATATCACCCAATATATATATATATATATATATATATATATATATATATATATAGCCAAAATCTTTTAGAAATTTATCCCAATGTAACCACAGCCCTAAGGCTATTGTTAACAATTCCTCTTAGCATAGCCAGTGCAGAAAGAAATTTTTCCAAGCTTAAACTGATTAAAAATATTTGAGGACAGCAATGACTCAAGAAAGATCGGTTGGTCTAGCAACTATATTGATAGAGGCAGACATAGCTTATAATTTAAATTTAGAAGAGCTTAAAAAGTTTTATTGTGCAATATCCCTGTAGAGCAAACATCTAATTAATATTATTATGTAATTTGTTAGATCTTCAATAAGTAAGGACCTTTTCGTCAAAAGGATCATTCATTGAAGATTTAACAAGAATATAATAAATACAAGTACAATAATACTTGTACTGTTAGTAAAGAAACAAATTGTTAATAGAGAACATAATTGAATTACCTAAAAATGAAGTACAAAAATAAAAGGAGGAATTTGTCTGTCTGGATAGAAATATTGTTGTTTGAAAACACTAGTAAGAAAAAATACTCTATGCAAACAAAGGTCGCGTGTGAGTTACCCAGGATAAGTGTAACGCCCGAAGCGAAGGCATTTGTGGAAAGCGAATTGAACTTGCGTTCCCCGAAAAGAGCGCTCTTGAGGAGAAGAGTTGTGACTAAACAACTTAAGGCCCAATAGGAAGGCGCCATGAGAAAACTTCTGCAACAAAAAAGAGGGCGCGACAAGGGATAATAAATACAGGTTCGTGCGGGTTTCAACCCCCGTTTGTTCTGTTCCTGTTTTCGGACCCACGATGCTGACCAGCGGAAGGGAATTCTATGACTTCGGACTGCAAGTTTCTCCCCATTGCTGACTGGCAAGTATTGGGAAGCTGTACGCGAGATGATCTGCTCAGACTCGGCTACTCCCTCGCATCCCGATCTATTCATGTTTGATCATCACCATGCATACATTCGCTACTACTTACAATATCCACTCTTCCCATATACATAGTCGATAGTTAAATGATTTTATATCCAGGGATTAAAAAATTTCTTCAGTTGGAGAGAGTGACCATGAGGCGATCACATGGGTTGCAGCAGTCACACGAGAACTTCTATAAAGAAGGGATATGCGTGGAACTACAAGGTATGTGATTATGGAAAGATTAGGAGAAACTGGAAGCCATAATGTGGAAAGAGGAGTTGAGTGGGAAGAATATAAATGCTGTATCAAGAGCTATTTAACAGCAGCAATGTGTAAGCATATTCCAAAGGTGAAAAAGCAAAACAAGATAGGAGTAAAATGAATGAATGAAGAGATTAAGCATGGAATCTGGGAGGCAATAAGAAAAATGTTGATAATGATCATTGCATGAAGAGTACAAAGAGTGGGCCAGGAAGGTAATTCAGTTGGTCAAGGCAGTATGAGAAGAAATTAGCCAATCAAGCTAAGAAAAATCCTAGTGAATTCTTTCAGTATGTGGCAAGTAAAAGGGAAAATGACTATGGGAGGATGATGCTAGTTGATGACACTGGCAGATTGGCAACCGATGCAGAGGATATAGTTAAATTATTCAATGATCAGTTTAAAACTATTTCATTCATGTGATGGTAGCATCAGGAGAAGCTGGAGTGTAGAGGGTGTGGCAAAGGAGAGACTGGTGATGAATGAACAGGAAATAAACCTTGATGTTAATAAGGCAATAGGATTTGATGGTATATAGCTACATGTCTTGAGGGAATGTGCCATGAAATTAATGGCACCTTTGGCACAACTATTTAACTCAGTCTTGGAACAGGGCGAGTCCCAAAGAAAGGAGAGGTGGGAAAAATAATTCCACTTCAAGAGGGGTGGGAGGAATAAGATTAAGGCTTAATTATAGCCAATCTGTGTGTGTGCCTGGGGTTATTGTTGTTGTTAAGGTATTAGAGAAGTTGGTTAGGACCAGGATTCAGAAGCGGATTGATAATAGCAGTATTCTTTATGATTGTCAGCATGGGTTTGTTTAGGGAAGGTTATGTTTCAGCAATCTGCTTACAAGTTACAACAAGGTGTTGTAACATGTAAGCAACAAATTCACTCGATAAAGGAGATGAATATGTGGTGGTATATTTGGATTTTTCAAATAACTGTTCAAATAGTTGTTCAGGCTTTATACCTTCCATTTTATACTTTATATGCTATTCTTGTTCTATTTTTAAAAGTAATAAAATTAATTTTGTAGGTGCATATACTATTTTATAATTGGAATTCAGTTATATGCTATTGTAAGATCTGCAATTTTAAGGTGATCTCACTTGCTTTCCACTGATTAGAACAATCTATTTGTGATCATGTTCCACTTGAATGTTTCTAGGTCCATTTTCTTCCAGGTTTATGAGGAAATTTGCTCAGTAACTTCAAAAGGTTAGGATTTGAAAGTTTTTTCACTTGGTTATATCGTATTTACTTGATTATATAACTCGCACTTTTTTCCCCAAAATTAAAGTTAAAAAATCGTGCTGTGAGATATATGCGGGTATTTTTGAAACCGAAGTTTTACAAAAAACTAAATCAACGTTTATAATTAAATCCTCAGTATTCATTATAATTTATACTTGCTCACATTATTTATAAAATAAATGCATTTAAATTTTAATTATCAACGTTATTTAAGAGATCGACCACTCACCTTCATTACATGATATATTTGAATCTTTAGCGACAGTGCTTTTGTAATTAAATTAAAACAAACAGTCATCTACCCAAATAGCATTATCTTCGCTCCCATCCAGGGCATTAGAGATGCCTGTTTTTTTTGTTTTTTTTTAAATTTTGGAAATTATTTCTGGTGAAATCATGACCCAAGCTCTAAAAATCTAGTTGCACAACAGTTCTAATGATAGTCTCTTAATCTTTCCTGCCGGAGTCAGATCATAGCCACCGGCTGCCATCCACTCAGTGTAGAACCTAAACCTCACCTCAATAAGTCATCTGTCTTTAGTTGTATGTCGGCAGTTCAAATTGGAGGTACAGGAAGATAGCTGGAGTAAAATCAGGTGGGAGAGAAAGGTACACATTCTATCCACCCTTATTCATCATCCATGTGGATCACATTATGAAGGAAAGTGGCATTAAACCTAATATCAAAATTAGAGATGTTAATCCCAGCTCATTAATTTATGCAGACAGTGTTATATTCTTAAATAAATCCTGTACCAGTCTGCAGGATTTCTTCATTAAATTTAATAATGTAACAAATGTTACACTGATGTAACAAATTTGGCATGAACATCTTCAGTAGTAAGAACAAAGATTATGAAAACACAGGACCATAAAAAATTAGCTGCATCCTGAATAGAGAACCTATAGAAAAGCTAACCATTTCAGTTATATATTTAGTTTAATTCTTTATCCAAGTGTAAGCAAACAAAGCTTGCACCTGAAGTATCTTCAGGACTGGGGCAACTCGTAGCAAAGGTGGATAAAGCTTCACATTACTTGCCTTAGTACCCCATAATGCAAAGCACATCCCCTTGCAGATGTGTATAATGTCTATGCATTATGGAAAGGGTCACTACCCAGACCAGTTTCGACCTTTAATGAGGTCTCTTCAGTGAGAGGCAGACCCAGAGGTGATACCAAGGTTAAAGCAATGCAGAAGTCATATTTACCTATCCTGAAGCCCCAGTCCTGAAGATACTTCGGATGCAAACTTTGTTTGCTTACACTTGGATAAAGGATTAAACTAAATATATAATTTATAGTCTAACCAAGTGGAAAAAACTTCCAACATCTTTCTCTAATCCAGAGTAATCTAATAACAAGGTGGTACACCTTTTGGCAACTCGTATAGATAAATATGACTTCTGCATTGCTTCAAACTTGGTATCACCTCTTGGTCTGGCTCCCACTGAAGCGACCTCAATTAAGGTTGAAACCGGTCTGGGTAGTGACCCTTCCCATAATGCATAGCATTATACAGGTCCTCAAGAAGATATGCTTTGCATTATGGAATACTAAGGCAAGTGATGTGAACCTTTGTCCACCTTTGCTACAAGTTGCCTCAGTCCTAAAGACACTTCAGGTGCAAACTTTGTTTGCTTACACTTGGATAAAGGATTAAACTATATATATGTTATAGTCTAACCAAGTGGAAAAAAACTTTAAACAAAACATTTTAGCTATTCAGGCATAGTTTCAAGATCGAGTAGAAGTCAATGCTCTCACTCCCACATTTCCTTTGTTGGTTGCTTCCATCTCTATGCATATGACTGGTGCAGTATTAACGACAAAGGCAAGTCGATGATTGTTGAGTTGAAATGATGATTCTCTTCAACTGAATTCCAAAATATCTGAAACTGCCATAACAACATTCACTATCTATTTCTTACAGTTTTAAACTTTTTTTCTTGTACGAACTATATGCGAAACTTTTTGATTTATTATTTCGTAAAATGAAATCACGGTTGCGAGATACATGTGAGGGCAAGTTATATTCAAGTAAATATAGTATTATAAATTAAAGATGCTAAGAAATTATATTCTTGGTTTAATACTTTATCCAAGTGCAAGCAAGCAAAGTTTGCACATGGAGTATCTTCATGACTGAGCTACTTGTATATAGAGGCCACTGGTTTCACATTAATTGCTTTAGTATTCCACAATGCAAAGCACACAATTTTTGGGTGTGTTTAATGTTATGCATTATTTGAAGGGCCACTACCCAGAAGGGATACCAAGGTTAAAGTAATACAGAAGTCATATTTCCCATATACAAGTATTGGAAAGGTGTATCACCTTATTACTGTGCCAGTAAAGAGCAAAGAAAAATTACTTGATAAATGAACAAAACCATAAACAGGTATAGAGAAGAAATGTGCACAGAAATAAGTGTAAAAAAAAAATATAAGCAGAATGTGCAAACAAGTCTAAGAAAAACAAGTGTAAAAAAGTTAAAACATGGATAAAACAATCAGGTATTAATGGCCTATGTACAAAAACAACAATATATAAAAAACATAATGTAAACAACAGTGATAAATAGTGATTTTCTGTAAAAATTTAAAAAACAAAACATGCTGGTGAGTGATATAATCTTACAACATATAGGGCTGACAGATTAAGAATATGGCTAAAATAGCAATATTCTTAATGTTCATGTTGAAATGAGGGCAGTCAATTAAAACATGACTGATGGTTATAGAAATCACACATAAGCATATCATCACTCTGAATAAGAAGGGTGTACAAGATGACTATGACCTAGTGGAGCCAAGTAAAAACAACTTCCTCTTTATGGTTCCCTGCATAGACTAGACTACCACAATCTCTTTAATCTCTGTTCCATGAAAAATTGCCACTGGGATAAAATTTTTGTCTGATGATCTGCTGGTAATTAGCATATGGGACAGGCAGATGGCGGAAGCTTGAGAAACAAAGCTGACTTAGCTGCAGTATCGTCACCCTCATTTCCCTTAATCTCAATGTGGCTTGGAATCCAAGTGTAGCTTCTATAAATAATAGAGGACACCTTGGATTTGAGAGAGAGCCCTGAATGTTTCCTCAGCTCTCAATATCTTATTGCCTGTAAAGAACTTTATGAATCTGAATATATGCACCTTCGGTAGCAATGCTATATATGTTGTAAAGCAACCTTATTGCATATCACTCAGTAGTAAAGTTGTTATTCTAGTGGGATCTGAGCAGATATAATGCTGTCTGAAAAGACAACAGAAGATCTTACTAGGACCTCTGACTTTGAACCATCAGTGTAAAAAGGCACTAATTCAGAGTATTCCCTTCCATGTACTTGAAAGAGATGCTGGAAGACAACAGGAGGAGTGGAACGTTTCAGGTAACTTGCAGAAAGAAAAACTGCATGATGGTAATATGAATGCCATGGCAGTAGGGGAATACGAAGATACTGTGGATGCTCTAGCAAAACTCTCCCTAGTCTGTCGACAAATGCAGTTGGGCTGGCAACTATGTACCCATTATGTTCAAGGATAGAGAAGTGGTGGATAGCATATCTGCCTTTTATTTTTCAGATTTCTTTGCTCTTGGTTGATCGTGTTACAGAAGATATATATTGGATTGAGAATTCCTTCTGGCTCTGACTATGGACATGTCTTGTTTGGGCTTGAGCACATTTGAAAGCAGAGAAATTTGTTGTTGTGGGGTATCTGTGGAGAATACTCCATGCCTATCTCCTCTGACGCAATCATCATTCCACGATGACTTAAGGAACATGGAAACCAACTAGATGGTTTAGGAATTGCAGTTCTTGCAGCTTGTGTAATGCACTCCATTACATGGTTCACTGCATCACTGATAGAGAGCTGACAGTTGATGAATTGAATTCTGCTAAAGTAGAGGAGGATAGCCAGTCAGCTTGCTCAATTTTCCACTGTGTTATCCATGATGTAGTACATGGTTGCCCATGTAAAGGTTGATATCATGGGAAACGGTCATTCCCATACAAGTTTTCTTCAGTTTCTCACTTGAACAGTGGGAAGAAGGATAGTTAGCAGATAGTTAAGTCAATGGCAATGAATGTTTGGGTAGGCATGTGGAAGAAGGTGGTGCAGCCAGTGTTCAAGAGGAAGAGATTGTTGTTGTTGGGCATATGCTCCACAAATCTTCCTCTGATGCTTGTTCAGGTACTACTACTATCCCATAGTGTAGTCATTAAAAGTGAGGGGATGGTAAGTGCAATATCCTGAGAGGTATTTGTTGCAGGAGGAAGGCAGATACAGCATACTGTTATAAAAGTCCCATGTGAGAGTCAGTTGCCAACTATCTCTATGTTAGTATTAAGTAGGACTCTGCTAGGAGTGTAGTTGCCTGCTGAGATGACAAGTCCTGTGTGTACAAGCCCATCTCCTATTCTTACTGCCTTTTATTTTCTTTACAAATTGTAAGGATCACCACTGGGCTTCTGGAAGAAAACCTGAATGTCATCAATGTTTTATCAGAATACATGACAACTATATTGTAGGAAAGTTTATTTCCTTATGATGGTATCATCTAGATTCCTATATCAAGAGTTTTGTTTTCATTAGTCTTGTTTTCTTTTTGGAGAATTGTGGACAGCCAGTGTCCATCATTTCTTCACCAGGAAAAATATTCAAGATGTTGTCAAACTGCACTCCCTCTAGGATACTAGGTATATTAATTGTTTTAATTTCCTGTGGAAGAGTGAAGGTAGTAGGCTGGGTGGCTTCCTCAGAAAGCATTTCATCGTTGTGCTCTTACAATCTATTCTTCTCATCTTTATTGCTATATCAGGCACAGATGCAGAACCAAAAAAACGGGCAGTGAGAATGATCATATACCTTTAATTTAAAGGTGCTCAAAGGGTTCAGGATATAGAGCCTCGCTGGGCAGCTGAGATAACCTGCTTTGACAAATAGCAATAGTTTTGCTGTTTTGAAGGTAAGGGATGATGGTTCCTGGTAGGAACTAGGTGTTCATCGCTACATATGAGGATTCTTCATCTTCTTATGGCTGTCACTTCTTGGTACCTCAGTTCAGAGCAGATCTCCTAATTGGGAACATTGAGAAGATCACACTCTATTATTATGCCTCTAGAAAAGTTTGGTTTTATGGAGGGTAATGATAATTGGTATTCTCCACCCCCCCCTCCCCAATAGACATTATATGAAGTAATTTTTTGGATTATGTCACAACTGCTGCTTCAATATAATTATTTCTTGAATTAATTATCTTTACAAAATTTGGACATCTTTACAATCCTTCTGATGAAGAAGGGCAACATTTATACAAGTGGACATTCCCCTGCTGAATGTAGAATTAAGAAAAGTGATCATTTATTGCAGCTTCTGATGATTTCCATTTCTTATTTTGGTTTTCTGTTGATATTTCTATGGCTTATGAACACAGTTGAGGGCCCCTGATAAATAAGAGGATGAAAAATTGTTCATTCTTAGGTGGAGTTTGATTTACCACCACCCAACAAGGAGACACTCTCCACATAGCAATAACTATGCACAGGGGTGGAACACTAGAGCTATCCCGGGTGCCACACTAGCATCACAGTAAGCCTGGTCTGGATGACTAAATGATAGCAAACATCACTTAAGTTGCGGTCAATGCCAGAGATGTTGGTAAAGTATAAGTGAATTTTTATTGTGGAGATTCTGGCATGGTTTGCTGTTGTGATTGGTTGTGTTTTTTTTTTTTTTTTTTTTTTTTTTGTTAGGATTGGCTTATCTCAGGGGGATTCATTTTTGTTGCAGATTCATTGCAAGATTCGTCATAAGTTCATTCATGGTTAGGAAAGGAGACATGAGTGAGAGGAGATACTCTAGGACATGACACCAATTGTCTTACCATAATGTGCCTGAGATGGTGCCTCCTACATACCACTACTCTGACTCCCTCTCCAGGAACAACCTGGCAGTGTATGCAGTACTGGAATTATGCACCAGTTAACCAGGAAGCTTTCTGACTCATTACTGACATTCAGACCCATGCACTAACTGGTGGCCAGCCTGCACCACAACCACCACTGTTTTAACTGATGTACTCTCAAAATGGAGGTTTTTGGTCTCTAAATATGTTTGGCATGACCTTGCAGGGGTATCAAAATCTAGGACATTCATCACAAATGTAATTGCTGAAGCAAGTCCTTGATTTTATAAATCTGTGTGCTGACCCAGAGAGAGAGAATCCTACATTAACCCAATCGTGTATTCTATTCCTAAGATAGCCTTCCTAGTAGCCAACTGGTCACTGGTCCTCTGCTGTGTAGCTGATGCATAGTGTACAGTCACTCCCTGTCAAGTTAATCCTGCTTTCCTGCAGTGTGTTGGAGTAGATGGTCATCTAGCACTTGGTGCTAGATGACCTTCATTGCTTGGTGAAAACCACTAACCAGTTTATTGAAGTCTGAAGTGGCATATGCCATGTTTGGTCGCCAGAACATGGTTCCAGTTTCTGTTCCTGCATTTCACGAAATTCTTTCTCTCAAAATAGCCAAATCTCCTGAAATCTCATGACATAAGCATGTCTTTCAAGTCCACTGTAACTATATGAGCTCTATTATGTTCACCTAAGAACCACAACCCTTTCACCTAACATCCTGAAGTTCACAATATTCCATGTTCTTGTGACCTTGCTCACATAGGGCAAACATATATAAGTTTGGAAATTAGACAAAAAGAGCATATTGGAGATGTTAATAACAACAGAGAAGATAACTCAGGCCTAGCTTTCCACTTCTACCGCACTTATTACAATAATGAATGGGACAAGAGCTCCATGCCTTACATAGAAGACAACGTCAGTGCCTGCAACATCAAACAGTTTACGATGGTTATCCACTCACTAGGCACACTCAACAGAAACCAAAGAATGATTTTATGTGATATTTGGAAATCAATTATTAGATCTTTCCACATGTCAGACTAACTTTTCTATTAACTATCATACATACCTACTGAACAATGACCCGTGACAGCTTTACAATCGTGTGTGTGTGTGTGTGTTTACTTTTGTGTAATGGTTCCTACATGTTCAGTTTTAGTTATGTAATGATTCATGTTTACCCCTTATCGTATTATTTGTTCTTCCTAATAGCATATGTGGTGAAACTAGATGGTTTAACTATTTATATAAGAATTTATACATGAAGAAACTGAAGACCCAACTGATGCTAAGGCGCTCATAGAAACGCTCAACAAAAAGAAAGGATCCATGGATCTCAACCATCCATCAACTTGACTTCACCTAAACTAGGCAGTAAAGCTGGTTACTTCTAAGAAAATTAGGTGCGACAGAACCAGCAACATACAAACCGCCAGAGATAACTCCATACCAAATGGCAAATCATCCACTAAAAATCTCCAAGATACGTCCCAGTTCTACCAGGAAAATAACTGTGCAATCTACCATTAGAAAAACACCTGAATATAGTTCCCAAACTTCCTAAACAAATACACCCAGTATCTCTAGAAGAGGTACAGGAAGCCTTAAAACTCACCAAGAATGGCAAGGCTGCAGGAGTGGATGGTCTCCTCCCCGAGTTTCTCAAACATCTCAGCCATCGAAGTCAAACATAGCTGGCTGTCTTGTTCTCAAAAATTCTAACTACGGTAAGAAGTCAAAATGATTACTGTGCCCAAACTATGACCTATCTCCTTGCTTTGCTCCACTTTTATTATCATCAAATTCCTGCCATGTACTCTCAAGGGGTGTACAGGATATGATAGTACTACATGAAAAAAAATTACATCATTACTAACTTCCTATCTACAATTTTCCTCCAAATCAGTCTGTTACTTGTCTAGACTCCAATATTATCAGATCTTATATTTCTATCGTCTAAGGAACTATGTACCGTATCATTCCACCTATATCTTGGTCTTCCTCTGGGTCGTTTTCCTGCCAACCTGGCAGAGAACACTTGTTTTGCTAATCTTTCTTCGCCCATTCTGTTTAAGTGTAGTCTAACGTATTCCTGGATGTTGACAATGTCAAGTTCTTTCCTAATATCCTCGTTTTTAATATGATATTGCCATTGATGCCATCTGTTCTCACCTATAATCTTCTCAGGACTCTCATATCTGCGGTATCTAGTCTTTGGTCAAGTGTTTTACTTCTGATCCAGCTCTCAGATCCATAAGTTAAAACTGGTCTGAACACTGTCTTCTATACAGCTAATTTAGTGTTCCGACTGATTTCTCTCTTATTCCATATGAATTTATTCAATTGACTTCCTACCATACCAGCTTTGCTGATTCTGTTGTCTATTTCTGTATTTAATTTACCATCTTCACTAAAAATCGTGCCTAAGTAGCTGAAATGTTTCACTTATTCCACAGGTTCTTCATTCACAACACAGTTGACATTTTCAATGATTCTGCCTATTTTCATTGACTGTCTTTTTATTGCTGACCTTCATACCATATCTATTACAACAGCTATTCAATTTAGTCAGAGAATCTTGCAGACTTGTAGCGGATTTATTTAGAAGTATAACATCATCCGCATAAAGCAAAGAGTTGACATTAACATCTCCAATTTTGATATCATGTTTAATACCACTTTCCTTCATAATGGGATCCATATAGATAATGAATAACAGAGGGGATAATGTACATCCTTGTCTCACACCAGATTTAACATTAAACCATCTTCCTGTACTTCCTTCAATTCTAACTGCTGACTTACAACTCAAATAAAGACTAAGTATTGCTTGATATAATGCCCCAATGACACCATATAACTGCAGCGTATTGAATAGCTTCTCTCTTGGCACCTTGTCATATGCCTTTTCCAAATCGACAAAACTTGAATACAGTTCTTTGTTATATTCCCATGCTTTCTCGACTATTTGTCGTAAAGTGAAGATCTGATCCTGACAGCCTCTATTTGGCCTGAATCCAGCTTGTTCTTCACCAAGCTTTTCTTCCACAATTCTTCTCAACCCTTTCTCAAGTATACTTGCATAGATCTTTCCAGGAACATTCAGTAGGGAAATACCTCTGTAATTCTCACATTCAGTTTTATTTCCCTTTTTATATATGGGTACTATGAGAGCTCTACTCCAATCATCGGGAATTCGTCCCTCTGTCCAGGCCTTCTGAACTATGCAGTGGAGCCACTGTAAGACTCTTATACCACCATACTTCAGCATTTCTGGTCAAATATCATCTACTCCTGCTGCCTTTCCACATTTCAAGCCTTTGATGGCTTTTTCTACTTCAAGTATGGATATGTATTCCTGACTGCATGCCTGGTCAGTGTTCTTTAGCACTGTGCTGTCATCACTGCTTGTTTCATTTAGAAGTTTTTCAAAGTAATTACTCCATACTTCAAGGATATCTTTTTCTCCCGTTTTCATGTCACCATTATCATCTCTAACTCCTTTTACAGCACTCTATCCTCCATTCCTAAGCTTCTTCAACAACCTCTAGAATATTTTGCCACCTTCTTGATATTTATTTTCTATATTCTTGCCAAAGTCCTCCCATGACTTTTGTTTAGTTAGTTTTACACAGTGTTTAGCATTCTTGCATTTCTCTCTGTGTTCTCTAAGAGCACAAGCTGACTTAATTGACAGGAACTTTTGATATGCTCTCTTCTTTTCCTTCACTGCCTCTTTAACTTCCTGTGTCCACCAGGGAGTTCTGATTTTTTTTTATCCTTGCAGACAACCTCACTACATGCCTCTCTGGCAGAGTTTGCCACTGAATTTCCAAGGTTTGATTCCTGTTTTCAAACTCTTTCATTTTTTCTTCAATAATCTTTGTGTATTTTAGTCTACAGTTCACATCTGAGAGCTGCTCAACTTTTATTCGCTTTAAAACTTTCTTACATGTTATTCTTTTCAATATGAAATTCAATTTTATCCTGCTCAAGACTAAATAGTGATCACTTCCAATTTCAAATCCTCTGTACACTAGTATCCTGCACCAGGGAGAAAACATCACTATCCACTAATAACATAATCAATGAGACGTTTCTTATTCCTTGCCTCTTCTCTCCATGTGAATTTGTGCACATTTTTATGTTGGAACATGGTGTTAGTAATAACTAGTCCATGTGCTGAGCAAAAATCCAACAGGTATTTGCCATTATTATTATTAGCTTTGCTCTTTTCTCCAAATTTTCCCAAAATATTTTGTATGTCTGACAATCATTTCCTACTCTGCTATTTAGATCCCCAATAAGGACCAACTTTTCCTTTTTCATTGTGTCAGTTGCTTTTTCTAAAGCCTCAAAAAATTCCTCCACTTCTACCTTAGTAGAACCTTCTGTGGGACTATAGGCACAAATAAGTCTCATTGTCCAGTTCCCTATTCTCATATTTGTCCACATTACTCTACTTGAGACTGACTGCCATTCAAGAAGATTAGCCTCGTATTTTGTGTTGAATACTATGGCTACCCCTTCTTTTCCTTGATTGTCATTGCCTGAATATAACATTTTGTATTTATTGCTCAGAAAGATCTCGACAGTTTTGTCTTTTTTTGTTTGAGTCACCCCTATTATGTCGATCTGGTACTTATCTAATTCCTCAGCTAGCTCCATTTCTTTGCCATTCAGGCTTCTGATGTTGATAGAACAAATCTTTAACTCTGGTGATGTTGAGTTGGGGTTTGTTTAAAGATTTGTTCCAGTAGCTGACTTTTCGCTGTTTGCCCTGGTTCCCTGGCGAAAATAACAGGGGCCTTGTTTAACCGGGCGATGCCCCAGCCGGCATGAAATTTTGTCATGTCGTACTATCATTTTTTATTTTGGTTTAACCAATAAGAATACAATTTGGTCGGCTAAATCCCAAATTGCCAGTCCATCCTTGTTCGTTCAGTATCCAGGTAGATACCCAACAGGGTGCACCACGAGAAGGTGAGGATTGGACATTAGGTCAGAAGCCCTGGTCAGTTCTCCGCATTCCTTTAAAGGCTATGTGGAGGTCTCCTCTCATTTATACAGCTTTGACCCTTAAGCTCCACTTTTAAGTTCTTTTAAAGAATTCTCCTTAAAAGAATTTCAGCACTCATTGAAAGAGCACTTCCAGATGAACTAGCTGGCTTCAGGGCGAGAAGTTGCTGTGACACACAGAAGCTGGTCTGACACACAGATTTATGCAAGTTTCCAGAAGAAACTTAAATCCAGCCACTTTCATCGACCTAACATCACCTTATGACACAGTCTGGATCAGGGGCTTCCTTCTAAAACTAGGCAATATTATAAGGTGGAAAAAAAAAAAAAAAAAACCTTTCCTGCTCTTTGAATCCATTCTTTCCAACAGAAAGATCTTGGTCCACATTGGTGGAAAAACGAGTAGAATCAGATTCCTCCAAAACGGTCTCCCACAGGGCTCTGTGTTAGCACCTTTAGAATGTCTACATATGTGACATACCACATACCTGCTTAAACAAATACATGTACGCTGATGGCCTAGCAATCCTCCACCAGTCTACCTCCTTTTGCATAAAACCTGGAAATAACTTTTAACACAGACCTAAACATCCTGGAAGAGTACTTCAAGCAGTGATACCTGAAGCCAAATCCAACAAAAACTTTGTCCACAGCATTCCACCTAAACAATGCAGAGGTTCTGTGGCAAGATGGTAGAACATGAGCCTCACCCAAAATACCTTGGAGTGAACCTAGACAGACGCCTAACCTACATTGTCCACATTGGTGGAAAAACGAGTAGAATCAGATTCCTCCAAAACGGTCTCCCACAGGGCTCTGTGTTAGCACCTTTAGAATGTCTACATATGTGACATACCACATACCTGCTTAAACAAATACATGTACGCTGATGGCCTAGCAATCCTCCACCAGTCTACCTCCTTTTGCATAAAACCTGGAAATAACTTTTAACACAGACCTAAACATCCTGGAAGAGTACTTCAAGCAGTGATACCTGAAGCCAAATCCAACAAAAACTTTGTCCACAGCATTCCACCTAAACAATGCAGAGGTTCTGTGGCAAGATGGTAGAACATGAGCCTCACCCAAAATACCTTGGAGTGAACCTAGACAGACGCCTAACCTATAAAAAAAGGTACATCCCCAACTTGTCCAACAAAATTAAATGAGAAATAATATCATTTCAAGGCTTGCTGGAACAGCCTGGGGTTGTGAGGCGGAAGTCCTAAGCTCATCTGCACTAGCCCTTGCATTCTTTGCAGCAGAATACTGTGCTACCATCTGTAAAGAAGAGCATATATCAACATCATAGATACCCAGCAAAACTACCATGCACACAATTAGTGGGACACGGAAAAGAACTCTTCTCCCCTGGCTGCCTGTCCTATCCAACACTGTTCCACCAAATATACAGAGATGACAAGCCTCAATTAAAGAATTTAATAAAGTAATGAGTAACACACTACTGCCCTGCACCGAACTCTAAAAAATCCACCTAGTCTTCACCTAAACTCAAGAAACCCTTTCTGGTCCATGGACAAACTCTCTTCTGCTGCCTTACCATCAACATCTGACATGTGGAGAGAACACTGATCCAACAATCTCACAACAAATGGCTTCCTGGTTGAAGATCGCTGTGCTCTGCAGCCTGGTTTTGCTCTTCCTAGGAAGATTTGGTCATCTGTCAACAGGATCAGAACTAACCAGGACAGATGTGGCTACCTACTGTACAAATGGAATGTCAGACCACCCTTATTGTGACTGTTCCCCCATAGCCCAGACAATCACTCATATTGTGAATGACTGTCCAAGATGCCAATTTCAGTAACCTCCAAGACATCCACGAGGAAATGGATGAGGCCCTGGATTGGCTTTCTGGACGAAACATTATCTTATAACTGCATTATATTCTTTTTTCCATAAGAATAAATAAAACTATTTATATTATTGCGATCTATTATATACAGTGTAAGTTATCATTTGTCAAATTCATTTTTTGGTTGAAAAAATCTACATACTTATCTCTCATTCCAATCCAAATACTAGTTCTCTCACCAAACCTTAAGTTTCCAACAAGTGTCCACAGGTGATCCAAGAAAAAAGTGATTCAACAACATACAAGTGTCTCAAAACAAACTTCAGCTTCCCATTCAGCCTGTATATGCTGTAACATGCAACCATTACAAAATAACCATCAGCCAACTCAAATCAGATTTTAAACAGGCTAAGCATACAAAATTTGCCTCTTGCTCAAATGGCAGTCAAACATTCTGTTGCTTTTACCAAAGCCATTTGTCCTTCCATGTTTTCAACTCTCACGTTCAAATGACAATATTGTACCATCACCCAAGGCCTTGTCCCACATCTCCTACAATGATAACCAATGCAAAGTATCTCATCTTACCCAGAACTAACTGCATACCTCTAGTCTTTTGCCATAAAGACACTAGGAGAATTACCTAGTTTTCTGGTCTTGATGGTATCTCCCAGATGTTCTCAAAACTTGTGTGCCAGAATTAAACATCTACACTCATTCTGTATTATCTTTAAAATCTGCCATAATCATCTGGCATCTATTCTACAGCAAGGAAGCAAACCTATATGCTCCACCCTATTCAAAAGCTGGCTCATCAAGCTATTATTCCATTGCACTCACTCCAATTTGTCAAAAATTATGGAGAAAATCAGTTCACGCCACAACCAGGAAACCTACTAGTAAATGACCAGTAAGGATTCCACTCTTAATTCATGGTGAATCTCTTTCACCATGAAGGAGATTAAAGGATAGAGACATGAGGTCATTCTTGGAAGTTGTATAAAGGAGTGGTGTGCAAGAGAGTATGACATGACTTGTTAGTGTGGTTAGTGAGTATGTCATGGTGGATGGCTGCCTTTCTTCAGATTTCCTTAGGTCTGTCACTTTGTCCTAACTCTTTTTTCTATTCATAAATAACCTTCTTTCACAACCTCAAATGTCATCCATACTTCTGTTAAATACAGTACACTATTCTTCTGTTTCATCTGAAAAAACACTGCATGGATAATACTCCAAGCTACAAGATCTTCAGTAATCAATGCCTTAAACACCTGGCTATGATTCAGTAGAGTGATGACCATCTCAACCTCAGTGACACCAGAACACAATCCTGTCTTATTTCATGGAAGATAACTCATTTACTCAGATCCCTGTATGAGATTAAATCTGTCTTCTTAAGCTAACTTAAATCTGAAGCCATTTCTGGCAATCACATCATATGCATAATCCCCTGTACCTCCAAATAAATAAGTGTCTCATTCTGCTACAGATATTTCTCCTGTGCAACTTCTTACAAGAAATAAATTCCAAATATACCCAAACCATAGAATATTCTTCTCACATCTGAGATGGTGCACCAAAATTCTTCATAAGAATGCTTGGTGTTAACTAGAATAGAGAAATCCAAGTTAGATCATCTCTCATATACTTACTCCAGTGTTACATTCAAATATATTGTTTCTGTTCCTGGATCAAACATAGGTTTGTTTAAAATCACTTTTATTTATTTATTTTTACACATTTCCTACAAACAAAAGTTGCAAGACCTATCAGCACATGTGGGTAAGGGGGAGAGATACAGAAGATATGGCTGATGTGTTTTTTTGAATAGTTCAAGGCTGCACTATTTTGAGGAAGATGGAGTAAAGAAGCCTGTTCCAAAGAACAGAGATAAATGGAATGAAATATTAGAAGTTGATTTCATAAGTTTAGAAGGAGATGTATTCCACAGGATTGTGGAATACAGATTATGAAGACAGATTGAGAATTTGTAGGATGCAGACATTAGCAAACAGGAGAAAGAGGGGTGATATGACTGAGACTTACAAACTTGTGAAAGGGTTATGAAGAATTTCAGTAGATGGAATTTTTCATTTTATGGAGAGTGGGGAAAGGATGTAAGGGCATCCATGGAATTTGAGAATGAATGTTGTCAAGAAGGGGGTTGGGGCTAGATTTTTCTCTCATAGAGTAATGTGTGATTGGAATGGATTAACTGTTGGATGTTGTGTGTGCAAGTAGAGTGAATGAAATTCAAGAACAGGTATGACAGCTGGTGCGAATAGTATGATCTCCCTCGATTAGTTCCCGACTCCCTGGAAGTCTCTCTTAATAATAATGTCCTACAAGTTGGTCAAGCAGTTAGCGTATCAGCTCTCCATCCAAAAAGGCTGTGGGTTTGAATCCTGCCATGGGCATGGATGTTTGTGATTGTCTGTGGAAATATTAGTGGTGGTGGTCGGTAGATGACGGTGGTGTAGTTGCGGTTAGTTGTAGTTGGTGGGGACAGAGAGGTGTAGAGTAGGTGTCCTCCCTCGATGAGTCTTTGGACTCCCTAGAGGTGTCACGTAATAATAATAATATTGCTCATGAGCACGTGCTGATCACTTTTTTGTTTATATTCCTTCTATAATGCTTTATTTTTTTGCAGCTCCTGCTTTATGTTGTTATTTATCCACTTAATCCCTACTCGGTTGATCCTCCTGACCACAGGTATGCAGTATGATACTGCCTTACTCAAACAATCCCCGATTGCTTCCCATGTACTGATGACATTCATTCCATGTGGCTTCTCATGCCATGGCAATGCTCCACGTTGCCTCCTAATTTTGTCATACTCACTGATACCAATAATTTTTGGCCAAGTCGAACTGAACTGACCAATGCCAAAAACTCCTCTCCTTTATTTCTGATACTTAAGGGATTCGTGTACATGCATTTCAATATTCCCTTGGGCCTACAGTTACCTATACATAATGTCATTACTTGCCCATTCAGATTCAAAACCTGGGAAACTGTGCCCAGCTCTTCACAATCATTCCCACAACCATACTCATCTATCACAAAGGTATTTCCTCATAGTCATTTGTCCCAGCGGCTAAAGACGTGCTTGATTGCTTCCAACTTCTGTATTTTCCTTGGTTTTTTACTTCCAAACTTTCAGTGACCAACACTTTCTCCAAGTATCTAACTCCAATCAAGTGCAGTCCATGAGGCACATACAGGTCCTTTCATCCATCAAATTCACTCCACACTTGTATAAACTGCACATCATTCCTCCAACACCATCTTCTCATTGACAATCATGGCCCTTCTCAATTTTGTTCTATCATCATACCAAAGCAGAAGACCCAGAATCTTTACGATCTTACTCTTCATTTCTGCTTCTTCCAACAACTCTTCCAACTTTCATATTCACTCTCTCTGCATTTTTCTCACTTTTCAAATCATTTGTGCCTGTCAAAACAATTAACTTTTCACTTCTTTCTTCTGGAAACTTACAGCTTCAATAACATCCTTTATCTCTGCACCTGGGAGGTATACTTTCTCGTGAAGTATACCTCTTATCGAATCCCCTATAATACTTTCTCTTTTCCCCCAGTTTCTTGCACTTTTATGCTTTTCCCTAATCACTCTTTCTTTCTTCCTCCCCCTGCTGTACCATATGCCAATCGTATCTTATCTCCAGTCACTCAAGCTCATGTCATGCTGTGAAGGGTCTGCCTATGTGTGCAATTTCTTTCAGCACTAGCATCTCTTCATCGATATTATTACTTTTATCCACTTCCTTCAAACTCTCATTCATATTTCGTGCATTATCATTCACTGCTTCTGCCACATTCTCCATAACACTTTCACCATCCTGCCTTATATCCTTAATATGTCACTTCATTCTACCACTCTCGACGTAACTCTCATTTATTGCATTTGTTCACAAAATATTTCCAACAAACATTCTCTCCATTCTTGCTCTCAATACCAAAACCATTCACTCTTGGCAATGAATACATTAAACACACATGCTACATCACACTAAATCCTGCATATTAATATCATTCAACATCAATATCTTGGCCAGCAATTTTTTTTTGTATGCATTGGTAGAATAACGTAGAATGCTTTTGAAATATCACGTAATAATAGTCATAACTAAACAACACACTTAACAACATAGTCAAAAAATAACAATAATGATAACACCAATTATATTTAACAATATCACCATTATTTACTAAAAATAAGGAGTTATCTGAGCAACATGTGTATCACAGTTGCTATGGACTGTGCACCACAACATGTACCACAGTACCATATGTGCGACGTGTGCCACCCCCCCTCCAGCATATGAGCCTCGTGCTAGCTGTATCACCATATGCTAAACAATCATGCATTGCATTCCTTGCAATTCGAGTTGTGTGCACTACATTATCTTCTTTTTTGCTATCCATTCAGATTTCTTCTCCACATGCTGCACTTAACACAATTAGCAACAATCAAATCAGTGATATTTTTAAGCTAAATGTAATTCAAGATTAAAAATAATCAATAACTAAACCTCATTACAAGGAAATGAAACATGGACAATTAAAAAATATATTAACAACATCAGCAGAAATGAAATTTTTGATAACAGCAGGATACATACCGATGTAGATAAGAAAAGAAACAGAAACTTTGCATTAACTACAACAAGAACCTACTCTGCAAATGAAAATTACTATGATTATTAAGTGACACCTCCAAGGACCCATCGTGAAGGGCACACTACTCCCCTACACCTAACTCATCTATCCTCCTTAATCCTCACTTACTACTACCATAAAAATAGAATGCCATCTACTGCCTACCACCACCACCACTAATAGCATTTTTCATCCATAAATTGGATGCATTCTCATGGTCGATTTGCCTATATATGGGATTATAGAAACAAAATGATTCAGTATATGAAGAGAATACCTATGAATACTTTAAAAAAAATAAAAATGCAACAAGGCCTAATATCAAAATAGAAAGATAATGATGACAAACAAAACTAAACTGGTAGATTGATCTGTCCACATATTATCTCCTGATATTTACCCTAATTAAGATTACATTAATATTAGCTTCCTATCGACAATTTTCTTCCATAATATCTGTAAGATATCCACAGTCAGTCAAATCCCATGTTTTTCTAAGGCACAATTAACAACAGCTATTAAGAACAGCTATTCAACTGAGTTAAAGATTTCTCAAAACTTGTAATGGATTTATTTCAGTACAATTTGAAAAGACCTGAGTTAGCTGATCTCATATGAAGATTGCAGGATTTTTTCTTCCCAAAAAACTTGATTTTTTCATCCCCCATATAGACAAATCAGCCAAAAGAATTGCAATTCACAGACAAAAAATACTACTAGTGGTGGGCAGTAGATGGCATTGCATGTTGATAGTAGTGTGGCATATAGTGGAGTGCCCTCCCATGATAAGTCTTTGGCAGTGCAATGTAATAATATCTGCATTTAATATCTCCAATATTGATATCAGACTGAATGCCTCTTTCATTCATAACATTAAAGTTAAGCAAGTTTGAGCATGGTTAGTAGTTGGAATGGGCCATCGTTAGATGCTGTTGGCACACTCTCCCTCGACGAGTCTCTGGACTCCCTGGAGGTGTCACATAATTTTTTTTATTATTTTTTTTTTTATTGTTCTTTCAAATATTTACATATGTATAATGATCATCTATTCAGTATATTATTTTACAAGGTTCAGCACTTTGTGCTACATATGAGATTTAAATAGTAATGATGATAACAGTTTTTTTTTTATATAACAATCATAATAATAATTTACAATTATATTGTTCAGTTCAGAGTTACATAAGTTGTATAATATTAGATGTTGTGGTATACTATTTTTTTTTTTTCAAGTTTGAAAAGGTGTGATTATACAACAGTATTTACACATATGCAATCTGAATATTATGTGTCCTTATTTTCACAAACATATAGTGTAAACTCATGATTTACTTTTAAAATAATTTTTTTTTTTTTTTTACATTGCATACATTTGTTACAGTTATTATATACATTACATACATTTGTTACAATTATTATATACATTACATTCATTTGTTTACATATGATACATTACTTACATTTGTTTACATGTGATATTTACATTACGTACATTGGTTTACATATAGTACATACATTGGTTTTCTTGTGATACGTACATTTCATGCATTTCGTTACATATGATACATCTTGGATGAGAACTAATTTTTTTTTTCCTTTCATCCTCGAAGCTTAAATGTAAGCTTATCTGAGGATGACACCAGTTGGTTATTATGTATTGTTTTTTTTTTTTTTTTTTTTTTGCTGTGTTAGGATGCTACGGAATCTATGATTGAGAAATTCGCGCGCTCACCCCCACCCCCCACTCACAATAAATTGGAATGTACTGATGCATCGCTGAACTGGAAGCCTGAGCGAATATATTGTGTTTCATTAAGTTTGTATCGTATTTTGGGTGTGTGTTTCTTGTTCGTAGTATGTCCTTAGAGCTCTTTTCAGGCTATTGTAGTTTATAAGGTTTCTGTATTCAAAAGGTAATTTGTTTATCATGTCTGGGATGTAGACGTTAAAGAAATAATAATAATAATAATAACATGATTCATATAAATGATGAATAACAGTGCAGACAGCATGCACCTTTTTTTTCCTTAAAGATATCATGAAAGTAGTAAAATAATCCGCAAGCCATCGAAAAATATGCTTTTAGAAATGGAGGAAAATACACAAGGCTCGGCAACTGTACATCATCTGAAAATAACCGCATATCCATTATTGGTCGTCCTAAAACAGAACCACGTGAGAGAAAATCATCTTCCTTTTCTAAGACATTACTCTCCTATTCACCACTTGCTCATACCTATCAGATGGTTAATCTCTTATTTAACTATAACATATCAATTACCACAGAAAATTATGCTGCTATCAACTCAATCCTGGATCTCACTACTGATATCAACTAGATTAATCTGAACCCTTAGTTCTAGAACTCGAAGTATCCTTGCCTATTTCAAAGCCACCATTAACTACCAACGTTCTTTTATCTCCTTTTCTCTATTCTGTCTGCAATCAACCATTGTATAAAATCATTCTCACCAGTATAGATACTTCAGGTAAATCCTCAATGGTTAACTTGCTATCACTTTATCAGCCATTATCCACCCACAATCATTCTGCTAGCTATAGAGCAAAAAATCTTACTGGGACTTTTCATGGACTGATTGGCTAAGTGCTATTCATACTGTGACACTTTCCTAGCCTGCTCTTTACACTTCTGTACTATAATCAATTATTCTCCCAGATTATGCTGCCTCTGTAATTCCTTCCCCCTCCTAAGTACAGATTTAATCTCAGCACTGCATGGAATTTATTGTATAAATAACTAACAGTGGCAATGGCTGAATATATACATTTCTAGACTAGTTCCCATGCAGTACTGATCCTTTTCTCATCTAATATTATGTTGTCATGAGCTTTTCATAATCATCTACCCTATGGTTTCACATATATTATTTCTTCATAGACACTCTGATATGGGTGGCCATTATCCAGGTTGGTACCTGATCACTTTCAAATACAATGATTTAATCAAATCTCTGATGTTCCTGCAGTGATAAACTCATTAGTTTTTACATACCTCATGATGTTGGCTTCCTAGTGAGCTAAATTTTTATTTCTAAAACTTATAAATTTTTCTTTTTTGACTACATATTTCATTATGTCATCCTCCCACACATATCACTGTTAAGATCTTGGAGAGATTGGTTAGGAATAGAATAGAGCAGCTATTTTCAACCAGTGTGCCACGAGAGGTCTTAAGGTGTACCGTGAGATTTATGAAAACAAATTAATTGAAAGAAATAATGTCATAATTTATGCATTTATTTATTAGTGTCTGGTCTTCCCTCTTCTTGTGTGTGTAAATCAATCAAAATTATGCCTATTTTTTGCCAGATCATCAAAAAAATTAAAAGAATATATTTTTAGTGTGCTGCAGTATTTTAATAATTAGTCTAGGTGTGCCATATTATGGAAAAGGTTTTGAAAATCACTGGAATAGAGGATTGGGTGGAAAAGGAAAGGATTCTGTATAGGGGTCAACATGGGTTTATTAAATGGAGGTCTTGTTTTATAAATTTACTTACATTTTATAATAAGGTGACTTCAGTTCTGGATAGAGGTGATTCACATACAGTAATATTTCTGGATTCTACAAAGACATTTGACTGACTACCACATAATAAACTGGTGTATAGATTACAGAAAATGGGATTGGAAAATCTGTTTGTTGGTTGTATAGCAAATTAGCTTTCTAATCAATATCAAACAGTGGTGTATAGAGGTGCCATGTCTCTTAGTAGGAGAGTTACCAGTGGAGTCGCATAGGTTCCTGTTCTAGGACCACTGCTGTTCAATTTGTTTGTTAATGATACTGCGAGTGGCCTGAAAGCAGATATTCAGCTGTTTGTGGATGATCTAAGCTGGGAAAAGTTAGTAGGAATGATGCAGATGTACTGGTGCTTCATAGCAATTTGAATAAAGCAGTGGCTAACTGCTTTATTCAAATTTAAATTGACATCCCCACTTGTGGGTAGACAAGTGGGGATGTCAATTTAATGTCGGTAAATGTAAGGTTTGTACTTTGGACCTCAAAAAAGTAAAGCTGTGCATCATATTGGAGACACTGTATTACAGGTGGTGGAGGACGCATGGGATCTTGGTGGATAAAGAATTGAAGGTCAAGGGAAATATTGCAAAAATGATAAAATAGCACAAAGAAATGACAGTAGACTAAGAAGAGCATTGACAATTAGAGATAAGAATGTGGTCATTCTGCTGTACAATGCTTTGATTAGACCACATCTGGACTACTGTGCATCGATTTGGTCACCTGTATTCCTAGATGAGAAGCAAGCTCTGGAATAAGTCCAGAAGTGAATCACAAAAGCAATATCGGGATTGTGGAATACTGACTATAAAGACAGGTTGAGAGAATGTAAATTACAGACTCTAGTCAATATTATTATTTGACACCTCCAGGGAGTACAAGGACTCATCGAGGGAGGGCACCCGCTCTACAATTCCATCTCCACCATGCAATCACCAACTGACCACAACTATACCAATGGCATCTACCGCTCGATAGGTAGAAGAGGGACGATATGACAGACATAAATCATTAAGGGGTGCTTATCAAATAGATACCAGGATATTTTTCAAAGGGTTGAATGAGAAAAGGGGATAGAGACATGAGGTCATTCTTGGAAGTTGTATAAAGGAGTGGTGTGCAAGAGAGTGTGGATGACTTTTTTGCACGGATAGTGGTTATTGAGCAGAGTGGCCAGTGAGTTTGTGCACTCACCACCTCATTTATTGCCAAACGAGGTGGTCAGTGCAAAAACATTGAACCAATTTATGATGAGGTTTGATAAACATTACCTCTGTTAGAATGTATCTTACTATTGCCTCCCTCGATGAGTCTTGGCTCCAGGAGATGTTTGTATAATAATATACACGGACTGGTCACTATATTAAGAACACCTCCCCATTTAAGAAAACAGGGAAGTGTTCTTAATGAAGTGGCCCTTTTGTATATTTCCAACTCTAAAAAGCAACAGATCTAAATATTTTATCTCCAATTCTCACTATACACCCTCAAAACAGTCATCATTTTCCTCTTGCATCCACAAATGTCTTCAGCTTTGAACAACATCTCTTCCTCTCGGAATGCTATTCCAAACTCTATTCTTGTTTATGTATTGTCCTCAGTCAACCATATTTCACTTCTACCGTCAATTTTGGTGCAACCCAATTCCATTAGTTCCAAATATTCTTTCCCTTTAATCTTACAGTTTTCGTAAACAAACACGGCAAGTAATCTTCACTCAATGCAAAACTATGAACTATCCGAAACAGAATCGAATTTGTGGGTTATACTACAGTAATTTTCCCTAAATTTATCATAACCCGATGTCTATATTAAGTGCATGAATTATGCAGGCATGTATCCTTTAAGAACTGTGCTCAATTTTTTTTTTTTTTCCCTTGTACGGACATCTCCACTAGATTAGTAAACAAGACGTCTTATTAGAGATTCGTAATATATCTACACTAGTAAACACATTCTGCACTTATTATTACGGGCGACTCCAGAGAGTCCTTAGACTCATCGAGGGAGGCCCAAAACATCATATCCACACAACTATATGACATTCTTACAGTATCTATCATACCTTGCCTTGAACTCACTCACCGTCATAGCACCCACAACAGACTCTGGCAGCTTATTCCACTCATTTTCCATTCTAAAAGTAAAGAATCCAGTTATAACATCCTTGCTAACCACACTCTTGCCCAGCTTCCATAGGTGTCCCCTAGTTCTCCTACCACCAGTCCTGATTACAAAAATATCCTCTGAATAAATCCTATAGAAACCCTTTAGAAATTTTAATGTCTCAATCATATCTCCCCTTTTCTGGCTATCAACTAATTTCTGCAACCCACAAACCTTCAACCTGTTTTCATATGGTTCATTCCGTAGACCTGCTATCATCTTGGTGAGTAGCCTCTGGATCCTCTCCACCTGCTCCCATCCAGAAGAAACCTAGGTGACCAAATCTGGGCACAGTAGTCGAGATGGGTTCTTATCAAGTCTCAGTACAGAGGAACAATAAATTGCTTGTCTCTGCTCGTCAAAGTATTTTTCAACAACCAAGTGAGGATGAGCTGATTTAGCCACTTTTGCAATGTGCCCCCACCCCAAACTTCATCTCCCTATCCACCAACACTCCCAAGTCCCTGGCCTCATCAATCTCCTGGAGTACAGTTCCACCAAGGTGGTATACTGCTGCTAACCTTTTCATCCCAAAATGCATAACCATACATTTTGTCACATTAAATTGACATCCACTCTCCTTAGCCCAGAACTCCAATCTATCCAAGTCGTCCTACAAGATTCTGACATCTTCTGCATTCACTATTACCCTACCCAACTTTGCATCATCAGCAAACAAATGAACTGTTCCTCTTAGATCCTTCCCTATATCATTAATGAAAAAATTAAACAGCAGTGATCCAAGAACAGAACCCTGCGGCACACCACTAGTCACAGGCCGTCTTTTGGACTCTACTCCTGAATAAACTACTCTCTGATATCTCTCCATCAACCACCCACCTATCCATCTAACCAACCCTATATCCATTCCCATATGTTGTAGTTTATGGATTAGAATTCAATGTGGTATCCTGTCAAATGCCTTAGCCTGGTTCAGCAGTATCACTGTAAACCCATTATCCTTATCCAGTTCAGCCGTCACTGTGTTATAAAACTTAAGCAAGTTACTTAGGTATGATCTACCCTTCACAAAGCAAATGAAAATGAGATACTGTCCCCCATACAGTATCTCATTTTCATCAATCCATTTCTGTATTTTTCCCTTGACTACTTTCTCCAAGACCTTGACAACGACTCCTGATATGCTGATCAGTCGGTAATTTGCAACAGTAGTCTTCGATTCTCCTTTATGCAGTGGAACTATTTTCCCCTCTTTAAACACCTTCGGGACTAAACCAGACCCAAGACTCAGATTAAACAACATGGTCAAGGGCACCAATAATTCTTTAGCCGCTTCACGTAAGACCAGTGCCGGTATACCATCCAATCCCACAGATGTATTCACATTAAAGTTCTGTAATAGACTATTCACCTCCACTTCATTCATCACAATTCCCATATAAACTAATGGTTCCTTCATTTTTTCAATGCCACCACCTGGATGATATACTCTTGCAAAATGCTCGCTCAGTAATTCCACTATATCGACTGATTCAGTGACCTCCTTACCATCGTCATTCCTTAAAATCATTCAGCCGTGGAGTTTTTTTTTTTTTTTTTTTGCTTGCAGCATATTGAAAGAACCGTTTCGGATTCTCTTTAGCTTGCATAGCTAGTTTCCTTTCATAATCCGCTTTTGCTTTTTTTTTTTTTTTATTATTATACTCGTTACCCTTCTGGCTTGCGCTTTATACCGTTCGTGTGCCTGCAGGTCACCTTTCTCTTTAAATTCCCTCCACAGTTATTTCTTTTTTTGCAGCTCAAGCTTAATGGTGTTATTCATTATTGGATTCTACGTACCGCTAAAACCCACAAATTCTAAGGACTTTAGAATTTAAACCTTAAGCTATAAACATAGCTTAAGATACACTTAAGATACATTAATGTGCCAATACTAAACACACGTAAGACACATTATCAAAATCAAACAAGTATCAAAAACTGTTTCGCAATTTAAATAGACACCTACCACTTATAAATTACAGGAAATAATCAGAAATGAATGCTTCTGATTTATACTTGTAATTTATATGTATATAAATAAATATCGTTTCGAAATGTACATAGTAACTTACCCAGTCACACTTGTAATTACCAGTATAAATCACAAGTGAATATTGAAAATTGCGCAGTAAATAACTTAAAATTGCTTCCAACCAGAAAACGAAAATTAAAATGTGCCAATAATCTGGTTATAAACTACTAACATATATATACATATACACAGAAAGCAAGAAATTTTGGAGGAAGCACACGTCTCGGTAATTTAATTTACCTGCTTGGCTAATCATTCGACATTCAATGGTCAAAGGAAGCACGTGATCAAAATTGTTGAAGGTTCCGGTTTTCGTTCAAAAAATAAATATACTGTGTGTGTGTGTGTGTGTGTGTGTATATATATATATATATATTTATATATATATATATACACACACAGTATATATATATATATATTCAAGATACCAAGTAATTTTATATAAACTTGGTTTTTAATCCTATTTCCGAAGTAAGCAAACAGACAAGTAAGTCAAATTTGCGCCTGCGTAGTGCAAGTCTGATGCAACTCGTGGTAAAGGTGGTTTAAGGTCTGATCACTTTCCTTAGTATTTTTCCCTTAATGTAAAGCACATTCTCTTTCGGAGATGTATGATGCTATGCATTAAAGAAAATGGTCACTACCCATACTAGTTTTGAGCTTTATTGAGGTCTCGTCAGTAGGAGCAAGACCTGAAAATGCTAAGTGTGACAATTGACATTTATGACTTAAGGAGTGAAGCGAAAAGTTTTTCATATTCCCTGTTGTCTATTACGGTCACAGTGAGGGAAAATATTATGAACAGTTTGCTCGCCCAGAATGGGCATGGAGATTATACATCACTGAAGGAAGTTAAAATGGCTTTTGGTCTTTTGTGTTTGAAAGTATCGGTAGGCTCATAGGCTACAGCTTGCTGAACTAGATCATTGGGATGAGTGGACGTCTTTAGGAAGAACTTTGCAGCTAAAGTTTGTAGGAAGGAGAAGATATAATATATAATATATAATAATAAGGAGAAGATATAGGCTCATAGGCTACAGCTTGCTGAACTAGATCATTGGGATGAGTGGACGTCTTTAGGAAGAACTTTGCAGCTAAAGTTTGTAGGAAGGAGAAGATATAAGGAATATTTATATCTCGGTGAAGTTGATGATTTCTGATGAACCATGGGACGTTTAGGATCATTCTCAAGCATTTGCTCTTAACACGTTGCAATTTGATAATATTTGTAGTGGAGGTGGTGTGGCTCCAGGCTGGAGAAGCATAAGTAACTATAGGACGAATCGTCAGCTGGTATAAAGGCAGTTTGATTCTGATGTTTAGCTTGCTACTTCTGTTTATTAGGGGATAGATCTGAGCAATGGCTTTAGATGCCTTTGTACATATGGCCTTGCTGTGTTGGTTAAGAGTTAATTTTTTGTCGAGGACCACATCTAAGTATTTTGTTTCCGTCTGTCAGGGAATTTTGGTGTTGAATAATAAGATGTCTCCTACAGGAGATATCGACCTTTTTGTGAATAGAATAGCTGAAGTTTTTAGGGGATTTACTTGCAGTCTCCATTTGGAGAAACATCTTTCTAATTTTAGGTTTTCTTGAAGTTTCCTAGTAACGAAAATGTGGTCGGAGAGATCTGACTAATAATGCTGTGTCATCTGCATACAGAGCCATGATGGATGACATTGGGTTGTGTAGGATATCAGACATGTATACAGAGAACAGCAATGGAGCCAGTAGTGGTCCCTGTGGTACTCCGAACAAGATGGGTCGTTGAGATGAGGTAGTGCCATTAATCTTGACTTGCATGGTCCAGTTTTGCAGATATGAACTAACTAAATGTGTCAATTTCATTGAGATACCAGCTGAGATTAATTTATGTAACAATCCAATATGCCATATTTTGTCAAATGCTTAGGATAGGTCAAGGAAAACAGCTCCCGTGTATTGACGCCAGTTGTAGCTGGTAGTAATGTATTCCACTATTCTGTGGATTTGGTGAGTAGTAATGTGGTATCGCCGAAAACCAAACTGCTCTTTAGGAAAGATTTCTAGTTCATTTATTGAGGCTTGAAGACGTGCGAGGATGACTTTGTCCGCAATCTTGCCTAGGTTGGAGATGAGACTGATTGGACAATAATTTTGAGGTAGGTGAGGATACTTGCCTGGATTATGTATAGGAATTACATCGGCCAGTTTCCAGGTGGAAAGAAAATAGTGAAGACTTAGGATTGCATTTATAATTATGTTCAGGTGCACTACTGCTTTTCGGGGCAGCAGTTTGATCACCCGATTAGTAATGCGTTTGGCCCAGGAGGTTTTTCGTTCTTTAATTTTTTAATAATGTCATATATCTCAGCATGTGATGTTGGTGCAATATGGTCAGTGCTGGTGTCAGGAAGTTTAAGTGCGTATCAGACCTTGCTGTGAATGTTATATATGTGATCAAAGTCAAGGTTTTCATACGAAGGCCTGCATTGCTCCTCCAAATTGTTTGCTATAACTTCTGCTTTGACTACATCTGTGTGAGCAAGGCCCTGGTCAGAGAATATTGGGAGAAGGGATCTGTCTTTGTTTTTGATATTTTTCAGTAGTCCCCAGATGGAGTGATCAGTAGATGAAATAGAAGCTAACTTTTCTTCCCATACCTTGTCTCAATGAGCTTTGAGTGCATCTTTTACTGCCCCGTTTAGCCTGTTTAGAACTGTTTTATCTTGTGGTACACACATGTTATGGAATCTTTTCCTAGCTCTGTTTTTGTCTCTGATCAAGTTCATGATGTCTTCAGGCAAACAATCTGGCTTGAGGGCAGATTTGCAGGAGGTAGCTACCGTTATAGCAGAATTAATTTGTAATGTGAGATTTGTAACTGCATTTTCTACTTCTTTTGTGCATATGTGAGGAACAGGTCCAATATAATCCTTCAGTGCTGTTGACAGTCTTTCCGATGCTATGTAGGAGTGAGAAGGAGGAGACAGGTATTCTTGTTTTCCCAGTTGTAGTAGAATAGGGTTGTGATCAGATGATAGTTCATCCATAGATATGATGCTGTATTGAAGTTTGATATCCTGCAGGATAGCTATATCCAGGATGACAGCAGTGCCAAACGTACTGAGATGAGTTGGTTCGGTGGGGCCTGCCACAACAGCGTTGCTTGATCCTAAGTAATTGGAAAGGATGCAACCATTCTTGTTGGTGGTTGTGCAATTCCACGCATGGTGCTTGGAATTCAGATCCCCGGCCAAAATGGTGGGCTCTCTGAGGCATAAGATGGCATTTAAGTCAAAGGGTAGTAGAGGTTTTTGGGGAGGGTTTTAAGCTGAGTAGTTTTCAGTTTGCCAGCAGAGTTGATGACTACTTCCACGCCTGTGATCTCAAGGTTAGTGGTTGAAGCGTTGCTCATAGAGTGGTGCTTAATGTAATTTTTAATGAAGATGGCAGTGCCGCCGCCTCTGTAGAGTAATCTATCATTTCTGTATAGGCGATAACCCCTTATTTTAGGACTGTCTGAGGGTCTTAAATGAGTTTCACTGATTAATATAACATCTGGTTGATACCTATATGTGAAACCTTGGAGTTTCAGAATTTTGTTTTTGTGGCCATTTGCATTCCATGCAACGATCTGAAATGACGCTGGAATGAGTTTGTTACTATTCATTTATGAGAGCTGTGAGGATGACTTGTGTTTCACGAAGAAATCTTTTAGTGGAGGTTACAGTAGGGTTTCACAGGCTGAAATCCTGTAGCATGTTTGCTAGTGAGGCCGTAATAACAGCTATTAGATTTTTAGGTGCTATTGGTTGATTTTGTTCTGGTATTGGTCTATTTGTATGGGTCACATCGGCAGAACTTCTTGTTTACTTTTGGGTGTCTCTATTTTTGGAGGTCTCCGACTGTGGCCGCTAAGTCTCCGGTTTTGATGCCTGGGCCTCTGGTGTTCTTATACTGTAGGAGGAGGGCTGATTGACTGCCTCCATCAGTCTGTTCTTTGGGTGCTGAGTACATCCTTTATAGTTCGCAGGATGAGGGCCACCGCAGTTGGCACATTTGGCCGAGGTGGTCCTCGGCTTTGTGCAGGTATTGGTTGGGTGTCTGTCCCCACATTTCAAACATCTATATTCAGCTCTACATAGATTCTGGGCATGGCCAAATTTCTGGCACCTGTGGCACTGTCCACAATATGAACTTTTCCGGAGTGGTTCTGGTGTGACGATGAGACCACAGACTGTTTTCAAGTTGTAGATATCCTTGTATATTTTATGAATCTCTACTAGGACTAATGGTATGGGAGTCTTGTCTGCTTTGAACATTCTGCTGACCATGACTGGAGGCAGATCCTGAGAATTAAGGTCAGCAGCTATTTCTGCTGTGTCAATGTCTTCAGAGACACCACGAAGGACCACTTTTAAATTTTTTTCCTAGCAATGCGCAAAGGTGTGATACTGGATGCCTCTGTCGTCCAGTTCTTTGGTCAACCTTCTATAGTCTGTCACTGTTGCTGGCTGTATCTTTATGCCTTCATCCATGTTTTTGGCCTTAATGAAGCCAATGTGCAGATTGGATTGTGGATTTTAAAGCTGCCCATCTCTGCTTTTCTCTAAGGATGATCGGAGGCACCTTTTCTTTGTGAGAAACAGCGGCGTCCGAACCCTGAGCATCCTGTTCCATTTCGCTGTCTTTGTGCGGTTCTTCTGTTGTTCTTCGCTTTTTGCGTGCGCGCACTTCTACAAAGTCTGAAGGAGTAGAATGCAAAGATTCGCGACAACATCTGTGACACTTTCCGGGGAAACGTGTCGTAAAGTTTCACTTTTCCCTGCCAATTGTTAAGTAGTTCACCTAATCTTATAAATTCTCTATATACCTCCTCGAATATTGTCTCATTTAGCTGTTTTTCCATGACTATCAATGTGAAGTAACTAAAGTTAAAAAAAAAAAAAAACGCTTACCTTGCAGTCGAAGCCTTACCAGCACTTATGCAGGACTCTGAATTTTTTTGGGTAAGAGCACTGATATATAATGGCATGGTATTCATGACACAATTACAACAAATATCACTTGCCGGTTACTCGGTCCGACTCTTCACAATTTAATCATATAATCATTCGGCCAAATTTGCCACCTTTTTTCCTCAAATGCTAAGTTTGAAGTAATGCAGAGCTTATGAATTTTACCTAAAGAAGTTGCCACAAGGTGCTTAGAACTTATTAAATAAAATCTCAGATTGAGAGATAGATGTAGAAAGTTTTTTAACTTGGATATATAATGTATTCAAGGTACCAAGTAATTTTATATGAACTTGGTTTTTAATCCTATTTCCCAAGTAACCAAACAGACATGTAAGTCAAGTTTGTGCCTGCACGTAGTACACGTCGAAGGCAATTCGTGGTAGTGCATCCTGAGATTTTATGTAATAAGGTCAAAGCACCTTGTTTCGATAAAATTCATAAGCTCTGCATTACTTTAACCTTACCATTTTCAGGTCTGGCTCCCACTGACGAGACCTCAATAACCATTGCCTTTAATGCATAGCATCATACATCTCCACAAGGGGATGTGCTTTACATTAGGGGAAAAATATTACGGAAACTGATCAGATCTTAATCCACCTTTACCACGAGTTGCCTAAGACTTGCACTATGCAGGCGCAAACTTCACTTACTTGTCTGTTTGCTTACTTGGGAAATAGGGTTAAAAACCAAGTTTATATAAAATTACTTGGTATCTTGAATACATAATATACCTAAGTTAAAAAACATTCTACATATATATATATATGTATATATATATATATATATATATTCAGCCGTCTCGCTCAGTGAAACTGTTATGCAATCAGGCCTTGTATGTCGAAATGGAGAGAAAAAATTGTAGAATCTAGATAAATCATCTTCAACACTGTACATTTAAATAATAATTTAAGCTACTAGTGGCTTGATAGGGAATTGCGATGTTGTACAAGATTGCAATGACAGCGGTGATCAAAGGGAGAGTGAAAGCAATTATACAGAGACAGAGAGAATGGGTTAAATGATATAAAAAATGAGGAATTATTTGTAAGGAATGAGATCGAGCGGTTACGCGGAGTGATACGCAGTGCGCATCGGCAGTTGGAGCACCTGCAAAACTCTTTCCAGAATGCCTGGGCTAACGGAAATAAGAAAGTGTTTGAAAGGAAAAATAAACGTAAGAGTGGGAGAGTTTCAGAAATGAAGGAAAGAGTGTTGTATGGTGACTCGTTATTAAGAGGTGAGATAGACAGGAGAAAGTCAAGGGAAAAATACAGGAATGGATTGATGAAAATGAGATACTGTACGGGGAACAGCATGGCTTTGTGAAGGGTAGATCATGCCTCAGTAACTGGCTCAAGTTTTATAACACAGTGACCGCTGAACTGGATAAGGGTAACGTGATACTGTGATACTGCTGAACCTAGCTAAGGCCTTTGACAGGATACCACATGGAATTCTACTCCGTAAACTGCAACATATGGGAATGAACATAGGGTTGGTACGATGAATAGGTGAGTGGTTGTTGGAGAGATATCAGAGAGTGGTTTATTCAGGAGTAGAGTCCAAAAGACGGCCTGTGCCAGAGATCGACTAACTCGGGAACCGGTCGAAGATAGGCTTAGAAAAAGTTCCTCCAGTCAGCGACTAGACTAGAACCTAGGTCTAACTTCAAGCAGCCAAGTGCCACTTCCACACTGAGCTACACAGGCGTTCTAAATGTAAGAAGAAGAAGAAGAAGAAAAAAAAAAAAACGCTTACCGTGCAGTAAGAAGAAAAAAGGAAAAAAAAAAAAAAAACGCTTACCGTGCAGTAAGAAGAAAAAAAGAACTTCAAATTGAGGGAATAACGAAATAAAATACAGAAGACTTAAGCAACATAATGCAACTGATCGGCAGCAAAATTGGAATTCAAATCGCAACCACAGATATCACCTATATCAACCGAGGCCCACAAAAAAATAAATAGAGACTGCCACCAATCATCGCTCGTTTCACCAACAGAAATCTGAGAGACTCCATTCTTACAGCAAGCAAGAAAACAAGGCCGACAACAGCGATCCTAACTGATACGAAACTCCCGACACCAATCTATATAACGGAACACTGGACTCCATACTACAAAAATCTTCTTTACCAAGAAAGGAAGACAAAAACAGAGAAAAACTACAAGTTCCTGTGGACAAAGAATTCCCAGATATTTTTGAGAAAGAGTGAAAACACTCGAGTATACATAATTACAAGTGAATCCGATTTACACAGCCTACCAATATAAGACGCTAACTCTTTACATCCTTAAGAATAAGATTAGAACTCATTTAAAAACTATATAATGGCGGTCTCAAACATAGGCGAACATATCCAGTCAGACAACATAAACTTCAAGCTCTTTGACTCTTTGAAGAAATGGTCAGACAACATTTCCACCAACACCAACTTCACTATCATACACACACACATAAGAAATATAAAAAAACACTGGCTAACATTGATAACACAGCTCAATTATACCATGATAAACATAGATGCGCTAATACTGACCGTTGCAATAAATGACACAGAAATTTATGCATACAACATAAATAATTATCAAACCTACAACTTATGTAGACCAAACAAAAGAGGAGGTGGCATTGTGGCATTTATCAAAGAAAAATACAATGTGACAGAAAAACAAACTCACTTCGAACATGCGGAAACACTAATTTTAGAACTCACAAATAGCCACAATAGTATCAAATACACAACAAACACAATATACAGACCCCCAGATAATAATCCACTCAGTTTTCTTCACGAGTAAGAAACATGGCTAAGCGACATCGAACCGCGTACAACACACAGACTCATCCTAATAGGAGACATTAACATAAATAATCTAGACCACGCTTCTTCAACCACTAACACATATCTTGATATACTAAGTCAGTACAACATAAACCCTACCATTAACACACCAACAAGAGAAGAAATACTCAATAACTCACTAACACAATCATGCATTGATCATATCAACATACGGGCTCCCATCCATACATATACATCATCAGTAATTAACATAAAAATTGCCGATCACTACTTTGTCTCAACTTCGTTATATTACGTTTCCTACCCCCCCTCCCCTCCCACCACAACAAAAGTCGACAAAATTCGATCATACTAAAGAGCATTGTCGATAACCAAGTAAAAAATACAGACTGGAATTTCCTACTTAAAATAAACGATCCTGTAACATTATACGAGAATTTTCAACTAAACTTCACAGAAATATACAAAAAAGCAACAAAACCTACACTGGCGGGGCGACGGACAGACAGCAATCCATGGATAAACGATGACATACTAAATACTTTACTGAAAAAGAAAATCTATGGAAAAAACTTAAAAAGTCACCCAGTAACACACATTTACAAACCTTATACAAAAACACAAGAAATAAACTAACAACAAAAATTCGTAGGGCAAAAAGACGATACTACTTCCAAAAATTCATGGAATATAATAACAACATTAAGCAAACATGGACAACACTCAACGAATTAATAACCCGAAAAAAGAAAACTTCAGCACAAGATTTTATTGCAAAAAGCTTCGGTCAGGAGACACAAACCAAGAGGAACTTGCAGACTCATTCAACCATTCTTTCACAAACAACATCACACAACTCAAAAAAGACAAACTACTAACGATTAACAAAAAACTACCGACACAAAGTCAACAACAAACGATGTATTTTCAACCCATAACAAAACAAGAACTGAAAGAAGCAATCCTACAACTAAAACCAAAGACCACGCCAGGAATAGACAAAATAAAACTCACAGACCTTATAACACATTTTGAACAAATAAATCCAATACTTTTGAAACTCGTGAACATAATATTCGACACAGGCATTATTCCAAAACAACTAAAAACTGCAGTAATTACGCCAATATACAAACACGGCAAAAGAAAGGATACTCAGAACTACAGACCAATAGCTACACTGCCAGTCATCTCAAAAATTCTAGAAAAAATAACACACACCAGACTACAAAACTATTTACAGAAGTACAACATCATCTCACAAAACTAATACGGATTTCAGAAAACAAAAAGCACCATTACTTTATTAGAAGACATCGCCAACACAATAAACAAAGCTCTCGACAACAAAAAGTACGCCGTCCTCATACTGCTGGACCTAACCAAAGCATTTGACACACTTGAACATGACATACTACTCACCAAACTATACTCAATAGTTATAAGAGGAACACTGCATACATGGTTCAAGAACTACCTCTCAAACAGAACACAAGTAACAAAAATAGGTACATGTCACAGTCGGAGTATACAAGTAAAACACGGTGTACCTCAAGGTGCCACATTATCACCCACTCTATTCAACATATACATTAACGATGTTCATAACATACCCATAAGATGTCAAATATTTCAGTACGCAGACGACACTGCACTACTAGCAATCCACACAGACATTAACACAGCTCTCTGCAAAGCACAAGACCAAAACGAAATCACAACATACTTCCATCAAAATGCAATTCTAATCAACTGCACCAAAACACAGATGTTGATAATACACAATCCAAGAATCATATGCCCCGCATCACTATCGATACACTGTCACACATACCGCTGCATTAACAACAAAAATATCTGCCAATGTTCTGAAATCAAACCTGTATCACACGCAAAATACTTCGGTCTCTATATAGATTCCCACCTTAAATGGACAAAACATATAGAATACCTACACACTAAACTCCGGATCATCCAGCAACACTCTGCCAAGTTAAAGACATTATTCCACCCAACATAAAAAACTCCTGTATCACGGTATCTGCGAATCTCTACTCAGATACGGAATAACAGTCTATGCAAATACATGAAACAGCCACCTAACAAAATTAGGAACACTACACAGGAAAATCGTCTCAACAGTGATCTGGACACCTTACATGGAACAACCAATATCCAACAAGCACCTGGCGATACACAGAATTCTGAGCATTAAAAATCTGAAACACTGCATAACATTAATAAGGAATTACTTCAACATCACCTATCGAAAAAACAGAGACACATATCGTATAACACGACCTACAACAACTCTCTACATCCTCACACCCTTCAACAGCTCATACGGTTCTTTTGTGAGATCACATTGGATATCCACGCAATTCAACAACCTACCAAGAAAGTTAAAACACGTAGATAACTACAGAACATTAAAAAACGAACTCTGGAAAATATACCAACAAAGTTAAGAAACCATTAACACTAATATACACATCGCAAATCACTAGCATCCAAATGCCTACATCCCATACATAAACAGTAGCAACAACACAAATAGTGAAGGCTAAATCCCACTCTTTTCATAAAAGCCAACCCAAGCTTCAAAGTAGGTGGGATTAAGTTGCCTCACTCATCTACAAGTAATCCTTATAAGCAGATGCAGAAATTTGTATGTATAATCACTCTTTCTCAAACTTTAATGAAATAAAATAAAATAAAATAAAATAAAATAAAATAAAAAATAAAAAAATATACAAAAAATTCTGTATAATCTTCCTTGATAATATTAGAAGAACATGTTTTGTACATGCATAACATAAAAGCAAAAAAGTATTATTAAAATTTTTAATTGAAATCCAATGTAGGAATTGCTGCACTTATTGATGAACAGTGTAAAATTATAAGGTGCAATGTCACACAAGATGTTTATTGTATGTATAAATATTTTAGCAATCAATAAATAAAAATACATATTAGAAACTGAATCCACAGAAAATCTCGGAGACGTAGTTTTAAAGTTAGGCCATGCAATTGACATCCCCGTACAGCATAATGATAATCAGACCATAAATCGGTTTCCCAGGAAGAACAAAAAACAAGGCTCGCCACGACCCGCACCAGTCATAGTTCTTTTGACAAACAAGGCTACAAAAGACAATCTCATAAAAGCCAGTAGACCGAAAAAAACATTAGTCAAGGATTTAAATGCATCGCAAGACAATACACCAATCTTTCTATCTGAGTATTTAGCACCTTTCAATCAGAATCTTTTGAACCAAGCAAGAAAAGAAGAAAAAAAAAGAAAAAAAAGTATCAATTTTTATGGATCAAAGACGACAAAATATTCTTGAGAAAGTCACAGACTTCAAAGTCTATACAAATAAAAAGCTCGGAAGATAGAGATAGGTTGCCAGAGTGAAACAAAAGACTCTAACTTAATTCAATAAGAAGATCTCAACACAACAAAAATGAATGTGAACCATCAGATAGATGTAATTACACCAGAATACATCAGTAATTGTATTATCGAATCCCTTGATGCATGGAAACAACACACAGTACAAGCGAGAGGTCTTTCAATCTTGCATACTAACATCAGAAGCACCCGAAAACATTGGTTATTGTTATAGGTTTATCTGAGGAATTACACTGATATTATTGATATATTGATTCTAACAGAACTATCCATAACTAATGACGAAGCGACTGCTTTCCAAATTCCAGGCTTCCAACAACATAGATTATGTCGCCAAAAAAAAAAGAGGGGGTGGAATATTAACATTTATCAAACAAAAATTAATAGCAAAAGAAACGGCATATCAGTTTGAGCATGCTGAAACCCTTTGCATCGAAATCACTAATACCACCAATAGACAGCATCCCATAATACCAAATGGTATTTACAGGCCACCAAACCTAAACATGATAAAATTCTTGCACGAACTCACTTGCTGGCTTTCACGACAAGAAATATGCTCAACCGAATACTTAATGATAATTGGCGAAATAAACATAAATGTTGCAAATGAAAACCGGAACAACACTGTACAATACCTAGACACGCTATCCATGTATAATCTAATATCAACAATAACATCATGTACTAAAAGAAATATTCGGAAATATATCACTGCCTCCTGTCTAGATCATATAAACGTCCGAGCACCACCAAACAGTTACACTGCATCAGTCATAAAGTGCAAAGTAGCAGACCATTACTTCACCGCTCTAAACCTGCACACCAAGACAATATCCATGCAATGTCTCATAGAACAAAAGCGACAGAAAACAATAATAGACGAAGAAATATCAACCACGAAATAAGAAAAACAGACTGGCATCAGATGCAGATATCTTATACAACAACATTAAACTCACACTGGAGGAAATATAAAATAAAGCTACAAAGAAAGTCAGAATTCGGTCCAAAACAACACAAAATCCTTGGATAAAACAAAACTTAATCCTAGAAATACACAGAAAGGACGCTTTATGGAAAGAATTAAAGCGATATCCAAATAACACTGCTTTAAAAACTCAATATAAGATAACAAGGAATCGCCTTATAACACAAATCAGAAATGCAAAAAGAAGCTACTACAGAGACAAACTAACCTCTGCACAAAACAACATGAAACAAACCTGGCATCTGATCAATGAGATGCTAGATTGTGTTCCCAACACCACCACCTCCGAAACCATAAACCGCATCTTCATGAAAGACGCAAAACCTATCCAACAAATAGCAAATGACTTATCCAATACTTTGCAGACCATCCAAGAACTGCACAGAAATATTCCCCAAATCACAAAACAAGACCCTCCACTTAGACCATAATCAAAACAGACATTATGGTTCCCAACCATAAAAGAAGCAGAACTTCTCTCTACAATACATCAAATCAAACCAAACAAAGGCCCAGGAATTGATGGTATACGACCTAAAGATATAAAGCAACATGCAACTAGTTTAAGTCCTATCCTACTAAAATTAATAAATAAAATATTTAAAACAGGACAGATACCAAGTATGCAAAAAACAGCCATAATCACACCCATATACAAACATGGAAAAAGAAATTTAATCAGCAAATACAGACTCATAGCAACATTACCAATTATAAATCAAATTATGGAGCGGATCGTACTGAAGTAACTCGCAGCATATACAGAGACCTTTCATATTATCCCCAAAACACAATATGGTTTTCAGAAAAATAAGGGAACAACATCTCTCTTGGAAGACTTTACAGACGTAATTAATACCGCCTTAGACAAAAACAAAATAGCCATGGTAGTCTTTATTGATCTAACTAAAGCCTTTGATACACTTACACATCAAACCTTGTTAGAAAAGCTGAGGCATGTTGGTTGACGCATGTTCACAGATGGTTTACAAACTACCTTCAAAATAGAAAGCATATCACTCGTATCGGGTCAAACCGAAGTAGAGAGCTACCAGTAACCTGTGGAGTACCAGAGGGAGTAGTACTCTCCACAACTCTATTCAACATTTACACGCACGATATTAATCAGCTACCATTCAAAGGTAAGATATTCCAATACGCAGACGATACAGCAATAATATCCATCCATAATAACGCAAGCATAACCCAAAGAAATATGCAACATGACATAAATCTGATCATAGACTGGCTCACGAAAAACTCCATACACCTAAACTCAGAAAAGACAAAGTAAATGATATTTAGAAATCCACTGACTCGACCAGTTGATAACAAATATATAACCATCCAACATCTACTTTCCAACATAATAAACACACAGAACAGCAAAACCACTACTGTCACTCAGGTTGAAGCAATACGATACCTTGGAATTTACTTCGATGCAGATATGAACTGGAATAGCCACATAAACCATCTACACAACAAACTCCGAACAGTAACTGGCAAACTGTACAGGTTAAACGCACATGCCTAAAAACACTAATATACAAGGCACTATGCCAAAATATACTAAGATACGCTATAACAACGTATACTTTCAGTGCACCCTGCAAATTAAATAGATTAATGTGTCGCTACAGTACAAAATGCTAAAACTGATCTTTGGGAAGAAAGAGAAAATAACGACCTTATATACATTGCAATGTCAGAACACAAAATACTGACAGCAAAACATTTATGTCGCTATGCAGCTTTGCTAAAACATTATTTCGATGCCAACTACAGGACAGTCAGAAATACATACCGTATAACAAGACCTCAGACAACTAATTATATCATATATAAATACAATAATCACTACGGAAAATCCACGCGAAACTTCTACATCCCAGACCTTTTAAACAAATTACCTTTTGAATACAGAAACCTTACAAACTACAATAGCCTGAAAAGAGCTCTAAGGAGATACTATGAACAAGAAACACGCACCCAAATTACTATACAAACTTAACGAAACACAATATATTCGTTCAGGCTTCCAGTTCAGAGACGCATCGATACATTCCAAGTGTGTGTGTGTGTGTGTGTGTGTGTGTGTGTGTGTGTGTGTGTGTGTGTGTGTGTGTGTGTGAGCACGAATTTCTCAATCATAGTTTTCGTAGCTTCCCAACACAGCAAAAAAAAAACAATAAATAATAACCAACTGGTGTCATCCTCAGATAAACTTACATATAAGCTTCGAGGATGAAAGCAGCGAAATTAGTTCTCATCCAAGATGTAGCATATGTAACCAAATGCATATAATGTACGTATCATACGTAAACCAATGTATGTAATGTATGTATTATATTTAAACAAATGTATGTAATGTAAATATCATATGTAATCAAATGTATGTAATGTAAATATCATATGTAATCAAATGTATGTAATGTAAATATCATATGTAATCAAATGTATGTAATGTATGTAATAACTGTAACAAACGTATGCAATATAGAGTGATTTATATCCATTAATATTGTATATATAGAGTGTTAAATTGCAAAGAAACATCTGCAATAATCATCATTATGAATATTATAATAATATACGTTGTAAACAGTTATTGTTGTTATTATTATTATTTTAAAAAAAACTTTATGTACGAGAAAGTATTTGTAATGCATAATTGTGTTCATATAATGTATGTAATTTATCTGAGAAATAATAAAATGCTAAATATATATATATATTATTATTATTATTATTATTATTATTATAATGTAGTACCAACATTATTTCAGATATTAAATACATTGTGTTAGGGTTAGGGACCACGAGATGGCGGCATTTGTTGAGCCTTCTCTCTTGACTGTGTGCCGTTTGATTAGTGAGAGCCTTGGGCCAGCTCTCTCTGATTGGCTGGCAGATTGAACTGCCTACTCAGTCTCCAAAAGTTAGATAGGACTAAACGGCCTCGCCTACTCCCTATATGGGTATAAAAGGCGTTAGCTGATTATTATTATTATTATTATTACTATACGTGCACAAGATTGAGATATTCACCTACACGAAAGGATTAATTTGGTGTTAAGGAGGCATTCTAATTAGGCATGTTGGACTGTTCCTTCTCAGCATCAGAACAGACAGTTATCTGAAACATCTGGGTAGAATTTCTGTAATATCTAAGAATTTGTGTATAACGAATATAACTAGGTTGCCACCAATTCGTGAGAATGATCATATGCTCTTGAACTGGGAGGTGGCTAAATGTGTGGAATTTTCAGTTAACACAGGGTATAATGAGGAATTACAGGGCTGGTAATATAACAGTCTTATGAGATTTTGCCATGGCATGTGAAAATGCAAGGGCTGGATATTGATAGTTCATGAGAAGGGGTAAGGAGTGTAAAGGAGAAATCAGGTCGGAGTTAAATAGATGAATATCATCATTAAGCTGCAGTTGCAATATCAAGAAACAATTTGGATGGGATTTAAGGAGAGGTGACCAGCAGGTGCATAAAAAGTACAACACACCGGCCTGAAGGGTAACTAGTATGACAAGAAAGGCAAAAGAAGTGTGTGAAGGGAAGTTAGCAATGCAGGCAGAAGATAATCCGAAACAGTTCCTTCTATATTCTGCAAGAAAAATAAATAATGGATATGGCAGAATGATTTTAACGAATGCTGATGGTCGGGAACTAACCTAACTGAATCAGTCGAAGTAGTAAAGTTACAAAGTGAACATTTTGCAAGCGTATATCATCCAAATAGTAATATTTCGGGAAGGAGAGAGAGAGAGAGCCCTTCACCATATAGTTTATTCTCAGTCTCAGCTCACTCTGGGTTATCTCCGGAGGATGGAAGGGGGAAAATAGTTCCATTGCGTAAACGCGGTTCAAGACTGATGTAACCAATTACCTATCGATCAGCATATCAGGAATTGTCCGAGTTTTGGAGAAATTGGTGAAGAGCAACATACAGGAATAGCTAGATGGAAATAGGATACTGTATGGGGACAGCATAATTTTGCAAAGGTTAAGTCATGCCTCAGTAACTTCCTCACGTTTTATAATTCAGTGACAGCTGAGTTGGATAAAGGTAATGAGTTTACAGTGATACTGCTGGACTTTGCAAAGGCATCTGACATGATTCCACATAAAATTCTAATCAGTAAACTGCAGCACATGAGGATGGATATAGGGTTGGTGAGATGAATAGAGAAGTGGGTTGATTAGAGTAGTTTATTCAGATATCAGACAGTAGTTTATTTAGGAAAAACTCGAAAAGAAGACCTGTTACTAGTGGCGTGCTGCAGGGTTCTGTTCTAGGACCACTACTGTTTAATTTAGACATTAACCATATAGGAAATTATTTGAGAGGAACTGTTCAGTTATTTGCTGATGATGCAATGTTGGGTAGAGGAATAGTAACACAGATGATATCAAAATTCTGCAGGATGATTTGGAAAGATTGGCAGACTGGGCAAAGGAAAATGAATTTCAGTTGAATGTGGAAATGTGTAAGGTTACGCGTTTTGGGGTGAAAAGATTACCACCTGTATGCCATATTGGTGGAACTTGGGAGTGATAGTGAATACGGAGTAAAAGCTTAGGGGGCATATAAAAAAATGCAGTTAAAGCAGATCATCAGGTTACTTTTTTACTGAAGAGAACTTTGACAAACATAGATAAAAAGGTTATTGTTCATCTATATCGAGCCTTGATAAGACCCCCATCTTGACTACTGTGCGCAAATCTGAGTGACATGGTATATTGTCGATTAGGAGGAGGTGTAGATCTAGAGGCGAGTAACCAAGATGGTATCATGTCTATGGAATGAACCTTTCGAGAACAGGTTGAAGATTTGTGGGTTACAAAAACTGGTTGACAGGCAGAAAAGGGGTGATATGATTCAGACATTCAAATTACTGAGAGGTTTTTACAAGATTAATTCAGAGGAATATTTTTAGAACAGGCATGTTGGTGGGAGAACTAGGATCTATCCATGGAAACTGAGTAAGTGTGTACTTAGCAAGGGTGTTAGAACTAGGTTTATTGTATGAAGAGTGGTGAACGAGTGGAATAGGTTGCCAGAATCTGTTCTGACTGCCATGACTGTGAATGAGTTCAAAGCAAAGTATGATAATTCTAAGCAATTATTGGATAGTTCTGGACATGGTATTTCTGGTCTACCTCGATTAGTCTAAGGACTGCTTGGAGTAGCTAATAATAATAATAATAATAATAATAATAATAATAATAATAATAATAATAAAAATATAGTTGGAGTGGGTAGTGCCTTGTGCAACTTTCTCCAATGAATATCGGCGTGGGTGGCTCTTGTGTGATATGATAGTACCTAGTGAAATAGTGTTTGGTATGTTAATGCGGGATTTTCGAATGAAGGGTTTTCGTTGGACTGTTCTATCAGAATGCTATAGATTTTGGTTATATTGCATGGTGTAAGACCCTCCCGCGCATTGTTGGTTTTTATCAAAAAGATAAAAACCAACGTTTCTGCATCAGGAGGAGTGAGCTACTCTTCCGTTATGCCATCAGGCACAGCAGCTTGGAAAGCAGATTTCGCAGTGTGTATGAGCCCGTTCTGATTGCCGTATTTCAAGTTTGTGAGTGATTTTGGAAATCGCCAAAATCAAGGGTAATCACAGGGGAAAAATACGTTCCATGAAGATTTCAGGAAAGGATGCTGTCTTTACTGTGTGCTGGAGGTTTAACTTGTTCCATCATCGATGGTCATCTTTGTAGAAATTTGTTAGACTCACTAGCAACTTCGCTATTTTTCATTCTTAAAGTTGTGGAGAAACAAAGACAACTAGTTGTCGAACTGAAAATATATTCGGTCAGACCATCGTCAGGACCTTTTATGAAAACTGGCCAATCAAAAAGGAAATAATAGATGAAATGCAAAAAAAAAAAAGAAAAGAATGGAAAGATATCTGCTAAACACTAGCCTCTGAGTGCCATAGTACAAAACTATGGTAATTTGTTTGGTTTCTGCGTTCCCTCTTCTGGAAGCAGAAGTTCCTATTGCTGCTGTTACAACTGATATCTTGAGAATATAGTATTCTCAGTTATCATGGTGTAACATGAAAAATAAATAACATAAATAAAAACCCCTGCATAAAAAGGATAATTTAATTAATAAAATATTCTTGCATCCAGTATAAATTAAGTAAAATGTAAAGGTCTATTGTTTAGTTAAGATAACAAAAGAAAGGTATGTATTAAGATGTATTATGACTAAGCAAGGAATTTGTATTAAATAAGTAGCTAACTAAGAATTAATATGGTAATGCGATTAAGAATGAAAGAGTTAAGTGCATAAGTATAAAAGAATGAGTCATGAAATGCGCTATGTAAGAGGCTACAGATTAAGCATTAAGTAGAATTCTGAGAAAAGGTTTGAAAAGGGGCTAAGGCTAACTTAGAGGCTAACAAGGGAAATAACGGAATATCGCTTAGGGCCTATACCCGGATAGAAACTTCGTTACGAGTTGCCGATCAAAATGACGTATGGCGGCAAAATACTATCCAATTGGTAGATAGACAGACAGAAAACAAGTAGGAGGCGGGAGAAAGAAGTAAGAAAGGGCGCCGCAAGGGTAACAGCTATAAAAAAGGGTCGTTAACCCCCCCCCCCTCGAGGCTTTTTTTTTTTTTTTTTTTTTTTTTTGGAAGAGTAGGCTCCTTTGGGTTTTGGGGGAGACGTTTAGATATTCAAGGAGGCTTGAGGCCTTTTTGCCTGTTGCCAGAGGAGAAGAAACGTTTGGATAGTCGCGGTGGTTTTAGTTTGGTTTTCTAGTGGATTTCACGGTGTTCCTGAGTGGAGAGATATGGCTTATATCCTCATGCCACATCAAGGAATCGAAGGTGAGCGGGAGAGCTATTCCCGTATTCCTATGTAGAAAGCGAAATATACCATATAGTCATAGGAAACTGTGACGATATCGATGTCCTCGTTTCAGATAGTACAGCCGACGGCGCAGATGTTCATAAAGCCCTGAATTGCAAGACGTTATGCAAGCAAATTCGTTCAGTAGAAGGTAAAGGCCCGTATGGGAAGCTAAAGAAAGGTATTGTGAATTTTGTCTTATGTTAACTAGAAGTTATTTGTGATAGGTACCATTGTCATAATACGGAACTGTTAAAGTGATTAGGGAGATATTATAATAGGACTATAGAATTTGATAAAGTGTTAAAAGTAAGCTAGCTAGTGTTGATAATTTGTGAATAATTAATTATCCTAAGAATCTTGAGTGCCTACTATATTGTAAAAGAAATGTTAATGACATAGTTGTGTGTTAATGAAGTAAATGGTTTTATTAATATTGAGTTTGATTAGTGTATATTGAGTAACCAAGTAGACTGAGGAATTTGAATGCTTAGTGTGATGTGTAGAGAATCGGAAATGTCATAGGTATGTGCTAGAGTAGTTAATAATTTTGTTAGTGTACTTGAAGTTGAATAATCTATTTATGTGTGGTGATCTAATCTTTCCATGTTAAGTGAATTCATGTTTTGTATGAAATTTTGTGGCGGCATGATCGTAGTAACTTTTGTCGAATCATAGCCCAACTACTTGTATTAAGCTAATTTTAGTGTGTAAGTAATTTAGTTGAGTAATTTGATATGTACCATGTTTAGAGAAATAATAAACCTTTTGTTTAATGAAAAAGAAAGTTGTCTGATATTGCTAATCCAATGCACCGCTTAGAAACATTCGAGCCTAACCACGCGGGGAATTAATGTTAAGAAACGGGAAATTTAAGGAATTAATGCTGAGTAACAAGAAATAGTGTCACGACTGCAATAGTTATTATTATTATTATTATTTTAACGGTGTCTCCATGGAGTCAAAAGACTCATCGCGGGAGACCCGACATTGACACACTAACCATTATTTACACAATACCTGTCATACCTCTCCTTAAATTCATTCACAGTTGAAGCATTCACAACCAGTTCTGGCAAAGCATTCCACCCATTCACAACCCTCCAAGTAAAAAATCTAAAAAATCTAGTCCTAACACCCTTGTTAACCACACTCTTACACAATCTCCAGGGATGACCCCTCGTTCTCTCACATCCTGCATTGGTCTTAAGAATATCATCAGTATCAATCCTGTAAAATCCCTTTAACAATTTAAATACCTCTATCATATCTCCTCTCCTACGTCTATCAGCTAGTTTTTGGAGCCCACAGATCATCAATCTATCCTCATAGGGAACATCCCACAGACCTGCAACAATCTTTGTAACCCTCCTCTGAATCCTTTCTACCACTTCCGCATCACCAAGAAATCCTGGCGACCAGATCTGTGCACAATAGTCCAAATGCGGCCTTATTAATGCCTTATAGAGTGGAATAATAACTTCCCTATCCCTGCTTGTTAGTGTGTTCCTCAACAACCATGTAATTTGATGTGATGTTTTGGCAATCTTAGCAATATGCCCTTTAAACTTAAGTTCTCTGTCCACAATAACTCCCAAGTCTCTTATCTCATCAACTTCCTGCAGTTCAGTTCCGTTAATATAGTAAACAGCATGCGATTTCATCCTCCCGAAGTGCATCACCTTACACTTAGCCACGTTGAACTGACAGCCATTTACCTCAGTCCATAGCGTCAGCCTATTTAAGTCATCCTGTAAAATATCCACATCATTTGAATTGATTATCGCTCTTCCCAATTTTGCATCATCAGCAAACAAGTGGATATTTCCATTCAAGGTATTTCCAATATCATTGATGTACAAATTAAACAATAGAGGACCAAGAACTGAGCCCTGAGGTACACCACTAGTCACTTGCCTTTTCCTGGACTCAGCTCCTCCGTAAACCACTCTTTGATATCTGTCCGCCAGCCATCCTTTAATCCAAATCACCATCTTCGGATCCAAACCCATTTTCTCTAATTTATGTAACAGAGTTCCATGTGGAATCCTGTCAAAAGCCTTTGCAAAGTCAAGCAGTATCACTGAGTAAGGATTTCCTTTATCCAACTCCACTGTTACTTTATTATAGAACGTAAGCAAATTACTTAGGCAAGACCTACCTTTCACAAAACCATGTTGCCCCTTATAAAGTATCATATTGCTGTCCACCCAGTCCTGAATTCTAATTTTAACTAATTTCTCCAAAATCTTAACCACCACTCCAGATATATTGATTGGTCTATAATTTGCAACATCAGTCTTAGAGCCTCCCTTGTGCAATGGAACTATTTTCCCCTCTTTCCACTCTATTGGCACTTTACCAGAACTGAGGCTTAAATTAAACATCCTGGTTAGAGGAGTTGCTAATTCTCTTGCACATTCTCGTAACACATGGGCCGATATGCCATCTAACCCAATGGCAGTGTTAGCATTAAGGTTCTTTAATATATTAAGCACCTCAATTTCATCTATCTCTATACTCTCATCTGTCAATGGCACATCTGACACTGCACTATCACTACGAAGATGGTACACTTTTGCGAAATGATCACTAAGCAACTCAACTATTTGATTAGCTTCAGTAATTTCCTTACCATCAATACTTTTTAAAGTAATCTTTCCATGGATATTCTTCCTTTTACTAGCCACATAGCGAAAGAACTCTTTAGGGTTTCTTTTGGATTCATCAGCTAGTTTCCTCTCATAATTAGCTTTGGCTTTCCTTACCATACAGGTTACTCTCTTTGCCTGTACCTTATATTGCTCATTGGAACGCTCATCACCTTTTTCTTTATATGTCTTCCACAACCTTTTCTTTATCTGCAACTCTTGTTTAATAGTATTAGTCATCCATTTTACTCCTACTTGATTTCTACTTCTGACTCTGGGAATACAGTCTGATACAGCTTTCTTCAAATACTCCTTGAGAATCTCCCACGCACCATCAACATCTCTCCCCTTGAATTTCTCATGCCATAATACAGCTGAAAGCTGACTTCTCAGCTTGCCATAATCACCAGCCTTGTAATTCCACATATACCCATTCTTATTAGAATATTCAGTACGTCTTTCAATCTCCCAGGTCAAGACCACATGATCGCTTTCCCCAAGTGGAGACATTGTAACTAAATTACTTATTGATATGTTCTCCGATGTTATGACCAGATCTAACACTCTAGAATCTCTTGTCCCTTCCATCACATGCTGTCTCAGGTAATTATCTCTTAACAAATGTATAAACTCCATTTCCGTTGTTCCTTGTGACCATTCCTTCCCCCAATCTATGTCCCCAAAGTTAAAATCCCCCATAATAATTACTTGACCTTTACTCATCGTGCTAATTTGCCAATACATGCTATGTACATTCTCCCTTATTCCCCTTGGATTATAGCAACAACCAATTACATATTTCGCCTTGTTAATCTCTATCTCACACCAAACAGCCTCTAATGAACTGCCCTCTACATACCTGTCACAGTGAGGTACTTCTATCTTTTTTGGCTTTAATGTTTCATCTATCATTAATAAAACCCCTCCCCCCATTCTGTCATCTCTGTCCTGCCTGAAAATAGTGTACCCCTTACATTCAATCCCAATAACTATATCATTTTTGGTTAACCAAGTTTCGCTAATTCCTATAATTTTTGGCCATGTTGTACTCAGTAATGACAAAAATTCTTCACACTTATTCCTAATACTTCGAGCATTGGTATACATAAACTGCAATACACCCTTCCTCCCATAATATCCCTGTGTGCGAATTACCCCACTCTGTCTACTGTTAACATTCTGCGAACAATTAATCCCAGTTTCACAACGATTAATGACCTTAGTACTATTTACAGCTAACTCTATCACCTGCCTCCCTAGCAAATCCCATTTCCCTGTTTATGACCCTTTACTCTGTCCTTTATCAATAAATGTTCTAAATGCCAAGCTCCTAATCCATTTAAGTGCAAACCATCTCTCTTAAAATACTCCTTCCTTTTATCAAACTCATCCCAGACATTCATAAAATGAATATTCAGTTTCATTTCTTTGCAAAACCTTTTACACAATCTGGACACCATTCCATTTACTATAATTGCTCTTCTGTTCATTTCATCACAATCAAATCGTGGTAGCACACTCATGATCTTTCCACTCTCACTCTTTGCATTCATTGCAATCATTAAATTCTTCAAATCCCGTCTTACAGAAAATCTTTCGCTACGAAGATCATTCGTCCCTATAACTGCAATAATCTCACTCACTCTATCTTTCTGCAATTTCACAGCCCTAGTTATATCCTTAATCTTTGACCCTGGGTAACACGCTTTAATTACTCTACCATCCTTCACACCCTTAATTATAGAATTCCCATACAGCACAACATCTTTTTTGCTTCTTCTTAACTTGACATCGTTTACTCCCACTGATGCTTGTTTTTGTTCCTGAACCTCTCTCACATTCTTTAGTATATCACTCAGCAATATGTGTGTATCTATTTCTGCACTATTTATTCCATGCACATATTCACTTCTGTCATTCTCATACTTTGTCATTCTTAATCCCCCCATACTTCCTATTCCATAAAAAATATTAGAACATATTGGAATTCTAAAAGATAGATTATACAATTTGGTCAGATCAAAATTATAAAATATATTACAGTCATTTAAAAATGTCCGTTCATTTGTTTCAGGAGAACTTGCACAACACAGTCTACTCCACATGCTTCTATCCGATACATTGGGATATGGCTGTATAAAACATGTATGTTCCCTATGTGACTGATGGTAGCTAACTGCGAAGTCTTGATGATCACTTAAACTTGGGATATTAGTCAAACCAGATGTATCATCATATATTACATTAAAAGTTCTGCGATCATACGAGTCACTTAATACAGGCAAAACATTTGATATATTAGATGTGGAATGGACTGCACAGTCTTTCGTTTCTACTTTGACATCAGATTCAAGAGGGGATACTATAGAAACACAAGATGTTAAGTAATCTGGATTGACATCACCAGCAACCACAGAAGAAATAGTTGACTCAGATGACATACCCAAGTTTGTGACTGGCAGGTGAGAATCAACCGTAGCATCAGAAACCGACAACACACTGCCATGCACACATTCACCTGAATTGATGAAAGGACGATCATCACCGCTAAAAACCGTGATTGCAGCATCAGAAACAGACAACACACCGTTATGCACACATTCACCTGAATTGATGAAAGGACTGTTGTCATCACAACCCAAGGTTGTGACTGTTAGGTGAGAATCAACTGTAGCATCAGACACTGAACAAGACAATACACCCATATGCACACTTTCACCTGACAGTTGACCCTCAGCAACCAAGTGAACAATGATCGGTTTCCCTGCTTCGTGACGATCATAATCTAAAGCGCTCTGCTGTATGCCTTCCACAGAATCATTGTACTTATTAGCAACTTCCAAAAAATCTTTCATTTTTAGGAACTCTGCAGATTTTAACAATGATGGAAGCATATCCCATGAAATATTAATTTCACCATGGTACATATATTGGATCATCAACCTTAAGTCGTTGAACTTCATGTCATTTAATGTCACAACAGGATGACTACTTGGGTTCTCTAAAAATAAGCTGTACAGAAAAGTGCTGCTTGCAGATAGTACTATTTTGTGAGCCTTAAGGGTCATTCCTTCACACAGTAATGTTACATCCACCAAACTTTCACTAGCAAGTAATTTATTAAAAACAGATAATATATTAGGTGTGTGATTGTGCCCTTTCAAACAAATTATCTGTGATCTTGTTATCATATTGAGTTCTGAACTAAGTTTAAAATAAAATACTCATATTAACCAACATTAAACAATAATACCTAACAAAATTTACATACGTTGCTTGAAATAATTATCTCAGTATTATACACTTATAATCAATAGATTTCATTTAACATCCAGTATATATGCTCAGAGAATGGCAGTAATAGGCTTAACAACAAGAACGCGATCATTATAACATATCATTCTCAAAATGTTTCATCAAACACGTCATTATATGAATAACCAAAAATATCTAACACAAGGATTTACATACGTAGCTACAAAGAAGATTTAACTGTCACAATAACGAGATTAGGCTTAGCTGCAACGATGCCTAATCATACAATCTGATACCAAATACAAACCATTATGTCAAATGCAAAAATACTCGACACAAAATAAACACGCTTGACTTGAAAGAAGCACCTAACTGAGAAATACAAAGAAATACCAATTTATAGGCAATAGTACTATAACTTCTCATTACACTAACTCTTCATATTACATAACTATAACATATCATTCTCAAAATGTTTCATCAAACACGTCATTATATGAATAACCAAAAATATCTAACACAAGGATTTACATACGTAGCTACAAAGAAGATTTAACAGTCACAATAGCGAGATTAGGCTTAGCTGCAACGATGCCTAATCATACAATCTGATACCAAATACAAACCAATTATGCCAAATGCAAAAATACTCGACACAAAATAAACACGCTTGACTTGAAAGAAGCACCTAACTGAGAAATACACAGCCATAAAATATAAATTTTTTTAATTTAAAGATGTGCACATTAGAAACGAGCCTACACTACTGCGCCGCCACCTGTTACTTTTTTTTTTTTTTTTTTTTTTTTTTTTTTATACTTTCAGATATTTGAGTTCTTTTTCTCTGTTTATGTATAATATATCTTAAACTAAATATCCCAAAGGGCGCAGTTAAAATACAAATACTAGGGATATTACGGGGAACAATAACTCAGATATTAATAGAAACTTAAGTGATGTCTTGAAAGTAGACGTTAGGAGAATATAGACGAAGGCAGTTTGTAAGACCAAACAAATTCGTAGGATAGGGACATAACACTGCCCACTTTCTTAGTATTTGCTTGAACCGTTTCGGGAGTGTATCACAGTTGTACTCCACATAAGAAGCCGTGTTTACTAGGTAAATTCCCAAGTATTTGTTTCCCTCTGACAAACTTATGTGCATTTTGTTTGATTCCTGGGGCTGCATGGTATTGTTGGTATATAGCTTGTATATTATGAAAATCCTTCTCTTTGAGCAGGGGTCTTCAAAACATGGTCTTCAGCTCTATGCAGTGGCCGCTGGCAATTTCGAAAAAAAAAAACTACTTAACATTAAAACGCGATTAATAAAAAAATAATTTCAATGAAGACCGCGGGCCACTAAGCTATACTGCGGTATTTAGAATTGTAAGATGCTTTCCAGACTCACAAGGAATGCCGGGCATTTGATACTTTATATAAAATCCTATAAAAATAAATATTAAATAGACATGCTTCTTCAGCCTTCTATCAGCACCAAGCGGTACTTATGTATTAGTACTAACGTCGCAGGTAGATTGAAGCAGCAGTTCGTTCGAGTGCAGTGTCTCGTGCCTTCCAGATATATCTCGAAGGTTCTTGATACTTCGTTCTTTTCATATAAATACAAGAGGATCTCATCCACAGTCAGTCAGTCGTGAACAGTGTGATATTCTTGTAAAAGCGCAAGCAGGTTCGTCGTGTCAGCCATAGCCTATTGTGGTTTTATATTGCCAGACCGTTTTCATTAGTGTGAAACATATTCAGTCGATAATAACCGTTACACATCAATTTTTGGATCATGTTTTGGGTTCACCTTCCATCATTATGGAGTTTACGAGTAATCTCCATAATGATGGACTTAATTGATTTAAAAAGCGTAAATCAAGTGATTTTTGTCGGCTTTTTAATAAAAAGTGGACCTATTTGCACTTTTGTGTGCCGATCGATGATAAGCCAGTGTATTTAATTTGCACGAGTCAGTGTCAGTATCAAAAGAATACAATATAAAACGACACTATGAGACAAAGCATGCGTCCAATTTCGATCACCTTCAAGGGCAGCTTCGTGTGGACAAATTGAACTGTCTCCAAATTGATTTAAAATTTGAACTTAATTGGTTGATGGACTGAGTTCTTGACTCTTTATCCCTTCATCTGGATTTTATATTGGGTGATGAGATTATTGTGGGTAATTTACCCGCTCATTGTGAGCATTGAGGCTGTATCAGCTTTCGCTTGCGATGGATTTCGGTTTTTTATGTTTGAAACGATCTGAGATCTTGTAGTCCGCTGCCTGTCGAACTAGCTGATTTGGGTGATTACCCGTGATTGTGAAGAATTTCTCCGCAATGCCTGTCATGTAGGTCTTAATATCTGGAAGATTGGCTTCTTGATGTAACTGGATGTTTCTGACGAACAATGGGGCATTAAATGCCATTCTTAGGCATTTATTCTGTATTATCTGAAGTCTGTTGCTGTTGCTTTTAGTCGTGTGACCCCAGGTTGGAGAGGCGTAAGTTAGTTGCTGTCTGATTACCGATTTGAAAATGAGGATTTTGTTACTTATACTTAGGAAGCTGTTCCTATTCAAAAGTGGATATAGCTGTGCTATGGTCTGATTTGCCTTAGTGGCGACACTATCCATATATGACTTGAAGTTTAGACGTCTATCAAGATGAATTCCCAGATATTTGGTAGAATTGCGCCAATGGATAATTTTACCAAACATTTGTATGCTTGTTGTATTCGGTTCTGCTTTACGTCTGGTGAAAAGTACTGCAGAGCTTTTGTTGGAATTAATTGCGATACGCCACTCGGTGTACCAATCCTCCAATTCATTGACTGCTCTCTGCAGCTTGATTGTGACCAGGTGTGGACGGCGCGATCTGGCTATAATGATTGTGTCATCGGCATATAGAGCGGTGATAGCTGGGGACAGTTTGTGGAGATGTGCCATATATATGGAGAAGAGTAGGAGAGATAGCAGAGAGCATTGAGGGACTCCGATCTGATACCGTTGAGTTTTGTTTTAAATTTTCTGTTATTTAGATATGATTTGATAAGTAGAACTAGTGGTAATGGAATACCAATTTCGTTTAGTTTAAAAATTAGTCCGTGATGCCACACTATCAAATGCCTGAGTGATGTCCAGGAAAACTGCGCCAGAGTGTTCGTGCCATTCATACCCTTGGGTTATATGTTCGATAACTCTATAAATTTGTAGCGTTGTGGAGTGATATTTCCTAAAGCCGAATTGTTCATCTTGAATGACATGGTTGATAACTGCTGTCTCTTGAACCCGTGTGAGAATAGCACTTGCGGCTATTTTACCTATGCATGAATAAAGGCTGATTGGTCTGTGATTTTCAGGAAACTGTGTATTTTTTCCAGGTTTGGGAATTAGGAAAACGTCGGCAATTTTACATCGCTCTGGGAAATAATTTAGCCGGAGGATGGCATTAATGATGGCTACCAGATGCATAACCCCTTTGCGGGAAAGTAACTTGAGTACCTTGTTTGTTGTTCCATCTGGACCAGGAGCCTTTTTGTTATTTAGTTTTTTTCCTTAAAATCTCATATATTTCTGTTGGTGACACGGATTTGTTATTGGATTGGAGTGAGGCATTCTGAGTTATTTTACGCGCTTGGGTGTTTTCTAAACTATCAGCAAATGCTTCAGCTTTTTCCTCGTCGTTGTAGACAACATTAGATTCACCTTGGATTGGAGAAAATGTAAAACGGTTTGAACGGAGTGATTTCATCATTTTCCATATTGATTGATCCTCTGTGTTTAATTGGTGAATTTTGTTATTCCAGAGTTGGTTACGGTGGTCCTTTAGGGCATATCGAACCCGGTCTGTTGTTGCTCTGTTGACTACTTGTTTATCCACTGGGTCCATTGTTCTCTGATATTGTCTTCTTAATCTGTTTTTCTCTTGGATAAGACATTTTATATCCTCTGGGAGTTTATTTGATGGTGCACATTTGGTTATTTTTTTTACCTGTGTTATAGCTGTCAGTAGTTGTTTTTCCAAGAGTTTTCACTGCTTTTGCTATATCTTCGGCAGATGTTATATGCGGTATTAGACCAAGGTTTTCCTGGAAGGCTGAGGGAAGTTATTTCCAATTTATAAATGCGGTGGTGTTTTCCATTAAATCTTGTATGGTGCCTAGTTGTAATATGATGGGGTTATGATCAGAACTTAAGTCGTTGATTGCTTGTATCTGATAGCTGTGCGCTATGTTTTTTAATATAGCTATATCTAGTACATCAGGACATCCGGTTGCTGCGTAATGTGTGGGTTCAGTGGGTACTATTACTGTTTCTATTATATTTCTTGAAGTGGTGTAAGAGTTGAGTATTCTTCCGTTAATATTTGAGTTTCTGCTGTTCCAGACTGAATGTTTGGCATTAAAATCTCTGGCAATAATCACTTTAGTATCACATCTAAGTCAGATTCAAGGAGTTTTTTATTTGGGGGTTGTAGACTGCATATATCGTAATGCTGCTTGTGTTTTCCATATGTATTTCTATTCCTGTAGTTTCCATGTGTTCTGTTTGTGGTTCGGCAACTGAATTATGGTTTATGTTTCTTTTCACAAAGATGGCAGTGCCTCCACCTCTAGCAAAGCATCTGTCTGTACGGTAAGTGTTATAAGCGTTGATTCTGATTTTGTCACTTGGACGAAGATGTGTTTCATTTATGAGGATGATGTCTGCTTGGGTTTCTGCTGCAAACTCCTGCAGCTCCTGTAATTTGATAGATAAACCATTTGCGTTCCATGAAACAATTTGTAACGATTTCGGTTTTCTTTTAGACTTATCCATTAAGAATTTCCATAAAGAGTGATTGTGTGTGCCTTAAGATGATATCCTTGGCTTCCTGAGTTCGGTTGGTTTGTCGGAGTTCAGCAAACATTTCACCTAAGTGGCTTGTTATGTTCAGTAGAATAGGTTTGCTGTGACTGATTAAGTTTTGGGTCTTTTTGGAAGGTTGATCTTGTAACTTCAGCATACGATCTTCCATCCGTTGTGGAGACTATGGTTTGATGGGAGGACGTGTGTCCTTGAAGAGGTTTACTGATTTTGAGTTGTACTTTTGGTTTGGGGAAAATGCTATACAGCCCTTATAGTTTGCAGGGTGTGGTCCTCCGCAGTTTGCACACTTTGCTGGAAGTGTGCGGGGTTTATGGCATTCATTTGATGCATGTTTGCCACCACATTGCACACAACTAAATTCAGCCTTGCAGCATCGTTGTGCATGCCCAATCTTCTGGCATCTATGACACTGGGTTGTAGTTGATTTATGTTTCAATGCCTCAACTTTTATGACTAGATCACAGATGGTTTGGAGATTGTATATATGTTTTTGGTCTTTGCTTATTTCCACCACAATTAAGGGATAGGGTGTTTTATCAGCTCTCCGCTTTCGGCTGACTTTACTTGGGCTAAATCCCTTAAATTGGAGGTCTGCAGTGAGGTCTTCTATTTGAAATGTTTCAGTAATTCCCCTTAATACTACTTTCAAATTTTTCTCACTGTTGAGTGCAAAAGTGTGGTATGGCAGGTTGTTGTTTTCTAGATGTTTGGTTATTTTTCTGTAGTCTGATGACGTTTTAGGCTTTATGCATATCCCTTCGTCTGTGTTTGTGGCTTTCATGAAGGTGATATCTGACGATTTCAATGCAGATGCAACGGACGTCCAGTGCTCCTTTGCCCTTAGGATGACTGGGGATACCCTTTCTTTAAGTTCATTATCTGGTTCTATCTCCACTGTTTTGGGTGTATCTGTAGTAGAGGAGATTTTCCTTTTCTTTTTGACCGTTTGGAATTCTGTGTTGGGTTCCAAAAACTGCGGAGTATTATCTAGCGATGCAACATCCTCTATATTCGTGGAACGTCTTAATTCTGGTTCAGTCAACATACTTCCATCATTTAAATCATCCATCCTATCCTCTGTTACTGTTGTAGGGGTGAGGTATCTAACAGCTTTACTTTCCCTGGCCAGTTGTCGCTCAATAGTTTTCCTAGTCTTAGAAATTCGCTGTAAACTGCTTCGAATATGCTTTCATTTAGGGTTTTGACATGTCTGATAGGAGGTAATAACTCTGTTAGAATAAAGTTTGAGAAATGGTTCCTAGAGCCCAATGTAAATATCCCGTAGATCAAATCGATCTACCAGGATAGGTAGCAAATTTTGCACTTAAAAGTTTTCTGAAAAAAATTACTTACCGAATCTTAACCAAAACTCAAGACATTATTCGTCAAACTAAACGATATTACATTCACTAGGCTTTATAAGACTCAGCTAATCCTAATATTAACTCTTAATCCGCGATAGCTACCTGGAATCAAAATTGAAATCGTCTTATCATAATCACAACACTAACAAGCGAGCCGCCATTTTTCACGCGCCTTGATTTAAAATGCGAGTTGGGTACGTTTAAAAGGCAGAGGGAATAGAGCGTAGCATGCGTCAAAGTATCTTATGTAATAGCTGAAAAAATTGCTAAAAAATCAAACGCTTTCTTGGACAGTAAGTTAGAGAAGAGTGTCTCATCGCTGCTGGGGATATTCTGTGCCCAAATAAAAAGAAGTGTTTAAAAAACCGAGTTTGTCTAGGGTAACTTAGCACGACGTGTCGAAGGACTTGCCAATGACATTGAAGGAACTTTATAAAAACGGTCGTGCGAATATACGTCATATTCACTTGCTTTAGATGAGAGCACAGATGTGAAGGATACAGCACAACTGGCTATCTTTGTCCGTGGTATTGATCAGCAATTCAATGTGACAGAAGAACTGCTAGCGCTTCTACCTATGAAGGGAACGACGAAAGGCACTGATATTCTTGAAGCCGCAAAGAACACGCTCCAGCGTTTCGACCTCAGCTTAACCAACCTTGAGGGTATGGTACCTGATGGTGCCCCTGCTATGGTGGGAGAGAACGACGGATTTTTGCGCTGATGCAGAAAGAACCGGAACTAGAAGGAAAACATTTCGTCCATTACCACTGTTTAATTTCCGGAGAATTTCTGCGCGAAAACTATTGGATTTTAGAATGTCATGAGAGTTGTTGTGACTGTCATCAACATATTAGGGCAAGAGGATTGAATCATCGTCATTTTCAAGAGTTTTTGACCAAAGAGTGCGAAGCGGATCACGGCAATGCGGTTTATTATAGTGATGTGCGTTGGTTGAGCAGAGAGAAGGTTCTTGAAAGAGTATTTAACGTAAGTAGCGAAATACAGCAGTTCATGCAAATAAGGGGAATCCGATTGCAGAATTTAACGATCAGAAGTGGATGACAAACTTTGCCTTTGTGACCGACATCTCGTTGCATATGAACAGTGCCGTAACGAGGGCGTGGCGAAAGAGGCGCCAGCCACAGGCGCAACTAGGTTTAGGGCGCATAACGTAAAAAATTTTAAATATAAAAATAAATAAATAGGTATAAATGTCCGCTATTTTGTATTGTATTTTTGAATTTCGACAATACGCCGCTTTAAACACAAATTCTGCAACACAATTCAACTCATTCTGATGGGGCTAATAGTAAGTATTTAACATATTTCATTTAGTGAAATTTAAATTATTACATTTAAATTTTTCAAATGTTTTGGGTGAGGGGCGCAAGTTAGACACTTGCAACAGGCGCTTCATACCTTCGTTAATGTACTGCATATGAATGACCTAAATACAGGGCTACAATCCAAAGATCAACTGTTGCACACTCCGTTTGATCACATCCAAGTTTTTGTGGCCAAGCTCAAACTTTGAGAGGCACAACTCGCAAAAAAAGACTTAACTCATTTTGATTTTCTCACTGAGTCCAACTGTTCGTCTCTTGATGAATAAGCTATAAAATTAGCCGTGTTGCAAAGTGAGTTCGAAGAGGTATTTTGTGATTTTCGTAACCAACAGTCTCCTTTAGATTTATTTTTAATGCCATTCAGTGTCAATGCTGCCGAAATGCCAGGTTCAGCTGCTTGAACTCCAAAACAACTCTTCTTTGAGAGAAAAATTATTTTATGTGCCCTTGCTCACATTTTACAAAAACTACATTTCTGAGGACACATTCCCTAATCTTCCCCGGCATGCTTTGAAGATGTGCACTTTGTTAGGAAGAACATACTTATGTGGGCAGTTCTTCTCCAGAATGAAGCATTTGAAATCCAAGTCAAGAACTCAGATTACGGACCATCATCTCGAGAATACTATGCCAACATTGATGCCAGCATCAGCAAGCTGATCAATGAAAAACCTTGCCAAGTTGCCCATTGACATAGTAAAAAATGAATGTTTTCTTCATTAACATGTTCATTGCCAATCAAGCGATATCGCGTGGACGTCGCTATCTAAATAAAAAATAAAAAAAAATTTGGCCACCATACGAAATTTCAATTTTCAGCTTGGCAGTGAAAGTGTTAAATTATCTTTTTTCAAGTACTGATTGTATTTACTTACCATTGACTGGACTCCTACCTACGCTCTTAAAGCATGTAAAGTATCAAATGCAGAGCGTTCGTTGTGAATCTGGAAAGCATCTTGCAATCTAAATACTGCAGTATAGTTTAGTGGCCCGCGGGCTCATTGAAATTTTTAATATGGGCCGCACTGTCTGAAAAGTTCTTTGAGGCTATAACTGTAACATTATCAGCTATGCTGTCAGGGTTATGGCTTGGTAAGAATGTTTAGGCGGGATGCCCTAAGCATCGTGCATATTATTCCCAAAAATGGCTTTATGGCAATTGTACAAAGAGGACCGGAAAGTGGACAGCCTTGATTAATATCTCTACTGTATGGTACAGATGTGGTGAGCCTCTTGTTTATTTTCATGTAAAAATGTGCTTTAGCATCTAACATCTCAATGGATTGAATGTTGCCTGAGCCAAAGCCAAAGGCTTTCAGGCAGTTGAATAGGTAGAGATGTTCAATGCGATCAAAAGCTTTTTCTTGGTCTAGTGCTAAAAGACCTATTGTTTTTCAGTTGTTGTTATGACAAGCTATGTATCTGACAAGTATCTGACAAGCTATGCTTATCCGATTCCTGAGGTGTAGGTTTTCATGGATAGTTCGTCCAGAGAGAGAATGGCTCTGGTGCTTATCAATTATTTTGTTCAAAGCGGGTTTAAGTTTGCTGGTAATGGTTTTTGATATTATTTTACAATCTGTGTTTATAATGGAGATGGGTGCCCAGTTTCCTAATTTTGTAGCGTCTCCGTTCTTTGTAATACGCTTAATAACAGATGTTGTTATGTTGAGTGGGAAACAATTGGTATTGACTACGACATATATTCTGTGGAGGATAGATTCAAGCTGTTCCAGAAGGACTGGTAATATTCAGTAGTGAGCCTACCTCTGCCAGATTTATCCTTTGTTAAAGAGGTGCAGGCAGTTGTCAAATCGTTTAGCATGATGGGAAGTTCTGTCTTATTACGCATCGCTGGTGAGAGTCTTTTCAAATGAGAGAATTATATCAGTGGTACCATGGATGTTGTGTTAGCTTGTATAAGTTTTTATAGTACTGCAAGGCATATAAGAGAATTTCATCATGATCTTCTATAATGTTTCCACTATCTGTCGTTATAGCAGAAAGAGTGGTACATTCTTGTTGGGTTTTTCCAGTGTAAAGAAGTACTTTGTGGGAGCGTGTGCAGAATTAATATGACTGCATCATGCTCTTATTAATGCTTCTCTTGCAGAGTGCGGTAGATGTGAGCATATGGTGGCTTTTAGGAATTTATATTCCTGAGTCTGGATTATGTAATTGTTGTTGTTGCAGATTATTTAAGACTGAATGTCTATTCAAGTTCCCTGGTGACTATACATTTGAGTAAATACCCTGATTTTAGCCTTACAGAATGACCACCAATCAGAAATTGTTTGAGAAGTAAGCTTTCATGTAGTAGGCTATTATTAAAGATCTAGTATGCACCTCCTTTGTGTCCAGGGATGCCTACGCTCAGAAGGATGGAATCATGGTTTGATGAATGAGATGGATATGTGACACTTCTTATAACGTGTATTGTGTGCATGGATGCATAGTATCTATTGAGCCGTGTCTGGTATCGGACTCTTGTAGGACCAACTTTGGTCCTCCAGGAGAACACTTTTCATGTGGGTGCAGGTGTCTGAAGAGATCAGTCAGCTGATAGTCATTGATTACATCATGGAGAAGCTGAACTAATGAGAGTAGATGTTCCCGGAATTCATGTCTTTCCATTGCAGAATCCAGAGTGCAGTTGAAATTCCCTGCCAGTATGAGGTGGTCCTCATTGTCTTTGCTGAGGGGTTTATCGATGAAATGTAGTACTTGCACTGCAAATTGTTCGTTTTGCAGTATGTATACATTAATTAGCTGTATCTTCTTTCCATTATGAATTCTAATAAGCATATATATTGCCCACCAAAGACGGGTATCGATGATCCCTAATTTTAGGGTGCTTTTTTGTGGATATCAATATTCCTGCCATACAACTCCTACAGTTGTATGGTAAGACAATGATGCATGGTATATGGCCAGTAATTCCAGTGCTGTTCTGAAATTTTGCTGATGGACTGGAAGTTAGTTTCCTGCAGCATAACTATTTCTCGCCGGTGGTTAAAGATATGCTGGGACAAGCCTTTTTCGCAGTGGTGTGGCACAACATGTAGCGTTTAACGAAAGTATGTTTACTGGGAGTGCTCATTATATCCTGATTTACTGTATGTTTTTGGCGAGTGATCCTCGTTTACTTTAGGGATAATTACACTGCACACGATTCAAGCCCTTTGATCAGGTAGTATATTTCCCTGAAATTGATTGTTTTACTTCCTTTTTTTCCTATTAGAACGATTCTTAGGTCTTCCAGACGAGTAATAAGGCCACTGATGTCGAGGGCGTAGTCTTATTCTATCAGCTGTTTTTGTGATGAGCCTCGAACTTTCTTAAGAAAGCTCTGAGCTTATCATTTGTTAGTGGACCTTCAGTGTGAGGAAAATCTGCATTCCCAGTTTCTTCTTCTTCATCTGAGGACTCAAGAAGCTTGATCTCCTGTCCACCCCCCCCCCCTCTCTCTTTAGGAGATGAGTTGCTGTGAGTTTATTATCTGTCTATTTCCTTTTCTCTAGAATGGCTTTTAGATGATGTAGACATAGGTTCTTCCAAAAGACGAGTTTCACAGCGGTAGTTGTTTTTGTATCCTCAGTGTTTGACTGCAAGTTTTTTACTTGAGATTTTTGTTATTTATTGCGGGTGCCCTGTTTTTTTTTGGGAGGGGGTTCGATGTTTCATGTTTCTGATCCCTTAGGGTTGATAGTATTGTTGGCTGGATTCTCGTTTTTGAGTATATATGGACATATTTTTCATACATGGCCTTCTTCATGGCAGTAGACGCGAGCAGGTAAAGGTGTTTGAGGTATAAAAGGTATAAGGTACTCCGTCTATTTTCGTATTTCTTATATTTGGTATGGTGACATGAAAACAGGAGAAAAAGATATCCTTGAAGTATGGAGTAATTACTTTGAAAAACTGCTAAATGAAACAAGCAGTGATGACAGCACAGTGATAAAAAACACTGACCAGGCATGCAGTCAGGAATACATATCCATACTTGAAGTAGAAAAAGCCATCAAAGGCTTGAAATGTGGAAAGGCAGCTGGAGTAGATGATATTCGACCAGAAATGCTGAAGTATGGTGGTATAAAAGTCTTACAGTGGCTGCACTGCATAGTTCAGAAAGCCTGGGCAGAGGGACGAATTCCCGACGATTGGAGTAGAGCTCTCATAGTACCCATATATAAAAAGGGAAATAAAACTGAATGTGAGAATTACAGAGGTATTTCCCTACTGAATGTTCCTGGAAAGATCTATGCAAGTATACTTGAGAAAGGGTTGAGAAGAATTGTGGAAGAAAAGCTTGGTGAAGAACAAGCTGGATTCAGGCCAAATAGAGGCTGTCAGGATCAGATCTTCACTTTAAGACAAATAGTCGAGAAAGCATGGGAATATAACAAAGAACTGTATTCAAGTTTTGTCGATTTGGAAAAGGCATATGACAAGGTGCCAAGAGAGAAGCTATTCAATACGCTGCAGTTATATGGTGTCATTGGGGCATTATATCAAGCAATACTTAGTCTTTATTTGAGTTGTAAGTCAGCAGTTAGAATTGAAGGAAGTACAGGAAGATGGTTTAATGTTAAATCTGGTGTGAGACAAGGATGTACATTATCCCCTCTGTTATTCATTATCTATATGGATCACATTATGAAGGAATGTGGTATTAAACCTGATATCAAAATTGGAGATGTTAATGTCAGCTCTTTGCTTTATGCGGATGATGTTATACATCTAAATAAATCCGCTACAAGTCTGCAAGATTCTCTGACTAAATTCAATAGCTGTTGTAACAGATATGGTATGAAGGTCAGCAATAAAAAGACAAAGACAATGAAAATAGGCAGAATCATTGAAAATGTCAACTGTGTTGTGAATGGCGAACCTGTGGAACAAGTAAAACATTTGCTACTTAGGCACGATTTTTACTGAAGACGGTAAATTAAATATAGAAATAGACAACAGAATCAGCAAAGCTGGTATGGTGGGAAGTCAACTGAATAAATTCATATGGAATAAGAAAGAAATTACTCGGAACACTAAATTAGCTGTATACAAGATAGTGTTCAAACCAGTTTTAACTTATGGATCTGAGAGCTGGGTCAGAAGTAAAACACTTGACCAAAGACTAGAGACCGCAGATATGAGAGTCCTGAGAAAGATTAGAGGCGTGAACAGATGGCATCAATGGCAATATCATATTAAAAACGAGGATATTAGGAAAGAACTTGACATTGTCAGCATCCAGGAATGCGTTAGCAGAGCTAATCTCAGGTGGTATGGTCACTTAAATAGAATGGGAGAGGAAAGATTAGCAAAACAAGTGTTCTCTGCCAGGTTGGCAGGAAAACGACCCAGAGGAAGACCAAGATATAGGTGGATTTATACGGTACAAAGTGCCTTAGACGATAGAAATATAAGATCTGATAATGTTGGAGTCTTGACAAGTAACAGACTGATTTGGAGGAAAATTGTAGATAGGAAGTTAGTAATGATGTAATTTTTTCATGTAGTACTGTCATATCCTGTACACTCCTTGAGGGTAAATGGCAGGAATTTGATGATGATTGGTATGGAGATGACTGTGTTGTCACCAAAGTGCATTAAAGCATGCCTTGTAAAACTTTTGATGTGGACGAACTCAGAGCTAGTGGACAAGGTTTCGTTCGGATTTTACCTGTCACCGATTTTGACAGTAATCCGCAAAGCATTTGGTGATTTATTTACAGTAGAACATTTGTCACTGTTACTTTCGTGAGTGCTAGGGCGATTGGTGAATATGGCATGCTCCGATGTTTACTGCATTTTCCGACCATGATGCATTATTAAAATATATTTGCAAGATTCCGGCAACACTTGAAATGCAGGTTATATATTTTGGTGGGACATGCTAAGCCGCTGCTGCTAGGTATTTCTCTAATAGGGTAATTTCAACTGCAAAGATGATTACTTTGTTGTCTTGGGAAACGCAGTTGGTAATTTGTACATTTGTACGAGCGGTAGTGGTCCCAACAGTAGGAATTCGTACAGAGGTATTAGCTACAATATTAGCATAAGACAGAGAAGAGAGAGAGAGAGAGAGAGAGAGAGAGAGAGAGAGAGAGAGAGAGAGAGAGAGAGAGCTGTTCTTTGTCCGTTGTTTTCGGAAGGGTTGAGACTGATCTTTCCTTTGACCATATCTGGGACTAAGACTCAGACTCTGCTAACGTCTTTTCCATGGGTGTCGGACTCCTCCGACGTTTGACCAACTCTTGCTGAGCTAAGTGGTGGCTGCTAGGGATGAAATATCAGTGCTGGTTGAAATTTTGCTGGCGATGGCTTCGGGTGAATTCACGGAATGCCTAAGCTATGAGACTATTTCCAGAAACTTGAAGGCAAACCGTTATAGCGATGACAAAGAGAACAAAGAAAAAATTCAAAATAAGTTTGTCTAACTTCGCAATTTTAAAAAACTAATTTTATAAGGCATTGATCAGGTGTTTACGATTATGCCGGTATTTAACGTGAAGATAACTGAAACATAAAACCGCACAATAACCAACTTAAAGCAGCAACGACCTTTGACATGTCCGCTGCCCTCTGCGATATGCAGACAGACAGATAGATAGAACAGAGAGAGAGAGAGAGAGAGAGAGAGAGAGAGGGATATTAAACAAGGTTCACGGCTCACACATTTAACGAAAATTATAAACACCGTTAGCTACATTCAAAATAAGAATCAAAATAATGAGTCATATATCTTGCATATATCAAGCGCCTTCGTAGCGCAATTGGAAGAACGACGGTACGTTACGCCTTTCGATTGGAAAAGGCCTAAGTTCGATTCTCGTCATGAAGGGAGGAATCTTTATATAGACTTTTTCAATCGAAGGTGAGTTACCTGATCTCATACGGAGGTAGCAGGGTTTTTTTTCTCCCGGAAACAACTCGGGTTTTTCATCCCGCATACAGACAAATCGGTCTATCAGCACACACGCAATTTACAGACAAAAAACACTTGTTATGGTGGTGGGCGGTGGATGGCACTGGTGTGGATGATTGGTAATGGAGGATCGGTGTAGCAGTAGTAAAGATGGAGAGCTGTACAATAGGTGTCCTCCCGCGATGAGTCTTCGGACTCCTTGTGGTGTCATGAATAAAATATATTAGCGGTCTCAGTCGATGCATGATATTACAATATCATACTTAACAAATAAAAATGTTATTATTAAGATTTTATAGTGATCACTTCCCAAAACTTGCACATTGGCGAACAGTCTGATCGATTCAGGTTCGGATGATTTCTTAGCGTTTCACACGTTTCAAGGAAGAGACGATCGAATTTCAACTTGTTGGAGTAAAGAAGTTTTATCTGGTTCCAAGGAGCTCTGTGCCTGGTGTATACAGCGTGATAAGCAAGGCCAAACTTGACAGAATCCAAAATGTAATATAGTCATGATGTTCTTCAATTCTAATAGGCAGAACGGTCAGTGTGTCCAAAAGACAGTTTCCAAGCTAGTTTTGAAGGAAGTATATTGGTTGAATTTACGAATAATTCTTGCTATTTGTTCCGAGGTTCCTTTAAGGTAGGGTATTAAACAAAATTTTTCACATCGGAATGTAATCTCGTAGAAGGATGATAATTACTAATTAGTAATAATTTTTGGAATGGTAGTTAAAAAAAAACAATAGAGAGCTAAATTTTTTATTTCATCTTACGTCTCCTTGTCTCTTGTTTACCTAATGTTTCGGAATGGATGATAACAAAAGTCACAAGCTGAGAGCAAAATTGCTACTGGTATCCAGGTGTTAGTTCTTTTGAAGCCTGACGTCTTGAAATGCTTTTGATGATTTACACCTTATGGATTAGGAAAAAAGATAGCGAACAGGCTATTATGAATACCTTATCTGGGAAGAAGTAGAGGAAATTTTATAATTCCATCGATGTGTTTAAATGAGTAGTTTACTCCAGTTTGTTTTGAAATTGGCGTCTCTTAAGATTTCCTTTTCAAGTTATAGAAAACATTAAACATGAAACCGAAAATTTGTAAAGGACAATGTTACATAGCCCGAAGTATATAAGATTGAATATTTCTGTTCGCATTTTTTTCTCACCTTACATATATATGATACTTTATTTCATTTATTATGAACATTACTATATTTTGTTTGTTGTTGTTTAGTGGTAAGGAGGGTATTGTAGAAATAAACTTACTCCTAAGTGAGGAGTAGGATGCTCGACACACTGTGCAACCGACTTCATATCTAAGAACCCTCTATGTAACAATAGAGTGGATGTCCGATGCTATAGAACTTCCATTTATTTTCAGTAAATGTCCAAATATGATTCTACGTGAATAACCTCCGAATTTCATTAAATTGCTAATCTGTATATCATGATTAGTTCCGAGATCTGGTAATTCAATATGAAAAAGTAAATTGTGCCCCCAGTTATTAACCGATGTGGATATTTGAGAAGATTCTACAAGTGAGATGCAACTAGCGTAGCCTTTGGCATAAATATTCTTGGCGAGCTCAAATTTGACACTTGTTCACTCTATGATTGCAAGCAATCGTTTGAAAGTAACACAGGTTTTTTTAGGTTTGTTTGTGGTATATTTTGTATTTCACAGACAGCAGTTCAATAATGGGGGCCATAATTTTAATATTGGGAGACTGAAGCTCACTTGCTTTGCTGGAAGTTATAGGAACTTCCCCGTATATGCAGACTCTCTCAATTTTAAAAGATTCCTTGTATAACAGATTTTCCACGATTTCGGTGATTTCAGTAATAATTATACAGTCGCATTTGAGGAATATCACTATATTTACGGTTTTGATTAATGTAGCCTTGATAGAAAAATGATAGTCATCCAAGTATGTAGACCTTCAGCTTTTTCAGCTTTCGCTGAATTATTTGTTCTACCTAAAGCACTGGATATTTTGTAAAAGTTTTTTTAATTTTTTTTTTATTTAAATTTTTTTTAAAGTGCGATATGAGAGTAGGTTCTTCTTTAGGGGTTCAGCTATGCGATGTTGAGAAAGTGATGTTACTTACACGTTATCCTATTGCTTTGGCAAATATTTCCACTGAAACGAAAATAACCAGAGTCATTGTTTCTAAATATACCAAAGATTTCACTGCCACAGAGAATGGAGGAAGTAGAATTCCTCTTATAGTAAAACACCCGTTATTATTTCGCAGAAGGAATTCCAGGATTCCAGGGCAACTGCAACTAAGTAGCTAGGAGTATGATCGTGTTTCCCTCATTTTTTCCATCTTAACTGGGTTTGATAAAAGAAATTATGCATTTATCACACGAGGAAAGGATGAATTAGAGTGACATCTTTTAATGAAGGGAAACAGATCTTTACTGGTCATGGTTGGTCTTAGAATGTATAAGAGAATGGGTGTTGGTCAATACGGTCAGGTCTATGAAGAGCAATAACTGAGTAATTTTTGGTAATCAATGGCACTGCAACTTTCAAATCCATAAGCAGTAGATATCTACAACCTGTGTATTGAATACGATACTATTGTAGTAGTAGTATAATATTCGATTTTTGCCATACCATTCGTTACTGATTACTTTAAAGTAATCAGTAACGAACCCTGATTACTTTAAAGGATACTTATGATACTTAGGCGAATTTTCACAGATAATAATTTTTTTCAGTAAGTTTGTTTTCCTCTTTAATTTGCCTCGATTGCCTTCCTGCAATAAGTCCTTTCAGGTGTTGCGCAATGATAAAAATAAAATTTTAAAAACAATCACCTAACGCTTTTTATTCTTGATAGGGAGTTAGTAGAGCTCCTTTTTCCCTAACTAACTATTGAACTATTAGTTTAATCTCCCATGCAACAATATTATAATAAAGATCATTCTAAATAGGATTGAGGCCTAAGCCAGCTACAGGAAGGGCAATGAGATAGATCATTGAAAAATATAGAGTTGTGATATCGCGGGAGTTAATGAAAATAATGGGTTTTTCTCGACATACAGGATGATTCAGAAGTCCGTGAAACATTTTAAACATTCACCACTAATAAACCACGCAATAGATGGTGGTAAGTTTTACGCCGAAAGAACGACAAACTCTCCAAGTTTGTTTGAGGAAACGGCCTGTAAGTAGTTGCAATGTTTTACCGCTAGGAGACAATAATTCTAAAGATAGAGTTAAGTAAGGGTGAAAAGTAATTTTGTGTGTATAGACTGAACCACATTTTGTGGTGGCATTTTTGCGGCGTTTCGAGCAGAATTCCAGAAGGAATTATCTGTGTACAATAGTACCAAGTAGCTGTATGAGAAATTCTGGAATGAATGCTGTGCCTCAGATGGAACGTCCAGAAAGAAATTGTGGATCATGCTAGAGAAACCTATGCGTGCAGCCCATGGAAGTGCACTACACGTGCAAGTTTAGAAGTTGATGTCTGGCAAACAACAGTGTGGCAAATTTTCAGTAAGAGACTTAAGGTTAAACCCTTCAAGCTTCAGCTACATCAGGCTTTCAGCGTTAAGGACAAAGAAGTGCATCTTCATTTCTGGAAGGACTTACAAGACAGGCAAAGACGCTCATCTTTAGCGACGAAGCAACTTTTCTTGTGTGCGGGAAAGTGAATCGGCACAATATGCGAATCTGGAGAACCGAAAATCCGAACGCAGTCATTGAACATGTACGATACTCGCCAAAGGTTGAATGTCTTTTTGTACAATTTCGAAGGTGTACGGCTCATTACCAAATTGAAGTGGGAAGGTACCTCAACGAAAATTTGACACGACGTTAGATGGGAAAAGCACGTAAGATGATGACGGATTAATGCGGTGGTGCCCCTGATCAACGAATTTAACCCCATGTGACTTTGTATTGTGGGGATTTGTGAAGGACGCCGTCTTTGTACCCCAATTCCCATCTAATCTCATGGAACTTCATCGCGGCTGTGACTCTAATCGACTGCGACATGTTCACATGAGTGTGGAAAGAAATGGATTATCGGCTCGATGTCTGATGAATCAGCAAAGTTGGAAAAATTGAGCATTTGTGAGTTATGTAAAAAATTCGACAGTATACCTTCATTTTAGTCCAATAAAATATAGTATCTGTTATGTAATTTATTAGTGGTAAATGTTTAAAATATTTTACAGACTTCTGAATAACCCTTTATTATAAGGTTGATAGCTAATTGGTGCAGTGAGCAAGAGCCACAATAAGGATGCCTACATTCCCCTCACCTGTTTAGTGTCTATGATGAGAATATAATGCTGTAGTATTGATGAGAATAAAACAGAGAAATTAGGATAGGTGGTAGATGGATCAGTAATTTGTGGTATGCTGATGATAAAGTATTCCTTGAAAATGATGGAAGAACTAGGATGAATCATTAACTGCTACTAAGGTCAGCCAAAGTAGAAGACTTGAAATTTAACCCTAGCAAGAGAAAGCTCTTGGAGGAAATATTGATAGGGATCCTAAGAAACGAGTGTCTCTTAACAGAGAAGTAATTAAAGCAGTCAGCGAATCTGAGTACATTGGATCCATAGCTAGTGTGAATAATTGCTGTTTAGAGCACATTCGAAGATTATTAATGGCTAGAACTATACCCTCCCCTAAAATTCGCAGTTTCCAGGGCAAGAGAATAAATGGAGACTCACATACCGCATGTCTAAATAAATAATATCAAAAAATCCGATAACGCCTTTTATTCCCGTATAATAAGTAGGCGAAGCCTACTCATTATACAGGAACAAAAGGCGTTTTAACCCTATCTAACATTTGGAGACAGAGTGGATAGGTCAATCTCCACTGGTTGCCAAACAGAGATAACTGACCGAAGGCTAAATGAATCGACATGCAGTGAAGAGACAGCTAACAAGTGCCGCCATCTTCGTGGTCTCTAACCCGAACATATTTTAATGTCTGAGAATAGTGTGGGTTGGATGGTCCATTATCTTAAGTTCACGGGACGATAAACCCGAGTTTCCCTGAGAAAAAAACTATCTTTCCCGCGCCAGAGATCTTGACAAGTATATTTATCATCAGGACAAAAATCGATAACAAATACACGTACACATAATTCCATCATTATACTTTTACTCCATAAAATTTATTTTCTTTTACAATGATGCTGAATATTGTGCGTTCATGTGTTTGTAAAATGCGGTCTTCAAAAGCACGGGGCACCTTCCCCGTGCTTTTGAAGACCTGGGTGCGATTCCCGTCCAAGACGTGAGGGACCTTTTTTTCAGAAAAAGGTCCCTCACGTTTTTTTTTTCTCCCGGAAACGCGAGTTTTTCGACTTCCAGAACAGAGAAATTGGCCCCGTGAACATACGCATCTATAGACACAGGACACACCGGAAGGCATAGGGCTAACCACCTTGTCCTCGAGGCAGTCGTGGTTTCAAATACGAACGTAACAGGCCACTAGGCCTAATATACGTATAAGGAGGAAGATGTTGTTAATTAGCTATGTGTTGTCCTCAAGTTTTTTGATTGCCGGCTGTGTTGTTTAAAGTACATTATTTTTTTTTCTTTTTTTTTTTTTTTCATTCATGAATGCCTTTAAGATCTGTGATAGATACTGAAAAGTTAAAAATATAAAATGAATTGGTAACCGGCCCAATCTGAACGTTAAGCAATTTTCGAATTTGCGTTGATATTAGCAGCGTATAGGGAACTCCCGAATACAAGCGTCAGTATTCTGTGAAGAAGCGACAAACAGTGCGCTTTTCTTTCTTTTTTTTTTTTTTTTTTTTGTGACAATAATACTGTAAGGAAAAGCGCGGTATATTTTGTTTGCGAGAATTCCAGAATAGCCCATCCACAATTATGTCACCGTCATTATCATCATTAAATTCCTGAACATATACTCTCAGGAAGGTATATGTCAGGATCTTATTAACACATGAAAAGTTGCAACATTACTAACTTCCTATGAACAATTTTCCTCCAGAATTAGCGTGTTGTTTTGCTAATCTTTCCTCTCCCGTTCTGTTTAAGTGACCATGCCAAATGAGATTAACTCTGCTAGCACATTCCTGAATACTAACAATGTTAAGTTCTTTCCTGATATCCTCATTTTTAATATGATACTTCAAATGATACCATTTGTTAGCTCCTGAGATCTTTTTTAGAAGTCTTATACATGTGGTTTCCACTCTGTGATCAAAAGTTTTATTTCTAATTCAGCTCTCAGAACAATAAGTTAAAATTAGTTTGAACACAGTGTTATATACAGCTCGTTTAGTAATATGACTAATTTCTCTTTATTCAATATATATTTATTCAGTTTACTTCCTATCAGACCATTTTTGCTAATTATAATATATAATGTTCTGTTCACCCGAAATTGTAGTTTTATGAAAAGCTTTCCTCTTGGTAGCTTGTCTTATGCCTTTTCCAGATCTACAAAACTTAAATATAGATCCTTGATAAATTCCCATGATTTCTCAACTATTTGTCTTAAAGTAAAAACCTCTTCCTGGGAATCTCTGTTTGCCTTGAACCTAACTTGTTATTTTTAAAGTTTCTCTACCACAATTTTTCTTAGCCGTTTCTCAACAATATTTGCACAAATCCTAGCATGGGCACTCAGTAGAGAATTCCTTTGTAATTCTCACATTCAGTTCTATTCCCTTTTTTATAGATTGGTACTATGAGAGCTCTACTCCAATCATCAGGAATATGACCTAACCAGGCCCTCAGAATCATGGAGTGTATCCACTGCAAAATTATACGAGTCCATTCTCCAGCTGCCTTTCCATCTTTCAAGTTTTTGGCGGATTTTTCTACCTAAGCATTGATATGTACTTCTCTTTACATTCCTCTTGAAAACTTTCTTGTAAGGTTCTGTCACTACTTGGTTCACTTAACAGTCCAGACATCTATGATATCCTTATCATAGATGTCTTATCAAAGACAAACTATCGTCTTTGATTCCTTTTACAGTCCCAATTTCTAAGCTTCTTCAATGGTCTCCAGAACATTTTCCAATCTTCCTCATATTTATTTCCATACCCTTACCAAATTCTTCTCACGGCATTTATTTAGCTGCTTTAATACAGAGCTTAGGTCTTTCATTTTTCTCTATATTCTTTTAGGGCATCTGCCGCCGACTTATTTGCTAGGAATCTGGATTCCACCCTCTGAACAGGCCTTCTGAATTATGCAGATTAGTCACTATAAAATATTTTATCATTATAAATATTTTAGCATTTCTAGTTGAATATTATCTTCTCCAGCTGCCTTTGTACAATTCACATTGTGACTGCTAAAGTACATATATATATTCCAGATTGAATTGCTGCTTTCCTACCACCATGCTGTAATGCTCGTCTTATTTATCACGTAGTGCTAAATAAGACGAGCATTACAGCAAAGTAATAATGTCTATATACCCTAAAAATATCTATATCCTATTTTCATGTTCCCTTCATTATTTATAATTTCTTTTACAGTACTCCATTTCTGAGCTTTTTCAAGTCTCCAGAATACTTTGAAATATTCTTGATAATTATTTTCTGTTCTTACCAAAGACTTTCTATGACTTTTGTTAATGCCATCAATTCTGTTTGTCTCTTCAGTCTAGAAAAGCCTTACAGCTCAATAAGGAATCTACTTTTAAGTAAAAACTTGATTTTATTCTTCTGAAAAATTCTGTTTATTCGAGATGTCATGTTCTGCTTGCCAGACTGCTGAGGTTAAAGATACTGGATATAAGATTTAAGTTCTTCACAGTGGGCTGCTACAGATCTGCCAGAGTGTTCAGAGAAAGATAAACTACAGAAGCTGGGGATCTAGTAGCTACATGTAGGTTGGGAGCTTGTTTTTAGCTGAAGAAACTAGGGTAGAAGTCTTCCTTACAGAATGAAAGGATACTGCAACATTGAAACTTTAGCTATACTTTCACAAATCCCTTTAATATATTTATAAGTTTATATTAATATTTCTAAATCCTTTTAATATTGAAGTGAAAAATATAATTCTTATGTTCCGTTTCTTAAACGTGAGCAGTCTAGCCTAGCAGAACACGCCATATCAACTAAACAGATTTTTTTTTGGAAGAAAACTAAACCTCTACATAGAAGCATATTCCATGCAGAGCAGGTATAAAAGATGAAATGTGAGGCCATTCTACACTGACCGATCTTAAACATCTGATGGCTTTTGGTTATTCCAATTATGGGAAATATTACTATATCATTTTTTTTGGATAATTTCTGATTATCGTTGTAATATTGTTAATAATTGGGAATTTACTGATCATCTACAGCAGTACTGATGGTGTAGGCCCTTTTTGAAATTGATTCTTTTATTATAATTTTATTTTGTCTTTCTTTGTTCTTATTGGATAGAGAATGCTTATGATACTTAGGCGAATATTTTACAGCTAATAAATTTATTTTCGTAAGTTTAAGTTTCTGCTTTAATTTTTTTCTCAGCATGTCAGCTTACGTACCTATATGAAACCAGAAAGGCACTCCATACAACGCAGTAGTCCATCTACAACAGGGGGGTCTTCAACCTTTCAGACAGTGCGGACCACATTAACAATTTCAATGAAGCCCGCGGGCCAACAAGCTATACTGCGGTATTTAGAATTGTAAGATGCTTTCCAGATTCACAACGAACGCTGCGCATTTGATACTTTACATAAAATCCTATAAAAATAAACAAACTCAGCTTTAAGAGCGTAGGTAGGTAGAAGTCGGGTTCATGATAAGTAAATACAATCAAATCTTGAAAAAGAAAAAATGTAATGAAGAAAACATTCATTTTTTACAATGTCAATGGGCAACTTGTCAATTTTTTCCTTAACACGTTCATTGCCAACCACGCGATATCGCGTGTTGCGAGTTCTCACCGAGTGGCCGATCACGCGTTATCGCGTAGACGTCGCTAACTAAATAAAAAAATTAAAAAAATTTGGCCACCACACGAAATTCCAATTTTCAGCTTGGCAATGAACGTGTTAACCAGCTTGTCGATGTTGGCATCAATGTTGGAAGTCGCTATGCGCAGAGTATTCTCGAGATGTTGGTCCGTAATCTAAGTTCTTATCTTGGACGTCACATGCTTCATTCTGGAGAACTGCTCACATAACTTTGCCTTTCCTAACAAAGCGTACATCTTCAAAGCATGCTAGTGAAAATTAGGGAATGCATCCTCAGAAATGTAGTCTTTGTAAAATCTAAGCAAGGGCACATAGAATAATTTATCTCTCAAAGAAGAGTTGTTTTGGAGTTCAAGCAGCTCCATTTGTACTGAGCTTGGCATTGAAAATGCCATTCAGTGTCAATAAAGAAATCTAAATAAGACTTGTTGGTTACGAAAATCACTAAACCTCTCATCGAACTCACTTCGCAACACGGCTAATTTTGTAGTGTATTCATCAAGAGACAACCAGTTGGACTCGGTGAAAAGCTGAAAATGACGTCTTTTTTGGCGAGTTGTGCCTCCCAAAGTTTGAGCTTGGCCACAAGAGCTTTGATGTGCTCCAGTTGATCATTGAATTGTAGCCGTGTATTTAGGTCATTCATATGCAACGAGATGTCGGTCACAAAGGCAAAGTCTGTCATCCACTTCGGATTGTTAAATTCCGCAATCGAATTCCCCTTGATTTGCATGAACTGCTATATTTCGCTACTTTAAGTCAAAAACTCTTTTAAGAACCACCCCTCTGCTAACCAACGCACATCACTATACTGTCTGATCACAGAAGCGAGAGCCGTCGTTGGCAGACTGCCAAGAAGAGTCAGTTAATGTTGAAGTGGAGAAAGAAATAAGGCGATGTACGAATTGGTCACCAACACGCGAAATCACGTGCTTTATACATAAAATATACCAACTGTTACACAAGCAAAATAGTTACCACTTTAAACCACAATGCTCATGAAAGAAACATTCATTTTCCTACCTGTGATAATAAACAACTGATTCCACAAGACGGATTGATTACCTTATTATTGGAATGGATTCTCCTACTGTTGACATGCGCAGACGTGTCAAAGGGTCTCGTATCTGTGGGCATCAGTAATAAACCAGGTCGCCCTGGTCCGGTTCGCACTCTTGGAATTGACGATGATTCAATCCACTTGCCCTAATAATGTCGAGGAGTCACAATAACTTTCATGACATTCTCAAATCCAATAGTTTTCGCACACAAATTGCCCTGGTGGACAAATTGCAGTGGTAATGGACGAAATCTTTTCCTTCTAGTTCCGGTTCTTTCCGTAACAGCGCAACAAACCCTTCGTTCTTTTCCACCATAGCAGGGGTACCATCAGTTTCCACACCCTCGAGATTGGTTAAGCTGAGGTCGAAACGATGGAGCGTGTTCTTGGTGGACTGAAGAATATCAGCGCCTTTCTTCGTTCCCTTCATAGGTACGAGTGCTAGCAGTTCTTTTGTCACACTGAATTGTTGATCAATGCCATGGACAAATATAGCAAGTTGTGCTCTATCCTTCAGATCTATGCTCTCATCTAAAGAAAGAGAATATGGCGTAAATTCGGACGACCGTTTTTTTAAAGTTCCTTCAATGTCATTGACATGTCGTGCTAAGTTATCCCAGACAAACTCGATTTTTTAAAAAACTTCCTTATTATTTGGGCACAGAATATCCCCAGCAGCGATGAGACACTCTTTCACAAACTCGACGTCTAAGATATCTTTTGATTTTATAGCAATTATTTCATATGAACACAAGATCCTCTTGTGTTCATGTGAAAATAACGAAGTACCGGTAAGGTATTACATACCTTACCGGTACTTTGAAGCACGCTTCGCTGTCATCCCTCTGCCTTTTAAACGTACCCTGCTCGCATTTTAAATCAATTTGGAGACGGTTCACTTCGTCCACACGAAGCCGCCCTTGAAGGTGATCGAAATTGGACGTATGCTTTGTCTCACAGTGTCGTTTTATATTGTATTCTTTTGATACTGCCACTGACTCACGACAAATTAAACACATTGGCTTATCGTTGATCGGCACAAAAAAGTACAAATTGATCCACTTTATATTAAAAACCAAACAAGAATCACTTGATTTACGCTTTTCACTCGTAGATGCCATAGTGATGGAAGGTAAACCCAAAAAGTGATCCAAAATGGCCGTGTAACGGTTATTATCCACTGAATATGTCTCATACTAATGAAAAAAGTCTGGCAATATAAAACGACAACAGGCTATGGCTGACACGACGAACCTGCGTACGCTCATACACGAATATCACACTCTTCACGACTGACTGACTGTGGATGAGATCCTCTTGTTTTCATATGAAAATAACGAAGTATCGAGTACCTTCAAGATGAACCTGAAGGCACTAGACAGCGCACTCGAACGAACTACTGATTCAGCGATCTACCTGCGACGTTAGTACTAGTATTTAAGTACCGATTGGCACTGGTAGATGGCTGAAGAAGCATGTCTATTTAATATTTATTTTTATAGGATTTTATGTAAAGTATCAAATGCCCAGCGTTACTTGTGAATCTGGAAAGCATCTTACAATTCTAAATACCGCAGTATAGCTTAATGGCTCGCTGGCTTCATTGAAATTATTTTTATTTATTCGCGTTTTAATGTTAAGTAGCTATTTTTTCAAAATGGCCGGCAGGCCACGGTAAAGAGCTCTGCGAGCCATGCGTTGAAGACCCCTGATCTGCACGATATGGCATCTACCTCCACTGCATAAAATCAGAGTATTTTTTTTTAGTGAGCATAAATATCTACAATGTTTAATTCCAATTTCAGTATCGTTTTTAGCAGAAATCTAGACAGTAACTCAAATAAAGGTAAGACATCTACACTACTACCATGATAGTAATTGCAATTTAAAAATACAGTGAGTTAAAAGATATCTGATCACCTTATTTGTGTAATGGAGAGTTGAATGTTTCAAATAACCAGATGTTCGGAGTATAGTGTGCGATGTACAACAAATTGATAATACTGAAAGTAATAGACAGTGTTATGATCGATTTCGAACATTTATGGAAGAAACTAATGATGAAATAAGGGGAAAAACTGAAAATTACGAAAAAGGGAATGCATTTTCAAACTTTTCTTATGTTATTTAGAATTTAATGCTTAGATAAATAACAAAACTGCAAATAATGGACATCAGCGTGACGATGTTTTTGAATATTGGTCGAAGTCTGAACTGCTCCAATACCATTTTCCAACGAAACTCTATCTGTACCTCCCATTGTCATTATCTTTATTAAACTGAACAAATTTGGTTACCAACGCAAACAGAAAAAAATAAGAAGAAAGCAATTTAAAGAAACAAGGGAATGTCCGCTATTCGCGCCTGAAACACAGTTGGAACTAAGATCGGTCGTTTATTCCCACTGAAAAACTGATTAAATGTTTAAAAAATAATCAAATTGTTAAAAATGTAAATAGTCAAGAGAATTTTAGTACTGCTGATATTGTTAAACTGTTTGACTACCTGACAATCTTCCAAAAAACGTTAAGGATGAAAGAGCCCTGTGGAAACAAATGTTTTGGAAACCAAAGACATTTAGAGAGTTTCGTTCTTATAATTTCATAAATCTGAATATTTTTTTTTACTTTAAATATATCTAAAGAGACTAAGTTCAAAAGTCTGCATGCTAATTTTAGAATTTTTCATTAACCCCTTGTACCAGTTAAAAATCAACCGTCGTTTTTCTGCCAATTTTTTGGGCGAGTTTTGGGTGAGGGTGATTTGTTGGATCAAATTCATCATTTGAAAAAAAAAAAAAAATATATATATATATAAATATATATATATATATACTGTATATAGGTCAACAAAAGAATGACCTAGGTTCGATTGTTGTTGCCATCTACAGGAAATTTATATAAGCCTTTCTTCGACCGAGAGCATGTGTAGCTCGTTTGAAGTGGCGTTTGCACTCTACGACGCTTGACCGCACGATGAAAGACTTCGGTTCGGATCTAGTCGCAGACTAGAGAAACATTTTCTAAGCCTTTTGTCCATCGATTCCCGAGGTATTCGATCTCTAGCACGGACAAGCAGTTTTTTCTACTCGGTATACTGAAACTAGGTATTTTCGACCCGTCAACTCAAGAAAATTGGCCCTCGAACCCACACTATTTTCAGATATTAAAAATATTGTGTTAGGGATCATGAGATGGCGGCCCTTGCTAGCCACCTTCTTCACTGCGTACCGATTAATCAGTGATAGCCTTGGGCCAGCTATCTCTGATTGGCTATAAGTGGAGATTGAACTGCCCACTCGGTCTCCAAAAAAGTTAGATAGGGCTAAAACGGCCTCGCCTACTCCTATACGGGAACAAAAAGGCGTTACCTGAATTTTTTCCCCTTTCTTCGACCGCTAATGAGTTAATCGATTTCTGGCTTTTTTTCCAGGAAACTTGGGTTTTCATCCAGTGAACTCAAGAATGAACTGTAGAACCGACACTATAGGAAAAAATAAGTGTTAAGTACTAAGAGATGGTGACGCTTGCCAGTTGTCTCTTCATAGCATGCTGCTTATAACTAGTGTTAGTCATGAGCCAGCTATCAGAGAAGACTGAACATCCTCCTCAATCTCCAAAGGACAGATAGCGGTTAAACGACTTCACCTACCCCTATACGGGAATAATACACATTGGTAATTTTTTGGAGTAAATAAATAAATATATATATATAAATAACAACTGGTTGGAAAGAAGTCAACAGACACCATAGTTTGAGAACAACCAGCCATGGTGTCCACCATAACAAGATGTAGGACCGACTTTCGAAGTTGTGATTGCAGCAATCATATGGGACATACTGCTGCAGTGCATTTAGTGTGAATGAATTTAAGGGAAGGTATGACAGCTGGTTTTCATGATTTATACTCTTCCCCAACGAGTCCTTAACTCCCTGGGGGTCTCAGATAATAATAGTACTTTCCATCTTGTGTATGAGAGGGATTAATGGGAATTTTGGACCATTCTTCCTATGCATGTAATGACATCCTGGACTGTTGTGGGAAAGACGTGACTTAACCCCACTCGGGGCTCCAGTTTACTGAACAGATGTTCAGTAGGGCTGAGATGAGGGCTCTATGGAGGCCAGTCAAGTATGGTGACATTATGTTCACAAACCATGTAGTTACAGGCTTATGACATGGTGTGCACTGTCTTGCTGAAAGAGACAATGGTCAATTCTGTAGGAACGCCACAAAGTAGGAAAATCTGCATTATCGACAATGTTCATATGCCTCGAATTCACTGTGCACAGCACCATGCCAAGAACTAGGGAAAAAAAGTTCATACCATCACTCAGCCACATCCGATTTTTATAGTTGGCGTTATGCACTATGGTAAGAGACGTCCCCGGGCATCTTCCCGACTCACACCTGCCCATCTACTCGGTAGAGGTCGTAGCATGATTCGTCACTCCATTAGACAGCTTTCCAATCTTTCAAGTCCCACTGTACAATCTCTTTGCACCACAGAGGTAGCCACTGAATGTAGGTTCTGGTAATGTGGAGGTTGCATATTATAAACCCATGTCGCAAGTCTCCGTTATGAATGCTTTTGTGCAGATTTTTGTTCCAATCAATGACAGAACTACATTCTACGTGCTGGCTGATGAATGACGTCTTTTACATAATATCCTACATAGCGCCCTATGGTCACGTTTGGTGAGAGTGGTGGGTCATACACTTGTAGTTGACGCCTTGCTCCTAAATCTCAGTATGGTGTTGCTGACTGTTAATCTGAGATGATCCAATTTATTCATAATTTGCCAAAGAGATTGGCCTGCAATATGGCATCCTATCACGTCAATTTCCTTCACAGCCATTTCATCTTGACAGTTGTACTGACTTGGGAGCATCATATTCCTCAGAATATACTGGCTACAACACGTGACTCACCACATGGCGCGATGCACCTTGCCCATGGGTGTGTCCATTGACCTCTTTCCAAGCAATATGTAGGAAGCGTATCATGGTTAATTATTGCTAACATGGGAGTAATCTCCATAAATTACCATGATACACTTTAATTTTCCGAAGTCTTGACCTTTATATGAAGGTAATCATCTGGAGTGTGTGTATGTATGTATGTATACATATAAATATATATACAAACACTATCCACCAATAATTATCTGGACACCCCTATTATTTCAAATTATAGAACATCCAGGTGTGTTAATAACATTAATACTGTCGTACAGATAGTAGGAAGCAGTATTTCATCGTACCAGTTTAATACATAGTATGGCAACACGACGTGAAGTATGATTTCGAGAGAGGTGACATCGTGGACTGTCACACTGGTGGCACGTCTATAAGTGCTATAGCCACTCAAATGGTGCCTCTAAAATCAACGGTTGGCGAAGTGATCAACAAATGAAGACGTTCTGGTATGATTAGTGCAGGAAAACACTTAGCGCGGCTGACGAAAATGACTGAAAGGTATTAAAACGAGTGACACGCAAAAGCTGGCTACAATCGGCACAGACCAAACGTAATGAGTTCCAGAGCTCCAGCAACATCATGGTGAGCACTAATACTGTATGAAAAGAACTTTATTTACTAGGTTTCCACGGAAGAGCAGCAGGACATAAAACGAACATCACAACAATGAAAGAGGCAGCTCGTCGCGTCTCGTGCAAAGAGTGAGTAAACTGGACAACTGACCAGTGCAAAATGGCACTCTAGAGCGATGAATCAAGATTCACCTGTTTCCAGTTTGATGGCAGGCAGCCTGGTGAATGCTTGTTACCACAGTTTGTTATACCCACAGTAAAGTTTGGTGGAGGAAAAGTAACTATGTTGGGGTGCATTAAGCTAGTCTGGAGCCGGACCACTGGCCGTTATCTGTGGTTGTTGAAGGCAGCTCAGTACCTTGATATTCTGGATAATCAGGTGCTACCTACATTGTGTAATTTTTATGAAATGGACCCGTGTTACTGTCGAGATGACAATGACCCATGCCACAAAACTGCAGCTTTTATGAAATGGTATGAAAAGATGGGTGTTAAATAACTGCCATGGCCTGTACAGTCATGATCTCAGCCCCTCTGAACACCTGTAGGATGAATTGGAGCGGAGATTGTGTTCCAGAGCAGCAAGTCCTCGATCTGTCGCTCAGTGCTGCTTTAATGGAGAAATTGAGACAAATGCTACCTAATATATGCCACATATTGGTGGAAAGCTTCCCTCAAAGGGAGCAGATGGTGATCAAAGCCAAAGGTGGACATACCCAATATTAGAGTTCACCTGTTGGTATTAATTGTAAATTGCTAGTGTACAGATAATATTGTTGGATAGTGTAAATATCTATATACTGTCTGGCTTAGTGCCAAAAAGAGTCAATTCATGCTGAAGGGAAGAAAGGAATAAAGCGTTTGATGAATTCGTCACCAACACGCGAAATCATATTTATATGTAATATTTTCCAACTGTTATACAAGCAAAATAGTTACTACTTTAAAAACTAGAATTTTCATAAAAGAAAAACTAATTTTCCGAAGTATAATAATAAAAAACACTCGATTACCCTATTATCGGAATGGATTCGCTTTCTTCTTCTGCCATTTGCAGAATTATCGACGTGGTTGAACAGCGTGTGTGTGTGCATGCATGTTAACAATGATTTGATCAACCAATATTCTGTTGGCCTGACCTCTAGTGAAAAAAAGAAACCTACATCCTATTAATAACATTGTCAGGGAAGAAATTCCTTTTAATAGTTTTAATGCAGGAATACTGGTGAGGTAATTAAGAATTTAACATAAGTGTTTGCCATATTAAAGTTAAGTACTACGGTTCTAATTATAAGTTGTATAGCACTCTTAGAACAAAAATTTCTATGGGTAGAATATATGCCGTTTATATTTTTGAGGTGTTATAGACAATTATTGTTAAGATTCGGAGCACTGGCTGGAATTTCACAGGCCTCTTTAAATGTGCATTAATTCACATTATTGTATACAGTAGCATCCTGTTAGGGTAAGGTATGTTTAATTAGTGATAGTTATCGGCCAGAGATTTCTGATCGGCTACCGGTAGAGATTCAACTGCCTACACACTGTCCGAAAGCTAGATTGGGATAAAAAAAAAAAAAAGGTGTCACCTATTTCCACATGAACGAAGACTTAAGTTCAAGTGAAGTCGCCGAATGGAGAAACTTTTTCTAAGCCTATCTTTAACCAGTTCCCGAGTTAGTCAATCAGTGGCATGGCAAGCGGGTTTTTCTCCCGGAAACTCGGGTTTGTCATCCCCTAAACTCAATAAAATCGACCGTAGGAACCCACATTACGAGTATTTCAGACAGTAACATATCATGATAGGGTTTGGTACCAAGAGATGGCAGCACTTAATTACCCGTCTCTTCATCTGTGGTGCCTATAATCAGTGATAGACATGGGACAGCTATTTCTGATTGGTTACCAGTGAAGACTGAACTGTGCATTGAGTCACCAAAAGTTATATACAGGGTTTAAAGGCCTCGCCTACTCCTTAAAATGAATAGGCGTAATCGCCTTATCTTCATATTACGATTAGGAAATCCAAGGACACTTGGAAGGCTATGGGTGCCTGTCCTTGTTATAGCCACTGATGGATGAAGGAATAAGGGAATAAAAGGTGTTAGAGATCTATTGGTAGAATTCTGTTTATGTTATAGCCCTTTAATGTATGAAATGATTAGTTGAATTGTAATCATTTATTTTTATTAATAGGTGCAATCTAGTGAAACATTTTCTCGCTAGTATTTTTCATGCACTAATTTATACGAAAATATTAGTGATAAGTTTTTGTTTGTGATTAAGTGGTTGTTGATTGGAGCAAATCTTTAAAACATGTTCTCTAATGTGTTAATGAAACTCAAGTTTTTGTGGTGATGGTGGTAGGAGTAAGGTTTTATGTTATGTATATATTGGCTATTATATGTAGGTTTGCGATAAATAGTGAAGGAAAGATTACCCAAAGACATACATGCGAAAAGGTTATCTAGAAATGGAAGTGCGTTCTGATTTTCAATTTTGAATTGTATGAGCTTTTGTTGTTTGTTTAGAAGGCTGAGGAAGATGTCTAAAGAATGTGGGACATGGGGGTAAACACAAAATATCTTCAACTTACCTAAGCAAGTCTTGGGTTTTATTATTATTATTATTATTACAAGCTACACTATGGAGTGCTTACACTCATTGAGGGGAGCCTTAACCATCATGTCAAACACTATGCAACATATTTTCAGTATCTATAATTCTTTTCTTTGAACTCATTCACAGTCATGATACAACAGAACCAGTCATTCGCCACTCTCCAACAGGAAACCTAGTTCTATTACCCTAGGCAACTACACTCTTACTCACTTTCCATGGATGGTCCCTAGACACCACCAGACCTATTCTGAAAAATTTCCTTTGTATTAATCTTGTCAAAACCCATCAGCAATTTGATGTCTTGATCATATTTCCCTACTTCTATCAACCAATTTCTGTAACAAACAAATCTTCAACCTGATCTCGTAAGGTTTATTCCTTAAGAGACCTGCAAACATCTTGGTCACTCGTTTTTGGATCTTTTCCACCTCTTCCCCATCACCAAGAAACCTAAGTGACAGTTCTGCACGCAGTAGTCAAAATGGAATCTTATCAAGGCTCGATAAAGAGGAATAATAACCTGCTTGTCTCTGCTCGTCCAAGCATTCTTCAGTAACCAAATAATCCAATGAGCTACTTTAGTTACTTTTGGTATGTGCCCTATAAACTTCAACTCCCTATCTACCAACACTGCCAAATCTCTGGCTTCGTCAATTGTCTGGATTACAATTCCATCAATGTGGTATACAGCTGGTAATGTTTTCACCCCAAAATCCGTAAACTTACACACTTTCACAATAAACTGACATCCATTCTCCTTTGCCTAGACTGCTAGTCTATCCAAATCATCCTGCAAAAGTTTATCGGTCTCGGTTGACTTTTTCTCTACCCAGTTTTGCATCGACAACAGCTGAACAGTTCCTCCAAGATCCTTTCCTGTATGATTAATATACAAATTACAGTAGCAACTGAAGAACACAGCACTGTGGCACACGACTAGTTGCATGCCTTCTTCTGGACTTATTCCTGAATAAACTACTCTCTGATATTTCCATCAACCAACTCCCTATCCATCTCGCCAACCTATATCCGTCTTCACATGCTGCAGTTTACTGTTGTTGTTGTTGTTGTCTTGTCCTTTGAAGAGTCAGATGTTTCCGTGTGCTCTTTGTACTGCTTTGGCTATGTCTGTGATTTTGTTTGTATAGAGCTGTTGTTCAGGATTAGGATCTATTTCTTGCAAGGCTGCTGTAATTGCTGGACAGGTAAAGATGTGTGGGTGTCAGTTCAGTATTGGGGCAGTTGTTGCAGTTTCTATATGTTCTCGTATCATCTGTATTGATCTTCATTCCTCTATAATGTCCTGTTCGTAGTCTTGCTATCGTGGTGGAGGTCCTTCTGTCAGCATTGATCTCGGGAATTTGATGTTGTATCACTGATTTCAATGGAATTAGTTTAGCTTTTGCTAGTGCATTGGCATCAGCAAGAGTTATCATATGAGTTTCTTGGTTGAGTTCTCTGGCCTCTTTTGCTAATTTATCAGCTGCTTCGTTGTGATCAATGCCTACATGAGCAGGAATCCATTGTAAAATGCAACTTTTACCTAAACACTTTAGATGATTTAAGAGTTTATGGATATCTTGTGTGAGCTTGGTATTGCCATTTTTGATTGCCTCCATAGCTGATCTTGAGTCACTGTAAATTATAATTCCTTCAGATTGTTGAGATGATGATAGATTTAAGTAGGCTTCTAGTGCTTTAATCATTGCGTAGAGTTCGCTGGTAAAATTGGAAGCGATTCTCCCAGATCCAACTTTTATTTAAAGTTTTTCACCTTTCGGGAGTAGAAGGAGAACACCAGCGCCTCCATTAATCATATTGGTGTCTGATGATCCATCGGTATAACAAATAACCTGTTTGGAGGATGAAAGAAGTTGATGGTATTTAGGCCTTTTTCTTTAAGCATTTCTTTTGGTTCTTTTTTTGTACAGAGTTTGGTAAGGTTTAGATTTACGGAGGTATTTGAAGGTAAAGGACTGGAAAATAGAGGTTCTTTGTTTATGTAGACATTTAGCTGATCAAGACCTATTTCTTTCCTGATAGTGTCATCATATTGTAAAGTCGATGATCTGTGAAGTCTGCAAATTTGGTTCCAATGTTCATAAGTTTTTAGGGAGATATGATCACTTTGGTAGCTTCTGATATTATTTATGAATTTTATGGTGGCAAATTTTCGTCAGTCCTCCAGCAGGTCAAGCCCACATTCCTGTTGGGCTCTGATGTTGTTAGTGGATGAGACTGCACCAATGATAATCTTGGATGCCTTTGCTTGTATTTTGTCTAGTTTTTTCTTTACCGATGAGGCCGAAGGTGACCAGATAGGTGCTGCATATTCCATTATTGGCCTTATTAGTGTAGTGTAAGTAGTTTTGAGGATTTTTGGCTTTGGCCCCAATTTGTTCCACAAAGCCTTTTCAGTATATTTAATTTTTTTTAGAGCTCTGTTGGAAGTGTTAGAGATGTGTTGTGCAAAACGTAATTCCTGATCAAGCGTAATACCAAGGTATTTTGGATTTGTGACTTTTTCAATTAGCTTGTTATTGATCATGACTTTGGGATTGTAGGAATGTCTATTTTTCCTGTCTGTACTAAATGTACTTAGTTTTGTTTTGTCTGGGTTGATTTTGAGTTTGAGTTCGTCTGACCATTTTTCTAATCCTCTCATGGATTTGTTTAGAATTTCCTCTGATTCTTTGATTTTAGCACTAGTGTGCCAGATGGCTATATCATCTGCTGTTGTTCAGGATTGAAAGTTTTTTTGTACAGAGTTCTAATCAGTTTACTGATCAGTTTCAGTAAATCTTACTAAATTTCAGTAAATTTCTTAATGAATTTCAGTAAATCTTACTGATCAGAATCAGTTTACTGATTTGTACAGAGTTCTAATCAGTTTACTGATTAGAACTCCATATGGTATCATGTCAAATGCCTTGCAACATCTAGCAGTATCTCTGTAAACCTATTATCTTTATTCAACTCAGCTGTCCCTGAATTATAAAACGTGAGCAATTTATTGAGACATGACATACACTTCACAAAAGCAAGCAGCCTACCATAGAGTATCACATTTCCATCTACCCATTCCTGTAGTTTGATCTTGGCCAACTCCTCCAATACTTGTTGACAATCTATGATATGCTGATAGTTAGGTATTTTGCTACATCAGTCGTGGAGCCTTCTTTATGCAATGGAGTTATTTTCCGCTCTTTACACCCCCTCGGGACTAACCCAGAGCTTAAACGATATGGTCAAGGGTGCTGACAATTCCCTCGCCACTTCACATAAAACACGACCTGGTATACCATCCAATCTCACAAATGTATTCACATTGAAGTTCTGTAATATGTCATGCACCTATATTTCATTTACCTCCATTCCCATATAAAATCTTTGTCTCTCATCACTGTAATATCTCAACTTGGATGATATACTCTTGCAAGGTAGTCACTCTGTAATTCTATTATTTCAACTTATTTGGTTGCCATCCTATCATTGGCATTCATTACAATCATCTGACATGAAACATTCTGTTTTTCTTGCAACATATCGAAAGAACTGTTTGGGATTATCTTTGGCTTGCACTGCTAAATTCCTTTCATAGCCTTCTTTTGCCTTTCTTACAATGCTAGTTATCTTTCTGGCCTGTAATGTGCATTGCTGATCATATTTCTCCTTGAATTCACTCCACAATTTTTTTCTTTCGTAGCTCCAGGTTAAAGATATTCATCCATTAACTCCCACTTGGTTTACTCTCCTGACACTGGGTATGAAGTCTGCCATAATTTCCACTTCCCACGGACTATTGTAAAATCTCTCATGATATGTAACTATATAACTTATCATATTCACTTTTACATATTTTTCTAAGGAACTGCACTTAAAGAAATGTAAATTTTGTCTGTAATAATCTTGTATTTGTAATAAATTAACCATCAGCCTTTGTTAAAACAATGTAGCACATGGCATTACCATGTAACACTGTTAGCTCATGTCTAATTAGTAAGTCAAGTTCTAAGAATTGTGAAGAATTCTAAAAGCCATATATGGCTATTTCAAAAGATGTGCGAAGTATGACGACATCAAGGTCTGATGCCAATACATGACCATATACGAAAGTTTCGAGAGAACACGCGCATGCGTACAATGGAGGTCCGGTCCTATATAATGCAAGAAGTCGAGGACTTTGTCTTAATCACCCAGTATTCTGCTTTTGACAAGGACAGACGTATTATTTTAGACTGAGCCTGAATAGATTGTATACAAGGTTTTTCAGGAATCTTACATTGCACTGCAGCTGACACAGTTTGATTCCTACTGTCTCCTCATCTGCATGAAACATGCAAGAGGTCTAATGGCCAGCAGGTTCCACCCACTATGAGGACAAGTAGTGGATTTAAGGTATTATAGGGAAGTAGGCTTTCAATGTATCAAGTGAGATATCGGCACTCCTTTCCCCATTTAGTAGGACGCTACAAGTCTAAATATTGCTAGTAGACCACCTTGATCTACAGGATTTTTTGCTGGCAGGCCCCTAGCCTGTGGGATTATATATACTGCTCTCAAACAATTTCAGCCAGCAGGAGATCCCCACTCCGATATGGAAAACATCAAGAAGCAGATCCGGATCCTTAATAAGGAGCAGTCCCTAGAGGTACTGAAGCTCATAACGGACAAGCTTGAATCTGACTGGCCGGGTTTTATAAAGCAGTACATTCAAACTAATGACCTGGATGGAGAGGAGATATCACAAGAAGAATTCATTACTGTTGTCACCAAAATCCCCCTGTCAAAACAACTCACAGGGGGAGCATTCTTACAAAAGACATAGAACTACAGAGGACTAGATGTCCCAAGGAACACTGAAAAGGTTCCACCTGTTATATTAAGGGACAAGGACAAATGGACCACTGTCTCATCAGCCCTTAGGGAACAAAAAATCTCATATTCCTGAGCTAAAAACCAAGATAGAGTCAAAATGCAGCCAGCCTGTCACTGACTACAGACAAATGACAAACCTAATGGATAACAAGTCTTCCTTATCACAGATTTGCTTTACCCAGTGAAAAGAATCTCAAGGTGGTACTTCGTCAGGTAACCGAAGATGTCACCTCGGAAGAAATCACTGCTGACCTTATGAGTCAGGGCCTGACCCCAGTCAAAGTGTGCAGGATGCTCAGGTCAGATATACGGCCAATGCCACTGGTGCTAGTAGAGATTGACAAGACACAGAAAAAAGATATATGAACTGACCGCTATCTGTGACCTCAGAATTTCTACTGAGCCGCTAAGGAAAAAGTTGTCAGCTGGGCAGTGCCATAGGTTTGGCCATGCCCAAAAACTTTGCACGGCAAATTTCAGGTGTTCAAAATGCAGCAAAGGCCACCCGACCATCATGTGCAAACCAAGAACCATGCCAGCTAAATGCACAAACTGCGGAGGACCTCACCCTGCCAACTACAAGGTGTGCATTAGACACCCAAAGAACCGTGGGTCAGCAAACACTGCCTTCCAACACTCTACAGTGACGCTCAAGGCAGCCGTACAGGTCGCACCCCGGTTCAAATAATCACCAGTTCGAGAACTCAGGAAAGAAACCAAACTGCAGCAATGACCAAAACTTATGCCGAGGCCGAACGAACAAAGGCTGTTCTATCCCATGAACAAATAAGCTCTAATCTAACATCAGTATTAACTGCCTCACTAGCTACCATGTTACAAGAAATTAGCATGACAAATCCTTTGCCATCCTCCATGAAAAGATTCCTCCAAGGTACCCACTCAATTTTGACAGCCCTCAATGAATAAAAGAAAATTCCAGCCCAACTCTCTCATGATCACTGCAGAAACGCGAATGGATTGAGTAACAAAATTCTGGAATTACAAGTTCACTCAGACAGAATCCTGATATATTAGTAAATGAAACACATCTCAGGCCAGCAAATCACCCCAAATTATGGAACTACATAATGTACAAAACAGACAGACTCACAAGCAGTGGAGGTACAGACATATACATTAAAAATACCAGTATCAGTTAGAAACATTAAATGAACTTTCTTCCAACCACAACCCCATTCTGCTTAAACTTGGTACACAAGAGCAATTCTCTCCTCCACACTCTTTCATATCTTTGGACAAGCTCTCCAGAATTCTCCCAGACCACATTGGCCCAGTCCCTGTTATTCACAATAAAGAGGAGATAGACCTTGTTGTAAACAATCTAACCAGTCAAATCAAAAAAGCAATAAAGTCAGTGACCCAAACTAGTCTTTTACCCTAGTGGTCGGATCCCCGAGGAAATCATGGATCTAATCAGATTGAAAAACAAAGCCAGAAAGAGGTACCATAACACAAGAGCCCCACAAGATAAAACAACTCTGAATAATCAATATAGACAAGTCCGTGAAGCTTTCCAAAAAGATAAAACAACTCTGAATAATCTAAATAGACAAGTCCGTGAAGCTCTCCAAAAACATCGAAACCAAGATTGGGATTCCAAGCTGACGAAGCTCAACCCAGAGGACAACTCCATCTGGAAATTCTTGAGAACCCTCCACACTAAAAGGCAACTTATACCCCCAATTCAGACCAAGAAGGGAATAGCCCATACTGACAAGGAAAAGGCAGAGACTCTGGTAGACAGCCTGGAAACTCAATGTAACCCTCTCATGAAAATGTGAACATCAATCTTATCTACAAGATTCACTGCCGAGTCAAGGAGGCCATAACACAACAAAAGGATGATCCAGAATCTATCACACCTACTTCTCCAGCAGAAGTTATATCATAATCCATTTGAACAACAATAAGGCTCCAGGTCCAGATGGAATCACAAACAAAATAAACTACTCCCCAGAAAAGCCATTGTGCATCTAGTCAATATAATCAATGCTATCCTCAGACTCAAGTATTTTCCTTAACATGGAAGATGGCAGATATCACACCAATCCAAAAGATTGGAAAGAACTCCCAGCTCCCCGAAAGCTACAGATCTATCAATCTTCTGTCCAGCCTGGGAAAGGTTGCAGAAAGAGTCATCCTTACAAAGCTTCAATCAGCAAGGTATAAATTAGGTATAATTCCTAATGAGCAGTTCTGATTCAGAAAAAACCATAGCACCGTACAACAGATACACCAACTGGTCGAATTCATCACCAAAGGCTTCAACTGGAAACTCCACACAGCTGCAGTCTTTATAGATGCTGCGAAGGCTTTCGATAAGGTGTCGCATCAGGGTCTTCTTTACAAGCTCATCACATTCAATATACCAACTAATCTAGTAAAAATAAATGAAACTGGGTCAACCAGATGCAAGATCCTGGCAGGTGTGCCGCAGGGATCACTCCTGCCCCCCTGCTATTTTCTATCTACATAGCTGATATCCCTCAAAACCCAAGTTCAACAATCACTGCATTATATGCAGATGATACTGCATTATTAGCAAGATCTCTCAGCCCCAAACTAGCTATCAGAAGACTCCAAAGCAGCATTCATACATTAGAGAAATGGTTGATGGACTGGAGGATCCAACAAACCCACAGAAGAGTTCAGCCATACTGTTCACTAGAAAGAAGTTTCAGACCAAGGAAGACATACATCTGCTAGGAGTTAAGATTCTATGGCAGATCGAAGTCAAATATCTCGGCGTGATGCTCGACAAAAAACTACAATTCACCAATCATATAAAACACGTAAGCTTGAAGACATCCAAAGTAATCGCACAGCTCTACCCCATGATCAACAGAAGAAGCAAACTGGATACTTGGAACAAACTACTCATATACAGGATGGTAATATGACAATCACTTATGCATCTGCATGGAGCCATACCGCGAATAAAAATATTCAAAAGCTGCAGAGAATACAGAATAAATGTCTGAGAATGAGTTTGGATGTCCCATGGTTTATCAGAAACTCCCAGATTCACAGAGAAGTCAACATTCCCTACATCACATCCCTCTTCCGAACCTGCTGATCAAGCACGCTTCAGACTACAATGAAGCAGAATTCTCAGCTGATCACAGCTAATCTCAATGCCCTTTCAGGGCGAGCTTAAAGCTCAATAATTCTCCATTCAAAGAACTTCCTTTCAGACAAAGGGGAATATGAAAAGCATACATGCTTCACCCATCAAATCAGTATCGTTCTGCATTCTGCTACTTTGTCTTAGGATTTTCACCTTCTCTTAACTGGGTCCGCTGCCGAAGATTCGCAATCGATAATCGAAAGAGAAGCATCGTAGGTTATGCGTCTTCTACCTGAGTCCGATGTCACGTGAGGGTCGGTGTCAACGAATTCGAAAAGAAAGAGCTGCACATTACCGTCATGTTAAGGGTCCTATAGGATTTGTCACAATCGACGACTCGGACAAACAAGAAATTCGGCGGGAAATCAAGAACGACCAGTAGAAGGAAAGAAAGATAAGGAGCACTTACATGTGAACAAAAGATTCATGTAAAAGGCAGTGCTGAACGAGAATAGTTAGTTATATATGTGATAATTCCGAACTGAATGAACATCAAGTGTGTCTGTTTATGGGTACAGTAAGATAATGTAAATTGATATTGAATTAAACCTATTCAAGGTATGCTTTATTGTCAGTTTGTTCATATATGACTGGCAGTTTATTGTATATTGTGAATTAACTTTAAAGAAAGAAAACTGAACTAAGTTTGAATTAGGAAGAATCGAAGATAACAAAGAATTGTGTATATATGTTAATATGAATCAAACTATAAATAAAAAAAAAAAAAATCAGCTAACGCCTTTTTATTCCCGTATATACGGGAGTAGGCGAGGCCATTTAGCCCTATCTAACTTTTGGAGACTGAGTGGGCAGTTCAATCTCCACTGGTACCCAATCAGAGACAGATGGCCCAAGGCTATCACTAATTAAGCGGTACGCAGTGAAGAGAGGCGGCTCAAATGTGCCGCCATCTCATGGTCTCTAACCCTAACACAATATATTTAATGTCTGAAATAATGTGGGTTCTACGGTCGATTTTCTTGAATTACAGGACGAAAAACCCGAGTTTCCGGGAGGAAAAACCTGCTTGCCCGTGCCAGAGATCGACTAACTCGGGAACCGGTCGAAAAAAGGCTTAGAAAAATTTCCTCTAGTCGCCGACTAGACTCGAAACCAAGACTTCCTTCGTGCGGCCTAGTGCGGTGGTGTGCAAACGCCACGTCCACTGAGCTACACAGGCTCTAAACTATAAATATTCCTTTTTAATTTAATTAAATGGTTCGTGAATAACACAGCGGATTGATTCTGTCAACGCACTATCCTGAAAATTTCGAACCTGAATAAGATTAAGTGATCGATATTCAAGCCATGACAAATTAAAGGTAAAAATTTACATAAAGAGGGAATGCTAACAATATCTGCTATGTCTTTAGTTTGGTGCAGTCAAAACAAATAAATTTGTCAGACTGTAGAGTGTGAGAACATAAGATCTAGTAGAAATCTCATGGCCTGCGGTTGGCCTCCTACTCTCTTTGGTTGCACTTCATCAGGTATTATCAATAGCACTCATCACCCTACTCTTATCCCTCTATCCCCTCCCCCGAACACACAATACCCTTCACATTCTATCCCACTAACTATATCATCTTCTGTCAGCCATGTTTCACTAATGCCAATAATGATTGGCTAGGATGCACTAACCAATACCTCAAACTCCTCCCTTGCATGTCCCTGGCATTAGTGTACATAAAGTGCGAAATTCCCTTAGTTCCGCCAATATCCTGGCGGTTTATACAATCCCATATCGGATTATGGTTTGTTGCCAGTGGTACTAAGGCATTTTATGCACATTCTTACACTCAACTGCCTCACTGATATCTGCATAATCTCTCAACAGCTTTTCCCTCTAAAATCTCTAGTCTTCCTGATTTTGCAAATTCACTTTAACTTAATATAAGGGGATAAAAGGCGTTAGCGGATTTATTTATTTTATTTTACTTTAACTAAATTTAATAACACTTTTCCCAGACTGAACACCAAATCCATTCAGATGCAAACCATCCTACTTGAATAAGTCCTTTCGGCCATCAAACTTACTCCACATTATTTCTCCTGCATATCCTATTCATTGAGTCATTCGCTATTTTGTTCCTCCTTCTCAGCTCTACTCTGTCATACCACGGCAACAGACTTGCTATCTTAACTCTTTCTTTTGCTACTTCCAGTAATTCTTTCACGTCTTCTCTCATGTCATACTTTTCTCCTTTCAATTCATTCGTTCCAGCCAATATAATCATCTCTTTCACTTTACCCTTTTGTGCTCATTAGAGCATGGAAGAGTAAAGCCTCACTGACATCATTAATTTTTACACTCAGGAAGCACGATTTTGTCTCTCTCTCGCAAATCACACTTCTTGTGATAGAATAGCTGTACAAGACTCGATCTTTGATTTTTTCCTTCTCTCTTAATCAAGCATTGATTTCTCTTTTCTCACACTTCTCATTGTTTCTGATATCAGCTGATCTACTCGCCAGACGTTTCTGCCTTCGTTGCAGTCCCTTCTTTATCTTGTGTATCAATCCGAGTAACCGAGCTATCTCCCTCACTACTGCCAACTCTTCATTCTTTACATCTGTTACATTATTATTCTTTCGATCAACACTTTTTTCTCTCTGTCAATCTTGGGACTTTTAAGCCTTGTTTCAATCTTACCTGCCAGGACCACGTCAGACATTTTCACTTGTATTATCTGTGTTCTATCTTTTGCTTCAATCTCACAACTGACCTGCACTACTGACACTCACTTTCGTAGCATTTTTGCCACGCTTTCCAACCACTATGGTGGGAAAGCATGCCAAAAACCACTTTCAAACCAAATTCTATTTGCCTTTGGTAATGTATACACAGTGCCAAATTAAGGGATGGGCAGACCAGGCACCAACAGTAGGGCCTTAGAACATGCGCTTCTTCCAAAAATAATTACCAGGCAATGGAAGCATTGTTATACTTTCTTCCACTCTGAAATTTTGTATTTAAATCCGAACATCAGCTGAACACAAGCTTTTTATTATGTATAATGACTCATGTTTATATAAAAGTACTTTCAGAAAGGAGAATATTATTTTCGTTTCTGTAAGTACTTTTCAGTATAATGATACTGCAACATGGCCAACACTGAGTCTGTCAGGGGGAGCAAAATTATCTGGTCCAACGCTGTATGTACATCTCGCAGACATTACACTATACGAAGTCCCTATGGTTGAAGTCTTTAAACAATAATGCCTTGGGGGCCACTGTTTGGCTTTGCATCGGTGCCATGTGCTACGCTAACCAATGCAACTTGCTGTGCAGAAAGTATTTTTTAAAACTAAGTAACAGCTTTCGGAGCTCTCTGAAAACAGGCCTACCACCATATGCCACCTATTGCATAAAATTTAAAGGAATGGAATCTATAGCACATTGCTCAAAAGCTTTCACATAAAAGTTAGGAATTGGCTGGGGAAAAGAATAGTGGCACCATCACGACAGACCTTTTTTTTACAGGCAAACGTATTTTACCACACAAATTAACAAGAACGTATTACATGGACAAAGAGCACAGTTATATTGGACTGGAATCAGCTAACGTCTTTTTATTCCCATATAGGGAGGAGGGGAGGCCGTTTTTTTTTAGCCCTATCTAACATTTGGAGACTGAGCCAGTGGGCAATTTCCACTGGTAGCCAATCAGAGATAGCTGGCCCAAGGCTATCACTAATTAAGCATCCTGAGGCGAAGACACAGCTCAACAAGTGCCACCATCTCGTGGTCCCTAATCCTAACACAATATTTAATGTCTGAAATAGTTTGGGTTCTACGGTCGATTTTGTTGAATTTATGGGAAGAAAAAAACCCGCCTGCCCGTGCCAGAGATCAACTAATTCGGGAACTGGTCGAAAACGGGGTTAGTAAAAGTTCTTCTAGTCAGTGACTAGATTTGTCTATCTAGTTGCTGTCTATCTGTCAGTACTAAACCGTCTGAAGTCTATCTTCGGACGGTTTAGTGCTGAGGAGTGCTTTTTTTTACACCACTTTTACTGTGCTAGAAAGGCTCTCTTGGACTGGAATTTGTTATTTACAGAAGAATGACAGTGATTGGGAAAAGGACACATACATCAAAACCGACTAATGAATCGCTTTTATCATATTATTTTTATCTGAGACTTACATGGGGTCAAGGATTCATCAAATGACGCCATACATCATCCAAACCAGCTGTCATATGATCCCTTAAATCCATTCACACTAATTGCACTCACTACCTCTAAGTGCAAAATATTCCACTCACTCACTCTCCGAGATAAAAACCTAGCTTTTACCTCATTGTTAAACAGAGTGACCAGATCCGAGCACAGAAATCCAGATGCAGTTGATCAAAGCTTTATACAATGAGACCAGCACACCTTTATCTCTCGTGGTCAATGTTCTCCTCAAAATTGCCACAATTCTCTGAAATCTCTTGAAAACCTTCGCAATATGTCCTCAGAACTTCAAATCTCTATCTACAATCACTCCAAGATACCTTGCTTCCTCCACTTCATTATGCATTTCATTGTCTACAATTCTCTGGAAGACTTTAAGTACTTCTAAATACATAATAAATACATAATGCAGCACATGGGTCTGGATGTCAGATTGGTCAACTGGATTCAGGATTGGCTTTCCAATAGGTATCAGAGAGCTGTGTATGGTGGAGCAATATCAAATAGGTAGAAGGTTACAAATGGGGTTCCACAGGGCTCAGTACTGGGACCTATATTGTTTAACCTTTATATCAATGACATTGTCTGTGGATTGCAAGGGGATATTTGGTTGTTTGCGGATGATGCGAAGCTGGGAAGGGTTATTAGTAATAGTGCAGATGTGGTAGCCCTGCAAGAGGATTTGAATAAGCTAGATAGATGGGCAAAATGAATGGGGTTTTCAGTTTAATGCAGCAAAAAGTAAGGTCTTGAGGTTTGGGAAACATCGATGGGATGCTGCATTCTCTATGGTAGGAGTTATACTGGAGGAAGTAGGGGAGAAAGATCTGGGGTTGATGATTGATAGAAACCTGAAATTTAGGGGAAATATTGCAAATGTGGTGAAGGTAACAGAGGATTGCTGCAATTATGAGAAGGACACTGACCTGCAGAGATAAAACAGTTGTCATTCCGTTGTATAAGTCTCTGATCAGACCACACTTAGACTATTGTTCTCAGATTTGGTGCCCAGGATTTGAAGGGGATAAATTAACAGTGGAAAGGATACAAAGACAGATGACAAAGATGATTTCAGGACTGTACAAGGATAGTTATGAGGATCGGCTGAGGGAATGTGGACTGCAGAGTTTAGTGGATAGAAGAAGGAGAGGTGATATGATTGAGACTTTTAAACTGTTGAGAGGTGGTTACAGGGTTGACACTGGGGAGTTCTTTCGCTTGGTTGAACAGCGGGAAGGAGTGATGACAAGAGGCCATCCCTGGACGTTACGAAAGGAAACTGTGAGCAAGAGGGTGAGGAGTGGTTTCTTTGCGTGGAGGGTGGTTGAACCGTGGAATGCATTGCTTGATGGAGTGGTGAGAGCGAGAATGGTCAATGAGTTTAATGAGTGGTATGATAGACTTTGTGTTTCTTGGGGGGGGGGGGAATACCTCCCCTTGATGAATCTTGACAGACTTTATGTTCTTAGGAGAGACCTCCCACGATGAGTCTTTTGGCTCCATGGAGGCCTGAATAATAATAACAATAATGTGTTTCTCTGTTTAGTATGTTTGGAGATATAATCAGGTTTAAAAAACTGTACTGATGTTCTCATATCTTGAATGGAATTCAATCCCAGGTCTTTCCAACCAAAGGTGTCACTATCGCTAAATGCATGGCAAGTAGGCAATAAAAATGAAAACAATTAAAATAAATTCATTGGATTAATTTCAATCAATTTCAAATGATGGATTCAGAATGTAATGTAATAAAAATATTTTAATAGCAATAATCCAAAGAATATAGATTTTTACATCACTGAACATTAAACATTTCTTATTTTAATAATTAGTTATCTTTCAGTACTTGCTGATAAAAGCCATTAAAGTCAAATATCCCTAAAAAGTCTTGCAAGTGTGGCTGGTATTGCTTTGATACTAGTTTCGTCAGCACTATATATACATATGTAAAAAAAAAAAAAGAAAAAAGTCATCTATCTTCAAATATGTTTGTGCATAACAGTCTGAATATCTGAGAATATTTTACATAATAGTTTGAGAAATTTTCAAATCATATATAGCAGACTCTATACATTATATATAACAGCAAAGCAGGAAAAAAAAATTCACTTGTTATTTCAAAATAAAGAAATTTTATTTCAGTGAAGTTTTTAACATTCACTGGAGCACTCATTCCCACATGGGTTATGATATCTCAAGCCTTTTTATATAAATTTAAAAGGACCAAACTACACTAGACAATTCACCCAACTCCACTCACTCCTCAAACACAATTTTTGTCTGTTAAATACATGTAATCTGCAACTTTTTTTTTGTTCTGATTTTTACTCTATTTTTTAGCACACTATATGGAATATGGAAAAGAACTATTTGACTTTGATTGCAAAGACACATCAGATATACAAAATATGGAGGGTGAACCAATCACGTATGAAGAAACAGAGTATGTTATAATTCAAATGAAAACAAGAAAATCACCAGACCCTGATCAGATTCCTATCGATTTGTTGAAGAAATTAAATGAAAACACAAATCGTAAAACATATGCCAACTCAACATCACCAGAGTTCAAGATCATTACTATCAACATAAGAAGCCTGAATGGCAAAGAAATGGAGCGAGCTGAGGAATTGGTTAAGTACCAGTCGACATAATAGGGGCGACTGAAACAAAAAAGACAAAAACTGGTGAGTTCCTTCTGAACAAAAAATACAAAATGTTATATTCAGGAAATGACAATCAAGGAAAAGAAGGAGTAGCCATAGTATTCAACACTAAATATGAGGCTAATCTTCTTGAATGGCAGGTAGTCTCAAGTAGAGTGATGTGGGCAAATATCAGAATGGGGAATTGGGCAATGAGACTTATTTGTGCTTATTTGCCCCACTAGTAAGGTAGAAGTGGAGGAATTTTTTGAAGTTTTAGAGAAAGCAACTGACACAAAGAAGAAGGAATGGTTGGTCCTTGTTGGGATCTAAATAGCAGAGTATGAAATGATTGTCAGACACAAAAATATTTTGGGAAAATTTGGAGAAAAGAGCAAAGCTAATAATAATGGACAATACCTGTTGGATTTCTGCTCAGCACATGGACTGGTTATTACTAACACCATGTTTCAACATAAAAATGTGCACAAATTCACATGGAGAGAAGAGGCAAGGAATAAGAAAAGGCTCATTGGCTATGTTATTATTGATAGTGACGTTTTCTCCCTGGTGCAGGACACCAGAGTGTACAGAAGATTTGAAATTGGAAGTGATCACCATTTAGTCGTGAGCAGAATAAAACTGAATTTCATATTGAAAAGAAGAACACGGAAGAAAGTTTTAAAGAATAAAAGTTGAGCAGATCTTAGATGTGAACTGTAGACTAAAATACACAAACATTATTCAAGAAAAAATGAAAGTTTGAGAACAGGAACCAAACCTTAAAGATTCAAGCCTTAAGAAGAAAACATTGATTGATTCAGTAAGAGAGGCATGTGGTGAGGTTGTCTGCAAAGATAGAAAAATCAGAACTCCATGGTGGACGCAGGAAGTTAAAGAGGCAGTGAAGGAAAAGAAGAAAGCATATCAAAAGTTCCTGGCAAATAAGTCACCTTGTGCTCTTAGAGAATACAGAGATAAATGTAAGAAAGCTAAACACTGTGTAAAACTAGCTAAACAAAAGTTATGGGAAGACTTTGGTAAGAACATAGAAAATAAATATCAAGAAGGTGGCAAGATATTCTGGAGGTCGTTAAAAAAGTTCAGAAATGGAGGAAAGAGTGCTGTGAAAGGAATCAGAGGTGATAAAGATGACATGAAAACTGGAGAAAAAGATATTCTTGAAGTATGAGGTAATTACTTCGAAAAATTGCTGAATGAAACAATCGGTGACAGCACAGTGGTAAAGAACACTCAATAGAGATGCAGTCAGGAATACATATCCATACTTTAAGTAGAAAAAGCCATCAAAGGCCTGAAATGTTGAAAAACAGCAGGAGTAAATGATATTCGATCAGAAATGCTCAAGTGTGGAGGTATAAAAGCCTCACAGTGGCTGCACTCATAAGTTCAGGTCTGGACAGAGGGATGAATTCCAGATGATTGGAGTAGAGCTCTCATAGTACCCATATATAAAAAGGGAGATAAAACTGAATGTGAGAATTACAGAGGTATTTCAAGAACATTTGAAGAATATAGACTAATAAGTTTAATAAGCCATGTTATGAAATTACTATTGAGAATAATTATAGAAAGAATAAAAGGCACTTTGTCAATAGAAATAGAAGACACTTAATCAGGTTTTCAAGACAAAGGTACAAGAGAATAAATTTTCAATTTGAAAACATTATGTGAAAGAAGCTTTGATAACCAGAAAAGCATACATCTGTTTTATTGATTACACCAAAGCATATGATTCAATAAATCACAAGAAATTAATACATATCCTACAAAAAATGGGTTAAAAGGAAAAGATCTATGTATAATTACAAATATATACTGGAATCAAATGACCTCAATAACATACAAAAATGCATATTCTGACAGCTTTGAAATCAAAAAAGGAGTAAGACAAGGATGTGTCTTATCACCCTTACTGTATAATATATATATATATAGTGAACAAATTTTTAAAGATATTGCAGAATTGAAGGGTGTAAAAATCGGGGATAGGAACATTTCAACTTCAGGAATGCAGATGACATAGTCCTTATTGCTGAATTTGAAGATGATCTTCAAAACTCAAGCACAGAAATTTACAACAGAAGCCTGAAGACAAACAATTTGCAACAAACAACAAATAAGATACATACTAAATATGACTTTTAAACAAAAGAAAACTGAATAGGTTCAATTTTTTATATATTTGGAACAATGGTTTACAGACAGAGGAAATTCCCATAAAGAAATTTAAAAAAAAAAAAAATAGAGATAACAAGAAAAGCCTTTATTGATATGAAAACTGTTCTGACATTCAGAGACATCCAACCTTCTTTGATGTCTGCCCCATTTTTCAATATTAGTTTTTGTGGCACCCCCCCCCCCAAATGTTTTGAGGGGGGGGGTCAAACTGAAACATTTCAGTTTTCTGCCAAACCGAAATGTTTTGGTAAGCAAAAATCTACCATTAAAAAAGCTTTGTCTGTAAATGAAAAATCTTACAAAGTTGCATATAAAATAGCTAGGCACAAATAGCCCCACACTATATATTATTTTATTTTCATAGTGTATTTTATGTTTTTGTGTCAATAAATAGTTTTATTAAATACTTTTGTTTCAATAAAGTAGTTTTTCAGTTTTGGCTTTAATTTCCACTATTTTTGAACCCCCAAAGGGGGTGCACCCATAGGTTGAGAAACACTGACATAGACACAAGAAAAAGATTAATAAAGTGCTATATCTGGTCAAGTCTTCTCTACAACAGTGAAACTTGGACTCTAAATAAAGAAGCAGAGAAAAAATTAGAAGCTTTCAAAATGTGGACCATCAGAAGAATGTCTAAAATATCATGAACAGAGCAAATGAAAGACAATGTTTTAAAAAACAAAAATGAATAGCACATTAATGAAAATCCATTCATTTCAGAAATTATGGACTTTACAACCGTGTTATAAATAACTATTTTAATTTCCCGATGTTTTGACCTTCATATTAAGGTCATCAATAATTTGATCCCAAGATCAAATCGTTTTCTTTAGCATACTGTGTGAAATGTAACATTCAGAAATTAATATTAGAAGGGAAACTGGATGGAAAAAGAGGGAGAGGTAGACCCAGGAGAATGTGGTTTGAAAACATTACGGACTGGACTGGCTTGAATAACCATATATGTTCCAGAGCAGCAAAATAAAAAAAACAGTTTCGTGACATGGTTGCTAACCTCCTTCTAGGCGATAACACTTGAAGAAGAAGATTAGCACCTAAGGCTATAATGTACTAGGGTGAAGGTTAAAATGTTAAAAAAAATTAGGATATATATGTATATATATATAAATACTGTATATAAAACATTTCTTTAAATGCATAAACAATAACATTAATATATATATATATATATATATTTAAAATACATTTGTACAGATTTACACCCTATGGAAATATGTATAAATTAATTTTCTGTAAAACTTGAAAAACACAGGATAAATTTGAAGGTTAGAATAAAATCCAGGTCAGAGGATGAGTCTCAATAGACTGCAGCATGATGTTGCTCTTCTAAGTACAATGCCCAGATTTTGATCTGGGCATTGTACTTAGGTGTAGCAAAAGGTGTAGCAAAGGTGCTACACCTTTTGGCAACTCGTATTGCTTCTGCCTTAGTATCACCACTTCTGGGTCTGGCTCCCACTGACGAGACCTCAATGAAGGTCGTAACTGGTCTGGGTAGTGGCCCTTCCCTTAATGCATAGCATTATACATGTCCACAAGGAGATGTGCTTTGCATTATGGGAGATACTAAGACAAGGGGTGATGAGAGCTTGGTCCACCTTTACCATGAGTTGCCTCAGTCCTGAAGATACTTCAGACACAAACTTTGTTTACACTTGGATAAAGGATTAAACTAAATTTATTATAGTCTAACCAAGTGAGAAAAAACTTCCAACATCTTTCTCTAAATCCAGAGTAATTTAATAATAAGGTGGTACACCTTTTGGCAACTCATATAGATAAATATGACTTCTCCATTGCTTCTGCCTTAGTATCACCACTTCTGGGTCTGGCTCCCATTGACGAGACCTCAATAAAGATCCCAGAGAGAATGCTGAATGCTATTCTTAGAAATGTGGGTACTTTTACATCCTACTCGACGTACCTTATGTCGAGTAGGGAATGGTGTCTTTAAGGTTACATTCAGAAAGTTGGCAAATGCTCTCTAGCAATGACTTTGTTAGAGACATGAGGAAGAGGTGTACTCTATATAAACTACACTCTTCCCCAGCACAGCAATTGTCGGGAATCCTTATTGTCTGACCCCTAATGATGGTGGACTGTTGGATTGGGTTGGTGGTCTTGATGGGATGACCCTGGTGATTATACTGATGACAAGTTGTGGGAATGGTGTCCTTAAGGTTACAGAGTAGTCCAGAGCATGCTTGACAGGAGTTAGGATAGGACTACAAGTTAGCTATGTATGTTAGGGTGGACATTCATGTGCTGGGTCAAATTAATATCAGATTAAGGTTGGCATGTCTGGCCAAATCTTGACCTGGCACCAGCAAGATGCCGGGTCAGACTCCATTGCTGCAAAACATATGGCTGATTCTCCTTAGACCACACTATAGTGACAAGATGCATGGCTTTTATATCCATGCTTCACTTGCACTGGGGGCTGAATGCTTTCACGTCAGAATCCCATCCAACCACTACAACAATACTGTTCAGTTCTAGCACATTAAAAGGCAGTGTTAGCTGGAATTGTTTTAGTACTGTTACTATGTGATCACTCTGGCGATGAGGCCACTAGAATGGAAGCATTAAGGTGGCTACTGAGACTATGCAGCAACGTTTTCCTTCACCACACCATTCAGGTGTAATGTGCAGGAACCATTTCACCTGCAGACGATTTAGTACCTAGCTAATTGTCTGGGTGTCATGCTTAGAAATGCAGCCACCATACTAAAAATTTATTGAGACTCATCCTCTGAGTGCATGCTTCACAGGAGTTAGGATAGTTAGGCTCAGTCAGATTGCTGAAAGCTGGCAAGTGTGGTAAAATAATGAAAGCACTCAAATGAAAAATTAAAATTAACATGATTAAAATAAATAATTTCTCTATAAGGATAATTCTCTATGGTTCCTGTGTAGTAGATTTGCAGAGGACTGCCGAAGTATCTGCAGTCTCCTGATCAAATGTGGCTTGGGATCCCACACAAACAAACATTTATATGAAACCTTCTCATTTGATATAGAAGATTTTGAATCTGAGAGGGCACTGAATGTGGGCAGTAGATTTCCTAATGACTATTGAACTTAGGTAATTAATATAAATAATGCACCTTTGGTAGCATTTCAGTTTTATAAAACTTAGTGCAAACATTATAGAAAGCAGCACAGTTGCTACATTGACAGTGGATCAATTAGATGTTATGCTATCTAAGAAGACAGCAGCAGATATTAGAAATTCTGATCTTGAATTATTAATGTAGACCAGTAAAAAATCACCATATTCTACTCTGTGTGTTTTTAAAGAGGGGGTGAAGTTTCTTCAGACTACACATAGAACTGCATGGTGGGTGCAGGATGCAATGTCGAAAGCTGTTTTGATGATGTGTGCAGTGGCATTTACTATGAGGTCCAGAGCTTCTAGTAATTCTGTAATATGCAGGCTGAAGGATATTGTAATAGATAAATAAGTTTTTTCAGTGTGGTCTAAAATACTCATTCATGTAGGATGGTCTGACAGGGATTTTATTTTGATGGTGTATTGTAGAGATATTACTAGTCCAAGCCACAGAGATGGTACATTTGCTGATGGTGGATAGGTCCAATCACTGAGGGAGCACTGTTTCTAGCAGAGGCATAGCACTGTGACCTATAATCTAGTTTATATTGGATAAATGATAAGCAAAACTATTGACAAATAAAGACAGAAAGAAACACTAGTCCATACCGTAAATATTCATTATTAATTTTATCAATGAAGAGTCTCAAGAACTTTGTCTCTATTGCAAATGAGATTATTGTCTTAGTCATAATTATGGTTTAGATATCTTAGTCATAATTATGGTTTAGATATCTTAGTCACAATTACGGTTTAGACTGAACACAAATGGCCTTCTGTGGTACAACCTTATGAAATGGAGTAGTTGGTCTATGGAAGATGGTGATGAATAGTTAACCATTTCAAAATGAATGTCATCCAATTCTGCAGCACTTGTTTCATTGCTGGAGAAAAGCAATTTTCAGTTTTTTTCTTGACTGGCCAGTTGTAGAGTTCCACACAGTGTAAGGATAACAGAACTGATGTTTTTCTGCTTTGCTTTTTAGGACTTTTTTAGAAATTCAAAAGTGTATGAAGAGAATGGTAACATTCTGGTCCCTAAAACTGCTTTTTTTCAATAATTATATATTGTGTTGAAGGATTGAAAGTAAGTTAATGGTATCTGCCTTTCATTTTCCATGTCTTATCCTAGGTTGCTTTAGTGTTGGTTGATCTGGTTATAGATGTAAATTGGATCCAGGGGTTCTTTTAGCTAAGACATCAATTGTCATGCTTGAACATCTGAAAGCAATTAAATTTCATGGGGTGAAGCAAATGTGGAAGATATCCCAAGGTGTAATTTGAACTTTCTTACTGCCATGCATTCTACATTTCACAACAGTTTGGGAAAAGGTGGAAACCGTCTCGGTGTTTTGAGTATTATAGTTGTAGCAGTAGCTTGTATTATACACTTTATAATGTGAATCGATGCTTCGTTGTCAGGAGGACATCTGATAGTTGCAGAATCAAATTCTCACTAAGGGTGAGAATATATTTCAGTCAGCTTGATCTATTTTCTATCATAATATTTATGATGGATTTCTTAGTTGCACATGTAAAAGGGTATATGTTGCAGGAACATGACTGCTTCCATGTATATCATCTGCTATAAGAGAAATAGAGAACAAATTGTTTCCACATCCCTAGTGAACCATTAGCTCCATTGGCAGCTAATGCTTCACTAGGGATGTGGAAGAAGGTGTTACTTTCTGTGTCTAAGAGGAGAGGTTTTTGCTGTGGAGCATTTACTTGACAATGCCCTCTCTCTCTCTGATGATGGTATGTGCATTTCAAAAGGAACTACAGCCATTTAGATCTTCTATAACTGAGGGATGATAGCTGCAACATGTGATCATCAAGGTTGTCCTAGAAATATCAGTACCAGGTGGTAGATATTGCAAAAGATTCTACTAAGAGGCAATGACAATTGCCTTTATGTCAGTGACATAAGGTGAAACAGGATACTCAAGTTTTAAATAAGTCACCTACAGGCAACTAAAACATATTCTGCCTTATGCTTCTGCAGAATGAGCCTTGATATCATTGATGTTTTGACAGAATCCATGACAGCTCCATTGTAGAAATGTTTTATTATTATCGTTTATTATTATTATTATTATTATTCAGGCCTCCATGGAGTCAAAAGACTCATCGTGGGCGGTCTCTCCTAAAAACATAAAGTCTGTCAAGATTCATCAAGGGGAGGTCCCCCCCGCCCTAAGAAACACAAAGTCTATCATACCACTCATTAAACTCATTGACTGTTCTCGCTCTCACCACTCCATCAGGCAATGCATTCCACGGTTCAACCACCCTCCACGCAAAGAAACCACTCCGTACACTCCTGCTCACAGTTTCCTTTTGTAACTTCCGGGGATGGCCTCTTGTCATCACTCCTTCGCGCTGTTCAACCAAGCGAAAGAACTCCCCAGTGTCAACCCTGTAACCGCCTCTCAACAGTTAAAAAGTCTCAATCATATCGCCTCTCCTTCTTCTATTCACCAAACTCTGCAGTCCACATTCCCTCAGCCGATCCTCATAACTATCCTTGTACAGTCCTGAAACCATCTTTGTCATCCGTCTTTGTATCCTTTCCACAGTTAATTTATCCCCTTCAAATCCTGGGGACCAAATCTGAGAACAATAGTCTAAGTGTGGTCTGATCAGAGACTTATACAATGGAATGATAACCCTTTTATCTCTGCAGGTCAGTGTCCTTCTCATAATTGCAGCAATCCTCTGTGTTACCTTTACCACCTTTGCAATATGTCCACTAAATTTCAGGTTTCTATCAATCATCAACCCCAGATCTTTCTCCCCTACTTCCTCCAGTATAACTCCTACCATAGAGAATGCAGCATCCCATCGATGTTTCCCAAACCTCAAGACCTTACATTTTGCTGCATTAAACTGAAAACCCTATTCATTTGCCCATCTATCTAGCTTATTCAAATCCTCATGCAGAGCTACCACATCTGCACTATTACTAATAATCCTTCCCAGCTTCGCATCATCCGCAAACAACTGAATATCCCCTTGCAATCCACTGGCAATGTCATTGATATAAAGGTTAAACAATATAGGTTGTCTGGTAGAGTCATGTAGTTTCCAGTTTTGATTTTGTAAGGTCTTGCTTTTATTAGTTTTGGATATTTTTACTTTTTTGGGAACTGTGAACACCCAGTGAGTGATCATATCTTAATCTCAGGTAAAACATCCAAGATATTGTTAAATTTCATCCAATCCATTAGTAATTTTAATAATTGCAGCAGCTTGTATTATACACTTTGTAATGTGAATCGATGCTTCATTGTCAGGAGGACATCTGATAGTTGCAGAATCAAATTCTCACGAAGGGTGAGAATATATTTCAGTCAGCTTGATCTATTTTCTATCTTGATATTTATGATGGATTTCTAGTTACCTATGTAAAAGGGTATATGTTGCAGGAAAATGACTGGTTCCATGTATGTCATCTGCTATAAGATGGATGGAGAATTTTTGCTGGCCTGGTTGGACAAGTGGTTAGCATATCCGCTCTTCAGCCAAAGGTTGTGGGTTCGATTCCGCCATGGACATGGATGTTTGTGATTGTCTCTGAAAATACCAGTGGTGGTGGTGGTATGCAGTAGATGGCATTAGTGTAGATGATGATAGTTGCAGTTTGTTGTAGTTGGTGGATTGAGTGGTGGAGACAGAGTTGTAGAGTAGGTGACCTTCCTCGATGAGTCCCTTGGACTCCCTGGAGATGTCACGTAATAATAATAATAAATAATATAATAATAATAATAACTGTGGATTCCTGTGTGGATAAAATATCTTTTTTCTTTTTCTTTTTGCCGAGATGTTTCAGAGGTTTTTCATTGTATAGTACATTCATCTGCATAAAGAATTTTTATGCAAATGAATCATTTCTGATTTCAAGAGTGAGACCATATTTGTTATGAAAATACTTTCTAAATGAGAAGTAGACTAAATCACAGCAATCAGTGATGATGTAACTGTGAGAAGGTGGAACAATTATTCATTATACAAATTATGGACACAACCACCATGTTAAAGTATAAACTTAAGTTTAATATAAAACAAAATAATCACTCGACGTTTCGACCTTCACATTAAGGTCATCATCATCTAGAGTATACACATATATACAAAGAAGCAAGCTACACTAAAATTTACATAGTATGCTAAGTTTTTGCCACCCTCTATAATTTTAGAGGGTGGCAAAAACTGGCTGAATTGTATCCCAACCATTCAAAAAAGTGATTTCTTTCTTACTTGTTTTAAAATATATTTTCTTGAATTTAAGGGATGGCAAAAAATAGTGTGTGCCTAGGGGTGGTATATACCTTAACAATGGGTCTGCTGTTGGCACTAGAAGAGTAAGAAGGGATCACTGTGAGGCTCCTAGCTGGCCATCCAGGAATGCCCATCTTGCCAAAGCAAGGGCTAATCTGTGCAACACCACCAGGCTTCCTTTTCCTAGTCATTCATGGATTTCATCACCACACAGGAAATGTGGTGGGTGGGCACTTGATTGCAGTGATGGTGGCCTGGAGAATAGGAAATTTAAAAAAAAGACTCAAGAGAAGTAGAGAAAAAAAGAAAAAAAAAGGAGGGAGAATGAACTAGCAACATCACTAGGAGGTGCACCCATATGGAGAGCTATATCTAGTTTGCCTGTTTCTGGAAAGAAGGCTCTGCTATCATATTAGAATGACTAACACATATTCAAATGATAAGTAAATAATTAATGATTTCTGAAGAAAAGATGAGAACTAAAACCCAAGTATTTTCCAACCAAAGGTATGATATTATATACAGTAACATTCTTATGACTGCATTATTATGGAAGCAAATGTCGAAAATATGAGACAGATTCAAACTCATTTTTGTATTAAATGACATCAAATGTAGGAGATGAACTGAAGTCTAGATGTCCTCAAAGACAGAAGTTTGAGGTCAGGAGCCAAATGCTTTCTCTTAATAAATTTGCTAGTTTATTCCCATTTGAATTCCTATATGAAAATTACAGAGGAATTTTTCTACTAAGTGTTCCAGGTTAGATTTATACAAGAATTCTTGAAAAGCGGTTCAGAAAGATTGTGGAAGAGAAACTTGGAGAAGAACTTAGGTTGATGCTAAATAGTGGTTGTCAAGATCAGATTTTTACTTTAAGACAAACAGTTGAGAAATTATTATTATTATTATTATTATTACGTGTATCTCCGTGGAGTCAGTAGACTCATCATGGGAGACCCAAACTATCAAAACAATATCTATCATACCTCTTCTTCAATTCATTTACAGACAAAGAACTCACAACTGAATCATTCACCACCCTCCAAGCAAAAAATCTCGTTTTAACACCCTTGTTAACCACACTTTTCCTTAATTTCCAGGGATGATCTCTTGTTCTTCCATCACTATCACACAGCTGAAATATTCCCCTGCATCACTCTTATAAAAACCCTTTAATAATTTAAATGTTTCTATAATATACCATCTTCTCTGTCTATCAACCAACCTCTGCAATCCCTAAGCTCTCAATCTATCAATGTAGGGAGCATTTTTTACATCACTCACCAACTTAGTGAGTGATGTAAAATCTCCAGGTTGTGATTTTACATCACAACCTGGAGATTTTACATCACTGATTTTACATTAACCTGGAGATTAACCTCCATGAGGAGGTTGTGGAGAGGGCTCCTCTGAGCCCTCTCCACAACCTCCTCATCTCCAGGTGACCAGACTTGAGCACAGTAATCCAAATGTGGAAGTGTCAACGTCTTATAAAGGGCATTGCCCTAGAAATATCAGTACCAGGTGGTAGATAGATGCAGGCACATTGCAAGAGGAAATAATAACCTCTCTATCTATGGATGTTAGTATGTTCTTCAATAACCAAGTAATCCTATGTGCAATCTTGAACACCTTAGCAATGTGCCCTCTGAACTTCATCTCCCTATCCACCAACACCCCAAGTCTCTAGTCTCATCAATCTCTTGGAGTACCATTCCATCAATGTGGTACACAGCTGGTAATCTTTTAATAGCAAAATGCATAACTTTATACACATTTTCACATTGAACTGACATCCATTACTTTTTGCCAGCTTATTTAAATCATCCTGCAAACTCTCAACATCAGCTTGATTTTTTATTACGCTACCCAACTGAATATCTCCCTTCAAGCCATTTCCTATATCATTTATGTACAAATTAAACAATAATGGCCTGAGGCACACTACTGGTCACCTGCCTCATCATGGACTCTGCTCCTCCATATACTACTTTCTGGTATCTCTCCATGAGCCATTCTCTTATCCATATCACCAGTTTAGTATCCATCCCCATCTGCTCTAATTTGAGCAACAGTATTCCATGGAGGTATCCTGTCAAAAGCCTTTGCAAAATCCAGAAGTACCACTGTGTAGCTATTTCCTTTGTCCAACTCAGATGTCATTCTATTATAAAAAGTTAATAAACTGCTAAGTCGACCTTTAACAAAACCATGTTCGCCCCCTACAGAGTATCATATCCTGATCCATCCATTCTTGAATTTTGTCTTTAACCAACTTTTCCAATACTTTTACCACCACTCCTGAGATGGTGATTAGTCTGTAATTAACAACCACAGTTTTAGAGCCACCTTTATGCAAAGGAACCACTTTTCCTTCCTTCCACTCCCTAGGGACCATACCAGAGATCAAACTTAAGTTAAATAACCAAGTAAGAGGCATTGACAATTGCTTTGCACATTCACGCAACACACGAGCTGATATTTCATCTAAACCTACAGCAGTGTTTGCATTTAAATTTTGCAATATACTAAGTATAGTTCGCCCACCGTTTGTAGATCTCTCCTTGGCATTTTGCCAAGAATAGTCGATTCATGCTGAAGGGGAGAAAGAAATGAAGAATGTACGAATTGGTCGCCAACATGCAAAATCACATGCTTTCTTGCCTGTCGCTGTACTAGTACTAGCTTGATTTTTGTTGTCGCTTTTTTGCATTATTTTTTATTATTAATTTGTATGATGAATCCAGTACAGTCAACAAGTTCTGTTGTTAAACATTTCAGTAGCTCTTGCAAAAGAATACTGAATAATGTGCTGACATTCTGCAAAAAAAGAATTGTCTCCTTGTTCCCCTTTCTCAAGTCATAAAACGTACAAGTGGAATTGCAGGCGTATCCGGGTCGACTGTTAAAAGAATTCGTAGGGAATCAAAAGGTGAATGTAAGCCAAAATTTAAATCTTCTAAAAAAAAAGCGCCAGAGTAAAGAAAACCATTGAAACCGTAGCTTTGAATGATTTTGATGTAGACGTTATAAGAAGTATTCATGAATTTTATGTGGTCGAGAAAAGAGTGCCAACTGTTCCGAAATTGATTCCTGTGCTTAAAGAAAAAATTAATTTTCCTTGGAAAAGAGAAACTTTAAGGAAAATAGTTCATGAAATCAGATTTTGTTTTAAAAAGTCCCAGAATAAATGGAAACTTATCATGGAGCGAAGTGACACTGTTTTATCTAGAACGCAGTATTTGAGAGCAATAAGACGTTTCAGGGAGGAGAAAAGACCGATTGTGTATCTAGATTAAACTTGGATTGATAGTCATTTAACTTATGGAAAATGCTGGCAGTCTAAAGAAGAATGTGGAGTGCTACAACCCGGAAATGCCTCGCGGTGCATAATAATTTTGTGCGCAGGTGGAGAAATGGGTTTTTTACTGAATTCAAACTTACTATACAAAGCCAATTACCATAGGCAAATGAATTCTACGATCTTCAAAAAGTGGGAAGAAGAAAAACTGATTCCAAACCCTCCTAAAAATGCTGTTGTTATAATTGATAATGCTTAATATCACACTATTCGATTAAACAAAGTTCCAAATTGGTCTAATAAGAAGCAAGTTCTTATGGATTAGCTCTCTGCAAATAACATTTCTCATTACCCAGATATGCGAAAAATTGAATTGCTTAATTTGGTCAAAAGAAACTCGCCCACAACTAAACTATTTAAATTTGACATGATGCTCAAATAGCATGGATTTCTAGCTTTGAGGCTACCACCATATCATTGCGATATTAATGCTATTGAGTATGTTTGGGCAGAAGTGAAACGTTTCATTCGCCATCGTAACTGGAGATATTGACATGTCGAAACTTTTTAAGCTTTCAGAACAGGCGATTGAAAGTATTACAGTTCAAAACTGGAGAAAATATTGCTTTCATGTCACCTCATTGGAAAACATGTATTGGGACAGTGACGGAATTATTGAAGAATTATGCGAACCTCTGGTGATCAGTTTAAGTGAAAGTGATGGCGATTCGGACACCGATTCAGATGACTATGAAGATTAAAAAGATTTGATAATGGTATTTTTTTCCAACCTTTTTTTGCATGGGTTTGTTAAAAGAGTCACAACAAGTCATAAATAATTAATTGGTTTAGGACATTAAAGTGTCTCAGTTCTCTCAAATGTAAGTTTAGAATATCTAAGTTCGTTTGAAAAAATTTCTGTTTTTCTGTATAATTATTTTTATTTTATAGAAAACTTTCTTACAAATAAACTTAGTTAAATTTTTGTTTTATGCAATACCTTTTTTCATTTTGTTAATACTCTACGTACATTTTTCCAACTGTTATACAAGCAAAATAGTTACACTTTAAAAACTACAATGATTGTAAAAGAAAAGCTAAATTTTCCGACCTGTAATAATAAACAAACACATCCCAGAAGACAGATTGATTACCCTATTATCAGAATGGATTCTCCTTTTTCTGATATGCGCAGAAGTGTCGAGGGACCTCTAATCGGTGGGCGAACTATACCTCTGATTTATTAACTCAATTCTCACATTAGTTATTGCTACAGGTACAGAGATATCCTCACTTGGGTGATAGACTTTTGAAAAGTGATCACTCAGTAACTCTACTATTGCATCTCAATTGGTCACCTCAATACCATCAGCACCCACTACAGTTATCCTTTCAAAGTCATTCTTCCTTTTACTTGCCACATAGCAGAAGAACTCTTTGGGATTATCCTTGATCTTCTTTGTTAATGTGTTCGCTGCCACGCTCCTCGTGCATAGTTTGTTACTACACACCAAGCACTTTCACTTCTTCAAGGTCAGTACGAGTTGACATACAAGTATATTCGTATCATGTTGGAGGCTTAATGGATTTTTTACAACACTCAACAAGAATTAAAATAGAATTTAATACTTCCTATATTTCGTCCTAGTCACTAGGACATCTACGGGGATTACAAAAACAGTTAATGTAACATTCACACAAATAATAAACAATACTGAGCCCAACCACGTGGGTGACACTAAAGTCCTATCTAGTTGGAGCGCCCTCTAAATATAGGAAGTATTAAATTCTATTTTAATTCTTTTTGAGTGATGTAAAAAATATCCATTAAGCCTCCAACATGATGTTCTCACAGCACTTAAGCCTCTACACACGAAGTATATTCGTAGTTGGCTTGTAAGGCTCATAGTTCGCTGCCATGCTCCTCGGGCATAGTTTGTTACCACACGCCAAGCACTTTCACTTCTTCAAGGTCAGTATGAGTCGACATACCAGTATATTCGTAGCTGGCTTGTGAGGCTCATATACCAACTACGAGTATACTCGTAGTTGGCAGCGAATGTGTTAAGGTCTTCTCATAATCTGATTTAGCTTTTCTTACTATGCTGGTAACCTTCCTAGCTTGAGCCACGTACTGCTCATGGGTGTACTGATCGCCTTTCTCCTTGTAAATTATCCATAACATTTTCTTTTTTTGCAGATCAAGCCTGATACTACTACTCATCCATCTAACGCCTACCTTGTTTGTCTTCCTGACCATGGGAATACATTCTGATACTGCTTACCTCAGATACCTGCTGATTTTATCCCATGCACTACTAACATCTTTCCACTGCAATATGTTCTGCCATGGGATGGCTGTAAGCTCACTCCAAAGCTTGTTATAATTATCTAACCTGTAGTTGCGTATATACCCCTTCTTAAGAGAGAAATCCACAAATTTTGCAACCCCCCAAGTCAACACCACATGATTGCTCTCACCAATTGGAAGTAACGAGGACACCTTACTTATGCATATGTCCTCTGAACCTATGACCAGATCCAACACTCTCACACCACGAGTGCCTTCAGTTATGTGCTGTTTCAAGTAATTATCTCTTAGAAGGTGTATGAATTCCATTTCCTTTCCATGAATTCCAAATCATAGGAATATGACAAGCATCTGTACTTACGTTTTGTAGATCTGGAAAAGCATGAAGATGCCCAGAAAAAAGCTTTTCAAAACACTACAATAATATGGAGTGAAGAGAACATTATACAGAGCAATACATAGCCTATATTTAAGTTGTCAGTCAGCAGTTAGAATTGAAGGAAATACAGAAAGTTGGTTTGATGTAAAATCAAGGGTAAGACAAGAATGAACATTATGAAAGAAAGTAGCATCAAGCTTGATAGTAAAATTGGAGATATCAAACTTAGTTCTTAGCTTTATGCAGACGATGCTGTACTCTGAAACACATCTAGTGCAAGTCTCCAGGATTCACTAACTAAATGGAATAACAGCTGACCAAAACTATGAAAATGGGCAGGAGCATAGAAAATGCTGTATTCTGAAATTCTGAATGGAGATCCTATAGAACAAGTAAAATATTTCAGGTATTTAGGCACAGTTTTTAGGAAGATGGCAGATTAAATTTATAAACAGACTACAGAATAAGCAAAACTGGTATGGCAGGTAGCCAGCTGAATAAATTTATATGGAATAAGAGACTAATTAGCCAAAAGATCAAACTAGCAGTATAGAAGACAGTGTTCAACCAGTTTTAAGTTATGGATCTGAGATTTGGGTTAGAAATAAAGCAGCTGATCAAAGACAGACTACAGATATAAGGGTTCTGAGCAAAATTACAGGGAGTAAACTGATGGCATCAATGGCAGAATTATATTAAAAATGAAGATATTAGAAAGGAATTTGACATTATTAGCATTCAAGAATGTGTAAGTAGAGCTAATCGAAGGTAGTGTGGTCACTTAAATATAACGGGTGAGGAAAGGTTAGCAAAACAGGTGTTTGATGCCAAAAAGGCATGAAAGAGATCCAGAGGAAGACCAAGATCTAGGTGGATTGATTCAGTCAGAAGTGCCTTAGAAGCACGAAATGTTAGATATGACAATATTGGAGTGCTGACAAATAATAGACTGATTTGGAGGCAAATTATAGATAGAAGATTAACAATAATGTAAACTTAATCATGTAGTATTGTCATAGTAACCTGAACATTCATTGAGGGTACATATCAAGAAACTGATGATGGATTTCTCTGTTGAGTTTTTGACCTCTTAGGCTTCAGTTTGATAAGAAAGGAGAAGGCATGAAAGATGAAAGGAAAAAAGCTTAATCATTAAAACAAATTCAGAAAAACTATGGGTCTGAATCACAGAGTTTAACTGATGAAATAAAAGTGATCAGCTGAACTGAAAAAAAAAAAAAAAAAGAATGTATGCATTAGATCTATATAAGAAAAGAGTGTACTTTGCAAATATGTGGAACTGCATTTGAATGAGTTTTGTATGAGATATCCGGAGTTGCTGTTAGAAGGAAGGGTGGGGGGGTGAGAGGGAGAGAGATGAATGTTTCATTCAGAGATCTGAGATAGTAAAAGGAAAGACTAAATAATAGTAGTAGTAGTGGTAATGAATGGACTGAGAAAGATGAGACTGAAAGAATGGATATTCATGATAGGGAAGGGGAGGAAGAGAGGATAGATAAGAGGATACACAGGGAGCATGGACACTGGAAGCAGCAGTGGATATGCAGGGAGAGTGGTCAACTTGTACAGGGAATAAGACAAGTTGCGAGAATTGCTACATTTCTGTCAGTTTATTAACTGCCTGTACTGAATTGGTGCTCCTCTCCCTCAGATCATTCATCAAGAATTCCACACATGAAAGGTGAAAGGAAAAAAGCTTAATCATTAAAACAAATTCAGAAAAACTATGGGTCTGAATCACAGAGTTTAACTGATGAAATAAAAGTGATCAGCTGAACTGAAAAAAAAAAAAAAAAAAAAAAGAATGTATGCATTAGATCTATATAAGAAAAGAGTGTACTTTGCAAATATGTGGAACTGCATTTGAATGAGTTTTGTATGAGATATCCGGAGTTGCTGTTAGAAGGAAGGGGGGGGGGTGAGAGGGAGAGAGATGAATGTTTCATTCAGAGATCTGAGATAGTAAAAGGAAAGACTAAATAATAGTAGTAGTAGTGGTAATGAATGGACTGAGAAAGATGAGACTGAAAGAATGGATATTCATGATAGGGAAGGGGAGGAAGAGAGGATAGATAAGAGGATACACAGGGAGCATGGACACTGGAAGCAGCAGTGGATATGCAGGGAGAGTGGTCAACTTGTACAGGGAATAAGACAAGTTGCGAGAATTGCTACATTTCTGTCAGTTTATTAACTGCCTGTACTGAATTGGTGCTCCTCTCCCTCAGATCATTCATCAAGAATTCCACACATTTTCTTGAGAAAATTAAGAATATTCAAATACAAGAGTTGGATTTGTTAGTCAGCTTTGACATTGTTTCTCTCTTTACCAACATTCCATTATCTGACACTGTTAATTTATTATATGTTGATTATCCTACTGATATTACGAGGAATTTTGAATTTGTTATAGAACCAGGATATTTCAGCTGGAAAAAGATATATAGACAAGTTGAAGGCAGTGGCATGGGTAGCCTTCTATCTCCACTGTTGGCAAACTATTTTTTGAACATCTGGAAGATACCTTGCTCTCATCCATTCATCCCCAACCCTCTCATTGGTTTCATTATGTTGATGATGTCTCTGCTGTTTGGCTTCATTCTGAAAATGAATTTACCACTTTCCTACAACGAATCAATAGCCTTCATCCACACATTCAATTCACCACGGAAAAAGAAAAGGCTGGTAGTTTACCATTCTTGGACATTCTTCTTAGGTGCACAGCCTCCGGTAATTTATCAACCAGTATTAATTGAAAACCTATATTTACTCGCAGATGCTTTCATCAAAAGTCTGCTCATCACACCTCTCAAAAAATTGGTGTTATCAAGTCTTTAATTAATAGAGCACATAATAGGTGCTCCTCTCCCTCAAGCTCACACAAGAAGAACTTCTCACTATCAAAACGTTAATGGAATTTAATAGTTACAACCCTAATCAAATCCAGCAGATAATTGACTCTTATATTCCAACACCTCAGGATTTTTCAAAGAGACTGCAGGGTTTCAATCCCTTATATTTCTGGTATCTCTGAATCAATTGGTAGAATTCTGAAGAAGTATCACCTTATTCCCACATATTTTCCTATCAACAAAATTTCTCATCTGTTGCAATCCAAAAGACAAACTGTCACCTTTATCATCAGCTGGCATTTACCAGATAGCTAGTGGCTGTAATCTGGAATACTTTGGGCAGACAGGCTCGTTCTGCGGGAAAAAAAAAATTAATGAACATCAGTATTATATTGAATACATGTGAAACCTCAAAAGTCTGGTCTGGCACAACATAGTATTGACACTAAACATAGTATCCAGTGGGATGAAGCTTGTCTTCTTCATAGAAGCAGGTTTAAATATGAATGCTGGTTCAAAGAAAGTTGCGAAGCTCTTTTACATCGGGCAAATTTGAATCAGAACGATTGTCTCTCTCTCTCTCTCCCCCAAAAGTTTGGGAGATTCATATTTTATGTAGCCATCAAAAACAGTTTTTAATTGGAAAACCACCTATACCTTGTATTCCTGTTTCTTTGATTTGCTTGTTTCTATGCACTGATGATATACTGTTATTTTCAGTATAAAATATCTCTATTTTCATTTCATTAAAATTAATTACTGTGGTTATCGTGTAATTTGTTGTTTTTAGTGTACTATATGGTTCTAAAAAATGACACTGCCTAATGAGAAGTGAAAGCAGAGTGAGAAACGGACAGCAATGGTAGGCCGGTAGAGATACCATTGCTGTCAACAACAAAGGCAAGCTGATGAATTGTTGAGTTGAAATGCTGATTCTCTTCAACTCAATTCCAAAATATCTGAAACTGCCATAACAACATTCATTATCTATTTCTTCAAGTTTAAACTTTTGTTTGTGTGCGAGGTATATGGGTAATGCTTTGAGTAATGGTTGTCAGTTTAAAGAAGAAAAAAATGTAATCCACATTCTGGATGAAAAGACCTTTTGCTGTATTATATAGGTAGAATGAGAATGCAAAAAACTGATGAGGCTAATTTTAGGATGATGGCAGACAGACATAACTGAACTTTAGAGGGCATTTGAAAAAAGTGAGCAGAAGAGTTCAAAAGATCACTTGTTTATTAAAAAACACCACCAGCAAATATGGATAAGAAAGTTATTATCTCTCTTAAAAAAGAGATAACTTCCTTATCCATATTTTTATCCCTACTTATGAAATCTGATAAACAAACAATTATTATTATTATTACTTGACACTTCCAGGGAGTCCAAAGACTCATCGAGGGAGGGCATCTACTCTACAGCTCTCTACCTCCACCACCTCCAATCCACCAACTACAATGAACCACAACTACACTTCTTCATTCTGTGGTTAGTCTATAAATGCTAAATAGAGAAGTATTTGATAATAAGTTTAGTTTAATCCTTTATCCAAGTGTGAGCAAACAAAGTTTGCACCTGAAAGTATCTTCAGGACTAGGGTAAGGTACAACACCAGGCAACTCGTTGCAAAGGTGGAGAAAGCTCTCATTACTCCTATCTCAGTACCCCCCATAATGCAAAGCACATCTCCTTGCGGATATGTGTGATGCTATGCATTAAGGCAAGAGCCACTACCCATACCGGTTTCGACCTTTATTGAGGTCTCGTCAGTGGGAGCCAGGCCCAGTAGTGGAGATACAAAGGCAGAAGCAATGAGAGGTCAGCCTAACCTATAGGAGTTGCCAAAGGGTGTGCAACCTTATTATTAAATTACTCCGGATTCAGATAAAGATGTTGAGAGTTTATTTTTCACTTGGTTAGACTATAATAAGTTTAGTTTAATCCTTTATCCAAGTGAGAGCAAACAAAGTTTGCACCTGAAAGTATCTTCAGGACTGGGGTAAGGTAGTGCAACACCAGGCAATTCGTTGCAAAGGTGGAGAATTGGAGAACTCATTGCTTCTGCCTTTGTATCTCCACTACTGGGCCTGGCTCCCACTGACGAGACCTCAATAAAGGTCGAAACCGGTATGGGTAGTGGTCCTTGCCTTAATGCATAGCATCACACATATCCGCAAGGAGATGTGCTTTGCATTATGGGAGATACTGAGATAGGAGTAATGAGAGCTTTCTCCACCTTTGCAACGAGTTGCCTGGTGTTGCACTACCTTACCCCAGTCCTGAAGATACTTTCAGGTGCAAACTTCGTTTGCTCACACTTAGATAAAGGATTAAACTAAACTTATTATAGTCTAACCAAGTGAAAAATAAACTCTCAACAGAAGTTTTTGATATTGTCTGTTTTTTCATGATTTGCCTCAGTGCATGCATATGGTCGATTGTACTATATCGTTTTTGGAATCCAACCTACTCTATTGGTTGTATTAAATCCAGAATAGGTGTTATTCTGTTAGCTATTGTTTTTTAAGTATTTTATACAGAACTGATAATAAGCTAATTGGTCTGTAATTTTTGGCTCCTTTATTTATAAATTAATGTTAATATTGCATTATTCCAGATTGTAGGTATCTTCCCTTTATCAATACATAAGTTGATAAGGTTTGTTAGATGTTTTATTAATTCTTCACCAGCAATCTTTATTAACTCAATTTGGATTTCATCTTCTTGAGTTTTTCCATTTTTCATTTGGTATATATAGCTTCATGTACTTCTTTATAGATTATTGGTAGTTCAAAATTGTTTTCAATATTGGAGTTACTTCTATTATATTGAATGGTTTTATCTGATTCATCTTTATAAAGTTCTTTGTAAAATTATTTCAGTCTTTTGATAATTCCTTTCAGATATATTGATACTGTACCATTCTTTTCTTTTATTGCTATTAAGCGTTTGTTTCCAATCGCTATTGTTTGTTTTTTTCCAATCATAATGCTTCTTAGAATTTTCATATTTTTGTTATTTTCTATTATTTGTTTGATTTTTCTAGAGTTATAAGTTCTGATTTCCGTATAGTCTTGCATAATTCTATTTTTTAAGTAGAGTTTTTATCTTGTTTCATATCTCATCATGTTTATGGTTTCATGTGAAAGTTTGTTTTCTTTATTCTTTGCTGATGTACTCTTAAAATTATTTGCAGATGTTACTATAATATCTGTTATTGCTTGATTTAGTTTATCAACATCATCTTCAAAAATGTTTATTTTATCTAATTTTTTATTTATTGTTTTTTGAATTATTATTATTGTTATGTGACACCTCCAAGAAGTCCAAAGACTCATCAAGGGTGGGCACTAATTCTACAACTGTCTCCACCAAATACAACAAACCGCAACTACCATCATCATCCACCACTAGTATTTTCACAGACAATCACAAACTTCCAAGCTCACAGCAGGGTTCGAGCCTGCAGCCTTTCGACTGGAGAGCAGATATGCTAACGTATTAGGGTCAAGTTTTTTGGTTGTTTTTACTCATTTCTTTCTTTCTGATTTGATGGGCTGCCCATGTATTATATATTTCCTGCTGTAGAGGATACAGTCTTTTTCATTTTTGACTTCTCCATGTCCATTTCTTTTTTGACCTTTTTAAAAGATTGTGTTCGTGACAGAGTCTTTTGGCTTCTGCAAATTCTATTGAGATATTTCCACTTTCATTACTCTCTCCTAATCCATGAGTTCTAGTCATTTCAATTTGGGAAGAGTTTTTATCCTATTTTTGCATTAAAGCCTCCCATTATGATCAAAACATGTTTTTTTTTTTTATTACTATATACTGTTTTTTGCATATCCTCATAAACTCATCTTTCTCCTCCTCTGAATAAGATTGTGTTGAGGCATAAACCTGTACTATTTTTAGCTTGTACCTATTGTTCATTTTCAATGCGAGTTCAGTAATTCTGTTCGATACATAATTTATTTCTTCTATATTTTCTTTTAAGTATTTTTTGATGATAAATCATACTCCTCCTATTTTTTTATTTGTTCCATAATGGTAAAACTAGTGGCTGCTTTTAAGTTGTATAAATTCCTCATCCTTCCTTTTTACCATGCATGCCATGATCCCTAATGATAGATGAATACCAGACAAAAACATTGCAAAGACTCTGAGGATATCCAGGGAATGAGTTTGGACCATTATCCACCAACATTTGGACATGCAGAAGCTCTCAGCAAAGTGGGCTCCTAAATGCTTGAATGTTGAACAAAAGAGAGAACATGTGCTGTCATCTCTAGGGATTTTAGGTCATTTTGAGAAATCAAGTGCACATTTTTTAGCATGTATTTTGACTGTTGATGAAACAGTCACTATGACCCAGAGACCAAACAACAGTCAACATCGTGAAGACATAAAGGTTCTCCACTGCCAAAGCAGTTCTGAACCCAAAAGTCAGTAGGGAAAGTTCTTGCCATTGTCTTTTAAGATATGGATCATGTAATCCTTACCAAGTACCTCAAAAAAGGTGAAACTGTTATAGCAGCAGTTTATTCAACAGCTCTGAAGGAATTGAAGGAGGTACTGAAGGAAAAACACCATGGGAAACTAGGCATGTTGCTTTTGCAGTACAATGCACTTGCTCACAGTGCTCAAGAAACCCAACAGACAATACACAACTTGGGCTTTCAATGTCTGCCTCGCTTACTCTATTTAACAGACCTGGCTCCATCTGACTATTTCCTATTCCAAAATTTAAAGAAACACTTGGAAGGAACAAAATTTACCACAGATGATGTCATATCTGCAGCTGTGGATTGGTTTGTGCAACAAGGTAAAGATGTTTTTGCAATCCTCTGAGAAAGACATTTTCTCAGAGTATAGCAAATGATGCAGCAGCATTGTAACAAGTGTTCTACTTCAATTCCTTCATGGTTATTATCACAACTTTTCAGCAAACCCTTATAATTATAATATAGAATTTTAAAGATTTCATTCATCTAAGTCATCAAGACATACCGCAAATAAAATATAACTGTTAAAATGAACATAAAGTGGAAGAGATTAGATCAAAAGCGTCAAGTTCTGAGAGGATCATGCCCTCTAAGGCACCCAAGACATGGTTTACTAGATATGACTGATCACAACTGTGGCAGATCATATAGTTTATTCATCATATAATGAGATGCAGGGACAAGAAGCATTGTACACTGGTGGAACTGAGAGGGAGGGGGGGGGGGGAGACTGGCCTTTAGAAGGAAAGCTGACTTACATGGGATTTGGAAGCAGTGTAGAGATTATATTTCTTTAAAGTTCTAGTTAATTTTTCTGAGACATCCCAGATATAGTGAGCAGTAATAACATTACTATAATCTGTATGTTAAGTGGAATATGCAAAGGAGGAAGGAACAATTTTAACTTTTTTGGCATTGTACCCATTGATGGAATGGAGGAGGAATGAGTAATGTATCTAATGTAGCCATCAAATCGAGAATACATCATCAATGTATTTTAGTCAGATAAAAGATTTATGATTGGTAGTATCAACAGCATGTTTTTCAAAATGTCATCATCATCAAATTCCTGACATGTACCCTCAAGAGGTGTACAGGATATGATAGCACTACATGAAAAATTTACATCATTACTAACTTCCTATCTACAATTTTACTCCAAATCAGTCTGTTACTTGTCAAGACTCCAACATTATCATTATCAGATCTTATATTTTTATCGTCTAAGGCACATTGTACCATATCAATTCACCTATATCTTGGTCTTCTTCTGGGTCGTTTTTCTGCCAACCTGGCAGAGAACACTTGTTTTGCTAATCTTTCCTCTCCCATTCTATTTAAGTGACCATACCACCTGAGATTAGCTCTGCTAACGCATTCCTGGATGCCGACAATGTCAAGTTCTTTCCTAATATCCTCGTTTTTAATATGATATTGCCATTGATGCCATCTGTTCACGCCTCTGATCTTTCTCAGGACTCTCATATCTGCGGTCTCAAGTCTTTGGTCAAGTGTTTTACTTCTGACCCAGCTCTCAGATCCATAAGTTAAAACTGGTTTGAACACTGTCTTGTATAATCTCTAATTTAGTCTTCTGACTAATTTCTCTCTTATTCCATATGAATTTATTCAATTGACTTCCTACCATACCAGCTTTGTTAATTATATTGTCTATTTCCATATTAAATTTACCATCTTCAGTAAAAATCATGCCAAGTAGCTGAAATGTTTTACTTGTTCCACAGGTTCCCTGTTTACAACACAGTTGACATTTTCAACAATTCTACCTAATTTCATTGTCTTTTTAATGCTCACCATCATACCATATCTATTACAACGGTTATTCAATTTAGTCATGGAATCTTGCAAATTTGTACTGGATTTATTTAGAAGTATAACATTTTCCGCATAAAGCAAAGAGCTGACATCAACGTCTCCAATTTTGATATCATGTTTAATACCACTTTCCTTCATAATGTGATCCATATAGATAATGAATAACAGAGGGGGATAATATACATCCTTGTCTCACACCATATTTAACATTAAACCATCTTCCTGTACTTCCTTCAATTCTAACTACTGACTTACAACTCAAATACAGACTAAGTATTGCTTGATATACTGCCCCATTGACACCATATACCTGTAGCGTATTGAATAGATTCTCTCTTGGCACCTTGTCATATGCCTTTTTCAGATCGACAAAACTTAAATACAGATCTTTGTTATATTCCCATGCTTTCTCAACCATTTGTCGTAAAGTGAAGATCTGATCCTGACAGCCTCTATTTGGCTTGAATCCAGCTTGTTCTTCGCCAAGCTTTTCCTCCACAATTCTTCTCAACCGTTTCTCAAGTATACTTGCATAGATTTTGCCAGGAACATTCAGTAGAGAAATACCTCTGTAATTCTCACATTCAGTTTTATTTCCCTTTTTATATATGGGTACTATGAGAGCTCTACTCCAATCATCGGGAATTCATCCCTCTGTCCAGGCTTTCAGAACTATGCAGTGCAGCAACTGTAAGACTTTTATACCACCATACTTCAGCATTTCTGGTTGAATATCATCTACTCCTGCTGCTTTTCCACATTTCAAGCCTTTGATGGCTTTTTCTACTTCAAGTATGGATATATATTCCTGACTGTATGCCTGTTGAGTGTTTTTTTATCACTGTGCTATCATTGCTTGTTTCATTTAGCAATTTTTCAAAGTAATTACTCCATACTTCTTTTTCTCCTGTTTTCATGTCACCTTTATCATCTCTAACTCCTTTTACAGCACTCTTTCCTTCATGCTTTTGTCAAAGTCCTCGCATGACTTTTGTTTAGCTAGTTTTACACAGTGTTTAGCTTTCTTATATTTGTTTCTGCATTCTCGAAGAGAACAAGCTGATTTATTTGCAAGGAACTTTTGATATTCTTTCTTCTTTTCCTTCACTGCCTCTTTAACTTCCTGTGTCCACCATGGAGTTCTGATTTTTCTATCCTTGCAGACAACCTCATCACATGACTCTCTGGCTGAATAAATCAGTGTTTTCTTCAAATCTTGCCACTGAATCTCATCTGTTCTCAAACTCTTTAATTTTTTTTTTCAATAATCTTTGTGTATTTTAGTCTACAGTTCACATCTGAGAGCTGCTCAACTTTTATTCTCTTTAAAACTTTCTTACATGTTATTCTTTTCAATATGAAATTCAATTTAATCCTACTCAAGACTAAATAGTGATTGCCTCCAATTTCAAATCCTGTAAACACCCTGGTGTACTGCACCAGGGAGAAAATATCACTATCAACAATAACATAGTCAATGAGACTTTTCTTTTTCCTTGCCTCTTCTCTCCATGTGAATTTGTGCACATTTTTATGTTGGAACATGGTGTTAGCAATAACCAGTCCATGTCCTGAGCAGAAATCCAACAGGTATTTGCCATTATTATTATTAGCTTTGCTCTTTTCTCCAAATTTTTCTAAAATATTTTTGTATGTCTGACAATCATTTCCTACTCTGCTATTAAATCCCCACAAGTACCAACTTTTCCTTTTTCATTATGTCAGTTGCTTTTTCTAAAGCATCAAAAAATTCCTCCACTTCTACCTTTGTAGAACCTTCTGTGGGACCATAGGCACAAATAATTCTCATTGTCCAATTCCCCATTCTGATATTTGCCCACATCACTCTACTTGAGACTGCTACTATTCAAGAAGATTAGCCTCGTATTTTGTGTTGAATACTATGGCTACCCCTTCTTTTCCTTAATTGTCATTTCCTGAATATAACATTTTGTATTTATTGTTCAGAAAGATCTCACCAGTTTTTGTCTTTTTTTGATTCAGTCACCCCTATTATTTCGGCTAGCTCCATTTCTTTGCCATTCAGGCTGCTTATGTTGATAGTACCGATCTTTAACTCTGGTGATGTTGAGTTGGGGTGTGCTTTCAGATTTGTTTCAGTAGCTGACTTTTCGCTGTTCGCCCTGGTGAAAACAACAGGGGCCTTGTTTAACCGGGCGACGCCCCAGCCAGCATGAAATTTTGTCATGTTGTACCATCATTTTCTATATTGGTTTAAGCCACTAAGAATACAATTTGGTTGGCTAAATCCTAAATTGCCAGCCCATCCTCGTTCATTCAGTATCCAGGTAGATACCCAACAGGGTGCACCACAAGAAGGTGAGGACTGGACATTAGGTCAAAAGCCCTGGTCGGTTCTCCGCATTCCTTTAAAGCCTATATGGAGGTCTCCTCAGTTATATAGCTTTGACCCTTATGCACCCCTTTTTGGTTTTTATGTGGAACATTTTGAAAAAATGTTCCACATAAAAATTAGCCATGGGAGAATAAAACAATGAACTAACAATGAAAAAATGCCTCCCCCCCCACGACAACATTACTGATCTCTTAATGTTATTGGGGAGAGGAGGACATTTTTGAGTGATGGAGAGCTAATGGTATGTAAAGAAGCTATGTCAAAACTAATGATGATATCAGTGCTGCTTAATTCATTTACAGATTAAAGATTTGAAATTGGATATAATCTTATATTATTAGACCAACATATCCTGGAGTTAGCAGGCTCATCATGGGAGGCCCCAAACATGTACCAAAATGCACCTGTCTTTGAACTCATTCACCACTATCAAAGTAAAATATATATAACCCTTGATAGCCTCATTCCTGTTCAATTTCCAGGGAAGTTCTCTAGTTCTCCTCATTAGCCATGTACTTAAAAGTTTCTTCTATATCAATCCTATAATAACCTCTAAATAACTTATGTGTCTCTATCACTTGACCCCCCTCTTTTTTATTAACCGATTTTTGTAATCCACACATCTTCAACCTATCTGCATAAGGAGCACACTGAACAGATCTACCACCATCTTCGATATCTGTCTCTGATTTGTCTCAACCTCTTCTTTATTCTCAAGAAACCTAGGTAACCAGATGTGTGGAGGACAATAATTTAGATGGTGCCATATCCATATCAAGACCTTACAAAGAGATATAATAACCTCATGATCTCTGCTTGTCAGTGTATTCCTCAATAGGCAGGTAACTCTACGACATACCATCTACACTTCCCCAAATTCCTAGCTTTAATGATTTCCTGAAGTACACAGTTTTGTCAATGCAGTACATAGTGTGTAATCTTTTCATGAAAAAATATGTACCTTCATGCTTTTTCCACATCATTAAACTGGCACCTATTATCCTTTGTCCATACTCTCAGACTATTTAAATCATTCTGCAAGCACTCTATACTGACTTGATTAACTATTATACTTGTTATGAATATTACACTATTCATTTCAGCATCTGAATCACTATTCATTTCAGCATTCATTTCTGAAAAAGCTTTTGACAAAATTAGTAGGCAAAAACTGTTTAAAATATTAACCAATTTAAATATACCAAACAACTTTTACAATTCATTCATACAGGAAATAAAATAGCAGTTAAATTAGAACACATCTCAGAATGCACCCTCGATTCTCTGCTTTTCAATGTATATATAAATAAAATTATAGCAATCTGGAAACAGTACAAACCACTTGGTATATAAATAACTCCATAAATGAAGATAGATACACTACTATTTGCAGATGATCAAATAGTATTAGTTACATCAGAGGATAATTTACAAAGATCATTAAATGATATCTCAAAACAATATAATATGAAAATATCTAAAGAAAAAACAAAGATAAAGCATTCAAAGGAGAAAACTCAATAAGAAGTAAAACAGTGATAGATAATAAAATATTAGAACAAGTAAATACTTTCAGATACTTGGGATGTGATTTATCATACAAAGAAGAAAAATACATAGACAATAAATATCAAACTCTGTCAAAGTAAATGGCATAATAAATAATATATTTAAGCCATCCCTAGTACAAAAACACACTAGAATCAGACTATATAATAATAATAATAATAATTATTATTATTATTATTCAGGCCTCCATGGAGTCAAAAGACTCATCGTGGGAGGTCCCCGCCCTAAGAAACACAAAGTCTATCATACCACTCCTTGAACTCATTGACCGTTCTCGCTCTCACCACTCCATCAGGCAATGTATTCCATGGTTCAAGCACCCTCCATGCAAAGAAACTCCTCACAGTTTCCTTTCGTAACTTCCAGGGATGGCCTCTTGTCATCACTCCTTCCTGCTGTTCAACCAAGAGAAAGAACTCCCTAGTGTCAACCCTGTAACCACCTCTCAACAGTTTAAAAGTCTCAATCATATCACCTCTCTTTCTTCTATCCACCAAACTCTGCAGTCCACATTCTCTCAGCCGATCCTCATAACTATCCTTGTACAGTCCTGAAACCATCTTTGTTATCTGCCTTTGTACCCTTTCCACAGTTAATTTATCCCCTTCAAACTCTGGGGACCAAATCTGAGAACAATAGTCCAAGTGTGGTCTGATCAGGGTCTTATACAACGGAATGATAAACTGTTTTATCTCTGCAGGTCAGTGTCATTCTCATTATTGCAGCAATCCTCTGTGTTACTTTCACCACCTTTGCAATATGTCCCCTAAACTTCAGGTTTCTATCAATCATCAACCCCAGATCTCTTGTCTCCCCTACTTCCTCCAGTATAACTCCCACCATAGAGAATGCAGCATCCCATCGATGTTTCCCAAACCTCAAGACCTTACTTTTTGCTGCATTAAACTGAAAACCCCATTCATTTGCCCATCTATCTAGCTTATTCAAATCCTCTTGAAGGGCTGTCACATCTGCACTATTACTAATAATCCTTCCCAGCTTCGCATCATCTGCAGACAACTGAATATCCCCTTGCAATCCACTGACAATGTCATTGATATAAAGGTTAAACAATATAGGTCCCAGTATTGAGCCCTGTGGGACCCCACTTGTAACCCTCTGCTTCCTCGAAACTGCCCCACCATACACAACTCTCTGATACCTATCAGACAGTCAATCCTGAATCCAGTTGACCAATCTGACATCCAGACCCATGTGCTGCAACTTAAATATCAGATAATCATGTGGCACCCTGTCAAATGCCTTTGCTAAGTCTAAGGGCAGTATATGCCTTTCCCTCATCTAATGCTCTTGTAACTTTATCCTAAAAGGCTAGCATACTGCTAAAACAAGAGCACCCCCTTCACAAATCCATGTTGACTCTCACAGATAACATTACCCTCATCTGTCCAATGCTGTAGTTTCACTACTTTCTCCAAGACCTTACTAACTACTGATGACACACAAACTGGTCTATAATTAGACACTTCCAGTCTGCTACCACCCTTATGCAATGGCACTATCTTAGCTTCCTTCCATTCCATGGGCACCTTTCCAGCAGCCAGACTTGCATTGAAAAGTCAGGCCAAAAGCACTGTCAGTTCCCTAGCACATTCTCTCAAAACTCGTGAAATACCATCCAGTCCCACAGCTTTACTGACATCCAGAGTACTCAGTATTTGAAACACACTCTCCTCCCGTACCTCTAAACCTTGAACCTGCCCTATCCCTCTAGCATTAAAACTGACTTATCCAGGATGAAATACTTCAATAAAGTGTTCATTGAACAATTCTACTATGTCCTCTGAATCAGTCACTTTATTCCCATTTTTATCCCACAATATCATTCTTCCACAGTCATTTCTCCTACTACTGGCCACATATCTAAAAAATTCCCTAGGATTTTCTTTGGATCTTAGAGCTAATCTCCTCTCATATTCCAGTTTCGTCTTTCTTGCCATACTAGTCACTCTTCTGGCATGTGTCTTATACTCTTCATGCATCTTCTCTTCTCCTGTCTCCTTATATCTCTTCCACAGCCTCTTTTTTGCATGCAATTCCTGTTTAATATTGTTTGTCATCCACTTTACTCCAAATTGTGTCCTCTTGTTCACTCGTGGTATACAACTTACCATTGCTGCTAACAAATATTCTTTCATAATTTCCCACGCACTAATGATATCCCGGCCTTCCAATTCCTCCCTCCATGAAACTTCCCCAAGTTGACGTCTTAGACCAGTGTTTCTCAAAGTGTGGTACGCGGACCCCTGAGGGTCCGCGAAAGGTCTTCAGGGGGTACGTGGCAATTTTCGGCTATGCATCATTAACGCATGAAATAAAATTTAAGTTTGTGATTGTAAAACGTTCCTATTGTATCACTGAATAAGGTACAGAGACACCTGCAGGCTGTGTAATATGTTTCTCAACAAATAGTGCAATTAGAGACAACTGGGTAAAAACGGAACTAATGAATCGCATGACCCCTTCCACATAAAATGCTGTATAGTAGACAATCAAAACCATATGGTGCACCAGCAACATATGGTTTTGTTTGAGTGAACGTGTTAAAACTAAGAAATATATAGTGAATGTGTTTCAGATATTATATAAGGAATTCGGTTGAAGACAATTAGCATTTCAACTGAACTGTCGGCTTGCTTTTGTCAATTAGCAGCGCGATCTTTTGTTAATACTGCACCAATCATATGGACATCTTCATAGCTGCTTTATCTCTACTGGCCTACCATTGCTGTCTGTTTCGAGTTCTGCTTTCACTAGCCATTTGTTGAAGGACTGTTCGTTAAATATGGTAATTTTTTTTTTAGCTTTCAAATTCTTAAGTATGGATCACTGGTTAAAGACTGCATTTTTAAAATGCGCAAAAGAGAGGAACATAGTAGATACAAGTAGCTGTCAGCAACAAGAAAATGTTGATATTGTATCTGGATCAAGTGAAATTGATAAGTGTGTGTCATCTGACATCTCTAAAGAACCAACTAGGAAGAAGATGAGAAAACTTCGTAAGTACGATATAAATTACTTGAAATGTGGATTTTCATGGACGGGAAACGAAGAGGAACCTATTCCACTATGTGTAATTTGCGGTGAAACTTTAAAAAATGAAAGCATGAAACCATGTAATTTAAATCGCCATTTTGAATCGAAACATAATGAATGCAAGGACAAACCTGTCGAATTTTTTCAAAATAAACTAAAAAATTTAAAAGAATCTTAAAAAGTGATGTCGATCGTGTCAGGAGGTGAAAACATGAAGGCTTTAGAAGCTTCATATCGTGTGTCGCTATTAATAGCAAAAAGTGGTGCAGCGGAAACAATTGGTGAAACTTTGGTCAAGCCTGCAGCAAAAATAATAGCAGAAATTATGATCAGAGATAATGCAAAAAGATCTTTTGATAGGATTTGTCTTTCAAATAGTACCGTTCATCGAAGAATCACTGAAATGGCTGTAAATATAAAACAAACATTGTTATCCGATATACGTAAGAGTCGTTATTATGCGTTGCAGGTAGATGAATCCACCGACATTACAAATTTCAAATCTTCTAGTGCTCGTTAGGTACGAAAAAAAAATCAAAAAATTCATGACGACCTTTTATATTGCCAACCCTTGCGAGAGCATACAACAGGAGAAGAAATATTCAACAGCATAAATACCTTTATGTATCAAAACAAGCTTGATTGGAAAAGTTGTGTTGGAATAAGCATGGACGGAGCAAAATCCCTGGTCGGATCTAAAAAAGGGCTTGTTTCAAGGATTCAAGCTGTTGCACCAAATGCAAAGTCGACACACTGCTGCATACACAGGGAGGCTTTGGCTACACATATGATGTCTACAGACCTAAGAAAAGTTCTTGATGAAGCTGTAAAAATCATAAATTATATTAAAGGCCGTCCTCTAAATGCCAGACTTTTCTCTCAACTTTGCAAAGAAATGGGAAGCAACTATACACAACTTCTTTTCCATACCGATGTTCGTTGGCTTTCTCGTGGAAAAGTTCTTACTCGTTTATTTGAGCTTTGGAATGAACTACAAGTTTTTCTTGATGAAAAGTTTGAATTGAAAAAGTATTTACATAATTGGATAACTGGATAATTGGATCAATTAGCATACCTGGCAGATATATTTACTGTATTAAACAGTCTTAATTTACCTTTACAAGGCAAGGAAATTTCTATATTTCATGTCCAAGATAAAGTGAATGCCATGTTGGCAAAAATGAAGTTATGGCAAAAGCGGGTTGGCAATGGAGAATTTGACGCGTTTCCATTGCTTCATGAATTGCTCGCAAGTTCAAATGAACAAATTGATGATGATGTGAAAATTACTATCATGCAGCATTTAAAAAGCTTACAAATGAATCTAGAAAAGTATTTCCCTGAATTGGACATTAATATTGAGTGGATAAGATACCCTTTCAATAAAAACAAATTTATACCAAAGGGTCTATCACCAACAGAAGAAGAACAACTTTTAGAACTAGCTTCTGATGGTTTCCTAAAAAATAAATACAGTGAGAATACGTTATCATCATTTTGGCTACAAATACAGAATGAATTTCCTGAATTAACAGGAAAAGCTCTAAGGTTCATTTTTCTATTTCCAAGTTCATATCTGTGTGAAGTTGGATTTTCGGCCCTTGTAGATATTAAGACGAAGAAGAGGAATCGCATTAGATGTCGAACTGCATCTGAGATTGAAATTAACAACTATAGAGCCAAATTTTGCTGAAATTTTATCTCACCATAAGCAATTTCACTCCTCTCATTGATGATAAATTATTTCAAGTAAGTAAAACTTTATAGTATCTTTATAAAGTTTGTTCTATTAAAAATAAATCATATTTTTTGTTTACATGAACATATAAATTCAAATAAAATAGATATTTAATTTTTTAATATTTTAAATTTATTAATTTTAATTAATTTATTTGTTTTAATTAATTAATTAGAGGTACTTGGTAATAATGAAAATTTAAGAAGGGGTCTGCGGATATCTGAAGTTTGAGAAACACTGTCTTAGACTATTGTAATCACCTTCCTTATAATTCCACATAAGTTCCAGTCTCTTTGATACTCCTGCATGTTTATTCATTTTCCAAGTCAAAACCATATGGTCACTCTCTCTCCAACTAGTGGGAGAGATGTCATCTCAGTTATTATCAACTCTTCTGATGCTATAACCAAATCCAAAACTCTTGAACCTCTTGTTCCCTCTATTACATGTTGCCTAAGACATTTGTCCCTCAAGAATTCTAGAAATTCCATTCCCTTATTGCTACATGCATCTTCCTCTCCCCAGTTTATACTACTGTAGTTAAAATCTCCCATAACAATCATTCTTCACCCTCTGTACTCCTGGATCTGTAGCAACACCCCACTAAATATCCTGTCTTGCCCACCTCTAACTCACACCATATGCTTTCAAAATCATTAGTGTCACTGTCTTCCAAAGTCTCCACTCTTAGAGGACATAGGTCGTCACTTATCATAAGCAGTCCACCACCACGCTTTCCTTCCTATCCCCGAAAAATGCTGTGCCAAGCGACTTCTATTCCTATTATTATATCCTCTTCTGTCAACCACGTCTCAGTGATCCCAATAATTTTTGGCCAGGCTGATGCTATCTGCACCAACAATTCCTCTCCCTTATTCCAGATACTCCTGGCATCAGTATATAGCATATAAATGCCACTGTTTCTATACCCAGCATTATCCCCCTCTACACTCCACTGGGCTCAGTGTTACCTGATGTAGTCCCCCTTCTCCCAAGTACCAATTCCCACAAGAGGCCACCCCTGCTACCATCCTCCCTGGGACACACTGACTTTTTCAGAACAGCAATCTCTCCAGATGCATACGTCCTTCTTCATTCAAATGTAAGTGGTCTCTTGCATACAATTCCTCTCTGTCCTCAAATGCACTCCAAGCATCCACATATTACAGTCCTCTCTTGTCACACATTCTAGCTATTATGTCATTCAATATTCCCGCTCTTCTGCTCAGTTCGTCATTATCATACCTAGGCAACAACACTATCTTTCCTCTCTGTGTCTTCTTTCGTACCACCTCAAGCAAGAATCTCATATCTCTCGCTGCCCTATTTACACCACCACTCAAGTCATTTGTTCCCACCATCACAATCATCTCATCCACCATTTCACCTCTTTTAACCGTCAAAGCCACCTTTGCTATCGTTCCTCCTGGCAAACACTCCTCACGCATCCTATCTTGAACACGGATCATTGAGTTCCCATACATTATACCTCTTACCATTCCCTCTCTCCTATTGTTTCCATTTTCTTCTCTCCTTTCATTCCCATACCCCTCTCTCATTCACTCTCTCCTGTCGTTTCCATTTTCTCCTCTTCTAGCACTCCCATACCTCTCTCTCATTCCGTCTCTCCTGTTCTAGCACTCCCATGCTTCTTTCTCATTCCGTCTCTCCTACTGTTTCCATTCTCTCCTCTTCTAGCATTCCCATACCTCTCTCTCATTCCATCTCCCCTACTGTTTCCATTCTCTCCTCTTCTAGCATTCCCATACCTCTCTCTCATTCCCTCTCTCCTACTGTTTCCATTTTCCCCTCTTCTAGCACTCCCATACCTCTCTCTCATTCCATTCTCTCCTCTTCTAGCACTGCCACACCTCTCTCTCATTCCATCTCTCCTACTGTTTCCATTCTCTCCTCTTTTATCATTCACAAATTTCTCTCCTCTCCTATCATTTCCAAAACTCTCTCTCTCTCCCCTACTCCGATTTGCCTTGCATTTATCTCTTCCATTCTTCTAATCTCATCTTTCATACTTATCATACTTCTCCCAAGACACCTCCTCTATCTCCCTCTGCATGATCAGGTCAGGTCAGTCACTCCAAATCAAAATTCACTCTCCCAAACAAAACCATCTAAACTTTCACAGTCACTCCCACCTTCTACACTATCAACTATTATTTTCTCATTCACATTTTTTTTTTCATTCTCTCCTATCACACTACTTGTCTTCCTGTATTCATTTCCCGTTCCTGGCCTAATGTCTTGTCAAAACCAACTCTACTATATTGAAGCGAAACATGGACCATAAAAAGGAAAGATGAAAAACAAATTCAAACAGCAGAAATGCAATTTTGCAGAAAAACAGCTGAATATACCAAGTGGGACCATAAAATAAATGAAGAAATTTTACAATCCCTGAATATAAAACCAATCAATTACTACATAAGACAATATAAGAAAAACTGGATAGAATATTTAAATCAAATGGACAACAGCAGACTACCAAAAATATTATATAGATATAAAATAAGTGGCAAAAGAAGAATCGGAAGACCAAGAAAGAGATGGCATGAGACTGGAACAGGCCACCTGGCCTAAAATCCATGTTAGGAAGACGACGACTTGTTATGAATATTACACGATTCATTTCAGCATCATCAGCAAACAACTGATTATTTCCTTCCGACCATTTCCTATATCATTAATGCGCATATTAAATAGCAGTGGCCCATGTACACAACCTCTGTGGCATGAATAAGATGATGTATGGCCAATAAAGGGGAATAATTAAAAATTTAGCTAGTACTTGGTTAATTTGGGTGGAGGGGAACTTAAAGCAATTTTTTTCTTCTTTTTTTTAAAGTAATCCTTTTATACTGTCCCCCCCCCAAGGAATTAGCGGAGAAGTAATTGTAAAGGTATATAAGTAGTGAGATATTTAAGTGAGATCCTCTTAGGCATATCTCTTAGGAATTTAGGCTTTAGGTCTAATGTCTTCCACTTATTTCGTGGTTTGTGTGCACTGTCATAATTTTTATATTCAATCTTCAATGACATCTCTGTCACAGTGACAAAATATTGCCATCATTAAACCTCTGTTATTTTAATTCGTAGTGATGTCTTAATTTCATTAAACCATAACAGGAGCACTAAAGCCTAAATACATTTTCTGTCTGATGGTTTAATGCCTGCTGACATGGCATTAAACAGTCCTCAAATGTGAAGGCATCTGCAAAGGATTTCACTGATGTGGAGTGACCATACTTCTTAGAAGTTTAACACACTTGGGGCACAGAACATCAGTTACATCATCGTTTTAGATTTCTGAGATGCAATCATGCAATCTTGAAAAGAATGCAAAAATTAGTAAATTTTTATTTTTAAGATGATAATTATTACATGGAAATATGCCTAGTAACATGATGTGCTCATATTAAAAAACTGTGATTCAGGCAGGACATCAACAGCAGCAGCATCAACTTACATTTGAAACAGGTAATAATAAAAAAAAAAAAATAGGATCAACAGAATTTTAACATCTGTAATTTAATACACAATCAGTCTGAAAAAACAAGTTCACATGATATTCAACTGACTGACATAAAGTAACCCATTTACTTTAAAGACTGAAAACTGTAGGGAGTGATTTTAAAAATATTTTTAGTAGATGATTTTTTTGTATAATCATATCAGGATAATGAGGCAACAGTCTGACTAAATACAAAAATTTAACTTTTAAAATCAGTAGTTTCTGAATAAAGACTGAAAACTGTAGGGAGTGATTTTAAAAATATTTTTAGTAGATGATTTTTTTGTACAATCATATCAGGATAATGAGCCAACAGTCTGACTAAATACAAAAATTTAACTTTTAAAATCAGTAGTTTCTGAAATGTATAATTTATGCTAATGTTTCATACATGCATGTTGCCATAAACACCTGCCGTATAATGTCAGAAGTAATACAGTACTTGAACAAGTGTTAATTTTTGAACAATAGTGCTTTCTATGAAAAACCAGCTTGAGACATTATAAATGTGGAAAAAAATATAACAATCAAGAAATAATCATCATGAAATTCTTAATATGTAACCTCAGGTTAGGTATTATTAATATTATTATTATGCATGGTATCTACATGGAGTCAAAGAACTCACAGAAGGAGACCCATGTTAATCATTATGCACACAATACTTATTATACCTCTCCTTAAAGTCATTCACAGTTGGGGCACTCACAACTACCTCTGGCGATGCACTCCACTAATTCACCACTTTCCGAGCAAAAAATAAAGTCCACACACCCTTACTAACTGCACTATTGAAAATTTTTTTGTGTTAATCTTATAGAATCCCTCCAGTAGGTTATAAGTTTCTATCAAGTCTCTTCTTATCCACCTGTCAACTAAACTCTGTAACCAGTTCTCTCCTCATGCAGATAATTCCACAGACCTATCATCAGCTTGGTCACTTGACTATGGATCCTCTCAACCACCGCATTATCCCCAAGAAACCTAGGTGACCAAATTCATGCAGTAATCAAGATGCAACCAAATCATAGCCTTATAAAGAGGGATAACAATCTTAACTTGATAGTGTGTTTTGCAACATCCAAGTAATCTATTGAGCTGTTTTGCCAACTTTTGCAGTATGTCCTCTAAACTTGAAACCTACCTCTTGCAATCTACTCAGAATCCTTTTATAAAGCCGTGCTATTCAGCATCACTTCCAGATCCCTAGTCTCATCAATTTCTTGCAATTCAGTAACATCAATATGATAAGAAGCATGTAATCTTTTCATTCCAAAGTGCATTACTTTACATTTTGGAATTTTAAACTGATGACCATTGTCCTTTGCCAACACTGCCAATATATTTAAATCACCCTGTAGGATTTCTTATATACCTCACATGCCTTAATTCTCCCCCAGCCCCCACTTCTGATATCTGCGTGCCTCTCAGCCATTCACTATCCAAGCCACTAGTCTCATATCCATTCCCATTTGCTCCAACTTATGTCATAGTGTAACCATTTCCTTTATCCAATTTCACTGTCGCTTTAACAATAAAATGTGAATAAATTACTAAGGCAAAACCAACCTTTTATAAACCTGTTTTACCCACCATAGTGCATCATACTCCTATTCCCACATACTGAATTTTACCTTTAACCAGCACTTCTGAGATACTAATTGGTCTGTAATTTGCTACTTCTGTCTTAGAGCTACCTTTATGTAATGGAACCATCTTACTCTCTTGGAACCTTGTCAGAGCTGACACTTAGAATAAACAACTTCATCAGAGGTGCTGCCATTTCTCTTGCATGTGGGCCAACATACCAACCAGTCCTACTGTTGTATTCATTACATTTTTCAATACACTTCCAGTTCATCTACTTTAATTCTCACATCAGCCTTGTTACATTGGTAACTTTAATAAGTCTCAAGCTGGATGATTCACTCTTGCAAAGCAAATGTTTAGTATCAATTTCTTCTGTTGCTGTCACAAGTAACAATAAGTGAAGGAATCCATCCATAATCACTCCTTCACTTACTTACTGTATAGTGAAAAAACTCTTTTGGATTTACTGTGGGCTGGTTAGCTAATTTTCTCTAAAAATGTGATTTAGCCTTTCTTACCATACAAGTCTTGCCTGCACTTTGTAGTGCTCATGAGTATGCTAATCACCCCCTCCTTTTTTTTTTTTTTTTAATATTCCCTCCACAATGTTTTCGTTTCTTGCAGCTCTTGTTTTATATCACTACTCAACCACTTACCCCCCCCCCCCTCATGGATTATCCCAAACCCTGAGTAGGCAGTATGATACTGCCTCTATCAAACAATCTCTGACCACTTCCCATGCACTACTGACATTTTTTCCTCGTAGCTTCTTATGTTAAGGTACTGTATCAAATTGTTTTCTAAGTATGTTATAATTACCAGCCTTATAATTCAATATAAACCTTTTCTTGGAGAGAATTTCCTATGTTTATCAATCACCCAGAACCAGGCCACTTTCTTCGACTGGAGGTAGAGCGTCTATCTTGGTTATGGATACATCTTCTCAGAATGGAATCTGTAAAATTTGTACAGTTGCTAAGGGATATTTACCTGAGAAGGTAAATATCCCTTAGCAACTGTACAAATTTTACTCCCATCTTGCCATGTTCCCTTTCCTCTCATAGTTGAAGTCCCCCACCATAACTACTAGTCCTGCACTCATTATGCTAATCTGCCAACACATGGCATCCACATCTTTCTGTGGACCCTGATCTATATCAGCAGCCAACAATATATTCTGTCCTATTGGCCTCTATCTCACAACATATAGCCCAAATGAACCATCTCCCTCAGACCTAAAACCCTTCTTAACTTCTCTTTTTGTTGGTGAAAGTTCTTCAGCTATCACCAGTAATATTTCTCCTACTCTTGTCCTTTTCCCTTTATCCTCTCTGAAAATATAACCTATCGCTGTAACTACATTTTCTGTCAACCAGGTCTCACTGAAGGCAATAATTTTGGAGCAAGTTCAGCTGACAATACCACAACTTCCTCTCCTTTATTTCTGATCCTTCTGACCTTTGTGTACATGCATTTCTACATCCCCTTCTGCCTACACTTATCCCTTATCCTACTCTTATCACCCCCAGATCTCTTAAAATAAGAGATCTGGGGGTGATAGTGGATAAGGATCTGAAATTTAAAGGATACACAGCCAAAATTGTGAAGACAACACAAAGGCTTCTGGGAATGATGCGGAGGACACTGACGTGTAGAAGTAGGAAGATTCTTGTTCTGTTGTATAAGGCTTTGATTAGGCCACACACATGGACTATTGTGCCCAGATTTGGTCATCTGCTTTTCAGAAGGATGAAGAGATGTTGGAAAGGGTCCAAAGGTGATTGACTAAGGTAGTTTCTGACCTCTGGAATGTCAGGTATGAGGCAAGATTGAGAAGATGTAATTTGCAGAGTTTGGTGACAGGAGGAAGAGGGGAGTATGATAGAGACCTGCAAGTTGGTAAGGGTTGTTATAGGATCAATGCTGGAGAAGTGCTACAGAAAATGGTGGGAGAACCAGAGGTCATCCCTGGAAGCTGTATAGAGAGGGTGTGAGTAGGGGAGTGAGGGGCAGGTTTTTTTCGTGCAGAGTTGTGAATGATTGGAATGCCTTGCCTGAGAGTGTGGTGTCTGCAAGGAGTTTGAATGTGTTCAAGGCATGGTATGATGAGCTGTGTATGCGATAAAGGGACCTCCCAGATGAGTCTTTGACTCCATGAGGTCTTGGGGTAATAATAATAATAATAATCTCTGCATAATGTGATTACCAACATATTCAGATTGAAAATCTGCACCCAGCTGTTCATAGTCATTTCTAAACTCATTTGTCACAGGAGTGGCTAGACACATGCTTGATTGCATCCATTTAATATCTCTAGGTTTGCTTATTTGATTTTGCACTTCCAACCTAACACTGGACAATAATTTCTCCAAACATTATTGAGAATATATCAAGAATATATAAATCCTTTTGTCCATCAAATTCAATCCATACATTTGTAAATTGCACATCATTCCGCCTACACAATTTTTTCATTAACATACATGGCTCTTCTTCTTTTCAATTCTGTCTTATCATGCTGAGATAGTATATGTACAATCTTTGCTTCACTTTTCATTTTCACTTCTCTCAACAAATGTTTCATAACCTCTCTCACTGCATATTTCCAATCTTACAAATTATTTGTCTCTGAAAACCAACTGTTTCACTTTCCCTTCTGCAAACTAACAGCTTCACTAACATCATTCAATCCTTCCTGCCCTACATCATTAATTAATATTTGTTACTTCATTCTCTCACTTTTTGTGTGCTTTGCATTTCTTGTACTTGCTCATGAAACATTCCAACACACTCTCTCTCCTTTCTTGCTTTTATGCCACAAACCATCATTCTTGTTAGTGAATACACTGAACACACACTACATCCCTCATATTGAAATAACTGAATGTTGAAGTCTTAGCCTCCATTTTTTCCTTATGCATCAGTGTCACAGAGAACCCTTTTTAAAGAATACCGCATAATCAGATTCATAATTAAACAAGCTCACTCAACTATACAATCAGAAATAAAGAAAATCCCACCAATAATGATTAGTGATATTGCGATTATTTAGTAAAAATAAAGGCTTATCTAACCAACACACGCACAACACTGCTGCTTCTATACGGTATACATGTATACAAGATATTACGATAACACTACATGAAAAATGCACATCATTACTAACATCTTATCAACAATTTTCTTCCAATATTGTCAAATCTTATATTTCAGTTTTCTAATGTGCTGTATCAATCTAACTATATTCTAACTGTATCAATCAACTTGCAACAGCAAACCTGTTTTGCTAAACTTTCCTCTCCCATTCTATTCAAGGTTCCATAACACCTGAGATTATTAGTTCTGTTTACACATTCCTAAATGCTACCAATGTCAAGTTCCTTCATAATATCCACATTTTTTAATATGATTCTGACATTGATGCCATCTGTTTACTGCTCTAATCTTTCTCGGAACTTTCATATCTGTAGTTTCCAGTCTTGATCATGTGTTTTATTTCCAATGCAGCTCTCAGATACATAAATTAAAATTAGTTAGAACATCGTTTTGCATACAGCTAATTTAGTGTTTTGACTAATTTCTTTCTTATTCCGTATAAATTTATTAAATTGATTCCCACCATATCAGCATTGGTGGGAGTTAAATGAATAAATAAATATTTAATTTTCCATATTAGTTTTAGTGCCTAAATAGTTGAAATGTTTTACTAGTTTTGTAGATTCTCCATTAAAGAGGCAGTTGATGTTTTCAATGTTCCTTCCTATTTTCATAGCTGTTGTTTTTTTACTGCTAATTTTCGTACCAAATTTATGACAGCAGTTTTACAATTTAATCTGGAAATCCTGCAGAATTGTATTGGATTTATTTCGAAGTATGACATCATCTGCATAAAGTAAAGAGCTGAGATCAATATCTCTGATTTTGATATCAGGTTAATGTCAGGTTCTTTCATAATGTGATCCATATAGACAGGGCTTGAAAAATTTTGTGCTGGCTCACAAACATAAGTTAGGAAAACATTTCACTTGTCAGATGTTAGCCTGGGCATAATGTAGCCAAGGTTGCCTAAATATATTATAGTCATGTTTTATTCTTGGATCTCCTCGATTTATAAGCTTATGTTGATGCTGTGGCATTTATTCCTGTATAACTACCAGTGTTGAAACAAATGTTAACTACTTATTAACATTTGTTTCAACACTGTAACTATGTATTAATGTATTTATCAGTCTGGAAAGAAAAAAATTATTTTATAAGTGATACAAAACCATTTATTATTATTATTATTTTTAATAATAATGCCATTTTTCAGTACACTTTTTTTCTAGCACTTATATGTCTTGAATCACTTTTATGGAAAAGAGTAAACAATTTCTTGTCTGCTTCATAAGCAAGCATTGAAAACATCCAGTGTCATAAAAACTCTCAATAAAATAAAACCACGAGGTCTGCACAAACCTTTCATTTACCATTCATACATATAATTACATTAGTGCATTTCTGAATTCTGATTGTCTCCGAAACATTGTCAGATGGATACAACCATTGTTCTCACAGAAAATTAAGGTTAGAATCAAATCAATATAATGAAATATTTTGGAAAAATAAATACTTTTTTCTAAAGTGTCCAAGTTTTAATATCCACTATTACCATTATTACCATTCGTATTCTGCATATTTCATCAGAGGGTAAGAAATAAGCTAATTACTGCTATCTGTTGCATATCTAATTTAGGTTGCTGTGTTGTGATTAACTAGTTAATTCATAGTATGACTGAATGCTCTCTGAAGATAAAATGATGACTGTGTATCCTACTCACAGGTCATATTCTATTATGACAAATTCGGTGATAATTGACAAAACAGTTATTTGTAATGATCAGCATTCTCCAATAGATGTAATAAGTAAGATTAACAAAAAAAATAAATAAATAAAAAATACATGCTACAAAATATACAGTAGAATACTTAATGAAAAACTGAAAATATACAGTGAAAAAATATTACTAGAATGTCAAGATGGATTTAGAAAAGGACGCTCTACAATGGATGCAACTTTCTGTTTAAAACTGCTCATAGAAAAAAGAAGAGAATTTAATTTAGAAACTAATCTTTTGTTACGAAAAAGCATTTGACAAAGTAAAAAGATATATACTGTTTGATATATTACAGAGAATAATATACCTAATATTTTACTCCATGCAATACTAAATATATACAAAGATAATGAAATAAAAATAAATGAAAAAATGTCTGAAAAACAATCTATAAACCAAGGAGTAAGACAGGGATGCCCTCTGTCTCCAACACTTTTCAATATTTACATTAATGAAATATTAATACAGTGGAACATCCAGGTATAGAAATTTTCTGGAATAACAAAATAAATACGTTATTATTTGCAGATGATCAGGTAATAATATCAGATGAGGAAGACCATTTGCAAAGAGCAATATATAATTTAAAAGTTATAGTAGAATAGTTCTGAATGAAAATTTCCATAGTTAAAACTAAAACAATAGCATTTTGTGGACAAACTCCAGTTGGAACTAAAATAGTTATTAATAATAAAATAATAGAACAGATAAATACTTTCAGTTATCTTGGATGTGAAATATCATATGAAGGAGAAAAAGACAAAATTAAAAGTTTTAATTTTTTTACAGATTATAGGCCTGATAAATAGAACACTCAATCCAAATATAGTGCAAAAAGAAACACGCTTGAAAATATACAATACTTCAGCAGTGCCCACATTATTATATGGCAATGAAATTTGGGCAATAAATAAACAAGATAAACAAAGAATAAAAACAAGTGAAATGAGATTTATGAGAAGAACTGCAAAATACACATTATCTGACAAAAAAAGGAACGAAGACATTTTAAAAGAACCATAAACAAATACGGATAGAACATGTAAACTGAATGGCAACAACCGATATTATTATTATTATTCAGGCCTCCATGGAGTCAAAAGACTCATCGTGGGAGATCCTTTCTAAGAAACACAAGTCCATCAAGACTCATCGATATCCTAAACAAATACTAAAATATAAGCCAATTGGAAAGAGAAGGCAGGGTAGATCTCAAAAAAGGATATTGGATGGATAATGAGACCGGAACAGACCAATCAGGGCCATATCCATAATTAGCGTTATGATGATGATGAGGGGAAAAAAATATATATTTACGAAGTAAAACATGAAACAGAATCATCATTATATACAAAAAAATTGATGATTAAACCAAAACTCTTCTGATTTTTGATGATTTTTTTTTACTCATTTGCTAAAAATTCTTGCTAATTACTGACAAGTAGACAAGAGCATTTTGAAAGATCTGCATATAGTGAAGATAATGTATACTTTTATCTCACACCTGATTCAACATCTTCTTGTACCTCCTTCAATTCTAACTGCTGACTTACAACTCACATATGACTTAGTGTTGATCAATATAATGTCCCATTTATATCATATAATTGTAGTATTTTGAAAAGCTTTCTTTCCTCTTAGCACCTTGTCATATGTCACTTCCAGATCTACAAAAAGTAAACAGATCCTTCCAAAAAGATAAGATTTGTAAACACATTTCACTTTACACTATTTTGAAATTGTCATAAAAATTACCTGAAGTCATATGTATAGAAATGAAGTCAAAGAAGCCAAGTAACAAGAAAATTAAACATTCACACGGTAGTAAAAATAAAAATAAATAAATTAAATTAAAATAAGAAATAAAAAGGAAATAAAGCAGTGTATTTTGTTGGTGTAATGGCAGAAATGAGAATGAAGCAAATTATAATACATCAGAATGGCTGATCATATATATTATTTAGTATCAGTTCATCATATTATTAACAGATATTTCAATATTCTGTGTATCCTCAGCATTACAAATGTTTGCTATACTGTGTTACACAGCAACATATTCTTCAGAAGGCTGAAATATGAGAAGCATATATAACTGTAGTTTACTCTGTGTGTGTGTGTGTGTGTGACAAGGAGGGAGGGAGAGACAAAACTTTCAGTATGACTATATTTGAAATATTAAACATTTTAAAAATGATGCATTAAAGCTAGAAGGCATGACATCAATACCTTGGCACCCCCACGGCCTTTGAGAGCCATGCTGTGGGTTCCACAATGTTGGGAGAGATAGACAGGATAAGGGGGAAAAAACATAAAAGAGGATGAGTTAATTTTTTTTTTACATAGGCAATGATTAATAGTTGCAACATGTATTTCATAATTCTTATTATTAACTGTTTGGAAAATATATCAATATTTATGCAACTAAGCATTAAGTTAAAACATTAATATAGTTAAAAGAAATAAAGTGATGTTACATGTACCATGCAAAACATACCACACAAATGGCAGAATCATGATCATCCAAGGAAAATGAGGACCAAAGGTTACATACAGGGAAAAACTACACCAAAATCTGAATAAAGTAGATACAAGTGCATTATGATGCTAAAGTGTGATTTTTTGGTTGTGCAGCAGTTCAGTGGTGGGAACAATGATTTTTAAATGCAAGAGATTGAAAATTAAAATTAAATATAAATTACAAGACTTAAAAGAAAGCAAGAAAATATTGTTTTTAAGATGCTTAAAAGCAAATGTGGCCAAATTTTAGAGGATGAATATTACTGTCACTTGTAGAGAGCAAACTGTGAAGGTGGGTTAAGTGTGCAAATGTGCAATCAAGTTCTAAAGAGAGACTTCATAAAACAGAACTCATTCCAGTATAAAAGTTCCAAGAAATTGGATTAATTTTGCAGTACAGAAATCTTTTTGTAGAAGGAAAAGACAGCAAATAAACCTCCACAGACAAACAGATATATGGGTGAAGTGTAGGACAAAATATTGTGTTAGTCCTGGAGGATGCACTGGTATATAACAAAAGAATTTTGCATAAAAAAAAATATCAGTTCAAAGAATTGTTCATAAGTTTAGAGTTTTCAGAAGTGAGTTACTTATGTGATTAATGAATGACACACAAAGAATTTTATTTGTGTTTGCTGTTTATGAAAAATAAAGTTTCCTTTGAATATCAGCATCATGATGACAAGATATGTAAACAAGCAGAGAACACTGTTTCTTGTGTTCCAGTAAGTGAGTAAAAAAAAGGTCATTGTCTCTAGTATTCCAATTCAGGCTGTAGCCTCAATGAACTTATTTTCTCCATTTCCAGTCTTCTTCATTTTATAAACCTTGCCTAGTGCTTCAAGATTCTGCCAAGATTTTACAAACCTTGCCAAGCTTCAAGATCTTCTATAATATTTTTATGTGACTTCCGCCCACAAAAGTTGTAAACCTACAGTACATTAGTATTCTGTGGGAGAGGCTAAGGATTCTTTTTTTCAGATTATACATACATACCATACATATATATATATATCTGTATTCATATTTTATTTAGTCCAGAAATCCTGCTCTATAAGCAAAACATAACTTTTTCAAGCTACTTCAGGCCTCCAATAAGTAGGGCAGTGGTCTCACACCAGGCAATGAAATTCATCTCATACATACAGTACGATCAATGTCTACCAAAACTTCACCATCTTATTTCTTATTTATTAATTCACTTTGGATACTTTTGATAACATTCAGATCTTCAGTCCAGATCAGATTTCTCTGGCAGAGTTTTCCAGAATAAACACACCATATCCATAGCCTCCTCAGCCTATAAACAACAACTAGATGTCTGGAAGTGAGAAATAATATCTTCAATTCCAATGAAGACATTATTTCTCACCTCTACAACTTTTCACACTATACAAAGCCAAATTACTAGCATATCCTTAGAACACTGTTCTCATATCTTAAGTGGTGCATCAAAATATCTCACTAAGCATGCTTGACTAACCAGAAAAGGGTAGTTTCCTAACAGGTGACTGCTTTTTCATAGACTCGCTCCAGTTGCTTTCCCACAGGCCGTTTATTTCTGTCTTGTTTATATATTTTTTCAATAGATAATATTCCAATGAATGGGCCACCATTATTTCTCCACTTTCCTTTATGTGAAGCAGCTGCTGGTTAGCATGCATGCACAATTCAGCTTCACATTTACAGAACCTAACTTCTCTATTATTCTATCCTTTATTCTTTGGAATAGTCTTCTTGAGATCATTTTCCCTAATACTATGATCCCAAATGTTCAAATAAACACATGGACAAGTTCTTTCTTACTCCTCAACCCTTTGGTCACATACAGCACTTGTATTATAGGCTTTGCAACCTGTCATATGTAAACTGATATTACAATTACAAAAATGTTTAGGTTGGGTAGCATGTTACAATAATTCAGCAACGATACAAACAGAAAATTACCTTTCCTGTGTTTAAGAGCTGAGACAATTGTTTTTGGGCTAAAAATTTGCCACTAGGTAAATAAACAACAATTCCAGCAAGACAATGCTAGAATAACTGCTTGGAAAACATTGCAGTTGTTCTAGCAATATTTTTGTGGCACTTTACCTCAAGAAGTACATAATATGTTCTCTCTGAATCTGCCAGATTTCATAACACCTGATAAATGTAGGCATAAAAAATGTAGAACATGTTGAAGTGTCAGTCCCTGGATCCAATACTTTAGAGAACTTTGCATATCACAAACATGCAAAAAATTTATTAAAGAAGAGATAAAAAAATAAAATATTCAAAATCAAATCACATAAAATAAGTATCTTTTCCTTCATGGTTACATGGCAATCAGCATTCATTATTAAAATGATCTAAACAACTATCGTGTTATAGTAAAACTTCAGTTTAATATAAACCAAAATAATCACTCAATGTTTCGACCTTCACATCAAGGTCATCATTTGAAGTATACACATATATACAAATACACAATTCTACATTACAGTCTACATGGCATGCTAAAGTTATATGAATTCAGTCAACTGGTAATACTGACCTGATCTCTGGTGAAAAAAAAAACACCTTACTACATCCAAGCAAGAGTCCTGTTATTATTATTATTATCAATTTGGTGACAAATCTATTTGTAACAAAATAGATAATAATAATAACAACATGACTCTAGCTTTAATGTAGTAAGGTGTTTTTTTTTTTTTTTTTCCACCATAGGTCAAGTCAGTAGTTTTAATAATTGATCAAATTACTGTAACTTTAGCACATCATGTAGACTGTAATGTAGCGTGTTTATTTGTATATATGTGTATACTCCAGATGATGACCTTGATATGAAGTCAAAATTTTGAGTGATTATTTTGGATTATATTAAACTGAAGTTTTATTATAACATGACAGTTGTTTTCATAATTTAAATAATGAAGGACATAAAATGAGTGTTAGGAATGCTTGTAAAATCACCTTATCTATAGAGGAATAACTAGAATTTCTGAATGCATCTAATTCTAAAGCCATGTGCTCACAGGTGCATTATGATATGAATGTTGAAAGTTTTTTCACTTGGTTATACTATAAATTAAAGACACCAAGAAATTATATTCTTGGTTAAATCCTTTATCCAAGTGTAAGTAAACAAAATCTGCACGTGAAGTAACTTCAAGACTGGGCAACTCATATATAGAGGCTAATGCCTTCACACCATTATGGGATACTTGCCTTGATATCCCATAATGCAAAACACATATCATTATGGGAAGGGTGTTTCGACCTTTCGACCTTTATTCAGGTGAAAAAGTAAAGGGGTGCTCATCATAGGCCTAGAGTAGTTAGTATAGAGGTGCAAGAGAGCCTGATAGTATTAAGAGAAAGAAAAGACAGAATAGATAGTATGAGAGAGAGAGAGAGAGAGAGAGAGAAAAAAGGCCTCAGATCTTTTACATCATCATATAGCCAAAGGCTATCAGTTTTTCTTTTTCACCAATCTCATATAGATGAAATGATCAAAAGACCAACTGAAACTAAATTGCAAAGATGACAGATACCCAGGGTTAGCCTTATCTGAGTTAACCAACTTGAGTTGGTCTTCTCTGCCCTGGATTGCTCTCCAGTCACCCCTGTAATTGATGTAACAACTGTAACAAAAACAGACAGAATTTTATCTCCTCCTGGTGAATACTGCATAATGTTGGTGGTCTACACTATTATTATTATTATTATTATTATTATTCCTGATACCTCCAAGGAGTCAGAGGACTCATCGTGGGAGGACATCTTCAACTATCTCTACACCTTACCTCTACTACGAATCAACGCCATCTACCGCCCACCTCCAACACCACAACTAGTAATTTTTGTCTGTAAATTGCGTGTGTTCTGAAGGGCCGATTTGTATGTATGCGGGATGAAAAATATCTATCTAGTCAAAAATTTCATATCTCCTAAAATGCCTCTTTCTAAATACAAAAAATCATCTGACTGAACAATAAAATTTCCACTATACAATATTATAAAGCATTTGGATGTCATATTGCTCATTTTCAAATACATGTTTCTTTCTAACCTTCCATAAATGTCATTTTAATTCATTAATTATAAAAATCAAAATTCTCTTGCCAGTGCTGACTGGTGGTGGGTACTGCAAAAAAAAATAACCTGTTCCGTTTTATAAGTAATGGAATACCCAACACATTACATAATCTGTTCCAAATATGTAGGGCAAGAGGGCAGCTGTAGAATGCATGTTCTACTGTTTCCAATTGGTAACAGATGTCACAGACTGGATCTCCAATGTTAATATACCTCCATTTGATGGTATTGACTAGAAGGCGGCATATACAATTCTCAAAGCAAGATCCCTCTTGTTAGGGTATTCTTGGAACTTCAATAAGTTATGAAACAAAGTATTGTTGTCAGTACCCAACTGCAGACATTCGTGCCAAAAGAGATTAAAGATTTCTTTATACCAATTTTCACTTTTTTTTTTAATGGAAAGAATGTCAACGTCAGAGTGTTGTAGTATTCAGGAACAATCGAAGATTTTGGACTTTTATAATCATTTACAGCTAATGCCTTTTTATTCCCGTATATACAGGTGTAGGCGAGGCCATTTAGCCCTATCTAACTTTTTGGAGACTGAGTGGGCAGTTCAATCTCCACTGGTACCCAATCAGAGACAGATGGCCCAAGGCTATCACTAATTAAGCGGTACGCAGTGAAGAGAGACGGCTCAAATGTGCCGCCATCTCGTGGTCTCTAACCCTAACACAATATATTTAATGTCTGAAATAATGTGGGTTCTACGGTCGATTTTCTTGAGTTTACAGGACGAAAAACCCGAGTTTCCGGGAGGAAAAACCTGCTTGCCCGTGCCAGAGATCGACTAACTCGGGAACCGGTCGAAAAAAGGCTTAGAAAAATTTCCTCTAGTCGCCGACTAGACTCGAAACCAAGACTTCCTTCGTGCGGCCTAGCGCGGTGGTGTGCAAACGGCACATCCACTGAGCTACACAGGCTCTTTTTTTTTTTTTTTTTTTTTATAATCATTTACTCCAAACAGGGGAAGATGATAATCCAGGTAGTACAGCAGAAGGTCTACACATGTGTGATTAGTCTGCAATATTTTATGGAATTTTGAAGCTGTATTGCTTAAAGAGCAGAATTTTAAGACTAGAAGCCCAAATCCCCCATGCTTCTTTGATAGTTGAAGAAATTTCTTTTTAACTTGTTGGTATCGGCTGGACTAAAAATATTGCACACGCTTACAATATGATTGCTTTTCTTCAGCTTCTGTGATGTCTGTAATATTCATTATGTATAACTGAGCAGAAAAGATGATGGTTTTGAGTACTGTGGCTTTAGAAGAAAAGGAAAGTGGCACTATTCTCCAGTCTTCTAAGCTTTCAAGGTTCTAGAACTGGTAATACTGGGTAAGTGGAGAAGGGAATTCCAAGTATAATGAAGGGTTCTCTTTTATGGGTTAGTCCAAAAGGAATGCTTCCAAGATCCCACTTTACAAAAACTTTTAATTTTATCATGTCTGCATTAGTAGTTGATCCACTGATTTTGCTGAATTTTTCCAATCAAAAAAAGATATATAGTTGACCCTTGAACAACACGGGGGTTAGGGATGCCGATACCAAGCATTGCTTGAAAAGCTGCATATAACTTTTGACTCCTCAAAAACCCAACTAGTAATAGCCTACTGTTAACTGGAAGCATTAACGATAACATAAACAGTTAATTGAGACATATTTTATATGTATGTATGCATGTATAGTAATATTCTTAAAATAAAGTAAGCTAGTAAAAAGAAAATGTTATTAAGGAAAATCATATGGAAGTGAAAATACATTTACATTACTGTATTTTTCAATAAAGAAGTTTACATTGTCTGTTTACAGATGAATCGTACGTCTGCTAGTACCTATAATATTGTCTTATATGATACAAAACACAGTAGAAGTTATACGTATTACTACTGCTAGACATCAAAAATGAAAAGATATCATGAAAAAGAATTTATTCATATTTATTTACAGGTATCACGATTCATGCATTGATGAGAAGAAACAGCACTATAATTGCATTATGGTAGCCTAGTGCAATCAATGCGATTTCGTCATGGATTCATTCACTAATGGATGAATTGTTATAATATAAACTTATTTTATTATAATTAATTGAATTGATTTTACTAATTAATAGCAGCTAATTAAACAGAAAGATTACCAAAACAAGCCTTAAAGTACAAGCCATTATGAAAAAGAAAACCAGGACGTCCTCTTAAACGGTTGTTATAATATAAACTTATTTTATTATAATTAATTGAATTGAATTTACTAATTAATAGCAGTTAATTAAACAGAAAGATTACCAAAACAAGCCTTAAAGTACAAGCCATTATGAAAAAGAAAACCAGGACGTCCTCTTAAACGATGACTTTGAAGGCTGGAACAGGCCATGCTAGGTCTAAATCCTTGATACGTATGATGATGATGATGAATAACAGTTAATTTTAGACGGTTCTGATTTAATACTATATCTTTACTTGTGTTTACAAGTAAACACAAGTAAAGATAATCCTCAACTGCGAATGGCACCATGTACAATCTGCAAGTGTTTATGTGCATAGGTTTTGATAAATTTTAACTTTTTATAAGATTTGTGTATGAGGAGGAGGAGGATGAGCTGAGAATGAAGTGGGATGCAGAATACAAGCAGGCTGGAGGAACTGGAGAGAGAGATGGCTGGAGTGTTATGCGATAAGAGGGTGCCAATCAATCTGAAAGGCAAAATCTATAGGACAGTAGTGAGGCCAGCTATGATGTATGCTATGGAAACTGTGACCCTGAGGAAAAATAACATCAGCAGGATGGAGGTAGCAGAGATGAGAATGCTTAGGTGGATGTGCGGTGAGACCAGAAAGGATCATCTGAGAAATGACTATGTGAGGGGAACAGTGAAAGTTACGAACTTAGGAGCGAAGATACAGGAGGCAAGGTTGAGATGGTTTAGTCATGTGATGAGGAGGGAGGACGAATATGTGGGAAGAAGGGTCATTCAGATGGATGTGCAAGGAAGGAGGAAGCGTGGGTGGCCAAAGAAGAGATGGAGGGAGCTGGTAGAAGAGGAGTTGAGGATGAAGAACTTGGATGTGGTGACAGCCCAAGACAGGAGGATGTGGAGGAGACTCATCATTAACAGTGACCCCACTTAAGTGGGAGAAGCTGCAGAAGAAGAAGAAGAAGATAACAGATTTGTGTATATTTTAATGTTAGTAAATAAAAGAGACTAGTATCTACATATATTTTATGCATTAATGACATACCTAACTTTTTCTTAATTTTTTCAATATTTTTAGGCTATGTGGTTCGTCTGCGAGTTTTTTCAAATCGTCGCAAATCTCCAAAAAATTTTCCAGCATATTTATTGAAAAAAATCTGCATATAAGTGGATCCGTGCAGTTCAAACTTACATTGTTCAAGGGTCAACTGTATATAGAATCATTATCCTTCAAAGTGCCCACTACCTCATCAGCATATGCTAATACCTTCTTTTCCTTCATAGTTGAAGGAACTGTTATTCCTTGCACAGCATGTGTATTGTCGACTTCCTCTAAGAAAGGTACAAGAACCAATGCAAAGAGGGCAACCTTGCTTGACTCCTTTTCAAATTTTAACCAGGTCTGACAGAAACCCACTAACTAGGAGTGGGTAGTTGAATTGGCATGGGCTCCTTTCATAAACAGATAGCAGCTTTTTACCTACACACCAATTTGCTGGAGGATGCAGAATAGAAAGAGATACTGGACATTATCAAATGCTTGTAATGTTCCAAGTGTTATAATTTCCACCAGTACTACTGTCATCAAACAGATTTTTGTGGTGTTTTTGAATGGAGTCAAGGATCTTGAGTGATGGGCATGTCTTCACCATCAATGCAGATATGAGTGATAGCCCTTTCTTTGCAGATTTTAGTGAACAGTCTATTCAAGAATGCAGCTGAAAGGCTATCTGCTAAGTGCTACTGTATTTTTTATCTTAAAATTTCTTTCTTCTAATTGTTTCTAATGCTGTACTACATTCTATACCACTGCATGGTTTGTTACGAACCAGCTTCTCTCTTTATACAGGTCTTTCAACTTTATTCTTTTGAGAAAAGTCTGTTACTTTCCCCATTTCATCATATCCTGTTTTACTGCTTGTTTGAATTTTAACTACATATCCCAAATCCAGGTAACATTATTCCAGTTTGAACAGAGGGGCAGGAATTTGGTTGAAAAGATCAATGGAAAAACTGATCTTTACTTGTTCCATGCAGTGAAAACTTAAGTAGAACTGGATGATGATCTGACATGTTGATGTCAAGATGTTTTATCTGAATTATGCTATTTATAAGGGAAGAAGAGATATAAATTTGATCAAGACGGGTACCAATACCTTAATTCATGTACGTGTAAGCCTGGAGATTGGAATTGCAAATCATGCATACGTCTACTAGTTGAGCATTATTGAGACATGTTTTTAACTGTGCATATCCCACTTTTTCCACTCTTAGGGTGTCCTCATATTTTGTCTAATGTGGGATTGTCAATATAATTCCAGTCTCCAGCTGCTATGATGTAGTGGGAACCATATAAATATGGCTCCAATTCCTGGAAGAATTTTCGTCTAACTGTTCCATAGGATGGAGCATAAACATTTATAAACCTTATTACACATCCACAGTATTTCCAGTCTACTGTTAAGATTCTCCCTTCTGCATCCCTTTAGATATTACAGAATGACCCAAGGAGGGGGGGGGGGCAAGAATAAGAACTCCTACTCCATCCCTGTTAAATCTTTCAAAGCTCCAATTTTATCTTTATATCTGCAGAAGTATGTTTCTCAGAGAAACAAAAACCTGATATTATGGTGTAGCATAAGTTTCCACATAGTTTCTTGTTTAATTTGTCTGTGGAATCCTCGTACATTTAATGAGGCAATGCTGTGATTAGTAAAGTGTGTCTGGTAAGTCTAACTAATAAATTTTGGATGAACCTGATGAGGTCTTCAATCTGTGAAGGAGCAATTATGTAGCCTGCTTCTTGTAAACTGTTTTCCAGTTTTTTCCATTATTTCAATTTCATGCCTGTCGTTCTTGATTTGAAAGCTAGTTTCTTTGTTTGTTTTTTTCATGTAGATGATAATTGTACTGAGAAAACCTTGAATTAGTAAACTTTATTATTTTTTTCTTTAATTGTATCTCTCAATTTCCCTTTATTAGCATGAGATAGTTCATCATAGTCCATAAACTCTTCTGAGCCTGAAGAGTTTTCATTTGATGATCCACAACCTTCTCCATCTTTACATTTTTTATTACTTCTTTTAGATGCAGTTCCTTTTTTTTTTAAATTTATCCTTTTTGATGATCTTGTCTGCATATTAAGTTCTTTCTTTAATTTAATTAAGTTCTTACGTTCTTTCAGTTGTCTTACTTGCTTTTCTGTTTCTTCTCCAGTTTCTCCTTGTAGAACAGTTTCATGTTTTTGCATTTCATCTTGTATCTGTTCAGTTGTTTTACTAGGTTCATTATTGGTAATTTCAACTGATGTTCCATCTATATTTCACTGAGAAAGTGGCTCCTGCAGATCTTAAATTTTGGGGCTAATTTCTAGCTGATTTGGTCACACACGTTTTGTGATTTTACCAAGAGTAGTTTGCTGAAAAGTGCCATCTTTACTAGATTGAACTGGAAGATCCAGGAACTCTTCTTTATGCCTCTCTGATACATATACAGTGTTCTTATTAGCTCTACCTGGGCTCCCAGTCTTTCAGCAAATGTTCTGAAAGGACAGGTGTTAACATGGTGTTCATGACTTTCGAATTTCTGACAGGGTTTGAGACACTGATTAGCAATATGTCTGATCTCCATGCAGTTGCAACATTTAGATTTTAGTGATCATATGAACCACAACGCAGGCACTGCCTTTGTACTCCAGGATAGTTTACCATAAATTTGGTATAATCTTCATATCCATTGTGAAGGTGACATCACCAGAAAACCAGTTTGGATCTTCACCTGATAAATCCTTTCGTATGTTACTAATCTTATCCCATTTCGAGAATGTCTGTATAAGAATTTCATTACTGTTCTCTATATATTCCATTGGAAATCTTTCAATTTTTACTGTTTTTACCTGGCTCCCGACCATTACAGGAATAACTGTGCTGCCTTCAAAAGTAAAACCCCTGTAACAGTTTGTCCCTTGTTTATATTTCCCTCCACTGTACAAGGTGAAAGAATAAATCTTATTAGAACCAACTATCTCTTTTCAAGGGTTTTAAAGGTTTTCTGTCCCTCACACAACAGGCAAACTGGTCTGTGAACACACACGGATCTAATCATAAAATACCTACATTATCACTCATTAGGAGGGCTCAACCAGTCCTAAGGGATGGTGGAGGTACAGGGAATCCTATACGAATAAAATAAAATCATTACAAATAACAAATTGATAGCCAATGCTGCTTTCTCTTTCTCTTTCACTCTCTTTCTTTCTATTAAGAAGTACTTGGTTAACAAGGGTATTAGCACTCAATTTTTTGCTTATAGGGTGGTGAATAGGTGGAATGGATTGCCAGAGGTAGTTGCAAGTGCTTCGTCAGTGAATGAGTTTAAGGCCTATATACAATGGCATACTCTGGTCAAATGACATGTTAAGTTCCAGAATACTCTATAGCAAATTTTGTCATATTGTAAACCATTGTTTTTATTTAACTTGTAGATACATGTAATAGTTTAATAACATTTTTAATCAGTCATATGCGGTATTTGCATAAAATGAAAACAAAATATAATAAATAAAAATAAAATAAAAACAAAAATTTAGAATGATTTTCACAATCAAATAAGTTAGAAATGGATAACTGTAATTACAGATAACTATAGTACATAAAAGCTACATTGAAGCACTGAAATATAACAGATATGCAGCAAACAATCATCATAAACAAATCAAATCCACAGAAAATGTGCACTGGTTGATTCATGGCAGTAGTATGTCACTAAAACTTTCTTATGAGCAAACGCAGCATTGTATAAATGGGCACTGGTCATAACTGTAAAATGTCATAAAGCGAAATGTTGCAAAGCAGTCTTACTATATATATTATTATTACTGTACAGGTATCTTCATAGAATCAAAAGACAAGATCAATTTTATTCATACATTAGCCATCATATCTCTCCTTAAACTCATTCACTGATGAAGCACCCACAACCCAGGCTTGCCAAAACCACATCTGGCAATCCATTCCATCCATTCACCACCCTCCAAGCAAAAACCCTAGTCTTAACACCCTTGCTAACCATACTCTTATACAACTTCCACTAGTGACTCCTTGTTGTCATATACTGAAAAAGTATTCAGTGTTAATCCTATAAAATCCTCTTAATAACTTAAATGCTTCTATCATGTCTCCTCTTTTTCATCTATCAGCTAATTTTTAAAGACTACACACTGTCAATCTTTTCTCATAGGGAGCATTCCACAGACCTGCCACAATTTTTGTCACTCACCTCCAGATCCTCTTCAGAACTTCATCAACATGGGGCCTCCATGGCGATGAAGATGCTGGTAGTCAAGATCTGTGTGCAGGAGCCCAGATGTTGTCTTACGAAAGCCTTATATAGGGAAACAATAACCTCTCTATCCCTGCTTGTTAGTGTGTTCTTCAACAACCATGTAATCTGATGTGCTGTTTTGGTTATCTTTGTAATATGCCTTATAAACTTCAACTCCTTGTCCATAATCACTCCCAAGTCCCTGGCCCCCATCAGTTTCTTGCAGTTCAGTTCATCAATATATAGTACACAGCTTCTGATCTCTTCCCAAAGTGCATTACTTTAAACTTGGACACATTAAATCAGCAGCCTTTGCCTATACTGCTAGTCTGTTTAAGTTTTCTTGTGAGATCTCTGCATCACCTTCATTTACCATTACCCTTTCCAGTTTAGCACTGTCAGCAAATAACTAAATATTTCCTGTGAAATTATTTCCTAAATCACTGATATACAAATTAAACAAGAGAGGACCAAGTACTGAGCCCAGTGGTACATCACTGGTCACTTGCCTTCTCTTGGATTCAACTCTTCCATAAACCGCTCTGATATCTGTCCATCAGCCATCCAATCACCAGATTTATATCCATCCCCATTTGCTCCAATTTATGCAATATAGAGCTCAATGTGGAATCTTGTCAAATGCTTTTGTAAAGTCTAGCAATATCACTGAGGAGTCATTTCTCTTATCTGATTTCCATTGTCACTTGATTATAAAAAGTATGCAAATTACTAAGGCAAGGCCTACCCTTCACAAAATTATGTTGTCCCTTATAGAGTATCACATTCCTATCTAACCAGTCCTGAATTATATCTTAAAATGACAGGTGTAAAAATGTTTACACGAATTTCTCCAATACCTTAACCACCAATCGAGGTATGCTGATTGGCCTATAATTTGCTACTTCTGTCTTGGAGCCTCCTATATGTAATGGAACCATTTTGCCATCTTTCCACTCCACTGGCATCTTCCCTTTACTAAGGCATAAATTAAACAGCTTGGTCAGAGGAGCTGATAATTCCCTTGCACATTCTCATAATACACAGGCTGATGTGCCATCTAATCCAATGGCTGTTTTCATATTGAGGTCCTGCAATATTTTAAGCACCTCCATTTCTTCAACACTTATTCTCCTATCAGTCAATGTCACCACCTAGATGGTACACCCCCCCTGCAAAATGTTGACTCAATAGTTCAACTATATGGTTTAATTCTGTTACCTCCCCACCATCAGCACTTTTTAAAGTCATCCTTCCATAGTCATTCTACCTTTTATTTGCCAAATAGTGAAAGAGCTCCTTAAGGTTTCTTTTGGCCTTGTCAGCTAGCTTTCTCTCATAATTAGCTTTGGCCTTCTTTAGAATACTAGTCACCCTTCTTGCCTGTGCCTTATTTTGCTCATGGGCATGCTGATCAGCTTTTTCTTTATAATCCCATCACAACCTTTTCTTTGTGTGTAACTCCAGCTTAATGAAATTCATCCACTTAACTCCTATCTGATTTATCCTTCTGACTCTAGTCATGTTTGTCGTGGATAACTCCAGCAGCATTAAAAAAAAAAAACAATGAGCACTGCCTTGACTTGTGATTTTTGCAACCTGACTTTCTTCAGACAAGGAGATGTTCCATGTCATTTCCTGATCAAACTGAAAACACAAATTTTCATCACCAGTGACAATTCTTTGGAACACATCACAATCCTGAACAACTGCATGGATGAAATTTTGACAACATGCAACCCAGTGCTCTCTTCGTGTGTGCCACAAACCTTGAACAAATCTCTTTCTAAGATTAATCTGGCCATTTTCTTACCGACACCAAATTGTACAGCGAGTAGCCTAGTGGTTATTCACCTGTCATGGGCAACAATTTCCCTAGCTTTTGACACATTTTCATTTGACCGTGCAGAAACTGGATGTCTGCAGTGTAGTTCATCCTCCAGGAACTCCCCTCCCCCTTTAAACCAGCAGAACACCTGAGCATGGCTCAGAGTCATCACTGTAACCTTTTTTTAGGTCTTGGTACACTTCTGTAGTAGTTTTCCTAATTTACAGTAAAATTTTATCACAGCTCTTTGCTCCATTATGCAACTTGTGACATGCTCCACTCACACACTCTTACTTCAATGGTTGCCATACAAAAACTATTTTAGATTTACAGTTGATCCAATATCCTAATTATATTGCAATTTTCTGTTAGGGATATTGTGAAATAAAAGTCAGGGTGCTCTTAATTGTGAAGGAAATCTGAAGCAAGGTCATTTGGTGCTTCATTACAAAGTTAGAAAGTAGACATTAAGATGGTAATTTGTTGAGTATATCTATCTTTTCTCAGACCTGATTAAATGCCATGGGAATGTTAAGAGTAACTCCAAAAGTTTCTCCAAAATATTCATGGTATACATCTAATATTTTGGATGTGTACCATGTGTAACATTTCTCCAATATTTTGGAGAAACTTGTGCAGTTACTCTTAACATTTCCATGACAATCAGGTCTGAAAAAGAGGTATACTCAACAAACTACCATCTTAATACTGCTTTCTAACTTTGCAACTGGGCACCAAGTGTCCTCCCTCCAGGGTTCTGACTATTCTTTCAGCATAGTTTTGAAGCCAATATTGAATTCCATTCCTTCTACCCATTTGACAAATTCTACAGTCAAATATTATATGCAAAGGTTGGTCAATTGGTAGAGCCACTGTAACTAATGGCTTGCAAAAAGTTAAGCAAGTTTGAGTGCAATTAGTAGTTGGAAGGGGAACAATCGTTCGATGCTGTTGCCACACTCTCCCTCGATGAGTATTTGGACTCCTTGAAGGTGTCACATAATAATATTTTCCATAATGCTTTGAAATGTCTTAAACACTGAAACAAAGTCCTATCTTTTTTTTTTTTTTTTTCTTGCAAAGAAGATCTCAATGAATTCATATTCCCTTAATTACAATGATTCCCAAATCCTTAGATAAATCAGATCTTAATTTCTTGGGATGATATTCAGCTGCGGACTTTGTTGCCATAAAGCAATATTCATAGCCTCTTCAGCCTCAAAGTAGTCTAGTGTTCTTTCTTAGCTGCTTTCTTATTTCTTACATGCCAGATGCTAATTCTGCACAATCCTAATTCTTTTAACTTTAAGATACTATTCTCACATTTGGAGTGGTAAATACCAAAATCTACTCAAACATTTTTGATGCTGTCCAGAAGAGGATAATTTAGTTGACTGATATCCTTCTTTCTCAAAGACTCACTCTAAATACTAGTTCAGCCTGTTTCCCTTTTTGACTAGTATTCCAAGGGAGCAATTTTACTGAACTGGCATCCATCATTTCTCAACTTTCCTCTTTGCCGATAAAAAATATTAACAGTAACTGGTCAATCCTTCTCTTTCATTCCAGCTATCTCTATTCGCTGGCTGGTAAGCATTACTCACTAAATTTCCCATAAACTTCATTTGTTCAAAAAGAGCAATAAGTTTCTTCTCTCTTCCTCCCATTCTTTCTCTCTCTTTTAATCCATGTACACAGACAACCACAATTGTGTTACAGCATTTGCAACTGCGTGTGTACATGTGAGATTGAAACAAACCTTTAGAACACAGAAAAACTGACAGGTATCAAGAACGGGAGACTTTTTTTTTGTGGTCGATATCAGACATGATTCCTGATAGTTTCTTGCAAAAAGAGAAAGGCAAACACTGAATGAGAAGAGAACATTTAACAAGGTCATGAACAAAAAAGATTCATCCAGAATGCAAAAAAGTGAAAACAGTGTTTGGAGAAAATCTACACTCAATAGCTTTGGCAAGGAACAAAGGATTACTTGACAGAAGCAAGCTTCTTGCTTTTGATAATTCAAAATCAGTTTCTGGGGGATTGAAAACCTCTTAACAACTGTTTTTGATGAAAATTTCTTGTTTGGAGATTTTGATGAAAACATTGATATGCAAGATTTTTCTAATGGACAGCGTTGGTCTGTATCTTGAAGGCTTAGATAAAGAAAATTACAGTAGAATGGGAGCTAGAGGTCTTTATATATAGAAGAAGTGTTTTAGTAATGCATCCAGTTCAAGATCTGGATAAGAAGACAGAATTAATGTACACAAAGAAATAAAGCACAAAAATCATGACTATTCCATTTATCATTTATAGTACAAGAAAATAGGAGGTTGATATCAGCTATTTGAGTAATCAGTAATAATATGAAAAATCAATCATCACATGGTGATCTGAAATGCCAGAAAATTAACAACATTGGTAGAATCTTTAGAAAGATCAATAAAAAGAAGAAATCAAGAGGATGTTTAGAATGATCAGGATTACATAATTTTCAGGTGGGTATTTGCAAACAATGTATGAAACTGCTGGTGAGAGCAAATGCATCTCCTCTCCCAAATCAATGTAGTTGCCAAAAGAAGTCAGCTGTAGTATGAACTTTGATCTCTCTTAAGAAGATAAGATGGCGTCAATAAAAGAAAAACAAATTGAGAAATCCAACATTTAAAAAAGAAATTCAAAAAAGCTTGAAAATGACATGACATAATTGCAACAACAAATGAATTTGATGAAATGAGGATTTTAGGATGACACATAATGTGTTACTTCAAAACAAAAGAGCCAAAAACATGTAACTGAGCAATCCAGGATGAATGGGACTGAAGAAGTGGAAAGTTGAGTTTCTGTTAGGAAAAGTAGATATCATTTTGTAGACTGAAGATAGAAATGGATATCATTAAAGTTGTTAGAGATTACATATATCTGTCATGCATATTTAGAAGGTTTTAGAGATTTGAAATTTTTTTCCTGCAGGTAATTATTCTTATATAGAAATTGGCTTGGGTTTTTATGGTGGTGGTAAGTATAAAGGGAAAAGAGTTCTTTGATAGGTCACAGATATGGAATTTCATCAAATCTACAAATCACGAGATAAACAACTTCTTTGTGTACATGTGTGTTATTATTTATTCAAGCATCTCTTTATATCAGATCCATGAATTTTGTTTGTTTCAGGCATTATTTTGGGTTTGACAACCCGAAACAGGTGAAGGCTCTTCTTGATATGTAGGAATTCAAAGATAATTTTCTGGATGGACTGTTACAGCTGTTTAGACAGTTGGCTTACAGAGGCTCATTCTATCAATTATTTTCATTCATATTATGTGGGCAATTTACGAGGGTTGTTTGAAAGGTTTGGCAAATTTCCAATAGACGGCAACACAATTTGTTCATTCATACCAGTGTTGGCACGTATCATCTTTTTCATGACCACTGGCAACATTTTAGTCACGTGCAATGCTTAGCTCTCGTTTGGCAAACATTTAAAATTATCTGATATTTGAAATTTTTTTCCTGCAAGTAATTATTCTTATATAGAAATTGGCTTGGGTTTTTATGGTGGTGGTAAGTATAAAGGGAAAAGAGTTCTTTGATAGGTCACAGATATCGAATTTCATCAAACCTACAAATCACGAGAAAAACAACTTCTTTGTGTATGTGTGTGTTATTATTTATTATTATTTGTTATTATTTTTTCTCCATTTAAAATGATCGTTTTTGCATTTTTCATAAAAATGGAGAAAAACGAGTTTCGTGTAGTGATAAAACACTTTTATTTGAAGAAGTGGATGGCTGTGCAGATAAAAGCTGAGTTAGATGCAGTTCATGGGGATTCTGCGGATTAAAGACTAATTATTTTTGGATAAATGAGTTTAAATGTGGTCGTAAGTCCATCGAAGATGAAGTGCGCTCCAGATGTCTGACTGAGGTCACTACGAAGGAAATGACTGACAAAATCCATGGTATCATTATGGAAGATCGTCGAGTGAAAGTGCGTGAGATTGCCGAGATTGTAGGCATCTCAACTGAATGGGTGCATAATATCCTGCACACGAAAAATTGGACGTGAAAAAGCTGTGTTCATGATGGGTGCCGCGATTGTTGACTGTCGATCAAAAACACATGCGGAAAGACATTTCAACACAGTGTTTGGCAATTAATCGCAATTCACAGGAATTTTTGTGTTGTCGATTCGTGACTGTAGACGAACTTGAATCCACCACTACACACCTGAGTCCAAGTAGCAGTCAAAACAGCAGACAATGCTTGGTGAAAGAACACCAAAGAAAGCGAAGACCGTTTTGTCAGCTGGGAAGGTGATGGGCACTCTTTTTTGGGATTCCAAAGGAATTAACATGATAGACTATTTGGGAAAGGGTAAGTCAATAACAGGAGTCTATTATGCATCATTATTGGACTGTTTAAAAGAAGAAATGAAGAAAAAATGGCCAAGACTGGCACACAAAAAAGTGCTCTTTTATCAAGACAATGCATGGTCCAACACATCGGCCATCGCAATGACAAAATTGCACGAATTGAAGTTCAAAATGGTTCCACATCCATTGTATTCTCTGGAATTGGCCCTGTGTGACTTCTTGTTTATAAACTTAAAAATTTGACTTGGTGGGAAAAAATTTTCATCAAATGAGGATGTCATCAAAGCTGTCAATGACTATTTTGCACAATTTGACGAATCCTAATTTTTAGATGGGATGAAAAAATTGGAGACTCGCTGGACCAAATGTGTAGACCTCGATGGAGACTATATTGAGAAATAAAGGTGATTTTTTTTCCAAAAAAATGTGTTTAACTTATTTTTTTTACCAAACTTTTCAAACAGCACTCGTACAAGCAGGATATAGCAATCATTTCCTCTTGCAATACTTCATGTAACAGGATTCTTCTTTGCAGGGGATGGTTCTGTTTTCATAGTTGGTTTTGCTAATTTTTAATTAGTGCTCATGCTTTTTTTGCAAGTTCATCTTCCTGAACAGAAGTTTTTGACTATTTTATCAGTTACTGCATTTGTAAATGGGATTTACAAATATTAGATAAAATTCTTAACATGCTATAGATTTTTAATGATGCTAGATATTCAAAACTCATGACAGATTTCTAGACATTCAATTTGTGAAATTGTCTGCTAGTATCCAGATTTGCAAGTTGCCTGTTTTATTATCATCTGAAATCCATCGAGTCAAAGGATTCATCGTGGGAGGTCTATACTCTCTCTCTCTCATGCCAAAAGATCATCGAACAGTGCATTGAACCCATTCACAGTTTCTGCACTTTCAGGCAATGCATTCCACTCAGCAATCACTCTCCATGCAAAGAACCCGCTCACATCCTCCTTATACAGCTTCTATGGATGGCTTCTAGTTCTACCCTTGCCACCTTCTACTCTATGAAACATCTTCTCTACATCAATCTGGTAGCAACTGCTCACCAACATGTCTCAATGATATCCCCTTCACTTCCACTTCTTCTATTCACAAGGCTCTGTCAAGTTGCATTCCCTCAATCTCTACTTGTATCTGACACTACCTTAGCAATCCTTCTCTGATGCATCTTCATCACCACGAAAACTAGGTGACCAAATCTGTGCACAGTAGTCCATATATAGTCTGATCAAAGCCTTATACACGGGAACCATAACCTCTATGACTATGCATGTCATTGTCCTTCTCATTATTGCTATAATCTGTTGGGACGTTCTTACAATTTTAGCAATGTGATCCCCAGAGTATGTCCAGCATCACTCCCAGATCTGTCATCTCCTTCAACCCCTTCAAAATTTTCATTAATTGTATACTCCGCATCCCAACCTTGCCTACCAAATTTTGAAGCCATGCACTTTGCAACATTAATATTGATAGCTCCAATTATTTGTCCACTGATACAGTCTATTCTGATCCTCCTGCAAGGCCACAATGTCTGCTCTACTTCTCATAGCCCTTCTTAACTGTGCATCATCGGTGAACAGCTGCACATCTCCAATTAAACCGGTCCCAATGTCATTAATGGAAAACTTAAACAATAATGGTCCCAAAACAGATTCCTGCACTCCACTAGTGACCTTCCACTTTTGGAATACTACTCCTCCGTATACAACCTGCTGATTTCTGTCCAAGAGCCTATCAGCTATCTGACTTACTAGTTTGTTATCTCATTCCATCTGCCTATAGTGTAGGGGATGGATAAATAATGGTAGCTTAAAAGGATGAATTAACCTAGTTGCAGTGCCTGAAGCCTTGTTTCCTTGATCCCAATGTGGCTTGAGATCCAACACAGGCAAATATCTCTGCAGTCTCCAGATTCCATGATAAGTCTTGGGACTTCGTAGATGTCTATGCAATAATAATTTCATTTAAGAGATGCTGGTTTCAAAACAGCAGAAGACATCAGTGGTACACCAGTCTTCTCCAAGTCTGCAGAGAAGTTAATGAGTTTGTGTAAATAATGCACCTTTTGTGGAGTTATATAATGTAATGTTAGCTGTATGACATGCAGCTTGGCAGCACAACTGCTACATTCCAATAGGGTCCAATTAGATATTATGCTATCTGGGAAGAAAACAACAATCCACTACAGATTCTGATTTTGAGCCATCTATGTTGACTGGAAGACATTTAGAGTATTCCACTGAGGGTATTTCAAATAGCTGCTGGTAGACAGATGGAGGGCTACAATATTTCCTTATCTTGCACAAAGAGAAACTGCATGATAAAATGCTACGGTGAAGTATGTTTGGAGGAATTTGTGTAATACTGTCTCTGGTGATGTCCACAGCCTGCATTAATTATTTCATGTGCAGCCCAAATGAGTGTGTGGCAGTGCAATGAGTGTTATATGTTTCTTCAACATGAACAAAAACTTATCCATGCAGAATGATGAAGCAGAGATTTTAGTTGCATATTGCAAGGCCAGTTGTCATCAAAAGAGAGCAGTAGTTCGGTTGTGATTCTAACTGCCAGATGGTGAAGAGGATCCAACCACTGAAGCAGAGACTCAAGAACTATAACTGAATCTTGACCAGAGAAGTGTTCAAAAGAAATACAGAAAAGAACATTGGTCTGCATCCAAGGAGCAGAAGACAGGATGTGAAGGATGTTCATTGCTTTCCAGTGCCTATTTCACAGTTGTCATATGTGAGGTAGGAATAGTTGTTTTATCAAATGTGAGTCCCAAGAATGTTACTGCTGTCACAAATGGGATTGATTGTCCTAGTTTTAGCTCTACGTGAGGAACAGAGACTAAATTTGTGGCAAAAGTGCATATAAACAATCTTATTAAATAAAAACTTGATCCATTTGCAAGAAGTTCACAGGTGAAAAGCTGGTCAATGGTTTCTTACAGGTGACAAAATGAAAGGAGTAACAAAACAGGGAGTCATCCACACATAGGGCAATGCTTTGGTGGAAAGAAATAGTTCAGTTCTCGAGTGTTTATAAATAAATTACAACGAAATAGGAAATAACTAATGAGAAACTTTATTTAGCATAGAATTTTTACCCTAGTGTCAGGAATATCTTCAGTATAATTTTCAAATTAAATAACTAGAAGAAGACTGAAAGATTCAACAATGATATAGTTTGACATGGTCTAAAATAAATTAATGTCAAAATGCACAAATTTAAATAAGAGACAAATTATTAATTAATTAATTTTAATAAACAAATGATTGACTATGGAATGTATGGAGAAGAACTATTTCCTATAATGAGAATAATTTAAAACAATAATTTCTGTTCAGATTCGGACAGTGAAGCAACATTTCACAACTCTCTTTACATACAGTAATGTCCCATCTTACGAATAACTTCTCATGAAAAACTTCTGCTGCGGATATCTCAGGATGAGATATCCGCAGCAGAAGTTTTTATTATTATTATTATATCTGATCCACACACAAAAGGCCACAAGACCTATAGCACATTAGTGTTGTGTGTGAACGAGAGGAATAGAAGACAGGAGGAGGAATCTGCTCACATTTTGCTTGAACAGCTGAGGGTTGTAATCTTTGAGGAAGGCAGAGAGGGAGACACTTTCAAAGGACAGAAGTAGATAGAATGAAAGAGGTGTTGGCTAACAGTGGCTCTTATTTTAATGATATTGGAGGAGAGTGGAGAAATAATAGTGGCCAATTCAGCAGAGCACTGTCTGTGAAAGTATCTGTAGAAGAGGCACAAGGCAGAAACTGAATGTCTGTGTGTGTGAGAGAGGGATTATTAATTAGCTGGACTGTGTTCTTCTGAATAGAATCGAGCAATCTTAGAGAGGATTTTGGTGCACCATCCCAAATATGGGAGCAATATTCCATGACTAGGTGGATTCGGGCTTTGTATAGAGTTAGCAGCTGTGAAGTAGTATCTTATGAGAAAAGTACACGAAGTTTGGTAGCTGCAGAAGCTATAGTTGAAATGTGGTTGAGCCAAGAAAGATTAGAGGTGTAGGTCAGTCCAAGAGGAGAAATCTGATTGTGTTTGGATATCTCAGTATTACTGAAGGTAGGGGGGGGGGTGTAAGCTGTTTCTTGCAAGAGATCAGGCAAAACTGAGTTTTAGTGGCACTGAAGTTTACAAGGTTGTCCTTACCCCACTGGGTTATAGCTAGATCTGAGTTCAGGTCCCTGGTCATGGTAGATCTTCAGGATTTTAATACTTGAGCGCTACAAGGTTTGTCGAATGAAAAGGAGGAATGGAATGCACTGTCATTAGCACAGCTATGGATAAGATTGGAAGTCTGTGAGAGTACTAGAGAAAGAGAGTAGGTGAAAGAACAGAGCTCTGGGGTACTCCTGCATTAGTAGGGAGATCTGTGGAGAGGAAACCATCCACCATGACACATAGTAAGTGACCAGTGAGAAAGTTGGCAATCCAGTTGCAGAGTGAGGAAGGCAGACCACAGGATGGCAGTTTGTTGAGTGGGCTCCTGTGTCAAACTTGATCAAATGCCTTTGAAATGTCAAGGGCAACCACGTGAGTTTCTCACATGGTTTCTCAAAAAGATACAGATACTCTTATAGGCATCTGTCTGAGAGTCTGATTGCAATAGCCTATATGTTTGTATTAAGTGAAATTTGTTGGAGAGGAGTATGGTTGTCCACAAGGATTGCCACTCTTTTATGGGAAGGTCCATCCCATATCCTATCCTCACAAATGATGGCTATATTTTGTAATGCTGGATCATCACTGAGCTTCAGGTATGTTTCCTGCAGGCAAAAGCACAAATGTTGTTGGTGTCTTGACAGTATCATCTGGTTTTTGACATGGTTTTTTTTTCATTGGCCTTGAATTTTTTCTGGTTGGAGACTTGTGAATGGCCAGTGTCCATCACTTCTTCTTTCTCAGGAAAAATATCAAGACAACTTCAAATTGGACTCCCTATACGGTACTAGATATATTAATTGTTTTATATCTTCTTTGGTGGGGATGAGGAGTAGAGATATCCATCTTATGAATTAATGGATCAGCAGACACGTTCTTGATTCTCTGGGCACGTTTCATTATTTTTCAATTAGCAATTAATGATTTTTTTTCTCTGATATGCACTGAAGAGACAGAGCATATCATACTGTTCAGGATGTTGTAACTGTGATAGACTGACATTAAAGCCTCTACTGACTTTCGTTACAGTTGCCCTCTCAGCATAAAATGGTTTACAACTAGATGTTACTACTTTTGTGGTATAGTGCCTCTTCTCCTTTGCTATGATACCAAGAAACGTCCATGTGCCAAAGTATACCTAATAAGCAGGTGTTTTCCTATACTACGATCTTGGTGTGTATATACACACACACACACACACACACACAATATGATAAAAATATCTAAAGATATTTATCTCAAGATTTTTATTTATTGGACATCCTTTTCGTCCTGCCACCTTTATCATGCTCAGGAATACTCTGGTTGTTAATCCCCCCCCCCCTTCCCTTAGGATTGGAGCAGTTTGGTATTTTGCACCTTTAATCTTTGTTCTTATGATCTTTACTGCCACACTGGGCACAGATGGCAGCACCATGACAGGCAATTTGAAAATGACCATACTTTGACATTTAGAGCAGCATAAAGAGTTTGGGATGTAAAACCTAATGGGGCAGCTGAGATACCTTGCTTTCACAGATGGCAGTTTAAGCATGTTGAAGGTAAGGATGATATTTCTTGTGGGAACCAAGTGACCATCCCTATGTATGAGGTCTTTCAATTCAGAGAAGATCTCTTCATGAGGAATGTCAAGGAGGTCTCACTTCAGTATCACTCCTTGAGTGTAGTGTTCAAAGTTTCGTGGAGGTGACTGTGATTGGCATATCTCCCAATAGATGTTCATAAAAGACATAATTTGATTGTGTCTGAGCTATTGTTTCTACCCACCATCCTTGCAGATAACCATGCTCCATCTGCCATGTTGGACTGATCATTCCCCTATCTGTTCTGAAGGATGACATTATGTGGGATCTTCATCAGACTTTAAGCACGTCTCCTGCAAGTGGGCCTTGAGATCATTGCTTTTTTCATTATTTACATTTGGTGGATCCATCTGGCATCCAATCTTGTTTTTATCTGTTCTCAATTTTTCTGTTTTAGGAAATTGTGAACAGCCAGTTTCATTCTCATCATCCTCAAGAAAAATATCTAAGATGTCATGAAATTTAACTCTATCAAGGAAAGTGAGCATTTTAATAGTTTTAGATTCTCTGTGGACACTGAGGTATTCATTTTATGTATAAATGGAGCTGGAGGCATATCCCTGATTCTTTGGAGTGTTTGGTCCATTATTTTTTCTTAATACAGGATTCTCACATAGTGGAACCATTTTTGTTCATGTTATCAGGAGTGAGGCCATATTCATTTCTTTCTTTGATTTACTCTAGACAGCTTGAGTAAATTATATCATTCAGGAATGATATCACTGTCAGAGGATGGACCAGTCATGAATGTTAATGTCCCTAAGAAACTTTTTTTTTTTTTTACTGTCACTTACTGTGCATAAGAGAATTTCCTACTAAATTTCACTGTGGTATATAATTTCCCTTGGCCTTGTGATATGGAATCCTTCCACCTTTACCATGCTTAGGAGTATGTTGTTCATCTGTAGAACATTTGGGTGTTTTGCACTTACAGTCTTCATTTTCATGTTTTTTACTGCTACACTGAGTATAGATGGCAGAGCTGTGACCATCAGCCTGAGCATGACATAACAACCACAACATCAAATCCATCACAGACAGTCGTATTTCTGGCATTTGGAGTAGTCTAAAAAATGCAGGGTGTATCATCTGACAGGACAGTAAGGATAGCCTGCTTTCACTGATATTAGAGGTTTAGGAATGTTAAATGGTGATAAGGATGGTATTTCTGAATGGTACCAGGCCACTATCCCTAAGTATGGGAATTCTGCCAACCCTTCTGGATAAAGAATGGTGATGTTTTCCTGATAGGATGCACACCCTTCAAATGCCTAATAAAGAAAGATAGGATATTAGAAGGTGTGCCAGATGTTTTCTTTCTTGCTGTCACTTAATATGGAAAAGGTTTCTAGACTTGGCAATAGCTTTTGATATATTGAGGATGATGATGAAACACTCTTGAGGATTTTTATTATTATTACGTGACATCTCCAGGGAGTCCAATGACTCATCGAGGGAGAGCACCTTCTCTACAATTCTGCCTCCACTACTCAATCCATCAACTGCAACGAACCGCAATTATACCAACACCATCTACCGCCCTCCACCACCACAAGTATTTTCACAGATGCTCACAAACATCCATGCCCATGGCAGGATTCGAATCCGCAGCCTTTTTGGCTGGAGAGAGATGCACCAACCACTCGGTCAATCAGGCCAGCCTATTTACCATCCATGGGGCCACACATGGATACCCACTACCCAGCAAGCAATGACTCTATTTGGAAGTGGAATGCCTCCAGGGCTACTCTAGATGCCATACTGGCACACCACAATACTGCAAGACAATTGATCCTTAGAGGATAACATATTAGTTAATGGATGCTGGACTGGATTATCAAGGACTAACTGCCATGCTGAAGAATGGGGCCAAAGCCATCAATGCAAACACTAGTAACCTCCTTTATGGATGTCCACAGGTTGCACTGTGAGCATATAATATGATTCTCCCACTAGGGAAAAAAAAAACAATAGAAAGAAATGGAAAATGAAAAGGGTCAGTATACCATCACTGGGAGGTAGCTTCTGCCTTGAACAAGGGCCACACACACACACATGGAGGAGTCAATTACTGTAATAGGCCTGGGTATACATAAAAGAAATTATAGATGAAATGAATTGACTAATTAGCACAATGAGCACAGGAAGCATCCTGCTTCCTGTGTTCATTGTGTGTGTGTGTGTGTGTGTGAAAAAATGCATGAGAAAAAGAAAATGGCATTTATACAGCTACCGAGAGTATCAGTAGATTTTCCTATAACTGAGGTAGACACTTCCTGAGATGGGAGAATAGTCATACAATCTTGACCTGGAAAGTAACATGATTATGTTTAAGGAAAGATATGACAGATGTTGTATGGATTAGCATAGATTTTCTGAGATGAGTGTTAGAATAATATCCATAATAATATTTTTGGCCTAGCTTCCAAGCAGAACTCTTTCCAATCAAAATAAATCAAGGAATAGGAAGTACTGACTTGAATACACACCAGAAAATATGAAGATGATAAATAAAAATAATAATATTCAGCATTTTTTAAAACATTTATCTATCTATATATATATATATATCTTAGACAAACTGTAACCTTACCTTTATAGAGAAATGCAGAGTATTTTTTGAAGATTTTATAAGATGCGACTAGTACACAAAAAAATGGATGTTCCAACTGTCCTGTAGCTTCATTCTTCTGCCATGATGACAATATTAATTTAGAATGAAATTTCAGAATAAGGTTAAAGATATCTTGGATTATTTTCATTACAGGCATTGACCTCTTTGAGAGCAGGCACCTGTAAATAATGTATGATTAAAAAAAATGTAACATAATAATAACAGGCACTTATCATTTAAAGAGTAGCTATAGTATTCAACACTAAATACAAGGATAATCTTGAATGTCAGGTAATATTAAATATGGTGATGCTGGCAAATATCAGAATGAAGAATTAGACAATGAGACTAATTTCAGCCTATGGTCCCACATAAAGCTCTTCTAGTGGAGCAATTTTTGACACATAAGAGAAGACAACTGGCACACACAAAAGAAAAACTGGTCTTTGTGAAGATCTAAACAGCAAAGTAGGAAATGATTACTAAACACACAGAAATGTTTTGAGAAAATATAGAGAAAAGAGCTATGCTAATAACAATAAGTACCTGCTGCATTTCTGTCAAGGATGTGGACCAGTAATTATTAGCACCACATTCCAAAATAAAGATGTACATAAATTAACATGGAGAGAAGACACAAGAAATAAGAAAAGCCTCAGTGACTATGTTTTATTCACAGAGATATCTTCATACTCATTCAGAACACAAGAGTATAAAGATAATTTGAAATTGAAAGTAATCACTATTTAGTTTTGAGCAGAATCAAACTGAATATGATATTGAAAAGAAAAGTGTGTAAGAAACTTTGAAAAAGAATAAGAGACACTTTCAGAGGTGAACTGTAGACTCATACACAAATTCAAGAAAAATTTAGAGAGTTTCAATATAGGAATTAAACTTTGGAGATTCAGTGGCAGACCATGAGGAAAACATTGACTGATTCAATCAGAGACATGCAGTGAGGTTTTCCACAAGAATAGAAAAATCAGAACTCCATGGTAGACTCAGCAAGATAAGGAGGCAGTCAAGGAAAATATTAAAGCATATTGGAAGTTTCTGGCAAAACATGGTATCTTATAGAATACAGAGCAAAATGTTAGAAAGTGAAGCAATGTGAACAACTAGATAAACAAAAGTCATGGGAAGACTTCAGTAAGATCAGAAAAGTTTAGAAATGGAGAAAAGGATAATATAAAAGGAATCAGAGATGATTCTAGATATCTGGAGTAATTACCTTGAAAGAATGCTGAATGAAACAAGCAGTGACAGCATAGTGACAGGAAACATTCTCAGGAAATGCAATAAAGAGTAGAGATCTTTGACATAGAAAAAGCCATCAAAACCGTCCCAAGCCAAAGATTAGAGAAGTACCCAAGGTAAACAGTAAAGAAAAAAATGAGTACATATCATGTTACATACAAAAGAAAATTGGTATCTACATATAAATAGAATATACACATACTGGCCACTGAATTAGAAACTTTTAATACCACGTTGGACCTTCTTTTGCCCAAATTACAGCACATATGTGGTTTGGCATTTATTCCACAAGATGTTGGACTGCATATACATCAATCAGGTGTTCACAAGACACTCTTAACTGGTTCCTCTCTACCTCCTCCTCATCAAGAAGAAACCCAGGGGCACAGTAGTCAAGATGGGATCTTAACAAGGCTTGATAAACAGAAACAACAACTTGCTTATCTCTGCCCGTCACAGTATTCTTCAGTAACCAAATGATCTGATGAGCTGATTTAGCCACTTTTGTTGTGTCCCCTAAACTTCAACTCCCTATTCACCAATGCACCCAAATCTCTGGTTTCGTTAACCTCCTGGAGTACAGTTCCACCAATGATATACTGCTGCTAATTTTTTCGCCCCAAAATGCATAACCTAACACTTTGCTACATTAAACTGACATCCATTCTCATTAACGCAGACTGCCAATATATCCAAATCATCCTGCAAAATTTTGACATCATGTGCATTCACTATTGCTCTACCCAACTTTGCATCATCAGCAAATAAATGAACAGTTCCTCTCAGTTCCTTTCCTACAGCCTCTGTCCAAAAAGAAACTGAACTTAGAAATAGAAACTAGTGGTGCCACCTGTTGTATCCTTTTGTTGTTGAAAGCAGCAACCTTCATTAGTGTTGTGTCAACTGTTTGTGACATTTGTTTCATTAGATGCCGAGTTATAGTGCCAAGAGTGACAGTGTAATTTGATGAACAGTCGGAAAATGAGTTTCAAACAGAGTTGCGATTGACTTTTGTGTTAAACTTGGTAAAAGTTTTACCGAAATGCATCAAACGCTTCAAAAAGCATACAATGATGAATGCTTATCCCATACTCAAGTTTACAAGTGGTTTAAGTGATTTCAAAGTGGTCATGAGACACTTGAGGACAACGAAAAGCCGGGCCATCCAAAAACTGGACTGAGTGAAGTTCACATGCAAAAAGTGCATGATTTCATCAAAGAAAACCCGAAATCTTCTGTGAGATTGATTGAAGATGAATTGGGATTCCAAAATCAACTGTGCACAACATTTTGACTGAGAGTTTGGGCCTTCGTAAATTGAATTCGCGATTTGTTCTGCACAAGTTGACCGACAACCAAAAAATGCATCAAATTGAACACTGCAAGGACCTCATTAAAACTGCTCGTAAGGACTCAAATTTCCGTGAAATGATCGTTACTGGTGACGAAACGTGATCTTTTGAGAATGAGCCCGAAACAAAGCACCAAAGTGCTGAGTGGAGACCACCAGAAGAGGGGCATCCAAAAAAAAAAGTCGCTTGGAGAAGTCAAAAGTAAAGACAATGCTGATTTGTTTCTACGATTCAGAGGGCATTATCCACAAAGAATTTGTTCCACCTGGCCAAAAGGTCAATGGTGAGTTTTATCTCAAAGTTTTTAAGTGATTGATGGCGAGAATTCGTCGTGTACGGCATGAATATCATGATGTAGGTAGCTGGTCACTTTTACACATTAATGCACCATCTCATCGTTCGAACATTCTCATCTCATCAGTCAAACCATTCTCTCACTCTGTACTTTTACTTTCATGATCTGTATCACTTTTTAAACTCACTCTGTATGCTATCTGGTGTTACATCACAATTTTCTATCGCATTCTGACTTTCATCCACTACATCAATCTCGCGACATGAGACACACTTCAGATTCTTGCTTTCATGACTTTCAGCAAACTTTCCCACTACTATCACTCTCAAACCAAACTGCAGCCGCTCTCAGCAAAGCATACATTCCACAGACCAAATATCAAAAAGTGGTATATGAGGGATGTGAGTTCGCAAGATTTAAGGGGAATTCGGATTTGCGAAGCCGAAGCTTTGTTGTCTTGGCTTGCTCATCCCCTGAGACACTTCACAAGTGCGGTAGTAGGAGGCCTCCTAGGGGTGATTCCTGGACACCTTTGGGTGACTGACCGGCCTGCTATGCTATTCCTCCCTTCCAGGGTTAAGTTTCCTCGCTTGCAATAACTCATCAGATGAAGGCTCCGACTCTTATAGGACAGAGCCAGGAAACTCGTCGAGTGCGATTCCAGATGTCTGTTTCTTCTTTGGAGGTGATCCTGCCACCCATCTCAGCAGCCTCTTCAGGAAGAAAATTAAAAGAAAGCTCTGCAAGTACTGTCATCAACCCATTTCTTCAAGTTCTCATCATGCTTGTTCCAGTGGTCAAGGAGTTCCAAATCTCAGACACTTTGTGTGTCAGGTCTATGATCGTGCATTCTCCACTGCAATTGGCCTTGGCATGCATCTCACCTCAAAACATCCAGTAGAAGCCAATGCTGTAATAAGAACTGAGCGTGTCAAAACATGCACTGCCGAAGAAGAAAAGATCCTCGCCACTCATGAGATCGAGTTGATGGCTCGAAAGATTAACATCAATGAGGCTTTATTTAGGGTGTTCCCATTAAGATCTTTGGATGCCATCAAATGGAAAGCCAGTAGCAAAGCTTTAGTTCAAGAATTGGCAGCCCATCCGCCACAAGTAGGGACAGGTAATATCTATTTATCTACTATCTCTACCTCTCCATCTTCCAGCCACCATCCTACTGTTGAAGAAGAGGCTTAGATTCTCAGACTGACATCATCTCTAGATGATCATCCTCTTCCAGAATATAACCAACAAATTTTTAAATCTCTCACCCAGACTCACCTTCTGGGAATGGATATCACAGATCAGTTAAATGACTACCTCCATGCTGAATTCTCCGAACACTTGATGCCTTGTCAACATCAACCTACGTCTCATTCTACAATGACTTTGTCAAATAGGAAGCAAAGGAAGAGGGCAATGTGCCAAAACCATCCTTGATGGTGCTTCCCCTCCACCTCTAGCAGACTTACATGATGATTTTGTTAAATTCTGGAGTGCAGTCTTTTCTACTCCACCTCCACACTTTTCTGATGACGACTAATCTACGATATTGAGGTCCATTCCTGCCCTTCAAATATACCAGCCTGTCTCTATCTAGGAGATCAAAGCAGCTCTTCCATCCAATTTCTCTGCCTCCAGACCTGATTGCTTTCCTGTGGCTAGGCTTCAGAAGGTGCCGTTGAAGATTCGTCAAGACTTATTGGACATTCTCCTTTCCAGTAAAGCAATACCACCATACCTACGTGCTTCAAGAACCATCTTCATTCTGAAGAAAAAACTTCAGGCCGTGCATCAGACTTTAGACCCAGCTTGTCCAACCTGTGGCCCGCATGCGGGCAAAGTATGGCTATGAATGTGGCCCAACAAAAAACCGTAAACTTACAAACTTTATGAGATTGCGTCTAAAAATACCATTAATACTACAAATACAATTTTAACATGCTATTAATTTATAAGTGATGAATTTTTGAATTTAACATGTTCTTTAGCAATGAGAGATTCATAAAATCATTCTCAAATTGTATTTATTCAAAATTGCTGCCCATGCGAGTAGTTACTTCTCGAAATAATAAATGGTGCGATAGCGCTCTTGCTTCCTACTTTTACCACACAATAGATGTCTCTCTATGTGCGCCATGGGTACGCTCGTACGGCTTTCAATTGTAAACAGATTCTATTTTTTTTTTTAAATTCCAGCATGGCTTCCACAGCGTTTCCAAAGAAAACCAAACCAAAAAATTATAGAAGAAGGAAGATTGTTCAACAAAAAGTGGACAGATGACTAATTTTTTGTCGAGGCAAATACTAAGACAATCTGCTTAATTTGTAGGGAATTTGTGCCAGTTTTCAAAGACTACAATTTGAAAAGGCATTACATGCTGTGAAATTTAGTGCATATCAAGGAATATGTCGTAAAGACAAAATAGCGGAACCGAATAAAAGTCTATCATCTCAACAAAGTTTTTTTAAAAAATAACAACTGAAACGGATTCTATTGTAAAAGCTAGTTATGTGGTTGCAAACCTGATAGCAAAATCAAAACCGTATGCTGATGGTGAGTTTATTAAGCAATGTATGGAAAGCATGGCAGATATAATTTGCCCTGATAAAAAAGGGAATTTTTCTAAAATCAGTTTGTTTCACCAGACTATAGCCAGGCAAATTGATGAAATAGGAAAATCTATCGAAAAAGGTTTGGAGAGTAGAGCTGCTAATTTTAAATTTTATGCTTTGGCGATAGACGAAAGTACTGATGCTACTAATACAGCTCAATTGGCAATTTTTATTAGAGGTATTGATGACGAATATAATATCACTGAAGAAATGGCTTCTTTAGTGCCATTAAAAGACACAACTAAATCAAGAGATTTATACGAAGCAGTGAAAAATACGTTAAAGCGATTTTCTTTGCCCATTGTGAACATATCTGGTATAGCTACTGATTGTGCCCCAGCAATGATAGGTAAAAGAGATGGACTTGTAAAATTAATAGAAGATGATGCAATTGCCTCCAAAAATTTATGTATGATGAAATATCACTGCATAGTACACCAAGAAAATTTATGCGCAAAAGCTTTAAAGATGGATAACGTCATACAGATTGTCATCAAGGCTGTAAATTTCATAAGGGCCAAGGGATTGAATCAATGCCAATTCCAGGAATTCCTTAAATTTATGGATGCTGACTATGGGACATCATTTAGTTTTCAGAAGTAAGATGGTTAAGTCGAGGTAACACGTTGAAAAGATTTTATGATTTGCGAAATGAAATCAAAAACAAAATTTGTGCCAGAACTTGATGATGAAAACTGGCTCACAGATTTGGCATTCTTAGTAGACTTGACCGCTCATTTAGATGAGTTAAACATGCGTCTTCAAGGTGAAAACCAACTGATCAATACAATGTTTCAAACTATAACAGCGTTCGAAATGAAACTGAAACTATAGCAATCTCAAATTAAGGCAAACAATTGCAGGCGTAGACTTCTGTGGCTAAGTGGTTCAAAAGATATATTTCGGTGATTACACCACATTTTTTATTATTCAGTTATACAAAATACTGAAATAATAGTTCCTGACAAGTTTCGTAAATCGTAGTACTTACATCTTCAGGGAGTAAATAGTAATATTTACTTAAAGTTTAAACAAGAGAATTAATAAATACAAATCATAACCGTCTGACTATTCATAAACTCAATTAACAGAATGCAGATATAAAACGTTAATGACGTTGAACAATACTGGACAATGTCATGTGTTTTTGTTCTCGTTCATACAGTCCGAGCTCAGATTGAGGTAGATTTTTTATTAGAGCTGACCACACTTGATGGAGAATTAAACCTTGATTTTTATTGCATTGGGTTGGGTTTTTCAGCATATTAGCAGCTTCTTTAAATTTTCTTATATAACTGTTGTTTTCTACATATGACATTGTTTTTTGCCAGAATACATCGTGTCCAGTGGAAGTGGTATGGAAAGCAAGACCCGTTTTTTGTTCTCTTTTGTATTGTAAGTCTTTTTGGTGTTCAGCCATGCGTATTTCTCCAGATCTTCCTGTCTGTCCTACGTAGCAAATCCTCCAAGAGCAATGGATTTTGTAGACTCCTGGTTTTTTAAGAGGATGATGAGGTGGTTTTGGTGGATGTAGGAATCTTGAGATTTTTTCCATAGGAAGGAAGGCTACTTTTATGTTGTGTTTGTTCATTAGTCTGGCTAGCTTATCTGTAACATTTTTGATATAAGGAAGCGAGATTGCGTTTTTGTAATCCTGTTTTATTGTGTTGTTAGTTGGAGGCATTTTAAGGATTCTCTTGATGGTTTTTGTTTCATACCCATTCTGTTGGAGGATTTGTGTTAAGTATTTTAGTTCTTCATTACATCTTTATTGTGTGCTGGAGATATCGTATGCTCTGTCTGGAAGAGTTTTAATTAAGCTTATTTTTTGTGAAGGATGGTGGTGTGAGGTTGCATTTAGAAATCTTCCAGTGTTTGTCGGCTTCCTATATACTGAGAAGGAGAGTTTACTTTCTTCATTAATTTCTAATAGAATATCCAGAAAAGGAAGTTTTCTATTTTTTTCTTGTTCTAAAGTGAATTTTATGGTGCTGTGCAAATTGTTGAGATAATCTTTGAAATTGATAAGTTCATCTGTTGTTCCATTGAATATGATGAAAATATCGTCCACATAGCATAGCCATGTTTTTGTTTTTTTATGGTAATTCTTAAGAGCATTGTTTTCAAATTTTTCCATAAATAGGTTTGCTAATACCGGTGATAATGATGAACCCATGGCCAGTCCTTCTTTTTGTTCCCAGATTCTGTCTTGATAGGTGAAAAAAGCATTGTTTATACAATGTTTAAAGAGATTTAAGATGTCCGGAGGGAAGAGGTCTTCTAGAAGATTCAAAATTTCTTGTCTCAGGACGTTTGTAAACAAGATAATAATGTCTAGACTTGCTAAGATGTCTGTTGGACCAATATGCATCTTTCACTTTTTCTATGAAATGTTTACTATTTTTTATGAAGGAAGATGTTTTTCCTATATGTTGTGAAATCATGTTGGTGGGGTATTTTGCCAAGTTGGAAGTCGGTGAATCTCTTCCATCTACTATTGGTCTTAAAGGTATATCTGTCTTATGGATATCTTTGGAACACCATATATTCTTGGTATCAAAGGATGTTTTGATTGTAAGAATTTTTTTAAGTTCTTCCGTCCAGAGAGGCATTTTTTTATTAGATTATTTGTTTTTTTGTGTGTCTGCCAAGTCGGGTCTCTGTCTAAGGGTTTGTATCTTCCAGGAGACTTTTCATTTTATTATCATATTCTGTAGCATTTAAAACGACAGTTGCGTTGCCTTTATCCGCTTTGATTATGACAATATTTTTGTCATCCTTTAACTTTTTAAGGCAAGCATATTCATTGTAAGGTAGGTTCCTACGAGGTAATCTGCTTTTTAATAGTAAAGCTGTACTTTCTATATGGATAAGATCTGCGGTGTTGTCCGGTAGATTTTTAATTCCTTTTTCTATTTGTGCTATGATATCAAATTTTGGTAGGAAACGTGGGGTTAAGGCAAAGTTAAAACCCTTAAGTAAAAGGTTATTCTCCTCTTTTGTTAGGACTCTCGAAGAAAGGTTAATAACTACTTTTGAATGATCTAGTTGTTTTTTATGTATTTCCTTCTTCTGAAGGAGTATGTTGAACTTATGAATAAATGTATGTTTCTTCTGTTCTGAGATCGCTATTGCTTTGTTGAATGTAATACTATCGATGTTGTTCCATAAACAGGATGGAAGAGATGTGGCCAGTTCATTATGAAGAGAAAAAGTGTCATTACTAATTAATGCTAATTCTGCTCTAGTGGCTGTAATTCTTTCTCTTAGAAAAGCTAGTTCTATTTTATGATAAATTCTGGAGGCCTTGTTTGTATGCATGGCTGAACACCAAAAAGACGTACAACAAAAAACGGGTCTTGCTTTCTATACCACTTCCACTGGAAACGATGTACTCTGGTGGCAAAAAAAGACGACGTCTTACATAGAAAACAACAATTATATAAGAAAATTTAAAGAAGCTGCTAATATGCTGAAAAACCCAACCTAATGCAATAAAAATCAAGGTTTAATTCTCCATCAAGTGTGGTCAGCTCTAATAAAATATCTACCTCAATCTGAGCTCGGACCGTATGAACGAGAACAAGAACATGTGACATCGTCCAGTATTGTTTAACGTCAATAACGTTTTGTATCTGCTATTTGAGTTTATGAATAGCCAGACAGTTATGATTTGTATTTATTAATTCTCTTGTTTAAACTTTAAGTTATACTATTTACTCCCTGATGATGTAAATCCTACGATTTACGAAACTTGTCGGGAACTATTATTTCAGTATTATGTATAACTGAATAATAAAAAATGTGGTGTAATCACTGAAATATATCTTTTGAAGGCAAACAATGTTATGCATTTCGACACGTTCACACGGTCCTGTGAACAATGAAAAATATGCAGCCTTGCTTTTCAATTTGATACAGGAATTTGAGAACAGGTTTCAAGATTTCCTGAAAAATCATCAATCTTTAGGTATATTTGCGACTCCATTTTCAGTTGACATAAACATATTACCTGCCAATTTTCAAATGGAATCATAGAGCTACAATCTGACATTCAACTTAAAGAAAAATTTGATCATGTCTCTTTACTGGACTTCTATAAGATATATCTTCCCAGAGAAAAATATCCCTCGCTTCACAATCATGCCTTATTCATGTCATCGCTATCTGGAAGCACCTACATTTGTGAGCAGCTATTTTCAAGGATGAAGCACACGAAGAATAAAACTAGAACCAAAATATCTGATGAGCGCCTTGAGAACTCACTGAGAATTGCAACTACTTCCATCGAACCAAATATCGAAGCATTAGTGTCTCAAAAACAATGTCAAACATCTCACTAATTTCATGTTGCTGTCTTGTCTTTTACTTTTATAATAAAAAATTCATGAATTAATGAAGTTTAAATAATTACTTAAATAATGTTAACTATATATTCTGTTTTTTTGCTCATCAGCTATCGTTAGTGTTAGTGTATTTTATGTGTGGCCCAAAACAACGTAGTCTTCTTCTAATGTGGCCCAGGGAAGCTAAAAGGTTGGACACCCCTGCATTAGACCTATTACCATCTCCCCTGTGATACTTACTCTATCATAAAATCTTAGTTAAACGACATCAGCAACATATACAGCATGATTATAGACAGAGAGCTTTTGTCCCTTTGGATGGCTGTGCCAAGAATATATATCTGCTTTCTTCTCTTCTCTCTGATTCTCTATGTCACCTTAAGCTCTCTATATGGCATCGCTGGACCTCCAAAAGGCTTTTGATAGCGTCTCCCATCCTGCTCTCCTTCGAGCGCCTGTCTATTGCTGAATGTCCAGATCCCTTTCTTTCCTATGTTATAGAACTACACTTGGGTAGCTCCATCACTATCACTACAGGATCCCATGTGACTTCTATTCCCACAGTGCGGATGTTTGCCAGGGTGATCCTCTATCTCCCCTTTTCTTTAACTGCGTCATAGATGAGATTCTTCATTCTCTTCCTAGACATATAGGCTACTCTCTAGGCGCTTTTTCCTTTAATGCTATGGCCTTCGAGGACGATCTTATTCTCGTAGCCTCTACTAAGGTAGACTTGCAGGAACTCCTTGACCAGGCAGTTGACTTTTCTCTATTCGAGGCCTTTTTATTAATGTAGAGAAGTCCTGCTCTTTAGCTCTCATCTCCTCTGGTCGTGACAAGAAGCTTAAGGTCGAGACTATAGAGTTTCCCCTGCACGGGAGACTGTTGCATTCTTTGACCATCCTGGAAGAGTGGAGATACCTCGTATCATGTTCACCACAAAGGGAAGGTCTTCTGTCCCTTCTATCCTAGAAGCTGGAATCGCTTCTTTGAGGAAGGCTCCTCTAAAGCCGCAGCAAAGACTGTTTCTCCTTTCCCATTATCTCCTACCTCGCTTTTACACCACAAGTTGGTGCTTGGTAGGATATATATCTCGGTACTGTCCCGAATGGACAGGGCTATCCATTCAGCCGTGAGATCATGGCTCCGACTGCCACCTGACACTCCTACTGCATACTTCCATGCAAGGATGAAGGATGGCAGGCTCGGGATTCCATCCCTTAGATGGCTGATCCCATGCCTGCAGCTGTCCAGAATCACGAAGTTAGAACTATCTTCTTCCCCTATCTGCAGAGAGGCTTTCTATAGCCCATTAATACAAGAAGACTTTAGGTGGGCTAAAGGCTTGTCCCATTATCAAGGTACCTTAATTGAGTCAGCACCCGCAGAACACAAGAGATGGGCAACTCAGCTGCACTGTTCTGTAGATGGTCCTCCTTTAAAAGAGTCATATTTGGTTCCTCCCCAGAATGATTGAGTAAAGGATGGCGCTAGTCCTCCCTGGGTTCGAGTATATTGACCTTATCAGGACGAGGATCAATGCCCTGCCCACTCAAACTGTAGGGCTGGTTGCCACTACAGTGAGACTCTGTCTAAACAAACACACGTAATAACCACAGTAATAAGTTTTAATAAGTAAATATTTCATCCTAAGTATCTTAGAACATCGTCAGTACAGTTAATGCAAACAATACTAGGAATAACACATACGTTCTTGCTATTCCTAAAGTATAGGAAATTGTCATACAAAATTGTGTAAAATAATTTCTTTATATATGTTATCTTATTTTAATGTAATTTTTTTTATTATTTTTTTTTTCAGTTATATTTTAATTTAATTCTATAACATGCTACTGCACGCATATTTGGATTCCATTGAAATCATGCGCTCTAACTATGTTATTCCTAGTATTGTTTGAATTAACTGTACTGACGATGTCCTAAGATACTTAGGATGAAATATTTACTTATTAAAACTTATTACTGTGGTTATTACGTGTGTTTGTTTAGTCATGAATTCTCCACAGGTTTCATTGTCTTATATAGCCCAATGTTGCTTCCGTACCTATGGGAGTCTGTGTGCAGTGGCATGATGCCGTGGTCTCCATTCTGAACAACCGCTTTAAGAACAAAAGTTGGAAGACCGCAGTGGAATCACATTATAGGACCTCAGCGGGTTTGCGTAAGCCAGACATAGTGATTAAAAGAGATGGTGACATTTGGGTAGTTGATGCCCAGGTGGTGGGAACAGGGGGCTCACTAGCCTATAGCCATAATAATAAGGTAAACTATTATAAAAATGGCCAAATCTAGATAGTAAGATATGGGAGGAGCATGGGGCAACTCTGAGGTTTACCAGTGCCACCATCTCTTTACATGGCATATGGAGAGCAGATAGCTATAAGGACTTAAAACAGCTTGGGCTTACGCAGAAGGGAATAAAAGTTCTTTCATTGAGGGCTCCACAAGGCACACTGGTGGCATGGCATTGCCACCAGAGAATGATTACAATGATAACTAGAACAGGCATTGGGTAAAACACTTGTAAACGCTTAGTCCTATATCGAGTCTGGACGAGATGTCTGGGTAGTACTGCCCATAACCAGTATAAAGATTAATACAGGGGATCCTTGAGTTACGTCGGAGATCCGTTCCTATGGACCGATGTAAGGCGATTTTCGATGCAAGTCGGAATTACCACAGCATAAGTTACTTACCTAACCTAAAACACCCTAAAGTCATACGTATATATCAAGAAACAGACCTAGGCCATAGGAAAATGAAAGGGAGAACATAATTACTGTATAGTACAGAAAAATGACAAAAATGAAACTGTAATAAAAAAACAAACATAAAAATGAGAACAATCCCCAAAATGACAAATGAAACTGTACATTCTGTACAGGTGATTAAAAAAAAACAAAAAACAAAAATGAAAACAATTCCTTCTTTTTATCCTGTGGTTGGCTTGCACACTGGAAGGGGCATTGCAAGGAGGGAGAGACTGACTTAATGGAAGGAGGCTGGAAAGGCAGGACAGGCTGCAGAAGGTGCAGGAGATACTGAAGAAGATGGAGAGGCTGGAAGAGGAACTGAAGAGACAGTTGAGGTACCAGCACCTGCTGCAGGCCTCTCTACCTTCGTGAAAAAACGTACCAGGCTAGCCTGGAATGATACCACCCTCTTCTCCTCGTATATCTCCCTATAACACTGCAGGCAATCCATAACCCCTCGGAAGACCTTTGTGTACCTAGCAGTGTTGGGATCCTCAGCCTCAAACTTGGCCAGCCCATCCTCAATGAGGGCAAAACCTTCTGCCAAGCCCTTGGTGGTGAATCTCCTGGGTTCAGGGGTTCGAACTGTTTCCTTCTCCTCCTCCTCAATCAGCTGCTTTTCTAACTGAATGAGGTCTTCTGCTGACAACTCCTCCCAATGAAACGCCAGAAGCTCTGTGACATCTTTGGCCTCCACTTTCAAATTCATCTGCTTCCCCAGGGCAACAACCTTCTCTGTGACAGCCTCAACTGTCTCCTCATAGCCATGGAAATCATTCACAAACTGGGGACACAGTTTTTTCCACACACCATTCAAATTTGTCTGCTTCACTTCATCCCAAGCATGCTCAATGTTTTGTATTGCATTATAAATGCTATCCGATTTCCAAAAGTCTTTGAGAATTAAGTTCTTGTCTTTTTCAGTGGTCCTGAAAGCCATAGCAAATGTCCTGCGGAGGTAGTAGGCCTTAAAGGAAGCAATAACACCCTGGTCCATAGGCTGCAAAAGGATTGTGGTGTCTGGTGGAAGGTAAATCACCTTAACATTAGGGTGAAAGTCATCCAAGTGCAGGGTGACCAGGGGCATTGTCTAACAATGCCTTAAAGGGCAGACCCTTGGCTGTACAGTACCTCTGAACTTGTGGCACAAAATGGTTGGTAAACCAGTCCTTGAAGATTTGAAGTGTCACCCATGCTTTCTTATTAAACCTCCAGATGACAGGCAGTTGACCCTTCCAAATACCCTTTAGTGCCCTTGGATTTTCAGCCTGATAGACCAATAAGGGCTTCAGTTTTAGGTCGCCAGCAGCATTAGCCCCAAGAAGCAAAGTTAGTCTCTCCTTATCAGCTTTATGGCATGGTGCTGCCTTCTTGTTGGTGATATAGGTACGATTAGACATACGTTTCCAAAATAGGCCTGTCTCGTCCACATTAAACACTTGTTGATCACTGTAGCCCCCCCTCCCTTATTATCTCAGCCAACCCCTCAAGAAACTCACCAGCTGCTTTATCATCACCACTAGCAGCTTCACCTTGCACCTTAAGGTTATGTATATTTCCCTGAGCCTTAAACCGCATAAACCAACCTTTATTAGCATTAAACTCTTCACCTGCACTCATTTTCCCCCTTTCACTTTTCAATGCCTAAAACAATCTTTTCGCCTTTTCTTGAATTAACATGAGGCTAACTGGGATAATACGGCGTTGATGCTGGTCTTCCAGCCAAAGAACAAGAAGCCTTTCCATCTCAATCATGAGCTTACTACGTTTTTTTGTAATCACAGTCTATTTCATGGGCACCAATCCCTTCATGTGTGCGAGGATGCGAACTTTATCCTTGATAATAGTCCCGACTGTGGTACGACTTAAGTTCAATGTGCGGCCGATGTGCGTTGGTGTTTCTTCCTTTTTTGCCCTTTTAATAATGTCTAATTTCACTTCTAATGTAATGGCTTTCCTTTTCTTCGACACACTGCCATTGGAAGAGTCTGCCTTATGTTTGGGAGCCATATTGAAGGGTAAAAAGTCACAAAAAAACACAAACACAAAAGTGAGAGCAGATGTAAACAAAGCACCCGGTACCCAAAGAGTGTATTGCTGGGACCCAAGCGATGCCACCTCTCCCAAACAAATACCGCATAACAGCTTATTCTTCCGCCACGCTCACAAACAACTTCGCCGCGACATTTGATTTTTTCATCATGCTGCTTCAAGTTGAAACGACGCATGTCGAGTATCCCCTGTACAGGGTGTTTCAAAAAGAATGTCCTGATTTGAAAATTGTATATCTCTGCAACCACAAACCACAAATGAATGCGACTTGTACCATGTGAATGGCCTTGGCCCAGAGTTTGATATGGCAACCTAGATGCCACTACTAGCGCTCAATAGCCGCTATGCTTAGTTAAGTTAATTATTTGAAATCGGGTCATTCTTTTTTGAAACACCCTGTAAAACAAAATAAAAATAAAAATAACCAGTGGTGTACCACAAGGATCAGGTGCTTGGTCTACTGTTATTCAATCTGTAAATTAATGATACTGGGAAGGATTTGCCATGCAACATATAGCCATTTGCTGATGATGCACAGATAGGTAATGTAATCAGGAATGCTGCTGATATGCAGTACTTGAAAAATGATTTGAATAGGCTGGAATTGTGGGCATGGGAAAATGTCAGTAAATATAAAGTCATGCACTTTGGCGTGATGAGATATCCATTCGTTATATTATATTGGTGGGATTATGCTAGAAGAAACTGATCAGGCTAGGGTTCTTGGAGTGTTAGTAGATAGCAAGTTGAAATTCAGGGCCCATGTAGCAAAGATTGCAAATAAACCCAAAAGATAATTGTAATGCTGAAATGAATTTTCACATGCAAAGATAAGGATGTCATTTTGCCTCTTTACAAGACCTTGATAAGACCTCACTTGGATTATTGCGCGCTGGTCAAGTCTCCTGGTTTCCGTTGCGATTCTGATACAGTGGAGACAGTGCAAAGAAGAGTGTTAAAAATGATAACCTGGATTGTGGAATACTGATTATGAAGACAGATTGAGAATTTGTAGACTTCAGACACTAGCTAACAGGAGAAAGATGAGTTGATATGCTTGAGACTTACAAACTTCTGAAATGGTCATACAGGATTTTATCATCATCATCATCAAGTCTTTCCATGCTACTGGTGCATAAGGATGCATATAGGATTTCAGTTAATGGAATTTTTCATTTTATGGAGGATGGGGAAAGAACAAGTTGGCATCATTGGAAGATGAGAATGAACGCTGCCAAGCAGGGGAAGGTGAGGACTAGATTTTTCTCTCATAGAGTGGTGTATGATTGGAATGGATTACCATTGGATACCGTGTGTGTATATAGTGTGAATGAATTCAGGAATAAGTATGCTAGCTGGTGAGTGTAGTATGTGGCTTTCCTTGATGAGTCCCTGATTCTCTGGAGGTCTCTCTTAATAATAATAATAACAATAATCCAGCAGTGAATATGCAAGCACAAGATAAAGAGAAATTGGTAAAGATTAATCCACACCTCATACAGTAGAGGAAAGAGTGCAAATGAGATTCACTGCTTTCATGCGCTTTTCTCTAAACTGATGAACGTGTGCAAGAGATTTAAGCTTTCTGTCAAAGATGAGTCCCAAGAACTTGGCTTCTGTTGCTACTGTAATATCAGTTTGTCCCATTCTTAACTCGGGATCTGGGTGAATAATGCATTTTCAACAGAAGCGTATACAGACACTTTTTTCCTGCTGAAAACGTGAACCCATTACTATGAGCCCATGGAGAAACATGATCGACTGCTTGCTGAAGTTGTCTTTCAAGTACCTACATGTTACAAGGTGATAATGAGTTAATTTAGAGAGCAAAGTGTGTCACACTAAAGATGGAGACTTGGGAACATTTACTTCTTGATGACATGGCTAAGAAAGTGCACTTCTCATTTGGACTTGGAAGACCCTGTTAGAAAGTTTCATTAAATATAGGAGGAAAATCTTCTGAGACCTAGGTAATAGAGGTCTTTTAATACATCATATGTGATTGTCTGTGAAAATACTAGTGGTGGTGGTGGGTTTAGTGGTGGAGACAGAGAGCTGTAGAGTAGGTGCCCTCCCTCACTGAGTCTTTGGACTCCCTAGAGGTGTCACATAATAATAATATCTCCAGGCAGCATCATAAGCTTTTTCCATGTCAAAGAACAATGAAACCAGATGTTCTCATTTCAGAAATGCATCCCTAATGTTTCTAAACAGACCAAGTAGTCCAACATTCAATGATGACTACAAAACTCACACTGTGTTTTGTAGAGAAGACTGCTGATTTCTAAACAGAAGAGCAGCCTGGCATTAACCATTTTCTCCAATATCTTGCAAAAACAGTTTGTCTTTTGGGATGGCAACAACAACTGTCTTATGACTCTGGAATACTTCATGGGTAAGTATTCTGTTGTATAGTAAGAGAAGAAAATCCATAGAGGAGGATGGAAGATATTTCCTCATTTTACAATGGATGTCATCAGGACTTACTGTATTTGGAAGTGAGATAGTAAGGGAGTTCCTACATAACGAATGGCTGATTGTATGGCCAGTGTCCACTGGCCACTGTTTTTCTGTTGCTATTTCAATATTAAAAATTCAGGCAGATATAATGCTGTTGCTGAGATTCTAGCAAAATTTTCTATCAAAACATCTGCAACAGCTTTCAGATTAGCAACAATACATCTATTATGGTCAAGGGTAGACAAACAGTGTTTTATATATGCGTTTAATTTTCCAGATTTTATTATTATTATTATCCTGAGATGATACATAATGGAGTCACAGTCTCACCTAGGAGGTTCCTTTTGTCAGACGTAGTTCATCATACTGTGCCTTTAACATTCAAACAAAATGGACACAACACTGTGTGGGATAGTCCATTTTGTTTGAATATAATTTTTGCACTGGTTGATTAATCTATGATGTAAATTGGATCTAAGACCACTTTTGACTCTGACTTTTTACATAGCGTGCTTTGAACTGAGCACATTTAAAGTTATTAGATTTGATGCAGTGGGATATCTATGAAATATATTTCATGCTCTGTCTTGATCCGTTTTGGTTACTTCACACCCAGGGTTCCACCAAGGCTTTGGATACAGTGGAAATGGATGTTGTTTTTGGAATTGTGGCTGTTGCTGCCTGGGCAGTATAATCTGTTACACACTTCACTGATGGGTATTGTGTTAGCATTACATTTTGCACAATGAGAAAAAGGACTTCAGTCAGCATGGCCCATTTTCCATATTAACATTTGTGTAGGAGAATATACAGGGTGTTCGGGATAAATTTGACAGTTTCGTAAGGAAAAAGAAAATCTTCTTTGTATCTATTAAATTTAATGAATTGACAAAAAAACATTACAGGCAGAGTTAATTACAATACTATCAACAAGATTTACTCAAAATAACCACCATTAGCATCGATCACAGCTTCAATTCTGCTTCGGAACCTCGAACAAGCTGATGCTACAGTCTCCCTGGGAAGGGCCGCAAAAACTGTTTTAATTTTATCCATTAACTGGGCTTTTGTATTACTGGAAGTGCGATTGGTGTCTTTTTCAACTGCGCCCCATACAAAATAATCCATGGGGTTAAGGTCTGGGGAGTTTGGAGGCCAAACATTTGGACTGGTGAAGTCGTAGAAATTTTCAGACAACCATTTTTGACTTTTCCCAGAGGTGTGGCAAGGGGCCGAATCCTGCTGCCATACATACGGCCTACCATTGGCTACCCTTGTTATCCAGGGCTTGACTACAGTTAGCAACTCCACGAACAAAGCCCGAATTCCAATGCCAGGGTTCTTCAACACCTGTTCCTGCAGATTTGCGAGGAATTCTGCTGTAAGAACGCAATCAGATCCTCTGCTAGGGATCTTTCTTCTTGCTACATCCTCGTAGTCACCATTGCAAGTCTCTAGTTCATGCCTGATTGTTTTTACTGTACTCAGGGAGCATTGGGCAGCAGTCGTAATATCCTTATTTTGATGGCGGGCACGAATCATCATGATACAAGTTATTCTCTTCCATGATTCAGGTGGGTTCCAGCTATCCATCCTTTCTGACATCTTGTATATGAATGAAGAAGGGTCCAAACTTTTAAATGAAGAGAAGTGTGTGTTAATACATGTAACTTACGGAAAAATATAATTAATTATAAATATGTCAAATTTATCCCGAACACCCTGTACTTCCTATGAAGGCAGTGCAAATAACAGTAAAATAAACGTTTCCATAGATGTTTTCTTTGACATTCCACACAAGCAGTGGAAAAATGTCAGGAGAGCAGATCAGAAGATCCATTGTAGAATATTAGTGGGTAGGTATATATGTCTGCGCGGTTAGCCTAGTGGCTATGGGCATCGCAACCAAATGCCTGGGGAAGGAGTGTCCTAGGTTCGAATCCCGTTGACGACGTGAGGAGCTCAAGGATCTTCCTTGGCCATAGCCAAGTTAGCCGGTCTTGGGCATGGGCAGCAAGGTTTTTCCCCGGTTTATCCTGGGATTTTTCATTCCGCAAGCAGGTAAACCGGTCCCGTGAATACACAGGCTACAGTCATAGGATACCTCCAGGAAAAAGGAGTAACCAACCTATTCCGTAGGATTTCAGTTCCAAATGCCTACACGGTAAAAAGTGTAGGTCAGCGAGTGAGCATAAATTAGGAAGGTATATATGGAAGAAGGTATTAACTCCATTATTAAGGGAGAGGTCATGATGGTTGAGCACTATATTAAGGGATGTTGGCACTATCCCCCAGTGTTGTGTACATCAAAGTCATTCATGAGAAGTACGGGCTGAGGCAGTTGCAATATAAGATTATCAAGCTCCATCTCATTTAACTCATAATCCTAGTTGTAAATATAATAAATATACTGTAATAAGAAATCCTAAGGATAAGCAAATTCATACTGCTTCCAGAGCACTATTAAGCTGGTTATGATGGAAAGGAGAATGAGTGCCCACTAGGAAAGCTACATCACCATGTATAGAACCATCTCTAGTTTTGTCATTATGAACAACAATGAAATTCTTTAAGGTAAGGTCCTCACTGGGATTTAAACATGCTTCCTGCAGATAGAAAGAGAAAAGACTTGTGTTCTGCAGCAAAATCTTGATATGTAAATCTGGCAAACCCCATAATAATTCCATGGTAATACTGTTTTGGCTTTGTAGACTTGTCCAAGTTCTGAGAGGCTGAGGGCTTACCTTTTTCATTCACATAATCAATTGATTTAAAAAAAAATAGAAGGCCAGAGTTCATATCTTCCTATAGAAAAATGACTATCATTCGATGTTTCAAGATCTTTCATAAGTTTAATTTACTTTCAGTTCATATAGAGTATCCATTATTCTGTGTGTGTGTGTGGAGGGGAGGTATATGGTGGTTTATCTTTTAAGTGATATTCTCAACATAATTTTTCTGACAAGTGGCATCTCATCGAGCATGACTAATTTTGGAATTATTTCTGGAGTAAGACCATACGTTGTATGACTGATGCACTCCACAGAGAAGCGCTAATGCCAGTGAAACCTTTATCAAATACACTAATAAAAGGCAATTATATGGATGCTTGGGCAGTACCATGTCTTTTAAGTAATGTAAGCTAAAGCAACTTAAGGATGCTAAAGTTTAGGTATAGTTAAATTTTCATGTGATGGAACAGACATACAAGTTTGTGTTGCCTTTGATATTTTCTCGACTGCCACCTTTTCAGCATAAGAGGATCTCAGGACAGGTGTGGTAATGGCTAACATTTTTTTTGCATCCTGATATGATATATTATGTTCCATTTTCCTTTTTGCTCTTTCAAAAAAAAAATTTTTTTTTTTTTGAAAGAGCAAAAAGCCTTTTTTTGAAAAGGTGACCTCTAGTTGTCTATCTGTTTGTGATGTATTGAAAATTACTTTTGTGTCAAACTTAGAGAACCCTTATCATATCTTATAAGTTTCCATCATGCCCCTCTTCTCTGTCTATTAACTAAACTTTGCAATGCCCACACCTTCAATCTATGCTAATATGAAACTTTCCACAGACAGGCCACTAGCTTGGTCACTTGTCTTTGAATCCTCTCCAAAACTCCCGATCTCTAAGAAACCCAGATAATCAATTTTGTGCATAGTAATAACCTGTGATTCACCCTCCTGTGATGCTAATAATAGCCTCCTGATTTTAACTTGCTAGCATGTTTTTTCAACATCCAAGTAATCAAGACCCACCTTTTACAAAGTCATGCTTCCCATAAGAGTATATTCCCACCCACTAACTGCTGGATTTTATGTTTAACTGACTTTTCCAATACTTTAACCACCACTCCTGAGATATTAATTGATCTGTAATTTGCAATTTCTGTCTTGGAGCCATCTTTATGTAATTAAACAATCTTAACCTCTTTTCCCTCCTTTGGAATCTCAACAGAGCTGAGAATGAAATTAAACAACTTTTGTCATAGGCACTGCTAATACTCTACAACATTCAAGCAGCAGATAGACCAACACTCTGCTTAGTCCCAATGCTGTATTCATGTTGATATTTTTCAATATTCAGAGCACCTCCTGCTCATCTAACTAAATTTTTTCACATAAGTCAATGTCACAATGGCAACTGCAAAATCTCCACCTGGATAATAAAACTTTACAAAGTGATTAGTAAGCAACTCAACCATTTCTTCTACTTCTGTCACCTTCCTACAATAGTTCATACCAGTTCATACTTTTCCTGTTCACTTTTTCTTTCATTCTTTCTCCGTCTGTACCAATCGCTTCTCCAATCATTCAAGCTCATGTTTTGTCCTGTGAGGGACTCCATGTAAGCCTGCTATTTCACTGTTCACTCTCACCTCATCATCCACACTTTCTGCCACTTCTTTCATACTCTCATTCATATTTTGTCCACTGTCATTCACTCCTTCCACATTTTCTATACCACTTTCAATATTCTACCTATTATTAATATTAGTTACTTCATTCTCCTGTTTTTCAAATTGCTCACATTTCTTGCACTCACACAGGAAACATTTCCAGCATATTATCTTTCCCCTTCATACCATACACCATTCCCTCTTGGAAATTAGAACACTGAACACACATTATATCATACGAAATCCCTCATGCTACACTCAGCAAACAAGGAACCACTGACATCATTTTCTTTGTACCCATCAGTACCATACAAAATACTTTGAATAATATCCTATTAAACTTCGTGATCCAACACACACACACACACACACACACACACACTTATACAAACTAAAGTAAGCAAAACACTATCAATAATGATTACGTAAATTACTATCACTGACTTAAAAAAAAGAAAGGCCTTATCTGCAAGACCCACACAAAGCAATGATGCTTCAGTTCAATTTTGTGGATCTAGCAAGAGCATGTGAAAAGGTGCCAAGAAAAAAAATTGTTTGAAATGCTATGGATTTTGTGGTGTAAATGGGACATTATGGTAATGGATTTACAGTGATACTGCTGAATTTGCAAAGACCTTTGACAGGATACCACATAGAATTCTAATCAGTAAGCTGCAGCACATGGCAATCGATATAGGGTTGGTTAGATGGCTAGGAGGGTGGTTGATGGAGAGATATCAGAGAGTAGTTTATTCAGGAGTAGACTCCAAAAGAAGGCCTGTGACCAGTGGTGTGCAGCAGGTTCTGTTCTTGGATCACTGCTATTTAATTTGTTCATTAATGATATAGGAAAGGATCTGAGAGGAGCTGTTCATTTATTTGCCGATGATGCAAAGTTGGGTAGAGCAATAGTAAATACACATAATGTCAAACTTTTTGTAGAATGATTTGGATAGATTGGCAGACTGGGCAAAAGAGAATGGATGTCAGTTTAATGTGGCAAAGTGTAAGGTTATTCATTTTGGGGAGAAAAGATTACTAGCTGTATACCACATTGGTGGAACTATACTCCAGGAAATTGACAAAGCAAGAGACTTGGGGGTATTAGTGGATATGGAGTTAAAGTTTAGGGGGCACATAGCAAAAGTGGCTAAAGCAGCTCATCAGATCACTTGTTTACTGAAGAATACTTCGACGAGCAGAGACAAGCAGGTTATTGTTCCTCTTTATGGAGCCTTGATAAGACCCCATCTTGAATACTGCGTATAGATCTGGGTGCCAAGGTTTCTTGATGATGAGGAGGAGCTGGAGAGGATCCAGAGGCAAGTGACCAAGATGGCAGCTGGTCTATGGAATGAACCTTATGAGAACAGATTGAAGATCTCTGGGTTACAGAAATTGGTTGATAGGTAGAAAAGGGGTGATATGATCGAGACATTCAAATTACTGAGGGGTTTTTACAAGACTAATTCAGTGGAAATTTTTCAGAACAGGTCTGGTGGTGGGAGAATTAGGGGCAATCCATGGAGACTGAGCAAGAGTGTAGTTAGCAAGGGTGTCAGAACTAGGTTTTTTTTTGTTTGGAGAGTAGTGAATGAGTGGAATAAGCTGCCAGAGTTTGTTGTGGGTGTCATGACTGTGAATGAGTTCAAAGCAAAGCATGACAGATACCATGCAAATGTTACATAGTTGTTGACATGATGTTTAAGGCCTCCCTCAATGAGTCTAAGGACTCCTTGGAGTTGCCAGTAATAATAATAATAATAAATATTATATTAACCAATACATAGTCTATATTTGAATGGAACTCAGAAGTTTGAACTCAAAGAGATACAGGATGATGGAAAATCAGGTGTGAGACAAGGGTCCACATTATCTCCACTATCCTTCATTACAGATCACAAAATGAAGGAAAGTGGCTTTAAACCTGATATCAAAATTGGGGATGTTAATCTCAGCTCTTTACTTAATGCACATGAAGTTATAGTCTTAAATAAATCCAGTAGAAGTCTGCAGGTTGTTTATTGATGGTTTATAGGTGCAAGAACAGCCAATGTTGTAATGACCAAATTAAAGGATAATGCAGTATCAAGGTAAAAATAAATAGTAATAAAGATATATATATTAGTAAATAAAATGTTATGTACAAAAAAACATTTTAAACAAAATTAGCTACAGAACAGAATTTATAATCAAATATGTGTGTGTGTGTGTGTGTGTGTGTGTGTGTAAATTAATGATCATCAGTTTCCTGATATGTACCATCAGGTCACTATGACAGCACTACTTGATTAAATTTACATCATTATTAATCTCCTACCAACAATTTTCCTCCAAATTAATATATTACTCAACAGAACTCCATCATTGTCAAATCCATTTCATTCTTCTAAGGCACTTCTGACTGAATCAATCCACCTAGATTTTGGTCTTCCTCTGGGTCTCTGTCCTGCCATCCTGGCATAAAAAACTTTTTTTCTAACCTTTCTTCTCCCATTCTAAGCGAATGGGAGAAGAAAGAAAGTTCTCAGATGATCCATGCTCACACATCTTTGAATGCTAACAATGTCAGGTTCCTGCCTAATATCTTCATTTTTAATTTGATTTTGTCATTGATACCTTAATTTTTCTCAACACTCTCATATCTATGGTCTCTAGTCTTTGACCTAGTGCTTTATTTGTAATCTAGCTCAGTTATACAGCTTTGACCCTTAAGCACCCCATAATCATTATAGTCAAATTCTCAGATGCAATTACTAGATTGAGCACACTTGAACCCTTAGTATATTCCATTACAAGCTGTCTCAGGTAGTTATCGCTTAGTAACTGCATAAAATCCATTTCCTTCCTCCCTTCCATCCTCTCCTCCTTCCAATCAATGTTACAAAAGTTGAAATCCCCCATAATAATTACTTGACCTCCACTCATTGAGTCTATTTGCCATTGCATACCATGTCCATCATCTATTCCATCCCCTAGTCTATAGCAGCACCCAACTGTATATTTTGTTCTGCTGGCCTCAATCTAACACCAGATAGCCTCAAATGTGCTATTTTCACTATCCTGCAGTTGCACTTCTATTCTCTTTGGCTGCAGTTCATCAGCTATCATCAAAAATATATCCTACACGTTTTTTTGAATTGCCTATAGTCTCAGCAATTTCATGCACCTTGACTTGCCAGTCATCCAATAGCATATCATGCACTTGATCAATGATTTCTTGTGTTGTTACACTTTTTGGACGTCCTTCACATGGATCATCTTCAAGACTGGTAAGGCCACGTTTAAACTCGGCAGCCCATTTCTTAATTGTCAAAAATGAAGGAGAGGAGTACCCATAAACTTTTATGAACTTCGAATGAATTTCTTTTGGCGTTAAACCTTCTTTTACAAAGAATTTTATAACCGCACGATACTCAATTTTATCCATTTCAAGGGATACAGACAACATTTTTCATACAGCCTCAGACAGCTGTGTGAAACAAACTACTTGATAAAATGACTTGCAATTTCACATGGATGCTTATGACAGATGTACCAACTTGGAAAAAAATAATCTTGCCAATAGTATTGCCATCTATGGTTGAGGCCAAGAACTTTTCAGACCACCATCGTACATATATATATAATAGACTTAATTCTATATATTAAGTAATTCTCCTTATCTCTCTAAAGAGATCTAATGTTCATATTCTCTGTAGAATTACAATTAGTAAATACTAATACTCTATATGCCAGCCTGGTTGGTCGAGTGGTTATTGTAACCACTCTCCAACCATGAGGCTGGGGATTGAAATCCTATCTAGGGCATGGATCTTTGTGATTGTCTTTCATCTTCATGCATTCATCCTAACAAATATGTATATATTTTCCCAAGATGGTGTTGGTCACCATTGGAGAAGTATATCCAACCCTCCCGCAATGGGAGAGGCATTCGAGTGGGGAAGTTATAGGCTGTTTTCATTCATTCATTCATTCATTCATTCAATACTCTATATATTTATCAAACTTCTTAATACATACAAAGAATAATAACAGAGTCATTCTAGGAAACGAAAGTCATATTGTGTGCTGGAGAGAAGTTTTTTGCTTACTAAGTACCAGAGAAGTCTAGCATTTACCATTTTATCCAATATCTTAACACAAACAACTGGTCAGGTTGATAACTGTTTTCTTGTATTGGATCCTTTAATGGTTTTGAGATAGCAATGACAATTGACTTATGCCAAACATCCAGAAACTCTTTCTCTGTACATGTTGTGTTGTATAGTTAGAGAAGGTGATGGAAGATGTATTGGAATCTTATCATGTATGTCATCAGGCCTTACTGTACTAGGATGAGAGAGAGAGTAGCAGTGATCTTTTATTTCATTTCAGACAAATTATGGAGACTACAATCATGTTAGAAATAATTATTTTAATTTCTCAATGTTTCGACCTTCATATTATTATTATTATTATTATTATGAAGCTGGCCTGGTTGGCCGAGTGGTTAGCGTATCCGCTCTCCAGCCAAAAGGCTGTGGGTTCGAATCCCACCGTGGGCATGGATGTTTGCGATTGTTTGAAAAAAGTGGTGGTGGTGGTGGGCGGTAGATGGTATTGGTGTAGATGATGGTAGTTGCTGTTTGTAGTAGTTGGTGGAATGAGTTGTGGAGACAGAGTTGTAAAATAGGCGCCCTCCCTCGATGAATCTTTGGACTCCTGGAGGTGTCAAGTAATAATAATAATAATAATAATAATAATAATAATATTAAGGTCATCATTGGAGTATACACATATATATACAGAGACAAGCTATATTACATTTCAAATAGTATGCCAAAGAGACAATGATTTGATCAATGGTTATTCTACTGGCCTAAACTCTAGTGGAAAAAAAAAAAAAAATGAAATAAAAAAATAACTACATCATTTTTAATAATTTATTTTTCACTAGAGGTCAGGCCAATAGAATAAACGTTGATCAAATCATTGTCTCTTTGGCATACTGTTTGAAATATAATATAGCTTGTCTCTGTATATATATGTGTGTATACTCCAGATGATGACCTTAATATGAAGGGCAAAACATCAGGAAATTAAAGTAATTATTTCTAACACGGTTATAGTCTCCATAATTTGTCTGAAATGAATGACGATCACTGTGTAACACTAAAGAAAAGTGATCTTTTAGTTCCTCCATAATGAATGTCTGACTGTACTGCTCTAGCCCATTTGTAAAAAAATTTAGCCATTGTTTCTCTTGTTCCTTCGGGAACAAGAGAAACAAAATTCAGGAGTATAAGAAGCTGATGCTAAGATTATAGTTAAATGTTCTGGCAAAATGTCAGCAATGGGTTTGGGTTTAGCAACAACACATCCATTATGATTCAAGGTAGAACAAATGATGGGTTCTATATTCACTTTTCTTTTTTTGGATGTTATCATACAATTTTTGAACTTGTTGCTTGATTAGAGATGAAGAAAATTGGATCCTACACTGCTTTTGACTCTTACATCTAATGTAACATGGTTTGGCCTGAGCACATTTGAAAGCTATGAGATTTGATGTGGTAGGGTATATATGAAATACACTCCACTCTCTGTCTCAATCTCTTTTTTTTTTTGGCCACTTAGTACTCAGGGTTCCACTAAGGTTTTGGATAGAGTGGAAATCAAAATGATGTTTTTGGAATTGCTATTTTTGCTGTCTGTATAATACAATCTGTTCGATATGTGACTGCTTCATTAATGTGTGTTTGGCTGGCTGCTTCAGCATTAAATTTTGCGAGATGGGAAAAGTATTTCGGTAAACTGCTCCATTCTCCACATGGACAGCCATGCATGACTGTCCATGTGGAGAATGCATGTGGAATCATGCTCTCTCTCTCATAACAAGAGAAAGCACAATTCCTGTGAGCACACAATGCAAAGTACAGCAGAATGATCGCTTATATAAGTAAGCCTCCCATAATGCAGAAGTTAGGTTCCATAGAAATGCTGCATTATGGGAGACTCAGATCACACAGAAAAAGTAGGGTTATGTTCAGAAATAATATTTTTTTTAAAATTATATAAACAACAATGACATACCAAACAAAAATATACTTTTATTTAATTCAGGTAATTTAAGAAAACATATATACTATGTTTATATGTTTTAATAAGGGAATACTGTGACCAGACATAAATACAAAATTAATAACGGAAAAATTCACGTAGAAAGATTATTTAATTTTCGGCTGCGTGTCACAGGCATCTAAAGTACATTTTAAGCTAAAATTAAAGCAATAACTGACAATTCCAAAAAGCGGCAACTAAGTAGCTAATGTAAGATAACTAACAATGTCAATAAATTTCCTAACTAAAAAAAAACAAAACAAAAACAAAACAAAATATTATTCTAAACAAAACAAAATTATTCTATATATATAGAATAAAAAGTTAGGAAAGATTAGTTGATTTATAAAGTACTATCTCCCATAAAGGGGATAGATGTAAACCACCGGATCTGTTTAAGTTAGGAGAGTGAAGTAAAGTTTCACATGTTTCTTTATAAAGCCGTTCCATGAGGAACTGACTTTTGTGAAGGAGACTCTTGACTTTTTCCAGTGAACTCTATGTCTAGTGATGAATGGCATGTTCTGCAAGTCCAGACTGTTCAGGTTCAGGGTATTGAATATAAGACAGGTGTTCTTCTAGCCAAATAGAGGTAGATCTTCTTGTTTGTCTGAAATAAGATAATCCACAAGAGCAAGGAATCTGGTAGACACCTGAATAATTAAGATGTGGAAGTTTGTCCTCAGGAGAAGTGAGAAAGGTGGAGATTTTTCTGAACGGTCGAAAGGCAACAAAAATATTCAGTGGTCTTAAAACTTTTGCTATACGTTCACTAATGCCTTGTATATAAGGGATAGGAATGTGCATTTTTTCTTCTGTATTTGAAGAAGACATTAAAATTACTCAAAGCTCTTTTGATGAAGGAATTCTTATATCCATTAGATAGAAAGGAAGAAATAATATATTGCAGTTCTTTCTGTAATAGATCGTCTGAAGAACAAAAGGAGTGGGCCCGATGAACCAGTGTTTTAATAGTTCCTGCCTTTTGACTGGGATGGTGATGAGATTCAGCATGGATATAATGGCCTGTATGAGTCTTCTTTCTATAGACTGAGAAATGTAGGTTAACATCTGGTTGGCGAATAATTAAAATATCTAAAAAGGCTAACTGCTTATTTGCTTCTACTTCTAGGGTAAACTGGATCCTTGGGCGAAGTGCATTCAACTTAGAGAGAAACTGTTCAAGTTCATCAGAAGAGCCATTCCATATAGCAAAAATGTCATTGACATATATGAACCAATGAGTAGGTCTGGGAGAAATGTTGTTCAAAGTGTTCCATAAAGAAGATGGCAATAGCAGGAGAAAGAGGATTGCCCATTGCTGTTCCTTCAATTTGTTGATACAACTTATTTTTAAAGGAAAAATAACTAGAATGTATTACAAAATCAAATATTTTTACGTCTGAAGGAAATTCCTGTTTAAGTAATTCAATGCTTTCAGATAAATGAACATTTGTAAATAAAGAAACAACATCTAAACTGATCATGATATCTGAAAGGTCCAAATGAAGATCTGAAACTTTATTTTTGAAATCCAAAGTATTTTTTATATAAGTATCAGTTCTTCTAGTTGAAGAAGTGAGTAAATTTGATAAAAATTTTGTAAGTGGGACAACCTATACAATCTACAACTGGCCTCAACGGATCGCCTGGTTTATGAACTTTTGGAAGACCATACAATCTAGGTGGACGACCGAAGAAGGTTTTAAGTTTTTTCTTTTGATCTTCATCCCATGTAGATACATTATCTATAAGATAATTAAGTCTTTTCAATTGACTCCTGGTAGGATCCGATGTAAGAGGCCTATAAGTTGAATAGTCACGGAGTGATAGAGACATTTTTCTGTCATATTCCTTCCAGTCTTGAATGACTACAGCCTTCCCTTTGTCAGTTTTCTTAATAATTAAATTATTATTATTATTCAGTGATTTCAGTGCTTTAAATTCAGAGTAAGATAGATTAGGACGAGGAGGCTTGGAATTAAAAAGATTTTTCGCACATTCAAAATGTACCCTGTTGGCTGTTTTTTGGGATAAGGATCAAATACCTCTGTCCATGCTATGAAACAAAAATCCATCAGCGATACCTATTCGGCGCAACGCCAAAATCATGTCCTCTTGATAAAACAAAAAGTTCATTGTCTGTTAGTGGACATCCAGAAACATTGATAACTACTTTATCTGTATCACTAACATTAGTACTGGATCTAGGCAGGCTGACCAGTGATTCAAACTTGCATTTTAACTTATCACGAGAATCATTAAAAACCTTTAGGTAAGAATTCAAAGATATGCGCAATATAGTGTTAAAAGTTTCAGCCATTAAAACAGATTCTAGAGCATTCTTAATGTCCATAATTTCTCTATTTAAGAGGGCTAGAGATTTTTTAGCTTCGTGTAGCTGATAATTTAAAAGAGACTTACTAGTTACTTTTATTTTACAACAGGTAGGAATAACCTGAGCCATCTTACAATGCTTTAGCAAAATTATTCTGTTAATTCTGCCTTCTTTACCAATACATTACCGTATCTAGCACATTGTTTGGAAGTAGACCCTCGGTAAAGTCTTGAAATAAGTTTTAATAAGGGAATACTGTGAGCAGACATATAAATACAAAATTAATAACAGAAAAACTCACGTAAAAAGATTGTCTAATTTTCGCCTGCGTGTCACAGGCATCTTCAGTACATTTTAAGCTAAAATTAAACAATAACTGACAATTCCGAAAAGTGCCACCTAAATTGCTAATGTAAGATAACCAAAAAGTCAATAAATTTCCTAAATAATAAATTTATTATCTGAAAGCATTGAATTACTGCAACAGGAATTTCCTTCAGATATTGTAAAAATATTTGATTATGTAATACATTCTGGTTATTTTTCCTTTAAAAATAAGTTGTATCAACAAATTGAAGGAACAGCAATGGGCAATCCTCTTTCTCCTGCTATCGCCACCTTCTTTATGGAACACTTTGAACAACATTTCTCCCAGACCTACTCATTGGTTCATATATGTCAATCACATTTTTGCTATATGGAATGGCTCTTCTGATGAACTTGAACAGTTTCTCTCTAAGTTGAATGCACTTCGCCCAAGGATCCAGTTTACCCTAGAAGTAGAAGCAAATAAGCAGTTAGCCTTTTTAGATATTTTAATTATTCGCCAACCAGATGTTAACCTACATTTCTCAGTCTATAGAAAGAAGACTCATACAGGCCATTATATCCATGCTGAATCTCATCACCATCCCAGTCAAAAGGCAGGAACTATTAAAACACTGGTTCATCGGGCCCACTCCTTTTGTTCTTCAGACGATCTATTACAGAAAGAACTGCAATATATATTATTTCTTCCTTTCTATCTAATATATATAAGAATTCCTTCATCAAAAGAGCTTTGAGTAGTTTTAATATGTCTTCCTCTTCAAATACAGAAGAAATAACGTACATCCTATCCCTTATGTAGAAGGCATTAGTGAATGTATAGCAAAGTTTTAAGACCACTGAATATTTTTGTTGCCTTTCGACCGTTCAGAAAAATCTCCACCTTTCTCACTTCTCCCAAGGACAAACTTCCGCATCTTAATTATCCAGTTGTCTACCAGATTCCTTGCTCTTGTGGATTATCTTAATTCGGACAAACAGGAAGATCTACCTCTATACGGCTAGAAGAACACCAGTCTTATATTCAATACCTTGAACCTCAACAGTCTGGAATTGCAGAAAATACCATTCATCACTAGACATAGAGTTCATTGGTAAAATACAAGTCATTCACAAAAATCAGTTCCTCATGAAATGGCTTTATAAAGAAACATGTGAAACTTTACTTCACTCTCCTAACTTAAACAGATCCGATGGTTTACATCTATCCCCTTTATGGGAGATAGAACTTTACAAACCAGCTAATGTTTCCTAACTTTTTATTGGATATATAATTTTTTTTTTTTTTTTTAAGTTAGGAAATTTATTGACTTTTTTTTAGTTATCTTATATTAGATACTTAGGTGGTGCTTTTTGGAATTGTCATTTATTATTATTTAATTTTAGATTAAATGTACTGAAGATGCCTGTGACAAGCAGGTGAAAATTAAATAATCTTTTTACGTGAGTTATTCCGTTATTAATTTTGTATTTAATATGTTTATACATAAACATATAAACTATGAAACAAATACACACTATAAAAATAACTTCCTAACTTTCTTGCTAAGTCCAATCCTTCTGCTAATTTCTTCAAACGGAATTTTTTTAACGGATTCATCACAATCAGAATCTTTGGCAGAACTTTCCTTTCCTCGCCATTTGATTCGATGTCATCTATTAATTTTACCAGTTCCTCCTCATTTAAATCTATTTCTCCATCAATTAATTTACTAAGTTTGTTTTCAACCATATCTCAAAATCCCTCTAAGTGGCCATTACTATAAAATTATTTTGGTGGTTGGAAGTTTATTTTGCACTTGGTTAGACTATAATAAATTTAGTTTAATCCTTTATCCAAGTGTAAGCAAATAAAGTTTGCACCTGAAAATATCTTCAGGACTGAGGTAAGGTGGTGAAACACCAGGCAACTCTGAGCAAAGGTGGGCCAAGCTATCATCACTCCTTGTCTCAGTATCTCCCATAATGCAAAGCACATCTCTGTGCAGACATGTATACTGCTATGAATTAAAGGAAGGCCCACTACCCAGACCGGTTTCAACCTTTATTGAGGTCTCGTCAGTGGGAGGCAGACCCAAACGTGGAGCTACTAAAGCAAAAGCAATAGGAGAGGTCATATTTACCTACACAAGTTGCCAACAGGTGTACCACCTTATTATTGAAATACTCTAGATTTAGAGAAAGATGTTGGAAGTTTATTTTGTACTTGGTTAGACTATAATAAATTTAGTTTAATTGTTTATCCAAGTGTAAGCAAACAAAGTTTGCACCTGAAAATATCTTCTGGACTGAGGTAAGGTGGTGCAACACCAGGCAACTCCAAGCAAAGGTGAACCAAGCTCTCATCACTCCTTGTCTCAGTATCTCCCATAATGCAAAGCACATCTCCTTGCAAACATGTATACTGCTATGCATTAAGGGAAGGGCCACTACCCAGACTGGTTTCAACCTTTATTGAGGTCTCGTCAGTGGGAGGCAGACAAGGGGTGATGAGAGCTTGGTCCACCTTTGCTCGGAGTTGCCTGGTGTTGCACAACCTTACCTCAGTCCTGAAGATATTTTCAGGTGCAAACTTTGTTTGCTTACACTTGGATAAATGATTAAACTAAATTTATTATAGTCTAACCAAGTGCAAAATAAACTTCCAATATCTTTCTCTAAATCCAGAGTATTTCAATAATAAGGGGGTACACCTGTTGGCAACTTGTATAGGTAAATATGACCTCTCCTATCTTCTGGCTTAGTATCTCCACATTTGGGTCTGCCTCCCACTGACGAGATCTCAATAAAGGTCGAAACCAGTCTGGGTAGTGGCTGTTCCCTTAATGCATAGCAGTATATATGTCTGCAAGGAGATGTGCTTTGCATTATGGGAGATACTGAGACAAGGAGTGATGAGAGCTTGGTCCACCTTTGCTCGGAGTTGCACCACCTTACCTTAGTCCTGAAGATATTTTCAGGTGCAAACTTTGTTTGCTTACACTTCGATAAAGGATTAAACTAAATCTATTCTACTATACAAATAAATTTTTTACATAAAGAAACGCATTACATATTGTATGTAACTCACCAAAAAATAAAGTGCTCCGCATGAGATTAACACACTTATGATTTTTAATGTGCTTTCTGGCAGAAAACAAAGACAATTTTCAATGAATATTATTTACTTATTTCCTTGTGTTTTCATGTGAATTAAAGAAATCTCATGGCACAAGTATCTCTTAAAGAACAAGTCTCCAAGTAGCGTAGCAGTTGACTGTGATTTTTGAGTTTATGGTAACACAACTGTTGCATACATGCATTCTAAAGGACATTTCCCTAAATATAAATTCGCTGCTTTTAACTACATGTGCCATATGGGCAGACATAAATTTTACGAAGATAAAATTTGATTTCTAAGTAGCGTGGTGAAAAATATATGAAAAGATAAAAGGTTGCTAAAATTTGTAGACCACGTTATATCAAAACCGCACTGAACAAGGGGTACTACAATTTGTAGACTGTATTATATCGAAACCGCGTTGTATAAGTACCGCATTATACGAGGGTTACCTGTGTTTATCTGTTCATTTAGGGAAGTATGGATGGCCAGTGTCCATATCTTCATCTGGAAAAATGTTCAGTATGTCATCTGATGTATCAGGATCATTTAGTAAGCTAAATATGCTTTCAGTGTATACAGAAGCATCAATTTTTTTCTATGATGAGTCTGGTGGTTTATCTTTCAGAAATTTCCTTTGATACCTCTGAAATATTCTGAGATATTCTTCTTTAGCTTTAATGTAGTCCCCCCTTCCTGCCACCATAGGTCAGGCCAGTAATGTTAATGGTTGGCCAAATTAGTGTGACTTTAGTATACTGTATGTGTGTACTCTAAATGGTGACCTTGATATGAAGGTCGAAATGTCAAAAAACTCAAGTTTATCACTCAACTTACACTACAGCTTGTAACATAACTATAAAAAAAAAAAAATCTAAAGCAAACTTTGTAAGGGTGAAATGCACTAAGCTTACCTCTTGCACAGATGACAGTTAAGCCTTCTGGCTACTCACAAAGGTTGTGGGATGCGACTTCTGTCCTTCCATATTATCACCGTTCTCATGCATCCTGATGGTATGGTAACATCTCCTAAAGATAAGGCAGACTTTTTGGCACCAGTCCTCTTCACCCCCCCCCTCTCTAATCAACTGTTGTATAGATGAATAAGGTAAATCTTCTCCAACTATTTTGTGAACTAAGCCTCCTCTGATCTTTCACTAGAAGAATATCAGAAAAATACTCAATAGCCTTGATACTAATCAGTCTCCTGAATCTCATGGTACTCTTCCAATTGTACTAAAAGTTTTTTCCAGAACTAACATAACTCTTGTATTTGCTTCTTCAAACTGTCACACACACATCCAACATCTAACCATCAGCTTGGAAGCAAGCTTTTATCCAGCCAGTTCCAAAAACAAAGAGATAAAAATAACCATCAAACTATCACTACTGGTGGGACTGCAAAACTCAAAAATCACAGTCAACTGCTACACTACTTGGAGACTTGTTCTTTAAGAGATACTTGTGCCATGAGATTTCTTTAATTCACATGAAAACACAAGGAAATAAGTAAATAATATTCATTCAAAGCCATATATTTCAGCCTAAATATTAGGCCATTATCAGTGGCAACAATAATTAATTACAAGGTAGAACATGAACACTGCAGACAATATGGCTTGTCACAGCATGAAATAGATACAGACAACAATATCCTATGGTCTGAAACACGTTTACTTCACTGTCCAAGCTTAAATTGGAATGACTGCCTCTCACTATCTAAGACATGGGAGAGGCTTATTCTAATCACACATCACTAAAGTTTATTTATTTATTTTTTATTAATTTTTTTAATACAGTTAATAATTAATAATATGTTTTCTCAATTATACTATTGAGTTGTTTTATGTATCACAGCATGCAGCTCTTACTGTTTCAAATCAATCCACTGTTCATGTCCTACTTTGTAATTAACTATCACTGCCACTAATGATGGCCTGTAATATTCAGGCTGAAATATATGGCTTTAAATGCTGGCTTGATTGGCCGAGTGGTTAGCGTATCTGCTCTCCAGCCAAAAGGCTGCAGGTTCGAATCCAAGCATGGGCATCGATGTTTGTGACTGTCGGTGAAAATACTAGTGGTGGTGGTAGGTGGTAGATGGCGTTGGTATAGATGATAATGGTAGTTGGAGATCACTGTAGTTGGTGGATTGAGTGGTGGAGACGGAGAGTTGTAGAGTAGGTGCCCTTCCTCAATGAGTCTTTGGACTCCCTGGAGGTATCACGCAATAATAATAATAATAAATAAATATTATTTACTTATTTCCTTGTGTTTTCATATGAATTAAAACTTGGAGACTCACCAATTACTTAATGATCACCAATATGGATTCTGTCATTCTTGCTCTACAGCAGACCCGGCCAACCTCACCCACCTTTAGACATAGGCCGTGAAAAAGTTTGGAGAAATTCAAGTGCTGTTGATATTTCCAAGGCACATGTTCATATCTGGCATGTTGTGTTTTTGTGTTTAATGTCACTAATGTGTGTATGTAAAATTAATATGCATATATAATTTATATAAGATAAACAATGATGCACTGTATTAACATACAGTGTCAACACACAGTATTAATAACACCAACAAACAAAAAAAAATTGAATTAATTCACTAAAACTTCCTAATATTTCACTGGATTTCTAACCAGCATTTTCAGAGTACAAAAAATAAACTGTGACAAGCAGAAGATACTCAAAGCATTGGAAACAATTCAAATGCAACTGAAATAAAAAAATGATTTAACAAGATGCCTTCTCTAGGTCAGATAACTATAAAGTTAACTATTTGGAGAAGTCCAATTATCTGGTCTAAGAATGACTTTCTCCCAGATCTTTGGTAAATTAATGCAACCATATTTGTTATATTAATCATTTCACTCATTGACAAAATGAGGATTCAATTAAAATATGACTGGTGGTTAGTTTGGCATTACAGAATTCCACACAGTCATGCCATCACCTCTCAATAAGAGGTGATGGCATGAGATCATTGACATGCCAAGCAAGAACAACTTCCTCTTCACAGATCCTGTGCAGAGTAGACTGCCACAATTTAATTTCAGGATTAATTCGATAGATCTTATTATCTGTGTGTGTATCTCTCTCTCTCTCTATTCCATAATGTCTACCACTGAGATAAAAGTTTGTGTCTGATAGTCTACAAGTAATCTGTGTATGGAACAGGAAGATAATGGATGCTTGAGAAAAAAGCTGACTAGGGAAACGATTAGAACCAAGGATTTACCTTGATCCATGTAGAGAATCTGAAGATATATTATGCACCTTTGATAGCAATGCAGTCTTATGTGGTTTAATGCTACCACTATACCATACAACTCGGCTTTTAACTTGTTGCATTCTAGTGAGATCGATCTCAGCAAATTATGGGAAGACAGAAGAAGATCCCACTACGTCTTCTGATTTTGAACCATCAGTGTAGGCAGACATAATATCAGAATATTCAATTCTATGAGCCTGAAAGATCTGTTTGCAGACCACATGAGGGATAGAGAATTTGAGTAGCAGGCAAAAGGAAAAGCTACATGGTAGTGCATTTGAATGACATAGTGGAAGTGTATTTCATGGCATCTGTGCTATGTGGTCTAATGCAATATCTAGAGTGTAAGAGAGCTTTTTTATTCACAAACCAAAGGGTTTGTGAATAAAATGGCAGTCTGATGGGCATTGTACAGATTCTCCAACTTCAACAGTTGGCAATGAGGGATGGTCTGGCTGGAATTTTATTTTTGTAGCATATAACAGCAAACAAATGAACTACCATTATCTCTTTGATGTCAACAGCTGTTGGCATCAAAGAGATAATGGTAGTTCATTTGCTTCAATGTACAGGCTAAAGATCAGCGAAGTTGAAAATGCTCCTCCAGCTGCTATTCTTATGGTTTGATGGTGAATAAGGTCTAGCCATTGCAGGGTTAGATCTTATTAACCATCTGGCAGAAGCATAGACTTGTGACTGATAATCAAGTTTTGATCTAATCAGCGCCATGTACAATCGAAGCAAAGAACATCTGTCAGCATCCAAAGAGGTAGACAATACAGTGCAAAGGATGTTTGTTGTTCTCCAGCAGTGAACTTATCTGGCAACTAATGTATAGAGGGAGGCAGGAATGTGAGTTTATAATCAAATATGAGCCCTAAGAACTTGGCCTCTAGTTCAAATGAGATTAAAGTTTGAACTGTCTAAGTTCTGGGACAGGAAGTAGACCACATCTGTGGCAAAAATGCACAAAAACTGGCTTCTGCTGGAAAGATCTCAACCCATTTTCAAGCATCCATTTTTAAAGATGGTCAATGATTTGCTGCAGTTATCTTTCTATGACAGCTTCTCTTACTCTCATATTACATGAATGACAGGAGATAGCAAAGTCATCCACATAAAGGGCATTACAATTGTAGGAAGGTGCTCAGTTATTGAATAACTCTTCCAAAAAGCATGACACGTAAAACTGAAACTTTTGGGACTTCCTCTTCTTTAGTACAGGGATGGGAGAAAGCAGTTCCCACTTGGACATACAAGATTCGGTTGGATAAAAAAGAAGATTCTCTCTGAGACTAAAATTGTGTGGGTCTTTCATTGTTCTGAATCTCCAAAGCAGTGTTGTATGTTTTTTTTTTTTTTTATATCAAAGAAAACTGGTACTAAATGCTCATATTCTAAAAAGCATCGCTAATGGATACTTCCAACCAGACTACAAAATCTTCTTCCTCTTCAGCTGAGTCTTTTCCACTGGTATCTATTGTAGAATGCATCTTTGTCCAGGTTTTTCACCTTCAGATCTTCCTCTACATTATCTTTGATCTTCCTCTTCCTACTTGTATTTCTATTATCATGATACTTCTTCCACCGTATATTTCATTTCGCTTCATTACATCTCCATACCATCATAATCGTGTTTCTTGTATTTTTTGTAATTGCAGTCACCTTTAGAGTACCTCTGATGTGTTCATTCCTCACCTGGTCTTTCCTTGTTACTCCACATAGCCATCGAAGAATAACCATTTCTGTAGTACTGATCTTGCTTTCATTGGACTTCTTCATAGGCAGTGTCTCCAATCTACATAACATTATAGGTCTCACTACCGTTCTGTATTTTTTCCTTTCAATTTCACTGGAACTTTTATATCACAAAATTCCTGAGATTTCTTTCCAATTCTTCCATCCTGCCTGAATTCTGTTATTGATTTCCCTTTCCACTTCACCTTTACTATCTACTATTAACCAGACTACATGATCAGTTGTAGAATATTTGCGGAAGCCAGATTGCATTCTGGAAAAAAAAGGTTGCATCTCTTCAGGAACCATAAAAGATAGAATTAAAAATTTTTTTCAAAATCTTCCAAAGGCAGCTGGTCAGAGCAATTAGACAATAGTTTGCTGGTAATTTTGGATACTTCCTTGGTTTCGGAAATCAATAACAATAGCATTTTACCAGGTATCCAGAAACCTGTCCTCACAGAAATTCCAATCAAAAGATGCAGCAATTGACCCATGTCTGATGGCAACAGATGTTTTACCATCTCATAATCGATGTTATCTAGTCCAACAACAGTTGGACAACATTTAAGCAAAGTAGCTTTCATTTCTTGTTTTCTGCGCAGCCTGTGAAATTCTTCAGTATCATTCAAAGAAAACAAAATTTGCTGTTTTTCTGATTTGCATTTCTGGGAATGAAACTTAGGGGGGGGGGGGTGATAATGATACTACTGCTGTTTCTGCAAATATCTCCACACGTGTGTTGGCAGTTGCTGTTGGGCTGGCAATTGTGCATCTATTATGTTCAGGGATAGAGTTATTGTTGGTGGTGGTGAGGATATACTGGTCTTTTATTTTCCAGATTTTATTCCATATTTCTCTGCTGTCGGTTGATCTTGTTATAGAGGATGTATATCAGATGCAGAATTACTTTTGGCTCACAATGGATGCATCTTGCTCAGGCTCAAGCATGCTTGAAAGCAATTAGGTTTGTTGTTGGGTATCTGTGGAAGATACTCCATGCTTTTTTCTGCGCATCCCTGGCTGCTGAGCAATCAGTATTCCACCATGGCTTAGGGAAATGTAAAAACTGACTATGTTTTAGGAATTGATCATTACTGGATTTCAAGTATGTTTTCTGAAGGTAGATGCATATTGGCATATACTTCTGCAAGAGAGATTTGTATCATCGATGTTTTTTCAGAATCCACAACACTTCCATTGCATGAATGTTTTCATTATTTATTTTTGGTGGTATCATATGGCTTCCTATGTTGAAAAGTTTTGTTTTCATTAGTCTTGGATTTTTTTTTCATTTTTGAGATTGTGGATGGCCAGTGTCCATCATTTCTTCTTCATCAGGAAAAATGTCCAAGATGTTGTCATATTGTACTCGGTCTAGGGTAGCAGAGGTATGCATGCTATCTGCTAATGGGCCATCAATTAGAGAATCCAAAGGCATATCTTGGATCCTCCAAAGTGCATATTCCATTATTTATTTATTTATTTTTTAACAAGAGGGTTTTCATGTAGTGAGACCATTTTTGGCATGTCATCTGCAGGAGAGAGAGAGTCCATATAGATTTCTTCTTTGCTTTGCTCTGAGGAGGGACTGACATGTGCATCAACAATCCTACTGACATTTTCTTTGCAGTTGAATGATCAGCATAAAAGGATTGTTTTACTAGATGGTGCTACTTTTGTAGTATATTACCTTTTGCCTCCTACCATGGGATGCTCTGCTTCATTATTATTTTTTGGATTTCCTTTTCATCCTTCCACTTTTATCATGCTCAGAAGTATGCTGGGTGATCTCCCTGAGAATTAGGGTATTTTGCTGTTTGGCTCTTACAATCCTTGTTCTTATGATCTTTACTTCCACACTGGTACTGATGCAGAGCCATGAGAAGAAGTATATGAATGACAATACTTCTGATATTTAAAGTAGCACAAAGGGTCTGGAGTGTAGAACCTAACTGGGCAGCTGAGATAACCTGCTTTGACAGATGTTAGTGGTTTTGGTGTGTTGAAGGTAAGGATAATGTTGCGGAGACGAGGTGCCCATCCCTATATATAAGGAATTTTCTTATGGCTGTCACTCTTGGTACTTGCGTTCAGAGCAGATCTTCTCATTGTGAACATCAAGAAAGTACGACTCTCATATTATGCCTCTAGTAACGTTTAAAGTTTTGTGGTAGATAACTGTAATTGGTACCCCCCCCCCCAACAGATGTTGCAATTCATTATTCTGAAAGTTATTGTAGTTGCTTCAATAAGGATATCACCTAAATGCAGTATCTTTACAGATTTTGGAGACGCTTCTAACCTTCTTCTGGATAAAGAAGATCGACATTTTCCCAAGTGGATGTTCCCCATAGAAAATCATAAAATCATGGATGATTCTATGGTTTTTGAACCATGATTGGGGTTTATTGAAAGACCCTGATAAACAAGAGGATGAATAATTATTCACTCACATGAGGAGTTTGATTCAGCACTAAAGTTCCCCACCCACCATACGGTCTCACTCTCCAGTGAGCAATGACTGTACTCGGGAGTGGAAAGGCAAGGCCACCACAGCAATCCATGAGTGCTGTCCCCAAACTATGGTTTTTGTCCCTGCACCATTAAAAAACCATAAATCATCATCACTAAACCATGGGAAAGGAGATTTACTGCAACAGCACTGACCCCTGCAAGTCCAGTAGACTGATTCTGACCAGGCCATCCAGGACTGTCTATCTTGCTGAAATAGAAGCCAGGATTCCTCTTTCTGGATGTCCATGGGTTGCACTGCACAGCAAACATGGTGGCAAGGTGTTGGATTCCAGTAATTGTTGCCTCGAAGACAGAATGGTAAAAAAAAAAGACTCAGAAGAAGCAAAGTCAAGAATATGGGGAGAAAAGCATATTAAAAGGATAAGAATGAAAACAGCCAGTACCATCACATCATTTGTGGTCCCCTCCATCACAAACAGGTGTCTCATATGGATGGGCTAACTACCTTATGGTATTCCTTTACTCTTAGTAAGCAGACAGCTAACCTCCTCTCTCATCATTCATTGTGGATCACAGTGGATAGTTTTCTTTCATCAGATTTTTCAATCAATGCTGGAGTATCTCAGGGCTTTGTACTTTCACCTACACTTTTCCTCCTATATGTTAATGATCTTCTCTCTCTCTCTCTGATACCCATCCTATTTGTAAGTTTGCTGATGACAATACTCCATTCCTCTATTTCATTCTCAAAATTTTGGATGCTCAGTTAATTCAGGCCTCAAGATCCTCTATAACTAATGCCTTAAACAACAATCTCCTTGCCATTTTCAAGTGGGATGAGAATAATGTGGTGAGCTTTAATGCCACTAGAATGCAATCCTGTCTCATTTCCACTTCACTCTTCCCTCATTTTTTACAATATTCTACTTGTCAACTATGATCAATTTTTTTCTTCTTTCACATCTAGCCTATCCATGCATCAGGTTCATAATCTCTTCAACCCCAAAAAACCTGGTATTCTAGTAGTCCATGTTCTGAAGAGAAATCCAGGAAGTACTTACTATCATTATTAGGTTTGCTATTTCTATCAAATTATGAGAAAGAATCTGTAAAGAAATGAAAATTAATTTCTCTAAATTCTCCAGCGCAGTTGTCTAAGTGGGTGGCATATGAACTCTCCAACCAACAGGCGGGAGATGAATTTCATCACTTGGTGAGACCAATGCCCTGCTAATTACTGGATGCATGAAGTGAAAAAGTTTCATGTTAGAGCAAGGTTCAAATATTATATAGAAAATAAATTACAATACAAAAAATATATAAATATTAACAAAAAAGAGAGAGAAAAAAAAAAGGCACCTTTTTTGTGGGTAGGAGTTACAAAAAAGAAACAATAGTAATAAATAAAAATATTGATGCCAATCAAATAATTTCTCTTACCTAAAGCAAGCTGTCTTAATGTACTGAGCATGTGCTTCTCTTAGATCATCTAAACTTTTTACTTTTTGCTTTAAAACAATCTGAAAGTCCTGCCATGTAACTTGCAGAACTTGACTTGAAATGTATGATTGCATAACTCGAGTAAAATGCTGCATCTCATGTCTACATAAAATGATATTATAAATTCAAAGTGAAATAAATAAATTTATTTGTAGCAAAGTATAGATCGATAAACAAAATCATGAAAACAAAATGCATATCATATTTTGTGACCACTTATATGTTGTGAGTGGTCACAAGCAGTATTGATTATAATTAAGTAAAGGGAAGGAAGAAATGGAATACAAGAGTAGCACAATATAATTAGTAAAAGTCTAATGAAGTGAGATAATTTTTTAAATATATAAAATTTTACAAAAAAAAAAAAGATAAATTCAAAATTGACATTTTATGTTGGTGTCTTATATACTTCGCCCAAATGAAACGATTAAACACAGAGGTACCTGTACTTAAATATGTTAGATGACAGAGCTAGCAAACTGTTAGTGGACAAATCAGTTTGAATGCAATAGTTTTCTTCTAATAACTGAACTTAAGCAAACTCGAGCCTGTTTATTACTTGAAAGAGTAACCGATTGAGAATACTGGGTTCTGCTGACAAGCAATTTTTTTGCACTATCCATTTAGCATGGTTGAGCCAATGGATAGTATCTCTACTCTCCAATCAATAAGTTGTGGGTTCAAATATGTGACCTTTTATGAATATCTTCAGGTGGCAGATAAATATCATCATCTGATGCAAGATAACCAGCTGTCAGCTGTGCAATGATTGTCTAGATATAAGAAAATGTAATAATCAAAAAGCAAATTATCTAGGGAATATAGGAATGGAACAGAATTTTCCAGACATAGCTGAAGAGATTGATGTGGGTCACATTCTGTGAGGTTTCATACATTATTCTGAAGAAGCACAATGTTGTTGTTATGTGCATTCCAGTCATTTTCGACTCTTGGTAATCCTGTAAACAAAGGTGCTCCATCCCACTTGGTCTCTTGTCCTTTCTCTCAGTAATTGTAAGTTCAAGTTAGCAAGTTCTTTTATGTTGTCCATCCAACTCTTTTGTGGTGTTCCTCTTCTCATTTTCTCAATCTTCCTCAACATAACTGCCTTTTTCAATGATTCATCAGCTTGCATAATATGTCCAAAGTACATTAATTTCTGTTTAGCAATCATCGCCTCCAAGGAGCATTCTGTCTTTACATTCTCTAAAACCTTCATATTGGTCATTCTTGCAGTGTTCATGGGATTCTTAATAATTTTCTCCACACCCATAATTCAAAAGAATCAATTCGCTTTCTGTCTTTCTTCTTAATAATCTAGCTTTCACATCGATACATCACAACTGGAAATACCATTGCTTTGATAATTCTAACTTATGTGGCTTTACTCACACCTCTATCTTTCATGATTTTTGCCAGGTTTAACATTGCCCCCCCCCCCCCATGACCATCCTTCTTTTAACTTCATCTTCACATTTACCGTTATTTCTGATTCTGGATCCCAGTAAATCATAACTTTAATGATTTCTATTTATCCCCCTCTATTAGAAATTCATTTAAATTGCCAGAAGCCATCGCTTTTGTTTTGCTGATGTTTAAATTAAGTCCAGCCCAGTTTTATTTTTTTCTGTCTTAACTAACCAAATCAACCACTCCAGATCATCCTTAGTTAGTGCTATGAGGGTTGTATCATCTGCATATCTTAAATTATTTATTTTTCTGCCACCAATCTTAATTCCAGCTGATTCTTTGTCTAAATCAGCCATTTTCATAATATATTTACTATAAATCACTTAAATATTAAAAAGGTAGGGCAACGGTACACAACCCTGCCACACCCCTTTTTCCACTTGAACACTGTCTCTTTCTCCAAAGACTGTTTTTACTGAAGCTTCTTGGTTGTGATACAGCTCTCTTATCAAGAGAATTATATGTTCAGGTATTCCAATTGATTTGATTATAATCCACAGTCTGTTGTGATTCACGCAATCAAAAGCTTTCTTATAATCAATAAAAGAGATGATTACTTTCTTCTGAAATTCTCTTGTTCTTTCCATAATCCAGCTCATGTTTGCTATTTGGTCTCTAGTTTCTCTATCTTTCCTAAAGCCTGCCTGTTCTTGTAAAATTTCTCTCAATTTGCATATGGCTCCAACAGCATTACTTTATTTGCATGTGAAATTAAAGTGATGGGTCTGTGATTCTCACAATCTCTGGGATTTGATTTTTTGGAAATGGGATGAATACTGATGTTTTCCAATCACTAGGCCAGTACATTTTCTTCCAAACTTTTTGACAAATTTCAGTCAATATATTCACTACTTTATCCCCACAGCTGCTCTCAATAATTTCACTGACACACCATCACTCGAGGAGCTTTTCCTTTTGATAGCTGTTTCATTGCTGATCACTTCGCATTTTATTATCATGGGTTCCTCAACAAATTCTCTCCTTTCAAATTCTTCAATATTATTATTTTTTTAATCTTTTTTTTCCACTGCTTCTTCTTCGATTAGGCATTTTCCCGAATTACTTTTTACAACACTTAATCTAGGGATAAACTTCCCTGTAAAATCATTTTTCTAAACACTTTCTTTTAAGGTTACACGGTGATCAGCATTCATATTTACGAATTTAGGGACACAAAACACACGTGTTGAAATAATTATTTTACTAATTATTAATAAAATAACACTTGACGTTTCGACCCCTGTATTGAGGTCATCATCAGAAAGATACACGTGTATAGGGAACCATTTGGTATCGGACCACAACACCAACCAAATGGTAAACTACAACCCCACGAAACATATCAAAAAGAAAACAACTGAATTAATTAAATCCATTAACACATGGCCAGAAGAAACAACAAAAAAAGTAATACCTCATTATGCCCACACGCCCAGAATTTATGGCCTGCCAAAAATACACAAAGCAGACACACCACTACGTCCAGTTGCTGAAGGAATCGACAGCCCAAATAACCACCTAGCCAAAAAAATTAGCAGCCACACTCAAGGCATTGGTAGGTCAGTCCCCTTCCTACATAAAAAATACACATTTCATAAACAAAATTAAAAATATTACCCTCAACGACCAAGATTTATTAGTCAGCTTTGACGTAACTTCCCTTTTCACCAATGTCCCGATCAATGATACTATCTTGCTCCTACAGAACATATTTCCACACGGCATCATGGCCCTCTTTGCCCACGTACTCAGTTCCGGATATTTTGTGTGGCAAAACAATTTTTACAATTCAAAAAGAGGGTACAGCCATGCGCTCACCTTCCTCCCCAATATCTAACTTTTATATGGAAGACTTTGAGCAACGAGTTCTAGAGTCAGCATGCCTAAAGCCCAAACTTTAGCTCAGATACATTGACAATATTTTCACCATTTGGCCCCATGGCCGCGAAGCACTAAATATATTCCTTAGATACCTTAACAAACAGCACAAACGTATCCAATTCACCATCAAAATAGAAAAACAACTCTCTTCCGTTCCTAGACACACTCGTCACAGGTCTTCCCTCAGGCTGTCTCTCATTCTCAGTCTACCACAAACCTACACACCCAGGCCAATACATACACAAAATTTCGTATCACCACCAAACACAAAAACTAGATGTCATAAGCACCCTTAAACACAGAGCTCAAACTATTTGTTCAAATGAACAAGCTCTAAACCAGGAATACAAGATCATCAACCATACATTTATAAAAAATGGATACAGTAAAAAAACTATTCACAAGATCCTCCACAGAGATACTAGCAAAAACAAAAAAGACTACAAGAATGCTATTGCCATACCTTATGATAGAGGCATTTCCGAAAAAATAGACAGAACACTACACAAATACAACATCAAAACCACCTTTAAACTCCCGACAAAATTAAGACACCTACTCAGTGCTTCCAAAGATCCTCTTCCATACCTAGCCCACCCAAGGGTATACAAAATGCAATGCACATGTAACCTACCATACATGGGGGAAACATGGCGAACCATCCCAATTAGGAAGGATGAACACAAACGACACATTAAAAACCTCCATTTTGGAAAAACCGGCCATTCTGACCATGCACTCCAAGCATACTACAGAATTGATTGGAAAAATACCAAGTCCCTACACTGCACCAAAACCTGGTTCGAGAGGAATTTAAAGAAGCATGTGAAATGCTCAAACATAATCCAAATCTGAACAAAAATGATGGCCTAACCATTCCAAGAATGTGGAGGACACATTTGCAACTATTATAGCAACCAGAACATGCCAAAGAAAAATCCCACTACAAGAAGACTTGGTGAAGTGTTCCCCCACCCCCCCCCCCAACATTCAACAGCAACTTGGACTGTACAAATCCAGAAGAATCTTAGTACATGAGGACTTTAGCAGAGTTAATTGTAGTTTTTTATTTATTTTATTTAAATTTTTTAAAATTAATTTTTATTTATTTATTTTATTTTATTTAATTATCACTTGAGGTCAGGCTAAGAAACAGATTAATTAACAACGTAGATTTAATTTACCTTTATAGAGTGCAAGAGAATGTAGCTTGGTTCCCTATACACATATATCCTTCTGATGATGACCTTAATACAGGGGTCGAAACGTCAGGTGTTATTTTATTAATAATTAGTAAAATAATCATTTCAACACGTGTGTTTTGTGTCCTTAAATTTGTAAATATGAATTTTTCTAAACAGATCTCTTGTTCTACCCATAATATTGCTTTCTTCAATTTCCTTTCATCTTTTGTTTAGATGTTTTTCTTTATCTTTCCTAGCCTATCTTTGGAAATCTGCAATCACTTCTCTAACCCTTTCTTTTTCTCTGAAGTTTCATTTTTCTTCTTTCCTCTGCTATTTGAATAGCTTCTTCTGACAACTATTTACAATCTTTCTTTCTTGTTGCTTTATTTAGTTTTCTTTGCTGCTTCTATGACTGTACAATTTGTTTACTCCCATAGTTCTTCTAATGCTCTTCCTGTTTTCTCCAAACTTTTTAATTTCTTTCTGATGTCTACTTTAAGAAACACAATACCTTTGCAATAAACCAATGCAGGATGTTTGGGAGATTGCAATGGGAAACTGGAGCAGCAGCTGTACTGAGAAGACATCACATTATGAATGTTTGGCCAAACACTTGACCTACATAACAGATAACAGCAGTGATATTCTAAACATTTTGGGAAAAGTTGTTTAAAAAAAATGGCAAAAAGGAGCAAGCTAGTAATAAGGGTAACTAACAAACTGCTGGATTTCTGTTCAGGAACTTGACTGCTCATTAATAATACCACGTAGATAAGTTCCATGAGAAAATGCAAGAAATAAGAAAAGTCTCAGTAACCACATTACTCTGATAGTGAAATTTTTACACTGCTAAGGATATAAGAATATTATTATTATGATTCAAGACTTCAATGGAGTCACAAGACTCATTGTGGGAGGCCTACATGACAAAACAGTATCATGTGCTCTCGCCACCTTATCAGGCATTGCTTTCTACAGTTAAATCACCCTTCATCTAAACAAACCACTCCTTACCTCTATTCCTCATGATCTATTTTTGTAAATTCAAGGCATGTCTCAAGTCTTACAACAGTTTAAATGTCTCAATCATATCATCTCTTCTGCTTCTATCTACCAAACTTTGTAGTCTATATTCTCTCAGTTTAGCCTCATAACTAACATTGTGCAGTCCTGATATCATTTTTGTTAGGTGCCTTTACACTCTTTTTAAGGTTAATTTATCTCCTACAAATCCTGGAGAACAAATTTGAGCACAATATCCAGGAATGGTCTGATCAGGGCTTTATACAATAGCATGACAGCTCTTTTCTCTCTGCTGGCCAGCATCCTTCTCAGTATTGCAGCAATCCTCTGAGTTACGTTCGCCACCTTTGCAATATGTTACCTGAATTTCAGGTTTCTATCAAACATCGCCCCGAGATCCCTTGCCTCCCCCAACTCCTCCAGTACAGTTACTCCACAATAGTATGCACAGCCTCCACTGACACATTCCAAACTTTAAGACTTTTACATAAAGGCTTGAAATGTGGAAAGGCAGGCAGGATTAGATGATATTCAAACAGAAATGCTGAAGAATGGTGGTATAAAAGTCTTACAGTTGCTGCATTGCATAGTTCAGAAAGCCTGGACAGAGGGACGAATTCCCGATGATTGGAGTAGAGCTCTCATAGTACCCATATATAAAAAGGGAAATAAAACTGAATGTGAGAATTACAGAGGTATTTCTCTACTGAATGTTCCTGGCAAGATCTATGCAAGTATACTTGAGAAACGGTTGAGAAGAATTGTGGAAGAAAAGCTGGGCGAAGAACAAGCTGGATTCAGGCCAAATAGAGGCTGTCAGGATCAGATCTTCACTTTATGACAAGTTGAGAAAGCATGGGAATATAACAAAGATCTGTATTTAAGTTTTGTCGATCTGGAAAAGGCATATGACAAGGTGCCAAGAGAGAGAAGCTATTCAATACGCTACAGTTATATGGTGTCAATGGGACATTATATCAATCAATATTTAGTCTTTATTTGAGCTGTAAGGCAGCAGATAGAATTGAAGGAAGTACAGGAAGATGGTTTAATGTTAAATCTGGGGTGAGACAAGGATGTACATTATCCCCTCTGTTATTCATTATCTATATGGATCACATTATGAAGGAAAGTGGTATTAAACATGATATCAGAATTGGAGATGTTAATGTCAGCTCTTTGCTTTATGTGGACGATGTTATACTTCTAAATAAATCCGCTACAAGTTTGCAAGATTCCCTGACTAAATTGAATAACTGTTGTAATAGATATGGTATGAAGGTCAGCAGTAAAAAGACAATGAAAACAGGCAGAATCATTGAAAATGTCAACTGTGTTGTGAACGGGGAACCTGTGAAACAAGTAAAACATTTCAGCTACTTAGGCATGATTTTTAGTGAAGATGGTAAATTAAATATAGAAATAGACAACAGAATCAACAAAGCTGGTATGGTGTGAAGTCAACTGAATACATTCATATGGAATAAGAGAGAAATTAGTCGGAACACTAAATTAGCTGTATAGAAGACAGTGTTCAAACCAGTTTTAACTTATGGATCTCAAAGCTGGGTCAGAAGTAAAACACTTGATCAAAGACTAGAGACCGCAGATATGAGAGTCCTGAAAAAGAATTAGAGGCGTGAACATGTGGCATCAATGGCAATATCATATTAAAAACGAGGATATTAGGAAAGAACTTGACATTGTCGGCATCCAGGAATGCGTTAGCAGAGCTAATCTCAGATGGTATGGTCACTTAAACAGAATGGGCGAGGAAAGATTAGCAAAACAAGTGTTCTTGTTTTGCTAATCTTTCCTTTGCTAATGTTTTGCAGGAAAACGACCCAGAGGAAGAGCAAGATATAGATCGATTGACACTGTACAAAGTGCCTTAGACGATAGAAAGATCTGATAATGTTTGAGTCTTGACAAGTAACAGACTGATTTGGAGGAAAATTGTAGATAGGAAGTTAGTAATTATTATTATTATTATTATTCAGGCCTCCATGGAGTCAAAAGACTCATCGTGGGAGGTCCTTCCTAAGAAACACAAAGTCTATCATACCACTCCTTGAACTCACTGACCGTTCTCGCTCAAACCACTACATTAGGCAATGCATTCTATGGTTCAACCACCCTCCATGGAAAGAAACCACTCCTCACCCTCTTGCTCACAGTTTCCTTTTGTAACTTCCAGGGATGGCCTCTTTTCATCCCTCCTTCCCGCTGTTCAACCAAGCGAAAGAACTCCCCAGTATCAACCCTTTAACCACTTCTCAACAGTTTAAAATGATGTAAATTTTTCATGTAGTACTATCATATCCTGTACACCCCTTGAGGGTACATGTCAGGAATTTGATGACGATGATGACATTTAGCTGAATAACACTGATATCCCATATATTTTCTCATCTGTCCAGTTTATTCAAATCCTCTTGAAGGGCAACCACATCTTTTTTTTTTTTTTTTTTATGTTGGGCCCATACACGAGAGGTTGATTGATCAACCTATAGTTTATTAGTACAGTATATGGGTAGTGGGTTGAGAAAGGAGAAACTTGTTTACATTTGATTTAAAAGCCTGTATTCCTATTGTATTCCTTGGAAAATACATCAGGGAGAAGACTTAATATTGAGTGGGAGAATTACTGATGTTATTTCATATGAACATTTATTATGGAAATATTTAGAGAATACACATAATGCAGAAACTAAACGGCTATGCGAAAGTGGGAGGAGTGAGTTGGGAAGAGATGGATCATTTATCAATCTAATTGCTCTTCTCTGTATTGACTCAAGCATTTTGAGGGAGCTTTTAGGGGGCCCACGGCAAATGTGAGAGCAGTATTCAATAACTGGGCAGATTTGTGATTTGTATAAGGTTAACAGCTGTTTAGAGGTGAAGTAACATCTTGAGCATAAGAGAAATCCTAGTTTTTTGGAAGTTGAGGATGCAATGGTTGTGATGTGTTTATGTTAGGAGAGGCCTAATGTTAAGGTAATTCCAAAAAGACAGTCTCATCTTTTCTGGAAATTTGAGTGTTATTAAAAATAATACTGGGTGAAAATGAGACTTTTTTGTGAGAAATAAGACATAACTGGGTTTTACTAGCATTGAAGTCGACGAGGTTATCTGAATTGGAGGAAATCTTGGAGATCAGAATTGAGGGCATTGGTGGTTGATGTTCTGTAGGTTGAAGTGAGTTGTATAGAGTAATGTTTGTCAAATGAAAGGGAGGAGTGCAATCTGCTGTCATCTGCAAAACTGTGTATCAGGTTGAAGGTCAATGAAGTAAGTCATTGATATACAGAAGGAAGAGGGTTGGTGAGAGAACAGAACCTTGTGGAACCCTGTTATTAGTCGCATAGTGAGAGGATAAGGAACTGTCTACCATCACACACACACAGTGTGCGTCCAGACAGAAATATGGCAATCCAACTGCAGAAGTCCTGAGACAGTTCAAACAATAGGAGTTCGCTTAGTATGCCTTTGTGCCAGACCTGGTCAAAAGTTTTAGAGATATCAAGTGCAACTTGATATCTTGAGATTTGCCATTGTCAGTTATGCATGCATTGGAGGCAAAGTGTGAAGCCAAGAGATTAGCTTTTTCTGTGGGTGATGATGCAATAGAGCCATCTAGGTATGATAGAGGTGGGAATAGTGTTGAGCAAAAGTCACGACAATACTTTAGCAAGAGACCAAAAGGCATGGCTGCCAGTTTCCTGTTTTTTGCCCATTCAAATTCTGTTTTGTAAGCATAGCATCAATTGTTTTCTTGCATTGATTTTGGGCTTTAGTATAAGCACTGAATGAGCCAGTTGTGGTATTCTTGATTTTTCATTTGTACTGCCTTGGCACATATTTTGGAGAACCAGGGCTTAGTTAGGAGATGGCAGTTCAGAGAAGTGTGGGGAATGCATGTTTCCATGCCAACAAGGATTACTTTGGTGATATATTCGGTGCATATGTTTGGATTGGAAGACTGGAAACAACAGTCCAAAATCTGTGCTATTACTAATAACTCTTCCCAGCTTCACATTATCTACAAACAACTGAATATCCCCCCTGTAATCCACTGACAATGTCATTGATATAAAGATTAAACAACTACTGCTTTCCCCACTTTTGCATAATCAGCAAACAACTGAATATCCCCTCTTAAATTTTCCCTTATGTCATTGATATACAAATTAAAGAGGTGGGCCCTAGTACCAAACTCTGAGGTACTCCACTAGTCACCATCATTCTCTTAGACTCCACTCCACCATATACTACTCTCTAGTGTCTGTCTGTCAACAACAAAGAGTACCTCGGGGTTCGCTAATAGGGCCACTACTCTTTCTATATATCAATGACATAGGGAAAGATTTAAGAGGGATATTCAGTTGTTTCCTGATGATGCAAAAAGCCATGGATAATGATTGTCAATTTAATGTTGCAAAATGTAAGGTTATGCACTTTGGGTTGAAAAGTTGCATATGGTGTATCATATGATGGTATTGATTTGCAGGAAATTGATAAGGCTAGAGACTTGGGGATAATAATGGTGGAGAAAGAGTTAAAGTTCAGAGGGCATATCGTAAAAGTTGATAAAATAGCTCAACAAATTACTTGGATGTTGAAAAATATGCTAACATGTAAAGATAAGGAAGTTATTATCCTTCTTTATAAGGTTATAATTCAGCCACATCTTGACTACTGTGCACAGATTTGGTTACCTGGGTTTCTTGGGGACCAGGAGGTGGTCGAAAAGATTCAGAGATGAGTGAATCAACACAACTCTGAGTGACCAAGATGGTGACAGGTCTGTGGAATACTCCCTACGAGGATAGGTTGAAGGTTTCTGGGTTACAAAGTTTAGTTGATAGGTTGAAAAGAGAGGACATGATAGAAACTTTTAAGATATTAAAGGTGTTTTATAAAATTGATGCAAGTGACATTTTTTAATATATGACAAATAGTCAGAGAACAAGGGGCCATCCATAGAAGTTGTGTAAGAGTATGGTTAGTCGGGGTGTGCGGACCTGAATTTTTGCACGGAGAGTGGTGAGTGAGTGGAATGAATTGCCAGAATTGGTTGTGAGTTCCCTGATGGTGAATGAATTCAAGGAGAGGTATGACAGGATTTGTGTGTATGATGATTGATTTGGGTCTTCCGCAACATGTCTACGGACTCCATGGAGATGCCGTAAATAATAATAATACAGGTTCCAATACTGAGCCCTGTGGGACCCCACTTGTAGCCTTCTACTTCCGTGATACTCCTTCCTCATACACAACTCTCTGATATCCATCAGAAAGCCCAATCCAATTCACTAACCTGACTTCTAAACACATAAATATCAGCTTATCATGTGCCATCCTGTGAAAAGCTTTTGTAAAATCCAAAAAGGCAGAATATGACTTTTCCTCATCTATCACTCTTGTTACTTTATTATAAAAGGCAATCAGATTACTAAAACAAGAGCGTTCCATAACAAAATCATGCTGACTCTCACAGATAACTACTGATGAAATACAAACTGGTCTAAGTTCGGCACCTCCATTCTATTACCACACTAATACAATGGCACTATCTTATCCTCCTTCCACTCCTTGGGCAACTTTCCCATGACCAGACTCTCATTGAGAAGCCAGGTCAATGGAGCTGTCAGTTCTTTAGCGCATTTTCTCAAAGCTCATGGCAAAATCCCATCCAGAGTATTCAGTATTTGAAACACTCTCTCTCATTGTAATTGTAAACCTGGAACCCCATCCCTCTAGTTAAACCTACTTCTCCAGAATGAAATACCCCAATAAAGTGTTCATTGAACAATTTCACTATGTACATCAGTCACTCTACTCCCATTTTTATCCAACAACCTCATTCTTTTTCCATAATCATTCCACCTTCTTCTGGCCACATAATGAAGGAATTCCTTAGGATTTTCTCTGGATCTCATGGCCAATCTCTTCTCATGTTCCAGTTTTGCTTTCCTTACCATACTAGTCACTCTCCTGGACTGAGTCATATTCTTCATGCATCTGCTCTCCACTTCTCTCCTTATATCTCTTCCATAACCTCTTTATCACCTGCAGTTCTTGTTTGATACTGTTTGTCATCTGCTTTATTGCGGATTTATTAATACACCATATTGCGTTCTATTTTCACTTGTGGTATACAACTTACCATTGATGCTAGAGGAGTGTGTGTGCATATATATATATATATATATATATATATATAGAGGAGTCTGAAACAGAATTGACCACTATTTAGTTTTGAACATGAGAAAAACAAATATCATATTAGCATATATATATATATATATATATATATATATATATATATATATATATATAAGAAAGTTTTAAAATGGATCAGCGTTGAGCAGTGTTCAGAGATGAACTCTCGACTTGAACATACAAATATTATCATAATTATCAAATTCCTGATATGTACCCTCAAGGGGAAGAAGAGTGTACAGGATATTATAATAGTGCTATATGATAAATTTACATGATTACTGACTTCCAATTAACAATTTTCATCTGAATGAGTCTGTTATCTGTCAGGCCTACAACAGTGTCAGATCTGATATTTCAGCATTTCTAAAGAACTTGTAACTTCATTACAATGTGACTTCAAATGCCTGCTTTACTATGCTTTCCTCTCTCATTCTGTTTAACTGATGACCTGAGATTAGCTCTGCACATGCATTTCTGATTACTAACATTAAGTTACTTCTTAACATCTTCATATTTAATATGATTCTGCCATTATTGATGTCATCTGTGATTTTTTTTGATGAACTATATTACTTCTAACCCATATCTCAGATGCATTAGTTAAAATCAGTCTGAATATCATCTTGTATACAGTTACTTTAGTTAAGTGTTTTCACTAATTTCTCTCTTACTACGTATAAATTTATTCATTAGACTTGTGACCATACAATCTTTGCTAATTTTATTGTCCATTTCCATATTTAATTTGCTTTTTCATGATTTATTTAGTGTATGGCATAATAAAGACACATGACATCAAAATATATATAAATACATATTTGTGCAGACAATAAAAATGAGACAAGTATTGCACATATGCAAATATCAGGTAAAAAAAAGTCACTAAAATTTTAAGTCTAGTTCAGATAGCCAATTAAGAGCTGAAGGATCTTTCTCAAAAAAGTCTCTCGGGTCACCAGGGTAGGCTCTTATGCTGCAGTCCTCCACAATGTGCCAGGTGGTTTGGTTTATGGCTCCACAGTTGCATTTGGGTGTAGGTGGTGATCTTCCTCACTTGTGTAAGCTGTCTGTGCAGATACCATTACTGTGCATATCCTATTTACGCTTTTCCATAGATGATGTGGAAGCTCAATCCCTTTCGGATTTTGTTGGGAAGGATATACTTGTTCAAGTCTGGTGGCAGTTTTTCTTTGCAAGTTTCTAGCCATTTTGAATTAACATTGAAATTTCTATTTACACCACCTAGAACATTGTGGAGGACTGCAGCATAAGAGCCTACCCTGGTGACCTGAGAGACTTTTTTGAGGCAGATCCTTCAGCTCTTGATTGGCTATCTGAACTAGACTTAAAATTTTAGTAACTTTTTTACCCGATATTTGTATATGTGCATTACTTGTCTAATTTTTATTGTCTGCACAAATATGTATTTATTCTGATGTCATGTGTCTTTATTATGCCATACACTAAATAAATAATGAAAATGGACAATAAAATTAGCAAAGATTATAGGGTCACAAGTCTAATGAATAAATTTATTCATTATGCATTATGCAGTAAGAGAGAAATTAGTGAAAACACTTAACTAAAGTAGTGGAGGCCTTCAGGTTTTAAGGCGATTCATATTTATATATGGGAGGTCTTCATGTATTGGCGACAGGGGATTGTTGTTTATTTTTTTGTACTCTTTTACTAGAGCATCTTGTCTGCGCAGGTTCGGTGGTGCAATATTGCTCAAAGTTGGAAGCCAGTAGAGGGGATTGGATTTGACACAACATGTTATTGTCCTCATCGTTGCATTTATTTGCGTGTCGATGTTCTTGATATGAGGAATGTTTAATAGTACTGGTGAACAATATTCTGCTGCAGAGTAGACAAAGGTCAATGTGAAGTATCGCAGTGCAATAGCAGAAGAACCACATGTAGAACCATAGAGTTTTTGTATGATGTTATTACAGGTTCTGATCTTTAAAGAGATTCTCCATTCTCTTTTAAAAGATAATGTTCTATCCAAGGTAACACCCAGATATTTAGGGAAATCTTGGTGCTGCAGCATTGTGTTGTTAAAGGTGACCTGAAGTTTCCTATTTGCCAATTTGGTGTTTAGGTGAAAAGAACTAACCTTGGTCTTATTGAGGTTTGGTGTTTGTCTCCATTTATGAAAGTATTCCACAATGGTTCTAAGATCATTTGTGAGAATATCTTCAGTTACTTCGATGCTCTTGTGTTGGATGGCGAGGGCTATATCATCAGCATAAGCAATTTTTTTTGACCCAGTTGGCGGTAGATCAGATGTATATAAGTTGAATAAGATTGGTGCTAATACTGAGCCCAGTGGGAGCACATTGTTCAGCTTTCTCAGTTTGCTCATTTTGTTTCCCAGTACAACATGGAAGAACCTGTCAGAAAGCATGTTACCAATAAGTCGTTGATGGATTGGCATGGTATCAGCTTGTATAGCATCCCCTCTTTCCATACTGTGTCGTATGCAGCAGTAAGGTCAACAGAGGTTTTAAACATCTGTGAAAGCCTGCTTCGATATGGGTAGTAAGGCTTAATACTTGGTCCGTACAATTACGTTGAGTCATAAAGCCTTGTAACGTATACTTCTTTTATACAAGGAGTTTCCAAAAAGTAAGGTAACATGTTTTTTTTTTCTTAATAATGGTAAAAGGGAATGAGATAAAACAGGGTGGACAGATAGATAAGTTAATAATATTCAAAGACTGCCATTGCAGTGTGGTGCTACTGTTATCTCACAGCTGATTCCACTCACAAGGTGGTGAGTGCAATCAGCTGTCCTTGAAGTTATTCATTTATTGCAAGCAAAAGGGGGCTTCACGAAGTGACATTCACTGTGAACTGGTTGCTCTGTATGGTGAAAATGTAATGTCAAAGATGCAGGTGTGTTTTTTGTGCAATGAATTCAAAGTGAGCTGTAGTGAAGATCGACATCAGGCAAGCAGGCCTTCATCGAGCAAGACAGAAGAAGATAACATTTTGCACGTTAAGGGCATCGTTCTTGAAGACTGTGAGTGAAATTGCTTTGAAATTGAACAAGTAATTGAACGTGAGTAAGTCCACTGTTTACGAAATTGTTCACAATATCCTTGGCTTTCAAAAGGTGTGCTCCTGCTGGATATGTGAGTTCATCACTTTACTCCAGAAAGCAAACAAGACTCCATGAACTCACAGGAGATTGTGGAAACATCCACAATCTCCTGTGAGCAAAAAATTAAAAACTGTTCCCACTGTCCAAGAAGTCATGGCCACAGTGTTATGGGATCAACAAGATATTCTGTTGGTGAACTTCTTGTCGAAGGGAGGAACAATGAATGCAGAGCTTTACTGTGCAACGTTGGACAAACTGAAAGCCAACATTTGATGCAAACAACCAGGACTCCTGATATGTGGCATGATTCTGGTGCATGACAGAAAGTGCTACTCCACACACCACTTGTGAGTGGTGGTACTGTGATAGTTGGAAAACTCTGGCACATCTCCCCTACAGCCCAGACTTAATGCCTTTGGACTTCCATTTGTTCAGCCTCCCCCACTCAAGAAATATCTTTCCAGAAGGTATACTACTGATGACGAAGTCCATCAGATGGTCTGATGTTGGTTACTGAGTGTGAGCATGGACTTCTTTGGTACTAATATTGATAAACTGATCAAGCGTTAGTACAAGGTATCAATAAATTTGGAGACTCTGTGGAGAAGTAGTGCCGTTCACTTATTTCTTGGTTTTTAATTTCAACTTCCTATTATTAAACATCCTCAAAAAAAAAGTGTTGCCTTACTTTTCAGAAACCGCTTGTATATGACAACTATGAGATAAATTGAAGTTGGCAGTCAGCATGTTAATGCTGCAAATTGTAGGGATGAGACAAAGGATTTGGGGATAATGGTGGACAAATGGTTGAAGTTCAGATAGCATATTGCAAAAGTTGGTAAAATAGTTCAAAGGATTACTTGGGCTTTGAAAAGCACACTAACAAGCATAGATAGGGAGGCTGTTATCCCTCTTTATAAGTTATGATTTGGCTGCATCTTGACTATTGCACAGATTTAGTTACCGGGATTTCTTTGGAATCAGGAGGTGGTAGCAAGCATCCACAGACAAGCAACAAAGCTGGTGACAGGTCTCTGTAATGTTTCTTATAAGGTTGAAGGTATGTGGGCAGCAAAGCTTAGATGACAGGTGGAAAACAGGGGACATGATAAAAAGTTATAAGTTATTAAAGGGGTTCTAAAAGATTGACACAAAAGAAAATTTTCAATACATGATGAATTGAGAGAGAACTAGAGGTTACTCGTGGAAGTTGTGTAAGAGTGTGGTTAGTAAGGATGTAAACCAGATTTTTTACTTGGAGAGTGATGAATCAGATGACCCATAATGAGTCATCTGCCTCCATGGAGATAAGATACTCTAATAATAATAATAATAATAATAATGAAATTAGCAATTGGTGGATATTTTTTTTTCCCATTTTATATCTGGGATATACAGTCCAACTTGGTTATAATGAGCACCATGGGACTGACAAACGTTCTTTGTTATAATAACCATTACTCATCAGTGATGAATTATATCTACCTTCTATTTTTTAAAATTCTCAATAATGTAATAAAAATATTAAAAAAACAAACAAAAGTTTTAGAGAGAAAAAAAATACAAAAAAAAAAAAAAGATATTATTTGTATGCTATACCTGTATTGTATAAACTATGATACACTTAACATTAAACAGAATTTATCTGTCCATAAATTTAAAACACTGAATTAGAAACTTTTATTTAATACCATTTTGGACATCCTTTAGCCCGAATTATAGCACATATGCAGTTTGACATGGATTCCACAAGGTGTTAGGTTGCATCCACATCATACCAGACATTCACCAGACACTCTTTTAACTGGCTCAAATTTGATGAAAGAGGACTTTCATCCTGAATCTGTTTTTCTAATGTCTCCTATACATTCTCACTGGAGTTCAGATCTGGGCTCAGTAGTGGCCAGGGAAGATGGTGGAAGTCACTGTCTTGCTTGTTGAAACAATTGTGATAATTTCTTGCACAACAGACAGTAGCACCGTTGTCCATGAAACAACAATGATCACCTGCTGAATAAAAAAAAAATCAACATTGAAGGATATACTTGAATAGCAACAATGTTCAGATACTTCTTGGAGGACACTCAACATTCCAATAGAACATGCCCCACAACATGAATACTTCATCAAGCCGAGTTCCTTGCTTCATAGGTCTCCTGCAAAACTCTCTGCCTGTTGTTGGTACAGAACAAAGTGTAGCATGACTAGTCCAACCATGACTTTTTTCCAGTCATGTTTCTGTATAGACATGCGACTGCCAATATCAATCCTCTTCAGTTCACTGTCTATAGTTTGGTGAGATATGGGTTGGGAACAGCTTTTATTATATGCTTTGGTCAACTGTTGCACACAGGAAGTTCTGCTTGTCCATACAAACCTTCTCAGATGAAGGCAATCTCATTCCTGACAGACTGTCTTAGGATCACAGTTACACTTCTTAGATAGGCAATGTGGATTAATTTTCCACTGATTAAACACCTGGTATATCTCACCTTTTGAGAAATCAGTCAGCTTTGCTGATTTCAAAATTGTGGCTACAGACAGACAGACAACCACAATAAGCCCTTTTCAAATTCTGAAAGATCCTTTGTTTTTTCCATTGTAATCAACACTAGTGATGATTACTGACTAGCAGCATTCTTAAATAATGCCTAGAACAAATGGTGATGCATATGACCAAGTATTTTACATATACACTGTGCAAGAAACATCTACCTACATCTGCATAAAGGTTTCTAATCAATAGCTGATATGTGTAATTAATAAATATGATTTCAATTAGTCTTTTGATTTATGGATCTTAAAGTTGTCATTATTGGATCTGCAGATTGAGATTCTCCTCTAAATTTTGCATAAATGATGCTATGTCGGTTTTTAAATCAATCCAACCAACCATTGCTACATACAAAATCATCATGTCTAATTGTTTAGAAAATTTTTTTACTTGAGCCTGCAAGATCAGACCACCTATTGAGAAACCCAGCACTTCTTTGTGTAGTGAACCATTGAAGCAATGATTCATCAAAGTTTGTATGCTCACGCTTTCCAAATTTCTTTTTTTTTTTTTTGTTTTGGTTATGCTGTTTTCCAGCACTGATATGTAAACATCTTTATTCTTCCACATTGTTAATACTGTTGAAGAAAACCTTTTACATCCTCCAACACACTACTGGCATCCAGTAGTGTGTGTGTTGCACTGGTATGATAATGCAGAGTGCAGGAGAAGAGCAGTGATGACGAATGAGATGATAGTGAGAATGTACAGGAAAAGGGATCTGGAGTATGTGGATGCGTGGAATACATTTGAGGACAGAAGGGTGCAGGCATTTGGAGAGACTGTTGTTTTCTGGGCAAGTGAGTGCGTCAGGAGAGGGAAATTAGAAATGCACAGGTGGAATGTTGCAGGGATGGTAGAAGTGAGAGAGTATACACTATATTACAGTGCTATATGGAATATGAGGGGAGTAATAATGGCTATAAGAATGCTGACAATACACTGGTTTTTCTGTATACAAATGATAGGAGGATTAGAAATAAAGGGAATGAGCTTATGGCATTGATTGACTCAGTCTCTCCAAAGGTTGTTGGCATTAGTGAAACTCAATTAACTGAGGAAGATGTTCTAACAAGGATAGAAATTGCTGAGTATAGCATATTTTGGCAGGATCACGAAGGTAATCATGGCTGTGGAGAATCTCAGTGGAAATAACACTAATGACTTTGAGAGTATATGGTGTGAGATGGATGTTTATAGGACAAGATATTTAGTGGGATGTTGCTACAGACCAGAAAATTCAGATGGTGATGAGCAGGAAATGTTTAGACAGAATTAATTTGGCAAGTGCAAAGCGAATGATCATTATGGAGGACTTCAACTATAGTGATATAAACTGGACAGAGGAAACAGCATGCAGTAATAAGGGAACTGAAATTTTGTATTTTTTTGAGGGACAACTACCTTAGGCAGCAAGGATCGAGCAAGAGTTTTGGATTTGGCCACAGCATCAGAGGATCTGATTGTGATTGAGATGTCATTCTTGCTACCTGTTAGAGTGCCCATGTAGTCCTGACTTGGAGGATGAAAAGGCATGGGAATTATTCAAACAGAAAGGAAGTTATGTGTTATAGGAATTATAAGGGAGGTGACTGATAGACTTAGAAACCACTTCCAGCAGTGCAATGGATGAAAGAATTTAAAGGAAGAGAGGTCGTTAGTGCATGAGAGATACTTAAGAAAAAATTTTTACAGCAATGACAGATTGTATACTTTGAGTGAAGAAGATAAAGGAATTTGGAGTCAAATGGAACAGTGGATGAAAGTAAGGCACATACTGGCATTTTTAAAAATTTTTCCAATGCATTTGACAGGATGTCACATGACAAGTTGATTTTTAAGTTGCATCATGTAGGTCTGGATATCAGAGAGTTGTATATGGGAAAGCAATATCTGGGAGTAGGAAAGTTAGAAGTGGAGTTCCACAGGGTTCAGTCCTGAGACCATTGCTGTTTATTCTTTATGTCAGTAATATTGTCACAGGACTACAGGGAGCTGTTCAGTTGTTTGCAGATGATGTAAAGCTTTGGAGGGTTATAAGCAATAGTGCTAATGTTTTGGTTCTTCAGGAGGTTCGAATAAGTTAGGGTGTGTAAAGGCAGGGAGGGGGTTTTCGGTTTAATGCAACTAAATGTAAAGGTTTAAAATTTGGGATCCACAGATGGGATGCTTCATACTCACTTGGCAGAGTTATACTGGAAGAAGTGCAGGAAGCAAGGAATCTTGGGGTGATTGTGGATAGAAATTTAAAGTTCTGAGAACATATTTCTGGTTGTCAAGACATCTCAGAGAAGTGTGGCAATGTTGAGGTAAACATTGACCATGAGAGATACAAGTGTGCTGGGCCCATTGTATAAAGCTTTGATCAGCCCACATCTGGATACTCAGATCTGGTCACTATGATTTGTAGGGGATGAAATAACTTTGGAGAGGGTACAGAGACAGATAACAAAAATGATGTCAAAACTGTACAAAATTGATTATGAAGATAAAATGAGGGCATGCAGAGTTTGGTGGATAGAATGCAAAGGAAGGGGATATGATCGAGACATTTAAGCTGTTGAAGGGTTATTATCATATTAACACTGAGGAGATTTTTCATATGGTAGAACAAGCAAAAGGAGCAAGGACAACTTCCATCCCTGGAAGTTACAAAAGGAGGTGGTGAGTAAACGGATAAGAAGTAAGTTTTCTGCATGGAGAGTGGTAGGAGAATGGAATGTGTTGTCTGAGAGGGTGGTGAAAGTGCAGACTGTGAATGATTTTAAAGAGTGGTATAATAGACTTTGTGTTTACTAGTATTGACTCCCCATGATGAGTCTTGTGACTCCAGAGGGGTCAGGAAAATAATAACAAATAGGGTCATTACAAATCTGGATGCTATTTTTAGTGTTAGCATAGCAACAAAGCACTATTTTCATTTAAACAAGTATGGCTGTGTTAATTTATCCCAAATCTGGGAGGTTGTTATTCTAAGATCATCTTCAAAATAGCCATAGATTACTTGTCATATCCTAGGGCCACTTGCCAGGACTTCAGGTCTCAATTTTTCCATTACAATTTTATATTTTTTTCACTAGTCATCTGACTATATTGTCTTATTTTTAACAAGTGTTTTTACATTCCAAAGGTATAATGTTTCAAATCTGACCAAATATGTGCAGCTTAATAAATAACATGGTGTTGTCTTTATACAGTGTTATGAATTAGTGCCATCAAAAATAGCATGCTATTTTTGGGAAATGATGAAAGCAATAGTGAATCAATGCCTTAATTTATTATCACAAATATATTTCAATATACATAAAGCATTAAAGATTAAAGTAATAGTGAATCAATTATCACAAATATATTTCAATATGCATAAAGCACTCACAACTTACCTATACAGCTGAAGCTGTCTGTACTGAAGATTGTTATTCAGATGATGGAATCTAGCTGTGAATATTATTATTATTATTATCATTATTATTATATGAGCAAAAAAAATCTGAAACACTACATAACATTAATAAGGAATTACTTCAACATCACATATCGAAACAACAGAGACACATATCGTATAACATGACCTACAACAACTCTCTACATCCCTACACCCTTCAACAACTCATACAGTTCTTTTGTGAGATCACATCAGATACCCACGCTACTCAACAACCTACCAAGAAATTTAAAACACATTGATAACTACAGAACATTAAAACACAAACTCTGGAAAAAATACCAACAAAGTTAATATACCATTAACACTAACATACACATCACAAATCACCAGCATTCAATGCCTACATCCCATCCATAAACAGTAACAACAACATAAATAGTGAAGGCTAGTCCCACTCTCTTCATAAAAGCTAACCAAGCTTCGAAGTAGGTGGGATTAATCCGCCTCATTCTTCTACACGCAATCCTCATAATCAAAGACTGCAGATTATGAAACAAAACAGTCAGTAAGGTGTATAACAATAATGAAGATACTGATAACATTATTCAGATAAGCTCTGCAAAAGCTTCGAAGAAGTCACCCAAAGAAACAAGTAAATATTATAAACAATTTAATAAAAAAACGAATCATTGTAAATATGAATGTGAAAAAAGATGTAAAACACATTGTTAACATCATCATTTATGCAATTTAAATAAGATATTTTCCTAGCATTCTGTACTGAATATATGTATGAAATTTATCTGAGACATTATCACATTATTATTATCCATTATTCAAAAATTCCGTGCAATCTTCATTGTTAATATTAGAAGAACACGTGCTGTAAATACAGATGTAAAAAAGTATTATTATCAAAATTTAATTCAAATGCAATGTAGAAAAAAAAAAATCACAAGTTGGAATGTCACTAAAGGTGACTATTGTAATTGTGTAAACATTTCAGAAATCATGTAGAAAGTATTTTACCTTGGGTATAATAAATGTTAAAGATACCAAGCTATTTTAAACCCGGTTTTAGTCCATTTCTCAAGTAAAGCAAACAGACAAACAAGTCGAGTTTGCGCCTGCAAGGTGCAAACTCGACTTGTTTGTCTGTTAGCTTTACTTGGGAAATGGAGTAAAACCAGGTTTAAAATAGCTTGGTATCGTTAACATTTTAGAAATCACCATATTTACTCTAAAAATATTTAATTATAAAAAAAATCTTTTTATTTATTGTAAATACATTAGTGGAATTGCAAAAAAAAAAAAAAAAACTGCTCCATTATTATAATTTATATTATTATTATTATTACCACCTCAAGACCTCATGGAATCAAAGACTCATCTGGGAGGTCCTTTTATCACACACACAGCTCATCATACCGTGTTTTAAACACATTCAAACTCTTTGCAGACACCACATTCTCAGGCAAGGCATTCCAATCATTCACAACTCTACACGAAAAAAACCTACCTCTCACTCCCCTACTCACACCCTCTTTATACGGGTACATGACAACTGGGCGACAGTGAATGGGCGATGGACAACTGGGTGACAGAATAAAAGATCAAATATGCAATTCTATTCTGTTCATCTATTACCAGGTAAATTTAAATAATTTTTTTTTTGATAAATGAGTTAAAAGAACGGTATAAACATAAAATTTGAAAAATCGCACTTATAATTAAGTTTATTTTTATTGTGCAGTATTACGAATTGTATAGAAGTTATATTGAAATTTCCCATACAAAAAAATGAGTAAGCTTGTTAATAAATATTTATATTATATATTTTCATTTATATCGTATATCAAAATTTGTAGGATCGTTTAAGAAAGAGATGGTTAAAAAGAGTGATCGGAAAATGATTTCAAAATGAAAAGGTATAATTGCACAGTATTAAAAATAAAGAAAAAAATATAGTTTTTTTTAAATTCATTTATTAATATTATTTTGTAATTAACAAACATATTTACAAATGTTACATATATACAATAAAACAAAAAAGTATATGCAATTCAAGACAATTTTTTTGAATTTATTAATTCATATTATAGTTATATGCAATACCACGTAAATATTCTATTATATTTTCCCTATCGTATTTAATAACTTTTTTCAAAATTCTTTGGTCAACTTCATTGTAATGTCTATGTTTGTGGTCATGTTGAAAACCTGCTACCGCTCTTTCATAATCAACACCATATGTTTTTTGAATTTTTTGTAGTCCATTTATAAAAATCCATAAATTTGGATGACTTGTGCTGCTGCCAAAGCTCAATTGCAGTTTTCGATGACAGGCTTCTGCAAAATTATTTGTCCTATCGCTTCCATTTATTGTTCTTTGGTACACAGACCAAACGTTTGAGAGAAAAATCGGTGGAGCCCTGGTTCTGTTATTCCTTAGACGACCTATGTATGTGTCTGTAAACCATTCTAAAATTGGTTCAAATTCATTGGATAAACGATTCTCAAGTTCAGAAATAGCGTAAATAATATCTTGTTCTGGAACGAAAGCAAGCAAAGTGATCATTTTTGAATTTAAGGCGAATTGCGCATCAGAATTATATCTGGTTAAAAGACTGCATGAAGCTAAATGCTTACAAAGATTTTGGCATGAATTGGCTTGATGAATGGCAATTTCAAAATCAACATTTATATTTTTGGGATCTAGTAATGGCCACATTTCATGTAGCATATAAAATAATTTTGTGTATGTTTCAAGAGTCTTATTAGGTAATAAATAATATAAAACAGGGAAAACAGGACCTCCATCCTATCTGGCCAAAATAACAAAAATTTGAGCAAAAAGAGGGGAAGAAAGTAAAAATGTGCCATCCATAAATAATTCATTCCTGCTTTGGCTCCACACTGCATGGCTTTCACGACCAAAAATTAATATTCTCATGAGGTCGACCTGTTCTATTCCAGAATCAGTCAATAAAAAACGTTCAAATTGTGATGGACTGAATTCATAATTTAAGTATTCTTCAGGAATAATTATTGTTTCCCTAGAATCAGGATTAATTGGGGATTTTTAATTTTTTAATCATCTTCTTTGAATATTTCTGCACAGACTGCTATGATTTGGAAGCATTCCTACTACCGCAGAAGAAACATTTTGTAGAACTTGAGTTCTGATTTGTGATGGGTTGCTCATTGTCGTATCCGCTAATTTTATAGAAATTAGTGATCCATCACTGACACTTGTCCAGATTCTACCTTTGCATCCTTTGTTTTTATTTTCACATCGTCAAAATTGAATTGAACCTTTCTTATCAATCTTGTCTTTAACATAAAGATACTCATTCCAAGCATATTTTTCCTTGTCTCTTTGACTTAATATTCTTGAATTATCCATTTCTGAAGAATAGAAACAAGAAATATAAATAAAAAAATAAAATTAAAAAAAAAGTTTTCACTATTGATATAATTAAGACTTTTTTCAGTACTATTTGAAAAATAGTACTGAAAAAATTCATATCAATAGTGAAATATTTCTATACTTCTATATAATTGTACTTTGTTTCATTTGAGAGATAATCAAGAGTTTGAAATTTATTACTGTTTATTAGAAGTCAAAATATCTTGCGAATGCGTATTAAACTAAATAACCTTACACAAAACGCCCAAATAACTTGTTCTTTGCACGTGGTAACTGTAACATTGACACAAATATCGGAAATGATGTAATAAACAAACAAAGAACAAGTCTTACTGTTTAACAGAAGTCAAAATATCTTGCAAATAAGTATTAAACTAAATAACCGCACACAAAACGCCCAAATGATAAATGGCCAAACAAGACACCTCACGAAGTGAAGCTCAGAAATACTTCATCAGACAATAAAAATAAACTTAATTATAAGCAAGATTTTTCAAATTTTATGCATATTTCATCTTTTATTCCGTCGCCCACTTGGCCATCGCCCAGTTGACCCTGTCCCCTTTATACAGTTTCCAGGAATGACCTCTGGTTCTCCCCTGATCTCCCACTATTCTCTGTAAAACTTCTCCAGCATTGATCCTATAACAACCCCTTACCAACTTGTAGGTCTCTATCATATCATATCATATTGTTGGATCCAACTTCTTCTAAATCTTTACCTTGGATCCGACATGTTAATCACTATGATGTTCTTAAACAACTGATAAGTTGTAAGTTGATTTCTAATACAAATATAGAGAAAATTTATATTTTAAGACTGCGCCACTCTATATCTGAATTAGTTCAAGAACTGAAGAAAAACCAGCTCACAACTATTTCTCCTTTTAGGTGTTAATATTGTATATACTGGCCGAGTATATTTAACTAACTTATTTTACCCGCTTTGGTTTGAATATTTTATGAATGGTGCAGTAAACGAGATTCAGGCAAAATACAACTTCAGATAAACAAAAACAAACATTTAATTTTAAAATCACAAATTTTACACTTAGGATCAAATCACTAATTAAGTTATTATAAACACTTCAGCCTTTCTGATAATACTGTCATACAAACTCAGACAATGGTAAACTTGTTATCTCTAATACAGTCTTCTCACAGTTCTTTAAGTTCCAAATACAATAAAATCGCAGTAATATCACTTTACAAGCAAACACTTTTAAATTTACACTTCAGCTAATCTTCACAATAGTTACTGTTAACATAAGGAAATTCTAGGATGAAACTCACGCACTTCTCTGTATAGGAATATTAAAGGTTGGAATAATCTTACCGATAATCTTCTATCTTCATCAACTTATACACAAATACTTTTTATAACCGTAAACACTTTTAACAATAATCGGCACTCGTTAAAATAAATCTTCAAAGCATTAACTGAATTAATTCACATTCACTATACACATAAACAAACGTTCTTGCATGAAGTACTACTGATCACTCATGAATTAAGGCAATACACAATAATTCCTTATCTTGAAGTTTTATATGCACAGTTGTTTACTCTTCCGGCATTCAATTAATTCTTTAGACACTACAATTCTAAGCACAGTTAACAGTAAACTTCAATTTTTACAGCCTACTATTTTCTAGTTACTTGATGCTTTATTTCAAGATTCTGTGTGTCCTTGACAGGTCGGCCCTGAAATTATATCTCAATTCAAGTATCGCTAGTCTAATTAGTAGTCACTCAGCTGTCTTCCGTAGCTATAATTGTTATTCTACAACTTATTAGCTAACTGCCTCTTGACTAGCAGACTTTATTTAGCTGCCAGAGTGACTTGCCAACTCGCTATTATCGCACTGTGATTCCCGAATGCTCCGATTCCAACCTAATGCTAATCCTCTCCTTTCTCTCTCTAATCTATCTCTTAATTAATTAATAATTTCAGCGTTCATCGCTTATATATCTGTTCTTCCTGCCTAAATTATTCTCGTGATTTCTTTCTAAAACTCTTTTCAATAAACCTCACGTGGTGTTCCAAAACGTGCTCGCTTACTTACATGCATCTCCATGACAACAAAACAAAACATAATAAAATTGAGGTATTGCATAACGCTAAACTTCTACAAATAGGAATAAATAAAGAATATTTACATTTCAATTAATGCGCAGTTAAATTATCAAATATAAATTCTATATTAACATAGAAATAAGCTAAATAGCTTGATAATATTTTAACACACAGTTTTTCTACTATTAATACATATATTCTTGATTAAATAATTAAATATTAGATAAAATTAAAGGTAGTTATATGAATATTAAATTATAAACAAGTGATTTACATTAAATAATATTTACAAATGTAGCCTTTGCCATGGTAGATTAAGTTGGATTCTGAGGAGAGTATTACTAATTTAAATTTCTCTTTATTCAAAATCCCACACTATAACAACTCCTTACGAACTTGTAGGTCTCTATCATATCTCCCCTCTTCCTCCTGTCCACCAGACTCTGCAAAGTACATCATCTTTCCTCATACTAGACATTCCAGAGGTCAGAAACTACCTTAGTCAGTCTCCTTTGGACCTTTTCCAACATCTCTTCATCCTTCTGAAACCCAGTGACCAAATCTGGGAACAATAGTCCATGTGTGGCCTAATCGAAGTCTTATACAACGGAACAAGAATCTCCCTACTTCTACACGTCAGTGTCCTCCGCATCATTCCGAGAAGCCTTTGTGTTGTCTTCCCTAAATTTTAGATTCTTATCCACCATCACCCCCAGATCTCTTATTTCCTCTACCTCCAACAACATATTCTCACCAAGCATAAATTCTGCATCCCATCTTTGTTTTCCAAATTTTAAAACTTTACATTTTGCAACAATGAATTCACATCCCCATTTCCATGCCCAATCACTCAATCTATTCAATTCTTCCTGTAAGGCCACAACATCTTCACTACACTTCATGGTTCATCCCTACTTTGCATCATCTGCAAACAACTGAATATCTCCATCCAAGTCTTCACCTATATCATTAATATACAAGTTAAACAGTAATGGACCTAAAACAGACCCCTGAGGCACTCCACTAGTGACTTTCTTTTCCTGGATATCGCTCCCCCATACAACTTGTTGATACCTATCAGATAGCCAGTCTCCAATCCAAGCACCAATCTAATATCCAACCCCATCTGCTCTAGTTTGACTGTCAACCTATCATGAGGTACTCTATCAAAAGCCTTTGTGAAATCTAAGTATATTTATTATTATTATTATTATTATTATTGTTCCGGGAAACTCCAAGGAGTCGACAGACTCATCGAGGGAGACCCTAACATCATATCTGGAATAACTATTCAGCATTCACACAGTATCTATCATATCTTGCCTTGAACTCATTCATGGTCGTAGCACCCACAACAGACTCTGGAAGCTTATTCCACTCATTCACCACTCTCCAAGTAAAAAACCTAGCTCTAACACCCTTGTCAACCATGCTCTTGCCCAGCTTCCATGCATGGCCCCTAGTCCTCCCACCACCAGTCATATTTTCAAAAATATCTTCTGGATCAATCTTATAAAAACCCTTCAGTAATTTGAATGTCTCAATCATAACACCCCTCCTTCGCCTATCGTCCAATTTCTGCAACCCACAAATCCTCAACCTATTCTCATAAGGTACATTCCACACCTGCTATCATCTTGGTCACTCGTCTCTGGATCCTCTCCACTTTCTCCCCATCACGAAGAAACTCTGGTGCCTATAACTGGGCACAGAAGTCCAGATGGGGTCTTATCAAGGCTCGATACAGAGGAACAACAACTTGTCTCTGCATGTTAAAGTATTTTTCATAAGTCAAGTGACTTGGTGAGCTGTTTTAGTCACTTTTGCAATGTGCCCCCTAAACTTCAACTCCCTATCCACCAGCACTCCCAAATCCCTGGCCTCATCAATCTCCTGGAGTATGGTTCCACCAATATGATATACTGCTGCTGTTCTTTTCACCCAAAAGTGCATAACCTTACACTTTGCCACATTAAACTGACATCCATTTTTTCCTAGCCCAGTCCTCCAAACTATCCAAATCAACCTGTAAAATTTTGACATCCTGTGCACTCACAATTGCTCTACCCAACTTTGCATCATCAGCAAACAAGTGAACACTTCCTCTCAAATCCTTTCCAATATCATTGATGAACAAATTGAAAAGCAGTGGTCCAAGAACAGAGCCCTGCGGCACTCCAGTTGTCACAAGCCGTCTTTTTTTGACTCCACTCCTGAATAAACCCCTCTCTGGTATCTGTCCTTCAACCACCCTCCTATCCATCTTACCAACCCTATATCTATCCCCATCTGCTGCAGTTTACTGATTAGGGTTCCATGTGGTATCCTGTCAAAGGCCTTGGCAAGGTCCAGTAGTATCACTGTAAACCCATTACCCCTATCCAGTTCAGCCGTCACTGTGTTATAAAACATGAGCAAGTTACTGAGGCATGATCTACCCTTCACAAAACCATGTTGTCCCCCATACAATATCCAATTTTCATCTATCCAATCCTATATTCTTTTCTTGACTAATTTCTCTAAGACCTTGACAATGATTCCTGATATGCTAATCGGTCGGTAATTTACAACAGCAGTCTTGGAACCACCTTTATGCAGTGGAACTATTTTTCCCTCCTTCCACCCACTCGGGATAAACCCAGACCCGAGACTCAAATTAAACAAAATGGTCAAGGGTACTGACAATTCTTTAGCTGCTTCTCGTACTACACGAGCTGGTATACCATCCAATCCCACAGATGTATTGACATTGAGTTTATGCAATAGACTACTCACCTCCACTTCATTCACCACAATTCCCGTATAATCTACTGGTTTATTCGTTTCTGCAATGTCACCACCTGGATGATATATTCTTGCAAAGTGCTCACTCAGCAACTCAGCTATCTCAACTGATTCAGTTACTTCCTACCATCGGCAGTCTTTAAAATCATTCTGCCATGTACATTTTTCCCTTTACTTGCTACATATCTAAAAAAACTGTTTAGGATTCTCTTTAGCCTGCATGGCCAATGTTCTTTCGTAATCCTTTTTTGCTTTTCTTACCACACTCGTCACCCTTCTGGCCTGCGCTTTATACCGTTCATGTGCCTGCCGGTCACCTTTCTCCTTAAATTCCCTCCATAGTTGTTTCTTTTTTTGCAGCTCAAGCTTGATGGTGTTATTCATCCATTTAACCCCTACTTGATTTATTATTCGTACTCTAGGTATACAGTCAGGCATTGCTTCATGCAAGCACTTCTTAACTACCTCCCATGCACTATCAACTTCTAGTCCTTGCAGTTGTACATGCCATGGCACTGAGCCAATCAAACTCCTAAGCTTGTCATACTTTCCAGCCCAATAATTCCACATGTACCCTGTCTTAATTGAAAATTCTACACCTTTAGCCACCTCCCAAGTCAAGACCCTGTGATCACTCTCACCGATTGGTGGCAATGTGGTCATATTTGTTACAGCCAAATCCTCAGATGTAATTACTAGGTCAAGCACTCTCTGACCCCTAGTATTTTCCATTACATGCTGTCGCAGATAGTTATCCCTTAATAACCGCATAAAATCCAATTCCTTCCTCCCGTGTGTCCTCTCCTCACTCCAATCAATGGTGACCATAGTTGAAATCTCCCATAATAATCACCCTCTTTCCACTCATTTCTTCTATTTGCTTGTGCATACTGTCACCACCATCTTTTCCATCACCTGGTCTATAGCAGCACCCAATTGTATATTTAGTTCTGCTGGCCACAATCTCACACCAAATGGCCTCAAATGTGCTCTTTTCTCTATCCTGCAATTCAACTTCTATTCTCCTTGGCTGTAGCTCATCAGCTATCATCAACAATACTCCTCCCCCCATTTTATTCTCTCTGTCATTCCTGAACACACTATACCCATCACATTCAATTCCACTAGCTATATCATCTACAGTCAGCCATGTTTCACTAATACCAATAACCTGTGGTCTGGAAGTGCAAACCATGGCCAAAAACTCTTCCTTCTTGTTCCTAATACACCTAGTATTAGTGTACATGAATTTAAGACCCCCATTAGCCCCAACCCTACCTTGATGCCTTATATTAACTATCCCACTCTGGTTTGTTGTCCTTATTTACTCTAGCATATTATATTTATTCTTACATTCAACTGCCTCCCTAAGGACTGTATATCTACTCCCCCCCACTAACAAATCTAGTTTCCCTGAATTTGCACATCCACTACATTCAGCAACACTTTCTCAAGTCTTCTTACACCATAACCATTCAAATGCAAGCCATCCATCTTATATAGATCCTTTCGCCCATTAAACTCACTCCACACATCCACAAATTCCACACCACTCATCATACATAACCCACGCATAAAGTCATTCGCAATTATGGCCCTCATTTTAAACATTTCACTGTCATACCGTGGCAAAAGACTAATCATCCTAACTCTCTCACTCTTTTCTTTTGCTACCTCAAACAATTCATTCAGGTCTTCTATCATTTCCATTTTATCTCCTTTCAAATCATTCGTACCTGCCACAACAATCATTTCTTTCACCCTTTCCTTTTGCTCTCTAATAGACTCAGTTATATCCTTTATGGTCGCACCAGGTTGGTACGATTTTGTCAAATCCTCTACTAACACACCTCGTACTAACGAGTCTCCACACAGCACTCTATCCTTCATTTTGTTCATGTTCACATTCATACGCCTATTTTTCCTGTCATACCTTTTATTATTGGTTGGTTCATTCAGCTTCTCTAGCTGCTGTTTTGCCCTTTTTATCGCACCATTCAACAACGCGATCTCACTCAATGCATCTATCTCATCTTTTTTATTCTCTGAGAAACCATTAATACTATCATTCACACTTTCTACATTCACACTCTCATAATTCTAATGTACAACCTTGCCGTTTCTTGTCATATCGCTATTTTCTTCATTCTGAAGTTTGACAAAAATATCACACTCACGATCCGAAATACCCTTCAATTCCTCATTCTCCCTACATTTTCTACACACATTCAATCCTTTATTATCATCTATCCACACTCCAACAGCACTCCGCAAAGCGTACATTTCACAGCTAGTACACTGACTCATTTCTTTTATACTACCGTTCTTTGCTAAAGACGGCGAACCATCATTACTTGTCGCCATTTTCCTTCATACAGGTGCCATAATTATTGCAACGTATTTTATCAAATAATAAGTTATAATACACCAAAAACACACAAATAGACGCACTAAAATACGCAAGGCAAACAAAACTACGCAATATTAAGTAATTTTATCAACGATAACTGAAAATAGTACTTATCTTATCAGGAGCTTGCACGAACACTACACACTACGATATAACTTCGAACCTTACTGTGTATCCTTTTCCTCTGTCCAAGGAAGCAGTCACTTTATTGTAATAAGTAAGTAGATTACTAAAACACGACCTCCCTTTACCAAATCCATGCTGTCTATCAAAGATAATACCATTGCTATCAACCCAACCGAAGTTCTCACAAGCTTCTCCAACAACTTAACCACAACATCTGACACACAGATAGGCCTATAGTTTGATGACTGAGTTCGATCACCTCCTTTATGAAGTGGCACAATCTTGCCCTCCTTCCACTCCTTAGGAACTTGACCAAATGCAAGACTCATATTAAAAAAATATGTCAAGGCAGGTGTCAACTCCCTGGCACGTTCTTTCAGAATACATGGTGATATATTATCAAGTCCAACAGCTTTATTAACATCTAGTTTACTCAACTCTCCATACACCTCTTGCTCACCTACAGTCAGTCTCTCCTCCCCATCATCAACTGCTCTCAATCCCTCCATGAAGTCACATTCACAAGATTGAAAGATATTTATGAATGTGACTTAAGTATCTCCACCATACATTCTGCATCAGCTGTCTTTATACCATTTGCTCCAATCAATGTCATCCTTCAATAATTATTCTTTCTTTTGCTGGCTACATAACAAAAGAATTCCTTAGGATTCTTTTTGGCTTCATTAGCCAACTGCTGTTCATACCTCTCTTTAGCTATCCTCACCCTCCTTGCTTGGTCTTTGCAGACCAAGCAAGGAGGGTGAGGATAGTTAAAGAGAGGTATGAACTTCTGTATGAGCATCTTCCTGTACTTTCAATTCTAACTGCTGACTTACAACTCAAATAAAGACTAAGTATTGCTTGATATAATGCCCCATTGACACCATATAACTGTAGTGTATTGAATAGCTTCTCTCTTGGCACCTTGTCATATGCCTCTTCCAGATCGACAAAACTTAAATATAGATCTTTGTTATATTCCCATGCTTTCTCGACTATTTGTCATAAAGTGAAGATCTGATCCTGACAGCCTCTATTTGGCCTGAATCCAACTTGTTCTTCCACAATTCTTCTCAACCGTTTCTCAAGTATACTTGCATAGATCTTGCCTGGAACACTCAGTAGGGAAATACCTCTGTAATTCTCACATTCAGTTTTATTTCCCTTTTTATATATGGGTACTATGAGAGCTCTACTCCAATCATAGGGAATTCATCCCTCTGTCCAGGCATTCTGAACTATGCAGTGCAGCCACTGTAAGACTTTTATACCACCATACTTCAGCATTTCTGGTCGAACATCATCTACTCCTGCTGACCTTTACTCATTTCAAGCCTCTGATGGCTTTTTCTACTTCAAGTATGGATATGTATTCCTGACTGCATGCCTGGTCAGTGTTATTTACCACTGTGCTGTCTTTACTGCTTGTTTCATTTAGCAGTTTTTCAAAGTAATTACTCCATACTTCAAGGATATCTTTTTCTCCCGTTTTCATGTCACCTTTGTCATCTCTAACTCCTTTTGCAGCACTCTTTCCTCCATTCCTAAGCTTCTTCAACAACGTCCAGAATATTTCGCCACCTTCTTGAATTATTTGAAAATAAAATCCATTTTTCTATTTTTGCCTTGAGAAAATTTTTCAATAACCTTTTCATTAAAATTTGTAATTTATGAAATCATGTTTTATTTCACCTTTATTGAGGTGTAAAGTAAAGGGGGTACTCATCATAGGCCTAGAGTAGTTGGTATAGGGGTGCAAGAAACCTGATAGTATGAGAGATAGAGAAAAGGCCTCAGCTCTTTTATATCATCACATAGCAAAAGGCTATCAGTTTTTCTTTTCACCAATAGGTGAACGACAAAAAGATCAATTAAAACTAAAGCGCAAAGATTATGAATACCCATGTCATTAGCTTTATCTGAATTAACCACCTTCAGTTGGCTTTCTCTGCGTGGGATTGCTCTGTAGTCATCCCTGCAATTGACCATGAGACCACATTGAACTAAGAGGATGGAACAATTTAAAAACACCTCAGAAAAAATAGACAGAATTTTATCTCTTCCTGATGAATATTGCATAATGTGGGTGTTCTACACAACCTCGTCATCGTATGTTACGCTTTCGTGCAGGCCTACACATTTTACCGCGTAAGCTTCCGTAACCAATAATCCCATGGAATAGGTTGGTTGCTCCTTATTCCCCTATACGACCTACACAAAAAAAAATTGATATCTCCTGGAATGCTTCTTTATAAATGCAAAAATTGTCTGACTGAATAATAATATTTCCACAATACAATATTATAAAACATTTGGATGTCATATTGCTGGTTTTCAAATCCATTTTCTTTCTAACTTTCCACAGAATTTTTATTCATTAATTATAAAAATAAAAATTCTCTTCCCACTGCTGACAGATAGTGGGTATTGCAAAAAAAAATAACCTGTTCTTTGTAAGTAATGGAAAGCCCAACACATTACATAATCTGTTCCAAATATGCAAGTCAAGAGGGCAGCTGTAATGCATGTTCTACCATTTCCAATCGGTAACAGATGTCATGGATTGGATCTGCGATGTTAAAGTATCCCCATTTGATGGTATTGACTGGAAGGCAACCATATGCAATTCAATAAGCAAGATCCCTCCTGTTAGAGTATCTTGAAACTTCAATAAGTAATGACAACAACACTTTGTTTCATAAAGAAATCTTTAATCTCTTTTGCTGCGAACTTCCACAGTTCGCAGCAAAAGAGATTAAAGATTTCTTTATACCAAAGCAAAGGAAAAATCTCAGCTTTTGGACCTTTATAATCATTTACTACAAATAGGGGCAGATGAAAACCCAGGTAGTACAGGAGAAGGTCTGCACATGTGTGACTAGTCTGAAATATTTTATGGATTTTTGAAGCTGTATTGCTTAAATAGCAGAATTTTAAGACTGGAAGTTTAAATCCTGTATGCTTCTTAGATAGTTGAAGAAATTTCTTTTTAACTTCTTGGTATTGGCTGGATCAATTTTCATGACTGGAGAGCAATCCGAGGAAGAGAAAGCCAACTCACAATGTGGTTAACTCAGATAAGGCTAAAGACATGTGTATCAGTCATCTTTGCGCATTCATTTCACCTGACCAAAAAAAATTGCACAGGCTTGCTATATAATTGCTTTTCTTCAACTTCTGTGATTTATGTATAACTGAACAGGGAAGATTATGGTTTTCAGATTATGGTAATATGGCTTTAAAAGAAAAGAGGCTCTATTTTCCTTCTAAGGTTTCAAAGTTCTTGAACTGGTAATACTGGATAAGTGGAGATGGGAATTCCAAATATAATGAAAGGTTCTATTGTAGGGGTTAGTACAAAAGGAATGCCTCCAAGATCCCACTTTCCCCAAACTTTTATTGAAGTCTCATCAGTGGGAGCCAGACCCAGAAGTGATACCAAGGTTGAAGTAATTGAGAAGTCATATTTCCATATACAAGTAGACCAAAGATGTTACACTTTATTACAAAAAAAAAAAAATATATACTCTGGATTAGAGATAGATGTTGAAATTTTTTTTTTACTTGGTTATACTACAAATTAAAGATGCCAAGAAATTATAATCTTGGTTTCATCCTTTATCCAAGTGTAAGCAAACAAAGTTCACAAGCAAACTTTGTTTACTCTAAGCAGCACACTTGGATAAACGATGAACTCAAGAATATAATTTCTTGGAGTCTTTAATTTATACTCGAGACCTTAGTGCTAAAACAGCAGAAGTCCTTCTCCCCATATACAAGTAAAAAAAATAGTGTATCACCATATTATTAAAATACTCTGGATGAAAGGTTCCTACAAGTTGCCCTACTATGGATTGACAGAAAAATCAGCTAATATCTGCATGGAAGAACACAAAAAATACATCTGCAATCATGATCAATCAGGCCTTGTGTGGGCCATGTTTTAGATATTATTATTATTATTATTCAGGCCTCCATGGAGTCAAAAGACTCATTGTGGGAGGTCCTTCCTAAGAACATAAAGTCTGTCAAGACTCATTGAGGGGAGGTCCCCCCCTAAGAAACACAAAGTCTATCATACCACTCCTTAAACTCATTTACCGTTCTCGCTCTCACCACTCCATATGGCTCATAGAATCAACTGGAAAAAGACTATCATGCTCGAGTACAGTAAATTTAGTAGAGAAAGACTATTTTTGGAATTTGCAGCTGCTCTGAGAAATCAGTCTAATTTGAATAAATATGGTTGCATTAAACTTCCCAAAATATGAGAAGCACTAATACTTTGAGTTACCAGTTTACATCCTAGGCTGCAACAGGTGGTCATAGAGAGTGCCCCACCTAGTTAGGATTCTAGTCTTTTGTTTACATGGTTGATTTAGTTTTGTGTTGCCTTTATGATTGTGTGTTATAAGTCTCATATTTTACTTCCTGACTATGCCTTTCAAAATAATGGAAGAATTAAATATCATTTTTAATCCTTTCTCAGTGCTGTTTAATTCCACTAAGCCTGTAACATGAATGTATCATATTACAGTATTGTCTGCATATAGGGCCATTGTGGTGCAGCTGTGCATGGGGCATCAGCCAAATGCATAGCAAAATGTAGAACTGATAACAGAGAGACCTGGGGCTGCCTGCTATAATTTTGCTTTTGGTGAGGTAGAATTTGGTAAGTTTAGCCAGTTCTAGTGGGAATTTGGCTACTGGGTTTGAAAAGACCCATTGTGCCATATTTTGTTGAATGATTTGGCAACAATCAGAAAGATAGTTACTGTGTGCTGCTTCAAGTTGTACCCTATGCTGATGTTTTTCCATCACTCCAAGAACTTGTTTGGTGGAGTGGTTCTCAAAGAATCCAAATTGCTCATCACAGATTCAGATTTAATTCTTCGGTGAAATGAGGGAGATAGCAATGGTTATACCAAATGCTATACAGGATGAAGCATGAGCTACAGTAAATGCAGAAACTTCTGGCAAGTTGTTCAGCTAAGAACAGAAAGAAAAAAAGAGGTACAAGAAAAAATAAAGGAATGCTTGACTAAGAGAAAGAAAAGGTATGGAGAGAATCTTGTACAGTGATTCTATTATAAGTGATATGCTTGATGAGAGAGAGAGAGAGAATGATGAAATTATGCTTCCCAGGTGCAATGATTAACAATGTTAAGAAGGATATTAGAATGCAAAAGGGTAAAATGAAACAGTTTTTTGGGTTGGAATAAATGATTTGAAAGGATGTATGGAATAAGGGAGGACATGAAAGAGTTATTGAAAGTAGCAAAAGAAAAGAGTGAGAGAGAGATAAGATAGTGAGTCCGATGCCTTGGCATGACAGAGTTGAGTTGATGACAGTGAATGAGTCGATGTGTAGATATGTGTAGAGAATGTCTGATGGACAAAAGGACTTATACAAAGGTTGATGGTTTATATTTGAAGAGTTTTGGTATTCAGAGGATGAAAAAAGTTGCTGAATGAAATGAGATTGTAGTAGCAAATTCAAGGAACTAGAGTTTTTTTTTTTTTTTTCTGGGGAAGAGGGATGGGAACTGTTGAGCAAGTACAGAGATACCAGCAAGGTTGATGAGTGAAAAAATGCCAAAGTTAGTACTGCTGGTAAAAAACTAGAATGGGATAGTTAGTATAAAGTGCAAGAACTGGGTGGGCATAACATGCTTTTGTGTTTTGTTGACTTTCAGAAAGCATTCAACGGTATAGATCAGAAAGTGGCAGGGATTGTAATACAGAGCTGCTGTGAGAAATTGTGGAGTAATTTGGACAAGAGGGAAGAGACCCAACATCTCTGAGCATTTTTATCATGCTTTTGAAAGGAACAATGGTTGTTATGAAGGAGAATATAAGGGAATTTCAATTCAAGGTACAAAATTCAATAGTTTACAATTTACAGATGATGTTATCATTATTCATCACTGAAGAACAGTGTTGAAGTTAGGTAATGAAGGAAAGAAATATGGGTTGATAATGAATACAGAAAAAACTAAAACAATGATATTCAGAGAGAGAAGAGGATGAAAAAGCAAATAAAGGTCAATGGACATGAGCTGGAAGATGTTAGAAACTTCATGAACTTAGGGTGCAACATGATATGTGATTCAATTTCAAAAGATAGATAAGATCTCAGATAACAAAAAGATGGATAAGATATAGAAAAGTAAATCACTAAGCATTGTCATAAAACTGAGGCTGCTGGCAACATGCATATTAAGAAGTGGTCATGAGATACATGTTCTTTTAAAAGAACATATTTATTATGTACGTATGTATCAGAAAGAAAGGGTTTTGAGTCACCTGACAGTGGATGAAGAGAAATGGAAATAAAGGAGGAAAAGTGCACTGGACCCATGGGGCACTGATGATGACGAATGTTAGGAGTTTGTGTGATCTTTATTACACATATATCAAAGGGATGAATGGTAATCTAATAGCTATCATAAACTTTCCAAGATGGAAAAAAATGTTGGTCCACACAGGATGGTTAGGCAAGGGTTTTATTTTTAGGGCCTAGTTAAGTGGCAACTGCTTCCATCAAAGTGAGTAGGTTCATTTGCTATATAAGCTTCTACACACGGGCTATAAAAGCCTGAAATGGATGGTGTGGGAATTGCACCAGAAGTTATTCATATTCTATGCATATATTTGTGGTCTATAATCAAGTTTATATATATATATATATATATATATATATTTTTTTTTTTTAATGATTCCATACATAAGTGGTTGGTCAACCTATATTAGCATAGTCGATGAGCAAGAAGGAACCTGTTTACATGCAAAGAGCTGTGGATTGTAATTCCTTGGGAAATACCTATGATGGGAATTCCTACAAGTGCTGCTCTAGAGGGCAGCACTTGTAGGAATGATCGAAATCTGTGAGTTTGGAGTTGGATTGTGAAGGAGCATTGAATATCTGATGCACACACTTTTTCCTCCCTTTCTTTTTTTTTTTTTTTTTTTTTTTTTTTTTGAGAGGGGGAGATAAGACAGAACTATGTGTTGCTAGGATTGAAAGCAACAAGTTAATCTGAATCCCATGTATTTAATAGAAGATAGAGTAATTACTGATGCTAACTGAGATGAACAGTGGCTGCAGAAATATTTGTAAATGATGCAGACAGAAAAAACTGAATGCCTGTGTGAAAGTGTAGTGACTGGTGTGAGATGGATCAATTATCAACATAACTGCTCTCTTTTGTATTGAGTCAAGTATTTTATAGGAGATCTTAGGGTGCACATCCCAATTCTGAGAATAGTATTCAATGGATAGGTGAATTTGTGATTTGCCAAGTTCGACTGCATACAAATTGGAAGAGAAGCAAGAAGCCATGAGGTTGGGTTTTTCTATAGGTGATTATGTAATAAAGTTATCCAAGCATAACAGGTGTGGGAATCAATATTGGACTGAACTTATGACTGCTAACTACTGCAAGAGACTAGAAAGTATAACTGCCATTTGGACAGGATGCAAGTTTCCTGTTTTTTTGCTCTTTTAAAACTTGCTTTGGAAGTATTGATAATTTCTTGCAGCTGTTCTGGGCTTTGGTTTGAGGAATAAAAGAACATGCAGTTTTGAATGAGCAATTTGTGCAACCCAAGCACACCACCTGGAAAATCGAGGAATAGATAAGGGCTGGAAATTAAGAGTCGAATAGGGAACAAATGTTTCCATATAAACAGGAATTACTTGGTGACACTTTCAGTACAAATGTTGGGTCAGAAGGATGGAAACTTTACTCCAGCCCAAAGAAGAGGGCATATAAGTTATGAAGATCATCATCCCACTTGGCATTCTTATAACTGTCATACACCATGTAGATGAGAGCGACTTTGTGCATGTTAGTATGTGGGTAAGACATCAGAACTACGCTGTGGTTGGTCAGAATTTCACGGAAGACAATGCTCACAGAATATTTAAAGGATCAGAAGTAAGGAAGAGATTCAAGAGTTTGGAGAGTGGTTAGGGTTATCTGATATCAAGATAAATGTGTGGACAATTTGTGCAAGATCACTGGTGATAAGAAATGTCTCAACATCTCTACCTACATTATCTGTTTGGAAGAAGAAAGCCTGTCATGAACATAAAATCCCCAAGAAAGACCACAATATTAAGAAATTTGGCCTTTTAAGGAAAAGAAACAAAAAACATACAAAAAACAATGTTTGGTGACATCAGGAGAGTGATACCATGCAGATGAGATAGAGAAAGCAAATGAATGTGACAGATTGTATATTGGATATTCTATGGCACATTGTCGATCAAACCGAACATATGCACAGATGCTACCTCTGAGACAAAATGAATCAGAGTGCAAAATTGGGAAAGGAGAGATGGGTAGTATTTGAAAAAAATAAAGCAATTTCGGGCTTCTGATAGGAAAACTACGAGTTTTGCAGACTGGAAATGGTAATGAACATTGACGAGGCTGGAAGTCAGACCATGTATATTTTTAAATGGATTTGAAAGGATCTGCGAGGTTTGTTGTTGAGTACAGGCTGTACACATTCTTATGCAGTGTCAGAGTTCTCGTTTTCATGGTGGCTATTAGTAGCACTTGATTTTTTAACAGTGTTTTACAGTCAATGGTCTATGCATCATTTTGAAAGTTTTCTTTCAGCTGATGACATATTCAACGCTTGTTCTTACTAGACAAATGTAAGGTCTGGATGGGCTTGTACATGTGATAGAGATGGAGTGCCTTCAAACTTACTATTCACAGCCATTATGAATTTGGATCTACTCATCAGCATATTACAGGTTTCATTTACCAGACAGGAGAATTTTTGTTCCCATTTTTTCAGAAGTTCATGGGTCTAAACTGATGGCACTTGATAATTTTTCTAGGGTGAAAATTACATTTTTAGTAAGCTTGATGGTCTCATCTAGTGTTTCTACATTCCAGACATTTTGGAACCTTCGGGAATCAAGAACGGGAAATCGTATTTCCTGAGAATTCCCGAAATAATCTTTTTTATTTAATTTTCGTTGATCATCTGTAATAATGGCTATAACAGTAAATGTCAATAAACAGAAAAGCCGTAGAAAAGGTGGGGCAACTGGGGTTTGTGGTCCCGGTGCAGTCTTTCAGAGGTTTCGAGACACTCCAATATGTAAAAGGTCAAAGCAGAAAATGAGTAAATGAAATTCCTAAATGGAGGTCGGGAATTTCATGACTAGTGCATCTCTTGCCCTGAGTGCTAAACAGGGGGTCACTATGGTATCATTTTGGCTAGGTTTCTGTTATATTTCAGGTTTTTCTCAAAATAAAAACAATGTAATTAATGCAAACTTTATTTAACCAAACTTTATAGTATACAGTGAGTTTTTACATATATCACACAATGTATTAACATTCGCAATCTCATTTAAATATTTTATTTATTAAATTAAACATTAATAGAAAACAAATGCAAATATTATTCGTTTGAAAATTAAAAAATACTTCAAATAGTTTTTATTTGTCATTTTTTAAATGAAACTTTAAGAAACATTTTATTTTATTTTATTTCCTTTAAAAGCATTTAGCTCATTGAAGAATTCTGTTTTTCTTAATTACTAAACTGGAACTTAAAACTTCCTTCACTTGTGAGAATATTAGCTTCTCTATTGCTTAAGGCTTCAACTGCTAATCTTACAGGTTGTAAGCAATTCAACATACCTCTCAATATTTCATAATACTCTTCTTTCGATAAGTGATCGAGTTTCAGCTCTCGTAAAACAGTCTTAATCGGATTTATGATCTTTAAAAATCTCTCTCTATCATTCTCTCCAGTGTGTTCCAGCGTGTTTTACAGTCCAAAATGACTTCTAGTTCCCTCTTTTCACTGGAGAATATTTCAATATTTTCATAATTCTTCATACACTGCTAATTGCCGAAGATAGATCATCTCACAAATCATACTGATCAGCTTGGGACACACCATCTAACTCAGAATCACTGTTATGATCTTTATCGTATTCAGAATCTGTATTGAATTCACTATCACTGCTATAAGTCACTGATGCTTCACCTTTCAACTTTTTAATATAAAATACTTTTGTTACAGCTAGATGTAGCGCATGGGTGTAGCAGTACTGTTGAATAATCGGTGATAATTTTCCGAATTTTTCCATAACAGCTGCACCGTCACTTGCAATTACAACCGCATCACTTTCAAGTTTCAACTGAAAGTTTTCGAATCTTTCCTGAAGCAAGGATAACACTTTTTTATGCAGGACAGTTCCCATGTATTCTTATTAAACCAAGGTTCATAGAGGTCTCACTGCAGTATACGTCAACATTCATGTATCTGCGATTCTTGCAACTGGTCCACTCATCTATTGAAATACTTAGTTTTTTATTAGCACATTTGAATACTTCCAATTTCTGGATGTACAGTTGTTTCACTTTACTATAATAATTATGTATTAGTGTCATAACTGAAGATGGACTTCTTGGCAACTGCATTCCTTTGCTTGTGAAACTTTCCGTAATAAACTCACTTTTTGTAATTGTATTGACTGATATTCCATCCAAGGCTGCTTAAGGTTTCTTGTAAATCCTGTCCCTTGACATAATGAAAAGTTGTCGTTTGTCTCATAGAAGATGAAGGTATTGGCTCATCATTATTCAATTCAGACTATTTTTTCCTTTTCATTCCATGAATGTATACTAGGTGCCTATGTTGACCACTGGTTGATGATGCTTTGCAAAGTTTTGGAGCATATCTGGCAACGAGCTGATTTGTTATCTTTATCTTTTCTAAAATATTCACAACATTCTTTATACTCTTTACTCATTGTGATAGCAATCTATAAAAAAATATTAAAATATGATTTATGATTTAATAAAAAATATTTATTAAAAATTTTCCCGATTTCCCGACCAAATTTTCTCGGGATTGGGGAACGGGAAAACGAAAAAAATTCTTCCTGAGATCGTACGGGAAGGAATTCCCATCCGGAAACCCTAGTCTCATCCTTTAGCATCATGTGTTTCTGGGAAGATGAGGATGAGTGCATTACATGTTTTAATTTTTTGCCTCCATCAAATCATGAACTATCCATACAAATGCAGCAACAAAGGTTGCTGTTGTTTTCACTAGTAGGTGCATTATGAGCTGCTGATCAGGAATCACAATGAGTTTTTCTGTTATTTTGCTAGTGAAAGTTACATCAAGAGAGATAAGGTGCTGTTCCAGACTATCAATGCATGTTCCAAGGTTTAAAAATCATTAATGGCAGGGAGGCATAGAGGAGAAAAGAATGGCTGGTTGAGATCAGTCAGAAGCAGATGAATCAGTACACTGATTCATCAATCTTTGACAACCTAGTGTCCAGAGTAACAGAAATTAAACCACTTTATTTCTTTTTCTTTTCTTCTATTCAACATAAAGAGCATTACATTTTTTCATGAATTTGTTCTGTTACTGAATTTACTTTTTTTTTTTTTTGAAATGCTCAGAGTATGTATGGATTTTTCTGGAATTCTTTAGATGCTTTAGGCCTATTACTATATTTTCATCTGGTGTGAGATTTGCAGGAAATTACTTTTAAATGAGAGAACACAAATTCAATGCAATATATTATGGTACAGATGATAAGGAACATCATCCAACACTCCAGGCTGTCGAGGAGAGATGGTATGAAGGCCGTTTCGTACTTTCTTGCATTTTTCTCTTACACCTCTGAATCAAAAAATTAGAATAATCAAAGAAAATGCATTGAATGATTTGCAATTCTAATTTATTGCATAGAAAATAATTATTATCAAATATGAATTAGCATTATCTAAATCTACACATCTTGTAGATTATATAACTATTTAAACACATAAAATGTAATATAAATTATAAGAAAAGTGTTATTTGAAAACATTTACAAAATTAGAATAGCTTTTAACATGGTTCAAAATATTAGAATATTCCAAATTTTTCCAATTGGTTTTGAAGAGAGCATAGAAATAGTATATATTTCAGTAGCTGCAGGAATGACTCGTGTGAGGACTCATTTATGCATGAATTTCAGTTAATCATTTGCTAAACATGGGTGAAACGAGTGATATATTGGAAGCTAAGAAGTTTCTTATGGTGTCTCTACACAAAAATGGCCAAACTCAACAGTTTATAGCTAAGGAATTGAAATGTTCTCAAGCAAGTGTGAGTAGATTATTGAGACAGTATTCTAATAACTAGAGTTTTCAAAATAATTGTTCCAATAGCAGTCACAAGGTAATAACTACATCAAACGATGAGAGGAGATTGAAGAATATCGTGAAGAAAACTGCTTCTGAAGTGTAAGGTATTTTCACAGGAGATGGAAAGAACTAGGTTTGATGTGTCAAAATCTATGACATTGAGAAAACTTCACAAATCGAGTTTTAAATCATGTGTGCCCAAGACGAAGTAGTTTATGACTTCCAAGCCAAAGGCAACTAGAGTGAAATGGTGTAAGCAAAGATTGTTGGGGATCAAGAGGACTGGAAAAAGGTACTTTTTAGCGATGAAAGTATGTTTTGTATGTCCCATGGTCATCAAGGGATACGTGTTTGGAATTCTAAGCAAGAAGCATTTGATAAAAATGCATGAATCTTCATTGAAATTTGCAACCTCTGTCATGGTATGGGCTTCTATGACTGCAGAGGGTCCAGTAGGCTGTGTATTGTGTACCAAGAAATTCTTGCGCACTTTATGTTACTGGCATCGGAAGATTTATGTGATGGCGATTTCCTTTTTCAGCAAGATTCAGCTTCTTGTCACACTTCCAAGATCACTACTAGATGGCTCAAAGAAAGACAAATCAATGTAATTCCTTGGCCAACAAACTCATGAGATTTAAACCCATTGAGAATTGTGGAGAATTAAGTTATGATGAAACGTCTTCAAGAAGTTGCCCCAAGAGACAACAATGAACTTGTTTCTAGTCTGCAGACCATATGGGCATGTTTTGATAAAGAGACATATACTGTGAATTGCTAGTAAATAACATGCCCAACAATTTATGAATGGTCATAAAAACTAAGGTTGGGATGCAACAAAGTATTAATTATCATGATGTTTCCCCTCTGACTGTAATTTTTGTGCATTTATTTTCACATTATTCCATTATTTTTAACCACGTTAAAAATTATTCTCATTTTGTGAATGTTTTCAAATAGCAGTTTTCTTATAATTTATATTAAATTTGTATGTGTTTATATGGTTATATAATCTACAAAATACATAGGTATAGATAATGCTAATTCATATTTGGTAATAATTATTTGCTATGCAATAAATTAGAATTGCAAATCATTCTGGTCAAAGAAGTAATCTATCTTCTGGTCAGCTCTCTGCTTTCAGAAAGTTATGGAAAGATAAAAGTGTTGTAATTACCACAGCGGATAAGGGTAACACCACAGTCATCCTTAAAGCCATGGAATTTAATCGAAAAATTGATATTATTCTCCGAGATTGCACTACCTACATCCCATTAGATCATGATACCACAAAAACGCAAGTTAAAAAAAAAAAAACTTACTTAAAAAAGTATCTTCCTGGAACTGGATGTCAATAATAAAAAAAAAAAAAAAACCTTCCGATTCTCGTCTCACCCAGATATATGGTTCACCTCAAATCCACAAACCTACCCCCCCCCCCCCCAAGACCTATAGTAGATACCACTGATGTTCCATGCTACAAATTCTCAAAACAGCTGGCAACCCCCCCCCCCCCCCCCACCACCACCACCGGACTTACCACATCCTATATAAAAAGTCCAACCATTTTAAAACCTTGATTGAAAATCTAACTTTAAATATTACAGATATACTGGTAAGCTTTGGCATCACACCTCACTGTTTACCAATATACTGTTAAATGACACCTTAAGATGCTTAATAAAATAAGTTTTTCTGAGATCTCTTTTCCTTTGCCATCAATTCTAGTTATTTATCTTGTAAGAACAAAATTTACAAACATATAGCAGGAACCGCCATGGTTCTCCCCATCTCACCCCTCTTGCCAATTTTTACATGGTACATTTTAATAATGATAATATTGATAGACTCAGTTCCTCTCAAACCTTCTATCTGGCTAAGATACGTAGATGATATGTTTTCTATTTGACTTCATGGCCCAGACACATTAGACTCCTTCCTCAGTCACCTCAATAGTCTACATCCAAGAATCCAGTACAGTTTACCCTTCCTAGACACCTTAGTAACATACCTTCTTAACAATATGGCATCATTAAAATTCTAACCAATAGAGCCTATAACTTTTGTTCCAGTGCAACCTCTATTTCAATTGAACTCAACCATATAAACAACACCTTCCTATCCAATGGCTACAGTGATTACAGAATTTAAAAAAAAAAAAAAATCAATTCCTCCCCCCATTCTTCGGTCATCACATCAGAAGGATTTCAGAAATGCCATCACCATCCCCAACATCCATGGCACATTGAAAAAATAGCCAGGTCTTTAATAAAAGTTACAACCTCTATGCAGCTTTTAAGCTCCACTGAAAACTTGCTACTCTTATCTATTCCCTCCTCTTTCAGTGCCTGGAGCATATAAAGTACCTTGTTCCTGCAAGTTGGCTTACTTTGGACAGACTAGTAGATCAGCCACTATCTGTTTAGAAGTACACAAATCATACATCTGCAATCACAACTATACAACTATGGTTAATCGGGCCTTGCAGACCATGTATTGGACACAACCCCCCAGGACCTTCTGGAAGAAAATCACCATGTCCCACCATAGTAACTTTAAGAAGGAAAGACTGTTTTTATAATCTACAGTGGCATTCAGAAATCAACCCAATTTAAACAAATATGGGGACATAAAACTTCCCAAAATTTGGGAAACAATAATTGTTAGAGGTTTCAGTTTACATCCTAGACCACCTACAAATGCCCAGAGAGGGCACACCATCTAGATAGGACTAGCGCCACCCATGTGTTTCATTAAGTATTGTGTTGTCTTTGTGTGTGTGTGTGTGTGTTACAAGCGTTATTTGTGCTCCCTCAAGATGCTTCCGAGAATGAGAAGAAATACTGGAAGCATTAATGTTAAAATTTTTTTTTAACATTAACATTAATTTTAATGAAGTCAATGAAGTCTGGGGAAAAGAAAGAAGTCACAGGGTGCTAAATCAGGTGAATACGGCGAGTGATCCAACACACAAACTTGGTTTTTGCTCAAAAACTGTCTCGCAATGTTCGAACAATGAGATGGTGCATTATCGTGCAAAAGTGACCAGCTGCCTGCATCACGATCATGCTGTATGCAATGAATTCTCTCTATCAACCACTTCAAAACTTTGAGATAAAACTCACCATTGACTGTCTGGCCAGGTGGAATGAATTCTTTGTGGATAATACCCTTGGAATCATAGAAACAAATCAGCATTGTTTTTACTTTTGACTTCTCCAAGCACCTTTTTTTTCCGGATGCCCCTCTTCTGGTGGTCTCCACTCAGCACTCTGGCGCTTTGTTTCGGGCTCATACTTAAAACACCAGTAACGATCGTTTCAAGGAAGTGTGAGTCCTTACGAGCGGTTTTAATGAGGTCCTTTCAGTGTTCAATTCGATACATTTTTTGGTCATCAGTCAACTTGTGGTGGAACAAATCGCGAATTCAATTTACGAAGGCCCAACTCTCAGTCAAAATGTTGTGCACAGTTGATTTTGGAATCCCTAATTCATCTTCAATCTCACAGACGATTTTGGGTTTTCTTTGATGAAATCATGCACTTTTTGGATGTTAACTTCATTGAGTCCAGTTTTTGGATGGCCTGGCTTTTTGTCATCCTCAAGTGGCTCACGACCACTTTGAAATCACTTAAACCACTCGTAAACTTGAGTACAGGATAAGCATTCATTACTGCATGCTTTTTGAAGCCTTTGATGCGTTTCAGTAAAACTTTTACCAAGTTTAACACAAAAGTCAATTGCAGCTCCCTATTTGAAACTCATTTTCCGAGTGTTCGTCAAAATACACTGTTATTACTCTTGGCACTATAACTCAGCTTCTAATGAAACAAATGTCACAAACAGTTGACACAACACTAATGAAGGTTGCCGCTTTCGACAACAAAAAGATACAACAGGTAGCGCCACTAGTTTCTTCTATTTTCTAAAAGTTTGGTTTCTTTTTTGGACAGAGGGTGTACAAGGAAAAAGGTGATCAGTAAGTTCACAAGCACTATAAAGCTCAGACAAGAAATGGAAAATCAGATTATGAGAAGAAATTAGCTGAGCAAGCCAAAGGAATCCCAATGAGTTTTTTTTTCTATGTAGCAAGTAAAAGGAAGAACAACCATGGAAGGATAACTTCAATGAGTGTCGATGGTAGGAAGGTGACAGAAGCAAACAAAATAGTTTTAACACTTTATAAGGTGTTTGTTTACAATACAACTGAGGATAATGCTGTGATAAAAACCAATGTGGGAACAGAGTTCAACGAAATGAAAGAACTACGGATTTGCAGAATAGCCATGCAAACATGGATGGGATTATATCAGTTGCTTTAGTATCATTTTTATTCTAGGTGTTTATCAGAACGTTTCAGCCTTCTCTCGTATATCCAATCAGTTGACATATTATGAGAACATGCAGAGGAATTAGTATTGTCACTGGCTAGGCCGTTAACTTAAGCCTCAGCTCTAGTTATATAGTCAGCTCAGCTGTAGTAATAAATTATAGACCAATCAGTAATTCAAGAGTAATGTTAAAATTATTGGAAAAGTTGGTCCAAGAGAGAATTCAGGAATAGGTGGATAAGCATATGATACTCTATGGAGAACAGCATGGCATTGTGAAGGGTAGTTCATACCTCAGCAATTCACTAACTTTTTTTTTTATAATAGAATGACGACTGAGTTGGATAAAGGGAATAGCTATATGTTCATGCTGCTAATGGATTTTGTACCAGTGTTTGAGAGGGTACTGCATGGATCTGTTGCATAAATTAGAACAAATAAGGATAGATATGAAACTGTTGATATGGATAAGAGGGTGGCTGATGGACAGATGCTGAAGAGTAGTATATGGAGAAGAATCCAGGATAAAGCAGGTGACTAGAAGTGTGCTGGCAGCCATCAAGCACCATCTATCTTGTCAAAGCAGAGGCCAAAGTAATGTGAGACTACCAGGATCACACTTTCCAGATGTCCATGGGTCACCCTGCATAGCAAACACAGCAGCAAGGCATTTGATAACAGAGATGGTGGTCTGGAAGATGGGATGGTATAAAAAAAAAAACTCAGAAAAATTATAGTGAATAATATAGGAATAAAGCATAGAAAAAGAATAAGGACAAATAGGTCCAATACCATCAATGACTTTCTCCCCACCACTACATATCACTTTTGGGATGGCATGCGCAAATGTGGAGTAAGCAGCAGTGGTGTATCTGCCAAACCACTTCACTGTACTACTGAATGGCAGAGGTTCATGATTTCCACTATCTAGTATGCCTTAAAGTTTTACTTCTTAAGGTAAAACTGCAAGAAAGAAGAGAATTACATAATTCTGGGTGTTCGAATAATTCTGTAACTCCTTCTTTCTCAAAATCAAAATTGGACCTCCAATTTCTAAATATTTCAAATGCAGATGCTCAGATCAGGCCTCCAGCAGCCAACAAGGCAATGTTTTACTGGACAACTAAGTTTATCTAAAACCTAGAATTAACTAACATTTCTTCACTAGGAATGATATGCATGAAAGGTGGGATTGGCAAATTACAGGATGCCTATATGCTTCAAATCACTAGCCCATTACTCCACTGTTTATAAAGCACTAATCAATATTTCATAATTCCTGCATTGTTTAAAAAGCATGTTTTTCAAGCAATAACTTATTTTTAGCTTCGATAAAGAGCCAAGAAAGCTAATTTATTTTTAGCTTGCATTTACCTTTGATGATTTACTTTATGTTCCTATTCTTTTATGATAGGGATGTTTAACAGAATTCACAGATGGTTTATTTGAAATTATTCTAAAACTCTTTTTAAGAAGAAATTCTGATGTTTATTTTTCGTTTTCAGGTGTTTAATTTGCTTCATATAATTGCAACTGATGTAAAATACAATTCTAGTGCCTCTTCAAAAATAGGCCTTTCCTTGAATCCAAATCAAGTTTTCTAGGATTAAATATTTTCTCAAAACTCATGTTGTCAGTACCGTCAATTCAAAATTTGCACACTGTGGAAACAAATATACCCAGCCATGAGAATGAGCTAGTTAAAGACAATATTTTCTGAAAAAAATCTCCATGCAAAGGTTGTCTTTCATCTCAGATATGCAAAAGATAAAGAACATTTTTGACATTTTTTGTAATGTCATTTAAAGAGAGATTAGTTTACATTAAAAAAAAAATTTTTTTAAAATTAACTTTAAAAAATTTATATCAATACATACTGCACATTCACATGCCACAGTTGGCTACTATGTCTGTATATTGTGAAGTATACATTGTAGCAGTATTTATCTTAACTAAAGAGGCTCTAGACATATATTTGAAGTATGTTAAATCGTTCAAATTGTGTCCCATATAGTTTGTATTTAAGTACGCTATACTTATTGTTTTCAGTGAAAGGTAAGTCATATGCAGTCAGAAGGTATTTTCCTACCAAAAAAACTAGGATTTTTCATCATGCAATAGGAAACCTGACTAAGAGCACTTGTGTATGCAAATATATTTCACAATATATTTATATACAAAATTATACATTTAAGCATAAGATCACCTTAAACTAAAAAAAAAAAAAAAAAGTTACAAAAGCCTGGAATTTTGTCATTCATATCATTTTCATTTAGTACATTGAGTTGATCTAATATAAGTGTTATTGTCAATAGTATTTTTTCCCCTTCAAATGCATTCCTAGATGCTGTCAATTGAGTGTGAGAAAAATACAGCGTGATTCAAAAAGACAGACTCCATTTTGTAAGTCTATAGAACTAGTGACAAATATGATGTAAAGTATATTTGATTATACTCACAATAAAGTTTATAGATGTTCAATGTGTCCCCTCACTCTACTGGTTGACTTGCTTGGGCTATGCTCAAAAGTCTGTTGAATTCGTCTCACGTTCTCCTCCAATACACGTGGTCTGCCCGAGCTTTTTCCCTTACACAGACAACCTGTTTACTCAAATTGATAATTCCAAAGACAAATGCTTTTCCTTGTTGAAGGTTTAATGTTTAAACAATGACAAAACGCACACTACAGCAGTCGCTGACTTGGTTTTAATGAGTTCAAGAACGCAAAAAATTTGTGCTGCATAGTAGCCATTTTGTTCACAACTGATGCTGCTGCATGGCTGTGCACTAAGCAATCACTCAGGCAGTAGTATTTCAAACTTTAGGACCTCCTCTTTCAAATGTTATGTATATCATTCACATATGATGTATAGTTCAGGAAATATAGCCGTACAAAATTGAGTCCATCTTTTTGAATCACCCTGTACTACTATATCAGTTGTAATACTAAATGCAAAACAATGTCACTTACCTATTCTTTTCAGATGAAACCATATGTCTGTAAGAGACCATAATGCTCTCTTTACTTGCAATAAGAGCTCCAGCACTTTGTTGTAAAATTCCATGTTATGTTTGGTTATTACAATATTATAAGGCCATTCAACCTATGGAAACAAAATAAACAACATACTCAGCAAAATTCAAATTGCCATTTACTGCCAGTAGTATTTTTGTATGTTAAGTGCATGTATCTGTGGCTGATTTATCAATGAGTTTTGAACCTTCCACAGAAAATTTCTTTTATAATTTATTGTTTTATATGTGCATATCAAATCTACACATGAATGGTCACAAAACCTATAGTACTTCAGCATTGTGCGTGAGCAAAAGTACACGGAGAAAGAATGAATCTGGACACATTTCTTGACAGGCTGAAGGTTGTTTTTGGGGAAGATGAAGTGATGAAAGCCGTTACCAAAGATTAGAGATATATGAAATGAAAGAAGAGGAAGAGAAGTTGGTTTGGTAAGTTTGAAACTGGACAGCACATGGATGTTGACTGAGAGCTAACTGCTTATGTTCTTACAAAAAAGTGGAGAAATCGTGGCAACAAGTTCAGCAGAAATTTGCTGGAATCATGGCCGAGAAATTAAAACTAAGACTATGAGGCCAGGATATTATCTCTATATGTGTTGCATGTTCTGAGTGGTTTGCTTGTTTTTCAGGATGAAAATCCCTTAAGTTTTTGTGGATTCTTAATAGGATTTTATTATTATTATTATTATTATTCCTGATACCTCCAAGGAGTCCGAAGACTCATCGCGGGAGGACATCTACAACTGTCTCTACACCTAACCGCTACTACGAATCATCTCCATCAACGCCATCTACCGCCCACCTCCAACACCACCACAACTAGTAATTTTTGTCTGTAAATTGCGTGTGTTCTGAAGGGCCGATTTGTATGTATGCGGGATGAAAAACCCGAGTTTCCGGGAGAAAAAACCCTGCTACCTCCGTATGAGATCGGCTAACTCACCTTCGAATTGAAATCGACCAGATAAAGATTCCTCCCGTCGCAACGAGAATCGAACTTAGGCCTATTCCAATCGAAGGGCGCAATGTACCGTCGTTCTTCCAATTGCGCTGCGGAGGCGCTGTATTCGGAGGATTTGAATTCCAAGTTTTTCCAAATGACAGGCATTACAAAGGCTACAGAAGAATTTCTGAAAATCTGTATTGCATCATCTGCGTATGCCCAAATACACAAAGTTCTCTTATACAGCTTATAACTGTTCAAAGTTTTTTTTTTGTTTGTTTGTTTTATTCATTTGCAATAATTAAATATTATAATGTTTCCATGAAAGAATTTGATAAATCTGAATACATCCATCAGTGGCTTTAACAGGCACTTAAGCACCCATAGCCTTCCAAGTACCCTTGATTTCTTAACCATAATACGAGGATAAGGTTGTTACCCATATGCCTCCAAGTATTATTTTCTGTAAATTGCTTGTATTCCACTGGTCATTTGCCTGTCCTGAGGTGAAAAACTCAAGTTTCCAGGAGAGAAAAAAAAACCCTATGCCTCTGTATGAGACCGGCTAACTCACCTTTAGTAGAAAGAGACCAGATCAAGGTTCTTCACATCATGGACGGGAATCAAAACCAGGAAGCCCTTTCTGATCAAAGGGCTTTGTCTATACTGACTGAGCTACGGAGGCTCTGATAAATCTGAATACTGCTCCTAAATGCAAAATGATTTCACTGTTTTTTTTTTTTTTAGCCAGTGCAGAACTTATTATTATAAGGTTGATTTGTTATGCAAATAAAACTGACTGATTGAAAACAAAACTGAACCACATGGATACGTATCTGGTATACATTTGAAATTTAAAATTTTATAAAATTCCACCTATAGAGAGCCAAGTTATTAAAGTATATAATTTTGACACAGTCCCTTTTTGTATGCTTGTAAATGACTGCAAAATGAAAACTAATACAATCCACAAGGTATGCAAGATGGCCTTGTGGGCCATCTCAGGATGGTAGCATGCAAGAAAATACAAGTAATGGTAGGCAGTAGATGCATTTAATTGATGCAAGAGTCGAAAGCTTATACAGCCAGAGACTGGATGACTCGTAAGTAGAAATGGTAAGGTTTGAAACAATCAAGTGAAAGACTAGTAGAATAAAGATATCTCTTCATTCTACTGGTTCAAATAATTCTTGAGTGGCACTGTATGGGGTAAGTCTATTATTAGAGATGAAATAAATAAGAAGGTGAACAAAGTTTCTTTTCCAGGAGGGAGGATGAACAGATTCATTGAGGGTTTGGATGTAAAGAGTATACAAGCAGTGGTATTGCTCATGGGAACAAATGATTGAGAAAGAGATACTGGGATAGAAAGAGAATGTAAGGCTGGATAGTAGAAGGTTACTGAGATGAGTGAAAGATAATAGTGCTGAGGCAAACTAATCAATCATCACTACCATATCTAAATATGATAGTGATGAGTGACCACTAAGCCTGTTAAAACATAAGAAACAGCTGTCTGACATCCTTTTACAGTCCAACTTCAAGCTCACTAAACCTGCTTCTCTTCTATAATCTGGGAAAACCTTTCTCATGAAATGTTCCCTCTCCTGTAAATTATTTAAATTTTGCTGTCTACATATGACAGTAAAATGCAATAGGTTCTGCAACTGCTTGTGTGTTATGAAACAAGAGCTATAGAAATGAAAGTGCAGGATGCATTTGAATGGATTTGGTGTTAGTCATCAAGAAAGGCTCTTATTAAGAGGAAGCATAATGAAAGATTTGAAGGTAAATGAGGAAATATCAACAAACAGGAAAGAAAGAAAGATGGGTGACAATGAAAGGTGGTTGTGAGTAGATGGAAAAGAGGAGTGATAAATACTAGCAGTTAGCGAGAGAAAACCATGGGGAGTGACAAATTAGAAAAGAGAAATAGCATGTAAGATAGGGAATGGAAAGTGTCTGGGTATATAAAAAAATACAGCATGGACACTGGAAGCAGTACTGAACAAGTAAATAGTTTCATTTTATTTTTATCCCAGCAACCAGAGACCAAACAAAGAACATTTTTGTCAAGCCACTGCCCTTGCTTGTTGGAGACCTGAAATGGCTTGAAAATGTTCCATGTTTGGTCTCAAGAAAAGAGTTTGTGAGGTATGTGAAAATAAACAAATCAAAATAAATAAATAAAATCAGCTAAGTCCTTTTTTTTGCATAGAGAGTAGGTGAGACCATTTCAGCCTTATCTAACTTTTTGGAGACTGAGTGGGCAGTTCAATCTCCACTGGTAGCCAATCAGAGATAGCTGACCCAACACTATCAGTAATTTAATTGGCACGCAGCAAAGAGACGGCTAACAAGTGCCCGATCTCGTGGTACCTTACCTCAACACAATATTTTTAATGTCTGAAAACAGCGTGGGTTCGATGGTCAATTTTCTTGAGTTTATAGGATAAAAAACCCGCTTGCCCATGCCAGAGATCGACTAACTCGAGAACTGGTCAAAAAAAGGCTTAGAAAATATTCGTCTAGTCAGCAACTAGTTTTGAACTCAAGTCTTTCTTCGTGTGGCCAAGCACCTTTGAGTGCAAACACCACTTCCACTGAATTACACAGGTTCTTAACTATATATATATATATATATATATATTATAAAATTCTTAGCCTACCCAACTTACTAATGTACAATTTGTTTATAGTCTTACATAGATGATAGCATGGAAATGCGGCATGATATAAGCATACTGAGAATTTGAACTGAGAAAGGAATGATTTGATGATACCATATGGCTGAACATCCCAATAATAAAGATACATTTCAGCTATCATAGATGAATGTAGTGACTGTCAGAAGTGTGAATGTGATCCCACAGCCCAACTGTCAAAAAGAGCCTGAAAAATGACCAACAGTAATTATTAAATCCTATTACAAGACTGTTGTAACAGTTTCTCCTACAGTGACCTCCTGTATATGGAGGTTACTGCAGGATCGACTAAGCTATCAGTTTTAAGGATCATTATTCCCAAGGGAAAGTTATTTACCGGAATGTATTGTTCTCATACAGAAGTTTGGCAGTGTTCTTTGGTGGTGAGAGATCTCTGTTAACCTCTATTTCACAACAAATTGCTTCAAACCTGCATTACTCGTATTACTATCACATTTGAGATTTCTACTTTGGTTTGATTTAATTCATGGAGAGGACCAGTCATAGACCTAAAGTAACTTACTGTGTTTATTTACAAATGCCAGGAGCATCAGAAATAAGGGAAATGGTTTCGTTGATTGAGTTTACTCACCCAAAAATTGTAGAAATAAGCAAAACATGGTTGGATAAGGATGTTACCTTTGAAAGAAATAGAAAAGGAAGAGTATGATGTTCTCTGTGTGGATAGAACAAGATGTGAGGAGGGGTGCTGTTGATGATAGAAGGCATATTATGTCTTTGCAAAGTTGAGATGCAAAATGTAAATAGTGGCAATGGTTTTGAGTGAGTATGATGTGAGGTGGAGGTTGACATGAAGAGATATTTAGTTGGATGCTGTTATAGGCAGGGAATGTGGAGGGTGGTGATGAAGAAATGTATAAGAAACTTGGGTTAGTGAACAAGAAAAGGGTGATTATTATGGGTGTTTTTAATTAGAAAGGAAAGATTGGAATGAAGAGATAGCATTTGGGAATAAGGAAAATGAATTTACTGAGTTTTGAGAGACAACTATGCTAGGCAGTATGTGAAGGAGGGCACACAAGGATTGAGAGTTTTAGATCTGATCATTCCATCGGAGGATGTGATTGTCGTTTCGCACTTCTCTCCAGTTGGAGTGATCTTGAAGTAATCCCCTGGATTGTGACTAGTCATAGGAAGACTTCTGTGAAGAAAGGATATACGTGGAATTAAAAGGTTGGTGATTATGAAAAGCTTCGAAGACAGCTTGGAGTGATAGCATGGAATGTGGTGTTAAGTGGGAGGGAGATAAATGCTGCATGGGAACTGACCAAAAGATATTTAACAACATCGACATGTGAATGCATTCTGAGGTCAAAAGACTGAATAAAGTAGATATCAAATGGATGAATAAATAGATTAAGCGCAAAATTTGGATGAAGAGGATACTGTGGAGGCAGGACAGATGAATAATGGTAGCAATCACTTGAATGAAGAGTATAAAGAGGAGGCCAGCCAGGAAGGCGACTCAGTTGGTAAGAACAGCAAAAGTACAATATGAGCAAAAATTAGCAAATCAGGAGAAGAAAAACCCTATAGTTTTTCACATATGTGGCAAGCAGAAGGAAAAATTATTATGATAAGATGATGTTAATGGTAGAATGGGAACTGCTGCAGAAGACATCATTGAGGTATTCAGTGAACAATTTATAAGGGTGTTTCATCCTTATCAGGGTGAAATCATGAAAAACTCAAGTGTAGAGGGCAGCTTAATTGTGTAGATGAGGAAATAAATAAACTTGATGTCAATAAGATGATAGGATTTGATGACATATTACCATGTGTCATAAGGGAATGTTCTAGGGAATTGGCAGTAGCATCGGCAAGCCTGTTTAATAATTATAGGTCAATCAGGAGGTTGAGAGCTTACCTTAGTCAGGTTTATATTTATCAACTGATTTTGGGAAGTATAGATGGCCAGTGTCCAATTCTTACTCTGGAAGAATATTCAATACATCATCTGATGTATCAGGATCAGTTAGCAAGTTTAATTAAGTTTCAGTGGATACTGAAGTATCGATTTTTTCTGTGGGGGGTGCCTGGTGGTTTATCTTTAAGTGATAGCCTTGGAATAATTTTTTTTTTGAAAAGTGGATTCTCATTGAAAGGAACCACTTTTGAAGTTTTTTCCTGGAGTGAGACTACGGGTCCTGCAATTGATGTGCTCAACACCGAAGCATTTGATCATAAAGTTCAGGTGTGGTGAAATTATCAGATGGTGGAATAGACATATGTTTGAGATGCTGTTGACATTTTGTTAGCTGCCACCTTCTCGGCACAACATGATTGTGCTTCTTCAAGAAATGCATGCTGAAAACGAAGACGACCTTAATAGAAGAGGAAAAATAACTGGTTACACTCTGATTGGTGCTACATACCACCGGAATTATGGCATTGCAACATATATCAAGGATGATATAGAAAATGCTTCAGTCCTGACAACGAGATCTGATAACGATACCCATCTTGTGAGTGTGAAAATTCACAATATAACAATAGTCAATGTCTATAAACCTCCTTTAACATCATGGTCTATAGATGTGATACCTACTTATCAACATCCAACAGTATGGATTGGTGATTTTAATAGCCATCATGAAGAATGGAAGTACCATGATAACAACGACTGCAGTACTACCCTCGTTCAATGGGCAGAAATAAATAATATACACCTTGCATTTGATGCCAAGGATAGAAACACCTTTAGATCATCAGCATGGCAAACATGGTTTACGGACTTATGTTTTGTTTCAATAAACACAGAAGGGCAACCATTACCAGCAAGACGATATGTACTTTCTAACTTCCCACACAGTAAACATCGACCGGTGTTACTGGAAATTGGTATGACACTACCTATAGCAAGATCCTTTCCACAACCACATTGGAATTTTAAAAACGCAAATTGGAGAAATTTTGCAAACGAATTGGATAAATGTGTTCGTTGGATACCTGCTAGAGTTGTGGAGTACAAGAGATTTGTAGGAGCAATCATATCAACTGCGAAAAAATATATCCCTAGAGGTTACAGAAAAGATTATGTCCCCAAATGGAATGAAGAGTGTGAACATCTCTACAGAGAGTCCCTGAAAAGTGAAGATCCTGAAATAGCAGATGAATTACTACATAGCCTGAACTCATCTCAAAAAACAAAATGGATTGATACGTTTGAAAACCCTGCCTTCAAATGATCAAGTAGAAAAGCTTGGAATCTTCTCCAACAACTAATCTACCTAAAAGAAAAAGCATAATTATCTTCCCTGAGAAAATGGCTAATCAAATCATTAATATGTCAAGGGCACCTAGGGACCGTGAACATAACAAGAAAGTTAAGAAAGAACTTAGAGTTTTAAAAACAAATGCCCCTGCTTTCTAACAATATGTCTCAATCTTCACTATAGATGAAGTAAAAGCCGTCATAAAAGATATCAAAGCAGGTAAGGCCCCAGGCTTTGACGGTGTCTATCCTGAATTTCTGATTAATAGCGGGTCAAACACTATAAAATGGCTCTGTGAATTCTTTTCTGATATATTATTGACTGGCCGACTACCTAGCCAGTTTAAGAAGTCAAAAATAGTTAAACCTGGAAAACCATTCCAGGAGGCAAAAAGTTACAGACCTATTGCTTTATTGAGTTACACCAATAAAATGTTAGAATGCCTTCTGTACAACAGATTGTCCATACCAATTATGCAGCATGTCCCGATTGAACAAGCTGGTTTTAGAGAAAAACATGGTTGCTGTGATCAAGTGCTCACTTTAACATCATACATAGAAGCTGGATTTCAGAAGCAAGAAAAAACATCAGCTGTCTTCTTGGACCTAACAGCAGCCTATGATACAGTATGGCGTGAAGGTCTTATATACAAATTTCTTAGCATTGTCCCATGTAAATGGACTGCACACTTAATTTCCCCCATGCTCACTGAACGTTTCTTTCAAGTTATATTAGGAAATAAAATGTCCTGACAACGAACACTTAATAATGGTCTTCCACAAGGGTCAGTATTGTCATCCTTACTTTATAACCTATACACATGACTTGCCTGCTACCATCTCACGCAGGTTCTGTTATGCTGATGACACCGTAATTGCCATTCGACACAAAAACATGAGTCAGGCTGAAGACGTACTTACAAAAGATCTGAAAACAATAGGTGAATATTACAAAAAATGGAGGCCCCAGCTGAATCCAGACAAAACAGACGTATCAAGCTTTCACCTTAATAATCACATGGCAGATATAACTGTACCTGTCTTCTTTGAAGGATGTTTACTATGACACAATAAGTTTCCAAAGTACTTGGGCGTGACCTTGGACCGCACGCTCTCTTACAAGCAACACCTAACAAACGTTTCTGCTAAGTAAGAACCTGTAACAACAAAATACAAAAACTAATAGGCATGACATGGAGAGCAACAGCTGAAATCTGCAGATTATAGCTCTTGGTCTAGTTCTCTCTGTTGCCGAATATTGCTCGCCAGTGTGGCTAAATAGCACACATGTTAAACTTGTTGATAGCCAACTAAATAATACAACGAGACTGATTTCTGGCACAATTAAATCAACGCCCACACACTGGCTTCCAGCTCTTAGCAACATTGTTCCACTGAATCTACACAGGACTAAGGTGCTTTTACAGGAGTATAAGAAAATCTTGGAGAACACAGCCCTACCAATACATTTAGATCTCCCAGACTTAAGTGTACGACGATTGAGATCAAGACATCCACCACTACAATTAGCCCAACTACTACTACAATCTAACTTTGACCTGAAGCAAAAAGTGGCAAGAACAGTGGGAGAGCCAGACAGATGACATCACAAAATTTTCTTTCAAAGAATTACAAGTAAGTTTTGATGCTTGCTCACATCTCCCACAAAAATCCTGGACTCAGCTTAATAGAATACGAACTGGTCATGGTGTATGTGCGGACATGCTTTTTAAATGGGGTAAACAACCATCCTTGCATTTTGATTGTGGAGCTCAAAGACAAACTGTGGCCCATATTGTGACTCAGTGTTATCTGAGAGCATATTCAGGAGACAAATTGGACTTTTAAAGTGCTACACCCGAAGCTATAACTATCTGACCAATATGGATGTAACCATTTAATTTTATTGGTTTTTAAAATGACTTTTGACTTTTAATTTTATATGTTTTTAAAGTGACCGTGTATTGTACTACACATTTCGTTATTCAGGCCATATGAATAAATAAATAAATACTGATTTTCATATCAAATTTATTAAAGTGGTTATAATCAGGCAATCCTTCAGATGTATGTTGGATTTATTTTGAAGCATAACATCATCTGCATAAAGTAAAAAGCTGAGATTAACATCTCCAGTAGACAAATGACCAAACCACAAGAGGAGAGATAATAAGAAAAATCTCTGTAAACAATCAAGGACTCAGAAAAATGGAAACTATTTTATCTGATTCCCACACCCATCATAAATGGATCATCTCTGATCTGCAAAATAATAACTACAATGAATGACTACTTCATGTTTTCGCAGAAGAACACTGTGCTTCAGAAACACCTGAAGAAGTCAAAAGAGCCTCCGTAGCTCAATTAGTGTAGACGAAGTCCTTTGGTCAGAAAGACTTGGGTTCGATTCCTGTCAATGACATGAGAAACCTTTATCTGGTCTCTTTTGACAAAAGGTGAGTTAGCCAGTCTCACAAGGAGGTAGAGGGTTTTTTCTTCCAGAAACTCGGGTGTTTTGTCCCTCAAAACGGACAAACCAGCCAGTAGAACATAGGTAACTTACAGACAAGAATACTTAGAGGCATAGGTGGAACCACCTTATCCTCGTATTACAGTTGGGAAGTCCAAGGATACTTCGAAGGCCATGAGTGCTTAAGTGCTTGTTAAAAGCCACTGATGGATGGATGATGGAAGAAATCAAAAACAGCCTTTAAAAGTTGCAAAACCAGAAAGGCTTTGGGCTTAATGGACTGCAAATAGATTTCTGCCATACAACTGGAATTTCTACTCTCAGTCCAGGTCACACTCTTCCACAACTTATTAAAAGAGAGAAACATTCCAAAGCAGTTTCATGAGAGTTACACCATACTCAGCTATAAACAAGACAGAGGTCGAACAAGCATACCATGTTGTATATTCATAACCCTGACTAACATACTTATAAAATCTTCATGAAGATCATTAATGCCAGAATAAAACATGACTTAAATGACCTCATCCAAAGCTTGAAAATTTATGGAGTTCCAGAGAGAATGACCAAATCTGATTTATTCTTATCAGAGGTATAATATACCTTGTTAATCAGTTACAGCTTCCATGCACACACCTGTACATCAACCTAAGCAAAGCCTATGCTTAATGGAATCTTGTTTAATCACATCCCAGTGCACATAGGAGTCAAATGAGTACGTTCTCTCAGATCCTCCTTTTTATACTCACAGCAGGACCTTTAATACAAAACATCCAAAAATGTTCTGCCATCAGAGAATTAATGTTGCTCTAGAGTCACAGCAGGTAAAAACCTTTATCTATGCTGAAAATATTATTTTAACCTTAAGCGATCCAAATTCCATCTACTGCTTCTTCAATCTAGCAGAAGAATTTAGCAATGTTGGTGGCTTGTATTGTCAATCCTAAAAAAGCTGAATTCAGGACTGGCATATGCGACCCTACATATATGCTGCTTGGACTGACACTCACTCTGGAAGCCCTCCCCCACTCCCATTACAATTTTAAGGATACTGAATACCCATTACAGAAAAAGATGAGTTTTAGGCATTTTTAACTATTCGAGAAGTAGTACTATATAAAAGAATTCTAAACTATTTCTGAAACTTCTGGAGATAGAAATAGACCAGGATAGCCCATTACTACCCACAACTCAAGGTGCTTTTGTCTTGCCAATGTTTAAGGTGAAAAACCTTCTCAACACATTCCAAGTCATCTGCAAAGCAATAGCATCCATTTGCATATTAATTAAATATTTCATTAGTAGACCAAAAAAAAACAAAAACAAATAAAAGGTTAATGATAAATAAACTGTTTTTTATTTATTTATTTGGGTTGACAGGAATTAAGAACTGCATATAAAATTAAAAGAAATAAACTAGTTTCACAACAGATTACTTGTGGATTCTTCAGGGTAATATATATAAATGTATGGCTGGCAAGAAACACTCCAATATAAATAATAATAATAATAAAGCATGTGGAGACAATGAATGATGGAATGAGTCATTAGTTTTACAGAACTATTTATAGACAATTAGCTGAAAAGTTGAATTCCGGTATTGAAGATAACTGATAAAATATTTACGAATGTCACTTAAGATCGGTCATTTTTCCATAGTTTGCTCAACAATCAAGGACTGATTATAAGTAATATTTGGAAATCTTTTATTACATTTTTTCATATGCTAAAATTCAATATTTCAGCTAATCATCTAAAAAGACTCACCATATTTTGATCAAATCTGTTAGCAATTTTGATAACAGATTTCATTTTCAAATTAACGTGTTAAATGAATATAAATTTATAATAATACTATCATCGTCATCATCAAATTCCTGACATGTAACCTCAAGGGGTGTATAGGATATGATAGTACTACATGAAAAATTTACATCATTACTAACTTCCTATCTACAATTTTCCTCCAAATCAGTCTGTTACTTGTCAAGACTCCAACATTATCAGATCTTATATTTCTATCGTCTAAGGCACTTTGTACAGTATCAATCCACCTATATCTTGGTCTTCCTCTGGGTCCTTTTCCTGCCAACCTGGCAGAGAACACTAGTTTTGCTAATCTTTCTTCGCCCATTCTGTTTAAGTGACCATACCACCTGAGATTAGCTCTGTTAATACATTCCTGGATGCTGACAATGTCAAGTTCTTTCCTAATATCCTCGTTTTTAATATGATATTGCCATTGATGCCACATGTTCACGCCATTAATCTTTCTCAGGACTCTCATATCTGCAGTCTCTAGTCTTTGGTCAAGTGTTTTACTTCTGACCCAGCTCTCAGATCCTTAAGTTAAAACTGGTTTGAACACTGTCTTGTATACAGCTAATTTAGTGTTCCGACTAATTTCTCTCTTATTCCATATGAATTTATTCAATTGACGTCCTATCATACCAGCTTTGTTGATTCTGTTGTCTATTTCCATATTTAATTTACCATCTTCACTAAAAATTGTGCCTAAGTATCTGGAATGTTTTATTTGTTCCACAAGTTCCCCTTTCAAAACACAGTTGACATTTTCGACAATTCTACCTATTTTCGTTGTCTTTGTCTTTCTAATTCTGATTTTCATACCGAATTTTATTACAAAAGTTATTATAAATTTAGTCAGAGAATCTTGCAGATTTGTAGCTGATTTATTTATAAGTAACATCGTCCACATAAAGCAAAGAGGTGACATTAACATCTCCAATTTTGATATCATGTTTAATACCACTTTCCTTCATAATCTGATCCATATAGATAATGAATAACAGAGGGGATAATGTACATCCTTGTCTCACACCAGATTTAACATTAAACCATCTTCCTGTACTTCCTTTAATTCTAACTGCTGTCTTACAACTCAAATAAAGACTGTATTGCTTGATATAATGCCCCATTGACACCACATAACTGTAGCATATTGAATAGCTTCTGTCTTGGCACCTTGTCATATGCCTTTTCCAAATCGACAAAACTTAAATACAGATCTTTGTTATATTCCCATGCTTTCTCGACTATTTGTCGTAAAGTGAAGATCTGATCCTGACAGCCTCTATTTGGCCTGAATCCAGCTTTTCTTCCACAATTCTTCTCAACCGTTTCTCAAGTATACTTGCATAGATCTTGCCAGGAACACTCAGTAGGGAAATACCTCTGTAAATCTCAGATTCAGTTTTATTTCCCTTTTTATATATGGGTACTATGAGAGCTCTACTCCAATCATCGGGAATTCGTCCCTCTGTCCAGGCTTTCTGAAGTATGCAGTGCAGCCACTGTAAAACTCTTATACTACTATACTTCAGCATTTCTGGTCGAATATCATCTACTCCTGCTGCCTTTCCACATTTCAAGTGGGTTTTTCTACTTCAAGTATGGATATGTATTCCTGACTGCATGTCTGGTCAGTGTTTTTTATCACTGTGCTGTCATCACTGCTTGTTTCATTTAGCAGTTTTCCAAAGTAATTACGTCCATATTTCAAGGATATCTTTTTCTCCTGTTTTCATGTCACCTTTATCATCTCTAACTCCTTTTACAGCACTCTTTCCTCCATTCCTAAGCTTCTTCAACAACATTTTGCCTCCAGAATATTTTGCCACCTTCTTGATATTTATTTTCTATATTCTTGCCAAAGTCCTCCCATGACTTTTGTTTAGCTAGAGAATACAGAGACAAATGTTTATTCTTGCATTTGTCTCTGTATTCTCTAAGAGCACAAGGTGACTTATTTGCCAGGAACTTTTGATATGCTTTCTTCTTTTCCTTCACTGCCTCTTTAACTTCCTGTGTCCACCATGGAGTTCTCATTTTTCTATCCCTGTAGACAACTTCACCAAATGCCTCTCTGGCTGAATCAATCAGGGCTTTCTTCATGGCTGGCCATTGAATCTCCAAGGTTTGATTCATGTTATCAAACTCTTTCATTTTTTCTTCAATAATCTTTGTGTATTTTAGTCTACAGTTCACATCTGAGAGCTGCTCAACTTTTATTCACTTTAAAACTTTCTTACATGTTATTCTTTTCAATATGAAATTCAATTTTATCTTGCTCAAGACTAAATAGTGATCACTTCCAATTTCAAATCCTCTGTACACTAGTATCCTGCACCAGGGAGAAATCATCACTATCCACAATAACATAATCAATGAGACTTTTCTTATTCCTTGCCTCTTCTCTCCATGTGAATTTGTGCACAATTTTATGTTGGAACATGGTGTTAGTAATAACCAGTCCATGTGCTGAGCAAAAATCCAACAGGTATTTGCCATTATTATTAGCTTTGCTCTTTTCTCCAAATTTTCCCAAAATATTTTTGTATGTCTCACAATCATTTCCTACTCTGCTATTTAGATCCCTAACAAGGACTAACTTTTCCTTTTTCATTGTGTCAGTTGCTTTTTCTAAAGCATCAAAAAATTCCTCCAATTCTACCTTCTGTGGGACCACAAATAAGTCTCATTGTCCAGTTCCCCATTCTCATTTGCCCACATCACTCTTCTTGATACTGCTTTCCATTCAAGAAGATTAGCCTCGTATTTAGTGTTGAATACTATGGCTACCTCTTCTTTTCCTTGATTGTCATTGCCTGAATATAACATTTTGTATTTATTGCTCAGAAAGATCTCAATAGTTTTTGTCTTTTTTGTTTCAGTCACCCCTGTTATGCCAATCTGGTTCCTCAGCTAGCTCCAATTCTTTGCCACTCAGGCTTCTTATGTTGATAGTACCAATCTTTAACTCTGGTGATGTTGAGTTGGGGTGTGTTTTCGAATTTGTTCCAGTAGCTGACTTTTCATTGTTCGCCCTTGTTCCCTGGCAAAAACAACGGGGGTCTTGTTTAAAAAAGGCGACGCCCCAGCCAGCATGAAATTTTGTCATGTTGTACCATCATTTTTTATTTGGTTTAACCAATAAGAATATAATTTGGTCGGCTAAATCCCAAACTGCCAGCCCATCCTTGTTCGTTCAGTATCAAAGTAGATACCCAAAAGGGTGCACTATAAGCAAACAGAAGGTGAGGATTGGACATTAGGTAAGAAGCTCTGGTCGGTTCTACGTATTCCTTTAAAGGCTATGTGGAGGTCTACTCCCACTTATACAGCTTTGACCCTTCAGCACCCCATAACACTATTAGTACTATTATACTATACATAATACTATTAGTCTACCATTAACAAGATTAAGATTTTCTCTCTGAATTTTTGTGTGTTTGTAGATAGCTTAGTTTATTTATAAGAAAGTAAAAGATCTCCTGCAAAGATGGTTGAGGTTAAATAGGGAAAAAGATAATGACAACACGATGATTTTCAAACTGATAATATGGTTTGGAAGAGGCCGATGATGTGTTTATCTTGAACCATTGAATGTCTCAACAGAAGTTAAAACTAGTATGCACAGTGATCCTTTTTATAATACATAGCATTATACATGTCCAAGAGGATGTTTCCTGTCCACTTTGGCATGCTGATATTAAGTCAACAGCTTCTATGTACAGGTATCCTAGTCACGTCAGATACAAACTTTGTTTGCTTATGGATGGGTAAAGGATTAAAAAAACATTTTTTTGTCTAGTATAACAGGTATACAGTCAGGAATACATATCCATACTTGAAGTAGAAAAAGCCATCAAAGGCTTGAAATGTGGAAAGGCGGCAGGAGTAGATGATATTAGACCAGAAATGCTGAAGTATGGTGGTATAAAAGTCTTATAGTGGCTGCACTGCATAGTTCAGAAAGCCTGAACAGAGGGACGAATTCCTGATGATTGGAGTAGAGCTCTCATAGTACCCATATAAAAAGGGAAACAGAGCTGAATGTGAGAAGTACAGAGGTATTTCCCTACTGAGTGTTCCTGCCAAGATTTATGCAAGTATACTTGAGAAATGGTTGAGAAGAATTGTGGAATAAAAGGCATACGACAAGGTGCCAAGAGAGAAGCTATTCAATACGCTACAGTTTTATGGTGTCAAAACCCAGCCATGCTTAGTGAAAACTTGACATGCCAGTCCCAAGCCCGGATAAATGGAGAAGGTTGAGCACAGTGCTAGCAACCCAGTCTCAGAAAAAAATCTTTGCTTTGCAAACTGAAACCTTCCAAAATGTGATACTGGATGAAGAAAATAGAACACGAACTGCCATGAACATGAGGCACCTCTGTGAAAGCCCTTCTGGGAAAGCAGAGGTGCAGAAGAAAGGGACAGACACCTTACCAAAAGACAAGCTTAGACTGGGATGTTGGAATGTTAGAACCATGTTCGAAACTGGGAAGACATACCAAGTCTCGAGAGTTCTAGAAAAATACAGACTAGAAATAATGGGATTAAGCGAAATGAGATGGATAGGAAATGGAAAAATCAAATTAAACTCTGGTCACTACTTAATCTACTCTGGGAACCAAAATATGAATGACCACACAAAGGGAGTTGCACTAATGATGAAAAAGAAAGCTCATGATGCACTAATGGAGTAGAACCCAATATCCGAAAGAATACTAAATGTTAGATTTAAAGCCGACAAGCAGAACATCACAATAACTGCTATACATGCACCAACAAATGATGCGATCCAGGAAGAAAAGGATAATTTTTATAACATGCTACAGAGAAGTATAGAAACAACAAATAAAAAAGGTATGCAACTTATAATTGGAGACTTTAATGCTAAGGTTGGAAATGATAATACTAATAAAGAAACTGTTATGGGAAAGTATGCAGAAGGAGAAATAAATGAATATGGAGAGTTACTTATAGACTTTTGTATGTTCAATCAGCTTGTAATAGGAGGGAGTCTCTTCCAACATAAAAAAATACACAAGTGGACATGGATAGCACTAGACAGGAAGAGAAAGAACCAAATAGACCATGTACTTATATCAAGGAATTGTAGGAAATCACTCCTGGATGTCAGAGTTAAAAGAATAGCCGAGGCATATTCAGATCACTTTCTCCTAACAGCTACATGAAAGTAAAAATATTTAAAAATAAACAAACAGTGCACAATAGGAAGAGGTTTAGAATTGAAAAACTGAAAAACAAAGAGATTAGAAATAAATTTATAACAACGCTACAGGATAAATGGGATAAACTCGAAAAAAGAGAAGGAGATAACATAGAGGGAAAATGGACTAAGATTAAAGACATACTAATGAGCACATCAGAAAAGATATTGGGATTTTGAACTAATACAGACAAGGATTGGATATCAGAAAACACCAAATTAAAATTAGAGGAGAGAGAGAGAGATAGAATAAAAGAGAAACTGTTACAGATTGGCAAAAATGTTGAACAAGAACAAGCAGAAAGATATAGAGCAATTAACAAAGAAATAAAAAGAAGTGCAAGAAATGATAAAAGAAAATACATAGAGAATCTAGCACAAGAGGCAGAGGATGCTGCATATATAAATGATACGAGAAAGTTGTATGATATTACAAGGAAATTAAGTTGAAAAAGAAACAAATGGATAGTTCTTATATACAATAAAGAAGGAAAACTATTATTAAATGAAAAAGAATAGATAAATAGATGGGTGGAATTCTTCTCAGAGAAATTTCAAGAAATGACTGATGGTGACCAGAGCTTAGAATTAAATGAACAAAATGCATCATTAGATATAAGTTACTTATAGACTTTTGTATGTTTTTTTGTAATTTCTATTTTTGTAAACAAAAATAGAAATTACAAAAGCAATAACTTAGATCAAAACAGGTAAAGCACTGAGCAGATAACATACCAGGCGATATACTAAAAGCAAATCCAAAACTTATAGCAGAGATATTATATCCCTTACTAAATGAGATATGACAGAAAGAAGAGTGGCTTAAGGAATGGAATACTGGAATAATGGATTACTGGTTAAATTACCCAAAAAAGGGAAATTATCTGAATGCAAAAATTGGAGAGGTATAACATTGCTGAGGGTTATAAGTAAAATACTAGTAAGGATAATACTAGAAAGAATCAAAATAGAAAACCAACTAAGACCAGAACAGGCAGGATTTAGAGCCAATAGATGATGCACTGACCATGTTGCTATTTTACGAATTATCATAGAACAATCACTGGAATGGCAGGCAAGCTTATATTTAAATTTTATCGATTTTGAACAAGCTTTCGACAGAATAAACAGATCTTCCTATGGAAATTACTTAGAAATTATGGACTCCCGGAAAAAATAATAAGAATAATTAAAAAAATGTATGAAGATTTTGAAATTAAAGTAATACATGGAAATACCCTCTCAAAGCCATTTAAAACAAAGATAGGAATAAGGCAAGGTTGTATACTCTCCCCTACTATGTTTTTAATTGTCGTAGACTGGGTGATGAGAAAAGTATCTCATGAAAATACAGGACTACAATGGTTACTTCAAAACCAACTCCACGATCTAGATTTTGCAGATGATATCTGCTTACTTTCACAGAAGCACCAACATATAGAACAAAAAACAATAACACTTGTAGAAACAGCCAAAAAAAGTTGGTCTTAGGATAAATAAAAATAAAACAATCTTGATGAAAATAAATGCAAAACAAAATAAACAAATAACACTACAAGAAATACCGCTTCAATGGTATCAATAAAAGGAGGAACTACTGAAGATACAAATACAAGGAAAGAGCTGGCTTATTCAACTTTCAACCAATTTAGAAATATTTAGAAAAACAAGAATTTGTCTATAAAAACTAAAATGAGAATATTTAACTCAAATGTAAAGGCAATATTAATGTATGGATCAGAAACTTGGATGTTAAACAAAAAGATGGTTAACAGTCTTCCTAAACAACTGTTTAAGAATGATACTGGGAATATATTATATTGGCTAAAACAAATATGAAACGAAGAACTATGGCAGAGAACAAACCAGAAATCCATGTTGCAACAGAAACATGAAAGCAAATGGAGATGGTTGGGGCATGTGCTGAGGAAAGAAGATAAAATAATAGTAAAATAGGCTCTAGATTCGAAACCACAAGGTAAAAGAAGATGAGGAAGGCCAAGAGAAACATGGAAAAGAACAATACTGAAAGAAATAACAAATATTAATAAAAACTGGAACCAAATAAAAGCAGAAGCAAAAAACAGAGTCTGGTAGAAAATGGTGGCGGAAGACCTATGCTCCCAGGTGGAGTGAAGAGGATTAAGTAAAGTAATATGCTGTCAATGGGGCAGTATATCAAGCAATATACTGCCCCATTGAGTACCCCATCTTCATTTGAGTTGTAAGTCAGCAGTTAGAATTGAAGGAATTACAGGAAGATGGTTTAATGTTAAATCTGCTGTGAGACAAGGATGTACATTATCCCCTCTGTTATTCATTATCTATATGGATTACATTATGAAGGAAAGTGGTATTAAACACGATATCAAAATTGGAGATGTTAATGTCAGCTCTTTGCTTTTTGCAGACAATGTTATACTTCTAAATAAATCCGCTACAAGTCTGAAAGATTCCCTGACTAAACTGAATAACTGTTGTAATAGATATGGTATGAAGGTCAGCAATAAAAAGACAAAGATAATGAAAATAGGCAGAATCTTTGAAAATATCAACTGCATTGCGAACGGAGAACCTGTGGAACAAGTAAAACATTTCAGCTACTTAGGCACAATTTTTAGTGAAGATGGTAAATTAAATGTCTATTTCCATATTTAATTTACCATCTTCATGATAGGAAGTCAACTGAATAAATTCATATGGAATAAGAGAGAAATTAGTCAGAACACTAAATTAGCTGTATACAAGACAGTGTTCAAACCAGTTTTAACTTATGGATCTGAGAGCCGGGTCAGAAGTAAAACACTTGACCAAAGACTAGAGACCGCAGATATGAGCGTTCTGAGAAAGATTAGAGGCGTGGACAGATGGCATTAATGGCAATATCATATTAAAAATGAGGATATTAGGAAAGAACTTGACATTGTCAGCATCCAGGAATGCGTTAGCAGAGCTAATCTCAGGTGGTATGGTCACTTAAATAGAATGGGTGAGGAAAGATTAGCAAAACAAGTGTTTTCTGTCAGGTTGGCAGGAAAATGACCCAGAGGAAGACCAAGATATAGATCGATTGACACTGTACAAAGTGTCTTAGACGATAGAAATATAAGATCTGATAATGTTGGAGTCTTGACAAGTAACAGACTGATTTGGAGGAAAATTATAGATAGGAAGTTAGTAATGACATAAATTTTTCATGTAGTACTATCATATCCTGTACACCCCTTGAGGTGTACAGGATATGATACATGGCAGGAATTTGATGATGAGTATAATTTACTTTGTTGCAAAAAAGTGTAAACTTTTTTGCAACTACTGCTGTAATTGTTGTTGCTCTTTATTGAGAATTTTTTCAACTATCTTCTTAATTATATGCCTTAATTATGTGTCTAAGTAACTTGCTCATGTTTTATAACACAGTGACAGCTGAGTTGAATAAAGGTAATGGGTTTACAGTGATACTGTTGGACTTCATAAAGGCTTTTGACAGGAGAGTGGAGGGAATTCTAATTAATTAATTGCAGCACATGGGGGACGGGTAGATAAGAGAGTGGTTGATGAAGAGATAGCAGACTCTAGTTTATTCAGGAGTAGAGTCCAGTAAAAGGCCAGTGATTAGTGGCATGCCACTGGGCTCTGTTCTTGGGCTACTAATATTTAACTCGTACATTAACAATATAGGAAAGGTCCTGAGAGGAACTATTCATTTTTTTTTTTTTTTTTTTCTGATGACACAAAACTGTGAGAACAATAGTTAATAAAGATAATATTAAATTTTTGTAGCATGATTTGGACAGACTGGCAATATGGGCAAAGGAAAATGGATATCAGTTTAATGTGGCAAAGTGTAAGGTTATGCATCTTGGGGTGAGTGAAAAGATTACCAGTTGTGTACCACATTGATGGAACTGTACTCCAGGAAATTGATGAAGTCAGTAATTTGGGGATGGGTGTTAGTGGATAAGGAGTTAAAGTTAGAGGGCATACTGCAAAAGTATCTAAAGGCACTTCATTGGATTACTTCATCACTGAAGAATCCCCATATGAGCAGAGAGACAAGGTTATTATACCTCTTTATACAGCCTTGGTAAGACCTCATCTTGACTACTGTGCATAGATCTAATCACCCGGGTTTCTTGGAAATGAGGTGGAGAAAATCCAGAGGCAAGTGAACAAGATGGTAGAAGGTCTGGTGGTAGAACTAGGGGTCATTCTTGTAAACTGAGTAAGAGTGAAGTTGGCAGGGGTCTCAGGACTAGATTTTTTGTTTGGAGAGTCGTGACTGAATGGAATAGGTTACCAGTCTGTAGTGTGTGCCATGACTGTGAATGAGTTCAAAGCAAAGTATAATAGATACCACACAATTGTCAGGTGATGTTTAGGACCTACCTTGATGAGTCTAAGGACTCCATAGAGTTGCCTATAATAATAACATATCTGTTATGATTATTATTGACTAGATTGAATTTAATAAATTCTGTTTTGTGAGGTTTCTCATTGGAGCAATTGTTACTGCTCTTTTTAAAGGTGATGATCGTTCTAGTTTCTGTGTTAGCTGGTGATAGAAGTGTATGCAAATATCTTACCCAGGGTGTGTGTGTTGGTTTGAGATACATACTAATTCACAGAATTTTCAATGGAAGGCAATTAGAAGTATATTCAGGAATGGTAAGAGTTTTATCTATTTCAATCATAAATGTTTTGCATTTGTGTTGATAGTTTAAATGGCCATGGAAAGAGTTACAGTCTTGATTGTTGTAAGGCCATATTATGAATATGTCAACTATGTACTGAAGCCAGACCTTTTATTTTAAACAACAAGTCTATCTGTTGAAGATAGAAGTTACTTTGCTAAATAAAGTAGTCTGAACAAAGCACATTGGCGAAGAGGCTATAAGACTGGGTAGAAATTTGTTCCGCTATGGGAGACTGTATTGCTGGCTGGGATTTATAGAGACCAAAAATGTCAATCCTGACTAAGATATCTTGGCTATCAAGAAGAACACTCTCATTAATTTTCCCTATAAAGTATCTGAGTATTTATAATGTAGGAATGAGAGACTTAACAATTTCTTGAGTGCTGCTGCTAACCTTTTGGTCAGATAATAAGTAGGGCTATCAGTACTTCCCACTGCTGTTCTAAGTGATATTTCTGTTGACTTTTTGATGGGAAATATTATAACTTTTTTTTTTTTTTTTTTTTTCAATACTTCATATGGTCTTTTTTGGAATAGGATGGATATGAGATTGCTTCCATGAAATGGAATAAGCACCAGATATGTATAATATCTGGAATGTTGATGGATTCTCACCAGAGTTAATTAAGTATTTGAGTACTTGGGATCCATTATTAATGTGAAGAACTGCTGTTCAGAAGAAGTCAGTAGAATATTAGGAATGGCTAAAACAACAATCAGAGACTTGTCTAAAATCTGACAGGATGGATCTCCCTCCATGGAAACAAAGTTGATGATTTTGGATGCAGTTGTTTTTCCAACAGCGACTTATGGATGTGAGATTTGGAACCTAAAGAAGTCAGATAAGAAAAGAATAGCTGCTTGTAAAATGTGGTGTTACAGAAGGCTGTTGAGGATATCATATATTAAAAGGCATACAAAGGGGTGTTAGAAAAGATCAGTAGAACTTCAATGCTCCTCAAGGATTGACAGAAGAAAGTTAAAATATTTTGAACACATTGAAAAGATGGAAGGAGGACTTCTCAGAACAGTAATAGAAGGTAAAGTTCCTGGAAAAAAACGGAAGGGGTAGACCATCAATTTTTTAATTTTATTTTATTCATATGGAGTTTCCTCCCTTTTCTTCCCTGTCCCTATTGAGGCAAGTTGAGCCCCCTCATGGGGGATTAAGTATTTATGGCTGTAGATCCGTGTGTTCACGGGGGTGGTTTGCCTGCTTGCAGGATGAAAAACCCCAGATAAACTGGGAGAAAAAACCCTGCTGTCCACACCCAAGACTGGCTAACTCGGCTATGGCTGAGGAAGATCCTTAAGCTCCTCACGGCAGCGAAGAAAATCAAACCCAGGACACTCCTTCCCCAGGCATATAGTTGCGAAGCGCAAAGCCACCAGGCTAACCACACGGACAGACCGTCAATGAGATGGATGGATGGAGTGATTGATCTTCAGAGAGTTAAAGCCTACAGAAAAGCACAGCAAGACTACATGGCGAGGCCTGGTGTGGCACATCAACGAACATCAGAGTGACATCTGTGGATGTCAAGTGAACATATGAATGAATGGATGCATAATAAATTATAGAGACGATGCAGGACAGGTATTAGCTCTGGATCACAGTATTTGAGAATAATTGGGGAGATACCATCAGGATCAGAAGACTTTTTTAGTATCCAAGTTATTTAGTAGTTTTCTGATGACTTTCTGTCGAAAAACTATAGGAGGCATGTGGTGCTTACTCTCATACCAGTGAGAATAATTTCTGTGACTTGTTCACAGGAAGTGTTAGGGTCAGGTGGGTGGAAGCAATAGTCAGACCAATTAAACGAGGAGTAGAAACCCTGTAGGCCCAATTGGCTCTTTTGTAGTGCCAGAGGATTTGAGTTCAGGAATGGTTGGAGGAAGGGCATTCTGTGAGAGAGAACACTTGTACAATATTGTGGTCTGAGTTAGAGAGGAGAAGTGACTTCTATGGTGTATCTGGAGGGAGAACTGGTCAAAAAGAGATCCGGAGAGTAAAAATGGTTATCAGGGATTCGAGTGGATAGATGTACAATTGTTTTAGGTCATTACTTATAGACTTCTGCTTCCCATTGCGTTTGGTCAGTGGTGTTGGAATAGAGAAGCCAGTTAGAATTCTGAACATTGAGGTCACCGAGATGACCTTGCTATTTGGATAGCTAGATTGCAGGTGGTCAAGTTTCATGGAAAGGAATGCAAAGATATCTGAGTGGTTGTTAATGTTTGGAGACTGGAAAATGCAACAAATGAAAATTACTAAATGGGGGAAAAGAAACCTTGAGCCAGAGAAGATCAAAAGCAGGAGATTTTAAATGAGCCATTCTCTGGCAGGCTATGTCAGATTTGACAAAGGCACAGAAGGTGTACAGTAGTAAATGTAGCTGTGATCTGGGTTTTTGTCAGAAATAGGATGTCTAGTCTGGAAGAATGCAAGTGATGGTAGATGTCATTTATGTTTTAGTAAATGACACAGATGTCAGTAAAGTGGATATGAAAATGAGTTTTTAGTGAAGAAATTCTGACATAGTTTTTATGTTGGGGCTGGTTGCAATATGATTTTTTTGATGGGATTAGTTTATGAAGGGATTTGCTTTTGTCAATGTTACTGTTTGTGAGAGTCTTCATAAGTTTGATTAGACAGATGGAAGGATATAGTGAGGACATGCAGTGAGAGAAGATAGCCACTTAGACATGACATCCATACAGTGAGAATCCAGTCTTCATGCCATGACAGTGCTCCCCACATACCATTAATCAGATTCCCTCTCCACCCATCACCTGACAGAGTATGTGGTAGTAGAATTCTGCACCACTTGATAAGGAAGCCTCCTGACTTGTTGGATTGTTTGGGCCCATGTACTAACTGGTGGCTGGCCTGTGGTACCAACATTTTAATTTATTTACCCTTGAAATGGAGGAGTTTATGGATCTCTAAGTATGTTTGTCATCGCCTTGAAGGGCATCACTCACACTGCACGGAGAACAGAAGGGGTAGGAGAAAACTGGAACCCATGCTCTAGAGACCAAACATAGCAATTGCCACTTTAGACCTGCAATAAGTTGAGCAGTGGTATTTTGCTGGTCAAAAAGAGAGACCCAAAATATTTGGAGAGTGAAGAGGGCTATCAGGGATTCAAATAGGTAGATGTACAATTTGTGTTAGTTCATATTACCTATAGCAAGGACTTCTGCTTCCTGTCTAGTTAGTATTTCCTCCAACTAGGAAGATATCCCCTTTGTAGTGAGAATACTCACTAGTTTTGTCAGAGGCTCTTTTGTGGAAACAGGCGATGCCAAGGGAAGGAGGGGCTGACTTGACAGGGAGAGACTGTAATCGCACATCACTGCCCATTAGTATTAAAATTCTTTAATAAATGTACCTACAGGCTTGCCAACATTTATGACATCTAACAAACATTTCATAAAAAGAGTGATAATTAGCCTTTGCAGAGTGTACTTTTCCTTTGTCTCAGAACCATATAAACATGTTTCTTACACAAGAGTTCAGCTCTGGGGTGAGCTGAACTTTTGTCCAGAATGAAAATAATTCAATGGTCTTCTGATAGGGCTACAGATGCAGTATGTTTGGGCTTCAGGCACAAAAAACAAACCATGCTAACATAGTCTTAGTGATAATCTAGCAATTTAATTTGCACAGTATGTTACGAAGTAAATTTTAATGCTTTTCAAGGCTCTTTGAAGCCATTCTTCACTAGAGACACACTCATGTTCTTATATAAGTTCTTCGCAAAATAAGTTAGCTTGTTCTATGCTAAATACACTCGTTCATGCTCAATATGCTTACCATTTATCCTAGTTTATTTTAAGATTTACTTGCTTCTTGGAATCTCTGAAAAGAATTTCGGTATTTTGTCCCTGTGTTTTTTATATAAGTTGGTCTGGTTGGCCGAATGGTTAGCGTATCTGCTCTCCAGCGAAAAGGCTGTGGGTTTGAATCCAGCGGTGGGCATGGATGTTTGCAATTGTCTGTGAAAATACTAGTGGTGGTAGTCGCGGTTGGTGGAGATGGAGAGTTTAGAGCAGGTGCCTTCCCTCAATGAGTCTTTGGACTCCTTGGAGTGTTACATAATAATATCATAATTAATTGAAGAACCAATATCATACAGTTTCTGCAAAAAAAACCCCATCACGATCAGTTGTTTTCATAATTCTGTCTTATCTTGTATTGATATGCACATGTGCTTACTTTCAGCACCACTATCACCACTGTGAACTGGCCCTAGCTAGCATTAAATGAAAGCAAGATAAACCAAGAGTCACTCAAAATGAAAGGATCCACCACCTTCAAAAGTAATTAACATGTTCGCTGCCAACTATGAGTATACTCATAGTTGGTATATGAGCCTCACAAGCCCACTACGAATATACTCGTATGTCGATTACCGACCTCTACGAGATTACTCGGACTGGCCTTGAAGAAGTGAAAGTGCTTGGCCTGCGGTAACAAACTATGCCCAAGGAGCATGGCAGTGAACGTGTTAAGACTGTGTGTAACCACACACAATGCCATCTGTAGTGGACCAGTGAACTAGTCAGGTGGTTGCTGGAATTTCAAGTGTACTCTCATAACAACCATTCTAACATAATCTTGGTGATAATCTAGCAATTTTAATATGTATGGTATGTTACGGAGTAAAATTTAATGCTTTTCTGGATTAAAGGAGGTACCAGGCCAAATGCGGGAAAAAAACTGGTGGTACACTACTAGTTTCCAGTGTTATACATTATCATATGGAAAAACACTATAATGCTCCATCACAGCAAGTTTGAATGCGAAATTTTTATTATTTTATTTTTATATATTTTAAACCTGCAATTGTCCTTAAAATCGCCCTAATCTAAATAAATATGGATGCGTTATACTATCCCCCACTAAAGGGGAAACATTAATTCTCAGAGATTCCATATTATAACCAAGGTCTCTGACAGGCACCCTACCAAGGTAGGACTCTATTCTTTTGTCTACAGAATTTCAGTTAGTTTTGCATTGCCTTTGTGTATGTGTGTTGCAATTTTTTACAGCACTCCATACAGATGAAACTCTGGTAGAATTAAACATTAGTTTTAACTCTTTTTCAGTGCTGTTTTATTCCATTAAACCTCAATCATTAGTGCTAACCAACAAATTATTTTTACTTCAATTTTGCACATAGATGATATAAAGACTTCTTGTAAAAAAAAAAAAAAAAGCTCTAAATACAGATGTATAAAGATTATATATAATATATAAAGACAGAGAAATGGACAATGAAACTGATTTGTGCCTAAAGTCAAGGTTCTACAGAAGAATCTCCTAAAAAAGAAGTGGAGAAATTTTACAAGTCACTAGAGTGGACAGCTGAAATAAAGAAGATGAAAAAAGTAATTGTTATTGGAGATTTAAACAGTAGAGTAGGAAGTGAATCACACCACCAAGCATATAGAAATATTTTGGGAAAATTTGCTGGATTTCTACTCAGGGTACAGACTAGTCATTACTAACACCATGTTCCAACATAAAGATGTGCACAAGTTCACTGGAAATAAGAAACACCTCATTGACTATGTTTATAGGTGATACTGATATCTTCATGCCGGTTCAGGATTCAATAATGTACAGAGAATTTGAAACCCAAAGTGACCTTCACATATTTTTAAGTAGGATAAAAATGAGCATCACATTGAAAAGAACGTTATGTAAAAAAAATTTTAAAAAGGAATTAAAGTTGAGTAGATTTTAAAAGTAAATTGTAGACTCAACTATACAAATGTTTTTGAAGAAAGAATGAAACAGTTCGAAAATAAGAACCAAACCTTTTAGTCTCCGTGGCAACTCTGAAGAAAACTTTAAATGATTCAGCTAGGAAGGTATGTGGTGGTGAAGTTGTCTGCAAGGATAGAAAAATAAGAACACCATGGTGGACACAATAAGTTAAAGAAGCAGTTTTCTGAAAAAGAAGAAAGCACACTGAAAGTTCCTAGCAAATAAGTCAACATATGCTCTAAAAGATGCAGAGAAAAATATAAAAGAGCTAAGCTATGTGTGTGAAAGTAGATAAGAAAGTCATGGGAAGACTTTGGTAAGAATATAGAAAGTAAATATTAGGAAGGGGGTAAAATATTTCAAGGCTATTAAAAAAAGCTTATAAATGAAGGAAAGAGTACTGTAAAAGGAACCAAAAGACTATTAAATAGAACAAGTGGTGACAGAACCTTAGTAGAAAATTTTCATGAGAAGTGAAAACAGGAGTAATCAATATTTGAGGTCGAAAACCCCATCAAAAACTTGAAATGTGGAAAGGCAGTTGGAGATGATATATGACCAGAAATGCTCAAATGTGGAAATATAAAAGTTTTGCAGTGGCTACACTGCATAATTCAGAGGATCTGGAAATTGCATATAAGATGCCAGGGGATATCTTGTTCAAAACACTACAGGTAGATGAGGTAAATGGAATGTTATTCAGGTACATAGTCTATATTTAAAGTAAGTCAGCAGTTAGAATTGAAGGGAATACAGGAAGATGGTTTAATGTAAAATCAGGTATGGGAACAAGGATGCACATTATCTCCACTCTTATTCATCATCTACATGAAAGAAATGAAAGAAAGTGGCAGTGAACCTGATATTAGAATTGGAGAATCAAACTCAGCTCTTTGCTTGATGCAGATCATACTGTACTCCAAAACACATCCATTGCAAGTCTTCAGGATTCTCTAATTAAATTGAATAACAGCTGTAACAATTTTGGCATGAAAATTAGCAATAAAAAAACAAACTATGAAAATATGTAGGAACACAGAAAATTTCAGCTGCATTCTATATTGGAGAGACTATAGAACAAATAAATATTTCAGCTATTTAGGCACAGTTTTTAGTGAGAATTGCAAGTTAAATGTGGAAAAAGACAACAGAATAAACAAAGCTGGTGTTATGGGGAGCCAGATGAATAAATTTATATGAATAAGAGAGAAATTAGACAAAAATACTAAACTAGCAGTATATATGACAATGTTTAAACTAGTTTTTAGTTATGGATCTGAGAATTGGGTTAGAAATAAAACCCTTGATCAAAGATTAGAGACCACAGATATGAGAGATCTTAGAAACATCAGGGATCCAAAGAGATGGCATCCATGACAGAATCATATTAAAAATGAAGACATTAGGAATGAAGTTGATATTGTTTGCATTCTTCAGGAATGCGTGAGCAGGTGACATGATCACCTGCATCAAACAAGTGTTTGTTGCCAAGATGGCAGAAAAGAGACCCAGTGGAAGGCTAAGATCTAGGTGGATCAATTCAATCCAGAAGTGCCTTAGAAGCATCAAATGTTACACGTGACAATATTAGAGTGCTGATAAGATGAGGACTACTAATTTGGAGGAAAATTGTTGACAGGAGACTGCTGATATGTAAACTTAATCATGTAGTGCTGTCATAGTAGCTTGAATATCCTTTCAGGATACATATCAGGAAAATGATGATTATCAGTGATTAATTATTTTTAATTATAATTAATGATATTACATTTTAAGTCCATTGATTATATAAAATAATGATCTACTGTTATTTGCAAAATTTTATGGTTAGGCACTAATGAAAGTCATGCATTTCATGTCTAAACAAATATCTTAAAAACTAAGTGTCCTAAAATTAGATCTTTTCACACACACATACAGAGAGAGAGAGTTTTAGTTTCACACATACTGTATATTTCAAATCCTTCCTATCTTGAAAAAAGTACAATGTACTGAGCAGAAGAGGAATCTGGAGTGTTCAACTCATAACGAACCCATGTTACTAAACATGTTTTTTTTTCCCTAATATTCATGGGTGGTATTAAAATAATGGCTACAATAACAGTGAGATTGGCCCACTGCACAAGTTTTGTGACTCCATAGAGAATTGCCACAGCTACTAATACATAACTAACATAAACAGGCAGCAATTGGTTTACGCTGCAGTTCTATTCCTGAAAAAACGGGCGTAAACTAAATTGGCGTAAAACGAACCCAATTTTAATAAGAGGCACAGTTATGTTCTGCGCAGTCAAAAAATGTGCACATGAAGTATGTGTAACATTACTATATTTAAAGCTTTGATAATACATACGTATATATTTGTTAAAATAAAATTATTAATAACGAAAACAAAACAAAATTATATACAAAAAACATGAACCTTCGAAAAGATATTACATATTTCTATGTTGAAGTTCCTGGTTTCGAATCACCTGCATTTTTTTAAAAAAAAGTATCTGGTGTTAACTGCCTAGATTTTCTTTTTCTTTCTTTAAGGAGTCAGTGTAAGGTCGAAAAGATGCAATTACACTCCTTTTTACATCTGCACTCCGTTCCCAATCCTGGTCCATTTCGCAGAGTTCATCAGTCAATGTCTCTATGCTTGCAAGGAACGCTGTAAATCAGCCGTTTTCATATCTCTCAGAGGACCTTCTTTGTTTTCTTTCTCCTCCTTTGGATGTTGACTTAATTGTTTGGTTAATTCTTTTAAGTCTTCATTGGAAAGCGGTTTATCATGGCTCTCTAAGACTTCTGTCACATCTGCAGCTGTAATATTGTACAATCCCACCTCTCGCGCAAGCTCGGTAACATCTTCAATAACATTCTCCTCTTGCTCTAATTCCTCAAAGTCGCGCATAAATGCTGGAAGAAGTTTTCGCCATGCTCCTTTTAAACACTTGGCTGACACGTCGTTCCAACTGCCTTGATGTTGTTAATGCCCTTCAAAATATCGAATGACAGCCAATACCTTTAATAGTTTTTCCTGAAGTGTCCAAGACTCTTACCATTTCCATAAATGTTATACAGAGGTAATAGGCTTTGAAGATTGATATAATCCCCTGATCCATCGGTTGTAAAGCAATGTTGTGTTTGGGGGCATGTAAACAACATTGACATCCAATGGTGTCTTACTTCAGCAAGGTTTTGAGGATGCCCAGGGACATTATCCAAGAGAAGCAATTCCTTGGCTGACAAATCATTTTCTTTACAGAAGCGAAGCACGGTAGGACAAAAATAATTTGTACCAATCTATAAAAACGTCTTGTGTAACCCAAGCTTTCTTGTTCCATTTCCAATAGACTGGCAGCATGGCTTTTAGACCCTTGAAGGTGCGTGGTGTCTGTGAATGGTACACCAACATTGGTTTAAGCTTCAAAGTTCTGGAGACATTTGCACCTAACAAAAACCTAAGTCTATCTTTTGCAGCTTTAAAACCTAGAGCGGAACGTTCTTTACAGGAAATGAAGGTGCGTGATAGCAATTGTTTCCAGTAGAGCACAGCCTCATCAACATTAAAAATGAGATCAGGAGGATAAGTTCCTTGTTCTACACAGTCTTGAAATTCTTTAGGAAAAGCAGCTGCTGCCACAACATCTGCACTTGCCGCCTCACCACATAATTTGCACTGTGGCACTTACTTCAAGACCTAAATCTCACGAACCAACCTTTGCTTCTTAAAAATAATTCCTCACCTCCATCTGTCTTTTTAAGATCCTGAAAAATTGTTTTTGCTTTCTCAGTTATAACAGCCTGCATCAGAGGAATGTTATTCTGATTCAAGTCATCCACCCATAATGATAATAATTTTTCCATTTTTTCATGAAGTTTACCCCTGCAGCCGTAGATTGTTGCACAGACTGTTTTATTCTATCTGCATTTTTCATAATTGTAGTAACAGTCAATGGAAGTAAGTTCATACTTCTACAGACATTAGTACATGTCTGCCCATCTTCCATTCTTCGAATCACCTCCATCTTCGTTTCAAGTGTGATTGATTTCCACGCCTTCTAACACCAAATTCTGCCAATTTTTCTGCACTTCTATTATCAGACATGGTATGTAATTACATACTTTATCAATTTAAATATGTATGTAAGTAAAAAAAGTTAAATAGAATAATTAGGTAGATTCAACATTAAAACTAGGTTTGATACCTATACGTTATAGTAGCTCGGTAAACACTCAAACACTAGAGTGCCTGCTAGCATCGTTTCTCAGTCAACCAGACTACAGTAAGAAAGCAAGTGCAGGCAACCGGCGTTATTATGAATCGCCATAAATTGAACCGGCGTAAACCGAGGGCTGACTGTACTCTAATTTATTGTCATATGAAATAAAATGAGTTAACTTGAAAAGTTAAAAAACTTACAAGGTTTTTGAAGCACAGTTGTCTTCAAATAGGTTCTCATGAGAAGCTCCACTCAACATACTTGATAGTCATTTCTCTCTCCCCCCACTACTGTATTTCACATATACAGAGACCAATCACACAAATTGTTAGCTTGTAGACTAGTCAAGGCCATTGGTTTTATACTTTTTATTTCTGCACAATACATTTTTATAGTATGCACTTACATTCTGTAAAATAGAAATAACCACTCTGAACTGGTTACTGAATACAGCTTACCCTATAATTTAATGCCAAGCAATTTAAGACAGCTGCCACTAGAATAATAAAAAGAGAAAAAAATAGTTATCAAATAATAATAATAATGATATAAAATTTGATATATTTAATCCTAATTATTACAAATATTCAGAAAATTTAGCCTTTTTTTTAACCTCTGTCTCTGTATGAGACAGAGTAACAGGATTTCACTGAAGGCTTGCATAACTTCAGTGAAAAAAAACCCTAATAAAGCATCATCATTTCTTTTTAGTTCTTTAGTTCAACGAAATTTGAACTAAAATCTTTTCAATCAGCATCACTAACTGAGTTACAGATGTGTGTAAATGCTAATAAACTAAATAAAATTTTAATTTCATTTCAAAAACTAACCATTATGAGGAAATGCTACTGGAAGACACTTTACCACAAAACTTAGGTTGTCTGCTAAAATGTTATCACCATATAAGGAAGAGGCCAGAGCTTCACTGAGAATGGAATTCAGAGTTTGGGAATTAAGCAATTCTGAAGGATGGTGGCACTGAGAAACCTGAAATAACAAGTTATATAATAATAAGAAAATGAAATGTGATTAAAACTGAAGTTCCTAATGCAATAAAATTTTAAAAAGTGAATATACAGTTTTCTATTCAGATATCTAAGAAGATATCTGAATAGAAAGAATATGTATTCACTTAATAAAAATAGAACATTGTATATGTAGTTTCTGACCTCTGGAATATCGAGTATGAGGAAAGATTGAGAAGATGTAATTTGCAGAGTCTGGTGGACAGGAGGAAGAGGGGAGATATGATAGAAACCTACAAGTTAGTAAGGGGTTGTTATAGGATCAATGCTGGAGAAGTTTTACAGAGAATAGTGGGAGATCAGGGGAGAGCCAGAGGTCATCCCTGGAAACTGTATAAAGAGGGTGTGAGTAGGGGAGTGAGAAGCAGGTTTTTTTCGTGCAGAGTTGTGAATGACTGGAATGCCTTGCCTGAGAATGTGGTGTCTGCAAAGAGTTTGAATGTGTTTAAAACACGGTATAATGAGCTGTGTGTGTGATAAAAGGCCCTCCCAGATGAGTCTTTGACTCCATGAGGTCTTGGGGTTGTAATAATAATAATAACTCTAGTTATATGTAAACAGATTTACAACAATTTTAAGTTAAATAGAGTACATAAACTTCATATGACTAGCATTGCACATATCTCATGTGGTTCAGTAACAGGAAAGTTTACTTTAGTCTCTTAGTGTGCATTCTAGCACAAGATTTTGCTAATTATAATTTTTTACATAAGCAAGTACTTCATCACATGAAACTAGTATTATTTGCATAAAACAATCTATTGAAGTACATTTGATGCAAAAAATGCAACTATCCACACTGTAAATGACCTAATCTTGACTTATAATGCAGTTTGAAAACTACCAAATTGCTTTGTTGAGTGAATCATAACTCTGATTGCTCACCAACTAACAGGTTGTGCTCAAATCTCACTATGGCATGGATATTTATGAATGCGGAATGAATTGCTGTGTAAGACTAATAAAACATGGCTTAAAAAAAGTACATTTGGTCTCTACAGCAGGATTTCCAGATTATCTAACCCTTAGCCTACCTATGGCACTAATATGGGACACATTTACAGCCTTTATTTAATGGGTGAGATTTACATTAAAATAAAGAGAAGACAATCTTGCTGAAGCTGCATATTTGAACTGATCTCTTCTGTCAACTAGCAATAATGTTAAAAACTGAGGTTCTTACCAAACAATCCATTATACAGGGTGTCCCAAAATTCACATAAGAAGTAATTTTGATAGAAAACACAGGTTTTTAATTAAAAATTGTAATTTCTTATTGATTCATAAAGTATACAGTATAGGGTTATGCATGGAATAGCATATCGGGTAAATGGCCTCCACGGCTTTGCTGGCACATACGCACTCTTTTGTCGAAATTTTCCATGACCGTTTTGCATAAATGTGGTTGAATTTCGTTGATACAGCGCTCAATTTCCTCCTTCAAGGCATGAGTGGTTGTGGGCTTGTTGGCATAAACCTTAGACTTCAAAAAACCCCAAAGAAAAAAGTCCAACGGCGTTAAGTCACATGATCTGGGCGGCCAATTCTGATCACCAAAACGGGAAATTACACGACCAGGAAATGACTCATGCAGTAATTGAACTGTTTCTCTGGCTGTATGGCATGTGGCACCGTATTGTTGAAACCACATGTTGTCCACATCCATATCTTGCAATTTAGGCACAAAAAACTGGATTATCATGTCGCAATAGCGAGCACCATTAACTGTTATTGCCTTACCAGCCGCATTTTCGAAGAAGAATGGACCAATGATGCCTCCAGCCAAAAATATGCACCAAACAGTGACACGTTGTGGATGCATTTGTTTCTCAACAATCACTCGTGGATTTTCTGAACCCCAAATGCGACAATTTTGTCGATTAACGAAGCCATCAAGATGAAAATGAGCCTCTTCGCTGAAGATGATTTTGTTCAAAAAATAAGCATCCACCTGTTGCTGTTCCATAATCCATTCAACGAACTCTTTTCGCTGTGTGTGGTCATTTTTAATAACCCTGAACTGTCAGCTATCACGCTGTCTTTTTTTCTCGTTGGCAACACTTTACCGCACAAATGGCACTAAATTTAAATCTTGCGTGAATTTTGGGACACCCTGTATATATATATATATATATATGTGTGTGTGTGTGTGTGTGTGTGTGTATGTAAAATTAACTATTTTTTCCTGATTCCTTCTGATGGGATATCCCACCAGAATTTGTCTTACATTGCAAGAACAACTGAACTGCACAATTTTCTCCATTTTATACAGCTCCTTTATAACAGATCCAATTATATAACGGACTTGTGATGCTCATTTAAATATCTTTGTATCTTAACTAGAAACATTTGAGCAGTAGTTTGTTTGAAATGTTTCTATACTTCCATAGGCTCAACTTTTCAATGATAAATATGTGATTCAATTAACTTGAACATTGTTTACTTAGGAAATTTACAAATTTAATTTTTTCTGCCAGATTAACAATTACACAATTTTATTAGATTCAGGATTTCCATGATGGAACCATGTTCTCAGTCTTGTTTTTTCCATGACTATAGGTCACCAAGCTGCCACCTTTCTTTATCCTTTCTCTACCCTATCTATTCTCAGCATTGTACATATGCTAAAAAATAGAGCCTCTCTCATTACGACAGATGATAAAGACTTCCAAGATGAACTTGGCCGGATATCAAATGACCTTACAAAGAATGGTTATCCTAAGAAATTGATCCACAAGATACTTTTCTCTGACCCCCAACAAAGACAACCTGAAGATATATATTATAATTCTACCATTGGGATTCCGTTTATGGGGACAATTTCTAATAAGATTGCCAGACTCCTCAAGCCACATAGTATACGAGTAGCTCTTAAACCTGCACAGACCATTCGCCAATTTTTACAATCTCCAAAAGACAGTCATCCATTTTTTAAATATGTCAGAGTTTACAACATACCCTGCTCGTGCGGCTTGAATTATATTGGCCAGACTTCAAGAAGTTTTGAAATCAGGAAGAAGGAGCACATAGGAGACGTCAATAATAATAGAGAAGACAAATCGGAGTTAGCCTTTCATTTTGCTAGGACTAATCACATTATAGAATGGGATAAAAGCTCAATGCCCTACTTAGAGGAGGAATTTCCGCTCCCAAATTATAAAACAAGCCACAACAGTTCTCCGCTCAGAACAAAACCTTAATAAAAACCAAGGACTGATTCTCCCCGAGATCTGGAAGACCCTTATTAGATCTTTCAACATGCCAGAACTGAATTCTGCCACCAACTACAAATCGTTCCTACACAACAACTAGCAGATCATACACGCACTATGCGTGTGATGTATGCGTTCTTCTGCTTTTATAAAAAATACAATTGTATTTGGTTTATTTTATGGTTTTAGTGTTAACAGTTTTTAGCATTTAAGTGTTCTTACTATTTTTATACATCTTTTACCCTGATGAAGCCAGCAGCCACAGTTGGTGAAACTAGTTGGTATAACTATGTTTTAAAATAAATTTGACCAAAAAAAACCCAAATAGTATTCGGTGATTTATTCTCCCGAATTATAAAAGAAGCCATATAATTCTCCGCTCAGAACAAAACCTTAATAGAAACCAAGGACTGATTCTGCCCGCAATTTCGTTTGGTTGAACAGTGGGAAGGAGTCATGACAAGGGACCATCCCTGGAAGTTACAAAAGGAAACTGTGAGAAAGAGGGTGAGGAGTGGTTTCTTTGCATGGAGGGTGGTTGAACCATGGAATGCATTGCCTGATGGAGTGGTGAGAGCAAGAATGGTCAATGAGTTTAAGGAGTGGTATGATAGACTTTGTGTTTCCTAGGAGGGACCTCAATATATGAGTCTTGACTTGTGTTTCTTAGAAAAGACCTCCTGCGATGAGACTTTTGACTCCATGGAGGCCTGAATAATAATAATAATGCCAGAACTGAATTTTGCCGCCAACTACAAATCCTATAGTTCGTGTGGTCAAAAATAACAGTATTACCATCATAAAGAAGGGCACTGTAAAACAACACCTCAGAAACTGATATATGCCACATAGAATGTGTTTACTACTTGAGACTTGGTCACAGCTATGTAAACAAGAGAACATACTGCTAGTGTTGAAGATGGGTAAATGAACAGTTATGTTGACAACTGATTGAGATTGGTTTGAGGATACATTGTGGTTGGTCGGTGAATTTAACACTGGTAAAATTGGTGAATTTTGTCTGTTTCATTGTGTTGTTTTCCTTAGAAAATTAGTGTTTTATAGTATATCAGTGCAGTTTAGTATTTCATAACATACTTTTATTAAAATATTTCAACAATAAGTATAAGTTTAAAATGGCATGAAAAACACACAGGAAAAGTAAAGCTAAAAAGAGCACTGTAGGCGAGAACAAGAAGGCTAGTCCTGCTAACGAGGTTATTGGAATTGTGAAGAAGGTTAATGAAAATGAATTAACCTCCAAAATAGCAAAATTAAAGCCGATCATCAGAGAGATGACATAGGAATTACAAAAAGTCAAGAGGTTTTTAAATGAGCAAATGGAGAAAATGAAAATTAAGCAGCAAAATAAGAAACAACAAAACACGGAAACAGGTAAGTCAGGAAGTAATGGAAATCAGGTAAGCGATGTTGTCAGTAAAAAGAAAGAAGTTATTGGTATGGTAACTCTATAATAAAACATGCTATTGATGAGTGAGTTATAACTTTGAGTTTTCCTGGAGCGAAAATTAAGAATATAAAGGAAACAATTCAAAAACAGAAAAGAAAAGTAAATGAAATCGTAACTGTAGTAGGTACTAATGATTTATACAAATACAATCTACCCTTAAACTCACTCCACACATTCAAAAACTTACATCAATTCCTTCTAAACAGCCTACGCATCGAATTGTTTGACATCATAGCCCTTCTTCTTAATTCATTGTTATCATATTGAAGTAAAATACTGATGATTTTCACTTTCTCACTCTTGCCTCTTCCAACATCCCTTTCATGTCCTCTCTCATACTGGACTTATCACTAGTTAAGTCATTAGTACCTACTACAGTTACAATTTCATTTACTTTTCTTTTCTGTTTTTATGCTTGTATGAGACCTAACACAGAGAGTTAGGGAAACTAAATTAAAAAGGGAAGAATGGTGAGAATGTGAGCGTAAGAACGACAATGTTATATAACTGTGTTAAAGATGGGAATGGGCTTTGTTGTGGAAATGTTGACGAGGAGAGAACGATTTCAACTATGTCTTCATCCAATTCGGACCCACCAAACATGTGCAAAGATGTCCACATGTATAAGGCAGTAGAGAGGAATAGAGAGCTGCAAGATGTCAAACTTGGTCATAGAGACTAAACACAAGAGTATACAAAAGAACATGTAGGTAGATTATTATGTTTGCATACGAATGCTAGGATTATCAGAAACAAAGGGGTAGGGCTTGTTGCCTTAGTCAATATGTTGGTACTTCGTATTATTATTTTTATTACGGGCAGCTCCAAGGAGTCCTTAGATTCATCGAGGGAGGAACAAAATCATGTCAAGAACAACTATTCAACATTCACACAGTATCTATCATACTTCACCTTGAACTCATTTACAGTCATGGCACCCACAACAGACTCTGGCAGCTTATTCCACTCATTTACCACTCTCCAAGTAAAAACCTAGCTCTAACACCCTTGCTAACCACACTCTTACCAAGCTTCCATGGATGGCCCCTAGTCCTCCAACTACCAGTCCTATTTTCAAAAATATCTTCTGAATTAATCTTATAGAAACAATTCAGTAATTTGAATGTCTCAATCATATCACCCCATTTCCACCTATCAACCAATTTCTGCACCCCACAAATCTTCAACCTGTTCTCATAAGGTTCATTCCGTAGTCCTGCTATCATCTTGGTCACTCGTCTCTGGATCCTCTCCACCTCCTCCCAATCGAGAAAAAACCCTGGTGCCCATAACTGGGCACAGTAGTCCAGATGGGGTCTTATCAAGGCTCGATACAGAGGACCAACAACTTGTTTGTGTCTGCATGTTAAAGTATTTTTCAGAAGAAAAGTGATTTGATGAGCTGATTTAGTCACTTTTGCAATGTGCCTCCTAAACTTCAATTCCCTATCCACCAACACTCCCAAATCCCTGGCCTCATCAATCTCCTGAAGTACGGTTCCACCAATGCGATATACTGCTGCTATTCTTTTCACCCCAAAGTGCATAACCTTACACTTTGCCACATTAAATTGACATCCATTTTTTCCTAGCCCAGTCCTCCAAACTATCCAAATCATCCTGTAAAATTTTGACATCCTGTGCACTCACAATTGCTCTACCCAACTTTGCATCATCAGCAAACAAGTGAACACTTCCTCTCAAATCCTTTCCAATATCATTAATGAACAAATTGAAAAGCAGTGGTCCAAGAACAGAGCCCTGCGGCACACCACTAGTCACAAGCCGTCTTTTAGACTCCACTCCTGCATAAACCACTCTCTGGTATCTCTCCTTCAACCACCCTCCTATCCATCTCACCAACCCTATATCTATCCCCATCTGCTCCAGTATACTGATTAGCAATCCATGTGGTATCCTGTCAAAGGCCTTGGCAAGGTCCAGTAGTATCACTGTAAACCCATTACCCCTATCCAGTTCAGCCGTCATTGTGTTATAAAATGTGAGCAAGTTACTGAGGCATGATCTACCCTTCACAAAACCATGTCGTCCCCCATACAATATCCAATTTACATCTATCCAATCCTGTATTCTTTTCTTGACTAATTTCTCTAAGACCTTGAAAATGATTCCTGATATGCTAATCGGTCGGTAATTTACAACAGCAATCTTGGAACCACCTTTATGCAGTGGAACTATTTTCCCCTCTTTCCACCTCCTCGGGACTAACCCAGACCCGAGACTCAAATTAAACAAAATGGTCAAGGGTACTGACAATTCTTTAGCTGCTTCTCGTACGACACGAGCTGGTATACCATTCAATCCTATGGATGTATTGACATTGAGGTTATGCAATAGACTACTCACCTCCACTTCATTCACCACAATTCCCATATAATCTACTGGTTTATTCGTTTCTGCAATGTCACCACCTGGATGATACATACTTGCAAAGTGCTCACTCAGTAACTCAACTATATCAACTGATTCAGTTACCTCCCTACCATTGGCATTCTTTAAAATCATTCTGCCATGTACATTTTTCCTTTTACTTGCTACATATCTGAAAAACTGTTTAGGATTCTCTTTAGCCTGCATGGCCAATGTTCTTTCGTAATCCTTTTTTGCTTTTCTTACCACACTCGTCACCCTTCTGGCCTGCGCTTTATACCGTTCATGTGCCTGCCGGTCACCCTTCTCCTTAAATTCCCCCCATAGTTGTTTCTTTTTTTGTAGCTCAAGCTTAATGGTGTTATTCATCCATTTAACCCCTACTTGATTTATTATTCGGACTCTAGGTATACCATCAGCCATTGCTTCATGCAAACACTTCTTAACTGCCTTCCATGCACTATCAACTTCTAGTCCTTGCAGTTGTACATGTCATGGCACTGAACCAATCAAACTCCTAAGCTTGTCATACTTTCCAGCCTGATAATTCCACATGTACCCTGTCTTAATTGAAAATTCCACACCTTTAGCCACCTCCCAAGTCAAGACCCTATGATCACTCTCACCAATTGGTGGCAATGTGGTCATTTGTTACAGCCAAATCCTCAGATGTAATTACTAGGTCAAGCAGTCTCTGACCTCTAGTATTTTCCGTTACATGCTGTCACAGATAGTTATCCCTTAATAACCACATAAAATCCAATTCCTTCCTCCCGTGTGTCCTCTCCTCACTCCAATCAATGCGACCATAGTTGAAATCTCCCATAATAATTACCCTCCTTCCACTCATTTCTTCTATTTGCTTGTGCATACTGTCGCCACCATCTTTTTCATCACCTGGTCTATAGCAGCACCCAATTGTATATTTAGTTCTGCTAGCCACAATCTCACACCAAATGGCCTCAAATGTGCTCTTTTCTCTATCCTGCAATTCAACTTCTATTCTTCTTGGCTGTAGCTCATCAGCTATCATCAACAATACTCCCCCCCCCCCATTTTATTCTCCCTGTCATTCCTGAACACACTATACCCATCACCTTCAATCCCACTAGCTATATGATCTATCATCTACAGTCAGCCATGATTCACTAATACCAATAACCTGTGGAATGGAAGTGCCAACCATGCCCAAAAACTCTTCCTTTTTGTTCCTAATACTCCTAGCATTAGTGTACATGAATTTAAGACCCCCTTTAGCCCCAACCCTACCTTGATGCCTTATATTAACTATCCCACTCTGATTTGTTGTCCTTATTCGCTCGGGCATATTATATTCATTCATACACTCAACTGCCTCCCTAAGGACTGTATATCTACCCCCCCCCCCCTAATAAATCTAGTTTCCCTGAATTAGCACATCCATTACATTCAGCAACACTTTCTCAAGTCTCCTTACACCGTAACCATTCAAATGCAAGCCATCCATCTTATATAGATCCTTTCCCCCATCGAACTCACTCCACACATCCACAAATTCCACAGCACTCGTCATAAATAACCCACGCATAAAGTCATTCGCAATTATGGCCCTCCTATTAAACATTTCACTGTCATACCGTGGCAACAGACTAATCATTCTAACTCACTCACTCTTTTCTTTTGCTACCTCAAACAATTCATTCAGATCTTCTATCATTTCCATTTTGTCTCCTTTCAAATCATTCGTACCTGCCACAACAATCTTTTCTTTCACCCTTTCCGTTTGCTCTCTAATAGACTCAGTTACATCCTTTATGGTCGCACCAGGTTGGTATGATTTTGTCAAATCCTCTACTAACACACCTCGTACTAACAAGTCTCCATACAGCACTCTATCCTTCATTTTGTTCATGTTCACACTCATACGCCTATTTTTCCTGTCATACTTTTTATTATTGGCTGGTTCATTCAGTCTACTTTTGCTCATACGCTCTAGCTGCTGTTTTGCCCTTTCTATCGCACCATTCAACAACGCAATCACATTCATTGCATCTATCTCATCTTTTTTATTCTCTGTAAAACCATTAATACTATCAATCACACTTTCTACATTCACACTCTCAGAATTCTCTGGTACAACCTCGCCGTTTCTTGTCATATCCCTATTTTCTTCATTCTGAAGTTTGACAAAAATATCACACTCACGATCCGAAATACACTTCAATTCCTCATTCTCGCTACATTTTCTACACACATTCACTCATTTATTATCATCTAACCACACTTTGACCACACTCCACAAAGCATACATTTCGCAGATAGTACACTGAATCATCTAGTTTACATTACCGTTCTTGAAAGAAGATGGCGAACCATCATTACTGGTTGCCATTTTCCTTCGTACTGGAGCCATACCTACTAGTAACGTATTTTATCAAATTATAATTTATAAACACCAAAAAACACACAAACAGACGCACTAAGATATGCAAGGCAAACAAAACTATGCAATATTAAAGTAAATTTATCAACGATAACTAAAAATAACGCTTATCTTATCAGGAGCTTTCACGAACATTACACACTACGAATCCCTCTAGCGGCGACTTCCCGACATAGATTATGTTATAAAACACTTTAGTACACTAACTACACTAATAAAACTACAATAATATACTAAAATTAAACAATTAAATCTAACAAAATATTAATAAATCAACAAAAATCACAAATCTTTCAGGAGCTCTCCGACAGTATGTCCTTTCACCAGCTAGCCTCGACACCAGTCCTCCAACTAATTTCTCTCTTATTGCATATGAATTTATTCAATTGACTTCATACCATACCAGCTTTGTTGATTCTGCTGTCTATTTCCATATTTAATTTAACATCTTCAGTAAAAATCGGAAGTAAGTAGCTGAAATGTTTTACTTCTTTCACAGGTTCCCCATTCACAACACAGTTGACATTTTCAACAATTCTACCTATTTTCATTGTCTCTGTCTTTTTAATGTTGACCTTCATACCATATCAATTACAACAGTTATTCAATTTAGTCAGGGGATCTTGCAAATTGTAGCGGATTTATTGAGAAATATAACATTGTCCACATAAAGCAAAGAGCTGACATTAACATCTCCAATTCTGATATCATGTTTAATACCACTTTCCTTCATAATGTGATCCATATAGATAATGAATAACAGAGGGGATAATGTACATCCTTGTCTCACAGCAGATTTAACATTAAACCATCTTCCTGTACTTCCTTCAATTCTAACTGCTGACTTACAACTCAAATAAAGACTAAGTATTGCATGATATAATGCCCCATTGACACCATATAATTGTAGCATATTGAATAGCTTCTCTCTTGGCACTTTGTCATATGCCTTTTCCAGATCGACAAAACTTAAATACAGATCTTTGTTATATTCCCATGCTTTCTCAACCATTTGTCGTAAAGTGAAAATCTGATCCTGACAGCCTCTATTTGGCCTGAATCCAGCTTATTCTTCACCAAGCTTTTGTTCCACAATTCTTCTCAACCGTTTCTCAAGTTTACTTGCATAGATCTTGCCAGGAACACTCAGTAGGGAAATACCTCTGTAATTCTCACATTCAGTTTTATTTCCCTTTTTATATATGTACTATGAGAGCTCTACTCCAATCATCGGGAATTCGTCCCTCTGTCCAGGATTTCTGAACTATGCAGTGCAGCAACTGTAAGACTTTTATACCACCATACTTCAACATTTCTGGTTGAATACTACTGGTATCATCTACTCCTGCTGCCTTTCCACATTTCAAGCCTTTAATGGTTTTTTCTACTTCTACTATGGATATGTATTCCTGCCTGTATGCCTGTTGAGTGTTTTTTTATCACTGTGCTCTCACTGCTTGTTTCATTTAGCAATTTTTCAAAGTAATTACTCCATACTTCAAGGATATCTTTTTCTCCTGTTTTCATGTCACCTTTATCATCTCTAACTCCTTTTACAGCACTCTTTCCTCCATTTCTAAGCTTCTTCAACAACCTCCGAATATCTTACCACCTTCTTGATATTTATTTTCTATGTTCTTACCAAAGTCCTCCCATGACTTTTGTTTAGCTAGTTTTACACAGTGCTTTCTTACATTTGTCTCTGTATTCTCGAAGAGCACAAGGTGACTTATTTGCCAGGAACTTTTGATTTGCTTTCTTCTTTTCTTTCGCTGCCTCTTTAACTTCCTGTGTCCACCATGGAGTTCTGATTTTTCAATCCTTGCAGACAACCTCTCCTTATGCCTCTCTGGTTGAATCAATCAGAGTTTTCTTCAAGGCTTGCCATTTAATCTCCAAGGTTTGGTTCCTGTTCTCAAACTCTTTCATTTTTTCTTCAACAATCTTTGTGTATTTTAGTCTACAGTTCACATCTGAGAGCTGCTCAACTTTTATTCGCTTTAAAACTGTCTTAAATGTTATTCTTTTCAATATTATCCAGGTCAAGACTAAATAGTGATCGCTCCGAATTTCAAATCCTCTGTACACTAGTATCCTGCACCAGGGAGAAATCATCACTATCCACAATAACAAAATCAATGAGACTTTTCTTATTCCTTGCCTCTTCTCTCCATGTGATTTGTGCACATTTTTATGTTGAAACATGGTGTTAGTAATAACCAGTCCATATCCTGAGCAGAAATGAGTCGCTTGGAGAGACTGCTGCTGGAAGGTAGAGAAGTGAATAGAGAGAATGAATCAGATCAAGAGGGGAGTGATGTGGAAGAGCAGGAGAGTAAGACAGGAGAGATTGAAGGAGTGGAAATGAATGTGGAAGTGAGTGGTATGAGTATAGAAAATGAGAGAATGGGTGTGCAAGAGGAGCAGGGAAACGGCGAGGCTCAGGGTGGACAGGGATACACAGCGTGAGAAAGGTGGATGCTCCAAGAGGAGGTGAGAGAATGTGTAGGCAGGAAAGTAATGGGATGATCAGGGATCAAAAGGAAACAGATGGAATTGCAAAGGGTTCTAAAATGAAGAAGCAGAAAGGGAAATGGCCCCAGTCCAGCATGGAGAGACCACATCGAGTGAGTGGTATCAGTGGAACTAGCTGTAGATCCAGAAATGAGTTGTTGTGTTTGTATACCAATGCTAGAAGTATAATAAACAAGGCGGATGAAATGGTTGCACTAATTGCGTCTGTGCACCCAGAGATTGTCGGAATAAGTGAGACATGGTTAGATGAGGATGACATCTGACAGGAATAGAGATGGAAAGGTATGATGTGTTTCGTGAGGATAGAAGGGGTAAAAAGGGAGGGGGAGTGCTATTGATGATAGAGAAAGAGTTATGTCCATACAAGGTAGAGATGCAAGAGGGAAATGGGGCCAGTGGTTTTGAGGCAGTATGGTGTGAGATAGAGGTGAATAGAATCAAATACTTGGTGGGATGTTGTTATAGACCTGGTAATGGTAATGTGGATGGTGGTGATAGTGAAATGTATAGTCAAATAAGCCAAGCAAATAAGAAAAGGGTGATCATTATGGGTGATTTTAATTATGGCAATATAGACTGGAATGAAGAGATAGCAACTGGAAGTAAAGAAAATGAGTTTCTTGAGTTTTTGAGGGATAACTACCTCAGACAGTATGTAACAGAGGGCACAAGAGGATTAAGGGTCTTGGATTTGGTCATCTCATCGGAGGATGTAATTATCAACGAGGTATCAAATCATCCACCAATTGGTGAAAGTGACCATGAGGTGATTACTTGGGTGGTTGCCAGCAGTGCAAGGACCCCAGTGAAAAAAGGGTATATGAGGAACTACAAGGGGGGGGGGGGATTATGAAGAGCTCAGGAGACAGCTTGCAGGTGTAGCATGGAATGAGGAGTTAGCTGGAAAAGAGATCAATGCAGCTTGGGGGATTTTAAAAAAATATTTAGTGGATGCAATGTCTAAATGTATACCACGGGTGAGAAGGTTAAATAAGTTAGGTGTGAGATGGATGAATAAAGAGATTAAGCATGCAATACAGAGAAAAAGGGCATTGTGGAGGCAGCATAAGAGAAGTGGAAGTAACCAATTTCATGAGTTCTACAAAGACCAGGCAAGGAGAGTGACTTGGTTGGTGAGAGTAGCTAAAGAGAGGTATGAATAGCAGTTAGCTAATGATGCTAAAAAGAATCCTAGGGAGTTCTTTCGATATGTAGCCAGCAAAAGAAAGAATGATTATGGAAGGATGACATTGATTGGAGGAAATGGTATAAAGACAGCTGTTGCAGAATGTGTGGTGGAGATACTTAATGAACAGTTCATAAAGATCTTTCAATCTTGTGAATGTGACTTCATGGAGAGATTAAGAGCAGTTGATGACGGGGAGGAGAGACTGACTGTAAGTGAGGAAGAGGTGTTTGGGGAGTTGAGTAAACTAGATGTAAATAAGGCTGTGGGACTTGATAATATATCACCGCGTATTCTGAAGGAATGTGCCAGAGAGTTGACACCTGCCTTGACATATTTTTTTAATACGAGTCTTGCACTTGGTCAAATCCCTAAAGAGTGGAAGGAGGGCAAGATTGTGCCACTTCATAAAGGAGGTGATCGAACTCAAGCATCAAACTATAGGCCTATCTGTGTGTCAGGTGTTGTGGTTAAGTTGTTGGAGAAGCTTGTGAGAACTAGGATCCAGAGTTGGGTTGACAACAATGGTATAATCTTTGATGGACAGCATGGATTTGCTAAAGGGAGGTCGTGTTTTAGTAATCTACTTACTTATTACAATAAAGTGACTGCTTCCTTGGACAGAGGAGAAGGATACACAGTAATATATTTGGATTTTGCAAAAGCTTTTGATAGAGTACCTCATGATAAGTTGACAGTCAAACTAGAGCAGATGGGGTTGGATATTAGATTAGTGCATTGGATTGGAGACTGGCTATCTGATAGGTATCAACAAGTTGTGTATGGGGGTGCAATATCCAGGAAAAGGAAAGTTACTAGTGGAGTGCCTCAGGGATCTGTTTTAGGGCCATTACTATTTAACTTGTATATTAATGATATTGGCAAAGATTTGGATGGAGATATTCAGTTGTTTGCAGATGATGCAAAGTTGGGACGAACCATAAAGAGTAGTGAAGATGTTGTGGTCTTGCAAGAAGACTTGAATAAATTGAGTGATTGGGCAAGCAAATGGGGATATGAATTCAATGCTGCAAAATGTAAGGTTTTAAAATTTGGAAAACAAAGATGGGATGCAGAATTTATGCTTGGTGAGAATATATTGTTGGAAGTAGAGGAAATAAGAGATCTGGGGGTGATAGTGGATAAGGATCTAAAATTTAGGGGACACATCGCCAAAATTGTGAAGACAACACAAAGACTTCTGGGAATGATGCGGAGGAGACTGACATGTAGAAGTAGGGAGATACTTGTTCCATTGTATAAGGCTTTGATTAGGCCACACATGGACTATTGTGCCCAGATTTGGTCACCTGGTTTTCAGAAGGATGAAGAGATGTTGGAAAGGGTCCAAAGGCGACTGACTAAGGTAGTTTCTGACCTCTGGAATGTCGAGTATGAGGAAAGATTGAAAAGATGTAATTTGCAGAGTCTAGTTGGGAGAAGGAAGAGGGGAGATATGATAGAGACCTACAAGTTGGTAAGGGGTTGTTATAGGATCAATGGTGGAGAAGTTCTACAGAGAATAGTGGGAGATCAGGGGAGAACCAGAGGTCATGCCTGGAAATTGTATAAAGAGGGTGTGAGTAGGGGAGTGAGAAGCAGGTTTTTTTCGTGCAGAGTTGTGAATGATTGGAATGCCTTGCCTGAGAGTGTGGTGTCTGCAAGGAGTTTGAATGTGTTTAAGACCCGGTATGATGAGATGTGTGTGAGATAAAAGGACCTCCTAGATGAGTCTTTGACTCCATGAGGTCTTGTTTGATAATAATAATAATAACTATTTGCCATTATTATTAGCTTTGCTCTTTTCTTCAAATTTTCCCAAAATATTTTTGTATGTCTGACAATCATTTCCTACTCAGCTATTTAGACCCCTAACATGACCAACTTTTCCTTTTTCATTGTGTCAGTTGCTTTTTCTAAAGCATCAAAAAATGCTTCCACTTATACCTTAGTAGAATCTTCTGTGGAACCATAGGCACAAATAAGTCTTATTGTTCAATTCTCCATTCTCATATTTGCCCAGATTACTGTACTTGAGACTGACTGCTATTCAAGAAGATTAGCCTTGTATTTTGTGTTGAATACTATGGCTACTCTTTCTTTTCCTTGATTTTCATTTCCTGAATATAACATTTTGTATTTATTGCTCAGAAAGATCTCACCAGTTTTTGTCTTTTCTGTTCAGTCACCCCTATTATGTTGATCTGGTACTTATCTAATTCTTCAGCTAGCTCCATTTCTTTGCCATTCTTTTCCACAAAATGATTAGTAGTAGTACCATGGTTAGAGTGTGTTTTTTTTTCATTTTAAATTAAATAGGAAATATTCTATTTTGTCCAGCTTGCAGGTTTTTGCCACGGGTGAGCAGGCAGTCATTTCTGTCAAGCCCTGATCATGATTACTTAGCAGAACTTGAAATATGCAAACAATCAGAGAGTGAGATTCAGATAGTGTCTTTCAGTTGACATATTTCCAGGAAGAGACTATTTAAATCTACCTGAATGGTGTAAGCGAGTTCGATTCTGGCTAGTGTCAATGGCATGGCAAATGAGGCAAGATATATCAGATTTCTAAGTATCTAAGTATTTGATGCAATTTTGACATTCTTGAATTCTAATTTTAGCAAAATATATACTATACAAAGAAAGGTATGGTAATTGATCTTTGGTGAATGGCAGAAAAGAGGACCATTTCTGAATAGCCTGAAAATAGTGTGTAGATTAAGTTTTTGAAGAATCGGTGCTATTCATTTTGGCATTTTTTAAAGGAGAGTTTATGGAAAACTATTTAAACACGTGATTGTAGTGAATAAAAAAAAATAAAAACATTAAATATCATTAAGATTGCTAGTTATCAAGGATTCTTTGAATGAAGGTTCAGTCATATCCATTAGCAACTACATTGATTTTTATTCTTCTGCTTAGTTCTTTTAACAAAAGGTAGTTGGCAATGAGCCTGCCTGCTAGTGAGCTGCTCGAGTCCACACCATTCATGAAGGAGTGCTGCAATTGCGAGGACAAGGTGCAATGCATAACATTACATTTTTGAAAGGACTATGTGAATGAGTGATGGAACTGAATGTGGCACTGGACAACATGAGACAGGGTCAGGAGGGAGTTGGGGTATTGTGGTGGCCTCGTTGGCATTCGACAAATATTTCCTCCATGATCTCCATTATGTTTTTGGGTAGTGTCTGTTGGTCTGCACAGCAATTCACATTGCTATGTTTGGTGCAAGCACTGGGCGAGCGTCTTCTGGTGTTCTATTTCGAATTAACGAGTTTGATGACCAAGCGCCAAGATTTTGATGAAGTTGAAGCCAATTCTTGTGCAGTTCATCTGCACAGGATGGAGATGAGGTGAAACGCTCCTCAGTATGAGGTCAGAATGATACTGGTACCTGCAGTGTAGCATACCGTTGGAGACGGAGCACTGCGATTGCAAAGCAGTCAAAACCAAGCAAACCATGGTGCCGCAGCATTGCATTCATTCATCTGAGTGCTACCAGGTTGTGCAGAAAGAATGATGTAGAGTTTGTAGACCTGTGGAATGGCTTGAGTGTGATAGGTGAAAGATCTGTGCAATACTGATGAACCACACTTAAATGCATTTGGAGTTATAGTAGGTGTAAAGAGAGTTTTGTTCACTGCAAGTGTGGAAGCACAAAGTCAGAAATTGGAATGAAGGAATAAAATGAGAAGTTGGTTTGACATCTATACACGGTTCAATTCCAAATATATCAAGCCAATTTCTCATTTTCTTCCTTCATTCCAACTTCCTCTATTCTTTGGAACAGCCTTTCCCATCCCATTCTTCCCATTGTGTATAACCCTAAGCTTAGCATATTTTTACGGCTGCTCATATATTTTCACGATTTGGGAAGACAAAGGAATGGTAGCAGCCAGTTCAGTGGCCCATGAAAGTAACTATAAAACAGAATGCCTATAAGAAAGTGAATGGAGGGAGTGTTCACTGACATGGGATTCCTGCAGGTTCTACAGAGTACAATTCCCCTGATTGTTTACAGATGGAAAGAAAGAGAAGCATGTTGAACGGGTTTACAATTAGATTGTAGACCGGATATGGTGCAGCTGTTACTGTGTTATGATAAGCTAACGGAGAAATTCAGGAATGATGAATGCTGCAGTTCTGTGAAAAAGTGTCCCCTATCTGTTGGGGGAGAAGGAGCAGAAACAGGTGGTCTGTAAGTTACTTGTTAATATAAATCTCTGAGTGTGAGAGAGATGTCATTTTCTTTTTTTATAATAAAAATTCCACCTACTAATGGTTATAAATCTATAGTATTTTAATATTTAAAGAAGGGATATTAAATACCTGTTCAAGTGACAGCTTATGAGAGTGCAATTTTAGGTATCAGAGTAGCGTTGCTCCATGTTTAGTACTACTTAGATGAATGGGCTTTGTGCAGAATCCTGTATATTCATCTTCCATTTATTTGTGCATTTGATTAAGGCTTCACTAATCTAACAGTGGAACCTCCATAGCTCAGTTAGTATAGACAAGCCCTTGGATTAGAAAGACCAGTATTTGAATCCTGTTGGTGACAAGAAGAACCTTTATCAAGTGTTTTTAATCAAATGGTGAGTTAGCTAGTTTTGTATGGAGATGGACAGTTTTTTTCTCCCAGAGACTTGGGTTTTTTGTCTCTCAAAATAGGCAAACCAGCTCCTATGAACACATATATCTATTGATATAGGATACTAAGTGGGAGATGGAAGAGATTAGAGGGTCACCATTTATTTTTCCACTGCACATTATGGATCCATAACATTCAACCTCCTGGATGGAGATGACACTTGAAAATACAGGAAACCAACGCATATTGGTAAATATATTAATGCTGCTTCTCATCATCGTCCATGGCAGAAATATGGTGTGATTAAAACCTTAGTTAACTGTGCACATTATCTATGTTCTACTGATTCTCTTTTAAATAATGAACTGTCATTTATCAAAACTACTTTCATCACTAATGGTTATAATACAAAAATAATTAATAATTATAGCCTTCAGCATATACTAATGATTTTCATCATCCATATATACTGAAGGCTATAATTATTATACTAGCTAACATACTCATGACTTTCATCATGAGTATATTAGCTAGAAATGATAACAGAATTAATTATAAGGGCTATGATAACAAGCAATTCAATGTGCAGGCTGTGTAGAAAGATTATTTGAAATATTATTGCACTTGAATGCAATTAGTATCAGGGGTCTGTAGAAATTATTTATTAAAGAGATAAATAATATGGAGAAAAACTATATTATAATGGGAGGAATGGTAAGAATCAGTGTGTAAGAGTGATTAAGTTATGAAACTATATTAATGATACAAATATGCTTAATAATGGTAACGATTATAATAAAAATATGACTGTGTGTTTCTTCGATTTGAACTCATTAAGTGTATGTAGTTTATATAAGTGAAGCATTAGATATGAAATATTAAAGTTCTCCAAATAGGCCATACATACTACAGAGTAGAGTATTAAAAAAAGCATGGAAGTAACTTATGTCTGTGCACAAATGGGAATATCTAGATTGCATATTATATGGCTTCAGATAACTGGCATAGTGAGATCTAGCTCTCAGAAGGAGAAGTACTAGCCAATACTGAGTGTAAAGAGTATAGTACACTATTTTTAGGAAGGATAGACAAGATAGGAGAAGAGGAAGTGTGTTGCTGATGACACTGGATGATTTGAGTGCAGTTAGGGTAGAAAGCAATGAATACAATATTAGTAACAGTTTTCCCTGTAATGAGTTTGAAGTGTGGTGGAGTGTTGCTATAGATCTAGTGGATTGGTTGCTAGATGAAATGCACTGCCAAATAAACCTACTAGATGAGTAATCAGCATGGATGATTTTAATCATCCAAACATCAATTTGGAAGCAATGAAATTTCACAAAAAGAATGAAGCCATATTTATTGAACTATTACATGAAAACCTCCTTAAGAAGGTTTGCATGTGATAGAAGGAACTCATGGTCAGAAAGTATCGAACTTAATTACAGTATCAGAGGAGGTTTCAGTAAAAGAAGACTTTTCTGCCTCTGGTTGAGGACAGTTAGTCCCTTTTTGGGATGGTGCACAGCAGTAAATTGTACCAGCATATTTATTAACAGTGACACATGATACGGATGTGGTATCATTTTAATTTTCAATTTTCCTGCTCGCAATGGATGCATGCCTGCACCTATTGTTTTACAAAAAAAGCATGGTGAGTGATTATGGTGTACTAACCTGAAAATTGTGACCAGCAGAAGAGAATATTAGGTTCGGTCACATGATATTGGTTTGCTAGATGAGAAGGATATAGGTCAGTGGTGTTCAACCCGTTGAACATGATCGACAGGTCGATCTCGGAGCGATTTTTGGTCAATCTCTTGTTTATTCCTCCTTAATTACAAATTTAATTAAAACTGAAAACATAATATTTTATTTATATTATTTTGAATTATTTTTTAATTGTCTTTAAGTGTATTGCTATTGTTTATTTATTTTTTGTTAAAATTGGCAAATCAGTAATTTCCTTATAAGTCCGGGTAAATGAATTAATTTGGATCAGTGGAAGTCAAACAGCGAGCAGAGTGAATACAATTATAAGCAAAGCACATCGTATGCATTTCGTTTATAATTGTGTTACTAGTAACTACATCACACACTTACCATTACCCACTGTTAGAATTTCAGTTGCTCTAAATTTATCGTTGGATTTACCATTATTTTGTTCGTTAGTTGATAAGTTGTAAACATTTTTTATTTTAATAAAATATTTAAAAGTTATTATTTTTTAATTTGAGGATAATCATGAGTGTATCAAAGAAATCGAAGACGTATCATTTTCACAAGGAATGGATTATTTCTTTACAATCTTCTTCTGCTTCTTTACAAATCAAACAACAACACTTTCCATTTACAATGGTAAATGGAAAGTGTTGTTGTTTGATTTGTAGCAATTTGTAGCATCTATAGCAATTCCAAAAAAAAGTAATATTGAGAGACATTTTTGATCACTACATGCAAAATATGATGAAATTTTCCCCAAAATTCTGAAATACGTGAATCAAAAATTATAAATTTAAAGGCAGCAACAAAATATGATTTCAAAAGTAATAAATAAACCAATATCAGTCACTATTGCATCTTTGAAAGCGTGTCATATATTAGCAAAAGCAAAAAATCCTTTTACTGATAATAAAGAATCATTTCTTGCAGCAGCAGAATCTTTATTTTCTGATTTTAAAAATAAAAATTAAATCATTTGGAATATTAAAGATTTACAACTTTCCAGAACAACGGTTATGAGAAGAGTTGAAATTTTAAGTGCCGATTTGAATACTCAATTAATGTCAGACATTCACCAGTGTGTTGCGTTTTCATTACAATTTGATGAATCAAACGACTTCACTGATACTGCTCAGTTAATGGTATTTCAAGATTATTCAAGTAACGAAGAACTTTGAAATTTGTACCATTATTGGGAAGGACTAGGGGAGAAGACATTTTTTCAGCATTTGATGAATTACAAACTTCCGCTTTTTAAACTTGCGTCTATTACTACTGATAGTTCTCCTGCAATGATAGGTAATAAATCAGGCTTCATTTCATTATGTAAAAACGATGACAAATATCCAGATATTTTAACGTAACACTGTATTATCCACCAACAAGTACTGTGTAGTAAAAGATTAAACACAAAAGATGTTTTGGATATTACATTTAAAATTGTAAATTCTGTTTCTTAGATGATGATAGGGAACTTCTGTTGTACAATAATGTTTGCTGGCTCAGCAAAGTCAACTTTTAGAAAGATTTCTTGTATTAATTAATGATATAAAAATTTTTCTTGATGAAAAGGGAGATATTTATCCACAATTGAGTGATAAAAGATGGTTGTTACACTTATTTTTAGTAGATTTCTGTGCAAAATTAAGCAATTTAAATTTAGAGTTACAAGGTAGAGATAAAAATTTAATTGACATGTTAAGTTCAATGAAAAGTTTCCAACAATACTTACTTTTATTAAAGAAATATATAAATGACTGTGAATTTAGACATCTCCCATATTTATTAAAATTTTTTGAACAAAATCAAGAAATGCTTCACTGTGATTTAAAAGAATTTATTTGTGAAATAGAATTAGTTGAGGAAGAAATAAATTCAGGATTTAAAGATTTTAATAAAACTGAAATGATTGTATCTTTTATCAATAATCCATTTCAAGAAAACTTGAACATCACAGAAATTTCAAATAAAATTAGTGGGTTGTTTGATATAAACCAAGCTGAGGTAGAACTTGAGATAATAAACATTCAGAATAGTTTGCATTTAAAATCAATAAACAATGAAGTCATTTGGAAGTATACACATGAAAAAATTTCCAATATTAACTGATATTGTGCGAAAAATTCTGTTGTGTTTCGGATCGACATACTTGCCAGATTCCGCTTTTTCAAATATGAACATCATAAAAAATAAATTAAGAAACCAAATTACAAATGATCACTTGGATGATTGTCTGCGATTGGCCACTTCTTCATATCAACTTGACTATGAAAATATTGCGAGGTCCAAACAATGCCAAGTTTCACATTAACTTTTTCTTTAAATCAAAAAACAACAGATTGATTACAAACTCACAAGTTACAGGAAATGCAACTTGTGAGTTTGTAATCAATCTGTTGTTTTTTCTAACTTTGGTTTTCCAAAATAGAGAAATAAATATTTTATTCCAATATATTTGTTTTATTTGTTGTATTAAAATAATTAAACGTGATAAATAAATTTTTAAATACAAAGTTTTTAGGTTGGGAGAGTGGGCACATTTAACTGCAAGTTGTGCATAATCAGATATCAGGTTGGGGGGAACGTGATCTATATAAGAGAGTAGATCGCCGAATAACTTAGTATAGAAAAGTAGCTTGCATAGTTAAAAAGGTTGAACACCACTGATATTAGGTAGTGAATGGGAATTACTTAAAATATACATGAATGTTGGAATATGTCCTTAGAGTTTGAATAATAAACAGGATGGCAATGAAATGGATGTACAACCTTATTAAGCAAGCGATTCTTATGAAAAATGATGTTGGGGAAGGAATGCATTGTGCATGAGGATGATATCAGTTATAGAAATTATAAGATGGCCAGAACAGTTAAAATTATTGTACAGAAAGCTAAGTATAAATATGAAAATAAACTAGTGCTCTGCAAGCTAAACACAAACTAAAAGAAATTCTATCATTAGGTTACAAGTAAAAGAAAGAATGAATGTGAAAGAATAACTCTCCTCAATACAGATAGTATGTGGGTGGCAGATGCAGAAGGGTTTGTTCACTAATCAGTGCCCATTTTGCTAAAAGCTATTGGCTTGGTGGGTCCAGCATTGACACCTTGACACTGGAGAAAGAAACTCAGATGTATGAGCAGGTGGTACAACAGCTGTTGCATAAACTGAATATGAATTTGACAATAGTGATGATGGGATATCCGTCGACACTAAAAGAGTGTTCAGCTGAACTGGCTGTATAATTTAAGTCTCAGCACAGGGAGGATTCCACAGGAATGGAAAGAATGCATGATAAACCCCTTGCATAAAAGTGGTGCAAAGACTGATGTGTCTAACTATCAACCTATCAGTATCTCTGGAGTGGTGGTGAAGATTTTGGTGGTAAGAGATCATATTCAGAAATGTGTTGACAGAGAACCCATATTTTGCGATGAACAGCATGGGTTTACTAAGGGAAGGTCATGTTTGAGTAACTTGCTGACATTTTATAATAATATCAAGGATGACTTAGAAAAGGAGCATGGATACACCATGACAGTTTGGGATTTTCTAAAGCTATTGACAGGATTCAGCATGGAAGTTGGGGGATATGGAAATGGATTATAAACTAGCACTTTAGATAAGAGAATGCCTGTGTGACAGATATCAAAAAGTGATGTATGAGGGATATGAGTCTGTAAAATTTAAAGTGACCAGTGGTTCTTCAGGAATCAGTCCTTAGACTGATTAGTCCAGCAATTTATTATTTACATTAATGACATTGGAAATGATTTAACAGGTGACAAACAGCTATTTGCTGATGATACAAAGATAGACAGGTAATCAGGAATGCAACTGGGATGGAGTATTTTGCAGAATGATTTGAATAAGCTAGAATTGTGGGCATGTGAAAATAGCTATCAGTTCATGGTTAGTAAATGTAAAGTTATTACATAATATATAGTTATATAGCTATATATTACATATATAGGCATATTAAAATAAAAGAAACTAGCTACATTATGGATTTTGGAGTTGTAGTAGATAGGAAGTTGAAGATCAGGAACCATATAATAAAGAATGGGAATCGACTAAGAGGATAACTGCAATGCTGAAATGAACACTAACATGCAAGAATAAGGAAGTGATTTTTTTTCTTCTTACAAGGCTTTGATATGACCTAATCTGGACTATTGTGCACATAATTGGTCTCCTGGTTTCTTTCCGAGGTGATGCACATACAGGGGAAAGGATGCAGGGTTAAAGATGATATCACGAATGTTGAATGTAGTTTATGAGGGGAGACTGAGATTTGGACTGCTGACCCACTAACAAACAGGAGAAAAAGGGTAATATGATAAAGACCCTAAACTTTTGAAAGGGTGTCTTACAAGATACCAGTAGATGGAATTTTTCATTTTATGGAAAGCAGGGAGAGGACTTCTCATCTTCTTTCTTCCCTCCAAGGAAGTTGAGAATGAATGCAGTGAGGAATGGGGGTGAGAGCTAGATTTTCTTCCATAGAGTGCTACATGACTGGAATGTCTTGCCTCTAGAGGACTGTGAGTGCAGATAGTGTGAATGAATTCAGGAGAAAGTATGACATGGTGCGAGTGATAAGTGACCTTCAATGATCCCTGGAGGTCTCATGTGATAATAATAATATGACTGAGACATTTAAGTTGATGAGAGATATTTACTGGATGGACATTGGAACCATTTTGAAATGGCATAGAAGAAGGAATGTGTAGTACTTAAAAGTTATGCGAGAGAATGGTGAATAAGATGGCGAGATGCAACTTTATTATATGGAGAGTGACAAGTGCATGGAAGTATTGCCTGAGAGGGTGGTATGAGTGCAGACAGAGCAAATGAGTTTAAGGAATGATATGCAAACTTTGTCTGAAGCAGATCTCCCATGATAAGTTTCACAATTCCATGGAGGTCCTGAATAATAACACTTCCAAGTCGAACATGTCGCCATTCCTTATGCCAGCCTGGTTGGCTGGGTAATTAATGTACCCAGTCTTCAACCAATGGGACTGCAAGTTTGAATCCTGCCATGGGCATGGATATTTGTGAATGTCTTAGATGAGGGATGAATTTCATTACCTGGTGTAAGACTACTGCTCTGCTTATAGGAGAGCAGAAGTGGCTTGGTAAAAATTCCATATGTGTTCACTAGAGCAGGGTTTCTGTATTACACAAAAAATAAATTAATCATAACTTATTTTAACAGTATTAACAACACCAAATGAACTATTTTATAAAAAAAGATGTTTATTAACTTGCTTATATTTTGCTGGTTTTCAAACCAGCATCTTCAGAGCACAAAGCAGTTATAATGTTATAGTTTACATGTGACAATAAGTTAGTGAAACAATTCAAATTATTTTCAATTCAATTAATATACTGTTATATAGCTGTAATACTATTTTTGTCACAACATTAGCAAGCACCAAAATAGGACTTTAAATCTTTTGCTAATTACAATGTTTCACTTACTCATTGTCGCATGTACACTATAACATGCTGCTTTGTGCCCTGAAGATGCTGGTTTGAAATCCAGCGAAATATAGGTCAGTTAATAAAAATCTCTTTTTTTTTTAATAAAATAGTTCATTTGGTGTTATTAATACTGTTTAAATAAGTTATATAAGAACAGATGGAAGTAGAAGAGCAAATGGGATTAAGAAATAGCAGAAGCACAATAGATGCAATTTTTAAATTAAACAGATTAGCAGATCTTATGAGAGACAAAAATAAAAAACACTACTGCTGTTTTATCAACCTCAAACAAGCTTTAGACTCAATTAACAGAAGCAAACTCATTAATATTCTAGAAAACAGAGGGATTGACAAATACCTATTAAATTGTATCAAGAATTATTATTCAGAAACACAAGCAATAGTGAATTACAAAAACATAGAAACAGATCAAATAGCATTTAAAAAAGGAGTTATGCAAGGCTGTCCATTGTCACCATATTTATTCAACTTGTACATAAAAGAAGTAACAGATGTGTGAAAGCATAACTGTAAATGGAAGAAATATAACACATTTAAAGTATGCTGATGCATAGTTATCACTACAGCCAGCCAAGAAAAATTAGAAAATATCCTGACCAAGCTGCATCAAACAAGTAACAAATATGATATGAAAATCAATTTTAGTAAAACAAAACTAATGGTAAAAGGAAGAAAAAAGGAAGCAATCCAAATGAAAATAGGAAACAATAATATAGAACAAGTAAAGCAGTTCAATTACCTAGGATCAATGATCACTGAAGATCTAGACTATTTCGAAACCATCAAACACAGAACCAATAATGAATGGATAACAATTTAAAGACTACAAGAAATATGGAACAATAAAAGATTAAGCAAAGAACTAAAATTAAAGATATATAAAACAATGATAATTCCCACAGTACTGTATGGCTCAGAATGCTGGATCTTAAGGAAAAAAGAATCGGATAAACTCAATGCTTTTGAAATGAAATGTCTAAGAAAAATCAACTGAACAAACTGGACAGAAAGAAGAAGTCAGAGAACTTAACTTTAAAGACAATAATTATAGCACTGAAAAAGAGTCAACTAAGCTGGTTTGGACATGTTTCTAGAATGAACTCAGAAAGAATACCAAACATATTATTAAATGGTAGAATTGAAGGACAGCCCAGCAGAGGAAGACCAAGAATGAAATGAATTGACAACATTAAAGAAAGCACCACTTAAACTCCATAATAGAACTTCATAAAAAGCAGACAGAAAGAAATGGCAAAAATTCATCTTTAAGGAACTCAACCCACCATGAGCGGAAGAGAAGAAGAAATAAGTTATGAATAATGTTCGTTGCCTGTCTTGTCTATTACATTAAATTAATTAATATTAAAAATAATCTTAGTCCTCCATTGGCACTAATGTACCACAAGTTTATAACCTTTTGTGGATGTGAGTCATATAAAAAATTTGCATATTTTTATGCAAAATATGACTTATACATCTGGATGTCACCAAGACATAAGGTAAGGAGATGCAATCTTCATATCTGACTCTGAAGGTTTTTTTTTAAATGAATATACTTTTTTTTATAATACTTAAATAATATATAACAATAAATAACTGAACTCTGTTATTAAAAAAACTTCTTTGACTTTTCTGTTAATTGAAAAACTAAATGAACGAAAACGCGTAATTCTTTAGGCAAAATTTATCATCTTTGATTATTCTTTAATGACAGTTTAAATAGTATCTGATTCCATTTATTGAAATAAATGATTTTATCATTAGTCAGTTTGTAGTTTATTTGTATTTAACATTCAACCTGGCCTGCTGAGCAGATTTGAATTACACCAAGATATGAATATAGCTTGTAAAGTATCATGATTGCCTCTCTAGGAAAATCATTTCTGATTTTCTAATGAATGGTATATTATCCAGTAATGTAGAAAGATTTTTCACTTAGTTACAAAGTAAATTATCCTGATAAGAAATTATATTCTTGTTTAATCCTTTATTTGAGTGTAAACAAACAAAGCATACACACAGAGTACCTTGATCACTAGTATGCTTGTATATAAAGACTGTTGACTTCACATCAATTGCTTCAGTTGAGCTTTTGTTCATATACTTCAGGCGCAAACTTTGCTTACACTTGGATAAAGGATTAAACCAAATATATAATTGGTAGCATAGCCAAGTGAAAAAAACTTCCATCAGAAAACAATGTTTTAAAAACTTTTTTTTGGGAAATAATTTTAAAGGAACTGTTTGAAGAGAATATTGAATTCATTTTTCTCTTTAGTCACAACATCTATTATGATACATAAACCTCTGCTTTTTATGGTAGCAATCATTATTATTACTATTACCATCAGATCTGCATGGAGTCTAAAAGAGATCATGGAGTTCCACATGCCCACACAAAAACATCATCGATCCACAACTTAAATGAGTTTAAAGTTTCCACATTCACCACAGTTTCAGGCAATGCACCCTCTCATACAACTACTAAGGATGACTTCTTGTTTCACCCTTCTCTCTTCCTACTCTATGAAAAATCTCCTCACCAACTTATGTTTTGATCATAATGCTCTGCAAACTGCATTCTTGAATCTATCTTCATATCTCACATTCCAAAGATCCAATACCAACTTAGTAAATTTCCTCTAAATCCATCTCTCTAAGATATCCTCATCACCCCCCCCCAAAAATCAGGTGACTAGATCTGCACACAGTGGTCCATATGCAGCCTGATTGATGCTTTATACCAGAGAACTATAACTGTTTGATTTTATATAATAAGGTCTCAGTCCTCTTCAACACTGTCATAATCTGTTGTGATGTTCTCATAATTTTAGCAGTGCTACCCCTAAAATTTATCTTTGACTACCACTCCAGAGCTCTTATCATCATCTCCTTCAAAATTTTTCCATTAACTGTGTACTCTGCATTCCATTTTTGCCTACCAAATTTTTCAAGACATGACACTTTTCAAAATTAAACTGGCAGCTCCACTCACACAGTCTATTCACATCCTCCTGTCAAGCCACAACATTTGTTCTACTCCTGATAGTTCTTCCCAACTCTGCATCATCTGCAATAACTTCGTATCTTGGCCCAATATCATAAAAGGTAAACAATAACGAACCCAAAACCAGTTCCAGTTTTCCAATTTAGTTATTATCTTATCTGGCAACAATCTATCAAAGGCCACTGAAAAATGCAAGTATAGCAATGTATAAGCATTTGCCTTATCCGTAACCTTCCTTAAAAAACCTATGCTGACCATCAGAAAGAATATTGCTATTATTATGTAACACCTCCAGGGAGTCCAAAGACTCATCGAGGGAGAGAACCCACTCAGCCATCTCACTCCACCAACTGCAACTACCTTCATCATTTACTCCAACGATCTACTGCAGACCACCACCACTAGTATTTTCACAGACAATCACAAACATCCATGCCAATGGCAGGATTCGAACCCGCAGCCTTTTTTTTGGCTGGAGATCGGATATGCTAACCACTCGGACAACCAGGCCGGCAACCCAATTTTATTATATTACATTATTATTATATTATTTAATATATATTATTATATTATATATATATAATAAATAATAATAATAATAAATATAATAAAACAGGATTACAACATCTGTTGAAAAGATTACTGGAATCCTGTATCAATTATGGAATGAAAATTAACATAAGAAAAACAAAAGTAATGAAAATATCAAGGAAAGAGACAAAAATGTATATCAGAATAAATGGGGAAAAAATGAATCAAAAAGACATTTAAATATATAGGAAGTGTGATTAGCAGTGATGGAAGATGTAAAAGTGACATAAAAGCAAGAATAGTGATGGGAAGAGCTGCCTTTAATAGAAAATGGAATTTATTCAGAAATAAAATAGACAGAAACCTAAAGAAAATACTAATAAAATGTTATGTGTGGAGTGTTATCCTCTATGCAGCTGAAACTTGAACATTGAAGAAAGAAAAAATTAAGATTTTGGAAATTTATGAGATGTGGATTTGGAGAAAGATGGACAAAATCAAATGGACAGATAAAATAACTAATGAAGAGGTCTTACAAAGAGTAGTAAAAGAAGAAAGAAGTCTATTAAATAAGATAAAAAAGAAGAAAGGGAAACTGGATCAGACATATGAGAGAAAATGGAATCATCGGAGATGCCATTGAAGGAAAAATAAATGAAAGGAAACTGTCAATGTACACCGATGTGGTGACGAATTAGAGAGAAGAATTTTAGAGTCTAAGGAGATAGTTATTAACCCCGTCCATATTAATAACAACCTAAGCTACAGCCTACCAGACTCTCCCATCTCCACCATTCAATATTGGCATTCTCGAGACCTTATACATGTGCATGTGCATAATGATACAGTCAGAATTCATTCTTTTATTTAAACTCTAGCCTTTATTCTTTTCAGTGTTAGATACGTTACTCTGTGTTTTTAAAAACCAATTCCTTTAGATTGGTTACTGGTATTTATATGTTTATCTCACACCCAATGAAGTCTTGGTTTAGACGAAACTAGTAGTGTAATTAAAGTTTTTTTATTTAAACCTCGGTTTTAGTCATTAAAATTTTTTTAAATATGTATATATTATTATTATTATTATCAACCCAATTCTAATTCCGAGTCTTCAATAATCACTCCCACTGTTTTTTTTTCAATACAACGAAAGGGTTTAATAACAAAAATTGATTAAAAATAACATATTTGTAACTTTGTTTAATAAATATGCACTTTTAATATTTCAGTGGTATTAATCATCAACTTTTTTTTGCATTTAAGCTAAAATAAAAACAACACACAAACATTACCTTCTCAAAGAGTAAATGACTCAGTGTTTGCCCAAATTCTCCATCTTGAAAAAAGAAGAAATTTCGTAGCATTGTAAAATGATCATTAATGTTTAAGTCTAAGAGAAAGTAATCCACAACACACTTATTGACCAAAGATGTTCTATAAAAGTAGACAAAAAAAATAAATAAGTAAATAAAAATAAGAAATATGAATAAAGTTGTAAAAGAATTTTACATTAGAATGCATTTGTAATTGAGAATGTGTGTAAATTAAAAAAAAAAAATACAGAGTATGTACCAGAAATATTCTTATTCTTTGCTGATGTATTAATTAAAAATAATTAATATACCTAAAACTATGTCATATAACACAATATAAATCCCAATAAATAAATATCTAGGGGAATTTATTTCAATTTTTATTTTTATATTTATGGTAACTGTATATATGAGAGGCTGTTCAGTCTTTACCATACTAGTGTGTGAAAGGGCAGAAAGCTGAAGAGAAAGAAGATGCTTGTTAAAACTGAACCAGTACCCCTTCAGATGTGACACTTTAGGATATACATAAGAGGGAAGACAATTTTTTCAGAAGATGGCAGCAGAATGAATGAAGAGAAGTTTGGTTTGGAGGTTTGGAGTTGAACAGTTTCTACACATGTTTTAGTACACTTATGCTAGGCTATGTCATTTGAATGTTATTGAATAGGAGAGTACTTCCTTCATCACTTCTGAAGTAGATGAGCTCATTTTTGAAAATTTATCAACATTTGCAGGACACCAATTTAGTTTTTTTAAGGTAGCATGCTTATAAAAAAGAGTTCCTGAACTATCTCGGAGATGTACTTTCATAAAAACTGTCAACTTGACAATTACTTTGTCAGGTTGACAAGGTAGGAAATATGCCAATAAATGGAATGATGCAAAGATTTAATGAAGAAACAATAATGGAAAAACATTGATACAATTCTGTGCAAAAATTAAGTTAAAAATAAAGAATACATTTTATCAGTATAAAAAAAACAGCATCAAATATCTTTTGGAAACACAAGAGAGCAGGAATCAATAATAGATCATATTATATGTAACAACATAATACATCCATCAGAAATAGAAGATGTTAGAGTGCCAGCATCAGCAGAAATTGGAAGTGATCATAATCTGTTAATATGTAAACTAAGACTTTACAAGAAATGAGTGAAAATAAAATCAAAAGAAAACCAACACAATACCGAAATAAAATTTAAAGTGGAATTATTAAAAGAAGAAAGTATAAAAACATTATACTATAATAGATTAAAGCAAAAGTTTCAAGATAACCCATTAAGAAGCGAACAACATGTATAAGTGGTAATTAGTAAACGGAATTAACAACGCATATAAAGTATATTAATTAAAGGTAACTTTAATAAATAACTTCTATATTTCAGCAACGTCACGTTGCCATCTTCAAAGAAACCCTAGAGCTCATCCAAGCCAAGTTTCCTCCCGATATCTTAGCCCTATTTCAGTTCACAATGAACTCAGGCTATTTTTTAGCAAGGAAAGTTCTACAAACAGATAGAGGGGACAGACATGGGTTCACCACTTTCCCCACCCTTGGCCAATTTCTTTATGGAGACTTTTGAAGAGAAAGCCTTAAACTCTGCCCCACAAAAACCCACTATTTGGCTTCGTTACGTGGATGATGTGTTCGCTATTTGGCCATATGGCTCAGACTCACTCCACTCCTTCCTAACACACTTAAACAACCAACACCCCAGAGTCCAGTTCACCTTAGAAAAAGAGGAAAACAATACCCTCCCCTTCCTAGACACTTTAATCACCTGCCAGCTTGATGGATCTTTGGTTTTCTCTGTTTACAGAAAATCCACCCATACTGGCAGATACATTCACCAGCAATTCCCCCCCCCCCCCCCCAATCACAACAATATGGGGTTATAAAAACACTATATAACAGGGCAAAATTAATCTGCTCAGATGACAAGGCCCTAACTACTGAACTAAACCACATCCACAACACTTTCCTAGCCAATGGCTATAACCCCAAAAAAATCCAAAAAATACTCAAACCAGTAAACCACAACCCCCCCCCCCCCCCTCCACAATAAAGATTACACCAAATCTATCACCATCCCCTACATCCAGGGCACCTCTGAGAAAATAACCAATATCCTCAGAAAATATGACCTTACTTCTTGTTACAGACCATATAAAAGTTGGCATCCCTTATCCGCTCTACCAAAGACCAACCACTTCCCCTAGACTTACCTGGTGTATACCAGGTCCCTTGCAGCTGCAAATTGTCCTACTTTGGCCAAACAGGCAGAACAACAAATATCAAGACTACATCCGGTTTCACCAGTACAGCCGCTCTGGGCTGGCAGACCATGCCTTAGATATCCACCATAGAATTCGTTGGAAGAAAACAAAAATAATACACCACAGCAAGTTTAAATACGAAAGATTATTCAAGGAATCTTCAGCAGCTCTAAAAATAGTTCCTAACCTCAACAAATTTGGGTGCATGAAACTACCCCAAATTTGGGAGACTTACATTTTGAGAACTTCAGCCCAACTGCCAAGCCAACCAAATTAGCTCACCAGAGGGCACCATTAGGACTTTAGGAACAATATTAGTTTCTTGCTTTCTTCCTCATTTGCTTTTGTTAGCGCCTGCGTGTACATACCATATCTTTATGTTCCTGAAGATGGCAACGTGACGTTGCCGAAATATAGAAGTTATTTATTAAAGTTACCTTTAATTAATATACTTTATATGCGTTGTTAATTCCGTAAACTAATTACCAGTTATGTATGACCAACATATAAGCCTTGCTACTAGAACATGCATAAGATAACTGGAAAATTTTTAAAACAAATTTAATTGAAATAGCAACAGAAGTATTAGGGGTAAAAAAAAAAAGAACAACAAAATCAAGAAGATGGACTCCATGGTTTAATGAAGAAATTAAAATATTAACAAAAGAAAAGAAAGAAAAAATATCAAAAATATCTACAAATGAAAACAAAATATAACTGGAACAAATATAAAGAAATAAGAAATAAAGTTAATCAAAAGAAAATAGAAAGCAAAAATCAATTTTGGGAATCACATACAAAAGAACTTGAACATGATTTCTATGGTATACAGAAACAAATGTGGAGATTTATTAATACACAAAAGAAGGAAGAAGCAGAATATATCCCAATATTAAAAGTAGAAATAGAGGAATTAGAAAATTATTTTAAAACCCTTTATAACCAAACAGTTGAAACAAAAGCAGAACTAGGTAAACAAAAAATCAAGAAGAAAAAATAAATACAACAGAAAAACAAAAATTGAAACAACAGAAATTGAAAATGCAATTAAAAAATTTAAAAATAGAAAATCACCAGGTCTAGATAAATTCAATACTGAATTATTAAAGAATGGTAAAGAAATTATAATTCAGAGTTTAAATATATTATACAACCAAATAATAAATACAAAAAAGATACCAGTTAATGGAAGAAAAGTATAACAATGCCAATATTTTAAAAAGGAGATAAAAAAAAAAAAACAGAAAATTATAGAGGGATAAATTTATTAAATACCTCATTAAAAGTACTAACAAGAATCCTAAATAATAAAATAATAAAGGAAATTAATCTATTAGATGAACAACAAGGTTTCAGAGAAGATAGATAAAGGAGAGATGCAATATTCATAATCAGAAAATTGATAGAGAAAAAAATAGAATACAATAAGAAAATCTATTATTTATATGCTTTATAGACCAGGAAAAAGCATTTGACAGTATATTAATTCAAGATGTAATAGTAATATGCCTGCGCGGTTAGCCTAGTGGCTGTGCGCTTTGCAACCATATGCCTGGAAAAGGAGTGTACTAGGTTTGATTTCCGTTGGAGACATGAGGAGCTTAAGGATCTTCCTCAGCCATAGTCAAGTTAGCCAGTTTTGGGCATGGACAGTAGGGTTTTCACTCCCAGTTTATACTGGGGTTTTTCATCCCACAAAGCAGGAAACTGGCCTTGAGAACTCAACACTATGGACATAGGATACACCCGGGTGTAGGGCTGACCTTATCCTGTGAATGGTTTGAGGTCCGATAATTAATAAATTATTATTATTATTTGACACCTCCAGGGAGTCCAAAGACTCATCGAGGGAGGGCACCTGTCTCCACCACTCAATCCTCTAACTGACCACTACCACACCAATGCCATCTACTACCGACCACCACCACTAGTATTTCCACAGACAATCACAAACATCCATGCCCACGGCAGGATTCGAACCCACAGTCTTCTGGCTAGAGAGCGGATTTGCTAACCACTCGGCCAACCAGGCTGAGTCTTAATAAATCCTCGACACCGCAAGGTAAAAGGAAGATGAGATGACATGAGATAGAAATATTGCAGAGAAGAAAAGTAGCAGAAAACATAATATAAATAATTAAAGAAATATATGATAATAATAGCTGTATAATAAAAACACAAGGAAATATAAGTAAAGAGATACAAATTACTAATGGCATTAGACAAGGAGACAGTCCAACAATATTCAATATAACAATGGATGAAATAATACATAAAGTTAATAAAAAAATGGGAATTGTGATGAATGATGTGGAGGTGAATAGTCTATTACAGAACCTTAATGTGAATACATCTGTGGGATTGGATGGTATACCGGCATGGGTCTCGCGTAAAGCGGCTAAGGAATTATCAGTGCCCTTGATCATGTTGTTTAATCTAAGTCTCGGGTCTGGTTTAGTCCTGAAGGTGTGGAAAGAGGGGAAAATAGTTTCACTGCATAAAGGAGGATCCAAAAATACAGTTGCAAATTACCGACCAATCAGCATATCAGGAGTTGTTGTCAAGGTCTGTCTTAGAGAAAGTAGTCAAGGGAAAAATACAGGAATGGATTGATGAAAATGAGATACTGTACGGGAGACAGCATGTTTATTGTATGTATAATATATATATATATATATATATATATATATAAAGACCAGCATATTACTACTACTATCACTAGTAATATCGCTGGTATTACTAATGATATTAATATGCTGGTATTACTACCAGCCCTTCTAAATTCTTCAACATAGAGAAGTTTAGTTCGTGAATGAATAACGATTAAATTATAATATGTATGTTGATGAATTAGAACAATAATGCTCACTTGTATGCCGATGGCAAAAATGAGACTGGAATCGAATACGTGTAAGTATAAGTAAATAAGCAACTGCGCACGTGTTGCCATCTCGCTCCTGCTGCGCCGGCCGAGCGGGAACCACAGACATCTGTTTATTGGTAAATACATCATTTTGGCCTACTTGATTGGCTTCCGTAACTATTTTCACCTTGCTCCATCTTACAGGTCTTATTCATGTCACTGTTCATACGATTCACTCTTAATTGCGTTGTCATTCAGGATGGAGGTAATCCAAGTTAACCGAATTAAATATTACTGGTACAACGATGTCTTATATTTTTCTATCGACCCCTAATCATCCCCTCAGCCCGAATCGACCCCTAAAAATGTTATATCGACCCTTGGGAGTCGATATCGACCACTTTGGCAACCACTGATTTAATGTGGCAAAATGTAAGGTTATGCATTTTGGGGTGAAAAGATTAGCAGCAGTATACCACATTGGTGGAACTGTTACTTCAGGAGATTGATGAGGCCAGGGACTTGGGAGTGTTGGTGGGTAGGGAGATGAAGTTTAGGGGGCACATTGCAAAAAGTAGCTAAATCAGCTCATCAACTCACTTGGTTGTTGAAAAATACCTTGACGAGCAGAGACAAGCAAGTTATTGTACCTCTGTACCAAGCCTTGATAAGACCTCACCTTGACTACTGTGCCCAGATTTGATCACCTAGATTCCTTCTTGATGGGGAGGAGGTTGAGTGGATCCAGAGGCGAGTCACCAAGATGATAGCGGGTCTATGGAATGAACCATATGAGAACAGGTTGAAGATTTGTGGGTTGCAGAAATTGGTTGATAGGCGGAAGAGGGGAGATATGATTGAGACATTCAAATTGCTAAAAAGTTTCTACAGGATTAATTCAGAGGATATTTTTGAGATCAGGACTGGTGGTGGGAGAACTAGGGTACACCTATGGAAGCTGGGCAAGAGTGTGGTTAGCAGGGGTGTTAGAGCTGGGTTCTTTACTTTTAGAGTGGTAAATGAGTGGAATAAGTTGCCAGAGACTGTTGTGGGTGCCATGACAGTGAGTGAGTTCAAGGCAAGGTATGATAGATACTGTGAGAATGTCGTATAGTTGTGTGGACATGATGTTTAGGGCCTCCCTCGAGGAGTCTAAGGACTCCCTGGAGTCATCCGTAATAATAATAATAACATACAAAATACAGGAGTGAAAATAAAACTCAGCTACAAATATTACTACATACACATTTAATAAAGCAGCCAAACTGTATAATACGAAGATATCAAAAACTAAAACAAAATGTATGACAATATCACAAGAACCACAAAGATGCAAATTAGAATTGGGAGGTACTATTATTGAACAAATAACGAATTACAACTATTTAGGTATACAACTGAACTGGGAAGGAAGGCCATATCTAGAAGTCAGAGAACAAGTTGCAAAAGCTGCAAGAATATCAGGATACTTGAACAATAATTAAATCATAATAGGCTTGGAAATATATACGCGTTTACACAAGAATAATGTTTAATTTGCCAAATATTTCGGTCTGAATATTACAGACCATTTTCAGTGGCTACATAGGAATACTTTTAAAAAACAAGGTGGAATACGAACAATTGATCATTCACACATAGAACGAGTCACGTGATGTCATCTCACTCACAGCATCTATCTCATCTTTTTATTTTCTGTTAAACCATTAATTTGTTCTGTATTAATACCATCATTCACACTTTCTACATTCACGCCCTCACAGTTCTCTGGTACAACCTCGCCATTTCTTGTCATATCACTATTTTCTTCATTCTGAAGTTTGACAAAAATATCACACTCACGACCTGAAATACACTTTAATTCCTCATTTTCTACACACATTCGCTCCTTTATTATCATCTAACCATACACCAACCGCACTCTGCAAAGCATACATTTTGCAGATAGTACACTGAATAATCTCCTTTATATTACAGTTATTTGAATAAAGATGGCAAACCATTATTACTAGCCACCATTTTCCTTCTTATGGGAGCCAAAACCGTCAACTGCCTCTTCATGTTTTATTTTTATTTTTTCTTCGAGTTCTTTATCATCATCGTCGTCTTCTTATTCATTCTGCAGCATCATATTTATAATTTCAGCTTCTGATTCGATTTCGAATTCACTTTTGGTTCTACCTGTAATCCATTCCGTAACATCTGTTTGTGAAATTTTGACATCTGGATTTATATTTCAATTAAATTATGCACGTTTTTAATTTCCTCTTTTTGTGTATCACTGTAGTTATCTTGGTAAATTCTAGAAGGCGACGTTTTTACCATGATGCTCGAATTGCTTCAGGTTCTAGGGCTTCCCAAGCAAATGTGAACACACAAATCAAAATAGGCTTACACTATAACCGTACAATCGACAGTATGAAAAAAAAAAATACTGCACTTTAATAATAATAAAATAAATAATAATAGTTAAAACAATAATTATTAAATAAAAATAATAGTACATATTTTTAATAAGTAATAAATAAAACTTTTTTTCTTTCAAACCACAGTTCGGATTAGCGAGATACCACTGTATATAAAAAGCACGTTCCTTGTTACAACAGAAATTTTTCTTCTGGCAACACTGCATCTGGCCAATGTAATATATGTGTTTAGGAGACATCATGCCATGTTGAACTAGAAACAATTTGGTTGCTAAGGCGTTGTCAAGTGGCTAAACAGATATTATCTGTCAGTTGTCTATTATCCGCTTTAACCTTATTTTTTGACATGTGTTTTTGCTTTGTTTAAGTCGATTTAAGTAGTTATTTAATTTAATTTATTTCAATAGTTCTATTTTAAGTGTAAGATTTTCATTTATTAATCATATTTTAGTTTTATTAGTTCGATAATTTTATTAATATATTTTCTCCTTGCTCGATTAATTTTTGATGGTCAATAAAATAATTAAATACTGCCTTCATCCTGAGGACATGTCTTAGAGCTGTACTTTAAAAAAAACTTAAATTCAATCACTGTCTTTTTTACTCTTTAGATGACATCACCTAGAAAAAGAATATACCAGGAAGAGTTCCTTAATTATGGGTTTACACAAATAGAAGACAAAGGAATAATGAAACCACAGTATGTTGTCTGTTTGAAAGTACTGACTGCAGAATCTTTCAAAAAGAGTCAATTGAAGAAACACTTGGATAATTTGCACTTACATTTGTCTTCCAAACCACAGGAATACTTTGTAAATTTGGAAATGTCTGTCAAAAGACAAAGACTGGAAAGCAACTTGAGAGGTACATTCGATCAACGTTCCAGATCAAAGGCTAGCTTTGAAGTGGCCTGGTTGATTGCCCGAAACAAGAAACCATATACTATTGGTGAGGAATTGGTTAAACCAGCAGCTTTGAAAATGGCAGAGAATATGTGTGGTCAGAAAGAAGCCATGAAACTAAATTCAGTGCCCTTGTTTGAAAAAGTTGTGAAAGAAAGAATTTCTATTTTAGCAGAAAATGTGAGGGAACAAGTTATTTCTTGAATAAAAGAGAGTAAATGGTTTGCTATTCAGCTTGATGAGACTACAGATGTCAGTAGTAATTCGCAGCTGATGGTGTATGTTCGCTACAAAGGCTTACATGCAATTGAAGAGGAATTGTTTTGTTCTCCTCTCGAGTTGCGATCTCATGGAATTGATGTCTTCAATAAAGTTAATGAATACTTTAATAACATTAATTTAAAGTGGGAAGATTGCATGTTGATGGAGCTCCAGCTATGTTGGGTCATGTAAGTGGTTTTTCGGCTTTGGCGAGAGAGAGTAATCCAAAAATTGAAGTTAACCACTGTATGACTATTGCCAGGCACTGCTTGTGAAACATTTGGAACCTGCACTGGAAGCCACCATGCATGATGTTATCAAGGTTGTCAAAGGACATGCACTAAACACGCGACTCTTTCGTGAATTGTGTAAAGATGGTGAGGCTGAATATACAGACCTACTTTATCATATAGAAGTGAGGTGGCTCTCAAAACTGAACTTGAAATTTTTACGGTTGATCAAGAACATTTTCTCGCAGATAAGTTTACAAACTCCTCGTGAGTTGCACATCTTCCATATTTAGCTGATATTTTTGAGTATGTGAATGCATTGAACAAAGAATTGCAAGGAAAAAACATCAATATAATTTCAGCCAGAGAAAAGATTTCAGCATTTGGATCAAAGCTCTAATATTGGAGACAGAAAGCAGAACAAAACAAGATAGCTGCCTTTTCAAAGTTAGCTTTGTTTTTGGAAGATTATGAAAATATTACTTTTGACGACATCAAGGATACAGTTATAAGGCATCTTATAACTGTATCCTTGATGTCAGAGAACCACTCAAAGAGCAGTTCTTTGATTACTTTCCAGATCTTGATTCATATACTGTCAGTTGGGTTGTAAATCTCTTTAAATGTGAAATTGCTGATGTACCAGAAGACCCTCAAGGGTTGGCAGAGGCACTTCTTGATCTTCGATCCAATAATGAAGCACGTACTGAATTTGAAAACAAAGCAGATCCGTCATATTTTTGGATGTCAATAGCTGCAAAGGCTTTCAAAATTGCACATGAGGAGGCAGTCAAAAAGTTGCTGCCTTTTGCAACAACCTACCTTTGTGAACAAGGATTTTCCACTCTAATGAACATGAAAACAAAGCAGAGAAATCGACTGGACCCCGGAGACAGTATCCAAATTGCTCTGACATCAAAATGCCCCAATTATGATGTTATTGTATCAAAAATGAAACAACATCATTTCTCTAAAACCTGAAGTGAAAAAGTTTTCAAAGAAATCCTTTTGTTTCATAATGAGGATATTAATTTATTTTATACTTTTTATATTTATAATTGTATTCTCCGTATAAATAGATTCAATAAACCTTTTGAATTTAAATAATCTGATTTTCTCTTTCAAATCAAGGGGGAACGTCGGCGTAAATAAATATATTTTGGGGTAATAGGTAAAAAAGTTCCACGATCCCTGTCTTAGAGTAAAGACGAAAACCAGAATTTATAAAGTAGTAATCAGGCCTATTATGACATATAATGCAGAAACAAGACCAGACACTAGGAAAACAAGGCAAATGTTAAACATAGGTGAAATGAATATATTAAGAAAAATAGTAAATAAAACTAGATTAGATAATATAAAAAATACAGATATAAGAAAACAGTGTGAAATACAAGCAATAAACAATTGGGTAGCAACTCGAAGAATAAAATGGATTGAACACATGGAAAGAAGAAGTGAAGATAGAATAATAAAAGAAGTCTATAGTTCGAAACCAAAGAATAAGAGAAGAACAGGAAGACCTAGAAAAAGATACTATTAAAGAAGATGAAGTCTTGGTCGCAACAGATACTACATCTAATGCATGAAGAATGTTGACAAGTAATTATCAAGTATGCAAGCTTGGCTGTCAACCAAATCCAGCAAAGCTGCAGTCGTGGCAACCACTGTGGGCAATATCTTAATCAATTTCAGCAAAGCCAACCCCCACCCAGGACTCCACAAAAGTTTGTGAGACACACATACAGAATCCTTACTGCACTAGTCAATGGTTAACAAGCACAGAAGGCAAAAAACTCTCTACAGATTGACTGTGTTCTGGAATGCCAAGGGACTAGGATATAAAATATAAAATGTGGGAACTACAAGAATTTGTAACACACTATAGTGCTGAAGTAATCCTTGTAAACGAAATGTACTTTCAACAGCATTGGGTGTATCATTATGGTATACACCCAATGCTATGGTATCATTGAGTTCTCGTCAGTGGGAGTTAGACCCAGATGTAAAATACTCAAGTTGAAGTGATGTAGAAGTCATTCTTTCCCATACAAGTTGCCAAAAGTAATTCAGTAATTCTTGGTACCTTTTAAAATGTGACACCTTTTGGCAACTCGTATGGGAAATATGCAGTTATATTAGTATTACCCTCTGCATCACTTCAACCTGAGTATTTTATATCTGGGTCTGGCTCCCACTCACGGGACCCCAACAAAGGTCAAAACCGGTCTGGGTAGTGACCCCTTCCCATAATGCATAGTATCATACATATCCACAAGGAGATGTGTTTTGCATTATGGAGAATACTAAGGAAAGTGATCAGAACTTACTTCGCCTTTGCCACGAGTTGTCCCTGTCCTGAAAGGTTGCTTACGCTTGGATCTGCCGAAACTTTTATAGTTTCTATATTCAGCACAAAACTCTTGTAGTTTCTATATATTCGACTTTGAAATAATGTTGGATACAATATCCACTTAAGTCAGTAAAGAATTAAATCTCAATCATAATAAGCAATCTTGAGTTTGTTTTTGGATTGTCTGTAGTTTGCTAACAATTGAATCTGCTGTGTGACCCAATGCCAGTGAGCCATACATCAGGACTGGCCTGATCATCATCATCTTGTTATAATAACAGTTCGAGTTCCGTGCTTAGATGGCTACGATGATTCAGTAATGGATGTAGTTGCCTTATTGCCCTATTTGTTTTTGAGTAGACATGATCGATGCGGGTTGTAAAGTAAAGCCCTTTATCTAGTTGTACTCGTAAGTATTTGGCTACTGGTTGCCATGGAATGGGGATGCCAAGCATGACGACTTTGCCCTCCGGAAGACATCTTCTTGTGAATAGCACTGAAGTGCTCTTGTCTGTATTAGCATCAATTCACCATTTTTCTAACCAGTGTTCTAGTAGTACTGAGACTGTGTTTTGCAATTTATTGGTTGCCAATCTAGGTTGCAAGGAGAAGACCATTATTGCAGTATCATCTACATCATGATAAAAGTTTAACGGAGTGATACAGCACTAGAAAAGGATTTAAACTAGTATTTAATGCTTCCGATATATCATCTCGGTTACAGAGACATCTTCAGGGAGTACAAAATGAGACTTGTAACACACACACACACACACACACACACACACACACACACACACACACACACACACACACACACACACACACACACACACACACACACACAAAGCAAACTGAAACATGCAGATGAAAGACTAGAGTCCTAACTAGGTGGGTCACCCTCTATAGACACCTATCGGTGGCCTAGGATGTAAACTGGGATCTCGAAGTATTGGTGTTTCCCATTTTTTGGGAAGTTTTATGCAATCATATTTACTTATATTAGGCTGATTTTTAAGTGCAGCAGCAGATTCTAAAAACAGTTTTTTTTTTCTTCTATATTTACTGTGATGGAGCATGATGATCTTTTTCCATTTGATTCTGTGAGCTGTATCCAAAGCATGGTCTGCAAGGCCAGCGGTAAAGAAAATGCTTCTTTACTTCTTCAGCAGAAACAGTTCATTATCCTGAAAACCATTTTTCTCTTACAAAAAAATTTTAAAATAACTATAGATTTCCTATTCATAGCAAGCAATAAGAAAGTTCAGATTGAACAGTAAAATCCTCAATTTTGAACACTGTTTAGTGTTCCTCCTTTACATGCCTCCTAGAAAAAGTACATAAAAACATTACTTTCTTTCTGATTCAAGATTCACATTTTTTTTCCCTCTTTCTACACCAAGGATTTCCAAGGAAAATAAATGAGCACTTAAAATTCTACCTGTTGTATATCTATTTTCCAAAACAGGCATTAATTCACCTGTTCTATTGGAACACTTAATATTTTATACGCATTTCTCTTTCTATATGACAAATTCATTTATCAAGTTCCAAATTTTCTTTAATTTCTTACACAACTGTTATTTCAATTACCTTTGTAATATAACACTTAAAAAATCATTTAAACTTCTTTCTTTCTTAGACTGATACTAGTGGAACTTTCCCCAAAACTTGTTCCAAAAATTCTTCCATATCTCCACATATCTGTATTTCTCTATCATGCTCTTTATCCTCTCTCCACAGCTGTTTACTAGTTATTGTATTCTTTTCACCCACACATGCTCTAGTGCACATAATACTTCCAGTTTCTGTTCAGTCATGAAGACAAGCCAATATCTTCATGGCACTGTGCTTGAAAGAGTAAAATCTTACACTTTCAGTGAGCTAAATAACTCATTTTTAACTTATGTTTTCAATTTCCAGTGTCCAATGCCCTTGCTCTCTGCACATCAACTAATGGGCACAAAGGAAGAAGGCCAAGAAAACAGTTTTGCAAAGAATAAGAATAATGAACCAACTGATATTTATCAGTTGTCACATAACAAAGCACCTGGCTAACCTTCATTTAAGATACTTTTATCTCCATGAGTCCTTATATGTATATAAATTTCCCTATCCATACTTAAATAAACTCTGATGATAATGATCAATGACACAGTTTATTTGTGGTAAGCATTTCACCCTTGTTGTAGAATTTAAGACTGTACTTCTTGAGTTTTTCTGTTGCAAGGCCTAGGCGTTGTATCATGCATGAATCAATCTGCTTGTGGAGAGGAAAAACCTAATATCACATCTTATCGAATAAGGCCATTCAATCTTAAATTTATGAAATGCTAAAATAATAGCCATCCTTCAGGGATGAACAGCAGCAAAAGATCCTTTCCAACAAACCATCACACCTCTCTCATCAAACTTCACACTTCAGGGATGATGCACTTGGGCATAATCTTTTTCCTTAGGCATTTGCTACACCACCCATACTTGCCTTTCCAATCAGAAAATGATGTAGCATGATTCACTCCATATCATCAACTTAGAATGCACTATGGAACAGTCACAGTGTAGACTTGCCATTGATTTCCACAGCTGATGTGCAGCTTCCCTTTAATAGGAAAAGAAACTGTGCAGGTCTTTATAGAGTTTCTTACTGGTAACTTGAACTCTGTGGCCTAGTGTAGAAAAGATAAAGTCACAGTAGATCATAGTTCCCCATTGGACTGCTGAGATTTCCATACCATTCTTTTGTACTTTGGTGCTGGTTTCCAACATCATCTTGTGAATTTCTTGAGTGAGATTGTATCCTTACATTTCTATAAGAAAATGTTACCCCCAGCTGATGTTTGTTAATATAGTCTATTACTTCATCCTTTGAGGACACCCTTTTCAAACCATGCAGATCAGCATTCCTAAAAGTACTCGCTATTGTAAATATCAGTGTTTCAGTTGAAAGCAGTCTAGCACAATATCATGATATTTATTTCAACACAGTGTATATATGGAAAAATGTGTGACATAAAAAAAAAAAAAAGACAGTGAACATATTCCAATAAAACAACTTTCAAGTAAGAAAAGTGAACCACATGCTTAAAAGGGGTGCATGGGTCTAAATGTGGTTTTAATTTGAAAGCCAAATTTATATCTTGCCATTTAAAATTTCAAATGTTTCACACTCTCTCAATGATTTCATCCTACACTTTGCTGATTCTGGAGTATAATGTATCCAATATTCCTGCAACCTTGGTATTCACAGCTGAACTACAACTGTCAAATTACAGGAATAAAGACTGCATTTATTATTATTATTATTATTATTATTACCACGGGCTACTCCAGGAGTCCTTAGACTCATCGAGGGAGGCCCTAAACATCATGTTCACACAGCTGTTCAACATTCTCACAGTATCTATCATACCTTGCCTTGAACTCGCTCACTGTCATAGCACCCACAACAGACTCTGGCAGCTTATTCCACTCATTTACCACTCTAAAAGTAAAGAACCCAGCTCTAACACCCCTGCTAACCACGCTCTTGCCCAGCTTCCATGGGTGTCCCCTAGTTCTCCCACCACCAGTCCTGATCTCAAAAATATCATCTGAATTAATCCTATAGAATCCTTTTAGCAATTTGAATGTCTCAATCATATCTCCCCTTTTTCGCCTATCAACTAGTTTCTGCAACCCACAAATCTTCAACCTGTTCTCATATGGTTCATTCCATAGACCTGCTATAGTGTATATATGGAAAAATGTGTGACATAAAAAAAAAAAAAAAACAGTGAACATTCTCCAGCTATGAACATATTCCAATAAAACAACTTTCAAGTAAGAAAAGTGAACCACATGCTTAAAAGGGGTGCATGGGTCTAAATGTGGTTTTAATTTGAAAGCCAAATTTATATCTTGCATTTTATATCAAATTTATATCAAATTTATATAAAACAACATATCAGAAATACTGATGAGACCTTCCTAACTAACTACAGAATATCTGGATCAGTACAAACAATTTTGCATTATCAAATACAGTCAACTCTCACAAAAGCAAGCATATATAAATCACTAAAATAGTCTATCATAATAGATTGTTTATTACTGGGAATTTTCTTAAATAACATTGTGCCTCTGGGACTTTTGAAGAGATTTTGGTTATAGAGAGTGAGTTTATTATAATGTGCTTGCTATAGTGAGCAATGTATGTACCAATTTGAAATTAATAAAAATATGCAGTCAAAGATATCAGGAATCAGCTAAAGAAATGACTGCATAAAATTTAGTCAGCACTTTAATGATTTGTTAAACTCTTAGGAATCTCATTCCATTAGAGCTCCTCAATTCAATGACATTTCTTCAAACTGTTTGCTCATCTGTCTGAAATTTCCAAATATCTGCAAGTGCTGCTTTTTCAGTATATCTTTGTCAGGACCACACAGTCACTCCTAACAAACAAAGAAATACAGGGGTGATTAGTAGCTAATTCATTATTACCTCATGTTATTATTATTATTGTATGGGCTCATTTATAGAGTCCTAAGACTCATTGTGGGATACCCAAACTATCCACAATATCTGATATACCTCTGCTTGAACCCACTAACATACAAAGTGCTCACAAATGACTCTGGCAATCTCTCACACCCCCCTACTAATCCCAATTTTTATCAACTTCCAGAGATGACTTCTTGTTCTACCCCCTCTAGCCAAGTGCTAAAACATTTCCCCCTACATCAATTATATAAACCCTTAAAGTAATCTAAATGGTTCTACATATCCCTTCCTTTTGCATATCGACCAACTTCTGCAATCAACACATCCCCAATATTGTCAAAGAGCACATTCCACAAAACATTTACCATCTTGCCTCTGAATCATCTTCTCTGCTTCTGCATCCCTAAGAAACGTAGGAGACCAGACCTGAGCACAGTAATCTAGATGAGGATGTATCAAAGCCTGATAAAGATGAAAATAACAACTTCCTTATCTCTGCTTGTTAGCGTGTTCTTCAATAGCCTAGTAATTTTATGAGCTACCCTGGTGCCCTTAGTGATATGCCTTCTAAATTCAAACTCTACCACCACCCACAAACTTCTAGCTTCATCTATTTCCCAGAGTATAATTCCATCAACGAGGTATGCAGCTTGTAGTCAATTTATCCCAATATGCATATCACTACATTAAACTGACATCCATTATCTTTTACCCACACTGACAGCCTACAGCCTATTTAAATTAATCTGCAAGCTTGCCACGTCACCTTGATTAACTATTACTCTACCCAGTTTTGCATCATCAGAAAACAATTGAATATTGCCTTTCAGATTATTTCCTATATCATTTATGTACAAATTGAAAAGTAATGGTCTCACCTGAATTCTGCTCCTTCTTATACAACTTTTTGGTATCTGTCCATCAGCCACCCTCTTACATACATAACCAGTGTCATATCCATCCCCATTATTTCTATGAGGGTTGTTTGAAAAGTTTGGTAAATTTCCAATAGATGGTGACACAATTCATTCATTCATACCAGCGTTGGCACGTATCATCTTTTTCATGACCCCTGGCAAAATTTTATCCACGTGCGACACATAGTTCTCGTTTCATTTTTAATTTGGCAAACATTAAAAATGGAGAAAAACGAGTTTCATGCAGTGATAAAACACTTTTATTTGACGAAGTGGACAGCCATGCAGATCAAAGCCGAGTTAGATGAAGTTCATGGGGACTCTGAACCAGCATTAAAGATTATTTATTTTTAGATAAATGAGTTTAAATATGATTGTAAGTCCATCGAAGATGAAGCTCGCTCCAGATGCTCGCCTGAGGTCACTATGAAGGAAATTATTGACAAAATCCATAGTATCGTTATGGAAGATCATCGAGTGAAAGTGTGTGAGATTGCTGAGATTGTAGGCATCTCCACTGAATGGGTGTATAATATCCTGCATGAAAAAAGTTGTGTGCACGATGGGTGCCATGATTGTTGACTGTCGATCAAAAATGCATGCAAAAAGACATTTCAACTCAGTGTCGCGATGTTTAATCGCAATTTGTAGGATTTTCTTCATTGATTTGTGACTGTAGATGAAACTTGGATCCACCACTACACACCTGAGTCAAAGCAGTAGTCAAAACAGTGAACAATGCCCAGTGAAAGAGCACCAAAAAGAGCAAAGACTATTTTGTCAGCTGGGAAGGTGATGGAAAATGTTTTTTGGGATTCCCAAGGAATTATCATGTTAGACCATTTGGAAAAGGGTAAGACAATAACAGGAGTCTATTATGCATCATTGTTGGACCATTTCAAAAGAAGAACTGAAGAAAAAAATGGCCAAGATTGGCACACAAAAAAGTGCCCTTTCATCAAGACAAAACGCCGTCTCACACATCGGCCGCTGCAATGGCAAAATTGCATTAACTGAGGTTTGAACTGGTTCCACATTATTATTATTTAGGCCTCCATGGAATCAAAAGACACATTGCGGGAGGTCCTTCCAAAGAAACACAAAGTCTATCAAGACAAATCGTGGGCGGTCCCTCCTAGGAAACACAAAGTCTATCATACCACTCCTTAAACTCATTGACCGTTCTCACTCTCACCACTCTATCAGGCAATGCATTCCATTGTTCAACCACCCTCCATGCAAAGAAACCACTCTGCAACCTCTTGCTCACAGTTTCCTTTCATAACTTCCAGGGATGGCCCCTTGTCCCCACTCCTTCCAACTGTTCAACCAAACAAAAGAACTCCCCAGTGTCAACCCTGTAACCACCTCTGAACAGTTTAAAAGTCTCAATCATATCACCTCTCCTTCTTCTATCCACCAAACTCTGCAGTCCACATTTCCTCGGCCGATCCTCATAATTAGCATTGTACAGTCCTGAAACTATTTTTGTTATCTTCCTTTGTACCCTTTCCACAGTTAATTTATCTCCTTCAAATCCTGGGGACCAAATCTGAGAACAATAGTCGAAGTGTGGTCTGATCAGTCTTATACAACGGAATGATAACTCTTATCTCTGCAGGTCAGTGTCCTTCTCATTATTGCAGCAATCCTCTGTGTTACCTTCACCACCTTTGCAATGTCCCCTAAATTTCAGGTTTCTATCAATCATCATTAACCCCAGATTGCTTGTCTCCCCTACTTCCTCCAGTATAGCTCCTCCCGCAGAGCATGCAGCCGTATTCTCCGGATTTGGCCCTATGCGACTTCTTCTTGTTCCCAAACTTAAAAATTTGGGTCGGTGGGAAAAAATTTTCTTTGAACGAGGATGTCATCAAGGCTGTCAATGACTAATTTGCACAATTTGACAAATCCTACTTTTTAGATAGGATGAAAAAATTAAAAACTCGGTGGACCAAATGTGAAGACCTCGATGGAGATTATGTTGAGAAATAAAGGGTGATTTTTTCCAAAAAAATGTGTTTGACTTATTTTTTTACGAAACTTCAAACAACCCTCATAATTTGTGTAATAGAGTGTGATATCAGAATTGCAAAATCCAGCAGAATCATGATGCAGCTATTTTCTTCATCCAACTCAGCTGTCACTCATTATACAAAAGTTAGTAAATTACTAAGGCATGAATAACCCTTCACAGAGCCCTGTTGTCCCTCATAGAGTATCATATTCTTATTCACCCATTCTTGTTTATCAACTCTCTTTTTTAACCAATTTTTCCAGTACTTATACCACCACTCCTGAGATGCTGACTGGTCTATCATTTGCTACTGCAGTCTAAGAACTTTCTTTATACAAAGGAATTATTTTGTCCCCTTTCCACTTCCTCAGAACTCTACCAGAGCTGAGACTTAAATTACTAGTTCCCTTACATATTTTCATAAAACACGAGATGATATCCCATCTAATCCCGCATTCAGTTTAAGACTGAGATTCTGTAATATCTTAAGAACCTCCATAAATTAAAGATACCAAGAAATTATATACTTGGTTTAATCCTTTTTCCAAATGTAAGCAAACAAAATTTGCACCTGAAATATAATCAGGACTAGGGCAACTTGTATATAGAAGCTAATGACTTCACATCACTTGCCTTAGTATCCCATTATGCAAAGCACATATCCTTATGGGTATGTGCTTTGCATATAATTTTTTCCAAAATTCTTAATACACTAACTGCCCGATCTTAGCTCAAAACCTACTCACTTTGATTCACCACACTCTTTGATTACACAAGTAAATCAAATCCTGTCGGCTGTGCCACTGTAATGTTACGGTGACTTATGTTTATTAGCTTTTAATTTTACTGTGTTTACCTATATTTGATCTCACTAAATCTCCAATTACTTCTTTGTCTGCTGCGCCTTTGTAAAGTTACTTTATTTGTTATATACCCTTTACCTATCTACCTTACTTAATCATTTATCTCTCTTAAGTCTCATTAATTCCTTACTCATACAAATCTTATTATTTCTCTAACTGTTGGCTGCCATAAGCGTATTGAATGATAGTGCACCGTACTGTAAACAAAGACACTGCCTCAGGCCAGAGCCAATCCCTTTGTTATATTTTTGGTATTAATCCCATTTCAAATTTTGGAAAAATTTAATTGTTAACGGTGCATCATCCAAAATTATTAGACTAGAGAAGCTTCGTTGTCTGGGAGAAAACACTCAGAATGGCACAATATTCATACAATTACTATTCCAAATTTCATCAAAAACTTATGTGTCTTAATTTTACTGCAGTCGTGGCTATCCCCAAAAATCTTGATTCGCACAGGTTCTACTTTATGAGTGGTGCATTGAGAACATAGATCATGCAAGTTATTAGGTTGACAAGAAAGGATTTATTCAAAAAAAAAATTACGGTACAATTACTGATAATTAGTTAACTAAACAAATTCAATCATGCAGGTGGGTGTAACTTGGGCATTCTTAATTCTTCTCAACATGAAGCAAAATCTATTACTAAACAAATTATGAATTCCCTCTAACTGCTTAACATTCTTGGGTAATCATTTACCAAATCTTTAGTCTTGGGAACTATTTGACTATAACAAAACTATATATTCAATCGCAACTTTTTACAAGTCCTCATATACAGAGCTACAACATTCTACTTGTGGATCAGATTCTAAAGTCCTATTATACTTCAAAAGTCCAATAATTTATCAGTTCCTATCTTCGTTACAATCTAACATTTCTGTATACACAAAAGATTGAAAGTTCTTACATTACTGGGGCATTAGGATCTCTCTGGCTTTCTCCTTTGATGATATGTTATATTCTTGCGGTTCGTTATTAAGTTGTTTCTTCCTTCGGTTTACTGCTTTCAGAAAAGACTGGCTAGCGAATATGTTTATGATTCACTTCCTTCGATGCAGGCGAAGCTGGTCTGGGGATCAGTCCACGTGGTTCCGCATTTCATCTCGGTCTATGCTGATTTTACCACTGTGCCGAGGCCAATGCTTTCTCTGAATCTTTATCTAACTCCATAGCTACCAATGGACATCGTCCTTCTCAACCGCACTCGAACTTCCTTCTCTGGGAACAAGATGAAAAAATCCCCAAGTTGGCGTTGCCGAGCTCTATATATTCACTGCTGTGATATTCTCCCTACTACGTCATTTTTTACCAGGCACCTAATTCTTCTGCACTCCATGCTGTTGCTCCTCCTTGCGTGTCCATAGGAAACTCCCTTACGCCTTTTTAGACTTTGCGTACATGACTGCCTCCGGACATGTTCTTAATCCGCTTATCTCTTCTGTAACTTTGATCTAAACTTTCGCATACTAATTTTTCACCTATTTTCAACCTCAGTTATATTTAGAAAGACACTTAATATTATAATGCATAAGAAGAATTTTAAATCCTGGACTTGATCGTTATTTTACAATCAATTTCACCTTTACCAATATACAAGTATTTCTCCAAGAATTTTGATACTTGCTAAATCTGAATGAAATGTAGTACAATAAATTTATCCTTCATTCAAGATTTAACACTACCATACACCATACATATTTTAAACCATTAATTACCATTATTAATTCTGCAGAGAAGTAAGGTTCAAGTTGAAACATCCAATTTATTCTCTTTACCAAAGGAATTCTTTCTTTTATAGAGACTAAACTAATGTTGCACTGTCTGAAGCCATCCTTCCATATACACAGTAATTCAATTCACAAAAATGATTCAAGTTAAACCAATTCAAATATAATCTCGTTCTCCTGGATCACTATCTTCTCCTAAAAACTCTCCTAATCATCCATACTGACTACAGGCTCATGCTGGAACTAGCTATCAGACACATCACTTCTTCTTTCACTACGCATTATTCCCGCTTCCCATCAGACACATCACTATTATTACTCAACTCTATCATGTGAGAAAATTACTTGCAAATTTTCCAATTACACTATTTTCTTTACTTGATCTAACAATCTTATGATATATATGGATATTCTTTTCACTGTCTTCCAAAGTTACTGCTGTTTATATATTTATTTTGCAATTTTCATCTTGCATATACTGTCCATTAATCCATTCTTTAGTTTTCACTTACACCAACAACTCACTTTTACAGTTACTTAATGCATCCCTATCTCAGCTCATTCTTTGATGTCATCAACTTGATTTTAAATTCTTGCATGATGCATTCATTTTCATTTCATCTTACTTCATATCAATATGCAAATTAACGCTTGTACCCTCCTCTTTGTAGTTATTCTTACTAGTACGTGTCTCTTATTTTTAATGCTCACTTTCTTTACTAGCTTTCTTATTGATTCTTTTATCTAGGTTCAGAAAGGTGAATTCATACTGACACATGACATTGAATAAATTTACTGTGATGCTATGTATTTAAAAGTAAATTCAATTTCACTAAAAAAATTCACAAGTTCATGACTCCATGTATCAATAACTGTCCATAAATAGCAAAACCAGCAGAACAAACATGCCAAGGAATTTATGTATATAAATACTTACTGAGCCTCCAATGGGGGTAGAAGAGATCTATTCATTAATGTTGGTAGCGGAACATATGAACAACTGGAAATGTCGTCCATGCGATTGTCAATGGAGCAAGAGTGTGGTATATTATTTGTTAAATCAGACAATGGTAGTTCACCTACAAGGGAAAAAAAAAAAAAAAAAAAAATATATATATATATATATATATATATGTAAATATATCCTTAAACATGCCAAAAACTGACTCGATTCTAATAATATGAATATGCAACACATACAGTTTTGTCAGTCATGCCTGTAATGGACAGGTGATGCACAACCCCACTTTCCTATGGTATGACTTGTTTCCATAAATGGACTCTGGCGAAACTAGAAGGTATTTCTGCTATAAAGGGATACCTTCCTAGTTGGAGGACATGCCAACTAAACTAAGTAGGTGATAGAACAACTTCGCTGCCCTATGAAATAGCACTATCTGATTTACTGGAGGCCTGAAGCATATGGAATGTTTGGTCTACAAGCAAGGATTCTGGGTTCTATTTCCCCCTCTCCTCCATGCAATGAGAATGATACTGTTCAAGATCATGCCAAACATGCTTAGAGCACCATAAACTTCTCCAGTTTAAGGGTGTGTCAGTTAAACAGTGGGCTAGAGGTCAGCTGCCAGTTAGTGCTTGAGCTAGAATCTCTCAGTAATGAGTCAGGAGTCTACTTGCTCAACTGACACACAATCCTGCTGCCACATTCTCTACGTTGTCAGGCACTACAAAGGTGTCAATTGGGACGACTCCAGAATTTTTAGTCCTCCTTTCCTTGGTCTGACTACTGCTTCCACTCATCTTACCCTAACACCTTCTTCAAATGAGTCAAGGAAATTATCCTCACTGGTATGAAGGCATCATCCCTCATTCTACCTAATATCCTTGTTCACTTTCCAATCCCTGATTCAACAGAAAGTGTATCAATGCATTCAAAGAAAAAATTCAGCTTATTTCACATTACTTGCATCAAGAACTCCAGCTTCATATTCCACCTATATCAAAGAATTAACAAATGCAACACAGTCATCAGCAGATCCACATCAGATTTTATAAAGGTCAAAAGCAGAAAACTTGCCTCCTGTCAAAATGGAAGCCATGCCTTCTGTTCCATAGCTACTGGAAGCACCTTATGCCTCCTATAGTTTTTCAACAAAAAAGACATCAGAAAAGTACTAGGGCACTAAAAAGTCTTTTGTCCTGATGGCATCTCTCCAATTGTTCTTAAACATTGTGCTCCAGAGCTAACAACTATCTTACTCTTGTTGAGAGGCTTATACGCTGGTTAGACATAATAACTAATATTTAAAGAATTGACAGCGTATACTGGAAATATAGATTAAATAAACTTTAATATACACTTTCCGATATTTCGGCGAACGTTACGTTGCCATCTTCTTGGGAACTTACTAAAAGGACACGTGCACACAAGTACTAATACAACAAATGAGACTGAGGCTAGGACGCTAGCGTTTTCCTAAAGTCCTGATGGTGCCCCCTGGCGGGCTATATTGGTAGTTCTTGGCCTTTGGGCTGACGTTCTTTTGATAAAAGTTTCCCAAATTTGGGGCAGTTTCATGCATCCAAATTTGTTGAGGTTTGGCATGTTCCTAAGGGCCGAGGCTGATTCCATGAATAGTCTTTCATACTTGAACTTGCTGCGGTGTATTACTGTGGCTTTCTTCCATCTTATTCTGTGGCGAGTATCCAGAGCGTGGTCTGCAAGCCCAGAGTGGCTGTACTGGTGGAATCGGATGTAATCCTTGTGTTCTGAGATTCTGATATTTGCTGTCCTGCCTGTTTGGCCAAAGTAGGACAGTTTACAGCTGCAAGGGACCTGGTATACACCAGGTAGGTCTAGGGGAAGTGGTTGGTCTTTGGTAGAGCGGATAAGGGATGCCAGTTTTCTATGTGGTCTGTAACAAGTGGTCAAGTCATGTTTTTTTAAGATTTTATTGATTTTTTCTGAGGTGCCTCTGATGTAGGGAATAGTGATGGATTTAGAGTAATCTTTTTTGTGAGGGGGAGGGGTTGGTGGGTTGTGGATAACTGGGTTAAGTATTTTTTGGATTTTTTGGAGGGGGTAGCCGTTGGCTGAGAAAGTGTCACGGATATGATTTAGTTCAGAGGTTAGGGCTTGATCATTAGAACAGATTATTTTTGCCCTGTTGAATAATGTTTTAATAACTCCATATTGTTGTGAGGGGGGGTGGTGGGATTGTTGGTGAATGTATCTGCCTGTATGGGTGGGTTTTCTATAAACTGAGAAAACCAAGGTTCCATCAGGTTGGCGGGTGACTAGTGTGTCTAGGAAGGGGAGGTTATTGTTTTCCTCTTTTTCCAGGGTGAATTTGATTCTAGGGTGTTGGTTGTTCAAGTGTATTAGGAAGGAGAGGAGTGAATCCGGGCCATGTGGCCAAATAGCGAAAACATCATCAACATAGCGAAGCCATATGGTAGGTTTTTGTGGGGCTGAGTTTAAGGCTTTCTCTTCAAACACCTCCATGAAAAAGTTGGCCAAGGGTGGGGAAAGTGGTGAACCCATGGCTGTCCCCTCTATCTGTTTGTAGAATTTTTCCTGCCAAACGAAATAGCCTGAGTTCATTGTAAACTGAAATAGGGCTGAGATATCGGGAGGAAATTTAGCTTGGATTAGCTCTAAGGTTTCTTTGAGAGGGACATTCGTGAATAGGGAGGAGACATCAAAACTGACCATTATGTCATTGTGTTGGAGTGTAAGGTTTTCTATACTGGCTTTGAAGTGGGCTGAGTTTTTTATGTGAGATGGTGTATTTACCGGCCGAGGAATTAATGATTCAAATTGAACGCGGGATCCGCCAACTTCCAACCCACATCGCCAACGACATTAGATTGGATGTAGCCTGTGTTCTCAATAAAGCAAAACCTCCAAAATCCAACATATCCATTAGTGAATACAAGGCACTACAAGAATTGAAGAGAAACAAAAAAATAGTGATCACCAAAGCGGATAAGGGGAACGCCACTGTGGTACTCAATCTTAAAGACTACACAGGTAAGCTCAAGGCTTTATTATTAGATCGCTCCACTTACCTCCCCATTGATTACAATCCCACCAGCTCACAAATTAGAAAACTCCATAGGCTCCTTAAGAAGGTCACTTCTTGGCCTGTGGAGATTACCAACAGACTAAAACCCTATAACTCTAGACCCCCCCGCATATATGGGCTCCCAAAAATACACAAAGAAAATGTGCCATTACGTCCCATAGTGGATGGCATTGATTCCCCCACTTACAAACTAGCCAAGCATTTAGCCAAAGCGCTCTCACACTATACTGGCAATACACCATCTCACATAAAAAACTCAGCCCACTTCAAAGCCAGTATAGAAAACCTTACACTCCAACACAATGACATAATGGTCAGTTTTGATGTCTCCTCCCTATTCACGAATGTCCCTCTCAAAGAAACCTTAGAGCTAATCCAAGCTAAATTTCCTCCCGATATCTCAGCCCTATTTCAGTTTACAATGAACTCAGGCTATTTCGTTTGGCAGGAAAAATTCTACAAACAGATAGAGGGGACAGCCATGGGTTCACCACTTTCCCCACCCTTGGCCAACTTTTTCATGGAGGTGTTTGAAGAGAAAGCCTTAAACTCAGCCCCACAAAAACCTACCATATGGCTTCGCTATGTTGATGATGTTTTCGCTATTTGGCCACATGGCCCGGATTCACTCCTCTCCTTCCTAATACACTTGAACAACCAACACCCTAGAATCAAATTCACCCTGGAAAAAGAGGAAAACAATAACCTCCCCTTCCTAGACACACTAGTCACCCGCCAACCTGATGGAACCTTGGTTTTCTCAGTTTATAGAAAACCCACCCATACAGGCAGATACATTCACCAACAATCCCACCACCCCCCTCACAACAATATGGAGTTATTAAAACATTATTCAACAGGGCAAAAATAATCTGTTCTAATGATCAAGCCCTAACCTCTGAACTAAATCACATCCGTGACACTTTCTCAGCCAACGGCTACCCCCTCCAAAAAATCCAAAAAATACTTAACCCAGATATCCACAACCCACCACCCCCTCCCCCTCACAAAAAAGATTACTCTAAATCCATCACTATTCCCTACATCAGAGGCACCTCAGAAAAAATCAATAAAATCTTAAAAAAACATGACTTGACCACTTGTTACAGACCACATAGAAAACTGGCATCCCTTATCCGCTCTACCAAAGACCAACCACTTCCCCTAGACCTACCTGGTGTATACCAGGTCCCTTGCAGCTGTAAACTGTCCTACTTTGGCCAAACAGGCAGGACAGCAAATATCAGAATCTCAGAACACAAGGATTACATCCGATTCCACCAGTACAGCCACTCTGGGCTTGCAGACCACGCTCTGGATACTCGCCACAGAATAAGATGGAAGAAAGCCACAGTAATACACCGCAGCAAGTTCAAGTATGAAAGACTATTCATGGAATCAGCCTCGGCCCTTAGGAACATGCCAAACCTCAACAAATTTGGATGCATGAAACTGCCCCAAATTTGGGAAACTTTTATCAAAAGAACGTCAGCCCAAAGGCCAAGAACTACCAATATAGCCAGCCAGGGGGCACCATCAGGACTTTAGGAAAACGCTAGCGTCCTAGCCTCAGTCTCATTTGTTGTATTAGTACTTGTGTGCACGTGTCCTTTTAGTAAGTTCCCAAGAAGATGGCAACGTAACGTTCGCCGAAATATCGGAAAGTGTATATTAAAGTTTATTTAATCTATATTTCCAGTATACGCTGTCAATTCCTTAAATATTAGTTATTATAACTATCTTACATTGTTTCTACCATCTATTATACATAGCTAGAACTTATCTCAATGCATGTAAGCAATCGCATATCAAGCCTATTATGAAAAAAAGGGAGATAGAAGTCTAATGTCAAACTACCGACAAAGTGGCAATTACTTCTGTCATCTCCAAATTAATGGATAAAGTTATCAATAGCCAACTTTTCCAGTACTTAGAGGCACACCAATTAATCAGAGATCACCACTATGGATTCTGCCATTCAAAATCCACAGCTGACCTCTTAGTTCCACAACTGGACATGGTCGATGTTGAGGTTTTGAGAAACATGTTGCCCTTAACACTTCAAGAACTTTTACCCATGTCTGGCACCGAGGAATGCTAAAAAAATTGCCAGTCTTGATCCCTTTGTCATCAACTGTAATTGGGTGGCTAGCTTTCTCTTTGGTCATGATAGATCTCTCCCTATCTATTTGATATTCACCACCTCAAGGTTCTGTCTTATCACATACTTTCTCTTGTACATAAATTACTTACAATCACCACTAATCCTATCCATAGCATTGCAGATGACAGTATTCTCCATTCATTCCTACTCATTGACAAACCATGCAGTACTCTGAGATTCCAAGCTACAAGATAATCCACAACTAGTGCCGTAAATATTGATCTATATACTATCCATGGCACGAGAACAATCTTGTCATGTTCAATGCCACCAAAGCAGTCTTACCTTTTCTCTTAAAAGAGATCTCTGTTCACCTACCTTTACCCTCAATAATACACAGATCACAAGATCAGATCTCTCTGCTTGGACTAACCTTTACCTCCAGCCTCTCATGGCATAAACACATCAAATCAATAGCTTCTTCAGCATACAAAAAAAACTAGGTATTCTCTTTGTTCAAGATGCTATTTTAACATGCAACCAACTCCTAACCATATACAAATCTCAAATCTGCCAATGCTTACGTACACCACCCCAAAAGGGTGATGTGCGTAAAACTTCCTTTAAAATCCTTGATGCTGTCCAGAGGCATGCAATTTGGTTCATAGATGATCCTTCTCTTATATATTCACTTTAACTTCTATCTCACAGACACAATGTTTCAACACTGTATCTATTCTATGGGTACTTCAGTGGTCATCACTCCAATGAACTCTCATTTTTCCTCTTTCTGTTGCACATGTTAGTACAAGAGAAGCAGCTGCCTGTCATCCCTTTCCTATGCAACAGTAAACATACTGAGCTTGCTTCTACTCTTCTTCTTCTTCTTTTATTCCACCCACCTCTATCCCCCTGGAACAGTTTTCCTCATGAAGTGTTTTCAAACAGCTACAACCAGCAACTCTTGTTGCTGGTTCCAGCTATTTGTTCTTTGAGCTCCTGTATATTGGATCAATATAAAAAAGTCATGTGGAAGAATATAATAAATTTTTCATGGTAATTTTTCATTACCATGAAAACTTTATTATATTCATAATTTTTTTTGTTACCTGCGAATATCTATCTATGGGGTGCTTAAGGGTCAAAGCTATATAACAGAGGGAACCTCCACTTAGCATTTAAAAAGGAATGCAGAGACCCAACCACGGCTTCTAATCTAATCATCAATCCTCACCTTCTCGTGGTTCACCCTGTTAGGTATCTATCTGGATACTGAACAAACGAGGATGGGCTTGCAAATTAGGATTTAGCCGACCAAACTGTATTCTTATTGGCTTAAGTCAAAACATAAAACAATGGTACAACATGACAGAATTTCATGCTGGCTGAGGAGTCGCCCAGTTAAACAAGGGCACTGTTGTTTTCGCCAGGGAACCAGGGCAACAGCAAAAAGTCAGCTACTGGAACAAATCCTAAAACCTACCCCAACTCAGCATCACCCGAGTTCAAGATCGGTACTATCAACATAAGAAACCTGAATGGCAAAGAAATGGAGCTAGCTGAGGAATCGGATAAGTACCAGATCGACATAATAGGGGTAACTGAAACAAAAAGGGCAAAAACCGGTGAAATATTACTGAGCAATAAATATTTCAGAATGGGGAACTGGACAATGAAACTTATTTGTGCCTATGGTCCCACAGAAGGTTCTACTAAGGTAGAAGGGGAAAAATGTTTTGAGACTTTAGAGAAAGCAAATGACACAATGAAAAAGGAAAAGTTGGTCCTTGTTGGGGATCTAAATAGCAGAGTAAGAAATGATTGTCAGACATACAAAAATCATTTGGGAAAATTTGGAGAAAAGAGCAAAGCTAATAATAATGGCAAATATCTGTTGGATTTTTGCTAGGACATGGACTGGAATGTTATTACTAACACAATGTACCAACATAAAAATGTGCAAAAATTCACATGGAGAGAAGAAGCAAGGAATAAGAAAAGTCTCATTAACTATGTTATTGTTGATATTGATGTTTTCTCCCTGGTGCAGGACACCAGAGTGTACAAAGGATTTGAAATTGGAAGGGATCACTATTTAGTCTTGAGCAGGATAAAATTGAATTTCATTTTGAAAAGAAAAATATGTAAGAAAGTTTTAAAGCGAATAAAAGTTGAGTAGCTCTCAGATGTGAACTGTAGACTAAAATACACAAAGATTATTGAAGAAAAAATGAAAGAGTTTGAGAACAGGAACTAAATCTTGGAGATTCAGTGGTAAGCCTTGAAGAAAACCCTGATTGATTCAGCCAGAGAGAAATGTGGTGAGGTTATCTGCAAGGATAGAAAAATCAGAACTCCATGGTGGACATAGGAAGTTAAAGAGGTACTGAAGGAAAAGAAGAAAGCATATCAATCTCACAGACACAAGTTCCTGGCAAATAAGTCAGCTTGTGCTCTTAGCGAATACAGAGACAAATGTAAGAAAGCTAAACACTGTGTAAAACTAGTCATGGGAAGACTTTGGTAAGAACACAGAAAATAAATATCAAGAAGATGGCAAGATATTCTGGAGGTTGTTGAAGAAGCTCAGAAATGGAGGAAAGAGTGCTATAAAAGGAATTAAGGATGATAAAAATGAAATAAAACTGGAGAAAAAGATATCTTTGAAGTATGAAGTAGTGATAGCAAAGTGGTAAAAAAAATACTCAACAGGCATACAGTCAGGAACACCTATCCATACTTGAAGTAGAAAAAGCCATCAAAAGCCTGAAATGTGGAAAGGCAGCAGGAGTAGATGATATTTGACAAAAAATGTTCAGATATGTAAGTATAAAAGTCATGCATAGTTCAGAAGGCCTGAACAGAGGGACGAATTCCAGATGACTGGAGTAAAGCTCTCTTAGTACCCATATATAGAAAGGGAAATAAAACTGAATGTGAGAATCACAGAGGTATTTCTCTACTGAGTGTTCCCGGTAAGATTTATGTAAGTATACTTGAGAAACGGTTGAGAAGAATTGTGAAAGAAAAGTTTGGTGAAGGACAAGCTGGATTCAGGCTAAATAGAGGCTGTCAGGATCAGATCTTCACTTTACGACAAGTTGAGAAAGCATGGGAATATAACAAAGATCTGTATTTAAGTTTTGTCGATCTGGAAAAGGCATATGACAAGGTGCCAAGAGAGAAGCTATTCAATACGCTACAGTTATATGGTGTCAATGGGATATTATATTAAGCAATACTTAGTCTTTATTTGATTTGTGAGTCAGCAGTTAGAATTGAAGAAGTACAGGAAGATGGTTTAATGTTAAATCTGGTGTGAGACAAGGATGTACATTATCCCCTCTGTTATTCATTATCTATATGGATCACATTATGAAGAAAAGTGGAATTAAACCTGATATCAAAATTGGAAATGTTAATGTCAGCTCTTTGCTTTATGTGGATGATGTTATACTTCTAAATAAATGCTAGAAGTCTTCAAGATTCTCTGACTAAAGTGAATAACTATTGTAATAGATATGGTACGAAGATCAGCAATAAAAAGACAAAGACAATGAAAACAGGCAGAAGCACTGAAAATATCAAATGCATTGTGAATGGAGAACCTATAGAACAAGTGAAACATTCCAGCTACTTAGGCATGGTTTTTAGTGAAGATGGTAAATTAAATATGGAAATAGACAACAGAATCAACAAAGATGGTACCGTAGGAAGTCAACTGAATAAATTTATATGGAATAAGAGAGAAATTATCCAAAACACAAAATTAGCTATATACAAGACAGTGTTCAAACCAATTTTAACTTATGCATCTGAGAGCTGGGTCAGAAGTAAAACACTTGACAAAAGACTAGAGACTGCAGATATGAGAGTCCTGAGAAAGATTAGGGGCATGAACAGATGGAATCAATGGGGAATGGGCGAAAACTCAGAAGGGGGAGGAACACCCCTTCGAATTTTCAAAATTTGAGTCCTCAGAATTCAAGGTGAACCGGCCTAACAGTCTGGAACTCGGAGGGGTTGGGCGCCAGAGGCACGGGGGGGGACCCTTTTGAGTCTTCAAAATTCAAGTCATCTGAATTCAAGGACAACCAGCCTACCAGTCTGGAACTTGGGAGGTTGGGTGCTGTATGCACCGGGGGGGGGGGGTCTTTTGAGTCTTCAAAATCCGAGTCATCAGGATTTAAGGAGAACTGGCCTACCAGTTCGGAACTCGTGGGGGGGGGAACCCCCTAGTACACTATAATATGTTTACTCTTCTCTTGGAAAATCTGCATATAACCTGATCCACATTCCTTTTATATAAATTGATCTATTGCAAGTCAATAACAGCCTTATACCCTAAGTCACTAACATGGTAGACAAAATGACCTCTGGGATTTCTATACCACTTTTTTCATGGTCTGATTAATGTTTCCACTCTTCTGATTCTAGCACCTTCTCTGATGAAATAATTGAACAATCCTTAGTGCAATTCAGGTCTTCATTCTCCGCTTCACTGAAAATCCTTGACACATACTCAAGTCATGGTTCTCTAAAAAATATGATTTTGCAGTCTATGATAAATATACTACACATACACAATGGATTAAATCAAAAATTCCAGCTTCACACTCAGACTACATAACAAAACAGTGTAATGAAATCAATAAATCCAAAGTAGACTTTGTAAGGCCAAAATGCAAAAAAGCTTGCCTCCAACTTCAGTGGCAACTGAACAGTGCCATCAGGATGCAAATGTTCAGCTGCCACTGAAGTTGGAGGTAATATCACTCAAAGAAAAAGCAGACCTCTTGGCATCAATCTTTTCTCTCAACTCTTGAAGAGATGACAAAGGCAAATCATCTCCCACTATACCACATACTCCTTTTAGATTCTTTGCCATAAGATCAGAAAAATCTTTAGTAGTCTTGATACTAATGTCTCTTTTTATTTATTATTCAGAATTAAAACTTACCCTATAAAGAATATATAAGCTGGCATGGAAGCAAGACTTAATATAACCTTTCCCTAAAAAGGGAAGATAAAAAAATCAGCCATCAAACTATCATTCCAATGATCTCACTGCATCAATCTACGAATAGATGGAAGTTATCAATAACCAGTGATTACTAGTATGGATTCCATTCTACAGAAGACCACTTTGCAAACTTTACACAACTCTGGACACTTCATGTGAAAAGTTTGAAGAAACTCATATGGTAGCTCTTAATATTTCCAAAGCATTAGATCATGTGCCACATCAAGACAGACCTGATTACAAAGCTACCATCTTATGGTTGGTCTCTCTCTCTTTCTATTGTCCTCAGTGAATGGATTGCTAGCTTCTCCCCCCTCATCAAATTTCTTTATCAATACTGGAGCACCAAAGAGTTCTGTGCTCTTACTTGTTCTTTTCCTCTCATACATAAATTATCATCTCCTTTTCTCTCTCTAAACTCAAATCCTATTCTGAGTTGCTTTTCATTCGAGAAACCTTGTAGCACTCACAATTAAAGAATTTTCCATAACCAATATCTTAAACACTGATCTCCTCATCATTCTTAAATGAGATGTAGATAATCTAATGAATTTCAATGCCATCAAAACAACACAATTCTGTCCTATTTCCTGGAAGAAAGATCTTATCTCACTAGAAGTAAGAAGCTCAGAGAAAAAAACCTTCAATGCTCTGTCCCCATTATCCCTTAATCTATAGCCTCATCAATTTTTTGTACTCCAGTTCCATCTATGTGATACACAGCCTGTAGTTGGTCTCTAAGTAAATAATCTTAAACTTCGAACCAGCATCCTGATTCTTTGCCTAAACTGCCGATCTAATCAGATCATCTGGTAGGATCTCAATATCATCTTTCTTAACTATTGCTTGCCCCCTGTTTAGCATCATTGCAAAGAACTGTTTAACCCACCCTTCCAAATCATTCCCAATACCATTAATATTCAAAGTGAACAGCAGTGGCTCAAGTACAGAGCCCTCTGCATGGCTCACCAATTCTTTATCTTTTATTCAACTCTTTCATATACTACCCTTCGGTGTCTGTAAATCAGCCACTCTGTTATATATGCCAGAAGCTTCATGTCCATTCCCATTTGCTTTAACTTGTGTAACAAAATTCCATGTGGTGTCCTATCAAATGTGTCTTCTAAATCCAGTAATATTACAGTGTAGCCATTTCCTTATCTAACTCAGCTGGGACTTTATTGCAAAAAATGAGTAAATTGCTAAAACAAGATCTCACCACAAAGCAGTGCTGTTTCCCCCATAGAGTATTACATTTCTGTCCATTTCTGAATGGATGAATTTGGCTAAACTTTGAATTTCATTTTACACTGGCTAACTACATAATTCAGAAAGCTTGGAAAGAGATTAATACAGATGAGAACTCTTCTGCTACAAGAAGAGTGGGGGGGGGGGAAACAAATGATATAACTACAAGAAAGAACATACTAGTAGCAGAGTTATGAAGGTAACTTATGTTAAATTCTAACGTAAGAATTTTCCAGCCCCCCCCCCCCCCCCCGCCCCTTATATTAGATGACTAGTTAAGACCTATCATCTAAATTAACAAAAGGGAAAAGAAGGCAGAATGCCAGAATTATAGAGGTATTTCCTTACTTTGCATTCCAATAAAAATACAGACATGTTTTATGAAAATTTGAACAAAACAGCATATCACAATGGAAATTAGGTGATCAAACATAAGCACAACAATCTTGTATGGTCTAAACAATACCTAGCTCAGTTAAACAACCACCTTATTTTTACACAGCAAACTGCTGCCAGCGTGCTCCTTAATACAGCACTATCGTATACCTTTCACAACACTTCAAACATGTCCTCTGAAATTCATGCCACTGTTAACCTGGTCAACTGCCACTCCAGATTCCAAATTTTGTTCACCTCATGAATCTGAGTTTTACCAATTCCAAAGTGTAACACCAACACCTGGGCATTTATTAACAATAAAACTGCAACCACACTCATTTGTCTGAGATAAAAGTCTTTTTTAGTGTCTCTGAAGAGAATTAACATGAGCATCACTCCTTGTAACTCTCCCCAGGTGTACATTCATCATCAGCATACAATTGAAGATCTCCTGTTGCTCCAAATAAAATATCATTCACAAATAAGTTAAGCAGCATGGCCCAAGAACAGAATCCTGTGATACACCACTGGTTATCTTTCTTTTCTGGACATTGCTAAACCATATACAATTTTCTAATGTCGTTCAGAGTACAATCTCTCATCAAACTTATCTTCCCCAATTTGTAACCAGAAAGTTTCAAAATGCCTTTGTGAAACACAAGAATATCATCATATATGAATCTCCTTTGTCCAATCCATTCATCACTTTATCATAAAATACATTGCTAAAGCAAGACCTGTACTTCAGAAATTCATGCTGAACCTCATTAAGAATCCTCTATCTTACTTCTAAGGCTTGTGTGAATGGGGAATATGTCAAACATTTAAGTCAGGTATAAATTCCACATGCAGGCTTTGTTGACCAATTATTTTATTGAGTTTAAACCTCTACTACTTTCATGTGCATCGTGGTACAATTCATGAGAATCAAACATTTTGGTATTCTTTTTCATTATCAACATTACTTCTCTTCAGATCAACTACTAACACTTTATAAATTTCAATGCTGCTCTAATATCTGGGGTGGTGCCTCAATGCTAGATTGTATCTAAAAGAGAGCTATTCACTTAAGAGATGAACTTTTTTTCAATGACTCCTTCTAATTGCTTTCCCAATGAATTCAGTGAGTTCCAGAACTAACTGAATCAACTTCTCTACCTTCAAAAATCTCATCTTCTCATCCTCTGTTCTTGGAAGAGTATTCCCCATACCATTTTCTCCAATGTGTAAAACAAAGAAAACACAATAACGATTCCATTCTTTTCTAATTACTAACACACACAGCACTTTAGTGTTACAAGCCTTCAGACCTCTGGTGTGTGTGTGGGGGGGGATTGCTATATATATATATATATATAACTTGGTAGCATATTGATAATTTTCAAGTATCACTCATTTCAAGAATTACAGATAATCAAATTTAATGAAAATTTATCACTAAACAAATCATTTGCACCTACTGCTACAGTTCTCTCTTTTGCCTGTTTCCCCTACATCCTCTTAGGCAGTGTTACACATCTTTAAATTTAGCATCTGGATAACATGCTTTCAAAATCTACCAATTACATCACCAACTGCTAAATCTCCTTCAATCATAATGTCTTTCTTTTTCCTATCTTTTTCTTTTCACCACCCTAAACTATTTTTATTTATTCAATTCATACTTCATTCTCTCTACTGTTTTCTTCCATTTTCATCATGATCATCATCTGAACAGATAATGATGAACATATCGTCATCTGTTCACTGGACATCCACAGATGCCATATGGTCACTCAGATTCTTAGTGATGTGCTACAGCAGTTCTGTTGTATGCCTTTTTTGGAGGCTTCTACTTTCTGCAGATCAGTCACTTTACACACACCATCCATCCATCTCATTGACAGTCTACCCCTTCTTCTTTTTCCAGAAACTTTACCTTCTATTATTGTTCTGAGAAGTCCTCCTTCCACCCTTTCAATGTGTCCAAAATATTTTAACTTTCTTCTGTCAATATCCTTAAGGAGACTTAAATTTCTACTCATTTTTCTAACACCCATTCATTTGTATGCCTTTCAGTATATGATATCCTCAACAGCCTTCTGTAACACCACATCTTGAAAGCAGCTATCCTTTTCTTATCTGACTTTTTTACGTTCCAAGTCTCACATTCATAAGTTGCTGCTGGAAAAACAACTGCATCGAAAATCCTCAACTTTGTTCCTATGGAGATAGATCCATCCTTTCAGATTTTAGACAAGTCTCTGACTGTTATTTTTAGCCATTCCTAATCTTCTTCTAATGTCTTCTGAACAGCAATTCTTCACATTATTAATGATGAATCAGGTACTCAAACTTACTGACTTCCTCCATTCTTTCTCCATTAAGGTACACTTGTTTCTCAAGAGCTTCCCTGTCTGAATTTCCTTTTAGAACCATAATCTTTGTCTTGCTAGGATTGAGCCAAAGTCCTATATTATTACTGATCTCATTAATATATCATATAAACACCTATTATACCCCCACCCAATTATGTTTATTATTTCAATAGAGATATTAATAAACCTACAAAATACATGTATCATTAAATTACATGCTGCTGATAACTCAATGGTAATAATTTTAATCTTATTAGCAGAAGATGCACCCATTTAGCATTTTCCCCTTTTATATATACAAATTTTGTCTTTTTTCAAGATCTTTGAAGCATTTTTTCTAAGTTCTATTCACATAAAGTATAATAAGTACAATGACAATTAATCCATTCAGTTATGGAGGAGGAGGGAGGGGAATAATCGATGTTGGGATTGGGGAGTGAGCAACTGAATAACTCACAAAACTGAATGCAATTAACAAATGCTGGAATGATTGTTTTTCAGAATTTTTCAAATTACTACGTACTAATTATGTAGTGTATGAATTTCTACTTGCCATCTGGTATGAAACTATATCTGCCTACAGGAGACTTTACGATACTTTAAAATGTTTTATGTTTGGCCCTAGAACAGGTTTCCAGATTATCTTCATTCACCAAGAATACTTAATTGTGCAAGAGGTTCCCTACACCTCATAGCTGAGATGCACATAAAATATTCACAAAAACATAACAAAATATATATATTTTTAATACTTTTAATGTGAATTTTATTTTTGGATATCGATTACTTATACAAAGAGAATTCAATAGTTATTTTAAATAGTACTGACTATTACATCAAGATCACCTCCATGTTATCAGACTCTTCTGCATATTTGGAAATGGACCATGATCCTACTTAAAAATGAATGATCTAATCTCCAGTTCTTTTGAATTTACAGAAGACTTTAAGCAAAACTGAAATCCAGAAACCTGATCACTCAGAGATTATAAGGCATGCATAAAGTTCATAAGACAGACATCCCTCTATGTTTAATAGTTGATGGCAGAAGCTCTTCAACATATCTTCTCTCTAAATACTTATTTAACCTCCTCAAGTCTCATATCAAGCATACAGATTTGAACTTAAAAAACTTAAGCATTTTGGAGATAAACTTTCAAACAAATTTCTCCACCAGGTATATCAGCCAGTTTGGATGTAGTTTCATTATTTATCAACATCTCTGTTGAAGAATCGATAGACATACTTGAAAACTTATTTCCTCCAGACATCACACATCTCTTCCAAATTTGCCTAAAATCTTCATATTTCGCTTGGAGAGGAAAGTTTTACTATCAAATATATGGTCTTGCAATGGGTTCAACTCTAACGCCTCTGATTGCAACTTATACATGGAAAAATTTGAAGAATCAGCTATATCTCAGGCAACCTTAAAATACATGTATGGTGGGGATATGTGAATCACATCTTATAAACACATCCACAAAGAACTGGAAGATTTTGTATATTTTATGAATAATCAACATCCAAAAATAAAGCTAAAAACTAAATAAGTTAAAATACTAATGTAAAATTTTAATTAATACTGAGGAATAATTTAAAAGAAACACATAGTTGTATATTTTAGGAAAGTGAGGATGACCAAAATATTTCAAGCCAAAATTCATTGTACTTAGAACATGTGGTAAGGGAATGATGTTGATAATAATACATAAATCAGACCAGTAAATAAGGAAAACTGAGTATATATTTTGAAAGGAAAGTTTTGTAAACTAAATTAAAAATAAAAAGACCAAAAACTAGTCAAATATACATTATTATGTATATTTGACTTTACAATTAATATATATTACAATTAATATATATTAATTGTAAATATCAGCTCTGGAAGATCAGCAGCATGATGGTAGTGATTGGTGTTTTGGGAGAATTGTTGTCAGATGATAAACAGTACAAAGCTGACTATGATCTGCTGAAAGGTTAACATCATATTAAGAGGAGTATGGTTGGTATGAGAGTAATTGTTTGTTTAATTGCCAAGATGGTGAAATTAGTCAGGATCTTTTAGTGTTCATAGTGTCTTGAATCCTGTACCCATTTCCTGTAACTATGAATATATAACTGAGGGTAATAATAAAAAGATAGGATGCTAAAGAGTCTCCCTGTAGTGGAAATAGGAATTCTTTCAGTCATCTCTCCGTTAACCATTATTCTTGATTGATAATTCTGGTACAGTTCTAATATTGCTTTGATTATTTTCAAGGATATGGCATAATAAATGAAAATTTTGAGTATCACTGGTCTTTTGATTGAATTGAAGGCTTTTAATAAATCTATGAAATTTAAGATTAAGGGAAGATTTTTATCTCTCGTTCCTTCTAGCAACCCTCTTAGGCAGTGGATGTGTTCAACAGTGCTTCTGTTTTTCTAGAAACCTGCTTGATTTAGTTTAGAAACATCCTGTTATAGATTTTCAGTGTGGTAGGAAGTAATGTGATTCCATGTAATTTTTTAGGTTGTAGAGATGGCCAAAGATTTGGTAGGACAATCCAACATAAGTAATGTCTGTTTTGCTGATAATAATGCACGGATGGATTAACATTCAGACTACCCAAAACCACTTAGAAAATCTATGTAAAAATGTTGCGCTGATTGGATTGGCAGTCAACAGCAGCAAAACTAAAGCCCTAAAGAACTGAAGAGTAGGAAATATTACGTTAAATTACCATGATCTTGAAGAAGAAAATGCTTTTCAGTTCCTACATTAATAATCTAACAGAGAAGAAAAGAAAGCACAAAACACTTTAGTTCCATAAAAGTCTAATATCTGGAAATCAAATCTCATCACCACAAATACCAAAATTCTTCTGGACCAAACCACTAGTCACGACATACTCACATATGGTGCCAAAACATGGAGCATCACTACTCAATGGGCAGTTAATATCATCAGTAGCTTTGGGACATCATGCCTTCGAACAATGCTAGAATATACATTGCAAGATCACATTCCAAATACTTTTTTAAATAACGAAACCTGTGGTGCGATCATAATTAAAAGAAACACACGTATTAACCACAGTGAAAATTATTTAATTGTAAATATTTCATCCTAAGTATCTTAGGACATCATCAGTACAGTAGTTTAAAACAATAATAGGAATAACATACAGTTAGGGTGCATGATTACAATAGAATCTCATTAAACGTGCGTAACGTGTTACAGAAAAAAAAAAGAAAAAGAAAAAAAAATTATTTAACACAATTTTGTATGACAATTTCCCATACTTTAGAAATAGTAAGAACGTCATTGCAGTTTAAGTTTGGTCTGTGTAGTAGGGCTTCAGAACTTTCTTTGTATAAACGTTCATGTTTATATAAAGATCTATGTAAAAGTTTAGACTTTTCCCAATGGATCCTATGGTTTGGATTTTCAATTCCGTGTTGAGAGAGGCCAGATTTCTGCGATTTAAAAAGACGAATGTGGTCTTGATGTTCCAAGATGTGTTTCTGATCCAAAGTAAGACAATTTGCATGAGCATGGAATTTCATAAACGCCAGGCAACATCAAAGGTGAGAGTTTGTCCTTAGGAGAAGGTAACAAGTTGTAAATTTGGTTGATAAGTTTGTAAGTAGTGGCAAAATTGTATTTCTTCATAATTTTAGAAAGACGTTCGGAGATGCCTTTGACATAAGGTATGGAACCGTTGGACTGCTAATACAGTCTACGACGGGTCTAAGTGGAACATTAGTTTTGTGTAGCTTAGGTAAGGCATAAATTCTAGGAGGTCTTGCATGGTATGTCTTAAGTTTTTTGATTGTTTCTTCATCTAATGAGGAAGTTTCATTAAGTAGCTTATTTAATTTTCTAAGTTGACGTTTTGTAGGATCATAAGCAAATTCATTTTTCGGTCATATGAGTTTGTATCAAGAACCACAGTGGTATTTCCTTTATCAGCTCTGGTAATGATTATGTTTTTATTACATTTTAAGGAAATAATAGCTTTCAATTCTGATGGTGGGATATTTAATTCTGGAGGTTTGGCATTGTAGATCACTTTAGCTACTTCAAATCGAAGTCTGTTGGCTTCAATACTGGAGAGATGGTTGATGTTTCTTTCTATATTATGTATGAAGTCTAAATATGGGAAACATTTTGGTGAAATCGCAAATTTATGGCCTCTTGCTAGAACATTTAATTCATCTTTTGTTAGTGGACGGTTAGATAAATTTACCACCCATTTTTCCGTTGGTAATTTGTTAATGATCTTTTTTGATCGATTTAATAGATTAAGGTATTTAATATGTAGAGCACTACTGCTTTTATCAAAGCTTTTTTTCCTGAATTCTTTGAGACAGTTATAATTAATTGTAGCAATTCTTGATTTAATGTATTTGACAAGTCTGTTTCTAGTTCTGTAATATTTAAATTGTTTGTTGCTAATTCATGCTTAGAAACTCGTAACTGTTTGAGTAGTAAGGAATGAGTTGCTTTTGGATAGATTTTATGGGCACCTGGAGATTTGATGGCTTCCTTCAGTTTTGCAAAGGTTGGAATAAGATTATCGTATCTACACTTTTTTAAAAAAGAGATTCTAGCTCATAGCTTACCCTGTTTTAATTGCAGTTTTCCTAGTAAGTTTGTCTTCTGAGCTGTCATTTCCCCGTGAAGGAATAAAACTTTTTTAAATAACAAAACCTGTGGTGCGATCATAATTAAAAGAAACAGACATGTGGTGAGATATTTAATTCTGAAGGTTTGGCATTGTAGATCACTTTAGCTACTTCAAATCGAAGTTTGTTGGCTTCAATGCTGGAGAGATGGTTGCCGTTTCTTTCTATATTATATATGAAGTCTAAATATGGGAAACATTTTGGTGAAATCGCAAATTTATGGCCTTTTATGGTATAAATTTGAAAAATAAGAAAAATCATTTTCTTCTTCAAGATCATGGTAATTTAACGTAATATTTCCTTCTCTTCAGTTCTTTAGGACTTTAGTTTTGCTGCTGTTGACTGCCAATCCAATCAGCGCAGCGATGGAGCCATCTTCTTTTCTTTAAAGGAGATACCCTGTGGAAATTCTTTTTCTGATGTAAAGATGATGAAGAAGGTTAATTTTATCTAGAAACAGTTGTAATTCATGTTCGGGATGAAATTTGGAATTGAAAATCCAAACCATAGGATCCATTGGGAAAAGTCTAAACTTTTACATAGATCTTTATATAAACATGAACGTTTATACAAAGAAAGTTCTGAAGCCCTACTACACAGACCAAACTTAAACCGCAACGATGTTCTTACTATTCCTAAAGTATGGAAAATGTGTCATACAAAATTGTGTTAAATAATTAATTTTTTTTTTTTTCTGTAACACGTTACGCATGTTTAATGAGATTCTATTGTAACCATGCGCCCTAACTGTATGTTATTCCTATTATTGTTTTAAACTACTGTACTGATGATGTCCTAAGATACATAGGATGAAATATTTACAATTAAATAATTTTCACTGTGGTTAATACATGTGTTTCTTTTAATTCCAAATACTGTCATTCTTGAAGAAAGAAAGTAAAGACCCCTAAGAGAAACAATTAAAAAAAAGTCAAATGAGTTGACTGGGACACCAACTTAGACGTCTACCTTCATCTGTCTTCAGCTCTGAACACAGATGTTCTTGCTCTCTACAGGCTTATTAATTGACACAGAGGAAGAACAAGAAAACAGTTTTGGCAATACATAAGCAAACTTCTTTTTGAAGATGAGGCTCATCTGACAGTTACCATTTGGTACAAAACAGAGCAACTTGGCTCACTTTCATCCAATTTATTTCCATGAGTTTTTATTATGTGAATATATCTGTATATATTTCCCTATTCATCTATGATGATAAGCATCTTGATTAGTTCTTATTGATAGAGTTTTGGAACAATGTAATTTACTTTCATTATCTTGGAAATCAATGATGGTAATTTTATCAATTACAGGGATGTGTTTAAATTGTATTGAGTGAAATGATATTTCAGTGGTGCGATTTTTGTTGATATTATTAGTGGGTTTTTGTTTGTGTTTCTTTTTAGTGGTGGAATGTAAGTATTCTGGTATTGGGATATTACAATCCTGATAATGTTCCATTAAGTGAGACATAAACAATGAATAGTGACACCAACATAGTAGATATTGCATCCTGATTGCTACTATCTTATAAACCACATTGTCACATAGTAAAACATTGGTCTGAGATATTGTGAGTTTACATTTCAGCAAGTTTTACAAGACTGCTTGTAGTGAAAGCAATTATGTAATTTGAATATGTATTTAATGTCTTTGTAAATTTATGGATATATGGTAATTTTGGAATATTGTAGGATCTGGATAAGCTGCTTTGGAAAGAAGGCATATGATTTTTGACTATTACCATTCTTGTACTGCATGTTCTGAGCACAATCAAGTGTACCTAAAATATTTTTCTTCTAAAACTATATAACAAAGTGTGTCTATCAAATTATTCTTCAGTATTAATTAAAAAATCATATTAGTTTTTAGATATAGCCTCTAGTTGGAGAGGAGATAAGAAATAGCTGAAAATCTATTAAGTTCTGCTATTTTTATATTAATTTATTTTCATTATCTGGTCACTAGAATAAGATTTCCAGATTTTTGATGGAAGCTTTTTCACTTGGCTATGCTACCAATTATATATTTGGTTTAATCCTTTATCCAAGTGTAAGCAAACAAAGGTTGTGCCTGAAGTATTTTCAGGACTGGGGCAACTCGTGGTAAAGGTGGAATAAATTCTGATCACATGCCTTAGTATCTCCCATAATGCAAAGCAGATGGGAGATACTAAGGATGGATGTATAATGTATGGATACAAGTATGGATGTATAATGCTATGCATTAAGGGAAGGGCCACTACCCAGACTGGTTTCGACCTTTATTGAGGTCTTATCAGTGGGAGCTAGACCCAGAGATGGTGATACTAATGTGGAAGTAATGCAGAAGTCATATCACCATATACCAGTTGCCAAAAGGTGTCAACACCTTATTATTAAAATTCTCTCGATTAGAGATAGTTGATGGAAGTTTTTTCACTTGATTTTTTCACTCAATAAAGATCAAAACCGGTCTGGGTAGTGGCTCCTCCCTTAATGCATAGCATTATACATGTCCGCAAGGAGATGTGCTTTGCATTATGGGAGATACTAAGGCAAGTGATCAGAACTTATTCCACCTCTACCACTAGTTGCCCCAGTCCTGAAAATACTTCAGTTGCAAACTTTGTTTGCCTACACTCGGATAAAAGATTAAACCAAATATATATTTCCTGATTTTCTTTGTCCACCAGCAGGACTTCGTGTACAATAGGCTTCCTATGTTTTGTAATGCACATGATATATATATATATATATATATATATATATATATATATATATATATATTAAAAAAGAAGCAATGAAATAATTGATATTAAGCCTCTCAAATAATCATTAAAAGTGCCAAATAACAGACAATGAAGCAACTGATTTAAACATGTCAATTTGGAGTGGATATAAGTTCATTCTCATGTAATGCACTTTATCAGCAAATGGCAATAATATAGATGCTTCAAATGATAACATACCATTTAATTTAACATCTGGTATTGTAAAGTTAGTAATAGGGCTTGATCGAGAGAGAAAGGAAAAATCAAGGAGCGAGTGTTATGTGACAATTCAATCATAAAAGGTGTGCTCAATGAGAGTTTGACAAAATCATGCTTTCCTGGTGCGAAAATTAATGATGTTAGTGAGGCTATTCGAGCATAAAATGGTATGGTTAAAGAAATGATCGTAGTGGCTGGAATGAATGATTTAAAAGAAAAAAGTATGGATGATAGAGGACATGAAAGGTGAGAGAGTTAAGATAGCGAGTCTGTTGCTACAGTATGACAAAGTAGAGCTAAGAAAGAGGGCCATAATAGCGAATGACTTGATGTATAGGTTATGCAGGAGTGGCAACGAGTTTGTGGATGTGTGGAGTGAGTTTGACAGGTGAAAGGACTTATACAAGAAGGATCGTTTGCATCTGAATGGATTTGGTGTTTGGAGATTGGAAAAGTGTGTTGAATGAAGTGAAAGTGGATGTGTAGAATCAGGAAAACTAGAGCTTTTGGGGAAGGAGAGTAAGCTGTTGAGTGGATATACAGATGTCAGTGAGGCAATTGAGTGTAAGAATGTGTATAATATGCCTAAGTTAGTACCACTGGTAATAAACCAGAATGAGATAGATAGTTTAAAGCATCAGGATAGGAGAGGGTCTCAGAAGCTTTTGCACTTTATGTACACTAATGTCAGGAGCATTAGTGTACATAAAGTGCAAAAGCCTCTGACGTTAGTGTACATAAAGTACACCTAATTATCCTGACATTAGTGTACATAAAGTGCAAAAGCCTCTGAGACCCTCTCCTATGTACACTAATGTCAGGAGCATTATGAAAAAGCAGAAGGAATTTTTGGCACGGGTTGGCTCATCCCAGCCAAAGGTTACTGGCATTAGTAAGACATGATGATATAGTTAGTGCGATAGAATGTGAAGGGTATATAATGTGTTCAGGGAGGATTGAGAGAAAAGAATGGGGAAGGAGTGTTATTGATGATAGGCGATGAGCTGCAATCAAAGGGAGTAGAAGTTCAACTGCAGGACAGTGAAAATAGAATTTTGAGGCTATTTTACTCTCCTGACTCTCCTAGAGCAGGAGAGTAAATCCAGTGGGAGTTAAATGGATGAATAACACCATCAAAGCTGGAGGTGCAAAAAAAGAAACAAATGTGGAGCGAATTTAAGGAGAAAGGTGACTTGCAGACACATGAACAGTACAAGGCACAGACCAGAAGGATAACTAGTGTGGTTGGTAAGAAAGGCAAAAGCAGATTATGAAAGGAAGTTACCAATGCAGACTAAAGAAAATCCCAAATAGTTCTTTCAATATGCCGCAAGTAAAAGAAAGAATGCATATGGCAGAATGATTTTAAGGAATGCCGATGGTAGGGGGGGTAACTGAATCAGTTGAAATAGTAGAATTACTAAACACTTTGCGAGAGTATATCGTCCAAACAGTGATATTGCAGGAATGATGGAACCGACTGCTTATATGGGAATTGAATGAAATGGAGGTAAATAGCATATTATAGAAGCTTAATGTGAATACCAGCTCAAGTCTTACGTGAAGCAACAAAGGAATTGTCAGTGCCCTTGACCATACAGTTTAATTTAAGTCTCAGCTCTGGGTTAGTCCCGTGCAAATTACCAACCAATCAGCATATCAGGAGTCATTGTCAAGGTACTGGAGAAATTATTCAAGAGCAAAATACAGGAATGGATAGATGGAAATGTGATACTGTATGGGTGGGGGGGGGGACAGCATGGATTTGTGAAGGGTAGATCATGCCTCAGTAACTTCACTAACACTAACCTCAGTGAAGGCTGAACTGGATAAGGGTAATGGGTTTACAGTGATACTACTAGACTTTGCTAAGGCTCTTGACAGGATACCATATAGAATTCTAATCAGTAAACTACAGCACATGGCGATGGATATAGGGTTGATTATAGATGGATAGGAAGGTGGTTGATGAAGAGATATCAGAGAGTAGTTTTTTGCAAGCTAAAGAGAATCCCAAACAGTTCTTTTGATATGCTGAAAGTAAAAGAAAAAATGTATAGGGCAGAATGATTTTAAGGAATGTCAATGGTAAGAAGGTAACTGAATCAGCTGAAATAGTAGAATTACTACATGAATACTTTGCAAGAGTATATCATGCAGGTGGTGATATTGCAGGAATGAGGGAACCAATGGCTTATTCAGGAACTAAGGTATATGAAATGGAGGTGAATAGCATATTACAGAACCTTAATGTGAATACATCTGTGGGATTGGATGGTATTTTAAGTGAAGCGGCAAAGGAATTGTACCCTGGACCACATTGTGTATTCTAAGCCTCAACTCTGGGTTAGTCCCACGGGAGGTGGAAAGAGGGGAAAATAGTTCCATTGCATAAAGGAAGCTCATATTGGAGAAGTTGGTCAAGAGCAAAATACAGAGATGGATAGATGGAAATGGGATACTATATGGGGGCAGTATGGTTTTCTGAAGGGTAGATCACGCCTCAGTAACTTGCTCACATTTTATAAAACAGTGACAGCTTAGTTGGATAAAGGTAATGGATTTACAGTGATACTGCTGGACAAAAGGTTGTTCCTGTCAACAAAAGGTTGTTGACAGGATACTATATGGAATTCTAATCAGTAAACTGCAACATATGGGGATACAGGGTTGGAAAGAAGGATAGGAGGAATTCTAATCAGTAAACTGCAACATATGGGGATACAGGGTTGGAAAGAAGGATAGGAGGATGGTTGATGGAGAGATATCAGAGAGTAGTTTATTCGGGAGAAGAATCCAAAAGAAGGCTGTGACTAGTGGAGTGCTGCAGAGTTCTGTTCTTGGACCAATGCTATTTAATTTGTTCATTAACAATATAGAAAAGGATCTGAGAGAAACTGCTCAGTTATTTGCCAATGATGCAAAGTTGGAAAGAGCAATAGTTAACACACAATGTCAAATTTTGCAGGAGGATGATTTGGAGAGATTGGCAGAGACTGGGTAAAGGAGAATGGAAGTCAGTTTAATGTAGCAAAGTGTAAGGTTATGCATTTTGGGGTGAAAAGATTATCAGTGATATACCACAGTGGTGGAAATGTACTCCAGGAAATTGACTAAGCCAGACTCTTGGGAGTGTTAGTGAATAGGGAGCAGGGGCAAATTCTCCATGCTTGCTGCACAAGCTCATTACTTGAGAAAGAAGTAATAATTATTTGTTAATAAATGCATGCTTTATGCGCATTCCATTTAGGCTTTTATTTTTATAGACTTAAGCTTGCACGGCAATAATCGAGCTTTGCATTGTGTATCAAAGGCCGATGCTTGCTCGGTTGTGGAAGCTTCCAGGTCCTCACTTCAGCACTGTGATTTCATGTGCTCGCATAGCCATTTCCGCTCCCTTCACATCGTCTTAAACATAGGCCATAAGCAGTAAAAGTAGCTCTAGCCAGTGAGCTTCAGCTAACCTTTAAAAGTGTGCCTGTTGCTTGGGAAAATTAAGTTACAACCAACTGTTTATGATGATGTTATTGACCAGTTCATAAAGAAGAACCGTAGGGTAGAATTTGTATTCAAGTAGCTAAATTGAAAAAGATAGAATATTTTGTAAAATAAATGTTGTATTTGTATGAGTAAATGTACATAAATTTCTAAATATGTAGTTTTAAATGGTCAGTAGTTCATTATTTCGCTAATCAGACTTCAATCACACCTCTTGCTCCCTGAATAATAACAAGAGCAAGCTTGAATTTCAAAATCAGCATTCGCTCCTGATAGGGAGTTAAAGTTTGGAGGTGGGGCACATAGCAAAAGTGGATAAAGCAACCAGATCATTTGGTTACTGTTACCAAGTGAGTGACCAAGATGGTATCAGGTATATGGAATGAACAATATGAGTAGAGGTTGAAGATTTCTGTTTACTGAAACTGGTTGATAGGGGGAAAAGGGGTGATATGATGGAGACATTCAAATTACTGAGGTGTTTTTACAAGATTAATTCAGAGGAAATATTTCAGAAGAGGCATGGTGGAGTGAGAACTAGGGGCCATCCATCAAAACTGAGTAAAAGTGTAGTTAGCAAGGGTGTTAGAACTAGGTCTTTTGCTTGGAGAGTGGTGAATAAGTGTAATAGGTTGCCAGAGTCTGTTATGGGTGCCATGACTGGAGTTCAAAGTATGATAGATACTGTGCAAATGCTGAATAGTTTTTGACATGATGTTTAGGTCCACCCTCGATGAGTCTAAGGACTGCTTGGAGTTATAATTATAATAATAATAAGGAGATTAGCATCTGATGGCTCAAATGGTGTAGTGAATGACAGACAAACTACCTTTACAAGGTGATTACTGATTGTTTTTTTTTTTTATTTTATGAATGTACATGCCTGTTCAATCACTAGAATTCTAGTTTCCTAATACAAGGAAGAAAAAACAGGGTTCACCCTTTCTTTTCTCCTAATGTGAATATTAATTTTGCATAATACTGTTAATCTTCACTGCTCTTAATAAACAGGTCTTTATATTGAACACTTCATAAGACAGAAAGAAGAATTTAGACCTCAGTTGCTTTTTTTTAACAAAGATAGTAGGATTTAATCCCATTAAGATCTTAGATTTGTACTTTACTGGTCACAGCGGTTAGTAAAATATATATTTTATTTAATAATAAAAATCTTTCTATTTTGCAAAAAAAAAAAAAAAAAAAAAAAAAAAAAAAAAAAAAAAAAAAAAACCATAATGAATCATCATTATCAAATTCCTGTCATGTACCCTCAAGGTACATGAAAAATTTACATCATTACTAACTTCCTATCTACAATTTTCCTCCAAATCAGTCTGTTACTTGTCAAGACTCCAACATTATCAGATCTTACATTTCTATTCTCTAAGACACTTTTCACCGTATCAACTCATCTATATCTTGGTCTCCCTCTGTGTCGTTTTCCTGCCAACCTGGCAGAACACCTGTTTTGCTCATCTTTCCTCGCCCATTCTGTTTAAATGACCATACCATCTGAGATTAGCTCTGCTAATGCATTCCTGGATGCTGACAATGTCAAGTTCTTTCCTAATATCCTCATTTTTAATATGATATTGCCATTGATGCCATCTGTTCATGCCCCTAATCTTTCTCAGGACTCTCATATCTGCAGTCTCTAGTCTTTGGTTAAGTGTTTTACTTCTGACCCAGCTCTCAGATCCATAAGTTAAAACTGGTTTGAACACTGTCTTGTATACAGCTAATTTAGTGTTTTGACTAATTTATTCCATATGAATTTAGTCAACTGCTTTCCTACCATACCAGCTTTGTCGATTCTGTTGTCTATTTCCATATTTAATTTACCATCTTCACTAAAAATCATGCATAATTAACTGAAATGTTTTACTTGTTCCACAGGTTCTCCATTCACAACACAGTTGACATTTTTAATGATTCTGCCTATTTTCATTGTCTTGTTATTGCTGACCTTCATACCATATCTATTACAACAGTTATTCAATTTAGTCAGGGAATTTTGCAGACTTGTAGCAGCTTTATTTAGAAGTATAACATCGTCCACATAAAGCAAAGACATCAGCATCTCCAATTTTGATATCAGCTTTAATACAACTTTCCTTCATAATGTGATCCATATAGATAATGAATAACAGAGAGGATAATGTACATCCTTGTCTCACACCAGATTTAACATTAAACTATCTTCCTGTACTTCCTTCAATTCTAACTGCTGACTCACAACTCAAATAAAGACTAAGTACTTCTTGATATAATGCCCCATTGACACCATATAACTGTAGCGTGTTGAATAGCTTCTCTCTTGGCACCTTGTCATACGTCTTTTCCAGATCTACAAAACTTAAAGATCTTTGTTATATTCCCATAATTTCTCAACTATTCTGTTCTCAAACTCATTCATTTTTTTCTTCAATAATCTTTGTGTATTTTAGTCTACAGTTCACATCTGAATGCTACTCAAATTTCATCCACTTTACAACTTTCTTACATATTTTTCTTTTCAAAATGAAATTCAATTTTATCCTGCTCAAGACTGAATAGTGATGACTTCCAATTTCAAATCCTCTGTACACTCTGGTGTCCTGCACCAGGGAGAAAACATCACTAACGACAATAACATAGTTAATGAGACTTTTCTTATTCCTTGCCTCTTCTCTCATGAAACTAAAACATGAAAATGTGAATTTGTACACATTTTCATGTTGGAACATTGTGTTATTAACAACATGCCAGTCCATGTCCTAGCAGAAATCCAACAGGTATTTGCCATTATTATTAGTTTTGTTCTTTTCTCCAAATTTTCCCAAAATATTTTTGTATGTCTCACAATCATTTCCTACTCTGCTATTTAGATCCCCAACAAAGACCAACCTTTCCTTTTTCATTGTGTCAGTTGCTTTTTCTAAAGCCCCCAAAAATTCCTCCAATTCTACCTTAGTAGAACCTTCTGTGAGACCATAGGCACAAATAAGTCTCATTGTCCAGTTCTTCATTCTCATATTTGTCCCATCACTCTACTTAAGAAAAAAAACAGTGAAATGATTATTATTTAATTTCTCCACTGAAATTATCTAACTTTATTTTGTCTTATGGAAGAAATGTTTTGTTTGTTAAACCATTTCAGAGAAGAATCTGTTAGGAATAAGTAGAGAATAAATATAAAATATCTGTTTATTAAGAGATAATACTTGTGCCATGAGAGACTTCTTCAATTAACACAAAAAAACGCAAGGGATAAGTAATGCTATTTACTTAAGGCCATATATATTTCAGCCAGAATATCACAGGCCATCATTGGTGCCCACAACAGTTAATTATAAGGGAGAACACGAACAATGGACTGATTTGAAAAAGTAAGAGCCACATGACAGACTGGTGTTCTTGTATTCTCTTTTCTACAGTGTCCAGTTGTCCAAAGTTAGAAAGATGATAATCACAAGGAACTTAGTAGATACCATGGACAGTTCTATGGTTTATCCAGGATACACAAGAAAGACATTCCTCTTCATCCAATTGTCGCCTGCAAAGATTCACCTACTTATCAAATAGCCAAATTTTTTAGCATGCCTATTGAAAGCCCAGATTGTCAACTCCTGGTTGCTTATAAAAAATTATTTTCCGATTTTCTAGATAAAATAAAAAATGTTTCTCTACAACCTTTGATATAGAATCTCTCTCTCTTCACAAATATTCTTCTTGAGGATATAATACATCTCCTTTCAGAAGCATTTCTACAGCATATAGTGAAACTATTAAACTCAGTTATCACTCTGGATATTTTATCTGTCAGAATAATTTTTACAGTCAAGTTGAAGGAACTGCAATAAGAAGTCCACTCTTTCCCCACACTTGCTAACTTTTATTTAGAAGACAGCCTTTTCTTGTCCACACACCCTCAGCCTTCATTTTTGGTTCTTTGTATAGATGATGTTTTTGCTATCTGGCCCCATAATGAAGACACATTATCTACTTTTTTTAACTAATATAAACAATCTATATCCATGAATTAAATTTACTATGGCAATGGAAAAAGACAACAAATTGTCCTTTTTAGATATTCTACTACTCTGCTCACCATCAAGTGAATTTATTAAAAGCCTACTTTCACTGGATACTACATTCAATGTGATCAGCTCACTATCCTCACAAAAAACTGGAACTATAAAACTTTATTTCAATGTGCTCATATTATTTGTTTTACACCTCAACTATTACAGCAGGAACTCTTAAGCATCAAACAATATATGAAACTCAATGGCGTCTCAGAAAGGACTATGCAACAGCTTTTTAATTCCCATAATCCTAGCTCAAATAATGAAGATACAGTATAGAGTTCCAATTCCTTACATTTCTGGCATCTCAGAACAAATTTCAAGTATTCTTAAGAAATACAATTTAGTGGCTACTTTCTTCCTATCAAAACATTAACTGCATTCTATCTTCAAAAGATAAATGGTCTCCTCTAGCTCTCCCTGGTGTCTACCAAGTTCCTTGCATTGTCATCATTCTTACTTTGGACAAACAGAACCCTCTAAGAAAGGAGGATACAAGAACACCAATTTTAAATTAGTAACAGTAAATGAGAAAAATCTGGCTTGGCACAGAATAGATACAGACCAAAACATCCTATGGTTGAAAACATGCTTACTTCAATTGATGTCAGTATAAATTTGAATGCTTGTTTAAAGAAAGCATTGAGCCCTTACTTCATGGTATGAACTTAAATTGGAATGACTGCTTTTCTCTATCTAAGTTATGGGAAAGTCTTATTTTAATCAGACATCAATATATTTTTTTTAAACAGCTACTGAATTATCAACATTGCAACCTCAGTTATATCACTGCATTGTTTTATGTATAACATCACATTACTTATTTTTTTAAATCAATCTATAGTCCACATTCGACTTTGTAATTAACCATTGTCACTGCTAACGATTGCCTGTAATATTCAGTCTGAAATATATGGACTTAAATAAATAGTATTACTTGTCCCTTGTGTTTTTTCTTGTTGTATAAAATACCTGAAAGGCTATGGCTATAAAATCTAATTTGTTAGATGCAAATGGTTAAATGGTTACCCCAAATTCATCCCTACTTTATAATCAGCTAATTGGAAAATTAATATAAAAGAGCAACAAACCAAACTTACCTAAATTATAATAAGTTTTCTTAAAATAGCATGCACAAGAAGAAGACAGTAAAGCAATGTCCTTTAGTATGATATCTTCCAATTTTTTATGTAAATTTCTGACTTCTTTCTTTTCCTGTTCTTCATCCGAATGGTCTAGTTCAAGAAAACACATGACACATTGTTAATCTTAAACAATAAACTGCTATGTATTACATGATTATTTATGAAAATAAGTCTGTTGACTGTTATTGCTTAACATATTATATTGTAGTTTATAATTTGCCGGCCTGGTTGGCCGAGTGGTTAGCATATCTGCTCTCCAGCCAAAAGGCTGTGGGTTTAAATCCTGCAGTCGGCATGGATATTTGTGATTGTCTGTGAAAATACCAGTGGTGATGGTAGGCATTAGATGGTGTAGATGATGATGATAGTTGTAGTTCGTTGTAGATGGTGGATTGAGTAGTGGAAACAGAAAGTTGTAGAGTAGGTGCCCTCTCTCTCAACGAGTCCCTTGGATTCCCTAGAGGTGTCACGTAATAATAATAATATTGGCAATCAATACTCAAGAGGGGTATATATATTTAGGGCATTACTGGTGAGTATAGAAGGCAAATAAGGTAGAATAAAAGAGGTGGAAAATTTGGTACATACCTTTTTTGATTCTACGATGTCTTCCACTTCCATGATCTCGCTGAAGGTTGTTTACAAATGGGGGGAAGAGGGAGGAAGCGTGGGGGTGTGTTTAGACGTGGGAAAATAAGTTTGGATAACCCTGGTTAATATTAATAATATATATATAAATGTATACATATATTATTTTGAATTAGGGTGCATTTTTGTGGGGGGAGGAGGAAGGGTAAATTTATGTGGCAACTGGGGCAGGGTTGAGTATTGATAGCCAATGTATTTAAATAAGGGACGCTCCTAAACAAAAACAGGCTATAATAGCCGTAATTATAATAATAGTGTTTAAGAGGAGTAACATGGGAATTTTTTCCAAAGACTATACTTAATAATAATAATAATTTCAGAAATGTTAATGCAATAAAGCATTAGTCTATCTTCATGGGCTAAGTCAGCAGAATATTATTTGCCTCTTGTTTCATATTGAATTATCAGAAATTCAAATTTGTTACACCTTGTTCCTTCTGCACATTGTATCTAGCTAGTATTGTGAGCAAATTGAAAGACTACTGCGTTCGATCTTCCTAATCTCAACACTTGCCCACAAGCCATTATTCAAATTATTTTACTCTGATCAGCACGAGTATCTTACATTCCTTACTCGCTGCATTATGAAATGTTCCAATTTTTATACTGCAAGTATTATGTGGCAGTTCACAATAAAACTGAACAGCACAACAGCTTTAAAGCAAATTTCTTATGAAAAGAAAGTCTGGGACTGGCCCAGTGGTTAGAGAATCTGCATTCCAACCAACAGGCTACAGGTCTGAATTGCAGAGTAAGCATGGATTTGTGGTCTTTTAAAGGTGGGAGAAAAAATTCATTGCCTGTTGTGACCACCACCTCACTTATTGGAGGCCTGAAGTTGCATGAAAAACTTCGATGTTTGGTCTCTGGAGCAGAGTATCTGGGTTATGTAAAAAATACATTGAAAAAGCATACAAAATTCACAAAAATTTTTAAAAATACTTAGCCCAACCATGGTAAAATGCACTACAGGTTTGCATCTAATCTTTCATGATGGGAAGCTATATAAAAAATAATTCATCATCAAATTCCTGCCATGTACCCTCAAGGGGTGGTGTACAGGATATGATAGTACTACATGAGAAATTTACATCATTACTAACTTCCTATCTACAATTTTCCTCCAAATCAGTCTGTTACTTGTCAAGACTCCAACATTATTAGATCTTATATTTTTATCGTCTAAGGCACTTTGTACCGTATCAATCCACCCATATCTTGGTCTTCCTCTGGGTCGTTTTGCTGCCAACCTGGCAGAGAACACTTGTTTTGCTAATCTTTCTTTGCCCATTCTGTTTAAGTGACCATACCACCTGAGATGAGCTCTGCTAAGGAATTCCTGGATGGATGTTGATAATGTCAAGTTCTTTCCTAATATCCTCGTTTTTAATATGATATTGCCATTGATGCCACTTCACACCTCTAATCTTTCTCAGGGCTCTCATATCTGCGGTCTAGTCTTTGGTCAAGTGTTTTACTTCTGATCCAGCTCTCAGATCCATAAGTTAAAACTGGTTGAGCACTGTCTCGTATACAGCTAATTTCTCTCTTATTCCATATGAATTTATTCAATTGACTTCCCACCATACCAGCTTTGCTAATTCTGTTGTCTATTTCTATATTTAATTTACCATTTTCACTAAAAATCGTGCCTGAGTAGCTGAAATGTTTTACTTGTTCCACAGGTTCTGCGTTCACAACGTAGTTGACATTTTCAACGATTCTGCCTATTTTAATTGTCTTTGTCTTTTTAATGCTGACCTGCATACCATATCTATTACAACAGTTATTCAATTTAGTCAGAGAATTCAGTTATTCAATTTAGTCTGCAAGATTCTCTGCTACAAGTCTGCAAGGACTTGTAGCAGAGAATCTTGCAGACTAAATTGAATAACTGAATTACAACAGTTATTTAATTTAGTCAGAGAATCTTGCAGACTTGTAGCGGATTTAATTAGAAGTATAACATCATCCGCATAAAGCAAAGAGCTGACATTAACATCTCCAATTTTGTTATCATGTTTAATACCACTTTCCTTCATAATGTGATCCATATAGATAATGAATAACAGAGGGGATAATGTACATCCTTGTCTCACACCAGATTTAACATTAAACCATCTTCCTGTACTTTCAATTCTAACTGCTGACTTACAACTCAAATAAAGACTAAGTATTGCTTGATATAATGCCCCATTGACACCATATAACTGTAGCATATTGAATAGCTTCTCTCTTGGCACCTTGTCATATGCTTTTTCCAAATTGACAAATCTTAAATACAGATCTCTGTTATATTCCCATGCTTTCTCGACTATTTGTCGTAAAGTGAAGATCTGATCCTGACATCCTCTATTTGGCCTGAAACCAGCTTGTTTTTCACCAAGCTTTTCTTCCACAATTCTTCTCAACCGTTTCTCAGGTATACTTGCATAGATCTTGCCAGGAACACTCAGTAGGAAAATACCTCTGTAATTCTCACATTCAGTTTTATTTCCCTTTTTATATATGGGTACTATGAGAGCTCTACTCCAATCATCGGGAATTCGTCCCTCTGTCCAGGCTTTCTGAACTATGCAGTGCGGCCAATGTAAGATTCTTATACCACCATACTTCAGCATTTCTGGTCGAATATCATCTACTTCTGCTGCCTTTCCACATTTCAAGCCCTTGATGGCTTTTTCTACTTCAAGATACGTTCACCAGTAATCCCCCCCCCCCCCCCCACAACAATATGGGGTTATAAAGACACTATATAACAGGGCAAAATTAATCTGCTCAGATGATAAGGCCCTAACTACTGAACTAAATCACATCCACAACACTTTCTTACCCAATGCTTATAACCCCAAAAAATACTCAAACCAGTAAACCACAACCCCCCTCCCCCTCCCCCACAATAAAGATTACACCAAATCTATCACCATCCCCTACATCCAGGGCACCTCTGAGAAAATAACCAATATCCTCAGAAAATATGACCTTCTTGTTACAGACCATATAAAAGTTGGCATCCCTTATCCGCTCTACCAAAGACCAACCACTTCCCCTAGACTTACCTGGTGTATACCAGGTCCCTTGCAGCTGCAAATTGTCCTACTTTGGCCAAACAGGCAGAACAACAAATATCAAGACTACATCCGGTTTCACCAGTACAGCCGCTCTGGGCTGGCAGACCATGCCTTAGATACCCACCATAGAATTCGTTGGAAGAAAACAAAAATAATACACCACAGCAAGTTTAAATATGAAAGATTATTCAAGGAATCTTCAGCAGCTCTAAAAATCGTTCCTAACCTCAACAAATTTGGGTGCATGAAACTACCCCAAATTTGGGAGACTTACATTTTGAGAACTTCAGCCCAACTGCCAAGTCAACCAAATTAGCCCACCAGAGGGCACCATTAGGACTTTAGGAACAATATTAGTTTCTTGCTTTCTTCCTCATTTGCTTTTGTTAGTGCCTGCGTGCACATACCATATCTTTATGTTCCTGAAGATGGCAACGTGACGTTGCCGAAATATAGAAGTTATTTATTAAAGTTACCTTTAATTAAAATACTTTATATGTGTTGTTAATTCCGTAAACTAATTACCAGTTAATATATTTCCAATATTTTGGCAACGTCACGTTGCAATCTTCAAAGGAACTTACAATAAAGACATGTGCATGCAGGCACTAAACACAGTAAATGAGGAACGAAGCAAGGAAGCTATGGTTTTCCTAAAAGTCCTGCTGGTGCCCCCTAGCGAGCTCTGTAGGTATTCTTGGCCGTTGGGCTGAAGGTCTCCTAATATAAGCCTCCCAAATTTGGGGCAGTCTCATGGAACCAAATTTGTTGAGGTTTGGCATGTTTCTTAGGGCTGAGGCTGATTCCATGAATAGTCTTTCAAATTTAAACTTGCTACGGTGTACTATTGTGGAATACACGTCACAGAATACGGTGTATTCCACCGTATTCTGTGGCATGTATCCAGAGCATGGTCTGCAAGACCAGAATGGCTGTACTGGTGAAACCGGATGTAGTCCTTGTGTTCTGAAATTCTGATATTCGTTATCCTGCCTGTTTGGCCAAAGTAGGACAACTTACAGCTGCAAGGGACCTGGTATATACCAGGTAGGTCTACAGGGAGTGGTTGGTCTTTAGTGAAGTGGATAAGGGATGCCAATTTTTTTATTTTATATGGTCTGTAACAAGAGGTCAAGTCATGTTTTTTTAGGATTTTTGTAATATTTTCTGAGGTGCCTCGGATGTAGGGAATGGTGATGGATTTAGAGTAATCCTTGTTGTGAGGGGGAAGGGGTTGTGGTTTACTGGTTTCAATATTTTTTGGATTTTTTTTGGGGGGTTAGCCATTGAGAAAGTGTTGAGGATGTGATTTAGTTCATTGGTTAAGGCATTGTTATTTGAACAGATTAGTTTAGCCCTGTTGTATAGTGTCTTAACAACTCCATATTTTTGTGAGGGGGGATGGTGGGATTGTTGGTGAATGTATCTGTCTGTATGGGTGGGTTAATTATAAAATGAGAAAACCAAGGTTCCAGCAGGTGACTAGTGTGTCTAGGAAAGGGAGACTATTGTTTTCCTCTTTTTCCAGGGAACTTAATTCTGGGGTGTTGGTTGTTTAAGTGCGTTAAGAAGGAGAGGAGTGTATCAGAGCCACATGGCCAAATAGCGAACACATCATCAACGTAGCGAAGCTATATGGTTGGTTTTTGTGGGGCAGAGTTTAAGACTTTCTCTTCAAAGGTCTCCATAAAGAAATTGGCCAGGGGTGGGGAGAGTGGTGAACCCATGGCTGTCCCCTCTATTTGTTTGTAGAATTTTCCCTGCCAAACAAAAGAGCCTGAGTTCATTGTGAACTGAAATAGGACTGAGATATCAGGAGGAAATTTAGCTTGGATTAGTTCTAAGGTTTCCTTGAGTTGGACATTTGTGAATAAGGAGGAGATGTCAAAACTGACCATTATGTCAATATGTTGGAGTGTAAGGTTTTCTATAAGGTTTTGACCTTATTAAATAATATCTCAGGATGAGATATAGATGTAGAAAGTTTTTTAACTTGGGAATATTATGTATTAAAGATACCAAGTAATTTTATATAAACTTGGTTTTAATCCTATTTCCCAAGTAAGCAAACAGACAAGTCAGTCAAGTTTGCACCTACACGTGGTGCAAGTCTGAGGCAACTCGTGGTACGTAGTGCCAGTCTGAGGCAACTTGTGGAGTAAGCTCCGATCACTTTCCTTAGAATTTTCCCCTAATGCAAAGCACATCCCCTTGCGGAGATGTATGATGCTCTGCATTAAAGGCAAGGGTCACTACCCAGACCGGTTTCGACCTTTATTGAGGTCTTAAGTCTGGCTCCCACTGACTGATGAGAAATTCAAATTTTTGACAACTTTTTCTACCTCAAGTATTGATATGTACTCCTCTCGAAAACTTTCCAGTACAGTTCTGTCACCACTTGGTTTGTTTAACAGTCATTCAAAGTAATTACTCCAGACATCTAAGATAACCTTATCTTCAGTTTTCATGACACATTTATTATTTTTGATTCCTTTTATAATACTGTTTCCTCCATTTCTAAGCTTCTTCAATAGTCTCCCCAGTTTTTTGCCACCTTCCTGATATTTTTTTTTCTATATTCTTACCAAAGTCTTCCGATGACTTTTGTTTAGCTATTTTTACACACAGCTTAGTTCTGTTTCATTTTTCTCCGTATTCTTTTAGGCATCTGCAGATTTCTTTGCTAGGAACTTTCGGAATGCTTTCTTCTTGTGTGCACCATGGTGTTATTTTTCTATACTTGCAGACAACTTCACAACATATCTCCCTGGCTGAATCAAAAAAGCTGCTCAACTTAAATTATTTTTAACACTTTTTTACAAGCTGTTCCTTTTTAATGTTATATCCATTGTTATCCTGCTTAGTACTAAGAAATGATCACTTCTAATTTCAAATCATCTATACACTCTTGTATCTTGAACCAGCATGATATCACTATCAACAACAACATAATCAATGAGGCTTTTCTCATTCTTGTCTCTTCTCTCCATGTGAACTTGTGCACATCTTTATGTTGAAACATGGTCTTAGTGATGACTAGTCCATGTCCTGAGCAGATGTCCAGTAAATACTTACCATTATTAGCTTTGAATTTTTCTCCAAATTTTCCAAAATATTTCTATATGTCTGATGGGATTAATTTCCTATTCTGCTGGTCAAATCTCCAACAAGGACAATTTTCCATTTCCTCTACGTCAGCTGTCTGTTCTAATGAGTCAACATATTCCTCTGCTTCTTCCTTAGAAGAACTTTCTGTGGGATTATAGGCACAAGTAAGTTTCATTTTCCATTTACCCAGTGGTGGGATTCAAATAATTTAACAACCGGTTCGCTGCCCTAATGACCGTTTTAAGTATAAAAAAATTATATACCGAAAGGTAGTTTATTATTTCATACAGTTAATACTTAAATAAGAACAATAAAAGAGGTACACAAAACTAGATTATGTTATAAGAGTTTTAAAATATTAATGAAAAAAATATTAAATAATGCCTGACAAAAAACAATAAAACTGTTATTTAAGATATTTCCATATTGCTTCTTGATTGGTGTCCTCGCTTGCAATTTTCTTCGCTTTTATCCGAGCATCATCGGCTGTGTGATTTATCTTTAACCATCTTTTCACTGTAGGAGTAGGATCCCATTCCTTTCAAGGTGGGCCGATTAGACTAATAGTCATTGTGTTCGATATATTAAAAACAGTTAGGCGACTTCTCTTCTCTGAACATATTATGTTATCTTTGAAAAACCCTTTCTGCTTCTGCTGAACTTACAGCAATTGTTTTGACAATATTTTTAGCTCTTTGAACATTTTCAGGAATTGCATAATCATTAAAATCCATAATCCATGAAATCTCAATAATCATTAATATTAATTTGGTAATTAAAAATGAATTAAATACGAGCAATTGTTCTTCAGCTGCTTTCCATGGAACTAGTACTTCTTCAATATTTAAGTAATCTGGCTCCAAAAAATTGAGAAATTGTAATTTATTCCTATCTTGAAATTGGCTACAACTTACTTTTAAATGTTCACAATCCATTACACCTTTTCAAATTCGTTACAATGTTTTCTAAAAGTCGTTCCTGAGGAAGCCTGAAAAATCGATGATTTTCTACAAATTTTATATTTCTGAAGGTTTCTGAAGTAATTAATTCACCAACTTTTTTTTCGTATGGACCCTTTTCCTTTCCGAGCATTTGAAATGCTTTAATAGATCTTATCACGAGTTTTTCAGCCTTTATTACATCTATATTTCTTGCTTGCAGTGTGTTTGAAAGAAGAGAAATTTCGTTTAAAATATCAATCTTCAATGCCAAATCAGTTATAAAATATATATTTTCAAGAAGGGCAGCCATACCTAAGTACTTTTTATTTGAATAAAAATAGTGATGTAGCGCTGGATAAGCACCCCCACACAGCTAGGGCTGACCTTAAACTACAGGCAGCCCATCTTGGTCCCAAAACTCTACCAATCTTTATAATTTCAATTCCAAGTTGTTCGGATATTTTGGAAAGTTCAATTTGGTTCTTATTGGATTGATGAAAAATAGTATATATCTTATCAATAAATATTTTAAAATGATTTTGCTTTATTTCCTTTATCGAATCATCTAAAACAAAATGGAGGTGATGGTTTAAACAGTGCCATATTATTACGTTTGGAAACTCTTTTGCAATCTTAGTACTCACTCCAGATTTTCTCCCAAGAATAACACCTGCACCATCGGAGCAAAATCATATTCAATTTTTTTTCTAGGTAGTTCTTAGTAAGACCAACATTATTTAAACTTTCCATAACTGAAGAACATATTGTCTCTGCATCTTGTTTTTCCAATTCAACTAGTTCGATGAAAATTGTTGGTGATGTAACTGAATCAAACCAGTTGTCATACTTTTAAGAAAAGTATGACAACTGGTTTGCAGGATATCGTTGAAGCTCCATCAATAATCAAACATATTTTCAGATTATTTTCAATAATTTCATTAAATATTTCTTTTTTAATTTCCTTTGCAATGAAATCAACTACTTTCATAACAGTTTTACGAGAATGTAATCCTATTCCCATATCTAATCCATTTTTAATTTGCACTTCTATCTCATCTTCTATGTCTGAAAACGGTTTACATCTTTTTGCCAGGCTGTAAACTGTATTAAATACTTTACAAGTAGTACTTAAATATTTTTCATTCATCGTATCTATTACTTTTGTTATTTAATCCTGCTCACATTGTTTTAAGTTCTCTTTACAAATGTTATGAACTTTTGATGAAAAATGTTCTTTCATTTTTTTCCTTAGAGAAGCTTGTTGTATCTCTTTATTTTTCCCTGATGAATTTGAAAACATTTTCATTCTTTTGACACATGAATACTTTTCTCTTTTATAAAGTCATATTTTGCACAATACTCGCAACCTAACTTTTTGTTTAGAAATTACCAGTCTGTCATATTTTTCTTTAAAATTGTGATATTGTTGCACTTTTCAGCATTCAGGAAGATTATTTTCAATTTTGGAGTTGTTGTCATTTTTTATTTCAATAATTGACGTGCTGCTTTCTTCAAGTTGGAGTGGTTGTGCTTGTGACTGTTTTGTACCATCCAAGGCCAATTCTGATACAATAGATTCTGATTTTGGTTTCTTATTGAAAAAATCTGTCAAACTTTGTTGCCTTTTCACCTTTTAAGGCTACTGCAAAAAAATTAAAAATTGTTTTATTTTAATATATTATAGAGCAGGAGCAGAGATGTGCTTATATATTTGAATATTTTTACTGTTTCTGTTCACGTGTGGTCATATCACAAACTTTTATAAACAAAGCACTGTTATCTGTGAGGTGTTAGCATGGATTTATTAAGAGACAATCTTGATTTAGTAATATGACTAGTTTTTATAATAAAATAACAAGAGCAGAGCAGCTAATGAGGAAAAGGCATATGATGCCTTTTCTTTCTTTCTTTTTTTTTTTTTTTTTACAAAGGCATTAGACAAGGTGCTCTTTGCTATACAAAGATGTGTTATATTACTAAATAAATCCATTGTAAGTCTTCAGTATTTATAGAAGATAATTGGTGTAAAAAATTTACATAACAATCAGCCATAACACAGACAAAAACTATGAAAACATACAGAAATAAAACATCCACTGCATTCTGAAAATCAAACTTGAAGAATAAGTAAAATCAGTTGTTTAGGGATAATTTTTAGTGAAGAGGGCAAATCAAATAGCGAAATAATCGTGACCTTGTGAAGGGTTGGTCATGTCTTAGTAATCTACTAACGTTTTATAATAGAGTGATAACTGAGTTGGATAAAGGGAATGGTTATATAATGATACTGCAATTTTGCAAAAGATAATTAGGTGGCTGATGGACATATACCAAAAGTAGCATATGGAGACCAGAATCCAGGAGAAGGCATGTGGCTAGTGGTGTGCTGCAGGGCTCTTCACCCAGACCACTGCTATTTATTTTGTACATAAATGAAATAGGAAATAACGTGAAGAGAGATATTCAGTTGTTTACTGATGATGTAAAGTTGGGTAGATTAACAGTATCAAGATGAAGTACAGAGCTTGTAGGATGATTTGAATAGGCTGACAGTTATGGGCAAAACACAATGCATGTCAATTTAATGTGGAAAAGTGAAAGAAAAAAAAAAAATTAAGCTGTGTATCACATTGAGGGAACTGTACTCCAGGAAATTGATGAAACCAAGAATTGGGGAGATAGTAGTAGTAGATAGATATCTGAAGTTTAGAGGACATATTGCTAATTGTGTGGGGGGGTGGGGGTTGTGGAATGCTCCCTATGAGGCTAGATCGAGGGTTTATGAATTACAAAAGTTGGTTGATAGGCAGAAAAGGAGATACATTTAAGTTGCTTGAAGGCTTTTATAGGCATGATGTAGGGGAAATGCTTCAGCACTTGGCTAGATGGGGCAGAACAAGAGGTCATCCCCGGAAGTTAGGTAAGAGTGTGGTTAGCAAAGGCCTACTAGATTTTTCACTTGGAGAGTAGAGAATGAATGGCGTAGGTTGCCTGATTCAGCTGTGAGTGCTTTGTCTGATGATGGTTTCAAGGAGAAGTATGAAAATATTGTGTTCATAGTTTGGACCTCCAACAATGAGTCTTAGGACTCCATGGAGGTGCCTGTACAACAACAACAACAATAATAATAATCCAAAGAATAGAAAAAGGTGGTGTGGTTAGAGTATTAACTGAATAAATTTACAAAGAATAACAGAGAAATTAAACAAAACACGAAACTCAGTATACAAGGCAGAGTTCAAATCAATTTTAATTTATGGATCTGAAAGCTGGGTTAGGAATAAAACAACTGATCAAAGACTAGAAATCACAAATGTTAGAGTTCCGAGAAAAAACAGGAGAGTGACCAGCTACTATCAATGGCAGAAGCATATGTAAAATGCAGATGTTAAGAATGAACTTAACATTAACAGCATTCAGGAATGTCCCAGAAGAGCTAATCTAAGGTAATAATATCACTTAAAATGGAATGGGAGAAGAAAAGGCTAGCAAAACAGTTTGATGCTAGAATGGCAGGAAGACACCTTGAGGAAAATCAAGATTTAGGGTGACTGCAGCAGTTAGAAGTGCTATTGTAAATTGAAATATAAGACCAGACAATAATGAGTCTTCAGAGATAGCAGACTAATTTGGAGGAAAATCACTGATAGAAAGCTAGCAAAATCTCCCTCCATAGAGTCAGCAGAATCATCGTGTGGGGCTCACTCAAACAACAACATATTTATCATATTTAACTGTAAAGTCCTTAACACTCCCTACATTCACAACATATTCTGGTAATGCATTCCATTCACCCATAATTCTCCATGTAAAAAATCTACTCCTCGCACTCCTCTTCAACACACTCTTACATAACTTCCAGGGATGGCCTATGGTTCTTCCCGTTTTGATCTTCTACTCTTTTTATAATCCCCTCTGGATCAATCCAATAAAATTCCCTCACAAACTTAAATGCTTCTATCATATCACCTCTTTTCTTTAAATCTGCTAAACTCTGTAATTTACATTTAATCCTTCCCCCTCTCTATTTCCATAGCCAACATTCCAGAGATCTGATATTATTTTTGTCATTCATGTTTAGACCTTCTACAATGTTTCCACAATACAATGAAAACTGGATGACAAAATCTGAGCACAATAGTCCAAGTGTGGTCTGACTAGTGCTTTATACAGTAGCATAACCACCTTCTAAACTTGGGACTGCTATCAAGATGAACTCATGTTTGTGAAGGTTACTCGTTGAGATAAATTTTTGACTTTTTACTTGTGGTTTTTGATGTGTTTATATATGATAACTATTGTAGAGGTTGTGTGCTCGTAGTGTATTTCAGTTTTCATTCTAAGGTATTTTTGGAAAAAGAGCGAGTGTACTGTTTGCCATGGGAAGCAAGATGGTAGTTGCTTTGTTTCTATCTGATATGTACTTCGATTTTAGTCTTTTTTTGGGGGGGGGGGGGTGCAGTGCACTGTATAAATCTGTTAGATTATGTGAATAAGATATGAGTTTTTAAAGTACATGGAAGAGAGTGTGAGTGTATGAAGTGCAACTTGAATGCAGAGATGATGTGTGGTACTTTATCAGTGACTGAGGGTTAATGAGGTGAGAATGCAAGTGCTCATCTAGCTAAAATGAGAAGAGGGTGAGTAGTAAGAAGGTTATTTGAAAGTAAGTGAATGAAGTCATCAATAGCAGTATGAATAATATAAGTGATGTAGATGAAGCAAAGGTGGGATAGAATGAGGTGGAATGGTAACAAAGTTGGTATGAAGTATTTGTACATGAGTCAGAAATGAAGTGAGAAGGTTAAAGAATTAATTAAGGTAGGTGCAGAGTGGGATAGAGCATTTAGAGGAGAGTGACTGGTTGCCGATGTAAGCTATCAGGAATGGTGTGAGATAAATGATAAAGATGCAGAGATAGTCTCAATGGGAGCAAAGTCAAAGGTCTTGTAAAAGCTAGTAAAACCCAGTTCTGTCTTATTTCTCACAAAAAAGAACCATTTTCCCCCAGCATTGTTTTCAATAACACTCAAATTCACAGACAAGACGAAATTTCTCTTCTCAGAATTACCTTGACATCAAGCCTCTCCTGGCATAAACACATCACAACCATTGCATCCTCAGTTTCCAAAAAACTAGGTTTTTTTCTTTCGCTCAAGACGCTACTTCACCTCTAAACAGCTGTTAACACTATACAAGTAACAAATCCGCCCAGCTCTCGAATACTGCTGTCACATCTGGAGTGGGGCTCCAAAGAGTTCCCTCAAAATGCTTGATTCAATACAGAGGAGAGCAATTAGACTAATAAATGACCCATCCCTCACCAACTCGCTCCCCCCACTTTCACATAGACGCTTAGTCTCTGCAATCTGTATACTCTATAAATACTTTCATGAGAAAGGTTCATCTGAAACAGCATCAATAATTCCCCCACCCTGTACTAAGTCCATTGGAACATGTGCAGCTGCCACCCAACATCCTTTTACAGTACACCTCGAAACCCACAGAACAAGTTTCTTCTCCTCCTCATTCATCCCTGCTACTGCAGTACTGTGGAACAGTCTTCCCCCTGATGTATTTCCCAAGGAATACAATATACAGGCATTCAAATCAAATGTAAACAGGTTTCTCCTTTCACAACCAATCACCCATATATGGTACTAACATACTATAGGTTGACCAGCCAACCTCCTGTATATGGGCCCATAATAATAATAATAAAAAAAATGACGGAGTGAAGAACTGTGGGAAGGAAAGGAACAAAAAGGGTAAGCTTCTATGCTTATACAAGAGTGTAAGGGGTATTATGTGTAAAGGGAAACGATTTAGTGTTGTTGATTGGAAACAAATAAAAAGGAAAATGTCAGTGGAAGAAGAATGAAAGATGAATAATGGTGATGGAAAGTTGGAAATAAGTAGTGTTGTGAAAACAGAGAAGGCATTGAGGGTCTGGGGGATGGGACAAAAGGAAGAGTGACTGAGGCCATGGAGAGGCTATGAAAACAAAACGGCTGTGCTGATAGGAACAAATGATTTGTGAAGATATGTGAATGAAGTAGTAATGGATTTAAGAGGTGCTGCGAGAGGCAGAATTGTGAGCGTGTTGCTAAGGTAATGGTAGAAGCTGAGAAAGAGATTATGAATGGCATGACAGCTAGAATGTGGGGGAAGAGAGTAAAAGTGTCCTTGAGTATAAAGATATTATTATTATCATGTGACAACTCAAAGCAGTTAAAGGACTCATTGCGGAAGAGCATTCTACTTCGCTCCACAGCACAAAATGAATATCTCACTGTCTCCCCTATTACTTAATTCTTCCACTACTCATAACTACTTTGATGAACAGCATGGATTTGCAAAAGGGAGGTCATGTTTTAGTAATCTGCTTACATATTACAATAAGGTGACTGCTTCCATGGATAGAGGAGAAGGATAATACATAGTAATATATAATACTTAGATTTTGCAAAGACTTTTAATAGATTACCGTATGATAAGTTGATAGTCAAACTGGAGTGGATGGGGTTGGATATCAGGTTGGTGCATTGGATTGGAGACTGGCTATCTGATAGGTATCAACAAGTTGTGTATGGGGGAGCGATATCCAGGAAAGGCAGTGTGTGCATCAGGGGTCTGTTTTTGGACCATTACTGTTTAACTTGTATATTAATGATATTGGCGAAGATTTAGATGGAGATATTCAGCTGTTTGCAGATGATGCAAAGTTGGGGACGAACCATGAAGAGTAGAGAGGATGTTGTGGCCTTACAAAAAAGACTTGAATAAATTGAACGATTGGGAATGGGGATATGAGTTCAATGTTGCAAAATGTAAGGTTTTAAAATTTGGAAAACAAAAATGGGATGCAGAATTTATGCTTGGTGAGGATATATTGTTGGAGGTGGAGAAATAAGAGAACTGGGGGTGATAGTGGATAAGGATCTGAAATTTAGGGGACACATAGCCAAAATTGTGAAGACAACACAAAGGCCTCTGGGAATGATGCGGAAGACACTGACTTGTAGAAGTAGGGAGATTCTTGTTCCATTGTATAAGGCTTTGATTAGGCCACACATAGACTATCGTGCCCAGATTTGGTCACCTGGTTTTCAGAAGGATGAAGAGATGTTGGAGAGGGTCCAGAGGTGACTGACTAAGATAGTTTCTGACCTCAGGAATGTCGAGTATGAGGAAAGATTGAGAAGATGCAACTTGCAGAGTCTGATGGACAGGAGGAAGAGGGGAGATATGATAGAGACCTACAAGTTATTAAGGGGAGATTGCTAAGGGGAGGACACTGACTTGTAGAAGTAGGGAGATTCTTGTTCCATTGGACAGGAGGATGAGGGGAGATATGATAGAGACCTACAAGTTATTAAGGGGTTGTTATAGGATCAATGCTGGAGAGGTTCTACAGAAAATAGTGGGAGATTGGGGGAGAACCAGAGATCATCCCTGGAAGCTGTATAAGGAGGGTGAGTAGGGGAGTGAGAAGCAGGTTTTTTTCATGCAGAGTTGTGAATGATTGGAATGCCTTGCCTGAGAGTGTGGTGTCTGCAGAGAATTTGAGTGTATTTAAAGCAAGGTATGATGTGCTGTGTGTTTGATAAAAGAACATCCTAGATGAGTCTTTGATTCCCTGGGTTCTTGAGTAATAATAATAATAATATACCATCTACTACCCATGACCACTACACCAACAACATTTTTTGTCTGTACACTGCTGTGTTCTGATGGCCGATTTTCCTGTATTTGGAGATGCAGGATTGATTTGAATGTAGGAGAGATCTGTTTTAGAGATGGTTTGGATTTAAGTGGGAATGACAGATAAAGTTGGGTAGAAATTGTTGTTGAGAGAAGAAGAGTGCATGTCTTGGCAGAGAAACAAAAATGAGAGAGTATGGCTGCGGAAGTAAGCTATCAGGAATGGTGTGAAGTATATGATAAAGGAATGAAAGATAGAGATGTAGAAAGAGTCTCAATGGGAGCAAAGTCAAAGGTCTTGTAAAATGATGGAGTCAGGAATTGTGGGAAGGAAGGAACAAAAAGGGCAACCTTCTATGCTTATACAACAATGCAAGGAGTATTATGTATACAGAGAGAAGAGTTAGTGTTGTTGATAAATGTTATCAGTATGCAAATCATTGATGTTAGCGAGATGTGGCTGTCAAAGGATGATGTACTGAGAGGAACAGAATATGATGGTTATAGCATTTCTTTTAACAGAAGAAAAAGGATAAAAGAGAAGATGGGGGTCAGAAGAGACTCAGCCAGTTCCATATGAAACCAGGAAGAAGTAGTGATAATGACTCTGAGGTCATTGAGTGTGAGACTGAGATAACTAGGTATTTTAGATATTAAGTGGGTATTGCTACAGACCAGGAAATGTAGAGGGAGATGATTTTGAAATAGTTGTATTAGTGCTGCACAGTATAAACAACACCAAGAAGGATTTATTTTTTACTTCTTGGTCTTTATTATACCATGAAGTGCTAATATGAATAATCAACAACATGTACGCCTTTCAATACATATACAAATTCTGAATTGTTCAGAAGATGAGACTGCTGAGTGACATGAAGTTGATGATAAAGGGCAACTTTAATTATGAAGGCACTGATTGGAAGCAGGAAACAATATATGTGGACAAGGAGAACAAATTCCTTGAGCTTTAGGAATACATACCTTATGCAAAATGTGAGACATAAGTGTTCGATTTAATAAGATCTCATACAGTGAAGACAGATGTTCACAATGATGACACTAACTGGTGAGAGTGACCAGGTAGTTTTGACTTGGACAAGGCAGGTGCAAGCATCACTTAATAAAGAGATGTACGAGACTGATGAACTAAGTAAACAAATTAGTTAGCTGACATGGCTTAATCAACTGAAGGGTGGAGGGGAGGGGGGGGAGAGAGAGAAAAATCATTAGTGTGGGGGACTTGGTTTGAAACCAGTTATTCATGACAGCATCAGATTTTATTTGTAAGGCTAGAATGATAAATGAAATTGCACTTAAATGGATGAATCAAGGAATAAGCCTCGGGCTAGGAAGGTGATAAGTGTAATGAGAATGGAGAAATTTGCATATGAAAGGGTGAAGGAGCAAAACAAAATCCTAGCAAATTCTTCAGTAGTATAGCTAAGAGACAGAGGGGTGAATATCGAAGACTGCCTTTAGTTGCTAAGATTGCCACATGAGTCACACTGCTGAAGTTATAGTGGAAATGTTTAATGTATTTCAAATTGAGAGGCTGAATAACAGTTTTGAAAGTAGAGGAAATACCAGCAAGTTTAAGAATGAGGTCTTAGAAATTAAGCTTGCTTTATGTTAAAGCTATAGGAACTGGATAAGATAAAACCATGCATGTTAAGGGAATATCCAAAAGATACAGCAATTTACTTGACTTGACTGTTCAACAAAAGTCCAGAAGAGTGAAAAATATTGCCACTGCATTTCGAAGATGATGATACACTGTGAAATGGGCCTTGTCTAATGGATCAAGATTTCTCACACAAGACACAACTGCTCTCTACGTAAACCTTGGATACAGCTACTTTTATGTTGTGAGAACATGCAGCCTTGTCATACTTGGTGCAGCAGGATGATAATTGTCCCTGGCTTAATTATGACAAGTTACTTTTGCTTCATATTTTTTAAAAAAAGGAAAGACTTAGAAAGCAGGTTGTGCCTTTTATGTAATGAACTTTTATATGTTAAGATTTTCATCATTGGTTTCTGGAAATCGCGATTGTACTTTTCACTTACCAGTTTTCATGTAGCCATAAGCATAAATAAATAAACTGCATTTGGAAGAATTCAAGTCAGTGCTGTCTAACTATAGGCCAAGTGAATATCAGATATAATGATGATGATGCTGTAAGAGTGATTTGGTACAGAACACAAAATTTTGATTGGTTGGAACAGGACTTTTACAAGAAGGGAGCAGGGGTTTGTGGGGTGGATCATATCTCAGTAACCTGTTGGAAGTTTTTTCACATGGTTATACTATAAACTAAAGATAACGAGAAATTATACACTTGGTTTATTCCTTTATCCAAGTCTAAGAAAAACAAGTTTGTGCCTTAACTCTTTTCAGGATTGGCACAACTCGCATAAAGAAGCTGATGACTTTACATCACTTGCCTTAGTATCCCATAATGCAAAGCACATATCCTTGCAGACATGTATAATGCTATGCATTATGGTAAGGGCCACTACCCAAACCAGTTTCAACCTTTATTGAGGTCTCATCAGTGGTACCAGACCCAAAGGTGATACTAGGGTTGAAGTAGTGCAGAAGTCATACTTTCATATACAAGTTTCCAAAAGGTGTCACACCTTATTATTAAAATGTTCTGGATTAGAGAAAGTTGTTGGAAGTTTTTTCACTTGGTTATTCTATAAATTAAAGAGACCAAGAGGCAAGTGATACTAAGCCACTAAATGAGTGATGGTAAAGATACCAAGGCAAGTGTTATGAAAAAACTTACAACTTTCTCTAATCCATTCATCAGCTTCTTTCTATGAGTTTCCCAAGTCCTGAAAATAGTTCGGACACAAACTTTTTTGCTTACACTTGGATAAAGGATTAAACCAAGTATATAATTTCTTGGTATCTTTAATCTTGGCTATTGAAGAAAACATTAACAAGTAGAGATGTGGGCATATCATGGCCATTATAAGGTCTTGATATGCCAACATCTGGATTACTGTGCTCAAGTCTGGTCCTCTGAGTTTCTTGGAGATGAGGAAGCGGTGGAGAGGATTCAGAGGTGAGTGGCCTGTGGAATGTTCCCTATGAAGAAAGATTGAGGGTATGCGGATTGCAGAAGTTGCTTGACAGGAGAAAAAGAAGGGATATTATAGAAACATTTAAGTTGCTTAAAGGGTTTTATAGGATAGATGCAGGGGAAATGTTTCAGTACTTGGCTAGAAGGACCAGAACAAGGGGTCATCATGGAAGTTAAATAAAGGTGTGGTGAGAGGACTAGATTTTTTGCTTCGAGAGTGGTAAATGAGTGGAATGGGTTGCCAGAGTCAGTTGCGAGTGTTCTGTCTGTTAATGGGTTCAAGGAGAGGTATGATAGATTGGGTCTCTAGCGATCAGTTTTCGGATTCCACGGAGGTACACGTATAATAATAATTATTATACGTGTACCTCTTTAATAATAAAATATTAAAGCTATTTTAAAATATTAAAATAGCTTTAATATTTTACCAAAGCACTTCTGAATATTTTACAAAATTATTCCTAAACTATTTTGGTTAAGAATTTAGTGGTGCAAGGACAGCTGGGGTCATACTACACCAATGCTGGTCACAGCTATATATACAGTAATAATTACTTAATAGATGAATAAAGAAACCACATAAAATATGTATAGAAATGAGTCTATAAAAAAGTGTATAGAAATGCGAAAAATAAATGCACGTGTAAAGAAGTTCAAAAAACAGAGACCTTTTATCTGTTTTTTTTATAAACTTCTTTACAGTTTACAACCAGGAATTAAAACTTATATATATATATATATATATATATATATATATACACAGTAAAACCCCTTTTCTACACTTTCCAGGAGACTAATGGAAAAAAAAAGTGCAAATAGCAGGAAATGGAAAAAACATTAAAAAAAGGCCACAAGATGACTTACTGCTAGTATGTGACTCTACATACTAGATTACAAAATTTAATAACTGAAAATAAATGAATTTACAATTACTTACATTTATCTGTTTAAAAAAAATCTTTAATTGTTGATTGTTTTTGCTTTTTCTGCACTCTTATAAGTTCCACCTGTCTCTCCACAGTGTATAAGGCATTAGGTGCCTCATCGTCTCCTGATGCACTTCAAATATACTGCCTGAAAAATGAGAGAGAGATAGCTTCCACTGCTTTTTTACTAGTAGGGATGGTAGGTTCTTGATCACAGTCTTCTTCAACCACTTCTTCTTCTTCATCTTCACCAAGGTGGTTGGAAAGGATGTCGTCTACACTTGGTACCATTGATGTGATCACACCAGCATCAATATCAACATAGTCTTGAAATGAAGAACACTCATCCATCACATACCAGTTGTTGGACTCTGACATTTCTTCTTCTTCCTCCTGTAGTTGTTCCTCCTCTTCCACAAATGTAGCTCCTGCCTGCTGGAAACAGTTTGATATGGTTCAGGAGTAACATGCAACCATGCTTTGGCCACATAATGCATGGTCTCAAGGATTGATATATGGTCATTTGTTTTGCGTCCATACCATAATCATGCATAAACACAGCTTTTCCACAAGCATTTTTCTATATTTCCATTTAAATGCATGGATGATACTCAGATCTAATGATTGAAGCTCACTTGTACAATTAGGGGGGAAAGAACGCTAATCTAATGTTTCTGAGCTGCCGGACATTTGCCTAGTAGTAGTAGTAATACTACTATTATAGCAATAGTAGTATTTTGCTATAATTTGTCCCCATTTTAGCATCCAGAGCATGCATGGTGGATGTAAAGATGCTGCTTGTCATCCATGCTGTGCTATTGGCATCATACTTAGTAGGCAGATTTTTCATGTTCTTAAAACACCTTGGCTTTTTAAATTTACCAATTACCAGTGGAGATAATTTTTCTGATCCATCAGCATTGACTATGAGCAAAACGGTTACCCTCTGCTTGCTGAGTTTTTCACCGTGATGCTTCTCTCCTTTAACACACAATGTTTTACTTTGCAGAATGTTATAAATTAGGCAAGTTTCATCAACACTGAAAATATTTTTTTGGTTCGTAGTCCTGAATAATAGCTTTAATTCATGTTTCCACTGGTTTACAGTTTCCCCTGCAACACTGTTACTTTCTCTACACACTTGATTATACACAATATTGTGACGAGTCTTGAAACAATCAATCCATCCATTTGACGCAGTAAAACTTTAATTCCCAACCTCACAGCAAATTCAAGGGCTTTCGCTCGGAGTATAGTACCATCGAATAGAATACCCGACACTCTCGTAGAAACAAACCACTCCACCACAAGTTTATCCAATCCATCATATGTCAATGTGCGGATATATTTTCATTTTTTTTTTTGACATAGCTCTAGATTGCTTTGCATTGAGTTCAATGCTTGACCTGTTTTTTTTTTTTTACTATCTTTATATTTTGCTAATTGCACACGTGTTCCAGCATGCCAATCTATGCGTTGCAGAATTGTCATCATTTCTTCTACCAAAATACATTTTCTGTCTTTTTTCTCCATGCTACTAACATGGATCATCCACCATCACAACTTGAAAGCAACTATCACATGCTAAATTACGTAGCAGAAATTCTGCAATATGCTACATATTTCTGAATTGTGACTACGAACACCAACACTGGAAGCTAGCGAAGATATTTCACGAACTGTGGTTTATTCACTGATATCTAATATTCACGAGTAACAACTGTTACTTGGTAGAAGTGTGAATGTGATTTCACAATTTGTTGTTCTTGTTCACGATTCACAATACAGCACTGTGAATGTGAAATCACATCACAACACGTTATGAGTGCCACGAGCTACTGACAGTTTAAAATTACTGATATGAAAACTTCATGGTATGAATTCGTACTGTGACTGAAAAATCATGGTATCGCTCATCACATCACTGCTGCAAGTGGCAGAAAGGAAACTACAGCCAAAAGCAACACCATCTGGGAACAGAAATGGGCAGATTTCCGTATAACTTGATTTGAATGAGAAGAAATTGCTTCGAAAATCAGTGTTGCCACCCAAGAAAAATCCGCAAATCACAGGAAATAATGTCCTCATCAAGTTGTTAATGGTGGAGAAACCAATACATCGTAAGAATAGGCTTTAAGATGGGACCAACGGAAAAAGATGTAAATTGCGGGAACGTAATAATGGGGTTTTACTGTATATACAATAACTGCATTTTAGAATAAAAGTAGTATAATACAATATGTGTGTGATCTATACACAGTGATAAATACTGATGTTTTGTAAATATTTAAAAATGAAAGAAACACTTAATGAAGTTGATAAAATCTGCCTAAGTATATAAGGCTCAGAGGGATTAAGAATATGACTGAAACTGTAAGTACATCCATTGACAAAATGAGGGCAATCAATTAAAATATGAATTATGGTTAGTCTGGTAGTGAAGAATGTGTAAAATGACTATGACTTATGTGGAGCCAAGTAAGACGGCCATGATCTCAGGCTGGATTTGGTGACTTATTCTCAGATAATTGTCAATGAAATCAAAATTCTGCCTTATGATCTGACTGTAACTGGTGGAGGGGGAAGGCAGTTGGTGATAGCTTGAGAAAGAGAAACGCGCTCATCTAACTGAAGCCTTGTTTCCCTTAATTCACTTGGAAACCAACAGAACTGCACGCCCAAATGTAACTTCTATAACTGAGGAAGGACAATTTGGATGCAAAAGAGCCCAGAATGTTTCTAACATTTATGACTTCTTATTGCTTTTAGAGCGCTTTGTGAATGTGTGTATAATGCACCTATGGTAGATTTGCAATCAAATCTAGTTTAAGACAAACTCAATTGCATACACTTCTGCAGTGAAACTGTTACATTTTAATGGGATCTGAGCAGATATTATGTGGTCTGAGAAGATAGTAGAAGATCAAACTAGACTATCTGATTTTGAACCATCTGTGTAACCGGGCACAAAATCAGAGTATTCCTTTCGATGGGATTGAAAGAGTGGCTAGTCAACAACAGGAGGAGTGAAGCATTTGGTTAGCCTGCAGAAAGAAAAGCTATGTGGTGGGATTAAGAATATGTGTGTGTGATGGCATCTGTGCAATATTATCTACCTTAAGACTAAGAGCTTCTAAGATTGCTTTTGTTTGCAATCAGAAGGTTTTATGGCAGTTGTGATGAGCATTGTACAGATGAGCTGGAATTTTATTTTCATAGTATATAACAGAGATAAACGATAACAGCTCAATGTTAAAGCAAGAAGAGTGGTTCATTCACCAAGGGATTGGTAATGTTCATAATGCTTCAATTGCAATTCTTATGGCTTGAAGATGGATGCAGTCTGACCATCACAGCATGCTCTCTCTGGAAGAAGCATAGACTTGGAACCCATGATAGAGCTATGATCAAATCATTGCATAGTACAAGCAGAGCAAAGAACATCTACCAGCATCACAAGAGGTGGAGGATAGGGTGTAAAAGACATTCATGAGTTTATGGCACAGTCGGCCTGGTTAGCTGAGTGGTTAGTGTCAATTCCCACCATATGAATGAATGGATGTTTGTGACTGTCTTTAGGTAACATGTATTTCATTGCTCAATGTGAGACTACTGCCCCACTTATTTGAGGCATGAATTGGCTTAAAAAAGTTACATGTTCTTGAGCAGGGTTTCAAGGCTGTAAAAAATAAATTAAAAATACAAAATATATATTGATAAAATACTGCAAAAAAATTAAAAAAAAAAACTTAGCTCATTCATGGTACAAAATGTACTATACATTTGCAAATAACCTTTTGCTGGTGGAAGCAACATAAAAAAAAAACAAAAAATACTCGTATTGTTCTTGAGGGTGGAAACTAAGTTTCTTGTCAAATATTAGTCTCCTAGAACTTGGCTTGTGTGCAACTACTATTAAAGTATATATCAGTCTGAGTTCTGGATTGGGATGAACACCATATATATGTGGCAAACATGCACACAAAATTGTCTTCTGTTGGGAAAATTTGAATCCATTTGCAAGCACCTGTTTCGAAACATGGTTAATAACTTCCTGCAGCTATCTTTTCTATGACCCTCATATTACATGAATGACAGAAGATGGTCAAAGTCATACACATGGAGGGCATTATTTATAGTCGAAGGAAGATGTTTGGTTATTAAGTTTACACTGACTGCAAAAACTGTGAACATTGTGAGGGATTCTTCCATCTCTCTCTGGTATAAGGTTGGGAGAGAATGGTTTTTGCTCAAACTTGGAAGTTGCATATAAAGTTGATAAAAAGAGGAAGGTTCCCTTTGCTTGGAGTATCGAAAGACCCCCAAATCTCCAAGAAGTGTTGTTGTATGATTTTCCCCATATCTGTATGCTAGAGACTGCTTACATTTGAATGACAAAGGATGAAGGCATCTGGAAAGATTGTTTTCTGAACAAGTCAGTGTTAATGCAGGGAAACTAGAATTCCCAGGGTGGATGGTAGCAGGGATGGCCTCTTGTGGGAATGGGTGCTTGGGGGAAGGGGGACGATGTCAGGAAACATTGAGCCCAGGGGGGGGTCGAGAGGGGACAATGATAGGTATAGAAGCAGTGACATTTTTATACTCTATACTAATGCCAGGAGTATCCAAATTACAGGAAATGAATTGGTGGTGCTGATAGCATCAACCTGGCCAAAGATTATTTGGATCTCTGAGACGTGGTTGAAGGAGGATGATATAATAACTGGAATTGAAGTGGCAGGGTACAGCATTTTCAGCAGGATAGGAAAGGAAAACATAGTGGTGGAGTACTCCTTATGACAAGTGATGACTTATGTCCTCTTAGAGTAGAGGCTTTGGAAGGCAGTGACACAAATGGTTTTGAAAGCATATGGTGTGAGGTAGAAGTGGCAAACATAGGATATTTATTGGGGTGTTGCTATAAACCAGGAAGCACAGAGGGTGGGGACCAGGAGATGTTTAGGCAGTTGAGGTTGGCAAGTGCAAGAAGAATGATTGTTATGGGAGATTTTAACTACAGCAGTATAAGTTGGGAAGAGGAAAATGCAAGTAGTAAGAAGGGGATAGAATTTCTGGAATTCTTGAAGGACAAATGTCTCCGGCAGCATGTGATGGAGGGAACAAGAGGTTCAAGAGTTTTGGATTTGGTCATAGCATCAGCAGAGCTGATAATAAGTGAGATGACATCTCTCCCACCAGTTGGAGAGAGTGACAATGTGGTTTTGACTTGGGAAGGTGTATCAAAGAAAAGGGAACATATGTGGAATTATAAGGTGGGTGATTATAGTAGTCTTAGGTATCAACTAGGGGCAGTTCCATGGAGGGCAGAATTGAAAGGCCAGGATATCAATTAGTGCTTGGGAAATTGTGAAAGAATATTTGTTAGCAGCAATAGTAAGCTGTATTCCACAGGTGAAGAAGCAGACATAATTTGGTGTAAAGTGGATGACAAAAGATATCAAACAGGAACTGTAGTTGAAAAAGAGATTATGGAAGATATACAAGGAGAGGGGTGGAGGACAGATACATGAAGAATATAAGAGCAAGGCCAGGAGAGTGACCAGAATGGTGAGGAAGGCAAAAATGGAATATGAGAAGAGATTGGCACTAAGATCCAAAGAAAATCCAAAGGAATTTTTTAGCTATGCGACCAGTAGACGGAGAAACAATTGTGGAAGAATGACATTGCGGGATAAAAATGGGAATAGAGTGACTGATGCAGAGGACATAGTGGAGTTGTTCAATGAGCACTTTATTGGAGTATTTCATCCTGGAGGAGGTTTTAATACTAGAGGGATAGGGCAGGATCAGGGTTTAGAGGCGCAAGAGGAGAGTGTGTTCCAAATACTGAGTACTCTGGATACCAATAAAGCTGTTGGACTGGATGGTATTTCACCATGGGTTTTGAGAGAATGTGCTAAAGAACTGACAGCTCCGGTGACCTGGCTTTTATTGAAAAGCCAGGTCACCAGAGCCAAGTACCCAGGTAATGGAAGGAAGGTAAGATAGTGCCACTACATAATGGCGGTAGCAGAATGGAAGTGTCTAATTATAGGGCTGTTTGGGTGTCATCAGTAGCTGTTAAGGTCTTGGAGAAATTAGTGAAGGACTATATACAGCATTGGGTAGATGAGGGTAATGCTATCTGTGAGAATCAACATGGATTTGTTAAGGGACACTCTTGCTTTAGTAATATGATTGTCTTTTATAATAAAGTGACAAGAGCAGTTGATGAGGGAAAGGCATATACTGCCATTTTTTTGGATTTTGCAAAGGCGTTTGACAGGGTGCCACATGATAAGCTGATATTTAAGTTGCAGCACATGGGTTTAAATGTCGGGTTAGTCAAATGGATACAGAATTGGCTGACTGATAGGTAACAGAGAGTTGTGTATGATGGGGCAATATCAAGGAAGCAGAAGGTTACAAGTGGGGTTCCAGAGGGTTCAGTACTGGGACCTGTATTGTTCAACCTTTATACCAATGACATTGATTGTCATTGGTATAAAGGTTGAACAATACAGGACAATTGTCAGTAGATTGCAAGGGGACATCCAGTTGTTTGCGGATGATGTCAAGTTGGGAAGGGTTATCAGATTAAGTGCAGATGTGGCAGCCCTGCAAAAGGATTTGAATAAACTAGACAGATGGGCAAATAAATGGGGTTATAGGTTCGACGCAGCAAAATGTAGTCTTAAGGTTTGGGATCCATCGATGGGAGGAGCTGTACTGGAGGAGGTAGGGGAGACAAGAGATCTGGGGGTGACGATTGACAGAAAACTTAAATTCAGGGAGCATATTGCAAAGGTGGTGAGGGTAACTCAGAGGACTGCTGCAATACTGAGAGGGATGCTGACCTGCATAGATAAAAGAGTTATCATTCCGTTGTATAAGGCCCTGATCAGACCACACCTAGACTATTGTTCTCAGATTTGGTCCCAGGATTTGAAGGCGATAAATTGAATGTGGAAAGGGTACAGAGGCAATAACAAAGATGGATTCAGGAGTGTACAATATGAGTTATGAGGATCGACTGAGGGAATGTGGACTGCAGAGTTTGATGGATAGAAGAAGGAGAGGTGATATGATCAAGCCTTAAACTGTTGAGAGGCAGTTGCAGGGTAGACACTGGAGAGTTCCTTCACTTGGTGGAACGGCAGGAAAGAGTGATGACAAGGGGTCATCCCTGGAAATTACGAAAGGAGGCTGCATGCAAGAGGGTGAGGATTGGTTTTTTTGGGTGGAGGATGATCGAACCTTGTAATGCATTGCCTGAGAGAGTGGTTGGAATGGAAACGGTCAATGGGTTCAAGGAGTGGTATGATAAACTTTGTATTTCCTAAAAACGACCTCCCACGATGAGTCTTTTGACTCCATGGAGACCTGGATAATAATAATAATAATAGAAAATCAATACAAAGTACTTCATGTTTTAGCAAGGTGTATTGAATGGATCTATCCAATCTAGATGATCAGTTGTTCAATGATATTTGCAGAAGCCAGATTGTGTTCTAGAAAAAAAATTCCAGAAACCATAAAAGAAATGATTTGGTGAGAGCAATCAGTCGATAGTTTACTGATTCTGTATCCTTTCCTGGTTTAGTAAAGGCAATAATAATTGCTTTTTTACCAGGTATCCAGAAACGCATTCTCATAGAAAATTTCTGTTAAATAGGTACAGTAGTTGATCCTTGGCGACAGATGACTGATTAGCTCATAATGAATGTTATCTGGTTAGCAGTTGGACAACATTTAAGCAAATCAGTTTCCATGCAGTATCTTGTGAATGGCCTGTTGTAGTATTTGTTGTTTTTCTGCTCGATGTTTTTGGGTAAGTAACTCCAGTGGACAAGGTGTTGATGTTTTGGCAAAAACCTCCAAGACTGTTGGCAATTGCTGTTAGGATGGCAATTGTATGTCCATAACATTCAAGGATGGAAAATGGGTGGATGATTTATCTGCCCTTCATTTGCAGATTTTATCCCAGCCTTCTTTGCAGTTGGATGTTCTTGTTATAGAAGATATGTACAGGTACATCTTGATTAGTGCAGATAATGAATCCCATGAAGTGGTTGTGTAATCTTCCTTGTTTTGTCTCTTATTCTTATTTTTTGTAGGCTTTGAGTTTCAAGAGATGACTGAAACCATTTGTTACATTCTACTATATCTTATTTGGTCGTCATGCATTGCATCTGGACATGACGACGTCACACTTCCCACATCTTTCGAAATTCCCATATACGGACATGCTTTAACACCGTTACATGATGACATCACACTTCATGCATCACATACATTTTTAACAAAGTTTTGCAATCAAATTATTACATACATATATGTATTATTACTTATAGTAATAATACATACAATGACAATTCTTTACAAATTTTTCTTTATAAAAAACTTGTAAAATGAACATGATAAATTATTTATCGTGAGATTTTACAGTTGCATTATTTGCATTCACACTAATCGAACTTATAAAGAGATGTAAAATATGGTAATTGATTCCAGCAAAGTAAAGGACAAAAAGATATACTTATAATATAAATTTATTGTTAATAAAGTTGCAGAGTAGTTATAGAGAGCAAAATAAAAACAAAAAAATTCTAAATATCATTCCTGAAGGTAAGCTTACAGTGACAAAAACATCTTTCTTGTCTTTTGAAATGTTTTAGCAGCATTGACTGAACTGTTTTTTTTTTTTTTTTCTTTCTTAGAAATGTAAGTTCTGGAAGGTATCCTTTCCAGAAAAAACCAGTTTAATTGAGATCAGATATTTGTTCATTAGTGTATCCACCATCTTCGATTATTATTATTTTTAAACATAAGATATTTAGAAGCTGCGTCCTCATTTGCACTGGCTGCCTCACTTGTAATTTTAACATTATGTAGCTGAACTCAATTTTTAAATCGATCAAACCAACACTCGCATTAAACATTTCTTCTTTTTTCTTTACTTTTTTTCTTTGGTTCTGTTAAACATATTTAAAGCTTTGTTTGAATGGCAGATCTGTTAAGTGGAATTTTTTTTATTTTTTTTTTTATTGCAATCCCAAATCCATACAATTAAAAGAAGCTCAATTTCTATCATTGTAACACAACTATTCCATGTGGATATTTGCAAACCATAAAAAAGTTGATGCAAACTTTATATCTTTTTCTTTTATTTCCCATGCATGTTTTAAAATATATTCCCTACTACAGATTCAGCCATTTTGATATCTGTTCCTATTTTAGAGTTGCTATGATCACATCAAGTTTTTGCTCTAACGTAATAACAAGACTTCTTTTTTGAACTCTTAGGGTTTTTATCTGAATGAATCTTCCATTTTTCCAATTTTTTAAGGATACTTCTTGAAAACAATTAAAACAAATCAGAAAAACTAATGTGCAATCTGAAGTACCAGCATCTGAAACCCTAATGATAACCTAAACTGCTAGCCTCGCATTAAACACAACCTGGCATCATTGCACAATTTGCAATGATGCCAGATTGAATATAGAATTATTTATTATTATTATTATTATAATTATTATTTGACACCTCCGGGGAGTCCAAAGACTCATCGAGAGAGAGTGTGTCAACAGCATCAAACGATTGGTCCCCTTCCAACTAATAACCGTGCTCAAACTTACTTAACTGAGCCATTAGTAGTAGAGGCTCTACCAATCGAACAACCTTTAACTCGCATTAATCATGATCTAGTTGTACTGGATTTGGAATTCCTTTTGGCCCTGATAATAGATGTGTCGTGATCAGGCTTGGAAATGTTTGAGAGCAATTGAGGTTTGTTTTTGTGGGTTATCTGTGGCAAATATTCCAAGCTTTCTTGGCTGCTGTGCAACTAGCATTCTACTATGTTTTCCATAAACTATTTCCATAAATAGTTTATGGAAAAGTGGAAACCATATTTTAGGAATTGTGGCAGCTTGTGTAATGCACTCTGTCAGGGGATTCACTGCATCTCAAATAGAAGAACTGATTATTGCAGAGTCAAATTTTTCTAAGCAAGAGAAAATGCGCCAATTGGCATGCTCGATTTTCCACCGTGATATAGTATATGGCTGCCCAAACAGAAACTTATTTGATGATCATTTCCCAAAAAATGATCACTCCCAAATAAGTTGTCATCAGTTTCACACTTAAACAGTGGGAAGATGTCCACCTTTGGCATGCTTGTGAGCACAATGAGTAATCTCCTTCACAGTTATGGCATTTTGTTCTTATGGTGTGTAATCCTTCCCTCTGTTCAAACAGAGGGAAGGATTACTGATGTAAAGCATATGCTCCATAACTCTTTTTCTAATGGTAGTTACACCACAGATTGTTGTCTGTTTAAATTTGCCATTAAAAGTGATGGGGATGGTAACTGCAATATGATGCCATCAAGGTCATCATGAGAACTATCAGCAGCAAGAGGTAAGTAGATACAGTACATTGTTATGAGATCCGACTTTCAGCAGATGCCAACTGCTTCTACATTTGTAATACATGAGACTTCTGGAAGGAGGCATGGTTACCAATAAGGATGACAATGTTTCCATGGGGAGGGCCATTCCCCCTGTTCTCTCCTTACAAATGATGCCAACATTTCGTAATGTCAAATTGTCACTGGACTTCAGATATGTGTCATTAAGGTAAAAGCATACTGGTTTATACTTCTACAAGAGAGTCATGATGTCATCAATGTTTCAGTAACATCCATGATGATTCCATTGTACAAATGTTTCCTTATTTATTTCTGGTAGTGTCATCTGGCTTCAATATTAGGATTTGTTTTCATTGGCCTTGGATTTTTTTTTTTTTGGAGAATTGTGGACAACCAGTATCCACTTCTTCCTCAAGAAAAATATCAAGATGTGGTCTTGATATTTTTCTTGAGGAAATTAGACTTCCTCTGAATTTATTTATTTTTCTTTTGTGTGTGTATGTGTGTGTGTGTGGAGGGAAGAGATCCATCGAAACTATTGATGGGTCTGGAGCATATCTTTAATCCTCTGTGGTGCACGTTCCATTATATTTTTTTCTAGTGGATTCTCATGTGATGGGATCATTTTTGAGATGAGTCAGCACACATCAATTTGTCTTTTTGATGTGATCTAAAAAGACAGCAAGCAAATCATAGAATTCAGGGATGTTATGACTGTGAGATGACATATGCATTAAGGTCTCTACTGACACGTTATAGCTGCCTTCTCAATGTAAGAGAATTTACCACCAGATACTTTTGGAGTATACTGCCTCTTTGCCTCCTGATAAGAAATGCTTTGCTTAGTTTTTATTTTTTGCATCCCCTTTTCATATGCCGACCTTTAGCATGCTTGTGAGCGCAATGAGTAGTAATCTCCCTCACAGATATGGCATTTTGTTCTTATGGTCTCTGATCTCACGATCTTTATTGAAACACTGAGCACAGATGGTGGAGCCATCAAAGGCAGGTTGAGAATGACCACACTTCTGACACTGAAAGCAGTGGAAAGGGTCCTAACTGGGTAGTTAAGATATTCTGTTTTCAGAGATGTTGGTTGTTTAGGTGTGTTAAAAGGGTGATACAGCTTTTGGGAATCAGGTTACATCCCTAGATATGAGGACTCTCCTTATAGCTGTTGTTCCTTGGTCTTTCAATTCTAAACAGATCTCTTCATCTGAAACACTGAGGAGGACCCACTCCAATATTATTTCTCAAGAACAGTTAAACATTTCATGGGGATAACTGTGATTAACAATCCTCTGATAAATGTTGCATGAAGGATTTGCTCTGGTTGAGTTACTGTTTCTATAATAAAGTCACCTGAATGGAGTTTCTGGACTGATTGTGGAAATCTGTCAACCTTCCAAACCCTTCTGGGTGAAGAAGGGTAACATTGCTAAAAGGGCATTTGTCAGCTGAAGGCAATATTAAGAATGCTGGTTTCTTTATTGTTGTGTGTGTGTGTGTGTGATGTTTTTGTTTCTTCATTTTTCTTTCTTGATGTTATAATGGTTTCCAGCAGGGGTGTGGAATCGGTACATAAAACCTTTGACTCAAAGTTTAGTAGCAATTTCTCCATTTAAGCCTAAAAAAAAGGATAGAGGTACATTATTCTTCACTACCATTTTAATGATGTGGTTTTTTAAAACTTTTCTGGCATCACTGTTATGATAACTTTGTCAGAATCTTAGTAGTTGTGTTTGGCCTCCAGTAGATTTCTGATTTTTCTTTAGCCCCAAAGTAGAGGGAATATTTTTATTGTTGTCTCTCTCATTCACAGTTTCTAACACTTTAGGATGAAAACGCTGCTATCTTTTTTAATTTGATGCTCTTGTAAGTGTTTTTTTATCAGAACCACAAAAACTGCTAATTTTTGCATCGCATACTTTTTCACAATCACCATTTTCTATAATCCATTGACACACAATATATTTCCCATCTGTTATTACTGTAAAGTGTTCAAAAACAGAGGACTCCGTTGACACTTTTTTTTTTGTCATTGTGAATTTTTTCATGGGATACCACTTTCACTAATATAATATATAAATTATCATAAAATATGCTCTATTTTGAAATTTGCGAAAAACTTGAAGTTAAAATATATACTGAAAATATAACATGAAAAAAAATAGGTCAATCAAATTATTATCTCAGTCTGAGTTGGTACATTTTTACTGACTCTGACTGCACTGCTCTGGTTTCCACACGATTGGAGTTAGAGGAAGGACTCAGTAAACTAGAGGATGAAAACTTATTCATACTCATAAACAGAATTCATCAGCACCAGAGCTACTTGGGCGACACACAGATACCTACTCTGAAGAATACTGTTTAATTTGGCTTCCTGCTGATTAATCAATTTCCACACAATCATATCACGTTATGATATTTGGATGATTTCCATATGATATTGAATCTTCTAAAAGTGTATTTGCTTTTGGTAAATTTTTAACAAACAGTGATCTTCAAAATCAGTTCTTATCTCTCAGATGTATAAATTATGAATTATTAGTCACTTTTATTCATTATTTTTTCTGGCATCAAGTGTATGAAATCGAATCTTGGGGGGGGGAGATTGACAGTGGACTGAAGTTTCGAGGACATACTGCCAGTGTTGCTTGCAGACTTTTTATCATAGTTAGTATACTAAGTATACTTCTTATACTCAGTATACTAAGTATAAGTATACAGTGGTATCTCGCTAATCCAAACCTCTTTAGTCTGAACCCTCCAGTAATCTGAACCGCGGATTGAAAGAAAATTTTTTTTATTTATGACGTATTATTATTTAGTGTACTATTTTTTTTAATAATTATTATTTTAACTATTATTATTTATTTTATTATTATTACAGTACAGTATAACTACGGTGATACACAAAAAGAGGAAATTAAAAATGTGCATAATTTGGTTAAAAATATAAATCCAGATATTGAAATTTCTCAAACAGATATTATGGAATGGATTAAAGGTAGCTAATCAGAGTCGGCAATTAGAGGCAGATGTATTGGGAATAGGATTCAGAGGACCGGATGTTACAGCGAGCCCACACCAGAGGAGAAAATTGGGAATGACAAGAGAACAGCCGATGTAAATACCCAAAGCAGTTTCACTTGGAAGTCCTTTTGCAGTGGAAGGTCAAACTTTTGCGGGAACTATTTGAGTTCCGCAAGTTGCAGTACACAACCCGCCAATTCCTGACAAGATACTGCTGGTGCAAGACACTCCTGAAGGAAGCCTAAGATCCGAGACGAAAGAAAGACCATAAAGACTTTAGTGCAAGACTTTTGATTGAATGTGCAATACAGAGCCTCTGTAAGTTTGTTCTATTTTTTGTACATTTCCTTTTATAATCTAGGAGATATACAGGGATAACCTTAAAGAAACAGACAGTTTAAACACTTTATAAATTGAACTTTGTTTGTTACATCATAAAGTATTTAGTACTGTTTTATAGAAAAGTCCTCAAGTTTATTACCTCCGCTTTTCATTTGTCTTCGTGACGTCAGCATCATGTGAGTACCCGTGATGTACGTCGAGTAGTATGGCCGCTAGCCAGGTGGAGAAGGCTTTCTGCATGATTGAATTTGTAAAATCAAATTCTGTTACTGTCGTGCAGTGTTGTTTTACAACACGGTATGGTAAAGAACCACCCACAAGGCAGTCAATCTACGATTTGAGCAAAAAATTTAAGGAAACTGGTTGTCTGTGCAAGGGGAAAAGTCCTGGTAAAGTCCATCTATATCTGAGGAAACAGTGACTCGTGTTTGTGTGACTTACATGTGCAGCCCGAAGAAGTCAACAACATGTGCAAGTTTAGAACTTCAAGTTCCACAAAAAACTGTGTGGAATATCTTGCGTAAACGTTTACGAATGTTCCCTTACTGGTTGCAATTATTGCAGAACCTCAGTGAAAACGACAAAATCCTCCATCACTGATTCTGTATGGACATGCAGCAACAGAGTGATGATTTTTTGACTGGCTAATTTTCGGTGATGAATCAACTTTCCACATTAGTGGTACAGTGGACAACGTTTGTATAGGGGGAACTGAAACCCTAGAGCAGTAGTGGAGCATGTGACGGATTCACCCAAAGTGAACATTTTTTGCACTGTATCCCGTAAAAAGGCGTATGGACCATTCTTTTTCCAGGAAAAAACAGTGCATGGAATAACTTACCTAGACATGTTACATGAGTGGCTGATGCCTCAACTACAAGACAATGACAATTTCATATTTGTCCAAGATGGCGCTCTGCCGCACCTTGAAGTTAGAAATTACCTGGACGAAAATTTGTCTCACCATTGGATTGGACGTTCAACCACCCAGAACATGGCTCTTACATGTTGGCCACCAAGAAGTCTGGATTTAGCACCCTGTGACTACTTCTTATGGGGGTACATAAAGGACAGAGTTTTTGTTCCTCCCCTCCGTACAAGTGTGGACGATTTTAAACAACGCATCACAGTAGCTGCTGCGACTGTTGACATGGACATGCTGAGAAGTGTTTGGGAGCTATCACATTGGACTATTTGTTGTGTTACAAAAGGGTCACACATAGAACACTTGTAACTTACCCATGTAAACTTCAGGATATACTCTTCAAACCATTTATTTCAGCCATGCTATTAAAACTCTTCTTTCTGTAAAACTTTGAAAGTGTCTATTTCTTTTAGGCTAACCCTGTATTATAGATGGACTGATAAGAATTAGTTTAATAGTAATAAGAAGTGTCCATAAGAGAGTCATTTGGAATGGTAATGATTGGCATAAGAATTGTGAAATAACTTGGCATAGCTAGCTAACCTCTTAATGAGTAAATCAGAGTTTTCAATAATTTGATTTAATAAGCAGAGAAGTAATTGAGCAATTGTATTGTACAATTAATTAGTATTGAAAAGTGAAAGTATAATGGATAGGCTGAGAGAGTAACCTCTCTATAGTTTAATTAATGTACTTTGATATTAATGTAAATAAATGTGTTTTATTTATATGTCAATAGAGTGCTGACTGATTCTTTAAATTACAATGCACTGTTCTAAATAAACCAGACTTCTGAGCGGGAAATAACTGAGGCATATCAAGCATAGTTTAAGTACTTGAGAAACCACGACTGTTTACATAAACTTTATTGAATGAATTTATGCCAGTGAGAGAGAGAGATCTACGGATGCATTACTGAATCATATGCCGAAATATAAATACTGGTGGAGCAGTCTTAACAAATAAATTTTCCAGTGTTCATAGGCATATGATTGGTAAATGCGAAAGGTGGATAAACATAGTACACAACAGAATAACTAAGATAGTAAAATAACGCATTACACATATATCGTTGCAACTGCTTGTTTCATTTAGCAATTTTTCAAAGTAATTACTCCATACTTCAAGGATATCTTTTTCTCCCATTTTCATGTCGCCTTTATCATTTCTAACTCCTTTTACAGTACTCTTTCCTCGATTTCAAAGCTTCTTCAACATCCTCCAGAATATTTTGCCACCTTCTTAATATTTATTTTCTATTTTGTTTAGCTAGTTTTACACATTCTTTAGCTTTCTTAGATTTGTCTCTGTAATCTCTAAGAGCACAAGCTGACTGATTTGCCAGGAACTTTTGATATGCTTTCTTCTTTTCCTTCTCTGACTCTTTAACTTTCTGTGTCCAACATGGAGTTCTGATTTTTCTATCCTTGTAGACAACCTCACCACATGTCTCTCTTGCTGACTCAATCAGGGTTTTCTTCAAGGCTTGCCACTGAATCTCCAAAGTTAGGTTCCTGTTCTCAAACTCTCATTTTATCTTCAATAATTTTTGTGTATTTTAGTCTACAGTTCACATCTGATAGCTGCTCAACTTTTATTCACTTTAAAACTTTCTGACATGTTATTCTTTTCAATACGAAATGCAATTTTATCCTGCTCAAGACTAAATAGTGATTGCTTCCAATTTCAAATCCTCTGTACACTCTGGTGTCCTGCACCAGGGATAAAACATCACTATCAACAATAACATAGTCAATTTGACTTATCTTATTTCTTGCCACTTCTCTCCATATGAATTTGTGCACATTTTTATGTTGGAACATGGTTAGTAATAACCAATCCATGTCCTGAGCAGAAATCCAACAGGTATTTGCCATTATTATTAGCTTTGCTCTTTTCTCCAAATTTTCCTAAAATATTTTTGTATGTCTGACAATCATTTCCTACTCTGCTAGTTAGATCCTCAACAAGGACCAACTTTTTTTTTTCATTGTGTCAGTTGCTTTCTGTAAAGCCTCAAAAAATTCCTCCACTTCTACCTTATTAGAACCTTCTGTGGGACCATAGGCACAAATAAGTCTCATTGTCCAGTTTCCCATTCTGATATTTGCCCACATCACTCTACTTGAGACTGCCTGCCATTCAAGAAGATTAGCCTCGTATTTAGTGTTGATTACTATGGCTACTGCTTCTTTTCCTTGATTGTCATTGTCTGAGTATAACATTTTGAATTTATTGCTCAGAAAGATCTCACCAGTTTTTGTCTTTTATGTTTCAGTCACCCCTATTATGTCGATCTGGTACTAATCTAATTTCTCAGCTGGCTGAATTTCTTTGCCATTCAGGCTTCTTATGTTGATAGTACTGATCTTGAACTTTGTTGATGTTGAGTTGGGGTGTATTTTAAGATTTGTTCCAGTAGCTAATTTTTCGCTGTTCACTCTGGTTCATTGGGGAAAACAACGGGGGCCTTGTTTAACGGTCAGCATGAAATTTTGTCATGTTGTACCATCATTTTGTATTTTTGTTTAAGCCAATAAGAATACAATTTGGTCACTAAATCCCAAATTGCCAGCCCATCCTCGTTCATTCAGTATACAGCTAGATACCAACAGGGTGCACCAGAAGAAGGTGAGGATTGGACATTAGGTCAGAAGCCCTGGTTGGTTCTCCGCATTCCTTTAAAGGCTATGTGGAGGTCTCCTCTCAGTTATACAGCTTTGACACTTAAGCACCCCTTGTATGTTTAAATTACTATTCCTTTACAGCTGAAAATTTTCATTCTAAAAAATTGCATGCATCCATTTCTCTATTCATCCTTCTCATTAACTAATTTACAATTTTGGTACTCAATTCACTGAAGTGATTACTCTTGTCTTTTTTTTTCACTTCTTTAATAATTCTTTTTCCTTTTGTTTGCATTTCTTACTTATCACCTTGTTAATCACTCATACTCACAAAAAAAACTTTTTTTTTTTCATTTATCCTCTTTGCATTGTAATGGCAGCACTGACATCTTTATCTTTGTAAAAAAGACACAGTTTCATCAAAATGGAATCACTTTATGATATTGGCTAGAAAAATAACTGCTATTTTTGTAATACTGGATGTATTTTACATATCTTTTAAATTTAACAATTATTGAATTTTTTTTTTATTACATAAAAAAAAAAGGAAAAATTGAGCCTGTTTCATATTCAAAAAAATAATTAAACGATTGTTTATAACCAACTTTTCTAGTAGTGCCTGTGTTTGGTGACCACACTGCAACTATTTGATTGAAACATTTATCAGGAAAGCTAAGAAAGGCTTATCTTCAAAATTTTATTATTTCGAGGAGTTGAAAATTGACAGCATAATAAATCATATAAAGTCACAATTTGTTTCGAAAATAGAGGAACCGTATTTTTTTCTTCATAACAAGCGGTCACTTTACTTTCATTTTCATTGCAATGTTGCTTGTAGTACCAAGCAGATGAGTGCTTGTGCCACGATATATATTTTTGAATGGGAAGATTGATAATGAAGAGAGTAAACAGTTATTGATTAAAAATAGAATATAGTCTAGAAGAAGCAGGAATTTTAGAGAAATATGGCGAAAAAAAAGGATGTTTATAAGTCAGAAAGGAGGGTAACTTACAGTTTTCCAATCTTGGAAATTAAAAGAATATTGAAAAACCTGGAGACCAAACCTGGTTTTGGTACTGATAGTATTCCATCACACTTGCTCCTGAATTAACTTCTTTATCCACTCTACACTACAGGTATCCCTCGATTAACGTGGTTAATTAATTCCTTGATTAAAATCGTGTTAATCAAATCTAATAATCAATGGTAAAAATTACAATTCGTCCATGATCAATTACTGTATTAATAATTAGTTTTATATGCTACTCTTTTAGGAAAGATAAAAAATGAATGCAAAGTAAATGTTTAATAAATACTTGTACCTACATTATTTACTGCAATTTTTTTATCAAAAGAAGTTATCAAGAGTCGTTTGAACAGTTTTAGTTTTTTTCTTATCGGCATAAATTCTACGATAAGAAGCAAAATGACTCCCCAGATCTCAGCAAACAAGCAATAAAGCATAAAGAAAAAACACTGCAAATATTTCATTTGCAGTGTTTTGTGCAGAGACTGGAAAAGGTGTTGCTGAATAAAGTGAAAATGGACGTGCAGAACCAGGGAAACTAGAACTACCAAGGAGGGGGGGGGGGGGGTGGAGTGGATATGCAGACACCAGTGAGACAGTTGAGTGTAAGAATTTATATAATGTACCCAAGCCAGTACTAAGGACAAGAAATCGGAATGGGATAGTTAGAATAATGCATCAAGATAGGGGTGGGACAAAGGGATCTCTGCATTTCATATATACTAATGCCAGGAGTATTAGGAACAAGAAGGAAGAATTTTTGGCCTTGATTGGCTCTTCCTGGCCACAGGTTATTGGCATTAGTGAAACATGGCTGACGGAAGATGGTATAGTTAGTGGGATAGAATGTGTAGATTATAGTGTATTTAGGAGTGACAGAGAGAATAAAATGGGGAGAGGAGTGTTATTGATGATAGCTGATGAAATGCAGCCAAGGAGAATTGAAGTTGTATCGCAGGATAGTGAAAAGAGCTCATTTGAGGCTATTTTGGTGTGAGATTGAGACTGGCAGAACAAAATATACAGTTGGGTGCTGCTATAGACCAGGTGATGGAATAGATGGTGGAGATAGTATGCATAAACAAATTGATGAAATGAGTGGAAGGAGGGTAATTATTATGGGGGATTTCAACTATGGTAACGTTGATTGGAAGGAGGAGAGGACACATGGGAGGAAGGAAATGGATTTTATTCAATTATTAAGGGATAACTATCTGAGACAGCATGTAACTGAAAATACTAGGGGCGTGAGAGTGCTTGACCTGGTAATAGCATCTGAGAATTTGGCTGTAATGAATATGACCATGTTGCCACCTATTGGTGAGAGTGATCATAAGGTGATCATAAAGAGTGACCTTTAGTCACCTGGGAGATGGCTAAAGGCGTGGAATTTTTGATTAAGACAGGGTATATGTGGAATTACCGTGCTGGCAAGTATGACAAGCTTAGGAGATTGCTTGGATCAGTGCCATGGCATGTACAACTGTAAGGGCATGGGAAGTGGTCAAGGAGAATTTACAGGAGGTTATGGCTGATTGAATACCTAGGGTCCGAATAGTAAAACAAGTAGGGGTTAAATGGATGAATAACACCATTAAGCTTGAGCTGCAAAAAAAGAAACAACTCTGGAGGGAATTTAAAGAAAGAGGTGACCTGCAGGCACACGAACGGTATAAAGTGCCGGCCAGAGGGTAACGAGTGTGGTAAAAAAAGCAAAAGCGGATTATGAAAGGAAACTAGCCATGCAAGCTAAAGAGAATCCCAAACAGTTCTTTCAATATGCTGCAAGCAAAAAAAAAAAAAAAACTGTACATGGCAAAATGATTTTAAGGAATGATGATGGTAAGGAGGTCACTGAATCAGTCGATATAGTGGAATTACTGAGTGAGCACTTTGCAAGAGTATATCATCCGGGTGGTGACATTGAAAAAATGAAGGAACCATTAGTTTATATGGGAATTGATGAATGAATTGGGGGTGAATAGTCTATTAGAACCTTAATGTGAATACATTTGTGGGATTGGATGGTATACTGGCACGGGTCTTATGTGAAGCAGCTAAAGAATTATCAGTGCCCTTGACCATGTTGTTTAATCTGAGTCTCAAGTCTGGTTTAGTCCTGAAGGTGTGGAAAGAGGGGAAAATAGTTCCACTGCATAAAGGATGATCCAAGACTACTGTTGCAAATTACCAACCGATAAGCATATCAGGATCGTTGTCAAGGTCTTGGAGAAAGTAGTCAAGGGAAAAATATAGGAATGGATTGATGAAAATGAAATACTGTATAGGGGACAACATGGCTTTGTGACGGGTAGATCATGCCTCAGTAACTTGCTAAAGTTTTATAACACAGTGACGACTGAAATGGATAAGGGTAATGGGTTTACAGTGATATTGCTGGACCTGGCTAAGGCATTTGACAGGATATCACATGGAATTCTAATCCGTAAACTACAACATATGGGAATGGATATAGGTTTGGTGAGATGGATAGGTGGGTGGTTGATGGAGAGATATCAGAGAATAGTTTATTCAGGAGTAGAGTCCAAATGACGGCCTGTTACTAGTGGTGTGCCGCAGGATTCTGTTCTTGGACCACTGCTGTTTAATTTGTTCATTAACGATATAGGGAAAGATCTAAGAGGAATAGTTCATTTGTTCGCTAATGATGCAAAGTTGGGTAGGGCAATAGTGAATGCAGAAAATGTCAAAATCTTGCAGGACGACTTGAATAGATTGGAGTTCTGGGCTAAGGAGAATGGATGTCAATTTAATGTGACAAAATGTAAGGTTACGCATTTTGGGGTGAAAAGATTAGCAGCAGCATACCACATTGGTGGAACTGTACTCCAGGAGATTGATGAGGCCAGGGACTTGAGAGTGTTGGTGGATATGGAGATGAAGTTTAGGGGGCACATTGCAAAAGTAGCTACTCATGAACTCATTTGGTTGTTGAAAAATACTTTGACGAGCAGAGACAAGCAAGTTATTGTACCTTTGTATTGTGCCTTAATAAGACCTGATCTCGACTACAGTGCCCAGATTTGGTCACCTAGGTTTCTTCTTGATGGGGAGGAGGTGGAGAGGATCCAGAGGCGAGTGACCAAGATGATAGCAGGTCTATGGAATGGATCTTATCAGAACAGGTTGAAGATTTGTGGGTTGCAGAAATTGGTTGATAGGCAGAAAAGGGGAGATATGATTGAGACATTCAAATTGCTAAAGGGTTTCTATAGGATTAATTCAGAGGATATTTTTGAGATCAGGACTGGTGGTGGGAGAACTAGGGGACACCTACGGAAGCTGGGCAAGAGTGTGGTTAGAAAGGGTTAGCTGGGTTCTTTACTTTTAGAGTGGTAAATGAGTGGAATAAGCTGCCAGAGTCAGTTGTGGGTGCTATGACAGTGAGTGAGTGAGTTCGAGGGAAGGTATACTGTGAGAATATCGTATAGTTGTGTGGACATGATGTTTGGGCCTCCCTCGATGAGCCTAAGGACTCCCTGGAGTCACCAATAATAATAATAAATACATGATGGTGCCAATTAAGTGGATATTGAATCCAACATTATTTCATAGCCAAATATAGAAACTACAAGAGTTTCGTGCCTAATATATAGAAACTAAAAGTTTTGGCAGATGCAAGCATAAGCAACCTTATGGGCAACTCGTAGTAAAAGTGGAGTAAGCTCCAAATCACTTTCCTTAGTATTTTCCATAATGTAAAGCACATGTCCTAGAGGACATGTATGATAAATAAGCGTTTGGTTCTCTATTTCAGTAATACATGATGATTTATTTATTTTCGGTTACAATCTAGAAATTATTGAACAAAGAATTAAAAAAAAAACCATACTACACTGACATCGAAGGTCGCGGTATCTCTCAGATACAATTTACTGTCAAATATCACAAACCAAACTGACAGCAAAAAACAGTGCGGAATATCAATCGTAACATATGAATGCACAGCTACTCACGACCTCCAAGCTATACACTGAATTGTGTAAGAATATTTATATTAAACATTTTGCATGCATCTGTCAGATCAGCTGCGAGCTCCACAGTGTTAAAGGCATGTTAATCAAAATTCTTGCCGCGTATATCAAGGGATTGCCGCAATTAATTTCGCCGCGTTAAGCAAGGGATACCTGTATATTATATTCTGCTCATATCCACTCTATAGCATGGATGCAAGTCAATATACAGTCAATTCCAAAACAAGTGAGTATCGACTATCAAACTATTGTCCTATTATTCTCACCTCAGTACTGTCTCAAATAATGGAGGTTATGAACATTCAACTTCTTTGAAACCTGGAGAACTGACAACTAATCATTGACTCTGAACATGGATGCTGCAAATCAAAATTCACAGCAGATTCCCTTACCTACATCACCCACCTGTGCAAACTTGCAATGGAAAGTTTTAAGAAACCGGTATTATTGCAAGTGACATTTTCAGGGCATTTGATAAAGTTTGCCACTGAGGACTTCTCAGCAAACTGCCATTCTCTCTCTTCAGATGGCTAACTAGTTTTCTCAGTTCATTTGCATGTAAATAGAGGGTGGTTCTCTTTAGATGATCTTACTCATACATGTGTTCATTGTGGTATTGTTGTTTTATTTGCTCTCTTCCTTATATATATATATAAATAAACTGCACTCACTGACCTCACCTTATCCATAGTTTTGATGATGATAGTACTCTCCACTTATATGACAAACCTTGCAGTACTCCAGCATCTCAAGCATCAAGATTATCAACAATAAGTGTCCTCAGTACCACCCTCTCCACACCATTTCTTAATGGGGCAACAACTACCTGATCATTTTCAATGCTTCCAAACACACTTTTGTCTTCTTCTAAAAATACACCTTAGTTGTTATTCCCTTACCTTACATAATGCTCAATTTAACAGTCAAGACCAGATTTCTCTTCTCAGACTGACTTATCACATCAATTTTCCTGACACAATCATATCACTTCTATAGCATCACTGTCACTTTTTGCCTGTCTAGCTACTTTTTCTGTACAAATCCAATCTGCCTGACCTTGGAGAGTATATACAGCAACACATGATAAGAGTAGGTTCTGTGCACAAGCCTTCAGGACAATTGGAGGAATGCCATCAGGGCCAGTAGACTTTTTCTGTGCGTGTCTAATTTAGACAATTTTCTGATCTCTTTCTGGTAAAAGGATATACGGGGCATTGTGGACATCTGGAATGGTTGGGAGGTATTTACGAAGGTCAGTTATGCATGCATTGAAAGCAAAGTGTGAATGAAGCAAGGAGAATGGCTTTTTCTGTGGGTGATGAAGCAATGTAGCCATCTGAGTATGATAGGGGTTGGAATAGTGTCGGGCAAAAGTTGCAACCAATTGCTTTGGCAAGAGACCAAAAGGGTTCGCTGCCATTTGGATAGGCTGTGAGTTTCCTGCTTTCTGCTCTTTCAAATTGTTTTGTAAGCAATGGTAGTTTTCTTGCAGTAATTTCGGACTTGAGTATAAACACGAAGGGAAGATTGGAGTTCTTGATGTAAACCATTGTGGTATGTTTGATTTTTTTTTTTTGTACATCCTCGGCACATCTTTGGAGAACCAGGAGTTAGGGGACGGCAGTTCAGAGTAGTGTGGGGAATGTATGTTTCCATGCCAGTAAGGATAAGTTTGGTGATACACTCAGTGCATATGTTTAGGTTGGAAGGCCAGAAACAATAGTCCAGCCATGGGAATGAGGCACAGAAGTCACGGAGGCTGTACCACTTGGCACTGTTATAATTCCAAACTATTCTTGTATGGGAGTGACTGCGTAAACATTGTTGCATAGGAAGGAGACTAGCACTTGATTGTGGTCAGAATTCCGTATCTACCTACCTAGGGTCACTACATTCACCATGTATTTGGAAGTATCACTGTGAGGAAGAGATCTAGGGTGTTAGGGGCATCTGGTATTTTAGTTGACATATGAACAATTTGTGTAAGGTCATTAGCGATGGCAAATGTTTCAGAATCTCTGCTTGCTAGATCTGTACAACTGGAGAAGGAAAATCCAGTTGGCGTTGTGGACATTAAAATCTCCTAAGAGGAGGATTTCACTGTTAGGGAAGTGGACTGGTGAAAATCAAGCTCAGAGTGGTTGGTGGCATTAGGGGTGCAACAGAGACAGCAAATGGATTTGACCGAGTGAAGGGAGATTTTCAACCAAAGAAGGTCAAAGTTGGGTGATATGCCCAGATGCCACCCTCAGATCAAAAGGAGTTAAAGATTTGTAGTTTGAAAAGTTGAGATGCATAGAGCTGGGGAAGATGAAATTTGAGTTTCTATCAAGAAGAGTTCGGTAGAATGCAGATGGTAGTGGAAACTACCAAAGTTGAGGTCATGGATGTCAGTGAAGTGGATATACAGGATTCTGTAGGGCAAATATATTTCACTGCATGAGTCTTGCATGTTTCCTATGCAGTGCTTGCATAGTGGTCTCCATGGTAGCTACTAGTGGTGTCACTTGATTTCTGCAGCAATTTTCCTTTTTTGTAGTCAATTTCTCCATTTTGATGTTTTTCAAGTTGTTTTGAAAGTTGATGTCCTTGTTCTCTCTGGTCGAAAGTGAGATCAGGTTGAGCACGTATGTATGAGAGGGGGGTCAAGTGAGCCCTATAGCTCAGCCAGTATAGACGAAGACCTTTGGTCAGAAAGACAAGAGTTACTTCCTGTCAGTGATGTGAGGAACCTTTATCTGGTCTCTTTTGACTAAAAAGTGAGTTAGCCGGTCTCACACGGAGGTGGTGGTGGGGGGGGGGGGGGGTTCTTCACCCGGAAACTCGGGTTTTTCATCTCCCAGAACAGGCAAACCGGCCTTGTGAACACACATGGGTTACAATCATGAATAGGTCCCAGCCATATGCCGGTGCCAAGTCTGGATAAAAGTGGGGGTTGGGGAAAGCAATGGTGAACTACCCTGTAAAAAATCTCACCAGGAATACTTTGTGGGCAACAATGCCTACAAAGTCATCTATGGTCGGAAATGACTGAAAAAGGGAAAACCAGGAAGAAGGGGGGGCAAGTACCTTTGAACCTGTTGCTTGTCGGTATGTCACAAGTCACTCTGTTTGTAATTCTGCCATTTATGTATATGTGTGAGCACAAATATAATACATTGAATTTATACTCCTTTCATTTGATACCTATTTCTGTTTTCCCAACAATAACACAGATTATATGATCACAATAGACAGTAAATTAAAAATAATATACTAATAAATAGACAGGAAAATTAAAGTTTGTTTTACTTTACAAACACACACACACACACACACACACACACACACACACACACACAAATAAACAAACAAAAATAAAATCTTACCAAATTTGGATTCATCCATCTGCTTATATATCAGTTTCTGGATGCTGGAATCTGAAGAATGACCATGTGCATTTCTTCCTCTGAATTTTAGTACTGTATTTGATATATTGTCCCTAAGAGCATTTTTCCAGTTCTCACTATTTTTCTGCACATATTTCCTGCTTTCACTACATTTCTTGCATTTCTGAGCACTCTCCTCAAGCATTACTTCTTCTAATTCTAAATTTAGAGAACAATGTTGTGATACACCTACAGTTGTTTCTAAGTTTGTATCACCTAAAACAATGTTCTCATCTAAGATACACTTATTTATGTCTTTGCATTTGGTTTCAATAATATCATTCAATTCTAATGTGTAATTACCATCTTTATGCGATGAAATTTCGACTGCTATTTCATCTTTATTATTAAAACTGGATTTTAAATTTAAATCCTGCAAGTGCATTTTAGCTCCACACACTCCATGGTATTCTACAGAATCAGAGATGTAATCGTAAGTATTACAGTCAGATTTCATATCTTGAGGTTCTTCACATATTGTTTGTAGCAAGAAACATGTATCTTTCATATTAATTTTATCTTCTTTCCAAATTTCTTTGCAAGTTTTTTCTTGCATTTCACTTGATAAATTGTTATCATCTAAACTTCTAGAATTATTTGCATTGTGTAGTTCAGAATTTTGGAGTTCGGATTTATACTTATTTTTCCTCATTGTACTAGACTGTGATGATGATATCTGATGATTTTTATCACTTTTTAAATGGACTTTATGTTCGATTTCTCTTGAACTTCTATCAAGATAATTAAAAGAAATATTCTCAAGAGGCAACTCAGATGATATAGAAGTCTTTCCTTCAGCTGTATTTACACTACTTATTTCAAAGGAAGGTGCACGCTTATCATTTTTTATATTAACAGAAAATACTTCCTCTGACTCCACAGGTAATTCACATAAATCTGAAACATTGGAATTCTCAACTTTCACAATACCCTTGCCCCGCACAGACTTCATAACAGCAGCCTTTTGTTCATAATGACTCTGTGATTTACTATTATTTGTTTCATTTTCCCAGAATTTCATTCTAGCCAAGTTATGTTTATATCTTTCCATACGCCACTCAGTTTTCATTCTGCGAACTTCAATATCTGCAATTTGTTTTTCAAATTTGTTTTCAATTTCTTTCCTGAAATAATATTAAAAAAATATAATGATTTTTTAAAACAATAGTACTCTGCTAATACTAACAAAAATAAATCAGTAAAACGTGAATAGCTCAAATGTCAAGATTTGGATTAATGCAATTTAGGCATATAACAATCATTAATTTTATGATCGCCTCTGAGCAACACATTATTCATATGAAATGAAATTTTCCAAAAATATATGCATGATTCAAGTAGGATACAGCAAAAGTAACATAACAAATAAAAACTAAGTACACAGATAAAAAGAAGTGATTCACAGTAGTAAACATAACAGGAATTTACGGAATATTATTCAGTGCAGTGTATGCAAAATGTATGCATTGAGAAATTTAAAGAACATGTGGAAGGAAATTGAAACTGGAGAGAGAATATGTATTAAGTGTTTTAAAAGTGAGTGTCTGTTAGGTGACTGGAATGCAACAAATACTGACAATAAGATGGAAAATGATATTAATAATGTTGAACATGCGACTGTGAAAATAGAGGAGAATGAAATGGATATCAATCGAGAAATAGTGAGCTTAAATGCTATCCTTCATAGGACAAAGCGTGAAATTGAAAAACTGCAGAAGTGGCAAGAGTTAAGCAGGGCTGAAGAAAGAAAGAAGCAGGTGATCCGAAACAATAATAAATACTGACAAACAAATAAGAAAAACAAGTTAAGGAGAAAATTATGTATGGCGATTCAGTAATCGGGGGGGGGGGGGGGGGGCACTTAAGGAAAGTATGACAAAATTGTGTTTCCTGGGAGCAAAAATTCATGATATTAGCCAAGTCATCTGGGCGCAAAAAGGTAAGTTGAAGGAAATGATTGTCTCGGTTGGTACCAATGATATGAGAGGTGAGAAGTATTCTATGAGGGAGGATGTAAACAAGTTGTTAGAAGAGGCAAAACTGACGAGTGAAGGCTGTAAGTCTTCTACCATGCTATGATAGAGGTGAACCGAGGAGGAGGAGGGAATTGATAGTCAATGAGTCTATATGTAGATTGTGCAAAAGGAATGATGTAGAATTTGTGGAATCAGTGGTCTCTGTTTGAGGGAAAGAAGGAGAAGGATTTGTACAATGCTGATGGACTGCATCTGAATGGTTTTAGGTGTTAGGTGTCTGGAGAGAGTTGTTCACTGAGCATGCTGACGTGCAAATTCAGGTAAACTTATGCAATTAGGGTGGAAGCAAGTAAGTTTGTGTGAAGGCACCCATGAAGCAAGTGAGTGTTAGATGTAACCTTTAAGGAATATGGAGAACTAACCAAACACATATGATGGTATAAAATAATAACATGTCATGCCAACTGTGATGCTGCCTGATTAAATAAGATTCAAAGTTGACAAAGGGCAAATAGTGAAAAGTCAGCTAATGGAACACTCAACATTAACAGAAATAAAGAAAGGCACAATCAGTGTAAGAAGTGGCACTGGAAAAGAAGTGGATTAGCAAAAGAATTAAAGAAGTATAATGTTAACATAATTAGTGTTACCAGGATGAAGAATACTAACATGGTGATATTCTGCTAAAAACAGCAGATCTCCTCACCTATGTCACTCACCACTGTGAACATACACGATGGAAAAGTTTGGAAAAAAAAAACTGTGCTGTTACATTTGATAATTCCAAGGCATCTATCTGATAAGGTTTTACACTAAGGACAGATCCTTTGAAACTGGATTGCTAGCTTTTGTTCATTCATTTCTTCACATTTTGTTGCACCTGTTAATAGAAAAGCAGCAGCTGCCCTGCAATCATTTATTGTACATCTGCAAACATACTGAACCTGCTTTTCTTCTTCCTCATTTATTCCATTCACTTCCATCCTCTGGAACAGCTTATAACAAGTATTTCCAATCAGCTGCAACTCTTAAAAAAAAAAAAAAAAAAAGTCAATAAACTTCTGACTTTGCCCACACCCCAGACACAGAAGTCATGTGCTTATAGGTCCTTCAACCTATTGTGTATGGGATCAATATAAAAAAAAAAAAAAAAAAAAAAAATCAGTATATGTAATGATGAAGGGTTTTCTTTCTTCAGATTGCCTTACTAATGCAGGTGTTTTTCAGGTTACAGCTATTTTCTTCCTCTTCCTTTTATACATAAACAACCTTCTTTCACAGGTCTCAAACCCTATGCAAAGTTTTGATGCTGATAGCACTTTCTACTCATCCTCTTCATATGACAAACTTTGTAGTGCTTCAGCATCTCATGAATCAAGATCATTTGCAATAAATACCCTAAATACTGATCAACAGATGGAATAGAAACTTAGTCACCTTCAATTCTTACAAAACACAGTTCTATCTTAAATAATATTAGACTAATATAGGAAATTTACATAAAAAAATAAAAAAATTAATGTGTTATCCTGATTAAACTTTCCCAATTTTTTTATATAGATATACAGTCATTACGATTCAAGTTAAGACGTTGAAGTAAGGCCTCCACACTTTCTTTAAATAAATGTTCAAATTTGTAGCGACATCTGCATAGGAGGAGAGTCTTGGACCAAAGGATGTTGTGGCTTGTTTCTAATCCATGTTGAGCTAATCCAGATTATTCGGGTTTGTTGTGTTGAATTGATGATTGATGCTCTTGAATTCTTTTTTCTATAGAACGTCAGGTTTTTCCAAAGTAGGAAAGATTACAGTCACAAGGAACTTGATACACCAGGTAGAGATAAGGTTGAGCGTTTATCTTTAGATGAAGGAAAATGGGTGGATAATTTGTTAATAGGTGTATAAGTGGCTGTTAAATCATATTTCTTCAGAATTCTTGAAATTGATTCTGAAATCCCGGAAATGTAAGGAATTGGAACTCAACGTATTGAATCTTTGCTGTTCTGTGTTGGATGGTAAGAATCAAAAAGATGTTGTGTACTCTTTTCAGAGAAGCCATTTAGTTTCATGTGATGTTTGATAGTTGAAAGTTCTTTCTGTAATAAATGAGAAGTTGAACAGTTAGTTTTGGCTTGTCGGATTAAACTTTTATGATTCCTGTTTTTTTGACAAGGATGATGAGCAGATTCTTTGAGAATATAATGACCTGTGAAAGTTGATTTTCTGTAAACTGTTGTTGTAAGAATACCTGAAGGTGAACGGATGAGAAGGACGCCAAAAAATGATAATAATAATAAAAATAATAATTATCATTTTTAGACATCCTTCTCATCCGTTCACCTTCAGGTATTCTTACAACAACAGTTTACAGAAAACCAACTTTCACAGGTTGTTATATTCTCAAAGAATCTGCTCATCATACTTGTCAAAAAACAGGAATCATAAAATGTTTAATCCGACGAGACAAAACTAATTGTTCAACTTCTCATTTATTACAGAAAGAACTTTCGACTATCAAACATCACATGAAACTAAATGGCCTCTCCGAAAAGAGTACACAACATCTTTTTGATTCTTACAATCCAACACAGAACAGCAGAGATTCAATACGTCGAGTTCCGATTCCTTACATTTCCGGGATTTCAGAATCAATTTCAAGAATTCTGAAGAAATATGATTTAACAGCCACTTATACACCTATTAACAAATTATCCACCCATTTTCCTTCATCTAAAGATAAACGCTTAACCTTATCTCTACCTGGTGTGTATCAAGTTCCTTGTGACTGTAATCTTTCCTACTTTGGAAAAACCTGACGTTCTGTAGAAAACAGAATTCGAGAGCATCAATCATCAATTCAACACAACAAACCCGAGAAATCTGGATTAGCTCAACATGGATTAGAAACAAGCCACAACATCCTTTGGTCCAAGACTCTCCTCCTACACAGATGTCGCTACAAATTTGAACATTTATTTAAAGAAAGTGTGGATAACACATTAAAATTTATTTTTTATTTTTTATGTAAATTTCCTATATTAGTCTAATGTTATTTAAGATTATTACGTGAATTTCTGAATTAATATCTTTAATTATGACTTTAAAAATGTTTACTCTTCTAATACTTTGCGAAATGACAACACACGGCTCGTTCTGTGTGTGAATGATCAATTGTTCATATTCCACCTTGTTTTTTTAAAACTATTCCTATGTAGCCATTGAAGATGGTCTGTAATATTCAAACCGAGATATTTGGCAAATGAAATATTATTCTTGTGTAAATGTGTATATATTTTATAATCATTATGTCACAGGTATCGTTAAAGAATCACAGTTCTATCTTTTTTATTGCAAAAAACATCTCGGTCTTTAATTTTCATAATTCTCAATTTAACAGTGAAGACCAGATCCTCCTTGTTGGAATGACTCGTACTCTTATCCTTTCTTGACACTAATACATCACTTCTATAGTAACATTATCATACAAAAACTCACCATTCACTTTTGTATTTCATTTTATTATATACATAAAAGGCAAAAGGGACTATATCAAACAGATGTAGTGTAATAGTGGGGTGAGGAATACAGTAACCTGTAAATATTCTTCTTGAACTGGTGAAGATTGTAGTCCTTTGGAAATGCTTCATGAGCGAGACTCTTACACAGAATTGAGGTGGAAGGAATGAAAGATGACTGGGAGTAGTAGGTGGCGAGTATGCAGCTTGACTATAAAAAGATACTGAGCAGCTGTAGTACGAGTTAATGTTCTAGAAATATGAGGCATAATAGCACAATGTGCAGTAGCTTGGTCAGTTTCTGTAGAACAATGGCCATGGAAATATCTGTAGAAGAGACACAATACAGAAACTGATCTTCTATTGGAAAGTGGCTGAAGATAGTCTGTAAATGAAGATCCATTATTTATCAACCAGACAACTCTTTGGATCTAGATTGTGAAATCCATACTAATCATCACTAATTAGATATCAGTTCTCAAGATGTTGAAGAAGCTGATTGTTGATAACCTTTTCCATTACTTTAGACAAAACTGATGTAAGAGAAATAGGCTGTTAACCTGATAGTAAACATTTATCTCCTTTTTTGGGGGGGAACCAGTTGTATATGAGTTTTCTTTCATGTTGAAGGATGGATGTCAGCTAAGTACAGTTTAGTGAATAGAGAAAAGAGAACAAATGTTAGTTCAAGAGCATATCTCCTGAGCACAATGGATGGAATTCCATCAGGATTGGCTGACTTTGTAGTATCCAAGTTATTCAAGAGTCTGCTGATGTCTTTTTGGCAAAGGTTAAAGGAATCATGAGACGCGATGTTCTAGGCAAGAAATGAGGTAATTTGCCATGGTCATCTATGTAAAAGTTGGAAAAGAAGAATGAAGATACGACATCAGCTTTGTCTTTAGGTGATGTTACAATGCTACTGTTAGGGTGAGATAGAGGAGGAAGCATAGATTGACAAAAGTTGCATCCGACAGTTTTCGGGTGGTGGAACAACTACTGGTGACACAAGCAATGAATTTTTTACATTTATCCTTGTTGAATTTGCCCTTTTAATGGTGGTTTTACAAGTGTTGTGGCAACTGTGTAGTCTGTGAGTGAAGCTGTGTTTTGGTCTCAAGCAACTTGTGAAAGGCTGTTTGCTTTTCTTGGATAGCCCTAGCACACTCCACGGAGTGTCATGGTTTAGATACGGTTGGGGAATTTGAACAGTGAGAGTTTGGAATTGAAATGAATTTCAATTTCAGTTTCCATTCCAGTACAGAGTATTTTTGTAACAACATCACAAGAGGTATCTGGATCCGAATAATGAAACCAGCAGTCTGACTGCTGTTTTCATTCTTTTACTCCTCTTTCATTCTAAAGAGGAGTAAAAGTCATGCAAGTCCTCCCACTTGGCAATGCTATAATCACAGAGTATGTGAGGTTGTGAATGGCTGACGGAAGGACTTTACACCAGAGATGAAACTTAGATAAGATTGTGGTGTGAATTGTCAAGAGGAGCATATCACTTGAACAGAGTATATGGAAGGAGAACTAGTTAAGAAAAGATCTAAAGTGTTGGATGAGTGAAGAGGACTGTCCAGAATTCATGTTGGGGAAAAATACCCAGAGGAAGATCAAGATATAGGTGGACCGATATGGTAAAAAGTGCCTTAGAAGACAGAAATATAAAATTTGACAATGTTGGAGTCTTAAGAGGTAACAGATTGATTCAGAGAAAATTTGTAGATAGGAAGTAAGTAATGATGTAAATTTTTCATGTAGTACTATCATATCCTGTACCCCCCCCCCCCTAGAGGGTACATGTCAGGAATTTGATGAAGAAGATGATAAAAAAGAGCTTTAATGATAGGAAGTCTTTAATGATTTTCAAAACTGGGAGAACGGTAGAGTCTGCCAATGAACAAAACAAAATGTGGAAAAGAAATTTTAAGCCAAAGGAAGTGAAAAAGTTGAGATTCTAGGTTAGACATCCTTTAATTTACTGTTGATGCCATGGTTGTTGGTGAAATGAATATGTCAGTTTTTTTTTGTATGATTTTTAAGCTTATTTTATTTTACTTTTTTTTTTTTAATTTTAGAGGAAGGTTTATTTTTTCGTTGAACTGCAGAAATTCCATACCTATTTAGACTTAGTTTTGTGTTTAATGTTACAAAAATTGAAGAGAAAAAGGGAAAGGAAACATACAAAAGGCAAAAATAGACTCTTAAACATATCACCGATAGAGAGAGTATCCAGTTTCCTATGACATCGTCTCGACAGTGTCCCCTGCGTACCATTACATGGACTCTCTCCAGGCATGAGAGAGAGTCCATTGAGCAGGAAGCTTCCTAAAAGATGCATTGCCACCTGGTTTGGTCCCATACAATAACTGGTGGCCAGGCTGCGGAATTGCTTTACTGCCTCGAAGATGGAGGAGGAACTGGACGTCTGCAGTATATTTGTCATGACCTTAAAGGGTATCACTCACACTGCATGCTGAAGGTTGGAGGGAACCAAACATGGCAGTATTTATCGGGCGATGAATGTCATTCACCACCTAGGAATAGTTGATATTTACTCCAACTAGGGAGGTTTCCCCTTTACAGCAGGAATACTTATTGTTGCCAGAGCCCTTCAGTAAAAACATGCCACGCCATGAGAAGGTAGAGATGACTTGACAAGGAGAGACTGTATAGATGCTGTATATTTTCACTCAAGACATTTTTAATGTTCTGGTTACTTTTCTGGTGCAAATCACGAATTTCCTCAACATTGGAATAGTGTTCTCAATGGAGTGGTGCAGCTAAAACATCTCTAAAAAGTCTTGTTGTTCAGAAGAGAGCAATTTGGTGGACTGAAACTCTCTTTTAATAGTCTCTCCTGCACTCTCATAGATAGTTAGTTTCTGCATTGTGCACATTCTACAGATATTTCCATAGATGGTGTTCAGCAGAATTGGCACTCATCTTGCCTTTTATTTCTGCTAACCTACAACAACCACAGAACATTCTTTTAGAGTTGACAACCAGAATTGTTGAACTTGATGCTACCATTTATTTCATTCCATGTACCTCAGTTCTGTTTGACAGTCTTCCCAATGAAGTATTCTATAAAGACTACAACTGCCAGATCTCTAAAAAGAATATCATAATATTACTATGCCCTTGAGCCCTGTTCACATATGGCATTTACTTGCTTTGGCCTCACTCACACACACTCTCTCTCTCTCTCTCTCTCACACACACACATGTGGAAATGGACAAAAAAAAACAATAGCAGTATCATAGGAAGTTAGCTAAATAAGTTTATATGGAATAAGAAAGAAATTAACCAGAACACTAAATTAGCAGTATTCAACACAATGAGTAAACTAATTTTAAGTTATCGGTGGGAAAATTCTTTTAGAAATAGTACAGCATATCAAAGATTTGAAACCAATGATATGAGAGTTGTAAAAAAAAGTATTAGAGAGTGAGCAGATGCCATGAATTGCATGTGATATGAAAAATGAAGATATTAGGATAGATCTAGATATTGTGAGTAGAGCTAATATAAAGCGGTATGATCACATAAACAGAATGGGGAAAGAGTAAAGATTAACAAAAACAAGTGTTTGATGCCAGAATAGCAAGGAAAAAAATCCAGATAGAAATCTACCAAAGATCTAGGTAGGTAGATTGATCCAGTTAGAAGTGCTTTAAATATGAAATATATAAGTCTAAACTATAAGTCTATAACATTGTAGACTTGACAAATAACAGACTAAACTGAAAGGAAACTGTTCACAGGATAATTAACCCTTTATTTTATACCTTCTGATTGTATATATCAGGAATTTTAATTATGATGATGAACTGAGCACCAACAACTTGTCCAAGCAGAGAGACCAACAATCAAGTACTAGTGGAAACAATTCAAAATTGTAATGGGATATTAGAAAAATAACTAATGTTCTGCAATTAATTCTGTAATCAAACAAAGTTTATAGCTGGTAAGTTGAAGTTGGTTCTAAAATGATTGAGAAATATTTGATAAATTAAAACAACCAAACTGATGAGGTTTTTCAGTGCAGTTGTCAAAGAGTTCTCTCTGACATCTAGTGAAATCTACACATTCTTTCATGTAAGTGTTGTATGAGAAGCATCCAAAGCATGATTTTCAAGTGCTGATTTGTTAAAATCATGATAGTATATGTATTTATTATGATCTCCAAGGATGATGCTAATAGATTTTCCATGCTGTTTTAAGGCCAATTGTAAACAGAGAGCACACTTTATACATTTTTGGATCATAAAAGTTGAGATTAGGTTATATTTACAGGAAACAGGAATAATTTTGATTTATCTGGTGTGCCTGAAGGAGAAAAGAGGCACATATATTTTATCTATTTTACAAAAGTTGTAGATATTGACTAAAACTGTGTGGCAAAAAGTAGTTGAGTTCTATTGCAAGAGATTAATGGTAATACTAAAGCAAAAATACTGGTGATACATGAGTAAAATTTAATGGTACCTAAACAATTAAAGCAGCAAATGCTCTATTATGAAGTCTGACATTTTAAATTTGGAACTGTGATCTGTCCTTTAGAACATTTTAGCAGCTATAGCAAGTGAAGAACATTATAAAATAAATAAATAAATCATCCAAAAACACATATCAACAACAACCACATTATGATGAAATTATTATTACTCTACTTAACAGAAGAAGCCACAACACCATCATTCAAGGTCATAACTTTCATAAGTTTTCTATTACACTTAGACAAGTTCGTAAATTAGGATTAAAGATGAATATAAGGTGGGATTATAATGGTGGTAGTGAACGTATTTATTATTTCTCCAAGAAAATGTTAACAGATTTTCCAGGCTGTTTCTAGACCAACTCTAAGCAGAGAGCACTTTATACATATCTTGATCATAAAAGTTGGAGCTAACCCTTTGATGAATGGATGACAATTACTAGTTTGATATGAATATAGTGTACAGATTATATTTTTGAAAAATTATGGAAACAACTATTGTGTTATAGAGTAAAACTTTAGTTTAATATAAACCAAAATCAACACTCGACATTTCGACCTTCATATCAAGGTCATCCTCTGGAGCATACACAATATATATACAGAGAAACAAACTGCACTACAATCTACATGGTTTGCTAAAGTTACTGACCAACTGTTACTACAATTATTGGCCTGACCTCTGGTGAAAAAAAAAAAAAAACTTTTAGGAAACTTGAAGAAACTATTCCAATTCCATACCAATTGGTTGATATTTATATGTATAATCACATTTTTTATTATTATTATTTAAAAAAAAAAAAAAAAAATATATATACAGGGTGTTCGGGATAAATTTGACATATTTATAATTAATTATATTTTTCCGTAAGTTACATGTATTAACACACACTTCTCTTCATTTAAAAGTTTGGACCCTTCTTCATTCATATACAAGATGTCAGAAAGGATGGATAGCTGGAACCCACCTGAATCATGGAAGAGAATAACTTGTATCATGATGATTCGTGCCCGCCATCAAAATAAGGATATTACGACTGCTGCCCAATGCTCCCTGAATACAGTAAAAACAATCAGGCATGAACTAGAGACTTGCAATGGTGACTACGAGGATGTAGCAAGAAGAAAGATCCCTAGCAGACGATCTGATTGCGTTCGTACAGCAGAATTCCTCGCAAATCTGCAGGAACAGGTGTTGAAGAACCCTGGCATTGGAATTCGGGCTTTGTTCGTGGAGTTGCTAACTGTAGTCAAGCCCTGGATAACAAGGGTAGCCAATGGTAGGCCGTATGTATGGCAGCAGAATTCGGCCCCTTGCCACACCTCTGGGAAAAGTCAAAAATGGTTGTCTGAAAATTTCTACGACTTCACCAGTCCAAATGTTTGGCCTCCAAACTCCCCAGACCTTAACCCCATGGATTATTTTGTATGGGGCGCAGTTGAAAAAGACACCAATCGCACTTCCAGTAATACAAAAGCCCAGTTAATGGATAAAATTAAAACAGTTTTTGCGGCCCTTCCCAGGGAGACTGTAGCATCAGCTTGTTCGAGGTTCCGAAGCAGAATTGAAGCTGTGATCGATGCTAATGGTGGTTATTTTGAGTAAATCTTGTTGATAGTATTGTAATTAACTCTGCCTGTAATGTTTTTTTGTCAATTCATTAAATTTAATAGATACAAAGAAGATTTTCTTTTTCCTTACGAAACTGTCAAATTTATCCCGAGCACCCTGTATATATATATATATATATATATACTAGGGGGCTCTGCCTCCCCTGGCACCCTCTTCGCCCCCAAGTTCAGGGCTGGTAACCCGGAGACAAAAAAAATGTGACAAAAAACGTTTCAAATTTTGGCTTATCTTTTTATATGTATAGAGTATATATATATATATAAACTTGTTGCTCTCCAGCCCAACTCTTAGTTTTGTAACCTAATAGATAATAATAATAAGACTAGCTTTGATGTAGTAAAGGTTTTTTTTTTTAAATTTTTTTTTTCACCAGAGGTCAGGCCAATAATTGTAGTAACGATTGGTCAGTAACTTTAGCAAACCATGTAGATTGTAATGCAGCTTGTTTCTCCGTATATATTGTGTATGCTCCAGAGGATGACCTTGATATGGAGGTCGAAACGTCGAGTGTTGATTTTGGTTTATATTAAACTAAAGTTATACTCTATAACACAGTAGTTGTCTCCATAATTTTTCAAAATGTATTCTGATCACCATGTAAGCATGAAAGAAAGTGTACAGATTATATTTATTTAGCACTTCGGCTATCTTTTTTGATTATGCTATATACAGGAGACAGGAAAAATTATGATTTATCTGACATGCCTGTCTGATTGGCAGAGAGCTTAGCATAACTGCTCTCCAACCAACAAGTTGTGGGATCGAATCCTGCAGTGGGCATGGATGTTTATGATTGTCTTTAGGCACGAGATGAATTTCATTGCCTACTGTGAGACCACTGCCTCACTTATTGGAGGCCTGAAAAAGTTCCACGTATGGTCTCTAGAGCAGGGTTTTCAGAATGTGCAAGAAAATAGATTACAAATACAAAATAAATAAATAAAAATAAATTAATAAAATAAAAATATATATATATCTACACACACATAGAAAATTGATAAAATAAAAAAATCCTTAGCCCACTCACAGTACCAAATGCTATTATAGGTATGCCTTTTGTGGGTGAATAAACTGCCAACAATATTTTCTGGAAGTAGTGACCAACATCAAAAACAAATCCAAACTCCACAAAAAAAAAAGAAATAAATTATATATATATATATTTATTTATTTATATTTTTTTTTCAAAAGGGGGGGCTGTGCATAGGCGGGCACAGCCACCCTTTTGAAGACTAGACACTCAGGGTATCCCCTTAGTGTCGAGTCTTCAAAATTTGAGTCATCAGAATTAAAGGAGAACCGGCATACCAGTCCGGAACACAGGGGGTTGGGTGCTGCAGGCATTAGGGAGCAGAGCCCCCTAGTATGTATACATATACATATATATATATACAGGTAGTCCTCGACTTACGACGGAGACGTTGGTACGGAATACCGTCGTAAGTCGATTCTGATGTAAGTTGAGGACTTTTTAATTCTTGATTTGTTTGATTTCTGTTATATTTTCATAAATTAGGTTTCTATTTAACTTAAAATGGTTAAAATATATAAACTTACATAAACATTTATAAATTATTTATTAGCACATATACATATAACACAAATACAAAATTAAAAAAGAAAAAAATACATAAGCACATATCAAAACTGGCGCACTTACTTTAATTTGAAATTCCTTTAAATATTAGTTAACATAAACATAAACAAAAAACTTATTAACGGTGTCTTTAATTAAACAGGTGAGTAACTGTCACTCATTTGGACAGTACGGTTATTTTTCCCGATCGGAAGTAGTTTTTTAATCAGAAAATTGGTTAATGTTGTCTGTTGGGTTTTTGTTTTCTTTTCTTCTTCATATATTTCCCGATAACATCTGACTGCTTCTCGAATTTGCTTTTCGACTTTGGAGAAGCGATAGTGTCTTGATCCATATTTTTGAGTAGCTGAAGTCTTCGATTTAGTTTGGAAAATACTTCAGCTAATCCTTTTACAATAAATTTTTTAACGATCTCCCTTCTTCATCTTCCTCATTATTCCTTTCTTCTTCTACGACTCTTTCATTTTGGAAAATCAAGTCTTGATCGGTCAGTTCACCTTCTTCATGATCTGCTAATTCTTTTATATCGGTAAAATTGATTTCTAGATCCAGTTTTCTTGCATTTTCAACGATTTCTGCAACAATTTGTTTTAACATACTATGCTCATTGTACTCTTCGAATGTCTTCTGCAGTAGTAACTTCTTCCAAATTCCTCGCATACATTGTTCCGATACTTCCTTCCATGAAGTTCCAATGTTCTGGATACATTGGTTAATATCGTAATTTTTCCAAAAATTGAATAATGTTATAGCATCATTGTCCATTGCTGTTATTGCTTGAGAAAATGTAGTTTTCAGATATATCTTGAATAATATGTCTTGAATGTAGTAATCGAACCTTGATCCACAGGTTGAATCACAGCCGATGTGAAGAGGTATCCTGGAGCATTGTCAAGCAGCAATAGAATTTTAAAAGGCACATACTTTTACAATAAAACAATTTAAGAACCAGATTTTGAATAAAATAATTGTCATCCAAGCCTTAGGATTACTCCTGTAGTAAACCAGCAATGTATTCTTCTCAATGTTTTTCAAACCTCTGGGGTTTTGTGAATGGCAAACAAGAAATGGTTTTAATTTTAAACCTGAGGCATTTTATCCAAGAAGAAGCATAATCCTATCTTTAAATGCCTTAAAACCAGGCACCGATGTAGCTTCTCTGTGAACGTAAGTTCGTTCTGGCATTCTTCTCGAGAACAGTCCGGTTTCATCTACATTAAAACTCTGCTCTAGTAAATAGCCTTCATCTTTTATCATCTCTTTCAGATTTTTCTTGAAAATTTCGGCAGTTTCAAAATCAGAACTAGCAGCTTCTCCCGTTATTCGTATGTAATGTAAGTTAAATTGGCTTTTGAATCGATAGCGTTAAATGTATGCTCGCCGTATTTATCTTCTTGCTGTTTCCTAAAATTGTCAAATACCGTGATGCATATACAAAAGCAATGTGATATATGTATGTATATGCTGGTGGCAAAGTTATATTAGAGAATTTTTAATAATAATTTTGGCCGTCGTAAGTGGAGGACTACCTGTATATATATTCTACTAAAAAAAAAACAGCTTTTAAAAAGTTATACAGATAAAAATATCAAAAGTTAAATAAGGGTGATGCTGTAGTCATAAAAAATCAAATGGAATAGAATAGAAAAATGCATAAGTTTCTAAAAGATCATTCTACTTACTGCAATATAAGATCCTAGTAATATACAAAAGTAAAATATCATTACTAAGCTGAAACCTTATCATTTTAAGCCACCCTGAATTTAAGGAGTCCCTAAAATTAAAAAGCCCAGTATCCCATGTCTCTCCACATGTAACCTCCACAACTTCATAAAAAAGTTCTATTCATTTCAAAATTTATATTAAAAACCAAATCTTTAATAATTCAGACATGATTTGCTTTGATATTCCATTAATGGGGATGTCCCAGACATATTTGAATTATTGAAATTTATCAAATGTGCAGGTTGTTTTAAAAAGCAAGGAAAAATATACAAATCGGATAGAATGTAATGGGTTCCCCAATCTTTCCCTTGTAGTAAATTTCTGCATAGAACACTTAGAGAACTCAACATAGCTACAAGAAAACCTGTAGACTATTTGATTCCCAGATATATTAATATGCATTTTTAGTACATCTAAACAGCCAACATTCTAAATATACTTCACAACGGAAAAATAAAAGTATTTCAAATGGGTCGTTACGTGATTCTATTTAAACACACACAAAAAAGTGTACTATTATTCAGGGTAAACAATACAGTATTCTTAAAACATGAGCTCATAAGGCTACAGTTATCTGATCTAATAAATAACACAACTCTTGTCACAGATATCTTTGCTATACAGTTTTAAGAAATGTACATCATTATACAATATTACTATTATTATTATTATTATCATCTAATAAGACCTGATAGAGCCACAGACTCATCTAGGAGGTACCTTTTGTCATAAACACAGCTCATCATACTGTTCTTAAACCCATTCTCTGCAGACATCAAGCTAATCAGGCTATGCATTCCAGTCATTCAAAACTCATCAAATTCCTGATATGACATCCCAAGGGGATGTCCAGGTAACTATGACAGCACTACATGACTAAGTTTACATAATTATTAATTTCTTATCAACAATTTTCGACCAAATCAATCTATAACTTGTGATCATTCTAATATTGTCATATCTAACATTTCCTGCTTCTAAGGCAGTTCTGACTGAATCAATTCACTTAGACCTTGGTCTTCCTCTGAGTCTCTTTCCTGCCATCTTTGAATTAAACACTTGTTTTAGTAATATTTCTTCACCCATTCTATTTAACTGGCAATACCACTTTAGATTAGCTCTGCTGACACTTTCTTGAATGCTAATAATGTCAAGTTTCATTCTAATATCGTCATTTTTAATATGATTCTGCCATTGATGTCATCTGTTCACTCCCCTAATTTTTTTCAGAACCCTGATATCTGTGGTCTCTAGTCTTTGATCAAGTTCTTATTTCTAACTCACCTTTCAGATTCACAACTTAAAAATTGTTTTAAACACTGCGTTGTATACTGCTGGTTTGTTGTTTTGGCTAACTTCCTTCTTATTCCATAAAAATTTATTCAGCTAGCTACTCACCATACCAGGTTTGCTAATTTTGTTGTCTATTTCCAGATTTACCCTACCATCTTCACTAAAAACGATACCTAAACAGCCGAAATATTTTACTTGCTCTATAGGATCTCCATTAATAATGATCTAAAGTTTCTATGCTCCTGCCTATTTACATAGTTTTGGTCTTTTTGTGGCTGATTTTCATGCAAAATTTGTTACATCTGTTATTCAATTTAGTTAGAGAATCCTGGAGACAAACCAGATGTGTTTAGAAGTACAACATTATCTGCATAAAACAAAGAGCTAAATTTGACATATCCAATTCTAATATCAGGATTGAATGATGTAATCCATATAGATGATGAATAAGCGTACACAGCGTGAGAAAGGTGGATGCTCCGAGAGGAGGTGGAGCATGTGTAGATAGGAAAGAAATGGGATGACCTGGGATCAAGAGCAAAGAGTTGGAATTGAAAAGGGTTTTAAAAAGAAAGGGAAATGGCCCCAGTCGAGCATTGAGAGATCACATCGAGAGAGTGGTACCAGTGGAACTAGCTGTAGATCCAGAAATGAGCTGTTGTGTTTATATACAATGCTAGAAGTATAAGAAACAAGGCAGATGAAATGGTTATATTAATTGGGTCTGTTCAGCCAAAGATTGTCGGAATAAGTGAGACATGGTTGGAAGAACACGACATGCTGACAGGAATAGAGATGTAAGGGTATGATGTGTTTTGTGAGGATAGAAGGGCTAAAAAGGGAGGGGGGGAGTGCTATTCATGATAGAGAAAGAGTTATGTCCATACAAAGTAGAGATGCAAGAAGGAAATAGTGCCAGTGGTTTTGAGGCAGTATGGTGTGAGATAGAGGTGAATGGAATCAAATACTTGGCTGGATGTTGTTATAGATCAGGTAATGTGGATGGTGGTCATAATGAAATGTATAATTAAATTATTCAAGCAAATAAGAAAAGGATGATCATTATGGGCGATTTTAATTATGGCAATATAGACTGGAATGATGAGATAGCAACTGGAAGTAAAGAAAATGAGTTTCTTGAGTTTTTGAGGGATAACCATCACAGACAGTATGTAACAGAGGGCACAAGAGGATTCAGGGTCTTGGATTTGGTCATCTCATCAGAGGATGTAATTATAAATGAGGTGTCAAATCAACCACCAATTGGTGAGAGTGACCATGAGGTGATTATCTGGGTGGTTGCCAGCAGTGTGAGGACCTCTGTGAGAAAAGGATATATGTGGAACTACAAGGGAGGCGATTATGAAGAGCTCAGGAGACAGCTTGCAGGTGTAGCATGGAATGAGGAGTTAGCTGGAAAAGAGATCAATGCAGCTTGGGGGATTTTCAAAAACTATCTAGTAGATGCAATGTCTAAATGTATTTCAAGGGTGAGAAGGTTAAATAAGGTAGGTGTGAGATGGATGAATAAAGAGATTAAGCATGCGATACAGAGAAAGAGGGCATTGTGGAGGTAGCATAAGAGAAGTGGAAATAACCAATTCCATGAGGTCTACAAAGACCAGGCATGGAGGGTAACTTGGTTGGTGAGGGTAGCTAAAGAGAGGTATGAACAGCAGTTAGCTAATGAAGCCAAAAACAATCCTAAGGAGTTCTTTTGATATGTAGCCGCCAGCAAAAGAAAGAATGATTATGGAAGGATGACACTGATAGTAAAAAATGGTATAAAGACAGCTGTTGCAGAATGTGTGGTGGAGATACTTAATGAGCAATTCATAGAGGTCTTTCAATCTTGTGAATGTGACTTCATGGAGAGATTGAGAGCAGTAGATGATGGGGAAGAGAGACTGACTCCAAGTGAGCAAGAAGTGTATAGAAAGTTGAGTAAACTAGATGTTGATAAAACTGTGGGACTTGGTAATATATCACCATGTATTCTGAAGGAATTTGCCAGGGAGTTGACTCTTGTCTTGACATATTTTTTTAATACGAGTCTTGCACTCGGTCAAGTCCCTAAGGAGTGGAAGGAGGGCAAGATTGTGCCACTTCATAAAGGAACTGATCGAACTCAAGCTTCAAACTATAGGCCTCACTGTTGGAGAAGCTTGTGAGAACTAGGATCCAGAGTTGGGTTGACAACAATGGTATTATCTTTGATGGGCAGCATGGATTTGCTAAAGGGAGGTCATGTTTTAGAAATCTACTTATTACAATAAAGTGACTGCTTCCTTGGACAGAGGAGAAGGATACACAGTAATATATTTGGATTTTGCAAAAGCTTTTGATAGAGTACCTCATGATAAGTTGACAGTCAAACTAGAGCAGATGGGGTTGGATATTAGATTAGTGCATTGGATTGGAGACTGGCTATCTGATAGGTATCAACAAGTTGTGTATGTGGGTGCGATATCCAGGAAAAGGAAAGTCACTAGTGGAGTGCCTCAGGGGTCTGTTTTAGAGCCATTACTATTTAACTTGTATTATTATTATTATTATTATTGTTCCGGGAAACTCCAAGGAGTCGACAGACTCATCGAGGGAGGCCCTAACATCATGTCAAGAACAACTATTCAACATTCACACAGTATCTATCATACCTTGCCTTGAACTCATTCACGGTCGTAGCACCCACAACAGACTCTGGAAGCTTATTCCACTCATTTACCACTCTCCAAGTAAAGAACCTAGCTCTAACACCCTTGTCAACCACGCTCTTGCCCAGCTTCCATGCATGGCCCCTAGTCCTCCCACCACCAGTCATATTTTCAAAAATATCTTCTGGATCTATCTTATAAAAACCCTTCAGTAATTTGAATGTCTCAATCATATCACCCCTCCTTCGCCTATCGTCCAATTTCTGCAACCCACAAATCTTCAACCTATTCTCATAAGGTTCATTCCACAGACCTGCTATCATCTTGGTCACTCGTCTCTGGACCCTCTCCATTTCCTCCCCATCACGAAGAAACCCTGGTGCCCATAGCTGGGCACAGAAGTCCAGATGGGGTCTTATCAAGGCTCGATACAGAGGAACAACAACTTGTTCGTCTCTGCATGTTAAAGTATTTTTCAGAAGCCAAGTGATTTGGTGAGCTGTTTTAGTTACTTTTGCAATGTGCCCCCTAAACTTCAACTCCCTATCCACCAACACTCCCAAATCCCTGGCCTAATCAATCTCCTGGAGTATGGTTCCACCAATGCGATATACTGCTGCTATTCTTTTCACCCCAAAGTGCATAACCTTACACTTTGCCACATTAAATTGACATCCATTTTTCCTAGCCCAGTCCTCCAAACTATCCAAATCATCATGTAAAATTTTGACATCCTGTGCACTCACAATTGCTCTACCCAACTTTGCATCATCAGCAAACAAGTGAACATTTCCTCTCAGATCCTTTCCAATATCATTGATGAACAAATTGAAAAGCAGTGGTCCAAGAACAGAGCCCTGCGGCACTCCACTAGTCACAAGACGTCTTTTAGACTCCACTCCTGAATAAACCACTCTTTGATATCTCTCCTTCAACCACCGTCCTATCCATCTCACCAACCCTATATCTATACCCATCTGCTCCAGTTTACTGATTAGGGTTCCATGTGGTATCCTATCAAAGGCCTTGGCAAGGTCCAGTAGTATCACTGTAAACCCATTACCCGTATCCAGTTCAGCCATCACTGTGTTATAAAAGGTGAGCAAGTTACTGAGGCATGATCTACCCTTCACAAAACCATGTTGTACCCCATACAATATCCCATTTTCATCTATCCAATCCTGTATTCTTTTCTTGACTAATTTCTCTAAGACCTTGACAATGATTCCTGATATGCTAATCGGTCGGTAATTTACAACAGCAGTCTTGGAACCACCTTTATGCAGTGGAACTATTTTCCCCTCTTTCCACCCGCTCGAGACTAACCCAGACCCGAGACTCAAATTAAACAAATTGGTCAAGGGTACTGACAATTCTTTAGCTGCTTCTCGTACAACACGAGCTGGTATACCATCCAATCCCACAGATGTATTGACATTGAGGTTATGCAATAGACTACTCACCTCCACTTCATTAACCACAATTCCCGTATAATCTACTGGTTTATTCGTTTCTGCAATGTCACCACCTGGATGATATACTTTTGCAAAGTGCTCACTCAGTAACTCAACTATCTCAACTGATTCAGTTACCTCCCTACCATCGGCATTCTTTAAAATCAATCTGCCATGTACATTTTTCCTTTTACTTGCTACATATCTAAAAAACTGTTTAGGATTCTCTTTAGCCTGCATGGCCAATGTTCTTTCGTAATCCTTTTTTGCTTTTCTTACCACACTCGTCACCCTTCTGGCCTGCGCTTTATACCGTTCATGTGCCTGCCGGTCACCCTTCTCCTTAAATTCCCTCCATAGTTGTTTCTTTTTTTGCAGCTCGAGCTTAATGGTGTTATTCATCCATTTAACCCCTACTTGATTTATTATTCAGACTCTAGGTATACAGTCAGCCATTGCTTCATGCAAGCACTTCTTAACTACCTACCATGCACTATCAACTTCTAGTCCTTGCAGTTGTACATGCCATGGCACTGAACCAATTAAACTCCTAAGCTTGTCATACTTTCCAGCCCTATAATTCCACATGTACCCTGTCTTAATTGAAAATTCTACACCTTTAGCCACCTCCCAAGTTAAGACCCTATGATCACTCTCACCGATTGGTGGCAATGTGGTCATATTTGTTACAGCCAAATCCTCAAATGTAATTACTAGGTCAAGCACTCTCTGACCCCTAGTATTTTTCATTACATGCTGTCGCAGATAGTTATCCCTTAATAACCGCATAAAATTCAGTTCCTTCCTCCCGTGTGTCCTCTCCTCACTCCAATCAATGCGACCATAGTTGAAATCTCCCATAATAATCACTCTCCTTCCACCCATTTCTTCTATTTGCTTGTGCATACTGTCACCACCATCTTTTCCATCACCTGGTCTATAGCAGCACCCAATTGTATATTTAGTTCTGCTAGCCACAATCTCACACCAAATGGCCTCAAATGTGCTCTTTTCTCTATCCTGCAATTCAACTTCTATTCTCCTTGGCTGTAGCTCATCAGCTATCATCAACAATACTCCTCCCCCCATTTTATTCTCTCTGTCATTCCTGAACACACTATACCCATCACATTCAATCCCACTAGTTATATCATCTACAGTCAGCCATGTTTCACTAATACCTATAACCTGTGGTCTGGAAGTGCCAACCATGGCCAAAAACTCTTCCTTCTTGTTCCTAATACTCCTAGTATTAGTGTACATGAATTTAAGACCCCCATTAGCCCCAACCCTACCTTGATGCCTTATATTAACTATCCCACTCTGATTTGTTGTCCTTATTTGCTCGGGCATATTATATTCATTCTTACATTCAACTGCCTCCCTAAGGACTGTATATCTACTCCCCCCCCCCCCTTAATAAATCTAGTTTCCCTGAATTTGCACATCCACTACATTCAGCAACACTTTCTCAAGTCTTCTTATACCGTAACCATTCAAATGCAAGCCATCCATCTTATATAGATCCTTTCGCCCATCAAACTCACTCCACACATCCACAAATTACACACCACTCGTCATACATAACCCACGCATAAAGTCATTCGCAATTATGGCCCTCCTTTTAAACATTTCACTGTCATACCGTGGCAACAGACTAATCATTCTAACTCTCTCACTCTTTTCTTTTGCTACCTCAAACAATTCATTCAGGTCTTCTATCATTTCCATTTTATCTCCTTTCAAATCATTCGTACCTGCCACAACAATCATTTCTTTCACCCTTTCCTTTTGCTCTCTAATAGACTCAGTTACGTCCTTTATGGTCGCACCAGGTTGGTACGATTTTGTCAAATCCTCTACTAACACACCTCGTACTAACGAGTCTCCATACAGCACTCTATCCTTCATTTTGTTCATGTTCACATTCATACGTCTATTTTTCCTGTCATACCTTTTATTATTGGTTGGTTCATTCAGTCTACTTTTGTTCATGCACTCTAGCTGCTGTTTTGCTCTTTCTATCGCACTATTCAACAACTCGATCTCACTCAATGCATCTATCTCATCTTTTTTATTCTCTGAGAAACCATTTATACTATCATTCACACTTTCTACATTCACATTCTCACAATTTTCATGTACAACTTTGCCGTTTCTTGTCATATCCCTATCTCCTTCATTCTGAAGGTTGACAAAAATATCACACTCACAATCCGAAATACACTTCAATTCCTCAATCTCCCTACATTTTCTACACACATACAATCCTTTATTATCATCTAACCACACTCCGACCGCACTCCGCAAAGCGTACATTTCACAGCTAGTACACTGACTCATTTCTTTTATGCTACCGTTCTTTGATAACGATGGCGAACCATCATTACTGGCCGCCATTTTCCTTCGCACAGGTGCCATACTTATTTGCAACGTGTTTTGTCAAATTATACGTTATAACACACCAAAAACGGACGCACTAAAATACGCAAGGCAAACAAAACAAAACTACACAATATTAAGTAATTTGTATCGATAACTGAAAATGATACTTATCTTATCTGGAGCTTGCACGAACACTACACATTACGAATTCATCTAGCGGCGACTTCCCGACATAGATTATGTTATAAAACACTTTAGTAACACTAACCACGCTAATAAAGCTCCAATAATATACCAAAATTACACACTTAAGTCCATTAAATTGAATCCAAAACATCAATAAATCAACAAAAAACAGAAATCTCTCAGGAGCTCTCCGATAGCATGTCCGTTCACCAGCTAGCCTCGACACCAATCAATGATGATATTGGCAAAGATTTGGATGGAGATATTCAGTTGTTTGCAGATGATGCAAAGTTGGGATGAACCATAAAGAGTAGTGAAGATGTTGTGGCCTTGCAAGAAGACTTGAATAAATTGAGTGATTGGGCATGGAAATGGGGATGTGAGTTCAAGTTAAGGCGAATTATATGTAGTAGCTCAGATGTTATCGCCTTACAAGAAAACTTGAATGGACTAAGTGAATAGGTTTGGGAGTGGAATATGGCAGTTCAGTATTGCAAAATGTAAGGTTTTAAAATTTGGAAAACAAAGATAGGATGCAGAATTTATGCTTGGTGAGAATATATTGTTGGAGGTAGAGGAAATAAGAGATCTGGGGGTGATAATGGATAAGGATCAAAAATTTAGTGGACACATCGCCAAAATTGTGAAGACAACACAAAGGCTTCTGGGAATGATGCAGAGGACACTGATGTGTAGGAGTAGGGAGATTCTTGTTCTGTTGTATAAGTCTTTGATTAGGCCACACGTGGACTATTGTGTCCAGATTTGGTCACCTGGTTTTCAAAAGGATAAAGAGATGCTGGAAAGGGTCCAAAGGCGATTGACTAATGTAGTTTCTGACCTCTGGAGTGTCGAGTATGAGGAAAGATTGAGAAGATATAATTTGCATAGTCTGGTGGAGAAGAGGAAGAGGGGAGATATGATAGAGACCTACAAGTTGGTAAGGGGTTGTTATAGAATCAATGCTGGAGAAGTTCTACAGAAAATATTGGGAGATCAGGGAAGAACCAGAGGTCATCCCTGGAAACTGTATAAAGAGGATGTGGGAGACAGGTTTTTTTTGTGCAGAGTTGTAAATGATTGGAATGCCTTGCCTGAGAGTGTGGTGTCTGCAAGGAGTTTGAATGTGTTCAAGGCACAGTATGATGAGCTGTGTGTGTGATAAAAGGACCTCCCAGTTGAGGTCTTGGGGTAGGAATAATAAGAGTGGAGATAACGTGCATCCTTGTCTTATGCATGATTTTACATGAAACCATCTTATTTCCTTCAATTCTAACTGCTGACTGACAACTTAAATATATACTATGCAGCAATCCTTCGAGTAATGTGCTCTTTAAAATGGGCTTATTAATTGAAAATGCACTAGTCATATATAATAACCTACGGGAAAAAGTATAATTTGTTCCTCAAGTTTCTCTTTCGATCCTTAATTTTCTTTCTTTTTTTTTTTTTATTATAAAAGGATTAGGGTATGTCTCTGGGCCTAGTTAAAGGAAAACCATGAAGCTGAAAGACAATAAAACATTTAGAATATGACTTTATTATTCTACTTCTTAACAAAGAATTGAGCTAATATAGTTTGGCAGGCACTCTGTTTCTTTGTCTTCATACAACTGACCGTATAGAAATTTCACTGCTTCTCTCTTCATCAGGGTCAGCCTCTGAGCAATGCTGCTTGAAAACTTTGATTGCATGAAAACTTATTCAAATTGTTCCTGTGAAATCTCTTTTGGTTGACTGTCAGGGGTTAATTTTTTTTCATATTTTTCATATTTTCCCACTGATTTTAATTAACTCTTGGACGTTATCATTGACAATCTCATAAAAACCCAGTTCACTCCTGATGTTGGCAATTTCCTCAACAACATTTTCCATTTCATTTGAAAAGCCTCTAAAATCATTTGCACAATGCAGAAGAATGTGCTTCCAAACAGCTCACATATTGCTAGCAATAATTTCATTCCAAGATTGCTGAATATTTGATATCTTTAATTTCTAGTATAACCAAGTGAAAAAACTTCCCACAACCTTTCTCTAATCCGGAGTAATTTAATAATAAGATGTGACACCTTTTGGAAACTGATATATGCATTACTTCAACCTTAGTATCACTTCTGGGTCTGGCGCTCCCACCGAAGAGACCTCAATAAAGGTCGAAACCGCTCTGGGTAGTTACCCTTACCATAATGCGCAGCATTATACATGTCTGCAAGGAGATGTGCTTTGCATTACAAGATACTAAGGCAAATGATGTCAAGTCATACCACGAGTTGCCCCAGTCCTGAAAATACTTCAGGTGCAAACTTTGTTTGCTGACACTTGGATAAAGGATTAAACCAAGTATATAATTTATTGGTATCTTTAATTTATAATACTTTGATTTCAAGTGGTATACACACATGATGAACTTGAAGGAGCCTTACCTTTCTCTTTATATTCAGTAACTTTTCTTAAAATTATTCTTATAGTTGATTCACCTATTTTGTGTTCTTGTCCTATCTTTGCTCTGTGCATTTGCCTTGTTCATTTTTTTTTATTATTTCAAGTTTTTCTACCAATGAGATTACTTTTTGAATCTTTTTCACACTTCCAATTTTTTGCCCACTAATTCTTTTACTCATGATTGAAGGTTGGGAAAATACTTTAAAATTAAAAAGTAAGGAAAACAATTGCAAAGGAGGCATGAGATATGATTAGAAAAATGCTATGTAATTAGCAGGCGACATAAATTTTGGCAGTAAATTTGGAACACAGTGTGCATGGAAATAGTGTAGTACTGCATATGCCATTAAAAAATAGCGTTATGAAATGTTTTAAATCAGCAACTAAATTATTTCATCCTGGTGAGTGATTTTTTAAAAATAGTTAGCCATAAAAAATGTATAGATAGGAAACTTTTTTAAATCTGTAATATTTATTTTTAAGATGTATATAGGTGCACTAATCGAATTTTAGAGGTGCATTAATTGCATTTGGGTATAGAAAAAAAAGATGCACTATTTGAAAACGCACTAATCAGAGATGCATTAATCGAGGGATTGCTATATGTTGCTCTTTGTAATATGCCATTCACCCCCATATAATTGTGGTGTTTTTGAGAAGTTTTTCTTGGAGAACTTTGTCATATGCCTTTTCCAGATCTACAAAACTTAAGTACAGATCCTTGTCATATTCCCATGATTTCTCAACTATTTATCATAAAGTGAAAATCTGATCTTAACAATCTCTGTTCAGCATGAACCCAGCTAGTTCTTCTCCAAGTTTCTCTTCCACAATCATTCTCAACCTCTTTTCAAGTATATCCTCGAATAAATATTACCTGGAACATTTAGTAGAAAAATTATTCTGTAATTCACTCATTCAGTTTTATTCCCTTTTTTTTATAGATGGGTATTATGAGAGTTCTACTCCAATCAGTGGGAATTTGACCTTCTGACCAGATTCAGGTCAAATACCTCCACCTCCTCTTTGCATTCCTTTTGAAAATTTTCTAGTATGGTTCTGTCACTGCTTGTTTCATTTAACAGAATCTCCTTATTTCTTCAAGTCGGTGTCCTCTACATCACTGCCAGAATTCATTGTGTTCTCCTCACAATTTTGGCAAGATGTCCTCTAAATTTTAGATCCTTATCCACCATCACCCCTAGATCTCTTATTTCTTCTTTCTATTGTTGGACATTATTTCATATAATGTCCAACAATATATCCTCATCCAGAGTAAATTCTACATCCATTTTCTGTTTTCAAATTTTAAAACCTTACATTTTGCAATACTGAACTGCCATATCCCACTCCCAAGCCTATTCACTCAGTCCATTCAAGTTTTCTTGTAAGGCGATAACATCTGAGCTACTACATATAATTCGCCCTAACTTTGCATAAACTGCAAATAACTGTATATCCCCATTCAAATCTTCCCAAATATTATCAGCATACAGGTTAACACAGCTATGGCCCTAAAATAGACCATCTGAGGCACACCACTAATGACTTTCCTCTTCTGGAATATTGCTTCCCTCATACACAACTTGATAATACCTATCAGACAGTTAATATCCAATCCAATACATTAGTTTAATATCTACTCTCCAACTCAACCCAATACTGGATCCTGATTCTCACCAGCATTTCCAACATTTTAACCACAACATCTGATACAGAGAATGTATCAGGTGTTGTATGAATCTTGAATCTACAATTTGATGCTTCAATTCTATCACCTCCTATACGAAGCAGTGTCCCTTTGTGTATAATCGTGCTTTCCTTCCACTCCTTTGAAACATGATCAATGTAAGACTCATATTATACAAATATGTCAAAGCAGATGTCAACTCTCTGGGACATTCCTTCAAAATAAGAAGCTATATATCATCAAGTCACACAGCTAATTAATATCAAGTTGTTTAAATCCTCATTATATCTCCTTCTCACTCACAGTCAGTCGCTCCTCACATTCACAAGGATGAAAGATCTTTATGAACTGCTCCTTAAATATCTCAACTACATCATCTACAGCTGTGGCATCATCAGCTAACTGCTGCTGACATTGAACTTTTGTTACCCTTACTTAGTCACCCTCCTTGCCTGTTCCTTGTATTCGTCATGGAATTGATTATTACCACTTCTCTTATGGAGCCTCCATAATGTCTTTTTTCTCAGTATTGCATGCTTAATCTCTACATTCATCAATTTCACACCTCCGTTATTTAACCTTGTGACCTTTGGAATACTTCAGACATTACGTCTACTAGACAGTTCTTGAATATCACCTAAGCAGCACTGATTTCCTTTCTACCCAAATCCTTATTCCATGCTACAGCTGCAAGCTGTCTCCTGAGCTTCTCATAATCACCAAACTCGTAGTTATCCATTTTTCATTTTAGAAATTATGGACTTTACAACCACGTTATAAAAATCTATTTTAATTTTCCGACGTTTTGGCTTCATATTAAGGTCATCATCTGGAGTATATACAAATATACAAGGACAAGCTGAGTTACATTTCACAAAGTATATTAAAGAGACAATGATTTGATCAACGGTTATTCTACTGGCATGACCTCTACTGAAAATATCATATATATATTTAAAAAAAATAAAAAATCAAATAATATAAAAAATAAAAATAAAAAATCAAATAAAATTAAAAAAAGTAATTAATTATTTAGAAACTACATCAAAGCTATATTCTATTTAAGATAACATCAGAGAAACATTCATTCATACAGTAACAATAGTTTTCTTAGAGTAAACATGATGTCCTAATTTAACATGACAATTGTTATATTAGATTTAAGATTCTGGATTATCTACAGTCCTGTTTATAGTTGACTCTTAGGGAGAAAGGTTCCATGAGTAGAATATGTGTCTTCCATATGCTTGGGATTTTTAGACCATCATTATTGTTAAGATTAGAGTGGTTGATAAGAATCTCAAAAGCTTCCTTAACACGTTCACTGCCAACTATGAGTATACTTGTAGTTGATATATGAGCCTCACAAGCCAACTATGAATATACTCGTAGGTCGATTACCGACCTCCTATGCCAAGCACGAGTTAACTCGTACTATAAGCACCTTAATTTGGACCCTTGGCTTGTGAGTAAAGCAGAGAGCATGTCTAGGAGCTTGGTAGCAGGGAAATAATTTCAGAAAAAGTATAGTATATTATATGAGCCTCACAAGCCAGCTACGAATATACTCGTTTGTCAATTACAGACCTCCTATCCCAAGCACAAGTTAACCCGTAGTATAACCCGTAATTTGTAAATCAAATTACGAATGGTACACTTTAAAACAATTTTCCACGCACAATGGTGGTTTTTCCTGGCACACAGGACAATAATAACGTGTTTCCTGTCGTTGTTTGTTTCGTGTACATACTCAGTATTGCTTTGTCAGGTGATTCTTTTTTTCTGTAGGTGGTAAAATTTCCAAATAATGTAGATCCCAAATCCTGCTGATATTCTGTGATGTTGTAAACTCATCCATTCCAACAAAAACTGAGATAAATTTATCTCTAAATTTTAATGCAGTCATACCATTTCCAGTAACTATAATATAAAATTTATGTGCATTTCGAATGTATATATCAAAAATGCGTAATGCCAATTTCTTTGGGCATCTAATTGTCTTTCGTAATGCGGAATAGTATGATCAAATCATACAATGCTTTCTTACTAGAAAGCATTTGATCAGAAAGATCGATGCCTGACATACCCAAATTATAGTCCCTAAAAATATTTGGTTTTAACTAAATTTTCCCATTCAGATTTTTCGCTTCAAACATTTCAAATTTGTGCATATTTGAAATGGAAAGAACTTCCTTCTTATCCTTCCATTTGCTGACTAAAACAGGACCTGTTCTTTGCCAGACAAATTCCCCCTTCTTTAGTTTCTTCTGTATAACATCTGGTGGATTGTTTTTCCTATTATTTCGCAGTGTTCCACACACATAAGTTTTTCTGTCAGTAAGAGATTCAGTCAGAGCTACAGAATTATAAAAATTGTTCCATATGCAATACATAACCTCGGTCTAAATATTCTTCCATCAAGTGAAATACAATATCACATGCGTGACCCATTTTCGCTAAAGAGGATTCAGATTTACCTGTATAAATTTTTATTTTTATCACCAATCCATTCGATTTGCATAGTTCATAGAATTTCAAGCCATATTTATGTTTTTTGTTTTTTATGTATTGCCGAAACGACTGTCTACCATGCCACAACACCATTGACTCATCAATACATAAGTTTCTCTTTGGTGTGTAGCTTTGCATTACACTATTAACATGATCTAGGACTGGTCTTAGTTTTTGGGCAATTTATCGTTAGATGCTTGGGAATTATCTGTGAAATGCAAATAATGCAATTACATTGGAAATCTATTTTGGCCCGTTTTATAGCGCCAAAATGGAAAATTGCAAAGATGATTTGTACTCCAATAATGCTCAACAGATGGTAAATTACAAGGACCCATGTCTGTTGCTTTCCAGTATGAAATTCTTTGACTTCTTTTGATCTGTGCATATTTAGATAATCCAGAATCTTAAATCTAATATAATAATGGTCATGTTAAATTAGGACATCATTGTTACTGTAAGAAAACTATTGTTACTGTATGAAAGAATGTTTCTCTGATGTTATCTTAAATAGAATATAGCTTTGCTCAATATTTTGAAAAGCATATAAATTCGTTTGTTCAACTAAAATTGTGAGAAAATCTTCAGAAAAAAAAAAGTTCAACCAACTTTTCGATACTGAAATTTACTGTGTACATTTTAAACCCATAGTTTCAACAAAGTGAAATTGTGAGGAGCCTTGTTCTGAATTTTCCCAATTAGTAAATGTTGATGCATTTGGCTGGATGCAAACTTCATCTTCAGAATTTTCTTCATCATCTGAGTCACCGCTAGAGTTGTCTGTATGATTATAATCATCTTCGAAATCGGAACCAAATAATTCTTTCCATTCATCATCGCTCACATTAGCATAAATTTCTAATTCTTCATCAGTAAGCTTTCTTTTACTGGCCATGGCGTAACTGAAGATTTTTAGAGACTAGATGCAATAAACCTTACTGCACTGAATGCTGAACTGAAGTTACACAGTCTTCAGCGCATGTAATAGATAGGTGGGGTGATACGAGATTACTCGTACTGACCTCGAAGAAGTGAAAGTGCTTGGCGTGCGGTAACATACTATGCCCGAGGAGAGTGGCAGTGAACGTGTTAAATTTATGTTTTCAAGTCATAGAACTGACTTGAAAAGCACCAGTTGCTTACATCACACAAAAACATGGTATGAACGTAAATTTAAGAAAGCCTGTGAGATTCTTATCAACCACCCTAATCTTAACAATAATGATGGTCTAAAAATCCCAAGTATATGGAAGACACATATTCTACCCACGGAATCTTTCTCCCTGAGAGTTAACTATAAACAGGACTGTAGATAATCCAGAATCTTAAATCTAATATAATAATGGTCATGTTAAATTAGGACATCATTGTTACTGTAAGAAAACTATTGTTACTGTATGAAAGACTGTTTCTCTGATGTTATCTTAAATAGAATATAGCTTTGATGTAGTTTCTAAATAATTAATTACTGAAAAAGAGAGCCAAAAGGCTTCACTTCTGCTATGCAAAAGCATTCAAATTAAGTGGATATTGAATCCAACATTATTTCAAAGCCGAATAGAGAAACTACAAGAGTTTCAGGCCGAATATAGAATAGAAACTATAAAAGTTTCGGCAGATCCAAGCGTAAGCAAACCTTTCATGACAGGGGCAACTCATAGTAAAGATGGAGTAAGCTCCAATCACTATCCTTAGTATGGCCCATAATGTAAAACACATCTCCTAGCGGATATGTATGATGTTATATGTTATAGGGGGGGGGGTCACTACCCAGACCGGTTTCGACCTTTTTTGAGGTCTCGTCAGTGAAGCCAGACCAAGAATACTCAGGTTGCAGTGATGTAGAACTTATGCTTTACCATACGAGTTGCTAAAAAAGGTGTCACATCACAAAAGACACCGAGAATTACTGAAAAAGAGAGCCAAAAGGCTTCACTTCAGCGATGCAAAATTATACAAATTAAGTGGATATTGAATCCAACACATTATTTCAAAGCCGAATGGAGAAACTACAAGAGTTTCTATATTGTAGAGAATCTATTTTGCCGTAATTAATTAATTTTTTAATTTTATTTACATTTTTTATCATTTTTAAATATATATATATTATATTTTCAGTAAAGGTCATGCCAGTAGAATAACCGTTGATCAAATCATTGTCTCTTTAGCATACTTTGTGAAATGTAACTCAGCTTGTCCTTTTATATACTCCAGACGATGACCTTAATATGAAGGTCGAAACGTCGGGAAATTAAAATAGTTTTTTATAACACGGTTTGAAGTCCATAATTTCTAAAATGAATGCTGATCACCGTGTAACACTACAAAAAAGGAGACTTGTAGTTACACATATACCCTTTACTCATGGAAGTTATCACATGGTTGGCAACCACCCAGGTAATCACTTTAGAGTCACTCTCACCAACTGGAGAGAGAGAGAGAGAGAGCAAGATTTAACATCTCATTTATAATAACATCCTCTGATGAGATAAACAAATCCAAGACCCTCAATCCTCCTGTGCCCTTTATTACATACTGCCTGAGGGGTTATTCCTCAGAAACTCATTTTCTTTATTTCTGGTTGCTTTCTCATCATCCCAATCTATATTGCTATAATTAAAATCACCCATAATGATTTTCCCATTTGCTTATACATTTTTCCTGATCACTATTCTCCACACTACCAAGTTTGTAATAACATCCAAAGAAGTATTTCATTCTATTCACCTCTATCTCACACCATGTTGTAAAACATGAGGAATATTGTAGCCAGAAGGGGTAATTGTGGAACTACAAGGCAGGTAATTATGTGATGCTTAGGAGGAAGCTTAAATTTGTACCATGGTATAAAACACTGCAGGTTAAGGATGTTAGTAGTACATGTGATATAGTTAAGGGTCATCTAGAGGAAATAGTATTAAATTGTACACCTAGGGTAAGGAGGATTAACAAGATAGGAGTTAGATGAATGAGTAATATCATTAAGCATGAGCTGAAAAAGAAGAAAATGCTGTGGAGGGTATATAAAGAGAAAGGTGACCAACCAACTCATGAACAGTACAAGGCTCAGGCAAGAAAGCTGATTAGCATGGCAAGGAAGGCAAAATAAGATTATGAGAAGAATCTAGCCGAGGAGACCAAAGGAAATCCCAAAGAATTCTTACGCTATGTGGCAAGTAAGAAGAGAATGACTATGGAAGATTAACCTTAATGAGTGATTATGATCACAAGAAGACAGAAGCAGATAAAATAGTTGTGTTACTGCTTTAACTTATGTGACAGACACAAATGTGGGAACAGAGGTGGATGAATTGGAGGTTTTCAGGATATTGCAGAATCTCAATGTAAATATAGCTGTGGGATTAGATGGGATATTGATAATGTGGAAGGGAACTGGGAATGCCTTTGACTAAGCTGCTTAATTTAAGTCTCGGCTCTGGTAGAGTTCCAATGTAGTGGAAAGAGGGCAAAATTATTCCTTTGATTAAGGGAACTTCTAAGATTGAAGTAGCAAATTATAGACCAGTCAGTATCTCAGGAATAGTGGTAAAAGTACTAGGAAAATTTATAAAAAAAGAAAATTCAAAATGCATAGATAGAAATGTGATACTGTATGAGGGTCAACATGGCTTTGTGAATGGTTGGTCATGCCTTAGTAATTTATTAACTTTTTATAATAGAGTAACAGCTGAGTTGGATAAAGGAAATGGCTACAAGATGATTTTGCAAAGGCATTTGACAGAATACCACATCGAACTCTGTTACACAAATTAGAACAAATGGGGATGGGTATGACACTGGTTAAGTAGATAAGAGAGTGGCTGCAGGACAGATATCAAAAAGTGGTATATGGAGGGGCAGAATCGAGGTGAAAACAAGTGACTAATAGTGTGGCAAACGATTCAGTGCTGGGACCATTGCTGTTTAATTTGTATATAAACGATACAGAAAATAACCTGAAAGGAAATATTCAGTTGTTTGCTGATGATACAAAATTAGGTAGAGTAATAATTAATCAAGGTGATGTGGAGATCTTGCAAGAAGATTTAAATAAGCTGCCAGTATGAGCAAAAGTTAATGGGTGTCAATTTAATGTAGAGAAATGTCAAGTTATGTGTTTTGGGATAATTAGATTACAAGTTATGTACAACATTGATGGAATTGTTCTCCAGGAAATAGATGAAAGTAGAGATTTAGTGGCAGTGGTAAACAGAGAATTAAAGTTTAGAGGACATATTGTTAAGGTAGCCCATAATAATAGTTGGCTATTGAAGAACACATTAACAAGTAGAGATAACGAAGTTGTTATTCTTCTTCATAAGGCCTTAATAATGCACACATCTGGATAACTGTGCTCAAGTCTGTCTCCAGGGGAGACAGACTTGAGCACAGTTATCCAGATGTGGATTTTTTCAGAATGAGGAAGCAGTGGAGAGGATTCAGAGGTGAGTGACCAAGATGGTGAGTGGTCTGTATAATGTTCCCTATGAGGCTAGATTGAAGGTGTGTGTGGATTGCAGAAGTTGCTTGATAGGAGAAAATGAGGGGATATGATAGAAACATTTGTTGCTTAAATGGTTTTATAGGATAGATGCAAGGGAAATGTTTCAGCACTTGGTTAGAGGGATCAGAACAAGGGGTCATCCTTGGAAGTTAAATAAAGGTGCAATTAGTAGGGGTGAGAGGACTAGATTTTTTGCTTGGAGAGTGGTAAATGAGTGGAATGGGTTGTGAGAGTCAGTTAATGGGTTAAAGGAGAGGTATGATAGATTGTGTGGATAGATTGGATCTCCTGCGATGAGTCTTCGAACTCCATGGAGGTGCCTGTATTATAATAAGATTAATAATAATAATAAAACCATTACCACTATTTTCTCCTTGCATCTCTGCATTGTATGTACATAACTCTTTTTCCATTATCAATAGCACTCCAACTCCCTTTTTATTCTTTCTATCTTCACTAAATACATCATATCCTTCTATCTCTATTCCAGTCATGATGTCATCCTCATCCAACCATGTCTCCCTTATTCCAACAATTTTTGGGTGAACAAACTCAATCAATACAACAATTTCATTTCCCTTGTTTCTGATACTTCCAGCATTTGTATACAAGCATAACAGCTCATTCCTGGATCTATAACAAGTTTCTCTGATACCACTTATTAGATGTGAGTTGTCCATACTCCATCCATTTCTTTTTCTCCTTACTCATCCCAGAACCTTCTTCAAATCCAACTGATTTCCCTACATCCAGGTTATTCCCTTTTTGTCTACAAATGCATTCACATCCTCTTAGAGCATCAACCTTTCTCATGTGTTCCCCTGTCCAACTGAGTCATCCAATTTCCCTGTTTGTCTTGCACACTTATTCTCTCATTGTCTACACTCATGCTACCCACTTCTTCATTCATAAGCACCACTTCAATCTCTCTTTCCTTACTACCCTGCTCTTTCACATTGCTTGTTTCTTGCTTACTCTCACTTACACACACTCTTAACATTTGCATAATTTCCAACTGCTGTGTCAATTATGCCACCATATTTCCTCATATTTAAACTACTAAACTCATAATAAATTTAGTTTAATCCTTTATCCAAGTGTGAGTAAACAAAGTTTGCGCCTGAAGGTATCTTCAGGACTGGGGTAAGGTGGTACAACACCGGGCAACTCGTTGTAAAGGTGGAGCAAGCTAACATCACTCCTATCTCAGTATCTCCCATAATACAAAACACATCTCCTTGCGGATATGTATAATGTTATGCATTAAGGGAAGGGCCACTACCCAGACTAGTTTCAACCTTTATTGAGGTCTCTTCAGTGGGAGCCAGGCCCAAGTGGAGATACCAAACAGTGTGCCACCTTTTTATTAAATTACTCTGGATTTAGAGAAAGATGTTGAAAGTTTATTTTTCACTTGGTTAGACTATAATAAATTTAGTTTAATCCTTTATCCAAGTGTGAGCAAACAAAGTTTGCGCCTGAAGGTATCTTCAGGACTGGGGTAAGGTGGTACAACACCAGGCAACTTGTTGCAAAGGTGGAGCAAGCTAACATCACTCCTATCTCAGTATCTCCCATAATGCAAAACACATCTCCTTGCGGATATGTATAATGTTATGCATTAAGGGAAGGGCCACTACCCAGACTAGTTTCGACCTTTATTGAGGTCTCTTCAAACGGTGTGCCACCTTTTGGCAACGCCTATAGGTAGAGATGACCTTGTTAATGCTTCTGCTTGGTATCTCCACTTGGGCCTGGCTCCTATTGAAAAGACCTCAATAAAGGTTGAAACTAGTCTGGGTAGTGGCCCTTTCCTTAATGCATAACATTATACATATCCGCAAGGAGATGTGTTTTGCATTATGGGAGATACTGAGATAGGAATGATGTTAGCTTGCTCCACCTTTGCAACGCGTTGTCTGGTGTTGTACCACCTTACCTCAGTCCTGAAGATACTTTCAGGCGCAAACTTTGTTTGCTCACACTTGGATAAAGGATTAAACTAAATTTATTATAGTCTAACCAAGTGAAAAATAAACTTTCTACTAAACTCATATTTAACAAGCCTCATGGTCCATGTGAATATAGCATTTCTTCCATCATCTGGTTCTTTTCTCTTATTCAGGCTCTGTACATAAATATCTGTGACATCTTCCCACACATACATGCTCATTTACAACACATACCATTTATGAAAAAAACACATCATTTACTTTACTTGTCTTCCTTGCAGACCTATACAATGATTTGCCTTTTACTGCCATTGTGTATCAGTGTGCTAACAAAAATAATGAATTTATCATAATATCACCTACAAAATTTATTCAAACACCACATTCACACTCAAATATCTCACATCAATACTTAAAGGCAATATGAGAAAAAGTCAGAAGGTAAGTTACAAACAAAAGCAAAACAAATGAAATGGAAGTGGATGGTTTTCAGTGTGCATTACTAGGTAGTAGCACAGTTTAGATGAGGACAGTACATGTAACATGCATCCATGCACATATTTTGTAGCTGTTTTCAGCAGTCTAAATTAACTTCACTCAAGGAGTGTACAAATGTCAGTGATCCAAAAGAAATACATAACAGCAGCAGCAGCATTTCTTGTGGGTTACAAGACTTCTTGCAAAGGGTATTCATATAGAAATATGTATCATTTTTATTGCAGGAAGCATTTGTCATGTGCAGTAATTCACAGCTGGGTCCAAAAATTTTTGCAGGGATGCATGACATTTCAAGACGAAGACCAATTTTGTTAACCTGTTGAGAGTGCATCAAACACCACTATGAGATGGGTGGAATAGATCACCTGAGATGACAGGTAGATAATGATAGACAGTGTAGTGAGTACAACAGGTTATTTTCATGGTCTAACCTACAGGATAATGCATGATCATTTAAACTTTTGGAAAGTGTGAGTGTGTGCATGATAGGTGCCCAGAGAACTGAGCCCTCAGCACAAAATGTACTGACTGGGTCTAGCCTTGTAACTTTTCTTCTGCATAGCAGAAGAAAAGTTACAAGGGATACATCATGTTATAGGGGATAAATCATTGGTTCATCACTACTATCCTGAATCCAAAGCATGTTTCAATGCAATGGAAACATCCCTCTTCATTAGCAAGCAATAAGGTCAGAGTAATTAGGGAAATAACTCTCATTAGGGAAAGCTTATGGTCTTTTGGGATTCTTAGGGAGTACTACCGGCCCATTTTCAGAAGCATGGTGTAAATGCTAATGCCATATTGTACTGTGAAATTTTATTGACACTTTGGGATGTAATTCACACAAAGCGTCCAAGGCCTACTGACAAGAAGAATACTGCTCCTGCATAGCAATGCAAGACCTCATTCAGCTACAAGAACCCTGAAGAAGATTCGAGAAGTTTAGTAGGAACCCCTTCAACATCCATCTTACAGCCCCAACTGACTTTCACCTGTTTTTGACATGGTGAAGAAGCATTCTGGTAGCAAACATTTTGCTGATAATCAGCAGGTTGAAAATGAAGTGTAGAGTTGGATGAGACAACAAAAACAAAATAATTCCATACTTCTGGTTTTGAAGGATTGATAAAACAATGGGACAAGTGCATAAATGTTGAAAAGTATTATGCAGAGAAATAAATGCTTTTCAGAGATCAATATGGACAGTAGTGACCAAGAAATGTATAAGCAAATTACCAAAAATAAATAAAAAAACGATGATCATTATGGGTGATTTTAAACATTAGTATCGATTGGGATAGCAACCGGAAGTAAAGGAAACGAATTTCTCAAGTTTATGATGGATAACTACTTCAGAGTATGTAACAGAGGGCACACAAGGATTGGATTTGATCATCTCATCAGGGGATGTCATTATAAATGAGATGTCAAATACCCTCCAGTTGGTGAGAGTGACCATGTTACCTGAGTAGTTGCTAGCCATGTGAGGACTTTTGCGAGAAGAGAGTATACGTGGAACTACAAGGATGATAATTATGAGAGGCTCAGGAGACAGTTTGCATCTGTATCATAGACTGAGGAGTTGAGTGAAAAGGAGATCAATGCTGCTTGGGAGATATTACAGAACTGTCTAGTAGAAGCAATTTCTAAATATATTCCAAGGGTCACCAGGGTAATAAGATAGGTGTGAAATGGATGAATGAAGAGATTAAGTATGTGATACAGAGGAAAAAGGCATATTGGAAGCAACACAAAATGACTGGTAATAATCAGTTTCATGAGAAGTATAAAGAACAGGTAAGGAAAGCAAAAGTGCAGTATAAGTAGTAATTAAGAATAAAAAAATTAAGGGGTGACGGTTGATAAGGATTTAAAATTTATAGGACACATTGTCAAAACTGTGAGGACAGCAGAACAAATTCTGTCAATGATGCAGAGGACACTGATTTGTAGTAGTAAGAAAGAGATTCTGGTTCCATTGTATAAAGTATTGATTAGGACACATATGGACTACCATGCACAAATTTGGTCACCTGGTTTTCAAAAGAATTAAGAGATACTGGAAAGTGCCCAGAGGCAATTGACTAAGGTAGTTTCTGGTCTCTAGAATGCTAAGGATGAAGAAAGGTTGAGAAGATGGAATCTGCAGAGTTTAGTGGATAAGAAGAAGAGGACTGGTATGAAAAATGTACAAGTTGGTAAGGAGTTGTTACAGAATTAACATTGAAGAGGTTTTTCATACAATGGTTAGAAATGGGGGAGAACAAGAGGTGATCCCTAGATGCTATATAAGGAAGATGCAAGCAAGGGACTTAGGAGCAGGTTTCTTGCAAGGAGAGTTGTACCTGATTGGAATGCCTTACCTGAAAGTGTGGTATCTGCAGAGAATTTGAATATATTTAAGGTATAGTATGATGAGTTGTGTGTTTGACAAAGGAATCTCCCCAATGGGGCTTTGACTCCATGGAGGTCTTGGGATAATGATAATAATAATGATAATAATAAAATAATACGAATAATTATGTTCTATATAATCATGCCCACAATTTTTCTTCTAAACAAACATCTATGTATCTCCAATTGTATAACAAACTTCAGTAAAATAAATAATAATAATAATAATGAAATTATAAAATAAATCTGCAAAATGTATTCTTTTCAATGTTCACAGATTTATATTAAATGAGATATTATTACCTTATACTTTCTTTAATCTCCAAATTTTTGAATTCTTCATGAAGTATTTTTGCATTTTCAGCATGCTGCTGCTCTTTTTGTTTCTTACGACGTATTTCATTTTCTTCTATTTGTGCTTTCAAATCTTGTAAATGTTGCTTTTTTTGAGTCTCAAATTCTTTTTTAACATCATGGCTTATTTCTAACAACAGAAAGAAAATCTCTAAATATAACAGAAAAAGATAGCATAAAAACAGGTAAGCTATTTATTTGATATCACTGTAATTATTATGTACTGAAAATTAATTATTTATATTTAAAAAACAACAGGGGATAACATTTCTGTACCATCTTTCACTCAACTTGCTCTCCTCTTGTTCTCTCTCTCTCTCTCGAAGCTACTGCAATGACCATTTGTGTCTCTCAATTGAAAGACAGTAATATCTTGAGTTGCTTTCATATCGTTATGCGTAATCACACCATACTGTTATGGTGTGTTCACTCTGGCAAAGAAATCAGTAGAAAGAAGGCTGCGATTGAGAATATATGGCACTTCTTTCTATGTTTCACTATTAAGGTATGTCACGCTATCTACTGAGACTCGTTCTCTGACCCTTAAGAGAAGATGAAATGAGGTTGCTTGAATTTGAAGTCAGTTGCTATAAATATTTCCAAAAAATATCACGCACGTATCATATTAAAAATGCAAATAGAGGTAAAGAATTAGTTCTTTTTCTAATAACAACTTCTTTGGCTTGGACACATGAGTGATCTAAATGACTCCCAACACAGGCACTTGAGAAAGTTATTCCAGGAACTTGCAAAAGAGGAAGCCCTGTAAAAAATTGAATAGACAACATAAAAAAAATGAACGAAAACTTAATTTACAAAGCTAAAAGAAAAGTGTAAATCAAGAACTAATTGAAGGTTTTTGTTGTTGTTTTTTCCAAAAACTATCCTCCTGGTAATTGCCCCATTATGGATTATGGGAAGAGGAATAAGAAGATGAAAAAGATCTTCTGGTAGAATTTTTATTACTTTTATGTTTCATTTTTAGTATTGATTTAGGGACTTTTTTTTTTTCCTGTACTATTACTATAATTATTTGTGTTGCTTTTCATGCTTGGTAATGGACAGAAGATTGCTGCAATGCAGTATGAAAAATCTGTAAACATTTTCACATAATATGAGCACTCATCTCCTTATCATATAGGCCTCAAAAATACTCATTCATATGGGCACAAAATGGTTGAATACCTTCTTAACCACTTCTACAGTATATGTAGAAGTGGTTAAGAAGCTCTCATTCAGCTGATCTGATCTCATATCACCTCTTGCACTGGCGATTTCTCAAACACAGGGTTTATTGGATCATTCAACAAGTTCTGAAAGACAGCACGTGTGCAACATCTGTCGTGACCAGCTGCATTCTGCTCGATGGTCACGAATGTGCTACCCTTCCCAGTATGCTGCATTCATAGCATACTGGGAAGGGTAGCACATTGAACAGTACAGTCTGTGAATTCATCATCGAAGTGAATAAAAATGTGTTATATACACTTGTGTTGCTTATCTTCTTCTTACACACACAGAAAAATTACTACATCTACATTTGGTACATTATAGTGCTCTTGGTGCTGAATTTTGGAACTACTTCCTTTTTCTCAGATGTCACTTCTGCCTGATGCATAATGTATTCCTTCAAAGTTTTGAAGCATTTAGGTTACTGGATGATGCTCCACATGACCTTAAACAGGAAAACTTTCATTTTGATCACCCTGTACATAACTTTACACTTAATAATATTAAACTGGTAGCCATTATCATTTGCCCACTATTCCATCCTGTTTAAGTCATTCTGTCAGTGCTGCACATCATTTGCATCTCTGATTACCTCGCTTATTTTTGCATTATAAGCAAACAATTGAACAACAATGGCCAGATTCCTGGGAAAACCATTGGTCAAGATAAATCTGGAAGACTTACATACAATCCATATATTACTACTACTCTCTCAACCTGTCTGTTAGCTACCCTCTTATCTAAGGCAGTAGTTCATACTACAATCCTATATCACCTGATTTATGCAACAGCCTTTCATGTGGTATTCTGGCAGATACTTTAGCAACAGTTCAACATATTAGCTTATGCATTCCATTTATCTAACTCAGCATAAGTTTATTATAAAATATGAGCAAATTACTTAGGCATGACTTCCCTTAAAGAAACCCAAGCTGTTCCTTGCAGAATAATTAACCTGGCTTTTCAATGAAAGTCTGGCTGCAGGAAAGGTGCCCAGGGAATGGAATGAAGGTAAGATAGTGCCATTGCATAAGGGTGGTAACAGACTGGAAGTGTCTAATTATAGGCCAGTTTGTGTGTCATCAGTAGTTGGTAAGATCTTGGAGAAAGTAGTGAGGGACCGCATACAGCATTGGGCAGATGAGGGTAATGTTATCTGTGAGAGTCAACATGGATTTGTGAAGGGGTGCTCTTGTTTTAGCAATATGCTAGCCTTTTATAATAAAGTTACAAGAACATTAGATGAGGGAAAGGCATATACTGCAATTTTCTTAGACTTAATGAAGGCATTTGACAGGGTGCCACATGATAAGCTGATATTTAAGTTGCGGCACATGGGTCTGGATGTCAGATTGGTCAACTGGATTATTCAGGATTGGCTGTCTGATAGGTATCAGAGAGTTGTGTATGGTGGAGCAGTTTCAAGGAGGCAGAGGGTTACAAGTGGGGTCCCACAGGGGTCAGTACTAGGACCTATATTGTTTAACCTTTATATCAATGACATTGCCAGTGGATTGCAAGGGGATATTCAGTTGTTTGTGGATGATGCAAAGCTGGGAAGGATTATTAGTAATAGTGCAGATGTGGTAGCCCTGCAAGAGGATTTGAATAAGCTAGATAGATGGGCAAATGAATGGGAGTATCAGTTTAATGCAGTAAAATGTAAGGTCTTGAGGTTTGGGAAACATCGATGGGATGCTGCATACTCTATGGAAGGAGTTACACTGGAGGAGAAAGTAGGGGAGACAAAAGATCTGGGATTGATGATTGATAGAAACCTGAAATTTAGGGGACATATTGCAAAGGTGGTGAAGATAACACAGAGGATTGTTGCAATTATGAGAAGGACACTGACTGCAGAGATAAAACAGTTATCATTCCGTTGTATAAGTCTCTGAACAGACCACACTTAGACTATTGTTCTCAGATTTGGTCCCCAGGATTTGAAGGGGATAAATTAACTGTGGAAAGGGTACAGAGACGGATGACAAAGATGGTTTCAGGACTGTACAATTTTGGTTATGAGGATCGGCTGAGGGAATGTGGACTGCAGAGTTTGGTGGATAGAAGAAGAAGGAGAAGTGATATGATTGAGACTTTTAAACTGTTGAGAGGTGGTTACAGGGTTGACACTGGGGAGTTCTTTCGCTTGGTTGAACAGCGGGAGGGAGTGATGACAAGAGGCCATCCCTGAAAGTTACGAAAGGAAACTGTTAAGTGCTACAAGGTACTTTTAAACACCAGGGATTATGAAGATAAAATTAGCAACTTACTATCAGATACATCCGTTTACCGTGTCCTAGTCACATATCCAACATTAAAGAATCACAATGATACCAACGATTTATTGCGTCGCATGGTGAACTGGTCTACAGATTTAAAACGAAGACTGAAGTCTATGCATCCACTAAAACCAAGACTATATGGCGCTCCAAAAGTACACAAAGATGGAATACCATTATGCATTATTGTAGGCGGTATCAACTTGCCCATCTATCTGTTATCTAAATACCTTGCAAGTCTCCTCAAACAACACATCCATAATTTGGATGCTTACATTTGAAATTTCCAACATTTTGTTGAGAAATTGAACAACATCTCCATCTCCAATACGGACCTACTCGCAAACCTGGATGTTACATCTCTATTCACTAACATTCCTGTGGAAGAAGTTATCAACATTTTAGGAAGTTTATTTCTGCAAGATATCACTTCCCTGTTCCGTCATTGTTTAACATCAAATTTTTTCTTATGGAATAAAACCATATATTAGCAACTGACTGGCCTTGCAATGGGTAGCCCTCTCTCACCATCTTGTGCTGATCTTTTTAATCAACAAGATCTCCAAGATGAATAATCACTGATATCGAACAACCTCACCATGAATGGCTGCCCTCGGAGACTCGTCCACAAGATACTTTTCTCTGACCCCCCCACAAAGGCAACGAGACGACACACAGTATATTTCTACAATCGTCATTCCATACATGGGAACAGTTTCTAATAAGGTTGCAAGATTCCTCAAATCCCATAGAATAAGAGTGACTTTTAAACCTACAGAAACGATTAGGAAGCTCTTAAGATCTCCAAAAGATAGCCATCCTTTCTTCAAATATGATGGAGTTTACAACATACCCTGCTCGTGCGGTTTAAATTACATCGGCCAGACTTCAAGATGCCTTGCGATTAGACAAAGGGAGCACATTGGAGACGTTGATATCAATAGAGAAGAAAAATCGGGTATATCCTTTCATTTCTCAAGAACTAACCATATCATAGACTGGGATAAAAGCTCCATTCCTTACATAGACGAGGATTTTCGCTCCCGAATACTTTAAAGAAGCCACAACAGTTGCCTGGCAGAAATACACCTATTGGAATATAGCTACCTGAAATGTGAAAAGTATCCACTACAAAATCATAGAACTGAACCAAGCATTAGGAGAAAGAAATGTAAAAATAGCAGTAATTACAGAATCTAAAATGAAAAAAAAAAAAAAAAAAAAAAGGCAGAGAAGAACAGACGAAACTGAAAATTACATCTATATATATAGTGGGGTAAAAGCAGAAGAGAGAGCTAAATCTGGTGTAATGATCTATTTACATAAATCTCTTAGAAACAATATAATCCATTACAACTTTTGGAGGGATAGAATAATAGAAATGAGAATTAAAACAGATAGAGGCTATATGATAGTAATTGGAACTTATGGACCTGAAGAAGGAAAAAAGGAGGACTCAGAAAACTTTTACACACAACTGCAGAACATTTTAAATAAGACTAATTCTAAGGATCACATCTTGGTAATAGGTGATCCAAATGCAAGAATTCGCAGTAAACCATATAATCCAAACATAGGACCTATAGGAGAACTTAACTGTAATAGGAATGGAAATAGATTATTGAATAGAATGGAAATATTGCTTATAGTAAGAGATTTTACTATAAGCAATAACCTTAAAATAATGAACACTTCTTCAAACATAAAGACAGATACAGCTGAGTAGCAAGAGACACGAGAAGTATTATTGATTACATAATCAGCAATATCAAAATGTCAGAAATGATAATAGATACAAGCGTATGCAGACAATCTAAAATGGAATGAGATCATTAACTCTTAATTACAAAAATAAAATGGGAATCAAGATGGAAAACAACAAAAAAGTATAAAGAAATAGAAATTTTGAATCCTTCAAAGTTGGAGTTCTAGACTACAATAGCATTAAAGATTTGTATCAAAAAAATAATAAAGAATTGGATGATAAATATAAAAGAAAATCAGAACATAGAAGAATGGGCAAACCTAAAAATCAAAATGAAAGAAAGCTGCAAAAGAAAGTTTAGGAACAATGAAAAAGTGGAAACGAAAAAGAGGCCTTAGGGACTGGGATGAAGAAATTAAATGCATTATTGAAGAAAAGGAAAAAAGCATATAAAAACTGCCCAACCTGAAGACAATAGAATCAAAAATCAAACACAGTAGAAAAAGAGCAACAGCAAAAGCAGCTAGCAGGAGAATAAAGAGAAATAGATGGGACAATTTTGTAAAAAAATTAGAGAGACTGTATGCTTAAAAGACCAAAAAGCACATATAAAATCCTTAAAGAGTGAAATAATGAAACTAGAGAAAAAGCAGATATTAATAATTAAAATGGAAACATGGCAAAATTACTACCAAGATCTGTGGTATGATTAAAACATTCAAAATAAAAAATCACCCTTTGCAAACAACTCGAACGACTTGGAAAACATCACTCTAGAACAGCGATTTTCAACCAGTGTGCCGCGGCACATTGGTGTGCTGTGAGAGGTGTTCAGGTGTACCACAAGATTTATGAAAAAAAATTAATTGAAAGAAATAATGTCGAATTTGCACATTTATTTGTTAGTATCTGGTCTTCCGTCTTCTTGTATGTGTAAATTAATCAAAATTATGTCTATTTTTTGCCAGATCATCAAAAAAATTAAAAGAATATATTTTTAGTGTGCCGCAGAATTTTAATAATTAGTCTAGGTGTGCCGTATTATGGAAAAGGTTGCAAATCACTGCTCTAGAATAATTAACAGAAACATTAACCCAAAGCAAAACAGGAAAAGCTCCAGGAAAAGACAATATCAACTTGGAACTTAGCAAATATGCAGGACTTGAATTCTCACTCAGGTTACTAAACTTGTATAATATGATTTGGAAAGAAGGAAAATGCCCTCAAGATTGGACAAAAGCAATAGTTATCCCCATCTACAAAAAGGACACAAATATAACTGAGACAATTATCGTGGCATCAGCTTACTTAGTACCTGTTATAAAGTATATGCAAAAATTTTAGTATATAAACATAAACGTATAGTAGACCCAAAATTAATAGAAGAACAAAATGGATTCAGAAAAGGCAGGTCTTGCAGACTCTGCATTTTCATTAAAATTAAAATTACTAATTGAAAAACACACAGAAACGAACATAGAAACACACAGCTTTTATAGATTACACCAAAGCATTTGATAAAATTATCAAAGAAAAACTATGGGAAATCCTGGAAGAATATGAAATACCAAACCAACTCTTTAGAACCTTATTTAACCTCCCTACTGGCCAAGGTGGATGAAAGAGTGAGACTAAATTGCACTTCTAATCCATGTTATTCAGTAAGTGTTACAGAATCGTATTCAGATTTAGCTTGAAGGCTATAGATGCCCCGGCCAGTTGGGGGATTAATATATATCAAGATAATAAAATATGCTTGGGGGAGACCACACTCCTACTAGGCGCATCCCCAGGGTGGCGGAAACCCAAATGGGTTGCTCTGAATAAAGAATAAAGAGCCGTGGACCAAAAGATGTAGCAGAGGCATGGCAAGCTGGCTACATTATTATGCCAGTAACTTTCATGAGCAGGGGAAAGTCTACAAACCGAGATAGTGCTAATGCGTACAGGACAGCCGACGCGCCTACTCGAAGACCACATAGATTAGGTGAGAAATCAGCAATGTGGTCAGCCAAGGACGTGAAACATGTAGCCACCATCAACATAAGATCACTATACTGACCTAAAAAACTGCAATTAGTCCAGGAAAATTTAAAAAGACTGAAATGGAGTATTTTAGGTTCATCAGAGACACATTGGTGCGGAGATGGATTCATGGATTTACCAGAAGGAAGACTATACTTCTCAGGAAGAAGAGATAACATACACAGAGAAGGAGTTGCATTATTAATTGCAAAGAAACTTACACACTCAGTAATTGAAATAAACCCAGTGTCTCCTAGAATAATCACAGCCAAACTTCAAGCAAAAGAAAAAGGTCAAACAATTAAAATAATCCAAATATATGCACCAGACAGTAACCATTCAGAGGAATTCTATGAACAACTACAACAGGAAATAGATAATCCCAAAAATAGAGAACTCATGATAGTGATGGAAAATTTTAATGCTAAAATAGGACAGTTCACAGCAGACAAAAAAGATGTGATGGGGAAATTTAGATACAGAGAGCTTAACAACAGAGGAGAACAATTACCCCACTTCTGTAAAGCAAACGATCAAATGATTACAAACACATTGTTCTATCAATGCCCTAATAATGAATATACATGGACATCCCCAAATGGTAATATAAAGAACTGCATAGACTATATCATTATAAACAAACAATGGAAAAGATCAATAAATAATGTATGAACATTAAGAAGTTTTGATTTCGACACTGACCACGAAATATTAACAGCCAATGTGAAGATAAAATTCAACAGGAAAAACAATATCAGAAAAGAAGAAAACATCAACCTATCAAAACTAAAAGATAGCTCAAGCAGAAGTCGATTTTTAGAACAGATGTGCTTGAAATTAAAACCCTCCATCTTCCAGAACAGCAGAAAATACTGGGAAGAAGGAAAAGAAACAGTGTTATAAATTTTATCAATTACAAAAGACACTCTAGGTACCAAACCCAAAATAAACAAACAGTGGAGAACCCAAGAAATCCTAGCTACAAGAGAAAAAAAAAAGAGAAGCCAAGATACTTGTAAACCAACAAGAAGAGAATAGAGAAAAATACAGAGCACTAAAAAATAAAGTTGATAATATATGCAAAAAAGCGAAAGAAAAATGGTTAGAAGAAAAAGCTAAGAAATGCCAAGAAGCATACCAACAAAACAACCTAAAAGTCTTCCATGATACTGTAAGAGAAATTACAAAGGAATTCTCAGCAAAAGCAGTAACAATGATAAACAACAAGATGAACTGAAACCGGGAATATTGAATATATAAGAAAAATCTGGTCATTTTAAGACTATCTTCCACCAAGAAAACAAAACTACAATGCCAACAATAGAAGAAAATTATTAACAACCCAAAAATTTTACAAGAAGTTAGATATGCAATAAAACAGATGAAAAACAATAAAGCACCAGGCATTGATACTATCGCTACTGAACTGTGGTTATATGGAGGCAGCATATCAATAGAATATTTAACAACCCTATTCAATAAAATACTACAAACAGGAGAGATCCCAGATGACTGGAAAACTGGAAAGATCATCCCGATATACAAGAAAGGAGAAAAAAAGAGACTGCAGAAATTACAGACCAATCAATTTACTCTCCCACACCTATAAAATATTCGTAAGAATTATACAAAATAGATTAAAAAACACATATGAAGAAATGATAGGCATAGAACAGGCTGGTTTCCGAGGAAACTATTCAATAATAGACCAAATTTTCACATTACACCAACTAGCACAGAGTTCAGTTGAGAAGACCATAAAGAACTATATTGTTGTTTTGTGGAAAAATTTGTGGAAAAATATTTTACTAGAAAAAGCAATAGACAAATATATAATACAGTTTCTGATAAAATATAACTCTAAGACAAATGCAATAATTAAAAAGGACACATTCACAACAGAACCCATAGAGATCCAAAAAGGAGTAATGCAAGGATGCCCATTATCCCCATGCCTATTCAACATATATCTCGAAGAAGTTGTAAAGAAGCCAATAGACAATGAGCCTGGAATCAATGTCAATGGTTAAAACATAAATAATACCAAATATGCATATGATCTCGTCCTTCTTGCAAGAACCCCAAACGAACTACAAAAGTTGATCAACAAGCTAAACGAAACCTGTAAAACATATGACATGACAATAAATATACAAAAGACAAAAGTGATGAAAATAGGGAGGAACAGAACTACCATCTCAGCCACCCTAAATGGAGAACAATTAGAACAAGTAGACAACTTCATATACCTTGGATCAACACTAACAGAAACAATAGATGAACTCAAAACAATCAAACACAGAATAGCGATAGGATGGACCACCATGGGAAAATTACAGAAAATCTGGAAAACAAACAAGATATCTAAGCAAGCCAAAATCAAATTATATGAAGCAATAATTATACCAACAGTCATCTATGGAGCAGAAGCGTAGACTGTTAAAAAAAGAGAGGAGAAAAAACTGCTGGCATTTGAAATGAAACGCTTAAGAAAAATAAATAGAACAAGTTGGATAGAAAAGAAAACAAACATCACAGTCAGACAAGAATTATTGAATAAAAAGACAATAATAGAAAAAATTAGAAAACGACAACTGAGATGGTTTGGCCACACTGTATGCATACAGACTTCCTAACGTCCTAATCAATACTTTTCCAACTGAAAAAAGAAGACCCGGATGACCAAGAATTACCTGGCTGAAATTAATAAAGAACATCTCGGGATGCAGAACATATAAGGAACTTTGTCGAACAGCAAGGAATAGAGAAGACTGGAAGATCCTGTTCAAGAGAAGAAGAGAATAAAATATGTGTGAAGTAAAATAATTTAACATCAAGCTAGAAACCAATAAATAGAGGAGTACATCAGGGTTGCCCTCTCTCACAGGTTTTATTTAATGTATACATAGATAAAATCATAAAAGAATAGAAGGTAACTAATGAGGGAGGATTCAAGTTAACTGTAACAACAGATTAGCTACTCTACTTTTTGCTGATGACCAAATAATCCTTGGAAACAATGAAGATGAACTACAAAAATCATTATGCAGTCTAAATAATCTAATAAAAACATATGGTATGGAAATATCAACAGACAAAACAAAAATCATGGCCTTCAAATGTGATAATCCAATAAAAAAGCAAAACAGTAATAAACAACAAAATAATAGATCAAGTAAATACATTCAAATATTTAGGATGCACAATGTCATGAAAATGAAGCTGATATAGAATCGAAGCTATCAAACTTTTTAAAAGTAACAGGCATTATAAATAAAATTTTTAAACCCAATTATGTACAAAAGCACATTCAAATAAGAATGTACAATAAAGAAAGCAGATGAAAGAAGAATTGAATCATCCTAAATGAAAAGCAGCGAAATCAGAAATAAACGTGATTTATAAACTCCCTTTATGAAACAGTTATTTGCTATAAAGAAAAATGGAAAGAACATTGAGAATGAATAGAAGCAGAATACCTAAACAAACTCTAAATTACTACCCAACTTGGCCTATATATAAGCCTGGAAAGGAAGAAGATGAGAGAAAAAAAATGAAAAAAATACCTTTTTTGCAGCTGGTCATGAAGAAAGAAATTATTCAACAAAGAAAAGTACTAAACTTATACATGCACGTGATGAAATCACATCATGCTGATGGACTCTGGCTCTTAAATGTTTATATATGATACAGGTTGAATATTTTTACACTCTCAATATTTCTGTTTTTATTGGATGGATGTCAGTGGCACTACTTATGTAATATAATCAGCACATCAAAATGTATAGGGATAGTACAAGAACTTTTTTGTACAAAATCTGAATCAGCTTAGCAGAAATTGCAGAATAACTTGCTTGTATGTTTATGAATGTTTTTACGTAACAGACGAATTTTACCAGTAGAACATATGCCCAATATGGGTTACTAAACCCAGAGTTTGCTACACAGGGTCAACTCTCACTAATGCAAAATCAATGGGACTGCAGAGATTGTTTGTTACAGTTAGCAGTTCATCATTATCAAATTCCTGATATGTGAAATTAAGGGATATACTGGATAACAGGATAGTACTAGGATAACTAAGGAAATACAACTTTAATACCACCTTTAAACCTCTTGCCAATTTAAAGAGCTTATTCAACTCCTTTAAGGATCCACTTCCTCCACTAGCCCATCCTGGAATATATCGTATTCAGTGTACTTGTAATTTGACTTTATATAGGTGAAACCGGATGCACTATTCCTATTCGAAAAAAGGAACATAAATGACATTAATTTACTTTTTAAAAGCAAATTAACTCCATATAATTTATCTAGTACTGAAGCCCATGTGCTGTTTCCATTGAGACAAAAGGGCAATATATCTATTTCGAAAGCAGATAAAGGAAAAGCTGTAGTGGTAATGGATAAGGCTGACTATGAGAGGGAGATAGACTGCTTTTTACAGGATACCTCCACCTATCAAGAAATTAATTATAATCCTACAAAAACACAAAATAAACAATTAAATAAGCTGCTTGATGAAGCTGTTAGTTGGGATGAAAATACTTTGGACAAGCGCACACTCATTTTGGAAGAACTTGTTTATATGGCCTCCCAAAATTTCATAAAGAAGATTATCCAGGAAGACCCATCGTGAATTGTATTGACTCTCCCACCTATAGAAGTGCTAAATTTCGGTCACATTTATTAACTGCCAACACTGGACAATCCAGATCATTCATCAAGAATTCCACACATTTTCTTGACAAAATCAAGGATATTCAAATACAAGAGTCGAATTTGTTAGTCAGCTTTTGACATTGTTTCTCTCTTTACCACATTCCATTATTGACACTGTTAATTTACTATATGATGATTATTCTCCTGATATTGCAAAGATCTTTAAGAGGTATTCACATTTTGCTCTACATGTACCCTCGATGTTAATTTGGCAAATTCAGACAACAGGTCCAATATTTCTGGTCATCTTGCCCTTAAGAGCAGACAACAGGTCCAATATTTCTGGTCATCTTGCCTTTAAGAGAGCTAATTCATGTGTTTGAGTTCATGTGTGCAATAACCAGGAGATTGAAAAGATAGTCTCGTTGCCAAGTCGCTCTAGCTCTTTCACGTTATCCAGAGTGCACCACAAGGAGGTGAGCTAGAATTGCATTCCCCACACACCCTGGTGTAACACTTCAACAGGGGACTTCTATGAATTAGTGGACCCAACGTAGAGCCTTCGGGCTTTGACCTACATCGGAAAACTTGGTCTACCCTTAACAGATTCTGCACTAATCATGGCAGATGTACAGACCAACTTTACAAATGGGGCATGATTGCCTCACTCAGGCATGACTGTGGATCACCCCACCAGACAATTAGTCATACTACAGCAGAATGTGCCCAATGTGTACACAATGAAAACTTGTCAGACTTATCCACAGTACACCAAGTGCAGTCGATTGGATAATCAACTTAGACATACAGTTGTAGTCTATTTTTGACTGTCTCTTTTATGACTATATTATGTATTATTATGTTATATATGTATATTAAGTATTATGTTTATATATACTAAAGATTATTGTAATGTAACTTTCCATGTGTGAGCCATACACTAAATAAATAAATTGCAAAGATTTTTTAATTTGTTATAGAATCAGGATATTTCAGCTGGGTAGCCCATGGGTAGCACTCTATCTCCACCTTTGGCATACTAATTTTTGAACCATCTGGAAGATACCTTGTTCTCATCCATCCATCCCCAACCCTCTCATTAGTTTCGTTATGTTGATGTTTTTGCTGTTTGGACTCATTCTGAAAATGAACTTACCACTTTCCTACAACAGACCAATAGCCTTCATCCATGCATTCAATTCACATGGAAAATGAAAAGTCTGGTAGTTTACCATTCTCAGACATCCTTCTTATGTGCACAATCTCTGGTAATTTATCAACCAGTGTTTATCTAAAACCTACCTTTACTGGCAGATACATTCATCAAAAGTCTGCTCATCACACCTCTCAAAAAATTGATGTTATCAAGTTTTTAGTTAATAGAGCACATAATGTGTGCTCCTCTCCCTGAAGCTTAGAACAAGAACTTCTCACTATCAAAACATCAATGGAATTTAATGGTTACTACTATAATCAAATCCAGCAGATAATTGACCTCAGGATTTCTAGCATCTCTGAACTGATTGGTAAAATGTTGAAGAAGTATCATCTCATTCCCACATATTTTCCTATCAACAAAATTTCTCATCTGTCTCCATCTACAAAAGACAAACTGCCACCTCTATCATTAGCTGGTGCTTACCAGATACTTTGTGAATGTAATCTAACATACTTTGGGCAGACAGGCCATTCTGCAGAAAAAATAATTAATGAACATGAATATTATATTGAATACATGAGGTTTTTTAAATAGTTCCATTTTCTTAATTCAATGTGGTCTTATAGTCAATTGCAGGGATGACTGCAAAGCAATGCCAGGAAAAATAAGAGAAGGCCAACTCAAGGCAGTTAACCCAGATGGGACTAACCACCTAGGTATCGGTGATCTTTATGCTTCAGTTTCAATTGGTCTTTTGGTTGTTCATCTATATGAGAGTGGTGAAAAAGGAAAACTGATAGCCTTTGGCTATATGATGATATAAAAGAGCTGAGGCCTTTTCTCTCTCTCTCTCATGCTATATATCTGTCTTTCTTTCACCTAATACTATCAGGCTCTCTTGCACCCCGATACTAACTACTCTAGGCCTATAATGAACAACCCTTTACTTTTTCACCTCAATAAAGGTTGAAACCGGTCTAGACAGTGGCCCTTCCCATAATGCATAATGACTACTAGCGCGTCATTGGCTAAGAACGGGGAGTCCCTATTCAAGTTTCATAATATCTTATCCGAGTAATCGGTTAACGATGTTTATCAGTATTGAGTTGACATGTTGAGATATTTTGTGTTCAGTTTGATATTATCCCGTAGATTTTAGTGATGGAAAAAAACAGGCGACATTCATATACTTCAAGTTACAAATTGCAGGTTGTAAAATATGTGGAAGAACACGGGAATAGGGAAGCTGGAAGACATTTTGGACCTCCGCCTACAGAAAAAGTTTTTTTTAGGTTTTTTCCAGAAAATTGTATTAAATTTCTTGGGTGCTTCATATACACTGGAAAATATGGTATGCATTGCATTATGGGATACTAAGGCAATTGATATGAAGTCATTTGACAACTGGGCCACTAGTATAAAGGATGAAATCAAGAGTATAATTTCTTGGCATCTTTAATTTATAGTATAACTAAGTGAAAAAACTTTCAACAGATATCAAATAGATTTCTTTTTCTTCTAAAGCAATAGTACTTAAAACTATCATCTTCTCTGCGCTCAGCTGTACATAAATATTATAGACATTACAGAAACTAAGAAAAACAATTATATAGTAAACTAAGTTGGTCAGCCACTACCAGGAATTTAAAAAAAGAGTTTCTTAACTATAAAAGAAGCATGGAGGCTTCCAGTATTAAAATCTGCTACTTAAGCAATACAGCCTCTTCATAAATTATTGCAGACTACTGTAATTACAGATGTGCAGACTTCTTCTGTACTATGGTTTTTATCTCTTCACTATTGGAAATGATTACTGTAGTACAGAAGAAAGTCTGCACATCTGTAATTACAGTAGTCTGGAATAATTTATGAATATTTGAATATTCTGTCCTTGAATATTCTAAATTCACAACAGTCAACCTTGATATAATAAACCATTTCTATAGTTCCTAGGGTTTTCACCATTCAGCACATCCTATAACATATTTGAACTATATTTAGAATGGGTCACTTATGGATCAAAAGATATGGATAACTGAAAGAAAACTTTCACATATCATGTAAGAAATGCACAAAATTGACCACAACTTCCTTCTGATTCAATGCCCAATCCTCATCTTCTTATAGTGTGTTTTTGGTATCCATGAATTCTGAATTAATGAGAATAGGTTGGCAATTTGGAACTTTCAAATGCCAGATTTAATGGCATTGCAAATCCACAAATATGGTGGTATAATATGATGAAATCTTATGCCAGCTGAGACATCACCCTATTAAACAAAGTCCATTTTTTATGGTCAGAAACGAGTATAACCAGTGAAAGTCAGTTTCTAAAACAATCTTAAAATTCAAAAGAACTACAACAACACAACATGAACATAAACAGTAAAATGTGAAGTTAGCTGAAGATATGGCATTTAAAAGTGGTGTGAAGGTTTAATTTATTTACGCTTTAATACTTTTACATTTTAAACAAACAAAGAGCAAAAAGTGGTATACGGTAGGTGTGAATCTGCCAGATTTAAGGTTACCAGTGGTGTACCCCTCCCAGGATTCAGTCCTTGGGCTAGTGTTGTCCATACATTAATGACATTAGTAAGGGTCTAACAGGAGATGTGCAATTGTTTGCTGATGATGTGATGATAGGCTGAACAATCAGGGGATGCTATTTGTATCCAGCACCTACAGAATGATTTGAATAGGCTGGAAATTTCGGCAAACAAAAATGGCTGTCAGTTTAATATTAGTAAGTGTAAAGTTATACACTTTGGCATGATGAGATTTCCAATGGCATATTAGTGAGGTAGTGTTACAAAAAACTGATAAGGCTAGAGATCTTAGTGGAATGGTGGATGGGAATTTGGAATTCACAGTCACATAGCAAAAATTGCAAATACAACTCAGAGGATAATTGGGATGTTAAAGTGAACTTGATGTGTAAGGATAAGGAAGTCATTTTGTCTCTTTAATAAGATCTTGATAAGATCGCATCTGGACTACTGTGGGCAGATTTCAACTCTTGGGTTCTAAGGGATTAAAAAAGCTGTGGAAAGGATGCAAATAAGAGTTACAAAGGTTATATCAAGATTATGGAATTCAGATTATGATGAAAGATTTTAAATATGTGGACTAAAGACTATGATTAACAGGAGAAAGAGCAGAGATGTGATAGAAATCTACAAACTTCTGAATGGTTGTCATAGAATATCATCTGATGAAACTTTGTTATATGGAAGGTGGGAAAGAATATGGGGGTATCCATATGGTTAAGTTTATTTGCAGTTAAGAAATGGGAAAGAGTTACATATTTCTCTCACAGAGCAGTAAGTGAGTGGAATAGTTTGCCCTTAGAGGTAGATGAGGGCATCTAGTATAAATGAATTTAAGGAAAGGTATGAGAGCTGGTTTGGATGATGTATAGCCTTCCTTGATTAGTCCTTGACTCCCTGAAGGTCTAAGATAGAAAATGATAATCACACCTCAACTCAATATCACCATAGTTCAAGATCAGTACCAACAATATAAGAAACCCGAATGGCAAAGAAATGGAGCTAGTTAAGGAATTGGATAAGTACCAGATCGACATAATAGCGGTGACTGAAACAAAAAAGACAAAAACTGATGAGATCTTTCTGAGCAATAAATACAAAATGTTATACTCAGGCAATGACAATCACAGAAAAGAAGGAGTAGCCATAGTATTCAACATTAAATACAAGACTAATCTTCTTGAATGACAGCAGATATCAAGTAGAGTGATGTGGACAAATATCAGAATGGGGAACAGGAAAATGAGACTTATTTGTGACTATGGTCCAACAAAAGGTTCTACTAAGGTAGAAGTGGAGGAATTTTTTGATGCTTTAGAAAAATCAACTGACACAATGAAAAAAGAAAGTTGGTCCTTGTTGAAGATCTAAACAACAGAGTAGGAAATGATTGTAAGACATACAAAAATGTTTTGGGAAAATTTGGTGAAAAGAGCAAAGCTAATAATAATGGCAAATACCTGTTAAATTTCTGCTCAGGACATGGTTTGGTTATTACTAACACCATGTTCCAACATAAAAATGTGCACAAATTCATATGGAGAGAAGAGGCAAGAAATAAGAAAAGTCAAATAGACTATGTTATTGTTGATAGTGATGTTTTATCCCTGGTGCAGGACACCAGAGTGTACAGAGGATTTGAAATTGGAAGCAATCACTATTTAGTCTTGAGCAGGATAAAATTGAATTTCATATTGAAAAGAATAACACATAAGAAAGTTTTCAAACGAATAAAAGTTGAGCAGCTCTCAGATGAACTGTAGACTAAAATACACAAAGATTATTGAACAAAGAATGAAAAAGTTTCAGAACAGGAACCAAACCTTGGAGATTCAGTGGCAAGCCTTGAAGAAAACCCTGATTGATTCAGACAGAAAAGCATGTGGTGAGGTTGTTTGCAAGGATAGAAAAATCCTGTGTCCACCATGGACACATGGTGGACACAGGAAGTTAAAGAGGCAGTGAAGGAAAAGAAGAAAGCACATCAAACGTTCCTGGCAAATAAGTCAGCTAAACTCTGTGTAAAACCAGCTAAACAAAAGTCATGAGAGGACTTTAGTAAGCAAATAGAGAATAAATATCAAGAAGGTGACAAGATATTCTGGAGGTTGTTGAAGAAGCTTAGAATGGAGGAGAGAGTGCTGTAAAAGGAATTAGAGATGATAGAGGTGATGAAAAAGTGGAGAAAAAGATATCCTTGAAGTAATTACTTCAAAAAATTGCTATATGAAACAAGCAGTGGCAACACAGTGGTAAAAAACACTGACCAGGCATGCAATCAGGAATACATATCCATACTTGAAGTAGAAAAGGCCATCAAAAGCCTGAAATGTGGAAAGGAAGAAGGAGTAGATGATATTCGACCAGAAATGCTGAAGTATGGAGGTATAAAAGTCTTCCAGTTGCTGCAGTGAACAGTTCAGAAAGCCCGAACAGAGGGACGAATTCCAGAAGCCTGGAGTAGAGCTCTCTTAGTATCCATATATAAAAAGAGAAATAAAACTGAATGTGAGCATTACAGAGGTATTTCTCTACTGAGTGTTTCTGGTAAGATTTATGCAAGTATACTTGAGAAATGGTCGAGAAGGATTGTGGAAGAGAAGCTCGGTGAAGAACCAGCTGGATTCAGGTAAAATAGAGGCTGTCAAGATCAGATTTTCACTTTACGACAGATAGTTGAGAAGTCATGGGAATATAATAAAGATCTGTATTAAAGTTTTGTAGATCTGGAAAAGGCATATGACAAGGTGCCAAGAGAGAAGGTATTCAAAAAGCTATAGTTATAAGGTATCAATGGGATATTATATTAAGCAATCCTTACTTAGTCTTTAACTGAGTTGTAAATCAGCAATTAGAATTGAAGCACAGGGAGATAGTTTAATTTTAAATCTTGCATCTGATAAGGATGTACATTATCCCCTCTGTTATTCATTATTTATATGGATCACATTATGAAAAAAATTGGTATTAAACCTGATATCAAAATTGGAAATGTTAATATCAGCTCTTTGCTTTATGTGGATGATGTTATACTTCTAAATAAATGCTACAAGTCTGCAAGATTCCCTGACTAAATTGAATAACTGTTGTAACAGATATGGTATGAAGGTCAGCAATAACAAGACAAAAACAATGAAAATAAGCAGAAACATTGAAAATATCAAACTGTATTGTGAATGGAGAACCTATAGAACAAGGAAAACATTTCAGCTACTTAGGCACGATTTTTAGTGAAGATAGTAAATTAAATATGGAAATAGACAACAGAATCAACAAAGGCTGGTATGGTAGGAAGTCAACTGAATATATTTATATGGAATAAGAGAGAAATTAGAGAAAACACTAAATTAGCTGTATACAAGACAGTGTTCAAACCAATTTTAACTTATGGATCCGAAAGCTGGGTTAGAATAAGACACTTGACCAAACACCAGAGAACACAGATATGGAAGTCCTGAGAAAGATTAGGGGCATGAACAGATTGCATCCATGGCAATATCATATTAAAAATGAGTATATTAGAAAATAACTTGATATTGTTAGCATCCAGTAATGTGTTAGCAGAGCTAATCTCAGGTGATCACTTAAACAGAATGTGAGAGGAAAGATTAGCAAAACAGGTGTTCTCTGCCAGGTTGGCAGAAAAAACCCACAGGAAGACCAAGATATAGGTGGATTGATACGATATAATGTGCCTTAGAAGATAGAAATATAAGATCTGATATTGTTAGAGTCTTGACAGGTAACAGATTGATTTGGAGGAAAATTGTAGATAGGAAGTTAGTAATGATGTAAATTTTTCATGTAGTACTATCACATCCTGTGCACCCCTTGAGGGTACATGTCAGGAATTTGATGCTGATATCTTTCCTGAGTACTCCAGTTATAAACGATAGGAATGGGTTTTATTATATTCTTCTATGTTGGGGAAGCATAATATATATTGGTTGCTTGGGAATTATAACCATTAGCTAAAAATGTATGAATGTAAAGTCAGCAAAAAATTACTGTATACTGCCATACTTGGCACTTTGTATTAAAGTTTTAAAAATAAGGATCAAAGCTGTATAACTGGGAGAAGACCTCCACATTGCCTTTAAAGGAATGCGGAGAACCGACCAGGGCTTCTGACCCAATGTCTAATCCTCTCCTTCTCGTGGTGCACCCTGTTGGGTATCTACCTGGATACCGAACGAATGAGAATGGGCTGGCAGTTTGGGATTTAGCCGACCAAATTATATTCTTATTGGTTAAATCAATATAGAAAATGATGGTACAACATGAGAAAATTTCAGGCCAGCTGGGGCATCGCCCGGTTAAACAAGTCCCCGTTGTTTTCACCAGGGAACCAGGGCGAACAGCGAAAAGTCAGGTACTGGAACAAATCTGAAAGCACACACCAACTCAACATCACCAGAGTTAAAGATCGGTACTATCAAAATAAGAAGCCTGAATGGCAAAGAAATGGAGCTAGCTGAAGAATTAGATAAGTACCAGATCGACATTATAGGGGAGGTGAAAAAACAAAAAAGACAAAAAATGGTGAGAACTTTCTGTGCAATAAATACAAACTGTTATATTCAGGAAATGACAATCAAGGAAAAGAAGGAGTAGCCATAGTATTTAACACAAAATACAAGGCTAATCTTCTTGAATGACAGGAGATATCAAGCGGAGTGATGTGGACAAATATCAGAATGGGGAATTGGACAATCAGACTTAATTTTTGCCTATGGTCCCATAGAAGGTTCTACTAAGGTAGTAGTGGAGGACTTTTTTGATGCTTTAGAAAAAGCAAATGACACAATGAAAAAAGAAAGTTGGTCCTTGTAGGGGATCTAAATAGCAGAGTAGGAAATGATTGTCAGACATACAAAAATATTTTAGGAAAATTTGGAGAAAAGAGCAAAGCTAATAATAATGGCAAATACCTGTTGGATTTCTGTTCAGGACATGGATTGGTTATTACTAACACCATGTTCCAACATAAAAATGTGCACAAATTCATATGGAGAGAAGATGCAAGAAATAAGAAAAGTCAAATCGACTATGTTATTGTTGATAGTGATGTTTTATCCCTGGTGCAGGACACCAGAGTGTATAGAGGATTTGAAATTGGAAGCAATCACTATTTAGTCTTGAGCAAGATAAAATTGAATTTCATATTGAAAAGAATAACACGTAAGAAAGTTTTAAAGCGAATAAAAGTTGAGCAGCTCTCAGATGTGAACTATAGACTAAAATACACAAAGATTATTGAACAAAAAATGAAAGAGTTTGAGAACAGGAACCAAACCTTGGAGATTCAGTGGCAAGCCTTGAAGAAAACCCTGATTGATTCAGCCAGAGAGGCATGTGGTGAGGTTGTTTGCAAGGATAGAAAAATCAGAACTCCATGGTGGACACGGGAAGTTATAGAGGCAGTGAAGGAAAAGAAGAAAGCACATCAAACGTCCCTGGCATATAAGTCAGCTTTTGCTCTTAGAGAATACAGAGACAAATGTAAGAAAGCGAAAGACTGTGTAAAACTAGCTATACAAAAGTCATGGGAGGACTTTGAGAAGAACATAGAAAATAAATATCAAGAAGTGGTAAGATATTCTGGAGGTTGTTGTAGAAGTTTAGAAATGGAGGAAAGAGTGCTGTAAAAGGTTTTTGAAGAAATTTAAAAATGGAGGAAAGAGTGCTGTAAGAGGAGTCAGAGATGATAAAGGTGACATGAAAACAGGAGAAAAAGATATCCTTGAAGTATGGAGTAATTACTTCGAAAAATTGCTAAATGAAACAAGCAGTGATAGCACAGTTGTAAAAAACACTCAACAGGCATACAGTCAGGAATACATATCCATACTTGAAATAGAAAAAGCCATCAAAGGCTTGAAATGTGGAAAGGCAGCAGGAGTAGATGATATTCGACCAGAAATGCTGAAGTATGGTGGTATAAAAGTCTTACAGTGGCTGCACTGCATAGTTCAGAAAGCCTGGAGAGAGGGACGAATTCCCGATTATTGGAGTAGAGCTCTAATAGTACCCATATATAAAAAGGGAAATAAAACTGAATGTGAGAATTACAGAGGTATTTTATTTCTCTACGGAGTGAGATTTTATTCCTGATAAGATCTATGCAAGTATACTTGAGAAACAGTTGAGAAGAATTGTGGAAGGAAAACTTGGTGAAGAACACGCAGGATTCAGGCCAAATAGAGACTGTCTGGATCAGATCTTCACTTTACGACAAATAGTTGAGAAATCATGGGAATATAACAAAGATCTGTATTTAAGTTTTGTGGATGTGAAAAAGGCATATGACAAGGTGCCAAGAGAGAAACTATTCAATACGCTAGAGTTATGTGGTGTCAATGGGGCATTATATCAAGCAATGCTTAGTCTTTATTTGAGTTGTAAGTCAGCAGTTAGGATTGAAGAAAGTACAGGAAGATGGTTTAATGTTAAATCTGGTGTGAGACAAGGAAGTAACATTATCCCCTCTGTTATTCATTATCTATATGAATCACATTATGAAGAAAAGTGGAATTAAACCTGATATCAAAATTGGAAATGTTAATGTCAGTTGTATTAAAGTGGTATTAAACATGTTAATGCTAGCTCTTTGCTTTATGCGGACAATGTTATACTTCTAAATAAATCAGCTACAAGTCTGCAAGATTCCTTGACTAAATTGAATAACTGTTGTAATAGATATGATATGAAAGTCAGCATTAAAAAGACAAAGACAATGAAAATAGGTACAATTGTTGAAAATGTAACTGTGTTGTGAACTTCGAACCAGTGGAACAAGAAAACATTCCAGATACTTAGGCACAATTTTTAGTGAAGATGGTAAATTAAATATGGAAATAGACAACAGAATCAACAAAGCTGGTATGATAGGACGTCAATTGAATAAATTCATATGGAATAACAGAGAAATTAGTCAGAACACTAAATTAACTGTATACAAGACAGTGTTCAAACCAGTTTTAACTTATGGATCTGAGAGCTGGGTCAGAAGTAAAACACTTGACCAAAGACTAGAGACCACAGATATGAAAGTCCTGAGAAAGATTAGAAGCGTAAACAGATGGCATCAATGGCAATATCATATTAAAAACGAGGATATTAGGAAAGAACTTGACATTGTCAGCATCCAGGAATGCGTTTGCAGAGCTAATCTCAGGTGGTATGGTCACTTAACAGAATGGGAGAGGAAAGATTAGCAAAACATATGTTCTCTGCCAGGTTGGCAGGAAAACGACCCAGAGGAAGACCAAGATATAGGTGGATTGATACGGTACAAAGTGCCTTAGACGATAGAAATATAAGATCTGATAATGTTGGAGTCTTGACAAGTAATAACAGACTGATTTGAAGGAAAATTGTAGATAGGAAGTTAGTAATGATGTAAATTTTTCATGTAGTACTATCATATCCTGTAAACTCCTTGAGGGTACATGTCAGGAATTTGATGATGATAATGATGATATTGCTGGTCTAGGTAATCACTGCTCACATAGATATCTACTAGTAATGTGTGTATTTCTTACAAACACAAAATAACTATCAATCATTAGGCAGCAACGAGGGGAAATTGGGATTTTTTTTTTACATAGAGAAGTACACTTTTGGATGCTGGCAGTTTAGAATATATTTAATGTTGAAAGATTTTTTCACTTTGTTACACCTAAATTATGGATGCCAATAAATTATATTCTTGTTTTAATGCTTTACCCCAGTGTAAAGAAACAATGTTTGTATATGAAGTATATTCATAACTGGGTAAATTGTATATAGAGTCTAATGACTTCACATCAGTTGCCTTAGTAAAGCAGATATTATTTTCTAACACTTGGATAAAGGATTAAACCAGAATATAATTTCTTGGTATCTTTAATTTATAGTGTAACCAAATCAAAAAAGCCTTCAACATCTATCTCTAATTCACACCATTTTAATAATAAGGTGTGTCACCTTTTAACTACTTGTATATGTGAAATATATGAATTCTTCATCATTTCCTTAGTATTTCTGAAAAGGAATACCCTTGGAGGGTAATGGATGGCAATGCTGTAACCAATGAAGTTCTAACTGAGGCTCAGCTATTGCTGTTACCCTCCTGCCATGATCAGAGCTTTAATAGCTCAATAACACCTTATCCCTACACAGTCCTCTACAGATAATGGGGAAGATGAAAAGCATTCTTATTTCGTCCCTTTAAGCCAGTCCTTATAAGGACTATAAGGACTTAGTATCTCTTCTGGGTTTGGTTCCCACTGATGACATTTGATGATGTTCGTCTTTATGTGTGATGCCTGCTTCCTGGAAAGTAGAGAGGCTCTGCACAGTGGTGGGTATTTGCCTGTCATTGAGTGGAGCCATCATTGACCTTCCTATCTTGGAGTCATCCAGGCTGGGAGTGATGAGTTTGGTGGTGATCCTTTGGGATCACTCAATTGAGATTTAGTTATCTTGTAGATCACTCAGAGTTTTTAGAGAGGTATTCGTGCTAATATGCATCAATAAAGGTCAAAACCAGTCTGGGTGGTCCTTTCTATAATGTATCAAAATTATACGCATCTGTAAAGATGTGTGCATTGCATTATGGGATACTATGGCAATTGTTGTGAAGTCACTGGCCTCTATATACAAGTAGCATATTCATGAAGATACTTCACGCCCAAACTTTGCTTGTTTACACTTGGAAAAAGGATTAAACCATGAATATAATTTCTTGGCACCTTTAATTTATGTATCTAATGCATCTGGGTAATGAGAGCATGCATACACCCATAAACATTAATGTTGTACTAAGGCAAGTGATGTGAAGTCATTAGCCTCTAAAAACGAGTTGCCCAGTCCCAAAGTTACTTCAGGCACAAACTTTGTTTGCTTGCACTTGGATAAAGGATTAAACCAAGAATAAAATTTCTTGGCATCTTTAATGTATTAATGCAGCACAGCAAAATTAGAGATAAATTTGTAGTTTTAGTGACTTCATTAAGGGTTTTGGTTTTTATGTATTTGATGTAAAAATGAACTAATTTTAAGACCATATTCAATCAGTCATCCATGCCATTTTTATCTCTAGTCCTGGAGGAAACTTACTAAGAAGATGCTTATTTGAATCAGGCAAAATATTAACAGATTTCATCAGCTGTCTTAACAAATTAAATTTATTATAGCATTGTGAGTTAATTTCATTAAAAAATAATGAGCATCACAACCAATTACCTAACTTTCTACATACTTACAGATAATAGCCTTATGTAAGTATTTTTCTCTCCCCCAGGTCAGTCTACTGCTGGATGACAGTTTGTCCAAATTTTCTTCATTCCTTTCTCTTTTCAGCTTTCCTCATCCAGCAACCTTAACAACTTGATCTTGCCATCTCTTTCTTTGGTCAAACACTTTATCTAATGTCATCTACAGATCTAAATTCTGTTAATAATTCAGGCTATCTTGCATCCTTATATCTTACAATGTGTCCAGCCCATCTCCATTTGGAATGCATGATACATTTGATGTCATGTACACTTGTTCTTTATCTTATCAAAGGAGAATACTGTTCTATTTGTCATGCTAAACATATTCCTTCCATTCATCTCTCTTTGAATAAATAAACTATATCTTCTGGTAAATTACTGTCTTGTATAATGAGAGGAAATCTTCCAACCAATGTTTGTAAGGCATAGTGATTGAAAGTATTCCTCTACAAATGAACTGGAATATTACCTATGAAGATATCATTTATATTCCCAAAAGCAATCTAATCTAGTTTATCTTTCTTTTCAGAAAGATAAACTTTTCCTTTTCTTTTCCCAGAAAACATATGAATCTGTTTTCTGTTCATTTGCTTGTTCGTACGAATGTATATATATATGTGTGTGTGTGTGTGTGTGTGTGTATTGACATTCAATTTGTCATTCATCATTACTTTTTGATTGGTTTAAATTTATCTTCAACTCAATTTTACTAGATGCTTAAGTTACTTTTCTTAATTTTATTTCTAGATCTTCTGCCAAAAGAACTATATCATGAGAAAAAAAGAGATAAGTCAAAATATTTTCAATAATTTTAAGTCCTATGTTTTTCCAGGAATTCAATTCATAAAATACTTTCTCCAGAGTAAGGCAGATGCAAAGTAAATAGTTTTGGTAATATTGTATTGTATTCCCTTGTCTTATTTTTCTAATCAACAATTTTTTTTCACTGTTGTTATGCAGTTCAATCACAGAGGCTGCATGATTTTATGTTTCTATTTACTTTGCATCTACGTTACTTCTGTTTACTTTACAATTTTTATGTGCATTTCTTCAATACGTTATTATACCTGTGATTCTATGATGGCCTGTTTTTATGAGATCAAATACTTTTTCAATACATTAATAATATCAAATTTTATTGCAAATAAATTTGATCTTTATCAAAACCAATCTAATGAACTGAAAGTATTTACAGAACAATGGCATCTTATAACTGATGTGATTTTTAGGGAGAGCTATAATTCAACAATGTAAACTATTTATTGAGAAGATTTTAGAAATTATTACTGTACATACATTCAATGCAAAAAGAAGAACAATATCATTTGTGCACAAAATTCAGTTAAGGAATTCAAAAGCATTGTACTTACTTTGCATTTTTGCTAAAACTTCTTTTCTGTCTAAGATATCTTGAATATATGACGTGTGACACTTTTCTAAATTTTGAATTTTTCTATCTTCCATCGATTTTTTCTCTATAACTGCTAATTCAGCCATAGTTTCCATGTAATTTTTGCTTTCTTCTTTTATAGATGCCACCACATCATCTGAGAAACTTAACACTAAGGGAGGATGTTTCCGTTTGCCACAACACAAATAGTGCTTAAAAAAATAAATAAAAAAAAAGATTAAACAAAAAAAAAATTAACAACAGTTTTATAAAAAAAAAAGAATTTATTTTTTATGAACATAAAAAATATTTAAATATTATAGGAAAATGAATTTAAACAAAAGCTTGCATAATACCATTATAGAACCAATGCTTTCAACAGAATAAATCTCAAACATGTAAAAGCAACTGGTAGTGGTAGTATTAAGTAATGTTATTATTTAATTATAACCATGTGCATGAATGGATAATTTCTTTAAGGCCTTTAAGGAAAATCAGTAAGTAATGAAAAATATAAATGCACAGGCACAGCTAAATTACTTAATTTCTGTTAGCCTTTATAAAACAATGGAACAAATTTAAGTCACTCTCAACTTTTGAAAATTGCATGTGCTAAATCTCAGAATAATCTGATTGGTCTATGTAACTCTGACTACACTTTCATGCAAGTAATGATCGAATATTATCACAGTATTATCTTTGTATGGCTTATTCAGTCAGGCTCATAGAATTTAATACAGCCTCACACCATGCAGCCTATCAAGTCAGTTCACTGAAACCATCTAGCTACAAAGTGACAGAAGCAGGAGATGAGGGATAATGTTTATGCCCTTACCCAATAGGTGAATCAAAGCCAATGTGGTATTAGTTAACATACAATTCTGAGTAAACAGCAGATTGTCATCACCCTACTTAATGAAGATCTGAATAGTGAACAAAAGTATGTTGGAACTCAGGAGTCTGGGTATCTTTTTCATAATTTTCTTGTATCAGAAAACTTGGCAGATTAGAGAGGAGCATTAAAATTAATCTTGAACAGGAATCAGCAATTAATTAGATATTTAGTTAACAGACTGGATTGATTCTTAACCCATAATTAAGTATACATAAGCAGGGTTCCCAGAAATACATCTATTGGATAGAAGAAAAGTTTACTTGCCAGATTGTCATCACCCTACTTAATGAAGATCTGAATAGTGACAAAAGTATGTTGGAACTCAGGAGTCTGGGAATCTTTTTCATAATTTTCTTGTATCAGAAAACTTGGGAGATTAGAGAGGAGTATTAAAATTAATCTTGAACACGAATCAGCAATTAATTACATATTTAGTTAACAAACTGGATTGATTCTTAACCTGTAATTAAGTATACATAAGCAGGGTTCCCAGAAATACAACTTACATCTACTGGACAGAAGAAAAGTTTACTTGCCAAAGATATCAAGTCTACTTTATATAAATATTGTTGTAGGTGATGTTATGTTAAAAAAAAAATATATATATATATATATATATATATATATATATATATTATGTTGATAAAACCAAGTAATACAATCTTTAATTCTCATTATACATTACACATAATTATACAGAAACAATCTTTCCTTTAAGGTGGGTTTAAAATGCATGGCACGACACAACACAGCTCCTGTATTTTCTTAGATTTATAGTTCGTAATGAAGGATCAATTTATATAAATTATCCATGAATAATAATTTAACATAAAGACAAATAATAAAATTCACAAAATCAAGAAAGTAGATAGCACTGGAAGCCACTGTGATGCCAGACTCACTTTTCTCAATGCACTCAGTCACATGATCCAGTCTTCAATTTGTCTTTGCAAGATAATATTTTTTTAAATAACAGAATTATATGTTATTTTATATGTTATATAAATTTTTGATGCATTTAATTATACTAAGCTAATTCATGTTGTGTGCTGCAATAAAAAGGTTAGGACAATACCATATTACAAGAGCGCACCTATTTAAGGAATAAAGATGTTCAAAGAATAACATATATAGATGTCTTTCAGGGCTTAATTAGTTTGTGTCAATTTTAATTTTTGTTTATAATTATTGGTTTATTTATTTTATTGATGAAATTATATTGTAAGAAAAGTACAATTAATTTTTTTAAAAAGAATAGAATATTATGTATGTCATGATTGTGTATATATGTGTAAGTTTAATATTGAACTAAATGAATGCATTGATTTTCAATTTATTTATTGGAAATGATTAACTGCAATTTAATTCAAATGCATATATGATGTGAAAAATTTGGATATTTTCTCAGACACTAGATTTATAGTACATGAGATTTATGGTTTTCAAGTAAAGCACCATAATTATAACACGTAATGGAAGCTCACCTTTATTGCTTCCTGAATGAAATGAAAACTATGAGTGTCTTGCATCCATGGAGTGAAAAGAACCCTGTAATGTTGTTGTGAGAGAAATGAGGAGATTTTTGGAACGCGAAAGTGGATATTTATGAAGGTTTTCAAGTAGAAAGAAAAATGTTCTAAAAGTTATCAATTGTTATGTAACAATGACAACCGAACAACTGTTGTGGGAGGGGAGGATGAGTTACTGCAGGTTGAGTTTTTTTAGCTAATACGAAAAAACAAAGTTTTTCATATAGAAAGAAAAACAAAGTTCTAAACCTTAATTGGCAACTAATTTGCCAATTCTTTAAAAGAGAAAGTTGTAGTATTCAAATTAAGGATTTCAGATTATGATTATTATTGATATTACTTCCCTGTTTAGTAATGCACACTAAAAGGAATTTGTGATCTTAATAAATCTTCCTCCTCAACAATTCTGAATAATTCAACTTCATTGTTTGTGGTGTTTATGTTTATATGGAGTGTAAAATTATTCAACTCAATGGTAATGAAATGAATTTCTGCCTTTTCTCCTTTAGACAATTTCTTTATTTAGATACTAAAAAAAAATTTAGAGACAAACCATCCCTGCAACATTCCACAGGTGGAATGTTGCAGGGATGGCATACCTCTAAATATTTTTAAATAAGGATAGTGGCTTGAGAAATGAGGGGCGTACACTATATTACAGAGCCAGGTGGAGTATGAGTAATAGCGCTATAAGAAGGCTGGCAACACACTGATTTTTCTGTATACAAATGCTAGGAGCATTAAGAATAAAGGGAATTAGTTTGTGGCATTGATTGACCGAGTCTTGCCAAAAGTTGATAGCATCAGTGAAACTTTGTTAACTAAGGAGGATGTTCTAACAGGGATAGAAATCAAAGGGTATAACATCTTTCTACAGGATTGGGAAGGTAAATGTAGTGGTGGAGTATTATTCATGATAAGAGTTGAATTGTGTGCTCTCTGGGCAGAGAATCTCAGTGGGAATAACACTAATAGCTTTGAGAGTATATGGTATGAGATGGATGTCTATAGGACAAGATATTTAGTTGGATGTTGGTACAGACAAGGGAATATAGATGGTGATGAGCAGGAAATGTTTAGGCAAATTAGCTTAGCATGTGCAAAGTGAGGGACGTACTTTCACTTTAACGTAAATGATAAGGGAATTGAATTTATGGAGGGACAACTATCTTAGGCAGCACGTAGTAGAGGGAACATGAGGATTCAGAGGATCTGATTATGTTTGAGATGACATACTTGTCCCCTGTTGGTGAGAATGACCATGAAGTCTTGACTTGGAGGATGAATAGGCATGGGAATGTATCAAAACAGAATGGAAGTTATGTGTTATGCAGAATTATAAGACAGGTGACTCATAGACTTAAAAATCAGCTTGCAGCATTTGGGGGGGAGATGATGTTAGGTAATTCTTAGAAAAGAAATTTCATCTTGTCAAGAGATTTGAGTACTGACAATGTAATACTCATGGAATTTTTTTGTGTGTGGAAAAAAAATGCAAAGCTGTGTTTGATAGCACTAAAATTGACAATATTATCTATTAAGGGTACTGGAGGTTGATGCACTGTATGGTGATTTGTGTAGTGCAATCTTTGTCAAATGAGGAGGAGTAAAGTGTCCTGCCATCAGTGAAATTGTTTATTGGACTTGTGAACAATGACAGCAGGAAGTTAATATACAGAAGTAAGATGGAGGGCGAGAGAACAGAATCTAGTGGAGCGTCTAGTTTAATGTGCAACCTAGTTGTACATTAAACTACAACACAAGTGTTAATCAACACCCAAGGATACATATCAGATTAGGGATAACACGGAAGCAAATAGCATGGTGCATTGGTCAGATTAATGACTCAACTTGCATACCTCATTTGTCATGACTCAGCCCTTATCCCAACTTGCATTAAAATCAAGTCCAAGTGTGACTCTTCAAAAGCAACTCAATATCTACCATTGTACAAGCTTCACTCTTTTGAGGAAGCAAATCAACACATGTAATAACCATGTCATTACATGTGGTGTTGACAAGCATTACAGGAGCTGTGCTACATGCTGAAAACCAAGCTTGTGACTTCTTTCAAATGTCTCCAAAGCTTCAGACTAAAAAGAATTTTAAAAAGTGAAGGCATGCAAAATACAAAAATTCAACTATCTCACCAATAAAATAAAGAATTCTCATTTGTGAACAGATTGTGATTAACCTATCATCCATTCGATTCAAGAAAGAAGCTATAAGTGCCCTCAGAATTGGCCAAATAAATAATAGCAAAACTAGAGGGGGGGGCATCTTCTAAAGCCACCCCTCCTATACTGCCAATAATATTCTGCTACATGCAGTCAATATTCAAAAACTAGCAAAGCCTCTGAAAAGGAATCTATATCATGACATAGATTACCACAATGAAAAAGCTACACCATTACCAGGATATCATTGTCAACAGTGAGGATAAGGATAATGCTGTGGTATACAATCATTTTGAGCATGATCGAAAAATGTCAATTTTACTCAAAGATCAATCTACTTCCTGCTTAACTGATGCTGATCATACACAAACACAAAAAAGCACTCCAAAAATTATTAGACCAAGTTATAGCTTTACTTCCTGAAACAATTCAAAAAACTAAACTTTATAAACTCAGGGATCCCCACATTTATAGACTACCAAAAATACAAAAACATAACCTTGAGACTCATAGTGAACAGTTTTGGTTTCCCTATATATAAAGTGACCAAACACTTAATACAAGGACTCTCTCTCATTACAGGCCACACTACCTCCCACATTAAAAACTCGGTGCACTTCAAATCTTACACTGACATCATGATCAGTTTTGAAATAGTCCACCTATTCATGAATGTACCTTTAAAAGAAACCTCAGAACTAATTCAGACACTCTCCCCCCCCAATTAGTAGCCTTATTCAGTTTTACTATAAACTGAATCTATTTTAAGTGGCAAGGAAAATTCTGCAGTTAGATCGAAGGTCCAATCATTGGCTCCCCCCCCCCCAAAAAATCTTTATATATGCATTGTTTTGAAAACACGCCCATAAATTTGGTACCTCACAAACCGACAATATGGTTATGCTATAAGGACAATGCATTTCTCCATTTGGCCACAGGATTTGGATACATTGGAAATGTTTATAACACACCCCAATAGCCAACCTCCAAGGAACAATTTCACCATAGAAAAGGAAAACAATAATTACTGCACACTTCCTTGGCACTTTGCTAATCTGACTATTCAACAGATTCTTATCCATTTTTGTCTACAGAAAACCTATCTGCATTTGAAAGTATATACATCAACTATCACATCACCACTCCTCCCAGCAATATGCTGTTATCAAAACCTTAGCTATTTGAGCTAAAACCATTTGCTTAGACCCTACCAGTCTATCCACAAAAAGCAATCACATCCACAACACTGTTTTTAGCCAATGGCTTTCCCCTTCAAAAAATATATTCCCCCAAAACCCAGAACACAAAAAAAGTCAATTGCTATTCATTACAGTTGGGACAACTCAGAAAAAAATCTCATGAATTTAAAAAAAAAAACTATGACATATGAACTGTCTTCAAGTTATACCAGAAATTAAGTACCCTTCTCCACTCATGAAAAGATCTTCATCATCTAGGCCATCAGTTCCCAACCGGTGGTACGCGTAACCCCGAGGGTACATGCTGGGCCATTCAGGGGTACATAAAAAATAATCAGTAATGGCAGAAAAACAAGTCAAGCAAACAATTTTACATTAAGATAGGCACTGAACAAAAGTGTCAGTATTTAAAAGCAGCTATTTTAAAAAGGAGTACACAAGTGGAGAAAGATTGGGAACCACTGATCTAGACCATCATGGGGAAGGGGGGAAAGGGCATCCCATACTCCTGCAAGCATTCCCATTTTGAACAAACAGCAAGAACCGTCAATATCCATATGGAATTTAAAAATAAACTAAAAAAAAAATGCACTGAATATGAATCATCGGATCCAATAGAAAAAACATTTTTTCACCTACAATTTTTATACAAGAACAGATAAAAATTGTAGACATTATTTCTACAATCTGCAACAACATTACAGAATTCACTATCTGAACAAATTCAGATGTTTTATTTTACCTAAAATATGGGACACTGTTTACTAAAATAAAGAGCCAAAAGGCTTCATTTCAGCAATGCAAAATTATATTATTCAAGTGGATATTAAATCCAGCATTATTTCAAAGCTGAATACAGAAACTATGAAAGTTTCGTATGAAATTTGACTAGAGAGCTTATGGGATAGCACTCACCAGCATTTAAGTTCTGCCCTAACGTAGGGCATGTTTTCTGTACACCTTATAGAAAACATAATAGCTTGCCCAAGCGACCATACATTCACCTTCTATTGGTCCATTTTGATAAGGTTTCACTGGCCTGATGGCTGTTTGAAACTGGTTACTGTTATTTTGAAACCTTCAGTAAGTTTCCATCACCACACTCATAGAGGGCACCAGCCATAGCAGTAGAATCCTGCTATTTATATCTGTGTGTTTTTACCTGCCTATTAGTCAGGTAGCCCACATGCATGTGCTTAATTTTATTCCCTATATTAATGAAGATGCTTTGGTAACCAAGGCAAAATATTGGCACAGTAATTTATTAGTTAAATAAATTTAGTTAGTAATTATTATCTCCAGGCATGTTTCTCCAATAAACTTTGACATGACTGATAATTAATGTCTGAGATCCATACCAGATGTTTTTGTTATCTGGCCACACACCTTTAAACACCTTTCAAAACCACCTGAAATTTAATCAAGAAAGTAAATTGAATACATACAATTTACTACTGAAGTTGAAAACCAAAGCTCCCTAAAACTCACTTCCATTTCTGAATATACTTGTTACAGCTTCCCTTATGCAGTTTATCATTCACTGTCTATTGCAAGCGCATGTGGGCTTGTGGTAGAGAGTGAAGGATAGACCAAAGGATTTCACAACATGGGCTCTTACTGCAACCATTTACAAATAATTTGTAGTCATTACCACCCAGAACAACCTCAATTTGCTCTAATGAACAAGCTCTTCAACATGAATTGCAAAATGTTAACTATGCATTTATAAACAATGGCTATTGCAAAAATACCATCAATAAAACTCTTCAGTGGTGCTCAATGGTCAAAACTGTATAACTGAGAAGAGGCTTCCACATAGCCTTTAAAGGAATGCACAGAACCAGCGAGAGATTCTGACCTAATGTCAAATCCTCACCTTCTCATGGTGGACCCTGTTATGTATCTGCCTGGATACTGAACGAATGAGGTTCGGCTGACAATTTGAGATTTAGATGACCAAATTGTATTCTTATTAGCTTAAGCCACAGTGTAAAATGATGGTGCAACGTAAAAATTTCATGCCTGGCTGGGAGTGCCAAGGTTAACAATGCCCCTGTTGTTTTTACCAGGGAACCAGGGCAAACACAGAAAAGTCAGCTACTGTAACAAATCCTGAAACACATCCCAATTCAACATCACCATAATTCAAGATCAGTACTATCAATATAAGAAGCTTGAATGGCAAAGAAATGGAACTAGCAGACGAACTGGATAAGTACCAGATCGACATAATATGGGTGACCGAAACAAAAAAGACAAAAAATGGTGAGATCTTTTTAAGCAATAAATACGAATTATTATATTCAGGAAATACTGATTCACCAAGAGACGCATGTGGTGAGGTTGTCTGCAAAGATAGAAAAATCAGAAATCCACGGTGGACACAGGAAGTTAAAGAGGCAGTGAAGGAAAACAAGAAAGCATATCAAAAGTTCCTGGCAAGTAAGTCAGCTTGTGCTGTTAAGAGAATGCAGAGACAAAGGTAATAAAGCTAAGCACCGAGTAAAACTAGCTAAACAAAAGTCTTGGGAAGACTTTGATAAGAGCATAGAAAATAAATATTAGGAAGGTAGCAAGAAATTCTGGAGGCTGTTGAAAAAGCTCAGAAATTGAGGAAAGAGTGCTATAAAAGGAATTAGAAATTATACAGGAGGCATGATGGAGAAAACGATATTTGATGTATGGAGTATCACTTTGAAAAAAGGCTAAATGTGTATATTCCAGATGATGACCTTGATATGAAGGTCAAAACATTGAGATTGAATAATTATTTTAGTTTATATTAAACTGAAGTTATTACTGTAACATGGTACTTATCTCTATAATTTTATTATAATGAAAGTAGATTACTTGTTGATAGGTTATACCAAAATCCATGCTGGCAGTCATTTATTAGCTGGGTGCCTTCAAGAGAGCACAGGAGTTGATGGACTCTGATGCTCAATGGTAGGCTGCCATGCTTCTTAGGAATGGGGTTGAACATAGACTAATTTGCAGGATGTACAGTAGATATCAGTGAAATAAGACTATATAAAAATGCAACATAGAATTGAAATCAACTTTGGAGTGCAGACATTCAGGTCAATCAGAGAAATGACTTCAAGATCAGGAAATGTTTTTGCTATGTAATTTGGACAAGATTTGTCTGATCACTTTATAGGAGAAGGTCAGAGAGGATGTTACGTACAACCAAGATCAACAATGTGTGAATTTGAAGAAAGTAATATGAAGCTAGAAGATTGATTTTTTTCCTTTGGGTAATGATGCAATAGAGCCATCTAAATACAAGAAGGCAGAAGAGTGTAGAACAAAAGTTATGGAAAAAAGGCTTGACTGCCATTCAGACATTATGAAAGTTTCCTACTTATTGTTCTTTCAAAATCAGTTTTGGATACATTGACAGTTTTCTTGAAGTTGTTTTGGGATTTTGAATAAGTAGTAAAGGAAAATTCATTTGTTGATGATCAGGTTCTAATTGAAGATAACAAAGATTCACCACAGTGAGTATCCTTTTCATTAAAGGAAATAGCAAAAACATACAATATGGAAATAACCACTTCTAAAACCAAAGTCATGGCATTTAAATGCAGAGACCTACTTAGAAGCAAAATTTGCACCAACGATGATGTTAGAACAGGTTAATACATTCAAATATTTGAATGTATAAGCTACCACTAATCTTATGAAAGAAAGAAAGACATGCAACATAAAATAACTAATTATATAGGAATAACAAAAACTATTAATCAGATGTTCAATCCAAATTTAATAAGCAAGAAAACAAGAATAAAAATCCATAACTCAATGGCAAGACCTATCCTAACATATGATTCAGAAGCCTAGACCATAACTCAAGCAGATAGGGAAAGATTGATAAGCTTTGAAATGAGATTCATGCACAAAACAGTTGGATATAATAGACCAGACTTCAAAAGAAATAGTGATATCTTAAAGGAACTTGAGGTCATATCTGTTTTAGACTACATCAGTCTTTAGAGAGAGAGAGGTGGAAACAACATACAGAAAGAATGAGTGAAAAAAGACTGCCTCAGAGAGAAACAGAGGTTTGACCTCAAGGGAGAAGGAATAGAGGACAGTCTTTGAAAAGGTGAGGAGTGAGAGTCCGTGCAGTTAGCCTAGTGGCTTTGCACTTCGCAACCATATGCCTGGGGAAGAAGTGTCCTATGTTCGATTCCCGTCGGAGACATGAGGAGCTGAAGGATCTTCCTCAGCCATAGCCAAGTTAGCCGGTCTTGGGCACGGGCAGTAGGGTTTTTTCCCACCAGTTTATCTGGCGTTTTTCATCCTGCAAGCAGGCAAACCAGCCCCGTGAACACAAAGGGATACAGCCAAGAATACCTTGAGGCATAGGAGTGACCATTCTATCCTCGTATTTCGGTTACGAAATCCAAGCATGCTTGGAAGGTTGTGGGCCTTAAAGGCGTGTTAAAGCCATTGGGATAGATAGATAGTCTTTATAGAGAGAGAGATGGAAATAACATACAGAAAGAATGAGTGAAGGAAGACTCCTCAGAGAGAGATATCAACCTCAAGGGAGAAGGAATAGAGGACGGCCTTTGAAATGATGAGAAGAGACCATAACCCACTTCCCAATAATAGGCCTAACAGCCTATTATTGAGAAGGAAGAAGAAGAGGAGTAAAGCAAAATGGAGTTCTTGATGAAAGCCAGTTGCAGTATGCTCAATTATACACTTGCAGTGCCTTGGTACACCTCTGAGAGATGACAGTTTAGAGTGGAATTGGAAATATGTGATGAAATGTGGGATGAAAATCTTTCTGCCTTACTTGGTCGAAGTTATTTGCTGTCTGTATCACTCTCCTTAATGGCACCAACCATTCTGAATCCTTCAAATTTCTCTCCTTAAATGTTGATTTTCTCTAGTTTAACTTTTCTACTGTGGGAATTATCATTGTTTTATATATCTTTAATTTCAGTTCTTTGGTTAATCTTTTATTGCTCCATATTTTTTTTTTTTAGTATGCCCATTGTTATCCATCCATTATTGATTCTGTGTTTGATGGTTTCAAAATAGTCTAGAGCTTCAGTGATCATTGATCCTAGGTACTTGATACCTAGGATCAATGATTCTAGGTATCAAGTATATTGTTTGATGCAGCTTGGTCAGAATATTTTCTAATTTTTCTTGGCTGTCTATAGTGATAACTATGTAATCAGGCTACTTTAAATGTGTTATATTTATTCCATTTACAGTTATGCCTTCACACATCTGTAGTCCATCTACTACTTCTTTTAGGTACAGGTTGAATAAATATGGTGACAATGGACAGTCTTGCATAACTTCTTTTTTAAATGCTATTTGATCTGTTTCTATATTTTTGTAATTCACTATTGCTTGTGTTTCTGAATAGTAATTCTTGATACAATTTAATAGGTATTTGTCAAACCCTCTGTTTTCTAGAATTTTAATGAGTTTGCTTCTGTTAATTGAGTCTAAAGCTTGTTTGAGGTTGATAAAACAGCAGTAGTGTTTTTATTCTTGTCTCTCATAAGATCTGCTAATCTGTTTAATCTGAAAATTGCATCTATTGTGCTTCTGCTTTTTCTAAATCCCATTTGCTCTTCTTCTTCTTCCATCTTTTCTTATATAACTTATTTAAACAGTATTAATAACGCCAAATGAACTATTAAAAAAAAAAAAGGTGTTTATTAACTGTCCTATATTTCGCTGGATTTCAAACCACACCTTCAAAGCACAAAGCAGCATGTTATAGTGTACATGTGACAATGAGTAAGTGAAACAATTCAAATTTAATTAACAAAAGATTTAAAGTCCTATTTTGGTACCCATTAATGTTGTGACAAAAGAAATATTACAGCTATATAAGAGTATTTGAATTGAATTGAAAATAATTTGAACTGTTTCACTAACTTATTGTTGCTTTGCTGCTATTTGATCTGTTTCTATGTTTTTGCAATTCATATTGCTTGTGTTTCTGAATAGTAATTCTTGATAGAAATAAATAGGTATTTGTCGAACCCTGTTTTCCAGAATTTTAATGAGTTTGCTTCTGTTTGTTCAGTCAAAAGCTTGTTTGAAGTTGATAAAACAGAGTAGAGTTTGTTTTTTTTTCTCTCATAAGATCTGCTAATCTGTTTAATGTGAAAATTGCATCTATTGTGCTTCTGCTATTTCTAAATCCCATTTGCACTTCTTCCATCTTTTCTTTATATTATCGGTTCTAGGTTGCATGTAAGAGTGAAAATTCACACAGATACCACCCATGAGCTGAAAGGAATTAAAGGGCGTGTAACTGGGAAAGCTGAGATGACTAGGGTCTGAGGAAGTTGAAATTTGAGTTTTGCCTTGAAAAAGTTTGCAAACTAGAGATGGAAGTGAATACTGCTGAGCTTGGAAATGAGATCACATCTATTTGTGAAGTGGATTGGTAAGGCTATTATATGAGGTTTGTTGTTGACTGCAGAGGCCACACTTATTTCTTATGCAGTGATTGTATTCTAGTGGTGATTATTACTAAAGCTTGATTTCTGCAGTAGCATTCCTTTTTTTATAGTCAATAATTAATGGCACACCACAACTTTGGTATTTTCCTGCAAGTTGTTCCTGCTCACTAAGGGTAAGCTTGGGCTGGACTTGTATGCATGATTAGGTAGAAGAACCTGTGAGTCTGTCATCCAGTACTGCTATTAAATCTGATGTGCTCATCAGTGTGTCTCAGATTGCTTTTATAAGAAAGGAGAAAATTGTTCTATCTTTTCTTTTGTTCCTGGGATCCAAATCAGTGGCATCTGATGATTTTTATGGGGTCAAAATTACATTTTCCAGCTAGTTTAATGATGTCATAGTTTAGCATGCACTACATCATTCTCTGTGCAAAATTTAGAACAATGGCACCAAAATTTTTTATTTTTGCCAATGATTGTGTCACATGCTGTTGAAACAATGAGATTAAAGAGATTGTTGGTGTTATCTGTGAAGGGTGCATTTATTTTTAAGCATTGATCATAAAGGATTTCAAGCTTAGCTTCAATTGATTTAATTTTTATTATTATAATAATAATTATTATTACATGAGACAATCAATAGTCTTCGGAATCATTTTTAATCTTGCTAAATACCATACTAACTTTCACTCAATTTTCGCACAGATGACTCCAAGTTCTTCCTCGATTAGACCTACACTAAAAATTTTTCTCTGTATTAATCCTATGAAAACTTAATTTGTTTATTCTCTAACATATCACCCTCTTCCATCATCAAGCAATTTTCAGCATATCTTCAAAAGAAGCATTCCATTTACTTGCCACAATACTGATGACTCATGTCTAGATCCACTTGACTTCTTCTGCAGAATAGTCCAGATGGAGTTTTATCAAGACCTATAAAGAGGTATAACTATATAGGATTAAGGTTATCTAAAATATTTAGCCAGTTCTGCAATATATACTCTCTGATCAATTCCTTGTCTATCAATACCATCAAATCCCTAGGTTCATCAATTTTCTGGAGTACAGTTCTCTTTCCACAATGCATGCCACATAACTGACAGCCATTCCTCCTTAGCTCATACTGTCAGTCTCTTTAAATCATTCTGCAATTTTCTACATCATCGTTATTATCTACAGTTCTACCCAATTTTGTATCATCAGCAAACAACTGAATGTTTTCTCCTCAGATCATTTTCTACATAATTAGTATACACAGAGAATAGTAGTGGCTAAAATACAGAGCTCTGGGACATACCACTAGTCACATGCTTTTGCTTGGACTCTAATCTTTAATGAACTACTGTCTAATATCTCTCCATCAGCCTCCCCTCCCTCTTATTCACATTACCAACTTCACATCCATCTCTGCCGTTTTTTTACAATTTATGAAACAACATTTCATGTGGAATCTTGTCAAATAGTTTTGTAAAGTTCGACGGTATCACCAAGTGGCCATCACCTTTATCCACATCAGCTGTCACTTTATTATAAAAAATGAGTAAGTTACTGAGGCATGACCTACTTTTCACATATTATTCCAATCATATCCATCCATTCCTGGATTTTCCCCTTAAGCAACTTCTTTAGTAATCTGATCACCACTCTCGAGATGCTGACTGGTTGATAATTTGCTATCTTAGTCTTGGAGACACTTTTTTTTGCAATGGATCTATTTTTCCCTCTTTCCCTCAAGACTCATCCAGAGCTGACACTTAAACAATTTTGTCAATCTTAATTTGAATATCCAATATTCACATCAAGGTTCTGTAATATCCTATGCACCTCCAGTTCATCTAACTCTATTTTTGTATCGGTCCTTACTTCACAAAGCTGGCATTAATCAAAAATTATTGTACTGTAATCAATCTTGTTTTTACTTGCTTTGGCAGCTAATTTCCTCTTGTACTCTGATTTTACCTTCCTTATCATACTAGTCACATTTCTAGAGTGAGAGATACCACTCAGATGCCTGCTAATCTTTAAATTCATTACACAAACTTATCTGTTTTTTATTGTTGCTCCTGCTTAATAATGCTAATCATCCACTTAACCCCCACTTGATTTAACTTCATGACTCTAGGTATACAAGTCTGTAATTACTTCTCTCAAGCATTACCTTTTACCATGAACTATAAACATATAATCTTTGCAGTTTTTCATGGCATGGCACTGCTCCAAGTAGTCTCCTGAGTTTGTAATTACTAGCTCTGTAATACCACATATACCCCTTCTTAACTGAATATTGCACACATATCACTACCTCCAAAAGTCAAGACTGCATTGATCACTCTCACCGATTGTGGTCTTGGTTACAGGCAAGTCATCTGATACAATTACTAGATCTAGCACTCTCAATTCCCTCTCATGCCTTTCATAACACGTAGCCTCAGGTAATTATTCCTTAGTACAGAAAAATTTATAGGAGAAAGTCTCATCATTGATGAGGAAGTACTCTAGGCTGTCAATGAGCTTACCCAAGTTCAGGAGATGTTTTACTGAAGGGAGGTATATACAACACACAGAAGAAAAGCTGTGTGAGGTTGATAAAAAATTTCTGTGCCGATTTGTCAATGTTTGTATAGCAAGAATGTGATGAGTAACATAAATCACATAAAACTTTTGTTTTGTGTCAGAGATATACAGTCTGCCATAACAGTGTGACATGAAGAGCTCTGTCATCTTTGTTGCTACTACCATCTTTGCTTCATGCAAAGATAGCAGCAACAGTTCTCTCACTTAACTATCAGTCTTATTTGGCTGATAGGGCTTGTAGTAAAGTGAGTTTTTAACTGATTATTAATGGATTACGCAGAAGTATTCAGTCCCTCTAGATCTGCTGCTGTGATTTTGTACTCTAGGCTGTCAATGAGCTTACCCAAGTTCAGGAGATGTTTTACTGAAGGGAGGTATATACAACACACAGAAGAAAAGCTGTGTGAGGTTGATAAAAAATTTATGTGCCGATTTGTCAATGTTTGTATAGCAAGAATGTGATGAGTAACATAAATCACATAAAACTTTTGTTTTGTGTCAGAGATATACAGTCTGCCATAACAGTGTGACATGAAGAGCTCTGTCATCTTTGTTGCTACTACCATCTTTGCTTCATGCAAAGATAGCAGCAACAGTTCTCTCACTTAACTATCAGTCTTATTTGGCTGATAGGGCTTGTAGTAAAGTGAGTTTTTAACTGATTATTAATGGATTACGCAGAAGTATTCAGTCCCTCTAGATCTGCTGCTGTGATTTTGCTTGGCAGAAATTTTGGAAGAAAACATTTCTTATCATAAATTATTATACAAGTTTAGTGCAACTTATTCAAAAGTGCCAATTCTTGGAACAGTCAAGATCAACAGCGAAATGAATATGCTGCTCTTGTCCTTCTATATGATACTCAACTCTCAAAGATCTTCAATTACACTTTTATTAGGATAGGGTGCTGTCTATATACTATGGTCCAATGCATTATCATACTGAATATCAACCAGGTCATTTCCACCAGAGCATAGATAAGAGAATTGCTCAGTATATATTATTATAATATATTTGGCATTCATTTTTCCAGCCTCTATAACAAGAACAAGATGTTACAGTGTGGTAATTTCTCCTTATCAAATCATAAGAGGAATTCCCACAATGTAACAAAGCATTTAACAAATGAAGCAATGAAATCTGATAAATAACTTTCTTTGTCAGCTGTTACACCCAAACATGCTCATCTGATAAGCGTGGATCAAAAATGTTTTTTTGTCACTTCCTGGGGAATGACAAGAGCACTTCATGATAAACTCTGAATCACACAAGGGAAACTTAAGCATGATTTGGCTGGTATTTAGCATGTATAAAGCAGTCCTTCCATGAAAAAAAAAGTCTACAGAGTTCAATATGTAATGCTCTGGTATCAACTACAGCGATAGATGCTATGAACTCCTGGCTGACAGAAACCACTCATGCTGAATGAGAAATTACCAATCCATTTTAACCACCTTACCTGCCATTATGGATCAAATATGCATCCTCATACGCTTCGTATCCATCATATATTTCAATGTAATATCAATGGTATTACAATTTTAACATGCACTTCACACATATGATAATCCTTTCTTTTAGGGTTACACGGTGATCAGTATATATTATTATAATATATTTGGCATTCATTTTTCCAGCCTCTATAACAAGAACAAGATGTTACAGTGTGGTAATTTCTCCTTATCAAATCATAAGAGGAATTCCCACAATGTAACAAAGCATTTAACAAATGAAGCAATGAAATCTGATAAATAACTTTCTTTGTCAGCTGTTACACCCAAACATGCTCATCTGATAAGCGTGGATCAAAAATGTTTTTTTGTCACTTCCTGGGGAATGACAAGAGCACTTCATGATAAACTCTGAATCACACAAGGGAAACTTAAGCATGATTTGGCTGGTATTTAGCATGTATAAAGCAGTCCTTCCATGAAAAAAAAAGTCTACAGAGTTCAATATGTAATGCTCTGGTATCAACTACAGCGATAGATGCTATGAACTCCTGGCTGACAGAAACCACTCATGCTGAATGAGAAATTACCAATCCATTTTAACCACCTTACCTGCCATTATGGATCAAATATGCATCCTCATACGCTTCGTATCCATCATATATTTCAATGTAATATCAATGGTATTACAATTTTAATATGCACTTCACACATATGATAATCCTTTCTTTTAGGGTTACACGGTGATCAGCATTCATTTTAAAAATTTTATGGAATTTACAGACATTTTTATGGAAGTTTGTTTATAGAATAAACAAACAACACAAACGCATACAGTTCACAATTGAAATTGAAAAACACAACACACTTCCGTTTCTAGATACACTTGTCACATGTCTTCCCTCGGGCAATCTTTCCTTCACTGTTTACCAAAAACCGACACATACGGGACAACATATACACATAAACTCCTACCACCACCCAACACAAAAACTAGGTGTCATCAACACGCTAAAAAACAGAGCTCAGACGATTTGTTCCAGTGAACAGGCACTGAAAAACGAATTTAAAATTATCAGTAATAACTTACAAAAAAATGGATACAGGCAAAACACTATAAACAAAATTCTCTACAAAACCACAATAAAAAACAAAGACAAACCAGACTACAGTAAAACTATAACCATTCCCTACATTAAAAGAATATCAGACAAAATAAATAGAGTACTACAAAAGTACAACCTCAAAGCCACCTTTAAACCTCCTGCAAAATTAAAAAACTTACTCAACTCATCCAAAGACCCACTCTCTCCACTAGCTCACCCTGGAGTATAACGGATTTATTGTACTTGTAACATACCATATATAGGAGAAACAGGACGCACTATTCCTATTAGACAAAAAGAACATAAACGACCCATTAAATATAATAATTATGGTGAAGCTGGCCTTTCTGATCATGCCCTGAATACCTTACACAGAATTGACTGTAAAACCATCAGCTGTCTACATCACACTAGAACATGGTATGAATGGAAATTCAAGGAAGCCTGTGAGATTATCAGCAACCACCCCAATCTGAACAACAATGATGGTTAAAAAATCCCAAACATATGGAAGGTATATATTCGACCTTCCTCACCAAGAACAACTATAAACAGGACTGTAGAAAATCCAGTATTGTAAATCAAAAATAAGAATTGTAATACTAAAAATAGGACAGCAATTGTTTCTGAAAGAAAACCATCTAAAAGAATGTTTATTCCTGTCATTGTAAAAATAGAATTTAGCTTGATGTAAAAATTTATTTTTTATTTTATTTTATTTTTTATTTTTTTATATATATATTTTTTTCCACCAGAGGTCACACCAGAAGAATAACATGTGATCAAATCATTGTTTCTCTAGCTTACAGTTAATGATGTAATTCAGCTTGTCCTGTATATTTATGTATGCTCCAGATGATGATCTTGATGTGAAGATCGAAACGTCGGAATAATAAAAAAAAGTTTTTTTAACACGGTTGTAAATTCCATAAAAACTTTTAAAATGCACACATATGGTAACCTTGACGTCTATAGACGTCTTGGCCAGTAGTGTGGTTAATGCTGCATGATTCCTTTCTGTCAGTTTATGTGGTCTGCTTAATAATTTCCTTTGGTTTCTATCTTTAATAACATCAGCCATATTGCCTATTTGGTCTTAGATTCTCTACATGCACTAAGTTGCATAAACTTACTGATAAGTAATTATTATTATTACTATTATAAACAGACCTCCATGTGAGAGTCGGATCTCCCGATGAGTGTTAACTCCAGATGGAGTTAACACTCATCGGGAGGTCCGACTCTCACATGCACAGTTCATCATACCTCAACTTAAATGTTCACTGCCCCTGAACTCACCACACACTCTCAGGCAATGCATTCCAGTCACCCACCTCTCCATGCATAAAATCTACTCGTCACCCCCCCCCCCCCATACAGTTTCCAGGAATAGCCTCACATTCTCTCCCGTCCCTGGATATTCTATGAAAAATCTCACCAAGTTAACATGATAATTACCCCTTACCAACTTATATGTCTCAATCACGTCTCTCCTTTTCCTTCTATACATTAGGCTCTGTAATTTGCATTCTCTCAATCTGACCTCATATTACACATTCCAGAGAGCAGAAACCAACTTAGTCAATCATCTCTGGACCCTCTCCAACATCAAATCATCCTTTTGACCTAGCAACTAAATCTGTGCACAGTAAGCCACATGCAGCCTGATCAAAGTCTGATACAATGGAATCAAAACAAACTCACTTCTACATGTCAGTGTTCTCCACATCATTCTCATAATCTAGAGAAGTCCTCACAATTTTAGCAAATTATCTACAAAATTTCAAGTCTCTATTCACCACAACCCCCAATTCCTTCATCTCATCTGTAATCACGTTCTGTAACTGTAATCACAGCGCAAAGAGTGCCATGATTACAGTTACAGAACAAATTCCCTCCAGATATCACGGCGCTCTTTGTGCATGTATAACGTTCTGGTTATTTTGTATGGCAAAACACTTTCTACCTACAAAAAGAAGGCACAGCCATGGGCTCGCCATTATCCCTCCCCCCCAACTTTTATATGGAACATTTTGAGCAACATGCTTTAGATTCCTCTCCTTTAAAACCCAAAGTCTGGCTTAGATACATTGAAGATGTTTTTGCGATCTGGTCCCATGGCCACCAGACACTAGACACATTCCTTCGCAACCTAAACAAACAACACAAATGCATACAGTTCACAATTGAGATTGAAAAACAGAACACACTTCCGTTTCTAGATACACTTGTCACACGTCTTCCTTCTGGCAATCTTTCCTTCACTGTTTACTGGAAAATGACACACTGGCCAATATATATACATAAACTCCGCCACCCAACACAAAAACTAGGTGTCATTAATACTCTAAAAACAGGGCTCTGAAGATCTGCTCCAGTGAACATGCACTGAAAGACGAATTTAAAGTAATCAGCAATACTTTAAAAAAAAAAAAAAATGGTCACAGCCAAAACACTATTAACAAAATCCTCTACAAGACCTCAATAAAAAACCAAGACAAACCAGACTACAATAAAACTATAACCATTCCTTACATTAAAGGGAATTCAGATAAAATAAACAGAATACTACAAACATACAACCTCAAAGCTGCCTTTAAACCTCCTTAAAAATTAAAATGCTTACACAACTCATCCAAAGACCCACTCCCTTCGCTGGCCCACCCTGGAGTATACTGTATTTACTGCACCTGTAACATACCATTTATAGGAGAAACAGGATGCACAATTCCTATCAGACAAAAAGAGCATAAACGACACATTAAATATAATAATTATGGTGAAGCTGGCCTTTCTGATCATGTCCTGCCTTATATAGAATTGACTGGGAAAAGTACTAGTTGTCTACATCACACCAAAACATGGTATGAACACAAATTTAAGGAAGCCTGTGAGATTATTATCAACCACCTCCAATCTGAACAATAATGATGGTCTAAAAATCCCAAACATATGGAAGGCACATATTCGACCCAAACTTCCTCTCTAAGAGTAACTATAAACAGGAGTGTAGATAATCCAGGATTCTAAATCAAAAATAACAATTGTAATGCTAAAAATAGGACATCATTGTTACTGAAAGAAAACTATTTATTAGAAAGAATATTTATTCATTTTATAATAAATAGAATTTAGTTGATGTAGTTTCTAAATAATTTACTTTTTTTTCCCCACTAGAGGTCATGCCTGTAGAATAACCTGTGATCAAATAATTGTTTCTCTAGCTTACTGTATGTAATGTAACTCAGCTTGTCCTGCATATTTGTATATGCTCCAGATGATGATCTTAATATGAAGATCGAAACGTCGGGAAATTAAAAGTTTTTTAAAACATGGTTGTAAAGTCAATAATTTATAAAATGAATGCTGATCACTGTGCAACACTAAAAGAAAGGAAAGTACCTAGGATTTCTTTTGACATCATTTGCTAACTGCTGCTCATATTGCACTTTTGCTACCCTTACTGAGTCACCTTCCTTGCTTGTTCTTTGTACTCTTCATAAAACTGATTATCTCCACTCATCTTGTGCTGCCAGCACAATGCCCTTTTCTTCCAGATTGCATGCTTCACCTCTTCAGTTATCCATTTTATACCTACCTTATTTAATCTCCTGACATTTTGAATACTCTCAGTCGTTGTCTCTGCCAGATAATTCCTGAGTAGAGATCAAGCAGTGCTGATTTCCATACTATGCAACATCTTATTCCATTATATTGCTGCAAGTTGCCTCCTGAGTTTGCCAAAATCACCTGCCACGTAGTTTCACACGTAACTCTTTCTCACAAAAGTCCTGATATGGCTGGCCACTACCCAAGTGATCACTTTATGGTCACTCTCACCAACTGGAGGATGATGTGATATTTCATTTACAATGATATCTTTTGATGAGATAATCAAATCCAAGACCCTTGATTCACGTGTGGTCTCTGCTACGTACTGCTTAAGGAAGTTATCCCTTAAAAACTCAAAAAATTTATTCTCTTTGGTTCCCAATGCTGTCTCTTCATTCTAGTCTATAATTGATTGACAATTTTATTAGCCAGACCAATTTGTCTAAATATTTCCTCCTCACTGCCTTCCACATACCAGATCTACGAAACATTTCATCCTCCACTTCATACCATCGTTCTTCAAAACCACCTGTCAGTATTTTCTCCTGTCATCGCTATCCTAGAGGGGAACAACTCCTCTGCCATCACCAATAGCACTCCTCCTCCCTATTTGCTTTGTCTTCGCAAAAAACTACATATTTCTCACTTATCCCACATGTCTCACTTATACCAACAATTTTGGGGCAAATGAACTCTATCAATGCTACAATTTCATTCCCCTTGTTTCGAATACTTCTAGCATTTGTACACATACAAACTAGCTCATTTTTGTTTCTATAACAAGTTCCACTACCCCCACTTCTCAGACAACTAATCTACACTCTCCGCTATTCATTTGTGTTTATCAGTGATGATAAATAGGAATGGATAGGGGACTAAATATCACCCAAACATCCTTGACTGTCTTAATCCTTTCTTGCACACTCACACATCTACTCATCATCATCATCTGAAACCATCATCTACACTATTCCTGCAGTGTCTCCCTGTCCACTGTGTTCCTTCTCTCTTATTCTCTCCACAGAGTCCACTAACCTCTCCATTCATAAACTTGCCTACCTTACTCTCCTGCTCTTCCCCAACACCTCTTGCTTTCTCAGGTCTTATGTTCACTTCAGTCATTCTCTCCAAATGACTTACACCAAATCTATTCAAATGTAGCCCATCTCTTTTACAGATCTCTATCTGCCCGTCTAACTCATCCCACACATTCACAAAATAAACATACCATCAGGGTAGCATGCTAACTACCTTACCTGCCATTATCTTTCACTCTCCTTAACAGCCTTATGACATCCCTCCTAACATTCTTCTTGTTACCAGTCAGATCATTCGTGCCGACTACCAACTCTTTTTCTCTCGTACTCTTCTTATCGAATGTTTCAACCACCTCGCTCAATCTAGCACCCAGAAAATAGATTTTGTGCACCTCTTCATTCGCCACACCTCTTATCACTAATCTCCATACGTTGCCACTCTCAAATCATTTGATGTTTCTTTTAAATCTTTCAACCCATTCTTTCTTACATTCCCATGAAATCCGTTATTTTCCTCAGTTCATTCCTCATAATCTCTTGCCTCATCTTTGCCAACTCAGCTTTTATATCTTGAATTAGTTTTTCAGTGCCATTTACGCAAACTTTCACTACCTTGCATGTCCACTGTCTTACAGCTCAGTACTGCTAATTCGCCATCTACTCTCATACCGCTTACCACCACTAACCTGCAGTCATCTATGCATGCTGTCTTACTAATCAACACCGCTAACTCATCGCCACTTTCCCCCCCATTGTCATACTATTACCGCTCAAGAACTCAGCCATATCAACTCTGCTTACTCTCTCGTAGCTATATCCACAATCTATTACCCACTACCGCTTATATTCAACAATATCTCATAATACCTAAGTATGCTGCACTTCTTACATGCCCAAACTCGCTTATCTCTCTTATTTTTTCCTCTTGACATAAATATATTTATGCATACATATCACATTCACGGCATCTCACCATTTTCAAAAATTCATGCCACCTGCATTTGTCTTTCTCTACATCTTATGTTTCACCGCCATTTCACTCATGCTCAAAGCTGCACACAAGAAACACAAAAAATATAATAAATACAGAATAATATGGGAGTCTATATGATAACATAATAATGGAAGTGTAAAAGTTTAATTCCAAACATCCTGTTTCTGGTTACCACATAGGTATAGGAGGTCAGTACAACAATATGTAAGTCAGTATAACAATAATTATACTGACTTTTCGCAGGATCATTTCTTGTTAACACGGAAGTGTCAAATCCGAGTACTTCTATTATATTATTATATTACATCTATTATATTATCTACAGACTGGTCCCTCTTCTTCTTTCGGTGTCCTTACTTTTTTATCTTACTATTTCCTACCAATGCTATTAGAATATTGGCATACTGCATTTATGACCTCCCAACAATTGCCACTGTTATACCTTGATTGGCAATACTTAGTACACATTGTTTAAAAATGATGACACAATCCCATATGTTAAAATTGCTTAAAAAACAGCAGGAACCCTTCCCAAGAAAATATCTAATATTATCAAAATATTCAAGAATCAAATTCTCTCTGTTTCTCAACCAGGGGTATGCTTAATTGAGTGCCCTCATGCTTTAGCATATATACAAACACCTGATGGTCTATAAGATTCATGCATAATAATAAATTAAGACTATCAAATCATGCATTGTATGCAAACCACAGGAACAAAATAGTTTTTCATACAACTAAATATTGGTACCAAAGAAGGCTAAGTAGCAGAAATCAAAACACATCACCACATCAGTAAAAGAGTTGGTGAAATTATTTAGAAAACAGGCATCATACCATGGCAAAACAAATAAAAGATTTGTAAATTCATCAATCTCAGAAAGAATCTAACAACTAAGACTAGTTGTAGATACGAGGGTAGTCTGAAAAGATCTCAGCCTAAGAATGAAAAAACGAATTCATAATTTCAAAATTATTTTTATTTTTCAGCATAATCTCCCTTAAGCCTAATACATTTATTCCAGTGATGCTCCAGGGCCATTATCCCATCCCTGTAGTGGTTCTCAGTAATCTGCAAAATACTCCTCTATAGCTGCAATCACCAGCGAGGAAGAGTTTTAGTTTTTGGAAGACATAGAAGTCAGAGGGAACCAAATCTGGGGAACAGGGTGGATGTTCCAACAATTCATAGTGCAGATCCCTTAATTTTCCCATTGCCAAAACACTTTTGTGGGCCGGTGCATTGTCCTTATGAAAGATGATTTTTTTCTTCTGCAAAACTGGGTCTTTTCTCATGAATTTTTTCATCTAGTCTGGTTAGAAGATCGGGATAATATTCCCCGGTTATTGTTTTACTCTTTTCAAGATAATTAATAAACAAAATGACTTTAGCATCCCAAAACACTGATGCCATGACCATTCCTGCTGATGGAACTGACTTTGTCTTCTTTGGTGCTGAACAACCGGCTTCTATCCACTGTTTTGACTGCTGTTTGGATTCTGGTGTGTAATGGTGAATCCAAGTCTCATCCATAGTAATAAATCAATGCACAAAATCAGTTTTATTCTTGTTAAAATGCTCCAAGCACACTGTTCAGAGATTTTCATGCAAGTGCATTTTTGATCTGCTGTGCACGCACGGCAGCCATCTTGCACCAAGCTTTTTCATATACAATTTTTCATGCAAAATATATCCTACACGTTCTTTTGAAATGCCTATAGTCTCAGCAATTTCACGCACTTTGACTCGCCGGTCATCCAATACCATATCATGCACTTGATCAATGATTTCTGGTGTTGTTAAATGTTTTGGACATCCTTCACATGGATCATCTCCAAGGCAGGTACGGCCACATTTAAACTAAACTCGGCAGCCCATTTCTTAATTGTTGAAAAAGGAAGGAGAAGAGTGTCCATAATCTTTTATGAACTTCGAATGAATTCCTTTTGCCGTTAACCCTTCTTTTACAAAGAATAACCGCACGATACCCAATTTTATCCATTTCAAGGGATATATACAGGGTGTTCGGGATAAATTTGACATATTTATAATTAATTATATTTTTCCGTAAGTTACATGTATTAACACACACTTCTCTTCATTTAAAAGTTTGGACCCTTCTTCATTCATATACAAGATGTCAGAAAGGATGGATAGCTGGAACCCACCTGAATCATGGAAGAGAATAACTTGTATCATGATGATTCGTGCCCGCCATCAAAATAAGGATATTACGACTGCTGCCCAATGCTCCCTGAATACAGTAAAAACAATCATTTAAAAACAAAAATTATTTGCTTTTATTGAAAAACTAAAAATTTGGATATGTAGATTTGAAAATGGCAATTTTGCAAACTTTCCCTTGCTTGATGAAATTGTTCTGGAAAACGAAAACAACACAATTTTACCTAAAATTGTAATACATTTGCAATAATTAATTGATTCATTATGTTGAATTTTTTCTTGACAATTATTCATAAGACTATTACACTTTTTTTATATATAATCTTTGTCAAGTAGCTTTATTTTATCCTCCTACATGTTTCGCCAATTTTTCTATTGGCATCCTCAGGGAATAAAAACTAGTAAGCTAAAATGAAGGTTACAGACTAGGTTATAACTGATGGTTCTAATTCATACAAAAAATTGGTATTGTGCGTGACAATGTGCGTGTCTCGTTAACGTGATTTATTCGTTATAGCTCATGACGTAATTTTATGAAGGTTAATTTCTTTGATGTTTAATGATCTGATAAAAGTTTTCAAAATTTCTGGTAAAATTAGACCTTGATTCTTGTTTAGGTTTTCAGTTTTACGGGCGACTGTAGCTGCTTCTTTAAAGGTTCTTGAATGGTAGTTATCTTCTATGTATGGCATAAGGCTTTTATCCCACTCAATATATATAAAAAAAGTGTAATAGTCTTAATTGATTCTTTTCATGGATATTTTTCCACAGGAGATATTGGCAAAGAGACGAAGTGGATACTGAATCCATTTCTTTTTGATCTTAATTCTATAAAAAATGGTAATTTAATAAAAGACCTGTGCACATATTCAAATGGAATTTGAAAAATTGGATTTAGAACAATTCTGGTGTATTCAGTTAGAACCATTTCCACAACTGGTGAAGGCAGCATTGCAGAGACTTCTACCATTTGCTGCCACCCATCTTTTGATAAATGAGATTTTCATTACTTGTGCACATAAAAACAAAAACCCAAAATCGCTTAAATGCAAGTGATGATATGTGCATAGCCCTTTCGAAAGAGGAACCTCACTTTCAAAACATTATGAAAAAGCAACAACAAACTAAAAATTGATATGTTATTTTGATTTTATGTTGATACATATATGATTATTTCAATAAATTTTCTTTTCTACGAAATAAAAAACACATTTTTCAAGGGGGGGGGATGTAAATTGAAGTTCACTGGAATGCGGGCCAGTAAAAAGGTTAAGAACCACTGCTCTAAGAGTTACAAGCTGACTTACTTGCCAGGAGCTATTGATATGCTTTCTTCTTTTCCTCCACTGCCTGTTTAACTTCCTGTGTCCACCATGGAGTTCTGATTTTTCTATCCTAGCAGACAGCTTCACAAAATGCCTCCCTGGCTGAATAAATTATTTGTTGAGGGCTTTTCATGTTTTTCTACAGTTTTAGTATTTCAGTATTCTAGTATTTTAGTCTACAGTTCACATCTGAGAACTGCTCATCTTTTATTTGCTTTAAAACTTTCTTACATGTTCTTCTTTTCAGTATAAATTCAATTTTATCCTGCTCAACACTAAATGTTGATCACTTCCAATTTCAAATCCTCTGTACACTCTAGTGTCCTGCATGAGAAAACACCACTATCAACAATAACATAGTCAATGAGACTTTTCTTCTTCCTTGCTTCTTCTCTCCATGTGAATTTGTGCACATTTTTATGTTGGAACATTGTGTTATTAATAACCAGTCCATGTTCTGAGCAGAAATCCAATGAGTATTAGCTATTATTGTTAGCTTTGCTCTTCTCTCCAAATTTTCCCAAAATATTTCTGTTTGTCTGACAATTGTTCCCTACTCTACTATTTAGATCTCTAACAATGACCAACTTTTCCTTTTTCATTTTGTCAGCTGCTTTCTCTAGAACCTCAAAAAATTCCTCCACTTCTACCTTAGTAGAACTTTTTGTGGGACCACATGCAAAAATAATTCTCATTGTCCAGTTCCTCAATTCTGATATTTTCCCACATACTTACTCTACTTGAAATTGCCTGCTATTCAAGTAGAGTAGCCTTATTTAGTGTTGAATACTATAGCTTCTCCTTTTCCCTGATTGTTATTGCCTTTTTTTTTCGAAATATTCAAGATATCAATCATATCCGATGACACCTGCTGTATTCCATCACAATCTCAGTGCAAAATGAAAAGTTAACTTTGCCTCCTGTTTCAGAAGGAACAAACTGTACTGAAAATAAGAAAATATCATCAAAAAAAAAACAAAAAAACTTTCACGAATAGAACTTCATGAACAACAACTATTAAGCAGCTTAGAAAAAACACTGTGTGAAGACTTCCTCAAGTCAGAACTTCATTTATGAAAAGGGTATAATCTCTAATTGTGAGGCTAAAATAATTTAAGGATATGCAATAAATGTCACCTTTAAGCGAAACAGGAAATAAGCCTCTTCATCTCTAAAAGACATCTAGAAAGCATACAGAATATCTATTTTGAAAAAGCAGACGTTAAAAACATGTGCATCGAGAGAACAAAATGATCATGCTACACAATAATTTGAAAGTCTTAATTAAAGTTGCATACCAACATAGTCTATTGAAAACATTATTATTATAACCTTGTGAGGAGTCAGAGGACTCATCACAAGAGAGCCTACACTGCGCTAACCATTATTCGCACAACATCTATCATACTTCTCCTTAAACTGATTCACAGATGAAGTACTCACAACCATCTCTGGAAACACATTCTATATTCATCACCTTTCAACCGAAAAATCTAGTCCTAGCAACCCTTGTTAACCACATTCTTACACAATTTCCAGGGATAACCCCTTGTTCTCTCCCTTCCTGTACTGTACAGAAAAAAGTTATCAGTATCAAAACTCCTTTAATAGCTAATATGCTTTTATCACATCTCCTCTCCTATACCAATCAGCTAGTTTTTGGAACCCACAGCCTTCAATCTTTTCTCACAGGAAACATTCCACAGACCTGCAACAGTCTTTGTCACTCGCCTCTGTATCCTCTCCACCACTTCTTCATCACAAAGGAATCTAAGTGACCAGATCTGTGTGCAATAGTTCATATGTGACCTTATTAATGCCTTATAAAGTGGAATAACTTCCCTATTACAGCTTTTCCACATGTTCTTCAACAACCATGTAATTTGATGTGCTGTTTTGGCTGCCTTTGTAATAGGCCCTCTAAACTAAGTTCTGTCTCCACAATAACTCCAAGTCTCTAGCCTCGTCAACGTCTTGCAGTTCAATTCTCATAATATAGTACCCAGCATGTGATCTCATCCTCCTAAAGTGCATCACCTTACACTAAGCCACGTTAAACTGACAGCCATTTACCTTTGCCCATACCACCAGCATATTTAAGTCATCCTGCAAGATATCTACATAACCTTCAATGACTATCGTTCTTCCCAATTTTGCATCAATAGCAAACAAGGGATATTTCCTGTCAAATTATTTCCAATATCATTAATGTACAAATGAAATAACATAGGTCCAAGTACTGAGCCCCAAGGTACACTACTAGTCACCTGCCATCTCCTCCACAATCACCAGAATTGGATCCATTCCCATTTGCTCCAACTTATGCAAACAGAGTTCCATTTGGAATCCTGTCAAATTGCTCTGCAAACTCCAGCAGTATAAGTATCATATTTATGTTCACCCAGTCCTGAATTGTGATTTTTATCAATTTCTCCAAAACTTTAACCACTGTTCCTGATATACTGATTAGTCTATAATTTGCCATGGGGCTTCTCTTATGCAGTGGAATTATTATTTCCTCTTTCCACTCTATTGGAATTTTTTCAGAAGTGAGGCTTAAATTAAGCAGCTTGGTCAGAGAAGGTGCAAATTCTCTTGCACATTCTTCTAATGTATAGGCCAAAATTCCATCTAGCCCTATGTCAACGTTAGCATAAAGGTTGTTCTGTAATATACTAAGCACCTCTATTTCTTCTGTCTCTAGCTTCTCATCAGTCAGTGACATATTCGGTATTGCAATATCACAACCAAGATAGTATGGTGCACTTTGCAAAATGATCAGTAACTCAATTATTTGATTTGCTTCTGTTACTTCACTTATATCAACACTTTTTAAAGTCATCCTTCCACAGATATTCCTTCTTTTGCTTGCTACATAGTGCAAGAATTCCTTAGGATTTCTTTTGGACTTCAGCTAGCTTCTGCTCATGATCAGTTTTGGCCTTCTTTATCATACAGGTCACTCCCCCCCCCCCCACTCCCTGCCCATACCTTGTGCTGCTCATGGGTATGCTGATCACCTTTTTCTTTATACATTCTCCACAACCTTTATTTTATCTGCAACTCCTGCTTAATAATACTCTTCATCCAGATTACTTCTACTTGATTTCTCCTCCTAACTCTGGGTATACAGTCTGATACTGCTTTCCTTAAAAACCCTTTGACAATCTCCCATGCACTATCGACATATCTTTCCCCCTTCCAATTTTCATGCCATAGCACTGCTGAAAGCTGACTTCTCAGCTTGTCATAACCACCAAACTGGTAACTCCACATATACTCCCCCTTCTTAACAAAAATTCAGCACCTCTTACAATCTCCCAGGTGTAGACCACATGATCACTTTCCCCGAGTGGAGACAGCAGTGTGACTAAATTGCTTATTGGTAGGTTCTCTGATGTCATGACCAAATCCAATGCTCTTGAACCTCTCGTCCTTTCCATTATATGATGACTCAGGTAATTATGTCTTAACAACTGTAAAACATCCATTTTTTTCCTTCCTTCCTTATGACCATTCCTTCTCCTAATCTATGTTCTCAGAGTGAAAATCCCCCATAATAATTACTCGATCTTCACTCATCATGCACATTTTCCAATGCACACCATCAACATTCTCCCTTATACTCCCCCGGATTATAGCAGCAATCAATTACATAATTCATCCTGTTGATCTCTATCTCACACCAAATAGCCAAAAATTATATGAGGCTCATGCAAGTGATATGCCAAATCACACTATAGCAGACTTATAGGAACCATATGAATGGTTTGTTATAATAAAAGGTTCGTTACAGTAAATTTCTTTTAAAATAACTTCGTACCCGTAGAGCTTCGATTAGAACTTTTTCAGTACTTTGTCATATTAAGCATGTTTGTTATAATGAGAATCAACTGTATTTAACATAAGAAAAGTGTGGCTTTTATTACAACAGTTTGAAAAACACTGATACAAAATCAGAAAAAAAAATATACTGGTGTGTTGTTTTTTTGTTATACAGTATATACTTTTATGAGACACTGTCTTTTTAATATTGGAAGGATTATGAATATATATATATGTAAAAGCAACTTACTTTGGGACAACATAGCTTTAAAAGATTAAGAGATTTGCCACATAAAAAAATTGCTGATGCCATGTTACTCAAAAATGGGGGTACAAATTTGTTAATTCCTTCTGCTATTAAAGTGTATCCATGAGACCAATAACTTTCATCTATTAAAAGACAAAAAATTTACTGTAAATTAGTCTACAAATGTACAAAATATTTGTCATCAAATTACATGATTACTGGAACATTATTATAGTTTTCTAGCATTTGTAACAAAGATTAAATTTTCTTTATTTTGATTTTGATAATATTATGGAGATTACTATTGTGTCAAGAGTAATAACTTTAATTTTAAGACATTTTGACATTTATATTAAAGTTACCTGGGTATACACACACACACATACAGAGAAATAAATGCTAGTTTCTTAGATAGATGATAACTGGGCTATTGATACCTTCAACTATCAGCTAACGTGGTACGTTACATTTGTGTATCTTAGAAAAACTGTAAATTCTTGGGGAGTGAGTGCATATAGTCAGGAAGTAGCTTTTTAATCGTGTCTAAGTGACTGACATAGATACGAGATTCTTATACAAGAGATACTATTTTTTTTTGTTCAATCCAATCAGTTAGGTTACATTTGACAAGTTCATAAGTATTGTTGTTAAAGGCTAATTGATTCAATTTTGAAGGTCAGTTTGTTTGGTTTAACATAACAGTAGAATTTCCTTTATTAGCTTTAGTAATCACAATAATCTGATTGGTTTTTAATGAATTCATAACTGTTAATTCTATTTTGTTAAGGCTGCTAGTCATTGCTTTCATATCAGATGCTCAAGAAAGTTGAAGCCTTTACTAAGTAGTAAGGATTATCACTGTACAGGGTGTCATGACAGGTTAATGACATGACTGTTCAATGAAGGCAGGCAGTTGCTCCTGTCATTACTTAAATGGGGCTAGTTGCAACAGTCATCACTTGTTTGTAGTTGGCTGCTCCTATTTTGACTTGTATGTGATTAGCTGCTAATATCGTTTCTTTGTGCTTGGCAGTTCTTAACGCCATTCACTGATGAAGATGAGATATTTAAATTGCTTGAATTTATACATCATCATCATAGTGAAATTCCTCACATGAACCCTCAAGGAGTGTACAGGATATTAGGATAGTACTATCCTGTACACCCCTTGAGGTGTATAGGATAGTACTACATGAAGAACTTACATTAATTTCTAAATGAAGAACTTACATCATTACTAACTGCCTATTAACAATTTCCCTCCAAATCAATCTGTTATCTGTCAAGACTCATACATTATCAGACCTTATATTTCTATCTTCAAAGGCACTTTTTACTGTATCAATCCAGCTATATTTTGACCTTCCTCTGGCAGAGAACATTTGTTTTGTTAATCTTTCCTCTCCCATTCTGTGACCATACCACCTGAGAATAAAACTACTAACACATTCCTGGATGTTAACAATATCAAGTTCTTTCCTAATATCCTCGTCTTTAATACGATATTCCCATTATTGCCATCGGTTCATGCCCCCTAATCTTTCTCAGGACTCTCATATCTGTGGTCTCTAGTCTTTGGTGAAATGTATTATTCCTAATCGAGATCTCAGACACATAAGTTAAAATAGGTTTGAAAACTGTCTTGTATACAGCTAATTTAGTGTTTTGACTAATTTGTCTCTTATTCCATATAAATTTATTCTGTTAACTTCCTACCATATCAGTTTTGTTGATTCTGTTGTCTATTTCCAGATTTAATTTACCATCTTCGCTAAAAATTGTGCCTAAGTAGCTGAAATGTTTTAATTGTTCTAATTAAAACATTTCTCCATTCACGATGCAGTTAATATTTTCAATATGTTTTTGCCTATTTTGATTGTCTTTGTCTTATCTGATTTTCATACCAAATTTAATACAACAGTTATTCAATTTAGTCAGGAATCTTGCAGACTTGTACCATATTTATTTAGGATAACATCATCCGCATAAAGTAAAGAGCTGACATTAACATCTCCAATTTTGATATTCATTATCTATATATGACACATATAGATAATGAATAACAGAGGGGATAATGTACATCCTTGTCTGATCAGACTTAACATCAAACCAACTTCCTGTACTTCCATCAATTGTAACAACTGACTTACAACTCAAATAAAGACTAAGTATTGCTTGATATAATTCTCCATTGACAATATAACTGTAGCATTTTGAATACCTTTTCTCTTGGCACTTTGTCATATGCCTTTTGTAGGTCTACAAAACTTAAATACAGATTTTTTTGTTATATATTCCCATATTTCTCAACTATTTGTCGTAAAGTGAAAATCTGATTCTGAAAGCCAGTATTTGCCCTGAATCAAGCTTGTTCCTCACCAAGCTTCCCTTTCACAATCCTTCTCAACCATTTATCAAATATATTTGCATAAATCTTACCAGGAACATTCAGTAGGGAAATACCTCTGTAATTCTCACATACAGTTTTATTTCCCTTTTTATATATTGGTAATATGAGAGCTCTACTCCAAACATCTGGATTTCGTCCCTCTGTCCAGAGCTTCTGAATTGTGCACTGCAGCAACTGTAAGACTTTTTATACCTCCATACTTCAGCATTTCTGGTCGAATATCATCTACTCCTGCTGCCTTTCCACATTCAGGTTTTTGATGGCTTTTTCTACTTCAAGTGTGGATAAGTATTCCTCATTGCATGCATGTGGAGCGTTTTTACCACTGTGCTGCCACTGCTTGTTTCATTTAGCAATTTTCTGAATTATTTACTCCATACATCAAGAATATCTCTTTTCTCCAGTTTTCATGTTACCTTTATCATTTCTAATTCCTTTTACAGCACTCTTTCCTCAATTCCTTAGCTTTTTCAGTAGCCTCCAGAATATTTTGCCACCTTACTGATATTCATTTTCTATGTTTTTACCAAAGTTTTCCATGACTTTTGTTTAGAAAGTTTTACACAGTGTTTAGCTTTCTTATGTTTGTCTCTGCATTCTCTAAGAGCACAAGCTGACTTATTTGTCAGGAACTTTTGATATGCTTTATTCTTTTCCTTCACTGCCTCTTTATCTTCCTGTGTCCACGATGGAGTTCTGATTTTTCTATTCTTGCAGACAACCTCACCACATGCCTCTCTGGTTTAATCAATCAATGTTTTCTTCAAGGCTTTTCACTGAATCTGCAAGGTTTGGTTCCTGTTCTCAAACTCTTTAATTTTTTCTTGAATAATGTTTGTGCATTTTAGTCTACATTCACATCTGAGAGCTGCTCAACTTTCATTCATTTTAAAACCTTCTTACAAGTTATTCTTTTCAACATGAAATTTAATTTATCCTGCTCAAGTCGGAAATGCTGATGTTAGATCCTGAATAAAGGAATCTTGCAAAGAAATCATTCATTCAAAATCTAACATACTAAACTACACAGACAAAGAGAAATACCTGCACATCAGCTGACATTAAAGTGAAACCTCTTCACATATGTATAAAATTGCATTGATTTATGTACCATGTAATTTAATCTATTGTGATTATTCTAAGATCGAATTAGAAAATGTTTTAAAAGATTAAAATATAGTACAAAATATTTGTCATCAAATTACATGATTACTGGAACATTATTATAGTTTTCTAGCATTTGTAACAAAGATTAAATTTTCTTTATTTTGATTTTGATAATATTATGGAGATTACTATTGTGTCAAGAGTAATAACTTTAATTTTAAGACATTTTGACATTTATATTAAAGTTACCTGGGTATACACACACACACATACAGAGAAATAAATGCTAGTTTCTTAGATAGATGATAGCCTCACTTTAGCTGAATAGAGTGATTGTGAGTCACCAGACAGAGATTAAATAACAATTCTCAGAAGGTATACTACTACACGTGTCCAGCGTAACGCCGGCTGCAGTAGCTTACACAGAACGTATGTCGACGCGAATTCCGTTAATACCAGAGCATAACAGCAAAGGGGAGAGCATGGGTTGAACCTCAAGGGGAGAAAGGGTAAGTCGTGTGCAAAGGGGACTGAAAAAAAAGAGGGCACTCGAACGAAAAATATAAGGGGACGAGCGCCGTATCGCAGCTCTCTCTTGTCTATTCGTGTTTCCCGGTTCCTGGTTCGGAAGTTAGCCAGTGGTTCGAGTAAGGGGGGATGAAGCATCTGTGCTAAGATGTAGGACAGCGAGGTTTCCCGAGAATGGAGTAGGATTCTATGCAGAGCTGAAGGTAAAATTTCCAGCCCTAGCAGAACCGAGACGTCACTGAAAAGTCCCATCGAAAGGAATAGAGATGTTTCCTGAGATGCAAAGATTCGAGTCCGTGTTCGGCAGAAATTATGAAAATAGCATAACCCCTATGTTGGCGTAAGGACAGCCAATAAACAAGAGGTAACCAGATGTACAAGTGGTGCTGAAAGATGCAGGAAAAAGTTCGGTAAAGTAAAATTACTCTATTTTGTGTTTAGAAATCCCTAGAAGAGAGAAGATTATATGCAAATGTAAATTATGAACATTATCCTAAAGAACTTTGTGGACAGACTCTAATTAGATAGTTAACCTCCTTCTGGGAATAAGAAGAATTGTTTGGAAGAAGTCTTTTGTGTTGTATGTGATTGAGTTAACTTAATGAGATTAGGATTTGGATTTTAGTAACTGAGTAACATTAGAATGTTTGTTTATAATATCTTATGAATAGCTTCCAGAAGGGAATTTTAGCTTAACATCATATCATTTGCAATCTATTCCAATATTCAATCACTGTGTCTTACTATGTTTAATAATCTTTGATTTAATTTAGAGTATGTTAAATCTCTTAACTCGAGTTTCCTTATTTAGTATCGAGTCAAATTGAATGTAGGAATTTTTAGTGTATTTTGTTTTGATATTCCAATAAACATGTCATATTTACCTAAACCTGAGTCATGCCTGATTCCGATTTACCACTTATAAAAATAAAACCACTTTTGATGGAAAGGAATTAGAAAGTGTATATAATTATAGATTTAGGTCACGACTGCAGTCTGAATCTATATGGTGTGTTAAAACAAGATATTGTGTAAAAACGCCTAAGAATCTAGTATTGTCTTCCTGAGCAAGGATCTTTTCTGCTATAGGATACTGGCTGGCGCAGCATAATATAAATTTGCCAGTATTCAAAAAGGAAACAATCCTAGATGTAAGTATATTAGGCCCGATAACTGAAGAAGTAAATGAGCGATTGAAAGATAGAATAGGAAGATATAAATCAGTAAAATATAGAGAAGGCAACGACGTAACAATGCCGCAGCTGACAGGATGTGATTAGGGACCCTAAAAGTTAAGGTTAATAGGGAATAATCACTATAAGTTGTTCTTGGATTTGTATAAGGCAGTTAGGCATTTGTTGGAATAACAGAGAGTGTGAAAAAGGGTAAATTATTAAGCTTGTAAGATGAATGCAGGTATGTCTCAACCATCAAGCTCAGATTTAGATGATTCTGAATTCTTTAGGACGATAAATTTTCAACAGGTTTTTCCTCAGTTTTCAGGGAGGAATCTGATGACATTCTGGCGTTTTTTGAGTGCATAGAGGAACTAAGAAGAATTGGTAGATGGAGTGAGTTATAATTGATAATTCTGCTCCACAGCAAGCTTATTGGGAAGGCAAAGACTTACTCTTACTCCTCGGCTGTCTTAAAAGAAACTCAAGATTACTATAAATTTAAATAGGTCCTACATTCCTTACTTTAGAAAACTGGGATATTAGGACCTCTTTAAATTTATAGTAATCTTGAGTTTCTTTTAAGACAGGTGAGGAGTAAAAGTAAGTCTTTGCCTTTCCAATAAGCTTGCTGCAGCAGAATTAGCAATTGTAACTCACTCCATCTACCAATTCTTCTAAGTTCCTCTCTGTACTCAAAAAAGCCAGAACGTCATCAGATTCCCCCCCCCCCCCCCCCCGAAAAACTGAGGAAAAACCTGTTGAGGATTTATCATCCTAAAGAATTCAGAGTCATCTAAATCTGAACTCGATGACTGAGACATAACTGCATTCATCTTATAAACTTAATAATTTACCCTTTTTCACACTCTCTGTTATTCCAACAAATGCCTGACTACCTTATACGAATCCAAGACCAACTTATAGTGATTATTCCCTATTAACCTTAAATTTTAGGGTCCCAATTCACATCCTGTCGGCTGCACCAAAGTTACATCATTGCTTTCTCTATGTTATACTGATTTATATCTTCCTATTCTATCTTTCAATCGCTCATTTACTTCTTCAGATATCAGGCCTAATATACTTACATCTAGGATTGTTTCCTTTTTGAATACTGGCAAATTTATATTATGCTGCACAAGCCAGTATCCTATAGCAGAAAAGATCCATGCTCAGGGAGACAATACTAGATTCTGAGGGGTTCTTACACAATATCTTACTTTAACACGGCCATATAGATTCAGACTGCAGTCGTGACCTAAATCTATAATTATATACACTTTCTAATTCCTTCCCACCAAAGGAGGTTCTATTTTTATAAGTGGTAGTTTGGAATTGTAATCAGACATGACTCAGGTTTAGATAAATATGACATATTTATTGGAATATCAAAACAAAATACACTTAAAAAATTCATACATTCAATTTTTGCTCAATACTAAATAAGGAAAATCGAGTTAAGAAATCATTCGTTCAGAATCTAACATACTACTAAACTACACAGACAAAGAGAAATACCTGCACATCAGCTGAGATTAAAGTGAAACCTCTTCACATATGTATAAAATTGAATTGATTTATGTACCATGTAATTTAATCTATTGTGATTATTCTAAGATCGACATCATATTCTAAGCTTAACATCATATCATTTGCAATCTATCCCAATTTTCAGTTACTGTGTTTTACGATGTTTTATAACCTTGATTTAATCTAGAGTATTTAATTATACTTACCTGAGTTTAACGTGTGTTTGGCAGGAGTTATTGGTCCTCCCTAGGACATCTCGCCCACACGTTCAGATTTTAGGAACTTTCTAGAGAGGTACAAGTTCTCTTGCAACTTCTCTAGAAATGAGATAATCCTAATGGTAAATAAACGGTTTAGTAAAAGGAATGAAAAATATAAAGGTAGAAATAGAAATGAGAGACCTCGTGAAGAAGGAATGCACAGAAAAGGGAATGTCATGCCAACTGATAGAGTTAATGAAGTGTCTCAAGATAACCAGATTGATTCTGAATTAGCTTCAACTTCATAAGTGAACAGTCAATCTGAAACTTACCAAATATCAAGCATAAAATTAGCAAATGACCAAGGTATTACAGAAGAAAATTTAGCAGAGGATTGTCCGAGAACAATCGGAGTAAACTACATGGAGATAATTAAGAGATCTAGAAGCTCCTATAACAGACCGAGATGGAACAAGTACAGAAAACATGAAGTTAGTATACAACCTCAGCGGCAGTTTGATTATGCCAACTTCCTCTGTTTTCTTTTTATGCTTAGAAAAGCTATAAGTGGTTTATTGTGTTGAAATTTAGCAATTGCTACAAAGGGTGCACACTTACTGATTGTGCAAGCTTTATGAATAAAAATAATGGAGAATTAAGTAGGTCCAAATTGTTAAAAGCACCGAATATACATAATGGGAATGGGCAAACTCAGTCATTTCATGAGGAAACAATAGTCACCTGAGCCGAGATATGCACTGAGACCCAAAAAGAATGGAAGGTTCATCCCCAGAGGATTGAGATAAAAGCAAAAAGAGTTTTCCTAGAAAATGAGAAAAACTTTTTTATAAAAAGGGGGGGTGGCCTTTGTTAGATCCGGAATGAAGGAATCTTGCAAAGAAATCATTCATTCAAAATCTAACATACTAAACTATACAGACAAAGAGAAATACCTGCACATCAGCTGACATTAAAGTGAAACCTCTTCACATATGTATAAAATTGCATTGATTTATGTACCATGTAATTTAATCTATTGTGATTATTCTAACATTGAATTAGAGAATGTTTTAAAAGACGAATTTGTTAATATTAATTTACGCCTCACTTTAGCTGAATAGAGTGATTGTGAGTCACCAGACAGAGATTAAATAACAATTCTTAGAAGGTATACTACTACACGTGCCCAGCGTAACGTATGTCGACGCGAATTCCGTGAATACAAGAGCATAACAGCAAAGGGGAGAGCATCGTTTGACCCAAAGGGGAGAAAGGATAAGTTGTGTGCAAAGGGGACTGAAAAAAAAGAAGCCACTCGAACAAAAAATATAAGGGGACGAGCGCCGTATCGCAGCTCTCTCTTGTCTATTCGTGTTTCCTGGTTCGGAAGTTAGCCGGTGGTTCGAGTAAGGGGGGATGAAGCGTCTGTGCTAAGATGTAGGACAGCGAGGTTTCCTGAGAATAGAGTAGGATTCTACGCAGAGCTGAAGGTAAAATTTCCAGCCCTGGCAGAATCGAGACGTCGCTGAAAAGTCCTATCGAAAGGAATAGAGATGTTTCCTGAGATGCAAAGATTCAAGTCCGTGTTTGGCAGAAATTATGAAGATAGAGTAACCCCTATGTTGGTGTAAGGACAGCCAATAAACAAGAGGTAACCAGATGTACACATAGTGCTGAAAGACGCGGAAAAAAATTCGGTAAAGTAAAATTACTCTATTTTGTGTTTAGAATTCCTTAGAAGAGAGAAGATTATATGTGAATGTAAATTATGAAAATTATCCTAAAGAACTTTGTGGACCGACTCTAGTTAGATAGTTAACCTCCTTCTGGGAATAAGAAGAATTGTTTGGAAGAGGTCTTTTGTGTTGCATGTGATTGAGTTAACTTAACGAGATTAGGATTTTAGTAACTGAGTAACATTAGAATGTTTGTTTATAATATCTTATGAATAGCTTCCAGAAGGGAATTTCAGCTTAACATCATATCATATGCAATCTATCCCAATATTCAATCACTGTGTTTTACGATGTTTTATAACCTTTGATTTAATTTAGAGTATGTTAATCTCTTAACTCGAGTTTCCTTATTTAATATCGAGTCAAATTGAATGTAGGAATTTTTAGTGTATTTTGTTTTGATATTCCAATAAACATGTCATAGTTACCTAAACCTGAGTCATGCCTGATTCTGATTTACCACTTATAAAAATAGAACCTATTTTGGTGGGAAGGAATTAGAAGGTGTATATAATTATAGATTTAGGTCACGACTGCAGTCTGAATCTATACGGCCGTGTTAAAGTAAGATATTGTGTAAGAACACCTCAGAATCTAGTATTGTCTCCCTGAGCATGGATCTTTTCTGCTATAGGTTACTGGCTGGCACAGCATAATATAAATTTGCCAGTATGCGAAGAGGAAACAATCCTAGATGTAAGCATATTAGGCCCGATATCTGACAAAGTAAGTAAAATAGCAACTGAAAGATAGAATATGAATATATAAATCAGTAAAATATAGCAAAAGCAATGACATAACACTGATCACTTCCAGTATGCGAAGAGGAAACAATCCTAGATGTAAGCATATTAGGCCCGATATCTGACGAAGTAAGTAAAATAGTGATTGAAAGATAGAATAGGAAGATATAAATCAGTAAAATATAGCAAAAGCAATGACATAACACTGATCACTTCCAGTATGCGAAGAGGAAACAATCCTAGATGTAAGCATATTAGGCCTGATATCTGACGAAGTAAGTAAAATAGCGATTGAAAGATAGAATAGGAAGATATAAATCAGTAAAATATAGCAAAAGCAATGACATAACACTGATCACTTCCAACTTCAAATCCTCTGCACACTCTAGTGTCCTGTGCTAGCGAGAAAACATCACTATCAACAATAACATAGTCAATGAGACGCCTTCTTATTCCTTGCCTCTTCTCTCCCTGTGAATTTATGCACATTTTTGTGTTTGAACATTGCATTAGTAACAACCAATTCATGTGCTGAGCAGAAACCCAACCATTTGCCATTATTATTAGCTTTTCTCTTTTCTCATTTTCCCAAAATATTTCTATATGTCTGACAATGATTTTCTACTCTGCCATTTACATCGCCAAGAAGGATCAGCTTTTCTTTTTTTTCATTGTGTCATTTGCTTTCGCTAAAGCCTAAAAAAATTCTTCCATTTGTACTTTAGTAGATCCTTTTTTTGGGATTTTTTAGAGTGATATTGCCTGCCATTCACAAAGATTAGCTTCGTATTTAGTGCTGAATACATAGCTGCTCCTTCTTTTCCAAGGTTTTTATTGTCTGAATATAACATTTTGTATTTATTGCTTGGAAAGAACTTACTAGGTTTTGTGTTTTTTACTATGCTCCTTATGTTGATGGTACTGATCTTGAGCTCATGTGATGTTGAGTTAGGGCATGTTTCAAGATTTGTTTCAATTTGTCCATTGGCTATTTAAATCTTGCTGCTGTTTCAACCTGAGCAATGTGTTTGGCTGAGGTGTAATTCTCTCAAGAACATATGCTCAGGAGAGGAATGCCAGCTCTACCCTGAATGCTACACTGAAACCACAATAAGCATTGGGCCTTGACACTGGACAATGGGGTGGGAGACTTACTGCAACACCACCGACTCTTGCAGGCAAGCCCACTAGCCAGTTGTTCCTTGCAAGGACTGCCTGCCTTGCTGAAAAGAGATCAACATAGTGAAAGAATACCAGTATCCCCCCTTTCTAAATGGCCATGGATCACACCACACAGCAAACATGGTGGCATGGTGTTTGATCCCAGTGATGGTGGTCTGGAAGACAGGACAGCATAAAAGATTCGGTAGAAGTAGAATTTAAAGAAAAATGGGTGAGAATGAAAAGGGCTAGTACCATCACAGAGAGGTCCTCCTCCACCATGTGTAACTTCAATGACTTAACAAATTTTAATAGTAATTCTAAATACCATTTCTTTTACTCATAAAATATGGTGCAATATACTGAAAAAAAAAAAATCATAAATTTTGTTAATAAAAATGAAATTATAACAGGGAAAAGAAAATTTTTAATTTCACTGAATACTCTTAATCATAACACTATGAATAGAGTAATGACGGAAATGAGTGGACTTAAACATAAACACTTACCTGACATGGAAGTCTTATAACTGTTTACAGCAAATATGTGTTGAAATTGTTAAGAGTTGAATTTTTGATTGCTAGAATTTCTATTCCATTTGTGAGAATTATGATCACTGTAACAAAGAAGTTACAATGTAAACTTTCAACAAACATCAAGGAGTTTACGATATTCCATGTTCTTGTGGGCTTAATTACATAGGACAAATATCGAGAAGTTTAGAAATAAGACAAGAGGAGCATATTGGAGACATTAATAACAACAGAGAAGAGAGATCAGGTCTGGCATTCCATTACTTCTGCACTCACCACAACACTGAGTGGGACAAGAGCTCTATGCCATACATAGAAGACAACTTCAGCACCCGCAACATCAAAGAGGCTACAATGGTAATCCACTCACAAGGCACTCTGAACAAAAATCAAGGAATGATTTTGTTTGACATTTTGAAGTCACTTATCAGATCTTTAAACACATAAGACTTTAATTTTTCTGCAAACCATTGGGCACACCTACTGAACAATGACTGACCATGTGCCAGTTTCCATTCTCCACGTGTTTCTGTTTACTTGTATTTTTGTGTAACGGTTCCTACACATTCAGTGTTTTTAGTTATGTAATGATTAATATTTAACGCTTGTTATATATTTGTGTGTTCATCCTAACCCAGATGAAGCCACTAGCTTAAGTGGCGAAACTAGTAGGTTTTGTTAAATAATTATTACAACCTATAAACCCAGTATTAGTTATTTTTTATACATATCTAAAACACTTTCTTGATAATACAGTCCATTGAACTACATACCAAGTTTAACACTGCAGAATTTAGATATGTAAGTTATAACTTCTGAGTCATTAATTAAAAAATATTTGAAATTATGTTAAAATTGCCGTTCTGAATGTTTAATTATACTTAAATCATTCTACATTAGAGTGTAAGAGAATTGTAATAATTATAATTATTAATAATATTATTTTTTAATAAAACATGTAAACTATATATAATATAGTATCTCTTAAACGACAATATATAATATATATTTTATTTTTTTAGTAATGCATATATGCTTAAAAAGTTATAAACAATTCTGATGAAATAAAGCTGAATAGCTGTGCAGTATGTGTGCGTGATACATACACATACTGCACAGCTACATATACAGAGTAAACAAAATTAAAGTATTCCTTTAAGGCATTATGAAGCAACACACAGTGATCTAAATGCTGTGAAATTTTTTAGGAATACAAAATCGACACAAGCATAAATTACACATTTTTGTTCATTTCCATTATGCATTCACGGGTTGTACTGTTCAATCTGCTGCTATTCCCAGCATTCTATAAACTGCATCCTTTGTACAGCGAGTTCAATGGCAGAATGCAGCTGGTCAGAACAGATATTGCACACATGCTGTGTGAAATATCTGTGAAATTATGTCTTTCAGTACTGGCAAGTTATCAGGATGATTCCAATAAATCCTGTCTTTGAGAAATCCCAAGAGCCAGAAGTCACAGGGGGGGGGGGGGTCAAGATCAGGTCAACGAAGAGGCCATGCAGTGGGAAACACATTGCTGATCACTCTAGCTTCCATGAAATATTCTCAAAAAACCTCCTATACTGATCAACCGATGTGTGGAGGGGCACTATCCTGCAAGAAAATGACTGAATCCATGCAGAGACACTGCTTTAGCTGTGGCCCAACAACATTGTTTATCATATCGTGATAATCGGCAGTAACTGAGCAGATCACAGGAACTGACTGATGAATGTCCTCAAAGAAAGATTGGCCCAATGATAAATGAAGACTTAAACCCACATCAGACAATAACTGTGGGTGAATGCGAAGGAATTTGTTGGATTGCATGTGGGTTTTGCATAGTCAACCATTTCTTCAAAAAACTAAACATTGATTACAGAGTATATGGAGATAGTGGACCTTGTCGACATTTATTCAGGCAAAAGAGTTCACCAATTGTTTAGATAATGCAGGTTCACGAGCAAGGCATGCTGGGGCAAGGTTAGTGCCATCACTATGGATGGTATTAACAACCAGAATGAACAGAAAAATCCTGTATCCATCATTTTAAACGCTCGTGGCACCTTCCGAGGCGTGTTATATGCAAATTGCATCCATTACTTGTTCCCAATGCCCCTGGCAGTGAATTTTGGAACTAATTTCCCCCCATCCTCCCTCTTAGATATTTGTTCTCCATGACACATGACACATTCCAGCAAAGGTTTGCTACAGGTGTATCACTGGATGGCACTCCACAAGCCCTTAAACAGGGATACTTTAATTATGATCACCCTGTATATATATATAAATAACTTAAGAAAATAATGTCCTGGTTTATGAAAATAATGTCGGCCACACTAGTATAGACTGATCAATATTTGAATTATTTTGCCAAATCTTTCTAATAAAAATGCATTGACTATTGAGTAAAATTAAAATATGAACTATACTAACATCATATACATAATTCATACCTCAGTTCATATTTCATTAAATTCTATCTAGCAGAGCAGAGATACTTGAATAACATGATTCAAGGATCAAAATTTTCTGTATGAATTCCATATGCCATATTACCTAAAATTTGTTTAGCCAGTGCCATGGAAGAAGTTGTGCACAGATGAGTGGATGGATGGATGGATGAACAAAAAACTTACAGCTGCTAAGCATTTCATGTTTCATTGGTAGGATCATCATTAATTATTTATTTTTTAAATACAGAGTAATAAGAAGGAATTATGAATAATATCAAAAAATATTATGAAAAATGTAAAGTATGTGCATACCCTGTAAATGGGAACTGATCTATCCTGAACATAGAAACAATGATTTTATATTATTTCGCTTCATTCTTATTTTCACATAATTCACAAAATATGCTACATTTGTTCCCTTGTTTAACAAAAATGCACCCTTCAAATACAGTGGACACTGTCAATAATAATATGCACACACAAACATATACAAGAATGTGGATATATGTTTTCTTCATAACTTAAAAGATAATGTTCAGCATTGTCATGAAAAAACCTCATCTTAAATTTTGATCAATTATTAAGTACTCTATGGATCATTCAAAACAAAACAAAAAAAAAGGATAATGGGAAAAAAAGTGGGAAAAAAAGGTAAAATTTTAATATTTTTCTTTTATCAAATGTTCAAAGAGTTCTACCAAGAGTTCCACCAAGGTCATCTTACCTTTAGCAGAAAGATAAGTGCAATTAACTTGTACATAAAACTCATTGTATAAGTCATTACACACCCCTTCAAACACCCACTCTTTAAGGAACCTGAAATAAACATAAAAATAATTTGATAACAAAACTTTCTAGAATAAATAATTTTATATTAAAACAATTATTTAGCAGTTCTTACAAATTTATTTCTTTAGTTGTATATTTAGTATTATTATTATTATTGTTATTATTATTGTTCCGGGAAACTCCAAGGAGTCGACAGACTCATCGAGGGAGGCCCTAACATCATGTCAAGAACAACTATTCAACATTCACACAGTATCTATCATACCTTGCCTTGAACTCATTCACAGTCGTAGCACCCACAACAGACTCTGGAAGCTTATTCCACTCATTTACCACTCTCCAAGTAAAGAACCTAGCTCTAACACCCTTGTCAACCATGCTCTTGCCCAGCTTCCATGCATGGCCCCTAGTCCTCCCACCACCAGTCATATTTTCAAAAATATCTTCTGGATCAATCTTATAAAAACCCTTCAGTAATTTGAATGTCTCAATCATATCACCCCTCCTTCACCTATCGTCCAATTTCTGCAACCCACAAATCTTCAACCTATTCTCATAAGGTTCATTCCACAGACCTGCTATCATCTTGGTCACTCGTCTCTGGACCCTCTCCACTTCCTCCCCATCACGAAGAAACCCTGGTGCCCATAGCTGGGCACAGAAGTCCAGATGGGGTCTTATCAAGGCTCGATACAGAGGAACAACAACTTGTTCGTCTCTGCATGTTAAAGTATTTTTCAGAACCCAAGTGATTTGGTGAGCTGTTTTAATTACTTTTGCAATGTGCCCCCTAAACTTTAACTCCCTATCCACCAACACTCCCAAATCCCTGGCCTCATCAATCTCCTGGAGTATGATTCCACCAATGCGATATACTGCTGCTATTCTTTTCACCCCAAAGTGCATAACCTTACACTTTGGCACATTAAATTCACATCCATTTTTCCTAGCCCAGTCCTCCAAACTATCCAAATCATCCTGTAAAATTTTGACATCTTGTGCACTCACAATTGCTCTACCCAACTTTGCATCATCAGCAAACAAGTGAACACTTCCTCTCAGATTCTTTCCAATATCATTGATGAACAAATTGAAAAGCAGTCGTCCAAGAACAGAGCCCTGTGGCACTCCACTAGTCACAAGACGTCTTTTAGACTCCACTCCTGAATAAACCACTCTTTGATATCTCTCCTTCAACCACCCTCTTATCCATCTCACCAACTCTATATCTATACCCATCTGCTCCAGTTTACTGATTAGGGTTCCATGTGGTATCCTATCAAAGGCCTTGGCAAGGTCCAGTAGTATCACTGTAAACCCATTACCCCTATCCAGTTCAGCCGTCACTGTGTTATAAAACGTGAGCAAGTTACTGAGGCATGATCTACCCTTCACAAAACCATGTTGTCCCTCATACAATATCCCATTTTCATCTATCCAATCCTGTATTCTTTTCTTGACTAATTTCTCTAAGACCTTGATAATGATTCCTGATATGCTAATCGGTCGGTAATTTACAACAGCAGTCTTGGAACCACCTTTATGCAGTGGAACTATTTTCCCCTCTTTCCACCCGCTCGAGACTAACCCAGACCCGAGACTCAAATTAAACAAAATGGTCAAGGGTATTGACAATTCTTTAGCTGCTTCTCGTACAACACGAGCTGGTATACCATCCAATCCCACAGATGTATTGACATTGAGGTTATGCAATAGACTACTCACCTCCACTTCATTAACCACAATTCCCGTATAATCTACTGGTTTATTCGTTTCTGCAATGTCACCACCTGGATGATATACTTTTGCAAAGTGCTCACTCAGTAACTCAACTATCTCAACTGATTCAGTTACCTCCCTACCATCAGCATTCTTTAAAATCAATCTGCCATGTACATTTTTCCTTTTACTTGCTACATATCTAAAAAACTGTTTAGGATTCTCTTTAGCCTGCATGGCCAATGTTCTTTCGTAATCCTTTTTTGCTTTTCTTACCACACTCGTCACCCTTCTGGCCTGCGCTTTATACCGTTCATGTGCCTGCCAGTCACCCTTCTCCTTAAATTCCCTCCATAGTTGTTTCTTTTTTTGCAACTTAATGGTGTCAAGCTTAATGGTGTTATTCATCCATTTAACCCCTACTTGATTTATTATTCGGACTCTAGGTATACAGTCAGCCATTGCTTCATGCAAGCACTTCTTAACTACCTCCCATGCACCATCAACTTCTAGTCCTTGCAGTTGTACATGCCATGGCACTGAACCAATCAAACTCCTAAGCATGTCATACTTTCCAGCCCGATAATTCCACATGTACCCTGTCTTAATTGAAAATTCTACACCTTTAGCCACCTCCCAAGTTAAGACCCTATGATCACTCTCACCGATTGGTGGCAATGTGGTCATATTTGTTACAGCCAAATCCTCAGATGTAATTACTAGGTCAAGCACTCTCTGACCCCTAGTATTTTCCATTACATGCTGTCGCAGATAGTTATCCCTTAATAACCGCATAAAATCCAGTTCCTTCCTCCCGTGTGTCCTCTCCTCACTCCAATCAATGCGACCATAATATATATGCTAATATGTTCATAAAGATTACCACCATCACCACTCTTCAAGTGCCTTTGCCAACAAGGGTTATTTTCTGGTTTTGTCTTATTTCGCAAATCTACCAATTCAAGATGATATAGTTATCATGCCTCCGTAGTGCAATTGGAAGAATGACAGTACATTGCGCCCTTCGATTGGAATAGGCCTAAGTTCAATTCTCGTCTTGACGGGAGGAATCTTTATGCGGACTTTTTCAATTGAAGGTGAGTTAGCCAATCTCATACGGAGGCAACAGGGTTTTTTCTCCCGGAAACTCGGGTTTTTCATCCTGCATACAGAAAAATCGGCTGTTCAGAACACACGCAATTTACAGACAAAAAAATACTAGTTGTGGTGGTGGGTGGTAGATGGCGTTGATTGGTAGTAGTGGTGGAGATAGTTGTATAGTTGGTGTCCTCTTGCGATGAATCTTCGGACTCCTTGGGGGTGTCACAAATAATAATAATAATAATATTTCAGGATACCTGTTATATTTGACCAGCTCTCTTCAAAGTATACATTCCCATAACTCCCCTTTAAATAAGTCAGAAAGATCACTGCATTGTTGATCCTGTAAAGGCTAACACCCACATTCATTTTAGTTCATCAAGGATGGCATGGTTGCTTAAAGAAATTAGAGAGGGAGAAGTTAGTGAAACATACTTTGAAACCAGGTCATAGGTAAAGGAATGAGGAAGACTAAGATTTAAGCGGATTGATGCAGTTATTATTTCTTTAAAACAGCGTTTCCCAGATTCTTCCTACGGCGGAATACTTCCCAACTTCTGAAATTTTCACGGAACACCTTGGTTATTGTGTCATGTATTAATAATTACTTATGGAATAATCATAAGGAGTATTAGTACAGTTATGTAAGTTATGTATATGGTGTGACATGTTGGCAAATATAAAATTACATTTAAATAAGTTATCAATCACTGGACTAATGAAATTTTGAAGCATAGTGTCGTTTCCTCAGGCCAACATCATTAAATTAATTTGTACTGATTTTCATTGACATATCCCATTCCGATCACCAAAAATTTATATTATTATTATAGGTACTTACGAGTGAATGCAGACTTTTTCTCCTGTGTGCTAGTAGTTTTCCCTCTCCTTTTGTAGATCTTGGAGATCGCTTTGTAGGCTGGAGGTGGATGAATCACTATCTGTTGCATCACAAACACCTTGTCTAAGAGATTTCTTAACACCAAAATTAAACAAAGTCTCTTGTCTCTTATTCATATTAAAATTTAAATCTGTAGATCTATTACTTTTAAAAAATCATGGCACTATGGTTTCGAAACAAGCACTTTCACTCATTCAAACATATATCTACTTCATGCCTTTTTACATTTCAGGCTTCTGATAGCTTTTTCTACTTACTGATATGTACTCCTATCTGCATTCCTCTTGAATATTTTCTACTACTGTTCTGTCACTGCTTGTTTTATTTAACACCCTTTGAAAGTATCTACTCCAGACATCTAACATATCCTTATCTTCAATTTTCATATTACTTTTATCATTTTTTTTTCATTCATAGCATCTTTTGTCCATTTCTAAACTTTTTCAATAGCCTCCAAAACAGTTTGGCATCTTCCTATTATATATCTGAGATATATTATATATATTTCATGTTTTCTTGCTGAAGTATTCCCATGAATTTTGTTGTTAATTTTAATATAGTTTAGATGCCTCAGATGTTTCTTTCCATTCTTCTAGGGAATCTAATGACTTATTTGCTAGGAACTTTCAGTATGCTTTGTTCTTTTACAAGACTGCTTCTTTAATTTCTCATATCTACTATGGCATTCTTATTTTTCTATCCTTGCAGACAACTTTACCAGATGCTTCCCTAGCTGAATCAATCAATGTTTTCATCTGAGTTTCCACACTGAAACTCCGAGGTTTAGTTTCTTGTTTTTGAATTGTTTCATTTTTGCTTCAATAATATTTATATACTTATGTCTACACTTTACTATAAAACCTGCTTAACTTGACTTCCTTTTACAACTTTCTTACATATGCCAGCAAAGGTTGGTCGACTGGTAGAGCCTCTGCTACTAATGGCTCATGAAAAAAGTTAAGCAAGTTTGAGCACGGTTAGTAGTTTAAAGGGGTTTAATCGTTCGATGCTGTTGGCACACTCTCCCTTGAAGAGTCCTTGGACTCCCTGGAGGTGTCACATAATACTACTACTACTACTAATAATAATAATAATGGTTCTTTTCAATGTGAAATTCATTTTTATTCCACTTAAAACTAAGTGATGATCACTCCCAATTGCAAATCCTCTATATAGTCTGCTATCCTGAAGATATATAATAATAACATAATCAAGGAAGCTTTTCTTATTTCTTGTGTGTTCTCTCCATGTGAACTTGTGCACATCCCTATGTTGGAACATAATGTTCAATAAGTAATCCATATTCTGAGCAGAAATCCAGCAGGTACTTACCAGTATTATTAGCCTTGCTCTTTTCTCCAAAATTTTTTTTTCAAAACTTTTCTATATGGCAGGTGGGATTCATTACCTACTCTGCTGTTTAGATATATAACAAGGGCCACTTTTTCCTTTTCTTTATGCACGCTGCTTGCTCCAATGACTCAAATATTTCCTTTCCTTTAGTGTTACACAGTGATCAGCATTCATTTTACACAAATTATGGACTCTATAACCATGTTATAAATAATTATTTTAATTTCCTGATGTTTTGACCTTCAGTATGAAGATCATCATCTGGAGTACACACACACACATATATATATATACAGAAACAAGCTACATTACATTTCACATAATATGCTGAAGAGACAATGATTTGATCAACGGTTATTCTACTGGCCTGACCTCTAGTGAAAATAAAAATATAAATTTTTTAAAAAAACAATAAATAAATGAAATAAAATAAATTTTAACTACATTAAAGCTATATTCTATTTAAGACAACATCAGAGAAACATTCTTTCATATAGATAGTTTTGTTACAGTAAACGTGATGTCCTAATTTAACATGATAATTGTTATCTTAGATTTAAGGATCCTGGATTACTTATGGTCTTATTTATAATTAACTCTTAGGGAGAAAGGTTAAGTGGGGATAGAATATGTGCTTTCCATATGCTTGGGATTATTAGACCATCATTATTGTTAAGATTAGGGTCATTGATAAGAATCTCACAGGCTCCTTAAATTTACGTTCATACCATGTTTCGGTGTGATGTAAACAGGTGCTTTTCCAGTCAATTCTATGTAAGGTGTTCAAAGGCATGATCAGAAATACCAGCTTGACCATAGTTATTATATTTAATGTGTTGTTTGTGTTCCTTTTTACTGATAGGAATTGTGCATCCTGTTTACTTTTCTTGAGCAGTGTTGCCAAAATAAGCCATTCTATACTTATTCAGTGGGTTCTAACCTGTTTGTGTCGTCTTTGGGTCAGTAATGCCAATCATATTCGTGTGGCACTTTTCTTGTACAAGTTAGATTTCCTTTTGGTTAATATTCTTTTCGCAAATATAGTTCCTATCTTCAACAATTCTTCTAATATTAAGTTTGTACTTCTAGATATTGAGTTGGACTCTGTTCAATAAAATCTTGAGAGACTGATTCAATCCTCACCAAATTGATGATGGATCGGAAGTATACCAAATTATATCAAATAAGTGTGCTAAAAATTCATGGGATTATTAAACTGATGGAGGAAGGGGGGGGGGAGAAGAAAAGGATAGCAGTTTCTACATATGGAAAGAGTTAGGTGTTGTTGATTATTAATAATGCTTAATGGTATAAACAACATCAAGAGAGAGAAAAAAAATACATTTAATAAACTTACAAATATTTCACTGGGTTTCTACCAGCATTATCAGAGCACAAAGCACTGAACTAAGTAATTGTGGAAATCAATTCAAATTTTAACCAAAAACAGAGCTAAAGTCCTTATACGGTGCCTTCTATGGGATGGATAACCATTAGGCTAATTTAGAGAAGTTTTGTTGAGCTAGTGCTTCGTGGTTGATGCTGATTCTAAAATAGTCTCTCAGAGTTATAATGATTTTTATAACTCTGATATGTAATACAGACATTTTCCTCAATCAGTATCCAGAGCACGGTTTGCCAATCTAGATTTGCTGGACAGATGATTACTGATGTAATTCTCATGTTCTTCAAGGGAGATGTTAACTGATATACCAGTCTATCCAAAATTAGGTGCAGGGAACTTTATACATTCTGGAAAGTTCAAGAGGATGCAGTTCAATTTTAAGAGAATGTATGACAGTAGCTTTCTGAATGAAATGTTTGAAAGTGACGTGGAAATCATATTTGAAGAACACTTTGCTATTTTTTTTTCGATGTATTCTTAACATATGTGATGGCAATGGTTTCGCTGTGATCCTGTGTGTAGGAGGGATGGGAGATGCATGCAGTATTTTATCTATATGGGCTGTCATTGGCTAAAAAGGCCTGCGAACTCATCAAGGGCTGTGTTATTAGAACAAATATCACTGGCTTAGTGAGTATATTTTGAGGATGCCATTACTGATGACAAGGGTGGTGGTGTGACTTTTTATGTAAATACCTTCTTTATGAGTGGGTTTTACTGTAAATGGAAAAGGATGAGCTATTATGAAGTCGTGTCACTAGTGTATCTAGAAAGGAGATACAATTGTTACTTTCTTTTTCTATGATGAAGTTTATTTTAGGATGTCAACTGTTGGAAGGTTTAAGCTGTTTGGTAATTTCTTTGGGCCAAGCTGCAACTGTTTTTAAATAATTTATACACTTTTTTCCTTTTGGGATTTTGTAGAATCCTAATCTATAATCTGAACAGTCGATGAGTCTTTAAGATGATTATTTTTTTTTTTGAAGTAATCTAATTAGTTTATAATTACAGTTACATTTCCTTTTTCTGCTTTGTTACAATAATATGTTTATTGCTATAGTTTTAAGTTTATTCTACTACTGATATTTCTTTAGGTGGAATGTTAATCTTGGGAGGTTAGTCTTTCATTAGAATACTACATACATCTATATACTACCTAAATTCACATCATTATTAGCCACTGTGGGTGAAAGCTCATAGATAATTCTTCCACCTCCTTCAAGATTTTGCCACTAATTGTATACTTTGCATATCTGCAGATTGCTAAAGAATGAACCCCCCCCCTAACAAACCCATGCTGACCATAAAGAATACTGCTATTATCAACTCATTTCTGAATCCTAGTTCTAACAATCTTTCTAACACACCTTAACAACGATTCCAGACACAAATTGGCTTATAATTTGTAGTTGCAGTCCTATAATCTCTCCACTTCCCACTTGTGAAGGGAAAGAATTTTCTCCATCTTCCACTCCATTTGAAAGATCAATGTTAAATAGGTGTGACAAAGGTGCTGTTAATTCCATAGAACATTCCTTCAAGACACGTGGTGATATATTGTCAAGTCTTGCTGCCTCATTATCATCAAGTTTCCTTCATTCCTTGTATCATTAATCCCCTCCTCCAACAAACCCTCTACACTCCAATTTCTCTTATAACCTTCATGAGGATGAAATACCCTGATAAACTGCTCGCTGAATGCTTCAACTATATACTCCGCATCAGTTACTGATCTGCCATTCTTTCTTCTACTCGCTTATTTTATTACCAAAGTTCACATTATTCTGTCAACAAAGTGCCTTCTTCTTCTTCCGAAAAGTGGAGGAAGTAGGGGAGACAAGAGATCTGGGGTTGATGACTGATAGAAACCTGAAATTTAGGGGATATGTTGCAAAGGTAGTGAAGGTAACACAGAGGATTGCTGCAAAAATGAGAAGGACACTGACCTGCAGAGATAAAATGGTTATCATTCCAATGAATAAGACTCTGATCAGACCACACTTAGACTACTGTTCTCAGATCTGGACCCCATGATTTGAAGGGGATAAATTAGATGGTTTCAGGACTGTACAATGTTAGTTATGAAGATTGGCTGAGGGAGTGTGGACTGCAGAGTTTGGTGGATAGAAGGAGAGGTTATATAACTGAGACTTTTAAAATGTTGAGAGGTGATTACAGGGTTGACACTGGGAGTTCTTTTGCTTGGTTGAACAGCTGGAAGGAGTCATGACAAGGGGCCATCCCTGGAAATTATGAAAGGAAACTTTGAGAAAGAGGGTGAGGAGTGGTTTCTTTGCATGGAGGGTGGTTGAACCATGCAATGCATTGCCTGATAGAGTGGTGAGAGAGCGAGAATGGTCAATGCAAGGAGTGGTATGATAGACTGTGTTTCCTAGGAGGGACCTCCCTCAATGAGTCTTTTGACTCCATGGAGGCCTGAATAATAATAATAATAATAATAATAATAATAATAACAGTCCTACCTTATTTAGCCTTTTCACCTTTGGAATGCACTCAGACATTGCTGCTGTTAAATAGCTCTTGATTAATGCCCAAGCAGTATCTCTCTCTCTCCCCCCTTTTCACTCAACTGCTCTTTCCATACTATAGCTCGCAGATGTTCCCTAAGCTTTTCATAATCACTTGCTTTTTAGTTCTTTACACATCCCTTCGTCACAAAAGTTATACCATGACTGGATACAACCCAAGTGAAGCCATCATTGTCACTCTCACCAACTGGGAGAAGATTAGATGCTACATTCACAATCACATCCTTTGATGATATAACCAGATTTAAGAGTGTTGAAAGTTCTTCAACTTGGTTATACTTTAAATTAAAGATGTCAAGAAATTATGTTTCGTCCTTTATCCAAATGCAAGCAAACAAAGTTTCCAAATAAAGTCACTTCGTGACTGGGCTACTTGTATACAGACGCTAATGAATTCACATCAAATTGCTTTAATATCCCATAATGCAATGCACATACATTATCGACACGTATGATGCTATGCATTATGAGAACGACCACTACCCAGACTGGTTTCGACCTTCATTGAGATTTCATCAGTGGGCACCAGACCCAGAAGCAATACCAAGGTTGAAGTAATGCAGAAGTTATATTTTATATTTCCATATACATATTTCTGGGTCTGGCTCTCACCGATGAGGCCTCAATAAAAATCGAAACCATTCTGGGCAGTGGTCCTTCCCATAATGCATAGCACTGCAAATGTCCGTAGGGATATGTCGTTGCTTTACGGGATACTAAGGCAACTGATGTGAAGTCATTAGCCTCTATATACAAGTAGCCCAGTTGTGAAGTGACTTCGTGTACTTCCTTATACGAGTTGCCCCAGTCCTGAAAATACTTCAGGCCAAACTTTGTTTGCTTACACTTGGATAAAGGATGAAACCAAGAATATAATTTCTTGGCATCTTTAATTTACAGATCTAAGACTCCTAACCCTAATTGTGCCCTCTGTTACATATTGTCTAAGTTGTTGTCCCTTAAGAACTCTGAGAAATTCAATGCCATTACTCCCTGATGCTATCTCTTAAACCGATCAATACTACCGTAATGGAAATTGCCCATAATGATATTGCTCTTCACTTGCTCACAAAGCCAATTCAAGTTGTCTATACATTTTTTCTCTCCACCTTTTCCCCCCTTGTATCTCATCCTTGTGTGTGGGCATTATTTCTCCACTATCATCAGGAGCACCCCCTTTTCACTTCTTGCCATTCCTATCCTCATGAAAAAAAAAAAATCATACCTTTCCATTTGTATTGCTGTAAAGATATCATTCTTATCCATCTAATTAGAAGAAACACACGTATAAACCACAGTGAAAATTATTTAATTGTAAATATTTCGTGTGTAAATATTATACGTGTGTTTCTTCTAATTATGAACGCACCACAGGTTTCGTTATTTAAAAAAAAAATTATCCATCTAGGTTTCACTTATTCCAACTGTTTTTGGGGAAATAAACCCAACCTATACAATAATTTTATCTTCTTTATTTCTGATACTCCTGGCATTCATAAATAAGCATAACAGTTAATTTCTTGGTTTATAAGCAATAATCCCAAACAAGGACACTCCTTACCTATGATTTCTCCACACTTGCTCCTGTTTGTTCATCCTTTCCCTTTGTCCCATATATTCTCCCAGACGCAACTGCAGGTCATTTCATTCATATGCTGATCATCCACATTCATCAATGCTTTCAGAATCTATTCTCCTTACACCATATCTCCCTGACCCACCCAACATCTCTGTTCAACTTGATTCCTGTTCTCACATTCTCATCTACATTCACATTGCTCTCATGCAGTCCATTCTGTTGTTCATTCACATCATTACACTTTCTTCCAGCAGTAGCCTTTCCAGATGGCTCACTCCAAAAAAATTCAGATGCAATTCATCACTTTTATACAGTTCCATTCGTCCCTCAAACTCATCCCATACATTCACAAAACTGCACTCTTTTTCTTCAGATAATTCTGCTAACATTTGATTTAAGATAGTGGTTCTCCACCACAACTCATCATTGTCATAACGAGGAAACAGAAACTACTCTTCCTATGATGCTGTTGTCTTTGTCTTTCACTTTTATCAATAATCTCCTATATCCATCCTCACATTCTCCCTATGCCCAACTAAATCATTCATTCCAACCATAACCACTAACTCCCTCACACACTTACTTCACATATCTAGCATCAAATCATCCTGTTCGTCCTCATTCCTGGAAAAAAAAACCTGTGCATCCTCTCATCCACTAGACCTTGGGTCATATACTACTTCTTTTGCTTCATTATCTTTCATTTTATACTTTTGCACTCTTCCATTAGTATCCACTAGATGTCTAATTTCATTTTGTCTAGGTCTCATCTCATTTCTCATCATATCATTCTGAAATTCTTGCATTCCAGCAATCATTCCATCAGCCAGATTTTCTTTCATTCTATCTACTAGAGAAGATGAGGTGTTGAACACTATTCATAACTTATTTTAACAGTATTAACAACACCAAATGAACTATTTTATAAAATAGTTCATTTAGTGTTCATGCTCTCCTATGAATGAACTCCATCCTCTAGTATATCCTGGAATGTATGAAGTTCCTTGTGACTGTGACTTGGCCTACTATGGTTGACAGGAAGATAAATTAACACCCACATTGGAGAACATAAAAAATACATTTGATACCATTACTATGAAAAGTCAGGACTGGCAGACCATGGTTGGACAACCCTTCATGCAGGATAAGATGGAAGAAAACCAATGTCCTATTTAGAAGTGATTACTATTATTATTATTACGGGTATCTCCATGGAGTCAGTAGACTCATTGTGGGAGACCCAAACTACCAAAACAATATCTATCATATCTCTTCTTGAATTCATTTACAGATGAAGAACTCACAACTGAGTCAGGCAATGCATTCCACTCATTCACCACCCTCCAGGTGAAAAACCTCGTTCTCACACCCTTGTTAACCACACTTTTCCTTAATTTCCAGGGATGACCTCTTGTTCTTTCATCACTATTACACAGCTGAAACATTTCCCCTGCATCAATCTTATAAAACTCTTTTAGTAATTTAAATGTTTCTATCATATCCCCTCTTCTCCGCCTATCAACCAACCTCTGCAATCCACAAACTCTCAATCTATCAATGTAGGGAGCATTTTTTACATCACTCACCAACTTGGTCACTCTTCTCTGAACCCTCTCCACAGCCTCCTCATCTCCAAGGAATCCAGGTGACCAGACCTGAGCACAGTAATCCAAATGTGGAAGTATCAATGCCTTATAAAAGGGAATAATAACCTCTTTATCTCTGGACGTTAGTGTGTTCCTCAATAACCAAGTAATCCTATGTGCAATCTTGGACACCTTAGCAATGTGTCTCCTGAACTTCATCTCCCTATCCACCAACAATCTTAAGTCCCTAGACTCATCATCTCTTGGAGTACTTCCATCAATGTAGTAATCTTCTAATCCCAAAATGCATAACTTTACATTTTCCCACATTCAACTGACATCCATTACCTTTTGCTTGTTTTGCTAGCTTATTTAAATCATCCTGTAAACTCTCAACATCGGCTTAATTTTTTATTGTGCTACCCAACTTTGCATCATCAGCAAACAACTGAATATCTCCCTTTAAGCCATTTCCTATATCATTTATGTACAAATTAAACAATAACAGCCCAAGCACAGAGCCCTGAGGCACACCACTGGTCACCTGCCTCATCCTGGACTTCGCTCCTCCATATACTACTTTCTGGTATCTCTCCATGAGCCATTCTCTTATCCATATCACCAGTTTAGTATCCATCCCCATCTGCTCTAATTTGAGCAAGAGTATTCCATGGGGGTATCCTGTCAAAAGCCTTAGCAAATTCCAGAAGTACCAACTGTGTAGCCATTTCCTTTGTCCAACTCAGATGTCATTCTATTATAAAAACTTAATAAATTGCTAAAGAAGGATTGACCTTTAACAAAACTATGTTGGCCCCTATAGAGTATCATATCCTGATCCACCCATTCTTGAATTTTGTCATTAACCAACTTTTCCAATACTTTTAACCACCACGCCCGAGATGGTGATTGGTCTGTAATTAACTACTACAGTTTTAGAGCCACCTTTATGCAAACTAACTATTTTGCCTTCCTTCCACTCCCTAGGGACTATACCAGAGTTCAAAGTTAAGTTAAATAACCAAGTAAGAGGCATTGACAATTCCTTTGTACATTCAAGCAACACCCGAACTGATATTCCATTTAAACCTACAGCAGTGTTTGCTTGTAAATTTTGCAATATACTAAGTACCTCTGATTTCTCAACTTCAATTCTCACATTAGTTATTGTTACAGGTACAGAGATATCCTCACTTGGATGATAGACTTTTGAAAAGTGATCACTCAGTAACTCTACTATTAGTCACTACACCTGAATTTGTTACCTCAATACCATCAGCAACAACTAAAGTCATCCTTCCGAAGTCATTCTTCCTTTTACTTGCCACATAGCGGAAGAACTCTTTGGAATTATCCTTGATCTCTTTCGCTAAGGTCTTCTCATAATCTGATTTAGCTTTTCTTACTATGCTGGTAACCTTCCTAGCTTGAGCCTTGTACTGCTCATGGGTGTACTGATCACCTTTCTCCTTGTAAATTCTCCATAACATTTTTTTTTTGCAGATCAAGCTTGATACTACTCATCCATCAAAAGCCTACCTTGGTTATCTTTCTGACCATGGGGACACATTCTGATATTGCCTTCCTCAGATACCTGCTGATTTTATCCCATGCACTGCTAACATCTTTCCCCCTGCAATATGTTCTGCCATGGGACAGCTGTAAGCTCACTCCAAAGCTTGTTATAATTGCCTAATAGTTCCGTATATACTCCTTCTAAAGAGAGAAATCCACAAATTTTGCAACCTCCCAAGTCAATACCACATGATGACTCTCACCAATTGGAGGTAACGAGGACTTATGCATATATCCTCTGAACCAATGACCAGGTCCAACACTCGCACATCACGTGTCGCTTCAGTTATGCACTGTTTCAAGTAATTATCTCGTAGATGTATGAATTCCATTTCCTGTTTGCCATGTGATATTTCCTCCTTCCAATTGATATCACCATAATTAAAATCCCCAATAATAATCACTAACCCTGCACTCATTGCACTAATTTGCTGATGCATGAATTCAACATCAACCCCCGTACCCCCTGGCCTATAGCAGCAACCAATTGTATATTTGGTTGCGTTGGTCACTATTTCACACCAGACCCCCTCAAATGAACTATCATTCACATGTCTACCATCTTGATATACTACTTTATTTGGCTGCAACTCATCAACAGTACTCTCCCCCCCATTCTATCTTCTCTATTCTCCCTGAAAAATACTGTACCCATCACACTCAATTCCAGTAACCACCTCTGCTGACAGCCAAGTTTCACTAATGCCTACAACTTTTGGTGAGATTGCACTGACTAATGCCAAAATTTCTTCCCTCTTATTTCGAATGCTTCTTGCATTAGTATACAAAAATTGCAGATTCCCTTTAGTTCCTGTACCAGCTTTCGAACTGATATACATGTCACTAATTTCAGTAGTCCCATGCCGATTTTTATCCACTCTATTCTGCAATTTATTCCATGAATAAGGATTAACAAATATACAATCACTGCTTAAGTTTCTCCCTCTTACACCCAACCTTTTCAATTTTAGTTTCCCTGCCCAATTACTTGTTCAGAAAACAGTAACTTCTTCAATAGCTTATGACCTTCCATGTTCAGATGCAACCCATCTCTTGTATACAGCTGTCTTTTTGCGTTCAAACACACTCCAGATCAACAAATTCCAGACCTCTTTTTTGCACATTCTTGCAATCATATCATTCATTATCATCGCTTGTCTACTTAACTCATAATTGTCAAAACGAGGCAGCACACACACACACACACACAATCCTCCCTTTGACACTTTTCTTCTTCACGATATCTAACAATGTTCTTAAATATTTTTCTACCCGTTTATGCTACTGCTCAAGTCATTTGTACCCACTATAGCTATCATCTTTTCTGCATCATGCCCTCTTTTTATTGCTAAAACCACTCTCTCTCTACTGTTCCACCATCCAAGCACTCCTCCAGCATTCTGCTCTCCATACCCTTAATCACAGAATCACCATATATTGTACCACTCATAACTTCATTCAAGTCCAAACAAGCATCACTCACAGCCTCATTTTCTATGCTATTTATCATGACTTTATCAGTTTCAATTACGCAATGCTCTTTTACTTACTCCCTCACTCTCATGACATCTAATTTCTTTTAGACCTCTTGTGCATTCATTCTGTTGACTCCCAATCACTCCCATACTATTTATTACTTCATCAAACACTCTCCCATACTTAATCCTGTTCTAGTTACTTCAGCTAAAGTAATCTCCATGGTCCTAATTTCTCTATTCAACACATTTAACTCAGTTTTAATTTCCAAAACCTCCTTACTGAGCAATTCCAATTCCTCTTGCAGAAGATGAAGGTCACTTTTCATTTTCACGAACTCCTGTCGAAGTTCTTCTGCTACGGTCCCGATGTCTGCTTCCATTTCGAACTACTCCAGCCTATCCGAACACTTCTCACATACGTTGATGTTTTCATTCTTCTCATTTAGCCAAACAGACCACAGATCCTTCACATTCTTCGGCGCATACATATAGCAGTTTCCGTAACACATCCATTGCAAAAAATCCAATACAGACCCAGACTTTCATATAAAAGTCCTCTGAGCCGCTGATGTACTTCTCTTGTGAGATGCCATCTTTAAACGCTGAATTAGTGAAACAAACAGCAGCAAAAACACAATATATACGACAGAGTTTGAAACAATAACACCACTGAAGGACACTTATATCCAATCAAAGAACTGCAGCACAATTTGAGGCAAAAAGCCACACTATTGTTACACCTGATATCCTGAGAATATAACATTCTCAGTTATCATGGTGTAACATGAAAAATAAATAACATAAATTAAAAAACCCTGCATAAAAAGAATGATTTAATTAATAAAATATTCTTGCATCCAGTATAAATTGAGTGAAATGTAAAGGTCTATTGTTTAGTTAAGATAACAAAAGAAAAGAATGTATTAAGATGTATTATGACTAAACAAGGAATTTGTATTAAATAAGTAGCTAACTAAGAATTAATATAGTAATGCGATTAAGAATGAAAGAGTTAAGTACATAAGTGGAAAAGAATGAGTCATGGAATACGCTATGTGAGAGGCTACAGATTAAGCATTAAGTAGAATTCTGAGAAAGGTATTTGAAAGGGGTTAAGATAGAGAAATAAACGCTAACAAGAGAAATAACGGAATATCGCTTAGGGCCTATACCCGGATAGAAACTTTGTTACGAGATGCCGATCAAAATGACGTATGGCGGCCAAATGCTACCCAATTGGTAGACAGACGGAAAACTAGTAGGAGGTGGGAAAAGGAAGTAAGAAAGAGCGCCGTTAGGGAAGCAGCTATAAAATGGTTGGTAACCCCCCCCCCCTCGTGGCTTTTTTCAAGGAGTAGGCTCTTGTGGGTTTAGGAGAAGACGTTTAGATAGTCAAGGAGGCTTTAGGCCTTTCTGCCTTTTGGCAGAGGAGAAGAAACGTTTGGATAGTCACGGTGGTTTTAGTTTGGTTTTCTAGTGGATTTCACGGTGTTCCTGAGTGGAGAGATATGGCTTATATCCTCATGCCACAACAAGGAATCGAAGGTGAGCGGGAAAGCTATTCCGGTATTCCTATGTAGAAAGCGAAATATACCATGGAGTCATAGGAAACTGTGAAGATGTCGATGTCCTCGTTTCGGACAGTACAGCCGACCGCGCAGATGTTTATATAGCACTGAATTGCAAGAAGATATGCAAGCAAGTTCGTTCAGTAGAAGGTAAAGGCCCGTAAGTGAAGCTATAGAAAGGTATTGTGAAATTTGTCTTATGTTAACTAGAAGTTGTTTGTGATAGGTACCATTGTCATAATACGGAACTATTAAAGTAATTAGGAAGAAATGATAATAGGACTTTAGAATTTGATAGAGAGTGTTAAAAATAAGTTAGCTAGAGTTGATAATTTGTGAATAATTAATTGTCCTAAGAATCTTGAGTGCCTACTATATTGTAAAAGGAAAGTTAATGACATAGTTGTGTGTTAATGAAATGGTTTTGTTAATGTTGAGTTTGATTAGTGTGAATTGAGTAATCAAGTAGCCTGAGGAATTTGAATGCCTAGTGTGATGTGTAGAGAATCGGAATTGTCATAAGTATGTGCTAGAGTAGTTAATGATTTTGTTAGTGTACTTGAAGTTGAATAATCTAATAGTGTGTGGTAATCTAATTTGTCCATGTTAAGTGAATTCATGTTTTTGTATGAAATTTTTTGGCGGCATGATCGTAGTAACTTTTGTCGAATCATAGCCCAACTACTTGTATTAACACGTTCGCTGCCACGTAACTTTGGCATGGTCTGTTCCCCTACGCCGAGCAGTTTTACTTCTTCAAGGTCAGTACGATAATCTCGTTACCAGAGGTAAACGACCTACGAGTATACTCGTAGTTGGCTTGTAAAGAGCATATACGGTCTATGAGAATACACAGTTTTGAAGCTAGCCCCACAAGCCAAGCATTTTCACTTCTTCAAGGTCACTACAATAATCTCGTTCCCGGCGGTAAGCGTCCTACGAGTATACTCGTAGCTGGCTTGTGAAGCAGGTTTACCCACTACGAGTATACTCGTAGTTGGCAGCGAACGTCTTAAGCTAATTTTAGTGTGTAAGTAATTTAGTTGAGTATTTTGATATGTACCATGTTTAGAGAAATAATAAACCTTTTGTTTAATGATAAAAAAGTTGTCTGATATCGCTAATCCAATGCACCGCTTAGAAACATTCGAGCCTAATCATGCGGGGAATTAATGTTAAGAAACGGGAAGTTTAAGGAATTAATGTTGAGTAACAAGAAATAGTGTCACGACTGCAATAGTTACACTTTCAGATATTTGAGTTCTTTTTCTCTGTTTATGTGTAAAATATCCTAAACTAAATATCCCAAAGGGCACAGTTAAAATACAAATACTAGGGATACTACGGGGAACAATAGCTCAGATATTAGTAGAAACTTTAGTGATGTTTTGAAAGTAGAAGTTAGGAGAATATAGACGAAGGCAGTTTGTAAGAAAAACAAACAAAAATCGTAAGATAGGGACGTAACACTATACTTTAATTGAAAAACACGTTTTCTAACATAACTCAACATGACCACCACGTTACCCTCCTCAAGAATTCTCCTAACCTGAACAAGTATGCATTAATTTGCCAGAAATTTGGGAGACTGTTATCTTAAGATCAACTTAATCCTACACAGCATTAATACTTCTTTTTTTTTTTTACAATGTTAGAGGGTGCCAAAATACTTTAGATCTTTTGTCTGTTACAATCTTAATTGTTTCACTTACTAATTGTCATGTGTAAACTAAAACATGCTATTTTGAGTGAAATATAAGCCAGTTAATAAACATCTTTTTTTAATAAAAGTTCATTTGGTGTTGTTTCTTCTATTCTTGCAGTCAGACTAGCTTTTGCTCTGTCAATAAGGTTCACTTCTCTTTACACATGTGTGCTTGCTTTTGCTTTCTCAGTTCATTTCCATATTCACAATCCCATTCTCTGTATTAATATTTTCACACTCACTCTTCTGGTTATGATTCTTAGTTTTACATCAATCACTGCCTTTTGCCTGATATTCTTCACTTCCCATTCCCAAATTTCATTCAACTCATAGTGCATTAAAATAGCACACTTTCTGCAGGTCTTCCTCTCCCATTTCTGTTGTTTAATCTCTCAAAAAACACATCTTCCACATTTGCCAATGCATACATATTACATTACCAACAGTGAACCACCTCACAAAATCTACACTGCTTATGTAGAAATTAAACAGTATTGGACCTAGCATTGAACTTTGTAACACACCACTAGTCACTTGCTTTTACCTGGATTCTGCTCCTCCATATATCACTTTTTGATATCTATCCAGCAGTCACCCTCTTATCCACACAACTAGTGTCATATCCGTCCAATAATTTGCATAACAGAATTCCATGTGATATTCTGTCAAATGCCTTTGCAAAATCCAGCAGGCACTGTGTAGCCATTTCCTTTATCCAACTCAGCTGTCGCTGTATTATGAAAAAATTAGAAAATTACTAAGGCATGACTAACCCTTCACTAAGCCAGGTTGCCCTTCATAGAACATCACATGCTTATCCATCCATTCTCGAATTCTCTTTTTGATCAATTTTTCCAGTACTTTGTTTCACCACTCCTGAAATTCTCATTGGTCTATAGTTAGCTACTGCAGTCTTAGAACCTCCCTTATGTCAAGGAATTATTTTGCTCTCTTTCCACTCTCTTGGAACTTTACTAGAACCAAGACTTAAAGAGTTTAGTTGGTGGCATTGCTAGTTCTCTTGCACATACCCACAAACACAAGCCGATATCCTACAGCTGTATTATACTAAGATTCTGCAATATCTTTAACCTCTAATTCATTCACCTCTGTCACAGCATTAATCTCACTTGGATGATATACCCTCGCAAAGTAGTCACTCAGTAACACAACTATTTTATCTGTTTCTGTCACCTTGTGACCATCAGCACTTATTAAGGTTATTCTTCCATAGTCGTTCTACCTCTTACTTGCTACATAATGAAAGTAACTCTTTGAGATTGTCTTTGGCCTAACTAGCTAGTTTCTTCTTGTAATCTGATTTTGCCTTCCTTACCATGCTGATCACCTTTTTTGCTTGGCACCTGTACTGTTCATCAGTTTGCTGGTCACCTTTCTCCTTATATACCATCCACAGTATTTTCTTCTTTTGTAGCTCATGCTTCATGATATTACTTATCCATCTATCTCCTGACTGATTAACCCTCCTTACCTTAGGTACATAATTTAATATTGCTTCCTCTAAATGACCCTTAACTATCTCCCATGCACTACTAACATCCTTCCTTTGCAGTGTTTTATGTCATGGCAGAGATTTAAGCTTCCTCCTAAGTTTTATATAAATTAAAGATACCAATAAATTATATACTTGGTTTAATTCTTTATCCAAGTGTGAACAAACAAAGTTTGTGTCTGAAGTATTTTCAGAACTGGGGCAACTCGTATAAAGAAGCTAATGACTTCACATCACTTGCTTTAGAATCCCATAATGCAAAGCACATATCTTTGTGGACATGTATAATGCTATACATTATGGGAAGGGTCACTACCCAGACCAGTTTCGACCTTTATTGAGGTATGATAAGTGGGAGCCAGACCCAGAGGTGATAGTAAGGTTGAAGTAATGCAGAAGTCATATTTTCATATACAAGTAGCCAAAAGGTGGCACACCTTATTATTAAAATACTCTGTAGATAGAAATACAATTTTATTAATACAGACCAGTATTTTACAATAAAAACATTTATCCAAACCTACCAGTTTCGCCAACAAACTGTCTGGCTTTTTCAAGGCATTACAGAGATATGAAAGTTAGTAAATGCAAATTAAAAGGAACATAAAAAACGTTGTAAACCAAACTAGTATCTATGGTTACACGTTTCACGTGACAGAGATGACTTATTGTTCTTATTCATTATCACACATGCGTGTTTGTTGTAGACTTGTAATGTGATTACTGGCTAGCTGTAGTTCAGATTGATTGAGAGAGAGGATCAAGTTTTTCCATGAACTGTTTAGAATTACACCCTGATTTTGGTTTCTGCCGGTTATTAGTACTGTTGTGGCTTCCTTAAATACACGATGCCTGTAGTCGTCATCGAGATATGGCATGGAGCTGTTTTGCCAATCTACTGTGTGGTTAGACGTGCAGAAATGATGTGCTAAGCCAGAAGAGATGCTTCTGTTGTAGTTTACATCACCAACATGTTCTTTTTGTCTAATTTCTAAACTTCGTGAAGTTTGTCTGATGTAGGCAAGACCACAGGAGCAGGGAATGTAATATACTCCTGGATATTTGTAGAATGGAACTTTATCTTTCGGAGATCCTAAAACTTGTCTGATGTTGGTTTGAAGACCACTCTGATGTTGTGGGCTCTTAGTATTCTTGCTATTTGATAAGAAATTGACTTGATGAAAGGTATCACTACAGTAGAAATGTGCTGACGGTGGGATTCTTCTTGTCTGGGGTTGTCATTGTACAGATATTTTTTGATGATGTTTTGAAGATATCCATTTTGTGATAATGTGTTGGCTATTAGTGAGAGTTCATTCTGTGTATCCTCCTCTTCTGATATAAACTTTATGGCTCTATGTTTCAACATGTGGATAATGCTCAGTTTGTGTGACTTGTGATGGTTTGAAGTATAGTGAAGATATCTTCCAATATCTGTGGGCTTTCTGTAAATGGATAATTTGACACTGTTAGGTTGTTTTTTTATCAAGATATCTAAAAAATGCAGTTGGTTGTTGTTTTCTACTTCCAGAGTGAATTTTATCTTGCTATGTATTGAGTTGATTTTATCCACAAACGATTTTAGATTGTCTAAGCTGTCTTGCCATATGAATATATCATCCACATATCTCCACCATGTAGATGGTCTCGGAGAGATTGCAGAGAGAATTTCTTTTTCAAGTTTTTCCATGAAAAGGTCTGCACAAGATGGTGATAGTGGCTTCTCATTGCTAGGCCTTCTAATTGTTGGTATATGGTGTTGTTAACCTTGAAGAAATTAGATTGACGGCAGTGTCTAAACATCTGTGTGATGTCTAGAGGAAAGAGGAACAATAGCAACAACATGAGAGTTAGACATTTGAGTTTAATAGTTTTCTTTTCTCCCACCTCCCCATATGTCACATTCAGCAACACAAGCATGATTTCTCTTTTTTCCTTCCCCTCTCACTGTTCGCTAACTTCCTCTTCCCCCCTGATCCCATACTCACAGAATTCGACTGGCATTAACCAATGAAAATATATTCTTCGCAATTCAAACACGTGCGTTATAAGATCATTACAACAATGAAAAGTGAAATTTTTTTTTTTCATATTTGTCGTACATGTGTTAAATTAGTGGTTTTACATTGAGTTCATCTATGATAATAAAGTAGTGATATCGTAAAATGTCCTAAATAGAGTGAAACAGAAGCAAATAAAAATGTCGTACTTTTTTTTTTCAGATTTAGTACCTTTTTCCTGCATAAGCTGGTACAAAATATTTTTGCTGGGTGGGCACCCTGCCTATCATATATGTTTGTGTCTGGATAGAGATGTCAATAGTAGATTTTTTCTTGATCAGAATTTTTATTTTGAATTCATTTATATTTAATGTGTCTGGATGGAAATGTCAATAGTAAAAATATTTATTTCTCAGAGTTTTTCTTTTTAATTAATTTATATGATTTATAAAGCTGTATTAAAGAAAGGATGTCTGAAACGATTCAGTATCAACTCGAAAACGATGAGGATTGAGAGAGAGGATCAACTTGATCCTCTCTCTCAATCAATCTGAACTACAGCTAGCCAGTAGTTCTTGTAATATAATCACATTACAAGTCTACAACAAACACGTATGCTTGATAATGAATAAGAACAATAAGTCATCTCTGTCATGCGAAACGTGTAACCATAGATACTAGTTTGGTTTACAACGTTTTTTATGTTCCTTTTAATTTGCATTTACTAACTTTCATATCTCCTTAATGCCTTCAAAAAGCCAGACAGTTTGCTGGCGAAACTGGTAGGTTTGAATAAATGTTTTTATTGTAAAATACTGGTCTATATTAATAAAATTGTATTTCTATTATAAAACGACCAAAAATGTATAATTTAAATTTACTCTGTAGATAGTTGGAAGTTTTTCCACTTGGTTATATAATAAATTAAAGATACCAAGAAATTATATACTTGGTTTACTCCTTTATCTAAGTGTAAGCAAACAAAGTTTGCCCCTGGAGTATTTTCAGGACTGGAGCAACTCGTATATAGAAGCTAATGACTTCACATCACTTGCCTTAGCAACATCCTTCCAACATCCTCCTAAGCTTGTCAAAATTAATATAGTTTCATATACCATATATATCCTTTCTTGACAGAATATTTCTCATATTTTACAATCTCCTAAGTCAAGACTGCATTCTCACTTTTGCCAACCAGAGGAAATGCAGCCACCCTGGTTATGAATAACTCTTCTGATCCTATGACAAGGTTAAATACTCTTGCACTTCGATGTTTTTTCCCATTAAAGGTTCTAGCATAATAAATTTAGTTTAATCCTTTATCCAAGTGTAAGCATGAGTTTATTATCCTAAAAATATGATGTGTGTGTGGGGATCAAATGATTAATAAATTTTGTAAAGAAATGATATTGCATATCGTCAAAAGAAAAACACTGCCTAATTACATAACCACCTAGCAATTTCTAGGCAACCTTAGGAGTATTAAGGATTCCACTGTTAAAGAAAGAATAGCTAGAGTAATAATCTGCACAATTATAAAGACAAAGAAACATGGGTCAAGATGCCAACTGATAATTATTACAATCTGATCAGAGGATATACAGTATCCTGTGACTGGGTTGTAATAAATATAATATCCTGAAAAGAAATTATTAATACTATGCATCATAAATTTCTCAATGAAGCATGGAAAAAATCCATTTGGGATTTGTGAACATGGTTTGCTTACATGTTAACATTTGTGATCAAAGAATTTATGTAAGCAGTGCAGAGAAAAACTGCATTCACATATCATCTCTTGTAATTACAAGGACAGTGATTAGCATACATTCGAATAATAACTGTTGCTTTGAAAGTTGCTTGAAGTGCATAAATTCAACTTGAAAGCAGGGTTTTAATGATTTGTTTCTCAGCTAATTTCAGTGAGGTTTACTCGCAAATGTTTATTTACCGTTTGAGAAGTGAAATACACCTTCCTCTAAATATTCCGCACATTCAAAAATAACAAGATTATTTATTACAAAGTTAAAAGAATAGATGGTCCTTACTTATTTTATAAGAATGAACATTTCTGTAATGACCAGATGCCAACTGAATTATTAAATATTAAACTGATGGAACCATATGCAAGGGGAAAATACCAACATATTTACCAAAAAAAAAAAGAGATATAAATGATGGCAATAATTTTAAAGAGTTCATTCTCGCAACTCTAATTTGGCAAAGCAAAACTAGTGGGAGAACTAAACATTTTTTGAAATATGAAAATAAATTAATACAAATGATAAAACGATAAATGAATACAAATAATAAAAATAATAATATAGATATGAATAATACCTATAATATATACATATATATATATATTGATCTCATATTGATTTTAAATATTTAGAACTAATAACTCACCTAAAGATTTTGTGCAATGTATCTAAATTGCCAGTCTGATTGTCTTCCTAAGAGACTTTAAAGTCCGTAACACAACCTGGCTCCTGTTGTCTAACTTCATAGATCAAGCCAGAAGGGAAGCTGAATCATCTGCCATCAGTCTTGAGCTATCTCAAGCAGTTAATCTATCAGCTAGAATACCAAATAACCATCATCATTCTTCCAACAATCTGGACCTTTTCTTAACTCCCTTTATTTCCAAATACACTGTTGGATGTCTGCTCACATTCCATTTTCTACAGATTATTCTCCTTCAGCCAATTATGGCAGTATATAATGGTGCCACCAAGGATGACATCCACAATTTTTATGCCTCTATTCTAATGTTATATTATTTTTCTTGCTCTCCTGATCCAAATGTCTTCACTGAATTAATAACTGAAATAATCCTCAGTGGAATGACAGCACTCCACTGCCAAATCCAGATCTTTATTCAAGTCCTGATTCTCTAAAAAATGTGATGATGCAGTCCAGGATAACAATTCAGCATATGTTCAATGGTTTAAATCAAAAATTAACTTCCAGTTCAACTTACACAACAGCCCAAAACATGTCCAAAAAGTTTTTAACAATTACAAAGTAGAATTCATAAGAATGAAATTGAACAAATTCCCTTCCTAGTCAACTTGCAGACAAGCCTTCTGGTCCGTAATTTATTCTATTGGACATAACTTCTCTCTCTCTCTCTTTCCTTGTTTCTACATCTCTCACATTCCAATGATACCATGGTAACTTCTTCCAAGGATAAGGTAGACTTCTTGGCATTAGTCTTTTCTTCCAATTCGGGGCTACAGGACGAAGGCAAGTTACCTCCTGCCCTACCATAAATTGCTGGTTGCATGCCTTTTCTGATCTTTTGCCAGAAGGGCGTTGGAAAAATTCTGATTAACCCTGAAATAATCCTCAGTGGAATGATAGCACTCCACTGCCAAATCCAGATCTTTATTCAAGTCCTGATTCTCTAAAAAATGTGATGATGCAGTCCAGGATAACAATTCAGCATATGTTCAATGGTTTAAATCAAAAATTAAGCCTCTAGCTATGCTTAAAACTTGGGCTTGAAAACTGATATCTATCTTAGATCATCTATACTAGCTATCATATCCACTTGGTAAAAGTAAGCCCATATCCATCATGTGCCTAAGAGAGAGAGAACATTCAGTCATCAAATTATCATCCATTTCTCATTTGTGAATATTCTCAAAACTGATGGAGAAGACAACAAATATGGATTCTGCCATTCTCGTTTTACGGAATAACTCTACTAACTTTACATACCTTTGCATATAGAGCATAGAAAGATTTGGAGAAACCCACATAGTGGCTCTTGATATTTCAAAGGAATTGTATTCTATCATCAAGGTCTTCTGAACAAGCTCCCACCCCATGATCTCCCTCCTGCACTTCATGACTTCCATTCTGGATGCTCACTGCATGAGACTTCTGTGCTTTTCCTCCTTCAATGACCTTCTCTATCTCTCTCTCTATAACATCAAATTGTATTCATAGTTTGCTGATGAAGTAGTCTCCTTAACTCTTTTCCATTTGATAGACTCTGTACTCAAATAATTGCAGCCTCCAGAGTTTCTCCAAATTAATTGACTAATTATTAAGTACCTAGGTAGGTTTTTATGATTAATAACATAGTTTATGTTGCCATTTCCTAAAAAATTAGAAGTATTCTCAAGTAGGCTGAAGACATCTTAATGAATTTCAATGTTATTAAAACTAAATCTTGTCTTATTACCCACAAGACAGATTCTAATTCACTCATACTTACTTTTGATAATGTTCCGTAACCTTTCAAGATTAGTATCCCCTTTCTTCAGCTGATTGTCATCTTCAGCTTATCCTGACACAAACATCTTAAATCAACAGACTGGTCAGTCTCTAAAAACTTAATTTTTGTTCAAAACATACCTTCTCTCCTGTTCAACTCCTTAACACTTTAAAAGTCTCAGATCTGACCAACACGAGAATGTCAGATTTAGGGTGTTTTCATCTTTCTGAGAATTCTTGATGGCATACAGAAGACAGTGAACTGTTTAACAGGTGACCTTCTCTCTCATACACAGACTCCCTTCAGTCATTTTCCCATAGGTGCTCTGCTTCTGCATTATGCCACTTCTGTAGTACTTTCATGGCATCACTCTAATGAACTTGCCACTACCATTCCTCCACTTTCTTCATTAGAGTAATTTCATAAAAAAAAAATGTTGGGGATCGTACTCATTCAAAAAAACATTATGAGGAAGATTGTTCCAAGAACAGGAGTGGATGGAATAAAGGATAATTATGGGAAGTTTGTTTGATATGTTTGGAGTTGCAAACATATCAAACAAACTTCCCATAATTATCCTTTATTCCATCCACCCTGCTCTTTGGAACAATCTTCCCCATAATGTTTTTTTGAATGAGTACGATCCCCCAACATTTTTTTACGCAACATATTAACAGATTATTTCTTTCTCCTTAATCACCTTCCCAGAAATTGTGGTAAATGTTTCATACATAAACAGTATATATATAAATTCCCTGGAAACTGGGAGGATAGCTCATCAACAGTGCAATCTTCCAGAAGATATATGTAATGATAAAAAAAAAAAAATAGTAATAAATTCTTTTTCCTAATCATTCAGAATTTGATGGGAAATTCATCATCCAGCATACACCAGTGAATCATATATTACAGATGCAAAGACACAACAGAAAAATCTCATTTTTGATTAAAAAAAAAAGTGTTTATAATAGTTTTGCACAGCTCACTGGAAAAACGTCCTCACTGAGAGAAAGGCACTATCTGATGCGATTAGTATTTCAAATAAAACCACATTTCTCATACTGTCATTGCATAGGCTGTGACAAGATAAGTAAATTTTATATTTAATGTATGGTGATATTATCAAGTTTGTGGATATTGAATGTTACTGTGATATATTTGAGTGAGGAATACAGTGTTTGGTTAAATTTCTAAGATGGTATTACATTAATAAATTTAGTTTAATCCTTTATCCAAGTGTAAGCAAACAAAGTTTGCACCTGCAAATATCTTCAGGACAGGGGTAAGGTAGTGCAACACCAGGCAACTCCTAGCAAAGGTGGACCAAGCTCTCATTACTCCTTGTCTCAGTATCTCCCATAATGTAAAGCACATCTCCTTGCGGACATGTATACTGTATGCACTAAGGGAAGGGCGACTACCCAGACTGGTTTCAACCTTTATTGAGGTCTCGTCAGTGAGAGGCAGACCCAAACATGGAGATACTAAGGCAGAAGCAAAAGGAGAGGTCATATTTACCTACAGGAGTTGCCAAGTGTAAGCAAACTTTGTTTGCTTACACTTGGATAAAGGATTAAACTAAATTTATTTTATACTCTAACCAAGTGAAAAATAAACTTCCAACATCTTTCTCTAAATCCAGAGTAATTCAATAATAAGGTGGTACACCTGTTGGCAACTCCTATAGGTAAATATGACCTCTCCTATTGCTTCTGCCTTAGTATCTCCATGTTTGGGTCTGCCTTCCACTGATGAGACCTCAATAAAGGTTGAAACCGGTCTGGGTATTGGCCCTTCCCTTAATGCATAGCAGTATACATGTCCACAAGGATATGTGCTTTACATTATGGGATATACTGAGACAAGGAGTAATGAGAGCTTGGTACACCTTTGCTAGGAGTTGCACTACCTTACCCCAGTCCTGAAGATATTTCCAGGTCCAAACTCTGTTTGCTTACACTTGGATAAAGGATTAAACTAAATTTATTATATAGTCTAACCAAGTGAAAAATAAACTTCCAATGTATTACATTAAATTCATTGTTTCCTGTTAGTGCATTAATATAACATGACAGTGAAAGGAGGATGGTTGTGTAAGTTAGCATGAAAGGTATGTAAAGTGAATAGTGTGGATTTTTCAATAATGGTACAGTGAAATGAATGTAGTATGTATGAAATGAAAGCTGTTGTGGATGTTTATGTGGTCAGGCTGAGTAAGAGAAAGGAGTGATTGTGGGTATGTAGGAAGTGCAATATTGTGATGAACTACGAGGCTTGTTTAAATATAAGTAAGGATAATGGCATCATAACTGAAACGGTAGTTGAGTAAGATTGTGCAAATGTTTTCCAACATTTGCAAAATCTTTCAGCATCAACATTAAAATGTTGATGTTGAAAAACCGAGTGCAATTAATGGTAAGATAGTGAGGGGTTGGTGGCAAACAAGCTTATGTGACTTATGATAAGATAGTGAGAGTGAAAGAAAAAACAAAACAATATTTGAAAGGGGTGTTTAAGGGTCAAAGCTGTATAACTGAGAGGAGACCTCCACATAGCTTTTAAAGGAATGCGGAGAACCGACCAGGGCTTCTGACCTAATGGATACTTGGATACTGAACGAACGAAGAAAAGCTTGGTGAAGAACAAGCTGGATTCAGGTCAAATAGAGGCTGTCAGGATCAGATCTTCACTTTACAACAAATAGTCGAGAAAGCATGGGAATATAATAATGATCTGTATTTAAGTTTTGTCGATTTCGAAAAGACATATGACAAGGTGCCAAGAGAGAAGCTATTCAATATGCTACAGTTATATGGTGTCACTGGGGCATTATATCAAGCAATACTTAGTCTTTATTTGAGTTGTAAGTCAGCAGTTAGAATTGAAGGAAGTACAGGAAGATGGTTTAATGTTAAATCTGGTGTCAAACAAGGATGTACATTATCCCCTCTGTTATTCGTTATCTATATGGATCACATTATGAAGGAAAGTGGTATTAAACATGATATCAGAATTGGAGATGTTAATGTCAGCTCTTTGCTTTATGCGGAAGATGTTATACTTCTAAATAAATCTGCTACAAGTCTGCAAGATTCTCTGACTAAATTGAATAACTGTTGTAATAGATATGGTATGAAGGTCAGCAATAAAAAGACAAAGACAATGAAAATAGGCAGAATCATTGAAAATGTGAACTGTGTTGTGAATGGAGAACCTGTGGAACAAGTAAAACATTTCAGCTACTTAGGCACGATTTTTACTGAAGATGGTAAATTAAATATAGAAATAGACAACAGAATCAGCAAAGCTGGTATGGTGGGAAGTCAATTGAATAAATTCATATGGAATAAGAGAGAAATTAGTCGGAACACTAAATTAGCTGTATACAAGACAGTGTTCAAACCAGTTTTAACTTATAGATCTGAGAGCTGTGTCAGAAGTAAAACACTTGACCAAAGACTAGAGACCACAGATATGAGAGTCCTGAGAAAGATCATAGGCATGAACAGATGGCATCAATGGCAATATCATATTAAAAACGAGGATATTAGGAAAGAACTTGACATTGTCAGCATCCAGGAATGCGTTAGCAGAGCTAATCTCAGGTGGTATGGTCACTTAAACAGACAGAATGGGTGAAGAAAGATTAGCAAAACAAGTGTTCTCTGCCAGGTTGGCAGCAAAACGACCCAGAGGAAGACCAAGATATAGGTAGATTGATACGGTACAAAGTGCCTTAGATGATAGAAATATAAGATCTGATAATGTTTGAGTCTTGACAAGTAACAGACTGATTTGGAGGAAAATTGTAGATAGGAAGTTGGTAATGATGTAATTCTTTTCATATAGTACTATCATATCCTGTACACCCCTTAAGGGTAAATGGCAGGAATTTGATGATGATATTTGAAACCTGAGTTGGTGAAGATAAGGCAAGAGACGAAGTGGATATACAGAGTGAAATGAAGAGAACTGTAGATATATATATATAGAAGAGTGAAGAAAATGGAAATGAATGATGTTAGTAAGAAAAAATGACAAAAGACTCATGATTTGCATTGTATGAGTATTCAATTATTAGAGGTATGTTAAACAAAAAGATGCATACAGTTTGTTTTCCAGGAGATAAAATGAATAGAGTGATTGAGGGGTTAGATATGAGGAGTAGGTAAGCAAAAGAGTTGGTGGTAGTAGTAGGAACCATTGACTGGGAACAAGGAGAATGTAAGACTGGATATAAGGAGGTTGTTGAGAATGATTACAGATAATAGTGTGACAGGAAATGTACTCAGGTCGTTGCCCAGGTGTGACATTGATGAGATAAGGCAGAGAGCAAGGATTATAAATAATATGCTAGTGAAAATGTGTGAACAAAAAGGAGTGCAGTTAGTTAATGTGTGGAATGAGTTTGAAAAATGAAATGAACTGCATAAGAGTGATGGACATTTTAATGGTTTTGGTACAAGTGATTTGGAGAGGCTGCTGCTGGAAGAGAGAGTAATGACTGCAGGGAATGAATTTGAGCAAGTAAGAAGTGATGTGAAAGGATGGGAGAGTAAGGAAAAAGAGACTGAAGTGGTGCTTATGAATGGAGCAGCGAGTAGCATGAGTGTAGAGAATGAGAGAACAGGTGTGCAAGACAAACAGGGATATGGGAAGACTCAGGATGGACAGGGAACATAGCAGAAGAAAGGTTGATGTGAAAGAAGAAGTGAATGAGCATGTATAGACAAAAAAGCAAGGAGATAACCTGGATGACATTGCAAAACAGTTGGATTTGCCAATCCAACCATTTTGCAATGATGTTTGTCATCAACAAGCAAAGATATAGAGCTTATTATCTCTCTTTATATGGCGATAATTCAGCCACATGCTGACACCTGTGCACAGATTTGATCACCTGCATTTCTGGGGATCAGGAGGTGGTCGAGAGGATTCAGAAACGAGTAACCAAGCTGGTAACAGGTCTGTGGAATGTTCCCTATGAGGACAATCTGACGGTGTGTGAGTTGCACAGTTTAGCTGACAGGTGAAGGAGACGGGACATGATAGAAACTTATGTTATTAGAGGGATACTATAAGACTAACACAGAAAAAATTTCTGAAAACATGGGCAGTAGGTGGAAAACAAGGGGATCAACTGGGAAGCTGTCTAAGAGTGTGGTTAGTACAAGTGTGCATACTAGGTTCTTTTCTTGGAGAGCGTTGAATGACTGGTTGGATTACCAGCGGCGGTTGTGTACAGCCCAACAGTGAATAGGTTTAAGGAGATGTATGATAGGTATTGTGTTCATGGATAGAGCGGATCTCCCCGTGATGAGTCTTTTGACTACATGGAGTGCCCACATAAATAATAATGATTTTAAGTCTATTTTTTATATCTTAGCCATTCTTCTAATCATCATCATCAAATTCCTGACATGTACATCAAGGTGTGAACAGGATATGAGAACCACATGAAAAACTTACATCACCACTAGCTTCCTGTCTACAATTTTTCTCCAAATCAATCTGTTATCTGTAAACTCCAACATTATCATATCTTATATTTCTATCTTCTAAGGCACTTTTTACTGCATCAATCCAACTATATCTTGGCCTTCCTATGGGTCTTTTCCCTCCCAACCTGGCACAGAACACCTGCTTTGCGATTCTTTCCTCTCCCATTCTGTTTAAAGTGACCATACTGTCCGAGATTAGCTCTGCTAACACATTCCTGGATGCTAACAATGTCAAGTTCTTTCCTAATATCCTCATTTTTAATATGATATTGCCATTGATGCCATCTGTTCAGGCGCCTAATCTTTCTCAGGACTCTCATATCTGTGGTCTCTGGAGTTTGGTCAAGTGTCTTATTTCTAACCGAGCTCTTAGATCCATAAGTTAAAATTGGTTTCAACACTGTCTTGTATACAGATAATTTAGTGTTTTGACTGATCTCTCTCTTATTCCATATAATTTTATTCAGTTGACTTTCTACCATACAGCTTTATTGATTCTGTTGTCTATTTCTTTATATTTAATTTACCATCTTCACTAAAAATCGTGCCTAAGCAGGTGAAATGTTTTACTTGTTCCACAGGTTCTCCGTTCACAAAGCAGTTGACATTTTCAACGATTCTGCCTATTTTCATTGTCTTTGTCTTTTTATTGCTGACCTTCATACCATATCTATTACAACAGTTATTAGATTTAGTCAGGGAATCTTGCAGACTTGTAGCAGATTTATTGATAAGTATAACATCATCTGCTAAAGTAAAGAGCAGAGATTAATATCTCCAATTTTCATATCAGGTTTAATCCTGCTTTCTTTCATAATGTGATCCATATAGATAATGAATAACAGAGGGGATAACGTACATCACTGTCTGACATCATATTTAACATTAAACAACCTTTCTGTACTTCCTTCAATTCTAACTGCTGACTTACGACTTAAAATGAAGACTAAGTATTGATTGATAAATTCCCCATTGACACCATACAACTATAGCGTTTTGAATAGCTTTTCTGTCGGCTCCTTGTCATATGCCTTTTCCAGATCTACAAAACTTAAATACAGATCTTTGTTGTTTTTCCACAATTTTTTGAACTATTTGTTGTAAAGTGAAAATTTGATCCTGAAAGCCTCTAAGTGGCCTGAATCCAGCTTGTTCTGCACCAAGCTTCCCTTCCACAATCCTTCTCAACAATTCCTGATGTACACTTGCATAAATCTTACCAGGAACATTCAGCAAGGAAATACCACTGTAATTCCCACATGCAGGTTTATTTTTTTTTTTATATATATATATGGGTACTATGAGAGCTCTACTCCAATCATATGGAATTCGTCCCCTCTGTCCAGACCTTCTGAGGTCTGGACAGAGAGGACGAATTCCATATGATTGAAGTATGAGGTATAAGAGCCTTGCAGCCACTGCAAGGCTTTTATACCTCATACTTGAGCATTTCTAGTCATATATCATCTACTCCAGCTGCCTTTCCACACTTCAGGGTTTTGATGGCTTTTTGTACTTCAAACATGGATATGTATTCCTGCTTGTATGCCTGTTGAGGGTTTTTTACCATTGTGCTGTTAATGATTGTTTCATTTAGCAATTTTTTGAAGCAATTATTTCAAGGATATCTTTTTCTCCAGTTCTCATGTCACCTTTATCATCTCTAATTCCTTTTACAGCACTCTTTCCTCCGTTTCTGAGCTTTTTCAACAACCTCCAGAATATCTTGCCACCTTCTTGATATTTATTTTCTATGTTCTTACCAAAGTCTTCCCATCACTTTTGTTTAGCTAGTTTTACACAGTTTTAGCTTTCTTACATTTGTCTCTGTATTCTCAAAGTGCACAAGCTGACTTATTTGTCAGGAACTTTTGATATGCTTTCTTCTTTTCCTTCACTGCCTCTTTAACTTCCTGTGTCCATCATGGAGTTCTGATTTTTCTATCCTTGCAGACAACCTCACCACATGCCTCTCTGGCTGAATCCATCAATGTTTTCTTCAGGATTTGCTACAGAACCTCCAAGGTTTGTTCATTCTAATCTTTACTGCAATAATTAAAATCACCCATAACAATTATCCTTCCTTGAATACTATAGCTACTCCTCCTTTTCCTAATTTTCAATTTCTATTCATAATCATTGCCCCCCCCCCCTCCATTTTCTATATTTATGATCAACCTATTATCAACCTATTATAAGAAACTAATAAAACTGAATTATCATTAAAAAAACGGTATGGAATTCTTATTAAACAATTACCTGAGATAAGGTAATGTAGCAGCTTTAAGCAGAAAAATTAATATAAGATAATTTTCTTGTCCCCAATGATCAACAGCACACTGGTACAAATATGACAGCAACTCAACACCCTAAGAACAAAAAAGGTTGTTAATATAATATTTATATTTTTTCACTTATGTTTATAATTTCATTTATAATGTTTCAATCACAAAGAGACATCAATCAAAACCCTTAACAACAGACCACCACTACAATTAACACATTAATTTCTAATACCTTCAATCTCATAAATATGTGTGTTGAATTAATTTACTATAAAAATAGAAACACTCAACAAAGTTTTGGAAACATTACAGAAATATATTTCCATTAATACTGACTGATATGATCTTTACTAACTGTACACCCACAGATGCGAGACCCTTCGACACTTGTGCATATGTCAGAAGAAGGAGAATCCATTCTGATAATAGCGTAATCAATCTGTCTTGTGGGATGAGTTGTTTATTATTACACATCAGAAAATTAACTTTTCTTTTATGAACATTTTAGTTCATAAAGTGGTAACTATTTTGCTTATATAACAGTTGGAAAATTTTACGTATATAAAGCATGTGATTTCACATGTTGGTGACCAATTTATACATCCTTTATTTCTTTTTCCCCTTCAGCATGAATTAACTATTCTTGGCAATCTACCAGACCAGTTCTATGATCTGTGGGCAGACAATACTTATCTTACTTGCTTCATGCATGGCACAAAAGGCCAAGTTCGGTGTCTTCCAAAGACCACTGCCTTGAGCCACCAGTTCAGAATCTCTCTCCAATTCTCCCAGCCAGCCATTCTTCTTTTCTGTCATTCTCTGCAAAGTTAATTTAGGCCTTCTTTTCCTTTTTTCTTCTGGTATCTATGTCAAAGCCACTTTAGGAATCACTTTGCTGTCCATTCTCATTATGTGTCCACTCCATTTCCACCAGCACTTTTTTATTTCATAAGTGATACTTTTGCTCGGTCAATTTATATAGGCCATTGTTTGTTAATATGATGAAGCCAAAATATTTTAAATATTTTATTCGAGAGCTATTTATTTTAGCTTGCTTCTTTGGTCTTTGGCTTTTTGATCTTATGAATCTGTTTTCATGTCTCTGATCCATATATATATATAATCATACACCCTTAACATTGCTACTGAAGATCTTTATTTTAGTTTTATTGTGATATTTGGATGATTTCCATAATTAGTTTTCTGAAAACAGTATTAGCTTTTGTCAATCTTGACATTATATCCCAGTCAGTTACACCTTCAATATCTATATTTGCTCCCAAGTTTGTAAAATTCTTAACTTCTGAACTTAATATATGCTCTTTACATAACAACTCAATAAAATGAAGTTATTACTTAATAAAATTTTGACGCAATGCAAAATTGCATTATGTCACATTTCTAAGTAAAACGTTTATTTGCATTTCTCATAATTCCTTGTAAAAATATCACTGATCACTAAATATTCAGACAAAGTAAAACAACTGAATGCAGACATGAATGTTGTTCTTTTCTTCTTGAATAATGAACAGCTGATTTACTTCTATGGAAATCCTAACCTAATCTGTATTTTATGAAGAAAGTATTTCTCTGCATGGGAAAAAAAATCCTTTTGCCCATAGCTTACTTATTTCTTAACAGATTGAAATTTTCAAACATATCTCTTCTTTACAAGTAATAACATGCAAAAACTGTTGTTACCTCTATTTAAGAACAATATCAGTGAAGTATACCTCTCAATTTATTCACTTATGAACAGTGCTGTTAAGTCATTTCAAAGTATTTTTAATTCGGATTAGTTCAAAGGAACCTAGGTACAATAAATGTTAATCAAAAAGAAACACTGATTCTTCTTCTCTGTCTAGTCAGAGAAGAATTAATTAATGTATCTGAATTTATTCTGTATGCAATGCCATATCTAAGGGTGACAGTATATAGAGAGTTGAATGTTAAGGACTGCATCAGGATAAGTGTGTTCAGATATGGTCACCAGAGTCCTTGGGGATGAAAAGGCAGTTTAAAAGATCCAGCAGAGGGTAAGCAATAGTCAGAATTGTCAGGAACAGGAGAAGAGATATAATAGAATCATATAAATTTGTAATAGGAATTACAGGTCAGCAGGTGAGATGAATTCATGGGTGAAGTAATCCCTGAAACATCAGTATATCAGTGTGGTTATGAAACATGTGAGGTCTACTTCATCTCATGGCATGTTAAGAATGTGTTCCAGGTACAATATAAGAAAATCCTTCGCTTTACATGATTAATGTATCCAATGAAAATGCAATAATCGAATATAATACATAATGAAAAAAAATTGTAACTTATCTGTGGGCTTTCGAAATCTTTACCACTTTTTTTTTTAAATACATTTGCCATTACCATTTTTACTGCCAATATAACTATAAAGGATAACAAAATGTCTTTGAAAATTTAGGAAAGACATAGGAATGAATTAGAAGCATAAAAATAGAAGATGATTGATGTTATACAAATTTCTGTCTATGTCCAACTATATATATATATATATATATATATTTTTTTTTTTTATGGCAAGGAAACAAAAGAAGCAATTACACATCCTAGATATTTCAAATACAGGTGTCTCCTTCCCATTAATCTAATCAGGTACAGCATTATATATTTCTTAATTAATATTAATCTAAGAATCTAACAGCATCTTATGCTCTAATTGTGTTATCACAATAAGGTTATAGTCAATGGGACGGACCATGTAAGGGTGTATCTTAATATAACACTGTTATAGTTATTCATATTTGAACTTAAATTGGAGATAGATGAAATTTTAATTTCAGAACATTTAAAATAGCCATTTTTCTAATCTCTGAACAGCTATACTTCCATAACTGCCAGTCTGGTTGGCCGAGTGGTGAGCATATTTACTCTCCAGCCAAATGGCTGCAGGTTTGAATCCTGACATAGATATGGATATTTTGATTGTCTATGAAAATACTAGTGGTGGTGGGCAGTAGATGGCATTGGTGTAGATGATGCAGTTCGCTATAGTTGGTAGATTGAGTGGTGGAGATGGAGAGTTGTAGAGTAGGCACCCTCCCTCGATGAGTCTTTGGACTCCCTGGAAGTGTCACATAATAATAACTGTTTAACTATCAAATTCAAATTCACAAAAAGTAGGACAGAATAACATGGGCAAGTGTTACATAGAATAGAAAATAATGAAGAAGATATAAGATAATGAAGATAATACAGAAGATGATGAAAGTGACAAAAATGTTTTGAAAGATACTATGAGAGCGTAGAAATGGAAAAAAAAGTAACCCAGAAGAAATCGAAATCATAAAGAGGATATACAATTCCGCAATATTTTGGGTGTCTGAAGCAAGTGGTGGGTGGTATTCTGATTGAGGTTCCTCAATCAGAAACCTCAAGTACTTAAACAGCTTTCTTTAACCAGAAGTTGAGACCAATTGCTTGACTAGAGACCAGAATGCATGGCTGCCACTTGGACAGAATGCAAGTTTCTTGCTTTTACATTACGAAAAATTACCGTGTTAGAGTAAAACTTTAGTTTAATATAAACCAAAATATATACACTCAACGTTTCGACCTTCACATTAAGATCATCTTCTGGAGTATATGTATAAATACAAAGAAACAAACTGCACTACTATCTACATGGCATGCTGAAGTTACTGATCAACTATTTACCTGACATCTGGTGACATCTTGTCTGGTATTCTGGTAGGCATGTGTAATATTTGTATAAGGTCATTGGTGATGCAAATGACTCAGCCTCTCTACATGCTTGATCTCTAGAACTGGATTAGGAGTGACAGAAAATTGAAACTGGAGATAGGGTATGTGTTAAGTGTTGCAAAAGTGTATGTTAGGTGACAAGAACACAGCAAATACTGACAGAAAGATGGACAATGATGTCATTAATATCAAACATGCGGCGGTGGAAACAGAGAAGAACAAAATGAATATTAATAAAGAAACAGCATGCTTTAATATTATCATTCACAGGACAAAGGATGAAACTGAAAACTGGCAAGATTTAAGCAGGGCTGAAAATAGAAAGCAAGTGATCCGAAGGAATAATAAAGACCAAACAAACAAACAAGAAAAACAAGTTAAGGAGAAAATTATGTATGAAGACGCGATGATCACAGGAGTGCGTAACAAAAGTATGACAAAATCGTGTTTCACAGGTGCAAAAATTCACAATATTGGCCATGCTAACCGGATGCAAAAAGGAAATGATTGTCTTTGGTTGCTACAAATGATTTGAGAGGCAAGAATAGAAGTATTCTATGAGGGAGGATGTAAAAGAGTTGTCAGAAGAGACAAAACTGAAGAGCAAGAAGGTGAAGATTGTAAGTCTCATACCATACTATGATACAAGTGAACTGAGGAGGAGGGCATTGATAGCCAATAAGTCTATAAGTAGAGCATACAAAAGGAATGATGTAGAATTTGTGGATCTGTGGTCTCTGATTGAGGGAAAGGAGGATTGTACAATGCTGATGGACTGCATCTAAATGGTTTTGGTGTTAGGTGTCTGGATAGTGTTCACTGAGCATACAAAAATGCAAATTCAGGGAAACTTAAGCAATTGGGGTGATTTTTGTGAAGGTACCCATGAAGTGAGTGTGAGAATGATCAAGTGAGGAATCTAGTCTCTCAAGCAAAAATATGGAATAGGGTGGTCAATTGAAAAAGTAAAGGTGGGTGGGGGACTAAAGGGATGCTGCAGTTTCTATAAAATAATGCCAGAGGTATCAGGAACAATAGGAAAGAGTTTTTGGCATTGGTTAGTACAACCTTTCCAATTACAGACATCAGTGAGACTTGGCTAGCAGCAAATGATGTAGTTACAGGGATCAAATATGAAGGGTTTAGTGTTTTCAGGGAAGTCAGAAAAGAATGGATGGGGGGGGGGGGGTGTACTGCTGATGATAGCAGATGAATTCAACCAAGAAGAATAGAAGGCAGGCGGGAGGACGGCTGATCATTTGAAGCAAATTGGTGTGAGATTAAGGCCAGTAAAACAAAATATACTGTTGGTTGTTGATATAGGCCATGGAGATCTGGAAGACATGCATCACCAAATTAGTACAATCAGTACAAGTCAAGTGATTATTATGTGGGACTTCAACTATGGAGATATAGATTGGAAAGAAGAAAAATCGCATGGCAGGAAGGATATAGAATATATTCACCTGCTGAGAGATAATTACTTAAGGCAGCATGTGAAGAAGGGGATTAGGATCAGGAGAGTATTGGAATTAGTCATAAAATGAGAAGAGCTATCCATTCTCAAGGTGACAACATTGCCTCGAATTGGTGAAAGTGACCACGTGGTCTTAACTTGGGAGATTGTAAAACATGAGGAATATCCAAACATGAGAAATCCCAAAGAGTTCTTTCATTATGTAGCAAGTAAAAGGAAAAATAACTATGGAAGATCAACCTTAATAACTGATGATGGTCACGAGGAGAGAAGTGGATAAAATAATTGAGCCACTGAGTGACCGCTTTGCAAGGATATACATCATCCTAGTGAGGTTACTGCATTAACCTATTTGACATGCACTAATGTGGGAACAGAAGTGGATGAAATGGAGATTCTCAGGGTATTGCAGAATCTCAATGTAATAAAGCTGTGGGATTAGTTGGATATCAGCTAGGGTTTTGCAAGAATGTGCAAGGGAACTGGTAGTGCCTTTGACTAAGCTCTTTAATTTAAGTCTAAGCTCTGGTATAGAGTTCAAAGGGAGTGGAAAGATAGCAAAATAATTCCTTTGCATAAAGAATGTTCTAAGACTGCAGTAGCAAATTATAGACCAGTCAGTAACTCAGGCATAGTGGTAAAAGTACTAGGAAAATTTATAAAAAAGAGAATTCAAAATGCATAGATAGAAATGTGAGACTGTATGAGGGTCAACATGGCTTTGTGAATGGTTGGTCATGCCTTAGTAATTTATTAACATTTTATAATAGAGTAACAGCTGAGTTGGATAAAGAAAATGGCTACACAATGATTTTGCTGGATTTTGCAAAGGCATTTGACAGAATACCACATGGAACTCTGTTACACAAATTAGAACAAATGGGGATGGGTATGACACTGGTTAAGTGGATAAGAGGGTGGCTGCTGTTCAGATATCAAAAAATGGCATATGGAGGGGTAGAATCGAGGCAAAAACAGGTGACTAGTGGTGTGCCACACAGTTCAGTGCTGGGACCATTGCTGTTTATTTTGTACATACATGATATAGGAAATAACCTGAAAAGAAGAATTCAGTTGTTTGCCAATGATGCGATATTAAGTAGAGTAATAGTTAATCAAGACAATGTGGAAAGCTTGCAGGATGATTTTAATAGGCTGTCAGTATAGGCAGTAATCAGTGTCAGTTTAATGCCAAGAAATGTCAAGTTATGCATTTTGGGATAGACAGATTACAAGCCATGTATCACATTGATGACACTGTACTCCAGAAATAAATGACGCTAGAGATTTAGGAGTGATGGTAGACAGACAGTTAAAGTTTCAAGGACATATTGCTAAGGTAGCCCATAATATTACTTAGCTATTGAAGAATAGAGTAACAAATAGAGATAAGTGGTTTATTCCTCTTTATAAGGCCTTGGTATGCCCACATCTAGATTACTGTGATCAGGTTTTTTGGGGATGAGGAAGCAGTGAAGAGGATTCAGAGGCAAGTGACCAAGTGAGTTGCCTGTGGAATGAAACTCAGCTTTGTTGTCATCTTTGCTTCATGCTGCAGGCATATCTATATGTAGTGCACTAGCTCTTGCTTTGGATGATGTTAAGATAGAATTCCTTTTGTTGAAAAGTATTTACTTACAGGTGGTTTTGAGTTTTTCAGTTCCTTTATATATATATTGTTGTACTGTCATTTGTGATTGAAAATTGGATAAAAATCACTTTGAATAAGGTAAAATTAGACAGCACAAAATCTTACCAACACAATCCAGAGCATCACACAGCGGCTTCGATACAGCTGGTCAAATGAAAGAACAAAGTACTTACGCATCTCTCTCAGAGACAACCAATTCAAATACCTACTAGACCAGACATAGCTGCATCAAATATGTACTAGGCAATCAGAATAATATGTGAACAACTTCTTCACTCAGTGGCTGACTGAGTGAAAACATCAGTCAGTGTCAGACTCTCAACCATATGGCTGAGAGTCTGACAAATGGCATCAACCAGATGGCACTCTTTCAAAGTAATGACATACCCCCCCCCCTTCCACCAGAAGAATACTCCCATCTCTAACCCACTCCTCAAACTACCTTTATTCTACCGAGATGTTCAGCACTACTGGAAAGGTAGAGAAGCTCATCATCAGCTCAAGCAGCTGTGTTCATCTCTGTTTTCAAACAGAACATCATAATAGATTTAGTTTAATCCTTTATCCCAGTGAGAGCAAACAAAGTTTGCGCCTGAAAATATCTTCAGGACTAAATATAGTGTTGTACTATCTTATCCAGTAAGTAGTGCAACACCAAGGCAACTTGTGGCAAAGGTGGAGCAAGCTACCAGGCACTTCTAACCCAGTATCTCCCATAATGCAAAACACATTTCCTATGTGGATATGTATACTGTTATGCATTAAAGGGATTGGCCATCTACCCAGACTAGTTTCGACCTTTATTGAGGTCTCTTCAGTGGGAGCCAAGCCCAGAGCTGGAGATACCAGGCAGAAGCAGTAGCAAGTCATCTGTGCCTATGGGAGTTGCCAAAAGGTTTATCACCTTTTTTAAAAATTACTCTGGATTTAGAGAAAGATGTTGAAAATTTATTTATCACTAGGTTAGACTATAATAGATTTAGTTTAATCCTTTATCCCAGTGAGAGCAAACAAAGTTTGCGCCTGAAAATATCTTCAGGACTAAATATAGTGTTGTACTATCTTATCCAGTAAGTAGTGCAACACCAAGGCAACTTGTGGCAAAGGTGGAGCAAGCTACCAGGCACTTCTAACCCAGTATCTCCCATAATGCAAAACACATTTCCTATGTGGATATGTATACTGTTATGCATTAAAGGGATTGGCCATCTACCCAGACTAGTTTCGACCTTTATTGAGGTCTCTTCAGTGGGAGCCAAGCCCAGAGCTGGAGATACCAGGCAGAAGCAGTAGCAAGTCATCTGTGCCTATGGGAGTTGCCAAAAGGTTTATCACCTTTTTTAAAAATTACTCTGGATTTAGAGAAAGATGTTGAAAATTTATTTATCACTAGGTTAGACTATAATAGATTTAGTTTAATCCTTTATCCCAGTGAGAGCAAACAAAGTTTGCGCCTGAAAATATCTTCAGGACTAAATATAGTGTTGTACTATCTTATCCAGTAAGTAGTGCAACACCAAGGCAACTTGTGGCAAAGGTGGAGCAAGCTACCAGGCACTTCTAACCCAGTATCTCCCATAATGCAAAACACATTTCCTATGTGGATATGTATACTGTTATGCATTAAAGGGATTGGCCATCTACCCAGACTAGTTTCGACCTTTATTGAGGTCTCTTCAGTGGGAGCCAAGCCCAGAGCTGGAGATACCAGGCAGAAGCAGTAGCAAGTCATCTGTGCCTATGGGAGTTGCCAAAAGGTTTATCACCTTTTTTAAAAATTACTCTGGATTTAGAGAAAGATGTTGAAAATTTATTTATCACTAGGTTAGACTATAATAGATTTATATAGTTTTATTTATTCTAATATAGTTAGACTATAATAGAACATCATAAGTCAAGAACTGGCCAAACCTTTCTGTTTTCTGGCATTGTGCAGGAATAAGAACCACAGAAGCCCTTCTAACCCAGAAAACCTGAAGTGTAAAAACATTCAACAGCCTGCTGATGAAAATCCTAAAAATAAAATGATAACACAGACAAGTCAAACAGCCATTATAAAAGACTTTGCACATATCATGGCACTTCAAGAAATCCAAATTACCACTGAAACTCCCATCAATCCACATATTAGTCGTATCAACTGAATCCTCTGTAGCAGTACAACACCAACTTCGAAGACAGATAGATGAATTAGCTAATTATATATATATTCTGTAATTCTTTAATATTTACAAAATTCTAACCTTGGGAATACCACCACTTGAGGTTATATGGTCTTTAATGGAACACTTGCACAGCTGCGTAAGGAACCTAAAATTAAATTAAAATACAAGATGAGAAACAAAATAATGTAATATAAATCAGTGAATTATAAAAAAATATCTTTAATAAATAAAACTGGCAATATGAAAGCCAAACTAAATAACATTTGATATAATTTACAATCAATGTTCTAAGCAGTATAGGCATGTTGCCATGCAGTTACTAAAATGCTTCTAAACACGCTGAATTGTTGTGGTGCAGATGCCAGCAGACTAAGTCATTTGGGTTCTCTGTTTTTACAAAAAAACTTTTACAGTGCTACAATATCAGGCCATGTAAATAGTTTTCCACACAGAGCAGCAGCAGGTCTGCATAGCAGTAAAAACAAACAAACAAAAAAAAAATTAGAGGAAGTGTTGCTTATAATACAGTAATTTCTTGCTCCAAAGGATGGCATGACAAAAGCAAAAGATACCACAGAGTAAATTATGATAAGCAAAATACATGGTGTATATTAATGAAGCTGATCAGCATATATAATGAATTATTTTGTTTCCTGTTTCATCTCAGTGGGGAAGCAGAGTTAGAGAGTAGTATAATTAGTATATATCAGGGGTGGGCAAACTGCAGCTAGCAAAGCTATCTGTGCAATTTAATTAATACTGGTTTTCACTGCCATTTTTTCTCAATTTTTATATTAGTAATCTAGAGTATGTACCAATATTAGAATATTTTATTTCATAAATGCTTTAAAGATAAGTAAAAAACATATTTTGAAACTTGACATTTTTAGCTTTTAAATGGTACCAGCCAAAAGGGTTGTTAATGTGGATTTTATTATCGTATTTAGTTAGTAAAAAGTGTTTTGACATTTTATGGCCTGTGTCGCTCCAGCCAAAATTAGTTCCAAAAGTGAATACTATGATCGCTGCATTACCCACCAGCTCTGTTGCCTGGACTTTGCTTCATCACCCTTCATGCAGTACACACAAGTTACGTGCTTGTGGTGGTAGCGGAACATAACTAGTGAATTTTAGTGTAGATAAGTACTTTTCTGATTAATAAATAATTAAGATTGATTTGAAAGTTATAAAACCCTTGTTTAAAATGACTGAACAACAGAAGAGTATAAATTGGAAATACAAACAAGAAATGAGAATGTTTAACCAACAAAGTGAGGACAATTTTAACTGAAACAATACGAAGGAAACTTGGAAACACTTTATAATGATTTTGAGAATAGGTTTGAGAAACTAAAAAAGTTAAGGCCATGTTTTGAATTTCTTGCGAATCATTTTTTGATTGATGTCATCAGTGATGGATGTCCTGTTGTTGCATCTTTTACCGCAAATGTTGATTTAATAGAGACAGAGTTTATTGAGCAGTAGGAAGATGTGGGTTTGAAGCTAGTACATAAAAGCTCATCTGTAAATGACTTTTGGAAACAAATCCCAGAAGCAAAGTATTCCAATCTTCAGAAAATTGGCTTCCAACTACTCTATGTTTTGGGGACAACTTACTGCTGTCAATCTCTCTTCTCTGTAATGAAATTTGTCAAGTCAAAACATACTATCCTCACTAACAGCCACCTCATTGAGCATCTTAAAACAGCTTTGACATCCTACCAGCCAGATTTTAAACTATTAACTGCACAAATGAAGAATCAAACAAAGCCTACAACGTGTAGAAAATAAACATATTCTTTTTTGGCGAGAGTCAAACTAGTATATAGGTGTATTTTTTATTATTTATAAATACAATTTTAAAATAATATTTTCTGCGGCTCTTGAACATTCAAAAATGTATTATATGCAGCTCTTATTACCAAAGAACTTGCCCACCCCTGGTATATATCAAATAAATTACTTCTGCTATTACAGAGGAATTTTCCCATTCTTGATATGATTACAGTAAGCATGCTTACATTCGTGAGTGTGCTTACTGTGAATTCTGTGTGTTTGTGTTGCTTGTTTAGGTTTACCTAAAGAAACAACACAAATAATTCACAATTGAGATTGAAAAGCAGAACAGACTTCCATTTTTAGATACATTTGTCACACATCTTCCTTCTGGCAGTCTCTTCTTCACTGTTTATCGGAAACCAACACATACTGGCCAATATATACACATAAACTTCTATCACCACCCAACACAAAAACTAGGGGGCATTAAAACACTAAAAAACAGGACTTTGAAGATTAGTTCCAATAAACAAGCACTTAAAGATGAATTAAAAGTTATCAGCAATACCTTCCTAAAAACAATTACAGCCAAAATACTATACAAGACCTCACTTAAAAACAAAAATAAACTAGAATACAGTAAAACCCCGACGTTACACGGTAGGTGGGACCAACAAAAAGTGCATAAGTCGAATTTGCATAACATGGGGTATAATTTTGCATGTAATTTATATATACAAACATACAATTGGGACCAAAGGTTTACAAAAACACCTATATTTTTTAAAAAATATAATCATAATTTTAGGTTTTCGTACATAAAAAAAAGAAAGTTATTTCGATGTCGATAGTTTCATAAAATCTAATAGATTCATTTGAAGGCATAATGTCTTTTTCTTGTCACGCAAAATTTCTTCATAGCAAGCTAATGATTTTTTTATTCCTTGCCTTGTGGCTACAATTCGTTCCTCGTTAGAATCTATGTCCTCCAAAATCTGTAAACCTTTCTTTTATGATTGTTCTTACTGTGGATTCCTGTAGATCGAACTTCTTTGCTAGCTCACAAATTTTTATTCTGCCTTCAAAATCCTTAATAATGTTGAGTTTTGTTTCCAAAGTCAATGTTTTTCATTTCTTGTTAGTGGTAGAAGAATCGGACTTGCTTCTTTTGGATGACATTATTTTTTATGTGATAAAATTTTTATCAAGAACCTAACATTAAACAATCGCAAGGTTTGTAGACTAAAAATCGTGTATGAATGGAGACTGCGCGAAACACGTCAGTACTTGTTCACAGCATGTGCGACACTGGCGAATGTGGTTGGCACCTGAAAGATACGACTAGTGGTTAGGCGTGAACCGGGACGGGAATACGTATATATAAAAAACTGCGTAACTCCGGATTCGCGTAAGTCGGGGTATGACTGTACAATAAAACTGTAACCATTCCATACATTAAAGATATATCAGACAAAATAAACAGAATACTACAGAAATGCGAGCTTTAAACCTCCTGCAAAATTAAAGCACTCACTCAACGCATCCAAGGATCCATTCTCTCCGCTGGCCCACCCTGGAGTATACTATATTCATTGCACCTGTAATTTGCCCTATAAAGGGGAAACAGGATACACAATTCCTATCAGAAAAAAGGAACATAAATGACACATTAAATATAATAACTATGGTCAAGCTGGTCTTTCTGATCATGTTCTGAACACTTTACATAGAACTGACTGGAAAAGTGCCTGTTGTTTACATCACATCAAAACATGGTATGAAAGTAAATTTAAGGATTGTGAGATTCTTATTAACCACCCTAATATTAACAATAATGATTTTCTTAAAATCCTGAGAATATGGAAGGCACATATTCTACCCACTTAACCTTTCTCCCTAAGACTTAATTATAAATAGGACCATAGGCAATCCAGTATCTTATATCTAATATAATAATTATCATGTTAAATTACATCATCATTTTTACTGTAACAAAACATCTATATGAAAGAACGTTTCTCTGATGTTGTCTTAATAGAATATAGCTTTGATGTAGTTATTTCATTTTATTTCATTTATTTATTGTAATTTTATTTTAATTTAACTAGAGGACAGGCCAGTAAAATAACCGTTGATCAAATCATTGTCTCTTCAGCATACTGTGTGAAATGTAATTTAGCTTGTCTCTGTATATACGTGCGCATATGCCAGATGATGACTTTAATATAAAGGTCAAAACGTCAGGAAATTAAAATAATTATTTATAACACAGTTGTAGAGTCCATAATTTGTGTAAAATGAATGGCTTTCAGGAATGCAGAGAACTGGAGCTTCTGACCTAATGTCCAATCCTCACTTTCATGTAGTTCACCCTGTTAGTAGGTATCTAGTGGGTACTGAATGAATGAGAATGTGCTGGCAACCTGGGACTTACCCAACCTAACTGTATTTTCAATTGGCTTAAACCACAAATGCATTTGTGGTTTAATCCAATAGAAAGTATCACATATGAGAATACAACATGATGAGATTTCATGTGAGCTGCAGCACTACCTGCTTAAACAAGGCTCCCACTGTTTTTGTAAGGGAACCAGGGTGAACAGTGAAAAGTCATCTACTGGAATAAGCTCCATCTCAACAACTAGAAGAAGAAGAATAAACCCAACATTAAAAGAAATGAAAATAGAAACCATCAATGTAAGGAGTATTAATGGAGTATTAACTTGCAGAAGAACTGGAAAAGTACCACGTGGACATAATTGGCATTACTGAGACAAAGAAGAACAAGTGAGATCTTACTGAATAATAAGTACAGGACATTATTTTCAGGCAATAATGATCAAGTAAAGGAAGGTGTAATGATTGCAATCAACAACAAACATGAAGATAAACTTATTGATTAGAAGAAAGTTTTAAGTAAAGTTATGTGGGCAGTCTTCGAAATGGAGAAACGACAATGAAATTTATTTGTGCTATGATCTCACAAAATGTTCTTCTAAGAAAGAAGTGGAGGAATTTTTTGAGTCAATAAAACAGGCAGCTGCCATAACGAAAATGGAAAAGTTGGTCCTTGTTGGAGATCTGAACAAAAGCGTAGGAAATGATGCCCAAATAGGAACATTTTGGGAAAATTTGGAGAAAAGGGCAAAGCTAATAATAATGGTAAGCGTTTACTCAACTTCTGATCAGCACATGGACTAGCCATTACTAACACCATGTTTCTACATAAAGATATGCAGAAGTTCTCATGGAGAGGACACAAATATAAGAAAAATAACAAAAATAAGAAAAACCTCATTGACTACATCATGATAGTGATATCTTCATGCTCGTTCAGGATAGAAGAGCATATAGAGGATTTGAAATTGGAAGTGACTATTACTTAGTACTAAGCAAGATACAAATGGTTATCACATTGAAAAGAACACTATGTAAGAAAGTTTTAAAAGAATAAAGTTCAGCAGCTTTTAGAAGTAAATTTTAGACTAGACTATAAACACTATTGTAGAAAAAATGAAATAAACTGAACACAAGAACCAAACCTTGAAGTCTCAGTGGCAAACTCAGAGGACATGGATTGATTCAGTTATGCAGGTTGTCTAGTTGTGCAGTTGTCTGCAAGGATAGAAAAATAAGAACACGGTGATGGACACAAGGATATCCTAGTCTGGAGTAATTATTGCCAGCAAAGATTGGTCAATTGGTAGAGTCTCTGCTACTAATGGCTCGCAAAACAGTTCAGCAAGTTTGAGCGTGGTTAGTAGTTGGAAGGGGAAATCGTTCGATGCTGTCGGCACACTCTCCCTCGACGAGTCTTTGGACTCCCTGGAGGTGTTTAATAATAATAATAATAATTACTCTGAAAGACTGTTAAATGAAATATGCAGTGACAGAACCATACTAGAAAATTTTCAGAAGGAATGCAAAGAGGAGCAGATCAATACTTGAGGTAGAAAAAGCCATCAAAAACTTAAAATGTGGAAAGGCAGTTGGAGTATATAATATTATACCAGAAATGCTCAAGTAGGAGATATAAAAGTTCTGCAGTGGCTAACTGCATAATTCAGAGGGAATGGTCAGAAGGTTGAATTCCCAATGATTGGAGTAGAGCTCTCATAGTACCCATCTATAAAAAAAGGGAATAAAACTGAATGTGAGAATTACAGAAGAATCTCTGTCCTTAAGTGCCCAGGTAAGATATAGGCAAGCATACTTGAAAAGAGGTTGAGAAAGACTATGGAAGAGAAACTGCAGAAGAACAAAATGGGTTCTTGCCAAATAGATGGTTGTCAAGATCAGATTTTCACTTTAAGACAAATAGTTGAGAAACTGTGGGAATATGACAAGGATCTATACTTAAATTTTGTAGATCTAGAAAAGTGCCCAGAGAAAAACTTTCAAAATTTAACTGAAAAGCCTTTCGGTTATATGGGGTGAGTAACATTATACAGATCAATACATGCGATGGTGATCTCAAAAGTTCTCAGCCTAACAATGAAAAAATGAATTTATAATTTCAAAATTTATTTTTATTTTTCAACATATTCTCCTTAAGACATCCATTTATTCCAATGATGCTCCAGGGCCATTATCCCATTCCTGTAGTGGTTCTGAGTAAGATCTGCAAAATACCCCTCTACAGCTGTAATCACTTCTTGATTCGAAGAAAAACACTGACCAGCGAGGAAGAGTTTTAGTTAACACACTTTGACTCGCTGGTCATCCAATACCATATCGTACACTTGATCAATGATTTCAGGTGTTGTTACACGTTTTGGACATCCTTCATGCGGATCATCTTCAAGGCTGCTACGACCACGTTTAAACTTGGCAGCCCATTTCTTATTTGTCAAAAACAAAGGAAAAGCGTGCCCATAAACTTTTATGAACTTCAAATGAATTTCTTTTGATGTTAAACCTTCTTTTACAAAGGATTTTATAACTGCACGAAATTAATTTTTCCATTTCAAGGGATATACACACACAACACTTTTGCTTCAGACAGCTGTATAAAACAAATTACTTGATAGAATGACTTGCAATTTGACATGGATGCTTATGACAGATGTAGCAACTTAGAAAAAAAAAAATCTTGCCGATAGTGTTGTCATCTATGGTTGAGGCCAAGAACTTTTCAGACCACCCTCATAGTCTATATTTAAGTTCTCAGTGAGCAGTTAGAATTAATACAAGAAGATGGTTTGATGTAAAATCAAGGGTAAGACAAGGATGCACATTATCTCCACTCTTATTCATCATCTATATGGATCAGAAGTTTTAAAAGAGGTATACTGTGAGTAGACATATTGATACAAAATTAATAGCGGAAAACTGACGTACAAAGATTATTTAATAGTATAATTTTCGCCTGTGTCAAAATGCCTGTGACACACAGGCGAAAATTATACTATTAAATAATCTTTGTACGTGAATTTTCCGTTATTAATTTTGTATCGATATGGATCATATTATGAAAGAAAGTAGCATCTAGCCTGATATTATAATTGGAGATGTGAAACTTAGTTCTTAGCTTTAAGTAGATGATGCTATACTCTTAAACACATCTAGTGCAAGTCTCCAGGATTTACTAACTAAATTGAATAACAGCTGTAACAAATTTAGCATGAAAATCAGCAATAAAAAGACCAAAACAATGAAAATAAGGAAGGAGCAGAGAAAACTTCACCTGCATTCTGCATGGAGATCCTATAGAACAAGTAAAATATTTCAGCTATTTAGACACAGTTTTTAGTGAAGATGGCAGATTAAATCTGGAAATAGACAGCAGAATAAGAAAAGATAGTATGGTGGGTAGCCAGCTGAATAAATTTATCAGGAATAAGAGAGAAATTAGCCAAAACACCAAACTATCAGTATACAAGACAGTGTTTAAACCAGTTTTAAGTTATGGATCTGAGAGTTGGGTTAGAAATAAAGCACTTGATAAAAGACTAGAGACCACAGATATTAGGGTTTTGAGAAATTTTAGGAGTGAACAGATGACATCAATGGCAGAATCGTATTAAAAATGAAGATATTAGAAAAGAACTTGACATTATTAGTATTCAAGAATGTGTCAATAGAGCTAATCTAAGGTGGTCTGGTTAAATAGAATGGGTGAAGAAAGGTTAGCAAAACAGGTGTTTAATTCAAAGATGGCAGGAAAGAGACTCAGAGGAAGATCAAGATCTAGCATATCTAACATTTTGTGTTAGATATGCAGCATGAAATGTTAGATATGGCAATATTGGAGTACCAGCAGTATTACTCACAAGAAATAGATTTATTTGGAGGAAAATTGTTTAAAGGAGATTAATAATAATGTAAACTGAACACCCCTTGAGGGTACATATTAGGAAGTTGATGATGTTAAAAGCACACTACATTTACATATACCATTCTATTATTTTTATTACCCTTAAAATATTCACACAATGTCATAATGACACAGGAGGGAATATGTTCAGCAACTGAAGAACATTCAATATGACATAGAAACAACAAAACCTCAAAAGCAATGAAAACAGTTTGAAAGAATAGGTTCTACATTTGTAAAATGAATTGGAAGTCACAATTTATTAGTCCATGCAATTAAATATGAGTTGTATCTTGAAAGTGCATAAGTGCCAATAACCTATTGGCACCAGTGGCATTAATATTAAGCCAATGGCAATCAATGTGTTAAATTTATATGGAATAAGAGAGAAATCAGCCATCTCCCCGCACAAAACTAGCAGTATTCAGATTTTAACTCATGGATATGACAGTTCAGTTAGAATAAATCACTGATCAATGATTAGAGACCACAGGAGTGAATAGATGACATCCATGACAATCATATTAAAGATAAGAAGCAATATTACACTGTTAGCATTCAAGGAATGTTTGAGCAGAGTTAATCTCAGTTGATATGGTTATGGTCACTTAAACAGATTGGGGGAAGAGATATTTCATGCAGGGGGGAAGACTTTGTAAAAGACCACAACAAAACCCCAAAAGAAATTTTATGTCAGAGCGCATAAAAACAGAATCAACCAAGAAGCTTCTAAAAGAAATGAATACAGAATTAGCTGTCATTCCTGGAGTCCTTACAAGTCAATTACAACCCTTGGATGGATCTATTAATAAACCATTCAAAACTTTTATGCGGGAAGAGTGAAACAAATGGATGGCAAAGCCAAATCACGATGTTACAGCAACAGGACGTATGAAACGGCCAACAATTTCAGATGGATTGATGCAGTAAGAAGTATTCTAATAGACTGAAATACAAGACTAACAATAGTGGAATACTGACAAGTAAACTTATTTGGAAGAAATTTTTTGATATGAAGCATGTAATAATATCAGCTGAATTATGTAATACCATTCTTACTAGCCTGTAGATACACTCTTGAGAATATACATCAGAAATGTCAAGATGATGAAAACATATATACCGTATTTTTCGGACCATAAGAGAGACCTTTTTACATAGAAAAATCGACTTAAAATTGGGGTGCGTCTTATGGTCCGAAGGTAACATTAAAATACGAATCTTTACACTATACTGAAGCTGTTAACAAAGTTCAATTACTGGCGCAATATGTTAATAAAATTAGTAAGTACGCCACTGAAGGTAGGTACCTAAGTTATCTCGCTGCATGTAGGTGAATCACCGATTTAGAGCGTCAATAGTCATTAGTGTGTGAACATATGCTCTTTTGTAAGGTACATTTGAATTATTTTTTATAAGTCGTTAAAATTTTTATCTTAAAATTAGAAAAAATGAGTGAAAAACACTTTCATATAAATTGAGTTATAAATTAAATGTGATAAATTATGAAAAACAATATGGAAACAGAGCAGCAGAAAGACATATTGGTCCACCACCAACAGAAAAAATGGTTCGTGAGTGGAGAAAACAAGCGGAACAATTAAAACTGCTATGTAAACACAAGAAAACATTCCATTCGCACTTAGAAAATTGGCCAGAAGTAGAAGTACAAATGAAAAATTGGCTAATAAATCATCGAAACATGGGAATATCTGTTTCTACGAAAATGATAATTTTTGAAGTGAAACAATGGGCAACTGCTAATGGAATTTTAGATTTTACCGGATCACCGTCTTGGTGCTTTAGATTTATGAAAAGACATAGGTTATGCATGCATACAAAGCCACTTTAGCCCAAAAAATGCCGGCTGACTTTGAAGCTAAAATTATAGAATTCCATAGATTTGTCATATCAACGAGAAGAAAATTTAACTTTGAGCTTAATCAAATTGCGAACATGGATGAAGTGCCTCTAACTTTTGATGTTCCTTCAAATCGGACAGTAGATTCAAAAGGCACCAAATCAATAGAGATCAAAACAACAGGTCACGAAAAAAAACTCACTACACTGTAGTTTTAGCTTGGTGCGCAGACGGAACAAAACTACCCCTCCCCTCCCCCATTTTAATCTTCAAGAGAAAGATGTTACCCAGAGATGAAATTCCTCATGGCATTATTATTCACATTCAAGATAAAGGCTGGATGGATGAAACAGGGATGAAATTATGAATACAAAAGACATGGGCAAAATGTCCAGGTGCGTTGTTCAAAAAGCCTGTGATGTTAGTGTGTATGTGTGTGCGTCAGAGTGCATAAAAACAGAATCAACCAAGACGCTTCTAAAAGAAATGAATACAGAATTAGCTGTCATTCCTGGAGACCTTACAAGTCAATTACAACCCTTGGATGGATCTATTAATAAACCATTCAAAACTTTTATGCGGGAAGAGTGAAACAAATGGACGGCAAAACCAAATCACGATGTTACAGCAAGAGGACGTATGAAATGGCCAACAATTTCAGAAGTATGTACCTGGGTGAAAAATTCATGGGAAGCTGTGAAAGAAGAGAAGATTATAGTCATTTAAGAAATGCTGGATAAGTAACGCGATGGATGGTACCGAAGACGACACAGTATTCTTCGGTACCATCCATTGTTGTCGAGAACTATTGTTCAGACGAGAGTAATACAAACGGTGACATTAACGAGACAAGTGATAGTACCGAGAGTGAAGATGAACTGAATATTGCTAATACAACTGATTGTAACAATAAATAAAAATTAAGTAAGAATTTATAAATATCTTTATATAATAAAATATTTTTTTCTAAAAATCGTCTCATAAATTTGGGGTGCGTCTTATTGTCCGAAAAATACGGTAATATAATATACCAAGCAATATACTCAGGGCTCCCACTGGCTACCAAGCACATCCCCTAGGTGACGGATGGGGAGAAACCCTGACTACCATCCGTTGGATAAAAGGACAGCTCTGAATATATTGAATAAAGAGATGTGGACCAGTGGTTTTGGGACTGGCGATCCCATGTGAAAATATTGCCATTCACCAACCTGCAGTGGGCTAGTGTGGTGAATTTATGGCCTAATCTTCCAAGATGAATCAAACAGAAATAAAATGGCCCTCATTCCCCGGAGGCCAAATTGCTACTGCCTATGGCAGCAGGCAGTTAAACATGAAGGCAGAGGGTGCTAAGAATCCCTGGGTAACCAGATCATGCTGCCATTGGAAAATAAACCTTGGTACTTTAAACTGTAGGACTCTGAGCAGTGAAGCACAGCTAACTGAAGAGCTAAAGCAACTAAAATTGGACATTCTCAGACTGTGTGAAGTTAGACATAATGGTGAAGAAATTCTTCAATTAAAAAACAGAGACATACTGTACTATAGAGGCCAAGATAAGGAAAGAATCTGTAGAATTGGATTCAGGATTAACAAAAAATTGAAGAACAACATAATAGAATTTCACAGTATATCAGATCAAATAGCAAGCATTGTTGTTCAAATCTCAAAAAGATACACTCTTAAGATCATCCAAGTCTATGCACCAACAATAAGTCATATTGATGAAGAAATTGAAGCCTTCTATCATGTATCCCAACTTTACAATGAAGGAAAACATCATTTCAGAATTTAATGGGAGACTCCAATGCTACAATTGGTATACAACAATCAGATGAAAGCTCAATGGGAAATTTTGGATATGGCATGAGAGATGATACAGGAGCAAGGTTAACAGAATTTGCAGAAGAAGAAATCCTGTACAACATGAATTCTTTTTTCAAGAATAAAACACATAGGAAGTGGACACAGAAAAGTCTGAATGGCAAAACTAGTGAAAATGACTTTATCCTCAGCAATAAGGAAAACATCTTTCAAGACTGCTCTGTTATAAACACCTTCAACACTGGAAGTAACCATCGTTACTTTTAATGTTGAAGGCTACAATGATTCTGCTACATAAAAAAAAAAAAAAAAAAAAAAGGTGAGGTAGAATACTTGGCGAACTACCGACCCATCAGTCTATTATCAGTGGTTTACAAAGTGTTTACAAAAGTCTTAGCCTCATAGACTTTGTACAACTCTGGACCTAGCAGAACCAAAAGAAGGCAGGCTTTCGAAGTGGCTTTAGTGCAATGGACCATATTCAAGTAGCACAACAGATTATTAAACAGTGTGTAATGAATATCAGTTACCATTAATGTCTTGGTTTTATTGATTATGAGAAAGCCTTATGAAACCAACAAGTGGAAGAGCCAGATGCCAGGACCATCAAATCAGCATACAACAATGACATAGTAGCAATTCATTTCAATGGAAACATCTCTACTGTGGAAATACAGAGATATATAAGACTTGTTGACACAATATCTCCGAAATTATTCACAGTGTGCCTAGAAGAAATATTCAAACTTCTTGATTGGGAAAAGAAAGGTCTGAAGATAAATGGAAGATATTTAAGCCATTTATGCTTTGCAGATGCAATAGTTATCTTTACTTCAACTGCATATGCATTACAGACTCATATCCAAGAACTCCAAATTGCTAGCAAAAAACTGGATTAAAGATAAACCTAAAGAAGACCCAATTTATGTTCAATAGCTATGTCCAACCAGACATACTAAAAATCAATAATGATGAAATAAGAACTGATGGACTAAAAAGAAAATATTAATCTTTAGAGGTACCTGTGGCATAGTATATTTAATAATAAAACACATAAAAACCACAGTAATAACTTTTAATTAATAAATGTACAAATATTTCGTACTGAAATTAACAGTACATCTTCAGTGTCATACATACAGGTAAAAGAATGGAATACAAAGTAAAGAACAGTCGGTGGATCACCAATTAACATAGTTACTGAATGCTAGGAGATTAATTACTAAATATTATTAATTAATCCTTTAAAGACAATTAATTTTTATTGATGGTTGCATAAAATAAAAGTCTTCCAGATTTTTGAGATTTCGATTTAGATTCGGCCGATGTAAAATAGCTTCACAACTTTCTTTAAAAAGGCGTTCATATTTGAACCTGCATCTATAGAGGAGAAGAACTTTATCCCACTGGATATTATCAGTAGTGTCAATGCTGTGTTGTGTTAGACCAGACTTATGAGGTTTCATGTATTCAATATAATATTGATGTTCCTTAATTCTTTTTTCCACAGAATGGCCTGTTTGTCCAAAATAAGACACACTGCATTCACATGGTATTTGGTAAACACCCGCCAAAGATAGAGGTGACAGTTTATCTTTTGTAGAAGGCAATAAATAAGAAATTTTGTTGATAGGAATATACGTGGGAATCAGACAATACTTCTTCATAATTCTGCCTATTGGTTCTGAGATGCCTGGAATGTAAGGGATTGTAACTCTGAGGTATTGGATCATAGGACTCAATTATTTGCTGGATTTGATTGGGGTTGTAACCATGCTGAAGAAAAACTCTCCACATTTCTACAACAGATAAATAGCCTTCACCCATGTATTCAATTCGCCATCGAAAAAGAAAATTCTGGTATTTTACCATTCTTGGATATCCTCCTTACAGGTACATATTCTGGCTTTGTCTACAAGTGTCTATCGAAAACCTACATTCACTGGCAGATACATTCAGCAAAAGTCTGCTCATCATACATCTCAAAAAGTTGGCATTATCAAATCCTTAATTAATAGAGCACATAAAGTGTGCTCCTCTCCAGTAATCTTACAACAAGAATATTTTACATCGGCCGAATCTAAATCGAAATGACTGTCTCACTCTCTCAAAAATCTGGAAGACTTTTATTTTATGCAACCATCAATAAAAATATATTATCCTTAAAGGATTAATTAATAATATTTAGTAATTAATCTCCTAGCATGTGGCAACTATACGAGTATACCCGTAGTTGGTATATGAGCCTCACAAGCTAACTACGAATATCCTCGTATGTCGACTATCAACCTCCTATGCCAAGCACAAGTTAATCCGTAGTATAAGCACCTTAATTTGGAGCCTTGACTTGTGAGTAAAGCATAGAGCATGTCTGGGGGCTTGATAAAAGGAAAATAATTTCAGCAAAAGTATAGTATATTATATATGAGCCTCACAAGCCAACTACGATTATACTCGTATGTCGATTACCGACCTCCTATGCCAAGCACAAGTTAACCCGTAATTTATAAAACAATTAATATTGTTTTAATTGTTTTACAATTTTTGTTTTACTTTAAAACAATTAAAATTATTAAAATTTTACTTTAAAACAATTTTACACACACAATGGTGGTTTTTCCTGGCACACAGGACAATAATAACGTGTTTCCCATTGTTTATTTATTTTTATTTAATTTATGCGCTACGAAGTTACTCGTAGTTGCCGTATAAAACAAAATTCTGTCTGATAAGCTGGCTACGAGATTACTCGTACTGAACTTGAAGAAGTGAAAGTGCTTGGCGTGCGGAAACAAACTATGCCCAAAGAGCATGGGAGCGAACGTGTTAATAGAAGTCTGGAGGAGGATAGAATACCTAAAGACTTAGTTAGATCTATTTTAATTCCTATTCCCAAGACTACAGAAATGATGGATAGCAATATGCACAGAGGATTGGCTTGATTAGCCATATTGCAAAAGTCCTAATCAATATAACATATAGAAGAATGGAACAGATGATAGAGAGAGAATTAAATGAATCACAATTTGGTTTCAGGAGAAACAGGAAAACTAGGGAAGCTATTACAACACTACGGATATTGGGAGAAAGAATGAATGAGTGCAATAAAGATTTATATCTATGCTTTGTGGATTACGAAAAGGCCTTTGATAATAATCACTTAATTTTATTTTGCATAAAATAGGAATAGATGAAAAAATTATCAGACTGTTGTTCAGAATATATAAAACTCAAGAAGCTAGGGTTAGATTTGAAGGAGAGGATACTGAATAGATCCCATAAGAAAGGGTGTGAGCCAAGGGTGTGGGGTGTCCCCACTCCTTTTTAATGTCTATTGTGAATGGATGATGAGGGAGCCCTTGGAAGATACGAAGGATGGAATAAAGTTAAATGGACATCTGATAAATAATATAAGATATGCAGATGATATTGTACTTATGAGTGAAATAGAGGGAGTTTGCAAAGAATTTTGAATAGACTAAACAGGGTTGGAAATGAGAGATATAAAATGATATAAAATATACATTCAAAAGACAAAAGTGATGAAGAAATTGTTGAAGAAAATGAAGTGATCAAGGAAAGGAAATGATGGAATGGAAATCATTTTGAACTGACAAAGAATAGAGAATGTAAAAAGTTTTGAATACCTTGGGAGTTGGATAACAGATGACAATAAATCTAATTATGAAATTAAGAACAGAATTAAAAAAGCAAAAAAGCATTTTCCCAAATATATCACATGTTAGGAAACAGAAATCTGAACAAACAGTTAAAAGTAATAATCCTCCAGACAATGATCTGGAGCATGGGTATATATGGATGTGAGTCCTGGACAATCACTAAGGAGATGAGTGACCGACTGAATACGTTTGAAATGTGGTGCTTGAGAAAAATGGATCTTATCAGCTGACCTGAAAGAGTGAGCAATGAAGAGGTTCTTAAAAGGTTGAATAATGAAACGAGACTATATGGCTAGTATCTAAAGAAGAAAAATAGCATTTGCAGGACATTTGATGAGGGGGGGGGGTTCTTCTGAAGAGCTCCCCAGAATTGTATTAGAGGGGATGGTGGAGGGAAGGAAAGGAAGACCCCCCCCCAAATGCAATGCAAAGACAACATCAAAGATTTGACGGGCAAGAGTCAGAGATACATGGAAGCAGACTGTTCATCAGCTGCAAACCTCTTAATAGAGGAGGACACAGGATTAGATTAGAATGAGGAGTGATGACAAGAGGCCATCCCTGGAAGTTACGAAAGGAAACTGTGAGCAAGAGGGTGAGGAGTGGTTTCTTTGCATGGAGGGTGGTTGAACCATGGAATGCACTGCCTGATGGAGTGGTGGGAGCGAGAACGATCAATGAGTTTAAGGAGTGGTATGATAGACTTTGTTTCTTGGGGGGGGGGGGGGCTCCCCTCGATGAGTCTTGATAGACTTTGTGCTTCTTAGGAAGGACCTCCCGCGATGAGTCTTTTGACTCCATGAAGGCCTAAATAATAATAATAATAAATTAAACAAGTAGATCATTACATATACTTAGGACAACAAATATCATGAACTTAAAAGATGCATGATGCTTGGGTGGAAAGCATCTGGAAAATTCAAAAGCCAACTAATATTATGCCTGAAGAGAAAGGTTTTTAACCAATGTATTCTCCCTATACTGACATATGGCTGTGAAACATGGACACTAAATGCCAAGGAAATTCAAAAATTAAGAATAATGCAACTGAATATGGAAAGAAGTGTGCTTAGTATCACAAGACTGGATCACAAAAGGAATATGTAAATTGATACAATAATAAATATAGTTTAATCTTTTATCCAAGTGTAAGCAAACAAAGTTTGCACCTGAAAATATCTTCAGGACTGATTTAAGGTGGTACATCCCTTGGCAACTTGTAGCAAAGGTGGACCAAGCTCTCATCACTCCTTGTCATAGCGCAGAGCAGTATACGTGTCCGCAAGGAGATGTGCTTTGCATTATGGGAGATACTAAGACAAGGAGTGATGAGATCTTGGTCCACCTTTGCTACAAGTTGCCAAGGGATGTACCACCTTACCTCAGTCTTAAAGATATTTTCAGGTGCAAACTTTATTTGCTTACACTTAGATAAAGGATTAAACTAAATTTATCATAGTCTAACCAAGTGCAAAATAAACTTAAAACATGTAAATGGATACCTTTCTAATGGAGAAATGCCAACTAGGCCTATTTGGTGGTAGATAACTTTCATTGCCTGGTAGAGCTCCAAAAACATATTTACTGACCTGAAGTGGTTGATATCATATTTGGTCTCAGAAACAGGGGTGGAAGTTTCTATGCCCAGTTCCTTTTCCATACATTATGAGTAATACCATTTATGCACATGCCAAAATCACTGCCAATTTGAGGATATATCACTAAAGTGACTTCACTGGCCAGTCACCAGAATTAAATAATCTTGGATCGCCAATGGCTAAGATGAATGGGAACGTAAAACAAAAAACACAGCAATCCCTATCAAACCTCAACCCTGCTTTTCTTGTGGACTCTCTTCACAAAAGGAGCTCCAATAAACTCTGGGTATTCACACTGTAAATGGATACCTTTCTAATGGAGAAATGCCAACTAGGCCTATTTGGTGGTAGATAACTTTCATTGCCTGGTATAGCTCCAAAAACATATTTACTGACCTGAAGTGTGGATAAAAAATCAAAGCAAAGTCTCTGATCATAGGAAGAGTGAAACACCTGAGGTGACAATCTGCTGGACCTGATGCTAAAAGACAAGATCAACGATGGATAAAAGAAGTGCTGGATTGGATTACATGAGAGCAAAAAACGACCATGATGCCGACTTAAATCATGGTGGACTGATGATATCATCAGATTTGCAGAAGTTACATGGGAAAGGAGAGTCATGGACAGACAGTTTCAGAGTAATCTTGGATTGCCAATGGCTTTGATGAATGGGAATGTAAAACAAAAAAACACAGCAATCCCTATCAAACCTCAACCCTGCTTTTCTTATGGACTCTCTTCACAAAAGGGGCTCCAATGAACTCTGAGTATTCACACTGTAAATGGATACCTTTCTAATGGAGAAATGCCAACTAGGACTATTTGGTGAAAGTTATCTACCACCAAATACATATATAGCTCCAAAAACATATTTACTGACCTGAAGTGGTTGATATCATATTTGGTCTCAGAAACAGGGGCGGAAGTTTCTATATCCAGTTCCTTTTCCATACCTTATGAGTGATACCATTTATGCACATGCCAAAATCACTGCCGATTCGAGGATACATCAGTAAAGTGGCTCCACTGGCCAGTCACCAGAATAGTACATATGATGAACCTGATAGTAACACATCAGGAGACATGAAAGCCAACTTAATAACACTGTACATCGCAATCATCCAAACTACAATCTGTACAATTTCTTCTGCTCAAAGGGTTGCTTGTGAATTTTGGCACGACATAATGTCAGCATAGAGAATATCAAATCCAGAATATCGTTTTTGGCCTTCTTTAAGGTTTCCTTTCTCCAATCCGTAACATTGGTGTACTGTCTTTACTGTTCTCTAAATACTGAAAATCATTCTGACTTTTTTTGAACTATTTATCCCTGAGGCCAGATTTTGTGCAGTCCAATTGCCCATAAGTTGAACTTATCTTGGACAGCAGTTATGACTTCATTTGGATCTATATCCTGTGTCAGATAATACCAAATCTAGAATCTTCTCCTTTGGCCTCTCACATTCATGGTTTCCTTACCTTGTTCATTTGCTGTCTTTACTACAATCAAATTCCAAAAATTAACTCTGGTCTCTTTGACTTCCTATCCCTACAATAATTCTGCTGATCAAGCTAGAAGAGAAGCAGAAACATTTACTGTGAACAATGATTTAACACATATTGTCCATCTATCTCTCTCTCTCCACTCTTTCAATACCTTTGATTTTTCTTAATCAGTCAGTGTTAATATAGGTTGCCTCTTCTCTTGGTATCTTATACCATTATCTTCTTATATTTTCTCCTCAACAGAACATTCTTCATTGAGCTTTCTGAATCTTCTGTCCAGCAATCATCCAACTTGGTATTGTATGAGCTATGAGACTTCTACATTCTAATTCTCTGTACCAATTTCCAACCCACCCAATCCTGAAATACTGTTCTCATATTTGAAACTGTGCACCATGAACCTCCCTAAAAATCTTGACGGTGCAGTGAGGAGGGAAGTCTAGTTAATGAAAAAACCCTCTGTCAAAGATTCCCTTCTCAAAAATAGTTCAGATCAGCCTTATGTTCCTTCTGCAAATGCATCCATAGGTCCTGCACACTGATTTAGCATTCATCATTCCTCTGCTTTGTTACTATGTGTGTTAAACAATGAACAGTACCAATGCTCAACATCCTTTTTATAGTTCAACTTCAGATCAGATCTCATTTCACCTGCTTCTCCTGTTCCTCTTTCATTTCACTACCTCTGAAAAAGCCTTCCCTATGACATGTTCTCCAACAACTACAATTTTCAGCTCTTCAAAAAATAAAAAATAAAATAAATAAATATAAAAAAACATTAACAGTTCCTTCTCCTTTAGCTTCTGCCTATGCATGGAAGCAGTAGGAGCTTCCATAGCTTATTCGGTATTAAAAATGTTCTTTGGCAGGAAAGACCTGATTTTGAATTCTATAATACAAATAACCTTCATCAGAGCATTTCAGCTGAAGTTGAGTCAACTGGTCTTGTACAGAAGTGGCAGGAATTTTTCTCCTTGAAAACTGAATTGATTATTATTATTATTATTATTTGACACCTCTGTCAGGGAGTGAAAAAACTCATCGAGGGAGGTCACCTGCTCTACAACTCTGTCTCAACCACACAAGCCACCAACTGATCGCAACTACACCAATGCCATCAACCGCCACTAGCATTTCCACAGACAACACAAACATCCATGCCCACGGCGGGATTCGAACCCGCAGCCTTTTGGCTGGAGAGCAGATATGCTAACAACTCAGCTAGCATATCTGCTAAGCCTTGCAACGTTAGATGATTCAGATGTAAATTCAAAAACACAGAATCAGTGTTTTTGAATTTACTAAAAGTTCTGCAACATCTTGTTGTCAGTGGATTATATATAAAAGAAAAGAAAAAGAAGAAAGTAAAAAAAAAAAAAAAAAAGAAAACAGTACACATTATACACAATCATGTTGGAGAAGACTAAAAATAAAATGACACAGATACAGACTGAGGTATGATGCCTCATGTTCAATGTACAGCCTCGCTTCTGAAGTAACAGGAAGCATAAGGAGATCAAAGAATTTTGTCAAGTGATTAATCACCACATTACCATTTTTGTTGGGTGCTCAATATTTCTAAAACCATGTCCATGCCTGGACTTCAGAGAAACATTCAAGTTTTCATTCCCTCCCCCCTCTATTCCTTCTATGATGTAATATCATAGTACATCCTTCAGGAGACAGGACAAGTCTGTATTTTCTTACAGGGTATCCTTTCTGGTTATTCTGCCAGAAGTGTCAGGAGAACAAACTGCTGAAGAGTAATATATATATATATATATATATATATATATATATATATATATATATATATATATATATATATATATATGTGTGTGTGTGTGTGTATGTATATATATATATTTAAATGACTCTATACCGAGAAAGAAAAGTTTAATGTTAAGATACGACTAGTTTCGTTGAAATTCAAATTCTTCAGGTATCACATGCAAAGAAATAAATAAAAAATAACAGAGACATGATAAAATACATTAACAGATCTAGTATAAAACACACAAGTACATTTAAAAACAGGAATGCATGCTTGAGTTCCAACAGAAGTTGACTACGTGCGTAAGCTGACACAAGTGCACCAGTATTGGACAGTGGCAATATGTGCATCAGAAATATTGTAGCTAAGGCTGCTATTAATATGAGATGAATGAAGCGATATTTCTCGAGATTCAATTTGTAGCCAGTCTATGAGGTGTTGGCGACTTTCATCCGAGTTGATAGAGAAGAGAATGTGGCTAGAGAGAGCGCTGGCCTTGGTTCTGTTGTAGGAAATGTCGCTTTGGTGTTCTTCCATTCAAAAAAGGATGGAGATTTAGCTGTCTGGCCGTAGTATGGTTTGCCACAATCATATATATATATATATACTCTCAGGGGACCCTGTAACCCCTAGAAAGCACATCCCTTGGGTGGCGGATATGGGAGCCCACCATGTGTGTGTGTGTGCGCGCGCGTGCATATATGGTGGAATGGAACAAATATACTGAATAAGGACTCGTGGACCAACAGGGCCATAAGGGGCAATCATCTTGATTGTAAGGGAAGCAGCACTCGCATGGACCCCTAGCTGGATCTATTCTCTCCTTCTACTACTTTGAGGAAGACCCACTTACTTTAATCTTTCCTATAAGGCCTTATCACCCAACTCTTCTTATTTTATGATCCCTATGCTATTAGAGTACTCGAGGGCCATGGGGTCGTTTCATTTCTGGCCTTAAAACTATGCCCTCTATATAAATCTTACTATAATTCCTCTATAATCTACTCTTTCCCCCTTCAATATACCCTATTCCTCCTATGGGTTTAAATTCGGAAGAAGGCGAGTTCAGAAGCCTTAAGGTAGCAGCCGTACCACTGAACTATTCCATCATCAGGCTAGTCCGCTGACATGGAGAACATAATTCTACTAGTAAGCTGACAGAAAAAGATAATCAGATTGAATCTATAGGAAATGACCATGGAATAGAAAAGGCAAAACAAAAATGGAAACGACAAAATATAATACACATAGCAAACTGGAATGTAAGAGGAATAGCATATAAAGAAATAGAATTAGACCAATTATTAAATGAAAGAAATTATAAAATAGCAGTAATCAGTGAAACAAAAAAGAAATTAAAAGGAACCATGAGAACTGAAAATTTTAATGTGATATACAGTGGAGTTGACAGAGACCAAAGAGCACAAGCAGTCATGATATGGATTCAAAACTCCCTTTCAAAACAGTTAAAACATTATAAATTATGGAATGAAAGAATAATAGAAGCTAGAATAAAAATAGATAGAGGCTATTTAACAATAATTGGTTTATATGTCCCAGAAGAGGGAAGAGAACAAGATAATAGTGATTTTTATAATCAGCTACAAAACATATATAATAACATAAATAAAAATGATTACATAATTTTAGTAGGAGACTTAAATGCAAGAATTGAAAACACGAAAATTAATAATAATATAGGAATACATGGAGAACATACTCTAAACAGGAATGGTAAAAAATTGATTGACTTTGTAGTTTATAATAACCTAAAAATAATGAATTCCTTCTATAAACATAAAGACATACATAAATATACTTGGGCAGCAAGAGGATGGAAATCAATATTAGATTACTTTATACTAAATGAAAAGACATCAAAATTTTAACTAGATGTTACAGTTCACAGAGGATATGAAATAAGCAGTGACCACTTCCTTGTTAAAATAAAATTAAGATTACCACCTAAATGGCTACAAGTAAAAAGAACAGAAAGAAAAATTGAAACATTTGTTTATAAAACTAGACTATTGAATGACACAAATGTACAATGGCTATATGAACAAAGAATTAACCAATATCTAGACAAAATAAAACAAAATGAAGAAATAGAAATAGAATGGCTTAATATAAAAACGATACTAAATGCAGCAGCAAAAGAAAGCTTAGGAAAGACCAAAGAATTCAATAAAAGGAAAAAACTGAAGATCTGGAATGATACAATGAAAGAAATAATCAAAAAGAAAAAAGAAGCCTATCACAAATGGTTAGGTAGTAAAAGATTAGAAGATGAAATAGAATATAAAAGAATAAGAGCCATAGCTAAAAGAGAAGTCAGAAAAAGACAGTGAATAATGGAACAAATTTGTTTCTAATTTAGAACATGATTTATATAAAATAAGACCCAAGGTACATAAAATTTTGAAACACTTAAATGCAAATACCAAAGAAAACATAAAATTAAACACTGAATTGAAATTAGAAGAATTTCTATATTACTACACAGAATTGTGGACAGACAAATATTTTAAAAAAGACAATTGGCAAACAATCAACGAAAATGAAAAGGAAATAACTAAAGAAGAATTAGAAATCAACCTGAAAGAAACAAGAAACAGAAAATCACCTGGAGAAGATAAACTAGGTTCAGAACTATATAAATATGCAGGAACTAGATTCAAAGAAAGACTCTTATTATTTTTAAATAAAATTTATTCAACTAGTATTCCCCCAATAGAATGGAAAAAAGCAATTGTGATTCCTATCTTTAAAAAAGGTAATAGAGATGACCCTAAAAAACTATAGAGGTATCAGTATACTAAATTCCTGTTACAAAATATATATAGCAGAATCTTAAATAGCAAACTAATGAAATATTCCGAAAACTTTATTTTAGAAGTACAGAATGGATTTAGAAAAGGACGATCATGAACAGACCCAGCCTTTTACCTAAAATTAATAATAGAGAAAAGAAGAGAATACAATTTAGAAACACATATTGCATTTATTGACTTTGAAAAAGCATTTGACAAAGTTAAAAGAAACATATTATTTAACATATTAAAAGAAAGACAAATACCAACTAATATCTTAAAAGCTATCACAAGTATATATGAAAATAATCAAAAACAAATAAGATTAAATCACGAGCTATCATATACGAGAGAGATAAACCAAGGGGTCCGACAGGGATGTCCCCTCTCAGCAACTCTTTTTAATATCTACTTAAATGAAATAATAATAAAATGGAATAAAAATTTACATCAAGGAATTAAACTTTCTCCTACAGTAAACTTAAACACTCTCCTCTTTGCCGATGACCAAATAATAATTACAAATTCTGAAGATAAACTACAGAAAGCTATTTTAGATCTAAATGAGATATCCAAAGATTATGGTATGATAATATCAACAGAAAAATCAAAAACTATGGTCTTTAAAGGACAAGATCCAGCAAGAACAAAAAAAAAATAGTAATAGATAACAAGATCTTAGAACAGGTGAATTCATTTAACTACCTATGATGTACGATCACGTATGAAAATGAAAAAGATATAAACGTAAAAATTGCACAATATTTAAAAATAACAGGTGTAATTAACTCTATATTTAAACCAAACCTAGTTCAAAAACAAACCAGATGAAAAGTATACAATACATTAGCCCTACCAGTCTTAATGTATGTAAGTGAAATCTGGACAATAAAACAAAAAGACAAACAAAGATTAACAACAGCAGAAATGAAGTTTATGAGAAAAACTGCAAAGTATACCCTATTTGATCACAAAAGAAATGAAGAAATTATGAAAGAATTAAACCAAGAACCAGTAATAGAAAAAATAAAAAAATAAAAACATAAACGGATGGAACACGTTCAAAGAATGAAAACAGAAAGATTACCAAAACAAGCCTTAAAGTACAAGCCATTAGGAAAAGAAAACAAGGACGTCCTCTTAAACGATGACTTCTAAGGCCGGAACAGGCCATGCTAGGCCTAATTCCTTGATATGCATGATGATGATGATGATATATATATATATATGTGTGTGTGTGTGTGTGCGCACGCGCGTGTGTGTGCAGGAGAGGAAAGAAATATCAAGGCTACCATTTGAAAAGGACATTATTAATATGCTCCGTATATAGAAATTATCAAAAAATTGATCACAAAATATTTTCATCTAACACAGTATTAAATATACTCATGAAAACTAAAAACCAAGAGAAGTAAATGCAATTGCCCAAAACCTGTGTGAACTATATCAAAAATACCCCCCGCTCCCCAAACACACAGATCTTCATTCTGGCTTCTGCACAAACAGCTACAAACCTATCCAGGATCTGCTGGAGGTCATCTGTGGAAGAGCGTAACAGAATGGGCTAAATAATAGCATAATTAAATTTGTTACTATTTAGCTCCTTATCACTTTTTTTTCAAAATAAACATTTTATATCTTGGTGTTCTGATGTAATATGCTTATATAATGGTCTTCTAATGTACTACAATCTATATCTATCCATCAAATTCTTCATTTCATCTTAGTCTTCATAATTTTTCCTACCATCCAATATCTGTTTTCTAACTTTTCTGCTCCTGTTCTATTCTGTTTAGGTGACCATGGCACCTTAGATTAGTTCTGATCAAACATTCTTGAATGTCTGATCAGAACATTCAAGATCTTCCTCTGGGTCGTTTTCCTGTCAACCTGGCAGAGAACACTTGTTTGGCTATTCTTTCCTTGCACATTCTGTTTAACTGACCATACCACCTGAGGTTAGCTCTGCTAACAAATTCCTGGATGCTGATAATGTCAAGTTCTTTCCTAATATCATCGTTTTTAATATGATATTGCCATTGATGCCATCTGTTCACGGCTGTAATCTTTCTCAGGACTCTCATATCTGCAGTCTCTAGTCTTTGGTTTAGTGTTTTACTTCTGACTTAGCTCTCAGATCCATAAGTTAAAACTGGTTTGAACACTGTCTTGTATACAGCTAATTTAGTGTTCCGACTAATTTCTCTCTTATTCCATATGAATTTATTCAATTGACTGCCTACCATATCAGCTTTGTTGATTCTGTGGTCTATTTTCATATTTAATTTACCATCTTCACTAAAAATCGTGCCTAAGTAGCTGAAATGTTTTACTTGTTCCATAGGTTCTCCGTTCACAACGTAGTTGACATTTTCAACGATTCTGCCTATTTTCATTGTCTTTGTCTTTTTATTGCTGATCTTCATACCATATCTATTACAACAGTTATTCAATTTAGTCAAGGAATCTTGCAAACTTGTAGCGGATTTATTTAGAAGTATAACATCGTCCGCATAAAGCAAACAGCTGACATTAACATCTCCAATTCTGATATCAGCTTTAATACCCTTACATCATAATGTGATCCATATAGATAATGAATAACAGAGGGGATAATGTACATCCTTGTCTGACACCAGATTTAACATTAAACCATCTTCCTGTACTTCGTTTAATTCTAACTGCTGACTTACAATTCAAATAAAGACTAAGTATTGCTTGATATAATGCTCTATTGACACCATATAACTGTAGCGTATCGAATAGCTTCTCCCTTGGCACCTTGTCATATGCCTTTTCTAGATCGACAAAACTTAAATACAAATCTTTATTATATTTAAATGATTTTTCAACTATTTGTCGTAAAATGAAGATCTGATCGTGACAGCCTCTATTTGGCCTGAATCCAGCTTTTCTTCCACAATTCTTCTCAACTGTTTCTCAAGTATGCTTGCATAATTCTTACCAGGCACACTCAGTAGGGAAATACCTCTGAAATTCTCACATTCAGTTTTATTTCCCTCTTAATATATGGGTACTATGAGAGCTCTACTCCAATCATCAGGAATTCGTCACTCCGTCCAGGATCTGAACTATGCAGTGCAGCCACTGTAAGACTTTTATACCACCATACTTCAGCATTTCTGGTCGAATATCATCTACTCCTACTGCCTTTCCACATTTCAAGCCTTTGATAGCTTTTTCTACTTCAAGCATGGATACGTATTTCTGACTGTATGCCTGTTGAGTGTTTTTTTTTTTTATCCCTGCTTGTTTCATTTAGCAATTTTTTGAAGTAATTACTCCATACTTCAAGGACATCTTTTTCTCCCATTTTCATGCCACCTTCATCATCTCTAAGTCCTTTTACAGCGTGTCAGAACAAAATTACAGGAAAAAATTACACGGGATAAAATTGCACTGCAAAAATTACACGAGGACGAAATTACACAGGGAAGAAATTACACAAAGAAAAAATTACATAGATAACAATACACTAAGAAAAAAATTAAAAGGAAAAATACACAAGTAAGAAATTACGAAATTAAGAAATTAAACAAAAAATTACACAGAGATAAAAATAAACAAAGAAAAAAATTAAAAGGAAAGAAATATTTACACAAGTAATTTTGAAATTACGAATTAAGAAATTACACAGGGAAGAAAAAAACAAGGAAAAAATTACACATAGATAAAAATACACTAAGAAAAAAATTAAAAGGAAAAAATACACAAGTAAGAAATTACACCTAAAATAAAATTTACCAAAAATTGTACAAAATTTATAACCAGCAAGGGGTAAATCACTAGTGCAGATTTGGGCAATGGGATTAGGGAGGTGGTTGAGTTGGAAAGTCAAAATGATGTAGTGATTAGCTACCCTAATTAGTACTTACCTCAGATTTACAAGGAATAATTTCCTAAGGTAAAACCAATCGACAATTGTTAATCACCATGAACTGCTCAAGAATTTCTAAGAATTGTTTGGGTAAAGGTATATAAGTAAATTTTTTGTCTAACATTCTTCAGTTCTAGTTTAGTGACTCTTAATACAAATAGTGTATAATGTGCAAGTTAATAAATTTCGTGATTAATTTTTTTAATTAATTTTTAATTTACCCATGGTTGATTTTGAGTAAGGCGTTAGTAATAAAGGTGGTCAAATTATAATTTACAAAGGATTCGAGTTTGTTCGTCACTGTGAAACTGCTACCGGAACTATTCATTGGCATTGTGCGAAGTTTAGAACTTTACATTGTTGATCGCTGCTCCATACCAGAGACAACAAGATTATCCGTGAGTCTTCAGAACACTGTCATGTTAATAGAACTTTTGAATCTCATCAACTTGCAAATCAAATGAAAAGAAAAATGTCAAATCCAGGCGCAACAGCTCGTGCAATTATAGCTAACAGTTTAGTGACTGTATCTGATGGATTAAAAATGTGCCTACCAAAACAGCTTTCCATAACGAGGCGATTAAATAGATCCAAAGCTAAAACAATCAGAAACGTTCCGTCAAATCCAGATAACAAAAACTTTGAAATACCAGAGAAATACTCTAAATGGATTATTCATGATTCCGGGGCAGAAGATCCAGAAAATGTAATACTAATTGGTCACAAGACTCTTCTAGATCAACTTGTAGTTAACGATTTTTGGTTAGCAGATGGTACATTTAAAGTGATTCCAGATATATATTATCAGTTATACAGTATCTGTGTCCAATATGATTCAGGCGTTGCTTTTCCTTGTCTATTGGCTCTTCTACCAGGGAAACAGGATGAAATATACGTGAAGATGCTGAACATGTTACTGGAGAAACTTCCTCACGCTCGACCACGAAAAATTTTGACCAATTTTGAAACAGCAGCAATGAATGCTTTCCGTGCCATGTTTGAAAACATCGAAATTGGTGGCTGTTTTTTCCACTTATCACAATTTATTATACGCAAAGTAAATGAATGTGGACTAAAATCTCTATATGAATCCAATCTGTCATTTGCAGTACACATTCAAGTGTTACAATCACTTGCACGTTTGCCAGAAGAAGAAGTGTTAGAAGCATTTTTAGAATTTGCTGATCTATTCTCTAATTTAGACGAATATAATGAACAAATCGAGCAAGTTCTCCTTTACTTCAAATGTACATATATTCGAGGTCGACAGCTCAGTAATGGCACTTATAGACAACCTCTATTCAATATTTCTACTTGGAACCATAGACACCCTGCAGCCAACCGTATAGCCTCCAATTTGTAGAACTACAAATTGTATCGAAGGATGGCACTATGGACTTTTAGTCTCTCTTTCAGTGTTTTCATCCAACTGTTCGGAAATTTTTGGATAACATTGTTAAAGAATTATCATTACAACATACAAACTATTTGCAGCATTTAACTGGTCAACGAAATCCAGGACGTCGTAGTTATATTTCGTTAAAATATATTTCAAATATTGTACAAAATTACGACTCTAATAGACGACTGGATTTTTTACATTGTATAGCTTATATGACTTAGTGTTTGTTTTTTATTATTTTTTAAAATAAAAGTAATTTTTGCAATATTAAGAAAGTTTATGTGTTTAATTTGACAACAAAATACCAATAATATTTTAATCGAATTAAAGTCAACAGGTAGGTCTTATAAAGTATTACAAAATTAACGGAACTCTTATCTGAGAAATAAATATAAAATTCATTATAAAAATTTAAAAACTCTAAAGTAAAAAACTTCGGTGTGAATATTCAAATTCGTGTAATTTTTTCTTAGTGTATTTTTATTTATATGTAATTTCATCCTTGTGTAATTTCTTTCTTGTGTAATTTTATCCCATGTAACCCTTTTATAGCACTCTTTCCTCCATTTCTAAGCTTCTTCAACAACCTCCAGAATATCTTACCATTTTCTTGATATTTATTTTCTATGTTCTTGCCAAAGTCCTCCCATGATTTTTGTTTAGCCAGTTTTATACAGTGTTTAGCTTTCTTACATTTGTCTCTGTATTCTCTAAGAGCACAAGCTGACTTATTTGCCAGGAACTTTTGATATGCTTTCTTCTTTTCCTTCACTGCCTATTTGACTTCCTGTTTCCACCATGGAGTTCTGATTTTTCTATCCTTGCAGACAACCTCACCACATGCCTCTCTGGCTGAATCAATCAGGGTTTTCTTCAAGGCTTGCCACTGAATCTCCAAGGATTGGTTCTTGTTTTCAAACTCTTTCATTTTTTCTTCAATAATCTTTGTGTGTTTAAGTCTACAGTTCACATCTGAGAGCTGCTCAACTTTTATTCCCTTTAAAACTTTCTTACATGTTATTGAGCAAAGTCCTGATCTGCTAATTATATTATTGATTTTCCAATTTAATTTCCCACCTGCACTAAAAAAATCTTTGTTCAACATGTCTCAATTCATAATTCATGATGTAGTTGCTGGTTTCCGAACACACATACACACTCTCTCTCTCTCCATGGAAAGAAGTCAACAGACACCCCCCATGGGAAATGTCATGCCATGTAATGTATCACATGTTTGCAGCCAGTATAAATTGGAGGAATATGATGCTCCAAAGTGAGTGCAACTATATCCAGGTAAAGTGGCTGTGAGAAGGGAACTGACAGAAAGATGCACTGTATAAGATGACATGTTGCAGGCCCATTTGTTCTTCAAATTGTTGTGAAATTGGGCAATAGCAGATCAAAAGTCAGTGATACCACACTGAGATGGAACCATAGGGAGTCATCTGTGAGTGCTACCTGCAGTGGACGACCAAGCACACTCAACAAGTGCGATTGTAGGATGCTATGAAGGATAATAAATGAAAACTGCCATTCGTTGGCTGGCATATTGAATGTAGAGTTCTGGGTATTGACTGGAACACGAATCTGCACAAAAACATTCAGAACTGAGGCTCACAACATGGGTTTCTGTGGTAGGAGCACAATATACAAGCCCCGCATTACCTGAACCAACATCTTTAGTGGTGCAAAGAGTGTGTAGAATGGGATGTGGAAGTGCAGAAAGATGTGTTATGTAGCCAAACGAACTGCTGTGCACCCTAAGAAGCGAGAGACATCGCTTGCAGATTGCCAAGAAGAATTCATGTTGCAGGGAAGAAAGGAATGTATGAATTCGGCACCAGAAAGGCTATGTACGAATTAGGCACCAACATGTGAAATCATGTACTTTATATGTAAAATTTTCCAACTGTTACACAAGCAAAATAGTTACCACTTTAAAAACTAGAATTTTCACGTTAACCCTTTAACATATAAATTATTTTTAAAGTTCGAACAGATAAAACTACTATTTATTTAATTCATGAGATTTATTTCGTTAATTGTTACTTTATTATAAAGAATATTAATAATTTTGCAAGGTATGATGCTTTTCGAAGCACTTAGCTAAATGTAATGGTATCAAACATTTTTTACATTGCCATGTAGTCTCACTTCTTACATTATGCTTGACACATACATGGCATCTCTTTGCTGGATGTTGCTTTTAATCAGTAGAGGTATATGTTCAGGGAAGTGTGCCCAATTTTTTGCCTGCAGTCTAATTGAGCAGTCCTTTTGTGATGGACATCCACAGGTACTATAATTAGCTAAAGATATTGCAGGCATAGACTTCTGTGGCTAATTGTTTCAAAAGATATATTTCAGCGATTACACCACATTTTTTATTCAGTTATATAAAACACTGAAATAATAATTCCCGACATGTTTCGTAAATCGTAGGATTTACATCTTCAGGGGGTATTCGGTGATTACACCACATTTTTTATTCAGTTATTCAGTTATATAAAACACTGAAATAATAGTTCCGACAAGTTTCGTAAATCGTAGGATTTACGAAAAATTTACAATTTACATCTTCACGGGTTAAATTTACGATTTACCCCCTGAAGATGTAAATCCTACGATTTACGAAACTTGTTGGGAACTATTATTTCAGTGTTTTATATAACTGAATAAAAAATGTGGTGTAGTCGCCGAAATACCCCCTGAAGATGTAAATCCTACGATTTACAAAACTTGTCGGGAACTATCATTTCAGTGTTTTATATAACTGAATAACTGAATAAAAAATGTGGTGTAATCGCCGAAATATATATTTTGTAGCTAAACATATATTTGACAACATATCTTCTGCTACGTTCAAACGGAAATTGACTATTGTTAGTTTTGATGTATTGGGTAGTTTGGAATATAAAACATGAGCATTGTAAATAGCAATATCCATCAAATAGAAAAATATTTTCTTGTAACCTTTGATGCATTTTCGCATAATTGGAAAACAAGCAAGTAGTTGGTCTTGCCTATCGACGCCGCCCATTCCGCAATTGTATTCAAGAACACATTTAGGTTTTATTACTTTTTCTTCATCGCCCCTCTTACTTCTCCTTACTTTTCCTGTATCTACCATTTCTTCTTTTGAATGATTTGTGCTTATCATGTAAACATCCTTCTTATCGCGCCAACGTAATGACATATAGATAACGTATTTGATTCATTATCTATATGTCATTACGACAAGATAAAGTTTTTGATTCGCTTTTTTTATTTTATATGTCGTCAATTTCTTAGGCATATTCTTGCGATTTTTTCTAACTGTCCCCACAACATTTGTACTATTTTTTCTCAAAAAATAAAATAATTCTGGTGACGAATACCAATTATCTAAAAATAACGTATATCATTTTCCTAAAATAGGTTCAGCCAACTCCATGACGACATTTTGAGATGCAAGTGTATCGCTTCCAGGAATTTTATCCTTTCCTGTATAAATTTTGAACTTTGAACAATATCCAGAGTCTGATTCACATAGCTTGTAAAATTTTATCCCAAATCGTGCTCGTTTGCTAGCAATGAAGTGTACATAATTTAGTCGACATCTATATTTCATAAGGGATTCGTCAATTACTACATCTTTATCTTGTGTATATAATTGCAGAAAATTATTATGCAGGTAGTCGACTATATTTTGCACTTTACATATTTTGTCATCTTTCTTTATTGTTTCATTATCCACGAAATGGAGAAAATGAGATATAGCCAAGAAGCGTTTATGAGGCATAATTTTTAATATATGGGTGTCTCGACTACAGCCCTCTTTGACCAAAACGTCTATATTAGATTTTTTTTACTTGTGACATAATTATACATAATGCAAAATATGCCTGCAATTCGTCACTTGTTATTGGATACCATTCTTCAATCTTTTTAGTAATTTCCTTGTTTATTGTTTGAGACGCATATCTATTAGTTTCTCTAACTCTCATGTCAAAGAAATCATCACAAAGTATTTGTTTCAAAACAGAAAGAGGTGTCGGATTTGCACCAAATCTTAGCAAAGCAATTGCATTGACACTGGGAATTTCCATAAATGGTTTTATAATAGGAATATTTTCCTTTTTTTGCCAATTCCATTCATTTTCTGTTACATCGGAATCATCGCTACAAGATGATATCGGTCTCAAACGTTTATGAACATTGCCTCAAACCAAACTTCCACAGCTACTGTTGCTATTGTCACTTGACAAGTCAAAAATGGCAACACTTTGATCATATAAATTTGTCTCGCTGTTTTTATCCAAACTGTCCTCTCTGCTTTTAATATCACTTTGGGCTAACATATTATAGATATTTGCAGACATATTAGGGATGATGATAAATTGCAACATAAACAAACTAACTAGTGAATAGAGTTTATATGCATATATATTCACTGCCTAACACCCTAAATTCGTTTGAAATTAACGCAAACTTCATAATGTCTGCGATACATCAAAATCAATTTTGGTGCAATAAACAAAATACGTGTCACAGACGTCTTTGTATGTTAACTCTAAATTCATTTGAAATTGACACAAACTTCGTAACATCTGTGATACGTCAAAATCATTTTTGGTGCAATAAACAAAATAAGTGTCACAAACGTCTTTGTATGTTAATGGGTTAAAAAACGTTTAATTTTCTTGACCACAAAAGCTGTGGAATGACTTCTAATGGGACTATATTGATCAAGTACATATAAGAAACAACTATGTTATACCAACTAGTTTCACCAACTAAGGCTGTCAGCATCTTCAGGGTACATAACTGATGTAAGGCACTAAAAAGTTAAAAACTGTTACAAACTATAATCAACCGATTCCAATTATATTAGACAAAAATAGTGCACATACAATACATGCATAGAGCATGCATGATCTCGCTTGTTGTTATTTAGGAACGTTCTATAGTTGGCATTGTAATTCTGGTGAGTTAAGAGATCTAATAAGGGTCTTCCAGATCATGGGCAAAATTAGTCCTTGGTTCCTGTTAAAGTTTTGTATACAGTGGGCAACTGCTGTGGCTTCTTTAATAATTCGGAAGCGGAAGTCCTCCTCTATGTAAGGAATTGTGCTTCTATCCCACTATATGATATGGTTTGTTCTTGAGAAATGAAAAGCTAACCCAGACTTTTCTTCTCTGTTATTATTGACGTCACCAATGTGTTCTTTTTGCCTAATTTCAAGGCTCCTTGAAGTCTGGCTGATGTAATTCAAGCCGCACAAGCAGGGTATGTTGTAAACTCAAGCATATTTGAAGAAAGGATGGCTAATCTTTTGGAGATCTTAAGAATTGCCTAATCGTTTCTGTAGGTTTAAAAAAGGCCACTCTTATTTTATGTGGTCTAAGGAGTCTTGCAATCTTATTCGAAACTGTCCCTAAGTATGGAATGACGATAGTAGAAATATAACGTATGTTATCTCGTTGTCTTTGTGGGGGTCATAGAAAAGTATCTTGTGGACGAGTCTTCGAGGAAATCCATTCATGGTAAGGTTGTTAGATATCAGGGATAGTTCTCCCTGGAGGTCTTTTTGATCTGTTGTAAGGAGAGAGGCTCGGTTCTTCAGCATGTGTACAATGCTAAGTTTCTGAGAAATGTGGTGGGAGGAAGTGACAAAAAAACATTACAGGCAGAGTTAATTACAATACTATCAACAAGATTTACTCAAAATAACCACCATTAGCATCGATCACAGCTTCAATTCTGCTTCGGAACCTCGAACAAGCTGATGCTACAGTCTCCCTGGGAAGGGCCGCAAAAACTGTTTTAATTTTATCCATTAACTGGGCTTTTGTATTACTGGAAGTGCGATTGGTGTCTTTTTCAACTGCGCCCCATACAAAATAATCCATGGGGTTAAGGTCTGGGGAGTTTGGAGGCCAAACATTTGGACTGGTGAAGTCGTAGAAATTTTCAGACAACCATTTTTGACTTTTCCCAGAGGTGTGGCAAGGGGCCGAATCCTGCTGCCATACATACGGCCTACCATTGGCTACCCTTGTTATCCAGGGCTTGACTACAGTTAGCAACTCCACGAACAAAGCCTGAATTCCAATGCCAGGGTTCTTCAACACCTGTTCCTGCAGATTTGCGAGGAATTCTGCTGTACGAACGCAATCAGATCGTCTGCTAGGGATCTTTCTTCTTGCTACATCCTCGTAGTCACCATTGCAAGTCTCTAGTTCATGCCTGATTGTTTTTACTGTATTCAGGGAGCATTGGGCAGCAGTCGTAATATCCTTATTTTGATGGCGGGCACGAATCATCATGATACAAGTTATTCTCTTCCATGATTCAGGTGGGTTCCAGCTATCCATCCTTTCTGACATCTTGTATATGAATGAAGAAGGGTCCAAACTTTTAAATGAAGAGAAGTGTGTGTTAATACATGTAACTTACGGAAAAATATAATTAATTATAAATATGTCAAATTTATCCCGAACACCCTGTATTTATAACACGGTTGCAAACTCCATAATTTCTAAAATGAATGCTGATCACTGTGTAACACTAAAAGAAAGAATCCTCCTACTGAGTTGTTCTGAGTCCAGATAACCATCACTTTGGACATATGATCCAAGGTATGTGAACCTGGACACCTGTGCCCTGCAATGTTATACTTTCTGCTGCTTCACTACAACATATGTACTCTGTCTTATTTCTACCGATCCTCAAAACCACTGTCTTCCAAATCTTTCCTCCAAGAGGAGGGAATGATTTGGTGGTTCCTACTCTACATCTCTCCCTTGTTTTACCACCATCATACCTGTGTTGTACAAGATATATACAATTCTCTGGAATCAGTGAAGATATATATCCTCTGCAACATTTTGTCACTTTCCTGACATTTATCTTCCATATCCTTACTGAACTCTTCCCATGAATTTTGTTTGTGAATCAATCAGCGTTTTCTTAAGAATTTGCCACTATGACTCTAAGGTTTAGTTCTTGTTTTCAAACTGTTTCATATTTTCCTCAACAATGTTTGTATAGCTGAAGCAAAATCAGCAGAGATAAATAGTGGTTCATGTATTTTCTGAATATCAAGTAACCAAGTACCTTGTATAACCAAATTTCACATTTTGAAAACCTGATACTGAGTGTGACAACATTTGTGTGTGTGTGTGTGTGTGTGTGTGTGTGTGTGTGTGTGTGTGTGTGTGTGTGTGTGTGTGTGTGTGTGTGTGTGTGTGTGTGTGTGTGTGTGTGTGTGTGTGTGTGAGAGTGCACATGGACATGCATGTCACTGTTCAGGGAAAAACTTGTTAAACTAAATTTATTATATTGAATAACTTCAGCTTTTCAATTATACATATATATATATATATATATGTAAAATCTCTCATGATAACTAACTTATCATGTTCATTTTAGATGTTTTATTTGGGAGATTGTCAAATGTCAAATTTTGTCCGTAATAAATTTTGTACTTGTAATAAATTAACCACGAGCCTTTGTTAAAATAATGTGGCACATGATGTCCTTATGTAATCCTGTTAACCCATGTCCATATACGGCAATTTCAAAAGACACGCAAAGTATGACATCATCATGTTCGGATGTCAATATGGAAGTTTTGAGAGATGCTCGCATGTGTACAATGAAAGTCTGGGCCTTTATAAGCCGAAAAGTCAAGAAGGATTTTGTTTTAGATTACTCAACATTCTCTCACCTGGGTATGCCAAGTGATGTTCGTGGAGCTGCACATCCATGTTAGGTTTGCTGTCTCTATTTTTTCTTAAATTTTTTAGTAATTTTTATTTAATCTTTAGAGGTACCTGTGGCATAATAAATTAATCACTTAACATGTATAACATCAACAGTAATAACTTTAATGAATTAAAAGTACAAATATTTCATACTGAAAGTAACAGTACATCATCAGGGTAGAACAAACAAGTAAAGGAATCGAATACAAATTTACAGAACAGTTGGTGGATCACCAATTAAATTGTTGCCATGTGCCAGATGATTAATTAAAATAATATTAAATAATTCTTTAAAGATAATCATTTCATTAATGGTTGCATAAGATAAGAATCTCCCAAACTTTTGGGAGAGAGAGACAGTCATTTCAATTCATTTGTACTTTTAATTCATTCAAGTTATTACTGTTGGTGTTATACGTGTTAAGTGATTAACTAATTTTTATTTGTTACTAACTTGCTGGCTCTAGTGGGGATATTTTTTTTATTTTCCTTCCACTAGAGAAGGATTTTTGGCATATAGGCTGATTAATTAGATTTAGTAACGTTACTCTAAGTCAGCCAACTTAGACTATTTTTTGTTTTTTCCTTTTTTTTTTTAATGCAGGATTTAAAATGAGTAAAATGATTCCAGATAATTATTCAGGGAATCATTTATCCCTATCCCTGTCTATCCCTAGCATTCTAGTCCCTCCTAGGACTAGAATGCTAGGGATAGACAGGCCACGATGTGAGGAACCTAGTCTTAACAAAGGTATTAAAAGAGATCACCGAACACAGAACATCTAATCCTTCACTCCATATGGGGTTGGAAAGTTCCACATCGTTGTCAAGAATATGGATTCGAGTGATAAACTTCTAGAGAGAAGTGTCTCTGTGCAAGGGAATCATATAACACACTTGGCTTTCTACCAATCATGGTAGAAAGCTCTGAGTGTTCACACTTGGCTTTCTACCAGTCATGGTAGAAAGCCAAGTGTGAACACTCAAAGCAGACAGGGTTCCCTTTGGAATACATCCAAGCTGGTACGACATTTTAATACAAGCCTTTGCAAGTGAGGAAAAGTGAGCAACATAAAACGTAGCATTTCCAAAAAGATACCACTTGGTTCTCTGGGGAGTAACCTTTACTATGGACATGAGGTTACCTGTGCCCAACTTAGTAAACATCAGAACAGCACAGGTAACGATAAACTACCCCAGAGTACAGCAACAATGTTTATGCTGTGTCTCGGTAAAACATCTGGGCAGAGAATGTCCCCAAGCCAACTGCTTCAATTGTGTTAGTGTCTGGCACATCTCCAGCCAGTGCCCTAATCCCTGCTGAAAATGCAGCAATCAGAATGTTGGATTACTAGCTTCCCACTATGCACTTTTGTGGAAAGAGCAGGGACACCAATTGAGCCATTGTCACAATACCTTACCATGACCACAGATCAAGGTGATTTTCCACAACTCCCTAAGACCACCGGGGAGAAGGCCTTCACACAGATGGTCCTCAGGAAAGTAAAGAAAGTAACTATGACTGAAACCCCAGTACCTATATTTACCATAGCAACATCAGCGACTACAATGGCACTGGCATCGACAACCAGCCAGATTAACCAACACCTGAAGTTGAGCCAGTAACAACAGCTTATTTTAAGCTTAACTAGAATAAGTAAGCTTATTTTAAGCTTACTTTAAGCTTAACCAGAAACCTCCTACAGAAGCCGTCGTATTACCGGCAATAACAACAACCGGTAAAACCGAGGACAAGACTCTTCCATCTGAAGCCAGTGACCCCTCCCCTGCAGAAGACATGCAACTTGAAAAGGGGGAAAATATCACCCCCCCCCCACACACACACACCACCAGAAACATCAAAGGCAGCAAAATGCAAATAGGAATCAGCTCCAAAGAAAGAAAAGAAACAAAAATCCAGGACCAGAAAAACAACAGAAACATCAGAATAAGAAATGGAACTGGATTACCCCCCCCCCTTCAAGAGAAGACAACATTAATGATAAAATAAAGAGGTACATGGGGTCATAGTTTAGCACCTATTCGTACAAGACCTCTGAAGATAGATCAGTCAGCGTCAAGATAAATGTCAATTTTTTTTTTCCATGAAAAACTTTACTTTCCAAAAATCCCGTAATATATCTCAAACCACAATTTTTTAACTTTAATTTTAAGGAAAAACATGCAAATTATATTAGAGTAGGTATGGTACCATGGGATAACATCATCCATGAAATCAACATTAAAATAGACAGAAAAGCAAAGGCAAGTGGAGAAAAGAAATTTCAAGATCAGAACACATTTGCGCTCAGAAGACAGTCTGTTGGCCAGCTTTTACATCAGGCGCTTTACAAAGTTCAGAGAGGAGAGAACCATACTTAAAATCATGGAAGGTGGTAACATCATCAACACCACTTCTGACATCCTGCAAGTCTTCCAGAGGCACTACAATGAACTTTATGCAGATGACAGTGCCTGTCCAGACTACTCCTCCTGGAACATCACTACCTCCCTGTGCACATCCAAGCAGGCTTGGATCATTCTTTTATGTTAGCCGAAATTACAACAGCCTTTAAGCAATGTCGAGCTAAAAAAGTGCCTGGCCCAGAGTGACTGGGGACAGAGTTCTATTGTGAAGCATGGGACTTACACTCCTGGCACTTTACAACATCTTCCTTACCACCAGAAACGTGTCAGACGTGTTCGTGGAGTGACATACGGTTTTCATCCCCAAGTTCTTGAACAGGGATCCCTCCCTGATCAAGAACTTGTGGCTGATTAATCTCTCCAAACTACAAGCCATCAACAACAGACTCAAAGTGGGGATGAAATACATCAAAAGCAGTCACTGTATCGTATCCCAGGCAGATCAAAAGAATTTGATCTGTATATCATGAAAATTATAGAAACAACTATCATGCTAGAGTAAAACTTTAGTTTAATATAAACCAAAATAAACACTAAATGTTTCAACCTTCACATTAAGATCATCTGGAGTATACAAAGAAACAAGCTGCACTACAATCTGCATGGTATGCTAAAGTTACTGATCAACTGTTGAAACCTATTGGCCTGACCTCTGGCGAAAAAAAAAAAACTTTACCACATTAAAGCTAGAGTCCTGTTATTATTATTATTCGTATTTTTCAATAGATAATGAGCACCCCCAACATTTTCATCACTCCTTTTGAAGTATAGATAATGCACATGTGCCGACTAGTGGTAGAGTTAGGAAGTACAGACAGAGGAAGTCTTTAAAGGCAAGTGCATTGCTAGTAGCAGTGGTCAATTATTCTGTACATCCTGTTTTAAAATATTTCATAAAGTAAATCATTATTTGTTTATATTTTGTTATTAGATCTGAATTACCCATGGAAGACAGAAGTACTTCTCGGAGAAAATCCTACACAGTGCAGTTCAAGCTTGAAGTGGTAGAAATAGCAAAGGAAAAAGGGAATCCTGAAGCTGGTAGATTGTTCAATGTTGGAGAAAGTAGTGTTCGTGAATGGCGAAAGGCTGAAACGTTTACATATCAGGAAACGTGCTATGAATTTTGGAAGGTGCTTGTGGCCAACCATGTCCGTGTGTTGCAGGAATCGAAAAGAATTGTGCAAAACGATAATATAAAGGATTTCAAGGCCTACTCACCTTGGGTTTTTGGATTTATGAAGAGAAACAATTTAAGTGTGTGCTCCTGCACTAGTGTTGGACAAAATTTGCCGTGCAACTGGGAAGCAAAAGTAGCTAAATTTCGTTTGTTTCTGAGAGAAAACTTGTGTGGGGTTGATGCTTGTCACTCTGGGAATATGGATGAGGTTCCCATAAGTTTTGACATGCCTAGTTCTAGGCGTGTGAATCTCAAGGGAGCAAAAGAGGTTTCAGTTGCTACAACAGGGCATGAAAGATCTAACTTTACTGTGGTTCTCTGCGTAACTGCAGATGGTTCCAAATTGCCACCGATGGTGATTTTCAAAAGAAAGACTGTTCCAAAAGTTTATGATTCCAAAGATATTATTGTTACTGCTAATGATAAAGGTTGGATAAATTCGGAGATTAAAAAATTTGGTTAAAGAATGTGTGGCGAAAGAGAAAAATGGCATTTTTCAATCCAAAATCTTTGTTAGTGTTGGATTTGTGTAGGGTACACACGACAGCAGAAGTTAAAACAACTGTAAGTAAGTATTCCAAATTGGCCATCATTCCAGGTGGTTTAACAAAAAAACTTCAACCCCTTGATCTTGCAGTAAATAAACTGTTGTTTATTTACTGCAAGATCAAGGGGTTGAACGATTATGAATGATTATGAGGCTGAAGAAATACCAAACAAAATTTTTAACGCAATTGATTCATTCAAGATTGAGTCTGATGAAGAATGTTTTGGATTTGAATAGTGTAATGTTCAATAAATATTAAGTAATACTTCTAGCTTAGTTTTGTTATCACATTTGATTTACCTCTCATACCTTTCAAATGTATACTGCACATGTTAATTTTTAACAAATTTAGACTTTTTTTGTATAGATAATGCATGCGTTATCTATCGAAAAATACGGTATCTAGTAGGTTACAAAATTAAATTAAGCTGGAGAGCAAAATGTTCACAAAAACTTATATAAATATACATAAAAATTACAACAAACTGGTATGAATAGTGGCCAAGAAAAGAAGAAATTGCTTAGAGTCCTAAAGTCAGGATTTGCTAGAAAACTAAGTGGGCTGAATGTCTGCCATCCAAATTCTTGGGATTTTTATGCCACCATTATTGTTAAGATTAGGGTGGTTAATCAAAATATCACAGGCTTCTTTAAATTTCTGTACATACCAGGTTTTTTTATGATGAAGAACGAGTACTTTTCCAATGAATTTGGTGTAAGCTGTTAACAGCGTGATCTAAGAGGCCTGCTTCACCAAAATTGTTAAATTTAATGTGTCGTTTATGTTCTTTTTTATGGATAGGGAATTGTACGTCCAGTTTTCCCAATATAAGGTAAGTTATAGGTGCAATAGATGCAATAAACTCCAGGGTGTGCCAATGGGGAGAGAGGATCCTCAGAGGAGTTGAATATGTTTTTTAACTTTAAAGGTGGTTTAAAAGTGGAATTAAGATTATAATGGTGTAGGATACTATTAATGTTTTCTGGGATAGCTATGGTTTTATTGTAATCTATATTATTTTTTGATGAAGTTTTATGAACTTTATTACTAATATTTTTGCTATAGCCATTATTTATAAATGTATTGCTAATAATTTTAAATTCTTGCTTAAGAGCTTGTTCATTAGAGCAAATTGTTATAAGCCTGATTTTTTGGGTGTTAATGACTCAAAATTTCTGCGAAGGGTGGTGATATGAGTTAGCATGTATATATTGGCTGGTATGTGTAGGCTTGTGATAAACAGTGGACAGACTGCCTGGGGGAAGACGTGCGACCAGTGTATGCAGAAATGGGAGCGAGTTCTGATTTTCAATTTCAATAGTAAATTATATGCGCTCGTGTTGTTTGTTCAGGTGGCTAAAGAAAGTGTTTGATTTGGCGGCCATGTGGCCAGATAACGAAAACATCATCAACGTATCTAAGCCAAACTGTAGGTTTTAGAGTAAAGGAATCAAGAACACATTGCTCAAAAGCTTCCATATAAAAGTTAGCAATTGGAGGAGATAATACTGGCGAGCCAATGGCAATACTTTCTTTTCGTAGGTATATTTTGTAGGTTTTATATTAAACTAAAATTTTAATCTAACATTGTAGTTGTTTCCATAATTTTCATGATGTATTCTGATCACTGTGCAAGCATGATGGAAAGGAATTCAATCTTTACCTCATCTGCTATCTGGTACCAAGAAACTCTCAATGACATTGCTTTCAATTGATCTCAACAGAGCGTTTGACAGTGTTAAACATTCATCTCTGTTCCATATTCTCTAGAAAGCAAGGGTTCACCGAGGCCTCTTTTCCATTCTCCAGGAGCCTATAACAACAGCTCCACTTGCCTCCAATTAATGGTTACTTATATGATCCCAATTACCATCCAAAAAGAGATCAAAGCAGGATGACCTCTCAGCACTCTTCTTTTTTCATTGGTACTTAAGCCATTTCTATAGGCAGTTAACAACTCTCGTGCTGGTAGAAGAATAGCACTCTGCTCACTATGGAGGAATCCAAAATAACAGCCTATGTGGATGACATGGTGGGCACCCTTAACGACAATGACTTCATCAGGAATTTCCTTAATATCCTAGAAAGATTCAAAGTGACAGGGCTACACACAAATTCCAACAAAACAGAGCTCAAGAGATGGAGTTTGGGACCAGTTAACATCCCACTGGGCCTATTCCCCAAGAAGACCCATTACCAACATAGGGGTACCCACTATGGTGCAGCCTGAAGTTGACGAAGATCTTATCGCCAAGACCATCAACAGCTTCAAAGGCTGGAAAATCGGGCTGCTATCACTATTCTCCCAGGCCACAGTAATAAAGATCATTGTGTGCTCAGCTTACCAATATGTCATAAACATAATAGATATCTCAGAACATCTAGATAATGGCTATACAGGAAACTCTTAGTTTTTCTGAGACAACTTACGTCGGAAAGTTGATGCTAAGATCCTTCAACTTCCATGGAAGCAGGGGGTGTTAGCCTTCCAGTCCTCAAAATACAATACCTGAATAATACTACTTTCAATTTGAACATGATACTGCGATTCAACCATCTCAGCAGTTATCTTGTTCAGTATTACTTGGGTTTCAAGATTCCCCTCTTAGGAATCACAGCTCACCAAGCATCTAATGCAGAAACTGTCCTAGAATGCTACAACCAACTTTGCCAGATTTTACAGCAACTGTGGTCTGGGCATAGACATCAGCAACATCCAGAACAGCACAAAATGGTACAATGTCATCTTTAACCACCTACTATGGATGTTCTGGATCTAGGGACTGACAACAACATCCTGTGTGGTCACCCAGCAAGACATTTATTCTGACTTCTATGTCTGGCCCTAAGAGAGTGCCTTGATCTGTTTTTGATAGGCACAGTAAAAACAATCAAATAATTGGATACTGTGTATTTTTCAAGAGGTGTAATTTATGCTATGAAGACAATAGTTTAAATTCCAGAGAAATATTTGTAGCTCAATAAATTATTTTGTTCCACTGCTGCTGTTTATAATGTGAAACACTGCAATGAATAATTTTAAGATGTTATTCATTTATATATATATTTATATATATATATATATATAGGCCTGTAGTTCAGTAGAAGTGGCGCTTGCATCCTCTGTGCTAGGCTACCTGAAGATAAACCTTAGTTCGGGTCTAGCTGCTAGCAGGAGGAACTTTTTCTAAGCATATCTTCAACTGGTTCCTGGATTAGTCAATCTTTGGAATGGGAAAGTGAGTTTTCTGTCCCGTAAATTCAAGAAAATTGAATACAGAACTCACATTATTTTAGACAGTAACATATTTTATTAGGATTAGGTGCCAAGATGTGACAGGACTTGTTTGCCCACCTGTTCATCGTTGCCGCACATAATTAGTCACAGTCATAGGGCAGCTATCTCTGATTGACTACAAGTGGAGACTGAATTGTCCACTCAGTCTTCAAAAGCTAGATAGGGCTTAAAGACCTCCCTACTCCCTATAAGGGAATAAAAGCTATTAACCTCATATATCACCTTATATATATATATATATATATAATGTGAATTATCCTTTTTATCATTCTAGTGCTGCTGTTTTTTAATGCAGGATAAATACATATTTGTCAAAGGTGTAGAAAGGATAATGTGTTCGTCGCACATGTTGTTTAATTTTCACGGTATATATCAGAACACTGTAGACTAAACTACACAAAGATTATTGAAAAAAAAATGAAAAACTTTGAGAATAGGAACCAAACCTTGGAGATTCAGTGGCAAGCTTTGAAGAAAAAAACCTGATTGATTCAACCAGAGAGGAATGTGAGGAATGAGGTTGTCTGTAAGGACAGAAAAATCAGAACTCCATGGTGGACACAGGAAGTTAAAGAGGCAGTGAAAGAAAAGAAGAAAGCATATCAAAAGTTCCTGGCAAATAAGTCCGCTTGTGCTCTTAGAGAATACATAGACAAATGTAAGAAAGCTAAACAATGTGTAAAACTGGCTAAACAAAAGTCATGGGAGGACTTTGGCAAGAACATAGAAAATAAATATCAAGAAGGTGGCAAAATATTCTGGAGGTTGCTAAAGAAGCTTAGAAATGGAGAAAAGAGTGCTGTAAAAGGACTTAGAGATGATAAAGGTGACATGAAAACGGAAGAAAAAGATATCCTTCAAGTATGGAGTAATTACTTCGAAAAATTGTTAAATGAAACAAGCAGTGATAGCACGGTGGTAAAAAGCACTCAACACGCATACAGTCAGGAATACATATCCATACTTGAAGTAGAAAAAGCTATCAAAAGCTTGAAATGTGGAAAGGCAGAAGGAGTATATGATATTCGACCAGAAATGCTCAAGTATGGTGGTATAAAAGTCTTACAGTGGATGCACAGCATAGTTCAGAAGTCCTGGACAGAGGTACAAATTCTCGATGATTGGAATACAGCTCTCATAGTACCCATATATAAAAAGGGAAATAAAACCGAATGTGAGAATTACAGAGGTATTTCCCTACTGAATGTTCCTGGTAAGATTTATGCAAGTATACTTGAGAAACGGTTGAGAAGAATTGTGAAAGAAAAGTTTGGTGAAGGACAAGCTGGATTCAGGCTAAATAGAGGCTGTCAGGATCAGATCTTTACTTTACGACAAGTTGAGAAAACATGGGAATATAACAAAGATCAGTATTTAAGTTTTGTCGATCTGGAAAAGGCATATGACAAGGTGCCAAAAGAGAAGATATTCAATGCGCTACAGTTATATGGTGTCAATGGGGGACATTATTTCAAACAATACTTAGTCTTTATTTGAGTTGTAAGTCAGCAGTTAGAATTGAAGTACAGGAAGATGGTTTAATGTTAAATCTGGTATCAGACAAGGATGTATATTATCCCCTCTGTTATTCATTATCTATATGGATCACATTATGAAGGAAAGTAGTATTAAACATGATATCAAAATTGGAGATGTTAATGTCAGCTCTTTGCTTTATGTGGATGATGTTATACTTCTAAATAAATCTGCTACAAGTCTGCAAGATTCCCTGACTAAATTGAATAACTGTTGTAATAGATATGGTATGAAGGTCAGCAATAAAAAGACAAAGACAATGAACATAGGCAGAATCGTTGAAAATGCCAACTGCATTGTAAATTGAGAACCCGTAGAACAAGTAAAACATTTCAGCTAGTTAGGCACGATTTTTAAAGAAGAAGCTAAATTAAATATGGAAATAGACAACAGATTCAACAAAGCTGGTATGGTAGGAAGTCAATTGAATAAATTCATATGAAATAAGAGAGAAATTAGAGGAATAAGAATGAACACGTGACATCGTCCAGTATTGTTCAACGTCAATAACGTTTTATATCTGCATTCTATTATTTGAGTTTATGAATAGCCAGACGGTTATGATTTGTATTTATTAATTTCTCTTGTTTAAACTTTAAGTTATACTATTTACCCCCTGAAGATGTAAATCCCACGATTTACGAAACTTGTCGGGAACTATTATTTCAGTATTTTGTATAACTGAATAATAAAAAATGTGGTGTAATCACCAAAATATATCTTTTGAAGAATAAGTTTATTTTTATAGTTACATTTTCCATAGAGAGAGTCTTCTCTATATTTCCAAATGACAGCCAGTTAATTACAATGGTAAAATTAAAAATCACATTTAAGCAAATACAGGTTAAGAGGTGTCAATTATAACAAAAATTACTTAGTGCAACAAACTATCAAAAGGGTCCCAACCGCAATTCTACCCTGAAAGGAAATTCACTATAGCAAACTATCTATGACACACTATTTCTGTAGTCCCTAGATGTTTGTTATAGCAAGAAATTACTAAGAAACATAGCACCAAAATTAAACTTCAAATATACATGATTATTTAAATATTCAAAAATAAATACCAATACAAGTAGGTTATTAAAATTGGAATTGTTTTACCTCATCTGTTGAAGTAAGCGTCGACAAGAATTATGAAGATGAAGAATGGTGAAATCTTGTTGCAATAGTGATAATACTGCTGCACGATAGAAATGAAGGTACAGACGTAATCCTCCTTTAAAAGCTTGTAAGATCAAACCTGCAATGATATGATATACTATTATTATTATCCAAGCCTTACAGGGAGTCAAGGACTCATAAAGAGAGTCAGTAGATAAACCACACCAGTTGTTAATACCTTGTCTTAAACTCATTCACATTGGATGCACTCACTACTTCAACAGGTAGCAAACTGTTCCACTCAGACACTGCTCTATGAGAGAAAAATCTAGTTCTTACCCTTTCTTAACCATCCAGAAACTTAACTTCAATGGATATCCATTGTCCTCTCTCCACAATCCATATAACAAAAAATTCCATCAGTATATAACTTACTTTAGTTGATAACCCTTTCAGAAGTTTATAGGCCTCTATCATAACACTTCTCTTTCTCTTGTTTGCCAGTATCTGAGTCCAGATACTCTCATCTGTCCTTGCAATTTACATTCCATAATCGTGATATTATTAGTATTATTATCTGAGACTTTCAGAGAGTCGAGGACACATTGAGGGAGGCCATAAATCACTCATACCAGATGTCATTGGCACAAATATACCTTCTCTTAAACTCACTAACACAAGGTGCACTTGCTACTCCAACAGGCAAATTGTTCCACTCACTCACTGCTTTACAAGAGAAAAAGCTAGCTCCTATCCCCTTCTTAACTGTGAACAAACTTCCATAGGTGCCTCCAAGTTCTTTCCCCACCTTTCCATATAAAGAAAAATTTCATCAGATGATATTCTATAACATCCATTCAGACACATATAGACCTCTATCATATCTCTCCTCTTTCTCCTGTTAACCACATATGAGGTAGGTTCCAAACGTTTCCAGCCTGACATACAAAATTCGTGCCAATTTTAAAACACTGTGTGAATAGCACCATCTACGGGGAGGTTAGTGTACTAGTTTCAACTCTCTACCTGTGTCATTCAGTTGGACGCACTTATTTAACTAACACATGGCATACTAAGTCGCTGTAATTTTAAAAATTGAGTATTGTGTTGCGATAGTTTTTCACCAAAGAAGAGCTTTCTCCAATTGCTATCGAACAGTGACTGGATGGTGTTTATGGGAAAGCTTCTCCTTAATATTCGCCTGTGAAGGAATGAGCTAAACATTTTGCCTAGGAAGAGAGAGAATCAAAGATGATCCTCATGATGGTTCGCTCGTGGAAGTGATGACTGAGGAAAATGTTTCTCTTGTTGAGTAGGAACTGCTCAATGATAGACGGCTGAAGCTCAAACAAATCTCAGCAAGGTTGGGGCTTTCTATAACAACCATCTATCATCTCATCCACAAGAAGCTTCATATGATGGTCAGTGTAAGGTGGGTGCCCCGACTACTCTCTTCAATTCAGGAGCATCATTTGACCTGTTCCCACAAGTTTTTAGAGCTCTGTCAAGGGAATCGGAGAGAAGTGCTGGAATCCATTGTCACTGGGAATAAAACCATAGTCCTTTATTATGATTCTCTTTCCAAAAGGGAATCCACAGAGTGGGGCAAAGCACTGCTGAGAGAGGCCAAGGTCACTCAGTTCACCAAGAAGATCATGGCAACACTCTCTTGGGATTGCCTTGAAGTCAATCAAGAGAATTCTCTTCACTGACTTCAAGGAAAGGAATACCACCGTGAATGTAGAATATTATGCTTCACTCCTGTACAAATTGCTTGACACCATAAAGGAGAAGAGACAAGGAATGATGAGTCATGGTGTTTGCCTGCTTCACAACAATGATCCAGTCCATACAGCCATTGTTAATCTTCGAGGAAGAAAATTTGCAGATGACAATCAGGTGAAATATGCAGCTTTAGGCCATTTTGCAGACAAAAATACAGATTATTTTTTCAGGCATAGGAATGTTAATTCAAAGATGTGAAAAGTGTATTGAAGTAAATGTAGATTATGTGGAAAAGAGAGACAGTTGTTTTCTTTCTATCACCTCTAAAAGTTATTCAGGTCAGAAACTTATGGAACCATAGAATCTGTTGTCCACATACTCGAAAACTGTCCTCATAATCTCCATTCTATAGTCCCTGCATAATCTTTATAAGTCTTTTTTTATCCCCTTGGAATTCAAAATACCAAATCTGCTGTAGTCCACGTGCAGTCTTATCAAGGCCTTATAAAGAGGCAAAATGACTTCCTTAACCTTACATGTCAAGGTTCACTTCAACATTACAATTATCCTCAGAGTTGTATTTGCAATTCTTGCTATGTGACCTTTGAACTTCAAATTCCTATTCACCATCATGCCATGATCCCTAACCTCATCCCTTTCTTGTAGAATAACCCTACTAATATCCAGTTGAAAATCTCATCATGCCAAAGTGCATAACTTTACATTTACTAACATTAAACTGACAGCCATTTTAGTTTGCCCAATTTTACAGCATAGTGAAATCATTCTGTAAGTACTGGATATCAGTAGCATCCCTGATTGCCTGCCACTCTTCATATTGTCAGCAAACAATTGCATTTCTCCTGTTAGACCCTTTCTAATTTCATTAATGTATAGACTGGATAGAAATGGCCCAAGAACCAACCCCTGAGATAAACCACTGGTCATCTTAAATCTAATGGATTCACACCTGACATATGCTACTCTTGATACCTCTCTGTCAACGATCCACTTATCCCAGTCAAGATTTTATATTCAAAACCCATATTCTCCAGTTTATGCAACAGTTTTTCATGTAGTATCCTATCAAGTGCCTTAGCAAAATTCAACAATATCATAGTGTGTGTGTGTGTGTATATATATGTGTGTGTGTGTGTCTGCGCGGTTAGCTTAGTGGCTGTGTGCTTCGCAACCATATGCCCGGGGAAGGAATGTCCTAGGTTCGATTTTCCTGTCGGAGACGTGAGGAGCTGAAGGATCTTCCTCAGCCATCGGCGGCACAGTAGAGTTTTTTCCACAGCTTATCCTGGGGGTTTTTCATCCCGCAAAGCAGACAAATTGGCCTTGATAACTCCACACTACAGACATAGGATACACTGGGGGCATAGGCTGACCACCTTATCCTGTGAACGGTTTGGGTCTGATGATTAATAAACCCGCACCACCGCAAGGTAAAAGAGGGTAAAAGGAAAATGAGATGAGATCATAGTGTATCCATCTCCATTATCTAACACAGCCATAACAATGTTATAAAATATAAGCAAAGTGCTAAAACATGACTTCTCTTGACCAAACCCATCCTGTTCCTTCAAAGTATAGCTTGTCTATCAACCCATTTTTGTATGAGAGTTCTTACCAACTTCTCTAAAATCTCTGTCACCACTCCAATGATACTGATAGGTTGAGAGTTAGACACATCAGTTTTTGCACCACATTCGTATAACACGAATGTTAGCTTCCATAGAAATGCCGTATTATATAAATCGTGTTATGCGAGACTCAGATCACATAGAAAAAGTAGGGTTAGGTTCTGAAATCGTTTTTTTTTAAGATTATATAAACAATGACATATCCAACAAAAAAATATTTTTATTTAATTCATATAAACTATGAAACAAATACAGGTAACTCTCGTATAACGTGGATGTTAGGTTCAATAGAAATGCCAGGTTATATAAATCGTGTTATACTATGAAACAAATACAGGTAACCCTCGTATAACGTGGATGTTAGGTTCAATAGAAATGCCGGGTTATATAAATCGCGTTATACGAGAGTTAGATTACATAGAAAAAGTAGGGTTATGTTCCGAAATCGTTTTTTTTTTAAATTATATAAACAACGACATATCCAACAAAAACAATATTTTTATTTAATTCAGGTAATTCATATAAGTTAAGAAAACATAAACTATGAGACAAATACGTAGTATAAAATTATAAAAATTACAAATTGTACATAAATTTCATTGCACATAATACATAAATGTTTTAGACACAATAAAATAAAGCGCATATTTTAATCGTCATCACTGTCTTCAGAAATAACATTTCGTAGATGTTCTTTAAGTGGCTGGAGGTCGTCACCACTTGAAATCTCTTGGACATCAATTATATAATTCTCATTGCATACTTTGGCTGGTTTAGTCATCAAGAAGTCATAAGACTTTGCTTTCCACTATGCCGCAATTTTTTACTAAGTTCATAATGTGGCGCTAAACAAATATCCAATTGTCTCGTGAATTTTCCTGAGCGCTCCATTGAGGGATCATTATCCGTAAAATAACTTCCTATCTTTCTTGCCAAGTCCAATCCTTCTGCTAATTTCTTTAAACTGAATTCTTTAACGGATTCATCACAATCAGAATCTTCGGCAGAACTTTCCCATCATTTGATTCGACGTCATCTATTAATTGTACCAGTTCCTCATCATTTAGATCTGTTTCCCCATCAGTAAATTCACTAATTTCGTTTTCAACCATATCGCAAAAGCCCTCTCCACCAAAAATGTGTGCGACATTTATTATACGACTTTGCTCGGCATCCACTGGAGGTACGAAATTTTGTTCCAGAACGGCTTCAGGCCATATTTTTTTCCAGCAAGCATTCAGCGTAGAGGGTTGTAATTCCTTAACGGACAGAGAAATAATTTTTACACAATTCAATATTGAAAACTCTTTCCATGCTTGAGGCAGTGTCATGTTTGGATTAGATTCCATTTTTTCAAAATTAATTAAAATATTTGCTGAATATAATATGACTTAAATGTTGATATTATTCCTTGGTCGAGTGGTTGAATAAGTGAAGTAGTATTAATCAGCAAAGAAGTTATTTTAATATTTGGATGGCTTAAATTTGTTGGCCTGGTGCGTTATCTAAAATTAGTAGAATTTTGAAGTATATATTCTTTTTCTTTGTGTAACTTCTTTCTACATCGGGTACAAAACACTTGAAAAACCAATTTTCAAACATGCTAGCTGTAGCCCGTGCTTTTTTGTTGGCCTGCCAATAAACAGTAGGGTGGACTTGTCGAGCCCTTTCATCGCATGAGGATTTGTGGATCGGTTAATAAACATTGGTTTTGTCATGTAATCACCTGATGCAATACTACAAAACAGTAGAGCAATTCTATCTTTGGAAACTTTGAATCCAGGAGCTGATCTTTCATTTTTCGAAATATAGGTGTGTTTTGGCATTTTTTCCCAATATAACCCAGATTCATCCGAATTGAACACCTGGTCTGCACTTTTTTAATGATTTTTAAAAGTTCTGCTGGGTATTTCCGGGCAGCTTCAACGTCTGCTGATGCTGATTCTTCCTGGATTTTAAGATTATACAAAGAAAACCTTGGCACTTGGTACAAAATCTATGCTGAGAGATTTCTTCTGAAGTATCTTGATCAAGTTCTTTTAAATGTTTATAAACTTTGAGAGCTTTCTGCTCAATAAGGTGTCCAACCAAAGGAATTTTCTTTTGCGTGCAATCTTCTATCCAAATTATTAGAGATTTCTCCATTTATTCTATTAGAATATCACAAAAATGAGCAACGCATTTTGCACTTACCTTTGACCCACCAATAACACTTTCTCGGATTTTATGTTCATTTTGTTGGATTGCTCAAACTGTTGATTCATTTAAATTCAGAGTCCTTGCAACAACTCCTGGTTTTTCTCCAATTTTCAACTGATCCAAGATTTTAATTTTTTCTTCGAGAGAAATGAATTTCCTCTTCAATGTTAGTTTTTTTCCCTTTCATTGCAGTTTTAGTGGCTATTACAATAAAAATACACTTTTACATAAAAAAAAAAAGCATTACATATGTATGTAACTCACCAGAAAATAAGCTGCTCAGTTTGAGAATAACACACTTATGATTTTAAATGGGCTTTTCTGGCAGAAAATGAAGACAATTTTCACCAATAAACACTTTATACAGTAAACCCTAGATGGCGAACCTGTGGCACGTCTGAGAATTTTGCTGGCATGTCAATGATTTTCAGGTAATATCCTTTTACATGCTTATAAATGATTCAAGTTTTTTTTTAATTGTTACAATACGTACAAGCTGAATTTTGTTTTACACAAGACAGCAGCTATAAAGATATGCATATGATTGGTGCGGTATTAACAAAAGATCGCGCAAGCCAAAGACAAAAGCAACCGAAAAGTGTTGAGTTGAAATGCTAATTCTCTTCAATCAAATTCCATAACATCTGAAACTGTCATAACAACATTCACTATTAGTTTTAACACATTCACAACAGAGTGTCAGTTATCGTTCCAATGGAACTTCTCATTACTGACTTGCTCAACTCACACAAACGTGATTGAATTTTATGGCTTCTTGGTAGGCGAACTCATACATTCATTATATGGCATGTTTCAATTCTTGGTAGTCTTTTATTTTAAGTTAGCTTTTGTGATCTGTCATAATGACATCGAGAATTTCAAATGCAATAAAACAAACACTTATTTCATAATTGAAAAATTGGACAATAGTTTTTAGTTAGTTACTATGTTTCGGTGCAACATATGGTTGTGCTTAAGTCTATACAGCATGGTTTCTGTGAGAGGGGACACGTGATTTATTAGTTAGCACCGTTTTTATTCCATCTGTCTCTAATTGCACTATTTGTTGAGAATGACACAGACTGCAAAAGCCTCTGTACAGTACCTTATTCAGTGATACAATAAAACTAAATTCGATACTTATAACTACTTGCGCAATACGGGCAGAAACAAATTTAACGAAGATAAAATTTGATTTTGAAGTCCCGCGATGAAACACATGAAAAAAATAAATAAATAAAGGGTTACTAGAAATTGTAGTCCGCGTTATATCGAAACTGCGTTGAACAAAGGATACAACAATTTGTAGACCCCGTTATATCAAAACCGTGTTGTATAAGTACTGCGTTATACGATGATTACCTGTACATAGTATAAAATCATCAGCTAAACATACATCCAATTGTCTTGTGAATTTTCCGGAGCGCTCCATTGAGAGATCATTATCCATAAAATAACTTTCTTGCCAAGTTCAATCCTTCTGCTAATTTCTTTAAACTGAATTCTTTAACAGATTCATTGTAATAAGAATCTTCGGCAGAACTTTCCCCACCATTTGGTTCGACGTCATCTATTAATCGTACCAGTTCCTCCTCATTTAAATCTATTTCCCCATCAATTAATTCACTAATTTCATTTTTAACCTTATCGAAAAACCTCTAAGTAGCTATTACTATAAAAATAAATTTTTTACATAAAAAAAGCATTATTACATATTGTATATAACTCATCAAAAAATAAAGTGCTCAGCTTGAGATTAACACACTTATGATTTTTTAATGCGCTTTCCTGGCAGAAAATGAAGACAATTTTCAACAATAAACACTTTATATGGTAAGCAATTGACATACATGCATGCTAAAGGGTATTTTTTCTAATATAAATTCGTAACATAACTACATGAGCAATACGCGCAGACACATATTCGAAGAAGATAAAATTTGATTTTTAAGTTGCGCGGTGAAAAATATATGAAAACATAAAGGGTTAATACAGTTTGCAGACCATCTTATATTGAAACTGTGTTGTATAAGTACCGCATTCAACAAGGAATACTACAATTTGTAGACTGTGTTATATCAAAACCGTGTTGTATAAGTACAACGTTATACGAGGGTTACCTGTACTATGGACCTATCATACATTTTTTCCATTCCTGTGGTATGTTTTCTGAGCTGAGACTCTAAGTTATACAAACGTGTCAAATTGTTCCTATTGTCAAATTCTTATTCAGGTTATGCAACAGCTCTTCATCCTTCTCACACACCTCTATCTCTTCATCCAATGTAGTATTAGCAGTATGCATAATGTTACACACAAACACACACACATCAGGCTGATGTATCTTAGCAAAGTGAGTACTCCTTAACTGAATAATCTTATAATCTTTTTTGACACAACTTCTGCATTCTGTAAAAATTATTCTTCCACATTCATTCATTCTTTCTTTTACTCGTGGCATAATGATAAAATTCTAAGAATTAGCCTGTGCAGACTGCCTTTAGCCTGCACAGGCTAATTCTTTTCATACCCTGATTTAGCTCTCAGCATGATACTCATAACTTTTCTCACCTGCACTTTATATATTTCATAACTCCTCTCACTCTTATTCTCATGATAGTCCTTCCACACCACATTCTTACAGATCTCTTGCTTAATAATGTTAAGTCTTTGAACTCTGGGGATACATTCAGATACTGCCTCACTTATCAATATAAGCACTTTTTCGAAGATTCCCATACACTGGTGATATCTTTCTCATTCAGTAAGTAATATCATGGGACCGAAGATAATATTTACCTGAGTTTGTCACAATTTTTTGGTTTGTAGTTCAGCATGTAATCTCTCCTAAGTGAGAAAACCCACATAGTTATCTACTTCAAATTAAAGTATATCATGATTACTCTCACAACTGGTGTTCATTTCAACCTTGGAATTATTTTCTGAGTTGTATTTGCAATTTTTACAATGTAATGAACTTTAATTTCCTACCCACCATAATTCCAGGATTCCTAGACTCAACAGTATTGGCATAATAAAAAAGACCACTGGAAATATTATCACGCCAAAGTGCATAACTTTACACCTAACACTGTATAAACAGCTGTTATTTACCAACTGTTTCAGCTTATTTAAATCATTATTCTGTAAGCACCATATATCAGTATAGCAGAAAAATTTCTGAATACCCTAACTATCTTCAAATCATCAGCAATCAAATTGAACATTTCTTGTCAGGTCCTTCTCAATTATTAATGTACAGATTAAACAACAATGATAAAAAAAAAAAAATCCCTGAGGATACACCACTGGTCACCTTAAAACTGGTGGATTCACATCCCCTATATATCACTTTATCAATCAACTACCTGCCCACTTATTAGAGTCAATAGTTTTTATTCCAATCCATCATTCTCCAGTTTATGCAACAGCAAAGTTATGTGAATAATAGATATTTGGTATGAAACAGATAATAGATAACAAATAACTATCCAGTTTCAGTTTTTTTTTCAAGCTTGGATTTTGAAGATGTGGTATACTCACAGGAATTTTCCCCCATAATATTCTATAGGCTGAACAATATCTCAAATGTGGGATTACTATTTTTTTTTCTCCAATACATTGCCAAAAAAATTAAGAAAGAAATCATATTTAACTTTCACATAACAGCATGATTTCAATGAAGCACACTAAAATAATATTAAACCAATTCTGTGGCAATAATATTCCTTAGTCATCAGTACTGAGGGTAATCAGCAAGTATTATGCAAGCTCTCTAATTATGGACTAATTAAGATAGGATCCTTGCTTCTATGTAACTCAATGCTTTATCATATCTCACCTTGGACACATTTCCTGATGAAACACTCACAACATCGATTAGTAGCTCAGTCTGTACACACCCACTATGTGCCATGTGAGGTTAAAAGGGTCTTGATCTCATCTATCCTAATCATCCTTACTCAGGAATACCAGTGTTGACTCCAAATTCTCCCTCTGCCAGGTACTGAACTGAAAAATCTTACTTGTATCTGAAAGATCCCCTAAAAACTTAATGACTATATCTCTTTTCATATGTCTATTTCTAAAACTAGGAAGATAACATTTCTGCCATTTGTCTTCATATGCACAAATCCGCAGGATAGATATCATCTTGTTTGCTCACCACTGGATGTTCTTGATTATTTCTCTGATACTATGGGGGCCCAGGTGAAAACATCTCACCAAAGAATCCTCTACCATGAAAAAATAACTCTTCACTGTTCTCATCAACACTGTAGTTACTTGATGGGATGACTTAATTACCTTAGTAATGTAGTCCTTAAACTTCGACTCTCTTTCCACCATCATTCTCAGCTATTTGTTTCATTAACAAGTTGAAGGAAATTCCAATTAATATAATCTTTTCTTGCACTGTCTGTAGTCCAAAATACAAAACCTTACACTTAGCAACTAGACCACCTCTCCCATGTTTGGACAACTTTCTTCTATGCATTCCATAGAATATCGGTTCCCAACCGGTGGTATGCATATCCAGGGAATACGAGTGCGCGTTTGTACTTTTAGTGTAGTAATTTTCCTTTTCCAACTCACTTCATTTCAACTATTTTACATTAAGATAGGTACTGGACAAAAGGGTCAGTATTTAAAAACAGCTATTTTAAAAATAAGGAGTACAATTTATAGAAATGAGTTTAAAAGGGGTACACAAGTGGAAAAAGGTTGGGAACCACTGCCGTAGAAGATTCTCCATATATATATATTAAAAAGTTACTTAAATATAAAGAGCCAATAGGCTTCATTTCGGCGATATAAACATCATTTAAATTAAGGGGATATTAAATCCCACACTGTTTTAAAACAGAATACGAAACTCAAAGATTGGAATCAGAGAGTTTCATGCCGAATATAGTAAACTATAAAAGTATCAGTGATTACTAGCGTGAGCTAATGCAAGTAGTCCTAGTACGTAGTACAATACCAGGCAACTCGCAGCAAAGGTGGTAAAGTTCTGATCGCTATTCTTGGTATTTTCCATAATGTAAAAACACATTTCCTAGGAAATGTATGCTGTTATTACATTATGGCGGGAGGTCACTACCCAGACCGGTTTCAGCCTTTTTTGAGGCTTCATCAGTGAGTAGCTAGGCCAAATTAATACCAAAGGGTATAGCAAAAAGAACTTATATACTCTGCTATATGAGTTATCAAACAGGTGCACCCATTAAGTTACTTAAATATAAAGAGCCAATAGGCTTCAATAGGCTTCATTTCGGCGATATAAACATCATTAAATTAAGGGGATATTAAATCCCACGTTTTAAAACCGAATACAAAACTCAAAGATTGGAATGAGAGAGTTTCATGCCGAATATAGTAAACTATAAAAGTATCGGCGATTACTAGCGTGAGCTAATGCAAGTATTCCTAGTACGTAGTACAATACCAGGACTTTTTAATTTATCTCTAATCCGTAACCAACTTAAAGCTGCTAAACGTGACCTTGCTATTCACAGTCATCATATTTCTGATCTGCGCACTTATATTTCCACAAATTTGGATCCATATCTTTCTCACATAGTTCTAAATGTGGCTAAATTTAGAAAAAGTCCAAATGTTCTAAATAAAAGTTGGCAGGAGAAAGAGGACTTCCCATGGCCGTTCCTTCTACTTTGCTGTAAAATTTATTTTGACATACGAAATATCCAGAATGTATTACGAAATCGAAAAGTTTTATAATGTCTTCAGGAAAGATGTCAGCAAGTAATTTTAAAGTTTCCTTGAGAGGTACATTGGTATATAAAGATTCTATATCAAAGCTAACCATAAAATCTGTAGGTTGAAATGAGACATTTTTTATGTTAAAAAACGTTTAATTTTCTTGACCAAAAAGCTCTGGAAATACTTTTATTGGGATTATATTGGTCAAGTGCATATATGCACTTGATCAATATAATCCCAATAAAAGTATTTCCAGAGACATTTTTTAATTTTTCTAAGAAATCTGAGGAGTTCTTTAAAAAAGAATTAGAGTTGCCAATGTAAGATTTCAATAATTTTCCCTCAAACATCCTTTTGGGTAAGATATATAGATGACATCTTTACTATTTGGCCACACAGCAAAAACTCTTTACCTTCTTTTTTTAAACAGTATCAATTCCTTGTATCATCGTATAAAGTTTACTATGGAAATAGAAGAAAACAACCAATTATCTTTTTTGGACGTTCTCCTCATCCGGTCACAATACTCTGACATCTATATACAGGAAACCAATGTTCACAGGTCGTTATATTCTTAAAGAATCAGCCCATCATCCATGTTAAAAAACAGGAATTATAAAATGCCTCATCAGAAGAGCCAAAACTAATTGTTCTACTTTTGATTATCTACAGAAAGAACTTTCTACTATCCAACAACACATGAAACTCAATGGCTTTTCTGAAAAAAGTACTCAATATCTTCTCAATTCTTATAATCCTCCACAAAACAACATAGTTGCAATACGTCGAGTGCCAATTCCTTATATCTCCGGTATTTCAGAACCTATCGCAAGAATTTTAAAAAAATATGATTTAACAGCTACGTATTCACCTATTAATAAATTGTCTTCTCATTTTCCTTCTCCTAAAGACAAACGCTCAACTTTATCTCTTCCTGGAGTTTATCAAATTCCGTGCAACTGTGATCTCTCCTATTTTGGACAGACTGGACGTTCTCTAGAAAAAAGAATCCAAGAACATCAATCCTCCATTCTTCACAACAAACCTGAAAAGTCTGGATTGGCTCAGCATGGGATTGAAACTGACTACAGCATCCATTGGTCCAGGACATTGGTCCAGCATCCATAGATCCCATTATAGGTTTGAACATTTGTTCAAGGAAAGCGTGGAAGCCTTGCTCCATCGTCCCAACCTGAATCGTAATGACTGTATATCTATATCAAAATTCTGGGAAAGTCTAATCAAGATTACTCTTTTTTTTTTTTTTTCCCCAATCATGTCTCTACTTCAAAATATTCCGTTTCATACTTTGTGATATAACATCACGTGGCGTGTTCTATTTTAAATGATCTATTGTTAGTATTCTAGCTTGTATTTATTATTATTTTTTTTTAAACTGTTCTTGTAATACCACTAAGGATGGTCTGCTATTTCCAGACCAAAATATTTGCTCCTGTGGCTAGTTTTTGTTCATAACCATTTTGCTATATATTGAGTGAGGTTGAGAATTTGTGATGTACAGGATTTGCCTAGTCTAAAACCAGCCTACTCAGCAATAAGATGGTGTTCGATTAGGGGTTGTAGCCTATTTAAAATTAATCATTCATAGAATTTAAAGAGGTTGCTGAGAAGTGATATAGGCCAGTAATTTTTTGCTTCGGTTGGAGTTTTCCCTGGTTTCAAAAAGGCACACACCTTGGCATGCCTCCAGATAGTTGGTATCCTTAGGGTTCTGAGGCAAGTGTTATATAGGTTTAATAAAAAAAACTCTTTAGTCCTAGTTCTGAAATGCTTAATTTGTTCATTACAGATATCATCAAGGCTTGCAGATTTTCTAGGTTTTAATAGGTTTGTGGCAGCACTGAGTTCAGTGATGGTGAAATCTGAATTATAATCATATTTTTGTTCCTCACTTGGGGTTTTAAGTATCTTATTTTTTAGGTGCTTTTTAGGGACTTTTCCATTTAGCAGCAGCTGGTGAGCAATGTGATTAGCTTTTACCTGCAGATGATCATATGGCTTAGTGAAATCCTTCCTAATTCTGTTGATAAAGTTTCATGCCTTTCTGCTACTATGGGTCATATCAAGGGATTCTATTTCTTTTTTCCATGAGGAATGCCTTTCTTCTACCATGATGGATGATAATTTTTCTTCTGCATGGATAGTCTCCTCTGAGAAGGAGTTGGTGTCGTAAAGTTGTAAGTAATTAGCATACTGGGCTTGTATGTCACAGGAAAGACCTGGAATGTAGTTTATGCTGCATCCTCGGGGGATGTGTTTGGTGGAGATTTTCCTCAGTATTTTTATGAATTGAGGATACTCTCAAGGGTTTGGAGGGACTGGTTGTATGGAGCGGTCAAGATCTTCCATGAAACCCTTCCAATTAGTTTTTTTGAAATTAAATCGTCATCCGTAAGGGATTGTGTTAGGCATAATAGCTGGGTTGAATTGAAGCATTATAGATCTATGTTGTGTATGGGAAATGGGATTTAAAACCCATTTTTTGGTGGACATTTGATGGAGGTCAGGGTTAGCCTTGCTTCCATCTGCCACTGTTGAAAGATGCAGAGAGTTTCGGATTATCTATGAGGGTTAGACAAAGGTTTTCAAGTCCATTTTTCAACAAGTTCTCCATCTTTGTTTAAGTCACCTAATACAACATTAGTCGTGTATGCAATATTATTGAGGAGGGTGTCGGGGAAGGAGAAAGATTCTTCTGGCAGTTTATAAAGTGAGGTGATTGAGATTTTAAATGCGATTGTAATAATCTTATAATTTCTGTTATTTGTTGAGTCAGTGGACGATGGAATTAAGTTTTCTTTCGTAAATATTGCACTTTCATATTTATCATGGGTACCTCTTTGAAGTTTTATGCGATGGATGTAAGATCTTGCAGCATCTGCCCCTCTGTGAGTTTCTTGCAGGCAGAGCACATTGCAGTCATTATCTCTGCAAATATGTGCAATGAGATCTTGCTTGACAATGGAGGAACCTTGAATATTAAATGATATTATTTCTAGGCCTGGCCCCAAGTGGGATCCTTTAGGTCAAGAATTTGGGAGCATTTTATTTCGATCACTTGTATTTGGTTGATAGCAGCTTTATCTTCCCCTAATGGGTACTAACAGGGGCAGGAAAGAGAATCTAGCTGCTGCACACACCCTAATGTTTGCTAGTGTCTGCAGACTACAAATTCTCAGTCTGTCTTCATAATCAGTATTGCACAATCCTGATGTCATTTTAACACTCCTTTGCATCCTTCGCTATATCAGAATCGCAACAGAAACTAGCAGACCAGACCCGTGTCCAAGTGAGGTCTTATCAAGGATTGTAAAGAGGCAAAATTATATCCTTCTCTTTACATGTAAAAGTTCATTTCAGCATTACAATTATCTTTTGAATTGCATTTGCAATCTTTGTTACATGGCATCTGAACTTCAACCTGTTATATACTAACACTCCAAGATCCCTAGCCTAATCCGTGTCTTCTAGCATAATCCCACCAATGTAATATGACATTGAAGTGACATCCATTTTCACATGTTCACAATTCCAGCATATTCAAATCATTCAAGTATGGCATATCAGCAGCATTCCTGATTACCCTAACTATCTTTGCATCATCATTACCAGCAAATAGTTGTTTGTGGCCTGTTTCCTGTATTGGGAAATCCATCCCGATACAGGAAAACCTTGCTTAACACGAATAAGATATGCACAATAATCAGATAGTGTGATTAAGTGAAATGATAATATTTCCTACTTTAAGTGAGTGATTAATCAGTCAACTCAATTTTTTTGCATTATGTGATATTTTACGTTATGCAAAATTTTTTGTCGCCAATCTGCAGGGAGCAAAAAAGCTGGAATTCATTAAGAGACATGAAATTAGCGCTAGCAATATAGTGATTGTGAAAGACCTAGAATACAGCGGGTCTACACTTTGGACTATATTAAATAAGTGCAAAGAATAGAAAGAACAAGGAAAAGTTGCAGCTGCTTCTTTAAGAAAGCACACACGAAATAGAAGCCATTTAATGATCGAGATGGAGCGTCTTCTATCACTCTGGATTTAGGATTATAACCAAAAAAGTATACCTCTTAGTACAGAGAATTTTCAAGCAAAAGCTCTCTATATATTTACATCACAGAAAGAGACCATCATTGAATGAAAACAGAAATATTACCAAAACAAGCCATTAGGAAAAAGAAAAACAGGACGTCCTCTTAAACGATTCAACAATGACTTCTAAGGTCGGAACAGGTCATGCTAGGCCTAAATCCTAGATACGCATGATGATGATGATGACTGAAAGAGACCAAATTTCAAGAGGAATGTGAAAGCTTTAAGGCGAGTTTAGGATGGTTTTAAAAATCAAACTGGACTGCATAATGTAAGAATAACTAAGGAATCTGCAAGCGCTGATAAAGATTCTACTGCCAAGTTTCCTGAAGAACTGCAAAGGATAATTTGAGAGGATGATTATAATGATCAGCAAATATTCAACATCAACGAAACTGGTCTCTTTTGTAAGTGTATGCCAACAAAAACTTTCCTAGCTAAAACTGAAGTATCTCAACCAGGATACAAAGTATCTAAAGATCGTCGTACGCTTTTATTAGGAGGCAATGCAGAAGGCGACTATAAACTCAAGCCTATGTTAGTTTAATCCAAGATCTAACATTACTGAAAAGAAATCAGCACAATTGGAAAAGAACTTGGATTTAATGAACTGGATAATGAAGATGTGAGAAACCCTCGATTCTCATTCACAACAGTTAAGCAAGAATGATCTCCTTCAACTAGAACAACAGCATGCATATGAACAAGAAGATAAAGAGTGCAAACAACAAGGGAATGTTACAACTAAGAAGCTAACTGCAAAAAAACTTGAACTAGTTTTCAATCAAATTGAGTATGCTAAGGAAATTTTGTTTGATGCTGATCCTGATATGGAACGAAGCTTCAAAGTCTGCCGAAATCTTGATAAAGCGATCGCCAGCAATCGCAAATTGCATGACAAGATGAAAACTTTGAGCACGATTCAAACACCATTACTTAATTTTTTTGTAAAGAAGTTAGACATTAAATAAAAATTTAAGCAATTGATTTTTATTAACTTTGATGACTATCCTCTAATATAACTTATGCTGTAGTTTTTTTTTTCCAAATTTATGCTAACTGATGGTTGAATTATAATTATTCCTATTGTTTTTGCATTTTCTTAATTAAATTAAATTAAACTTAATTAAAGTTTCCCATTATGATTACTCTTTTCGCAATCTTTGTTTCTATTTGGCGATGCATTTCTTCATCACTAGCAACCGATCCACCAGGTCTGTAACAACATGCCAATATGTAACTGATCTTGTTAGTTTCCACCTCTCAATAGATGGCTTCAAATTCACTGGAAAATGAAATACCGTTACTAGTATTGCAATCATAGATCTCAATGCTAACTGGATTTTGCTTAGCGTGCATTAACTGATGGATTAATTAATCGTGTTAAGTGAGGTTTTCCTGTGTCATTACTGTACAGATTGAACAACAGTGGACCAAGGACTCACCCTTTTGGTACACCACTGGTTACCTTAAAACTTGTAGACTGACATCCTCTGTATACCACTTTTTGATATCTTTCATTCAGCCACCGTCTTATCCAAACTAATATCTTATAATCCAAACCTATTATTCTCCAATTTATGCAAGAGTCTTCCATGCTGTATTCTGTCCAAAGTCTTAGCAAAATCCAAAAGTATAACAATGTATCCATTCACCTTGTCTAGTTAATTAGTAACACTATTATAGAATGTGAGCAAGTTCCTAAAACATGACCTCCCTTAGTAAACCCATGTCGTTCACTGCAAAGTAGAGATTCACTGTCATCCCATTTCAGAATGCAAGCCCTAACCAATTTTTACAACATCTTCACCACCACTCCTGAAATACTGACTGGTCGATGGTTGGATACATCAGTCTTTCCACCATCATTCTGCAAAGAATTTACCATACATTCTTTCCATTCTTCCAGAATCCCTGTTCTGAGACTCAAATTATATAGCCTGGACAAAGGAATAGCCAATTCAGCTGAACACGCTCAGCACCCGTGACTGATGGATATCAGTCACGAGTGCTGAATTCTTATTCAGTTTGTGCAACTACTCTAATACCTCCTCTCCATACACCTGAGTTTCTTCATTCAGTGAACTCAATGTTGCATACACTAGGTTGATGGCTTTTAGCAAAATGGGCACTCATTAGTTGAACAACCTCTTCTGCATCTGTTATCCTCACACCATCTACATTCAGAAGAGTTATTCTTTCATAGGCATTCTTTCTTTTACTTCCAGAATACGAATAGAATTCTTGTGGGTTATCTTTAGCTTGCAGAGCAAGTTTCTTTACATATTCAGACTTGGCTTTCTGTACAACACTTGTGACTATTCTAGCCTACTGCTTACAATTTTTGTAAGAACATGATCGTTATGCACAAGGTATTCCTTCCCCATCATCCATTTCTTATGAATCTCTTGCTTAATAAGATTACACATCCATTTGACTCCTACCCTATTCATTCTTCACACTCTCAGGGCACATTCTGATATTGCATAATTTAAGTATTTTTTTAAATGCTTCCCATGCAATGTCATATTCTTCCCATTCAGCAATAGTTACCATTCTGCTGAACTCAGTATACTCCTCTGTTGTTCATAACTTCCTTCTTTGCAGTTCAGCATGTAACTTTTTCTGAATGGAACATTCATAAATTTAGTCACTTCCCAGTGGTTATTAGGGATCACTGTCATTCGATTTCTGAATGCAAGCCCTAACCAATTTTTCCTTTCACTCTTTGATCCTGAGTTCCTTCTGTCACATGCTGCTTGAATAAGCTGTCTCTCAACATCTCAATAAATTCAGTTTCATTCTTCTCATGATATTTTACTGATACCTAATCAATATCTGGATAATTAAAGTATCCCATTATGATTACTCTTTTCGCAATCTTTGTCTCTATTTGACGATGCATTTCTTCATCACTAGCAACCAATCCACCAAGTCTGTAACAACATGCCAATATGTAACTGATCTTGTTAGTTTCCACCTCACAATAGATGGCTTCAAATTCACTGGAAAATGAAATACCATTACTAGTATTGCAATCATAGATCTCAATGCTAACCGGATTCAAGTCATCTGATATCATCGGCAGCACACACCCTGTCCTCTTTTCTCCTATCTATCCTTCCTAAAAATACTTTACCCTTTACACTCAATTCCAGTTAGTATTGTCTGATTCTCATAGTGAGGTCTCACTAATGCCTACAATCTGAGGTCCCACTGTATTGTTGGGACCTCATATGAACATCGATAAGTCGGTTTTGATCTTCATATTAGAGATATGAAGTAGTGCTCAAGTTACTATGAGAGCACTATATGATTAAAGTTTACATTATTATTGATCTCCGATCAACAATTTTCCTCCAAATCAATCTATTTCATGTGACCACTCCAATACTGTCATATCTACATTTTATGCTTCTAAAGGACTTCTGACAATCCACCTAGACCTTGGTCTTCCTCTGGATCTCTTTCCGGCCATCTTGGAAATAAACACCTGTTTTGCTAAGCTCTCTTCACCCATTCTATGTAAGTAGCCATACCGCCTTAGATTAGCTCTGTTGAAACATTCTTGAATTTTAATGATATCAAGTTCCTTTCTAATATCTTCATTTTTAATATGATTCTACCATTGATGCCATCAGTTCACTCCCCTAATTTTTCTCAGAACCATCATATCTGTCATCTCTAGTCTTTGATCAACTGCTTTACTTCTAACCCAACTCTCAGATCCATAACTTAAAGCAGGTTTAAACACAGTCTTGAATACTGCTAGTTTGGTACTGTGGAGAATTTCTCTCTTATTCCATACAACTTTATTCAGCTGGCTACCCACCATTGTTTATTCTGTTATCTATTTCCAGATTTAACTTGCCATCTTCACTTAAAAACTGTGCCTAAAGAGTTGAAATATTTACTTCTTTTATAGAGTTTCCATTCAGAATGCAGTTGAAGTTTTCTATGTTCCTGCTTATTTTCATATTTTTGGTCTTTACAATGCTCATTTTCAAACTAATTTTGTTATAACTGTTATTCAATTATTTAAAGAATCCTGGAGACTTACAGTAGATGTGTGTTTAGGAGTACATCATCAATATAAAGCAAAGAGCTAAGTGTGGCATCTCCAATTCTAATGTTGTTGTTGTCTTGTCCTTTGAAGAGTCTTAGATGTTTCCGTGCGCTCTTTGTACTGCTTTGGCTATGTCTGTGATTTTGTTTGTATAGAGCTGTTGTTCAGGATTAGGATCTATTTCTTGCAAGGCTGCTGTAATTGCTGGACAGGTAAAGATGTGAGTGGGTGTCAGTTCCGTATTGGGGCAGTTGTTGCAGTTTCTATATGTTCTCGTATCATCTGTATTGATCTTCATTCCTCTATAATGTCCTGTTCGTAGTCTTGCTATCGTAGTGGAGGTCCTTCTGTCAGCATTGATCTCGGGAATTTGATGTTGTATCACTGATTTCAATGGAATTAGTTTAGCTTTTGCTAGTGCATTGGCATCAGCAAGAGTTATCATATGAGTTTCTTGGTTGAGTTCTCTGGCCTCTTTTGCTAATTTATCAGCTGCTTCGTTGTAATCAATGCCTACATGAGCAGGAATCCATTGTAGAATGCAACTTTTACCTAAACACTTTAGATGATTTAAGATTTTTTTATGGATGTCTTGTGTGAGCTTGGTATTGCCATTTTTGATTGCCTCCATAGCTGATCTTGAGTCACTGTAAATTATAATTCCTTCAGATTGTTGAGATGATGATAGATTTAAGTAGGCTTCTAGTGCTTTAATTATTGCGTAGAGTTCGCTGGTAAAATTGGAAGCGATTCTCCCAGATCCAACTTTTATTGAAAGTTTTTCACCTTTCGGGAGTAGAAGGAGAACACCAGCGCCTCCATTAATCATATTGGTGTCTGATGATCCATCGGTATAACAAATAACCTGTTTGGAGGATGAAAGAAGGTTGATGGTATTTAGGCCTTTTTCTTTAAGCATTTCTTTTGGTTCTTTTTTTGTACAGAGTTTGGTAAGGTTTAGATTTATGAAGGTATTTGAAGGTAAAGGACTGGAAAATAGAGGTTCTTTGTTTATGTGGACATTTAGCTGATCAAGACCTATTTCTTTCCTGATAGTGTCATCATATTGTAAAGTCGATGATCTGTGAAGTCTGCAAATTTGGTTCCAATGTTCATAGGTTTTTAGGGAGACATGATCACTTTGGTAGCTTCTGATATTATTTATGAATTTTATGGTGGCAAATTTTCGTCTGTCCTCCAGCAGGTCAAGCCCACATTCCTGTTGGGCTCTGATGTTGTTAGTGGATGAGACTGCACCAATGATAATCTTGGATGCTTTTGCTTGTATTTTGTCTAGGTTTTTCTTTACCGATGAAGCCGAAGGTGACCAGATAGGTGCTGCATATTCCATTATTGGCCTTATTAGTGTAGTGTAAGTAGTTTTGAGGATTTTTGGCTTTGCACCCCAATTTGTTCCACAAAGCCTTTTCAGTATATTTAATTTTTTTAGAGCTCTGTTGGAAGTGTTAGAGATGTGTTGTGCAAAACGTAATTCCTGATCAAGCGTAATACCAAGGTATTTTGGATTTGTGACTTTTTCAATTAGCTTGTTATTGATCATGACTTTGGGATTGTAGGAATGTCTATTTTTCCTGTCTGTACTAAATGTACTTAGTTTTGTTTTGTCTGGGTTGATTTTAAGTTTGAGTTCGTTTGACCATTTTTCTAATCCTCTCATGGATTTGTTTAGAATTTCCTCTGATTCTTTGATTTTAGCACTAGTGTGCCAGATGGCTATATCATCTGCATAGCAAGTTACTTTTGTGTCTTCTGTAAGGTAGGGATGAATATTATTGACATATAGAAGGAATAGTAAGGGACTGAGTACTGAGCCCTGGGGAACACCAGCCCAGGTTCTCCGCTCTTTTGATATTGCTGTATTGATTCTGACTTTGATCTTTCTTCCTCTGATGAAATCAGCAATCCAGATTAAAGCGTTTCCTCTAATTCCAATATCATGTATTGTTTGTATTAATTTTTTGATCCAAACACGATCAAAAGCAGCAGTCATATCAAGGAATATGGCAGTTGTCTTTTTTGTTGGTTTTTCCTGAAATGAGTCTATTATTGTTTGGCAGAAATGGAATAATTGATCTGTTGTCGAATGACGAGTTCTATAAGCAGTTTGGTAGTAGTTGATTTTCTTATTTTTTGTCAGCCAGTGCATAAGCCTGGAGTGTATGATTCTTTCAGTAATTTTACAAAGTATGCTAGTTAATGCGATAGGTCTGTAACTTTGACATTCTGCAGCATTTTTGTCAGGTTTCAGGATGGGTACAATAACTGATTTTTTCCATTCTTTTGGAAGTTTGCCCGTTCGCCAAGAGGTATTGAGAATGTCCAGAAGTTGTTCTTTGGCATTTTTGCCAAGGTGTTTGACCATATGACCAAAGATAAGATCATTACCAGGGGATTTATTAGGTGCAGTTTTCTCGATTGATGAATTTAGTTCACTTAGTGTAAATTCTTCGGAGAAGATGTCATTAGTTTGGTATGTTCTTGCTTGTTTTAGCATTTGACTTGTGAGTTTATTGAGGGGCTTGTCCTCTCTGTTATACTGAAGTTTGGAGTTGTTTGAATAGGTTTTTGCCAGTGTGTTTGCAATTTCTTGATCTGTAATAGCTTGTTTGCCAGCATTTATGATGAAGTTTGTTTTCTGTTGGTTCTCTTTTTTGATATTGTCTAGGATTCTAATAATATTCCAGTGTTGGCTGTCTTTTCTTGGATCCAGGTTACTGCAAAGTTCCGCCCATTTCTCTTGTTTGCACTTCCAAATTTCCTGCTCTATTTTGTGTGTTATGTCCATTAATTTCTTTCTGTAATCATCAGTTTTATTAATTCTGAATTGTTCATTGATATTGTCTCTTTCTGTAATCATTGAATCAATATTGTGATCTTTCCAGTATGGTATCCAGGTGTTTTTCCGCTGGCCTCTTGGTATTGTTGCTTTGGCAGTTTTGCTGATGTGTGAAGGATTTGTAATTTTCTGTCGAGGTTTCCAGAGACAGGTTCATCTTGACAGAGGCTCTCCAAGGTTTGAGTAAACCTTGTCCAGTCAGCTTTTCTGAAGTTCCACGTCCTTTTGGTTTGCTGTTCTTGTTCAATCTTGAAGTTTAGTGTTGTTATTACGGGTCTGTGGTCACTGATGGCATTTCCCAGAATTTTCCATTGTGCACTTGATGCAATACTATAATTAATGGCTGTGATGTCAATAGCAGATTCAGTTCCCGTAGTTTTAGAAAGATAGGTGCTCTGTCCATTGTTAATTGTTGTGAGTTCCAAATCTGTAAAGAGGTCTTCCAATTGTTGACCTTTATGGTCTAAATTGGGGGAGCCCCACGTTGGGCTTTTTGCATTTAGGTCACCAAGTATAATGGTTGCATCAGTTAGAGAATCGCTTAGCTTTTCAATGATGTCTGTATCAATATTTGTATTATCAGGATGATAGACGTTTGTGATTGAAATAGAATGGTTTGGTAGATGTATTTCAACAGCTTGAGCTTCCGTTGAACTGTCATTATTTAAATATTGATTTAGGGTGATTTCTTTGAATTTGATTTCTGGGGTCTTCAAAAGGATAGCAAGCCCGCCACCTGTTCTTTCTTCTCTATCCTTCCTAAGAACCGTGTATCCTTTGATGTTGAAGTTCAAATTTTTATTTAGTTTTGTTTCTTGTAGACAAGCTATATGGATATTATTTTTATATAGCATGTATTTGAGTTCATCCATTTTTCTCTGAGTACCGTTGATATTGAGTTGCAAAATGTTAATATGAGTCCTCGTAGCATATTTATCATCAGGAGCCCGGACTGCAGCCCCAGACGCGTCGGCTTCCCCGGACGCAGTAGCATTGGTTGAAAACTTTTTATGACTCTTCATTAGAAAATGGGTGCCGTTGCCACGTTAGTCACCTTGAAATCGGACCATAAGAAATTTGGTCAAGAGCTTCAAGGGTCCAGGGGGGGCCGCGAGGAGGTGTGGTCGGACTTCTCCCCCCCTCCAATTCTAATATCAGGCCTAATGTGACTTTCTTTCGTATTCTGACCAATATAGATGATGAATAAGAGTGGAGATCCTTGACTTATCCATGATCGTACATCAAATCATCTTCCTGTATTTCTTTCAATTCTCAATGCTGACAGAAAACTTAAATATAGACTATGTATTGCTCTGTATAATGTTCATTTATCCAATATAATTGTGGTAGAAAAGGATAATGTAAATAGTATAATAGCATATATATTATACAGTAGCATGTAGGTAACAAAATTGTCTTTAATACATCATCATCATCCTTACATACACTAAAGGGGATTACAGGATATGACAGTATTACATGAAAAATTACATCATTACTAACTTCCTATCTACAATTTTCCTCCAAATCAGTCTGTCACCTGTCAAGACTTAAACATTATCAGATCTTATATTTCAATTTTCTAAGGCACTTTTTACCAAATCAATCCACCTATATCTTGGTCTTCCTCTGGGTCTTTTTCCTGCCAACCTAGCAGAGAACACTTGTTTTGCTAATCTTTCCTCTCCCATTCTGTTTAAGTGACCATACCACCTGAGATTAGCTCTGCTAATGCATTCCTGGATGCTGACAATGTCAAGTTCTTTCCTAATATCCTCGTTTTAAATATGATATTGCCATTGATGCCATATGTTCGTGCCCCTAATCTTTCTCAGGACTCTCATATCTGCGGTCTCCAGTCTTTGGTCAAGTGTTTTATTTCTGACCCAGCACTCAGATCCACAAGTTAAAATTGGCTTGAATACTGGCTTGTATATAGCTAATTTAGTGTTTTGGCTAATTTCTCTCTTATTCCACATGCATTTATTCAGTTGACTTCCTACCATACCAGCTTTGTTGATTCTGTTGTCTATTTCCATATTTAATTTACCATCTTCACTAAAAATTGTGCCTAAGTAGCTGAAATGTTTTACTTCTTTTGTAGGTTCTCCACTCACAATGCATTTGATCCTGTCAATGTTTCTGCCTATTTTCATTGTCTTTGTCTTTCGAATGCTGACCTTCATGCCATATCTATAATAACAGTTATTCACTTTACTTAGGGGAATCTTGCAGACTCCAAGCAGATTTATTTAGAAGTATAACATCACCAATATAAAGCAAATAGCTGAGATTAACATCTCCAACTTTAGTATCATGTTTAATACCACTTTCCTTCATAATGTGATCCATATCGATAATGAATAACAGAGGGGATAATGTACATCCTTGTCTGAAACCAGATTTAACATTAAACCATCTTCCTGAACTTCCTTCAATTCTAATTGTTGACTTACAACTTAAATAAAGACTAAGTACTGCCTGATATAATTCTCCATTGACAACATTACAACTGTAGTGTTTCGAATAGCCCGAAGCTCTTTTGATGGACTTTTTCATATGCCTTTTCCAGATCTACAAAACATAAACACAGATCTTCATTATATTCCCAAGATTTCTCAACTATCTGTCATAAAGTGAAAATCTGATCCTGACAGTCTCAATCTGGCCTGAATCCAGCTTGTTCTGCACCAAGCTTCTCTTTCACGATCATTCTCAACCGTTTCTCAAGTATACTTGCATATATCTTATCAGGAACTAAGTACAAAAATACCCCTGTAAATCTCACATTCAGTTTTATTTCCCTTTTAATTTATGGGTACTACTCTACTCCAATCATCAGGAATTCATCTCCTCTGTCCAGGCCTTCTAAACTATGCAGTGCAGTGAGTGCAAGACTTTTATACTTCATACTCGAGAATTTCTTGTATGAGGTATAAAAGATGATTTCTCGAATAGCACTCCACCTGCCTTTCCACATTTCAGGGTTTTGATGGCTTTTTGTACTTCAAATATGGATATGTATTCCTGCTTGCATGCCTCCGTTGAGGGTTTTTTACCACTGTACTGCTAATAATTGTTTAAGTTAGCAATTTTTTGAAATAATTACTTAAAGGATGTCTTTTTTCGTGTTTTCATGTCACCTTTTTCATCTTTAATTCCTTTTACAGCACTCTTAGTTCCATTTCTGAGCTTTTTCAAGAACCTCCAGAATATCTTCCCGCCTCCTTGATATTTATTTTCTATGTTCTTACCAAAGTCTTCCCATGACTTTTGTTTAACTAGTTTTACACAGTGTTTAGCTTTCTTACATTTGTCTCTGTATTCTCTAAGAGCAAAAGCTGACTTATTTGCCAGGAACCTTTGATATGCTTTCTTCTTTTCCTTCACTGCCTCTTTAATGTCCTGTGTCTACCATGGAGTTCTGATTTTTCTATCTTTGCAGACAACCTCACCACATGCCTCTCTGGCTGAATCAGGCAGGGTTTTTCTTCGAGGCTTGCCACTGAATCTCCAAGGTTTGGTTACTGATCTCAAAGTCTTTCATTTTTTCTTCAAATATATTTGTGTATTTTAGTCTACTCACATCTGAGAGCTGCTCAACTTTTATTTGCTTTAAAACTTTCTTACATGTTCTTCTTTTCAATATGAAATTCAATTTTATCCTGCTCAAGACTAAATGATGATCACTTCCAATTTCAAATACTCTGTACACTCAGGTGTCCTGCACCAGGGAGAAAACACCACTATCAACAATAACATACTCAATGAGACTTTTCTTATTCCTTCTCAAATTCCTCTTCTTTCTGGTATGGTGGGGATAGGGGTGAAAGGGATTCAAATATAAAACAGTACCAGAAAGGTGATTAATTAATGACAGATTCAATAATATTTAATAGCTGAATGGTAACTACATTTGGCCCCGGTGCAATTAGGATCATTATGATGATGATATATCTTAAATGTATATGCTCTTGGATTAGTCTGTAACTTTTTTTGTATGAGAACTTTTCAACTATAACTGAAATAACTGACTTCATCGTCATCCTTTTATGCATTAGGGCCAATGGCCTGTTATGGCCAAGTAACTGAGCTTCTTACAATCATGATACTGCTAATGATAGGGATGTTAGTCCTATCTGCTATGGCTGTAAATGAAATGTGTTCTCTTCTGGCTGGTTTGCCTGCTTGGTAGGAGAAAAAATCCTGAGTTTCTGGAACTAAAAACCCTGCCACCTGAGTATGAGACCAGCTAACTCACTTAGTTGAAAATCATTTTTAAAGGTTTTCATATACTAGACAGGTTTCAAACTCAGGTTTTTTCTAACCAAAGGGCATCATCTATACCGAATGAGCTAGGGAAACCTTTGTTCACTCACTTTTAAGTGAAAAGTCTATCAATAGCTTTAGACAGAGCAAAGGACAGACACCATTCTTCCAATTACATGGCCAAAGGAAATATAAAGAATTTGTTGTATTTGTTATCTTATTATAAAGTGAAATATTATGAAACTGAAGATGTATAATTCAACCATACATGAAGAAGAAACTTACCACCAGTATAACGTGAACCTGAAAAAGATTCAATAGAAAACTGTTCCAGCCTTCGATAATCTGTTCCAGCATCAATAAAATTTATGAGTATTTCCTTCATACAGTTGGGGCTAAGACCTTTTAAATGAATCCCAGGCCTGGACTTAAAGCACCATTTATCCTATAAATAATTAAAGAAAACTTAAAAAGAAATATCATGCATGTTTTAAATTGAATTTCAGTGAAAATTTTAAGTAAATAACTTTTGTCAGTAAAAAGGGAATTAATCCTATACAATAACGTAAAGTAAACCTGGTCTGCAGCTGATCTCATTGTTTAGATCATCTACCACTGGATGCATGCCATGGAAAGGCTCAGAGAAATTTATGCTGTTGCCCTCAACATTTCCAAAGCTTTGGACCATGTGGGAGATCCTGACCTGCTTAACAAATTGCCATCCTTTGGTCTCTATGCCAACCTCTGTAATTGGGTGGCTAGCTAGATTTCTCTCTGGTTGTTCTCTGCAAATTATGATAGATGACTCTCTCTTCGAGATTCACCGCTAATGCTGGAGTGGCTCAAGGCTCTGTCCTATCATCTACTCCCTTTCTCTTGTTCAGAAATGACCTATTCACAATCACCATTAATCCTATCCACAGCTTTGCACATGATATGACAACACTCATATGACAAACAAAGCAGTACTCTGACATCCCATAATACAAGATCATCTACAACCACTGCCTTAAACATTAATTTTAATATTATCCTTAAATGAGGTAAGGACAACGTTGTCATGTTCAATGCAACCAAAACACAGTCTTGCATTTTCTTTAGCAAAAGAGATTTCAGCTCACCTAGTAGTACACACTGAAATACACAAATCATCAGACAAGATTAGATCTCTCTGCTTGGGCGAAAGTTTATCTCCAATCACTCTTGATATAAACACATCACATCAATAGCCTTATCCGCATTCAAAAAACTAGGCATTCTGTTTCATTCTAGTGGCTATTTTACACCTAACCAACTCGTAACTACATAAAATCCCAAATCCATCCGTGCTTAGTATTGCTTACATGTTTGGGGTGGTGCACCTAAAACTTCCCTTAAAATCCTTGACGTTGTCCAGATGCAAGAAATTAGGCTCATTGATGATCCAACACTTACAGATTCACTTCAGCCTTTATCTCACAGATGCAGTGCCTATTCATCACAGCTGAAGCACAGATGCAGTGCTTCAGCTGTGCCTATTCTACTGGTACCTCGATGGTCACTGCTCCAGTGAATTGGCTACTTCATTCCTTCACTTTCTGTTGCACCTGTTAACATAAAGGCAGCAGCTGTCTAGCATCCTTTTACTGGGAAAACACACCAAATCTGCTTCTCCCCTTCCTCTTTTATTCCATCCACTTCTGCCCTCTGAAATAGCCTTCCTCATGAAGTATTCCCAAATTACAACCTGCAGCTCTTCAAAAAAACATTAGTAAGCTTTAATCTCAGTCCCTGATCTGCACATCACACACAACACTGATGTATTTATTGGTCTCTCAACCTCTTATGTATGGATTAATATTTAAAAAAAAAAATTTTTTTTAAATAAATCGATCCCAAGTCATTATTTTACACAATATCTATCATATTTCTACTTAAACTCATTTACTGACCAAGTACCCACAACAACCTCTGGTAACCCATTCACCAACCACAAAACAAAAAATCTAATCATAACACTCTTGCTAACCACACTCTAACACAATTAACATGGGCGATCCCTTGTACTCTCCATTCTTGCCATATACCATAGCCCCCCCCCCCCCCCCATTATATGTAGGTTCGTTTCCATGGTTTCAGTTACCTGCAGTAAACCCCAGTCCAAATTCTTGCGATGTCCCACCCAGGACATGAATTATTCCTTTGTCCAGCACATCCACACTGGACTGTATACGCTACATGCCCATTTGTCACTTAGTAGCCGTCTCGGTTATTAGATTGACTGACACTGTATCGCAGTGCTTGTGTTCAAGTAACCCTTATTTTACTTAATAATGGCCCCAAAGCACAAGAGTAGTGATGTTGGTAATTCGGATATGTCAAAGAGAAGCTGTAAAGTGTTATCTTTAAGTGAAAAGGAGAAAGTTTTTGACTTCATAAAGAAAGAAAAAAAAAGTATATGCTGATGTTACATTGACATTCACATAACTTTTATTATGGTATATTGTTATAATTGTTCTATTTTATTATTAGTTATTGTTAATCTCTTACTGTGCCTAATTTATAAATTAAACTTTATCATAGGTATGTATGTACGCATAGGAAAAAACATAGCATATATAAAGGGTGTCCCAAAATTCATGCAAGATTTAAACTTAGCGCCATATGTGCGGTAAAGTGTTGCCAACAAGAAAAAAAACACAGCGTGACAGCTGACAGTTCAGGATTATTAAAAATGGAGCGATACACGAAAGAACAACGCATTTTCATTGTTGAGCAATATTTTAAAAATAATGAAGGTTTGGCAGCTACAGTTCACAATTTTCGTACAAAATACGGTCGGAATAGTGATTTAACATCATCAACTGTGAAAAGATTGATTAAAAAATTCAAGGAAACTGGATCAATTAGTGATTTTATACACTCTGGCCGTCCTTCAACAAGTCGTTCAACAGAAAACATCGAAGCAGTTCGTGAGAGTGTTGCCGAGAGTCCAGGAACATCAATTCGGCACCGTGGTCTTGAATTAGGCATTTCGAGAAGCTCTCTACAGTGTATTCTCACGAAAGATTTGCATCTTTATGCTTACAAAGTTCAATTGACTCAAGAACTGAAGCCTACTGACCACACACACAGCGAAGAGAGTAGTTCGTTGAATGGATTATGGATGCTTATTTTTCGAACAAAATCATCTTCAGCAATGAGGCTCATTTTCATCTTGATGGCTTCGTTAATCGACAAAATTGTCGCATTTGGGGTTCAGAAAATCCACGAGTAATTGTTGAGAAACAAATGCATCCACAACGTGTCACTGTTTGGTGCGGATTTTGGGCTGGAGGCATCATCAGTCCATTCTTCTTCGAAAATGCAGCTGGCAAGGCAATAACAGTTAATGGTGCTCGCTATCGCTACATGATAATCCAGTTTTTTGTGCCTAAATTGCAAGATATGGATGTGGACAACATGTGGTTTCAACAAGACGGTGACATGCCATACAGCCCGAGAAACAATTCCATTACTCCATGAGTCATTTCCTGGTCGTGTAATTTCCCATTTTGGTGATCAGAATTGGCCGCCCAGATCATGTGACTTAACGGCGTTGGACTTTTTTCTTTGGGGTTTTTTGAAGTCTAAGTTTTATGCCAAAAAGCCCACGACCACCCATGCCTTGAAGGAGGAAATTGAGCACTGCATCAACGAAATTCAGCCACATTTATGCAAAACGGTCATGGAAAATTTCGACAAAAGAGTGCATATGTGCCAGCAAAGCCGTGGAGGCCATTTATCCGACATGCTATTCTATGCATAACCCTATACTGTATACTTTATGAATCAATAAGAAATTACAATTTTTAATTAAAAACCTGTGTTTTCTATCAAAATTACTTCTTGCGTGAATTTTGGGACACCCTGTATGTATATATATATATATATACACACAACAGTGGTGAGCTATGGAAATTTTAACAAAGGGCTCGCATCGTCGAGCAAAAAAAAAAGCTGTATTTCACACAAAAACTTTTATTAATACAGCTTGTGTACAAATGCAAATCAAAAAGTACGAGGGGACAATCAATCTGTAAAGGTTATCATTTATAAACAAATATTTCATGATCTAAACATGAAATATTTGCACACAATCATCTGTGTTAATTTATCTTACATAAGAAAAACATTTTTTTTAACTATCGAAATATAATAAGAATAAAACCTTTTATAATCACACATATGCAATAATCCGCATTTTTTATATACAAAATAATTTTGTTTTGTTTGTGATAGAAGTTTTTATGACAAACAATCTATAAATAATAAATAAATATTATCTAAACACAATAATTTTGAAATACGCTATATTTCTCTTTTGTTTTTATACTATAAGTGATAATCAACGGTACTAATCAAGGGGCATTCTTTTTCCAGTCCTATTGATTTATATGTGATTACCAAAAGTGAATTGTTATTTGTAAAATGGTAGTAACAGTAACTATAATATTTTATTTAATAAAATCACTTTGTTAGGTTACTGTATGAGTTTGTCGCTTAATATATCTCAAAAAAATATATTTTTTTTAAATAAAAAAGTAAACAAGAATAACAAGGGGCTCGCAAATTTGAGAAAAATTTAACAAAGGGCTCACACGAGCCCCCACAAGCCCCTTATAGCTTACCACTGTATATATAATTATAGGGTTCGGTACTATCCGAGGTTTCAGGTATCCACTGAACATCTTGAAATGTATCCTCAGCATATAAGGGAGGAGGGACTACTGTACTAAAAACGTCTTCAGTGTCAACCTTATAAAACCCCCTTAACAACTTATATGCTTTTATCATGTCTCCTCTTTTTCACCTACAGCTAGTTTTTGAGCACACATACCTTCAATTTATTTGCATAAGGAGAATACATACACATTTCACAATCTTTATCATTTGTCTCTGGATCTGCTAGCCAATTCATCACAACAAAATCCAGATGACGAGATCTGCATGCAGTAGTGCAGATGAGGGCTTATTCAAGCCTTATAAAATGGAACAATAACATCTCTATCCCTGCTTGTAAGTGTGTTCTTCAACAATCACATAATCTGATATATTGTTTTGGCTACCTTTGCCATATGTCTTATAACCTTCAATTTTCTGTCCACAAACCCCCATCTCCAAGTCCCTGGCCTTATCAGTTTCCGGCAGTTCAGTTCCATCAATGTAGTACACAGCTTGTGATTTCTTCTTCCCACAGTGTATCAACTTAACACCTATCCACATTAAACTAGCAGCTATTTATCTTTGACCATACAGCTATTCTATTTATGTCATCCTGCAGTATCTCTACAACACTTTCATTTACTATTGCTCTTTCCAGTTTTGCTTCATCAGTAAACAACTGAACATTTCCTATCAAATCATTTTCAATATCATTGATATGTAAATTTAACAGAGGACAGAGTACTGAGTCTTGTGTTACACCCCTAGTTACTTGACTTCCCTGGATCCAATTCCTCAACATCAACCACCCTTTTATGCAAATTACCAGATTTAAATCCATCCCCATTTGCTCCAAATTATGCAACAGAGTTTGATGTGGAATCCTGTTGAATTCCTTTGTAAAGTTTAGCAGTATCAATGAGTAGCCATTTCTCTTATCCAACTCCATTGTCACTTTATTACAAAAATAAGCAAATTATTTTATAAGGCAAGATTTACACTTCACATAATCATTTTTCCCCTTATAAAGTACAATACTCCTAGCCACCTGGTCTTATATTCTGTCTTTTGCTAATTTCTCCAGTCCCTAATCCACTACTGCTGAAATGCTAATTGGCCTATAAATTGCTACTTCTGTCTTGCAACCTCATTTATGCAATCAGACAATTCTGTCCTCTTTCCACTCCAATGGCACCTTCCAAGTTTCCCAGTACTGAGTCTTAAATTAAACAGCTTGGTCAGAGGAGATGATAATTTCCTTGTACATTCTCATAACGAACATGCTGATATGAATCTAATCCCATGGCTGTGTTTACAGTGAGGTTCTGCAATATTCTAAGTGCTTCTATTCTTCCATTAGTCAATGTTACATTAAGCAATGCAACATCACTACTTAGATGGTACATCCTTGCAAATCATCACTCAGTAATTCAACTGTGTGGTTTGCTTTAGTTATCTCCCTACCATAGTGAAAGAATTTTTAGGATTTCTTTTGGCCTCATCAGCTAGCTTTGGCCTTCCTTACCATACAGGCAGGGCCGGATTAAGATCCATAGAGGCCATAAGCACTTAAAAGATTTTGGTGCCCCATATATATGTAATTTAAAATATAAACAATAATAAACCATAAAATAAATTTTTATTTTTCAAAATGAAACAAAACTTATAGTAAGATGGAAAATAAAGTTTATTTTTGTATACTTCAACTTTATTTAGATTTGAAAAGTTTTTCTCCTACTTTTTTTAATTGCAAAGTCTTTGATCAGATCCTCAAAATTAATCTTACGTAACACATCTGCTTCTATACTTAGTAGAGATAAGGCATTCAACCTGCCTTGTTGCATAGTTGTTCTGATGGGATTTTTAATATACTTCAATTGAGAAAATGAACGCTCAGCTGAGCAATTTGTGACCATTAATGTTAAAAATATACGAAAAGCAATGTCTACACTCATGACTTATTTTTCACGGTATTAACAACACCACAAACACTTTTAACAACAAAGATGTTTTATTAACGCTTATATTTCACTGATTTTCAACTCAGCATCATCAGAGCACAACACACATGTAAACGCGACAGTGAGTGGGTGAAACAATATAATTGCAAAAGACCTAAAGTCCTATTTTTTGGCGCCCTCTAACAAAAAAAAAAAAAAAAAAAAAAAAAAAAAAAAACAGTTATCCAGGAGTTTTTCTTAGGATAACCGTCTCCCAAATTTTTGGCAGCAACCATATTTGTTAAGGTTGGGAGAATTCTTCAAAGCCATTGCCGACTCAAAAAATAATCTTTCAGATCTATAACGACTCCTAAATAGCACATTCGTTTTCCTCCATCTAATCCTGTGTGAAGGAGTGTCCAAAGCGTGGTCTGCCAGTCCCGACTTACCATAGTAATAGTAGCGAATGTATCTTTCATATTCTTCCAGGCGGATGTTCACTGATCTTCCTCTTTGCCCATAATAGGCCAAATCACAGTCACATGGAACTTCATACACTCCTGGGTGTGCTAAAGGGTGAAGTTATCCTTAGCGAGCGGATCAGAGTTGCCAGCTTGACATGAGGTTTGAAAGTGGTGCGAAGGCCATGTCTCAACAATACCTTGGCTATCTTTTCCGATGTACCTCTGATATAGGGAATAGAAATGGTCATGTTGTATTCTTGTGTATTAGGGGAGGGCAGAGTAATGGGCCTATTTAGTATTTTATCTATTTTGTAGGGATTGTAGCCGTTGGCTAAGAACGTATGGTGCAGGTACTGGAGTTCAGTGGTCAGAGCTGTATTGTTAGAGCAAATGGCTCTGGCTCTGTGCGTAAGTGTTTTTAAAATGCCGTACTGTTGGACTGGATGATGATGTGATTGTTTATGTCGATATCTTCCTGTGTGTGTAGGCTTTCTGTAAATATGATTGTTTATGTAGGTATCTTCCTGTGTATGTAGGCTTTCTGTAAATAAACTCTCTACATAAACAATCACATCATCATCCAGTCCAACAGTACGGCATTTTAAAAACACTTACGCACAGAGCTAGAGCCATTTGTTCTAACGATACAGCTCTGACCACTGAACTCTAATACCTGCACCATATGTTCTTAGCCAATGGCTACAATCCCTACAAAATAGATAAAATACTACATAGGCCCATTACTCTGCCCTCCACTAATACACAAGAATACAACATGACCATTTCTATTCCCTATATCAGAGGTACATCGGAAAAGATAGCCAAGGTATTGTTGAAACATGGCCTTCGCACCACTTTCAAACCTCATGTCAAGCTGGCAACTCTGATCCGCTCGCTAAGGATAAATTTCACCCTTTAGCACACCCAGGAGTGTATGAAGTTCCATGTGACTGTGATTTGGCCTATTATAGGCAAACAGGAAGATCAGTGACCATCCGCCTGGAAGAACATGAAAGATACATTCACTACTATTACTATGGCAAGTCGGGACTGGCAGACCATGCTTTGGACACTCCTTCACAAGGATTAGATGGAGGAAAACGAATGTGCTATTTAGGAGTCATTATAGATCTGAAAGATTATTTTTTGAGTCAGCAATAGCTCTGAAGAATTCTCCCAACCTTAACAAATATGGTTGCATTAATTTGCCAAAAATTTGGGAGACAGTTATCCTAAGAAAAACTCCTGGATAACTGCTGATTTTTATTTTTTTTCCCCTCGTTAGAGGGCGCCAAAAAATAGGACTTGAGATCTTTTGTAATTATATTGTTTCACTCACTCACTGTCGCGTTTACATGTGTGTTGTGCTCTGATGATGCCGAGTTGAAAATCAGCGAAATATAAGTGTTAATAAAACATCTTTGTTGTTAAAAGTGTTTGTGGTGTTGTTAATACAGTGAAAAATAAGTCATGAATAACTATCAACACCTAAGCTTATCTGTTAGATAGAGGGCAACGTCTACATTTGGAAAGGCACACTCAATATTGTCTTCTACAATTATTTTATAAAATTCAGCATGACTGAATCTTGTTTTTACATTTTTTATTGCACTGAACTTATGGAGCACATATGAGTGAAACTGCTGAAGCTTGGCTGAGAAATTAGTGTTCACGTCCTCTGGGTAAGCATCAATCAGCTTTTGACAACACTGATAATACCTTTCAATTTCAGTAGATGATGAAGTCACTGAAGTAGCATTATGTGGCACATCAATTAGAAAAGAAAATCTCTCTGATATTTCTTTGTATATCTCTCCTCTTCTTCTCATCTCAGTTTCAAGTTTGTCAACAATTGTGTAAAAGGTGGTGATACGAAATTTATCTTGGGCATTCAGATATACTTCTGGAGCATCTCCGTCATTGGGTATCCTCTTTCTGATACATTTGCGAGTTTGAGCTGCCTTTTAATCAAAATCTGGTAGCAATTCCTTTGTAGCTGCTTCATATCTTTCAAATTCATGTTGTGAAGTGCACAACTGGTCAGCTAATGATCCATACAGATCTGCATATGTTTTTAAGTTGACATCCTCATTCTGTAGAACTTGGCTTACTCTATGAAAATTTTGCAAAATCTCATTCCAAAAATTCAACATAAAAACGAATGATAGCTCTTGCATCTTATTTGCAATATTATCTGCTTCTCTTCTAGTGTCTTCCTTTTGTGACTGGTCTTCGGCTATTACAGTCTAAAGCTTCTAAAATTTGAAGGAAAGATTTCAAAATTGCTGCTGTTGCCATAGCATGTGTCTCCCATCTGGTATCAGAGAGGGATTTTAAGACATTTTCATTTCCAATACAACCTTTAAAGAATTGTCCACCGGCTGGTTGAGGCTGCTTAACCACCTCTTGACAGCAGTCAACAGCACTTCGGCCTACCGAAGTGCTGAATTTGGTGAATGAGCTGCACAGGGCACATATATAGCAAACTTGTTTGTTTCTAAAATTTTTTGCTGCATCCCCTTTTAATGCCCAGACATGTTAGTAGTGTTGTCATAAGACTGACTGACCCCTACATTTTGAAAAGTTTAGCTGACAAACTTTACATAAGTACTGCAACACCTGATTTGCCATTTCCTCACCGGTATGGTTTTTCATTTCCAGAAAGGTTAAAAAGCGTTCAATAGGCTGTCCGTCTTTTAAGTACAACACTTAACTGGTTGATATGTGACAGATCTGGTGTTGAATCAACTGACAAACTAAAATAACCAGAAGATTTTACTTCATCGACAATAAGCACGTGGACCTATTGGGCCATCAGTAGAATGAGTTCCTCACAGGTGGCTTTGGGCAGATAAGGATTTCTTTTGCCACAATTTCCATATTTCGCAATGTGACCTGCTAAAAATGGATCAAACTGACTTATGAGCTCAAGCAGCCCTAAAAAGTTCCCATTTTGCAATGATTCAAATCTTTCTTGTGTTCCTCGAAAAGCCAAGCCACGTTCAGCTAACATACGAACAACAGCTATGACATGCCTCAGGACATGTTCCCAGTAATCACACTCTTCCTGAATTTGTTTTTCCAACTGTTGTCCCAATCCTACACCTTGTATGTGAGTTAAGTATGTTAGCATAGAGTCTCGGTGAGTAGTGCTTTTTTCATGTTGATCAATTACAATGGTATTTCGCCAGTCAACCCTTCTCTTGTAACAAAATGTGAGAAATTTTTAGGAGCAAACAGTTTACAAACAAAACAATAAACTGATCCCGTTGATGGTGAATACAATAACCACTCTCTCTTGTATTCCTCACCATTGGCTTTTGTCCCAATAAAAAGTTTCTGCGAACAGTATCTTACTGGTTTGCCACTACTGAAATGTCGGTAAGACTTGTCAAATGGCCCATTGTGGTGTTGACAGTCACTGGGTCCACAAGCAGTCCAATAAGCCACATCATCAGCAGAGAAATCAAGCCACAATGTTTGGATCTTTTGCTATATTTACTTCATCTTTTGCAGACTGAATCACTTCACCACCATCACCATGGCCCACTAAACTTTCATTTTCAGCCATTATTTCAACCTCAGGATGTTTTGTAAAGCAACTTGCATCAACATTTGCAGTAGAGATATCAAGAGAATTTACAGACAAAGTGAGGTCAGCAGTGAGACGTGCTAGATGAACCTGCTTGTGACACCGTGATGATTCCAACATCATCATATTTTGATTTTGAAGTGATCAAAGTGGTATTTGTGTCCACTTCTGATGATGGAGATTGGCTCTGATCAGGAATTGGTATATAATGTTGTGGAACTTATGTGAAGAAATCAGTCAGCTTTGCAGTCTTGGAATCTAATTCCAAAGTCTCCTCTTGTTTCTTTTTTGATATTTACGCCTCGATATGGTCCTTAACCGACTACAGTCAGGCTCCATAAAGAACACAGAAAGCTCCCACTCCCAGGATGAAAGGACCACCATCCTGATTAAAAAGGAATTCGAAAAGATGCAAGAACCACTGCTTAAAAGAATGGACTCTATAATGGAAAGACTATCGGAATTATCTGCCAAGTGCAACAGCAAACCTCCTATGTCCTCGGATGGAGAGAATGCTAGGGGTTATCTTCGTGAAACCCCAAGATGTTACAAATGCAGTAAACTGGGGCATATTGCCAGTAACTGTTTCAGCAGACAAGGCAAGAATAATGGAAACTTCGCTGAAGCTGAATCTCATGTTTGCAGTAAGCAAGAAAGGGGGAGAAAGAAGGGGTTAAAAACAACCTTGAATTGACGGTTGAAGGAAGGGTATGTGGAAGAAAACTTAGAGCTCTAATTGATATTGGCTCACAGGCCTCAATCATATCAGGATCTTGCTTCAGGAACTTAGAACCTTATATGGAATGGAGGATAAAAATTTTAAACAAACCCATCAAACTACTGGGAATATCCTCCTCAGTCACCCGAGCTACGAGGTCTATGAGACTAAAGATCAATTTACCAGCATTTAGCATGTCAGGAAACGAAAATACAGAATCGGCTGAGCCATTGTAATGTCTTTGTATTTTCGTTTCCTTATTAGAGTACATATTTAAGTATGATCCAAATTGATCCAGTCTTCTCTGTATCCTTCTACCTAAATTTTATATCTTTCTCCTTAATATATAACCCGGGTTGACCCCTAGGGATATTTCCTCTTCAGCAAGTGGCAAATTTATATTTTAACTGTGCCAGCCAGCTTCCTATAATAAGAATATAATTCAGGCTCAGGGAAATATCCCTAGGTTTTAGGCATATACGTAAATCTAAATTCACATGCGAGTATATAGATCTCAGTTCCTTGCAGTCGTGACCTAAGATCTAATCTCTATTATATAATTTTCTAAACTCTTTCCCGCTATTTGGTTCGAATTTTATAAGTGGTAGGTTGACACCTTGAATTCAGGCAAGACTCAGATTCAAATAACAAAACATGTTTATTAATACTAAAAGACAGGTACATTAAATCTTGTATCAAGTTATCAAAACTTCTGAATTTCTAGCTAAGTTAATGTCTTATGCTTATCTATACAAACTGTTCAATATTAATCTGACTTTCTCACATAAACTGTCATGTAATACAATAGATAATTTAAACAATGTTACACTCAAGTCAAGTTCCTTCATTCACATTTACTTAAAATAGATATTTCTCAAATCATTTCTCTCTTAGTTAAGTTTACTCAATTAACAAAGGGTTTTCACTATTTCAATCATATACACGTTAGAGATTTATGATATACAATTCTTTGTCAAATAAAATTGGCTGTATTAATTGGCTCAGTCTTGCTTTATCAAGACACAAATTCTACCTTCAAACAATCTCAAGATAAAAAACAAAGGAATCTTTACTTTACCAAGTCCCTCCGAAAGTCTATTAGCTGCCACGTGTTGCTCGAGTCATCCTTCGTCTTGTGACTGAGTTGTTCTGTTCTCTGCTACCAAATCAAGAAATGGCTGTTGCTACGAGCTTTTTCGCTTGCTCGGGTGGGTCGTTCAGCGTTTGGCACCATTCTGCATGAGATGTTGATTCTTGTACGGATCTCTGCGGAATACCTCTCAGCGCAAGTCATGAATACGGCTGACTGTCGTCGACATAGCACCATCGGCTTGTCCTCTCTCCGATCACTCGTCAAGAGGCCTCGATCTCCAAAATCCCCAAAGAAAACAGGAAAAAAGCCTTGAGCTTGGAACATATTGCCTTAAATACTTTTTCTCAGCACCCTCTTTTCTGTATAGTTTTTTGAACGATCCATAGCTTACATTGCCCTTAGGTTGATCCCCTTGCTTTCCCTCCTTGCTATTAGGTGTTGTTTTCGAGGAAAAGCGCTTACGTCAGCCTTCGGTGTTACAACAGGTACTTGCGGCTTAGACGTGACCGTTGATCCTATTAGTCATTTCTTACCTAGCGACTTACGATTTTATGATAGTTGGTTAATACATAAATAAAGCCATTATTCCTTTACATGAAATGCTAATCTGACATTATTCTTGATTTTTAGCTTTCTGTTTTACAATAAATAAATTCCAATATATTACTCATACTGATACATACTTTCATATACAACAACTTAGGTGTTTCTCACCTTCCTCTGGTAAGCAGGTATTATGCAAATTTCTTTGTAATTTTGTAAAGTTTACATGTTAGATCCTGAATGAATAACTTGTCAAGAAGTTCTCCATTCAGTATCTAACATTCGCTTGTTGAGGGGAAGTGATTTTGCTAGTTATATAGGAAATTTGAATGTGGGTTGATTCTACTGTCAATTATTGAATGAAAGGGGGATACTAGGTTTGCGAATTTTTCGGACCTCACATATATCTAAAGGAAGTTTCATTTTTTATAGATTTGCTAGGATCCTGATCTGTAATCCAGTATGTAGAGAAGCCTTTAAGAAGACCGTCATTTCTCTTATCGTCTGTGGCTATAATGAATTTTTGTTGTACTTCCTTAGGATATGTTTCTCTTAGAAGGTTTCTTTGGAAGGTTTCTGTCTTCCACTATGTAAGACAGAATGTAGATACCATTTTCCATGCTGGTCATAATTTCTAGAACAGATACTTATAGGAACAATGCTAAAATGGCTTTGATTGAAGGTATTGATAGTGTTCCTTTAAGTGGCTGCAATAGTATATTCACTGCTATGTGATCTTGACATAGTTGCAACTTGGCTCTGTCTAGCTGTTGTAGAGCTCCAAATTTTTTTCAAGCTAGAATGGTATTGGTGTCCCAGCATCTTTTAAGGAAGGTAAGACTATTGAGTTATCATGCCAGTTTTAGTTTCCACTTACCTAATTGATGTATTTATGTGGGATAGCTCTTTTGCATAGAATTTGAATACCTATAGATAGGCTTAGGTACTTATGTAAGCTTTTGTTGTTTTGCAGTTCTGTAGAAAATTTTAAGTATTGAAACTACATGTTTATAGACATCTAATAAGTTTATTAAAATAAACAGTATAGCCCTTCAAGTTGTCAAGAAGTTCTCCATTCAGTATCTAACACTACTAACCTTCCTTTATCCAAAATTCTAACCAATTAATATTATTTATTATTATTTCATGACATCTCCAAGGAGTCCAGGAGAGCACTTACGCTACAATTCTCAATCCATTCCTATCATCTACACCAACACCATCTACTGCCAATCACCACCACAAATATTTTTTGTCAGTAAATTGTATATCCTGAAAGCCAATTTATCTGTATGCGGAATGAAAAACCCGAGTTTCCGGGATATAAAAAACCCTGCTATCTCAATTTGAGATTGGCAAACTCACCTTCAATTGAAAAAAACCCATATAAAGATTCCTCCTGTCATGACGAGAAGCAAACTTATGCCTTTTCCAATCGACGGTTGTGCCTTTCGATTGGAATTGGAAAATTTAAAACTTTAATTAAAACTTTCAGCCCAAAAGATTTGATATGACTTCACTGTTTACCACTGGCAGAGACACTTGACTTTTTCAAGCAACATTTACCCTCAGCATAATTGAATTATTTCAATTCATCATTTATTCACATTATTTCACATGGAATGGAAAAATATACACTAGATGGGACTTTTTCTCCCCCTTTAGCCAATGTGGCACTTTAGAAAATGTGGCACTCAACACATACACATATGAATTAACAGTTTAGCTATGCTATGCAAATGTTTGCAATTTACCTTCAGATCAGACACATTAGATATGTTTTTAGTGCAACTGAATAAACTAATTACCTCATTTACCAAATAGTTATTATTATTATTCAGGCCTCCATGGAGTCAAAAGACTCATCGTGAGAGGTCGTTTTTAGGAAACATAAAGTTTATCATACCACTCCTTGAACTCATTGACCGTTCTTGCTCTAACCACTCTATCAGGCAATGCATTCCGCAGTTCAACTATCCTCCATACAAAGAAACCACTCCTCACGCTTGCTCACAGCTTCCTTCCGTAACTTCCAGAGATGGCCCCTTGTCATCACTCCTTCCCGAAGTTCCACCAAGTGAAAGAACTCCCCAATATCTATTCTGAAACTGCCTCTCAACAGTTTAATAGTCTCGATCATATCACCTCTCCTTCTTCTATTCACCACACTCTGCAGTCCACATTCCCTCAGTTGATCCTCGTAACTGACATTGCACAGTCCTGAAACCATCTTTGTTATCTGCCTCTGTACCCTTTCCACAGTTAATTTATCCCCTTCAAATCCTGGGGACCAAATCTGAGAACAATAGTCTAAGTGAGGTCATTAATCAGTGTCTTATACAACAGAATGATAATTCTTTTATCTCTGCAGGTAAGCGTCCTTCTCAGTATTGCAGCAATCGTCTGGGCTACCTTCACCACCTTTGCAATATGCTCCCTGAATTTCAGTTTTCTATCAATCACTACCCCCACATCTCTTGTCTCCCCTACTTCCACCAGTATAGCCCCTCCAATCGAGTATGCATCCTCCCATCGATGGATCCCAAACTCCAAGACTTTATATTTTCCTGCATTAAATTGACACCCCAATTCATTTGCCCATCTATCTAGTTTATTCAAATCTTCTTGCAGGGCTGCCATATCTGCACTAATAGTGTTAACCTTTCCCAGCCACATCATCCACAAACAACTCAACATCCCCTTGCAATCTACTGACAATGTCATTGGTATAAAGGTTGAACAACACAGGTCCCAGTACTGAGCCTTCTGGAACTCCACTTGTAACCTTCTACTTCCTTGATACTGCCCCACTATACACAACTCTTTGATACCTATCAGACAGCCAATCCTGAATCCATTTGCCTAAACCGACATTAAAACCCATGTGATGCAACTTACATATCAGCTTATCATGTGGCCCACTCCTAAACGCCTTTGCAAAATCCAAAAAAAAAAAAAAAAAAAATGGCAGTATATGCCTTTCCCTCATCAACTGCTCTTGTCACTTTATTACAAAAGGCAATCATAATACTAAAGCAAGAGCACCTACTTAACAAATCCATGTGGATTCTCACAGATAAAATTACCCTCATCTGCCCAACACTGCATATAGTCCCTCACAAATTTCTCCAAGACCTTAACAACTACTATAATTAGACACTTCCAGTCTGCTACGCCCTTGTGAAGTGGCAATATCTTACCTTCCTTCCATAGGTACCTTTCCCACAGCCAGACTTTTATTGAAGAGCCAGGTCAATGGAGCTGTCAGTTCTTTAGTACATTCTTTCAAAACCCGTGGTGAAATACCATCCAGTCCCACAGCTTTAGTGGTATCCAGAGTACACAGTATTTGGAACACACTCTCTTCTTGCACCTCTAAACCCTGAACCTGCCCTATCCCTCTAGTATTAAAACCTTCTTCTCCAGGATAAAATACTCCGATAAAGTGCTCATTGAACAACTCCAGTATGTCCTCTGCAGCAGTCACTCTATTCCCATTTTTATCCCGCATGTCATACTTCCATAATCATTTCTGCTCCTACTGGTCACATAGCTAAAAAATTCCCTAGGATTTTCTTTGGATCTTAGTGTCATTCTCTTCTCATATTCCAGTTTTGCCTTCCTCACCATACTGGTCACTCTCCTGGCCTGCATCTTACATTCTTCATGTATCTGCCCTCCACCCTTCTCCTTATATCTCTTCCATAATCTCTTCTTAAACTGCAGTTCCTGTATGATTTTGTTTGTCATCCACTTTAAACCAAATTGTTTCCACTTCTTCACTCATGGAATACAGCTTGCTATCGCTGCTAACAAATATTCCTTCACAATTTCCCCAGCACTAATGATATCCTGGCCTTCCAATTCTGCCCTTCATGGAACTGCCCCCAGTTGATACCTAAGACTATTATAATCACCTGCCTTACAATTCCACATAAATTCCCTTTTCTTTTGTACACCTGCATGTCTATTCATCTTCCAAGTCAAAACCACACGTTCACTCCCTCTCCAATTGGTGGGAGAGATGTTATCTCACTTATTATCAGCTCTTCTGATGCTATGACCAAATCCAATGCTCTTGTACCTCTTGTTCCCCCTATTACATGTTGCCTAAGACATTTGTCCCTCAAGAATTCTAGAAATTCCTTATTACTAAATAGTTTAGGGAAATAACAATGCAGACTAGGACATACATTAAAATAACTTTTTAATACAAATCCAATATTTCGTCAATGTCACGTTGCCATTTTCAACAGGAACTTGTGAGCAAGACACGTGCAAGCAGGCACAGCTAACAGTAAATGAGGACAAAGCAGGAAGCTATACTTTCTCCTAAAGTTCTACGGGTGTCCCCAGGAGGGTATTCTTGGGTGATTGGGCTGAGTTCTTCTGATGTAGGTTTCCAAAATTTGAAGCAGTCTCATGCAGCCAAATTTGTTGAGGTTTGGATTGTTTCTTACGGCTGAGGCTGATTCCGTGAAAAGCCTTTTGTACTTGTATTTACTACGGTGAATGATCGTGGCTTTCTTCCACCGTATTCTATGGCAATTATCCAGAGCATGGTCTGCAAGACCAGAGTGGCTGTATTGGTGGAACCGGATGTAGTCCTTGTGTTCTGTAATTCTGATATTGGCTGTCCTGTCTGTTTGGCCAAAGTAGGACAGCTTACAGCTACAAGGGACCTGGCATACACCAGGTAGGTCTGGGGAGGGGGGGGGGGGATGGTCTTTAGTGGAGCGGATAAGGGATGCCAATTTCTTATATGGTCTGTAACAAGAAGTTAAGCCGTGTTTTTTTAGGATTTTTGTGATTTTTTCCGAGGTGCCTCTGATATACGGTATGGTGATGGATTTAGAGTAATCCTTGTTGTGAAGGGGGGGGGGGGGGTTGTGGTTTATTGGTTTCAATATTTTTTGGATTGTTTTGGGAGGGTAGCCATTGGCTGAGAAAGTGTTGAGAATGTGGTTTAGTTCTGTGGTTAGGGCAATGTCATTTGAACAGATAGGTTTAGCCCTGTTGTGTAGTGTCTTAATGACACCATACTGTTGTGAGGAAGGGTGGTGGGATTGTTGGTGAATGTATCTGCCTGTATGGGTGGGTTTTCTATAGCCTGAGAAAACCAAGGTTCCATCATGCTGGCAGGTGACTAGTGTGTCTAAGAAAGGAAGGCAGTTGTTTTTTTCTTCTTCCAAGGTGAATTTGATTCTGGGGTGTTGGTTGTTTAAGTGGGTTAGGAAGGAGAAGAGTGCATCGGAGCCATGTGGCCAAATAGCGAACACATCATCTACGTATCGAAGCCAAATGGTTGGTTTTTGTGGGGCAGAGTTTAAGGCTTTCTCTTCAAAAGTCTCCATATAAAAGGGTGGGGAGAGTGAAGAACCCATGGCTGTCTCCTCTATTTGTTTGTAGAATTTTCCTTGCCAAACAAAATAGCCCGAGTTCATTGTGAACTAAAATAGGGCTATGATATCGGGAGGAAATTCAAATGACAATGCCCTAACCACAGAACTAAACCATATTCTCAACACTTTCTCAGCCAATGGCTACCTTCCGAAAACAATCCAAAAAATATTGAAACCAATAAACCACAATCCCCGTCTCACAACAAGGATTACTCTAAATCCATCACCATACCCTATATCAGAGGCACCTCGGAAAAAATTACAAAAATCCTAAAAGAAACACGGCTTAACTTCTTGTTACAGACCATATAAGAAATTAAGAAATTGGTATCCCTTATCTGCTCCACTAAAGACCCCCCCCCCAGACCCACCTGATGTATACCAGGTCCCTTGCAGCTGTAAGCTGTCCTACTTTGGCCAAACAGGCAGGACAGCCAATATCAGAATTACAGAACACAAGGACTACATCCGGTTCCACCAATACAACCACTCTGGTTTTGCAGACCATGCTCTGGATAACCCATAGAATACAGTGGAAGAAAGCCAGGATCATTCACCGTAGTAAACACAAGTACGAAAGGCTTTTCATGGAATCAACCTCAGCCCTAAGAAACAATCCAAACCTCAACAAATTTGGCTGCATAAGACTGCCTCAAATTTGGGAAACCTAAATCAGAAGACCTCAGCCCAATCGCCCAAGAATACCAACATTGCCCACTAGGGGGCACCAGTAGGACTTTAGGAGAAAGTATAGCTTTCTGCTTCATCCTCATTTACTGTTTGCTGTGCCTGCGTGCACGTGTCTTGCTCACAAGTTCCTGTTGAAAATGGCAACGTGACGTTGACGAAATATTGGATTTGTATTAAAAAGTTATTTTAATGTATATCCTAGTCTACATTGTTATTTCCCTAAACTATTTAGTAATAATGCATAACCAACGTCTAAGCCTTTCCTCCAGAAATTCCATCCCCTTATTACTACATGCATTTTCCTCTTCCCAGCTTATACTGCTGTAGATCTCCCATAGCAATCCTTCTTGCACTTGCCAAGCTCAACTGCTAAACATCTCCTGTCCCCCACCCTCTGTGCTTCCTGGTTTTAAGCAAACCCCACTAAATATCCTGTCTTGGCCACTTCTACCTCACACCATATGCTTTCAAAACCATTAGTATCACTGCCTTCCAAAGCCTCCACTCTTAGAGGACATTAAATCATCATTAATCATAAGCAGTACTCCACCACCATATTTTCCTTTCTTATCCTGCCACTTCGATTCCTGTTATTATAATCATCCTCCATCAGTCACGTGCCAGAGATCCCAATAATCTTTGGACAAGCTGATGCTATCAGCGCCACCAATTCATCTCCTTTATTTCGGATACTCCTGGCATTAGTATAGAGCATAAAAATGTCACTGCTTCTATGCCTATTACTGTTCCCTATCGATCCCACTGGACTCAGTGTTACCTGATATTTTTACCCTTTCCCCAAGCACCCATTCCCACAAGAAGTCACCCCTGCTACCATCCACCCTGGGAATTCTAGTTTCCTTGCATTGACACACTGACTCGTTCAGAAAACAACAATCTCTCCAGATGCTTTTGTCCTTCCTCATTCAAATAAAAGTGGTCTCTCACATACAGTTCCCTTCTGTCCTCAAATGCCCTCCAAGCACCAATATATTCGAATCCTCTCTTCTGACACTTTCTGAATATTATGCTATTCAGTATTACTGCTCTTCTGCTCAGCTCGTCACTATCATACTTGGGCAACACAGACACAGTCTTTCCTCTCTACATTTCTTTTGCATAACCTCAAGCAAGAATTGCAGATCTCTTGTGCCCAATTTACATTGCCTCTCAAGTCATTCATGCCCACCATCACAATCATTTCATCCATCCTTTTACCCCTCTTAATTGCCATAGCCACATTTTCTATCGTCCCTCCAGGTAAAGACACCTCTGGCATCCTATCTTGCACACCAAAGGTCATCGATCAACAGAGGATGGGGAGCAGGAGATGTTTAGGCAGTTGAGCTTGGCAAGTGCAAAAAGAATGATTGTTATGGGAGATTTTAACTACAGCAGTATAAGCTGGGAAGAAGGCGAGATCACCGTTTATTATTTTTTTTCTGATTATAGGAAAACCACCCACACTAGAAGGTACTTAATGAGCAATTACACCATCACCCATCTCAACAGTATACCATCTTCAAAACACACAGTCAAGAATATTTGTTAAACCACTATAGCCCTGGCTGCTGAACTTCAGCATCTTCACAACACTTTTTTAGCGATGGCTACAAATGCTGTATAAGAGATAAAAGACTGAATGCCTCCCCCCCCCCCTGCAGCTAACACTCAGGATCACAACAAAACTTTCCTATTCCTTACATTCAGGGTGCATATAGCAAAGATAGCTAAAATTCTCCATGAAATGGAAAAGACAGCTAAATTTTTCAAATATCAAAAAAGCAAGCTAAAATTCTTCACAAATACAATCTCCATATAACTTTCAAAGAACAGACGAACTACATCCATAATCATTTGCATAGCATGTCAGTACTGAGAGACAATACTTTGAACATTCATACAAGATTAAATTGAAGGCAACTGTGCTGAATAGAAGTCGCTACAGATCTGAGAGACTGTTCAGAATCAGCATTAGCTATGAAGTGCTTCCTCAACTTCAATGTCTAAGACCACATTTAACCTGACATTTCTGAATGAGGTCTGGTTTTATCTGGTCCCTGGAGGGAGAATGGGGGGAGTTGTTAGGCTATTAGTTCCTTTCCAGTTACAATATGAATTGTTTCTATAACCATCTAATTAGGTGCTTGTGTGCACATTTGCCATACTGCAATTTTTTTACTTGATGATGCTTGTTTGAAAGCCAGCAAAATATTTGTATGTTCAATAAATTACTTATTTTTCACTAGTGTTGCTTATACTGTGAGGCACTCTTATGAAAGACTACAGCATATTCAGAAGAAGTGGTTAAGAAAAGATCCAGAATGTTTAAAGAGTGGAGATGTTTATCTGGCATTCTTGACTGATGATTTGCATTAGATCACTGTTGACCGCAAATTCTTTGGCATCTCTTCCAGATTAATTGACTGAACTGGAAAAGGAAAGCCATTTACAAGCATGCTATAGTCAACTCTCACTATAGAAAACGGCAATATAACAAATTCTCTCATTATAACAAATTACTAAACTCCCCAACCAAAATTCCAAAAGTACAATGCTATGTTACACAAAATTCATTATGGCAAACTAGAAACTGTAACAACTAACTTTGTGGTCCTTCAAATTTTGCTTTAATAAGAGTATACTATATTAAGTCACCTAAGAAGATGATTTCACTGTTTAGGTGACAGCAGAGGTGAAAAATTTTTAAATCACTGTTTGGCAATTGTTGTTATTTTCAAAAAGTACTCATTCATTCGATCTGAAGCTTTAAAGTTTGGCAAATGGTGACCTTTAATTTTTTTATGTGAATCCCACCCATCAAAGCTTATACTATTAGTATTAGTGGTTCAGTATTGATATGGATAACTATATTCAACAGAAGAGAGCAAAATATTATTTTACTTACCTCCACATAGTAAAAAATATCTGAAGGAATTCCCATTAATAAATTTAAAATTGCATGTATTAAGTGTGACTCAGTGATGCAAACTGGAATGCTAGTCAAGAAAGCTGGATCTATAAGACAGAATTCGTTTAATTGGTTCTGATGTAAAACAGTAACTATTTCTGGATCACTTTCTGTGAGATAAGACTTTCCTTTATAGTTGGAATAGCTGTAATGAATTATAATCAGCATTACTAAGTGAACTGTCATAAAGAAAATCTTACTGTACAGAAGATTCAATTTAATTTTTCATGCAAATACCTTACTAATGAAATTATTTCAAACAGGATAATATTTCTATTCTACTAGCACTCTTTCAGTTTATGAAATATCATTCTCATTAATAATAACATAATAATGACTTTTCATGGAGGTATCTCCTGTAGTTCATTTGAACAGCTAAGTTTCTTTTGTTTGGAGACTTCAAGAAAAGTGTCTAAAAAGAAAGGAGTCTGCTTTTTTTTTTTTTTTTTAATTTAATAGTTAACTTAATATGGGAATGAATGCTATTATGATGGACATCACTCATAGTTATTTTGCAGAACCAGGCCATATTATGAACACATCATCTACAATTATAACCAGAGCAGATTCATTTTTTTCTAAATATGTGGTTCACTTTAGAATAATGGTAGCATTGCCTTTACAGCTCTAGTTATTACATGTCCGGATTTGATTTTAGTGATTTTATAACACGGTTGTAAAGTCCATAATTTCTAAAATGAATGCTGATCACCATGTAACACTAAAAGAAATGATTCTTTTACAGAACTCTTTTCTCCATTTCTGAGCGCTTTTTTTTTTTTTTTTATCAATTTCACCTTCCTGATAATTTATTTTATATGGTCTTACCAAAGTCTTCCCATGACTTCTGTTTAGCTAATTATTCATAATTCTTCAGGGTTCTGTTTTATAAAACTTCTATAAACAGCTTAACTAAAATCAGGGAGAGTAGCTAGCCCACTGCTAGGTTTTCTTTTTGTTTGTGGAATTGTCTTGGAAGTGGAAGAAAGTGTTAATGATATACACTGGTTCAGATAATGTCACACCATGAAAATAGTTTTTGCAGTAGTAGTATGGTTACTATTTGCAGTAAGTGGCAAACAGGCTGAAAATGATGTTCAGATTTGCTAATATTTCGATAATTCTATTGCAAAATCTGTCATTTTTTCAATGAAGTGTGCTGTGTTTCTTAATGGTGTTCAACTTGCTTGAAAGAGAAGAGAAGTGGACAGTATGTGGCATCCACTATGGACCATAGCCGTATATCTTGATAGTGTATAATTGGAGCTTCTTAAATTCTGGGAACTAGAGGATGTTTAGATGTACAACATTTCTTGGTATCCTCAAACCAATTAAAAAGGTTTGAAAAGTCATTAAAAGTTGTTGTTCATGTTGTGTGTTTACTGAGTGGGGTCAGTAGAATATGAGTGTCATTGAAATCTCCATGCAGAGTCCCACCATCATCTGTCACAAACAATTGGTATTATAGACTTTTGAGATGCAGCATATAACATTTCGGGCAGTAGGGAGAGGAGAAGACAAGTACTCTAACATCTCATTCTTATCTTTCCAAGAGATGTTATAATATAAAAAGAAATGATTGAAAACATTCTAAAGATGCCACCTAAATAAACAGATGGACAAAAAAGATAGAGGAATGGTATCACTCTCTTACATAGAATCTGTCATGGACAAGAAATCAAATATATTGCATCAACAAGGAATAAAAGTTAATTTTTCCCAGCTAAACAAGGTCTCAAGTCTCCTTCAATGTCCAACACTTCTCCATTGACCACAAAAAAAAAATAAAACCTAGGGGTATAAAGCCACTTGTTCATGTGAAATTCGCATGTGGGAAAAACAGGTCAGGAAAGATATATATGTTCAGAGACATGGAGAAACGTGCACACACACACACACACACACACACACACACACACACACACACACACATAGGGCTCACAGCACATAAAACATAATGTACTTTTGACAGCATAATGACTACAATTTCAACATCAAAGTATTCAGAGTCAACAGAAATGTTAAAAAAAAACTTAAATTACTGTAACAAGGTATGATCCTGCATCAGGTTTGTTCAACTTTGAATAAAAATCTGATACAAGTACATCTCAGATACTCTTTTCTCACATTTTTAGCCATTGTAATAGAATGTGAATTACACCTTCCCCATAGTTAATCTTTGTCAAATATTTTATGCTACTGTTACCACTATTCATAACAGGACTATATAATAAATTTAGTTTAATCCTTTATCCAAGTGTAAGCAAACAAATCCTGAATTATCTTCAGGACTGAGGCAACTCATTATAAAGGTGGAGCAAGCTCTCATCACTCCTTGTCTTAGTATCTCCCATAATGCAAAGCACATCTCCTAGCTGAGAGCTTGCTCCACACCTTTACCACGAGTTGCCTCAGTCCTGAAGATACTTCAGGAGCAAACTTTGTTTGCTTACACTTGGATAAAGGATTAAACTAAATTTATTATAGTCTAACCAAGTGGAAAAAACTTCCAACATCTTTCTCTAAATCCAGAGTAATTTAATAATAAGGTGAGACACCTTTTGGCAACTAGTATAGGTAAATATGACTTTTCCATTGCTTCCACCTTGGTATCATCACCTCTGGGTCTGGCTCCCACTGATGAGACCTCAATAAAGGTCGAAACCAGTCTGGGTAGTGGCCCTTCCCTTAATGCATAGCATTATACATGTCTGCAAGGAGATGTGCTTTGCATTATGGGAGATACTAAGACAAGGAGTGATGAGATCTTGGTCCACCTTTACTACGAGTTGTCCCAGTCCTGAAGATACTTCAGGAGCAAGCTTTGTTTGCTTACACTTGGATAAAGAATTAAACTAAATTTATTATAGTCTAACCAAGTGGGAAAAAACTTCCAACAACTTTATAAACAACACCAAGAAAGGAAAAAAACAATTAATTTATTGAACTTACTAATAGTTTGTTGGTTTTCTAAAGAGGATCTTCAGAGCGCAAATTACAACTGCAACAAACACACAGCACTAAACTAGATCATTGTATACAAACAATTCAAATTATAACAGAAAGAATTAATGAATTACCAAAAATAATTAATGTCCCGCAATGACATCTAGGGGCTGGAAAAAAATAAAATTAATTTTGAGAAGTTAGGCTATCTGGTATCAGAATGACTTGCTCCCAGATTTTTGGCAAATTAATGCAGCCATATTTCTTGAGGCTCAGAAAGCACTTCAGAGCAGTTGCTGATTCTAAAATTCATCTCTCAGACCAGCAATAACTTCTGTGTAGTAAGATGCTATCTTCCATGTAATCTTGTGTGAAGGAACCAGAACATGGTCTGCTAGTCCCCACTTGGCATAGAGATGAGTCACAGATGCAACTGTTTTTCAAGGTAGATCCTTATTCACAAGAATAAAGAATAACAATGTTTATTATTGCAAATATTTCAACCAGAAATTGATGAGCTATCATCACTGCATCACCACAAATCACAAGGCAAAGATGGAATAAAGAACATTAATCCTATTTACAGAGCTGAACAATGTGCTGGTGTACCACCATTCAGGTGGTTACCAAATAAAATAAGATAGCAATTAAAGCTAAAAATAAAATTAAAATAATTTTGAAAAATGAGGAACGATAAAATTACCACATTTAAAATAACTGAATGACAGAATTTAAAAAAAAAATTTTTTTTAATTTAAAAAAAAAAAGGAGAGGGAAAGAGAGAAATGGGAAGCATGCTATTTCTTGCCATTTAAAGATGAACTTCTGCTAAATCTTGGCAATGAATAGACAGTCATTCTGATTTAAGTTTGGGCAGTGTAGAAGTGCTTTAGCAATTTCTTTAAATAAATAATTGCTCAAACCTAAACTGATACTAATGTAAAAAGCCAGTATTGGCCCAGAGGACTTAAGTTTTCTTAGTCTTTTTGACTAAACATTCTGCTTATTCAAAGTATGAGTAGAAGCACCCACAATGAACCTGGTAAACACTGGAAGTAGTGAGGGGCTGTTTATCTTTTGTGGATGGTAATCAGCAGGAGATCTAGAACGAGAAGAATGTAGAGACTGAACTATTTTTTCAAGATCTTTCATGATCACGATGTCTGCAGGCTAAAGGTTTTTCTAAATCTTCCTACAGACATCATGATCAGTTTTGATATCCAGCCTTTATTTACCAGTGTACTTCAAGCCAACACTCTCCAACTGTTATCAGAGGAGTTCCCTCCAGACAGAGTCATTTTGCCTTTGTCATGCACTAAGGTTATTTCATCTGCAGAAACCAACTCTTTGAACATATCAAAAGAACAGCTATGGGAAGACACTTCCAATTTCTACTTAGAGCATCTTAACTCCCTGTTCTTCTCAATACAACCCCAACTTTCTCCTAAGTATGCTGCATGGATGATGTATGCTGCATGTGTTTGCCAACTGGCCAGACTCAGAAGCATCTCTGTTGACCTTCTTAACCAAAATCAATACTTGTTACTTAAATATAAAGAGCCAATAGGCCTCATTTCGGCGATTAAGGGAATATTAATCCCACATTGTTTTAAAACCGAATAAGAAACTCAAAGATTGGAATCAGAGAGTTTCATACCGAATATAGTAAACTATAAAAGTATCGGCAATTACTAGCATGAGCTAATGCAAGTAGTCCTAGTACGTAGTACAATCTCAGGCAACTCGTTGCAAAGGTGGGTAAAGTTACCCTTTGGTATCTATTTGGTCTAGCTACACACTGATGAAGCCTCAAAAAAGGCTGAAACTGGGCTGGGTAGTGACCTCCCACCATAATATAATAACAGCATATATTTCTTAGGAAATGTGTTTTTATATTATGGAAAATACCAAGAATAGCGATCAGAACTTTACCCACCTTTGCAACAAGTTGCCCGAGATTGTACTACGTACTAGGACTACTTGCATTAGCTCACGCTAGTAATCGGCGATAGTTTTATAGTTTACTATATTCAGTATGAAACTCTCTGATTCCAATCTTTGAGTTTCTTATTCGGTTTTAAAACAATGTGGGATTAATATCCTCTTAATTTAAATAAAATCAATACTTGTGTTAATTTTTTACAGTATTTTTATATATACTGAGTGAAAATTTCATCGATGAGTAATACATTTTCATTATATGATATGATAATCTAAAAATATGTGTTCACATTTACTAATGCAACTGTATCATTAGTATTAGTGGAACCACAAAGGGAGACTTAAACGTAGTTATAAGTAGTAAAATTGCTTATCGTATGTTTTAATCCTTATTCACATAGAAATAATGCTGTATGTATATTATTGTACATTGTTCATAGTGGTGTTCTTATGCCATATGCTATTATGAAGTGCAAGCTCTGTAGTGGTGACAGCAATTTTGTCACAAATTTCACATTAAATCTTGGTAATGTACATGACCATTATTTATTTTCAGAACAGACGTCACTGTTGCTAGCATTGCATAACTGGAATGCTAGCAAGCAGGTAAACAGAGCTGAAAAGGTGTAACATGCTATTGAGTTAAGTTCTCTCTGATCTTGAAAAATATTTTATATGCATCTTTAACTACTCTCCAAGGAGAAACTATGAATTTAATTATTGAAGGACAGTATAATGTATCAAGCATTCATGTATTCATGAGAATATTTTATGTTTAATGAGAAACAAGTAGTATATGTTCCAAGAAGCAAGATGAAATCTGTAGTAAAGTTCTTTTGATTGGAAGCACATTTGGTACTGCTTATTTAATGCACCCCTATTGTTTGTAATTATTCTTCATGCCCACATCAGAAAATGAAAGAAAGATTGATTAAGGAAACCTGCTTGAGGAAACTAGAAGACATATTTAAGAATATTGGTCAAGTGAGATCTTTCGCTATTGTAAATAAGGAATATAATATAAAATAGATGGTGAAAAGGAAATTTCGATATGGTCAAGTGAAACTATAAAACTTTTAGATGAATGCTATGATTGGTTTACTTTGAATGGCATTTAGTGTTATTTTGTATGAGAATGAAAGAATTTTCTTGTTCTTCTTCCTTTCCAGTAATAGGCCTAGTAGCCTGTTATGGTCTCTTCTCACCTTTTCAAAGACTGTCCTCTATTCCTTCTCCCTTTGAGGTCAATACCTCTGTTTCTCTCTGAGGCAGTCTTTTTTCACTCATTCTTTCTGTATGTTGTTTCCACCTTTCTCTCTCTCTCTCTCTAAAGACCAATGTAGTCTACAACAGATATTACTTCAAGTTCCTTTAAGATATTGCTATTTCTGTTGAAGTCTAGTTTATTATATCCAGCTGTTTTGCACATGAATTTCATTTCAGAGCTTATCAGTCTTTTTCTAACTGCTTAAGTTATGGTCCAGGTTTCTGAATCATATATTAGGATAGGTCTTGCTATTCAATCTTGTTTTCTTGCTTATTAAATCTGGATTGAATATCTGATTAATAGTTTTTGCTATTCCTATCTTCTTCTTCTTCTTCTGCAGCTTCTCCCACTTAAGTGGGGTCACTGTTTGTAATGAGTCTCCTCCACACCTTCCTGCCTTGGGCTGTCACCACATCCAAGTTCTTCATCTTCAAGTCCTCTTCTACCAGCTCCATCCATCTCTTCTTTGGCCACCCACGCTTCCACCTTCCTTGCACATCCATCTGCATGACCCTTCTTCCCACATATTCATCCTGCCTCCTCATCACATGACCAAACCATCTCAACCTTGCCTCCTGTATTTTCGCTCCTAAGTTCGTAACTTGCACTGTTCCCCTGACATAGTCATTTCTCAGACGATCCTTTCTGGTCACACCGCACATCCACCGAAGCATTCTCATCTCTGCTACTTCCATCCTGCTGATGTTATTTTTCCTCAGGGCGACAGTTTCTATAGCATATGTTATAGCTGGCCTCAATACTGTCCTATAAATTTTGCCTTTCAGATTGATCAGCACCCTGTTATTGCATAACACTCCAGCCATCTCCCTCCAGTTCCTCCAACCCACTTGTATCCTGCATCCCACTTCCTTCTCAGCTCCTCCAGATCTGTCTCCTGGCCGCCACCACCCACTGTGCAACACATATACTCTGGCTTACTTCTGCTCAGTCTCATACCGCTCTCTTCCAGTACTTTTCTCCATCTTTCCAGTTTAGTTCCCGCTTCTTCTCTTGAATCTACACACAGCAAGATGTCATCTGCATACAACATTGTCCAAGGTGCATCTTCTCTCACCTCCTCTGTTACCACCTCCATCACAATATTAAATAGAAATGGACTTAATGCTGACCCTTGATGCAAGCCAACTGTTACTTGAAAACTTTCTGTCTGCCACAAACAGGTCCGAACACTTGTCTTCACATTTCTGTACATTTCCCGCACCAACCTGACATATTTCTCCGGCAGCTTCTTCTCCCTCAGACACCTCCAGGCTTCTTGCCTTGGCACTCTATGGTATGCTTTCTCCAGATCAATAAATACCAGATGTAGCTCCCTTTGTTTCTCTCGATATTTTTCCATCATCTGTTGTAACCCAAAGATAGCATCTGTTGTTGATCTACCAGGCATGAAGCTAAATTGTTCCTTTGCAATCTCCACCTCCTTCCTCAATCTACCATCAAGAACCCTTTCTAGGATCTTCATTGTGTGGGACATCAACTTTATTCCTCTGTAATTTTTACAGTCTTGTGCATCCCCTTTACCCTTGTAGATGGGAACAAGAGTATTCTCCCTCCACTCCCCGGGTATATTTTCCTGTTGGCAAACTTTCATGAACAGGTCCCACAACAGGTCAATTCCCTCTTCCCCCAGAGCCTTCCATGCCTCCACTGGAATTCTGTTGGGGCCCCACCGATTTTCCATTCCTCATCCTCTTCATGGCCTCCGTCACTTCCATTCTACTGATGTTCTGCACCATCCCCTCAGAAGGCTGCCCATCTCCTCTGTGAGTCCTTGCATTTTCCTCATTCAAAAGTCCCTCAAAGTATATTTTCCATCTGTTTCTTATGTCCACATCCCTCCATAATACTCTTCCTTCAGCATCTTTGATCTGCCTCACATGTAAGATGTCCTTTGCTGCTTTATTTCTACATTTGGTTAGTTGGTAAATTTTTCTCTGTCCCTCCTTTGTTTCTAATTGATCATACAGATCTTGATATGCCATGGCCTTCGCCTGTGCCACAACTCTCTTAGCTTCTTGCTTTCTCTCTTTGTACACCTCTCTGTTCTCTTCCACTCTTGACTCATCCCACTTCTGCTTTGCTTTCCTCTTAGCTGTCACTGCCACATTTACATCATTATTCCACCACCAACCCTCCATCTGCTCTCTAATCTTTCCAGATGTCTCACCAAGCACCTCAATTGCACAGCTCAGGATTACTTTTGAATTATGTTTGCACCAATCTTATACTTTCCAGTCCATCTGAAATCCTCTCTAACACCCTCTCCCTAAAACGATTCTTCACACTCTCCTCTTTTAAGCGAAACCACTTAATTGTCTTCATCCCATTGCATCCAGAAGTTCTTATCTTCGATCTTATTTTAAAGTCTGTGCACAGCAGTCGGTGTTGTTGTGCTACTTAATCTGTTGGAATTACTTTACAATTTGTCACAACCTTAAGATGTTTTCTTCTAGTCAAAATGTAGTCAATTTGTGAGCTGTTGTTACCACTCCTAAATGTTATCAAATGTTCTTCCCTCTTGAAGAAAAACGAGTTCACAATTGCCAGATCAAACGCTACTGCAAAGTCCACAACCCTCTCTCCTTCTTGGTTCATCATTCCCACTCCGTGGCCACCATGCACCCTTTCACAGTCTCTATTCTGTCTTCCTATGTGCCCGTTCAAGTCTCCTCCGACAATCACATCTCATTTTCTTCCAATTCCCTCATTTCTTCATCTAACACGTTCCAGAACTCATCTTTTTCCTCTGCTGTACAACCAACTTGCGGGACATATACACATAATACGACCACCCGCTCTTCTCCAAGACCCAATTTCATTCGCATGATCCTGTCATTCCTTCTACCCACGTCCAGTACTTCACCCTTCATTCTGCCACACACCACAATTCCTACACCATTTCTTCCCTCGTTATTCGCTCCAGAGTAGAACAATTTATATTCATCTCCCAGTTCCTTTGCCTTTCCCCCTTTCCACCTCGTCTCCTGCACACATAAAATGTCCAACTTCCTCTTCCTCATCATGTTTGCCACCTCTCTTTCCCTTCCAGTCATGCTTTCAACATTCAGTGTTCCCACTCGCAACATCCTCTCCACCTGCTGGGCTCGCTTCTTTAACCGCACCCGCCCTTGATGCGGTAGCCCTCGTCCACTTCTCGCAGCTGTAGGGCGATGTGGCTGCGCGTCGCTTAAGGGGTATGCCCCGGCCCTTATATCATTTTCTCTTTGACTCATAATCATAGTTTGAGTTGGCACTGAAGTTTTCCGACCGGATGCCCTTCCTGACATCAACCCTCGCATTTATCCGGGCTTGGGACCTGCACCTATTGAGGCTAGCTTGCCTTCTTCGGTGGCTGCATAAGACGAAATGACTTAGCAAGATAGGAAAGACTCACCCCTAGCCCTCGAATACTCTAACAGCATCAGGGGGAAGGAGCAAGGAGAGGAGAAAGAAGCAAAGAAAGAAAAGGAGGGACCAGTCTACAGAATAATATAACAGATATATATATACATGAAGTAAGGCATGGTCCAGCATCAGGTACCTCGGGTTTGCCATGCCCGTACTCACTAAAGTGAGCCCTTGAGTTTTTGCTATTCCTATGTAACTGGTTATTTTATGTTGCATATCTTTCATAAGATAAGTGGTAGCCTAGATATTTGAATGTATTAATGTATTCTATAATATCATCGTTGATGAAAATTTTGCTTCTAACTGTGTATTGACCTTTAAATGCCATGAGTGGAGATATCTATATTGTATTTTTTGCTATTTCATTTAATAAAAAGGCTGCTTGCTGTAGCAAATCTTTATCTTCAATTAGAACCTGATCGCCAGCAAATAAAATTGTATTATTTGTAAAATTGTAAAATTATATAAGGCACAATTGCATTTATGTTCTATGAATCAGATTTTTGTGCAGCTATCTTTATTTTATTTATATATATATATTTAAAATTGTTTTAATTAACTGGTTAGGAATGTTGTTGTCTCTCTTAAAATTTCCAGCAGCTTATTACAATTGACTTTTTCAAAATCCTTTTTTAATCGATGAATGATATATGGGTCTCAAAGTTGAATTCTCTTCTTTTTTCTATCAGGAGCTTGAGAGTGAAAAAAGGCTTTGGGAGTGCTGGTGGATAGGGAGTTGAAGTTTAGGGGGTACATTGCAAAAGTAACTAAAACAGCTCACCAAACCACTTGGCTTATGAAAAATACTTTAACATGCAGAGAGAAGCAAGTTGTTGTTCCTCTGTATCGAGCCTTGATAAGACCCTATCTGGACTTCTGTGCCCAGCTATGGGCACCAGGGTTTCTTCGTGATGGGGAGGAAGTGGAGAGGGTCCAGAGACAAGTGACCAAGATGATAGCAGGTCTGTGGAATGAACCTTATGAGAATAGGTTGAGGATTTGTGGGTTGCAGAAATTGGACGATAGGCGAAGGAGGGGTGATATGATTGAGACATTCAAATTACTGAAGGGTTTTTATAAGATAGATCCAGAAGATATTTTTGAAAATATGACTGGTGGTGGGAGGACTAGGGGCCATGCATGGAAGCTGGGCAAAAGCGTGGTTGACAAGGGTGTTAGAGCTAGGTTTCTCACTTGGAGAGTGGGGAATGAGTGGAATAAGCTTCCAGAGTCTGTTGTGGGTGCTACGACCGTGAATGAGTTCAAGGCAAGATATGATAGATACTGTGTGAATGTTGAATAGTTGTTCCAGACATGATGTTAGGGCCTCCCTCGATGAGTCTGTCGACTCCTTGGAGTTTCCCGGAACAATAATAATAACAATAATAATAATAATATTATTATTATTAATGTTGGTGTAATAATTAATGTGAATGCCAAAACTGGTTGTTTCCCAACACTCTTATAATATTATAATATAGATATTAAAGAGGAGTGGCAACATACTACATCCTTGTAAGGCACAATTGCATTTATGTTCTATGAATCAGATTTTTGTGCAGCTATCTTTATTTTAATTTGGTTATTGTTATATATATATATATATATATATATATATATATTTAAAATTGTTTTAATTAACTGGTTAGGAATGTTGTTGTCTCTCTTACAATTTCCAGCAGCTTATTACAATTGACTTTATCAAAATCTTTTTTTAATCGATGAATGATATATGGGTCTCAAAGTTGAATTCTCTTCTTTTTTCTATCAGGAGCTTGAGAGTGAAAAAAGGCATTACTACAGGATCTGCCTTTAGAGAAACCATTTTTTCCTCTTCAAAAATATTTTCATAATATTCGGTTAATTTAGCCTTTAAGAGACTTGAATATATGTTATTCAATTCATATTGAATAATTCTTAGAGAATGATCATCTAATTATTTGTATGTATTAAGTTAGAATTTAATTTACTACTTTTCATTGTATAAAGAAGTCAGATCTCCTTAAAGAGCTAAACTGAATTACTTAGTATACAAATTTGTATCTATTGCACATAATTATATGTTTAGAGTAAACAGTTTAGTATTTTTATAATTGAGCTTCATGCTTTAGAATACACAACTTGCTGATCTTTGAAGTAAATGAACAATCACAGATATGAATCTGAAACATTCTAATCAACTAAAATAAAAGTATATATAATACATTGTTATCTTACTCCACAAATGCCTTTAACATAGGCAGGATATAGGTTGGATATATGCAGAGAAATAACATAGTTGAATCAATCAAGTTTCAAATATACCTATAAGGATAAGGCACCTTTACAATCCTTTCCATTTCCAGCTGTAGCTATTGATATAATGGGAGTTTATCCACAACAAAGCAAGGAAATAAGTATACCCTTGTAGTTCTTGATATGTTATCAGGCTTTCCAGAAGAAGTATCTATGAAGGATCAGACTACTAAAACTATAGCTAATAAGTTTATGAAGTTGATAATTTCAAAGTATGGTACACTTCAAACATATTATACGTGTGTTTCTTCTAATTAAAAAAAAAATAATAATCTAATGCAAACTTCAAGCAGAACTTATGCTTCAATTATAAAAGCTATTTAAGTATAAAGAGCTAATAAGCTTCATTTCGGCAATGAAAACATTACTTAAATTAAGGGGATATTAAATCCCACATAGTTTTAAAACCGAATGAGAAACTCAAAGATTGGAATCAGAGAGTTTCTTGCCGAATATAGTAAACTATAAAGTATCGGCAACACTAGCGTTAGCAAATGCAAGTGATCCTAGTACGTAGTACAATACCGGTTTGCTAACACTAGTGTCGCCGATACTTTATAGTTTACTATATTCGGCAAGAAACTCTCTGATTCCAATCTTTGAGTTTCTCATTCGGTTTTAAAACTATGTGGGATTTAATATCCCCTTAATTTAAGTAATAAAAGCTATTAAATATAAAGAAGCTTTTTACTACACCCTATCATTCTCAAAGTAAAGCAATGTGCAAAAGGTTACACAAGTTAAAACAGATACTTTCTAAGCTAGCTAATGCTCAAATGTATGACTGGGACAATTACTTGACAAAGGCTTTATCTGCTTGTAGGACAGCTATTCATTCTGCTATTAACCACCTTACCAGCCATTAAAAATCAAATACGCACCCTCAAAAGCTTCATATCCATCATAAATTTCAATGTGATAGCAATGGTATTACAATTTTAATATGCACTTCGCATCCATGGAAATGTGGACGTATATAAACGTCCTGGCTGGTAGCGTGATTAAAGAAAAACTTCCTTTGTACTATTTGGTTTTGATCTTGTTGCCAAGTGTAAGGTTCTGAAACTTGGTAGGCAACAATGAGATGCAAAGTATACACCTGGCAGGGAAATTCTGGAGGAAGAGTTAAGGAGATAAGAGACATTGGAGTGGTGATGAACATGGATTTGATATTCAGAGGTCACATTACACAAGTTATAAAGACATCACATCAGATTATGGCAATAATGCTAACAAGAACAGCAAAGTCAAGAACAAGTGATTAATGAAAATCAGGTAAGCAACATTGATTGCAAAAAGAAGGATATTATTTGGTATGGTGAACCTAGTCATGCTATTGATGAGTGGGTTATAACTTCAAGTTTTCCTGAAGCAAAAATTAAAGATATAGCACATGCAATTGAAAAACAGAAAAGAAAAGCAAAAAAATCATAATTCTAGTAAATATGAATGACTTGAGATGACAAACTTTGAAAAACTATTAACTGATGTGAGACCTAAGTTCAGTATGAGTAAGGATACGAAAGCGTTGTTGGAAAAAGTGAGAATGAAGATTGAGAAAGTAAAAATTGTAAGCATATAACCTAGCCATGATAGAAATGAATTAGAAGGGCTATGATGGCAAATGACTTGATGTGTAGGCTGTGTAGAAGGAATGAATGGAGTTGTTAGATGTGTGGAGTGAGTTTGGGGGAAGAATGGATTTGTATAAGAGGGATTACCTATATTTGAATGCACTTGAGATGACAAACCTTGAAAAACTATTAACTGATATGAGCCATTTGGTTTGAGATGGAATCTAACAAGATCAAATACGTAGTTGAATTTTGTTACAGACCCAATGGATCAGTTGCTAGTGACAAAGAAATGAATCACCAAATAATGATGATGGGTGAGAAAAGAGAAACCATAATGAGGAACTTTAATTATTCAAACACTCATTGGGTAAGAGTAAAATCTCATAATTAGAATAAACTGAATTTTTTGAGCTGTTGCAAGGCAACTACCTCAAGTAGCATGTGACAGAAGTAACTCAAGGTTAAAGAGTGTTAGATTTGATTATAGTGTCAGAAGGAGTTTCAGTCAAAGATGTAACTATTCTGCTTCCATTTGGTGACAGTGATCATGCAATACTTACTTGGGAAGTGACTAAATTCATGAATGTTCTATTCAGAAAAGGTTTCATGCTGAACTACAAAGCAGGAAATTAAGACTAACTGAGTAAAATGCTGGGTTCTGCACCACAGTATCAGTTATTGGATGAATAAAAATATCGACAGCACATGGGAAGGATTTAAAAAATAGGTAACTGAGGCAACATCAGAATGTATTGCTAGAGGTCAAAGAATAACTAGGGAAGGAATGAAGTGGACATGTAATTTATTTAAGGAAACAATTTGTAAAAAAATAATGATGTCGAAGGAATACCATGTGCATAAGGGCAGTATCAGTTATGAAAATTAGAAACAGCAGGACAGAATAGTCAGTTGTTGTATGAAAAACAAGTCCGGGTATGAAAAGAAACTGGTTCTGTAAGCTGAAGACAATCACAAAGAAATTTATTGTTATGCTACCAGTAAAACAAAGAATTAATGCGAAAGAATAATTCTGATGAATGCAGATGATGTACAAGTGAACAGATGCAGAAAAGGTTATTCAATTACTGCTTATGATAAGTGATGACCTATGTCCTCTAAGAGTGGAGAATTTGGAAGGAAGTGAGACAAATGATTTTGAGAGCGTATGGTGTGAGGTAGAGGTAGGCAAGACAGGATATTTAGTGGGGTGTTGCTACAGACCCAGGAGCACAGAGGATGGGGACCAGGAGATGTTTAGACAGCTAAGTTTGGCAAGTGCAAGAAGAATGATTGTTATGGGAGATGTTAACTTCAGTAGTATAAATTGGAGAGAGGAAGATGCATGTAGCAATAGGGGAATGGAATTTCTAGAATTCTTGAGGGACAAATGTCTTAGGCAACATGTAACAGAGGGAACAAGAGGTTCAAAAATTTTGGATTTGGTTATAGCATCAGAAGAGTTGATAATAACTGAGTTGACGTCTCTCCCACCCGTTGGAGAGAGTGACCATATGGTGTTGACTTGGAAAATGAATAGACATGCAGGAGTATCAAAGAGACGGGAACTTATGTGGAATTATAAGGCAGGTGATTATAATAGTCTTAGACGTCAACTTCGGGAAGTTTCATGGAGGGAGGAATTGGAAGGCCGGGATATCACCAGTGCGTGGGAAATTGTGAAAGAATATTTGTTATCAGCAATGGTAAGTTGTATACCACGAGTGAAGAAGAGGACGCAATTTGGAGTAAAGTGGATGACAAACAATATTAAACAGGAATTGCATGCGTAAAAGAGGCTATGGAAGAGATATAAGGAGATAGGTGAAGAGATGCATGAGGAATATAAGACACAGGCCAGAAGAGTGACTAGTGTGGTAAGGAAAGCGAAACTGGAATATGAGAGGAGATTGGCCATAAGATCCAAAGAAAATCCTAGGGAATTTTTTAGCTATGTGGCCAGTAGGAGGAGAAATGACTGTGGAAGAATGATATTGTGGGATAAAAATGGGAATAGAGTGACTGATGCAGAGGACATAGTGGAATTGTTCAATGAACACTTTATTGGAGTATTTCATCCTAGAGGAGTCAGTTTTAATGCTAGAGGGATAGGACTGGTACGAGGTCTGGAGGTACAGGAGGAGAGTGTGTTTCAGATACTGAGTACTCTGGATGTCAGTAAAGCTGTGGGACTGGATGGTATTTCGCCACGAGTTTTGAGAGAATGTGCTAGGGAATTGACAGTACCTTTAACGTGGCTTTTCAATGAAAGTCTGGCTTTGGCAAAGGTGCCCAGGGAATGGAAGGAAGGTAAGATAGTGCCATTGCTTAAGGGTGGTAACAGACTGGAAGTGTCTAATTATAGGCCAGTCTGTGTGCCATCAGTAGTTGTTAAGATCTTGGAGAAAGTAGTGAGGGACCGTGTACAGCATTGGGCAGATGAGGGTAATGTTATCTGTGAGAATCAACATGGATTTGTGAAAGGACGCTCTTGTTTTAGCAATATGCTAGCCTTTTATAATAAAGTTACAAGAACATTAGATGAGGGAAAGGCATATAGTGCAATTTTCTTAGACTTGGCGAAGGCATTTGACAGGGTGCCACATGATAAGCTGATATTTAAGTTGCAGCACATGGATCTGGATGTCAGATTGGTCAACTGGATTCAGGATTGGCTGTCTGATAGGTATCAGAGAGTTGTGTATGGTGGAGCAGTTTCCAGGAGGCAGAGGGTTACAAGTGGGGTCCCACAGGGCTCAGTACTAGGACCTATATTGTTTAACCTTTATATCAATGACATAGCCAGTGGATTGCAGGGGGATATTCAGTTGTTTGCAGATGATGCGAAGCTGGGAAGGATTATTAGTAATAGTGCAGATGTGGTAGCCCTGCAAGAGGATTTAAATAAGCTGGATAGATGGGCAAATGAATGGGGTTGTCAGTTTAATGCAGCAAAATGTAAGGTCTTGAGGTTTGGGAAACATTGATGGGATGCTGCATACTCTATGGGAGGAGTTATACTGGAGGAAGTAGGGGAGACAAGAGATATGGGGTTGATGATTGATAGAAACCTGAAGTTTAGGGGACATATTGCGTATGGACATATAGAGATAAGAGGGTTATCATTCCGTTGTATAAGTCTCTGATCAGACCACACTTAGACTATTGTTCTCAGATTTGGTCCCCAGGATTTGAAGGGGATAAATTAACTGTGGAAAGGATACAAAGACGGATGACAAAGATGGTTTCAGGACTGTACAAGGATAGTTATGAGGATCGGCTGAGAGAATGTGGACTGCAGAGTTTGGTGGATAGAAGAAGAAAAGGCAATAAAAAAGTATTTACATGCTTTGTAGACTTTCACAAAGCCTTCAATAGCATTGAACAAAACATCATCTGGGCTATACTGGTATCATAATAGATAAGCTTAGTTGCTGACAGTTATTCATTACTTATTTTTAACGACATTAACATCACCAAACAATTTTATCAAAAGATGGTTTATTAACTGAATTTCAAATCAGCATTATCAGAGCACAACACAGCCAGTATAAGCGATAGTGAGTAAGTGAAACAATACAACTGTAATGGACAAAAGATCTAGTCCTATTTTGGTGCCCTCTAATTTTTTTTACAACCTGTAATGTTGTAAAAAAAACATTACAGCTATGTGGAATTGCTCTTACAATAACAGTCTCCCAAATTTTTGGAAAATTAATGCACCCATATTTGTTTAGGTTAGGAGAATTCTTCAAAACCATGGCTGACTCAAAAAAATAATCTTTCAGATCTATAATGGCTTCTAAATAGCACATTTGTTTTCTTCCATCTAATCCTGTGTGAAAGGGTATCCAACACGTGGGCTGCTAGTCCTGATGTTTTTGTTTTCTGAGTTTTGTCTATTTTCTTTGCATGTGTGCAGTATGAACTGAAAGAAGGTAGGCAAGTTTTTATATATAATATAGACAAGTTTTTAATATATATAATTTTCGATAAATTTATAACTTTTTTGTCCATATTTACAATGGGATAACACTATTATCATTGAAGGAATTAAGCCTCATCTTCCTCTTCCAAATTTCACACACCTGACTAATTCAAATATACCAACCAAATATAGCATAAAGCAAATACATTGTCCCCCACTCTGCACTGCACAGATTTGGTTACAATTCATTGATAAATTAAAGTATTCAGAGTTATCCTACAATTAATTGCATTAGACCAATAATGATGAGCACTGATGTGCTGTACACTCTTAAAACTTTCATACATCGATAAAAATGCAATCGTATGGTCAAACTGACGTGAATTTTGTAGAGCGGGTTGCATAAGTCATGACAGCACACCCAACTGAAATGGGCATGCGACACTACTGATCAGCAGTTAGTAATATCCAAGAAATTTGCAAAACTAATGCTCACCAAAAGACAGAGATAAAATGTCTATTACTCATTGATTTACAATGTGTCACGTTTAGTCAACATGGATACTTATAGGATTTGATTTTTTCTATTAGATTTTTCATGAACTATTTCAAAAAATTAAAAGCATTTTACAATCTATGAAAGAAGACAATATTCCTTTTTCAGAAAATATTGTGGTGTCTATAAAATGAACTGTTTTGGGGACAAGATTTACATAAGAGATTGAGAGAAGCATTATCAGAGCACAACACAGCTAGTATATGCGATAGTGAGTAAGTGAAACAATACAATTGTAATGGACAAAAGATCTAGTCCTATTTTGGTGCCCTCTAATGTTGTAAAAAAAAAACATTACAGCTATGTGGAATTGCTCTTACAATAACAGTCTCCCAAATTTTTTGCAAATTGATGCGCCCATATTTGTTTAGTTAGGTGAATTTTTCAAAGTCATGGCTTTGAAGAATTCTCCTAAGAATGCCATATTTTGAGATATGTCATCAGTAATTCTGATGCTATATCTCAAAAATGAACTCCTGTCATGTCACTTCAAGGAGTGTAGTGAGGTGGCATGCTCAGGCAGCAAATCTGAACAGCAATCATAGTCTTCTTTTATATATTATTTGGAAATAACTTGTCTGGTTGTGCAGAATACTGAACATTTTCTATGTCAAAATCAGTTATTCAAAAATAGTAAACTATTAATGTAACATTCTTTCTTTTAAGATTACATGGTGATCAGATTATTTTATTAATTACTAATAAAATAAAACTTGACATTTCGACCCCTATATCGAGGTCATCATCGGAAGAATACAACTGTATAAGCAACCAAGCTACATGCTCATGGCCTGTATACCGGTAAAGTAAATCTACGTAGTTAATAAATCCTTTTTCCTAGCCTGACCTCCAGTGATAAAAAAATAAAATAAAAATTAAATAAAATAAAATAAATTTAAAAAAAAAAAAATATATATATATATATATATATATATTATAAATAAATAAATACAACTACAATAAACTGCTAAAGCCCTCATGTATTAATATTCTTCTGGATAGTTCTGATTGTTATAAAATGATTTCTTTCAATTGCTGTTGAATGTTCCAAACACTTCACCAGGTTGTCTTCTTGCAGTGGGATTTTTCTAAGGCTAGTTTAGGTTGTTATACAGGTTGTAGATGGGTCCTCCACATTCTTGAAATGGTTAGGCCATCATTTTTGTTGAGATTTGGGTTGTGTTTGAGCATTTCACGACTCTTTAAATTTTCTCTCAAACAAGGTTTTGGTGCGGTGTAGGGACTTGGTATTTTTCCAGTCAATTCTGTGGTATGTTTGGAGTGCGTGGTCAGAAAGGCTGGTTTTACCAAAATGGAGGTATTTAATGTGTCGTTTGTGTTCGTCATGTCTGATTGGGATAGTTCTCCCTGTTTCCCCTATGTATGGTATGTTACATGTGCATTGTATTTTGTATACCCCTGGGTGTGCTAGGTGTGGAAGAGGATCTTTAGAAGAACTGAGTAGGTGTCTTAACTTATTTGGGGGTTTAAAGGTGGTTTTAATGTTGTATTTGCGAAGTGTTCTGTCTATTTTTTCTGAAATGCCTCTAACATAAGGAATGGAAATAGCATTCTTGAAATCTTTTTTGTTCTTACTGGTATCTTTATGGAGGATCTTGTGAATAGTTTTTTTACTGTATCCATTTTTGATAAATGTTTGGTTGATGATCTTGTATTCCTGGTTTAGAGCCTGTTCATTAGAACAAATAGTTAGGGCTCTGTGTTTAAGGGTGCTTACAGTTTTTGTGTTGGGTGGTGGTGGTAAGAATTTTTGTGTATGTATTGGCCTGTGTGTGTAGGTTTGCGGTAAACTGAGAAGGAGAGATAGCCAGAGGGAAGACGTGTGACAAGTGTGTCTAGGAAAGGAAGAGAGTTGGTTTTTTTTTTTCCATTTCAATGGTGAATTGGATACGTTTGTGTTGTTTGTTTAGGTGGCTAAGGAATATATTTAGAGCTTCGCGGCCGTGGGGCCAAATGGCGAAAATATCATCGACGTATCTGAGCGAAATTTTGGGCTTTAGACATGCTGTCTCTAGAGCACGTTGCTCAAAGTCTTCCATATAAAAGTTAGCTATTGGGGGAGAAAGTGGTGAGCCCATTTTGAAGGTAAAAATTGTTTTGCCACACGAAATATCCGGAGCGGAGTACATGGGCAAAGAGGGCCACGATGTCATGTGGAAATATGGTCTGTAGGAGCAACATCGTGTCATTGATCGGGACATTAGTGAAAAGGGAAGTTATGTCAAAGCTGACTAATAAATCTTGGTTGTTGAGTGTAATGTTTTTAATTTTATTAATGAAATGTTGTGTATTTTTTATGTAGGAAGGGGACTGACCTACCAATTCCTTGAGTGAGGCAGCTAATTTTTTGGCTAAGTGATAATTTGGGCTGTCAATTCCTTCAACAATCGGATGAAGTGGTGTGCCTGGTTTGTGTATTTTTGGCAGGCCATAAATTCTGGGCGCACGGGCATATTGAGGTATTAATTATTTTGTTGTTTCTTCGGGCCATGTGTGGACGGATTTGATTAATTCAGTTGTTTTCTTTTTGTTATGTTTTGTGGGGTTGTAGTTTACCATTTGGTAGGTGTTGTGGTCCAATATTAAATGGTTAATTTTTTCAATGTATGGTATACGGTCTAAAAGGACAGTGGCATTGCCTTTATCTACTTTCGTGATTATAATGTGTTGGTTATTTTTTAAGGATTTAAGGGCTAGATTTTCGGTTTTGTTTAAGTTGGTGCTAAGTTTTTTGTTTGAATTTAGTTTCCATTCCTCCCCACCATTCTGGCTGATAAAATACGAATGGAAACATTGTGTATACTAAATTCAAACAAAAAACTAAGCACCAACTTAAACAAATCCGAAAATCTAGCCTTTAAATCATTTTACAACAATCAGAACTATCCAGAAGAATATTAATACATGAGGGCTTTAGCAGTTTATTGTAGTCGTATTTATTTATTTATAATATATATATATATATATATATATATATTTTTTTTTAATTTATTTTATTTTATTTTATTTTTTATCACTAGAGGTCAGGTTAGGAAAGAGGATTTATTAACTACGTAGATTTAGTTTACCGGTATACAGGCCATGAGCATGTAGCTTGGTTCCTTATGCAGTTGTATTCTTCCAATGATGACCTCGATATAGGGGTCGAAACGTCAAGTTTTATTTTATTAGTAATTAATAAAATAATCTGTTCAACACGTGTTTTTGTGTCCCTAAATTTACAAATATGAGTATTAATGTAACAGATGAGTCACACACATAATCTGCACTCAATTCTAAAATGTTACTTATTTAATAAAAAAATAAATAAATACATAAATAAAAACATGCAACTGTTACGGTCTTCAGCAAGTCATAAACTTTTACATTTAGTACTTTCTAGCTATCATATATATTCATCATGATAAACCTGCTAAAAGAAAGAGGGAACAAAATATATACATAAGATAAGTGTAATATATAAAATAAATAAATATCACTGCTTTACTTTAAATAAAAATGAAATGAGATATACAGGGTGGCCATAAAATAACTTTCCCTCTTTGGAGGCATCTGTAGCTAAAACCAATAAACGGAATGAGACCAAATTTTATATTGAGACTTTTGAAGGCATGGGGAGATGATTTCTGCAAAAAAAAATTTAGTACCGAAAGTCGCCGATATGGGAAATTTTGGCGCTGCCAGAACCAAAAACAAGCGGATAATTACATTAAAGGTAGATAAAATGGAATAACATTTCGACATCGTAAGTGACAGTCATGCCACTCATTCCAGCTGGATATGTGCCACGTTATAATGATAATAATAATAAACTAAAACAACAACTAGCAAGAGACACAGAAATTAATGTTTTATTCATCAGAATCACGGTCCCCTGGACCACATACACGATTTTCAATGTGCTGACCGTTCTTGTGTACAACAAATTGCATCCGGTGTGCGACATGCTCTACAACTGAGCGAAAGCAGTGCTTCCTGCACTGCTTTCTGTCCTCTGTCAGGTCTAACTCCTAGTGATTCAGTTTCTTCAAACTTCTTAATCATAGCTCTCAATGCTACAGCTGACGTAGGACCTATACGCAGGTTATGAAGCCTTCTAAATTCCCGAAAGGCCGCTACGGAATTGCACTGTTTAAGGTAAAACATCTTAACAAGTAAAGCACACTGAGGCAAGGTAGGATGCATATTGAGCACAATGTCAGTCATTCAAATAACTGCCTGAACGTTCCCAATCCCGTTTTAAGTGGAATTGGTGGTGCTGCTGTCACGTACGCACAGTAAAATTTGCATAATTCTTTTTACCTGTGTTTACTGCAAATATCTGACTGCTTTCGGCTCCACCAGTACCAAAATTTCCCCTATCGGCAACTTTTGTTAGTAAATCTTTTTTTTTTGCGGAATTCATCTCCCCATGCCTTTGAAAGTCTCAATATAAAATGTGGTCTCGTTCCGTGTATTAGTTTTAGTTACAGATACCTCCAAAGAGGGAAAGTTAATTTATGGCCACCCAGTATATATATATATATATACAGGGTGTTCGGGATAAATTTGACATATTTATAATTAATTATATTTTTCCGTAAGTTACATGTATTAACACACACTTCTCTTCATTTAAAAGTTTGGACCCTTCTTCATTCATATACAAGATGTCAGAAAGGATGGATAGCTGGAACCCACCTGAATCATGGAAGAGAATAACTTGTATCATGATGATTCGTGCCCGCCATCAAAATAAGGATATTACGACTGCTGCCCAATGCTCCCTGAATACAGTAAAAACAATCAGGCATGAACTAGAGACTTGCAATGGTGACTACGAGGATGTAGCAAGAAGAAAGATCCCTAGCAGACGATCTGATTGCGTTCGTACAGCAGAATTCCTCGCAAATCTGCAGGAACAGGTGTTGAAGAACCCTGGCATTGGAATTCAGGCTTTGTTCGTGGAGTTGCTAACTGTAGTCAAGCCCTGGATAACAAGGGTAGCCAATGGTAGGCCGTATGTATGGCAGCAGGATTCGGCCCCTTGCCACACCTCTGGGAAAAGTCAAAAATGGTTGTCTGAAAATTTCTACGACTTCACCAGTCCAAATGTTTGGCCTCCAAACTCCCCAGACCTTAACCCCATGGATTATTTTGTATGGGGCGCAGTTGAAAAAGACACCAATCGCACTTCCAGTAATACAAAAGCCCAGTTAATGGATAAAATTAAAACAGTTTTTGCGGCCCTTCCCAGGGAGACTGTAGCATCAGCTTGTTCGAGGTTCCGAAGCAGAATTGAAGCTGTGATCGATGCTAATGGTGGTTATTTTGAGTAAATCTTGTTGATAGTATTGTAATTAACTCTGCCTGTAATGTTTTTTTGTCAATTCATTAAATTTAATAGATACAAAGAAGATTTTCTTTTTCCTTACGAAACTGTCAAATTTATCCCGAACACCCTGTATATATATATATATATATATATATGGACACAAACACTTTTTTAACTGATTTCTGTCTGTTGCAATCTTTAGAAAAAACAGGATCAAAGTAGCTATGCTAATGAAACATGGCAAACAAAAATGCCTACCAGCCAATGGTTTCCCAAGAAATCGATGTGGTTAATTTTGTTTTCATTGCACTATCCCAGATATCTTCTGAAGTTCCTCCTCCAAATGTTGAACTGAGAGGTGATTCAATAAAGCCTTCATCTTCAGAACTATTTTCTGTTGCCTAGAAAAGAAATTTTTATGGCTTGGAAATATCTGAAATACCTAATTTCTTTATGGTAGAAAGATTTATCCATGATACAGCTAACTAGCAAAGAATCAGCAAATATTTTTATTCAATTTACAACTTTTCATAAATTTCACTGATAAATTCAGTGCACAGCAGGAAATTATTATATATGGATTAGCAAAGAGCATAAAGCGAAATATATAATTTCTCCAGTGAGTCAAAATACTATGATTTCACACTTATAAACATTTAACTTATAAACTTAAAAGAAATAATAGGATATCCCCAGATAAACTTATTTTTGAACATGAATATTTATGTGTAATTAATTTATGAATAAAATTAATTACACAAAGCAGATGTCAGAACTTCAAAACTAGTACATATAAACAAAGTGGCCAGAAAAAACAATTGTATTAACTAATATGACAGCAAATAGTTGTTGCTGTCACATTCTGTGGCATAACATGTGTACACCAACTTTGTTGAGGCTTCTTTAGATTTTCTTATAAAAGAGTTATCATCAATATGAGGAATGTCTGTTTCTTGACGAACTATTTGGCGGCATATGTTTGTTGTATAGAAAGCTAATCACGATTTGTGCTTTCTTTATTTTTCAACATATTTTACATGTTCCGGTGTGAGTATCTCCAGACTATCTCATCTGGAGAGATTAGAATCCTCATCCACATCCTTCCATGAAAAACAGAAGTATACAAAATTCATTGCTCTTGTGATATTTGTTATGTAGGACAAATATGATGGTATGGACATATACTCATGTCTGAACATGAAACGATGCTGAGAAAAAATGAAAGTGCAGATCAGGATGTCCAAGAATGGTAAACTACCAGTCTGGTACATTATGAATACATTATGAAAAATTATGATGTTAGAGCAAAACTTTAGTTTAATATAAACCAAAACGAACATGCGAAGTTTCGACCTTCATATCAAAGTCATTATCTGGAGTATACACATATATATAAAGAAACAAGCTGCACTACAATCTACAAGGTTTGCTAAAGTTACTGACCAAACGTTACAACCATTGGCCTGACCTCTGGTGAAAAAAAACTTCACTACATCAAAGCTAGAGTCCTATTATTATTATTATTATCTATTAGGTTACAAAATTAAATTTAGCTGGAAAGCAACATGTTTATATATATATATGTAGAAAGTTTTTTTACCTTGGGTATATACTATGTTTAAGATACCAAGCAATTTTATAAGCTAGGTTTTAATCCTTTTTTCCCAAGTAAGTCAAGTATGTGTCTGCACATAGTGAAATTCTGAGGCCACTCTTGGTAAAGGTGGAGTTAGCTCCGATCACTTTCCTTAGTATTTTCCCCTAATGCCAAGGTACTTCAACCTTGGCATTTTTAGGTCTGGCTCCCACTGACGAGACCTCAATAAAGGTTGAAACCGGTCTAGGTATTGACGCATAGTAGGTAGGTACTAGGTAGTAGGCGCATACTTGACTTACTTGTCTGTTTGCTTACTTGGGAAAAAGGATTAAAACCTAGCTTATAAAATTGCTTGGTATCTTAAACATATATATATATATATTAAATATTTGGTGTAGATTTTGGTAAAAAATATATTAAATCAAGTTGGTGTAGGGTGTTGTGATAGCGTGATCTGAGAGGCCTGCTTCACCAAAATTGTTATACTTAATGTACCTTTTTTTTTTTTTTTTATGTAATAGGGATTGTACATCCAGTTTCACCAATATAAGGCAAGTTACAGGTGCAGTAGATGCAATAAACTCCCGGATGTGCCAATGGAAAGAGAGGATCCTTAGAGGAGTTCAATATGTTTTTTAATTTTATAGGTGGTTTAAAAGTGGCATTAAGATTAAATGGTGTAGAATTCTATTAATTTTTTCTGATAACCCTTTAATGCATGGGATAGCTATGGTTTTACTGCAATCTATATTCTTTTTTGATGAAGTTTTATGAAGAACTTAATAGTATTTTTGTTATAGCCATTATTTCTAAATGTAATGCTAATAATTTTTAATTCTTGTTTAAAAGCTTGTTCATTAGTGCAAATTGTTATAGATCTGTTTTTAAGGATGTTAGTGACTCCAAATTTTTGCAAAGGGTGGTGATATGAGTTAGCATGTATGTATTGGTCAGTATGTGTCAGTTTGTGGTAAACCGTGAAGGATACACTGCTGGAGGGAAGACGTGTGACCAGTGTATCCGGGAATGGGAGCAAGTTCTGATTTTTAATTTTAATAGTAAATTGTATGTGTTCGTGTTGTTTGTTTGAGTGGCTAAGGAACGTGTTTAAAGCTTGTCGACCGTGTGGCCAGATAACGAAAACATCGTCAACATATCTAAGCCACACTGCAGGTTTTCGAGTAAAGGTGAGCCCATGGCCGTACCTTCTTTTTGTGGGTAAAATTTATTTTGCCACACGAAGTAACCAGAACGTAGTACATGGACAAAGAGGGCCATAATGTCGGGTGGAAATTTGTTCTGTAGGAGAAGAATTGTGTCACTGATTGGGACATTTGTGAAAAGGGCGGAAACGTCAAAACTGACTAATAAATCATCTTTGCCTAATGTTATGTTTTTAATTTTGTTTAGTGTTGGGTGTTCTTTATATAGGAGGACGAATGACCTACCAACTCCATGAGTGTTGACACTAATTTCTTGGCTAGGTAATAATTAAGGCTGTCTATTCCTTCAACTATCGGCCGAAGCGGAACATTTTGTTTGTGTACTTTAGGAACACCATATATTCTGGAAGAACAAGCATAATGGGATATAAGTTTTTTAATAGTGTCTGATAGCCAAGAAGTGACAGAGTTAAGTAATTTCTCAGTTTTTTTCTTTATTCTGTTAGTTGGATTATAGTTTACAAGCTGATAGGTGCTGTTATCGGAGACTAGTTTGATTCACATGATGGATGTAAGTTGATATGTCAAGGACGACCATGGCATTACCTTTGTCCGATTTTGTAATAAACTACCAGCCTGGTAGTTTACCAATCTTGGACATCCTTCTTATGCGCACAACCTCTGGTAATTTATCAACCAGTGTTTATCTAAAACCTACCTTTACTGGCAGATAATACATTCATCAAAAGTCTGCTCATCACACTTCTCAAAAAATTGATGTTATCAAGTTTTTAGTTAATAGAGCACATAATGTGTGCTCCTCTCCCTGAAGCTTACAACAAGAACTTCTCACTATCAAAACTTTAATGGAATTTAATGGTTATAACCCTAATGAAATCCAGCAGATAATTGACTCCTATGTTCCAATACCTCAGGATTCTTCAACAGTTTCAATCCCTTATATTTCTGATATCTCTGAACCGATTGGTAGAAATTTTGAAGAAGTCTCACCTTATTCCAACATATTTCCTATCAACAAAATTTGTCATCTGTTGCCATCTACAAAAGACAAACTGTCACCTCTATCATTAGCTGGCGTTCTTCAAATATATTACAAATATGGAATCTGACATATTTTGGGCAGAAAGGCCGTTATGTGAAAAAAATAATTAATGAACATCAATATTATATTGAATACATTGTTGAATTTTGAATGAAAATATTTTTACTAAGAAATATCTCATTCAGAATTTAACAAGGAAAAAAAAACTTTTGTTTAAAGAATTGTACTAACACAAACTTTGTAATATTAATTAAAGGTGAAAGATGTCATTTTTTTGTAAAAAGATTATAATGTAAGAAGTTTCTCTATAAAGATATATGTTAGAGCATAATAACGAAGGATCAAAATCCATTAATGACAACCTCGGATAAATTGTGTAGCCGACGGCAATTTGCTTACGTGCGAACAGCAAGCGCACAATGTTTGTTCTGGGAAACCATACGGAAGATTCCAGGAAAGATAGGAATGAAGTAGGAGTCGGGCACAAAAAAAAAAAAAAAAAAAAAAAAAGGAAGTTTTGGGTGAAAGAGGGCGTTAGAGATACGGGTATTAAAGTTGGTTTGTCCCCCCCCCCCCATATGGAGCATTGCATTATATGGTTGTGAGACCTGGACACAAAGAAAACAAGACAGCAAAAAGTTAGAGGCATTTGAACTTTTCCTGGAGAAAAATGATGAAAATTAGTTGGACAGAAAGAAAAAGTAATGAAGTTCTGAATATCGTTCATGAAGAGCAGCCACTAAAACCACATCAATAACAGAAGAAGCAGCCTAATTGGATAGATACCATCTGAGGTATGGGGGACTGACTACAGAAATAATGGAAGGAACTGTAAAAGGAAAGAGGCCATGAGGCAGACCAAGAATTTCATATATAAATAACATAATGATGCTAACCGGTGCAAAGAGTTATGAAGAAATAAAAAGGAGGTCACAAGACATAATGTTATGATGTGCTGCTATAACTAACCAATCTTCGGATAGATGCACCAAAGCAGAAGAATAAGAAGTTATAACCACATGCACTATATGGGCAGAAGCAAATTTCACAAACATAAAATTTGATTTTAAGTTGCGTGGTGAAAAATATATGAAAAGATAAAGGGTTACTACAATTTGTAGACTGTGTTATAATCGAAATCGCGTTGTATAAGTACCACGTTGAACAAGGGTTACTACAATTTATAAACCGTGTTATATCGAAACCACGTTGTAAAAGTACCACATTATACAAGGATTACCTGTATTACAAACAGAAGCAGGCAACAAAGATAGAAAGTGCATAATGCCACAACCACTTCCAAGTACATTTCTGTTCAATAAGTTTCTTAATTTAGTAAGACCTCTGTTTTTACAGTGACACTGCACTCCACCAGAATTTGTATTCATATTATCAATGCAAAAACAAATAATTTTATCTTCAATGGTGAAGTTGCTTTAAATGAATGTAAAATAGCATTCACAATAATCTCAGATGTTTCACTTGGAACAGAATAAAGTTCCCAAAGCCTTACTTTGATCCCATGAATTGGATTAAATAAGCCAAACCATTATTCAAATTAACCTAACTGATTTTCTATTGGCACATTAGTAAGAGATAGCAACTTTCCAGCAGATCAGCACATCAAATACTTCTCCAAACACCCTTACTTAAAGGAGTTAGCTGTCCCATTCTAATATTGCGAAACTTATGGAGTATTCATAATTACAGAATAACATATAAGCCATAGTAAATAACTATTTTGTTATGTAAATATTTCATCTTATGTATCAGACATCATCAGTACAATTATCGAACAACAATAGGAATTGAATTAAAGAACAGTAGCACACATGTTTAAATTGGAATCCCTCAATGTATACAGTTGCATGCTTATGAATTAAAACTAATGGGCTGAACTTAAACCTAATTAAATTAAATAAAAATATAACAGATAAATGTATTTAATACTATTGAGGAATGACAATTTCCAACAAACTTTTGGAATAATGAGACAATCGCTCTGATTAAGATTAGGTCTATGAAGCAAGGCTTCAGCAATTTTTAATATGAACGTTCATGTTTATATATGGATCAATGCAACAGCTTAGTGTTTTGCCACTGGATCCTGTCATTAGCATTTTCAATTTCATGTTGTGCAAAGACAGATTTGTGAAGTTTCATAAGACAGATGTGGTCTTGATGTTCAGAGATATGTTTATTTATAGATCTTCCTGTTTGCCCATAGTAAGACAAATTGCAAGTTAATTTGTGATCCCACATTTGTAAGCTTTTCACTAGAATTATAACAATAGATTAGAAACAAGACTAGATTCAATACAATCCTCTGAACAGGCTGATTTCAGAAAGAACTTCAATAAATTTAGTTTAATCCTTTATTCAAGTGTAGGCAAACAAAGCTTGCGCCTGAAAATATCTTCAGGACTGAGGCAAAGTGTTACATCTGTTGGCAACTCAGAGCAAATGTCTCATCTCTCCTTGTCTTAGTATCTCCCATAATGCAAAGCACATCTCCTTGCAGACATGTATAATGCTATGCATTAAGGGAAGGGCCACTACCCAGACCGGTTTCGAACTTTATTGAGGTCTTTTCAGTGGTAGGCAGACCCAGAAGTGGTGATACCAAGGCAGAAACAATGGAGAGGTCAAATTTACCTATAAGAGTTGCCAGAGGGTGTACCACCTTATTATTAAATTACTCTGGATTTAGAGAAAGGTATTGGAGGTTTATTTTGCACTTGGTTAGAATACAATAAATTTAGTTTAATCCTTTATTGCATAGCATTATATACATGTCTGCAAGGAGATGTGCTTTGCATTATGGGAGATACTAAGACAAGGAGAGATGAGAGCTTGGTCTACCTTTGCTACGAGTTGCCAACAGATGTACCACCTTGCCTCAGTCCTGAAGATATTCAGGTGAAAACTTCGTTTGCCTACACTTGGATAAAGGATTAAACTAAATTTATTATTGTCTAACCAAGTGCAAAATAAACTTCCAACAGAAAGAACTTCAGTACAATAGATAATATTCAATCAATAAGCCTGCTTACTGAAAAATGCAATGAACACAACCTTCCTCTTCACATGGCCTTCATAGATTTTAAAAAAAAAAGCTTTTGATTGCATAAAAACATCTTCAATAATAGAAGCTCTCTGAGAGAGATGAAATAAGAGATGAGATATGAAATAAGCGAAAAATTTCACATAAATCAAGGAATAAGGCAAGGAGATGTCATTTCTCCTAAACTCTTCACATTAACATTAACACTGGAACATCATCAAATTCCTAATATGTACCCTCAAGGGGTGTACAGGATTGATAGTACTGCATGAAAAACTAACGCCATTACTAACTTCCCATCTACAATTTTCCTCCAAATAAATCTGTTACCTGTCAAGACTCCAACATTGTCAGATCTTATATTTCTGTCTTCTAAGGAACATTTTACTGTATCAATCCACCTATATCTTGGTCTTCCTCTGGGTCGTTTTCCTGCCAACCTGGCAAAGAATACTTGTTCTGCTAATCTTTCCTCTCCCATTCTGTTTAAGTGACCATACCATCTGAGATTAGCTCTGCTAACACATTTCTGGATGCTAACAATATTAAGTTCTTTCCTAATATCTTCGTTTTTAATATGATATTGCCACATATGCCATCTGTTCACCCCTCTAATCTTTCTCAGGACTGTCATATCTGTGGTCTCTAGTCTTTGGTGTAGTGTTTTATTTCTAACCCATCTCTCAGATCGATAAGTTCAAATTGGTTTGAACACTGTTTTGTATACAGCTAATTTAGTGTTTTGACTAATTTCTCTCTTATTCCATATTTAATTTACCATCTTCACTAAAAATTGTGCCTAAGTAGCTGAAATGTTTTATTTGTTCTATAGGTTCTCCATTCACAATGCAGTTCATATTTTTAATGCTTCTGCCTATTTTCTTTGTCTTGTTATTGCTGACCTTCATACCAAATCTATTACAAGAGTTATTCAATTTAGTCAGGGAATCTTGCAGAATTGTAGATTTATTTAGAAGTATAACATCATCTGCATAGAGTAAAGAGCTGAGATTAACATCTCCAATTTTGATATCACGTTTAATACCACTTTTCTTCATAATGTGATCCATATAGATAAAAATAATAGAGGGGATAATGTTCATCTTTGTCTGACACCAGATTTAACATAAAACCATCTTCCTGTACTTCCTTCAATTCTAATTGCTGACTTAGAACTCAAATAAAGACTAAGTATTGCTTGATATGACAATGGAACATATGATGTAATTTAGAATGGTCCAATAAAGGAGTCAGTATTCATGGAATTAAATTAAATAATCTAAGATTTGCTGATGATATTCTTATTATTGCAAAGTATAAGAAATATTTAAAAGAAATGATAGAAGATCTAACAACTAAATCACTAGAAATTGGATTAGACATTAATTCTGAGAAAACCAAAATAATGACAAACCGAAAAGGATACAATGAAAGATGCAATGTTAAGATAAACAATAAATAAATTGAAATAGTAGATTATTAAGTATTCTTAGGAAAATTGTTAACAATGAAGAAACAAGGAGTCATGCAAGAAGTGGAAGGAAGAACAGGGATAGGATGGGCAGCTTTTGGAAAACTGAAGAGATTTTTAAACAGCAAAATAAAACCTGAGAACAGAGCAAGACTGGTCAGCCAATGTGTACTGCCTGTTATGACATACAGAGCAGAAACCTGGCTCAAAAAAGGAAACAATAGATAAAATGCAAAAAACAGAAAGAAGAATGGAAAGATGTCCGCTAACCATAAGACTCAGAGATAAAATCAAAAATGAAGAAATAAGAGCTAAAACAAAATTTTTAGATATTGGAGAAAACATACTTTGAAAGAAATGGAAATTGAGGGGGGGGGGCCACATTGCAAGACTGAAGAACAATAGATGGATAAAAGTTTTACTGGAGTGGGCCATATGAAGGTGAAAGATCAGCTGGAAGACCTGAAAGAAGATGGTCAGATGATATAAGAAAAACAATTGCACCTCTTTAGCACCAACAAGCTGCTGACAATGTTTCTAGTATAGAAACAGATGGAGAGAATTGGAAGACACCTATAGCCAGAAGTAGCTATAAAAAGGGTTAAAAGAAGAAGACGAGTTACACAGACATGGTATTTCATATTCTCCAGGTAGCATCATTGGTGAGAGTTTGTCTTTTGGATAAGGTAGCAAGTTGTGTATTCGGTTGATGGGTTTACAGGTAGCAATGAGTTGATATTTTTTCATAATTTTTGACACATGTTCAGAGATGCCTTTAATATATGGTATAGGAGTCCTGTGGGCTACTTCTTGTCTAGGTTGATTTATAGGAGAGTGGTTGATTATGGATATAATCAACCACTGTATATCAACCACCTTACTAAACAGATATAATCCAAGAATAACACAAGAAATAATCAAGATGCCCGAAATACTAACTAATTGAAATTCTCCAGTTGTTATTCTTATTGTTTGATGATGAATAATGTCTAGCCATTGCAGGGTAGTTTCTCTAGCAGAATCATAAACTTATGACCCAACATCAAGTTTTGATCTAATCAGTGCCTTGTACAATCAAAGTAAAGAATAACAGTCAGCATCCCAAGAGGTGCTAGATAGGACATAAAAGATGTTCATTGCTTTTCAGCACTTGTCTTGCAAATGACGTACATGAGGGATGAAAGTGGTTTCTTGTCAAAAATAGCCCAAGAACTTGGCTTCTGGTGCAACTGGGATCAAAGTTTGTCCGAGTCTGAATTCTGTACCGGGCTGAAGACCATGTTTGCATAAAAATGCACACAAACTGTCTTCTGCTGGGAAGATCTGAACCCATTTGCAAGCGCCCATTTTGAAAGATAGCCAATGGCTTACTACTGCTGCTGTCTTTATATAACCCTTACATGACGAATGATGTAAATTCATTCACATAGAGATCACTTACAGATGCACAAAACTGTTCAGTTATCGAGCGAACCTTGGCTGAAAAAGTGTGATACTTAAAACTGAACTCTTTTAGACTACCTCTTCTTAGGTGTATGGTAAGGACAGAGAAGTTCCTGCTTGGACTTGTAAGATTCAGTTGAATAAAAAGTTCTTGATAAAAAGAGGGAGATTCCTTCTTAGAGCAAAACTGTGTAGGTCTTTCAATATTCCATATCTCCAAGCAGTGTCATAAGCTTTTTCCATATTAAAAAAAAAAAAAAAAAAAAAACAATACTAAGTGCATCATTTTAGAAAGGCATCCCTAATGGATGCTTCCAGCCAGACAAGATGATCAGTTATGGAATGATATTTGTGAAAGGCAGATTGTGTTCCAGAAAAAAAAAAAAAAAAAAGGTTTCTCTCCAAAAGCCATAATAGATGATAGTTAACCATTTTTTCCAGGATATTGCAAATGCAACTGGTCAGAGAAATGGACAGTAGTTTACTAAGGAATTCGAATCATTCCCTGACTTGGGCATGGAATAATAGCCTTTTCCCAGGTATCCAGAAACCTGTTCTCACAAAAACTTCTGTTGAAAAAAATGTGCACTAGTTGATCCATAGCAGATGGTAACAGATGTTTTACCATCTCATAATGGATGATGGTACGTGGTCTAACAGCAGTTAATGACATTTACATAAAACAGCTTCTTCTTGTCAATAGCTTTTCTGCTTTTATTTTTTGGCAAGGAACTTGAGGGGGGGGGGGGGTAAGAAGATACTGCTGATATATATACATTTTTTTTTGTCAGCAATTGTGCATCCATTACTGTTTATTTTTATTTATTTATTTTTTTTATTTTTGGATTCAGATGGTCCAAGGACAGTTGTGGTGATACTGCATCAGTAAATTATTGTAGCAGGATACAAGTTAAAAAATAGTAAATATGGCATAAATAATATAGATATAAATGTATTTCTAAAAGAAACATGCATAAAAGCAATTACATAAAAAATAGATAAAAATCAAGTATAAAAAGAAATGAAAAAGCATAAAAAGTGGAAAAGTTCATAAAGCATAAATGATCTATAAATGGCCAAATATTTTGATTTGTCTATAAAAATTTAAAAGCAAACGAAACATCTGGTGAGCCTGATACAATCTATCTGAGTGTATAGTACTAAGACAGATTATGAATATGGCTAAAATAATAACTACACTCATTGGTGAAATGAGGACAGTCAATTAAAAGATGATGAATAATGAATGCAGCACTACAAAACTTGTAAACAGACACATTATCACTCTATCAACAGAAAGGACTGTGTGAGCTGAGTATGATTATGTGGAACTAAGCAAGTACAATTTCCTCTGTTTGAACAAAGCACAGGCTAGACTGTTATAATTTATTTAAATTAAGGGGATATTAAATCCCACATTGTTTTAAAACAAGATTAATTTGGTCTAGCTACTCACTGATGAAGCCTCAATAAAGGCTGAAATGATTCCAATCTTTGAGTTTTGTATTCGGTTTTAAAACAATGTGGGATTTAATATCCCCTTAATTTAAATAATGTTTATATCGCCAAAATGAAGCCTATTGGCTCTTTATATTTAAAGAGACTGTTATAATTTAATTTCAGGCTTAATTTGGTAGAGCTTACTGTTAGTGTCTTTATTCCAAGATGTCTGCCATTGGGACAGAAGTCTGTGTCCGATAATCTACTAGTAATCCGTGTATAGTACAGGCAGATGGTGGATGTATGAGAAATGAACTGACCAAGCCACAGCCTCAGTTCCCTTGATATCAACATGGCTTGCAATCCAACAGAACCATACGTGTAAGTGTAGCCTCCATAACTGAAAGAGGAAGTGTTGGATTCAAGAGAGCACTGGATGTTTTTGTAGATCTAGACTTTTTTACTGCCTGAAGAGAACTTCGTGAGACTGAATATATTAGGCAACTTTGGTAGCAATGCAATTTTATGTATTTTAGTGCAAGCTCTATCACATACAGCTCAACTGTCAAGTTGATACACTTCAGTGTGATTTGTGCAGATATAATGTTGTTTGGAAAAATGGCAGAAGATCCCATTAGGTGCTCCAATTTTGAACCAACCATGTTCAAAAGGCACAAAATCAGAGTATTCAATTCAATGAGGTTTAAAGAGCTGCTTAAAGAGGGCTGGAAATTTTCAACAAGATGTTAAAAAAAGTTATGTGCTAGTACATACGAGTGCCATGGTGGGAGTATGTTTAGTGAAGTAAGGACTATGTTGTCTTCTGCAATCTCTAGAGTAGGAGTGTGCAACTTATTTTTCATAATGGCCACAACTGTGCCAAGTAAAAGCATTGTTGGCCACATTATGCAAAAAAAAAAAAAAAAAAGGAAAAAGGGAAAAAAAACGTTAGTTTAATCAAAATAATTGCATTTCTACTTACTTTCAATGTGAAAATTGATGTGGTTTTTTATCTACAAGTTTTATGGAATTTGGCTTAATATCTATGCTCAATGAAATCTGTATCTAAGCTTTAGGAAATTTAGCAAGGAAAATGTTACTGCAGATAAACACAGAAATTAATTCTGAAATTGCTATCTTTAAAACTGGAAGGCTGATTTGTCAGAATAGTGAGCCACATCTTTTTGATAGAACATTTTTGTTTACCTTTTATGTGTTCTACACTTTGCAGGGTAAGCATCTCATCTTCAAATACATGCTTATGCAAAGACAAAACACTTGTAATTTCCTTATTGGAATTTGCTAAGTCAAACTGAAATGGACCATGTAAAAAAATCAAATATCAATTTCAAATTCAGAGAAATGAGATTCAAATGTTTGAGACAGATTTTTGATCCCATTTACATAGAGATAATCTTTAGCATCAGAGAAATCATAGTTCTTATTATTTTCTAGAAAATTATAACTTTGCAAAATGTGTCACATCATTCTTTTGGAATTGTTCCATATGGAGGTTTAGCTTTAATTAAAATTCACGAATAGACTGCAATTTCTCATTTATCATCAAAACTTATTCAAATTATTCAAATGAGCAATCATGTTGCACAGAAAGTGCATATCACATTTCAAAAGTGCAGTCACCACTTTTTTCTTCCAATACTCAAAAACCTGCTGATGAATGAGAGAGCTTCTACTTCTAACATAATTCACAATTTTTACAACAGTGTCCATCACATTTTTCAACTCATCACTTTTAGACATCTGAGCACATATTTTCCTGATGCAAAAATGCAATGGAAAGATGGCAGTGTGGACTTTACAATGTTTTTAGTTAAATGCTGCTTCAAATGAAAAACAAATCCTAATTTCACTTTAATCAGGTAGGAGCACCATGTTATGACAGAAACCATTTCTTTCTTTTTTTTTTTAAATCCAGGTTAAATTTTTTTAACATTTCAAGAAAGTTTTCAAACATGTCTTTTCCACAAGTCTGATCTTGCAATCCATAAACACCAAGCATTTCTTCCCTAACTTGAAGAGATGAAGTCACATATAGAAGTGAAAATGTCAGCTGCACAGTGTCACTAACATCTGACTCATCTACTGCTAAAGAAAAATACAAACAGTCTTTTAGTTGTTCAAGCAATTGATTTTCTATGTCTTTCGCTAACTCTGCAGACAATTGTTCTTAAACTTAATTGTAAATTATTTACCTTCTGAAAAATATATTATCTTTTATTTTTGAATCATAATTCTCCAACAGAGTTTCAATGACTACATTCATTATTTCTTTTACTAGTTCAGCATTGGAAAATGGTTTCTTTTCTTTTTTTCTTTTTTATTGAATTAAAATCCAAACTACTTTATAGCTAGCTAAAGTTACTAGTTCCACTGATGATAAAAATCTTTTCAATGCTCTCATTTGTTCATGAAGTTGTGCTTTGAGGCTGCTAATTTCATTAAACCAATTTTGACTATCAACTTTAAATTTGACACCAAATTCATTGTGAAAATTGTTGAAATGTTGCTTAAAATTGTATAGTTTATATCACTAAAAACTTTGTTACAGAAAAGTTACACAATGGCTTATTATTTACTTCGATCACTGTATTTGTATATATATATATATACAAAACTATAAGTTTATAATACAAATAAAATGAAACAATCAATTACTTTTAGCTTTTTCCAAAAACACTATTCTGTGTTGTCCACGTGGCCAATGGCCATGTGATTGCTTACCCCTGCTCTAAAGCTTGTAGGAGAGCTTCTACTCACAAGCCAAATAGTTTGTGAGTAAAAGTTACCATTGTTGACAAAAAAATAGTTGCCTTGTGGAATGTGGTGTCAACAATTTCATTTTCGTTACATATAAAAGAGACAGCTGTTGATGTCGACGAAACAAAGACGGCTCATTTACGTTGATGTACAGAATAGGGATAGGTAATGTTAGAAATGGTCCAGCTGTAATTCTGATGGCTTGATGGTAAATAGGGTCTAGCCACTGCAGATGCTGTCTCTTTGCCAGAAGTATAGACTTGGGAACCATAATCAAGTTTTGATCTTATGGATTATCAATGACTTGCTGCAACTGCCTTTTGACCTTCACATAATATGAGGGTGAAGATGGTGATGTCATCTGCACATAGAGGGCAGTACTTACTGTTGGAGGTAATTATTCTGTTATTGAAATGAACTAGATTGCAAACAAAAATTGCTAAAACTGAGCTTTGTGGGACTCTCTCATTTTGGGTACGCAGTCAGGAGAGAGTGATTCTCACTCTGGCATGAAAGATTCAGTTAGAAAATAAGTTATTGGTAAAAAGAGGGAGATTCCCTTTAGACCAAAATTTGTAGGTCTTTCACATTATAAATATCCAAGCAGTGTCATATCACTTTATCCGTATCAAAGAAAATCACAATTAGATGCTTACATTTAGGAAAGCATCTCTATAAATTAAAGATGCCAAGAAATTATATTCTTTGTTTCATCCTTTATCCAAGTATAAGCAAACACAGTTTGTACATGAAGTCACTTCATGACTGGACTACTAAAGCAACTGATGTGAAGTCATTAGCCTCTATATACAAGTAGCCCAGCTGCGAAGTAACTTCATACACAAACTGTGTTTGCTTACACTTGGATAAAGGAAAAAACCAAGAATATAATTTCTTGCATCTTTAATTTGTGGGGATACCTCAATAAAAGTCGAAACTGGTCTGGGTAGTGGCCCTTTCTATAATGTATAGCATTATACCTGTCTGTAAGGATATGTGCTTTGCATTATGGGATACTAAGGTAAATGATGTGACGTCATTAGCTTCCATATACAAGTAGCCCAGTTGTGAAGTGATTTTATGCACAAACTGTGTTTGCTTACACTTGAATAAAGGATTAAACCAAGAATTCTTGGCATCTTTAATTTATAGTATAACCTAATGAAAAAAAATTTTCAAGAAAGCATCTCTACTGGATGCCTCCAGCCAGACTAGATCATAGTAGTAGAATGATATTTTCAGAAGCCAAATTGTGTTCTGAAAAAGATTTTTTCTTTCCAGAAACCATAAAACATGAGAATTAACAATTTTTTCCAAAATCTTGCAAAAGGTTTCTTTTATGGTAGTTGATTGATTGACTTTATCACCTTTCTTTGGGATGAACTGGATATGGACCTGTTTCCATGTTGTATAGTAGATGCTAGTTGAACAAGATAGATTGAAGAGGCGATACAGGATATATGTTAGTTCTGGGGCAGAAGTTTTAACACAACAGAATGGGATAGGATCAGGGCAAGATGTCTTGTTTGTGTTCAGGTTATTAAGGATTTTTTCATATTTCTTTTTAGTGGAAGACTGTGGGCGACATATGAAGGGAGGCATTCTTAGTAGAGTGGAGGAACTTTGCCCAGCTAATCAATGCTGGAATTGGAAGAGAAGCACGATGCCAATCAGTTGGTTTTGTCTTTAGGTGAGGTAACTACAGTACCATCCGGATGTGAAAGTGGTGGAAACCTAAGCCTGCAGAAGTTGCACCCAACTTCCTTGGCAAGGGACCAGAAGGAGCGACTGCCATTTGGGAAGTAGGCGAGTTTGAAAACCAAGGCTTGGAATGGGCTGAGAATTTGGAGCGGAATAAGGGGTGAAAGCCTTTATTCCTGTGAGGATGATTTCTGTTATTCAGTCTGAGCAGGTGATCATCAGAAGAACTGAAGCAGTAGTTGGACCAGGGGAAGGAGGAATAGAAGTAATGGAGATCATCCCATTTGGCACCCTTATAGTGCCAAAGGAACATGAGGCTGTGAACTGGTGGGTGAAGATTATTTTGTGGCAATGAGTTACAAAGAGGAGAACTGATACATGGAAGGAGAGCTTGTTAGGAGGAGGTCAAGTGTGTTGGCAAATTGAAGAGCGTTGTCAGGTGTTTTGTTAGGATGCCAAACTGTAAAACTGAGCCTTGTGGGACTCAAAATACTAAACAGCAAAAAAAAAAGTAAATTTTAACTTTGAATGTTAGTAAAACTATGCACTTGAACTAAATTTTGATACTGGTATTTGTTTTTCCAGTGAAAATATCACTCTCCACTCCATTTTGAAATATTTGCACATTTTTCAAGTTTGTTGTCATTTCCTAATTATGTCGCATCTTGTACTAAAAAAAACAGCCAAATATTAATCAAAAATAAAAATGTTAAATTACCTTCTTCATTATTTGTGATAATTATTGTATTATCTCTTTTCAAATAGGCATTCAAATTTAATTACCAATAAATAAATTAATAAAAAATGGAACAATGCAAAGTAATCAAACAGAAATTTCAGTGCAATAATCTTAGAAAGAGTAGACATTAAGTTGCATTAAAAGAGATTCTACAAATAAAATCAGAGTAAAGTGGGGAAAGAAGACCTAAATGAGATTAATCAAAAATGAAAAAAATACTATAACTGACAGCTCTCAATGAAATATGAATGGTTTCGAGTGCAAGAAATAAACTTTCAAAAGAAATTTCAGATTTATTAAGAAAACATGGAGAAATAAAGAAATCCAAAGAGAAATAAAGAAATTCAATAAAATACTCAGAATTAAACCAATCAGGAAAGAAAAAAAAAAGAAAGAAACAAATGACACATTAAAATAAAAAATATAAAAGTTATAAGAGCTTTGGGAATAGGGAAAAAAGAAATTGTTCCTCTAAAAGAAAAGGATAATAAAATAATCAGAGATATAAAAATAAAATTTTAATAATAATATAGGGCACTTAGCATATCACTAACAGTGCACAAAACATTTACAACAGTAATTAATAACAGAATAATACACTATTACAACTCGAAAGCAATAAGGCTGGCTGGGTTAATATGTAATTACAGTACATCGATCATATTTGCACTCTTAAGTATATTTATATATGTATAGTAACAGAAACAAAGAAAAAATAAAAAGGTACAAAAGAAACAAACAACCATATACAAATCTACAGTGGGGTAAAAAAAGAAGAAAGAGCAAAAGCAGGTATAATGATTATGGTACATAAATCCCTAAAGAACAATATTGTATATTACAACTATTTGAATGAAAGACTAATAGAAATTAGACTCAAGACATTAAGAGGCCACATAGCAATAATTGGTGCATATGCACTAGAAGAGGGAAAAGAAGAAAACAGTAATATATTTTATAAAGAATTACAGAATGCCATATATATTTTATAAAGAATTACAGAATGCCATAGATAAAACAAACAAAACTGACTATTTACTGCTAGCAGGAGATTTAAATGACAGAATAGGAAACAAAAAATACAAAACAAACATAGGTAAATTTAGCGAAGATACATGTAATCAAAATGGTTGCAGATTGCGCGATTTTGTAATTTATAATAATATGAGAATAATGAATTCAATGTTTAAACACAAGGAAATACATAAACATACTTGGTCAGCCAGAGGATACAAATCAGTAATTGACTACGTTATCACAAATTTTAAATTAGCAGAGTTAATTTTAGACGTAAGAGCATATCGAGGCTTTGAATTAAACTCTGATCATTATATGGTATCAGCAAAAATTCGTTTTAAACCAAAGTGGCTAAAAACACATAGAATTGAAAATTCTTACCAGCCAAGCTACAAAATTTCTTTATTACAGGATCCTCAAGTTAGACAACAATATCAAAAATGCACAAACTTAAAAACAGAAACCACACATGAATGGGAAAATCTGAAATAAATTCTCACAAAAGCAGTAACAGAAACCTTAGGAATAAAGCACAAATGGATTAGAAAAAGAGGACTATGAGACTGGAACAAATAAATAGAAAATATAATAAAAACCAAAAAGGACAGTTACCAGAAATGGCTAAATTCCAAAACAATAGAAGCAGAAATAGAGTATAAAGGAAAGTGCAATTGCAAAACGAGAAGTAAGGAAAAAAACATAGAAAAAGATGGAACAATTTCGTAACAGAACTAAAAGAGGATTTATTTAAGCCACAACCCAAAACCTATAAAGTAATAAAATACATGAATAAAGACATAAAAGAAAAGATAAATATACAAACAATAGATTTAGAAAAATGGGTGGCCTATTTCCAAAATATCACAATGTTAGAAAACTGAAAAATATAATAAAGATGATGAAAAATAGGAAAACACCAAGAGAAGACAATATAAATATAGAACTATACAAAAATGCAGGTGAAAAATTTAATGAAAGACTTCTGAAATTTTTTAATATGGTTTGGATGTCCAGAAAAACCCCTAACTCTTGGAAAAAAGCACTGGTTATCCCAATCTATAAAAAAGGAAATAAAGACAATTGCAATAATTATAGGGGAATTAGCCTGCTGAATACAGGACATAAAATATATGCAGGAATATTAAAAGAGAAACTAAGCAGCATTGTAGAAGACAAATTACTAGAAGAACAAAATGGTTTCCGAAAAGGCCGATCCTGCATAGATCCAATTTTTACTTTAAAATTATTAATAGAAAAGAGAAGAGAATTTCAAAAAGAAACACACGTGGCCTTTATTGGTTATGAAAAAGCCTTTGACAAAATTAGTAGACAAAAATTGTTTAAAATATTAACCAATTTAAACATACCAAACCAACTTTTACAATCTATTCAAGAAATATATACAGGAAGTAAAATAGCAGTTAAATTAGAACACATCTCAGATTGGAAAGATATATCGAGAGGAGTACGACAAGGATGTACCCTCTCACCTCTGCTTTTCAATATATATATATAAATGAAATATTAACAATCTGGAAACAGCATAACCCATTTGGTATACAAATGACCCTGCAAATGAAGATAGATACACTACTGATGATCAAATAGTATTAGCTACATCAGAAGATGACTTACAAAGATCATTAAAATCATTAAATGATATCTCAAAGCAATATAATATGACAATATCCAAAGAAAAAACAAAAATAATGGCATTCAAAGGAGAAAATCCAATAAGAAGCAAAATAGTGATAGATAATAAAATACTAGAACAAGTAAACACTTTCAGATACCTGGGATGTGATCTATCATATAAAGAAGAAAAAGACAGACACTAAAATATCAAACTTTGTCAAAGTAAATGGCATAATAAATAATATATTTAAGCCATCCCTAGTACAAAAACACACTAGAATCAGACTATATAATGTCTTGTCAAAACCAACTCTACTATACAGATGTTGAAAGTTTATTTTCCACTTGGTTAGAGTATAATAAATTTAGTTTAATCCTTTATCCAAGTGTGAGCAAACAAAGTTTGCGCCTGAAAGTATCTTCAGGACTGGGTTAAGGTGGTACACACTACAATGGTGTGTACCACCTTAACCCAGTCCTGAAGATACTTTCAGGCGCAAACTTTGTTTGCTCACACTTGGATAAAGGATTAAACTAAATTTATTATTCTACTATACAGAAGCGAAACATGGACCACGAAAAGGAAAGATGAAAAACGAATTCAAACAGTAGAAATGAAGTTCCTCAGAAAAACAGCTAGATATACCAAGTGGGACCACAAAACAAATGAAGAAATCTTACAATCCCTGAAAATAAAACCAATTAATTACTACATAAGACAGTATAAACAAAAATGGCTAGAATATTTAAATTGAATGGACAACAGCAGACTACCAAAAATATTATACAGATACAAAATAAGTGGAAAAAGAAGAATCGGAAGACCAAGAAAGAGATAGCATGAGACCAGAACAGGCCACTTGGCCTAAATTCCATGTTAGGAAGAAGAAGAAGTATATTTATAGAAATGAAAAACAAATATAATAAACTAAGTTAAGGGGATAATAAATCCCTCATTATTTTAAAGCCGGATACGAAACTATGAGATCGAAATCTATCAAAATCTAAGCGTTTCATGCAGAAGATCTATCGGTGAGTCCAAGCGTAAGTCAACACCTGGGTGGTACAACACAGCAGGTGTTGACTTACGTTTGAACTCGCCGATAGTTCTTCGGCATGAAATGAAACTCTTAGATTTCGATCTCCGAGTTTCGTATCCGGCTTTAAAATAATGAGAGATTTATCCTCCTCCCCCTTAACTTAATTTATGCTGCTGGAAAAATAGCCTCTTAGTTCTTTATCGTAAATATAATAAACTTCTCTGTTTCGCTTTTGCAGACATTGAAGCAACATTCAACTCCATCAAAACCTTGACCATCTTAGAATCACTGTTAAAACATGTAAGAGAAGAAACATACATAGAAACTTTGAAAGAAAAAGAAAAAATAATAAAATATTTTTCTTTTTTTTTTCAAAGTTTCTATGTTTCAACAGTGATTCTAAGATGGTCAAGGTTTTAATGGAGTTGAATATATATGTTACCGCTAAAGTGCGAAAACCGTTAATGTGTACATTACCTAGCTAATCTGCAGATTAACTGATTTGCTCCGTTAACGTGCGGAATCAAGAGTTTTCCGCATTTTACCTAGGTAATGGGCACATTAACGGCTTCCATATCGTTAAAGTTCAAAAGTTTGTTTCTCTCATTTCCTTTCCCTACTCCTTCCCCCCCCTCTCCCTCCACTTTTAGTTTGGTTTTTTAATAAGTAAACATAATTTTATCATATGTTTTTTTCCTTAATTGTAATAATATTTTAAACCGTTTGATTCCTTGTATTATATTAATTGATTGATGATTGATTCTATCAACTAATTTTTTGATTGTTTGATTGTATTAACTTGATTCTTTAGATATCAAAAAATAAATAAATAACATTATCTTAATTTAAACATACAGAAACGTTGCTGTTGTTCCAGCAAAGATCTTATTTTCACTTTAACGAGTGCCTAGTAGGTAATGTGCAGATTACCTAGGTAATTTGCAGATTACCTAGGTAATTTGAGAAATGAAACAATTTTCCGCACATTAACGGATCACCGTAGTTAATCTGCACAATACCTAGATAATCTGCAGAATAACTGATTTCTGCACTTTAGCAGTAACATATATATTTGAATAAAGTTTATAAGGCAGAACACCGGAATAAGTTGATAATATTTATTTACTTAGTAACACAATGTTTCATTCCAATTGCACAGGATTTCTTCAGGTTTAAATAAACTAGTAGACAAAACAGTTAGGACTAACAAAGGTAACAACTGTTATGCAGCTATATAAAAGAGACTGATCTTATTTTTAAAAAAATTATTACTAATTGTTCCGAACATTCTGTGTGTTTATGCATACACGTGAACGTTCTTGACTAATGAAGGCTTGGATGTATTATTCAGACAAGTTAATACTTTGGTTAATATATAAATGTTTAGGAGCTAATGCTATTTCCAAATATTCCCATATTTTTTCTTTCTGTTATATTATAGCAATGGTGTAATAGTTCTGATTTATCCCATAAAACTTGATGTCTCATTCGAGAAGCGTCTTGTGGGTCAGCTGAAGAGAGCACATGTGATGACAAAGCACAGGCTTCATTTGTATTGTATTCAATAGGTTGAATGTGTTCTTCAATGCGATGTTTGACTGACTTTTCTGTCTGGTCATTTACTATGGAAACACAGACAGAAAAATCAATGACTGGCAATCGCACCATAGCCAATAAACAACTGGATAGTGAAGTGAGCTATATCGAGGTTTTGTAGATCTTGGTAGTGATCTCATCTTGATAAAGGAGATAAATACTACTTTGATTTTATATTTCTTAAGTATTTTTGCTAGATTTATGGATACAGAGATGATATATGGAAGCATGATAAATCCTCTGTTTTCTTCTTCATTATAAATTTCTCTGGTCTCATGTCGGTTGAGGTCTGGAGATGGTGTGCTCACTATAGCCATTTTGAAAGAAAGTGTTTCTTAAATATTGAGGTTCTTTGGAAATGATGCCCAAATTTTGAGGTCTATAATGATGTGATGAGGCATGTAGATTTATGTTAGTATGTGTAGGCTTTCTAAACAAACTTTTAATTTACCTGATTCCTTAGTTAGTAGAAGGTCCAGAAAGGGGAATGAACCAATAGATTCTAATTCATAGGTGACTTTTATGTTAGGGTGTTGATAATTCAGGTACTCATGAAAAAGCAGAAGTGAAGAGTCCATGGTTCCAGACTAAGATATATAGAGAGTGGTGTGGTGCCTCTTAATTCGTATTTAATTCGTTCCAGAAATCCATTCGAACTATGAATCGTTTGAAGTCTGAATCAAGATTTTACATAAGAAATAATGGAAAGCGAAATAATCCCTTCCCATATCCAAAAAATTTCAATAATTTTTTTTTAATCTATTTTAGGTTTTTTAATGTTAATAACTTAGAAAAAATGAAACAAAATAATCGTATATTTATTTTATTAATTTTAATTATTACAACCCCATAAAAATAACAGTGAAGAATATTTTTTTAATATAAAAATCACAAAGACGAAAATAATGCTCCCATTGTTAAGCGTCTTCTTTGTACTCCTTAGCTGGAGTTGGGAATGCTGATTCATGTTCTCTTTTTTCTGCAGAGAAGAATCTATCTAATGTTGTTTGGCACTGACGATTTTCTTTGATATTTTTAAAATAACCCATCACGTTATCATCAAATAAGTTGATATTCCTGGTCACTACTGTCTTATTAGGGTGCCATTTTTCCACAATAGCTTGTGTTCTAACCCAAACAGAGAACAATTCTTGAAGGTCGGCATTGGATATGCATCCTTTGGCATCCTTCTCTTCCATAAAAATTTCTTTTTCCACTTCTTTTTGTTGTTGATCATGAAGATGTTGAAGTTCTTCTGTGCTGAGTTCAGTTTTATGATCATCTATTAACTCCTTCTGCATCCTCATCACTCACCTCTAATCCCATAGCTTTACCCAAAGACACAATTTCATTCACAACAGCCTCTTCTTCACAGCTTACTACTTCACTGGCTGAAATACAATCTGGCCAGAGTTTTTTCCAAGCAGAAATCATTGTTTTAATAGAAACTTCTTTCCATGCCTTATCGACGATCCTTAAGCAATGAGGAATGTTGTAATGCTCTTTCCAAAATTCTTTAAGAGTCAGTTCTGTGGCATTGGTTATTTCAAAGCACTTTTGAAACATAGCCTTAATATACAGTTCTTTGAAGTTTAAAATCACTTGCTGGTCCGTGGGTTGTACGATAGAAGTGGTATTGGGTGTCAAAAACTTTATCTTGTTGAAACTGAATTCACCAACTAAATCCTCCTCTAAATTTGTGGGGTGAGCAGGAGCACTGTCCATCACTAGAAGATCTTTTAAAGGTAGATTTTTTTCAGTAAGTTAAGCTTTTACAGTGGGAGCAAATTCTTGATAAATCCACTCAGTGAAAAACTCTCTGGTAACCCACGTTTTTGTGTTGGCCCTCCACATAACACCGAATTTGCTCTTTATGACATTGTTCTTTTTAAAAACACGTGGATTTTCAGAATGGTAAACGAGCAAAGGCTTTATCTTACAGTCTCCACTAGCATTACCATAAAGCAGAAAAGTACATTCTATCCTTCTTAGGTTTATATCCCGGTGCCTTATTTTCTTCTTTTGTGATATAGGTCCTTTTGGGCATTTTTTTTCAAAAAAGACCTGTTTCATCGCAATTAAAATCCTGTTGAGATACAAATCCCTCACTATCCACGTACTCCTTAAAGGTTGTTACAAATTTGTCTGCTTCTTCTACATCGGCACTCGCAGCCTCTCAGTGCATGACAACACTATGGATCCCAGTTCGTTTTTTGAATTTATCAAACTAGCCTCCACTTCCTTTAAACTTCCCATTTTCAGTACTGGTCTCAGGTGTGCGTTTCTTAAGTTCACTATGCAGATGTTTGGCTTTCTCACAAATAATTCTCTCAGTAATAATGTCACCACGTAATCGCTTCTTGTTTATCCACACTAAAAGGAGTTTTTCCATCTCTTCAATAACATGTGATCTCCAGGAGGTCAATGTTGTCACACCCTTAGCTACATTTGCTGCTTTTATTGCTTCCTTATTCTTAAGAATGCTACTTATCGTTGACTTTGACATTTTAAACATCGTCGCCAGATCCGTCAAACATGTATCGCTTTCGTGTTTCATGATAATTTCTTTTTTCATCTCAATTGTCGATACTACAACTTTTCTTTTAGGTTTTGTTTTTTTTATATTCTTGGATGCCATGGGCAATAAAAAAAAAGCCAAAATCAATCAAAAATTCTCTACAGAAATGTATCGTGCATTGACTATGCTGTGTAAAGTAAGGGACAACGCACAGCGGACTGAGACAGACACACACTGAGCAGGCATGGGGAAGTGAGTGAGGGAAATTAGTAGGGGAAAAGCATGCCCAATGGCATGCCGAAACTGTCTAATGCTATATGACTCCGAGTTCCTGGACTATAGTTCGAACTGCAAATCAAATTTCTTGCATTCGTAAGTGTTTGAACTCTGGAACATTCGAAGTATGAGGCACCACTGTGTGTGTGTGTGTGTGTGTGTGTGTGTGTGTGTGTGTGTGTGTGTGTGTGTGTGTAAATACACACAGACACGGTTATTCAGAAGTCCATGCAACATTTTTAAACATTCACCACTAATAAATTACACAACAGATACTATAATTTTTTACACTGAAATAAAAGTAAAGTGTCCATTTTTTTTTTTTTTTTTACATGCCTCACAAATGCTCAATGTGTCCACCTTTCCTGATGAGAAAGACATCAAGCTGATAATCCATTTTATCCCAACTGTGTGGGAGCATGTCACGGTTGATCAGTGTAACAGCTGCGGCAATACAGTTGCAAAATTCCATGAGATTAGCAGGGAGTGGGGGCACAATGTCCTTCATTAATCTCCACAAGAAAAAGTCGCATGTGGTTAAATCCAGTGACTAGGGTAGCCACCATATCAACATGTCATCATCTTGATGTGTGCATCCTATCCAGTGTTGTGGCAAGTTTTTGTTGAGGTACCCTCACAGTTCAGTGTTGTAATGAGCTGGACAGCCATCTTGTTGACAAATGTAATCATCACTGTATTCATTAAGCTGTGGCATCAGCCAGTTCTCCAACATGTCCATGTATGTCATCCCGATCACAGTTGGCTCTGCAAAGAAAAATGGCCCATACACCTTCACCTTTGAAATTGTGCAAAAGACATTCACCTTTGGCAAGTCTCAAACATGCTCAATAACGGCACAGGGTTTTCAGTTCTTCAGATTCACACATTGTGCTGATTCACCTTCCTATAGACATGAAAAGTTGCTTTGTCACTAAAGATGAACAACAACTTTGCGAACCCGTCAACTTCAAACCTCTCCTGTAAGTCCTTGCAGAAATTACGTTGCACATCTTTGTAATTAATACTGAAAGTCTGTGTTAATGACAAAGATTTGGCAGCTGAAGCTTGAAGGATTTAACCTTGAGTATCTTATGGAGAATTCACCACACTGTTGGTTGTGAGGCACCAACTTCCAAAACTTGCAGGTATAGGTGGGCTGTGAGCATAGGCTTCTCTAACATGATCCACACTTTCTTCGTTTGGTCCTGGACATCCTAGCCGAGGAGTGGTGAACAGGCAGCATTGACCCCTGAATTTCTCATACCACCTCTTGATAGTGTTGTGCATAGGTGGATCCTTCTGGAATTCTGCTCAAAATCGTCGTGGCACTGTCACAATGGATGTGGTCCTTGCATTGTAAAATACAAATGACTTCTCATACTTACTCAGCACCAACTCCAAAACTATTGCCTCCTAGCAGGAAACCACAGCAACTATACATGGGCAGTTTCCTCAAACGAATTTGGAGAGTCTATTGTTCTTTTGGAGTAAAACTCACAACTATCTGTTGCATGGTTTATTAGTGGTGAATGTTTAAAATGTTTTGCAGACTTCTGATTAACCCTGCACACACACACAAACATGCCACATCTGTTAAATTGCATATGAAAAGTGAGAAATTTCCAGTAAACAGGGGAATAAAAAGGGGAGATGACATCTTCAAAACTCTCTACATCTGCCTTAGAGGAAGTTTTTCATGAACTAAAATGGAAAAATTGAAGAGTAAAAATTCAAACAAAGGTTCTGATTCAACTGTATTTTGCTAATGATATAGTTCTCTTGGCAGAAAATCTAGAAATAATATTATACGAAATAACTCATGTGTCCAGTCAAATTGGACTGGAGATAAATTTAAACAAAACAAAAATAGTGACGAATGATATTTTAACACCAAAAAGGAATTATACTGGAAAATGGACAAGTGGAAAGAGTAGATTTATATGTTTATGAATGAAAAATAATAATGAAAATTAACGATGGACAAAAAGAAGAACCAAAGAGAATATAACTATATTGGATGGTTTTGGGAAGGATGAAAGATATCTTTAGAGGTGATATTTTCATTAGTTTGAAGACGAAAACTTTTGACTAGTATCTCGTACCTGTATTACAGATGGAATCAAATCTGGAAAGGAGTATGCTCAGTGAATGTCAGTGTAACTCTTAGACAGGATATCTGTGCATTTCATAAGATTAATAATAGGTGAACAGGACATCGTTAGTTAAGATGATTTCAGATGGTATGGTCACTTACACAGAATGGGAAAGGAATGATTAGCAAAACAAGTGTTCTTTTCCAGGTTGGAAGGACCCAGAAGAAGACTAAGATGTAGGTGGATCGATAGAAAGTGCCTTAGAAGACAGAAATATAAGATTTGATAATGTTGGAATTTTGAAAGATAGCAGATCAATTTGGAGGAAAGTTGTTGACTGGAAATTAGTAATGTAACTTTTTCATTTAGTACCATCATAACATCCTATAGATCACCTGAGGTTAGATATCACGAATTTGATGATGATGATCAGATAATTTATTAGCGATATATCTTTAATAAATATCTATTCCTTTATATATTTATAAAGGAATAGATATTTATTAAAGATATATCGCTACCCCCCCCCCCTCCACATATGCTATTTCTTAAAACATCTTCAGAATAGGTTACTTTATCATCATCATCATCATCAAATTCCTGCCATGTACCCTCAAGGGGTGTACAGGATATGATAGTACTACATGAAAAAAATTACATCATTAATTTCCTATCTACAATTTTCCTCCAAATCAGTCTGTTACTTGTCAAGACTCCAACATTATCAGATCTTATATTTCTATCGTCTAAGGCACTTTGTACCGTATCAATCCACCTATATCTTGGTCTTCCTCTGGGTCGTTTTGCTTCCAACCTGGCAGAGAACACTTGTTTCGCTAATCTTTCCTCACCCATTCTGTTTAAGTGACCATACCACCTGAGATTAGCTCTGCTAATGCATTCCTGGATGCTGACAATGTCAAGTTCTTTCCTAATATCCTCGTTTTTAGTATGATATTGCTATTGATGCCATCTGTTCACGCCTATAATCTTTCTCAGGACTCTCATATCTGTGGCCTCTAGTCTTCGGTCAAGTGTTTTATTTCTGACCCAGCTCTCAGATCAATAAGTTAAAACTGATTTGAACACTGTCTTGTATACAGCTAATTTAGTATATCGACTAATTTCTCTCTTATTCCATATGAATTTATTCAATTGACTTCCCACCATACCAGCTTTGCTGATTCTGTTGTCTATTTCTATATTTAATTTACCATCTTCAGTAAAAATCGTGCCTAAATGGCTGAAATGTTTTACATGTTCCATAGGTTCTCCATTCACAACACAGTTGACATTTTCAATAATTCTGCCTATTTTCATTGTCTTTTTATTGCTGACCTTCATACCATATCTGTTACAACAGTTATTCAATTTAGTCAGAGAATCTTGCAGACTTGTAGCGGATTTATTTAGAAGTATAACATCATCCGCATAAAGCAAAGAGCTGACATTAACATCTCCAATTTTGATATCATGTTTAATACCACTTTCCTTCATAATGTGATCCATATAGATAATGAATAACAGAGGGGATAATATACATCCTTGTCTCACACCAGATTTAACATTAAACCATCTTCCTGTACTTTCAATTCTAACTGCTGACTTACAACTCAAATAAAGACTAAGTATTGCTTGATATAATGCCCCATTGACACCATATAATTGCAGTGTACTGAATAGCTTCTCTCTTGGCACCTTGTCATATGCCTTTCCAAATCGACAAAACTTAAATACAGATCTTTGTTATATTCCCATGCTTTCTCAACTATTTGTCGTAAAGTGAAGATCTGATCCTGACAGCCTCTATTTGGCCTGAATCCAGCTTGTTCTTCACCAAGCTTTTCTTCCACAATTCTTCTCAACCGTCCCATAGTGGATGGCATTGATTCCCCCACTTACAAACTAGCCAAGCATTTAGCCAAAGAGCTCTCACACTATACTGGCAACACACCATCACACATAAAAAACTCAGCAACTTCAAAGCCAGTATAGAAAACCTTACACTGCAACACAATGACATAATGGTCAGTTTTGATATCTCCTCCCTATTCACGAATGTACTCCTCAAAGAAACCCTAGAACTAATCCAAGCTAAATTTCCTCCCGATATCTCAGCCCTATTTCAGTTTACAATAAACTCAGGCTATTTCGTTTGGCAGGAAAAATTCTACAAACAGATAGAGGGGACAGCCATGGGTTCACCACTTTCCCCACCCTTGGCCAACTTCTTTATGGAGACTTTTGAAGAGAAAGCCTTAAACTCAGCCCCACAAAAACCTACCATATGGCTTCGCTACATTGATGATGTGTTTGCTATTTGGCCACATGGCCTGGATTCACTCCTCTCCTTCCTAACACACTTAAACAACCAACACCCTAGAATCAAGTTCACCCTAGAAAAAGGGGAAAACAATAACCTCCCCTTCCTAGACACACTAGTCACCCGCCAACCTGATGGAACCTTGGTTTTCTCAGTTTATAGAAAACCCACCCATACAGGCAGATACATTCACCAACAATCCCATCACCCCCCTCTCGCATCAATATGGAGTTATTAAGACACTATTCAACAGGACAAAAATAATCTCTTCAAATGATCAAGCCCTAACCACTGAACTAAATCACATCCATGACACTTTCTCAGCCAATGGCTACTCCCCCCCCCCCCAAAAAAAAATCCAGAGAATACTTAACCCAGTTATCCACAACCCACCACCCCCTCCCCTTCACAAAAAAGATTACTCTAAATCCATCACCATTCCCTACATCCGAGGCACCTCTGAAAAAATCAACAAAATCTTAAGAAAACACGACTTAACCACTTGTTATAGACCACATAGAAAATTGGCATCCCTTATCCGCTCCATTAAAGACCAACCACTTCCCCTAGACCTACCTGGTGTGTACCAGGTCCCTTGCAGCTGTAAACTGTCTCACTTTGGCCAAACAGGCAGGACAGCAAATATCAGAATCTCAGAACACAAGGATTACATCCGATTTCACCAGTACAGCCACTCTGGGCTTGCAGACCACGCTCTGGATACTCGCCACAGAATAAGATGGAAGAAAGCCACAGTCATAAACCGCAGCAAGTTCAAGTATGAAAGACTATTCATGGAATCAGCCTCAGCCCTTAGGAACTTGCCAAACCTCAACAAATTTGGATGCATGAGACTGCCCCAAATTTGGGAAACAATTATCAGAAGAACTTCAGCCCAAAGGCCAAGAACCACCAATATAGCCCCCGCCAGGGGGCACCACCAGGACTTTAGGAAAACGTTAGCTTCCTAGCTTCAGTTCTCATTTGCTGTTATGTAGTACTTGAGTGCATTTGCCTTTGTATTAAGTTCCCAAGAAGATGGCAATGTGACGTTTGCCGAAATATCGGAAAGTATACATTAAAGTTTATTTAATTTATATTTCTAGTATACGCTGTCAATTCCTTAAATATTAGTTATCATGTTTAACCAGCGTATAAGCCTGTCAACAAGAATATATAAACTGGTAATTTAAAAGAAAATATTCCACGGTGTCATTCAAAGAACAAACTTTCCATGCCTCGTAAAAGTGACTTGCGACACGCCGACAACCACATCAAAACTAATAACAGTGATCAACAAGAAGTTCAAAGACACCTGTGCCCAATCGTGCATTCGTGCTCTACCAGATTTAACATTTGCACAAACAAAACAAGGATGACAGCTTCGAAAACAACTTGCAGAAAAACATCAAAATGGTGACTACAGTTGGAACATTGACTACAGACAAGCTAAATTGGTGCATAAACCAAGTGATGCCACTAGCAGCCACCATGAAGACCAGTATGCAGACACTGCATAGGAAATATGCAAGACCCCTGTGGTCAAACATGACTCACAAAACCTTACATATCCACTTCACCAACATCCGTGGCCTAAACTCCAACCTTAATAGTGTCCACTACCACCTTCAGTTTACTAAACCCTACCTGCTCTTTCTGGCAGAAACTCAAATCTCACCCCCGCCCCCCCAGCACTATTCATCTCAATCTTCCAAGCTACACACTCTTTAACACCTTTTGACCCAAGGTTAGCATCTGTGCATACATCCGGTCCGACATACCTTGCCAGAGAGAAGCCAACCTAGAATCGTCTAACTTTGACTTTCTTCAGATGAAAATATCTCTCCCCAATTCAGTCAAATTCATATGCTGTCTCTATCACTCCCCTAATGCCAACAACCACAGCTCTTTAATTTCCTCTCCTTGAAAATAGACTTTCTTCAGTCCCACTATCCCAACAGTGAAATTATCATCTTAGGAGATTTTAATGTCCACAACACCAAATGGCTTTCCTCCTCCAGCTATACAGATCTTGCAGGCAAGATGCTGAAACATTTGCCATCACTAATGACCTTACACAACTTGTTCAGATGCCAAGAAGAATACCTGATAACCTGAACCACTCTCCAAATACCCTAGATCTCTTCCTGACCAATGACCCTACCAAATACACAGAGAATGTAGAGGGTCCACTAAGCAATTCTGACCACAAAATAGTGCCTCATCTCCTCCCCCATACAACACATACACAGCCACTCCCAAACAAGAGTAGTTTGGCATTATAACAGTGCCAAGTGGGACAGCCTCTGCAACTTCTATGCCTCATTCACATGGTTGGACTATTGCTACCGATCTTCCGACCCAAACACATGCACCGAACTTATAACCAAAGTAATCCTCACTGGCATGGAAACATACATTCCCCACAGTACTCTGACCTGCCATTCCCTAACTAAACCCTAGTTTTCCAAAAGATGTACCAAGGCTGTACAAATAAAACCAAACATACCATTACTGGCTCAAATCAAGAACCCCATCCTCCTTAAGAGCTTATACCCATTACTTGTATTGGTGATTTTTTTCCCATTACTTGTAAAGTAATGGGAAAAATCATCAATTCCCGCTCCTACACTACCTTGAAGCTATCCGTCTAATAAATGACCACCAGTATGGATTCCCTGCTGCCAATAAACAGGAGATCTGCTCACATATGTCATCCATCTCTGGACGAATGGCATGGAGAAGTTTGGCGAATCTCAAGTGGTTTCACTTGATATCTCAAAAGGCGTTTGACCGGTCTGGCACAAGGGCTTACTAAGCAAGCTGCCATCGTTTGGTCTATCTCAAGACCTTTGTAGTTGGATTGTCGGCTTTCTGTCTGGATGCGCACCATGTGTGGTGGTAGATGGTTCCTTATCCTCTCACCATTCAACTAATGCCAGGGTTCCACAAGGTTCAATCCTCTCACCAACGCTCTTCCTGCTATACATCAATGACCTACTTCAGCTAACCTCCAGCCCAATACACAATTTTGCAGACAGCGCACTGCACACCTCCCTTTCTTTTGATAAACCTTACTCCACATAACTCACCTCAACCTACAGAATATCAACCACCACTGCCCTCAATTCTGATCTCCAAGCCATCCTTCAATGGGGTTCAGATAACCTAGTCAATTTCAATGCTAATAAAACCAAGTATTGCCTTATATCTCATAAAAAAGAATAATTTTCTCCCAGTATTATTTTTGACAACACCCAAATTTCCAGACAATTTGAAATTTCTCTTCTTGGAATTACCCTGACATGACATCAAACCTCTCCTGGCATAAACACATAACATCCATTGCATCCTCAAGTTCTAAAAAACTAGGATTTCTCTTTCGTTCAAGACGTTACTTCACCCCTGAACAGCGGTTAACCTTATACAAATCACAAATCCGCCTAACCATTAAATACTGTTGTCACATATGGGGTAGGACCCCCAAAAGCTCCTTCAAAATGCTTGACTCAATACAGAGGAGAGCAATCAGACCTATTAATGACCCATCTCTTACCAACTCACTCCCCTCACTTCACACAGACGATCGGTCTCCACATTCTGTGTATTCTACAAATATTTCCATGAAAAATGTTCATCTGAAATAGCACCAATAATTCCTCCACTTAGTGCTAAGCTCGTTGGAACACGTGTAGCTGTTGCTCAACATCCCTTCACAGTGCACCTTGAAACCCACAGAACAAGTTTCTTCTCCTCCTCCTTCATCCCTGCAACTGCTGTACTATGGAACAGTCTTCCCCTTGCTGTGTCCCCCAAGGAGTACAATATGTCATTCAAATCAAATGTGACAAGTACCTTCTTTCCCAACCCATCACCCATATATGGTACTAATGTACTATAGGTTGACCAACCAACCTCCCGTGTAGGTTCAACATTAAAAAAAAAAAAAAATTTCTCTTGCATAGGTGAGAGTCAAGAATTAATGCTGCCAGTAATATTTTTTATTATTTTTCAGTTTATAGCTAACATATCAGCTAATACTTTCTATTCCTTTATAGGGAGTAGGCAAGGCTGTTTTAGCTCAATCTAGCTATTGGAGACAGTTCAATCTAAACCAGCAGCCAATCAGAGATAGCTGGCCAAGATTATCACTAATTATAAGCAGTATCCAATTAAGAGATGACTGACACGTGCTGCCATCTTGTGGTCCATAACCCTAACACAACATGTTATTGTCTGAAATAGCGTGGGTACCATGGTCAATTTCCTTGATTTTAAATTACAAAGGGCGTTTAATTCAGAAATTGGAATACTGAGCTTAGAAATTTTTCTGTATGATAGCTAATCATGGACTTTCAAAGTGTAATTTAATTTTACTCATCACTGGAAAGATGTGAAATGTTACAATTGATATTGTTTACAAAATCTAGCTACCAAGGAAGACACATGTTATTAGTTTTGATACCAACTTGCTCGCTCATCATGAATGTCACTTGAATTACAATCTTGAATACAGAAATACCTTGATTATCGCGGTTATTGTTGCCGCGAAAAATACCGCAATAATCGAATCCACGATAATTGAGATAAATAATGCGTGTGAAATGGGTGATCACTGCAAAGGATTTTTCAAATCTATTAATTAAATTTTATATATGAAGTAAAAAAGAAACGTGTTAAACGTGTTAAGTAAAAAATGAAGGTTCATTTAGAAAAACAAGATTATTCTTTAATCTTTATTTATATATGAGGAGTACATACAGTACATACAATTATTCTTTCTTGGATAAAAATTGATGTAGAGTCATTTGGTGGAATTTTTTCTTTCTTTTTTCTTCATATAAAACTTGGTAGCAACGAATGGAATTTTCAATTTCCTGACGAACTTTCATTGATCGCTCGAGATTAGGATCGCCGTTCAAGATTTTTTCCTTTAAAATTTTCTAAACATTTCATCCATTTCTTTGAGGGTAGATTCCTTCGGTGCCAAATCAATTTGTTCATCATTATCATCGATTTGAGCATCGTAAGCACGTTCTCTCTCGAGGTTAATCAGGTCTTCATCATCCAGCTTCTTATCATGTGACTGAAGCAGGTCCTGAACATCACCTTTTTCAATTTCTTTTGGTCCTAGATCAAAGCCAAGTATAGTTATGTCATTGATAACACGGGCTACTTCATTTTCAAATCCTTTAAAATCATTTGTACAATGAGGAATAATCTTTTGCCATGCCGCTGTCAGGTTGCTAGACGTTACTTCACTAAATGCTTCCTTGACATTCTCAATGCAATTTTTGATATTGAATGCCTTCCAGAATTCTGTCAAAGTCATAGTTTCATCTCCTGTAGTCTTTTCTATTGCTTGTGAAAAAGTTCTTCGTAGATAATATGCCTTTAAAGGATGTGATTACACCTTGATCCATTGGCTGGATGATGGAAGTGGTATTGGGTGGTAAATAAATAACTTTGACATTTTAGCACAAATCAATCAGTGCTGTTGGATGACTAGGTGCATTATCTAATATCAACAAGATTTTAAAATCAAGATTTAATGACTTGCAGTACCTTTCAGCTTCAAGACAAAAACAGTTTTTAAACTAATTCTCAAAAACAGTTTTTGTCATCCAAGCCTTGCTATTGAATCTCCCATGAATAGGGAGAAAATTTTTATCTAAACCTTCTAAGCAGGTGAGGATTTTGTGAACGATAAATAAAGAGAGGCTTCATCGTGTAATCTCCAGAAGCATTGCCATATAGTAAAAGTGTTACACGCTCCTTCAAAACCATTGTAGCCAGGCTGTGATTTTTCATTTTTTGCTAAAAATGTTTTAGTGGCATTTTTTTTTTCATAATAAGCCTGTTTCATCAGCATTAAATATCTGATCATCGGTATAATTTCCTTCTTCAATGATCTGTTGCAATTCACCAAGAAAACTAGCTGCTGCTTTTTCATCGGCACTCGCAATTTCACCTTGTACACGAACACTATGAATGCTCAATCACTTTTTGAACCGATCAAACCACGATGAACTTGAAGAGAAAGTTTCTTCCACTACTGATGCCAAATCATTTTCGCTTTCTAATTGTTTTCTTTTTAAAGATTAAAACAAATTCAATGCTTTTGTTTTTATAGTCATTTGACTAAGAGGAATTCTCTTTTGGTAACAATCTTCTATCCACACTGACAATAGCGTTCCCATTTCAATCATAAGATGGATTCTGTCTCTCGTAGTTTGGGACCCAGACGAGGTCAATGCACTTTGTCCTAGTTGCTTACAGTTTGCAGCATGGTCTAAAATATGGCGAACAGCTGATTCATTTAGACCGTACTCTCTTGCAATTTTGGCTTTGGTTATGCCTGCTTCATACTTATTTATCATATGCAACTTATCTTATAAGCTGAGCACTCTACGTTTCTTCTTGATAGCTGTAGACTCGATATCATCCTTGTTTCTTTTAGCATTCATTGTAGGGGTAAATAAGAAGAGAAATAAATATCCACATTTACTTCAGGCAAAGGCGGATCGTTATTGGGGAGCAGGCGGCGTCGGATAAAAACGAACCGCTACAAGAAAGTGATACCTGGAGAGTCGTGACTCGAACTGGTTGCATATGTAGCGGGCTACATCTCACAGCCGCGATAATTCGAATTTGGAGCGCAATAATTGGAATTTTGGTATCAAATTATAAACTGCGATAAATCGAGAATCGCAATAATCGAGGTATTCCTGTATTTATTTCCAGAATTTCCAGCTAATATTGTTCACCATTTGAAATTTATTTATTCACTTGTAATGGCAAATTACAAAAACAAATAGAGGGAACTACAGCCATGAGTTCATTGTTGCCCCCAAAATTCTCTCTGCAATCTCTCCAAGACCATCTACATGGTGGGGATATGTGGATGATATATTCATCATATGGCAAGACAGCTTAGACAACCTAAAATCGTTTGTGGATAAAATCAACTCAATACATAGCAAGATAAAATTCACTCTGGAAGTAGAAAACAACAACCAACTGCATTTTTTAGATATCTTGATAAAAATACAACCTAACAGTGTCAAATTATCCATTTACAGAAAGCCCACAGATACTGGAAGATATTTTCATTATACTTCAAACCATCACAAGACACACAAACTGAGTATTATCCACATGTTGAAACATAGAGCCAAAAAGTTTATATCAGAAGAGGAGGATACACAGAATGAACTCTCACTAATAGCCAACACATTATCACAAAATGGATATCTTCAAAACATCATCAAAAAATATCTGTACAATGACAACCCCAGACAAGAAGAATCCCACCGTCAGCACATTTCTACTGTAGTGATACCTTTCATCAAGTCAATTTCTTATCAAATAGCAAGAATACTAAGAGCCCACAACATCAGAGTGGTCTTCAAACCAACATCAGACAAGTTTTAGGATCTCCAAAAAATAAAGTTCCATTCTACAAATATCCAGGAGTATATTACATTCCCTGCTCCTGTGGTCTTGCCTACATCAGACAAACTTCACGAAGTTTAGAAATTAGACAAAAAGAACATGTTGGTGATGTAAACCACAACAGAAGCATCTCTTCCGGCTTAGCACATCATTTCTGCACGTCTAACCACACGATAGATTGGCAAAACAGCTCCATGCCATATCTCGATGACGACTACAGGCATCGTGTATTTAAGGAAGCCACAACAGTACTAATAACCGGCAGAAACCAAAATCAGGGTGTAATTCTAAACAGTTCGTGGAAAAACTTGATCCTCTCTCTCAATCAATCTGAACTACAGCTAGCCAGTAATCACATTACACGTCTACAACAAACACGCATGCGTGATAATGAATAAGAACAATACGTCATCTCTGTCACGCGAAACGTGTAACCATAGCTACTAGTTGGTTTACAACGTTTTTTATGTTCCTTTTAATTTGCATGTACTAGCTTTCATATCTCTGTAATGCCTTGAAAAAGCCAGACAGTTTGCTGGCGAAATGGTAGGTTTTTAATAAATGTTTTATTGTAAACTGGTCTGTATTAATAAAATTGTATTTCTATTATAAAACGACCAAATATGTATAGTTTAAATAATTATCAAAGCTTCCTACAAAAATTATTAACTTACATTTCAGAATATAAAATTTAGTCTAAAAAAGAATCACATGGAATGTCAACCTTCTTTTAGACATTCTAATATCAAGTGAGAAACTACTTTTTTTAGGACATTGCATACCAACATCTATCCATAATCTTTGCCAAAAATACAGAATAATCAAATTAAGAGCAAACATCTGTTCATCACAAATATCTCTTCAGCAAGAAATATCAACTACAGTGCAAACTTCCACTCTCACCACTACAGCCAAGCATCACAAATCACTAACAATCTCTGCAAATTCTATAAGAATAGATGATTTCCACCAAATTCCAATCCCATATATTAAGAAAATTTTCATTACACCCTTAATGGAGTCAGCAGATTCATCATGCAAGGTTCATTCAATTGACAGCATTTTCAACAAATGACAACATATTGACATCACACTAAATCTTAAAATTCTTAACACTCCCTGCATGAGTAGCGTAATTCCAGTAATGCATTCCATTCATCCACAATTCTCCATGTAAAAAATCTACTACTCGCACTCCTCTTCACCACACTCTTACATACTTCAAGGGATGGCCTCTGGTTCTTCCCTTCTTGACCTTCTACTCTTTTTATAATCTCCTCTGGATTAATCTAATAAAAATCTCTTTACTAACTTAAATGTCTCTATCATATCATCTTTCCTCCTGTCAACAAAACTCTGCAATCCACATTCCTTTAACTTCTCTCCATAGCCAACATTTCAGAATCTTGATATTAGTTGCTTGTCTCTGGGCCCTCTCCAATATCCACATCACAACCAGGTGACCAAATCTGAGCACAGTAGTCCAATGTGGTCTGACCAGTGCTTTATAGAGTGGCACAACTACCTCATTATCCCTAATGATAATGAACGTCTTATCATTGCACCATTAAAATGTGCAGCCTTTGCAACACTTTCAATATACCATCTAAACATCCGTCTACTGTCAACCATCTCTTACAAATCTTGACTCTTGTCCACTTCCTGCAGTGCAGCATGATTGATACAGTACACAGCCTTATATTTATGCAGTCCAAAATGCACTTATTAATATTAAAACTACAAACCCACTCCTTTGTCCAAGTCAAAAATCTATTCAAATCTGTCTGAAGAGAATTAACATTAGAAGTCTTACTTATAATTCTTCCCAACTTTGCATTATCAGTAAACATAAAGATAACCAGTCAAGTAAACATGATATATCATTTACAAACAAGTTAAACAGAAGGGGGCCCAAGAACAGAACCCTAGAGCAGACACTGCTCCATCATACACCACTTGCTGGTATCGTCCAGAAAAGGGATTCTCAACCTGTGGTACGCATACCACTGGTGGTACTTGAATTAAATATAGTGGTATGCCACTGGAATAGGTTGAGAACCCTGCTCCAGAGAACTAATCACCAAGCCATCCAACTGATATATACTATTTATTCACAATCTGAACATGTACTATCAGCTTCCACACTGTGGACACAACTCCTCTGCAATCATTAACAGCACTTTCCCCCTTCCATTTTCACCTTCCTATCCTTCCAGAAAATTGTATATCCTTCCATTTCTACTCCTGACAGCATCATCATCCTCATACAACCAAGTTTCACTTATCCTCTTTTCACCTTCCTATCCTTCCAGAAAATTGTATATCCTTCCATTTCTAATCCTGACAGCACATCATCCTCATACAACCAAGTTTCACTTATATCAATTATCTTTAGGAAAACTGACTCAATCAATGCAACAAACTCAGGACTCTTATTTTGAATACCCTCTTACATTTGTAGACAAACACAATAATTCTCATGGCTTTGAGGCCATTCTACCAACATCTCTACTCTAGCTGCTATACCATACCTCTCTCTTTGGTCTGACCACTCTCATTTCCCTGGTCCTGACTGATTGCCATTCATACCTTTCTCACCCTCATCTTTATACATTCTGTCACCTTGCCCTGCTGCAATCACACCTTCAACCTCATACAACCCATTTGGCTGTGCTATCCTGCTTCACAATTATCCTTTGATCATTAGTTAAATTCTTGATTCTGTGATTTCTTAGCAAGCAATAGCCTTTCTAAATGCCCAATGCCTTACCCATTCAAATGCAATCCATCAATTTTTAAACCATTCCAACTTCCGTTCAAATTCACTCCACAGATTTACAAACTGAACTCAAAAATATATTTCATCCAATTCAGCCTACTCTAGTTATCTTCTAAAGACAAATATTTCCACCATTGCTACCTGGTATCTATCATATGTCATGCACCTACAACTTATCCTTTTTTGAGCAAATGGATCAATCAGTTGAAAAATGTATCTCAGAATACTAATCATATATTCAATTGATTAGTCTATTAAATTTAAAAATATTCAATTAAATGTCAAAGTCAGGCCTAGGAGAACATGGAATTAGCAACGCTAACCTTGGGATACTTTGGAATGATGAAAACTTACTACACAAAAGAGTATAAATTCAAATATCTCTCTTTAAAAAGAGTTCTGCGGTTCTTCTACATCACCTAAACTTAAATCTCAAATCCTAAACTCCAACCGAAATCTCAAAAATCTGAGAAACTGTTATTAGTAAATGAATGTTAATTATTTTATTTATTTTTTTAAAGATCCAATTAGTGTAATAGTTTACAACCTGGTTCACTCTTATGACTGCACGATGTAATAACCATTGTTTATATCACATAATTTCAAATGTGTTTTATTTGAATTTTTCACTGCATTCTACACTGAAATGGTTTCTAATACACAAACAAAAATTGATTTTATTAATATTAAATTGGTTTGATTTTATTAATATTAAAATATCTTTACTGTGGTTACATGTGTCTTCCTTTTTACATCGATTTTCCACAGGAGTTCCTCCACTAAAAAATACGCATTCACTAGTAATCGTTTTCATAGTGCAACTCATTGACATTAATGCAATTTAATGATTTCAAAATGAACAGATTACCAGAAATTTAAAATTAAATAAAATGAAAATTATATATATATAAACGTTAGATCTAGCGACCTCTTACCGAAGTTGTTAACTTGGGTGAGAGGTCATTTTTGATATTAATATTAAGTTGTATTAACAAACTTACAGTTTTTTTCATGGAATTCCCAAAAGAGCTTGAACAAGTGGATGAAAACTTGAAATCCAAGGGTCTATAAATAAAACAGAATAGTTTCATATAATGACAAAAACAATACATGCTTATAAAATACAGTTAACTGTCACTATGGCGAGAAGGTTCTTGTAGATAGGCTTATACGTGGGTAACACATGACTATTAAATTATTTAAAGAATTTACAACATATACTGGAATATTAAGGCAGACGGTTCACTACAATAATTTCTTTTAATGATAGAAATGGTATTATTACCTTTCATTAGTGTATTATACTGGGTAAGTCTGCTATATGAGAACTGACTGTAGTGAATTCACATAATTAATAAATGATATCTCCATGAAGAAATATTCAAATAAAGTATTTTTCAGTATTTTATTATTATTATCAACACCCGACTTCCATGGAGTCAGAGACTCATCGTGGGAGGTACTCACTATTGCATACAATGCTCATCCAACCTCGTCTTAAACTGATTCAATGTGTCCACATCCACAACACACTGAGGCAATGCATTCCACTCACCAACCACCCTCCATGCAAAGACCCTGCTTCTCACTCCTTTACTCACACCCTCCTTATACAGTTTCCAGCAATGGCCTCTTGTTCTACTTCCCTCTCCAATTCTATGAAAAATACCTACCTGATAACAACTCCCTGATCAGTTTATGTCTCAATCATATCCCCCCCTTCCTCCTATTCACAAGGCTCTGCAACTTACATTCCCTCAATCTTTCCTTGTACTCGACATTCCAAAGACCACTGACTACGTTTGTGAATCTTCTTTGTACCCTTTCCAACATATCCTCGTCACCATGAAAACCTGGTGACCAAATCTGTGCACAATAATCCATATGAGGCCTGATCAAGGCCTTATACAATGGAATCATAACCTCTCTATTTCTGCATGTCAGGGTTCTCCGCATCATTGCCATTATTCGATGTGATGTCTTCACAACTTGTGTAATGTGGCCCCTGAATTTCAGTTCCTTGTCAACCATCAACACCTAGATCTCTCATCTCCTCTACTTCTGTTAAAGTTTCCCCACCAAGTGTATACTTGGTATCCCATTGTTGCTAACCAAATCTCAAAACCTTACACTTGGCAACATTGAACTGACAGTTCCACTTACCTGCCCATTCATGCAATCTATTCAAGTCCTCTTGTATGGCATTAACATCAGCCTGACTGTGCATTACTCTCCCCAGTTTTGCATCATCTGCAAACAGCTGGATATCACTAGTTAAATCCAATCCAATATCATTAACATACAAATTAAACAACAATGGCCCCAAAACTAACCATTGTGGGGTCAGTTTTGGGGCCATTGTGACCTTTCTCTTTTGAGATATAAGACACTTCTGGCTGAAAGTCATTTAAAAAATTATAAAAATTTACTTTGTCACAAATAACAAACTGCTTTGCTTTCATTCTGAGATAATAAAAAAAAAAAACTATGAAGGCTACTAGATGTGAGTAATGGCTTTAAAAAAATAACAAAATAAAAATGGAATTTGCCAAAAGTGGGCACTTACTGACAATGGCAGAGTTAATACCAGAAATCGCTATTTGAAATGAGGCTTCAAGGTATCATAGAAACTGGTGGTTAAGAGGCTTCTCCTTTAATTATTTAAGGATCAATGAGAGACTGGATAGCATTTTAATGTTAAAGATTTGTAACTATTATTATAATTATTTCGGGCAAACTCCAAGGAGTCCACAGACTCATCGAGGGAGACCCTAACATCATGTCAAGAACAACTATTCGACATTCACACAGTATCTATCATACCTCGCCTTGAACTCATTCATGGTCATAGTACCCACAACAGACTCTGCCAGCTTATTCCACTCATTTACCACTCTCCAAGTAAAAAACCTAGCTCTAACACCCCTGCTAACCATATTCTTGCCCAGCTTCCATGTATGGCTCCTAGTTCTCCCACCACCAGTCCTATTCTTAAAAATATCTTCTGGATTAATTTATAGAAACCCTTCAGTAATTTGAATGTCTCAATCATATCACCCCTTTTCCGCCTATCGACCAATTTTTGCAACCCACAAATCTTCAACCTGTTTTCATAAGGTTCATTCCACAGACCTGCTATCATCTTGGTCACTCGTCTCTGTATCCTCTCCACCTCCTCCCCATCAAGAAGAAACCCTGGCGCCCATATCTGGGCACAGTAGTCTAGATGGGGTCTTATCAAGGCTCGATATAGAGGAACAATAACTTGTTTGTCTCTGCTTGTTAAAGTATTTTTCAGCAACCAAGTGATTTGATGACCTGATTAAGCCACTTTTGCAATGTGCCCCCTAAACTTCAACTCCCTATCTACCAACACTCCCAAATTATTATGAACTGGATGGATATAGGCTAATTTCCAAGCTGCAAGATAGATACCAGTGGAACATGAAGGGAAGTATTCTAGCATTGACAGTACTCAATGCTGGAGTACAAACCTTCCGAAAAATTAATAAATGTCCTAAGGACTAGGAGTCCTTTTTTTTTTTTTTTTTTGGTATCAAAATGGAGAAGATTATTCTGAATCCCTTTCTGGTTAAAAAACAAAGGGGCACTGAGGGGAACAAAGGGGGTACCAATTCAAGTGAAGCATTGGAAGTGAGCAACGATGTGCAGGGTACAAGTGATAACAAGAAAAGAGTGGGAAACGAGAAGAATAACCAGATGGTAATGAAAAAGATAGCATACTTATATGAAGTCCTTCACAGAACAAATTGTGAGATAGAATGGTTGGAGAAATGCCTCGTGAATAGCATGGTAGAGAAGTGAAAGAAGGGAGAATGCAAGGGGAGAGAAAATAGAATATGGTGGAGCAAAACATGGAGATTTTGTATGGAAATTCCATGATAGTGCTTAAGGAGACTGACAACATTGTGTTTCCCTGGAGCCAAAATTAAGAGGTGTTAGCAATGTAAGGATGGAGAAAGGAAAAGGTACTAATGATCTGGCAGGTGACAAGTGTGAGAAGATATTAAATAGTACCTTGTAAAATCAAACAAGAGCGAAGAAGTGAAGATTATGAGTCTACTGCTACGGAGTGATTGAGATGAACTCAAAAACAGAGTTATGATTGCAAAAGAGTCGGTGCACAGGTTCTGCAGGAGGAATGGTGTAGGGTTTATGGATTTGTGGAGCGAGTTTGAATGAAGGACTTATATAATGAGGATAGTTTCTATTTGAATGGATTCAGAGTAAGGTATCTTGAGGAAGTATTGTTCAGTGATAGCCTGGAAGTGCAGAGTCAGGTTGGTTGGTTTATAGATTATTTGGCACAAAATCTACAAAGGTCATACTGTGCCATACTAAAGGTTACAACATTAGCATTTACAGAAAATTTTAAACAATATGTCTGTACAAGAATCTAGTTTCACACAGCAGCATCTATAGATAAACAGAACTGCTGCAGAGGGCACAGCAACACACAAGGTCAGAGGTTATTACAGTAGTGCAAAAATAGTTAACAATATAAGTTAATACACAAAATACGAAACACTAAGCCAAGGAATGCAGAATCTACATATATATAAAATTATAACAGATGCTTTTATAGCAGTACAAAAATATGCAAAAACGGATTATTATATAACATACATGGATGAAAATTAAATTTAGCAATGTAGTATAAACTGAATTTAGCAATACACATATACAGAATTACAAGAAGGTACACAAATAGACAAGGTGTCCAACAGCACTACATGATTATTCGAAAAATAAAGCAGTAAATAAGACGCATACACAAAATTTATGTTAAGCAATGCGGTATCTACATATAAACAAAATTACTGCAGAGGTTTCAACAGTACAGGTTAACATATGTATATACAAAACAAGTCAAGGAAAGCGGTATCTACATATAGTAAGATTATAACAAACATTATACTAATACTTAAAGAGTCAGAAAGGAATTATTATACAGCATATATGCATAAAATTTAAGTTTAGCATTATGGTATTTACATATTAAAAAATTACAGCAGGGTGATACAAATATACAAGATCAAGGCCTACGGTAATACATGATTGGTCAGATTTAACCTAATGAATAATATGTGTGTATAAAAGTTAAGTTAAGCAGAACAGTATTTACATATAAACAAATTTATAGTCAAATGTGTTTGAACAAATTAATTCTTTCTAAAAAATTAAAAACATCATGCAATTTGCCTGAGTCTGCTATCATTTCCCTGAGTACATATGGCTTAGTTAGATAGGTGAAAATTTCATTCCTCACTCGTGTAAATTTTTGACAATCTACCAGAATATGATGAATAGTGAGCTATGTTGCATTTTTTACATATGGGAGGATTATCAGCTCTCAGTAAATGAGAATGTGTATGGTGACTGTGACCTATGCGGAGCCTAGCAAGAACAACCTCCTTCCTTCTCTTTGTACGTTGACTAGAATGCCAGCGTTTAATTTCAGGTTTAATGTAATATAGTTTGTTTGTTAATGCTTCTTGCCATGCTGACTCCCACTGAGCAATTAGCTTTGATCTTATTAGCTGTCTGTAGTCTGAATATGGAACAGTCAAACAGTATGTCGAGAAGGTATGAGCTGATTTAGCAGCTGCATCTGCAGCCTCATTTCCTTTAATTTCGATGTGGCGGGGAATCCAGCAGAACTGAACATCAAAATTAAAGATTTTCATTTTGTGAAACAGGTGTAGCACCTCAAAGTACTGGATGTGGATTATACATAGGAGAGGAGATAGCCTATAAAGAGTTCAATGAGTCTGTATAAATTATACACTTTTGGTAGCAGTTTCCTTTTATATGCACAAGTGCAAGCTGAATGCATGTAACCCTGCTGTATAATTACTGCAGTCTGGTGGGGTCAGATTTGAGATAATAATGTCAGGAAACACAGCAGCACAGGCAACAGAGGTATTAGTTTTTGAACCATCAGTATAGATAGGTAAGAAATCAACGTGTGCTGCTCTGTATGCATTAAACGATTGCAGGTAAATGGTTGATAGGGTATAAGATTTCTGTAGCTGACAAAGTGAGAGGTTGCAGGACTGTGTGCAAACCTGCCATGGAGGAATGCTGTTATGTTTAGTGTGGTTAATGTTGTCAACATTTATATTAACAGCTTGCACGGTTTCTTTAACACACATACCAAAAGGATATATAGCAGTTTGATGTGTGTGATATTGAGCTTCCCAATGCAGAGAGAAGATACTATTCCATGTAGGGTGATCTGGGAGAGATTTTATTTTTAGGGCATGATTAAGAGACAACTGTTTCCGTCGGAGTGATAGAGCCAGTTCATTTGCTTTAACATAGAGATGTTGAGTGGGTGAGGTGCGAAAGGCACCAGTAGCTATCCGTATACCCTGATGATGAATGGAATCCAACCATCATAGGTTACTCGGTCTTGCAGAACCATAGACCTAGGACCCACAATCCAGCTTTAAACGTATAAGTGCACAATAAAGATGGAGCAATGAAGCACGATCAGCACCCCACTCAGTAGAGGATAGAGTGCGAAGGAGGTTCAAAGTTCTTTTGCACTTTTCTCTTAGTTGATGAATGTGTGCTAGAAATGTAAGTTTTCTGTCAAAGATGAGTCCCAAGAACTTGGTTTCTGTTGCTACTGAAATAACTGTATGTCCCATTCTTAGTTCAGGATCTGGGTGATGAGTGCATTTTTGACAGAAGTGTACACAGACACTTTTTTCTGTTGAAATAAATCCATTATTAAGAGACCACAGAGAGACATGATCAATTGCTTGCTGAAGTTGTCTTTCAATTACCCTCATGTTATGTGAGCGACAGTAAATTGTGACGTCATCAACGTATAGAGCATTGTTTACATTGGAAGGAAGCTGTTCAATGATCGAGTTAATTTTAATAGCAAAAAGGGTCACACTTAAGACAGAGCCTTGGGGAATACCCTGTTCTTGACGATATGGTCGAGATAGCGTATTTCCCACTGTGACTTGGAAAGTTCACCTGGACAGAAAGTTTTTAATAAACATAGGGGGTGTCCTTTGAGGTCTACGTTATAGAGATCTTTAATATGCCATATCTCCAGGCTGTGTCATACGCTTTTTCCATGTCAAAAAAAACCGAGACAAGATGTTCTTGCTTCAGAAATGCATCTCTTATACAAGTTTCTAAATGAACCAAATGGTCTAAAGTTGATCGATGTCTACGGAAACCACACTGTGTACTGGAGAGATGATTGTTGCTTTTTAAATACCAGAGAAGTCTGGCATTAACCATTTTCTCTAGTATCTTACAAAGACAGCTGGTCAGATGCAATGGGTCAGTAATTATTTGCTTGTGTTGGATCTTTTCCTGGTTTTGGGATAGCAATGACAACTGACTTATGCCAAGAATTTGGAAACTCTTCCTCTGCAAGTATTCTATTGTATAATAAGAGAAGATCCATAGAGGATGATGGCAGATTTTTTTATCATTTCATAATGGATGTCATCAGGTCCTACTGAACTAGGGTGAGATTGAAGGAGAGCCCTTTATAGTTCTTCCTGATTACATGGCTGAAGAATGTTGGTAGAAAAATTAAGCCTTTGTTTCTCTTGCTGATCTTTCAGTATTAAAAATTCAGGAGAATATGAAGCTGTTACTGAGATTCTAGCAAAAGTTTCTCCCAAAGTATCTGCAATAGCTATGGGATCAGCAATAACACTTCCATTATGGTCTAAGGTACACAAACAATGTATTCTATATCTGCCTTTCATTTTCCAGATTTTATCCCATGCAATTTTTGGACTGGTCGTTTGATTAAATGATGTAGTAAATTGGATCCATGATTGTTTTTGACTCTGATGTCTTACATAAAGTGCTTTGGCTCGAGCACGCTTGAAAGTTATTAAATTTGATGTGGTGGGTAGCTACGAAATATGCCCCAAGCTCTGTGTTGATCTTTTTGGGCTGTCTGATATTATGGGTTCCACCAAGGCTTTGGATAGATTGGAAACCGAGATGATGTTTTTGGGATGGTGACTGTTGCTGCCTGGACAATGCATTCTGTTATATATTTTACCTCTTCATTGATAGATGATTGATTGATGGTATCAGCATTAAATTTTGCAAGATGAGAGAAGGTGTTCCAGTCAGCCTGGTCAATTTTCCATATAGGTATCCATGTGGGTGAACATGGTTCCTGTGAAGACATTGTGCAGAGAACAGGAAAGTGATCACTTTCAAATATGTTCTTTTCAACATCCCACGTGAGTAGTGGAAGAATGGAAGGGGAACAGATTTTAAGATCAACTGCAGAATATGAACGGGTAGGCATATGGAAGAAAGTATTGAGCTTATTATTTAAAAGGGAGAGGTTATTATTATCAAGAATTCTTTTAATGATTCGACCTCGTTTATTAGTATTGGTACTACCCCATAGATTATTGTGACCATTAAAGTCACCCATCAAAAGTATCGGTTCAGGCAGTTGCGAGATAAGGTTATCAAGATCAATTTCATTTAACTCGGCATTTGGTTGTAAATAAATTGAGCATACTGTAATAAGAAATCCCACAGAGAAGCGAATCGCTACTGTTTTCAGAGAACAATTAAGTTGGACCTGATGGAAAGGAATGTGACTGCCCACTAGAATGGCTACTCCTCCATGAGCAGGACCACCTCCAGTTCTGTCCTTACGTACAACAGTGAAATTCCTAAAGGTACGGTCTTCATTGGGTCTTAAGTACGTTTCCTATAGACAGAAAGGTTTGTGTTTCTGCAACGACATCATGACATCATCAATATTCTGACGAATCCCACGACAGTTCCATTGTAAAAATTTTCCTATTGTCTTGATTTTATTGACTTGTCTGGTTTTTGGGAGGTAGAGGGCTTACCTTTGTCAGATTTATATTTATCCACTGTTTTAGAGAAGTATGGATGGCCAGTGTCCATCTCTTCCTTTGGTAGAGTGTTCAAAACATCAAATGTGTTAGGGTCAGTTGGTATGTTTAGTTTGCTTTCAGCGGGTACTGAGGTATCCATTTATTCTGTGCGAGTGTCTGGTAGTTTATATTTGAGTGATGTCTCCGCCATAATTTTTTTGACAGGTGAATTTTCATCGAATGGGGCCAGTTTTGAAGTTGTCTCTGGAGCAAGGCCATAGGTCTTCTGATTAATGCACTCAACAGAGAAGCACTTGTGATCGTAAAGTTTGGTTATGGTTAAATTATCAGACTGTGGAATAGACATACATGTTTGAGTTGCTGTTGGCACTTTTTTAATTGTTATTTTTTCAGCATAAGAGGATCATAGAACAGGTGTAATGGTGGCCAGCTTTCTTTTTGCATCCTGATATGTTTTGTTCTGTTTTAATTTTTTTATCACTTTTTCATCTTTCTATTTTTGACATGCATGAGAGTAACCTGGATGATCTCCCTGACAGTTGACACATTTAGCTTTTTTTTCACAGCAAGATTTATTATCATGTTCTTTACTACCACATCGGGCACAGGTAGTAGAACCACGACAGGTAGTTTAAGCATGTCCATATCTTTGACATTTAGAGCATCTCAGCATATTAGGGATGTACATTCTAACAGGACAACTGAGATACCCTGCTTTTACAGATGCCAGAGGCTTAGGTGTATCAAAAGTAAGGATGATTTTATTGGTTGAGACCAGGCGACCATCCCTACATATCAGGATGCGCCTCACACCAGTCACTCCTTGATCTTTAAGCTCTGAACCTATCTCCTCATCAGGAACATCAAGGAGATCCCATTCTGATATCACTCCTCTACTGGAATTGAGTGTTCTGTGAGGTGTTACTGCAATTTGTATTCCACCCATTGTCGTTGCTCTCAATAGTTTCTCGGGATGTTGTTTACACACTGTTTCCATGAGGATATCACCAGAACGCAATTTCTTGACAGTTTTGGGAGGTCCTGCCAGTCCTTCTAAACCTTTTTGGATAAGGAAGGGCAACATTTTCCCAATTGGTTTTTCACCTGTTGCATGAATGATTAAAAAGGTTGGTACATTTAGGTTAGTATCCGATATCTTTTGTTTCTTGCTTCTGTTTCCATATGCTGTATCTATAGTATCAGTACTTGGTTGGGACTTTGTTAGGGTCCCTGAAACATTTGAGGATGATGGATTCATATTTAAGGGGTTTTTAATTCAGCAGTAGTGCAAGACTACTAGGATCCCCCCTTTCCGGATGTCCACGGGTCGCACCGCTTGACAAACACAGCAGCAGGGCATTGAATCCCAGTGATGGTGGTCTGGAAAAACGATAGTAAAAAAAGACTCAGGAGAAGTAGAGCAAAGAATACGGGAAGAAAAGCAAAGAAAAAGAGGAAGAATGAAAAGTGCCAGTACCATCACTGGGAGGTCCTCCGAACAGGTGCCCCACATGGAGGTGGCAGAGTCAGGAAAACTAGTGTTTGGGGAATGCAAGTATGTGTGGGTGTAGACAATCCAGAGATCAGTGAGTGGGAGAGAGAGATCACATGACATCTGCAAAGCTATATGAATGCAGCTCCTCAGGTCATTAGTGGGATAATCACTGCAAGATGTAAGAGAGGTTGTGGAGAAGTAGATATTGCAGTTTGTGTATGCTAATGCCAGAAGTATATGGAATACGGAAGAGGAGTTGATGGCACTGATTAGTTCATCTTAGCCTAAAGTAATAGTCATCCGTGAAAAGGGAGCTTGATAAAAAGCCTTCTCGACAAAGTATAATTGGCTAAATTATAAAAATAAAAGACTTGGATGTGCATTATGTAAATGAACCAGAACTCTTGCAGTGTTAAGCATTAGCATGAAGAGGACTTCTGTCTTTAAGAAAGAAATATCATAAACAGCAGGACATAAAGCTGCTTGCAGAAACTGACAAAGAGCCCTTGAAAATCTGTGTTTAAAAAGTTCATCATGTGCAAAATTAATAACAAAGAATTTACAAACAACATATAGCTTGGCCACAGAAAATTAGTCTTTCATCAGTTTTAATTTGAGATTGATCTACAAGAATTAAATGGGATCAATATGGATCATATTCTTCATTCAACTAAGGCTTGTATTAATATCTCAAACCGTACTAGTAATGAAATGAGAAAAAATATGGCTAAATAAGAAATAAAAGTGTGAGACTGAACAGTAAAATTTCATTCATGATTGATAACCACATATCTGCTATAATGTATACATTTCAATTTGTACATTGATCAGTCCAGCCATAAATTTGTTCTTAGACTTCACTGAACACCATTGGTACTGCAAAAGCGATGTTTACTTCTATGCTCAATTGTCTTAAGAAATCTCAGTTTGTGTTACATGCAGTGGTATAGAACTGTTATGAGTAAAATTGGGGTTACAAAACCAACAGCACTGAGTTTCTAGTCTGCTTTGGCTGTATGGAATAATTTTCAAGTTCATAATTTTCAAGAAGCAAAGAATGATTCAAATTGAGACCAAAAAGAAAGATGTATATACTGAAGGACTACAGAAAAAATTGCAACTATAAACTTTATATAAGACTTAGGTATAATGCTCTTCATTTGGATTTACAGAACATAATATAGATATGTATATGACAAATAAAAAATAATAATAATAATAAATAAATAAATAAATAAATAAATAATAAAAAATAGAATTTGTATACATTTCATGGAAGATAAATAGTGTCAGGACAATTTCACAAAGATGATGATAAAGCTGCTGATAATCTGGGATTTCAAGGAGTTATTCCCCAACTCAATCCAAAAGTTTTCTGCAGAACTTTGAACAATCAATAGAAAGCAGGCTGCTTGATAGTAAAAATGCTAATTAAGGGTGTCAGTTCAAGTACTTGATAACAAATGGCCTAAAGATATTAACTTTCAAGTGAAATTTAGTGAAAATGGAGACAAAAAATTGTCAATTGGGCTTCAATTAAGTTAAAAAGATACAATTTGTGGATTTTGGAAATACTTAATTGTAAAGCTAGTTTTAAAAAATTTAAGAATTTAAAGAACATTCTCAGTATGATACCAATTTCAACAAATAAACATGAATGAGGATTTTCACAAACGAATCTGATTATCAGTCCAAGAGCTCTGTTGATGTCAGGAACAATTTCTTTGCTACAATTTTTTGAAATTGCAGGTACACTGCTGACAGTCTTTGATTTATCAAAATGAAGACAATGCAGAAGAGAAGCTTTGTGGCTGCTTAAGACGTCATTTAGCAACAGACACATACAGTAATGGAAGAAGTCAGCATACTGTGTAGAATGAGAACGTAATAAAAATTTGGAATAAATTTATGCTTAATAAACTGTGGATTTTATAATTAGTATGTGTTTCTTATTCCACAAATATTCTTGCACTATGAAATAACAATATCAGCAAATAATTCTTTAAAGTACTGAGTTACTGAGTAATAATTTTGCATGGGTGTACTATCCAAGTGGAGATATGACATCTGACATTGCCACATGTGACAGTGACTGATACGAGAATAGAGGAAGATGAATGGGAAGTGCTTATGATATTGCAGAACCTTAATGCAAACACAGCCATGGGATTACATGCATAAAGATGTAAGCCATGTATTTGCAAGGGAATTGATAGTTCCTCTAATCAAGCTGTTTGACTTATGCCAGGGAGCAGAAATATGGCAAAATAGTTCCAATGAATAAAAGGGGGCTTTAAGACACAAGTAATTACAGACCAATTGGATTCTCAGGAGTGGTGATTAAGGTATTAGAGAAGTTAGTAAAAAGATAAATTAAGGACTATGTGGATAAGAATATGATACTTTATAGGGGGTCAGGCCTTGGACCATTGTTGTTCAGTCTATACATTAATGATAGTAGGAAGGAATGGACAGGAGATGTTCCACTGTTTGCCAATAATGCAAGTATAGGCAGGACAATAAGAGATGCTAATAATATTCAACACTTACAGAATGATTTAAATAGGTTGGAAATGTGGGCAAATAATAATAGCTATCAATTCAATGTTAGTAAGTGCAAAGTTATACACTTTGGCATGATGAGATTTCCACCAGCTCACACTGGTGAGATTGTGTTTGGAGAAACTTACAAGGCTAGGAATCTTGGAGTTATAGTGGATAAGAAACAGAGTTTCAAAGGTCATATTGCCAAAAACTGCATATTCAACTCAGAGGATAATTGCAATGTTGAAACAACACTGACATAAGATTATAGAAGTCATTTTGCCTCCTTACAAAGCCTTGATACAACCACACCTTGCTATACTGTGCACAGATTTGATCTTCTGGGTTCAGAGAGGATAAAGAAGTTATGGAAAGGATACAAAGAATAGTTAAAAATATGATATCATGATTATGGAACATAAATTATAAGGACAGATTGAATGTATGCAGATTATTATCATCATCATCATTATCTGACTTCCATGGAGTCAAGAGACTCATCGTGGGAGGTACACAATATAGCACACAATGCTCATTTAACCGTGCCTTTAACTGATTCAATGTGTCTGTCTAGATGCACAATACATTCAGGAAATGCATTCCACTCACCAACCACTCTCCATGCAAAGAACCTTCTCTTCACTCCTCTGTTCACACCCTCCTTATACAGTTTCAAGCGATGGCTTCTTGTTCTACTCTCCCCCCCCCTCCCTCTCCCATTCTATGAAAAATCTCTTCCATGTCAACCTAATAACAGTCCCTGACTAGCCTATATGTCTCAATCATATCCCCCCCATTGCTCCTATTTATGAGGCTTTGTAACTTGCATTCTCTCAATCTGTACTCACACTTCACATTCCAAAGACCACCTTTGTGAATCTTCTCTGGATCCTTTCTAACATATCCTCATCACCATGAAAATCTTGTAACCAAATCTGTGCACAATAATCCATATGAGGCCTGATCAAGGTTTATACAATGGCATCACAACCTCTCTATTTCTGCATGTCTGGGTCCTCCGTATCATTGCCATTTATCCAATGTGACGTCTTCACAACTTGTGCAGTGTGGCCCCTGAATTTCAGACCCTTGTCTACAACCACTTGCAGATCTCCCATCTCCTCTACCTCCTTTAAAGTTTCCTCACCAGGTGTGTACATCCCATCGTTGCTTACCAAATCTCAAAACCTTACACTTTGCAACATTACTTGCCCATTCTTGCATTACATTCAAGTTCTCCTGTAAGGCCATAATATCCACTTGACTCTGCATTGCTCTCCCCAATTTTGCATCATCTGCAAACAGCTGCAGATCATTTGTTAAGCCAATCCCAATATCATTAACATACAAATTGAACAACAATGGTCCCAAAACTGACTCCTGCTGTACACTCTTAGTGACCTTTCTCTTTCAGGATACTGCATTCCATATACATATTCAACTCAGAGGATAATTGCAATGTTGAAACGAACACTGACATAAGAATATAGAAGTCATTATGCCTCCTTCGTACCTACTTTCTGATACCTATCTGACAGCCAATCACTAATCCAACTCAGAAGTTTGTAATCCAATTCCATCTGTTTCAATTTATTTAACAGCTTGTCATGTGGCAGTCTATCAAAAGCCTTTGCAAAATCCAAGTACACCACTGCGTATGCATCTTCCCTGTCCAAGGTACTTATCACCTTGTTATACTACATAAGTAATAAATTATACGAGTTGCCGAAAGGTGTCTCATCTTTAATAATAAGATGAGACATCTTTTGACAATAGGTAAAGATGACTTCTCCATTGCTTCCCCCTTGGTATCACCACGTATGGATCTGGCTCCCACTGACGAGACCTCAATAAAGGTCGAAATTTATAGGCCTCCCACCGACCACTACCGGTCTGGGTAGTGGCCCTTCCCTTAATGCATGGCATTATACATGTCTGCAAGGAGATCTGCTTTACATTATGGGAGATACTAAGACAAGGAGTGATGAGAGCTTGGTCCACCTTTACTACGAGTTGTCTCAGTCATGAAGATACTTCAGGTGCAAACTTCGTTTGCTTACACTTGGATAAAGGATTAAACTAAATTTATTATAGTCTAACCAAGTGGGAAAAAACTTCCTACATAAGTTAGTAAAATATGATCTTCCTTTAACAAACCGACTGATAACTACAGAGAATACTGCTGTTATCAACCTATTTCTTCATCCTACTTCCCACCAATCTCTCCAGTACCTTCACCACAACTCCAGATATACAGATTGGCCTATAATGTGATGCTACAGCCTTATCATCACCTTGTAGTGGAACAATTTTACCCTCCTTCCACTCCCTTGGAACCTGTGCTGTTGTAAGACTTTTATTAAACAGGCATGCCAATGCTACAGCCAGTTCCCTGGAACATTCCCTTAAGATGCGTGGTGATATGTCGTCAAATTCTATCGCCTTATTGACATCAAGGTTATTTATTTCCTCAAATACCTCCTGATCACTCTACACTTAAGTTCCTCATGATTCTACCCTGATCAGTCTGAATGCATATAATGTAAAGAAGTTCATTCGAAGGTATAACAGCTGTTACAAGTGAGAATCTTCGACTCCCTGGATGCAGACACTGGTAAACAGGGGAAAGGAGGCTGATATAATGGAGGCCTATAAATCCCAGTTGAATAGGAAACAAAAAATAAATCATTAAAATATCACACTGTCAGTACACTGTTCAAACCAATTTAAAATATATATGAACAAGTGGGTTTGGACAGAAATAATCAGAGTAAAAATCTCAGGAGTGAGTTTTAAGAAAAAATAAGGGCAGTGAACAGTATTAGTGTTGCTTAACAACTGGGAGGATTTTCACATAGCATGAGGAATGATAAGAACCAAACACAGCATCTGACCAAATGTTTAATTCTTATCTTAATGTAGTGTAGCCAATTATTAGGTATCCAACAGGTAAAACAAAAGATGGGCTGTCAATTTTGGACTTATCTGACCAAACTGTATTCCATACTGGCTAAAACCACAAACAAATATGATGTTACAACCTGAATTAAAAGTACACTGGAGGAGGTGTAGAACAGTTATACAAGTCCCCTGCAGTTTTGTCAAGGATGTAAGGTGAACAGTCAAAAGTCAGGAAACCCCATTAACATTAGAATCATTAATGAAAAAGAAGTAAAGCTAGAAGAGGATTTACAGAAATACCATTCGATATAATAAATTAATGAAACAAAGAAAACTAAAAGAGGTAACATATTTCAAAATGCTAATTACAAGAGCTGTATTCAGACATGATCAAGAAAATAAAAAAAAAGTGGCTATAGCATTTAAAAACTAAACATAATGATAAAATGAATGGAAAATAATTTCATGGAGGGTGATATGGTCTAATTTCAACACAGGCAGTGAACAATAAAACTTGTTTATATCTAGTTGACAGAGTAGTTAAATTACATGCTCCCAACAAGCAAACAGACTGCCAGTTCGAATCCCACAATCAGCACAGATGTGACCGGCTTTGGGTGGGAGGTGAATTTCATTGCCTGATGTAAGAATAATGTCCCTTTTGCCTAAAGTAGCTTGAAAAAGTGTCATGTTTGTTCTCCAGAGAAGAATTTCTAGACAGTGTAAAATAAATTTTAAAATTAAAAAAATCAAAAAATTAAATGACTTAAAAAAAAACTTAGCCCACTCACAGGACTAACATACTAAATGTTTAAACAAGCTTAATGGGCAGGATTCACACACACACACACACACATATATATATATAATAAAATAAAATCAAAACAAAGTTGTCAATAGAAGATTTTAATTGGAAGTATTAAGGATTTTTTTTGAATCATTAGCGATGCTCTGAGAAAATTGGAAGAAAACGGGAAATCTAATAATAGCGTTGAGTATCTAACTGCATTTCTGTTCACAAAATAGATATACCAACACTGTGTTCTTCCAATATTATTGTTATTACAGGCAACTCCAAGAAGTCATAGACTCACCCATGAAGGCCCTAAACACTTGCCAAGCACTAACCAACATTTACACAATATCTGTCATACTTCGCTTTGAATTCATTCAATGACCTAGCATCAACAACAGAATCTAGAAAAAATTCTACTGAAAAGTAGAAAAATTTCCTTTGTATCAATCCTATAAAAATCTTGAAGTAGTTTAAGTATTTTCCATGTCTGTGTCATATAGCCTCTCTTCTATCTATGAAATGATTTCTGTAATCCACAAATATTCAACCTATCCACATAAGCTGCATTCAACAGACCTGCCACTATCTTGGTCACTTGCTTTTGGATCCTCTCCATCTCTTCCTCATCCCCAAGAAACCCAGCTGACATTGTACAGATGGGGTTCCTCATTAAGGTCTTATAAAGAGGTATAATAACTTATCTCTGCTCGCCTGGGTGTCTTTAATAATCAGACAATCCTATGAACTATTTAGCCACTTCTGCAATATTTCCTCTGAACTTAAATTCCCTATCAACCAATATTCCCAAAAACCCTCTGGCTTCATCAATTTCCTGGAGTACAGCTCCATCAGTGTAGTACATAGTTGGTAATCTTTTCACCACAAAATGCATAACTCTGCCAGATTAAACTGACAATCATTCTTCTTTGACCTCCTTCCTCTCCAGTCTATTTAAATCATCTTGCCAGATTTTAACACATCTTTATTGACTATTACTCTACCCAATTTGACATCATCATCAGCAAACAACTAAATATTTCCTCTCAGATAATTTTCTAATTAAAAGAAACACGTATTAACCACAGTGAAAATTATTTAATTGTAAATATTTCATCCTTAGTATCTTAGGACATCATCAATATAATAGTTTAAACAATAATAGGAATAACATACAGTTAGGGCGCATGATTACAATAGAATCTCATTAAATGTGCGTAACGTGTTACAGAAGTAAAAAAAAAATAAATAAATAAATAAAATAATAATAATAATCATTTTACACAATTTTGTATGACAATTTCCCATACTTGAGGAATAGTAAGAACGTCATTGCGGATGTTGAGAGAGGCCAGATTTCTGCGGTTTAAAAAGACGAATGTGGTCTTGATGTTCTGAGATGTGTTTCTGAACAGACCTACCTGTCTGTCCAAAGTAAGACAATTTGCATGAGCATGGAATCTCATAAATGCCAGGCAACATCAAAGATGAGAGTTTGGCCTTAGGAGAAGGTAACAAGTTGTAAATTTGGTTGATAGGTGTGTAAGTATTGCAAAATTGTATTTCTTCATAATTTTAGATAGACGTTTGGAGATGCCTTTGACGTAAGTCAAAGTACAGTAGTTTAAACAATAATAGGAATAACATAGAGTTAGGGCACATGATTACAATAGAATCTCATTAAACGTGCGTAATGTTAAACAAGCTGAAGCCCTACTACATAGACCAAATTTAAACCACAACGACGTTCTTACTATTCCTAAAGTATGGGAAATTGTCATACAAAATTGTGTAAAACAATCATTAGTTGTTTTTTTTTTACTTCTGTTTATGCACGTTTAATGAGATTTTATTGTAATCATGCGCCCTAACTGCATGTTATTCCTATTATTGTTTAAACTACTGTACTGATGATATTCTAAGATACTTAGGATGAAATATTTACAATTAAATAATTTTCACTGTGGTTAATACGTGTGTTTCTTTTAATTATGATCTCACCACAGGTTTCGTTATTTAAAAAAATAAAAGATAATTTTCTATATCATTAATGTAAAAATTAAATAGCAGTACCCCATAACCATCCCCATTTGATGCCATTTATGTAATTAACATTAGAATTATCCTTTGCAAAGTCCAGCAGTATCATTATGTAGCCATTACCTTTATCCAGCAACTCAAAAGTGAGTAAAGCTACTGAGGCATGACCGACCCTTAACAAAGCCATGCTGTCCTCCATATGGTATCTAATTCCTATCCATCCCTTCCACGATTTTTCCCTAAACCAACTTTTCCAATACCCTAACCACCACTCTTGAGATGATGATTGGTTGATGATTTGCTACCACTCTTGAGATGATGATTGGTTGATGATTTGCTACCACAGTCTTCTTGGGGGTCATGTCGTGATCCCTGTTGGCTTGTTTACAAACCGTGAATTCTGCTGCCAGCAATCTACAGTACAGTATAGTATAATACAGTAATTCTATAGTGCTACTAGCATCCTCTTTATCACAGACACAATGACTAAAACTCAATGACCTTTATAGGAACCAGCCCTGACAATCATCTCACACAATATAGAGGGCCTCTCCTCTTTAAAAGAAGATCTTATTGCTCAAATGTGTCAAGAACAAAAATGTGATATTTTATGTCTACAGGAGACACATAAAGGACCTCAAGAAGCCAGACCAAAAATTGCTGGAATGAAGCTCATTAAAGAAATACCACATGAAAAATATGGAAGTGCTATTTTCACTCGGCAGGAGATTCAGGTTACAGGATGCCTAACCACAAGCCAAAAAAACATACAAATCCTTGGAATAGATCTGGATAACATCAGTATTTTCTCAGTATATAAACCACCTAGTATAACCTTTGCTTTTGAAATTTCCCAGTATTTGACACAAAGGAAACTTGCTATTATTATGGGCGACTTTAATAGTCATAGCACACAGTGGGGTTACAGTGAAACAAATCAGGATGGAGAGTTAGTCAAACATTGGGCTGAAAGTAATCAGAAGAGTCTTATACACGATCCAAAACAGCCATCATCATTTATCAGTGGAAGATGGAAAAGAGAATATAACCCAGATCTTGGATTTGTTAGTAATAAAATAGTTAATCTGTGCACTAAACAGGTACTTGCACCCATCCCAAGTTCACAACACAGACCAATACTGCTGCAAGTTTTCCCACCAGTCCGACTTAAGGAGATCCCACTTAGAAGACGCTTTAATTTTTAAAAAGGTAACTGGGAACAGTTCTCCAGAGAATTAGACATAAACTTGTCTGGCATTTCACCCACACCACAAAATTAAGGAAAGTCCATCCAAGCTATTAGACGGTCTGCTACCAGGCGCATCCCAAGAGGTTGTAGAACAGTTATATACCAGGTTTTACAGAACACAATGTGGAAATATATGAAAGATATTGTGACCTATATGATAAAGATCCATTTTCATCAGAAATAATTGATGCAGGAGAGGAACTTATAGCAGCACTGTCTGAAAAAAGAAGTCAACAATGGGCAGAGAAAATTAAAAGCTTAGATATGAAACACAGTAGTAGGAAAGCTAGGCTTTTACTCAAAATTATCTGGTGACCCCACAACTGGAGTTAATATAAATGCAAACCAAATTGCAACTCAGCTATCTCTGAATGGTAAACCGAGCACCAAAGTTAAAGTACCTAAAGATTACAATAAAAAAGTTAGGGATTCAGAAAATAATTTCTTCGAAGAACCATTTACTAGAAAATGCCCTAAAAGTCTTAAAACCAGGAATAGCTGCCAATATAGATGATATTAGAAATGAGATAATAAGAAACCTGGGAGAAAAGGCAAAGGAGTGGTTGTTTTCAACTTTTGCTGGAAATTTTCTAAAATACCCAGCATATGGAGCCAAATGAAAGCAATACCTATCCTGAAACAGGGTAAACCTGCTTAGGATCCAAAGAGCTACAGGCCTATAGCTCTTCTATGCTCAACGCTGAAGCAGTATGCGAGGTTAATCTTGAACAGACTAATCCCAGAAATAGAGAAAGTGCTGATAAAAGAACAGGCAGGATTTAGACCAGGAAGATCATGCACTGGTATTAAACTTAACACAGTTTATTGAGGATGGCTTTGAAAGGAGGTTAGCAACAGGAGCTGTATGTATAGATTTGACAGCAGCATATGACATACTAAATCTTAGCAAGCTTATAGTTAAAATTTACAGCATGACAAACACTTATCGGTAAGTGGAGGTATTCAGATTGCTGCTATTCAGCAGGAGATTCTTTGTTGATTTTCAAGGAAAAAAGAGTGGATGGCATATCCAGAAAAATGGTCTACCTCAGGGAAGTGTACTCTCTCTGCAGATGACCGGGCAATAGCTTATCAAGCAAAATCCTTTGATAACATTGAGAAGCAGCTCACACAAGAACTAGAAACCCTTACAGTTTACTATAAGGAAAACCAACTGAAACCAAATCCCAGTAAAACTCAAATGTGTCTTTTCCATCTCAATAATAGGGAGGCAAGGAGAGAGCTGAATATAGAATGGAATGGCATGAAATTGGTCAATTATTGAAATCCAACTTACCTAGGTGTCATGCTAGATAGGAGACCTTAAATTATAAGCAACACATAGAAAAGACAGCACTTAAAATTCAAACACGTAATAATATCCTGCACCGATTAACATCATCTTGGTGGAGTGCAAGTCCAACAAGTACTGCACACCTCTGCACTGGCACTTTGCTTTTCGATAGCCGAGTATGCTAGCCCTGTTTGGGAAAGTTCATCACATGTCAAAATTATTGACAGGGTTCTTAATGAAACATGTTGGCACGTTACCGGCTGTCTTAAGCCTACAAAAATTGACCATCTATACTCGCTGTCTGGTATTGCACCTCCTCATAATATCAGAAGAACAACACAAAGTAGATATGACAACAACAGAAACAACAACTAAAGATGAACAGCATCATTTGTATGGACATGTTGCAGGTAAATAGGAGGGTAAACTCAAGGAAAAGTTTTATTCACTCAGTAGAACCATTAGTTGATTCCATAAAAGCCACATGGTCAACAATGTGGCAAGAACAATCTCCAGAGGCTCTGAACTTAAACGAATCTCTTCCATCCGGCTTACATCTAGACTGGCAAAGATGGAAGACATTGAATAGACTTCATTCTGGAATGGGCAGATCAAAGCAGAATATGGCTAGATGGGGCTACACAGACAATGACAGCTGCTGCTCATGTGGTGAAACACAAACCATGGATCATCTTCTGCAATTCTGCCTAATAGATATTAATAATATATGTACCCGAGAAGATTTAATGCAGTGTAATGCAACAGCTTTAAAGTATATTAATCACTGGATGAGTGAAATTTGTCATTTTATGTTTTTGTGTAACATTTTATGCAAGTGGCATTTTTGTCTCTTAATGTATGCTTTTAATGTCTATTTCTTTAAATGTATGCTTTTAATCATTTATATGTATCATCTTACATTTTCTGTAGTTTGCGCACGAAATAAATAAATAAATAACCACAGTTTTCAAGCCTCCTTTATTTTTATTTTTATTTTTTTATGTGGTTACCATCCATGAAAGGTTATTACTCAACCTATAGTGCATTTGTACCAATGGTGGGCTAAGGATTTTTTTTTTTTCATTTTTGTCAATTTTTATATATTTTTTTGGTATTTTTTTATTTATTTTTACATGGTCTGGAAGCCCTGCTCTAGAAACCAAATGGAACTTTTTCATCCACTTCAGGATTCCAATAAGTGAGGCAGTGGTCTCATACTGGATGATGAGATTTATCTTCCACCTAAAGGCAATCATAGATGTTTATCCATGCCCACAGTGGGATTCGAACCCACAACCTGTTGGCTGGAAAGCAGGCATGCTAACCACTTGGCCAACCAGGCTGGCCTTTAAGCAATAAAACTACTTTCTCTGCTTTCCATCCTTTGGGAGCATCCCAGAGCTAGACATAATTAAACATGTGGTCAAGGCATTGTCAATTTCCTAGTGCCTTCTCATCATACTTGAGCTGATATACCATCTAAACCCATAGCTGTATTCCCATCAGGGTTATATAATATCCTATACACCTGCAGTTCATCTATCTTTCTGTCCACATCAGCCCTTGTCTCTCTTGTTACTGCAATATCTCTACCTAGATGATATACCCTTGCAAAGCTAAATCACTTCATAATTTAACTATTTCATCTGCTTCAGTTATCCCCCACCATTCACATTTGTCAAAATTATTCTACCATAATCATTCTTCCTTTTACTTACCAGATACCAAAAAAACTCTTTGGGATTACCTTTGGCATGCACAGCTAATTTCCTCTCCGCTCCTGATTTTGCTTCCTTACCTGAGTCACCTTCTGACCAATATTTGTACTTCTCATGTGCCTCCATTGAACTCCCAACTGATTCATACTCCTTACTCTAGGAGTGAAGCAGTGTTCTGTTATTACTTTCTTTAAACATTCCTTTACCATGTATATTATTTCTGGGAAAACTCCAATGTTACTCCTCTTTATAAACTATTATAATTACAGCTATTTTGCCTGCTTCAGTTTAGGAGTACCCCTGTTTAAATGTCATTGGTTATTTACTCATGGATTCTTAGGGCATTATGAGTGTAGATGTACTAAAAAGTATATGTAGCCTAAGGAATAGAAAATTGCACATACCTTTTTCTGGGTGTTGTGGCTTTTCCTCAGTCTGCGATGTCGAAAACTGCAGAGTGGGGGGGGGGGGGGGGGCAGTTCCAAGCAATGTTCTGAGTTTGTGATAATTAACAGCTCTGCAGTTCCACACACACACCCCTTCTTATATGAAAATTCCATATCTCAATCCACTTCCCAGATGAAGTCACAGGATCACTCTCACCGAACTGCCTACCCCCCCCCCACACACACACTCTGCAGTTTTCGACATCGCAGACTGAGGAAAAGCCACAACACCCAGAAAAAGGTATGTGCAATTTTCTATTCCTTAGGCTACATATACTTTTTAGTACATCTACACTCATAATGCCCTAAGAATCCATGAGTAAATAGCCAATGACATTTAAACAGGGGTACTCCTAAACTGAAGCAGGCAAAATAGCTGTAATTATAATAATTCCTTTACCACTTTCTATGCACTATCAACAGTCAATCTTTGCAGTTTCTCAAGCCACTGCAATGTTCCAAGCAATGTTCTGAATTTGTGATAATTAACAGCTCTGCAGTTCCACACACACACCCCTTCTTATATGAAAATTCCATATCTCAATCCACTTCCCAGATGAAGTCACAGGATCACTCTCACCGAATGGCAGCAATGTAGTCAATGTTATAAACAAAGAAATCATATGATGTAATTGCTAGATCTAGAACTTTGTTTATAACATTGACCTCTAGCACCTTCTATCCCATACTTTCTCAAGGTAATTATTCCTCAGTAACTGCACAAATTTCATTCCCTTCCACCCATGTGTCCTTTTCTCCTTTTGACCTATGTTCCCATAATTAAATTCTCCTAAAACACTTACTTGCCCTCCACTCATTGAACCCTTCCAATGCATACCATCCACATCATCCTTTGCATTTCATGGTGTATATATACAATTGGTTGCTGGTCTCATCTCTTCTTCTTGTTCTCAGTTGTATCACTTACAAGACATTTCTGCAGTCATTCAAGCTCTCGCTTCATCGTATGAAGGACTGCACAACTGCATCATTTCTCTCAGTTGACTATATACATGGTCAATTCTTCATTATTCACATCATCAATGCTGTTATATTTATAATCTTCACTTTTACTCTCTCTCATTCTCTCTCTCTCTCTGGATCTTATCCTGTAGCCCTCCATTCCTCACATTTTCACACCTATTCCCTGTTACATCCACTGCTTCACTCTTTCTTGACCCAACCAGCAATTCCAGCACTCGCTTTCGAAACACTTCATACACACTCACTCACCACTCTCTTTCAAATTAAAGTCCACTCACTTTTGGTAAAGAATACATTTCACAGAGTACACAACATGAAGTCCACTGGGTTGAATTCATTTAATAACTTCTTGGTAATGCTGTTGTTGTTTGCATCAGTGCTATGTGCCATGCTATGGAATGTACTGTTACAAAAAATAAAATAAAATAAATAAAAATAAATAAAGATGAGTGTAAGTTAACATGGCAGTTTGCACAAGATATAAGAAAAATCTTACTGACTATGCCACTGCTGATATAGATGTACCCACAGCAGCTCATGATACTCTTATATCCTGAATTGCAATAACTACACACATACTTCAAACGTCTGAGTTGTAGAAATTTTTTACTTGGTACGGTAACCAGCCAAGGTCGGCTCAATGCAATAAGCAGGTGATGTGTTGCATCAGGGCATCTTCTTCAAGGGGTGCTGAAGCGAGTAGAAAAATATAAAATATAAACTCATTTTATTATTATTATGTGACAACTACAGGGAATCCAAAGACTCATTGAGGGAGGGCACCTATTCTACAGCTGTCGGTCTCTACCACTCAATTCACCAAACACAATGAACCGCAATTACACCAACGCCATCTGCCACCCACAACTCCCCCACCCCCACTAGTATTTTCACAGACAATCACAAGCATACATGCCCATGGCAGGACTTGAACCCGCAGCCTTTTGGATGGAGAGCAGATATGCTCTCCATCCAAAAGTCCATCTCCATCACTTGGCCAACCAGACAGACAAAAATCAGAGAGTGCTCGGAATTGAACTGAGGACCTCTTGATCTGCTGTCGAATGCTCTAGCTGAGCTACATCCCCACTCACTAACATTTTAATATTATCGTTTATTAAATGTGGATGTGCACTAAATATATTGTAATAAATACTGCGCCTTTTAGTAACATTTAGCAAAAACTGAAAGTTGTTTTTGGCCTATGCATAGTATAGAGTTGGCAGAAGCAATAGATGCACCGGGTGCTCATTCGGGGCACTGCGTTTCAGAGGGTGCCCTTACGCTACTGACACTTTCTTTTTTATCCCGTTTTAGCTTCTATTAGGAAGTGACATTTGGGCATTGTTTGTAAAGCATTGAATTGTTGATTGCTAAACACACAGTGAATGTGTAGTTAATTCACACTGACATATGTAAATTCAAAATTTAACCTTTATAAATCAAAGAAAAATTTATGTACTTCTTTAAGTATTTATTTTTATTTTTTATTTACATTTATTTTTAATGTCTTACCAATTTTTTTGTTAAATCGATTTTTTTTTAAAATTTCAGAATGGAACTCCTGGAACAGAATTATAAATCTAATTTTCTACTGGTTTAAAGGTTTTCACAGATAGTATTCAATATCTATTACTTCATTTTACCGCTGGATAAAAGAAGTAAGCCAATAATATTGCTGCAACTGCTACTTCTAATTTCAGGACTATTTCTTTTCAATCTACAATCATTTGTTCAACTGTCTGCTGACATTATTCTAAGTTTTAGAAATTCTATTCTCTATTTTCACCATATAAAAATTTTTTTTTTTTGTTGCATATATGCAACAAAAAAAAAAAAAAAAGTTCATCGGTGTTAGTTTTTTTTTTCTTAAACATTTCGAAATATGAGACCTTTTACTGCTGCTGGAAATAACTTATGTCTTAGAAATACTAGACAATAATCTTCTCAGCTGGAGGTAAAGGCTAAAAGCTTAGGTTACTCTTAGTGCTATTGAGAAAGAAAGACCACTTCTTCAGAAGTCACACTAAAGAGCCTCAAGCAGTAATGCATAATACATCAGCAATGTCTTGTTTTGTTTTTAATTATATCCTAAATAGAAATATGCGATATTTCTTTTACAGTCTACATAATTATATCTTTTATAATTTTATAAATCTTTTATCTTTACAGTCACAATATTTATGTCAAAATAATTTCTTAATTTATAATAATCACAAGTTCACTTTTATTATCGAAAACTTATAAATTATTTGATGCAGTTATTTAAGAAAGAAAGAAATATTTGAATTGAAAAAAGGTGCATATGTGCTTCATAAGCCTTCAGCTTTTTTTTGTGTGTGTGTGTTCGGGGGGGGGAGGCTCACCTATTCATACTGCTGATGTTTGAAATAATTTATTTTCAAGACAGTTCACAAGACAATTGTTACAAATGTAATCACTTGGGGAGCATACTCATACATTTTAATGTAAAGCTGCAGTAAAAGTATAGCTACTTCAAAGTATAGCTATTTTTTTTGCCACCTAGATAAACTAGCAGTAAATGTCTTTTCCAAATATGCAGAGACAACTCTATGCTAAATTGAAAAGTTACCATGACAAATTTGGTATGACAAAAAAGGGTGGTGATCAAAAACTGAAGAAAAATCATCTACCATCTAAAGAGTTTAGTAATTAGAATTTTATGTGATGTAGTCATTATTATATATTATATATAATATTATATATGATGTCCTTGTAATCGTTAAATAACGATTACAAGGACATCAGAGAGAGAATAAGAGATAGGTTGCAATATTCAAAATTGATATGTGTCATGTAGCAAACACTTGCTACATGACACATGCCTAGTTTACAGTTTTAGTTTTACATTATAGTTCTCAAACTTGGATTGGAAATAAAAGAGTTATTCAAAGATCAGCTATTGCTCATATTAGAATTCTGAGGAAATTAGATGAGCCAACAGATGACATCAGTGACAGAATTATATTAAAATTAAGATATTAGAAAGCATCATGGCATCATTAGCAAGACTGTGTTAGCAAATATGTAATCTATGGTGTATGGTCAACTTAAAGAGAATACTAGAGGATAGGTCAGTAAAAGAGGTGTTTAATGTCACGATGGCTTTTAGGAAAGTGATATATAAAAGATTAATTTTGTATAGCATGTCACATGGCACCAATGGACAACTGAACAATGGCAACTAAGAAATGAAATGTATTGATTACTGAGAGTAAAAGATCTGTTGCTGGTCATGTTGAGAAAAAGTAATAGTAGTAGACATCAGAATAATGGATAGGAACAGGAGAATGAGCTAAAGAAGGGGTACATGTGGATGATAGGTCAGAGCAATGCCATGACATAAGACATTGCAAGGGAAGGATGTAGGCAGTGCATGTGGAAATGATGATGGTGTATTATAAAGAAGTAGTGCTGGAATATATACATAGCATCACGAGGATAAATTAGGTAGTGGTGTTGTGTCGTGAATAAACCAAGAAAAATAATTACCATTTAATTATTCAGGAACAACTCTCTTTGAAAATAGGCAGAGAATGTGGTGTGTTGGCCATAAACTGGAAATATATATATATGTATATAACACTAAGATAGGAGTAAGAAATTATATAACAAATGAAAGAAAATTGTAAGACCTAACCTGTTATGTATAAGGGTCTGATAGAGAAATTATTCAATGTATTGAATTAATTTAAGAACTCCATTTTATGTGTCATAAGATAGCAAAATCTGTAAGCCAGAGTCCAAGGGTCACCTATTGATGGTCCGGTGTTACGTGTGCCGGGGGGGAGAGATTATGAGAAGGAGAAACTAGAGCGCTTTCTAAGAAAACACGCCAAAAGCATGTGCAATGTAGTGGAAGGAGCTGGACGCCGTGACGAAAACCCACGTAACCACGTTGGCGGGCATCGCGATATACGAGAAACGCCGGGAAGGGCATGAAAACAAAAAGGTCAAGCAACCCCCACTCAAGGCTTTTTTGTTCCTGTTTCCTGACCTCTCGGATGTTGGTCCAGTCCGCAACTACAGAGAAGTTCCAGGCTGGTAGTGGAGGATATGAGTCGTCTGCCACAGCATATGGGATAGGGCTAGCTATTTCCTTGGACTAGGATAGCTATGCTATATTGTGCAAGGGAAAAACCAAGTAGATGCCGTCTGTTCTGGCTAAGCTCCTGAGCCATATCGCCCTTCCAGCTGAGAATCCGGCCGTACAGTTATCAAAGGTGATCAGACGAGCAGCAGACTAAAAAGAAGCCTTGATGCCCAGACAAGGCAGAAGAAAGGAACGAGTATCATTTCAGAGACGGTAATGTAGACTCTTGTATTATATATTCACGGTTAAGGAATTGTGTGTTTTCCAAAGAACATTTGTGTAGTGGACTCATAATATGGAACTTTAGGAACTGTCTCAAACTTGGCATAGACCCATCTTTGTTTGAGAACTGTCTGCCTAGAAGGGCTCTATTTAATTTGTATGAATTAATTGTGTTGTGTTAAGTGATATAACTGGTAACCACGTAAGTGTAGAATGTGTTATAACTTGTGATGAGATAATGTTAGGTTACATATAGAGGTGGTCCAAGCAAATTTGTTCGTGTATTTCATTAGTAGTAATGAACCAGAGATCTTACTAAAATTTGATTCAGATTATCTAGAAATAAGACTTTCATGTATCATTTCTTTAATTAATAAATATGTTTCTTAGTACCTGCCTGATCTGGTTTAGTATATGAATTTAAACAGCCACTCAAAATTATTATCGAACTAAGCAGGAAGAACCCACGTGTATAATTTAACAAAGCGGACCACGACTGCATGCAAGAATATAGTGAACAGAAGTTAGATATTTACTGTAGTTTAGTTACTGTGATACGGTACAAAGTGCCTTAGATGATAGAAATATAAGATCTGACAATGTTGGAGTCTTGACAAGTAACAGACTGATTTGGAGGAAAATTGTAGATAGGAAGTTAGTAATGATATAATTTTTTCATGTAGTACTATCATATCCTGTACACCCCTTGTGGGTACATGGCAGGAATTTGATGATGATGATGATAGTTAATGTGTATCACTCTGAGAGAACCATCCTGGATAAGAGTCTCATCTATCCTCGGTATTGGCTGGCACAGTTAAAAAATAAATTTGTCAATGCTTATCAGGTGGACTGTCTCAGAAGATATGGTTAATGGCTGCATCTCATTCTAGGACAAAGCCCTAATCATTAAGTATCCTACATGTGATTAAACTTAAGAGTGGCCAAAGATTTTGTTTGTTAAAAATGGGAAAGATTTAAGAGAACAACAATTTAAGTATACACTAACCTTAAAAGCTAAAAGGGACAAATTATAGAAAAAAAGAGTATATAACAGTAGTTTAATAGATGAGTACATCATTATTAAGCAAGTGCTGCATAAAATCAAAATACATTGGGAGAAATATAAAGAGAGAGATGATCCACAAGCTCACAAGCAGCACAAAGCAAAGGAAGAAGAGGTCATCATCATGGTAAGGAAGACGAAATATGTTGGGATAGCATGAATAATTGCTGATGGCAAGAGAGGTGAAAAGAAGTAGGAATAGTCGAATTACTGAGTAATCACATAGAAAGGTGTGGCATCCAGGTGGGATAATGCAATAACATATGTGACAGGAGTGATGTGAAAATAGAGGTAAATAAATTGAAGATGCTCAAAGAGATATTACAAAATCCAAAAGTTAACACCACTATGCAACTGGATGGAATATCACTAAATTCTCTGAGTTTCAGCTAGTTTTCTGTTCCCAGGAATCGACACATTTTTTTTAAGGAATTCCTGGGCCTATTCAATTTAATTTAGCTCATGAAAATTATTTTTCAAATATATTTATTATATACCAATATAACTTTATTTTTCAGGAAATTACAATGTATAATGAATATTAATTATAATAACATCAATTAATCCTTCCAATATTTTGACAAAGTCAAATTGCAATCATCAGGGATCACAGAACAGTGATATGTGTATGCAGGTACTTACTGGGTCAATGAGTCTGAAGTAAGGCAATCAAAGTTAGGCCTAGAGTCCTAAACAGTGCCCCCCCCCCCCCCCAAGTGGACTAAATTGGGTGGTTTTGGACATTGGGCTGAAGATCAGAGGATGAATACTTCCCAAATTTGGGACATTTTCATGCACCCAAATTTACTGAGGTTTTGAAGTTTCTCAGAGCTGAGGCAGATTCCAAGAATAGCCTCTCATATTTGTATTTGCTGTGGTGAAGAAGAGTGGCCTTTTTCCAACATATCTCATTTGGGGGGGGGGGGGGGGTATTCAAAGCATGGTCAGCAAGTCCACAGTGCCTGCAATGGTGGAACCAGATGTAGTCCATGTGTACAGAAATTCTGACATTGACTGTCCTGTCTATTTGGCTGTAGTAGGACAGTTTGCAAATGCAAGAGGGACCAGCTAAAACATGAAAGGTCTAGATAATGTGGTGGATCTTTGGCAGCGAGGATAAGGAATGCCAATTTTTTATGTGGTCTGTAAGTGGATGTATGGTTGCATTTCTTCAGGAATTTTGTGCTCTAGATAATGGAATGGTGATAGATTTTGTGTAGTCTCTGTTGTGAAATGGATGAGAATAGTTGTGGTTAAGAGGTTTTAAAATTTTTGGGATTTTGTGGGAACTGTAGCCATTGGCTAAGAAAGTTGAGAATGTGGTTACATTCAGTAGTTAAGGCGCTCATCAATCAGAAATTATTAAATTTCTGATTGATGAGTGCCTTATTTTCCAACAGTCACCAACAGTCAGCCACCCCCCCCCCATCTGATTGATGGGGGGGGGGGGGTTGGCTGACTGTTGGTGAATATGCTTACCAGTATGTGTGGGTTTTTTGTAAACAGAGAATGCAAGGGATCAAGGTTGGCATGTAATCAGAATGTCTAGGAAGGGGAGAATGTTGTTAAACAACAGTCTCCCTGCATATACTGGTAGATACTTTCAGCAATCTTCCAACAATATGGGATTATAAAAACCCTATAATATAGCAAAATTAACTACTGCACTAACTACTGAACTTGACCACATTCTCAACACTTTCTTAGCTAATGGTTGCAATCCCAACAAAATCCCAAAAATATTAAACTCTTAACTGCAAATCCCCTCTCCCACTTCAGAACAGAGACTACACAAAATCTATCACCATTCCATATATCTGGATCACATCTGAAAAAATTAATAAAATTCCTAAAGAAATAGAACTTTACAACCACTTACAGACCACATAAAAAATTGGCATATCTTATCTGCTCTGCCGAAGACCAGTCAACATTCCCTAAACCTGCCAAATGTTTCCCAGGTTTCTTGTAGTTGCAAACTGTCCTATTACGGCCAAACAGGCAGGACAGCTACTATCAGAATTTCTGAACATGCATTATATATATATATATGTTCAGAAATTAAACACGCTGACCAGACTTTGAACACTGACTACAGGATGGAAGAAGGCCACTCTACTCCACCACAGCAAATACAAATATAACAGGCTCTTCATGGAATCTGCATAAGCCCTGAGAAACTTTCCAAACCTCAACAATTTGGGTGCATGAAAGTGCCCCAAATTTGGGAAGTACTCATGCTCAAATCTTAAGTCCCAACAACCAAAACTACCCAATTTAGTCCACTAGTGAGGCCACCATTTAGGACTCTAGGCCTAACTTTGGTTGTCTTTCTTCAGCCTCATTTACCCCTCCCACCAAATGTTAGTGGCTGTGTGCACACACACATACATATCATTTTGTGATTGTTCATAGTTCTGTGATCTCTGATGGTGGCAATTTGACTTTGCCAAAACAATGGAAATGTTAATTAGAGTTATTATAATTAATATTCAGTACCCATTGTAATTTCCTGATAAATAATAGTTATGAATAGCCAAGGTATAAGCCTTTCTACCAGTATATTCCAATATACTGTATTTCACTGTTATTTTTTGCAATGATTCTTCACGTGATATTTTGTCAATTCTATCTTCATTTTTATAAAATGCATCTACAACTATTAAGTGAATAACATGATTAAAGCAGAGTGAATTTTCAACTCAGTTTTCACATCAAATTTCTGCATCATCACCCTCACTTCATAGACACAATTTAATTTTTTTCAAAATTAAAATTATTCCAGATTCTTGAAATTCGTAAGTTTATAATATTATGAATATCAGTTGAGACCATTTCCTGGATATATGAACTAATCCTAAATTTAAAAATGTTTATACAATCTAAATGAATAACAATATAATAAAACTAAAAATTTTAGTTTTACTAAAACTAAAAACTTTTAGTTTTTAGTTTTAGTAAAACTAAAATTTTTAGTTTTATTATATTTTTATTTATAATTCTGTTAATTCTTTAATTTTTTAATATTTGCCCTTTATTATTATTGTTACACAGGTTTCTCCATGGAGTGGAGATACCTGTGTATCTTCCAATAATGTACCTTCCCAAACTGCCCACAATGTTTCCAAACTCTTACTATATGTGGCACACAATACTATTTTTGGGGGGAAGAGGAAAGATTGATGGGAAAAGGTTAGGGTGGGAGTAACGGGGCATGAGCCATTTTGACTGTGCATCGTCTTCAGAACTCGGGTGGGAAGTGGAGGCTATATCATGTCGGCTTGGTATTTCTGTCTTTGGTTTGCTTGTGTTATTGTCTATTGGTTGAAGTCAAACCCTAATTTTTATGTTATGAAGTTTCCAACTCTCAGAGATTATGTAAGGTTAGTAGACGTTTACTGAGTTTTCACCACATTTTATGGCTATCGTTTCTGATATTCTAAGCATTGTTTCATTATCTTCTATGTCTAATATTATGGCCTTGTCGATTTGCAGGGTATGTTTCTGTCCTTAGCAGCTTAACAGCAGATAAATGCATATCGCTAGGATAAGAAGAAGCCAACAACATCCAAAAACGGTATGTCTGAATTTTCCTCCTATATTATTCTTCATATATCGGTTTTTATAACACATCAGTAATGCCCTAAGATTTGAGTAAAAAGCCAATGACATTGTGAAAAAGGGGCACTCCTAAACAAAAGTAGGCTATATAGCCATAAAAATAATAACAATGATCTGTATTTAAGTTTTGCAGATCTGGAAAAGGCATATGACAAGGTGCCAAGAGAAACGCTATTCAAAACGCTCAGTTATATGGTGTCAACGAGGCATTATATTAAGTAATACTTAGTTGTCGTTTGAGTTGTAAGTCAGCAGTTAGAATTGAAGGAAGTACAGGAAGATGGTTTAATGTTAAATTGGGTGTCAGACAAGGATGTACATTATCTCCTACAGAATTGAAGGAAGTACAGGAAGATAGTTTAATATTAAATCTGGTGTCAGACAAGTACATTATATCCTACATGATAATGGTTTGAAGTTATCTGGTGTCAAACAAGGATGTACACTTTTTAAGCTGTCATACTTATCTGGTTTCTAAGTGTAAGGAGGCTAGCTTTGATCCAGCCCTGTTCTAAGAATGGAGGTAAATAAATTATTGAACTCTCACCTTATTGCTTTCACCTCAATACCTTTGAAAATAATGGAAGATACCCATCAATTAATTACTCATCTTTATGGATTTGGTTACTCTAGCTCCACAGCAGATCTGATGTCCTTATTCATAACCATATTCACTTTTGGACTCAAGCCATAGAAAGATTGGAAGAACTCCCACAGTTACTTTGGATATTTCCTATCAAGAGTGACCATGTGATTTTATCTACACTTCTCCTGCTAATATCTAATTCTATGTATAGCTTTGCTGATGATAGTTTATTCTATTCCATTCTTCTTCTTCTTCATTCACAAAACTGTGTAGCATTCAAATGATTGAAACTTTGATCACTGCAATTCATCAATCTCCATGCTATTCTCAAGTGGAATGAGATAAATCTAGTGAATTTTAATACTACCAAAACAGATCAGTTTTTTTGATTCAGATAACCATGGAGTGCTCAAATGACTGAAACACCCATCTCCTTGCTATTCTCAAGTGGATGAAGATAATCAAATGAATTTTAATGCTGCCAAAATGCACTCCTGTCTTATTTCCTAGAAGAAAGGCCATCCTATACTCCCTCTCACTTTTGATAATAATCTGTTTGCCAACCAAATCAGTTTCTCTTTGGAGTGACTTCTGCATTAAGCCCATCTTGGTACAAAATCACAACAAATACTTTTAGCTTAAAAAAAAAAAACCTTGGTATTTTTGTTCTAAACTATTTATTTATTTAATGAATTTTAAAGTGATAAGAGAATAAACAGGAACTATTACATAAAACAGAACGGCATCATAGTTTATCAGTGAGATTATGAATCCAAAATAAAGCCTTAGGTTTATCATGAAAAAAGTGCAAATAAGTTCCATGATAAAAGAGCACAGAACAGTCGCTAAAATGTGGTTAATGGTCTGGGCCATAATCACAGAATGGAGAGCCAGTCCATTTCCATTTGTGGAACATAATGTTTGCATCTCCCATGTCTTGTCCTGATCTGGCTAAGTGTAGGCCACAGATGTCTTGGAAGGTTAAAACCCTTTACTCTAGAAGATGGATCAGGAATAATGATATGTAAGTTGGAGGTGTTTCTACTGGTATAGTTTCCAGGCTGATGTGATATCAAAAGGTTCATGCAACATTTGCATAGCAGCTCTCCATTCAGACTATCAAGATTTCTGTCTGATAAGTTGTGTAGGAGATATCATTTTGTATGGACAAGTCACTGTTCAATAATTTTAATTCACAGGTTACCTAAAGCCCTTTACTTCCATAATGGAGGAGTAGCAATGTTACTAAGTGTTGGAAGCTACTAAGTTGGTATTGATCTTATTGTTCCAGAGATAAATCTCACAGCATGGTTGAGATGGACTTCCATCAGTGAGGGGTGAGAACTGTTAAACCACATGAAGAACAATATTGAAATGCAAATGCTAAAGCTGTAGTTTGCAATATGCTACCATCTGCATCCCATAAAGTGTATATAAGTTTCTGCAAGATATTAATGCAAGTTTTTAATTTGTCACAATCTTCATCGAGTGATATTTGATTCTGCCGGTCTGGTTGGCAAGTATTAGTGTATCTGCTCCCCAGCCAAAAGGCTGCAGGTTCAAATCCTGCCATAGGCATGGATGTTTGTGATTGTCTGTGAAAATACTGGTAGTGGTGGGCGATAGATGGCACTGGTGTAGTTGCAGTTCATTGTGGTTGGTGAATTGAGTGGTGGAGACAGAGAGCTGTAGAGTAGGTGTCCTCCCTCGATGAGTCCTTGGACTTCCTGGAGGTGTCACATAATAATAATAATAATAATAATATTTGAAAGTCAGAGATCTGTCAAGAGTCACTCCAAGATACTTTGGAATTCTAGTGTATTTTACCATGCTATTTCTAAGGTAGACTTCAAGAGTTATTTTAATTGGAGAACCAGGAGAGACAGATTACACAGTCCAACACAATTTTTGCTGACTTTTATATGAGACTTGTTTTTTGACTAATTTGGGTGCGCTGATTTCAAATATCAAACCCATTTTTCTCTATCACGTCAGGTTTTTCCTCTATGGCATTTTCTTTTTGCTAATTTGCAAGTTTTTGATAGTTTTAAGGAGGCAGTATTATTTAGAGGATTAAAAAAATTGATTTTTTAATATTATTTTCTGAAAGTATGTACTTTTAAAAATCTGTTCCTAACTTTTTATCAAGAAATTCAAAAAATTCCCGAAGATATAGCCTATTATTCAAAGCGGTGCGCAGATCAAAATCGGAGTGCTCACCGCTCTTGCTTGTTAGTAAACGAATAAATGCGTAAGAACCTGCAACGGTACGTACTGGCGATTTGAATGCGAGAGAGGCCGATAATTAGATACATAACTACTTAGCAATATTCATTAAAAATTACAAGAATATTTATAAAAAATTAACAATTTTACTTACACATGAGTTTCAGGGAATAAATTTTTGTTTGTAGCAATTTCTGCTGTGTGTTCTGTTTTGGCAATCCCTTTGAATACTTCAACAGTAGTCAGTCATCATGTGAGAATCCCATCTTCCTTGGTACCGATCTTCCATAGTTTTTAAGTCTTGATGAAATCTTTCGCCTTGTTCATCGCTTACAGTACCTAAATTCTCGGGAAATCTATCAAGATGACTGTATAGGAAATGAAGCTTTATGCTCATGTTGCAACCTAGACGCTGGAAATTTTCAAGCATTGTTTCCACTAGATCTTTGTAATTGCACACTTTTTTGTTTCCAAGAAAATTATTCGCAACCATTGTAAATGAAGTCCAGGCCTCTTTCTCAATTTCATTCATAGAGTTGATGAAATTTGGGTCTCTCATTAAAGTTCTAATTTGCGGTCCATCAAATACACTGGCTTTAATTTTTTCATAACTAAGTCGTGGAAATTTTTCACATATGTATTGGAAACAGTCACCTTATAAATCTAAAGCTTAAACATACTGCTTCATAAGACCTAGTTTGATGTGTAGAGGTGGAAAAATGATTTTTTCTCAGTCGATTAAAGGTTGATTTATAACATTCTGTTCTCCAACATTTAAGGATATTCTAAGAGGCCAATGTTTCTGACTCCAGTGTTGGTTTCTAGCTCGACTATCCCAGAAGCCTAGAAAACACAGAAACTTTGTATATCCTCTTTGAAAGCCAAGTAAAAAGTTCACCATTTTAAGATCCACACAGAAGATCCAGTTATGTTCTGTATATTTTAATAACTTCAGAACCTTTTTAATGTCCTCATATGTTTCCTTTAAGTGGACTGAATAGCCAATAGGAATTGAGCCATATACATTCCCATTGTGTAGTAAGACACACTTGAGACTTCTGCTTGAACTGTCAATAAATAAACGTCACTCATTTGGATGATATTGTACAACACTCATTTCAGTTAGTAAACCTGACACATTGTTACAGTAAAGAAACCCACACTCGTTTTTAAAATATTGTACAAGATTACTTTCCCTGCTACGATAAAAAGTTATCTTCGCATCTTGCTCCAGTAAGTTTTTTTCATTTAATCTTGAAGCTAACAATTCTGATGATTCCTTTGATAGGCCCAAATCTCTTACTAAGTCATTCAATTCTGCTTGAGTAAAACGTTGCAGTCCAGAACTAGAAATTAAATTTTCATTGCCTAAATCAACATCCGGGTCTTGCTCCTCAAGAACATCTGGCATATCCCGATCATGCTCTTTCTCAAGTAAAGGAAGTCCTTTATAAATTGGCATGGCTATTTCATTGGAATGAGCAACTGGCCGAAGTGCTGAGTCGAGATTTGGATACACAATTTTTTTCTTATTCTTCTTATTATAACCAGAAGTCTGAACTAAACAAAAATAGCAATCATCTACGTGATTTTTTGGTTCATGCCAAATCATTGGAATGCCAAAAGCTAATTTTTGGCGTTTTCCCTTGCTCCACTGTCGTAAATTTTCTACACATGACTTACACACTTTATTTGGAGCCCATAAATTGTCCTGATCTGCAAGTTTTACGTCAAAGTATGCAAAGTACACTTTCTTAATGAAATCAGTGATATTTGTCCTTTGACTGGGAACAGTAAAGCTGCCACAAATGTAGCAGAAGGAATCTACACTACTGACACATTTTCGAGTAGTAGACATGATGTATTTTCTTCACTGCCGACTAACATGCAATTAAGAAGACAAAAAAAAAACAGACTTTATTGAAACGTTATAAGCGCTCATCATACTTTCACAATCGATTAACGATTGACTGATTTTGATCATTCTTTGTCCGCTATGATGCATATAGCATTCATTTGTTTTAGGCAGTTGTCATAGCCTACTTTTCATCACCTAAATGTATTAGGTCGGTTATCGGCCTCTCTCGCATTCAAAGCGCCAGTACGTGCCATTGCAGGTTCTTACGCATTTATTCGTTTACTAACAAGCGAGAGCGGTGAGTGCTCCGATTCTGATCTGCGCACCGCTTTGAATAATAGGCTATATCTTCGGGAATTTTTCGAATTTCTTAATAAAAAGTTAGGAACAGATTTTTAAAAGTACATACTTTCAGAAAATAATATTAAAAAATCGATTTTTTTGATCCTCTAAATAGTATTGCCTCCTTAAAACTATCAAAAACTTACAAATTAGCAAAAAGAAAATGCCATAGAGGAAAAACCTGACGTGATAGAGAAAAATTGGTTTGATATTTGAAATCGGTGCACCCAAATTAGTAAAAAACAAGTGTCAGATCATAATCAGCAGAAAAAAAAATTTTTTTTTGTTGGCCAGTGTTATTCTTCGAAGATGAATTTTCAGTGAAGGAACATGCCACATGCGACTAGATACACGGCACCTACAGTAGATCCAGAACTGATGGTGAGCTATGCCACAATTCCCAGAAGAGGACTACAGCAGGACGACTGCCAAAAGCCGTTCAGTGAAGGCTAGTGTATAGAATGGAGGAAAGCAGTCAGTAGGACTGCCACAAATCTTCAAAGCTGGTAGGACTCTGCATGTTTCTGCAAATTTGTGAATAGATTCAATCGTATTAATGCTGAGATAATGATTAAGAATTGTATGTCCACTGAATGTAGCTTTGTTAAAGTAATTGTATAGTCGCTATAAGAGATAATTGAGGCTGAAATTAAGTATATTAGGAAGAATGTTAGTCAACGATGTAAATTGTAACAGACAGTAAATGCATAGTTTTGTAAAGCAAGTTATTTAAGCATTGTGAATAGCAGATCTAAATTGTAAAGTTATGATTTTAGTTTAAATAGGCATCAGAGAAAAATTGTTCAATTGTATATTACATTGTATAGTTGCTTAAGGTAAAATAAACATGTTTTGTTTGTTTAAAACTATCACCTGATCTTTGACCAATGCACTGTCTCATAAAAATAACCGAACCTATGTGCTTAAATTAGAGAAATTGCCACGACTGACTAATCAGGAATTATTTTTGAAAGTGATCTATTAGTTAGTTATAACACTAAACGTGTTATAACTAATTTTCATGTGCTATAAAATTAATTCCAGATGGCATAGTCGACAAACAATATAAATTTTTCCTGAGTTACATAGCGTGGGAGATAGTTAACTGTAACCGTGAATTGCCTATTTTAGAGGCTCTTTCACTAACAGCACTAACACTTGTAGGAGTATAAAGGATAGTAAGCGGGGATAAAATAAATCAGGTTAGATTAGAATAAGGTAAAGAGTACTTAACAGAGAGTTTGAAGTTAAGGTGGGCATAGTAAGGATAAAGACAAAAGAGTAAAAATAATACAAAGGCACAGCCAACATAGATATTGAAGAAAATAATTAACATAAATAACATGGTCATCATCGTCCGGTAGCATCCTCTAGCAAGAGAGTTGCAGCAGATGAGCAGCTCTTCTCCATTTCTCTGTCTGTCGCTTCCATCATTCTTAAACCAGTCCATTCCACGATGTCATTAAACCACTCTCTAGTTGGTCTTCCACGTCTTCTCTTCCCATGAACTTTCCCTTGTAATATAGTTCTTGTCAGGTGTCCCGAAGAACCTCTCAGAATATGCCTGCAAATCTAGTCTTTCTTTGCATAATATTCTTTAACAGTGTTCTTTCCATCCCAACTCGTCTTAAAACTTCTTGATTTGATATTCTTTCTGTATAGCTAATCTTTTCCATCTTTCTATAACACCACATTTCCAATGCATTAATTCTTTCCATATCTCTCTTTCTTAGTGTCCATGACTCACTTCCATAACTTGCAATACTCCAAACTGTTGCTTTAACTATTCCAATTCTAACTCCTATTTTAGTGTTCTTGTTTATTAAAATTTTCTTCATTTCCATAAATGCCACTTTAGCTTTGCCTATTCTATTTCTGATGTCCAACTCTGAAGTTCCTTTCTCTGAGATCCAGCTACCTAAATATTGAAATCTTTCCACTTCTTCTAAAATCTTTCCTCCACATCTTATTTTTACATTATCTCCTATTTTTCTACCCATTATCATTATCCTGGTCTTTTCTGTGTTAATTCTTAGTCCATACTCTTTACAAGAGTTTTCAATTCTTTGAATAATTTGTTGTAACCCATTTTCACTTTCTGCCATCACTACTACATCATCCGCATATCTTAAGTTATTAATGATTCTTCCGTTTATTTTTATTCCTTCTTCTACATCCTCAAGTGCCTCTCTAAACATTTGTTCACTATAAAAGTTAAACAATAATGGTGATAACTTGCATCCTTGTCTGACTCCTCTCTCCACCAGGAATTCTCCTGTTTCCTCTCCATTAACACACACTGACACTATTTGTGACCAATATAATCTCTTTAAAATTTCCAAATCATAAGAGTCAATATCAGTATTTTCTAGAATGTCAAAAAGCCTTTCATGTTTCACTGTATCAAATGCCTTTCAAAATCTAGAAATCCCCAAAACAACTTTCCATCATGGTTTAGTGTTTTCTCCCCAATAATTCTTAGACAAGTTATAGCCTCTCTTGTTCCTCTGTTGGTTCTGAATCCAAACTATTCCTCGTTCATTTCTTTTTCTATTTTATTCCTAATTCTCTCTAAAATTATTTGCACCAGAATTTTTGCTGTGTGAGTTATAAGACTTATCGTTCTAAAATTGTTACAGTCTAAAGCTCCCATCTTTTTTTGGAATGGGGATAAAAATTGATCTACTAAACTCCTCTGGTAATTCTTGTCCTTCATAAATTCCGTTAATAATTTGTCATAACACTTACATACCTTTTTCAGCTATATTCCTTATAAGTTCTATCTGTATACCATCTATTCCAGGGGATTTTCCTTCCTTCATCTTTTGAATTGCTAGATTCAATTCCTCCCTCATGATGCACAGTCTCTGCCCACTATGTTCTTTCCTTTGATTTTCTCCTCTTTCCCTGTCTTCATAAAGTTTACTTACATATTCTTCCCATCTCTGTAATATCTTCTCTTTTTCTATCAGAATTTCACCTCTTTCATTCTTGATTGCTCCAGTCCTTAGCATCTTTCTCCTTCCTGTCATCATATTAATGTTTTTATAAACACCTTTTATGTCCTTTCTTTGTGCCTTTGCTGTTGTATCTTTACTTATTTCATCGAACCACTCTTCCTTTTTCCTTCTTATCTCTCTTTGTATCTCCCTACTCAAGTCTTTATACTGCTTTTTTTTCTCCTCTGTTTAAATATTAACTAACGTTCTTCTTTGTGTTATTTTCCTCAAAATATTTTCCGTCATCCATGGTTTCTTTCTTTTCTCTCTTTCCTCTTCTTTTTTAGCTAAATGTAATGCTGTAGCAGTAATTATGCTTTCCTTCAGAATTTTCCATTTTTCACTTGCATCATCATTTTCTTGTAGGTTTCACTCGTTCATTTCTTCCTCTACTTTCTTTGAGAATTCATTTGCCGTAAATAACAACTAACCCAAAATATTATAATGGCACAACCAACATTATTTTACAATGCCATCCAGGTCAAATGCTTTCCCAGTTTTCAGAGATTCAACAGTTCCAAACAATAATTCTTTCTACTCAATTCATAACACTTTAGAAATCCAACATCTGTCCGGACTTTGAATAATATTTGTACATTTGGGGTAGCATACTAAAGCCTCACTCAGAATGCTCAGTCATATCCAAAAGAGAACAGTTCACTTAATAAATGATTACTTTCTAATAGACACCCTCTAATTACTTTCATGTAGGCACTGTTCGTGCATCATGTTTTTTTCTATAGATATTATACAGACACCACTGAACTGACTCCAGTTTTCTCTAATCATTTAGAAACATAAACAGCTACTGATCAGTATGCATCAAGTTGAGCTCAAAACTTATCAAACTTCTTGCTCTCTTCCTTCACCGCCTTCCTGATGTAGTCAGATAAATGACAGATTACTATACTACTGGTATGGTCCCCACAGATCCATTACATTAAAGTCAACTATAATAATAAACCATACATACCTTAAAAAATCCTCTGTAATTTGAGGAATCTCCAATTTCACACTAAGCAAATCTTTGTTATTTTTAGTTCTTGGTTGATGGAACAATGCTCCTAACATTGGCTTGCTACAAGAAATTTCCATTTCACCTCTGCAAATCTATGGAAAATACATTAGTTAAATAATGAAAGTATGACAATGTCAAATGACATTTCATCCTGTATCTGTGTCATTCCATTAAAGTTATTACAAATAACTTAAAGCATACAAGAATATTTATTCTAAAACAGCACCCATGATATATTTAATATTTAATTAGCAGAATGTGAATGGAACATGAGGTGCCTCCAATATTACCTACCCACAGAGCTAATAAATTAATTATCAATTAATTTTAAAGGTGTAATATCTATATGGAGATATATCCAGACGTCCTGGTTTAAAAGGAATAGATGTATCATCAATTCATTGTTTAAAAGGAACTGATGATCTTTCAGAGAACAGGAAAAACACAAACGCAATAAGTTCTCTGAATGGAAAAGAGCTTGGTATGTGGTGAGAGGAATCTTCATATGGACTTTTCTCCATCTCATATGAAGTTAACAGAGGTTTTTCTCCTAGAAACTCATGTTTTTCATCCTGCATACAGACCACTAGCTAGAGAATGAACACAATTTACAGACAAAAAAAAGAATAATATTGGTAGGCAGTGGCAAATAGTGCTATTCTATGTAGATGGAGGATTAAGTAGTAGGTTGTGTGGAGTGAGTATCATTTCATGATGAGTCCTCAGACTCCTTGGAAATATCACATAATAATAACAACATAAAAGAACTTTTTTTATATTTCATTTTACTATAGTTAGACAGCAAACTAAGCATAAGAAGTGATAAAATAGATTATTATACGCACCATCATGGAGTTAGAACATGGCAGGCCCACACTAACCATTATTCACATAATACCTATGATTTTTCTTCTTCATTATCTTCCTATGGCTACAGCCCAAATCAAGCCTTACCCTCCTGGATTTGTTACATCCAACCCTGACCATGTCTGTCCAAAACTTACTTCTCCAGGTTGGACATTGCAATATTATTATTATTACATAACACCTTCAGAGAGTCCAAGGACTCATCGAGGAAGGGTACCTGCTCTATAACTCTCCGTCTCCACCAACCGCTACTACCTTCATCATCTACACCAACACCATCTACCGCCGACCACCAGCACTAGTATCGTCACAGACAATCACAGACATCCATGCCCACAGCGGGATTCGAACCTACTGCCGGATATGCTAATCATTCGGCCAACCAGGCCAGCTGATGTTGATATCTTGACTAACTGGCAATCCATTCTAGTAGTTAGGTATTCTTATGGCAGAGTTCAGCTATAGTTCAATGCCCAACATTGAAAGCCATGCTAGAGCCTCCCTTTGACACCTTGTATCTCCTTCACATCACTGAGGAAACAGCAAAGATGGCAGTCACTGATGATATGTTTGACAGTCTGTAGGATATGTGTGCAGTCACAGTAAGGGTAATTTGCAATATTTCATTTATGCAGGAGGTAGTCACATCTGCCCTGGTTTTTATCCTGATTCTGTTGATAGTTGTCCATAGTCCTAAGAAAGATGAAGCTGTGCTGGCAGATGCAGGGGTCTTTCACAAGAGAGCCATTTGTTGGCAAGTTCATAGCCCATTGTTGGTTCCACATGTCATGAGTTGAAGGTGCTGGGCCAGAAAAGGCTCTGGTCATGTTTCAAAATAGGTATCTTGAATTCAGTGTGGTTCTGGGGGGGGGGGGGGGGGAGAGATTTATCTCAGAGCTGCAGAGCTGAGTGGAGAGGCAGTATGGAGTTATTTGTGATTTTCTCCAGTTCTTTTAGTGAAGCCTGTCTTCTTCGTATATTTGGAGGGGCTATGTTGGAAAGCACTGGTAGCCATGGGGGGGTAGATTTCAAGATCCCATTAATCGTGTACATGGTTATGTTCAGTTAGTAGTCAATAATGTTTGTGTGAGCACTTCTTTCCCAGACTGGTGCAGAATACTCGGCAGCAGAGTAAACAAGGGCCAGGCCTAAGATCCTAAGTACCTTGGATCTGCCATCCCAGCTAGTTCAGTTCCACTTAGTCTTGAGATGATGTTGTTTCTCATTTTTATTTTGTTTCTTTACTTTACAAATGTGATTACTGTAGCTCAGACTTCTATCCAAGTTCACTTCTAGGTATTGTGGATGAGGATCATAACTGACTGGGCTGACAGAGAAAATTAGATCGAGTTGGCGGTTTGCCTCCTTGTTGTTAAGATGGAAAGGTGTGGACTGTTTTGTTAGGGTTTGGCCTTAAGTGCCACTGTTTGAAATATTTCTCGAGAATCTCCAAATCTGTGTTCAAAGCATCCTCCAGAGAGTCAAAAAAAGGCAAGCAGTGAAGCATCGCCATGTCATTAGCATAGCATACATATATTTGCTTGATCATGTTGAGAGAATGTCCAAAATATAGATGTTAAAAATAGTTGGAGTCAAAACAGAGCCCAGCCCTGAGGCAAGCCATTCTGAAGGAATCTGGGTCTGCTTTTCCTTCCTCCAATATGGACCGGAATTTTTCTGCTTGTGAGCATGGATTCTAGGAAGTGTAAGGGTGTTTTACATTTTATGTTGAAACTGAGCTTTGACAGCAAGCCTCTGATCCAGACTGTATCATAGGTCAACGTCAAGTCAACGAAAGCAGCTCCAGATTTTAATTTCTTTTGGAAGCCAGCTTCAATTTAAGCTGTTAAAGTCAAGACTTGATCACAACAGTTTCTTCCAGGCCTAAAGCCAGCTTGCTTCATAGGAAGAGCTGTCTCGATGAGTGGGGAAATCCTTTTCAGTATGATTCTTTCCAGGAGCTTAGATTGAGCATAGGAGGGCAATTGGGTGAAGGTTTCCAATGGAGCTGGGGTCTTTCTGCTTGGGAACTGCAATTATCTTAGATTCTTGCCAGAAAGCTGGCAGTTCTCCAGCAGAGATGATGATGGAGAACAAGACTGACAGCCATGCATTTCCCTGCTGGCCAAGGTGTTTAAAGAACTCAGGGAGGAGGAGGCCATCAGCTCCAGCAGCCTTGCCATCCATTCCAGTCATTCACCTATCCAAGCTAAACATCTAGTCCTCACACTCTTACATAACTTAAAGGATGATCCACAATTCTTTCCCTACTCATCATGTATTGAAAAGAAAATTTCTATCTTGTCTTCTCTTTTCCACTAAACTTTTCAACCCTTCATGGCTTCAAGCATTCCATGGATGTGATACCTATATCTGGATCACCATCTCTTCATCCTCAAAAAACTCATCATCATCATCATCATCATCAAATTCTCGACATGTACCCTCAAGGGGTGTGTACGATATTATGATAGTACTACATGAAAAACTTACATCATTAGTAACTTCCTATCAACAATTTTCCTCCAAATCAATCTGTTATCTGTCAAGACTCCAACATTATCAAATCTTATAATTCTGTCTTCTAAGGCTCTGTTTACTGTGTCAATCCACCTATATCTTCATAGTCCTCTGGGTCTTTTCCCTGCCAGTTGACGCAGTCACCTAGCACTTTCAAAAGTTGACTGTGTCAACTTAAAAATAAAAAATAAAAAAACATTAAATTTCAGCTACAGAAGCTTTGAAGAACAAAAAAAAAAAAAATAATAATAATAAAAATATAAAAATCAGCTAACGCCGTTTTATTTACATATAGGAAGTAGACGAGGCCATCTTTATCCCTATCTAACTTTTGGAGACTGAGTTGGCAGTTCAATCTCCACTGGTACCCAATCAGAGATAGATGGCCCAAGGCTATCACTAATTAAGCGGCGCACAGTGAAGAGAGACGGCTCAACAAGTGCCACCATCTCGTGGTCCCTAACACTCGTATTTAATGTCTGAAAATAATGTGGGTTCTACAGTCGATGAAAATAAAATTAATAGCCAGAAGAGCCAATAATAGCCACAAGTTCATCCCCACAGCTTTGCAAGCAAAAGCTGTCTCTGCATACCAATGAAGGAGACGTAAATAATTAAGATTTTGAAAATCCAAAAAAGCAGTTGTTGAAATGGACAAAATTTTTGATGAGGTTTCAAATGAGAATTTTCCCACAAATAATACCTATAACACTCAATATTTAAAAAGTAAAACTGAGAAAAACAAGCAAT